>NC_079293.1:11212500-16212500 GCF_023638135.1 Falco biarmicus
TGGAAGTCTGGTGTTGACTTGAGTATTTGTTTCTTGTTTCTGTATAATTCTCTCATCACAACGAAGTGAAAAAAGGACACTGCATACACTTCAGATGTGCCTGCTGTTGCTGTCCACATACACTCTGCCTTCAGAGGGTGTTTTGGGAGAAGGGATGCTTGAACTCTCCTGCTTCAAGCAGCACTTGACAGTGGCCCTGACTCTGTGGCTATGCTTGCAGCGTCACTTGATTGCAAAGACTTTTCATTGCTGATGAAAAAACAAATGAGGCAGAGACGAATTATCAAATTTGCATGGAAAAAAAGAGACACACTCACAAAGTAGTCTGATGAGAGAGACGGAAAAGATGTCAGTACTCTGGACTGGCTTCTGTGACTTAGCTGGAGAGTATTTGTGTCTTGATCGTCTAGTGGGTATCATTAAAGGATGCTCAGAAGGACCATCTGATGGTCATGGACAAAGGAGGCTCAGAAGGGCTGTCCAAACTGTGATCCAGAGACCAGGCATGAGAAAGCTCTTCCTAGAGACCACAGCTGCAGAATATAAACACAAATAAGTACCATGCCATTGCATTCGTTGTGTAACTGTGGCATCTGCTGGCAAATGCAAATGAAAATGTGCCCGAGGTCTCACCCTTAAGAAAGGGTACAGCAAAACGGCAATTAAACCTATTTCCCTGTTGCATGGCAGAACCAATAGAAAATGTGATTAAGTCGGCAGGGGGGAAAGTTACAACCTCAGGAACTGGTCCAATATCCTGTAGGCAGTAGCCTGGATAGTTTCAGTGGTCTGATCTATCACCCACTGAAAAGGTCTGGATTCCAGGAAGGCCAGATCAGTCCTGACTCACACTGGGTGCATGGCTTGTACATACAGTAGGAGCAAAGTTGAGCTGAGGACACAGCAAAAGCTTGTTTGCCCACAGTTTGTGTCTCATACACAAATTGGTGCTGAAAAACTACAGCTGGACTTTACATGGCAACTGTGTTCCCCCAGTGCTGTTTCCCCTTCTCATCTTTAGCAGAATCTATAGAATATAGATAGTATTGCAAATCCCATTTTGTGCAGATGGCTTCCAAAGTCCATTTTCTTGCTCTATTTTCTGGTATAACCCTTTAGTCTGTATCCTGCCCAGACTTCCTTCTTACTCCTGAGGAGTGTCTTTTTTTACCTTCTTGCCCTGTCTGAGGGGTTCCCCTCTCATCCTTAGTTCCTCTATTGTTCTTGAGCTTTTCTTTAAACACCTCACTAACCGTTCATTAATATCTACTGTTACCCTAGCACCAGCATTTCTGAAACTCTTTTCAGGTTTACTTTGACCAGTAATATCAGAACATTCATTTAGGATAATAAATCTGTCCCTGTCTTGTTCCTGGATTCCAGGGATCATTAGATGGAGGGGAGGCATCTAGTTGGTTAAATGTTGGGAGTTTTCAAGATGAAAAGGGCATTCTTACAGACATTTTAAAACCTCAGGATTTTAAACTTCTTACTATTACGTAAGAAGTAGCGAGACTACATCTCTGAACAAGGCAACAGAAGTCTACCTGTATCTTCCTACTCAGGCCTCTACTCTTTTTTTAGATCTGGCTCCTACTCTAACCCTCAGTCCTAATATGGGCTATAGTTATCTGCAGTCTGATGCAGAAAGATTAGCTATGACATTGTTTTAAAACCATCCTGAAATTGTAATTTTCCTTTTAAGTCATGTATTGAATTGGTAAGAAAAACATTGTTTCTCTGTAAGACAATTAATTAGTTTAATATATCAGAAAAGAACAGAGATGAGAAAATATTCCTCTTCAGATGCTTTCTACGTAAATTTCACCATAAACTTGGATTGACATATTTTAATATCCTGACAATATAAAGCAATCTTGTGCTTATATTGCCCCTTTTTTTGTCATTGTCGTGACAATAAGTGATAAAAACATATCCATGGTCTTGAATTTATATTAAGATTGTAATAAATCTTAGACAGCTCTATTCTGGAGATGGAAAAAATGATGAGGTCATCCCATCAAAACGCCTGCCAATGAAGGAATATTTTCTTCAGTGTAGTCTCCGCTGATTTACAGCCAGATTGTACAAATGACTTTAAGTGATGGTTTCCCTTCTGAAAACTACTTCAAGAGAACAGCAACACAAAATGTGTCATGGAAATTAAACAGCGTACTTTTTCCAGAAGCTTTTTCATGTCAAAAATATCTAGTCAATCATATTTGTAATAAATTGAGCAAATACATTGCTCACGTATTGAAAGTAAAACAAACAGACACTTACAAGGAAGAATAAAAAAATGACTACAGCTTTGATTGAAACAAACTTAACTATTTTCCACTCAGTATATTGTGGAACAAAACTGTAAATCAGTTCTATCTCCCAATTGTCTGGAACCAATCTAATAATCTTTAGTAGTTTTGAAATGCAAGAGGGGAGATGGAAATCACAATACTTACACAAAACATTCCTGGTCTGAAGATGACACTGTGTCTGCATTACCAGCAACCAGTTCTGTGATGGGATTTTAAAGGCTGGAATCCTTATTCATTTTAAAGTCACACACACACCCTCCTATACACTGTAGTCCCCAAGGGGATGGTTTCACAGTAGATTTAAGAACATATGCAATCACACTGCCACTGGAAGCGTTCTTCACTCACCTCTGCTGCCTCCTTCACCCACCACAGAAGCATATTCCTGAATGTCACTTTTTGGCAGCTATGCCAGCTTAGGTTGGTTCAAGCTGATTGCTAAACCTCAGCCTCAAAGTGGATAGAGAAATTAAAGAGTATGCGAGATCCCCTGCTGGTTATCTGGGTTCCCCATGGACTTACTGTTGCCTAGTTTGAAAGTTAAGATGATCCTGCAGAGACAACTTGAACAACTCTGAATACATATGAATTTTATATCTGAATCTTCTGCCTGAAGTAGCTTGCAAAGATGAATCCTGGAGAAGCATTTACTCTGGCATTAAAGTTCAGACAACACAAAGTGTCTTAGTATAGACATCTCGTGGATGTCTGTTGTGATAAAAAAAGATGCTGTAGAGGAATGAAGGCAGTGGGTTGGTCAGCATTGATAACATGCAGCTGTGGCCTGGCCTCAGAGGCAGTGGGTTGATTGACATGGATGATGCACAGCTGTAGCTTGTTCCTGCTAAGTGGTTAAATAGCCCTGAGGAGTGTGGGAGAGGGGGTAGTAGTGTGGTCTGACCTCTGGAGGAAGGAGCTATAGCATGGACAGTAGATGCTGACCAACAGTAAAGCCTTGTTGCAGCCTACTAGTTTGCTTGTGCCTTAACAAGATGCCAACATTTTCCTATGATGCATATATAGCAAAACATATTTATAAAACACTCCAGTCAAAAGACAAATGTAGGTGGCTTTGAATGTGTACACATGTAAAATCCATTCTCTTTCAATTATGAGTGTTGGTTGGATTTTGATTTTTTTGCTGTTCAGTTAACATAGCTGAGTCAAGAAATTTTTTTTGAGTAATGTTATGCTGGTGATTTATCCTGCAGACTGTACAAATTTCTCAAATATGTCTATTTTTTCTTATCTATGATCCAGTTAATTTCAGTATATGAAGTTCTGTATCTTAAGAACTTCAGAAATATACCTTACCACTACAAGACTTGCATTCACTGATGGAAAATAATGCCCTCTTTGACATGGTTTTGCCTGGTTTAGGATCAATTAAGATAAGCTGAGTCTCAGTGAGGAATGCACAAACCAGACAGAATTCTAGGCTTAAAATTTTATTCAAACCTATTGAAACAGGAAAAATATAGTCCTATTTCAAAAGTGATTGAAAATCACATGTTAAAGTATGTATATGTATATACATGTGTATGGATACTTCAAAAACACTTAAGATCACTAACAGATCAAGCTGTCTTCCTCTGCATTCTTTTCATGCATTTTCCACAGTCAGACACAATATTTCCAAATCCTCCACTGTAGCTAAAGCAGAAAGCCTTTATATGTTGTAGATCATTAAACTGATTTTAAAAATATATCAACCTGAAAAAAGTCACCAGCGCAATTCTGAAGAAAGCTACTGTGATAATTAGTAGTAGTAAGAAAATTATAAGTAGGCCATTACTTGACAATTGCAACTAACTCTGGTGTCAGCACATTGGAAAGGATGCTGACTGACTAGAAACAGTTTAAGAAAGAAACAAACACAATTCAGTCTCTGGAAAGTGTATTTCCCAATAAGACAGGAGGCAAGAATAGCCATATCTTGGTATGATCCTTTCCTCTCTGAAGAAAAACGTTTTTGTAACAGAGAATCCTTTAACCTAGCAGACAAGCTGGAAATTGCTTTCTATGTTGAGTGTAGAATACATACATTTTAGTTTAAAAATCTTCATGTCACACACAAAAAGCAGCAATAAAATCAGTTTACATTAGTACAAAATCCATTGATGTGAGCAAGTAGGGTTTATTGTCTAGTTTTTTAGAATTTCTAGAAATGTAAAAGTCCAACAAATTCTTCTTGTGTTTATATAAATATATTCACATAGTGTTTGCAAGGATACAGGAAGCATTGTGAACAGCAATGTATTTGATATTGATGACTTGAATGCACAGAGCTTGCTCCAAAGTGTGTTGACTTCAACAGAAGCATTTTTGTAAGCTTCATTGATACCTCAGTTGAACAAAGCATATGAACATGGAGCAAAATCCAAGAACTTCACTGCTTAATAAAAGATTTAACATCATCTTAACAACCCAACGTATAAATTCTCTAAAACCCTTTCTCAATCAGCTGCCACTTCCTATTCCTGGAGGCAGCTAAAACTCTAGCCCATGTGTTTCTAAGCTATCAGGGTTGCCCAAATCTAAGAAATCTTTGCATGCTCCAGTGTTTTGCTTTTATCAGGTTCATACTGGCAAATTAAAGTTCCTTCTGTAAAGTCATCCTAAATGATTCTACTAAACGCCCTTCAAGTAGTGCAGTTCCCCTTCACTTTTTACTAGCCTGCATCCACTTTCATCTTCCATACTGGATCTGCATCTGCAAGAAATCCCTGGACCATTTGTCCTCATTGAAGCACAACCTAAAACCTTGGGAGCTGCAAAGGCCCACAGGAGAACATAGCCAGCAGAGCCAGCCAACATGCAGCAGTTTATGCAGCAGTTCCGGGGCTTTGCTTCAGGATCTTCAGGAGCTTCTTTTGGGACGGTTGGAAAACTCCTGGGAGCTATTTGGGGACCTCAGTGCAGCCACTCCTATCATTGCTGCTGCTGAGTGTGGGTTTCTGCAGCAGGTATTGCCTGCTAGCAAGCTCTAGCAGCCTCTCACCCCAGCTCCACCAGCAACTCCAAATCAAATGGAACTTTTAACTTTTTGTTTCCAACTGGCTTCTCCTTAGCAAGGGCCAAACATTGTGTCAGCAGGTGCTGGAGGTGCCCATGTAGCTGCGGGTCCTAGATCAGAAGTGGACCAGAAATTCTGCCGTGGTGTGTTTGTGTGCTGGGCAGTGGTGGCGACATGTGGCAGGGCATGGTCTCTAGTCCCTAGGAGTGTCTACCCCTGGCACATCAGAGACCTCAGCTCAGAGCAAACTCCCAAAGGCAAGTGCAGCTGTGCAGCTGGGGGCTGCAGGGTTGCCTGGAGCCCCTTGCCAAGGCTGGGCCAGAGCTCCTCGCCTGCAGGACATGAGTGCTGGGGAGGGCCATCCTGCCAACCGAGTGAGCTGCAGGAGGTGGTCCACAGGCTGTGCATCAGAAACGGTGAACAGGAGGCTGACTGGAGCTTCTCCAAAATCCTTCAGGTACCAGACCTGGCCCAGCTGTGCCAACGGAAGGGGAGGTGCGGTCCATGCCGGTGGGAATAGGAAATGGAGATTACCATGATGGCAGACAATGGAAGCTGGTGACTTCTAGTACCAGGAGGATGGCTACTATCCCACCTGCAGTTCCAGAAGGGAATCAGCGCCCTGGTAGTAGAGTATGCACTGGGACATCTAACCGCAAAGCCTCCAGGCCAGCAGTGCCTGAGCACCAGAGCAGCACCAGCAGTAGCTGTAGGAGACTTTGTTGCAAGGACGGAGGCTCCCATCTGCCCACCTGACCTGATCTAGGGAGGAGGTCTTTCTCCTTGCCAAGGGCTTGGATCAGGGATACTGTGGAGAGGCTGCTAAGGCTTGTCTGGCCTTGGGACTGCTATCCACTGCTGCTCTTCTACAGAGGCAACAACAATGCTGCCAAGGAGACCTGGAGCCACAGGTCTAGTCACAGGTTCTTCTTAAACCACAGGTCTAGTCACAGCAATGAACGAGTAATGGAACCAAAATTGTATCAGACCTTGGAGCATTTTTTATTTAACTTTCCTTGCCTGTAAACACATTTCCTCCATCCCATCATGAGTCCGTGAACTCACTCTGTCCATTTGTATGTTCTTACTGCATCTGTATTAGATCTTTATATCTCTTCTGCCTCAGAAAAATCTACTTCCTTTCTGAATATGGTTACTCCTTGTACTTGCCTAAGCCTAAGTCACAGCACTTTAAGAGGGAATACAAACAAAACCTTTAAATACCTCAAGCAACTTGTGATAAAAGCTGGCTACTTGAAAAACTCTAACCCAGAGACCCTTATGAGATATGGCTGCATTTAGTTTCAGCTTGTAGACTGTTGTTAGGTTTAGGTCATTATACCACTGTTTAAGTATTTAATATTTAAAACACTACCACTTAAGAACTTTTTTAATTCTAAGCTAAAGTTGCATTTAAGAACTGAAAGAAATGCACAGGAGCACTCAGTAACGTTAAAAGTAAAAATGCACTCATTGACTTATAGATGAAAAAATAAGAAAAAAATTAAAATGTCTGCAGTTACCCCTTCCAGAACTTTTTTTAAGAGGCAGTTCATTTAATCCCAGTGTAGCAAATACATGTCCTCTTAGACAAATATTAGTGACTCTTCATTGTTAAACCAAATCTTAAGTTTGAAAAACAAACAGGCAACTGGCTAAGGAAGGGGCAGTGAACATTATTTATTTGTTTTTATTTTCATCTCTTCAATCCTTGTTTTTCCAACCACTCAAAGTATGAAATATAGGAAAAGTTAAGTTTTAATAGCTCCCCTGAACGCAATAATACCATTCTGATGTCCCTTGAAGGTTTGGAGCTCTTTGTGCGGAAGGTCTCAAGGTACACACTTTTATAAGGGTGTCTGTAGAAGAAACCAACAGGGCCCTCTGCTTTTCTCCGGGTATTTCTTTCACATTCAACAAAGCAACTGACAAGTTCTCATTAAAAAAAATAATAATCTGGTATTTTTAAGCTGGGTTTTTTTTCTGTAAAACATTACAAATTTCCCATCCAACGGCTGATATATAGTATATGGATTTCTGGTTCCACAAAGCAAAAATGGTACAAAGAAAAATAAAAATAAACACTCCCTAAAACGTAGTAATCTTGCCAAATGAGTTCTGCCTAATGCAGTCTGATAGCGAAACCCATGCACTTCCAGGATTTTCTTCAGATCCATTATTCATAGTCTTTGGGGCGCAACTTTATATACTTTTGCTTACAGTGCTTTGGAAAACTTATATTACAGCTAATTCTAGTGCATTAAAATGAAAACCAGTAGATGTTATCATCATTTGTTTTTAAAAAGGAGAAGTGGGGCCAAATGCCTGGTAAATTACATGAGTCCAGTTCAGGACCACTAATTTCATATTCAGCTCTGAGACCAGCATTCTGTGGATGCCATTTTTGTATGAAGATATAAACAGAAGGGGGGAAATTGCAGAAAAAAAACCCTTTAAACATAGTCATAATGAATCTTTAAGCATAAATAGCTGAAATACACAGTCAGCTCCATGAACTGAACTTGGCATATCAGCTATACATAAACGAAGCTGATTCAAGTGAAAACCAAACTGCTGTTTTCACAATATGTATGAGATACGTAACCTAACCACTACAAACAGTACTATTCTCCTCCTCCAGATCAAATTCAAGTTCTCACAAATCAGGACCTTCTGGACATGTTTTAATACTATAACTAATAAAGTTATACTTTATTTATTTATTTATATATACTAATGAATATAAACTAATAAAGTCCATGCTCAACATGATGTACTTTTTCCTAATTGTTCAAAAGTTTGGGATAACATGTTCTATTTATTTTTTCAGTAGGACTCTGCTGAGCTGCTGTTTATCTTACTGCTCTCAGACCACAAACTTTCAAACAGGCCCAGCTGCTCGGTGTCAGCCGTGATCTTCCACTACTCATGAACATATTCCCAAGCCCAAAAGTGTAGAGGTCCTGGAAAGTCATCTTTTTCAGGCTTAGCAAACATCAGCTGCATGCATTAAACTTTCATGCCTTGCCCATCTGTTGGAGGCAAGTGAAAAATTCTGTGAAATCTCATGGATTTTCTGTTATTTTCATGTGTCCAAACAACTCCAAGTTCCTCACCTCCATAAGAAACGCAAAACCTTATGAGGGAAACCACTGAAAAAGTGCTGCCAAGCATTATGCAAGGATCACCCTGGTGGAAAAGCATTCCGGCAGCCACCATTCTATATGGCCATGGGTATTTCATCAGAGACCACACCCTATTATTACTACTGCTATTGTAGTATAATAATAAATAATAATAATAATAATAATGATAATAATAGTAGTAGTAATAGTAATAGTAATAAATAGTGATAAATAGTAAAAATAGTAATAAATAGTAATAGTAATAATAATAATAGTAATAGTAATTAAAGAATAATAATATCATCTTCAACATTCAGAACAGGAAACAGGGAGACATAAAGGTCAAATCTGCGGATGTAATAGGCCAAACTCCAGTATCCTCTTTCCAGAGTATCTGCATAAAAGCTCAAAATTTATTCCATTTTTATGGGAATTTTCTGCTCAGTATTTTGAACCCTAAAACTCCTTTTAAACAGAACTGTTGTGATGCAAGATAACAAATGGACATTCAGAACTCACATCATTTCTCTACTGAAAATGAAAGCAAACATAAGACATGCAAAGGCAAAAACAAGTACAGCTTGCTGGGCACTTTTATTTCATCATGCAGGGGAGACATTACCCTAGGAGTCTACATGCTACCTGTTAACATTTAAAGTTTTCTGCAGATTGCCCGTAAGTATACTACAGCAGCTGTTGTCCCTGGATTTCTATTAATTTATTCAAACACCTGTTCTCTCCATTGCTATCCAGTATTTCAAAACAGGTAATTTTTAATTCTATACTACATATGTCAGCTTATGTGATGAAAACCTCATCTGCATGGACATGGAAAGGAGTGTAGAGGAACAACAGCAGATAAGGGACCTAAAATAACACCCAGTCCCAGCTCCTCACAGGCCCATCAAAGGAGGGCACACAGTCCAGCAGCTAAACCCAGCAGCTGGGGGTGTCCACACTGTACATATGTACATACGTATTTCCCACTAACAGACCTTCTTCCTGATCTGCCAGAGAAGGGAACAGGATGATGACGCTGATGATCTGGTATTTGTGCAAATGCTGAGTATGTCTGTCTGTGTCTACCTGTGTGACACATGTACTTCATGCGTGCACACGTATGTCTAGGTGCCTGCTGGGAACACATGCTCAGCCTCACTACTGGTTAGACCCAGGGCGTGGAGCTGTGGCAGCCTCACTTCTGTCAGGCTACCGAATTCAGCATCCCCCCTTTGTGCTGTATAAGCACCTGTCTCCTCCCAGAAAAAAACAATTAGGTTTGCCCCTATTTGAAAGTCCCCTTTCACAGGCTGCACAATCAAATGTCCCCCTGTGGCTGCCACACATACAACTCTACACACCATTTCTGCAAAAGGTGCTGAGGTACCCAAACACAAACCACATGCACTATCACAGACCTTATGTTCATGTAAAGCTCTAGGTTTTAAATTGCATGTATAGTAAGCAGAGGCTAGTTTACAGAGTGCATGACATAGAGATATGTTACTGGAACCCAGAGCAATACTTGTACCTGAGCGAACTTTCTGTCCAGAAGACAGCACTTGAATGAGGCTATCACTCTAAAAAACAGTTTGTTATTTTATTTCACATTTCTAAACTTTCTAGCAGAAGCAGCATGTATCACTTACTAGAAGAACTTTACTTCATGGGAAGCATGCCATGGCAGAATGTTTGTTTTTTCCAACCTATAAGAAGTCTTCTTATTGCTAGGGAATAATAAACCTGTACAGAACGTGATTTTTTGTAGTAAATGTGAAAGGAGCTATGAGAAAAGAAGGCAGTAAGCATCTGGAGGAGACAGACCAAAGACAGAAATTGTTTGCTCTAGAGGGGCAACGAATCAGACAGACGGGCTGGAGGCAGACAGGCTGGGGGAAGAGGATGCTGTAGGCTTACTCAAGTTGAGTAGCACAAAAACATTTGGTGGTGAACTCCGAAAATCAGCAGCTGATTACAAGATGGTGGCTCAGGGATATTCCCAGTTGATGAACAGTCTCAGAAAGAATAACAGCACTAAAGGAAACATGCTCAGAAGTGTTTGAATTGGAGTTCAAATCCACTGAAAATCAATCTCTTCTCACAGTGTTTGCCTGGTACATCCTGAGCGCAGCACAATTCTATAAGTAAATATATCCATCTATATGATCTTGGACTGAGGAAAGGGTGGAAGATCTCTGGCCTGTGTGGACAGCATACCATCCCTACTTACAGCTTTGAGAGCTCAGCTAGAAAAGCCTCAAGTTCAGAGGTACTACAGCAGGACCTCGTTTCACAGTTTTCTCAAAAACAGTGGAGCATTAAGAATGCAAATAGTTTTGGGGAATGTTTTTTAGCAATGGCTCTCTCAAAGGCTTATTGACCTTACAGATATCATACTTCATAGATCATCCCTGCTGCCTCTCCATAGATTCATTCCAGGCTCAGTATGAAACAATGAACATTGATTTAGGTTTGGCCTGCCAGTCGCCATCACATGCTTCTGTGAGTTATTCCTTCATTTTGATAAAAATTGTTGTTTGGGGGATCCTGAGATGAACAAATAGACAAAGACCGTCACTAGGCTTTCCCTCAAAAGCTACATGTACACATGGGTACCGTGCAGGAGTTAGAATAGAGCATATATTTTAAATCAAAACAATCAAATAATATACGGTCTGTCACTCTGTCTCTCTTGCCACAAGCTATTTATAGAATAATGAATACTCTACATTTAGATGTACCAAAAATAGGAGAATAAGAGTTGCAGAGTTATCAAACCAAACAAAAAAGTCTAATCAGTTGATCTTGTTTCCCTAGAGCTCTTCTAGTCATAGTGCTTTTAAGATCTTTTCTCTAATATATTACTTTGGATGAATTTTTGAAGAAAATGGAATTTTAAAGTGTCTAAAGAGCCAGATCAGGTTGTGGTGTTTGTTTGGAAAAGGAAATGGTCCTGTGTCTGCTATTTCAAATGCTTTGAGGGAAACTACAACCCACAGCACAGGTTTGCACTGGCTGTTCTCCATGTCTTCTGCCCTCCAAACTGAGGATGAGCATGCAACACAGCTCCTCAGGAGCAATTCACGGGAACCACACAGAGAGTGGCTTCATCTCCTGAGTCACGAACGTGCATTAGAGACTGTGTTTTCCTTAGAAATGGGTACAAATTATAAAAGCTGGACCCTGCATTCAAACACCTTCAGGTTTGAGTGTTCTCACATCTGGCCAAATGAGATAATTAGGTTTTTATCTAGACTCCATAAGGGCTCTTGAGAAATATATCAGTCTAAAACTTTTTTGTTGTTATTTTTATCCAGTACATGGCCTCTCTGAATTCTCCCACAATACAGGGAAGGAGAGCTATCAGAAGAAGTCTGCACATCTCAAGTTCTGAGTGAATAAGAGGAGGTATTCTTCACACAACATCCACTTAACCTTGTGAATTCATTTCAACGCAATGTCAATAGTCTAAAAGCAACTGCAGACACTCATGTAAGAGCTGTTAGTCAGGTACTATGAAATTGCCTCAAGTCCTAGACTCCTGGACACCAGATTATTGTGAAATGTCACCATCTGTTTGATATTTTTATTGTCCTCTCCAGCACCTATTGCTGGCCACTGGCGAAGGCTGGGTACTGCAGCAAAGGGAATGTTATTATGACACAGAATCCATATACTATGTAACAGAAGTTGCCATAGCTATTAATTTGTGTGCTGACTTCCAAGTATGCACAGACATTGTAGCATTTTGGAAAAATTAGTACATTTCTATTCATCTTACATCTCCGAAGTATAAATTTCCTGATGTAGAATAAGAAGACAATTTAAAAATGGCTTTACATTTCATAGTAGCTTCTCAGATGTTACTTAGATATGTTCTATGTTTCTTTTCTTCCCATGTTTCCCAGAATCTTTTAGAATCCCTGTCACTTGAGCATCCTGAGGTCATGGCTGTCTTGTGAAGCTAAGGTTTATACCTGCCAAACTTCATGATGTCTGAAACTCAGCTGTATCCTGGCTCTAGCATCAGAAACCTCTACCAAGTGCATAGGAAGAGTCATGTACAGGACACCTGCTGATAGACTGGACTGCAGTAATACTGCCTGGACTGCAGCAATACTGCCTGGACTGCAGCAATACTGCCTTGCACCTGGCGCTTCCAGACTGCCTGAGTGAGAGCTTGGGTTGGAAACACATTATCATGCATGCCTGAATTGTCATTCTTGAGAGTGGTGTGTTGAGTGCTTGAGCCAGGCTGTTTTAATGTGTCCAAATGTTCACTCTGAGAACGGCAGATAAAACTGATCTTAAGGGTATTTGATAGCTCAGTTTTCCATCACATGCTAAAGCCACACTGGGTGCAAAGAGTTGGCTTTACCTTCCCAGTTCCTTCTGCCTGAAGGCTTCCCTTCTCCTTAACATAATCATGTGTGTGGATTTTTTAAGGACAGTAAAATTACTGGTTTATCCACACTACCTTTTGTAAGCCCCTATGGGCTGCACTTGCCTGTGCTCTGAGGCAGCCAGACACAAGAGCCAGCTCACGTTTGCTAGGACTGCAGCAGGGCTGGAGTGTACTTGCCTGTAAAAGCTCACCCAGGCGTAGCCTGAAAGGGACTGGGTTGCTGTTGGCAAAGCCACTGTGCCACCACAAACACCAGCATAGCCAACAACATCTCACCAGTTTCCATCTCCATTGATGTGCCAGACACCAAGCATTTCATTGCTGCCATGTAATTTTTCTAAGCATGTGCTGACTGTCCATACGAATCAGTAACAACTGAGGCTCTGCTGGACCTTTGGAAAGCAGCTGCTTCCGCTTGCAAACACTCTGCTATCTTTTTCAGGTATTTGGGCTGCGGAAAACAGCACACATTAGCAGAAAAACAGGGACATCTTGAACAAACAGTCACAATAATGAGCACATCATGCTAGTTATAATTAGAACATGGGCTGTGTTAGCAGATCTTACATGCATGTACCGGAGATCACCTTTTCTTACTAGGAATGATAACTGATATTTAATTTCTGCTGTAACTGTTTTGTATTGCTGATACAAGCCCAGAACATTATTGGAGAGAAGTTAACCCAAGAAATATGTATCCTTATAAGGAAAGGTTTGGGTAACAACTCAAGGTTGATTTATGAACTATAATGTAAAATATACAGAATTATTTTTGAAATATTATAATATCATACTATAGTAAAAAGAGCAAGGAAGGTGAAATATAGCACTAATAGTCTTCTGTTGCAGAAAGCCCTACAGGCATTGTTATTGTTCGTTTAGCACAGGGGAAAATTATTTTCTTCCAGAAATAGCCACAGACAAGTAATATGTAGCTATACACACATGCTCATCAACATTAACATGGATAAATAAGCTACAGGCCAAGTTTACTGTGGGATTTCTCTGTACACAAGACAAATTAAAAACATGCTAAAACAACAGATGAAAGTTGACGTATCTGTTCCCAAGAGTCTCAGGTACTGGTGTATGCACTTCATTTGTTGAGACATTCATTAACACAGTTCTTAAATTAAACGAAGAGATTCCACAAAAATATTCTACATAGTTGTGTTGCTCATTTTACCCTCTCCAAAGTTAAAGTTCTTTTATATCTGTCATATACACAGAACAGAAACTTCAAAAAACCTTAATCTGTACATTACCTAGTGCAGTTAGAAATGTGGTCATTAAAAACCACCAGAAACATCAAAAAGAATGAACAAAATAACAGGAAAACCAAAAACTTTTAATTACTATCAATCCTAACATGACAAAATTACTCACATCTTTTCTAGAGTCTACTCTGGTTTAATTTGTCAATAAAATAATCATACTGGGGACAGTTTTGTCACTGAATACAATAATCTTACCATAACCAATTGAGCTGTATAGCTTATAGAGTTACCTTGTCCCAGGCTCACTAGAGGTAAGTCCAGGCTTACTAGAGGTAAGACTGCACACAGCACGCCAATATTTGAGGGACAATGTGTTAGCAAGGCCCTTTGGCTTGCCATTTCAGTGGAGGCAGGCGGTAGAGATCTACATGGCAGCAAAGACACAAGGCTTATTGATGCCTTAGAAACCACAGAAGGACCTGAGAATGGTCACACAGGAATTAGAGCTTCTCTCCCAAAACAGGTGGAGGGATCAGTAACCCAGCTGAAGTGCATCTACACCAATGCATGCAGCATGGGCAATACACAGGAGGTGCTGGAAGCCACCGGGCAGCTGGAAAACCGTGATATAGTTGCAATCTAGGAAACGTGGTGATGAATTACACAATGGTAGCGCTGCAGTGAATGGCTATAAACTTTTCAGAAGGTATTGGCAAGGAAGGAGAGGTGGTGGGGTAGCAGTGAGGTAGCCCTGTATGTTAGGGAGTGTTTTGACTGTCTACAGCTTGACGGTGATGAAAGGGTCAAGTGTTTATGGATAAGAATCAGAGGGAAGGCCAACAAGGCAGATATCATGGTGGGAGTCTGTTATAGACCACTCAACCAGGATGAAGAGATGGATGAAATTTCTATAAGCACTGAGAGAAGTCTCACAATCGCTAGCCTATGTTTCATGAGGAACTTCACTTTACCAGATCTCTGCTGGAAATACAAGACAGTGGAGAGGAAAAAGTCTACAAGGTTCCTGGAAGCATGTAGAAGGCAACTTCCTGACACAGCTGGTGAGGGAGCCAACTAGGGAAGGTGCCCCACTGGACCTGCTGCTCGCAGACAAAGACTTGTACGTGATGTGATGGCTGAAGTCTGTCTTGAGCATAGCAGCAATGAAATGATAGTTTTTGATTCTCAGAGAGGTAAGGAGGGGGGCCAGCAGAACTGCTACCTTGGACTTCCAGAAGGCTTTGGCCTCTTTAGGAGCCTGGTCGACAGAGTCCCTTGGGAGGCAGTCCTGAAGGGCAGAGGGGTCCAGGAAGGCTGGGCATTCTTTGAGAAGGAAATCTTGAAGGTGCAGGAGCAGGCTGTCCCCATGTGCTGAAAGGCATGTTGGAGGGGAAGAACAGCAGCCTGGCTGAAGGGAGAACTTTGGCTGGAACTCTGGTGAAAAAGGAGAGTTTATGGCCTTTAGAAGAAGGGGCAGCAGCTCGGGAGGACTACAAGGATGTCATGAGGTTATGCAGGGAGAAAATTAGAGAGGCCAAACCCAACTAGAACATAATTTGGCTACTGCCATAAAGACAATAAAAAATGTTTGTACAAATACATTAGCAACAAAAGGAGGGCTAAGGAGAATCTCCATCCTTTATTGGATGTGGGGAGAAACATAGTGACAAAGGATGAGGAAAAGGATGAGGTACTTAATGCCTTCTTTGCCTCAGCCTTCATTAGTAAGACAAGTTGCTCTCAGAGTACCTCAGAGCTGGAAGACAGGGATGTGGAGCCAAATGAAGTCCCCATAATACAAGGAAAATGGTTAGTGACGTGCCAGTGACACCACTTAGACACACACAAGTCTATGGGGCTGGACAGGATCCACCCAAGGGTACTAAGGAACCTGACAGAAGTGCTCGCCAAGACACTTCCAATCATTTAACAGCAGTCCTGGATAACTGGGGAGGTCCCAGTTGACTGGAAGTTGGCAAATGTGATGTCCATCTACAAGAAAGGAAAGAAGGAGGACCTGGAGAACATCAGGCCTGTCAGCCTGGCCTTGATGCCAGGGAAAGTTATGGAGCAGATCATTGCGAATGCCATCATGCAGCACAAAGGACAGCCAGGTGATCAGGCCCAGCCAGCCTGGGTTTATGAGAAGCAGGTCCTGCTTGATGAACCTGATCTCCTTCTATGACAAGGTGACCTGCTAGTAGATGAGGGAAAGGCTGTGGATGTTGCCCACCTGAACTTTAGCAAAGCCTTTGACACAATTTCCCACAGCATTCTCCTGGAGAAACTGGCTGCTCATGGCTTAGGCAGGTGTACTTTACACTGGGTAACAAGCTGGCTGGACAGCTGAGCCCAAAGAGTGGTGGTGAGTGGGGTTACATGCACTTGGTGGCCGGTCACAAGTGGTGTTCCACAGGGCTCGGTACTGGGGCCAGTCCTGTTTAATCAGTGATCTGGACAAGGGGGTCGAGTGCACACTCGGTAAGTTTGCAGGTGACACCAAGTTACAGGGGAGAGTGTTGATCTGCTTGAGGGCAGGAAGGCTCTGCAGGGGGGTCTGGACGGGCTGGATCAATGGGCCAAGGCCAGTTCTATGAGGTTCAGTGAGGCTCAGGGCCGGGTCCTGCACTTGGGTCACCACAACCCCACACAGCGCTACAGGCTTGGGCAGGAGTGGCTGGAAAGCTGCCTGGTGGGAAAGGACCTGGGGGTGCTGGTCAACAGCCACCTGAACATGAGCCATCGGTGTGCCCAGGTGGCCAGGAGGGCAACAGCATCCTGGGCTTGTATGAGCAACAGTGTGGCCAGCAGGACCAGGGAATTGATTGTTCCCCTGTACTGGACAGTAGTGAGGTCGCACCTCAAATCCTGGGTTCAGGTTGGGGTCCCCCACTAAAAAACAGACATTGAGGTGCTGGAGCGTGTCCAGAGAAGGGCAACGGAGCTGGGGAAGGGTCTGGAGCACAAGTGTTATGAGGAGCGGCTGTGGGAACTGGGGGTGTTTAGCCTGGAGAGGAGGATGCTGAGGGGGGACTTTACCACTCTCTACAACTGCCTGAAAGGAGGCTGTAGCAAGGTGGACTTCAGTCTGTTTCTCAGGTAAGAACTCATAGGACAAGAGGAAACAGCCTCAAGTTGTGCCAGAAGAAGTTTAGATTAGGTATTAGGAAAAATTTCTTCACTGAAAGGGCTGACAAGCAATGGAACAGGCTGCCCAGGGAAGTGGTTGAGTCACCATCCCTGGAGTTATTTAAAAGATGTGTAGATGTGGTGCTTAGGGACATGGCTTAGTGGTGAACTTGGCAATGGTAGGTTTACAATTGGACTTGATGATCTTAAAGGTCTTTTCCAACCTCAATGATTCTATGATTTCATCCATAATTAAGACAAGCACAGTGAATATCTTACATCATGAAGACAAACATGCTGCTTCCTCACAGCACTCCTTTCAGTATTATAGTGTTTATGCATCACAACTCCAAATAGTGCCATGAGACAGAGGGAAAACTTTAGATAAAACACAGTTTCTGCCATCTGAGTTTTCATGCAGAACATATTGAGTCAATAATGTGAACAAACAGTGATTTGCATGTACATGTTCTACTTTGAAAATAAGTCAGATTTGCCTGCCATGTGTTCCTACTGCAGCCATTCTTTAAAATAATTAAATAAGTAGACATATTAAATACTGAAAATGCATTTTTTTTCTAGACAAATAATACCAGATTCAAACATAATATTAAATAAGATTATAGCACAGAGATTTTAAAAGCACAATTCTTGTGAAAATGAGGTCAGCAGGAGCCACAGAGGTGGCAACGGGATAGCATTCAGCTAACCAGGTTGCTCAGACTAATGAGGCCCATAACATTGGGCAACATAACTAATGAGGCAGCTCCACAGTATGTACATCCCATCCATTTTTTATTCTTCATCTGTTTTGATTCATGATTAATCCTGGATGCATACATGTCCCTGTCCTCTGGCTCCAACACTGGCTCAGCTCTCCAAACAGCCACCAAATTCATCCAGATGGTTCCATATAAAAAATTTTTGACATTTTCCAGTAATTGGTGTATTTTATTATATGTTCTCTTGCAGGTCATGCTGCTTACCCAGTTTTCTCTGTGTTTTTCATACAGCAGAATGAGACTTCAATGAGTGAAAAGTCAAATGAACACAGACACTCCCAGGCTCAGACTACCTTATTCAGCGAACATCTCCAACATCTCCAGCCTAAGAGAGGCACCTGTGGCCCTAATTAAGCCAACAACCAGCTATACTAACACTGGTATAAAATTGTGTTTGAACCTTGAAAATGCAATCTCTAAGCATTTCTTCTGGAACACGTGGTCATTTCAGACAATGATAACTTGGTGGAGGGGAGGCAGATGCTTTTCCAAATAACGGGAGAGAAACTGGATGCTGCTTATGGATGTAACTGTATTTAAGAGTGCAAAACCTCCCTTCCTGACTGGTACAGGCTGACTTTTCTCCCAAATCATAGCAGGCTGGAAAAGTCTCTGCATGTGGATATAAACTCGCAGAAGAGCAGAGCCTGAAGAATTCAACTCTACATCACTTGCTGCATACAGCTTACCAGAAGGCCTGTGAGACCAAGACCTGTGCTTAGAGGGGGCAAAAAGGTAACGGCACAGAGAGGTGCAGAGTTGTATTAGAAAGGGATGGAGTCATTCTGGACCCAGGAGCCTGCTCAAGCATAAGAACACACTAATTCATCTGGCAACGACAAAAATTTCTAAAACACAGATGGAAGCTGTGATTACGAGGTTTATGTTGAGAAAATGAAAAGTGTAGGTTAAAAATTGTGGATTTACAAGTTCACCAGATATAAGTAGTGCTTTTTTCCTATTAAGTATGTATCAAGTTGCTAGTGGCTTGCCACTGTGGAACATTCTGTATACATGGGACACACACCAACCAGTCTAGCTTTCTTCACAGCATTCTCAATGCAAACATGATAAAGTCTTGGTCAGCTTAGTTACACTGTAAACAAGACTGAGCAAATAAGTTATGAAGTACAATAAAGTGAATTGGAATGCAGTTAATTTGCTGAGTAAACAACCACCAGAATCATTTATCTGAGGTACTGACAAAATCAAAATAGACTACAGATCTGCTATTACCATAATCCCTGATCTCATCAGGATGTCTTAATGAAGTAATTATTCTTGCTATTTCTGACTGATGATGTTTTTAAGAATTACAGCAAACGTACTGACTGAAGGGTTCACAAAATAAATCACAACATTCAGTATAATCCCATAGCACAGGCTGTATTTATAATGAGCATGATCATGCTCTGGGCTCTACATCCTCCAGGCCTCCAGGCGGGGAAAATGGTCACAATCTTCAACTCCTTTTCAGCCTACACAGCCAAACTCTCTTTCTGTAGTAACCAAGAGTTTAGGGAGGATGCACTGATGTGAGCATGGATGTGCCTGTGGCTAGACCCAGCACTGCCAGGTACAACAGTTTAGAGTCTTTTGTAGCTTGTCTAACCTTTAGCTTCACCTATCCAGTGCTGACAATGCTGGAGGACACCGTGAAGTGGTCTTGTGGTTTGTGGTGTGGGGAAAAGATTTTCTGTGAGCCCCACCAGGACTGCCCATCTATGATACACTACCTGTGGCAGCCGGTGGTCAGTCTCAGAGAAGGGAGAATTCCCTTCCTTGCTGGATTCTCATGTTTCCATATGAGTGCAAAAATGTCATCTGCTGCAAGAGTTTGGCAAATCAGTGCTCAGCAGAGAAGCATCCACCCGAACATAAGAGAAGGTAGAGGGACACGTGGAAACTCTTTACAGTGGTGAGAAATGGGATCTCTGATCAAGTAGAGGTGATCTCCAGCAACAAATACACAGGAGCACATACAAGATATGGGAGAAGAGGAAGGAAAGTGGGATATGGTTTCAGAGGATGGTTTCAGACTTCCTCCTCACTCACCTGGATTTCTGCAAGAGCTCTATCATCCATAAAAGTTGAGGGGAAGCCTTTTTGCCCAACAACTATCTAGAAATGGGTAGGTAATCCTCAAAAGAGTAGTTAGAATACATAGAAGTTATTATTAGTAGATGTATTTTTCTCTGGACTCTGTGGAGTTCAATGACTTCCTCAGGAATAAGTAACAATAAAAAGATAATTTCCTGAATTAACCTGGATTGTCAGTTATAATCTACATGGATTAACTAGGAAATTACAATTCTACAGTGGTCAGTTGATCAGCTAATAACTTACAAAGACTTTTGAATTATGTTTTCTGAAAAACATCAGAAAAAATTATCTATGTCATAGCTAAGGATTATTCTAGTAAAAAAGTTAACAAAACTTCCACTGCTAGGGCTTTCATCTGTGATTACCCTTACTTGGTTTTCTGCTTTTATCTGTTTGGCCATTTCTCACAATTAAACCAGTCCTTTATCATATTGCCATATTGCCTTCAGCTTGTTTATTTTAATCTTGACATCATATATTTTGTTTTATGATTACTCAACTATAGTGTCCAAGATGTAAACTGGTTTTTGTTGTCTGGAGGGGAGAATGTAATATGAAACAGAGTGACAAAGAATCCTATTAAACCATATTTCAGGAAAACTCTTACTGAAAATACAAAAATGTTTTTCCCCACTTTTGTTGCTAGCTAAAATTAAGTATACCTAAACACATTTTGTTCTATGCACAATACAGTTCAATTTAGGGCATTTCATTCAACAAAATTGAGACATTCCAGAGATCTGCAAAAACCTAAAAAAAAAAAAAAAACCAAAAAAACAAACCACCAGGATTATTTTTAGAAAAAAACAACTCAAGAACTTGGAGATATTTAGTCTAGAGGGGAGACATGGTAACAGTCTTCATATCCATAAGTCTGTGGCAGAGAAGAAACAAACAAACTGCACTCTACTGTGATCAGGACAAGCAGTCATTGCTTTGAAACTGCAGAAAAGGAGAAAGAAATTTTGGAATCAATCTAGGAGTAAAAAAGTGCTGAACTGAAGCACTTCCACAGTCAAGGAATCTGTCTCTGAAGAGGTAAGAACAAGTGAAACACCCGAGTCAAGAATGATGGTGAACCACCATGAGCCTGCAGTTTAGCCAAGCAGATGGAATAAATAACAGCTCAAAGTCTCTTTCAGAATAATCCTTAACATTCAAAATCAAAGACCTTCTGAGCTGAGATCTTGCCTGTGGTCTGGCATCTTTTCACATGCCAGCTGATGAACGCCTTTCTTTCAAAACACCTGCTCTCTACAGAGTAAGTCTAGGAGACATGGCATAAGCAGACCACAGCTGAAGTGACTTTTCTACAATCAGAACATACTAGAGAGATTTCTTTTCCTGGTTCTTCAGCGATAGAATACACTTCTTCAATAAATTATAGTAGCAATTTCTCCAAGGTTTTAACTTTTGCTTGTGATGAAGTAAGATGTTCCTTTCTCTTTAAGACCTTATTGGGAAATGTATTTCAATGGTAATTTTGTACTTCACTAAGCAATGGCATTTGTGATGCTTAAATAGAGGGTTAAACAACAGTAGAGGGCTGTGGGGTTTTTAGAATTGTAATAGAGTGTGAAAATTAATCAGTTCTCATCTCACCAATTAACTGGACGTAGGATGGGTATGTGCACAGCTAAAAAAATAAGTATCTAGAGCTCTGTCTAAAAGTGGTAGAAGGTTCATTTTCTCTATGGAACAAGTGCACATGTTATTTTCCCTTCATTTTTATTAACCATGAAAGAAAAATCATGTGAGTCTTGTTCTAATTATATTTTTTTCCTGTGGCTAGAAATGTTACTTTTGAGAAAGCTGAATTTTTCTTAATTAATAAAATATTTCCATTCACAAGATAAAAACAATTTCTCTAGTCTCTGTATTTATTTATACATGCCGAAAATTAAGTTCCTGGATCTGGACTTACTCTGAATTTGCATGTATGTAACAGGGTGAAATGCAGTCCTTCAATTAAAGACAATTTTTTAAGTCTGCTGTTGTCGCCTAACTTAGTTTCTGGTTAGTTTGTAAAATAAAAAATATATTGGAAAGTTGCATATGTTATGACTTTTCTGTTTAACGCATTCATGTTTTTTAGCCTCCTGATGAAATGGACTAGTAATCTTGAAAATTAGAAAATACAGATCTGTTTTTTGTGTAGACTTTACCATAGAAAAACACATCCTACTGAGATGACTAATAGCTGCATAGTACAACCCCAGTGTAATCAATGTGGTGGCTACATCATAGAATTTAGAAATCTAAATTACAGTGTATGGGTTTATGTCAGCATACATAGATAATTTTTTTTCTCCATGAGTAATACTTTCTTTACCAACAGAGACAGGGCTGGCATTAAAATACCTTTTGATGCACTGCAGGTCTATAAACTCCCAAAAAAGGGAGTCATGGGCCAGGTTTTAGGGAAGCTGAAGTGATGCCCAGAAGCAAGTAAGCCCACTCCAACTCCCATGTGTAGGGGAGAGCTGGACATCACAGACCGGATCCAAAAGAGCCAGGATGCTTATCTGGTAGCAAGAGAAATGCTGGCAGGCCTCGTCCCCCTGAGCCAGGTGTCCAGGTGTCCCACTATCTTCTTAACAAGCTGTCAGAGCCCTATCTTCTGCCACCCAAATGGTGACCTCTTTTTTTTATAACATAGCTACTAGTGACAATTTTAACATAGCCAGGCAGGAGGCATGCTTCTGATGTTTGAGCTCTCACTGACGCTGCAAGGCTTCCCTGTCTTCAGCTCCCTTCTCTGCCATTCGGGATTTACACCTCAGCTCTCCCTGGAGTTCACCCAAGGAGAACTACTATGAGCCTCTCTAATAAACACTGCAGATAATCTCCCAAAGAGCTTATCCCAGTTTGTCAGATGAACAAATTGGGTGGTGAAGTATATCATTTTATACGACCCACCATTTTCCTACCCTTTATTAGTGAGACAGATCAGTTTGACAGTTGCCAAGTCTGTGAGGGGCCAGAATTACAGGGTCCCAAGCAAGCCCTTAGGATCTTTGGTGGTGGAGACCTCTGGTCTGTCTTTACCTGGCATCAGCTCACTGATTCGTAATAAAATCATTCATAGCCTTTCTTTACAGTTGTAGCAGGCTGGGGGAAATGCCGAAAAATAGGTGCTGCTTGCACTGCCCCTGGAAGCTGTCAACTTTCTGAGTCCACCAAAGCTGCTGAAACAGCGCCAGTTTATGGGGTTACAACCAGTAATTCTTCAATGTCTTCCCTTAAGAAACAGGATATTGTTTACAAGAGACCAAGTCATCTACTCTATTACACAGACCAGCCTCTACCAGTTTTCATCTATAAATAAATCATGTAGGGAAGTGCTTTTAGCCATCACACATAATGAACCCATTGAGACCCGCTGTGTCACCTTTGCTAGCCAGCGTGCTACACAGCAGGGGATGGAGGAAAGTCCTGCTTGTCTTGATGGAGAGACCCCATGAACCTAAACATTGCACTGAAACAGAACTAAATGACAGGACTGCAAAATAAAACACCACGGCTAATGCAGAGGAAAGCAGCAATCATAAGACTTCTGTTCCACTGAGGAAAGGAAAGGAGAACAGACATAGTTTGGTAGCACACGTCATACGAAACTCAACAGAGCCCACAAGAAGAAATGCAAGATTGTAATCACCACTTGCCCATGTGGTTTGTTACACAACTTGTGTCCCAGCACTACTATGGTTTACAACTTAATGGTGCTTTTTAAATTAAACTTCTACATATTTTCATTTGATTATAACTGTGGAATGCAAACGGTGTCCAAGCTAACCCAGGCACGTTTATTGTCCCCTGGCTACCACATGCACACGATCTGAACTCACATACAGTGTACACACAGCAGTCTGATGCAAACAGCTTTAAAGTACAATAATGAGGCTTAGCTCACTTTGATAGTACTGCAATTACCATTAAATCCACAGAGAACTGTATACAACCCTCTGTTTTTCAAGCATAAATTTAACAAGCTTTTAAGACTCAAATAGTAATGGTTCTACAAAATTATTTTTAATTTTTAATTTTTAATATTTTAATTTTAATATCAGAAGCTTTAAAGTTCTGTGGGGATACAACATGAATTTAAATTTGGATTTTGTGTTCATCACTGACAGGACAACAGCCTCCTGAAACTACAGTTTCAGTTTATCTGGGTAATTATTAACTGCTGATTCTCCCATAAACGCCATCTAGATTCCAATATTTTCTAGCTTATGATAAGGAAAGGATTTGCATTAACTCTTGTATATCGGCCGCATATCTGAATAGTAAATCTAGCAATTTATCAAAGAAATGAAAGGGGGGAAAGGCTAATAAATATTACAACTCTTCTATGTTTCACAAAATATGCTATATTCCCTCCAAGCAGGAGTCTTGGCAGTCTTACCATTCTTCACAGTGGTAACACAATCAGGTCAATACTGAATATTCTTGAATATGCTATCTTAATTCAGAATTTGTAAACTCCAGTACTGATCAAGTTTTCTGTTCAGCTGTTAATAACTTATTAAGGTACTGACAGGCTACTGCCAGGATATCAGCTTGACTAAGAATATCAGGCAAGCAAACTGCCAGTAGCAGTCAGCATGAAAAGTCACTTTGCACCACTAAGGCATAGCCTTTGCTATGTACATGAAGACAGTCCAATTACATTTTTATCTGTCAGCGAAGAGAGAAGGATCTTTTCAGAATGAACTCTAGGCAATCTGAGCCAAATTCCACTGATATGACCATGACAGTGGGTCGAAATGGTTACACTGAACAAGAATGTGTAAATTTACAGAGCACCATGAATATCAGAAATACTAGTGATATAATGATAGTTTTGCCATTGACTTCAATATCAGAAGGCCTTTGTCCAAAAAAAAAAAAAAAAAAGAGGTCTCACAACCACCGTACTACCACTACAGAACCCTAAAAACATTGTGCAACCAGGAGATCTCACAGGTGGATGGCCAAATGCTACAGTCGGTCTAGTCTGTCAACAGTGCAGCTTTTCCACGGTTGTCTGTGGTAGAAGTACATGAAAATACAACTGTTACACCTGTAACCAAAGACAGCAGGATGTAACATAGACAGGAATATTTCGGGGGGAAAAGGTCTCTGAGTACCACGACATAGAAAAACATACCATTTACACAGCAGATATGCAAAACTTAAGAAGAGACATAGAAATCAAGTAGAGAACAGCTCAAGGGACAAGAAAGAAAAATCTGTCATATAAAACTGGGAAGTGTAAATTAATAGATGTCTGAAATGTTTTGTTCCTTATCCATACTATAACACTGTAATTTTGTACTTCTTTTCCTAAAATGAAATTGGCATTGACAGCACGGCAAGAATTCCAGATTTCAGTCATCTGTTACAGTTACTTGCTCAAGAAAATTGTGTGCTCGTTCTCCAAACGCTAATGAGCTCTTCCACAAGATAAACACTTCATTTATTTAGACTTGAGCTGGTAAAAACACAGCCTTTTCCAGGCAAATAGCAAGAATTCATTACATATTGCAGTGGAAGCTCATCAGTCTTGGGGCAGGCTGGAGAGACAGACACCTTCTGCATGCCATTCCTCTCCAGGAGGAACCCAAAGCTACTGACATCAATGCCACCTGAAGATGCTCAATGCTACCAGAAACATACTCTCCACTTTGCCTTGCAGAGAACTTGGTTTCAGCCATACCCCAGCTTATTACTAAAACAGCCCTGATACATAACCTCATCAATCTAAGTGCATGCTAGAGATTAGAATGAACAAATAGTCCTTCTCCACAGATCAAGGAGTAAAAGTTGGTGCTGAAACTGAGCACCAGCGCTATAATGCATGTCGGACAGTGGTTTCCTTAGAGCAAAACCTTGACTTACTGCCTTGCTAGTATTATCTGCCTCACAAAGAAGAGCAGAAAGCCTGTTGGTGGTTTCTTCTCTTAGCAACACCAGATTTTGTTGTGGCTAATGCTATCAAGCATCTTTCTGCTTTTTGAAAGAGTTCCCAACTTTCATTTTACTAAAATGTGGCAGATCTTGAAAGCTGTTTAAACCAAACCTGCGTCAGAAAACAAGCCAAGCATTACTGAAAACTTTTTACTTTCTTCAGTCCAGCTATGTGTCATGACATCAGCTGAATGCCTCAAAAAGGATTACTAGTCTGTAACTAGTGCCAAGCTAGATGGGATTTGTAATCAGTTCAGCACACAGATTTAGAGCAACGTTGAACCAACAATACAGAAATGTCTAATATGAGTGCATATCGCATTGTAAAGAGCCCCTACACTGAACTTTCTTCAGAGGCTTCATTCAACATTGTCCAGCCACTAACAAAGCAATTGCCTCAGGCTTCATGTTTTTGTCTTTAGCTCTTTCCAGCCAAATTCTGCCCAAACAGAAAAGCAAGCAGGGAATTGCCTATTACCATTCTGTGATGATGCTCAGGCACAAGTACGAACAACTACTTTCCATTACTGTGAGTAACAAGGGGGCTGGCACTGGAGATCAGAGGGTGATCCTACCATCTTTCTAACATCTCAGCTCCACCACGTAAGGGTAAATGTTCATCCTTACTGCAGTTAAAAGATACTTTTTGCTGCTCACTCATGCAAATTGCCTTGTATGGATTGGAGAATTAGACCCCAATCCTTTAAACCACGTGTGGGTGTCATAAATTAAGATTACAGTCTTTCCCATAAATGAAGGCTCATTTTCATACCTTCTGTGTGATGAGGAATGGAACACCATTGCTTCATGACAACTTTGTTATCACTGTTGAAAAAACCTACATCAGTTTTGCAATGCATCTGAAAGCATTTACATGCCTCCCAAAGCTTTTGTGCAACTACACTGGGAAACTCCGAGCCTTCCCTACTGTGCAGTTATTCCATAATTCTGTCCTTAGGTGTCAGGATCCTCTCTGGAGTTTCATGAACAGACAGAGAAAGCTGAGAATATAGAACTGCCAATGAATTTGGGGGGACACCTGTAAAAGGGTTATTTTGGTCATATGAAGACTAAGGAATATGTGCCTTTCCATGAAAAGAGGACAATGAAACCCTTCTCAAGAATACATCTTAAATGACTGAAGACAGCACTTTGCTCTTGATTTCACCCATTCACATTAACCACAGGTTTGACTAACATGTGGGAAGCCAAATGCTACCTGCAGAAAACCATAAATTTATGAAAATCAGAAAGTGTCTCCAATAGTAAAAGAATACATTTCTAGCCATTGGAGAAAATAAGAATGGTAGAGAATACGTGAGAGAAAGAATAAAAAAAAGTATTTCCCTAACAGTATTCCATTAACTTCATAGAAATTATTTTTTCTAAACATGGAAATTTTTTTCTTTGTTCCACCTACAAGGATTTCATGTGCATAATATTCCCAAGTTGTTTACAAGCTCTCAGTTCCTGCACCACAGTGGAACTTGGATCCAGATTCAAATACCTAAATTCAGATGTCTAAGTGAAGGCATCCACATGTGAGCCAGCTGTGTAAGCTTTCCAAATAAAACAGCGTTCTGGTCAACCCCATCAATGGAGCCTGCAGAGCTGCTTGTCATGCCCCAGAATAAACGTCAAGGCTTGATTCATTTGCCTGAAATTACACTCACTGTCTTTTTTATGATGTCAAGTAGGGTATTCAAGGCTTCACCTTGATCTGCCACTCCAGAAGGACTCAGGTCTTCCACAGGGGTGTTGTCCCGTGGATGTGCTCTTCGGATGTCTCATACAGCCCAAGGCATCTCAACTAACGGTAAACATCTTAAGTTAAAGCAATCAGGTTAAGATGTTAGTAGCTGGTCTTCAAGCACCATTGACTCCATAACAGGAATGCCCAAGCACCTACATCTACGGATGTAAATTTAGGTGTCCCAGTCTCAAATAAATTCTACCCTGAGAGACTGATCAGCCTTTTAAATACCACTGACCAACCTTTTAATAAAAACTTTACCCTTTTTATTGTGTGTTATTAACAGAAGTCAGTAAACTGCTAAATACTCTACTGGTAGAGTGGAAACATGAATATCATAACAGCATATTTTAGGTATTCCATGTCTCGAAAGAACTGCTGGATTTTGCTAGAAAACGCAATAGTTATTCTGTAATGATATTATTCTAATTCTATGCAAAATATAGTATTCCAGAATATCAGGTCAGAAAACTTAAGAAACGTCAGAATAGAATGAAATATGTCCTACACATGAGAATAGATGATGAATACTTCATGTCTCAGTGTTCAGACTGTGCCTGTGACAGAGGCAAAAATCTGTAATGATTCTACCAATAATCATGTTCTCCTAACTAGAGTCCATGTGAAAATGAAAAGGTTTCAATTAAAATGAAATTCATGCAGAAGAGATTAAAGTGTTTTTTCCACTTTCATTAAGACTCAGAAACACACTCACATTCCTACCAGAAACAACCATGAAATGTCTAAATCCATGCAATACTAATTAATATATCTAATGAAAAATGAAAAAAAAAAAAAATAGGCACTATTTAAATTATTAAGTTCTCAGAAGTTAATGCACTTAAGCAGCAGGGATCAGCATGCAGTACCCACTGGGACTGATATAATGGAACAATAATTGCTGGACCTCCTGACTGTCTAAAACACTGCAGAAAAGGCCTTGAAAGTGCAGCTTTATTATATCAAAGCTCTTGGTCCAAGCACTTAGCCAACATTGTTTCTGCCAATTCCATTACCAAGTTAGTCACACATATCACTCCCCAAACCAGAAAGTCTGCATAACACTGTCTCAAATTGTTCAGCACAGGTTTTGAAAAGGATAAAGTGTTTTTCGATATGCTTTGCCATGTACACATGCATAAGCTGTTCTTTCCTAAATTAGACAGCGTAACAACTGCTAAAGCTAAAAGAACCACTGCAGCAAGCAAAATAGTCTTTAAGATTTTGATACAATTCATTCCAATATTGTCTCAAACGTCTCGCACAAATGTTTTCAACAACGAACAAAATGCAGATTTTATTCTGGGATCATAGAACTGCGAATGCCTTACTTTCCTACAACTCAACAGGATACTCAAATTTATCAAAAATTGTGTCTCATTTCAAGGTAACATCTGAAGACCTTTCAAAGAATGGTTCATTGCTTGGTGGAAAAAGAAAGCTTACAACAACGTTAAAAAATTTGAAGGAGGTAATAGTATTACTGCAAGTGAGAACAAGAATCCGGTCTAGAGCAGGGAAACAGCAGATGAAAGAGCAGTGATAAAAGCTGGCTTGATTGAATTTACTCTGATGTAATTTCACGGCCATCACCTTAAAGAGTTCATGGAGGATAGCTGAGGCTCCAGAAGGCCAGTAAAGGGAAAATCAAGGGTCTCCCTTTGGAAAATGAGGAAAATGGGAGTCAGAGGATTAGGGGTCAGTCAGCCTAACCTCGTGTCAGTACTAGAATGCAAATCCGTACTATTTGAAAACATATCAAAAATAGCAAGGAGATGAGTCACAGTCAATATTGTTCTAACAAATCATCTAATTTCCCTCTGCAAAAGGTATTTGGGCCTTTTAGATGAGAGAAACGTAGTCAATGTTGTGTATATTAACATTCACACACTTTCTGGCACTGTTCTACAACACATTTTCATAAATAAATAATACACAAATTGTAAATAAATACTGTAACTTCTATGGAAAACCTAGATCCAGACAATATAAATCTGTAAGTGAACTAAGCTATGCTTAGACATTTTCTGGCACAGAACATCCTATGTCCACATTGTTTAACTTCCTTCCCCTCCATAACACGATGACCACATCTCAGGTGCCTGTTGCTCAGCCTAAGCAACCTCTGGTCCATGTCAACAACACTCGCGCTCAAACACTGCTTGAGAAAGCATTAGCTGGCTTGGACCTCAGTCACAACCATCACTGTTCTGAAAGATCATAAACAGCACAAATGATGGAGTCCTGACCCCAGGATCATTCCCTGGCATGCTTCGTTTTCTTCACATAAATGTGCCTAGAGATTAATTATTAGAGGTTAATTGCCAAACCATAAATCTCAAGGAGCATGCAGAGGAATCTCTGCTTGATCTACACTTGTGGCCCTTATAATCTTGATGACAAAGAAAGCACTGCCACTGAAACAGCAGGTAGTGCTGGAACAGGGAGCTTGGAAGGCACAGGAATGCTGGGATGAGTAGAATGAGAATTCTGATTGATTGTCACAAAATTAAGAAATGACCTTAAAAAAACACAATACACCTCAGTAAGAATCAGCTGCACAGAAGCTCAGCTAGGCAGGAGTTCTACAGAAAAGAAAGTGAAGGTTAATATGAGCCATTAATTATGCAAATTTATGTTCAGGGTCATTCACTCAGTAATTATAAAAGACAGGGTCAGTCTCATGGAAATATCTGTTAAGTCCACATCACTACAGCTGGGCCACTGTGTCCTGATGCTCCATTGCAAGGGACCTTGGGGAAAAATGACCAAGGACAACATGAGGTGATACTGCCAGGTTGGCTGAGGCACTCAGACCAGATGTCCCTGTGCTGTGTAGAAATACCCTGTGCCACATTTGTTCTTGACATAGCTACCTTTTCAAGGCATTTATTTCCCTGCTGCCTACCCATTATTCTTTGATCACTCCAATACCTTTCAGGCATCTGTGCTTTTGAATCAGTATCTTATGCCCCTTTCCCAGGCCATGCTCAATGTCCAGCAGCTCTGTGGTTCCACTAGACCCAGCTGGCTCTACGGTACCACAGCATATGAACAAAAGAGATGGAAACTGAAGCCTAGGTAACTACAGACTTTATCTGGTATTCTGCATCAATAAGTGCAGGTAGAGGCACCATCAGCTCCTGGCTTGCCACAAATTCACTCATTTCAGTGACTACACAGTATATTCCAAGCTGTTTAGCAGATATATCATTAACAATTGTTAAACAGCAGCTCAAAGCTCAAAGAATGTGGTTTTATCTATTCAGTTGAGTAGAGAATTGTGTTGTCTGGGCTCTTGGCCTAATACATTTAGCATACCTCAGTGCCTCACAGTCCTCACCCCCAGTCATCCATAGCTCCTTACAAGCCATCAATTCCAATGAAAATCAAGGTGAAGGAGTGGTGCCATTCACGAAGATCTTGTCCTAAATGGGGTTGGACCACGAATTCTGTCTACCTGTTTCTGGGATCTGTGAAGAACCCTGAGCTCCATGGTTTAGCTGTAGCTCCAGTGACCTTCCATTTTTGCACACGAGTAATATGCCTAGACGCACTAAGGAAGTCAGGAATGAAATCCACACAGTTTGTTTCCCACATCACTAAGGACCTCTGTAAGTCAGATATAACTGTAACTAGGCTCAATTCACATACTTTTCATATCATTAAGCATCAATCAGTGCCTTTATGTGGTGTATGAATCTCCAGAAGACAGTGATAAGTCAGAAGTCATTGCACAAAATTATTTCACTAATTCATTCCTATTCTTCCCATCCCAAGCCTGACTCAAACAATTAAGTTTTCTGAAATTTGCAGAACCTTCCATGGTATTTGTTGGTATCACTCAACCACCTTCCAACAAGCTCTATCCTACCTGGATGCATCAGTTAAGTTATATTGAGACACCACATAGATACAGCCCAGAATGCAGTAAAAATATGTCTATTTATAGCATTTAGCCTAGAAACAATGTAAGATCTACAAATAATCTTATGTTCTGAGGTTACTAAAAATCACTGGTTTCACTATGTCATTTGCAGCATAAGCTATATTTAAAATGGAGAATCCTGTGAATAAAACAAGTAACTCTTGCAAGATCAACCATCTAAATTTTAAAGTCATTCATTCTGCCAGAAGTGGCTAATACTGAATATTCAAATATATTGGGTGAAAAACACCACTTCCATTCTGTTACCAATGAAGTCCTAATATAAAATCCCTCTTCTCGCAAAGTGTGGTTTTATATGAAAAAAAACCCAAACATGCGGAAGGAGTGGAATACTCTTCAATGACTAGCATAGGCTGTGGCAATGTAATTTAAAATTATTCTGGATTACTATTTCTTCTGTTGTATGGAATTCAATGTTTTGTTTCTTTGTAAGATGACTGTATTTTACATGGAATAGGAAACATATGTTCTTCATTGTTTTATAAAAATATTTTTGTATGACTAATAATTTGTATAATTCATACAACTCCCAGTAAACATACAACTTTAGACTTTTTCCTGTGCTCATTCAGAAAAAGCAGAATATTTTACAGATATCAGGCTGGCAACTACTGAGAATGTTTTCTTTTCTTGAAAAATAAACAGAAAAGAAAAAAACAGATTGAGACAAAATAGGAATAAGCATTTCTTCAACTCTTTCACACACGTCTCATTCAATGTATCAGACTCTTTTACAGTGCTTGAGAAATCTGCTGGAGAGGAATTCACTGATTCAGCAGTCAATTATGTCTTTCCATAGGTGGAGCACACAGGCCAAGGACTTTGACCCATGTGCATTTTAGGTTTTGAAAACTTAGAAACATTTCTAGTTGGATTCCTCATTTTGCTTTTTGTTCCTAGAGTGAGGGATAAAACTGCTGTGGCCCTTTTGTTGCAGTGACAGGACAATCTGTTCTACTTGAGCAGAGGAGAGCCTCCAGGCACTAGAATTGGAAAATAACGCAGCAGCAAATCTGCCAGCAAGATTGATCAATGCACTGCAGACTGGAAAAAAAAAAAAAAAAAGCCCAAGTTCAGGTCAGCCCCACTGACAGCTTGATGGCAGGAGTGACGGAGCCATCACCCCCCACACACCCCCACACCCCCGGAGGCACAGGAGGCTGCGTTTGGCTTGCGATCTGCCCTTAGAGCACCTTTTTGTTTGTAAGAAAATAATTCCCCCGACACAGGTACTGGAGTGTCAGCAGTTCTTCAATAGTTTTTTTTTACTTTACTGCTGCACTCTATTCCCATTAGACCCCCCTACATTTGACCAGGTTTAAACCACCCTCAGGATGTGACAGTGTGAAAATAACGTTTGACATTAATTGACTTTCCTTGTTGGTATTTCCACTCTTCACAGCAGATAATAAAAGTTTCCAATAGCATTTATTTGAGATCTCACAGCAATATAAATGTAGCGTTCAGTTCAGTCCAGCATCACATTTAAATGGCTGTTCAACAAGAGCAAACTGAAAAATGATGCCTAGACAAATGCCACATCAACATACCCAGAACTTAAGAAAAACTGCTGGTTGATACAACATCCAAAAATTCTAAGCTGCCTAATTAATCACATCATGAGGCCAAAGAAACAAAGAACAACAAAACTCACAGCTTTCAAGCATACATTTTGCAAAGAGAGGACACTGCCAATAAAAAGGCTTCCATATTTGAGTCTGTTTTAAAAGTCATCCACTTCCCACTGAGTTCCCATAAATACAAATTCATCAGTTGTGTAACTTGCAGCTATTTTCTCATAAACATGTTATTTAAGGCATATTTTCTGGCATCACAAAGGTAGCTTCCTTTGTTACACAATGGTAAAACACGAAACATAAAGTGGACATGTAAGTATTTATGCTTTACAATAATTTTTTTCATCCAAGGTGTCAAGATATTAAGTATCTCGGGGAAAAGGTGCTACAGAAAGAGAGATGTGCTGGAAAATAAAATGTGGCTGGGTTCTCTGGCCTTTTACACAAGTCAGAATTGACTAGATCATTTTATCAGCCTAATAAACCTTTCTAAGTGTTTCAGATGAGCAGCAATGTGTCAGAACAGTCCCAGGACCCGATCTTCAGCAGCTGCAGTTTCAGAAGACTTAGCTCCCCAGTGCATCCACGGGAGGCTGGCATGAACAGAAGTCTTGGAAATACCAAGACAGAGCTGATGCAGCTATTTTTAGCATTGGTTAGCTCCTTAGATTCCTGTTACAGTTGAGATACTGCAGACACCTCAGCATTTGATCACATGCCTCATGCTGGGCTTTATAGGCATATGTTCTCTGCTGTATCTCAGGTAGTGCTGTCCTGTGAATGCAACATGGGGCTGGATTAGCCCACAGGGTCAAAAAAAAAGAGAAAAGAAACTTAGGAAGAGGCATCCCCGAAAAAATGGGAATCTAGTACATAATATCCATGCAGGTTTCTTGTGTGGTCAAAGGACAGCTGGCTACCTGGCTTACGGTGAGTTGAGGTGAAGTACTCTCTGGAAGGGCCTCTGTCTCTCTAGCAACAATGAAGAGAGTCTGAACAACTAATTTTTGGTGGATATTTTTAGATGGCTGGAAACAGTGAGAAACATCCCACCTCCTGGACTGATCATTTCTGGCACAGAATGCACAAGGAGTCTAGCCTTGTTCGTCAAGTCTGTCCAGGAGAGACCTAGGAGAGAGCTCAGGAGTGTGCAGTGGGCCCCTATCCTAAATTCAGGATTCAGCTGAGAGAGAGGAATGAAAATGGACGAACAATTAAGTAATACATTCCCTTCTGCCAGTTATCTGTTCCAAAGCTGAAATACAACTCAAGAGCATCACCAAGTGACTGCAGATTAAAAGCATCTTTCAGACATAACTGCAGTGTGTATTCAGAGGTTTCCTTCTGGGTATTTTCAGACATCCCTATCCATTCTTACTCTTTTTGATGCCTGGTGTTCACACCAGTGGCAACCATTCTCTAAACTCATCCCCCACTGACATCATTCCTCTAGCAATATTTACAATATAGATCTAAGACAAAAAGGTAGAACACCAGAAAAGTTTTTCAGCATGTCACAAAACCTTTTTTCCCGGTCCTGCAAGATGTTACAACACTGTATACAGCACTGAGGCAGGTATCAGTTTATCTTGTGGTTGGCTGGGAAACTGGAAAAAAACATAAAAGACTCTGAAATCTGAAGGAAACTCCCCGAGTATTATTCTCTCACCTTTAACTAATTCTTCTTATCTGTAATATTAGTTTGGCTGTTCTCAGCAAGTAAAGAGAACTTCAGCAAACTGACAGAACATTTAATGGAAAATCCATGCAAAGCTGCCTTATGCTTGTGGGCAGTTCAGTTTCCTCTCTGTTAATGCTACCTGAGGGAGTCGGTTAGCTGCTTACTATGTTTTGACCTCACTGGATTATTATGCAGTCATGCTATGAGAGTCTAAAACTTTAACACTGCTGTTCTTAATAGGAATGGCTTGTACTGTATGTTTGTTGTTGAAGAACTACAGGCAAAATCTAATGATATCAGAGAGCTATGAAATAGTTTTATTATATCTCTAATGGCAAGAAAAACAAACTTCAGTTTTGCCAACTTGTGCATCTCACTACCTCAGATAAAACTCTAAAGTATTTTTTATTTCTTATAAAGTAGGATTCACTAAATAATGTCACCTTGAAAGTGTAGGCGCCTGACAAGCAAACGCTGTTAGCAAAAATAAACAAACAAACAAAGGCAGAGAAAATTTAAGCTTGCAGGGTTCAAATCCTGCTATCCTTGTAATAAGCAAGCAAACTCATCCTTTCTGTGTTCTGCTAATAGCCTTTTGTGAAACACATCACCTTTGCAGCAGTTCCTGGAGAAGTAGTGTCCTTACCACAACAACCTTTTTCACAGTTATTTACCAGCTGCTGCCAGTCCTCGCATAATCAAATCTGAAGTCTGACTGAGCAAGGTTATACACAGGTGTGAGAGGGGAAAGCAGCCACAAGTGGAAGCAGAAAGAGGGACTACTTAAGAGGTAAAAATTGGGCTATTCAGCAATCTGGGCAAATGAAAGTCAAAACGTGCTGCTGAGGAAGCTTGACTTACTATTTAGTCCTGAACAGAAGAAGGCATATTTCATAACTATTACACTGTCATATTGTATGCTTAGCTCCAATGCAAAATCCCTGTTCTCTATGTATTGTAATTCTCCCAGCAAAGTACAGAAGATAACTTAATTTGGATGCTGCAGATCTCTTACCCTGTAATGAAAGAGGTTGAAGCTATAGTACAGTAACTTAGATCTGCCACATGCTTAAAGCATATCCACAGAATTACTGTCTTTCATCTGGCACTCTACCAATTTTAATGGCTGTCCCAACCCTAAGGCTGCTCTGCTGTAACATCTCTAGTCAGGTACAGAGTTTGTGAGGAGCTGCCACACTTCTGACAAAGATGGCACTGCTGGAAGGACATTACTCACCATGCACACTAAAAATGGGGGGAAAATACGTTTTGATTTTTCTTCCGTGTTCTGAACAGAGTATACTGAGAAACCCCCCTGCATAAAAAACACAACTGACATACTCTATGAAATCACTTGGTATCCTGCTCACTTCTGATTTAATTAACTCAGCTGGACTTTACCATGCAAATGTGAAAAATGTTGGCTTTAGTATGTTGGAAAGTGAGAAATGAGTAAGCAACGATGAGAACGCAGCACAGTGCAAGCAGACATGGTCCAAACCTCCCTGCACTGTTCCAGCAACACTGACTTGCAGCAATGTGCCCTGAGGCTGCCAATAATTATGAATTCTGGCATTCCTCTGTTATTTTTATAGGGGCAAAACAATCCCATTCATTTCTTTTTTGTGACCTTCTTAGGGCTTGTGTCACAATCTCCCACTCTGAAAAATGTCAGAAGGAACAGTTGATTCCTGGAGCACTGTTCATAAAAGATAACCTTGCTAAATGTTGCCCTGGCAGTGGAAAGCTCATCCTTAAAATCTTTATTGCTCCAGACAACTATTATAAAATCATAAAACATTATTATTAAATACAATTAATATGGATAAGCAGTCATATGGATACTACACATGTCATTTCAGGTCATACTTTTTACTTGAATGCTAACTTCAATTTGCACCTTCAAGAAGAATCATATTTAGTCTGTCAAGCACTGCTTAGGGCAAGAACAGTGTTTGAAAAATCTCTCAGCTTTGTTTTACATCCCTTAGGCATCTCTGATGTTCAGACACAAAAGCTTTCCCTCTAAGCCTGCCTGCAACAGAAGGTTACTGCTAGTCAGCCCCTTTCATGTTTCTTTCCAGCTGTCTAAAGGCAGATTGTCCTGGCAGAGCAACTTTTTTCATTCTTAAACATCTATTCAGATATCTCTACCTCCTTTCCTCAGTAAATTGATTTAAAGGGGTTTTGTAGTTAATTTCTTAGCAGTGTGTTACTGCTTTTGCATAAAATGTTCCACTCCACTCCCCTGCCTCCTTTCTGTCTCCACCGTCTGCAATACCACAGGGTCTGCCTGCAGGTACACAGCATTTCCCCAACCTCAGGCAACACCAATTTGTAGTATCAGCCTGTCCAGCACCTCTGGAGAGTGTTCTGCCATCATGGTCCCGCATTTTCCATGTTTTCTGCACTCTCCCTCTGCCACAGTGAACAAGCCAAGCAGTGCAAGCATGGCACTTAGGACCTACTTGAGCTTATCAAGTGTTTTACTATGTCTCTTTCAGCAGCTGCTCCAGGCTCTCCAGCAATACCATCCTTGTGTTTCCACCCGTCTCTCATCTTTTCGCTGTGTTCTTTGTTTTATGCAACTTTTTACTGTTTTTCATTCTGGAGTTGATCTGAGGAGCTGCTGCCTGTTGTGGCTGCTTTCCTCCCTCACATACCTACCCATTATTTTGCTTATTCAGACTAGATTTGCTGATCCGGGGACTGGCAGCATCCCCTGCAGCAGTATAACAACATCCATCCAGTCCTTAGGGGTCTGGCCATTTTATTTGCTGTCCACAGACATCCCATTGAGACCTTTCAGACAGCCCTGAGGTGGGGTTGGATCTTCTAGAGTACCCAAACAAGTCTCACAGTTCCCCAAAAATACGTATGCAGCAAAGTAAAGATTACGTGTCCCAGTTCAGGATGGGACCTAGCCATCTCTGTGTGCTTCAGGGACAGCTCTGACTCAGGCTTTTCTGGCCTCAAAAGAAGAGTCTGATGGCCAGAAGATTCTCCCTTATAAGCCCTCTTGACTCCCCTTGGTCTCCCACTTCATCACACCAAGATGCAGCATCTCAGGGCAGTGGGAGTTCCTCTCCATCTTCCCTTAGGGAGCAGATACTGTCCCTAGGGCGTTGTAAATCAGCATTTCAACTGATGATCTAGTGTCCTCATTCACAGTCTGCCAGTGTGTAACATTTCCCAATTGTCATTTTCAAGAACGGTTTGTTATGGAGAGAAACAATTAACTGTTAATTGGCTTCTGCTGTAGAAGTGGCATTTCTCTTCCAGAAGACATAATTAATATTCCTCGTCATGGGCGCCCTGTTAGATTGACAGAAACTTCTTCCCTTTTGTTTAGTCACTTTTTATCACCTTCCAACCAGCCACCTTTGCTCAGTACTAGGGCTGTACTACACCTTTTTTCATTCCTGGACCACTCTTGTCATTGCAGGCTTTGTATTAACATTCCTATCATTTGCAACAGTTTGCTTTGTCTTGGATTTCTCAATCTTCCCTCTGCTTCCCAGAGCCTGCCCCAGAGAATCCTCCCACAACAGAGTCATTTTTAAATAAACTGCTACCTGGAGAAACTACATCCCTGGGATGAAACAATTTTTGGGTTTCTGTACAAGAGCATTATGATGGTTCATCTTTTTATTCACAGTTTGAAGGATCACTGGGTCCTTCAAAGAAGGATTTTCACCTGACACTTATTCGTTTAACTAAGTTGAGGTGTTCTTAACAGAAAAACCCCACACCACATAGTCTCTAGGACTGTGGGAACGTATAAGCCTTCCCATCATTTCAAGGACACTCTTCAGGGAAAGGGGTATAGGAATTTTTTTCTGTTGTTGTTATTAAGCAGTATTTTCAGAATAAAGTAAACTTTTCTGTACTTCCTAGCCCCAGAGCCAAACCTAGAAGAAAATTATGTACAAGGAAGCACTACATTTTCAGTCAAAAGAAGAGCCCAGAGTATCTGTGTTGAGAAAGTCTTCTCCCAGATGTTTTTACATGTAAAGCCCAACCTTGCTGTCTAGCTAAAAAGGAATTGTGTCTTTGCAGCATGTTGAACAAGCATTGAAGCCAAAAGTGCTATTATTTCCCATCTGATAGAGGGACGTGGACTATTATGTGAGAAGAGTTAAAGCTTTCTGGTGACCCTCTAAGCTAGGGCTCATGCAACAGTGAATCTGTACAGCAACAGAGCGGGGCTGGGTTGTCATCTTTGTTGTTTTAACTGCTCGATTACTGTGTGTTCCCAAAGACCTGGGAGAAATAATTGTCACCAGCAGACAATCTAATGATCCCCAACCACCTGAAAAACAAAGACCCACCAGAGAGGTCACAGCTCATATAAACTGTTCCAGTTACAGGGAAAATCCTACTGATGGTTTGAAGGTAAGTGTTAGGCTAGAACAAATTAAACAACACTTTTCCAGTGAACCTCTTTAAATAAGAGTATGTTCCAACTTATGAATAACTACAGAGGACCAAAGGTGTTGTATCATATCTTCCAGCATACATCATGTGTTAAGTCTCAATAGGCAGATTTATCCAATTTTGTTTGATCTCTGCTGTCTGGAACACACTACACCTGTGAGACAGACCTCATGTGCAAAGCAGGATTTGTAAATGAAAGCCAAATGTGGCTGGAAAGAGTGCTTGCAAGTCAGAGCATGTATTTAGCTCATGCTTTCTCCCAAACTTTTGCTGCTGATTTCTTTAGGCTCCTTTTGAATGAGCTATATGTGTATGGCTTCTTTGGTCCCGCTACTGACAGTTTTCTTGGCACTAACCTCCAGTCAACACCAAGAGACTCAGCCTATTAACTACCTATTTACACCTTTCTGTTATGCCAGCCACTTCTCTTAGAAATAAAAAGGAATTTTAATTTGTACAGTTCAGTTACAGCAGCTTCTTATGGAAAGATGAAGCTCCAGTATTTGTAATCAAATGTGTTCTTATTACCACCATAAGGCCAGTGGCTACCCAAAACTGTCCCTTGGTCTCTCCCAAGGCCATTACTATGAAGCATGGCTTGATGCCCACCACCCAGCAGAACAGGAAGTTGTTTAATATGAGAAGTTATATTTTTCAATTTTCACTCCTAGATTCTGTAAGAAAGGTGAAGCTTTGAAGTCTTATGACTGGGAGGGGTCTTTTTTTTCTTTCCTATTTTGTCCAATCTTGCAAACACAAATCTGATACACGCATTTTTTCTTTTGCCAGCTGATTATATGTCTCCCAACAATCTGGTATTAAAAGGTGTAGAGGCTATGCACACCCATGAAATTCAGCAGCAAGTACCGGATGCAGATTAATTGTACCAAATAAAACCTTCAGAAAAACTTTTATAACTTTTCTTAAGACACAGAGTTTCTTCTGAGCATGAAGGAATCACAACTGATCATCAAGAAAAGGCTTCAAACCAGATGCCCTAGCAGATTTTGTGCTTAAAATATTGCCCAGGTGTCTCTGTGCACTTTTCAGAAAAGCTGGCTTGTCATATACAAAATCCTCCAAATCTGAACTGCCCTTGTTACTGTAGTTGTATGTGTGTGTGAAAAGGAGTCTCGATCTTCTGAAAATTCAGGTTCTCATTCAGCAGGGAAAGTATGTGAGCAAACCTCCTAAAATTATACTTTTGCATCTAGGAAAGAAACTGCCATTCTGACCTGAGGTCTAAATGATTTCACCTATTGCATTCTGTGCCAGAGGCAAATCCTACTTATTTTTATTGGAACATAATCTATATTGAAAAAGGCACAAACAATACTAATGAAGATACAAGCAGCAGAATACACTGAAACAGCCCCACCACCCAGACCACAACTTTTAGAAACTGGTGGCCACATTTTCATGTATTACAACTGCCACAAATTCCACAGAAGTCAATTCAGGAATTAAAGTCAACACAAGCAATGTACAGTATCATGCCATTTGTCACATGTAGTGGGAAGAATATCCTTTTCTGTAGTCATTGTCTCTAATGGCTTTTCTGGTCTTTGCTTGGAACACCTGCAGCCCAAAATAATGATTGCTGAGAGCAGGACAGTCACAGAAATTTTCTTAAAGGTCACGTCTCATGGAATACACCCCATTTCTCTTCAAGTGTTGGTATCAGGGGGAAAGGCATTTACTTCAGCTATGTGAAATACTGCATTAAGAAATTTATTAGCACTGTATACATACCTCAGCTAAATAAGGTGCTTGTTTCTCTCTCTCTCTAGAAAATCAGTAACACCACAAACTGAAGGGGGAGGTGTGAGGGGTGGAGGAGTTAGAGGGGATTTAAACTCTCTATATGCTATTCAGACGTTGCCTAAAAGTTTTTGATCTGGTGAATCAAAGGTCAGTCAGGGGTTAGATGTGCTAGTGGAAAAATATTTGGCTGGCATAGTCCATGGAATGTGTTGCAATGGCTTTGAAAAACTCTGGAAATCCAAAGCTGAGGAATTTTATAGAAATTAAAAAGTTATTGGCAACATTTTTGACACAAGTCTGCTCAGTGGAAATATCCTCAACCTGAAAATCTCCTGACGACATTTCTGGCTCATTTGGTTTTATTGCATGGCAATAGGCTGACATCTAGTGGATATGGTCCTCTCAGGAATGCTGGGCCTAACCAGGGCTGGGGAGAGATTGTCTGATCTAATCTTTCTTTTGATTTTTTAATGGAAAAGTACATTTTTGTCTAGGCAAAAGCTTTCTTGGAAATTTTTCTCTTCCTTTTTTATAGGAAACCACAATTCTTTCATCATTTGCCATTTTGAAACATTTTCCCTGAACATTTGACATTTTTGGCTGAAACCTAACCTGCAGGGTTTGGGGAGGGGGGATGTTGTTGCTTTTGGGTTTTTTTTTTGTTGGGTTTCTTTTCTTTTTTTTTTTTGGGGGGGGGGGGGGGGGAGTGGATTACATCTTAATCTTTTCAGTTTCACGTTGAAATTTTCCAGTCAACTAGATCCCCAATCTCTGTCCCTGTGAGACGTCCATTGCTGCTTTGCCATATAAATCCTCCTTATTACTCTGACCCTTCAGGGAAACAGCAAGTCTGTTCCACGTGGAGGAATCACAGCTGTACAACTGATCGTTTGCCTTTGCTTACACCCACAAGAATATTTGGTCAATATCCCCCTGGTTTGGACCAAGGACACAACTCCCAACCTGGGAACCTGTGAAAAGGGTGAGGATTTATCCCGCAGGGAGATATCTGTGTGCAGAACAGGGCTACAAAGCTCATTTCTTAGCAGACGGTGTATGGCAGAGCAGTGCCAGGGCACAGCATTCCCCATGTGATCTTTGCTTTGTGGCAAAGCGACATGAAAATTAAAGCCTCCGTTGCTCTCCCCGCTCCCAGTGACACTTCCCTTCCCCAGGCGCTGGGTTTCTTTTCAAGTAATGACTTTATGAATCCTCTTACAATCAAAGCCATCTTTTCCCTTTGATCTGTGCTTCTGATACGCCGTTCCTACACCCCAGGTGTGTTTAATCCCTTTGCTTTCTAAATGGCTTTCCCGCTCAAAGCCCTCTCCTGTGGCATGGCGGGGGCTTGGCTGAGGCCCCCAGCCACCCTCCTGCAGCAAGGCTGGACCACCCTCTCAGCCGCCCCTGGATAGGGGCCCAATGTGCGTCATCCAGGAGAATCCCAGCTTCCCTAACATCTGTGAACAGGAATGGTTTGGGGTTTCTTGGGGTTTTTCCTGTGTTAAACCATGAAAGACTAAGCAAGAGACCGGGAGAGGAGTTGGCTGGGGGACTGTGATTGGCCATGGGAAGGTATGCAGTGTGGGATGGCAGGAAAGCTCTCCTCATCTCCATCCTCAGCTTGAAAATGGGGGCTATAACTGGCTGCCAGCTGTCTGTTGGCTGGATCTGCTGGGCTGGTGAGATATTTTTGTGCCCAACAGAACAGACTAGTTAGTAATGGTCATCCCTGAATGACTGAACAGGCAGCAAGTCCCCATCTGTACCAGGGAAATGACACCAGCGATGACATTCAGCTGAGGTGGTGGTTCAGCAACCCTCATTCCAACAACACAGGCCACGAACCAAAAGACCTGGGTGCCTGGGTGTAAAACTGGAGGAACAGGGGTGGGACTGATTGCTACCTGCCGTGCCCTGCCTCAGCGCCACAGGCAGCAAGGGCCGCACTGCCCACTGAGAAACAAGCTCATGGATGGCTTTTACCGGCTGTTTTACTCTTTTCCCACTGCAAAAGCCAGCAATCCAGTATTCAATTGCCTTTACTTCATCGAGGTCTCTGCTTGAAAGAAATAATAAAACATTTAATGCTGGGGTTGTAAGTATATACGCTATGGACTCAGCTGTTCACAAAGTCTGTGCAAAAGAGCTTTATTCGGATAGGAAACTCTGAAATACCACTGAGTTTCTTTCACTTCTCAGATTTATTCAACTAATAATTTTATTTGGCAGACTGATTTGACTATAAGCCTGTGTTGTTTAGGAGCAGCTGGGACAATAAATCACATCATGTATAAGAGTTACCGTTTCTTGCTTTAGAGGAGAGTACAAACAAGACCTGTCTTAGGAAAAAACACACGGACATCAATTGTGCCAAGTGACATGATAATTCAATTGTTGCAGAAAAATGAGTCTGGAAGAAATAATACGTACGTTGCCATCAAATCTGATTTGATTTGAGTACATACACACAAAAATTGCGGTAGTTTGTGAGTCTTCTTATCTCCTGCTTTCTCTACTACAGCAAATATTTTTCCAGGCTTGTTTTGATGCATTTTTTATAGTGTTATTTCATTCCTGAAACTAGAGGGAAAATGAATGAGGATTAGATTTCCGGCAATGCTGCAGTTGGGAATTTCACCTTGATGGTGAAAAGAGGTTGGGTCCAAGCTTGGACAGAAACCAGCAAGAGGTCTAACAGGTGCTCAGCCACAGTGTTCGTAAACATTTTTTCTTCAGCCTGAAAAAGAAACTTAATCAGTCCTGTATGTATTTTAAACTATAAACAATTGTGGTAATACTGGAACATTGCCATTTTCCCATTACTCATCGGTCTTGATAATGCAAAGTAAAGCATTATATTCATTAGGATTTGCTGTGTTTTTTCCAGTTAGCATGATAACTGTTTGGGTAGCTTTTTAATACTAGAAGACCAAAGGTCTTGGTTGACAAACCTTTTCAAAATGTCCCAGCATTTTCTCGGGTGGAGGCAGGCGATGGTGGCCAAGCAGGTCGGTGCAGGCTGGCACACTGCCTGGCCCAGGGACCAGACGTCCCACTAGTGCTCACATTGTCTTCCTGGCATTTCTCCCCAGCCTTTGAGCAGAACCTCGCATTTGATTGCATTCAAAGGCAGATTGTCTTCGCTGCTTGGCCCCAGTCCCTGCAGCAGCAGAATACCCTAATTATTTTTGCAGACTCAAAGCAGTGCTATTTTGCCATCGCGGCAGGCCTGATGTCAGGCTGTCTGAGAGGCAGTGCACAGGTTAAATAAGGCTACTGTGCATGCCATTTTGCTTTTTCATCCAGCAGTAACCGTCGATGTTTGCAGTCTCATCCTCCCCGAAAGCTCAGTGGCCCTTTCACTGGTGGCAAATTCCTCAACATCAGTCTCATCAGGATCAAACAGAAACAGAGTTTCTTTTTTTCTGGGCTTGGAAAAAAAATAAAGACCAAAGCTCTGACAAATGCTGTGTCTGGTGCAGTTCCTTCCTAAATCCCCATGGGAATAGGATGGGAAATCAGGGGCGCATCATGCCAGTTTTTGCACTGTTACTCTGTTCTCCATAACAGTAAAATGCTACAGATAGGATCTCCATTTACAGAGATATGGAAGAAGCAAAAAGCAGAAAAAGCAAATTTACTTTTCTTTGTCAAAGTGAAAGCCAATAAACAGTATTTTTCTCACTTTTTTTGCCTCCAATGCATTTAACTATTGATATTAGAAACATCCCCATCTGGGCTGGGCTTACGTCACGCACCTATTTCTGGCAACCCAGTCTAATATCTCCTTTGCCTGTGGACACATTGCCCTCCACAGAAAATGATCCCCTCCTGATTAAATACCCAGGCCGAGCAGATGAGTCTTGTCTGCTGCACAGCTCTGCCCTGAGCCATGCCTCCAGCAGGATGCAGCTCCAGGAGGGAGAGCCCCCTGCCAAGGACAGCAGCCCCTGGCACAGCTCTGGGATGGCCGGCTCCAGCCTCACCCGCAGCAGCAGCCACAGGGTCTGCACAGCCCCAGCCCCAGGGGGGATGGCAGAGCTCTGCTATCATCTTGAGCTGCAGCCCCAGTTATAGAGAAGGCCAAGGAAACCCCAGAGCTCCCACCTGCCAGCCTTGCTCAAAAAGCATACTTGTCACTCAGAGGACTTTGAAAGGGGCTGCAGTGGTGTTACCATCGACTGGAACCAGCCTAGCATTGGTTTATCGATGACACAGACTGCAGACGGCACTGGATCTCAGGCAGGCCAGTCAATCCACCCGTCATCAGATACAAACTGGATACCCATTAGAACCCAGACCAGATAGGGTCTAGGGTGCTACGAGCCTCACAAGATCTAAGTCTCAAGTATCTTGCTTCAGTTCACCACACAATGCATGGGGAGAGCTAGCAGGAGCTTAAAAAAAACCCCAGTGCTGGGTAGGAAACCAATAAATCTCATCAGTTCTTTCAGGTCAGGGCCTTCTGCTCTCCTCCTGTGTCTTCTGGTACTGTACCTTGATTTTTATGATTTTACTCCATTCATTCAAGAGTCATAATCCAGATCCCTGAAGACAGGAGCCTAAATAGCTTTTTTTTAAAAGGAGCAAAGGATCACTCGCTTGCTCCCTTTACCTCTGCTCCTCATCCCTGACCCTCTGCAGAGGTGGCAGAAATGAAACCCAGCTGCCACCTCTGTTCCCCACCCACCACACTGTCCTCTCATTGAGAGTAGGACACTCACAGAAGAGGGAATGAGACGCTGCCTTAACAGTGTGATTCTTAGATATGTGGAGCATCTGCGACTCCGAAGGCCTCTGGTCTGCATTAATGAACAGCCATAGGATGTGGTGAGGGCAATATACCAGTGGCAGTCTGCTTTATAATCACTGCCTCCACTGACCGGCGCTGTCAGTTGCATTACATAGCATTTTGGGACATTGCAGGGTTGGCTCCGAGTAGGTGATACTTGTCTGCTTGTGCCAAGCAGTCAGAAGAGCGGCACTTTCTGCTGGTTTCCTGACAGGTGTGTGCCTGCCTTCTGCTGTTTGATTTTGCAGTTGGGGTGTCTGTTCAGCATCGTAGCTACCAGGCGAAGATTAGCAATCGCTATGGCAAAGTTTGTTTTTTTCCACTTAGCAGATGGCGAAAGGATTGCACCCTTTTTTATTTCTTTTTTTTTTTTTTTTTTCCTTTGGATTTGAACTTTGCAACTGTCTTTTGAGCCTGTGTCAGCTGGAGACGAGATGATGGTGCTGTGCTCTGCACAGAGCAATGGTTCAGCTATTTGGAGGCTGCAGCTAATCAGCTCAACCTCCTACTCCTGATGAGGAATTTCCTTACATGAAGATACCAATGTGGGCTCTCTGCAGACTTGCGCTGGCAACGGGGCTGTCTGCCAAAGTAGGTTTTTAAGACCAGTCTTAAGAAGTCAAGCCTTGCCTAAGAGATGCTCTCTTTTCCCTACAGTGGCTAGGCAGAGCTGCCTCAGCAACGCGCTGCTGCTGAGCCCCACTGTTGCAGGAGCAGGACCACAGCAGGAAATTCTCTATTAGGGTCTCGGAAATTATCTCACCTCCAAGCCACATGCAGTTATTAGTCTCTGAGAGAGAATCATATTCCTCACCTGTGAGGAGGTGGGTGGGGAACTGAGGGACTTAAAACTCTGCAGCTGGCAGAGGGGTAAACTCATTTCCTTCCTTCTGATCTAGCTGTGCTTTGGGGCTGTGCTTGAGGAAATGCAAAGTGATAATTTTAATACGCTTCACAGTCTGCCACAGGTGCCAGAGCATTGGAAGCGTTCTCTATTATGAGGATCTATATAAATGAAAAATTATACGTGAGGAGAAAGGAGAAGCAGGCTCCCAAGACTTTTGAAGATTGGGTTTCTACCCTTGCTGCTACTGCGACTGGAAAAAACAACCTGCTTCTGAGTGCCCAGGTAAGAAAATACAGCTCTAATTTGTGCCAGTGGGTTCTATGGAATGAAACTCTAGTGAGATGGTTTTTTACCTGGAACAGTAAAATACATCCCTGGTTTAAACTCTCACCCCAACACCAATTGGTGCATTAGGGGTGCAGGATGGGAATTTCCGGGATTAAGAACTGCTGTTGCTAGGGTGCAGGGGGGGCAGGGCGGGGAGCAGTTTGGGGGCTGGGTTTTGAAGGGCAATGTTGGTTTAGCTGTGAGACCAAAGCAACACAATGACTGATGTGAAGGTTTTAAGAACAGGTTAGACAAACATCTGTCGGGGATGACAACTGGCCATGGAAGCAATGGAAATAATGATCCACTAAATTTCCTAGCAGCCCTGTTTTCTATCATTTCTGGGATGCTCTGTAATTCTTTGGTCAAGCAAGCATATAGCATGCTTTTTAATTATGATTCTAGCAAATCTAGACATAACCAATAAAACATTTAGGATTGTAATATTAGAGCTGTTTGTGTAGCAATTGGCTAGGGTAAGGCTGAGAAGATATGTGTATGTGAGGGAAATATGCGATATGCTGGGTGGTCTTTGTTCATCCTCCAAAAATGCCTTATGTTCCTAATTTGTTGACTATCTTTATTAATTATCATATTTATTTGAAACAGTTTTAAAAGCATAAAGCATTATGTCAACGGAAAAAGCTACTTGAGGTCTGTTGGGATCCTTCCATTTATGCTTCATCTGTAAAAATTGCATCAGACCAAGGAAAAGGGAAACGAGCCACACAGAAAGGCACACCACACCACAGGTAACAAACAGGGCAGTGCACCACTGACCCTCTCAGTCAGTAACAGGACACGCTGCAGCACGCCCTGGAGATCTGTCATCACTGATCTTGGACCACTGAAGGGAAGAGCACTGTCAAAGGGTCCTGATGGAAAATGCCTTTCATTTTTATTCCCATGGGGCTCCTACCCACCTGCCTTCATTGCTTACATCTCCAACAGCACAGCAATAAATGGGGCAATGCTATTTCAGGTGGGACCGTTGAATGACTCCAAGCTACTTGAACTATTCTGGAGCTCATTTATTACCCCACTGTTATCTCTAAAGTGCAGTTGATGGAATCTCTGTGTTCCAAATGTGTGCCTGTCTCTGAGCCACTTTCACTAGCAGGCACGCTCCCATGTTCCCAATGGCAGCTGTCCCACAGAAGGTGTGTGGCACTGCATTCATCCTGTGATGCCACTGAGCTGGTGAGATGGGATAGTGACATCCTAAGAGAAAACTCGCTTCTGGCTGAAAATCAAAGAAAAAAAGTGATCATGACAGACAGGCTTGTTTAATTGATTAGAAAAAAAATACCATTTTATTATTAAATTATTTTGTTATATATAATTATAAATTTTATATTGTATTATTAGATATAATTATGTTATGATATTTTGATATTATTAAAATAATATACCATACAAATTGATTTAGGGGGGAAAAGACCCATAAAAGAGACAGTAAGACATACCATTGGTGATCATAGTTGTCTCTTCTGGCTGCTTTCTGCAACCTAGCCCATAAGCATAAGTAATAAATTTAGGCTGGATGTTAGGAGAAGGTTTCTAACTAGCAGAACGATGTGGATGCACATGAGATTCCCAACACGGAGACTAAATGGAGTGGGGATGGCAAATGAAGTGGGCTCCAAAACCATTCTTGGAGGAGTCTGGTAAGATGCCAGAAAGAATGATCTAATGCAGCTAGCCTCAGGTCAACGATCTGGAGATCCTCCTCTAGGGCTGTGTCCCCAGCATCCTTTTGGCCTCAGCACAATCACAGGGCCACCTCCTGCTGATGCAAGCCTCCACATTCCCATCCCCAAGCCAACATGGACCAGGCCATCATGTCCTGCCACCCTAACCGAAGGTACTTGCCACTGATGGAAACCTGGCCTTGAAGCCACCTCTGTGACTTTAACTGCTCTGGAAACCAGCAGATGCAATGGCTTTCACCTCTTTCTCCTTCAGAAGTTATTCATTCTGATCATGTCTTCCTTGAAAAAAGACTAACACTTATCCTTATGGGGTCTCCAAGCTGATTAGTGTTTCAAAAAATAAAGGCACTGCATAGCTGACAAGTATTAAAATAAATGGTGTGAACAGTGGAACAGCATGTGCTGGGAAAGAGAAGCATCCAGGAGCCTTTTCAATTTGGCAGTTTTGCGATTTAGCAGAGGATGCTGGCTCTCTTCATTTAAAAAAAAAATGATAATAATCCCCAAACCATTTCAGCTGGACAAGGGAAAAGGAACAGAAATTTATATTGACTATACTTTCCAAAACCTTTAAATATGAAGAGGGTAGACTGAGTTTAATTGCTGTAGATAAAAGAAGTGGAGAATTATTACAGAGGATATCAACTGCAAAATGTTAAAGCTTGCATTGTCTTCACCATAGATGGCAAAAAATGAGGAAGACAAAAAGTGTATCTGAAAGGACCTAGAGAAAACAAGGACACTGCTTACCCATTGTTACTTCTTCAGTCCTTCATATTTTCAGAGTATCAAAATGAGTTACAGATGGACAAAAAAAAAAAAAAGTGCGGTGAAAGAGATAAACAAAGACATGCTTTCCAATTATGTTTTAGAGTTAGAAAATCCACACGATGGAACTGAAAGGAAAGAGAGAAGAGGAGAGAATATGAACCGCTGGGAGTTCACCAAAATGTTAGTCATCTCTTGAGTCTACCCTGAAAGGTTAGTGTTATTTTTAAGAATGCATTCCTTTAAGGAAAAGAATAATTTCCTAGCAGAGGTAATTTCTGGATCGTCATAAACTCTCTCAAGGGAAGCAGAAGCCCCAACAATGAAGTCAACAAAAGTTAGGCAGAGGAAAAGGAGGAGTAAATCTGCACAGGAGTCCTCGGGGCAATCCCAAGAGTGACCTGCTACTGGAAGGGAAGAGATATGGAAAAGCTTGAGAGAGAGAGCAACTGTTGAGTAGGTGAAGATCTGGGTGGGAAAAAGTCTACAAGGAAAGGGAGTAGAAAACAGGTATGTGCTTCCTAGGCATCACCTTAGCTGAGATGGCAGTAAAGAAGGCTGACTCACTCTAGTTTAGGTTTGCTTAATTTGAACTATGTGAGCTGTTCATGGGGATAAAGCAGGCGGGCAAAAATGTTGTCACCTATCCTGTAGCCCACAATACAGAATTTGTAACTTTTCGTGTTTGAAAAATTGTCAGGGTACCTCTAGCAACACTATGAACTAAGGGGTTGTCACAGAAACAAACGTGTCACTCCCTCTCTGGTTCCATACCAGCCTCCCAGGCCAGCATGTTCTCCAGGCAGCCTCAAGTCGCAATGGAACCTGAACAGTTCAGTGAAGAAAAAGTCACAGACTTTGCAAGTTGAAAACAATATTGTTTTCATATTTTAATTTACTAAAAGACTACGTGTTTCGATGCTCTGGAATTGTAAGTGGTAGCATGTTGCCCAGGAGACAAAGGAAAGCATGGTTCATGAGCTAGATGTTAGGTCTTAGCCATCCTTGAAAGGAAGAAAGACTCTGAATGGAGCTCGTGAGCCTGAATAAGCACTATGCCAGCGCCTCTTCTAGATGCCTCCGAAGTTGCAAGTTTCTGAGCGCTCCTAAGCCCCTCTGACATGCCTGGGAGTTAAGGTTGCCCAGTACCTCTTGACAAATCTCTAAGTACCATGACAGTTAGATTCATTGTCCACTGGAGACCACACCACTGTTTTCACTGAACGGCAAAGGCTGATATTTGCCTCACTGGGACCACTTAATGTGTTAAAAAAATTTTCTTGCTAGGCATTCTTTAAAACTGGAAAAGTTAATAGACTCAGTCATTCAATATGCTATGAGGTAACAACACTGTTTTTCTAAGATAAGTGATGACACTTCATATGAGTTCAGGAATGTTAGTCTATAAATTCAGCCTAGCAATCCTAAGTAACGAGTCCCTGCTATGATCAATAGACACAGAGACACCTGAAACAAAACAGCTGTCGTTCATCGCAAGACTTGCAGCTAAGTTTTTCTAAGTTCTTTTGCTGTCTGCCTTCTCACTAGTTAACTTCCTCTCAGTCTGTTTTTCAATCTATAGACAGCTGAAGGGAGGGACCACTTTACCAGACAGCATGCCCGGTGCCAAGCCCATTTTCAGCACACTAAGTATATTCATATTGTGGGAATCAGTGAGAAAATCTTCTTTGTGCAAGGAAATACAATTTGGAGTTCTATTGCTTTAACTTAATCCATAGGGTCAGTGCCGAAACGTGATCCACGTGATTCCTAGTGTGGATGGAAACATTTTGTTGTGCAGGGACTAACTTGGGTTAGAGGCTTTAATTTAACACTACCTCATTCACGCTCTTGAGAAGTCAGCTCATGAACTCACGTGATGTCGATACACCGAGAGAACTGAAACCAATTTCTAATGTACAACTCATCAGTAGTTTGCCTATTGATAGCAATGTATTCATAATCTAATATTAAAGATGATCTTCATGTGTTTATGAGTTTGGAGCCATGAAGGTGGAATTTTAAAAACACATAAACACATAAAAGGCCAAAACCAGCTGTTTCTTCTTGGGAGGTTTTGGACTTGGGGTTTTGTTTTTCAGTAGCTGTTTCTTCTGAAGCAACTATCTCAGTATTGCCTCTCACCAGAATCCAAAGCTTTATTTTGACTTGAATGCCACTTCTTCCAGTCCTCTTACGACTTTGGTGCAAGTCTGGAGTTCCTTGAGGTTTTTAAGGACCTAAAAAAAATTGTATTACTCTAAGGTATGACTTCTAGCTTAATAGCTTTTACCCAGAGCACAGAAATTTGAAGAACTTTTTAGGGGAAGAGTTTCTTTAATCCTCAATTAGAATTTCTGGTCCAAAGAAAATTCATTCATAAGAGGATAACAACAGTTGAATATTTAGGTACTTATTTGGAAACGCAGGTTTCATGTGATGCTGGTCTTAAACCTCAGCCTTTTACATAGAAGGTGAGTTTAGGCCTCCATGGCATCAGACATTGTCTAATCCATAACAAGAGAAACAGGCGCTATCGTAACTAGACTCTTCTAGACAATACTGTGAGAAAAGCAGTATCTTTTTCAATATCAAAAGGGTTCAGGGAACTGCAAATACCCCTCCACCCCCTTCCAAGTTTCTGAAAGATCAAAGACTAAATCAGTCTTAAGTTTAACACATTTTTATTAAATGAGGTCAGGAAGATCATTTTGGGAAAACTATCACAACTCGGTGAATCTGGAATGTTTGAATCAAATCTGAACCTCAGCTTACTAAAATTTCCAAGCTTCTGTTAGGTGAGTTAAACTTCACAATTTTTCTACAATTCCAGCAAAGTTTTATAGTCTTTTTTTTCCCTAACTTTATGGTGAATTACAACTTTTACAGAATGAAATCATTACCATAAAATGGTGAATGATGACATTGCAAAGATATGTAATGTACTCATTGTGAAACACTCTCAAAATAGAAATCTCTCAATATTATGGTTTGAAAATTCACATTCAGCATCAAAAAGAAAGAGAAAAGCAAAGAGAAATTTCTGCAGGTTTCTCCTGGAATTACATCAACATGACCAATATTCTTTCTTTTATCCCAGTGCACAAGGCAATAATAAACCTCAGGCCAAAACAGCCCTCTGAGCCATCTTGAACTCTCAAAATGGGGCACTCGGGAGGTTTGACAGGTAAAGCATGTATGTCTGGAGATCTTCATCCACTTCTTGATTATTTTCCTGTTGTTTCAAAATTCAACCCTTGCAATAAAGTGCTCAGCTTTTGTAAACCTTCTAATAGACCTCTGGGCATGTGATAGAGTACAAAATTCTTGTAGCACCAACTGTTTATCGAAAATACTGTCTGCTTGTTCCAGATGTTCATACACATCACATACCACATACAGAGCAGTACATACAGCATTCTGAAGTACAGCCAGATGAGCATATGTCTTTTTTTACCTACACAATAATGTTACACTTCACTCGGACCCAAACATTTCCCAGTATAGTTGGCTGATAAAGATTTTCCCAGTCCTAAAATACTTTGCTTCCTAAAACCTTGCAATGAGGTCAATCTCTCGGAGGCATAAAACTGTTGGCTTTATTACAGTACTCGGCAGCATTTGTGTCTAAGATGCAGGAGCTCTCTGGAGCTAACTCTGAATTGAGCTGCTTTATCATCTCTTCCCAAGCTGCAAAACGTCAAGTATTAAGCCACTGGAGAAATTGTACAGTTCTGATATTTCCAAATTTCAGGACAGAAATCGAGAAACTTTGATGGAGTTCAAGTTTGATTCAAATTTTCCAATGTTATTAAATCTGGAATTCTCTCTCTCTCTCTCTCCTCACCACCCCCACCATCCTTCTGGACCTCCTCCATTTCTGAATCACCTTCTGCATGGCAAGGCAGTTCCAGAATACCATGGTCATCCTTTCTATTTATGAAGATGGTATTTGCTGAACAGGACACAGAGCCAACATTTTTAGGGTTCTTTTAATTTCTTTCATTTCTCAGTTTCTTGAGTGATTTTTCCACTCACTAGTTCTGCACACAGAGGTGGAGCAGCAGTCATCCAAAAGAGAGAAAAGTTAATCAGGTGGGTGTCACTTCTACTTAATTAACTTTTTCTTTTAAAAATCACGAAAATCACATCTGCAGAGCTTTGACATTCAACTACATTTTAAAATTACTGCTTTCCATGGAGAAGACTGAATGCAATGATGAAAAGTCTCTTATGGGAAACATTTATTTTTAATCCTTTTAATGGTATTTCCAGAATAACTATTTAGCTACATGGGGGAGTAATAAAAACAATGAAAGGCAATTTTTTTTTAACATTTAAACCAAGAAGCAATCTGTCACCCCCAAACATGCAATCACTTCTAAAGTTTATCGCTGAAATCAAATCCCATCACAATTCTTCCTCTGACCATTAAAACTGATCATGACACCACTAAGGCTTCTAAACAAAACAATATTAATTATCTTTAAATGCCTTTAAAGTACTAGTTATGCAAAGCAGCACAAGCCCCAGTTAATTACACAATTAAAGTAAGTTTATAGTTGTTGATGCTTTAATGAGATTCAAAGAGAAAATGCAAGGACCTTGTCTGGAATTTTGTCTATGCCTGAGCTCTACCAGACATTCACTACATGACCTACCTGCTGCTTTGTAGTTCTCTTGCTATTTCTTCATGTCCCTTCATCTATTTGCATCCTTCTGTGTCCTCCCTGTTTCGTGTGTTGACAGTGAGTCGGCTGGAGTAGGGACCATATTTTTGCTCTATGATTGTACAATGTCTGACATAAGTGGGTTGGGGACACTGAGAAGGATTCCTTAGTTGTCCCAGTTAACAGTAATGATACGGTCAGTGACTGTGCATGTGCGCGAAGTCCTGACCTGTTTTAAAATTGGATATTAAAAGAACATGAACCAGCTGTTTAATGATCTGACTTGTCAGATAATTTGTCAATTAATATTTTTGATTGACAAGTTTTTTAGTTAAGTTAAACTCAGCTGAGGCTCGACACCATATTCCATTAGTTTAGCACCTGAAAGGCTGTCTAGAAGGTTGACCTGAAGTAGAACCTGGTTTCAGTAAATCCCTTTTTTTAGGAAATTAGTGCATCATTTACAATCAGTTTCAGGAGCTTTTTCAAAATGGGAATTTGCTGCGCATGGCAGCTGGGGTCTACACTGCCTCTAGAGCTTTTAAAAAATCACTTTGTTTGCAAAATCTTTTAGTGAATGTATCTGAAATACTTATCTGATACGCTTTTATAAAGCCAGCTATCTATCCATAACTGTGTTTAAAAGAAAATCCTGTTTAAAAAAATCTTCAAACTGTAAATTCTTTCTTTAATTAAGGGATCCAATTTTGTATCGGGAGTCTACACAAGACTTACTGAAATACTTGTAGATCATCTGGAAGCTTGAAAGGAAACTTGGTAAGTTCCTGTGGCTTTAGGACTCTGTAATAGGATGGTTTAGGCATAGGATCCAGTGAAAATGGAGAGTGGCTGAATGTGCATTTTCTCTAAACCAGTGGCACTTCTCAAGTAACCTAAAAACCTGAAATTTTCAATCACAGATTATATGTGAACCTCTCCTGCTTGGGCATCAGCCTCCTTCATAGAATATGATGGTACATAAGATTTGTATGCTCTGCTGCAAGTAATAAAAGGAAAAAAAAACCTAACAACATAGTCATTTGATCTTTCTACCTCCTTTATTTTCTCTGCTTAACTGCATGTATGGAAAGACTTGCACAAAACCCGACTATTTTAATAAAACCAGATAAAATCCAATACAGCATGCTGAGAAGTAAAACTAGAGCTACATTGGGCTGTTGGCTTTAGGAGAAAAAGGAAAAAAAACTTTTGTCACCTGGTTCTCAGACCCTTCCAGGCTCGTTCACTAGACGATACCCAAGTTATGCTAATACTGTGCATGCAGATTTTTTAATTTTGACTATTGGCAATGTTTTTCCAGTGTGAACCTACCAGTAAGCTTTTATAATTGTAGTTAGGTCACTGGACAGCAGTGAGGTCATTTTCAAAGGAGCAGTTCACTTACAGCTCGCGGGGACTCTGGGATTTTCGGAAACCAAGAACTGAAATTCATCTCCATTTCTGATTCTGGAATATTCAACATAAGTACTTGAAGATGGCCTCAAGAAATTAAAATACGTGCAGCTGGTGGCTGAGCATTACATCCCCACTTTGAGAAGGTGCCTCAGCTGAGACTCATTGGTGGCCTCCAAAGAAAATTCCATGCCTCCCCCTGTGCTCCAAGTGCTGCAAGGCGTGCACCAGTTTGTGCTAATGTTTGGATTATTGCTTTCACCAGGAAATAATAATTTAAAAAAAAGTTAATAACACAGCAGTTAATACTTAAAATGGATGCAATCAGTTGTTTCTCAGATGGTGAAACTACAGCGGCCCAAGGGCAGAAATTCTGGTATTTGCTCTGTCCCAGCATTGTGGCTTCTTTCATGGGCAGCTGCACTCCAGAAGAATGGAAATACAGAAAGTATCCGATGAGAGCACATACCTCATCAACACTCTTTTGGGGATGTTGAGTTGAACTTCTGCCAGGATATAAGACCTACATCACTGGGGATTTCACAGATTTGGACAAATTCAGATTTAAAGTGTTCTACAGCTGCAAGCTGTAGAACAGAAAATAACAAACTGCTGTGCTTCTATTCAAGCCATACACATGTGGATATGCAAAACTAGTAACTTGCAGAGGTCAAAAATCTCTCCCTACAGTTATCACTGCTCCCACGTAATCCTGCAGGTTGGATTCGGTTGATTTCTCTTTGACAAGGGTGTGCAGTACACCAGCTACATTCTCTGTCATTTGGTCACTTGAAATGGTGACTAGCAGCTCTAGCAAGCGGTGTGGCTGAGCAGCCACGATAGACTTCCTTCTGTAAATGTTAATGGGATATTTGAAAAGATGCAGAGCAGTGCTAAAGAATTTTTCAAGAGCTAAAAATTTAAAGATGTCAGGACATCTCTATATCCTTCCTTGTTCTCTCTCAGAGTTGCCTTTATAGAGGTAGTGCGCATTCTCACCAGGAAAAGATAAATTCCCGGTTTTATTAGCCGTGTCCTCAACTTCCATCCTGCAATCGCGTCAGCTTCCCAAGGAACAGGGGTTGTTTCTGGTTTGTATAATCAGGCCAGTGGCTGTCAGCTGTTGTTGCCCACAGCCATGCCTGGCAGGCAGTGCCTCCTACCTAGAGTAATGCCCTACAGTACTCTGCTGCACGGCTGGCCCCTTCAAGGTTCAATCTCAGCACAGCCTTTCCTGGAGAAGCAGCGTGTGACAAAACACGAAACCACCAGTTACACTGCACTTTCCAGCACCTCAGTGAATGTATTGCATGCGATAGATAATTAGTCACTAAATAAGGGGATGTTTTGCCCTGCCACCTCAGTGCCAGGGAACAGCAACAGCAGGGCTACTTGACTAAGTTCATGAGGACTCTTAAACCTAAGATACTCTAGAAGGGCTCTGACTCTTGGGGTCTTGTGTAGTCCCGGACTCCTAAAACCCCTGTACACCCAGTCACAGCACTTAAAATGTGGCACAACTGTAAGCACAGCAAGAAATGTGATCCTAGGAAGCATCGGGACCATGCCAGCTCCATCCATACGTGTATTTTAAAGGTAGTGGGTGTAAAGCTGTGCTTCTGCCTAACAACCTGCCTTCAGCACACACTTAATTTGGTGTTAAATAGTTCCTTTGTTTAACATCTGTTTGGATAGACAAACGTGAGCTCTGGTTTCATGGAAAAGCGTAACTAAAAATCAGAAGTGTTCTTGTTATCTTGGTTATCACGATCTTGCTTTCTGTGAGTGTTATTATGTGCCTAAGGTATAGTCAGAATCATTTTTCTGGTTTTGTAACCTCTAACATTTCAATTTTATCCTTGGGAAAGAAAATGCTGAAAAAGTCGGAAAGTTCAGGAGAAATATGATATGATTGGCATGGAATCGTAGCTACTAATGAAAACACTCCCCAGGTAGCTTGCTTATACTCTGTAGAGCTGAATCTGCATGCTGTAATCTAACAACACAGCTTTAACCAGCACAGTCACAAAGACATCATTTAAATCTCTTTATAATAACCAGGAGCTGGGCTTCGTAAGCTACAAAAACCTATGCTATGATTCGGCCTCACTTTAGGAACACCCTGGGAGAAAGTTACATGATGTACATTCATGCAACTCAGATCTGTAGTTAGGTTGCCTGCTCGTGTTTATTAGCCATAGACAACCCCTGAAAGACTCAGAAATTCAGATCACCGTATCTGATACTTCTTATAGGATGCCTGATCCTATATTTTCCAATGAGGCATTTTCAAGAATGTTTCATTCTGAAAATACTGTGAACCCTGTTATAAATCAGAAGTCCGATGTGCTGGCAGCCCAGCTGTGCTTTTAAGAATCGGCATTGACTTATGGAGGGAATTATGGGCTAAATTTTCATTTACACCATGTAACCTCACTGTAGCTCCAGTGAATTCAAAGCAGTTTTTCAGCACATACCTTTGCATCAGCAGAAAGTTACACCTTGCATGTCTCAGCAGGTCTCTTATAAAAGCGGTCCAATGGTATATCACTGCAGCAGAGCTTGCAGACATAACAAAACAACGCAGGGAAGGACATCAAAAGAGTACTTAACCCATCTCCACCACCTAGAAAGACTCATATAGACCCAGGTCATTATTAGCAGATGTCTGTCCAACTTGTTCTTCTTGCTGAAGAAGCGGGCTGCCTCCCACAGCAGCCTGTCCCACAGTTTGTTTGTCCTCTTAGGAAGGTTCTCCCTGATGTTTAAACTGAAACTTTCTTTCCGCAATTTAATGACCTGCTTCTAATCTTACCTTTCATGGTTACAGCAAACAAATTATTCTCCTTGACTTCAAGAGAAAACTATATATATATATATAGCTAGGCAGAGCTGACAGAGAAAAATCTTGTCCCACCCCTTACCCCCAGGGGCTTCAAGCAACCCTAATTCAGTTAACCTTCCTGTGGTGGCTGTGCTTTCTAGACAACCCTTGTTGTCTGCCCCTGGGAGCTCCACAGTCAGACCACTGGTTTCCTGCTGCAGACCTCGACAAAACACAGCCGTGGTGATCTCGGTAGCTGAGGAGTGGAAGGGCATCACGTGTTTCCCAAGTGTGCTCTTGTTTATACACTGGAGCCTGTTGTTTGCCTTTTTCCACTGCAGCTTGACGTTGTTGCTGGGCTTGTTCATGCCAGCATGTCCTGCTCCTTGACATCCTTTGTGGAGTGATCTACATTATAGGTACGCTGCACGTGTTGTAGAGCAAGAGATTCATGTCCAGGCCAATAAAATGCATCTTGAACACATGTAGGAATGTGCTTTGTGACCTGTAAAACAACTCATGCGAGGTCAGCCTGAAGTCAGTTCTGCTGCCGCTAGCACAGAATAAATACCGATGTATACATTGATCTAGCACCAATAGTCCAACATCAGCCTGATTAAAGTTTTGTTCCTTCTCCCTCCCTTGCTTTCCTTCTTCCACGCAGCCAGCTTTCCCTGTGTCTCCCAGACAGACTCACGTCCCATCATCAAAAGTATTTTTTGGCCAGTGAGCAGGGACAGAGGCTGGCCGCTGCCCTAGGTGGGAGATAGCTGCTCACACCGGGGCCTTGGGGCAAGACAGTGCCAGCAGCAAGCGCTGCCTGCCAGGCCGCCCGCGCCGCATGCAGCCCCCCTTGCTCACCGCCCCTCTCATTGCCTCCCTGCAGCCACCCAGGCTTGGGGAGCACAAGGTGGCTCTTGGCTTTGCTTGTGGTTCGCATAACTGCTTTTCGATCACCTCCAGGGAAAAGGGCTAGATACGAACCTCCTGCAAGCCAGATGTGCCCCACCAGTTGCCAGATGAAATGTGCTAATCTAGGGAGACTCGGGGGTTAGGTTTGTGTTTGAGGATGTTCTTGCATTTGACCTTGTGCAGCGTTATCCCAGTCCTACTTGTTGCAAATGTAGAAGAATAAGGTCATTATGAATAAGTGGAAAAAAGAATGAAACTAGAGAAGCAGCTGAGGCAGGTCACACTAGGCTTTGTTTTCCGCATAATGCGCTGTTAAATGTCTCATACTCCTTCGGTGAGAGGTGCCATTTTGAGACCACACGCTGTGCTTCCTCATGAAGAATTCACACCTTTTTTCTTTTTTTTTTCTGGTTTTGCTTCTCCTGTATCCTGTAATAAAAGTCTTCTAGACTGTGGTTGGTCTCTGTGTGTTGGAGAAATAGTGGATGGAGTTGGGGAAGGAATCGTGAAACGCAGCACCCCGTTTTAAATGGGAGCGAGCAGAATATGTAGCAATGGCAAACTCACTCCTTACAACTGTCTCGATATAACTTAACGTTAAACATTAAAAGTGTTCATATTTTTATCATTCTAACTAAGATCCAATTAAAATCAGGGAGGGAGAAACAACAAGCTTTACCTGCGTGTGAACAAATGACCAAGGAAAAGGATCATGCACAGGAACAAGACACATTAATCATACTGAGTCTCATCTAACATCCAGGCAACCCATTCATCTTTAAATGATCGCTATGGTGATGGTGCATAGTTCATTCCTGAAATCGACTGCAAACTGTAAAGGAAAAGTCACATGGCACCTTGCTGATACATGCCTTTGTACTGAACTTAGAATACAATGTACAGAGAGATCTCTGGCTTAATTAGTTGCCCACTGAGCTAGAGTTGGCTGCTATCTTTTTTCTCCATATGAAACCACAGAGCTTTTTCAGTACATTATTTCCACATGTGCTTATATTACTATCCCGGCCCCTTGATCCAGCATTTTAATAAGCATTCATCTCTAAAAAATGTATAAAGACATGTCTATCCACTTACCTAAAGTATCCCTTAGCCCAGTCCTCCCTTTCCATCAATGTGAGCCAGAAGAATCCCCAAGGATACTCGTAGAGTCTCCCTGGTAGGCGGCTGTTGTGAATCACATCGAGAGGCTCTTTTTTATATCATTTTATTCCTTTTTATTAGGGATACAATTTCTTATTCTTTACTCCAGACATATTAAAATCCTCTCTTGCCTGCGTAGCACTGCCTAAGGTCTCAGCTGGTTTCAAGACATGAACACCCTGCTAGTGCCAGACAGACATGTGCTACCACAGCACAGGGAATAGGATGCTGAGGTCTGAAAGCAAGCACCAACCACTTGCGCTTCCTCTGCAAGTATTTAAAAGGTAAGAAAAAAAGAAAGGAGTCAACACTTCTGCACCACTTACACATGCATCTGCCTGACACTTCAGGACTGCTTGTGTAGGAAAAAGATGGTATGTTTACACCAATACTTACACTTAAACTCAAGCTCTGGTTGCTTCTATGTTTCATCCAGTAGCCTGCATCAAAACCACCCTTCTGGGAACTGACCTATAGTCTAAATGTCTCATCTTCCTAATTTGCTTTATTTAAAGCTAATAATACTGAAACAAACAAACAAACAAAAATATGATGCTTTGATTGACAGCCAAAGTTGTTTTAAGATGTTCCATTTTACATTTATCACTCTTCTTTTTTTCATATTTAATATAAAAATATTTTGAAGTTAAACAATTACTGACAAAACTGAAATTAAAATTTCCAGATAAGTGACTCAGTATGGATACCACAGTACCAAGTACCTCCTATCAGACTGCAAAATTAACTTCCTGTTATCTACCTCCCTGAACGTTTTAAACCATCTGAAAACTTAACTGTATATTAATTTCTTCTAGTAATAAAATATATTGAATGGCATTGTAATAAACTCAGTGGGTTTCCCTTTTCTTGCATGCTTTCATGAACAGTGAATCAGTTTTATTGCATTCTCAATGACCATAATAAAAGTGTTGGCCTAGAAGATACACTTCTGCATTTATTAATCTGTTCATATATCAGCTGGGAGATTATGGCAGACACTAGTGCATAAAACTACATAAAATATAAGGTAGAACTACAAAGCAGTTCTTGTAGTCATCTTAGAAGGAATCAGCCACCTGGATTTCATAAAAGACTTAAAACTGAAGGCAAATGAAGAAAATAAAACAGGACACCAAACGCAACAAACTACCTAAAATACAAGACAAAAACTAAATGTTAATTGCCAGAAGGAATATAAACACAAAACAAGTTTTGCATCTAAATAATCCTGAATTCCATTCTGCTGTGCTACCGTTTATTCAAGCTGCTGCTATGGCCTTACGGGAGCAGAGCCAGTCACAGGTTTCTGGACCCAGATAAATAAGAGTGTCAAGACACTGAGACATCGTGTCCATGCCCCAGGCAAGTTTTACAACAGCTTCTCCATTAACTCCCACACTGTCTTACATTGGCCTTTGCTGATCTCCCAGTGTGGTACAGGCATTTATAGCTCATTTATATCAAACTGTTTAAAAGCCCCACTATCAGGCTTCGCAGCCTTTCGGTTGCCCAGCTACAATAGTTGGATTTCATTCCTTAGGCTCCCTTGGTGTTATTTAGCCTACAAGCTATTTTCAGAAACTCAAGTGTTCAAGATCCTTTGACTCTTTTTATTAATACCTACACTTACTGCTTCTTGCTGATATTTAAATCTCTTTACTACTTTTACTACTATCATAATAACCTCTGTGATAAACTGTTATCACATTAACCTCTGCTGTCTCTTCTGTAGCTTAAACCACTGGTTCCTTCAACCCCTTCCTCATACATCTCACCTGTGAGGTCCCTGATCATTTCAGCTGCCACTTCCATTTGGAGCCCCTTGTGCACAGCTGGAGTACTGTGCCCACGCAGGAGCAGCTACTCCAGCTGAGACTGCAGCAACGCTGGATGGAGAAGGCACCGCTTTCCAGACAACACTCCTGTTTACACAGCCCAGCACATTTGCTTCTTTTGCGATGGCTTGATAAATGTCAGATGCAATAGCTTGGCCTGCATTCCGTGAACGATCCGTTCGCATCCCGGCCCTTCTTCAGCAGAATTTCTACCTTGTTAGTCATTCCCCACTCTGCATCTGTGCAGCTCAGAACTGTCTTTCCTGAGCACAGAGCTTTGCTCTTATCTCTGTTCAAGTGGAACTAATGTTTCCAGAGCATTTCTGCATTTTCTCAAGGTCAACTTGAATTCTCTGCAGTGCTGGAAGTCCCCCCCAGCCTATTGCTGCCTGCAAATTTAATAAGGCTCTTTTCTAGCTTTCCAAACAGGACCCCAACACGTCCCTGTGAAACCTAATTCAGTAACTTCCTCTTCCGAAGATTCAAAAGATAATCCTTCCTCCACTGCAACAGTCAGTTATTATAAGGCTTTCAAAGTCCAGAAGAGGATCGTAAGTGCCAATTCCATCCAGGGATCCTTGCACTAGAAGGGCATTATAGCAGACAACAGCAGAAACACATCCAGCCCAGTCATGAAACCAGCAGAGGATGCTTCCAAAGGTATGAAAATTTAGCTGCACAATACTTCTTATTACATCAAATTTATTCCTAGTCTCTCACAAATCAAGGCTAGCTTAAACTCTGATGCATTAGGGTTTAACTCCTCTTGCCCAGGTAAGCACAGCTGTACTTGGTCACAGCATGCTCAGAGGTAAAATCAACCCTGGAAGTCATGCCTGTGTTAGATTGCATTTTTTTTTTTCACATGGAAAAAGTCTTACCACAAAGGTGGTCACTGTACAAAGCAGCTCCATGTCTCACGAGCACGTCTTGCTCAGAGGCTGCTCTACCTCTGACAGAGTCCCAGGACCTTCCATACCATGCCAGGGACTTGGGTCACTCCCAGGAGAAGCCAAAGGTTGCACTGGTGGTTCATAACTAACCCTTCCTTCTCTTACAGGTATAGTTCATCTCTCCCCTAACTTACGGAGCTTGAAGACCCTTAAGACACTGTCACTAGGATATCAGTCTCCTTAGGCTCCCTCTATAGCAGAAACACAGTAAATAAATAAATCGGGACATAATTTAGGTGCTCTGACTTACCCTTTTCAGAAACCCATGTCCTTCCATCAATTATTTAGACATTATAGGAATATTCCCCTCCTCAGTTGTTCCCCTAAGGTCACAGTCCTGTCACCCCTCAGGACTGTAATGTGTTTACCGGGACTGCAGCAACACACTAGCTACACGGAGTAAACTCAGATGGAAGGAATCAAAGGGAAAACAAGAAAAGGATAATTTGCAGAGCATGCAAAGACGGCAATCAGCATCCACCATTTTATATTATTAGAAATTTATATTCTTCACATTCAGCAGTCACAGCCTGCTGCAGTTCTTGTTGCCATTAAAGATTACCACTCCTTAGTCCCTAATGTGCTAATAATGGGGAGAAAGGAGGCTGAAAGGCAGGAAGAACAAATGGCAGACATCAGGCAAATGTCTTGAGCATTAGGGAAAATGTTTTGAGAAAGCAGAGAAAACATGAAACCATCTTCCACTTTGGGAAGTGCTTTTCTATTAAATGAACGCCACCATAAGTTATGTGTTAAGAATAAGAGCACACAGCTGAAACATATGGCAATAAGATTAAGCATTTTTATTGCTTTATTATCTTCTCATTCTGGGCAAAAACTACAAACCCACAAACCTGCAGCTCTTAAAGCAGTTACACATATGGGAGGAAAAAAGCAAGAAACAAGACTGAATCATTCTGTATCTTTTATCATCTGCTGCCATCTGGAAATAGGTGTATTTTCTACAAGGCCGGGGGATTTCAGGGAGAGCTCTAGGTGAGAAAAAGCAATTATAGAATGGGATTTTTTTCAAAGCTAACAAACACAGGAATTTTACTTCTGTGGGTTCTTGATCTGTACAACTGAGGTGCGGTGGGCTGACCCCAGATGGATGCCAGGCGCCCGCCGAAGTTTCTCTGTCACTGCCCTCCTCAGCTGGGCAGGGGGGAGAGAATATAGAGTCTTGTGGGTCGAGATAAGGGCAGGGACATCACTCACCAATTACTGTCATGGGCAAAACAGACTCGACTTGGGGAAAAATTAATTTCATTTGTTACCGATCAAATCAGAGTAGGGTAATGAGAAAATAAAACCAAATCCTAACACCTTCCATCCACCCCTCCCTTCTTCCCAGGCTCAACTTCACTCTTGATTTTCTCTGCCTCCTCCCCCCAGCAGCGCAGGGGGATGGGCAATGGGGGCTGGGGTCAGTCCATCACACGCTGTCTCTGCCGCCCCTTCCCCCTCAGGGGCAGGGTCCTCACACTCTGCCCGGCTCCAGCCTGGGGTCCCTCCCATGAGACACAGTCCTCCATGAACCGCTCCAGTGTGAGTCCTTCCCATGGGCTGCAGCTCTTCACGAACTGCTCCAGCCTGGGCTCCCTCCCACAGGGTCACAAGCCCTGCCAGCAAACCTGCTCCAGCCTGGGCTCCTCTCTGCCGGGGCCACAGGTCCTGCCAGGACCCTGCTCCAGCACAGGCTTCCCTCGGGTCACAGCCCCCTTCGGGATCCACCTGCTCCGGTGTGGGGTCCTGCACGGGCTGCAGGTGGGTACCTGCTCCACCATGGACCTCCACGGGCTGCAGGTGGGTACCTGCTCCACCATGGACTTCCATGGGCTGCAGGTGGGTACCTGCTCCACCATGGACCTCCATGGGCTGCAGGTGGGTACCTGCTCCACCATGGACCTCCATGGGCTGCAGGTGGGTACCTGCTCCACCATGGACCTCCACGGGCTGCAGGTGGAATACAGGGAGCAGCCGCTCCCCCTCCTTCTGCACTGGGCTGGGGGGCTGCAGAGCTGCTGCTCTCACATGTTCTCACTCCTCTTTCCCACTGCAGTTTCTATTGCACAAGTGGAGAGTTTTTCCCCCCCTTAAATACATTATCCCAGAGGTGCTGCCACCATCACTGATGCGTTCAGCCTTGGCCAACGGTGGATCCATCTTGGAGCTGGCTGGCTTTGGCTCCATTGGACACGGGGGAAGCTTCTGGCATCTTCTCACAGAAGCCACCCCCATAGCTCCCCCACTACCAAAACTTTGCTACACAAACTCAATACGTGAGGTATTTTAAACTGTATCAAAATAAAATATTTCCAAATTTATACTCTTAGGCTTTACTGTATTTCCCCATAAAAGGATGTTATTGGCACATACAGTGAGAGACCCTATCGCAACAAACTTGTGCCAACACAGGAAAAGGCAGGCATCACCTAGATGGCAAGAGTCTTGCAATCTCACTAGAAGGGAAGAGACAGCGGCAGATACACAGAGGCAGAGGACACAAGAAAGCGCAAGATGTTGGTCATCACAATAGCTCTCAGCTCCACGGGATCACAAGGCTTGTCAGGCTCACACACACCGTCACATGAAAAATCACAGCAAAGCAGACCTGCTGGAAGGGCTCGTAGGTGTACTGATCCAGCTGGGACAGTTTGTTTTCTTCATAGTAGCCCATTCGGTGCTGCATATCAGATTTGTGACCAAAGCAGTGTAGATAACACACCAATGTTTTAGCTCCATCAAGGCCATCTCTATTCCTCCTGCTGCCCTCCTAGCAGGTAGGCTGGAAGTGAGCGAGAGCTTGGGAGAGGACACAGCTGGACAGTTGACCCAAACTGACCAAAGGCATGTTCCATACCACAGAATGTCATGATCAGCGATAAAACTGGAGGTACTTTCCAAAGTAGCTGTTGCTCAAACACTGGCTGGGCATCGGTCTGCTGATGGGAGGTGGTCAGTGATTGCCTTTGTATCACTTGTTTTTCCTTCCCACCACACCCCTCACCCCTGCCCTTTTTTTCCCCTTCCCCGATTAAACTGTCTTTACCTCAACCCATGAGTTTTTCTCTCTTTGCCCTCCTGATTCTCTCCCCCATCCTGCTGCGGGTGAGAAGCAAGTGAGCAGCTGGTGGGTGCTTAGTTGCTGGCTGATGCCAGCCCAGCGCAGCAGGAGAGCAGCGATACAGCTTTGTAAGTGCATGTAAGAGCATGCCACGCACCATGCATGTATCGACCCCGGAGGTACGCCACCAGGGACTGCTCTGCAGCTGGGCTTTGTGCTGCTGATCATAACCCTTCCAGTCTAGCTGTTCAGCCAGTTTTCAGTCCACCTCAGTGACAACACATTTAGCTCATACTTTCATCAGTTTATCTATGAGGATTTTATGAGACAAAGCCTTACTGAAGTCTACAATCTCCGTATCATGGAAAGCTATCAGGTCGGCTAAACAGGATTTCAGCTTCACAAATCTGTGCTGAACAAGTCCAAAGTGTCCCTTTTATCCACCCTGAGTTCAAGTTGGTAGCTATTCATCCACAAAAGTGAGACTGAAAACGATTTCAGTCTTCACAGGCAACAAAAGCTCTGAAGGAAAGGGTAGACCTGTGAGACAGCACAGGGACGGCTGCCGAGCTCATGGGCAAGATCACTGAGAGGTCAGGGTAAAAGAAGTGAGCAAGGCTGAGCAGATCCTGACCTCAAAGCTGAAACAGGCCAGGAAGCCCTTCCAAGGGCAGGCCGGAGGAACAGCAAGAGAACTGTGAGGAGAATTAGGGAAAAGTAGCGCCATGGGGGCCAAACTTCCAAAGCATGAAAAATGACAGTTAAAATAGCAGTTCACCCCCCAAAAAAATAATAATCTGCACATCAATTGAGTTTTTATAAAATACTTTAGCATAAAGTTTTCCTGGAGCTCTTTTACAGCCACTTCAGTCCCTGGACAGCAATGGGCTCTTTATCTAAAAGGTTTGCTCCTGTCCACAGAACCAGTACAGTTCCTGAGGTTCTCCACGAACACCACGGGCCGGCCTGAACTGAGCTCATCAGTAAGACTATTTATGCTACTTCTGCCAAAGGTAACAGCAAAGCTTCCTATAACTTCATGTTGAATCAAGCAGTATGCTTTTAAAATGAGGTGACCCCTTGTCAGAAAAGTCCCACTCAATGATCTGCAGGGTCATGCTTACCAGCCTGACCACGGAAACCACTGCTGCATCGCTTTGGATTATGAGCTTTAACACACAGGTGAGGCAGCCTCTAAGACGCGGTGAGGATGGGTAGTGGTTGACAGCGTACAGAAGCTGTGTTCTAGTGCAGGAAGCTGTATGGTTAAACAAGCAAACACTTGATATTATTAAAAGTCATCTTTAATAGAATTCAAAAATAGCTATTGAAAACTTTATTTGAAGAAAAATAAATCAATGACAGTTTTTGAAAATCCTGTGGAACAGTCTAGTTCCTTAACATTCGTTTTATTATTTGAAAAGAAAGAAGCAATTTGCATAGCTGGCATGTTAGTTCACCTTTGCTCAAGACAGCTCATAAAAGCATTCTTTCTCTACCATTTCTGATTCGATCAAAAGTGGAAATGCATATGATTATCCTAAACTAGATCAAAGTGGGTATCTGACTAAGTCTCAAGGCAGCCAAGAATGTTAGTTCAAATTGCTTAGTGTCTGATTTGAAAAAAGAAGAGATGCAACAGCCAGTAGGATAGCTAATGTATGGTACATTACACCTGCTTATATGATAATTCCTTTGAGACAGCATTTTTTATATTTTCCTCCTCATATCAGTATCCCGCCCAACCTAACAGTACTAAAAAACACAACAAAAAAAATTAATTCATAATGTAACATCATAAGATCTGAGCAAGGCTGATGAAGCTTTTGATTAACCACTAAGAAATACAGAAATAAAGTGTACGATTTGAAATTACAGAGAAATACTAACACTGGAGTTCTGGTGACACAAATGTAGCACATAAGCAATTAATACACATCTGAAAATAATGAGCTATCCATTAGGAAAAAAATCACTGGATTGATCTGTTACTGCACACTGTCAGACTTTATTGCATAGAATAGCATTAGTGCAATGCTATTTCCAAGTGGCAAACAAAAATTCAATAAACTGAATAAGAAAAAACACTGAATTCACATATTTTGACATGGGGAAAAGGAGAATCTAATAACTCCTCAAAAGACCTGATCACATAACTGCTGTTATATTTTATGGACAAATTACTAGTGAGAAATCTAATTTCAAAATCTCCTATGTATTTAAGAGGACTAAACACATAAAGATGGTTCACTGTATAAAGATTTATGGTAGAAGAAGGAAGGCTGTAACAGAAATATTATTAGCCATTAGAATTAAAACTGCATACTCTTTCTCAGTATTTGAGATAGAAAAATTATGCCATTGGGCACGAGTTGCTTCCCAAATATAATCTTCCCTAAAAGCCTGTGTATTTTGAAAAACAGAGCATCACACAATGCTGTTGGTTTGGGCACTTTGTGAAGACCTTTTATGTTTTTAACTGCACATACATTGCACACTGTAGTACACTGGAGCCTATATAATGGCTATGTGTATATATATATATGCTTTCTACAGGAATCTGCTTAAACCAAATGTTGCCAATATTCATACTAACTTGAACAACACATTTGGAGAAATATTGCTAGGATAGTATTTTGAAAAGTGAATAAAACCAATTTTTGAATCTTAGGTTCAATTTTCAAGTGACTTTCAAGGCAAAATTGAGGCACGTAACGTTGGACCTTGGCTTTTATGTTTCTCCTGCATCAGTCTGGCCGCTCCCCCTTTTATTATTCATGTGCACAAGCCACAGGCTCCTGCTTGTGAAGCACAGGACAGCATGGCAGCTGGGCAACAAAGCAGCCACTGAGCTGGCCCAGCACGCAGACTCCAAGGTGCTGTAAAACTGTTAGGCAGCACTTGTTGGCTGGTCAGTACAACGTGTGGTATAGAAGGCTTCTAGGTGACACCCACAGAGAAACTTGTAAAGAAAACTTCAGCTAAGATCATGGATGACAGCAAAGGTAGAATCTGGGGCGGGGGGGGTGGGGGGGGTGGGGAAGATCCATTAAAATGCATTATGGTTTTGTTATGAAGCCAATCCTAACTAAATGACTATTTCTTACTGCTTTAATAGCATATTAATGGCCCTGCACAGACCACATCCATTGAAAGCATATGGCTGAAAAGGGCATGGGAAGTACTGGACAATGCTCAGATTTCAAAGAAACAGCAACCACACAGAAATGTTCAGGCAGTGCAACTTGAAGGCTCCATCACAAAATACCTTTTTCCTGACTACTTCTAGCACCACTCCTTAAAGACCTTGTTCCTAAAGAGTTACTGAAGATTTTTTGCTGAAAGATTTCCTAGTAACTTCAGTGGGAGCATGGCCCCTCTATCATCAAACCTGACTTTACAGAGCAGTTAAAAGAAAAAAAAAAAATATGCTGAGCATTCGTGTAAAAGGTTTCTATGCAATGATAAGGAAAACAAAAAAAAAAAAGTCACTATGCCACATAATGTTCCCTTTCCTCTGTTCCATTCACTGCCAACACACAAGACAAAATATATCATCTGCAACTCATTCAAAGCAATAGCCGAAGGCATCAGTGTAGGGATGTTAAAGGCCACCTGGTGTAAACATTTCTTTAAAGTCATACAATGTACAATGCTCCTTTAAAATAGCTTAGTACAGAGGCAGATTTGGATGTCTGTAATATACGCCTGCTGTATAGAAAAAAATAAAATAAAAGAGGATGTTTGTTCACTGACTCAGACAATTTCCATGACATGCTGCATTATGACTGATGCTTCTTAGTAGGGTGTGCAAGGCAGCCTAGAGAAATTTAAAAACATGTGTTGTTTGTCTCAGAAATAAATGTAAGGGAATACTAATAAAAGCTGCACTATCTGAAATTAGGCTGAGCAGCTTAAATCCATTTTTCTGGAGGATATTCAGGAAGCTGGGACTGCCTGCAAAATAAAACTAATTTATTCCTACTATCTACTGCAAAGGAATAGTTCATCTCCAGTACATCTTGTCTAGAACATAAGCCTCTTTATCCCAACATTAATCAGGTATCAATGTCCCTTTAGAAGTTCTACATATATTAAAAACTGAAAGTACGTGCGCTTTGGGTTCTTGAAATTATATTAAATGAAGGCAAATGACACGTCAAGACTGCTGTCCCCAAAGGCAAAAGAAAACCTGCTTTCATAGGCCACCAAGAAATCAAACCCACAGTGAAACATATCCCAGATTAGAGTGTGAATGTTTTCCAGATCTTAAACTTGGCGCAATTTAATCTATGCTCCCATATGTGAATAAAGGATATGAGACACAAAGATGTGTTTCAGTTTGTATCTCAGTTTCTATTAGCTTTGGAGCCGCGTAACCATGGGCATGACTTAGAGAAGGTCAGATCCTGTATCCCATTCACTACGTAGTGCTTTGGATTTCAATAAATATGATCTTACTTCATGTGGGTCAGAGCAGCACAGGTGCTCATGTTAAGGCACTAATTCAAGCAGCTAGATCCAAAGGGCACCCAAAGACAACTGAAAAGCGTGAACTGACTGTATACAAGGAACCAGGACTAAGGTCTGCCAGAGAGACAGAACAGAACCCCAGGTTTGTGAAAAAACTCAATACAGCTGAAGTAAACAACCCCACCTAAACTCGTTTTGTAGGTTTTAAACCTACACCTTGGTATTAGAAGGCACCTAGTTCAGGAAGTTGAAGCCTTTTCCCATGCTCCCATGCACTAACTTCCTTTGTAAACAAAAGTACAGATCAGCATAAAATACAAAAATATATATTTTAAGCAGTAGCAAAATTTGAGTAACAATTAGAAATTGCTCAAGGAAAGTGCCATATTATTACATGTGCACACATACACATTCCGTCTCAAAAAGGTATGACAGAGAATCAATAGCCTTAGAATTTCTACCTGTGTTAGTTGGCACGACAGCTATTAACTTCACTTCAGTAACCAGGACTGCTACCGGCTTGGCTTCCTTATCAAAAAGAAGTAAGCATTAGATATCACAGGCAGTGTTCAAGAAGGAAACATCGGCTTGCCAGACAGGGAAGAGGTTCATACACTCCCTCAGGAGGGAAGAGGTCCCAAGCTCACGCATTTCTACATTCACAAAGACCTGTAATTCTCCTCACGTGCAAAGAGCAGGTTTGGGTGTAAAAGTGCCTGCTGCTCTTCGTCGTCTGTCTCCCCGACCTACTTCAGCAAAGCACTTAAGCATACAAGGATGTGCTTAAAGTTAAGCAAGCACGTCAATTGTTTTGCTGGACTGAATGCATGTGCAGCCCACATCTCCTAAAAGCCTCTCCCACCAACCAACAACAGGAGTTGCACGCAGAGATGGCAGTCAGGGCCAACGAGCTAACGTGGCACAGACAGCAGTAAGTAGCTGCTTAGGGTTACGCCATTTAAATTGTCGACAAGACAACACCGCAAATGTAAGATATAAATGATGCCCCAGAGCAACATTTCTAGAAGACTTCCAAAAATCAGAAAAGGATCAAAGCAATCATCATCCTGCTGGCCATAAATATGCCAGTGGACACCAGCACTCTCACACAGAAAGAGAATTGGGTTTGCTTCTGAATAACCCCAGCAAAATGAAGTCTCAAACATAGACTCCATCTTTGATACACTTACAGTAAAAGCCTTTCAGAGTAAAATGCATGAGAACATCCTGAGGCCTTATTTTCAAACATGATTAGCTTATGAATTGGCAAAAAAATCCACCTAGCTTCTCTGTATCGATAAAAGATGACTGACAATTTTCTGGAGTGTTCAGCAGTTTGCGAATGCAGCACTTTTTGGCTCTTGGATCTGCTCTGAAGCCAGCTCCTTTTCATATTATTCCCCATGAGAGCATACAGCTAAATTCAGTATTAATGTTATGTCATGGCTGCAGAACAGAACAAACCAAGCTCTATACCAAGCTCTGCTTACCAACAACCCAACAGAGAAGCAGCTAGTGTTTCAGAAAAGCACAGTAAACTAACATACATCCCTAAAAAAACAAAGCACAATTTAAAGTTGAGGGAAAAAGGAAGTAGGAACATAGAGCTAGGTTTGTATTTTCCGACTGCTTTCTTGGTAATTCTGTGCTTCTTCAGAAAATAACTTCAGTATGAAACTAACGCTTGGAAAGTTTTTCCAGCAGACACTTAAAGAAGTTTTCTGGCACAGCCAGAAATTCACCATATGGGCCAGCCCAGCTCTCCCTGAACGCAGCAGGAGTTTGGTCACTGTAATCGCTAAAGACAGGCTGGTATCTGAACATAAAACTTTCTTTGGATAATTTATGGAAACTTTAGATGTGAAACGTGATCAGTTTCCTTTTACAGCACCCAACTGCACAGCAAGTTTACATGAAGGACAAACAGCACACAGAACAAAGAGGCCAACGAAGAGTGCTGAAGCAAGGCTGGAGAACCACCTCGGTGGCAAAGACCGCAATCGCTTTCACAGAAGTCACAAGAGGTTATACTTTGCATTACTTCTGAATTGTAGCTTCTCACCGCTCTTCTCCCTGTTCAGAAAGATTAGTTAACACTAGTTAATGCACTTCCGAGAACTGACCAACAAATTAAGTTTCACAAAGAAAGCATTTTTAAAGGATGCACTAAACTCTGATGTAGATCTTGTCATACACTGCAAAATACTTCCCAGACCGGGTGTTTAAGCCTAGGCATTAACCTTTGTTCTTCTCCCAAAACGTCAAAATGTTCTCCGTATATTCAGGCAAATGCTTGGTGAAAGGCACACCTCCACAGACTTAATCTCAACTGTGAGACCCAATGTGCTCACAAACTTCAGTCAAACATTTTTAAAGTAATTTTTCCCCTACCTACAAAGCAACCCCCGTGACAAAGGAATTTGGATGTTTTACCTGGCAGGTTAGCGGCTATGACATTTAAGAGCTAGGTCTCTCATAACTGATGCTTTGTCTGTCACTATTACGTTTGGGAGCTTCAGCACCCTGAATTTGGGACTGCTCACCTCACTTAGCTCCTGCTCCTGTATTCTGCTCCCCTGTTCCCTGAAGAATTGCTACAGAGCCAAGACTAGAAGCCTGGAAAATCGTATTCATTTCAAAAACATCAATGCATAGCAATTGCTCACAGAACAAATTTTTGCATAGGTTCTTTCCCACAGTTGGTTTTTTTGGTTTGGAGGTTTTCATTCCAACTAGGGACATGCAATTTCTTTTTTTTTTTTTTTTTTTTTTTTTAAGTAGTATTTTTTAACTGAAATGATATTCAGTTTCCTTTCAAGCCCCAAGATATTAAAAAAAAAAAAAAAAAAAATAAAAGATGTAACTTTACAGGCCTGAATGCTTACCCAGCTGTGACACTCAACTAGCTCTGAACAAAGTCAGGTAAGAGAAGCAGCAGCCATGTGAATGTGCTCAGTAGGTGTGTGTATATTAACCCCGGCAGATCTCCTTGCTGGCACTGCTGTATTGGCATCCAAGCCAGTCCTTATACCTATGCCAGCTGTAGTATCTGCCACACAGATAAACTGCAGAGCATGAGGATTCCTTAGACATCTCCTCGCTCCGAACAGGCCATGAATTTGGCTGTCACCACTGCATAAAATATACACCTTGGGTCACTGACTATGAGAGCGATGGAAACTAACAGACCAAAATAAAAGGACATTCCTGTATTAGATAGGAAGGTGTTCTCTCAGGAGAGAACTCAGAATCACGTTGACCAATAGTATGCCTATGCTACACAATAGTAGGAATGGTGTCTTGTAAAACAGTATTTGAAACAATCTCTTTCTTAAGGTCAAAGGTTTCTATTGCAGCACTGAATATGTCACACAAATTTTAGTGTTTGAGAATATTAATTAGTATCTTTAAATTAATATTGATTAATTGAGAACTTATGGATACTAAATGTATTTACATAGAATAAAAATATTAACGCATGTGCTTTTATATGCAACTTTTTAATACGCATATTCATTATCTAACAGCAGTCTTATAAAAAGACTAGGTCTTGAGCATTTCTCCTAGAAACTGAAGCATGTGGAAACTCCTTTTTGCCACAGATTCTAAGTGTTATATGTTTGCCTCAATCAAAAATTGCTTTACTTTGCTGAGCCACTAGGCCTTAAAACATGCTCTACATTAATGGACAGTGTAGTCACATCCGCTAGTTTCCTATTTTAGTTTAAAATTCTATGACTGATCAAACATTTCAGCCTACATAGAATAAATATGATCTTCATCTAGCTAAAGTAGTACACATCATAGCATATTTGGTTGTCTTTTGTCTTGTGCTAAAACAAACCAACATGAAGAAAATTGCCTACACAACTTTCTTATGCCTTATCTCAGACCAAGCCCAAATCCTTAATGTTTCAGCTGGCTGGTGTAATGAAAACCTCTCTAATATCTTCTCCAGCAGCTTGTAATCTTTCTTTGCTTTTCATTTTGCCCAAGAGCTCTGTATATCGTTGCCTTTCTCTAAAACACACTCTACACCAAAAAAAGACAAACCAACCCAACCCAGACAGCTTTGAAACAGTTTTTCCCATGTACATTTTTTGTACATAACTATAGAAATCAAAACACTTGCATTTTCTCCAGTGAAAGACTCATAGTTTAAACCAGAAACAGATGTAAAAGATACTTGAAAGATAATCATTAACTTGGTAAATGAACCACAGTGGAGTTCTTTCTTCATTTTGTTGGGCCATATTGAAGCCAATTTATACAAGCTGACAAATAAGTTCTGACAATCCACACCAGCTGAGGAACCAATCCATTAGAACAGTAAACATATATATGGGAAAACATTACTATTTGTTACAAAAATTTGGAATGTCAATGTCCAAAAAGGTTGCAATTCAATGAAAAAAGTAAATTTCAGTCTGATGTGTCTTTGTCTTCACTAAAATTTGTCTTATTTCCACAAAAAGAAACTTTATTTTAAACTTCCAAATCACTGAGATCTGTTTGGAATGACTGACACTTACTAGGTTCATAATAGTCCACTACAGTCACTGAAGCATCTTGGATGTTTGCCACTTTGAAGTCTCTCACAGCTGGAATATCCACACAAACCTGTGTTTCATTTAGCTAGAAAAACAAGAGAAACATCCTGAGAAGCCAGGTGATGGTGGTTTCATGGAAGAGGTAAGGACTTCTAGCTCAGTGGTAGTTCATTTAATTTCTGAAGACTTGGAGTCAGGATGCATATAAAGTTGCTTACCTCATTTGTAGTAATTTTGGCCAAATTACAGACTTCTTGAAATGTCTGCCTTCTTATGTATGATTTTTAAGAGGCTTAATCTAGAAACCCCTTAAAAATATAACTGAGTTGTACCTATCCAGTCAGTCTCGCTAAAAAAACAGTGAAACTGTTAAATCAATGTGAATAGCAGATGTTAGTTTACCCAAAGAATACAATGTCTTTCCAAATTTAAACCAAACAATGGCAGAGTCACGATTAACATCACTACAAACACATTTCTTGTTATTTTCAACTTACAGAGTCTAAATATAGATTGACTTTTCCATTGTCCTTTTCCATCTTCTTAAATGTATTGTCTAATAGAATGAAATCTGGTGACGCAGAGAAACCACTGAGTAAGCCAACCTCCATGAGGACCATACCACTACTGGGAGCTGTGCTGGAACCCAAGTACCTTTTCAAAACACAGAGACAAAGGAACTTTTAGTAGAAAACCAGTAATCCACTCCAAAGAAACTGTTTGATCATTAAATCCCAACTATAGAAGCAATAACGCTTAAGAATACTTAAAAAACAAACGGAAAAAAATGCCAACAAGAACCTTTCTAACAATAAAGAGAAAATAATTGATTTCTCTATTATTCTGCCTGATAATTTCAACCACATACGCAAAAGCAGGTTTAGCACTGAGAAAACTACAGTACATAAATCGTATGAGAGACCACACTGACACCACTAGGAGCTTTTCATTGGCATCTATAAGTGCAGGCTTACATCACAAATATGCAGGAAATATTGCAATTAAATACGTTATAAAAGAAGTAATTAAGAAATTGCTGTAGGAACTCTTGAACAGAAATATAAATATTTCCTATTATGGATGCATTGTTTTGCTTTTATTCATTTTTGGAGGATGAGATAAAGGTATACACCAAAAAAGTCTCCCAAATCTTTATATTTCCTTCATACAAATTGGTAGTTCCATTAATAGAGTCATCATCAGATTATTTCTCAAAGTTCCATTTTTAAAATGCATAGCTATGTTATTCACCCAGTTTTGGAAAAAGAAGATTTAATAAGTTGAGTTCCTTCTTTTTTCATACATGCTGCTTATCATTACATCTTCTTCCTATGTGAAAATCAGATGCTGTACTAAAAAGCTTTGCTCTGTTGAGCAAGCCTTACAATACTATGGTGCAAAACAGAACTATCAAAATATATTTATGGTCTGTGCTACAGTGATACCTGCAAAAGATTATTACTTTAAATGAAGCAAATGGCAGAAGAGTTTCACCCCCTTGGCACAGAGGGTAAATGATCATTGTTGTACGAGAATAGAAGTTTCTCCAATCCTCATTTTAAAGGCTTGACAGTAGTTGAAAGTTATTAAACTAATTCTTTGTAGAGCTGGATGGTTTAAAAAAAAAAAAGGGGAAGACTTGCTTTCAAAGCAATGCTGTTAAGCCTGGCAGCATGGCTGATTAAATGCAGATATGACTTTGAAAGAAATACAGCACAATTGCTGACTTCAGTTGGCTCATGAGATTAGAAACAAATGAAACCATCTGTTGGATGATGTGCTGTGCCAAAGTAGCTGCTATTGAAAACAAATAACTGAATTGGAACTGGATGTAATTATTTCTGCATAATTACTAATAAGAGGGGAGGAAAATACCCAAGCTGCCTATCAAAATACCAACAGGTAACTAAACGCGCTTGGCATTGTCAAGAAGTGAGTAAGATATATCCCTAGAAATTATGAGGATCTGGCTGTCTTAACAAAGAAGAGAGACAGTCTTGAGGGGTGGCCCCTGGTATTGTCTCTTCAACTCCATGGTCTCTTTAAAAAGAAAAAAAAAAGTCACCATGCAAGAACGACCAGTAAAAGAAAGAAAGAAGACTTAAAACTTGTACTTGAAGAGAACTGAGAATGTTTTGAGTTAAATTTTATGTTTCAGCTCTTTCAGCAATGTAAGAGCTGTATGAGACCCTCTCATAGATAATGCAAAAGAGGAGAAAATACAACCAAGCTAGTGTACACAGAAAGCATAAACAAGACAGTGAGTAGAACCATCAGCTGTTTCCCAAGCCTGGAAATGGTATGCAGGCAACGAGACTGACCAAAGGAGACACTGGCAGCCCTGGGTATTTGACTCCCAGACAGTGAGTTAGCTTCTCTAACCAAGAATCAGTTCAATTTGAATGAGACAACATCTGCTCCAGTGTTGTCAAAAATGATACCTAGTTGAGATGACCGTGACCAATCACTAACAAGCTGGTGAAAAGGTGGAATATTCTGCAGATTAGAGAAAGAAAAAAATTGTAAAGCTGCAGCCTCTGTTACCTGACTACACATACCCACAGCTAGCTAAACCGGTGGAGATTTCAGCAGTCTTTCTGTATTTGCCTGCTTTGGTTTCTCTACCAGAAAGCCACATCATGCTGTAAAGATTATAAGTAGACCAACCTGAAACTAATTAAAGAATTTGAGATAGATAATGCATATATTATATAAAATATATAAGCAGAAAAAAAAAAAAAAAAAAAGAGGATGACTAGTCTATCAAGCTAAGCAACCAGAGATGAAGTCTCAGCCTAAAGAACAGAAACACACTTACTAGAACTTATACCAGTTCACTTTCCGTTACAAGAGTTGATGAATCTTAATGTTCCAAATATTCTCCTGGGGCAGTTTTATAATGCCACTAGATTTTCCCCTATCCTTTGAATACTTTGCAATTAAAACATCATCACCCTCGTGCCTTCCCAGAGAAATGGAGCCCTTCCTGTCTGTACTCCTGAGCCAAAGGTCTTAGCCAGAAAATCAGAATGCTCAGCCAAGACTTATCCCAGACCCAACATGTAAGCTCTTTACATGTCAGGAATTTGTGCTAGACTGTAGAAAGCTGCTGACACTTCACAGAAAACTTTAAAAGAGAACAAGCCCATTCTATTTCAAGAGCTCTCATGGATTCTAGTGTCCTTGCCCACCATCTGTATCACTGAATTTGTTACCAGAAACACATAAAAACCGGGCTCTGGCTTTGTGCCTGCTGGCTATTTCCCAAATTAACTCAATCCTCTCTGTGCTAAAATCATATCCACTATAGCTGATTACTTGTATAATGGTGTCACCTAGAGGCTCCATCTCCAGTCACATCTTCCTTGTGGTAGGCTGAGCATAAAAACAGTTCCAGGCATATGGTGTTTAAAGTTTAAATAAATAACAAAAAGAGGATGTGGAGGAAATGAATGTAAGAGAAATCACGGTAGATCAGGTGGTACTTTGCAAATCTTGCATTTGCATTTACAAGGAACCCATCAAAATGTCACAAGACGAAAACAGTGTTTCTAGAGGAAGTATTCACAGATTAAATCCTAAAATACAAAGAATGTAGTCATCTCAACATCCTTCTAGATAATAAAAGGTAGAAGACTAAACCCACAAATATATAGATACAATGTCCTATAGGGTTTACCGTCAAATAAGCAGTGCTCTTAACTACAATAAGTGCATACTGAAGAAACTGCCAGAGAACAAACATCTTCATGTATTTCAAAGAAATACATGTTTAAACACTCTCTCAGCAATTAAAAATGAGGCAGCAAAGCAGTCAAAGAAACAACCTGATTTAATGGCTGGCTGACCTAGGAATATGCAATATGACTGTTCATCGTCACCTGTTCTCATCTAATGCAAATTCTATCCAGGTAACATCTTGTGGCTGTTCTGTGGTCTCTGACATGATACTTCAGCAGTCTCAGCTCAGTTCTTAGTAGGTATTTACAGAACAAGAAACATCATCCCAGATGGACCCCCGTCCTCCCGCCTGTCTTATTCAGCAGAAATAGCATCAGCCTGGCTGGAAAACTCATCACCTCTTTCAAATCTAGAGCGATGCTTGCATTATATTACATTACCATATTCATAAGACATACTGGTAAATGAAAGACCACAAAGATACTTGCACAATAAGACAAAACCCCAGCTGAATTTATCATAAATTTATATGACTTTGAATTTATCAAAATATGGATTTTGGCTCCTGCCAAAATTGTTCTGAGCAAAGTTTATTAACAGAGATGACCAAAGAATGATTACTTCTATTCCATGGTGCTTTCAGCACTTCAGAACTTCCTTCTCTCTTCACAAAAAAAATAGATCTACTTCTAGATCAAAAGCAAAGCATTCTATTCATGAAAGGTAAGAGTAATGGGCAGTTGTCACAGTCTGCTACCAGAAGTTAGAATGTGGAAGACATCGGTTCAGTTTTCAAGTCTGTCCACAGTTCTCCATATAGCTAAGAAGCACTTGCACCAAAGAAGCCTTTGAGCATTTTCTTGTATTTCACACAAACACTGCCATGCACCTCAGATATTTAGGGTACCACAACCTTTATGCATACCAGTAAAAGATATCACCTGGCCAGCAACAATTTTGCACAAAAGATCTACTTATTGACTTAGGAATTGCTTCTTAGTTTAACTACTGCTGGTTTTACAAAGCAATTTCTTTATTCTCTTTAGTTATATGTTTATATCCCATACATTGGTAAATCCATACAAACAAATGGGTAGTTAAGCTGATTTTAAATCATTTAAAAGATGTACAGACAAAGAGGTGTATGAGATGCTTCAACAAAATTACCTACCTTGTGCACACATTCAAGGTCAAATGGTTTTTATCATCTTTATCATCCTTTACATCAACATTCAAGTCAAAGGCTTCTTGTTTTCGGACAGACCTGAGCCTCTGACCGGTGTGTTTTGTGTTGTAAATAATATTGAGCTGTGGATTGCAAGTAGAGACATTAGGTTACATATTTAAAGCGAATCTGTGTGGTTAAAACACTTCGGTTCCTAACACTATAGTGCCAGGGGAGTGCTCACAGGAGACAGGATATACATGGCCTTCTATATGACAGTCACACACACGAGATTCTTAGGAATTCTCCGAAAGAACTATCCCTTCTGAAGACTTCGTAATGCAGCAGAGAACCAATATAATTAGCAGGACACAACTGAGGCAAACACAAGGGAGCTGTAGGAGAACCAGTAATTTTCTCCCTAGTTGCCTGCTGGTTTATAATGTGTGCAGCTACTTCCTGACAGTGAAATGGGATGAATAAAGGGAAACTTCAGAGAGCAACACCCACTGGGTTAAAAAAGACAGGCTGTATATGAAAGCAGAGCAAGAGCAAATACATAGCATATGTACAGAATTTGTCTTCAGTCTTCATTTCACAGCATTCATACACACAAAACAGATGAGGAATAGCACGGTACTCCAAGCTCAGAACAACAGTTTCCTTGCAGTTAAGTAAGCAGTTTCATCACCTTGTTCATCTGTGCAAAGACAAAGCTACGGTCTTCAGTCCACCCCAAGGACAGAGCTCTCACTCCCTGTGCTCAACAATGCCAAGCTCTGCTAAGCGAGCCAAGAAGTATGGCAGGATGTCCAGTGCAGGACAGTGACATTAATATAAAATAAGCTCATCTGCTAGGCACAGTTTGAAGAGTTTCCAATTCTTCTAGTGTAGACGTGCATAAGATCCTTGAAACGGTTGTAGAAGAGTGGCAAAATCAGAAGCCCTTAAAAGAGGTCTGAATAATTAGGAGATAGCCTGATTATCTCAATATCCTATAAAATTGTCAAGAGCCAAAGCAGAAATGCTGCAGCTGGAATAGAGCCCACCAATCAGCACTCTCACATTACCAGCCATGACAGAATATTATGCAGTAAAAAACCAGGCTGTACTGCCTACAGAACTGAATTTGATGAGGTAAAGAAACAGCTGAATTATTACCTGCAGTGTTTCTTTAAAACTGCCTTAGTACCAGACTAGAGGATGACAAGGGTGACCATTAAATGTATCTATACAGGATGCAGAAAATAGGGTGAATCCTGATCTAATAAAGTTTGCTGATTATACCAATTTATTTGAGGTAGCAAAGACAAGATTACTGCAAAGAGTTGCAGAATGAAAGAAATTTTACGTACATAATAATGGGGTTTGAACTGATTACTACTGGATCTGTTAACCATTTAAGAAATGGTAAATTAGATGAAAATTCAGACGTAAACAGTGAAGTTGGAAGAAGGACACAGTAAAGGTCTATAGACTAATGACCTGCATTGGGAAAGATGAATGAATAGAAAACAGTTTTTCATGCAATGCAAGATTAAATTGCGGAATTCCTTCCCACAAGATGCTGTAGATACTAAACTGTACAAGCATTCAAGGGCAAAATAGACAACTTCATGGAACCAAAATTTTCTGAGCCCACAGAAACTATCTTCAGCTGAAGGTCTCAAATAATACAGGGTACGAGGTAGAAGACAGTCAGGTAATGTATTACATGTATTTATCTTATTATACTTTCTCCTGAGCATCCACTTCTGGCTGTTGTGGAAAACAGAACACTGGGCTAGACTGAGCTTTGCTCTGACCCAACACAGTCACTCTTACACCTTCTATCAAAATACAAGAACACGTGCAGCAGACTCAAGCCGAGAAAGGTACTGCTTCTTCATGCAATACACCATTAGCTGCAGAACTACTTGCCATAAGAAGCTGTGGTTGTTAAAAGTTAAGAAATACTTTAAAAGTTACATATTTATGGAAGAAAAAAAGAACCTACCAAGAAACCACCTACCCAGCCAGAGAAAGCACACAGAGATGAACTGTGGATTGGGAAGGCCCCGTATAGCAAATTGATGAAAGGCAAGAGGGCATAGCATTGAGATATCGCTTCATGCTTGCCCTGTTCTAGTAGCCTTCATTGGTCATCCTCTCTCTACTGGTCCCTACGGGATACAGGATAATGAATAGGATCAGTTGCCTCAACACATCTGCTCTAGCCTACTTCTGTACTTACACTCCATAAAAGACAGAAAAAATGAAATTTAACTTTGAGAAAACATGCTAATGTGCTTCAGGCTAACTAACACCTGATGCGATGTTAATGGTAACTGCAGCATCCCTTTGCTGTGGCACAAATGGGACACCACCTCTGACAGAGGACAAGAGAATGGGTTGCAGACTCAGCACTTCAGTGTGATGAATCAGAAAGCTCAACTTTCAAAACCCTAGAATGACAAAATTGAATACAAGAAACTAAGAAAATATTTACTATCAAAGAATAGTTGACATGGCAAAATTGTGATTCTCACCAACAGTAAGTTTGCACAGTTTTCACATACAAACTAATATTCATCATCTGTTCCCTTTGTCATCAAGATAAAACACATGGCAGGGCAGAGGGAGGAATCTTCTTTGATTTTGGTAGAAAAAGAAAACCAGAAAGTAGCTCAAATAACTCCCCTTGCAAGACCCCAACATGTATTTTGCTTGGCTAGGGATAAAGGGAATGAAGAGAGTGCCTCTGGAAAGCCATAGTCCCTTCACAACAGTTTCTGGCAGCTAATGGAAAACTGTCAGTCCAAATTTAAAGGTATAACAGGGGGCTGTCCAAGTTATAGGTTAGCAAGTCTGTTATAGGCTAGCAAGTCTGTGCAAACAGGAGTCTTTAATTTCTGATTTTTGCTTTTGCTGCTACATCTTTCATTCCTTGATATGAAAGTTATGCTCTTTCTTTCAATCCACACACACAATTCCTGTTGCCCTGCCTTGCATCACTGAATTTAGCATGCTGTATGAATACAGAGCCAGTCCTGTACAGGCATTCAGGACAACCATCGTGCAACAGCAAAGACTTATCCTGTAAAACTACTCTGCAGGAGAAGGCAGTACCAAGGATGAAGCCAATCTAGAAAGCCTGCCAGTTAAAGGCATGCAGAAATTTTGGTGAAGACAAGCTGGCGGTGCCTCAATGATATGTCATCACAGAAACAAAGCTGTTTTAACTTTTGCCAGAAAAAGCTAATGAATGGGAATTTACTGCCAATGAAGGATGTCTGAAACCACATACTGAACAGGTCAATCAGCTAGTATTTTCATGGAATAAATTATTGCTGTTATAGTCTGACTTTCCCTTCCCGATTTCTCATGACAAGGAAGGAAAAATCTTTTTCAAAACAGAGTTTAAATTAAAGCCTCCTTCTTTATACACTCTTACTATACCAGTAGGGACAAAAACTAGCATTAAATCAATGAAACAAGCAACTGCATTTCTTCTTAACCCTTTTAAGAAGCAGCTGCCAAAGCTAGAGGCAGATCTGGTCCAGTCTCGTCACGCTGCAACCAGTTCTGGTGAGAGGCCCAAGAAGAGAAAACTAAAAGCTAATTTTCTGCATGAGACAGATGCTTTTAACAGTATCTGACCCAATCAACTGCACCAGGTTTCAAAAAAGTGACTCATTTATAATACTCTAATCGATTTCTCTTTCCCTATCCTTTTTGTTTTTCAACTAGCAGCACAAATGTGCTTGACTGAGGGCATGAATTCAGTGAAATCATCTCCAATATTTTTCTGCCCCTTTTTGACTACTTAGTATCCACTCAAACTGTAATGGAGAAATATGTGTGCGTTTCACAGTGTACCTTTTCCAGTACCATTACACTGATTAACGTTCAGCCTAAGTCCGGTACAAATACACTGAGTGGAAAAAACTGTCAGATTCTCAGTGATGAGTAACAGGTTTTTTCCTCATTCTCTCTCTATACACTACCAAGAGATCAAGGAGATCTCGTTCACCCATCCACTTTGCCCATACCCATCCTCCTTGAGCCTTCCAACCCTCTCCCTCATTGCTAGTCCTGGATTTCAGCGGTATTCTTCCTTCTAGAAAGCATGGGCCATGCCAAATTTTTGAGGCATTTGCCAAGCCCAGCAGACAGCAGAGAGGTATTTCTTCCATGACTTTCAGCAGGCCACCTAGGGAAGACTGCTTCTTTGACTCCTTTCTCTGGAAAGTGCCTTTCGTATACCCTAAACCTACAATCATCCTTTCTTTCTTTCCTCTTGCAGAGAAAGTGTCTTAGGTCTTCCGTGGAATGTGCTCACATAATGAAGGGATAAGCTAGGAGACTCTGTTGACAGCAGGATCATAAAGCTACACATAAACGTCTGCTTTTGCAATTATACTATCCAAAATAAATACATTTTATGTGATCCTGCAGGGTCAAGAGTGAATGCATTGCCAACTTGCACACACAGATAGTGAGATTTCACAAGATATAAGGTGGGGTTGTGGGTTTTTTTCTAAGAATCCATTCTGTTGGGAAAGCAGCCTTTTCCATTAATGGACCAAATCTTGTGTTCTGTGATATTTAAATGAATTACTGTTTTGACACGCCATATTTGGCTAGAAAGTCAAATCCCAGAACAGTGAATCTCACCACTGTACTTTGGCAGGCCTAAGACAATGAAACCCAGCTGAAGGAATGTGATCGCAATGTCACATGCTATCTGATTTATTACATGTGACCTAGATCTAGCTTGTATCTGGGAAAAAGATCAATCTCATTCAAATGACATCAGTGCTCTTTCAGAATACCAGACCTACCAAAGGAAGCAGAAGGCAAGAACCGACCTGAGCAAAGAAAAGGTTTTGGAGAAGCTACTACAGAGTGTTAAGTACAGTATTTTGAATCAAGTCACAGCATCTCTGACTCAAAGCTGCAGGAAAAAAGGCGACAGCACAGTGACCTAAGCATAGAAGATAATCTGGCAATGGTTTCCGAACACCAGTTACTTGGGAGCATATTTGTATGTTCATACAACAAACCAGGAACTTTAACCATGGAGTCAACTACTGGTTATTCTGGGTGGAGGACTTCTGCTCAGTCCTCACCAGACACACTGGTTTGGATGTGAAATTTTCCTGCTGGCAAAAACATAATTGGAACCAACGTGCTTCCACAAAAGGCATTCATTTTAACAAATCGGCATCTTCCAGCAAGAAACAATTTGCTGAAAAGTTTTTGATCTGCTTGCCTGGCAAATAACTTGTCTTAATATCAGGGAAAATTTCTCAACAACGATTAAGGTTAAGTAGCCCTAACTGTTCTGGAACCCTACTTTGTTGCATTCCACATACACACACACTGTAACCACAGATGTGTGAATGCAGTCCTGCTGAGATGTTCATTCCTATCTGGGCCTGCAGGTCTGAATCTAAGCTATACTCTGAAACTTTTGAACTTTGCTGTAAACTTCATTTGCACTTCTGGGAATTAATAAACATGGGTCATGATTTACGGCACTGCGGGTTTTGCAGACTGGTGCTGAATGAATGAGGCGTATCTCTAGCTGCTGTTCACTGCTGATAAGCAGCTCTGAAGGTTTCTTCGCAAAGGTCTTTTATCAAAAGCATATTTACCAACCATCACCATGCTTTTTTGTTTCCCAGACACATAAGAACACCAAAGTGAAGGTCAGGTTGGAAGGAACTTGAGATGGAGTCTGACCTGGCATAAAACTCTGAGATGATTAAAAGCAGCCCAAGTTCAGTTTTCCCAAGTACAGCTAGAAGGAGTCTAGTAGGAATTCTCTGCTTTTGTGATACGCTCAGCAATTGTGAGTTTATCTATATACTTCAAATAAAATGAGTCTCTCATGCTTAGAGGCTAGTATTTCTGTACTACCCATAGCTTTTCAGAAGCCATCTTTTTCACCTGTGTGGTTCTAAGCCACTATCATGGACAGGACAGCAGGGAAGAGACACCCATTAGTGGCCATATCAAATCAGACCCAATACTGTCGTCTTCTCACATTATATTTGTCATAGGGTTAGAGAAAATCTTGGAGGCAGAACAAGATTTCCTGTTATCAGGAAAGAGCAAGCACCTGAAAAGGCTGTTTACAGTTTCCTAGTTCTAAATAGAGTATGAGCTGATCCCAGCTTAATTTGTTTAAATGTAAGTAAAGATGTTTGAATTCATACTACCAAAAGAGTCTTTCACAGGACAGGCGGAGAGGGGACCACTATACCTCCTTCCATCCCTCACCACACCCCCACTTCTGGCTGATGCTAAGCATCTATTACTGCTGGCAGTTTGCAGGATCCTTTGACTCAGTCGTTCATGCTATTTGAGAACAGTGTAAAAATTGCTGGAGATTCTGGCTGTAACAGTCTTTTATTTTTTAACTTTCACAACATTGTTGTATTGTGCTTCAATAAAAGGAAAATAATGCTAATAACTAGCAGTGTAATCTTGTTCTGTACTGATCTGTGCCTTACCATGCTTTACCACAGGTTCTCAATGAGGCACTCCTGCCTGGTCCACATGCCTTTTTTTTAACTCTGACCTTTGTGCCTTCCAATGTATCACTGCAGTGCTTTGTCTTACAGATGGACACTGCATTTCTGCAGGTGGGCAGGGCTGTTTCGATATGGTCCATGAAGTGCCCCAGAACTGTCAATCATCCAGCAGTATTAAAAAGTCCAGGCCATTAAACATAAACAATCACATGAATATGTCCATTCACAATATTTGGTTCAGAGCATTCTTCAATTAGTGAAGTACTTTGGTAGTGATTTGAGACATTTCAGAAGATTGTTCTTATTAGCATGTTTGATAAAGCTCCAAAACACACCTTCCTTATAGAGAGCATATTTTTAGCAAGAATAACTGCACTGTGTACCTGAAAGACAGCAAATCCTACTCCTTGCGCTGCCACTGTAATTGTCATTGGTTGTGCAGGGGCAATCTGAAAGAAAGATAAGCAAAACAGTATTTTCAAAGTACTTTCAGTTAGACTTTACGAAAGTATTCCTCGCTTTCTACAGTACCTCCTTGGTCTGAAGCAGAAAACGGTTTTGAGTATCAATTGAAAATGTTTCTGGCATTTTCAAAGAAGGTGCTGTCACTGTCACATCCATTTCTGTTTTGCTTGCAGTAGTGAGAGTTGCGAATAGACTCAAGGCTTGCAGAGCCACCACCGTGTCCTGTTGAGAGAAACAAATCCTGCATTGAAGAAGCCATCTGCACAGAGAAGTTCCTGTTCATTGGCCATGCCTCGGGGACCTCACAGTTCCTGCATTATCCCATTTGTTGTTTATGCTGGAGTCTTCATGCAGCCACCTCCACACCTCCACTGGGATTCCGCTGGTATGAAAGATCCCAGCACAGAAGAGGGATGGCAACACAGGACAAGTTAGCTACTGTGACATACAATGGAGAATGAACTGGGAGCCAGCTAAGGAAGTTCTGCTCTTGTGCACGCTATGTGGAAGACCTGACATGGTGGTAGACACAACAGTCAGAATCACATACCATGTGAAGAGTGAAGAGAAAGCCAATGAGGAAAGCAATCTGCTTTCTAGATTTATTTGGTGACTATGCATTAAATATCCAATACTGCACAGGAGTTATTCAGGGTACCTGACCACTGAAGCAAAAGCTACAGGTCTGAAAAAATATTAACATTTATTAAAAAAATAGCCTGAAATGAGTTTTTATCATACCCCTGGAAACAATTTCAAAGGTATTCAGCCCATTTTTTAAACTCTATATTTGAACTAAAGGTTTTGTGCAATTGTTTAACCACTGCAGAATATGTTTATAAACACAGTATCATATATCTATACGTAATTTTTTCTTTTCTTTGTGTATGATTGCAGGCTTAGCTCTCCAAGTTTTGAATACAAGAGGCAGTTTTTGAATATTTGGTCCATCACAGTTTAGTGAATGATAATTTTAACATCCACTGTTTTCTAGAAAAAAAAAATTATGTCTCTAACGCTTCTCAGGGATTTTTGCTGTTATGTAATTCATTTTGCACCTATTTTTAACCAGTGACAGTGAAGGAATTGGCTTGCAGGCTCAGCATACAGAGGTGGTTTGTTTATTCTTAGGTCACTTCTAGTAACAAAATGCTAACATAACAGAAGCTTTGATGAGCTATGACATGGTGATTGTGCCATACCTTAAGGTGCCACTATGTGCTGCCTATTCACTCTAAACGATTAGAAACCACTCTCCTTCCCATGCCCCATCCTTGTCTGAGATGACCTGCTTCACTGATTTCTTAAAATCCAGAAAGATCAGCTGATTAGCAGCAGTGCCAAAGTTGCTGGTGCGCTGAACCACTACAGCTGAGATCCCAACTCCAGTGCTTAACATGGTGTGAATGAAGATACAACTAATGGGCTACAAAAACATTCAATAGTCTGGAGTAAGTGGCTGACTTTTTCAGTAGGAGGCTAATATTTACCCTGAAATAGTATCTTCAAGTACTTCTTTGCATCTGAATGACTCTGCCCTTACTCAGCCCACTCACATGTCAGTTTGTGATGAAGATACACAGCTTGGAAGCCCAAACTGAAAAAACTTCTTTCACACTGAAGGGAATGAAACTACAGTGACCTATCAGATCTGTATGTCTGATCTATCTTACAGACCTAAGGGGCTCTAAGATCTTGTTGGAGAATCTGATCTTAATCAACTGAAAGCAGAAATACGCTTGCCCTTACCTAAGCTGTGAAAACCAAGGAATACTGTGAAGCGCTTTTTCCAAGTCCTTACAATTACATTTCTCACATTTACATTTCTCACCCTAAATTCAGAGTTCAAAATATCTAGAAATGCTATCTGACATTGCTGAACACGACTTCAGAGCTCTTCCACATCCTAGGCTCAAAAGACTCCCAGAAACACAGGTGAAAAACAAGAAGGCAAAGAACCACCTGCAGAGAAGATAAATGTTCCCCTTGGCATGCTCTAAAGCAGGAGGCATACCCAAGACTTTTCACCAGGACATATTCACATCTGAAACATAAGGTACACAGCTCAGTATGACAATGCTGTGTCAAATACACAACCTGAAAAGTTAGGAAATACGGTCTCAAGCCAGACTCACAGGCCCACCCCTCTTGCCCAGCAACACAGTCTTTGCAGAATTTGCTACTCTTTCCTACCCTTTAAAACTACATTCATATATATGCTACTTTTTGTGTGAATTGTATTCCTATATATATGAAACATGTACATTTTATGCCCAAACATTGAAAGTATTATAAAGCAAAATATACTGATTGCAAATCAAGAGTAAACTATACCATGTATACAAATTGCAAGAAGTTATCCTAATTTACAAAACATCACACATGCAACAGATTACTTCCCTACTTACTGTTTAAAAATATATTAAGTTTCTAATGCAATAAACTCATGGAAGGAAACACTTCAAATATTTTTTTTTTAAGCAATCTTAGAAGTTAACGAAAAGTATGGAGTCATTTCCATAAATTAAAAGAAGGCATCTGGAGAGACACTGTAGTAATTCTGAAATCAAAATAGCTTAGACCATAGAAGAACAAAAGGATTAAATTCATTTCTCAACTTCACCCTCAAGGGTAAATGGTACGCTGCTGGATTTTCAAACTTTACCAGTAAAAATTGTTTCTGAAGAATACAGAAAAGCTTTTTCAACTCATTTAGTGCTTCAATCAGCCTCTTCAAATAATAAGCAAGGATTAATGCATCAGGAAAATACTAGAACCTCTGGGCAACTAAGCTGGTTCTTAAATTGCATTTTATTTAGTAGAACTAATTTCAATTAATATGAACAAACGTTTGAAAATAATGAAGGATGGCCTGTACAGCTTGGTACTAGGCAGCACAATGAAATGTGACATTTTACTGTGACCAGCATTTGCAGTTAATTTAAAAGCTAGTTTAAACTAATGCAATCCAAAGGACTATACACATTTTCTGGATGCCGGCACAGCTTACAAGATGTGGTTTCAAGAACATGGAAACCTCCTGGAGATAATGAAGATCTTCCAAATTTCATGGCCCATCAAAAATCTATGCAATAATGAGGACAAAGTACATTATTAAGTTAAGACCAACTGCCAACAAAGGCACTAGGATGAGCTGTTTCTCTAAAACCTACTCCCCTTTATTATCTTAGTTAATAGCCTTTCAGGAGTTTAAGGACCCACATATGGAAAGAATAGAAAGAGGTTCCTCTCCTTGGGAAGAAAGTAAGCAGAGATATTTATCATACTTGCTTGGAAAATCTGATTAATTATTTTTCCACTGGCATCACTTCTTCTTCTTAATTTAAGATTTTCTGTTATATTTTATACAACCAAGGTGACCCTCTAATTCTGTTTTTTATTACACATGCCAATATACTAAAATTGGTAGTCCAGGTTTAAGATGCTAATAACATAAAGAATGCAAGCTTGCACATAACAGAGGCTGTTACAGCAAAACAAAATTCAGTAATTATCACGTAAAAAAACCAAATGGTCTCTTTTTCTTTTTTTTTTTCCTTTTTTTTTTTTTTTTGTATTAAATATATAGTGCTTATTTAGAAAGTATAATGAAACTCCTCGAGACAAGCTATTACCTGAGTAGAAGAAAATCCCCCAAGGTGATTTCTTTGCTGACTTAACCATTTCATAATAGGGATGCCCTCTGCTAATCTGTCTTGATGAAAGTGTGAGAGCAGAGCATATGCTGCAAGTTCAATATCGATGGACCGTGGCTGCCATGAATCAGAAATTTCAGAAGCAGGTGTTATCCAGAAACGAAATTCTCCTGCAAAAGGAACCAACAATAACCTCAGATCCACAAACTGAAGTCTTTGAACTTCTGGGAAAGACTTTCCTGGGAAAGGGAAATCTCTTAATTAATGTCTACATATGGGATCTAGCAAGCTTCTTTAAAAGTGTTAATGTTTAGGCACATGTCCTGTAAAGGACTGACTGAAGCACTTCATCAGCAGTGGCTGAACTCAGCTACAAAAAAAGCTGGACTCCAAATAGTCACTCCCATTGATTTCAGTGAACTTTACATTGATCCTTTTGTCATCAGTCCGAAGTGCTCACATAAAGGGGCCCTTGTGAAAAGGCCACCTCATTGCTGGGGTGCTACTTTCTCTTCCAGACTAGCATCTTGAGCAGCACAGCTGCTCACTAGGCTCATTCTTGAGTCAAGTCTTCTAAAAAAGTGACTTCCTCCCTTATCAAAAGTGACTGTCTGAAAGACCTAACTCGGTAAACACAGAGGGACACCCAGAAGGCTCCATTTCTAGGCTACAACATTAATCCCTTCAGATTTTTCAAGAGGACAGTTACTATTATGAGCCAAAAAAACCTTCCATTTCTTATACTCCATATAGCCTGTCCTTTCCCCAGAACAGGGGAAAAAGCTGAGTCATGCTGAACTCAGAATTTAAATATAATGAGACAATTATAATGAGAGATTTCCTACAGGAAATGCAACAGACCTCTGCACTGTCTTACAGAAAGTCCAATCTTTCAGTTCTTCATTACAATACTGATTTTAACTAGTTGCCTCCCAACACCCTCCTGATCTACTCAAACCACTTTGGAATAGCTAACCTCATCCACCTCTCTTTAACCAGGCTGATCTTACAGTTGCACATAACACCACAGGAAAACTTGACAAGTCATGTTCTTCAACAGCATCATGGTACTCCCATCAGGAACACGGTGACTGAGACTGAAAGGCCTAGCTTTGTTGTGAATTGTCATTCATTTACGGACACTTTTCATTACGGCTGTCTTGGAAGTTCTCCACTTATTCTCTGTATCATACTCAAAACATTTGAATTCAAAAGGGTTCTCTTCATCTCTAATTCTATACCAAGTTGTAGATATATGATAGGTGGTTTTAAATTTGACAAAAATCCATCTATACAACTGTATAAGATAGTTGTGCAATACCTTGGTGTTCTGCTCTCTGGTTCAGTAAATTCAGGGCCTCCTTTGCTTTTGTACTTTTTGCCCAGGACAACGCATATGTAACAAGTGCCAAAGTGTAATTATCCGAAATGCCTTCTTCTAGTTTATCTTCTAGAAAGTTTGTAGCACTCTTGATGACATAAGCATGCTGGAAACAAAGAGCATAATGAGGAAAGTACAGTAAATAAATATATATATTGAAATATTAAAATTTAAAAGAAAAATTTGTACAGAAACAGAAACATTACTATCACCAAACAACAAAGAAATACTGAAAATCTCTTCCAGAGTCACAGGCACAAATCTCAAAGGCAAGCCTTTTGATCTGGCACTGTCCTTTATGAACGTGAGTAATCTTAATTAAATCAACTGGAATGACTTAACATCCTAAGGATAGTTCCCACCATAAATTTCTTTGTAAGTTCTTGGACTAAAGCCATGACAATGTTCTTGCTAAAAGCAACTGCCTTTAGATTTTTACAAAGGCACATAAAATTGAAGGGTCTAACAGCACAACTTTATATTGTCTCTGGTAGATAAGGGAAGTTGAACAAAATCAGGTCAAATTTTGTCTCTGTTCAGATGTCCCTCTATTGCCTTAAACTACCAAGCGTTTTCCAGGTACTCTGACAATTTATGAAGCATTTCAGTAACAAGGAATTCTATTTATGAATTCCATTACCTGTTTATCTGGGAATCCTAGGAGGGATGACATGATATAAGCTGTGAGAGTGACTGGATTATTGGCACCTCCTTGAAGATCACTGTGTAACACTTTCCCAGGCTCATTAAATTCTCCATTTAATTTCTGATGCCGGACAATCCATTTAGCTGTATCCACAAGTACGTCTTGGTCAATATCTATGAATGGACGAGCTTGAAGGAAACATCTTAATACAAAAGCTGATAACCTTGGGGAAAAGATTAAGTAAGTATCACAAAATTAGCAACGTATTACAGCTTTTTCTGTTTAAGATGATATAAGAATACAGTGATGCATACTACATGTTCTACACACATCTCCCAAGCACAGAGGAAAATATATGCCTCACCCAGACAAGCAAGTAGATTAAGCTTAACCCTCAAAAAAATGAGGTTATGTCCTTGTTCCTAAAGATCACCCCTTTAACAGCTGTTATGTTTAAAAAACAAATACAGAGTATAGACTCCAAGTCTGCCAGCACATGTACATCTTTATTCAAATGTTGCTCTCCTGCCTTCTGCTGCTAGGCTAAAGCGGCAAAAATCAGTTTACAAAGTAACGTAGTTATGAGCATGATGTTAATTATCATGATCATTCCTGTAACGATACCATTGAAACAGCCTTTTTTATCTTATTATTAACAATGCCAAATCCTGCTTTGACTCCCTTCTTTGCCAAACATGTATTCACGTAACCTGTCACTGCACTATTTAAGTACCACAGTTGCCAGTACAAATAAATTATCTTCATTTTCCAATCCATCAGTTCTGAGTCAAAGGCAAACCCTGCTGATGTCAACCAAAGACGCTCAACGACTCCAGGAGGAGTGACTCAATCAGTGGCACAGTAACCGGGATAGTTCTATTTAAAGTCAGAAGTGCGCACTGAAACGCTTAAGTGTATTTACACTAACCGACACCGGTTAGCTGAACAAAGAGCTAGAACTTGTCTCTTTGCCATCTGCCTAGCTTCCACTACGGTGCTCTCTATGCTTCTCAGGGTAACATTCAGCACTTGGAAGGCTTTTTCAGCTGTATTTACAGTCTCAAAAAAAGGAGGTATGTGCAAGGTAAGTATGAAAGATTTTTACCACCACTAACTGTTCACCCCCTAGGAAATGCCTCAATCAGCCTTCAGCCTCCAGTACGGAAAGAACTGAAAATCTGTTTGAAGCAATGATGATCACATAGCCCTAAATGGTTTCAGTCAACTGCAAGAGTAAGTCATTTAATTATTATTCTTCATTCCTTTGAGGAAAGCAACACAAAAATTTTCAGACCAAGCTAGTCCCCTGGCTAAAATAATTCATCATTCATCTTTTGTGAAATGAAGAAGTCTTGCCCTAATAATGGCTTTGACAGCACGTTATTCAGTGGGATGACCTTAGAGTTGGCCTAAACACCTAATGAAAACCAGGCAGAAGGCTAATACAACTGGAAATTTTTACCAGCTTCACAAAAAAATTTTAGTTGCAGGGAAAGTATCTAAAATACTCAAATTCTACAGTGAATCTGGCAGAACTACTTACCACGTGCTCCCAGAGGGATCTTCATTTCCAAAGGCACTAAACGAGCCATCATCCCTCTGGAAAAGCAGCTCTCTTTGGTAGCCTGAAGTGGAAAAGCAGAGATGGGTATTGAACACTTCCCTCTCATGACAGTTCCAGCACAAACTGCCTGCTCATCTGAAGCGAGGCACTTTCTAAGGGTGAGAAGGGCAGAACCTGAGCTTGTATTTCATAAAAAATGTCCCAAACATGTAGCAACACACAAAACTGCAAGGAAGATGATGAGAAAGTGGGCAGCAGTAACACTAAGGATCCATCTATAAAAGCAGAACCAGAAGCTCCCATTCCCACGCATCTGCCACCCAAACACGACAGCTCAGTGCAGAGAGACATGCTCCCACGTAACTCGGTGGCTTCAGGAGTGCAGCAGCAAGCGCAGAGCGGAGTAGCAGCTATAGTTGAATGCTTCATTGCTTTGGGGAGCTGGAGTTATATGTGCCTACAGAAGCACTCTATCTTTCCAGCAGAAGGAAGCACAAGCGAAAATGAAGTCTTTTGCAACTGGAAGGGCAAGGGTACAGCAAAGCTACAAATGCTGCTACAAAGCAGACCCTTTCAGCAGCTTGCTTTTGTGAAATCAAAGGATTAGCTAGCACAAAAGCACACTGGAAGAAGCTGTTCTGAAATGAGTAAAAAATTTCAAAAGACCTGAAGGTCCTGAAATCCTGAGAGGGACCCATTCAAAATGTATCCAAAGATTTTTCAGTATCCAGAACAAGTGCAGCTCTCTCCTGACTGCTGAATATCTATAATAAAAGGGCCCCCACAGGGCTCACTAGCTGCTCACAACCACCTAGCAGCACCCTTAATAGCCGATTTCACTGCAGAACCAATGTTCATTAATCTTAAGAAATTAAGAGCTTTCTATGATATGCTATTTACTGTAGTTCCTGATACCTAAAGCTTTCCTTCCCTTACATTTTGCTTGCCATTTGTGTATCCAGAACAATAACTGTATCTATTTATAGCATTTTGGAAGACATCTTTTCTTCTTTCCTCCCACCTTGTCTTTCTCCTTGGCTTTACTGTTTTAGCTATTATAATTAAGAAAGTATATTCATTAGTCTAACACCTGACAGACACAATAGTGAATCAGCCAGGCAGAAGGAAAACCCTCAGCCAACCATCACTAAGTCCTACACAAATTAATGATTTTAAATATGTCCCATGAGGTCCATCCAGCCACAACCGTTCCCATCCAAAATGTTCTCTGCTTTCACTGATAAAGGATTAATTACTTGTTTACATACTATCCGGAATATAGATACACAGTGAGCGAACCACACCACTAATTACTGAGGAACAAATGGCCTGGTACCTCAATCTAAGTTACAGTGTAAGATGAAATCCTAGTCAGGTCTCTGTATTATAGAGGACATATAAAGACGTGAATCTGAGCTGCTATAGTATACCAGTGCATTTTCCCATACAAACTCCTATCCCAGTAGCATCAGGTTAAGTTTTTGTTTCTTTAGAAGAGTTTGGAATCACAATTTCAAATTTAATATAAAAAAATCGAACTTAAATAAAGGGGTTTTATAATGTATTAACATGACAACAGTGGTTGATTACACGGTTAAAACTGGTGAATCTTTCCCATACAGAAAAATCTGTCATCCCAGTTAATGACCTTGAGAAGTCAAGCCCTCCTGAGTGGGAGGAAAAAGGAAGAAATGGCATTTCTCACCAAGGGAAGCAAGAGTCAATGTCAAAGTTTAAGCCTCAAAATAACGTGCTATGAGGAACACAAATATATATATATATATATATATATATATATACACACACAAATAGATTGCTTCCTTTTCAAAAGTATCTGACTGCAAGGCTTGAGAACTGAGGTCTACTTCTCTGTGGGACAAGCAATATATATTATAATCACCATCCCACTGGTAGCGTAAAAGCACAAAACTAAGACCAACGGCCTGCTTAACAAAGAATGCTGAGCAGCCCTTACACAGGGATAAATTAATCTCCAAATTTGTCTAAGATTGGGAGGGATCAGAAAGATGAGCAGAACCAGGGGGAGGATGGAGCGATCACACAGCTATTTCCTGCAGTTAGCTTGCTTTCTTCTCAATGCCAACCCCACTGCAGTCATGCAAGTCTCCAAACATGAGAGTATCTAACATGGGGAAGCCTGCAGAAATGCTGGAACGGAGACCTGGGGGCTGCGAACCACCGCGTTCATTCCAATCAAACATGAAAAACAATACTTCAAATGTCAACACGTTCAAGTGGAAAAGCAAGGAAAAGATGGATCCTATTATGATGATGTACACTAGTAGTCCCAGAGGACTAGCTGGAACCAAAGAGATGCAGGAGGCTCACTGAGCAAGGCCGAGAGTGCACTGGGACAGAACAGGCTTCAGGAATATGTGGAAGAACTAAAGGGTCTTGCATTTCAAATGGCTTGGATATACTGCTCAAACTCATTGCTTGCTTTGGGTCTAGCACCAAAGTTTTCAGACAAACCAGGATTTTTTTTTATTTCTGAAGAAGTGATTTTGAGATGGGATCTGTCATTCCCACAACTGAAGGAATTTTTTTCCTTCAGAAAGGCACCTTTTCTTTCACTTTGCCTTTGTTTTAGGTAAATAAAGACTGCTAAAACAAAGATCGTATAGCAGTCTCTGCTAGCTATATGATCCCTTCTTCTCACAAGCATTTAGCCCTAAAATTAATTATATTTACTTCAGATTATGAGGTCATGTTTTCAAATATTTAGTGAATTCTGACATCTGATCTATTTTAAATTAAACTTCCTGACAATCCTATCAAAAACTGAGCAACTAAAAGTTACATCTCAAACTAAAGATAAATTTCAACTTTAAGATTACCTTTCAAAAAGAATCAGTGGAACAACTGAAATCAATTGTTAAAATAAAGCAGAAAACCAGAGTATTTTTCACGTTGTGGCTCTTTTCTATCTTAAGCTTACAAATATTTCAGCACATTAATTGGTTTTGCTATTATAGTGTTAAAAACATGTACCTAAATTCAAAGCTGCAGGAACAAGTTAAGTAACACAATATTTTGCATATGTGACATTTAATCCTATAATTTTCACTTGCTTTGAAATAAATACAGTACTGGAAAACTTCAGAAAATTATGGTAGCAAAAGTCAGGCTTCAAAGAGCGGCAGACTGCTTACAAACTTCAGAGTAGCTGTTTACATAACACATCTCTTCTCCCCCCCTTACTTTTCAACTAAATCGTGTAGTAGGAAGGGTTTAAAAAAAATCAGTTAACTGCTTTTACTGCTTTTGACAGAAAATTGGGATCTTGATGAAAGGAAAAATTATTTTGAGCTGTGTCTTTTCCAAGGGAAATGTCAACAACTTAAAAAAAAATAAATCAAACACCCAACAAAAAAAAAACAAAAAAACCTGAGACTTAAACATTTGAAAATGTCATCATAGCACCTTAGTAGGGGTGTAGCTCACATGAGGATAAACTCATTCCTCTCTGTGAACCAGGCTCTCAGCATGCAGACTGACACATGGCGAGCGTGGTACATCGCAGTTAGACACTGCCTGATCCAAAAGGCACAGAGAGGCATAGTGCAACTAAGCTCTCCACACTTTGTGACGCCTTGCAGTATTTCCTAATTAAAATATACAACAATGTCTAACTAAAATTTTCCAGCTTTTCATCTCCAGCACAGAGCTCACTTCTGATCAAGTCTAAAACCTGGGTATGTGAAAGACAGCCACCAGAGCAACCGCAACTCCTTGAGCTTTACAAGGACGTGGCAGGATGGGGATGGTGTCACTGAAGACAGATACACACACGGGATGAATATAGTTCACTCTGCCCACTGACTACTTTTCAACCTCTGTGCCTCAAGCAGAGGTCAGAAATGTTCGCTTACAGTTCTAGCAAAGGAGAAATACAATCACCTAGGAAATACCTAAGAATTACCTTCTAAAATGCATTTTTTGTCTTAAAAAAAAAGTAACTATTTAAAAACAGCTTGTTTTTTTCTGAGCAAACTTGTCCTTGTAAACAAAACCATTTGCTCTTTAATTCTTTCAGCCCAGAAAAGTAAGAGAAGATGAGCTTTTCTTCAAGTTAGAGCAGTATTTCAAGCACCAAATGCAAAGTCACAGATATCTTTTTACTAGTAAGAGTTCTTAAAAAATCTAACACCTTGCCTTTAAGCATACAGACCTTTTCTCATAAATGATACAGCTTTTGATTTAATATCCTCTCTCAGCTGCCTGGTTTTAGTCAGGTATTGCAAAACATAAACATTTGGAGCAAAATTGATCATATTCTGTTCACCACAGCCATAAGGCATCTTGATCAGTGATGACAAACCATTGATAGAAGGCCCAAGTAAATCACCTGAAAGATAAAATGTAATGAAAATAAATTAGAGCTTATCACAAGTAAATAGATAGACAAAAAGTGTGGTATCATCTAAACTGCAAGAAAATACATTAGGAACGTTTATACTAAACACCACTAACCAGGCAGAAAAGATACTTCATCTTCTGATTAACTTTGTGCCCACTGACCCACCTCCCCACAGACCTTTCCAAATAGAGTAATTTCAAACAGCTACCATTTAAAAAAAAAAAAAAAGAAGAAGAAACAAAAGATATTTAATCCTGGAAAATGTTTCAATAATGGTACATATTTGAAAATTCCTGTATTTCATCTCTCACCTACAGTTACCAAAGCCTAGATGTCACAAGAAACAATCATCAGTCAGGTTTTAGGTTTTATTCTGCAGACAAGCAAAATTTAAACAGGATATGTGCAAACTTTGCAGGACCTTTCTTATTAAAATCCGACTGCCCCTCTAACTCTGCAAACAGATAGTCAATACCACAATATTGCAAATTACATAAATTAAAGGAATAACACATTCCATCCATAAAGTTTTCTTACACTTATTCTAATGCGTGATGATAAATTATTTTGAATTAATGATTCAACCTATTAATATAGCAATTACATAAAAATGAATGCAGTTCCCTAAAAATCTATAAAGCAACAGCCATACTGGGCAAAAATGTTGTAAGGGTTATTCAGCAGGGGCTCTGAAAGAAGCTCTGGCAAATCCAGCTAGGGTAGCTCAGGTTATTACATACCAGCCTACTTGCTCTACTTGACATAGTTTACTACTTCTAGTTAGTACTGGCAACTGCTCTGTTCTTTAAAAACCACCTATGCCTACAGGGCAAAGATGCCAGCAGCTGGATTATGGACATATATATTTTAGATACTGAGTTCAACAAAAGCCCAGCTGGCAAAAAAGTATTTAAAAAAAAATACAGTTGACCAGTAAATAATAAAGATGGAGACAGAATAAGATAAACCTTACCAACAGCAGTGACCTGCACTCTCTCACTGCCACTTACAACATCAGAAGGAAAAGTGAAATCCAAAGTTTTTGACACTACTTGTGGTTTATTCTCTGTCAAATCCAAAAGGACGGTCTGAGAATATATCTGTTCCAATCCTTCAGCCTATCAAAATAAAGATAGGATTACTGTAATCTCCAACAGTTTGTTACTTTTAGGACAGGAGTTGCATGGTTACAGTACTGAGGGGTCTAAAACACTGACAGGTATTCTGTGCTGCCAGCTAGCATATCAAGAACCTGAGCTATTGGCCTCTCCAAACTGACACAGAAATGTTTCTCTCATTATGAAGACCTACCTCAACTACTACATGTGAATTACAAAAATACACCCACAAAGTCAATGAGAGCATCTCCGATTCCAGTGAGCTCCAGGCCAAGCACAGAGCTCCATGGCTGAGCACATGCCAAGGCTGGAGGTAGTACCTTTCATGCTGTCTGCAATCCTACAGCCTGTCATACAAGGAGGACTTAAACTGAAGTTAGGTACATGGACATAAAGGTTTTGCTTCCTCGTGCATGAAAAAATCCCTTAAGAAAAATTGTCCTCGAAGCAGAGAAAATAAATAGGTTTCTGTCCTCAGCCTACACCTTGGTCTAACAGGCTTTTATTCTCTTCTGCACAACAGAACTTCAACAGAAAGGTCAGTAAGTAGCTCCACTGGAAAACATCTCACAATCCTGCAAGATAGTGGTTTTAAGGGGTCTAAGAAGAGGCTGGCTCTGCTCAGCCTGGAGAAGAAAAGGTCCAGTGTCGCAGCACTCTCAAAACTAACCAGCTGCAACAAAGTCTTTTACCATCACATACTATCATATTCTTCACACCAGTCCCTCTGCTGCCTTCTCCTAGTCTCTCCTCATGCAGGGGGCACTCTCTATTTTTCTTCTCTCTGCTTCTTCCTTGGCTGCCCGACCACTTAACAGAACCAGCCACAGCTGCATCTTGTCTACATCAGCCAACCCACCGCCCCTGAAGCCAGTCCACAGCTGTATGTTATCAATATTAATTAACCCAGCTTCACTCCTCTACAGTTCAGGAGGTTTCATCAATGTGTATAAATACCTTATGGCAGGGTGTAATGATGGAGCTAGGCTCTTTTCAGAGGTGCTCAATAGCAAAGCAGGAGGCAATGCACACAACTTGAAATAAAGGGATTTCCTTTCAACTATTAAAAAAAAAACCAAACTTTTTGAACTGTGAGAGTGTTTAAACACTGGAACAAACTGTTCAGAGAGGCTGTGAAGGCCCTGTCCTTAAGGAATTAAAAACCTGACTGTACAAGGTTCTGAGCATCCTGCTGTAGTCTATCCTGCCCTGAGTAAGAAGGTAAGGCTACTCCCTTCCAACCTCAACCATTCTGATTCTATGATCTTAAGCACTTATTTTAGGATAAGATGTACAAATGTCTACTATCATTCACTGAAATGGAGCCTAACACGAACCAGACTTCGATGTCCAAAGTCAGGCCAGTCTTACCAGTTTCTGGTTTATCAGAAAGTCTGGAGGCTAGATTTCCACCACTAGCAAAATACATAAATGTTCATATAAAATAGGCTTTGAACTAAAACCAAGTGTATGGCAAAATTGATTGCACTTATCCATAACAAATGTATTTGGTCCACTCTCCCCAGATTATTAAGGTATCTTAGCAGCAGGGGTTCACTGATGCACAAACAGGTTTCACCTTGCTTTCAGAAGCATTTGACAAACTATCTTGTTGTTGAACAAATATCTGTTGTAGAACAGATCTATACATTAATTCCTGGAAGGAGATCTAAAGAATTTTAAAGGAGAAATTATTTTAAAAGAATTGCTTTCGACTTACAGCCACCTGACCCAAAACCAACCTTATGAAGCAAGAGGCGGACAAGTAAATTGGTTTGCATTTTTGCTGCCCACTGTTGTCTATTTTAGGCAACAACTTATTTCAGGAACAAGCCAAGCTGCAGACTGTTTACCTTTACTAAAACTTTCTGGATGACAGCATCAGAAGCAGCAGATGATATTGCTGTCACTTTGATGGGAATCTCTCCCAACTTTTTTGGCTTGATTGCGAATTGAACAGTTTTCCCATCTTCACTTGGTACAGATACAGACTGCTGATCTTCTGTAGCATTTATTTCATTGGATGTTAGAATAATTTCAAAAGCATCATTCATATCCAGGATCACAGTAACCTGTAAATACAGTAACATTTGCAATACAATAGTGTTAATTTTGAAGAACCGCTTTCATAAGCTGCCACCTTTTTTGCGTATAAATAGCTTTATAGTCTGCCCACCGAAGAAAATATTAAAGTTCTCACAAGAGAAAGACATGGTCTCCACCAGTGATGAAAACTCTGCAGTGTCTAGTAACATTTAAGTACAAAGAGTCTGGTTTTTTACCTCAGCTTCTTCTTTCAAATAATTAAAGATGTTCACTTCCAAAATGAACTGCTCTCCTCTGATGACAGAGTATGGAAGGTTGAGGAAAATGAAGAAAGGTTGAAAAGCTTCTAACTGCAAAACAAAATCAGCAATGAACCCCTACTAGCATGAAAATGACTATACAGCTTGTCTTCTGATCACTTTTACATTCAGATGACACAGTATGTTTACTTGTACTATACAGTTAACAAAATGTATTACTGCAGGGCTGAAGCAGAAGCAAAAGATGCTTCTGGTCATTAGCACCTTTGTGGGAATGCAGCAGCGTCATTCAGATGAGAGCTGCTGGCAGCTTTCACAGGGCAAGTTCCAATACAGGCACCTGAATTGGGGCTAAGAGTCTATCATCTGCAAGTCTGGAAGCTGTGATCTGTTCTGACAGCTCATTAAGGTACATGTGAACTGTTTTGAGTGCACAAGTAATGGATGATTAGGAATGTGCCAGTTGCTTTATCTCCATGTCAATACAGAACTGCATATTGGAATACAAAACAACTAACTCTCCCAAATTCTGTAATTCACCAGCACCTTAAAATGCGTTATTTTGTAAAATTAACCTTGGCATAAGTTCTTTATTTATATTTCAAAAAATACATCTTTTCTTAATTACAAGAAAAACTGTAGAAATATACCAGCAAGCAGTTACTTTTATCTGTGAACAGAGGGTTTTGGATGAAGTCCTGGCTCCAAGAAGTCAGTGGTAAGCTCTCATCAAGCTGAATAGGATCAAAATTTCACTGTTTATGAACATCTGTACAATAAGAACAGCTGAAGCATGATATCCTTTATTATTGAAATGTCAACTAGAAATGGTTTTCATTTGGTTTTCATAAAAAAAAATTCTTCCAAGTGTCTTGAGTTTCAGATCCAAAAACCCCTCAGCTTTCTTTCTAGCTAGCAAATATTCCAACTTTTTCCTTTTAAACTTTGAAAAGTTGTTTGCTAAAGCTTTCAGTGTCAAAAAATTCTTTAGATATTAGTCATTAGAGAAGTTCTGATGGAGAATTTTTGGTTCGCTCTTCCCTATGTATTTATTTTCTTTTGTCTTTTTTGTTTTGTTGTTCTGTAAAACTCTTGCAATTTTTAGAACATATTCTGGTATATTACAATAAAATACAATAGGGTAAAATTATCGACACTGTGTAGTAGAAGTCAAAAAAAAACCAAGATGCAAAGCAGTAAATGCCATTAAGCATGCAGATGTCACTTATCTATTTCCCCATTACTGTTTTCATGCATTTCTTTTATTTGCCTCTCTATATGGTACTGATTAATATGTTTCAGCATATGGAACTCTTAAGTGCAATCTAAACATCCCAGCGAGGATGAAGCACTGAACAGTGCATGTGAGTGATTAGTTAAATAATAATCTCAACATCTGTTCTACTTGCAGCCTTCTCAGATTTGAGGATGAGAGTCCAAGTATATACTTTCATACACTCTGAATCAGAAAAATATTCCTCCTTCTGTCCCACATCTGCCAAGCTGAGTGAAAGAAACAAGAATCATGACTTCAGTCTCAAAGGAGTCTTAGCCACAAAATTACGATTGGGGTCCAAATTCTGTGATGAAGTTATGATCAGGATGTTCAAAGCACATGTTCTGTGTCTGGTGTAGCAGCCAACTATGAAATCTGGACCTAGATCTTGGTTTGGATCCCAAAAGTTGCCCCTCCCCAAGAATTTGAGGGCATGAGAACTTAAACGAGTAAATGGCTGTCTCCAAGCTACGCTTGGACTAGCCTTGGCATCAAGCTGGAAATCCTGCAGCATTTCAACCTTTCTATAGGCACTTAAGTGGAATTGTCTCACTTAGGAACATAGTTTCTCTAGGACCTTCACATAATGAATGGAAGGAGTTAACTACCTTCAGAGGATTATTCAATGTATGTAAAATACTAGTTAAATGAGGTTTCAAAAAGTAATTCCTATTTTAAACAGGCTAAATAACTCTAAGTAGCTGTTTCCATGAATACAGTGAGCCTAGGACAACTGCACTTGTACATTAGGTATCTCAGATTAGAGACCTAAACTGAGGAGCCCTGAATTTAGCTTAAAGTGCTAAACTCCTTGAACACTTGAAAGTACAAAAAGAGCCTCAGGAGACAGGAACTTAGCAGCAAGCAGCATTTCACCCCACTGCCAGCTTTCGGTGGCCACTCTGCTCCTCAAGCTACATCACCCAAGAAGTAGCACCTATGTTTACTCCAAGACTAGTTTTGACAGATAAATGAAAGCAAGGCCAGAATTTAACCTTCAAGCAACCCTCCCATCCTCGCTCCCAGGGTAAGTCTTAATGGAGCAGCAGAGTGGCATGATCTTTCCAGCATAAAATGTGTTTCTCCCATCCCAGCCACCTCTTCCCAGCTAGTCTGTGCAAACCCCCCTGCATGCACTATCAACTCATGGAAAGCCCTCTTGGCAGAGCCAAGAAAACATGGAAACACACTGCCCTCAGGCAATCATTCTCCCTTTCTACATACAAAGATTCTGAAGGGGGCGCATCCTGAAAGTGCTCTAACAAAAATAGGCACCCAAGTACCTGTGTAAAATCCAAGATATTTAGAGGAGTAGGAAGGGGGGGGGGGGGGGCAGATACAGTATCACATATCTTCAGCGATGATGATTTCTTCACAGTTTAGATACACATGGCCTCTCAATCACTTTATTAGTATAAGGAGATGGCTGCTGTTAGAACTAAAATACAGCTTCCAGAAATAATCTACAGTGCTACCACCATTTAAAGGAGAAAACTGTCTAGTGCCATGGTACCTCCACTGGAGCAGTCGTCACTCCAAGCCCGCTGTTTTCAGACATCACAAAAGCACTGGCTACCCAGGATGTGATGGTATCAGGTACAATGACTTCCATTATGGTGTCTCTGTCAGATCTGATGGCAGAAGGGGAGAGCAGACTTTCAAAAGTATCCATTTACAGACATCACTAAGCGGACACAAATGTTTAAAATCCATCAAAAATTAAATCCAACCTCTTGGTGGAAAAAGCGCTGTTTATCTGGTTTTATTTTCCTAATCATTTATAAATATTTGTGATGGGATCAAAATAATTTTTAAAGGTCTAAATTATTTTAAATTACATTAATTGAAGGTAATTACATTGAATCACATTACATGTAATCAAATTTTACATATCCTTTAAAGCAATCCCAGATGACACTTGCTTCCCAAACCTCTCAGCTCTTAAAGAATACAAGATTTGTGCTTCATGACACCAGTCGGATTTCTATCCGACTATCATCTGTTTGAACTGCTCACTGAATTAGGTGCAGACAGGAATAAATTTCCCTTTCCGGGCTAATCACCGTCTTCTCATGTACTCCAGAGAAAAAGGCTGGGTCTCCCTATCTGCTATCTCCCCATCTTCAGAAGGATAAGAGTTACTTTTGTGTCCAGGATTTTTATCTAGTTTCTATTGAAACTACAAGGCCTTCAGTCAGGCATTGTCCTATTTTGTGCATTTTGTACAATGCATCGTTTGGCGGGTCTCCAATCTCACATGTGGCCCCTAGGTGGTAGCAGAATATAAATAACACCACATACTTAGGCAATGTTCTTCAGCACCACTGCAGAATGCTACTAAAAGCTACCAAATAACAACGGCAAGTGTAAATCAGTTTCCATTTCCTTCTAATCTTATACCTAGTTTTAGTGTCTATCCAAAGCCAAGTCTCTGGAAAATGTGTCCTCACATAGAGATTGCTGAAATCAGGAGGTCCATTTTTAGATACCGGCATATCATCACCAAAACCATCCTCTATGGGTATCATTCCACCATCTGCAAAATAAAAAAAATATTGTCCTACCTACAAATATCTATGTTTAAGAAAAATCAAATTAATACAGTTTAAAAAAGTCAAATTAATACAGTGTTTGCAGTGTTTGGAGAACAATCTATAGCTTTGTTACATATAGTAACTACATTAGGAACTAATTTTCTTGCCTTTTTTTTTTTTTTTTTTTTGGGTAAAAAGTGTTTCACACAAACTTAAGATTTCTACATGGCCTCTCTGGAGTGCTTATGGAACTGGCGTAACATGGCTACACATGACAAACCACTGGATTGTATCAACTGGAATGGCAAATAGTAGCTCCATTCATCTTCAGGCCTTTAAGTAGCGTCACTCAGGACAGCAGCAAAACCAAAGTTTCTAAAATACTAGTCATATGCATTTTGTATGTCTTGAACATTGGAAATGGTAATAGTTTGCAAGGCTGGATGAAGCCTGCATACAGTAAGAAGACCTAATAGGGGCCCTAAAACATGGATCTCCTCCCCTACTCAGTAAATTAAATTCAGCTACACTTATTTTTATTACTTACAAAGAAAATGTTCCTTATCTTCCTCAAGAATTGCATCAGTTGATATCCAAAGGCTGCATTTCTAGATAAAATTTATACAGTATATCTCAATACAAGACATTCAGGACATCAACAGTACTTATCTATTTTCTTTTTCTTTTCTTTTTTTTTTTTTTTGTAAGAAAAAAAAGTCATCATAATAAAGCAATCATAGAACTAAAGCAATTAATATACAGGAACCAACAAAACTGAGATCATCTGTATCTGAATATTGCCTTAAAGACTGAAAACTTTTCAAAGGGAAGATAATACCAAGCATAAAGCAATCCATATTTCTGAAAGTATAAACATATTTCTTTGCATTCAGAGTATTTACATATTGATAACTGTCACAATTCAAAACCCACATCAAGCCATGAAAGCAGTACGCTGTCTACAGTTGCGAACTTTAAAAAGGGCATTGTCTTCCAGATGTTCAAATCACTAAGCAGTAAGTAAAAAAGCCAGCTTAGAATAAACAAAAAATACCTGAAAGACACCGAAGGAACCTCTGACCAGGGGGAAATACTGTATTGTGCTGTATAAATTGAGCTCATGGAAGATCTAAGACAAGAAAAACAAAATCATACAAAGACTGAATGCAAATTCACATTTTTCAGAACTTTCAGTTGTAGATTTAATTCATAGAGCTGTACCTCAAGCAGCAGCTCGCTTAGCTCTCATGTCAAAGAGAAAAGAATCCAAGACAGGACGAAGGAGATTAGGCTGCAATGGTTTCATGATTAATGGAAGAGTGACCAAGGCTATAACAAGCCTAAAATAACAGCCTACAGTCCACTGATATTCTGCAGCACTTAGGCTATGTCATTTGAGCACTTTAAGAATGACGTATATTGTAAGCTCTTTCAAATTGTTGATGTACTAGAGCTTCTGCAACTAGAGGGAATTCAAAAAGATTAATAATTTATTCTGCTCTTCAAAAAATATTTTTTTTCTTTTTTTATATTACTAATTTTAAAGAGCACAAAGCACAAATCAGTAGGGAGATTTTCTGACTTTTTTGTCTTTTTTGAAAGAAGAAACTGCCAAGTGTTAACTGAGCAGTTTATCAAATGGAAGAACAATAAAGTATTAATTCAAATTATAAATGCTGGACCTACTACCTTATAAGCCTTACAGTCTTTTCCATTCTTTCCGCAAGTGTTGATAAACTACTTGTGGAAGTAAAAAAATTTGCATAATTAAGGAATAAAAATCCTGTCCAAAGAATATTACTTATTCAGCACATAAACTATAACATTTCCATGAAAATATTTCGTATATACAATAATGAAAACTTTTTCCCATTTACTTACAGAATCTTCTGTTATGTCGCTACTTTCTCCTAGAAGCTTTGTACTTTTATCAACAACTGCAAGTCCAATTACCGATCCTGGTTCTGTTGTACTGATTTTAAGGGAGACTTTCTCAGATGGTTTGACCTTATCTTTGCTCCAAGAGATTTTAATCTAGAAAAAAGTGAAAAACAGTATTGCTTTAAATTACACAGTGATATTTACTGCTACTAAGAACTCCAAGGAAGCATTTCCTTAGTTTAATTAGCTATAAGTAAGACTCTGGGTTTGCTTTTCCTAGGACCTTTGCGAAAAGACTACAGCATTCATTTTGCGCTCTTGCTCTCCAAACTCATCAGTTCCCTGGGCTAGTGGGAAGTCAGCATCAGGATCCACTGTCATTCCAACCAGCTCTCAGCATACAAGCAGCAACCTCTTGACCCACCAGGACACAGCAGTTTCTACAGCTGAGGGCAGTAAAAGAAATGAATTTGCTGTTCATCAGTGCACAACACAGCACCTAACATATTTAGTGAAAGATTATTTTGGGGAAAAATTCAGCCCTTGAAGATTACAACTAAGAGTTCCACAGTGAGATCAATATAGAAAAGGGATATATGTAATAGGTGCACGGGTAAGGAAGAAGGAAATAAATAGGTTAGTACAGCATCAGGATGCCTTCCTTGGGGTACTGAAGAGAGGAAGGGTCATCAGCTGTAAGGTATTTCTAATGCATCCCATCCCCACTACATCAGAGGACAAGGCAGAATTTCTGTTTAAAATGAACAGTTTTACTCTCTTCCCTCATCAAACCACCGTTACTACAAAGTCACGAGGTAGAATTGAGGTCCACACTTAAATTTCCTACATTTAGCTGACCATGTTTCAGTTCAATGTTTAAGCTCCCATCACACACACAGTCAAAAGAAATAATGGAGACTAGATAGTCGTTTGGCTCAGCACGAAGCATAAATCCAAGTGGCAGTGAATAAAACAGTCCTACAAGCTCCACAGACCGAAATGGCTGTGGGTTGGATTCAGTTACATAAACATTGGCACTTAAGTGTCGTTTGAGACATTCAAAGGCATCCAAGACATGTCCAGTGGTAGTGCCAGACAGGACACATGACTAAGCCTTCTGCAGCAGGAACTGGAGTCCAGGAAGAATAACTTCAAACCACACTTTTGGGGTAACTGATTCTATGTAAACAGAGTTTAGACACGTAACTCACACACAGAGATGAGACTCAGTCACTTGAAGGCAACTGGACACTTAAGATGTCCCACAGAACACTGTCTGATCCTCAGCTCTCATTCCAGAAAGGGACAGGTCTCCTATAGGACCTTTGAAACATCCACCTGTCCCAATGATGACATCTTGAATACACTGTGGCCTCTTGGAGGACAGTAGATGTCTGTGCTTAAGCAACTGAATCCTGACCCTACATGTAAATACATGTATTAGATGTTTGAAACTACAGCCTCATTATACCCTTCCTCTGATAAATCTGTGTAATGGTATCTTCCAAGCACATTCAGTATGAAAATCACAGACCAACACCAAACCAACCGATGCTGCCAATATAATGGGATTAGCACCATGTCCTTCACTATAAAAGAGCATCACATTGATTTACTCAGAAAAATGCTTTGCTTCTGGGTTCACTGTAGCAGTGCACCTCTGTATATTTGATTTTACCAACTCATTTACAGAAATTAAATGCTTGGCAAGGCTACAAATTACACAAAAAGTAGCTTTCCACAGCCCTGGATTAATTTCAGTGGCTAGCATTGAAATGGTGAAATAGAAATAGCTTGAAATTTTGAAGCCTTTGAAATCAGTTCTTTCCTTATCTTACATTTTTTCACTATCCAGTGAAATGCAGCAAATACAGCAGGGTTGAAATTCTCATAATGTATTGTCTCAACTTTTCATCCTCCCAGTATATTACCCTACGATCATGTTTTTCATCCATAAACTACACTTAATCAAATTGGCATTTTCAAGATCAGGCCTTACCTCATTGCTACAAAATGTAACGCAATCTTATTTGTGGACACTGCAATCAGTGGAAATATTTCAACTTGTTTCCAGAAGGCTGAACCAAAGAGTTTTGCCTTCGTCATTAGAAATACCTTCCTATATCTACCCTAAAACTCTGAAGTTTCAACTAAATCATCTTACTTGTTTCCTATTTATTTAGATTCCTCAGACACTGTTACATAATAACATTTCTTCCCTTCTGAGGAAAGGCTGAGAGAGCCGGGCCTGTTCAGCCTGGAGAGAAGATGACCGAGAGGGGATCTATCAGTGTCCATGAATATCTTAAAGGCCAGTGTCAAGAAGACGGGGCCAGGCTCTTCTCAGTGGTGCCCAGCGACAGGACAAGAGGCAACAGACACAAACTGCAACATAGGCAGTTCCATCTGAATATGAAGAAAAAGTTCTTTACTTTGAGGGTGACAGGTGCCCAGAGAGGCTGTGGGATCTCCTTCTCTGGAGACGCCTAGACACAACCCTGTGCAATGTGCTCTAGGAGAACCTGCTTTAGCAGGGGGTTGGACTAGACGATCTCCAGAGGTCCCTTCCAACCCTGACCATTCTGTGATTCTGTGATAATAGCCATAACCACAAAATGGGTGCCTACAGCCCTCTCACCATCCTGCCTCTCCACTTCCTCATCCTGTGATAACAATGCTCATATCCTGAGTCTGGATAAATCACAAAGCGAATGGAGTATTTTTTCATGCAGGAATAAGACAAGCAGCCTCCCTACTGATGTCTGGTTGTAAGTGTCAAAGTTTCCATAGGGGAGGAAGAATTTGAACCCATTGAGAGCCTTTGAGTGGTCTCACCTGTAAAAAAAAGCACACCGAGGCTTTTATTTGCACAAAGGACCAAATCTCATCTTGGAAAAATCAATTCATTGCTACAATAGTAGGTTTCCCACTGCTCTTCAAGGTTTTTGAGTTAAAGTACGCACAGTCACATCATACACAAACACTGGTCACATTCACTGATGACACACTGTGTACAATGTGACCACTGCCAGGCTAGAACAAGGTCTTCATAAACATTTACAGTTCCACACTTAGAGCACTTATGAGCGCCTTTCCACTGTACTGGCCCAGAGCAATCTTCGGTTTAATAATTGACCAAACTATTAAAAACACAAGGAGATGTAGTGCACCTGTTTATGTGGAAAACACAGAGCTAGTAAAAATTTCTTTCAGATATGCAATAGCTGGATCCTAACTGCACTGGTATTATCAAAAGCCTTTCCAAGGACTTACACAAAGCTCAGGTTAGATCCTCAGTGAGGAAGTCTTTTCACATTTAGAATCCTGTGACCTAAAATACTGTTTACCTTGCAATAGACAGACAAAATCATGGTCTCAGACTCAAGTTCAATACAGTTACCTTGTCATCCAAAACAGGCTGAATGGGGACAGTGAGAGCATCATTTACAACCACTCCAAGCTCATCAACATAGAATACAAGAATACATGCCAAAGGAGCCCAGGAATTTTCTGCTGTTAAAGTGAAAGTTTTTGCAGCCTTTGTGCCAAAAGCCATAATTTGCTCCTTAGATAACACCTGAAATGGAAAATTGAAACACACAATCTGTTGGTATCTCAATATGCCAGAAGGTCTGCAATTCCTTCTACAAATAACTGTTAAAAGAAGAGACATGTAACTGTGACTTATTTATTTTACTATGTGGTTGACCAGTTCTATAAGACTGGGTGTGGAACAGGAGGGTAATGTAATATTTATATATTAGAAATAGATTTTTTCCATGCTTTAACTCTTTTATCACTATGGACAAGAACTACAATGATGAGGAACAGCACAATATATGCTATGAGAACATAAAAATACAACAGCAATACAGCTAGGTCACATGGGTCATCTATAATAGCATTTGAGTTTGGATCAGGAACACAGTTTTAAAAGCAAATCTCTCAAACACCCCTACTTACCACACTTCAGTTTGCACCATGGAGAGTGTGAACTGGGGCCCTCTAACATGTTCCAGTTAAAAACAGGCCTTCATTTACCAGATCAGATTAGAGCTAGTCTGAAGGTACCTTGAAACATCTTGAGTTCAGGCCCACAGCATCAACTTTTTCACTCTAAATCAGTTCCTGCTGGACCATACCATTGACTAATGAAGACAGAGCCACGAAGGGCAATTCCCTGCCTTTGACTGCACGAACCTGATTTTTTAAAAATCTAGAATATATTTCTATTTCAGAAAATACAGATGAATGCCTACATTTCATATTATCCTAAGGTCTTCCTTATTCAGTGTACTATTAAAGTCTCTGAAAGAAAAAAGAACTGTAAACTGTAGTTACCATGACCATTATGGTGTAGCCTGTGCACAAGACAGGTACAAGTTAAAGACAGGAGGGGAGACGATGGTATATATAAAACCTTCAATCCAGATGCTGTAAAATACAGTACAGCAGCTGAGCCATTAAACAAGCCATTTACTTTAAAATGCTTCCTACAAAGTTCCCTTGTTAACAATGCCACCCTGCTCACTGGGCCATCTCTTTCCTCAGCGGGCAGGTCTTCTCCTTACCCTGTGCCTGCAGGCTCAGCCCTGACAGTCCTGACGATGCATATAGGCTCCGCCAGCCCCCTGCTTCCACCTGCACCTACAGGACTTACTGACATGCCCCAGCTTGGGCTACTCCTGGGACATCCCTGCCCCTTCTCCCATCATGGGTGTTCTGCACAGTCAAGAGACAGTATTGCTCTCACAGTTGTGCCTTGTCTCACACATCTATAACCAAAGATAACCCAACACCCAAATCAGAGACACACTTTTTCCAGAGAGCACCTCCTTACAGTGCCAGGGGCATTTCTGCTAGGTAATGAAATGGAGCTCTCTTTCAAAAAGGACCATCTTAGTGGAAAGGAAGTTTTTGTGCCTCTTTCACAAAGCACAATGAAAAATACTGACTCTCTCCAATGTACAGTCACATTCCACTCACTGGAGTATTTTTCAAGTTGGTAAAAGTCATCTTGGATTGCCCCTATATGTAAAACCAGCAACTTACCAGGTAGTGGAACTCTCTCACTGGCTTGTTGCTTGCAATGCTCACCTCAAAAGGCTTCCCAGCCTAGGAAAAGCACATAATTCATATGAATGAGTATGGAAACATAATGAGTAACTTGAACCGTTCTTAAACTGGCAAGTTTTGTCTCAGAGTGTACCTTTATATCCTGGCTTTTTGTTTTAACCTGGAGATAAGTCTGGCTGGGGGAGCTGAACACATCATAGACACTTATGTCGGTCCTACTGCTGAGGAACTCTGCCTGAAGACAACGCAAAACAAAGCTCTTAACAAAACAGAAAAATCTGTGTGGTGATCACGTATAAGGTACTGTTCACAAGAACATTGCAGCCTTAATGGCAGTACAGGACCACTTTACTGCTTGCTCTGGATATCTGTTTTGGTTTTTTCCCCTGTTACCTTGGTACAATTATCAGATCACATTTAGACAGGATCCATCTCTTTCCAGCTCTAACATAAATATGAGGTAAGGAAAATAACAGTAGGTGACGTATCAGCTGTTACTGATGGGAGAAACAGCAAGTCATTGATCTCAGGCCACTCAATTTGGTGTGTCACTGCTCGAAAACAACATATTACAAAGCAATACCTGAACTCTCAGAGTTTTTGTATCAGACAGGATTGGAAACTCAATATCAATTATTCCATTTTCTGGGACAGTGTAATTTAGGACATGGACTGTCAGATTTCTCTCCTCTGTTGCCTCATTCTCAAGGTGAGAAAGTGAAGATTGGTGAAAAAGCAGGTCTGATTGTTGTGCAGTGATTGTGACAAGATTCTGCCTCTCTTCAGCTGTCAGCTGGTTGCTATCAAAACGTGTCACCTTTAGCTAAAAGCAAAAAGACAGAAAACAAGGTAATTCTAAAATGCACAACATATAACCTATGACAATATATATGCACTCACATCATATCAAAAAAAACAAGAGCATCCTCAGATTTCTCACATATCAGTAACTTTATTCTTAATCCCTGTGAGCACTGCAGGTGAGCAAGTCATCCAAAAACAAAATAATTTTTTAACTCCAGGGAGCAAAGAGAACAAAAGCAACACAGATGGAACTGAAAAGTGACCTTTAAGGCAACTGAAAGGAGAGCCTTTCAGCTCTCCCAATTACTCTTCTTGTTGAAAATGCCTGTCTCGCAGGCAAATTATACAGATCCGAATATTTAATTTTATCACTTGTATCTCACCATCACAACAAAGGACAACCTAACATTACTTCATGTGCAGGAAAACGTGTCAGATGAGCAGAGATGGTGCCAAGTCAGATGTCTTTATAGATTCATCAAATGAGCTGAAAAAAGGCCCAAAATTCACAATCTGCACCTTCTTCACTCCAGTATCCATCAATCAGTACTACAGCTTACATCAACATTTATTCCCACATCCAAGCACACTCTCATCTATAGTAAACCCATTCTCCTTCTGCATTACACTCTAAAATTCAACTTCTACGTTTACAAGTACCAAACTGTTTCCCTTTTCTTTTTCAGTCCAGAGGTGTCACTCCATTACCTCTCCTCCTCTGCCATTATTTTCCTATCCTCTTTGTACACCATATGCAGATCTCCACTTACTAGTAATAGCAGTAGTTGTTCCTTCATACTCTCCTAGGAGCATAACTGACACCTTCTTCTCTGCCAGCTGCAAGCATTGCTAAATGCCTCAGCTACCTCTCACTCAGCTTATCTTTGGAAGAGAAAGAAGCAGCAGGTCAGAGCTGGAGTTAAACTGGGACACTGACAAAGAAAATGAAAAGGAAGAAAACCAAACCCCCCAATGATCAGGCTAGCACAAAGCTATGGCTTGAGCCAATCTACTCTGAAGGTGTATATTCAGCCTATTTTATTGGTATTTAGGTCTGATTTCTATACAGTAAAGCTCAAGAATTGTAAAGTCAATTCCCCTTTTCAAGCAAAATGCAGTGACGCAATATGCAACCTCTGCTAAATACAGAAATATTGAACGCAGACTATGGACAGCATGAAGAACATGAAATATTTCTGAGAGAGAACTGCAGCTGGTGTAAGACAGACAGGACAGAAGGCATAAAAGACACTTTCACTTGAAAGCAATGTCTGATGAGTTTTACTGAATTTTCTAACAACTGCTTAATTACACGTATTCATTAAATAAAGTATATATTTCTGAGTGTATACACACACACTTCCATACACAAATATTATTAGGAGGGTTGGGACTCAACAACTAATTATTTTTTAATGCACAGTCACCTAATGGAAAACAATCAGCTAGAGACTGAAAAGATTCCTCTTCCATAACAATGCTGAGAAACGATAAAATATATCCTGCCAACACTATAGCATTCCCTGCCAGTTTTTTCTTTTCTAAAGCAAATGCCTCTAAGTTTAGTATTTGCCAACATGTATCATGAAAAAGAGGTAATTTGAAAACAAGTCTGTAAATTATACTTAAAAATTCAAGGCAAACTTTGGCATCTAAGCAAATATACAGGAGAGGAATTCACATTTGTTTATGCACAGATTGTAATTAAAAAAAAAGAACTTACAGTAGCTAAGAAGTTCAGAGAAGGTTTTATAACTCTAGAGTAGTCCATAAATTCAATAAAATAGTCACTTTGCTTTGGAAATATGATGGTACTTGAATTTTGGGAGATTCCTGTTGAATAATTGTATGTGTTTAGACAACATGCTCTTAACATGCATATTTCTTTAGCAGTATTACTATTCAGTGTCCATGATTTTTAAAGAATTCTATCATATTTTTCACCATTTCCACTCCTATCACTCTTCATCCCTCCAGCTAAGGATGAGTACAAAGGTGGTATACAATGTTTTCCACAATGTTAAGTAAGCCATACCACATACTGCTCTACTCCACACAGACTATGTCAGAGTGACACAAGGAAGGAACTCATGAATCCCAACTCAACCAACTTCACCTTGCTGGGGTTACTACAAAAAAATCTGTAATGAAACCTAGTTTCTAGGACAGGCAGAAATTTGGTACAAATTATTTTTTTCTAATAAGCAGGGTGCAGTGGAACAAGAACAAAAAGGCTCAGTTTGCAAATCAGCCAGTCTAGAAGAAGGTAGACAGTTGACAAACTGGGGCAGAACTCTTTCTACTGATGTGGTTTACAAACAAACAAGTAAGGTAAGTTTATGATTAAAATTGTTTGTAAAACCCAGGCTAATGCTAGCAGTTCTTATGCCTACTCTTCTCATCAAAAGTGATCGGTCATTGACTTTAAGCCCCCATCTGAACTTATTTCTTGGTTATATACAAACCATTGAGCACAGAACTGTATTCAACTGACTTAATAGCTGGTTAAACTATATAATATCTAGGCAAGCAATAGTTCAGATAATACATTTTTTTCAGATAATATATTTGCATGTATATGGTTCACACTGCCATCAGCACATGATATTTTTCTAGCACCCCAATCAATCCCTTCTACACAGCAGTTAAATTCTTCCAGTACCACCTACTCCTTGGATTTCTCTCAGAAGACATGACACATGACACCACCACATACCTGTGAGCGAATCAGTGACCACAGCGATAATTTCTATTGGCTCTGTGTAATCATTGTCACCTTGGTGCCACAACTGATCAGCATTCAAGTTTTGCAACGTATGCTTGTTACAGGTTATATTCACAGATCCATTTATCTGCAATTCAGGGAAAAAAAAACCAACTGTTGAGCCAGCAAAGCCAAGGATGTCTTTCCATCTACAACAGCTTATTTCTGATTAAGTCCTGTACTCTCCCCACATACAAGTTCTGGGGGGTCAGCACCAGAGAATTATGAACACTGACCTCTTTTTGCTTTCAGTAACAATTTTTATCAAATCCAGAAGTTCGTTACTTTTTAGAGTCAACAATGCCTTATGGAGAAAGTTACTTTTTTTCCCCTAATAACTAGAATTACCCACACTTCTACATGGCCAGAGCAGTGGTGCCTATGTTTTACAGAAAAATACAACGAACAGATCCCTGCTTGAGGAGGAGTGGTACACCCTATGCAGTATCTCTGAGCTCAGAGCTTCTGTAGGCTAAGTGCTGCTGAAGGCACTGAAGTCAGCCAACTGCTGAAGTCAGCCAACAGAAAATGACAGGCACACCATTTAGCAGAAATTGGACCTGCTTCAAACGTAGCCCACAGCTCAAATGTAGAATGCTTGATTTTGCAAAAAGATGCCATGAATCTATCGCTACTTTTAAATCTTCAGAACAAAACTGCATGCCTTTTTAAATTTCATGTTCCAGGTTACAACTAGTACAGTAACTCCAGTGTAATTACTAGGCAATTAGTAGGCAAAAGGCTTTGGTCTCTATCATTCTAGAGCTCCACCTAGAGAATTACAGTGGTCTCCTCCAGCCTTGTAACACAGGGCTGAGCATGCAGGGGCACACACAGAGCCAGGGAGTGTTCCTGGGCATGTGTCCTCCATCACCTATGCTGCTACAGCGGCTCCTGGAAAGTTTTTTCTTCCTGGGCCAACTAGCACTCTCCAAAATAACTTCCAGGCACAGTTCAAGGGATCACAGCAGCCAAATATCATTCCCAACAAGCAGCCTGAATGTAGACACTTTATTCTGGAAATTAAAGAGAGTTTAACACTACCCCTGCAAGTCACTCAGACCATGCCAGCTGAACTCAGCGCTCCAGAATGTCACAGGCATATTTAACCTACAAAAGGAGACACAGGTCTAAAGTCTGCAATAATGCAAACTGTTAATGGAAGACTCACCTCCATTGTTGTTGTTATATTTCTCTTGTTTGTCCAGTAGGAGACAGAAAGGCAAGTGACCGTTACAGTTCCTTTCACTGGCTTTCCATATGTGTACCTGAAACACAACAGTCCAAATCAAACAAGGAGCCACCGCCGGGGCTTGGGCTCCTGAAGAGCTCTCGAAGCAAAAGATTCTACTAAAACATTTTTTTCCCGATCTCAAACATGGCGAGAACACATTTATACTTTGAAACACAATTTTCAATACTGAGACCAGTTTATCAACACTAAAGTCAGATGCACAGTGCTGCTCTTCCCTGCACGAGTTCTATAAACCTATTACTATTATTATGGGCTGTACAATGTAGGAAAATTAACTATATTAAGCTAAGCTGGAAGTAAGTCATTGAATAGAACACCAACGCAGCATCATTACTAATACACAGTAGAGTTAAAAGGAGATGTGGGAAGTGCAAGTGTTTTGCTTCCCAAATGCTGCTAACACAAAATGAGAGGCCTCAAGATATCTGTACTCAAATTACTTACTAATCACAGTCCAAAGAAATCATGGCATTATTACATGACAAACATAACTTGCAGCTGTGGCAAATCTGAAAACTGTAACATACTCACTTCTAGAATGCCATTAGCAACCTGAAGTCAGTAAGCAGTAATAAAATAAACATTTTGTATACATGTTTCCGTGTTATACATAAAAGAAACAATGACATTATCAGATTTAGACAGAGAAAGGTGAGGTGGGCACGCCAAAATCACACTAGTCCATCAGTAGTAATGCACTAAGATGTGATAACTTTAAGTATTTTAAATCATTATGAATTTGGCAGCCACTTAAGACATATCAAAGCTGAAAAGCAGAGGGAAAGAACAATAAAATAGCATAGTTACAGGAAGAACTCTGACAACACTGTCTTGCATCTGAACTCAGTCTTTCCAAGCAGACCTAATTACAGTAATAAGCTGCCATTAACCTTGAAATGATACTGCCATTGGATAGCATCTCTGTACTTAATCTAGTAACACTCCAGAGATGAGAAAGGAAAAGGATTTTATGACATCTACAAGTGTAAGGGACACATAAGCTCTTTGTATACAGAGGCATTATGCCTATAGGAGCAGTCACCAGGAATGAAGTAATTCCCTATAAATAATTATGACATATCAACAAAACTTTGGCACTACTGGGATTCAATCTCAGACCATTCACTGGCATCCAAGTCTGGACTTACTGCAGCAGACAGATACACTTTCAAATACCCTATGAGTATACCTAATGTAGGAGCCAGGTACCCTGTAGAAGATCAAAAATACATAGGAAACCAAATTCACATCAGCATATAATGGATTCCAAAAGCAAAACAGAATGGAAAAAAAGTTGAGGAAAACCTTTTTCTAAAAATTGCCCCTTAAAAGAAACCTAGATTGTTTATAGTATTAGGCTGCATTGCCTCTAGGAAAGGAAGCTTTTTCTCAGAAGTCCAGACATTTAATTTAAATAGCTTGTTAAACAATCATTTCAACATTTCACTTATAAACAGAGTGTTGTTTAGAAGGTATGTATTTTATTGCATTAAAAAAAAAATCACAAAAGACCTTTTATTTCAGGTCTTCTTGAACGGATCTGTCAGGTAGCTCTATCTGACTCTCGTCTTCCCAAAATAAAATTAATTTCTATTTGAGATTAATGCATACTAATTTTTTGTTTAGGTATTTGTTCAACTGAAAAATAAAGTATTATTTATACCATAGACTATATGAAGTCTCTTCTGAATTTCTCAAGAGTTTTTAGTTCTTCAACTACTTACAGGTATAGGTATTGTGATAGGCAGGAGAAGCCTGTACTTCAAATCTACAACGTGGATAAATTGGATCAAGAAGGATGCGCATAGACGTCTGCAAAATTTTCCAAGTGGTCTAATAAAATATAGTTACTGTACCTACAGACCTTGATGCAGTAAGTTGAAGAGCACCATAAAAGAGCGATAAGAACAAAAAAAATGCCTCAAAATATACATAGTAAGCAAAAGACTCACAAAATTTTCTGAATAAGGTAGCTCAGAATGTCCTGGCTATAGTCTAGAAATACCTTTACCAGACCAAAAAAGAACTTAACTAGAAGTATGAAAATCTATCTAACATCGTTATAACAAGTTCCAGTAAATAGAAATGGACGTTAGTCAAATAATTTTGACTGGAAGGTACGTTTTTAGCATTCTGAATATAATTCTTCACTTGACACAATTTTCTTAAAAGTGGGGGTGACAACGGTATCAATGATTTACTTACTTTGCAGTGACAACACCAGTTACATCTTCCTCTCTCAAAGAGTAGTATAATGGCATTGTTATCATAACATCAAATTTTGGTAAAACTGGGAAAAAAATTACAGAAAGCTTTAAATTCACACAAGTGATTGATTTATTTATTTTTAGTAACAAATGTAGAAGTGTAATATGATAAAGACTACTACAGTTTCTTAGAATTCCTTAGAATATAAGATAGATTTTTAACCCTGCCCTATGCATGCCCCAGACTGACTTGTTGTTGAAGGGAGAACAACAAACAACGTAACAGCAGCCTGTACACAAGCTTCTAAGACATGTAAGCTTCATGATCAGACATTATACAGATAATTTGGGATGAACACATTGTCTGCAAGATCCTGGAAAAACAGGGACAATAACTGCACCTCATAGGCTTAAGATAGGCATTTTAGAGACTGTATGACATCCAGACGGTACAGTAGTAAAACTACCAAAGATAAACAGGGCACCTGATAAGATGATATTTTTCCCAGGACACAGAATTAGTCTCAGAGAAGCAAGAGATTTGGAAATTTCTGGGGGTATTCAAAAGGTTCATGTTAAGGGAACTAGCTAAGGGAAGCTAGTTGAAATTAATGCAGAATCAACTACCAATTCTGGTCACTACTAAATGCCCTTAAGTAACACTTACCATATTCCATCACTTTAAATCTTTGATAATGAACTTGACCCTATTGAGAAAAAAAAATCATACAAGAAAATACATATAATTGTGGTTAGATTAGCAAGCTTAACGTACCTTCGAGGCCAAATCCCACCCATTTTAAAGGTAAATTACAATTTCTGACAGATGTGATTTTAAATCATGGCTCAGCCATTATCAGCTCCTGTTATGGAGCTCCTGTAGGAACCAGTAGTATGTATTTGAACCAGAGAAGGACACAGAAGCTCACATGTGGCAGACTGTTAAGTGAGAAGAGCTTGTGGAGCTTCCAATCTGCAGACATCTACATGTGCCTGGTTTCTGAATAAAAAAACAAATATCCAAGCTAGGTAGCATAAAACTACGTAGCATAAGTACTCAGTCGTCATGATGAACCATTAACTGACTTACCAGCAGTATGTTTACTAGCCCACTTAAAATTAACTCAAGTATACCTATACAAAAGAGAAACTCCTACAGTATCTACAGGACAAGACCATTTCAAAAGCATGTATAAACCTCAGTTTCTTCACTTACTCAAAAGGCAGCTAAAATTTTGTTACAGTCTACAGTACATACTTCAGCAGAGATATTCAGTTATATCTTCCTTTCTTGTTTATTTGTTAGTTAAAAATCGATGGAAGAAATAAACAACTATACAATACATTGTTACTTATATTCTCTTCTATTTTCCTATTTTTCTGATTTTTTTACTTATTTCCTTATTTTCCTCAGGAGGGTATCTGAAAGTATATTCTGGCATATCTTTGAGATATGGCACACCAGGCTATATATGGCACATTGTTGGGAAATTAATTTTAAAGGGTTTTTTCACTCTCTGAACATTAAAAATTCAGCAGATGTTTTTGTTCTTCGGTATAATCACAGTTGACAAAAAAGTCATGATAGTAAGCGGCATAAATTTTGCTTTCGGTTGTCTTACTCAATTGTTCTTCCTTGCTAAAGTGCAAGAAATTCAAACAGCACCAGGAGAGGTTTAAATTCAGTATTAGGAAAAAATTCACCAAAAGGGTTGTCAAGCAATGGAACAGGCTGCCCAGGGAAGTGGTTGAGTCACCATCCCTGGATGGTATTTAAAAGATGTGTAGATGTGGTGCTCAGGGACATGGTTTAGTGGTGGACTTGGCAGTGCTAGGTTTATGGTTGGACTCTATGATCTTAAAGGTCTTTTCCAACCTAAATGACTCTCATTCAGTGATTCTGAACAGGCATGTACATCATTTGTCTACAGACATATAACCCTCGTTCAACCATTTTTTTACAGCATCATACCAAAAGCTGCCATCAGCAGGGAAACATCATGACGTGATTTACAGCAGTGCCTAGAACTGGAGCTCTGAATCTCAGCTGATTTGTTTGATGCAGGGATTACACCAGAGCAATGATTTTCCAAGAGGAAAATCTGATCTAAATTGGGCCGGGAAAATAGTCTAAGAAACCAAAAGAATCTCCACTTCCCAAAGGACAGGAAGGGAGAGGCCTCTTTTGAAAGCTTGTTTTGCCTCTTCACTTAAGAGTCTTCTGGGAAATAAGGGAAAGATCAAGAAAGACAACAGTCTGTCGCTAAGAAGTGGCTGTTTTGGAAAGGTTAACATTATCAGCTCTGCTCAATTGCGTGATGAGGTTATGCTGATATAGAGCTCAGAAGTCTGATTACTTTGATTATTCCTGAGAACAGTGACACCACTACAAGTTATCACATGTGCTGGAGTATTTCAGCGAAGATGGTTTGAAACACAGGGCAAAGGAGATTGAATATGGATAACCAACCATCAGGTAGCATCAAAACATGTCAAATGGGAATGAGTGTCTGTGGCAAGAGGGGATGAACTGAGAGCTCCTATGGAAAAAACCGTAGGACCAGGATCCAAGGTGGAAACAATTATAACTGATCTCACTTACCTGATCAATGACTTTGCAAATTAAGCATCTCAGACCAAGCCCCTTAAACCTCTACTTACCGTATATTTATACTTTTCCTAGCAAAACATTTCTATCAAAGTAGAAATCAGATTGCTACAATTTCATTATTAAGTCACCAATCACCAGAATAATTGCTATATTTACATTCCTAGGTTTGAAAAGATATATGTAAAATCCGCTATTTTCACAACATTTGTGCAGATCATAATCCTTACAACAAAAAGTGCTAAATAATGGCATTGCAGCCCACAATCATTACTATCAGGTAATCTTAGGAACAGGTATCTTAGGAAAATGAGCTGTAGTGATTTTATCTCATGTTCTCTGCACATCTTTTATTTCCAATGATAAGTGTATATATATGTCACCCTTGCAGTTACACAAACCAAGAACAGAATGTTACTCCAGCTGGTAGGATGAAAAAGCATCTCCCTTGAAAATGAGATTTTGTTTCACTTGTTGACTTACCTTAGAAGTAAAAAAAAAAAATAAATAAATTAAACAAGTAATTAAAAGCTAGCAGAACTGTAAACAGTAGAAAACAAAGACAAAGATTAAAGTGAGAGTAGCATATTTGGCTTCGCTTTCTCTAAAATGACAACCTTAATGACAGAAAGCAAGCCATGCTTCACAGTGCAGGGAAATGAAAAGACCCTACTAGGTCATCCTGATGATTTGAACACCAAGCCAGATTTCCCGCTAACACACACTTTTCAGCCAAACTGGTTTGGAATAGGACAAGTAACAGCACTTCAACCACTCCACATCATTTTAGTTCCTCAGGGCAGGGCTGTCTCTCTGGCAAATATTGTTCAAATATTTTGGAGTGGAAGTTGTTAAACCAGTTTCCAGGAGTGGTGGCTTTTAAGACAAGCAGTTACACACACAACACGAGATACTTTTTCTTGAAGATAGGAAAACAACATCATGTCTATTCCACTTGTTTCCAGAGCTGCTTTATTCTAGTCCGTTTTGTCTTCCACGCCTTCTCCTGCTTCCTAAACACACTCACCCACACAGACTACTAGCATTTTGCTCTAAATCAGCATTTCTTAAAACTGCAGAACATCTGTTACATTCTGTGCACACTGCCCAGAGTATTAAGAAACAGTGCCAAAAAGATATCCTTAAGATATTGTGAATATTAACGAGCCTTTCTGCAGTTCAGCCTTAGATGCTGTGGATCCTGACATCTGAGAATCACTAACAACTGCAGTCCAGCTTTTGCTCTGCTGTGATGAGCAAATCTTGTTTGAAATCATTTGGGTCTAATCCGACAAGTGAGATCACAATAATTTTTCCACCCAGTTTTTTTCTTCTTCTTTGGCAAGCTAAAGTCCCTGAAACTAATCTGGTCTAGGTCCATTTTCTTATTTCTTTGACACCTACATGCGTCACAAGTTACAGCATCAGGAAAGACTCCAGGTGCGGTCTCAGGGCTTTGCCCTGAGGAAGCCAGCGCCGGCTGTATCCCCATGGCTGCACTGCCATCTCACGGCCCGCCTCAGAAAGACTCCTCCACCTCTGCTTTGCAGCTAAATACAACAGATTTTTATCTAGACGGAATTAACAGAAGCATTTCATGATCACTTTCGTGCTTTATGTTCAGAGGCAGGAAATAAACGCAGAAATAAAATTCTCTGTGAATTCCCAGACTCCTGTTTAAATCCACCAGCACAGTCTCCAGAAACTAAGCGGAGTCCCACCTGCATCAGCGGTATTCACGCGATCAGATCCTGATTAAATATTAGTGCTCATTTGCAAACTATTGAATACACAGCCAATTCCAAAGCTTTTTCATACAGTCTGATTTTGAAGGAAGGTGACACTTTTTTAAAGCAGTGATATATATAACCTCAAACTCAGCGCATCAAATGTGAAATCTGTAGCATCACAGAATTCACTGTGGATACGCTGTAATATACATAAAACCTCAAAAGTTAAAAAATTCAAAGTGTAAAGTATATCACCAACCCCAGTTGATTCTGAAAGTTGCTTTACAGCTGAAGCTTCTAAAAAGATATAATACTTTTCAAAAATCTTTCAGAAAGTCCTACTTGTACCTGAAAATTACTGCTTTTCAGTATTTGAACATAAATTTCCAAATAACAACTTCCATAAATTAGATTACAAAATGCCTTATAACTAGGAACAACTTCTGGTCAGAGATGCCTACTACTAACACTCAGCAACTAGAAGCCTTTCAGCAACAGTTTCCACAACAGGAAATATAAGATATCCAACTAAAATACAAGGTGGAGACTTGGGAACCAGACTGTAATTACTCTGTCTTGAGTTTTCTTGGAACAGCTGTACTAACACCTGAACTCTTAATAAAAAGTACTACAGGATGTTTAACAGAAGCAAGCAGCCAGAACCTGTTTTAAAACAGGATTCAGAGGCAGTACTTCCAGGAATCCAAACTCAGTACACTTGGGAACTGACCTGTAACCACTAGAAGGGAAAAGTTATTTACTGTCTTAACAGCGCTCTTCAAAGACAAGAGGGAAACCTGATACAGAAAGGCTGCACAGCCAACTGTTTAACTAGAAAGCTCACATCATGGCATCTGGATAGCCAAGTCATGGGGAGATCAGCCTGGGTTTGCCATCTGAAGATGTTCCTAAAGCCCTGAGTAGATCCCCAAGCTGCGATAGCAGTACTAGTTAAGGATAGGTAGGCATATCTCATAAAAATGCCAGGCATATACTAAGTATTCCTTAGCAGTAAATCCAAGTTCTCAGTGACCTCTGTTATCAGGAAGGGATTGGTGATTCTATGTAACTTTATACAAAACACAGTAAAAACCTGCACCTCCCTTGGATAGCAGAATAGCTGCAGAACAGCGAGGGATATCCAGGCAATAGCTAGGATTATCCATTTGGAGTGATCCAGGTCCCTCACTAGCTTTCACTGAATACCAACTAAAACTCCCCCACATCACCTATAAAGACATCCACACATCTTAAAACTCAAGCTGAATCCCATTCCATATGACCTTGTATTTCAAGGTATAAGCTCACTTGGAACTAAGAGAACCACAAAGAGTTTCCCATCAGGAAAGTTTTTTTCCTTTATTCTGCATGGTTTCTTGCAGATTTCATTAACCCAAAGGTACCACATGCTATCAGAAAAGAAAGTCTGTGAGATAACCCACTAGACACACCTAGTGTAACAGTGTGAATATTGCAATAGTTATTTAATAATCTCTGCATATGACAGCCTTATCCAATGCTACAGAAATAATACATACTGCTTTGTCATTATATTCAACATGGAATTGGAAAATTAAAGTAGAGCAGGTGTGAATGATGGAGGGAAAGGAGTTTGAAGGTAGATATAAGTTTCTATGTGTGGGAGTTGGCATTGCTATTTTATTCCCACAGGAATCCTTATAAGTGTTGTAAGGCTAGCCAGGTTTTTCTGGACCCCAAAGCCTACAACTTTTTTTTTTTTTTAATATAATATTCTGTTCTTTTTCTCCTCTATTTTAATTTTCAATTCCAAGAGTTTAATATCAGAAGGAACCATTTAGCCTGATCTCCTTTTACGCCAGGTTAGGTTACCCTAGTATTCAGCTACTCCAGCAATCTGCATTATTACAATGCATCTTCCAAAAAGACAATTATTCCTGGTGCTAAAACATCAAGTAACAGAGAAGCCCTCACTCCCATTTTTTTTGTTTGTTCCAGTGATTAAAGAGCCTCATCAATGAAAGATGTATACATGCCGAAGAATTTGTCTGGCTTCAATTTCTATTGGTTGGTTCATACTATGCTTTTCTCCACTAGATTAAAAAGCCTTTTAAAACCCATAACAGCACTCACAGACTGTAATCAATAAATCCATTCGTTCATTTGATCTCTTGATATATAGTCATCAGATGGGACTTCTGCAGTCTCCCACTGACGTGGCTAACTCTGTCATCAATTTATATTAGAAACACCCTGGGTGAGCATCAATTGCCCAAAAATCAATCCACCCTTTTTTGACAGACTTTACATACATTGCTGTTTTTCATTGGATTTTGTATAGTGAAAAGCTTTTAAAAAATCTGTTACATCAGTAAATCTACCTTAATAACAAATCCATAGTAGCCTTGAAGATTTTAACTCTTTATCAGTGGAATCCCAAATCACCTTTGTAGTCATTTTTCTCATGCCAGATGACAGCTCTATAGTTTCCCATGTTAACTCACTTACTCTTTCTGTTAAGGACATTCACCTTCTGATGGTCTTTTCAAATTTCCCCACACTGAGATTCACTTAACCACTCAAAATAATCACCCCTATTAAATGTTTCCATCTCTGCCACATAATTACTGTTTCCTCATGTTACTGGGCTCTGCCACCATTAGAATTTATTTTGTTTCTAGCAGAAATACTTTCATACTTCTATCAACCACCAAGTTTTCCTTGGGATCTTTATATTTCCTACAAATAAACAAGAGTCCAGACTTTCATTTCTATTGACAGCTATCTCCTAGTTCCTTTTTTTTCCATTTATTGTTTCTTGAATATTAACCATTTCTTCTGTAAACGAAAAAAATAATCACGCTCCTGTTCTGCTGAAGTTTATCTTTTCCCAAGCGAGCACTTCGCAAAATGTACCAAAAGCATTATGCTGTACTTTCCACCATGAATCATCTCCTGTAACAATGGTGAACAGAAAAAGATATCTAGAGTGATGAGCATCATCCCTGCCCCTGGATATTCTTCATACTGCTGGAGCACTTAGAACTTAAGAACCCCAAACACTCTATGTTAAAGCCCTACGTTTTCAAAACCTAATCCTAGGCAAAATTAGATTAAAATATGATAAAAGACAACCTGGGAAAGGTTGTACCCTGGTAGGTCTAACATGAAGGCCGATGTCCAGTCTTTGGCAGCAGCCAAGGTTCAGCACCTAGAGAACAGCATCAGCCAGGGTAGCCAGCAGTGACACTGTCAGCTCAAGCCTCAGGGCTTTCTAGTTAACAGTACTTAATAGAGTGTACTTCTGTGAATTTGTCCAGTCATCTTTTGATCCCACCTGAGTTTTCAGTCTTCACAACATCCACCAGTGCTGTGCCTCACAGTTCAATTACGCTGTTTTAATTATTTTGAAATTGCTCTTCATCTCCATCACCTCATGCCCTCTAGCTATGCATCAGGAGAAATAGTGAACAAAATATTCCCTATTTACTTTCTCCTCATTACTCATGGTTTGAGAGATACTCCCACCCTGTCATATGTTTTTCCCAGAGTCATTAACCTTCTACAGTAGTACTAAATGGCTAAAATTTAGAATACCATCAACTACAGTCCACTAAGATTTCACTTGTCTGTTTTCTCACAGCTGTTTCATTAGCCCAGAAGAATCTACAAAGCATTTTTCTTTCAATTTTACAATTTTCTTTTTCCTTGTCTTTTGGTTTTGTTTCAGGAGGGTGTGGCACTCATATTCAGAACGTAAAAAAAGCTGCTTCAATTCCTTCAGCGGCATCCTCCTGACTTCAGGATTACTCAAACCTTTGCAGAAAGTTTTTTTTGCCTGGCAAGCGAGCTATTGAAGGAGCCCAGCACTGTCACCAGCCTTTGTTCCCACATCTGAGCCACACTTCCCCACCTCCTGAAAAGCACCTGTGTAGCTGAGTGGGGCTGTGCTGTCAACCAGATCAATAAACCAGTCTTTCTGCGTTAGGCAAAGAAAAACACAGAGATGCTTTTCCGTCTGGGTCACTTCCCTGGCATGCTTTAGATCTCAGCCTTACTACAGCTGCCTCAGCATGACTGAGAAGCTATTGAATAGCAGCTCAGAGATGGGAAGGAGTGGCTGAGCACAGGGACAAGGGCAGGAACAACTTAAAACATCTTTCCTGTCAAGGACAATAGTAACGGCTCCACACCCACATGAGAATGTTTCCAAAAAATCCAGTCCTGACACTCACTGGAGCACCACCCTCACCTACCTCAGCCTATAGAAAACTATTGAGCATATAATGGTACTGGTAAATATTACTCCCAAGTAATACATGATCACATGAGTTTTTCTGGTTTCCACCCCATCATCTCTCTCATTAGAGAACATTAAGCAGCCCTGTTTGTACTTGCTAAATGTCTCTAACAGCCACTGCAAGCCAAGTCAGAAATGCAGTTCCCAAATTAAGGGCATTTAATGCAGGCTGAATAAACCTGACACAAAGTTTTGAACAGGTGAACCTCCAGTTCTTTTTGCAACATATTCCACAGTGTATGAGGAGTGTACAGCTGAAAGGACTGGACTGATAGAACTACTATCAACAGCAACGTGCAAACTAGATCATACTGGTTTTGTTATGCAACAGTTTTGCTTTACTATTTACCTTTTCTATCTTGCATAGTTAGTTCTTCCTCAGCAACTACTCAAGTCACCACGAACTGCTGAAACGCCCCTGAAACTAGGCAGGGATTTCTAAATAGTCTTTGATTCCACAACCCTTGAGACTAGCTGCACAGCAGGGCACAACAAATTTCTGTATATTCACTTATAAAATGAATGTAAGGGCATTTCACTTAAAAAAAAAAAAAGACTAGTAGTCTATAAGATCTTTATATTAATGTTAAAACCCTTCACTTTTTAAATAACTTTTGTACAGAATCAAAACACAGCACAGACCTTAGGATAAAATATGTATGCTTTTTTTATATCTTTCCTTATAGAACTACACACTAGTTAAAGTTTTGTGAGGTTTGCATAATATCCTGAGTTTGCCATGAGAGAAGGATTTCTTCATCTCATGGTCTATGTTTACTTCTGGTTTTGCTTCACAAAAGCAAACACAAACACAATTTTATTCACATTATCAGGAGAACTGAAATCTCTCTGGGATTGGCAATGTTAATACTCACATTCACTTCCACCTCTATGGACCAGTCTCCTAGCGGAGGGTTCATTGATAACTGAAATTTCCTGGAAACTATGCCCAAATCACCCTGCTCCATCAACCACTGCTGAATCAATTTCTTCCGAGGGTCCTAGGAAAAAAGTCAGGCTGCATATTAAATGTGAGCAGTCTTGCTAACAAGATTTAGGTAGCAATACATATGATCTCTATTTGTCACATAAAGTGGGAACATATGACAGATTTCTATGTATAACTTAGGTTCCTGCAGATACTTACTCGGATATATATATTCAGAGATGCTTTGTAAGGTTTGAGATCGGGGTAGACAGTGACAATCCGAAACATCACATCTTGTCCTGGTTTATACATAGATTTATCAGTCTGGATGAACACAGAGATGCTCTTTGACATGTACATCAAGCTGGTACGGTTAGAGAAGATGCGCCGGCCATCAGCATGGCCTTCCACCAGTAATTCATAACTCCCAGAAGCACTGTTCAAAGGCAACTAAAAAGACAATAGCGTTAACTATATTTAACTCTCTGTTAACTATCCAAATATTCTTGAAGATATTATTGTTCCAAAAACACTTGACATAAAGAACTGACATACTCCTGAACTTATCATTGTATGTAAATTCTGAAAAAAAGAGAGGACTTCATGGCTTTAAAATGTCATTTCAACAATTACCTGAAAATGTGTTAGCAGAAGCATCTTTTAACATATTTGCATCCGATTTTCAGTACTAATCAAGTTTCCAACAATCCAAGTATCTATGCACGCCACAGACTCACACACAGATTGCGCTCTATCTTTTCTTTTCATAGGTATTTAGAAATTTCTTGGGTTTGATTTTGCGGGCTAATATTTCTCTGACTTTATCACTTTTTGGTAATGAATTTTCCAGAAATGAAAGAGCTAAAGAAGCTATATGAGGGCAAGATAAGGACAGCAAGAAAACCTTGCACTTCTTTTTACAAGCTTGTGCTTCATGTCCTATGGGATAGAAAAATACTGAGAATGAAGATCTCGTGAGATGGGGTACTGTTTTTCAATAGAAAGCTCACTGCTTTTGTCTCATTTCAGTTTAGTGATTCATAATTATAGCACATATTGCGACTGATCTAGAAAGTAAAATAAGTATTCTTCCCAAAATATTAAGGAATAAAGGAAGAGACATTCTATATAGTTAACTTATTTAGGATAGACATTGAAGGCTCCTTCAGTGCCAGCAGTAAACACACATACCACTGGCAAGGAAATTTAGACCACGTAAGCTCAGAATACCCATGCACAGGTCTCCCTGTCTGTCTCCCTAGTGGGCAGAGGAAACAGAGCTCCTAACTCAGACGCATCAGTTCATTTCCTAAATTTAGGTGGGCGGAATCCCAGCCACGGAGGTTAAAACTCTTGAAGCAGAGCTGCTGCAGCACACGGCAATTTCACTCAAGCACAGCCTACACGGACAACGAAGGACCCCCAGGGACATCCCTGCCCAGATGCCTGCTTCTGTACTGCCGCGTGCTTAAGAGTGTCTCTTTGAAGAAGAAGGGTTTTAACACAATACACAGCTCGTTCCAACAAGTAGCCCTGCTAAAAAGCTTAAGAGTCACATGCTTCTGTTTGCAGTTACAACAGTAAATCTGGAGTAAAACCTCTGAAGTCAAGACAACTAAAACAGACAGGCTTGCATTTTTCAGCATAACATATGGAAACAAAGCACTCCTCTTGCACTGGTAATGAAAATTACAGCTGTTAACTCACCAGGCACAGCACTTCAAAAGTATCCTACCAAGCTCCATAATGAAAGGCTGTCATGCTGTCAAAACTAATTTTAAGAGCCCACAGTGAGGTAACAGAAATTCCCAAACAGGAAAAAATGTCACAGGATGACAAACGAAGGAGATGCAAATGTATCAAGTATTGTTTCCTTCTCTGTGTGTTTACCTATAAAGAGGAATCAACTCCAATGTCACCCCTCTCTGTTGACTCTGTTTTAGAAAACAAGCCAGGAAGGGGAAAAATAAACAGGCTCTTTTTTTCCACCCATAAGCAGGCGTATGATGACACAGGAAGAAGAGATTCCCCCTTTAAAATCTGGACTTATATAACTACATTTTAGGTGCAAAGGTCCACACTGAAATAGATCCTGCATTTTCTTCAACTGCAGGTTTTCGTATACACATTGCCAAGAACATATGATTCACATATTTCAACACTCTCCAAATTCCATGCCAAGTATTCTGGAATATATTAAATAGGAGGAAAACAGCCTTAGTTCCTGTATCTGTCAAATATTACCTAAAAATTAATTAATTTATGAATATTATCATTTATTAAAGAATGTGTAGTCCTTAAAATGCAGATAGGATACCCTACAAGAAGTCCAGGAAACATTATAAATATTCAAAATCAAAATGGGGGGAAAATAGGTTGTTTTGTCTCATCATAGTGGTGAATTGTGCTCTTACAGCATTATTTTAACATACTTGCAAGGACTGTCTTTGATTTCTTTGTAAGTCTGTAAATGCCATTTAGAGACCTCATATATTTTTATGTATCTTTTTCCTATCATGAAAAATGATAGACAGGATGGTTTGCTCCCTTGATTTTTATACTTTTTGTATTTCAAAAGATCTTTCCTTCCTGCAACATGGTGGCAAAACTGCCTGTTGTACCTTTCTTGATGTAAAAGCCAGAGGCAATGAAGTTGCTATTGCCACAGAAGTGAATTAGGACAGCTGAGGTGCAAAGTAGCCCACCTTCGGGTTCACACATCTATACAAACAGAAACTGCATATTTCATACAATAATGGTTAACTGCTTACCTCAGCCCCACCAACTCCTTCTCTAAAGGGTTGTTTTTCAACCCAAATATGAGCAAGACAGCTTTTAACAGTAGGCAGTAGGAACCTAATGTGAAAATATTTTAGTCAGTACATCCCCCAAGTGAACGGTATTACAATCTCCATTCTGGGACTCCTAATGTAAGAGAGAAAAAAGCCATCGCACATACTTCTAACCACACCAGCCACCATCACGAGCACTTCAGACAAGGAAGCTACTGTTTCCTCTGGAAATGATGACAGCTGAAATCAGACACTCATTACCCACCTTCTGCTACCAGCCAAATAGACTTGGGGCAAAACATAAATCTACTGTGGCTATACGAATGAAAAAGCATCTGATTATTAAAAAGTGAGTCAGTTTTCATCACTTCAGATAGCGGAAAGAGAGGGAGGAAATCACCTCACTTAGTTTTAGGTGCTTTAACACTTTAAGACCTGGCCAGATTATATTAAGGAACTTGTTAATTTAATCTTTTTAAAAAAAAAAAAAACAAAACCTGCATTTTGTTGATTTACAGTTTGTATAGATGCATTTCAACCTAGTAGTCTTCATAATGTTGAGCTGCTTATTATCACCGATTACCCATCAATCAAACATTTCCAGATTATTTCATCGGATATACAGTTTGAGATCAGAATTAAAACCCACTGGATTTAGGGATACTCAAGATTTCCAAATGTTTAAAAAAATAAAGATTTTGGTAAAACTTTTTTTCTGACACAAATACATCATTTTCACAAATACATGGATCGGGTTTTCAAGATTATCATCCAGGATTATAAATTCAGGACTCATAGTGAACACACAATTCAGTATTACACATTTTATTGACCAATTAGCTTATTACGTACTTTCACTGAACATGCATTTCTGAATCCTTAAGAAGACTATATATAAATACATTTTTTTATTTTCGTATTTCTAAAGTATTGGTTTGCACAATTCTTTCAGCTCTTATCAGCCTTCATGGTGTGTCTGAGAGACGTAGGTATCTGCCAGTCAAAAAAAAATCCACAAAGTAAAGCTCTGTGTGCAAGTTTTATCAGCTTGTGCTGATGCTGGAAATTAGCTCCCACATACTGTAATTACTTCTAACAAGTTGCAGAGCACTTCATCTGAAAACTCCTTGGCTTCCTGATCAATAAATATGCTCATCTGAGAATGTGAAAAGAGCTACAATCACATACAAAGTACATCATCTTATCGACACCAACTGAGGAAAAGTTAGAGAGTCAACAATTTATAAGGAAGGAGGAAAGGGAAGAAATACTTACTGCTGGAAGAACAAGAGTCCCAAAGGAATCTGAATGAAAAAGAAGAAATACCACACTGTCAGAAACCTTATAAAAACTTACCAAAACATCAGCATTATCAGGTTAATTAAAAGAGCAGTGCTGCTCCCCCGTTCCCACACTGCCCATAATCGCCATTGGACAACCGAATTACCTTGACGCACCTACTCTGCAGCTCAGGGCACATGGACTGTCCAGCCAACACACATGCAATGGCTGTGACCAGCTGGCGGCATGCACATGCTTACCGGCCAGCTGATAGCTGCCAAACACCGTCCGAACGTGAAACTAAAAAAATACACAGCCTACAGCAACCGCTGTATTAGTCAGTATTGACACAGTGTTTATACTTCATTCAGCCTCTCATTCCCTGCATTTACTCCTCCCAAGTCTGCCAAGGCCCCTGCCATCCACCACCGGGTTATGGGATATGCAGCCCACCTCCACAGATACATGAAGGACTACAAAGGAAGGCCGGCAGCTGGGGGAATCCCAGTAACACCCAGGCCCATCCCAGGGGAGCATTCAGCCCACCACACATCCACCGCCACAAGCCCAGAGGCACGCCAGCGGGGGGAACCCCAATGCCCCAGTCACAGACATGATCTCCCTACCATCAGGCTACCAGATTCAGCAAATCCCTAACAATCACCACTGTCCAAATTCCACTAAAAGAACCAGCCAGAGCAGAACAGCCCAGAAAAACTGAAATGCAGTGCTCTGCTTAAATAATGATCTGAGGGTGCCAGCAGTGTCCCAGCTGGGAGCTACCTAAACAAGGAGAGTACGGTACTGCTGTCCTTGAGAACTCCCCTCTCTGGTACTACTGCCCTAAGACCAAAGATCCCTGTGCTTCTGCAAAGAAGTTGCAGAATCAACTCCTTCACGTGTAAGAGAAACCCAGGATATTTTGTATTAATCTCTGGGGTTTAGTAGGCAACTACTTTTTGTAGTCATTTTTATCAAGATTGACAATTTTTCTAGAAGGAATAAACCAGAAAAAGACTACGTTGTTAGAGAAAGGGAATACAGCAAAAAACCTACCTTTAATCCTGGCTATTCCCTCTAGCATAACCTCCCACCTGGTGGTTTCACTGCTATGAAGCAAAGCCCGCAGCGCGGCAGTGTGCCTGTGCTGAGCCATTACTTCTACAACAACCTAGAGCTGCTTCTTCACTGGGCACTGGCTCCCAGCTTCCCCTTCACCAGATAAATCCGCTCCACCCCTTCCTCCCTGATGTGGTTGATGGAAGATGTAGCTGCATACTGGAGCTCATACTTTAGCAGTCCTGCACATTAATTCTCTGTTTGGTGGGGGCTGACATCCATGTTCTCCACTTGAACATTTTCGTTTATATTCCCATAGACTGAAACACCTTCACAACCTATTCAAACCACTGCTCCACCTGAGTTATTATTTTCCATTGATTCTGCAGCTCACATAAAGACTCTATTTTTTAAAACCATGCACAAAATTTACCACCCTTAAGCAAAGAAGCACCCAGAATTAACCATACTCACGCACTACATCACCATGGGAATAAGTAACCAACATATTAATGTATGTGGGTCAATACAACTTATTATTTTAACTATTTTAGTTAATGTGCCTTCAAATATTTTTAGAATCCAAATAAATGTGCTGTTACGCCTCTGGATATCATTACATCATGGAGCCATCAGTGCCACAGCTTTTATTTTAATTACATAAGTGAATAGAACAGGACTAGAATATTTCAGTTGGAAAGAACCTACAAAGATCAGCTAAATCCAACTGCCTGACCACTTCAGGGCTGCCCAAAAGTTAAAGCATGTTATTAAGGACATTGTCCAAATGCCTCCTAAACACTGACAGCCTTGGGGCATCAACCACCTCTCTAGGAACCATGTTCCACTGTTTGACCACGGTCTCAGTAAAAAATGCTTTCTAACGTCCAGTCTGAACCTCCCCTGGCACCGCTTTGTGGATTTTTGGGAATCCACATGTCCTATCACTGGATATCAGGGAGAAGAGATCAGCACCTCCCTCTCCACTTCGCCTCCTCAAGAAGCTGTTGAGAGCAATGAGGTCACCTTTCAGCCTCCTTTTCTCCAAACTAGACAAACCCAAAGTCCTCAGCCGCTCCTCATGGGACATTCCTTCCAGCCCTGCCATCAGCTTTGTTGCCCCCCTCTGGATGCATTTGAGGACCTTCACATCCTTCTTAAAATTGTAGGGCCCAGAACCATACACAGTACTCAAGTTGAGGACGTACCAATGCTAAATACATCGGGATAATCACCTCTATTGACCAGCTGGTTATGCTGTGTTTGATGTACCCCAGGATGTGGTTTGCCCTCTTGGCTGTCAGGGCACTCTGCTGACTCATATTGACTAACATTTTCTTTTGCCAATTCCATTCAGTTACTTTTTCATATCTCCTAAAAAGCTATGGGTTTATACCTATCTTTTACTCATCTGTTTCATGGAGTAAGAAAAAAAAAAAGTAAAAAGAGGAAAGAATTAATTTATTTTATGTCCTTCTTGATCCTGAACATAAAAGCATTCCATGATGAAACAACCACTTGACCTTTGATCTACAATAAATGTTAATTTTAAAAGGCAAGGAATTCTTTCCTTTGACAGTGACAAACAGAAGGAAGTCTTGATGGACTGAACACAGGTTGTCCTGGCTGCTGCACTAAAGGAAAGATCCCATCCAGCAGTACCATCTATTCAAATTATAACCTGGGTTAAGCCAAATGACTCGCATCCCACAGATGAAGTTTGTGGGTAGCACACCCCAACACTTCATTCTGGTATGCAAAAGCTTAGTGGGAATGGGTGGCATCAGGCCCTAAGCAACACAGTTCTTCCCATAACATGTTTATACCACTGTTAAAGCCACAATTATTTTCCTATCATCCCGCTCTTCACCCAAGAAGCAGCCCATGCAGTCGTTGACTCTGAGCAACCCTGCCAGCCTTTGAGGTTTTCCAGACAGGAGACTCAGGCAAAATACACACTTATTTTCTCAATAACCAGCAGCGAGGCATCCTGCCCTACTGCAGGGCGGCAGGGAGCCCCACACTCCACCAAGCTTGCTTGGCACACAGGGCTACATCTTGACCCGTGCCAATAGCCAACACACTAGCACACACGCACCACAAGGGCAGAGCATGGAAGGGGGCTGCTGCACATCGCCCTGCACAGCATCTAACAATTTCCAAAGCAACCTTACACATAACAGGGCAGGTACTTTGCAGCTTTCTCATCAGAGCAGGGCCCACTTGCCTCCACCTATTTTGAGAACCACTAGCACGCAAAAGACAGAAACCTTTAAGGTAGAAATACCAGGTTTCTTCTGTGTTCCCAGGCCTGGGAAACCTAACATCGGGTCTGAGCCAATATACAGCTGTGATGCAGAGGGGGAAGCAGTTGGGGAGGAGGGAGATTTAAATCACAGTCACATCTTCTTTGTGCAACTCGAAAAGCATTTGCCTTCTGAAGCAGTGTCATGAGTTACAGCCTCGCTGGCTGCCTTGATAAAGCCCAGAGAGCCACCTCATTCCCAACCAGTGAAAATCATAAAAGAGGCTCTGGGGCATGAGGTAATCTTCCAATTCATGTCACTACGTAATTATTTTGTTAGGAACTGAGCAGCCCAGGCAGATCCGAAACTCTTTGGCGTTGCTGTGAATTTCCGTGTCATGCAAGATTTTCCCATGTTCTCAGAGACTACCAAGTTGCAATGAATTCCCTGGAGCTCTGCTCAGCTACGCCCAGGGATGGCTTCAGATGTGCTCAAGTGAGAGCCGTAGGCAAAGTAGTTCCTTTATGCCAACACTGAATTGCTGAAATTCACCACATTTTTCTGTCTACTATATGAACTGAAGTTATATTTAATGATACAGCAATCTCAGGCTTATAAGCAGTTAACCATGCCCCAACAGCCAGCACAAGGCACTGCTCTGCTAGAAGCTCAGCTATCATGCAGCTGGACACTTTTACCCACCGTGCAGTGCATAACACTTCCACGTGGTTTATACACAACATCAGTCGAGTCCACTGTCCCCAGAAATGGCAACATCTGTCACCCTCCTTTGGCACATCCTTGCAAGGGACCCCTTCAGTTGTTAAATACACCTCTCAACAATTACAGGTGACGAACTCCAGGCAGTAGAAGTAGGTTTAGAAAGGATCCCAGAACAGCTCTGCCACCTGCACCAAGCATTGTGGACAACAAAATGTTTCCTCCCGATTCATCATTCCTGCTCTGTGCAGCAGCAGGCTAACCAGCACAACTGCAACAGGCCACTGAGGGGAAAGACCAAGGAAGAGCACGGGTCCCTGCTGCCGCAAGGGATTAGTTAAAGAAAACTCCCAGCTGGGAGCCATGCCCTAGCTGCGGGGGAAGGCAGGAAAAATTCAGTGGACCTTTCCAGGCTAATCTTGAGGAAAGTTAAAAAACAAACAACAAAAAAAAATCCCCACAGAAGTCACAGGGCCCCTCAAGAAAAAACATCCTTCCTCATCATTTACAAAATCATTTCTCTCACAGAATTCCTGAAGCTTGTACTGTATTTATTCAATAAATACTGCATTGAGGAAATACATGGTAATACTGCGGGAACAAACACCACGTTGTCCTGCCTCCTTTTCCTCAGAGTCCTTGGCATTTAGGACAGTCCAGCAGAAGAGAATCCAAAGGCCATGTAGACAGCAGTGGGAAATTAAATCATCATCTTAATGTACCCAGCCACCATGCCATTTTTTGGAGGTCTAATAGTACTGTTAACAGCAAAGCAAGCAGGAAAAAATTCTACAGAGCCAAATACATGCAAATTTTTTTAGACTTATGAAGAGCTGTATAAACACTGCAGTCTTACGTTCTTCCCACTGCATGGGCCTGACCCAAACCAAGAAACGTATGCTACACTTTCATGAGCTGATACCACCAGCGCTAGGACTAGACATAAATGTTTCAGCTGCCACTCCCAAAAAAGGGCAGAGGTTCCAGAAAAATTACTGTATGGCTTGGCACAGTGAACTAGAGCTTGTGCCAACATAAATCAGCACAGCAGCACTTCAGTCTCTGATTTATACAAATTCAGGTCTTGACTCTATATTCTAGCTCATGTGGCAGGTATCACTACAGACTGTCTCACTTAACCTTTTCTACCTACATCCTCATTCCTTCTTAGTCTTGTGTAAGGATGTAAAAATGTAACTGGAATCACTTCAGATTGATTTACTGAAATGATGCTACGTCTTTCTTCTGGCAGCTGTGTTCACATAGCCATGCTTAGGAAATGTTTACAGAGAAGCATTTTCTCTGCAGTGGTAAATGGAATTTTTTCTACTGTGGAGTCTATTTAAAAAAACTCACAACAGAGAAATAAAAAATAATGTTCTTCAATGTTCTTCCACATTTTTAGATCTTCTTCCCATCCAAACTATATACTTTTTTTGGTGGTTTTTTTTTAAAAGAAAGCATAAATAACAAGGCCTAAACTGTCTATAGAGAGTGAAAATATTTTTTTCTTCACGAAAGGAGGCCTGCAAATCTGTTGAGTTCACAGGTTTTTTTAAACGTGTTACAATCCTCATCTATTATCCTAAAATTAGCACCCAAATTAGCACTGTTTAGTTACTCAAGTAGCTCAAAATACATAGTGTGAGCCACTGCTGTTAAGTTATGGCTACATTTGGGCCAGATAGAAGGAGGGGCAATACAGCACTCAAATGGATGCAATAGGGACTGCTAGTGACAGGCAGACATCCAAAGCCAAACAACGCCAACAGGCCTGTAGCAAAGGGGTATAATTCTCCACAAAGCCTTCTAAACCCTTCCTAAAACCCTCCCGCCTGCAGCACTATTTACACTGCCCTCCACAGCCACTCATTACCCTACTCCCTATCTCTACCACCCCTTATCCATTTCAGTCCTTTTGGCAATTTTGGAGGCTAAAAGCACTCAAAAATTATAAAGGGAGAGAGGCAGGGTAGCAACACTTACTATAAAGGCAGGCATAAAGAGACAGGAGGAATAATCTGAACTGGACCTGAATTTACCACCTGAGGGTCCGGTCAAGAGACTGCATTGCAGCTCTAGAAGACAGGAGAAAGGCAACATGCACAGACATTTTTGCAATTAAAGTCATGTTTTACCAAATTCTGCAGTTGCTAGCAACTTCTAGCTTTGGTCTACGGTGCAGACTGTAGGGATATTTTCCTGACAACCAGGACAAGTCATGACAAAAAAACCTTCTCCAGCTAATTCCAAAGGTTTTTCCCCAATATGCCTTTACTCCAAGGTCAGAAGAGTGGTGGAAACCCAACCACAGAAAGCACAACCAGAAACACTCATGGCCACGACAGAGGAGATACAGTTTTACCACAAGGCATGAAGACAAGGGCTGCTCCTCTGCCCCCTCACCATGGCATTCCCTACTTCACACAGCAAAGGAGTCGTGGTACCTCCCTGCTTGTACCTTTTACCTGTTCAGCCCTTCTTTCATCAGCACTGCCAGATCCACCCCTAAGAAATACCACCATCTTCCACCCCCTCAGACAGGCGGACACACGCTGCCGATGCTGGGTGACCTGTTGTTGCCCTGCCACATCCACGATCCCTTCCACAAACTAACACCAAGTTCCCTGCAGACTGGCCTTTATAATTTCTTTTTACACTTAGGTCATAATTCAGACATTTAATTCTCCACTTAAGTCTTCTAAAGTAAAACAACCAACTCTATGATTATACTACTATTATCACTTTGAGATGTGTGGTCAGACAGTAGCCAGCTGCAAGCAAGAACTCAATACTTAAAATGCTCTGTGGTTTATCTGAGGCACTGCATGATGCGTAGTAAAAAAAATGGCTTAATATTTCTAAAACTAAATCATCTCTTCAATCAGAGACCTTCTGACAGCTATCCAGAAGCTACCATCCCAGACACTTAAACACAAGTACAGGCTCTTTTCAACTTCTTCCCAAGATCAGCCTCTAAGAGACATCCATGGACTTTTTGTCATGTGCATGACATTATCACTGCTTATCATAACCAAATAACTATATTCCCATGAATTACAAATTTACAGCTGTTAGCAAGACAAGTTTTGAATACTACAGAGAAAACTTTCATGACATCAGATCCAATCTATGAAACTACATAGACGATTCTGAACAATCTCAGATTTAAGCCTGAGAAATTAATTTAGTTCACTTTGTTTTCCTTTAGTGACTGTACACAAACACACAAGCTCACAGGCACATGCACATCCTGCTTTCAAGGCGCTACTGGCCATCATTATTATCCATTCTGATGTCCATGAAATAAACACAGACAAAGCCACTATTGCTGCAATTTAAAGCAGCCAAAGTTTTTGTTCTGACTTAAAACATAGGGAAACCATACAAGGACAAAATGCGGCTAAGTCTGTCTATGCTAGAGATTTGGCAGTATCAGTATCACCCTCATTGCATCAATGGCTGCAGCTGGAGCAAAATTCCAAAGTGAAATCACCTATCAAACTCATTTACTGTAAATACATTATCCAGGAACTATTTAAGTTTCTCTTAAAGGAATGAAAGAAGGTTTGTTTTCATATTGGTTTTCTTCCATTTTCTGGAAAGCATTCAGAGTCTGAGATGAAATAGCCACATAACTTTTCTGAGATCACAAAATTATTTAGATATATAAAAATATTACCAGAGACTCCATTAATTGGTAAAAAATTTAATATATTTATATATTGAATGAATATAATTATACAAAATAAGCACCTGGATGTCACAACTGTACCTCCAGGAAGCTGGAGAAGTAGGGGAGAAGAGGTCTGTCACTCTGACCACATTTTCTACACACATACTTATTTGGACTGCAGTAAATCTAGGTGAACCAGCATCATTTCTTGCCATGTGCTATTCAACCCATGCAGATAGGATCTCAACTCTGCCTTCACAAACACGTAGTTAGGGATAGCAGAGCATGGGAACCAGCAATGCTGCCAGTGCAGATAGTCCTAAGAGTCTCATGAAAAGAGAAGTCACCTGTGTGTGACTGCAGACCCATGAATTTCCCAGCTGCTTCTTGTCTCTGCAGGTACTTCTAGAACCCTCAGCACCTTAGTTTGGATGTCTTTCTAATTAGACACCAATAAGGACATCACCCTATACCCATCTGGAGATGCACTTTTAGCTCCCATCCCTTTCTCTTCAAAGCTATCTTTTTTGTACCTGAAGGGTAATAACCAGGTGCGTAGCACACTTCTCCTGACACTTTGCCACAATGCCTACCATCTTTCCTCCTGCTTTCCAGAACGTAGAAGAGTCCCAGGGTCAAATCAAAAGTCTGTTTAGCCCAAAGTACCATCTCCAACAATGGTCAAGGACAGACATCTGAACAGCATAAAAACAGAACAAGTACACAGTGACCCCTCCTTGGGTACTCTTTCCAGCCTATGCAATCTGGAGCTTGGGGCCTGACAAGCCAGAATTCGTGTTTTTATACTGGACCAGCCTTTGATGGACTTTTGCCTCACGAATTTGAGCAATCACATTTTCCATCCACAATATGTGGGACACAGAGTTCCACAATTTATTTCCACCTCATTAATCACAGATTCACAGAATGGTCAGGGTTGGAAGGGACCTCTGGAGATCAGCTAGTCCAACCCCCGGCTAAAGCAGGTTCTCCTAGAGCAAGACTCACAGAGTCAAATCCAGGCAGGTTTTTAATTTCGCCAGGGAAGGAGATGCCACAGCCTCTCTGGGCAGCCTGTTCCAGTGCTCTGTCACCCTCAAAGTAAAGAACTTTTTCTTCATATTCAGAAGGAACTGCTTGTGTTGCAGTTTGTGCCCGTTGCCCCTTGTCCTGTCACTGGGCACCACTAAGAAGAGCCCAGCCCTGTCCTCTTGACGCTGGCCTTTAAGATATTAGTGGACATTGATCAGATCCCCTCTCAGTTTTCTCCTCTCCAGGCTACACAGGCCCAGCTCTCTCAGCCTTTCCTCAGAAGGGAGATGCTCCAGTCCCCTCATCATCTTGGTATCCCACCACTGGGCCCTGTGCAGCAGTTCCCTGTCTCTCCTGAACTGGGGAGCCCAGACCCGGACACAGCACTCCAGATAAGGCCTCACCAGGGCAGAGCAGAGGGGCAGGATCACCTCCCCCAACCTGCTGGCCACGCTGCTCCTAATGCACCCCAGGACACCGTTGCCCTTCCTGGCCACCAGGTCACACAGCTGGCTCATGGGCAGCTTGCTGTCCACCAGAACCCCCAGGCCCTTCTCCGCAGAGCTGCCTTCCAGCAGGTCACCCCTGGCCTGTGCTGGTGCATGGGGTTGTCCCTCCCCAGGTCCAGGACCCTGCACTTGCCTGTGTTGAACTTGATGAGGTTCCTGTCTGCCCAGCTCTCGCTGAATGGCAGTGCAGGCTTCTGGGGTATCAGCCTCCTCCCAGCTTTGTACCATCAGCAAACGTGCTGAGGGCACACTCTGTCCCTTCAGCCAGGTCACTGATGAGTAAGTTGAACAGGACTGGACCCAGTACTGACCCCTGGGGAGCACCGCTGGCTACAGGCCCCCAGCTGGACTCTGCTGCTGATCACAACCCTCTGAGCTCTGCCATTCATCCAGTTCTCAACCCACCTCACTGTCCACTGAGCTTACCCATGCCTCTTCAGCTTATGTATGAGGCTCACCTTCTTTTGTCTGGTTTGAACTTGTCTTCTGATGGATTTCCTATCTTTCCCTCTGCTATCTCTGGAACATCTCCAGTTGGCTCACAGCCTCCATGAGGAATGTCCCAAATCAGGCACAGCATTCCCCAGGATGCCTAATTAGAGCTGTGAAGATTACTAGAGTACTTACAGAAAATATTTCTGTGTATATACTTGAGTACAGCATTTGCCTTCTTTTTTGAGCACCACAGTATTACTTACAAGCTTCCACCTTCAAACCATCACCCACGCCCACCACACACACCCTTTTCTGCAGGACTGCTGCCTCACCTTTTTTCCCATCCAGTAAACACATGCTCTTTTATTCCTCAACAAGAGCAGAATTATGCAGTTCCCCTAGTGAATCATACTCCGTTTTTTCCCCTAATAATTTCCTGTATAGCCAAAATGAGTTTAAAATCTAATCCTTCCTCCCAGCATCCTTGCTGCTCCTTCACTGATCTAATAAACATTCTCCCCTTCTCATCCATGTCAGTCATACTGAACAATACAGTTTCAGGGCAACCCATTTCCAGTTTGAGAGTGAACCACTTTAGACCTACTTTGTGAATAGTATTTTCCATCCAGCCACAAACGTATTTAGCAAGAGTTCCATGCTGTCCCCGCTTCTCCAGCTGCCTTGTCAGCGTGCCACGCCAGACTATCAACAGCCCTACTAAAGTCAAAATATAACAATATCCCACTTCTTATCCACCTACAATCCCTGCCAGCCCATGGTGGAACACATTTTATTTGCAAGTTTTCAATCTCCCAGAACCCCTCTCTTCACTCATGCTCTCAAAACTTCACTAGCATTTCAAACAATTCCCTAAATATTCTACAGGTAATTTTATCAGGCCTAAACATCTACTTTACCAAATTACTCTTTAAACTGTTCCTCCCCTTTTGTTGCCTTAATTCTTAACCCTTTTCCATGGCAGTTAGTTGATCCTCTTAGTGAAGACTGAACACTTACTCCCTCTCAGCATCACTGACCTTTCTCATTAGAGTAGCAAGCCACATCCTTTGCTAGTTTTCTTGCTACCAATATGACATTTAAAAATCCTGCCTTATTATCCTTCACATTCTTTCCTACTCACGGTTTGGCCTTTCCAGCTTTGTCATTTCTTACCCATGCTACTCCTTTAAACTCTATCTTTGTAATCTGATCTCATTTTCAGTTTATACAAATGCGTTTCCTTTTATCTGATGTTTTTTGGCCCATGTTAAGATCGCGTTTAGTTACTTTATTTCTTACCCTTCTGCTATGTTAATCGTACTACCCCATTAATATGAATCCCTCAAGAGTGTTCTCCCTTTGCTTCCCTTCCTTCTTGTTTCTGATAACATCTTACCTTCCAATGCCCGTTGTTTATTGGCATCATTTCCCCCACCACCACTAAGTTCACAGCCTTTACTTTGTTTTTCCTCTCTTCTCCCATTCCTAAAAGCTGTAAAGCACCACCAGTTTACAGTAGCAACAGGAAACCCCACACTGGCACATGTAATATTCCCTCCTCTCTAAGAGTTGCCACACTACCACCATTTCTGATAGAAGTCAGTTATTCCACTCTTCTCAAGGTACTGTGAAACAGCCTACAGCGTCCAGTCCGCCACACTCTCCTTCGCTGAATATTGGTGAAGACCATGGTGAACAAACAACCTCATGCACAAACTTGTAAAACTTGAGCCACAGAAGGACTCTCCCTCAAATTTCAAACTGTATCCAATCAGTAAGAAAAAGTTCAACTACTGGATGAGCTTGATACTTCCATCTTTCTGCAAATTACTTAATGGCCCTGTTAGCAGGATAGATTCAACAAAAGGCACAGAAGCCTGTTGGTATTTTTTTTTTCTTATATGTACTCCAGCAATACAAAAGCCTGTACGAGAGGGTCCTCTTCTCTACTAGCTCCCTTGCCTCTGGATCCAGCCCAAATACCTCCTTGCCCAAAACTTTTCCTTCGGTCTAATTTTGCATAGGTTATCTGCCTGTGCTGACTGACAACTTATTTTTCATGAGGCACAGTTACACATGTGTTTGGAAGTGGAGGTTATGGACACAAAATCATGGGACTCATTCTCTCTTGCTGTTTGGCTTTTTAGGCATTGATGCAGAATTAGGCAGAAAGGAGCTGTCCCACTAAACTTCCAGAAAAATCCTTTACCCCACAGATTTTCAGCCTAGATTTTGTGGTCACTGACGAGTGAGTCATTTCATTCTGAAATAAGGTGCAGAAGCAACTCAAGGTTAACAAAACTGACTGGCATACTTAAGCCATTCATTCCCATTTGGCTGTTACTATATAACTTACTATCCCTAGTGCTTTTCGCCGTTTCACATACTAACATGGTCAGAACCATATTACTAAGTATGCAAAACATGCCTTCAGGTAAAAGCAGATTTTCCATTGTCTATACGGATGATCACTACAAGTCTGAGCTTGACAGACATTCTCACAAACTCTACCATGTTTCATAAATCTTAGCTGAGTATTTACCACGCTCTAGCTCAGTAACCTCTATTAACAAGTACATTTACTCCTCTCTAGAAGTACAAAAAGCAGTACAAATTAATTAACATGTACAAGTAATTTACGGGGAACCCAAACTATGCATGCTATTGTAAACCAGATTCTTCACTTCACAAAGTAGTTCTCACTCACTGTGCCTTAAATAAATTACGTTGTACCTTAAATACCCAAAGCTCTAACTAAATGTTATTCTTAAGAATTAAAAACATTCAGGCAGGTGGGTAAATGATGACAACTCATTACAAATGAAAGCTTTTTCTAAAACTAATTCGTTTTTTCAGCTTACATGTACTTACTTTTTCCAAACCATTCTAGCACCAACAAAGAAAACAGACTTTTCAGAAGCTCTCACAATTAAGGTATAAGGTTTCTCATACACTAACACACGCTGCAACGTCTAGGGAGCAAACCCTGTACAACAACACTTCTTGCCAATTCAAACTACATCTTTATTGATCAATGACTGGATAAATATGCATGGCAAGAGTCACTCTTCACTGTAATCACTGAAAATCAAGCCATTCATGCATAAAATTTAACTTGTCTGTCTGTTATTTCCATCTTTTTTGTTGTTGTTGATGACCCAGAAAACCCAACAGCTCAAATTGCACATAAGCCATTGTTATCTTCTGCAGTCAATTTCAATCAGGGTGAAGATCTTTCTGATACTTCATCTCCACAGAGAATGTGTCAAGGCTTGATACCGTGCACAGAAACAGCTTTAGTTAGTGCTTCGTGTTTTTCTGGAGACTGCTGCAAACAATGGAAACCTATTCTCCCCTGGTGACGCCCTGACTTATTTTTCTCGGTTGCACTTGCTCACACAAAGTTTACCTGTAGCAGCAACATCCTGCTTGCAGACATTCGGTTGGTCTGTGTTCACATTTAATCTAATTAACTTAATCCCTGTACCAAAACATTGGTCTTAATCTCCCTTGCTACAGTACGCTTGGATTCTGGAACATTGAGCCAAGCTCAAAACATCAGCACTTCCTTAAATGTATGTGCACGCACACTTTCTCCCTCACTCCAAAACACACAAACCAGCCACTTTATTAATAAATACATTATTCCCCTTTGTTATATGAGAAGCGTGATAAAGATGTGAACCAACCCCAACTGCTAAAGCCTTTCTCTAATGGACGATTTCCCAAGCATCACTCAGATATCAAAATTCTACTTCCAGTAACATTAAAACAGTGAATGTTTTATCAACCATCACAGGGCAAGCACTCTATTTCTTACATAAAGCAAGAGTTATATAAAGAAAAAATAACTATGCCTCTAATTCAGCAAGATCCTTTTACGGAACTAACTTGGAAATTCAGACCAGTACATGCACCATACTGAGCTGCTGCTGGAGAACCAGAGCACTTAACTTTAAGCAACTGCAGATGCACTTTGCCAGACAGGTATGTTATAGCGCTTACGCTTAGGTACTCAGCTGAACTCAGCCTGCAAGATTAAACAGCACTAATAAAAACAGTGTCTTTCAGACTGTCCCCAGCATATCTGTCCCCAGCATCCAATTCCCAGCTCTGCACCCATCTCATTTCCATCAGCACAAATGTTGCACACTGAACCAGGGAACCTGTCTGCCTAAAAAAATATTCAACAAAATAAAAACTTTAATTTCAGTCAGATCAGTTTCTTAACTCAGTTAATCCCCTGCTTTTGCCGCCACCATGCAAGGAAAAATACAGAGCATAACTGAGCCAGCTTAGGCAGCAGTGCCACTAAATTTGCAGCCTAACCAAGGTAGGTGATCAGTTCCAGCTTCCTGGATATTCAGCATGTCAACATCTTCAGCTACACTATGCCTCTCTTAATACTTACTCTGCATAGACACATGGCAATGAAAGTCATCAAATTCATGTGTACCGCAGGAACAGTAATACCACTGTATTAGCCACCCTGTGTAACCCAATGGGCCCAAATGACAGACAGATAAAGCAACATTTTCTGGGCACTAATATATGCACCAATGATGTCATTTAAAGAAGATTTTGTGTGCCTGGAGATATATTTGGGTTTTTTTCCTTCAACTGCAACAGCTGGCCTAATAAAACTTCCCCCAGTCGTCCTTCAGTCACATTCTTAGACTAACACAGTTACAACAGTATTGTTACATATTTTATCTTAAAGTTGTTTTGTGAGGTGAAGAATTTAAAGCTTTAGAATCTTACCCTGACAAACTGCTTTCTCTCTGGGTAACTCTATTCACAACTGATCCACTTGTGTAGCACCTTCAGATACGTGCCTTCAACACTGCCTCCTCTGTTACAGGGCAGTTCCCTTGCCCCTGGCCCGTAACAGTTTTGCCTACACAGTTATTCACAGAGAACAAATGACTAACAAATTATATAACTTGACTTTAACGAATGAATGGCCACATCCCAAATTTTAAGATCTTTGCAAGAGGAAATACACTGCATGCTCAGCACCTTTTTTTTTTTTTTTTTAGGTTCCATTTATCAAGTAAAAAAGCATGGAAAATTCAAATATATATTTAAAATATATTCTGCTTTTTCCTCACTGTATCCAGCCTGATACAGTGTCACACCTATGCCTGATCACCCAGCATTCCCTCTGACTTCAGCAACTCACAGCGTCAAGCATCGTTCTGTGTGCTGTGCAGATACGGACATCCAAATATTTTCACATGCTTGGAATTACCAGTCACTTGTCTGCTTTTTAATGTTGAAAAGGACAACAGACAGGTTGAAACCCATGCAAGTCTCACTGAACTTGATGTTAAGCAGAACAGAAGCAGGAAATAAAAGCCATATAGTTAGAAGAAGAAAAGGGGAAGACAGTTTTTCTTGTAAAAACAATGAATCAGTTGGTTTGGGTTTGGTTTTTTTGGTTTTGTATCAAAATATTGCCAGGAAAGGTCTGAAGAAGAGTTGTGAACTTAAAAAGGCAAGCTCGCTACTAACAGCGTAATAAATACATCGAAGTTATTTTCTCCACAGAATATGAATGCTCCTTTGTCCAATGCTGAATCCTCTGCTATGTCTAATCCAATAGGCTTGCTCTATTTTTGAATGAGCAAAATCTAAATATGCTATATAGTGTGTTATGGAGACTTAAGATGAAGGACCGTAGTAGGCATGGCAGCCAGTCTGGTTTACTTGCATGAAGATTTTAGATGCTAGCAAACCTGTCCTCCTAAAGTACTTGCCTTAGGCATACATCACAACAACCTTTAGTATTACATTTGGATGCTAACAGATCAGGTGTCTAAATATGATTTAAATAAGGAATGAAAATTTAGATCATTCTTTTTTTATCAGCCTTACCACTACAGGAAATTTACCTTGGGTTTATCCTTTTACACTGGCTGCTGGAGGACACAGAGCTGGAAACAATATAAAATTAGAGTGGATAAACAATACCCAACTTGAAGTATAACCTGCCAATGCATAGTTCTGGCGAACTTTTTCTGAATATTTGAAATAGCAAGAAGGGGGTTGATCAGATATGCTTTTCTGCATCACGAGGCCATGAATTCCTCAATCTGGTCAAATGCACTTCACCACACTCAAAATTTCAGTCTTTTCTACAGGTTGTGAAGGGAGGCAGCCTTTCATGAAGGCTTTGAAATGAAGGTGTGATGTTTCCAATTAAGGTATCTACATTATAAGACATTAACAGAAAAATTAGTTGACACCAACAAGAAGAGAGTGCATTACAGCAGGGTAGTTTTTTTTCTAGGACTTCATTATTGCCCCCAGACTCTCTACTTAAAACAAGTAAAAAGCTAGAGTTTGGGCATCATTTATATTGCCTCACACTAAGAACAGTCTGAAAGCTGGATTATCCAGACAAAATATTTTCTTTCTCATGAGGGAAAATCTCAGGCAGGGCATCTCTGTGCTTCTGTTCCCAGCTGGCCTTTATGCAATTAACTGCCACCACATCTTCTATTGCTGCCCGGGGCATAAATTAAATCAGCCTGCTCTCAGGGGTATTTATCTTCAGTCCTCAACCTGTCCCACGATCCAGTTCTTGATCCTTAAAAATTTCTGTTTCCGCAAATGCACAGAGCTTCCAAGTAATGGTGTCTGACACAGTCATCTCCCCTATCCTCCTCAGATTCTCCCTTTCCTAGGGCATGAGAAGCAGCCATCTGCAGATACTGTATCACCTTGTTTGTTCCACCCCTACCATTATCCTGTTTGCTTCCACCTTGCACCCTAACAACAAGCCTACCAGTGAGGACCTCTTCTTCTACTTGTTCTTCATCCCACCACATTGACCAGAGTACTTCCTAGCTTCTCAGAAATCCTATATCCATCACACTTTGCTACTATTGGATTATTTTCAGAGTTTACAATGAGTTGGCACACCCATGCAACTAGTCACTACCCAGCTCAGTCACCCACCCGCACACAGAACCAGCAGAGCACAGGATTGTTTTCTCTTAAGTGGCCCCTACTTGGTAAAATAAAAGCTCCTATTTTAGTACCATTTAGAAGCCGGGATATTTTGGGAGCAACAGACTATTGTGGGAGAAAGCAAATCTAAATCCTTCCAGGCCAACTCCGTTCTCTTACCTTTCTCAAAGACCATCTCCCTGCTCAAGATGGTCTCGTTATCTCTGATCACTTCTCCCCTGACGGTGACCTGTGCTGGGCTGTCCGGCAGCAGAGCCACCCCGACAGTCATGTTTGCTCCAGGCCTGATGTTCCAGGGAGCCGCCACCAGGAATGCAGGTCTGGAAAATCCAAACGGGCAGAGGGAGAAAGGGCAGGGAGTGAAACACAATCCCAAAAAAAGTAACAGCGTCCGCACAAGAACGCACGGCGCAAGTTGCAAAGCCCTCCCGTTGCGCTCCGCCGCGGCGGCTGGAGGCGATGCTCGCTCAGCGGGCGCTGGCGTGCGGGACGGGGAGAAGGCAGCGCTGCTCCGCGCAGCTGCCCGCCGGCCGCCGGCACCCCCGGGGAAGCGCCCCCGCCCGCGCAGCCTGCGCGCCGGGCAGCATGAGGAGGCGCGGCGCCCCGCGCACCCGCCCGGCCCCGGCTCGCCCGGCCCCACGTACCCGGCCGCCGCGGAGCTGCAGAGGAGCAGGAGCAGGAGGCGGCGGACAGCGCCGCGGGCCCCCGCCATCGCGCTCGGTGCGCGCTGCCCCGCGGCCGCGCTGCCCGCAGCCCTGGGCCCGCCCCTGTGCGCGGCGCCGGCGCCGGGCGGGGGCGGGAAGGGAGAGGCCGGCGCTGCCCCCGCGCCAGGCGCGCTCCGGCGGCCGCAGCCGCACCAGCCCCGCGGGGCGTTCCCGAGGCCGGCCCGGCGGGGGCGGGGGGCCGGCGGCACGGCGGGGGGAGGACGAGCGCGCTTCTGTCCCATGGGTGCGGTTCTGCCCCCCGCAGCCCTCGCGCCCCGCGCCCTGGGGCAGATGCCGCGGGGGAGCGGGTGGCGTTCTCAGCCGAACGCGCCACCCCAGCAGATGAACCCCCAGCGTAACGCCGCCCGCCCGCGGCACCGAGCGCAGCGGCAGCCCGCGGTGTCGGGAGCGCCCGCTTATCCCCGCGGCTTTGCACCGCAGAGACTGGGAGAGGCTTGGAGAGCCCCCCGAGGCGCGCTGGCACGGGGCTCAGGCTCGCAGGCAAACCGGCAACAGTTCTGGGTCTGAACAGGGACAACGATGCTGGCAGAAATTCCAGGAGCCTCGTAGCTACTCAAACGTGAACCGGTTGGTAATGTAGCTCTGCCTGGACTGGCCTCCGTGCCCAGTATCTGCGAAATAAGGTCATGTCTGCATACGCGTCTTAACCCACTTTCAGAATCCAAAACGTGCACTGAAGCAGCTTGGGTGACATTTTGCTCCTTTAGCATCTTCATGCTGAGTGGAGTGGGCACACCTAACAATGTTTTGATTCATCTGAATTCTCTCATCCCTGCGCAAGTCTAATACATTTAGAAATGCCACCCAGTTCTTGAAGTCTGCCTCTTCAGAAGCGCTGGGCTGGCATCCTCTGCACTGTGTTACAAAATACGGTCAGTTGTAGCGCTGAAAAGGAGCAGCATATTTCGTTCCTCTGAAAACCAGGTACGAACAGTAAATGCACACTGTGCTCCAACAGTATCCCAGGCAGTCATGCAGTCTTTTCACATCTTTTAAATCCGCTTTTCTAAGTTTTCATACCTCTGCTGATTCTTTTTGGGGCACCAGTCTCTGCAGTGACAGGAGAGGGTGCCATCTCTGTAGGCTAGGGACGGGGTGATACTACAGCAACCACAGCTGATGCCTGGAAGGTCAGTCTTGGCAGCTCCTCACCTGCAAAAAGTGCACGATGAGGCAGCGTTTGGGAGATGTTTGCTGTTATTTGTAAGTCCTTAACTCGTGGTTTGTGAGAAACAGGCAGGGAAGATGAACAGTCAATGCCGCTCCTTTTCTTGGAGATGGTGGGAAGAAGCGCTTACAGGTAGTGCTGTATCCCAAGCACCCCAGCCCGGAATGGTGAAGTTACTCTCACAATACACATTTCTCCAGTCTCTGGCACTGAGCCCAGCTGGCACTCCAGCATACCTATCGATACTGATCAGCTCTCTTAGTCTCCGAAACAAGGTGGCCACATCCAAACTTCCTATTGGGTGTGGCCCATGCTAACCCCCAAACCGCACCGTGACCTGGTGAAGAGAGCACTTGCTGGCCAGGGCAAAGCCAAAGTCAACCTGAGGGTAGAGACAACCAGCCTCTAGTCCCAAGATCATTTGCTGGCACTGTTTTAATTCATTAGCATGGATGTAGCCCAAAAGTCCATTAGTGAAAGTCCTTGCAAATGTCACAGATTTTGCCCAGTTGTGCGACAGTATTCGCACACATATCCCATCTTCCCTTTACTTTCCTAAGGGCTTGGTATTTAAAGATACTTTTGTATATGTTTTTGATCTTTCCTTCTACAGAAACACCAATAAAGGAATCCTACAACAGAAAGTAAGAGAAGAAATGGATTATTAATACTAGGATTTCATCTGTCCTGGATAGATTTATCACTAATAAAAAAATGGATAAACAGAAATTAAGCGTTAGATGCCATGCCATAACAACATGCAAGCTCCATTTCTTACAGGTATATTCATGTACTCAGAGACAGGTCAAATTAATGGAGGATAGTCCTACTGCTTGGAGATCTCAAGCCCTGAATCCTCTGAACATATCCCATTTATTCCCTTGCTAATCCAGCATGGAGTTTCCTCTGCTGGATTTATACCACCCTCTGATTCCCTCTGCCTTGTCAGAAGACCCTTGAAGACCCTTTTCATTATTTCATTTCCAAATAGGATATACTGCTCTGTAGGTACATGTAGAAGGTTTTCATGGTTAAACATATAATTTAGGAATCAAATATGGTATGCAAGGATTCAGTAAGTTCCCAGTTAGCAGGAAACTTAAATACATAATAGCTCACTTCAGACACAATTTTAAGAGTCACATCTTACCAGCATCTAAACAAGACTTGATTTTCAAAAGTGCTCTGCAGCTGCTGATTTTCATTGTAACATAAGCTGTGATTTCCCCAAAACACCACTTCCAACTCCTACATTCTTTTACCAAATGTGGTCCTTCTTTGGTGACCGAATGATACTAAATACTGTACCTGGACTGGGAGTAGCTATATTGTGTGATGGTTCCCATGAGCCCCAGGAGCTCCCTCTCCCATTCTCCACTCAGCACCTCACAGCTCTGCAGCCCGCAGCCCTCCCGACACTACCCGGCAGCCTGTGCCGTACAGTTCTTTCTGGAGAGAGGTTTACTTCTAACACGGCTCATGTCAGTGGCCCCGTTTGCAACACAGCCCCACAGGTGGCTATCAGCACAGTATGTAGATGGGAAACTGTGGAGCATGGGCAGATATGAGGTAAAACAAGGACATTTTAAGCCAACTTCAGCCCTACAGCCAGTGTAAACGATAACTACACCATGTATCTCAATCTTCCTCTGCACATTCCTCTGCACACAGAGAATAAAAATGATTCAGGAGTAACTGGAAAATAAACACAGTTATAGAGAATTGGGCTAAGTTGGTATCCTATTCACACTCTCTAAGTGTTAAACTATTTGTTCTGTTGGACTTTATCATGCAGCCTTGCTGATTACAGGACTGTTTCATACCCTCACGCTTATTTTAACTGCTCATTTCCATTTACAGTTGTCTACACTAAGGTTTTGTTAGGCAGTTACATGTCACTCTTTAGTTTTATCTAGGTCAGACTGGTAACTCAAAAAAGTTTGTGTTACATTTGTCAAATTTAAACTTAGGGGTGCCTAGGTTTGAAAAACTTTTGCACACCCACCAGCTTCTGTTATAGGGCACAAAACATCCTCAGCTAAAGAATACCTGTCCGTCCAGAACAGGCAGAAGAAACAGATTACATTAGTCCTACGAAACTGCTAGGAGATCTGTGTTTAACAAAACAAAAGACCTTAGCTGCACATCCTTTTCAAGACTATAGAAACAACCATTTGGCAGTGTCTAGACCTAAGCAGGTTTTCAATGTCTGGCTCTGACAAACACCTGAGAGACTTGTGCACAAAACTTGAAGTAGGGAACTGCACAGCAGCTTACTGAGATCACCGTGTGAGGGAAATTTGTTTTGGACCCGACTCCTGCATATTAGGAATAATTTTGAAACAGTATAACCTAACATGAAAGGTTTTAATAATCTTCAACTGCTCCAAGCCAGTAGAGTGGATACTCTGGAGACACAATTTGGGAGGTAAAACAGGTTGTTGTTGTGCTCGGCACGCCAACCAGGGAAGCTAGCTGAAAAAATTTCTCTGTTCAATTTTCACATTTGGGAGTTAAGCAAGCATTACCAGGCTCAAGTTTTACACCCATCTGTGATATGTCACCATAATGAAAATTCCACTTTTACCACCTTCACTGGTCCCTCAGGAACCTAATTTTGCTAATCTTTCATGGTTTCTTACAAACAGAGCCTGTAAAGGCTGTGAAAGTCATTGACAGCACTGGCTATGTCTCAGGCAGCTAACAGCTATACTGTTGTCGGTTTCTATACAACTCAGTTTAAGTCTAGCTCGAATATATGTACCTATATCAGCTGAAATCACACCTTTGAGTTGCAGCCTAGGTATACTCTAAATAAAAATGTGTTTAAGTAAATACAGAAAACCAGACTGGTTCCTTAATGAGCCTTGGTAAATAAGGATTGCAGCACCTAGCAAGCTCTACTAACAGTATGAAGACTGGCTGGAAATAAACCCATGCTCAGCAAGGTCTGCTTTTCTCTAATATCACGTGGAGAAAGGAGTACTGTTTGGTTAATGTAAAAACCTAAGCACTACAGTACTTAAAATACTGGGGGAAATTTCAACAAAATTACGACAGCGGGGACCTGAATGGTCAATGCCCTGTCCTGTGTTTAGCATTAGACAGTGGACTTGGCTGGTCAGACATTCATCTGGATTCAGCAGGCATTCAACCAGATCGTGGTGCAAACAAAGAATGTTTCCATGAAATGAGGCAAACACAGGGAAATCTGAACACCTATGTTATGTGGAAATTTGAACCAGAAGATCACTATAGTCTCTTCCAGGACAATATTCTGTATTTCCAAAAGCTTAGCTGGTTGTCTTATGCATCACTGAACTCAAGGTCTGCAACTAAGCTCATTTAGGGGATGGGTAAATCTTTTAATTAATCTCAATAGGCCTTGGATCAGGTCCTAGCAGAAACTGTGATTCAGCAGCTTGTGGAATTAGGAAGGAAGCAAAAGTCTGTTTTATCACTCACAGTGAGTAGACAAGAATTATACCAAACACTAAAAATAGGTGAGTGGAAGATCATTCCATGGTAGCAGGAGGGCACATTCCTTGCTTGGACGTAAGCCTGAAGAAGTTGCGTTTGCTGGAAAGTACTGACAGGAGCATAGGATATAAACCTCTCTCAAAAGTGCTCAGTAATAACACCCCTGACGCTGGTTCTGATGATGGAATGTGCCAAAATGCTTTATGCTATGCTGGTGAAGGGTGTGCCATGCACTGAAACTTGCCTTGAGCTATCAGGCTCATGGTAGAATTTCATGAAAATCTGGTCTGCACTGATATTAAGAGCTTTTTTCCTAGTACCTGAAGACATCTCTCTTAATAAATAATGTTATTTGCAAATTCTTTTCCAACTTGAACCGTTACTCCAGGCACAGTGGGTAGGATTCACTTCATCAAATGTGGACTCTGCACTTGTCTACAGCTAGTTATACACATTCGCTGGATAGACAATGGAGTGAACTATGAACTTTTCACACCACGTTTATATGACTCCTTAAGAAACCAACATTTGAATGAGCCTTCTAAATGAATCAAGAGAATCCCATCCTAAAAATACCAATTTCTGTTAAACATCTAAACAGGGAGTCAAGACAAGTAATTCAAATATATCTTGTTATCTGCAGAGCATGTAAGATGACTGTAGATTAAGTGTCCTCCTGGAGTATTCAGTGAATCAAACCTAAAGACAGACATTAATTTTGACAAGCTTTGGATCGGGGCCTGTTTGAAAGTATAAGATTTTGTTTCTATTTGTTCAAAGCCTGGTATAAGAACAAGCAATGTTCAAATAAGCAAAAAGCTTCTTCTTTGTTAATATAGCATAAAAAAAGTTTATTGTCTTGGAATTATATGCTTATGTTTTCACAATATTTTAATTGTTATTATTAAACCTGTACATATTTTAACCATACCCATAAAAATTAATGGTGATCAAATCTGTAAATACTGTTTTATGGCATTGTATGCAATACTGTATTCATGCTTTGAAATACCCCAACAAAGCAAAGCACTGTCTTTTAAGAAACACATCAAATGTAGGACAGCATTGTTAAGACTTTACGAGGTTTTGAGAGATTCACTTTTTGAAATGAGATTCAGAAAGGGAATTAAAGAAGGAATTACATAATGATACTATGGGAGATGTGAAAGTCTGAGTAGCAAATCTACAAATGATACACCTAGGAGTTCCCCTACAGTAAAGATAATCCTCTGACCAAGTTCCCTGGCCTTACAGCCCTTTTGAACTGATGGAGCAGTGCAGAAGGACCATAATGGAATGAAAATGAGGACCTTGCCCCCTGTTTTTCCCAGAACAATAGCTCTTGGCAGTTGGTGGATCTCACAGAACTATAATGAATTGCTGTGGAATGACCCTGTGTTCTAGTTTCTGATGTGCTGAAGGTCCTCCAAAGTGCAAGTAAATGCGGTATCCAGAACAGGTTTTTATGTGTAGCTGAATTTTTAGATTTCCTCTGTGGGCATCCTCAAAGCAGACTCTTGGCTTTACAGAAATCGATGGCACTGAAATCATTGTCTTCAGTGAGGTCAGGACTCAAAACTGTATTCTCTACTTTTTTCAAATCTCTGTAACTTTGATACAAAAAACCTGAGTTTTCTTGCATTATTTGCTGCATTTAGCCCCTTAACTTTGATTGATACACTGTATCTTACCTGATACATATGAGCAGAACATTTAGGAAGCAAGTTCATGTAATGCCTTTATTGCAAAGTTGAAGTCATGCCTTAATTCTGTTTTAGCATTTTTCACTGATTGTAAAATGTTCAATCATAACAGTAGGGGCTCGTTGAAACATGTACAAACATGCTGTTTTTATGAAACTGAGACAAGTTAAACTTTTTTACAAATGATGACAGGTTGTCCTCAAAAATCTGTTTTCCTATGGCAGTATTTTTCACAATTGTGTATGATGAAGTTCCATTTACCAAGCTTCATTAATCACTTTATATTAGCCACCCTTATTCCCTTAGCTCTCTGAGGGTTTTCAAAAGGTCAGTGCAACCCCTCCTCATTGCAAATACTGCTGAAACAGCCAAGAAAAACCTTACTTTCATTAAACTATTTAGTGTATATTAACACTATTTCATTCTAAAGAATAGCCCGAGGATTCAATTATCTTCAACTATAGACTATAACTAAACTGTAAACTTAAACTATGCTTTAAAAAAATTAATTTCTAGAGCCAGTGTTTCCATAATGTCATAGAGTAGCATATCACAGCATTCTGAAGTACATGCATGCATACATTGTAGCTTCACTTTTAATTAAGTACATAAAAACTGGCAGATTTTTTAATGTGTGTTTCTGTAACAGCTATTTATGATATTCATCTATCCATAAAAAAAGGGGTGTTAGTAAAGCAGTCAGTTTCATAGACCAGTGTATCTCTGTAGGCAGAGGCAGCTTCCTTCCCAAAGCAGACTGACCTGAAAGCCGTTCATACTGGCGACAAAGATCATTTCCCACATAACCAACAGACTAAAGAGATGCTTATTTTAACTCATCAGAGCGAGAAGACTGAGAGAGGCCTCTCCAACACTTTCATAGGAAGAAAATAGATCAGGCACTGATCTATGGGAGAAAAGTGTAAAAAGGTCTAACGCTCAGGCACTAAAATCAATCAAATGCAAATTAGAAATGAGGCATATACTACCAGCAGAGGATATCTTCCTGAATAGACTGCCAAGGAAGGTGGTGTTGCTGCTTCTTTGTATGTCTTCCCATCAAACCTGAATGCTTTTTCAAAAGTCTAAACCAAGTAATTAGGCTAAATACAGGGGCAACTTGCTGAAATTCTGTACTCCATCATATACAGAAGATCAGGCTATGGGGTCTCTGGGCAGCGTGATGAAAATCCATGAGATTGCTCTAGAGCTGAGGGACCAGAAACATACCCAGAGAGATGAATGTATCCCAGAAAGGACAGAGCAGGGATTTGTTCCCAAGGAAATCAAATAGAATTGACAAGAGGGAAAGAAAAGCACCTAACAACGGTGGAGACTATACTACTTCAGTCCTGGTTTCCTCCATCTTGGAATGACCAGAAAAGGTGAACAAATGAAAAAAAGAAAACAGAATTAGAAGTAGTTGTTAAAATGGAAGGTTTTTGTAGGATGTGACCTCTTGCAGGACAGCTTTTTTTCTTTCTAAAAATGAAAACCACGCTTTCTGCTTGGAAATTGGTCAAAAGCTAAACTAAGTAAACCATGTTTAAGTTTAGTTTGCATTTAAAAAAAAAAAAGGAGAAAAAAATCCTTCACTTTCCAACCAATTCCACCATGCTATCAAGAAGCAATAGCTATGTAAAGTAGAGATAGGTAGACATTAATTATGTAGGTAAAACTTCTCAGAACCTCCATCCTATTTTAGATTACATCCATTTGACAAGCACATGAGTCAACCTTATGTTACACAAGTTGTCTCTTACAGAATCAGTTTTTGTAGCAGCTACAATGGCTTCTATAGACAGAAGCGATTAAGAATTATTTTTTAAAAAAATACACTCAAACTATTTATAAAACTTGCTCCAAACTTTGTGTTTAGTTTAGACACAGGTAAATACTAGCTGTCTCTCCCTGAGGACTAACTCTTACCGCATACAGCCTACCGGAAAGGAGGGAGGGTGAGGAGTCCGATCTCCGTGATTAAGGACCTGACTAAAGGTTTCATATTTCAAGTCACCAAATAAGCCAAAGTCTAAATAAACTTAGCCCTTAAGTAATGCCACTATATGATATCCATTCATGCTGTTCAAAAAGCCACTGTTTGTTCCATTGCCAACCAGCCACAGCAGCAGTCATTTTTTTTTTAAATGAAGAGGGTGTGGACCCCAGAGGTACATCTTTCCAGACCTTAACGTTACAACCAAATGCTTGGAAATTGCTGTCATATGTCTGAAATGTGTCCTATATCGGACAACTTTCTAAGGCCTCCTAGCCATGTTTTTAGGCTAAAGATTCGCCCTGTGATTTTTCTGACCACTAACAGCAGTTCTGGAAGTTTCTTCTTTTCTTTTCATTTTGTTCCTTAGCAGTAATTTACTTCAGATATTAAGAAAACCAAACAAACTATATGTAAAACACCTAGTGTGCATGATGGTTTTTTTACTCCTGAGAGGGGTCACAGGATCACAGGACCACTGGAAAATTCAGGGCAGAGGACTCAGGAGTTCATCTAACCCAGCCTGCTGTTCAAGGCAGGGTGAGCAATGAGGTCAGACAAGGTTACATAGGGCTTTATCCAGAAAGATCTTGAAAACCTCCAAGGACTGAGACTGCAAAACCTGACGGTTAGATGATGTAAACCACAACCAGGTCGCTATTCAAATGACTGCAGTAATTGCTATTGCCTTGATTCCCCTTCTCCAGTAAATACAAATTCTGACAACAGGACAAACAGCTCTTATACATTACATAATACAATTAAAATGAGAATTGGAGGTAAGGAAGCAGAGAGTCTGTGATACTACTGTTTCAGCTCTCTCAGCGAGGTATGGCATTATGGTATGTGCTGCACACTAGAAAGAGCTCTGAGTGAGCAGGTCCAAAGGATTATGTGATAGGCATCGGGCCTGGATGTGATCCAACTGATATTCAACGTGTACATGGCCAGGCTGTCCCAAGAGTGATTCTGAGTGACTGACATTGAGTCAAGCCAGGGTTTACTCCCTGACATGGGTTGCAAAGAAAGTATAGATATACTTTACATCTATCTTAAAAAAAATCCAGCCCTTGAGACTTGATGCTCCCCAGCAAATAGAAGGAAAAATACTTGCAGGGTGTTTGAAGAACATAGAAAAGTTTTGAAAGATTGGAGAGAAGACTTTTCCATGATAGCCAGAAAGAACAGTTTGCCTGCAGCCATCGGGTAAGCCAAAAAACAAACCTCACAAAGAAACAGAGTTTGTAAGGGGTGTATTGACCTACTTAGCTGAGAATTTTTAAATGTGAGTTTAAACATTTATCTTACTTTCCAAACCCTGAGGTGGAGAGCGTGACAGCTGTAAGTCATACACCAAAATCTTCACGGGATTAACAAAATAACCTAGAGAGCAGTCCCAGAGAGATGTCCTTCAGTGGGCAAGGACATGGAGCCAGTTTGCAGGAGCGAAAAGACAAGGACTTTGCAGAGGCTCCACCACTCCACAGCAGGATGAGGCTGGGCTTGCAGCAGGGTGCCAGAGACCCTCACAATGTTGGCACTTCTGAGAGATGGTTGGCTTCCACAGCCAGAGACTCGGATTACATAGCAGCTTCTGCATCCTAGCACCAGTCACCATGCAGCACCTCAAGAAGTTACATAAAGGCTCCTCAGCCTCAAATGACTCATCTGAGACAGCATGAGCACTGCTGTACAACTAGGTTCAGCATTTTAGAAAGTAAATGAATGGGACTCACCTCCTTTTCTCCCTCTCCCTCCCTCTCTTTCTTTCTTTTCCTTACACTCTTCATTTCTCTTTTGTTTTGTAATAGTCCTACTGTATTTTTATGTAAAGTTTTTATGTTCATCCTCTAGATGTAATAGCTGTGGATAACTGCCATTATTTGCAAAAGAAAAAGTAGGTTGATTCTGTTATGACAGTATTATAATCGCCATAAATTTAGGCTTAATTTTGGAGCTCAGATTGACAAATTGGAGGCATAATTTTGGGCGACATTATAACAAATCAGTCTAGTAAAAAGACATCACATTTACTCTTTCAAAATCCAACAATTTTCAAATCAACATCAAAGAAGAAGTGTCTTTGTTGTTGCAAGAAGCTTTGTTTCTTTTTCTAGGCACACGTAGATACTGAACATCTGACAATCTTCAGATTTATGTCTCCCTTAGACACTTTCTGCTAAAAACTAGTAAAGCCTAATTCGCAGGTTCTTACCTTATCCAGCATACTGTGTTCCTTGAGCACAAAGAAAGCACATCATCCTGTCCTATGTGATGGGTTCTTTCCAGCTTTCTGAGATCTCTGCAAAAATTATTTACTTAGTTATTGACAAGGAAGACATATTTTTCAGGATCCCTCACCTATTACGTATCATGCAAGTTTGCACATTATCAGCACCTCTAAGCTTAAGTAAAGCTTCTTTTGCCACTGGAAATATTTTTTAAAGTTTTATCATTAACTTTCACTATAGAGTTCACATTCAAAGAAAGTTAGAAAACACTTAACTGATAGCTGAAGTATGTTCTTGGGCAGTTCTAGGCTTTGACAAATCCAGCTACCAATCAAGTTTCCAGCAGGAACTGAACAAAACTATTAAGATAACCTGTGAGATGCCAGCATCGTTTATCCTCATTGTTCCATCTTTCATGACAGAATAACTCAGATTAATTTTGTTTTGCCACAGATCTGAATAGCTTCAACATTGCAGAATTATAACACACCACTTCATGGGGTGGAAACTCTTGAAAGAATCATTCTAGCCTGGCTCCAGGCAAGTACAAAGACATGGTTTTGCAAGAATAAGCTACACAGCTGAAAGCATAAGTCCAACATTTATGCATACCACTGGAACTCATAAAATATACCTCAAACCCTGTAAATCTTCCATATTTCAGCACTTGACTCTCCACTAGTAAAATGCCTTAAAAGACAGTGTTTCTATGGCTAGGCATGTGCACAGGGAGAGAGGTAAGTCTTCACCAAGGACTCAGAAAATAAGCATTTCTTCTCAGAGCAACTTTGTCCAAGACTGTAAAGGCATACCCCTATGCGTAGTGCTTAATTCAGCTGTGGAACTCCTTGCCACAGGGAACATGAATACTGAATTTTACATGGGTTCAAAAAGAGATGGTGTAAAATCTTTACAGACAAATATGTCAGAGACTACTGAGTACAGAAGTACCCCATTCAGCACACCCAGCTCAGGGAGGGCCTGAGTCACCAGTCAGTGTATTCAAACATGCAGAGACTATTCAAAGGATGTGTCACCCTGTGTTTGGTCTGTACAAGTCCTTCCCTCAGCATTTGCTATTGACCGTTGTGAGAGACAGGGTACTGAGGGAAATGGACCGTTGGTGTGACGCACTATAACTATTCACACATTTTTATAAGCCCATTGACAAAAGAATTGCACTTCTTAGCAAGCTCTCCAACATCCCTCAGTGGTACCTATACGCACAGTGAAGCACTTAAACTCGGGAAATAGAGAAATCACCCACAGGGCTAAGGGGCAGCACAGGTGGGGAATCTGCTCTTTTCCCTAAGGGATATTCATGCCTTCTATACATGAGGAAACAACTACAGTTAAAAAAGAAAGAAGATTCCACAAAGTCCCAGTGCATTGTTTTGCCTGAGGTTCAGCATTTACTGCAGAAGTAAAACTAAATACCACTGTCAGAGAAGACGTATGAGTCCATGTTTCCACGTACAGATGAGTGTCCTGAACAGAATCCAGCTGTTTAATAGGAAATGTCCAGGTACTCCCATTTCCTTCAGGAAGAATACCTTTAAGTAGGCAATTCTAGCCATCAGGATTGCCTGGACTTCCAATCTGTGCTTCTACTGGCTACTGCAACACTGAAGTTTAAGCAATATAAAGCCTAAGTCACTTCTCTGAAGCTAGTTGAGCACTGCCACATAACCCAGAGGAGTACTTTGTAGAGGACACAATACATCCGTCCTTTCTTCCATATGAAAGCAACAATTTCTGCTGTCATGGCCAATGCCAAAAATTGAAGTGTATGGAGTGCCGCTGCTAACAAATGATAAGAAAAGCAGGCTTGATGAATACCTCCCCTCCCAACATAAACCCTCAGGGAAGAATTTCTGCAGTGACAGGGAGCCCTGAGGCATTTGCAGCAGACAGAGTATTTCCAGGCAGATGGAAACACATTGTACTGCCAGAGCCACATAAACCTTTTCTGATTTGGTCAGCATCATCATATGCATGATTTAGTAATGAGTTTGTATTCAGCTGTACAGTAGAATGGCTGCACAGCTCAAGGCATCATGATGCTTTTCCTTTTTGATTGACTGTAACTTGTTCTTTTGTGGGAAACCTGAGAAATTTTTTGCTTGGATACATGTGCATATCTTTTCTTGTCCAAATGATCTGATAACTGTATATTTTTCCACTTTGTAAATTATCAGTCTAAACCAAAAATATCGTTGTTAGGCATTCACAACATAAAAATGCTGTACAGTGTACTGCATATAAAGAGACTAAGACAAATTATAAAGTAGATATTCCAATCTTAACTCATTGAACTCTGTTTATGTTACTCCCACTTATTTAATTAAGAATAACCAGATGATTCTTATATTGTAAAAGCTGCATTTCTCTGCTCAATTTTTTCTGTTTATCTTGAAAAACAAGACTTCAGATTTAGAGTCTTTGAAAGGACATAAATAAATTATGGTATTTTGTAGTATTAATTAAAAAAAGGCAAAAAAAAGATGTGAGAACCCAGAAACAGACAACTTTTTTATCATATACTATAAAACTTCACAACCTGACAGAAGTGATGCTATCTTGCTCCATGAGGAAATGCTGTGACTTAGGTTAACATCACTGATATATTTTCCCAGGCCGCCTTCTTCATCTCCTAAGCAACCCTCAACATTTAGGGCAGTGTTAGTTTGGTAGTTAGGTAGTGTTAACCAGTTTAAAATATATTTCTACATCATCACAGCTGTATCCTGTCTGCACTGCTGGATGAGTATGAGAGCTTGCCCTAAGGAGCCATGGCACTGGAGGGAACAAAGCTAAAATTTCTCTTGAGACCCAGGCACCATCCAAGGTTTCTTTTCCCAATTGGACTTCAGAGTAGAGAACGCACACCTGCTACCCTGCATGAGTCATACTGCAGAGTGCTGCCTTAGCTTGAGTATATATAACCTCAGGGTGGGATTTAGGGAAGGAAGTGCAAACCTTTGGTGTTCTCTCGCATGGTGTGGAGCCAGGTGACAAGGGAAGCCAGGTGCTGAGCAGTGCTGTCTGTCACCTCCCCAGCCGAGCACAGAGCACAGCTGCATCCAGCGCTGAGAGTAACCAGGGCAAAAGTGAATACAAACAACAGTACTTTTTAGAAATAAAAATAAATGAAAACAGAAAATACTTCAAATACTTCACATCAGGGCTGCATCGCAAGTCTGACACAGAACAGAGCACAGGCAACGACCAGCCTTGCCTGTAGGCTGGCCAGAGGCAAACCATGCCTGTTTACATACAGCTATACACAAAATCAGTCTCCAGGGAATAAGAAATGTTCTTATCTGCTGTGACAAATGTCAGTGTTCCTCACACACTCCTAAATCTGCATTCATGAGTGTCACCTTTTGACTCTGGGCCTGCAGCCTCACAATCAAGCTGCTTTTGGTGCAGCGTTTCACTAAGAAAAGAAGATTCCCTCAGCAGTGAGGGCCTGCAAGATCTGAGAAGGATGCAGCAGGGCAGAGAAATCCATGTTCCTTGCTATTGCAAGGTTTGCTGGCATTAACCCATACCAAGACTGTAGCTGAATTTAAGATACAAATTGTCTTGGTGAGAAAAAATAAGAGAGGGGAAAAAAGGGGGAAGCCTAGGAAAGCTTTGTCTGTTGCTCCAGTTCCTGAAGTCCCTCTTCCTCCCTGCATTATTGATGAGAGGAGTCTAGGGAGAGCTTGGGCTTCAGCCTATGGATGGCAGTGATCATACCCATGACCCTGTGGACCACATCGGTCCTGGCCTGTGTGCCCCCAGGCTTCCCTCCTCATGGGCTGGATGCTAGCGCACTGGGGTCTCTCTCTGGTGGTATATACAGACAGACCACGAAGGGTACAGCATGTGTGAAATGCAAAGCTGAAGTCTTCAAGTGCTACAAACCATATCTCCACTTCTCATAAACTGTTGCAAATTATGTTTGATGTGTTCTTTGTCAGAAAACAGCAATTGGTTTTCCTTCTGTAGTTTTGGCTGTAAGAGTGACTTCCAGGTAAGTTTGACTCACAGAAGACACTCTTAGGCTCAATTTCAGAATCAGAACAGAGGTCCTGGTTTGCTTCACATGTTCACATAGATGTAATGCTGCAGGACCGGCACACAGCCACAGTCATTCGGTTGCTGCTTGCAAACTCAGTGTATCTACCCTGTGTGAAACAAAATGGTTGAATATGCTGACAGGAATCCTTTACAATCTTCCATTTTCCGGTACACAGACTTTTCCAGGCAGTTTGCAGACCCGTGTGATGGCACAGGCACCTAGCAAAGCCCAGGCCTTGGGCAGCTGGCCGGCAGAAAGGCCACACTGACTCAGCACTGGGCCGTGGCAAGGGCACAGACCCGCGGCGGGAGACTCCTGTGAGGCCTGTAACGCTTAGAAGAGCTCTCTGTCCTGCCGTTAGCTCTGACTGAGGTTGAAAGCCACCGACTCGGAGTAGAAAAGCTCTATTACATATTCGATGATGCTTATTCCTTTGTTTAGGTGCATTTCAAGGCCACACGCCGCAGAATGTGATACGGGAACTGCCATTTATTGACATAACAGGGCACTGCAGCGGTTACAGAGAAACCCCGCACCCGCGCTGCGAGCTTCCCCGCTCCGGACACGGCTGCCGCAGCTGAGCCGCTCCGCGGGGCCCCTCGCCTTCCCCAGCGCAGCCGCGTCTGGTGCGGCCCCGCGGCCGCCGCCCGCAGCCCTCAGCGCGGAGCCGAGCCCCCGCGCTGCCCGCGGCGCGACCCGCTCCTGTCGGGTCAAGGCTCGAAACAGCTCACGGCCGCCAGCCCCCCGCCACGGCCCCGCGGAGAGCAGCCGCCATTCGCCTCGGTGGTCCTCGGAATGAGGAACTTTGCCCAACAGTCGAGACACACCGCACAGCGACACCCGCAGCCCGGCCGCCGGTCAGCGCGTCCGCTATTCCCCACCCGCCCGCTAGTCAGCCAGTCAGCCAGCTAGTCAGTCAGCCAGTCAGCCAGCCAGTCAGCCAGCCAGCTAGTCAGTCAGCCAGCCAGCCAGTCAGTCAGCCAGTCAGTCAGCCAGCCAGCTAGTCAGTCAGCCAGTCGGTCAGCCAGCCGGCCAGTCAGCCAGCCAGTCAGTCTGTGAGCCCCGCCCCGCCCCGCCCCGCCCCGTGGGAGGGGGAGCGGGAGCGGCCGCCCGCGCCCTGCAGATGGCCGGGTGGCGCGGCCCCTGCCCTCACCAAAGATGGCCGCCGAGGGCGGGCCGGGAGCGGTGCCGCGCTGCGGCTGAAGCCGTTTCCGCCCGTCAGTGCTCATCACATGACCGCCAGGGGCTGCAGCTGCCGCTGGCCGGCACCGGCGGGGCACAGCACCGCAGAGCAGCGCGGGGCGGGCGGGCTGCGGCGCGGGCAGCCGCACTGCCGTCCTCTCAGCGGTGGCGGCTGGCGGTCTGGCCCTGGGCGCGCTGCGCGGTCCGTGTGGCAGCGAGATGGAGACCGAGGAGGGAGAGGACCGCACCCCGCTGCTGAAGGAGTCTCAGCCCGGCACGGGTGAGAGAAGCGGGAGGCGGCACCGAGGGCAACCGCCCCGGCAGACCTCGCCGGGCCGAGCTCCCTGCTCGCTGCGGACCGGCACCGCCCGAGGCCGCGGAGCCCGGCACCGCCTCCCTGGCGGTGCCGCGGCCCGGGTGTGGCGGCGTCGCGTTGCCATGGCGCCGCGCAGCTGCGGGGCGCGGGCCGAGCGCGTCCCTGTGGGGGCCGGGGCCTGGGCCCGGGGCTCGCAGGTGGTCGCGGCGCCCCAGTCAGCGTGGCGGCCGCCCGGCTCCCGCGGGCCCGGGAGATTCACCCCGCGCTCTGAGGCGCCTGTGACGTTCGGGGCGCGGCGGGAGGCAGGTGCGCAGTGCCTGCCCTCGGCTCCGCGGCCCTGCCGTGAGGGCGAGGGGGCAGTGCCAGCCTAAACGCCCGCCTAGCGGTGAGTGACTGTGGGGGTCTGCCGAGGTTATGGCAGTATTTCATTTTCAGACAGAATTTGAGTAGGACTAATTGCTTGCTTTGGAAGTATGGAGAGGAAGGAAATGGGAGTATGGAGAGGAAGGAAGGTGGGAGAAGGCACGAGGATAATGATAGGAGATGAGGGTCGTTATAGGGTCAGGGCTTACAGCACAGCTCACATGTTTAGGGAGGTGCCTGTGCTGCTTTGTTTCCCGGAACGTGCAAACTGTCAAGAGTACAGCGTGATTTTACATTTCTTCAGTATGCCATGCAAAAATACTCTAACCTACTTGAGAAATGTACAACTGCAGCAAGAGGGGCTGCTAAGAAAGTAACTGAAAAGTGCCAGAAAGAGGGAAATTTGCATTCAAGTCAGTTACTAAAGCGATACGTTTTTAAGTTTGCACAATGCACCGTGCTTCACTTGAGGTGGTTCGCCTCACCCACAAGGAAAAATACAGCAGAAGAGCAATTTCCTTTAACTGCCATGCAGCTTGCAGCACAGACCTGTTTTTTTTTTAACTGCAGCTGAAGAATCTTGTTCAACTAGGGCTACGTTTTTTATAAAACATGCCCCTGAAATCAGAATTAACTATGCAGGTAGGACCCAAGACTACCAGTCAAGGTAAGGCCTGGAACATTATGGTTAGCCGTCTTAAACTTTAGGGGGGTGAATGTTTGTGTCTCGTTGCTTATAGCAATCCCCTGAAGAGATGGGTGTCTGAAATGCATCTGGAATCTTCTCGAATCTTCTGTTCTGTTAACCTGATCTAATATTCTCAGGTATTGCAAACACACTTGGTGGAAAGACAGGGAAGCAGTAAGTCAGCAGCCATTTGTTTCAGACTTGCAGATCTATGTATTTGTTAGATTATTATTTTTTTTACGATAAACTATTTACAGTTTAAAAAAATCCAACGTTAGTGATCTTAAGTTCTCGCACTGTCTTGTGGAGCTTGCTCTCCAGACAAGGTGTGTAACACTAAGAGACTTCCAGAGAAGTAATGCATGTTCCAGTTAATCTGCATTTCCAAGGAGGGGTTGCATCATCAGTGTGATATTCAGCCTTCTGTTAATATTGTTTAACCCCAGCAAATACAGGCAGTGGAAAGGTTAAATAGCTTTACCTGTAATTCTATTCATTGTTATAAATTATGTCACTATACATTTTCTACTTAAGACAAATTGCTTTTTAAACAACAATAAGGACAAAGAAGCTGCTTGACTAGTTTTTGTGCAGTAAATGCTTCCTGTACTTGGTGCCTATTGTTTTTAAAGTAAGCAATAAAATCTTGGCTGCTCTCCTTCATGTCATTTAAAAATCAGATATGCCTTTTTCAAATGCTGCTGAGGCAAGCTGCAATTACCACAGGTCTGGAAGACATTTTGCATTTTTGTACAGTAGCCTTACTTATTACTCTTTACTAAGTGAACATAGCAAAACCAGCATCTCTGTCATTTTAACAACTTGTGCAGCCGCTGTGAACTTCACATAAAGTTGGTCAGGGTTAGAGAAATCAAAAATGGGGAAGTTCTACTACTTTCATGGAAAATACAGTCTTGCAGGAAGGCTCTGTTGGTGCCCCCACTGAAAAACACACAATCTCATAGGTTCATTCCTTGTTTCAAGGAAGCTACTGGGAAGGGGAAAGTCTTTAGATAGCTTGTCCACAGGGCATGCTTTTTGATTCTTAGTGCAGATAGAGAATCAAGTCAAGAGACGTACTGCAGCGGCAGAGGAAGCTCCAATGAATCATGTTGTTCATAGGTGTACTTGTTCACGTTTGAATTGTGAACAGTCAGAGAAAGATGAGATCACTGTAGACTGATGTAATATCTGAAGGTGCTGATCCTTAACCGTCCCAGAGTTCCAGGCGTCCAAGTTTTAAAATTTTCTGTCAGCATTGTAGTTTCCTCACAAGGGGAGAAACTCCACCCCCTATTTGTAAATTCAGCAGATTGTTCAAGCAGTTTCTCAACAGTTTGATGGTTCACTCAGGAGGGTCAGGCATTCCCAGCTCATAAAGAACGTCTGCAGAGCTGTGAACTCTATGTTGTATAGATAGAAAATGCATTGCCACTGGTGATATGCTGGCCAAGTTACAGCTCAACTCTGATATGAATCTCCTGATACTGATGACCAATCTTTGCCAAATGCTGCCTTGTACTACTGTAAACAGGAATCAATAGCAGTGTTACAGTGCAAAGTCTGATATCTGGGTTTAAACTGCTGACAGAATCAACTGAATGCCACAACACAGGTTTTATGCTGAATCTTAAGACTCATTTTCCGTTGTCAACTTCATTGCTGTATGGTGACTTGGAAGCGGGGTGTACTGCGCAACCAGGAAAGTGGTGCTGTTTCACAGTGTTTGCCATTCCCCTTTCTGCTAGTTTTCTCTGATTGGCAGCTGTCAGCAAATGCATATTCCTTTATAAGCCAACTTAGAGAAGGAAAACTTGTCCTAGAAAACAGCCTGGAATCTCAATGACTGTTTTTAACACTGGTTTAAGTCTCTCTTTTTCTTGAACCACTTCCTGCTAATCTTAGAGGGTTGTGGGTTTTTTTAGTGCAAAGTTCTACGTTGAATAAATATTACTGTATTTTGGAGAGGAGTTTTTGAAACCGTGTTTCTAGATCATTTCTGCAGACCATACACCATGTTTCCACTGCAGTCCCTACACTTGTGTGGGTAGCTACCAGTTGTCTGAACCGGAATTAGATTTGTTTTGCAAGTCAGTAGAAAAGTGGGCTTTCCACGCTCCAGCCCCCAGCCTCTACACCTATAGAATACACCCCTGAAGACTAGAATGCTTAGCTTGGTTTCTTGCCTATATTTTTTATTACCCATAAATTTCTGAGATTACTAGTAAAAGCTACTTATCAGTAGTTCCTATTTTGTTAGGTTCTGCTAAAACAAAAATTTCTCATTTGCTTTCATTTCAGTCCCTGCATGCTGCTCGGCTCGCTACAATCTAGCACTACTGGCCTTTTTTGGGTTCTTCCTCCTGTATGCATTACGTGTGAACCTAAGCGTTGCTCTGGTGGATATGGTAGAACCTAACACAACCTTAGCAAAGAATACGACTTCCAATGTGTGTCCAGAGCATTCTTCCACCATAAATGTTCCTCGCAACACAACGGTGAGGTCTGAAACGTATTGTCCTGTAATGTGGCATGTAAAAGTGTTTTGAGTAGAAGTCTGTGATTGATGACTCATGCTTAGGTGGCAAGAGAACAGGCTGTTTGTTACCAGATAGTCTTGTCAGTGGTTCTTTTAAAGCTATTCTGAATAATAGCCTTAAATGACGAGCTAATTCAAAAGTGCTGTGCTCAGGGTTAGGGTTTTTTTACATACATCCTTTCTGTGCTATTCCTTACCAATTGACCAATCTGACCTTGTAGATCTACTGTGACTCACTGTTTTATATGTCAGCAATCAACTGTTACCGTTATATCTGTGTCAGAGCTCACATCACTGTTCATATTTGCCTGTTCTTCATACAGTCTCCATGGCGTGAAGTTTCATTACAAATTAACATGCAATATCTTTCTCCTCCCTTCTTTGATCTCTTTCCTCTTTCCCAGATCATGATTCTTGTCTTCATATCCTTTGTCTCTGACTTCTTTTCCAGTAATCCTTAAAATCACTTTTCTTAACTGAACAGAACTGCTTTTAAAAAAGCCAAATCATCAACTTTGTGAATTTGGACTTGCGTAGATCTCATCTTATAATTGAAGTTTATTACTGAGCATTCTTCCTGTCTTCCTGCCTTCATTTTGTTTGCTTGGTTTTGATGACCAGAGGGCTGGAGCACCTCTTCTGTGAAGACATGCTGAGGGAGTTGGGATTGCTCAGCCTGGAGAAGAGAAGGGAGACCTTGTAGCAGCCTTCCAGTACCTCAAGGGGACCTACAAGGAAGCTGGAGAAGGGCTTTTTACAAGGGCATGTAGTGACAGGACAAGGGGAAATAGCTTTAAACTGAAAGAGGGTAGATTTAGATTAGATATTGGGAAGAAGTTCTTCCCTGTGAGGGTGGTAAGGCACTGGAGCAGGTTGCCCAGAGAAGCTGTGGATGCCTCATCCCTGGGAGTGCTCAAGGTCAGGTTGGATGGGGCTTTGAGCAACCTGGTCCAGTGGGAGGTGTCCCTGCAGGGGTGGAACTAGATGATCTTTAGGGTGCCTTCCAACCCAAACCGTTCTATGATTTTATGATTTAGAGGTCATTTATTATTTATAATGAGCAAATTATAATTGTGAACTTTATGGGAAGAAGATTTTTGTCTCATCACTTCTGCGAAATGTGTACTGCTTATTTAGATGCTCATAAATTGGGCTTTTGGAAGTGATCCCAAACTTAAGAATCACTTTATTGGGCAACAGTTCATGTCTTCTTGCTGGCTGACTTCATAGCTTCAGGCCCCTTATCTCAGTAACCTTTGTTTTTATTACTTTGCTAAACTCATCTTCCCTCTGTTGTTTGTTCCATTATTCTACCTAACCTAGTGAGTCCTGTCCTTGGCTGCGCTTTCTTTATATTATATTTAAGCACTGTATCTCCTTGTTTGCTTTTCCGTCCATAAATGTCCTGCAGGAAGAGCCGTTTTCTAAAGCATGACAGAATGTCCACACTGTGATACAGAAGTGGGATTCAGGCTCATGCAGACCACGTAATCTGTACCTGTGTCACCTAACCCAAGCTGCTTAGAACTCAGAAAGGGGTAACTGCCTGAGCACTTATATTTCACGCTGTGAAGATTTTCATACTTGGGCTAGAGCAAGATGTGTCTGGACAGACTGTGAACTACCTGAATTTGCTTTAAACACAACTTTGAACACAGTACAGATATATTTAGAGATAGGAGACCCTAAGGAGGAGGCCACAAAGGATTTGTAATTTAGGTATAAAGGACTAAATGATGGCTCAAAGTTATGTAATATATGGTCAGAGAAACTGCTATTTTGAACTTACTGCATTTTGTGGGTTTTTTCTCTTTTTAGGGGGAAAAGTATTCTTGGGACGCTGATACTCAGGGATGGATCCTTGGTTCTTTTTTCTATGGCTATATTGTTACTCAGATTCCAGGAGGATATCTTGCAAGCAAAATTGGAGGGAAGCTATTGATGGGGTTTGGCGTCTTTGGTACATCTGTATTCACCCTGCTTACTCCCTTAGCTGCAGATCTGGGAGTTGGCTACCTCATAGCTGTCAGAGCCTTGGAAGGACTGGGAGAGGTAATCCTTTTTCTCTGTGTAACTTGAAAATGTATTTGAGTAGTTTATTAATAAAATTGTAGTTATTAGACCCTGTAGGTGTTGGTATGCTGGAGTAGTATTGTGGCTTTTGTAGTAAGCTTTTTTTTTTTGGTAGCTTTTAAGTAGCTTAGTTTTAAATTTTTTGAATAGTTAAAAAGTTTGCACTGTATTTTAGCCTAAGCTTTTCAAAGGACACAAGATTTTATTTGTAATGACACTTGAGACAAAATGAGAGTTATCCTTTCTCATTTTTCAGAAACCAGGAACCCAGAACAGTATTGTTTATATTCTTGCAGGTTTTCCAGTATATACAGAATCAAAAGCAAGAGAAATTAATTCTGCCTCCTTACTCTCACACCTTGCACGCTTTTTTTTTTAAAGTGGTTTCTTGCTAAACAAGAAACTAACAGATTGTACTACTGCTTTTTAATTAAATATGCTTCGAAACATGCAAACTCCAAAGGAGTTGTAAAATTGTTGCATTTCAACAGAATTAAATGTTGTTTTCTAGGGTGTTACCTTCCCAGCTATGCATTCAATGTGGTCTTCTTGGGCTCCTCCACTGGAACGCAGCAAGCTTCTTAGTATTTCATATGCAGGTGAGAAATTCCCACGCTGATAATGGGATTATACATTTTTACTGCAGTAACAGGGAGGATTGACTTAAATCAAAGGGATTTACATTTAATGTGGAAAGCATAACATTGAATTAAATATTACTTTGCATTCATTATCTTCATTTATTCATGGCTTTTATAACCCTGAGAAAAAGATCTGCAGCTAAGTATAAACTTCAGTCTAACTTTGGTAAAAAGTGGTGCAAATAGTTACTGTGAAGCTGATTAAGAGAAGATACTGTAAATAAAGGAGACTTAGTATTAGGAACAAAAACCTGGAGGCAGAATCACAGGATAGAAATGTTTGGGGTTTTGTGGGTTTTGTGAAGTGTTTTTGGAGGAACTCAAGGAAGAAAATGTCCAAGGTCCCAGGTCTTGTTGCAAGAGCTCCCTGTCAGAGTCCGAAACTCTCTGACCAGAACTCAAGGAAGAAAATGTCCAAGGTCCCAGGTCTTGTTGCAAGAGCTCCCTGTCAGAGTCCGAAACTCTCTGACCAGATTCTCTTAGATATTCTACACGTGGAAGGTGTAATATTTGATATCAAATTTGCTTGTTTGAAGATATTTGACGTTACACAGGATTTGATTTAGCAGTGTGGTACAAAATATATGAAAGCACAGTACAGATGTAAGTTAACACTTGGCAAAATACAACAATTGCAATACACATTCGGGTTGAAGGCAGCTCAAGTCTGTTGTTCTCTTAGAAATTCTGCTTAGTTGTTTAGTTTTCATACTTGATGTTGGGCTGATGCATGTATTCGCTCCTGTCATGCTGGTCTGGCTAACTCAGGGAAACAGCCACACTTTGAATGAACCTGGGGAGAAACATTTGCACCACCAGCTGATTCACTTAACTGACATAGCTGTTTATCTAAAACAAAGGCCACCCTCTGGTCCCCTCTGTTGAGATAAAGTCGGCTTTCTTCAAAACAGCTGTGGGCAGTCACACCCTGCATTATTCCCTGAGCTTCACTGACACATTGCTTTTGCCCATCTTCACTGAGCCTTTGCCTGTTCTAGGGATTTATTGGCCAGTCACATTGTGGGGCAGATGAAAAGCGTAGATTTCTAAATTTACTAGTCAAAATTGATGTTATTTCTTTGAGGATGACAAATTTTGCAATCACTTAATGATGTGATGGTTTGTTTCACTCACTCTTGTTAGTATAATTCTGTTACAGCTTTCCTATTCGGCCTGGGCTTCGTCAAGAAGACAGGGCTATATCATGTAAGTTGTGGCTAGTTTCTCAGGCAGCTAAACCAGTCTAGTGACTCACTTGTGCTAACAGGAATGAAGCCTTGACCCTTTCTTCTGCACATTTCCCCATTTTCCTCCTAGCCAAGTGTCTCATTCCTTCTTTTGTGCTATTTCAGGCACTCATCAGACCCTTCCATGAGCCACTTTAACCTACCTAATGCAGCAGAAAACTTTTTCTCTTTTTTGTATTTGTTTTTGGCCTTAATAATGAATTAAATCTGCTTTAAAATTATGTCTCTGTCTGAGAGCCAGCGCACAAGCAGAGAGCACAGAGCTGGGAATGGCTTCTACTGCATTTAACAATTGGGAGCTTTTAAACTGTCCTTTTATATCTTGTGAAACTATATGCTAATGTACTAGTAAGAGGAGTCTGGGGCCTTGAACGGCCAATTGTTAAGTCATGGATGGATAAGGCATCTTGTGTAAACTGCAGTGTTTCCTTTTCCCCACATTTTCATGGTTAGCAGTCATGTGATCTGTGGTTTATTTAATTATGATCATATTAATTTTCTAAGAGAACGTATGATTAAGATTATATGTAGTTGTTGTTTTGATTTATATTTTGTATGACGTATGTGGTTTTGTTGTTTGTGGTTGAATTTTTCTGCCTCAAAAATAATTGTTTCCATGAAGATGGAATCTAGGCAGCCAGTGTATCAACATAATCTAATGTTTTCTAAATTGAGATTAGGTTTGGAGAACTGGTCATATAACTAAAAATAAGAGGCAAGGTCTGCTATGTATCACCAGTAGAGTTCCTAAGTATGTAAATAACATGGTTTGGGTTTCTGGTTTAAATTTGGAGTGGAGGAACCTGCCATCCTTTGCAAAATGTATATTGAATTATAAACTCATAGGAATAGTTCTTTCCTGCTTTTGGCTTGTATCTGAACTGAAATCTACTCATTTTCCCTTTGTCCTTGCCTGGTCCTACACCCTGTTGAATTCAGGGACCATGGGATTTGAACCTACCGGTTATATGGATGTCTTCTGGCTCTTGTTTCTAGCATTCCTGTTTCTGTGGAGGTGGTAGTAGTTAATAGAAATGCAAACAGATTACCAGTCACACACACAAAATATTATACCCCCCCACCCCCGCCTCCCCCAAGTCCTCAATTATACTGTGATCAGCTCTCTTGTGTTTTGCAGCAATTCCATTTGACTCACTTGCATTGTTTTGGATGTACTAGAGGCATCACTTTATTGGAGACAAATGTGCCAAGAATGCCTGTCTCTTATTGCTTTTTACTTGCAATTTTGGATGCTTAGGGCTTGTTGGCTCTGTTTATTTGGAGCTGCCAAAGCAGCTTATTGTGTCTGTGTTTCTCTCAGCCCCATACTGGGGTGATAAATCTTTTCTGCATGATTTATTACAGAAAAATAACATAAGTGATATGCCACTTAGATCTCCTATAGACCCCTTAAACTACTTTTCTTTTTGTTTTCTGCTTTGTTTTGCTTTCTTCTGGTAGGTGCACAGCTGGGAACTGTTGTCTCTCTACCACTATCTGGTTTAATTTGCTACTATATGAACTGGGTTTACGTGTTTTACATATTTGGTAAGTGTTTTTTCAATTATTGAAAGTACAGCCCATATTCTTTTTTAAAAGCATGATATATTATAAAACTTATTTTAAACTTTAAAAACATGTTTGACATGTAGTGTTACTGTTTTATTCCTCCTGGGAAATTAGAGATACTTAGTTACGTAGATTCCTGTGTGTGGCTCTGTAAGTCTTGCTTCCAATGAGCAAAGCTGTCCCTGAGTTGGACAAAAGCTGGTACAAGTCAAATGTTCTTAACTCTCCTGCCACTTGGAACAGCAGGCTGAAATTTCTTATTTGAAGTGTGAAATTGAGTTAATAACTTTAATCCCAGGAACACACTTCTACTCTGAATAAAAGAACATGTGAAAAGTTACTGCTGCTTTAAATGGGAACTGTGTGGAAAATCTAACAGTCACAGGAACCCTGAAGGAATGCCCCAAATGCAAGGCATAGCATGTTTGCTGTGAGTTATGTTCTAGAAGAAGCTCAAACACAGAAAATATTTTCTAACAGCGTGTCATGTTCTAACTGATGTTTTTGCAGGTCTGTTTACATGTCTGAGCCATTTCCTATAATGCATGGGGAAGGGAGAATCAGAATAAAAGACAAGGGTTACACTTTCCTCAATAAAACCACCTCCAATTTTTGTATAAATAAAAAGAATTCAAAACAAAGAACTGGACAAAAGTAAATAAGTTTACAATGCTGTGGTTATATAAAACTATAGTCGATTTGGACTGACTATTAAATAAGTTACCTTTTTCAAGTGACAGTTCTGGGATTGGCTTAAAGAAAAGGAGGACTGGTATGTCGGTTAAGCTCTATGTAGTGATATTCTCTGTATGTGCACAAGTATTTTTTGTGTTTAAACCTAATGTGATTTTTTATTTCCTCTGGGTGAGCCATATCCTTTGTGGCCATTTCATGTGACTGATAAAAATACAGTATGTGTGTGTATGCAACTTTCTTGTTGTGTGAGGCACTTCCACAAGTGGAAGGAAAAAAACCTAACCAAAACCACTTTCCTGCTTAGTCCTCTTTATTGTTTATTACTTCTAAATGTGTATTGTTAAGACACTTTGGGGAACTACTGTTTGTAAGTAGATAGAAAAATAATGTTAATTTAAAATTATATTGGAGTATTTGGAAAAAAACTTGCAACTAAGTAATCAGAGAGTGTCATTCACTCGACATAACTGCTTATGTTTTTATTTCTATCTTTTCACCCATCTTCTCCTAACAATAGGTGCACTTGGTGTATTATGGTTCTTCTTCTGGATGTGGTTCATTAGTGATACACCAGAAACTCACAGGAACATTTCATGTGCTGAAAGAGAATATATACTCTCTTCTCTAAAAGATCAGGTATAGCACTTTGTTATAATCATACTTAAGTGAGAATGTAAACCACAAATATTGTCATTAGCATCATGCTCTGTTGATGCCTACAAAAACATCCTTAATCTGAGATGGAGACAATGTTTGTCAAACAAATTAAAAATGTAGTGCAGTTGTATAAGTGAGAAACAATCAGTAATCAAACAAAGCATTTATAATAATGCCTTTTGTCACAGACTTTGTTGTGGGGCTTTTTAAATAAAAAGCTGAAGTCCATCACTTCTCTTTAAACCAGATCCTGACCTGTATAATGTCTTTAAACTTCGCAATATTACATTTTACAACTTCTTTTCGACGTGTCTTCTAGAGTAAGGAAGAGATTACTTTTTGCTGAAAAAACATTTTGAAAATGCTGATGAGCCAGTTCCTAAAGTGTGAATAAGAGTTTATTCCTGTGATTGGGAATATGTATTTACAGCCTGTGAAGCTGGCTGAGAGACCAAAGTTAGTATCTAGCATTAAGTAGGACAGATTCATTTAGATAAACGCGTGAGGGGTGACTTTAAATATTTAATGATTTATAGTAAAAGCAGGAGGCAAAAAATGTCAACAAGGGAAATCATACTTTTTGAAATTCTGATTACAAAACAATAGTAATTGGTTTACTTTGCAATAGTAAACAACAGAACAGTAATGTACATTAGTATATCTTCAGTGAGAACTGAACACAGTAATTCATTCATTGCTGATGACTTGCATCTATTGACAGACTCCTTGTGCCCTTCAGAATGAATGCTCAGCATAGATTTAGGTAGGATCAAAACACTATATTTGCTAAATGTTCACGTCAATGTCCTGATTACACTTTCTCTTCCCTTTTTCTCTGTCTTCTGCTTGCTAGCTTTCGACACTGAAATCTGTTCCCTGGAGACCTATACTGGAGTCCCTTCCACTCTGGGCTATCGTTGTGGCACACTTTTCTTATAATTGGACTTTCTATACTCTTCTTACACTCTTGCCCACCTACATGAAGGAGATCCTGCGGTTTGATGCACAGGAGGTAAGATAAAAATATAGTCACTTTCTTCTGAATTAAAGAAATTAAGTAACGGGGATCTTCTCTGCTGTTTAGAATAGAGCAACCAGTTTAAGAACCTTGGAATGTAGATGTATAGCTGGGAAATAGTAAAATAAATCCTTACAATTAAGCAGATGCATTAAAAACTGTTGCCTGCCTTGTAATTTCCACTTTTTTTTCAGGACTTACTTGACATTTAGCTTAATGCTAGCTTTCAAGCTCATTTTTGTGGCTGAAGATGCATATTACTCATTTTTACCTGCTCTGATTTAAAACAATAACTATAAAAATATTTTTCTCTGGTTTATGGTTTGTATGATTGCTTCAGATTTTATACGTGTTTTATGGCTTCTGAAATCCTATCTTTATTTCTTTGTTCACTCATAAAGGAAAACATTTCCAGTTAAAACAGAAAAATAAAGCTAAGGGAATAATTAATAATTGAACAAGTGGCATTTTTTAAAGTAATTTAAGGCGGGGGGGGTGGGGAAGGGAGGGCCAGGGTGGGAAGCTTCAGTCTGATTGCATACCTTTCCAAATCATAATTTTCTTTCCTTCCCTCAATGAGCAGGGTAGATAGGATGAAACAAAGCCATTAAGGTCAGATACAGTGCTCTTCAAGAAAATTTTTAAAAATGAAAATTACTCATCAGGAAAAAATTATGAGGGCAGGGCATGTGGAACATTCTTATTTATAGCAATTAATTTACTGTACTGGTCTTTCTTTAATTAGAAGGTTTTTGATAGCTGTACCAGCTTCTCCAGGTAAACTAAGCTTAAGTAAAAACGTGCTCAGAAATTTCAAGAAGTTTAGCATAGTCTTTTCCTGTTTTAACACATGAGACTAGTTTAGAGCAAACTGAAGATGCGCACCATGCAAGAAAGAGATGAAGCCAGCAATCTTGAGAGAAAAAGATGGGGAGTCTCCATGTTAGAAGAGAATGTTGCAGTAGGCAAGCTGCAAAATGGCTGGAAAAAAAACCACACCTGAAGTTGCTGGTCAGGTTACTTATTATACCTCTTGAGGGAATACCTGCATAGTCATCTATGAAAGTCATTTGCTACCACAGCCCTCAATTGCAGGTGTTTTACAAAATGCCACTGCATTAAATGCTAATAGGTTCTGCTCTGAAGTGGTTTCCTGTGTCTCTGGGTAATGTTTCTTCTTTTTGGAGTGACTTAAATTCACTTGCATAATGGTGTTGGACTAACTTTGTTGCCAGCTGTTTAGATGGAAATTGCATTACTGTTGAAATATTATACAGTTGCTACTGTGTAGTGCACCGGTTTCCATCCTATAATAATGGGATAGGTTAAAAATAATGCTGTGTCTTTGAACAGTGCTTCAAAAGAAGTTAGGGGGCTTTTATTACTGAGACTATATTCTCTTTTTCAAAATTTTACTTACTGCTTTTGAAAGATGAGCATTGGAATCTAACAGGCAGCATGTTTGAGTTCTGATAGAGTGGATTTCAGGTGGGAATGTGTTTCTCATCTCATTTAAAAATAAATTTCGTAGGAGAGCTTTCACTTCTGCTTTGACAAATACACATTTTATAATAGTATATAGATGTTAAGAGTATTTCTATCCAATAGCTATCCACATACCTCTTTTTAATCAGAGATTAAGTCAAATTATAGCTCTGTTATCAATAATTTCCACAATTGTATGGAAGGGCTGGAAATTTATGCAGTTTAGTAGAACCACTTTTTTCCCCTCATCAGAAAAACCATGCAGAATCGGGCAGAAGGCTCTAAACAGCTCTTGTTTAAAGTAGTGGGAGTTAACAGGTGACTCCACTGTAAGTAATGTCAAGTCCTGAATGATAACTTTACTTTGGGATCGTGGAATGTCCAGCCTCGTTCTCATGAAATACCTACTTCTGACTCTTGTCTGTGATTACAGCCAGCGTCAGATGGTGCAGCAGATAGATACGGGATAATGTAACGTGGAAGAATTGTAGCAGTACAACCCCCAGAGATTCCATATAACTTTCAAAATTCTGAATAATATTTACAGCTTCTACTTGCTAAAGTAACTCACTCAATAGCCTGTCCTACTTGAAATTGGTGTTTCTGGAAACTTGTGTGATCAGGTCCCCAAGATACCTTTATGTATAGTTTTGTTTTTCTTGAACTCAATTGCTGATTTCAATCTTTGAGTTTTTGGTCTCGCTGCATTAGTAGTTATGGATTAAGTCATGCAATGGAGAATTTACACATTGTTAACTTCAAAATGCTCTGCTATTTCTCTCTTATGGTAACACCAACAATAGTTATGTGGGTGGGTGGTTTTGACACCTCTGGTTCAGTCTCTGTTAATGCCCTAGGACAAGTGATTTTTCAGCATATTGAATTGTCATTTCATTGTCTTAACTGTCTTTTTTTATCTCCTTAACAGAATGGGTTTTTGTCTGCCCTACCTTATTTTGGCTGCTGGTTATGTATAATTCTGTCTGGGCAAATTGCTGATTATTTACGGGAAAAACAGAACTTGTCCACTGTTTGTGTTCGCAAATGTTTTACCCTAATAGGTAGGTGCAAGTATCATCTCTGTTTGGAACATACCACCGTATCAGTCTGGAAAAATGAAGGGTTTGGGAGACTAGTGTGAAATTCTGCTGTGAGACTAGGCAGGATTGTGCATGGCTTGAGAGGAGCAGCTTTATTTGTACATTAATTTGTCAAGAGTAAATCCTATCTTTTTCAATTAAAAACTAGACCTATTGGTTAAGAGAATGATAAGAGATTGCCAGAAGCTTTGTTTAGGTCAAGATACATCATTCTTACGATCAAACTGATTAAATAAATGGTCAGGCAGAATCACCATTAAAGTGGTGATGATTGCTTGTGAATGACTTTCTCAAACTGAGATGGAGTATTGTTCTGCGTGAGCCTATTCCCAGCCCTGTTTTGTTCAATATTTTGTTTATTTAAGACTTAAGTAACTGAATAGGAATATACTTGCAAAATTTACAGTTGCTACCAGGGTAGGAAGATCAAATAGAATCCAAAATAGTCTTGACTATTTGGGAGATGATCCAAAATCACCAAGAGATCAACAAGATTGGGTTTTTAACGAAGACAGGTAAAAGGTTGTATTTAGGAAGATGTTGATTGCCGATTAAAAGAGGGGACAGTGGAAAGAAGGGATGAGAGGGGAGATTCACATAAGTTGCAGTCTGCTTGCTGTGTGCCCATCCTTGTTCCTTCTTAATTCTGCTGATTTAATTGTTTTCTTTAAAGCAGTTCCTATAACAAACTCTCAAGCATCTTTTTTTTTTTTTTTTTAAGTACAACTCATTCTAGAAGCTGCCTACAGGAGAAATATGCATACATACATATGTGTATGTATGTCTTTATATTAAATCTTCCAGCTTTATTTTATTATGGTCTGTAGAAGTCAGTGTTTGTTCCTGAAGCCTGGGGAGTTAAATGGGGATCATTTCTTTGCAGCGCACTGTTCACCAATGTCAGTGTGGCTCCTGTTATTTTTATAACAATAAATAAAACTAATTTGTTAGGTCACTTTCAGTATCTGTTCATTTTTGTTGAATTTTTATCTAGCTGAAGTTTGTTCTTTGGAGCTAGGGTGGGATTTTCTTGCTCTGGCTACAGTTTCCTGAGGCAGCAACAGGTTTGCGACCCATCTGCTCTTCCCTGCTTGATGCCCACTGTCACGCAGGTAGTGCAGTGCTGGATCTGTACACTAGGTGGTAGTGGAAGTTATATAGAAAATGTATGCACAGCATAGAGGCTTTTAATGTGTCTCATATTAAAAGTCCATTGACTGCAAGATTTCTGTCTTAAAGGAATGATTGGACCTGCGGTGTTCTTAGTAGCAGCTGGATTCATAGGCTGCAACTATGCACTGGCTGTTGCATTCGTAACCATATCAACAACACTAGGAGGATTTTGTACATCTGGCTACAGCATCAACCACCTGGACATAGCACCTTCGTAAGTATTGCTGAAGCTATTGTTAGTGCATGTGATACAAAAAAAAATTCAGTGGTCATAAATGTGTTGCTGGGGGTGCCTGGGAGACTTAACTATGAAACCATGTGCTGTACAGACCTGGAATGTAAACACTGACAGCGACTCAGGTTTACAGGATTAAGCATTGTATTTGCAAAAAGTGGAAGTATGGTAGAGGGTGTGATAGGAACAACAGTTTAGAACAATTCCATTTTTGATCCTGCAGTAATAAGTGATATAATTCCTGTAATCATATTTACTAGATTTTTATCTTATTTGATTCAGGATCTTAATAGGACACTGTTTTTGGAACAGCACGATACAATTAAATATTTCACTCTTTTAAGCTTTACCATCAGAGCTATCAAAATTTAGCATGAATTACCATATTTAAGCACTGTGATACAGGCAAATTTGTATTTGAAAAACATTCTATGCATCAGTATCAAAATCTTCTCATGAGTAGGTGACCCATTATCAGCAGGTGACATATCAGATATGTACAATTGCTCTTAAATGACTAACTTTTAAGAAAGGAAAATTAGACTTGAGGCTGTAATTTCTCCACTGTGTTACAAATTCACGATCTGACAGATTCTTCAGTTTCCTAAAAAGCATGGATGTGCATGTATTTTTTTGGAAGTCCACACGAGCATTCTTTGCACTAGTAAAAGTCAAGTACTTTGCTTTGTCATTCATTTACCCATTTGTGGTATCACTTAGATATGAGCAGGGTCAAATGACTTTATGACCAAAGAGGGGAGTGTTTCTCTACTAATGTGTAAAATGAAAAGAGTTTAAGTGTAAGTAAAGAGGGGGGGGACCCATTTCATAGAAATGTTACCTAGAAAACAAATCTTTAAATCTGGACAACTTCTGGGAAACCTCAGGTCCACATTGAAGATGGCACCCAAGCTTTGGCAGTTGGAAGGGTGGTGGTCATGTCCACCACGACATACAAGTTTTGACTTGACAGATGAATATGAAATAGTGGGAGCGCAATCAGTCTTGGCAGATGAGATGAGGTACCAAGCAAGAGGGAAGGTGTCAGTGGACAGCTATTAACAGCTTGTACTATGAATTGAATATGAAAGTAAGAAGAATAGTTTCTGTGCTGTGCCTTGTTTTAAATCAGGTAAAATCACAAATTTATAAGATGTAGTTAAAGCAGTGCATCTGGGGTATTATGGGGCCATTATACAACTTCTGTTTCCAGCTTCACTTTGCAGAACTGCAACGGTTAATTTCCTAAAAATGTAGAACATAACTCCAACTTGTAGTCAATTTGTCTTATGTCTCTGTTTAAAAATACAAAACATAAGCATTAATGTCAAAAGGCATTACTACTGTAAGTTACTTAATGGCAGAATTTGGGTAACTCTCACAGAGTTTGCACGTGTTAAGTCAGATTCTTGTGAGGACCATGTTCATACCCTCTGGCTTTAGGAATCTGGACTCGTCTTTAGTTATGAAGAGTGGTGGGAACTTCTTGAGACTGGCTCAGACTACATCATGTGTAAAGGGAGTCTGCAGCAGCTGGAGTCCAAATTTAAACATCTCGGCTGAGAAGCTGATGTTGGATCCAGTGAGATTAACTGAGGCCTAGGTTATTTATTGCTTGTTTTTGTATCCATCTTCAAACTATTCAGTTCTGGTTGGCAAAAATTACTCAGAGTTACTCAGAGTGCAGGCAGAAGTCAGTGGAGCTATGCTTTGGATATATGAACAATGCTGTTAAATACTTTTAAAATGAGACCCGAAGGATCTCAAATCAAGCATCTAGTAGCCACATACATTCTTGGCCTATGTTTTCATTTCCTGTCCATAGGATGGGTTTCACATTGTCACCCCCTCTCAAGAGTGTTGGGAAAATAACCTAATATTGTGAAAAGTTCTACTGAAAAGCATTTGGGATGATTAAAATTCTACTTGCAACAGCTGAATAGTATGCAGAAAGCAAGGTTTGGGTCCATGCATTGAGCAAGTGAAGTGAAACAAAATATTAAATGGTGCTCATTAAGTGAATATAATTCATCCTGTCCACTAAGTGCAACAGAGCAGTCAGAGGAAAAAGGAAATCATGCAACTGTAGTGTGTGCCTGTGTGAGGCATATGCACAAGGATGTGTGCAGGTGACAGCTGAGGTTTCTAGAACTAGGATGTTGTATGTATTTTATAATTTGACTGATACTTCACTTTGCACTTATTTCAAGGGTGATGTTGTATATAATGGTATACAAAGTATTTTAAGCTGTTGAAAAAAGCCACAAGAAAAAAATAATGATGCATGTCAGCAGGCATAATTAGATTCACCACATGAACTGCTGCTGATCCCTCTGACCAAATCCCACTCTATCTTCCTACCCTTGACAAAGTCCTGCTTTTATTCCCTTTGCATTTAAACAAGACAAGCTCCTCTAGCCCTTCTTTCCTCTCAGATAGGCTGAAGGGAGGAGTATACTGGTGCCTTGCTGATAGTTGAGGGACTTTGGCCAGGCATCACCTCTATAGGTGAATGGTTGCATATGCAGGAAGACTTTGCTGGATGGCAACATGGTCAGGCTGGATGCTGTTTTATTGAAATTGATGGTTCTCTATTCAGCACATGTGTGCTTTAATTCAGAGTAAATCTGTCCAAATGAAGATAGAAGGAAAAGGGCATGTCCTTGTAACAAAGGTCATAGAAGGATACCTTCTTCAAATACAAAAATATAAAACCATCTAAGATGAGAGGGAAAAGATAACTTACGTACACACACACTTAACTTTTTGCAACTCTCTGAGCTTTGTTGGATGAAATGAAGGCAAACGTTCACCAATACATACATCAATACATTGCCGTGGTTACGATTTTTAGTAATGCTGTTAGCATGAGCCCTCATAGTATTCCCATGGCTCTGTTATACACTAAGCACTTTGCATAGCTGGGTTTTTTTAATCATGATTTTACTACTAAACTGCTTTGCAAGTCGACTTGTATTTGGTTATCCCCACTATGCCATAAGAACCAGACCAACAGCTTACTGTTGGTCTTGCTCTACAGACATGTCATTTTTTTGCTTTCCCATTTTGTATGGGACTCTCCGTTGTGCTAAGGGAGTGGCATAGCAGTTATCTGCATCAAACAGTAAGCATTATCAAGAATGTAACCTATGTCAGGAACACTGAGCATAACCAGATGCATTTAGCCAGTAATTGGTTGCCAAAGATCTTTGGCGGCCAGGGACACAAACCATGTTTACTTTTGAAAGTGAGTGTTAGCAGTATTGTAATGCTTAAACATGTTCAAGACAAAATTCATTTGGTTTTACAGAAAAACTCCATTTAAAGCCTTTAAGTATGTGCTTTTTTTCCTATGGGAAACTTCTAGGCTTTCACATTCAGCTTCATAAAGGCTTATTAATTCTTAAACACTTTCCAAGGTAAGAGGACTGCATGCTACATCTGTAAGAAATAAAGATCGCTATCATTAAGGCATTGGAGCTCAGTCTAAAATACAGTGCTGTGCTTTAAACTGATACGTAGCGTTGACTCTCAAGAAAACAATCAACTGTTAGGCTAGATAACTGATTCTCTTTCTCAGGAAAAACCACCTGTTTCTCCAATATTGTTGGACTGGATACACATATTACAACCTTTTATAACAATTCTGTATGGTTGAATTTTTTTGTTTTGGTAAACAAAAATGTCAAAGCTATGCATCTCTCTTTAGAGAGAATTATGTTTCTGTTGTGTTAAAATTGGTGAAGACACAATTTCACTCTGCTAAACAGCCTAGAATGATCACTGGGCAATAATTTCTTTCTCCTGTGGTAAACTGCAACTATTAGTATTTCATATGTTTCTTCAGCCAGCAAATCCACCTTGAAAATCAGAACCGCAGGGATCTGTACTCTGGTGTTTGGAAGGTCAAGGTCTGCTGTAGAATGTCTAGCTCTTATTTCTCTTCAGTCTCTCTCACAAGTCTGCACTTGTGGTACAGTTTCAAACATCATCTTTTGGTATTGCAACACTCCTGTGAGAGAGATCTTTAATTGCTTAGAGATGAGGTGCTGAGACTCAGATATTAAGCAAGTTACTATCTTTACCCATCAAGTTCTTGCTGCTGCTGGTGCATATGCATGCACGTGCGTGTGATAGCAACACATTCATGGAACAGGAAGCCTCAGAATGGAGCTGCAGGAATGGCAACCAGCAAAACTGGTTAATTCAGACCCATTCCCCATTGGCCTTGACCCACAGAACGCTGAAGGGAAGGATTGCTGCAGCGCTCTGAACTCAGGTCTTTGGAGCACACGGTCTGTAGTGTAAGCAGGGATACCCATCTGCACTGGTGATACTGCCTTCTTGGCAGACACTTTTTAGTAATGATACCTGAACCAACTCTTATGTTGCCAACCAGCATTCTGTCATGCTCCTTATCTTTCACCTTCCAAGGCATGTAATGTTTGTTTTCTAACTTCTCCAATGGATCCATTCCAGTTTGGTTGTGGTTTAGCAAAGGGTACGTGAGTTTGGATTATGGATCCTGAGCAAAGACTTGAGTAATTTAACTTAAATTCTGTCACTAGCCTCTGGAAAAGAGGGACATATAGAATCATTTAAGTTGGGAAGGACCTTTAAGGTCAAGTTCAACTGTTAACCTAACACTGTGAAGCCCACCACTAAACCATGTCCCTAAAAATGTACATACCAAGTTGTCAGTGAGTTCTTATTAGAATAAAAGCAAGCCATTCCCACTAGAATATTTGTGTTTTAATTTGTCTGTGTAATAAAGATGAGGCCTATGTGACAAAATTGTTTCCATGACTGATAAGCAGGATAAGTTAATAAGCAGTGTTAACCATTTCTCTTACAGGTATGCTGGAATTCTCCTGGGGATCACAAATTCTTTTGCTACTATCCCAGGAATGGTGGGGCCAGTTATTGCCAAGAACCTCACTCATAACGTAAGTCTGCTTACTATTTTTTCAGTTGTTATGTTTTTATCTTCATTGAATGAAAGTTCTGTCGTCTTAAGTCTGCAGCCATTAAATGAAATCTGGGTTATACATTTAAGTTGTACTGTTCCGTTGCTGTGAATGACTTAATTCCTTCCTTTATTCTTCTGATTCTGATCAGGTAAAAGATACCTGATTACTTAAAGGTAAAATCCAAGACCTATGTAGGACTTTAAAATATTAATGATTCATCCCTTATATTCTGTAGGAATAAAATTAATATGTTTTTTTCACAGTAAAACTCTGTAAAAATGCCAACTAGGTAAGACAGTTGTGGTATTGTTTCAGCAAATTAAGACAAGTTCTTACTTGCTCTTTTTAAAATCAAGCTGTCACACGTGTTGAGTTGTAAGGTCAACATCTGTCAGATGAATGAGAAGCTAGATTCAAATGTGTGGGTTTTATAATGCATCCCTTTGTCCTAATCCTGTAATGTGCGTACATTCTAAGATGTGTTAGTTTCACAAGACACCTAACTTTAACAGTGTTAGATTTTACTTCCAAGATGGTTTAGTTAAAGGCTGGGGCAGAAAAAGGGAGCAGAGTTGTTTGATTAATTTATTTTTTTGTTAAATCAACTGTATGTCTTATTCTAAAATCCTTTAAGAAAGGAAGACGGGAGGAATAAGTTTATTGATACAACTAAAATTTTGGAGTTGGTGATCATTCCAGTGATTTCCTTAAAAATAATATTAAAATGTTCATTTATACATGAGTTCAAACAAATTAATTCTTCAGCCATCTTAACAAGTGGGATTTTTTTCTTGTTTGGTTGTTTTTTTTCCCCACACTAATGCAATGTCCTGGTATTATTCTTGTTTTGTAGTAAGATTGTTTACGGGTTTGTTACAGCAGTCACCTGGAACTAAAAAAAAAAATAATAAAAAAAATGTTTAAGACGTCTACAGATATTAATTCTTTACTTAAAAAGAAAAGAAACCCCAAAACCAAACAAGCCACAGCTCTTTGCTACCCATGTCTTAAGGCCTTTGTTAAACACTAGAGTGTAGAGGATTCCTCTTGAAATCTGAGTAAAGATAGCTACCTTGTTTGGGCTAAAAACCTTATGATTCTGGCCTATCCACCCAGTAGTCGTTAAAAACAGCAAACTGTATAGTGTAGAGCACTTCAGCTACTGGGTCGCCTGACTTAAAAGCAAGGTAGTGTTTCCCCTTACAGTAAGATTCTCTGAGTTTGTGTAGCATTTGTGCAAATGTGAATTTTGATGTGAAGGTTCTGCATCTCAGATGATAAACTGATCCAGATAATCCTGTCAGAGCTGTGTTAGACGATCTGTGTAAGCCGTATTATTAAACTGAGGTTGACTATACTGATGATTTGATCTGTTAAGTTTATAATGCTTTTATGTTGCTGTGAAATCATACTGAATAGAATTTACATTTAAATAGGCAAGGCATGTAGCATTGGTTTTAAAATTAGTTTTTCTTGAGTGTGGAGCTGCACATTGACTGCATTTTTTTTTTTTTTTCCTCCCCCCCCCCCCCCCCCCCCCCCCCCCCCCCCCCCCAACAGAATACTGTGGGAGAATGGCAGACGGTTTTCTATATTGCTGCTTCTATTAATCTGTTTGGAGCAATTTTCTTTACATTATTTGCAAGTGGAGAAGTTCAGGACTGGGCAGTCAGTGGATATCACTTGCCTAGAAATTGAAGGAGATGTTGAAATACCAAAGCTGTGCTGAATCCCAATGCACTAGAATTACGTGACCGGAAAAGTGCCTTCCCGACTGATGCCTAGGAGTCTTCAGAGCTTCTCAGTTAAACTATTTTATCTGTATATCTTTGGTACTGAAAATCATTTGACAGCCTATGTGTGCTATTTCCTAACAAGAAACTACTTGAATTAAATATAATAGTTTCATGCTAAGACTTGATATCAAATATATGATCAGAGACAACTTTTTAAATTGGTGTGCTAGGTTCCAATTCTTTCCAGTTTTTAATTAATATTTTCGGAATTAATGTGTAGGCAGATGTTTGTTGATACTGAAATGAGAGGAAAAAGCAAAGTGATTATGTAGCACTGTAAGGAGGAATAGCATGCAAAGGATTGTACCCAAAAAATGTTTTGATTTCCGTGATGAGATAGGGTTTTTGCTGTTCAAAGGTCTAGAAGAGCTCTAGTTTTCTACAGTCTTTTATAAGGCTTTTATTTTGTCAGTGTTTTAATTGATGTCTAAGAAATGCAAACATAATTTTAATCTATTTTACACACAAGTTTTTGATACATATACATTCCCTGTTTCATGAATACAGCTTCACAATTGATACAGAGTGATGAGGAAGTAAAAGGTACTGTTACGACTGACAGAATAACCCATGTGTTACTGCTCTCTGTGGTGCAGGTTTTTTAAATAGGCCTTATTTTTATTCATCTGTGCAAAGCAGAAGCAGTGCAACTCTGTGGTTTAAATCTAGGCAGTGTGCAAGAGTGAACTAGAAATAGAATATCTGCATGCTTACTTTAAAATAACTTTCCGTTTGGTAGTTCATTTTTTCTCTCTTTAAATCAATGCAGTGGAATTATTTCCTCTTGCATGTAGATACATTTGTCAGCTTGTCAAGGTAAATGCCATAAAATAAGGCTAGTGTAGGGAATAATGATGAAAATCAGTACTCTTCTCCAACAGCCTTATTTGTTAGATAAAAGTAGAGTAAAAAAGAACTAGTGCAATAACCTGATGCTATTAGTTTCCTATCAACGTAGAATTTCACACTCAAGAGCATCCTTTGCACAACATGCAGTTAAATGCCACATGGTAGCATTAAATGAAGTCTGTGAAAGCGGCGGCCTTGTTAAGAACAAATGACTGAATGATCTTGTAGTCACAAAGCAAAAAAAATTCCTGTGCCAAAGATTCCTGGGTTGGAGCAATTAGAAAAGAAGAAAAATCACTGGGCTCTGGGTTTTTCATTTACCACCAATCCAAAAGAAAAGCCCAGTACTAAAGTTGCTCCAGTGGAGCCTACCTGCTTTCATTTCTAGGAAATGGCATCTGCCTGTTCTTTTTATCTTTAAGGGCCAGTTTGTTTTGACCTTCCTTGAAGTGTCATGTTCTCTGATGGTGGAACTGTGTTTAAATCTGAGTTTGTGTCTGCAGCAGCATTTCCACAATAAACAGTGTGAAGTTCAGATTAAATTAGTAGTTGTTCAGTGGGAGTATGTTAAAGCTATATTGTGTCTTCAGTGTTTCCACAATAAATGGAATGAGTAGTTACATGTGCATCCGTTGTTGAAAATTACTATCTCCCTGAAGTTAGAACACCGTTCTCAAAGTATGCTGAACAAGATTGGTGACTGTATTAAGGGATGTTTGTTATTTTCCTGAAAAATCACCCGCTTCAGAAGTTTCCTGTCTAGTTTCACAGGTGAGTACTGTCTTCCACCTGACACTGTATTAAAAGGAATAATTTTGCTTTGTGTTTATAGAAATGTGTACTCTTTCAGGAGCCTTGTTTAAAAAGGCGAGGGAAAAGTTTAAAAAAAATGTTTCTTAATATAGATTAATTTATGCCTTTGCTTTTCTAGAGATCATAAGCAGGGCAACATACAGACAGGGTTGCAGTTTCTCTTCTTCTGAAGTTAGAAGCTCCAGCTTCCCATGCTTTTAGTATTTTTCCTTGAAAACAATTCAGTTCAGAATATCAAAATTAAAAAATACATACTTAAGGGAGTAGATGCAGTAAAAGTGAATGTAGACATTCTCTGTATCGCTGAAATGAGCCTGAACTGGATTCAGTTAAAACTCAATCCATTTTAGGCATACCAGCAACTGAGCAGTCCAGAAACTTTTTACTAGCATACTAGATCTTATTTTCTCCTCGTCTAATGCACCATTAATACTTACTTTGTATACTGTGTAACTTCTAAGTGATCTTGAAGGAGGGAAAAAATGCTATAAATCCTTAATTGTTTCTAGACAAAGAGCTCCAATTAATTTAGTAGTACATAACTATTTCCAATTTTACTTTTAAAAGTATCAAAACCAGCATGGGATTCTTGCTCTTGATTCAGTGCGGCTCTTCACACATAAGAAACAAGAAAATCCCAAAAACCACTTAAATTACCTTTCTGCATCATGCTCAGAAAGAGGAAAATCTGTAGGAAAAAGCTGTCCAAGTATTTTGTGCTAATCATGATACTGTTTCTACTGCATTGCAATGTTCCTGTTTGCACAGTGTTCTCAGTCAGTTTCATCTGTTCAAAAACATTTCTCATATTCTGTATTTTCAGAAGTAACAAGGGGTTTGAGTACTTGTCTTGGTTTACGTGGCACAGGATCTTGACAAAAATTGGGTAGGTTTTTTGTGGTGGCTGTTTTCCTGAAACAATCCTTTGATTGTTACTTTTTGCTGCATTTCCTTAACAGGTATACCAGAGCAACAAGTTGTGCTCTCCATTCCATCCAGAACCCTGTGATTAGGATGTCCACCTGGAATGAGGGAAGTCAGTTCAAAACCAGATTTCACCCATTTCGGAGCACAAGTTGAACTACTGGTTTGGGAACTTGTCTTAGTGTTGCCAGGTATTTTTAAGCACATTCTCCTCAATGTCTCCATCTAACACAATTCTGCTTAAATATATTTTTCGAAAATTTAGTGCAAAGTTTTACCAACATTAGTAAGAGATGGAATAACTCTTCACAGAATATCCTAGAGCACATGACATGGGTATTGACCTGAGATCTGAACCGTGGTATTTTACAGCCTGGAAAAGTGTCTTCATCATGCTTTTCAAAAGAGGAAAGGCCACAAAGTAATGGGTGTTTTCAATTCACTATTTCTTTGTTCCAAGGGTACAAACTGTCAGTCATGCAGGTTAAAGAAGTCTGAAGTATTTGACAGCCAAAAACATGAGTTATGTAGACTTTCTTAATGCTAAACTAGTGAAGATTTATATAGCCATATACAGGCACCTGTGCATGGTGCTTCCCCATCTGCATGTTCCTCTGTAACTGGTGATGACTGTATTTGCTACGTGAAAGGATCATCTTAATTCACGTCCCATAAGTTGAATTGTTCCTGTGATGTATCTTTTTTTCCTGGCTTCTCCTCTCAATCATTTATTTACTTAGTTGCCAATGTCTTCTCTTCTACTTTCTGGGAATGTTTGATTCTATGATAAATGAACTAACCTTTGAGTTTAACAGGTCTTCCAATGTTTTTAGCATTTGCCAGGAAGGAAACCTATGAGTGAGGAAGCCTATACATTACGAGGATAAGTGAGGCAAAGTTTGTACGGAAAGGTGGTGTCTTCTGTTAGATGACTTAGAGCATCTGAGAAAGAGAGACATGCTTTAAAATTTCAGGCCTCTTCTTTTATGTTATGAGCTCAACCATCACAACTAAAACACTGCTAATTGTGCTTTGTAGGCTGTTACAGTGAGTAGCATCCTGAGAGGGTCCCCAAGTTCTCCTGTGTACCTGTATCTCAAAAAGCTGAATATCTACTTTTGAATCACATGATTTAAGAGCAATCAGATCAAACAAAGTAAATTGAAATGATTCTCACTCAACCACTTCTTGGCTGGCCAAATCCTTTTCGGAGACCTGTCAGTAAATATACTGTCTATTAGTACAAGGGCACTGGACTGTGTTGTTATATTGAAGAAGGTATGTCTGACTTGAAGCAAAGGAAAGGATATAATTTGCCATGAATGATCTGGTATTAACACATTTTGCTGTTATTGTGCCCACTGGGAGGAAACCATCGCACGCCACTAGCAGTAGTGTATTTACCAACAGTGAAGTAGGTAATACTGAAAATATGCAGAAGATTGTGGGGTAAGTACTTAAAGTTAAGAAGTTGGTTAGCTTTCTGTAGGTCTCTTCTATAAAGTAATATAATAAGCCATTTTTTAAAAATGCATTTATTTACCAAATCAGACCATGCTAGAGTCAACTTAAAGCTTTCGTGACTTGCCTCCTTTATGCTTCACTCATAGAACAGTTATTAATATTTCTATAATTCTATATCTAATGGACTATGTGTTTATAATTCTGAGAAATACCTTAAGAAAGGTTTCATTTATTTACAGTTTGTGATGGTGCATATAGTCTATTGCAGAACTAATTCTTGCCATGTTTAATGTGAGAGTAAAACAATGAGTTTATTTGAATTTTTTGGCCTCCACCCAGCAGAGTTGCCTGTAGCCCCAGTAATTGTTTTATATCAGGGTGTTAGTTATTAACATTTTTTAAGATTCCAATTGCCAGAAAAAGAGCTGCAAGAAGACACCAGCAGTTATTTAAATCCCAGTTGTGTAACAAATGGGGCGGGGGTTTGTTACACAAAGGCATGCCAGAGGATAAAAGCCTGCTACCTTGAGTGAGAAACTGGAGATACTCCCAATTAAATCACCATCGCAACCTTTCTACTTCCCTTCCTTCGTAAAGCTGCCATAATTGTTGTTGATCGTATGTTTTGGACTAAAACTACATCTACGTGATTCAAATGCTTGACACAGAAATCAGTTATTGTGTGTAAAACCATTGATCTGACTTGATGCAACACCTGCACCTGGTAATTTCTAAGAAGCTCCAACACCCATCTGACTAATTCTCAAGAGAGTCATAACTCAATACAGTGAAAAAGGCATTTCTTTGAGAAAAGGGTTTTTTCTACATGAAATTTTAACTGTTTGACCTTATCACTTAAGCAGTGCTGTTCTAAAATAGTTGCGCATGTTATTTTGGAGAAGTACTTTTCCTTATCCTCCTGTAAGCTCCAAAAATGCTGAATTGATTTTTTGCTTCTCAGTAGCATACTTAATAAGATTACACATTGGCAGAATTCGGGATTGGATCAGACTCAAAACATGAAAACTCAGGTTGTGGAGCAATTAAAAAGAAGGTTGAGGTACTGATGTGCATTTTCAAATGAATGCAGATTAACTTCAGAATAATGGTAACTTTGCTCTTATTGCAACATAACCTGTATGAGGTTGCAACACACTTTGAGAGAGGGTGCCTGGGAGTTGCCCAAGGCATAGCAATGGAAAGAAAGTGTGGCTTATGAAGCCAAAATTCTGTTTGCCTTCCCCTCTCTTTAAAGGATAGCTGTTTGCTATAGAGTAGACCTGAATGAAGAGTGTTAATAGCCTTTCATAAAGTGTTCTTGGGAGGAAGTTTCATGAAAGGAATTTCTTAAAATCCTTTGTATACAGAAGTTTCCATATGGCTGCTTCAGAACAGGAAATTAATATATTAATTTTTCTGGTCTTTTCCTAAATTAAATTGCATTGTAGACATTTAATAAACTTAGCTCAGCTAGACTTGGATATTGTCAAGTTTTCTGATGGAAAACACGATTCTGTTGATGTTCCTCTGAATACCCCATATGCTGAAGCATTCTAGCAGTAAATGAGTGACCTTCTATTTCTGAATTGTCTTATTAGCTGAGAAGACTTAATAGATGAGGACCCAGAGGGTTTGTTTGGTTTTGGTTTGTGAGAGGTGGGGTGATGGTGAAAAGAAAAACAAAACCAACAAACAACCCACAAACAAAAAACCAGCAACCATCTTTTTCCCTACTCCTTTATCCCTGACCATCTGAGCTTCATGGAAAACAAGAAGCAACAAGTGCCTTCTGTATGTACAAGTTTAAACAGTCTCTGCTGAAGGGGAAAATAAGAGTATTCAGTGTATTCATTAAGAGGAAATTAAGCAACAGCTGATAACTTGTAAGCAATTTAGGGATTCAAAAACTGCACGTAGTTTTTTGTGACAATATAAAGAGAGTCATTGCTGTGGCCACCTTTAAAAGGAAACTGAAATGGGGTATATATTGACGCTCAGTTCAAGACTGACACTGCCTGTCAATGTTTGAGTCATTTGGACAGTGCCCTGCGTAATTTACTTTTAACTTTTGGTCAGCTTTGATGTGGTCAAGCAGTTGGACTAGATAATTGCTGTAGGTCCCTTCCAACTGAAATACTGTATTCTAAGACCTAAATCTGCCAGTCCCGTTGAGCAGTAAGTAGCTTTAATGCTATTATTTAAGTAAAAACACGTCAACTGCCTTTTGTGTGAAGGAAGGGCTAGGGAGGGAGGTGGGGAAGAAAAAAAGAAAGGAGGGCTTTTCCTTTAACACAAAAAAATGTCTGTCTTCTGAATGAATGATCTTAAAATTAAACTGTATGAACATACAAAACATCAGTAAGTGAAATTTGGTTTAGACTTGACTGATGATGCTTTCAAATTTGCATGCTATGTGTGGTCAGTGCATCTTGCACGGTGGTTTTGTTCAGCTGGGGAAGTACATAATAACGTTAAGGGGAGGGGAGGGTGGGTTTTGCTGTCCAGTAGAAAGAAGGTAATAATGTGTTGCTCTGCTCAGATAGGATGGAAAATAGCATTTGTAGAGGAATTAATTATTTACCATGGTCTGATTTGCCATCAAGTCTCTGTCATTACCTTCGTCATAACTGGCATTCATTTTGCAGAGTCAAGCACTGCTCCTGCAGTTAGCAGGCCTGATTAAAGGTCTGAGACTGAAGGTGAAGGAGTTTTAAAATAGCCATAACTGGATAACTCGTTCATCTGCAAGTTGAACTATAAAGTCATTTGGAATGGCTATGGAAAGGCTTAATTTCTTGTCTGGAGTGTTGTTTAGTTAGTGCCGTCTTTGTCTTTTTTTCTTTTGGATTTATGCATATTTTGGAATCTACTTCCAATGCAGTTACTTACGTTGATATTTTCTGCTATAAAATAGCTTCTGCTTAAGCTTAACAGCCCTCATGTAGAGAGATTGAGAAATTAAGATATTTGAGTTTTTAATACATAGCTAGTAGAATTGCTAAGCATCTCTGAATGGTTTTGAAAGTAGAGAAAACCGGCAAATACAAAATGTACATAGCAATAGAGGAGGATCACGCTGTGGAAGAATATTCACACAGGGATAGGAGTGTTAATGTAACATCTCTCTGTAGAGTCATGTTGATGCCAGTGGTACTTTAGGCAGCTATTTAGAGTTAAGCATCTGCTAAAACATTTCGCTGTAGTATGACCTAAAGTCAAATCTGCAAAGGAGATGGCATGTGGCAAGGCTGTGTTATCATGCATAACTGGTAAAGTACGTGTCGCCAGCAACAGAACCCACAGTTCTGTCACAGGCCTAAACTCTCTCTCCCGTGGGAGAAGTGGGCTTGAACTCCTGCCGACTGAGGGTGGAAAGAAGCCTTCTTCCCCCTTCTGTCACAGATGGGGGTGGGTGGAATTAAATAATCAGCACTTGCTCCCTGTTTTAAGAGAAAATGAGTGACTTTTTTTTTTTTTTTTTTTGGTGAACAGCCCACCTTGTCAGTCCTCTCCTTCTCAAGAGCTGAGAACACAGCCTGCATGATGTCTGTGGAGCTACGAAAGGTTTAGAATGAAAACAGGTACCAAGCAGCCGTTATGTCAAAGATTGGTGTAGCTGCCTGTGTGCAGCCAGGACCTGTAATGTCAGTGGACACAGGTGGGCAGAACCTTCTCTAGAGATGGGCAGCAGCTGAGGCTTTGACTACCCCAGTCAAAGTGTGTGCAAAATATGTTCGCTCAAGCTTAGATGTAATAGGTATCTCTTACTTTGCATGCATTGCTATATTCTTTGGCTTCAAATTATCCCTTCTTACTGAAACAGGCTGTGAAAAGCAATCCACAGCAGTCTTCAGCAATCAAAGAACACACTGAAATCACAAGCCACAGAAGCTGCAGTTCCTCCCCACAGCTATCCTCTTAACGGGGTGCTAACTTCAAAGGTTACTTTTGACCATTGAAATACCAACTGTATTAACAAGCGGTCAAAATGCAAGCAGCCAGTTTGAATTGCTGGAATTGAATTATAAGCAGCTGGCTTCACTTCTAACTGAGGATCCAATGGTAAAAAGAAAAAAAAAAAAAAAAAAGGCAACAGACCAAAACAAAATTCCAAACTAAATCCATCTGTCTGCTTCTACTCAATGAAAGTTAAATAGTAAGTGTGTCGCTTTGAAGCCCAGATGAGTTTCACTGTTCAGAGAACGTGCAGCCTGTACAAACACACTTTTACCAAGGCAGATGCCTTCCTACAGGAGGAAAAAATAAATCTCTCTACAGGTTTTCTCTTCCTCTGTGTCTGTTTTAAGTCTTCTGAATCACAAAATGTGATGCAGTATCACAACCACATGCACAGATGGGTGGTTAATGTGCAGCTCCTGTTGTTCCGAGGAGGCTTGCTGTTTGACTCATGTCTTTTCAGCTGAGTCATGAAGTATAACTATGCGGCTGTGCATTTCTTTGTGTCAGTGCGCCAGGCAAGGAGGCTGCTGCTCAGAGCAGCTCTCTCTGGCAGCGAGGGAACACAAAAGCGGGGATTTAGAGTGTGTAGCGGAGCAGTGCTGAGCTGGTGCATGCTTCTGCAACAATGGAGAGCCACGGCGGGCTCTGCCCCAGCACGGCTGTCCCCAGCCAGCACCCCCTCCTACCAGCTACCCGGTGGGCAGTTGACACGTGTATAAGAAGGCACAGAGGACAATATAGAATAAGGCACTGTAAGAATTCAAGGCAGTTGGATGGAAATAATTTCTCCTGAAGTGCTGATCCTTCAAAATCTCAAGATCAGCAAGTCAATTAGCTCAGTCAATAAAGATCATTTACTTTCACCTTTTGCATAGTGCCTTTACTGCATGTGGGTTTGATCCAAAAACTACATGTCAAGAAACATACCAAACCTTTCCAAGCAGTCCGCAGTCATGCCCCAAAGTATCCTTGGAGGTCCCTGCACCCCCATACGCACTTTGTTTGAAATCACTGCCTCTGGCTGTAATTGTGTCCTGGAGCCTTTGCTTTAAATGAAAATGGCTTCACGTTGAACCCTAACCTTTATTAGCATCCTCAAAAGGAAGGAGCCCCTGTGGTAGTTCTGCTTCTGTAGAGCTTTGAGTAGACCTACTTGACTCCTTCAGAGAGAAAAGTGACCTTAGGTAGGTAGGAGAAATGCATTGGTTAGCGATGTATTAATGATACGGTAATGAAGCATGAATAGCTAGTCTTTACATGTCCAGTGTTTTCCATCTGAGTGACTTCAAATGCTTCCCAAATATCTTGGCATTATAGTGCCTTAGTGCCTTTCTTCTGTAGCTGATACAGTGTTAGGGACAGCTACTTGGAAGAGAGGGGGGGGAGGCAGTTGGAGAGTGGGAACCAGTACAGTGAAAGACTTGCTGCTCTTCAAAGCCTCTGTACTGTGCAAACAAGGATGTGCAGCCCCAAAGCTTTAGAAAAATCAGCAATTGGATGGTGACTGTTAGATTAGCAGGTTTGTGTGGTTTCAGTCCTAGATAGCTGGGGTGTAGAGGTGAAGGGTTTTCTCTTTATTTTTCTTTGTCAGACTCAAAGTACAGTTGGTTCCAGCGTGGAAGGTTCTCACATCTAGAAGGCAGGTAGCACAGGAGGGGAACCAAAAGCTAAACACTGGCTAATTTTTATGAAGGCACAAACGAGGGGTCAGAGGAGCAGGAGGCTCTGGCACAGCAACGAGCAGCATCACTGGGACGGGATGCCAGCTGTGGGGGAATGCTTCCTCCAGCAAAGGCATCTGGCCAGTGCAGTCTCCGTTGTCTGCATGAAATCAGCTTCGTGTTTTATATGTCAACTGAGTTAGAAATGACAGATTTTTAAGGATGTAACTGTGATGCAAGTCTAGTTTTTCCGTTAAGTGACAAACTGGCAACGGTGTAACTAATTTACAGCGTATTGTAATTCTGCTTAGTATATGGGAAAAAGAAAATAGTACCCAAATGCTTTTCATTTTTTTAATAGAATGTGAGTCAATCACGTGGCTTTTCCTAATAACTGCATCTTTTATTTAACATCCACATGTTGCAGCTATTCACTTTTAAAACAAAATTCAACAAAGTATAAAATATGGGAAGAGGCAGGTATAGGTACACTGCCTTAAACTGTCTTGCTTAAGGAAGAGAAAGGAATTAAAAGAAGTTTGTGTATTGTATACTGCAAGTGGTATTGCTCATGGTAATTCCTAGAGCAGGCGAGTTGTCTATAGAGAGTTTCAGTAAGTTTATGACTTCTAGAGCCAAGTGATGAATTTATTCCGGTTAATTTTTATTTCTGGTGACCAAGCCTTCTACCATTTTATTCTGCCAAGTTATGGAGGTGAAAAGCTTAAAATGACTGCACCTGTGGCTAGTTTTACATTTACATCTACATAGCATTTCACTTTCACTGCTAACAGTGACTTTCTGGTAGGCACGGCTGTACTCCCTGCTCTCACTTTCTCTTGTCTGATTGAAAAGGGCTCAGGACTTTGTGTATGTGTTAACTCTTTTTTTAAAATCTGTATTTATTTATTCAACTCTGCAGTTTACGTTACATCGTCTACAAATGTAGCACTGCAGTATAAACTATATATGCCTCTAACTGGAAAAAATGTGGTTACACTGATAAGGTTTTGCTTGCAGCTGCGATCATATGAGACCTGCTTTATAATTCATCCACTGGGAATCTTGTGTCTATTTTGGAATCTCTGACATGTGCCTATTAGAAAGAAGGTAACTGAGAACTGTATACTGGCACTCTCAAGTACAGTGATGACAGACCTTTTTTATTTATTTATTTATTGTAAACCTTGTGGGTACTTTTGGACTGAGACTTGCCTAGCATGTCATAAGAGACAGGATTATAAATCGTGCTTAATCACTGTGGTTTACGTTAATAACAGTTGAAAACCAGTTCTACTGCTGCTTGGATGGTAGCAGGAGTGATTTTTGTTCTGTTGAGAGCAGCTGGGCAGAACCACCTCAAACCACCCTATACTTATGTTAAGGTAAGACGAGGGTGTTATGCTGTATGTTGCACTGGGTATTTCTGCTAATCTGCTTAATGAAAAACAGATTTGGGCTTTTTCACAGAGGTTTGTGGTTTCTCTTTTCTCTTTGACTTTGAATTAATCTGTACTTTCTGCATTTAAGAGTACTCTGGTGTCATTCAAAAATGGGTAACTTTTGGGAGATGCCTATATATCCTATGGATAGCAGGGGAGGCCCTCTGGTAAATTTGATGTAAGTGTTGCCTGTGCTCCAGGCATGGTCTGTGTTCCTTTTCTCTGAGCCTAGTCAGAGCGAAGTACATGAGACACCACTGCTGCCATTCTGGGAGACATCAAAGATGCTTCAACAACGGTTTGGAAACTTTGCTGGTTTGTCTGAAATCATAATTTCAAAGCCGTCGCATGGGTTATTGTTAGAGTTGTGTTTTCATACTGCATTTTAAACAAGCTCTGTGGTAGTTGGTCTTGTAATCCTAAAAAGTCACTATTCTGTCTCTTTTGCAGTGATATTTTTTAATTTATTTTTTCCCCCTTAGGTAGTGCTTTAGGCAGTCACTGGATATCAGAATACGTTATGTCTGGAAGAGAGAAAATATGGAAGGACAGAATGGTTTGTAAAATTGAAATGGAAAGCATATCTGGTTGATATGTTCTTAAAAAGCAACAAGAATATAAGTGATAGAGTATTGTCAGCTACTGCTTAAAGGTTATGTATATTAGCTTAACCAATCTGAAATGCCGAAAACCTGGTTGGGCTTCTCTAAGATGCAGCATTAGAACATGGTGGTGGATACATTTTTTCTTTTTCTTTTTTTTTTTTTTTTTAAACGCCTAAGCAAAATTCAATGAAACTTAAACTCTGGATTTATTTGGGCACTTTTGTTGTATATTCAACGTATGAAAGGAATTATTTGAGTAGAAAGTGAACAATACATGATCAGATGTAATTGCTGCATATTGCCATTAATAGATCACTGGGTGCACCTGGGTATTGTCTGTTGTTGCTTGTACCCTTTAAGTCCCAGCCTCTGTTAGCAGGCATTGTACATGTGTATAGCAAGAAAAGGAAAAGAAAAACTCCGAACAGCAACAGAAAAAAAACAACACACAATTCCTGGTTCAGAGTTTAGAATTAAGAGACTATAGAGGTTGTCACAAGGTCAGGGTCACACTAAGATGACCAAGGTGATCTGAGCTTTCCTAGTCATGCACAGAGTGAAAAGTTTATAATATTGTAAAGTTAATATAATATTGTTGTAAACTTGTGAAGTTGTAAAATTCTAATTCTTATTTTGTGTGTATTACCGTTGACTTCTCTGCTGAATCATGAATACTTACTAGCAGCAGAGAAATAGACTTGCCATGGAAAAAGACTCAGAAGCTTTTTTGGAAGAGGTGAGTGTATTTTCACAAGGTTTAAGTATGAAATGCAGGTCTGGGCTTCTTAAATATGTGTATAGTATGTGACAGCCTAGATCAGCCTTGGTGGTTGTAATCACCACATAGCTTAGACAAGAGTATAAGTGAGTGCAATTTCACGTCGTAGCTAATCTGATGTAACTGAGCCTTGCTGCCTAAATGATATGTCCTGCCTCCTGTGGGTTGAATCCGGGGTTCACGTGGCCATGGAGTTAATTTGTTCAACTGGGTGACTGAACAGAAAACAAAAGAAACAGCCCCCACCCCACCCCCACCCCCCCAAAAAAAATTTTTCTTGTGGATAGCTTCACTGCTGTCACACCCCTTTCTACTATATGATTACTAGATTAAATGCAGGAAATTTTCGGGTAGATAGAGGAGAAAAGTAGTTCTGGCAGGTTTTCACAGCTGTGTAGGTTTAGCTTTGACGTAGAGTAACACCTTTCAAATTGCTGAACTCAGATGCAAGCTTGGAATTAACTTATTTTGGAACAGACTTTCTTTTTCCCTTCATAATCTCTATAACTACAGTTTGTTTTACACACACCAGTTGCTGTCTGCTTCATAGGAATGCCATTCTGAACTGCTAGTGGATGATGTTTCTCAAGAATATCCCAGAAGGGGAAAGCAAGTGAACAAGTTGCTGCTTCCGTAGTTCCTCTGGGTGTGTGAATGTTGCTGGGTTACATGAGTCACTGCACAGCTCTGCGAGGTAAATGGGACTGTATTAGCTTGCAAAGCAAGTATAAGCTATTTCCCATAAACAGTGATACTGCACTTTGTCTCTAATGACTCGACGGAGCTAAATTTAGAGAAGGAGCTAAGATCTACTTTCTAAAAAGCAGCGTTTCTTTACAACTGCCATTTCAGTCACATGCACACCCCTACCTTAGATGGTGGGAGGACCCCATTCAGATGCGGGGGGGGCACTGCTTGTGTGCACCCCTACACATTTTCTGTTGGAGTACTTGCATGTAGCGTGCACACATGATTAGGTTTTCTGTGGTGAATGACTGTGTATTTCAAACAGCTGGGGGGTGATTTAGTGTCCTCTGTGCTGAATCAAAAACAGCATACAGAATTAAAAACTCAGACTGTGCCTTACATTTCAGGTCACCTTAGGATTTGCACAGACTGTGATATGGAGACTGCCCGGTAACCGAGACAGACCTTCTAGGCCTTCCTTTGCAGAAAGGGAACCCTTGATTGCTATTCAGTTTCAGCAGTACAGGCTGCCTCCTGTTGAGAGCAGAAAAGTTCCTGTTTCAGGCAGCGGAGGACAGTAACATGTGACTTCCTCGTATGAATCAGTTAGCAATGTTTTCCTGACCTGTACTGTCTTTTTTACGTGTTTTACTTTAATTCTGGCCCGTGGGATAGCCACACCTCTAAGCTCAAACCATCAGTCTTTTACAGTTCGTATTCCCCTCGTCTGCCCCCTTCATATCTCTGTCATGGTGGCCTGACGGGATGGCATGCCAGCCTTGGCTCCCCTTGCTCTGAGATTTGGCCTGGGTGCAGAGAGCTGACTCAACACCTGTTCCCAGTTTAAAGGGGCTGAAGTCTACTTTGTACAGTGTGTGGTCCAAGCTTTTAACCTCTGAAATGCCATTCCTCTGTGGACCCACAGCTTGCAAACCTTGCAAACCCACAGCTGCTGTTTTTCACAAGCGTTGTTACCAAAGGGTCTGAGGAGCGGCAGCGTGTACGGACTGGCCTCCCCCATCATTTTAGTTAGCTGATAGTTCCTGTCATGGTATCACTGCCTGTGGGAAAGTCATGTGCACTTGTTTTTAGCATAATTCTGGTTGTTTAGAAACTGCTGGAGAAACCAAACATGTTTTCCAGTATTTCATTTTGATAAGAAACTAGTACTGAATGCTTTATAATATGCCAGGAATCTACTCAGGTTCTACCAGTTCTAACATAACCTGCTATATGCAGCAGCAGGAGAAGATTCTGGTACAAAATTTCTTCTGTCTTTCACTTTAACCTGACTCTTCCTTGGTTAGGATTTAGAACTGACTATTCTGTTTCCTTCCACACCCCTCTGTTAGTTATATTAGGCTAGCTATTTGGGTTGTAGTAAAATGTACTTCATCATCTAGTGTGGAAGGTGGAATTTATACAGTGAGATGAGCGATTACTTGTTGAAATATGTGTGAATTTCCATTCAGATGTGACTACTGTAACTAAAAAGATTGACCTTCAGTTGATACAAACACATTAAAGTCCCAGGGAGATTTCCTTCCGAAGCTAAACAACATGGGCTCAAATTAGGGAATAAGAAATTCATTCACGATCGCACAGGTCTTCTGAGTAATGTAAACCTATGGAAATTAAGTCCTGAAGAGATTTTTGGTTATCTACAAATAAGGATGTATTAGTTATACTTGAACCGTTCCTGATAGATATTTAGGTGCTTGTAAGAAGTTGGGTAACAATGGGGATTCCACCAGCTGCCCACAGAATCTGTTCCAGTGTTTTTGTCTCAGGTTATCATCTTGAAGCATGGTTCCTAAGACGGACAAAGTATCTCAGTAGAGGCTTTAATGAGCACTGAGTGGAAGATTTATTTTACATATCTTACAGCACTTCTGTTTATACATCTCGGTATGTTTGCTTTTTTCACAAGAGTATGGCCAGTGTTGACTCATGTTCAGTTTGTGATCCACTCTAACCCCAGGTCTTTTTCTACAGGACTGTTGGCTAGCTGCTCTTGTCCTGTGTTTGTGCAGTGAACTGTTCCTTAAACAGGACAAATATTAACCTTGATTTATTTCCTAATTATTTTAGACCATTTCTTTAACTTGCCTACATTATGCTGAATTCTGCTCTTGACTTCTGAAGTGCTTAGCCCCCCCCTTTCCCCTCAAATGTGCAATTTATGTGCATTTATGACTGTGTATTTGTATGATGGAATAATATCTGTGCCCACAGAAACTGATTTGATACAAACTTTCATAGTGATATTAGCAATTACTTCGAGTATGTGTCCTCTTCAGCTGGTCCCCTGCGCATCCATTATTTTGTCCAAGGTTTGCTGAGCTTAGTTATGCAAGTTGCCTATAAGGAGTGTCAAACCTTCCTGTAAATTAAATGATACCCACGTTTCCCCATCCATGAGCTTGTTAAACCTGTAACAGTAGCAAAGATTAAATTGATGCAGTCTGCTCCTAACAAGCCCAGGGCTGTTACTTATCAACCTATTATTTTTCTAAAAATAGTTCATTTGTTCCAATATATTTTTCCAGGAATTGAATTTAGACCAACTGTTCTATAACTGCCCAGCTCATGCATGTGCAGTCTTTCCTCCCTTCCCCCTTCCTTCCGTCTTTCCTCCCTTCCCCCTTCCTTCCGTCTTTCCTCCCTTCCCCCTTCCTTCCGTCTTTCCTCCCTTCCCCCTTCCTTCCGTCTTTCCTCCCTTCCTCCTTCCTTCCGTCTTTCCTCCCTTCCCCCTTCCTTCCGTCTTTCCTCCCTTCCCCCTTCCTTCCGTCTTTCCTCCCTTCCCCCTTCCTTCCGTCTTTCCTCCCTTCCCCCTTCCTTCCGTCTTTCCTCCCTTCCCCCTTCCTTCCGTCTTTCCTCCCTTCCCCCTTCCTTCCGTCTTTCCTCCCTTCCCCCTTCCTTCCGTCTTTCCTCCCTTCCCCCTTCCTTCCGTCTTTCCTCCCTTCCCCCTTCCTTCCGTCTTTCCTCCCTTCCCCCTTCCTTCCGTCTTTCCTCCCTTCCCCCTTCCTTCCGTCTTTCCTCCCTTCCCCCTTCCTTCCGTCTTTCCTCCCTTCCCCCTTCCTTCCGTCTTTCCTCCCTTCCCCCTTCCTTCCGTCTTTCCTCCCTTCCCCCTTCCTTCCGTCTTTCCTCCCTTCCCCCTTCCTTCCGTCTTTCCTCCCTTCCCCCTTCCTTCCGTCTTTCCTCCCTTCCCCCTTCCTTCCGTCTTTCCTCCCTTCCCCCTTCCTTCCGTCTTTCCTCCCTTCCCCCTTCCTTCTGTTTTTTTCAATTTAGAGATTTTTTTTCTGTTTTTCCAGTGTTCTGGAACCTTCCCATTCCATAGCTTTCAAAGATAATCAGTAGTGGCTTCATCTGGCCAAATACTTCAGAGAGACTGTATTAAGAGTCAGCTAGCTAAAAACAAAGACATCATTTTAAATAAACGGCCCCTCCAGTTCTCCCTCCTTCCCCCCCCCCCCCCCCCCCCCCAATCAAGTTCTTTCTCGTTTATTGGGTTTGGGGTTTTCTTACTAACATAATTAAATATTGAGCACTTCTTCATCTGTCGACTTACTGCTTTTATCAAGCTGTTCCTACTGTTCATTGTCAATTACAAATAATTGGCTTCTATTTCTACCTTAATTTAACTACCAGCAATTTAGAATCTTATGTCTGTGTGCTTAGGCTCGTGATTCTTCCTTTACAGGATTTTCTGTCTTTTGGAATACTGGAGACTAAGCCAAATTGCCCGTCAGTAAACTCAGTATAGGCTGAACAGGTCAAGTATAAGTACTTTTGGAGATCTAGATTTAATCCCATAGTTCTTTTCTGGAACCTTTACAAATGGTGATAGTCTCAAATCTAAATTCACTAAATAAATGTCAAGCATATGCTATATACACTAAATCTGAGCGAGGCTTCTAAATGACTTGACTTGCATGACTTTTGTTACTGCAGTTACCAGATAGGAATGATGATGTACGTATGACTGCAGTGAAAACTGATCCTATGGCCTGAGCGATGCCGAGACTCAAAACCACAGCCGTGTCAGGATGGGAGAGTGAGCCATGGATGGCACCTCAGCTGAACAGCTGAATGTGTCCACACTAATCCTTACTTGTGCCAGGTATTGCCCTTATTCTTCGTTTGGCCTGTCCATCCACTGTCTCCAATTTATAGCATACTTTTGCAGCATGCACCAAAATCACCTTCATTATGCTTATCTCCCTTGCAGCCATAAGCTGCATCGCAGGTTTTCTTGATTCATATAAACCCCTTCTAGGAATCTACCTATAGACTTTGTCTCCCTCCTTGAAAACATGCCTTTACTTGGGTCAGTAGGAGAGGCAGAAAGGGGGGGAATGCAAAAGGTCTGCAAGGTGAGAACAGGGAATTGCAGGCTTCCTGTTGATGAACTTCCAGCTTAAGTGCACAAGCCAGCTCCAATCCTACTATAGCGAGAGGCAGCAACATTGACCTTATGAGTGGACATTTAGCAAAGCTATCGCAGCGTAGCTCAGCCACTGTGAGGGCTCAGAGGAGAAGCAGGAATGTATGGTCAGTGAGTGAGGAGTCACTTAAAGGTTTTGTCACAGGTTTATCAGCACAAAAGGAGGATGAGTATGTTGCTTTTGGGAAAATTATTTTTAGCAGAAGAGACTACAGCTTTAAAATGGAAGTTTAGAAGTTCATGGTAAATTGAGAACAAGAGCCAGACTGCCCTCACCCAGCGGATCTCTGTTCAGTAACTGACACTTTCTTTATGCACAATGCACTATTTTGTGCGTGTATGTGTATATTTTTTTTTTTTTTTTTTTACGCTCCCATTTAGGGCATTTTTTGAATTGAACTCCTAGAAGGCCTTACCATTCATTTAGGGTATCCAAAAGGTGGTGGGATAATTGTAAAAATGTGATTCCATTTGGGGAAGAGAAGCACATGCTGTAGCCTGTTTGCTGTTGGAAAACACTAATGCAAAACCACAGAACAGTTTAACAAATTGTATTGTTTCTCCATAACGGTGGTTACTTTGTCAGCCCTTTACCTTTATTCTGCATTGGCATGTAGTCATTCTGCTTTTTGCCTGGAGCCAGCTCATCAGCTGGTGCAAATTAGCTTAGCACTAATGAAGTATATGAAGCTTTGTCAGGTCTCTACAAGTGAAGGGTCACCTTTTGGTTAAAGGAGGAATTCTTGGATCTGAAGTCTTCTAGTTGTCTGCATTTATCTTCCCATTCACTGTTCTCTTCCAGAACACTTACTGAGGCAGCCATCTGCTGCTGTGAGGATCTCTTCTTCCTGCTTAGAACACTTCTGCTCTAAATCAGGTACTTTCATTTTCTAGCTTATAACAGAGATTTAAATACAGCTGTTAGTTCTGGTTGCATCTACAGTAAGTATACCCACTCTGTCTGGTAATAAACCTTCAGTATCACAGTTCAATTGGTACTGAACATTCAATATAAATTATCCTTCTCATGCTGCAGATAAATGTGGTTTGAAAAGATTGTCCAAAGGACTTTTTTTAAAGCAACCTGTCCCCTAAGCGTTAGTCCTTCACCTGTTGTAAATGCTGTAACTGGAACAGTAGTGCTTCCCCCCAGGAAACTTGCTGTAGCAGAAACGGTGCCTTTTTAAGAGGTTCATGTTAAGTTTTTCAGAAGCCTCTGAAATTGTAGCTGCTTATTCATCTCGATAATGCTTTCAGTGGTTTTGAAGGGCACTCTTATGCCTCCTACTGTAAGACCTTATGTTCTGAATCTATAAGCAAGGTCAGCAATGAGATCAGACAAGGTTGTTGGGGGCTTTATCCAGTCCAAGTCTTAAAAGACTTCCAAGGATGGAGGGTTTTATTTTGTGCTGCCTCCTAAGACAGTAAATTAAAGTGTGTTTATTCTTGTCTCTTCGTCTTACCAAGTAATTTCATTTATATAAAAAGATCAGCTCATAGTACAGAGCTAAATAACTTTCCAAAGTAGCTTTTTTCAAGCAGTTTAGTGACCTCACTGAGTTCAGTTAAACCATTTTTTCTGAGGCAGGTTTTCTGTCTAATCTCTTCATACAGTAATAAACAACATTTTTGTATTAAGTATTCTTTTATTTATTAAACAGATGACTGTAAAATCTGATAGTAAGCATTGGGATCATGTAGGGAAAAGGATTTCATAAGAGATATAAATGCTTTGTGTTTCTATTAAGAATCAATGCATTAAAGAACACTTAAAGATGGATGTACAGCTGTGTTCTCATGCCGTAGCTTGTTGAACATTTGGACTAACGTACGTACAATGACAATTGTAACATAGGGATTAGAAAGCATTTTCACAGTAAGTATGAGATCAATTGTATTACAAAATAACGCTGCATACCAGAATCTGGTTTTGCTAATCACAGATTACTATTGGTAATTTTGAACTGCTTTTCCATCACACTTGCTGAAAGTGCCCTCAAGAAATCTTAGTGCCTCTTCCGTTTATACTGAGCTTGATAAACTGTATTTATCATATCTGTGTTTAAAGTCTTGTGCTTATGAAGTCTGTTTGCTTACACTCTTGAATGACCTTGTGCGTTGCAGTTAGTTGTGTAAGTGCAAGTTACTTTCATCTTTGTGCAGGAGCCTGACCAAACTTCCAGGTGCATATGGAAGGGAGTTAAAATTTTTCAGAGGTGCTCAGTGAGCAGATCCTTTGTTTTCTACAATGATTTCACTGGCCGTGCCTGTGTTCTAAGCTTGCCGTACATTCTGTGTGCCACTAGCTTCTGTGATCTCAAAATCCATTTAACGTTTATTTTTAAAAGTTAGAATATTTGGCTTAGATATACTGACATAGTAACTTTCATTTTAGTATTATTTGATTTGAGAGTCCAAACCTTTTTACAATGATGTCTACTCTATAGTATGGTTTCTACAATACAAATGCTTTAGAGAACCCTTCTATGAGTTTTTACAGTGGAAGCATATGTGAACATAGGTCATTTCAGTCTACCACATGCTTACCAGTGTTTGAGGGAGAATGAATAATTCCAGCCCCCCCCAAAGTCCTATTTCTGAAGTCAGTGTGGATTTAATAAGCACTATTCCAAAGCCCAAAAGGCCTTTACTTCTTTAAATCTCTGATCTCTGTTTCTTCCTAAATGTTTCACATCAAAGAGATGAGTTTTGTTAAATCTAAAGTCTTAACACATTTTTTGCATCCAGGATTTAGTCCAGTGTATGCATGTGTTAGCTGAGAGCATTCTTCAGAATGCATTTCCACTGAATTATGTGAATCTACTCATATATCTGAAGCTCCCCAGCTGTATAAATATTTGTGAGATTGATAATAGGAATGTTCCGCTAATAGAATGGACAATGAGAGATATACTAGTTGTTGAGAGAATAAAAGCATGTATTGGACAGATTAAAGAGGAAATAATAAAATTCTTTTGAAAACTCAATTAAAGACATGGAAGGGGGGAAAAACAACTGTTGTAGCCTTGAACTAGGAACGCGGTTAAAAGTTTGCCCAACAAATTCAGCTTTCATAGCTTTCAGCTATGTACATACCACAGAAATTGCTGTCTTAAGAAATACATAGCTCTAAATTCTAAATGCCTTTATTTATTAAATAGTCTTCTAAAAAAACCCCAACAGACAGTCCCTTGGGAAAAAAAAAAGTGCCATTTAGTATGGGCCATGTGAGAAATCGAGAAATCAGTAACACATTTCCTTTCTCCTGTCCCTGTTGAGGCACAAGGCATTGACTACATTTGGAAAGTGTTAAACCACCTTTTTAGAAGAATGGATACTTTGACAGATCAGTCCATTAAAAATAATCCCCTACTGAAATAGACATTTGAGAGGCTAATTTCAAACCATCCTGAATAATAAAGCTTTTTAGCTGTGTTTACAAACAGTCTTTGCTTTATAGGAGATCCTAAAAATGCTGCTTAGCTTTCTTACCAAATATTACCCTTTGGCTGGTCCTCAACCTGAGTCACTAAATCACTTTATGGTAATGGATTTTCATTTCCAGAGAGTGATCAGCCTCCCTTTCCCTGCCCTTCTATTACCTTGTCTTCATGAGTAACTGCCCCTAAATGTTAGCTTTGAGGCACACTGAACCATCTCTAGCTTCCCTCCACTAATCTCTGCCTAAAAAACATAGAAGGGGAAGAGAAAGACCTTGGTAACTTGGTTTGTTTCTTAAGAAGGAATTAGGGAGTTTGTTTAATGATATCTGAAGCTTTTTGCAGGTTTTACTGTGAAACTGGATTTTTGTGTAAAAGGTGCATTTCAAATTCAGCATCTTCTTTAATGTGATGTGTCTCAAATCACCTTTGTTATATAAAATGCACCTTTTTTTTTTTTCACGTGCAAAATATCAGATATTGTGGAAACACTTTGATTCTATATCAATCCATGAAATACTAAGTTTACCACTCTTTAGTGAATTTGATGCTGGGTCTATCTCAGCTAGAGGAACTTGGGAGTCAAGTGAAAGTCCAGACGGATGAGGTGGGTTTTTTGTTTTGTTGTTCTTTTTTTTAACAAGCAGCTATTTCCATTCTTTACAACTGCAGTCTTAAGAGCATACAAAAAAATTAATGGGATTTATAGTTGCATATATGTAAAGTAACTATTTCTAGCACATGTAATGCACTTGAAAAAAGAAAACAGAGCATATAGCTTTGTTTCCTTTGCAGGCAATTTTAAAAGAACAAACACAGGTTATTTTGGGAGGTTTTTTTAGCTTCTCAGCTTAATAATTTCACTTGAATAGGTATAGGAGATGTTGAATATGTAATGGATTTTCTGACATCAGTTAGGAGTGAGTAAACCAGAGAACAATCCGCTGGAATCACGAGGGCTTTTATTTCCGATGCTGTGAGCTGTTTGGTGACGACTCATTGCCATGATTTCAGAAGTGATTTGCTGGGGCTGGCTGCCAGTTTTCTCACGTGGAAATACAGCATGGGGGCACTTCTGGCAGTTTGGTTTTCTCACACAGGGGTCACATACCCTAACCACTGAAGTGATTTTAATATGTTTGCACAGCAGATGCATCTTTGCTTTGCTTTGCATGTTTGTGCCAAAGTCTTCTGAGCCAACTTTTCCCTGATGGTGCAAGAAAGGAAAAGCTTGCTTGGGAAAAGAAAAAAAAACACAAAAAGCAGAAGAAAAAGCCAAACGATGCTGTTTCTTATTCTGGTGTAATAAGCTTCCCGACATTCCTGCTCTCTACCTCCTTCCCTGGGAGCCGTGCACCACCGTGAGCCGGGCGGCTCCGTGCCTCCTCTCACCTGAGGCAGTTACCAGGTGCGGGCGGCTCGGTGCCGCTAACCGACCGCCCCAGGCGCGCTGCCGGAGTCATTTCGTGTCCCCAATAACAAACAAAACGCGGCGGCCCGGAGCCTTCCCTCAGCGGCCGCCTCCCTCAGGGCCGGGCCGCGATGCGACGTGGGACGCGCCCTCGCCCCAGGCCGCGGGCTGCGGTGCGGGCCTGGCCCCGGCCGAGCGCTGGGGCTGCCGCTGCGCGGTCCCGCTGCCCCTCGGGAAGGGCTGCCGGCTCCCGTCGGGCCGTCTCGGCCGCTTTCCGCCCCGGCGCTGGAAGGGACCGGCCCCGCCTCGCTGCGCTCCGCTCCCCAGCGCTGCGGGCCCCGGCACACGGCGGGCCCCGGCACACGGCGGGCCCCGGCACACGGCGGGCCCCGGCACACGGCGGGCCCCGGCACACGGCGGGCCCCGGCACACGGCGGGCCCCGGCACACGGCGGGCCCCGGCACACGGCGGGCCCCGGCACACGGCGGGCCCCGGCACACGGCGGGCCCCGGCACACGGCGGGCCCCGGCACACGGCGGGCCCCGGCACACGGCGGGCCCCGGCAGGGGCGCGGCAGCGCGGGGGCGGGGGGCGCCCTTTGCCCGCGCGGGGGCGGGGCCGCGGGGCCGCCGGGAGTGGTGACGTGTCCGCTAGGCCCCGCCCCCGGGCAGGGTATATAAGGAGCGGCGCTCACGCCGTCGGTCTTTTTCGCTACGGGTTTGCCGGCGCCGCGCAGGTGAGGCGCGTCCGGGCGGGGCAGGCCGGACCGGGGGAGGGGCAGGGCTGGGCCGTGGCCCGCGTGCTCAGGGGACCCGGCGGGCACCGGGCCCGGGCGTGGCTGCCAGCGCGGAGGGGTGCGCTGGGGGGGTGGGGGGGGAGCGGAGCGAGGCGGGGCGGGCGTGGGGGGGCGCACGCCGGGGAGATGGCGACGCGTCGCTTTCCTTGGATCACCCCCGGGCTGGGGAGCGGCGTGACGGCTGCGGTTCGGGGCGCCCGGCCACCTTCCCTCGGCCGCGCGGGCGGCGGCGTGGCCGTCGCGCCGGGACGCGTGGCGGGCGGCGGCGGGGCCCGTCGGGCGCTGTGGGGGCCGTGGGCCGGGGGGGGAGGGCGCAGGAGTGAAAAAATGGCCGCTCGCCTTTCCTGCCCGCCGCGAGCTCCACAAAATGGAGGACGCGGCGGCCCGGGCGGGGTGAGTCACACAAAGGAGCGGGCCGGCCCCGCCCTCCGCGCTGCCCGCCAGCCACACCGGGCCCGCCGCGCCGCCGCCCCGCTCCCGGCCGCGGGGTAACTCGAGCCCGGCGGCGGCGCGGGGAGGGGGCGACGCGAGGGGCGCTCCGCAGGGGCCCCCCGGCCGGCGCCCGCCCGCTCCGCCCCTCCCCTCCCCCGGCGGGGCGGGGCCGCGGCCTCCATCCCGGCCGGGCCTCCCCGGGCCGCCCCTGACCCCCCCGGCCGGGTTCCCGCCCGCGGCGCCTCGGAGCGCGCTCGCACTGAGGCGTAACCGGTGTTTCTGTGGGGAACTTGCAGGTGTCGATTCTCTTTTGCCGAAAAAACCAACTTGACCGACATCCGAAATGGGAAAGGAGAAGACCCACATCAACATCGTCGTCATCGGCCACGTCGATTCTGGCAAGTCCACCACCACCGGCCACCTTATCTACAAATGCGGGGGCATCGACAAGAGGACCATCGAGAAGTTCGAGAAGGAAGCTGCTGAGGTCGGTGGGCCTGTGACATCCCACAAGCTTTCGGGGTGTGGGAGCTAACAGGGGTTTAGTTGCAAAACTTCAGTCGCAAACTGGTTTGCGGCCACAGGGAGGCGGTTTGGTTGCAGCTGCCCGGGTAGCTGAACGAGTGCGCAAGTGTGCTGCGGCCGCGGGGCAGCGGTTAGATTGCAGTTGTCCAGTAGTTGGACAAATGCTGAAGTGTGTCTCAAACTGGGAGTGTAAAATAAGGGAAAAGAAAAGAAGTTTAAAGCTACATCTGCGTAATTACGCCTGGAATCAAAATTTAAATGCGGTTCCTAGCTTCAGTCTTTGCATATGCGTGTAGTTGAGAATAAGATTAAAGAAGTTGCTGTGATAAGGTTTACTTACAAAAGTGAGGAAAGTGCGGATTTTGGTGTTTGAATCTGTAGAAAGTCTTACAGTTCATACTTTTTTCTCTCTGTAATTACATAGGTCTTAAGTGCATCACAGAACAAAACATAGCAGACATTGGGCTGAGTGGCGGTTAAAGCGTTACCACAGGGATTGCATTAGTAAGAGAACTTAAACGTGTAGAGGACACTTGATAGTAGGGCTTAGGCTCAAAGAGATCTATCATAAAGATGTGTTAGTGCAATTAACAAGTTGTCAGGAAGGCTAAACTGTCAACAGGTTAAATAACAAAACGGTTGGCATCTCTCACTAGTAGTGCCAAGTGTATCTTGTTGCTTGTTTTAAAAGCAGCAGCATTTGTCAGTATTAAACCACTTACTATTCTTAGATTTCGCTCCTTGGCTGAGTGTGGTCTGGTCTTTCTGAAGTAAATGCAAATATACATTGTTCTTAAGAAAAGAGGGTGAGGACTTTTTTTTTTTTTTTTTTTTTCCACAGATGGGCAAAGGTTCCTTCAAATACGCCTGGGTCTTGGACAAGCTGAAAGCTGAACGTGAGCGTGGTATTACTATTGATATTTCCCTGTGGAAATTCGAAACAAGCAAATACTACGTCACCATCATTGATGCTCCTGGACACAGAGACTTCATTAAGAATATGATTACGGGAACTTCTCAGGTATGAAAATAAAAGTTAAGAATTTTGGGAGTTCAGGCAGGTGGGTGGGTGGTTGTGGGGCTTCGTGCAATACCTTGATACATGTGCAGGCATTCTGTAACGAGGGGTTTTTTGTTTCTTTCCAAAGGCTGATTGTGCTGTCCTGATTGTTGCTGCTGGTGTTGGTGAGTTCGAGGCTGGTATTTCCAAGAACGGGCAGACCCGTGAGCACGCCCTTCTGGCCTACACCCTGGGTGTAAAACAGCTGATTGTTGGTGTCAACAAGATGGATTCCACTGAGCCACCTTACAGCCAGAAGAGATATGAAGAGATTGTCAAAGAAGTCAGCACTTACATCAAGAAAATTGGCTACAACCCAGACACTGTAGCTTTTGTGCCAATTTCTGGTTGGAACGGAGACAACATGTTGGAGCCTAGCTCTAATGTAGGTTTGACATTTGTTTATATTAAGAAACGAAACTAGAATTGCAGAGATAAAATGATGCAATTGTAAAATGCACGTTTTTTTAATAGTAATGTTTGGAAGTGTCAAGGTCAAATGACGTCCCAGTGCTTCACAAATTCTTACTCCGCAGTAGTATGCGGAGATAATGCTAAGCTAAACCACTTGCTCTTTTCTAGCCTTGTGCCATTAAAATCGGCAGATGGTTTAATGCCTGGGCTTGTTTTTGTTACAGATGCCCTGGTTCAAGGGGTGGAAGGTTACCCGAAAGGATGGCAATGCTAGTGGAACCACCCTCCTTGAAGCTTTGGATTGTATCCTGCCACCAACTCGTCCAACTGACAAACCTCTGCGTCTGCCTCTTCAAGATGTCTACAAAATTGGTGGTATGTGTTCTCTTCATTGCTTCTCAGTTGCCAGCAATGGGTCGTGTGTGCAGTGGGTCATGTATTGGGACAGAAACGCAGTTGTTTGCCTCAGAGCTGTTGTTTTCAAGTGGAAAATGTGTGGAGTATTTGTTTCAAGTGTTTTTTTTTCCTGTAAGAGCGTATATTCACTGAGCTGAACTGCTAATGTTGCTCCGTTTGCAGGCATTGGTACTGTACCAGTTGGCCGTGTGGAGACAGGTGTCCTGAAGCCAGGCATGGTGGTTACATTTGCCCCTGTCAACGTTACAACTGAAGTAAAATCTGTTGAGATGCACCACGAAGCCCTGAGCGAAGCTCTGCCTGGTGATAACGTTGGCTTCAATGTTAAGAACGTGTCTGTGAAAGATGTTCGCCGTGGCAATGTTGCTGGTGACAGCAAGAATGATCCTCCCATGGAAGCTGCTGGCTTCACTGCACAGGTAATTTTTGCAGCTGTTGAAGGCGTTTGACATCTATCTCTGGATCGTGAAGTACTAGTCTTGTTCTTTCTCACTGGTAGACTAAGCTATAAAGTGACGTAGGCTTGTGTTCTGATACACAATTTGCTTTAAGCAATTACATGAAAAGCCCTGGCTTTGTAAGACCACATCAGCGTTCAAAATGACCCTGGCGTTAACAGAGCTTTCTTGGGTTTATAGGTTATTATCCTGAACCACCCTGGCCAGATCAGCGCTGGTTATGCCCCTGTGCTGGATTGCCATACTGCTCACATTGCATGCAAATTCGCTGAGCTCAAAGAGAAGATCGATCGTCGTTCTGGCAAGAAGCTGGAGGATGGCCCCAAATTCCTGAAATCTGGAGATGCTGCCATCGTTGATATGATCCCTGGCAAACCCATGTGTGTTGAGAGCTTCTCTGATTATCCTCCTCTCGGTAAGGCAGCTCATAAAATGTGTTAATACTGATGTCTGGAAAAGGTGCGCCTTGGTTTCTGGTTTTGGGACTTGGTGTGTTCTGTAAAGTGTTCAAAGCTTTGACTTCCCGTAGGAACTTGAAAGTGGAACCAAAACTTCAGCGGGACAGGGGCGCGCTCCAGATAATTGTCTCTTCTGTCCCAGCCTCATGCAGGTTACTGTCCTAGAGCAGCGTGGCACTTGCCCACTACCGGAAGCTGCGTGTTGCCGCTGTGCGGATAAGGCTGTGGGAATGTAGCCCTAGACAAAAGTCATAAAACATGTTTTTGCTTTCAGGTCGTTTTGCTGTGCGTGACATGAGACAGACGGTTGCTGTTGGTGTCATCAAAGCAGTTGACAAGAAGGCTGGTGGAGCTGGCAAGGTCACAAAGTCGGCCCAGAAGGCCCAGAAGGCTAAATGAAAATTCTGTACATCAGCTGCCACCTCAGTCTTAATCAGTGGTGGAAGAACAGTCTCAGAACTGTTCATCTCAATTGGCCATTTAAGTTTAATAGTAAAAGACTGGTTAATGATTACAATGCATCGTAAAAGCTTCAGAAGGAAAGGAATGTTTGCGGACCATTTGTTTCGTGGCAGTTTAAGTTATTAGTCTTTAAAATTGATAAATTTTTTAAAAATGGAAACTTGACCAAAAATCTGTCACAGAATTTGAGACCATTAAAGCAGAAGTTCAATGCTACGTCTCTGTGTTCTTTGGGTTAATGGTAAAAGTTCATAGAAAAAACTATATAGAGCCCTGGTGGGATCAGAAAGGACAAATGTTAACTTGAGTATGTTCAGATGTTGCAAAGCCAAATTAGTATTTTCTGAAGAGTAGAGTAAAATTCAGCTGCAGGTTTAGTTTTAACTGATCTAAGCCTTAAAATTCTATGGTGCTTTTTTCTTTTGAAGATGGTTTCTAGATTGGATAGCACAAATACCAGTAACCGGTTCAGTATTTTAGTGCATTCTGTGAGGCACTGAGGTAAACCAAGAAAACTTCATATTGGGAAGTAGAAACGGTGTGAGAAAAAACATTTAACCTAGAAAAACCCTTAATCAGATGTTGAGTTTCCTGTAAGTCTTGCACAGGGATTTTTCTAATTGCCAGCCAGAAACATTTCTGTTTTTCCTGGGGAACTGATGAACTGTCATGTAGATTTCCAAGATGAAACACTTGCATCTAAATGTTTTCTAATACATAGTAAGACATTGAATAGCTATGTTTCAAGAATAAGTTCTGTTCAGGATGCTGCGATGCTTGGCAGGCAGTCTCTGAATGACCCACCGTTACAGCGCCCTGCTCGGTTTTTGTTTCAAGAACAAAGCGCGGAGGAAACCCAGCAGGTACTGCCGCTGCCTTGCAGCAGGATGGCGTGGGGAGTGGGGAGTGTGCGCGGGGCGTTCCCCGGGCGCTGTGAGGGGGGTGCGAGCGGGGCGCTGCGGGGCCAGCACCGAAGGGCAGGGCGGGACTGCTCTGCCATCGCTGGGACAAGGGGGTTGGGCAGTGGGATCAGTCAATTGAAGTGGGCTTGGGCAACTGGTCCAGAAGGTTACTAGTCGTTACTGGATAGAGTAAAAGGCTTACCAGGCTCTTCAAAAACCAACAGCTGTAATAGATGGGGGTTCCAGAGTAAGTGTCTGAATTGGTAGATGGAGACGAGCAGTTAATGGATAACCAGATCTGACTTGCGTAATGGTGCAGCTGTGTTGCTAGCCTTTAACACGGTTTCCCCACAGCATCCCCACATGAGTTCAAAGAGAATGTGGTATCTCTGAAGGATTATTGTTTCACGACACCAGTATGTTTGTTCTGTCTGTAACGGCTATATTCTCGTTTGTTTTCCTTTCCTTCTCCAGCTATGTGCTTGCTCTGCAGGAACTCGTAACATATCTGTACTGCTTGGATATGCTTGGATAATCCTGAACTGCTATTAATACTTTCATGCTCTTTGTTTGCTTTGGTTGGATGTTTTCTCCTTTTTGCTCACCTTCTGTGTCTTAACTACAGTAAAACCTTGGGAGCGGTGTACACCACGTGCGAAGGTACAGATGAACTGAGTACAGCAGAAGCAAGGGCTAGAGCAGAGCACTTCAGTCTGGAATTCAGTGAACGAATCCCATCTTTATTCTTAAATCCTCCTCCTAAAGGCTTGTTGGTATCCCCAAGGCAACAGGAAGTACGTAACTAAACTTGAGGCAGATGTAACCGTTGCCATAATAAAGTGAAAGTACCTTGCCATATCTTTGCACACGTTTCAGTTAAACGGCTGGCTTTTTTCCAAGAGACTTTAGCCAAATTTGTTCAGCAAAGTGCAAAGTTCTCGTTGAGGGGAAAGAAATGGCTTTGGCACAAGCTGCGTCTGTGCTGAAATGCGTGAGTTGCATTTGGTATGCATTCCTGTGTAGGTGCAGGATGTTTGGTTTGGCTGGCCACTGCCTGGGTGTGCAACATCCAGCCTGCAGTTCCTCTGCTCCTCGCACAGCGTCTTTAGCTGGGTGTAGTTGCTCTACCACAGTTTGGAAACTAACGTGTAATAAGCAGCTGATTCAAACTGAAGCCTTAAGGCAAAATAAGGTGTGAAATACAGTGCCGGGTGTTCCAGCGTCTGATTGTAACCAGCGGAAGCTGAAGGGAGGGCACCAGCTGAAGCTAAGCAAAGTTATTTCGAGAGGCCACTTTCTTCTGATCGGAATAGTTGCAAAAGCTGCTGGGAGAGGATGATCCATGTTAAAATGGCCCGGCTGATCAGACGCAGGAGTCTGCTTTCTGGTTTGGGGTAGAGGGAGTGGTTCTGCCCCTGTGGGAAGGGAAAAAAAAACACAAATAAACCCAAAAGCTAAAGCCTGGAGAACGGGATTGCAGCTAACAACTTTGTTGTGCACATTAAAAACAAATAGATGCTCGTGAACACTCTGCCTGCGATATTAGCAATTTCTTTCAAGTATTTAAAACCTCAATTTTACACGTTCTGCTCTTTTTTTTTTTTTTTTTTAACTTGTAGACCAGTTTTGCTTCTATGCACTAATGCGATGCCATCTCAGTTCTATTAATCTTTGACTACCTGGGGAAATTGTTAGACTTTTGTAAACAAAATTTGGGAATAAAACTACTTTGGTCAAACTTTTAATAAATGTTAATAGTTGAGAACTGTATTTGTCTTCTGACTGCTTATTTGCTTAAGCAACTTTTACAGCTGTCCTTAACGCTTTCCATCCTGTCCTGCAGTGCGGGCGCTGTTTATACGGAAGCCTGAAAGCATACCGCCATGGTGACGTAGCCAGCTACGACGGCGGAAAACTGGCTAGAACACGAATTATTTTGAGTTTTATTGCTGAAGGTAGCAGTGGGGAGCTGGAAAATTGAAACCTAATTTCCTTTCTAGTTGATGCACGCTTCGGGAGTCAGGAGGGCTTTTAGTACGCGGAATTACTCCAAAAATGTATTTGACGAGGTATTTGGGGACAGATACAACAAAGCCGCGTCTGCGTAGGGGAGTGGAGCAGCGCAGTCACAGCAGCTGGAGCCAAGTAACCGCTGGCTTTTGTTTCCCCGGGTGAATGTCCTGGGCCGGAATAGAAATGGCTCCGCTCGGGCGTTTTACGGGCATCTCAGCCCGGCTTGTGGAAGGCGAGTAGCCGCAATAGTCAATTTTACAGAAACCACAGATAAAAGACTTAATTCGCATTCTGATTGCAGCTGGCTCAGTGTATTTCGCAAGGTATTGACAAACTGACAAACGACTTCGTTTCTCTAAATGCAAACGCATACTTTAAATTGTAGATTTGGTAGAAACAAATTAAACCTTGTCCTCGTGGGTGCTAAACAACTCGATGCCCATTTAAGGACAGCATAAATTCAGTCTGGATCTCACACCCAACTCGCCTGGTTTTGATTTACATTAGTTAAATGCTTATGTAGTGCCTAGCGGGGGGCCCACGAGTTCCCTGCTGCCCCAGCAGCATCCTGCTACCGTGGTTTTTTTAGATGAGGTTACTTTCTCTGGCTATCGATAATTCTTTAATCTTTTATGTTTCAGTTCTTGACACAACAGAATTCAAATCTGCTAGCTTCTCCGCACTGACAAGGTGACAGTTCAGCGTATTTTCCTTGAAAGCAGCTGGGTGAAGGACGGAGGAGAGGTGGAGATAAATGGCTGTGCAGTGCCCCTGTGGTGGTCGTGGGGGGACAGTGGGGCAGCAGCGGGGTGCGCAAGGTGGCTGCCAGGGAGCTGTGCCCATGCTTAACAGCCTGGATTTCTTCTGCAGGTTTTGTTTATGTCTTCTTTTTAAACAAACCCACCAACCCCCCTGAAGGTAACTAACCTTTCACCGGTGGAACACCCCTCGTGGGCCGAACGCGTGCTTTCAAGGGTGCTGTGGCGGCAGGTTTGCCCTCGCTGCGCTGATGTGCCTGGCTAGGGCGTTCTCCTGGCTCTTCCAAGCGGATCAGCCCAGTAACCTGGTCGTCCTGCAAGAGCATCTGCCAGCTCAGGCCCAGCACACGCACGAGTCCGTGGGTTTAACGTGCCTTTTTTTCACATTACATAGTCACTGGAAATACCCAGAGCCAGCTCACCCCTAACTCGGGGCCCTGCCAGCAGCAGTCACAGTCACTTTTTCCCTTTCAGCCCAGTAAAATCTGGATTTTTCAACACAAAAGGGAAGATCCACAGCAGAGCCCGTTTGCCCCCCCCAGGTGCCAGTTCCGCAGGGCTCAGCGCAGCGGCCGGCTGGGGAGGCAGCCAGCCCCAAACCCACACTGATGGAAAGGCGGAACAAACCTCCCCCGCCGGAGGGGTTTCACTGCAGGGAGGGCTGAAATTTAAAAGAAAGTTTCAGATTCTGCTTACCTGCAGTCACCTGGGCACATCTTAAGCAAAATTCCCATTTTTTTTCTTTGATATATGGGGGGTGTGTGTATATATACACACACAAATGTATATATAACATATATATACACACATATATAAAAATAAGGTGCCTTTCTCTTATTTTTTATTATTAAAGTTGCCAGACATAAAAACCTGCAGTTCATTTTGAAGCTGGATTCCAAGCTAATTCCTTAGTAAATAGAGTAAAAGCCTCCCAAATGACTAAATATTTAGTAATGAATTATATATATAATTATTTAGTTAATAATATAATGTATTATTTAATAATGATAGCTAAATATATATTTAGTAAATGATTTTATAAGCTGGACTATGGTTCTGCTAACAGGACATGGGTATTTTGAAGGAAGAGATGTCGGCTTGTTTGCTGGTAAGTGCTATCTTAGTGTTAAACAAGCCCTTAAATAGCCTTTCCCAGAGGGGAAAGAAAAAAAAAATAGATTAAGTGTAATTATAGGTCTGCTCCTACTTGACTGTTATTTCTCGTAGTAATAACTAATGTTATGTAGTCTGCTGCTAGAGTGCTTTTATGGGCGGCAGCACCCTCATTCTTTGGGGAAGGAAGGGATGCGCAGAGGGACCAGGGAAAGGGAAGAGCAACCCTGAACAAGAGCTCTGCTCTGCCATGGCTGCTCCCGTGGCCCCGCGCCAGGGCAGCGGCACCGCACCAGCCCGCGGCCACCCGGCCGAAGCCCCGCGAGGTGCCATGGGACAAGGACAAAAACCTCCCTGAAGCAGCCAGCCCAGCGGTACCAGCCACAGCAGCCTTTCCACTTGCGACTCCAAAAAGGCCATGCTCTTCTGACACAAGCCGCCACCTGGCCACACCTAGCAATTTTCAAGTTAAGCCACATAAAATTGCAACCGAGACCAAGTGACAAGCTTGTTGCGAGCTCCCCTCTCTCCTTGCTGCCCTGTAAGGCGCGGAGGGAGCTCATTTCCCACCTGGCTCCGTGCCTGCCCTTCAGTTAACCACATCAAGTGCTAAATCGCTTGGAACAAGAACAGCGTGTGCTGATCCGTCCCCAGGTCCCCAGTGGTGCCCGACCGGCCTCCTGGGGCTTGTGCTGGGAGCCGCAGCTGATGCTAGACGTGAGCGCCTTCTCCCTTCGCTTCCCCCACCTCCCGTCCCCGCGGCAGCACCGACCTGTGCCAAGGGATGCTCCCCCCGGGGAGCCGTTGGCAGCCCGCTGGGGCTGGGGGCAGCCCCGCAGACCCGCTCCCGCAGCAGGGAGGCGCCGGCTCTGTAGGGACACAGATGGGGAAGGCGAGGACACGTCTGAGCCCGTGATTCACAGCTGAGCACCTCAAGGAGACGTCACAGGCTGCCGAGGTATCTAGACTTAGGTCTGCAAAGAGGTGAAGAAGTTGTAGCCTCCAGCTTTCAGGCGAGAAGATTTGCCACTGCCGCGCTGCCTGGCACAGAGGTCAAGGCCCAGGCACCGTGTGTGGTGGCTACACGGTGGCAACCATGGAGGTAGAGAGCTTCTGGTGGGAATCCACATCTGTCTCCTCCCTCAGAGTTACACATGCAGGGTTAGGTTAAGCCTACACGTCGGTTCGGAAAGGACACAAAAGCGTAATTTCGTTTCCCTAAAGCATCCCTGTCGCTACGACAACAGATCAAGAACCAACCCCTTTTTCTCTGCCCTCTCTGTAACAGCAATCGCAGAGGAAGTCTTCCATCCTCCAGCTGAACGCTCTGCTCACCACCAACGTTCAGCACAAGTGGGGAAAGACACGTTTCATTTCTCACTAGCCCCACGAAGCCACAGCAAGAAATGGAAACAAACACCTGGAAGGACTCTGAGCAGCAGGGGCCATGGTTTTCGGGGAAGCACAGGGAGCAGCTCCCTGGCGGAAAGAGCAGCTCCTGGGGGACAGCAGATTCCTCCTGCAGCCACTAAATGGGCTCTTGAGATACTTGTCACTGGGCAGAGGAGCACAACCTGGGAGGAGCAGGCAAAGCTGACAAACCCCTGAGCGTCTGAAAAATGACTGCAAGTGAAGATCATTACTTACCAGAGTGCAAGAGCGATGCTCAACTGCGAGGCACAGGCCGTGCTTGCAGGGTCCGGCGAAGCAGGGGACTAAGGCGAAACCTTTAGCACAGCCACTGCTGCATCACTGCGAACACTCCAGCAGCACTGAGACCGTCAGAGATTGGGCAGTGACAGCTTTTAGCGTCTCCTAGCCTCAAGCGTCTTCCCGTTTTTATTTTGCTCTCATCTTACAGGCAGAAATAAAGAAAAGATAAAGAAACTGCACAGTCCACGTACCATATAAAGTGAAAATTAGAATAGGAAAGGAAGACAACAGTTGTCCTGAAAATCTGGTACACGATAGAATGGTGGGGATCTGAGGAAATCTGGCTTAGGGAAAATTGCTGATCACCAGACCTGCGTTCTTTGGGGCGGGGTGTGGGGGGAAGACACACTGAAACAGAGAACACAGAGACCCTTGGTATGTGCAGTGAGTTTGGCCAGCCTCTCACCTCGCGCCCTACCCTCCCTGCTTGCCCGGTCACAGTCAGGGCTCCAGCAGGACAAAGCGCGACTCACTACTGCGGAGCCAAGCAGAAGCAAGCAGACACCCGTGCCAAAGGCAGGCGCCTCTGGTCCTGCCCTTCACGTCCTGCCAGCCGTAGCGAGACCATAGGACCTGGGAGGGTCCAAGCTCACTTTGTCTTCACGTAAAAACCAAACTTTGGGCCTTGTAACAAATCCCCAGTGGAGTCAGAAAGCAGACGGCATGATGCCTGCGTCCTACCTGCCCATCCAGTTTACAGCGGATTATTTAGCCTTTCCACACAGGGTTTTCTTAAGAAAATTAATAGCACTACTTGTAGCCATGGTTTATCACGTTAAAAGGCTTCTCGAACAAGAGCTGTTCAACAAGCAGATGTTGCAGCAAGCCCAATACACCCGAGGAGCAGCCAGTCCCCACACTTGTGCACGTGCCAGGTTTTCCATTCCAGCAAATACGAACATCATTAACCCACACACGTGAACAGAGGACACCCCGTCTTAACAAGGGAGCTCACCGGTGGCCAAAGACCCACTTGACGCTGAAATACAGGCAGCAGTTGTTACAAAAGATCTGCTGGAAAGCAATGCAGTCATGCGCTTCTGACTTCAGTTTGCCCCGGAATTAACTCACTCTCTCCCCTCTTTCTAGCTTTTAGATCACGGCTGTGCATTGTTAAACTGCTAAAAGTACGAAAAGCAAAAGTCCGCTCCTTCTGCTCTTCCTTTGACACCAGTACAGCCCAGCTCAGTGGAATCACCCTTTCCTTTTACGCCGGTGTGCGTGAGACCAGAACCAAGGCCTTTGTAGCACAGAAGTAAGTTTAGCAGAGAAAGCTGAGGAACAAGTGTTTGCTTTTGTAGCAGGGTGCAAGGGCCTTGCCTTTCAAGACACATTACTGGAAGCAAGGTTTTTCCTGTCAAATGACTGCTTACATGAACTAGGAAACACAGTTTTGAGATTGCACAGTCAGCTTAGCAGTGAGAGGATGAAGGTGTCAACAGGGCTTCCTTCCTAGTCTGTAAAAACCGTATCTGAATTTTTACAGACATAGGTACATCAAAACCAAACACGACGCACAGATAATGCAGTGGAGAAAGCACAAAACTTTCTTGATCAGAAGCACTGCTGATTTGACTAGACAAGAGAGGTACAGGATTCGGGGCTGCTTTGGATTCACATGGCTAGAATTTCAAGAGCACCTTACCTGGAGCCCGAGTTACACCACAGAAAGGGCAGCTGCCTTCCTTATGCTAAACTTAAGACTTCCAAGGTTGAAGTAATTATCTGAGCCAACAAAACTGAAAGGAAAATAGGCCACAGACATGAAGGGGCAGATACACTTGAGCTTTTCTGAGCCATTCTGCTTCAGCCTGGAGAAAAGGAGGCTCAGGGGAGATCTTATCACTCTCCAAGTACCTGAAAGGAGGCTGCAGGCAGGTGGGTGTCAGTCTCTCCACCCAAGTAAGGAGCAACAGGACAAGAGGAAACGGCCTCGAGTTACACCAGAGGAGGTTTAGATTTGGTATCAGGAAAAATTTCCTTGCCGGAAGGGTAGTCAAGCACTGGAACAGGCTGCGCAGGGACGTGGTGGAATTGTGTTGGAAGCTGTTCTGTACAAGCCAAAAGCTCACCACCCAGAGATGCTTTCAGGCAGACAGATGATGCCCAAAGGCAAGCTGTAAGCTCTGCCCATCCTGCTGCACGACAAGGGTCTCTTACTGACAAAAAGGATTTGCTCTGACTCCTTTCTCTGGACAGGAAGAGAACCATTCACCCAGAGTAAACAAGACAGAGAAGTCCAGGATCTGAATTTCAAAATGACAGATGCATATAGAGAGAGAGAGACGTATTTACGGTTTACTTTTGGACTCAGTGATCTTAAGGGTCTTTTCCAAACCAAATGATTCTGTGATTCTATGATCTAACTGCAGCAAAACTTGTTCCCAAGCACATCTGCCCAGTCAGTTCAGAGGATGTTCAAAATGAGACTAGCGTCAGATACTGCTGCCTGTAAGGCAAGGATTCAGTAGATGCACAGCTTGAATTTAGTGTTTCTTGATGGCACACGAGAAACCGACTGCCCAAAGCCTTATCTCATTCAGATGCAAGGTATGTTACTGTCAGTTGCAGGACCGGTGCTGACGAGAAGCCCCTGGTCCTGCTCCCCTGGCCCCCAGCACGTCAGCCTGTTGGTCACCACACTGCCCGGATCTCAGGCTCCTGGGACAGGTTCCAACGTCTCCCACCTTCCTCAGCACCCCGGCCGAGGCAGCGAGTCTCACTACAGTTGCCTTCACCAGCTCCACCTTACCTGCCTGAAATGTGACCCAGTGAACTGCCAAGGCTCTAGCGAAAGCTAAGTGACAACCAAGATCTTCAGCAAGTTTCAAGATAAGCTGTATTTATTTTAAAGGAGGAAAAAAAAACCCCAGGATACGGTGTTTACATTCAGTCAGTCTCTTACGCAAGTTGCAATATCTGTGGTACACACTTTCATAGCTAAGTGTCTCCTACTGGCTGAGAGCACACTGAAACTTCAGACTGCGTGTAGCTGCTGCACAGTGACGAACACAAATACTCAAGTCAGTGGAACACACTTTCCAGCTCAAATCCTCTGGCGCTGCTGTGGTTTCAGCATGGTAACATTCCTTACTCATTTCAGAAGAGCAAAACGCTGTCCTTTCCAAGATGCTTCAGAACACATTTTGACTATCTGACATCTTCCGAATGAGTGGAATTTTAAAAGCGATGCCCCCGTCTTTTCATTTGGATAGGCAAAATCACAGGCTGTGTTTACGTTCCTGAGCATTTACTTCAGGTTTGCACATTCATTGCCTCTGTTCTACTCAATGACACTGTCACAGAACACAACCAGAACTGCTTTGGATCCAGCCAGCGCAGGCTTTCTCTCTGAAGAGGCTCGGAAGCACAGGTGATCTTGCCACGTACCCTGGCAGGAGGGGTACGCTTCCCTACGAAGGTGATTTAACACAGGCACTCTGGCTCCTTTTCAGAAAACTGCTGAAATGTGTTTTTAGGAAGTTGCTTTCTCTGAGTGCGTTTCCCCTGGTAAATACTGGCCAGTCTGAGGTAAAACTTTTCGCTTCTCTGTCTTCTGGTGATGGGTTTTCACAAATCTTAGCAGGTTGACGACAGCAGCTGGTGTAATTCCAGGGATGCGGCTGACTGCGCCGATCTGTATGTGGAAACAGGAACAAGTTAGCCTGGAACAAACCTACACACTGGAGCTAGTGAGAAATGAGATCAAAACCTGTGGGTATTCCCTTCTCTGATTCTTCTCACCCCCCATGTCCGTTTGGAAGACAGAGAAGGGATTTCATTGCTGCTCAACCTTGCTGAGTCCCAGTATCTTACCGTCCGGGGACGGTTAGAGTCCAGTTTCTCCCGCACCTCTGCTGACAGCGACGCATCGACGGTGAAGTAATCTATGTCCTCCGGCAGTTGGAGGGCTTCATCACGACGCACTTCTTCTATTTCCTGCTGTTGATTGAGTACACACCACTCATAAGCAGCTGTGATGGAAGATTAGAGAAACAGGAAGACCAGAAATACATGTTCATGTGAAACGGGTCACTTGCAGGAATGCAGGACGAAGAATGAGCAATTCCACGGAGACAGTCAAAAGCTTCTAAGGAAGTTTCCAGCCTCACAGACTAAAAAGCCTAGTTCACATCACTACTCTGGAAGAAGTTGTGCTCTATTTGTTACAGGAATTAAAGTAACATGGGTCAGCTTTTCCTCTCATCCTAGGAAAGGATGGTCTATCTGACAGAGCAGTAAGGAGAAAAAACCCAGGAGCGAACACAAATAATTGATCTCACACCGCAAAGTCAAACACAGGTGCCTGCATAGGGCTGTGGCCTATGGCAGAAGGTACATGCTCTCATCATAGTGCTTCATTTCACTAAGCAGCAACATGAAACACACTGGGATGAACAGACTGGCTCTCCCCTTGCTGAACAAAACGTGCACAGATCCCACTAAGAGACTGTAAGTCTTGTACTCTACCTTCTATTTTCAATCTCTCTGAGAGTTCTCTCCATTGAGCAAGCTTTCCCAGGGGCTCTGGGACAGCCCTTGCCAGAACTTCCACGTTGGCCTCCGGACACTGAAGGACTTCAAAAGCACTGTGGAGAACAAGAGTAGATTTTTATGGTAGGAAGGAGTCACTTGCATTAGGCAGATTTACAGCTATTCCCAGTTCAAACTTGCGAAGATTTCAACATAAGCCAGAAAAACTGCAGAGCCAAGTTTACCTCTGTACCACCTCCTCTCGGTATGCTGAAGAGCTGTTAAACTCCTAAAGAGGGGCTCTTAATGAAAAATGAACAGCAAGATAGAAGGGACAAGGTAAGGGCACCAAGGGGTACCTTCCACAGAGACAGCCAGGTCTTGTCACTCATTTAAAACAACAGAAAAGGAAAGATAAAGGATGAGTAAGGGAAGCAATGGCCTTTGCGTACAAGAACAGCTACCATGTGACACTAGCCTTAAATCAACGGCTGCTTTACCAAGCTTCCAGCGAAGCATCAACCCGCTGCAAAATCATCACCACTTGGTGACACTCTCAATAAGGACAGCAAGAAATGAGTGGCCCAGTAGAGTACCCCCTTGTTTTGGTAGCTTATGCCATCATGAGGAAACATGGTGTAGTAAAAAAAACAACATCACGCTTATTCTATAGGCAAACACTACACGTCTCTCCCCTAAAGGCGATAAAGCTGGAAATCTTGGACAAAGGGAGTCAAACGGACAAAGGGAGTCAAACGGACAAAGGGAGTCAAACGGACAAAGGGAGTCAAACGGACAAAGGGAGTCAAACGGACAAAGGGAGACAAACGGACAAATGCTGTGAAATCACTAGCCAGAAGTGCTAAAGCAAGCATAAGTCAGACCAGAAAGCTTCAGCTCTTAACCTTTACCTGACAGGTGACCTTCGACCTCTACTGATGGGAACTTCTGGTATTAACTGGGACCATTTGGATATGCTGAACTGAAGGGATTTTAGTGTCGCAATTCCATCCTCTAAAGCAGCTCTCATCTTAACTGCTTGTTCATATCGCTGCTGTGACACACACCTAGCTTCTTCAAAACCTGCAGAGACAGATGGCATACAACACAACGGTCTACAGCCAGGCAGGGCTGCTCACTGCAAGCGCCACCACAATAAAATACCTCTGTGGGTGAGCCTGGCATCGGCATTGTCAGGCCGGAGGGACATGCGGAACTCCACACGGCTGGTGAACATCCGGTACGGCTCACTGGTGCCCAGACTGGTAAGGTCATCGATCAGGACACCAATGTAGCCTTCGGTGCGACTGACAACGAAAGGGGGCTTGCCATGAACCCGTAGGCAAGCATTGATCCCAGCAATCACACCCTAGGCAGACAGAAAACAAACAAAAAAATATTTATCGGTTTCTTTGTGGCTAAAATATCAGCACATCTACTTCCAGAGACTCGTGTCAAGCTGTACTCTGGAAAACGCTATAGTCTGCGCTAGTAATCTAAGCAGTTTCTTGCGATACTGTGAGTGTCTGAGGAGCTTCTTGGCCCCTGCTGACATGACTAGAGACAATTCCCACATTTTTCAATTATACCCGTTGCACAGTCTCCATGCTGAAACATTTGACAGTACTTCCAATTACTTTTATTACTGCAGTCTCAGTAACAGCAGCCATAGGTGCTACAAGCAAAAATATCTGGCCAAGTCTGGAATCAGAGCGAGGAACAAATTTAGGAACACCTCATCAGCACAAGACAGGCCTAGCAAGACTGTATCGAAGACAAATGGCAGGGCAATATCCCTTTCTGAGCGCTGAGTACACATGATCAGATTCACCCACCTGAGCTGCAGCTTCTTCATAGCCTGTAGTGCCATTTATCTGGCCTGCAAAGAAGAGGCGCTGAACAAGACGAGACTCAAGAGAAGGAGTCAGCTGACGAGGATCTAAAAAATCATACTGCACCCCATAGCCTATGACAAACAACAAGACAGATCTTATGGGAGGAATTTTGAAGGTCCCTATTTATCAGCAAAGGCAATCAGTGGGGCAGAACAACTTAGGTTATCAGCTTTTATTTACGATTTAAAACCAACTGAGGAACAATCCCTGCATTCAAGAACAAACTTTGTTTCGTATTTCCTTTGTTTTGCTTTAAACAAAATCTGGTTTTTTATTAAATGGTAACCATTATGACAAAGAGATTTTAAACTATTCACCCCCCTCACCTGGCTGTAGTATCTTGGCGTTTTCCAAGCCTGGAATGGATTTGACCACCTGCTCCTGGAGCTCAGGTGGCAGCGTCATTGATATGCCTTGCGGGTAAATGACATTGGAGTCCAAGCCTTCGGGCTCCAGCCACACCTGATGTTCTCGGTTTGGGAAGCGCAGAACCTTTGACTCAAGAGAGGGACAGTACCTGCAACAGCAAATAGCATCACCTGGCATGGAGAAAAAGTAACTTTCCAGTAGCAAAGCAAGAGAGACCCCCAGTTTCAGACAGACTGTCCACTCATGCCGTTGACAGCCTTGCATAAAGCCACATACTTACCGCGGCCCCCTTGTTGTCTCCCTTATATGGTTGTTCAGGTGGAGGTTATCATGGATAATCTGCTGGGCTTTCAGGGTAGTGCGAGTCAGGTAACATGACAGCTGATCTTCTGGCTGAAAGAGGCCAAAGCTCACTTTAAGTTAATCCAGTCACAACAGTGCACCCTCACTAAACAACTCCGAGGCTCTCCAAGGACTTTTCCATGACAGTTGGCTCTTGCTTCCTGGAGAGATGGGTAGTGCTGCCATACCTACTGTACAGACAGACGTGAGCAACCGAGAGCTTGAGCAACATGCCCAAAAGCAAACCAAGAACAGAACTGAACTTGGGAGCCCAGAATTCAAGTTCTATTCTATACATTGTATTCCTAATTACAGGATGGATATTCCTATTAAAGCAACACATTGTATCACAGCATTCCAGTTAACTGCAGGAATTCAAAGCTCTGAAGTAAGAGGAGCAAGTGCCGACCCTACAGCTAACAGCCAGTTAAAGAGATTGGTGAAGGAAAAAAAAAAATATCTCTCAAAACCCTGCACTAACATGGCAAATCCAAGGTCTGCGAAAAAAACCCCACCAGGTAAAGTATTTCACTGATTTTTCTGAGAGTCAATAGACTCACATTCAAAATAGTAATAATGTTGCACCTCAACTACTCCTTAAAACCTCTCCCTCACACACCAATGACTTCAAGTCATACTACTTTTGCCTCCACCCTGATTATAATAGACTATTGCAATTCCTACACACGCTGCGGAAAATTAATTCCTGATAATTTATTCCGTGTTTGCTGTTTAACTACATTATGTAAGAATGTCATCCATTTCCCAGGATTTTCTTTGGAAAACTGAGTTTCTTCTGCTTTTAAGTTACATGCTATCTGTGAGCTCTGTGGTTCGCTCTATCCTTTCTCTTTCCTAGTCAACACTATTACTGATCTCTAATTTCAACATTTTCATCTTACTCCAGAGCCGGGGTAACAAGAAAGACATCATAAATCTCCAGAACAGAGGTCTAATACTCGAAGTGTTTTGTAAACCACCCATGTAACCAGCACATGAAGAATACTAACAGTACCATATTGCACACAATTCTGATTCTAAAAGTAAAGCAATTTTGGTTCTCGAGTTGAGAAGTGAGAGGAAAAAGGTACTTGCTTTCAAAAGAAAACAAACAGTTTCTTCTTCTTGTGCACTGAGAGTTCTCAGAAACCTAACACCTCCAGTAGGAATACCACCCAGCTCCCTTTCCCAGCCATCAACTCCCTGGCTGATTCCGAGTATGACATTCCCCGTAGCACCCCCCGCCTGGCTCTCCGTGCATTTGCTGTGCGCCATCTCACCTTGATCCACACAGCCTCACTGAGGAAGCTGAATGGCACCGGAGGATTGTCAGCTACACGTTCCTCCAGACCACGGAAGTCAATCGTATCTTTGGCAAGTCGGGGTGGCGTCCCAGTCTTCAGCCTGCCCATTGCAAATCCCAGCTTCTCCAGAGTCTGAGCCAGCCCGATGGCTGGCTGGTCCCCTAGCCGTCCAGCTGGATGCATCTCCAGTCCAATGAGGACCATACCCCTCAGAAATGTACCAGTGGTCAGGACAATACTCCCAGCATGTATTGTGCTCCCATCCCCTGAAACAGCAAGTTTTCAGAGATGCACGTATTTTAGTATCAACAAAGCCCTGGTATTCTGGTGTTTCTGTCAAAAACTAGACGAACTGTTCACTGAGAATTCATCCTTCTTTTATTATTTAATAAAATCAGCATTTCAATAATAAAAGCATGAACAGTAATAATTGCAATAAGCAGCATGTGGTTATTCCTGTATTCTTTTTACTCCTAAGCACATTACCCCTAACACAGAAAACCCACTCCTGGGAAAAACTCCTACGCAGGCCGTTATTTTGGAAAGCTTGTTTACTAGAACAGCAAGGGGTAATAAAGCACGAGTCTGCTAGTAATAGGATACCACTACCCCATAACGTCGTTGGCAGCATATGCCATTTACAAATAAAATCTCAAAACACAGCATGGAATTGAGCATCACTGGCCTGAAGAAAACTAAACTTACGTAACCTCCGAACATCCCATCAATCTAGGTATGCTTTTCATCGCATTACATTTAATAACCTAGTTTAGTTCGCACTTGGCCTAAATCACCTCTACCAGCCAATTGAACTTTCCCACTGATGAATCAGAAACGATTACCCCCGAAGGGCTGCTCTCAGAGTAACTGAAGGCGCTTACTGAGTTACTAGCACGTACCCAGAAGGACTCCTGTGACTCGGCATTTCCCAGGATGGTCTGGTTCTGGCTCTGCCAATAGAAGATCCTCCACAGATGCCTCGTGAACCGTCAGCAGTGGTGTGTTGAGGATTTCTTTCTGTCATGAAAGGAGTTACTGCAAGAATTTAGGAAGTTATGAGACATTTGGGCAGTCCCAAACCCAGCCGATTTCCGAAACACCTATCACCCTCTTCCCTTTTCCGTTCTTACCAGGTCACTTGGCAGACACTCAGTTACTGTACTATCCTGATCTAACCAGTAGAACTTCCCGTACACAGAGAGAGTTTAAGCTCAAAAGAAACCATTTGGTCACAAAGCCTGACCTGTATATAAAATGTTAGAGGAATTTTAAACTGTGCTGAGCTCTACGCTGCATTAAAGCACCAAAGAGAATGGTATCTAGGTTTGGTAGGAAAATATTAAAAAATAAATTGCTCCTCCCCATCATTCTCTGTAGTTCACCCTAGTACTTCAGATTTAGAATGAGTAATTCATTCTAATACTCCAGCCCACAAACACACTCCAAAAAAATCGCTCCTGCCTTTCCCGCTCCCATTTAACAGTACCTGCCGTCTTCACCAGGCGGTACATACAGAAAGCTCCCGTGCACGGTTAAGGTAAACAGGGCAACCTCGGGGCCGCCCTCAGCAGCGCAGCCGCTCCCAGGCCGCCGCCCGCCAGCCCCGGTGCCTCAGCGGGTCCGGGGAGCCCGAGGACCCGGGGCCGCCGCCTCCCGCTGCCGCAGCCGCGCCCGCTCGCTGCGCAAAGCCACGGCTAAGGGCTCTGCCCGCCCGGTCCCGCCCGCTCTCACCTGCATGGCCTCCTTGTAGCGGCCCCGGTCGATCTGAGCGCGGAGGCCCCACACGGCCGGGCCCTTGCAGCGGTTCAGCACCTTGTAGTGCACCCCGGAGCGGTCGCAGACCCGGCCGCACAGCCCGTCCAGGGCGTCCACCTCCCGCACGAGGTGCCCCTTCCCGATGCCGCCGAAGGAGGGGTTGCAGGACATCTCCCCTGCGGGGGACACCCCTCAGCGCCGCCGCCCCGGCCTAGCGGGGAGGCCCGAGGCGCCCGCGGGAAAGGGGCCGGGCCGGCTCCCCGCGGTACCGGCCCCCCCCCACCCCCGCCGCGGCCGAGCGCGGCCCGACCCCCCGGCGGTACCGATGGTGCCGATCCTGTGCGTGAGCAGCAGCGTGCGGGCCCCGCCGCGCGCGGCGGCCGCCGCCGCCTCCGTCCCCGCATGGCCCCCGCCGATCACCACCACCTCGTAGCGCGCCGCCGCCGCCCCGACCTCACCGCCCGCCCGGCGGCGCCCGGGCCCCGGCCCCGGGGATAGCGCCAGGCGGCGCCAGCCGCTGCGCAGCAACATGGCGGCAGCCGCGGCCCGTCCGGCACCGGGGCGCGCGCTGCGGCCGGAACCGGAAGCGGGGAGCGGGGCGCGCGGGATTCCTCCGCGCGGGCGGGGCCGCGTGCCGAGCGGGCACCCCCGGTCGGTGGGGAGCGGCCCTGGCGGGCGGCGTCTGCGGGCGGGGGCCCGGCCCGGCGCCCTGGCGGCTGCGAGCGGCCGGAGAGGGGCCGGGCGGCGGCAGTGCTCGCGTGCCCCCGCGCCGCGGGCAGGCGGGGCCGCCCGGGGGCAGGAAACCGCTCCGAGGGGACGGGCGGGAGGCGGGCGGCCGCGGGGTGGCCCGGCCCGGCCGTAGCCGTCGGGGTTCCCCCGCGGCCGGGCTGCGGGGCGGGAGCGGGCACAGCCGGGCAGCGCAGGCGAGCGCGCCCGCCGGGGGTTTCGTTTCCTCGGCGGGGGCGCGGCGCCTGGAAGAGGAACTGGCCTGAGGCGAGAGGCGGGACCCCCTCGCCCCGGCGCGGCGCTCGCCCTCCTGCGGGTGCGGGTGGGCAGCGGTGGCCACGGACGGCGCCGGCGGCACAGGGTAGCGGGGCAGGCGGGTGGCGCTGCCCGCAGCCCGGACACAGCCGCGACCCTCCGGGCGCTGCGGAGGGACCGGTCCATCCCCCGGCGCGCGGCGCCCCACCGCCGGCGAGAGCCTGCGGGCCGGCCCGGCGGGCGGCCGAGCGGGGCACCGTCCGCCAGAGCGCCCGCGGCGCGGAGGCCAGCGGCGGTGCCCGACGGGGCGGCAGCCACCCGCCGCGCCTGTGGGAGGTGCTGTCGCGGCTCGGCCTCGACCGCCGGGACGCGTCCGATGCGTCGGCGCTGGTGAACCAGGTCGTCCCGCAGCTGATCCAGGCCCCCCGGGGCAGGGACGGCGGCTTCAGCTCCATCCAGCGGCTGGGCGCCGGCAGCTACTACGAGCACGTCGAGGTGGGGGCGGTGCCGCCGGCAGCGCCCCTCCGCCGGCGGGCCCGGTGCCGGGGCCAGAGGGACGGTGTCCGCGGCGGCAGGCGGAGCCCCAGAGCCCGGCGGAACCCCGGCAGCGGCGAGCGGCTGGTACCAGCCGGATTCGCGCTGCGCCTCCAGTGCAGCTGTACGCTGGCCCTTCCCGACGAGGAAAAACTTTAAGGATGAATACGTTAATTAACAACAATTTACGATAAAATGGCTCACATACCGAAAGATGAGCGTACGTGCATTAGCGGGAGACGCTCGCTGCCTCACCGCACCGAGCCCCGCCAGCCGCAGGACGCTGCAGCGAAGGCCCCGCGCCGAGTTCTCGTTTATAGCTTTTTTCAGAAAGGAGGAGAACCAGCAGTACCTTTTCTTTTGGTTCCAGCTCTGTCTGAAACAGAAGTTAAACACGGAGACGCCTTTTTTTTTTTTTTTTTATTTTTTGATGTTTAAACCAGCTTCAGGCATAGTCATCATTTTTCTCCCTCACAGCAGATTCCTGCGCACAGAAGGATGACTATGGTCAGTGTTCATGCAGCGTTCAGCTTAAGCTGTTAAAACGCTCTTAAAAATTAAGCAATTGGAAAGCTGGAAGATGAACTGCCATCAGTAAATTGCTCTTCTCCACTCAAATGCACAGCAATCTTCTAATAGAAATCCACAGAAACAAGCTCACATTTCACACTGGACGTGAGAAGTACACCAAGGCAGGCGTTGCTAAAACCACAACTGTTATAAAATCCTAAAGAGATAGAATTTTGGTTATACGTTGACTGCTGTATTCTTGTACTTTGCAGATACCTGAACCAAATGAGTTTGGTATCATGCTTGTAATGCCTGTTGAGAAAGACTCCCAGCTGGATGAATGTGATGACATTGGAGCCTATTAATATCTAACATTCAAAAGAAACCCGAAAGAAAAGCATTTTATTGAAGTTTTTAGATGAAGATGGAAAATTGTCAGCCCTTAAAATGCTTCAAGCACTAAGAGAAATTATTAAATGAGAAAACCATTAAAAGTAAGTCCCAGAGCAAGCTTCACCTAGAAGTGCTGTAAAACCAGCTCCATGGTGCAGGTGCATTGCCCTGTTAATAAAAATGTGATTTCCTTGCCTCCCCATCTGTCTCTTCATCTCAGTGTTTGCTCTGGTGGTAAGAATCACAAGTCGTCAGGGCTGATCACATTATGTGATTAACCCATTGCTCCACTATGCAATTCACTTTTCATATGAAACTAATGAATATTCAGGGTGCTGCTTGGCATGCTTGGTACTTTCTACCCGACCTGCCCCTTTTCAATCTGCCATGTACAAAGAACCCTTTGCTGTACTTGTAGCAAAAGGAAGAACTTTCTTTTACACATTACCTAATATTTTATATTTATCTGTATAAACAAATGTATCCCCTTTTAGGGTGCTTTTTTTCTCCAAAGCTTTCAGAAACATTGTGGCCAAATATCTTGTCTCAGTGTTTTCAACAGTGAAGCCGTTCATTGGAAAACATTACTGTATTTCTAAATAATGTAAATGTAGTAAATCAAGCAAACAGCAGTTCAAGAAGAGTGCTCATTTCATAGAACTCGACAGGCCTTCGTAATGTTTTATTTAAAATCCTTATCCTGTAGGATAAAGAGCCAGTGACTGAACCCAGGTATTTCTTTTGATCGATTCTAAATTCCTCTTAAGGTAAAAACCTTAGCACTTTTTTAAAAGTTTCTAATTGATGTAATATGTTTATATATAAAAACAACTTCTTTGTTACTAGATGTGGAAGTAACTGTAAAAACACAAAAGGCTGGAAGTCCTGCAATAACTCTTCTGATCAGAAATCCTGCATCAGAAATATCAGTGGACATCATCTTGACTTTGGAAGCTCAGCAGAGCTGGCCACCTAGCATACAGGATGGCCTCAAAACTGAACAGTGGCTAGGAAGAAAAGTCAAGGGAGAGTTCAGGAAAAAACTCACTTTATTTAGTAGCTAAAGAAAACAAAAAAGAAAAGGTTCTAAGAGGTACCTCAAATACAATTAGTTACAAAATATCTTCTCTACAACTTGATCACTTAGAAGTGCTATAAAAAGGGTATTCAGATTCTGTTTAGTATTCTGCCTTTAAGGTGCAGATACCTTATATCTTGCATACATCCAGATCAAAGACAATTGAAATCCCTCTTTAAAAGACATCAGATTTGTGGTAGTGCTTGTGCTGTACTGAAATCTAAAGACAAAACTGCTCTGCCAGGCTGTACACTAACCATTCCAAAGAACAATATATTAAATCTACCAAGTCAGACACATGAACATGAACCTTTCCTGTACTGCTTTAGTTACCAGCAACACCCACTCCTTGGCTTTTTAAGACAATAAAAAAAATAAATTCTAAGGCAGGGAGTGCCCCTGTAAGTAGGACTGCATACACAAGTTATATACCTCTGCAGGAAGTAAATGTGTACTTTTCTAGCAAGATCCATTATTTCTCGTACTCTGGAATGGCTACAAAGTTTGGGTTTTTTTTGTCTCCTCACCACTGTCACACCAAGCCTGCATTAGTTTGCAGAAACATCCCAACTTGTCATTGCATTAGGAGAACTGGTGATCTCAGCAAAAAGAGTTCAGGCAATCTGGTATTCTTTTTAATTAGCATGCCCACCTTAACAATGCCAAATAAATCATTACTGCTCTACTGGGCTATTTTTTCCTGAAAAAATAAAATGCAAAGAGTAAGGGAACCAAACAGGCTCTGGGGAAACAATCTAACTTGCATAAGGAAGACGAAAAAAAATGATTGCTGGTGTTTTAAACACAGGGGTTGAGCTATGTTAATCATTGCTTTTAGAAACACGATCAAAAACAAACAAAAAAGCTTCACAACAGTCACCTTACCTGAAACAAACTCACAAGCCTATTATTTGCACAAAGGAATTAAAAATAATGGTGAAAACTTCTTGTATTCAAAACCGGAATGGTTATGCAGTAAAGCTAATAATACAAATGCTCAAAGGTAGTAGATTTCTGAGTAGTGGAATTCCCCAAATCAAGTTCAACAAATGCAGAAAAGTTCAGAATTAAGCTTAATTTTACTGTAAATCAAAACATCCTTAAGTATATAGTTAAAGCATCCAAACAATTAAATATGTCCTATATTAATGACATTGTAATTGTCTTTGCATGGAGTAGCTGGGGAATTAAGGAGGAAATAACTAATCGTAGTTACTGGATTTCAATTTTTTTTTTTTTTGTATTTTGTTTGTTTTATTGAAGTGCAAAGAAATTGTTGATATTTTAAATTAAGTCAATTATAAAGTGTCTTTGTCTAGTTACGGACACTGGTACTTACTGCTGTGTAACAACTTAATAATCTTGTACTCAACTTTAGGAAACACCTGGCGACTCTCTCTCTCACATATTGAGAAAGCCATGATGAACAACCACGGCAGCTCAAAGACATGTTGTGAATCTGATGGACTGAAGTGCTGTAGGTTGGTATTTCATATGAGTATTTTACTTTAAGCCTGTGTGAGCCAGGCTAGCACTGTTTCACTTTAAGAATTTGATCTAAGACTAATTACTCATAATAGGGAGCAAGAATAAGGCTTTTAGGCATCGCTGTTCTACAGCAGTTCTGCATTCAGCACAATGTCTGACTTGCATTTACTCAATGAGGCGGAAACAAATCACATTGCAGGTTTATAGTCCAGACTCACCTTGGAAAGCAAGAAGATGAAACTTGTTAAATAATCTTTCCCAAACTCATTCCTGTTTAGAAGAATCAGCTTAGAAGTCTGATAACCCATCTTTTTCTGTGCTTTGGGAGCAAAGTCACACTTCGTACCAAGGCAACTTCTAAAATGATGGTGAGAAAAGAACTGTTGAATGACACCAGGATGAATAAATGATTTTTCTCTCCAATAAAACCTGGTTTCCACATTTCTTTGAAGAGAAAGCATAAAACCCACATGAGGTACAGAACCTCCTTAACAGCAAACCAAATTCTTAGTTTACTTAATTACATCTTATACTGAATCAAGAAAGTCACAAGACAACTAATGCATGATTCTTTGTCTTTGCTTTATGAGTATTATCAGACATGCTATGCCCCTCCCTAGCAGTACGCTGCACAACATACATACCTCTTCCCCTTGTGGCATGCCACAGGAAGGTCACGGCATTTCCTTCAGCATAAACCCAAGCCAAAAGCGCAGCTTTAATCTTAAGCAGTGCTCCAAGGTTATGTCATACTGGTAGCATCTGCAGCTGGGAGACTGCACTGTGTGAGCAGGCTTCTGACCAACACTTTATATCTGGGTCACTGCTGCTACCAGTGAAAGCTGTGTACGCTCAAAAGCTGTCATTTAAAGTACAAATCCTTCATTGCTAGAATTTAACTTCATACACAGTAGTTCTAGGATTATCCAGCCTACTGCTGCGCTTATTTTCAGATTTTATTCAAAACATTATCGAAAATGTTATTTGAGTAAGAACAGTTTTATTGTTTTCATGAATAATGTGTATTTATTTAGAACTATGTAGAAGGTACCTAATAAATTCTTATTTATTTATCAGGAAAGGTTGTCTTAAGCTTCTGAAGTACCTTCTAGAGGAACTTAAAATGAAATACACCAAGAAGTTGGAAAAATTCTTTTCATACCATGTCAAAACTGCTTTTTTCCACTCATGTGTCATGTGGCCAAAGGACACAGACTGGCATTGGGCAGACCTGGATCATTGCTTTTGAAGTATCTGGGGTATTTTCTGGAGTGCCTGCAAAACACTCAGCTGCCACATTTCTTTATTCCCAAATACAGCTTGCTCAGCCTGGAAGATAAAGTGAGCAGTGACTTCCTTTCAAGACAAATAAATGATCAATTGAACAACAGATTCTCAGTATTTCAGGAGAGTCTAAAAAAAAAATAAATCATTGTTTACAATAACTAGCTAATCATGTAAATTTGCATATTTAAAGCCAGAAGTTTTGTAGCTCACGTTACTCCTCAGTGGTCTGATGCTATAAAAAGCAAAACAAAATCAAGAACACTAAAAGAAAAACTGTATACCTCAGTTACACTGCTTAGTTGTAACCCTTCAAAGAAAACAGAACATTAAGTAATTTTTTTCTTCCCTATCCAAATGTAGATGTCACCTGCAAAATATCTTCAAGGTATACTAAGAACGTATAGAAGAATTTGCAAGTTAATTTCCCATGCAACTTCTAGGATTCCAAATATAAAGGTATCAATGACTGCGTAAAGTGGAAAATGACAATTTTATTTAAAATGAAGGTCCACTGCAAAATACCCCAAATACACTCTGGCTTTCAGAAGGAAGTCACTGCAGTTACTCTGACATAAACCAGAAGTTCGCAAGATCAAGTGGGTGGATGAAGACTTTTTGCAGAGGACAACCACCAGCAACAGTGAACAGACTATTGAAACAATACAAAGTTCCAGAAATAACTGATCTTTTCTGAGTCTTCAGAATTGGTTTGGAAATTAGTCTTTTCACTGGACTTTGGATGGGAAGCAATCAGTATCTAATGTGCTGCAACAGAATAAAAGTTACTGTGCTAATGAGCGTTAGTGAGGTATCTCTTTCTACAAGATTTCTACCTTCAACCTACATCAAGGAGGAAGACTCCATGTGAAAAGTTGTCAGATTCATGCTGTATTTCGGTTTTGGTATTTTCAGAATCAGTATTCAGCTCAATTTTTCTTATGTGGAAGAGTATGTGTGGCAGGAAAAACGAATAATTATTTCCTATTACTAAAACTGTGCAGGTGATAAATACACAGCATTTGGGAACTGCTGTGCTTTAAGTAAATACATCTTTTGCTTTTTCTTAAAGAAGCCATGGGAAGTCTCTATTTTTAGCCTACTTTTTGAAAGCAAAATAACCTACTGGCTTAAATAATGCCCGGATTTCACCTCAATTACGAGCAAATAAAAAAAGAGGTAAGGTCAGAAGAGTAATTTCACTAAAATATTATCATCTCACTAGATTCAGTTTATTAGGTTTTCCATTTACTCATATGACATATAAGTAAACACAAGCTAAGACCAAGCTTAAATGAAGGTCCTTCCCATACAACTTCCAAAGAGTGAAAACAGACCCCACTATCATTAGGGGTCTGTGTGAAAGAACCTGACAACCAAATGTAAAATTTGAATCAACTTTATCTCAAAGAAATAAAAGCTGACCTTCAAATGTATTTTTTCTTCATGATTTTATTAAGATTGCTCTAGTAAACTGTTTTTCTTCCTTAAGCTAGAAAATTACATTCATGAGAACAAGAGTAGACGGAAGCTGGTTTTTTCCCCCCAGTTAGTCACGAACACATACTTCTTGTTATGCTCTCCTCCATCAGGAGGAAATGTAGACTTCTCTCAAAAAAACCCCTTAAAACACAAGTCTTAACAAAAATGTTTTTCAATGTTTCAGAATAAACAAAAAACCCCAAAACAAAACAAAACTTGCTTCAGCAGACATCAGTTACTGCAAACACAGTAGTTCTCAACTAACCAAGTTATCCCTAGAAATACTGCCAGATGTGGTGTATCAATGCAGAAGTACACTATTTTGAAGTCAGTGACAAACTGCTTACATTCACTCATCCAGTTTTCTGAAACTAAAGATTGTTTTTTATATTTTTATATATTAATATGGCATTTAACTAAAAAAAAAACCCACAACCAACCACCAAACAACCCCACAATATTTGTTTTTAACCAGTAGGTAATGGCTTTAGAATCACGCACATCACACTAGAATAATGTAATTAAGTGAAAGCAGTGTCCAAGTGCAAAACCAGATTTAATTCTATATAAAGTTAATCCAGTTTTTTTTTTTCCTAAACCACTATTTAAAACTCATTTTAATAGCACAGGTACAGAAAACAACCAAGACAAACTTCTAAATCCAAGCCCACAGAGGCTATGACTAACTATAATCATTTTGTTTCACTAAGTTTTGAACTTCGATTACAGTTATTTTGAGGGCTTTCTCCGAGGTCTTTGCATATCCTTTTCAGTTTCTTTTCTGATTTGAAATTGTTTGTATCTTTCTGCCATTGCAATAAGCCCGTCTGGAACTACCTGATAAGAAACCAGCAGAAGGACAAAGTCAGTTTTAAATCTAAACATGCATCCAGAAGTGAAATACAAATGGAATAAAATATATACTATTATTCCTCAGCAGGTCTCTATGTCCTTTCTTTGGACACAGAAGGCTTTGATTAAAGCTCCCAGTTCTTTTCTGGGACTCACCTGTAAGGTAAAATACAGCTAAGGATATCCACAGCAAGACAGACTTAAGCACCGATTTTTTGCACAAGACACTACAAACACTCACCAAGAAAGGTCTAAGTAGGCTTAGACCTTCATGAAGAGTTTCAGGTCGTAACCCAGAACCAATACAATTCCTACCCAGTAACGTGTATTCTTACTTGGTTTGCTCTTTCCAGAATTTCAATCAGCTCAGATGCAACTCTCCAATCATTCTTGGTGACAAGTGTTACTGCCTTCCCAGTACGTCTAAAACAAGGAATAAAATAACTGTTGATCTTCAAAACAACTACTGCTAGGCTTTTCCTACTGACCTATACAGTAATAAGTTGTAAGGCAGTGTTACTGAACTGGTAAATAAAACTGGCTTGAGTATTTACTATGCATGTGACACAAAGCAACTTTTCATAAAGATCATAATACGGCAATTCACCTAATATGGAGCAAAGGCACAACTAATTGAGACTTTTAGACAATAAACCTAGCATAAAGACAACATATTTAAGCATGAAAAGGCATACATACATACCATTAATAAAATAAACACATACAAAAGAAAAACTGCACTTGTGCCAACCTGGGAAAGCAGCATTCAAAAATTCTAGCACCAAACTACACCACCACGACAGGCTGAAAACTTTGAAATTATATACGTTTTTCCCAATGGGCTGCCTAGGAAACTAAACAACTTAGTGGCTCACGAAGAGATAGACAAGGAAGTGACATTTCAGATTATCTACACAGACAATGTTTTGAACCATAATTCTTCAGCATTTAAACCAGCTGTCAAACAGCCCTCGTTCCTATCCACTTCATGAAGTAACAGAAGAGTGGAACACTTGTTTGCCTTACATTTAAGTGAACTAATTTCGAAACACGAAGCAGTACATTATCTAAAACATACTTTGCTAGACCCTGAAGGCTTCACTCCCCCACCCCACATCACCTGTAGGTCTAGTATTTGGCAAGACAAACACCTGTGCACTGCATAAAACACTGACAACACGTTACTCTTCTCTTACAAACGCTTACCCTGCTCTTCCGGTACGACCTACTCTATGAACATATTCTTCAATGTTGCGAGGGAAGTCAAAGTTAAAAACATGAGTAATATCATGCACGTCAAGGCCACGGGATGCTAAGTCAGTAGCTACCAGTATTCTAACTTTGCCTAAAATAAGTACAACAGAAAGAGAATGGGAGTTTATAAAATAAACAGTAAATATACTCCTTTTGGTCTATTTGTTTTCTAGTGTATAATGCACTTATTCTTAACACATAAAGGAAAAAATCGTTGCATGTCACACCGAGTTAGCATCAAATACAAGGTGGTAAATAAGCACTCGAAGTATCATTTTACTATTATTTGTACTTCCCAAGTAGAACAGTAGGGTGCAGAAGAAGCAAGAAACATGCCTAGCTGAAACAGTCTGAAAAGAACAGAAACTCCACCAACTATATTGTCAGGGGGCATCCTTACCATAGGACTACTGTTTTATTAGCATGTGATCACATAACATGAAAGTATAACCCTACCAGCATAATCAAGAACAGAACTGTTTCACTGAAAGCACCATTATTTGACACTTTAAATTTACCGTTCTGTAGACTAACATAATATTGACTTTTCCATAGAGATTTCAAGAAAACAAACAAGACTTACTTTAAATTATTTAACTCAGACATTCCAAATTTTATTGAAGACCCTGTTTCCTGATTTTTTTTTTTTTAAATAAACCAGTACTTTGGTACTAACTTACCTCTCTTGAAGTCATCTAAGGCCTGTTCTCGATCACACTGTTCCCTGCTACCATGAAGTGACTGTACTGGAACTCCTTGGAGACTAAAGTCACTTGCTAAGTCATCAGCTCTAGGATAAAATAAAACACTGGTTCTTAAAGAGGGCTGGGGGAAGAAAAAGCGCAGCATCTACATTTAGATCCAAAAGATGATACTGTGACAACAAAAACTAAACGTGCCTAAGGACAAAACCCTACCTAGGTCAGCTGTTACTTATTATAAACCAGTATGATAGCAAGAATATTCCCCACATAATTTTTTGCTTTTTTTATATATAAGAGAAATAGATTATTTTTGTGTTTTTCACTCAAAAAGCTCAGGTATGGTACAGTGACATCGTGCCCTCCCCCTCAGGTCTTGTAGGCACTGGTTGCATATGGAAGGAAACAGTACAGCACATTAATGTACCCCCAAGAATCTTAACATCTACTTACTATGTGAAATTTGAGTTTTACCACCACCATTAATGACATTAAAAAAAGATCCAAACTACTAGTCAGTCTAGAGGAATGAATAAATGAATAGATAAACACACTACTACTACTGACACGTTGACAAGAGCTGTTATGCTTGGTAATTATGCAAACTAAGAAACTACCCAGTATTTGTTAGGGGGAAAAAAAACCCCATACAACCCACCAACGAACAGATGTAATACTGGGAAGTGATTACGTACGTAAGTTTTTTTCCCACAAAAATGATGACTTTATCACTTGGCTTCATAGTGTCAATGAAGTACTGCATGAAAGCTTTCTTTTCCTCCTCGGCGATAACAACAACTCTCTGCTCTACTGTATTTACTGCCTGTTAAGCAGCAAAAAGGGATGTTAAGTGGAAACAATTTTTCTGTTAAATCCCGTATTACGATATATGAAACTAGTAATATGATACCATGAAAAACTATTTTAAAACCAAGATATGCATCAGTTTAGAGTTCAAACAATGCAGATTTATTCATTGTTCCCTCGTCACTTTAGAACAGTAAAATTTATTTTTAAGCAGTTTGCCAGGTTATATATTTGCAGAGTTTTAGAGGGCACAGATTAACAGACTAGTGAGGTGAAACAAATATTCCTAATCTCAGTGAAAATCAGATTGAAGTACTTTAACTTGAGTATATATTACGTCAATCCAGAGCAAGTTGGAACAATGGCAGTCTTCCTTGAAGGGACAAACTTTTAAAGAAGACTAATCTATTTGAAATTATCAGTCCTGCTTAATTCTTCCTACAACTGTTTGTTAATAAAAATTTAACTCCATTACATTTGATGGTTGCCACAGAACAAGGGTCCTCAAACTACAGCCTGCGGGCTGGATACAGTCCCCCAGGGTCCTCAATCCGGCCCCTGGTATTTACAGACACACCCCCCCCCCCCCCCGGCCGGGGGCTGGGGGGGAAACCAAGCAGCCGCAGATGGCCTTCTGCCACTTCATCCGCACGCCGGCCCCCTGGTTAAAAAGTTTGAGGACCCCTGCCATAGAATGTCTAAGGTGCACTATGTGAGTAGTATAAAGGTCTAGACATTCTCATGGCACTATCTCATGACCTTGTGGCAAGGGCTGAAGAATCAAACAAGTAACAGATTCCCTCTCCACATGGGAACCCCTCCTCACCCCCCCACCCCCAGAAGTCACCTCTTACAATTAAGAGAAGCTCCTGTAAAAGAGATGAAGAAAGAGAGCTACAACAGCAGTTGTTATCTTTCAAAGCCCAATCCTCTGCCTTTGACAAGTAATGCCCTTTGATTACAGTTCTGAATAGAACCGACGAAAACTACATTTTCCCCCTATTTCCACCCAGAAGTATATTGGATACCAATTTTCCTCATCCCTACCACTAAAGGTGGAAGATTTCTTTTTTAGAAGAAATAAAAGAAGCGAAAAGGAAGATTTCTTAAAAAGAACCGAACTCAAAGCAATCTCTGGACCAGGATGCAGAGACCTTGGTAGAACTACCATTTCTGTAAATCCTGCTGGTACTGAAGCCAACTACACACAGCTACATAAGCATGACAAGTATGCAACTACATCTACGTATCAGAAGTTCTGAACTTTCTTAGAGTTCTTCCTCTAACACATATATTCCTGCTCTATGCAAGTGCCCTCCAGGAGTTCAGTACAGAGCTTCCACTCTTTGAAGAAAGCAGCAGTTAAGAAACACAGATCCATATAGGGATCCGTATGCATGAGAATGAAGACCTTCAGAAGGAAAGGGAAGGAACAAGAACTGGCTGAACAGGGGCAAAGGCTGCAGAAACCAAGGTTTAGGCAAGAACATGTGGCAGTGCAAAGTACAATATTCAACTTTAATTGTATTGATACCCGTCACTTGTAATATCTTCTACTGAAGATTTAGGACTTGTTACAGAAACACATGAACAAACACCTTTGCTACTTTTTTTCTTCTAGTGTTTTCTAAACTTTTAATGAAGCTTTAAAAGAATGATATGGATTTTTTTTTTTGAAGTCTGAACTGATTTTAAGTTACGTGCATTTACTTACATATAGTTACAAGCAAAATTTTTCCTGGTTTAACCATAGGTTCTTCTCAAAAAAACCCCAAAAACCAAACCAACAAAACAACCAACCCCAAAAACTTACTGCTAAGTCAAGAGTGCCAACATACACAATCATAGGATTTTTCAAATAGGATTTTGCTAGGCGACGAACACCATCAGGCCAAGTAGCACTAAACAGGAAATGGAAGAAGACACACACATAAGAAGAGTGTGCAAAATCTTCTCCAATTCATTAATTTAATCACATTCATCTTTCTTTTCTTTCTCATACACCAGTGAAACACTTGAGCATGCAGTAACAGTGAATTTATGTAACATTTAGAAATAATCTTAAGAAGTTTAAGCACTCAAGCTTTAAAGGTACTTTCTAGGTTAAAAGTACGGGCAACAGCTATGGAGCCTTTCTAATGAAGCCAGAAGTTAATTTACTACTACAGTGATATGTAATAAGCAAGTTTCCAGTCTGCTTTTATTAAAATACAGTAACCAGAATTATTGTTGGGATTTTTCTATTGTTAAGGTCCAAAAAGCTGGGTAATTTCAAAATTAATCCAGGTACAGACTAGCACAAATATTGATCAGGAAGTCAGGAGACACATTTGGCCCCAGATGAAGATGTGGAAGCTGGCATTTCAAATTGATGGGGCAAATTCTAGCACTCCCAGGACACCTCCGTTTTTGGGAAAAACTCCGTTGGTTTTATAGTTTATATACAACATCAGAAAAGGGGTTAGAAATGAAAATAAAACTGTGAAATGACTCATTAGGATTGACTAGACAGAATTAGAAAGAAAACTGATGCCATACCCATTCAGGCTAGTGGAAGTTTTTATTAAACTTGGCACATTTGTTTAGAACTTAACTTTTTCAATAACCTTATGTTTACAGTATTCAGTACAGAACATCATTATGTTTACATACCTTGTCATAACAGTTTGTCTGTCAGGCCGCACATCTATTAGGATCTTCATTATCTGAGGTTCAAATCCCATATCCAACATTCTGTCAGCCTCATCTAAAACCTGCTCAGAACAAGGTTATTTATCGTGTCTAGTTCCTTAGATAAGGGTTTCAGCAAAACACTACAGAGCAGACCATTTTAATGGTAACAATTTTAATTGCAGAATCCACTCCATAACATATTGCAAAACCTGTTCAACTTTATTTCACCACTTCAATTTCCTTGAAGGTTTTTCATTTAGTAATACATTTGAGGGCAGAAGAAGTAAACCTACACCCTTAAGAGCACTTAAAAGTCAAGGAAGAAGAAACAACTGTTTGTTTGAACAATTATTTGGTCGGTGTCTGAAAATCAGTGCAGAACTAAAAAACCCAACAAACCTAAAATTGACAAAGCACAGGGTGTGGAACTGTGCACAACACTCTTCGTAAGAAATTTTTGGTAGTTTAGAGGGGAAATCTCATTTCTACCTTGTTAAGAGATCTCACAACAGATCAAGATATCAGTTATCAATTTAGTTCCTCATTAGAAGTAGGAAAAAAGCCAGACTGTACATTCTGGCTCACAACAGGACACTGCAGAACATCCAGAGGTCAAACTTGTTTCATCTAGTAACAAAATAAGAACTAACAACCTACCAAAAGAGAACAAGTGAGCTGAAGGTCTGAGCACAACTATTTGGAACTGATCTTTTTTCTAATATCAAGCACACTTGTGAATGTTTTAGTCTCACGCAAAGGAAGAAGGCTGCCATTCAAGTCTCATTTCTCTCCTTTAATTTTCAAGTAGAGTTTACATAAATCAAAATTATATGGATCATGCTTTTAAGTACTGATGTTTTCTAGTCACTTATGTGGAAACGTAAGACTTCGATGATAATCCCTTTCTACTGTCCTGATTTTGCTGGTCCATTATTTTCAGATGTTTTATTCTATTAAAGGGTTTTTGTACACTATCTGTGTAAATCTTAGAAATAATCATCTGAGAGACAGAAGACAAGAATTCTATTTCTTGATTTAATTCTATTTATTTTCAAAAGACTCACAGAGACTTCCTTAACTAGTTGGATTCCAATACAATGGCAAGGCTGAAACATGACTAATTTTATATACAGATTTGGCTACTACACCCCTTTTAGCAGCAGGAGCTTTCTAAGCTATGAAGCACACTGGTACTTCAATGGGCGGGGAGAAGAAAGCGTTAAGTATGTGTATCAGATGGATCAGAGTAGTTGAGGTTTATTTATGACAGATGCTCAATAAAGAATAAAAGCTGTAGTAGATGTAAGATAGATATTAGCACTGTTTCTTCCAAATTTCTCGTAGCCAGGTCCTTGTTTATAAACCAGATCTCCCACAAACTGACATAATCTTAGGTTTCTTGTTATCTATACTTATTTGCTTGTTTGTTAGTATTACTCATTTCAGTTGTATTTCTTGGCAATAAATTCTTACAATCCAGTTCTTCATGTGAAAACTCTCTCCTCCATTTTAAAATTAGTTGGTAAGTTTTACACTATTTTTTTGTATTTGAAGAATAAAATGACTACTCCAATCTACCTTCTATATCCTACTTCATGATTTATATAGGGTTTTTTTTTCAGTATACCCTTCCCCCTAAATGCTTCCCAATTATTCACATGCAACTCAAATTTCCTTCCTTCTGCTTTATGAGCATAAGGTCAAAAGAAAAAAAAAAAGCACTCAGATCACCGATTAATGAATACTGACTTACACTGAACACAGCGATACAGAAAGGAATCTTCAAGTGACATGTATTGTAAGCAATCAATCTACTCTGCTGTCTTCCAAGAGTATTTCCTTTTCCAGATGACCACATTTCTAATGATGCTATACCACCACTGGCCTTGCCAGTAAGCTGACAACTATTATCTAGAATTGAAGCTAACTTGTTAGAGCAAAATGAGTATTTAAGCCTTAGGAAGGAGTGCAGATAACGGAAGGAAAGTGGGCCAAATTGTCAAACTAGGCAACAAGCCACCAGTTAGACAACTCAATTTGAATATATGAAAGTACTTTATGAAATAGCAATGGTTTTAAGTGTCCAGCACAGCAAAAGACAAGAATGAAGACATAAGGATTCATAACAATGTTTATCTACCTATTTTCCCCACTGAGATTAAAAGAAAGTCAGTCACCCAAACATTTAAATATTAACTGTCTGTGACTCTAGTGCTTACTGCACAAGTTCTAATAAGACTCCGAGTCACTGGAAACCTTTAAAAGAAACGGAAAAGACAACTTCAAAAAGGCATTTCATCCATTCATAACTGATTTTGACAAAAAGAACTTTAAACCAGCAAACATTACTAAAATGAGGTAATAATTTAGCATGTTTAAAATGCTTATTGTACTAGAAGCCCATTTTATTTTTTTCTAGGCAATATTCCACATCTGAAATGCAATTACGGTAAGCATGAACCATCCCTCTGACACCAATCTGAATGTTAAGATGTATTGTAATTAAGTCTTGAAGAGTTTAAAGAAAGGGTGAACTTAAGCTTTAATGAAGTTAGGTCAACCATTTCCCAACTTGGTGCATTATGCATTCTGTATCAGCTACTTGCCAAGTATGTTATGCTCTTCAAATTTATGAAGTTGTTCATTTGAAGATCATGCAGTCTGCCAGGAGTAGCAATAACAATATCCACACCTTTGGTAACCACGTTTATCTGTCCTTTTCGGTCCCCACCACCATATATGCAAATACTGAAAAAAATAAAATGTTTACAGAAGCAGTGTATTAAGGTTCAAGTAAAGTCAATCTTTTTCAAATAAATGCCACGATATTGCTTCATTTTAAAAAATACCATCTGGTATTACCAAGAAGAAGAAACACAGTAAGTATGACTGACAGCACCACAATAAATAATGAACTTAACACTGAATGATACTCCCTCAACATTCAGCAACAGCTTTCTGCTGAAAGTGCAGTGAAAGTAACCATAAAAGGAAGGAAGGTAGCTATTAAGCTATGAGTATGTTTTGCGTTGTTCTGGAAATATTCATACCAAAAATAGCTGAACATATGAAAGGACGCATAATTTTCTCAACAGTACCATCAAAAGTTAATTTGTTTTGCTGTTAAAATCAATCAATGTACTTGTAAAGGTATTAGGCTTACATTCAAACTCAACACACTCTGTAAAACTCCTCAGTATTTTGGGGAAGGAAGTAGAACATGCATTTAATTATTTGATGACTACAATCCTGAGTGCTATACAAAGTTACCAGAGAGCTCTGAAATTCAGTTTTGAAGTAAAGTAATGTCTGTTTAACAGCTTAAATGAAAATCTACTCTCTCAGCAGGTTTGTGGGTAAAACCAAATTGGGGAAGCAGGTGGTACACTAGAGGACTAGGCTGTTACTCAGAAGAACCACAAAAGGCTAGAGAAATGGGCTGTCAGGAATCCCATGAGGTTTAACGAAAGCAAAAACGGGGATGGAATTACCCCATGGCTGAGGGCCAACATACTAGAAGAGGACTTTGCAGAAAAGACTTGGCTGGGCAAGAATCTGAACACTGTTCAGCAGCGTAACTGTTGTGCTATACAGAAGGTAGCCAGCAGGTTGACAGAGCTTGTTATTCAGTGCTTGTGAGACCACACCTCAAGCACAATATCCAGTTTTTGTACTCCCTGCCTCTACTGAAAGACAGACATATCCATACTGGAACAAGTCCAGCAGGTAGCTACCAAGATGATCAAGAGGATGAAGTGCATGATGTGAGAAACTGGTTACCAGACTTGTTCAGCCTCAAGATAATGTTCAGGGAGATTTTATTGCCGCCTAGAACTACCTAACAGCAATGCCGAGAAGACACAGCCAGACTTTTCTCAGCTGTCCATAAAGCAGGACAAGAAGCAACAAAGCTACAATACAGAGAATTTGACTATATAACAAAGATTTTCACCATGAAAGCAGTCAAAACAGGCACTCTAGAAACTGGGGAAATACAGACTCCGCATTTACTACCTTGCCCTCCTCTCTTAGCAAATGCAATTATTTCAGTAGATGAATTAAGCCACAAGTGGTAGGAGACAAATATTACTTAACAAGCAAGTGAGAAGTTGGATTACCTTTTAATTCCTTTGTATACGTACTTCAAACACTCTGCCTCTACTTGAAGTGCCAGTTCTCTAGTGGGAGCAAGGACTAACATTCCTGGCCCCCCACGCTGATCCTTGGAACTGCAATAAACCATCTTTAGAATGTGGGTATGTAAGGCTAGGCAAAGTCTATCACATCTGACATCCAATATTTTTATACTGTTCTAGACTTTCTCAGTATATTGCTACTAACAGAATCTATGGTGATAAAATTGGTACTTATTCCACCAAGTTTATAACTTATTTCCAATTTGTAACCATCACATTGGGGGTGGGGGTAGGGGCGAAGCATCCACAACTACACAAGTCAGACATGTCAGCAGTCCTTACATTGGTTGTGAAGTCAAGTGAATGAATCCAGGCATTAAGTACGCTAATGTCTTCCCAGTACCAGTCTGTGCTATACCAATAAGATCAATTCCTTGGAGTAAGATCGGCCATGCCTGGGACTAATATAAAACAACAAATACTTAATGTATTTTTAACTTTAGCTTCAGTTAGGGTCATCAAAATTGAAGGAATACCTGAATTGGTGTAGGCTTTTGAAAACCAACTTTTCTTATATTAGCCATAATATCAGGATAATGCTCAAATACATCTTCAAATTTACAAGCAGGATTGGGAATGCAGCGCTTTTCACCTTCTTTTAAGTCATCACAAGTTATATTATTATTTTCTTTCCTGTATAGAATTAAAGAAGTGCAATTGCTTTAAAGTCTCATTAACTGAAAATTCAGAGCTAACATAAAAGACTGGCTTTCTGAGTTTTTGGATGGTTTTTTTGGTTTGTTTTTTGGTTTTGTTTTGTTTTGTTTTTTAATTCCTGTAACAACAGAAAACAAGTTGAGGCTCTTGAATGAAACTTACAGCTATTCTGACTTTTAAGAAAGCTTTACTACAGAAACTTCTCCTGGAGGCATCAATTACCATTCCTCTTAAGCATGACTAATTTGAAGTTATATATGGCTATTAACAAACTGCAGTACTGTCATATCAGACTTCAATGACACTCTATTAACAAATTAAATAATGTTTCAAGTTTTTAAACCTAAATACAACCCAGAACACAGAGGAATGGATTGCACCTCTTTGTCAGAGCACTATACTCTGACAAAAGCTTTCCTGAAATATTTTCAGAGCAGCTCCCCGGATGCTCTAGAAAACACAAACAGAACAGTCTAGAAAAAACAATGTGGCCAGTAGGCCAAGTTCAACATCCCCCCCCCCCCCCCCCCAAAAAAAAAAAGCAACCCCAAAACACAATGTACAAAAAAGCTGTATTAAAAACTGAGGTTCTGCGTGTGTGTTGCCCCCCCCCCCCCCCCGCCATTAAGCGTTATTAAGTAGTTTATCTTCACTCCAGTCCTGTACTCTTCTGAAGATTCCATTCAGCAAACAGTTTTACCTCAGGCAGGGTATGGGCTATGAAAAGAACAGGTAATTCACCCTCTCCTCATGTTTAATTTTTTTTTTCCATTTACTGCCTTTTCCTCTTTAAAACAAACAGATTAGATTAAAAACATCCCTCCATCACACAAGTGCCATTTCTCAATGAATGTTCTGAACCTACAGAACGAAGGTTCTGTTACTCTTGACTAGCTTTAACAATAACGTACATAAACTTTCAGGAAACATGTCAATTCCATGCTTTGCTCACTGTGGCAAGGTTTCTCTGGTGGGCATGCAAGAGAAAAACCAGAACCATGCATAAAGAAAAGTAATAAAAGGTAACGCTTCAGGAATGCTCACCAACTTCATTAGAACTACTGAAAAGGGTTGAAGCTATTACCAGGGCCTGAACTGAATCGCTTGAAACAGATGATCTGCTTTTCTTGTGAAGTAATGATGTAGATTAACAGATCAAAATGAATGCATACAGTTAACTGAGGAATATACTCACCAAGATGCACTTGCAAAGACAAGACAGATAGGAAGAGGACAGTAATAAAAGTTGAAATTTGCTTTGAGCACTGCATTTGACTAAAATATATGGGGAAATAAATGGCAGCCAAGAGGTATTCAACACATGAACAATCATATTTGGAAGGACCTAGAAAACGTGAACATGCAGTTTCATGAAATTCAAAGAAACAGCCAAAAGCCAAACAAACCATCTTGATTTTTTTTTTCCCCTTCCAAAAGTCAACTAGATCAAACACTTTTAGAGAAGCAGTTAATCCCTAAAGTTAATTTTCCAAGCAACTAATTAATACATCATCTTCTAGTTACTGTTTAACTTCTAATAAAAGAGTTCCTAAGAAAGATCTAAATTATTACAAAACCCTAACATTAATGCTTCTGTCGCTGTATTTCACCTCCAACTTTCTGGGCTTTATACTTCAACAATAATTTTTGCCAAGCAGATGATTCCCAATAGAAACGATCTTACCGCCACAGCTCCACTTCCTCTTGTGACATAGATGCAGTCCTTGATGATTCTTCATAGAAGTTTTTCTCAATAGGAGGCAAGTCTTGAACAATCAGAAGTAGTAAACTTGAGTCAGTGAGAAATGCTACAGACTCAGGGAAAGTCTGCTAAAGTTTAAGATGGAAATCCCAAAACCCAGACAGTGCCTTGTACTAGGAAGGCTAGTCAAAAGTGCTGGAAGACTACTGCTGTTCACATACAAGATGAAGGCTGAGACAAGTGCTTAAGTATCTGCAAAAAGAACCACTTCCCCACATTTCAAGTTCTAAAGTAATTTCTATTAACATATACAATATTTAACATTTCTCAGTTTTTTGCTGCGGTCACATACAAAACAGCAGCATTTTCAACGGCTGAAGTCAAAACACCAGTAGAGTAGCAAGTTTAAGTCTTCACACAGCAACTACAGCGTCCTCCATGACCATGCTGAGAAAAGCTCATGTCGTCACTTTACTGCAAAATACTTAACTGTATCTTTAAGTGTCCAAATCAGTTATCTCAAAGCAAAAACTAAAACATTTAAGCATTCAACAGATTTACCAAATAAAGACAGGTACCATACAATCAAAATTTTAAAACTAACCTGCCCACTTCATAACTTCATATTTAGCTTTGTTTTCTCGGAGAGAGATCCAGTTAATCACAGGTTTCTTTGAATTACTTTCAGGGTTCCTAACGTCCAAGGTTCTTACTCCAGAGTTAGTACCAAAATGCTGCTGTTTGATGGAATCTGTTGCAAGGTAGGGAAGAAATCATCTCAAAACAAACACTTGACTTTCTTTTTCTATTGTAAGGCCTCTTAAGTGATTGTGAATAGACATGAAGCATTTAAATAGAAAATTCTTTCCTAGGTGTTAAAATGAAACATTGGCAAAGCCTGTACAAATCCAGTTCTGGTAAGAAAAAAGCAGCATTTCAACATCTTTATAAAGGAATTAATGACAGGTTCCAATATGCTGTTCCTCCAGCTATAAAGGAGGCTTGCTGTTCAGCAGACTTTTGAAAAAACTAGTGAATCCAGTAGATGGTATGGAGACAGAAAGCTTTATTTTTAACACCTACAAGAACAAGGTTTACTTCTAAAGCACCCAATAACACCACAATTAAAGTCTTAGTGCTATTATACTGTATATTCCTTTTTTTTACGAGGTTAACACTCCTCAAGAAAGAGATTTTACAATGAAGATATAAACGGAATGTAATTTGTATTAGTGGAAGAGCAGGAAACATGGGGAAAACACAGTCACACATACTAAAGGAGTGTTAACTGTTTCTAGTCTCCTGAAACATGCTTGTCTACCATCTGGGGCACCTCCAAGATCAAAACTCACAATTACTCCATTCCTTTTATTCTAATGCTGGAACACAACTCTCTGATGATCCCTTCTTCCTCATCAGTGCCTCAAATAAACAACTATGGATGCTGTCTGCGCAAAAAGTCATCGGGAGCACACAGAAGCCAAATACCAGTAACATAAGCAGAACCTCAACATATAGCCATTACTTACAGATCCATGTAACAGACAGTTAACATCATCAGGTCTAGTAAAGTGAGGCACCATGTGCAATATCAAATCTTAAATGCTAACTTGCCATGAAAGCCGTAAGAAGTCAGCATCACCTGTGCTATGATCAGTACCATTTGCTTTACAGGATGCATTATAAAAGCTTACTGAATTTTAATACTGCACTGATACCACATTAGACGTTAAACTATAACCAATACTTGTATTTTCGAGGAATCGGATTGATAATGCAAGAAACACTTTTGCATTCATTAGAAGTGTTGAAACCTCAAAGGAACAGATTCTCACAGAAGTCTGGCAGTTTGGGGGTGGGGGGGTGATACTATTCATAGCTGAGAAAAGAGGACATCTACATATTTCTGTTTTAAGGAAGTATGACAATGTCCAAGAACAAGCTGAAAGTTAATTCACTCTGGTAAAATATTAACAATATAAAAATACTCTAGCAAACTTATGTTTTCTTTCCCCCCTCCTCACCTTCCAAAAACATATTACTTACCTTTCTCAGTCCCCCCTCTAATGTTCTTTTGTCCAGGTCTTGTAACAGCATTGTCAATCAACATCTTGGCTTTGTTTTGCACAGCAACACTGCCAAAAATCCTTATTTCAGCTTCATGGGTTCCCTTTATAACCTATGTTCATAAAACCTTACTGAGTTTTTTTTGATACTCCAAAAAAATTATTATATAGGAATACATACTGAAAACAAACTTTAATTTTTTTTTCCTGAATTTTAACTTCTCTTCCTAGGAAGAGGTCCTTTAATTCCCTTCCTAAAACAAAGGGAAATAAACGCATACTTAGGGAAAAAAATATCAATAAGCCCTTCTTACTTTCACATACCAGTCAAATTATACTCTCAATCCCACTTCCTTTTTACCCATTCTTGTAAAAAGAGCTGAATTATCACTGCAACACCCTTCAACTTGCTGCAGCCACTGGTTTACACTGGAGCAAAACTCAGTATGTTCTCAACAGAGTCCAGGCCTTGACGCCACACAGCATATAGTACCTTTATCCTGGCACCTGAAGAATCCTCAAGTTCTCTTATTTTAGTTCCTCCCCGACCTGTTATAAAGATACACTGCAGGTATTACAGAGATTTAGGCAGAACTGTAAAAAACTACACATGGTAACTCTTTAAGTATTTTGGTTGTAACCAAAACCTAAGCCATTCATGTGAGGGTATGCATCCATAAATAACAGCACTTGTGGCACCAAAACACTGGAAAATGTGGCTAACTTTTCTGGCCACGGGGGTGGATGGCACCCCAGTTAAAAGAGATAGAGCAACAAAACTACCTCCAAGAGAGCCACCCTTCCTCCACATGCCTAAAGAGGGGCTTCAGCCCACTTACAGACTGCTAGCCATGAGAGACGGGCACCAAGCCAGCCGCTTCAGGGAGGAAAAGCTTTGCTACCCTGGCGAGCAGGAGAGCTCTGCTCTTCAGCCAGTGCCCTGCAAAAGCATCCTGCCGTGCCAGACGACAGAGGTGCAAGGGAACTGCCAGGGGCCCACACCAACAAACCTCTCCCTGACCGGGTCCTGTCCTCTCCTGCTCCCCCCTGCTGCCAAGCGCCCCGGGGGGTAGCGGTGTGGCCATTATTACCTATGAGAGCCCCGACCAGGGCACTATCGATGTGGAAGGTGAGGGGCACCGCGGCGCTCTGAGCTTGGCCGGCGGTGGCTCGGGGCAGCCCCTGCCGCGCCGCCTCCCCGGGGCCGCGGGAGCCGTCAGTGCCTCGAGCCTTCCACTCTCCTCCGCCGCTGGCCGCCACCTGCCGCCACTCTGCGCTCCTTCGTCCTCCGCTACCCTCTACGGAGATGCAGCTCTGCGAAGGGGTCGCCGGCAGCTGGCACAGGCGCCCGGCGGCGGCAGCAGCAGATGGCGGCCGCCCCGACACACCGCCACCCCCGTCGCGACTCCTGCCCCCGCCAGACATGGCGACTCCCCCGCCGGACGGCGCGGCTCACGTGGCGGCCCTCAGCGTGCCTTAGGCTAGGGGCACGCTGATTGGCCAGGACGGGCGGCTCTGTAAGCAGTGATTGGCTGGCTCGGCGAGACGGCGCGCGGGCGGGAGAACCTACGGCCGTCCTGGCTGAAGCCGAGGCTGAGCTCGCGGCCCGTCCGCGCCCTGGCGCGTGCTGCGGGGCCGGTGGGGTCCGGCGGCTCCGCCGGCCTCGGGGCAGCCCGGGGGGGGGCGCGCTCCGCTGAGGGCCAGGCGGTGGTTTAGGACGAGAGGGGCAAGAACTCGGCCCTGAACCTGTGGGATGCCCCCGAAGTCTGTGGGGTGGCCGGAGGGAGGGCAGGCAGCCTCAGGGGAGGCTGGGGAGTGAGGGTGGTGCTGAGTAGTTTTGTGAGGTGTCCAGGCTCGTGTCACGCTGATACACTGCAGTCTGAATTTTTTAGGGAAGTAGTAATATTTAATCTCAAATGAGGCTTTGATGATACTTTAATGAATATTGTAGTATGACTGAGCGTACCAAAGCCGGCATGGTATTGGAAGCAATCAGAATGGCTGTGGTTGGAGGGGCCTCTGGGGGTCACCTTGTCCAGCCCCGCAGCTCAAGCAGGGACACCAAGAGCTGGTTGCCCAGGAGTGTGTACGTTGCCAATGATGGAGACTCTACAAGCTCCCTGGGCAACCTGGCCCAGTGCTCAGTCACTGTCACAGTGAAAATACAGAAAAAAACCCCCAAACCCTGAGGAAAAGCTAACACCCCCCCTTCCCTCCTTTCAATTACACTGAAAATCTGCTAAATGAGGATTTACGTTTCCCTTTTAAGCATGGTCCTGTACTATTGTGCAGAGCTGAACGGTGAACATGTATGTGTCTATGCATGCACATTACTGCTTGTGCCTGGCCGTTGTGACCTGCAAGGTAACAACTTAACGGGAAGAACTTCACATTGCTGTCCTCTGACCCTTCCCTGCTATCTCTATGTACACGTGAAGCAAGACTGGCCAGTTTAACACAAGAGGAGCAGGCACATGTTTGCTTTTTTTTTTTTTCCTGTCCTCTGTTTATCCTTAGGCAGAGCTTGGCAGTGTTCATATAGCCTGTGCGTACAAATGGCTGACATGGAAAAATCTGCCTTTCTGGAGACTGCACCTTTAAATTTCAGTAAGATTATGTTCATCAGAGAGGTAGGGGATCAACTATCCCTGTACAAGAAATATCTTGCTCTGATTTTGAAGTCTCCACAGGCACTGACTTCACCGCAAGAACAGGCTCTCTGTATTTCGTACTTCACACTGAAATAGTAAAGCTTCTTTTTGGCAGGACTACAGGAAGAGCAAAGTGGGGAAAGATGGCTGTACGCTTGGTGCAGCAGCATTCTAGAGCAATTTTAATGATTCAGTGCAGAGGAAAGGGGTTCACCTAGGCCTCAAGTTAAACTGAGGTAGCAGATGGGCCTTCCCTGAGGAATCCCGCTCCTCACACAAGCCCCTGGTTGCTGATCCTGAATCAATTACCATATATCTAACAGGGAAGGTAATAATAACTTCCAAACTCATTTTCATAGAAGTGCTGAAACGTGAAGTTTAAGTAGACAGTTACCAGAAACTGAACATATCAGACTGGTTTGTGTGCATTTTATTCTAGTAAACTTCCTTTGTGGTGTTTTGGTCCATTTAATAAAAAATTACGAAACTTCAAATGGAAAACAATGAGCGATTTAAATTTTTTTCTTGCCTGATATGCACTCACACCATACAATCTTTCTTGTAAGGAAAGAACCCCAGTAAGCATGGTACTTTTCAAATTATTTTTATTAACAACAATATGGATTCAACTTTGTCAAGAAGTTACAATTAACATTTTAATGTACTGGCTAATGTTGCAGTGTCAGTGGAAGCAGCCTTTGTGCCTTCTAAGTCTGTTATGAAACTGTCTTTTTATCTTTCAAAGAAGTCAAAAATGCTTCCAATAGCAGATGATATTGGGTATGTCTGGAATTGTCCTATGTGTGGCCACAGCCGAATGAATGGCCACATTTGCATCCAGATGAATGAACAGGAAAATATTACATGCTTCCACTGACGCTGCAGGGGACAAATCTTATTTGAAAAATCAATTAACCTTTTTAGATAGTGACAGCACTTTGTGTGATGTGGTAATCCATTTGAATTAAGTCAGTTAACACACTTGGAAAAAAAAAATGTGAAGCAGAAATATCTGGGCAAATTCTTTTCTAACCTGTATTTCATTCAAACCTAATGAATCCAAAAGGATTGCATGACATATGAGTCAGGGTAAAAGTTGGCCCAGAGAGGCAAGTTCATTCCTGGTATAGGTGGGTTCAGCTCCTTTAAGGTCAGTGGAACTGAGCCTGATTATCCCAATGGAGGCTGAACTTCACCCAGCTGGGCAGTGAATTCATTGAAGTCAGAGAAGCCATCCAAGGATGAATTTAGCCTCAGGTGTTTAAACCCTTTTTTCGTTCCTTTGCTATTACATTTTCTTTTCCTGCTTACTCCACTTTTCTGATTATTCTCCTTTTCTCTGTGCTTTTTAAAAATGTCCCTTCTTCCCTTTTTACATCAATACTTTGTGCGTTATTTTTTATATAGTCAATGTGACATGGGTAAATTCAGCTAAATATTAGTTTCCTCAGGAAATAACTGGAATATTACCATTTTCACTTTAAACAGATGCCCAACAAATTAAGGATTTGAAACTGAGTTCCTGATTCAAGAAAAATTCTTGAATTCCATAGAATGAATGAATTCCATAGAATTTTTGCTTGAGTAAGGATTGCAGGTCCCAATCCAAAAATAGTACTGTACATCAGATGTTCTACTATACATCAGCAATTCAGTATGATTTATCACAAAAGAGCAGGTGAATTACTCATCACCATACTATGAGAGCAGTCATTCTAAGTAGGATTATCTCAAAAACATATGGAACAACCGTGGGCACTGTGAATAAAAGTGTATGATCTTTGCAATCTTGAACCCTAGGCTAAACCACCATATTCATATTTAAATAAAAAGTATAGATCATATAAGCCAGGAGCAATTACAAATTTTTATACAAATAATAATCATCAAAACTATTCTTTTCACTTCTCTTTTCAATCAGATACAAGAAACACGCTGATCAGAAAACAGTTATTTGGATAAGGCATAATTCCTGAAGCTCTTACTTAAGATCAAATTCTCTCTTCAACAATCCTCAAATGGATTGTAAATCAAAACAAAAGTTGTCTTGTCCCTACTCATAAACAACTCTTATTATCTGTCATGAACTGGACTTTATAAGCAGCTCAAGACAAGAATTGAAAAGCCAGACAGGTCCTTCTTTTGTGAAACTGATGAATGATTGTCAGTCATGACACTGTCTTTTAAAAAGCGAGTGTAGAAACAGGAAACTTCTCATGAGGAAATATGAGCAAAGCTTATAAAAATCCAAACAAACAATTCTTCCTCTCCAGATTTTCATATATTCACTACTCTTTCTATTTTCTAACAATATTATGTTAAAAAATTCCTATGTGATAAGACTTGCAGCTACAAAAATAATAATGGTGAGCACAAAAGAAAAAAATCAGGATTTTAAACCATAATTTGAAAAGATACAATCTTCTGGATTTATTAGTACTTTGTAAAGACATTAACATTTTCATACATAATTTATAGAACTCATTCTTTTGTGCACAAAATTGTATTAAATAAATTAACTTAAAGTTAGAAGGACTCAAGCATGTCATTTAAGGCAAAAATACCAAGTTTCCGTGAGATAAATTATCCGCAAAACCCAAGGCCCTGTGTCTGTGCGGCATCGGTACAGGCAGGGCCAATGCTCAGTTCTCCCACTGATGCCTTCCGGGCTCAGTGGGGCTGCAAAACCATCTGCTCGTGCAGATGAAGGTGGAAGAGTGGTGTCCAATTCATGATGCCTTGATTTTTCGATCTCGTCAAGAAGGGGAAGGGAGTTTCATTGCTGACACACAGTTGCCATGTGCCGGATCTCTTGCTCCTTGACCGAACCTAAGTGCAGGTTTACACTTAGGTCAGCAGGAGGGTTCACGTGAAAGGCAAGAAAGGCACCAACAGTTAGGAAAAAGAAAGAAAAGCCTAAAACCAGCTTGTACATTTTTAAATATTGGATAGTACTTCAAACTTACAGATCTGTCTGATAAACCACAGACATTCAAATAAGTTAAGAGTTAAATGAACTGAGATGTAGAAAAATCCCTATTTATCCTCACAAAATTACTGCTGTAATCAGGCTTTAGTATGATCAGACTGCACATGAAAGAAAACAGGAAAGGCTGAATGTGGTAAATTATATGGCAAATCAGTGGTGAGGAAATTGTGCTTCAAGGTGTCTTTCAGGATTTAACAGCTGAAGTTTGCTCCGGTGTAAGCCATGGAACACAGTGTACCATCCGTGGACCCCATATAATGACACAATATATACACTCTACAGTTTGCATGTACTTTCACATAATAAGTTTGTCATGTAACATCCAGGAATACTTCTGTAAAGGAAATACGGAAGCAGAAATTGTAATGGTTTCATAGTAAACAGATCAAGTCCTTCACAATACAATCTACAGCATTTAGCCATGGTTAAGACTGGAGTGATACTGATGTACAGAGTAAGTTCCCAGCAGGTCTGGGCCTTGAGAGAACACTGCCCTGAGTGAGCTGGCACTGGCACCCCTGTACATTCGGTGTTCCTGCTGCTAGAGGGAAGCTGAGCCCAAATCGGGTTGTCTACAAGCCTGTGGTGCAGGTGGGATATAAATCAGGGGAGGCAACACACAGAGACCTCGTTCAGCTGGGAAGAGCAAAAGCCTGTTTAGGCTCTGCAAGGGATCTCCCAGTGGCAAAGCCTTGCTGGGGATGTGCAGATAGTCACTAACACTGCTCCTGCATCTCAGCAGAAGTGAAGTGTAGGTTAGGATGAGAAAAAACAGAGGATGTATCAAGCAGGGATACTTGGTCTCATGTAGGCTTTAAATTTGGAAACTCAGGTATTAGGAGGAAGGAGTCTGAAGGTTCTTTCTTGGAAAGTTCACAAGAAATGACAGCAGGTGGGACACAGTGTTGAGCTATAAGGGTGCAACTGCTTTCCCCTCTCTACTCCTCCCCTTTTATTTAAAAACCAACCAAACAAAACCAACCAACCAAAAAAACCTCATCTGCAGGTTTGGTTTTTTTTTTTTTTTTTCAGTTAAGGTGGTCTTCCCCATTTCTATTTCCATTTCTGGTTGCCTACATGGCCTTTTTTTTTTTTTTTTTTTTTTGGAAATAGCACTCCATATCTGTGACTGACAGGCTGGATTAAAAAAAAAATTCCAGCTTTTTGCCTCTTTACCTTCCTTGTTTTATTTTCTGGGATCATTTCCCTTCCTGCACATCTAAATCCATATTTTTTTTCTTCTTCATTGATTGTGTTATCTTTCTTCCCTGTGCTGTCCTTTTTAGTTTCAGTTCCTCATTTTCCCTCCTTTCCCAGCCTTATGAAGTAAGTGCTGTCATGGTATCACGTTGGGACTGCACAGAAAATTGCCAAAATTTCCACAGAAGGAAATAGTCTTCTACAATAAAGGCAGCACCTGCTTCCTTCCCTCACCTACTGCTGCCAAAATGTTTCAGATTCACATGATAGCTCCTCAGTGAGACTGGAAGGAGAGAGTCCCCTGAATTTTTACTGCAGTCACCCAGGTTATCCACTTCTGAGGCCAGCCCCAATCCTCAAAATACAAACTTTTCATAGTAAAATAATGTTCTTGTTATAAAGAACAACACGATAGTGGTGTGTCAGATACTTTTGCCACAGCACTAAATCACCAAAAATCGGATGGATATGAACGTACTTTTCAAAGTTAAAAATAACTGACTACTGATGAGCTAATGTGTGTATCTTGCAACTGGCAGCCATTTCTAATCCCATATTACTGGTTTCCTTGGTACCTTGCTAGCAGCTGTAGATAATTTTTTGTTGTAAACATAAACTATCATCTAAATCAGGACATTATACATATATATTTATTTATTTAATTAGTTCAGAAGCAAAGTGCTTTAACCCTTACGATTTTTTACTTCTGCCCTGTAGAAACGGCACTAGGTCTAAATGCTCAGATTTTTGCTTTTTGATACATCCTGCAGCATTAGCTTTGTAGGCAACTCATTATTTAAACCTACTGTACTACATGAAAGGCCGTACTGTAGGTGTAAATTTGAATGTTAGCCGTCACTTAAACATGCATTTTCATGCAACTAGGAGATATGGGCTCATTCAACTGCTTTGCAGATTCATCCTGATTTTCGTGATTTTATCTTATTAAAAAGGCTTTGAAAACAGTTCATGCTATGATATGTATGACTAGAGGAATGACCCAGCCAATGAAGAAAGCCCACAAGCTGTTATTTAAGTTTGACATGGAGCAGATTGAGTGCTTCTGTACCGTCCCCTGGCTTGCAGATGCTTTGAGATGATCTTGATATTCCAGTCCTTAGAGAGTCAGCAGAGAGAGTTGTTTCCACTAACGGGCGCGAGATGGCTTCAGTAGTCTCTGCTCCTGCCTCTGTCTCCAACTCTTCATCAGTTATAAATAATTTTGACTCCCTCCATTTGGAGTATACGTCTTGGCTACCTCTGGAACTGCTGGAGTCACTGCCAGCAATCTGTACATTCAGTTCTTCTGTTGATTGTATAAGGTTTTGTACAGATAAAGATTTTCCTAAATCCATTTGCACCACAGGTTTAACAGAGAGCAGAGGTTCCCCTTCTGTATCCAGGCTTTTTCTCCATGTGAGATCCTTTGTCGTAGTGGACTGTGCAACTTGTCCGTTATCTTTTGATGCAACAAGGCAAGCGGTGACATCAGAAATATTTTCCTGTGTGGTTACAGGAATAATATGAACGGGCTCAGGCCTATTGATATGCTTCATTGATGAGAAAGGTGGTATTTGTAATGTTGTTGGAGTTGCTGGCTTAGTTGCCTGGTTTATTTGGTATGATGTATTATTAACTGTTGCAGGTCCATCATTTGGCACTTGCGTTGCTTGACTATGCATAGCTGGACTAAAAGCATAGTAAGCCTGAGTGCTGAATTCATTTGGTGTCAGTATAAGCTGCAGGCCACGAGGCAGATTGGCACTAGCTGATCTGGATACACATCCACTGATTTGTGCAGAATTAGACAAATCTTTGCTGTCTGATGGACTCTGATAATCAGAAGTCTGCTCACACTCAAAAGCTGGCATTTGAAATGAAGCCAAAGTGAGTGCAGATGCGGATCCTTTTCGTAAGACTTGTTGATAAATATCTAATAGACAGTCCAGCTTTGATTCAATGGATTGTACCTAGAGGAGAAGAGTAAAAGTTTGATGTTAATACCAAATACTAACTTAAAATGTTTGGAACCCAAGCAAAGGGAAAATATGACTACTGAAGAGAAGAATGGAAGGAGCTTGGTATACATTATTGACCTTTGAAAAATGACAAAAGCCATGTAAAGTTTTCATAAGCAGACTGATAAAAGGAAAAAAAATTAATAACCTGCAATTTTTCCTTACTTTTTTGTTCACGGAAGACAGTTAAGGTAGTGTGATTCATACAAATTTTATTTCAACATGTAAACGAAGGGGGCTTTAGAAGAAAAAAAAGTAAAAATTACCTGTTCAGCCTTGGAAAGTGGCAATAAAATACACAGAAGGCATGAGCAACAAAGCAAGATAAGGTGACACAGAAAATCACTCTACCTGTTTCTCTACCTTGACTACGCGCCCTAACATACTGAGGTCGTCAGTTGTCTCATTCTCTGCAGGATTCTTTTCTCTACTTCTTTTATCTGCTGTGATTTGTCCTTTCCCAAGAATTTGGTCAACGCTGTAAGAGAAATCAAAAGTTGCCATGATTCCTGAAATCAGTGATGATATGGAACTATTCACTATATCCATACATTAAACATTTAAATCACAGTACTTCAGAAAAGCACTTGAGAAAGAAAAACCCCTTGATTTTATTAATTAAAAAGAAGAAAGAAAAGAGTTATTTTTTAGCATTTGAGACTGCTTTTCTTTTCCATTGGCAGGAACTGGGAGCCGGTACTTCGCCATCATCTGGGAGATCCAGGGCTAGACTTGCTGAGAGGGGGAGCAAGGAGGTGGCCTCTCCAGCAGCCTGATACTGTGGAGGAACAGACATACCAGTGTCACCCTCAGCTCTCCCATCCTAACAGCAGCAGCGAGTCCGGGGAAAGCTGTCAGTTTGAAGCAGGCATCTCAGCCCTGATGCTGGTAATGATACACATGATGCAATGTCGTGGTTTTTTGGGGTTTTTTTTGTTGTTTTTTTTTTATACATGATAACAGCTGGGAGTTGAGAACATAAAATCTACGGAAATGCTACATTACCGGTAGTTCCCAATTTCTTTTACACAAAAAAAGGAAGTCTGGGGTGGGAGAAAGGCAGTTCTTAATGTTGACCTCATCCTTTTGGCGACCACCTGACTAAATTCCTTGTTTATGAATGGACTTTACAGATACAGGGTTACGTTTTCTATTGTTTAGACTACTGTTTTCTGGGGATAATTTAGATACATGGGTTTTTGTTTGGTTTTACCCACAGTGTAATTTCTGGCTCAGCTGTGTTCACGGAAGGAGAGGCTGGGCTGAAGCATGGATGACAATTGTACCCAAATGTAATATGGAAATGTGAAACGTTACCAATATTCATTATGCAGTGAATGACATAAGATGCTTATGCAGAGCAGAAATTATTCTTTCCTTACCGCGACTGAAGACTCTTAATCCTGCATAACATGTCTAGATGACCTGCTGAATACTGCTCAATGACATCTTTGACATCATATGGACGAAGTGTTTCCTTAAACTTTCTCTTTGCAACATGAAATTTCATAATTCTGTGGGGAAAAAGCATTTCACAGATTAATCTTCAACAGTTGTGAAACAATACAATATACACTGACGAAAGTTTACAGCTAATTTTTATATGGAAGATATTTTCAATCCAGCTTGTGCAAGTAAACTTTTCCTTTTACAGAATTGTTTTTATAACTACAAATACGTAGGTACAAAGGCGTAGGTACAAATGCATTGTAGCTATCCCTTTGAATTGTTAATACAAGAGAAAACAGGTAACACTATTTTGAAGAGTGCAGAGCATGCCTGGCTTTTTTATAGTAGGTGCCTGATATGAAAGGTACTGAAGCTTAACTTAAACCTGGGGTTAGTCCCACTGACTTGAGTGGGATAGTTTGTAAGCTACATTTGTGCTTAAGCTACTTCTGTTCTTGTTAGAGGAAAGATTTCTCTAACGAATCAATTACACAAACAAACAATAGTATTCTTTTTCCAGTGCTTTTTTAAGTTCCTTGCTTTCCATTTTGTAAACAAAATTAAATTTATGCACTCAATTCCTTTTTAATTTAGTTTTTTATTTGTAATTATCATTCAGGCCTAAGTGTTTTTGAGTTATTTTGCTGACTTCAGATCAAACTTTGAAGGCTACTTAAGTCTTCATGTTTGTCCCATATTGAACTATATGGGAATTATTGTTTAATTAGCATTTGTGATTATTTCCTTTGACTTTTACTGCAGAACAGTAAGTATCAGATAACAGTAAACATTCAAAATTGATGAATGGTGTATGTTTTTTATGTCAGACTTGTACAAGTTTCTGTCATGCTTATGGGATGTCCACAGAGTAATTCTTCTTCGAATGAAAAGGTTTATATTAAATTGCAAGTTTTAAATAATAGAATTGACAAATTTGGAAAGTAAATGACAGTGAGCTGATTTTCCAGGTCAGCTGTGAAAACCTGCAGCTCTCCTTGGTTTACATGAGAACGGCAGAAGGGAGAACCATGCAGGCAGTGGGAGAGAAACTGAGGGATCAGGTGTGTTGGCCATTCTGGTCTGTGTTATAGAGCTTATGGAGCCCCATTAGGGCCAAATTGCTGATATTTGCTATCTATTGCAATTAGAAAAGCAGAGATGGTAAATTGGTATCCTATTCCAAATGCCAATATTTCATGCTAATATATTCCCTCTTTGTTTACTGTGATATGTACTTAGCAGCTGTAAGACAATGAATTATAACTAAACCCAAAACATGGCTCTTGTTCTGTGATAAAAATAGTAAAATTAGTAATGTTTTAGTGGAATTTAGGAAAACTATACTTTGTATAGTTAAGACAGACGTCATGGTAATAGCTACGTGGAGTCAGATTAATAGTATATCGTGATCCTCTACCTGTTTCTGTATCATACATAAATGTTCTTCCAAATAATATCAGCCTTTTCCCACAGTGCTTAGGTTGTTGATATTTCCCATTCTGGTAACTTCCAGATAAGAATGAGGTTGCTTGTCACTGGCATAGAGCTGTACCTATGATTCTGATTATAGAAATTAAAAATGGAATAGGTCTGTTAAGAGTAGTTCATCACCTTGACAGTTCAGGACCTCCATTGCAGTTTTAAATATGTCAGATGATGCACTTTCCTCTTTTCTATTGTCAGCTGGTTCTTCAGATTTAGGGATTTTGGCATCTTTTGTAATCTGAAGGCCTCTGAACCTGGGATACAATTTTTTTTTTCTTTTAGCTGTCAAATGATGCCAAGATGTTCTGTTCATAATAGTCTGACAGCACAGACAATCTCCTGAAATCCAGTTCTTTAGTCAGGTTACAGAGAATACATGATGTAGCTGACATACAAGAAAGTATTCTTTTGTTATTATTCTCTGTTTTGGTGGTCACAAATTTTTACTTCATGCTCTTGATAAAGTAAAAAGATGACACTCTATTAGAAAAGCAGAGCCAGAGGATTAGTAGCATATTTGAAGACAACTGAATTTACCACAACTGGGTGATTTTACAAGCAAAGAGACAGAAAACTAATTTTTATTAACAGCCATAGAAGCTTCTTAATCAGCGTGCACAAAAGTCTTCATTACTGCTTTCCAGCTTTGTAACAGGTTTTTTGCTTATCAAGGCAGTTTGTTCCTAATGTTCAGAAGTCAAACACAGAATCGAAAGCATCATGGCTGTATCACTGAGGTGTAGCTGTACTAGTTCTGGTTTAGGTATTAGCTCATGTGATGCCATCAATTAAATTCAGCAGGGTTTGGAACAGACTTCTATTGCTTAATTTTTGCTTCAAATATGTAAATTTTTCCATAAACTGTGCAAAAATCCGAAGGGTTATAAAACACCGGCATTTTAAAAGATTGCAAGTTAATTATGAAACAGAAAACCTGACTTCTTTCAGCGATGGAGCCTAGCAACTGCTTTGCAGTTATTAAATTTGGTTGATTCTTCATAGTTATTTACTGTCAATTTTAAAAACTAAATTGGCTTTCTACTTGTTGAAATAACTATGTAATTGAACTTGATAGGCTTGAACACCCATCTGAAAGATTATTACAACTATATAGAGCATATTCAAAAATCGTGAACAAAAAAGCCTTCGAGCTTCCTTCCTTCACGCTTCTAGAATAAAGAGCTGTCTATTCTGGTGTGTTGCTGTGGGATAAAAACGAAGGGTCCGGTTAAGCGGGCACAAGTGGGTAGTCTACCTGTACCAAAAGAGGGAAAACGAGCACGAAATTATTCATACCCCAAATATCTGAAGCACCAGCCCTTGACACGAACGGGAGGAACGGGGCAACCAGCTCCAGCTCGGGCTGTCTCTTCTGGCTGTACCACGAGGGGGCAAACACGGCTCGTGGGAAACGGCCGCTGCCGGTACTGCCCAAACGGCAGCGATGGAAAGTCAGAATTTACCCGAAAGAACAAAACCGTGTAGTCCCCCTGACTTTTTGAAACATTATTTATATTTTTAAGTCGCTGTGTGCCCTGTAGCGAGGTGGTGTTTTGTAACTCAAATCTAACGTGATAGATGATGCGCTGTTGTAAGCCTACTCAAATGCCAAGTGTGACAATTTTCTGGTGAGAATTAACCATAAAAAGTAGCCTATTTCAATGATGCATCCAGAGGAGAGCAGAAAAAAAAGTCTAGTGCTGAATTAGACCAATATATCAAAGTGCTTTGTCTATAGTTAATGTCTAAACCACAGGTCCCATTAATCTTCACGTGCCCTGATAATCTGTAGAAAGCTACAGGTCCAGTACTAATTTTGTCTTACTGACCCGTAGCAGCCAAAAGAAGCATCCATTTCATTTACCTCTTGTCAAATGCAGGATCAGCAGTGATCTAGAACGACAGTGTTTTCTGAATATGCGTGTTGCATCTCTTTCCTGGCATTTGTTGCATTTTAATTTCCATTTGTGTTGCCCCTTCTGCTGTTAGAAGCTATTCTGCTTGTCATTAATACACTTTACTGCGACCGGCACCGAGTCAGAATACCTTTAATACTCTGCGCATCCCTGTCATACTGTTATTTTTGTAAACCTCTATCCTGTCAGTCTCGTCGCTATCTCAGGAAGAAATGGAGCTGCATTCTCCTGAGATTCAGATAAACTCATATATGGTTACTGACTTGAATATTAAAAGACAGGTAGGTTGTTTTACCTATAGCTAGATGAAATGACCACAGTTTGTTTGCTCATTTTACTGCATCAGGAAAGCAGGTGCACACCAATCTAGTTGTGCTGGTTCCTCTCTATCTCTCTACCTTTACTTTGCCAAATAACCCTTCAAATAACTGCAACGTGCAGCAGAGACCAGGACCCGATACAGACAGGACAGCAAACAAAGGTGGTTGAGAGATGGTTCCACTACATGTGGCGTGAGCGGGTCAACATTGTCCCCTCTCTCGGGTCTTGGCCTGGACCAACCCACCCCCTAGGAGCCAGAGACAGCATCTTCTCCCAGACACACTGCTGTTGTAGGCAAAGACACATCTGAGAGCCTTGGCCTATACTCTGAAGATCATGTGGGCAGAAAATACACAATGTGTTGGGATTTAAAAGAAATAGACGATTCTGAAACGCTACCATTGAACAAATTCACAATGGCTGCTAAAAATACATTTTATAGGTGTAGCAGAAACATTTCAAAGACTGAACACAAATGGTAAATTATATTTTCCTTATTTTGGCTACTAAATATGTATGACTATTCAACTAAGTAGCTTATCAGCTCAAGAATTCTCAAGTTTCATTACATTTAGCTACATTTATTATTATTATTATTATTATTTCTTACTAACAACAAATGAAAACATATCTATGCAATCACTGGAGTTAAAGAGAGAAAAGACCTTTTAGGTCAGGAAGTTCATCTTCCTGCCACTGCAGCTATTTCCTATTGCTTATTTATTTATGCTTCTCAAATCTAATTTTATATTCCATAAATAGTGAAATAATTCCATCATTTCCATGGTGGAGAGTATTACAGCATTTAGTGTCTCTCGCTATGAAAAATTATCAGAGATATCGTAATATATGGAAACAAGGTATCCTCGTCTTCTTTTTAGTCTCTTTTATATACATTCATCCCTGTGAACTAACAGAGCTAGATAATGCAATGTTTTTTGTTAGTCTCCAGGAACTCTACAGGATATTAATGGCTTTTTGTTCATGACAAGACTAGGGCTGGTTGAGTAGTGCTACCAAAGCTGCTGGCCCAAAGGCTCCACGTACTGCTAGCAAGAACTGCTTTGTGCGCTGCTCTGATCCCAGCCAGAGGCTGCAGAGGAGCAGGATGGATCCTGGCCTGGTCCAAGGCATGCTGTGGAGCACACATTTCACCACGCTGCCCATCTGTTCCTTGCTCACCCAACACTGTGCAAATGCATCAAGCAGCTTCCCTACTGCCTCAGTTCGTCTTTCCTGACAGAGGGTTTGTAGTAAGGGGGAGTGGAGGGAGCAGCACAAGAGATGGGATGTGGAACACTCAGCTTGGGGGACTTTGAGAGGAGGCTGACAGCTCAACATGTTACCGGTCAGGTCTGCCCAGTGGGTCTTCAGTAGGACTGGTTCAGAGTCCTACTTTTGGAAAGGGTCAATAAGTTAAGAACTTTTCCAGGAAAAGACTATTTTCTCCATCTCCTCTTTTAACCATTTCAAAATGAAAGTTTGGGGTTTTGTTTGTTTAAAATCAAAAAGTTGTTTTGAAGAATAAAGTAGTCCTGGGAAAGATGTAAGTAAGCAAGGTCAAAACTGAAGCAGTACACTTTGAAGTTTCCAAAACGAAAGATTATAAATAAACCAATCTTTGTCTTTGCTATTTCAAGGCTGTCCAACCTGAGAGTAACCAGCACATTCTAGGCTCCTTTCCCAAACACATCCCCAGTTCTTTCTGATTCCAAAACTGAGAGAGGCCCTACCTCTGTAAACCCACAGGCATGAATTAATTTTGCTAATTCCACTTTTTCCTCCAAACAAAAGGACCATTTGTATCCCTGTAAATCAAATCGTACCCAGCTCTAAGCAGGAAAAAAATAATTACTCTCCCTTATTGCAGTTTTTCAAGGTGATATAGCCAGAATGGATTAAACCATGTGTGCTTATATTTGGGGTCTTTTCATAGTATCTCATGAAGCTATGCAAGTACCTTCTGTCTTCATCTGCTCCTGTATACCAGCATGAAAGGAAAAACAACCTCCACCCTCCCCCATTCCCCCTGTAATTCAAAGCTGTTGCTAAAAACAAACTTCAAAATGAGGCACAAAGTTTCCATATAGGCAGATGTTATCATCTTGAAATTCTACAGTTACTATATAGTGTCTCAGATCCTTCTTCAGATGTTTGCATAGATCCCGGTGTAGTCAGGTAACAGATACTCTGAATAATCAGAAAGAGGAGTATCAGCTACCCGATGAACTGAATTATCAGTCTCTTGATTTTGAGAGATGAAGGTATAGCATTTAACATGGCATATTACTGCTTTACAGATCTCAGACGAAGGTGTTTCTGAAGCAAGATTTATGTGCCGTTTGTAATCTAGTGAAACATTAATATTTGCAAGGAGACATGGGAGAGATGCATGGCTAACTGATAGCAAGTGGAGATTCTTATTCTCAACCTCAGTGGTGAAATGAGTTGGTTTTTGGTAAGCCAAGTGTGCAGAGAAAAAGTTGGAGGTAATCTAAAAAGTTGACTCATCAGTTAAATAGTGCATGTCTGAAACATCGAACTGTTGCAGCTTTGCTGTTCTGATTAGAACATTTCTGTGGATGGCGCTGTAGAAGTTTGCTAACCACGTCCTTCACATTTGGTTACTTTCCATTTGAGCTGGTAATTACCAAGAGAACCAAGCAAAGATGCAGGTGATGCATTGAACAACCCAGTGATGCCTTTGAAAACAAGCTCCATTAATTTAGTATTAAAATGTCAAGATGATCTTAAGGAATTTGGACAGTATTAAGAATGAGATGACCATTGATACCACTTGCCAGTGCAGTGGCAAGGTGCACTTTTCCAGCCAGTCTGTTTAAAACGGAACATCACAGACAAGGATCTCTGGCACCAGAGCCAACAGACTATGCTGATTGTTCCTAATTTGAGCATTTTCCATTTGAAGGAACAGGCCTGCCTTTTAGGTGGGTGTCCGCTGTGTAGAAAGATTTCTGTCACCTGCTGAAACATTGCTGGCAAGAGGGGGTTCTTGGCGGTGACATCTGAGTTGCCAGTTGCAGTAGCTGTGGACACAGACCTGGTATCTGACATGTCCTGTGAGGTCATTTCCAGGCTGGTTGGAAAAATGGTTGAACAGAAATCTGCAAGTGATCTGTCAAGCTGTCTGCACTAGTAGAAAGGTATTAGAAACAGGCTTACTCGCCATCTGTCCGCATTGGCAATCGGTGGAAAAAGGGGAATGAAATACAAGTAGCCCATAGGTTATCACTGTACAAAATTATTTGATGAAGAGCTTGAGCCCTTTCTTCCCATAGTGCTGAGAAAACTCAGGCAAGAGTCTCCCTGCAGGAAAACATCATCTTGCCATAGGGTTTTGTAGAAAGTCCCTGTGGCTCCTGCCTGCAAGAAGGACAGGGGGCACTGATGTGACTGTGATGCAGAGCCAGTGGGGTGACCCGCAGCAATAACCTCGGGTTTGCTTCAGCAGAGACGGAATGCGTGGCCTCTCCTTGCTTGCCGGTGGACCCGTTATGGTGGGGATCCTGCCTGTCAGGATTTGCACTTAAAAATGAAATTCAGGACGGTGAAGAGCCCTGACAGTCTCAGTAGGATGAATGCGAAGTTTAAGCTTTCAAAATAGGTAATTCTATAAGTTTTGATGGAGTTTGATACTTTCTTGGAAAAGAATGAGACTATTAGTTTGAAATTATTTGGGTTATATTTAGTTCAACGGATAGTGGTAGGCAAGGCTTTGCACAATTGAATGACTGTCATTATTCTGCTGTTACCAGAAGAAAGCTGCAGTAAAAAGCCATATGACAGACAGTTTCAGGAATATGGAAGTACAATAAAACCCTAAACTTAGAAAGGAAATAACTTTTCCAGGCAAGACTATACACATTCAGTAAAACTACATCAAACTGGATTACAGTATTTTTGATTACAGGAAATATAGTGGAAAGCAGCATTCATGATGCTCTCTCTTTTCTGAGTCAAATTATGTAACATTTTTAGACATTGAGAAACCAATAACAGAACAGGTAAAACATTTTTACTTTTAACTTAACTAAAATACTGATGGAAAGGAATCATAAATAAATTACATTAGCATTAGTTATGTAACAAATATAGCCATGTAATAAGTTCAACTACCATTTTATTAATTGACATGCAGTTAATTAGAATCTTAATTAAAGAAATCTCAAATATTTATACACTCAGTATTTTTTACTCACCTGATTGCTCTGATGACAGTTTTAAGAGCAGGGGTGAGATCTTCTACTGACACATCACACTGGCACCCTTTATCATCATAAACATCATCTGTTCCAAGACTGGTGTCAGCTGCAAAATACAAGAGCAGACTAAACAAGCAGCATTTAAAAATCTCTTCCTTAGTGTTTTCTAACGGCCTGCACAATGGTTTGGAAAAATAAGGACTATAAATCAAATGAGACAGAGCTTCATCAGTTTATGAACTCTATCATGCACTTGTGTGTGTCTATGCTTGTGTCATAAAAGGCCTGGGTAATCCCCAGTGTAAATAGTAAAAGTTAGAAAGGAAAAAGGTCCTGTTATTTTTCAAACAAATTAATAGTTGAGTACCAGTATGTCTGTTCCTCATGTCTCACTGTTTTTCATCACATTCTCTGTCTTAAAAGGAAAGTAGTGAGCTAACAGATGTAATGGCAGAATCAAAAGATGCTGAAGTTATATTCTTTTTTTTTACCACTATGGATCAGCCTGACACTGAAGACAAAGGAGAAGATCCATTTCATTTAATGAGGAGGCTGTGGAATGATCCAATGCTTTATTACAGGTGAAGATAAACAAAGTACCTTTTTACCAGCAATAAACAGAGGATGACATCCATCATGGATCAACTGCCATTTTAAACCTCAGAGCCATGTAGATACTGCAGTTTTCCTTTGCAACAGGAGCTTAAGCCAAGTTACTGTATTTATTTGCCTGAAAAAAATAGATCCTCTACCCTTTCCTAACACCACCTCTGCAGAGTTACCATTTGAGAATTAGCTAGAAAACTCAGGAGTGCACAGTGTACCTCAATGCACAAAGAAAACGGGGACTGATGCATGACCAAGAAGGTTTACAAACTTAAAATGTGCTGGAATGGGAACAAAGCAAGGAGAGCAGAGTCAGTGGATGCCTGTACATCATATATGTCTTGAAGGCACATGAAGTACAGGAAAACTCTTGAAGGTAGGTGTTTTTTCCTCCTAAACCATCTTTCTTCAACTGCATAAAGTCCAGATGCCTACTAGGTGAAGAATTTCATCCAAGGTTCGTGTATTTCAACATTCAAGTGTCTCTGCTTCATGAGGAAGAGAGTGTGAAACAGAAGAGTGACATGAAATAGAGAAAAAAGGGTGGGATTCAGTAACTCTCAGTAATGGAGATTTCTTCCCAGCCCTATGTTCCTGCCTACATTCATGCTGTTATTTAAAACAGGCTTAGTCATCCAGAAACACTGCAAGCAAACCATTTCAGAGGCTCCTATTATAAGCAGATTTGAAGCGCAATCAGACACAAATGATTTAAGGACATTTTTTGCAAGATCCTTTTTCAGAAAGACAGTATATTAAAGATGAAAAATATTCTTTGCCCGTCAGAAGTGCCTGGAAATTTCATGGTACCTTTTACATCTAATAGGAATTCTATCTTGGCATAAACAGCATTTTACAAGGCTGCATCTTCAGGAACTGGTATTCCTGCATTGTTGTCTTCACAGAGTTGATATTTGTCCATAATAATTTATTTTGATGACTCTGGCTACTTCATTACCCTCGAGAATATAGTTTCTTTTTTGACTACTGCTGAACTGGTACACTCATGAGGAACATCTGCTGTAGCTTTGAAGAGCAGGAGATTTTATCTTTGACAGATCAGCTTCATACAGGAAGAAAGATGGTTTATAGCCAAGTTAATAATATTTAAGTACATATGAAATAATAAATGCAACCTTAAAAAAGAAGTTTTATACTGTAAAAGTGAATTTTTTATACAAAACTGAAATTTCCTCTTCCATGTTATTACTGTAAGTCATGCCTACAGTGATGACAAAAGCGCTTTTTTCTCACACTCTTTCATGAGCTTTCATGACTTGGCTTATCTTACTGGTGAAATACATATTTCTCTCCATCTCTCTTGCCTAACTAACATTTGGATGCCTGCCCAGAAATGCAATTAGCTGAAGTAAACTATGTTATTAGTTTGATAGGTATATACATTACCTACGCCCCTCCCCCCCCCCAAAAAAAAAAAAAAAAAAAAGTGCTAAGTATTCCACAACACTAACTTTCCAGGTGTCATCCCTGATCAGCCTCGCCAGTTACTTCTCCCAGTGCTGAAATCTCCCAGCTCATTTCTAAATGCCATACTAAACCCAAAGCTTTTTATGCTGCTGGTATTTCCAGTGGCTCTCTAAGGTTTGAATCTACTCAGTTATGCCAGTGTAAATTAGGAATAATTCTGCTGAGGGCACAAGAGCTACAACCCAGTGAAACAAGAGACTCCAACTTGAAAGTTTAAAATAAACATGTTTCTGAATGGTTGTCTCACTGATACGGTCCTGGGTCCTTTGCCAAGTACAGTGTCACTAATAAAAAGGCTTCCTTAGCACAGTATATCTTTGCAGAACTGTTTTGAGAACAGTGTGATACAATTGTGGTATTCCATGTTGCTCACATGTGGATAAAAAGATCAGCAAAATCTTTAGACAGATGCTGAAAAATTCTTCTAAATTTAAACCAGCTTTAAGAAGAGCTACCGCTCCTAATAGATCACTTTCTTTTTTTCCTTTCTAATATTCCTACTGACATGAATTTCCTTCTTTATGGCAGGCACTCGGTACCACATCTCAATAAAACTTGTGAAAAGCCAGAAACCTTGTTTGATTCATATGGGAAACATTCCTGTTTCTTTAGAATACTGAGCCGACTTGGGAAAAAGTTTGGGAGATGCAGAGTAACAATTTGGAAAAAAAAATCCACACTGAAATCAAAGTTCACATTCTGATGAGTCTTTCCAGTGGAAGCTCATGTTGTGTACGATATAGTTACGAGGTGAGATGTACTTGTACCGCTTCCGTCCCTCTCGAGTTTATCCTTGAGGTCGGGGCTGTGTTGGGGTCAGTTTGGCTGCTCTGGCAGCTCCAGCATGTTAAAACCCGGGCCAGTTCCCAGGCAGGGCTAAGCCATGGCCCCTGGCAAGCCTCACTCCCAGCTCCTGCCTGTTCCCAGAGGGAGCCCTCCCCATCACTAACGGGGCAGCTAGACCCCCTGGTGCTAGCTGATGCTTAGCTCTGCACACATCTGCTTCGTCCTTCCCCGTACCCTTTGTCCATGTCTCCTGCTCTGCTGAGGTGGCTGTGCACGGTCCAAGTGGGCTCCACAAGGAACCTTAGGCAGCAGCTGCTCTGCATGAACTTGGCCGCTCTGCTAGGCCTTCCTAGCGTTAGCACGGGTTGTTCTTTCTCTCCAGGAGCCTCTACCACCAGCTAAACAGGCCTTTCAAGTCTGTTGCTTGGGCAGGTCACAAATCCGGTCTCAACGATGGCCAAAGTGGTTTTTAATACCGATTTAGACATACTCCTGCAAATCTCCCTAAGAAGGGGTGTCAGGCAGTCTGACAATCCAGGAACAATTCCCCTTTTCTAATACCAGCATCTTTACAATTCAGGATGTATTTTAGAATCATAAAATCATAGAGTTGTTTAGGTTGGAAAAAACTTTTAAGATCAGCAGGTCGAATCGTTAACCCAGCACTGCCAAGTCCGCCACTAAACCATGTCCCTGAGCACCACATTTACACGTCTTTTAAATACGTCCAGGGATGGTGACTCAACCACTTCCCTGGGCAGCCTGTTCCAATGCTTGTCAGCCCTTTCAGGGAGAATTTTCCCTAATATCTAATCTGCAGCCCTTTCGATGAAGAATTTTCTCCTAATTCCCAATCTAAACCTCCCTTGGTGCAACTTGAGGCTGTTTCCTCTTGTCCGATTGCTTGTTACCTGGGAGAAAAGACTGTCACTCACCTCTCTACAACCTCTGATTTTTATCTGTAAAATGTTTATTTCACAACTGCTGCGGCACCTACTGTTGTCTTAGAATCTTTGACATTATTTACTTTGGGCTACATCTTGTCTTTGCCGCTATTTGATTTCTTCCAATTTCTTCCTGAAGAGCAGTCTTTGATTTACTCACACATCAGATCAGCACTTAACAAGAAATAAAAAAGGCATGCACAAGTCATTAAAATAATCTTGATATTTCCCCATTTGTCACAGTATTTACGTACTCTTCATGCAAACTTCAGTCATTTATGATCACCCCAAATGAACGGGAAAAAATTACACTGTTCTGAAACACTGCATCACCAACAAAAAAGTTACAAGTTTGAAGCTGCATTTCATATGGCTCTGTGCAGAAGTTACGCACAAGGCTTGATTTATATTTCTGTAAATAACATGTGTCCTTTCTCAGAAGTGTTTTCTGTTGTTTAATAACATGCTTTGGCATTGGGAAAACTGTGACACTGCTCTGATCACCCTCATAGCTTCATGCTTTCAATGTCAGTAACGCTCAAGTAATTGTGTTCCTGTTTAACAGAATCAAAAAGATTTTGTACTCCAATTTGTTTTCTGGGAACTGCCATACGCTAGCAACAACAATTCAGATTAAGAAGCTCATGTGCCGACACCACGAATAGTCCTGTGGAAGTGCTCCTAACGTAGCGATTGGTATGGTGATCCCAACACAGACCTTTTGACTTGCTTTTTGGAAGCCTTTGGAAGCACTTAGGTCTTACTCTGACTGTGTAGGAAGTAGTTAGGGCTGTTCATGTGGGTGATCTAAATTGTTCTGCTGAGGCTGAGTCCCCACCTTTTAGACGTGACAAAACCTAAATAGGTGCCTGAAGTTACCAGTCTGAATATGACTCTTAATGTAATAAGTTAAACTGTAGATGTTACAGCACAGTGTTTTGTCAACTTGGTTAAAAAAGCACTGATTCGGGAAAAAAGTCTGATTGATTTTCATAGTAATGCACGACTCAAGGTAAGAAATGGATGGTGGCCTGATGGTGTGGAGTTACATCAAGCCATAGTGTATAGCCATCATTCAAAATCCAGAGTTCAACTTGGGAACTGAAGTCCAAGCACTTCATAATGCAGCTCCGTAGCCTGCTCCAAGCGCAGAGTTGCTCTGGCTGCCCAGGGCGGGAGTGCAGGGTGCCCCAACGTGACACGCTCATCTCCAAACTCATTTTCTGTGTAAGTGGTCAGAAAGAAAACGAGTGAAGAATTCAGTGCATCTGACTTCTGGGCAAGTAAAGTTAAGACATAAATTCAAAACTTTTGGAGGGCAGGCTGTCCCTGCGGGAGGTGCCAACACAGAGCTCTGCTGCGGCAGGGGTGCCCAGGCAGCTGCTTTAGCGTTAGGCTCCAAACTGCCTTACTCTTAAACGGCTGCTGAGCTCGGATGACTGCTCTTGTTCAAGAAGCAATGCCGCCACCTTCATACTCCCATTACGCTATTCTTTCAGCCCCTTTTGCAAGTAACGTAGAGCCTCTGTTACGCTGCTCTAGGTAGTGCCTAGGGTGCCTACGAGGTAGGTGCATTTCGCGCAGCTTTACACTGCCTTTGAAGTAACTTTCTTCACCCTGAGCATTTGCTGTGGGGAGCTAGAGATTTAGCCTATATTCTCTAAAAAATGGAGGTGCCCTGTACATATTTTATAGTATTCCACAAATGTCATAATGCACAGAGTGTTTCACAAAATCTCAGTTACATTTTCCCCCTCAAAACTTATTCTAAGTACAAACATCTTCATGGTTCATACAATTAATGCAATTTCCCTTTATCAAAATAAAATGTACCCCAGCCTAGTGCCTTTGTTTAAATTTGTTTCATGAAACTTCTCGCCTCTTCACAAGCTGTCATTTTCCTGTTTGTTGAATCGTGAATACAAATCCACTACTCCTAGAAGCGACTTTCTTTCAAATTTTCCTTTGCTTTAAAACATAAACAAGCTGAGTCTTTCAGTGAAGAGTTCACATAAATCATTTTACTGTGATTGCTTGCTAGGCTCCATAGGAAAAGTCATCTGAAAAAAGCAACACTAATTGGGATGGAACTTAATCACACACTTAATGATAAGAACACCCAAAGCACCCCCAAAGAGGGAAAGGCTGCAGCCCATGTTTACATGCTTTCCAGAGCAGAGGCCAGAAAAAGGAAGCCCAAGGGAGTGAATCGTGTATTTATTTCTTTGATGCCTGAGAAAAACAAAAGGCTTTCTTGTCATCATGAAAGAAGGAAGAAGGCAGGACAAGTAAGTTTCCATGAACGTGCTCTTCAGGTTAGATGCTTAATACTTGTTCTAGCAAATGACACAAAAATCCCTGGGAGTACCCAGCAGTATCCATGTGGCAAAATTAGGAAACGGGGAATAAGGACGACAACATTTGAAAAAGTGGCTTACAGGGAGTTTTTATGAAATGGTTGCCACTTCCATGCTGGAAAGCAGTTTCTCATGAGAGGAAGGAAACTGGTGTCTCCTGGAAGGAGGAGCACTTCTGCATGAGCTTGCAGGAGCTCCTTTCCCTTCTGAGCCCCCACCCGGCAGGCAGCGCCTGCGAGGAGTGAAGGAGTGCTGTTCCCTTCCCTGCCATCTTCCTCCTGAGAAAGGCAAAACTTCCCAGATGGGGAAGGGAAGAGGACATCAGAACTGGAATTTGGTATCTGCAGTGCCATATGAAGCAGAATATCATAAAGAATATCCCCAACAACATTTCATATGTGAAAAGCTCAAATTTGGCCAAAATGGATGACAGGATTGATAGAAAGTTTTTTACATATTCTTGGTATAATTATCTAGTCTCCTTTCTTTGGAAGTGCAATTTTTTAAGGTCAGAAACCTAATCTATAACACGAAATATATAGAAAAATCTATAACAGAAACCTTATCATATAATGCAGGCAAGTTCCAAATATCTAAAATTCTAGCATTCCCTTCTAACAACTCTCCATTATCTTTAGTTATTATTTAACTTCACAAAAAATTTCTACACTGGCAAGATTTCATGGAACAGCTCCCACTATTTAATTAAAAAGGAGTCCTCTTCATTTTCAGTGATGATCTGGAAGACCAGGAGACTTTCTAAAAACAATTCATTATATGCACAATAATTGTGCAGTTAAAATGGCTGATGTTATTATAAATAGCAGCATATTAGCCAGCAAGTTCAGATGGCCATGTGAGAACAGTAAGAAAGAAAAATACTAGGTGACTCTAAATGTGTGTTTTTCATGTATTTTTAGATACACATCTGTTATTTTATCTACGCCACACACAAGAAGTTAAACCTGTAAAAGAAATTGCAGATATATAGGATAAGATCTAGAACTGTGGATGAACAAGCTAAATGTCACATCTAATTGACCGTCTCCCTGCAAGACCTGGTAGCACACGTCAGTTGACATGATGTCTGATATTCCATGAGGTTTACAGACGTCCTGTGCCCTGGGAGATTGCTAGGTCCTGTTGTTTGAAGGAGGTGGTAGCTGTGGGCAAAGGGAGAGAGGAGGATGGCAGCTTTAGATTCAGATAGCCACAGGAGCGTTCTGTATTTTAAAAAGCCATGAAGGGTTTCCCCAGTGAAAACGTTCCTCAAATGTTTCAGATTTGGTGCCAGTGTGTTACGTGGTGGTTGGGAAGCTTTATGAGCGTGCTCCCGAAACTACTGCTTAACTCATTCGTTTATTCTTCACTGCAGATGAGGTTTTCTGAAATCCATGCAAATCATCCACCTGTGTGGTGGTCTGCGGCCGTCCCTCATGGAGCTGAGCTTGCTGATCATTCACCTGTGACCACCAAGTAAGCACTTAGTCCAGCGAGCAACGGTGCACAGCAAGTTCCTCGAGATGTATCATAAAGAGAGAGACTAAATTATGGACCCATATGGTCAGGACCTTGGTTGGAATAAACTAAAATAGTGCCTTAAAACCAACGGCCTGTACTTACTTACACAAAATGATGAAGTGACTCAGAGCTTAGATCAGAATGCCAGATCTTCCTAATTAATTACAGTGACAATGGTAATAAATGAGAGCTCTATCATCAAGTTAAACAATCACAAGGAAATAAATCTCCTGTCTAGCACAAATTGATATATTGCTAATAAAATGTCATTTAGTCCCATCATCTGGGGTTTATACAAATTGAGCAGCTTTGTTTTGACATCTTACAGCTTCATTTTGAATCAGCAAATTTAAGCTAACCAAGATGTAAAAGCAACCAAACTAAGGGCCTTTGCCACATCAAGTGAACCTTATACAAGGTCAAGATGTTTGTGCTACTGAAAGGAAAATCTGTCAATTTTGCAATACATAAATCACATGGTAGTATCTGAGGACATGGGGGCTGAAATGCACAATTGCATTCTTTCCATGGCTTTTATAATATACTCTACCCTGAGGATCTTGTGCAAGTACTCTGTAGGGAATGAAAGGCTAGAGGTCGTGTGAGCGTGTAATGTTCAGGGATGGTGCAAGAAATCAAATATATCCTTAGGGATTTCTTGCTAATTAATCAAGTGAAATAAGTTTGTAATATCTCCAGTGCTGCATGCTTCTGATGTTTTATTCAAAAAGCCACACAGTCTCTAAGTTACAGTAAAGGCACTATAACTCATTTAGAGGCTTAGAAGCATGGGATGGTAGAAAAAAAAATGATAGCGCATTTTTGTCCCTCACTGAGAACTGCATCCACAACACCGTATCACTTCATTAAGCAGAAAAGCTTCTGTTCCTCAGAAATCGAGGCAAGCAGAAAAAAAACAGGGCAGGAATGCCAGTGCCTTCACGGGAGAGATTTTGTGAGGTGAGACTCTGTGGCTGGATCTATGCTACCTACATACAACGAGGCACGGGCACGGTGTCTTAGGTAATGGCATGAGATCACCTGTACTATTTAACCACTTGCACAGACCCTGGCACGAGTTTGGTCCCTGCCAGTGGGTATTCTCATGCGCTGGGGGCTGTTCCCCATGGGCAGTTTGGCTGTGTTTTCCCTGGTTTTGGTGCAGGGACACAAGCCGTACTGCATGAGAAGACCCTGGGGCCAGAGGTCTCCTGGCTCATTTTGTGGTGCGTGGGTGGCTGTGTGCGGCTCCAAGGTCAGGCAGCACCTTCACCCATGTGACATGGCATTCCTTCAGGGGAGGCTCTTGCACAGCCCTGTAGGATTCTTCTGTCCTTCTGTGTGCTTTGTAAAGCTTTGGTATTTACGATTCTTGATTGGTGGAGATTTCCCTTTGATCTGCTTGGTCCTGAGAATTCCCTTTTAGACTGATAACTGGGATTTGAAATACAGCGTCCTGGCACCTCCGTTAATTTGCACAGGATCTCCACTTCAACAAGAGTTCTGGCAGTTGTGAGCCACATGTCACCAGAGTCTGGGCATATATTTAAAATCAGATTATGTAAGTCTTTGTTTTCAATTTCACCCTCCTGCGCTGCTGTTAAATGCTCCGGAGAGCATCTGCAGCCATGCCACCAAAGACCTCTCCAGCCATCAAAGCTCTCTCAGGTTTGGATTCCATTTGTGAATGCACATATGTAGCTGAAATAATTGCTGTTGTTGCCAGGCCCATTTTGGCAATAGCAATAAATGGTTTATAGGCAGTTTCACAGGACTGTTGCTACCCATAAATAAAGCCATTTGTGCAACAGTTTTAGTCATACTGTTCTAAGGCTGCTATGCCAATATCCTTTTGGGAGATACCTGTGGCCATCTTAAGTGTTTTCCTTGCTGCCAAGAAACTCTCCTGTGGTTTTAATATCCGGTGGGGAAGTGTTAGTAAAGCTTTTGTTACTGGGTAGCCTAAGAGGAAGGCTACTACGTTTTCAATCATGTTAGCCTCTTAGCTGCCTCCATAAGCTCCTGTTTGGATTAGAAACCTCCCTTTACAGGCCAGTTTCTAATTGCTGATGTTTAGTTTTTCCAGCAGTCTCTGATGGTTTTGGCCCAGATTGCAACCGTGTCCTTTATTAGAACTCAATCAGCCCTACAAAGTCACTGTGTTGACTGTCTATCTGTCTTAGATCATCCTCATATGCTAACAATTTCTCTTCCTTTCTGAACCCTCTACTCATATATTTGCTTCTTTGCTTTATGTTTACACAGAGTTCAGTGCGCCTCACCTTCATAGCGAGGTAGTTCCTCCTCTGCATGTGCTAACACTAATGCTAGTGCTAATGCTCTTTGATCATTTACAAGCCCAGATCTCATACAGCGAAAAAGAAATCAAGCAAATATCTGAGTGTCTTCTCTTTTGGAAGGGGAAGTTCATAGTGAGAATTTAATTATTTTTTTATTAGATCACTGATGTAAAGTTTTGACACTGGACTAGGTACCCAGTACTACGTTGTCACTGTCCAAAAGGCCTATTGCAAGTGTCATTTCTGCTCCCCCCAAACATGCTAGAGGTGTAAGAAGCACCAGAAGGACTGGCTGTTCAAGGGACATATTGTTTTGTGTCCAGACTTTCATCTTGAAAGGGGTGGCTTCTGGTTTGGCTTGAAGATCAGCCCACCAAAATAATAAATCCCTTGGCCAGAGAACATCTGAAGAGGAAACAGGAGGACCTGACAACAGAGAGGAATTAATGAAATGCTGCAAACACTGTATTTTAATCCAGTGAAAAACCGCAAGATGTTCTAGCACAAGTACATCACCTCCAGATCCCTTTCATTGAGCTATTGAACTCAGAAAGCCTATCGAACTATGAAACTGGTAACACACACAGAGAGAAAAACATCAAGGTTGGTGGGGCCTGACTTTCCCTGCAACGGGCTGGGGAAGGCAGCAGGGAGCTGCCTCTCAGCAGTGAGCGCAGCTGACAACTCTCTGATGACACCAGTCCTAGAAGTAGTTGGATGAGGTCCCAGAGTGGAAACTTGGCATTTGCCTAAAAGCTGGAGACAATGGAAGCTGTTCCTTCTGCCATGGATGAGAAATTGGTCGTATCTGTTGGCCCCAGTTCATAAGGGTGGACTAGTACCTGGAAACCACTGACCAGGAAACAGGCTGTGCTCGCCCTGAGGAGTGGGAAGATCTTTAAGAGTTTACAGACAGCAATAAACTCTGTTGTTGTTATCTCTTACCTACAGATATACCCAAGGTGCTGTTTATGCCACCTTTTCTGTGAAAGGGAGACATAAGAGGGAACACGATCTTCTCATGCAGGTCATTGCTATTAATGACAACACGCACAGGACAAAACAGAGGACATGCTGAGGAAATGTGTCTGTGACAAATGGGCTGATGAAAAACTAAACGGATGCTTGAGTGAGGTGCAGGCTTCAGGGCTGGAGAGAAGTGAGCCGCTGATACCCCGGGAGTGTGCTCAACAAATTACTCTCTTCTTAGGTCACTTCCAGGCACAGTATGAGTTACGGGGGTTTAACCTATGAAATCACTTCTGGCCTGGTTTTGGGGAGATACTCATGCTATATAAGTGATTACATAGGGAGCCTAAATTTAGACAGGGTAGCTTCAACCTCACACTGGTACCTAGAGCATTTCTCACTTCCCATTGTAGAGCAAGTGGCCTTGTTCCAGCTCCATGTCAGCGTGAGACCCAGGCCAGCATCACACAGCTCCTGTGCTGCAGCTGCCAAGGGACATGAGCCAGGGCCTGTGCCCCAGAACAGGGCGAGGAGTGGTGAGCAGCCTGGACAGCAGCCTGGTGGCTGGTGTGCCCCAGTAGCTCACTGTAACACAGCCAGATTCAGGATTCGTGCAACTGAGAGGTCTCTGTGGGGGAGGACTAGCCTGGAACGATGACCTTAGCAAACACTGTTGGCTTGTCCTGTTTGCCCTTCAGGAAACCTTTATTTACCCAGGCTTTTCCTGAAGAGATGTGTTGTGTAGGATGTCCTCAGCTGAGGGATGGGGCATTTCAGTTCAATGGGTATTTTGCAACCTACATGTCTGTAATAATATGTACTCTTAAAAAGGAAGCAGACACCAAAATCACACCTCTAAGTAGTTTTACCACAATTGTTGCATGGAACATGCACGATTGCCATCATAGAAAGAGTTTAAAATTATATCTGTTTACTTGATTTATGTTGTACCTTTCCCATACAGTCAGGGTCACTGTCTCCCGTTGTAGCCGATTGGTTTGTTTCCCTTATTTTCTACCTGGGGGTCCCACAAGAAAGAACAAAATGTTCCTAAGTTGGCAAAAATATGAATGGAGAAACCCAAATCCAAATGCACCGGGGCAGCGGTACCCCCAGAGCTGTGCAAGTGCACTTTTCAGTGCCGGACCCGGCCCTTACAGAGCTCGGGCTCAACTGGTGCTCTCGGCTCCTGCCTCTTCGGGGGCTGCTCTGCCCCGCGTCGGTGCTCCCCGCGTAGAGGAGTCACTGTCTCTGTTTTGGCAAGCTTTTTTTGCAGATGAAGACCTTTGCCTGAACACTGGCTAGTTTAATGCCAGGGAGGACCCTAGCTGGTGAATGGAGAGCAGAGAAGGGACAGCACAGGAGGCAGTCTGCGGGAAAGGCTATGTTGTTGCCTGCTGCGGGATCAGCAAGCCATTTTCCCAAAGGTCCACTTCTTCACATGTTAGGAGTCCTTCCTGCGTCTAAAACACCCTTTAGAAAGCAATACATAAGAGCAGTAACGCTAGTTTTGTTTGCTAAAGCCACCTGCCTTACTGAACCCGATAAAACCCTGTAAAACTTAAAGCACCTGGTAGTATATCTCTTGGTGGCAGGTGACTGTATCGCCACTGGGGGTAAGAGGGCACTTCCCAGCTCCTCAGCAAGCTCCTCTGCCTGCGGGGGCCCGTGCCTTACAAGCTGTGCGCTCGGCTAGCAAGGGTGCAGCCCGTGCAGCCTTGGCCATGGTGCATGGCCCACCAGCACGAGGCAGCAGGTTTGGGCAGCAGCTTTGGTGGGAGAGGGGCCATGACGGCAGCACTGCTGCAGCCAAATCCGTGGGATGCATTTAGTCCCCCTGCAATTTTCTGTAGTGACCCTCTCTTCCACCAGTTGCTCCAGAGACACAAGATTTCTTATTAAAAAAAAATCATTTTGGCACGCTCTTTGAAGTGGGCTATAGCTTTCTTGTGTCTCTGCCCCCAGACAACAATTTTTTCGGCTTTCCAAAAACCGGCTGCATTCACAGTGCAGGTGTGCAAGAGCATAAGCAGTCTGGGAGCAGCATGCACGAAAAACTCCTACCATCGACCACAGGTTTGGGCTGTGAGCTCTTCAGCCGCAGCGAGGGCCTGAAGCGGGTTCGGTCGTTGAAGCTCCAGCTCTTCTGGACTTTGGTTGGGCTGCCCTCGGTGGCAATGTCGGCACTTGGTGACCGGCGATCTCCGACTGAAGACTGCCTGTTCTTTATGCTTTGACCTCGTGGGCTGGCCATCCGCACCCGCTCCTTAAAACTTAGCTTTTGACTGCGAAGGAGAGAAATATATTTTATTTCATAGTTCCTTCACTCAGTTTCTTTTTTCTATTGTACGTTAATGAAAAATAATCTCTAAAAATTATCAATAGTATGAATATTTTTCTTTACAAACTTTTATTTTCATTGAAAGTATTTAGTTTGGGAATGACGATGATTACATGTAATTGCTTTTTGATAGAGGCATTATCAATCAGTCTGTCTTACAGTACAGAATAACCTTGTAAAGGAAATGAAAATAAATAAATAGAAACAAATTTCACCCAATTATTATAGATCAAGCTCTATGATTTTTTTTCCTATTCCTTTAATTTTAGATAGGTTTATTTCCATCTTAGTCTGCCCAGCTCAGTGCATTTCTGGCCATTTCTTCGGATAAACAAGAACAAAATGTATTCTATTATTACTGCATGCCATGTAGTATTTGGTTGTTTTTTTTTTTAAGCAGGCAAAAATACTGTTAGTATACTCATGCTTTTTCAAGATGTGGCACTTCCAACATTTCATATGCATTGTTAGTCATCACTCATATCCAGAATTCCTTGTTACAGCACTTACTTGGACAAGACGAAACCAAAATTAACAAAACATCCATGAAACAGTGTGATGACCAATTAATAGAAATGTTATGATATGCTGTGTGGTTGCTGGAGATGAAGCTGGGAGCTGGTTACCTGCAGGTGGTATTGGACTGGTGCTTCAGGACAGGTCCAGGAGCCCAGCGAACCTCATGACTGTGACTGCAGGATCAATGGTGGCCCTGTGGTCTTACAGTTGGCCAACTGTAGGCTGATTTTTTTCCCTCCTGTGCTTATAACCCTCCCCTCCAGTCTGCTACGAGAGAGATATGCAGATTTTCTACTTCCCAGTGCCTAAATTACCTTTCTTGATGTTCAAACATATCTGATGGACATCCTGTGGTCACCATGACTATCTGCCAATGTTTTTCCACTATTTAACATTTTTGCTTTTGTTTGTCTCTCCCTGTAGCAGAAGGCACAAAGGGGAAACAGAAAGGAAGTCTGATACTAAGGCCTGAAACCTTGTTTTATTTACAAGGTTAAGTTCAATCGCCTTTACAAAGCAATGGTCACCTTGATCAGTGGTCCTGTTCTTGCAAGGCTAGAGATAATGGGAGCAATGCAGTAGCTGCTCCAGGTAGGATGTTACTGGGTCTGGCAGTCCTACTGCCCTGGCATAGGCTTTGGGAGTGCTTTTAAAACACCTACAGCAAAGACTGTCTACCTGCAAATTATAATTGTACTTGAAGTTACGACACTTTCCAGTACTCTCAAAGTCTTTGCCTTTAAACTTCAGCATGCCCATAAGATGTTTTCAACAGAAATGTATTCTGCAGCTAATTAACTAGTGCTAACCAATATGGACTATGTGGTTCTTAGATGTTTAACCTACTGCCCTCTGAAAATACAGTGTTAATGTGTAATTATATGAAATGGAAAGCAGTTATAAACTTCTGTGGCTGTGAAATGTTGAGATAATCAGATATTTTTGTCCATGCATAGCATAGCATAACATTCTGAATACAAACATCACGGAGAGCAGAAAGGATGCAGTTTGTAGCAGGCAAAGCACATGCTGGGAAGCTTATAATAAGATAATTTTCAAGAATGCTAAAAAAATATGCACATCAATAGAAAGATTATTAGATAAATGTATAGCTATATGGCATGTTGAATCACTTGAATGAATAACTTTACTATAATTTCTGAATGTTATCCCCTTCCTTCCTTACCCATAGTAAGCAACTGTTGAAATAGACCCACATCATGGTGCTGGAAGTGTTATCTATTTCCATTGCAAATCATTACCCAGACCTGCAGTAATGTGTGCTGTTGCATATGCAATATAAAAGACCCACAGAACCTACTATTTGAAAGAAAAGTGAGTTCTAAAATTTAATTTTCAATGCAAATTACATTTAAAGACTGAATTACATTTCAGCTCAGGAATCTTTTGCATTGTACAACCTAATGAAAATATAAGCTGTAAAATAGTTATTAACCACATTATTGCAAAGTCATACTATACAGAATGAGCAACAGAATCAAAATGGATTTCTTATAGATATTATTCCTAGGGATGTATCCCCTGTGCTTTTTTTAAAGTCTTCTTATTGTATTTGCTATTGAAGCATGAAATCAACTTCTTTTATTTTTTTAGCAAATCTTAGAGTAAAAAAGTTTCTGGTAAGGTCTCTTCCTGTGGCACTAGTTAAAATGAAAGGGAAATTGATAAAATAGTCATAAAAACTATCAGTATAGATTGTATTTTTTATAATCCCATTAACTCCAAAATAAAAATGAAAATAAAAAATGAAGAAGCACATGTGTTCTGTTGATTAATTTGTACTAATGAAAGCAATCACTGCCTTTAAATTATTTGTACACATGGTTATTTAATTTATAAAAGCTGAATGGTACACAATGGCTACTTAACCTGAATATCTTTAGTTCTCCAAATCAAAGCAATGAGGCAATGGTGAAAGGAACAGTAGACACTTCATCTGTACTAGAGACAGTTTTCAAAAGTGCAACACTGAGAATGAAAATATTAATTTAAAATGCAGACCTCATACTTAAAAAAAAAATTATCTGCTTTGTAGCAGTGGCAATGTAATGGCATGCCAAGGGTCCATGCCGAGGATGCTGCATCATGAAAAGAAATGCAACCCCTGAAGGAAGCATGGTTTTGAAACTCTATTTTGCATCTTGAGAGTTTCTCCAAAGACACTGGTTATAGCAGTTCTTCACTTCTTGGATCCCTGTCCCTATTCTGAGACTGGTGGGAACTGTTCCTGAAGTCACTGGGTCCTACCCAGCGCAGATATAAATTATATGACTTTCAGTAGTGGAGAATTAATGCTCAGGAGAAGAAAGCTGCTGTCCTTGGCAGCGTGCTGCCATAGGGCTCCTCTATGGTGTGAATATATGACAAATAACAGTTCACGAAGGAGTAACTGAATCAGCATTTCAGGGGCATCCCGACCAGGTTTTTTCCTACAGGGAAAATATCCCTTTTCTAATAGGCTGTATAGTTCCTGGCTCTTGATTCTCTGTTGCAATAGGGGCAGAGATGGTGTTAGAGATACGAGGTGGAGATAATCTTATGCCCTTTCAAGCACCTTTGGGCATTCTGCACTTGAATCAGTAGCCGCTGAAGCCTTTAGGGCCCTTTATTCTGATTTAGTGCTTGTTGGAGTAGCACTGTCCAGTGCCACGCTAACAATCCTTCACCTCTTGCAGGACCTAGGCTATTATATTTTTCTCTCTCCTCTTTTCTCTTTTTACATGATATCCAAAGGAAATTCCTTGAATTAATGGGGAAATTAAACCTGTTAATGGCCACTGGAAATGCACATATTCCTGTAAGTACTCCCAAACTTTAAGTTGAATGTTGGTCCAAAAGGCAAAAGCCATGATAAAGAATCAGGAAAGTGAAATTACACAAGTTCCTGAATCAGACCTAAAGGACAAGGATCTGAGAGAACGACAGCTGACTCCAGTCATCTCTGCATTCCTTTAGATGTGTGTCTGTCCATCAATTCTTGTACGTTATGTCATTGATAGTTTATCCCAGTTTATATACTTACTTGCTCCCTATTACAATCTTCCCTGGCAACAGTAATCTTTGTGGACCTATTTCTACTCTGTTCTTGAGGTTGCAAGTTGTAGAATATATTCATATCTACAAGTCTGGAGCTTTGAAGCATCTTTTAGTAGAGATCAATTACAACTGGCACCTACGGAAAAAAAGCAAGTGACTTCTCTATTTGTTTGCCTTCTGGAATGGCAGTTGTGGGATCTTACCACTCATTCATTCCTCCTGTCAGTACATGCATGACCCCTTCACTTCCCTAGACAGCAAAGGCCTTTCCAGTTATTATTTCTTCTTTAAATTTTGTCTTTTTCACCTTTGATTTACGAAGGAATAGGTGTTCAGGGACACTAGAGGTCACTGTAGTTTCATTGCAGGGGGAACGCACACTTCTCTGCTGGACCACATGACTAGACTTGATAAGATTTTGTTTTAATTGATAAATGCCTACAAATACAAATGCCTACTTTGCTTTTCTCTCCCGTACTCACAGGTCTGTCTGTCTTCCGTGGAACATCTTACTATACTTCTCAGTTAACGGAGCATCTCTGCTTCCCAATCCCACTCCCCTATTTCCCTGCCTACCTTCCTGCATTTCTGGTCAGGTTTATCTTCTGCTCTGCTTCAGCCTCAGACCTGCAGCACTACTGCTTGCTGCTAGTCGCAACTTAACATTTGTTTTTCAGCTTTTCATACTGAGCCAGCTGGTGGAAGCAGAAAGAGGAAGAAACTGAAGTGAATCAGAAGTAACTGGAGGGCCTGAGGGTGAGGGAAAATGCTTTGGATCTCAAGTCAAGAAAGAAGCTAAAACTGCCAAAAATTATTACCCATGGCAAACAACAGCAAGCAAAGATGCATGCCAGTTTTCAGCAGTTCCAATAAATAGATGTTGATTCTTACCAAGCCTACAGACAACTTCACTGAACTTAGGCTAAGCTGAACAAATGTGAATACAATGGATAGTACGGACAGACCTGAAGTTCAAACGTTCAAGGCTTCTCCACCAGTCTCATGCTAGGACCATGAACCCAAGAAATGTAGTGTTACATCTCATACCTTCAATGCGTAATAACAAGAATTTCAGGGATAGAATGTCTTAAAGTTCAATCATCAAACAGAAAAAAATAAATCAAGTTCAGGGGTTTTGTGTATTTTTTCCTTTTCCAAAACAGTTTCCAGATGAAAAGAAACTATTTTTTATCTTCATTTTCTGTCATCAGTTTGTACTTCTATTGTCTTTTACATTAGTTTTGAAAAGTAAGAAAAAAATTGTAATAAGCCTGAGTATAAAGCAAGGGTTTCTTCCCATAAATTCTGTCCATCTAGGAATTACCATTTTTGGTAAGAGACACAGTTTCCACAGAATTCAGCTGAAGCAGATGGTTGATTTCATATGCATTCCTCTACCTTCCAGTACAGGATGCAGGCACAGCTTCCACAGGCTGTGTCCAAGGGGATTCTTCTCAACAACAATTGCACGTTTTGACTGTTGGTATTGCCTAGTGTGTTATAGCTTAATATTCCCCACTAATTATTAGGTGGAGAACTCAACTGCCATGGTTATAAAAATCCTCTTGGACTTGGGGAATTGTCTTTACCCAAATATTCAACCCCGTTTTAAGATCTCCGCAGGGTAATGCATTTTAGAAGTTCAGGTCTCAGGCAGAGAAGGGGAACCAGGCTTTGGCAAACAGCAGCATGTTGCACACTGCAATTGTCCGACCTGATGAGTTTCAGAGAACTGGTATTATTGCCATTGTATTAATGTCATTGCAGGCAACAAGCAACAAAGGAATTACAAGCACTTAAATAAATCAAGAAACCTCCTTTGGAGTAGTAAGGAACTGTAAAGCACTAAGGAGGGGAAGTAAATGAATCATGCACCTGATGTTAGCTGGCATTCTCAAACATCATGTGAATAGGCAGGATGCTGAATACCTATGTTTCCGAGGGGTGTACATCCTGAAGAGCTTCTGTTTATTACTACAAAGCTTACTAGGACTGAGGGGAGATAGAGGACCATGTTACTAAGCATTCCACTGCTAGGTAAGGGTTTAGGCTTTCCACCTCAAGTTAGATTCTGCATCACGGGCAATTCCTTTTTCATATGCTGCATGCAAAGAGTTTACATTAAATCTACTTCTAGAAACAGATATGAGATAGGAGGTGGACAGCATTCCAGAGAATTGTTTCCCTCAGAGCAGGGATGAGTTTTTCCCCCAAGCTCCTATACCGGCAGAATTCCTCCTTATTGACCAGGAGTTGTCTGAATAGGGAATTCATATTCAAGTTCACTAGTTACAACACTAGACGGGTGACGTTCATCCTTTGCAGACACCCAATGCATGTCGTACACACAGCTTGAGACTGCTTATGCTCTCAGGATGTTGTAAGATTCATCAGTTGATCTAGTTTCCTGCACAGGAAGAATTTCAGCCACGTTGCACAACTGAACAGAAATAAATATTGTTTGCATTCAGTGTGTGCATTTGTAGATACGGAGAATTTAACATACAGGCTTTTTAAATAACTTGCAGAACTCTAGAACTGATTTATAGAAATATCTCATTTACAGCAAGGATACACCAGAGAGGTTGTCTACCATTACTTTTGATAAATGATTAAGTAGAACACTTGTGTGTAATATTTTGAGAGATACAACATACATATTTTTCTTAAAATCAGTATGAAGCTACAGCCTCATAATCACAGCTCTCTCAACTCATGCACAGCAACATTTAGTTACCTAATGAAAGACTGTAGGTCTATACATGACAAAATGCAAGAATTTGTTTCTGTAAATATAAAAGTAATTTTGGTAGGAAAAAAAAATATATAATTTTTTTAACCTAAAGTAATAAAAGTTTTTCTCCACTGTTATTAGAATGGAGTACAGAACAAAGAGCATATTCAGAAAGCAATCCAATGCACAACTTGTGCAAACACAACTTCATTTAAAGAGTGAAACAAGAAGCAGCTTACTTAGTTCACATAGCATCCCATGCAAGTCACTCGGCATTGCAGAAAGAAAGAAATTAAATGGTCGAGGACAGTTATCTTGAAGTACATTGCAGCATTTTGCACTTACATTTTTACCACAAAAGACCACATACACCACATGTATTTTAAGTGATACAAACATATGCAATATATCAGCATAAGAAGGATAAACAGCCACTGACAGAACACACCTTTTTTAAAAGGCACTGAGTGGTCTTCAAAGTTTTTACTGTAGACCAGGATCTCAGGAGTTAACTAGTACAATCTTATACGTACACTAATTTGCAGCAGTGCACATATTAGTTAAGAGTTTCTGCAGGGACATACATCTTCCATTAAGTGAAAATAAAGTGAAAAAATATGGCTAAATCATTGATTACTTTTAAAACCACAATAGTTATCATTAACATGGAGCATGTAATATAGTTCTGACAGCTGGGGGTTTTTTTGCATCTAGTTTCTTTTTGTAAGCAAATTTGTCTCTCCAAGTGCTCGCAAGTACAGTTGGGAATAACGTTTTGGAGGTACGTACTCATTTACTGCCAACTTCAGTCTCACTTTTAAAAAAGCCAAAGTAAAATTTAAATGTTGCTGTTGAAAGAGTAGGAAATATGGCTGGCATGTGCAAAAAATTTGGATCAAGCTGTAATAATTTAATGAAATCAATTTAATGAAAGCAAGCCTATGGAGACAATGTGTATGAAAAGTCACAGATCTGACAAAGCAGGTGAAGTGCTCATGATGGATATCTCAGAGCAAATCCAGTCCCCTCAAGTCACTGTGACACAGTTAAGTGCACATCAGGAAAAGGATGGAGTCACGTGCCAGAGGAGCAACCTGGAGAATGGAACAGGACACGGGTAGTGGATGTGAAAACTTTCCACCCCGGACTGAATAACCCAGAAGAGTTTGTGAACCACAGTACAACTCAGGGGCGGATGTATTTTGGGGGTTGATGTGTCACACTGACACTTTTTTTCTTGGCTTTTCATCATTTTCTGCTCAGAAGTAAACGCCACTATTCTCTGATCGTGCTGATACTGCAGTGCTGGCTGCCAAATGCCCGCCGAGTCCCAGCCCTAAAGAGTTTAGAGGCCGGGTAATTTGTCTTGTAGCCACCAGGTCCTTTCCTCTCCCTAAGGATTCAGGCTCTCAGCACAGCAAAGAGCAGCATTTCCTCCTAGTGCCTCAGGACGGGCATCTCCAGGGCTTGATATACCCAGCCAGGACAGCCCTGCCTCTGTGTGCTGCAGGCAGCTGGCCCTCAGCTGGCATCCAGGCTGGGTGCAAACCCCACCTGCCCTCCCAGCCAGAGGAATTTATTTATTTATTTCCTTATTTATAGAGAGATGCCAAGCTGCCTCCTCTGCCCCAATAGGGCCATTAGAGAGTGCCATCCGTGCAGCCGGGAGGGGGTGAGCCACTGCAGCGGTGCTCTCCCCCCACCTGCTGCATCCCAAAACACTCCTTGGGAGGGGATGGCCGGAACAGGTTAGGAAACATGGAGACATGGCACTGCGGAAAGCTTGAGGATGCTCCTGCAGAGCAGCACAGACCCCTGCTGAGGTGAAATCCAACCAGCCCTGTCGGGGGGTCCTCCCTCTGTGACAGAGGGCTGATGGGCTTGCTCGCAAAGCCAAGTTCAACTATGTGCCTCAACTTAACTGGGATTCCTGGAAGCTGTGAGCACCAATTTTATGGCAGAAGTTGGGGGCCGTGTCCTTGCTCAGGAGCTGGGTCTGGGGAGGCTGCTCCACTCTGCCGCTGTTTGAACCGAGCTCCCCCTCAAAGTTAAATCGTGTGGCTAGAAACATAAAAAATTGCCTAGTTTTTCCATACAAAAACTGGGACAAAGAAGCAAATTTCAGCAGCATTAGTCTATTGATATGAGTTCAAAAAAATGCTATTTGTGATCGTCAACAGTTACAATTCGTGGAACCTACTGTACAGAACCTGAGATACCAAAAAGCCATTAAGAAGCAGTGATCTCACAGATAAAAGAAATAAAAGAAACTACAAACCTGCTAGAAGGTTCTCCTTGTTCTTTTCTTCAGGTCAGGGAGTGGGAGGGAAAAACATACTTGTTATGCAGATAGTAATCACATTACTTAGTTACAGATGAAGTTAGACATATGATAAACATAAATGGATATGTTAATGTTAATTAGTGTACAAGACACACGATACATTGCAACCACAAAAACATTCAAGCAAGACTCATAACTACAATGCTTCTGAAAAAGGAACTTTTTGGTTGTTTTAACACATGCATAACATGCTTAGTACATACCACTGCAGACTGAGTTGGCAAAGCACTTAGGCAAAATGCATTGCTGACACATATATAACATAAAGCTGTAGGCTCTTATTAGATAAAGTTATCTCTGGTAAATAAAAAGGTTTAGTTTTAGGATAGCACAGCAACACACTTATTTAAAATAACAAGAGGATGCTCTTTTGAGGGACAGTCATATTTTAGAATATTTTAGGTGGAATACAGCTTCGTTATTTATTTAATTTTATATCCATCCATTTATACCAATGTTGCCTTCAACCTGTTTGTATATGTCAAAAATCAGTATTTCATGTAACTTTTCATCTAAAAGCTCCTTTTAGTTTGAAACATTTTGGGATTACAGTTACGGTAATGGATTACTTATGGTTCTGTTCTTGTCACCTCTTTGAAATTCAAAGATCAGCTTTGGGTACCCAGCCAAACCTCTTTTTGGCTGAGCTTTTTGGCACACAATTACCTTTTTGCTGTCATGTGGATGTTCATCACCCAGCTTTGAGAGAAACCACTAATTCTCTTGCACTGTCTGCAATAACAACAGTTAGGATGCTTATCAGAGCTTTCCCATAAGGCTCTTAGTGCTCTCGGTTTCGATCTTTATCAAGTATCTTTTACTTCCTGATTTGTGCCCCATATTGAATCAGTCACCTTACTGCCTTCGGGTAAATCTTTTACTGAATTATAGAAGAGTCTTGGGCTGCCAGTGCTCTGTGAATTCTCACCCAAACTAGGACATCAAATATCTCCTGTCTGCCAAACTGTGACATCAGGTCTTTTTAGTCATCTTCCACTGGCTGTATGTATAACTGAGGATATAATTTGCCCTAAGGAAATACTGAATATATCAGAAATGATGACAAAAAGGAGCAAATTCCCCAGCGCATTCACCTGCAGAACACCACAAGGCTCTCTCCACTTGGAAAGGTGTATCTGTAGCTATAGCCTTATACAGAGGCACAGGCTGAAAAACAGCATTAAATCAAGGAACAAGTTCTGCATCACACCTAGTATTTTCTTCCTTAGAGGTAATTTGGAACGGGGTGAAACATTAACCTTGCTATATGAGTTTTGGGGAAAATGTTTCTAGTGCCTGTGCTCAGTGATATTTCTTAGATAAACAGCAACGATTTGCATTTCTCCCCCTCTCCTAGGCTCCTAGATAACAACGACCTGATTTGTTAGTTGAAATCTTTAATGAGAGGACTTAAGAAGACAAAACAAGACGAATCAGACAAATAATTATTCTCTATAAGCTTGAACAGACATCGAGAACAGCACCAGCTGCCATATTTGTACCTACTTTGTAGGGCTGCAGGTATGCAAGGCCTTCAAATGAGGCTTCCAGGTAGCAATGGAAACCGATTTCTCATCAGCCGCATAACTACGCCATACACACTACGTGCAGGATATATGGTAAAAAAGAAAAAAAACAAGGCAAGAGGGAGCAGGGGATGAAACAAAAAATTGAAAAGCAGATTAGTAACCAATACAAGTCACGGCTTTCTTTTATCATTCATAGCACTGATACATGCCTGAGGGGAGGAAGAATACTTTCATAATATCGCCAGGTGGCTGTCAGGTTTGTTCGGCTGGCGTCAGTAGAATAAAACCGCCAAGAAGCCTGGTATGGGGAAACAATAGAAAAGCACAAAGGAACCAAGAACATGAAGTGACAATGCCACCACACTGATTATGGAGAGAGGGAATGTTGCTGAAATTGGGGTGTGCTCTGTTAGGTTGATTAAGAAGATACTGGTAAAATCCTACCAAAACTTTTGTGAGTCAGAGTACACTTTACACAGTAAAGTAAGAGTTCCTGGTTTTGTGGAAGCACCAGACGATATTCAGCACATCAAGGTGCTCAAAAAAGCATTACAGTGACTCATTTGTGACAAGGCCATAGGGGACACCCATACAAGCTTGCAGTCTGAGTAAAAGAAAGTATCATAATACATTTTGTAAATTATAATGAAAACCAGACAAAAAGAATTTAGAAGACAAGTATTCTCTGTGGTTTGAAACACAGCTAAATGTTTAAAAACACAAAATAAATAATTTCAAAGGTGAGTGACCAAAGCATAGCACTGGCAGTGTTTGGATTAACTGCATGTAGACAGTAAGACACATCTTTTGTTCTACAAACTGGAACAGCTCATACCTGTATTAATTTGTACTAGCTGAGTATCTGCACTGCCTGCATATTGTCAACCACTAAACGCCATCCAGGCATTCTTGTACAGGGTCTAATGCCCTGTGCTTTCTTACTGCATATCTCCCAGAAATACATCTAGTCTTCATCTACAGAGGGAGAACCTGTCACTTGCTTTACAAATTGTTCCACTGGTTTATCACTCTCATTGTCAAAAACTTTTGCATTATTTTTAATTTGAAACACTTTGGGTTTGGCTTATAGCCAGAGATAGTTGTTGTGTTTCTGTATGCTACGTTAAATAGTCTTCTGCGTTCCAGTACTTCCCCCCTGGACTTCTATGTTCGAATAATATTCACAATGAATACTTCTTATAAGCTAAATAAACCGAGAAGAGCATGTCCATATGAAATAGTTCAGTTTTCTATAGTGATACCTTAGCTATCTTTAAGTCAGGTACAGACTCTAGCAGACAGTATATCTATGGCAACAGAGGAGTAAGCACAGACCAGTTCTACAGAGTTAATGATTAGAAAATGGACATCACTCTGGTAAGCTAGAGCACACTGATTTCCATGGTAGTTCTTGTTGATATCCACAACAGACAATTTAAAACAGCCTAGGCACTGTTGCAGTAGACAATGATATGCAGTTCAGACACATCCTGCATTTACAAACATGAAATTTTCTCCAGTCCTGGCCTCATTTTTTCCCAATGTTTTCTTTGCTTTTTCCAATTTTTCCATCTCATTTACAAACTGTAGATGCTGAGTTGATATGTAGCATGTTAGTAGCAGCATCACCATACCGCAGTAATACCAGCCGTCTCCCTCTCATTACCTTTCTGGTTCTGAATCTAAGGACTGTAATAAACCAGCTGGAGCAGCATACTGGGAACTTGTATGAAGCTCCTGACCCTTCTTTCCCAATCTTTCTCCTCCTTCATCAGGTCCTTTCCAGAGTCACTAAAACTGGGACAGAGGCCTTTTGTAATAGTCTGAATTCATTGTTTCTAGACCAAGTTTTGTACTTGGTGTATTAAGACATTTGGTAGGAATCATTCCACACCGTAAGGTCACCCAGATCATCCTTGGGTTCATTCCCATGTGCCTGCCATCATCTTTCCTATTCTTCCAGGCCTTGTGCCACTGGCAAGTATCTCCATCAGCAATTTTATATTCATTTATAGATCAGTGAAAATGCTTAACATGAAAATGAACACGCAAATGCTGAACAGCCTTCATCAATGGATCCCACCAAAAATGTCTTCCTTTCACAATGATTTTGCCCACGGAAAGTCACTTTCTGAAGTCGGTCATCTAGCTACTCTTAATCTATTTAGCATGCTGTCTTGCTAATATTTTGGTTTAACTGCCATACAATAACAAGAACAGCTACATCCAAAACTTAAATCTATTATGTGTTTCCTCTGGCAACCAAACTTGCAAGAATTAGAATAAAATATATGTGTTAGAAAATATCCCAGATGTAATTTTACAGTACAATAGATACAAAAGAGTGGATTTATATTTATTATTTATTCTAATAAATATTAAATCTCAACTATTTAGTATTTAGTAGTCATTGAACAGTAATAATGGAAAACATTTATTAACTTTAAGAATGCTTCAAAGACATCCTGGTGTCTATCCTGAAGTTATCATAGCACTCCAGAATATTCATGCTCAGGTTCTTTATTAGGATTTATTATTTCACAATTAAAAATAACACACAAGTGATACACATAAAACACTTGAGATCCTCCCAAAACAAACTAGGACACTGAGATTATTTTCCCCCTGTTTTTTCAAGTGCATCAAGTAGAGTAAAGCTTGCTGCAAAATCATTCTTTAGAGGTTGTTCTCATTTCTAACTAGGACTGTAAGTCAAAGAAAAAAAACATGCAAAACAATTGTTTAACAAATGTCTTGCCACTTTTTCTTGAAAAAAAATCTTTCTGAATCGTTGATCTGCACCATCACATCAATATTGGAGCTGAAACCACTTCAGACAATTTCAGACATTTTAGAATTGCTAGTGCCTGCATTTCCAGCTTTTGAATTAACTAATAGTGAAAGCAATTCTCTGGTCAGGACACTTTTCATTTTCACAAAATGTATCACTCATTGGAGCACTCTAAACCCTGTAGTACATGAAAAGCAGCTTAATATAGGCAAGAGTGCTGTGCTGTCAGCTAGGTTGTCTAGGGATCAATGCTATTTTTCCAAGTAATTCACTAAACTGCAGGCATGCGGTTGACATCCTTGTCTTGGTATCTTCAACATGGATAGAAGAACTCAAAACCTAGGCTTAGAAATGCTATATACACAATTACAGCAACACATGGCAATCACTGAACAAACTTACTTTGTGAAACTAACCAATCTGTTAAGCATTATGTCCACAAAAGTTTCTAAATTGAAATAATAAAAATTGTTCCAATATGTGCTTTAAATCACCTACTATTATCTTTCCACTGATTTCGTATTTACCTGAATTAGACTGGCAGCTGGATTCCTTCTTTTCTCAAAGTGTTTCTGACGATGCTGTTCCTGCACTTTTAATGCAAATCCTGAGCCAAGGATGCCCTGCAATACAATACACAATTTATCATTATGTAGGTAGTTTTTCAACAAATGTACATAATCAGCTGCAAAGATTTTGTGAAGATGTTATCCCATACAATTGCTTCAAATGACACATTTATCACAGTATGTGACAGTACAAGGCTTATGAACAATGGCCCCTTTCGCGGTGAAGCAGGAGAGTCCTTAAAAGAACACCTGCTACCAGTGACCACTCATCCCAACCATTGCTTGGGTTTGTGCTATGCTATGTTCCTGCAACTCTAAAGGCCACAGAGATATACATATATAAATACCTACATACACATATATATAGAAAATCAAAAAGGAACATTCAGAGCAATTTAAGGCAGGAATGATGATGAAATGACCAGCTGCCAGATATGCCAGATATATACGGGCCTCAAAGCCCATATCTGCCGTGCTGCTTAGAACTTTTCATTTTAGAAAAGTTAGAAAACACCTTGCTTAACAGAAGACTGTTAAGTCCAACAGAAGTGGGTAAGGCCCTCTATAGATGGATAGGAGAAGCCTCACGTTCACAAGCCCTGGTCCTCATGGGGGACCTCAACCACTCCAATATTTGTTGGAGGGACAACACAGCAGGGCATAGGCAGTCCAGAAAGTTCCTGGAATGCATTAACGATAACTTCCTCCTCCCCGTTGGCAGAGGAGCCAACGAGGAGAGGTGCTATGATGGACTTTGTTCTCACCAACAAGGAGGGGCTGGAGGGGAATGTTAAGCTCAAGGGCAGCTTTGGCTGCGGTGACCTTGAAATGGTGGAGGTCAAGATCCTTAGGGCAGCGGGGAGGGTGCACCACAAACTCACTACCCTGAACTTCAGGGGAGCAGACTTTGGCCTCTTCAGGGATCTGTTTGGTAGACTACCAAGGGATAAAGCCATGGAGGAAAGGGTGAACCAAGAAAGCTGGTTAATATTTGAGGACCCCCTCCTCCAAGCTCTGGAGTGATGCCTCCCAACAAAGAGGAGGTCAGGCCTGGAGGCCTGCATGGGTGAACAAGGAGCTCCTGGACAAACTCAAACACAAAAAGGAGGCCTACAGAGGGTGGAAGCAAGGACAGGTAGCCTGGGAGGAATACAGAGAAATTGTCTGAGCGGCCAGGGATCAGGTCAAGAAATTAGCTTTGATAGAATTAAATCTAGCCAGGGATGTCAAAGGCAACAAGAAAAGCTTCTATAGATATGTTGCTGCTAAAAGGAAGACTAGGGAAAATGCAGGTCCTCTCCAGAAGGAAACAGGAGACCTGGTTACCCGGGACATGCAGAAGGCTGAGGTACTCAACAACTTTTTTGCCTCAGTCTTCACCAGGGAGCGCTCCAGCCACACCACCCAAGTTGCAGAAGGCAAAGGCAGGGACTGAGAGAATGAAGAACTGCCCACTGTAGGAGAAGATCAGGTTCGAGACCACCTAAGGAACCTGAAGGTGCACAAGTCCATGGGACTTGATGAGATGCATCTGCGGGTCCTGAGGGAACTGAGGGGTGAAGTTCTAAGCCCCTAGGCATCATATTTGAGAAGTCGTGGCAGTGCAGTGAAGTTCCCACTGACTGGGAAAGGGGATATGTAACCCCCATTTTGAAAATGGGAAAAAAGACCTGGGAAACTACCTGCCAGTCAGTCTCATGTCTGTGCCCAGCAAGATTATGGAGCAGATCCTTCTGGAAACTGAGCTAAGGCACATGGAAAATAAGGTGATTGGTGATAACCAACACGGCTTCACTAAGGGAAAATCACGCCTTCCAAATCTGGTGGCCTTCTACAATGGGGTTAAAGTGTTGACAGATGAGGGAAGAGCAACTGATGTCATCTACCTGGAGTTGTGCAAAGCTTTTGACACTTTCCCGCACGACATCCTCGTCTCTATACTGGAGATATGTGGATTTGATGGATGGACCACTCGGTGGGTAAGGAATTGGTGGGATGGTTGCACTCAAAGAGTTGTGATCAACCGCTTGATGTCCAAGTGGAGACCAGTGACAAGTGGTGTCCCTCAGGGGTCAGTACTGGGAGAGGTGCTGGGACTGAGTGCATCCTCAGCAAGTTATCTGACAACACCAATCTGTGTGGTGCAGTCGACACACTGGAGGGAAGGGATGCCGTCCAGAGGGACCTTGAGAAGCTTGAGAGGTGAGCCTGTGAAAACCTCATGACATCCAACAAGGCCAAGTGCAAGGTCCTGCACTTTGGTCAGAGCAATCCCAAGCACAAATACAGGCTGGGCAGTGAATGGATTGAGAGCTGCCCAGAGGAGAAGGACTTGGGGGACAAGAAGCTCAACATGGCCCGGCAACGTGCGCTTGCAGCCCAGAAACCCAACCATATCCTGGGCTGCATCAAAAGATGCATAGCCAACAGGTCGAGGGAGGTGATTCTTCCCCTCTACTCTGCTCTCATGAGACCCCATCTGGAGTACTGTGTTCTCTTCTGGGGTCCCCAACATAAGAAGAACATGGACCTACTGGAATGAGTCCAGAGGACAGTCACAAAGATGATCAGAGGTCTGGAGCACCTGTCCTGTCAAGGCAGGCTGAGACAGCTGGGGTTGTTCATTCTGGAGAAGAGAAGGCTCCAGGGGGACCTTATAGCAGCTGTCCAGTACCTAAAGGGGGCTTACAAGGAAGCTGGAGAGGGACTTTTTACAAGGGGCTTTAGACTGAAAGAGGGTAGATTTAGAATAGACATGAGGAAGAAATTCTTTACTGTGAGGGTGGTGAGGCACTGGCACGGGTTGCCCAGAGCAGCTGTGGATGCCCCATCCCTGGGAGTGCTCAAGGCCAGGCTGGATGGGGCTTTGAGCCAAGTAGTCTAGTAGAGGTGTCCCTGCCCACGGCAGGAGGGGTGGAACTAGATGATCTTTAAGATCCCTTCCAACCCAACCCATTCTATGATTGTATGACTCTATGATTAAGACCATTTCTTCACAGTCTTTCCAATCTAAATAATCCCTATTGTTCATTCTACAGGCTATGCAAAAAAGCTGATGATGAAATCTCTCCCCTTCAAGCCTTCTTAGCTTTGAATAAATAAGATAAATTTGACTCCTGCTGAACAGACCCAAAGACTGAGAACATTTCCCTCCTTGGCTTGCAAGGAGTGTAATATATCTGCTGGACATGTATGCATTATAAGAAAGAATATTTCCACTTGACACTTGGTCCAGAGAAAATTATATTAGAAATGCACAAGATTCACATGTATCTCGTTTTACAGACAGACTCAACACAAAAGATTTTATGAGGAAAAGGAGTATATGTACATAGATACAACACAGGGAACAAAAGTTCTGGCATCTCTAATGTGTAAGGTTATTCATCCTTTACATGTTCATTGTAGTTCTGCTAAGACTAACTTTCTTGTTAGTGGTGACTAGGTGACAAAGCGAATTAATTACAGTAGCTGCCATTAAATGGCAAAGATTCACAAACAGGTATTGTATTATAATTATAATTATGACTGTAATTATAATGTATTATAATATGCCAAAGATAGTGAAATACTCTCTGTACTTAGAGTAAGAAATAAATTCAGTACACTAGATGATTCAATGCTGTTAGGAAATGCTGGCTTTTAATCTTGGTTTGTCTATATGATTGGAAACATGCATTATTATAACATACATATTTTATAGTGACCAACAGATAATGAATCTGAGTATTAAAATATTGATTTTCTGTATATGTTGCACTGGATGCAATACAACAATGCGAATGTCTTTTCTGATTTCATCCTTATTCAATCCTAATTTAAAAAAGAAAGGAAATTAACTCACGAAAATTAAGTTATTTCTGAAGCTACGCTATATTTTAGTCACTAGATGATTCCCATTTCCATTAAAGTGTCTTGAACATTGATAAAAGCAAAATAAATAAACTGTCATGTTGATTTGCAATCATTCACAGAAAATGATTCTTGCATTTTTACATTCAATGATACTGACTTTTGGTTGATTTAGTGCCTTTTACTACTCTGTTGGCAGCCTGAATAAGGTCATAGAAGACAACCTATTAAAAATATTTCACTTTTTTTTTAGTAGTCTAATTCAGAAAAACATACCAGCTGATTTTTTTTTAAATCTGAAAGAAAAGCAGTAATATATGTCACAATTTGTAACAACAGAAAGGATTTTCAACCTTACACAATAGTATGTGACCTAACTTAGGATTATTTCCTAGTTTTGCCTGTTCCAAAGAAACTCCCCAAAACTCAAGCAATGACACCAAACCTTTCATTTGGATTTTAGCTAGAAGTTCACTAGTGTTGTCACAGAACAAAAGTCCTTAAACAGTTCATGTAGTGAGCTTCATTCAGCTTTTTGTATCGTAATAGCAGCAAGAGCTACAGAAGTTTCTGTTACCTTTTTACAAATCTTATTGGCATACTTACAGCAGGTAGTGCAAAGAAAGAAATGCCAAGCAGAGCAAATCCTGCAGAAAGCAACCTTCCAAGCCAAGTAAGAGGAGTTTTGTCTCCGTAGCCGATGGTTGTCAATGTGATCTAAAAAGAAATGAACGAACATCATGGTTTACCTGAAGTCACTGAGAGATTATTGCATATTATTTGCATTACACGTAACAGCATCTCCACTAAATAATCCAAGACACGTGAAATATATATAGTTGTTTCTAACAGAAAACCAAATATAAATAAATTAACATGAATATATTTTTCTGGGAAAACTTAATACTGTTTATGACTGAATAAAACTGAGATAAGTTAATGTGAGAAAAATACAAAAATAAGCAATAAATAATTTTAAAAAATAATAAAACAGAAAGTTTGGGATCTCAAAGTTGAGGCAAATGATGGGTAATTATATGAGTCGGGCAGAAAAAAGTGTTCTTTTCCAGGGATGCAAAGGTGTTTCGCCTATTTTCTGCAGGGAAATATAACTGTACCTAGTTGCACAACTACACAAATTTAAATTACACAGAGCTCATATTGGAAAAATATAGTAGGGAGGAAGCTGAAGTTTGCAGTCAAAGTCAAAGGAACAGCAAGAAGCAGATGCATTTTCCACAAGCCTATCAGTACAGTTTGAAGTTGATTATCTTCTGAAACACGAAAAATGCTAATCAAAAGCTGGAAGGAACTTTAAGAAGTCCCTGGTCCTTTCCTCTTCCTTACGATAGGCTCAGATATACCTATACCAATTCTGACATGCAGGTCCAACGACTACGACGCGGCAGCAGATGCAGAGGTACCTCAGGCTGTTGGACAATGTTAGCTCAGACCTAGGTGGGGAGAGGTCAAAGAGAAAAAGGAGGGCATCTGTAATCCCTTCAGGTGGCAAGTGTCATCAGAGGCTCAGCACACAGATGTTTCAAAAGCTGTGCTGTGGAGGCCAGCACCCCTGCTGTATAGCACCAGTATAGGCGATGGCAGAGCCTGGTAGATGCGAGACAGCTCTCTACACGCAACTCATTGACTGCAGGCCACCTGGAAGTGCAGTGCATGTGCAAATGCCGCTGAGATAACAGTGTGTGGTTGTGGTTTACTTGGTGTACCTCCAAGGCAAAAGATTTCTGCTTCATGCCTGTGCGGGGCTGAGGGTCTTCCCTGACCCAGAGAAATGTCCTCCATGCCACTCCTGGCCTGGAAAGTGTGCCAGTCCCAAACCTGAGGACTGGACTGGTGGGAGAGAGTCACACCTCTGCGCTGCCCTCTGGGGAGCCTGGACCCACGCTGCTGTCTGGTGCGGGCAGCTGGAGGAGGTGTGGGCAGAGCGGAGGATTTCCAAAGGCCGGGTGGGAGGCTGCCACGGTGCATGCTCAGGCAATGGCACACGATGTTAAAGGACAAAGATAGACAACAGTAGGCTGAATGCCAAGGACTCCAGGGCCTGTCGTTAGTGGAGAACATGTGCATGGAGAATTATTTTACATTGCGTACCAAATGTGGGCAAGTTCAGGCTTAGCAAGTATTCTGGCAGGAATGGATTCTTCAGGAAAATGCCTTCTAGAGACATTATTTTGCTTCCAGCTTCCTCAAAGCTCATTCCTAGGCAAGACGGCCAAAGCAATTCTATTTAATGCCAGGGTCACCACAGGACAAAAGAAGGAAAGTCTTTTGGAAGTAATTAGATTTCAACTATTTAGGGCTCTGTAGATAGTAAACAGTGCTTTTAATTGCTCCCATTGTTGGGAACAAGCAGCGAGTGTAATTTACCCTGAGAAAGCCAGAGTGACTAAATAGAGTCAGCTAAATTAAGGCTGCAGCTGAAATTTCAAGTGGTTATCAAGTCTCAAGTTTTGTAATGCTAGCCTGGTCACAGACACACCACCTTGTGTGCTTATTACCAGGTCTTGCTCTCCTCCCTTGCTCCTCTTCACCTCCCTGCCCCCACCTCATCTTGTGGCTTTTGCTGGACTTTTTGGGGAGCCAGTGCAACCCAGGAAGGTGAAGAGAATTATCCCCATTTCTGCGTGGTTCGTTTCTGCTGTTTTGGTGAGTTGTGTTAGCTCGTGGAAGCACCTAACAAAGCTCCAGAGCCTGCACACGGCAGCGCGTGGCTGAGGTTGAGCGTTAAGGAGGACGGAGATGGGGCTGCAGCTCCCCGTCTCCTGGCAGAGCCGAGCTGACGCAGCCATGCTCTTGGCCTGGCAGAGGTGCTTGATTTAGTCTTCCTTTGTTTGCTGGAGAAGGTATTCCCAGCTCTTCTCATCAGAGGGCAAGTACAGAACAGTTTGAGGTTATTAAGACCCCGAGGGCAGTGCAGCGCTTGAACAAATGAATCCCTGAATAAAAGTTCCTCAAAATTCACTTCCAGGCCAGCCATTGCAAAGCGGTTTAAAGATCCAGAATGAGCCCAGTTTCTTGGCTTCTGTCCAGCTCCCTATCTCTGCCAGACACTGGAAAGTACAGTGATGTCTCCTGCCTGGGCTGACAAGAAGGAAACAGAACTAAGTGCCGTCTGCGTATTAATGATATTGCCACTGAACTGCCTTCCAAAGAAGTCAAAGATAAAATTGAACCTTTGGGACCTGACATCGGGGAGCAATCCAAAACCAGGAGCAGTCACACAGACTGTATCTCTAGAATTTCGCCAAAGAAAATAACAAGACGATATTAAAGCCTTTCCCCTCTTCTTTTAGGTCCAAGGACTTAATGGTATCAGGCTATGATTAAGAATATCAGTGACTTGCTCACTTTGAGCTGTTTTTATCTCAGGATGGTCTTTACATGGGCGTATAGGTGTCAGCACCATGCCGTATCATCTTACTTGACACTGAACAAATGGGTTTGATTTTTGTTGTATATTCCTCTCATCATACAACTACGAATCTTTTTTTCTAAAAAATTCAGGGTCAGGTTCAGGAATAATCCTCCATATGTTTGTTAGTGCTGCAAGCCAATGGCTAAACCACTGGCCAGGCACTGACTGGCATAATGCTGACGTTAAATTAACTGAACAGGCTGTGGAAAACTACTGGACATGAGACCATGACAACATGCAAAATTTCCAGACATCACTGCTAATAATGTAGGAAGCAGACAGAAGTTACAGCTAGCGCTGTGAGGGAAGGCTGGATCCCATGGGTGGTTAAAGAAGTGACCAAAGTCCAGAGGTGACTGAAGGAAATTATTAGGGAACTTTTGGGGATTACAATCTTAAAAGGACAACATCACTTAGGTGACTGCATCAGAGGTACCATGCAAGGCCAAGAGTGACTAGGTAACAGAACTACAAAATCTGTAGCAAAACTGTGAAGGTAATTAGGGGCAGGTTATTTTTTGAGAGGAGACTTGGTCAGAGGAAGCAAAGTGGTGAACAAGAGGATCAAAATACAGTGAAAGAAATAACAAGGTGCAAAATCATGACTTCCTAGGGATACCTGCAGAGCAGCCCTGTGTCTGATCACCACAGCCTGAACCAGGATAATAAACCTAACCTTTCAGAGTTTATTTGCATAGGATTCGTTTCACCTAACTTCAAAAATCAAATGCTTAGGCATTCAGCACGATCTGGCCACAGCAACATGCACAATGGAAAGAGAGACTCCTCCATCCTACCCTAAAATGCCTGAAAACAGATGTCTAGTGTCAGCTGAGATGCCCTTGGGCATCTGAACAGGGACCACCCACAGGAGAGGCAGCAGACTCTCCAACAGATCTTCCAGGGGACCGTATGCCTATGTTCAAGCAACCCAACCTGCACGGTTGAGTGAGCCAGCTGAGTCCTACCTTCTGCAGAAGATGCAACCCCCTCCATTTTGATTGCTTCTGTAAATGAGGTGTCTGGACAGATGAGCCAAGGAAGGCAGTGTCACCTGGCTAGACTCAAAACTTGCAATGATAACAGAACTTCTGTTATATCTCATTGCTGGAGCTAATAAATATGCTAATAATAAGTGAAGTAAGATAATAATGAATGTGATTATATAACCTCGGTGCCTTCAGTTAGATGAGATAGGACCCAGGAGGCCCTCCTCTACCCTACTATTTCTTTCTGACATCATTTTATGTTCTGCTAGCAGTACTTACCCTTTGAATCTTTACCTGACATCAATTAACTGAAAAAACGTAGTTTGCTCATGCTATCTTTATATTAAATGGGAAAAACGTTATCAATATTAACTCACTTGAGCTAGTGATTGTGACAACATTTTTCATTGCAATATGTTATGTTCACCTGCAAGTCACTACGGAGTGCCAGAGACACTCTGTATCCAACTGTAATTACTGGATACTACTAGAAAATAATGACTTATGAAGAGAAACTGCCAAATGTATAAGAGAAGCAGGAATCTTAATTGCATTACTTTTGCAGGTAAAACTAATAACATGTACAAGCTAAAAGCCACTATAAGTACACACAGTTTTAAGTAACGCTAGCAGTTCTCAGAAAACCACACTTGGTTTGGTTCTGAAATATTTAAGTTTTTTAATTGACCTTTTGTTCTTGTATAGTTAAGTTATTTTATTCTGTTGCATTAATTTAACTTCTCTACCAAAGCAAATTTTGAGCTCTTCATATAACACACATAGGCAGCACTGTGGCGACCCAAACCACAAGAATATTTACAATAGTAACATTAACATCATGTTTAAATTGCAGGTTGTACAGTACAACACATAATTGCAAATACAGTGGCGTATTCATATGTAAATTAGGATGCCATATCCTGCCTTTCATTTCAGGGTAAAAATAGGAACTTCACAAATGTAGTCTGTGAAATGACGGTAGCAGGGTATAGCCCTCAAATAATCTGAATCAATGAGGGGGTTAATTGCTGCATGCTGAGTCTGGTCCTCTAAGGAGGGGCATAAGTGCCTCTAAAAGCTTGGAATTCAAGGTGACTATTTGTGTCTGACTTCAATGCAGCCTTTTCTTGTCCCTCTGCCATCACAGAATTCAGTCTGGGATTTCGTAGATACTCTGTGGCTTAAGTTAGAACAACTTTTGCAAATAAATCAATGAGGCTAAGCATTGATTTCCCCTAGAATGCCACACAATCTGACCTTTTCAAAATCTGCATGTGGGTTACTCTGGCAGTAAACCCAACCATGACTAAGAAGCACATTATGCCTTTCCCACATACTGTTTTACATATTATACAAAAAATACTATCATTAAAATGGCAAAGGTAACAGGTAAGGGGAACACTGCTTTTCAGTAACTTTGTGCACTGAAGCACATTAAAAATTTAAACGTAGTCATGTCACTCACTGGGGAAAGAAGAAAAGACAGAAATATACAATATAGTTTTCAGGTTTTTGATTACAATTTGTTGTTTTTCCTGCTGACATCAAGAAAAGATTCCTATTTTCTCAGTTGCACTACTTATCTGACCTGTGAGTCATACGTTTTCATAGCATATAAAATATTTTAAGCACCACTTCATATAATGATTATTTCTTAGCAGGGCTTTTCCTTAAAAAACAGCAGTCAGCAGGTAGTGGAGAAGCAAATTCTAAAATAAAGATCTTCCTGCTGCTAGAGCTCTCAGTGAGAAGGATCTGGATCTGGATCTGGACCTGGATCTGGATCTGGATCTGGATCTGGATCTAACATGAGCATCAGTCAGGTGTCAGAGCGGAGGTCTGAGTTTGCTGGGACTTAACCATTCCTCGTGCATGTTTCCCCTCCTCGTTGCCTGCTGGCAGATGGGTACAATCCTCTGCTTAGTCCAAACTCCCTGCCCATGCAGTGCTAATTCACACACAGCTCTGCAGAGAGGCAGAGGTCGTTTCCCGGAGAATCAAAGGGCTGAAAACATGCATTCTCAGACCTATGTACTGCCACAGGACAGAAGGGTCTCTCGCAGGACCACATCCCCACTGCCACCCAGGACCACATCCCCACTGCCACCCCAAAAGGCTCAATGGTGTTTGCAGACTGCTGGAGCCAGAGTAACCATCAGTGAGGACGCCAGCATCTGGAGCCAGATGCTTCACAACCATGTCAATAAGGTCAGGTTAGAAAGCTTTAAGCCAAACCTAGACCTCAGCTTTTGAAGAAAAGTGAAACAAAATAAACTACAGTGATGTGACTGAGGGCAAAACCTTCTCTCGTGACTTTAGCCAATATGAATTTCACGTGTGTTTGGATTATAGGATGAAAATGTGTATTTTATCAGAGATCTGCCTTGATGCTCTAAAGCAGCAATCTGCAGGAAAAATATTTCCATATATTTGTAAATGTAAAATTGTAAAACAAGTAAGACCTTACTAGGTCTGGCGTTTCCAAGCTCCCAGTTTTGTACACTGGTACCACAGAAACACAGTCTTTAGGGAAGACATGTAAAAAATGATTAACCCTTAGATGAACAAATTTCAAATACACAAACTAGTCCTACCAATAGCAAATGACCTTGACCTTTCCTCAAAATATAAACAAAATTTATTAAAAATGTTTCTCAACGATTTAAAGCATTTTGGAAAGGGCTTTTGCACAGTTCACCTGTGCATGTACTACTGAGTCCAGACGAAGTCTTGTCAGCAGAAAGTCTGAGGTGAGAAAGTTTCATTTCTGCATCCCTCTGATGAGGAAAGATGGCAGAAGCTGTTTAAAGTCTTGCACTTATACCAGGAAAACGAATGGGTGCTCTAGGTTATGTCAGCATTAATGATCTCACAGGCATCATTTCGCTATCCAGACACTGTCAGAGCTCATGGTGTTTATTCTACTGCATCAGAAGGAAAAGAACAGCAGTTTTATACTGTCTGGCAATAGCTCTGCCATAGGCTTTGTTGGGACAGATTTCTTAAGCTGCCCAAGTAACTCTCATACAGTACAGGAGTCCAGCTCACTCTAGGGCATTTTTAAGCAACTCCCCCCTGCACATTATGCCATAAAAAAAAAAAAAAATATCAAAATTTCAGACCTAGTTTTTCATTGTTCATTTAAAGCCTAGTTTATTGAAACACGTAGGCATTCATATAATCCTCCTTCTTTCAGAAAAAACAGTCAGGTATCTACTTAGATCCCACAGTTTTCAAAAAAGTGAAAACCATTGATGTGATAGTTAAACATGAGCTCAACCCAATCAGGGCTTTTAAACCTGTAAAAATAACACTGCTGAACCAGAATGGGAATATTTATCCTTGGGGTTTGTGTTCAAGGTACAGAGGAAGGAGAAACAACATAATTCTAAGGGGTGCTGATTATACTCTTCCCTTCACTGCAAAGCTGGCAAGATTTTTTTTCCCCCTCTTTCTTTCCTGGCACTTGTTCCTCTTCCTGCACTGCAGCTTGCAGCCCTCTGGGTTGGATCAAAGCAGCTCTTTGTGGGACCATTAGAAACTGTATTACTGAAAGGATCTGGGTTAAAAAATAAAATGCTTTCTTCTCTTGAAGGTTTAGTGGTCTGGTTTGCAGCATAAACACATAAACAGCTGTTCTGCAGGATGGGGTGAAATCAGCTATGGATGTACAAATGAATAGCTGGAGGAGGGAGCTTCTCAGACCAGTTTTCTGCCAGTGAAAACAATTCACTGAACAGCACACTAAATTAAAATCCACAGTAGGTGACATTCAGAGCACTCTATAATACTCATTAAAGAGTCCATATTATTTTTCTGTACTTACTGTGCCCCACCAGAGAGCATCTGCATATGTGGAGAATTGGTTATTTGCATCTTTTTCCACGAGATAAACCAGGAAAGATGAGAAGATGAGTACTAAAAATCCTATGTACCAGGCTGTGATTAATTCCTAGATAAAAGAAATAAGAGCAATATCTATTTGAAAACTGAAGAGAATGGCATTTCAAGGAAGACATAATGAAAGAATCTATATACATTTTTGGCAGTTGAACAGTTAAAAATCAAATGCTTCCATACCGATGCAAATTTCCTCTGAAAGTGGACTGAATCCACTCATATGGTTTGATGCTTCACCAATATATATCAAATCACAACTGCATATCAAGGACAACATTTTCAACATATTCTAAAAACTTAGCATTTACACATGGCCTGATGCATCTGTGCCAATGCTCCTTACAATTTATGTTACTTCAGAAAATTCTGCTCAAAACTGATAACTGTTTGTTTCTTTGGCCTCTTGCTGAATCGCATCAAGTGAAGATAATGACCAGACAAAATCAGCATCTAGTATTACATACCTTGCTATGTGCATAAACTACTGAACCTAATAATTTCCAAGTGCCTCCTCTTCGGTCCATGCGCACCATACGAAGTATCTGTAGGAAACGAAGACTTCTCAGTGCTGATGTTGCAAAAATGTTACCCTGAGTTTTTGCAGAAACAACTGCTATTGAAGCGATGAGAACAATGATGTCTGAAAGAAATACATTACAGAAAACATTAATGTCCAAGTACCAATAAATAACACACACATGTACATGAGCTGAATGAGGGGACACGAGAGACTCCTGTGGTGGGTGGGAATCCAAAGCACTAAGATTCCTGTTTGAGGTAGGGTGTGAGGACAGGGCTGATGTCAAAACCTGCCTCAGGAGCCTCCAGGGTGAAAACTGAGTGTGGCAATTTTGAAAACATATGGATAAGAGGAGCAGTGTTGAAGGAACCTCATGAAGGACCTTTGAAGCCTGATGTAGCAAACTGTACAAATCAGTAGACCAATTAGAACTTTTTTCTCTTTATATCTTTTCCCATAGCAATTCTCCTATGAAAAGGCAAAAAAGGAAACAAAGCTAAGAAAAAAAAATACGAGCAGCCCCAGTGGTGAGAGTCCAGTGGAACCAGACGTACAATCACACGTACTAATTTCCTATGAGAACACTGTGTGTTTGAGGCATGTAGTTTCTGGACACAACTCCCCTGATGTACCATTTCCTGGAAAGGAAGAAATACAGTGCCGGGTACTCAGAAACATTCTTTTAGCTGGCAGCGTGGAAAGTTTGCTGAAGCCCAGCAAGTGTTAGGATTTATTTCTTCAGGTCACAGATTCGAACTGTGAGAGTGAATTTGTTCTGCATGAACTAATCAGCCAACTGCCCTTAGAGCCAGAACAGCATTTAAAGGGAGATGAGGAGAAGCAGCACAGTGATGGCACATGGATGCTGTGACAAGGCATAATGTTCTTTTACGATGACCGGGGCAGGCGGGTGTGCACAGACTGGAAAAGCACAGAACAAGCTCTGTGTCACTTCATCATCTCATAATTAATTTCCTGACCTTCTTTAAAAGCTTAAAGAGCCCCTGTAAGAAATATCTGCTTTAAATCTTAGGATTTTGTAGTGCTTGAATGTTTCTGTGCAAGGATGATCTAAACTCGTGTTTGTCAGTGAAGAACTGAAAGCAAGTTCTTGTTGACATGAGTTTTGCTTCTTTTGTGTTGGGTATAAACATCACCTTGTCCCAAGAATAGTTCCTACAAGTCAAGAATGACCCAGTAAGTGAAAAGGCCCCTCACAGGTGAGCGGTGAGAGAGTGCCTGTACCTACAAGCAGGAGACTGTTTCCTGAGCCTGCTCCGGTGCAGTAGGAAATAGACTTGGTTCATTCTGCTCAGCCACCAAAGTAAGCCGAGGTTCAAACACCCTTGCCTACAAACATCCTGGGTTTGTCTGAACTCACTGATGGGTGGCTTTGTCCTCTTGCGACAGTACTAAGGGTACAGAGAACCTGTGGTTTAAGGAGTGTCCTGTTAAATTGTGGAAATCCTTGTCACAAGATGCTAAAAGTTTACATAGGTTCAAAGCCAGCAGGATGATCTCACGGGAGAAGATTTAGTTCCAGGCTAATACCAGGAGCCCACTTTTGGCTCAGGATGTCTCCAAGGAGCAGGTTGTTGGAGGCTGAGAGACTCTTACGGAGAAATATTGCTGTATGCTTGTCCCGCTTGTGCAACCTTCCCTGACCATTCGCCGTTGGCTAGTGTCACTGTTGGACATAGTGTAGAGGCCAGGCTGACGTTATGCTCTGACATTTTAAAATGCCTTTGGCTACCTACCACATAGGATCATAGGTGGCTACTACATAACCGGTGACCAAAACTGCTGGATTTGCTTCTAGATGTAAATCCAACAAGTTCAGAGATCTAGAAGAGCCAGGAATAGATAAAATACCCTGGGGTGTTTCTGCACTGTACAAGTCCCAAGAGTACAGCAACCAGATTGCAGGAGGTCTGGGCGAGAATTCAAAAACAGGATAACCGACCAGGAAAAGTTAAAGACATCACACATTCTAATGGAGATCAGAAAAATAGATGGGGTGGGATTCAGCCTTGTGTGAAGACATTTAAATTTAGGTGTCTACATGTGAAGCAGTTGTCTAAACTCCCTGTGCAGCGAAAGGAAATCACGTCAGCTGAGAGAGGTGCAGCTAATCCTCGGGAAGGCTCCGGCTGGCTGCTCTGCTGACTCACACTCTGGGCTTGGTACAAACAAGGCTTGATTCAGCTGCTCAAATTTATTTGCCCAGTGCCATTTGAGATGCCTTAAGGTATCTGAGACATCCCCTAGGTCCAGCAGCTATGCTCTCAGACCTGGGAAGGCTGTACCCTTCAGGAGAAGCCACTGGACAGCAGGGAATATCACGTAACAGGGCACACCTCTATGTCCTGTGCTGAACTAAGCCCTAGATCTCAACCGACTATACTGCAAGCATGGACACGTAGCGCACACATACCCACCTACAAGCAAACTTCTATATTTAGGTGTGTTTATCTGGATCTGAGGTTCACATAGAGTGTGCTGGAAAGCCTTGAGCAATATGGACTGTGTTGAAGAGTGTCCCTGGTAGCTAACATGACGGCAAGGTTAGCTTGGCTTGTCCCACGCTACTCCGAGCAGAGCAGCAACGTTAACAGTCACTTTTAATTAGTGGTGACCAGCTAGCAGCAAATTAGATATTGTTAGAAAAGCAGTGTGCATTCCCGCAAATATTTCTTAGAACTTTAAAGAGTAAGGTCACCCAAATAATATGAATTATGCACTTGGTCCAGAAATTATTAAAGTGCTTACTGTGGGTTTTGGTTACCCTCAACCACTCTCAGTAGGATAGTTTTTTACAAAAGCCAGTGATTCCCCCCTGCCCTTATTCCTGCCCATTCCAGGAGCTTTGACAGCTTTCCTTATAAAACGGAGTTTCCCGGAGGTTCCCCATTGAAAAAAATTCAGATTGAGTTTTGCCAGCAGTGTCTGCCCTGTGCTGCTGGGAGCCCCCTGCCCCACTGAGGATCTCTTGTCCCCTCTGACTGTGACAGACAAAGAAGCCAAGAGCAGCATAGCTCTCTTTTCCCTGTTTTAAAGTATTGGTGCAAGGGAGTTACCTACTTGTGTGTACCCTTCTAGATGGAGGGTGGGGATCTGGAGAGGCAAAGGGAGGAGACGCTGAGGAAACGGCGGAGCAGAAAACACGCTGGCACAAGGTTAGAAAACAGTTGGAGGGGAAAGAGCCTTCCCAGGCTGCTTTCAGACTTTGCTCTCTCATCTTCTTTACCTCTTCACAATACACTCTGCTCCCAAATCCTGCCCCCCTGCCCCAGCTCCTCAGGCTGGGAATAGGGAAGGAAAGAGTGTGCCCATTGCCTAGGTCAGCCCTCCCAGCTGCGTTCCCCTTGGAAGCAGAGAAGGCAGGCAGGCACATTATTTCAGCGTAGTTTAACTTGCCAGGAACAGGTGTAAGATAAATCAAAATAAACCCTTCTTGGAATGAAATCAGAGTCCAAAGAGAAGTTTGCAACAGTTGAAAGTCACTTCTGAGTATGTTAGACTTGCTTGGTGTTCTTATCTAAGCATACCCTGGAAAAATGAAAAGCTAAGTGCTTTATGAATCTCTGCCACATTTTTATCCAACAAACCTCAGGTGCCATTTGCCCTCTTTTAAGCAGGAGAGCAAAATATTCTTCTGAACTTCCCTTCATATTCCACTTGAATTTAACTAAAAACCTCCATAGTATTTCTGTATTTTAAAAAGGCTTTAGCAAACTTCTATTAATATTTAGTGGCAAACCTGGGAAATTAGGAAGAAGTAAATAGCAACGATTCAATTAATTTAATAGAGACTCAAGTTTCACTCTGTAACTTGCTTTAAAGCACTAGGAAAGTTTGGGATGTGAGAGTAAGTAAAAGATAGTATAATTCCAAACTTCTCTATGATGACTTATTAGAAGACAGAAGTTTCTGATGTACATTTACTTCTTTGATTTTTTTCCAAGCTAGTATCTTGTGTATGTTTTTCCAAAACTTTAAGCATCTCTTCAGCTGTGATGCTGATTTTATTCACGCTTTAGAAATATCTCTCATATTTTTATCCTTGCAGATAGCATCCTCCGTCCTTAACTCCAGTCTGCGATTTCAGATTTTCTCAGCAGCTTTTACAATCTGAACACTTCATTTCAAACACAGATTTCTTTCATTTCAGACATTTCATCTAGTACCCCTCAAGAAATCCCTGTTGCATGAAAATTTTGTTAACAGTGCCTTAGCAAAATTTTTTTAATTGACAGCCACAATGTTAACAATTGCCCTCCCGCCCCCCTTCCCAAAAAATAAAAAAAGATGAACGCAGAAGCCAGGTGTGTAATAATTACACTTGTATATTGTTCAGTCTCACTAAAATAGTGACATATCAGTAAGGACAAGTAACTGAAGCCAAATAATGCAAAACCTGAAACTCGAATAGCTCATGTGAGATGTGCCACCCTGAGCTCCTCACTTCACAGAGGAAGGCCAGTGATGGGCTGCCCTACCCTGCTCGAGCTTGGTTAGAAGCTCTGGGTTGCTTGGGTTAGTGATGGAGGTGTGGTTAGCATTGCTAAGCTATAAGCACTTCTAATGACATCTCTGTGACTCAGACATTAGTAACAATAAAAAAGGAGGCATCACAAGTCATCATAATGGATTGTTTTACTTTTGATGACTTTTTCAATTAACCTTCCTACTATGAACTTTTTGGATGTTGTGAGATTTCACAGTATTCAAAGTTATCATGCTAATGAACCCAGTTAAGACAGGTAAAAGGGTGAACATAGAAGCTCTACTTGATACTGCAAAATGTCTGAAAGGCTTGATGTGCCATCAGGATAATCTCTAAAATTACAGAGAGACTCTCGGGATGATACTAGGAAATTTAATTAATGACAGTCTTTCACCTGCTTAAAGCTCATGTACATGTTCTAACTAATACACAAACCTGCATTATCTTTCTCTCTTTCATATTCTTCCAAGTCTTAGTGTATAAGAAGATGTTAATGAGAGCTTTTCCTGTTGCTTGCATTTAATGCTGATGTGTTGGAGCATCCTTTCCCTCTAAATAAAAACATCACTTTGAGCCAATACAGGTGAAAAGAATCTTGTGATATTTTTATTCTGATTTTATCTGAAGAGAAAATGAACAATATTCATGCATTTTAGGACCACCACTATATCACCAAAATAGTGTTTGCTATAAATTCAATGAAAATGTTTCAAGTTTACACAACCTTGTTAAGAATACTCAGGAAACTGCAATGGCTGTCAATTCCTGTGTCTGCTCTGGGTACAGAACAGTATAGAAACGCAATGAGCTAGGACAAGTGTAGGACATATCTGCCCCCAAAACTGCAGGAAAAAGCTGAAAATCTCAAGAGTGTGGTTTATCTCACCTGCAGCTGTATTAACTCACAAAGGAAATTAACTGGCAACCATATGACCAAATTTATGATACCCTTAGGCTGTCCATCTAAGGTCTAATTTTGGGCTAGCATTATCATCTATGACCCAGAAAAAAGACACAGCTTGTAGTGGTCATTTTTTGTGAATAGTTCTCAGGACAGTTCATTATCCTGGATTTCATGTTACTCTTGAAACAAACAGCACGCTGGCTCCGTGGTGTTATAGAGGCACTGGGCTCCGCAACTGACTACGAGCACCGTGAGTACTTTGACATGGGTTCTGTCTGCTTACCACGGCACATGTTGTGCTTGCGTATTGCAGCACAGCGAGCGATTATTCTTGTTCGCTGAGGAGTTTAAATAAATTTTAACCCAGATTTACAACAACTACATACAAATAATTAACAACTTTCTATTCTGAGTCTCTAAGAGGTGAGAGTGGTGGAAGGAAGGGAATGACCACCATTTTAGTTTTTCTAATACCTCTTTGTATATCAGTCCTTCCAGTGGCTTCATCGTGTTTATTGCTATTCTCGGAACTTTCTTCAATTCGCCTACAATAATCTCCACAGCTAGCTGGCTGGGACTGGAGGGTATCATCTAATCAACATAGAAATGTACTTCGAATTTTAATCAGACGCTACAGCACAAAGTTAAAAGAACACACATGCTGGAGCACTGAGCATGCCACAGCATAGAAACATGACAACAAAAATACATTCAATGGGCTCTATCCTAAACCGGTATAAACTCGCAACTTAAAGCAGTTTAAGGTATAGCCTGATGACTGATACTTGACTTAGGCCATACATCTGTACATGAAAATAAGGTTGCCCTTTTTCAGATTCCTGAAAGAAAAGGTCTGTTTATACAAACTCATCTATAGGAAACAGCAGGCTTTTTGCACAGCCTAGTAACGTATTTGGCATTGATGTATTTTATGCTCCTGTAGGCTAGCTGAAGAAAAAAAAGCAAAAAAAAAGCAAAAAAAAAGCTAAAGACATTCATAGAATTTAAGGCTTCTGAATACCCTAATAGAGGGGTATTCAGAGAGGGAAATAATTGTATCATTATTCCTTGAGCACTTGTTGAGAAAGGTCATAGAACAGAAAAGGTCACTTCATCATAAATGGCTGCAAAAATGCTTTTAGCTTCAAACAAGATATTAACCTTCCTTCTACCGGTTCAAGAGGGCAAAGAATAAAAATCATGGTTAGAATATGCTGCAACAGTTAATTTGAAAAGAGGCAAATTGTAATGTTTTTACCAGGTGGCAGTTCCTTTGCCCTGTGGCTAGTCCTCTTACTATGAAATCAGGGGGATATTTTACATAGTTATGGCAGAAAAATTTGGTCTAATATGGGCTGAACTTCCAGTGACCTTGCATAAGTATTTACCCCAGAAAACAAGAATTTTTGACATTTTTATCTTTAAAAGGTCCAGAATTTTAACTTGATTTTTTTTTTAAAGGATTAAACCTGTAATTACATCTCTGAACATAGAGATGGTCAATAGTACCATATTTAGAAAGTTGATGGTTGTTGTATTTTGCAAATTATCCCATTGGACGAAGAACTATTTATTGATAAAGTACAACTCAGTATGTGCAAGTCAAAATCTGAAAACTGGATTTTTAGTCTACTCTGGAGACATATGGTCTTTTGAGGTCACCTGAATTCACCCTCTGAAATATGACGCACTCAAGCATTATTCTCCACCTATTAAAAAAAAAGGTTTAATGTCATCCATTGAATTATATCACCTGAACATCTCTAGCATAATTTGGAATAGGCAGGAAGCTGAGTTCTGCTCCTCCCACAAAAAGCTGAGCAGATTTACAGCAATAAGGCCTCAATTTTACAGAGAAAAAAAGCCTAAACCCCACCACCAACAACAAAAAAACCCCAAGAAATATGAGATAATCTGAGTTTTGCATATACTAAAAATAATGGTGCTCAGGATCTTGAGTCCTGGCAAAATTTGCCTTCAGCTATGTCTGAATATAGTTTTCCTTTGTGGTCAGGGATCAGATCTCTCTGCTCAGATGCCAGACAGGTTATGATTAATCGTCACCTACTAGTAAAAGTAATTGGCAGGATATCTTCAGGAAATTCTTGGGATGGATGTCGCTGTTTGATTTTTGCAGATGTTGTTGTCACTCCAGCCAAAAGGTCTTTGTGTTTTCAAATATATAACACACTCTGGATGGAAACCATCTTAATTGACATTACAGGCAAAACAAGCTGGTGATTTCGCTTCCTTTTGTAATCTTTTTTCAAGATGCAAAACAACGTGGTATTTTTAGAAGTAGGAAAGTGAAATAGTTTTGTGTATCAAGATAATTCACAGAGATAAACACAGATGAGTGTGAAAATTGACTTTTATTGCTGTTGAAAAACAGGAAGATAGGGATGTGTGGCCGTGGCACACAGAAGAGAAAGAAATCATAAAAGAACGTGTAATAGTGTCTAGGCAGTGAGGTGGAATTAAAAAAAAATAATTGAGTGGTTACTACTTCTACTCTATTGATTTTTTTTTCCTTCTAACACTGACTTCAGTTCTAAGGAGTCCACTAAAACTGATCTGTACATAAAAACTTGCATTTTTCTTACTCATTAACTGAGCAATACTTCAGTGAAGACATCAAATGAGATGAACCATCTTGAACCCTTCTCTCCATCTATAGCTTTCATTTGCAATGTATTGGAATCATCTGAGTAAGCAAAATATTTTAATGTGAAATGAAAGTGACCTCTTGGAAATACACACATCTTCCTAGGATACATGTTAATTTTATACAGCCAAAGTGGGTCTATTTAGAAAAGCAGCTCACCAACATTAAAGCTATCTTTTCTGGCAAACAGAAAATGGTAGGAATTGAAATAGAGCTAAATTAAAATCTAAAATATGCATATAAAATAATATACAGTATTATTTACATGATATATAAAACCTATATAATACACAATAATGAAATATAATATAAAATATATGTGTATTTATATTGTGAAAGCACTACTGTGTGGTGTTTAGTTGCCAGCTGGCATTAAACCGCCAAACAATACAATATAAAATAGGTTATGTTTCATGTATTTTCAGCGCCATGGAAAATAAACCCTGCATTAAATGGGAAGCATGCTTTAGGAGATCAATTCAAAGGTTTTATAACTGTGAACACTGCGAAGATTAGCTACAGCACAGTGTCCCGATGCTGAAACTCCAGATTTGATGACAGCCCCCCAGGTCTGGTGCTGGGGGCGAGGTGCGTTCTGCCAAGCAGCTGTGTGCAAAGGGGGCTGTACCCCACGGCACATCACTGGCCAGCCTGGCTAGAGTACATGGAGCCCCAGATCAGGCTCAAGCTGTGTGGGACCTCACCCTGGCACCGGGAGGCACAGGGTACCTCAGGTACCCGGCAGCCGCTCGGATGAGGCTGGCACTAACTGATGGATGCAATACGGCGGCAGCGCGGCTCGCTCCTCCCCGGCACACTGAACAGAATGAATAACCGCATAAATCCCTGCCGCCAGCCGCCAGCACGCGCGCACACACACACATAGACAGCGCAAAGCGAAGTGGTTCAGGGGAACATAAGCTGAACTTGGCACCTAAAACTGAATTCATGCACCCTTCTGCCTGTTTGTTTTTAAGCTGGTCCCATGCTTAGTGTATTTCTTCAGCCTATCCTAACCAAAAATGGTTAGTTTAAGATTTCTTGCGTCAACCACAGAAAGGAGCAGCATAATCTTTCTGCTTCAAGAAGGAGAACTATCCCATGTTTCCTCTGTCTAGGAATACTCCAAGCAGCACCAGTAAATCCCATTCTTCACAGGCACCTTAGTATGCCTTCTCTACACCTTGAGTACAGCTCTTTACCATACAGTGCAACTGTATGTTGCCCCCAAACAAAACGAAACAAACCCAGAAACCAGTCAAAGACACTTGTTAGTAAAGCTAATCAAACACAAATTTGGACTCAATAGGTCAAACAATTTTTGAAACAGAAAACAAGGAATATTTTCAAAAAGTCAAGATCGGACATTTTTTAGATGTGAAAACTAAATATTCCCTCATGAAATTCCAGAATAAGGAAGTTTGGTCAGATTTTTGTTTTTGTCATTTTTTAATCAAGATTTATAATAAGATCCTAATTCCTTCCCCAAGAACAGATCAACTGATGTTACTCATTACTGTGCCAATGTACTAAAAATACATATACACTGTTCCTGCATAGAAGTAGCATACTTGCAGACCATGATGACAAATATATCAAAATAATGTCATTTTAGCTTTTGTTGTAGATAGCCAGAATATTTCTCTGTGGGCTGAGAATGACAATAGCTCAAAAAATACTGGATTTTAAATTGTAGTTATGGTTACCATTTTTTATTCAGTTTGGATAAGAATAACAACATTAATGGGAACATTTCACCTGTCTTTGTACTGTTAGCAGTTAAAGTTCATGGCCCTGTTGAGTACACACTCTTTCCACAGGCTGAGTAAGTCCTCAGCAAACATCTTTATATTATTAAAAGCTGGCTCAATAAATCCTAAAAAACTCAGGGCCTCCTGCAAGCTAAGATTAAGTTCAGCTGAAAGGCTTTCATGGACTTATACTTTATTACCCTTTGCCAATAATTGATCTTTAACAGTATTAATATGTACCTACCAGAAGGAACAGAGAACTATTTATTCAGTAGGAGTTTTATTTGGTTTTAAGAGAGGCTGACAGAGACACATTTAAAACTGTGTCTTTGACCCAGTGTTCCCCAACCCAATTTCTGTCCAACCAAAAGAAAAACCACTGAGTAACACACGCAGACCCTTCCCATAAATCTTCACTTACTCTGCCCAGTAACTGTTTTGTGCCCTGGGAAAACAAGGTTTGCTATGTTTGAGGCTTTGTCCTGGGTGATAGTGGACCTTAGTGAAAAGCTATTGTGGAAATAAAAAACCCTGGAGATTTCTGGAGGGGAAGGCAGCAGGGGGGAGAGCCAGACACACGCACACACCTGATGAATAAAGAGGCTCGTTAGATTGGACTGTAAAAAACCCACAAAGTTATCAGCGAGAAAAAACCCAAATAACTACAGGCATGGCAAGACTTGTGTTTGTAGAAAGGGCTGAATAATTTATGATTGGTTAGTCAGAAGACAAATATGAGATGGCAGAGGTATGCAAACTAGTGGAAGATAAGAAGGCCTGCTGGATGCCTCCTCTTTACCCTTCCTTATAAAAGTGAGATCAAAAGACAATTTAAATCTGATAAAAAGAAATACGACATGCAATTAACTTGTAAAATTCATTGCCACAGGATATAAAGGAATAACCAGGGAAAATTAAAGACAAGATTGGATGTTTCTCCCTGAATTGCTGGAATTAGATTTTTCAGGGGATCCAAATTACTGTATGAGTCAGTCACTGACTACCCAATGTCCAAACAAAAATATTATGTGATTGGCTATTTGGGCTACAGGTTTTAACATCTTTTTTAGAGGTGTCTGGCACTATTTGGCACGTGCAGACACCACCAAATGGGGCTCCTATGTGATCCAGCCCAGCAAGGGAAGCGGTGCCACCTCTGTGTGGGGTCCTTGAAACCACACAGGTAGGAATCTATAAGCACAAGGCTGCACTTTCGTGGCATTTTCAATCATACTCTTAAAAGCTCAGGGAGGGGCAGGTGGACAGGGTGTCTGGAAGTGGCCATCTAACACATTCCCGGGTTGTGCATAAAGTGCAGGCACGCAGTGGTATGGGAGTGGAAAGGCCAAAAAATCACTCATGGGAATAGAAGAATACTGGGCATGAGGGTAAAAGTGTACAGGCAAAACCTGGAAGTGAAGATGCTGAAAAGAGCAGAGGAGAGAAAAGCGTCTGCCTGAGGGATAGGAAAACCCTGTTTTTAGGTGGAGAGAGAAGAGACAATACTAATTACCTGTTCTCAGATTCACAGGGTGGGGGGAAACTGGAGGTATCCAGTATCTAGCTGAGTTATCTAATAAAATAGCATTTATTTTATTTATTTATGTTTATATTTTTATTTATTAATTATTATACATTTATTTAATTATTAAATTAATTATAAACACACACACCCCCATTTAAACCCCCAATTAAAATATCTAATGAATAATCTGAAATAAGCAGGTGTTGAAGGCAGGAACATGGGTCCCTCAGTGCTGGCTAAAAGAGATTAATTCCTATCTTAAGTTTTCTGAGCTGTTCTCAGGAGGCATACAGCTCTGCCCTCTGCCTAAAACCAGAACTTGCATTCCTATCCTACACAACTGTTGTGGATGTCCGCACAGTGTGAGTGACTGCTGGGGCTCCTCTGTTTCTGTAAATACAGAGTTTACTTGGATGATGCCAAACGAGAGATTTCCATCCAGTCTCTACCTGCAGCTGCTATCCCACCTCCAGTTTGTGGGTGGGACCCAAAGAGGGACTACTGTGCCAGCAAGAAGCTTTATATGATTTGGAGAACACTAGCGTGGGGCACCTTGCAGCCTCCCGTTGGACCTCCTGGTGTGGGAGATGTGAAGAAAGATAAAGAAGCTCTGTTCAGCGCTTGTCTGAGATAGGAAAAAACCTGTAATCTGGTTAGCACTCTCACAAATCCAACCGGAGGCAATCCAAAAATGAGGTCTTAAATACAGTAGATGTATTTGCCATTCTGTGTGACAACCTCTCCGCTCTGCCTCACGACATTTTCATCTGAGAAGAAGCAGTGCCCAGCGTGGGGGTCTCACGAGCAGGCTGAGCTGGCAAAGGGGAGCTCTGGGGCCAAAGGGACCCTGTCTGCACCTTGGCTGCTCCCAGGATGGTCACATCCGTGTGTTGGAGCACCAGGACTGGGCGGTGAGAGGGTGGAAGCAAGCGGCTGGAGCTGCTTCTTTCTGTGGCAGGGATGGCTTAGGCCAGACTTAAGTAAGCATTTACAGCATCATGGAGCTCACACAGGTTGATGTAAAATAGGTCTGGTGGACACCTTCCTTAGATCTGTGATTGACAGCAGTATCATCTACCAGTGGAAAGGCCAAATCCTCACTTTTCAGAGTTACCAGCACAAGCCTAAAGGTTAAAAAATGTAATTTTTCTTCAAGAGGAGACTACAGGTTATGGGAGCCCAGTGCTTAAGTGCTGGGGGTGGGAAGCGAAGGGAGGAAATTTAAATGTGCAGAAGACGCCTGATTTGCCATCTAGAAATATGCAAATATTTCTACTTAGCTGTATTAAACCTGAGATATATTGTAAGTCTATTACACAATGTAACAATGTCATTACATTGTCAAATCCTTCCTAATCGGTCTATTTAACACAGCAGCTGTAAAAGGGAAGAATTAAAAAATCTGTACTTCCTGTCTTGTACACAGGTCTTTTCTAATGTAGCAGTTGGAGTGCAACCATTTGAGGCATGATGATAAAAACAGAGATGTCTTGCAATTCCCACTGGACTACTGTGCCCATCAGTCACTTTAGCAGTGCTGGTGGCAGCATGCAGTTTTCTGAAGGGATGTAAAGGAATGAAAACATCTGTGAAAACTGAATTTCTCCAAGCTTTGTGATCACTAATAAGCTAGCTGTGAGACTGGATACAAACACCTGGCAATCAATTTGACTACACTGAATGTAACAGTGGGCAAAGCTTGTGTTTTAAACTGTCAGCATTGCCAGTTAACAAATTAAAGCTAAGAAGATAGCAGAAAACTGTGTTTGAAGAAACAAACACTATGTCTAAAGCAACCGAAAAATGCCTGTGTTGCTAAATGACAGTACATTCAAGCGAAATGAAACCACTGTTTTTAACTGACTGTACCTACAACCCTTTCCCTGGAAATCTTGCTCACACATGGATGACTTCAAGAGAAATAACCTAGTCTTCAGCCAAGACAGCAATAAAGTCATGACATTCAATAGGCATAAGAGTAGTAATTATAAACTAAAAGCACCAAAGAGTTGGAAAGACATACTGCAAATGTAAGCTAGCAGCATGCTGTCTGTTGTTATATGCTGTAGGCTGAATGTGAAAGGAACAAGGCGATCTGAGCACAAAGATTAGTAGAAGTGTAATTACTACAGAAGAAAGGTGAATGAGGAAATCAATCACAATACAATACCTAGGGTGATCAGATAGATCACCCTAGAGACTGGACATCAGGAAGCATTTCTTTACCAAGAGCGTGGTCAAACAGTCCTAGAGAGGTCGTTGATGCCCCAAGGCTGTCAGTGTTTCAGAGGCATTTGGACAATGCCCTTAATAATATGCTTTAACTTTTGGTCAGCCCTGAAGTGGTCAGGCAGTTGGACTAGACAATTGTTTTAGGTCACTTCCAACTGAAATTATTCTCTTCTCTTCTCTGCTATCCTTTCTCACTACATTTCCCCCAGTTGCATAGCGCTTTCAAACCATTCTACAAAGGTTCCTGCAGTATATGCCAAGCCAATAACTCTGCTTAAACCTCCCCAAATTTTTTCATTTGGACAGGGGTGAGGCTGGGACACCATGAGACAGCACAATTTGTTTAACTAACATTTGCAAAAGTAGTTAATCATGGCTCAAATAGTCAGACTGACAGTTGTCTAATGTATTACACTGAGGCATTAACACTGAAATTTATGTTAACATGCTGCTAAAGCACCCCTAAGTAAATATAGGCATGTAGTAAAATAGAAGACACACTGAAAGTAGCTTTTAAAATCAAGCAGCACTACAAGCTGGGGATATCACAGTGCCGTGAGAGGGTATATATGCCAAAGAGAATAATGGGCAGTTGGAAAAGTCTGAAATAGCAAACACCTAGTTTAATAGGATGCTATTTTGGACCAATACGGAAATGTTCCTAAGTGATTCAGATTTCTGCCTGGAGAGCATAACTCACTGCTGCAAAAGCAAAACTTGTACAGCCGTGGAAGCAGCCATTCCTTTCACAGAGGAGCTATGGGGAAACAGCTGATGATGATCTGAGGTGGGAGTTATAAGGAATGTTATACAACAAAGCAGCTGATCTGCAGCACATCTAGAAAGAAGCCAAGAAAGCTGGGTATTTCCTTGCATATCAATTAGAATCTATCATGCTATTCACTTGCTTCATTATTTTTTTTTTCAGATGCTAGAAATTATAAAATCTGAAAACCAAACCAACTATTTCACTACTTTTGAGACTCCAGATGCTGAGGTAGGCAGGTAAGTGAATTTGGCACAATCTGTCTACCTCTAACTTCTACATCAGCGCTTACATTAACAACTGATGTTTGGAATGGAGAATTTACACGTATGAATGGAAATCTGAGCAACTATCTTGTCTATGGATATGATGGGAATGCATTGTAGTAAGGCAGGATATGAACATCTCAAATCGAATAAAGACAAGTGGCGAAAACAGTATTTCTGCAAGTATCTTCATATACTGGCTATCTCTACTAGCAACAAGTTTAAAGCCAGTCCCTAAAAAATGTGAGCAAATTTGAACATATCGAGTCTAAAACCAGAAAATTCTTGGTCAGGCAGTTGCTTACCTCCTTCTTACTGTACATTGCCAAGTCACTGAAACCTTGTGGCTCATAAGCATAATTGGAAATTCTGTACTATACATTTACAGTATATAATATTTTGTAATATATAGTATTTAACAATATTAAGTTGCTAATATTATTCTTGCTGTTATTAAAGATATCTTCTGAGATTCAAATACGAGAAGTCATCAATCATTTGAAAGACTGCATAAATCATTTACAGAATATGGGTGAGTATGGACAGAGAACCTCATAATTTCTAATTCATTTGCCTGTGACATTTGACTTTAGGACACATTCCTAAAAAAAGTGAACTGAATTAGGAATCGCTAAACATTTTACTGCAGGCACTGAGATATATTGATCTTACTCCATATTGGAATGGACATAACCAATTCAGGCTTGGGAAAATATCTTTAATCTTCTAAGAAGGTAATTATAATATCACAAATGAATTCTTTTTAGTACAAGGTCTCTGGCTTTTAACAGGCTTTCTATTACAAACCTGTCTTCATTCTTGGATTTTTCACATCTCCAGTGCTCTAACCTATTCAATCTATTCTGGTGTGTATCTCTTCTAGTTTGTACTGCTGGAATTGTCTATTTGCAAATGACTGAATAGTCTTTGGGTGAACAAAATCAAAGTTTCTCACGTACCAGATGACTACAATTAACACCAGACAACCGAGTAAACCAGCATCTCTCTCTGGACCAATTAAGAATTATTTATTGATATTTGGATAGTTTCAGTGGGGCTGAGAGATTGTAATTTCCTGCTCCAAATCTCCCAGAGCAAGAATGTAACCATACTTTCCCCAGAAACCAGAAACTGTATTATTGGCTATTCTGCATGTTTGGGAGAGAAAGTGCATCTGATTTTGATGATGAAGAGAAGAAGATCTAGACTGAATATAAAATGCCTTTCCCCAGGAAAAGAGAATCAGTTTGTTTCCATGAATTACTTTGATTTCAATTAATTGACACTTTTAAATAAAAAATCATTTAATCAGAAATCTTACACTAGCCTTGCTGACTTCCTTCATCAGCAGATATCTCAGCAGTTACACAGAATATGGATGCAAAAAACCCGCAGCCCTCAGATCGAAACTTTGATCTCCAAGCCTCATGAAGACAAAATGTGATACTCCCCAGTGGGAAAGAAGTCACTAGACACACCTCACTCAGGTTGCCTAATTCACAGTAGGCACTCCTCTACTCAAAATAACATGGTAGTGACACTAGCATAAGATCAAAAAACCCATGTCAATCAACAAATACATGCTGTTGAATTCTTTAGCGTATACCAGAAAGAAATTTCAACGTGAACTGCATCATACCAAAGCAGCAGATTTCTTTTGAATAGCAGACATACACCACCTAGAAAGAGAAGACCAGAGCCTGATGACTACTCATAGCAAATGCTACCTTACTCAGCAGCGAAGGTACAGTCAGTGAAAGCAAATGTGAAAGAATATAGCCCATAGATGATATTCAAAGGACATTATCTTTCCTATGCATTTCTAAAAACTGCACTGCCAGGACTGTCAGACATGAAGATATGTCACTAGATATTAGTTTTAAAAACCTACAAAATGTGGGACTGATTTAGCCTAAAGAGCACATCTGTTCATTGCACATAATTATGGCTGATGAAATTATCAGGAAATTTTGATTTCCAGTCTTACTACTACTACTACTACTACTACTACTACTACTACTACTACTACTACCACCAGAGTATTTTCTAAAGTGAAGTGGGCAGAGTGTTCCTGAGATGAGTTCAAGTTGGGCTGGCAGGAGAACCCACAATGTGGAATTTGCTCCTGCTGGAACTTGGTGTTGCTGGGATTTATAATGAGATGTGATGTGAGATGTGTCCCCTTGGTCGAGGATACACTTAATTACAGACCATAGCTGGGTTATTTAGAGTTCAAATTACACTGGAAAGGGGCTGTTTATATTGTTTATCATGAGCAGCAGATTTACTGTCTGTCTGTATTTAAACTATATAATATGTCTAAATACCAAGGTGACAGACACACAATGTATCATTACATAAATATATTGCATTAATTCAAATTAAAGGTTCAGCAGATCTTGTAACACACTAGATATGGATTTGTTTACAAAGGTTTGACAAAAGTGCCATATGATAGTTCATTACCAGTCTAATTAATGAAAAATAGATCCAGTAATATGCAACAGCCGCTGCTGTCACTTAATGCTCTGAAATGAGGTTTGCCAGCCATGAAGTTCAAGAGCCTGATTGCAGATAATGGACTTAAGCTTCCTGTTGGGAATTTGTTCATTCTGCAGCCTCAACAGAATTTGAACTTGTGACTTTTCCATCAGACTGTAGCTTGACTAGAGGTAAAATAGAAGCAGCTGTGGGGAAACTGCTAATGGACTAACTGAAACACTTGAAACCTTTTACTGGGCTGGACCACCAAGCAGCCTAGTTGCCCTAGAGAACTGTTATATGACTAGAAGTGGGCTCAAATTTAAGGTGAAAAAGTTCTGAAACAGGAGTTTCAACCCCCAAATTCATATCTAGGAGTTGCACAAAGCTTAGGCACTACAATTCACTGCTTCCAGCATTTGAAGGGAAGTGTGCTCTTGTGCTTTTCGCTTGCCCTTGCCAGGCTTCCTCACGCAGGAGTCCCAAAGCCTCCTACAGAGTCAGTGGAGAGAAAGAAGTTCCTCTGAAAGCCCAGTGGACTTCAGGCATGCAGGTGAAACTGGTAGGATCTTCATTCTTCTGACCCCAGCTTGTTATTTATTATTCCTCATTATTTTTATAACATGCCACCATGTGGGAGCTGCCCTCACAGACTGAGATTATATTGTGATGGTAAAACCTCTCATACGCACAGGACAGTGGCCAGAAGTTTAATTTTGTCAGGTCACATGCAACTGTCTTGGAGGCCCATTGCCAGGGAAAAGACAATGGGCTCTTGGTTTACTTCAGTGTCCCTGAATGGCTTGACAGGGAGTGGATGCCATAGTTTCTTCCTGATTAGCAGACATGTCCCCTTTTATTTCAGGGATCTTCAGGGAGCACAGTTCCTCCTAAGGCACAGGCAGACACGGAGTTCTTCCCAGGTGTCGGTGTCCCTGGGCCCTGGCAGGCAGCAGTCAGGAGATGTAGTGCCTGGATTGCTACTCTTCTGCGCAGCATAACGCATCAACACAGCTCTGCAGTGCTAACAGCCAACCTTCAGCCTAACATGCCTGGGAAATTTAGGATTTGCAGAAGTAAGTACCTCTTTTAAGTACATTAAGTACCTGGGATGGTATGTTGTATGCCCTTTGCATTACGTACACAAGCTCATATACAATCAGAGCAAATGAGGGATGGCAGGTAACTCCTGACGGAACAAAATACAAATGAAGGTTTAATACTACACTATTATTACCATCTTTACAGAAATAAACAAGGGTACAAAACTGTCAAATAATGTGATAGATATCATTACCAACCTGCTAGCACACAGCGATGCTTCATGAACTAATTTGTCAGGGTAGTGACATTTTAGGCATACTAATGTAAGCACAGAGCTTTCACCCTGAATAATTTTTTTCTGGTTATTAACGGAAAAAAATCAAGGCTGTCTGAATGTGACCCTTGAGGCAATCCTCAAATTTATTATTTCTAGCTCTTGGGCCATTCCCCTTATGTGATTTGTGTTTGATCACAAAAATAATCAGAGAACAGATCTGCTGGAGATGTATAGCAAATTTAATTAATAGTAAACAGACTAAGTCTTCTAAAGTATTATTGTTGCACTGTAACAATAAGCAGAAAGAATAACTGAATGGATGTATAAGTAAATAATCGAATGCATGAAAAGTAATAGGCCAAAACTGGCCATGTGCTTTTAAGGAGACCTTAGCAGTGAGTGCACTGAGTTCCCCCTGCAGCCATCTTTTCTCCAGGCTGAACAAGCCGAGGTCCCTCAGTCTCTCCCCACAGGGCAAATGCTCCAGCACTGACCATCTTGGTGGCCTTCACTGAACTCAATTGAGTTTATTCACATCTTTCACGTGGGGTGTTGGAGGGGAAAAATGGGGTGCAGTATCTTAGGTGCCGTCTAATGAGTGCCGAGAAAAGGGAGATAATCATGTGTCTTTATCTACTGACTGTGCTCTGGTTAGTACAGCCTTTGCAGCTAGAGCACGCTTTGCCACGACTGCAAAGCCAAGGTGTCAGGCAAACAGCTACTTTCTGTAGCACAAGCTGCAAGATAACTTGCTAAAGGTTCTTCCTCAAAAGATTAAACCTGGAGAGATGCTGAACATCAGAAACTCCCTTCGGCGATGCTAAAGTCATGGACAAAAATCAATTAGCAGAAGACAGACACAGAATAATTAATGGCCAGAAATTCAAGCTACTTGTTTAGTTTCCAGAAGCTCTGCTAGTAGCTGTACAGTGTTTTGCAGAACAAAGTTCCCTTTTCATTCAGTGCACCAGCATAGGAAGACGTCCAGAAGCAAATAGCTGTTGGCTACTAATTAATTCTGCTAGCAAGTGGTGGAGTTGCAAGGGGGACAGAAGATGCTTTCAAGACTAGAGATTGCCTATATGAATGTAGGTGCAACAAGAAGAGCAGGTGAACTACAGAGAAAGGAGAAAGAAACAATCCAGTAAACTCCAACACTCACGGAGGCCCATGGCAGGAGACCTGGCTGGACTATTTCATAAACAGTAGGAGGGTAGCTATGAGCTGCTTAAAGGAAAGGGGGAAAAATCTACATCAGTCACCCCACGATAACTTGCAGAGTTTTGGACAAGGAAGAACATTTTCTGGGGATCAACACCTCAGACTGAAGTTAATCACTGGCAGAAAACTTGCCAGCTGAATGGAGACAGGAAAGGGAGGAGAAACAAAAGCTGAATTGCACAGATTGCTAGAGTTTCCACACAACACCATTTGGGAGAGCAGCAAACCACTCCAGGATGTCTAATGCTTCTAGTAAGTTCACATTCTTTAAAGATCTATGTGTTTCTAGTAAGTTCTAAATGGCTGAAGTAGGTTAGTTTTACTAAATTGTCAGTCTAGTGCTTTCTTATGATTGTGTGCTGACAGAGCCTGACTGCTGCAAAGTTTCAGGTGCACCACAAAATCTTGGAATAATGGTAAGTCTGGTAAAGGATGGCAGCCGTGTTTGTTGCTGCCAGGGGGAGCGAATGCCTGAATTTCTAGCTTTCCCTTGACGGGTGGCTGGTAAAGGCTGGGAAGATTTTTGAATATTCTTTCCACTTTCGGCTAGTCATGGGAATCTTGGGGCAGGATGGTGACCTGGTACTGGACAGGGTTACATTAGGTACCTCCCCTGCTTGCCTGCCACAAAACAAGCGCCAATTCCAATACCTGCCTTTCCACCTACTCACGTGCCTCGTGCTAAAGATCCTTTCTCCATTGTGGGGACTCCTTGGTGGGAGAAGGTGTGTATTTACCAGAGAATGAGGCAGAAGGCAAACCCTTGCTTTACACATTAGCCCTAACCAGCACACCGGTCTGCTGTGCCATGGGACACAGCATAACTCTTCTTTAGACCAGGGTGACACTTTGTTATTCACTGTTCACACTGAGACCCATGTGTAGGTCTCAGCGGACCCACGGGTAGACCCAGCTACAAGCACATGACTCTGTGTGCTATCTGCTGTCTATAGATGCACAGGAGAATGTGTTTCCTATCCCAGTTATCTATAAGTTAATTTAAGATACAGGCAGATGAAATTAAAGGCTGAAGAGGAGGAAGTTGAGAGAGAAGTTGGGACACCGATATCCTGAAGTTCCACAGATGTTCTGTGAAAAGCACTTCCTCCAAACCATTAGAAAAACCAAGAAATTATCAGATGATTTTGTTAGCTATCCCTGATTTCTGCCTTTATTGGGAAACTGTTTTCCTGCGGATTCTTTTTCGAAGTAGGGTTTTGACTGGTTGTGGGCCTATTCACCATTCTCACGGACAATTTCTACAGCAAAGAAGGGGAGGAATAGTCTCTCAAAATAGTTGTAGAAGATGTATGATATATCCTATGCCAGTCATTGGCAGAGCAGAAACCTGGACGTCATGCAGTCAGCACCAATGTTGTCAGATGTTTCTAGGTAGGTTTTCAAACTTATTGCAGTGTATACATGTCTGACCACAGAGGTGACATAAGGAGAACACAACATATGCACATATGTGCATGGCATCTATGCATGTATATACAAGATGTGTAATATGTCCATTAAATGTATCCAGCTCCCATGATTTTCAGTGAGATCAGCTCTCAACCCCTCATTCTTCCAACATACGTGCCAGCTGTAGGAGAACATAAGAAATATGGACTGACTGGTATTTAGGGACTTTGTGATTTTATAACTAGAGAAGCCTTGGGCAAATGACAGTTGACACAGACCTATTCTGGATTTACACCTGATTACTGTAAATAGAGTCTGATTCCAGTAGTTTTCATTCAGAAGCAAAACAGAAGCGGGTGTTTTTATCTTAAAATAAACTAGAGCTGGGGCACTCACCTATCACACAAAATGGTTTCCTTGCAAAGCGCAGTCTTCCTTGCCATCCTCGGTATCGACAACAGCATCCAGCAGACCAGATACGAATAATAAATTCCAAACCAAAGACAACAATCATGACAAATTCCTAGAAAGGGCAAATAAGAAAAATGCCTGTTACAGATAAAGAGCACTGAAACATCAGGAAACTTAAGACCACCGTGTGTGTCTTGCAATCTACCCTGAGCATCTGATGATCCCAAGACAAACTTGGGGTCCTGCTCCCCAGGATGGTTACACATCTACCCACAGAACACAGACCTCGGAGCTTCCTAGTGAATAGTCCAAGTCTAACCTGAACAACATTAAATATCTGCTAAGATTGGCTACTAAATATGAGACACTGAAGCACTGAATCATACACAAATATATCAAAGCAAAATACTCAGTGACTTCGGATATTGAGGATCAGTCCACAGGTGATTTAGACAGCTAGTGAAGCATACATTATATATCCACATCCATAAAGTTAGTTCTCAGTCTGAAGGCTGAATATTTTGGTAGATACATTCTCATTGTGGCAATATGCAGGTGAAGTGATTCAGATGATGCAGAAGCATTTAGGAAATCAATTTGTTCCCAGAAGCAGGTTAAGATACATGCAAGTGTAATTACATACAATGGGTATGTAATTGTTTCTAAGACAGTAAAATGAATGTTCACACTAGCCATAATGTTCCTTGGACAACTTGTGAATGAAAGCATTTAAAAATCTCGCCTGGCTTGTCTGGCTTCTTTTCACATTGGAACCTTTTTTAAGACTTTCCATTTTAATAGCATCAACCTGTATTTAAGCAATTTTTACTGGAAGAGATCTTTCAGTATAACAGTGAGGTCAACAGAGTTAGAGCAATAGTTTGGAGCTCCATACCTGACGGAAATCTGAATTCCTATAATCTGCAGAGATATAGTACTGGTATGGAACTGTAAACATAGATACTCCTCTGGAATACCACCATAACATTATAGGTTTTGAAATGATAAAATAAAAATTTGTGTGTTCACAAGAAGAAGGAGAAAAATACTTGAAGCAGCTTCTTAAACAGTTCATCAAGAAGAAGAGGATGAAAAGTTGTATTTTATTTGGCAGTTGAATGTATTTCCATGTCCAAGAGAAAGCTGTTCCTTGTCAGCCAATTAATGTGTTATTCCTGCAGGATGAGGACTAGTGTGGTACTGGCAAGAAAGCACTGCAAATGAATTAAATAGAAAAATATTTGCAAGGGAAGGGTTGATCCAATATTGACTTTTTCCCAATAAACAGTTTGCATGTTTTCAGACTGCGAGACCTTACAACTCTACAAGCTAATAAGGCTGTAAATATATATGTCAACTCAGGCATTAATTTACCTGAACCAACGTCACTATTAATATTGTGTCATGTAATGGTGCTTTACTAGCTTATCATTAGTGGCATTACACTGAAACATTGTGAATTTAATTTGCTTTTGCTGTCAGAGAACAATTTGAAAACAGTATTCCTTCCTAAAACATGTCAACTTGTATAACTCCATCACATTGAAAGAGTTATTAGAACCTTCTTCAGTGTCTTTGTTTCCAGTTTTGTAAATCCTATATTGAATGCCTAAATCACAAAAGCACAATGAGGTCCCTTTGGTAAAATGTGGCTAAAGAAAATGCCATATTTTTTGTTAGAAAGAACACATGAAAAAATGAGTGTGATGGTTAAGGTTTTCTTTTTATTCATTCTACTACAAGAAACTTCAACTTAATTCCATGAACAGAGCTATTGCACAACTTCAGAAAGGATTATGTGCAAAACTGAAAAAGTTCTCCATATACTAACAATAATTCTTAATATTTGGCTACCATGTGGTACATTTCCTTGTAGGAAACTCTGTGTAGGCCAAGAATAAAATGGACAAGAAGCCAACTGGAAAAAAAGGAAGATTATGTATTTTAGTTATTTAACTACCACTTTTATAGTGGTAGTTCAATCATGAGTTGTCAAATCTGGTTTACACATTGCTAGATGATGTCTCTGAATTTATGGGAGCTGATGGCAGGCCTCCAGGCCATTTGACATGAGATTCTCCTGATGAAGTCCCTTCTTTGGGGCAGGGGTAAGAGATACCGATGGAAAGGATGCCAGAGAAACATGAAACATTCTTTTCTTCCAATAAAACCTTTTCCTTGTTAAAATCTAATCACGTTTCATTTGACTAAGGTTTGTCATTTCCCTGGAAAACATACTGTGTGTACAGATGCATGAGAAACACCTCCTGCTTTGTAAGTACACTGAAATTGTCACAGGTGCCTTACAGGAGCTGGACACACACACAGGAGCATGTCCTCTCATACTCTAGACCCCAGCAGGGCCTCCGATGGAGAACTGGCAAGAACAGAAAGTACATAATGATTCTGGAAGGACTAGTCTGCAGCTCCAATTCAGCTAAATTAGTATCACAAAACTGCTGGTAGAAGTTGAAAAGAGGTAATTTTTTTTCGTAGTTTATTCTTCTGGTTCCTATTAGTGCTATGCAGTTTTGTATTCATCATCTGTACTACCATTAGCAATCACTATTCGCTACGCTTACTCACTTATCCAAAGACGAAAAAAGTCATTGTGTGCAGAAAGCGCATGTTTGGGAGTCCTTGTACTACATGGTGTACTCATGTCAGAGGCAGAAATCCTATTTGTCTCTCACACACAAATGCATATACATGGACTACAAAGAGAAACTTTGTGGACATGTATCTATTTTGAGAGAGAAAAAGAGCAAAAGGATGTTTTCTCAAAAAAGAAAAATTTTTTGGAGGGTGGGGTATGGGTATAAGATTTTTCTTGGACAAATGTTGTGAAATATCTTTGTTCATTCCTTGAGAAAAACAGTTACTATTTCTAACAACTCTATGAATTTATGCACAGTGATATCCTCTCAAAATTAACTGAAAATTGTCTGCTTAAGTAGATTTTAACAACAGCCACTGTAGTTATTGTAAGTGAACTCAGATACAGTAAATATGGCTCTGTGCACTGGAATGCTGAAAGAACTGCTGATTGGAAAAACACTATATATGATTTTCTTCCACACCTATCAAGTTTCTGGAGGTTTAAAAATACAGTATAAGCTTTAATAACAGAAAAGACATTGAACAAAGTGGAGATGAGGTTTCACACTTATTTTTGCACTTTCTGAAATAGCCATGTTTCAAAATGATCCTTATATCCTGGTGACTCCTGCATCCTCAAAGAACAAATTTTTGAAGGGAATACATACCATTAAGAATAAAGTCTAAAGGAAAAGGATTTTCCTAGAAAATGTGAATGCATTTTAACAGAACTCTTCACACTATTTTGTACTTCATGTATTTTGGATTGTTCCAGGTTGAAACCAGAGAGAAACAAAGAATCCCACACCACTGTGAAAAAAGTAATGTTTTAGTAATCAGTGCACTCAGTCACAATGTAAAGTCCAATCTCTGTCAAGGTTAATGTAGGCCAGGGAATGACATTATTTTTTCCTATGGCAGCTGCACAGTCATGAGGTTCTTGGTTGTCTGTGGACAAAAGTTGGAACGACGCATCCCAAACAAGATCAGATTTTTTTTTTTTTTTTTTTTAGATTTCATTTGGAATGGCTTATTACAAAATTAAGCCTAAATCTAGGCTTTTAAATAACTTGATTTTAGTTCCTTAGCAATCGAAACAGAAAATCAGAACATAATTGGAAAGGCATGTGATGGAAAAAAATCATTAGGCCTCACGATTTGTAGGCTTGCTGTAGAAATTATGGATTATAAGTATCTCTGTCCTACGTATAATATGATAGAACCTCATTAATTTTGGATTACTTATGAGATATGAATAACAACATTTACATCAGAATGGGAAAATCCTGCTCTGTTGATAAATCTGGCCTCCTTCAAAATTCAGCAAAGCTATATTTGAACTGATGGGCAAGTTTAGCTTTACTGGAAGCTCAACCCCTCCCTTCCTAGGTCGAACAGGGATGCCTTGGCCTTCGCCATTTCTTCCTTTTCCCCTATAGTGTCATCCTTTTCCAATCACAGCTGCATCTGGTCCTGCACCACAGTTACCAAATCTGTAACTTTTCTGGCTATTTAAGCTCACAGCATGCACAACCCACCCACCCACCCTACAGTAACTGACATGGCAGATGCATTGGTGGTCCGGACAGTGGAAAGTCTTCCTCCTAAAAGCATTGTTCATCCAGACTGATGAACTATTCATTCTGAAATGGTTCTGCATACACAGCTCCAGTTGTCACAGGGAACTATGCATATGCAGGAGAAGCGAGGCTGGAGTGCCAGTGTTCTCCTGAAGTTTTTTCCTTCTGTGTGTGCCATGGGAACAATGCAGGTCACACAGATGGCAGGAAAGGAATATAAGAGGTCATCCAGAGCAGGTTTCTATTAACAAAAGGCCCTGGAGGACTGTAATGAACAGGGTTGATAATTAATTAAATCAAGCATACTTAGTACAATCGAGCTATGATGAGCAATTTTTTTTTTCCTATCTAATTAGGGTACAAGTGATGATTGGTTGAAATTGCCTACATTAATATGCTTATCAGGTATTTGTCAATGATAAGGATCTCCCTAAGCATAACATTCTAACAGTAAAAAAGCGGTTTTATCATAGCTTTCTTGTTCATTAATGTAACTGCTTATTAAAACCGAAAATAATTTGTTGCTGCTGAAATCAGGTGCTTTGGTTGTAGACTGTCATTTCTGGGAATCAGAGCTATTTTTGAGATGAGAAATGACCAAAACTGATCACTCTGTACTCTTCTTCTAGGATGCTCCTGGTTACTTTGCAACGCGTAAATGAGCTGAGGTTTGGATATAAGAAATCTGCCCACAAGACAATGGCTCTGCTGTGGTTTTAATTACATTTTTTGTATGGAAATAGATATTTCTTGTATGGAAATTATATTAAGTATTCTAAAGGCTAGTGAAGTAGGATAACACAGCTGCAGGCTGATGTAAGGAGCTGCCTGCCTTGAACTCATAGAAGAACTGGGTCTACAAGTGACATCATCAGAAGCCCAGGAAATGGGCTAGAATAAATCCAATTAATTCCCTGAAATAAGCGTTAATAAGGCCACAAGTGTTTCCCTGCTGAAGACAACATCTCTGCAGCATAGCTGCACTGCAGATGCTTATCTGGTGTAAATCAGCACAGCCTCACTACACTCCCAACAGCAGGAACAGGAGGAGTTATGTCATCTGATAGTGCTCAGGAAGGGTCCCTTCTTCCCTAAAAACCCATAGACAAGGACTTCCAGTGTTTTCAAATCAGTTGGAAAAGAGGGAGGATAAACATTTTCTAGTCCTTTAATTTAAAGCGGACTGGTTTAAGAATGTTATCAGCTGCTAAAATCTCTTTATGGTGACACATGAGTAGTTGACACTATTAAAACAGCGATGCTTTATTATTCATGGTCAAAGAGGATGAGATTGTTTTCTCATTTAATTAAAGCAAGAACGTAACACCTCAGCTTCTGCATTCCTCTCTCAAGCGAAAAAAACCCTCTACTGATTGAAAGTACTGAGCACCAGAGTTGGACTCTACACTTTAAACAGACACTATCAGGAGGCAAGGGGGAGCACAACACTAGTCCGTCTCAGAGAAACTTGAGGAAGGTTTGATGCAGAAGCTGGAAAAGTAATAGAGGTACTTCTGTTATACCAGCCAGTTTTCAGACTAAAGTGAGCAGATACAAATATGTGCATGCTTTATAATTTAAAATCATGGTATAATTTGAACACATTTGTATTATTCCTGGTTCAGGATCAGAAAGGGAGATCTTTGATCTAAACAGCTAACAAATACATCTTACACATGCATACGTACACTTAAGGAACTAATGTTTTAATTCTTTCCAACTGCAGTTTAGCAGTGGGAGAGGCAGCCATAAATCTGAAAACATAACCCTATTAGTGGCACATAAATAGCAATCAGAGACTTCAGTTCAGATCCCAGTACAATACACAATAAGCATGAAAAGAAATTTATGCACGCTTTTATCACTTATCAGTTTTATAATGAATGTGATACTTTGACAACACTTGCTTTTCCAAATTATGATTAAGATTTCCCACGTTGATTTTATGTTAATAGAGGATTATTGAGAAATCACTTCTGTGCCTTTTAATCTAATACACAGCTACAAGTCTATTGATATAATATTAAAATCCCAGTGATACGCTTAGATTTAATTAGCCACCTCTTATATAGGACTTCTGCTGCCCAACCCTCTTTTAGCTTTTTGTGTTTATTACTTGAAATGGCATCTATCAGTCATGTCTCTTTACTCACTTACAGCAGAAAAAAGCCCAGAATCTTTATGTCAAGTAAAACCTGTTTTGAATCAGTTAGTACAAGCACACACTAGAATTATGTAGCTGCTATTTAATTATATTTTTCTTCATCTCTTATAGAGTAAATACAAATATTTACCGTATTAGACCCAATACACAATTCCTAGCACTGAAACTGCACTAGCCTTCCTCAGCATCCACGAAGGACAGACCCACTTCTGCCTTCCCAGATCAGCAGACCCACTTCACACCACCACCATGGACCAGTCGCTGAGGATCTGCTGGTGCCACAGGAACGAGTGCCACAGAGGTGCACGGGACAGCCAAGCTCCTGGCCGCTGGCCATCATGGTTGCTGTGATTGCCATGTCAGCGCACATGCGGGAAAGCACATCCCAAAACTCCTTTTGGCTTTTGGTGGACATGGTTCTTCTAGGAAGACCCTGACGATCACTGAAAACACTTTTTCAAACACTGAAAAAGTCTATCCTGCTTTTCCCCAGATACAGGATCACCCTTAAAGATGGTGTTTGCCAGCCATTTGCACTCACTGCTTTGTGCCGTGTCATTTATTTATGTCGGGTACAACTACGCTTCTGAGAGAATTCCCGAAAGCAGAAGATAGCCATAAAACTCATACTATAGAAAAATTTTCTACTTTCCAAACATTTATATCCTGCTTTGAGTTTGTTCACATTTTCTTTCTCAGTAGTGAGATATCAGCATTAAATGGTCTCATTTTGGTTTTAAAATTATCCACATATTGAAAACGATGAAGCTCTGCACAGCTGTACCCAGGCCTTTGCCTCTCCTTTGTGATTTCTTCATGCATTTTTTTCTGCTATAGTCACATTTTTGATGTCACGTTACAGGCAGACAGTCAAGCACATGTCTCTAGCAACACAGCTCCCAAATCTTCCTTTTGAAATCTTTGTGAAGAATTTGCTATCTTTTGCTGTGTCCAACAGAAATGCAGAATGGGAGTCAGAGCCAGTACAGGCTCCGAGCCCTTTCATGCTCTGGTATCCATGTTGATTTTGTATTGATGGGAGGGGTTTGGTCTTAGCATGTTTGGCAGTTTTAAATCCTAGAGACTCTGCAAATGATATTTGCTGTGTTCTTTTTAAAATGATTTCTTCTGGCAGTTTCCCAGTTTGCAAAGCTCATTAACAGAGCTTCCCTAGGAGTACATCAATGCATGTTTTGACCACCAGGAAACCTATGGGCATCTGGGGTGATATTCACTGAAATGTTTCCAGTAAAACATTTTCAGAAAGCGATTTTAAGAAAGTGTGTTCTGACAACTGGCAACTTTTAGCAAACCGGACTTGGGAGGCACTGTACCCAATCTTATGCTTTTTGTTAAACATTTATATTCCTTATAAGTTTCCTTAGGTTCAGTAAAACATTGACATTGTCCCCTCTTTTCAGTCCAATAACTAGACTTTGAAAGCCAGTATACCAAGGCTCATGTTTTACAAATTCTGCCATTTGCTGAGTGTTTTGCAGTTTTTCCTATTATCTTTTTTCAACGCTTATGGAATTTTGGTCTCTTGGAAAAAGAAAAGAACACCCCCTTCCACATCCTCTCAAAAACATACATATATCTTTGTGAGACATTAATTTCCTGTGATCATATCTTCATATGGTACAATCAGCCAATTCCTGTCTGGTTCAGCTTTGATACCAAAGTTATTATCCTGTTCATGGCATACACCCTTTCCTTAGGCACTCCATGGAAGTCTACAAGTCTAAAATGGCCAGTACTTATTTTGGTAATTCATCTTCGTAGCTCACCCACAGTTCATGGTCCTCAAGACTGGACTTGGTTTGAGTGTGTCTGTCTATCTACCGTCACCTACACATTAAATTCTCTTTGGACTTTTGTGTTATAGGTATGTCTGCTGTGGATCCTTACAGAAATTTTTAACATTTGCCTATATTTTGATACTTGCTTGACTTCACAGTTTTTACATTGAATCTTGTGAAGAGATTTCTCCTGTCATTTGAGGAGGGTTCACATTTTGGCTGTAGCAATCCTTGTCTTCACATGTTCTGTCACATCCGTGCAAAGTGACTGACTGGAATGCGGTTTCTGTGTGTTACTCAGATGGTGGGTGTTCCCTAGGTTTCCAAACAGCTTTCACATCAATGATATTCTGCCTTTTTCAGCATTCTTTTCCTTTTGACATTTAGTGTTTTGTAGACCTTTTTCCTTACGTATTATTTATAACCATGTACTTTGGCTTTCCTCTGGAGACTTATTCTGAATTTCCATTTGGCAAATCCGTATTTCCCTAACAAGGGTCAGGTCTGGATTTCTGATAGAGTTTGATATTTACCCGTTTTTACTGTTGCAGTCTAAACTGTTTGTTGCCTATTTTAAGGAGGTAGCTTTTGCTCTCCATATAACAAGTTTAGATTCTTGTCAAACTCTGTCAAAAAGCCCATGAAATTCAATACTGCAGAGTTTAGCATAAACTATTACAAATCTACATCTATAGAAACTGTTACACTTACAACTTCAAAGTAGATTCCCATGGCACCTTGTTATCACTTAAACTGATAAAACCAGGAGGAAGACATGACCTAGAAGAGCAGTTGTGCAAGGAGTGCTGCTCATTTGTTCTTAAAGGAGGTCAAGGACAGCTGGTTCGGTCCTTTAGCACAATGTATAGATTAGCCTAAAAGGAGATATGCTTTGCCCTCCTCAAAGAATTATACCTCTATTAATCTGAATCCTGACATCCCACCACTAACATCTAATCCTCCCCATTTTACACTCCCAATCTCAAAATCCTCCTAGAGATACTGTTTTATCCTAGATAAAGAGGCCCCTTAAATGGCTGGCTAAAAGTCTCTTTTCTGAATAAGATGGACAGTCCTTTCCATCTTAAGAACACATTTTCCACCTTTGAATGCTAGTCCTCCCTGTGTTGGGAAACAAAGGGAATCAGAAACCGATTGTTCGCAGTACTAGTATCTTCTTGCCTGACTATTTGCATATAACCATATAATGCCATGGACATTGGCATTATATACAATGGACCATGGACAAGATAAGCTAAATAACAGCTTATCGAATCATAGAATTATTTAGGTTAGAAAAGATCTTTAAGGTCATCAAGACCAAGTGTTAACCCAGGACTGCCAAGTCCATCACTAAACCATGTCCCTACGCCTTGCATCTACACATTTTTAAAACGCTTCCAGGGATGATTCCACCACGTACTAACGCTTGAAATTACGTATATAGGAAGAGATAACAAGAATACAAAAGAGTATAATGTATCTATTTAGAAAATCAACACTGGCCTTCTTACTACAGGTTAGTCATTTTAATGTTAAAATTGTACCAGGTCGTGAGTTGCATTACGTTTAATACTGCTTGTGGGTTTGCTATGTCCATCCATCTTTCTCCACTGCATAGTACCACCCATTTCTCTATACATGCCCTGTTCATTCAGAGGGAATGGAAAATGTGATGGATTGTATTTCAACCAGCAGCCATTGACTTGCAGCAACTCCAGTGATTTTAATACTGTACAGTAAATGCAGATTTCTTATTGGAGTGTAACTGGTTGGTAGTTCTGCCTACCTGGGAAATGCTCTGGCAGCGACTCTGAAAGTCTCTCTTGCCTTCACTGCATTTTCTGTTGGATGCTGTAGCACTTGAGGTAACCATTCATAGTTATCCTACCTTCTTTAAGTGATTCAGTTATGAGATTTTTCTATGCCCCAACTGCAATCACATATAATAATACTGTTTTAGTCATCTTTAGTAATCAAATGCATTTAAGCTTTCCCAGCAGAACTATAATATATTGCATTTTTAAATACAAGAGAATATTCTATTCAATGTGTGATTTCTCATTCTTCTCTTTATAAAGGTTATTTCTGCTTAATACAGAATAAAAGAAAAGAAAGGACAAAACATTACTGACAACGTAATCAAGCCCAGAATCGTATCAATAACAGGCTTATGCCAGTATTGAGATGTCTTTATTCTCTGATGTTTTTGAAGTGTATCATCCTCAGCACTGTTGACAATATATTGATACCTTTACAGTTTCATGTGCGGTCCAATGTTCCTTTGTTAGGAAATAATTTTTTTTGTTATATTTATCTCTCTCCATAGCTACAGTGTGTGCTTATTTGATTTAGAGCTTTGCCGGTTGGTTGGGAGTGCCAACACTGCCTTCTGACGGAAGAAATACAGCTCTGGGGACATTTACTGGTATGTTTTTAAATAACTTCACCTTTTCTTTTACAATTTTGCTTTCTGTCAGACTTCCTCCTAATAACTTTTAGTTTCAGAGAAGTGCAGCCAGCACTTACATGTCCAGTAGGACATCTGCTCTGTTTGCACAAATATTCTCAAGCAGTTGTGATGAGATCTAGTCCAAATTTTTCTAATAACAGTCAGCTCTGATTTGGGAAAATCAGTAAACGTAATAGGAAAGTAACAATTTAATCAGCAAAGACATGAAATTATAAGGTAAGAATATCTTCTTTCAGAGCTAACAGGTAGTTTATTATGGCATGGTTGAAATGTTATCACCTTATTATAATATTAGTGTATATGAATGCAAAAAAAGACGGAAAACATGAAATCTTTGACCTTATCAACATTACATTTTTCTCTTTTTTTCTGCCTTTGATATCAGTGCTGTATATCTAACGTAATTTTTCAGAGATTTCTATGCAGAAATTTTGAAATTTCAAAGCCATGCTTTGATTTGGGATGAAAAAAAACATTGAAAATGAGTATTTCCTGAGAAATACTGTTTCTGAGTTTTGACAAGCTCTAGCAAACTTGAAAATCACTGACTTTTTAGCTCAGGTATCAGTTAATCTGTTTCTCTTGGGAGAAGACTCAACAAAATGGCACTAACATGTGGCCTATACTCTACCCTTATTAGAAATCTATCTATAATTGAAATCTCTCAAGATCATTCAGTTTTTCCTTTCATGCCTTGTTAGCTGGTCCTCCAGAGCCATCCAAGTAGTCCTCTGCTCCAGGTCTGGTGTTTTTTTATCAAAGCATCACAAGAGAATTCAATTTCTGGGACAATAAATCTAACATGAGAATTGCTACTTTTTTGAATTGAGCACTATACATCTCCTTTTTTAAATCCATTCTGCCCAGCTTTAAAATTTTGTAACATATTTGTATCATTACATAGCTGTGGATGGATGCACTCTCCTAGAACAGAGACAAATTGAATATGCGCTTGCCTGCTATGGGACAGCTATACCCCATGCTTTTTAACCAATGTTCATACTCTAAGTTTCTTTTCTGAGAAAATGCTAGAAGAGAGAAATATTAGGAAGATCTTAATTGCTAGAAACACTTGATACAGGCTCCTTTTGGATTCATGTAAGTGACCACAGTACATGTGGAAGCCAGCCTCATCTACTGCATGCTGTCTGCTTTTATGTCTTTGGGAGTTATTTCTACCTGAAGAATGCATTCCTAGAGTACATTTTCAGAGGCCCTTATCCTGCACAACTGGGTAGAGCTTTCTACCCAGCCCTTTTCAGAGAAAAACACAAAACAGATTTGACAAAACCAGTCCTGCAGAAATCCATGAGTTTTGCCATCTCTCCAGCTTGATTAAAAATGAAAATTATGAAAAAAATGGAACGCTATCACTTCAAATAAAAATTACATTTCTTTCCTACAGCCTCAATTTAACTTTTAAGCCAGAATTTCTAAAACGCTCAAATACACAAACAATATTTTATGCCAGGTCAAATGAAGCATTTAATCTGATCCAAGACTTTTTTTGGACTTCTCAATTTGCCAGATCTTTGTGGCCCAACTAAAATGATTTTATTTATTTTCTTGAATTGACAGCAAACAAACAGAAGTGAACATTCACATAGCTTTAGTTGAAAATGATCTTAAAACAGAGAGTTTGGTCATGAGAGTGAACGACCTCCAGTTCCAGATATATTCCTTCTTGGCTATCTTCCCCAAAAGATTTGATTTTGCTTTCCCAGCCCAAGTTTTACTTCCCTTGTGTTTACTATTTGATAAAGTGCCAGCAAACGTACTTGTAAGAGATCAGCAATACACCAAAGATTATTTTCTTGCTGTGTTAGTTGGATTCTTAAGCTGCTTGTGGTTTTTTTGATGTCGAAGTAGATTTTATTCTACTGTCTGTCTGGGATATATCACTGCTACAACTCGAGTGCCAGAAGTTGTATGCACAGACGAGGCTGAAGTATAATTATCACTGTAGGTATAAGGAGTTTTATCTGATGCTCTCGCACTGATTAGGCTTATTATTTGTGGGCACAAATCTAACCAAATTAATTACTGAGGTAACAATCCAACATTACTCTATGCAACACGCACTTAACTTATCTGCAGAACTTTCATTTTAAGGGTAAAATTCACATATTAAACACATTTGCCTTGACAGGCTCCCTGATAAGTAGAAGATACCTAGAGGCACAGCAGTACTTGTGCAGATGCCAGAACTGAAGCCCTGGCAGGGTACGGCGCAGTGAAGCGGGGCAGGTTTGTGTCGGCTCCGGGAGCGGAGCTGAGGCGTTTCTGCAGTCGACAAGTCCATTAATCTCTGCTGAGGCTCAGAAGCCCTCAGCTCATGCTGCTTTCCCAAACAATGGTTTACTTCGAGCTGTTGTAGGTTTCTGACAGAGTATTTAGGATGCGGTGATTGGAAGATAGGTTTTCTATTCCCTTGTAAGGCGAGGCTGAGGGAGATAAATGGAACTGACTGTAGAACAATAATCTTCACTCCTCCGGCCTTTAGGAGGAGGAGGGACAGGTTTGCTCACCTCATCTACACTTCCCTCTTTAACCTCCCTGTCTAATTGTGAAAAGCTGCAGTATGTCAAAAGCCACAGGTGCCAGTGCAGGCAGCAGCTCAGGTATTATGTTGAAGGAACACTACCTTAGCTTTTTAGCCAATTAACATGGCTGTAGGAGGGGACCATCTGGAACAAATCTGCAAAACAAACCATTCACAGAAACCCAGCAGGCAGCTTTACAGATTGTTTTATGGTCCCTCATTAGAAAATAAACATGTATCTTCCAGCTCATACACAAAGCAAAACAGTATTAAACCAGATCTCTGATAGTTAATACAACCATCTCTATTAAATGACACATTTGTAAGAGTTGTATGAATCACTGCAAGGAAAAAGTTGCGAAAACTCTAGTGACTGCAGTTACGTGTTGGCACAGCCAAAAATCCTGCTCCTGAGTTGATGTAGAAATGTATTTTTCTCTTGGTTTGTGGTTGCAAAAGCCTGCTTTGATAACATCGCTAATATCAGCTAATGATTCAGTATGCAGAGAAGGAGCAAATCATGCATCAGCAAACTGGAATAAACCAGTCAGCTTTAGCCTGCTTCTGGAACTTCGTACTTTGCTGTGTTTATATTTTTCTCCATTAGATACTCACAGCAGGAGCCGTAAAATTCGTCATCACTCGATTTATTCCTGCCAAGGGTTTGCTGAGCACACTAGGCTATAGCATAGAAATGTTGGACCAGGCTAGTATTGATATTTCAAGGATTAACCATCCACCCTCTTCCTCCTTAAGGCCATTTCTGTGTTCAGAGGATGTCATGGGTTGTACATTCAGAACTGTTAAGAGGGACAAAGTCCGTCTCTGAAGCTGCAGCAGCAGCAAATGCTGCAGTTTCCCACAGCAGACCCTGAGCAGCTCCGCTCTGCTGATGGTCACCCCTACAAGGACTGGTGTATGAGCTAGTGGAGCTCGCCACATCTCTGCCTGCCGGTGGGAGCAAACCCAGGACTTTGCACAGCTCCTCCACATTCAGGGTCCTGGGAGAGCCATGGCAAAGCACAGGGAATGTGTTTATCACTCAGCTGAGGAATCAGCGGCTGTAAGCATACCAACACAATCAACAAATATGTGGCTCATGGGAAATGCATATTTTATGTCAGAACAAATGTGACTTCTACAACCAATTTGCATAAGTATACAGGGAAACAGATTACTTGTCACAAAAGCACCTGCTATTAGAAACAGGGTATTTTCAGACTAATCACATTTTCCTGTTTTCTGTACTAGAAAATCTTAGCAATTAGTGTAGTAATTGCAATAACGTAACTTGTTGAAGAACATTCAATCAAACTTCCATTTGCAAAGTATTGTTCAGATATGTACATAATGGGACTGGGTATGAGTGTAGGATTAAATCTGATCACTTTTAGCTGGTTTAATGCCACCTGATCTTTTCTCCAGAAAAAGAAAAAGTGCTAATATGGCTAGGAAGCAAAATACCACATTTAGCATGGCTCTCCCTAATTAGTCCTGCCAAGAAACCATTGGATGGAGCAGAACAGCATACATCTGCACCTAGCCTGCTCTGGACATTTAGTTCAGGTATCTTGATGCAGTGGCACATCGTGCTGTAGAGACACATACAGCATAATTACGCTTATCAGCCTGCTTACACCATAATTAATTAGGGAGATGTTCTGAAGACCAGAGCTTTTGGATATGTACAGTGATGACAATTAAAATGTTGGCATTTGCCGACAGTTACTTCACCCTCGGCACTACCTAACGAGCCACAGTCTGCTGTATACATGGAACTGAAATAACCATGGTAACTCTGGGTATAAAGTGACATTTTAATGATCACTACTGCCTATCCTCAGGCCATCGCTTGCAGAACTAAATGGCCCATCAAGAAGCATATGAATAAAGTGGCGTCCATACAAAGCATGAAAAATGTTAAGCACTTTTAGGGAATAAAGCCATTTATATCTACCTCAGAAGATGAAAAGGAGAAACAAACACAATACAAAAGCCTGTATTATGAATAAATAATGAAATTACCACATCTTACTGCAGCAACTGCCACTGAAATATCAGTATATACCAACAGTGAGCACAAATTGGTATCTACGATACCAAAATTATTTCCTATTTTAAGTGCCTCTTACTACATACTGACTTCATAAATGGCAGCAGCAGTATCAAAGGTCTTTCATGCTCCATCACTGCCAAACTGCAGTAGAAAACCTTTTTGTTACAAACCACAGCAATTCTTAAGCAAAGAAGGGGATGCAATACAGTACTTCGTTAACACTGTCATACAATCTAACCTGTTTTCAAAGAAAAAAGATGGTGGAATCCTTTTATTATTTTTGTATCATTCTGATGAAAAGTCTGGTTTCTTAGAGCATTCAGGAATTAGACTATTTTCTGCTTGGCGAGGAAGAGGATTTGAGTGTATATAAAAGCATTTGTAAAACTGTCTTGAATTTACAAGTTTCACTTACCAAAATGAAGAGACAACCAGAGGCAAGTTTTGTGTGTTCAGGTATAGTAGAAAACACGGACAAAATCAAGCAACCAAACACAAGGAGAAAACTGAAAAAGAAAGAATATTAATAATCGTTAATATTTTTCAGAACCCTGACCCAGTATCTATATTGATCCTACTGCACCAATGTTAACAGAAAGCTATCAATGAACAGTCTTCGTTAATAGAAGGGAATTCAATCACTACTTAATTTAGTTCACTAAAGACATTAGAATAGCCTGTTACTAAATCCATGTGCTTCTGAGCAGCACTGGTAGAATTACTGGAAACAAACACAAGAAACAAGATTTTCTTTGAGAAATGACCCAATATACACAGGCATCACTTGTGATATCACAATCCTGCAGCTTTATGCAGTCCAGATACCCTTAAGGCTTTAAAGAATGATCATCAACAGGAAAGTCCTCTCCCCAGTCTGAAAAATCATTTCTTCTATGACTGGCCATAAGTATCTGCTGTATAAGCTTATGACGGAGCTAAGATACATATTGCACCTAACTGCCCATCTAAAACAACTTCCTTCTAAGCAACAGGATTCATGTACAAACGACCCAAAACTGAGAGGTAGCTGTTGAGTTCTGGCATCAGTGCTCTAACTGAACAGGCTGCATTCTGGGAACAAACAGTATCATACAAACCACTGACGAAGTTAAAACAAAGGAGCGAAGTAAGAATGTCTTACACAAGTTGTGCAATTACAATTGGGAAAACATGACGGCAATTTTGAGCTTCCATGAGCTTGCATGTTTTGTGGTACTGCTGAATATACGCAGGCAAAGCAAAGCACCATCATGTTGCTAAATCTCTTTGCGACCAAGATGCAAACACCTGGTATCCCTGTATAAACTCTTGCATATCCGATGCCTGATCCTGACAGCATACAGCACATGTGGTGTTTGCAGACATAAGTCTGCAGAGCGGGTATTGCTCTGAGGCCCATCCGGTGGATGATAGCAAACATCCTTTCCTATTGTACTGCTTCACCAATAATAATACCACTGTGCTGGTGAAACCATCTAGGAAATGGATCAAAAAGAAGTGAATTTCACCCACCGTACCATTAACTGACTAAGCAGCAGCCAGGCAGCACACTGAATGCGTGCAAGGTGGTGTATGTTCTACATTTTAAAATCTTGCACTACATTTTGCAAGTAGTAATAAATGATTCGATCAATGCTTTTCTGATTTCTGACTTAAAACACTGTCGTTGTTTAACCCCAGCTGGTAATTAACTACTGTGCAGCCACTCGCTCACTCCCCCCTAACCCAGAGAGATGGGGAGAAGAATCAGAAAGGAATGTGAAACTTGAGGCTTGAGATAAGAACAATTTAATAATTGAAATAAAATAAAAAAGAGCAATAATAATAATAACAGTTATAATGAAAAGGAGGGAGGGGGGAGAGGAATGAAATCCACAGGGAAGGGAGGAAAGAAAACTAGTGACGCACAATGCAACAGCTCGCCGCCTGCTGAGCGATGCCCAGCCAGTCCCGAGCAACGGCCAACACCCCACCCCCACCCCCTGGTTTATATACTGAACATGACAACCCATGGTATGGAATACCTCTTTGACTAGTTCAGCTCAGCTGTCCTCGCTGTGTCCCCTCCCAATTTCCCGTGCCCCTCCAGTCTTTTTGCTGGCAAGGCCTGAGAAACTAAAAAGTCCTTGACTTAGTATAAACATTACCTAGCAACAACTAAAAACATCAGTGTGTTATCAACATTGTTCCCACACCGAATCCAAAACACAGCACTGTACCAGCTATTAAGAAGAAAATTAACTCTATCCCAGCTGAAACCAGGACATCAGTCTCGTGCTGGGCAATGAATCAAGCAATAAAGGCCAGGCCTTTGGCTTTTGTCTGAAATGCTGGCATCTTGTTAGCAGATGCTCTAACCTAACGTGAACAGGTATTGTAACAAATGCAAGTATATATCTGCAAAAAAGTGCAAATGGCTGTTTTCTGATACAAAAGGGACTCAGATCTCTTCCGGGGACAAAGGCAAAAAGCATATAAATTAATGATCTATATAGAGGGTGCATATGTTCTTCAATATGATTTTTCCTTTACCTTATACAATAACTCTGAAGACACAGAAAACAGCTTTTCAGAAAAGTACTGCGGAGTGTGTCTGTGGGTGTTTCTGGTGGCCAAGTTGAACATCCCTCAGCAGTGTGCTCTAGTACACTAGTATGCTAAGCTCTACTAGCAAGAATGTATCCAGAAGGTTGAGGGAAGTGATTATTTCCAACTGTTTGGCATCTGAAAGACCACATCTGAAGTGACATGCCCAGTTTGAGGCTCCCCATCATGGGAGAGAGATGGACAAACTGAAGCAAGCCCAGTGGAGGGCCACCAAGGTGGTGGGGCTGCACCTCCTGATGTACAGGAAGGGCTGAGCAGAGCTGGGTTTGTCCTGCCTGGAAAAAGGAGGCTGAGGCCTCCGACTGCTGTCCTCAGCTATCTAATTCTGGTTATAAAGAAGGAGGAGAGGACACAATTTGCTGGAAGGAAGATTATGAATACCTATAAGGAAAAAAAGTCAGAATGAAGGTGGTTCAGCACCAGAACAATTTACCCAGTGAGGCTGTGTGTATTGGGTTTGTGTGGCAAGGTTTTGGTAGTGGGGGAGCTACAGGGGTGGCTCCTGTGAGAAGCTGCCAGAAGCTTCCCCCGTGTCCAATGGAGCCAATGCCAGCTGGCCCCAGGACAGACCCACCACTGGCCAAGGCCAAGCCCATCAGTGGCAGTGGCAGCACCTCTGGGATAGCATATTTAAGAAGGGGGAAAAAAACCACCTGCACAACTGCAGTGGGAAAGAGGAGTGAGAACACGTGAGAGCAGCAGCTCTGCAGACCTCAAAGTCAGTGCAGAAGGAGGGGGAGCAGCTGCTCCAGGTGCAGGAGCAGAGATTCCCCTGCAGCCCGTGGTGCAGCCCATGGTGGAGCAGGCTGTACCCTGCAGCCCGTGGAGGTTAACGGTGGAGCAGGTAGTCACCTGCAGCCCGTGGGGACCCCATGCCAGAGCAGGTGGATGTGCCTGAAGAAGGCTGTGACCCTGTGGGCAGCTCACACTGGAGCAGGGTCCTGGCAGGACCTGTGGCCCCTGCAGAGAGGAGCCCAGGCTGGAGCAGGTTTGCTGGCAGGGCTTGTGACCCTGTGGGAGGGAGCCCAGGCTGGAGCAGTTCGTGAAGAGCTGCAGCCCATGGGAAGGACTCACACTGGAGCGGTTCATGGAGGACTGTCTCCCATGGGAGGGACCCCAGGCTGGAGCCGGGCAGAGTGTGAGGACCCTGCCCCTGAGGGGGAAGGGGCGGCAGAGACAGCGTGTGATGGACTGACCCCAGCCCCCATTGCCCATCCCCCTGCGCTGGGGGGGGGGGGAGGGGTAGGGAAATCAGGAGTGAAGCTGAGCCTGTGAGGAAGGGAGGGGTGGGGGGGAAGGTGTTTTTTTTTAATATTTGGCTTTGTTTCTCATTGCCCTACTCTGATTTGACTGGTAACAAATGAAATGAATTTTTCCCCAAGTCGAGTCTGTTTTGCCTGTGACAGTAATGGCTGAGGGATCCCCCTGCCCTTCTCCCGACCCACGAGACTTTCTTTGTAATTTCTCTCCCCTGCCCAGCTGAGGAGGGGAATGATAGAGAGCCTTTGGTGGGCACCTGGCATCCAGCCAGGGCCAACCCACCGCACTGTGAAATCTCTGTCCCCACAGGTTTCAGAACCTGGCTGGGAAAGGCCCTGGTCTGACTTTGAAGTGAGCTCTGCTTTGAGCAGGAGGTTGGAGTGGATGACCTGAAGAGGTCTTTTCCAAAATAAATTCTTCTATGATTCTAACTGCTGGATGCAAACATTAATATATTATTGCATCTGCTCCCATTTGCGCTTCAGGAGCTAAAATTGCTCTTTTCCTTATAACATATGGATTTTCCATAGTGCTGTAATATAGTAATGCTGTAATACACCCAGTACATCAGATAAGTCCATTTCCTCAGAATTTGTAGTAGAAAATCTGATGTGCAGTGCGATAAGATATAGGAGGCACATTTTGTAGCGTATCACTTAACTGCTGGGGAGGAGTTCTACTTCGAAAATCAAATCTGGTAGGAGCCTGCATATAAGTTCTACTAAGAACTGTAAGTAAAACAGTATCCAGGAGGGTAAATGGCATCTCTGGTGTGTAGCATTGGCAAGTCTATCTTCCAGACTAAAGAAAGATACATGCTTAAAGGTTTCAGAGAAGACTCGTTCAAGTGACAAAAACGCACCTTGTGAGCAATTTTGCTCTCCTTACCCCTACTTTTTTTAAAAAGGAAAATCTCCTAAAAAATTACTGGTAGTTTCAGCTGCTACAGTCTTCAGACATAACCCCCCTACGATTACATCCTACTGACACAGGCATAAATGTTCCTTGTTAAGACATGCATGGAGGGCAAAATAAAATTAAGAAGTGACTAAGAACTTATGTAAAAGGATGTAATTTCCTTTTGCTGAATTTCTTTGCTCCTGAACTAGTTAAAATGATATTTTCTTACTTCCTTTGTATTTAGGTATTAAAAATTGCGCTTGTTTGGTTGTATTCCAGTAACATCAACTAAATTAGAGGTCCAGTTGTACTGGGTCTTGCCCAAACACACAATACAAATTTTCACTTGGAAGAGGCCTCTTACAGCAGAATTATAGAAAACTCAGCAGGAAAAAGGAAACCTTGTTGTTTGCATATTACAGCTGAAGACCATGTCACAGAAAAGGAGGTAAGGGACTTGCCTAAGGCTACACAGAAAGTCTTTATATGTGGAATAAACCTGAACCTTTTAAATCCCAGCCCAGTCCTGCAGCCACAAAACCATCCTCCACCAGCCTACCACTTGCTTTGCTATAGTTCTCCAGAACTGTGATTTAGAAGATTACTCTGGGCAAAGTGTTAATTCATGATAGATGGGAAAAGTAAGTCAGGAGAGGGAATCAGTACGGTTAAGCAGTGTATGAATAAAAATAAAGGTAAATATTCAGGAAATCCAGGTGCAGTTTAGATTAGCACTCATTGAAAGCATCTCTTTTCCCCAGCTAGAACTGAAGGCTTGAAGGATACAGCAATGCCTTTCACCTGGCTGGACATTAAACAAGGATCTGTCCAGCAGAACTGAATTCCTAAGGTTCAACTGCCATGGCAGTCAAAGTATATCTGAAGTTGTTCTTTCCTATCATGAACTATATCTCTGGTGACAGATGAAGTATAAAAGATTGCATTAAGCCTTAGATAGTCATTTTATAACCCTTGATAGTGGAAAAAGTATTTTCAAATGCCATCATTTGAATTGTGTGCTACAATACATGCTATACAAAAGGATGCTGCTGTAGGTAGAGAGCAGTACAAAGCAAAACACATAGCAATTATATTTGGCCTCTAGTGGTTCAGTCTGGATCGTATATTTGTTCAGGCTGAAAAAAACAGATGGTCTTTCCTCATGCATTCAGTATCAGACAGTAAAACATATGCCTTAGGCAGCAACTTCCCATAAAATTATTCAAGCACTGCCGTAGTCTTGTATTTTATCAAAAGCAGCAACTTCCATTTTGTTTCAGCAGGAATCAGTTTTGATGCATAGCCTTTCATCTTATTCCCCTGCTTCTGAAAGCATACATTAATTGGAGAAAAGCCAATTTATGATAGATAATATAACTCAGAAGCTTTGATACTTATTCAATCCGCCTCTCATAAACTTTTCTTACTAGTTAATTAGGAACTACCAATTCTCCATTTATTTGATTTTCAACAGAATTTTACTATAGTTTGTGATTTAAAGGCAGTTCATATGGGAGAGGATGTTCAGTTTAAAGCAGTTGTTAAAACATTACTCAGGGAATATCATAAGCACAAAAAATACACTCAGGGAAGATCTTTAAAAGCTATTTTGCTACATTATTTACTGCTAGAATTAAAATAATGAGAAGTTAAACATCTGCAAACAGTTTTGTGACATCTTCTGTAAATAATAAAAGCATATCGCTGTTAAAGTGACATAATTAAATGATTAGACCACCAGAATTATGTTCCAATATTATTTGAGGTCTGATTTAATCCCAATAAATGCAAGGGCATTCAGGACTATGACCAAAACTTTCTGGAAACCATTGGCAGTGCCATTATCCTGGATTTTCTATGGAAAGCAGAAATGGAAAGCTTTTGCTAACCTTAACTATGACCAAAAAGTAGCTCTTACTTTTCCCACCAGTACAATGTCGTGCAGTTGCTTGCAAACGTACAGAAAGTTGTTTGCATTCACAAGGTCTGAGCCTACAAAGAAGCTGTTAGAGCCCCCTGTAAGTAACTCCTTCCCACAGCTAGGAGCAACGCCCATGTTTTCTTAACAGGATCTTTCAGGATCTTGCAGAGTTGAGTACCCAAGTACCACCTTTAAATTATTTTTTAATTACTGAATGCATAAAAATCTTTATGAGGCATTAGGTAAATAGAGGTGCTGAAGTTTATCCTGGATGTATAGCACCAACAGATCTACCACAGGTTTAGACAAGTGGATACGATACCCAGAAAAAACCCTATAAAGAAAAGGAAGGAAAGAGATAGTCATTCATGGCAGTGTTATATTTTCATCGGACTATATAGATTTGGTGAACAGTTCTCACAAAAAGCACAGGGACAAGAAATTTGTTAAGCGGGTTGCCCCACAGAAGGTCCCTTCCTCAGCTAGATGCTGTTGGCGCTCTCACCCCTCTTGGCGTGTGAGAAAGGGAGACTCCATAGCTTCAGCATGCCATGGAGCTGATGGGGACAGAGAAAACCAGCACCTACTGGCCTAGGAGTCACTGCTGTATGCACCCACGATTTGCAAGGCACTAAGTTCCCATAGAGGGGATAGTATGCATACTGTTGGGCTGATTGCTGGTGTCCCACATTGCAACCCGGAGCAGATGGGCATGCTCAAGGCAGGAAGGCAGCAGGAACCTGGCAGCTTCTGTCAGCCTCAGTGTGCTTCCCAGTGTTTCTGAGCACACAGTTCTTGGAGGTAGGTGGAAATATCCTCTCTGAAAGGATATGGAAAGACAAGGACTGAAGCATTTTCCTAGCTTCAGAAAGAACCGAAAGTGAAAACGTCAGCTAGTGCAGATGTGAGGACATTTACACAGGTCCTGTGGTATCTCCCCTGAAAAGTAATCTTTTCATCATTTCTATAAAACAGATAATGCACCGCTGACATGGTGGAAAAGAATACAGTTTAACAGTTTTGATACTGCAAGCCATGTGGATTAAATTTTCCATCATTTATAGCTTCAATGTGACTTGTTTATGCAAGAAAAATGAGATATGACAAAGGTTATTACAATTTGTTAAAAATGTTTGACAAAAGCTGCACGGAGAATAAGTACTCTCCCATAGAAAAAGCTCATAAATTTCCCCTGTAGGCTTTCTTTAAAATGACTTGCACTTCAACCTTTTCTTCAAGTGGAAGAGTGTAACACGTTAAGGGCTTGATACTGCACTGCCTTCTACCCAGAAATAACAAAACCCTGACAATGGAGAAGCGGAGTATGAAGGAATCTTTGTTTTAAAAAGTGCAAGTAAACTTTAAAAACAATTTTTGAGATAAAAAAAATATTGCAGCAAAACCTGCTTTTTAGATATTCTTTCTTTGGATTAGTTGTTACCTTTTTTCAGAAATACAGAAATTCAAACTGAATTTCATGCCTGAAGTTTTTTTAAGAACTGAACCTGCTGCTGAAGCAACTTGTTTAGAAAGGTGAGTTTTGTCAGGCTCTGATGAATAAATTTTAGTCAAACAATATTTTATTTTTCATCCTCCTACAGGATGCTTATTCACACTAAAAATTAGAACAGTTCATCAAGTACGAAAGACTTTTAAGTTTGCAGTATCAAAAAAAGTGTTTCAACCTAAAGGGACATTTTCTGTCATATTTTTAAGGAATCATGTTTTTAGCTTAGGAATCATGTTTACAAAGTGATTGTATTTGGCTTATACTGAGAAAGCAATGAAAAGGCTATAACAGGACATGTAATCAAAACCAAGCAAATGAAATAGTTCAGATGCCTATGGGACACTGATCACAGTGTCATCAAATGCACAATTGATAATCCATTCCACCAGAGACAAAAAATAAAACATCTTTTGGTAAATTTCTGCAGGGATCTATAAAGCAGGCATCATTCTTCCTTGGGCAAGCACATCAGCTTAAAAGAAAACAAAACAAAACAAGAAATGCGTATTCTGGTGGGTTTAATGCGCAGAGATACTTGTGACCTAGCTATTTTCTAAAAGGTTTTCACTGGCTTCCACAGGAGACACTTTTGACATGAAAATAAGAATAAAGCATATGTTCTTCCAGTTTTTAACTATTTTAAAGATTGGGAAGCCTGATACTGATTTGCATGCTAGGATCCTTGTTTACGCTTACAGGTGCCTCGGATCTGTAGAAAATGACAAAACGCTCCTTTTATCCAAAGAATAGGTCTTTTTGTAGACAAAAATTTTCCAATATGAATACTTAATTTAGTAAACAAAAATCTGTATTTAGACAGCTTTGTAGCGTTTATTTTTTTCTTTTGCATCAAACAGCCCCTACTCCCAACGACAAGACTGGTAGCTCACCTAGCAACCTTTGCTTCACTACAGATACTTCTCAAGAAAATGAATTTAAAATATGAATAGAAAATATATTATATTTATCATTGAACATTGGTTGCAGCATTTATGTGATTTTTTATAACATATACAAAATTAAGATACAAACTTTATTATAATGCAATTGAGAAAATTAAAAGTACAGTATGAAGCTGGAGAAATGAATAATCTTTTTGTAAAATCACCTGTTCATTGTAGTCTATTTGTTCTAGCCTTGTCCACAATCTAGGGCAAAGGGAAATACTCAAATAGCCTTTTTTCTGTGTTTGCTAACACACTGTACTCAGATCTCTTGCTAACCAGAAAAACAATCCTAAGAAATGCGTAGATGTGTAAGAAAGAAATGTGTGTGGTAATTACCAGCATAATCCACTTCAAAATCAGCTTTTTAGGCCTTCAGATTATAAGGTAGAAGTATTGCCACTACCACGTCAAGTTTTTTTGAACTAAGAGAGCAAAATCAAAAGAACAGAAGAATTGTAGGACGGCTGGATATTTCTTATGCCACAGGTAATGGTCTTCTCTGTTCTCATTGCTGGGAGCACAGCTCTGGCTCTGGCGAAGCTAAGGCATGATTGATTGTAATGGGGCCAGACATCACTCATATTCATTATTTAATCATCCACCAGTGGACAAGAGTGCCATGGCTTTGGCAGCTAAACGTAAGTAGAAACCATACTTGGTTGGGAAAAAATGCCTGTCTAAGCCTCTGGAGTTAATCCCACTCAGCGTGACTCAGCTAGACCCTCAGTAAATCACACCGTGCCAGGTAATGGCACTGCTACTCCTGATGGCCTAACCACTAAATGGTAAGGACTGCCACTAGCATCCTTTTGGCGTGGGTAAAACAACACTTTCCTAGACAATTCCTGGGTATGGTCTGGAAGTTAGCATGTATCTGGACAAATTTTTTCACTGCACTTGCTAGTACATCTTCTACTACGGACAGGTATTTCTGCATGTCAAGTTATTGTGTTAAAAAATGGCTCTCAGTTCAAAAAATCTAGACGTGGTAGTGGCAATACTTGTACCTTAAAATGTGAAGGCCTAAAAAGCTGATTTTGAAGTGGATTATGCTGGTGATTATGTGTATTATACTTAAATCCATATCCAAGCATTATCAAATGGGCATATTATGATGAATGAGAATATTTCAGTATTGTTCTACAACTTAATTGAAGATAAGGACGGAGGCAAAGTTTGAAAATTTAATCATTCAAATTAGGTGCCTGCTTGGCATATTTTAATGAAACACTTGGGATTAAACTACTTGCAAGATTTGCAAGACTTGCAAGACAATTAGCCCATCAGGACTACGACAGGTTGATTCTGTGGGAAACACCCAAGGGTCAGCTGTGCATTTCCTCCTAAAATATTCCACCCTATTGAAGAGCTCTGGAACATAAATCAATCTCCTTATTTCTCCTATTTTTCTCCACTAGTATATTATATATTGGATTTTGCTTTGATTTTATGTTTGTTTTTCAGTGGTGTATGGTCAGTAACATACAGAATTAAAGGAGTTCCTCGGGGAAAAGGACCACTCAGATGCAGCCATGCAAATACACTGCTGCAGTACATGAGTAAAACAAACTCCTTTTCATCACATCTCTCAAGAAGGCCTCTTCGTAACCCTTGGCTACTTCAGTAATTTTTTATTATCCCAGACGTGTGAACAAAGTAGTACCCATAATGAACAAAGCACTACCCACAAATCCTCCGATAATAGCTTTCCAGACTGCAAAATAACACAGTTGTTATGGCGGCAATGTTCACTTTCATGATATAGATGAAGACCCTATGGGATACTTGTCTTTGAATGGGGATTCCAGTTTATTTGCTTTCAATAAATGCTATTAGGACTCACATGTTGCCAGAATACTGGGTAAGACAACAAATAACACTTTCTCTTTTTTTTTTTTTAAACGGAGAAAGGTACTTCAAGTGGAAACATCAGAGTTTTGATGTGCACTGTACCACACCACTATATCAGCCTGTGACAAAATGATTAAAAATGACAAATACCAGTTAATCTGCTTTACTTATGATGCTTTCATTCAGCGGGTTAAGATAGGAACAATCTATCACCTTTTTAATATACTGAAATACAGAAGAATATTTTTAAACACTCCATTCAGAAGAATGAGGATGAAAGAGCAAGTCTGTACTGAACAAAACCATATATATATTCGTGAAAGAATTTAGAAAAATGGTAATCACAACAGAGTATTTTTAAAAGTCCAGCCTATCTCACAGCCCCAACACCCCTCACAGCTACCACAGAAATCTAGGCAGTCAGAAATGCCAGGGCTCATTAAAATTGGCAGAGTAATGTTACATTGACACCAAGAATAAATGTTTTTGAAAATTTTTTCAATGTACCAAGATCTAGGTCTTCTTTCTGTAATTTAATTTACTTCTATTAATGAATATTTGGATTTTGGCCTTTACTGAAACCTTACAGTTGATTTCAGTGGGAGAATGGCTTGTGTTGGGAATTATGAGCTGACTCATAAATCCAGAGCAAAGAAAAACCTGTTAATTTCCGATAGCTTTCTCCCAGTAGTAAACAAGGACATAAATGGAACACAGAATATTTTTCTAACATAATGCACTGTTAGTATTAAACTTACTTCTAAGAATCAATCACTGTACTTTAGCTCAAGGGTGTTCAGTTTTATACCACACCATTAGTCTTGTCTTCCTTAATCTAAATAAGTTCTGTGCTTTCTGGAATCTGAAGTGCCCTTTCTTGTTGTTAGGCAGCAGTACTAACAGACCAGGATCTGATGGCAGAAGCATGTGAGATTGCAAATGAAGAAAAATCACATCTTCAGGGGTGATGACGAGCATTTCCTTGGTTTATTGTATTTGTGGCAACTCTTACCTCCTCTCTCCAAGGGGTTCTACGCTTATCCATATGATAATGACATGAAGGCAGCACAAAATCTCAAGGGGTGCTCACCTATTTCCTTGTCTGCTTTAAGCTTCTTCGTGTTTAAAAGCAAAGAGCAGACAGCCGCTTTTCGAGGCCCAGGCCTTGCTGAGGTGGGCACAACAGCCAGCTTGTGGTTTTACATCACACACTGCTTTGAGAAGAGCACAGCTCTCACAGTGACCTAAAGCAAGATGTAACACGTTTCAAAATGAGGCTTTATTCTGCCAGAGTCTCCTCAGTCAAAGCCCCACCACGTGACTCATTTTCCTCTGTATTTCAGAGCCTTTTATCTCATAATCACCATGATTAGAAAGAGGGCTATATAATTTCTTCTGCCCATCAAGCACGGTATTTTGAAGCCTTGACAGTGTACCACGGCTAGGCGCGCCGGCAGCAGCTGCACGCAGCAGCGTGGCAGGGCAGCATCCCGTGTGCCCACAGCAGGACCTGCCTCTCCTGGGACGCTTGCGAGGAAATCAGCTGCTGCTCACACGTCTGGCTTCTCTGCGCCAATGCTACGCTTACACATTGCTTTGGCAACAGTAATACTTCTGTTTTGATAATGAGCTATTTTATTAAATGCTGAGTAGCAGAGTTTCTGGAACAACTATTATGCTTATGCAGAATGTTAAATACACAAAGTGATCGCTTATTTTCCATATGGGGAAAAAACTTGCCCTTTGAGCTTCTTAAACACATTAAAGCTGCTGCTCGTCTGTTTGAAACAACATAAAGGTGCTTTTACTTTCCAACATTTTATCTTACAGTGGCTTGCACTCTTTGCCAAAACCATCCTGCTCAGAAGTTAGTGTGAAACAAATTTGCATTTTTAAGACATATTACAGGCACAGGGAAAGCTTTACATGAATTTTACATTAGCAGATCAGTTTCCTTTCACAGACACTGATCTGTAAACACTTAAGAGTTCAAGGCCAGGCTGGATGGGGCTTTGGGCAACCTGGTCTAGTGGGAGGTGTCCCTGCCTGTGGCAGGGGGTTGGAACTAGATGGTCTTTAAAGGTCCCTTCCAACCCAAAACCATTCTGTGATCTAAGTGCATAGTTTAATCAGAGATGATTGCAAGTACGTACTTCCAAACACTGACTGTGTGCTTCAAGGCCGGAGAAGAAGCCCCAGAGAAGCCTTTGTTAACAACACAGTTAACGTCAGTTTTCTGGTGTCCTAGTGAACAGGAATGGAATTTCCCACATCTAGGGGACAGGCAGACATACATCTCTGCCGGAAGGAGAAAAGCACCTCTTTTCCTGCAAGGAGGTGCAGCTGGTGTATCTCAGCTAAGAGTGATTCCTGGCTGTGCAAGTGCCAAGGGAACATCTCTCTGTTGTACCTGTATGACTCGCACCACAACATCTTACACCCTTCAGTGTACTCAGTCCAGAAAATTCCATCATGAGATACATTAGTGTTGTTTCCCTATATTAACAATGTGGAGCAGACATACATGGTATTTTGGCTTCCTACAATTCATAAAGATTCACAGTAAAAACACTGAAGGGCTTTTGCAAATTCTGAGCCTGAGTCTAAATTCTTAATTGTCTTTAAAACGTTAACTCAAGTGTACATGAGAAGCTTGCGAGAGTTGAGAACTGGTCCTTCTGAGGCTAGGAGTGGTTTAAGCTATGTATGGGACCTAAACAGAGCACTCACACAGCCAGGAATCATTCTTAGTTGAGATATACCAGCTGACTGAACCTCCTTCAGTGAGAGAAGTGTTTTTCTCCTTCCAGCAGAGATGCATGTCTGCCTGTCTCCTAATTGCTCAGGAAACTTGACAAGCGAAAAAGTGGAGTCAGGATGAGCCAAAAATGTTGTATATAGTTATCTGTAAAAAAAAAAAAGTTCTGCTAGCTGAACCTTTTTCTTCTCATATATTTTGTGACCCGTTATGAACATTTATGTATGTAAATTTAAAGAATAAATGCTGAGCAGGACTAGGTATCTTTTTTAAAATCTATTTAACCGAAAAATCATGTAACTGTATCCATCCAGCCATATGGGAGTACACAGATGAAAAAGTAACCCAATCAACCAATATATCAAAGCAACAGGAACCCTTTTCAACTTAACAAGATCATTTAGTCAAACCTTCCTATAAAACTGTATTAAATAAATAGTTTTGCAGTATGCCCAGAGCATCACCGAGTTCAATCACAGGCAAATAAAAACCCAAGGACCTGCCTGTTAAAACCATTGTATTAATCTCTAACAAACTAAAGTTACACCGGCTTCTTTTACAAAGGGAATTCATAAAAATCACAGTCTCATGTTGGCTGGAAAGGACCTCCAGCAGTTATCTTGTCCAACCCCCCGCTGAAAGCAAGTTCAGTTGCATCAGCTTGCTCAGGGCCATGTCCTGTTGAGTGCTGAGTATCCGCAAGGAAAGAGGCTCCACAGCCTCTCTGGGCAGCCTGGTACAACACTTGACTGCCTGCACAGTTACGATTTTTTCCTTAATATCAAGTTGCAATTTTTACATAAGAAACACTGAGCATCACATTACCCCTCAAAGTATAATAACCAAATTTTTAAATTTTTTTTTTTCTTCAGATCACCAGACTGCATGACTGTCTACTAGATTAAGAACAAGTGGGCTTGGTGGGCTGGGACAATAGGATGGTCTGCATCCCCGTTATCCTGGTGCTAATCTCCTACAGCTAACACTTCCTTACTCCAATAACCTCGCTTAGTTTGTACCTTCAGGTTGACGATCTGTAAACCTAACACTGAAGCACTGAGGTCAGATATCAAGGCCTTTCACATTAAAATAGTTTCACAGCTCTCTGTAGTATCCTCATTCCCTGGATTACTATTCTTAGCGCCCTCCTTTTATTTTGCCTGTTATTTTTCCTGCAACCCAGGCAAGAAAAAAGCTAAAATACTGTTTTTACTATAATGATAGACGTGGTTTATTTTGTATGTAACTCAGCTTATTTGTTCATATTCCTTTTAGTTTCTCAGAGGGTTTTATTTTACGTTACTGAAAATGCAAAAAATCCCACCAAACCTGGGCCACTGAAGTAAAAAAACCAAATGCATGTTAATGATACCTTGATTATGTAATTTTTTACCTCTCACCCAGCACTGAAGGACTTTCCAGCCATTAGCTGGCATTTTCAGATACAGATACAAGCCCTGAGTAGCTGTTTTGAGGAGCCGACATACTCATGAATCCTAATTTGCCTGTGGAGCACTTTCAAAGTTCAAGCCAGTAATTAAACGTCCAGGCACAGATTCAGATGCCCAGTAGTACAGCACTTCCATTTGGAAATGTATTTATCACATCTTTAGCAGGCTGTGTGATGTCTTTCCACAACGTGTTTCTTCTACTTGTGACCATGGCCCAGCAGGTCACTCGCTGCACCTGCCTACGTTATTAGCTTTTCTGGCTTTAGATGAAGAATAGAGATTTGTAATGGGATACCTGCAGGATCTGCTTAAGAGATGAAAAAGCCACTTCATCCAGTGTGCTGTAGCACAGGTGCATCCAGAGGCAGCTGTAATGCTTTTGTAAGTATGTAAGTAAACAGAGAATTACTTAAAATAATAATAAAAAAAAGATTTATCACTTATTTCTTCAAGCTTGTGACTGGGTGTGACCATGAAGTCACGTAGCCGGGCTTCTGAATGGTACCAGCAACCACTGCACTCCAGAAGACTGAACTTTTCCATGCCTTGGGGACCTGGGAAGAGCACAACCCATCCACAAGACCCTGAAGCTAGAAGCACCATATAGGAAGGATCACATGATTGCAATGGGCAGACCGTGACCCAGCTGCAAAGAAAAGCCAAAATACCTCCCGAGTTCCTGACAATTTCATCTGCAGGAACACTTTTTCCTGACTCCAGATTGACCAATTTATCTCTGGGAAGCAACATAGAGTAAAATACAGACATCTAAGAAAACTTTCTGGGAACTATTGTAAACTAAATACAACTACTTTTAAATTGCCATTTTTCTTATTATTCCATTTACTAGGTAAGCCTTGCATGCCTCTAGTGGCCTGTCCCTAGGTGTTGTCATAGCTCGTTGCTTCAGAGGAAAGGGGAACCAAACATATTTGGTCAATTTCTCTTCATGGACAAAAAGAAAAAAACTCCAAACCCTCCCACTCAGCTGCTGTCAACTGACACACTTATGCCTGCGTTTCACTTCTAATCATCTTGCTGAGGACATGACAGTATTATCAAAGATTCCTCTGAAAAATTCAATTCTGCAATAGCACGAAAAAAAAGAAAAAGAGAATGTCTTTAAACAAAAAAAACTTTTATACAGGCTGAAGGTAAAATGAGAATTTTGATTTGTTCCTGTATTTTCAGTTTTGCTATCTTATTACATCCTATTGCCTATTGCCTCACGAAGCCTTTGGCTGGCTGAACGTGTGTCAGCTCACAGCTAAATGAAGCATCTAAAAGTTTCTTAAAAAAGTTTGATTTTTCAGAATTTCAAAACCCCCATAAACTTAGTAATGAAAGTCCATGCAAGTCTGCTTTGTCATGGAACAAATTTGGCAAAGAAATGCTCTGCCATTCACTGCCTGGATGATCACAGTGGACCAGATGGAAGCCTATGCAGCTCCTGCACCAGTGGCTGGTAGTGGATGCCAAGGGAAGACCCCGTGGAGGTGGCAAGCCAGTTCCTTACCGGGGGACTGTGGCCCAGGGGCATCCCAAACCTCAGGCTGTGGACCTGGACAGACTCTGCTGTTACTGGGTTGCCTAATCACAGTTCTGGAGTCCATGTGTATTTTTAGCATGCATACAGAAACTGAACGATTTACAAAGTTTAAGTATGAGCTCTATGAAGATCTATCTATTTTAGTATGTTTGCCTGAACCTAGTCCTTAATAACTGCACAGGTGCCACCTCTGTGTAGCATTCTGAGAAGCAGTTAATCACCATTCCTGTTCATCTGCTCTGTTTGCATCAAGACTTTATAAATCCCTCCTATATGTGGGTACAGAATAAATCATTTTTAGAACTAGGGAAGATACAGACAGAATAGAGCTCTAATTTCCAAATTCTAATCCAATGACCGCTGAACCCTGCCCATGTCAGGCCAAGCAGGCTGGCAGCATTAATGAATGCTGGTGTCTATTTTTCGTGACTCACAGTGGGGTGATGTGTCTGGAATAATCTGTCTGCCTGCTTCTGTAGCTTCACGACCAGATTTGTTGACTGGAGACAGCTTACACTATGAGGCTGAGCTAGTCCAATGCTTTCACTGTATGTATAGTACCTAATACTTACACTTTGCACCACAGGGACAATAACATATTGTTATTAATGTAAAAGGAGCTTACTCTTTTAAAAGATACTTGCAACCTGCCCGATAAGAGGAGTTGGTTGGGACAATACAACTATTTTAAAACTGCTGGTTTTCTTATTATTCCATTTATTAGGTAAGCCTCAAATTAGATGTATGGAGAAAAATAAAGGCTAAAATGTAATCTTTGCAATGCCATTCCAAAGTATACAAGGGAAAAAAAATAATATGTCAAATTGGCTAATATACTGTGAAATTTGCCCACAATTTGTAAATTCACGATACAGTGTAAGTCCTGCAACACATGTATAAGAAGTCTTCAGCTCATTAATCTTTTGAAAAATCAAACTGCTACCAGCTTCAGTGACTCCTGGTCTCCCTGGAGTCCGCACAAACTTGTCTTGCATATGAGAAAACTGAGGCTGGACTGTAGGTAATTACTGCACAAACGCAAACAGCTTGCTTTTAAAAAATTCTTCTGTGTATGTTGAATGTATGTGATAGATTTAAACAACATCATAAATGTAAACTGTACTTGAGAAAACTGTGCAGCTGGTAGAGTCCATAAAGATAAAAGAAATGTTTCCATAACATTTAATTTTAAGTTGACATTTATATAACAAAACCATGGTAAAGCTATGTTTAGCTGAAGTTGTTTGCATATTTTGCATCAGTATCACCAAAGGCTCTCTCCCTCATTTATATAGTTACCACATTTTGGTAACCACATTTATATAGCAGAGGCAACAGCTACCGCAAAAGGAAAACTAAAAACCAGAGAATTTGTAACATTTGGACAAACAAGCCATCAATTCTGGTATTGTAACTAATGAACAACTGGAGGTGTTCACTTTTGACTGAAGCAATTCCCCTGTTTCAGTAACGAGCCACACAGCATAGCTCGTACCAAGTTCTTCAACATTTAACTGTGAAAATACTCTAATCAATATAATTTTAGTTTGCTGAACAGAAACACACTATTTGTCTTTTGTTTATTTCATCTTAAAAGTGTCAGAAGGAATGGCCAGCCTTTTAGGCTCACACAAATTCATCCTTCTGAGTTCATTTCCTTATCAAGCACAAGGCCATAAAAATGTATTTTTTTCAGTCCCATTGGTTTAGTAAGGAAAGAGTCTTAACCAAAGCAGATCCCTTCCTCCCTGCCACTGCGCTACAGGTAGATATAGAAAGGGTTCATGTGAACTTTTCTTAGATGCACTATGCTTGCTAAGACATGCAGAAACATTGGTTACACATTTGCAGGGTGATATCCCATCCCTGTTGGAATGAAAAGAGTTTTGCTGTTGACATTAATAAGGTTAAGATTTCCGGAAAGGAAATCATCCTTTTTTTATTTTTTTTTTTTGCAACAAAACTGGCATTTGAGAAACATGTATACGTTGCTGTAAACCATAGCAAAGGTGGGCTGCGCTTTAAGGTGTGAAGACACAGCAGGACCATAGCGTATGCCAGCCTGCCAAGGTCAGGTTTGAACGAGCTCACTTGAGGTCTGACAAAGCGCAGCCAAAGCAGCAGGGAGGTTAGCTCAGGCTAGCTCTCCCATTTGTCACCCAGCCCTCCAGACAGCTGAGTAGTTCATACTTGTGCTCTAGCCTGGCACAGTTACACTGCTATCGTTACCCAGGCTGACTGCATAAAAACTAGCTCACGAGTGTCCACAAAAGCTCCTGCTGGCTCAATCAGAGATTTTTCAGGCATAAGAATACAATTTGCAATACAATATCCAAAATAAATTTCTCAAAGGATCTGGTACTGAAGAATAGTGGGTTTATTTCCATCATCACATCAACAAAGAAAATCTTTGTAGACCTATGGAAATTTAAGTTTTATAAAAATAACAGAACGTCATTAAAAAATGCTATGAAAAAGGATCAAAATGTCAATGAAATGGGAACCCAGGAAATATTCCTCATCACGATGCACAAAGCTCAGGGTTTATGCTGAGTCAATTAGATTACATGACATCAGTGAACTACTAAAATACAGAGAAGTGCTTTCTCACTACTGTTGGTCCTTGCAAGTCTATGAATAGAACTGAATCCAAAAGAAATAAAAGATTAGGCATCACACACCTCAATATTCAATGAGTAAAAGTCTCAAAAATGCTGAGAACAGTGTTTCAGCCAGCACCTCCACAGGTCTCCCTCTTCCCGCCAGCATCCCTGCTACAGTGCTTTGAATGACATCGCAGGCAGCCATAAATACAGCACAGCACTAATCAGCTTTGTTTATGATGTGAAACTACTTTCTTAATACAGCTTTCAGCCTCTTCTGCGAAACCTCTGGTGTTTGCAGTGATAAGCATTTTTGTACAAGAGGGCCAACAATGCAAGACAAACCTTGAAGTCAAAGGAATGTGAGCATGGAAATAGTGCAGAATCAAGTCTGAATCCAAGAACCAGCTTTCTGTTTGCCAGGACCCTAAGGGAATATTGTCGAAGGGTGTTTAGCTGCAAAAGATGGAAATTAGTGAGATTTTTCAGAAGTTCCTCAAATTTTGCAACCTTCTAAGGTCTTCCTTCAGAATCTAACCCAAGTAATGTGATAATAAATAATTCTTTTTGCCCTGAAAGACATTTGGGTGATTTAAAACATGGTATCATGAAAGACAACATGGTATGACTACAGTTTTATAAGAGTTTACTTACATCACACATTAAATAATGTGTAATACAAGTAGTAATATATTACTGATATTGGTTGAAACAAGGACTGCAACCCCTAAGAAAAGTGATTGAAATGAACTGTACAGCTTAAAATATCATCTCATTGCAAAAAAATGCATTTTACAGTATTAAATCAAAGAAAAGGAACCATTCAGACAGGATTCAGACAGAAATCTTTTGAAGGCAAGCTATGGTTTCTTGAGCATGTCTGGAAAGTGTTCCACAATAGGTGGCATGGTCTTGGATGGAGTATCACAGGCTTGGACATGATATCAAGAGCCAATCACAATCCCAGAATATTTCAGGACATCAATTCCATGTTTTCTCCAGTTCATTTTCTGTCTTGCAGGCTTCTGTCCAAGTCATTAAGTGTGCGTGAAGGACCACTGGCTTAACTTGCCAGACCTGAGTGCCACCCTGAGAGGAGTTCCCACTCAGTGCTGCTGAGTTGGAGGTGGAGTGCAGGGAATAGCACTATGTTTACAGAGACCCTATGTGGGCTGTGAAAAAAATAACTTCATTTTTCACTTCAAAAACCTTGACAAACCAAACTCCAGAAAGTCTTTAGCCCACTTTCTTGTTAAGACAGCCTTGAAAACAAACTGAAAGAAACTAAAGGTAGCATATTATGTAGGATAGCACTCATAATACTGAATTATATGGATTATTGGCACAAAGTGTACGAGAGGTTCATTTACAAATACACAAAAAGTAATTCAGTAAATCATTACTAAGCTTCATTTTACATAATACTGCGTAACAGCAACAAACCTCCCAACAACGGTGATTATCTTCAAGTACTGCAAATGATAAGAAAATGTTATTACACACTGCACAAGCAAAGACTATTTTTGATACTAAGAGATGAAAGCATGAGGTTGGTCGCCAAAATAACAGCAAGATGAGAGTGGGGGCTCACAAAGGGAAGACTGTAAAGCTACTCAACATGCATGTAGAGAGATTCTGCAGTGAAGAACTTGCTGGGAGCATGGAGGGGTGCTGATCATAGCTTTGCTTTAAGACATGGAACTCTCTATTCCTGTCAAGAGAGTCAAGGGAGAAAATGTAATGACTGGATGACAGTAGGACACTTGCCAAGAATCCACAGCAAAGAGATCATCCAACAAGAAATGAACAATCTAAATGCAACTGAATCAGAGCAATGAAAGAAATAGAGGGTCAAATCAATACTTTCTACTATCTTGTTCTCTATTGCAGAAGCATATTTAGTTTTTTCATTTTGTTCTAAGCAAATAAAGCTAGGAAAAGTTGTCTGTTACAGAGTGACATATGCAAAAGTCCCAGCTGTTTGGACTGTGTTTCTATCTACTGCTGACATATCTGGTGAATATATAATGTTGAAATTACAAAGTCCCACAGACTAAGTAACAGCTTTTACTGAACTTCGGAATGAAAGCAAAGTAGCTTTAAATGACTTGCAAGTTATAAAAAGAAAAAAGAAAAAAAACATAGAAAGAAAGATGAGATAGATTGTGGAACAATAGCCTGTTAAAATAACCTAGCCTAATTTTTATAGCTACTCAAGTGCTCAAAACATAGCCAAATTTCCATGATGCTACTGACTTAATTCCTTTGAAGACTCATGCCAACAGACTTCTCATATATGAGCAAAGAAAACAAAAGCGGATCTTTTCCATGAGTTACATACAAATCCTAAGTTAACAGGATCCAGATAAAAAGGTAATAACAACTGACAAGATTAATAAACTACATGTGCACACACACTGCATTGGCAGCAGGTTTCCATCAACTCGAATCCTCAGGCTTGCCCTTCATTTCTAAGCTCCATGTAGTTGTATTAAACAGATGTCAGATGCAATTTTACTGCACTAGTGGAGCCAAGCATCCAAGCTATCCTTTGTGCTAAGCCTTTTTGAGAAGATGAGATGTTTTATTAGAACACATTTTGTAGTCCATACTTGTTATTTTAGATGCAAGTCAACAGAAGAGAGCATTTTTTGACTATTCCACCCAGGTGACAGCATGCACCTTTTAAAACCAAGGGTTCAGGGGTGGTGTGTGAGAAAGTGTCTGGAAAAATAGATCTAGAAAACCTGAAGAATGTGATGAGATGGGAGTTCAAGTACTATAACAGACTTCCTCTGCCTGCCTCTGGGAAAAAAACACCTTAAAGAGACAAGGAACGAATGTAGTATCTGGTGTTTACTAACCTTGAGAAGTTACCCCCAGTGAATTGCTGTCTTCTCCAGGCAGTATAGCAAACACATAAACAAACAGCACTGCAGATAGACAGTCTAACAACTACCACTTCCTATGAAAGTCCTCCTTCTAACCATGCACAAATGATTGTGTGCTGTCGACCCAGCCTCAGCTGCCCCCCTCCTCCACTTCCCAAGACACACGAAACTTGCAAAATTATATGCAAATCACCTTCTTCCCCATAAGCTATCTTCTATAGAGCAAAATAAAGATTTTAGATGTATATTTAGAATTCTCTACAGAAGTAAAAGAAAAAAGCATGTCAGTGGTTGTCTATAAGAAAGGTGTGCATTCTCTGTGACTTTGAGAAGACTTCTTCCTTTTCTCTTCTGCATGGATTAACATTCAGTTATATTATATTTTTAAAAATACTCTGAATGTTGTGATGTAACCACCATCCAATTCCATTTACTTTCATTTTATGCATATATAACATATTTAGCAATTTCGATGACAAAGTATTCATTTCTTGTTTAGCATTCAAAATACAGAAATACAGTCCCTACAGTCATCTCCCCCCCCCCCCCCCCCCCCCCCAAAGATCCTACCTAAAATCATGTAGGTAGATGGCCTTCTGGTGCCTCTGTATAAAATCTGATCTATCAGACCTTTAAACTGTAGGCTGCTTAATATCAGTAATTATCCTACCCTCTTATTTAAACGACAGCAGCTGCTTTACTTCTGTGCAAAGCCAGACATGGCCCAGGATGAGCGGCTCTTGGCTATGCAGTAGTTACTGACATCCTCCATGATCTGGTTTACTTTCACTCAAACTTATTCATTTACCAGTTCCTGTTTTAGCAGAAACTGATGTTCCCTATACCCACACCCAGAACTTCAGTCCTCCAGGGCAGAAATCCCTTCCAGACCTGTTAGGCAAGTTAGGATTTTCTCTCATTCTGAGATGCAAAACAGCTAAATGACAACAATGAACTATTTCTACATTCTCCATAATGTCAAATCAACAGCAAATAAGAATTCTTTACATCCTTATTCAGCATAACCAAGTTTAAAGTTTTCCCTGGAAAAAAAGAAAGATGAATCCTGCAAAGAGGGCTCCCTAGTGAGCTGCAGAGTTATTTCCATGGTGTGAGACTCATAACAGCTGTTGGATTATGGAACCCTCCTGACAGACTTGTTTATTTAGCAATTTGACATTTCAGAAATTCACGATATCTCATATATGGTTATTATATGACTGATGCAAACCATAATTTGGTGAGTTCTAAAAATACTTCTTACAATAAAGTATAATACTTTTGCCAAGGAATATACTTATGCTACAGAAAAAAGACTCGAATCAATAGGCATCCTAAGCTATGCATGCAAAAATGTAAGAATCACCAACTATTCAGGTAACTTTCAGTCTTCATTGACAGCTACTTTGCTCCTTTTTGTTGCAAGCTAAACTATAGTCCAATTATTTTTAAGTTGTATTTAAACTGTTTTCTCTCTTCATATTTGAAACATGAGGTGAAGGGTTCACCTTTAGGCAACTGTAACAGACATCTGCAGCTTGGTTAGCTGCCTATAGTCCTCTGAAGATTTTTAACACGTTTTAGATTCTGAATTAGAAATTAAGAAATTAACCGTGTTGTGCATAGCAGTAATGGCATGTCCCAGCCACATCCCATCTGCCCTTTGTGTATGAAAGCTCTCAGTAAAAGCAGTAAAGATAAGGTTATGAGAATGGGGGAGCATGCAGAATACTTCTTTAGACTCTAGCGCAGGATAGAGACTTCCAGCACCAGGCATAGTATTTTTGTATTTAATATATGTTGATATATTTATCTTTAATAAATAAATATTTATTAATATATTAATATTTAATATAATTAATATATTAATAAATAAAAAAATAAATTTTCTCCCATCCCTTCTTCTAAACCCTATGCCAATGTAAAAGCATTACAGAAAAGAGTCTCTCCATTGACTGTCAAGACTCTCAACCATTCATATGCAGACACCCGTTCTGTAAATTATCTATCTGGTTGTGGTTATTATTATGAATCATGGTCTTTCACATTTGATATAGATTTAAAATATTCTTTCTGGCCATTTTCTTAAATCGTAAGTTTTTTTGGCAGGCAGTTCAAACATAATTCAACAAAAGATATACCTTGTGGCAGAATTTTTCTTATCTATTCAGATTTCAATTTAGGGCACTTGTGTGTATGTCAGTGAGAGACAGGTCAGATCCATAATTTGAAAATAAACCGTCAAGATCTTTAATTATACAACTGAGACCAGAAGATACAGGCATCATCCAGATATCACGGTTTGATGGCAATAAATGTGAAGTGAACAAACCAACAGCACCTGTTACTATAAATTTGTCCCAATTTGATAGACATGCAAGAGATCAGAGCTCATTCTTGTGCTGAAAGACCCCCATGCCAGTGCTATGCTGATGGACTGGATATCCTAGGGTTTCTCAAGTGGCACTAGATGCTTATATTTAGGTAACTTCCACCCTTGAAATAGACCTTTGGGCAAACCAAATTGATCTTCAGGTTAACTGAGTATGTATGACAGGGTCTACATGGTAAGCTTACCCACCTGGATGTAATTCCGTTGTTAAAGTCATACTTTAAAGTATGTTCAGCCTCCAGTTACCGCACCAGAAGGCTGAAAGTCTTCTAGAGATCATGAGTCCTACCTACCAATGCCACACAGATGTTTAAGATACTCTAGGACATTTCAAATGTCACTAGATAGCCATATTTTAGGCAATGAATGAAGTGCTTAGCATGTTAATAAAGTATCTTAAACCTGAGCCGAATCCCATCTTTTTGATAATGTCAGCATTTAAACTATCCCACTGGAATTTATACTGAATGAAGTACGTTTAACATGGAAAGAGAAAAATGCATGCCTAAAGTTGCTTCTGATGGATTTTACTACAAAAGTAAGTTATACTGTGATAAAATTTTCTGATTAAGGTGATACAGGTAAGCACACTGTAAAAAGTAAGATCAGAATTTTCAGAAGACTGAGAAAAAGACCACAAAACCTAATTCCCTGTGATAAAGTCAGGCCCAGTATTAGTATTACTTCTGTAAATACAGCAACAGAATTAAATCCACTGAGGCTGATTTTACCCTTAGAGAAAAATCAGAATTAGGCCCTGCGAATTAAGGAAAAAAACCCAGAGGGCTGTACTTTCTTTCCACAACAACATAAACAAAGCTAAAATGATGGTCATCCAACTTAAAACTATTACAGAAGGGTCTTTCTCCTTCTTTACAGAAAAAAACCCTTGCAATGCCCAAGAAACATGACACACAGAAAATCTTTATATATTAGCTTTTGAACAGATTTCAAGTCAGGAGAACTGCCATCCAGAAGCTACGTACTCAGGCATAATGCAGAAAGAGTGTACAGCAAAGCTATTTCACTCTCGTGGCTGTAGCAGCAAATGTTGGAAATCTGTGTTACAAACAGTGAGCACTGATTTCACCTGCCTGCTGCTGGCGGTGACATTCAACTGAATACAGTTACCTTTTTTTAGCTTTTGTTCGAGCTATTGTACCGTCACAAGCCGTATACGTTGGTTTACAATCTAAAAAAAGGAGAAAGACAAGAATGGTTTCATCTTTCAAGTTATCGGATTATGAACTGGCTGATCTAAACTTAGGATCTGTTTGAAATGTGCTCTTCATGTCTTCTTGGGTTAAACCCTCTGTGAAACTCTGTAAAATGGAAAGAATTCTTCCCTGTCTGACTGGCTTAATACGAATCTGTACTGCTGAATGGCACTTGTACACTGATGATGACAGGCCTCTGTATAACTAGCCAGAGGAGTTCCTTGTGTTGCAAGGAACCTGCAAATGGGGAACGTCACTCCGATGCAACCATGGGGCCAGGAGCCGTACAACTCCATGGAGGTGAGCAAACACGTTTTGGAAAGCACTATTTGTCTCTCAGCATCTCCATAACAGAAAAGCACATATTTTGTTTCTGCCTTTGGAAAAATGTTAGAAAATGCTTCTCACTGCCGGAAACATTTCAACTGGTGGTAGCTATAGCAGATGCTCCAAAAGGGTCAGATCCATCTTGGAATAGGCCCAAGGAAAGACCAGTTTCCCTATTTCTGAAATAAACCAAGTAAAGATTACTCAATGCATGTGCATGAAAAAATGTGGCATCACTCACTCCATAACCCAGTCGAAAACGATCATGCAACAGCTAAGTATTTTTTTTTTTGATAGAAATGCCACCATCCTGTCAACACAAAACCTGGATTTTGTTAAAGAAACACAAGACTGAAAATAAACTTTTTATAAAGAAATGAATACTCGGTTGTTCCTTTGCTGCACTCCTGCATTGATGCAGGTGATAAATTTAGAAATAAACCAAAGTTTTTTTCTGGTATTTTTCACACTAAACCTGAGCTTTTGATTCTGCCTTTAACGTTAATTATCCCCACAGCCACTTCAAAACATTAAAATATGCATTATAATGCAAAAGCACACATGAGGTCAAGTCAGTTGTGTGTGAAGCCAATACCTACAAGGTCTAATGATTAACAGTAGCCTGGCACCACTGGCATTTATGTTGCCTTGGTGTTTTCATTACAGAAGTTAACTGCATTTTATCTTTGACAACAAATCCTCTCTGACATATCATTGTTTTCTGTTTATTCTTCATATATATTAATCCTTTGTTTATTTTCACAAGTATGTAAACGTAGAAAACAAAGCCTTGTTAAAACACAGAACTTAAAACCTCCTGTCCCAAATATATCACACATGGTTAATGACAGAGAAGTTTCCAGACTGCTTGATTATTATTATAGAATTTTTCCTTCATCTGTCATAAAACTCTTCCTGCTATACCTGACTAAAGAGGTTCCATTTAACAGCAGCTAGTATTATTATTACAATGCTACTTTATGTAAATATTATGAGATGAAATTTTCTGAACCACTCAGTTTCACAGACAATTTAACAGGTACTTCCTCTGAAACAAGGTGGCCAAAAATAAACAGTATCAAAAAAAACCCCATGGGAGTGCAACACTATTTTTGAGGCCTGGAGGGCAAACACTAGCCTGGAAGACAAAACACTAGCCTGGAAGAGGAGGAGTGAGGGGAAAGCCAGAGGAGGAAGGAGGGTCTCCACCTTGCAGCACTCTCTCTTCATGCACTGTAGATTTCTGAGCATGACTTGATTTGCCTTGATAATGTTGCAGCGAAAAGGCAGAGGAAAAACCTGCTTCACAGTCTGGGAAGGATGGGATATGATGTATCCCATCAGGGAGTATCCCATTAGGGCATTTCATACAAATCTAGTTATTGGGATGTGATTTCAAAATTTGGACTTGAAGATTCTGAACACAAGCTTTCCATTCGCACACTGTACAAGAAAAACTACATTAGCTACATACAAAATATGCCATGAAAAGTATTTTGCTTAAACTTCCTTAGGGCAGAATAACGGACTAGATGGCTTTCAGTGTCCCTTTTGACCGTATATTCTGTGATACAATATCATACATGAGATATGGGCATAAATCATTACCCAAGTACACAGCTGGGTAAAATAATAAGGTAACTGCTGTATTCTTCTCAAAAAATTTCTAGAATCAAAGACACACGCAGGCATAAACTCTTACAAGAAATTTTTCCAAAGTTCTTACAGATTTTAAGAAATTCAAACTAACATTTTACTGCCATATTAGGTGTATGTAAATTCTTTATAAGCAGGTCTAGAATTTACAGATAACTGGTAGCTTCAAGAGTCTGGACACCTAAGACTCTTTTTGCAGTAATTTCTGAGATTTTTGGAAGTAGCCATTCAGGTTGCACACAGGTGTTGTGATCTGTCATTCAGATACAAGCAGGCTTGATGTCTCAAATACTGGGTGGATCTCTTGTATCCCCAGCAGTGGATTTGAGAAATCAGACATGTGCCAAATGTATCTGACTTGCTGTATGCAGGCAGAATAGATGTGCAGCTTCTGAGAAGGTGTGAAGTGTAAGAAATCCTGGACAGAAATACGAGACCCCATGCAATGCATCAGTACTTCAGAAATGAGCTTGATGTTCATTCAGTCCTGTGTTGTGTTCCTTCATTAGTTTCTTCATCAGAATTCTTTTTTCCTTTGCTGCTCTCCTTTGCATGCTTTTTTTTTTCTGAATAGAATGCAAATACTGAGTTCAACTGAAATTCTTAAAAAAATTAAAAAATCCGATATTCAAAACCATTCAAAATTAGATTGATTTCTTAAAATTCCACGTTGCATAAAAAATGTTTAGAAGGCAGCAAGCAAACTAAGAAGAGAGAAGCTCAAGCATCTCTAGATGCAAATATAATCAAAATGATTTTGCAAAAGGAAGAAGTGAATAAGAACAGATTTCCTAGAAACTTTCATAAACTCACTTGTCACAGCAGAAGAACATGACAATCTCAGTGGGATTCTGGCCAGAGATTTATGACACATTACAACAGCAAGAAGGCTTACTTTTTCAGACAGTTAGCATGTTCCCTGTAGAAGTTCACAGCATACTGAAGCAGCTATAAAGTTCTCACTCACACTACATGAGTCCCAAGGCTCAGAAGCTTTTGGATTTCTTTTTGGGGTTAGATTCTTTTGGTCAGTGTGGTGTGATTTTTAAATTAACAGCCTAAACACCTTGAAAATAAAGCATTTATTCATTAGCCTAAATATTTCTCAAAAATGATACAGAAGCTCCCGCCATCCAGTTTAAGTAAGCGAGCAGGTTTACCTGATGACAGCACTCACATCCATCTCCATCACACTGTATGTATGCAGAAATAAGGTTAGTAGCAGAGCTGAGATCCATTCAGAAAATGTCCCAAACTCCTCACAGTATTGTGATTAATAACTGTGTTATATGTATGAGGTGATCATTAAGCATATTTCAACACGATAATTTTAAATTAGTCAGTCAATACAAGCATAAGTCAATAAGATTTATAACCTTTTACATTTACATTTCAAAACTTGTCCTTTAAAAATTTCCCTGAAAATGAAACATGAACTATTGCTCTTATATAAACTGACTAATGGGGTTTACACACATTGAAAACACATGGTATTCTTTACCATGGTTTGGACTTTCATAAACTGATGATTTTCTCAGTATAATAAAATAAGCCAATATTTTCAAGCTAGGTTTACGTTCCCACAAAGGAGAAGTCTATTCTTATATTACCCAAAAGAAAACTGGATCTAATCTTTTGTGGAAGGTAGGAAAGAATTCTGAGGTAACTGAAAAGTCCTTTTTGCAGATTAAAAAACCTGGTGTCATATGTAGACAGGTACAAGACAGGTGTTGTAGATGTCTGTTGCCTGTCCATCTTGTTTCTTTTCCTTCCAAATTCTTCATAGCTGATGATACAGGGTCCATGTTTCTAGGACCTAGTTCAGCTATTTATTACTTTCTCCTTTTTCAATAACTTAAATTACATTTCTCTTAAATTTCTTAATTAGTAGATAATAAAGATTCTGAAATTGGTAAGTCATAATCAAACAAGTGCTAGGGATAAGGCTTTGTTTCCTTTCAGAACTTATTAACAGAATAAAAACCAAACTCAAAGACACAAAGAAGCAAGGGGACGGGAACAGACAAAACTGTCTGGAGAGCCCACTGATTCCAGGAGGAACATTTTGAGGAAGTTTTCCACAAGGTGTTGAGCTCTACTGTAAGTATTTTAGCTTAATGCAGTGTGTCACGAAGACACAAGGCTGGATTATCTTTAATGCCCCCCGCTAAATGAAAACTGAAATTAAAGCAATGATCAGCACTTTCTCCCTGTCTTGAAAACATCAAGATTTCTGCAGGAGGTTCCATAATGTTTCCAGGATGTGGCTGGTGCAGAACCAAGTTGTTAATATTCAGCACACGTGAGAACGGCCAAAAAACGAACATGCAGTGGAGACAGACAAAATATATTCCCATTATTATTATTTTAGAGACTCTAAGTTTTGTTGCAACAGAAATGATACTAGTAGTTGGATCAGGAGAGTAAAAATTAACATCAATGCATAAAAGAATTGCTGGAGAGATAGACAAAACCTATTGAATGAACTGCATACATTTGATGATGATGATTATCAGCTTTCAAATAACTTAAGTCTGAAGTATGCGGAACTAGAATACTCTTCTAACTTTAAACATTCTCAGGAGAAAACAATAAAGAGAAAGTTTCCATACCATGTTAAGCATTGCCTGTTTAAAGCCTGTGAGTTTTGCAATTTACTGAGAAATGCAATGTGTATCTTTTGGAAGGATTTTTCTGTGGGTGTACGGTGCACTTTATATGCATGGAGAAGAGGACACACATGCATATGGTCCCAAGGTCTTCCTTTCTACGTGTGCCTGATGGCCAGTGCAAGCCCATGAATGGGTACAGTTATGGCCAGAGAGAAGAGTTCAGTTTGGCACGTTTTGCTGGGTACCGATTCAGCAACATTTCTGCTGCCAAAGTCACCTTTCTGATCTCCCACCAAGACTCATAACCACTCGCTTTTTCCACCTGCGCAGTGACAGTATCATTAGTGTAAGCTTTAGAAACACAGTAGTTGGATCACTCATATCAAGCTCTTGAACTAAATACTTCACTAATAATTCTCTAGTTAAATGACTCAAAAAATTTAGAGCTGCAATAACATCCTTGGAAACCTTCACCAGCATGTATGCCCATGTTACCTCTTTTTTCACTTTGTATTTGGAATAGGCATGGAGCCACACTGGCAGACCGCAAACAACAGCAAAGGACACAAATGTCAATCCCAACAAGTAGCTGAGATGTCCATGACCCACCCCCACCCCCTCAACACAAAGGCTGATGCAGGAGAATGAAGCACGTCTTATACCACGACAAACAATGCATGCATCTCAAAGCGGGATTTTCCATTCCCCTGTTCTCTGGTCATGGAAGAGCCTGATCAATAATCTGTTTCATAGATGTGCTTCAGCCTCTGCCTTATCCTACCACACCTGATGGATGCATTATTAACTCTAATACACAGACAGGCTGCAAATCTTTGCAGGAGTGCTGGGGTGCCAGTGAAGGTTACGTGACAATGGCAATCCACAAGCTGAGCATAGTGGAAACACTCCACAGAAATTTTGGTCCCATAAGATCTCTATCTCAGAAACGGGTTACACTATTCTCCAGCCTCCTTTATGCTGTGGAGTTTTATCAGAGTCCCAGCCTTTTTTATAAGAGCTTAAGGCTTCAACCCCCAGACGTATAGATTCATAGCCACAGGAAGGCACAACATTATCAGAAGGTCTAAAAAACCTTTTAACTCTGCAATAAGCTTTGATCCCCCTCTCCCCAGCAGTGATTCCGGCACTGCTGTTTCCAGCATGGCATCGCAGCTTCTCCCTGACCCTTCAGGAGAAAGGCAGCCTGCAGGACAGCGTCAGCTCTGCTCCGTGCCAGGGGTTGGAGCGAGGTCAATGAAGGATGAGGAAAGGAGGGATGGAGAGCAGCAGCTCAGCTGAGGCTGCAGTGCAGGACCTAGGTCTGGGGCCCATCTGCCCCCCGCCCCAGGGTCAGGGCTCTGGTAGCACCCGGTCCCAGTTGTGATGCCACAGCTGCCAGCGGATGGGTGGCACAGGGGTGAGCACCTCCACTCGTGGTCACTCTCACACTTGTGACAATTCAGCTGCACTGCCAGCGTTGGCTGCAAGTGCAACATTTAAATGCTACGTGGAGGACTGAACTCCAAATAAAAGTATCTCAGAGAAAAGCCTGGCTAAGTGTGACACTGGACAATCTGTGCCTGGCAAGGCACAACGGAAGGAGGTTTACTGAGTGTACTGCCATACGCCCCCCGACACCCAGATGTGGGGCACAAAGCAGGATGCATTGCCCAGAGACTTGCGCAGATGGAAAATGAAAGCCTCCCCCATGGTGCCCCAGAAGCCTAATAAATAAATAAATAAATACATGAGAGGTCCCCACATGTGGGGAAGGATAGGGAGAAAGGAAATCAGCTTCTCTAACAGGGAGAGATGCCCCTAAGAAAAAAGTAATCTTCTGAGATGTAATTCTCTGAACCGCTATTAGCAGGACTAAGTGGTTCATATGAACTCTTCAAAGCCCAAGCCACCATTCTGGAGGTATTAATTGTTTTTTCCTTACTTCCTAGCAATCTGTAATTACAGTGTTGACAATTGCATTAACCTTCTGCTAACACAATCTTACTAAAATTGTTCAAAAGGCTCTGTAAACTTCAGCCTGCTGTATTTATTTTCTATAATTTCTCTATAAATTTCTATAATATATCTATAAATTTGTTTGCTGCAGTCAAGAATGAGAGTGATCTGCTGCATACTGCCAAAATCAAGGGAAGATGCTTAATCCATACTTATGCTTCAGCTGTAATTTTAAACACAGGAGCCACACACATTAGGAAAAAAAAAAAAAAAAGCAGCCAGAGAAGTAATGTAATCTCCATGCTTGAACAGTTCAAAAATCTTTAAAGAATATATATATGGACCTTAACATTTCTTGTAAAAAAATGGCACTGTTTCTTACCATTTTGTTTGATTTGACCGAAGACTGAGGCATACAACAGATTCTGGTTGGCTTGTGCATCGCAGCTACAAGGAAACCCTCCTGCCAAAGTCTACATAAGCAGAAATATGACATTGAAAGGCTGTGCTGGAAATGCAGTATTTTTGCTGGTTTTTTAATGGCTTCAGTCAGCACTCAACAAACAGGAAACATTTATGAGCATTTCCAGTCTGCAAAAGACTATATACATGAACATATAAAGAATTATTTACTGGAGAATATTAGACACAATTTGTTAAAGAAGAGGAAACAAAAATGCAGAAAAGTGAAGTGACATGCCTCAGGGTATACACAGAGACTATACCAATAACCGACTTCAAATATCCAGCCTCTGAGTTCCCATTGACCGACTACTCCATGTATTTCACCCCTTCCCTTACAGAAAGGGCTACAGTGCCAGACTGCTGGCAGGAGTGTAAAGGAGTTTGACCCAAAGGAATAAACAGAACTGGACTATGGCTCAACAGTCACTTGGGTAAGGCAAATGTAACCATATCATGCTACAGAAAAATAAATCAGCCTGAAGAGATGGGTTTAGAAAGCAAGGAATGCAAGGAACACACAACAGAGTAAGTGCTGGGAACATGCCCTATAGTAAATACCTACACATATAAGTTACTCAAAGCTCCTGCAAACGAAAAGCAAATCCTGTCTATCTCAGACACAGAAAATATGAGCACATACTGTGTGACAGTATATGCACGCACTGTCCAGCTGGATGCGCTACGTCAGCACATCCTTGCGGCGCATCTTTCCAAATGGGAACAGCACGCTGTGCAGCAGTCCAGACGACAAAGGTCACAGCGGATGGGGAAGGTGCTTCACTGCTGTCGTCACTAAACCTCAAAGGAATATCATGAAATATTCATTAGGCTTCTGGAAGCAAAGGCAGGTATAGTGCTGGATTTTAGTGCCGCAGAATAAAGAAAGGAAGGGGCAATTAGCCTTCACTCATAAAATTCCTGACAAGGTCTGGGCGACATTTCCTCCTGAAAGGTTTGTTACTCTTTGTGGGCTTCTCTTTAGGATGATATATATTAGTGACAAAGTATCTAGATGGCAGCTCAATAAATAGAGGTTTGCCCTTTTTTTGCCATTTCCTTCTAAAATGAAAACACAATGAACATGTACACATGCTCCTAAAAGTTAGTATTGCCTTTATTATTACTCTTAGCACTACTTATTAGTACTGCTAATACTAATACTACTTATTACTACTGCTATTGCTACCAGTTTTAACCTAATTGAGCTTTGTTTTCATTGACATTGCTTTTCTCAAAGTTTAGTATTCTGATTTTCTGTCTGCGGAAAGGGGAAATGGGTGCAGTACTGATAGTGGTTAATGCATCTACCAGTGCTGTTTTACACTCATCGTGTTTCCTGTGATACCAGTCCAGGGTTTGTGCCATTTTTCAGCTTGAAAAATGTGCTGCCTGGTAGATTTCACCACATAAGCCACAACTGTCACCTTCTCTCAGCTCCGTCACTGAAAGCAAAGCAATCTTGGCATGAGATCACAAACTGCACTTAAGCAAAATACATTCTTTGTGCTTCCACTTTCCATGGTTCTGGCCAAGAAAAGGGTTTTCTGAACCCCTCTTCCCCGCTCTGATTTAATTTTGGTACTCTATTTTTCCTTGTCTCTGTAGCGATACTACTTTAACTCTGTTTTCTTACTGCTTTGCCCAACCTCACTCTGGATCATATCTTTCTTCAGTCTTATGTTTGCTGTGCCCTAAATGCCCCTATTAGTTTTCCTACAATAACCACTGTATGTACCAATTATATGTACTCATCTATAAACTTTCTACACATTTCTTCTCTGTAGTTAAAGTGATTTACCATTATGTATTATCCAGAAGCTTTTAGTAACCTTTCTATTTATTTTCACTTACAACTTTAGGCAAACTCTACTGCTTTTCCAGTTTTGAATCTGCATTAAAATTGAGGAAAAAAGAGTAGCTTGCCTCTATTTTGTGTCATAGATATCCCACTTGTAGTATGGTTCCAAGACCCAAGGTTAAAAGTAAGTGAAGGAAGAGCTGGAGATGTGCTTCTAAAAGCACAGCACCACACTTACAATTCATATGGAAGGGAAGGATTATCTATTTCAATTTGTAAAATAAACAGTGATATGAAAGATTGAGCTCATCTATCTCTGTGCTAGCTGTGATTGTACTTATAAAGTCATCCTCACCATCTTGCTTATATTCAGCGGCGATAAGTAAACCCTTTCCCCACCTTTCTGCCATCTGGATTATACTACAGTAGCCCAACCTTATATTGCATCCGCAAGCACTCACATTCCCAGAAAACTTTCTTTAATCTCACAAGGTCCAGTTGCTTGGATTCCCTCCTCAATGCCAGGGAAGACATATTCGCCTATGTTAGGTTAAACTACCTGCACATCAATGAATATCAGCGTGTGGCTCAAGCAATTTTGGAAGAATACGAGATCTTAATTTTCTTAGTCTTCATATATGAAAAATACTTCAATAAGCAAGGCTTTTATCATGGCACAGCATTTTTTGATTGAAAGACAGGGACAACCTAAATTCTGCCCTCAGTGTAACACCAAGGTAACTTCACTGGCTTTCTGCTTAGTATACACAATTTGGCTTTTGATTATTGATTAGTCAATTTATTTTTGTTACTGAGCAAAAAGCTCATATCAGTGTCCAAAATGATGATGAGGTTCTGAGAATGGTAATGCTGCAGTAGAATAATGGTACGAAAAAGAACTAGGGCCAGTTTTCCATCAGCTTTACAATCACTGTAAACGTCAAATGACAAGAACTGTTATAATTCTTTAAATAGCTTAAGCCAAAAACTTTTAAGAATAAGTATCCAAAAATAGCATTGTAGTAAATTTTGTATAGAGGAGGGATTTAACAGACTTTCTATTCACTTTTAAGTACAGAAGAAAATATAATTGTCCTTTAACTCTAGAAAAGGCAAAGGCAAAAGTCTAAGCTATCCGCCACCAAAAGCACAAACGGTATTTTCAGGGGCACATAAAACTAAAGGAGAAGGAATGAAAGCAGCACTGGAAAGCAAGTATGTATAACTGAGTGATATTTTAACATTTTCTGTCATAAGCAATTTAGACAAGGTTAATTTCTGGGTACGCTGCATACAAGGAACGTATACAACATTAAGCACCATCTGTTGTGTGTGGTGGAAACCACAAGTGGAACAGCAGGCAGTATCTGGAGGTGGGATCAGGTTCCTTTAGGGGACGCTTCAGCATGCTCATAAACAAAAATGTCAGGCACTGCTCTAAGACTTCATGCCCATTCAAGGATTTTAACACACATTACTGACACGTATCGCATCTCTCAGCCACTAAGAGAAGCAGGTAAACCTTCTATTAACAGATTGCAAAAATGAACCACAGAATGGCTTTTACACTTCTTAAGAGTTTAGGAGGAGGTGTGATGTGAATGGGCAGAAAGAAGGTCAATTCCCCATCTTGTAGCCGATTTCCTTCTGGATAACATTGTCATAATGACTACGGTAGCATTAGTAGGTTTTGAAACCAAATTGTCAGACCTGAATAGAAAGCAGCCACGTTTATCTGCTGATGTGTATTCTTTGCTCAAACTGTCCATTCTAGAGCAGGTATTTCAGTAACGGAACAACTGCCCAGCTGCTGTCATGCAGTACAGGGAGGTCTGCAACCCACCAGCACTGAAACTTATCTTTGAAACTATTGAAATATGAAATACCCTCTTAATACTTGAAATTCTTGTAAAACCATGGACATTCTTGAATTTCTTGACTAAAAAAAAAAACCCCCAAAAACAAAAACAACCACCAACCAAAAAACCCCTTGCAAATTCTCCAAGTGCTTTACCATACAAGTGGTCCCAACAGCATATGATGGGTACAAATTTATTACCAATGAATTCTAGATTGTTTACAGAACTGTTTTTGCAGCAAGTCCCATTGCTAGTGGGGAGTTTTTGAAGCTGCTAAAGCAGGTTCAATATAGAAATATCATGCTTCTTTTCAACAAGCAGTCCCGTGCTCTCCAAGATCACATCCTCAGAGGCACACTTACACAATTTACATCAAACAGCTAATCAGGCCACTGATCTCGCACTGTGCTCCTTGCTTCCTGTGGAAAGCTAAACTAAACAGCAGCGTGTGCTCAGCTGCAGCATGTTTAGCGGCTTACTGGACATTTCTCCAGCTTGAAGACCAAGTATTTAAGTGAACAACGGAAAGCTGCTCTATAATTAAGAGATTATTATTTTTGAGTTCTTCATACAAGCCTCCCTCTAAAGCTGAGAGCTGATGCTAAGCACAGTGACGAAGAACACCCAGTACCTAACCAAATATGATACGGCAACTTTTATCTCGATCAGGTACTGACTGCACTGTTGGCAGCGAAGAGTGAGTCACATGGTCATTAGCAGATCTAGACTGATTACCAGCTTCTAACACTAATTTTCTGCTTTACTTTTTGTAAGAACAGTAATCTGCAAAACAGGAGGAGGCAATCACCCCTGGATTCTTGTGTAGCCGAGCGAGAAAGAGAGATTCTCAGAACTGCTCTGTGAAAAAGCTTAATCTTCTCTTTTCTCTCTATGGATGGAGCCAAGAGAAGTTGAGGTACCCAAGCCAGATGCCTAAGGTAAGCAAGTGTGACAACAGCCAACGAACGGCCTTATACCAAATCTTAAACCACAAAACAGTTTGGATTTGCTGCCCATCAGCCATGATTATTGGAGGCAATTTTGGTGTCCCTTAACACATTCTGCCAGCGTAGCAACGGCAACATGTCAAGCTTAAAAAGTGGTATTTCTCAGGGTTTCTCAAACAACAAATAATGTTTAGAAAGGAATAAAAAATTTGCCTGACCCATGAGTACACTCCAAGCCTGTCAGGAGCCCCAAGTTTTACAGATTAAATAGAAAAAAAAAAATCAACATTAGTTCACATAAATAGATTTACTTGCATTTCTGGACTTTTAGTGTCTGCTACTCTTATTAGGGAGGTCACGAGTAAAATATTTATTGATTTCAGTGTGACACGTCACACATTTTGAGCCTATTTAGAAAGATACAACCAGGAAAGTCAAGCTACATGTAGCCAGAAGAGCACATCACACTACGCCCTGTTATTCAAAATAAAAGGGACCTTAGCGGGGGCTTTTCAGGCAAAGTGATTTAATGTGTTCTGAATTCACTCTTTCATTTAAATTAACTTAACTTTCCTCAACATGCTTGTGTACACAAAACCATAGAGAAGATGCCTCTTCAAATATACCAAAAATAAAAGTCTGCAATCAATTAACTCATCTTTCATCTTGTCATCACTTAGACAATGTAGTTGAATACTTCTCTGCAGTGCCTCATTTCTCTGTCCCTCGAGATCTGCCTGCACCAGTATGGTTAGGAAAGTTAAGCTGAATTAACTAGACATGTGAAAAAAATGCATCAGTAAAAAAGTATTAATCCCTAAGGTGCAGTCCTCATTCACAGACAAAGCTGTCTTAATTCCTCACTACTTCAACTCTCAAAAGGAGCACCTAAACCAGGCTTTTGTGCACTTAAATTAATTCAATTTTACTTAACACCTTTATTTAACATCCTCCTGTGACAAAGCAATGCCAACAAAATCCTTAGCATAAACACTTTCAGGAACGAAAACATCTTTATTGCTGGTGGTGTTTATTTCACTTTGGGAGCAGGCTATTGTCAGAGCAGAAGTCATCTTTTGCCAGGGGAAGTCTAATCTCCATTCAGATGGTTAGTGGTAAATGCTATTAAAAAACCCCTCAAACACCTTCCCGATACCAGACAACCATATTTAATATTCTTCATGATAGCTGTGGCTAATGACAACTTCTAAAATAATGTAGGTAGATTATTTGCCTGCTTCACTCAATAACATATGAAAAAACATTTCTAAATTTAGTCTTTTAAACAGCAAGTTTTTCTGGTTTTGCAATTTATTTTATTTTTATAAATGTTTTCAAACAATTTGCTAGTTATTAAATGTTACTGCGTTCTAGTGCTCCTCACAGTGTTAGACAATGCCTCTACTCAACACTTTTGTGTAACAATTCAAACATTTCTCTTTCTCATAAGTAGATACTTACAGCTTCCTACAGTAGCTTAGTCTATCATTTAGCTTTTCAGCAGAACCAAGCTATGCTGGTTATAGAACTTGGCATTTCAGGTAAAATTATAGCCCTTTGTTACAGTATTTATATTTCTCTCTACAATGTTCCTAGAGCATTTGCTCCAGCCATCACTGTAACATATCAGTAAAAGCTGTCTTTTGCTGGTATTTGTCGCAAACATTTTCGCTGAATTATGCAGGATGCAGAAAGCCAGAAGCATAACTGGAAAGAGAAGAGAAAGTAAAAGTTATAGCTGTGATGGCACAGCCCCAGAGCAAAGGAGGAAGAAAGCAGGGGTGGAGTAGGCAAAGCTGGAGGCAAACAGGATGGAGGAGGTGGAAAGATGCTCTGTCCAGCTGGCGACCGCTGCCAAGGCATCTTTTGGAAACTCTGGCTTCCCTGTTCCGGCAGCAGTTGCTTTTTTGAGCAACTTTGTTTTGCTGTTTATTTTGCATCACACAGTGTCATCTGCCTCTGCCTCTCGCTGTGCCCCAGCCAGCTGTCCCATCCTCCTTTGCACGCTCACTGCTTGCTACAGCAGGAGAACAGACTGTGTGAGAGTCCCTTAGCCACAATTGGCACACGTTTGCTACGGTCTCTTTCCCTTTATTATTCCCTAGCAATCATCTCTTGATAGCCTGCCGTCTCTTTCCCCATCTTCTCATTTACAAACACAAATATATTCACAGTAGAGCATCCACTGCCCTTATTCTGTCCAAAACTCACTGCTCATTCAGTGTAACCCTTATAAGCAATAGCAATTAACAAAAAGTTTGCTTAAAAGAGATGCAATGGCCCCGAGAGCACAAAAGGGCCTGATTGCCCCTGCCCAATCCCTGTGGGGCTCCCCCCACCCTGCCCACAGCCCAGGACCCCATTTCACACCCTCAAGGCGACCGGTCCCTGTCCCAGTGATGCCGCAACAAGGCTAGTCTCCAGCTCCATTCCCACCCCTACTGGTAGGCAGTCTTCTGGGTACACCCCCTATCCATGTACGTGCACCTTGTCTCAAGCCCTGATTCTGACCCTGGCTTCATTAGCTTCCCTTGGCAGACCCTGGTACCAGTCAATCACTCGGTGCTGTCAATGGCCCCATCACTACCAGTCTGGTGCTCAGCCCCACAGGGATGCACGCCACAGGGAGGGCATATCCTTGTGCAGTCAGCCCTTGCTGCTTCCTGACAGGAGGCAGTTTATTTTACAATAATTTCTTACTAAAATGCAAGTTTCTACTTGTAAATTGCAAATTTCTTGCCTTCTGTGTCCTGTTTAAGGTTTCTCTCTAGCCTTGTTACCTTTGCAAGAGGGTTATAACTTAAAGATACGTGCACACCTCTTCTGTGCTCCATTCTTTCCCATTCTGAGCCCCCACCACCCAAGAAAAGCCAATACTTTGGTGCTTGAATGTAACATATGAAATCAAAAAAATGGCCAAAGTAAGGAAAAGTGCTACAACCAAGGCATTTCGGTTTTTGCATTTCAGACTTAATGGTTAGAGCCGTTTCCCTTTTTCTCCCAAAAGAGCAGCTCTTCCAGCATCCCAGTATACTAACCTTCTGCTTGAATAACTGTTGGTGGGTAGAGAGCCCTCTCAGGCAGGATCAACCTCTCCTAAGGACAACCTAAGGAACTGCCCAGAAGGAAATAGCTGGCAATGTGGTACTTCTCCCAGGCTCCCGTCCTGCTCCTGGAGAGCACTGTGCCTAGCTAGGTGCATGGCAGCAGCATGCATCTGCGTCAGTGTCCAAGCGGGCCCTAGCTTCAAGACTGAATGGCCATACACAAAGTTTTGAAATTGTGAGGCCACTGTCCATGGTCATTGACGTGACTTGGAAGGGACTTACTCTGCTGTGGCTGTTTCTTGGTCAGAAGTAAAACGACAATGAATGTAATTTGGGGTGCCGAACTTAAGCTCCTGCTGGGAATGGCTCTTCTCCAAACATTTGCTTTGGTTTAATTTATACTCAAAGGCTAGAAACGTGTCTATCTTAACATCAACAGAGGCTCTAGAGATTGTGCAGCTGGGGGTTAATCTAATATATAAGCTGCTCTGGAAAGCTCATAAAAATGAGCCCAACGCCCAGCTGGCCAGGGGAAATGTTTGTATGTAGCAGAAGATGAGATTCTTTGCACCAGTGCACATAAGTGTTTGAACAACTGGTGAAATCATGCCTTGTGTTTGAGTTGGTTCAGGTGCTCTTACTGTTATCAAACACATTCTATGTATGTGCATGTTTGAACCCCCAGGACAAGGAGAGTGACAGGTGAAATATTCCTACAGAATAAGAAAACAAAACCCAGAAGAGCTCTGATTGTAGAGAGATGAGATATAAATGAAGTATATAACATAAGCAAAATTAAAGTAAAATAAATGACTATATTAATCCATAAGTTAAGCCAGAGGTTTATAATGATTTTAATATCCAGCTTCATTGCTCTTGAATTTATTGCACTGATGGCCAGTCCAGTTTCCTAGACACCATCACATCTGGCTCTGCAGTTCATTTTGAAAGAACTCGAAACCTCAGCCCATTTAAAAATTAAGTTCATCTGTGACTTTCTTGCAAAGGGTTGCAAAGAGTGTCTTCTGACGCCTACTGCTTGCCTCTGTACGGCAGCCAAGTACGAAAAAGAGCCTTTGAGCCACCTACATTCCCCTCTCAATGCTGCACTTGATTCAAAAACAAAACTCCTATATATTGCTTGCACGATGCGGACATGGCAGTGGCCTTTGAAAACATTTAACTGCGTTGCAGTAGAAACAGAGGCTATAAAATTATGTTTCATGAAAATTACTTTAAAAGGACAGAACACCGGTATATTCATTTTAAGAATATTGCATGAATGAATCAGAAAACATTGTCAAATGAAGTGGGGACATCAGCCTCCCGCAAAGTGGAAGCGCTTCTTCAAGAAGAGACTTCGCGTTGCACAAAATTATGGAAGAGTTAGAAGTATGACAGCTGCTCCTTTCTTGCTATTTATATATAAAGCTACTAGAAGTATTACTTGGCAAAAATTTATTAACAAGTTCCTTGAAGAGATACTGGAATGTTTACTGGTCTAGAGGGACAGATATTTTCCCAGTTTGCTATTCCCTTTAAACTGTTTTATTTTCCATTAGCTATAAAATCCTTATGTTTTTACAGTGCTGAAGAGTAAGATTTTTTTTCAAAAGAGGCAGCTGAAAATAAGCAGCACCAAATACTTGATTTGCTTACCTTGTCATTACCCTTGTCTCCCCTAATCAGTCAAAACCCAACTTTCATGACACTATACAATCAATGAATTTGCCTTCAAGAAAAATTATTTTCATTGGAATTTTCTGTTTCTTGCTTCTCTGTACTTTCACAACAAAACTCCTTTTTCACTTGTTTGAGGGACAAACTCCCAAGCCAACTGAGAAAAACTGGAAAGTACTGAAATGCTGTGATTTCTCCTGTACCTGGAATTTTTGTACTGCCCTATTTTCTCGGTACTATGGTACAGAGTCATAACATAAAACATCGTGAGACACTCTGTGCTGCTGGACGTGTCAGATGAGAAAAAGTTGAACTGTCTTGCCACATGCATTGTCTGCTCCCCCACATGAAAAGCTCGTCCCAATTACAACTACAGTTTGCTTTCAGAAAGCATGTACCACAGCTTCAATCCTTTCCTTCTTTCCTCCACTCATGTTAAAGGCATTCCTTTAACATGAATTTGCACCCCAAGGGCTCCCGAACAAGATCACGTTTATCTTTCACAGAAATAAGACATTGTAAACTTAGTCAAGGGACTATGGCATGAAAGTAGAAGAGGAAATTTATTAAAGGAGGGGAACGTTGTGCAAGATTTCCTCCTGCACATTTTGAATGACGCCTGATCTGCAATCAAATATACACACAGAGTACGAAGCATGAAAATGAAAAGGGTAAGTCTGAAAGCTGATTATATATATATATATACGAGAGTTAGAATATTCCATTTGTGGCCCCTGTGCAACTACAGCTTTCTGACCTCTTCTGATTTCAAACTCTTCTTCTTATATACATATACTACATCATATAGGTGTTCATTCCTCTTATTATTGTACCTTGTGGCCAGAAGCTAACTTTCACATGGTATACTACCCACATTTCTCTACTTACTGACTACCATTAGGTGGGAGTTTAACGAAAGAGCCACTTTTCACAGTTGGAGGGTATGAGATGTGCATTTGCTTCTTAGACGTGCTGGACCAAATGCTAAGCTGATGAATTCAAAAGAACAAAGTACATGACCTGAAGCTTTCCTAGTGCTTTTTTTGATAATAAAAATGTTAAGGTCTGTAAGTTGAAGCACAATACACCCAAACCCCAGTCTCGCACGTAGATAGTATGAGTGGCCCAGCATGGTTATGGCAATGCCAACACTTTCAGGATATAGAAAATACTACTTGAATAAATACCCGAACATATCAACCTTCGCCAAACTCTTCAGCTTTCTGGAGTGTGAGAACATTTCTGGCTTATTTTGACAGTACTTTTGACCACTAAGCATAAGCACAGGATTCCAGAGCATAAGTCAAATGAAAGGAGATTGTTTCTCCCATGTTTCCGAACCTCAAAAAATGCATAGTCTAAAAGTCAGTTTCAAACCTGAATGAAATTTTGGATTAAATCAATTTCAGTTCATATTCCACTGGCATTTTTACAGACAACCCTAATTATTAGCTATTTAAGACAAAGCAAATGTGCTTTGGGGACAATGTGCTAAAGGGAACTGACTTTAATATGGAATATGTGATACTGTGCAAGCACAAGTTTCCATTACTCTTGCACAGTGCTTGCAGTATCTTTTCCTTGGTAGTCACAAGACAGCTTCTGAAGTCTCAGAGGCTTCCCATACTGGACTTGAAGACTAAAACGAAACACTTACAAACACTTTAAACAGCACATCACTTTAAAATTTGCCTAGTAACTCTCAGGGAAGGAGTCTGATGAGTAAAATGCCTTTTGGAGATCAAGGTCTTTGAGGGTCTGTGCAATTTTAGAAAGCCTAGGGCCAAGTTCATCACTGGTATAACTCTACTGATTCATGAATTTGATGGAGTTATGTCAGGGATAAATCTGTCCCCTGGTAGCTTGCAGCTAGATGGACGAATACTACTGTATGAGAATAAAAAGACATCGTGTTACAGTCTCTCTCTTTGGGTTTGGGAAAGTTTTCTTCCACATTTAAACATTTATGAACCTCTAAAAAACTTCTTAATAGTTAAAGGGTAGATTCATTATGTTTCTTATATATATGTGCCCAATCCTAGTGAAAATAGCATTAATGAGCAAATGTATAATTGTTAAAGCTGATGTCCTGTTGGAAATATGAGGCTGAACAAGGAAGGTAATGGCTGTATTTTTCAGGTTCATTTAAATGTAATAAGCTAACATTGCTATTCCCATTAAGACCATTGGAAATGTAATTAAATGCCGAAATGACTACTAACATGATTAAACAAGGAATAAGGAACTTTATTAACTAAGCTTATTAAAGACATTTCACATTTTGTCCTGCTTGGTAATAAATCACATTGTTTTTTTTTAGAGCATATCAACAGGCAAGCAATTTTATCCTTACTCTGTTCAATGGAAGATTAGTGCTGGAATGCTATTCCTTTTTTTTTAAAAAAATATATCAGTTCTATGTGTGCCATAGATGTTTATGGTGGGTTTTTTTGGTTGGGGGGTTTTTTTTGGGTTGGTTTTTTTTTTTTCATATCAAGTCTTTATTTCCTTGCTAATGCAGTAGAGAGTGCTCTCTTTAAAATGCCTACAATCTAATTAAACAATGTATGTGTTTATACCTTGAGCTTGGTCTGGTATGCACAGAAGAAAACAGATTTTGTGGAATATATTCATGTATAATTTAAAGCATATAGCACTATCATAGTGCTTATTTAATTAAGAGTTTCTTCAGTAACTTATTTTTCCCCATAAAGGGCTATACTGTCATCAAGTTACCTTCCCCACTAACCTTATATGAATGTAATCACTTCATTTCTGTTCACTGTTGCTCTGTTTATACATTCACTACTATATATTTTTTTATATGATAGTGTATGCAACCACATACATGAATATGATGCATGATAATATGTAATGCATGCATTTATACATACACATATATGCCATCTATATTATATAGATAGACATATATGTGTACATGTATATATCAATGTTATATGAATCAACATAACATATACTGATATGGTAAATAAATTATCTACAAATTCTACTTGTAGGGGGTTTTTTTGTTTGTTTGGTTTTATTTAATTCCAATTAATGGAAAAGTATGAACACTACCTCTGGAGTCTACTCTACCACCACTAGAAACATCTTCATTTATCCATGAGTCTCCACTGACAATTTCTCACCATGTTTTATCAGAAAAATTGCTCGAGCCCTATTCTATCCAATAAAGCACTCATGGACATCCCTTATTTTGCCCAGGACTGGAATCAAGAGAACTAGTTTCTAGTCTCATTTAGGTTTTCTCACTTGCACTTTTCCAGCAATGGCACCTCAGCTTACCTTCAATTTATCCTGAACTCTACCAAATCCTGAGGAATTACCACCGAAATGTAGAAACCTGTCTCCCCTTTGAGGATATGGAGCAAGCCAGTAGGGCCTGTTAATGGAATATTATTTATCCCCAACAGATATTGTTTAAAATCTTTGATTCTTTGTCAGGTTTTATGTAATAGATATGTTTTCCCCTTCCAAATACTAATAAATATTTATTAAAGACATCTGGATTTTTTGGCAACATTCGTAATAAATTTCCATCCCGTAACAGCCTAAACAACTTTTGAAGAGACTATTAAGAAGCGGTGTTTTAAGTACAATAAACAAAATTCCTAAAACAGTTTCACTTCATCAAAATAGCTTTCATGTATCTCTAACTTCTCAACAGTCCATACTTTATAACTGTACTAAATGAACAAACAGATGTAGCAATCCACGCAAACTGGATTTATGTCTAGCATTTTTAAAGAGAGAGATGTAGCAGTTTTGACTGAAGCACTAAGATGGACCTAACCATCACTTAGATAGGTCTGAGCTTTTGCAGTGCTTATCTCTACTCTCGGGGCAACGTACCGAAGCCACCCCCTTCCTCACTTTCTAAATAAATTTCATGATAATACACAAGCCAAGATTTTATAATTCCCATTCCTGTGCACTTGCTTGGAACGATCCCGTGTGGCTCCACAAACCACCCAGAGTCACTCCACCACGGTCTCTAAGTTGTGTGGCACAGACAAGCTAGCAGGTACTTACATGAAAGAAACAGCACTAAGTGGAAGTTCAGAACCAGAAACTGAAATATCTACAGCCACGGATGCCTTGTGGCTCTTGGCCTCCCATGGCACATGCAGGGTTTCTTGCTTTAAAATTCCTGCATCACACTGGCTTTACTTCACAGGTGCTGTATCAATTGCTGTTACCGCCTCATTTGAAATCTTTGCATGCCTCTATCTACAGACTAGGTGAGAGAAAAAGCATAGCAAGCTAATTGCATAGACTTCTAGCTAAATGCTTGTTTGAAGGAACGTACTCAGCTCTTCTTTTAATAAAATTCAGGTCTTCACCGTTCTCCTAAGTTTTGACCTTTGCGCTGTGCAGTCTGAATTTGACTAAAGGAAATGAAAATGCCTATGTAGGTTGGATCTTGTCAGAGAAACAAAGTATCTTCTACCTCAGCACTCCATTGATAAAAAATGCTTATTTTGACAACTAAAAATTGTTACAAAATAATAAAAAAAAACATCTTATTAGGCTTTGAAGATTTCAAAGAAAGTAGGTAATAGCAATTGATATAAAACCTGTCAAGTAAGGCTGGTAGCTGCAGGTATTTGGGGAATTTGGAGTTTAGGCTGTTTCTTAAAGTCAGGCTAAATTAGCTATGGTGGACTTTTAATCACACAAAGTACTTCATTTTTGTCCATAGTTTGTTTTGTGTTCTTATGTTCTATTCAAGGTAACAGGATTCATACTATAGTTTTGCTCTACAATATTTATTTTTCCCAGAGAAAAATCCTTCTTCCGTCTGCTCTTACCGTTAAGAATTCATTAAGTTGAGGAGATGTAACTCTGAAGGTATTGACCTGTACTGATCTCCCTAAAATCTTGACAGATCACAGCAGACTGAGGAGGACATATGTGGAAGGAATCATTAATAGACCTGAGATTATGCTCTTCTTCTGGCTGCTGTGGTGCATGTATAGGGGTCTTGATTAATAACAATAATAATAGACTGCAGTGGCATCCTTCATGACTAAAAACAAAACAGTTTTTGAAAAGTTACCTACTGGGAATTGTAGGAAACCTGCCTGTATCTATTGATCTAACTATCTGGGAAAAAACCCCAAGTATCTAAAAGAAAATTCTGGTAGGTGTCAAACCGCCCTTAGCTGAGCTAGAGGGGAATGGCAGTCCTACCCGTCTGTATTGCCCAACCAAGTTTCCGGAGGGTAAATCTTCTGTTACTGCATATTATATATTCCACAGAAATAACTGGTAATCTTCAGCTGTGTCTAACAGAACTGCACAGACTCATTTAGGAGCTCCAGTTTGATCAAATCATACAAGAGATGTTTCTGATGATGAAGCCCTAAATATCCTATAAGCAGTACTAGCTAGGGAAACAGTTATTTCTGGAAATGCAATTGTGTGTTCTTCCACTGAAGACTAATGAAGAAAATATTCAAGATTTAAAGTATCCATGGACTAACAGTATTTTTAGAATTGGCGATAAAAAAAAATAATCAAAGAACAGCTTATCAGAAAGAAAATAACATAATAAATAGGAAACAGAAGAAAAAAGATCTTCAGCTTTCTAGAACGTATGCTTTATGAGCATGTATTATTTGTATTATAGCAGAATTCAGTGGTAAATAATACATCCAAGAAAGACTGTACAGTTTGACAAGAAAAAACAGTTGAATAAAATAGTAGAAAAATGAGATTGGAAAGTATTGAGTGGGATATGGAACTGAGCACTAAAATACAGATTTTTCCATATAAATGAAATAACCAAAGAGCAACGCAGAGCTTCAGCTTTTTATCCATGCAATAGGACTGTTACTTCACACCAGAATGAAGCATCACCAGTCTGAAGGAGTTTGTCTGGCTATAGGGTTATGTGGGCTTCCTTCCCGCACAGGGAAGCCAAATATTTTCCACACATGTTTCTACAGTTCTCTTCCAAGATTTACAGCATACAAACATGCTATGATTATAAGGTCACATCAAGCTTATACACTAGAAAACTGTCCCATTTTATACGTATAGAAGTGAGTAAAACAGTGACTAAAATTCGCCCCTTGCATGCCCCCGAGCCAATGGCACTATGCTGATTTAGGCCTGCTAACAAGCAAACCCCAAGAGATTTGTTCACAGCCTCAAGCAAAATCTGAAGCTTGCCTCTCAGGGGTCAACTGAATGCAGAGATGCGTTTCTTCTTCTTTTTCTTTTCCATGATAACTTTGCTACAGCTAGGCCAGGTCTATTTGCCCAATCCCCTAGGAACTAAAGGTATATTCTGCCTCTTAAGGTAGGACCTGTACTGTAGTTTCTGATCAGATGTCCTTTGCAAATACAATACAGCCTTGATTTTGAAGTAGAAGCGAGAATGGAAAAACAGATGTGTTCCAAATCCGGGACATTTTTTCCTCTCAATAAACATGACAAATCTCAATTCTTTCTAGTACTCACATGAACGTATTTAAATAACTCAATAATGAAAGCCAGGGCTTTGGACAGCAGCTGACCATTCATCAATGACACTTGGTATCAAGTGAATCCATAAACAGATTTTTTTTTTCCTCATTAAATTCTTTTAAATATAGCTCATCATAGAAAAGCACAAATTATTTGAGGACAAAACATCCTCCTCTGCCTATTGTCTCTGCTGACAGATTTGTGTCTTCCCCCAAAACCAAACATATTTCATTTATAGCCTAAGAAATATTTACACCAAGATAAAAATCCCACAAGACTTTTCTTGCTTTTCTTGTACTTTAAAATTATTTTTAAAATTTGTCTTCTGTTTCTGCTTGAAACATGCCACTCAGTAATATCCCACTTCCAAGACAAGTCACTTGTGTTAGACTGGAATCTCCTTTTATCACAGAAGACTGTAAAATCATTGATTAGCAGCTGCTGCATGAAGCTGATACTGAAGAATTACTTTACATTACAGAAATCAGCCCCCACGTAACTCCAGCGTTTCTCCTTGCTCTTTCTGCCTTGAGGTGACTCACCGCTGCGACACCCCACACCACACAGCCTGGATGGCTTTGGCCACCTAAGCTCTTCCCAGGCTTGTGTTAGTCCCAGCCAGCTGACAGCTACCTTTTGAGCTCATTAAAAAAAACCCAGCAGTTAAGAGCCACTGGAGATGACAGTGAAGAGAAAAATCACAGAGAGATGAACATTTGGAAGCCTAACAGAAACATTGGCATGGCTCTGATCTGATGCATCTGGTAAGACTCAGGTATAAACTACATAAATCAGATGGACCTAGTGAGTAATGTATATAATGAAGGTGTGCAAACCCCTGTGCGAAGTTTGTAGTTGTTATTTAAAAGAAAGCATTGTCAGATTTTCCCCAGTGTTTTGCTACAGACTAGTCTAATAGCCTTTGGCATATCCAGTTTTTCTGATTCCACGTCTTCGTCTGTCAAGATGGAATAACAGCACACGCAATGAGAATGAAGTTATACACACTCTGAACCCCTTGGGTAGGAGTTCAGCATTGCTAGTCATAATATATATACAAAGCGAGACCTTCCCAAATTACTCAGTTCATAAATCTTAATTTTTATTTTGTTAGCTCCAGACAGCCTGCTCCTTCCCTGTCCTCTCTAAAATACCAGATACACAGAGTCTGAGAGCGCAACTTGTCTCAGTTGCTGCTACAATAAACATCTCTGGCCCAATTCCAGCCCAGACTCGAAAGTACAGGTACCCAGTGATCTGGGAGGGCTTGTGAAGTCTATCCTGAAAACTCTTCAGCAAACCTTTATTGCCATTAGGACTTGAAATAAATGAATTAAAGCTGCCATGGGTATATCTGTACGTACTAACACCACACCTCCCAGTGCATGTCCTAGAAACATGCATTTTCTATTTTCTAGCTCATCCCTTCTCTCTTTGGTCTTGAATTGAAGTTTATACCCAAAATGTAGAAAATTTTATACCCAAGAGGTATAAAAAATTTTTCTTAGGTAGCAGCAATAATTCCTGGGGAACCTGAACAATAATTTCTCATTTCACATCAGGGTAGCTCTGAAAACAGCACGAGTATTTCTCTCTGACTGGGTTTCAAAGTTGCTTCTGAATCATTCTTCCTCTTGTTCCAATCTGGAAAAAGGCATTAAGGAAAAAAAAAAAAAATCACAAACCTATTTGTTACCACGAGTGTGAAACCATTTAATTTTTAATGGTTAGAAATTCCTATGAAAAAAATGTTTGCCTTAGTATTTATCTGCCATGCACAACACTAGTAAAGTATCATTCACATGCTGGAATATGATTCATACCCTGACAATTTACCTGGGCAGACTTTGGGTCTTGACAGGTAATCAGTGAGAGAGCAGGCCCTTCTCCTATCGGCTATAGCAGATGGTGTGCTAGCTCCGTCTGACCGGACAGGACACTTCATCAATTTCACTGTAACTACATCTCCAGATGTTTCTTTCTTGGAGCACAAGGTTTCTCCCTGTGAACACCTTTTCAGAAATACTTCATTGCCTGGTTTTGTTACTTATCTCTATGTTGGGATATAAAATGCTGACAGTTTCTTAGATTAATGTGGAAGATGTAGTTAGAAAGTTGGTTCTAATAAACTGTTGCATCATAGTCCTGATGTATTTTACTTTCATTTGCCTTATTTTTTTTCAGCTTTCCTTGGTGTTTTATCATTAGTGAGGCATTCACTGTCATTTTTCTTTGGGATGCACTGTACACACTTCATGCAACACAACCAGACTCTGTAACTAGTTAATCTTTACCACTTATGTTTGTCAAACTTCTGCTCCAATGCCATGCTTCGCAGCCTTCACGTAGGATAGCCTCTCCAGAGTTCTACAGTTTTGCCACTACATCAGTATACAGGCTTAATGCAGAGAAGTAGGTATAAGAAGAGGAAAAAGCCATCATCTATGTACCTTGACAGCAGGTGATGTTTCCTTGGCTAACTGCAACTCCTACGACTATTTTGCCTGTTTTAAAGTAGAACACTACATGAGATCTCTCCCGCATTCTCTTGTTCGGAAATTGTGCCCTCCTGGAAGCTCTGGATCCCCCAAAGGCAGAAAGAAGCTACAGTTGACTCCACACACATCCTGCTCCCACATGTTTTCCTGGCAGCCTGGAGAGGTGCAGCCCTATTATATGCCCTGTTGTTAGCACGTGTTCCTGTTCCATAAATAGATGTGAACCATTACTCCAACCCTCCATTTATGACTAGCAGTATCTGCACACAACAGGAGATAACGAACCCCATTTTGAAACAACCGATAGGTCCAGAGAAATGAGTACAAATGAAAAACTGCACCTTCATTACAACAATCTTCATGAGACAGATGTCTACTTCAAAATTCTTCATCAACAGGATTATTCCTTCTGTGTGTTCACTGCTATCTGCTGGCCTCACCAGTTTTTTTTCAGTATCTGTGCACAAGAAAGGGAACTGGACTCTTACCAGGATGCACACACATTATCAAGAGAACTTATTTATCTAAGTTCTAGATTACAAGTTCTGCCCTCTCTTATATCATGAACTCCCACTAACTTTATTAGTATGGGTTCAAAGATAATGAGGAGTGATGGCTTTCAGTGATAGGATCCAGCTTGACTCTGGGTTTGTAGGTCACGTGCATAGTGTCGACAGTTAGCAGTAAACATTTCTTATTGTAATAGAAAACGTGATATGGAAGTCACTGAGTAATAATACACACAGAACTCCTAAAGGCTATTTACAGTCATTTTCCAGTCTGGAAATCCACATTAAGCCGTTTCCTCCCCTCAACAGCAATTAGAAAGCCTAAAACCGAGCATAAAGTTGTTTTTCCTGTGGTGTACTAGTAGATACAAACAGATTGTGTATTTAGTAAAGGAAAGAGAAATTTGATTTCATATGTCAGAAGCACCACTGAATAGAAAAAACCTTAGAACTATAACAAAGAAACACAAGATGCAGAGTTGTACTGAGATGAATACTGAAATGTAAAATGTTAACTTAAAATGTACCTACCTGAACGTACTCATGCTTTGATTTTAGGGGCAATTCAATTCTAAAGCCTACTTCTACTACAACCGTGTAATTTTCCTACCATATTACAATTCAAAATCAGGGCACTACACTCTTGCCCTTTGTTCTTGATTAATCATTACAAAACAGATTTCTGACGAACAGCAGATTTAGCAGTGAGACACAGCACTTATTACATTTGTTCCTGTCTGTCCCTTCTCATTTTAAAAAATATGCTAACTACAGAAACAAGCTTGGGCTTCTGCAGAAAGCCTGCATGTCTAAAATCAGAAAACAGCCTGAGGATGTAATTCAGCATGAGTATGTTACTGAAGGCTACTCCTGTCATTATTGTTATTATGTACTAGGGAGACAGAGAGAGTGAAGGAATGGTTTGTTTGTCGATGTTCGATTTTCCCCTATCTGAAATGTGTATCTTACATAACATAACTTATACTAAAGAAAACAATCTTCACAGGAAACCCTCGTAAATATGATACAACTAACAGAATGCAAGGATGTTACACTATTTTTACTAGATACTGTAATTTTTTAATTACTACTTTGCTTCCAGAAAGAGTATAATCAATTTTATAACCCAAATTAATTTTGTGTGTCTCAAGAGATTCGAAAGTTTCCAAGCTCTTGGTTTTTCTTCTTCTCTTTCAGATATACCTATATTTGCACTGTAGGTGTTCACGTTTAGTGATGCTCATTTAGTGATGGACTTGGAAGCCCTGGGTTAACTTGGACTTGTCTCAAAGGTCTTTTCCAACCTAAATGATTCTATGAATCTATGTTACTGGAATATATACAATGGTTTTTTTGTTCAAAACTCTTCAAACTTTTTCTGAGCACTGCTAATAAAGCCTGATGTACTCCAGTAGCATCTGGCAGATGGCTAAACAGAAGACAGCAAAGAAAGATGGAGCACTCAAAAAAAATCTCTGCAACCAGGCTTCATACAGTTCCCTGACCTCTCAGATCCTGCCTTTGTATCTTTGCTACAATGTCAGCTCTCTGGTTCCCTTTTAAAAATTTATGTTTACACATGATCCTGTACTATCCCATCTTCTAGAGTTTTGTCTAGACTAAATTCTTTTTTTGGGGGCCAGAGGTTTTGCTACAATTTTTTGTAATCTGTAAATTTTTTTTCTAAACCTGTGCTCAATTGGAACTCTTCCCCTGCCTTTTATTAATACAATTTGCAGGTAAAGTTGTCATTTACCATTTTGTGAAATGAGTAGAAAAAAATGCAGAAAAATGAAAGTACTGCCATGTCTTGCCCAAAGGTACTTCACTCAAAAAAGTCAGGTACCACTAAAGTTAATGACAGCAGCTGCTTTTCTGGCCAGATAGAAAGTCCAGGATTAATGGTTATGGGCTTTAAACCAGTTGGTGAAATTTGGTGAAATTCTGGTTCTGCCCAAGTAAATGGCAAACCTCCAAGTGGGGCATGGATTTCATCCTTTAAGGAACAGAAGTGTACCATACAAACAGCTGGAGCCAACTCCTGTACAGCTTATCAGAAGCATTAATACAGTAGGCTTTCTGCAGACTAGACTGTTAACTCTCCTTTCAGCTCTTCAGTCCCACACATGTCATAAAATAGTGTAGGCTGGAAGAGACCTGTAAAGGTCATTTAGTCCAGCCCCCAATGTAATGCTCTACAGGCACAAATTCATACTTTTATCTGTTTGTGGCTGTAAAATACAGCCCTGTACTTCATATAAAAGTCAGTTATTCCCCCCTCCCCCCCCAAGTTTTTAAATCTAATGCCAGAAAGCATTGCAATACTGTATTCTGGCTTAAGCCTGCAAAGTGAAAAATCACTTACCCAGTTTTGCTTTGTTTCTAGTGGCTGTGAGTTTGGGAGAGGCACAGTTCCTGAAGATCCACAAAGATCAGCAAGAGTCAACTAAAACTAGCTGTACTCCAATAATCATTCAGTAAGAAACTAAGAAAGAAACCCTACCAATCTCCTAAGGTGTTAAGCGTCCTAAAATTTTCTTCTAAAAAACGTCTTAAATTTCTTCTCTGAAAAGTCACACACGATACTACCTAGAAACAGCAGTCTATATAATGGAAGTATTGCAGCAAAGGTAATAACTGTTATTTTGAACAGTACTTGTAAATAAAGATCCTCAAAATGCTTAAAAGTAGGGTTAACATTTAGAACAACACATTACTCAGCAGCCTAAGCAGTACTAAAGGATGACTTTAACACTTAGTAGCCCACAGCCTTTCAGGGAGTCTTAGATTCAGCATCTAATTTTTAAAGCGGAGTTTAGAATAAGTCTCAAGTCCCTTAGACAAATAAAATCCTACTTAGGTCTCAAGTCACTTAGGCAAATAAAATCCTAAAGTCATCCCAGAAGCAGACAGGGCAAATGCTGAGCACCCAGCAACAACAGTGCATCAGCTAGTGAGTATTTTGTGAAGTCCTCCCTTAAATGAAATTATGGTGACCCACAGTGAAGGTTAGCCTAAGTGAAACTTGCAGTAAGACACTTAGGATTTGGAATGCTGCCTTTTTTTTTTTTTTTAATTTTTAAGTATTAATGGTTTAAAGATCAAGGGCCAGCCTCTGTCCCATGTTCTATGTGCAACTCCCACTGTTGTCAGTGGGAGTTCCACAAATATATCCGGGGCAGAATGTGACCTTGTTATGTACACAGCCTTTTTGGGTAACATTAAAATTTCAAAATTGGCCATCAATTAGATTTACATCAAGGGTAGCTTTGATAAAATGGCTAATAAGGAACATAACATTGCGCTGACCTTCAGGGTGAACACCACCTTTTGTTGGCAAAACGTTCAATGAATTGAAATTATGAATCCCAACGGACATGCATTTATTTTGCCATATAAACTGCTAATACTCTGGTGACTATGAAAACTACATGCGGATTCTACGAAGAAGCAATAAACAAATGAATAAAGGGACTTTGTGTAGATTTTTAAAAAACATCATCAAGAACATTACAAAAGCTCACCTGAGACAACACCACAATTAATCAATGTTTAGTACCTTACAACCAACCACTGTTTGCCTGCTTTTGCTCGGAGACTGTAAAGCAATAGTTCTGACTGCACAGAAAAGTTAAAAAGAGAAGAGAAAAACCCCATATTCCTTCCCTCCTTTTAGGCAAGACTCCCCATCAACAAAATGAATCCAATTCTAAGTAACAACCTAAGGTTGGAACCCAAATTATAAGATCACTGCAAATTACACTCCTACAACACCTTTATCCTCAGCAAGCAAACTGTATTCTATGAACGTCTATTGCTAGTCTGACCTGATTTTATCCCTGTAGCATTAGCATTTCAGCAAAAGATTATGTAATGAAAATATTAAATAACATTCCAAAAGGGTACAGATTGCATCTGCTCCAAGAAAAACTTAAAATATTACCACAGTACATCTAATTTTAAAGATTAGAAAGCAAAACATGCATAAAAGTACATTTGTTAAGCTAAAGTCCCTATGATTAACAAAAATATTATAGTTATTACTTACCTCAATAGACCTTATGTTTTATAGTAACTGTTCAGCATAAACAGCCATAATTTTCAGCAGATACCAGTGCAGCAGAGTGCTCAAGTACATTAGGAAAGTCCTAATATAGCCAATGGTTTACACATTCCTCTACTGTCATTTATACATACTATGTCCTCTCTTGCGAGAGGTTAAATCACACGTCAAAGAGGATCAAAATGGAAAGGATATACAATGTGATAATAGAAGGTAAGAAAACATGTTGTTCCCAGGTGGCACTAGCAGAAAAGGAAGGGAGTAGGGCTCATTCTTATTATCTCAACCAATCTACACCTGCTGGAGCACGAGTTCATAGCTGGGTCCCCAAGTGTGGGAACTGCCCAGTGCCACGAGAGCCACCAGTGAGAGGAGCACAGGCAGGTGGGTGTCTGGGGACCCCCCATTGGGAAGTGCTGGCTTAGAGTGCTGAAGTGTTTCATACCCCTTGGTCTCCTGACAGTGCTGTGAAAGGGTAAGTGTTGTTGTAAGCAGGCTCCACTGCTACGCTGACTTGGAAATAACCTCTCAGAAAAGGTGATTCTCTTCAATAATGTAAATAGTTTAGTTTTCACCTGCTGGCAAGCAGCATACCGGAAATCCTGTCACGCTATAACTGCTGTCTGAGCCAGAACGCACACAAAGAGTAACTAATAGTTGAAAATGTCACTTAATGAAGGTAACCGGGCAGTTATGGAGTGGCTATTTTATGAAAAGGAATGCTTAAATCAGCCTCAGGTTAGGCTCTGTGAATACACTCCAGTGATTCCCAGCTTTCTAGGCACTCAGCGAACATGATGCTTTTTTTGACAAGTTGCACAATTTCAGGCATTCAGACCATATTAAGGGTCAAAGAGTACAGAGTATGATATTTAGGGTCAATGGCACAGAATACTCTTAACTGATCTGTGAAATTAATTTCTTGCATATACTCGCTGTCAATCCTCTGCTTCTTAGTTATATGGATATGCTGTCTGCAATAGCTGAGAAATGGCTTGGAGACACCAGTGAGCCTAGTCCTATATAATTAAACCAGTGAAAATCAGTCTAAGATGTCTGACATCAGATGTATTCCCTAGGAATACTCATATTTAGAGAAGAAAAAGTTTCTGTGAAAGAATTCCATTGGTCAGAGTATAAGCTAATTACTAGCTGACTCAAGATTAACAAAAATATTCTCAATTTCCAGTCAGTTCTTTACTGTCCATTATAGTAGGTAAGCTATGGATTTCATTATCTTTGTCACAGAAAGTTAAATGAGTAAGTTTCGTAATGATTTGGCACAGATTTTTCCTCTTGGGGGGAAGAAAAAAAAAAAGGTAAAAATCTTATGTAGGGCTTTTTCATTAGGAAAACCCAAATGGCTTTTTGGACTGTCAATATAATGCAGAGGGTAATTTTATTTCATGGGAGAACCAGCACCCAGCAGAAAGATTTGCTTTTGAGAAAGCCCTTCAGCAGGTCAATGGTACAGCAAGCGACATGAGAAAGGAGAAAGTCCAAGTTAAAAACTGTATTACACCAATACTGAATTTTGCAGCATTATTTTGTGAAATGCCTCCTCGCCTTCGTGTGTGCCTACCCCTTTCCCTTATGGCTGACTATACCTTTACCAGACGTGGGCACCTCTGCTGATGGCTGCAGCACAGATAAGCTCTGATTTACAAACCACGTCAGACAGGCACAGCACCTGCCTTTGGGAAGACGTGCTGCCTCTTGATATGAGTTCTGTGTGCCTGGGCACAACATCTCACCGGCGCAGCCACACGGCTTCTAGACCAGAGCTGCCTTCTATGCAGCCAGTTTGCTGCACGGGGCAGAAGGAACAGAAGGAATCGGGATTTATCAGCAGCAGCCTGCCAGCGCTGTGGGATTGAGCACAGGATATAGGGAAAGTGATATTAATGCACGTATCCTATAGCAAGTGACAAAGCACAGACAGGGCTAATGCTGCTGCCTACTTTGACAACTGCAGCCCAAGCTCCCCAGCAGCCCTCGGCAGTACCAAATGACAGCTCAGCTCCAAAGACATCTTCGCAAGCAGCATGTGGAAAGCTGTTCATGATAAGACATGACAGTGGAAAATATTCTTGGAGAATACTGAAAGCTATAATCCAACAGATGCATGGAATGAATTTATAAATGTTTCCCAAGATCTCATCTAAGACCCGAACTTGGCCTCCCTGGGTCACAGGCTTCCACATTCCTAGGATGCCTAGGCATGAGAAGGCCATGACTGCAACAGCTATGTAACCACCACATATCCCCGCTCTCCGAGAATATTTTGGAGATATGACAGGAACAACCTGGACTTATAAAATAAGGGATTTGCACTGAGATACTGCATGACCCATTTATGGAGGGTAAAATTAACTTACTAATATCAAACCACATAAATCACAGGGATGACTAACCACCCCCATCTACCTTCAGAAGATAAAGCAGTTTACAGAACACAGAAGTAATCCCCTGCAGCCAGGATGTCAAACAAGACAAGAGAAGTGCTTAAACTACATATCTCAGATCAAACAACTAATACATGATCTGATATCTTTGCTTTTTCAAATGGCTCTAGATTTATTGAAGCAGATTCTCATCTGAAGTGAATCAACATCCTTCATTAAATCAATTAGCAGTGTTTTCCTGACTCTCATTAGATGGTGATTGGGCTGCTGGAATGCCTGTGGTCAGGAAGTGCTGGGGAAGTCTCAGGAGGACACACGTGGTCATTAGGAGACTTCCTGCTCCCAGTGACCTCCCTAAGAAAAGGCAGAAGCCACCGCTCCAGAAAGGGTAGTTTTCCTTATAAAATGCCCTTGTAGTTAATGCTTATGGGAGGAAAATGGATTCTAAGAGTTAATGTGTAGTTCTTCTTTTTTTTTTTTTTTGGGGGGGGGGGGGGGAAGTGTCTGTGCATGTCTGTGTGTGTGTTGGTGGGTGGGTGGAATGGTGAAATTAAGTATTAATTGGCCAAAATAATTTTTAGGTTTTGAGGGTTTTATGCTGGATGACAAAACAAGCCAGCCAAGTAGCAAAGATTAAATCAAGGCTTTTAAATGTGGTTTATCAGCCACGACTACTGCTAGGAGTACTACTTTAATCCATAAAAGTTGAATAAAACTTTAGAGCTTTACATGACACTAAAATTATCTGTGTGGATAGCTTCTCCAGATGCTGAAAAATAATGCTTGTTTCATAGTGCTGTGTAGCACTTTGGAGCAAGGACTTGAACAAAGAAATGGTTCTGATACGTGTTTTTTAGTTTCACTGGATTTTGGATTCATTAGGCATAGCTTTTAATACCTCCGGACTTTAAAGCAAACAAAGAAACTAAAGCCAAGCCTGGTCTTAGGGGTCAAAAGCATAAGGGCTACTTCAGCAGAAGTAGGTAATGTCAAGTAGAAGCAGTAAAAGTGTATTTATTTGTCTTTGTGCTTAACAAAAATACCCCTAAAAAAACAAGTCACAGTTAGAAAAGTATGAATTTTGACTGAAACTGGGTCTATGATTTCTGTCTTTGGTCTATGACAAATGGCTGGTTAGGTACCATCGTAATTTCAAAGTATTTGTAAAAGATGACAGGATTATTGACAGTTTATAGAAGAATCTTTAAGAAGTTTGTATTCTTTCCTAGGACTACAATCTGAATTGCATGGCTTGTTTTTTGCTTTATGCTTCTAGCCAAGCTCTTTCAGCTTTCCAGGTATCTGATCATGCAGGTTTATTTGCAGTTTACAGAAATAACGAGAAGATAAGAAACTTCAAACCTGGCTCTCCATCACTTAACTCTCAAAGAGGCTAAATTCTGACAGCAAATTCATTTTGGGTACAATGTACACTCTTCTGGTTCACTGACCATGAAATTCCCATCCTGTCAGGACCAAGGTTTGTATTTCACTCTGTTTTGTCACGCATCTGCTGAACCAGGCCTGCCACTGTTAACTAAACTTTTCTTTTTTGCTTTTTGCTTGCCAAGCTGGTGAACAGGGATTTAAACTAAAGTTGCCGGAGGAGGGGAACCTCAGTCCTTCCCACTCCTACCAGTTTGATGCCAGTGCCAGCAACAGATGCCCGGAGCGGGATCACGGGTCAGCAGGAGAGCAGCACAAAGCAATTCCAGCCGCTGCAGCCAGGTCAGCTTCATGGGGGCCCAACTTAAAGTCCTCCATGCAAACACGTGCGGCCTGGGGAGCAAACAGGAGGAGTCAGAGATGTGCACCTGCCTGCAGGGCTCTGGTCTTATCAGCATCGCAAAGTCATGGTGGGATGGCTCCTAAGGCTGGAGTGTTGGAATGGAAGGATACGGGCGCTTTAGGAAGGACAGGCAGGGAGATGAGGAAGGGGTGTCACCCTCTATGTCAGTGACCAGCTGGAGTGCACGCAGCTCTGCCTCGGGAGGAGCCAAGTGACCAAGAGCTTATGGATCAGCATTAAAAAGAGGGCAAGGGCAGGTGGCATCATAGTGGAGGTCTGCTACAGGTCATCCAACCAGAAAGACTGAGCGGATGAGGCACTCTATAGATGGATAGGAGAAGCCTCACGTTCACAAGCCCTGGTCCTCATGGGGGACCTCAACCACTCCAATATTTGTTGGAGGGACAACACAGCAGGGCATAGGCAGTCCAGAAAGTTCCTGGAATGCATTAACGATAACTTCCTCCTCCCCGTTGGCAGAGGAGCCAACGAGGAGAGGTGCTATGATGGACTTTGTTCTCACCAACAAGGAGGGGCTGGAGGGGAATGTTAAGCTCAAGGGCAGCTTTGGCTGCGGTGACCTTGAAATGGTGGAGGTCAAGATCCTTAGGGCAGCGGGGAGGGTGCACCACAAACTCACTACCCTGAACTTCAGGGGAGCAGACTTTGGCCTCTTCAGGGATCTGTTTGGTAGACTACCAAGGGATAAAGCCATGGAGGAAAGGGTGAACCAAGAAAGCTGGTTAATATTTGAGGACCCCCTCCTCCAAGCTCTGGAGTGATGCCTCCCAACAAAGAGGAGGTCAGGCCTGGAGGCCTGCATGGGTGAACAAGGAGCTCCTGGACAAACTCAAACACAAAAAGGAGGCCTACAGAGGGTGGAAGCAAGGACAGGTAGCCTGGGAGGAATACAGAGAAATTGTCTGAGCGGCCAGGGATCAGGTCAAGAAATTAGCTTTGATAGAATTAAATCTAGCCAGGGATGTCAAAGGCAACAAGAAAAGCTTCTATAGATATGTTGCTGCTAAAAGGAAGACTAGGGAAAATGCAGGTCCTCTCCAGAAGGAAACAGGAGACCTGGTTACCCGGGACATGCAGAAGGCTGAGGCACTCAACAACTTTTTTGCCTCAGTCTTCACCAGGGAGCGCTCCAGCCACACCACCCAAGTTGCAGAAGGCAAAGGCAGGGACTGAGAGAGTGAAGAACTGCCCACTGTAGGAGAAGATCAGGTTCGAGACCACCTAAGGAACCTGAAGGTGCACAAGTCCATGGGACTTGATGAGATGCATGTGCGGGTCCTGAGGGAACTGGTGAGTGAAGTTGCTAAGCTCCTAGGCATCATATTTGAGAAGTCATGGCAGTGCAGTGAAGTTCCCACTGACTGGGAAAGGGGATATGTAACCCCCATTTTGAAAATGGGAAAAAAGGAAGACCTGGGAGACTACCTGCCAGTCAGTCTCACTTCTGTGCCCAGCAAGACCATGGAGCAGATCCTTCTGGAAACAATGTTAAGGCACATGAAAAATAAGGAGGTGATTGGTGATAGCCACCATGGCTTCACTAAGGCAAATCATGCCTGCCAAATCCGGTGGCCTTCTATGACAGTGTTACAGTGTTGGCAGATGAGGGAAGAGTGACTGATGTCATCTACCTGGAGTTGTGCAAAGCTTTTGACACTGTCCTGCATGACATCCTCGTCTCTATACTGGAGATATGTGGATTTGATGGATGGACCACTTGGTGAGTAAGGAATTGGTGGGATGGTTGCACTCAAAGAGTTGTGATAACTGCTTGATGTCCAAGTGGAGACCAGTGATGAGTGGTGTTCCTCAGGGGTTGGTATTGGGACTGGCACTGTTCAACATGTTTGTTGTGTTGGCAACATGGACACTGGGAATGAGTGCACCCTCAGCAAGTTTGCTGATGACACCAACCTATGTGGTGTAGTTGACACACTGGAGGGAAAGGATGCCGTCCAGAGGAACCTTGACATGCTTGAGAGGTGGGACCATGCAAATCTTATGAAGTCCAACAAGGCCAAGTGCAAGGTCCTGCTCTTTGGTCAGAGCAATCCCAAGCACAGATACAGGCTGGATAGAGAGTGGATTGAGAGCAGCCCAGAGGAGAAGGACTTGAGCTGCTCGTCCATAAACACCCTCAAGATGACCCAGCAACGTACATTTTCAGCCCAGAAAGCCAACTGTATCCTGGACTGCATCAAAAGAAGCATGGCCATCAGGTCAAGGGAGGTGATTCTCCCCCTATACTTTGCTCTCATGAGACCCTATGTGGAGTGCTGTGTTCATCTCTGGAGTCCCCAACATAAGAATGACATGGACCTGTTGGAGCAAGTCCAGAGGAGGGCCACAAGGATTATCACAGAAGCATCTCTTTTGTGAAGACAGGCTGAGAGAATTGGGGTTGCTCATTCTGGAGAAGAGAAGGCTCCAGGGAGACCTTATAGCAGCTGTCCAGTACCTAAAGGGGGCTTACAAGGAAGCTGGAGAGGGACTTTTTACAAGGGCACGTAGTGACAGGACAAGGGGCAACGGCTTTAGACTGAAAGAGGGTAGATTTAGAATAGACATGAGGAAGAAATTGTTTACTGTGAGGGTGGTGAGGCACTGGCACGGGTTGCCCAGAGCAGCTGTGGATGCCCCATCCCTGGGAGTGCTCAAGGCCAGGCTGGATGGGGCTTGGAGCAACCTGGTCTTGTGGAAGGCGTCCCTGCCTATGGCAAGGGGGTTGGAACTAGATGATCTTTAGGGTCCCTTCCAACCCAAAGCATTCTGTGATTCCATGATTCTCCCCAGTACTGTCATGCTTTTTATCTGCTCTCATAAAGTACATTTGGAAATGAGGCTCCATTTAAACACCTTAATGTTTGCCTTATTTACCTTCAGAAGATGTCCCAAATTAACTCCTCTGATACTACTCTAATAGCAAAAGATGTTCTGTTCACCAGAGGCACTTTTAAGAGGCGCAGGTCAGCTCCTTTGATGTCAGTCCCTTAGTAATTGCCCTAATTAGGAGGCAGCTGAAATTTTTCCTTGGAAGCAAAAGTAATACTGACTTGTTTGTATGAAGTGCAACAGCCAGAGCCGAAGAAACAGCTCTCCCAGACCATCAGCAGGCTGTCTTCTGCAACTCTTTTTCAGGGACAGGGGTGAGACAAGCTCAAGAGATGAGTCAAAAGGACCTCTTCCAATGAAAGTTTTCAAACTCCTATGTATTTCTGAGAGAAATTTCAATGATTTTGTCATTGAAAGGCTGTCAGCAGGCTTGGTTTCTCTCTTTTCTGAATGACAGTAACTGTGATGCACTCAACTCAAACCTTACCCATGTCCTTTTTGTTTTTTAAAGAAGCTCCCATCAATTCAGGTGTCACGGGCCAGGCTTTCTTTCTGCTTGAATTTTAAAACACCTCTCAGAGGACAGAAGTGACTGCTTCCCTGAAAGACAACCTGCTCTCGTTCTGAACGAAGGGGCCCCTTTGGTTTACACAGCAACTCTCCTCTCTCCAGTTGCATTAACACAACCTGCATGCAACACCTTGACCAGTCACTACTCTTCCTCACAATTTCCTGTGCAGCTTTCAGCAATTACAGCATAAAAAGAAAAATCAGGGAAATCTTCACTTTCCAGAAAGGTAGTGTGCCACACTCCTGTACATAACGAGAACGTAGCTAAAAGCCATTTGAGTGCAGCTCTGTCAGCACAGGTACACGCACTGCAGCAGAGTAGATGTCCTGGCCTGTGCCCAGTGCCCAGGGCTGTCCCAGTGCCCCGCTCCTGGCCGGGGTGCTGGGACGGGTCCTGGCTGCCAGCCCAGGGGAGCCCCTGCTCATACCACACTGCTCTGGGTAAACTGGAACAATGCTTTTGCAAGCTAGATTTATGCATACAATAAAGATCATTGGTTTCTTTCTTGTTTTTGTACTTTCTACAAGTTGAGGAACTCACAGTGCCCTTTGATGTGATGAAAATACACAATAAGTGCCAAACATACAAAGCGTACATTTTCTACAGAATATTTCTGTGAGTAAGGATTTCAGTTCACAGAATACCAAGGACATATTCTTTTTAAAAAATCCAAATTTTCATCCACAATATCTTTGATTTGTAATAATTATAAATTAATGCAACCTATTGTATTATGCTTTATTTCCTGTTTTAGTTGACATCTGACAGATTCCAGTTAGTACCTTACTTTTTTAAAAAAAAGAGGTATAAAGCAGATTGGAGCCATTCTTCCTGTTAATCTGTCTAATCTATCGGTATTAACACTTTGGGTCTACTCCGTTAAGAAAACGAAGTGCTCCTTACAGCATTTCTGCCAACGGTTTTATAGAAGGCAGCTTGACTGTTTTCTAATACTGTATTTTTCATAAATCATGCATTTCTCTTTCCATATAAAGCAATAAACACATTTAGGATGCAAAGCTGCTCAGTGAATCACTATTTCTGGCTACCCAAGCAGAACCTCCTGCTGCCCACTGCTCTGCCTGCCCTCTCTGGGGTGATCCCACCACAGGCTGCCCCACCAACTCCCTCCATCCTCCTGCACCTTGGGATGTATTTTTTACTTTGAAGTTTGTTGGACACTCCTTGTATCTCATTTTCTGGCATGTTGTAAGCAGACCGAGGTATACTTCAAAAGGCAATGCAAGCCTACAGTATTTATGGAATCCCAAATTAGAAAATAAAGGGAGGACAGAAACTAAATAATTTAAAAAATTATTGGGGAATGATAAGCAAGTTTTATTGCAGAGCAGTATAAAGATGCTTTATCTTGTCATTGAGCTGTAGCAGGGCGTATGTGCTCCTTATGAACTGCAAACACTCAGCTATGGCTTGCTAACAACACAGCAACTAGCTTTCATCACTAAATGCACTGCAAGAAAATAACTGAGGTTCTTTTGGTTTCAGCTTTACATTTTTTTTCCTGTCCTTTGGGCTTTTACCTGAAGAAATGGAGAGAGATCTAGCTACACTTGTGTCTGCCATTCACTTCAAAGATCACACCTTTCTCTTTTCTATGTCCATTTGCATTAGGAAGCCCAAGTATCATCATGAGATCTTGCAATTATAGCACCTCTCTCAGCTTTCCATCTCTCTGGGGTATCCACCCATCATATATAAGCGTAAGAAGCCAAGTTACAGAAAACTCTGTTCAGGTAGCTATGTGTCCTAAAAAGAAACTAATGTATTAAAAATATAAAGCTACTTCAAGATCTACTTTAAAGTTCCTGAGTTCCTAATAATTTAAACTTCTTAGGAGTAGAAGTACTCATGCAATGGTGTCATATGATGGGTATTATACTAGTTACAAAGTATATGCTTATGAAAGTATATATTCTTCTGGTAGTAAGCAAATGCATTAGAATGTTTTCACTTGAATAAAAATTATGGATAACGGCTTAATAACACTTTGGTTAGTCTACCTGAAGCTAGATATCTATTTAATCACAATTCTAGGAATTTTCACTTCAATTTATGTGTGTCAACAATATTGCTGTGCACGTTTCTTTTTTTTTTTTTTTTTAAAGTTATAATCAGTAGCTACAATGTAAGAAAAAACCTGGTATTCATTCTGCATCTTTCACCTTCTGAAGGGATACAGCTGAAAAATAATTCAGTCTGGAAATCTAATGTCTAGGTGACAGGAGTAGGCCTATCCAAAAAACAAGACAGCAGCTCCTAGAAAGATACACTTGAGGCTCCAGAAGCACTTTTTGAAGGGTTGTTACAATAAGCTTCTACTGATCAGATAATGCTTTTTTTCTTCTTCTTCTTCTATTTTCCTGAAGAAGAGAAAAGATTTCTGTGTAAGCTCTCTTTCATGAAATATGATGTAGCCAGAGAATGAAAGTGGCAGATTTGTTACCCTTTTTTTTCTTTGCTTTGCTTCTTTCTGCAGTCTAACATGCTTCATATTCTTAAACTAATTGATTTGGGCTCTACAATTCAGTGGGGAATTATGTCATCTACATTGCTGCTTACAGTCACACACTATATTTCACCATCTTACAAGACCACCAACATCAGTTTTGTTGACATCAATTAAAATACAGAGATATTTATCTTTTAAAAGCTCTTTTTCTGAACTGATTGAATGGGGTCTGATCCAGCTCTGGGCATCAGCTTCAGGATCTACCATTTCTTGCGTGGAAGTTTCTTCACAAAAGAATTTCTGCTAAGGGGTCTGAACATGAGAAGTTGTATCCTGTCTTTGTCTTCTGGTGTCTTATTCACATGAAAGCTGGGAAGAGTTCCTTCCAACAGGCTTCCCCAAACTATCTTAATATTTACAAATAGTCATATACATACCCATGTTAAAAAAAAAAAAAAGGTGCATATATCTAATTTTCAAAAGGTATTTATCTTTAGGAGATCTCTGATTTTTAGGTAAGAAAAATTTTACTACTTCTTTTGGGAACTATTGCTTTTAACCAATTTTATAAAAATATAATCAATGGAGAGCCCACTGTTCTCCAAACATCTTTCACAAGAAACACTCTCCACTTAGTAGAAAAGTGTTTCACAATGTTGTTTACACTGGTGAATGCTTTTTGTAGTTCTTATGAGCACTGTATCTGCTCATCTTCTGTTGCTAAATACCCAGGTGGACACAGTTTTCCTACAAAACGGAAGCTAACCTGGGGGTTCAAGACAAAGCAACACTTCACAGGCCAAGCAGACTCCTCAGCTGGTGGTGTGGGTGCTGTTCTCACTTCTGTTCCCAAAGTGCTGAGTTATATTTACACACAAAGTTTAAAGCTGTACTCTGAATTTCTCATGCACTTCACACTACCATTATTTCAGAGTTGTGAAAACCAATGTGTGATAATAGGGAAAAAAAAAAAAAAAAGTACTTGTACAGATTGTGATGTGGAGAAAACAGCAACAGCTGCCACACAGGCTGCCTTGCCAAACTTACATGCCAGGGTTTGAATAAGTTCCACTGTAATTGGGCAAAAAGGCTGGATATTAACAGGGAACATTACACAATGCTGCTAACTGGTAACATACATTAAAGAGACAGAATATGACATTATGCAAAACCGTTCAAGAAGTAAATCAATAAATAACACACTTTCATTGAGAGCTATCAGAAATTAATGGTATTTCCATGATTTCAAGTCTTTTCTCTTCGAGCTCACTACTGGTTTTAATGGATATTAGGAACACACACAGTGTCAGTTGTCAAATATTATTTTGTCTTGTATATCAGAACCATGAAGGATGTTTTCAGCATTAGCTGATGGATTATTTTGATCAATTCAGATTTATTGAAGCCTTGCCTTACCTGAAAGTAAAATAAAACAACAAAAAAAATAAAACAAATTGAGTTAAGTAAAATTAAAAATAGTCTCCCATTATAGAAGCTTTTCCTCTCCTTGGAAGACCACAGTTCACAGCTTGCAACTGAAGGAAAATTTTATAACTGCATCCAATCAATAATACAGCCATAAGCACAGGTCTGCTCACCAATGAAATCTGCTGCACCAGGCATCTAGAGAAACCAAGGCCAGCACTCCTGAAATAAGTCATGATTACAGGTTGCAACTGTGGCTGCTAAGAGACGGACAGTACCAAAATAAATATAAGAAGGAAAAAAAAAAAAAAAAAAGCAGAAGGGCATCTAACATTTACTTTCAGGTACCAATTTCTGTCCAGTGAGATAATCCAGAGCACCTTGCAGATTACAGTAGTTGTCACAGGGTCTTTAAGCGTTCCAGGAAAACTGCTGCTAGTATGGACATTGGAAAAAAATATACCCTAAATTAATTCATTATCTGACTAGAGCTAAACTGCCTATTTCAAATAAAATATAGACCCCCTGTTCAGAACTGCTTGATCCTTGCACTCTGTGGGTTGGCCAGGGGTCACAGATTGCAAACTACCTGGAAGGGGATATTCTTAAATAGGAAGAGGTACCGAGTTCCCAACAGATTCAGCAATGGGCACATCTGAAAGAAGTGACACACTAGCATTCCCTTTAAAGGCTTTTTCTCCTTTCGGAGATGTTGGCTAGTATAGGCTAACTGCTAATAAAGTGCTCCTACAGCCTTTGCAGAGAAAATCCACTCTGCCCTTGTTCCCAATGGGTACAGATGTGTGAAAAATGGATTATAAGGAGTTATGGTAAAAATGTTCCTGATAATTAGATCAGTTAAAAATAGCCTCAAACAAATTCCTCCCACTGTAGGTCCTACCTAGTATGCAAAGTCCATCAGTCACACTCAGCCATTCACTGTATAGGAGCTTTTGTATCTTGGCGACAAATGCCAGGTTTTTTGATTCTCATTCTGTCCAAATAAAGTCTTTCAGGTATCTTCAATTTCAAACTCTTGATAGCTAACCGGTAACACCAAGGTTAAATTAATAACAAACTTGATACAGAAATGTGGTTTATTTAAAATGTAAACACATTAAGATCCATTATTTTAAGATATATGGCCAATTTTCATACTACATTCCCTGGAATTATGGTTTAAAAGACACATTTTAGCAAATAATCTACAACATACTTTGTTCTCCATAATGGTACTCACGGGAATTTTACATTCCACTCGGTTTTCTACTTTATGCTGATGATATAAGTACTCATGCTAATAACACTAATACTTCAGTGGTCTGCAGTAATATGTGCTCGAAAGAGAAAAAGAACTATTTGCTTTCAATGTTTCAAATTCAGCTAAGCATTAAGATTTCTGTGTTACCTCATTAAGAACTTTTGGCAGTTTCGCTGTAGGATTTAGGCAGCTGAGTGGAATACAGTTGGAATATAAGAGTTTAGATCCAAAGGAAAACTCTCAAGACTAACCAATTTATTTGTAATCCATACAGTTTCCTACTTTAAAGTATTTCATTTACTTCCAGAACTGTTGCTGTCTTGTCTGAATGAATTGCTGCTGGTCTTCCGCCTGGACCCAGCGGAGACCCTCAAGTGATCTGCCCCTTTGCTTAAGCCACTGTGGGGTACAAGTCACCAGTGCAACATGGGGGTAGGCAGGAAGACTCAGCTCTGCACCCACGGGATGGTCCCAGGAGCAGAGCTCCCCACCTTACTGCTGTTGAGTAGCACAGCAAGGAAATTGCCCACCTCAAAATTGCTTTTACATTTTGGGAATGCTCCGCACCCACCTTCCGTCCCTTTTGAGGAACCAAACCTTTGCAACATGATAATTCTCTGTTTTGCCATAGTATTACAGCAACGTAAAGAAGAAACACAAATATTCAGTTAAAATCAAATTTAAAGCAAAGTTATGTTTTCTATGGGAGCTGCCAAACTTCAGCTGTTGAATATTTCCTCATAATTGTTTAAAAACTGTGTAAACTTGGAACATGCCGAGGAACTTCATTGCAAATATGACTTTACTCAAATTGAACCTTCTCGTCTGGCATGGCAGTGTCTTATGTATAGACCCTGATTTCCTAGGCTGCAGATTTAATTACTTGACTCTTTTTAGGAGATGCTTTTGAATAATCTTGGTTGATGCTGAGCATCTTGATATGAACACTAAATACTTCTGAAAGACCATAGTGCCCTGATGCACCGGTTTTGGCCACAAAGCTGGCTTAAGAAGTTCCTTCTTGCTCCTTCCTTCTTGCTCTTTCCTTCTTGCTCTTTTCATCCCTTTGTCCCATGCCTAGCCGAGGAACAAAAGAGGCAACACACTGTGGTTTGCGTATGAGAAGGGGTGTTGTTGGTCCTATAGAGATCATGACAGGAATGTCCTGGAATGTTTTGTTTGTTTTTTCCCAGAAGCACGTGTCCTCAGTTTCACCTGCTTTTAAAACCCATTGATGCTATAGATGCGCCTTAAGTAATGCACAGGTTTAAGTAGCTCACTGAACAGTGGCAGCAGGAGCTTGGTTTCAGAAAGCCACTGCGAGTGAAAGGAAGCAAGAGTAGGGGTTTTTTTTCTTTTCTTAAAGTTTGTGCATTTTCTTTTATTGACACTCAGCCCTTCCAGGAAAATTACTTTAAGAACAATACTGCTCTGAACCTTACAGAGTATTATAAATGATTTCTTACTTTTACCTCAATAACAAAAAAATAAATTGTATGAGTACAGAGGTCTAACTGCAAAAGGCAAAACTCAGTTCCTTTCCTGGTTCACTTCACAAAGTGCATTAGCACCTAGCTGAAATCAGTGAAATGTGGGTCAGTTCGGGCACAAGCACACTTGCAAAGACCTCACTGCAAAAAAGGCCCTGATCACAGAGTAAAGAGGTTAATCTTCCTTGTAACAATATACAGAATAAGCAGCAACTACACGTAGGTAACTATACTTAGCATTGGGCCTATCCTTAACTGTGTGAGCAACTTTTAGTTATTCAGTGCTCCTGACCAATTCTAACTAGTACTGTTATCTCCTATGAGACCGCTCGAAAATGCAATGGGCACTTCTTTATTTTTGAATACAAAAATAGAGTTCAGGTTACTGGCTTTGTAAGGTTTTTAATTGTTACTTTTAGTAACATTTTTAGTGCGAATTCCCATATCTAAATGCTCAAAACAGAGTCCTGACAGCTCTCGCTTCCTCCGCAGCATAGTATAGTGGGAGACACATTTCTTCAGAAACAGTAAGGCCAGTTTGGTTTCTTTGCAGAGCTGCCCAGAGTATAATTTCTGCTAAGATTAATATGTACTTGTGTGCTGGCTGGTCTCATGACTGATTTCTAGTTGTTTTGACAGCTGCAGTTGTAGTATGCGCTGCCATTGAAGTCAGTAGAAAAACTTGTCACTAACTTCAGTGGGAGTAGGAGCAGGGGCTTTACAAGCTGCATTTAAGAGCTTAATAAGAAGTCCTCAGAGGCTTCATGGAGCTAAAACATTTCTAAAGCACATCTCTTCCCCTTATTCTGAACAGCTCTGTGATGTTGCAAAGGAGATGCTTAACTGATGTGTCAACAACAAAAAAAACCACATCAGCAGACCACCATCCCAGCCTTTGAGTTTACCTTAGGTATGGAAATTTACCCCAACAGGGGATTTATCACTCAATAATATTTAGATGATATTTGAACACAGGAACAATGGAGACTTAAATGCATTTATTAGGGTATTATTTTTAACTTATTTAATATTAGTGCTTTAAGAATTACATCCTTATTATAAATAATTATCAATAAACGTTTATTAAATTTTGTGTTTAAACGAACAGGTAGTAAACTAAAGAACATTTTAACTGCTCATGCTTTTGAAATCTCTTTGGTTTTGCTCCTGTGGCCACACACACCGTATTTTTTAAAGGATGGGGGAAAACATTTAATAGGACAAGTCTGGAGCTCCCACCATATTAGCCTAGGATAACTTCAGTTATTCCAGGTCCTGCTAGAATGAATCGTGTTCTGCCTAGTTTGTGTCTCTGGTCACTCCCACTAATCAAAAAGAGTTTCTAGTCTTGAACCACAAAGCTTTCAAACTGAACTCTACATTGACGAGCTCAGCTTCCCATGCCAACAACCTTCAAAGCATGGTGGAACGGTATGACAAGCCATTGTTAGAAAGTCTCGTTTTCTCCTCTGGATAAATGGCAAATGCAGTGAAAATCTTACTGGGTTCTCTTTTTTTTTTTGAGTAGGAATAATGAACATATCATGCTATATGAGAAAGTAAAAAACTATTGTGTTCCAATCTGATTAAAAGAAATGGGATTTAGTTCTTGTGTTATCACATGATGCAAAACCGAAAAGTTAAAGACTTCTCCACTAAAAATGGGTGAGGGGCAAAATAATATATTTCACTACATTTACTTCAATTTATGGTGACTATTCTGCTATTTCTGTAGACTGAATTTGCTACTGTTGTGTTAAGAGGAAAGTAGACCCAGAGTTGGAGAGCTAATAGCTGTTTCATTTACAAATTCCTCAATACCCCTGGGGCAGAAACATCCATCAACCTTATTACATATAAGAAATACGGGTTGGTGTTTATGTGCTTGACTCGGGGTGAATGCATCTGTATCTCCCTGGCACCACCTGGTACCTTGGTGACGTTTTGAGAAAGTACCACCGTATTACCATCACTCCTCAAAAAATAAGGCATCAACAAAACAGTTAATTTTAAATCTTACTTCAATTAGTATATGGCCACATATAGCTGAACTACTGAGTGAGCTACAGTGGGAAAAGGGATGTATGTGACAATATCAGTGGACTTGTCCAGACTGGGTACTTGCTTATTTTTATAACAGTTGAATACACAATAGGTACTATATTAGTAACAGAGACAATTCACTTTGTAAACCTTATGTCTTCCTCAAATAAAAATGACATTTTTTCCCAAATTCAGTATTTTCATGCATCTACTGCTAACATGAAACGTGGTGGAAAACACCAGCCACAGACGTAAATATTACTATATTACTATTCTAGTACTGTATTACTATTGCATTAGTATTATTATACTAAGTATTTATTTAATATTTACTTACTATGGCAAACATTATGTTCACTTGGACCTACCTTAAATGGCAAGGTTATCTTGTTAATATTTTTCTAAGCGACAGTGTCTATATATTTTGTGTATTTTAGATAAAGCATCAAAATGAAACTTATGCAAGAGGGATTATATTATCAGTATTTCTGTCTGTTTTCTAGAAATCAATGAAAAGTAAATAAATTTTAATTTTTGAAGAAAAGTATCATTAATTAAGTGAAACGTACAACTGGAAAGCATTATCTTTCAATGAAATGGATTTTTTGGTATAAAAAGTGACTCCAGAATAAAAATGAGGGAGAGTCAAATTGGAACAGAGGTCAGCTAAACACTCTCACTGGAATTTAAACACATGAGTAATGTTTGTTTTTATAATGTTTCAATGATGTCCCAATTGCATATTCAATTGCAACCAAAGCACAGATGTGACCGTTTAATGAGAATACAGTCCTGCTCTAAATCAATGCCTAAGCTGTTCTCTCATAAGAAATACTTGTAAATATTAGAAAGATAACTATTATCTATGATGAGATGCCCAGAACTAAACTCAATATTCCAATTATTCTCAAGTGTCTGAATCTTCTTGGGTATTTTTTTTTACCATCTCATCCTCTGAAATAAATTGTTGAAAATACTTTTGCTAGTTCTGGGGGTTTTTTTTGTTTGTTTTATGGTTGGTTTTTTTTTTTTCCTACAAAAGCTGTGCACACTACATAGTAGTTGTATACATGCACTGCAAAGCTGTTTTTGCTGCAGTCATAATCAGCATTAATCTTGTTTACTACCCTAATGAAAATCCTAACAATAATTGTAATAAATAATAATTCTTTGCAAAACATCAGTTGTACCCAGAGTATTCTGATCATATTAAATAATGTAGTCTATAGAATTTCACTTTTTAAGCTGTTGGTAAATGAAACATTACAAGTTAGTTTATGAAACACTGCTGAAAATACACACTTTTTGTTCTAGGCTGAGAATTAAAAGGCAAAAGAAAAATAACTTCCAGAATAGCATAAACTCATATATGAGAACCTACTAAAGGGCACATTATCAAAGGCTTTCTATCTAGTTTTGAAGAAAAGAAATTAAGATTCAGCATAAAAATGTTAAGGACTTTATCAATGCATATGGACCACTAAAATGTCTGGTTTCTAAAATAAAGTCCCTTGAATATTTGCTCAGAATTTAAAATCGGTTCTTAATCTCACAGGCAGGTGGCATTAAACGAAGGTAAAACCAAAGTATCATATTTCCTTTGAGGGTTTTCAATGTGTGATCTCGTCTTTCTTACTCTCTGAACCTTATTATAAAACTTATTATGTAACATTAAATATTATGGCTGAGGAAACGGAAAAGAATAAACCATTTTCTAGATGCATATGCATTCCTAATTTAGCAGTACTTCTTAGGTTATAATTTGATGGTTTTACTGCAGCTGGAAAATTATATAAAGTCAAGTTGGAATCCAGTGAAAATACCACATTCCTGGCTGCCGTTCCCCATCCCCGTTAGCAGTTATCAAGCTGGAATAGCATAGCTGGAGCAGGCTCCAACTGACGTGTTAGTGGAACCTACACTTGCAACACAGAAAAGAGGAATTTGAGTTTGAGCTGATTAACCAAAAAGCTTCTGTGAGTTAGGACGGGCAATCTGCAGAAGAGACGAGTACTGAGGCTTCTGCCTTCTCAGCCATTCCCTAGCACTGCCTTTGTGCTCTCTGGAGCAGTACAAAGCCACAAAGAATAGTTAAGACAAAACTGATATTCCCACTTTCCACCTTGCCTTGATAAAAATTCTGAAGCTGGCAGTCCTGCTGATGGTATGGTGTACAAATACTAACAGGTTGGGCCGTATTGTAATAGTTTCATATTTACTAAAAGATGGTGAGGCACAACGTGGCTGTACTGGGAAGTGTTATGAGCCCCACTGTATCCTGTGGGTCTGCAAGGACCCAAGCACTGATTCTGTTAACCCGGTCAGCAGAAGGGCAAGCCATGGAGCGAGAGAGATGCTTTCTCAGCATCGTTGCCCAGAGACTAATGTCTTTTATACCCAGTATTAGGGGATTTACGGGCTTATCAGAAAATTTTCTGTTGCTTTCAACTTGTTTCAGATAAGTCCTTAATGAGTAGAGTATACGCCCCTGAAGACAGCCTGGTCTGATGATATTCCTCCATCCTGTGCTTCAATCTGTATTACTTGATCCTATCACTGCACTCAGCCTTGACTCCTCCAACCGCTGGCATCTCACTGCTAACTGCCAGAGAATCTGAACATGGGAAAACATTTACAGCCTACACTAAGCATTCCTGTTGCTGTTCATGTTGGTAAGTGTTGAGTCAGCATCCGTGAAATTATCATAGAATTGTTTAGGTTGGACAAAACCTTTAAAACCATCAAGTTCAACCATTAACCCAGCACTGCCAAGTCCATCACTAAACCATGCCCAAAGTTGCACATGTACACATCTTCCAAATACCTCCAGGGCTGGTGACTCAACCACCTTCCTGGGCGGCCTGTTCCGGTGCTTGACCACCTTTTCCGTGAATAAATTTTCCCTAATATCCAACCTAAACCTTCCTTGGTGCAACTTGAGGCCGTTTCCTCTTGTCCTATCACTTGTTACTTTGAAGAAGAGACCAACACCCACCTCACTACAGCCTCCTCTCAGGTAGTTGTAGAGAGCGATAAGGTTTCCCCTGAGCCTCCTCCTCTCCAGACTAAACACCCCCAGCTCCCTCAGCCGCTCCTCATAACACTTGTGCTCCAGACCCTTCCCCAGCGCCGCTGCCCGTCTCTGGACACGCTCCAGCACCTCAATGTCCCTCTTGCAGTGAGGGGCCCAAACCCGAACCCAGGATTCGAGGTGCGGCCTCACCAGTGCATTGAGTCATACAGCCCTGTATAACATCTTTCCCCTATGATACGTTGTATTTGAGGTGCAAAGAGGATAATGATCATTGTATGCATGTAACTGTAAAACACTTAAACCCAAAATGAACGCAGTGAAATCTAGGACATCTACATCACACATAGGATAATTTTTTTCAAAGTTGAAGAAAGGCAAAGTCACTTTACTATGTTACTGCTTCACAGAGGTTATATCCTTTTCTTATGAGAACTATAAGTTAACATTCTTAGAAATTATTCTAAATATGATCTAGAAAGTCCTCTTTATTTTGTGAGGTTTGAAGGCAGCTGGTCAAAATAGGAAGGCTGAAAGGATAGAAGTATGAAAGCATGACTCTGAACTTTCTGAACTATCTACTTTTGATAAAATCATATATGTTTGTAGCATTTGCTGGATTATACATTAAAGAAGATATTGGTATTTCTAGTTTAGTGATCTGGAGATGTGGGATTCAGCAGAACCAAATCTATCTGAAAGAAATGGTGAAGTTTCCCACCTAACAAATCATCTTTGTAATGACATGACACATAGCAGAGCAAAATATTTGCAAGAATAGCACTGAAACACAAAAAAAAGATCTATTTATGTCATTGTGATAAGATGAAGTTCGTTTTGTATTAAGATAGCTATAATAAAGCTACATTTGGAACTCCAGGAACAATAGTTCCAACTAATTATCTCATTACTGTATACTAATAGCTACAATTTTTCTGCTGTCTTTGTCCACTAAGATAACTGTATGATATCCACTTTGTTCTGAAATGCGTTCCTTTCATAAATTCACATTTCACCTCGTGAGTTGTTCTTCCATTCAAAAGCATTTCTCAAAGTCTTCCTGGATACAAAGGGAATATATTTGCTGCTGTTACAAAAAGAGCAGCCTTGCCAAACCTGTTTGGGGACAAGACTGCTCTTTCCCTTTGGACCTCTTCAGAAGAAAAGAACACATGTCGCGCTGCTACAAAGTGCTCAACCTGCTGAACAACACTCATGCAATCTGCTAACAATAAATGAACAAGGAACATATTTGCACAGCTTACTAGGACTGGTACCACACAGAGCTGTGAGCCTGCAGAGAGCTGGGTACTCCCACTCACTGTGCAATTCCAATGAAGGCACTAGATAAGTAATGAGCTATGCCACAGCACTGACTTTTCTTAATTACCATCAACTGGCATGTGATTATTACAGAAATTCTCATCCTCTGTGGAAAGATCTGGGTTTGTTAAAAGTGGAAACCTTCCTTTCCAAACACATGCACGCACACAGACACACAGTTCAGGTTTCAAAGTCGAACGCTCCCTCTTAGGACATACTGGTACTGGAATATCTTGGGCAAGCTTCATTTGAACCCCTTGTGTCTATGCATCAAGTTACTGGCATTAATTGCATAGTCGTGTAATCGCACACTCTTTGGTTTCTGGTTAGATCCCCAGTTTTTCAGCCCACGGCAGAGACAACAGTCATATAGCAAACAGCTATTCAGGATTTTGTGTTGTTCTCACTGTGTGGCTCATGTCTGTGTTACAAGAAAACATAGCTCTCATTCCAGTTTAGCAGTATTATCAACTATCTCTTTTGTAGGCTACTTCTCATGGTGACGTCACAAATATTAATAAAAACTATTTTATAGCATGCTGATGAGGTACATTAGTTCCCATCTTATGGATATAACTGAATCACAGGCAGTAAAGGTAGGCAATTTGCATTAACTGAGCCTTCTTACACTGGCCTGTCAATTACTGTTTCCAATCAACTGGCACAAAATGAGCCCAAAACTTCATTAAAGTTCCTGGGTGCTACCACAGTAAGAGAGGCACATCTGGCTCTTATGTCCGTACTAGTAAATTAAGCAAGCCCTGGAAAGTTGCTGGCACTAAGGGCAGCTGGCACAGAAAGCTTGTATCCACACCAGCAGAGCGCTCTTGCCTCCAGCCTGGCCCTGGCTGCGTGAACACTGCCTGCTGGAAATGGTCTCTGGACCCATTTAATGGCAAAACATGCCGGCATACTACCGGGAAGGATGCTGGCTGGGCCACACCAGCTTGGGCCAGCAAAGGTTATAACAGTTTGCTGGCACAGACATGCCTGCCCACTGCCCAGGAATGCTCCCAAGCAAACAGTGAGCACAGGTTTTATCACCAAAATTACCTTCTTACACTTTTTCCCCTCTTAAAAGCGCTGCAGAAGGTAGCTTGCTACATAGAAACCAGATCATTCTGCTTATCATTTTTACTGGTGTTTTCCTTACCCAAATCTATGAAATGAAACACTATGGAACCAAAATATCTATTGTACAGCATTTCAAGGTAATAATAGTAGATATCATCTATATTTGTATGGCTTGTCACTCCAACATATTTTATGTTCTGGATAAGAATTTAAAAACCTGGATAAAAATCTAAAATGGATTACTACACTGAGCAGAAGATCAGCTTGAGGCACAAAATACATTTCTATGTATTTCTAGCTTCCTTAATAAAAAAAATAAAATAATAAAAAAAAAGGATTGCACACAGTGTTTGCCATTTGTTTAACAGCTATATTTATCACACTGTCTAAACTGATGGGCCAAGGGGAAGGAATCTTTTAATGCAACATCCAGTTAAGAGATTAGAATAGAGTTCAGTCTTCTGGAAAATAACATTTTTTATACACGAGCAAATGTGTGGCCAAAGGGTATGAAAACTGTGCAAATAATTTTTAAGCAAGTATTACTTTAAAAAACAGTGACCCCCTCCCCACCCTTGTTCCTAGGTATATGTGCTCTTCCAAGAAAAGAAAAACATACATTATGTAAATCAAGGGATCTCAAATGGTGTTAAATATTTTCTTTTGATTTTAGCAGCAGTATTTATTTATTCATTTCCCTGCTTACTTTCAACAGTTGTATCCCATACTTGGCATTTTCATCTACCTGAAACCTCAAATTTCTAAGTTTGCAGAACCTGTTATGCCATTACCTGTTAATCTAATTTTTTTTTCTTAGCTATTACCCTACTGAAGCCAGCATTTTTATAACATGATGCATTTCTTTTGCCATGAGAAATAAAAATGCTTCTATTCCCTATCTTATTATTTTGGGAATTGAGATTTTTGCCTAGATACTATGTCTGTCTTACTGATTTACTGCCCAGAATAAGGAAGGATCTGAAGAACCATCTTAACAGCAAAAACATTAAAATCACTCATAGTAAAAAATCATTATAAATTTCAACATTAAAATGTCCAAAATGCAGAATTTTAATATCTATTTTCCAGAAGGTAATTCTACACTGTTTTTAAGGTACTCATTCAAGTTCTAAGTATGTGCATAACAAGGATAATGTTGGATAGGATTTTTTCAATATTTTAAAAAGCTCACCTTAGAGCTACAGGTACTCTGCTCTGGATAAGTATTTTTGTTTTAGTTTAACATCACCATCCAAATACTAAACAATTAAAATTTCACACAAAACAGAATAAGCCTAATGCAACAGGAGGAAACAAACAAAAAACTTCCTTTCCACCAAATAACATAGGTACAGATTCCCCACTGCTTGCATAAGCTTTTTAACTTTACAAATCCAGCACAGTATGATTTTATGAGATGAAAAGCACTGTTCTGCTCTGTGAAGAAGTACAAAGGTCTATATGAATTGCAGTGCATTGGAAAAACAAGGTAATTGTTTTGTGTCATTATAGAAACAACAGAAGCAGCACCACTGCAAGAAGCTGATCAATTAGGTGTATTGGTCCTTCTTGTTCCATTGCCAGGGAGCTAAACCTTCAAGGAGCACCCATGCACACAGAGGTGTTTCTAATGCTGGTTTTATTACCCCAGTAAGGGATTTATTGTATTAAAATCTAAGTGCATATTTATTCAAATTAAAAAACTCAGGATTTCCCTCTTGACTTAGTGTTACTTATAAGCTGTACTATCCCGGGATCGTACTGTGAAATGACATCAACCATTTCACAAATAAGTTGTATGCTGATGCTATATAATATATATATGTTTATAATCAGTTGATAGAAGTTACAGGTATGTTGGAGATGGAGATAACTGCTATCCTTAATGGCTTGAAGTATACATCAATCAAAGGTGTCACAGAGAGTTACAAATTGTTCTCAAAGGCAACCTGCTGAACTGAACTATATATCTGTAACAAATACAATCAAAATATATATATCTCAATTACTGAGTTCATGTAGATGGTTTATAAGTTTAACATAATATAATACAAAACTGTAAATTGGTTATAAATGGGGCATGAATAAATTTAGACTTAAAATTACAGGAAGATATTTAAACATCTGAGGATCAGAGTTCTGAAATGGTTGCACAGGGCAAGAAACCTAAATTGTTTTAATATGAGTCTCATAAGCTTATGAAAGGGACTATATAAAATAAACAGAATAAATTCTGGAGACAAAAAAGGGCAATGTGAGTCTTGTGTATCCAATTTGTGTCATCAAATTAAAAGGAGTCTGGACCATAACATCCCTCATTACAATGTTTATTGTATAAATCTCATACTGAGAGCCAACCATCACTCCCTATGGGATTTAGGAAAACATTTAGCCATCTTGGAAAAAACAGATAGCGAGAAGAGCAGGAGAAGGGGGATGCTCACTTGGAAGCTGGAGATCCGCCATTTAAGACAAGCATTTATTCGCCTGCCTTCTCCAGTTCTCAGACATGCAGTTGGTGTGTTGAGCTTGCTTGATCAGGATCAAGTTACTCTGAAAATTTGGGATCAAAAGTAGCTTTTTTTTCCACAGGTTAGATTACTGGGACAAATCAGCTTGTTTTATTTTGGCTGCATTTTCATTTCTCCCACCCACTAGTATACCTACTAACATCACCCAGGGATGCTGTTTATCAAATCTATTGTTACTACACAGAAAAGGATTTGGCCTCGTTGTCTGCTGCGCATTTCTAGACAGAATAAAGAATCCCTTCATGCAGCCTTCTGTATTACCGGAATATGTATCTGACCACTACAGATAAGGCTAGAGAAGAAAAACTTCCAGCCAAGGATGTATTAAGAGACTATGCAGTCAAGCAATGGCGCTGTGAGAGTAACATATTACCAGTGGAGCTCCCTTTAGTTTTATCATCATATGAATCTGACATAAATTATTTTGGCACCATATTAATCAGTAGGAAGAAGCAGGTTTAATCTTGCACTGTAAAAAACTTTAAATTAGGGTTTGGATTATACCCAACATGAGATTCCTATTAGTCATTTTTCTGTAGTCTGTAGAAAGTAGAAGTATACACTCTGCTCAATTGTGTCCAACCACAACTGCTATAAACTCAAATCTGTTTTGAATAACCAAGCTACTCACAGGCCAATGAACTTTTGCCCCTGATTAAAACAGTCAGATTCGTCTTTTATCTCCACAGGAACTATAGAAACTTTTTTTCTTCTACTGATCTAACTTCATTTGCTAAACCAAAGTGTCTGTGTAGCTGATAGTGCCACATATCTTTGAGTTTATGAATATACCTTAGTCACCACGGGGACCCCTTCCTCAGCTGTTCAGGTGAAGGAGGGTGACGTGTGCGGGTACTGTATCCCTCATTAAATGCTCCCCTTGCTCATCCTCCACTTCCCTAGAAGGTACGTTCCAATGTTTCCAGTTCCACCCTATTAGAGCACCAAACAGTGACTGGAAATAACTGGAAATTTGTCTTGTGCTGACTAGGAGTCAGGTCTGCCAAACCACCATACTGAAGCCACCAAAACCAGCCTGCATTTTCTCTAAGGCAGAGTGGGGAAAAGGGATCTATGCAGAACTCATGCACGGGATGTGTTTGTGAAAGACACTGGCATTAACATTAATCTATTGGTTTTAACATGGTGAGAATTAAACTGAACTAGATTTTCACTGGTTGTAAACCTGAGGCCTTTCTGCCCTAGATGTTTTCCACATACATGATAGTGACTATTGCTACAACTAAGTAGCAAATCAATTTGCTAGTGAGGAGCAGAAAGACATCAAAGGCAAAAACTATCAGAGGACACCTACATGTGGTAACTGGTTTTCTTTGAGAATTCAGTGAAAAAAGTGAGGGCAAAACAGACAAACATTGCCAGAACCAGTGCCTTTCTGCGCTTACCTTATTGAAAACAGAATTTTATAATTTTATCACAGTAGCACATGAGCCTTTCTGAATGCGTGTTTCTCCTTAGTCACCACTTTGCCTTTCTCCTTTTAGGAGAATTCTGCAATGCAAGCTGGGTGCTGACATCTTTGACCATGAATACAAGCTTGGTGACATGGCTTGTTTATGTCATCTAAGAGCACCTGAAGGAAGTCATACTTCAGCATCACATTGCTAGAAAGGGGAATGGATTAAAACTAGGAACAAGCAAAGAAATATTTCTAACAGTGTCTGTTGACTTTGTACTGTCATGGACTGTCACCTTCTCGATCCTGGAAAAAACCAGGATGTCACATTGTTTGTAAGGCTAAATCTTAATGCAAAAAGTAAACCTATGAGCAGCAAAACTAGTCATGTCCCCACAGCTGTGTCTCATAGTTGAAGGTCCCTCTCACATCTCCTGCTTTCCCTTAACACAGTATCCTTTGCCATACTTCAACCATGCCTGCAGTAGTAAATCAGTGGTCCAGAGAAATTCTCCAGCTTTCAAACCAGGTAGCACAGCTTGGATCATGTCAGTAAAGCAAACCCTACCAAGTCAGGGGGGCAGATCCAAACTGCCTATTGCAATGGTCTCTGGCACTTCCCTGACCCAACAGGGCCCAGGGACGGTTGGGGAGACGGCTCCTTATCATGGCCCTCAGCTATGCCAGGGGCCGTGCCTGCAGTTGTAGAGCAAAGACCATTGCATACCAACACCCAGGACCACACCCTGGCACTGTTTAATTTATTAGGATAGATGAAACATCTGTATTCCTGAGTGCTCCCAGTTCTCCTGCTCTCCCACTTGTTTGCTACATGTTCTTCACTGCTGACAGGATTTTCTAATCAGAACCTACTCACTACCATGAGTCCAAGTTAAGATCCTGTGTCTTTCCCATGAAGACCATAATAGATGATTTTTGGTGTGGGATTAGGAGTATTTTGTGAGACTTGTATGGAACTGATTACTCCATACATACTTCTACAAGTAACATCTGTGTCCAGTTCTGGGCTCCCCAGTTCAAGACAGACACGGAACTACTGAAGAAAAGACTGAGGGGAGATCTTATCAATGTCTACAGATCTTAAGGGCAAGTGTCAAGAGGACGAGGCCAGACTCTTCAGTAGAGCCCAGCGACAGGACAAGGGGCAACGGGCACAAACTGCAACACAAGAAGTTCCTTCTGAGTATGAGGAAGAACTTCTTTACCTTGAGGGTGGCAGAGCACTGGAACAGGCTGCCCGGTAAGGTTGTGGAGCCTCCTTCTCTGGAGACATTCAAAACCTGCCTGAATGCGATCCTGTGCAACTTGCTCTAGGAGAACCTGCTTTAGCAGGGGGTTGGACTGCATGACCTCCAGAGGTCACTTCCAACCCTGAGCATTCTGTGATTCTCTGATTGCTTGCATGTCCAGACATTTATGCAGCTTTAAAAGTCAAAGCTTCATAGCTCCTAAAAATATTAATGCTTTAATGAAGCCTGAATGGATGTTATCTGCTTTTTCATTCAGTGAATATCTGTAGAGAATCTATTACTTGAGAGATATTTAATATGCAAACTGGCTGTGTTCCTTTTTCCTTTTTTGTGCCCTCTGAAAACATTAGGAGGTCCTCAGGGTTTTAGGAAAATTCTTCTTGACCCATTTCTGCATCTGTCATTTACTTCATGCTTTTAAAAATTGGGCCCTCTGTGGCATAGGATTTTAAAGCCTGCTTTAAGAAGTGACATTAGTGATCACATCCCACTGCATTTTGGTAAAATTGAGTGTTCAATTTTCAGGAGAATTTAGGTTCTAACTGATTCAGAGAGGTGTTCTAGCAGAGCTCATGAGAGCATCAAAGCACTTGGACTCAGTGTGAATCAGGCACCTGAAGTACCTTATCAATTTTAGACTACAGCATGGATATTATCCGAACCTGTTGGAGCCTTTAGGCTCCAAAGTGCTTACATTGCTTTGAAAATGGAACTAAGGCTGCAATAATGCTTAGATAATTTTGGAAATGCTGCCTTTAATCCTTTCACACACCGTACTTTACCATAGGTTCACAGTAAAAGAAAAAATACTTTTCATCTCCTTAGTGCTGTTTTTCCCATTAGGTTCAAAAGCAAAATCTCTACTGAAACCTGCAAGTTATCTACTTTGAAATCAGCACCAGAAAAAGCCCATGGAACATAACTGAGTTGTGTGGATTTCTAGATGTGTTGAAAACATCCCTATGGAAAAGATACCAGTGTCTGTTCATGGTAATTGCAACCAAACATTATTTCTTCATTATTAAATTCTGTCAACAGTTTGTGCATAATTCCATGTGATTTCTGCATACTAAAGCAGAGTCCTCCAAAGTTTAATCCTTTTCATTTATAATGTTAAGGTGCTTCTCACATGTGGTGGATAATCTATAAGAGCATGATGTTGTATTCATTGATTGGGCATTTTTGGCAGCAATTCAGTGACCTGCCTTCATTGCCTATGATAAGAATATTAGATTACTATCAGAAGGAAGCTCATCTAAAGGAGGAAAATCCTGTGAGTCAAAGATGGGAGTGAAAATGTATGTGCATCTGTAACTAGATAGTTGGGTTGCCTATAAGACAATCTGTGACAATTTTTATGTATACAGACCTCTCACCGTCTTCAACAGACATTACACGTGAAGAGAAGCACAGAAGCTATGAAAAGCACTGCAGGTCAAGAGGGCCAAAATGCCAGTGGAGAGGTGTAGGATGACTTACGCCATGGGCACAAGGTGAAAGGAGAAATAAAAAAGCAAAAAACTGTAAAAAAGGCAGAGAAAGCAGAACTTTAGGTCCTACTGGATTCTGAATTTTAGAGGTGGATTACTGCACTGTAGTCACCTTGTTTCACAGCACTAAGGGAAAGAGGAACTGCAGTGCTGAGACAGCACCTTGCTCCCCATCGTGCCACCTGCCTGCTTGGTGCCAACGCAACGCTCCTATCACCCCTTCTGCACATCTCATCCCTGCATCCCATCAGTGCCTCTGGCATGGACAGCATTGCACAGTCCTGCTGTCCACTGTCCGTCCTGCACGCTCTGCTACCGCTGCCATCCCCACAGCGCTGGGAACTGCACTTGCATTTCGTTTGCGCTGGCAGGGGCACAGACAGACAGCAGTTGAGAATAACGGATGCTGCCAATCTGAGAGAGACATTGTATTTAACTGACAAGAAAATACACAGAGGTTGCTGTGAGCTTTATCAGCAATGAGATTTGAGCTGCCAACTGTGACTATGTCCAAATATTCTCTTACCCCAGCACAACGGTTGATTGGCAACAGCTCAGACTTAACAAACAGCATAGGGGTGGCACAGCTGTTCCTGAATGTTAAAAGCTATTACAGTAAAACCTTTGCTTTTGCCCCGTTGGTAGTGATACAAAATATGTTATATGTATATACACATGTATGAGTTCTCCATTATTTTTTACTTACTAATTTATGTAACAGGTTCACCTCCTTTTTCATTTAAATAAAGACCTTTAGTATTCTTTGAGTAATAAAAAGCATGTAAACACCTCACGAAAGCAAGTATCTTTTACACTTCGGAAGACAGAAGTAACATTTATCCAGGATGCCTTATGATGTCAATACAGCAATGTTCATAAGCTCTCTATTCAGGAATATTCTAAAACAAAAGTGGAGAATTACTTTGTGCCCAGATGGCCAGACATACAGAAAGTGCTAGGTTAGTAGGACCAAAAATTTCCCACAAAACCAAACCTAAAACCTCATAAATTCATATTCATCTTCTATTTTTTCATGATATGCCTGAGGAACACAAGAAAACCTTGCTTCCCACACTGATGCATGCCCTGCAAATGTGTGCACCTCTGGAAAACTGGTAAGAACCACAGCTGTGTAAGTAGAGGGCACAGATGAAGTCAACCTTGCTGAGGACCTGGAGGCATTTCATTTTGCAGCCTGCTTCCCATTGGCAGGCAGCTCTCCCAGAAGGATCCATGCATTGGGGGTTTCTGTCAGCTGCCATGGGAAGTCCCCCCACTGCCTTTGCTCCCAGGCTCGCTGCCCCCAGCTGCGCACCGCAGGCACGGGGGAGTTAAACCCTTTTCTGGAAGTCAGAGGAAAAGTCACAGGGACCGTGCATCTTTTGGATTAGTCTGCTGCTTAACATAACAGAGATGTTGTGAACATTTTCAATGTACTGTCTTCTTGTAGTTTACTCCTTTTTACGGCGAGGATGACATGGTTGTGTTAACACACCACTCAACAGGTCTTTTTAAAATCGCAGCTGGAAGAAAATATCACACACGCCCATGTACACAAAGCTCAGCTCATCCAAAGGCCAATGCCACTGACAGCAATGCAGCAGACACGGATTAAGTTTGTCCATATCAATTCAAGGTGAATTTAGTCATTCTTTCCACTGACAAGTTTTAATAGGACCTCAGTTCTGCATGATTCAAGTTTTTAGATTTTTTCCACATGGGGTTTCTTTTAACTCATTAGCTAGCAACCTTTTAAAAACTCAAGACAGATGCATTCACTTTCACTGGTTCTAATCCATTAACAATGACCAGTGCCTAAATTTAGTTTATGATAATCTTTTGTTTTCTATGGCACTGAAAAGTCTAATCTTATCAGGAGATGCAGTCTGAGAGGAAAAACTGAATAATATCCTAGGGCCTTACTATATATCTAAACAGTTTAATTAAATAATTTGATTATTGCTTTCTTATGATTTCAGAAGATAAAAATGTCAGTAGGGTAATAATTTTTTTCATTCGACACTAAACTGCAGTCTGCAAGTAAGCAACTGAAGGCATCATGATAACCTTTCATATTTATATATGGATTTTCTAAAATGAACAGATCAAAATTACCTTAATTCTGTTAATGATACTGCTTACAATTTTCTAGTACATAAAATTACAGGATAATTTATTTTTTGTAATTAAAATACCTACAGGTATTCAATATGCATGTTTTCTACACCCCATGTCAAGTACACTCCTTATACATACATGCTGGTAAATCAAAAATCCTGTTCCTACACATGTATTTTCTAAAAGGTAGATTTTAGTATCTGGTGATGTAATGGGATAACAGGTCTCCCAATTTGTTCATAGAATAACATCTATGAACGAATTGTTGCCAGTAAATCCTGCATACATACATCAAGTTCTCTTGGATATCAAAACAAGGAAAGGTCTGCATGTTATTTTGTTTTCTAAATTACTTTATAATATTTTGTATGTTATACACTATTTTTATAGACACTGAATAGGACCACATTTGTACTTCTAGCTGATACATAGCAGCCAAATTCACGATGTCTTCTGTGTTCAAAGGTTAAATACAGCTACACAGCAGACATCAAATATTACCAAAGTGATGCAAGAACATGATAATGACCATCCTGAGACATACCAAAGGTTCAAGTGCAGTATCTGTCAGTGCCCAATGGAAGAAGCCTAGGCAATTACATGAGAATAACAAAATGCATAATGTTACATCCTTAGAAGTACCATCCTGGGCTTAGCCAGACACGGCATCTTTGCAGATGACAGACTGCATTTTTAAACCCATGAGTTAGTCCAGTTACTTTTCCAATCTACCTAAACTGTTAGCATCCACAATAGAGTTTCCCGGCTCAGCTCTACTATGAGTGAAGAAATGCCACCTCTGCTCTGGTCAGCTTGGTAGTCCCTGGGTTTATTTCCTGTCCTCTACTGCTTTTATTCAAAGGGACGGAGACTCTTATCCATATTTGCTATGCCACATCCTATCCTCATATCTTGTCCAGCTTAAAGAGTCCTAGTGCACTTTAATATTCCTTTAATATATAAGCTGACCACAAAGCTTTTATCATACTTCTTGACCACTTCTGAGTCTTCTCCAGATTCAGAACATCTTGTTGGAGACTCAGGGAACCAGAACTGTACACAACATTCATGACACACACCCATATGTCCAGCTGCATAAAGTTATCTGTTTTGTTCTCCTCTTTAATAATTCCAAACATTGCATTTGCCTTTTTGATTGATTCTGAACTCTCAGCTCACCTTTTCACAGAACACTCTATTGTAATCCCAGTATCTCATCGCTATGTAGTATTTGTTAGCTAATAGCCCATTGTTCAGTGCCTGAAGGAAGGATTGCTTCCTTTTCCCCTGTTCATCGCTTCACATCTGAATTTCATTTATCATTTTAACATGTGGTCACTCAGTACCACATGATCCTTCTGCAGTTCTTCACAACAGCCCTTATTCTAAGTAACATGACATTTAACATTTCTTTATTCATCCCTTTACAAATCACTTAAAAGTATGCTGATCAGCATACACATATGTGGGATTACACTGGTGATCTACCTATACTGTAAAAACTGAAAATACATTCCTGGTCTGTGTTTCCTACCTTTTAATCAGTTGTTTTCTTCTGTGGGGAACTTCCCTTTTATCCAAGAGTAACTTTATTTAAGTGTCTCTGCTGAAGGATCCTGTCAAAAGCCTTTGACACGATCCAAGGAGATCACATCTACCAGTTCTCCTTCATCTGATTATGGAAACCCTCAGAGCACGCCAGCAGGTTAGAGAGCTCAATTCTCCTTCACAATGTCATGCTGACTCTGCCACAATATATGACATTATTCATGTAAGCACTGATTTTACTCTTTATTATAGTTACTTCTAATTTATTTGTACTAATTGCAGACAACAGCTTTACTCATCTGTGATACCATGGATCTTCTCTGGAGTACTCTGAAAAATGCGTCTTGTAAGTCACTTTTCTATTCTCCAGTACTGGAGTGTTTTGAAGCAAGTGGTCAGAGACCATAGTTCATAATTCAGAATCCTCCTCTCCTTCAGAACATGAAAACAGTCTACACCATCACCAAGCTAAAGAGAGTCTGAACAATTTTATCAAATGACAAAAAAGCCTCAGCAGCAAACCACACAGTCAAAGGCCCCATTTCAGATTTCCTGCAAGACGATCTTCAGCTCTGTAAAACACACCCTGTGCAGGAGCCTCTGCTCCAAAGCTGCAGTCTGAAACAGCACTGGGAGAGTAACCAGCAGTGGAAGTCACGTTTTTCCTAGAGCTTGATGTGGTTTCCCTGCAAATATCAACATGAACTTGCATTTTGTATACACTGCTTCTCACACTAGGTGGCAACCACTTTTTGTCTGGTTTCTGAATGCCTTCACTTCATCACTCCAGTTCACACTTTCTGTCTTACCAGAAATTATTTCCTTTTCTTTCTGCCCTGTCTCTGCTTTCATCATTTCCCATCTACACCTTTAGCTGCGTTTTCTGTATATCTGCTTAAAATTACCTCTTCTGCTTACCACGTACTGTCTTACTTCACCTAGCCAGTTTCATTCTGCTTTAAATAGTGGTCCAGTATCAATTTTAATACAAGAGACCATCTTTTAAAATGGGTAAATATATAATCAACAGCACATGACACAATGTGAAGTCTTCTCATTAGTGCACATATAATTGGATGCATAAGCTGAGTCAATGGCAAACCATCTGTTTTGATGCACAGTTATCTGATTTAAATATGTAGATGCTAGCACAGACTCACAGCAGGGGATTTCCAAAAGCAAACTTCAGCCCTGTGGTGCTAATCTCCCTATCTCCATCTCTGTCATCACTGGAGACAGACAGGTTCCTCCACAGGGTTGCACAGTGTGGCTCAGTCAGATGAGTTTCCCAGTTTCAAGAAATACAGAGAAAGCTGGGGGCAAATAAAACCCCAAGGTTTCTGAAAGCCAAGAATAACTTGATAATACCCTTAAAAATTTCTTACATATGCATGAAAAAGAAAAATTTCTCCCTCTCTCCAGTCTCGGCGTCTCAGAGAGTCTCATAAGTAGAGCTGTCTGGTTCCAAAAATGTCGCTAACTGTTGAATGGAAAGCTGATATTCTGTTACAAAATCAAACAGAAAAGCAGCAAATACTATGATTCATAAGCTTCAAGTAGGCCTAATTACAAAGAAATCATGAAAGAATTTTCCTTAAAAACTGGTGTAAGTGAGCAACAGCCTTCTGTTTTCCATTTCATTGCTCACTAAAAACCTTTGAAATAGTAGACCTGTCCTAAACAGAGGACAGATGCAAAGAGAAAATGCTTACCATTATATTTACTTGTTAGTAAAACATTTCTGGAAAAATAAGATTAACTCAATGAAATCCCTCATATTAGGATATTTAACATGACATACATAGTAAAAAGTAATACAGTGAAATGGAAAATATGGATAATGATGGCATATTTAATTACAGTTTTCAAAGTAATCAACACACGCAGAAAACAAGTTCCCTTGATTTTCTTGCCTGTCTATCAAATGTAGATAAAATTACACTGCAACAGGATTCCTAGAAAATGTCTTGGTCAGAGTTTGTTCCAGATGTGTATCTCCTCTTTAAGAGAGGGAAGAGAAAGACAGCTATGAAGGCAATTCAAAAAGCACGGATTAACCACCAGTACCTAGAGGGATAAATAAAAGGAAAGTATGGAAGTATACCTGAGGCATTCGTGAAGGAGCCCAGGTACGTGGACACTGGGAAGTGAATGAAGGTTTTCAATAAAACACAGGTTTTCCTGTATAAAAAAAAAATTCAAAAGAAGTTTTTCAAAACATTCAGGATCTGTTAGTTGATTTATTAGAAAGATTTCCCAGGCTCTGAAGCAGAGACAAGATAGGAGAAAACAAGAATGTGAATGAGAGGAGGAAGAAAAGAAAGAAAAGGAAGGAGAAAGCAAGGAAGTTAACTCTGCTCCGGAACAACTCACTGATCAAACGTTTGCCCAAGACGGTGGAGGGTAACCAGCTTCAAACCACAACTCTGACGGCTTCTGTCTCGGGCAAGCGTGGTGTTAGTATGACTCTGTTTCAGTCTTGAAATTGCTCTGCTCTGCCTAAATAACAATATTCACCAGGCAGCAGAGAGGCTGACCCCACAGCCCTCTTGGCAAACGTCCCCGCAGCCCACGCGGGGCCACTACCTGGTCGGACAGGCAGCCACAGGCAGGGGCTTGCTGCACTTCGTGGCCTGCTTGGCTATTGCAGGCTAGGGTCAACTTCCCATCTCTTACAGCGCCATGCACAAGCGTACCCTAGCTTTCTTCCGCACCTCCGTGAGCCTCAGGATTTCTCATTATTGATCTCCTCTCCTCCTCTCCATACCAGCAGACACACATGTACTGACCCACTGGATGAAGTACTCTGAACAAACAAACTCTGATTCAGGAAAGCATTACAGTTTTTGAAAGCAACTGCCAAGCAACAACTCCATAAACCAGCTACTTGCAGGAAGGGTACGTGCCCTTGGCTAGAGGGGTTCATCCATTCACAAATAGGAAGTAATGGGATGCAGTGTAGGAATTGTACAACCCCCCTATTGGAAGAAGATGGGTGCATCCTTTCATTTTTTTCCTACCTTTGGAAGCAGGAAGGGAGATAATTATTAGACAGTATGGTAAGCGCACATTCTGCAAAGATTTTTTTACTCTTGCTGATTTTAAACTTTGTCAAAAATCACAGGTAATCACAATGTATCTTTTGACTACTGCTGCTGCTGCTGCTGCCCCAAGAAGAGTGTAGATATCCTTTGGAGAAGGGAATAAAACTGGCTGAAAGAGATGTATGTAGCTGCAGTGTGAGCTTGCAAATTACAGAATCCACAGATTTACCAAATCACCCAATTTTGAGATATTAAAATAATTTTTGCAGATCCATCTCATAAAGTCATATAAACTTCATGTCATATACTATAGCAACGGGAGAAAGCGATTATTCACATTGGTTTTCTTTATTTCAATTTTAATTTCCACCCGTAGGATCTGTTCACTGGTAAGACTACTAAATAGTGCAGAGGGAAGAACCATGGGGAATCCTCCTGCACTACCATACATCCCCCTGATGACTGTGGGCTAGTTACAACTAACTTTGAGGCCTACTGCCTAGACAGTTTTTAATCCATGCCATGCACGACTATTGATTTTTTTAAGAATTTACTCTTTCAAGCAACTCACAGTCTTTCAAACGAGCTATCAACTCATGCAAGACAAAAATTCCTGAACATCTAATATAATAATGCTGCTATTAATTACTGAAATACCAGCCAAATTATAAAGCTTCTCATTTCAACTCTCGCAAATGAGAAAAAGTGTTTTAATTAACAATTACTGGTTCTGCAGATGGAAATTTCTTTTTTTGGCTAAGACTTTGAGTCAGAGCTACAAGTGTTACATGTGACAGGCCAAAGCAGCCATGAAAATGTTGATTTGAATGACTCCTGACTAGTTTATTGAAAAAAACCATGAAGGATGCAGACTTAGCTAACAAGTTTCCCATTATTTTTAAAAGAGACGTCTTGCATTATGCTTTGGTTTTCATTTACAAAGACATGCTATAAAATACTGCAGCCTTACAGAATAAATCTAGCATGGCTATACCTAGCGTAATTAACACAATTATAAGAAACCTATCTTAAGATAAAATATGCTTACAATCATGTTTTATCAGGAAATGTTAAACAACTCTAAGAAACTTATCTTACATGTTTTGCTTAGGTTATTAGCTTCTAAATTCTGTCCCTGATAATTGACAATAGCATAGTTAATTCCTTTTATTGTAATCAGTTTGTAATCAACTGAATTTTGAGCACTGTTAATGATACACTATTTACTTTAAAAATGGAAATATTCCTATAGTCTGCAAACTTGATATGCAAAATCTGTATTTTAGGTCAAACTTATCTTTGATGGTTTTTTCCTGTCTGTCTTTTCCATTTCTTTTAATTAGCTTCCCGTTAGAAGGAATATGAATGATAACACGGAGAAACAATTTGCATATTCCTTGTAAGTTAAATTAAATTCTTATTCTGATGAGACAGAGTGAAAGATTATATACTTACATCTCATCTCCCATTAAGTTTCTATTTCGTTTAGAGAGTTTTTCATTTGCATTTAACTGCTTGGCAAAGATCAATTGTTAAATTAGACTGGATTTTCACCTACAGACTGCAGAGGATTCCAAGTCTTGGAGTATGTGTGCATGTTTAATAGCATTTCAATAAGCAGAGAGGAAATGTCGCATGTAGGGAACTGTTTCATTATTTTTGTCTAAGCATTTCTCAAATTAATCTTTTCTTCCTGGGTCTTTCCTTCAGGCTACTTTTCAGTACCTGGAGAACACAGCTGTGGTTAGGGGGGAAGGAAGATGGCTTGAGGCCATTTATATTCTTGGCCATTTCTTTTCCCCAACTACCTCTCTTCCCATTTATGGGACAAATCCTGCCAGCACAAGTTGTGGCCAGCTCCTCAGCTCTTTTACTAGTTTGGACCTACTCACCTCATTAACTCCAATCCACAAAACCACACAAAGTTTTGGGCAGTTTACATGCAGACCTTTGCCTTTTTAAATCCTAACTCAAATAGCAGGGCCGTAAGTTTACAGCCGGTTTTAAGTTTACATGGCAAAACACAAAATCTGCTCCCACGTATCAAATGATACGTACCTGATTTTCAGGTCTGGGTCTACCGGCACTTAAACTATCCCATCAGCCTGGTGGAAAAAACCTGTCCCTTCAAGTGGTTGGCCAAAGCCTCCCAGATGTGCCAGTTCAGTGGCAGTAGAAGAGGTCCCACCTTCCAAAGCATCCCACACTACGAGCAGCAGAAGGAAACTGCCTTCCAGCTGTTGTGACTGGCATTGCTTCTCACTACCTCAGCCTGACAGTCAGAAAACAATAGGGCAGGGTGGCTCACCCCAACCACTCTGCTTCGCCTTTTCACAGCAAAGCAGCTCCCAAAGTTGTATCAGCCATGGGAGCAGCCATGCCCTGCGAGAGCAGCTCTCGGATCACAGTCATGCTTGTGACAGGGTCGCAGAAAGAGAGGGGAGAAGCAGCTGACAGACAGTGTTCTTAGTATTTCTTTATCTTAAAGAAAAAGTGTTTATCTGCTGTGTGCAACTGAAGTGCAACAGAGTGGCTGAAATGACACAGCGCGGTTGCAAGAAAAGGGAAAACCTCACAGGTATCTCTGAATACTTTATCCTATGACCCAGGTAACACAAATGCCTTGGCAGATGAATTCAGAATGTATAACAGATGAGGTCAGTACCCAGGGGTCTGGTAAGACAGTAACTTACCACAAAAATACTTTCCTGTGGTGTCAGTAGCTCTCCTGTTGCTACTTACATTGGATGCTACAATCCTACTGAGATGTGTTCCACCAGTTCCAAACAGCCTACTTTGATTTATTGCTGTAATAATCAGTCCTTGGCTTGGCAGCACTTCAGTGGGAATTGCAGCTGCCCTGGTTTCTCAGAATCAAGTCTAACCTGCCGTAAATCAGGCAGGGGCTATCAATGACTGCTTTTGAAAGAGTGGGCATCTCGCCTTTCTGCATTCATTTACCAATCCCAAAAAAAGTAACCATGCTTACTTAGCGTAGAGCTTGTCATGATTAATCCACTGATATTGCTAAAGCACTGGAAAGAAGTCTACCCACGCTGCCTTTGTAAATCCTTTTTATCTTTGCTGCATTCACTGCAAACACTCCGCTGCCGTCTCCGTTATCAACACTTTTTAGATGAAAAAGGTTTTTTTTTTATTGCAAATAAAGAAACTCACTATAAACATACAGAACCTCATTGTAAATACAGAACACTCGGTGGGACCATCACCCATACCCTAGGCTTTTTACCCCAAGAACAGGCATCCAAAAGATGCATTTTCTTCAGACCATTCCTATCAAGTCTTTCACTGGTGATCAACTTCCCTGAGAGAAGAGCAACACCATCGCACAATTACACCGTAACAACGGCCTCAGTGTTATACCAAAGTGGTGCTGTTGCGGTGTTACTGCTGTCTCATGCGGCCAGTGGAGATGGACCAGCAATAAAACCAAAACCACCAGACTTCTTGCCCACCCATCCTTTTGCTTATTTAGATTATGTGCAGACCTGCACCATACCAATATTAGCAGTTTATTTGATATTGGATTACTTTGTGCCAACATAGCAAAACATTTGTAGGTTCTTCATGATTAATTTGTACCATATAGTAAAACTTTACATAGAGTCTGCTGGAAAAGTGGAAATACAGAAATCCTGAAAAATTAGAGCTCACCAGGCACCAAATAAGAATCAAAAATGTCCTTCCCTGTTCACTAAATTCTTAATTTCTCTGTAGGTTTTTTTCTGATGTGTTCTGCAACTGCTTTGATTTTATAAAATGTTAATCAACTGTAGAAAGCCCTGCAAATCAGCCAGGTCAACTAATCAATATTGTCAGAGTAAAAAGAAAAAAACCCACAAAAGCAATAAATGAAAATGGAAAAGAAAACCACATATTTCCATGAATATTCAAGCTTTTAAAAAGTAAGACATTTTCCACTTAATCAAATTTTGTTTTCCAAATGACGAAATGTAATCAGAAATAAAAATAAAATTTAGAGAAGTGTACAAGATTAATCTTGTCACTGATATTATAGCGATACATTTCAAATTCAATGGTTTATAACAAAAAATATCTTTGGATCATATTAGTATCACATAAAAGATACTTCTCCAATTGGTTTTCATCCCAAGAGGAAAGTTTCTTTAAGAAATATTGGAAGCAGTTATTGCATTATAAATACTTATCTCTAGGTATAAACTCATTTGTGCAGCTTCCATAGAGTGTGAATATTTGATTTTATATCTTTATTTTGATTTTCTTGTTTTCTTTTTTTTAAAAAAAACATAATATTCCAAACCCCACAGCCAAGTGACCAACCTTACTTCAGTGTCTTCCAGTGCAAATCCCATGGCTACTCCAGCTTCTACCAACTGCACAGAATCTAAAGAAATGCACATTTACCTCTTTTTATCTTTAAATCACTGCTCAGATGTTTTTAGTAGAGAGCCTACCTTGATTCTATCCAGATCAGTCAGTACTTGATAAAAAGCTATTTTGGCTAGAGGGATACAAAATGGAACAACCCAAGCTCATTCTCTTTCAGCCACACACAGCCAAAGCATCTGTTACTTGTTTTACAAGTTGCTAATGACAGAGAACAGTTTTCAGCTCCTACTGAAAGTATATAAAATACAACAACCCTACAAATCCCTCAGAGAGAAGGTAGTAGAGTCTTCTTTGCAAACATATGCTTTTGCATTTCCATGGAAAATAAAAAAAGGCTTTTATCTTCTTACTTCTTCTATCCACTGTTCCCATTATATTATTTATTAGCGTACTTTTATTTTCCTGTAGATTTCTAATATCCTGACATTTTATGCTTCTCCTTACACTTCATGAAGTTACTTTGAAAGCTAATTAAGGCAAATCAATTTTCTCCCTGTTTAAAGCAAACACAGACCCCACTGTTCCTTATTTTTAAAGAATGACGCCTCTAAGGCACTACCTTTACAATATACAAATTGTTAATCCTCTTCCTGAGAACATTTAAGTTTACTGCTAGTACAGAAGGTGAATCTCTGGATCAGTTCATAGAAGAATAAGTAGCCACTAAGCTTGCAGGCTGAAAAAAACACCTTATAAAACCTAAAAATCTTTACATGCAACAGTTTCACCCCACATTTGACCAGAATAGAAAGAGAAGACAGCCAGCTGCTGCAGAAGAAGAAAAAGTGCTAAAATTCTGAAGCCTTGCTATATTTAATTATTGCATTCTCTGCATTTCAAAAACCATATTTAGATGGGAAACCTTAAATAAGCTAACATAAAAAACAGTGGTGATATTCTCTTCACAGAGTTTGGTCATGAAAACGAGCCTGGACTAGTCCTGCTCTTTTGGTTCAACTTTTGTAAAACGCTGGTCAAAATCTGATGGTGGAGGTATGCATCACCTATGCAGTATCACACCTGCCGATATACGGATGCCTTCTAAGGCAAAGTTCTTTTCATCAAACACTCATATTTGCCAACAGTTTGAAAATATCAACAATTTTACCCTTTAAAAGAAGAATTAACTATATATGATAAGACACAGTCAATCTTTGCTGTATCTGCTATTGGACATGACTGTACTTATCCAAAGGAAAACAATTTTGAAGGTAGGAACAATAAACATATTGTTTCCTTTTTTCCTTTTGATCTGTGGCTCTCTTTATAAAGATCAAATTTGTTGTTCGTAAAAAGAAATGCTACTGAATGATTAAATTAGTCATTAAAATTGGATCCAAGCAGAATTCACCAGAATCGGTATCCTTATTTACCAGCTACTCTTTAGAGATATGGAAATCCAGTGAATTTATCTTCATTACAGAGGCCAGGAGTAGATTTCTCAGAAAACTAATCACTTCATAGCCAACATTTGGCAGCTGAAGAACTGTGAAAAATTCAAGATCCTGACAGAAGGCCAATGGAACAGGCTGCTGTAGACAGAAAAGTAATTTCCAGGGTTTACTAAAAATCTCAGGCTATGCCAGTTTATGCAGTAGTTAACCATTCATAACAGATAATGTTCCTTCCACTAAACAGGAATATATTAGCAGTCATAATGAACATAATGAATTTTTTATTTTTAAAAACGTTACTGAAATGTTATCATCACCTATAGCAAGAGCGCCACTGGTTTGGCGTATTTCACTGTTAATTCACAGTAAGAATTCAGACCTCATCTTAAAGCATTATAAATGATACAGACAAAAAAGCCACACTGCTGAATATCACAGATGGTAAAGAACAGAAAACATTTTAAAAGGCAACAGAATAACAAAGAAGAATGAAAGCATAAAGAAACACTTGAGATACCAGGAAACAGACAAAAAGGAAAAAGAGTTGGTTGGCACCCACCCACGGCGGACAGCCTTGGACAAAGTGGCAAGTAACAGAAGACATCACATGCTGCCAATGACCAAAAGACAATTTGGCGTAACAGTCAACAACAAACTGAAATCTTTTCAGGCAGAAATGAAAGCGAAAGCTCAGTTTTGGCTACATACTCAAAACACTGAGCTGGGAGATGATCATGATGCTTCTAGATATCAGTGACATGTTTACCAGCAAGAGCTAAGGAACTAAAGCTTCCATTTTCCACTTCTCCTACAAGCATGCTTCATGAGGTGTTTGTGTCCCTGGTTACACGATGAGCCATGGTCAGACAGTAAAGGAGTGCCACATCCAAACCCAGGCCCCTGCCTATGGGAGGCCATCCTGGTGAACCACCAGTGGGCGCAAAACTGTCCCCTGTGAATAGACCTGCAAATGCCTGGACCAAAAGCTGGACCTCAACTGTATGTCCCTGATGTCTCACCCTCCTACCACCCAACCAAAAGGACCCACTGCCAGACCCCAATCTGCTCCTCCACTTCTCACCCCTGACCAGCCCCACACCTTTAGCCAAAGCCTGCATTGTTTGAGGTTCATGTTTACAAGCCTGGAAGAGGCCTTGGAAGAAACACCCCATGAACCATAAAAACATTCAAGCATTTAATTTTATGGATAATAAGAAAATAATACTTGGCCTCTGCCCTGGCCGATTTAGTCCACTTCTGTGGATGAAGCCTGATACAGTTATTTAGGACCATCTAAGGCTCTCCTGACGCTTGCTAGCAGCCTGGAAAACTGACTTTAAGAGAACTGTTTGCAGCCAAATCAATTCAAAATGCAGTGCAGATGAGCCAAAGATCTTTGAAATCATCAGAAAACATAAACCACATTTCTGAAGATTGCAAAGATAAGGAGAGCAGAAATAAAAAATGCACACAAAACCAAAGTGTCTAAATTTGAATAAGTAATGTTTTGCAGTCATGCTTAAAGTAAAAGCCTCAGAAAGAACAGTATGCAGGAATCTATCTGTGGCAGGGGAATCCCCCAGCCACTACGTTTCAATTTCCTGACTAAAAAAGAGAGCAAACAGTCCTGCTCAGATGTTTCTCACTGATAACTTGAGCACTAGACTTGAAGAGGACAGAAGCTGTCTAGTACAAACTTACGTATTTCTTGTACTAAAGAATGCTTACTGAGAAATACATACTGTTTCTATCCAACCTGAGAAGTGCTCAAAATCCCATGTCAGATGCTGGGCAGCCCCTCGCCAGGATGCACGATTCTAATCCCACGTGCGCCTCCTGCATATTTCTGTATATAAAAGGTATCATGACCTGATCATTCAAGATTCAGTTCTGCTCTGATTAATTTCCACTCGTCTTCTGAAATCTTGTGAAATAATGTTCTTTGGGTTTACGCAGGTTTTTACACTTGGCTAACAACTGTAAAACAACTTTCATTCTGGACTAGTGAAAGGAGGTCCGTCCAGTGCTTTCTGTAATTGCACTCTCCCTGTCTGTTCTTCAGGAAGCACAAGAATAATTAACCTGTTTCTAAAGAAAAAGGGCGAATTGCCACAAACATTAATATGTTAGCCAATAATTTCTATGAACATATACCATAAAACCAGCAGGTAAGTTAAGAAAGGACACAGGAGCTTTCCTCCTAGAGTAAATTGAACTGAATTTTCAAATTTGTATTTTTTGAGACAAAAAGGAACAACTACTTCAATAACTTTGGATTTCCTCCTTTTTCTGCTTCTTCCTCTCATGTCTTGTCAGTATGAATAACGATGGGTAAACATCCAGCTGGTCACACATTCAATATAAATCCGGCTTTCTCCTGGGAATGGAACACACTACATTCTGTGTAATATAATGGTGCAAAGTAAGGGAGAAAGAGTAAGAAACCCCAACATAAGGATGATTTCTTTCATTCAGTCAATGACATTTTAAGATTTTTTTTTTCTCATTATTTAATCATAAACAGATTCAACTTCAGTTGAAAATGTACAAGATGGATTTCCTTGCATTTATCGTACTCCTCGTCCAAAGCCAGAAAATGTAATAGAATGTTATTAACTACTAGTAAAAAATGTTCACTCAGTCAAGCCCTCTTTACAGTAACATTAGCTCTAGCAGCCAATATTACAGAGCAAATAAACAATAAACTGTCATGCCAGATTCTTATGGAAATGAATGTATGAAATGGAGGTCTGCGGTGTAATCCATTTAACCAGTGTAGAATATGCCGTAATGGTTTGTTATAAAGCTTCAGACAGACCCCAAGCGAACACTTACTGCCTGCGTTACAGAAGGGAGAGGCATTCTCAAGCTTTTACTGCAGGATGCACTATTTCTCCCAGCCATTCAAAGCTCATTAGCTGTCACGGCAGAGGCAAACAGCAACTGTGACATGAGCCGCTAAAAATACCTCTTATTGGCATCTGTTCTGCGGTATTCTGTGTTCATTGGAACCTTCAGTGGGTGTATGAAATTTTCCAGCTGCTTATAGCATATAGGACTGAACCTTAAAAGACTCAGTCACAGACCTTGTGTTACAGAGAAGGGAAGGTTTAGAAGAGGTACAAATAGAAAGGGTATCACTACATGCTAGAACACTGTACACCGCTTTACACCACACAGAAGTTTGCTTAAATAGCCATGGTTTTGCAAATTATGGTGGAAGTCTATCCAAAAGCTGACTGATTCTACTATTTCCAAAAGTTTGCCAGGCATATACTGTGTTTTCTCCTGTGTCTGCTTGATTTCTTCTCAGTATATAGCAGATTGGAACTGACTTATTTTACTTGTAAGAAAAGCTAAGCTTCTTTTTTTTCTTTCCCCAGAATGCCATACGTGATAGATTCACATACATTTCTGACTCCCGATAAAGCAAATAAAAAGCTGAGGAGGAGGAACTGGTCTTTTAAATTTATTTTATAAGTTTAGTCAACAATCTGCGCCAAAATCATCAAGGCAAAGAGGCAGAAGCCACCGAGCCAAGACCACCTGCTGTATAGAAAGGCTGCCCCATGCTGCTGCTCGCTTTTGCCACCAACCCCCTTCAGCACATTAACTGCCCCAATAGCAGGCAACACAAACCGCAGGGTTTTTTCGACAGCAAGGTGCTCGTACCGCATTCTGTAGCCAGTTTCCAAAGATGAAAAAATGTTCTGCCTTACTGTTTTCTCTTGCGGTACATGTTTAATACAAAGACTTGTAAAACAGAAGAGTTGTTCGATGTTTCTTTATCATTTCTCACAGGGAAAGTGCCAGTTAAAGGAATCAAGAAGCTAACTTGCAATAACAATTTTATGAAATGCTGTGGGTCTTTGTCAGCTATCTGAGCTGGTATTTGCAGTAATGTAACAACTATCTGTGGCAGGTGGTTGGCCAAAACCAGTAAAACACATGAGGAATACAGAACTACTTGCAGTCAATTAAGGAAGTGTCATACTATCTGGCATTAGTTATACTAAACAACAATAAAGTTGAAGTCTAAATGATCTCAGATGGTCGAAAGGGAAGGAACTCCACCACAAACTGTATTCAGTGAAAGAAGCCTCAGTGACAGGGAAAATCCATCCACATTATAATTTCTTTCCAACTATTTAATGTGCATTCTGAATTGACTCTACAATACAGCTGAGATAAGCAGAAAGGTTCCTGCTTAAAAGTTATTGCTGAAGATACAGGTTCACTGTGTCTTCACAGGGAAATTGAATAAGACTTTACTTTCATCAGCAGATCTAGTGAGAAGAGCATTAATCATATCACTTTATGGAGTATTTTGGCATTACTAAACAATCTTTTTTCTAAGTTGTAAAGACAAGACACGGTTTCTTGTGAGATGAATAATGAAGAATTACCATTAGACAATGGAAGAGAGCAAGTTCATTCGCTGTGATGTTGATCCTAGCTTGGTGGCACTCAGTATACTTTCATGATTAATTTCTGGCTACAGCGGTTAGTAAATTCACATTATCAGAGACATGAGTTCGTAAAAAAGCAATGAGCACAGCTATTTATACGAGTATCAGATGTCTCTTAGAGATTGTTTGTATTGCTCATCAGGGGTTTCCATTTCAAGGAGATAACGAGTAAGCAGATAAACTGTAATATGCTAAAGATAATGATGAACTTATTTATTTCTTATAGATCCATAATGACAACTCCAGTGTACAGCTAAGCACACTAAAATCAGTTCTTCCCAAGAAAATGTTATTTATTGCAAGGTAAGGGTGTATTTGTAAACCTCTTGGAGTAATTAAGATAAAACTTACTGAGAAAGCAAAAGGATGCATTGATGCAACAAACCCATCTGCTTCTGTGATCTGTAAAAGCACATGGTGATGCTCAAGAACTTGGATAGTGTAAGATTTATTAAGAATTAATTGCTCTAGCAACTATCGGGACTCCAATGGCAATTACACAACGTTCAGAACTCAATCAGCCTGACTCCATCGTGGACCACTCTGCACAGGGAGTTACATCAGAAAAAATGGTATCTGATTTTCCTCTTTTGAAATATGCAGTACTAGATGGTGACAAAGGGCATTTGATTCCAAGAGAGTGGAATCAAACAGAGCAAACGCAGCAAGCAAACAGAGTGGGAGAAGAGAATTTGGCACCACAGCTTTTATCCCTGCCCACCTCTAGCCGCAGAGCTATGAAAAACACTGCCTGTGAACTGTGAGGACTGCAGTGTGGCATTTGTGCCTGCCTGCCCAGAGCCAACCGTCCCCTAGGTGACAACGCTGCAAAGTTACAAGCTTGCTGCAGTTTGCCAGTCCTGCAACCTGAGTCTCTCTTCCCATTGCTATTTCCAGGAGGCAATCCTGCTGCTCAGAGGAGAGGGCTCACGCTGTGCTATGGGGCACTGGCACTTTGGATATCCGCTGCTGGACAGCTGTACAACACCCAATCCTGGCAGCACCTACTCCCACAGCCCAAAGGAGTGAGAGCTTGTGGCTTGGGATAAAGATGCTGAGTGTGTCTGGGCAGTCATCCTTGCAGGAGTTTCAGACACCAGCCAAGCTCTCTGCATGGAGTCATCCTTGCAGTCAGGGAACATGGATGGGATGTAGATCTGACTGTGGGAAGGGACCCACGAGTACCAGGATGGCCACACATCACCTCAGTGCCAGGCTGCATCTAGCAGCATGATTTGCAAATACAACGGGGCTCCTGACTGGTATCTAGCATAAAATTTAGAGAGTACATGCTTTAAATAATAACAAATACCTTTTTTTACATTTCCTTTACTTTTTACAAAATGAAAACAATTCTAAAAAAATGACCCGTGAGATTTCTAAATTAACACGTAGAAAACAAAGAACAGAGAAAGCAGCGGTGGAGCTGAAGTTAAACTGGGAATTTAGAAGAGAGTGTACCAAGGAGAGTTAATGAAGCACAGAGGAAGGATAACAATAATAAAATGGCCCAGGACAACAGTGATGAGAGATAAGAAAGCTGGAGAGGATGACAGCTGAGAATTTAGACATCAGTGAAACAGGTGCAGGGAAGATGACAGTTTGTGGACTCAGAGAACTGATAGGAAATTCACACTTTATGCATCAACTTGATGAGAAATTTACCTGGGGAAATACCAGTTTTTAATTCACATGCTATTTATCTCTTGGCCCTATCACAATCCTCATTAAATTATCTTACGAATTACAAGGTACAAAACTTCGCTGACTCAAATACTCTTGCGTAGTTCGTAAAGTTGGACCCTAATATTGGTACCACCTGAAAAAGTAGTCTAGCTTCCAGAACTTGTCACAGATGCCCCATCCCTGGCATTATTCAAGGCCAGGTTGGATGGGCCTCTGAGCAACCTGGTCTAGTGGGAGGTGTCCCTGCTCATGCCAGGAGGTTGGAACTTGATGGTCTTCAGGGTTTCTTCCAACCCAAACCATTTTATGATTCTATGTGTGACACAGATTTTTCCATCATTGTTCAAGGACAAATCAAGAATAACTTACAGCAATCAAACAGTGAATTTAAAAAAAAAAAAAAAAAAAAAAAAAAGAACGCCAAACCTTGTACCAGCTTCCTCTTCCACTTGTAGTCATACAGACTCATACATTTTAATGGCAGTATACCAATGCAACGGAATTTACTTATTCAGTGAGGGATTACGTGACTAGCAGATCACTGCAAACCAATGCATCCTAGAAGTTAGTGTATCTGAAGTTATCTCAGTATACAGCAAGGGCTAAAGAAGACAGAAAGCTATACAGGAGGTGCTAAAATATATTTAATAAAATAAGAGTAAATGTAAAGTCAAATCAAAATTATCCACCCGATTTTATAATATTATTGGGGAATGATAAACTAGTATTTGTCCAGTCAATAGGTTTCCACCTATAAATATACACTGGGAATCTATTGTGTAGCATATACAAAACTGTAAGGCATAGCATCACTGCAACTACTTTAATATTCACTTATAAAAGAATCGAACCCTTGAAATCAAGACAAAAATACCATAATTAAAACTAGAAAGATGTAAAATCAGAAATGACTGACCTTTGGTAATGTATGTGAACAGCACTGGCAGAATTTGTTACTCTTTACATACATTAGTTTTTCAATAAACCTATCTTTTTACTGGTTTTGTAATTCAAATTATGTTCTCAAACATTTTAACTCCATGTTCTGATCACACAAAAAGAAATTCTGAGCTCCACACATTGTGACTGTAAACCCAAAAGAGACAAAAAGAGAGGGAACACTGACTTCTTCATCTCCCACTCCAAAGTGCACAGCTGGGTGAATACCAATACAAAATGTGGAACGGGAGAACACCTTGTACTGCAATGCTTTTCTCTGTCCCTTAGATGTCATACCCATGAAGGACAGCTTGTATTTGATGCAGCGTGATCTTTTCATGCACAGCATTCATACCATAGCATATTTTGTTATTAAAAATACATATTCCAAAAATTCTAAATGAAAATAATCTGCCCTTAACTTCTTATTGTGGGAAGAAATACATTCCGCCATCCAGGGCTGGGCATCTTGGAGTGCCAGGAACACACCGCTTCTCTGCTTCTTAAAAAAACAAGGCACTTACTTATGAATTGCTCTTTAAGTGAATAGAGTCAGTGGCATGTGACAGCATTTTGCCAGAAGAATGTTTAGCCTGTGGGCTAGAACTGCTATGGGCAGCACAGTGTCACTTCAATGAACTCCAGCTTACCAGGGCATGTGTGAATAATTTCTTTATGCAAGGCTCTCACAGCCAACATGCATCTGAAGGAAACACTGTTTTGAGAAATTCTAGTCTTAGTCTCCTCCTCACTCCCTCGGTCTATAAAAATAAAAAGTTAGCTTAAAAATGTACTAGAGAAATAAAACTGCATCCAAACAAAATTTATTCAGTCCCAGGCAACTGTGTTTCTATTTCTATCTCACTGGCAGAAGATGAATTTGCAACTTAAGGGCAGAATTTTACAAGTGGGAATATAGCAAAAGAGGTACCTTTGTACAGCGTGGACTTCTCTGCTTTGGAATGGAATCTTTCAGACTGCTCTGTGTTGCATAGCTGAACCTCATTAACATTTACTTCACAGTTAGGGATTATTATGTTTCTAAAATTCTGTTGTTTCTAAAATGTGCATTTTAAGGAAATGACTGTCTAGCCCAGACACTTTTCTCAAAGAAATACTTTCTCAAAGAAATACTTTCATTTTACCTGATCTAAGCGTTAGTCTAGAATATTTGATAGGCATGTAAAACTGTCATTTATGTTTCTTGGTGGACGTGCAAAAACTTCTTCATTATGAAATCTCAGTTATATCACCATGAATATATTTTTTTAAAAAAAATAAATTACTCTGATATTTGAGTTGCTTGAACGATCTAATAAGGCCTAAAAGGGTGCAATAAATATGCGTGCATATGAATGTAAATATAATAATAAAGAATCATTAAACAAAAGTTATTAAAACTCAGGAGACAAATAATAGCAAGCTAATGTCTCTCAAGATGGAATGAAAAAGCTTTTCACCTCCAGGTGTAAGGCATTCAGAATCATCTCCTTAAATAAGCTTTTAGGAAGCAAGGAGGAAGTGCTGTTGTTTATTCTCAAGCCTGTCACAACACAGAGCATAGAAAACAAGGAAGCACAAAACAGTAGGGTTTTTTAAAATAAAAAACAAAGGCGGCACTGCTGTTTCTTTAAAGATGAGATACATTTTAGCCGAATTTACATTTGAATCTCTCAACTAATGGTGATATAATATTCCTGGTGTTCTAATACATTCATATAATATTTGAAAATGGCAATTTAAGTTAAGTCTTTTTCCACTAAATTGGTCTAAGTAGCTCCTGTTCAATGGTATATACAGGGTAACATTAACACAGATAGAAAACATTTTTGTATTGCTATTACTGATTAGTGCAGAATTGTGAATTCATTGCAGTGACATCTGGGGACCAAATCACAGGGAAATCAAGGACATATCTGCATGGTCAAATTTACATTTTGGTCCAATCATGCTGTAATGCATGCAAATCTGCTATCAGTCTGGAGGATCTAGGTGGTCCTAAGGAATGCATGTTTGGGTCTAATAGGATAACCAACCACTGGCACAATTAGAGGGTGAGGAGATAACTTAGCAGAAAAGCCAGTGGGATTTCCCACATATAGAATAGGAAGTAGTCAGTTAGTAAAACATTTTAATTAATATTTTTGGGGTTGCTTTCTTTTTTATGATCTTGAGAAACAGTTTGCCGGAGGAGGATGATATGCCACATGCACACACTTCCACCTCAAGAATTACTGCTTGTTTTAGGAGAATCATGCTAAGACACAACTGGGATCTTAAAAATACTTTATGCTTTGTATTTTTTCTAAATTCACTATGCCACAATACAAGTAAGTCAGACAGACTCTTGTCATTTCCTTTAGACTTCTTCTAGTAAATTCATAGAAGCAATTCCACTACTTCCACTAGTGTAGCTGAACTGCCGATAAATAATAGAAACCATTACCCACTAAAGGAAAAAAACAATGACATCTTCCTGTGCAGGTTTACTTAATATATTGCTATTTCCTTCAGATAATTATTTGCTTTAGATTTATTAATATAAAGCACATACTAGTATCTTCTAATGATTTGCTTTCTTTAGTGGCTGTTGCACATATTGTTTTCTTTCTCATTCAAACTCCTATTTTTTAATTTAATAATAAAAGTACTGAATTCTTAGACTCCAGATTAATCTTGTACCTCTTAATTGTCTTCTTGACATCATGACGAGCCTTCCAGCTCTTTCTTTCCTAAGTAGTTTCAAAAGAAAAAAAAATCCCAAAGAGGTAAAAATCCAGAAACAAACCAGCTAACTTAGCACAAATGCTGACCCAAGGGAACTCTCAAAGTTCTCCAGACTATTAAATTACAAGTAATTTCTTATTATGATGAAAGGGATAATGGGCTTCTCCTACAACCATGAAGCAAAAAACCCACAAGAAAACCACAGGAAATATAGGCAACAGCATTTCCACCTGCAGCCCTCTACCTTTCCCTGTTCTGACTGCATCAAACATGCACATCCTAAGCAGAAACCTTCCACAAGGCACAGCAGACAGCAGGGCTTCTGGAAGAGAGGAGGTGGGCCTGGGAATCTGGGACCCTTTGCTCTAACCTTGACTAGTATGATGCTGCGATGTGTTCAAAGATAGACCTTCTCAAATACAAATAACAAGGATAACATCAGCTTTCTCCTGCAGCTGCCATGAGGGTTCATGGTCAGGCAATACTTTAAAAATGCTGTACAAGCATTACATATTAACAGATGAGGAGAATCTTTTGGAAGACCAAAAGAAGAGGAGTTACCCTCTCAGGGCTCCTGACAGAAGATTACTGGTTTATATTTGGCAAGAGCCATCTAGCAGAAAAATGATCACTTTAGCAAGGACAGGAAGATGCGTCTCTCCAAAGGCACTGGGATTAGGGAACGGTGCATCTAGGTGGGCAGTACCTGAATGCACGTGCAAGCCCTCACAGGGATCACAACTAGGGACTGAAGAGCTGCTTCTTTTGTAAAAGCAAAATCTGCTTCGGCCCCTTTGGAGGGGAAAAATTCTGTTGTGAGTCAAGAGCTGAAGCCTCCTGGAACACTGCAGAACAGGTTCCTTTGGAACAGGGCCATCCTGGGTCTCTTACACACAGAAAGCACTTGTTAAATATATAATATACGCCTGTTTGCCTGACACCCTGGTCTCAAGCCGCAGCGACTTAAGTGGATAGGCGCTACCTTGGAGCTCGGTAACTCAGTATATGAACTTGCCACACCATGTTAAAGAGGATTAATTGGTTTCGTGAGCAGGTTTCGTAGCTCATGCAGGTATCTACACTGACCAGTATCCATATCAGCCAGTTAAACCTACCCTGGCTCTTTTTTACTGCATTGGTGTCATCATTGGTGTCATTTCTGTAGACACTAGTTTATTACTCATATTCATAGTTAAACTATAACTCTGAAAAAAATGCTAACACACATTTTCAACTAAAGTATCAAAACAGCAGTGAAAGCATAGTTGTATTAGTGATGACCAGACAGATAACTGCTTATATCAATTTTATAAACGTAAGTGCTATATGATAGGTTTAAAAGGCTTGTGAAAATTGATAGACTCCCTAAAAATACAAAGAACTGTTAGCCTAATTCATCAAACTACGAATATGTATGAACTCCTATTCCACTTAAGTGTATGAAATAGAAAATTTTAAGGACTTAGATTATAAAACATGATTCTGCAATATATTAAATCACCTTGAATAAAAACACTAATTAAAAGTTCAGTCTAAGGACACAATAATATATGCTGAGAAAACAAAGAAAACACTGTGGGTTTTTTTATCTTATGTAATAAAGAGCATTGCTATTCTGCTGTCATAAATAATATTCTGTCATTACTATCGTCAGTGTATGCAGTTTAGTTTACTTTTGATTAGATATGCCTTGTATGAGTCAGTGCAGATCTTAAATATCTATTATAAAATACAACAGTCAGGAGAACAATAGTTAACACAAAGCAGTTGACTCCTGCGGATTGAGTTTGATTAGCACGTATGGCAGCCACACACGCACAGGAAAAAAATAAACCCTGCAAAAGAACTCAGGGCTCCGTACAACAAGGTGCTGGCACAGAACTCCTGGTGACGTTTTTCACCCAACGCATTTCCAAAAAGGAACAAAACAAAGCCAAACAAATCCATAATCACAACATTTTTTATTTCCCTCTACACTTTTCAAGAAATGTTGCTTTAGTTTTCCTGGGTTGCTTGGCTGCAGTAGAATGACAGGCATCATCAGAAAGTGTTTTTTAGAGGTGGTTAACGAACTTAACTCTACTTGCATTCTCTTTTTTTCTAAGATCCTCAACACATTTACAATGGTCTTTGTTAAAAAAGTAAATTGCGTAGTTGCAAGCCTACAGTAAGGAACATCCAGGGGCTCACCACTGGTCACTGCCAGCAATAGGCAGTGCTTTGGTTTTCCAAAGATCACCCTCACCACCGGGACTCAAACACATCTAAAGACCAATAGACACCCAGGTGGGACAGTAAGGACCCACTCCTCTGCTTTGAACTGCCAGCTCCTGGAACTAACAGTTTGCATTTAGAGGGGTTACTAGTCTCTACTTCAAATGTTATTTATTTGAAAATTATTACTCCCCAATAAACATACACTACCAGAACAGCCTGCTATCTTTGCTCCCCAGTTTTCTTTCTTTGATTTCTAAAGAATGACATACTTAAGTCATGTTCAGGCACATTAAGAAAAGCATGTAGTTTACTTGCATGCCCCTCTGTGACATAGGGGTATATGAATGCAGATGATAACAATTACTTACACCTAATCACTTCAGCAGTAATCTGTACAAGTGAGCCACGGGAGATTGGCAGCAAATGAAGAAATCTTTGTGATCATCATTCTGGCCAAGCACTGCAGGAATAAACAGCAGCATACTTCTGCTAGTGCTGTTCCACTTTCACATGACATGTGTGACCTAGAGCCACTGCCAGATGTGAAACACTGTACATGTACACCTGTGTGTACATTATTTTCCGAATAGGTGCGGCATTAACTTAAGCACTGAATCATATTTATTGCTAGACATCTCAAAAGCACAGAAAACATGAACAGAAGATAATTACAACCCCTTACAGTTAGGCCGTATGTGTAGTAACTAAAGGCTCAATTCAGTTGCCTAAACATTGGCACCCATGGCCATTGGGGACATACAGAGACATCTGCATGGGACTGGCAGGTGACAGACAATCAGCAGGAAACCTGCATCATCCAGAAGCCACAGCAGGTGGCCTGGAGAAGACCTGAGAACATCTGAAACAGCACCAGATGCCTGTGTCCAGGCACTGAAATGAACCCTAAAAAGATAACATAGAAAAGCATTTCACAGGGGTCTCTGTTTACAGAGGTATGCATCTATTTAACAGTATTTCCAAACTTGATTTAACTGTTGGTATTCTCTATAGTAAGTCCAAAGAATGAGACTGGAGACTATAATCTTAAACGGGGCCTTTGAAAGTGTATACAAACTTTTGATAGGAATAGTTACATGATGTATTCACAATAAATTGTTGATTGTTCAAGGAGAACTTGTAAAGAAAGATTTCACTTTAGCAGTTTTTCAGGTAACTGCCAAATATCAAAGTACCAAGTCCACAGCAGTGTGCTGCTCCCTACCTGAGCCCAAAAACTAGTCTGATACCACAGAAGGTTTTTGTCTGCCAGTGGTTTTAAATTTAACTGTATCTTTTTATTCTGTTAAGTTTCAATAATGAGCAAATTCTCTTGATCTAATTCTGCTTGGAATACTGGAAATCTTGATTTCCCAAGACTGCAACAGTCACTTAAAATCTGTTGTCGTACAGATCATAATAATATCTTCTAGTTTCTTTCCATTCAAAACAAATAGTCAAATAATATCCATGGATATCAAGGGGTAGCTACAAGAAACAGCTTACTCTGAAACTTCTATAAAAACACAAGATACTAAGGTTTAAAAAAAAGACTTTTAAAGAGCTTACAGTTCTTCGTGTCAGTTTTAATTTTAGTTCGATTAAACTTAAGAGAGTTCTCTTTCTTTCTCCAACCTTCCCACACCGGTGCCATAGCTATCCAAAAGTAAACATATTTCTCTTTGTAAATGAAGGCATTCATGGTGAAAAGGCTAAAGATTTTCTAAGTGTGCTATTAATAGTGAAATACGATGTGGGGTTTTTCCTCTTGGCAGTCTGTCAGGACACAGCGAGTTGGGCTTGATTTTCCCCAATGGAGAAAACATTCAAAGATTATAACGCAGTCTCTCACATCAGCCAAATGAACTCAAAACCTGGTCCAGATGACAAATTTTAAATTTAATTTCATTTTAATTGCAATTATGATATCTTGACAGCGTTCAGACAGAGCTCTAATCAAAGTGGCAGTATCCCAGCAAAGGAATGGGGTCCTGCCTGCCTTTTCTTTCCCAGGAATAGCAGTTTGCTGCTAGCTTACTCTGTTTCTTTAGTCATTGCTCTGGGAACATGGATCTAACACCTTCTCTTGTAATCCATCTTTTATGATGGAGGAAATCTCTGCCCTTTCATCTTTTTAAAACTCACCGTCCGTGGCACAGTTCAGCCCCACGTGGCATGACTGTGGCTAATCAGAAGTTGGTTACTGCCTTTGCCCAAGGAAACTTTGTGCTCATCAGTGTCACTCCCGTACCTCTCATCTCCATTCTCCTTTGCAAGCCAGATTCCCCAGTGCCACAATACCTTCTGATGGACTGTGTTTTTGAAAACTGAGAACAGGAGATTGAAGGAACATGTATTGACTAGAGGATGCGACCACAAATGAAATGCTCTATAAGTTCCATGACATGATCTGGCGGAGCAGCCAAGTGAAAGCATTGCAGCTTTCCTTAAGGTTTCAGAAACTTTTGGTTTTGATGGTAACCCAAAACCTTTCATGGAAGGTCAACATTTTTTTGAAAGAAGAAGCAGAACAAAACCAAATCCCATCCCCAAATATTTAATAAAAAATGCATTTTTTCTGTGAAAAAAAAAAAAAAAAAGATTTAGCAGAAGGGGTACTATTCACTTCAGTCATTTTTCATCTGTCTTAAGGTTAGTCATGTTGTCTAATGTTATCCTGGCTCCCTGGAAACACCAGGACACTGATATCTCCTAGTGTTGATTCCTCCAAAAATGAAGATACAGTGAGACATGAAGAAGCGAGTAGCAGCTGCATTATATGGATATAAGCTTTCTCCTCACTGCCCATTGTTCCTCCCTCCATGCAGCAGCTCACCACCCCTGCAGCCACGCAGGTATTGCAGTGGTTTCTGCTGCCAGGCTGTGACACAGAATAAGGAAATTAATGGCCTTGATGAAAAGTGTCTCTGTGGTTCTTACACTAAAGATTTATCAGTTCTCCTCCTACATGCAGCCAAACAAAGAGGGCAGCAAGCTTTTGTAACATCAAACCAATCTATGAGCCACTGGATGAACTGGTAACTCCTTTGCCAGGGACTAGGAGGGAGGTCAATTCAGAGCTGAAGTTAAACAAAATTGAATTATAACTGAAATGTTACAAGATTCAGAACTGAAAGTAAATTTCCCTCTTTCTGTCTTGTGCCTTCTTAAGCTGTACAAAATTACTTTAAGATCTTTAAAATGGAACAATGACCTGACAACTATTAATTTCTGATTACTGTATATTCCAATATAATGTTACAGCACTCAAAAAAAAAAAAAAAAAGAGAATAATTATTAAACCAGATATACCCTCCAGTTTCCTCACTTCTTTTGAAAATAATACCGGTGTTTTAAGCGACACATTTCAGAAATCCCTCCTCGGTTGGTTACCTTAACTCAAGTTCAGCATGATTTCACCTGCCCCATGCATGGCTTTTTCTGTGCTTCGAAGAGCACAGCACAAGGCCTCTCAGAACAACTGCTGTAATTATCTCCTCAGATCTCTGGCCACATTCCCATTTCAAATTAGCAGCTGCTCTTCTTCCTTCTTCTACCTCTACAAGGGCTGCTGAGTTGTTTTGCTTCCAGTTCCTTGTATCAGTAAAAAATGGGAGAAAACCAGAGAGAGGGAGAGACAAAAGGAAAACATGAAGGGATCTCCTCTTACAGGACTGTCTATTTAAAAGATAAAACATCCGACTGGCAGTACAGACACAGTCACTGGTTTTGCATGACTTCCAAGGGATGACAACTGCTCTTGACTATGATGCCTCTTCAGTACCTTGTACTCTGATCCTCAAGAATTACCGACACAGATTAGTGATAAGACTACAAGTTTGAGCAAGTACTGGCTCTTACGCTCTTAAGCACATCTTGCAGGCTTGTGTTGACTGCAGACATTAGGCCAACTGGAGCTTATGATGAGAATATTTAATATAAAGGTGACTAGGTTTACCTCTGGTCTGTCAATGGTCTTCCAATTTCTGACTTACTCATTTGCATGTAATCATGCCAATTACCAATTTGTCAGACTATGTTCTTCAGACAGGTATTATTTCCTAGAAAAGCTGATGACCTCACTGAAAACACTTACTACGTTATCAGTGCACTGTTGACAACTGTGAGGCTCATTTTGCTTAATTGGCAAACATTCTCTAAGCAAATCGTAACTCACACGGCCAAATCATTTGCTGCTGAATGCTAATGGCTCATTTGGAGCTAAGGAATCAGAAAATGCAACCCTGTATTACCTCTTTAATTTTAAAGTTACTGCTCAAAAGGGAAGTTAGGCGCTTGAGGTGCTCGAATGCAGGAGAACTGTCTTTTAATTACTGATTACAATTATAGAATGAATCACAGAGCAGTTTGAGTTGGAAGGCACCCTAAAGATCATCCGGTTCCAACCCCCTGCCATGGGCAGGGACGCCTTCCACAAGACCAAGCTGCTCAGAGCCCCATCCAGCCTGGCCTTGAGCACTCCCAGGGATGGGGCATCCACAGGTTCTCTGGGCAACCCATGCCAGTGCCTCGTCATCTTCACAGTAAAGAATTTTTTTATGTTGGGGGCTCCAGAGCTGAACACAGCACTCCACATAGGGTCTCACAAGAGCAGAGCAGAGGGGGAGAACCACCTCCTTCGACCTGCTGGCCATGTGTCTTTTGATGCAGTCCAGGATACAGCTGGCTTTCTGGGCTGCAAATGCACATTGCTGGATCATCTTGAGCCGCTCACCCATAAACAACCAAGTCCTTCTCCTCTGGGCTGCTCTCAATTCATTCTCTATCCAGCCTGTATCTGTGCTTGGGATTGCCCTGACCCACATGCAGGACCTTGCACTTGGCCTTGTTGGACTTCATGAGGTTTGCACAGGTCCACCTCTCAAGCATGTCAAGGTCCCTCTGGACGGCATCCTTTCCTTGCAATGTGTTGACTGCACCACACAGCTTGCTGTCATCAGCATACACTCATTCCCAGTGTCCATGTCACCGACAAAGATGTTGAAGAGCACTGTACCCAGTATGGACCCCCGAGGAATGCCACCCACCACTGGTCTCCACTTGGACACTGAGCTGTTGACCACAACTGTTTGAGTGTGACCTCTAGCCACTTCCTTATTCACTGAGTGGTCCACCTGTCAAATCCATGTCTCTCCAATACAGAGACAAGGATGTCATGCAGGACAGTGTCAAAAGCTTTGCACAACTTCAGGTAGATGACACCAGTCACTCTTCCCTCATCTGCCAACACTGTAGCACTGTCATAGAAGGCCACCAGATTTGGCAGGCATGATTTGCCTTAGTGAAGCCATGGTGGCTATCACCAATCACCTCCTTATTTTTCATGTGCCTTAACATTGTTTCCAGAAGGATCTGCTCCATGGTCTTGCTGGGCACAGAAGTGAGACTGACTGGCAGGTAGTCTCCCAGGTCTTCCTTTTTTCCAGTTTTAAAAATGGGGGTTACATTTCCCCTTTCCCAGTCAGTGGGAACTTCACTGGATGCCATGACTTCTCAAATATCATCAGTAAGGGCTTAGCAACTTCACTCACCAGTTCCCTCAGGACCCACAGATGCATCTCATCAGGTCCCATGGGCTTGTACACCTGCAGGTTCCTTAGATGGTCTCAAACCTGATCTTCCACAGTGGGTGGTTCTTCATTCTCCCAGCCCCTGCCTTTTTCTTCCATAAAAAAAGGTCTTGTTCTAATTCTGACAGGGGCACCAGAAGGTATTTCTGTTTTTATCAGAACTATGTAAGACTTTAGCCATGTGAACTGAAACCACAGAGTTAAGGAAGAATAACATTACTTTGCTCATGTAAAAAATTCTGAAGCCCCCTTAGCTGAACTACTGAAAACAGGCAGTCCAGAAGAGAAATACTGAACACTCTTTAACTTGCTAAAGGGCTGTAATGTACTAATTACAGCATTTCCTGAAGAAGGCAGTAACACATGAAATAAACAGGGCATCCATAAAGGGCAAATTTTGTGTTCCATTATAACAGAGACAATCTATCCAGCACTTATCCCATTCTCATGAATGAAACCAATCTAAATTTTAACGTATTTAATTTAAGGTAATTTGATACAAACGAGTACTCTGGTTTCACAGGCAGTATACCGCATTCTTTTAACTAACGTCTCCTTCATGGCTTTAACTCCCACATATTGGTCAGCACGTGGATCTATACCTTAACTTGGGCTATTCTTCTCTGCCATTTAAACATCACAGTACTGCTTTGTGGAGAAGCCTACAACAAATACAGATAACAGATTCTGGCTTGCTGTTAATATTTGTATTGATCTCCTGTAGCAGAAGAACATTCTAGAAACAGTTGAAATTTGCAAACTACGGAAAGAGAACATGACAAGAGATAAGCGTGTGTGGGAGCAAAACGAAAAATGGGTTCCTGAACCCATAATTGTGACTCCCACACTGTTTGTTTCAACTGTCTGTGGTGACAGTGTTTATAATACCTCATCCCTTCAAGGCCAACACATCCTCAGTGTGGTTAAGCATTAAGCTTATTTTCTATTGCCACAAAATAGTACACATTTTAAAGAATCTGGTCGTGTTCATAGATTCAGAAAGCAAGCAGTGTATTCAGGGGGAAGGGTGGTGGCAAAAGCAACAAAATGTTCATTTATGCTAACACAGTCCCTTACAGTCCTGTAGTAGAGTGTGTGCACATTTGCAGCCTAATTGTCAGCGCTGCTCATAGAAAAAGCAGACATGCATGCAAAATTGCACAATTCATGTTGTTTGCTAACGCACAATAGAGATTTGTACTTATTCATTAATGCTCAGCTGCAGCAGACCGAGGATATTTCTTGTAGTTTTCATTCAGATGATGAACCAGTAGTATCGAGCAGTGGACACTCATCTGACTAGTACCACTGGCTTCCATTAAACTATTTCTGGAATTATTCAAGTTCCGTACAATGGGGGATGGGACCAACACTCCACTTTTTGGATCCCCTAAATTACAAATCCAGATAAAATGTACATGACCACTCAACAATCTTCCAGCAACAAACCAAGATAACTATCATTGTGTCAGTGTGTGTAAAGTAACTACCAATTAGGCAACTAGCAATGCAAGAATAGTAGTTTAATATATTCAACCAGTTCAATCTCTAAAAATAGTATAATATTTGACAAAACTGAGGTGATTCCCCCAGCTCAGACTTTCTTATAGAGCACGTATTCATGATTAATTTAGTATTTGTATCTTAAACTATCTTCCCCTTCCTAAGAAAAGAAAATATTATTAGTGTCAATACTGTATCAGTCTTGAGAGAGCACCACACATTACTGCATGCTACATGCATTCCTTCCCTGTAATTTTAAACTAGCCTTCAGAGATGCTTTGGACTAGATTAATATCTTCAATAACTAACTTAATACACAGGTAGTTTATTAGCCCTTCAGGAAAACAAATAAACTCCTTTCTGGAGCAATAGATCTGACATGACATTAAAATTTTTTGAAATAAACCCTGGTAAAGATGTGAATAAAAACAGGGTGAGTGCAGGATGGAGTATGATTCAAGTCACAAATTCATTAATTTGTCTCACCCCTTCCCTGCTCAGCAACAGACCACATCATTCATAGAACTGTTCATTTTAAAACTGTTCACAGGTATGTGCAACGAGGACCTCTGTTTTGTACCTTGACTCATTTGAGGCACATGAAGAAAGGGGCCGTTTCTTTCTGACACACATTGACAACACCTTTCCTCAGCTTCCTCGCCAGATAAACCTGCTAAACCACAGCTGGACTGACATGCACAATAGGCAAACAACACGGTGCAACAGCAAAGCAGCTGCTGTAGAGGACCTGGTGTTTGCAACGCGGGAATCTGCTGGTTTAATTGCAGTCTGAATCAAGCTTGGTCCTGGGGACTGAACACCAGCTCTTACTGGCTGGCGTACAACAGATGCAAACACCTGGGACACATCTTTTCAGTTTCTTTCACTCCAGTGAAAACCACTTAAGGTGCTGCAACACTGTGCATGGTGCGAACGAAACAAAAGCCAGTGGGGTAAACCAGGACATTCACTTCCAAAGATCTAGACTAAAATGTTCATGTAGACACATGCTGTGACACCCTGGCCCCTGATCTGGGCTCGTTTGAAGGGTTACAGGAAAAGCAGATGAGAAGTTCTGTCCCAAATGAGAATAAGCTACCAATGGCACCTGCAGGTCTCAGGTAAAGCTGCTACATGGTGCGCCAGAAGACAACCAAGAGGGAGGTCTAGCTCAGTGGCATGCAGCAGGATCGTCCCTATGGCACGGGACACTGTACAGGCAAACATCAGAAGGGCTTTCCATGGGTTTGCACAGCTGCTTTCTTGATCTCCTGTGTGGAGGTGAGCAGAAGCATCCTCCCTGCTGAAATGAACATCCATCCCATGAGAAAAACACTCAGCAAAATAAAATCCTCAAGCCTCACCTCTGCAGGCAGGGAAAAGGGTAGTGAGAAAGAAGAGAGCTGATTTTCATTTGCCCATGCTCATACTCGCTCTTCACAGAAGCCTTTGGCCACCTCTCTGTAACTCAGGAGAGGTCAGCAACAATTCCCTCTCCCCTGGTCCCAAAATCAAAGGTTCCTTCAGGAAGGCTGAGGAAATGCATTCCTCTTTGCAGGGTATGAATATTACATGCTACAGTGGTATTCCCTATCCTCACGACACTGGTCTGTAAGAGGTAACCAAAACTAAACGGATTTTAAACAGAAAGGGTAACACAGCTGGTGCCATACCTCCATAATTGCAGAATATCTACTTGTATCCATTTTCTGTTATGCACTAATCAAACTACTATGGAAACCAATTATTGAATCTGGAGTGATTTTGCGATGTCCACAAAATACATAGAACTATTAAAATGTAACAGATGTAAACATACAGATATAGGGACCATTTAGCCTCTTCCATGGAAGAGGTTGTGTGCCCACACACTTACGGAGACATTTTACTTATTAGGGAATTCTTCCGTGAGACACTACTTTTGGAAGGCTGGCACAATTTATATGACTTCAGCTACTGAAGAGTATAGTATCTGTCTAGTGTCTTTTATTTTTACTCATTTTACTCCCAAAGTGACCAATGTGCAAAATTTATTCAGTGCTTTTTAAAATCTGCACATAGCAGAAGGAATAGTGAAGAAAAGCTAAGTGCATTAAATTTTAAATGAAGGTATTTACATTAAAAATGTAAATGCAACTTGGCTGTAGTCACCTACATGATGTTACGGAGAGAAGAGAAAAATTTCTAATACCGAGTTCTGAGCTCAAGTCTTTGCTGAGGAATGGATGAACTCCCAAAGCAAATGCTGCCAGCTAAGATACAGAGCTGAAAAACTGCCTCCCCGCCCTTCTCTACTCCCTGTTGGAGCCGCCGTACTGCTGAGTTCGAATTTGTTTAATGATGAAAAATTTCTGGAGTTTGTATCCTACATAATGTGAGGGATCTTGCGGTACCATTGCAGAACTACCTAGTCTGAATGCAGCCTCAAACAAAACTGCGATAACAGAAAGCATTTACAAGGGATGAGATCAAGAAGCTCAATTTTGAACAATCTAAATGAGTCAAAACCTAAATTAATATCTGAATTGTTTTCCAAATAATTTTTTGCTGAAGAAGAGAAGGTGAAAGATAGCGTGATTAACAGGAAATGGTACATATATTCAGAAACTACTACATCTGACAGAAGCAATTGCAAGGTTTGGCACTCTCACTGCGGTGAAGCTAGTACCTTTTGGTAATCACTACAAAATACCGAGAGAACTAGCACCTGAAATGAATATATGGTTTCATACAGTCATTCAATAACGCTAGTCATGTTGAGGGAACGGTGGAGGTTTACCTCTCTCTGAAATGGGATGAGGGGGGGAGTCTGAGATGGAGCAAAAGATTTCAGTATTTCGCAAGTATCTAGATCATATCTGTGAGGAACATATATGAAGAAAATAAAGGAGAAGGGAAATATATGAAAGCTGGCTGGAATTAGATAGATGAAAGCAGACAAAATCCATAGGTTTCTTTTACAGTTTGGAAATTTCCCAGAGAGAGGAAACGTTTCAATGCCAATTCAGAAATATCCAACCACTGAGCAGAAGTTAAGATATGAATCCTAAAACACTACATCCTATTAATAATTTTGGCTTCAAGCTGAGGCTATTCAACTGAAATAGCAAAAGAGAAAAAAGATGGATATGGGTGGGTCAGGAATGGCTAAAAACTATCAGTGTCAGGTTGCTGTGGAAAAAATGTTAAATATGACCTTGGGTTTTAATAGATGAAGTATTTCCAGTATAGACAGGGGGATATTAGCAACACTGTCTGGAAACTACATGCTGTATACCATGTACAGTTTTGGCCACTGTTCAAGAAGGAGAAATTGATCCGAAGCAAGAGCAAAGAAGGTCCAACCGAAGGATCAAGTCATTGAAGTATATTCAACACAAGAGGAGACTGCAAGTACTTGGCTTGTTCAGCCCCAAAAAGCAATAGCTGAAAGTGGACATATTTTTTTCCTAAACATGGGTGGGATAATCATGAAGAGATATTTAACCAAAAATGTGCTATCACATGTTGTTCGAATTCTATGATCATAAATGACCTATGAAAACAAAGGCTGAATATGAGATTTCTAGTCAAAGGTTAGAAACACTCAGTGGGTGTAAGAAGTGAAGGAAACCTAAGCCCTTTTGAAGATGGAGTTCATAAACAAGAAAGTTTCCAATGATCATGTCATGGTTACCTGTAGGAGCTGGTGATTAGACTCAACAACCCAGGAGTAATATTATGTAAATAATGGATTTATACAGGCAGCCAAAGCAGGACTAGAGGAAAAATCAGTTGTGGTTCACTCCAAATGGAAATTCTGATTGTGTTTTTTTTCACGCAGTTAATGAAATGAAATGGGAAAACACCACGATTTTTCATCCTACCTTCAGTCAATAAAATGATTCATTTAATTCTTGGGTTACTTACTTTTTAAAAGCCTTTTAAATTTTGTTTGGTTTCAAAACACATTCTTTCAAAATGAAAAGCTGAAACATTTATTTTAGAAATCACTGAAATGGCATTTTATCTTTTCAAAGGTATCTACTCTTTTCAAAGCTATTTCAGCCAAATCTATTTGGGGATTCAACACAACTTCATAGTTTCCAGGGGGGCACAATCAGCACAATAAAGGAAGTTAAAAACAATTTATGCAAATCCAGTCTTCAAGAACTTTAAATAAGAATTTAGCTGTGGTCAGAATCTTGGTCTATTTTTGGAGGATTGAAATATCCCAAAAGGTGCTTCGTTCTAATTCACATATAGGATCTTTATTTATATCTTGACAAGGATGACAGAATTAAAAAGTAACTTGTTCGGCCTTAAATAGAGGTTTTTAATATTAAACAAAAACTGTCTGTGATAGCTAAAAGAATTAATTCTTACTGGGTCCTCATGTCTAATCACCAACTGTTGAGGGCTATATTTGATTCATCTGATTTGCAGAGTAGACATCTGCTTTATAGATTTATAAGGTGCGTTCACTCACATGATGGGCAAAAATGCTTTTTCTGGTTCGCTTTCCAATATAACTTTGACCCAGCTTCTAAAACTGATGTTATACAAAATTAAACACTCATAACCCTCCTTCTATGCCCACAGAAGTAGCTGAAGGATTAGGAGCCTGTGAGTATGTCTATGACATGCTGTGAACTCTCAAGACTTCAGTGCAGTATGGCATTTAATCAGGGTTTTGAAAATGCCACACAGTGAAGTCAGTATATTTAGAGAAGTTTATTACCTTTTTCCCTCCTTTCCAACAGAATAATTATTATTTTGCATGAGGACTCAGTGAAGAGCAGCACATTCAGTAATTTTAGCAATCAAAATGTCTGTAGGTAAAGGGGGCTGAATACACTGGGCCATTTTCCTTCCTATCAAAATTTATAACAAAAGCCCATTTTTAAATAGACTTTAATTAAGTATTTCAAGTAGACTTGGTGTTTTCCAAGTCCAAAGTCAGATGCTGTACAACTGTCAACTGCTTTACAAATGCCAGATAAACTAAACTAAGTACAGAGATTTCATATAATAGCTAAAGCTGAATGATGTCTTTAATCCAAAGTGTATTTAAAATAAATGTGGGATGATTTGGGGTTTTTTTCGCTTCTCCCCAGCAAAATAGTGTCCTTACTTCAAAACTGCTTATATTTCAAAACGTGCCTTCTGTGTGTTTATTCCAGAATAAAAAAATTGAGTATCAGGATAAACTCAACACGAAAAAAAGACAAAAAAATCAGTGAAAAATGCAAGGACTTTTGAGTACTTAAAGCTATTTTTCACTTGGTTTTACTGAACTAAGAACTGTCAGTAATTGCAATTACACAAAATTCCACATCTACATGCAAGAGGTGGAGTGCCTAAAGATCAAAAAGTAAACGTGTTTTTCAATCACTATTCCTGTTAGTCCCTTTGATAAGCAAAGTAGATGGATTAACAAATAGTCTGTTCTCAAATGAAAGACATCTCTGTATTCCTAACAAGTATAAGACCTGATTTTATATTTATCTGCTGACATTCCTATCGCAGAATTATACAGATGCCAATTTCCGCTGACTTGTCCAGAAGTATATAATGCTTGTCCACAACAAAATAGGTATGATTTAATTTCTGTAATGATTTTTTTTTAGAAGATACTCATAAAACAGAACTTTTCATTCCACTCTGTTCAGATCGATATTTTAGGATAAATGTTAGAAAATATTTACTCTGAATATGCATCTTTTAGTCTGGACAAGAGTCCAAAAATCCCAATAACCTTAACATGCAGATGTTCGGTTATAGTAAGATCTGCAAGAGCAATACAATTCTAGAAGACTGAAATGGTGATTTTTACTAACCCCACTGCCCCCACCTCCCCAAAACAGAAATAGTGTACATAGCAGGTGTTACCAGCAATACTAGAAAAACAACTTAAAAATACGAAGAAAGGGAGTTCACCTAATAAATAAAGGATGGGATTTTAGAGAAAACCTGAACGCATCAAAACATATCATTCTAAACTTTTAACTTAGCCAAAAAATTGAGAGTATTATTTCATATCTTCAGAGGCAAAAGCAAAGCACTACAGAGCTCTTCAGCTTGCGCTGCATCTGTGTGCCCCCGACAGCCGAGTAACAGAGCCTGCGAGCCAGGAACCCCCAGGATCCACACCGCTGTGTTTTAGACCAGCTGAGGGTGGAAGGTGTTTCACACGGGAAGTTTTTTTCTCATAGAATTACTGATATGCCCTGTGACTGTCTTTGAAAAGTGAAAGAGCTCAAATATATGCAAATACGTATTTCTACATTTTAAACCGGCATCTGGATTTCAGCTGGCAAGGTCACCCACTGTCCTGACCCCTCCTTGTAGGAAATGGGAAAGCAGCAGAAGCTGTTCTGCCAAACAGACGTGTTACAAAGAGCAATCATTGCACTTCCCCCCTCAGGGCTCAAGTCTTCCTAACTTTGGTTGTCACACACTGGGGAAAGTGCTAGGATTCCCATTTTTTGTACTGGCCAAGTATTCCATGAGGAGCAGAGGCCAAGCAGACAGCCCTCATTTTGACATTCATAGATGGGGTGCAGTGAAGCAAAGGTTCCTGTGGAGTTCCACCTTGTGGAAAATAGCATGTCAGGACCAAATGCCTGGAAACTGCATCCACATAAAAATCAGAAGTAAGGAACATTTCTCCTTAGACAGGCTGAGGAATCACAGCAAGAAAATAAAAGGGAAAAAAACTGTTTCCCATTTCTTGATGACTTTCAAGCTTCACTACATCTTCCTCAAGGACCTAATGTACGTTACATTTGATGGCATTTTTGCTATTTGAGGCAGGAAAGGTAAGAGTAGGTGGTCTAAAGGTCTCTCTTGACCTTGGACTCCTAGAATCCCTTTTGCTGCATTAGGGAACTACAGTTTTGCTGCTACGTGACTTTCCTGAAAGGTGTGGAAGATTAAACGTTAGTGAAGTAAACAGGAAGAGTTCTGTCACTTCCACCTGCCACCACAGCTACTTTGGTTAAGGACCATGATGATTTCCCATCATTCCTTGAAGACAACAACCTGGGTCCACAGAATTTTTCATGTTCTTTGTTTAGTTTTAACACCACCAGACTTTGTGTGCATGCACACATATCCCAGATAACTCTTCAAGTGTCTGAGGCTCAGACTTGCTAAACATTGTCTTTCTTTGTTATCCCAAAAGCATATACAATTTCAGCAGCTCCTTCCTCAGTGGCTTGTGAGTCACATTTCTCTGCTTAACGTTGCCATGCTATGATTAAGCCTGACCCAAGGGTCCTTCCTAAGGGTCAGCAATGTAGCCAGCCCTGTGTTTCAGGATACTATTACAGTTCGCTTCTGGTTTTGCATTAATCAGCAGCAAATGTTTTGCTGTGTGGTACTTGAGGGTTGCAAGACCTTACAGAAAATGGAGCTGCTCTGAAGGTGGTTTTGTTCCTTAGTGCTGGGGATACTTCTCTGTGTGCCCTGTCGCATCTCTGCAGGGGATGTACGTGTACTTCCACTCCCTGAAGAGCAGCTCTTGTCTTCACCCTTGTATGTATTCAAAAAGGTTTTTAAACAGGTCAGAGGGTTCAAATAGGTAACCAAACAATTCTTAAAAACATACATTTTCCATACTTTCTTAGCAGAAAACCCTTCTTCTCAGGTACTTGAATTAAGCAACTGAAACATCCACACAAATATGTGGCCTGAAAAAACCCAAACAAACCAAACCAACAACTCTGGGCTTTTGGTATTTATTTTTAATAAATTCTGAAAAACTGCGAGAGTTCTAGGGGACTGGAGGTGAGCCAGACAGAACAGAAAAGCTGACATAGGTAATTACAGACCTGTAGGGCTCTTGGGTTCACATACCTCCCCCTCCCCACCCCCTCCCACACCCCCAACCTGAGTGGATAACTGATATCGACTTCACTTCAATAAATAGATTATCAAAATAGGGAAATATTAGTTAGAATAACTTCACTGAAATTACACCTGGATAAACATACTACATATTACCTTAAAAAATGTATGTGCTTAGTTGACAGAAGGAGCTGTACTTGTTAGGATTAAATATATACCCCTGCTCTGGGAACTCCCCACAGTCTAAATACTAAAAAAAAAAAAAAAATCACAGCACAAAACTACAAAAATATTAATGAATTAACTGTCAGACTTTTACAATTTAGGGTCTAATCTGATCCTGGAGGAACTGGTTGTTGCCCCGTGTTTGTTTGTTTTATCCAATGGTGTACACTGATATCTCATCATAATTGGATATACACCTTATTTCTGAGGCAGGGCATGTGGGTAACACGTTACTTGGGTTAAAAAAGAGTAACATTGGCAGTTCTTCCAAAGCTGCCTTTGTTTTCTGCGGGAAGGCTGAGTGCAACTGGATTTTTTTATTCATTTCAGACAGATGATCTCAGAGAAGGTTAAAATCTCAGTAGTAACTCAGGATCTGGGAGACACAGACTACATCACCCACCTCCAGTGGAAGCTCACACTAAAGAGCTTATCAAATGGCAGGCTTAGAAATCTGTACCAAGAAGAACAACTTCTCATAGGAGTCATTTTTTCCAAGAGAAAGGCATAATAAGATTATATGACTAGAAGCTGAAGAAAGAAGAACGAAAACTGGAAATGATGTGATAGTTCTTTTATCAGGAAGGTTGGCATAAGAGATCACTGAGTAAATGGACAAAGGAAGGTTCTGTTTCTATCATGAGTTAGGGGGCTTAGTAGTGATATGAGGCCACAAGTCTATAGCCTGAATTATGAAAGATGTCCAGTCTTAATATCTTTGAAACCGTGAAAAGAATGTAAACTCACTTCCAGCTCTGGGCAGCAAAACTACATCATGTGCTACTTTTTGGTGACTCAAATCATATGAGAATTGCCTTGCTTAGACCCCCTTGATAAGACGTAGCAACTTCAGTATCTGAAAGGTAACAGCTATTTTAGCTGAGGTGTTTCCCTTTACCATCTGAATTGGCATCTTAACCAAACACCATTTTAAACCACTTCAGATTATCAGATCACCTCTCAGTCCTTTTGTAGAAGGAAGGGACCATTCTGAAATATTCAACAGTGATTTGTAGATAAAATTAACAATTTGTGTATCATATTAAGAGTTCTTTGTAGTAAGGGAGAAGGTGGTGGTTTCTTTTCCAAAGCAAGGCTTTTACCCAACCCCAAACTGCTTCTGCACCTTATCAGAAGTTCACTAGTAAATATTTTGAGGCTCATTATTTCAAACTATCAACATACTCATCAGTCTTCAAATGTAAGGAAGGCATCATTCACAATCTCAGGAATTTATGGTTGTGGAGTTTAGCATTTCCTACAAACAGCTAAGCACCCAAACACTGACCTGCTAGTTTGAAATTAAAACATCTGGCACATGGCTGTGTTTGTATTGCACTGATAAAATTCAAACAGTTCTAAAATATATTGATTGAATGGCAGAGCCTGCATTTGCAAAAAGTAGTGTAGAATAACTGCTTAACAACCCTCGAGCTCGAGAGCTAAGCCTTTATCTGTGTTTATATCTAAAAGACTCCACACAGATGAACTCCTGCCCACATTTCTGATTGTCCTTCACAGAAATTTTAAAAGAAAGATTATAAAAGAAGTTCAAGAAACACCAGAAACTGTTTTTGCCTCTTCCCTGACCTCAGCTGACTACCACAATATCCTGATCGTGAACCCAGAAAAAAATCCACCCTAAGTTTATCCAGGCTCCAAGATAACAGCTGTAGATTTTTTTTAAGATCCAGCCCTAACACCAAATTTTCCTTTTTCTTTTGACTACCAGGTCCTAGCAGTCACATACTCATGCTATGGGGGCACAGCACTACCCAGTCCTAAATATAGAAGACATACAGAAATCTAGAGGTTAGAGAAGTCACATGGAGGTATCGGACCAGCTCCTTTACTCTGTACGGATAAACTGTTGGAGAAAGACATACAAAAGACACATAAAACAATATAAGCAGACAGACAAAATGGATTTAAGTGTTATACAGCATTCTTCCACCATTTGTATAGACAGTAAAAATGAACACCTGTTCTACTGTCTGTTCTCCAAGTGCATACTTGCCCTTCCTATAGCTAAACAACCATGCTAAATAAGCAGCAAACTACTCACAATCAAAAAAGCACTGTACCCATCCTGCTGAAATCCTTATCAACTTCAGATGGTGAAAGAAGTGAAGAATCTGCCTTCCGTTATCTTTGATCAACTATCAGAACAATAGAATCATTGAACTTGTGTTACTAAAATTTCCTCTTACTTTTCTAAGAAGACAACAGAAGCATAATTAAGTTCACTCATGCAGCAGGAAATATAAGGCAAAAATCTGTGCATATTTAACACAGTGGTAATTTTTACTAGCTCTCAAGTTCTGATTTTTCATAGTAGTGATTGGCCTATTTATGCCACAACTCATCAAGGAAGTTTTCTGCCCCACCAAGAAACTAAAGCGGGGCAGATGAATGCAAGAAATGATGATGAAAGTGGTTATAGATGAATATAAATGTAGTTTAGAGAAAATGTTGCAGTATAGTCTTACTCAAGGCTATCTCAGCTCCTATTGAACAAGCCATAGGAACATGACTAACCACTCTTCTAGGTAACTAGTCTTCAGTCACGTCTGTAAGTTTTTGCTCTAAGTTCAACAAAGAGCAGTCATCTATGTCTGTTGTGCAATGCACGCAGTACTGGAAAACCCAAGATTCAAACCTGATCGCAATTAGTGCTGTTCTCTAGTGCATCCTCTTTGGAGTATTTTTTGAAAAAAGCTAAGTTTTAACAATTTCCTCAGAGAATGACATATCAAGATAAAAGTGTGTTAGCACAAACGATCAATGCTGTGGCAAGTGCACAGTGGTGCATTACATAAACCTAGATTGACTTTGCCCATAGGAGAACATATTCCAATCCAGGTTCACCTGAAACTGATTTCAGGTACTAGAGCGCCTGGGCTAGGGGTGCACAGTCGCTCTACATTCTCTGCTATAGCTGGTAGAGACAGAGACATTCAGTCCTGGTAAGATCAGAATTGTCTGCCGGAGTTGCCTTTTTGTCTTGATAAGTTATGGAGAAAGTCTTGGCAGATGGTCAGTACTCCCAAATTAGCCGCCTTAGTTATAGACCTAAAATTAGGTGGGATCTAGCGGAGTATCACTGCCATGCAACAACCCCCTGAACAGTCTGGCTGATTATTTACCATTATATATGTATGTGGACAATTTTTTTCCCCTTACTTTACGCAGAAATCTCCCAAAGCAAATTTTCTGTTAAGTAATGTGAATGTTGACATATCTCAGCGTAATTATTTTTAGAAGAAACATTCTAAAGCAACTGTACTAGTGAAAATGTTTCAGCTGAAAGTGGGATATTCTACCTTTTGCTTATTTGCAACAGTTTGAAAAAGTTGCCTGACTCTGTCTAGCTAATTTGCGAGCCAGTTTGATGCTGGCAGCCTCAAGTCCCATTTTTCCCTCATTTGAAATGTTTTAGGGCTCAGTATTCTTCTGCTGAATAGAGTACCAGATAAGACAAATGAGGAAGATTATGTACTGTTTCCACTTCAGTCTGATTATTTGTGCAGAACACAAATTTCAAGAACCATGCAAGCGAACTTCATAGTGGTTCCCTCACCCTCTGCTAATTTGGTACTAAATCATTTGACTGTTCTTGGATTGTTCCCTGATACCACCAATTTAGACTGTGATTTCATCAAAATAATCATTACCAGGGTAAATACTGCTTAAATGACAGTGCAGCTGGTGAAACACAGCAGCTAGAATGCAAGACAGTATACTTTAGTTCCACCTCTTCGTACATGCTTATATAAAGAATAATGAACACGTACAAAAATCTGCAATATAATAGAACTTGAACATTTTACTTACTGACTTATAATCACAATGTATCAGTTTCCAGCAAGATGAAAAGAAATCATTTTGCCTTTCAAGACTTTCTTCCTCACACATTCTTCGGATCTAAAATGGCATTATTCATTCTAAACTCAAACAACAAAAGCGCAGTAATCCTTTTCACATTTATTGCAAATAGAATATGCATCAACTTGAAAATAATATTCCAAAATGCAATTCTGAACAGTTCAACTTGCTGCCATGTAGTGCTCAACCAGCAGTCACCACTGACGTTCTGTAATCTACATGAATCAAAATTGTATCTAGACTCTTTACATACCCTGCAAAAAGGCATTGGTCTCTCTTTCCCTCTCCTTAGCATTTTGCATCGTTCTTCAAATGAGTTTAAATACTTCAAAGACTTTAATGAATTGGGACAGGAGGTTTTTAAAGCATGCATTTTCAAATCTGTTTCTGATATCTTCAGGATGTTAATGGCTCCGTTCTTCTATGTAACTAGAATGCAAGTTATACATGGTGTTAATCAAAATTAATATCTTATTTACAATGAGATGAGGCTTCATTAATACCATAGTGATTTCTGACAGAACACCCTAAGGAGAAGTTCCAGTCTTTAAGGTATACATCTCATTTAATTTGTCCAAGCACCAAAATAGCATGACCGCTATTTAATAAGATGCTATATTTCCTGCTCTCTTCAATCTTTGGTTGTCAAACTACAAGTAATCTTTTTACATTTTAACTGGCCTGTTATGTGTATAAAAAATAAAATCCTTCAGGAAGCTCAAATGTTCAAAGCTAATACGGTCACCTATCTCGGCAGTAAAAGATGAACTACAATGTACCCATCAACAGATGTAAAGAAAAGAAAAACCATGCTGGAAGTGCTAGGAAAGAGACAAAACTTTGATTCAATTTTTTTTATTTTGAGAAAATCAGAATATAGGAAGCAAAGTACAACAAATATGGCACCAATAACACTTCTATGACCCATCAAGTAAGTGACAACTACGTTTGTTAAACTATGAAATTCATGCTAAATTATCATTCATCAAGGTAATTACTACAGTCTAAACAGAGAGGTATATTTTCCTCAGGCCCCATAAGTTAGTATAAGGAGTTCTTTCACATGTCCCTATCTAACAAAAATGTCCCCTTAAAATGATTTTATCCAGAATGGGCAAACATTTAATCTGTACAACTTGTCATTCATTTGAAAGAATCCTTCCTGGGCATACGACCGTCAGATCTCATTATGCAAAGAATGGAGACAATTTATAATATGCGCTTTGGAGTACTTCTCAGATATTTCCACTGAGCAGTATGATACCTAAACATCAGTTTATGGGAGGTGTTTCTTAACACAGGGCAAACTATAATCTGCTTGAGTGGATATGTCAGCTTTGAGACTGTATAAAAAAAGACAGGGAAACAGAAGTAAACACCATGCAGTTTTCTAACCTTCCCTCTGTGTCTTACATCCAGTAATACATGCTGTAAGCGAGAAACACAAACATTCTTTTGGTTTAGTTCTGTATTGAAAGGATACTTTAATACATAATAGAAGAACTCAGATAAAGATCATTCTCATACACAGACGCTACAAAACTTCTGAATGTCTGCAAGTGAACAGTTTATAGACAACAGAAGATTTCTATTAAGTGGGGCAAAGGGCTATGTAGATAGAGTAAAAGCTTCAAAAAACTTCGACTTTGTAAAATTTTTGTACAGCCAAAGAGGTAATAGAACATGTATTTTTCTGGTAGTGCAGAAGACAAAATTTTACAATCTCTAAACATTATTTGTTCTAATAAAACATGCTGAGGTTTTCTGAGACCAAAGTTTGAAACTGTAACATGAAGAGGCAGCAGTAGTTATTTATCTAATGCTAAAAGTACATTAGTAACTATGGCAAGATCATGTGGGATATTGTGAATGAAGCACAATGCGAACTGAAAAGAGAGAATCAAAAGAGTATGACATTTTAGGGTGTCATTAGAAAATTATATGATTTTATTTGACCCCAGGAGCGTGGGCTTAATTTGCTTTCTGTATCCAAGGAGATTCATCTTTCCAGATTTGGATCCCTTTTGTAGCTGACTACATTTCTACTACTTCTGTTTTGGAGTCTTTATATTTGGGCATTATTGCTAGCCTTTATCTCATCAGTGATGAGCCATCAAACTGACAAGTTTATAGGTGCCATTATTGTCTGGATCTTTGGTGACTCCTTCTGTTACAGCTTTTCATGTCTTATCTTCAAGTGCTTCTCTGCATACTAGAAATCAGGTTATTTGAGACAATTTACCAGGTTGAAGTGACCTGGGACGTTCTGTTTCTTTCTGTTTGAGGAATGTAGGTTTTCTCTAAGAACTATGTTGGGCCGTGGGGGAAGTCTGGATACAAGATGTACTAGAACATGCAAGGTCCACCCCTGCTATTTTACAACTTCATCCAAAGATTAACAGAACAGATACATCTAACAGATACATAACTTCAGAAAAATATGTTCATGTGTAGGTAGCAATTTTTAATGATGCTATGGGTAGGAGCTAGATAGAAGAATTAAGAAAAAGCAATCATAATAAAAAAATGTACAGAATATAGAAAAGATGAAGGACAACCAATAGAACCAATAAGCCACCTACAATGTAATCACTGAGCTGTTCCAATAATAATGTTCAAGCTGGCGAGAATACCTTTTTGCTTGATTCGCTTCTAAGGTGGATTAGCAAGTTTAAACACTAATGACATTTCAGTTACAATACTGGGTATTTTGGAGAAACTAGGGAGGTCAGAACACAGTGAAAATAAGCACTAGTGGTAAGCGGCATGAAAAATAGAAAATTTGGAAATCGGAAACAAACTGGAAATCTTAACGCTAGCATACCTTGAAAAAATATTGGAAAGAACAACTGCATTTCCTGCAGGAAAGTACCTAAATTCCATGAAGATATTAAATTATTCAAGCTAGCAGGACTCATTATTATTTTAGATCTGGAACTAAATGAAGCAAAACCACTTGAATTGTAAAACCTGCAGGTTTACAGTTAAAATTCTCTTATTTGCAGATATAATCATTCTAGCAGCAATGGATAGGATTAGTAACCTAGGGTTTAGACTCATAATTTCTGTTTCTCTAAACTTTTTTATAGTTTTCTGGTGGCAAAGCTGATTTTTAACAAGGAGTGAGATACCAGAAATTACACTGGGCAATTGTATGTCCAGCTAGGAATAAAAGTGATTGCAGGTACACAGAATTAGAACTGGCCTCTTCCTGATCTCTCTCTTTCACACTGGTACATGGAGATAACACGTTCAAAAAGCAAAGATGAGCAACTACACAGACGTTAAATCGCTATTGTATGCTATATGCAAGTTCCCATAATATATAACATTTCCTAGCTGATGAGCTTGATAGCTACATTACATGTGCTTGCTTTGGAGTTTCCAAAACAGATTTTTTTTTGCTAGGGACCTTACATTCTCCTCTCCCAAAATGTTCGTATGTCACAGGACAGAAGGAGATTTTAAATACCCACCTAGATGTAAACATGCATGGTGCACAGAAATAACCCTGATGGTTCATTTGACTTTCTCTTTAGGGGCAAAGTTTCCTGAGGGCCTGGATCACAAGGAACAAAGCATTCAAATATAACAGAATGCTATTCTGACATCTAACTTGTTCTGCTGTTTCTTTGTACGTGAAAGATGGCTTTCCTTCATATAGACTCACATTTAGAGCGTCTTCTAAAGAAATAAGGATGATACCAATTTACTACAATGATCTAGTCACTTCCACATCCCACTTCCTTCACAGGTACCTTTTACTCATCTTTTTAGCTCAAGGGCAAAAGCACTTATTTTTAAATAAGGCAGTCTCTGAAAGGAAGAAGTGTGTTATTGCAGCCCTACCTTCACCTTCTCTGACAGCTATCATTATCTTTCTCTGTCTCTGAAATAAAGCAAGCCATTACCATAATTACTTGCTAATTCCTCATTGGCATCTAAAACAGTAGGTTGCAACGCGATGAATTTGCCATTCTAAACTAAAACCTGCAAGAGAAAATAGAAGGGTTTTTCTTCCATACCTGCTTCCCTCAGATACGTGCCCACTTCGCAAAAGGTTGTGAGAGCTGGACAGAACAAAGGAAAATGGAGAGGAAATAAGAAAAGCATGAGAACAGCATAATTTTATATTTTTAATTAAATCATTAATTAAATCATTAATTTAATTGGATTAAATGAATCCAAATGTTTTAAAATCTTAAAGATTGTGCTGATTGACTACTGACAAAACTATTAATTTTCTGAGAGAAAAAAAAACAACTCAAAACTTGGGAGCAAACCTCCATGAAATCATGTTAATATGAACTGAGTGGCCATTATCAGATCTGAAACATGAAGTCCTCTAGGTACACATTGTGCGCATACAACACAAGCATTGTTAACCTGTGTCTGAAACCAGCCTGGCCTGGAAGGATGCTGCGCTTACAAGAATTTAAGATGCGGTTTTGGCCTTCCATCCATCTGCAATAAGCGGCATTTTTGGGAGAGGCACCTGCCTGCTGAGGTTCAAATGGAGAGGGATTATTCAACTCTTGCAAGGCGTAGCTCACAACCAGAGTATGTTTGGAGGGAATACGCCTGCTGGCCAGATGCAAACCAACAAGCTGGCAGTTAACATACGTGGGGAGAAGGTCAAATACACTCTTCAGTGTATCACAAGATGAACAACTGAATCAATCTGTTAAATCTTCAAAGTGGGAGGCAACTCCTGTTTTAAATACTTAATAACTTCTATGTCAGAGAAAAAAGAAATAGCAGAAATGGAGATGTATGAATTAATTCTTTCATTACCCAAAGAGACAGGCCAAGCTGGAACCTTATTTTGTAGTATTTTCCATTTTCCAAACTCCGGCTCTTGCTGCAGCACTGCAGAAATATATGGGCTCTCTATGATTACATCCTCTCACCAACTGTAACCCATCTAGTTAGGCCTCAAAAGCCACAAACAGGAAACACCCAAGAGACTCCTCAGAACAGAAAAGAAACATCAGTTTGTTTGGGTTTTTTTTTTTTTGTTCTTCAAAAAAAGCTGTTCAAACATCACATTTTTTGGAAGATGTTCAGCAAGAAAGCAACACAAATTCAGCTTTTACTGACTCGGGAGCAATGGTTACCTCTTATCTACTGCTAAAAAGTCACAAGAAAAATCGTGATCTAACGCACCTTGAGGCATCTTTGCATAGGTAAGTCGATTTATTTACATGTGGGATACCTCACTGGGACCTTATAGAATGAAAATAACTTCGGAAGCATGTCAGAATTCAATAATGCTCTGCCTGGATGTAGAAACATGTCCAATGCAATCTCTACTTTGCAAATCTACAAATTAAGTAAAGCATGGAACTGAGATTTCACCATAAATGTTTTTCAGACTCCGTTCAAGACTGTGCCCTTGCCTCCTTCCTTCCCTAGACATGTTTAAAGATACAAATCTCTGTAGGATTCCCCTTCCCAATTTTTTAAAAATTCTGTAGGCTGGTTCCACTAATCTTATCTCCCATCCTCTGTTGAGCCTTTCACAACATCTGTTCAAGAAGCAACATGAGTGCTCCTCCACGAGTGAGCCTACATTACTCTCCATGTTTCTTCAACAGCTTTCCTACCCTGAAAGAATAACATCCACCAAACCGGCTGATCTCCAAACACCACAGTGAAGGTGTTTCCACTATGCAGAATGTAATGTTTTAAGGATGGCTAATATTCAGTGGGTTTTGTTATTGAAATTGTACAAGTGAACAAGAACTAGATATATTTGAAAAGAATCATCAACAAAAAATTAAAAGTTATGACAAGTAGTATCACCTCTTTTTCTCTTTGGCAATATTTACAGTGAACAGGTTTACTAAAAAATCTCAGATGTCATACAAAGTTTTAAATGGATATGTAAGTAGTAAGCATTCTTTAACTGTCCTGCCACATTACTAATTTTATTAGTTTGCCCTGTAAAGTAGAAATCAAAACAGAGGAAATGTCTGTTTATGCCTAACACCAGCCAACAGTTTACAGAAATAAATCTGGTAAGTTTAAAAGACTCCAGAAGAGCATTTAAAAAGTGTGGGTCTACAACAAGAGAGAAGGCACACTACCTCAAAAATAGGAGGAAATGCTATTAAAAGACCCTCATTAAGCAGGAAAATTAGCAATTTTAATTTTTTTTTAATAATCACATGACATGATGAATTACCATCAGAATACGGGATGTGCCAAGCAAAAACCAGAATATTAATGTGCTGTATCAGATTTTTCTAGTACTTCAGCTCACAAAGAATACGTGAAAATGATAGAAGAATACCTACAGCAAGCAGAACTCTTCAGATACACAGAAACAATCCTGTGTTGTGACTGAAGGCGATCACTATTGCCATTATGAATTCCATTTTAATATCCAAGCTATTTCAAATTACATTGAAATATAAAGTAGCGACTACATATGCTGTTTGGAGACTTTTAGGGAGGTATTCCAGCCCACATAATTGGAAGTAATTTTAAAGCCAAAATAGTAATTTGGCACTAGCTCTGATCCCTAAAGGTGGCTTACATTCAAAGACCAAAAAGAAAATGGTATATTCTACAAAGAACCTGTAAGATTTTTAGGAGGTTAACTTCAGTCAAGTTTTTCTTTGATGTTCACTACAAACGTTTAAATATTGGGTGACAGTGACTGGCTGAGCAGCACCTAGAGTAGGTTTTTTTGTATGTGAGTGAAATACGAGTTGCAGAAAGGCTTGTTTGCCACTGTTAAATTGGATAACTAACACTGTAGCTCTCCCATCTGATCCGTCACACAGTGATTCAGCACAGATCAGTATGAATGCTTGCCCAAAATGTTTTGAATAGATTCAAAGAGTTAAACATCAGCTGCAAAAATGCAAACTAATTTGAATAAATAAGCAAGTGTAAGAAAACAACAAGTTATCCACAGTACGTCTACAGATATGAAAAAAGCTCGTGTAATAAAACAGTTTGTAAAATGCAAGTTCTACTTATTCTACTTTATTTCTAATCCTCTTAAACTTTAGATTAATTATGTAATTTTTGAAATATTCTTGCAGATTCACTTGCAAGAGAGACAGGGATGCCTGGGCATCTGCTCTTCCTGCGTTTCTTTAAATTCACTCTGCCAAACAGTGGGGTTTTGCCACATCCTCTGCCACAGAAGCACAGAAAATTATGTTTTAGCTATGCATAGATTCTGAGAGTAAGCAAAGAAACAGAATTTGTACAAAGGCATTGTAATGCCACGACATTCGTATCAGTGTTTACTTGTGTTTATATTATCACAGCTCAGCAGTACCACTATTGGGTTTACCCCTTACAGGTATGTATTTCAAACTGCTCAGTGTCCAAGGCAAAGGGAGTGACAGGAATACTCTGACATCCTTAACATACCTACCAAGGCTTGCAACACTGAAAGGGCATGGACTTCCCTTCATACATGTAGGGCCAAACCTATTCCTGCACAGCTGGCCAGGTGACTAAAAGATATTACTGTTGGGCATTAAGTTGTTACACATGTACTGTGCTATTTCAACATCACCATCACAGATTTAATAAATACTAGATGAATAAAACAGATTTCTGTGCTACAACCAGACTACAAGAAAATCTAACAATCATTTCCTATGCCTTTTAAAACAAAAATCAATGGAACAAAACTGAATTACTAAATAAGGACTGGTTTTGTAGGTTTGGAAAAGGAGACAAAGTTTGAAAGGCCATTTTTTCATTTGTTTTATAATGAAAATGTCTTTCTGAAAAGAGGAAAAATATCAGAGCAATTACCCAAAAAAGGAAAGAAGGAACAAAGAGTACTACGATCAACATACCAGGGAACAGTATTTTAACGTTTTTCATTGCTTCACCTCACAAAGAAACCTAAAGAGAATTGAAGCAACCAAACAAAAACCCACCACCAACATGCCATAATAAACGAAGAGACAAGATGATACCGATCACGCTGTTTGCCACAGATGGCGAATTGCTGGCAATGGCATAATGTACTCATTCTTAAGCTCTGCTAAAAAAGGACCTGGAGGTTTATTATGGGTCATAATATGAGCCAAGAGCAGGCTGCCACTGCAGAAGGCTGCACAACGTGCTGTTACAAGTAGTGCAGACATCACGAGGAACTTCTTATCCCCCTTTACTTGACTGAGGCTGCATCTGGAATACGGCATCCAGTTTTGGGATCCCAGTTCAAAACACATGTGAAGGAGCTCAGGAAGATCCCGAAGAGAGCATCCAAGATGGTCAGGGACTACAGCAAGTGACCTGTGGAAAGAGGTTGAGGGTGTGAGGCTTGCTCAGTCTTGCAGAAACAGGGGTTAACGGGCGATGTAAAAGCAGCCTGCAGCTACTAGAAGGTAAGTTGTAAAGATAATGAAGCCAAACTCTTCTTGGCAGTGCCAGATGGCGTGACAAGGGACAACGGCCTCAAACTGTGGCTTGGAAGTTTCAGGCTGGACACACCCCAGAGGAGTAATGCAGCCTGGACAAGGTTGCCCAGAAAAGTGGTGGAAACTCCCCCCCTGGGCATTGCCAAGACCTGGCTAGATTAACTCATGTCCGACATGCTCTAGCGTTGGGGATACCTGTGCTTTGAGTGGAACCTTGGACTGGATGACCTCCAGAAGTTTCTTACAGCTAACATTTCTGTGATTCTAGGATTTCAGTACGATTTTACCAAACCACTTTTTTTTTCTGTTGTGGATTTTTTTCATGTGTGTCCTTGAAATTACCAAAATAGGTGTAAAAATCTGGAGGAAACAACTTTTATGAGAGAGGCTTTAATGCAAAGAGGTAGCTTGTGAGTCATAAATGAATACTTTGAACTGATGAGAAAACAATATATTTTGCATACAATTTGTCTTAGTACATATTAATCAAGGAACTCAACTACTGCGTATTAGCCACAGGTTTGATAAATATGTTCAGATTGTTTAAGAAACAGCTTTAAAAGTTAAGACAAGCATTTAAGTGTAATACAGAAGAGACACAGGAGCCAGTGGAGTGATTCATGGACATGAGGTGAGACTGCCAAATAGACTGGCTGGACAGATCACTGTAGCATCTCTATTTTACATGGATATCATAAAGGCAGAACTGCACCTGTCAAGCCAAAGAAAAGTGATTTTGCAGTGATCACAATGCAAGACAGTGAACATGCAAATAAGGGATTTACATCTGTGGATGAAAGGGAGAGAGAGGTCTCTTGGAGATGACCTGCAAGAGTCGTCATGGTCTGGCAATGAGTTGCTATGGAAAAGACTGAGTCAAAGACGCCACTCAGGCCATTAGCCAACACGGTAGTTTATAGAGATAAAGCTCTCCATATACATGAGGAAAGGAGGTATCGGACAGCATTTGTATGGGGAAAAAAAATAGACTCTACTCAAATTTCAGTTAGACACAACTGGGCAAGAAGGGATGACAGCAAGTCTCCAGACAGGAGAAAGTGGGCCTGGAGCAGATCTGTGAGTCATCAGCACAGAGATGACGACTGAGTCCGTCTTCAAGAAGATCATCCACTGATGTGGCAGCAGCAAGGAAAAAAAAAACAGACACTTTGGGCACCTTCACACAAAACTGAACTATGGAGGAAGAGACAGAGATAATCAGAAAAAGATGAATGAAGCCAGTTAATCCAAGGGGGGTAACAATTACAAGGGTACATCTGTATTGACTCAAGTGGCCTGGAAAGGTCAATGGGAAACACAGAAAGCTGGTGGTCAGATTTAATTAAAAATAGGAATTAATCAGAATTCTAGAATTATAATTCTAATAATTAGGACCTAAGAAAGACTATTTGTTTTTTTCTGGGTGCCTCCTTCCATTCCATCACTTGTTTCTGGCAGCTTTCTGACAGAGGCTACATTTAAATTACAGGTATCCAGAAGTGGAACTTGACACTTATAGACAGGAGTTGCATTGAGATCCTGGACTTCAAGTTAGCATGGTATGAAAGAGATGAAAAAAAACCCAGCAATACAGAACAGAAAGGTGTATTTGTCTTTTCTTGTGATAATGACAGTACAACCAGATCTTCGAAGAAATTCAGACACAAATGTTGACTAATGCAAGAAAGTAATGTGCTCTTAAAATGGTTTCCCTTCAACTGAGGCCGGCTGGGGGCACCAAACACTTCTCATTTCTCTGGTACTGTGTTGTGTTTTCTGTCTTTTGGTAACCATGATATTCAAGCCCCCTGAGAAACACAAAAACATACAAAGCAACTGTGTGGGAATATATTAAGAACTCGAACTGAAACTAACTTGCCAGTGAGACTGCAATGTTATCCTAGATTGACAAACCTAGATGCAACAGGCTTGGTTCTGATCACATTTACACCTGTAGTAAGATACTAATACTTAAGAGAAGGCCTCCACACCACTTGTCAATATATGTTTCCACAACTACAATACTCAAAATGGGGTGCTTTCTAGCTTGTTTCTGAACTCTCAGCCATAGGTATTACTTGTATGCGAATGTAAATGATCTGTGTATGAGGATATTTGCATCGCATACAAGTGTCTTGTAAATATGTGTAAATGGTCTCTTCATCAGAAGCTAAACTGAAACTCAGTTACAGAAGTTCACGCAGGAAAGCAAACATTAGAAATAGATTAATATATTTGAAGACATGACACTGATAAAGTGTATACAATTGCCATTAATAATCCCCTGGTTTGTAGTAATTTTTCTCCCCTACAGCAGAGAATTTTTCATGCTTAACAGTGTCTAGACATATTCAAGGCAACAATGGCAATTACAAAGTATAATGTATTTATTGCCAACCTAAAATTTAAATCACCACTGTTTTCAAATAACTGTATGAATAGCTAGGAACATGAACATTTCCTCTTATCTATATGGATACATTTCATTAAGAATAATGTGTATTTGAAAAAGAATAATAGGCATAAACAGAAATGAAAGTGGTCTATTAAGACACAAGACTCTAAACAATATTATTAATCTAATCTCAGAGAATGATTAATTGCTGGACCTTTGCACTCCTCTTAATGAATCCATTTACACATGAATAAAACTACTCATCCTCCTTCAAGTCTAATATTTCTTGGATGACATTAGCAACTTAAAGTCTTCGATTTGCAATTTGTTTTTAAGAAAACTGTTGTGCAGGGAGAGAGTAATATTCCTTTCAGTTTTACTGAATACCAGGTATTTTATTTGTAAATTATCTCATGCTAAATATACAGTGCAGATCATGGACATTATCTCTTCATTAGTAATAAACAAAAGACACTCATTTTGGCTATATATCTTATGGGTTACTAATAAAAGATGGTAATATCTGTGATTTGCACCTGCTGAAAGTGGTGTACTATCTGCACTTAAGACTTATTGTGATTCATCACTGCATCTCTACACCATGAACAGCACTTCTTTTACTGTACTAGCACACTCACTATAATTAAACTCACATTCTGTTCATCTTCTCAGCTCATGCCGATATTAATGAAGCCCTCTTTCCTTGCACATGACAGGATGCAAATTTTTTTTAGTATGCCTTAATTTTTTTTTTTTGTGAGTGGAAAGAGGTACAGTGGGTTGGTCCCTTTTTTTAAGTGACCACCAGTGCTCGCATGCATTACGAACACCACCAGAGTGAAAAAAAGTAGTCTTTTAGGAAGGGACAAGAGGTACCAAGAAGAAAAAAATGCTTCTGCCTTGTGGGCTGCATTTACAGTGCTGGAGCTGGTGGATATGTCCTGAAGACACACAGTGGGATACAGCCTGTGCTAGCAAACAAAACAGACCTAGGCTTATTCTCTGGATGTGGGGCCAACCAGCAGAGAAGAAAGAAGGGACTACTTGGAGTGTCCCTGATCCATGCATGGGACACTACTAACAACTGCACAGCATGGTTAAATCCATGCTCAACGATGACCAAGGGCACAGACTCGAGTGCTGACATGGGTGCCCCAGCTCTTGATAATGTAAATGCAACCTGAAATTGCAGTGCTGAGCATCTGCTTCATTTTACATATCAGGCACTTGTACAGGATCACTCTGCCAGATGCCCTCAGCCACTGTTAGCTGGACTTGATCTTTCTTGAATGCAGGTGGCCAGAACTGCAGAGGACATTCCTGCAAAAGCCTCAAGATCATTTCATGATTTCCAGTCAGCATTTCCCTCTCACATTATGACCACACTTATCTTTTTCACAGACACATCTTGGTGGGACCAGTTATACACACATTTAGAGCTGTTCTCACAATTATGCATACTCGGCTCACTGCACAACAAAGAGATGGAGCATTCTTGTAGCAATAGAGAAAAAGAAGATCTGTTCTCTTCCCCGCAGCTTTTTTCTGTATCCCACTTAATCACAAATTTGTGCTTCAGGTCACTTAGATGTATAAACCACACTTTTTTCCATACACATCTTTCTGACTTTATACGATCCCCCCCCCATTTTACCATTAGCCTCTGTAGCAATGGGAAAAAAGCAGAATTACTACAGTGGCTATGAATAAGCATAGTATCACAAGTCCTTTGGGGATTAATAATAAGGAACAGCAGATAAGCATACTTTAGAGGACATTTAATTCTACTAAGTGCTATTCATTACATAGGAGATTATTGTACATTAAAACTTGCCTAGTTAACCAGTTATGCCATTACTGAGCTTATCCTCTCCTTTTTCAATAAGAAAATTAATTTTTAAAGAAGGTCTGAAATAAAGATCTAACAAGACAAACTCACCTTAAAAGCTGAATTATCTAAAATGCATCTAATCTCTTAAAAAATTTCCAAAAAGTTCAGAGGTACTGGAAAGTTATCAAGAGAGAAGGAAAAGTTCATGATGAATACTAGCAACTGTGTTACCACAGAACAGACTGCAACACTTCAGAAAAGACCTATTTCACCTAAAAAATAACTAGAAATTCAAGAGAAGAACCCCTGCAACTTTTATTAGTGAAATAAGATTGAAAGGAAAAATATAGATGTAATGCCAAATTAAGAATTCTAGCTCCAGTATATTCAGTGGCAGAAAAAACATTGTTGGAATAACAATTCCTAAGTCTCTAAACTGAGTTAGCTGCTACAACTAAACTATCTCCATCAGGGATAAACAGCTTGGGAAATTGTTTCACAGTAACTGAGGATGGAGCCCATTCACTGAACATTTTCTTTACCTGTTCTTCATGTCAAACAGAAAACACCAATACAGTAACTATATTATAAAACCACCTTATTCTTGACATTATTCAGATTCTTAAAACTACAAAACATAATTTTATCAGTGGAGTTAAGCCAGTCATGATCTCAAATCAGGGGAAAAAGTAACTGTAGATTAATATGCAACTATAATACATCTTTTTTCACGATTAGCAGAAGAAAGTTCACTATTTCAGAGTCTGAGAAAGTTGCAAGGAAGTACTGACAAAGTTGTGGAGGATCTTTCTTCTACCCAAGATGTATGTCCATACTAAACCTGGTCCTAGGATTCCAGCTCATTTACAGCAAAAGTAGCAAAATCCTACTGGAAACAGGGCATCTATTACAGTAGTCTGTTGCTCAGTGTAAGCTGAAAAATAAAATCCATGACAATGGATAAAAGAGGAAAGATTTAGTCCACCTGAGTTTTGGGTTACTGAGAAACTCCTGTTTGCAGGACCCTAGCCAAGAGCCTAAAGCTAGCTTTGATGCATCCCCTAAAGCTGCAGCCTTATGAAGTGACTACAATGCATACATATCCTTACAGGAAACTGTGGGGGTCTTTAGAGAACAATTATATTTCTTCTGTTATTTATCTGCATGATTCTGCTACTCGTCATGTAAAATTAAGTTCAATATAATACAATTAAAAAGAAAAATTCTAAAAAAGGACTGCAGATACACAGCATAAATTGAGAGAGAATGTAATTACAGCTATTTCTCCTTGAGACTGATGGAGTCCAGACTTCAAAATCTAGTTCATAAACTAATTTCCTTGAAAAATTCAGCTTGAAAAAACAAGAAGTGATTCAGATTCATGCTCTGTTTACTACTTTATTGCACTTTATTTTGTTTATTGACTGGAAGATACTTGGAATTGCAGAACTGCCATTCAAAATGCTCAAGATTTGTGAAAACAGTGAAACATCTTAATGCACAATACAATCAATTGGCTCATTGCTTTAATGCAGCAACTGGTGATATAAACTTAGTTAAGGCTAGGAAGAGAGTAGAACAAAAGAAATAATACTTTCTTTTAAGCACAATGATTAATTGTTGAAGGAACAATAAATCACTTGAAAAGCAGAAATTAACAGTCGCCTTAAGAAGATACAGCTTTCTATCCTGGATACACCCCACCAAAAGGCAGACCAATGTAATTAGCAGCCCTCCTAAGGCCATTTATATATTGTAGAAGCAGTAAGGACAGAGAGTATCTTCAGTAAGATGTATCACTACAGGTACAAAGCCATTTATGTGAGGCACCTATGAAGTTAAACAATTAAGCACAGTACACCTATCTATATTCCTTCTCACTCTGTAAAAAGGTAGGGATCAGTATGGGTGGCAAAAGTCTCCTCCTGACATCTATTCTTTCCATGTCTTTGGAGAGCCAAAAGCACAGAGGCCATGTCCAGACATTGCTTACCCATCCTGTCAGGGTTTCTTTTCTCATCTTCTCCTCAAAGTCCTACCGCTACTCTGAGGTCACTGGGCATTACACTTCTAAAAGATTAGAATCATAGAATGCTTTGGATCGGAAGGCACCCTAAAGATCATCCGGTTCCAGCCCCCTGCCATGGGCAGGGACACCTCCCACCAGACCAGGTTGCTCCAAGCCCCATCCAGCCTGGCCCTGAGCACTCCCAGGGATGGGGCACCCACAGCTGCTCTGGGCAACCCGTGCCAGTGCCTCACCACCCTCACAGTAAACAATTTCTTCCTCATCTCTAATCTTTCAGTTTAAAGCCATTCCCCCCTGTCCTGTCACTACGTGCCCTTGTAAAAAGTCCCTCTCCAGCTTCCTTGTAAGCCCCCTTTAGGTACTGGACAGCTGCTATAAGGTCTCTCCTTGGAGCCTTCTCTTCTCTAGGATGAGCAACCCCAATTCTCTCAGCCTGTCTTCACAAAAGAGATGCTTCAAGTCTGCGATAATCTTTGTGGTCCTCCTCTGGACTCGCTTCGACAGGTCCATGTCCTCCTTATGTTGGGGGCTCCAGAGCTGGATGCAGCACTCCAGGTGGGGTCTCATGAGAGCAGAATTGAGGGGGAGAACCACCTCCTTCAACCTGCTGGCCATGTGTCTTTTTGATGCAGCCCAGGATGCAGTTAGCTTTCTGGGCTGAAAATGTACATTGCTGGGTCATCTTAAGCTGCTCATCCACAAACACCCCCAATCCTTCTCCTCAGGGCTGCCCTCAATCCATTCACTGCCCAACCTGTATTTGTGCATGGGACTGCCCTGACCCATTTGCAGGACCTTACACTTGGCCTTGTTGGACTTCACAAAGTTTGGCCAGACCCACCTCTCAAGAGTGTCAAGGTTCCTCTGGATGGCATCTCCTCCCTCCAGCATGCTGACTGCATTGGTGTCACTGGCAAACTTGCTGAGGCTGCACTCAATCCTACCAATCCTAGCACCCATGTCGCTGACAAAGATGTTGAACAGTGCTGTTCCCAGCCCTGATCAATGAGGAACTATACTATTTATATAAAAAAGGAGGCAAAGTTGTCTTCCAAGAATCCCTGCAGAAGACCTCAGAAGGGCGTACAGCACTGGCAGAAGGGGCAGAGCGGGCCCTGAGGCTGACTGCGGGGGAGGCCCTGAGCAGCGCAGCACCCGCAGTGCATAGGCAGAGCTGGGAGCTTGCTGTCCCTTCTGCAGGCCCTCAGGGCTGCCAGGGTCATGGCAGAGCGCTCCTCAGGCTCCCATGGTGCTTGGAGAGACCTTTTAACCACGATGGGTCTCCTCTCTACGCTGTGAGTTACGTGTATGTATGAAGCATGCAGCCTAAGAGGTACTTGGCTGAAACGTCTCCAGGACAGGATCCATAAAGAAACGTAGGGTGAAAATGCTGTAGCTTAGCATGGATGCTTAGTGCTACTCATAGGGTAAATCTTCTGGTGATAAATTCAGCTACTTTCTCATGTGTGCTACTGCAGCAGGACAAACAGATGAATCAGGACTTCTCTGCTTTCTAATTCAGATGACTGAGAAGAGTTTTGTAGGACAGAGGAAAAAAAAAAGAAAAAAAAGAGTATTTTGCATTTAAACACAGAAAGGGAAATATACATAATTGACCAGAGAGAGGACAACTGCCACAGGATTCAGGCTGAAGTAAAAGCCATTGCAGGTTTTTAGTGGAACTCTGAAATCAGAGGTATTGTTCTTCCAAACATTTCATATATTTTAATTATTTATCTATCTAGATATCTATTCAATAGTATTTAATTACATTAGCACAAGAAATTAGCAAAAGCTAGTAACATTTCAAAGCAGAATTATTATTTTTCATACAGAAAAAAAGGCTTTAATTTACATAACATAGCATTAGTTGTGGCAATATCTTTGGAAAAATCTTTGCATCAGTTGCTTCCCTCAAGCTCAGGTTACCCGATGGCTTATTTTTTACATCTATTCTTACAATTTTCTCAAGTTGCATTAGGTGAAACGCAACTTATTTTCCCAGTTCCAGTTATTTTTGATCCTGGAAAGCCAATTCTCCATGCCGAACCTAAATTGTTGAATTTTTTTTTTTTTAACATGGGTATTCTTAACAGACATGCATTCTTTGTTTTCCGCACCTTTGCCTTGAGAATGTGTTCACAACGCTACATACAATCTATTCAGGCATAGCAGATTTGGAAGTGTGCATCTGAGGGTTGTGTCACAAAACAGCTGCTGTTCTGCTGCTTTCCAAGGTCCTGCTTTTGATCAGTACAAAAATCACTGTAAACTGCACATTCCGGGTTTTGCAAGGAAGGAGGAAGCAAGGAGATACCAAGGAAAGAAAGTGAATGTTGGGAGTCTAGCCAAACTGCAGCTGCCAGCAGCATCACTGGGATGCAGCTGAGTGAGAATGAAGAGGTATCTCTAGTCTTTGGGGCAGCTCTCCTGGATAGTTTCCTGGACAGCCAAGATAGTTTTACACAGCTCAGGCCTGACCCTTCTATTTCTTTTACTGGATTTACAGCAATGTAACTTCACGGATGCTGTGCTTGTCAGTATTATAATGCTATTTCTGCTGCAGACCTTGCAGGTGCTGACAAAGCTGCCGTGCTCTCAGGCTCGCTGGTGGAGGTGCTGGGATGGGTGATCCTCACTCAGCCAGGAGAGTCACCTTGGGCTGTAACCCCCTGTAACCACAAAAGGGCTCTGACCCCGACTTGAAATCACCCGGTTGAGAATATACTATGCTAGAGAAGAATCACCGCTCTTCCTCTTGTGAGGGGAAGACGCAGGGAAGACATAAGAACATCAGGTAAAGACTAAAATCGTGAGAACTAATGGGTAGAACAAGGTACCTATCAGAAGTGAACTAAGGAGTGGGGATATTAACCTCACAAGGGTCGGTACCCGAAGAATGGATAAAAACCACTGTAAAATTGGAAGGTGATAATATTCGGGTTCAAGCAACCTACAGGTGGTGTTGCACATTATGTCAGTTGTAATACCGAACAGAGTGGAAGGTAAGGAAAACTGTATTCAGTAATGGACTTCTCCAGTCTTACGGGTTTAAAAGTAATGACTTCTCATAGGCAGAATCGGGAGCAACAGGAATAAACATAAATTGCTCCTGATTCTATGTAATTACCATTAGAATCGTAATAAAATTAGAACTGCTTACCACTGGACAAATACCTAACTATCTGCATATCTATCCTATGCCACTTACATTTTTAAAACATCTCCCCAACTTGATGTATTCTCTTCTGAAGAAACATAATTTTATCTATATTCTACCTTAATCCTGAATGTTCAAAATAGTAACACTATGTGATAGTTTGTCCAAAACAAAGTTACCACTTATGAGTTTAGGATAATGTATTTTATGTTGTATTGAGCAGTACAAATTTAATTAAGTTTGGGATGAAGCTATCTAAATATACCACCCAAACTGTAAACTGCTTGAGCTGCTAAATTAGATGTGATGGATGTTTATGATTACCTTTTCTCCCAAATTCCAAGCATTTTATGACAAATTTTTTAATAGTAGTGAAGAATAGATTTTAAAAGGTCCTCTCAATAAGCATGTGCGAGTGAGAGGCTCTCGGGGGTTTTCTTCTTGGGGAGATACTTTGGGGAAAAAAAAAAAAAGTCATAAACATTTCTTCACACTCACTAACAACATTCATCTAAATCTGTATTCCAGTTTAAGAAAACATGCCATGAAACACACAGAAGTTGAGAGAATGACTTAACTCATACAATACAGAGCAGAACAATCTGAGTATCTTTGTAGATGAATGTGAATAAAATTTTTAGAACAAGAATTTATGCTATAAATATCTAACGTCTCCAAATGGTTCATGGAGAAAACTCACAGAAACAAAAATACTTCCTTTTAAGAATGAGTTTCCACTCAAATATCCACAGAAACCTACAAGGAGTAGAGAAAGTCCCACTAGGCAATTTATTATATTGAAATGATTTAACAATAAAGGTGAATTCAAAGTCTAGGAACGCTCTTCAGATCTGTCCCTCCAAACCCTTCTGTTATAATTTTTTTTTACCAAAACCTTGCATTTAGGTGACAATGCAACAGTGGTATGAGTTGTTACAAACTGATCCAGCCAACAAAAAAACGTAAGCCATTGTAAACCCAGACAAACCTTCCTTCCTTAGTCACTTAAATTTCTAATTAGCATTAACTGCAAAAACATTTCATTACCTGGCTTCTGGAAAAATTAAGTGTTGTCCACATACAGTACATTTATATTTCTAATAGTCCAGCTTATAAAAATACACAGATTTTACATAATATAATACAAAAGAATATTTTCTGAAATGTTTTCAGTTTAAATCAGTTTAAATCACTGGTTTATGGTCTGTTGGACATACATAAGTATGCAAGTCAGTATGCTTATAAAAGCAACAGCACATGCCAGAAAAAGCACACTTTCTCTCTATGTATTTATACATATAAATCTTTAAATGTTCCCTCAGCACAGTTTCTACAATTTAGCCTACTAAGTTGCTAAGTTACCAACACGTATCATTAAAGATTGGTTCTGGTTAAGTTCCCCAGTTTAATGTCTGTCAGTGGTACAGAACATAATACAGGTCACTTACTACTGGTTAACAATGGAGCAGAAATTGCATAAAACCTAAGTCCACTCATATACATTATTTCTATTGCTATAGAAAAGCTTGCATTAAACTTTTTGTGAAAATAGGTAAAATCTTGAACTGCTAGAAACTGTAGCTATACAACTGATGATCCCTGAATCCTGCCTTATGATAAATATGTAACTTAATTCAAGCTGATTCAGGTAATGAAAGAAACACAAGCATTTTAAAGCTATTTTTCTTAAATCAAAGTTTACTTAGAACATAACTAGGAAATTATGCTGTCTTGGTTAAATCTACAAAATTCCCGTGCCCTATCTTCCTTAGTTACATTTAGGACAAATATCTTTTTCCTTAAGAGATATACATCTGATACAAAACCAGTAAATACTTTATATTATACGTTTGTCCTTATAAATGTAATTAAGAGGATCATGTTAGTGTAGTGGTCTAACACACAGCACAGCACAAGACATGTAAGAGATGGATCTCCAGGTATAATAAACTTCCCCATAACATCCCCTTCATCTGTTTACGTACAGCAATACAAGAACAAGTCACAAAAAGCACAGATGATGTGAAAGCATCCTCACTCACACCTTCATGATTCTGAATTACCTTGGAAGCTCACTTCTATTTGCTCCTGCTTTATATTTATTGTGAGTCTAGTTCAGACATTCTGATTACTTAAATCTGGAAATCAATGTAATGACTTTCTGTAGAAAGTGTGTTCACTGGAAACTCCTACAAACTTCTTAAGAAAGTAGTATTTCTAGGAGCATACAGGATTTCATCTTAAGCCATATTTACCATCATCCCAAATATTACAGATATTATCCCCAGGCTAGCATGTGCCTAATGCTACTCTAAACAAAGCCTCAAAGCCAAGCCGCTCCCCATTTAGCATTATGAGAAAAGATTTCTTAAATGAAAGAAAAACAACAAACAAACCTCAAAGTTTTCACATTAGAATGATCATCCTTAATATAATGAAAAACAATACCTTCTTGTATTTCAAATTATTTCAATTATTATTCTTTTTAAAAATGAAAATCTGCTTGGACAACTGACATGCAGATGCTGTAGTGCAACCACCACTCTTAGCCTTTAGGAAGTGTTGCTGACAAGAAACTGTCAACATTTTTTTTACAAATTCAATTGAACAAAACTCATAACTTTAGCTGAATATTTTGATTTTATATATTATATTTATATAATAAATTTAAATTCTCCAAGAACAACTTTTACCAAACAAATGGATCAAAACTCTTATAAATCCATTACTTAGAATTCTTTATTTTTGTTATTTTGCATGGGGTTCAACCACACTGATTAAATAGCTAGCAATCCAAACAGTTGGTTTTGTTCATCAAAACCTACAGTAAATGCAAACCTCCCAATATTTAACCACAATGGAAATAATAAACAAAATCCTTTGTTTCCAGTGTGCATGAGGACTAACCACATGGATCAGACAGAGGAAAAAAACACCTTTAGCAATTTACCTTACTCAACACAGCTCCAAGCCTGCAACCTTGGGCAATACCTTTTTTACCTAACACAGTTAATCTCATCAGTTACGTCCTGAATTAAGTGTTTGTGTCTTGAACTGGCTGCTATGAAGCAACTAAACGTAGCGCAATGCAAGTTCACTTCTAGAAAGACTACAATGTCAACACTTTTATGATATACAGAGCCCAAAATTAACTGTCAGATATGGTCAGATGAAAAATATAAATGACTAAGTCTCAGTCACCCATGGGCAAACTACTAGGATAGTGGATTATTCAAGTTTTGCCTTTCCCCAGCATGCTTTAGCAGTGAATGGTGCAGAGGTCCAGCCAGGTCCTCATCCACCTTCTTGTGATGCCCCAGCACACTGCAAAGATAATCAAAGGTGAATACTGCAAATGTGTTCTGATAAGCTGGCTACAGTGAAAACACTGTTAGAACAAATCAGATCAAAAGGAAAAGTTTCAAAAGAGCTTTGAACAGTTTAGATGCCTACCAAAGACTGAAAAAAATCTGAGTTCCTCCAGTCTTTGAGAACTGTGTACCTACATCACCCTTGCAGATAGGAGGGACTGTCTTTATTTTGAAATGCCCTCAGATGCTGGTTTTGTGTGTGACGCTACCCTTGTCTGTGTTAAGGCAGCCAGCAAGGCTGTGCTTCTGCCCTGGTATCCCATCACCCCTCGGTCATGCCACAGGTTGTGCATGAGTGTTGGCATCTTCTACTTTTCCAGCTTATGTAAAGACTGAAATCCACCTGAGACCAAGCTGCTGGCATCTCCACAAGCCTGGACCCTAGCCACAGTCCTGCCCTTTGTTTCACTGCTTTTACAGCTGTGAAAACTGGGATACAAACAGCTTGTCAAGCAAGGTCCCAAGCACAGTAACTCATTTGAGAAGCCCTGGTAGCCACCAGGCAGCCACTCTTCAAGCCACTGCCAATCTGTGCTGTAGTTTGAGTCTAAATCAGTTTGCCTCATACAAGGCACCAATTTCCACAGCACAAGCAAAACCAGCAAGCTGCAAAAAAGGCTTTACCGTGGGTCACACTCTATTGTCCATGCCGGCTTTCCATCCCCCAAGGCCAGACCACACTGATCCTTGTCTCTGCTACATCCAGGTTCTTCCCAATCCAAACTCCTCCTTCCAACCACCCATCTCACACTCCTCAGGGCTATTTAACCACTCAGCGGAATGAGCTACAGCTGCACATCGTCCATGTCAATGAACCCACCTTCTTCGAAGCAAGGCCACAGCTGCATGTTATCAGGGCTAATCAACCCACTGCCTTCATTCCTCTACAGATCTGGCCTCCTCGGGGTCTGCCTTATCTCTGTGCCTGTCCTCCCCTCCCTCTTCTCCTGGCTGGACTGTGCCATAATCCAGAGAGTGTCTGGTGGGATGGCCTCTCCTCAATGCGTGATGGCCAAAAAGCCATGTTCAAATAGAAACCCGAAACAGTGAAGAGTCGAAGCCAAAAACACCTGAATGTCTAATAGCAAGATATATCCACGAAGGGGTAGGTATGAAGAATTAACAAATGATTACAGCTTTATTTTCAGTGTTTAGGATTGATATCTGACATAATTTGATTTGTTGCATAACAACATACATTACTGAAATGAACGGCACACAGATGACGTGAGCATTCAAGCATCAAACTGAAGTGTAGGAGGGTATCACTGGTTGATTAACTGATTTTTAAGAATAAAATCTTGCTAGAAAATATATTATAAATGAAGTACATATGTTGAAAGTATATTCATTATAACAGAAAAATCCTACCAACGCAGGCCATCTGCTTTTGACTGATAGGCTTGGTAAACTGTCAAAATACCATGTAAACTGTTACAAATCTCATTTAATGAATACCTCAAAAACATACATAGCTCACATTACCAGCAAGCTTTTAATGAAAATACATGTTGAAGAATCAAGTATGTGTGAAATCTCAATTACTCAATAAAGAACAAAGGCTGTAGAGAAACAGCAAGAGCTCCATCTATCCCTTCTGAGATGAACCAAAATCCCCCAAATGATCTAAAAGCTATGGTTATCCGCTTCATAAGAATTATAATTCTTCCATTGCTAATTCCTTTAATATTATACAGCATTTTAAATAATTTCGTAGAGACCAAAAGCAAACTAAAAAGAGAATACAAGTTAAGCCCCCTGGAAATTTTTGCAGAAATTCTGTCCAAAAGATAGGTATTCTCTCTATCTCTTTCCGTTATCTGAAATTTTTCATATTTCCTATTGCCAACTCATTAACATCCCCCAAAACATGATGATGACCTGGTAAGGCGTAGTTGAGGATCGCGACTCTTTCTGGACTGTTCCTCTACGTGAAGACAAACTCATGCACAGTCCTCTGCAGGACTGGGACCACTGATGTGCACGTAACAGCTTCTCCCTTTGTTTTAAAAGTTTGTCCGTAAGTTAAAGGCATGTGTTTCTCTGAGAAATAACATCTTTACTTTTAATGCATGAAACATTTACTAAGAGAACTTCTACCAATACCCAACTGAATTAAGAAATAATCCCTAATCTTCTTGAACATCAAAATTTCACTGGCATGAAAATGCTAGACTGTAGAGACTTCTCACTGTGACAGGAGTGATATACACAAAAAGAAACCCTGCTTTTTCCATCACAGCATGTCAGGTATAATGCACCACAGCCTCCAGCCCTTTTCCAGGCAGCTTTCTTCCTTGATGGGTACCGTCGCTCTGCTTCTTGCTCTCCAGCTCACCATGAGCCAAGCACAGGACTCTGGTACAGCACAGTCACACAGGCTGCCTTCATGGAAATGCCCACAAGTAGCTTAAAACTGTAAGAATCCAGTTTTTGTAGAAAAGTAGGTGATATAAACATGAATGTCATGTAGTCTCAATGTTTTCTGTACAAATTTCAGTTTTACACACTCGGATGTTAGGTCTGAATAGTGTGATACACCCATATATAGAAGACGTTAAAACTGATACACAGCGAATGGAGCAGGTGCAGATAGCTGTCAGATTCTATATAATAACTCTGGAAAAATGCTTAGTAGATAACTACTACTTATCACATCTAGAAACTCCACAGCTCCTTCCAGAGCTCCTTCCCCCAAGTTCTCTGTGATGGCAGTCTTCTGAAGGAGGAGAAGATACTGCTGCTCCCTCTGAAGGCTGCAGTTGCATTTTGTAGACTACCAGAGCCACCCACGGTCTCTCCTCACTGTTCTTGCATGTATATATTTTTTTTACTAAGTTCAGCATTAGATTCTCATGTAAATCTGCCTTACTCTGCTACTAAACTGGTACCATAACACTAAATTCAACTTTGGTTTTATTTCCCAGGGTAGGGATAGCCTCCAGAATCTCCCCTTATGTCTTTTATTGATTGTATTTTTACATCCATTTTAAATTGCTTTGCTATCCCAAACTGTATTTCACATTACCCTGTATTCAGTTTCTACAATGCATATGGTTAGATTTTGAAACACTTTTTTTCTTTTTACCAAACTGTATTCAAAAAGTTTCTTTTCAGTTACGTGTATTTTTATTAAAGCAGTAATAACGGCAGCAGAAACTCAGAATACTCTAGTCTTGCTAAATGACTATTTGACAGCCTATAATTTCTCTGCTATTAAAATACATATTCTAGCACTGAGTTCATGTCGGAAGAATGTTACCCTAAGGAACAGTCTTTTATCATAGTATGCAATTTAAGTTTATTTCACACACTGTGCATTAAAACCAAAAGCGGTCAGTTCTGGGAAGAGAAATTCTGATATAACTGACCATTTTAAAGAGTGGGAAGTACAGCTACTTCTCATAAAGGAATTCCAGAATACCATTCACAGCACATATTGTCTAGAAAGGGTCTGACTGTTAATGTACCAGTATCTTTTCTTTGTGGTTTGTTTTTTTTTTTTTTTTTACCATAAGATAAAATAATTGCTTGCCTTAACAAATAATAAATGGTAAACACACATGGCATTCTGGAAGGCCATGCAATAAGCACTGTGCCCAAACTAATTAGCAGGACTACCCTTATAACATATATATAGCAAGGATCCGAAAAAATGCTTGAAGTTGAATAAAGCAGTCTTTACAATTACTTTTTCCAGCAATATTTTTAGCCAGCAACATAAAATTTTTAAAACCTCTTCTTCTGTTCTACAAAGAGCTCAACAGAGACTAGCTTCCTCTTCTGCTGCACCTTACAAAATGCCTAGCCAGCAACTACCCAGTTCCCAGAAATATCCACTACTGATAGCTGATTTAACTTACATTTTGGAAACAACAGGAAAATTTCCCAAAGTCCAAAGAGGGCCTACAGGCCTTGGGAACGTGTTGAAATTTCGAGAGGGATATGCAGCAGCCCTTCCACCTCATGTAATTTTCAGAATCAAAGCATGCCTAGGGGCAGTAAATGGCTGAATTTATTTTTTATACAAATACAATACAATAAAATATTGTATTGCAAATACTGTTATACAAAATATTGTTATACAAATACAATAAAATATTGTATATATACAAATATACAAATTATGTATAATTGAGCGGTTATTTTTGTGTAACTGTTTTGTCTCAGTTTTCTATCCTGTATAAAACAACCACCATGAAACAGTATCTGAGTGCACTCGACAAGTGTATGCTACAGAACGTTACTGCCTTTCACATGCTCGTTTTGGTATCCCCTGTGGCATCAGTACCCTGTCAACTCTAATAGTTCTACTACTAACAGCGATATTAATACACGTATTTACATTGCTGCATATTTAGGAAACTGTGGGAAAGATCAAAGAAACAGACTTGCAAGAGCGCTGGATGCTGCAAAGTTATTTCACCTCTGCAAGAGCCCTTGGACATCACCATATGAATGCCACCGCTCCTGCAGACAGCATTTCACCAACACAGGAGCACTGCAATGTGGCACAGGAGCTGCTGACCCCTTATGGGAACAGGAAGGGTATGTGTACGATAAACACAAAGCATTTTGGGCTGGTTTCCTAAATGTTAAAAGTTCCGTATAGCAGAAGTGTGTAGTGCCACCCCCAGCTCCTGAGAGTGTCCTCGGCCACCAGGGGCAGAACACACAGACCATTAGTGCTGACACTCCGATTGCAAACTGCTGCAAGTAAAACACGTTATTAGCCTGTATTAATGCAAATATGGTAGAAGAAATAAGAAAGGGATGGTAAATTAATGTGAAGCAGATATTTTGATACCAGATTTTCTTTTTAACTCTGGAATTTTAAAATTTATTGTGACAGGTTAATAGTTTGGAAATGTTGTAGGTATTAGTTTAGAAATAATTTTAGAACCTCAGTAAAGCACTCAAAGGACACTACTGCATCAGTCATTTCATAGCGGATATCCATCAGAAAAATGTTTTTAACCACCAGCACTCTAGCTATCCAGAATATGTTCAATCATTAACACGTGAATACAAAGAAAATACTAATTACAGATAATTATCATTGTATTTTCAAAACAGCCAATGGGGGAGTTAATATTTTTCACTGCCTTTATCTTACTACAGATACCTACACGTTCAACTGATTTGTTGCTGTTTGGGGTAGTTTTGTTTTAAAGTTTACAGTGGAATGACTGAGTGGTAAGAAGTCCATTACTTTCCCATCCCTACAACGGCTGGACTAACATGTTTGTGCTGCTTTTCTTTTTGAGCTAAAATGGTCAGAGTTACCTTGGGTATCTGCAATGCATAGCTCTACATTTATGTATCAGAACTGGAGTTGAAAATTCATTATTAATGCTCTGTACTCAAAATATTTTTCTAATCAATATTTTGCTAATTAACTGAGCCACCCACTAGTTCATCATTATTATTTCCTGCAGCATTTGTAGATGCCTTGGTTTCCCAGAGCATTCAAGACAGTAAAGCCTAATTAATTTGTGGTGACTTGATGGCAGCACAAAGTAGCTGGAAGCTATGCAATACTGCTCTTTCTCCCAGATATTCTTGTTATGCTACCAAAGTCTTAGTTGGGAACAAAGATAACACACAGAGAACTGCACAGTACTCTACAAGTTCAGCCACTGAAATATGAGGATTATGCAAACATCTTAATGGCATTACTTACAGAACTACTGGGGAAGGAGAGATTATTTGGCAGAGGGAATTCAATTTGCTTTGGAGCAGCAAAACACTTTTAGCCACACAGCCTTCCTTCCAGCCCCAGATTAGAACTTCTTCAGATAGCAAATCCTAAAATAACAACAATAAGTAACCCAGGTTTTTTACAAAATGTTTGTAATTGACAGTCCAGAAAGATGCGGTGATGCCCTCACAGACTGGCAGCTGATTCATATGATGCTAGAGTTACCATGGTAATTTTCAGTTCAATTTTACTAAATCAACAGCTAACCTATATGTGTGTTCTGCTGTCGTTACAGGCCTAGAAGCTGCCAGAAGTACAGGACCACACAGCTGGCACATCAGAAACGTGCACATAAGTCTCTTTGCAGAGCAGGTCAGAAATCTGAAATCAGAAGATGAATCTAAATTTTACAGCATTATTTGAATGTCATGATTTAAAATTACACAATAATTTAGAAGAGTCTTGTCCAATGGCTTCTATGTATGCATCTTCTTATTTTGCTCAACACCAGCAGAATATGATTCACTTTGCCCACCACGTCACTACCATGGAGCACAGCACAGAATGCTAGCGGGGTCTTTGCAGGATAAGTTACAACCGGGTGCTCAGACCCAGTGGGAGATGGCAGCTACACTTAGGGTTTGAGGCGGAGGCACACCTGCGTCTGGTGGCACCGAAGCCTTTGAAGTCACCTCCACAGTCCCACCCTGCCAGCCCTGCTCCCTGTCTCAGGGGCTCACACCTAGCAGGTTGCCCCACCACTCTGTTGTATATTGTGATCTGGTTTATCGGCCAGCCTTTTCAGTCGTGCTCTCTGTTTCCGATGCATACACATTCGATGACAGCAGGTTTTGCAAACTGTTCTAAACCTCTCTCTTGGTTTCTCATCTGGCACCTTTTCTACTGAGAAAATACACTACCTGTGGCAAACAGTTTTCTCCCCAACCAACCAACCAACCAACAGCAAGTTGGATGTCATGACTAACTCTATAATTTCCCTCAGTTTTCCCAATCATGTTTCTAATACCCAGTTTTCAGAACACAAAATTCCCATTATGTCTGTTTCCAGAGGCCATCAACACCTTCATGCTGGGCCAAGCCCCTGGTCCTGGAGACTGTGCCTTTAAGAGATCAGCCTAACAGGAAGAGACCCTGAACAGGGAAGCGGGGATTAGAACACTTGGAACAAGACTCAGAAAAAAAGTACATCTCCTGCCAGAATTTAAATGCTGAAAGATCCCTATCATAGAAGTTGTTAAAATCAACATCAGAAGTAATTTTAATTTCTTGGATGTATAAAGAAATGGAGGATCTCCAAGTTTTGGGCCCACGGAAGTCAATGGAAAGCTTTGGGGCATTGAATTATCTCTAGAAGTATTCAACCAGCCTAGCTGCTGTGGCGTTTCATCCACCAGTCGTCTCAGTAGCAAGAGTTGAGCCTGATTTGATCATACAGCAGGGCTACGCTTCAGAGATGGCACACATCCCTGGGAGTGCTCACGGCCAGGCTGGACGGGGCTTTCAGCAGCCTGGTCTGGTGGGAGGTGTCCCTGCCCATGGCAGGGGGTTGGAACTAGATGATCTTTAAGGTCCCTTCCAACACAACCCATTCTATGATTTTGATTAAGGTCTTATGATACCATGTTTATAATCACATCCATGTTAAAAATCACAGGCCAGTTGAGGCTGCATGGGATCTGTGGAGATCACCTAGCCCAACCCGCTGCTCAGAGCAGGGTAACCTACAGCAGGTTGCTGTGGACCATGTCCAGATGCCTTTTGAGTATCTCCAAGGACAGAGATTTCACAACCTCTATGGGCAACCTGCTCCAGTGTTTGACCACCATCACAGTAAAAAATGTTTGATGTTCTTATGTTTGAGTGGAATTTAGCGTGCTTCAGTTTGTGCCTGCTGACTCATGTCCTTTCAAGAATAAAGTATGTTTCATTGGCATGGTTTGAAAGAACAGACAAGCATGTAAAAGACAGGATTCCAAAAGATAATTCAGGAGTAATTAGTCTTCTTAAACACAGCTTTGAATAGTGTGCTACTGAAGATGCTGTGTGGAGTATCCTAAACATATTTTAATCAGAAAAATGAACCTTGTCAGACAAGAAGGAAAAAGAAATGCAGGGATCTTCCTGCTCCTAAATTTGGTAGATTTAGTAACTGATCCACCAGACGCTCTTTCAACCACACATGCATTGTGGATTCTCTCTTTGTGCTATTAATAACCAGAAATAAGTAAGCAAGGTGCTACCATGTCCCCTCTCCTACAGACCACAGTGGTGCCAGGCAAAGGTGGTTAGCATCATCACTTACATTATTCAAACTGGAACTTTCTACAGGACTTGCACTTCTATGAAACCATGTTGGAAGGAAACTGCAAATTCAGAAAAGGTATTGCCAACTTTAAAGACTAAATTAAATCAATTAAAATTATTTTGGGTGATTGAACAGAAGCATGTTTTTATATTACTGGCTCAAATGTATATGATTTCTCATAACATACACAGTGATCCACAAATGCAGTAATGGAGGACCTGGAGAAGAAGCTACCAAAGGTCCCTGTCATCTCTACAATAATTCAAAATGCCTACAGTAAAAAGAATACAGGAAGAGGAACATCACATAAAGGGAATAATGGCTTTACAGTTCTGCTATGTTACAATTACCTTTTTCCCCTCAGCACTATGCAGACATTAGAGTCTTCATTTTGGGGTCACAGTGGACAGGCTGAGAATTATTTTCAGCTAATGTGTCAGACAGAAAGAAATTACCTAGGGAAAAGAAGTACTGCTTCTATGCGTGTATATATTATACTACTCTCCATGTGTGTATATATTATACTACTCTCCATAAAGAAATGTATATTTACAAATATTTACAGAAATGAGACTGACAAAATTTCTCATTCTAAAGCAAAATGGACATATTTCTTTACCAACATTTTAATAAATGTGCATTTATACATTAAAGAAATTAACAAAAATGTTACTGTACCAATTAGCTAATTATAGGAGGTGGGAATGACAGAATATGGCAAGCTGTAATATTAGACATGAGGCCACACACATATATGCTCTAATTCCTAGCAGTAATATATAGCAACAGTCTTGTATTTCAACAGTTAGCAACTTGATGACAATAAAAAGCACCAAGTAATCTTCTTATTACAATCATACAAAATTAGGGTGAAAAGATAGCACGTGTTTTTCTAAAGAGATTGTATTTTATTATTCATTATGCTCCTGCCAAAGAATACAGAATCAAGGAAATACTGTCATGGTTCCACTTCTGGCAGGCTGAATCATAGCTGCCACAGAGCAAATCTAACAGATTCATGTTCTCAACTGTTTTCCAGAAACTGGCAGATAATTGGGGTGTGGGGGGATAAAAATTAATTACAATCAGTATTCTTTATAAGCATCTAAAACTCCTTTGCCACCATGTTATATTAAAATCAAATCACAAGGAGATCAGACTCACAAATTTCTCTCTATTACAACTACAAACCTACAGACAACCGTTTATATTATATCTTTGCCATGCTGTATGTACAGGACAAACTGGAAAAGGTTACAGATTCTCAAGTAAGACTGCTAGCACATACACAGAATTTCCATAATAGAATTATAATGAGGGTACCAGCAATTTTTCACCTAAATAAGGCTTCAACGCTATCTTTAGTGTTTCTGATTTTTGCAAAATGCAATTTTCTAAAAGGTAAATGTGAAATTCTAGTAACTCAGAAAATGATGAGGAGATAGAAGTGCAGGCAATAAAACAATTCCAGGGAACTTTTCCTCATGTTAATACACAGTTAACTGTTTGTATAGTAATTTTCAAACATATTTACATATACCATAACATGACTTTCTGTAAGAGGATGCCATTCATCTATCAAACAATTTAACTGAACTTTTACTTCTATGGCAATTATGCTATACTAGTCTTCAGATACAAAGACTCCAAGCAATACAGACACTCACCGAAAACCCACCACTCATTTCTAGAAATGCCCCCCCTCTTGACTGTGGATAGCCAAACATGACTACCGATGAACAGAAAAAGACATTCCATTGCTGAAGTTATAATACTAAAACATTGTTAAAAGCTACATTATCAAAATTTTAAAAAAATCATGAAAAAATGTTTTTATGCATTTTCAATACTCACTGTTGTGAAAGCATCTTTTTCTGTCTTGTACGGCCCATACACATTAATTGTCCTGAGTATTTTAAGTATTTAGTTAGGCTCAAAAAACTAATCTTCAGTATATATAAAAAACCTTCATGTTACATAAAAAAGAAAGCATGGATAAATCGCAAGAGAAGAAGCAGTTGATGTGGCTGCCCTGCACTATTTTGAAATGTCTAAGATGTCTGCATAAATAAGTATGAATCACTAATTATTTTAGCATCTCACAGGACAGCTATTAGGAATTAAGTTATTCTATTCAGTTATACTCCGGTTTAAAAAAGCCTCGAGTTCCTTAAAGGAAGCAGCCATCATCACACATGGAATTGTGTTTTATAAAAATCACAACAGTTTTTTTTACTTCAAGAAGGCTTCACCAGTCTTTAAAAACAATGTTGCTTTTCTTGTTGTACAGAAATACATTCCCCATCTCCTGCTACCTGCACATACATATACTAGTAAAAAGGATTGTCAAACCGGTTTGTCTCATACCTAATTGAAAGAGTTGGGTGCCCGGAAAGAGCACTTTATCCTGTCCTAAAATGAGTATCAAAGATGGTATTTACGATATCTTTGCCTCTCAAAAGTGCCTTTTTCCCTCCCTATAGGTTAACATACAACCTTTAGTTGCTGAGTCTTGCTGAGTCTAAGTAGGTATCTGAAGTCCAGATACCCAACCTTCTGGTTGGTGAGGTAATTCCACCTGACCACATAAAACAGATCAGAAAGTAATCTCATTCCAAAGGCTGCATTAATAGTAACAGTCTTAGAAAAAGTTATTTTGCTCGTGTTTTACCAGCACACTGTCATCTTAACGTGTATCTTTTAACATCCACTGCTACTACTATCAGTGTAAACCCACACTGACCTTTACTTAGGCATACAAAATTCTTTTGGACTTACTTGAATATAAATCAGTATCACGCTACAAAATTTACCACTAGCATTCACTGGAGTGAATCCTTGAGGTCAACATTCTTGTGTGAATATTTAACTAATCAGAAGCATGCACTTTTATACTGTAATAAATCTAAACTTGTGTTATTCATTTCCCAAACTCTTAACCACTAATATACAAGAGACACTTGTTGAAAGAAATACTATGTCTAGCACTTCCAGAGACATAAATGCTGACAACAAGCAACATAAAGCTGAAGAATCTAATGCAGGAAGAGATCTGAATGCCAAAGTACAAAGAGCTTCAAAGTACAATTAGCGAATCTGTCAATGTAGCTCCCTGCTGAGACACAGCCGCAGTTCACTGGAGCTTAGAAGGACATCATCTTTCCATACCTGTGCATGCTGGCAATGATAGGTAATGTACCTTTGGTCTGACCAGCATGGCCTTGTTTGTCCTTATAGATAACAGAAATTAACAGCTTGAGTAGCATCCCTCATAGAGACAGAGAAGTAAACTGCAAAAGGCATAGGTGAGAGGCTTATCTAGAATGCAATGGAGAAATCTAGTAAATCTTAAAAAAACCACTGAGACCCTCTTATATGAGAAGGGCAAGAGAGAACAGCTGTTTTGGCACAGCAAAAACAAGCCAAAGGGAGTATGGTCCATATGTATGGATACATTGGGGGCAGTGAGGGAGGAGGCAGAAAGAACAAAGGAACATGGCTGGCACAAAAGCAAACGCATGTAAGCTAGCAACAAAGAAATCCAAGCTTCAAGTTAGACGTCTGTTGCTAACCATAAAAATTGCTGGATTTTCGATCCTCCTTCTGCAAGGTTTCAGCTAGTTCTGAAGAATATGCCTTCATTCAGGTATTCATCATGTATGGCCATCACTAATTCTACAAAAGGACTAGATAATCTTCATTGTTACTTTAAGATCTTAAAATATCTGTAGCAAAAGAGTGTAGGAAATATAAATAAAATAGTTCTACAGTTCATGTTTCACACACATAGGGGTTTTTTTTGTGTTTACTATTTTAGGAGTCATTCCTTTCCAGAAAGCTGTGAAGCAGAGTTAATGGACCTGTATGGTTAAGAAGAAAGATGGTGCTCATTGAAGTAAAAAATAAAAGTTAAAAGAATGCAAAATTAGAGTTCCAAATAACTGATTTATTTTTAATATACAGTGAATAAGGAAGTCTACCTAAGCAAATTGCATTGATAATATCAAGAAGATAATAGGCCATTTGGCATTTGCTTTCATTAGACATTGAAAGCATTCAATAATTATCTAATATTTTCCTTCATTACAAACCTGCTGACAACCGTAAGAAATCAAGGTCCCTCCATGAGATTCATAGACAATTGATATAACTTTACAGATAAAGGACTTTTTCTTAGGTCATTATTTTACAAAGGTAAGATCAAAATTAAAACATCAGGAAAATGTTGAACATTTTGACGTGAAACTGGAGGAGACCCTTTTACATTGAAAGCATTCAATGTTTACAGTTCGTTTTAATTAAGATACAAACTAAGTCAACCTCTCAGTGTGCACCAATATAAGCTTAAGAAAGGTTTAAAATGCAGTGAGTAAAACTTTGCACTGCAAAACTGGCAAAGGATTCTGGATGATTGCTACAGTTTCACCTCAATCCATAAAAAGTCCAGAAAACTGTCTTTCTACAGTCACCACTCTCTCATCTTCTAAATTTTGTTTCAGCATCACAAATGGCATCATTACTTGGATGAGTAAGTTGTAAAGTCCAGAGTCAATATGAATTCTTATTAATGTGCTGTTAGTGTATTTTTTAAGCCTAAGTACACATGCTCAGCTGTCAGTCCCGGAACTTCCTCAGAAAGCCTGCTGTGCAAAAGCATGTAGCAGTTAGAAATGATAAACAGTCAATCACCGGCTTTGCCTGGTCTTTTCTGGCACTAACTTCCATGGTGGGGGCTCTCATTCTGGGGATGGTTTGCACGAGAAACAAGCCAGGAGTCTCATCTACTGCTCTGTGTGGTACATGGCAAGGAACGGTGTGTTTCGCTGTCTTTAAAGGCAGCCATTGCCAATCTGTCGGATGGTTTTGTAGATGGAGAATTTTAGTTGTGTTCTGATGAGCACAAACTGCAAGTGAAATTCAGAGGAAAGCTGTATGTTCATTTGGCCATTCTATTGTCCATCAAAACCACTGCTAATGACTTCAGAGTAACCATGGAAATCATTAGAGCACACGATAGTTGCGAGTGCTCAACTATATCCTTAAGTTCATTCCTGGTATATTTTTTAGTTATGCAAAGCTATTTTTCATATCTGTGATGCAGCAAATGAATTTCATGAAATTACAGAAATTACTATTTCTAAAAATAGTACCTACCTGGGCTCAAATTCCCTAGATCATGTGTTACATGACACCACCAACATAGTGAACATGCTGAAGGCCGGGCCCCTACTCCATAACCCAAATAAGTACTCAAAACAAGGCAGAATGTCACAGGGCCTATAAAAAAAACCCCTAAATCCACATTTAAAATTAAACGACTTCTCTCTGCTTCCTTTTTTGACTTTAGGTTGGGTGACTCAGCACACAGCATTTCACTGAAGTATCATTGACAAAGTCACCTTTAGGTCATGCTTCGATAGTGTATGATGTGGCTCTTCTTCATTGCCTCCAGACTGGAAAGGGTTTATAATAATAAAAGCTCGTGGAAAGTGAAAGCACCAGCTTGTTTGCTGTCTTGCTGCCAACCTGCAGAAATCTTTCTCCTCACAGAACTGTGATGAGCGCTGACAGCCTTTGCAGAGAGCAACAAAGAGATCTCCAACATAAATGTAAGCTCCAGCATAAACGTAGTCTGAGCCATCTTAGTGTTTGTGGTCTCCGATTAGTCAAACAACCTTATTTGTTTTCTTTGGTAAAATTAGCAGTGCCTTGGCTGGGAGAAGAAGAACTGGTTTGTATCTTCAGAACAAATCTGATGAACAAGCTACCGAATCTGCCTGAAAAGTCCGAGCAGCCACAAAAGAAAACAGATTTATAAGTAACAGACTTGCCCGCTCAGCCCACTGAGTCCCTTACAGAGGTTCACATCACAACTTTTGTTATATTTCTTAGAGCAAAATCACAAGAAAAACAATTTCTGAAAATCACATCAGTATATGTAACTGCATATGGTGCAACTCCTGGGCACTGTGAAATTATTCAGTGTACTAACTGTAAGAAACCAAAAGCTTTCATCTTTTGATATTAAATGATATGGGAAATGTGTTTTTATCTTTTTTTGCTCAAATATGACATCAGTAGACATCAAGTTCTGATGATACTGCTCAGTATTATCACAGAACTATTGTGAAAGCTTCTTTCTGCCACAATCCCCAAAAGCATCAGCAGCTTTTTAGGGGCACAGGGACTAAGACTGCTTCTACATTTGAATCAACTAACAAAATAATAAATTCTTTCCATTAAACAACATTAGACACAGGGAGGTTTTTCTCGGTCATTTACACGAACTGTGCACGAATTTTGCTAAAAAATTCTGAACTCCCCCAGCATCAGCTGAGCCTCTCAACCTCAAGCTCAAAATATTAAACTTATTGCAATTTCAGTAACTATCGTTCCTCTGTAAAATTCAAAGTAATTACTTCATGTGAAATATTCCGCCTCCCTGCCTCTCACTTCCACAGCTCTATATATTATCCAGGCAGAGGTAAAAAGTACAGACACACTTCAATGGATCAGCAGGACCAAGAGAGCCAAGCCCCTGACTGCAGAGCAGCACGCACAGTCTCTGTACCAGACCATTACTGGTGCAAAAGGCAATAATCCTTTCTGAATTCTGCATCCCTAATGAACTTGTTTTTTCTCTCTCAATATTTCACATTTATCCAACTTCCTTCTCTGCAATTTAGCTCTTTATTTAGCTCACAAAGTAGGCATTATCCTAAGTAGGTAGAGTATTCATCTTTTGGCGTCAGTGCCAGTTACCCCTGGCAACCAATGTTTGAAGGGAAACCTTATTTTCATCTAGTAACTCAAAATAGGACTAAAGGGTCAACTGCAAAGCAAATGCAAGAAGGCAGCTCTTAAGCCTGAAAAATATTCAATAAAAGGCCTGCTTTCATTTGCAAAGTTGAAATGTCACAGACGGATTAGATTTATTTTTTTAAATTATGATGTCACATGACTAGGGGAAAACCCCCTAGAAGTGACATGCTGGTGCTCAACTGCAAAACAGGTGCAACTGTGCTGCATTTCAAGAAGCACATCCCCTTGGAAGAACACTCAAGGATGTACGAGATACATACTGACCTAATTTAAATAAGAAGAAACCACACAGTCTAATTACAAAAGCTGCAAACAATGGCACAGGTTTTAAATCTAGTGTGTTTGAGACACATCAGTACACATAGACACACACACACACGGTGTATCTCACACTTGTCAGCTGAGACGTATGTGTGCTATACTTTGCTGAGTTTAGATAAAGTACTCCTGTGGCCAAATAATATAAACATTGAATTAAAAATGGGTCCTACAGGAAATGAAAATGGTAAAACAACTGATACAGGAGTCATCTGAGACTCAGCCTGTTCACTTGTAGAGCAGTGGTGCTTCCTGCAGACACAACATGATATAAGTCTCCATAAAGACACGAAAGCAGAATGGACACTCACTATCTCTGCCAAGGCTGGGAATGAAACTTTTGCTTAGTTTGGATCATCTGAAGCAAAATCTCCCAGGATCAGGAAAAAAAAAAACCAACCCTTCTTTGATGACAACAGGTTTGGTACAATTAAGTTTTGTCATCTGTTATGCACGTGGTGGCCTTGAAAATGTTGCCTGGGTAGAATAAGCCGACACAGTAGCGGTAGAAAGAACTCTACATCACAGCTGTACCTACACAGCATGAGATTCATCTGACAAAAGACAGATACTGCTTCACATGTCACCTGACACTTAAAATCAGTGTAGAAAAGCTGATACTTTTAGAAGGCAGCTCATCTTATTAGAAACCAGAGGTCTGAAGGAGGCCAGATGAACTGCACCCTAAAGCCTACTCTGATGCCCATTCCTCTCCACTGGCGACTGAGGCAGCACAGGATGGCTGCCCCCCCTCCCCCCGAGACACCCACCGCCCAGCACAGTGTCTAATGCCAGGGGACACTGTGCCCACTCCACAGCCAGAGTAAGCATGGGTTCTCCTCAGGACATGGAACGCCTGCTATCTCTGCTGAAATTCTCTTAAAATGTAAGTTGAAAGCCCAAATGAATATTATTCTTTTAACTGGCTTAGGAGGACCACATAAATATATTCCTGATTCTGTATATAAGGGACATGTGTATTTCAAAACAAGGTAACTCCAGAAACACCATTTACATTTAGTCTTGCTTGTGGATACTTCAGATACGCTTAATCATGGCTAACAACTCCAGACCCATCATTTTGTCTCGGCTTTGTTTTTGTCAGGAGCAGTAAGGTTGAAAGACAGGAGTTTCTTATTTACACTTATCAAAAGTACATGGGAAAATACAATTTAAAAATCGCTTTCTCTCAAGGAAATTGCTTTAGTCAGTGAGCAGCACTGCAATTACTGACCAAACATACATAGGTCAACATTGCTCAGCAAAAATGTCAACTGTTACTTTTTATTTTAATTTGCATTTATAAAAACTGAATCAGGACATGCAGTTATTTGTTTCACAAGTGTTGGAAGAATGCACACGCAGTATTTACCATTTAGGCATAACCTGTTGCTACTGAAGTTAATTAACTGATGTTGATTTCAACGGAAAAAGGATCTGTTGATGTTTGCAATACCATCTACTGTGTATTATTGCTTCCGTAAGCAAATAATGGAAGACATGTGATGCTTTTATTTTCACTGCTTGGATTTCTTCCCTCTCAAGTGCATTAGGTTAAAATTAGTAAGCTGTATTTCTACCCAGTTGTGATCAGCAATAAATACTTGCTCTTGTAGCCTAGTGCACTTTTCTTTGGTGAAACCTAATCAACGTCCACTTTTAAAAATTCAGATATGGGGATTCACATTTCTTCTTTTTGTGTAGAAAAAGAACAAGGAAAGATGATACAGTGGAGTTTGCATGGTAACAGACTATAGATCTTTAGGGTGGGGAAAAAGCTGGCTAAAGTGCTGTCTACGCAATCATGAAGTGAAAAGAGAAGATTTACTATTTCTCACAGCTCAAAAATTAGGCACATAAAGTGAAACTATGCAGTGGAATATGCTTTGGGTCTACCGAGAAAAACAGAAAGAACTCAGCTTCCAGTTCAGAAAGCCCTGAACCATTCCTTCTCAGAAATCGAGGTGGCACTACAGGAGGCATCAAGGAGGACCTCAGCTCCTTCGTTCTTTAAGAACCCATTACTGGACTGTACTGGGAGACTGGAAATCAGGGTAGATAAAACCCTAGGCTGATTCTATAAGGCTACTGCATGAAAAGAATGACCAGTGGATTTTTACTTAATATTACAATTTTCTGTTAATTGAGAATAATCTGCTTCGAGAATACTATCCTTCCAAGATTTTTCCTAACTAGAAGCATATTTGTGCTTCTGATTGACCTTCCAACTGACTTTTAGTGAGCGCTCATTTACCTTGTTCCAATTGATAAATCACATCTATGTAATAAGACAAGCCACAGGTATATGTGATACTCAAATGTATGACAGATAAATTTATTTCTGTAAATTTGATTGCAAATTCCTGACAAGAACTCAAACTAACACTTGTAGTGTTATATACTAGATAAAGCAGTATCTCATAATCCTTAAGAAAATCCCAGGGGAGCCAGGACAGAGCCTTTGCTACAGGTGTCAAAGCACTATAAAAGCAAAGGTGTAAGGGCCAACATCCTCACACTGCATCTCTGCACCGGTGCAGAATTATTAAAACCTGCGTGGATGGAAAGCAGCTCAGTCTGTCATGTCTAGAATGGGAGACTAATTATAGATGACCACAGAAACGGCACCGGAGACACACAGAAGACATCCACATATACAGGTTCTGAACTCTTACCAGTATGAACAGGTAAGTCTAATGGAAACTTTTGCCTGTGTGAACTGCTGGTTTGCAAGTGCAGACTGCTTATTCTGATCTTAGCAAGGCATACTCTGTTCGCATGGGGCAGACATTTCTTTTTTTCTTTTTTATGCAAACATGTGCTGCTTTGACCTGCTCTTTTGAAAATTTGTTTTAGACTACTGAACAGCTTCCTTTAAACTTAAGGCTACATCTATCAGTGTTACTCCTTAAACACTGACCAGCTAAGAAAGCAAAAGTTTATTGGAAAACAGTCTAGACTTGATCCAGCGTGGTATCCCCTTCTCATGATACTAAGTCAGTGGTCCTCAAACTACGGCCCACGGGCCAGATACCGGATTGAGGACCCTGGGGGGACGTATTTACAGACCGCCCCGCCCCCCTCCCTCCCGCCGGGGGAAACCAAGCAGCCGCAGATGGCCTCCTGCCACTTCATCCGCGCGCCGGCCCCCTGGTTAAAAAGTTTGAGGACCCCTGTAATAAGTCATACCCATGGGCACAAACCAATCTGTGTAAAAAAGGAGAAATAATCTGTTTTCTCTCTCTCCAGAGGTCTGAGCCAAATGGCACAGGAGGTGAAGAAAGCACTAGTGTCTTCTTGTTGAGATTTATCTTTTATCAAAAGAGTCTAATGCTCAGAGCCAATAAAAATGCTGGAAAGAGCTGAGGTTATGCGAAAGCAAAATGGGTATTTTTTTTTTTTTTGTGATGCTTTTGAAACAATTGTTTTTCAGGAAATCCAATTATAGAAGAGTTTCAATACCCCATCTAATGCTCTTATTTTTAATCTGAATATTTTCCTTACATGTTATAATTAAAGAGTTAAAGGTAATACAACTTTTGTGGATCAGCTTAAAGAACTGAGTTTAATAATTGAGACAAATGTGATTTTGAATTAATAGGAAACTTATTTAAATTTATTAAAATATTTTTCTTAAACATTTGCTTTCATCTCCTAATGAAAGATCTATTGTCTTGTTACCTACTAAAACCTGTTGGTTTCCAATTAACTACAAATTTTTGTCTCTACTTGCTGCTAACAGGAGGCTAAACAGATTATATCTATTTTCACACATACATGTATATATTTATATTTCATATAAATGAAAACATATTTAAACAGCTTTCCATTTTAATTTATGAAACAGTGAAACAGTATTTTTTTTGTAGTGATTTGTGTCAAACTGCATTCAGATGGAAACTAGAATCATAAAATGTAGAAAATAATGTTCTCAAAATAGTTATGTACATTTATCAGACTTCTGGATTCATACACACAGTCTCCTCCCTCCCCAAGATTATTAGAACACGGTTTAGGAAAATGATCTGTAAATCAAAAGGAAGCTGTATTTTCAGCTAAATGAGCTGACACTCCTGATGATCATGTCTTTAAGGAATTTAAGATTAAGAGAGACTTATTTTTTACATATAGAAATGGAGTGACTGTAACTGCATTTCAATTCCAAATTAATCTCTTTAGCTATTGAACTGAACAAGCCAAAAATACTATTTCTTTCTCCACAGAACAGACTAGAGGCTACTACAGTGAGGTTGAACAAAAAATTTTCACATTTGGTGGTAAGTCAAACATGTTGGCTCTAAAATTTGTAGCACTTTAAAAATGCTGAAATAAAAATATGAATAGTATATAATTGTGAATATGGACTGGTATGTCACAATTCTCAACAGGAAGAAAAACTTTATAGGAAAAAAAAAACCCATTGCTTGAATAAAGTAGATGAAACCACAACATGCAGTGTGGGACAGCAGCTTATGTACCCAGTCCTGAGCCACACAAGACCTGGAAATTCCGAATTTGCCTCACTTAGAATTTCAGCATCTTCTTCTAGCCACAGCAACAGAGTTGTTTCCTGGAAGAAGACCTCCATGGTAAGAGTCTTGTATTCCAGCCAAAGTGAAATACACATTCAGGATCAACCAAAGAAAAAAAGAGTGATTCCTCATGGAATCAGTGTGGTATCAAAAAACTTTACGAAAATAAGCATGACATTCGATCAGTCTATGCATAAGAGAACTGTACTATGTATAGAGACAAATATACCAACTAGACAATAATTTCACCTCTATTTGCCATGAAAAACCAAGCCACTATTTTTTGCTCTGAAGTTTGTTTAAATGCTAAAAAAATTCTATTTAATAATGAGTTCAAGTTTACTGCAAACTGGAACTAATGGAAGTAGTTCTCTTGACACAGATTATCTTTCTGTTAGTGGGTACTTTCATTAATGTATTGGTATTATGTTAAAAGGCTACTAGACACTGAGCATAAGCCATAGCCCCATTTGCACAGATAAGCCCAACTCTATCATCTATTCCTGAAATGGCATTTGGGCAAACTGTACTTCTCTTGTACTCCATCAAGTCCAGCTGTGTGTCTGGCATTGTATTTTCTCCCATCTAATCTTGTCTTTCTAAAACAATTTTTGCTTAAGAACACCTCATTTCTCCAACCCACAGAGTAACATTTTTAAAATTTAAATTATCACATCCATTAATAAAATCCCACTAAATTTTCTGTCCAGAATGGGGAGTCCTCATTCCTGACACGATGTATTATGCCAATTCAGTTGGAAGCAAATAAAGGAAGAACGTTCCTACAATGCCGTGAAACAATAATGATGGTTGAAGCACTGTTTCCAACATGATGCTTCATCCTCATGTAGAACATGTAAAAGGAGTTAATTTTTAAGCATGCACAAGCACGATGAGGTTTTGCATACAGCCACTTGCATCTTCAAACCGGGGGACCAGCTCCCCATACTGACCAAAGATCTCAGAAGTCCCCCTCCTGCTTGCTTCTCGCTACGTTACGATGCCAAGAAACTATTCATCTTTTTTGCTCCACAGACTCCAACTATAATCTCACAAAATGTCTTTTTTTCCATAAACAAAGCCAAAAATAACTTCTTAGTCACTTGATTGTGAGCAGAATAGCCTTTTATCAAAGCACTGCAACACTGCTGACAGATATGGCAGCAATTATCACCCTCCTCAAATATGTAACCTAGAGGAACATATAGTCCTTATCAGAGGGACAAAAAACCAGCTAAGGGAAATGTACTGCTTGCTCAATTCTCGACAAAATTTTTAAGCCTGTAGTAAGTCTGTTCTAATACAATTATAACAATTATATTTAGATAATCTGCCTAATAAGACTTAAGCAGGAACACTGTAGGGATACCTGACAAACCCTCTCACAACACATTATGCTAAGAAGTAAGGATGTGGGGGTTATGCTGCGTTTGTAATGCCTGCTGGAGGCAGAAGGCCACACGGAACAGACGTATCAAATGGCAAATAACCCCCGGCAGCCAAGCGCTGGCAGCGGTAACCCCACCAGCACCTGCGGGAAGGGCAGCACGTCCCCAGCCTTCTGGGCTACACTTCAGGGCAGAACCGCCCGTAAAGATCCCAGAGCTATTAACTGTGTCAGTCAGACTTACCTCAGATCTCACGCCGGTGATAAAAGGCTGGTTACCTGAAAACTGCTGCGAACGCACAAAGAAACTGCCCTATTTATCACAGACCTCACGTTCAGTGAGACCGATTTAAAATAAACATAGCTGTCCGTGTTGCTGGGAAATGGGAGGAAGCGAAATACTATCGTATTTTCTATTATTACAGGCACGTATCACATAGCGCAGCAGGACCTAATGAGAGCTAGTACGACATCAGTACAGCATTAATGACTATTAATGCAAATTTGTTTGGACAAAACTGGAACTCTCAGAAGGATTTGATCCATTTATTAATTTCCATTTTTCAGGATACCTTCCAGAAGCAGAGCAGACAAAGTGCCTTTGCCATTGCAAACATTAAAAAGCCACGTGTATTATATTTTGTTCTGGGTTGGTGCACTTCATTGACACTATGTGTCTCAAGCAGTCAGGCCACAAACCCAGTCCACTCCCTAGTAAGTGGCCCAGAACTAAGGGTGCAAAAGTAGCATTCAGGTGGATACTTTACAATGTGAAATGATAAGCTGGAGCTGGGGAGGCATATTTCATACAGAGCTCCAGTTCACTCTGATTTCAGACAGTGACCGTCTCTTCTGGGGTCAACTGGAAAAAAATCTTTTTGGCTCTTTGCTCAAAGGCAGTTCCAAGCTGAACAAGAAAAACACCCCAACACTTTCTGTTTATGGACATGTGGAAAGTAAAAATACCTGGGAGAATACAAGGACTACATTTTAAAAATCAGGATAAAACCGTAATAGTTTCCCACCTGTGCAATAGCTTTGCAGCAAGATTACTCAGCAAGGATACAGGATGTTAAGCTTGAGCTTCCCTGAAGTCACAGTCAATGCCCTAGCAGTCAGCAGAGGCAACAGTATCATAGAATCATAGAATGGTTTGGGTTGGAAGGGACCTTTAAAGGTCATCTGGTCCAATGCCCCTTACAGTAAGTAGTAAGCTCCCATGAAGGATAATCATATATAGAAAATGTAAAGGTGCACAGAAGGGATGGAGAATGTCCTCGAAAAAGCTTTGTAAACTTGTAGCTTAAAGTTCAGTCCAGGAAAATACAAGGATAGAAGTGTGACTACCAGAGACCACAACCATTTATCCTTGGTGACTTTCTGAATCTAAACCCAACCACCCTATCTGATGAAGCAGCTCATTAAATTTGGGATGCACTTGTAAATAGCTTCAAGATGATGCTTTGACTATCGGTCAAAGAACTGTCCCCCAGATCTAGTCACCACAAGCCAGTTATTTATAATGCTATGGTTGGGGAGCCCACAGAAAAACTTGGCCACTTCAAACTTTAGGAAATACCACAGGTAGCTTGTTTAATAAATATAAATGTACAGAACAGAATTACTATATGTAAGACCTGAAAAAATGTAAAAGCAAACTAATACATAAGAAGTATGTAGAAATTGTAATCACAGAATCAAAAAATAAAAATCAGTATTTAACCAGTGATAATGAAATCTTTAAGCTCTTGCTTAAAATATGGGTACAGATTCCATTTGCAATTATACCATTCTAAACAGAGATACTGCTTTGAAAAGTAAAACTGGAAACACGAAGTTAGAGGTATAAAATTCACCACTTTTGGTATGTGACCATTTTGTATGTATCTTTAGTATGTCCTCTGACTAGAAGTTTTCTTTTTCTATATGATGGTAGTTCCTTAAAATAACTAAAATAGAAGATTATCATGAACACACAACCTTTGTTACTGCACTGGCTATTGTGTATTCATTTTTTGCCCCCTTTTTCTCCCCCTCATTTGGACAAAGCAGGAGGAAAAGAGAGAAAAAGAAAACAGAATGTATTCTTGCTGTTTGCTTGCAGAGAAATGTGTACTCCAGATTAGACAGTGAACTCAGAGCTGTTTTGATTTTAATACTTAATTCATTAGTAATGGAAAAACTTCACATCATAGTAAAGGAATAATCTGGTGAATTTTTCAACTTGTAGGACATTGTTTTTGATAATTTGCCAACCAGAACAGGAGATTTATTACACAGAGTATGCCAAAATGGTGAAAGGCTTCTCACGCTGTAGGGCCACAGAACAATAATTTTCTGGGATTGAATTTACTGATTCTTATGCTTTATGGCCCTGTGCTGCTAGGCAGGAGGCATTAAGCCTGCTGTAGGTCCTGTATCACATCTCAACAGGCTGCACAACTGGCTGGGACGTTTCATTTCGTTCCTTCGGGCCACCACATCACCTTTTCATTGAAAGTACGTCTCAAAACTTTTGTCAACCTGATGGCCAGAGGTTCAACATGCATCTGTGGTATCGCTGTTTTTCTACTTTTATGTAAGCAAAAGCAAAAATATTTCTTCTAGAAGGCATATTAGTTTCACTATCTTCTAACATAGTAGAGATGATATATCAATGTTTACCTTTTAAATTCAGATATTTGCTGTAAAATATAAGCATTTGTCATAGAAGACAGTCCTTTTTCTTTTAACTTCAAATTTCTCTTTCTATTTTTAAGCAGAACAATACAGAACCCATATCCACTTATTTTGTATTAAACCCCCAACATCTATACGTATGTAGTTTAGGTCTAATTTGCTGGCCATAAAATTAATGGAATTGAAGGAAAAATTCCAGTTCTAAAAATATTTGACATAACATCTAATGATACCAGGAAAATACACAGTTTGTAGTTTGTCAGTGCAATACGACACTGTAAGCAAGGAATAGTTCTGACGCTGACAGGAAAAAAACAAAAACAAAACCAAATAATCACTTGGTTGACAAGCATAGGAATATACCTACAGTGACATCTCTGTTCTCACTTTTAAGTTAACAAAAGCATAGTTATTTTTCCTAGTGCTTCTACAGTAGTCTCTCACACCCCTTTTTTCGGTCAAGAAAAGAATGTACATGCTCAGATACAGCAAACTAACATGAAGCCCGGACTGTTGTCATGGTTACTCTGAGACATCCTAGTATACAAAGTATCTTACAGTTAATTTTCATTTTTGTTTTAAAAATTATTAATTTGTTCACAAAGTTAGAATTCTTTACTACTGCACATTTAGGTGCTAATACATCAGTACCATAGTGGCTACTGTTTTTCCAAGTAATTTAGTTTTAATGGCTTCTGCGCAGTGGAAAATACGGTATCATGAGGGTTTCCAGAGCAGTTCCAAGCAACATTCAGCAAAATGTTTGGTCTTGATAAATTGGACAACCCAGCTATAGCATACTACCCTCCAAATATGTGGCTTCCCATATGAATTACACATTCATTTTACTCCAATGCTTTAGCTAAAAGCTGCTTTATTTATTTATTCTGGAGACACTTCCTTATGCTATTGTAGTTAAGTAGTTGCCAGCAGTTTTATTTTTAGACTGTGCACTTCGGTGTTAAAAACTGAGAAAAAGCAATATTTCACACTGAAATCTTGATTTGTATTGTTTAAAAATGTATGTCTCTATTCTGAAAACATCCACTCTTCGAACACATTTAAGAGCATTGCACATTGAAGATGCGGAATAAAAGGATGCAATGCCCAGGTCATATTTCATGTATCCATGAGAAGGAACTACAATTTACGTGTGTAAACAGGAGTTGCTAAAAGGTTTTCATAAAATTCCCATCAGTATGCAAAATTGTTTATTTAAAATAATGTTTGTGTGCTCCAGCTCAGCAATTGATGCAAAGCAATACAAATTTTTACAAACACAGCTAACCTCAAATTTTACAAGTATGCCAATGTTCTGGCAGTTCAAGTATGTTACTGAAAATGTGAGCTGACTGCAAGCATCGCATTTGTTTGGGATGGCTTTGTTCAACAAGTTCTTGGCTAATTTTAACACAGGTTCTTAATTTTGGCATGATTAAAATTTATGGTGTGCCTGTGTTAATGGGGGGGTCAAAAGTTTTAGGGAACTATTGTTGTGTAAAACTAGCCATAAAGGTAGGCAATGATGCCAATACTTGCTGCACAGGAGTTATATATCTATGTGATCTGCAGGAGCAGCAAGTGAGAAAAATGCTAACAGGTGCCTTTGGAGGAGGAAACCTTCCTGGGATGTTATCTCTGGGTACCAGTTTAAACCAGCTGCTTTCTCTGGACAATGTCTAAGTTCACTCACATATCCACAATGGGCCTGTTTCAATAATCATTTAGGAAACACCTTTGTGAAGGTCAAGGGCAGGAATAAAAGCAAATAAAAGAAGGACTGATAGAAAAGGTAAGGGCAAATGAGATTCAAGTCAGCAGGCAGCAGGAAAGGAGGTAATTTGAATTAATTCTTACCCATTAACTACCCAATATGCTGCAAACAGTCACAGTGACCCAAATTGCTCACAACTCTGCAGTCTCATCCTCTCCTTCTGGCAGGAGTAAATGGCAATATGAGGAAAAGGACAAAAGCAGAGACATAGTAAAGCAAATGAGCAGGCTTCCCCTCTCCCTCGGCAATATAAGGATGAGGACAACTATAATTCACCACACCTTTTATGTTTATTTTATACATGCTAGCAAGCAAGGCAGCATGGAGAAAACTGGTTCATCACCTTGTTCAGAAGCAGCCAGCTTTCCTCACGTCACCTGCACAACCAAGTAGACCCACAGAATCATCTTAGATAAAATAATAATAACTTCAAGATGCAGCTTTTCCAAAACCCCATACACTTTCACGGCATGAAGACATGTGGTTTTTTTAGCAATTCCTACTGCTGCTTCTGGATCTGTCACCAAATCAGTATTTCCCCACAGCGCTGCAGATCCCCCTGCCCAGCAAAAGAAGCAGCAAGGCCCCTTCTGCCAGCACCAAAATGGTTAATCCTCAGCCTCTCGTCAGGTCAGGTCAGGTCAGGTCAGAAGCAGCCTCCTTATTGCTATTATCCTGCCCTGGTGACGAACATAAATCAATCAGCTTGAGCAGGGTCGGTCCAACGGAAACAGCCACGCGAGCCTGAGAGCATCCAGGTTTTGCTAGGGAGAACAAAACCTTGCCTCAGCCCAATTCCTCTAAATAAATAGAAAAGCCCATTTATCTTAATTAGGGCATGGTCTAATTTAGATGGGAACTAAGTATGCACAAGGTATGCTCATTGTTTTTAAATTATTTGTTTAAATCATTAAATGACTGAAATGATTTTGTTACATTAATTTGTTTCAAGAAGGCCAGTATCATGCGTCACACGTACCCAGGGGAGGAAAGGCAGAGGCTCAAAACCCAGTTAAATACATCAGCCTGGACCCTGCCACAGACTCAAGATTTCAAGGAAACGCACCGTCTCACCCTAAGAAACGTGAAGGAAAAAGCTGTCATGCCAGAGGACGTGCAGGAAAGGGAAAGAAATCCAGCCAACCTCATAACATCACTGCACTATTAATTAATTAAGAAACCAAGCCAAGGTAGACATGTGCAAATGCCATTGGCATCACCTTTACCCTAACACAACATAAAGGTCTGTGGCCAGGTTAGCCCCTGTGTCTGTGGTTATCGCATGATGGATCAAAAAACCCCCAACAAACTACCTTTGGTAATTGATTTTAGTGACAGAACTGCAGCCATAAACGTCATCTCACAGCTGCGAAGCAGCTCTCTAGAGGCAAGCCATGCACAAGCTCTAGGCCACGGAAAGGCAGCAGGACCTTCATAAAAGGGGTGGGGGAAGAGACACCCTGCTTGTACATCCCATTTGGCTGCTTTCCCAACAAGCCCTGATGCAGATGTCCAAGTCCTGCTAAGCACCCGCTCCTCCGCCAAAGCTGGTACCCAGCCGCCATGGCAAACACCAGGGACAAGCCTGGGGCTCACCCCCAGCTCCCGGTGCCCCTCACAGCTCCCGAAAGCCCTCTTTGGCCCCGAGCAGCACATCCCAGAGTCACTAACCTGGCAGAATTATGCGCGACTTTCTAACCTGCATTTCAAAGGCTTCCAAAATCACCAAATGCCAGCAGATATTCACAGGGGCCATCCCAAAGGGCAGACCCACCTACAACTGCAGACCTCTGCTCTAAAGCAACTCTGACACTTTCTTCCGTGGTTACTTGTTTTCATTTATTTCTGGTAGCTAAATGTAAACAAAAGCATCTGTGTTTCCTTCTCTTTCCTTTTTTGTTTTGGTTTGGTGGTTTGTTGTTTGTTTTGTTTGGGTTTTTTATGTATGCTGGGATGTTTTAATTGATGTTTTTCAAAATAATGCAGGTGAAAGGAAACATGGATAGAACAAAAATATCAGCCAGCATGGCCCACATCTACAAAATACGACTGAAAACACATCTTTAAGACATGGATGAGAAACATCAGGCAAATCTGAGATCAGCCAGCGACACCGGCTTGACCTATAGTTAGAAAAGAGAAAAAGTATTCATTGCCCCTAAGTTTATGCTGCATTACAACTGAGCTGTATGTACAACAATACGCATATGAATTCATCATTTCTGAACACAGAAACAGACAGTGAAGTGTTCAGGGCTGTTCACACATTATCATAATTCACAGGCATCTCCAGCCATGTGAACATTTATGTCTCCCCCTGCTCCATGTGTCTCTGCTAAAATGAGAGAATGAAAATAACTCCAAAGGGAAGCACATAAAATACAAAGTGACACTAAACATCTTTCTCATAGGTTTGTCACATCATATGTATAAGAAGCCTTTTCCTCCAAAAAAAGTCTCAGCCCATTCAGCTTTTCCCAAGATTTGTACAGTGCACACAGAAAGCCTAAGCATTCCATCCACTCTTCCTAAGCTTTCAACTTGTTACCCACCTCTCAGCAAAGCCTTCCAAGTGGCACTGCAATTGCCGATGTTCTGTGTGAGCAGGACATCAGACTTACATTTTAACTATAGCATTTATCCCATTTTCAATATAACTTCCCCTTTGAACACCCCAGCCTGTTTACCTTCACTGAATGACCAAATGCTAATCTTCTTCCTAAAAATAGTTCCCACAAAGTCTGAGAAATCTGCAGCAAGCCAAAAATACAGAATATATGTATACTCATCAATAAAGAAGACAAAGATGAATGTGCACCACAAGGAAATCACAGTTCTTCAAACAAACTTGAGTAAGACGACGAACTTCAAAGATACAGACTGCAAATGATTAAAGCTCAGTTCTGCAAAGCCAAACTTACAGGGGCATCCTTACTCCCACACTGTTCTCTGATTTGGACAGAACTTCTTATATGAACTGGGGACTATAATGTTTGAGTCGTTAGTGGTAAAAAGCCTTTCCTAACAAAGTATTTAATACAGATTGCACAGTGAAAAAAACATGATGTAGCTCAACTATAAATAATAAATTGGAACAACTTAGCACAAACCTTTCATTAACGTTGGGGTTTATATTCCTACACCCTGAAACATATCACAACTATGACAATTATACCGTACTTTGAATACTATTTCTGTGCCAGCTCTTAGTATTAAGTGCTATTTTTCAAACCAGGTGTGGATTGCTGCTGAAATAAAACCTACCTCATGTGATTATACGATACGATGCCCAAAATTTGCTTTGCAAATCAAAATGTTAAACAACATCCTGAATTCCCACTGGTCTTCCCATTATGTCTTCTAGGCTACAGATGCAATCTATAGAAACATGAGAGTACAGATGGTTAAACAAATCTCTCTGCAAGCTGCAGGCAGTAACGTGTTGACTTCAACTCATCAATCCCAAATGAAAACGCTAGACAAGTGCCATATATCCTTGTCTCCAGTGTCAAGTCTGTATTTTTTTTTCTTTTTTTTTGAAATGTCATCTTCAAAGTGCCTGAAGTCTGTACATATTTTCTGGCTACCTACCTCTCATTGCCTGTCATTTAAGGAGATGTGGTACAGCAAAACTTTGCCATGAATCCTGTTTTCACCACTTGTGGAAGTTCACTTGCAAATAAAGGCAGCGCTTACCCCCCAGCTGCAGAGCTGACTGAGAACTTAAATGTCAGCATTTGGTTCTAGTTTATCTTTAAATATCAAAAAGGGAAAAGAGCAGTGGAACAATGCAGAGTGTAATCAGGTCTTAACTCAGTATACATGCACCAAGTGTAGAAGGACAACTGCACTAAAAGCCCCAAAGCCCCCAAAAATACAAAAAGACACTCCAGCTACTTTCCTTAGCTGTTTTGAAAGCTTTCCTGCAGGTGTCCATGAAGAACAGTCTGGCAAGCTCTACATGCTCACCAGGTGAAAGCTGGGACCGTGAAATAAGGTGGCAAGAAAAAGGTTTAACTATAGGAGCGAGAAAGCGGCACTGGGAGCTGCGAAGGAGGAGAGCGGGGAGCCACTGGTCGCAGAGCCAGGCCCTGGCACACCTCCTATTTGGGACACGATCTGCAAATTATTTGTCTTGCTGGAAATGGGGGTGTTACCTTGCTATTGACACCAAGACTGAATTGCTGCCGTGGTAACTATTAACTGCTGCTCACAGGGGAAATGCAGGCCTGTCCTAAGGCTGCCCGTGTGGTCAGAGTGCATTCAAGCAAGGTATTTGCAGATCATACAGCAGGAATAAGAAAACCCTGGTCAGAAGGAAAAGATCCACGTGCAGGACTGTTGCGTCTAAACTTCACGTATGTAAGCAAGAAGAAACCAAGAAAAGCCTGTTTAGATGAAGTGAACTGTAAAAGTTCTTCTAAAATATTATCCCTAAGTATTACTTGTGTAGTTGCAAATGCTCTGTTTCATTGCTCCTTACAAAACGGCACTGTACTTTACCAAACAATTGATCTATGGTTTCATAACACCTAACACCTTCTTTTCCTATTAACCCAGAAAAAGATTTCATTCTGCCCTTTGTTTTAGCAGAAATACAAGGAAAAGTGTAAGACAACCAGAAGTATAACAGGTATAAACACTATTAGCTGAAAAACTGTATTGTAAAAAATATAGAAGAAATCTGAATTAAAATTTAAGATACAAAACTAGCAGGCATATTCCTGCACGTTCAGAGATGTTTCTGTCCTCCAGAATTTTTTCCCTCAATTTCTGAAATTATCTGCTAAACCAGAACACCCCCATGATCTTCTGTGGTGAAAATCCATTCTATTTTCTCTTCTCATCAGGACACCAGTCTCTTAAGAAGATAGCTTCAACACAGCAAGCTGATAATAGGAACTAGGAATTTACATCTTTGCATCTTTTTCCTGACCATTCAGAATATCCTACCATTTAAAAACAGTTACTGTTTCCTAAATGCTAGCTTGTAAAACAGGGAACAATCTTTTGTGTTGGTTTAGACACAATTAAAGGAAGATTCCACAAAGTCTGTGCTAAGACAAGTGCTACAAATCCATCCTGAAAATACAGAAGAAGAAGCTGACACGTGTGCATGTGCATCCCCATGTAAGACAGTAAGTAAGACTTAAGTGATGACATAAACACGAACAACAGAAGAACATTAGACTGTCTGGATTCCTAGACCAGAGACTTATCCTGATTTTGTTTCCATGCCATAGAACATACCAGTCAGGAAAGCTTCCACCCTAAGCAACAAGGTAAACTGACAGACCAGTACAGGGACATGCCACAGTTACTGTTTACAATTACAACATGTAGGTAATAGTCTTTTATTAATCCGTGTTGGTAGATTATAAAGTATACACAGCTTTTGAGCAGAGATCACCTCTAAAGATTTCAGTACAGTACCAGACCTCTCAATTTCAAAATGTCTAGCTCCCCTGATATTCAAAACCATAATCTACTGATGTTTAAAATTCCCAATTATCACATAGCAGTGTATTTTTGTTCTACTCACAGATTAATACGTTGCCTTGTTATAGGGCTCTCACTTCAGTCTTTAATGGCAAATCTTTCCAATACAACTTGTTAAGCTACAGAAGTAGATAATTTAATGGTACAGCTCTAATGCCAGAGGAAAGAAAAGAAATGATGAAGTGATTATACTGAACACCGAACTTTCAAATCTGACCCCTTACCTGTTAAAAAGTAACACTATCAAAGAAGGAGCCAAACTCCACAAAGCAGCACAAACTTCAAACACATATCCACTGCTCACCCCTAAAACATTTGGAAGATTATCTATAGATCCAGAGACTCTTTGCTGTGATTTGCCCCTATTTAAATTTATTTGCTCTGTTTTACAATTACCCAGAACTAAGTCAAGGATAGAAAGCCCATTTCCCTGTCAGAAATGCTGTTGGTGGCATTGGCTACTGGTGGAAAGGTAATTTAGATTAACAAAAAGCAATTTAACAAGCATCTAACTTTCTTTAAAAAAAAAAAAAGGTATCAAATACAATCACACTTTTCAAAGGAACAAGGAGATTGCTTCGTACTCTATGATAATTTCTTAAAAATGCAGGGAACATGTAGATATACTACACCAGTGGTTTCAAGAATCCCCATCAAAATTTGAATTAATACTTTTTGTTTGTTTAACCTAATCTTCCACCACTGGAAGAATAAGTATCTTCATAATTTGGCTATGATGATTTCTTTTTGTAAACATAATCAAGCTGAAAAGAGTATAAAGATGAGGAAGCCCATATTGTTTCATCAAGTCACTGATGGTATAGGAAACAAGGACAACAAAGTTTTCAATTAAAAAATACCTATCTTTAGGAACATTACATTAGCCTTAGTATGTATTATTATTGAAAGCTGTTTTCTAAAGTAAGGTATTTTTCCAACCTTACAATCTGTATTCATTATGGCAAGTATTTATGTGACAGGTATCACTAATTTTTCATTTATGTCAGTTTATAAATTCTACTGTAATTTGAACATGTTTTTTCATAGTCTTAATCACCCCAGCATCCAAAAACCTTTTGGTATGGAGCAAACTATATGATTAACATTTATACAATTCAGCCCTGCCATTTCTTCCCAGGACATGAAATGTGTGTGCACTGTCATTTGGTTTATTATGTAAGGCCTCTGTATGGAACTGCATGATTTTCCATAATAATCTGTATACAACTTAGATGATGAGAACATGCCAGTTTGCTGGATGTTCCTCATAAAATATTTTTTTCTTGTTCAGACTTGTACAGGATGATCTGCTAGGACGAAAGAGGAATAAATACTTTGTCTCAGAGAGGAGAACTAAACTTGTGTTTAGCTGTTCAGGCACACCTAGACTATACTTTGAATACACAGTGACAGCCTCCAGCAATTCACATCTTTATCTCGAAAATACCTTGGAGAGTCCAATTGTTGGATGGCACCTTGAAAACTTGCTGACAAGGTACACGGAGTGGGTTAAGCAACAAACCTAAAGGCGGAAGTCAAGAGATTCAAGATGTAGGAAAATCAAGCTGAGCACAGGCACATATACCCACTGCAGCTGGGCTGAGCCCAGGCATACCCACTGCAGCTGGGTCAACACGGCCAACGACTGCTCTGCATAGATGACTCATGCAGTTTCAATTTTTCTTTCTAAACACCCTAGCATATCATATTTAACAAATGGCAGCTTCCTTATTTTGAAAAGAAATTGTTTCGGAAATCTTGAAGAAAACACAAAACACAGGAAGGTCTCGTTCTAAATCGTTTGCAAATTTCTGCCATTTTGTTATTCAGAACAGAGTATCAAGTTCAAATTCCACAGATATTAAAACAAATTAGCAGAAGGTACTTCAAATCTGTTTTGTCTTTTGAGACAGGGTTCAATGTTGCTGAACAAACATGGTACCAGAGGTGCAGGACTGGTGGCCATGCTCTCAGCACTGCTAACATCTCCCCTACACCAACAGTCACTGCTTCCAGTCACTGCTAAACACAATTATACTTAACAAGCTAAGAAGCGCTAACCCAGCCATGCAGCATAAATGAGCTGAAGGGGTGTATTGGGTTTGCAGGGCAAGGTTTTGTAGTGAACAGGCTACAGGGATGGCTTCAGTGAGAAGCTGCCAGAAGCTTCCCTTATGTCTGATACAGCCAATGCCAGCCAGCTCCAAGACCGACCCACTGCTGGCCAAGGTCAAGACCATCAGCAACAGTGGTAGCACCTCTGGGATAATGTACTTAAGAAGGGAGAAGAAAAACTGCGCAGAAGCAATTGCAGCCAGGAGAGCGGAGTGAGAACACGTGAGAGCAGCAGCTCTGCAGACCCCCAGCCCAGTGCAGAAGGAGGGGGAGCAACTGCTCCTGGCACCAGAGCAGAGATTCCCCTGCAGCCCGTGGTGAGACCCATGGTGAGGCAGGCTGTGCCCTGCAGCCCGTGGAGGTCCATGGTGGAGCAGGTATCCACCTGCAGCCCGTGGAGGTCCATGGTGGAGCAGGTACCCACCTGCAGCCCGTGGAGGTCCATGGTGGAGCAGGTACCCACCTGCAGCCCGTGCAGGACCCCACACCGGAGCAGGTGGATCCCGAAGGGGGCTGTGACCCGAGGGAAGCCTGTGCTGGAGCAGGGTCCTGGCAGGACCTGTGGCCCCTGCAGAGAGGAGCCCAGGCTGGAGCAGGTTTGCTGGCAGGGCTTGTGACCCTGTGGGAGGGAGCCCAGGCTGGAGCAGTTCGTGAAGAGCTGCAGCCCATGGGAAGGACTCACACTGGAGCGGTTCATGGAGGACTGTGTCCCATGGGAGGGACCCCAGGCTGGAGCCGGGCAGAGTGTGAGGACCCTGCCCCTGAGGGGGAAGGGGCGGCAGAGACAGCGTGTGATGGACTGACCCCAGCCCCCATTGCCCATCCCCCTGCGCTGCAGGGGGGGGAGGGGTAGAGAATCTGGGAATAAAGTTGACCCTGGGAAGAAGGAAGGGGTAGACGGAAGGTGTCTTCAAGATTTAGCTTTTATTTCTCATTACCCCACTCTGATTTGATTGGTAATAAATTAAACTAATTTCCCTAAGTTGTGTCGGTTTTGCCCATGACAGTAATTGCTGAGTGATCTCCCTGTCCTGATCTCAACCCACGAGCCTTTCATTGTATTTCCTCCCCCCCCCATCCAGCCAAGGAGGGCCGTGACAGAGTGGCTTTGGTGGGCGCTCAGCGTCCAGCCAGGGTCAAACCACCACAGCAGGGAGGGCAATCAGTTGCCACAGTCTTTGGAAGTAGCCATCTCCGTTTGCTTGGTGATGGACCAGCTGAGTTTGCCTGACCCTTACGCTGTTTTCTAGCAACACACTCTGGATGCTTTGTCTCCTCCTCCTCAAGGCAGAAGTTATGCTGCTACGTTTCCAAGGAATATAAATGGACTGTGATTCCTGTTGCAACTCAGAACAGGCACCCATTTGAATGCCAGGCTTTAAGCAAGGAGGAGCCCCCTGCTCCAGTGTCCTCAGACTGGGGCTCACATCAGCTTTTCCTCAGCGTGGGCTCTTTCATGGCACTCAGAAAAACTTGCTGCCAGTCATCAAAATGCGTGGAACTCTCACTGTGACTCTAGGGTAATTTCTTCCATACCTACCTGTATTAAATGACCACCTCCAATTTCTTCCCTGTTATTCAGACATTCCTGCAGCAGATGCCTGGGATTCAATGGACACCCACAAACCCCATACAGCAGGTCTCTTCTCAGCCATGTGAAGCTTCTAAAAGCTGGCATCACTGGCACAGATGGCACTAAATAGCATGCAAAATACGCAAGTGCTGCCTGCTGATGCTAAGATACCCAAAAAATATGGTGGAAAGAAAAAGATGAGAGTCATTAAGAGGAAAAAGAGATACCCTCGGTGAATATAAGAAAGGAGAAGAAACAGGGAGGCAGAAAAGCACAAACAGGAAATGAAACTGGGGGACAGGTGAAGGGATTGAGACGTGACTACAGAAAAAACGTGGCGGGTATAAAAATCCAGGGTTGCAAATATGAATGAGTGTTGAAAAAAACGGATATAGTTGCTGTGGTCCCTGTTGGGAAGCATAAAACCCAATATACGGCTTTCTGAGCAAAAAAACACCTACAACGTGTTTGGTACAAGACTTAGGCAAAATGCATCAAAAGAGAAAACATCCCTAGAAGGTATGAAAATCTACACTCTGACGAAAAGTAGACCATACTCAAAAAGGTCTCAAGTATTACTGAGGTGAACTGACTTTACTGTCTTCAGTAAAGAACTTTCTCATGAAACGCACCCGGTTAGGAGAAGCAGCAGGAAGAGACCCCACCAGCCTGCCAGGGAAGTGAGGTGCGTGACCCTGCACCCGCGAGGGATGCAGATCAGCACTTCCTATTGATGAAGAAGTGAAATAAAACCAAGCCCAAGCGCCCTGCACAACATTGCGCCGCCTCAGCGCAGCTATCTGCTAGTTGTCAATGAACAATTTTATCTGAATCCAGCATGTCTACCAATAGCACACATCCGCCGTCTCAAATATCCAGTGTTCTGGTACTTGATATTCAACTGCTATAATTGCAACGAGCATCCTGCTTTTAATTAAACTGACCTTTTTCTTACTCTTTTTTCTACATTCAGCATGCTTGGAGCTTCAAGCCATGTCTACAATCTCAGCTGAAACCTTCTTTAAATGGTTTGAGCCGTTGCCTAATAAAGACTCCAAGTCCATCTCAACTCCTGGGGTTCCGTTGACTACTCTGAAACAAACTCTTCGATCAAGTTTGCTAAAGAACCAGAATAGCCAAGAGAAATAAAACCGAAAGTCTGTCACATATCCAACACTATTTTATCTTGGTTATTGCAAAATACAGTGTGTCACCAAGCACACTTTTTCCTGATATCACCTAACATTACTTTGGGGGGCCGGGGAGAATTATTAACTGATATTGTAACTTTGTCTGAATGTATCTTTTTGCATCTGACTGGGATCTTATGCCTCAAAGATACATAAATTATACCCAAGTACTATGCAACAGTCTGTCCATTTTCTTTTATTTACAATTTTAAAATCATAATCTCCATAATCCCCACTGATGTACATGCCATAAACTAGACTCTAAATAGTGTTTTGGTTCCAGTATACACTTACACACTTGTGAGATAGTAACAACATAAGGATTGCAAGTATTTCAGCACACATTAGTTAAAAAAATTAGTTCAAATCACACTATTCTCCTAATGACTGATTTACCTTGAGATGCTCGAGAGCAAATGCCATCTTCTACCTATGGCATTAATTGTCATAGATTGGACATAAACTGGACACTTCCTCAATAATTTCCACATTGAGGTGACAAGCTTGCAAAAAACCTACAAGAAAGGTCCTCCACACAGCATACCTCCCAGCACAGAAATCTGACCACTAATTACACTTTGTCTTCTATTTTCAACATGCATTGCAACTAAAATAGTATCAATTGTCTCAGATTTCTCATCACTTCTCTACAACGCAACTAGACTGGAGTATTTCTGTCTGTATTGTCTACATGAGGGACCTGAACATGCAAACACAATCCACTGTAACAAAATCAGGCCTACCCATAAGGTCATATTTGGCATGTTAAGACAGGAATTCTCACCTCCATCTGGTTTTCCAGTTCCCTTAAATTCCAGGGGTTTATTCCAAGAGGAAAAAAAAATGAATTCTAAGAAATAATTAACAGCTGCTCAACAATTCTTTGTATTTGTTTTCCGCTTAAATTACTTTAGAAGTTCATAACATTAAAAAATCCCTAGAAACTTCTAGAGGTTGAAGCATGTAAAATGTTAACTGACATTATATATTATATTGACATATGTTTACAGTATTTAAAATATTTTAAAATAAATGGACAAAAATGCTCAGTTTTTACTTTACAGATGTAGATAGAAATTAATTACATTCATTCACAATACATATTGTTAACGACTTCTCACATTTGATCAAGACAAACATTTTTATACATCACCTCTTGTACTTCATGTCTTTAGGAAGAACCATTATTAGTTGCATTTTTTCTGGCACAAAACCAGCATTTACTCTCTAACTCGTGGAAAAGTGGCTTTATTCCCATTTCTAATTTCAGAGTGGAACTGATTATGACTGGGTTATGAACCCATATCCTACAGAGAGCCAATAAAAATATAAATAGGAAAAAAGTTTTTATAAAGAACTTTATAATAATATTTTTAATAGGATTCTGTTGGCATTCTGCAATTTTTCTAAAATGTTTACAACTCTACAAATCTTAGAAATGCAAAAGGGACACAGATTTTAACTTCTTGCACACTTACTGCTGATAAAAGACACAGTATTTACTTAATTCTTTCAGAAACTCTTCTTATCCTTCAAAAATCATCAGTATCTAGCAAATAATTCCTGATTAAACCACGGCTACTATGACATTGATTTATTTTCTTTAGTACATCCAAAATGCTACTAACTGGCTTGTTAAAATGCCAATATTCTCTTACAAAAATGACAAGGAAAGTATATGTAGAATAGAAAGGCATGCTAGGCATTTGTTCTTGGTTGCTTGTTTTTATTCCTCATTTTAGACATGCAATGATGTTCTTTCTTTAGTGTGGGCGAGGAACCCACAAAAAATAACCAAAAGCAGTACAAGCACCCTCTTTCCAAGAGCCTCCTTTCCATCCAAGCCTTTCAATGACCCTTTCTTGAAGGAAATGGCATTTCAGCCTCCATATAACTTCAGTTCTTAACCTCTCCGCCTAGAGCTTTTAGCCATCCTGCCAACTAGTGACAAATCAAACAGTTGTTTTTTGGGGTTTTTTTTGTGGCAACACATGCCCAGAAATAGTTATCTTCTAATTCATTTGACACAGACAATCTTTAGAAGTTGGAAAGGTGACATTTAAACAAGGTATTCTGAAGGGGGATGCGCTTTATCACATTGCTGGGTACCACAGCATTCAGCACACGTAGATGGGCTGGTATTCAAACGCACGGGGTGGGATGCAGCAAAAATACTGCTGCTTTCCGAACTTCAGGTATGGGAATTATGCTAAACAAATTACATTTAACTTGCCTTCCAAGTTTAGAATTGAATTAGTTTATATACGTATACATAGTCTATGCTCACATACACTCTCCATTCCTACTAACCAGCTAGACTGTGTGCCTAACATGAAGCATGTTGTTTCTAAGGCATTCGGTTATTCTGGATTATTGATATGTGCTTCTTGTTTCAGACCAGTAATTTTAATCCTATCCATTGCTTTTATAACTATTTTTGTAAAGCTGTCACTAGTTTTGTACACCCTAACCCAGAGTTCAGTTTTGAATCTGCTAGAGCTAAAGCTGGGGGAAACAAAACCCAAAACCACAAGAGAAAAAGTATTTCTCAGTTACAGTTACAGCACTACAAAATAAGAGAGTTAAAAATAAAACAAAGCCACTTTGGTTGGACCTTCTTCGTCACCAATGTGTGATTTTTTTTTGCCACCAACATTGTGAATGACACCGTAATTATTAACAGCAACGTGTACAGCCTGATGAAAATTTCATTGAGATATATGACTACTTGTTATTCTGCTGAAGCTGGATGTTGCATTTTCTGCGTAGTGCAGCTCAGCAAAGTCACTCTAAACTACCTGGTATTAAAGCATGCTGATTTAAAACTAAAATACTTTACTCCAAACCCCATTTATTCAGCAGAGTTCAAACACTACCAACTGCTATTCTACAAAACAGTTACTCAAGGGAAAGTCTCCATTCAAGACTAATAAAGCCTAATTTTCCAAATCAATAAAAAGAAAATACTGTTCAGTAACAGGAGAGTAGGATGCTTATACTTTTGCTATGAAAGACAAAGGGGTAGAGAAGAAAAACATGCAAGTGTTCTTACTATACAAAATACTGAGTAAATTTAGTGGGTTTTTCTGCTTTCTACACAGTCTAAAGTAATTTAAAGCATTAAGTATTAAAAGTATTAGAAGTCCAATCTGTATACTTCCCACATGATCAGCTCCCTAAGGAGTAAGAGCATTTCTGGAAGCTTTTGAAGGTGCGAAGTCCCTTTCCCCTACGGCTCCTCCATCCAACCCACACACCTGACCTGGTCCAAGTGGTGCCCTGCACTCTCTTTTCTTGGCAGCCCCCCTCTGTCTATTCACTCCTTGCAGCCCAGCAGGCACCCAATTTATTTAGTTTTCTCTGGATAACATTTCCAAATGCTGGCAACTATGCAGAAAGCACTATCATTGCTTAACACCAACATCTCTCCAGGCTGATAAAAAAAGAGGGGGTGATTTCTCATCTTCATATTCATCACCTTTTTTGTCCACAGGGATTAAGCAACAGGTGTAGGGATACCTAACATTTATCTTCCCAGATAAACTTCCACTCAGCAGAAATGCTGTTCTTGTTCATGCTGGAAAGGCCTTGGGTGAAACCTAAGTGACAAGCCAATTTCAATATGCTGTGATTTGCATTTTATTTAGGTTAACCTTTGAGACAGAGGGCTCATCTTTTCCTTGCAAAACACAATGCATGTTTATGGAAACAAGGAAATCAGTGTTACTATTACCACTCATTTAAGTTAGCCCTCCCTGGGCAAACTAAGCCTATGCTCACAGAAATGTCACAAAGTCTCGAACTGTTTCTGTGTGCTTCTGGGAATATGATCAGTGTGGTCCTCTTCAGTAACAGATGGGCCAGCAGTGGGACTGGAGCTGGATTCTTAGCGAAACAAGACTGCTGCAATCAGGCAGCTTGTGTGCATGCTCGCCCACACCAGCCTCCCCTCAACCCAAATCAACTTTTCAACCTGGTCGCTGATTTTGATCAGACTCAACAGAGGGGAGAATTCACACAAAAGTTACCTTCTTACATACTTAATGAAAATAAATGACCTGGCAGAGAGAAGACACTGTGTGCAAATTCTGTGCCAAAGAAAAGGTGCAGCACGCACAGAACTCTGACTGCACGCTGGAAAAGCACAGGAGAGACACCTGCATCATGCCACAGCTGAAGAAAAAGCATCAGACTGAGCTCTGATCATCTTAAGGCACCAAAACAAGAAATATATCAGGAAACACAATGCCACATTTTATTAATTCTGCTGCTTATGGGGCTACTTGTTAATTAAAACCACACTAATTCCCCACTCACCCAGCCTACTTTGCATTTTCTTAATTGCTAACTTTATAGGCAAGGTACAGGACTTGGAGAAGAGAGAAACCAATATTGTCTTGGAATCAGTCAATAAACATGCAGTAAATTTATGGCTGTCAAAGACCTTTGCAAAACGTGAGGCAATAACTGCTCTTCAATTGCAGCAGAAGTCACAGCAGAAACACCTGTTTGCTAGCGGGTGGGCTCCCCGCAATGCCTGCGTCCTGCCAAGCCCAGCAAGAGGGTTTGCTCTGCATTTGCCTGGCTCTCCATGAATTTCAGGGGCCTCAACAACTCACTCCCACGGAATGTCAGTATGTTCTCCGCGCCTTGCGTGTTACAAAAATTAACCTGTGCAGTCCACGTGGTAGCCAAAACCCATGAATGGTGACATCTAGCACTGGCTTCTAACCTCAATTTTAACAAATGTGCAATAGTTGTCAGCTGTCATTGCCCCACAATTCCCCAACATATGTAGAGGGTGGGGATCATTAGAAGACATCGAAAGGAGCAAGGGGAAGAGTCATGCTGCAGAGTATCAGCTATCTTTTTTTTCTTTCACCCTGAAATCTTGGGTAGCAGGTTATCAGGGAGCTCCATGCAACTCCATAGCAAACACTCCCTGCAGACCAAACAGAAACTATGGAAATGGTCTGGGTCAATCTGCTTCCAGCATGCTGCATATTTTTATTTCAAACAAAACATTTAGATGTTTATTTAAACTACAAAATACTCAAGATCTGGAGTGAACATAAGAATTCCCACAGAAATAAATAAAAAAAATAGTATTTTTCAATTCTTAATTTAATGAGGAAAAAAATTAAGTGCAGAATCTTCCCTAAATTACCTAATTTTGAAAAAGTCCATGGGAATGTGGTAGGATCTCCAAAGCCTTAGCCACCACATTCATGGATGTCTCTGCTCAGTGGGATTCCCTTCAGCTCACCTAAGGAGAGGTCTGCTAAGGAAATACAGATGGCAAATGGCAAGCTGGAAGCACAGGGGGAGGCAGGCAGACAGCAGGACAGACTGGTGGGCAGGAGTGCGAAGCAAAGCGGTTAGGAGAGTCATCAGCCATCTGCCGCCCTTGCACTAGCACTGCAGCACCATCAATAACCTCCTGTGGCACTTCCTTGTGGTTCTCCTCTAGAAACAGCTATTAGGGGAGATTGGTAAGGTTAAGAATAACAGAAGTCGCCACACAAACATTTTCCCAGAACTCAATGCCGAATGATGCTTGACTGGTATTTTGTAACATAACATAAAAAACCCCTACAGCTTTTAGGTTCTTTTTCTGATCTAAGAAATCTGCGCTGTTACAGCAGCACCTGGCAGAAAAACGTAAGCGCATTTAAGGGCACATTTTCCTATGAATATTTTTTTAAATCAAGAGCATAGCCTCAGAAAGCTCCTTCATGCTTAAAAATGTGACTACTTTAAATGAATCATAAAAGTTAGCGGTTGTTGCACTGGCTTCTCAAGCTGTTATTTTATGCCTTAAGCCAAATTTAAAAGAAGCAACACTACAGTGTAACATCAACTTGTCTTCACTTACTGGCTTTCTTCATTTACATTCTCTCAACAAGGAGTTGTGAAATGTTAAACAACCTGAAGAATATTTCCACCTTGTAACAGCAACTTTGCTTTGAATTATCCTCTGATCAGTCACATAACAAAAAGGCTTCTTTATCTTAAAAGTACTTCAGGCACAGATAAAAATAAACAGGTTAAAAATATTACATCATACTACTAAACACAAAAATACTACTATACTCGTTATATTTATCAGTCCACAAATGCTGCATCTGGTATCTGAACTCCTTGCTTCGCTTAAAGGGCTTTAAAAAAACATATCAAGGTGTGTGCTAGGGGATACAACACACTTCTAAAACATTATTTAGATATACGATGCTTCACAGAAAAATGAGCAAATAATATATAGGTTGCCCAGAGAGGTGGTAGATGCCCCAGCCTTGGAAACATTCAAGGCCAGGTTGGACGGGGATCTGAGCAACCTGATCTAGTTGAAGATGTCCCTGTTCATTGCAGGGGGCTGGACTAGACGATCTTTAAAGGTCCCTCCCAATCCAAACTATTCTATGATGCTATGATTCTATATGGAAGACTAACATCTCATTTTAGCTGGACCCTTCTGGGACATCTGCATCCCTGGTGGGATGAAAGGTGGAGTGTGGAACACCTAGCCACACTGCTGAACACTTCAGCTGTTCAGCACCTGGCTCTGGTTTGCTATTTGTCTTCAGGGACAGTTTGCTCCCATGACCCCTCAATTTTTTGAGGAGAAGGACTCCAGATGGATGAAGTGGCCACAAGTCTGGCTTATATGCTACTTGACTGGTCATAAAACAAGTGATTTAGTTTTCATGCTATAAAAAACACCATTCTGGTGAGCTGCAACATAGTTTTCTCATTCTTTTGGATAGTTTGGACCAAAACCCACATGGACTACGTGTAAAGGCTAAAGGACTACCATCTGATGCCCATAAGAGGCCCCATGGCCAAGGACAAGAGAGGATGGATGCAGCCCATCAACTCTGGCGTAAGTTAGCACTAAGTGGTGTGGAAAGGGGAATGCCTGCATCATTTCCACCTTGAGATCAGGAGTTGCTACATTCAACTATGTTCGTACATACATGCAAATGTACTTATGCATAAAAACTGTAAGTCCATTGTATGGACGCACGTTAAGGCAGGTCTGCATTTTTTTAGAATTTATTAACTTGGTGGTACTTCTGCTATGCATTTAGCATGAAGAATAAACCGGCACATATATTAAGTAACAGTTAAACACACTCACATTGTGCTGGCACACCTGTCCAGCGTATGGCTGCCAGGTCAAGAGAAAGAAACAGCATCATAGAAAGGAAGGGAAAGCTTGAAACACAGAAAAAGTGCTGAAGTTTCAAAAGCTATACAGCCAGGGATAAACGTTCATTCACATCAATATTATTTTTTTAAAAAATTACTGTCTATGGCTTTTAGAATGAAATTTTTATTAAAATTATTTCCTCCCTTTTTAAAAATAAACAAAAAAGACAATAGTGATTTCCAAAAATTTCAGCTTTGGCTTTATATTTCCACTCTTTGCATCTCCAATGTTACTTCATTTTTCTTCTCTTGGCCATTCAAAGTATTGTCCATGTTATTTACCAGAAATTCAGTGAATGCATTCACCATTATCATCTACTTAATTGGATTATAAAATGTATTTTAAATAAAAGAAACTGAATAATCTAGTCTTAAACTATTTAATACAGTTTCAGAAGATTTATATTTTAAATGGAGTATTTTTAACCTTAAGGTAAGGTTTCATAGGAAGAAGAGATTCACACGCAGAGAATTTTTAGTAGGGAAAAAAACAAGACTCAAAAGACCATATATTAAAAAAAAAAAAAAGAAAAAGAAAAAAAGAAGCAACACAATAGGGAAAAAACCTAACTAACCATAAACATAAAAATGTAGTGATCCAAACCTAGTTATCTGCAGGACTACAGACTTAAGACTGACTATCTAGATTTGAAATAACTACCACAACAACAGCAGACGAACAGCAAAACAGCACCAAAAAGCAAGCCAGGTTTCCCAGACAGCCACACCTTCACAGGCATTTACTGGTACCTCCCTACAAAGAAAACCATGCCTGCTGTCAGCCAAGGGTACAGCTGATGCAGGGCATCAGCTCCCAAACCAAGCAGGTAAAATAATGGCAGACTCGAAAGATAAATCTAAAGACTAGAAGTAGATTATGGGTTTCTTTATGAAAGTGCTTGACAAATGGAAATTTTTTCCCTATGGCTTTAAATTCTACCTGCTTCTCTTAAAAGGCAGTATTTTCAACATACGGAGGTATGCGATTCTGTGCTATGAGAATCCATAGATCTCTTGTATTTCAAGGAAACCAATACTATATACCGTGGCACTTCATTTCTCCCAAGTGTGTTTCAATTACTACCAATAAAGATTTTACTCCATTATTTACACACAAGCCATTAAGCACGAATCATGTTTGATGCAGTTAACACTTACCTGTTCAACAGAATCTTAGTCTTCGAATACACAGAAACATTTTTCAGATACTTTTCCTTTTTAGTGAGACAATTTATAGTCAAACTGCTTCTCTCTCCTAGTGACAAATTCCAACCCAATTGTTAGGAGCCAAATGTTACCAGCAGCGAGCGAGTAATTCCCGTGTCCCCTAGAATACAAGCTGCTGGTTTCAGTCCTGTTTTCAATCAGCACCATGCGCTCAGCTGCAGTACCACTAATTAGCACACTTTTTACCAGGCTGGTCATGGAAACCAGACCACACCACCTACAGAACCGAAACTCACTTTCAACAGCAATGCCCCAGGACAGGACTACATAAAGCAGAAATCTGTGGAATTTAATGACAATGCTGGTTTTATATAGCCACTCTGAGATTATACAGGATACCTACATTGCCAGGAATGTCCATTTGGCACACTTCAGATGTATCAAAGTTGTAATTATTAAAAGGGGGGAAAAAAGGCAAAAAGAAGAGAAGAAAAGCAGAATCTCATCATTACTAAGAGGGTCATCAAAGCAAGCAAAATCATAACGCCAAGTTAAATGGCACTATTTTTTCCCAAACAATTTCTAAACTATCCCTCATATTTCTGCATTTTGTATGCCTAGAAAGTTGCACAAAACATGTTGCTTCAGGGCTGCACCTAATTATATTGGGCATCCAGAAATAGGTGTATCTGACTGAATTTCTGCATGCTTTGCCAACCAATCAAACCGTAAGAAATGCAAGCTGCGGTTAAATTAAGCAATAAAACACCGCAAGCTGCAAGTTGTAACGTATTAGCATACACCACACTGCAAGGAAGAAGATCACAACAGGAAACAGTTTCAAAGTCCTAGTTGTCCCCGGTACTGCTGAGAATATTATCTACAACTGTGACCTTAGGCAATTCGAGTCAGAGGACCAACTATTCTAAACTGAATGCTGCAGAACAGGATTAAACCTCAAATGAGGATAAGTGCACTAAAGCAGTGACACCTTTGATTGCCAATTGTTACCTACCACTCCTTTTAATCCTTTGTAAATGCAAGTCTTTTCACCTGATAATCATCCCTCTCTGTAGATAATCTTGCAGATTTAATTCCTTTAATGACTCTGACAGAACTGGTACAAAACCACACTTAACTAGCAACTCACGCTGAGACTTTGTCACTAACCTTCAGCTCAAATGGTAAGCTTGGGTGCTGCATTTTGCAAGTGGTCCAGGACAGGTGAGCAGATGACCCCCCAAAAAAACATGCTCATTCAAGTCTCTTCACTTGGAAAAACCTCTATGAAGGCAGGTGCAGCTAAGCTGTTTTACTTTACTGTTTCACAACACTATGCAAGTAAATTACATAAATAAACTGGACCAAATATGGTCCTAGAGATTTCAAAAGAAAGAGAATGCTAGGATATTTGTTTTCATGCCCCAAGGGTGGTCATTAATAATTAGCAACTTACAAAAAGTTGCTAGACAAAGCACAAAACAAAACAGTAGATTAATCCTTCAGATATTTTCTGCCTACATTTTAGGAAAGCGAAAAATTAATCGTAACAGTAAAAGAATGCCATGAGAACTATAAAGCAATTATAGTCATTGATAATCACTGCATACATAGGCAATTATGACAGCAATTAAAGGAGAAACCGGTAAGTGATCCATGACAATATTGAGAACTTTCCATTAAGAGCTGCTGTTCCACAGAGCCATCACAACCTTGCTAATCTAGTCATTTGACTAACCTGTAAGGTAGTTTTCTAAATGGGAAACGATAAATCTTGAGTGACAGCAATGTGGCAATAAACTCCAAGCAATGGGGCAACTTAACATAAACTCCATTATATGAATACACGGGGGTTTTTAGATTGCCAATATAAAGAACAGTTTTAATCTATATTCATTATGAAGCAAACTCTGCTACTAAACACTGCTTTGCACAAAGGCTGCAAACATAATACACAATCAGCTATCAAGCTAAGATATGTTTAAGAGCTATTTGAACAACTAAAGTATTTCCTATTGATTTTATATTAGGAACTTACCCAGATTTCCTTGCCTGCAAGAGAACAATCATTTTCAGATGAATAAAACTAAATGTAGGAAAATACGTTCTTTTGTACCATAACGTTTTCCAAATTCTGTGGCTAGTTTTGCAGCAGTATTTTAAAGGCTACTTTTCAAGGAAAATTATTTTGCCACTTAAAGTCTCTGGTTGCTCATTGCAAATGGTTAAAGCAAAGATCTAAACCCACTGTCTACAGCACACTGAGATCCACTGCAGCGGCAGGTGACTTACCATGTACCACGCCACAGCTCACAAGTGGTCACTCGTGAGGCTGCACAAGGCAGCAATGACACAGGGCTGACAGAAACCTGAAGCATGATTAATTATTTTTTTAAAAAATTACACAGCACCCTTAGAAATTTCAAGAATACAAAAATAAAGCATCCTATCACTTCACTGGTATTTTGCTTGAGTAAGAGCTCCTAGACTGAACTAGGAATTACTGACTAGTGAACAGACTTTGGCCTGCCATTTGTACCTGCTGAAGTCCTCTCTATCCAAAAGAACTAGTGTTCTGTCGCGACGGAGGGAAGTCTGCTGATCACTCACATTGAGTGACTGCGTCTTCCCGCCGTCGCGACAGTGTTCGACTCAACAAAATATAAATCATATTCTCTGCTTTTATTAATGGGGACAGCAATGTATGTCAGTGCTTTTATATATATGCTGAGATATATATATACATATATATATGTTTACATGCTTGAGTGTGCATCAGAGAGCTTTCTGAAAGCTCAAAACAGTGTGAGCTGAATGACTAGGGTGGTGCTGAAATTTCAAAGGAAAGAAACTGCTGGGATAAAAGCTCTGCTCTTTTCACCCCTCCGCAATGTCCACGGGGTCCTCTTACAAAGGTGACCATTAGCAAGCCCTTTGGTTCCAATTCCATGGCCTTCTGAGGGAGGATCTGAGTTAACCAGAGAGCACAGTGGTAGGAAAAGACCATTACTCCCTTAGAAAACCAACTGGGTGCAACCAAAAGAAAAAATTGACTGGCAGAGTAGCTAAAAAGCCACTCAGAGGGAAGACTAATGCCTTTATTTTGAGTGGCTTTTTAGAAAACTCCTGAAATCTGCTAAGAAGAAAAAGAAGCTTTTCTTCACCTTTCCACTGGAAACAGAATCTAGACACACTTCAGACTCAAAAGTTTGCCATGACTGTCCACAAAAGAAACAGGAATAACCATGTTTTTTCCAGTGGGTTTGGGGTTTTTCTCCCCTCAGGGTAAGTCTTACTTGCTTTGTCTTTGAGGTAGCCAAAGGTGTCTACACGAACAAGGGTGAGGTGTCAGGGAAGTGTGGGTTCTCTTTGGTTTGCTACGGCTGTGCGAATGGAAAGGCCACACACTGCTAGCTCTGCCAGCGTGTCCTCTGAGGCAAATACAAAAGACAACCAGAAGACATCAGTGTGTGTGTGTTGTGCGCACAACAAATTCTAGGGTCTATCGAAAACGATGTAGTGAACGATCCAGTGCAGAACTGAAAGAACAGACACAGCGGGCTCAGCCTACTGAGACATATATCAATTTTAAGCACCTGTCATCCAGAGGTTAGCTGGTAAGACAAAAACACTATTTAAAACTTGTAGTTGCAAAGATGTGAATTGCTATTCCACCCTAGGTCAAGAGCAAAAATATTCTTTTTTACTCGTGCTTTTTAAGAATTTGCACAAAATTTCTACAAGGCTTTAAAAGTTTTGTAGAATAACCCAAAAGACACAGTGATCATATCACAGCGATATGATCAGCTGGAGTGAATTAAACTAGCTCAAGAGTATTCTGTACTATGAAGTGCAAAAGTAGGCAGATGCAGAAGCCTAGTTTGAGAGAAGCAGCTTCATAAAAGCATACCTTAAATCAAACAAACTACTCCAATTCACATCTACCTTTCCCAAAGTTTGTCAGGCCCTGGGATTCAAATATCCCACGAAGACCCTGTTCTCCCAGGGCATCCCACTATTTCCCCCATGTTCTTACTAGTCTCTATCAGCCACTTGACATCTGCTGTTTTTTTAGCTCCTCCCAACCTCAGAAAAAGTTGCAAGACCAGATGTGTCTACCACCATTAATTCATCTGCATCCTGGTATCTATGCCATGTACTGGGAAGTTGAGTTGTCATTTTGCTTGTTCTTCCACCAGTCATCCATTTCTCTATCTTCAGACAAAGCCAAATAACACAGGAGGAAAACTCTCATCTACCACTGGTAGATAACATTCATAAAATCGTTACACAGTGAATTTCCCAGCTAATGTAACAGGTCAGTATCTGCCAAAGTCAGTGTCATTTTCAAAAAGTGACTGGAAAAGAATACACCACAGTTATAGGTTTAGTTTACAGGTTTACTGAAGTCGGATTTATTTGCAGTAAGTTAGAAATGCATGTGAGTCTCCTGCGGCCAGCAGTCTATTGCTGGAGGAACAGCATTTCTGTCCCAGGCTGCTGAGGTTGCCAGACCCAGCAAAAAGAAACAGTTCAATCTGCTCTTTTTTTCCACTTCTTTGCACTTTAATGAATCATACAAAGCCAAACTTCTGGGTTACTCAGTTACAAATGTAGCTTTAGGAATTAACTAGCCAGATGCTTTTCACAGCTATCGAAAGTTAAAGAGAAGGAGCTTGCAGCCTGGTCAGCAGGAGCAGCTGGCTGGGCTGAGGGGCAGGGGTTACCTGGTCCCAGGGATGTGCACTCGGAGCAAGCTGCCGAGTCCAGGCAGAAGGGGGCTGCAAGAACTGAGATATCAGGAGCCTGAGCAATAGCTCGAGCTGTGGCAACAGACAGGCCATACCTCTGAGATACTAGGGAGACAGAAATCGTACCGTGAACGATAAAGGTCCATCTCAACAATGATGCCTGGGTTACCATCCTGAAAAAAAGACAGTGACTTTGTTGGATGCGGTAATTTAGAAAAATGTAAGGGGAGAACTGACATCCTTGCCTACCATGCTGACCAACACCATTGTGTTGCCTTTCCCTATTATTCCAACAAAACAATTTTTTTTTGTGAAGATTTTTCACTGTTTGCAGAGCATGTAAGACACCAACAGATAGCTAGATAGGTAACTAGAACACGCAAGAACAACACTGATACAAAGACTTGGTATTATTTAATCACGAACTTTCACCTCCTGCATTTGTTACGTGAAAGAAGCTTGGGGATTAGTAAATGACATCCTGCAGAGTTGTAGCTGTGTGTGCCACTGTCTTCACAAGGTATTCTAACCATTTTCCAGTATTCTGCATAAATTACTGTTTTAAATCAAACTAAAACTATTAATGATTTTTAGAACACATAACCAGCCATTCCCAGAGCTAGGCTGCGAGATACCAGTTTTATCCTCCTGCCAGAAAACTGTATGAAATGTATGTGTAGTGATTTGTTGCCGTCACCTGCACACCCTCTAGAGGTAGGCAAGGCAGCCCTCAGTTTGAAATTAGTTCAGAGATCCACACTTGGAACAGCATAACCTACCAATGTCATGTATCCACTACAGTATGCCTTACTTTTAAGGACGAGGCTGAAAGATCTAACTTTATTACTGAGCCAACGCAACATACTGAATACAGCAGATACCCTGTGTGTTCGTAAGACATGGCTCTGTGATACACGCTGGATGGTGATGAGAGCGAACACTGGTTCTTTGCAGGATGCTAAATTTAGGTACTGGGAGATGAGTGGATCTCCCTAATATACTTATCCCATTTCCAAAACCAAAAAACACTCCATATCTCTTGATCGACCCTTCTCTGAACAGCTGCAGAATCTTTATAACTGTATGCTTTCATCCAGAATAATTTTCATTTTAGTCTTATTTCACAGAGATTTGCCTCTTTTACATTCAAGACAGAGAAGAACACAATTTTGCCAGGGATTAATAAACCCGAAAAACACAATCAAAATTATCATCAAATCACATTTCTTAAATACTGGGCATTCTGCTATTTAATTTTATCTTCCAGACACAGATCGTATCTGAAATGTCACTGCATTGTCTTAACAGATCCAAGTTTTCAGTCACTATCCATTATATTATTTATGATTAACTCCTAAATCTGGTGACAAAGGCAAGCCAAAAAGAATACCATGACCTTTCTTGCAGTGAGGTAACCTACAGATATGGACAGATGAAAAAATACTGGAGAGCAAAATCATACAAAGGATTTTTCCAATACTTTTGACACTTACTGGTGTGATACCGTGCTTCAGACGGGTACAGCTACTTCAGCTCCAGCTTTCCCATTAATGAACAGCAGCAATAACACCATTTAATCTAATATTATCATATTTTTAGATGTCTTTGATATTTTATAGATATCATTAGCACAGCTACGGTTTCAAGGACAAATTCCCTGGACAGGAAAAAGACTGACTGAATTCCTTCCTGCAGAAAAAGACCCTGAGGATTGTATTTCTCACCGAGCTAAAGGGTATTCAGAAGCACCGGAATTTCAGATGCACCTCCCCAGGCTTTCCTCCAAGTGTAGATGTATCCATGCTGGAGGACAGGGACTGGGCTGCACTGTGCTGACCCAGCTGCAGCCCTTGCCATCAAATAACCTGCAAGGGCAGCTAAGAAGTGGCCTAAGCTCCAGAAAAGAGTGGACCCGGATGGGAATAAACCAGCTGAGGCTCAATCTCAGCAAGGAGATTTACACAAACATTTACCAAAGAACAAGCGATCAGAAACACAATCAGGTAGCGAATAAAATTTTCATGTTGTAGTAAAAATATTACTGATTACTACCTCAGGTCTGCACACAGGGTCAAGACCTCAATGGAAGAAAAATGTAAAGATCAATACCATGTTTTATTTATATATAAATCAAATGAATTGATTCACAGTGGTACTTCAACTATCCTCAGAAAGCAGATAATAAAAGGAGAAAAATGTTAATTAAAAATTCATTATTAATAAAAGACAAACACATTTCTAACCTGAAAGTAATATTCAGTATCAGTCAAGTACTGTTACAGTCAAGAAGACATCCATAAATTCTCCTTCACCTCAATGAGTTTGTTCCCATCTAGGTAACTTCTCCTGCCTCTGCAATTCCACAAATGTTCTCACCATAAATCTCCCATAATATCCCCAAACAGCAAAATCTCATACGGGGTGCCCATACACACATAATGTAGTAGCTCTGAAGATGTCAGGATAGGCTTTCCTCTCTCCACAGAAGAATTCATAGAATCATAGAACAGCCCAGGTTGGAAGGGAACTTGAAAGATCACATGATCCAACCTTCAAAAAAGGTTGAAAGAAGAAAAATATCTCATTTTACAAATTGTATAATAAAATAGTATTTCCATACTTGATTCAGAACCATCCAAGTTTCATTTGAAAAGCACTGGAAAACACTGAAGATATTAAAAATAAATTTAAAAAAGTAATTATTAAGTATGCAACTGTAATCATACTAAGCAGCTTTATAAAAATGTCTCTAATAGAGATGGATTTTCATCATTATCCCTGATTGAAAGATAGCGCTTTTATCAACGCTTAGTTTGATGATTTCTACTAATTACTATGTAAGTGCCTAAAACTATTAATAATACCACTAAAAAGTATGTCTACAAGCATTTTCAGGGTGAAAATAAAAATTCCTTCCAAAGAGTGTCTATAATTAAGGATCATCACCTGCCTCATCAGCACCGACAATAACCTCTTATTGTCACAATGCCACAGCAAGCAGATTATTTGCAGAAGCCAAATCACAAGTAGTCAGCAGTCTGGGCAACCTTTGAGGAAGGCAAACTTCTTTCAAGACAGTGCCTCCAACCACCAAATGCAACCTATTGTTTCTAAGCTTAAGGGGAAAGAAATATGTCTGTTTGAACAAACTTGTATTATATACAAATTTACAACACTCACAGATGTGACCAAAGCTGTTCCCCTTTTAATCCAAGTTCTGCTTCATCTTCAGTCTACAGATGCAGTTGGGACATCTCAAAGAGAGAAACAACCACAGCTTAAACAACCAGCAGTCGAATAAACCACTTGAGAGCATGCATACTTACTGCAATTAACTATAGCTGAACAAGAATTGTACTGGAACCTCCTTGAAAAACACAATCAACATTTCTAGTAAAAACAAGTAGGTGGGGCCAAAGGTGTGAGAAAAGGGGGCTGAAAGGAGGTTGTACCAAGGTCGTGTCAGTCTCTTCTCCCAAGTAATAAGCAACAGGATGAAAGGAAATGGCTTCAAGTTGTGCCAGGGGAGGCTTAGATCAGATATTAGGAAAAATTTTCCCTGAAAGGGCTGACAAATATTGGAACAGGCTGCCCAGGGAAGTGGTTGAGTCACCATCCCTGGACGTATTTAAAAGATGTGTACTTGTGGTGCTTAGGGACATGGTTTAGTGGTGGAGTTGGCAGTGTTAGGTTTATGGTTGGACTCGGTGATCTTAAAGGTCTTTTCCAGCCTAAACAATTCTATGATTCTGTGCTTCTAAGTTCTGGCTCACAACTGCACTTCAGAAGGGTCTGAAGGACCAGTCTAAGAAAAACCCTTCAACTTCCAGCACAGGCTCTTCTCTCCGCCCTGTTGCACAGATACCCACCTGCAAGTAGCTTGCTCACACGCTGCTTTACGTTTCCTGTCACCTATACACATCCTTTTGCAGACAGCAGCAAAGAGAAGGACCATGCCCCTTCCTGCGGCAATGGTTCTTCTGATGTGTGTGAAAAAAACTGGCTCTACAGGGAAGTGCCAGCTGCAAAAGAGACTAGAGCAGAAACAGAGATTTCTTTCCTCCTAATGATTTTAGAGACTACTTCTAACCTCAGACATCATAACTTTCTTGGATGCGAAAGAGTTTTTCAGGCTGATGAGTTCACTGTGTGATTTTCTGCCAACACGGCAATGCCTCTCCTCCGGTGCTGGGCCACCCAAAGGGAAGAGAACAGAATCTGCACACCAGCCCCAGCTGCAGCGCAGACACCGCTCCAGTCTCACCGCGCCAGCTTTGACGGAGCCATCACCTGCCACTCTCCGATGACGTGGGGGTGTTGCCATTGAAAAGATGCAGCTACTGATACAGACTTGTCTCCTGGGGAGACCGACCTATGTTTCCAAACTCACTGCCAAGGACCAGTGGTCCTCCACCCCCGCTACTTACAGAAACGCATCCAAAACAATATTTCATCTTAATTTTCCCACAAAAGGCCCTCTCAAGCATGTCAGGATCCTTACACTTATTTAGAAGGGCCCCAGCAGTAGCTTTTTAAGTGCACTCCTGCCATGAGGGCTTGGAAGAGGAAGATTTGTGCATTTGCTTCTAATGGGTAATTCTCAGATACAATGGTTATGGATGAGCTTAGGCCATACAGAGCAATTAAACTGCTCTTCCTAGGAGAAGTTAGATGCTATTTCTGACTGAATGACCTCAAAAGGGTGTGTGCAAATGCTCTAATCTATGACACTAGTGAAACAGGGAGGCATGTGAATGCGTTCAGTAGCATTTTTTTCTCTCAAAGCAGAAAGTTTTTCCTCTGTTGGTTTAGTCATGTTTGACTCCTGGCACCAATCTGTTGTTACCATATGATATCAGGTATGACTGCAATAAAATAATTAAAATTTTACAGAAATCTTGAAAGGTGTAATATACGCTTGCTTTGTTGAACAAGGGAGTCTCAAAACAAGAAGGAAGCCAAGACAAACAGGAATATATTACTTAAACCATGAAGGGGGCAGGTACAGAACTCCCTCCATCAGTTTAAGAGCATGATTTATTTCTTAAACTTCATTTTATACAAGTGGGGAGGAAAAATTGACTTGTCCATTGAATGCACAATAGAATAATGAAATGAAGCTGCAGGTACCCAACGCTTTTGAAAATCATTCACTCTTCGAGAAAATGTTTACACAGATATTTATGTCCATCTCTGTTAAGGAAAATACACACGTTTATGTTTGAAGTTTTTCTTGGGTGACAGCCAGAGAAATTCAGGTATGTCTAGGTAGAGGACTATGTCTACCTCTGAATCACTAGACCGGGCTGTATATATTACAAAGTATTCACATAGGCTTTCAAGTAGAAGACACTGACTGAGACTACACTTCAGTACCCAAAATGATGAATGTTTTGCTGAGCTTCCTGTAACACAATTACACCGCAACTCAGACAGCTATCACAAGATAAATCTAATGCTCAACAGAAAATTGAAAATATTTCTTGATTAAGTGCAGCTGACCTGTAAGACAGCCTTCGAATTTTTAATTAATATCTTTAAAGGAAGTTTACTTTACACGTGAGCACAGCAACTGCTTAACATTATTTTGCAATTCATAAACTGTACAGCTGATGAATTTTCTACCTTAACTGACCTGTGGTGGTAATCCCTTAAGTAATCTACATCTGCTCTCTTACAGGAGATCTGTAAACCAAACTTTAAAAAAAAGTATCAGAGAAAACAAGAAAGGAGAAAAAAATTACAAGTGTCCCCAACTCAGTATAGTTTATAGAATACATATTTAGAAGTCATTCTCAATACACCAGCATTAATTAAAAAGCCAAGAATGTACAGTCTGTTGTGTTAATGGTTTGCAAAGGGAAAAACCAACATTTAAGAATAAACATCTGTCTCATTAGGAATAATGTAGCAAATGATGTCTATTATGCATACATGTTGAATTTTTTTTCATTAGATAGTATTACTCATGCTTTCTACTCCATCTTTTTTACCTGTGCGCAGAAGACTCACTTTTGCTTCAATTAAAATCTGTGGCAAATTTCATTAATTTTCATCAGACATTTATGGCAATAGAAATGTAAGCCATATAAAAATGTTAAACCTGTGTTTTACCTTTGAATTATTAAGAAACAACTACTTATAGCAGCGAGTTCTATTTGCGATATCAGGAGTTTACATCATGTAGGTATAGAAGTCTTTCTTCTATATATATTTTCCATAAAAAACTTAACAGTTACAAATCACGTGCTCTTCCTTTCCACTGAAACTATAACGAAAAATTTCATTGCATTTCTATGAATATTGGTAAATATGATGTCAATGATGTATATTCTCATGAATAGAGAAATCACTGTTAATGGCTGAATGATCATTGGTATTCCATTTGGTTGATGCTAGAAATTATTTGCAATTATTGCAAAAATATTAGTTCAACTGTACTTTCATCCAATTCAGGAAACTTAATTAAGCTACAAATGACAACAGTAAAAGAGGGTGAATAGCTATTTAAAATATAGTCATATTTGGAGCATGGAAAGAGCATCAAGTCTGTGCAGGTATCACAACCTTCATTTTTGCTTTAGAAAGTCAAATACTGCAGAAACCTAAAATGTAATGGGGGGGAAAGGTGTCTAGTCCATTAAGCTACTGTCTAGAGCCTACTCTGAAAATCTGTCACACCAATACTGTCTCACAGGCAATTAAAATCTTTCTAAAATCTTTCTTGCATCCTCTAAAACAACTACTCCTTCGAGACAGCAGGTACTTAATGCCACATTATGTATTCATGGATCATCGGACCCCCGGACAAACTCAGGCAACTTCTTTTACCATATGAGACCACAGAAAGTTCATCTACATCATACAAGACACTCAAGAAGGAAGACGAGAAATGTCGTGCCCAAGACTGGCACAGAAAGAAAAAATATCTGAGAGGAATCTCACCCCCAAATGTAATGCTAATTGCACGATTTTTTGTATGAGGGGAAAAAAAGCACAACAAAAAATTATAAAGCTCACTTCTTGCTTTAAGATGAAGAAAAAATGGAAAGACCCTGATCTCAAAGGTTATACATTTATTTAAAAATTTGAAATCAAAACACTAACCTATTATCCATTTTCATACAAACAATTCCTAATGCCATGTGAGAAATAAACCTTACAACAAATAAAAGAAAGTCCCTGGTCATGAACTTTCCCCAATCCAGATCTTGGCGACTCTTTCTCAAAGAAAGCCTTTTGTTCTCTTCTTTCTAGAAGGTTGAGGATCAGTTTTGATTTTTATGGCAAATTAGTTGTTTCCCCTGGATCACTACTCTTGAGTCTGAAAGTAAGCCCAGTACTAGTAAGAAAACTTGGTAGACCAAGCCTCAAAAAATAAAATGTGAAACAGTATCTTACTAAGGTTAAGTATACATCATATGATAAACATTCCTGATACTTATCTACTGAAAATCCTGAGGTGGGCAATAGCTCTCCAACAAAAACCAAGTGAAAAAAAAAGAATCTAGACATTACTTATTGCCCATGGGAGAGTTCCAGGAGAGGAGTGCTTGCTGTCCATGAACAGCACGGGGAAAGAGGAGGAATAAAGCACTGTTGAACATTTCATCTTCTCTCCCAATCACGGAGAAAGCACAAGCCTTTTTAAAGATTGTTGTATCTCCACCTCTCTGGTCAGTGTATAATGACCCAGACAGAATAAGAAAATAACAGGACGTGAACATAAAAACCTGTGAAGTCCAACTAAGAGAAAAGCAGAGACCTGCATCCAGTGCAGAATAATCCCATGTATCTGTACAGGCTGGGAGCCCACTGGTGGAGTCTGGGTGGGCAGCTGCCCCATTAAAAAGGGCCTTGGTGCTCCTGTGGCCGCAGCAATTCAAGTACAAGCCAAGAGCATGCCGGCATCAGAGATGAGATGAGCAAGCAGCATGCAACTACATTAGGGGAGCGGGGCCAGAAGGCTGAAGAAAGTTTCTCCTCTACTCAAGGTGACCTCACACTATGGCACCTGGCTGTACCCCCTCCCCGCAGCTGAACACCGATATGCAGAAGCTGGACGAGATGCAGGAGAGCAATGAAGACAGTCAGGGGCCTCGAGCTTGTGTCTTACATAGAGAAGCTGAGGGAGCCGAGCTTGTTCAGTCTGGTGAGAGGGTGATCTAACAGTTGACCTAGTAGCAGCCTACAGCTACGTGAAGGGAAACTACAAGGATAAAGAAGCCAAATTCTTCATGCTAGTGCCAGCTGATACATAAAGGGGCAATGACCATGAACGGCCACTTGGGAGGTTCAGCTGGGCTCTGCCGTCCCTCCCTCCCCATGCCAAACCCCCTCTTTTTTCAACAGGTAGGTGTTGCAGTCCTGCAGGTTACCCAGCAAGGTGGTGGGACCTCCATCCAGTGAAGCTTAAGACCTAAGCAAAGCCCAGCTGACACGACTGCGAAGGATGTGCCTTCCAGTTGGACCGAGTGACTTCCAAAGGGCCCTTGCAAATATCGTTTAAGTGAGAAATAGGCACACATACAGAATCACAGACTGCCTCAGATGCGGCAAACCGCTGCAGATTTATATTGAAGTGCGTCTAAATACCCAACATCATTCATTCTCACTCCCTGAAAGAAAATGCCTGCTAAGGTTTAGGTGTTAAAGAGTTTTAAATTTTTACCTCCTTAGTACCTATTAAGATTTGCTTCACCACATCTTTTATGTCATCAACCCTGTGATTTTTTATTTGTAAATATTATTCTGGGTTTATTTTTTTTAAGCATATAAAAATATATTGTTATCCTAACAATATCAGACCTTGACTCTAAAATGATGCTTGAAAAGACAAAAGCGACAGATCTACCCACTGAGCCCCTGGAACTTGTTCATTAGATGCCTGAAGATGGATAAAATAAAGAGGCAAAATCATTTCTCCTGCTTTCTGATAGTAGGAGAAAAAGTAAGTAGGTTGTTGGACATTATTGTTTTTTTAATCAGAATGCGGAACCTCACTAATTATACAAATGGCACAGCATGATGCAGCACTGCTAGCTCACATGCAAAGGCGCCGCTATTCAATAGCCATCTGATCATTAGTAAGCCACGTCCTTTCCGACAGATCTGGAAAACTAAAATAGCTAGTTACATCATTGATGGCGTCATTGTATTTTTTTCAGAAATTATTTTCCAGCCTTTCTCCATCAATAACGCAAAGGAAAAGAAGGACACCATACAGGCTCTTAAATTCACCTAGCACACATCTCTAGCTATGGCCAACAGAGGATGCCCGCTGAAACCTATCAATATAGGTCATGCAAAGTGATACTGCCCTCGTGCATGCATCCAGCCCTGCGATTTGTGATTCAGAAGCTTCCAGAGCAAAAGGTGGCGGCTTTATAAAGAGAAGGACAGCGCCACAACAAATTATTAAAGACTTCTGTGGGGGAATATATTACAAAGAAGTCAGTAAGAAAGAGAAACTTTATTATTCCTGACATAAATTCAACACGTTAAATTAGGATACTTATGCAACTAATTATATCCTACCACTATAAACAGTATCGAAGAACATTATTTTTTTCTGAACATCTCGAGCCATCCCTTTTTCAGAATGTCAATTAAGAATAAAAATAATACAAAATCCTTACGACAACTGAAGATGAAACCCAGAGTTAAATTTGCAACAAATCTGGAATTCCCCTTTGATCATTCTAAGGCAATGTCTATACAATGTCTATACAAACAACCCAAAATAATCTAAATAAACAGCAACAACAGAAAGAAACCCTATGACATTCCAACACAATGTTTTTGAAAAGTTACAATATCACAGCATTTTAATGTAGGCGTGCATGCGTTAAATATGCACATGCTCCATGTGTAGGTGATGTGGTGTGGCATAAATATTTTACTAGCAGGAGTTTAAGTTACTGACTCATTACTCACAAATGGTATGAATGTTCTTTTCTGATTTAGTAAGTGCTCATATTTTTGGTGTTCCTGAATGACTAAGAAAACTGTGGTACCCAAAAAGCAGTTTTCAAAAAATCTGCAGGAAAGATCTTAGATTTTTAACTAGGTCTTCCATGTAAAGAGCCACTAAAGTACACAAAAAAAAGAGCCAAGAAACATGTAATTTACAGCTCTACTCCCCAGCATAACTACACTGAAGTCAAAGGCCTTTGCTCAAGAGTAAATTCTTCCTCGAGCAGCACAAGTTTGTAAACAGCTGTCTTTTCCAGCATTTGGCAAGTTTATATTTACAAATAAATTAACCAATTGACTCCTGAATGTAGGTTACAACACTCGTTCCTCAGGTGGTTGGCCTATTTTTCTCTTATTGGAAGGGGCAAAAAGAAAAGAAGAGAGTCAACTGTGCTTTATTCTCAGCTTTGAAGTGTTCTTCCCTATGGAAATGAGAAATGAAAATATCACTACAGGGATGATTTCTTACTTGTAACCAATGCTTAATTCCCCACTTCTTATTTGAAAAACAAACAGGCAAACCTAAATACACTTCTACATCAAAGCCTTTAAACGGAAACTCTGAAACCACGCTTGCATTACTTCAACGGGCGTATCAGAGAGAGCTTCATTTCAGGAGACCAATGGTCTACACAAAAGGTCTCACCCCAGACAGCCCGTTCTTGTAACGGGAACAGTGCAGAGCTGTAACAGGCTTCACTGCAGTCAAGGATAGGTTAGCAGAGGTAGCAGCAGGCATTTCATCCACATACGTAGTAACGTCTTTGCAACTGTAAGCTACTTGGCTCAAGACTATTTTTTTTTTCAACTCGTTGGAGTTTGGGGGTTTTGTTTGTTTTTTAATCCTGTAAGAAAGTACATTCTCCAAGTTGCATTTGTATGTGATCAGGTGGCTGGAAAAAACTGAGCCTGAAACACCAAAAATATTATCTGAATATCTAGCAGTCATTAAAATCAGAATTATGTAAATAGATTAAAATAATTTATAGGCTGGCAATGAGGATGGCTGTCAAACTGAAATCCAGTGGAACTTCAAACGCACCTTAAAGACCGTAGCAGTGACAGATCCTTAAAGGTAATATTATTACTAGGTGCCTTTACATTACAGTAATGTTTCAAGCTCTTTCACACAGATCTGATCAGATAAAAGGTATAAAGTTGGCATTTACAGCTGCCAAAATTGCCATTTGCAATTAAAAATTTAAACTGGCACTCTTTCTATGCAGGCCATTATCTAAACGCAGCTGGCAATATTCCTTGTTTACAGTGCTGCTGTGTCATGGCTTCACTCTGTTTGGAAATGTACTACTTTTTTTTTTTTTATACTTTTTTTTTTAGGTTTAAACTTGTCAACCTTACTTCCAACTTGAACTTCACTTGTTTTAGTGATTTTCATCATGATCTCGAAGAGAAAGGTCCAAAGCTACAATTTACAGATTTTTCAGGCACCGCAGTAAGATAATTCCTAGTAAATACTTCGGAGGTTCTCACAATATTCATTTACATCCATCTATGCCACAGGGTAACAGCTGTAAGAACCCAAACAGCAAAACATACCACATACATGCCCGCCAAGAAGGAAGTTCAAGCTGTAAGAGTTGATTTTTCACAGTAAGAGAAAATGGGCAGATCATCTAAATTATTACTGAATAAAATACAACACTCAGTATGTTACTACTGCTTGTTACCTATAGCAATTTCGATTTACTAAATAAATCTATCTACAAAGTACGTTATTAATCAGACCCCCCATGTTTTTGGCGAAGTATTTTTTTCCCTTGCAAAAACTTTAATAAAAGTAGGATTTGGGGATTCCCCTGCTGCTGGGAGAGGAGCACTCTCCATGCTGTCAAACAGCTTTTAAGGAACAGTTGCTTTTTCACCGAAGCTGCTGTAACGGCTAGCTTGATTCTGGCAGCTATCACAGAAATATAGCTACCTAAAGCGTATCAATTAAATCTTTGGATTTATTTATGAATTATTTCCTGTAGCCAAACACAGAAACACCCTGCCTTGTACGTCTGGTACAGTAATGCCCATCCTTCTCTGCAATTTATCGCAAGGTTTTCACCCAGGACCATGACCCGTCGCAAAGTCCCTGCCAGGCCGTGTGGCACGTCTCGCTCAGCCACGCAAGGGGTTTCCGAGTCGGGCCTTTCCCCCGGTTGTTACGGGAACCCCTAAAGCCGGGGGATTCCCAGCGAGCTGAGGCGCACCGCTGGCCCCAGGGGTACCCGCAGCAGTTTCTGCCTCCGGTGTGTCACACACCCCCACACCCCAGCTCTCCCCGGCAAAGCCTCTTCAAGTAAAGCAGCGCACGTCTCGCAGCGCGGCGCCGGCACCGCTAGCCCCGTCGCGATCACGCACTGTTGTCACCGCCGGCTCCTGCGGAACAGCGGGCGACAGGAGCCCCTCGCTAGGGGCACAACCGCAGCAAGGGCAGAGAGCGGGGTGCCCCGCGCAGAGCCCGGTCGCCGCGCCCTTCCCGGTGGGCGCACCCGGGCGGCGGCGTCCCGCTGCGCCCGGCACCCGCCCGGGGAGGCGGCGCGGCCCCTGCCGCCACCTGCGCGCGCCGCGGGGCGGAAGCCACGAGCGCTGGGGAAGCGCGCGGGGGGCAGCAGCGCGCCGCGCGGCCCCGCGGCGGGAACTTCCCCAGCCGCGCCGCGCTGGGGGCCGCGGGGCGAAAGGCGCCCCCGCGCACACCGCCGGCGTGGGGAGGGGGCCCGGGAGCGGCCGGCGCCCCTCGGCCCGTCTAACCTCGGGGCAGGCGGGGCGGCCGCTGCGGGAGCGCCGCGCAGCCCCCGCGCAAGCCGGCGGCCGCAAGCGCCCGGGAGACAAGCGAGCGTGTGCCCGCCGCCGAGCGCTCCGCCGGCTCCTTCTGCCGGGACAGCCGCGCCTGCCCCTACCGCCTCGCCCCACCACCTCCCCCCGGGGCTGCGCGGATCCTCCGTCGCCCGCGGAGCGCCGCGCCGCAGGTGGCAGCGGCTCCCCCGCCCCCGCCGGTGCCCCCGGGGCGCTTTGGGCGCGACTGGCACGGGACCGGTCCGCCCCGCGTGCCGCAGCGCGATGCTCCGGGAGCGGAGGGGCAGGAGGGAGACGCGCGCCGCGCGGAGCGGCACGGCTGCGGCCGGGGGCAGGTGCGGGTGGCGGCCCCGGGGACGGGACGGGATGGGACGGGCGGGGAGAGGAGGGGAGCGGGTCGGTACTCACACGAAGGCGTGGTAGACGAAGGCCCAGCCGCGGGGCCGCTCCAGCACGTTGTACAGGTAGTTCTGCAGCCGGCGGTACTTGGCGTTCCTGCGGCAGCTCGGCCCGCTGCTGTACGACAGCGGCTTCCCCAGCAGGCTCATGCGGGCGCCGTGCTTCCCGCGGCGGCCCTCCCGCAGCCCGGTGGGGGCGGCCGCGCCGCCGGTGCCCAGGAGCAGCAGGCCGTCGCCGCGGGCCGCCGCGCTCGCCAGCGCCCTGCCCCGGCCCGACTCCACATCCTTCATGCCCGCCGCCGCGCCGCTCTTCATCCAGAGCCCCGCGGAGCCGCCCTCTTCCCCGCCGCCGTGGTTGCGGGGCATGGCATCACCCCGGGCGCCGGGGCGGGCGCCGGGGCCGCGGCGGAGCAGGGCGCGGGCGGCGGCGGCCAGGCACCCCGCGGCGGCGGCCCGCAGGAGGCAGCGGGGGCCGAGGGTCTCCGGGCGGCGCCCGCGGGGCGCGGGGGCGCGGGCCACTTTGGGCGCCCGGCGCGGCGGGCCGGCCTGCGGCAGCTTCGCAGGGGCCCCAGCGAGGGAGTGGGCGCCCCCCCGGGCGCGCTCTCCTCCCGGCCGGCGGCGCCCCGCGGCCGGCCCCCGCAGCGCCGCCCGGCGTGGCTCCGCGGCCCGGGACGGGGCGGAGGGCGGGCAGCTCCGCGCAGCTCCGGCGGAAAGGCCGCGGGGGCGAGGGCTCTGGGCCGCGGCTCGGCGGTGCCGCTGGCCGCCCGCTCCCCCCCCGCCTCCCGCTCGCCTGGCCCGGCCGGGCCGGGCTAGCTGTTGCTCTCGCTGCGAGCGGCGGAGAAAGTCGGCGAGAAAGGCGGGCCGGCGGGGGCGGGCGGGGGCCGCGCTGCCGGGCGCCTCCGCGTCCCGGGGCGCGAGCGGCAAAGGCGGCGGCGCAGCCCGCGGCGAGCGGGCGGCGGGACGCGGCGCCCGCGGGCTACGCGCGCTCCCGGGCGATGTCCATGTAAGTCCGAGAAAGTAACAAAACTGCCGTGAGCGCCGGCGGCGGCGCGGGGGAGGCTCGGCCGGCGGCGGGACCCTGCTGCGGGCGGGGAGCGCGGCCGTGCCCGGGCGGGGCAGCGCAGCGAGCCGCCGGGGGTCCCCCCGAGGGGGCGGCGCGGCCCGGCAGGCTGCTCCGGCGCTTCCGCCGTGCCCCGGCCCCGCGGGAGACCAGATCCCAGCGGTGGCGAGGGCTGCCCTCCCCGCGGGCTGCCCCCCGCTCCGCGGCAGCTCCGGCTCCGGCCCCGGCGCGGTGTGGTCGGAGCGCAGCGGTGCCGCCGCTCGGTGCCTGAGATGCGCCGAGAAAACAAAGCTCCCCCTGCCGAGAGCGGGCCTTTAACTCCCCGCCGCATCAAGGTGAGCTTGCGGAAAAAAAAAAAAAAAAATCCACTCCGCCACGCCGCAGGCGCGGCCACTGCGCGCCTCCCCGCCCGCAGCCGGCGGCAGCCGAGCCAGGTCTGTCCGGCGTTTATTGCCGGTGCTCGGCGGGAGCCCCCACCGGTCTCGCCCCCCCGCCGCCTGTGCCGCCCCCCGGGCCGGGCAGCGCCCCCCGGGCCGGGGCCGGGGCCGCCGCGGGAGCCCCGCTGCCCGCCGCACAGGGCCAGCCGCCGCTCGGGCGGTTCGGCACCGGCTTCGTGAGAAGCAGCTGCGTGCGGGTGGCTCCGCAGCCTGAGCACCGTAGCGTGAAACTGTGACGCTAATTCGCGAAGGGTTAATGAGAAGTAATAATGGGGACCCTAGTTTTCGTGTAAATCAACAGATGCATTCAGAAATTAGATTCGGTTTCAGGGGCTTTCCTTCTTATTGGCTAGTTAGAGGCCAGGCTTGCAAGCCTTTGATTTACACACCATCTCCAACTTGCAGAAAGGAAGAAGTAAGCAGTGAAGTAGGTGTCATATTCTGGCTGTGGACATTAACTTGTGCCTCTACTAAAGCAACATGGCAACAGCAACAGCACTAACTGACTGCTACGGCGTCTCCAGAGCCATTCAATCCAGTTGCCTTTAAATAAAGAGCTTAATCTTCCCTTCTTCACGGCACTTCCTCCTCTGCTGCAGGCAGCTTCGACCAGGAACTCTGCAACATGTGAACTGCAGTGGCCACTCACACTCGCGATAAGGGATGGCAGAAACAGCACACATGTCAAAACAGATGTTAAGTAGTTGATACAAGTATCCACAGCAACCCATTAATATTTAAGCTTTCCAGTAGCACATATCTACTCCTCTTCCTTTGAATTGTAAATTGAGTTAGTTAATCCTTCATTTACTACTTGTTTGCATTTCCCTGGTTTGATATGCAAGTCTTTATATATTCTTAATTTTTCTCATCCCTGTGTATTCATTCAAGGTGTATAACCTGCCTTTTGTATCAGCTGGGCCTCCGGAACCCTGCTTAGATTTATGCTCAGCTGGCCTTAGTCACTTGAGTAAAATATTTTGGTTGGGTTGGGACTCAAGTTCCAGAAAGCTAAACTGTGTCATTCAATGGAGAGCACGTGGTCCAGCCCGCTCAGTAAGGCCCCTGTCCCACAAGCGCTCACCCCTGAACTTCGCTTAATTGCCGTGGGTAGGTGATGGCAGGCGATGGCACAGCTTGCAGCGGCGCACATGCAGCACTGTTGGTAGGGTCGAGGCTTTAAACTAGGGATTTGGACAATAAACTATGAATATTACTGAACTCCTGTTCCTGATGTACTTTTCGTGATCCACCAAGAAATACTGTTATAATTCTGTGCCCTCTAGTGGCGCTTAAAATCATCTATTAATTTAAATAATAGTAAGGAAAGCAGTCTGTGAGCACAACTAGTATGGGCCAATACTGAAATGTGGCCGTGGATGCCAGGAAAGCTAGAAGCAAAACAAAGGTAATACTCTCAGTGGTGAATTAAGTATTTTATTTTTACAGTGTGTGAACAAATTTCCCATTTATTATCTTTTACTAAATAACACTTTTAAAAGTATGTATTACGAGAAAAGATTGATGGTAATTAATCTAATCCCTACTTGCTAATATGTCAGATAACCAGGGCACAGTACGCTGGTTGAATGCTGACTAGATCATTAGCACCCAGGCAGCTGCCTGCCCTGTACTAGGCAGAGGAGCTGTACTATGTAAAAAAGCTAGTCCTCCTCTAAGTATTTATTGCAAAATATGCGTCTACATTTATATGACAACAAATTCTGCTGATATTTTGGCTTCAGACTATATAACACCTACAGAGATGAGTCGTGTGAAATTCTAGCATGTCCGCATGGTCCAAGGTCGCCCTGGGTTCAGGTGTCAGTAAGAGGATCTACTTGACGAAATCTCCAAGGCAAGAACATCCCAAGGAATCTTGGCTTCTCGAGGCTGTGGGTACAGTATATCATACCTGCAGGTGGGACAAGGAAAATGGCACACTGAAGTGCAGCTGGGGTGTTGCCATTACTGTGCTTTATGGTAAATGCCAGCGACATATTTTTCCAAAATTGAAAATATGGAGTTTTAAGATTGTGTTGTATTATTCCAAATATGTACATCAAATGCTGTTTATCCTGACTTGTGGAAGGATCAGATGATACATATAATCCTTCCTGATCAGGAGCAAAATGTTACGTATCGTTGGAATTTTCAAGGTTTTCTTTCCAATGTGTTACTTGTGATTTGTCTTAAATCAGTGTTTCTGTGTAATAAAAGAGAGGAAATAATTTAAGCAGTAGTGATATTCCCCGATTCCCTTATTTCTAATAAAATATGGTTTTGCAACAGCAATGTAAACTTATTTTCTAAGACATTTTCTAACGCGATTTCGGGGTTAGCCACACTAGAAGTTAAAGCAGGCCTTCACAAGGACTAAATTATCAGATAAGTAACAGGAATACTAAAGTGTACTGTTGTAATCGTGACACAGGGTAGATAGTAGTAAAAGAAGAACCTTGTTACAGGGCAAAAAAAGAAAAGAGGGAAACAGACCAGTTGCGTTGGAGGGCACTGGCCGGAGTTTGGGATGTCCAATTCACTGCCTGGCTTTGAGCTGCCAGGCCAGATAGGAGCTGGAGCCTGCCCACATCAAGTCCAAAGTACCTGAGCATGTAGTTGCCTCAAGTGACAGATGCTTACAAGCTGCTGAAAACCGGTTTTGTACCTATATGCAGCTTTTAGTATTTACATGGACTGAAAAATCTCTGTCTTTGTGCCTCAGTTGCATATCTGTCAGAGAGAGGGTGGTAGCAATTCGTTCGTAGAGAGAGGGATCGTTAGCATAAATTCCTGGAACAGTGTAAGATGCTCAAATACTGCAGACAGAGAATGGTACAAATCACGTACATACACTGGCTGTTTTAAACAGAAAAGCAGCCAGGGTGCAAGCTGGAGGGACTTCTTAGCAACGCTTTGCAAAGGTCAGTTTACCATGGTATCATGTTTTGAGTTCATTTGAGTTGCTTGTTAATAACCTTTTTTGTGTTATATAATACCGTGAGGTATCATGCATGCTCTAGTTTTGCATCTCTTTGCAAGATTTTTAGCTTTCTGCCTAATTATATGGAGGAGGGGTTACATATAGCTATTCTTGGTGACAAGCATACAAGAGTCAGGAATAAGTTTTCAAAGCACTTAGGTGTTAGGAACAATTAATTTACTAACCTGTTTTGTGGCTTGTAATACACAGTATGCATCTGGAGGAAACCCCAAATTGAACATCGCTGTTGCATAATAAGTCATTAGCAAAATGTCAGATGAGGTGAACAGTGTGTTAGGATGCGTATGCCAAGCTGTCTAGTCAGTGCATATAACGTGCTAGCAGCCATAGCAGGACTTTGATGTTAATATTTCAAACTGTTGGATTATTTTATATATATTACATTAGTATTCCAAGACATTGGAATTTTTCCTGCAAGCTTTTTTCACATAAGTGAAAGAAGCAAGACAGTCAGTAGCATGGGGCATTCATGCACTGGACACAGCAGAAAGGACTGCCCAACCTTCCCAGTGCATCCTTCATGAGATCCCTTAACCTTGACCTCGAGGGAGTACCCTCAAAAGTAATTTAGTTTTGATGTCCCTTTTATGTGTTGATCTTGCTGCTAGGCTGCTACTAGGTTGCTAACTCAGGAAGTCCTGTCTCCACGAAGAGCTGTCCTGCCTCCAGGCTTTCATTCAAGCAGCGGCCAGCACTGATAATCACTCTAGGTTACTACCAGCACCAGCTAAACTTTAATCGGAGGACAAGACACAAACAGCTCACTCACAGTACCTATGCCTGCTTGGCCGGAGCTATGCTAGAAACACTTCTGCATGGTCATTACACCTGTAAAAACCAGGGCTGGTTCCCAAACTGTTTCTAGTGGACCCCTTCCTCTGCCAGGAGCTGTTTGCACCTGCCCGGCTAGAGGAATGGTTTGGCCTCTTCTTGCCTGGTCCAGCTCAACAGCAGCAATTCCTGGCCTTGCTTCTGTGCTGTCTGGCTGTCCTAGCAAAATGTTCATTTTGCTTCCTGATATCTAGTATTTCCTCTCGCTCATCAGATATTCATCCCTGATAAGAGAATTAATTGATTCCATTGATTCCTACTTAACTAAATATCTAACCATCACTCTCCATTAATAAGGCATGCCTCTCTGCAAAGTCATTGCCAGACCCCAGCACCCTCTTTCCTGAATGGCACTTCTGTTTCATCATCTCTTTTACTTTTTTTTTTTTTTTTTTACTTTCTCTTTCATTTTGTGGAGGTTCTTTTACTATGCTTTTCTTCCTTCCTTCCTAAGCCTCCTCCCCTCTGTGATTGATTCAACTAGCTGGACTCCTGAGCAAACAGTCTGGTGACAAAACAAGACCATGTCTTGAACGGTGCCAACCCTGCCACAGGTGCAGGACCTGCTCCACAGACCATTCATGCTGTCTTATCTAGTAAAACCAAAAAAAAACCAGAACCTGACAAAACCTCCATGAGTCTATACTGAGAACTGCAGAGCAGTTTACCATACATGAGCTGGGAACAGAATATAAATATAATAGAATATTAAATATTTTTTTCAGATATCAGTGTTACATTTCTCAAAATACTTGGATTTTCAAAATTTATATTCCCCAAGAAACCCAGAAGTTTTGGAGAAAACATGCCAATCAAAAATGTGAATGCTTAATGCAGTCTTTTGTAGTCAAACACCGCCTCTAATTAAGAAAAAAGATCCTTGGGGTCCTTGGGATATTGTCTTCAAAACTGCTTGTTTTCAAGAGTGCAATTTGGCTAGCTTAATGGTCCAAGCGGCATGGTAACAACCCACAGAAGACCTGAAGAAAGCTGGCAAGGTCAGAATATGGCTACTTACAAATTCAGTAAGAGGACATTCTTTTTTTTCAGGTTTCCAGCGTAGGGCACAAGTAAGGATTTTTTTGGTTTGGATTTGTTTCCGGTTTCTTTGGGTATGGAGGAAATATTCTGTGAAAGCTCAGCACGATCCCCAGAGTTAACAAAATTCCTTTAAGACACAGCAATATGTGGTCTGAGTTCTAGATCATCTAGAGATGTACCTGAAAGAAGCTGGTGGCTGATATTTTAATGTATCTCATTATGAGCTTTTCCTTTAGGAAGCTCATTATGAGCTTTTCCCCTTCTCTGCATATCTCTTCCACTTATACTATAGCAGCTCTGGTTTTGAAAATTCCAAGTAAATTGTGGCCTGATCTTTGAACCATTCAGATTTTTTATATTACTATTTCAGAATTGCATGGGTTTTTTCTTGTGAAAATACTTAGTATCCTGTCAGTCTTCACTTGAGTCAACTGGAACATAATTTGCATTTATTCTGTTTGTTTCCACAGACTAACTTGTAGATAGAGGAGATGTGCTCACCTTTGCTCTCTCTGACCCAAATAAATTTAAGAAAATCTAAGCAGAGTAGCATGGAGAGAGCCAACTGCTTCAGGTGCTCTTAGCTCAGGGTGCTTGCACTTCAAAAATTCCGACCATCTCTAGATACTGCTCCTGGGCAGCAGAGCCGCGCGGAGGCTTGAGGGAGCAGTCTGATCACTGACCACGAGGACAGGTTGGCAGCATCACAGGTCTCACATATAGGACAGAAGAGGAGATGCTGGCAGCGTGTTTCTGGCCAGTTTAAAAGTTTCCTTGTTTGGTACCCTGGCTTCTGCAACCCTCATATGGAGATGCCTATATGCCTCATGCATTATTGAGATGGCCCAGTCCTAACATAGCAGTCTGGTTTCTGCTCTTGAAATAAGGCTTAAAATTTTAGTGGCATCTAAAGTCTTTGTTGAGATCCAGGAATGTTTTAATATTCTCAAAAGTTTATCAGCTGTTCATCTTGCATACAGATGCTGTTGTGTCTTAGGCTTTATTCATAGCATAAATACAGGGCTCAAAACTGAATGACTGTAATTCATTATAACTGGAGTAACAGTCTTTCTTAATTAGATGGTTAATCACCAACCTAATATATTCTGCAGGTACATTTTAAAATAAAAAAATAATTTACTGCCATTTTTCATAAAAGGTACATAAATATTTTGCCTCTTCAATGTGCCTTTTCAAGTAATTTGACAGCATCTATGATCCTCAAAGAATCTGAGTAAGAGTTACCCAAGTGACCTAACAAGAACATACTCATAAGCTAGAGGCACCACAGAAAGCTGGAATAGATAAGAACTCTGACAGCATGTGCTTCCATTAGTGTATCAGAGGACAACCAGTCACTGGAAACCTCTTGTAGGAATTTGTATACTTGGGGCTCCTCCTTTCTGCTGCTGCATTCCTGTTGATTTTAGTGAGATTTATTTCTGTCATTAGGTAAACCGTAAAGGCGGAAGAGAGAGTGTCTAAGGTCAGTAGGGCTCTCAAGAGCTCTTTTTGGATGAGTAAAGAGCTACATTCGGAGCTGTTGGAACTGTAGGACTTCAGAAAGGAACTCCTTAGGCTTCTACAGGCATGGTTAAGCACTTGACTTACCCGTGTTCTTAAAAAACAAGAAAGCGAAGGTTAAGAGGAACATAGGTGATCTAGTGAGGCTGTGAGACAACAACAATAACAAGACAAGAGTTTACAACAACAGGTAAGCAGGAATCATAAACATGGGGAATAAGATGATAGTAGAGAAAAGGCCTTTTCCCCACACAGCTTAAAGGGGCAGTCTAACAGCTGTATTTCTAGAGAAAGGCTGGAGGTAGTTATTTCATTTCAAAAAAAGGAATAAAATAGAGGCTGTGATGTATCTACAGCTAGCTTGTTTTATGTCTCCACATATATCATTGTCTGCAAGGGAACGTTTGAGCCAAAAGTGATTTTTAATATCCTTGTAGGGTTGAGGACAGGATGATTAAATTCCATAGGTCAGATTTACTAGGGGAGTATTTACATGAGAAGCAAGATGTACAAATATAGTTATAAAGCAAAACCCATAACCTTTTACCATGAGGGTGGTCGGATGCTGGCACAGGTGCCCATATAGGTTGTGAAATCTCTGTCTTTGGAGTTTTCCAAAGCTTAGCAGGCTTCAAGCAACCTGACATAACTTTGACGAGAGCCATGTGTTGGGCAGCTTGGAGTAGATGACCTCTAGAAGTTCCTTCCAACCTAAATTATTCCATGAGTCTAGATGACCTAGGGCAATGAATACTTTATGACCTACCCTGTGAAATAAAAACCCATTGATAAGTTTGACCTGGTCAATACTGTAAGGACACGTAAGCATCTGTCACTGCTGATACCCTGCCCCTGCTTCAAAATCACAAACCTTATGTGCAGGGGGCAGAGGGTTGAAAGGATAGCAGTGGTTTCTGCCTTTGATGTAATAGGTCCTCCGATTGCTTCTCTAAAAAGGGGGAGGATGGGAGAATAAGCAGAGAGAGGCATCATAGCACAGTCTCATGTGAGCCTAACCACAAGGAACAGCACAGGACCATGTGCCTGTCCTGTCTCCACCATAGGTCCCACCACTCTGCAGCCCGTTGATGTCCCCTTCCTTTCTCCAGCCCTCTCTGCCATAGCAAACATCCTTCCTTTTCTCACCTTTTTCTTTCCCTGTGAGATGGTTTGAACATGGCCAGGTTTTTTGCAGCAAGAATTTTCAATGTCAAGAGATTATGGGTGATTAGTTGGAAACCTTATTTTCCCCAAATAAAAATGCAGCATTTAATTTTTTTTTTTTTTTTAAAAAGGGAGTAGTTATTTTAGTTGCCCTACATAACGGACCACTTTAAGAAAGCGTTGAGTGCTCCTGGTTGAAAATAAAGTTTCTGTTAGCATTTCCCTACCAGGATGTTGAAATCTCTAGCCCTTTTTAAAAATCTTGATCCAACTTTGGCTCTGGTTAATAGGACATTCACATTAAACCCATTTAGGTTGTTTAATTTAACCAGGGGTCAAATTCTGCCTCTATTTTGTTATTCTGCCTGAAGATTTTTGTTCTGCAGGGAGGTTGATTGGTACCAGCTAATGAGAAGAAGAAAATAACCAGCTCAAGTTGATGATACCATAAATGCTTGGAATGAAAATTAAACTTTATTATTAGCAACTTTCAGCAGGGTTTAAAGTGTTGAAATTTAACCTTGCAATGTGGATCTCTATCACTTAACTTTAATGAGTAACCAGTAGCAGGAGAGTTTCCTATATCATGTGTGCAGTAGCTGCTGAGGAGAGATATGACATATTATCTAGACTGGTTTATAGGAGCAGCTATCCTATCACTGCAATAAAGAGAGAAAGAAGAAATTTAAGCCATTATCTTCTAAAAGGTGCACAGTAAAACTATCATTTAAGAATGATTTTTATGGTGTAAAGATCATATATTGGAAGAAAAATTCTTACATATTCCAAAAAGAAATGATGGGCCAGATGATAACGGTGGGTGATAAATAAAAGCAAGAAACTACCATCATAACTCAGTTGGAAATAGTTATCACTATTATTCCACCTTCCTTATGTTAGATCCTGATAGCAAACACCCCCACCCCATCCCCCAAATGGTTCGCTGGAGCAGAAGTAAGACATAGTTGAAAGCTCAGAGATGAGTGCTTTGGAACATTTTGCAGAGCACGCTGTCTGGGATCATAAACACAGGAATCAGTTGTAACTTAAAATATCTGATTGAAGTTGTTCTTTCCATTCACTGTCTCTTTCCATATTTAAATCCATACAGATAAGGATACCTTTCTGTTTCCAGAGCGAATCTGTACACTTGAGTAGTGTAACAGGGGAGGCACTTTCTGGCTGAAACAAATGAGCTCCAGATAGGAACAAACATTTTATTGTTTAGTTCTGCTCAACTGATGAAGAGGTACTGACTTTACTTTCTAAAGAGGGGAGCATCTGCAAGGCTGATGATGATTTCAGAAGAGCACTGTTGCTTCACACCCCAAGTAATATTGATTAGGACCTTATTCCCCATTACAAACCAAATGGGTTTTCTTTCGTTAATATGGTATGTGACAATCTCTTTCGTACACTGTCTTTGGCTGAGGAGACATTAAAGGCATTTTGGTTTCATGCACGGCATTAGTTAGGAGTCATAATTTCCACCCCATAACCTTACCTCCTCTTGCATAATTATTTGCTGCCCACTGAGCTGGCACGTTCTCTCCCTCAAGCACACCTCTGAGATCAGACGATGCGCTTCGCAGAAGGGAACCCCTCACAGCCAAACACACGCTGTGGAAATGCTCCACGTTCACGAGGCCACTGGACATCATTTCTTCTCGCTGAGGACACGCTGCCCGGCCGGTTTAGGGGCTGGGGGGCTGGGAGCTGCCGAGGAACGGCCAGAAAACCGGCGGCGTCCCGAGCGCTGTGCTGCCGCGGGTGAACACCCGCACCGGTGTGCGGGGCTACCGCACCCCCCGCACCCTCCGCACCCCGGGGGGCCGCCGGGGGCCGGGGCCGTCAGTAGCTCGGTGCCCTCGGCAGGTGGCAGTGGCGGCCCGCGGCGGGGCGGGGCGGGGCGGGGCGGGGCGGGGCGGGGCGCGCGGAGGTCCCCTCGCCCGCGCGCGCGGAGCGGCGCAGCGCAGCGGCCGCCTGGGGACAGCGGCACCGCGGGCGGGTGGCGGCACCGGCCCTGCTGCCCTCCCCCCGCCCCCCCCCCCCCCGCCCAGAGTGGCCCCTTTAGTAAGCGATCAGTCATTCCTAAAGGAACTTCAACGCAAGATTGTTGCAGTCAGGAAAAAAAACACCCAACTCCCCACTCCCAAAAAACTGCCCCCCCACCCCCCACCCCAAACCCAAAGTATTGCTCCCCTATCCATGCAGTCCCCTCACCAGCACAGCTGTGGCTGGGCTCGTGTGAAAATGACGGTAAAGACATCGTGGTCAAAACCGTATCTTTTTGCTACAGTTGGTTAATGTGAATTTAATGCTGTTATGGTTAAATACTTCTGTGTCTGCTTACACGATGATTTATAAGTTGCTAGTCGTGAGCTATTCCCTGAAGGGAGCAGATACGTAGAGAAGTATCCATCTAAAAGTATGTTGAAACAATTAGATTTCAGACAGGGCCATCCCTCTTTATTTGAATTTCCAAAATATTAATCATATGAACGTGTTGAGTTTTTACAGCCAGCCATGGTAAATGATGTCTCTGTTTGGTTTCTGTTTCATTTTTGAGGTATTTCATTTGAGGTTTCTGTGATATCATTTGGTATTATACCTTCAGCGTTTTAAAATAGCCTTAAGTTAAATATATATATATATATATTTAATAACTACCACAAGTGATTATATATTAAGAGGATTAGGGTTTACAGGAACAACTGTTGAAAGGAGTTTGTTTAATTGGTACTCATCTAAATAAAGGTAGTTGAGATGCTGATCCAGACTCTGTTCCCCATTGTGTCTGCGCTAACTTCCGTGGAATGACATCAGTAATGAATACTGCTCATTAGTTTTGGTTATTTTAGGTTTTTGGATAGCACGCGTGGTTCTCTAGTTAGGAGAGAGTAAGGCAAGAGTAATGAAGTATTGTATTTTGTAGATTCTATTTATTTTCTAGTACCTGTTCATAAGTGATGAAAATACATATTTTTATATATCGGACTCATTTGCATATATTGTCTGACAGCTTTTCTGTTTGTTTGCAGAAGCTGCGTATCCACTATTAGAAGCTGTGGCAATTTGGTGCAGTCATATGCTGGCTAGTCAATGATTTCAAGTGGGACTCAGATTTTTGAAAAGAAATGATAGGTCTTGTGATTTGGGGCTTTGGGCAACTAGGAAATAATTCATTTTCTAGTGGGGGAAGAGCATGCTTACTGTTATTGACAAAAGCTTCAAAAGCCTGTCTCTGGAGCCCGGAGGGGTGTATTGATTGACAGTTCCTCTTCACCTGCCCACTGATGATGACTTGTACGGAGACAGAAGAGGAAGTAAGCAGGAAGCAGAGAAAGGAAAGCTTGGGTGGTTCTGCACGTCCCTCTGAGCTTCTCTGTGTTCCATCAGAGGAGACCTGCCAGTGCAGTGTTTCCATGGCTGCCCTGCTCTGTTTACCTCCTGTAGCATTCAATAACACCTAACTTTTCTGTATTATTCTAATTGCTTCCCACTGGAGAACACTCCCAAGCTTTTGCTTTTTTGAAGTCAGGTTCTATCCCTGACTCTAAGTCATCTCAAACTGATTACTGCAACGTTTGGTTTATTTTCATTAAAATGCATGCACCGATGAAAAAGGCTGATACAGAGGCAGCAGGGTAGTGTAAGCCTGACTGGTGTTAGGCTGTGGAAACACAAAATCCTACACATTTTCCATGCTATGCTTATCAGCTGTCAAACTATTGCACTAGATCAGATGCTTGCAGCTACTTAAAGTGAAATATGCAGCTTACAGATTTCTTGAAACACGTGTAACTGCAGCTAAACTAATTTAAATTATGAAGTTAATATTTACATGCAGTCCTCTTTCCCCTGCCAAAATAGTATGAATAAAACTATCCTCATCTGTTTATTGCTGGTTTAAAAGCAGCTTTATCTTATGCACTTATACTAGTAGCATATATATAGGAAATATGCTCCTCCTAGATTTTGGCTTTCAGTTGTCTAACTGTGGGTACCTATATTACTTACCCCAATCACCAGAAGCGTGCATCTGCTTTGGAAGCAATACTACAAAGGTCGAGCAATTCCACAGGTCTGGAACACTTTGTCTCCCTGAGGACCAGGGCTTTTGCAACTTGCAGCGCAATTGCTTCGGTGACTTGTTACAGAGTTCTGACAAAAGAGAATGCTTAATAACACATCTAATGTTCTTTTTTTGACATAAAATAAATATTCCCTTATTATTTCTGTGGTTGCTGTAAGTGGTGGCTTTACCACACAGTAACACCTTTAGATTTGTTTTCCTCTTGCTTTAGATCCTGGAAGGTTCTACTACTCTCTTTACAAGTGATATTATGGTATTGAGTAGCAATTGTTTTTCAGAGTTAAATAGACAACTTCATGCCAATTATTGACCCCTAAATTGTCCTTCTGCAGAATAAAGCAGCCCCCACAAGCTTCTACTTCCTACCCTTAACTTTGTTCATTTGTTCATAGGGCATGAACCCTTTCTAAGGAGTCAGAAAGGCACAGATTACACCTTCAGGAGGTACCTGGACAGGAGCTGAACCAGAAATGTCCTAGCAAGTTCCTCAATTTTCAGTCTGTTACTAAAGGGGTTCAAGCATCTACCATGTTGCCATGGAGTACATTCAGCTCTCTGCCCATTTTGTTCCAGACAGCTTCAGGGGAGAGAAGCTGCAATTTTCTACTCACTTCAGACATTATGTTCCTTCTTAGACACATGCAGAATGGGATTTGACTAAGTAATTTTACTATGACACAAGCGCATCAAGTTTATGGTAGGATCAATAGAGATATCTGCCTGAGAAAAACTTTACTCTGCAGTATTTTCAAGAACAATTTAGGATGTAATTTTACAAAATTTTAATAAACAAGGGAAAGGGGAAAGGTTTATATTGGTATTAAATAGTTTGTCTACAGGGGCTGCAGGCCTTCAGTAGCTTTTATCAGAAAAGAGTTTGTCTGAGCTAGTTATTCAGCATGCAGAGGAATGGAGTCTTTCGGATTTTGTTTCAGCTTTTTTGAAAACTCTTTAAGTTCTCTAATTAATTGCTCAACTGGGAGTTATGCAGGCAGAATAATGCATTGCAGGAAAGGCTCCCAAAATGCACAACTACCCTATTCTAAGCTAGCCAGGGGACAGGACATAAAAACAACTCAAATCTTGGCCAGAACTGTGTTAGGATCTCAACTTTCAGATTAAGGTACTTTTATGGAACAAGGTAAGAGGAAGAATTAATTCTTGGTTTAGAAAAAGGGAGGATCTCATGAGAAAGCATCCGAAGAAAGATTGTTTTCTAATTTAACTGCTACTGATTTATCTTGGATGTGTCATACATGGAGGATACTACAGCAAATCTATTAGTCTGCCAGGAGCTCAGTGCTCTGTTATCAGCACAGCCAGCCACCTCCCTGAGCAGCTTTGGGGAAATTACATGGCATGTCTATGCCTCAGTTTCCCAATTGTAAGTAGTAATTTGTTACTTCAAATGGTGTTATAACTATATCCCCCTCAATTTTTGGAAGGTTGCTGATATCATCCTTAAGATGGCTTAAAAGCCCATGGTTAAATACATCTACTCTTCCTTCATATTCAAAACTGACACAGTTTGCTTATCTCTTCAGTCATCTACTACAGATGGAGAGGACTGTGCTCACAGTCAGGGTAACTCTGACACATGTGGATGTTGCTTAGTCAATGAGTTGTTTTGTACATTTGTCATTGTGTGAAATACATCTATTTTAATGCATGACTAAGGGTAAAAAATTTATTACCACAGGGTAAATCAATTAGATGTTCTTATTCTTACAATAAGTATGCATTTCTAATGGAACATTTTGAAGCATGTTGTTATATTGCTCTACAGTACTAACAAACATCTGTTATTATACACAGCCAATCAAAATCGGACTCAGTTACCCTGCAGATAATTTTAAAATGCCTTAAAAATTTTAATCATGAAGCACTCAAGCACCACTTTTTTTAAAAAAAACCCCACAACCCTGAATTGAAGCTTACAAGTGGAAATAGCGAGGTGACAAGGAGTGGATGAAACCCATGCTGAAACCAAGTTATGTTGCTGATTTATTGCAAAAATATTACTGTCTGAAGTATAATCTTCTGAGTGTGTGCTCACTGGAGTGATACTGCTCCCTCCTCCAGTGGATGTTGACATTCACTTTCTCTCTCCACCAAAGTAATTTATCTACTTATTGACTAGTTTAATAGTTGAAAGCCTGCAAGCACCTTATTGCTAGGTGAACAATCCAAGGTTCTCCCTTTCACTGCTTTGCTTTCCCTTTGCCCCTTTTCCCATCACTCACTCAGCAAGGTGACTTAAGCTGTGTGGCTGGAGCCGAGGGATTCACCAGTTGCACTGTTTTGGGGAGGCAGGATAAAATCCCCACGTAGGTTACACGGGGCGTCAAGGCATGTGGTGCAATGTGCCCCTGGCGCAGGGTCAGCCTCTTGGGTTTTGGTGAACAGCGGGCCCTGTTCATCCAAACGGATGCTCAGAAACTTCTTCTTTCTGCTTTGGCTGTCTGAAGTTATATGTTTAATCCAAATTCCGATGAACAACAAGGGAACATTAACTTTCAACAGGTGAGTAAGAATTATTGGCTGTGCAGCACTACTGACACTTCAGCCAGCTGAGAATATGGACCCGGGACTCATTTCTGGCCGTAATTTCTTGGCAGGGTTCTGGGATCCAAAGTTGTTATTGTTATTATTATGGAGATATTATTGAACCATTGCTTTTGTTCCAAACCTCAAACCACAGTTCAGGTATAGTGTAACAGAAAGTACGTAGTACCTATGTCTTAGAATACCTTGTTTCATGTTTACTTTTCCAGTGACTTGGTATTCTTCACTAAATTATTAGTTACGTTTATGAGAGACAGGTGAATTTAGAGTTTTCTGTGCACAAACCTGTCAATCCGGTGGAATATTTCTCCATCTTTTAATCTCTGGAGATCTAACTTTAAATGTAGTCTGTATAATCACCTGTACCGCTGTTTGTATTCCTCTCACAGAACTGCATAGTGTTAAAAGTCAAAGCCAAACATGGAATGAGTTTTATATAGGCACAGTTTATAGCTTCTCCCCACAGTTGCTCCAGCAAGGCTTGATGTTAGAGAAAGAGTATTGAAAACCAGAATTTAACTGCATTTACAGCATCACGTGAGAAATCTTTCTAATACCTGAGTGTTGTTGTTATTATAATATAGCAGGACTACTATCGACAGCAAGTTGTATAAAAGCATTTAATTGGCTCTCCTCATAGTCTTTACCACAGTACTATAAACTTCTTTTAAAGTGGAATTTAACTGCACCAACCAAATGGTATGAATTCTATTCACCCCCGCTGCCAAAAGAAGGGAAAAAGATAGACATTTTACTTACTCTGCAGTATTCTTGTTGAGTTTTATAAAGGTTACTTTAAGTGTTGATGCAGGACCTTATGTGCATGTATTATTATATAATAAATACTGTCAGAATTGTGTTTACTTCCTAGGTTATTGGGAAAAATGGTGAAAGGAAGGAAATTTGCCATACACTTGATAATGAACAGAAATCAAGGAAAACATAGGGATTGTCTCAATTTGTTTATATATTTGGTTTTACATAACACATTTCAAATCTTTCTGTTTTTCCCACTGCTAAGCTGATACTCAGCTTGAGGATGAACTATTCTGGGGACAGAACTGGACAGACTTGCATTACAAACCAGTACTGTGCAAGCCTGTGTTTATCCCACCTCCCAGTCTTTAAGGATTTTCAACAAACAAGTCCTGAGTATCTGCTGATTCTCTGAAGACAGAAGGGCACAGAGGCTTGTACAACAATGGCTCATTTTTGGAAACACTGCAGTAGGTGCTGACATGCTCTTCTATTTCCCCTGACCTGGAGCTTCATTTAGGCAGGCAGAGTCCCCACAGCCATTCTCTTTCATGTGAGAAATGTCCCAGTGGTAGCATTGCCTGTCACTCATCACCTCCAAAAGCCCTGCCCGTCATCCTACCTTGGCATATCATCCCCTCCCCTGGCCGATTCACTGTGAATGTGAGCAGCTGCTGCAACTTTTCAACAGCTGGGAAACATGCAAGTCTGCTTCTCATTTTTAGATGCTGCCCATAGGACCATCTATTGATGGCTGTAGGTGTAGGTCTAGGAGGGCGGAACCACAACATCAAGCAGAACACCTACACTATGTCTCATATCATTGGCCATGGTCTGTGCTGGCCTATGCTGACTCAGAACTGCTTCCACAGAAGCATCCCTGAAAAGGTGCAGGATGGGAACACTAAGTGCATTTCCCAACCATACTGTAGGCAATCATGATGGTAAAAACCCTAAAAGTGTGCTTGGAGCTGCTCTGTCACCAACTCTGTCTTACTCCTCTTTGCTGTTGTGAGGGAGAGGGTAGCAGGTCATGCCAGCAGCTGAGCAGGCAGCTTTTCATCACCCTTCTACTTGGCCAGCATCAGACCTTGTCTGGACAGTACATGGCCCATGTAATCAGCTGAAGCCAGCTGCAAAACAGACCCAGGCTTGGTGGCACCTGGACCACAACCACTTGGACCACAACCTGCCATTGCCGTGGCCAAGGAGCCAGGGGACCTGGGTCTCTTTGGGAAGTCTGGTCCCTGGCAAATCCACTGTGCCACCTCTGAAAAATGTAACCTTGCCATCCCAAAGTTTAAGATATTTGCTTATTTTGCCTCCAATTTAGAATGACATCCTTAAATTTCACCTATTTCTGCTTCCATTTATTTGCTGTCTCAAGGACAACTTGTTGGAGAACCACTCCGAGATAGCTAAGCCTCATTTTGCACAAGCCAAGGACCACTGCATGGTTTGCAGGAAATCTTGAAGGGTAAAAGCAAGGCTTGAACCTTTCTCAGATTTCAAAGCATTGATTTTCCTTTTCTCCAAAAAAACGCTTCCATCATACAAGGGTGGATGCTGGCTGTTTGAAGAAAATACTGAAGGGCATGTGGCTCCTATGTCTCAGCTCTACTCTTCAAAAATTTGCGAATTGGAATCACCAGAGAGAAGTGCTTGTCTAAATTCCCAGTTGACATCCCCAAAGTGCTTGGATAGCTGCTTCTCTTAAAGCTTTCATATTTGTTCACATTCTTCCAGAACTTTGAGTTTTCTAGAGACCTTTTTATCCCAGTTCAAGAAAACTTCAATATTACAATGTTCTGCAAAATGAAAAAGATCTAGTTTTAGAAAGATCAATTCTTTCTAATTTAGATTTTTTACACATCTCACATATGTCTGTATGAAACAAAAATCAAAGTAAAAAGCCATTTCAAAAAGGAAAGTATGAAGCTTTCATATAAAGATGTCAAAATCAGCTATTTTGACATTGCAGAGCCTTTCATCTTGTTTTTGCCTCACACAAATGAAATATCAGTAAAAAAGACAAGACTTCACAAAGCATTTAAAGAGAGAAACACTATTTTAATGAAAACATGTTCTGCTAGCGGTTTGATTATCAACTGTAATCAAAATAATAGAAGGTTTTGTTTTGTTAAAAAAAAGAAGAGACTCTTAGATAATAATAAGATACAGCAGCATTCAGTTAACTGGCATAGAGTGTATAATAGCATCTACTTCAGAATTCAGTTCTTGAACAGTCATTTATATTATCCATCATTCACTGATTTTCCAGATACAAAAGATAAATGCACTTGACATTCTTCAACTCTGGTAGGTAGCAAACAAATATGAGCTTGAACTTTTAAAGATTTTTTTTAATAAGAAAATTTTTCTGCTGCTGAGACTAGATACTTCACTATGATTTTTTTTTCACTTTATTTTACAGGAATTTTGCAGTTTGTTTGTAGTTACACATGTAGCTTATTCCACAGGTTTTGATGGAACTATGAGAGCTGCCTACACATTTAAGGACAGAGATTTTAATGGTTGAAAGACTTCAGTGCATTTGCTCTAGCGGGCAATTATCCTTCATGAAAACTGTTCTCCAGCTAGAGTTAAAAACAACTCACTGGTAATAGCCACCTTTTTGTACAGTGATTTAGAAACACAACTAATTGGCACCATGCTATATAAAGTAAATAATCTGCTTTATCTTATTATGTCTGTTATCATACCCAATTTTAAAATCTGATACGGAGTTATGAAGGACATGGAGATCAGCTATAGAACACACTTGCCCAATTGTGTAAATAAACAAAGGGAGAAAAGTCTGTTTTCCCATCCCATAAAACATATCATTGAATACATGACACCTTGCTGATGTAATTGACGTTATATTGTGTAAATAAAGTCGAACAACACATTAGACTACTATAATTATTGGGTTCTCGCTGCATCAAAACATATCTTAATGGCTAGTCTTACTACATCGGCTTTTTTCCATATATTAATTTTCTTATCAATGAGAAACAAAATGAGAAAAATACAACAGTGCTCAAAAGCCAACTTCTGGAAACTCCAGTTAATAAGAATGAGAGGCAGATATTCATATAACTTCTTTAGACAGTATAAACAAAAAAAAAAGGGTTAAACTCTAAACCAGATATTTCTGGGGAAAACTCAAACTAGTCGTCTATTGAAAGGTTAATAAAAAGCAGGAAAGATATTTAAAACTTTTTTTCCAAAATTCCAGTGTTTTTTCTGGTTTTAGTGGGTACTAAGTGAACAGGTTTTAAAGGGCACACAATAAATATCAGCATAGTTTCTTCTGCGTCATGAGTGATCTTTTATGACTACTGAATAAAAAAATATGTTCACTCTCACCTAGGTGTGAGATACAAGCAAGACTAAATTACAAGTAGAAGAGTACTCCATTAAAAATGTTCTGCGATCATCTCTAGGTTAGGTCAAAATATCAAAACTCTATCTTATTTCTTGTGTGAAAATCTAAGATGTGGAATAACAAGTTAAGATGAGGGCAACGCTGTAATTTGTTTCTTAGGTTTCCCTGTTAATCTTGCTGCATATAAAATATTCATTTCCAATATTTTCTCATGCTTCCACTAACATTTTTTCTGCAGCAATGATGGTAAACTTTGTTGGGTCTGATGCCAAATTTATTTTAAAAAGCAGTGTAACTTTCTGTCAGCAATTCGCATCCAAATCCCTGCTGATGCCAAATCTGGCACCAGTTCTCCACAGCTTTTCTGCACTAAACAACTACTGAACTCTGAAAATATTTAAGTATTAGTGAAAGACATCTTTATCCACTGCAGTGCTGCTTCTGCTTCCTAAATATCCATGTCTTTCCCCAGTCACACCAATTGACTTGCTGGCGACCACCCCTTCCCGTACCCCAGCAGAAAAGCACCACTGCCAGCCACAGAGGGCTGGAGGCTGTGGGCAGGGCTCCCTACCTGCACCTCCCCTCAGTCGGTGGAAACCATGCATACCTCTTATTTCCACACCACAGAAGAAAGGAAAGGCTTTTACATCCTCTTCCTCCTCCCTTATTTTCTTCTATTTCCATCTCTAGAAGGAAGACATCCCATTGCTGAGGAGCCCCGTGACCCAGGAGTGGCTGACTAAGTGGGTATACACCCTGCTATGGTCGGGACAGGGGAAACGCAATGGTTTGAACTTGTTCATGTTAGATCCTGACTACCAGCCACATCATGCTGGAGGTGGGGGACAACCTGGCTTGGGACCTGGCTGTGCATCAGGGGTTGGCAGCCGTGTCTTCCCTTTCCTTCTGGAGAAGGAAAGAGGGAAAGCAAAAAGGTGTTGTGTCGTCAGAGAGGGCCTGTGTCATCTCTGGCTGGGACCAGTGTCTTTTGCCTGCTGCCAATGTGTTGAAAAACAGCCCTAGGGATGAAGGTTGCTGGAGAGGTGATCTATGGGCAGCATGTCCTCAGCCAGGCCTTTGGTGAAATAGCTCAGAGGGCAAAGGCAGCTCCCTAAACTGTTCTGTCCACATGGACTGTCCCTGCTCTTTCCAGAGATGATGCTAGTCGAGGGGTGCTGGGAAGCACCATGAGCCTCCCAGGATTTTTTTGCAGAGACTGGCAATGATTTGATGAAGAAGTACAAATGGATGCATGACCGAGAGGAGGCGAGAGGCACAAGAGAGCAAATGTGCAGGTCTGCATGACCTTCTGCCACCTCGCAGATGTAATGCAGCCCCCATATAGCAATGAGCTGGGGAACGATGCCCCTCTCCAGCTTCTGCTTAGAGATTTGTGCCTGTCAGTGTGCACATGAGGGAATCAACCACCTACCTGATAACAGTGGCATCTTGCAAGTGTCTTGCCTGGGGACAGCATCTATCTACAAAATCCATTAGAAAAATGTCAGTTTGGGAGGTATCACTCACCTTTTAAAATGATTGAACAATAATCAGCAGTGATTCAGAGGCTGGTTTTGACAGTTTTCTGGAATCATGTAATGCCTTTCATATGTTATATGTCTTATAGATATACACATTAGATATTATAGTTTAGTATATGCATACATTATTATATACCTAATGTACGCACACACACACACATTGGCATTCCTGTTAAAAATATGTATAGCCTTTTTTATTTAAAAAGGCTGGAGAGTATAATCAAATGTCAGACCCTGAAAAACCCACATGCTGAGGGAATGCCATGCATTCTGCAATCCCTGTTCTGTGGCAGATGACACTGAGGGGCTGCCAGAGGAATCTTATGACATTGAATGAATCTGACTGTGCAAATTAAGAGTTTCCTTCCTAGGGGGAGTTCATTTGGATTTTGAATTGCTTACTTGAAGCACAGTGTCTCCAACACACAGAATTTCTGTTGTTCTGATTTCTTTTGCTCCTGATATTGCACTGCGAATCTCTTTTTTAGAATTGACAGTGAGACTTACTAACAGACAGCCCCTGTGGACTTGTCCCACTCATACATCAACCCAGTGAGCTGGCTAGCAGATGAAGGCACTGCCTTCTCCAGCAATAGCAGCCAGCGGCAAGCTGACTTATCCTCCAAGCTTTTTGTGCTTCTCTTGAGTTAGTTCTAGCTGCCAGGCTAGCTCCAAATCAGGATGCAGAGGCTCCCAACTGGAAGACCAAGCAGAAGAGGGGCCCCTCACCTCTTCACATTCCCAGTCAATCCTTTTATTGGTCTCTTTTCTGTTGAGAGGCCACCACCAGCTGGGTGCAGCTCCTTCTTCCAGATAGAAGCCTGTGTTAATGAATGTCTTGGGCATCCTCCCGCCATTGCTGCAGGGACAGGACCCCAGTGTTCTCACCTCTTACGGAAAAAAATTGCGTGCTGGATTTATATTTTCCTTTTTGACAGGCAAGGATCTGGAATGCATTGCTCCAATCTGCAATTTATATTTAAACATTTTTATTTTTTTTTAATGGACAGTCAGAAAATACGAGCACTTCAGTCACACAATGTGTTTTACAGTTATTCCCTGGATTTTGAATGTCTACTCATTAGATCCTATTTGTGCTATGACAGTTTTCACTTTCTTATATCAAGAAGGCATACCTTCGCTAATTAATGACTGAAGACCATGGTAGTCTTTGTTTATGATAAGTCCTCACTTCATGGACTGCTTCAATATTTTGGGAATAAAGAAATAGTATGGAAATTCTTCATTCTCCTGAAATGAACAGCAGAATATCCATCTATTTCAAGAGATGGGATTTCACCCAGCTTGACAAAACCAGTACAATATTCTGTGCTAATATATAAGAAGATATTTCATGTTAAAATGTTTAAAGTGTACGGTTACCTAAATCATATCCCGGTGACTTCTTATGAAGGAGAATTAAAATTTTATTAAAAGCCGAAAATTGGTAATCGCTGTAATGGATAGTTGATATATTTTTTTGAGTGGGATGTGTCCCATCTCTAAAGGAATTCTGCCTACTGCTTGCCAGAGCTTCCCTCCTGCTCTCATGGCAGCAAAAATATCTGCTACTAAAAAGGTGCCTGCATCAGCAGAAGTGGGAAACATTGCAGGATCCATGACATACAGTTTTGTAGCAGGATGACTGTAGTAGATTGAGGAATCTAACCTTCTAATATTTACTGGGTACAGCATGATATAGATTACTTTTTTTTCTCTCTTTTTTTTCTTTTTCTCCCCCTCACTGTTCTTTGAAGGTAGTTAGAGATAAGCGAGCACTGGGAATTTTTTATGGTTTTTTGCTTATACAAAATGTATTTTTACAGCTTTTCTATAGAAAGCAATAACACGATCCAAGTGGTTTCAAAATAAACCTACAATGCCTGCTCTGAAGGAAATAATTTACTGAAGGAAATTCTGTTTGTGGGTCTTTAAATTGTTCTCTGGATATCATTACTGTATGAGCTATAGCAATTTTCTGTAGGGGGTAACAGAGGGTTCCCCTCTTCTCTGTTTGAGGAGAAGTTATCAGACTTTCAATGTGGTTTTTTTTAACAGTTTTTTGGTGGGAATGGTTTGAGTCTAACTCAAAAAAGAGAGGTTAATAGAAGCCTTTTCAAATGTAATTGAGTGCTGTCAAAAAAAAGGAGACTGAAAGGACAGATCTTTTAGAAGCCATAAAGAGGAGATCACAGTCTTCAAAGATTTGTTTTCAAGTATTTTAACCAAAATATTTTGCTGCTGGGTAAAAAAAAAATATCTAAAGCTAAAGCTGGGTCACCACAATTACTTGCTTGTTTTCCACTAAGAAACTCACCATAAATTAAATTGATAGAAACTGATGAACGTTTCTTGTCTCAGGGGAAAATTTGTAGCTACGTAATGTATTAAATTTAGAGTGTTCAGAGTGTTTTTCCTGACCTAGGTGATACTATAGGTCTTCTCATAGAATAGAATTGCAGATGAACCGGCCAGCAGTTTCATCTTAACATTTAGAAAAAGGAAATTCCACCTTTTTGCCTGCACTAAAAAACCTGAAGTAGGTAATCATCCCTCCTAGGATGAGGAATAGGATTATTATATTTATTTCTGCGGCCTCTTTATAAGGTAAATGTTGGATTACTGCTCAACACAAGTACTACTTGTTTTGCACCCAGATCAGCAGGTACAATAAACAATCAGGACTTCTATTTATTATTGAGCTTTGTCATTTCTCTTCATACCTGTACACATAAGTACAATGTTTTCATAAAATTACTCTGGAAGGCATCATTTGGTACCCTCAAGAGTACAGACAGCAGCTGACATAAAGCTGGCCTCACAATGTAAATAAATTTCAACCATCCTGAACGTCAGCAACTTAAGGACTTGATTTGTCCCACCAGTAATAGTTGACTGTCCAAACTGCTTATTAAAAAGGAGTCTAAAAACATTCTGATTTTTTTCCTATAATTTTTGGAGGAAACTTACTCTGGAAGTTTTTCAACAGAATGTTGATGTTTCTTTTTTGTCTTTGACTGTAACTTTCCTTTCTTCTGCCTTACTCTTTACACCCACATCATCCTGTGGTTCTTTCATCTACTTCCAAATACTATCATCTGGCCATAAAAAGAATCCAATAAAAGTCATAACACAGTCACATATCAATACAATTTTGGGGAAGGATGCCAGATAAATCATTGTTTTTGAACTTAAGGTTGCACTGTCAGAACCTCTTGACTTACCCAACATCAGCTGCAGGGGTGGCAGCGGAAATTCATTGCCACGCTTCATGGGCAGCCATAGGGAAGAGACTTCAGCTCTGCCAAGGCCAGTGGTTTCATCTATTTTCAGCCCACGTACAGTTACGTGCTCAGCACCAAGAGGTCTCACCTTGGCAACACTGTGAAGGAACAACTTTCTACAACTCTTTCCTTTTCCCTCTACAAAGTAAGTCTCGGTCTTGGTGCTGTAAGGAGAAAAGCCATTGAAGTCTAATTCTTTGCAAATAATTATGTTAGCTGGGATTCAATGTTAGGAGGCCATTCACACCTTTCCAGAAAATAGATCCACAATGCAGAAAAGACAAGGCAAATGCTTTTCAGAATTTGTTCTGCTGCACAGATTTCTACAGAAAAGCATCTTTCCATTGCTAATGAAGTGATAACGTGATGTTCATGTAATGTGTTGCATATTGAATAGGTGTGGGTGATTTTTAAAAGCAGTTTTCAACATTCCCATGGAAAAAAAATTGAAACTGTTAGAAATGATTTAGTCTGTTCACTTTCCTTAAGCCATTTGCTATGGAAAGAGGAGAAATTGTTTAATTCTTGGGAAGTGAAAGTGTGTTGTTGAGGCATCTTCGTTTTCTTAGTCATATCCTTGAAACACGTATGTGTGTTATATCTAGTCAGACAGAGGCTTTGGGTTATAGCACCTGAGATGTGGACATATTTTAGGACCAACAAGTAGTTAACATGATTCTGACCCTAGCCTCCATTTTAAGAGAGAATGTGTGACTGAGAAGTCCAGATGTGATGCCAAGACTTTTATAATTATTTAGGTATAGATCAGTTACCTTAAATTAAAGATTTATTGGAGCTTCAGTGAGACCTCTCATCCTCCACCATTTTTTCAGATTGTGCTTAAATTCAAGTTTCAGTGAAAGTGTAGATCAGTTACCTTAAATTAAAGATTTATTGGAGCTTCAGTGAGACCTCTCATCCTCCACCATTTTTTCAGATTGTGCTTAAATTCAAGTTTCAGTGAAAGTGTTAAATTAAATTTTAATCTTTGATATATTTTGACTGGTTAGCATACATATTTTGGCAAGTCTAGGTATCCCAGTCCTATACCTCGCTGCACTAGCTAGCATGATTTGTTACCCAAAAAGTAATAACAGCATGGAATTTTTAATTACAGAACTAAATTGAAAGAACATTTGTACAGGGAGTCTGGGGTTTTCTTGGCTACAGACTTAAAAGAAATTTCAACTTTACAAAAGAAGGATGGATGCTTCATGGTCCACCTCTTCTTTCCAAGTATTGCTTGAGGGTGTACATGCTGTCACAGGGCTACATGTCGCAGATCAAACTCAGGCCCTTGGGTCAATCTGTGCATGTTGGTTACTCTGCACTCTGCTCTCACTCAGCATCCTGAAGAGCAAAACGTGCCTGTGGTGGGTTTGTGCATGCCCCACCTTCTATTTCCCCCTTCTGCACCTGGCATATGCCTCACGCTCAGCCCTCAGCAGCCTCACGTGAACCCTGTAATTGCGCCAGGGGCACAGCTGCACTTACCGCACAGCGGCACAGTCTGTTTAGCGTGTGCAGCAGCCAGGCACCGCCTGCTAGCACTGCCCCAGCACTTCTGGCCGTCATTGTCACCACATGCCTGGTACATGCTCCTGTGCCTACTGATGAGGCTTCTGCCTTCCTGGAGGTGCCAGTACTCACCCAGCCCTGCTCTCTGGGGACAGTGCTGCTGCTGAGCTGCAGGAGCAGTGTGGGAACCTGTAATAGCTGGGACCAAGAAGGAAATGGAGCCTGCAAGGGTCATATTCTGCCATGGGAACTTGCATGATGGGCTGTGGGTGCCAAGTTTTTGTATGTCTCTGGCTAATTTTACAGCTCACCTGCCACGCAGCACGTGCATGGCTGTGAAAATCCATTTTGTTTGAAAAGAGGGCAATTGTGCAATACCTTTGATACACCTCTGGCTGAGGGGTGGTCTCCTGTCACGCCAGCATGACACACGAGCTGCATTACACACTCCTTATGAAAGTTAAAAGTAAATGTGGAGTGACATATGGCATCAGATAGCATGCCTCCAGCTGCCGGTTTGAGTTGAGCCCTGTTGACCACAGTGCAAGCTTGGCATTTAGTTTACACATAAACACCTATATTTAGCTACCTAACTTCAGGTGTCTTAATCCCACCTCTTTGGGTTAGGAATCAGTTACTTCAACATAGACATTTAGTGCCACTTCAAGGGCCATAGACTTGAAATGCCCTAGGACATTTGAGACATCTGAGCTGTCTGATATCTCAAATTACATTAGTTGCTTATATTTAGGTATCGTTCTGTCTCCAGCCTGAAGTCTGAGAAATGAGGGGCACAAATCCTTTCCTGTCCATCCCATCAGTCTTTCAAACAAACTGCAGTATGTTTGAGTTCATCACAGGTTTAATATGAAGCATATGCATAAAATCTAAAAGGGAGCACAGTCACTAAAAATAATTTTAAGGACAGACAGAATTAACACACAGTGTCAAACCCCCCTGTTTTTAGAGGTGAGAAAAGACAAAATTCTGATACAGAATAATGCCTTTGGGGGTAAGGAACTTATATGGCTTAAAAGTTTTGATAAGATCACGATGACAAATACACTAGGGAAGGAATTTATATTAAAGTCATAAATAAGACTTTAACTGCTAGAAGTGACAGAAAGGAAAAGGCTGCAACTGCCAGGCTTTATAGTCAGAGTAGTTTTCTGTACATGGGAAATGTAGAATATTTTCAGTGTAAACAAAAAAAAATGGTTTTAAATTCTGGGAAAAAGAATTCTTGGTGAGCTACATGAGTTAAAATTATATATGTAAAAGGTAAACGAAAGTATTGTAGAACTATAAAAGATAACTCGTTTAAAATCATGCTGCAGTTAATTTCTAGATCCCATCATTTGAGGTTATTCTTCATTTATGTATACACCTGCAGTAATCGTCAAGGAAAAAAAGAAAAGGAAAGAAGAGACCTTTTATAGTTACTAAGAGGGTATACAAACTTATGCCTGAATCCAGGAACAGTACCCAGGCATTACAGGCAAGTTCCTACTTTCAGTGCGGCAGTGAAAATTATTTTATAGACTAGGGATCAATATTCTTACCTATCTGGAGGAAAACCTAAATACTGCTGTAATTTCACTTCTGTATACTTACTATTCATCAAACCTGGCAGCTTTGTATCTTTTTCTGATGGGATGCTCAAGTGCACCAGGAACAAGGGTTCCACCCTTATTCTTTCTCTGAACTACTGCATATTGACTTCTTCCAGGCAAGTGGAAGAAGACCCGGAGGAAATATGAACATTCACACTCTGCCCTGTGCAGTTGGCTGTGGGGGCCTCAGATGCAAGTCAAATTTCTCTCACAGATGTCCAATGCCAAGAGTAATCACAAAAGTGCCGAACAAGTGAGGGTGGTGGCAACAAAATGGTCTGCATCCACTGTCTTTTCTTGCTGCCTTTTTTGTGAAGCCCCATCAGTCAAGCATTCCCCAGGCAGGCTTGCTCACCCTCAGTGTGCCTCATGCAGAGGTCTAGTGGTGTGTGTTTAAGGAGATGGCATTAGATGTTTTGCACTTTGAGCCAGAGTGCTTCCAGGCACCTGCAATTCTAATCCAGGATAACATGGCAGCTGACCAGCAGTTTTGAGGCTCTAAATTGTAAACTCATTTGTAAACCCCTTCATCATTGCAGTCCCTGGACTTCTTCCTTAGAAGAAAAAACCCTCCATATTCTGCATGAAGCAGCAGTTTTGTCTAAATGGAAAGTGCCAGATTCACAAGTGGTGTCACCTGACCCAGCTCCACTGCACGCAAGAGCGTTGCACTTAACCAGCCAACATGTGCACTCAGAAATGTTGAGAGGGGAGGATGCCTCACCCTCTGGTCTTTGCAGTAATTTGTATGGTTGTAATTTTACATATTTCCAGAGAAGATCATGCCTTTTGTAAAGCAGCAAAGTCATTCCACAGAAGATGAAAATAGACAAAATAGTCGATCAAACCTCAAAAGTGTATTGTGCCAAGATGCTACCCAAAGCTGCAATTAGAGCAAGCAAGGTTTTTTTTAAACAGGCAGATGTTCAAACAATAATATATCAACAGGAGGCCATGGCAACGCACAATCAGGCACTAACTTTGTACCTGTAATTTAGAAGAGTGGTTGATGTATGAAACAGTAACAGTTAATTTCCAAGGGAGATATGCAGAGAAAATCAAACCCTCTCCAACTGAGAGCAGATCCAGCACAGGCAGCCTTAAGTGCGTAGGACATGGTGTCTGGGAGCCATCTGTGCCCAGGGCTCCCAGCTGGCACTGACTACCCCAGCCCTCGCAACAGCCCCACGGCGCAGTGACAGCCCTGGATTTGCACGTGTCAGGGCTCTGGCCTGAGGGACCTTGGAGGACATCAGTGGGTGCTGTAATGGCTTAACATCACTGCCAAGGAAGCTGGTAGGGTGCTTGCAGGCCATGAAATTCACAGTGGTAAAGGGTGTCAGGTTGTAAGGCTCTTATTTAGTGCTTAGGCTTATGGTAGGAAGGTTTTCCTTTACTAATAGGTGGTGTGGAAAAGTAGGATAGCTCCTGCTTCTCATGTTGTTTGATGCCTGCTTTTCTTCAACAGCCAGAGGAGGATTTTGGTCGCAATGGAGGAGCACTGTATGGGAGCAGCGCTCATGGGTCAGCATGGGAGAACCAACCTACAAGTGAGCACTCCTCTGAAGAAACACTCCCAGACTGAAGAAGAAGAGTTGTTTTACTGAGGGCATAAAAAAGTACCAATAAAAATCAAGTCTGAATGTCTTTAGGATAAGAACTGAAGCATATAGCTTACCCAGAGAAGTTGTGGATGTCCCAGATTCAAGTCCAGGCTGAATGGGGCTTTGAGCAACCTGGTCTAGTGGAAGAGGTCCCTGCCCATGGCAGGGGGTGTTAGACTAGAAGATCTTTAAAGGTCCCTTTCAAATGAAACCATCCTATGACTCCATATTTCAATTCAGCATGCGTAGTCCTCCATCAGGAAAAGCTTTATGGAGAGACAAACTGCAGTGCTGAGTGATGGAAATGAGTGATCTGTGCTTCAGAATTAGGAGCTGGTTCATATTCTCTGCTAAGATATTATGGTGATTCAGGTCAGAATTGGAGGAGAAAGCAGGCACAAATATATTCTTTTCCTGTTCATACACTGGGAACATATTCATTCAAAACCATCATTTGGTAGCTCAAAATTTAATTTTACTCCCATTTTTCTGTGTTATAGAAGGAAGTTTATTGAAATACCATTTTTAAGGGACAGTAAAAAGAGGCAGCAGAATCTGGTCAATGTTTAAACAACTAACAGGCTAAAACAACTCCTACTAAAACCCAGCCCTTTCTTTGTACATGTGTTTCTTCATAGATTTCAGAGTCTGGGGGCTAAAATTACTCATATTTTGAACTTTTTGAAAGTGATAATTTTAGGAAAGTCTGAGCAATAGTAATTAAAAAAATCAGGAAAGCTAAAATTATTTACATTCAGTGCAGCATAATACAGTGTTCATCTCACATATTGTGTCACACAAACAATAGTGTAGCTATTGATTTTGCATAATTTCACCTTGACTTTGTCTTCTGCTGTTTCTTATCTTGTCTGTGTCTCCACATGAAACTTAGGAGAGACAGGTTTCAACACACTAAGAGGTAAAAATAAAAAGAAATTAAAAAGATTGAACAAAGGCTGACAGCTGAAGGCTGCAGTTTGGAAGGTATGTGGCACTAACCAAATCACATTTTAAGTGATAAATTTGGATTTAGATGCAAGACAAAACACCCCAAGACTGTTGCAGAGTTCCCAAAATTAATCTTTGGACAAAGCCATTAGATTTTTCTCAAGGAAAGGACCCTACCTGTCCAGAATGACAAGCAGTAGGAGTGGACACCTAAGCCCAGAAAGACATGCAAAAAGAGTCACCCAGGACAAAAAACGTATATGACAGCTCAGAATAAAATTTCACAAGGAAAAAGCTGTGTATCCTTTGCCAAACAGCACTGCTAATGCCAAGAATACGAAAAAAGATACAAAATCTTGGACACACACTTCTGTGGTGTGTATGCACAGGAGGAACAATGAACAAACGTCACCATATTGCTAGCTCAAACAAGCCTTGTAGGACAATGATGCAGCAGATGACAGTCAGCCTGAGAGCTAATGGGACATATTACTTGTAACACAGTCAGAGAGGCAGAAGCCAAAGTGGTGCCAAAAGTAAACATATTTGCTCTGAAGGAAAGAACCTGCAACAACCTTATGCATAGAAGAAAAACATACTGTCATAATCCAATGCCTATAATCAGAGAAGCATCAGAGAGCTCAGCACTGGTGTCCCTTGTGTGCCCTGGGGCAGGTACCCGTGAGCCAGGGAAGCCCGTGATGCATGGCAGCCCAGCCCCATGCACACCCTTAAGCATGGCCCCCTCAGGCTCTGGCTACCCCTCTGTGGGAGGCTCTTGCTGGTGGGGCCTTCTGCTGCTGAACATCACTGCCCTTCCCCAGGAACGGCCCATTCTGCCTCCTGATGAGCTCATTCACTGGCCAGCCATGGGCTGTGGCTTCTTGGCTTTGCTGCCCATCCTCTCTTGCCGTGGACTGCTCTCCCCCTGCAGCTCTGCAGCTTGCTGAGCAACTGCCCCTTCACCATGCCTTTGCAGATTTTCTACTTGCTTCTCTGGTGTCAGTTTTGTGTGTGTGTGTGTGTGTGTGAAAAAGCAAAAGGAATGGTGTGGTAGCAATGTATTTTCATTAACCTTTCCCAGGTTTTTCCCATGTGAGGTGTCTATACTCCATTTTAGAGAGTACGGAAATGATGTTCCCTGTAATAGTACTAAGGGAAAAGACCACATTAAAATGTGCCAAAACCCTTGGTTTCATCCAGAAGATGCATTTGCTGGATATGGTAGGGGAACCATCTCTGTCAAGCACATTCCAAGGTTTTATTCAGAGAAAAAAGAAGTTCATACCTATGTTATATATACTACACTTCAAAAATCCCAGCAATCTCACAACCCCCCCTGAGTCTGGGTCAAGAAGTTAGGGAAGCAGGTGCTTTGCTTCAGAGCCATTCAACAAAAAGGAGAACCAACAAACATCCAGGCTCGCACAGTGCAGTGTAGAAAAAGGATCCTTCACTTAGATGGCAACTCCAAGAAGCTAAATAGTCACACTAAAATGGAACATTTTCTGCTACCTAGAAAGGAGAGGAATATTTAGGGAAATAGTAAATACAAGTGATTTTTTCTGTGGTTAATGAACCAGGAGGCTGTAGTAAATTGGTATCCCGATAAAGACAAAACACTCATTCTGCCCTGTAAAAAAAGGAAGAGATTAAAGGGGTCAATGAGATTTCAGTCATGAGTTGCTATGATGATGAATGGAAAACAAGTTTGTTCACTGATGGCCCTAAGAAAAACATTGCACAATCCTTTACAATGGTGTGGTCAAAACTTTTAAACCCCAATAGTATAATCATCATCAGAATGAAGAAAACCCAGGCTTTCAGTAAATTCAAATGAAGAATGTGGCTTTGGTCTCAGTCCATGGGTGAAAAATGTTTCATGTTTTTATTTATGGGAGGCCACTATTAGCTGACACTGACCATAAACCACTTGTTGACAGCGCCAAAAAGGGCCTGGCAAACCATTCTACTGCCACTAAGAATAGAGCTTGTTTTTTCAGCTACAAATGTATGATTTTCAAATTGAACACCAGGTGGGAAAGAATTAGTGATTGCAGACGCACTCAGAGCATTTTGACAGTGCCATGGAGCTGAGTCAAGAGGTATGTTATGTACTGTGAATCTGATTAAAAATGTGGTCTGGTTTCAGGTGAAAATGAGGACTATTATTCCTGGCACTAATATTAGGAACAAGACCCTACAAAAATTAGCCCTGAAGAACCAGGACAGTGTATTCCTAGACCCCATTGTAAGGGAAGGCTTTCAGTACCATTGAGATTTTATTTGAAAGCACCAAGATAATGATTTCCGAGCTATTATAGAAAAAAAATTGCTTCAAAGGATAGGTATAAGGATGATTTACAGAATCAAAAACCTAAGAGTAGAACAAGACTTTAATGTTGACCTAAAAAGAACAATTGCTTTCATTAAGGCTGTTTGGCTTACAAAAAGTACAAAGAATATATGTAGCTAGTTGTCTGAATAAGCCAGTGCTTGTGCTATATGAAGACTTGGTCCATTTAGGAATTACAGGTAGAGATTTTTTTTTACATTAAATGTATTTGTTTATGATGAGGCTTTTTTTATAGTTGTTCTGCTTTCCCAGAGATTACAATACTAGACAGTAACCAAGGTTAAACAAATGATAATATACATTTATTTTTGTGGAATATAGTATTCTTGGCCTGACTACAACATGGTTTTCAGTATGCATGAGTTTGCAGTGAAATATGAATTTAAAAATATAATTAGCTAAATCCAATTACCTCTAGTTTAGTAGCTGGATTACGTTAGTGACAAAAATATAGTACTTACCTAAAAAGATACCAAGACTGACATTCATCTGTGTTAAATTTTACTCAGTTAAGTTAAGAATATCACTAAAGGAAGTACAGGACTTTTTATTTTCCCTGCAGAAAACTGAAACGTGAGACCTTCACTGGTATACACTGATATCAGGCATGGAAAGTTTTGGAAACAAGCCAAAAAACCAATATAAAATGCCATATGGCTTGGAATGCAATTCCTTCAAATGACATTGCAATAGCACTGGGGTAGCAAGAACTAGCTCTATCTTTCAGTGAGATGGTTACTCAGGATGGGTAAATATAATAAAGAAACAATTTAAACACTTCAATTTATCACCAAAAGAATGACCACAAGTTATCTACTGTGAAGAAGACGGCTGCAGGCAGGCCACAAATAGAGCAGGATGAGGTAGCTGAACCAAAGCACAGCAAAGCCAGAAAGAGTGAATGGACCGCTGCCTAACAAAACTGGGGTATCACCGTGGGAGTGCCATAGGTCTAGAAAAATTGTAAATTGCAGATGAATGTAAAACATGCAGAAAAATAACTCTAAGTAGACATACTCACTGAAAAGCTCTAAATCAGTTATTACATCTCAAAAAACAGATCATGGAAGCATTGTGGATCATTCTAGGAAGATGTCTGCTTGTACTTTTAAAAAAAACAACAAATTTTTAGAAAAGGATAAGAACCAAAGAAAAGAAAAGACAAAAGAAAAAAATATGACGCTACTGTCTGTCCACATCTGGAACAGATGTACAACATTATGTACAGTCCTGTCCTCCCAGCCCATGGACATGTCTAATAGTATACGGACAGTGGAAGGTGACAGAGGAAGGTGTCAAGGATGAGTAAGAGTATGAAACAACTGCTTTATAAGTGGATAGACTAGCATTCTTTAGCACAGAAAAAGATTCCTTAGATGAATATTTTAAGAGTGTATGATATCATTAGCACCATGGAGTGCATGAAGAAGGATTGATTATTCACTAGTCACAACACAGGAATAAAGAAATGAATCTAAGCAGTAACTTTAGAGCAAAGAGATGTGGTCAAAAACATATAAGTGCTGGGGAATTATGACTGCAGGATGTTAGGGAATCCAGAAAGATAAACTGGTTCAAGTTTACTTCGATAAATGCAGGGGTGAAAAGAACACTGAGGTCCATTAAAAACAGAGGTAAAAACACTGCCACTGCTGGATTGCAGGAAGTTGGGGCAGCAAAGGTATATCAAGGGAATCATGACCTTATGATACCCTTTTCTCATGATCTGTTACTGAGAACACAGACAGGACTATGGACTGTATATACATGTTACTTTGGCCTGAGCATAACTCCTCACAGATCATAAGTAGTGGTAGTGTCCAGGACCCGCACTTTAGAATATATGGAGAAAACTCCACAAAATTCATGAAGACCCAAAAGACAACAAGCAAGAGGTTTCTGAGAATGTTTTAAGAGGGAACAGAAAGGAAAAAATCATAGAATCACAGAATCACAGACTGTTTGAGGCTGGATGACCTGCTCGCAGCAGGGTCAGCTATAGCCCATTGCCTGGGACTGTGTCAAGTTGGGTTTTGAACATCTCCACGGATGGAGACGTCACAGTCTCTCTAGGCAACCTGTGCCAGTGGTTGACAGCCTTCACGGTAAAGTTTCTTTATTTTTTTGTATCTTTAAATGGAATTCCCCTTATTTCCTTCTATGTCCATTGCATTTTGCCCTGTCTCTGAATACCACTAAGGGTCTGCCTCCACCTTTACTCCCTCCCATCAGGTCCAAAACAGCTGGCAATGTCATTAAGTCAAGATGCTTGTCCCTGTGTAGACCCTCACGGACTAACAGAGAAGACTCAAGTCCCTTCCATTCTCTTCCGAGAGCATCCTAATCTCCTTAAGGTTCACAAGTGTTCATCTCTGTTTAGAAGAGCACACAGGCTCAGGACTCTGTAAAATTCTTTCAGCTCTCTGTTTAACCATGTTCTCACGTGTTTCAGTTTAGACATAAAAATATCTGGTTGCCCTAGAACTTCCGTATTCTGTGCTTCAATTTCCTACTTCTATAATAAGCATAATACACCTTCAGGCCAGCTGGTATTCAAAATTATGAAATTGTGAAAATGAAACATGTAACAACAATTACAGCTTTGTTCAGTCTGAGCTATTCCACATAAATGGGTCAATTACTTATTTAAAAACGTTTTGCAGGAACATTTTTCTTTGTTTTCTAAATCAGAAATTAAAAATACAAGACTATTCTATGTAATTTCATGTAAAGCAAATTCCAATTCCCACACACGTCTCACAGTCAATACCATTAGGAACCTGTGAGGGAACTAATGATAACGAGAAAGACTTCCTCAGGGGGTTAATTTTAAGTGTGCTGTAAACAAGGAATGAGACCACATGCTGAACAATGCAGAATAAAAATTTAATAAGTCGCTACCCTTTAAGTAAGATGCCATCCATCCTTTTCAGTAAATGAGGATGAAATCTTGAGAAAGAAGTAGCATTTGTTCAGGTAATTAGACACTCTGTGATAGCACATACCATATGTATACACACAAGGAAACTAAAAGTTGAGGAAGAAACTTTAACTAAGTTTTCTAAAGTTAATTAAGAAATCTTAAGGGGATCCTACAAGCAGCCTTCTAGGACCTATGATGAGGTCACCAAGACAGAGACAGGCAGGATGAGAGAGAACAAACCTGAATAACAATAAGAAAGGTTTAGGTTGAATGGAAAGAGAAACTTTTACACTGTGAGGACAGCCCAGCAGTGGAGCAGGTTTCCTGGGGACGGCACATTTTCAGGACCCATCTAGATAAAACCAGGAGCTACCAGGTCTGACCCTCTAGCTGACCCTCCTTTGAACAGAAGGTTGGTCTAGCTAGCTCCTGGGATCTCTTCCCACCTGCATCCTATGATTCTGTGAATTTGCTTTTTTCTTCCATTAGACTGCTTGGCTTTGTAACCTTATTGTTCTTTACACATTATATTTATGCATTGACACAGAATGCTTGCAGAGGTAGCTATTTGTGCTTCCCCATGTAGCTGAACTGCTTTCAGTGAAAAACCTTCACAAACCAAAGGCCATCTGAAATAAACTAATCACTCTGATTTCTAAGTTCTTGTTTCAGATCTGCATGGCAATTTAAAATGAACTTTCATACTGATCAGTGCAACTATGGATTGCTGGGGAACAGCTTTTACCACTGAGGTTTCCAAAGATGTCATATTGCGCTACCAAAATTTATTATTTCCAGCCTTTGTCTTTAAATCTGAATGTACAACTAACAATGTTAAGTGTGGAGGAAATTAGGACCAGGCCAATTATTGCTTTGGCTCTTTGACTTTATAAATGTTTGTAAATTTAGGATGATCCAGTGATCTTAAGACATGCAACATCTTGATGCAACCCTCTCCTGACCCTATGGCAGGGTAGCATACCCTAGCTTCACTAACAGCAAAAGGGATAACAGGATCAAGGAAAATATATTTACTTCAGAGTATGCTTTTGCTTATGGGAGAAGAAAATCCATCTCCCTTTCCTATTTTTTTGTGCAAGAGACTTTGAGGGGGAAGGAGGGGTCAAGACAAGGATGTTTCCCACTGAATATGAGCTTGGAGACATTTGTAAAGAACATCTGCGAAGGCTTTACTCTTTCTCAACTGGGTAGATTTTTTTCTGGTTTTGTTAAAACTAGGATTTCAATCCACATGAATTTAAATAACAAATTCAGTCCAGGTGTATTGAAAGATTTTAAGCAGGTTGTTTGGTTTACTTTAAAAACCAGGCAGACAAAAAAAAAAAAAAAAAAAGAAAGGAAAAATGAATAATGTTTCCTGGTCACACAAAGGCTCAAGAACCAGAGTTTTTCAGGGTTGTTTTTTTTTTGGGGGGGGAATATGTAGGGTACTAGTGATGCAAATTAAGTTCCATTTTCTACTTGAGGGAACTGAAACCTGCTCTCTTACCTTCCTGGTGTAAACCAAGCAAACAAGTTGCTCGCACACTCTGTGATATAAAGAATATATAGATCATTTTTTTCTAATGGAATGTAAGAATATCAACAGGGATTAGAGAGAAATCTCAACCTGGACTTGTCCTACCAGGCTGGAGAGTGGGGTGCTCTGCAAGGATATGGGCATGTAGGAGAGGAGAGAATTCAGCCAGTTGTAGCTTGGGTGAGAAATCTGATCCCTGAACCTATGGGAAAAGGCATGAAATTGCCACATCATATTTTATGAAGCTAATGCTTTATTTCTTTGGCTTTTCTTTCAGGTACCTTAATGGTTTTGTTTGTGCCAAATGGTAACATTCTGTGTCAGAATATCTTTTTTGTTGTTGTTGTTCTTGCCAGATTAAGAATTTAGAATTTGGTTGTCCAATGACATTTTTATTTCTTGTTTACTGTTTGACAGCAGAACGAAAAAATAATAATAATAATCATATTCATATAGAGTAATTCATATAGAGCTCTGCTGCAGGTTTGCAATGGTTATTCAGTTTAAAGCTGGAGCTAGAAAGCCCCTTCCAACCCTTGAATAAATAGGCACAGCTCCCGTTGGCTTGAAAGTTTATCCTGGTAACTATCCAGGGCTGTGTTTGAGCCATGGAATAGAAAATAAATGTAACTGAAGAGGAGTTAATAAAAGTTTTAGACACCCATTAAATAATGTACCTTTAATGCTCCAGACACAATAATCCCAGTGGTTCTAAAATTAACCAAGGTTCTTTTTGTCCTTGCCTGACTTGCAGTGTAATCCTATCTCATATTACTGATAAACCCTGGCAATACAGGGAATGTTCCTTCTGCATGTATCGTTCACAGCTCAGTTCTAAGGATACACGCTGTACCTTGGGCTGTGTCAGGATCTACTGTGCTTCCTTCTCATCTATTCATTCCTTTCAGTCTTTAATGTGCAAGATCCTTTCCTATTGCCATGGGGATAACCATTCAGCCAGAAAACTTTATTTCATTTCAGACACTTACATGGTAACAGTAGGCTCAGCTTCATTCCAGCTTTTACTCTGGTGAGGATAAAACCAAATCCTTCATTTTAAAATATGCTTTGATTTCCAAGTTGCCCATTTGATTTTGTTTGCTTATACCAGCATCAAGCAATGATTCTCGGAAAAAATGATCTTTCTTTTTCAGTACCATAAATCTGAGAAGGAAAGATATATTCTTCGTTTTCCACTTCATTTCTTTTCAGATTGTGTACTAGATTTAAAAATCTGTTCAGACCTCCATTGTTACCAGACATGATCCCTTGCCAGACCGATCAGACTTACTGTGAAATAAGGTTTCCTGTCATATTAAGGTACAACTGTCATCTTAACCCTCAGTGCTGTAAACAAGCAGTTGCTGGCAGAGAATCATGAGCAGAACTATAATCTATGTACCTCGATTTTCCACATGTCTGGCCAAGAAAGGTATCTCTCCATGACATCATTCCATCTCATCCATTTTCCTGTCTCCTCAGCCTCACAATACTTTTATCCTTCTTTTTATTTCTTCTGCATCCACTTCCCTTGCGTCCCCTTGAATCATTTTTCTGTGCCGTTTTGGTTACTGTATGTAGCCCAGCAGTGACTCATGGAAATGCTTGTAGACTCCTCGCCTATTTATTCTACCAGCCATATCCTGTTATTTGTCTGTCTCTCAACGATTCTTGTAGCTAGACACTTTCTGCTTGACTTTACAAATGCTGCTTTTCTTGCTTAGGATTTTCATTCTTGAACATACAGCCACAGTGTTGCTTCGGTGCTTTTTCTGCCTCCAATTTTGCATGCTCTGCTGACCAAAAGCCCATATCTCTTTGGCAGTTCAGTGAAATGCATCCAATCACTTTCTTACTGCACTGGTAACTGAGTTGGCCTCTTCTCATACTGACTATGAGGTTTTGGCCCTCTTCTCTTGCCACAGACACCCCAACCCTGGCAGAGGCCAAAGGACTGACCCTTTAACACCAGTCCCTTTAACCCTAGTCCCATGTGGGTTTTCTTCTACCTGTCTACCAAAGAAATTAAAACATTAACCACTTATGTTTGTTTACAACGGAATGATTTTGTTCCTGCCTCTGTAAAGGAATGACAGAAGTAAAGCAGAAAAGAATGGAAAGACAGAGCAAAGAGAAGAAAAAAAGAACTTTTCTGTGCATTTTCTTTCTTCTCCCATAACATTTCCTATTTCTTTTTCTTGATACTCCTTAACTAGAATACCAGTTGAGTAGATCCAAGGGGAAAAAAGCACATATTCTGCACTCTGCTCTGTCAGAGGATACTGAGACTGCCATTAGAGATTACATCCATAGGATAAAAGGCCCTAGTGCTATGTCTCAATAGCATCTTTGTTAGCATTTATAAATCTTATTAGCATCAAGTACCATTTTTCCTTGTTCTATTAGCCTTAGCAGATCTTTTCTTCCTATTTTGTCATCTGTGCTTTTCAAAGTACTGCAGACTTCTCTTCCTTGTGATTTAATTTTCTTCAGTCTCAAAGTTAACTGCACAGACTTCTGAATTTAAAATAACAAAGAAAGATTCTAGGCCCTTCCTATAGCAACTGTGCTTGTCAGTCTTGGAGCAGGCCTCCAAAGAAAGAAGAACCCTCAGATTCCAGCTTCAAAACCTATGTGCTCTGGTAAGGATTCAGCATCAGGTGGGTTTTAGAGCACAACCAGTACTCACTGTTTCTGGTGCCTTTCCTTCCAGTCCTCCTGCAGAGACAATCCCAGTAAAATACAGCACCTCTTTAAAAAAGAAACGTTACTCTCAGGGGTTACTTGCAGCTCTAGGATCTGACAGCAAAGGTGCCTGAAAAGAAAACATTTATTTATGAGTGAAACACATGTCACTAGGGGCAAAGCAGGAATCTTCAAAGACGTCTTAGGGTTTCAGTACTAGCTTTCTAGCTAGCATTGGGTCTCACTGGCAACTAAAGAGTCTAAGATCTCCTCATCTAATTTTTTTAAACTGTCAGTCACAATCACTTTAATGCTCAAGAACTCCTATCCTACAAGCCCACTGTTTGTTAAATGCTCTGATCTAAGGACAAAAAAGGCTGTTAGTCTCATTCAAAAATATCCCAGGCTGACAGTTGTCATAATTTTCCCCATTGGGGTTATAATAATCTCAAAATATATACTAGTGAAAATTCAGATACTAAGAAGACATGGAAGACACATCCATTTTGACTGGATTCACCATACATGGGTGAAAATTTTATTTTTCAGCAGCGAGACTGTACCAGACTTTTTGGTAGGCCCTGTAGCAATAAAGCAATGCATAACAGTCTTAAACTAAAAGAGATTTAGATTAGATATTAGGAAGAAGTTCTTCACTGTGAGGGTTACGAGGCACTGGCACAGGTTGCCCAGAGCAGCTGTGTTTGCCCCATCCCTGGGAGTGTTCAAGGCCAGGCTGGATGGGGCTTGGAGAAACCTGGTCTAGTAGAGGTGTCCCTGCCCATGGCAGGGGAGCTGGAACTAGATAATCTTTAAGGTTCCTTCCTACCAAAACCATTCTATGATTCTATGATTCTGATTCCTGTTACAAAACCAGTAAGTCAAAAGTATTTCTGACATAAAGCTCAGTGACTTTGAAGCCAGTTGCCACTAGACTTGGTATAAACTTTTGGGGAGTTTCTTAGTGTCTTAGAATTCAAAATCTCATTTTGTATTTTCAGGTAGGACTCACAGAGCCTTACTTCTGCCTAAGCTGCTATTTAGGTAAAATGCTGTACTTGAATGTCAATCTGTGAATTTTGGAGTCCACAAAAACCAAGCAATACCTAGAACTCAGGCCACCTACTACTAACATTTCTGTGTTCAATGATTTACATTACACTCACATACTATAGACAGGCAACATCGCTCTTCTTCTCAAAAGCCATGATCATTTGAACACTATTATTTATGCTTGTAACTCCTCTCTAGCAGGTGGATCTAATGGCCTTTTTCTGAACTGTCCTTCATAGTCCTTTGAGGAAAATGCAAATGCAGGTATCTGTTGACACAAACCAAACTTGCAGGAAGGAGAGAGAGAACCAGAGTCTTTGCCATATCCTTCCACATAACATTTTTGACAATTTTCTGTTTAAAGGATTAGGCAGTTGTCACCTCCCCACTTAAAAGAATCTCATATCTTCACCTAAGATGTTCTTTTCTTTTCATTGGTCTTTGAAGAAATTATATGGATGTCCTTGTCTAAAACTGCCATTCATGAATATTTCTTCTGGCTGGTTTCAGCATTTGAGATACCAAAAGAAATCAGTGCCAGGTTTCTTATTGCTTTTTCATCAAAAGCTCAAACCAAGTAATAAATGCAATCCAGAAAGTACCTCTCAAATGTCCATCATTTGCTCCAAAAAAGAAGGAAGAATATGGGATTTTTATTCTACTCTTGTTCACTTAACTACTTGTAGGGTTAGATGTGAAAGAATAGTCTTTTTTTTCCTTTTCTCCTTTTGTCCTAATTGCATATGACAATCTGCTGATAGAGAAAAAGGACAAAAATGGATCGTGGTCAAATTGTCATCACTAGTGCCCTGAACTGGTGCTTCAGAAAGACACCATTTGCTACAACTGTAAGGCTCTGTAAATTTCAGGATGCCAGATTTATTTTTTTTTTAACTGGGAAATAAAAAGAAATCTGTAAAGTAGGATAGCAACAGTAAACTTCTATTTTTCAGAGACACCTTCTGTCCAGTTAATAAATTATGCTTTTTCTAGTAAAACACTACTCATTAATTTTGAAGACCAGCAATACACTTTGGCTGCCTAAGGACTTAACGCTTCACCCTAGCCTGCATTTAGCATAGGAAAGTCTTGGACTGTTCTGCTGCTGATTTTGTACTCAAGACACTAAAACACAGTTTTGATCAGTGCCTGTCTGATATCAGTATGTGTGCAGGGAATGGAGGAAACAGCTTGCAAACAAGCAAACGAAAGTCCTTAAAGAAAGATTGGACTTTCTTGCAAGCCGAGGGAACCATCCTTAGCTATGTCCCAACACTAAGCATGCAGCACAAAAGAAACATGAATAAATGGTATGTTTTCTGAATTACAAAAAGGAAAGTATTCACTTAAAGAGTGGAAATATGAGTACCAGGTTGCATAAGGCCTTTTTTTAATTATTGTGTCCGATTACGGACTTCAGCTGTCAAAGCTGAGTGGTCTGAAGGAGGGATAACCCCTCCCTGCTTTGGGGCCAAGGCAGAGTGTGGGCTGGTCCCCCTTCCCCCACAGCAGCCTGGACCTCATCCTCCCTGCCCAGGCAGCATTTGGTCTCCACAAAGTGAGTGCTAATTTATAAGCACCAGGGACAATTAAGGAGTTTGGATTCAAACACAGGCCTGAATCCCAAGCTTACATACAGCTCAAGACTGAAGGTATGGGTCAAACTTAAAGTCTGAAGGCATTGATCTAAATTATTGCAGGCTCACAAGAGGCATTACTGAAAACTACCATTCCAGTAACACAAAATATTGCCACCTACTACCATTTGTAAAAAAAATAAATAAATTGTTTTTTTCATACACCATCCTAAAGGATGAAGTGCACTTTCACAGCAAACGTCTCACAGATTTTCTTAAAGACCAAAAAACCTGTGCTCTCTTCTGTACACCTAAGTTTAAAATAATGAATATAAAGTGAGGAGAGGCCAAACAAGGAGCTATCCACAAGCACAGCTTAACCAGTGTAAGCCAAAAAAACCCCACTGACAAAGTATCTGTTTAAAAAGGTTATATGATCACATACAAAAGAACAGTTAAATAAATGGGCAGAACTGATCTTTTTTATACCACATCATGACAATCATCAAATCTAAGATGTATGTCTTTGTCATTACATCAGTGGATACTTGCAAACATGCCTGAGAAATCTGAAAAATTACTTGTGTAACTAAGGAAAAAATAAGGATGCAACATAGTAACCCCCTTTTTTCTCCTACTAATAATCAAACTGTTTGAAGCCTCAGGCTGGCCTTTTAGCATCACTGATTCAATCCTAACATTTAGACCAGAAGCAGCTTGGTGAAAACCCATGGTCATGATCCTGTTGTGATGTTTATCATCTGCTGTCTGGCAGTGTAAGTGCATTGCGCACATGGTGATGCCCATCTCCCATTCTCCAAAAGCTGGCTGTCAGCATAGTCTTCAGAATAAAGGGCATACAAGGGGCAGTGTCGACTGGCTGCAAGGTGTCTGGAGGGCCTTCTGTTGTTAAAACCTTGGAAAGTGTCTCACATTGGAGTAAGGGGAAACATCTTGAATGGTACTGTATTCTGCATTTATATACAGACGCGCAATACTGTCTTTTGTGTCTCTTTGGTATGGAACAAATACCTGCTTGCAGACTGTTCATACAGATATCACTGCAGTTCTGTGGGGGTGGGGAGGGGAATATTGCTTTTCAGCAAGCGTATGTTGAGCGTATGTTATGCTTAGGAACAGGATTCACTTCTTCCTTACTTTTGCATTTTATTCACATCCTGAACTTAAGTCACAGCTCTTGAAAACTTGCAATTTACTTTGCAAATTCTTTGTTCCAATATAAACCATTTTGCCATGACACTCAATATTAACCATTTTGCCATGACAGTATTTTTTGGGGGCCTATAAGCCTAACGCTTCTTTCACTTGCAGTTAAAAGACTGCAGGCCTTGAAGAGCAATCATCCACTTTCTCTATCACCATATGCACAAGACAGGGTCCACCAGCTTTTTTTCTCTCTCTTCATTCTGCCCTTCCTTCCCCATCTTGTATCGAGGGCTGGTTGTTCTCATGCACCATTAATATCCCCCAAATGCTCAGAGGCCAGGTAGCAACATGACCAGTCTAACGCTAGCCCCGTATTTGATTCTGTTGACCTATAAGAGATTCATCAGTGCAGAAATCCTTTTAATTGGATACCAGCTTTTGGGGCAATTTAGCCTACAACCTTCAGTGTTGGACATAAAAGGCACAGAGAGCTGAAAACTTTTCAAGCAGATAAGGACACAGATTTTCTGGAGTCAACTCTTTCCTCTTGCAAACTGCACAATGTTCATAAAGTGAGGACACTGCCTCCATCTTTTAACTGGAGATTTTTACCACCCCCATTCAAAACACCTGATTTCATACATTAGTTACAGGTAAGCAGTATGACAGAGAAGAAATGCTGTTTGCTACTTGGTGGCACAGAGAACAGAAAACATGATTTTAGCCAAGGAAAGAGTAGCAATGAGGTAATCCCTTCACTAGCATGTGTGAAGAAGTAGGAATTTAATCTTGACAGACCTTTTTCTTCCCCAGCATTACTGTTTTTCATATGACAACAGCCTGAGTCATTTGCGTAGGCTCATGAAAGCAAGGTTTTCCTTTCTGCATGTGCTTTAATCGTTGCCAAATATTTTACTCTCCCGTGTAGTCTGCTCTAACTGCTTCTCTCCTGGGGTACAATGACACAGCTCCTCAATCTGGGAATTTGTGAGTGTCCGGCCTTTCCACTGTCATTCTGGTATCAGGAAGAACTGAAATGTTCCTGGTATGTATCCCCAGTGAAGTGTTCCTGGTACGTGGCCCCAGTAAGCATGAAGTTGGGAATCACAACAATGAAGAGCTGTTTCACAGAATCACTGAATGGTTGAGGTTAGAAGAGACCTTTGAAGATTATCTTGTCCAAATCCTCTGCTCAAGCAGGCTCACCTAGAGTAGGCTGTCCAGGACTTTTGAATATCTCTAAGGATGGAGACTCCACAACCTCTCTGAGCAACCTGTGCCAGTGCTCAGTCACCCTCACAGTAAAAAAATGTTTCCTGATGTTCAGACAGAATCTCTTGTGTTCCAGTTTGTGCCTCTAGTCCTGTCACTGGACACCAGAGAAAAGAGCCTGGCACCATCTTCTTTGCACCATTCCTTCAGATACTTACACACATTGATGAAATGCCATGTGAACCTTCTTTAGGCTAAACAGTCACAGCTCTCTCAGCCTTTCCTCATAGGAAACATCCTCCAGACCCTTAATCGTCTTAGTAGCCCTTTGCTGGCTTGTGTTCAACTTGATGCTCGCCAGGACCCCCAGGTCTTTTTCTGCAAAGCTGCTTTCCAGCCAGCTAATCCCCAACATGTGCTTGGGATTCTTCCTTCCTAGGTATAGGTCTTGGCACTTTCCTTTTTTGAACCATAGGATGTTCCTGTCTGTCCATTTCTCCAGCCTGTCCATGTCCCTCTGGATGGCAGCATGATCTGATGTTTTATCAGACACACCTTCCAGTTTTGTGTCTGGACCACTGATGAAGATAGGTGTACTGTTCACTGGTTAAAAAGCTGTCTGGATTACTGAGCCCCAAGAGTGGTGGTGAATGGAGTTAAATCCAGTTGGTGGCCACTCACAAGTGATGTTGACCACGGCTCAGTATTGGGGCCAGTTCTGTTTAATATCTTTGTTAATGATCTGGACGAGGGGATCGAGTGCACCCTCACTAAGTTCACAGATGACACCAAGCTGGGGGGGAGTGTTGATCTGCTTGAGGTCAGGAAGGCTCTGCAGAGGGATCTGGACAGGCTGAGTCAGTGGCTGAAGCCAATTGTATGAGGTCCAGCAAGGAGAAGTGTCAGGTCCTGCACTTGGGTCACAGCAATCCCAAGCAACGCTACAGGCTTGAGGAAGAGTCGCTGCCAAGCTGCCTGGTGGGAGAGGACCTGGGGGTGTTGATTGACAGCCGGCTGAACATGAGCCATTGGTGTGTCCAGGTGGCCAAGAAGGCCAATAGCATCCTGGCTTGTGTCAGAAATAATGTGGCCAGCAGGACTAGGGAAGGGATTGTCCCCCTGTACTGGGCACTGGGCCCCTCGCTACAAGAAAGACATCGAGGTGCTGGAGCATGTCCAGAGGAGGGCAAAAAAGATGATGAAGGGTCTAGAGCACAGGTCTTATGAGGAGCAGCTGTGGGAACTGGGGTTGTTCAGCCTGGAGAAAAGGAGGCTGAGGGGGAACCTTATTGCTCTCTACAACTATCTGAAAGGAGGTTGTAGTGAGGTGGGTGTCCATCTCTTCCCCCAAGTGACAAGTGATAGGACAAGAGGAAACAGTATCAAATTGTGCCAGGGGAGGTTTAGATTGGATGTTAGGAAAAAATTATTCACTGAAAGAGTTGTCAAGCATCGGAACAGGCTGCCCAGGGAAGTGGTTGAATCACCATCCCTGGAGATATTTAAAGGACATGTAGATGTGGTGCTTAGGGACATGGTTTAGTGACGGTCATGGCAATGTTAGGTTAGTGGTTGGACTTGATCTTAAAGGGCTTTTCCAACCTCAAGAGTTTGATGATTCTGTGATTCTTTGTTGAACAGGATTGGACCCAGTATTGTCCCCTAGGTTACACCACTAGTGACTGGCCTCCAACTAAACTTTCTACCGCTGTTCAGCACCCTTTGGGCCATTCAGCTGATTTCAGTCTGTCTCACTGTCTGCTCATCTGGCCCATATTTCATCAGCTTCTTTATGAGGCTGTTATAGCAGATGGTGTTGAAAGCCTTCCTGAAGGCAATGTAGACAATATCCACTGTTCTTCTCTCATCTAGCAAGCCAGTCATCTCATCATAGATGCTTATCAGGTTCATCAAACATGACTTTCTCTTTGTGAATCTATGCTGACTACTCCCAATCACCCTCGTGCTCTTCATGTGCCTGGAAATGGTTCCCAGCATCAGTTTGCAGGGCTGGAGGTGACGCTGACTGGTCTGTAGTTTCCTGGGTCCTCCTGGTCCTTCTTGAAGGTAGCGACATTTGATTTCCTTCAGTCATCAGGCACCTCTCCTAGTCACCATGATCATGCAAAGATTATCAAGAATGACCTTGTAAAGACCTCAGCCAGCTCCCCTAGCACTTGTGGCAGCATGCCATCAAGGTCCATGGGTTTATATATTTCCAACTTGTCAATATATTCCCTGACCAGATCCTCCTCAACCAAGGGCACACCTTCCTTGCTCCAGGCTTTCCCCTGGTCTTCAGGGTGTGACATTTCTGAAGGCTGGTCTTGCTACTAAACAATGAGGCAGAATAGGCACTCAGTACCTCAGTCTTCCATGTCCCATGTCTCCAGGGCTCCTGCCATCATTCAGTAGCAGGCCCACATTTTGTCACCTATGCACTTATAAGAAGCCCTTCTGTCATCAGATTCCAGTCCTGTTGGGCTTTAGTTTTCCTAATCTCCATCCCTGCGTGCTCAGGCACTATTTCTATATTCATCCTGGGTTACTTCTCCCTGATTCCACCTTCTGTAGGCTTCCTTTTTGTGTTTGAGTTTTGCCAGGAGCTCCTTGTTCATCCATGCAGGGCTCCTTACGTTTTTACCTGGCTCCTGCTTGTTGGGATCAACTGTCCTTAAGCTTGGTGGTGGTGATCCTTGAATATCAACCAACTTTCTTGGACTTCTTTTCCCTCCAGGGCCTTATCTCATAGGCCCCCCCATATCTCATGGTCTTTCAAGCAGATCCCTGAAGAGGCCAAAGTCTGCTCTCCTGAAGTCCAGGTTTATGATCTTGCTTTTTGCCCTGCTCCCTTCTCTGAGGATCCTCAACTCCACCATCTCGTGGTCACTGCAGCCGAGGCTGCCTTTGACCTTCACATCCCAGTACATCCTTCCTTTTTCATGAGTATAAGGTCTAGCAGAGCACCTCTCCTCGCTGGCTCCTCTATCACCTGTGTTTGGGTTAACCAGTTTTATAAGCCTGCAATGGAGATACCTACATCTACACTAACAACCCAAGGGCCACTTTATAGTTAGTGGAAATAAACAGGAACTTTTGGAATGTGGTTCATCCAACCTACTTTAAACTCTACTTCATGCTGATTTGAACCCCACTTATAAGTACTTATTTATCTCCATCAACTATTAACAGTGTAGAGGGTGACTAACTCGCAGGTACATAACTGTGTTTGGTCCTATCCCCAAAGACTATTTCTGTCTATGTGTTTGTTTTACTTTGTAGAAGGTTGAGTTTTCATCTTTCAAAATTAGTTTTATTCTCTATTGAAACCAGCAAGTGCCCTTATAGCCTCCCATTTGCCATTTCGATTTGCACAGAAAAAAGACTAAAAACCAGAAGAGATCAAAGATGTGTCATAAATTCAGGTCCCTTTAATGAGGAACTGGATGTCCAGATAAGGACATGCCATTAACACGAAATCACACACCAGATTTCACAGACTTTCACCTTAACTGTAATCAGCTGTTCTGATATGCATAGCAAAACTAGCTCTAAATCATTGACATGAAATGCCCAAGTAATATAATAACTGTATGTATATATGCACATACAAACATCAGTATGAATACATACTGATATCTAGATCAGCATGATACACACATGTAACAATATTTGTGCACACACATTTATGAAAGTGAGACGATATTTAAAATTGTGGTAAACAAACAAACAAACAAACAAACAAAGAAAAAAGTAAGTGCCATTTCTTTTTCTGTTTGGAGGTAGTATGTAGAACAAAGAAGTTTATGCCAATTTACATTATAATTCTAAAAAAAATCCATATTTAGCACCGGAAGAACAGATTGACAAAAACAGTAACTTGCATTTTAAAAGCAAAAAAGCATGCACACAAACAAAACCATAAAAAATAGCTGATGTATAAAGTCTAGGCAGGACTGGCACATTTTAGTCTATTGAGTAAAGCCACAGAATGCTTTAGAATGGTCATTATGTAAAAAGAAAAAGGATACTGATAAAGTACATCAGAATAAGTTAGATGCTTAGGCAAATAAGTGCATTTCAAAAAGATTTTCTAAAGTAAAATTATTCAGTTCTTCACTGAAATTCATGCTGAACACATTGTACTCACTAGCTAAAAGAACTAGGCACAGAAATTAGAAAGCAATGTGCCTGTAGAATGTAACTCCCTCCTTTTGCTGAAAATCAACTATTTTCTGTCTTGCTGGTGCTACTACCAAATAGGTATCAAGAATACATACCAAGGTATTCCTAAAGATAAAGCCTCAAGAGAATCTGAATTTTAGAATAGAATCACAGAATGGTTGAGGCTGGAAGGGACCTCTGGATATCATCTGTCCAACCCCCCTGCTCAAGCAGGGCCACCTAGATCAGGTTGCCCAGGACAGTGCCCAGATGGCTTTTGAATATTTCCAAGGAGGGAGACTCCACAACTTGGCTGTGTTACTTTATGTTCTCAATCTGTGATTATGAGATGAATAAAAATTTATTTTCGCTAATAATCTAATATGATGCACTTTCAGGAATGTTTTAATATATCCGAGAAAAGAAAATGAATAAGTAAAAATTAGACCATATGACAAACTAAGACATAGTGCAGAACTAGTACTAGAGCTGTCAGAGAATATTTCTAATAAGAAATGATTTCACACTTGGATGGTAGAGCAACTAAAGAGTCCACTTTGGCAGAATGAGTCACAATAGGAGATAGACTATGAAAGCCCAATGTAGCTGCAGGTATATGTCTGGCCCCATTTCTTGCAGTCCCAGTATGATGATGGCAGACTTTTTACACACTTCTTCTCACCACTGCTGCATAGTGAAGTTACGTCTGATGAGTCTCAAGCACAATCTATGCGGTGGTATATGCTTGGATCTGCAAAGAGCTTAGACGAAGGATTAAATCCCCTAAATATTCAGATAGGTGATTTAGAGATAATTCTGGCAGTCTGAGCAACAGGTCTTTGCTGCATTGCACAGTGGGTCCACCGTCAACCAGGACAGGGAATTTGCTGGTTCTTCGTACCACCCAGAGCTCCTGCATTTGCCTCCAGCACAAAGATGTAAGAAGAGTGCTTATGTAAGCTTAGCTCTGCTATGGGGATGCATATCTGGACTAGGGATCACAAAAAACCTGCTGGATCTGCCAGTTTGGATGAATTTCGAGATCTTTACTCCAGGACAAGGTTTTCTTTTCTTCAGAAAGTTTACATTGTTCCCACCCTTCATGATTCTGCTGGGTTATTTCAAAAACTCTCTACATCCTGATTTCCAACCCTGTTCCTCTCTTGTCCCTTATACAAGTGCACTGGGCATGAGGCCAATACTGATTTTGTTTCTGGTTTTGAAGATCAGAAACAGTGCTTGGTGGAAGAGTTGGGACTTCTTCCAGCAATTCATTGCCTGCCACTCACTCTCCAAATAAAAGTTAGAGAGAGCAGGGTCCCTAAGAACTGTTTCAGGCCCTGGGTCAAATTGCTTTAGGCTTCTCACACTTCTTGGCAGCTCTGATAGAATCTTATCAGAAGTCATCTGGGCAGACAATTGTAATTACAGGTGGCTTAAAAAAGACAAAGTTGAGAAAACATTTTAACATGCGGTTCTTACGTGCCACCAACCTATGTGCTCAATGTTTCTCCACTACATTATATTACCTTCTTCTCCCTAGGTCTAATTGGCATCTGCTTTAAATTGGCTTTTCTTAAGTGACATTCCATTGAAGTAAATTCTTGGAAGCTGTGTGCACCTGAATTATCCTGGTGTAATTGTACATTTGATTTTCTTCCATGAAACCAGAAGTGAGTTTTGCCCTATCTGCTTAGACTAGTCGTCATTACTGTATTTCACCTCTTCCCTGCAAATATTTTTATTGTGTTCCTGCTAGCATGAGAAAAGATTCTACAGAAATCATTGGGTTATTATACTTGGCTGTGCAAAGAGCAATGCAGGAATGCAAGAAGGAGATGAGGAGTTTGAAAGAGATAACTTTTCACCAGAAAAAGCAGATCCCACCTAAGAATCACAACTACACTTAAATAGCTAAATACTTCTATAAATGTGGTTCTTAGTAATTCCTGCCCAACATGTGCTTCTTTTCTCCAAAGTCAACAGGAGCTTTTATCTGTCTTAAACAATCCTTATTATGCTCACAAAGAAACAAATATTAAAGGATCTAAGAATATATTGCTTAATCCCAGCAGGAAAAATGTTTCTCCATGGTAACTTAGGGAGAAGAGCAAAGCTGTCTTTTTAGGATTCTTGATTCTGTGAGAGGGTAGGGCCTGGTGTGCTGCAGCTCCTAACAATGTATTGCAATAGGCAGCAGCCTGCCAGTGTACAGAGCAAAACGTTAATTAACTACATTAGCCTCTCCCAAGCTTTCCCAGGTAGGACAGGAAACACTGAACCAAGTCAAAAAGAGAACATGACAGGTGTAGGAAACTGAGAGAAACAACAGGTCGCTACCAGGCTGCCTCTCCTTGGGGAGCATGTATTATCTAGCCAGATATTCCTTTAAAAAGCTGATCCCAGAAAAGATGTTTCTCTCTCCTCCTGATTGCTATTTTTTTGAACTAAGATGCTGTTGCAGAAGCAGCGAGGCTGGTTCAGCCCAAAATACTTCATTAATCCTCTACCTTTGATAGCCTCTTGTTCTGTTTAAGGTAAGTAACATAAATGTTCATTTCAGGGTCTCACTGAATTAGGTTTCTCACTGAACCTTCACCTCAGTTTGAAGTTCAGTAACTGATTGTCATTGGTCTTCAGTCCCAGAATACAAAAAATGGCACCCTTGCCCTTCTGCCTTCCCACAGCTGAGTAACAAAACAGCTGCAGCCGTGTTAGCTACAGGCACAGTGTGATATTCTCTGCCACATAATCACTCCAGATCTTTCAAAGCTTTATAGTGTTTCCTCAAGGTGTTGACGTGCTTGGTATCAGGGACCATCTCCTTGTTCTCTTTCTGTACAGCATCTGGCTGATGGGTTCCCTTTCCAGGACCAGCTCTCACAGGATTTATAGTGATGCTGTAATAACAACATGCTCTAGTTAAGACTAAGTTAAGCCACCCAGTCGTTGGTTTGCTGTAACCAATTCTACAGAATTCTATAATTTCTGTCTTGGACACTTGTCAAGAAAACAAGTTGCTTAGCAAGAATTATTAGAAAATACATCAATCTTTCTTAAATAAATAGGCAAAACTAATTTTCAGGTTCCTTAGTGGCCCAAAATTACCTGAAAGACACAGCAGGAATATTTCTTTCTCTTCTTAGAACTGGTGTCAGGTATCATCCCCTGGGGGATGTCCTGACTGAGGTCTTCCATCAACAATCTAACCACAATCACCTTCAACTTTCAGTAGCTTCTTTATTCTTTAGTCCTAAGATCTCCTAGCATTTTTGAGATACTAAACACCCCAAAAACCTAAGAGCAATCAGAGCCTGTACATCATTTCCAATCTCTTAAGAAAAAATCAGAATTAATTTTCTTTCTGAATGCTATAAAAAGAAACATCAAAACTAGTGTCAAAATAATATAAGTATTTCCTACAGGAATATGTTCAAAAATCAAAGTTTTAATGTTAACACTCAAATTAAATTATTTGAAAATTTGTGATAGTGGAATGTAATGGGACCCAGCCAGCACTTTTAAATGGATTTACTTTTCACTATAGTAACTTCCCAGAAAGATCAAAAGGCTTCTAAACTCAGAAAGACAGGTCTTATTAGGATATAAATACCTAATAAATAGAGAAGCACTCAAAGTGACTGGGTGAGATGGAACAGAAGTAAAAGGGTTTATAAACAAATCTCTTTCCCGCTCGTTGTACCCTCACTTTCTGGAGAGCTTTTGGCCAACGCTAAAGCTTTCTGCTTGGGATCATACTGTGCCCAGTCCTCTCGGCTCCCGAGGATGCCTTCCCTCCCACCTCTGTCAATGCTGGCTTCATGCAGGCTGCCCGCTCCCCCTGCAGCCCCAGAGCAGAGGGTGTCTTGCTCAGCGTGGTGCCTTTCCAGCTCTTCTACTGGCTGCTCCACATCCACTTCTGGGGCTGCGGGCAGGAGCTGGCCCCACTCCACTGGCAGGTCCCAGCAACCTTCACCCTCTCTGCAAGCAGCCAGTGTGCTGATGGAGAGCAAACCAACTCAATGTGCCATCAACACCCACCCAGAGGCTTTAACATGTATAAAACATCAAGGCTACAAATCTACTTTGCACATCTCCCAGCCTCCTGGTCTGATGCCAGCTGAGACCCAAAATTGCTTGTACTGCATTTACGGTCACTTAAAATAGTGCTTTCAGAATTATTTTTGTCAGAGGGGTGCAGCAGGTGAAGGAGCAGTGTTTGAAAGAAAAAATAATCTTTCCCTTCAAGGGGTTAGTTTTGGCTATGAAGATTTATTACTATAAAGTGTACCTCTATCATGTTCTCTCCAAAACCCACCCACTTCAATTATTCCATATAATTTTAGAAATAAATAACTGAAAATATCTCCAGCACTATCCAGCAAACAGAAAGCTTGGTTGTGCTTGCACTTTTGCTCTGTACTTCCATGATCTTGGCAGCTGGATCATGAGATACAGCACCTGAGAGCAAAGTGTGGCTCCACAAGATCCCAGCAGAACCCTGAGCAGAGCAGGGATGCCTGTCTATCTGCAGGGGTAATACAGGCAATGTTGGTGGGTCTCTAACAAATCAGCTGAGCAAAATTCAATATAAAGTTCAGGTTAGATGTATTCTGCAGCACACATAATCCCGTTTCTCAGCAGCTATATACCTTGCCTGAAGTATTCAGTAGAGCCCGTAGGCTGAGCTTCCTGGCAGGGTAAAGGATGTGGGTTTCCTTGCTCCCAGGTTGCTAGAAGACCTACTATTTCCCAGCTATAATCTCTCAGATGAAAAGAGATTACTGCTTCCACATTCCAAAAAGAAAAGAGATTTTATTGGTTTTTTTGTTTTGGTCTGGGGTTTTTTTCTGCTTTTTCCAGGGATCAGGTCTGGTCAGGGGCTGGTGAGCACTCCTACAGTGTCAGACCCACTGGAAGATGAAGTTACATACTGACCCTGGTCTTGCACCCAGCTAGCATTTCAGTGGGAACTACCTGCCCAGGCATCACCTGAGCTGGGTATGCTCACACCTGCAAATCTGGGCATCAGGGAAAGTCTTGGGGCAGAAATGGGAAAAAATCACAGAGGTTCGCTACTCTCCAGAAAAAAAACTGCTGCTGCACAAGTATTTTTTACACTACAGGTCTGAATTTGTGGGCCTAATGGCTACCTACATCTTGTTTCAAGCTCCCAGGAGAAAAATAAAAAGGAAAAGGCATTTAGATTTTCAGTGACCCCGATGGGCAGGGCACCAAACCCAAAAGGACCAGTTCAGTAAGACACTTGGCTTCCACTTAACCTTCTTGGGAGAGTAATCCCTCTGAAATAAAGACTACGCAAGTGTTCAAATTGGGCATGTGTTTATTTATCTCACTGAACCAGTGAGATTAGAACTGGGAGGGAAGGAAGGGATTCTTTATACCCTATCTTGTTATTGCAAAATAAAAGGAAACAATTTCTGCATCCCAAATATGATCTTCACATTTAATTTTGTATTTATCTTGAGGATATTTTAGTATTAAACTGTTCACATAAATATTTTTGCCCTAGATTTTTCAAATATTGTTCACATTTGGAATTGTACCTTTTTACCACTTATTTGATAACCAGTACTTTATCAAATTTGGCTGCACTTATTATCTAGGTTTTTTATGGACAGTGCACAGTAAGCTTGGCACATAGCTAAAGAAAATCAATTGTTAATCTGGATGTCTCATATTGATCAAGTTTATTTTTCCTTAGAAATGAAGATGTGACAGAATGGACATATTCTGATTTCATTGTAGATATTAACTAAAGAACAAGACTAATTGCAGTTGTAAGCAAGAGTACCTCAGCATTCCTTTCTTCGTTAATTAAAAAAAAAATATTTGTCTTTCAAGAAAGGCCTATAGTATTCATTGGATTGGATGGTTTGGAGCTGCAGAACTTTCTAAGTCATCATTTTTAAGATAAAAGATTTTCCATTCCCACTGGCAAATTTACCTGACGGTGAACCACAAATATCTTGTTTGGACTAATTTTTCCAAGCTTTGCTGTTTGTAAATTCTTCCATGTCTACTTTACTGTGTTTTGTATTTAATAGTTCAAAAGGGAGTTTTGCAACAGAGAGCCGCTTTTGCTCTGCAAATTCACACCTCCAAAAAAGGACAACTAGTGTGAGCTGGTTAGCTTTTTGTCCTATCTCTTCATTACCTGTCTTTTGATTTCTGATTTCTTTTCTTCACATATTCAGCTATTGAAAATTTGCTTGCAGATTTCCTTTCTGTAAGTTTCTTTTATGAGTAAAGAACAGATTTATCTCCTTGGGACTACACAGTAAGGCTTTGTTCTGTTTGTTACTTTCTGATGACTTTAACAATGCATGCTGATAACTGTGCATTTCAAAGATTCACTCCAAGAGAAACAGACTGGTATTTGAGTAATATCAGTGAAAGCCAGAGTAAGAAAATAAAGTTAAGCTCTTAAACTTGTGCTCAGGTACCCAAATATAAGTTTTGGCATGCTTTTCATAGGGCTGAGATGCCTCGACTGAAAAAGCTTTACTCAACACTTTTGGGAGAGAAAGGGACAGAGCAGCTCACACCACTGAAAGCACCTACTACATTGTCATTATCTTGTATATCTATATTTGTCTTGGCACGTGGCAGAAAAACTAATAACTGCTATTAAGCAAATCAGGTCCTTGAAAAAAATTGAAAAATATGGAAAAAACTGAACGTTACCTGAACACTTCAACTTACTCACCCAAAAACCTGGGAGACAAAAATACCAAATTTTACATTATGATCTGAAAAAACATAGGATGAAGGACACTTAGTTAATCTTCTGGGTAATAAGACTGTGCCGCATGCAAAATCTTTCAGTGTTAATGGTCTGAAACATAAGATCATAAAGTGCACTTACGGTGGAAAGAGGGAAAAACGAGTATGAAGTCTCTTTCATTCTTATTCTTGAATAAGTTTGTTCTCTCTGCCAACTTTTCTGATACATGAAGAAAACCTGAAAAAGAAACAAGTAGCTGAAAATATCTTCCTGATCAGGGAACTGACTGTAGCACCAAGGTTTGTACCACCAAATTTCAGAAGCCTGTACCTTTACAGACTTTACAGACATTTAAGAAGTCTAAGCCATTCCTCTGACACTAGTCAAACCTCCAAAACTGTTTTGGTGCTGTCAGCACCCACATACTTAATAGAACTCTCATTTGTTTTCTTTTTCTCCTCACAGAATGAGTTAGAGAACTGGAAACATAGTTAATTGTCTTTGTCCCAGACAGACACACATGGGAAATGTACACTTCAAGATCCCAAGTATCCAAATATAGATGACTTGAATTCCCAAAAATAACATATCCATGCATGTTCTTTACCTCCTTGCTTTATTGTAAGTGCATCATCAGTTGAAAACTTCTACATGTCAAAGACTTGGAAGTAAATTAAGATAAGAACTTTCAATCAGAACTGGTTATTTAATCTTGAGATATGAGTGTGAACTGTGTCTTGTATTCTCTCCTTCCAGACAGCTTTTCAAGAACAAACTGAATCTGGATTACATAGAAATCTTTTTGGCAGCATTGTTTTTTGCACAGATTAAAGATTCATTGGAATGCATTCTTTCCATCCCTACGTGATTATGTGTATATTGGCCAACATTTTTAAACATGGAGTCCTCAGGCTGAACATTTTAAAATATCTTTAAGTTCCAAATACACGCTCTGACTTTCAGACCAGAAACCCAGCTCAGCAACTGACCTCATAAATCCCCTAAAATCCTAGTGTCCTTTTCCCTATAAGTAACTAAATGCTAGTAATTATCTGTAAGACAGCAGGATTCAGTACGGCCATATTTTCTTTTGAAATTTTGAACTTGGCAGTAGATGGTTACCTTGTGTGTCATCTTGTTACTGTTAAACAGCTCTTCCAGACCTGACTATTGAAATGGGTAAGATAAATTTTGTTGAACGGAGCTGTACAAAATCAGTCTGCTACAGAGAATAAACAGCCAAAATACAATTATATTGGTTTAGAGAACTGAATGACGTAGCTCAGGTTCAGCAATACTTTGGAAAACACAGAACAAGAAAGGCATAGTTACAGTGAATTTCATGATTCATCGGAACAATGTATGGCGCAATGGTGACCTTCAAAACTGGTGAAAACCCAACAGCCTCATTTAACTTTCTTGTGCTGTTTGCAGACAGAACAATGAGAAAGCAAACACCCAGAGTACTCTGGTCTTTGACTGGTTTTAGGAATATACACGGTAACATGCATGCCCATTTTTAAATGGTGGAGGAACTTTAATCTGTGAGGGAAATAGGGTTTGGTGTTCAACAAGTTTACATCTTATCTTAGCACTTGCCATTCCAAGTAGCTCAGCTCACAGCCAAAGAACCTCAATTTTACATACTTGGCAAACAACCAAACAAAAAAGAAATCCATATAATTTGTTTTCTCTATCTCTCTCATTATATCGTAGCTCAACATCTGTTTTTCAGTCACGAGCTCCTAAGAGCAGGGACCTTTATCACCACATTGAAGAAATGATGTTAAAAATCTAAAAAAATCTAAGCCAGCTGAACCTATTGGAAAGATTCTTATTATTGCAAAAAGCTTTGGTCTCATTATTCATTCTTCCAAAAAGCAGTATCTATTTGGAAGCTCCAGCTGGTTTTTATAGTAGCCATTAAATATAAAAAGGTAACATACATTCCTCCCCTCCTCCCCACCCCACCCCGCCATGTTCAAACATACACTAAGTAATTAAGTTCTGGTTTCTCTGTACGCCCTGTCCCTCTGTCCTTTGTCCCAGCTTCATCCTGTTATACCTCCAGTTTCTCCCGCATATGCTCCCCTCCTCCTGGTACTCCTATATTTATTCTTACATTCCCTCAAGCATTTTCTATCTACTTTTCAAGTCACATAATTTCTAAAGGGGCAAAGGGCAGCATGAACAGTGACAGGCTTGAAAGTACATGATTTTGACTGCCAGCCAGGAGGCCAAATGCAGAGGCTAAGTGTTGAGTTCACTCAGCAAGCTTTACCTTAAATGGGACAGCAACAGGAACCATTCTTCACTAACCAGCAGCCAGTTTATAAGAAATCTGTAGGAATTTAATATCTTCCAGACATCTAGCTTTATGTGAGAGCTTGCTGGACAGTGAATTGAGAAGGTCATCTGTAATCCAGAACTCCCCTGGCATCAATGTCTCTTCACTGTGGGTCCGTTGTATACAGGAGAGAAGACAAGCTTCTGCACCCTTCTGACCCTCCTGAGTTTTTTTATTATACTCTGTGCTTTGCTTCTCCACTTTGCTGTCCCACCCTGTACTCTTCTCTGCTGTACTCCAGTGCAGTGATGAGACTCTTTCCCAAGTTTACTCTGTGGTATAACTCATAAACATTCCCTCTCTCTGTTTCTCTTTCTATACCATGGGAGAAAATGGGATGTGGTTTAAAACAAAAAGAATATCAACCGCAGGAAATTAGAAATAGTGGCCCACATGGCTGGGGGGGAAGGGGAGCAAAACTGACTCTGGAGAGAGAGTCACCAGCTACTAGTTTACTAGCGCCTGTAGTAAAGTTTATGATAGATTTAGGTTCCCTAGGGAAATCCATCATTCTTGAGATGGTCTTTAAAGTATTTGATAATTGATGAAGATAATCAAGCCAAATGCCACCACAGAAAAATATCCAGAACTTCAGACTCCTTCCTGCACAAGTGCCTCTGTGTAAGGCAAAGATGCCACTCACAGGCATGCATTTGCTTGCGTACAAGGTGTCAGAAGGATCAAAAGCCTTGTCATTCAGAATTAATGCACATAGAGCAGAGGTTTACTGCACTCCACACTCTTGTGAGAATCTAAAATATTCAATTTTAATTTCCCCATTAAGACTTTGTCAACTGCAATAACTTAGTCTTTAAAGATAAAGACTGCTTAAATTGACATCTTTTTAGAAATGTGCACCTGACCTTCTCCATCTTCTCCAGTGTTGTGCTGGAGCTAGCAATTTCTAACTATTTTTAATTAGGTTTTGTTAGTTTTGCTCGTTGTTGGTTTTTTTAAGTCACACAGAAAAGTTCTAATATCTTTTCTTAATAAAAGTCATGAGTTTCCTCTGGAGACCAATAGTGTAATGTTCCAGCAGAAGATCTTTTCCACAGAACAGCAGTTTCAGAGGCCACAGGGGTCAGCGCTGCGGGCTGTGCGCAGCGTGGGGAGACACGCTATGTGGCCCAGAGGCAGGCAGGAGGGAAGGCAGGCCAAAATGGTGGTTTCACGGGGCCCTGCCCGATGGAAACGGGATTTTCCAGCAATTGTAGATGCACCTATTGTTGAGGGCAATGGAAGCGCCCCCATCTTGCCATGCCCTCACCCAGAACAGCCTGGGACATCACCCTGCGGCCCCAACATTGCAGCACCGGTGCTCCTCAAGAAGGGCCCTGCAGGAGGGCAGGGGGCCAGACACCATTCCCTGGGGCAGCGAGCACCTGCGGGTGCTTCCTATAGGCACTGTCATGGATGGACCTGCTCCTGGCCTGGTGTTTCGAGACAGAGGAGCGAGGACCACAGATGGGCTTCCCTGAGGAGGGCAGGGGCTGTGTGTTTCCACAGTGACCGCAGGCCTTGACCCGACCTTCCCCAGTGCTGCCTGCAGCTCCCCTGCAGTTGCCATAACAGCCCCACACAGCGTCAACGCTTTTATTGAAGTTCGCCACAGATGCTGTGAAGACATAAACCCGCGGCACTTCCATCACATGCGCTGCCTGGGGAGCACTGGAGAAGGCAACCTCCTGCTGAAAAAAGAATGGCGATATCTAATTGTTCCTAAACCAAATAAAGCTTGAGCCACACGCTCACATCCATGTGCAGGAGCCAGCAAGTGCTACGGCTCTTACTGGAAAGCATTAATGAAATGATGAGATGGGAAGGAAAGCAAGGACTGCAGTTAATAGGATAACATTTCTGATGCCTCTAAAGCTGGGGTTTGGGACCTGCTGCTGCAGCTGAAGCAACGTGTGCACTCAGCACCAAAGCTGTGGGTCAGGGAAGCAGAGAGGAATTGTGTCTCTCCCAGCTGCTCCATTCCTCATGTGCCCTCAGGCAGCGCAGGGCACTTCAGCTGGGCAATGAGGACAGCAGCAGAGCAGCACAGGACACAGGGAACAACGTCTGTAGTAAGTTCAGAAAATGGCAGCCATGCAGACTGGCCCCTGCAGTGACCCCATTTATCTCACCACCAGCACTAATATCTCAGAAGGTCTATTATTTTAGGTAGCATGGTAATATTAATACAAATGCGGTCAACAACAATCTTTGACATAGAGCATATTTTCCATATACATATAGTCTACCTCCTCGGTTCTTTTTAAACAGCCCAGCTATTAACATGAATAAACCCAGTGCTTTTCTTCAGGAAGGTGTCTTACACTACTATTCATCTCAAGTGTCCTTCCCATACTATGCTTGATCACCTACCCATCTGTTGGCTAAGTGGCATGTGTATGGGATATTTTCTAGCCAATGCTTAACAATGTAAGTGGGAATATTAACTACTGTGACATTTAGCTAGTAAAATATTTGCCATATTTTGCCCTGAAAAGGCAAAGACCCCAAGCCACATGCCATGTGCCTGCAGGGCCAGGCGTGATGTGCTCCTTGTTCAGCCATGTCTCTGTTTCCTAACGTGGGAGCTTTGCATAGCCCTCAGGGATGGGGCTATGCACTCTCACATCTGGCAAGCTGGGACAATGCTCTCCAGCTGCTAGAGGGATGCTTCTGGGAGCACAATCACCACATCAGTTTTTAAACTTAAGGTTTCTGTCGGTCTTCTCCTTTTCAGAGCTGTCTCAGTCTCCCATTTCTGGTCACTACCACCACTCCTCAGCTATGACCACCATTTTCCTCTTCATCTGTGTATCAACCTCCCTTTGGCATAAACACATATTTCATATTAATTTCATATCCAACATTGTTTGCTTCTTTGCCCTTGGTATTTGCCTTAATCTTGCATGGACCTTCTCATATACTCATTGAATCATTCACTTCTGTGCAGTTGAATTATCAGACCATCTCCTGGCCACCAACACTCATGTTTTACATTATCAGACAAGAACTACTGGGCTTTCTTCCATGCTGATCTCTTTCCCTCACACTCAGAAAATGTTCCCAAAACGCCTACAAAAATTTGATAATGTTGATATTCCTAATGCAGCTAACTAATACTGCTTGATTTATGCATGAATTTCTCATCCATCTTTCTCTGGTTTATGCTTGAACTGCACTCTTTGAGAGCTAGGCGGTCCCTTTTGGCTCTGTGTTTGAACACTGGCTGTCATGACTATGTTCTGATAATGATACCCTGAAAGATCCACAAACGCAGACAGTAAATTAGTTCTATGTTAAAATAAAATCCATGGAACTTTAGCTTTAGCAGGTATTAAAGGCCTGATATTTAAGTCTAATGCATCTCTTGGGTCACTCTATAAAGTGCATAGTAAGACAGCAAGGCCTTGAAATAGGCCTACTAGTCTGCTGAATGGAGGAACCACTAGATGGTCTTGAAGCTAGTGTAGGAAGAACTGCTACTGAGGACCATTAGTACTTCATAGAAACACAGAACAGCTGAAATCAGTCAGGACCTCTGGGCACTGTCTGGTCTACCCATTATGTTCGGAGCAGGGTCAGCTACAGCAGGTTACTCAGGATCTTGTCCAGTCAGGTTTTGTGCAACCTGCTCCAGTGCAACCTGCTCCAGTGTTCAGTCACCCTCACAATAGAACTGTTCCCAAATTATCATAGAATTCTAGGCTGACAAGTGCTCAGGCAACATCTTGATAGTGTGCAGAAGAGCAAAGAGAGAACAAGGGCAGGCAAATACACCTCTGAGCTCCTGAACCCAACCCCATTTTTAGCTTATAACCAGCTCCATTGGTGGAGACTGCTTGCACTTTCTCCAGAAGGTAAAATCTCAAAACTTTTTGATGCTAGTGAGCTGGTCCAGTGCAACTGCTCCAGAAGTCCTGTGTACGCACCAATTTCCCAAACATAAGCTTCAGCAGCACCAGTGATGTGTGTGAACTATCTGTTACTTACCACAAACCTGAAACAGAGCATTACCACAGATGACAAAGCAGAGCATCACTGATGCTGACACATCAGCTCAACAGCCACGTGACCTCGAGCAAAAAGATCAAGACAAGTTCACAATCTAAGCAAGAAAACCTGTTCATGAAGAAGCTGGGCGTGTAATGCAAGCTTCTCTTGCTATTCAAGAAAGCTGATTTTCTTTGGCTGTTTAGTGATGTTTCTCCTCATTGAGGAGCATATTTCTGTGAAAAATTTCACAAAACATTTGTCAAAATTTCGGTATAAAAGATCCTCTATCAGAAAAAGAAAAACCCCAGAAACAGAGATCTTCCCTTTCCTCATCTTCACACCTGCCTACACACACACACACTTTCTCCAGCTAAAACATTTTTCGGTTTGGGGTTTTCCTTTTAGACAGTGATTAATTACAGAATATGTGGACCCAACACTGGCAAGCACTTCTGAACTCTGTTTTTGGTTGAAAACTTTTTCCATCCTGTGTGAAGTTGCAGTTTTAAACCCCAGAAGTCCAAACAGCATAATATCCCATAAATTACAGCCTAGGTCAAGTATCCCTCTGGGTAAAAATCCATTTAAAAAAAATTGGATGTTTAATTTTATGGTTTCCATTATTTAACTGCTATACCCAGGTATTGTCAATGTATAAAATTAGACTTTAATAAGATGCATTTGGCACTACCTACCATCTGGGAACTGCTAACAGGGCACACTTTAAAGACAACTGATCATAATTTTCAGAAGTGTTTTACTCTTTCCTTTTGAAAAAAATAAAATAAATCCCTTGACTACACAGTCATCTTCTCATTGTTTTGTGTCTCTGTTGGGATTTTATATTGCATAGAAGCCAAGCAGTATGAATTGCGTTAGCTGGTGTCAGTGTGATCATTTCACTGGAGCCTAGATACTCTTATCTCATAGAAAACAATATAATGAAATGAAGCATGTGTAAACTTTTTCTAGCAGTGGATGAGCTCTCTGTGGATATACTTTTATGGTTCAGTTCACACAGAGGAGACTTTATGTGATAAAGGACAAGTTTTCTTGCTAGCCTGGGCAATCATGTTAAGTTGCTTTCCTGAGATCTCCGAAGTTTCATAAAGAAAACAGATTGTGGATTTTAGATTTTAAATCATGTCTATCAGCTGTAGGCTTGCATTTTCACCGCTAACTACTCTGCTGACTCATTGGCTGACTCATTCAATGAGTTTCATGTTGTTCAATATTAATTTAGCTTAGGGAGAAGCATGCCATCAAGCATTTGCCATCTTAACACACACTCTTTCCCTCAACTTTGATTTGTAGCTAGTAACAAAAAGCAGAGTTGGGTTAGAATGGGGAAATCCAGCACTTGCTGCCCTGCAAAATTTGATCCTGTCAATGAAAGTCACACGCTGGGGCAGGCACGTGGGCAGTCCCAGGAGTACTAGATGTGAAATTCAATGGCTCTGGGTGTCGTAGCTTAATCTCCATTCAAATTGCCACTAGCTGTAGAGTTCAGCCATGAAGTGAGGCATAAAAATGGTGCTGAAACCATTCCATTGGTTACACTTTCGACACTTCAAGTATTTAATATATAGCAGTGTTTTGAATATTTATGGGTAGAATTATAAGTGCACGCTTTCCTGGATTGAATTTAGTTTTCCATTTCTTTTAATGCTAATATATAAGCAAATAAAATCTGGGATTATACCAAGGGCAACAGCTCAACCCTTTGCTGTTTATGTGCTTCATATTAAAGCTCTCTGAAATTCTTATTTCAGAAAGCACACCCAGTAAAAATAGACAAAAAATATTTCAACAAATAGTACAGTTGAATAGATTCTTATCACAGAAGGATGGTCATTTAATAATATTTTTTAAAATCCCAAGTCAAGATGAAATACTGTTACATTATTTACACTACTGCAGCTTTAACCTTCCTTCACCCCAACCTCAGCTATAAAAGGCATCCAAAGACAACAGGAGCAGCATCCTCCCTCTAATTAAATTGGAACTAGCCAAGACAGAGCTCAAACATTTCTCTCGAAACACAGTCAGGGTTTCAGGTGGATTACATCTGTGCCCCTGCTTTTTGTCAATTTCACATCCACAACGCTTTGGGAGTGGGGGAATACATAAGTATTTGGAGACTTTCTGTCACCTGACCTTTTTTGCTCATGTATTCAAGAAGCAGCAATCCACTACGGAGGTGGTTGCTCAGATGACAGAAAAGGTTAGAAAATATTAAAGCTAACCTATAACCTCAGAGACATTCTTACCATCCCACACCCCAGGGACACCAAGTCCACTACCATGTATACAGTAGGTCTGAAAAATGGTAACATTTAATTTTAAATTGCTACCACTTGGACTGATAAGGAATTCTGGGCTCCAATTTCCCAGACAGTTTACTTGGTTTTGATGTAACACATCACACATGCTGCTGAGAAGGAGGGCCTACCAATTACCAAGAGAAACGAGCTAACTGCCACAATCCCATTTCTAGGTGCTAAGCCAGCTCAGGACTAAGCCAGGTGACAAACTGCTCTTTGTCATAGCTGAGGCATACATAGAAGTACAACCTACAGTGACCCTCAGCCAACAGTGTGGTAAACTCCCTATGGCATTTCAGCACCGAAAGGTTGGATGGCAACTGAATTAGGAGGTTTGGGAACTGTAGTTTTGGGATTTCAACAGCAACACTCTGCCCAAATCCCTTGTTCAGACCACATCCTTCTGAATGGTTCAGATGCTCTTTATATAATTGTGAGAGATCATATCTCAAACTGACTGTCTCAAAGCTTCTTAGCTGAGCTCCTGCAAGACTCAACAGTTGCGAACATATAAGGAGCCAACAGCTGCCTGACATCAGTTCTCAGCCAGGGCCAAGGAAAGGCCACGCTGCTATGAGGGATGTGCCTAGACACGGACGATAACCCCTACCTATGCAGTAATTGCATGTGCCCCACAGAGGAATGCGGTGCATGCTGTTGTCTGGGAAACACCTCCCCTGAACATTCTATAAAACACTGTGCCATCAAACAATAAGTGATGATCCGGAGACACACCCCCCCCCCCCCAATGTGAACGGAGACTGTGGACCGACCAAGGGGATGACACTGTATCCATGGTGGTGACTATCTCTTGCAACTCTATCCTGGCTGCTTGCTAGATTTCCTTCTTTCCTATCTTTCCCTCTCTTTCCTATTGCTATTTTCTTACCACAACACATAAATATTTTGTTTATATAAGTGCACCATAAATTTCCTTGATTAGTGGCATTTGACCTCATTTATGTCTTAATCTCACTCTGGGTATAACAAAGAAACTTCCTGGCTCGGGTCTTCCTGGCCAGGAACAATAATATAGGCTAAAACTTTCACTCACAACCACAAATCATGTTCTTCATTTTCTGGTTGCTTGCTTGAGACCCCAAAGGTATGACATGGAAGTTGGAGAGAGGAGATGAAGTCTATGAGAAGTCAGCCACGAGTTACTCACGATCAGGCACTGAAACCTACTGGGGAGTTCTGGGAGTCTTGAGTCAATCTTCCTCAGTGGTTGGTGGAGCACTCCAGTGATGAAAGGACACCAAAGTCCACAAAGAATTTAATAGTTTGTGCTTAGTGTAGCAATTGGAAGATGGGTTATAAAATTTAAAGTCAGGAGTAAAAAGGAACACAGCACGTTCCAGTACAATAATCATCTATTGCTACTGCTTGAATAACGCAGTTGTCTGGACAAGAAGAAATAATTTGTATTTATGCAGTTGGACTTTCATAATCATATGCCCAGAGAAGTCGAAATAAGATTGTATGTACTTCATTCTTCTGTTTCCTCACTTTTGATTGTTTTTACTGAAGGATCTTGTATTTTAGATAAATGTAGTCATACACATAAAAGAAGGCATGCTCCCTACAGACACTTAAAACTATGCATGGAGCTGAACATACAAGAAGCAAAAACAGAATGGAGGGAAGGTCCATAGATAGGTTAATAGAAACTGAGCAGCTGGGGTCAGCCTCCTACAATGCCACAGACATTGTTTATCCCCTGTGCCTTAATTCTCCTTGAAAATGGGTAAAATACCACTTCCTTACCTCCTGAGAGTCTTCAGGAAGAAGAACAATATACACAGGCACTACTGTAATGAGGCCATCTGAAGGATATATAGATAAGAAAAACATCTGCTGCCTTCTGTAACAGCCTTTCCTCTTTTCCCTATCTCCTAGGCAGCAATCTAGGTTGTTTCAGAGGCAGAGATTATTCAGCTTTATTCTAGTGTATGCAGAACTTTCGTCACATTTTGTCTGATCAAAGATTTTATCACTGTATCATAAGCCACACCTGGTTCCTGTATAAAGAAAAGCAACATTTCTGGCAAAGTCTGTTGTCAAGCTTTGAGAACGTTTGGCTTAAAACGAGTACTCCTTTCCCGCCTAGTCTGCACACACTCACAGTCTACCTGGCTTCTGCGTGGCTGTAAGGTAACAGGAGAGGGAGAGAAAATCAGATCAAGAGTTGTTTTTCCCTCTGCTCCCATTGCCAGAGGCACAGTTCAGTCTGACTTCTAGTTCACTTGCAAGGCTTTTACATAAAGCTCCACAGGGTTATGTTGGTAGACTCTCTTTTTTTCAATTAATATAGTGGATTTTCTTTATTTATTTAGTAACCTTTCTTCCACTTTACGATAAAAATCCCTTGTACAATGAAAGGTTCTGTGACACCAGGTTTTGGAAAAGGTCTACCAGCTAAAGTCCAGAGGTCAGTGGGAGAACTGGGATGCCAGACAGCTTCATAAGCCTTCAGTAAAATTTCCTTGGGAATTTAGATCTTTTGTTGGGACTTGTGAAACAGCTTTTAACTTCCACTGCTGCCAGATGCATTTATAATGTGGTGTAAACTGTAATACAGTGCCACTGTGCTTCCTCATTTCTCAACATTTCTTAGCTTTTAAGTACTTGACTTCACCAGCTTAATACCATTTTTAACACAGCTTTTTGGTAGTGATTGCATATTCCTATGAACATCAGTATAAAGACCTGAACTGAAGAAACAGCAAATTCAAACCCAAAGCTCTCTCAAATGGAATTGTATTGATACTTATGAAGGTCATCACCGGGGCTGGAAAACTTTGATCCACCTCACAGACATCTGCCACTTGAATGGCACGAGGCCACCACGAAGTAACAGCTAGCAGCAATACCTTGTTACTCAGAAAAGCAGCTCTAGTGGGGACATATATATACTAGTATAGAAATCTGTTCACAGGGAATAGGAAGACAGAAACCACAGATTATATTCTGCTGGAAGTCAGCATGAACTAGTGAACATGATTTTCCTGACTCTTTTTCATCAGCTTCAATTTTTCTCACCTTTGGCTTAATCCCATGCTCCTTCTCTTTTGCCAGCCAGTGTACAGCTTTTCATGCCCTTCTCAATATTTTTCTCCAGGAATATGAAATGGTACAATCAGATTCATGTAATAATACATGTAATTAATACAATGGTCACAGTATCTTTAATAAAAGCAGCTAATAAATGGTTTATTTCTAAGAGCATGCATTTAAATACCATAGAGATAATTATGCTAGCCTTTCTGTGTAGGGTAAAAAAAGGCATATGTCAGCTTCACCTAAAAGGTTGTAAGAGACTTTCTTTCTTCTGACATTTCAGCAGTGATTTCTGCTTTACACACTTTCAGGTCTAAGCCCTAAATGAATTTGCTCTCCTTTCTGCGTTGTTCTGTGGGATGGCAACGTTTAAAAACTTGACTAGACAGAGATCTTTTTCTTAGGCAAATTGAATTTAATTTCTAGTTGCATGAACATTGATACTCTGTCCTGATTAAATATCTTGTAGAGTACACAACTTATTTCAACATGAAAAACATGCCATTAGCAAAGCTTGTCTTGCTGATATTTTTATCTCCTGTATTCTGTATCATGCTTTGAAGTCTAATGAGGCAAGCCACTCTGCACTCCTTAGGTAAGCAGTGTAGAACAAAGAATTTGAAGCATTTCGTTGCTTCCCTTGCTTGGGAATTAGCTTCTCTTTTGTGAGGAAGGTGTTAGTTTTAGAATATTGCAGACCATTGTGTTCATTTCATTATGTTCATACTTAAGAATTCCATGGAAAAGCACATGAAATGATATAGGAAAAACAGTCGCAACTAATAGCAAAAGAGAATTAAGCTCTAAAAATCTTAGGTAGCCCTCAATGTAAATCACTCTAAATCCTTATCTCCAGATGTGCTTTTCCAATTATTAATCATATCCAGATTACATCATTATTCACTATGAAAAACCAGACTTGGAACTTTTGGAAATATACCTTGGTTTACACTATTTATAATTCTTATAAAACTACAAAGTATACCATGCCACACAAGATTGGAGTGGAGGAGGAGGAAACTGCCAGACATGTTTGGGCAAAGCAAATCTCTTGCTGGGTCTGCTGTTCCTGCTATTATTAAATGGTTTATGCGTAGTCTTTTAAAGAAAGTGGGGATATGGATGTCACTGAACAAAGTATAACTTACTGATACTGTAAATCAGGGGTCCTCAAACTTTTTAACCAGGGGGCCGGCGCGCGGATGAAGTGGCAGGAGGCCATCTGTGGCTGCTTGGTTTCCCCCCCTCTGGCAGGGGGAGGCGGGGGGTTCTGTAAATACCGGGGGCCGGATTGAGGACCCTGGGGGCTGTACCTGGCCCATGGGCCGTAGTTTGAGGACCCCTGATGTAAATCACAGAAGAACATTTTTGTAACCCCAAAAGAAGTCTGAGGAATTTAACATGAACAGACTGAAGAGGGACAATTAGTTAGTGGGCCGTCTAGGCAGCTCTGAAGTACTGAAGGCACTTGGCGGCTCCAGCTAAAGCCATCTGGAATATTTCCATTTGTACTCAAATCTTAACCAGAAAGAAATGTCAGAGGGGGTAGGTAGAGTCATATAAAACTTAGGGAGCCATCTGGAAGCCCTAGGAAGTGCCTGAAGCCCCAGTTTTTACATATAGGATATGCCAGAGGAATGTAGGTGACAGGTATAGAAAATAGCTAAAAGTACAAATAAAAAACACATTTTTATATTTATCTTATTTGTAACTTTTTTCCAAAACTGTCTCTAAAAGCCTGATGTTAAGCCTTGTGAATTGTGTCTTTTCTTATTCTTTCCACAGAGCCATGCTGGTACCAGGAACAAAATGAATCTGGGTGGAATCAGCAGACATTGGGTATGGTAAAAACAGGGAGAACCAGGAAAAGATAGTGCATGCAGGGCTCAATTGCCCTGTGTGTGGCAATGGACAGCCTACCCATCCTCGGTTAGGCAGCCACGCAAGAGCTCTAGGAGAGGGAGCACTCTTCCTGCAAGGAATGAAGCAGAGGTGCAGGCACGGCTCCCATGCACTGACACTGCCACAGCCCCTTGCAGCACTGCGCTGTGGTAAAGATGTGAAGGGCCAGTTTGTAGCTGAAAGACACAGCTGATGCTGAGAGGGCTGGGCTGTACAAAATGCTGTGGCTCTCCCTGTGACCTGCGGAGGAAATGCTGTGAAAAATGTCTGGATGGTTGTGTTACTGCTGTGTGGTGGCTGCACATCATCAGGTTAGGAAAGTAGTCCAGACTTCGGAGTAAATAAGGGCAGAAGGTTTCTTTCGCTAGCTTCTCTTCTTGTTCCTCACACACACTCACTGCTGCACTACCATCTACAGATTTAAAGGAGTTTTAACAACTGAAGAGCTGAATAGGATCAAGCTCTCTTCACTCAGATCGCCTTGAGAACTTAGTGTCTGAAGAAAACAAAAAATGCAATTGCTTATCTATGATGGGAAGCTGACACAATATTTCCCTAAATTGGATCTACCTTTAGCAGCTTCTGGAGGGCCAGCATTATAAGTGATTTCCAGAGCGTTTCAGTGGAATATGGGCCTTCTGCCATTTATACACAAATGAATAAAGCATACTCCAAAACTTTGCAAATATATACTCCAGGTGTATTGGCCATATTTTGCATCTTTCCCAGCCATGGAGAGCAGCAGGCCCTTTTCAACCTAGGAAGCACAAAGCCCGGGAAGTACCACATTCTGTCAACACTTTGTCCATACTGAAGGATGCCAATCACGTTGGCAACCACGTACGTATGTACAGTCACCACCCAGCACTTTGGGAACAGAACACATGGCTGTTCTAGGACCAAGTGATGTAAACTCCCTTTGCTGCCGTAAAATTTCTTGTCTAAATTAGCACAGCAAAGGCCCTGTGCTCCAGATGGCCTAAACAAGGTGTGGACTTCCTTTGATGTACCACATTCCAAGCTTGCTAACTGTGGCATCCCGCCATGGGAAGCTGAGTCTCAAAGTGACCCAGCTTCACCTCTGTTTGTTCAGCTATCTTCCAGCCACAGCTGATCAGGGACTGTAACAGCAGGGGAAGAGAGGAAGTAAGTATGCGCGTTTATAAAGTCTCTGCCAGCCTCCCTTGCTCAAAAAAGTGTCATCCCAATCCTTTAGAGCACAGTTTTATGGTTCAGGCAGAGAGCTCACAAACAAATGCCAAAACAAAGCTATTTCCTGGGCAAAAATGACCTAGGGATATTGCCCACAATCTCAAGCCAGTCTAACTACACTGACAGGGAAGGGATCTGATTTTGCTAAGCCAACCTACTATACTTTCATTTCACTCCAGTCAGGTTCATGTTTCACTGCCGTAAATCTTTACTCTTGAACAAATATCCAAGGCAAAGACAAAAACAGGCCTTACCCAATTCAGATCTCAGTGCCACAGGCTCTGAGAGCCGGGTACATCAGCCAGTGTTGAGTTTAGGCCTCGCTCAGAAAGCGATTGAACTTTTGTCCTCCCCCAGGGAATGTACACAGCAGGGTGAGTGTGCTTAGCTTAAAGGACTGGACTGATCTCTGGATGAAACATGATATGAAGAAAAATTAAGAACAATGATAGAAACACTCTGTGCTCAAAGTAGGATAGCATGCCACACCCCAGAAGAAAAACACAGAAATGTGTGTTCAGAGTGTCTGTGGGAATGCAACAGGACCGGCTGCAATTTTGCCAATGCTGCGGGCATGCCAAATCTAGCAAGCTGCCTCTGGAACCACTGCCATCAGCAGCTGCCAAATACTGCCAGCCATCTCATTAGTAGCGATCTGCATCTGCCAACAAGAGAAGCTGCTAGAGTGAGTTATAGCCTCTGAACTGTGAGCTTGCTGAGGGCTACTGGGCACTTAGAAAGGAGACACGCTACCTGCGTGTTCAGTGCAGCCTCTCCACTCCCCTCGAGGCCCGAAGCAAGGAGCTGGATTTACACCCCTTGTTTCCTTCCCCTATTCTTCTTTTCCCATACACGCTACAGTTTGGATTAAAAAAAAAACTTTTCCCATACAGGAAAGAGAGAAAAAAAAATGTCGTATCTCAAAATATCCCCAGAAAGAAAACAAAACCAGTGCCCTAACCAAAGTAAAGTTCTAAGTCTGAGAAGGAAAACTCCGGAGCTCTGTGAAACCAGCTAACAGCTACTCCAGGCTGTCCCTCCAGCTGCAATTTTACACAGATGGTGCTCAGAAAGCGTGGATGGGATGGACGAGGCAGGAAGAAAAGACCCAAGAGTACAAAACAAGTAGCCAGAACAAAAACTTCACTGGTTTGGGTAAACTAATACAGATATTGTTTTATTAAACTGCTTCATCGATATTAATGATAGACAGAATATTTACTCAGAGGTTTCTGATCATCTTTCTAAAGCAAGTGATTTTAGGTACTGCACAAAAGCCTGAGAAATTTTCAGTCTTGTTTACCAGGATGTCTAAATAACAAATATCTTTTGCTGTTTGTAGTAGTGTAGCCCATAGCCATATAGCTCCTCTAGTCATGAACTGAAACCCACTGTGTCAAGGACTATACATAGAGATGGAAATGCCAGGCTCTACTCAGAGAAGAAGATGGAAAAGAGACAGATACAGGGGAAACAAACACATTATGAATAAATACTCCTGGCAGAGGTCCCATGATCCCAGTTTACAGTTCACATAGGTTTTTGCAGGCCTTCCTACAAAGATAGGTTGCATCAGGAGCCTGAAAGACTTGACACTGCCTCATTGCAGGTGATTTTAGAGAGCTCCTCCAAACATGAGGACAGGGATGGAAAAGATCACACAAGCTGGTGATTGAAAATTTTAGTGGGAGGCATTCGGAGAAACCAATTAGTGGTGGCAACTGGCTTTCAGTGTTAAAAGACAGGGAAGACACAGAGTAATGATAAGGTGTGAAACATACAAATCTGAGGGCAAGTCTAAAACATCAGATGCAGCAGAGAAAGAGGGAGTCTGAGCAACTGTGGGTTGCAATTGTAAAGGTGTTGCAATAATCAAATAAGACAAAAGGCTTTGGATCAAAGAGTAAGGAAAGCTGAACAATTTCACGTAAAGAAGCATGAAATGTCCTCATTGTACGAATATGAGCATTCCTTTCATAATTTTTCTTACATTAATGTTCCTATGGAAAGAAAATTCATCAGATCAGTCACAAAGTGACTTGCAGTCTGAGGTTCCACCATCACTCTGCTTACAATTTGAATGACTTCAGGGTGCCCTTGGAGTGGCGATAGTTATTTCCCCAGAGTAGTTTCCAGGTACCGAAGTAAAACCTGATTCCCTGTAAAATCCAACCTCAAAAGTCCTGCTTTCAATCCAAGGACTGGCATTTGTATGTAGCACTAATAAGACATATAATGTGGCTTTAAGGCCACAAATTATGTTTACTAAAGTAGCCCAGGTGAACACATAACTGTGCAGCACGGTCGTGACCTGCTGATGCAACTGCTGCTTTGCAAGCTTCTGTGAGTGGAGAACTACGCTATGGCCTTGATGATGAAGCCAAGGTAGTAATTTCATTTCTGACTGCTAAGCAGTATTCAAAAAAAGTACTATATATATAAAAAAGAGCATCTCACTCTGTATTCTCATCCTCTATTAGAGAAGGTGAAGGTTTTTTAATGTGGCTTGCGATTCAAAGATTTTCACGATGTGGGTTACAGGCTGTGAAAATGGAACTGGAAGATAGCTTCAAGATTTCCAGCTATAGCCCTATAATGTTTAGAGGTGTCCTGAAAATTGGGACAAGCAGCAGCTGCTGAGATGGCATGCTGCTCTTGCCACCCATGGAGAAGTGTTAGCATAAGTGGTCTTGCCTGGTAGAGGACAGCTGCCAATGGATATATGTTTTGTGACCTTGATAGTGACGCTTTCATGATGTGCCATTTGTGGATGATATACAGAGTAGTACACAGTTCATTTATTTGGTGAAAATACTAACTGTAGACCTTACTTGTTAGATTCAGTCCTCTTGTGACATGCAAGGCAGAGTGGCATGAGGCTGGCTGGCAGTGTGCCGCAGCCAGACCCTGCAAGTAGGGCTGGGAGTTGGCTGAAGAGCAGAAGACAAAGCTTTCACAGGCTCACAGTACATATTCAGGTCTGTGGCACCATTCTGGCGCCTTCACCTGCCTCACCAGTTGCCCACCTCCTACACAAGAGGCTGCTAAGGGGAAGAATTGTGGATTTCCAAGGACGTCCGCACAATAAGAGCAATTTAATGGTGAAGATGTAGATACAGCAGCCTAAAGTGTCGAGCCTCAGCCATTGAAACAGCTTTTGTTGAAAAGGCTTAAAAGCTTAATCTCACTACAAAATAAGGATAACTGCTTATTTCTCAAGAGCATTTTACCAAATGCCAGTCTGGACAGGAATGGGAAATGAAGGCTAAGTATTGCATTAATAATGATTAAACCTGATGCTAATCCCACTTAAATTTCCACATCAGTGTAACTTCTGACTTGAAGCTCCATTGCTTCCTGGGTTTAAACCATCTGTTTTCCTTACCTGTTACTTTGACTTTTGTTATGCCCTTTGTTATACAGCCTAGACTTGTGTATGCTAAGCAGCTGTATCTTTTATTTCTCTATTTATTCAGCAAAATTTTTAGTGATTACAGTGGCATTCTGTGGGGAGAGTACTCATTAAGGTCCAATGAAGGTCTTCAGCCAGTGACTGAATGTGAAGTTATTTGGCAACTTTAAGTGGCTTTGGGTATGAGGTTGAGTCTGAGGCAGGAACAGAATTAGACCTTGACATCAAACTTCCCATGAAAGAGAAATCTCAGGAGGGGAAAGAACTTAGCCCTTTTAGCTGGAAAGTTTTAATAGGAATGATACAAATCGATATGCATCGAATTGTTTGCATTGTAGGAGGGTAGGTGAATGACAGACAAGAAGGGTTGAAGTATTGTTTTCCCTCCTGCCTCACTTGGCAAGGCCTTTTTCACTGCGGAGCTGCTTCTCTCCTTGCAAATACATCTTCATCACAGATTAGTCCTAAAGGGAGATGAGTAGAGTATGACAGCATACCTGAAAAGCAACATATAGAGAAAAAACTAAATATCAACTGTTTGCTTTATGATCTAGGGATACTTTGAGGATCTCTGGGTAAAATACTGAGTTTAATTTCTCCACATATAACAACTGCTGCATGCAATTCGTCAATATTTTTAACAAGCTTTAGTTGTATGGGAATTGGGATATGCTTCTTTTTAAGGAGAGAACAACTTGAGCCCAAAGAATGTCTCTGGGACTGAGCTCTCAGCGGGTCCCCCAGCTCTCCTGCAGAGATCAGACAGGGATACTTCAAAGGCTTTTCCCATCGCGTTGAGTGTCTGAGTGAGGGCATTCAGTGTGTTACTGTGCTAGTTGTTATGAAAGTGAAGATGGAAGGACTGCCTGCACCACAGTCCAGGCCCTCATGATTGCGAGTTCTTCCATGCACTGGTCAGCCTGAGGAGATGAAGACACGGACTCCTCCATAATGCAGCCCTCTTCCGTGAGCTGTCGCCTTTTTCCCCCCGTTCCATTCTTATCCTTCCAAGGTTTTGGAGCTCCTCCGTCAGGGTCACCATTTGAGGAGGTGAAGACACGGACTCCTGAATCTGACCAGAAGACCTTTTATTAGTCTAAAACCCGCTTTTATATATCCTCATTTTCTGTTCACAAGCACCATGCTAAAATATCATTGGTTAATCTATATTGTTCACACGCTTCTTGGCTACATATAATTGGTTAATTACTAAGCTAAAACCACACTGAACTTCTTGCATTTTTTTTTTCTCTTTTCCTTCTTATCTCTGTGAGTTTCATGTTCTCAGCCAGCTGCCGATGTGGCATCATGCATCCGCTCCAGCCTTGCTTCATATCCTGTTTCTCTTCCAGGTGTTCAGCCAACCTTATCTTACTTTCTTTCTTCTTTAGCCTTCAAGGTCCTTCACAGGCATCGTGGCCTCCAGCACTTGCTATAAAGCTATCAACATCAGCCTATGTTTTAAAAAGTAGTGTGTGTTCTCTGCTACAGTCATGAGCTTTTACCATGTTTGAGACAACACTTTTATCACTTTCATCAGAGTTAAAAACAGTCTGTCCCACATACAAATATATAGGAATCAACAAAAGCGTAGCACAAGCCAAAGGCTTCCCAAAGGCCTGGCTGCATTTCTGCCTCTGAAGGGAACCTTCCAGCCCCTAGAGAAGTTACCTCCAACCCGTGATCTGCTGACACCATGCTAATATACAAGATCTTCTGAAGTTGTTCATGTTTGTTTAAAATGGAGGCAGGGCTCTGCGTTGCAGGTGTGGGGTATTACAGAGTGCTTGCTGCTGCCCCCGAGGGACGTAGACTTGGGGTCTCTAGGGGATGAAGAGCACCCTGCCAGAGCATATTGTCTGTGTGGCTTTCATCTCTCTAGTGATGAGGGACAGCCTCAGCTCGCTATGCTAGGAACTGTGCTCCTGGAAATCCTGTCACAGCAGAAAAGAAGGGACATGCTCATCTAACCTTCAACAAAAGAAAGAGGTTCTACCATGGGAAAGAGAACCTGGATCAGCCTGCCCAGCCCAAGGGGCTCCTCCAGGGTGACCCAGAAAACATAAATAGACCAGGACTTTGCAACTATTTTGCATCTTGCCTAAAGAAGACGAAATCACTACAGACTAGGGCCATTAAATTCTGTGCATAGCACCAACGGCATTTGTGGTGCATATATGTGAAAGATATAAAATTCAGAAGTGCATCTTTTATCAGGGTGAACTTTATTTGGAACGAAGCAACACACTTCATCAGAGAGTTCGTTGCATGAAGTAGTATGTGAGGATTTGTGTGTTTGAACTCCGGAGCACGGGCAATTCCATTATCTGTCCCTCCTCATTCTTTGTGCCAAAATAATGGTTTCCTGGACACAGCAGAAAGTTTCTATCTAGTGGCCTGTTTGTTTCAGTTGCTGAGGATTTGTGTAACTGATGATTAACTCTTGCATGACTACAGCAGTGCATCTAGTCTTTTAAGTGAACTGAATACTTTGCTAACTGATAGTAATGCCCCAGTTACTAATATTTTTTCAGAGGTTATACCTAAACCAAAAATCAAAACCTGTGATTCAGCAGGCAGCTGGGTCTCAAGGAACTTTCCCTGAGCATCCTCCAGCCAGCCAGCCCTGTGCCTTCCTTCCCCTTCATTCTGCTCCTTCTCCTTGTGCCTACTCTGCTTTCACAGCCTGTCCCCAACTCCTGTTTGCCTTTCCCTCTTCCTTCTCTCATTATACCTTGCAGATTTGTGTGACAAGACACATTATCTGCTTTGCCAACTTTTTACATTAATCATATGACATAAGTAACAGATGTTATGGCCAGACAGTGAGTTATGTGTGATAAGTTAGTTTGTTGCTGGCAACAAGGAACGTTGTATGTTGCATAAGCAACGTAGTAGGGAGTAAAACACAAATGGAGGAGTAAAGACAACCTTGTCCAGTTCTGCCTTTTCTCATTCATTCTATATCAGTTTTAGGCTTCAGCATTTTTCTTCTTAGCACTTCTCTTGCTTTCTTCATGGGTGATACCTGGTTTACATCAGCAGTTAGCTCTGCAAGACAGCAACTAATTGCCTGAATTAGTCTTGAGATACCAGAGGCCAGAAGAGTTTGTAGGATAGCTCAAGATTCCAGTAGAATAATTCAAAGGGAAGGATAATAGGGAAATAAACACAAGAAACTGAATCTCTTCAGGGCCATAGACCAAATGCCAACTTTGGAGGACTTTTCATTTTAGTGTTTGTGGGGCAAGATGTGGAATGGATTAGTTAAGTTACACTTTTATTGCAGCTTCAGGACAAAAGCCTATGTAATCTTCCTGTTGGGAAGACATACATAACCCAACAGTGTGCTTGGTAGATCTGCTGAGGAATAGTTTTAGAACTAGAAACTCCCTGTTGGAGAAGGTGTTTGTCATCCACAAAACCCAAGACATGACACACACTCAAAATAGGTTCTCATTTTATACAAGGAGAAACAGGCAAGAGATGTTTAATGAGGTTCTCGAGGGTGGAGCCAGGGAGAGAGGCAGGCTGGCACCCCGGTCTGGCCTCCCACTGCCCTTGGACAGCCAAACCCTCACCAGGAAATCCCAGCATTGGCAGTATTGTGTCCTGTCCAGGCTAGATGAACCACCCTGGCCCTGGTGATGCACATGTCATCTTGGTGAAAGCAAGCACTTGTTCATTTAAATGTATCTCAGAAAAAAAATTCCATATAATCATATTTTAGTCTCCATCTGTACAAATGACAGTAGGCATATCATAGAATCATAGAATGGTTTGGGTTGGAAGGAACCTTAAAGATCACCTGCTTCCAACCCCCTGCCATGGGCAGGGACACCTCCCACCAGACCAGGCTGCTCAAAGCCCCATCCAGCCTGGCCTTGAGCACTCCCAGGGATGGGGCATCCACAGCTTCTCTGGGCAACCGGTGCCAGTGCCTCGTCACCCTCACAGTGAGGAATTTCTTCCTAATACCTAATCTACATCTACCCTCTTTCAGCTTAAAACCACTACCCCTTGTCCTATTGCTACATATCCTCGTAAGAAGTCCCTCTCCAGCTTTCTTGTAGGGCTCTTTAGGTACTCAAAGGCTGCTATAAGGTCTCCCTGGAGCCTTCTCTTCTCCAGGCTGAACAACCCCAACTGTCTCAACCTGTCTTCATAGGAGAGGTGCGCAGCCCTCTGATCATCTTCATGGCTGAATATATCTATATATGCTGTATGAACCAACACACTCTTTTGCTCTTCTCTCCTGCAAAAAAAAAAAAAAAAAAAATTCAGATGTTAGTTCTGCTGTCATTTATTATGACCTAGGGTCTTTCCTTAAAATTTTGTCAGTTTTGGCAACTGAATTGTTATAGCAGCTGCCTTGCTATGAAATGTTCGATTTCATTAAGACTTACTAAGAGAAACACAATTCCTCTCTCTCACTTAAGTACACCCCCTAGCCCCTCCAATGCAGCACAGGTTTCATTCCTCCATTTAGAGTGTTTCTTTTTTCCTTAAATTGCTTACATACTTTATTTCCCTCATATCACTAGAAGTCCTTACTGCACATTTTTTCAGCCAAGTTTATACAAGCTGCCCATAGTCTAGAAAAAATATTAGCTACATTTTATTTGCCAAATCTGTATTGTAGAGAGGATTTGTGTGCATGTGTGTGTGTAGAAAATATTGAATTCATTTGAAAACTCATTCATTTGTTTTGTTCCTTGTTAGTTTGGCTTCTGCCACAAAACATATCCTCTTGTTCCTTACTTGCTTTTTTAAAATATGTTACTGGGTTTCTTTCTGGTACTGCTGTCTCCCTAAAATTATTTAAGCCAGTACTGAGCTAGCTCAGCTCTATCACAAAAAAAGCTCAGAGCACTCTGCTTCAAGACAGCCAGTAAGAAAGCAACAAAGACTGCAGAGGGAAGCAGTAAGAATGGTCAGAGGATCAGAAAACAACATCTCTGAGAAAGGCTGAACCAAGAGATATTCAGTGTATAGAGAAAGAGTCAGAGGGAACAAGATGGAATTAAACTATGCTGAAAAAAAGATGTTTCAGAGGAAGGGAAAAAACATTTTCTCTGTATACACAGAGGAGAGAAGGCAAGAATGGGTGGACTTAATTCTAGAAATGGAATTCTAGAAAGAAATCAGGCCACACATAAGAAGAAAACCCTAATAAGAAACGCCTAAAATACAGTGAAGCCCTGGCTTTATTACCAGATGAGCCCTGGGAGTGCCACCACTAGACACCTTTGAAAAACAAATATTTTGGCAAATATCTGTGAGTCACGACAGAAATGCAGTTGATTCTTCCTCAAAGTAGGATTGAGTGATCTTTTGAGATCCTTCTGAGTGCCTTTTCATATGATTTAGTCTTATGTCACATCACTTAAAACACATTGTGGAACATCACTGTTTATGGCAAAAACTGAGAAAGCAAATTAAATTTAAAAGTTGGATCCTTGCTACAAAAAGGCACAAAAGCAAGAAAAGACTAGCATCAACAGACATAGTAACTCCATAAATCTTGATTACTTGAATCAGGAGTGATTTTAAAAAAATAAAAACATACAATACTGACTACTACTCTGTTGTTAAAAGGGATTTCAAAACTAAAACATACAGATACAACATATTTTATATTAAATTTAGCACATTCAAACAGAATCATTTATTTTACTTACTGCATGATAATGTGACATCTACCTTATAAAGATGGGGTCATTAAAAAAAAAATAAAAGATGGGTCAAGCTTTATCATATTAGGAAAACTTCTAAAATGCACTTTCAGAGACAGTTATATAAGGACAAGAGAGTGCCCAATTTTATCCCTTTGTACATTTCAGTTTTTCAATTTTTTGCCTTTCTATATTTCAACAAAGACCATCAGTTATACATCTGAGAAGGCAAAGGGGCATCCCTTTTCAGAGAGCAGCAGGTGCACACAGGGGTTCTGTGACCACCATCACCCCGCAGCAGCCCTGCCTTCACTAATGCCACATGAGACTTCAGGACTCCTTTTCTGAATTGTATTAGAAAAGTGAAGGCTTGGCCTAAGTTAATAAAAAGCTATGGAATTTGACTTCCCAGACTTTTAAAAGCATTGGTGTCTTAATGGAAAACTGTTAAGAAAATGACACTGAAGATTTCAATACTTTGGAACTGAGCCTGCCCAGCATGTACATAAACAGCTTGCTCTTTTTTGCCTCTGGTCATTAAACTGGATGCAGATTCAATCTGTGATCTGAAAACTAGTTTTCTTCTGTACACTTTTAAGCACCAAGATGACAAGTTTTGTCCATCCAGGTCTGACGACAGCATTTAGAGCTGTAAACAACTGAAAACCGTGACCTGTGTAATTTCTTATTTGCATGAACAGGCTCTGGAATCACATAAGCCTGAACAAAATGGATGGGTTCTACATAAAGAGGTTTCTTTTCCAGATACCAATGGAGAGACACTCGGCTTTTTTTCTTAGCCATGTTAATTTGGCAGCAATAGCAAGAGGAGCTTCTTTTTGTCACTAAAATAAGATCCAATCAGACTCTCACAGGGAGCACATTACAGATAAACGTAATTTCACAGTCACTTTTCAGGCTAAAATGGCAGCTGAGATGGAAAGACATGCATTATGTTAATAATAAGAGAAAGCTGGAAGAGAAGTGAGAGAGGTTTCAAAAGAATGTTATTTACAGAAAGAGAAAGAAACTCCGTATTTCCCCAAAGGCAAAAGGAAAAGCAACCATCTTTTCTTTAGAAGTGATATAAAATAAAGATACAACAAAAAGCAAGGAAGGTGAAGCGTTATTTTAATTCGCCTTCAGGTGGTGAAATGGAAGACACAGGACAGAGGCAGGGCAGCCACCGGCTCACAAGCTTGTGCCCACAATCAGGCGAAGCAGCCCAGGACCCAGAGCAGTCCTGCGCCCCACCAGGCTACAGTCCAAGCCACTCATGGCAGCCAGAGATCAGGTGCATTTTCATTCCTAAGTCCTATGTGAGCCTGCAGTATTATGACAAAACGCACCAGATTTCTTAAGATAGTCATGAAGCTCCTAACATTGCAGGCATTTTCAAAGAAATCATTTTAGCTGAGTTCCCTGGCTTTGTTTCAGACTTCTTCTGGGTTGCAGGTCTGCTGGGAGCTGGAAGAGAAACATGGCTTCCCTCCCTAAATTACACTGATATACCCTCGCTGCTTCTTCCCGCACAGGGGGTGAAAGCTGCCCTTCAGCCTTGCCACCCAACCCTAAACAGTCCTCCTGCAAGGCAGCCAGATGGGCACCTGCATTCGTACGTATGCAAAACTGAAACAGAGTTCAGGCAGAAGTAAGAACAGTGCCCCGGACCCTAAATGCCCTACGGATGGTCATTTCTTCCCAACACAGTCAGACCTTGAACTGTCAACAAGCAAAGATAACCGTGCCATATGTTGTTATGCCAAAATGGTCATCATGTTGCAGAATCTTATTTTGCCTTATAAAACCCACCAAAATTCAGCGAGAATTACAGCAAAAAGGTCTCTATCTAACTTTCCATTCACTGGGGCATATGGCAAATAAAAGGTAGCTGTGCAATAACCATAGTGGGGTAAGGGAACCATGCTGTAGTTCTTGATGGGCCCTCATGGTGGGCACTTGGCTCCTGCTAGGCCAGGAGCCCTTGCTGTACCAAATGGCTAGTGAATAGCTCAAGTGAGATCTCTGGTTAGTGTTTGTTATCCAATACCTTGGAACACATCAGAAAAACTCATTTGTTAGCACTTTATTATACATTCTGGTATGTCCTTTCATTAGCCCCTGGAAACTGGAAATACAGGAGAAAATTGTTAAAGGAAGAACAAGAGAAAATGCCACTATTGACTGCTTCCCTGTAGACTCGTTAAAGGAACAACACATTAAAGGTGATACCTGTCTTAGAAGTTGGACACTTCCATTGTGAAGCTGTTGTAAGAGGTTTTATCGTCCTTTCCTCCATACCAGGCCAGGCTCAGGGAATGATACTCCATGGGAGTGTGCATCAAATGGCCATAGTTGGGATTTGCCTGACTTCTCTTCCCAGGCAGGGCAGGGATCCGGGAACAGACCATAGCAGCACAGCTCCGGCATACAGCATCCAACAGCCTGTGGAGACCCCGAGTGGGACATCTGCACTGGGTCTGGCTGAGCCCCATAGCAGTGCTGTGCTCATACTGGTAGCTAGAAAGGTGTTAGTAACACACCAGTGTTTGGCTGCTCTCCAACCTTTCCCCTCCAACCCCCACCTCCAGTAGGCTGGGAGTGGGCAAGATCTTGGGAGGGGACATAGCCATGACAGCTGGCCCCAAGCCACCAATGGGATATTCCAATACCAAATGACGTCTGCTCCGATATAAAAGCTAAGAGAAAGGAGGAAGAAGGGGGGACATTCATTATTTATGACGTTTGTCTTCCAGAGCAACCTCTGTGTACTGAAGCCCTGCTTCCTGGGAACTGGCCAAACATCGCCTGCTGATGGGAAGTAAAGAATAACATCTTTTGTTTTCCTTTGCTTCCACACACGCGACTTTTGCTTTTGCTTCATTAAACCGCCTCTATCCTGACCCACAAGTTTCATTTCCCATCCTATTTCCTTCCCCTCTGTTCTGCTGAGGAGGGGAGTGATAGAGGGGTTTGGTGGGCATCTGGTGTCCAGCCAGGGTCAACCCACCACGGTATCTAAATTCCATATGTAGTTCAGGTAGGTGATCACACTCTTGTGAGCCAGAGCAAGAAGGCTTCACTGCAGAAAGTTGCAGAACAAGCCTGGGTGAAGAAATATCTCATACTCCAGTTTCCTAGTCTGCTTTTGATCATTTTATCTAACTTTCTCTCTTCATTTGCATGAAAACACTTTATAATATTTATGAAATACATTGTTCCCTGAAAATTTGGTTTAATTAATATCAATCTGATTCCAAAATATGACTTGATTTTGTTGAGTATGTTTGGCCAAAATGAGAGAAAAGGTCCAAAGAAAAGAAAAAACCTATTCTTCCCTTCCAGTAAGATTTCCATCCAGACTTGGGAAACCTGTTTCAAATTCCTCCTGTAACCTCCTCCAGAACAGACTGCATGTAGGATAGTCTAAAGGAAGTTTAGTTCAGTATCAACTGCTCAACATGCGTCCAGTTTGTACAAAACGTTTACCACTGAGTAGCGCAGGGACTGGCAGCTGGGCCTCCCTGGACCATGGATTAGCTCTCCTGCCAACCACAGACACAAGGATTTCCAGTTCCTCTAAAATGGGACTGATTTGGCAGAAGGATGGCTCCATCGCACATGGGTTACAGGGATGATCCTGCTGGAAGGATAAAGATCCACTTCAGATCTCTGTCTCTAATCAGGAAGGATAAGGGTGAACTTATCTCCCAGGTTACCAGTATGTCCTGGCCCTACAGCTATCATCTGTAAGGACACCTTTTGAAGCTTCTTTGAAAGTGCTAATTTTTTGCTGCTCCCAAACTATCAATTGTCTATTTTTATTTTTTTTTTTTTTTTCAAATCTTCTAGCTTAACACCCATCAGCCCCTCAAACTGACTTTGCTGCATGGAGGCTCGGATATATAGTTTCTCTGATGATTAAAAACCATCTAATGCAGTACAGCATGAAAGTACAGCTTTCAGGTCCTCAGTTAATGTTAACTTTTATATTCAGTGTGGGTTTTTTCCTTCCTTAGGGTCTACAGCTTTTATCTTCTGGACAAAGTAACCTCAGGAAAAAAAAATAGTCATAGTTCCCTGTCATATTTGTTGCTCACTATTAAAATGTTAGGGTATGTCACTGCATGTAAATATTTATATATACTGTACATGTAATTTTAAGGGTATGCATAGCATCAGATTCAAATTAAACTTACTGACAGAGTATAAATCAATAATAATATCCAGTTTTTCCCAAGTCTGCTTGTACAGATTGTCTTAAGGTTAATCTGCTTCATCTTCTGTCCTGCTGCACTTTGTTTCTGCCCCATCTACCGATCCCTAAATATTTATTCTTCCTCTGGCAGTCCTTCTGCCCTCAACCATCAAGTGCAAAGTTACTGGGGATGCTGTGGGGACCTAGCTGTGAAACACTGCATTTGTGCAGGCAGTATTTGCCATTGAAAAAAAAAATATTGAAAAAAAAAATTGTCACAGATGTGACAGTGTGGGCTCACTGTGACACTGAATGTAGGCATTGGAAAAAGCACGGTCCACTCCTATAAGCCTTCTGGCATTCTTCCTGGTATCAAGCCAGCGGGCACTTCCCTGTAGCCCCCCAGGGGAGGCTATGCCGGGGTGATTTGGCTGATGAGCACTGTAAGCAGGAGCAGCCCTTTGGCCACCACCTTGGGACCTGCCAGGCACCAGGTGGAATGATGAGAATCAGAGGGACAGAAGGTCCCAGGACTCATCCTCTTACAGTTAGACTGGCCACTGGCTTCTGCTGTTCATGCTTCATGTTCACCAAAGGAAAAGAGACAATATTAGTGAGCCAGAAAATAACAAAGCTGTTCCATATCTCACTTCCCTATACATGTTTGTATTTCAGAGCTACAGCAGGATCTTGCTAATGCCGTCATCGCTTAGGGAGCCATGCTCATTTCTGTTGCCTTGTACTCATCCTTGGCTTTTTTTGAAATGCTTTGTACATAATGCACTTTATAACTTATATTTGCTCTGTGATAAATATTACCTTCCATTGAAGCCTGACCTGGGCCTCAGACATGTGAAATCTTTTATGCTGTGACCAGAAAGCATCTTTTGCTTTGCTTACCTCTGAGATGTCATCAGCACAGCACTGTCTTTGTTACCAACATCACTCTTCAAATATAGTTAGAATTTCATTTCCTTGGTGGCCTGTGTTCCCAGTGTGACATACCATCACAAAAAAAAAAAGGCAAATGTTCTGCTAAAATCTTGATGGTTTATATAGCATGTTTCCTAATCTAGTTGCTCTTTGTGCCATAGATACTTTGATGTACCTATTTTGTGATAAAGTTCTTACCCTCCTATGCCTACAAATTGGGTATATTGCCATTAGTATGATTCCTAACACTGAGTGGGATGTGTCTCACACAGCTTATTTTTTACAGATTGGTATTTGAGACTTCTGTGCCCCCAAAGAGGTACAACGCTTGATGGGTAACAGAAAGACAGCATTAGGGTCCACAGCCAAGCTGCACTCCTTTTGCAATCACTGTCTATCCTTTATCTAGAATTCAGGTGATCTTGCTATTATTTAACATCCACAATATTGAATTTATAAATATACATACCTACCTAAACACACTGTTGGCCATGTACTGCAAATCAGCAAGCTTCATCAATCTGAATCAAGATCCTAAACACATGCCCATAAAGGTAAAGAAGAATTTGTCTGGGGGACCCTTGATCTAAGTCCCAGTCACAACAAGCTGACTCACATTTTAAGATAATTGCTTATAAAGAGTTCAAAGCTGCACAGTGAGTAAACTTCTCCTGTGCCAATGGAACTACAGTAAGGTAAGCTGCCTGCATGCTACCTGCATATGTTTTGCAAGAACAGTTTGCTGCAGGTTACTATGACTCTGGCTGGCATCACACCTGGCAAATGTAGGGTGTTTCAGAAAGTGAACTGGAAAGAGTGGTGTCGGGGTGAGCTAATTCTGCAGGACAAAGCGCCGCTTCATTCCTATTCCTAGCCTAAGGCCTGCTACCTCATGCATGGTGCTGCTCTCAGCCTTGCCTCAGTCCAGAGGATTGTCCCTGAAAGGACTCTTATGAGGCATCCTGCTACTTGTGTAAGTGTTGGCTGGTTGGTTGCTTTGTTTGCTTTCCAAAAAGGAATCCTACTGTCCCTAAATATATTTGATTTTTTTCCAAAGTTATAAATTCAATTATCCAGTAGCATTATCCAGCTGACAGCCATCAAAAAGGAAGCACTGAGTGTATTTTCTGAATGAGAAGCAGAAGTAGATTTACTGTTTCTTCATGCTGCAGTATTTTTTCTCAGATGTCTGGCACAGCATAGGAGGGATTTAGCTGACCATTGCACAGCCTGGCCTTCGTACCCCTATGTTACTGATGTGTCATCTCATCTTCCTCTAACAAGCTGCTTAGTGGAAATGAAATGTGGACTTTTTTTAAGACAGTGATTATTTTTTTTTTCATATTAACTTTCCAGATCCTACCTTTTGGTCACTTTCTGGGTAGGCAGTTGGAATAAGTATACTGTCAAACATAGAAGACTGTTGCTGAGATAACACAAGAGGGCTAAGCCATGGATTTCAGACCTGCATCTATGAACTACACTGCTTTCAACAGAATTGTCTCAAAGAAATACTTAGCTCTTGACAACAATATTTGCTGTGAAAGCCAGATTTAGGAAAAACTGAGATACAATTGATCTGTACTACAGTGTAAGAACAATCATAAAACATATATTTTAGATTCAGTTTTGTTAATCTAATATTTCTTTGCACTTTTCTCTCATGATAGGGCATCTAGTCAAATGCTGTTAAAGAGGAAACCTGGTGGAGAACAGATAAATGAGTGAAGGAGATGAAAACGGTATAAACACAATAAAAATTCATAAATACAAATTCCTAACTAGCAGACTAGGTAAAAACTGTATTTTCAATGATCCTCATTGGACATTCAATTTTCTTTCCAGGTTTCTTTTATAACAGTAAAATCTCTGGTCTACATCATACTTTGACCTTATGCTTCTTTGTGCCCTGTGTTTTTGCAAGGCCCTAGGTCTTTCCCAGAGAGTGATGTAGGTGTCAAAGACATCAATCACTTCCAAACACACAATGAGTCAGCCTCACTAAGTATTTTAAGTATTGCTCTTCTTTGTGTTGCAAGACACGTTGACTGTTCTAAAGAGATTTTAAAACACCCATGGACTGTCAATGAGACACTAGCATCTGTTTCCCTTTTTGTAAGGGCCTCTAAATGATTTGGACCTTTCAGTCAGGAGTGAAATCAATATATCTTCAAAAATCTGTGCCATTTCTACTTGTGTCCAGATCTTCTGCAATGGCAAGATGGAGAGCACCAGATACACAGCCCCACCTCCTTCCTTTTGGGGAACTGAAGCAGGACTGAGCTGGGAGTCTTATTCCATTTTCATATCATGCAAAACAGTCTAGCCTGGGGCTTCTACTTATAGGGATATTTTATTTTTTTTCACTAAAAGTCAGATTAGAGGAAAAAAACCAGCTTCTTTTTGAAAAGGGATAACTGGAAAATAGAGGTAAAATTATGTTTTCTGTAATTTTATTCCTATGCATCTCTTTGACTGGAATATAAAGCAAAAAATTTTCAGAGCATACATTCTGACAGAGGGAAAAAACCAAACTAAACAACAAATCTCAGCTCACCTGTTTTTGCCACTTGTGCACAGACAACCATTTGGCATTGAGACCCTTCCAAAACCTGCACAGCATTTTTCTCTGGTCCAAGTTAGCTCCTGCTTTTATTTTTTTTTTGTTTAAAACAAAATAAAAATTGAAAAATAGCACCTCTTCACCCTTGTAGACAAGCCAACTACCAAAATAACTATTTTCCCTTCCATAGATGAGCTTAGCAGCTTGCAGACTTGACATGGTGGCCACCGAGCAGTGACACTGGTTGGTGAGGTGATGAGAGCTGCCATAAAGGCGACCTGTTTAAAAGGGGAAAATTACTTAATGGAGGGAAATATCTACTGGAAAAGTACTGACAGAGGAAATACCTGCCAGCCTGGGAACTGCAAGCTTGGGAACCAGGCCTGGGAATCAGAAACATCCTCAAGAAGCACATAGCTGGCATCTTTAAAGTACGGCTGGGTACCTAGAAACCAGCAACATCCAGAGATAGCATCAATAACTACAAAAACAAGGAAATGTAACAGCAACTTATCATCAGAAAAGGTGAAAAATAGCATGGAAAAAAGGGGGAAATATCCTGAGAAAGTATGAATCAATAGTTTCCATTGGCTGATCTAACTGCAAGAAGAGGAAAACAAAAATGCACCTGAAAGAATAGAAAACATCATTATCTATTGGTTGCCCCAGGCGAAAACCAGAAATTAATAGCATCTGTTGGCTACTCAGAGTGGTGGTGTCCTATGCCTTCTTATGTCTCTGGGATATAAAAATGACTTATTTTTTATCAAAAATGGAGCTCCCCCCTCCCTGAGAATTTTCTGTGCTGCATATATTTCTCATTCCCTAAACCAGTTGAATTCTCCACATGAACTTTCTATGGTATCTTGGACCCTGACTGGGGATGCTTAGCTGAATCCAGCCTCCATGACACAGAGCATCTCTGAAGTGAAAATCTCTCTGTTACATTATTAGTCCCCTTTGGACCCCTTCTGGAGTTTGTCCTCACACTTTTGGGATGATTTGGCCCCTTCTGTGATCTGTTTAATTTGCTTAATACTGATATTATATAGTCATATAAGTAATCTGTCACACCTGCTGTTATATTGTTGATAAATTACTTCCCTAATAATAACTTTGTAGTAACCTGTGATAGTATAAACCTACTTGGTTGTTGCTGTAATAGTGATGGCTGCTATAGTTGATTGCTGCTATGCTCTTGATAGCGGCTATACTGTTGATTGTTACTGTTATTGATTGCTGACATACTAGTAATTGCTGATAGTAATTTGTAATATCTTGATATATATATATTCTCTTTATTAATCATTAAGTACATTTGTAATGCTGATTTTTGTGGTATTTGTGGCAATCTGTAATAAAGCAGAGAAATTTAAAGGGTACAGCTTCCACGTCCTTGGGTATTACAGGATTCTACAAACTCATTGTCGTGTTTTCTAGACACCCACAGGTTGGGTAGCCCTTCAGGTTGTGACATGAGGAGAAGAAAAGGTAATTTCCCCAAACTTCTAAGCCAGATGTATGGAAGCATTTGCTAGGTCAGCATCAGTGGTGCTGCAGCACCACGGCAGAATTGAGCTGGTTGAGCTGAGAAGCAAATGTGGAAAGTAGGAGCACATACACAATGAGAATAACTATAAGAAAATTGAAATAATTCAAAATCTGCAGTATTTCGGCATTCATGAAATTCTTAAGCTTGTTTAATTTTGCAGGAAAAGCTTTTTGAAATGGCCAGGTAGAGAAGCTGGTACTGGAAAAATTGGTGAGTGCTGCTGGGAAAAGATGGCTGGACTTAGTGGTCTACTCTGCTACATACATGCATTTCATGAAAGGAAAAAACAATGATCTCCATTTTGATTTAACTGTCTTTTTCCTTCTCTTATACCACTTCAAGTACAAAAGCAATTTATTTACAATGTCAATTTGCTTGTAGCGCTCAAACCCAGTTTTGCTGTGTGTCTGGTAGTTGTTTATATAGGCAGTTGCTAGGGAATAGGAAATTAATTGTCTTCATCTCTTCATGCGAAAAATCAAAAGTCTGATACCTTGCTGCTGCCTTTGAAAGTCTATAGCAAAGGCAAGTGTAGGAGATAGAAGACAATGAGCTTTAGGGCATCCAAGCAAGAGCATTGCTATGAGCTGACGGAGATAAGATGATTCTTTCACTGTCCTCCTCCTTCCAGCAAAGGTAAAAAAAAGTTTTAGCTACAGCTGCTTGGAAAAGGGCTTTGTTTCTCCTAGGTACACTTTTTATCTTTTTAAAGAAAAATCTGAACCTGAAACTTTGACGTTTGCACATACTACAGGTGCCCATATGGCTCAAAGCTGTTGCTGCAGAGGGGGTCTCCACTCTGTTGGGTTCTGGGGCCAGGCTCTTCTCCCGCTCACTCTCTCCTTTGCAGATATGACAAAGCAGCACCCTTGCCACAGTGCATTTCAGGAGATACTGTCATCCGGAGGTTTGGTGAGGGTCATAGAGGCTCGAGACAGCCAGTGACTCCCACAAGCCATTGGCAACAGTGCTAGATAACTTCTTTTTCACACATCTGGCCAAAATGTTTTGTCTTTTACAGTCCAGTCTTTAGAGGAAAGATAAAAAAAAATATAAATTTTATATTAAAAGCAAGTGCTGTTTGTGAAAAGTACACTTGAAATTTAACTTCACAAGAGTTTTGACAGAGATTTTGTAACCAGTGGTCTGGTAGAATGGAGGGTGCAGAGACGGATGCTTGCATGAGCGGCATCCCCTCCTGCCCTGGCAGCTAAGCGGGAGGGTGTGTTGGAGGTCCTTGGAAATTCCAGCAGCTCCTCAGCACAACTCGTGGGGGCCTGATTCCCTTTGCTTTGGAGCCCATGCAGCCCTTGCGGCACCCTGCTCACTAAAGGGCCTCTGTAAACAAGGAAAGGCACCTCTTGGTGCCTGAGAGCTGGAGAGCTAAGGGGCACCCTGCTGGTTGGGGTTTTGTTCCTGTTAAAAATCAAATGTTGGTACTCAAACCATTTATTCTAATCTTTCTTGTGTTTTTTCTTTCTTTTTGTGGTTCCCATTCAGCAGAATATTCTGCTTGCTGCAATTTATGGATAAACTTGCCCTCACTAAGAAGGAAACCTCTGCAGCAATGATATATGCCTGTGTTGGTCGTTTTATTACTTTTCCAGTGTGCACCGTTTGCAAAAACCATGGCTGCTCAGCATTATTTTTTTTTTTCCACTTTAATATCTGCAAGATCTTGGTCTTGTCTTCTCTCTTTCATGTGCATTAACTTGAGAAATAAGCAGGCACTGTTTCTTAGATCCAGATAAAAAGGATACATAATAATTACCAGCTGTGCTGCTTCCTGGGGTGGTCCCTCCACCATGCTCCCCATATCTAATAAAATTAACACTGAGCAAGATCTGATTATTAATATGAGCTGGCCACTAATGGCTAATAAAACCTCAATAAAAAAATAAAATTGTGATATTGTTTTTTCTTTTTTTAATACGTGGAGGTAACTCACGAGGCCCCCTAGTACCTGTCTCTGTGCCCATGTAACTGTCCAGGTACCTCTCACGCACCTACACTGTAAAATCTCAGCACAGAATCTCTTTCAGAGGCGATTTTTAGTGGCCAAACAGCCTTGCCTCATGGTCCTTCCCCAGGCAACTTTTCTAGGCAATAGTTCAACTCCCTTTCTCAATATTTTTTTTTTTTAAAGGAAGATTGAGCTGCTTCTGTGAATTTCCTAGGTATCATGCACAATATAATTTCCTTGATGTTTTGTTTGGTTTTTTTTTTTTTTCTGAATTCTGAAACTTACTAAGCAACAATAATTAGAAAAAGAAAACAGTATCTAATGTGATACTGCATAGTGTGCATTCAGGCTGAAAGAGAAATAATATATCACAAAGAAATTCTGCAAAGGGAAGTACTCCTAAAAACCCATTTTTGTGCTAGAGGAACATTAAACAACTCTAAAAAGATTAAAAACAACATATGGTATTTTTTCCTTTCCCCCCCGCCCAATACTGGGACAACTAAACACGTAATTCAGCTTTTTATGATCTGGCATCAGCGGGTGCCAGTTATCATTGTTCAGTTGCCATCACACTGCTCCTTAACAGATTGCAGTATAGCTACAATTAATTAGGAGGAGAACTTGCTGCTGACACTGCTGCTCCAGGTTTCAAATTCTCCTTGGAAGCATGTGGTCAATCCCCAGCAGGGAGTGCTCAGCTGGCAAAGGCCAGGAGGCCTTCTAGGATCCTTAATCCAGATTTTTCCAGAGTTTTATTGCATTGAGCACCATGCATTGACCAAACCTCAGCATCAAGAAGGGTGTGGAACAAGCCTTTGAGTACAGGATGCATCTACAAGTGGAAAGCTTAACAAAATACAAGAGGTCACAAAGTATGTTAGCTGTCACCTAAATGCACGGGTAAGACAGAAAAGTTCAAGTATCTCACGGGACCTCCTGCCCTGAAGCCACCCCATTCCTCCCTGGGACAATTCAGCATCTCTAAACGTGAGATATATAGACCTTGAGGGGGACCCAACAGCACCAACATACCTGCAGGTTCAGTGCTGCTGAACTTCTGTCTCCTGTCTATCCAATACATCTCATTAAGGAAGCTAAAAATAGAAAAAATGTCATTTCTTGGACCAAAGCAGGGGGGCTGTGCTGGGGAATGGGAGAAGCAGTCCTGTGTACGTGTCTGCAAAGCCAAGGGGGTATGTTCTCCAAGATTGTTTTTTATTAAGTTGCATCTCAGTGAAGAAGCTGGTGAAGTCTACTTTAATCCCAGTAAAGGCTTTTAGCTTCTGTTGACTTGTGTTATCAGGGAAAGTATATCTCTTACAGACTAGCAATGTTTCAAACAATGGTGTATGCTGAAGATAAAGGATTAAAGTAAATTGTCAGAGTATGCAGAATGTATCCTCCCTTGCAGTGCTGGTCTTAAAGTGGAGAAGGCTTATGCAGTTGCAATGAATTTTTATTTAATAAACCCCTCTGTTTATGCATTCACACAACAGGAAATGCTGAATACATAGGATATTTCAATTATGAAAAATAAGTTTCCATTCACTGTTGGTTCTTCTATTATACCTTTCTTCCTCATTCATACTGAATGAAGAATTAAGATCTCCATCACATTTTTAATACCCTGTTCCTATGATATCCTCTGCAGTTTTCAGTGACATTTAAAAGCGCAAATACCTACAATACAGCCACAGTTCAAATGTTAGGCAATGAGGTACAGTGTTTTCCCTGCTAGTAAAACATTAGCTGCTACATATTAGACTTTTACTAATTTGGCCTTGTACCTCTGTGTTAGTCTATTCATGTATCTCTTTCAAAAGCCCTGCAAAGCAGGAAAAGATTATTATCCTTGCAGAACCTGAATCAGGGAGTGAAAAAGGATTATTCAACTTGACTAAAACTATACAGTGAGTCAAAATGGAATTAGAAAAAAGATCCAAGAACCGACACCTATAATCCACTGTTCCTACAGTCTTTTCCCCCTCAGTTCAGGGCATCTTTTTGTCCTTGTCTTTTCCATTCAGAGAACTGTCTTTTTGCAGTGCTGCTTTCATGTTCTTCATGAAACTTGAGCCAAATCACAAACAATTTCAGAAAAAAGTAATACATAGAGAAGTCAAACCTGAAAATATGAAAGGGGTCCTCTTTATCCAGGTGCATAAATCTTTATGGAGCTTCTTAGCCTGACGCTACCATTTTTTACCAAAAAATGTTCAAAGACAAGGGAGAAAAAGCACTATAAAACATAGAAGGATATAATAGGATTTTTCACTGTCATATTGGAGATATTTCTGGCAACACATACTTTATAATGTACTTTCTAATGGATGTTGTATTCTTAAAATTAAATAAAATAGCATAACTTAAATTACATTCATTTTGCAGTGAGGAAAATGGTAGCTGAATCAAAAAAGAGAAATACCATCTAAGTTCCAAGGTGGTCACTTACAAGTCTTCTAGTACTCATCATTTTTAACATGCTTATGACTTTCAGATCTGGTGACAGCAGGGTTTTTTTCCAAGAGACTTTGAGGCCTCTGCTGTTGTTTTTCTGGGTGCTGCAGCCCAGGTGGCACCACAGTGGGGCAGATGAAATGGTCTAGGAGAGGCTGGACAAGCACAGCTCAAGGATACAGAGGAGCATAAAGGGAAATGTAGGGCCTTTCATAAGCAGCACAGAGTTCTGAAAGTCATACAAAATATTAACTATTTCCTTTAAAATTATTATAAATGACTTGTCAGTCTGGCCAGCTGAAACCCCAGGTGGCCAGGCACGTGTGGCCATGATGGCCAAGGTGCAGCTGGGATCCACAGGGCAGGGCAGAGCGGACATCAGCCCCTTGGCCTCCCTTTTCATCCACACCTCATCCTGTGGGAAGAGAAAAAGCTCCTCAATCACACAGATGCAGGAGCTGGAGGGGAAGGAAACCTCAAACACCACCACAGCTGCAGCTCCCCTGGGCTCAGGAGACCAGAGGAGACCCAGGTGGGTTTTGGAACCTGCCTCCAGTGAAACAACAGGGAGCACCCCAGGAGAGGAGGGACGTGGTCCCAAGCCTCCCCTACAAAGGCTGCACCTTCACGCTATGGTGCCAGCTGGCACCACATTGGGGGCACCCATCTACGTCGCTGGGTAGCACCTAAACCCCCCCGCCCCAGCTCCCCACTGCCTCATAGTCACAGTAATCAAACATACAGGCGTCACCCATGAAATGCCACTTTGGAACAACCTTTGTGCCTCTGGAGTTTTACATGCACCTTATGACTTCTACAGCACAAGTAGCTATTGAGCACTAAGGCAAATGTAGTAATTCATTAGATTTGCTGCTATGCAGAGTTTCATTAATATCTTTTTTTTTTAAAAAACCTCAAGTTTATTTTTGAACACCAAACACTGCATCCTTTCAATCAAAACACTAGTAAGTTTTTTTGAGTAGCTCACTGGTTTGCAAAGCCTCTGCACATACCTTCCTAACCTCCCTTGGTCTCAAGATTTGCACCTCATTCTTTGAGAAAGGACAGCTGCTACACTGAAGCAGAAGGCAAATATAAAGAGAGCTCAAGTACTACATATTTTTATTAATATGACTGTCAGAATAGCAACTTCTAATGTTAATGCATTTGTAACAAAATGCTGTGGCTCAGAAGTGAAAGTTCTTGTCCTCCAGTCTTAGAGAGGCTGAAAGTTCAGGCCAAGGTGGGCATCTGGGTAGACAATGAGAGAATTTAGGATTGTGTGAACTGGATTTTTTGAGAAAAAGACAACTAGACAGTCCTTATTCATGGGGCTAGGAAACCCGTTTCATCCCAGCTATCCTTTGCAGACATTGGTTGATGTGGAGTGGGGATGACAGCACCCAGAGGAAGGCAAGGCACCACTGATTCATCAGTATCAGCTACTGTCAGAAAAAATCGCCATGTTAGATGGCCTCGAGGCAGTGCAGACAGCCATGGCTATGAGCCTGACATCTATGATATCATGTAATTATTTTTTCACAGAATCTGGAGGAGGGACATGCAGTCCTTTTGCTGGGACTTTATAAACACCTCCTTTTTAAGTACAGTATGAAAGCACTCAGCAGCACACACCTCTAAGAAACACCTAAAACCTCATCACAGCCCTGCGTGGTATGGGATGAAAGCATAGCTGGTTCTAACTGCATTTTTAAAAATGTGGTTAAGAAAAGGACTTGTGCAAATTCTTTGCCAAATGATTAATATTAAGGAGGAGAAATCTCACTTGCTAGTGAAAAGGGAAGCATGTTCTTAATAAGAGAACATTTGGACCAAAACAAAATGTCAAACATTTTCTAATCAGCTGCATCCTCAGCTTGATGTGCCTCCTACTCTATCACAAGATCAGTGTCACCTACTGAGCTCCAGAGTGAAATTAGGCCTATAGCTTGGTGGCTTTTTCAAAGGGTGCTGGTGCCACCGGGGAGTTATGGCATGGTGGTGGGAACAGCCAGCCCACGTGGAGAGTGTAAGCACAGCAGGGAGGTGGGAGCCCGAGCTTTGGAGCGACCTGTAGGGTGATGCATCCTTTGGGGTGCACGATGACACTAGCAACTTTGGAAGAAAACCAGAAGTTGGTGAATACAAGTGAAATGAATACTTACAGGTAATGTAAAAGATTGTTTTTCAAAAGGTTTACTCCTCAGTGCTAAAAGGGTTCGGTTCCATCCCAGAAAAAAACATCAGGATTCACAAGTCTACAGCAGATCCAGGCTTCACTAGCATCCCTCACTGCCTGAGGTTTCTGGCTCCCTTGAAGCTGTACCATAAGACTTTACGATCCATTGGAAAGGCTACGCTGAAGAACAAATGTTAGCCCAAAAGAGACACTGACCTGTGTATTTACAAACTACATGTCCAACCTATGCAACTAACAGAACATATGTATATTACAAGGATTTGAAAAACTATCATTAGAACATGACCAAAGTGATTTTCTTTAAAATATAAACCTTGCCTGCACAAAGTGTTCCTGTTGAAGGACTGGGAAGCATAAGCAAGTGGTAGTCTGAAAAAAGATTTCTGATAGCTCCAAGCAACAGAAAAGTGAAGCTTATGAACATAACTGGTTTAAGATCAAAATCATAGTAAATGATAAGGCAGTGTATTCTCTAGTGTAGAAATTAAGAAGCTGTTTTCATACAAAGATATTTGGCTTATTAAGTTAACTGAGAAGGTCACAGTGAAGCAGGATGATGTTCCCAAGAAACAAAAGCCCGACAGTCTTTTCTCATTATTATACCTATATTCCACACAGTGAGTAGGCACCTAGATGCTGTTACCACTACATATTATATTAGTTGCAATTATTTCGTTGTAAGTGTGTGTTCTCCTTGGCCTTTTCTCCCTCTTGTTTTCAATTCAGATGTTAAACTGCAAAAGGCAGCAGCAGTATTCTGGCCATTTCATGGCCCACTGCAGGGAGAGAAAAGCACCGCTGCCCTGGGATCCAGGTCACCCTGGGTGAGCCCTTCAAAGGCAAAGGTGTTAAGGTGTTTCTGCAGCACCTCATCTCCCCATGCCTGGTTGGGTGTCTTTGCTGATTTACAGTGGGCACGTCACCTGCAGCTCACCAGAGACAGAAAAAGTTCACAGAGCTGCTAAAATGAAGGAAGGGTCTTGCAAAGCCCCTGCAGCCCCTCTTACCTTTGTCCCATGGATACGAATTGTTCAGTTCCTATATATTTCCTCCTATGTTTCAGAAGAGAAAAGCCTAAACAAAAAAAAAACAAAAAAGCTTGAGACTATTTGGATCTCCAATTTGATTCAGATTTATATCCTCTTACCAACATCTGTTTTAATCTTTCATGAGGCAATCTGTACCTTAGTGTGTGATTTGGAAGAGAACCACGAAAAACAGGGGTTTGATTTTCAGTTCATTTAAACAGCAGACAGTCAAGAAACATCATCCTTACAGCTAATTGAAGTCAGACTGCAGGTTGCTGCTAATCTGGGACTAGGAGTTGTGTGCCGTATTGTGGCCCTGTGTCACCGATACGCACATGAGCAGAGCAGCAGCCACGCTGAAACAGAGGGTCACGAGCAAAACAGATAATAAGAATACCACAGTAAAACAAACAGTAAAGGAAAAATGGGTGAGGTACTAGTGCCAGAATAACGCTAATGGAAACTTTCTCTAGCCAAAGCCTTAAGCATCTTACAAATCACTTTTTGAAGTCAAATTCCAATATGAAGAGCCTGGAGCCTTTGGACTCTGTGTTTGACTGGAAAGGCATGTTTCCATGCTGCCGTAGGAGTGGCTTCAATTAATTCTAGCAGCGCCTGAGCTACCTTTACATGAGAGGCCGTGGAGACCAGCGGCAGACCTCACACAGCAACAAGAAACTTAGTGTGAGTTCATTTACCTGTCCAAAATGTGAAGATGGGTAAATACGTCCCAAGTTCAGACAGTCACGGTGACATATTCTCCTCTTCCTAATTACCTTCGGTTGTGTTAAACACATTACGGTCTTATTTTAAAAAAAATTGCTTTTATTTCCTGCTCAGAGGTTGCCACGGTACCATGACAATCAAAATAAATGTTTCAGTATGATAATTAATGCAATAAGCCTGGTGAATTCATCATGATTGCTGTAAATGTCATTCCTTGGGCACACAGTTTGTTCTCACCATGTTTCTACCTTTCTTTTTTTTTTTTTTAATGCTGATATCAACACCCTTGGTAAGGATAAACTGAAAAGTCATGACTGTTTAGAAGCATACTGGCTTGCAAGTCAAATAGCTGTCGTAGAGTTGATGAGTCCCTGGGGAACCATTAACACCAGAAGGACAATTTTAAATTGGAATCTGAGATGACTGTGGCCTGGCTGATGATCAAACAGGGTGGAACCAATATCACCATATTTTTAGAAAAAGAAAATATCTGAACATTCAGGGCTTACTAATATATATGTGGCAGAAATATGTGAAAAAGTATGAAAGAGAAGCTGGATTTGTCAGAATGGAAAGGTGAAGACATTAGCTGTGCAGGAGAAGCAAACAAAGACAGAGATGAAACATTAATAATGTTTGTGTTGTGGTGAAAGGTAAATATTCTGGGGAAGGACTTGGCAAGGGGGGTCAGGGAAGGTTGCTCAGGGACTGGGGTCCTTCTAGACTGTATCTGTTTTCTTAGCTGTGCTACTTGACAGGTACTGTTTAGCCTACAGACAAATTTATAATGCTGTGACATGTTCACCTTGGTCTGAAAGCACAGAGGACAGTGTAATTTTATAAACAGTACTCTTTGCTTCTTTCTTTCTGGCCATAGTTGCTGCTGCCTCCATTTCCTCTTCAGGTTATTGCTGGCATTAATCTCTCCAGGGAGTTCTACTGCAGACCACAAACCTACTGACTGCTGCCTTCATGGCAATGTGACAAGACATTTGAAGAAATACATAGACATGTAGATGTAAAATGCTAAGATTTTAAAAGTATATTTTACTCACTTAAATCAGTTTTATCCCAGTTTGGTCTGATATACCTGGCTACTAACACCAGATTAACCACTTTTTAATTCCCCAGGAAAGAAAGACCAAGAATAATTTAATTGTAATGGTCTCTTTAAATACTAGATGTTTTATTTTACAAGAAACTGTATCTGTGGTCTTCCACAGAAACAAACCCAAACCCATTCATTGATTAAGATTATTGCCAGACAGACAGTTGCAGCAGATACGATGTCCTTGGCCCAGTGAAGGTTGGTTGTCAGAGGAATGAGGTGGTGTCTCCTGCCCCAGCCACAGCTGCTGACCAGCCTCTGCTCTCCCCCTAAGGATGAGAAGTGGGGTGGGAGGACGAATGCTCCTCATGCCTCGCCTGGGAGCCATGTGGACATTTTCTGGTGGGAAGCTGGTTGGCAGGAAGGAAAGTTTATAGATCGAGTGTGTGAGCCGGCAGAGAAGACGCTGGGTAAGTCTAAAAATGTCCGGGCAAAATATGCAAGCCAAAGTACATACACACAGAAGAAAGAATGCAGGGCAGCGGGTGCATAAACAGTAGAAGAATGAAGTAGCTGCATAAACATTACTGCAAAACTTCAGACTGGTACAGAAAGGGCTGTAAGGCCACTTAGATACTTGAAGGCTTCTATACATGTGCTGGGGTCTCAGCTCCCGTTACTGTCACTGAGACCTAGGGAGCAGTTCAACAGGTCACTGATGGGCAGCTGAAATGCCCTTGTAATCTGAGCGGGCTGCTCCAGCTGCTCTTCCAGAAAGGCAACGGTCACATCTGCCAGCCTCCTACCGACATCTGGGCTACCCTAAGGCTTTTTGAATGGCTTGAGATGCCTGGTACAAGCAACTCAATCAAGCTCTTACTCAGCAGAGTGGTGCAGCATAAGGCATGGTTCAGGTTGCCTTTGGTGTGCAGCCGAGGTTCAGTCAAGTTGGCTAGATGGCATCTATGTTATATTGTTTTAGGCACTATGGGATAGCCAGTGTGGCCTCGCATACATCCCACATCAGATCTGCCAGACCTGTGCAGCTCCTGGGTGTCTGTGGTGCCCCTGGTGTCTCAAACTACATCGGCACCTGGATTTCATCCCCCATGGCTGGTAAGCTTTAGGCTCCACTGACTGCATTGACTTGCCCTCTCTGCTATACTCAGAGCTTAAAGACCTAGAAATATGTAGACATTCAGCTTCAAGTTTCTCATTTTTGAACTTAAGAGCATCCCAAGTGCTTGCCTAACCAGATGCATATGCTGAAGACTCCTTAGAGCTACTCATATCCACTCAAGAGAAAAGAGAGTCATATCAAATTTTATCAACAGTTTAAGGAAGGTTATATTAGCTGGATTCGATAAGTTTTTGTCTTGAAACATTTCTTGCCAGCCAACAGCATATGCTAAAAAAAAAAAAAAAAAAAAAAGCAGTAACAATTGAAACTGTAACAGACCCTATAGCTTTTTCTGCCCTGAGACATCAGATGGTTTATTTCAAGTATTTGTCAAAGAAACCTAGCAAAGGAGTAATATAGCTTAAAAAATATTCATTATCGCTTTTATTATTTGAGGAGCTGTCTGGAAAATTTCACCAAATTAAACTGGAAACTAAATAGTACAGCAATTTTCAATGCATTTTCTCAGTTCCTGCAGCAGTTCTAGTTATTCCTTCAGAGACAGCTCCTAGGGACCAAAATCTATTGCCTGTGTACAAAATCAGGCAAACACAGACCCAATCTCTAAAAATTTACAACCTGACTAAAATCCTAATCCAGCAAACCATTTACTCACTCGCTTTACAGTAAGTGTTTAAATAGCTAGAGGCTCTTAAAATCATGCTTCAACAGAGAGCTGTGTGAATATAAAATATGCTTGTCACTTTCTGTTTTTTTGCCAGAATTTCCATAACTTGTATAGACACAGAGCTCAGGAACATGAGAGCTGAAATTCTTAGCAATCTTGTAATACATACACACATACATACTCTCTCTGTCTCTTTGTGTGTGTGTGTGTGTGTAGTATATGTATAGAACTGTGTATAAATATGCATACATGTATGTATGTATATTTAATTATGAAGCTTGCACGAATGCTGGGAATCTTAGTCACTGCTGTGAACTGAAAAGGTCACTCAAGCTGTATGAATTCAGAGAATTTGCTCTGGGGAGAGAGTCTGGAAGCATCAGCCCATATAGCTGTCCAAGTATGGGAAAATCATTCCGGAATATTTTTTTTAATAGGGATGAGCCTGAACAGCAAACCATAGAGCCAAACCATCCCAAATGTAGCAGAGCTTGAAACTGAGTTATAAATTGATTTCTTCAGAGAGGAACAGTCATCTGTCTTCTAGAAGGACAGTCAGAAGGGTCCAGTCATAATACTGGGTAGGAGCCATCTGTTTTTCACCCCCAGTAAGGTCATTGATTTAAATACTTGCCAGCACTGTGCTACATGCTTCTCTTTTGCATTGCTCTTACTGACTCAGAAGGCTACAGGGGTCAGCTGAGTGGACCAGTAGCTGTTTGAACTTTCATTTGGAAGTTATGAAGGACCCTTCATCCATCTCTCCCACACCATGTGCATGTGTTGTCCTCCATGTTTGATGACCCTTTCAGGTCCTCAGTAAAATTTAGACCAGTTTAACAAGACTGCAGACCAGATCACAGATCTCTGCCTTTTGTGTCAGGGACTCCTGGCTAAGTTTGACCCCAAGCAATGACGTTTGTGCGACGTGTTAGTGAGCTGTGATTACAGGAACCTCCACTCACCCATCCCTACCCCATGCCAGCTGTAAAGCCATGGCAGGAGGAGAGAGAAGGGAAATACACGACCACTTAGGGAAGGGGATTGCAGGTTTAGGAGAATCCACTCAGTAGTCTGAGCGAGTGCAGGTGCAGGAGCAATAGGGCAGTGCTCTGTGGAGACACCCTGCCCCTTAACAGTGTCAGCTGAAGCTCGTCAGCACTGGCTGATGCTGGAATGGGTACTCAGCCCGCAGTTTAACTTTACTTGACAGTTAACAGTCCCAGGGCAGTTACCTGCTGAGGGATAACCAGGCTAGTTGCAACATGTGCTTACTTACAAGGCACTGAATACAGTAGGGTAAACTCCTTTAAGGAATCTTTGTTATATTTTCTTCCTGTATTTCATTTCCAGTTCCTCAAGATGCAGTGGTTGCCCTTGGCAACATTCTCCCAATTCTTCTCCAAATTTATGAAGACAAAATGCCACACTTGAGGACAAGCCAGTTTGGTCATTAAATAAACATTCCCCTTCCATTCAGTGGCAGCATCAGAGCCACAGAAAGTCTTTTGCCTGGGTAGTTTTCTGAGATTACTGTCATTTATTACCAAAGCTACTGGGTCTTGCAGCAGAAACCTAACAAGCCCCACTCCCACAGCACAACCCATCTCTCAGCACATCCTGGGAGATGCATGGTCCTGCTGCTCAGAGAAGAAGAAATTCTACATCAAAATACTTGATGAAATGGTCCTTTTTGAAGTCCAAAGTTATCCATAAAAAAAAAAAAATCCACAAAAATATTCTGAATTATTTTTTTTAATTCCAGACTAGTTTGAAATCTATTAGCACGGACTTCAAAAATATTTTAAAGGGATAGCAGCTCTATAGCTGTCTACCCAGAAAATTTTATCTAGCATTCTTGAGTGAATGACCCATGATTGCATAATATATTTTGTGACCCACAAGTAGCCTATCAAAAATAGGAACCCCAAACAGGAACAAAACCTCACAATAACAAAAAAAAAAAAAAAAAAAAAAAGAGAAAGATTAAGAAAAAAAAACCCTAATAATTATTCTAAATAAATCCTTAACTCTATCTGCACAGTGTGTAATTATAGCAAAGAGAGAAAACCAAACCCTTCGGACACCAATATTTTCCGCCAATTGACATGTTTTGGTATTAGCACAGCCTTACTGCAAGGAAATAGAGTACCTACATCTTTAAAACCTTGGCTGTAAAAACAGATTTTCCAGAGGATGGATGGTTATAGGAGAAAACAAATATGATTTGCTTACAGGCTGAAGTGCACATTAGGCAGGACACTATCTAAAATATCGCACAGAAGTCAAAGAATATTTCACTGGAATAATAACTGCTAAAGAGAAAAATCAGTCGGAGAAAGCAGTGTGGTAGAGAAGTGATTTGAATGAAGAACCTGTCAATTCAAGTTAAGAAGGGGTTAATTCCTGCTTTAAGTAATTTTTTAAAATAAATTTTACAGATAGTGTTGGCTTGAAAAAAGGCACATACTCGCAGTGCCAGTAACAGGCATTTGTACTTGTCAAGAAGGAAATGGAAACTTTCTTAGTGAACGATGTATAGCGGTGGAGCTAATCGTTGGGTTTTGACCTTGTATGTTAAGATTAGAGTGTATTGTTGTGGCACAGTCATCATTTAGTCCTTGCTGGCAGTACAGTACATCTTCACTCTCTTGATTTCACAGTTTATTAACATTTTTAACCCTTTTATTTTAAGAGGGATCCAAGTGCTTTTGCAGGAGAGCAGGCAAGGGTGAATTTACAAGACAGATCAGCTTGCCAGAGCCTTTACCAACCCGCCTGCTCAGTGCTTGACCAAACAGACAGGGAATAAATAAGAACCTGTAAATCATTCTGGCCTTAATTTCTTAATACTTCACATGGGGATTGATAAATAGTATTAGTTGACTACCAAACAGCTGTCATTTAACTAAATGTAGTTACATGAATACCCTAAATTTTACTACAAAAAAAGACTCTTCTCAGCCCTATACCTGAACCACTTAAATTTCACAGTCCCAGTTTAAAGCTGACAAAGAAGCAAGAGGGTGAATACTATGCAGAGAAAGGCGGAACTCCAGGAAAATTTAGGGTCAGGTCTCCAAACCCACTTCCCCATCATCTAATGGGGATGTTACCACTTCTCTGGGTAGAGTGACATCAAGCATTTCTGAACCCTCAGAGAAGTTCTCCTCCCCCCCAGGCAGGCTGTGTCTTGTGAAGATTCACAGCGGTGCCCTCCACAGTGATGGAGCTTGGTTGCCTTCAATAGTGTTGTAAACAGAGTTTATACTGGTTAAACCGCCTAGCCTGGCTGTGGGTAAACCACACTGGCCCAGACTGGTGCATGGGCTACTTTGCTAACTGACTCTCCGTGCTGCTTCAGCTACGTTGTGCAGGCGTGCATCCAGCCAGGACTGTGGCTGCCCAGAGCTGGCCTCTGCCTGCCGCCTGGCTGAGGGGACACTTGGCCCCTGCTCCCAGTGTATCCCAGCAGACACACTGGCTGGAGATACAGCTGGAAAAGACCCACAGTCCTCTGCTTTGTCTGGGACACCGAGGGAGCATACGGCAGCCTCTTGCTGTGCTTCCCACTTGCAGAACCTGCCGGGCCTCCTCCAGCACCTAGTGTGCTCACCCAAGTTAAAGTATCAAGTTCATGACAACGTTTGAACTTGAGCTGTTGACCCGAGTTAAAACTGAACAACCTGGTATTCACAGCTCTTTCAAATCAGGTTAGTGAACCTAGATTAAGAGGATATCTTTTTTCCTATACTAGTAAAGGCATACTCCCAAAGATGCTCTCTGTTTTGGTGGTGGTTTGATTTTTTTTGGGTGTTCTGGTCTTGCCCAGGCTGTCATGTACTTAACACCAGCCTGTTCCTTTTCCACCCAAAAGCAAATGAGCAAGGCCATTTCTGTGCAAACTAACGTATGTTTGTACGTTTGTGTGAGATGTTTTAATAACAGCAGCCCTGGAATGTAAAGAAAACATGCACGGCTCTATTTACAGAAGAGGCTGAGGATGTAGCATACATTTACATATCATTATTGTAATAAGGAAGAGTAACTTTCCATGTCTCCAAGCACTTCTCTTGCTTCTAGAAGCCATGAAGAAGGGACACAGCAAACAGGGAGTCTGTCAGGAAAGAGGATCTAGCGTAAAGGACATACAAAGAGAGGCCTGATATGACCAGAAACCCAAAGGTGGCCATAAAAAAAGCTAATTTAAAATTACCTCTGTAATCGTAACAGTTCCACTGTCGGTATATTATGTTCCTAACAGAGATGTTGTTATGAAATTAAGACGAACACGTTATGTTATTCCTGCTGATCACCTTTATGTTTATTCATAGATGGTAAGGTAATTTATTCAAATGTTAACTTCTGGAGTTTCTCACCACAAGGAAGTCGGATATAAGGAAAAAAAAAAAAGCAAAATCAGTCCAGGCCTGGCTGTAGATACCCACCCACCCCACCCAAACCCAAAATTATTTAAAATAAGCACAAAACAATCTCCTCTGAAAGGCTGTTCTTGCTGGAGGGGAAGACAGGCAGTGATGCAAGCTCTGCATTGGGGAGCAAAGGGAGCAAGAACTGGTCTAAGGCAGGAGGGTTGGCTGGGGCATTGGTTACTGCCAGCACAGGGGACAGTGGTGGAGGTGCCTCTGTGTGGTCAGAAGATCCATCCCTTGCAGTGGCCTGGAGCACTTTGCTCCTGTGAATAAGTCCAATAAAACATTTTAATTATCTCCGTGAATATCAGGTTGCTTTAAAAGTCACTTGCTGTACACAATGTAAACCTTGCCATTTTAGAGGACGCAGAGGTGTTTGCAAGATGACAGATGTTTAGGGAGAAGAAAAAAACCCACAGCAAGCCAATGGAAACACAAAAGAAGCAAAATCTAATATCCCTCCCATCAAAATAAAGTGAGTTGCTTTGCCTAGGTAAAGGTAGCTCTGTGTCCTCCAGAAAGGAAGACTGATGCTTGGCTCACAACAAAATAAATAGAATGTTGCAGCCTATTTGAGTGAATAATCAACTATTCAAAATTTAAAATGGTCAAGCAGTTAAATAATGCTAAAATGGGAGCCATTCTAAATGTATTTGGATTTCCAGGTACTGTGTTTATTTGGAGAACAGGTTCTTGTGGTCTGAAGCTAAGTTAATGACACTACCTGCCTTTTTTCTTCATTTTAACTTTCCAGTTTAATTGGCAATTTGTATAACACAGCTAAATCCTTACAAAGGCCCAACAGTGCCAACCTGTATGTCCTGACTGACCGCTGGCTTTATAGTGACTGGCTGCTGTTTTAAAAAGATGCTGAGGAATGTGTAGGCTGTGGACAAGAGACATCAGAGTAACAAGAATCGGCTTACGTCTGTAATTGGTCTTATGTATTCATGTAAAGGTTGGTGATGTTGCAGGAGGAAATGCTCAAAGGTCTGGCCTCAAGCTCTCAGTGTCAAAGTTAATGGTGTTGAGCTCCAAGAACACCTTAACAGCCAACCCTAATTGCAAATATATACTTCTTCTGCCAGGTCTCAATAGCAATTACAAGGGAGGGGGTTGAACTCAGTCTCTCTGAGGGCCCTTTTCCAAGAGTTTTCTGGGCCGAAACCTCCCCAGCTCCACTGGCAGAGGGCTCTTTCACAGCCCCTGGGAACAAGGAACTGCAAAAGAAGCAAACAGAAAAGGCTTATGACAACCCTAACCGTATTTATGGGCAATGAAACGTGCAAAACACGGCTGGCATGTCAGGACGGTGATCAGCAGCTCAGTTCAAAGTATTAGTTATTGAGCCTGGTGAGGTCCAGGAGGCTTAGTCATGGGGCAGCTTAGTCAGTTCTGCATCGCTTCAGCCTGTCCCAGACCCATAGGGATTAGGATCACTATGCAGAGAAATTCAGAGCAAAGCTCGAGCCATCAGCCAGCCTGTGGAGCAGTCTCCTCTCACTGAAAGCTTCAGCCATATTTATTCCCTCACCTGTATGCCCCATCCAGCACCTATATGGGTGAGGGTCACTCGGGTGAGTGACACAGCTCCAGGACCATTTTGCCACGTAGCCACTGAGCGTAAACAACTAAAATAGTCTTTGTTCCTCTTGGAAAGGATACTGTAACTTTCCAAACACTCTACACCTGCTTCCCCAAAAAAGTGTATCCCTGGCCACAGGTGTGTCAGCTGTTTCAAAATGTCTGTTGTGGCATAAGCCCACATCTTCCCACAGCCATACATATTTTAATTGAGTAGCTTATTAAGCTTAAAACAGGATCCAGAGTAATTTAGAGAGCATGTGATCTTGTTTCTATACACAAGATGTAGCTGCACTGCTGATTGATTGACGTTTTGCTACAAGCCTTCGTTTTTCGGAGGGTACGAATGTGCTTCTGTGAATGCAGCAGACAGGGATTAGCTCTGAATTCCACCATGAAGGCGCTTTTTGTCTTTCAGCCCTTTCACGCAGTAAGGAATGGGAGCTGTCACTGTTGTGTCAGTTACATTTCTTTCTCTGCTCTTACGTATGTAAATGCCTAATCCCATATGTAAAAGCAGTGGCATACACTAGGCAAAAACCTTCTTTAGAGATGCTCTATGGAAGGCTTGGATTACAGCCTGGTAAGAAGCTTTAATAACAGCACTAGCATTCCCAAATTCCTTTTTCAGAGTTTGCACAACCAGTAAACAGAGCTTTAAACTCACACTGAAAATTGATACAATTTGTTTGTTGATATAGTTACCGTCATCTGCAGTTGTATAATTTATTATTGCCTACTGCTGCTGGGGATAATAAAAGAGTGAGTGGGTTTTGCGATGTGAGTAAAACATGAGCACAAAATCTCCACTGGAAATACTGAGTCACTTAATAAACATGTAGACCACAAATTCATCGTACATTATTCATTATGCAGGTTACAGATGAGCCTGAAATAGAGGAGTCCGCTTAGGTTTGTGTGCCCATCTGCCAGTGCACACAAGCTTGAGCGGGGAGGAAGGGTGTCCAGCTCTGGTGTCACTTCAGCCCCTCTCCAAAGGCAGAGGCCAGAAAGTTTGGATGCAACAGACTGTATTGCAGCCACCTCCAGGCCCAGCAGCCTGCAGCTTTATAGGTTTTGGCTGATCTCCAATGTAAATGTTGTTAAAGACATCGTTGAAGGAATGGTGATCGGGGTGGGGGGTGTCTGTATTCTTATAAACAACGGATAAGAGAGCCGAGATATCACAGCTTCTTTTTGACTCTGGTGTCTACCTCCAGAGCAGCAGTGGCAGCTGGCTGGACCCACGTAGCCTGGCCTCCTGGCAGCAAAGCCGGCAGGGGCAGAGTCCAGATATGTCCACAGAGTGGTTTGTCTCAGTCATGTAGATGTGCTAGCCTGACACAGGCTGATCAAACACCCGGTGGGACCCTCATCTGACCCTCAGCTCCAACCGACTGATTCTGCCCTGAAGGTAGAGCCTGGGCAGTACTCAGCAGGATGGAAAAGCAAGACACATCTTATTGCAGGAAGCCTCTACAGCCCTGCAGTCAGGCCTGAAGTTAGGACCAGTGACTTCAGCATTTGTTTTAGACCCCTGGGAGGAAAAAAAGCACCTGCAGAGAGAAATACAGGGGATATGAGGGTTCTAGTAGTATACAGCAGCAGGGACCAGTCAGCCTCAGAAGTGGCTCCAGAAGCAGATCCTGCCTTAGAGCTTTAGCCAGAGCAAGAAGGGCAGTGCTTTACCTCAGCCGCCTTCTCACCTGGTGCACTTGCCTAATCAAAACAAGCAGCACAACCTGCCTTTTCAAGGCTGGAAACTTGCTCACCTGCTTTGGGCGGGGAGGGGGGAAATCAAACCTTTGAGGATTACATATAGCTATGCCAACTGGTGACACCTGTCATAACATGAATAAACATTTAAGAGTTTTCATTTGCCACTTGCAAGGAAATTGGTGTTAAGTATAAGCCCAAATGCTAATCCTGCACGTGTTTTGGGGTGGGGGAGGGAATAGGAGGAATTGTGGGAGATCTATTCTGGCTGAGTAAACCCCACTGCTTTGTTCATTGTTTTCAGCCATGGACCACTCTAAGAATTGGCTCCCCTGGGATAAGTAGCCACTTGCAGATTTAGCTATCGTGGCAGAACTGATAGACATCAGTATAACTCCCCGAGACTGAAGCATTTATTTGTTTTCTTACATTTTTGCTGCTGTATTAAAAAAGGCCTGTTATTGCTGTTATTGATGATCTCCAGGAAAAGCTCTGCAATCACATTTTTCTTCATTGCATAAGCCCTTAGATGTACCTCAATCATTAAGCGTGCTTTGTCAGTCTATCTTTTTATTTTTTTTGTAAATGGCTGTGCAGCGCTGCAGTTCAAATCTCTAGAAAGGCTGCAATTTCCTTGGATAGTCGTAACTATTGTAATACATTGGGCAAAATGCTTAATGGCAACCTTAGCACTAATTTTTGCAGGCGGTCGTGGTTTGACATTTAGACAAATGCTCATCCAGCTTACAAACACAAGGGCAATTCAAGCTCAGGTGCTGAGGCATGGCCATGCACTCCGTCTGCAATCTCTTTGTGCAGTTGTCAGGGTGCCTAAAAAACGCCAGTCAAAAAGATAGGACCACCATCTACCTAAAAATCACATTACAGGCATTTATATTTTGAGCGCATTTTACACTCCTCCCCACTTCTTGAAAAGCCACTCTACTCATTTGCAGTTGACAACACATCTATCCAAATTCAATCCTACAGCAGTTTCCTAGGTAACTAGCGCTTTGGCACAGAAACCCTCTACACGGCAGAATGAGCCAGAACACCCGTTAGCATTTCCACTTCTTTTCAACCCTTTTGAAACATGCAGATACAAAAAAAACCACCACAGAAGCATGAAAAAACCCCACCAGACCAAACCAACCAACAACAAGAAAGCCAATGGTAAGGTATGTTCAGCCACCCTGTTTAACTTGTATCAAGAAATTTTGCATCCACCAAAAATTAAGTCAGATCTGGAGATGAGACCAATCTAAGGTCTGAAACTGTTTCTCAAGGGTTAGATCTCTTTGGGTTATCTTCACAGGTGCCAAAGACTGGGGTTCCAACTTTCTAGGCTCTGAGTCATCCCTGTAGTGTGGACAGGTATTTCTGAATCATGCTGGGAGCTAATAATTTGAATCTCAGCTCTCCCAGCCCCTCTTACCATAGTCAAGTTCCAGTGGGGCCTTACGAGGGCTGCAGGGCAAGGACCACCATCTCCAGCCTATTAGTGGACTTCTGCGGAGACGTTTTCTCAGATTGCCTTGTAAGATCGTCCAGTTCAGTACTCCCCTTTTCTTGTTCCATTTCTTGGCTGCAGAGCTAGGATCACTATTGCAGGATTGCACCAGCCTTCTCTAATGCTCTGCATGTGGCTGCGGCTCACTTACCAAAGGTTCCTCTATCCATCTCAAGAGAGAGTGATTTTGCAGTCCCACTGTGGGACTTGTGTCTAGAGGATTCTTGTGGAGGGACCCCCAGGTTTGCTCTGGCTGCCTCACTGTAGGCCAGCAAGCGCAGCTGGTTCCGTGGCCCAGTTGTGATAGCGGCAGTGGTGGTGAGGCAGAATGCACTTCTTTGTTTTGTGTGCAAAATAAAGCCAATTCCTGTCCTCATCTAATATCCATACACATTGCATTTAGGTGCCATTAAAAAGCTGCAGCCTGAAGCTAGGATCATATTAGAAGAGACCAGGCTGCAAAGCTATGCTGACAGCTCTTCCTATCATTAGCATGCACACACACACACAGACCAGATCCCTACAAAAAGGTAATTAAGGTAAGGGGGAAACCTGGGAGCGGTTAGCATAAAATGCCCTAAAGGGGAGGAGTGTGCTCAGGAATGTGCATTTGAAGGGCTGGGTGCAGTGTCAACTTCTGTGAAGGAGTCCTGCTGAATCTTGCTCACATACCCGGGTGAAGCCAACTCAGCAGGCCTTCGCCAGCCCTGTTCACGAGGAAGTAAGAGGGCTTCACAACTGGAGGCTGTAGCTTGCAGGTAAGGCCCTCCCTTCTCTGCCTGCAATGTGCTAGTTTGCTGAAGGGCAGCGTGTGCACATCAGACTGGAGCATAGTTCAAAAGAAGTAAGTGTTGCCTGCAGCTGTCCTCACCTCAGAGCATGTTATAGCAGGTTAAAAGCTGCTGTAAGTTATGCCAGCCACCAGCTTGAGAAGCTTTTCTGGCAACCAAGCATTGCCAGGACATAAGGATATGCTAGTCGTGTCCCCTGGAACAGCATCTCCTCCAGGAGCTTGGGGGAAAACGCCAGGGACACCTTCTGCTGACCTCCTGTGTCTTGCACAGGAGAAGAAGCTGGAAATGCAGGGTTAAACGTAGTAAGTTTTATGCTATGACCTAGTGCAAAACTGCCACAGAGTGCAGCTGCCCTGCCATGCTGGCTAATTTGAGAACTGGTAGTTTTACGGTTGCAGGTTCTTATGCTAGTGATCTTCCAAAGCGCTTTATACCAAGTGAGCACTTCTCTCATTGCTGTCTAGCAGAACCCTGACGTGCAGCTGTCCATCAGAGCTGTACCAAGAGGAGCTACGTTCTTCTGGTTGTGCTCCCATTTTAGATGACCAACAGCTGGCTTAGAGTCCTAAACCCGGCCTGTGTGTTGTTAGCCCCCGTGAGCTGGGTGGAGGAGCTTAGCACTAGCCTCAGGGCTCAGGCCTTGCACATACATGCTTCCCGACAGCCTGTAGCTGGGCTGTCAGATTCTTCATGCCATGCCAGCCTAAGCCAGAATCCCAACATATTTCAGTTTTATTCTTTAAGGATGTTGGTGAGCTGAAGGCATGAAGACTTTAATCCACTCATTTGCCAATTTAAACCCCACAGTAGCTATATGGGTCTACACCAGGGGTCCTCAAACTACGGCCCGTGGGCTGGATACGGCCCCCCAGGGTCCTCAATCCAGCCCCCGGTATTTACAGACCCCCCCCCGCCGGGGGTTGGGGGGGAAACCAAGCAGCCGCAGATGGCCTGCTGCCACTTCATCCGTGCCGGCCCCCTGGTTAAGAACTTTGAGGATCCCTGGTCTACACAAAGCAATCACGTGCAGTTCACTGCTTCAGTTCCTTTGTGGTGTTGCGTGGGTTTGTATGGCTCGGGTATCAAATTAGACCTTGCTCCCCCAAACCCATCCTGCTTTTTTGTCTGCTCTGACAGGGCAAGTCCTTCCCTTTTACGCCCCTGTGGACTGACCTGTCTCAAGATAGCAGCTAGATGAGCAGTACCTAAGTTTGAGTTACCAAACCATTTTGGTTGTCAGCAGCATCATCTTCTTCCTCCTTAAACAGGTTGTCATCGAAGTTTAATGATCCTCCAGCATGAGATTTCACTGGTCGCCAGAAATTCTCTTGATGTATCTGACTTGTAGCTTAATATGAAAGTAACAACGATGCAGTGGGGGCACAATACAGCCTGACAGTAGCAGGGGCGCTCAGAGATCAACACAGGCCTCTGCGCTTACCCACACCGCAGCCTGGCGAGCCGTCAGAGCAGCCGCTGCAGGCCATGCAGGAATGGTGACAAATGTGCTTTTTTTTTTTTTTTTTTTTTTAACACTTCTTAGTGAAACGGGCTCTATGTGAGCGAGTTCATAATTGCTACTGAATCAGAGAAAAGTAGGCTGTTGCAGATAAGCATGATTTTCTGCTGTAGGAATTCTCTTCCAAAACTGTTGTGCTCTGTTCTGAGAGCTCTTCGGTGAAACCGGTGGACAGGCACCGCCGGTGATCACACACCCCGTTTCACTGCACCCACAGGTGTACGTCCAACGCTTGGAAAAAACAATACAGCCCCCCCAAAAGTGCCCAGTAAAGCAGACGCTTGTTTTTCCACGTTGGAGCAGAGACCCCTGGCTCCGAGGCAGCAGCCCCGCTCCCGGCTCGCCGACGGCCCTCGCCCCAGGTCGCAGGCCGGCCGCACACGGGGGCCGGCGGGACAGGCAGGCGACGGTGCGATGGGGCAGCCGTGCGGCCTGAGACTTAAACAGCCCGAGGGGCGCGACAGCCGGGGACAGCGGGGCACAGCGGGGACAGCGGGGACAGCCGGGCGCGAAACCCCTGAGGGGCGAGCGGTGGCGCTGCCCCGCGCCAGGGCTGCCCGCGGCCCGCGGTGCTGAGGCGCCCTCCTGCGGCCACAGGTGGGACGGCGGGCGGCCCCGTGAGGCACCGGCGCCCTCCCGCCCTTCCGCGGGGTGTGCCGCCCACCTGAATAACGTATGTGAAGGCTTTTTGCCCTGTTTGCGAGTAGCCTGAGAGCAGCGGGCTCTTTCCTCCACACACGTTTCCCCAAGTATATTGTCTAAATAAATAACGCTGTCGCGAGAGCTGGCCCAATCGCGATTGCCCGCAGGGGCAGGTTTCCTGCCGCTGCCCCTCTGCCCCCCCGCAGAGCCGTGGTGCTGGGCCGGGCGCTGCCCAGGGCCATCTCTTCTGTCACACAGCCCAGCGCCACGCTCCCTTGCTGCTTTTCTGACCAGGGCAGCTTTCCAGAAAATGCCAGCTTTTGGCCTTGTTTGTTAGGGCATGTACGTTAAGAAGATAAAAAAATGAGGCTCGTCTAGAGGCCAGGCAATGTCCTCTTGTCACGTTGGGGCACCGTGGCCCGTGTGCTGCCGCTGGCTGTCACCTCCGCCGCCACTGCGAGGATGGCCGCATCCTCAGAGAGAAGCTGAGGCTCTGTGCTTTGCGCAGCTGGAACGGCTGGCTGGCCTCCTGCCTCGCTGGGGGTTTGTTGGCACCAAAAGAGCCTCCCTGCGCTGTGTGCATCCGTCACCTGTTGTCACAGAAGCACTTCAGGCTCGGCCTCATTGAAATCAGTGGCAAAATTCCCACATTCTTCAGTGCGGATGAATCAAATCCGGAGTCCGTAAAAAATGCACAGTGTGTATGAGATATGCAAGTACAGGGGGGGCAAATAGTGGTCTTAAACCAGCCAGGTACAAACTCAAGAGCAGCCCCAGAGAGGTGAGGTATTCAATAACCCTCCTCTGCTTTCCTCCGTTCACTCTCACTCGCTGAAGAAATGTAAATGTTTTCAAATCCAACAGGTATTCTCTGAAGACAACAGATACAGCTCTGAGCTTGTATCAGGCAAGCAAGTGCTGAGAGAGCAAGGCTAAGATTAGTGCTTGGGGGTAGATACCCACCTAAAGAGCAAAGGGAGAAGAAAGTTAAGCCCTGAAGAGCAGCTCACTGCCATGGCAACAGATCTCCTGCTCCTCCTTTACATTTTGGGATTTGTTTTAGGGAATATTTGAATGGCATAACAGAAATCTAACCAAGAAGCCCACATACACAGCAGAGCTGAAGGATTATATAGATAGCACAGCAGTGACTTCTGGTGCAGCTGTAACTTAATTTTGTTTCAAGCTCCCCAGCGAAAGAAAACCCAGCAGGTCTGAAAAGGCCTCAGGGTTGGGTTTTTCTTGTATTTTAACATGAATGGTTTAGGAATGCAGGTCTTTTCCCCATCAAGCTTGGGAATCAAGTGAGCTGCTGGCGGCACGGAAGCAGAGCAACTGGGAGCTGACTCCAGGCGCCAGACTACACTCAACTTTGCTTCACAGTTTGCAGGAGCAATGACCAGGGAAAGGGCAAGAGGAGGAATCAAGAGGAGGGAATCAGCATTTGTTATATTTTCTAGGAGAGCAGATACTGTACTTCAGCTGTCTCACAAATCTTAGGGCCTTTTTCCTATCAGGTAAAAAAAAGCAAGAGAGGTCAATAAGCGACCCTTAAGCTGCCTGTGAGAAGCTTGTTGATACTCCCTATTCCCAGCAATTACAGTATTTATGTGCCTTTTGAGACTAGATACAGAGCAACTCCGAGTTATTTGTGCCATCAGCTTACTTTTCCTCTCCTGGTTAACTCCTAGAGAGTCATCTATCAGAAAGGAAAACAGTGCATCATATTTTTTGACAAGCCCTGCTGCCACCAGACAGTCTGTTCCCAATACTGAAGTAAAGTAGTTGGGCCAAATCCTTTGACTCTTCAGGAAGAAATGCACTGCCATTTGTGAGGCTCTAGGGAGCTAGCCATGCTGCTTTTTTTTGGAGCTTTCAGTCAAAAAGACGGGAGCTAAGTAGTTATGCCTCAGGTTTCTTTCCTGCGTCTCCCTCTTTTGTCCCCGCAGGGCAACAGAGGTTCGATTTCCTTCCCTTCCCTCCTCCCGCTCTGTGGTCCCCAAGCTCTTGCCCTGTCCTCCATGGGGACCCATTTCTGACACATCCGTTTACCCGTCACAGAGCACCTGACTTCTTTAGCATCATAGCCAGTGCTTTTTGAGGGCTGATGCAAGATCCTTCTTCTGAAACAGTTTTTTGAGCTTAAAAAAATATATACCCTTTACCTCCCCTTAAAGTTAAGCTCACTCTCAATGCACATGAGAGACCATCTCCCAAGAGTGGGCACACTGTACATACAAAATGCTCTATTAGAAAAAGCTGACTCGTGCTCGGCAGCCCTGTAGCATCGGCTGCTAACAGACATCCAGTCCTCCTGACCTATAAAGAGGGACATCTGGGGACTCGTTCCAAATCCAGACTCATGTTCTATATCTGGTCCAGGGACAGCTGCACTCCCAGGCCTTCACAATCTTAAGAAAGTCTTCCAGATGGTTTTGAAGCACTTTTTTTTTTTTTTTAATTGTAATTGTCATTGTTTTCTTTTGTGTTGTCATTCCTTCCTGAGCACTCAGTGGTTGCTCACTTAGTCTTAGACTTTGTCACTCTGGAAGAAATGCAGCCCCTTTTGAAACTGGAGGATGGAGTTCTTGGTCTCTCCCTTGGTTCCTTTTGCTTCAGCTTTAACAAGCAGCAGCTAAAGGATAATGCCGATTCTGGCTTCTAACAGACTTTGCTTAGTAACTAAATACTTAGAATATATTTCCCTCCTGGCCCTCTCTCACCCTCTGCATCACTGAAAATAAAAATTGATCATTTTTGATCTTATTTGCTCTTGTAATACTGCCATGTTTGCACTGTGTGTGAATGCTGTTTCTGCAGTATGCAAATACAGTTATCGAAATGGATATTTTTTTTTCAGTATATACTGTAACATTTAATCAAAGTTCTGTTTTACAGTATTTGCTGGATTTGCAAGTCTTAATTTTTTGGGTTAAACTGCATGAAAAGATTTCTTAAAATATCTAGGACTGTCAACAAACCCTTGTGTTAGCTTGTTCTAAATGGGATTTTTCTATCTTTTATAATTAGTGCTCTAGTGTGGACACGGGCAGCTTTCTTCTGTGGAGACGGGCTGTCATGAAACAGCCTAAGCAAGTCAGACCAGACAACAGGGTCTAAAGACAAAGTGGTGATACTGGAAATGTAGAGGTGATAGCGCTGCTCCCTGAAGAGTTGAAGACTGGAACATGAGACATCTTCTCTATGAAAGAATCTTTGTATAGGCCTTGGCATAAACTGAAGGAAACAACATTGTCCTGCTTGGCTTGCATGGCTCAGGAATTTTTATTTGGCTGTAGCTGAAATATAGTGACAAGGTTTAATATGGAAGATATTTCTTCCTGATACTTGGCAGCACAAAAAAGACTTCAGGAGCCAGACAAGAAGATGAGAACTTACTATGTTATTTAAATCTCTTGAGGACTCCACAACTGCTTTTACACTCTGCTTTTTCAGTATCTATGCAATGACTCTGAAATGGGGAATTACACCCACCCTAGGTGCAGAGGCTGATACCTAGGTTCTCAAAGTCACCTAGAAGCGTACATCCTACTGATATATATGAGAAGGAAATGTGAAAAAAGACTCTAAATCTTCACCTAAATGAATTATTGCAGACAGACTGAAAATCCGCACAGGTGGTGATATCACACAACCTTTCACCACAGAGCCAGTGCTTTCCAAGTGAGCCACTACTGATTTCTAACTGCATTTTAGCAGGGTCCTGAAACTGCAGACATGTTAAAAGTGATCAGAACGAACAATCATGAGTTGTTAAAGAGCATTGTAATAATAAGCTGCTGCTCGCCTTCTGAAGGCAATTTTTTCAGAGGCCACCTGTAAGATTCTGTGAAACCTTTAGGTGACTCGCTTCCAGCAGCCAGCAGCTGAAACCTCCAAAAGACTCAGCTCTTGAGGATGCCTTTTTTGTACTAGCAGAGACATAAATACAGCTGTATAATATTTGCTTTACCTGAACTGCTGTATTGATTTACTGTAGTCTACAGATTCTGTCAACTTTTTACCCTTTCCCTCAGTTACTACTAGTGTTAAGCATTAGACACTTTGACTCAAGGCAGAGCATCTAAGGTTTTATGTCCTGGTGCACAACTACGGCTTCAAATCATACCAATGACTAGAACATACCTAATCAAGGCGCATTTCATTAGGCATCAGGCTGTGTGTTCAGGAGCTGAATCATCATCATCAGTTAGATGCTAGAAGGAGTGAAGGCAGCTTCCCCTCCTACCTCTGGCACCTCAGGTAGAAGGAATTTGGATCACAAAACGCAGAAGAACATTTGATCTATGTAACATGCTTGCCACACACAACCTCTTTTGTAAACTTGGTATTTAACTACCAGCATACATGGTCATCCATGCAGACACTGAGAAAATACATACATGACGCATGTATTTTCTTTTTCTCCTGGAGAGAAGTGGATGGGCTGGGAGTGAAGTACTGGTTGAAACTCATTACTCTTGATAGATTTTAGTGGACTTCTTAATGATGTAAAATGGCCAGAATACTCATTACTTGACTGGAGAAATCACATCCTTCATCAACAATCAGCTTTCTTGCAGATGGCTTTAATCTATATTTGCAGAATTATAGTAAGGTAACCTAATAGGAGTGGGCGCTTGGGGCTTTAAAGGAAGAGCCACATTGCTGTCTGCCAAGACTTTCTTCAGTTAAGGCAAAAGAAGAGTATGAGTCCCACAATCCCTTTTTCCTGTGGACAGTTGAGCAGCGACTACACAGGAGCAGCAAACAGCCGACCTCTTAGAGGACCAGTCACAGGCTATAAGTAAAATCTTGGGAGTATGCAGATCAGCCACTGAAGATCCACTCTGAACTTTTCTCCTATGTATAACATATCGTACCTGGGCTGAACTCAACTTTTGAGCCTGTCATTTGTTTCTGAAAGCAGGCAATGGAAGTGCAGGTATCATTTCTCTGAGAATTACGAAGGAATAAGATCGTGAAGTTCTGGTTTGTCCTATCCACTCACTGCAGTTCTGATGTGTCTCTAACACTAAGGTCAAGGCCAAAAGCTTTTTCTCTGCCCTCAAAGAGGGACACTAAATTTGCATTTTGATACAAAATTTAGAACATTTACTCGAGATGAGTCCAATAACTGTCAGATTACATGACAGGGACTTTTAGTTTAATAACTTTGTTCTTCCCCTGCATATGACATATAAGGTGGTACTGCATTTTCAAGGAAAAACCAGGATGGAATTAAAGCTGATTTATCTGTGTATTATAATTCCAGCACTCAGCAATGAGTTTTTAAAAGGCAACAGTCCCTGGGAAAGGAGACCAGCACACAACTTATCTGTCCTAGCACAGTCTAATGCTTCATTCCTGAAATCTTTGCATATGTGATCCCTGCTCATCAGAAACACCATAAATGAAATAGATCAGTGGGGTTTTTTTTCTGCCATATTGTCTTTGCTCCAGGGGGAGATCAGAAATGCTGAACTTTATTTCTCAGGAACAGAAAGGAAAAAATATCCTAGTATTGGACACAATATTCAGACCCATGAGGTTTATGAAATCGAGGGCTTTTTGCAACAGTGTGACAAATTCTGCATTTAAACAGATCACTCCCACCACACAGAAGCAGAAATATAACATGCCTTTTGTTCAGAGATTTACCATGTTTAATTATTCATTTTTTTCAGTAGCTTAACCAGGTACTCAGTTAAATAAAGTAATAAACAAAAGTGTTCAAAGTGAGGCAATATTGTCTTTATGTTATTTTTAAATTGTTATCAGGTATCTGTGGGACATGGAAAACTGAAAATCAAACCAAGTACATAAACTTTGCAACTCTAATAAAATTTAGCGCCAAATTCTGCTCTCAGGTAAATTTCTATAAAGAATTGTCCACAATGGCATTACAATAGAAGGGCATATTTCTGGGTTTAAAAAGTGCAAAAGATCAGGAGTTGTCCTCATGTCTTAAATTAGCACACAGCGGATGGGAGCTGGTGTCTGGTGCTAACACATGCCGCCCCATTGACTGAATGCAAGCAGTCACAGCATCACTCAACTCCAATAAACTGATTAGATTTCACCAGATGGTAATTTGCCTACATGTGTTTTCAGACATTAATTTGCCTGCTTCAACGCATGAGAGCACAATTTGGCTCCTTTCTTGGTGAAAAGGAAGCCAACCAAACACGACTTTCACTAGGCCTCAGCTTTTGGCCCCAGATTTCAACGTACACTATTACAGCAATCAAAAGAACCATAGAAATTACTTATCATTTTACTGTTCCTTAACACATTTCACACAGTCCTGCAGCGAGCAGAATCACAGATGAACCTCAGAACATACAGAGAGCACAACTACTACACTGAACATGAAAAGGAAATTTTATTAAACATGTTTACATAACATGAGTTGGAAGTTCATTTAAAAGCACAGGGGAGTGTTAAGACAAGTGGTCAAAATAGAAAGATACTATCGAATTATAACTAGTTGGTTTTTGGCCACTAAGACAGAACAGGATCTAGTAGTAGTGCACCAATGCTTGAGTTCTTCCTGCTCAGCAGGTCGAGCAGTAACCAATCTGCGCCCTATGGAAAGATGGGCAGAATAATTCCCACATGTTGAGTAATAATAAATAGTTCACTTGGTGCAGGCAGTATGTCTATGAATTAAAACCTAGTGTGTGCACAGTTTCTACATGTGTTACAGCCCCACAGTAGGAATCTACACCAAAATAGTTATTAGAAGGAATTTGGTCCGTACTACATCACGTTTTCCATAGGGTAAAAAATAAAGTCCATCTATAGACATTTAGCACAGACTTACAGACCTAGCCTGGCTAAAACCTGCAAAATGTCTATAAGAAAAATGGATGGCTTAGATTTCTTGGTTACTTCAGTATAGTAATTACGAGCAAACTGTACAAGTACATGCAACATACAAGCTGGCCTATGTGGAACTAACATACATTATTAAATAACCTTTTTCATCTCTTTTTACAAAACGTGCATGCAGCTTTGAACAGTTCCAAGTCATGCTGCTCTATTTGTGTGATCACAAAATTGAATGGCCTGTAAAAGGAGGGGAAACATATCAATGCACCTGCAGTAATCTGCAGTTGTTCGCACATTTACAGAATATCACAAGGGATTTCAAGGCCAAGAACTCAAATGAATAAAAAGCAAATTGAAATTTTGACTTTTTTTCCTCCAAAAAGTAAGATATCTTGCGTTAAAAAATCAAGCCTTGTGCTTGCATCAATCTCAAAGAAATGTAAACTAAAATTTGATAAAAACATTAGTAAGTGCAGAATATTTCAACTGGAATTTCCAGTGAAACATTGAACAACTCATACCATGCTCTATCCAGGGCAGCCAGGTGCATCTGAAGCGACACACATCAGAGAAGCCTGGGTACAGCTGAAAGTGTCATATGCTCAATCCATTCCTGGTCAACATTTTGGGAAGTCAAATATACATTTATACACAGAAACGTAAATATTTCCTCTCCATTTCTAGGAGGAAAATTGCATTACCAGTAACATATTCAACGTCAAAATTAAGACTAAAGCTGCTTTATACCAGTCCCCAGCAGTTGTTGCAGAATTCTTCAAAATTCTTCCATGCAAAACATCATAAACATAAAAGTTACTATATATAATGCAAACATATCTGTTTTTTACAAAGAAAAAGTGGCACTGTGATGAGCATTTATTGTTAAGAATATAACTTAGATTGGTCATTTGTTCTGGGTTCCCACCTGAGAGACTTGGAAGTACCAGAACTAAGAAACTATTTGAACTCGCTGGAATCATAACTGTGGCTGTTGAACACTTTAACGATGCTTACAGAGATATGCTTCAGCCCTTTTTTGTTTAGTTTAGAAAAAGAAAGGAAGGGTCTCTGTTAGCATTGTGGGACTTCTACAAAACTAGCAGAATCACATGGCAAAAAACTAGTGAAAGTGACAAGTACAGAAAAACTGCTGAAACACCAGGAAGGTAACACTGCTTAAGAGCTCTGTCAAGATGTGAAAAATACAACATTGTTAACAGAGCGAGAACTTCCAGTTTGGGTCATCTTTGACTTAGGTCGAATCTAAAGGTCCCTCACTCTCTCTCCTTTTATTTTATTTTATTTTTAAAATCGTTATAAGCATCGGTGATAGCCGCTAATAGATTGGCCATATGTGATATACCTTTGTTCTGTCAACTTAAGCCATCTCTCGACAAACAGACATATGTTTGGATAACTACTACAAGCAAAAACAGAAGTGATTGTCTCTCTCCAACAGCGTTTTTTGATCGTGTGAATATCTGGTTCCAATTGTTATCCTGGGCGATGTTCTTATTAGACAGCACCTGCTACTATGATCTAATGCAGGGAGGCCCAGTTGAACTTTCCAGAGATGACTGGGAAGCCCTGCGTGTCAGGGGAGTCAAAGTTGGATCCACTAGTGATGAAGGTGGAAATAATTTATACCAGCCTATTACCACACTGGACAGATCCAGTTCCTCCAGAAGGATCTGGGCAACTCCCATGAAGCATTTGTGGTCCATTCGGCCATAGTCTCCCCAAACTATTACCTGGAAGAACATAAACACAGGTTCAGCATTGCCCCCAAACCCATGCTATGTATTCACTCCTGCTGTTATGTGCAGCGTTAAGGAAGATGTTGTTCTTAAGGGTGAATGATTGCTCCCTCTTGTGGGAGAACCTAATGGCAGGACAGGAGCAAGAGTCAACAAAAGAGAAATGTTTAATACAGCCAGACATTTTGCAGGTCTGAAACCACAAGCCACAAGGACATGTTTGCTGGCATTTATAAAATTAAATGCTTAGTGAGTTGGAAAGAGTTTATGCATATTGCTTAAACTTAAGTAAATATGCAAGTGCTTCTCCAAATGATAGCCTAAAATGGGATTAAAAAGCAACTGACCTGAAGGACTTTACCCTGTGGACTTTCATCAAAAACCAGTGTCTGTTGGTACAAAGGATCAAGGGTCTTCCGTGCAATTCTTGTCTTCTTCTTAGCTATACACGCTCCATTTTCCAATAAATACACTTTGACATAAGGAGCTGCAAACAGAACATAATAAATTACCGACTTTTATGTTTGTACTTAAAAACTTCTACATTGCACATCTGAGCTGAAGGACAGATGCCTTAAAAGGAAGCTGAGCAGACAGAAAATGACACACTTTATCTTCACTGTATAATCTGAATACAATTACATCCACAAAATAAATTACACAGGCCATAAGAAATCAATTCAATTTATAAACACTGAATGTAATGATCTAAGACGTAACCAACAACAGTTATGTTTCATGTCTGTCGTTTTAAAAACACTATTTTGCCAGGAATTAACTGTCACTGATAGCTGTGCTGGAGTCTCTATGTATGTTTAGGGGTCAGAGATATTTCAAAGCAGAAGACATTGATGTTTCATATTAGGAATATTTAAAATAAGTCACTCCGATAACACAGAGATTAATTCCTCTTTCATCTACAATCTCCTTAGGAGCTGAAAAGTGCCATTTTGGTAAAATGTTATCTAAAACTACTGTTCTAGTTGTTACAGTAAGCAGTGGTTGTGGTAGCGATTATAAATCTCTCATAAAGCTTTCTATAAATAACTAGAACTTTAAAAAATGTCCTTATAAAATGATACAATATTAAATCTCATTCATTATACAAATTACTGACACCGGCACTAGCATAACCTGCTGTCTTCTTGAAGCACTGTTGCGTACAGAAGATCCTGGCATGTAGGTCTGTTAAGCTGTTTGTTCAAAGCACTGTCATCTGTTCTCCACCTCTTGTTTTGATGTGGAACAAACACAAAGGGCTTCTTCAACATTGACAAAGCCCCTCTGAGATATATGACTTGCTTAAGATATGCAGAAATATTTCTGCAAATTTTCCTTCCAGAAAGGATGTTGAGTTGCTGAAAATCATTCCTTGAAAAGTGGCATGCAACTGGCAGATGCAAGGTGGTAAGAAGTGGACGTTGGTAGCAAGGATATATCCACTCACATATTCGTTATTGAAAAGCAAACCAAAAAAAATTAAATGTAGTGATAGCTAACTGACAGCTAAGGTCAAAAAGTCTCTGATCACCAGTTTATCAGTACATGTCATGTTCTTTTTCTCTGTTCATATATTGTCTGTTTTTTTCCTTACCTGGGGTAGATTTGGAGCCAGGTTTTTGTATGAGGCCGCGGGCTCTAATGACTTCTACTTCTAACTGGCCCTTTTTATCCACCATTCCAATCTGAATGTCACCTGAGAGGGAGAAGAAGCCCACATTTCAGAGAAGCAGTATGGCCTGGGAGATAGTGTGTAAGAGTGAGAAAGACTAGTTTGCTACTAGTCTGCTGCATTAGTGTGCTTGTCACCTCTCCTCCTGGTCCCTTTAACTTCTCCATCCTTAAATCAGGACTAAAAGATGGATGGATGCTATTAGGGAGCATGGTGACCTCTCTTGGTTTATACCAGAACTCAATATTTCTGATCCGGAGGCAGGCAAATTTACCGCAACACTTACTGTATAACCACCACACCTTTAATTTTGCACTGGTGAACTACCTAGAGTTTTACTACCTAGAGTTTTCCTCCCTAGGACTGTTGCCCCCTGTGCCAGTCACTGGCATGTGCTGCCCTGACAGTGGTGCCACACTTGGAGAGCCTAAAATCCAAACTCGTGTTCAGAAATCCCCTTGGCTGGCAATTTCTGCCTCCAAGCTGAGTTGCAACAGCTGGCAGTGTGAAGGCTCCTTCCCTGATGAAGTAGGAAGAACTCCTGGTAAAGACTAACGTTGAAACCTTCTTCTGTAACTACAATTGCCTGAGGACAAGGCGGCAACACCAACCAGAGGAGGCACACAGTCACAGTACCGCTTCAGGGGATGATGCCCTATGCCCCCAGGAGCTCGAAAGGGTTTTTTCTGCAAAAGTCTCCAGCGAGTACAGAGGTGACAATTCACCTAGTTTATCAATATTCCACAGCCATTTTTGGTATGAAGAAAATGACACAACACTTTAAAATAAAAAGCTGCTTTTGCTACTAAATAGTCAAATTTGTCTCCCTGCCTGAGTTCTGACAAATAACATTTCCTGCAGAAAAAGGAAACTGCTTAGTCCAAGACCAAGCGCTGCTCTGATCTAGATCAGTAAAATGCAAGGGAAGTCAATGATGACCTGATGCTCGAAGTGTTATGTCTCTATGGTTTCATATATCATGGAATCAGCTGGCTAGAAATCTAACAGGCCACTTGGAATAAAAAATGCACAGCATTACATGGGCAGCTACCTAACACCTGTGCAAATCAATGAACTATACATATATCTATGAAACATGGGAGTATGTATATATTTGACATGCGAACTCCAATTGTCTACAAAACCACACTTAAAAATGGATAGTCCTGAACTATAGAATTTGGAGTCTGGATTTACAAAGACAGTATTTTGAAATTAACTGCGCATGAGATTTTCATATGCTTGTCTAACAGTATATTAGAGCAGTGTTTATACCTTGGTACTTGAGGTATGACAGAGCAGCAGGGAAGATTTTTTTTTTTTTTATCAATCAAACTTTTCTTGAATAAACAGAGCTCTGCGTTACACTAAAAATAGTTTACTGGAAAATTCCAACAAGCTTTTTTAAAAAGCACATCTCCGTATCGCATATCCAAAGTAAAACATGCGACGTGGAACCAGAAGGGGGAGCAATAATACAAACTTTTTGAAAGAGTCACCAGTGAAAGGACAGGACATAGAAGGTGGCCTGAAAATTGTTAAAAAGCATGATTGAGTGGTTTTCTGGGGGCCAAAACTTGAGCCTTTAGTAAATAAAGAAGTTCTAAGAAGTGAAAATAAACATTACTCAAGTAAATTGCAGAAAAATATTCAGTCAGAAAACAAGATTAAAATAGAGAGATGAAAGAAATCTAGACCCTTATATTCATACTGACAGAGCCACTCAGATTTGTATAGCGCAAACCATCTCACAAACATATTCTCTTTCAAGATGATAATAAAAAAATATGAATTTAACAAGTTTTGTGCTTATTAATGCATTAGTAGCAGTCATTTGGACTTACACAGCATCCCTTGTCTTAGGGGATACTCAAAACATTCTCAACAAAGTTTCTGTCTCCTTCTGCTCTCCTGCAATTTTTCTTTCTGCTTTAATTTCCTTTTTCATAAGCATCTCAGTAGCCCTTCCTGAAGCTGATTCTCCCAAGACATCTGTACTGAAACACTGGCCACTTGTAATTTCCATCAGAAGTATGGTTCAAGTAATTGATCAAGTACTCCTCACTTAGCATCCTAAAGCATGTCTGAGAGTTGCTCATATATAAGCAAAAATAAAAATAAACAGTAAAAAAAAATCAAACCTTTCCAAAGATACTCGCACAGTATTGCACTGTTTCACACCTTATACACTCATACTCTATTCATAACCAAGATACAGCCAATGGTACTACAGGGAAATACAGACTGGTCTGGAACACAGAGAAGGTAACAGCCTCAGGCAGCTGCTGCAGAAAAGGATTTTGTCTCTTTCATGATAAACACTGGCTTTATCAGCAACTGATTATTGGGCATTGCAAATGTGGGCAGCAGCTCCACATTCTGGGATTAGATGAACTAAGCATGAACAAGTGCAGAGTTTGGCTGTCTGTCACATCCAATATAATCTGTGGCAAGTAAGTATAAAAAGGTGAGAATTTCCAGTGAGCTACAACAGGAGAAACCACAGTTATTTTGAGCGGGAAGCAAAGCGCAACTCCTCTCTTCAAATTGCAAATGAGATTTTCATGAAATGAGGAAATTCAAATTGCCTCAAACAGGGAATACTGTCTCTCACCCTGATTGGGATGCTAGCGTTCTAGGAATACCAGTGCCTGTGTATAGGACCTTCATGCTTACAGTAAAGGAAGCAACCTTGTAAAAGTCTTTTCGGTGCTGTAGTCTGGCAGTGTGTGTATTAATTAACTGGCTTATTATTCATTTAACAGAGAAGAACATATTATTCTTACCCATGGCAGGGGTTGCTAGCGTTTGCCGGCCTACTAACTGTGCAGGTCCAAGTCCATCGAGGAAATCACTAAACTGACTGTCAGCGCCCAGCCGTACTCCAGGAAATATTAAGCTGAAGCAAAATAAAAGCCAGTTAAGCATAAGAACAGGATTAATTTCTACTGTCCTACAGTATCTACCTCAAAACTGTTACTGATACAAGGCAAGCAGGTCAGGATGTGCAACCACAAGTTGTTCTGCAGCATCAGGAATGAGCTGTTACCCAAGGACCCCAAAGAAGTGTAGTAATTCTGCACATGGACGCAAAGCAGTCCATAAAACAGTTCTTTGTAAGGAGTTCTCCATGGGAAGTGAAAAGCCTGACAGGTGAATAAACTATAAGTGACCTTGTAAGAGAAAACATAAAAAGCCCCCTGAAATTTAATACCCTATCATTCTTCATTCTTGAATGTTGATTTACCTTGTAAAATACTGTTTTATATTGATACATACATCCAAACCCCATCCGCATCATGTAGAACAAACAGAGAAAACCGATGTATACACTAAATTAATGTGATTGCTGCACCTGTTTATTGAAGCAGTAAAGAGGCAGGTAATACTAGTACTGATTAGAGCTAAACCTAATGCCACTCCCTAGCCAAAATACTCTGGCAGCCACATCTGCATCTACAGCCGGTACCCACCCCTCTTTCAGGACACTAACTGAACTGTAATACATTGGCACAGAGTGTATGGAAACATTCATCAGGTTGGACAGGGCTCTGGGAAACCTGATCTAGCTGAAGATGTCTCTGCTCATTGCAGGGGAGTTGGACTAGATGACCTTTAAAGGTCCCTTCCAACCCAAACCGTGCTATGATTCCATGGTATGTGCTTTTCCAAGCTGCTTACTTGTATCCAGAATCTCCACTTTCTTTTAAATAGACATACAGCTTCCAAACAATAACAAAAGAAACCAACAAAACAAAACAAACAAAAAAGAGAGAGAAGAGAGAAAGAACGATCCATGGTGGAGAGACTCAGCTTTGACTTCCTCATCACAATTATGAGGAAAGAAGAACAGACTTTGAACTAAGTCTAGATAGCATCCTTACCAGCAGGCCATCCACTATATGCTTCTTCCTCAAAGGAAATCTCCTATTAGACTGGAGAGAATACTTAGAAAACTTCCTAATAAAAACATCAGTGCAAAAAGCTTAGATTTCAACAGATCAAGCTTATGTGCTCCAGTCATTCAATTCACACTGAAAGCTCCTTGCAAACCCCAGTTAGCTGGATAGAAAAAGCCCATTTCTCTCCTCAAGACTAACTGTTCTCGCTATGCCTGCATAAACATATAGACTGCCTGTAACTGAAGCTGGCCAGAAAATATCCACACAGTCCTTTTCATTGAAAAAGTCTGATTGACCACAAGGTAAGCTTTTCACAGTTTAGTTTTAAGAAATCTTTTTAAGGTAGTTTCTTTAGATGGAGGACAAGAACCTCAAGGTCTCCAGTTCAACCACCAGCCTGCCAGTTACAGCATTCACCTAACCTTGACGAGCAGTTTCAAGCCCACCCTTCCTGATAAGACACACAATCTCCTTCTCTCCCCAGTGGCACTACCCATTCACTCTTGCTCCTGCTATGAAAAGTTTCTTGTTTGCTGCTTTGGCCTTTTTCCCCAAATTGTGTTACATTTTGCTATGGACTGACTAACGACATTGAAAATGTTCATTTGAGAGCACTCTCACTTTTCAGACACCTCTAGCTATACACGTAAGAATGAATGTTGTGAAGGACACATTCACCTTAATGTGTATTAATTCTAATTCACTGAACTCCAGTTATGGGTCAAGCAGAAGAACATAACATGGTACCTGGGCTACCTACTGCAGGAATCTGCACTCTCAGCTGAGCTACACATCTGATTGGTCTTATGAAATGCAGGATGAGGCACGACACTGTCAGTAAACTATGTAATCCTGGAAATAAAGTTAGTATCATAATGTACACACACACACACACACACACACAAGAAAAAGTAACCCATGCAAACTTAACATAAGCATCTCCTATTTGTCATCATTACCCACCTACAGTAACATCAAGACTGGACTGCAGACAAAATACTACTCAAGCAACCAAAGTCAAGCTCTTGCTGATTTTCATGGGAAACTCCCAAGAGACAGGAAAAACCAGCTTCTCTATTCTGAATAGAAGGCGCTATCAAAACCTGATTCATGCTCACACTATAAATAACATCTGAAGTTAAAGGTGTCATTTCTAATGTTTGAAAACGGCCCCGAAGGAGGAGGGAGTGAGGGACAAGATTTTAGGATCAGCTGGCACAGTGTATGTACCCCTGATTACGCACTGTAGTTGTGCGGCTTTGTCTCCACCTTGCAGTTGTGTCCAACTCATGTTCTATAAAAAAGCCAGTGATGCATGTGGGGGAAGTGGTGAAACAGTAGAAGATTGTATTGGTCATCTTTCTTACAAGAAGCTCTGCATTTAATGTTCTTCATTCACTGTGATCTAAACCCAGAGCTGCCGTAGACATTATTCTATCAAACTCGTGCAGGTTTGCGGAACAGCTGAGGATTTGATCTATAGCTAAATCACAGAATCATAGAATAAAATTACTTCAGAGCAGCTTTATAAGCCACAAAATACAGCGCTACACTGAACAGAGCCCTCTGGTATCCCTTTTGCCTATGGCACTGTGTCTTCTTTAAGGAATGTTTCTCTTCCTTCATTTCAGAAAGATATATTTAACTGTTTCACCTGAGTTTTGTTATCTGCCTCCTTCGTCCCATTCTCTTAGGCTGCTCTTCAGAGTCACTGTTAGATACTGGTGGTGTTCTCACTTCACTGGTCTCACTTTTACTCTTTACTCTTGCCAGAGACTGGAATAGGTGTGTGTAGATCAGGGACAGTGTTTAAGGTCAACTGTGCAGTGGGTTTGGAGTCAGGAAATGAAGTTGAGGTATAGTGAGGATTCAACCAGAAGAGCTGGCAACTCTGTCAAACCAAAAGTCTGGGACAGAAACATTGAAAAGTTGGGGAGCTGTATGGCACAGAAAAGTATGTCAAATGTGGTCAGATGTGAAGAAATCTATTGTATGAGAGCACTGAGAGAGGTAAGGAGAACCGTCAGAAGCAGAACTGGTGCTGGAGCAGCAAGAGATGGGGAGCTAAGGAGGCAGGAACAAGACATGAGATGCAGATAGTGTGGCTACCAGCTTATGATAGCTCACTTTACCTTGAAGATGGATCTAGTTCCAAAGGATAATTTTCAAGCTAAGTCCCACTATGCACACCAAGTCTACACTATGTCCCAACAAGAAGCAAGCACTCCGTTTACCTCCGAGGCTTGCTCTCTTCACTGCCTTATTCAGAGGCTGATTCTCAAGTCAAAAGTGTAAGGCTCTACCTTGTGGCTTCTGTCCCCTAGACACTTGCTGTGACCTCCAGACCCAGACCTTGGCTGTCTCAGCCTGGCCGAATCTGTTTACACACCCTGAGGGTGGAGCAGAGGATTAGGCTGTTCCCCTGAGAAGGTCCTCACCGTCGGTGCTGGGCTCCTGTCTTTCCCGCACTGCTAGCCAGGGAAACAGGCTGCCCCAGCTCCTCCTTAGCAGGGTCCAGCTCATTGGGACCTTTGTCACCACAGTGAGTAACTGGTGCCTTACAGACTGACACTGCAGCACAGAGAAGGAGGATGGCAGGATGGAGTGTGGAAAGGGTAAAGATAACGCCCTATCAGAAACATACTGGTAAAAATACTGGAATATTTTATCCATCCCTCATTCTTCATTAGATACTTACCTACTTTGGGTTTGAGTTATTCATGATGGAGTTTGTTTTTCTTACATGGCTCTTGCAATTCTTAGCGTATCATGGAATCATAGAATGGTTTGGGTCAGAATAGACCTTAAAGATCATCTAGCCCAGCACCCTGCCATGTGCAGAGACACCTTTCACTAGACCAGGTTGCTCAACACCTCATCCAGCCTGGCCTTGAACACTTGCAGGGATGGGGACTCTGCAGCTCCTCTGGGCAACCTGTGCCAGTGCCTCACCACCTGTGGTGAGGGTAATGCGTGCTCCCCCTGGCCCCATCCTGACCTTTATTTCCACAACCCTGCTCAAGTGATAACCACCAGTGGCAATCCTAATGGCTGCATCTGGTTGTGATGGCTGTATCCGACTCGAAGAGGATTTGGGGGAGACAGATAAAGATGCAATAGCCAAGGGCTAATTTGAACAATGCTCCCAGCTAACAGGGCTGGTCAAGCTCTGACTCAAGCCAAGTTTGAAATAAACTAACTTCTGTAGTCAGTGGGCAAACAGAACTGTCGATTATCTTACTCCACAAATAGCGGACAGCCCAGGGCCCGTTGAGCTCTCCTGCATGGCAGTAGGCTGCATGCCAGGATGTCCCCTTGAGCTGAGAGACTCCTTGCTGCAATAGATCCTTGGTAAGTGATTAATAGCATGTTAAAGTTTCAAATCTTAGATAAGTGGTATACAGGATTGACTCTGCACATATAAACCTTCAGATATATTGTTGACCAAGTCTGAGACTAAGTTTGGATCTAGCCACACCTAAACTTCCATCCGAGAAGTTTAAAACACAAGGGGATCCTTTCTGAAACTCCACCAGAGTCTCCCTGACAGTTTTGTCTGACCCTGTCCTCTGTGCAGTAAATAATCAAGTGTACCTTGCCATCAAATCTTGTTAAATCATCATCTCATTTACTATTAAACATTGTTCAGCCAATAAACATACGGCTGCTTCTCTCTTGCACAAGTGAAGTGCGTCACTCTACCCATGACACCACCCTCGTAAAAAAATGAGGATGGTGAGATCATCTGATGATGGACAAATTACACCTTTACACAGCTCCTTGCCACCATCATGGCTGCCCCTGGCTCTTTGTACTTACACAATGTGCAGTAGTAATTGTGGTAACATGATAAGCATATAAAAAGATGAAGCCAAAGGGGTTCCAATCTCTCATTTTTTTCCAGGTCTATAGGGTGCATTTGCCCCCTGTTTTCCCCTTTTGTGGAGAAGCGTCTTATAAAAGTACCCTAGTGACCACTGCGCCTTGGCACACATGGTAGAGTCCCAGTGAGAGCTGTGAGGAGGACGGAGTATCACGCGCTGACTTTGTTCTCCTTTCCTTCATACTGAGTCACTCAGCAGTGAATGAAAACAGCTGCCCCATTCCCCACAGTCGTCTGTCTGATTTCAGCTGATGGGGCAGCTGGGCTCTGGGTTTACAATTCCCAACAAGAGACCTGGACCAACTCCAAACTAAACTTTCTTTGTATATAGTGTTACTGAGCAGAGTTTCATATCACAGGGTTTTACATATAACATCTGAAGCTTAACTCTGAGTTAATCCAAACATAACTCAAAGGAAAAGTACCCCTATGTTCTGTTTTGAATAATGTGGTCTGAATGTAGTTGTCTTTCGATGAACAAAATGCCTCACTGGATGACAGGGAAAATGTGACTCCTTAAGAAGTTCTCTCTAAATTTCGGTTTTCAAAAGATTTGTGTTATGCCCCTAAAACAGTTTATTTTTGCAAACATTTCAAGAGGAAGCATCTGTACACAGAGCTATCGCCTTCAGCCAGAGCTGGGACCTCTGCTCACATCCCAAGTTTTCCTGCAAAGACAAGAAACTTCTACATTATTAATATTTTTAAATGCCACTTACTTGCCCTCGGAGCTATAACTATTTATGCTGCCGTCAGTGGATTCCCGACTTGGCTGTCGAACCATACGACTTCTCATCTCTGCTGCCATTCCCGTCTCTGTGCTTCTTTGTATCGTGCTCTTTAGCTTCTTGTTGCCAGCCTCTGAAAGCAGAGAAAAAGAAGCGATAGTTAGAATGACGACTTAGAGCAAAGCCTTTCCTTGCAGTTCTCCCCCAACAACAGTGATCTGACTTGACCATTACTATTTAATAAGCCAAAACGACTCTTCTGATCAAAGAACGAATCTCTCTTCTTCAGTTGCAAACCGGCAATGGCTTCTCTTTAAAAGGGCTGCAACCTAAAGATCTTTTTTAGGGCAAACTGTCAGAAATTAGACATCTTATTAATAACCTTTACACAGTCAGAATGTAGACAGGACGACTGTGATAGTGTCTGCTAACTGTATACTCGGTAAGGTGTTTCTACCCACCTTGTTAGTTAAGTTGGGTGACTATAAAAGAAGTTACAACTCTCACAGAAAAAAAGAGGGGAAAAAATCCTTCACACTTTCCACAGAAAAATGTTAAGCACCAATATACTTAGTATCAAAAACATAATGATGTGTTTTGACTCAACAAAATCTTACTTTTCACCACAGAAATTCTTCAAAGTACATGGTGAGCTTTATGTAGCTTCTGATCTCATCACTTCCTAAGCAGAATTAACCCTTGGAGAATTTGTTTGGGAGATGATGGACTTCACAGTCTAGACTTGCTACTGAACACTACAGGGTAATGTGAATCTTGTGAAATTGTTTAAAGACTTGATCCATTTGGAAAAGCTTCCATCACACATACTTTAAAATGCAATATGAGTTCCACCTGGAAGGTTTGCTGTTACCCTTGAGCAAGGAGAGCTTCCTCAGTCCTTTACAGGGGTGGTTATGGGCTCAAGGTGCAACAGCTGATCTACAATGAATTCTGCTGTTGCACGGCAGAAATGGTGCTTCTAGATGATGATAATTGGTCTCAAAGATCTTTAACTGAAATACTTCCACCAAAGAGTCTATGAGATATGACAGAATGTGTCGACTTCTAGCTCAGTGTCCTGTTCTTCATTAAGTTCAGCCTATCATTCAATGGGTAACATTACTTTCTCTCAGCAAGTAATAGATTTGACAAAGTTTCATGTAAGTGTATGCAAAAAAATACTCCTGCATTTGCCCCTTCATTTCAGTACTCCCTCATTCTCTCTCTGCAGAGTATGTGCTTCCTTTTCACAGCCTGCTCAGGGGAGCATCTGAAAAAGAAAATGTTTCTTCCACCTCCATCTGCTGTGGAGACTGAATTGCTCTGAAAAATTTTTCACCTTCCTGTTTCACGTGAGCATTGCTGATGTTTGAAGCTGACAGATCTTGACCTTTCTTCACACAAAAGTTACGGCTTTGGTTGCCTCTGCACGACCTGCCCATTGCTCAAGGTGTTTAAATGCGATGTGGAAAACAGCTGGCCCTTACTCTTTAGGTCCGTGGAGCTGGTGGAGGGCAAGGAGCAACCACACAACAGAGCAGCTCCCCCTGAGTTATCACAGTAACCTCTCTGGAGCTAGCAGAGAGACCACAAACATGGCCAAAGCGAAAAATAAAGAATTCTTATATTGGGCTTAGAGGAGACATCACCACAGCAAAAGGGGCTGTGGTTTTCCTCTTAAGCATTCTGGACAAGGGGTTGTTTATCTACGGTCAGCAAGAAGCAGAAAGCAAATGCCTCTGAGTGGAAGAAATTAGCTACTTCCACAGATCCTTTACCGCCTTCTGAGGCCAACAGCTGTGAGGTTTTGCTGTGGGCCACTGCAACTCATCCAAATTCCCGGCCTTTGGTCAGCTGAAAATGCAATTTTCAGTTCTGCTAAACATGGAGTAGAGTAGGCTAGACATGGTGCACCAGGCAGAGCAGGCTCCGCTCTTAGCCAGTGCAGGTGGCTGTGGAAGGTATTTGCTTGAACTTCTGAGACTCCGTATGCAGAAAATAAAATGCTAAGTTTTGGACTTGAGCTTTATCTTTAAAAATAGATGATGTGTCCAGCATAACAACACTGAAAGGTAAGCTGAGCACCAAAAAAAATCAAAAGGCAGCCTTGCAAGTATAACTCGCATGCAGAGCCCTACACCAAAGCAGGACTGTCACATTTGCAGTAGCTATGCATTTGCCACCCATATTCTTTTGTGCCTCTCTCTCTTGCTGGGACCTGTCTAAAAGCACCTGTTTCCGTCTGCTCCCACAAAGCAGGTGAGATGGATGTGGTTTACCCCCTGCCTTCTTTTCTGGAGCCAGCTAGATCAGGCGGCATGACTGGAAAAATATACGTTAGAGCCTGAAATGTGGGCACCTGAACAGGGCTGCCTGTGAGTATTCATGGCTCAGGAAATGGGAGTGACGAGACACTAAAGGTAGCTACAAGATCATCATGACCTTGGCATAAATCGGGAGAGAGATGTTGCTCTGGACCACCTGGACAACATGGTGAGTGCTGAAACTCAGGAATTACAGCCAGGCAGTTGGGAAAGCTTAATGAAGAATGTAGTCATAGAAATAATCACTGTAAAAAATATCCATTGCCTAAATTACAGAAATGAATATCTTAGCTTTGAGCCACAGCAGAGATTGAAAATAGCAAGTGTTTTTTTTTTTTTTTTAAAGAGTAATTTTATATTATCATGAATAACAACCACATTACTGCTTGAACATACTTCTTTGCTCCACAGATTTTTAAATGCACAGACCATGAAGTAGGAATCCTCATGCATGGCCATAAGCAGGTCCACACCCTTGCTGTGCTGCAAATACCAGATTGTCTTTTTCTGACTATTTTCCAAGTCATTGCTCTCTGTCTTACTGTGTTGGATTCCACTTCTTCTTTTTCTCATCAACATTTTCTTTCAGGTTAAAGATTAAAAAAAAAAAATATTTTGCCTCATCTTGTAACTGCTACTAATATCCACGATGTTTCCTGAGAAAACTAGTCCTGCATATTTCATTCTACAACCTCAATCTTAATATTCTGCAGTACAATCAGAAACATAACATAAAACTAACCCAAGACAGAAAGGTAAAATAAATCGTGAGTTTTATAGCATAAAAGGAATTGCTTTTGCCCATGGCTAAGAACCAAAACACACATCACACAGGTTTTGGAAGTTTTAACCTTGGTCAGTTATGTGTATCATAGTTTTCATCCACTTATAGCACAACAAGTAATGACAACAGTTTATCTTGTCGGTGTACTCCTGTAAACTTCTCAGCACAACCTAGTTCTGCAAGCGAGGGAGGTGCTTAGCATACAGCTGAGCTGGGAAACGCTGTTATTTCTAAAGGCGCCCTGGTCACACGAAGTCACTCTGCGGTAGGTACGACTTCCAGTCCTGCCCTGACTGCACAATGAAATACAGGATCCAAACAACTTCAGTGTTTCTCCTGCTCTTGATAATTTTTTTTTTTTTATTAAACTTCCATTTTCATCTTGTCTTACTTTTAATCTAGCAGTTATGCACATATCTTTGAGATGCTGTCTTTACATGAAAAATACAAGTTCATAAAATATACTATGATATATTGAGAAGATTTTCTACTCTTGTGTGGATATCTGTTGGAGAATGTTTGGTTCTGATCCTGATTTTTATTAGTTTGATATGTAAAATTACATTTTATAATATGTTACAGTCATTTGCCTGCACTGTGCAATTTACACTATATTCATTGTGCAGACTGAAGATAAATTGTCTCTATACGGAATGCCATTTAGGGGCAAAATTTGCTCCAAAATTGTCTGTATGCTTCTGTCTGCTTTGCTAATTGTGTAAGGCTTTCTGCATGCAGAAATGCAGATTGATGTGCATAAATTGCATGTAAATACATAGTTTAATGGTAGAAACTAGAGAAAAACTACTACAGAGCAACCGTGATGAACATTTTTGCAGATTTATCAACTGATGCAAGAAGATCATAAAGCAGCCATCTGCAGCTACAAAATATATACAGCTTGTAAGCATTTTGCAGTTCATCAACAGTCTTCTACAACACCTCTGATGAGTGTGTGCAATGTGCTATTTCAGTCTACCTACTATAAATACAGCTTATAGTTCCTTTTTGTTCTGACACGAAATTGGTCCTTGATTTTGGTTTTCTCAGACAAAGTAAATTAATGGGAGATCGTGATTTAAGGAAAGATGAAGAGCAAAAAGCAAGCTTGTTAGTGTATGCACTATCTTACATTTGCACAAAATATCAGTGGAACAGAATTATATTAGCAAGAAAGGGTCAGTGATAGTACCTGTGGAATTAAGATGGCCTACCAGAGATTCCTCTAAAGGCATCCAATTCAGAGAGGACAATGCCAGGACAAATGGCCCAAAATTACTTGTATCCATGAGTGCCCTTAGCAAAGGCATGACTGCACATGGCATCACCACTGGCTTGACTTGACCTCTGGGCTCTATGAGATGCCTGGAGGCAATTAATACATTTTCCTCTTGTTTCAGTAGAGTAAGTCTGAAATGACAGGAGGGCTATGCCATGACCTGCTGGAGCAAAGTTTTTATCCTGTGATGCCCAGGTGTGTTTTACATGCCATGGGACAAGGCTAGGCGACATACAAAAACATGCAAGGACATAAGCTTGGCAACTTAGTCAACAGGAAAGTGTCAGAGACCTCTGTAGGGCAGATGACAACAATTCTGACATGGCCTTCCATGTACCGCCTATAGGGAGAGGTGCCTTGAGCAAGCATTGCCCAAAATCATACCTGAGGGCTACTAGTTAGTTAGCACCAAAAAAAGAACCAAATTTACACACACGCAGCACCTGAGTAAGTGGCAGGGAAAATTTGTGACTGGTTCAAAAGAATGCTCCAGAGAACAAAGTATACATCAGCGCTAAATCCACTCATGAAAGAGATAAAAAGAAGAGTACTAATACTCAAGGTCATTGCATTACTCAAGGGCAAATTATTCATGGTATCAAGCATGCTCATGCACCCGAAGAAAGGACTACAGCTCCAAGGCTGCCCTGACTGAAACCTGGCAGGACTGTGACCATACTATTGCTTTGCACACTGACTGTGCAAGACACCAACAGGATTATGTCAACTGGAATCGTAAGGGTCTTCCTCAATTCAAGGAACTATAAAAAGAAAAGCCAAGGGGCACATTTCCTTCTGGTCCTTTCTGATGTGTTACTGACTTCACAACCTCAAATTTAGCTGCTCGGAAACCTGCTGAGTTACAAGTTCTGCAGCATCCCACTCACTCTGCATGCAGCACTTTTAAACAACAACAAAATATATTTACACATGAATTGACACAGTGCCCTTGGTTTATAGTTATAGAACGGAGAAAGAAAAGAAGAAATAATTCAAACAGCATTTGTTTTTTTACATGCGTACATCTCTCAGATGAACTCAGCAGTAGATTGATCACAAAGACTGAAAGTACATAGCAACTATGGACAGAAGATAAAATAGTAAGAAATATGACATTTAAATACAAACGTTTTTTAGACTTTATATCCCACAATACTCCACTGTATTTTTCATTCTGTGTATTCTGCTATACTCTTCTGAATATATAATGCTGTTTACAAAAAGACATCTGAAATATTGCAGTAATGGTCTTTTAAATGTTTCTTCCAACTATCACACAATACATTCAAAGAAAGAAGAACATTCTTTATATTCTGTGGTGTCAAACCCAAGGTTTAAAATCCAAATACAAACCATCATGTACTTCTTCCCATTTCTATTTATTAACACAAATTCACAGACAACATTTATACTATTATAAATAACAAAACCTTCTAGAAAGAATATGAACCTTTTCAGGTGTGATAATTTGTCAAGATGTACCTTTTTATCAGCAGTTTGAAAAAAAACTATCTCACAACTATATTTATAAATTCACATACTCAGCTGGCAAACCAATTTAATTCCCAATAAATATTTTCAGATCATACAACAAAGACAATGTAATTAGTCCTTGTAATATACACAGTATTTTTTTTTTTTACATATTTAGAGACAAAGGAACACAAAACACCAATCCTAACAAAAGGAGATTTCACTGAAATGCTGTTAATGGTTATATTAATGCTTTGACGATACTTTAGCTAGTGTACCGCAGAATCTCAGCTTTTGACTATGTTACTCTCTGAAACGCAAACTTGCAAACTAGGACTCAACAGTCTGCACTTCGATTTCAAAGGAAAGTCACTTTGCTTATCCAGCAGCTCCTACTGACTTCTGTGAAGCTGAAGTAGTACTTTGCAAACAAATGACAGGAACTGCTTAAGGTCCACGCTCAAACCAAATGCAAGTAAGAATTTGAAAATCAGGCCATTATTTACTACCTGACAATGGCTTTAGCACTTTGAGTAACTGCTTTTACAAATCTTATCTCCTTAAAAAAACAGATGGTCTCACACATATTGACTGAAAACAAAAAAGTACAAACAAGCATGTGGTTCTGTATGATTATCCTGATACACATGATTTTCTCATGTCAGGGAAGAAAATGCATGTCTAACCAGGACATACGTATCTTAAGGAAAAGCAAGGCTATCTGCTTAGAAGTTCACTTACAGCTTCTGAAATTACTAGTATTTTTCATCCAAAGACTTTTACATTAATAGTTTTGTCCACATACTTGCAATGAAGTAAAATGAGCCACTGTCTGTCAGCCAAAATAAGGCAATTAGTGATGATACATGATAACGAGTTTTTACTGTTGGGATTGCGCTAAACACACTTTATAAACATACAGAAATAACAGCATCTTAATGACCTTGTTCACACATTTGCAAAGAGCTATATAAAGGCAGAACATATGAATGAAACTAGTAATAGGTATGCATGCCTAGTTCTAACTTTTAAAGCCTATTTCAGTGAAATTTGATTAGTAACACAACAAAGGCAGGTTTCCAACAAAATATTTACTACATAAAAAGTTTATGAAATTGCAAGCACCCACTTTCTCATACACTTTTGGCTTTGTTGACTGGAGGAGAAAGCAAGACAGAATGAAATAAGAACCTCAGAAGAGCTGTTTGTACTTCAACAGTAACATTTTTACAGCAAAACACAGCCCTGTATTACAACATTATTTACTACCAGCCAACCCTTGGAAGAGAACTGACATATGGTACAGAGAGAACATTTGTCCACTGAAAGGCTGCTGGGACACAGCTGCCAGTTAATAGTACAGGAGGGGAAAACAAAATCATAATGCAGAAGGATGTAAAAGAGATTCTTCAGATAAACTAAAGCAACATTTCATTTCTTTAAAAATCTAAACATTTATAAGTAACTGCATGATATATTTTTTGGTTCTAGGCAGTCATTACAATTTTAGTAAATTTGAGACTTTTAAAATAAAAGCATTCACAATTACTTCAGTATTTATTATTAAAAACATAAAATGACAGCATGATTACTAAAAGACATTGTTTTACAAAATGGTATCACCAATAAGACACTTTATAAGACATCATTAATAAAAAGACTTACTATTGCTATGCGTCTTCAAAAGATTTCCTGAGAATTATGTGATGTACGTAATGGCAACCGAAAGTGTAATTCTTTTAGTAATTTCCATAAAAATGTCAAAACGACTGGTGCCTAAGCATCTTCTAGTAGAAAGGGATTACATGCTTTTTTGTACAGTTGAAAAGTTTCTGAATAACTCAACCCTAATTTAACAGCACAGCATTTATCAATCAGGAGACGTTTACACAATCACGAGACATTACATCTTCAGAAACACTCCCCTACTTTTTCTTGCAACAATTAGCATCCTGTGGATCAATCTGAACGTGCGGTACCTTTTCTGTAGTCCGATCTGTTCAGCCTGCAACTTTGAAACCCTTCAAGTTTTATTTTACTACTACCGGCACTTCCCAGGTGGGTATTACATTTCCCTTTAAAAATGTTACTAGCCTGCCTTTAGAGATCATTCCTAGTGTATCAGATCAGTGGAGCATCACACTGACACAGGTTTTTCCTCAGTGACTGTAGCATTGCAAAGTTACAACCCTAGACTAACACACACTTGAAAATCAGACGAAGTAGGCTCATCACAGTAACGTACAGAAAATACAGGCTTACCTCTGGTTCAAGCAAAATTAAACATCGGCTACAGTATAATCCTTAGCAAGCAGCTGGCAGATGAAGCAGCTTCACCTTTGTTTAAATATCTTGTGCCTTTTCTGGGTAGAATAAATCTCTGGGGTCCTGGCGTTGCCTCTCCCTCGTTCTCCTGTAACCACTTGGCACTGCAGCACTGTGAGGAATGATCAAGTTGCTTCTCTCACAAGTTCCTCTTACAACCGTGATTACATTATAGGGCCTTGCAGTGAAAAAAAGTACTGAACTACCTGCCAGCTAGCACTTCATAATAGATTGCCAAAAGGTTACAAAAATCCATCACAGTGTATTTTCTAGTGATACGGAAGTAGAGAAGAGCACAAAATATTCCTGGCAAACTTGGCTGATGCATTTTTTTTAACAGTGCTATTCAGAACTGAATGAGGAGAGTCACATAAACCCAGAAACACATTTCTATATCTTGGCAATTTTGGCACAATCTGCATGAATTTTGGTACAAAACCACCTGAAAGATTGCAAAGCTGAGAAAGCTGAGAAAGCATCAAATCAGCATTAAATATTAAATTACACTGACGCTCCAAAAAAAGTCTCAATGATGTTACTGTGTTAGAGGGACTTGAGCACACCAGAGCCAAAGTTTCACTGTCTCCTAAATGCCCATGTGCATTTTGAGAACAGAACTTAATTTTTTGATTAGTCGTTTCGTCTTTAAACTCCATTTCGAGGAAATGGACTTTGCCATATGGTCATTTCCATGTCCAATTGTTCAGTTTTTCTGATAATCTATTCCGAAAAAGTAATACGCTTTCCTCTTGCAAATGGTTAAGAATCAATTAATTTAACACATCTTTATCAACTTGGCATTCAAGCACTGCAGGGACCATTGTGCTTTCTCTCACTCTCTTTTACAAAGAAAGGACATATCTAGCATAATATATATAGTGGATTTAAGTATCAGGTAGATTAAAGAGAGAAAGCATAAAGCAAATGAGTCAGTATTGTCAAGCAAGAAGAATAAAACTATTTCTAAAATAATTGTAATGGGGAAAAAATGAAAAACATGCATGCAATAAATTTCTCTGCAGAACTTCAAGTTATGGTGAAGTTCTGATTATCTAAAGTATCATAAAATTAATGAGAAAATTGCCCCAAATGAGATTGCGCATTTCAGCAAATAAACATATAACAGGCCTTTATGACTGCAAATACTGTGTAGGTGACTAACAAATTCAAAGCCCTCCGCAGTAGGGATGCAGTATATCTCATGTCACACCTATGCAGAAATGTCCACCTATTTTCATTGCATAGGCACATATTTCCTATATATGTCATGGTTAAAGTAATTTGTATCCTCTTGTTCTGCATTATGCATGTAGAAGTGACGCTCAGAACACCAGAGAGGGTGGTTTACCACCTTTTTGAAAAGCAGGTAGTCATATGGTATGCAATTATCTCGTGATGTACGTTAAAAATACCAACAAAACAAAACAAAACCAAACCACAATAAACAATTAAATGGAAAGATTTATCTTCCAAAGATCAGTGCAGTGCCATGGTAGGAATGAAATGCTGATGTTGGTAGCTGCTGCTGTGTGCATGTCATCCTCCCCAGACATGCCTTCAGGATTACATGGCAAAGGCTCTGAGACTACACTGCCATGTTGAGCAGTTCCCTCCCACTCAGGCTCTTGCTTGGGGAAACTCAACAGAGCTTTAAAGTTTGAATAAAAAACCCATGGAGGGAAGGCTTTCATGCCATAGGCCCCCAGAATGCCCCCACTTTGGTCACAGCCTTTCCTCCTTTATGCTCCTTCAACTTGTCCCAGGAAAAAGAATTCCTTATATTTCTTACTTGTATGATCAAAACCCCTTTCCAGGATTAACCCCAGTCAGTAACTAAGCCCCCCGCACAGGCACTCACTCACTCACCCCTGGTGGGACGGGGGAGGGAATCAGAACAGTAAAAGTGAGAAAACTCCTGGGTTGAGATAAAGACAGTTTAATGGGCAAAGCGAAAGCTGCACATGCAAGCAAAGCAAGACGAGGAATTCATTTACCACTTCCCATCGGCAGGCAGATGTTCAGCCATCTCCAGGAAAGCAGGGCTCCATCATGTGGAAGAGTTACTTGGGAAGACAAACACCACCACTCTGAATGTCCCCCTCTTCCTCCTTCTTCCCCCAGCTTTATGTGCTGGGCATGACCATCCTATGGTATGGGATATCCCTTTGGTCAGTTGGGGTCAGCTGTCCCAGCTGTGTCCCCTCCCAGCTTAGTGTGCACCCCTAGCCTCCTGGCTGGTGGGGTGGGGTGAGGAGCAGAAAAGGCCTTGGCTCTGTGTAAGCATGGCTCAGCAATATCAAAAACATCCCTGTGTTATCAACAGTATTTCCAGCACAAATCCAAAATAGCCCCCTATTAGCTACTGCGAAGAAAATTAACTCTACTCCAGCCAAAACCAGCACAAACAGACCTGCTCTTCTGGATCTGTAATGGAAAGGCCGACGAAAAGCTTGGCTTGTTCCTCCACCACTGCAGGAAGAGCAAATTCAAGTTCCTCTGTGTCCTGAAATATTAGCCTCAGACCCTCTACAGAGTAAATTTTTCTGGACAACCTCCAAAGTACCACACCCTAAAATAAACTTTCATTTAATCTTTCCACATTCCTGAACACAAATCTGCATCTTGTTTTTGAAGTCGCCTTTGCACTGCTGGAGCTCATATCATCATCAGTGATCCCACTGAAGTTTCAGCTACAATAAAATACAGCCATGCTCTTCAGCCAAAGTACCTGTGCTAAGGTTTATTTTGGTTTTGAATTTCTTTTAAAATGTGACTATATAAAGTCCCAAGCCAGCTATGTTGTGACGACATACAGAGCTACCTTTCACATTTGAGGTTAGCCCAGGCAACAGCTGCCAGAAGGGAGGCTAAAAACTCAGGGGAGGCTCTTTGTTTTGGTCAGGTAGAGTTCAAATCTGCTTAATGGCAGTCCTGGTGCCAAATTTATCTCTTTAATTAGCTTTTTTTATTCACAGTAGTAGTTTAAACAGGTAAGTAGCGAGCGAGCCAGTCGCTGAATGTTTCCATTTTAAACCAGCTGTTTGTGGCATTACATTCAAACAGGTTTACATTAGTTACAGCAGTCAGTGTGTAACAACGCCTACAAACTTGGGCAGTGGGTCTGTGCCAGATAAACACCGCATAACTATAAGATATAATTGTTCCCTTTCTGTTTATATTATTGAAAGTGGATAACTGTACATGAAGGCTCAGTTTAGAGACAGACCGTTCGGCCAAACTTCCCAAATGAATGCTCTGGCATAACCCCGCTACGAAATCCTAAGGTTTGCATCCAGTATTGCTGGTTTATGTCCATTATCAAATACGCACTGAGGAAAACTCTACTGACAAGACGTAAAGGTTCAACAGTGCTGCAGACAGACACCAGCACAAAATATTGCCACGGCACCAGTATTGCTTTGATTACTGGGAAAAGTAGGTAGAAATGTGAGATAGCAGGATTTTCCGTAACACCTTGCCTTTTGCCATTAAAAATGAATCCACGTTATTTTTGCAGGTCCCCTTGGCTGCCCATTTCTCATTGTCCTCAGCTCTCCTTTCTGGGCTGCAAACCTTGCATAGTGAGGAAGCACTTGCCTTTCTCAAAGGCAAAGGAGATGAGACAACAGCCCACAGACACCAGGCAGAAAGGGTACGGATAGAGGAAAAGTTATTCTGTGTTTTCTCTGGTAAATTACGCTAAATATTTATTACAAAGCATGATTTCTTTATTGCAACTGTTGGCTTGTTTGAGAATAGATTACTCATATAATTAATCTGTTACAAACATGATAAAAAGCTAAGAAAAATATAAGCAGAAGGGGGAATTAGCTATATATTATAAATCCATATTTGAGAGCATCTGAATTAGAGCTAATAAATATAAGCAGACAGAGAGTGTTTACCAAATTTTAAAGCCCTTTCAAAGACAAGGCAGGATGAGATGGAAAAAGAAAATGAAGTGGTGCTAATACAGCCTATCTCTATAGAAAAAAACCCCTCCCTCCCAAACTTCTGGTTTTTGAAAACACTTCCAAACTGGTATGCCAACTAAAACACGGGGTTACTTGAACTACAATTTTTAATGCAACAGTGCAGGCATATTAGTAAGTTTAATGATCAAATGCATTTTTCTTGAACACATACAATATCTGCAAATATTGCTCCATGTATACTAATAACAGACATTACAGTACAATATAAAGCTAATTCCAGTACTTCCAATTTAACAGGCCATTTTCCTCTTTCTATATTGTCCGAAACCAGAGACTAAGACTGCGCATTAAATTTTATTGCTATTTTGATATGGAGGGTGCTGACAAACCTATTACAGATGAAGAGATGACAACCATTTTAAAATAAACTGGAAAACAAAAATTGCATATGAACGTCAGCACTGAAGAAAATGAGAAGGGGTAGTAGAAAATCAAACTGCTCGGTATAAAGGAGAACTTTCAAATCCACATCATAAAAACAAACATGAAAAACTACAATAATCAATCAGCCCGCCTCAATCACAGATTTCAAAATCCAAATTTACTTGCAGATAGCATATCGAAAGAAGCCTCCCCAGAGTATGTGGCAGAAAATGAAAATATAAGCAAACCTTTTAATGGCCCTAGGCTTACTATTGGCTAAACAGAAACTTGCCTTTTACAGTAATTTTAGTCTCTATCTTAGCACAGAATAACTCAAGCCAAGTAGTACTACATCTTTCCAGGGATTTCAATATATATTAGTTGATGGATGAAGATCAAAAAATACAAAAGTAAAACAAACTTGCCTTTCATAGCAGGATTACACCATGGTGTTTGACTCTTGCAGAGCTGATGGTTTGAAGGTCAGGCTCTTTGGAACAGATGCACTAATCTCTTATTATCTGATATTACACAAATTATTTCAGATAGTATTTTTTCTTGGAACTGACAGATAAAGCTCTATTTGCTGCTCAGGATTACTATGATCATTAATGAGAGTGCTCCTTTTTGGGTGCGTTCACAGTGTGAAAGGTCAGCTGTTACTGAGTACAGGTTGCTACAAAAATAGCAACAGCCAGTTAAATAGTAGGCAAAAATAAGACACTAAGTTCTATGCAGGTAAACTGTTGCCAAAATAAGGATTAAACACAATATAGGCAGAGGAAAAAGTATTGCTATATACAATATAAATCAAAATCACCTAAGTTAGAACTTAAGATCAAAACAGGATCTTGCTCTGTTATTATGAAATACTCTTTAAGGAAACATGCAATTTTGTTTTTATAGTGTCTATTGTACACCAGATTTTAAAACTCCATGAGTACAACAGAGTCTAACATGACAGAACATTGAAAAGAAAACAAAAAGCAATAAAATGTGTATAAACCCTGGCTCATTTATATAAAACGATTAAAACTACCCTCCTGAAAAAGTAAAGACTGGATGGACATAATAAAACTAGCTAACTGGCAGGTAACAATAAAATCATAATGAAAGATGACATTAAGAACAAGCAAATATCACAAAACAAAAAGTTTGGGAAGCTCCTTGATATAGTTACTGCCAGAATAAGACACAATATAGAAGTGACTTTCAATAAGCTTAAGTAACATACACAGTATAACAACTATTTCAGAGCATTTAAATAATAATGCTTATTATGTTATTAAATAAATCATCTTTAGACTACAAAAAATTCCAAAATTAGTATGTCAAGTACTAGAAAAAGGATATTTTTGAAAAGGAGACTGCGATCACAGAATTCACCCTATCCACTAGTGATGCAGCACTGAAGATACGTAATGAAGACAATCTCCAGTTTCTTTTGAAGTGTTTTGATGTGCATTTCAGTGGCAACAGGAGCCAGTGTCACCAGAAGATGACTGAAATCTATAAATTATTTTACTTTATAATTCTCTCATACAATGTGCCTGATTGCATACAGTTCCCAAAAGAATATATTTATCTTCACAATATTGCCTATTTTCCTCAGCTTTACATATATCTATTTACTTTTTAATAAAAGGAACATATTCTAGAGGAAAATCGAAGGCATTTCTCTCAAGTCAAGAATTTCCAATATATAGTCAGAATAGTTTTTAGAATAGTTTATGTTTTCTTCTACAGAAATTTTTGAGTAAAAGCAATCTTTCTAACCCTTGATTGGACCCTATCATCCAGTGTTGGTCTTTCTCTGAAGACTGCATCATGTGTATACCAACTTGGGAAAGAGGAAGATGCACAGATGAAGATCAAAACTTTCAAAGGCCTTAACTTTTCTATACATTTTTCTGTCATCTTCAGAGGAACTTTGGGCTACACAGGCTCACTGGCTATATCAACCCAAATATAAAAAGAGCATGGATAATTTAAAACAAATTCAAAGTGCATGGTCCTACTGAATATTTTCTTTTCCTCTATATCTGGAAGAAGTGGGGGTTTGTCTTACATACTTATTCACAAAAGCATGCAGAATTTTCACCAAGGTCCAAGTTCATCATGTGTAGATCTCCATGGGACTATTCCCTGTGAAACAGAGATAGGACTGGACCTCACCCTCATCAGGATGATTAATGCATCATACTTTTAAATAAAACTTCTAACATATTTGTAAAGTGTCAATATGGTATTTCAACAGTGAGGAAAATGATGCATTTTAGAAACCAAAACCAACTTTCCTATAAAATCCCGTTACAGCACAATGGTGCCTAAAAATCTGAAATAATTAAAATTAGCTAGCTATTAGGATAAGATTTATATAAAATAGTATTATGTTTTTAATAGAACTCACAATCCATGAGTTTATAATATGTTCTGTTCTATTCATCCCAACAACACAATAACAAATAAAGCACCAACCCAGAATCAGGATGAAATTCTTGTCTGCTTTTCTTCAGTATTACAAAGGGAAGGGTGAACATGTGGCATACACACTTCAGCATGGCAGTTAACCACAGTATTTTCAGGTATTTTGTAAAGGTAACTTATGACAGTGATAAGCTATTATTTTGATCGAAAAATTAGCCATCTGAATGAAAAGATCATGTTACAGAGAGTTCAGCATTGTTCCATCAAGTAAGATAACAAATATCACCTCCCTATGTTCTGAAGTATAAAACATGAGCTGAAAGAATGGTCAACAGGATATAAGTATAAACACACATTTTCAAGGCTACCCAGTGATGGATGAATCTATTTGTAATTAATTTAGTTAACGAGCTGTTCATATACCTTATGCATTTCTTCACAGTTCAACCAAGATCACCAGACTACAAGATTTTAGGGATCTTACAGTGAAGTCCTGACTCAGGTTGTGGTCAACATACATTTTATAATAATATCAGTAAAATACGTCAAGTAATTATGTACCACAACTTGCTCATTTTTACACTGCAGAGAAATAATCTGTTGTATTACCCTTTAAAGCAAGCCCTTCGCGGTAGAGTATTTAATTGAAATCCCCAAACAGAAACAATCTTACTAGCAGGGCAAAAGAAATTAAGATGCTAAATGAAGCCAAGGACTAACGCATGCACAACTCACATTATATCCCAGCAGCACAGAGAGTCCTACTGTAACATGTTGTAGGGGTCAACCATTATATTGCTTTCAGACATAGATCCCCATTTCAAGAAAGCTAACATTGCCTTAGTTTGCATTGCAAACATTATTAAACATGTTTAATATGTAAGTGATATTTAGACACATTGTAATGTATGGACATTTAAGGTCTCATGGAATCTTTGCTTAAAACAGTACCCCTAACTGAAGATTATACATGTGCTCACACACATACATGCACCCTCTGTGGGCACTCCGGCTTGGTTTTTTTTTTTTTTTTTTCCAGCACCATTTCAATGAGATTACTGTATCTCTTACAATGTGCTCCTAGGTACTTTAAACGGTCACAAATATTTTTTATCTAGTAATTACAGTCATAAATTTTTAGGAAGTCTTGGCTCTTCTGCAGACTGAGATTTTCAGTAGGTCACTTCCAGTCCTGGAGTTTGCTTCACAGTAAAATGAGATAATGGCACTTACCATTCCTTCGTAAAATGCTTTAAGGTCTATGACTGCCAACAATGCAAAGAACAAAGAACCATCACTACTATTAAAGAGGTCTGACATGAACTATAAAAGTCAGAACAAAATTTAAGAGCATATAAAATAAATTGCACTACAAAGTGAAGTTCAACAGTACATGTTTATATAGTAGCCATAGCAATTCTTGCTCCAGTTGGGATTAGAAAATGATTGCTATACTGCTACAGCAACAGGATAGATGAACAATTGCAAAAGGTCATTCACTTATTCTACAGAACAGTCTTACAGGGTTACCAAATTCTTAAGCCTTGAAATAAATGGGATTTTTCAGCAGCAAGCTCTCATGAGCAATTGATTTCTGAAAAATAATCACATCCCACCAACAAAGAGAACTTACTATGCATAAAGAGAAACTATCTGCATATGTAACATGCTGACTAGCATGTCTGTGGGAAGAAGGAAGGTCCTTACTGAAAAAGGAATGCCATGATGCAAAGCATCAAGGCTCACTTTTCAGTTTCTCAACTTTATTTCCTTCACAGTTCTTTCCCAAAACCCTTACGATCCTACTTTTCTATGTCACACAGCTTCTGTCATAAGTACTGCCAATATTGTAGTGATGGGTACCACATGAACATGGATAAAAAGATGAGAAGAAAATCAGATGTCCCATCTGTCATCCTAAACTGACACCATTCAGCCCTCCTTTTGGGACCAATTATTGATCCAACAGGACATCTGATTTGCCTCACTGTTTCTCTTCCACACTTATAACAACAAAAGTGAATATTATTGCTTTTTCAGCAACAGGCTATTTGCAATTCTATGTGACAAATAATAATACAATAGTAAAAAAGCATAGTACGAATAAAAGCAGTAACATGTAAAAGTTGTCCCACCCTCACCTCCCCTGAGTAAAACTAAGATAGCATAATTACTACTCATTATATCAGCACCAAACACACGGCAGCACTAGATGAACAGCACACTGCAACTTGCTGTGCTCTCCCATTGGCTTTTGAAGACTAAAATCATTATCATATTCCCAATTTGTAGAAACTGATAGTGCCACCTAATAGAAAAAGTCATATTTTCGTTTAAAAAGTATGTGAAAGTACTTACATTTTCATCACAAACATGGTACCACAGGACAATGCTGTTATATATTCTGCTTGACTGATGGCATATGAAATGCTTGGATCGTGACAGTTGTGCTGAGGGTGCAACTAATTAGACTTACAACAAAACTACAATTCATTGTATCATTTCCATCTACAAGGTTATTCAGGTTTTGGTTTGTCTGGAAGGATTTATAGCAATTGCATAGTGTTGGTTTTGATGATGACATTTGCTTATCAGAAGAGGTAAGTTATTTAAGGAGATCATCAGACATAAAACTGCCTTCTCTTATTTCTTCTGATTTGATCACATCTAAGACAACCAATGAACTTCTTAAAGGCTTTTCATGGCGGTACTTTTCTTCTGAGCTGACAATCTCACTGTCCTTTATATAAACATATTAATGGCTTTCTTCATGCAAACAATTAATACAAAAATATAAAACAAACACATACATATATGTAACTCTTGCTTAGCATTCACACAGAGACTTCGAAAACTCTGACTTTAGAGCGGCAACTAAATTCTGCTGCTCTTACGGATTCTGAGCAATCAGCAGAGCAAATGAGAGAAACTGCTTAGAGGTAGAGAATTACTTCATCTCAGTAAGATCACTATCTCTTCTACAAAAATAGTATCACAAAACTTAAGACAGTCGTACCAATGAAAAAAACATATCCCATTTAAAAAGTGGTAATTTCACTTTAACTGTGCCAAAGGTTCTTGAATTTCTAATTTTAACTTTGCTACCATTCAGCAAGATGAGGATCAAACCCGGTGCCACGACACTGCTTATCGCATGCCAAGCTACGAGAACAAGAAAGTGACTATTTTGTGTAGCTCAGCAGTTGGGTCATTTCTTAAGACCTCTTCTATCCAGGCAACTCTGCCATGTGCCTCTCCTCTGTGCAAAAGGGGCAGCAGAAACCCTTGCAGGATTCAGCTGCTGTACATGAAGGACTGGGGCAGCTGAAGCGGGGGAACCAAGGAAAGGGCTGGGAGCAGGAAGAAAGAGGGCTATGAGCAGGCTAAGCAGGATTCTGTCACTGAACTTTACGTGCCTGTCGATGCTGTACTGGGGCTAGTTGTGCCAGATTCCTTTTAGAGCATAGACAGAAACAGATATTTTAGAGCGCAGTTCACTTTTACTATCTCAGATATTTACTTGAAGATGGATACGCCATGTGCAGAAGTGTACACTTCTCTCTGCTGGCTAGAAAGAAAGCCTGAAGTGATGAACTGACCACTAGTTTGTGGATACCTACGCTTGCTCAGACTAAATTAACTTTGTGATTATAGCTCCTGGTCTGCTGCTTTGAAGAACGGTACCTCTCTAGTTGCATTGGAAGGGTTCCTGCTCTCTATCCCACAATCTCTCTCCAGCTTCCGAAGCAAAGCTTATACCATTTAGGTGTATTGAAAAAGCATGGTGTGTGAGAGGCATGGACATATGGGATTCCTTGAAGAGCTGAGCAGGATAAGTGGGAATTAGTGGCTGGAATATTTGTGCTCAAGTCTTCCTAGATGCAGCCTCAGATATTTATTTATTTATTTATTTATTTTATCCAGAGCAAGCAAAGCGATGAAAGCAGCTGCCACATGCAACAGAATGGCGCCACGTAAATGAAACAATTCATGATGTCAAATACTCAGTCACCAGCATTTGCACAGGAAGATCTGTTTCTAAGCCACAATGACTAGGATTAGAGAGGAGCTTTTTGCCCTCTTCAGAGTATCCCCCCCTGCCAAAGTCAGTAAACTTTAAGTGGTATTGCAGTAGCCTGTTACAATCTGGAGGTGGTTACTGGGAAGAGTCACTCATCTGAATATTTCAGGAACATGATCAGATATTTAAAAACACATGCTCCAAAATAAATGCAAGACAATTTAATGGACCTGGGATTTTGACCATGGGCAAACTTTGGCCCAGAAATTAAGGTGAGGCAGACAGGGAGAGCCTGAACGTTGGCTAAAAGGGGAACTTTGGGATCCCATCAAATTTCTTGCATTGTTCCCAAGCTGGTCATAAACATGGCTATCCCCTTGAAGCAGAGCGTAGGGTAAAGGCCTGTATCCAGGCATAAGCATAAAAATGTTGCCTGAACATAAATAAATAAAACTCTACTTGCAACTATGGAATTCCTGTTAAAGTAAAACTGTGAACTGCTACTCAAACCCACCACAGTTTCTATGTCACCTTTTTAGTCACTTTGTCTCCCGGATCCCCTGGTCGATGACAATGTTTCATGTGTTAAGAGCCAAGTCCTGACCTGACTATAATCCCTACATAAATGTATCAAAGTTGCCTGTTCCAGCACACACAGATGATAGCTCGCTCTCTGCTGTGACGTCAACCTGTTGCCAGAGCTGGGTATATTTTCACGTTAGAGAAGAAATAAGTGCAATAAAAATGCAACTCATTTCTGCCAGACCCCGCTCTTGGAGTGGTTGGGCCTCACACAATAGCCATTATTGAGACTCCAGAGAAAGTTTGGTTACTATATTAACTGCATCCTGTGTGTGACCTTTCTTAAGCGACTACTTCACAGTGCCGTGGAGTACCTCTACCTAGACAGAAGAACCTGGTTCGTAACATGGTGTGCCTCTGAGGAAAGACAACTGACTCCCTCAAAATGTTTCTCTGGTAAGTTATTCCCTATCAATAAATACTAAACTTCAACAGAGTACTTTCAGTATGCAATAAACAAGCCAATCCTGCTATGCATACACCCTGAAGTGGTTTGGTTTTTTTTTTTTTATGCCCCTTGAACATCTTCCCCCATTAACATTTCAGTCTTTGTGGAGTCCAGACTGAAGCAAGCAGATGAGCCTTGTCAAAGAAATTCCCCCACACTGCCCTGACCATGAACTCTAGAAAAGAGCTGCTCAGGCAGGAGAAAAGATGGTTAGTAGGATAATTTTCAAAGAGAGAGCGACTGGTATAACTGATTTACTCTTATACATGAATCCCAGGTCACATTTATGCCTAACCCAGTGTTTCAGTCTGGCCATGCTCTGCGAGAGAACCTTCGCACCATCAAAGCTAATCAAATGGCAGAGCTATAAATAAAGCCATCAATAGCCGTGGGAAAGCAAAACTAATCAAAACAGCGGCCCTAAGATTCCTCCCTGGAAGAGCTTTGCAGATATTTTAACCTGCTTTATAAACAGGAACTCTATTTACATGTACCTGCATTAAGATAACTTGTCAATCTGACAAGTTCTGTTCTGAGACCAGAGAAAACATTACAAATAAATGGATTCCCAAGACACCGATTTTTTATCCCAAAGACACAAAAGCCGCCATTAAAAAACCCACCTTCAATTATGTTTCACACTTGATATTTAACAAGAAACATTAAAAACGGAACTTACCCAGTTAACCCGAGCTTCAAAACCAGAAGCTGGGTGTCTGTTCTGGACAACCCTTCTATCTTATCTAACCACAAAACTTCTGTGCTTCACAAATCACAGAAGTAAAGCAGAAAGGCAACTGCTTCCTCTAGGCTTAGCATTAACCCCCTTGCTTGCTTATTGCCTGACCACACTCAGGAGCTGTAAGCCATGAGGAAACTGGAGAGGAGGCAGGAGTGCTCAAATGAGAACAAAACAAGTTTCTTCTCTTTACTGACAACGCAAAGACACACCATCTTACACTGCCTTCTCACACAGACTCTTCTGCCTTGGTTTGTTTCTTCAGTAATATCAAATCTTGCGTTTTTCAGAATCTAGCAGGAATCGGCGGGCAATTTTGACTGGTCAAACTTCCATTACACAGGGAATTTCTGCTGGGATTGCCAGATATCTAGAGCTTCCCAGAAGAAAAACATCTCATTTCTAGGATTTCCTGTAAAGCAGTGCTTTTGAAGCTATCAGGCAACAGAAACAGAATTTTTGCAATATAAAAAATGACTATACGGGTAAATTAAATAAACTATGTATGACTGACTGTGAGCACCAAAGACTTTTATAAATAGTAAGTAATTTCAAAGCAATTCTCAGGTAATTTATGAGGATAAACACACACAGATCATCAAAAGAACTACTGTAGTTCACTCTTTCAGTTCTTTGAATGTCTATATTTTATGACACTGCAGTTAAGTATTTGTAGACTTCAGTCTAAAAATCTAAACACATTGTCAAATTTTAGTAAACCCAAACAAGTTCAGGGATAAACCTTCCAACAGAGATCTGAGGATATATAGAGGCAACATGTATTGTTTACTGAGGTCTAAGTAAGTAACTATATTGAGGTCTATACAACAGGAAATGGTAATTCAGTATTGCACAGTGTTTTCATGCCTTAGAGTAAGTTATATCAAATAACTGATATACATAGCACCTAAAAATACAATAGAAATCAATACATATTTAAATAAACTTAACATTTTACACTGTTGGTCCTGTTTTGGAAGTTATATGATGATCACATTCTAAAAATCGCACACCTATCAAATTAAAGAAAAGCTGGCAGAGCATTCAAAATGCTGATGAAAATGTGAACATATGCCACAGTTGATAAAAATATTTGCACTTTGACAACATTCCAATGACTTAGAGATCCCAACATCTCTAACTTCCTGGAATGGTTTTATTCCTTTGTCTTTTCTTGGTAATTTGGAGAATATTTAGCAGATGCAACAAACTGGCTAGTCAAATGCAGTGGTTAAAAATCACTGAAAGTTTAAACACTTGAAACACCAGTACATGTACAACGGAAAAGAAAGATAGTGTAAAAATTAAAAAAAGCATGTTCAAATATAAACATCTGTTAAATTCTCACTAGTCTCTGATTTCCTTAAAAAGAAATCACACCTGGTACATTTTGACAGAAGCCATTCACATGCACAGACAGGAGTCATTTCCACAGGATAGACCCCACTGCTCATGAGCAGCATTTACACATGAAGCACAGGTAGATGCCACTGGCGAGCCAAGCTTTGTTCTGAAGAAGCAGAAATTCAATGGGTGCCTCAGTCCCTTTTTCCCCCTTTTTGTGTATCAGATTGGTGGGCAGGAAGCAAGATTGGACTAGCAAGTAATATGATGTACTCATTTTCATCTCTTCTAACTTTATTCCATTTTAAGACTTGCCAAAGTGGTTATTACTTAATTTAATTTATATGCCATCTGAAGTATGGAGAGGACTCTGGGCAATAAATGTTATACAATCAGAGATCAAATTCCTTTGTCACACAATGTTTATATTAAACTGCTGTTCCTTCTCTTCTTGGAAACAAAGTTAACATTGGACTGGCCCATAGCCTTGGATAGCAGATACGCTGCCAGACTGATGCATGTGGGAACAAAGCCAGTGACTGTCATTGTTCATCATCTGTCCTCTCCTGTCCTGCAATGCTGGTGTTGTCTGGGTCTCAGCCAGCTGAATCCAGTCTCCCTTCATGATCTGTAAAAATTACTCGAGCAGGGAGTTGCTTTTAGGACTGTACCTTAGGTGTGCTCAAAGACAAGACATGCTGTGCGGGTGGCTGCTGCCCAGTCTCCTACTCATATGCTGAGCTCCTACATGGGGAAACAACGTACCAACATGGCCCTGCAAAGCTGGGTGAAATCTTTCAGCTAAGTATTTTTTTCAGAAAAAACCCAAACCACCCAAGAAGAAGATTCAGCGACACTGCAATGTTTTGTAAACCAGTACCTGCTCTATCGGATGCCACCTGCATTTTGGTTTAAAATGCCATTCATATTTATTTATATGTAAGGAAATGCTCAGGCTGAATGGTGTCTTGTCAAGATGGACATCATAAGGTGTTAGATTTGAAATCAGTTTTCACCTAACGTAATGACTTGCCAGAGAACTTGAAAATATTTTTTTTAAAAAATCATGTCAACATTTTTTTCATAATTTTACTGAGTTCTGCGTATTTTATTACTTATGGTATGCACTTCAGAGCGTCTGTGGGCCATTATCTGTATTGCAGACTCTATCAGTTACATTATAGGTATGTATACAGATTTTTTATAAATACACTAACATCATCAACTGCAATAAAAGCAGCAAGCATGATTATTATTATTATCATCACCATCATTATCATTATTATCCTTGAATGTCCCTTAAAAACACCTATCGATCCTCTTCCTTAGGTTAGGTTTACCGCTTTTCATTTGGATTCTGTTGCTAACAGTTCTATCCCTAGCAAAAAAAAAAAATACTGAAAAATCTCTCAGAGCTCATCTTCACATTCACATGTACAAGTGATAAATAAAATTAAAATAGTGTCTCTGAATCTAATGATTCTTTGCATTCAGCTAAATTCACATTTTTTAAACTCAGCCCACCAATATTATTCTCATTGAATAGACGATTATCACACATTTTATAGACGTTTTATAAAAAAAAGTTCAAGATTCTAAAAAGTCATTTTATTTTCTGAAAGATCCAGAATTAAATGATTTCTTGACCCTAATGGACTTAAGAGATATGACACTCATATTTGAAATACAATGTGTTGGAATCAAAAAAGAATCTCTGCCCATATTTAGATGCAGCTACCCACTTTGTCCTTAACTGTAGCTACACTGAAGCTACAAGCAAGCAAGCAAAACATTAAAGGTGATCTGTAAAAGAAAAGAGTGCACAAAAATATTTAAGTTGTATGTTTGCGGGGAAGAATTAAGAATAGTTTTAAAACATTTTCAAAATTATTGCAAATTGTTCAGTTACATGAGAAAAATAACACCATAAATGGTTTTTAAGAAATACTGGACAGATTTCAAAATCTATCTTTCTATGAAATATTTTGATCTGCTCTCCAGAACTCTGTGTTACATTGACTATAAGGGAAAAGGCCATAGTGTGAGAACCTGCAAAATTCAACAAAAAATGGGGACATTAACAGAGTCCTGAGCAGCCATTTGTGTAGGTGATTGTCTATGACAACTCATTTCTGACCCAAACTTCATCTAGACACTTGGAACAACCCTGTGAAGGAAATAATGCAGATCCAGCTATTTCTGTTCTTCCCAGTTTTAAGCTAGATAGCCTGAGCTCCCAAATCAATACTTAAAAATTGAATGAGTTGTTTCATGCCGAACAGGCGCTCTCATTCAAATGAAAATCAGAGTTCATGTACGTAAAGAAAAAAGACTGCTTTGGAAAGGAAAAAAAAATAATTTCAGGTCTATCAAAATTAAGCTACATCACCTGGCTCTAAACAAAGGGGGCTTTATTCTTCTATAAGACAGAAATTCATTCCTATGCCACAAAATGAGAATATTTGTCCTCTGGGTGACTTGCAGGTACTCTAAACCTTTCTACAAAATCCTACAAGTTCCAGAAAACCACAGACTGTAGACCTGATCAGGCAAGAAGTATACAAAGAGTAATAAACTTCAAGTTTAATGCTGTCATTCTCTTACAGGTAGGCATTTATGTAGAAACGTTTAATATGAAGATAGCAGACTTCTTTTCACCTCCTGCTGGTACTTTGGCATCGCTCTATTTCCTTTTTCTGTCATAATTTGGATACTATTTCAACTCAGTGTTTGTATTTACACAAAGTAAAACTTAGGAATTCAGTGTGAAACAGTTGAAAAAGCAAGTAAAAATCTCTTTAAACAAAGCTCAGTTAAATACAGTCAGAATTATCAGTACATCTTTCTAGAAAATATTTCATTAAAAAATACAACAGAAACATAACAGTGAAGCTAACTTATGAAATACATTTGACATATTTTGAAATTATAGTTCTACAAGACGTGTATGTCATAGCTTTGCTAAAATCAAGATTATACTTTTGGAAAGGAATAAATTCTTCTAAATCCCACACTACTTATGTACTGGAAATAGCCCAAATTACAGTTAAAAAATATAGGGAGAAATTGCAAATAGAAAAGCAAATGAATACTTTTTGAGTACAAGTCAGTCAACTACATAACAGAAGACAAAGTCAAAATCTATATTTCAGGAAGAAGGAAAAGAGCCACATGTAACACTAACTCAACTGAGCAGTGGGACTTTGTTTGAAAATACTAGCCCTTATTAGGAAATCTTTTGGAAGATGAGTAACTGGGACTGAATTATGTTTCTATTAAGGGTAGTGAATTCCTTAGCTAGACGGCAACAGTAAATAAAAGAGAACGTGCTTACATTCACTCAATAGTTTCAAAGAATTAAGTATCAGTACTAGAACAAAGAGTTCCTCTTACAAAAATAATCAGGTCTTTTTTGTTGTTTTTAGTATTATTCTTCATCCATTTGTTCGTTTCCCTGCTCCTGACACAGAAACATTTGGCTGCACATGGGATCGGTACGAAGCTTTTGCTGGGTGCGGAGGGGTGCTCTTTGCTGCCAGTGTCAGGTTTAGAGCCCAGATCCTGTCACCATCCCAAAGGCACCATTACTGTCCCTGCTGCTGCACTACAGGCTTTTTTTACATTGGCTGAAAAGAGAAATCCGTCTTAATGTCAAGCTCCCTCGTCTTCTTTTGGTGCAACAGAGCCATTGTCCTCATAGATCACCACAACTATGCAAAGCAAGCTCTAATGGCCTCCTCTGGGAAAAATAACAACCCAGACAGGAAAGACTCTTGCAGAGATAATACTGAACAGCCAAACAAGGCTAACCACCACAGTTCTGTAAGGCTGAAGAAAGTTCCTTTCCAAGTACGCACAGTCTAACATTAATGAAAAGATTTGCAAAGCCTGCAGACTTTACAAAACGGAGGTATCTGTGGGTAAGGAAGCTCACGTGTACATGGTAAGCCTTCTTGCAGATAAATGCCCAATGCAAGCAAATGCTTGGAAATGCTCCTCTACAACACAGTGAACAGCAGGTGAATTACAGGAGACTAAACTAAACCTGTGGGGTAACTGTATAGCGGTGAGACTCATGGTAATTCTGACAGGTAAGTTTCTGAATCCACTATTAGAAAACTTAAGATCTTGTAGCATTTCATTTGGATAAATAAGAGACAGCAATACAGAAGAAAACTATCAGAAAAGAAATCTTATAAAGCCAGCAGTGGGATATTATGAAAGATAAGAAACAGAAAAAGCGCTATTTCATCCCTAGCATGCTAAATGCTTTGAGAGGTTTAAGGTACCTCTCTCTCAGTTCTGATTGTTAGAAACTTTATTGTAATTTCAAGACAAATACAAACTTTATTCATAACTAATTTATACCTGTTTCTTTCTATGCCATAGTTTCTAATGGTGTTTCCCTTAGCTTAAAACACTCTTCTGACTTTTTAATGTTTACTCTCATTGCATTCTTACAGAACAATCATATCTCTGTTAAACCTTCCATTTTTATAGGCTGAACAAATCAGGCAATAAATCATCTTTCAAGGTCTCGATTCCCACAGACATCCTGCATTCATTTTCTTGAATGCTGAGTGATCAGTGTTCTAGATGAGCTGTCAGCTGTGCCTCATTCAATGATGTTAACATTTTCTTAGCTTTCCAGGGAAACATCTCGCCTGATGCACCCAGGATAGCATTTGCTTTTTCCCTGGCCAGATCTTACACATAGTTTACATTCATCCTGTGATTTTTATTATACCCACGTCTTCTTCCTCTTCCTATTTTTTCTAGATGACAGAACTCCCAGATTGCATCTGGAAATTTTCATTAGTATTCTGAAAGGAACGATCTTGCAATATGCATTATCACTTTTTATTCCCGTTCTATTATTGTAGTCCTTAGGTTATTCAGTCCTTCCTCTATAGCAAACGGAACTGATATACCTTCCAAATCAGTATCATCAGCACATTCTAGCAACATACACACTACCTCTCATTAAAATATTAACTAGATCTGCCTGTGGTTTTTGTCTTCAAAAGTCAACCAGTAAGCACTCTCTGGCTCTTGTTTTAATAAAACCATCTGATGGCTCCCTCCTAACCAGTTTCTTTCTGACATCCAGTATTCCTCACTGATCTCCATCCTTTCCTTCCAGTCTAATAATAACAGATGATTTATTGAAGTCTAGATAAAATAAGTATTTTGAACTTTTGTCTAGCAGTCAGCTTTCTTATCAAATAAATGTAATTTATAAGTAAGCACAACTTCTCTCTACAGTAATAAAAAAATAAACTCAAAGGTTATGAGGTAGAAGAATCATGCTTAGAAATGCATCCTTGCCGTTGTTTATAACTGGGACTCAATCAATCAAAATGAAATCTCAATCAATCAAAATGAAATGTCGGGGGCAGGGAGAAGCCTGGCCACTGCAAGAAAAGGTTGTCATGACCCTTGTAAAAAAGTAACAAAAGTATGGAAAGAAGCAACAGCCTTCTTAAGAAAGACGATGAACAACCCCTCTTTATCCCAAAGGCCTCCACCCTCCAGTATATTTTATTTCTGGTTTAGTATCTGCTTTATCTGTCCATACTATCCAGACCTATATGAAATCTCTTGTTGAATCATAAAATCAGTACAAGGATGGACAGAAAATTATCCCTGCTGGCATTACGAAACAAAGACGGCAAAAATGAAACACTGAGTATTTTTTTTCCTAGCAGTGTCTGATCTGAAATGATGTAGCTCCGAGCCTGGAAGACTGCTTTACTCTGCTGAATTTCCATGTTTCGCAGGCAGTGTTGTTTTTACTACAGCATAGTGGTGCTTGCTAAGAGTCATTAAGTACCTCCAGTGACCCATCATATTCTCCACCACTAGAGGACATTTTATGTAATGATGGGGTTGTCTCTTCTGAACATTTACTTCAGTTATCCAACAAACCCATGAAAGTCTCCTTAAGAATAGTCTTAGAAGGTGAAATGTGGGGCAGTCAACCAGATGAAGTGTTCTTAAAGCTAGAGTGAGCACACAAAAGGAGCAGAGCTATACTGTGGAGTACAAGATTATCAGGACTTCATGGCTCAGTGACAATTTCCTCACTTCGGGATCTTTTCTGAAATTGAAAATTTGGAATTTAATTCAAAACAACATACAGAGAGCCATTTCTTTAACAAGGAAATTACAGGAAATATACTGTAGCAGGGAATTCCATGTGAGGATGTGCAATTTTTACAGAAGGAAATATGTCATAAGATTTTCCTGTGGTTTTGCTCAGGTTGCCAGTTACTTCCTGAGTGAAGCAGTCAGACACTTAAAGATTCCTTCCAAGTATCCGGTCAACAGATGCGCATGAGTGAAGAGTCTTTTTTCACTCTCTTTTCACCTTGTGACAATACTTTATTTTAGTCCACTTCATGGTATATAACCCCCCTCTGAAATGTTAATGCCTATGGCTTTAATTCAAGTTGTTGATGTAAAGCTTCATGAAAAGGAGATGGACAGCAAATAACAGGTTCTTATGTAGAAATATTTCATTGTGGTTGATACCATAAACATGGCAAGGTATTTCCATTTAGAAAAATGACCTGATACCAATGTAACATGAGACACGACAGGCTCACCTTTCTTCCAAGCTCCTTAGCTCCCTTCTCTGCGTCTGTTCTGCTCTCATCTGTTTTGAGCCAGTAATAGGAGCAATATTCAATATGCCAGGCAAAGTCTCACCTTTATCTTATATGAGATCATTAACGTTTCTTAAGCAATGTCAATGAAAAACTAGCCAGAATACTGATGTTAATGGTCCTGAGCACTTTGGAAAATAAAAGCAGTCTCTAAGAACTCATATTCAGAAAAAACAGAGCCCCTGTCTCAAAAGGCTCACCAGTCACTTCTCTGGTAGTTTTGTTCATATTTATCTCAAAGCTGGTATTTTCACTCATTCTATCTGTACTGGTTGTCATGTTTTGCACATCTTAATTAAGTAAACACTCTCAAATTATTTTGTAATTGCTTTTAATAGAGAAGTTGGCCTCCATTAGATGTGGCTAAAGAATGAAAATCCCCTAAGTCCTTCAACCAACCACACAAAAACACAGCCAGCCACCCTGTCCATCTGCCTTAAAGAGGAAAATCTGTCTTGCTAACCCAGCAGGCAATTGCATCGGGCAGAATACATCACAGAGATGCGATACTACCAAATCTCTGATAGCAAGAGGGTGAAGATATGGTGTCAGAATAGCTGCAAAGCATAAGCACTTAAAAAGAACAGTATGCTCCTACCAGCAGATGACCTTTCTGAACCCCCATCAGCTGACCAGGGCTTAGAAAGCAAAAGGGAGGAACCCTTTCACCTTCTCAAGGCACGCCACTGCATGTACCAGGAGAACCGAGAGGGATCCATGGATGGGAATACTTCCGTCTATCCGAGATGGAGCTTTTCCTTTTCTCCAGAACTCATCTCACTGGTCATATACCCCTATCATTAGCTCCATCCACCCTGAAATGCTTTATTATGTCTCTATTTATGGTATAAATCCCTTAATAAAGCTCTTTCCTCATATGGCAGCCGTTTTATCTCTTTCAAAAGAAACCCAGAATCCCAAATCAAAATGCAGTATGATCAATACTGCCTCAGTCACTCGCTGGTCAAGAACTTACAAGAATACCTGTCGGGGAACAGAGTGTTGTATCTCAAAATCAAGACAACAGATGGTGACTTCCTATCATAATCTATTTTCCTATCATTCTCCTATGATTTTAAGTTTACTTGCTGTAATTATTTAGAAAATCTGCAGTTATATATTTATTTTCTACATATGTTTATATTTATTTACAAGAATTAGAATGATGAAGAAAACTAGAAAGGTTGATTATAACTAAAATTGTACAGAATATGCATAGAGCCATTTTCATTCTTCTATGGTCTTCCTGGGGGTTTTGCTTACTTTTTTTCCCCTTCTTCTATTCTTTTCTTCCTTTTAATTGTGATAGCATAAACAGATTTGGATTTTCATTAGGAATACTGCCATAAGATTGCAAGCTTTATTCGATGAACTATAAAATCTATTCAATTTGTGGGCACAATAAACAAACCATAGAAAGTAAGGATTTTGTTATTTCAAAGAACAGTTACTGAAAGTATTACGGAATCTTAAACATAACTGAAAGGAAGGTGTAGCAGAAACTTTTCATTGCAGATTTACATAAAAATAAAACCCGATTCTTCCACTGACAATCTTATAAGGCACATGTTCAGAATAAGTATTTTCTAACAGCACTGAACAAGGGTGCACAAAATAATGTGGTTACTTGCAAGTGGATCTTCCCCATATATGCAAAGAGGTCCACATGTGTATACACAGACACACACGTGCATTCACACACTCACACACACACACACTCCTTTTTCAATTGAAAAGAAAATCAACTCTTACACATAATGGCTACCTAGTAGCAGTTTCATACATACCACTTCTATTTTTATATAAAATTAAACCTGGGCAGTATACTAAAAGCAAGAATTATCTACAAAACTTCAAATTCAGCCCTTATAGACCATTTCTTCAAATTATAATTAAAAAAAAAAACAACAAACAAACCCAAACCCAATATGGAAGTTAATTTTACTGGTTTTGAAGACAGTAGTAAACTAGAATTTCTGACTTACGTGTTTTGCAGAAATACAGAACCTCAAATTTACAAGAAATATCTGACCTTGTATTTTATTTCTGATCTTCTATTTTGAGTTTTCAGAAACAAATAACTATATATGTCACTCATACCTGACTTATAATTATGCCAGTCATAGGAAAAAAAATAATTAACTGACCAATTCGGGAAAAACTATAGAGGATGCACATACTTTTCTGTATTTTTTGTACTTCCTTTGAAATACACACTCACGCTTTCAATTAAAGTTCATACACAGCTTCAATTTTGAAGACCCATATGCCTCCACACCAGTTTTAAAACTTCAGAACTTGAGTATTAGAACTGATTTTCACATAATCAATTTTAAGGACCTAGTTTATACTATATTGTCAAAACTCTTTTTTTCTTCTATTTTAGTTCTCAATAGTGGAGACATAATGGCACAGCACATTAAAAGGAATTAGACCCTTTCAAATTTCTCCTTCCCTCTCCTACACTACAGGAAGGAAAGAAAGTGGGTCCCTGATTTAGGGCATGTGTATTTAGTCTCCAACAATGGATTTTTTTTTTTTAAAACCTATCAAGTCTCGTGTGTATATTCTAAACAAATGCATTGATTCAATTCACTGATTTTTTAAATGTTTTAACTAAAAAATAGTGACTGACAAAACATGTCACATCTCATTTTCTCTGCTTATATCAGACAGTACTGTTTACCTGAGCCACAGTAAAGCAAGTATAATCTCAACTCTGTTTTACAATAATGAATAATATATAATCATACTTTTAATATTTGATTTTCTGTTTGAATTTCATTACAAAATTAGATGCTCTATTCCCTGCAAAATTCCTATTGTTTCAAGATTTACATCAAGCAAAATTTGGAGAACTATAGTATTGTTCTGTGAAGAATAGGAACATGTAAGTTTTAAATAGATAATGCTGAGAAGTGTTTAGAAGTCATAGTTTAGCTTTAATTTACTAACATCATCGAGAAGAGTGAGTTAGCTCTCATGCAATGCAAATCGTCCTGTTTGGTAGCCCCCTGTGCCTTTCTCTCAGGCATACAGACCTGTTCCTGGTCAGAGCTGGACTACTGAGTAAGATGGAGCAAAGATTTGCTCTGTCACAGAAATTCCTATTTCAAAGAGATTTAGAAGCTAGAAAGGAACACCATCCTGTAAACATTCTGCAAAATACTTAAAATATTTTGCTCTTTATAGTAAGTGGAGTAAAACATCAACCTAAAACCCTTTCTATAATACAACACCACTTCTTATTACTTTAAGAGCATGCCACTGATTCTGATACAGTAAAATAACATCCTACTGTATACAACCAACCATATTCTGGTTGAATACTCAGGCAGAGTGCATATTTGAGCAACACATTATTAATTGCAATTCTGGGCTGCAAATATGCCTACTATATCTATCATCTGGTCCAACTGCATGATTATATGCTTTCTGGCATAAAATTCATAAATGAGTTGTGTAGAAAAGCATTACAATATTTTTGTTAAAACTGACCAAGCTTTACATTTGAAAGAATCACTTCTACTGCTCATCTGGCAATAAAAGAAAAACAAGGGAAAAGGGTGAGATATTTAATGATATAAATAAACAATACTGTTACTTACCTTAGTTTGGATTACCCTGACTATGTGAGAGGGATGCTGCAATAAGCATGCATTCTATGCTAGGCTGAAGCTTTTACTCTTTCCTTTCCTTCTTTTAGTGAGCAAGAACCCTCAGGGTCAGGTCCTGCTCCCACTGAAGACAAGAGCAGAAGTCTTTACCGGGGTTCAACAGAAGCAGGACAGGGACTTTACTCTCTTCTGTTTTTTTCTTTTTTTCTTTTGATCTTTTTGTATGAGCTTTTGTTCCTTCAGGCTATGCAGATATGAAGCTTTTAAGATTTCTGAAGTCACAATGAGAGTTGGAAGTCTTACATTCCTAATGAAGCATCACGTTGTTGTGTAATTTATGTGAAACCACTGACCCCAATTTGCCAGTGTTATTTTTAAAAGAAAAAAAAATATTTGATTTACTCTTGACTAAGAAATCAAAGGTAGTTTTAAAAAAAGTATTTTTTCCCACTACAGGTACAACCTTTTATCCGAGTTATGTAACAACCATTCATTTGCTCAGATTTCAATTCCCCTATTTGTACTCAACTGTTCTACTAGAAGAAACTTCGTATACATAAAAAGCTGCTCTTAGCCAAACCCTTATTCACTGCTGATACCCACATACGTCTCTTTGCATTTCCTTGCCTACCTGTAAACAAGGCTTCTAAGAGATAAAAACATTTTTCATTTATCAGGACAGAAAGTTGTTATGGCACGTATTCTAAAAGGCATTTGTATATTCTTTCTTGCAGATGTCTTACGATCAAAGGAAATGAGTATTTCAGAAATTTATTGACAGCTGGAAAATCTTTTCTCCTGAGTGGTCTATATCCATACACATGTAACACAGATGCCACAGATGAAATAATGGTGAACCACGTTTGTTGAGAGTCCTGTATCCAAAGAGTGTGTCTCACTCACCTGTTTGGCTAAGTTGAGATGTGCTTCTGCTCCTTCGAGACACTATGGCAACCACTTTGGCACTAAGGCTGGAACGCCTTTTCTTCCCACCTGTTCCAACTGTGCCGACAGCCGTGTCCGACTGACTTCCATCATTGTGCTCCAGCTTATACATCTCTCCACTCACACTTGTGCTCTTAGTGATTCTCCCTGAAGTCCCCATCCGTCTGCCTTGCATTTTAGGAGTAAATGTACTATAGTTACAAAGTAAAAACAAACATGTTAATTTGTCTGTGTAACCGTATTTCCAAAAGCCTTTTTTTTTTTAATTAGTAAATTAATTTCAAGTCTTGATACATTTTATTTTGTTCACAAATAAAAGGTTAATTTGATGCTTCTCACAATATTTATGTCCAGTGCTATAATTTGTTCCTCACTTCTTTAAAGGAAATAAATAAAACGAACATTTTTCCATGGTCTTCAGAGTGGCAGAAAGAGAGACAGGCAACAATTAAAAGTCATGTGAAGCCTTCTTGCCTATATCCCCAGAATACAGAAAGCAATAAACCAGCAATTTTAAGAACAAAGAAAATGAAACTGGGTCAAGAGAATATATGTAGGTTAATACACATATCTTATTGGCACTGTTAACCAAAGCCTTAAGGCCTAATAGATATGAATATATCATCTTCTATATTTTCACACTTCACAGAAAGAGATAATATAACATGTAGTATTTTTTAGGTCTTTGCTCTCTCACTTCTTTAAAGGTAAATGCAATAATCACAGTATGAAGAAATAATTTTGAGGCTAAAAACCCTAATAACCCAGTAGAACTTTCATTGATTGACAGACAGATGAATCCGTCAGTTCTGTTTGATTTTCTTTAGCTATCACATTGCATTTGAATGTTTCTATACAAATCTCGTTTCCGCTCCTGCACATAAAGGCTAGATAAAGTATTCAGAATCATGCTCCAGAGAACAATCTCAAATACACACAGGACATACTAATACGCGGTCCTAGCAATTCTACAACCCAGTGATGCCCTAGCTCTGATGGCAATACCAAGTTAGCCAACACTCTGCAGAGACCCAGACATTTAAGCTGCAGCCTGACTTACTTCAGATGTAGTTGTTAAATTAGCCTAGTACATGGGGAAACTCCTTGATCTTGTATTGCTGAGGAGTAGACCTACTGGCAACATATTAATTTTAGGGATTTTTTTTTTCAGTAATTCTGTATTTTGAAGAAAAATTTTGAATTTATTTGTTGAGCAACAGTCCTGCTGCCCCTCCCAGCAAGATCCATTCCCAGCAGATGTGATGGCCTGCTCTTGGCTCCCCCTCCAAAAAAAAAATAAAAATAATCAAACCAAACCAAACGAAACCACAAAAGAAAGGAGTTAGAGGCACAGGCATCTTTATGTCACAGCAAGTTTCAGACAGATAGGAAATCTTGCCAGGGAGAAGTGAAGGGGTCTGTGGGAGAAAACCTGACAACTCGTGACTTCTACTGATCTGGACCCTGCTAAAGCTCTACTCAGCCCTGTCCAAACGCAGATCCAGTAAGGTATAAAATAATGTATTCCCAAATTACGTTTTACTGACAGTTACCCTGATTTACTAATGTGTGGCCATAGGTTAAGACCAGATAAAAATAGATAATATTGTTTGAAGAACTTGAAGAAGCCCTTGAATAGACAACACTTAATAGAAAGGTCATTATCAGTCTCTGCATAGGCATTTAACTACATTCAGCGCTTAGCATCTGCTCCTGTTAAGTTTGGATAAAAAAACAGCTACCACCTTCCCATAGAACGATGGGCTGTGACGCACTGCAGTGCTCAAGGACACATTTCAGTGGACCACCTGAGGCACATTGACCTTAATACAGGTTCTCTGTTGTTCCCCACCCATCTCACTGTGACTTTAGTGATTGGCTTTTGAGTTTGCATGGCAAAAATAGAAGAACATAGGCATTTTGATGTTTCTGTGTAAAATTCCTTTGTATTTTATTGGTCGATTTTCCCCAGAACACACTCCCTCATATATATGCGAGCACTCACACATACAGACACATGTATCTAGTCAATTATTCCAGGAAGAATTTTAAATGCATTTTCTGATCATTTAAAAAAAAAACCTCAAAAAAGACCATCTTCCATAAATATGCAAGTATCAAGGAAAAGGTTTTGTGTCAGGCAAACTGGTTTTGTTCACATAAAAAATATTAAATCGCCAGAAAATGCCCTAAAATAATATGTTTCCAAAATAGAGACTGATTTTCTTGAGGGAGATAAATATAAGTTTCTTGGCTTTAATATAAATCATGTCCCTAATATAGTACAGGTGTTTAGTTCATAAGCTACATACACTGCTGTTTTTCAAAGTTGCAGTGATTACTAAATGGTATTTTTATTGTGGCTCACAGAATGCAAAAACCTCAGATTTACAAAATAACTAACTTAGCAGCTACTTTTGTTTTGAGTAACACAGATTTATTTCTTTACCTCTCCACAAACACTGTAATGAAAAAATATGAATTGCGATTGCCACATAGGAGTCATTATTCTTCAAAGAGAAAATTAATTTTAAAAAGCAGTGATGAACATCTCAAAATTCATGCTGAAACTTCTGATAAAAGTATTTTTCTACAATTTGAGAAGATTTAGTGAGGTTTATCTTCCTTAATTTTGGGGCTTGATATTGGTCCATAGCTCTAGCACAGAATTCTGGCTATGGACAGAGAATGCTAGGAAACGTTTTCTCTTTTAGAATAAGTAATGTTACTAATTTGCGCAGTTATGAAAACCTTAAAACTAGAGATCAAATTTATCAAAAGTGTGATAATCCTGTCTGAATATGCAATCAACCTGTATCATTAGCTTGGAGTGCTATTATACAGTCCCTATATTCAAACAGAAACTTAGATCCCTAATTCAGTGCATCGGGGCTTCCCAACGTCATTCCGACACTGGCCAGTTTCTGATGTTGAGTCCCTCCTCCTCCTCTGCTGAGGGAACAAGGCCCCACAGTCATGACTACTGGGTGGCAGAAGGCACCACCACTGACTGGTTTGCTTCTCTGAAGGAGGAGATGCTTTGCCATTTCAAGCAGAAGGCAGACCAAAAGTATAGTCGATACTTGGAAAGGGTGGAATCATGCAGGTCTCATTTTCAGGGGTTCTACTTTCTACTTTGATTAGACATGGACAATTCTTTTCCACATGGATAATTCCTTTCCACCAGTGCTTGGAATTGTGTTTCAGTGACTATTTCTGCAATGCTCATTATGCCCCCTACTTAAAGCTTTCTGTAGTTATTTTGTTCCCTTTTTGAGCCACGGATTTGTTGTCAATTCTGGAACTCTTGTTTCTGCATCAATACTTTAGTAAGAGGCGAAAGAAACTGAAAATACTTTTGAGAGCATCTGTTGACATTTGAGCTATATTGACATGTGCTTTGCTGACATATTAATCCACAAATGTATCATTTACAGCATTACAGTTTAATGGACTATAAAATCTGCCATGCAATTAAAGAAATTATTGTTTATCATACAACTGACTTCGCTGTACTGAATTTCAAGTGTTTCTGAATATGATAAATACCAATTGTACAACGTTTTTATGCCAGTCTACTTTTTTGTACAATGGAGCTGAAATGCTCTGATCTCACATTATTTAATAAGAATTTAGGAGACAAGGATGTCCATCAACTGAGAAATAAGAATTGACAGTATCATAACTTTAGGAAAATCCCATTTTCGATGTATTAAAACCCTAATTCAAGGACTATGAATACTTCCTGAATAATAGATAAATTAATTTTTCCAAGACCCAGACAAATATAAATTTTCATTCTCTGTGAAGGGTAGAGGGAATCAGAAGATTTACCTTAATAAAAGAAAGACTGAGATATTTGGCATTCAGATTAATCTTGTACTTGGTTTTACCTTGCAGATATAAAGTCCTGCTTTCCTAGGAAATATGTTCTAGTGTACTTCTAGTACAAAATAGCTATTAGTTTGCTAGAAACAGGCTTAATGGGATAGGACCAAGGATCAAATCCGACAGTTTACAGCTGTCCAATACTTCCCCTTGTCATCACTAGGCAAACAGATTAAGATTCCTTTGCGTTCATCTAATCCCTGGGCTAGTTTATTATTTTACATTAATTGGAACAGTATTAAAATAATGGGCATTTTAAATTCAATCTTCTTATACAATCTAATCGAGTACCCTTAGAACACTGTATTTTTCCATTCCATTAATGGCTATCACTTGGAGAAATAGCTCCTAGCTCACACTGTTACTTTCTTCAATATGGTTCGAGTTTAATTTATGAAGCACACAGAAGCAAAAGACCTGCATGAATTTACATATATCCTTTTGCACTTAACCCTTCTGATAATAACATACCTAAAATTTTATTTTCCTTTAGTGGACTTGCTGGGATAAGTGACACATCCATTTAAATGCAGACACAAGTTTTTGCAGGCCTCTGGCTAAAATCACTAAATTCTTGTTATATTGCTGATTCAAACCTAGTTACCATAACACAATAAATGAATACTGTTTTCAGTAGCAGAATAACTAAGAATAAAATAGTTATCAGTATACTCCATTTAGTTCTTGAAATTATGAATGAAATAATTTACTACATTTTTATTTAAAATTGTTTAACCATCTTTAGCAATTCTTTCAATGACTAGTTCAGCAAAAACCATACATTATTTCTAATTATTGCCATAATAACATCATCAACATGTATATTAAGAATAGGTACAGACAATCTATCTGTGCCTTTGTTTTACTTCACAGATATTTAGCATGGAAAAAGTCACTTACTTTTTAATTTATTATTTTTTTTAATTGAAGTAAACCACTAAAGAAAAACCCCTTTGACCCCAGCAAGATCTGAGGTACATCCCCAGCCCAAGCTCCCCAGAGCTGTCCTTCAGCACTGGGGTCACTCCCTACCCCCCAGCTCCCCTGTCAGCTGGGAAGACTCTGCTCCCCCTACCAGGGGAAAAACACTTCCATTTTCCTGCCAAAATTTATGCAGTTGAGATAGATCCTATCTAAAGGGGTATCTGTACTACACAAGGCAAAATCAAGACTGCATTTACACTTCAGCCATCAGAGCTGTGAAAGAAAGCAGTACTTTCAGTTTTGCAGGTTGCCTGAAAGTTGTACTGTGAGAACAAAGAATGAACTATCAAGATAAAAAACTTAAAGAGTAGTTTCAGTTACAAGCTGCCCTGAGGTAAATTCTGTAAAATGAACACACTACAAGGACATTATGGATTATAGTTGCTTATATTAAACTATAGCATACACAACTATATAGAACTGCAACAAAGCCAATTACATGTATTAAATCATGGTATATCTCTCTACATACAGATATTGAATACATACATTCAAGATGCAGAAAATCATACTGAACAAATTATTTGGATTAAGAAAATTAGTATATAGATATACACTCAGCATTTCTCAGTAACTACATCAAATATCTGCCAATAGTACACATCACCTGAAAAAGAAAGATAGTAAGACACAGGAAGCTAGAACAAACTTTGTTCATAAACTCACCTATATAATATCTGGAAGTATATCCTTTTAGGGTAAAAAGCATTAAGCAATTAGCCATTGCTAAAATTACAGTATTTACTTCATTCTCTTAGACTTACTGATGATTTATAAAAAAATACTTTAGGTATTTATTTTCATGATTGCTCATTTTTACTCCATCCATTTTTCCAATAATGCAAGCCACAGGTAAATAAGCAATCCCCTCAATTCCTTGCCGTATAGACGATATTTTAATATAAGTTCTTTCCACACCGTTGAAGTAACTTGAATCTTTTGACAGAATCCCTGAGCTTCACCAGCACGAGCTAGTAAGCTTCCTTTCTCCTCTGCTGAATGCAGAATCACGTACTAATTCATAGCCTCTATGGCACCCTTTTGCAATGAGGTAGCTCATGAATACTAATAACCTCCTAAACGTGTAATAGTTGTGGACCAAAGGGAAGATGAGCACTGCTTTATAATGAGAAACATTACATTTCTAAAAATAAACTGTCTTGTTACTAGTATTATATGAAACATAATTCATAAATCCAAACTCTAAATTACCTGTCCACAAATTGCTGTCAGTCTTAGAATATATAGCTATACTTACATATGATATATAACATTTGTTTCAAGATCAATTAGTGTACTATTTATGGTATTTCATAAATTAACTCGAACAAGGTGTTTTACAAACCACGGGACAAACTCATATCCTATATTAAAATTCTCTCTAGCTAGTCAAGAGACTTTTTTAGATCATGAAGAAGTTAGTTGATTCAATGAAATTGTTATTTTGTACAGTCTGTACCAACTGGAAATACATATTAATTTAACACACACATTGATCATGTATTAAATCCACGAAATAGTTATTAGAACCAGAAAAAAACTTGCTTCTCCTGTAAAGTCACCATATTAGAGTTCTATTGGTGTATTAAGATAATGGAAATCCAGTAATTCTTGTAAAGTATATCTGTTCTTTACAATATTCTTATATTGTAAAGAAGTGCTACTCAGTGACACAGATACTGCCTCTGGAATGACAGAGTCCCAGCCCCATTGTGTTCAACGTGTAAACCCTCATCGAGGCAAGGGTTGGGGAAGGCTTCATTACAGAAGTCTCCTCTGGGAGTTTAACTGGTTAACATCCTTCTTTGGAAGACCAGGAAATTTCCATGCTGGAATATAGTATCAGAATGTGTTTTGTGAAAATGCCTTTCTCAGTAACACACTGACATGTGAATTGTGCAAGTTTCACAGGTCTGACAGATTTCTAATTTTTAAACGCGTAAAATTCCATGAAATAAAAGAATAACAATTCAGAAAGTAAGTCTGAATGTTAGAAAAGATAAGCAGATTTTAACTGTTTTCCAAAGCACTTCATCAAGTTGATCTATATTCTCTGAAACAAGCACAACAATCGTCTCTGTATGCGGGAGCCCGTGTGTCTGCCTGCACGTACCCATGGCGCTGTCAGCCTGAAGCCAACTAATCACAAGAATCACAAAATGAAACCAACACAAAAGCAGTTAGCTACTGCAGGGGTGCTGCTCAGGGTTAAGGATCAGTATTAATGCTGATGCAGGCAGGCTAATGGAAATCAAAGGACAAACAGGTCAAATGACCCCAACTTGACTGCAAATAGCCACGTATATATCAAGTTCAACTGTACCAAACATGGCAAGCACGTAAATGTTAAACAGGTATTAAGGAAATAGGTATTGGGCAGCGTGTGTATGACAAATACAAAAATGTGGAGATTTTTATGCTCACCACTGAATAGAGAAAGCCTTCTTCAGTAAAAAGAAAGCTGAATTAATCAGTTTTTCTGCCTTTATAATGTTCAGCAATAACATATTATTATTCCTGTTACAACAAGTTGCATTGCATTTTTCCCTCCAAAGCATGAGGTACTGAAGCACCTGTGATCTCACTGCTCTTCAAGTAAAAAGGCTACATCATCAGTATGGGATAGATTGCTCATTGCTCCCTTACAAAAGTAACGGCAACAGGATATAGCCACAAAATAGAGAATGGAGGAGGAAAATCTGAAAGGCTAAACTGGAAGGAGAGGACTAACAAAGACAATACAGAAAACATTTTTAAAAAGATAAATCCAGATGAAGAAAAAACAAGTGAGAGCTGCTTTGAGGTCTCGGCCATGGCTAAAACTATTTTCCTACATTTCTCCATTCTAAAAATAACATGTACTGCCTGTTAAAAATGTTAGTGTAATGTTCCTGTAATAAAAGTTTATGAATTATACTTCATCTTAATCAATGGCAATAACTAAATGAAAAAACCAATTAAAATTACTTTTCAAGCTTTTTCAGATCATAAGAAAGGCTGCTGGTAACGTGATGGTTTCTTTGAAAGGGGACACATAATTAGATAATTAGAAATGCACAAGCAATGCTCCATTTTTCACGTACAGATGTTCTGAATGGATTAAAGACTCCATCTCCCTCCCTCTCTGACAGACACATAAAGCAGTTTATAATGATGGATTTGAAAAAAATAATTATCTTTAGATAATGAATAATTAGAACATTAATTACTCTGGCTTCACCTTGGTTTTCTACATAAATGACCTCAGAACCAGAAGTTTCCATCTGTAATATACTGTTTGGGGGTAGAAAGGATACATCATATTTTTAAGCAGCTTAGCTTAACTGCTTTCATGTATTGCCTCCACAACAAAATTTGTGGGATATTGCTCTTGATTTCCCCCCCAGAAAGCAAGAGTTTTGACTCAGGTCACATCAGTGAGCTTGCCTGTGCCCCAAGAGAGATCACCCAAGAAGCAATATTAATTAAATCACCATGCACGTTCAATATATTTCTCTCTAATGAAGCTGGGAAGTGCACTAGTTCATGGAACGGTTTTGGTGTTTGATTTTGAACTGCAGTGATCTGGGCAATCAGAGACAAAAGTAGGATTGCTGATTTACTTCAAGCATTGCGGTGGATGCTTATACTGTGGAGAATTTAGATGCAAAATGCCGGTCAATTACAAAGTTTCTGGCTTGCCTGTTAGTTACATCTATTCTTCAAATTTGTCAAACATTAAAACTTCAGGTAGGAATCTTCCATGCCTTTTTTCTGCCCAAGGTTTAATTTATTCTTTTATTTATTCTAAGTTCCAGCTGAAATACCATGAGAGATTGTCTGGTCCTTTTAAAGAAATTAAAAAGAAAAAAAAAATCCATATTGTACTGTTGCACAATAAATTAATAAATTCACTTGCTTTGAGAAGTACTTATGGATGGCTGGTGCCTGACTGAAAGATGACAATGAGGTGATCCTTCTATTAGAGCACAAACTGTTTTCTGTTCTTTTGAGTATCCGTAAATCTGTTAAAACAACATCTTTAAGTCATAACTCCCATATTAAGAGACTTTAAAGAGATCAACAGTTAGATACCAGGAGACTTTCTATTACAAAGTGGCACTGCACTCACTCACAGCTCCTACTGCTAAATAGATTGGATATTTCCTGAATATTACTTTTTCACCTCAAGTCTAGAGCCAGAAAACCAGTATTTGCCAGGAATTGCACCTCTTGGCTACCCTGGATCTGAGAAAGTTAGCTGGACTGCCCAGGATGCGGGGAGGTTGCATCTTCTCTGTTGGCCGTCAGGCATGACCCAAGACAAAGTCATCTGACTGGAGTGCAAAAAAGTGAGGTGGACAATAATCCCTGGAAGGAAGGAAACTGGTTCATGGTGATACTGAATTAGGAAGAGAATAAGAAAACTTGGGGAACAAGTTCTTTTCATCGCTCATTCTGAAGACAAAATTGTTCCTAAGAATTCCTGAGACTGAACGAAAGCCTTTCCAACATGCCATCACAAGTATTTATTATATTATAACCCCCCCCAATGAGATGGTCAGTTTGTATTTTGTAGCAACAAAACAGTCACCATCCTCTCACTTTTGCAGAAAAAGTACACTTTTTCCATGTGTCATTTACCCCATTTTGCACGGTGAATGTGCAAATCATATAAACTTGTCATCTTTCACTATGTAACTGGGTTAAACAAACCAGAATGTTAAAGAATTAAGTATGTTTTTTGCTCTGACGATTGAATCCATAGCATCAAGCCAGAATAAACTCACATGCAACAGGCAGCATATGATCACCAATGAATACATGTTTGAAATGACTTGTCAAACGTCACACAAAACCTATGGGGCTGCGACCCAAAGAGATTCATTTCCCAGAGCAGTAACTAAATGAGCCAGACGACCATCCTTTCTCTTCCTACGATTCCCTCCTCAATTTAGCTTCTCTAAACAAGTTCTAGCTTCTCTAACAGAGAGAATCTGAGTTTTAAAGATGACCAACTCTTTCTGCGCGCCACCTTCATTTGTCCCTGACCCATACCATGCACTGATTGAGGCAATTTCCACAGAGAGAAATCTGAGACTAATTAAATGAGTATGCTTACATACAAAAAGGCCACGTTTACACAGGCAGCCTCAGTTCTAGTGTTTCCTATCTTTCAGCACTTAGCTTTGCACTCCTCATATTCTTCTAACTTAAATTTTGTGAAAGTTTTCTTTAGTAAGCATTCTGTATATTGCATAAATTCAGATTTAGTGCTTCATGTCATGAAAAACATTCACATGTAAGCAGTAGAACTATACTGGAATATAGTAATATAATAACTAGTGGAGTATTTTATTCATACATGCAAGCTGCTGTTATTTTTCTCCTGATTTTTTAAAAATATAAACATCAATCTAAATGCTATGCAATGTTGGCCTTTTCCTTCCATTTTAGGCTACATTCTTAATCAGGTGATTTTTTATAAAAACACATTTTATTCCAATATATCAAGAACTGACGAGTGAACAGCCATAAATTTAACAAACCAGAACTTTTAAGTTTTTCCTTCCTGTTTTCAGTTGAGGTATTGTAAAATGAAGGGTTTTGGTGATTATAAATTTATTCTGACAGCTGTTCAAGCCAATTTACTGGTCATTCTTCCATTTCTGGTCATTATGAATTTCAGAGACTTTACTGAATTGCTTAGTCAGGCAAACTTTGTTAAAATTGTAGTTTTCTGACTTTCTACATCTAAGTAATTTTTATTGATGACATTAAACATACCTTCACTATTCTGTCTGAACTCTGATAAATTTACTGTACTTGAATTTCTCTTCCAGCTACTCATAAGTAATGTTATTTGGAGGCACGGAGACTAACCGTAAAATCACAGAGTAATGCAAAAGATCACTCTCAGATCAACGATATACTATATACACTCTTCCAGCACTTGTTCAAAAGGAAAGAGTCTATATGGTAACTGCTCTGTGGAGACACTTGCAATACAAATACATGATGCAACACAGGGACCAAAAGCTTCCTGTAAACAAACTTAGCTCTGGAGTGAGAAGCCACAGAGCTGCACTTAGATGGTGTTGTGCCCATCCTCACAAGCCCTGAAAGCCAGGACTCCTGGTCCAGGTATAGCAAGTTGCTGACTTGAGATAATATGCCGGGATAAAGTTGTATATGAATAGCTGTTTATGCACCACATGACTAAACCAGGCACTCCAGAAAGGGAATCAAACTGCAAAATAGAGACCAATACTTCCAGATACTATAGCAGGGAATATCCAGAAGCAGGGATATGTCCAGAATAAGCAGCATGATGGTACCGCAGTGCCAGAGTTGGTGGAAGGAACCCTTTTCTTCCCAAGATTTCTAACCGAGTTTCTTACGCTGTGTTATGGTTTGGATAACCTGTCCTGAGCTATATATTTTTAGCTTTCTTAAACTCTGACCAACTCACAATGTGATAGCTTCTCTATTGCCAATAGAAGATCATTTAGATCAGGAAGAATTTTACAACCATACTCCCTATTCAGACAGCTGGGAATGCAGATGAGACAACTGCATCTTAAAGAAAGCTGCCCAATGCTGAAAAGGTTCCCAGAGTGGTTTTATCCCTATAGCTTTGCCCAGAAGTCTTGCTTAGGCTTTTTGCTGCATAAATACTCCTTCTTTACAAGAATGAACACTATTGCCATCCTGAAGTTTGAAAAAGATGCTCCTTCATTTGTCAGATCTGATGAAAGCTAGAACAAAATTGTCCACATTTGTGAAGGTCTTTGCTAACCCTGCTAGGGAATCTGCATTAGCCACAAGTTGCATTTTGCACTATATTTAAATTGTATTCTCTTTCAAGACAATTTGGCTTGCACTGTTTGGTGTCATATCCATATCTCTCCATTTTAAATTGTTGTATTTTAAGCAAAGTAGCAGTCACATCACTACTACTCAACACAGTTACACTGAAGACTGACAGGTTTTCCATTAGCTTGAACTTTTGGTCTGTGTAAAAAATTGAAGAGCAGTGTAATAATTTTAAAGACTTCTCTGTCTTGCCAAGTATCAATTGCCCCTCTGGGGGAAAGCCAAATAAAGGTATCAGTTTGTTAAGCACACAAAACAGTCAAACTGCCAGCTTGCAAATAGAAAGGATAAACCCAGATTTAAAATGTTACCATTACACTCATGCTTTCCAGAGCATAATGTCCTAAATAATCATAAAAAATCTACTAATGCTTGTAAAAACTTATCACTATCTTGAGTATAGACTTATTAAAATATTTTGAAGTGCTATTTATCATACTGTTCTCTGAAATTCAGATTACTTTTTGGCTTATAAACTTCCAATGCAGAAAAAAGGCAAAAATTAGTGAACTTCATTTTTTAACTCAGAGATGAAATTTCTGAGCTTTTAGTCTTGTTTCCTGTGTTCCTTACGCAATCCTTACAGCTTCTGTCACTTGTTCCCCTACTGGCTCATGGTGGTGAATTTCAGCCAGAACTGATCCATTGAGAAGGAGTTGAACATACCAAGGTTTTACAAGTTAAGTCTGATAACTAGACGGATAAGAGATACATTAAATAAGGTGCCTTGCTGAAGAAAAGCTGTTATATGATCTCAGTATTTATCTGTTCTCTTCGGCCTGCCAGCTGGACACTCTGGGTAGGGGAAGATCATGGAGACACAATGGAGGAGGCAGGTGACTGCAGTGTGGGCTGCTAGGTTGTGACACTCCACTAACTGAGTTTTTCCAAAACACCTTGTACACATGGTCTTTTCACTGCAATAAATATTTAATATTTGAGTTGAGTTTGAGTAATTATTTTTTTTTATCAATCCTCCATGTTTTAGTTAATACTTATATATCTTTTGTGAGCACAGCACTAATGCAAATGTATCAGGGACACACACATGTATTTATGGATGCAACACACAGTGCAAATGAGCATACTAAAGGAAGTAAGAAAGCCTACATCAAAAAAAACAATTGCATCTAGTACCCACTGTTGATGATCTTGATTTCACCTCAGTTTATTTTTGCAGTAGGACTTTGATTAACAACTAAGGAGTAGATAAGTTTCATTGATGATTTTAAAGCATCCTATGCTTTGAAAAATACTGCTTCTTATAACAGTACTCCATATGCCACTCTCTGCATCATTAATATCGAGATGCTCTTTGGATTGAATAAACCCTCACACCAGTCGCATAGTAAAATTTTAATTGCAACATTGTATTTTTAAATAAAGACTTTGCAATGGAAAATTCCAAGATGAAAAGAAAACTTTTGAAAACACAGCCGACATCTGGCTGTAACTCCAGTGAGGGCTTTTATTGTTTATTTTTAATAGTAAGACCCATGGAAAGTCTTCAGTCTGTCAGCAGCAGCACTGGCTATATTATGGATACTCCCATTCTAGTATGGGAGGGAAGTTGTTCTCCATTGCAATATCAAATAATTAATCTCACTCAGTATTTACACATAGAACTATAAACCACTGAAGCCACTGTACAACAAATGTTGCTTACTGCATCATATAAGAAAAATCAATCTCTACTTAGTGACCCTATAGTCTTGTGAGTCTTGTTTAGAGCAGAAACCTTCACTATAAAGAAAAAGTCATAGACAAGTAAATTATCAGCAATATAATTAGTGTCATAAATATGTAAGTTGTCTTCTGGTACTTATAACAGTTTTTTTATATCAAACTGGAATTCCACTACTGTTTCAGTCATGATGAACAAAAGCTAAAGCAGTATAATATCTTAGTTCTAACACTAACTTTAATAGCTTGTATTTAAAAATGAAAAATAAATAATTGTAATAGCTTGCTAGTACAAGTGCTGAGAGAGTCTAATTCCTGAAGCTAATGGGAATGGAAAAATGCTTGGCAATTCAATGCAAATGCTCAATGCAATGCGGAAGTCCAGCCAGCCAGAATAAAACTTACAAACAAGTACTTCAACATTGTGATTCAGCAAAGTGCTGTCACACACTTGAATCTTTTTCTTTCCAGCAAAGCACACGTGGCACAGAACAAGCTATGTACTTCACTAACGTGACTATAAATCACTAATCACAACGTCACAGGCTGTGGGAAGTGCTCATTCATCATTTACGGAAACCATCTGATACGTCTTGCACATGTAGTCTGTAGCTCACTACCCTTCCCTTTACTGCTGCTTGTTACTCTTGGGCAAAAGAAAAAGATATTATTCATCGCCCTATTTATTCTCCCCTTCCCATGCACAACTAAGCTTGCTGATACGAAGATAATGCTTCAAATGCTCAATTTCTTGCAAATTCCCCCTTAAATATCCATCTTAGTACACACGTCAACATGACAAAAGCAAACAGTATGAAGAGAGACCTCCCAAAAATCAGACCACTGTGCTCTGCTGGCTATCCCTTGGTGATGTTCACTGTCAATATCTAAGTGATTATTTAAACAATTTGAGATCCCAGTTCACCAGGGAATCCTAGCAATTTGAGCTCTGTAATAGTGCCTTGAAACAAAACCTCCTTTTTTTCCATGAAGAGTAAGCTGGCTTCACATTAGGTCAAACTGGGCTACTACCTCATAGTGTTTCTGTATGGATGACTCTCCGAGATGGATGTCTCATCTGCCTCTGCAAAACTCTCTCCTTCCTTAGCCTAAATTCTAAGGCCCTGTGAAGTTAAACCAGAAAGAGTGTGTAAAAAAAATAATTCTATGTTTTCCTGCTCTATTAGAGGTTCTGGGTCACACATACAAAGTACAACCCTGAACTTCTGTGGAAGTTAGCTAGGCAAAAAAAGAAGAATCAAACTACAGTGAAGTGTCTCTCATATTACTTGCATTATTTTATTTCTGGGTCATGACAAAAAGTGGTGGAGAGAGTGGCTCGACACTTCCAGGGAAGAATGAAAATTAGCAATAGATTTTTCTTTATGGTGAAACAGCTTAACATAACTCCCCCTCTTGCTTAGAAGCAACAAAAATCTCCCCAACAGTCTAAGCTGAACAAGTGGACCACAGGAGTTTCTAGAAACAGAAAACCATTCAATAAATTTCATCCTGGGGAATGTGTGCATTGTCCCCACTAGCAGGAGACACATTTGGAGAAGGGCCAACAAAAGAAACAAGTAACTTTTTGTCTGATTTTAAAGAATTCAGTTCCACTCAATATATTAAGTGAGAAAGTACCTAGGTTAACAAACTTTGGCCTTTGAAAGCCAACTCGTACTAGAGGACAATAATGTAATAAGATAATAATAAAATGCAGTTGCTACACATTGAGATTAAAACCCAGATATTTAGTTCCTAGGAATTTGAGAGACATTATATACTTACAAACGTTACACAGTTTTTCAGTTACAGCTTACTGAACTGTAACTCAAAACCTAAAAGTTAATTGTGTAGGTTAAAGCGTGAGGCTTAAAATTTGATTCTGAGCTGTAATAGCTACAAAAATCAGTATGGTTTAATTATTCAGATTAGAAGAACCACTTATTTCTGATGATTTTTCTGTTATTTGTACATTTAAACACAAAATAAATACATTCTTTTATTATAAATATATGAATTATTATAATTAGTGTAGCCTAGTTATAGTATCTCATATTTCTTTCTTGGAAAGGAAGGATTCCTATTTACATAGAAGATGAAGGATTTCATACTTATGTGAGGTACAGCATAGTCACCTTAGAAAAAAATTGTACCTGAAAATTGCATGATCTATAAGTTGTCCCAAGAAAGAAATACTCAGGTCAAGAAATACTCTTCAGTCAAGCTATATTTGCAGGGAAATAATTTTAAGAAGAAATTGGGAACGCTTTCATAATTTTCACCACTACAAGGCATAAATATTAAAACTTCAGAAATGAGGACAACTTCAGTATAATCTCCCCAAAGCCTGGCCAGTTCATATTATGAACAGAAATGAGTATTTTCTCAGTGTGCACCTTTGCACTGGGGCTTTGACAGTTGATTAAAAAAAAAAATCATATTGAAGCACAGATTATGATGATCCACAGTTGGGCTGATAAATTACAGTTACAGCCATCTATAAATTTGCAAGTGCTTAGCTACTCAGCCTTTGAAGCAGATATAATATGGAAGATAAATAGTGAATGAGAACTTAGTCCAAGATTCTTTAGAAATATGTCAACCTGTAATAATCTGGAGTTAAATTACTGAAAAGGAAGGCTGATCAGATTTATATGTGAATACATATGCAGCAGAATACATATGCAGCAGAATTCATAATTTCTGGTACTTGACTAGGAAATGCAAAAGAGCTTCCACAGTGATGTTCTGAAGTGCTGCACATGGCAGAATTTAACAACAAAAGCAAGAATCACCCTTTTGAAAATGCCAATTAAGGACCACATTTTCAGCACGATGCAGACTGATAGCCACACCACTGTTTGTGGAGCTGGGGAGATTTGTAATCACTGGGATCTAGCCCTTCATATATTGCCAACACCTACTTCTGTTGAGACCCAGATGGGCATACTGCTAGAACACTGTGACCAGTGACACCTGATGGCATACAGCTAGGCATGCAAGAGGCATGCAAGTAATAAGATACATTTTTTTTTAACCTGCTTGGCAGTGCTGAAATATATATAGTATAGAAGATGAATCTACTATGTCTTCTAGTACGACACCCTGATGGGCCTTAAAATCCTAGAATGAGGAACCACCGTGCTTCCAAGTGCATGACAATGTCTCCTTTGCCAGAGAAGGATCTGGGCTGATAGCATCTTGTACAATTAGAATACTTATTTTTATACAGAGTATTAGTGGTGAAAGCTATAAAAATCAGAAACATCCAATTTGGCCTAGTATACCCAAATGGATTCCTCTCATGCTAAGCTACAGTACTGCATATTTCACTGCAAACTTGTATAGCTCAATCTTTTCTTTACATAATGTGAACTTGCCCGTACACAGGTTTGTATGAGGAACATGGGACCAAACATATGCAAGGCACAAAAAAAATCTGTAATATTCAAAACATTTTCAGGATCTTCTCCTAAGTTCAGATCATGAGTGTGGGATAATGAATACCCCACGCAAGGCCAGTCTGAATCTACCTGTGAATTTGTTTCCATTTTCCAGGTCATTTCCTTTCATTGATGAATAAACTGCAGTGTTCTGTTGTTGTTTCCACTAGTTCTGTCTGCAATATCTATAATAATAATGAAAAGATTTTATATTTGGGTTTTTTCTATGAGTGAAGAACCTTAACTACACCCTGTACATTGTGGCACAGATTCAATATACAGATTTTCATTACTTCTGTAATTAACATGAAATGAGTGGGTTTATTTATTTCAACACAGACTTCAGTCTCATCAAATGCACGAAAAGCCTTTGGGTATTATGTTTTCCTCGACTGTCACGCCACAAAGTTAAACTTCACTCAGCTGGCTCTGTGGTATAGTACTGCTGCATTTCAAGAGAATTAGTGAGTTGATACGGTTGGAAGAAATCCTAGTCTAAACAGAGCACGGGGGAAGGACTGAACAACTTTATTGCACATACATATATGATGGTAACAGGCAGCACTATTGCGAAGGCTGAGAAGAGGTCGTAAGACCCTTCAGACTCTCTACTCCATTCTCCCTCATCACCATAATTTGTATTAAACTAGCTCCTATGTACTATGTGGGAGGATGGAAAACCAGTAAGAGAAAATCTATTTCCAATCCAGAGAGCGCTCTCTGGCTACATCTCTCCTTGACAGATCTTCTGCAGATCAATGCTGCTGTTTGCCTTCAATGAGATGGCAAACCTCCAGTTACTTCATCTGGCCCCACACTAAAGGCACTGAGCATTTTATGTAAGAGATCAGTATAATAAGCCGCATGAAATGAAACTCTGAAAAAAGGGATCTACGCGCACAAACAGTGCCACATAAGAGGGAGCTACAAGCACAGAAAAGCAGCCAGTGAGCACTCACCATTTCCCAGTGAATTCCAAGCAAAATGTCTCTGGGCAGGTCTAGAAGCTGGGAAGGGAGAGGTCTTATTTAAGTGACTGGGAGCCTTTGCCTGGCTTAGAGTTTTCAAGCTCATCACCTTAAGAGCTTGAAGAGACTGGTTCCACAATAAATAACAAAAGTACAACAGCATAAGGACAGGGACCCTATCCTGTGCTAGGGAGTCTCCTACATGTACATAAAGCCAGCAGACTCCCTCTCCAGAAGTGTGAGTTTCCAGAACTGTCACAGTTAGGAAAGTCCCCAAGGGCTTTGAAAAGAAAATGTTTACATACCCTTATTTCTAGTTAGCTCTTTGCATGAGAGTACCATCAGCTGAAGGAACATTAGGTTATTTTCTCAGAGATTTGGCAGAGGGTACTTCTAATCCCTGCTGACAAACTGGAAGAATTATTGGAGTTGGGCAAAAACTGTGGATTGAAAAAATTGATATTGCATGATACACTTTATCTTCAGCTTCATGGTGACATTCAGACATCTACTGCAAATCTTCAGTCATGGTCAAACCCAACTTTAATATGTTCATTCCTTTTAAAAGAAATGAACAGCAGATTCATTAAGTAGCAGACAGTTTCTTTTCAGTACAAAAAAATGAGGATATTTGGAAAGTACCTCTGCAAAGTTGTATATGAAAGATATTTTGGATTAACTGGATCTTCCCTTTCAGTATTGTTAATTGACATTCCAAGGGGATAGAAAAAAGACCTAAGTTTCTCGGATTTCCTCCTGGCTGAAGTGGCAAGGCGAGCCTGCAGGAGCAGGGTGTTGAAGAGAACACTGTGCCGTGGTCCACACTGATATCGCCTAGCTCTTCATGCATGTTCCGTATCCGAGGAGAAAAGACTCTGAAGGAGATGCAGGGAACTGAGAAAACCACCCAGCTGTAACTATGCCTCCAAAGGCACAGCTGCTGACATGGTTACAGTTTTTGACCATTTTGGCCTATTGCTACATAACCAGTACAACCAAGTATTATGGTTATGAAAAAAGCAAATAGATCCTTCCACGAGTTCATTAGGGCAGAGTTAATGACACTGTGCAGGAGACCTCATCTACACTGCCGGTCATGTGAATTCAAGAAGGTTTAATTCAAACTGGAAACTGGCAGAAAAGGGCTGCTAGCATGACCAACAAAATAGAAAGGATGTAATATGTAACTGAGTAAAACAACAGCTAGTTAAACCACTATGATTGCTTACAATGAATCCCCAGAGAGTAAGCAGAAGGGAGGAGAAGCCTGTCTAAATAATATGCTAATAGTGGCACCGGGACAAATGTGAACAATGTGTTTAAACTCCCTGTGAATAGGTTTACCTTGTAACTGAAAGAAATTTCCAGAGCATCAAAGAAATTCGATTTGGAAGACCTTCTGAAATCAGTGGGTGCAAAAGCAACCAATTAGGTTGAAGATGGATGCCGAAAATACATTGTTGATTCAGTTCTTTGTAATAGCAGAGGCTACATTCAGTGACTCCAGAGAGGTCCCTTCCAGTCCTGTTTTCTTATAGAGAGGACAGACAACACCTACTACAAAACAGGTCTGAATTACGACCAAATCCTTCTGTATGTGTCATAAATATAGCTGAGGTTTAATGAAATAACATTCCTGAAATCTGATTATGTCCAGTCTGTTTAGGTATCTGTTAAAGAAAAGCCTGAGGATTGGTCACTACAAGCTCATTTATCAGCTCAAAGTGGTTGATTACTGTTTTACCAGGTTGTCACAATGAGCCAGAAGCAAGCTGTATGTTTTAATCATACTCACATGATACCAAGTAGCGTGGTCAATTTTAGAGATTGATATAAAAAGGATGATCACTTCCTAGTAACATTAACATATTGTCTCAACAGACAGGAAAACCAATATTCATTCTCCAAGTGTGATGATGATTTGGTAGCAGCAGAATGGAAGGCAGGGTCCTCTGACAAAGGGTCATTTGCATTTTTGAAGTACATACATATAAAGTTTGTGCATGCACACTCAGAGAAGTAAAACCAAAATCACAAGGTTGAGAAGCAGTCTCCTAAACTGGTTAAGAATCAAGAGTGTTGCGCATGCATGTGTGTGCATGTGTGGAATAAGATCTGAACCTGAAAGAAACTGTAACGAAACCCTGAGGAAAGGATGGACGATAAAATCTAACATGCTCTGGTTACAGAGGATTGCCTCTGATTATGCAACTTTAGTATGCACATGAGTGAGGTAAAAGGTCAGCACATGATATGAAAATGGGAGAAAGATTTCAGGAGTTAAATACAGATGAAACAGTTTTTCATTCCTGTTACCTGTTTTTTCACACTACTTAACTGTCACCTGCTTTGCATTCTGTAACTAAATATTTTACTTTCATTTAGGTTCAGTCCCAATCTGAGTTGAATTAGAAGTAATTTCCAGATACAGCATATTCACCTACCCAATACATTATTCACAAAATCACAGAATAGTTGAGGTTGGAGGACATCTTTGGAGATTGTTTAGTCCAACCCTCCTGCAAAGCTGATTTCCAGCTGTGAACTCCCACTGTGTAATGGTACATGGAGTTATTTTTCCCCAGATGCAAGATTCTGCATTTCCCTTGTTGAACTTCATGAGGTTCCTATTGGCCCATTTCTCCATCTGGTTGAGGTTCCTCTAAATAGTGTCACACCTACCTAGTCTATCAACTATTCCTGTCAGTTTTCTGTTGTCTGCAAACCTGCTGAGGGTGCACTCTGTCTCATCATTCCAGTCACTAATGAAGATGTTAAACAGTACTGACACAATATTGACCACAGACATACATCCCTAGTGACTTGCCTTCAGCTGAACTTTGTGCCCCAGATCACATCCCTCTGAGCCTGCTGTTAGCCAGTTTCTGATCTGCCTCACTGTTCACTTACCTAGGCTGTATATCCCCAGTTTCTCTATCAGGATGTTTCAGAAGACAGTGCTGAAAGCCTTACCAAAGACAAGACAGAGAACATCTGCTGTTCTCCTCTCATCCACCAAGCCAGTGAAGTAGTGAAAGAATGCTACCGGTTGGTGAGGCCTGACTTCCCCTTTGAAAATTCAGGCTGACTATTTACAGTCACCCCCTTATTCTGTGTGTTTGGAAATGGTTTCTGGGATTATTTGCTTCATCAGCTTCCCAGGGATTGACCTGAGGCTGACAGGCCTATAGTTCCCCAGATCCCACTTGCCCTTCTTGAAGATAGACAGTGACAACTGCTTTCTTCGTCTTCAAGAACATCCTCTGATTGTCATCATGCTCCAAAGATTATCAAGTGGCCTTGCAATGACATTGGTCAGTACCAGCTCCTTTAGTACTCACGGGTCCATCTTGCCACGTGTCAATGACTTGTACACATATAGCTTGTCTAAATATTCCCTGATCTGATCATCCTCTCCTGAGTCCTTGCTCCAGACTTTCCCTCTGATCATCAGTGCAGTACAGAAATCTCCTGGATTGCTTGTGCCCTACTGCATTGCTCAACCAGCAGATATCAGGATGGCTTAAGTTTCCCATGAAAACCAGAGCCTGTGAATATGAATCTGTCAGTTGGAAGAAGGTTTCATCTACTACTTCCTCCTGATCAGGAAGTCCATAGCAGACACCCACAACATCATGACAGTGGTTGGCCCTCTAATCCTGACCCATAAAATCTCTGCTGGTTCATCATCCACCTCTAGGCAGAGCTCCCTGCATACTCTGCTCTCTCACAAGAAGGGCAACAACCCTTCCTTGCCTTTCTGTCCTGTGTTTCCATGGACTACAGGACTCCAGTCATGTGTCCTATCCCACCATATCTCTGTGATCATGATGAGATCATAGCCCTGCAGCTGCCTAGCACACCTCTAATTCCTCTTGTTTGTTCCCCATGCATTAGAGCACAGGCCATTCAGAGAGCCAACCCACTTGGGCTGATCTCCGATAAAAGATATGTGAGCTTCCCCCAGATGTTCTCCACTCAAGCACATCTTTATTCATGTGCATACACGTGGGGTGGGCTCCTTCCTGCCTTGTTTTGTTGACTGTGAGGTCCTGCCTGTCTCCATCACCCTTCACCATTTGTTTATCATCCCATCAACCCCTTCCTCACTTGATCATGTGTTGACATTTCACTCCTCCATCATTCCTGTTTCTAGCTCAAGTGTACTAGCACTGAAGTTCTAGTGTAATGGAAGAACAACAGCTACCAGCAAGTTGTAAATGCTGTTCTGGAAATTGGGGATAAAAAGGTGTATTAGCTAGAGTCGACAGTACGAACCAAAAAAAGCTATTTTCCTCCAGTACTGTACTGAAAACATACCTGAATCCCAACAAGCGTGAGTTTGTGATACAAGCCATTTAGTGGTATGGTACATGTGAAATAATTTAGGACTGGTTTAAGTCTACTGTTATAACCCATTATATTATCCTCTTTCTTTGATAAGGTCATTTAAAATATTTTAATTAAACTTAAGCTTTCAATTAAGCAAAGCACGTAAAACCAGATCAAAATATGACACGCATCACACCTTCATTAAGAGACTAAATATAATTCTTAATAAAGATGTGATTTTCAAATTTAAAATGAGGAATAACAGTGGTATTCCTAACGTAGGGGCAATTTGAAGTCCAGATACACCTTAAAAGCAGTTATATAATTTTTCATATATTTAGCAGATCTTGTTCAATCAGATTTAAGTGAAATACCTTATGGTAGTCAACCTGCTAAATCCTCCAAAACAGAAGCCTCTGGCTCACCTTTACCGAGCATGACAGTTCCCTACCTGACATCACCAAGAAGTCCAGGTATCTTTGCATATTCAGGCCCGTAATGAAAAAATGATGCAATGAAATCACAGGGCATAATTTTAAATGAAGCGATCAAATGACCTTCTTTGTCTGACCAAGCCCATTTGGTGCTGATTAATCATCATGTATTTTACATGGAGTTTTAGTTATCAATCACTTGCATTAAACCAAGAAAAATTTCCTTCTGCTTCATTTAGGATATGAGAAATGTTCCTGAATTATATACAGTAACATCTGTAGCATACACAGGTATAAAGTATTGCTTAACTGTATTACGAACGCATAAAGACCATGGCTGATGGAAGCAAACCTCCATAAAGAAGGACTGGTGATCTGACTTCAGTCATGAAAAACTCACCAACTCCAAATGCTGTGGCAGACCAAATTCACAGTCTGATTCTGATTCAAGTCAAAAGCGCCAGAATATTTTGTTCCCTGAACAAAAATTCCTGATATTTCCCTGCACTTCCACTAGAGAGCACGGCAGTCAACCAGACTTCCCAGAATGGTAACAGGAAAGATGTCTGGAATAATTTCATATGCAGACTAGTTTATCCATGCATAGCCATTTTTTTTATAACATTCCCCTGAAAATGCTAAACCAATTAGAAATGAAGAAGCTATTTTATATACTTATATTTAAAACTTGCATCAATCATAATTCCCTCTTGCAACCTACGAGAAGTATTAATCAACAAAATCTCCAGACTGAAGATTAACTAACAGCATTTCCCAAGCATGCTATGTCACAGCTTTCTGAAAAGTAATTCAATTACAAATATGTTGTAGGAATGAAATCAGTGTCTTGTTGTTGATTAAAGGAAAGGGAAGATTTGCTTTCATTCGCTCTATGTTACGAACTTCTTCAACAAGCTCAAGTTTCCTAATACTACAAAAATTCGGATTTGGGAGTTTTGTCCCAAATAATAGCTAGAGTGTTATCTAGCTGTTCAAATAAGATGCGCGGTATTTCTGTGTTATTTTGCATCATCTGGTTTTATCCTTGCTGTTCAGATGTTTCATTCTATAAATGCTGTACATCATTAAAAGCACAGTGTAGTTTGAGTAATGTAACTGAAAGAGTTACTCACCAAAATGAAAAACTGTCAACACCCTCCCCCCCCCCCCCCCCCGAATTGTTCTACACTTATAGCTAGTACCCACAGACTTTAAAGCCACAAGAAAAACATATGTTCTTCCAGGTTTAACTATTTCTAAACATAGGATAATATAGAATACATTGTCTGAAACTACAGAATCTCAAATCTTCAAAACTGAGGGAAAAGAGAGAGAGATCGATTCTGCCTGGAATGATGGGGCAAAAGGCATTAGCTAGATTTTTAAAGGCTCTTTCCCAAATCTCCATAAGGATTTGGGAGGAAAGGTCAGGAAGCTTTGTGCTGGCAGAACTGGTGGTGAAGTTAGTGGATATAAACCACACTCACTGTGACTGAAACCTTGGTCCTTCTGATATTTAATGATATATTGTATAAAACTACAACAAAAGTTTGCCTTCTTAATAACAGCCCTAAAGAGGACAGTATCTTATATTTTCATATCTCTAGAATCTTAATTATATCAGTTTTCAGAGATGCATTAATATGAGGGATGATGGGGTTATACTGCCTAACAACATTAACGGAAACTACTGCTTTCTTAAGCTGGCACACTTCATGTTCAGAAATTTCACATCACATCTCTTAATATGAGTAACTAACCAGTGTTTTTTAGCTCATGCAGATATGTTAGAGGAGCACAGTTTCACTTCAGGTTACTCTTCTAAACCCTGGAGTACTCTCCAGTCACAGTTTTCTATTTAGTTTAATTAACTCAGCTTGCTGGTCAACTGCCTGAGGATTCATTTTTCTCTATTCCATGGAGAAAGAGATGGGATCATCCTTTCCAAGGGTGATGCCAACTAGGAATCTTGCTTGTGTATTCTGGATTTGTCTATTTTTCTTCTAGATACAAAAGGCACCTATAAACACTACTGAATGACTTCGTTTAATGAGATAGCTAAAGCTGGACCACCTCATTTGAGTTTCTATATGTTTACTAGGCTCTTCATACTTCTCATGTAAAGAAGATATCTGGAGAACAAAAGTAGGTGCATAAAAAAGGCAGTTCAACAAACTTTGTCTTTAAACTTAACACTACACTCACACGCTTCCCATGGCCACTGGGCTGACAAACTGTCAAATGAAGATGATGGTGGATATGTGGTTTTAGCAAGACAGAAGACAGGAAGTAAAAAAAATTGCTCTTTTCCTTGCCCTTCCTGCTCAATAATCCAATCCCAACCCATCCCATCCCATCTTGCTTGATATATGTTAACATCAGGTTCCTTGGAGGGAAAAAATAAAATTTAAACTTCAAATTACTAAACAAATTTGAATTTCAGATTTCTAATTCCTTGAACTTAAAAAACATCAGTAATTAAGAGAAAGAATAAATTTCACTTAACTTCAGATGTCTAAAATCAAAGCAACAATCTAAACTATTCATCTAGGTTCCTTCAACAACTAATGTAGAAAAGGGCAATTCACCTGTCTTTGAGATCTATGAACCATCCAAGATAATAAGTATTTTCTTCTTTTTAATGATTTAGAGAAGTTAGAGAAATAATGTAACAACACCCTAATTTTTATGTGAATTCCACTGAAGATAAGTAGTTTTTAAGGCTAGTGTTAAAAAGCATGAATTTCAGTCTGAAAAAAATTGTTCATAATACAATCAACCCTTTCCCTAAATTAACTCTTCATTCCCATGTAGTAAGTAAGCTACATAAAGAATTGTCTAAAGACTATGTGACAGAGGCTACCAGTACAGACAGAGGAGGGCAGGAAGCTGGCTTTGGCTCAGATCATCATCAAAATGCCTTCTCCTTTTCTCCAACACCAACTTCCTTACATTCTGACCTTTCTTGATATTTGATTCCCATGATACAACATTTTTTCAGGTCTCTAAAGACTTTGATGTTTTCACAGCAATGACAAGCAATCATTCAAAGATAAGCGTGGACAACTGGAATGGAAAATTTTGAACAGTGGACATTAAACTGCTGGATACAATGTTTTCCAACATAACATAAAATTATTTTAAATTTTACTCCACTACATTTAGTTGTTGAAATAGGCTAATTGCAAAGATAGTATATTAAGCAAGTCCCATTTATTTCAACAGGTCTTTCAGGGGAGCAAAACCACTGCCAGCTTAGAAGAAAAATAATGAACGTTACAAGTAATTTATGAATCTGTTAATTTCTTCCTCATATTTCTACTTAATGAGCTGCACTGTATATGATTACTATACATTTTCTTCACTATGGAAGTACTACCTTAATTTAGAGAAAATTAAAGCAGGTGTCTAATCTCTGAGGTATGGATTCTGTGGACAGTATCAAAAAGGGAAAGCATCTGAATTCTACCTACATCTCACTTTAGGGGTCTAGAGTGAAGCTGAACTGGAGCTCCCATTGCAGACGCTTGGTTTTGTACATGAGGTTGGGTAATCCTGTACCCAAAGTGCTCCGCTACTCATTGAAATGGAAGAGGTTGAATGAGAGCAAGGATTTGACCATAGGATTCCCCCTTTCCAGCCTCACATGAGGTTACTGGTTCTCCTGTGTCTGACATTTGTGATCAGACGTTCTGACCCAAGGAACATTTCTGATAAAATCTGTTCAACACAGAAATATTTAATGGGAAAAAAAATCCTGTTTCGTTCAACCTGTCAAAGATACTGTGACAAGGCCTAGTTGACAAAAATCAATGTCTAGAAAATACAGGTATTTTGGCATGACTAAAGCCCTCTGTAAGAGACAAATACTGAAAAGCTAGGACACAATGAAATGCAGTATTTAAACACATGAACTGAAATAACTTTAAACACTTGAATAACTTTAAATACATTTACAGTTCCACTGCAGTGTTCTGCTGGATTGTAGATTACTGCAGCTGTCAGGTTATAATTTCACCAATCTGAAACATGACTTTGAATACCCCGTGAACTTTCCTTAACAAAAAAATGAGGTGGAAGTAGTTTATACATAGAGACCAGTTTCTGAGTTTGCTTAAGATCCCTTCCCATTGGACTAATAGATCAATAAGCCTACAGCTGAACTTCTTGGATAGTGAATCTGTCTAGAAGTGTTCTGAAGCACTTATATGACGCCATCCAGACTCTTATCAGACTGATTTCCTCCATGGAGATAATTTTATTTTTTTTTAATAGTTCCTGATTCTGCTTGTGTCTTATAACGCTTAAACTCAAATTTCTGAGGATTCAGACATTGGTAGATATAATCATAGACTAGCAAGCCAATCCTACAGCCATTATAGCCAGTGGGAGTTTTGCCGTTATGTTAAATGAAGACAGGAACCAACCTGCGTATCTAAAAAAGCACTAAATGAAGAAGAGATTAGTATCAGGGATGAAAGATATATTTGATTAATGATAAAGTAAATGAATTAAACTACTTCTGAACCAGAGATATCAAAATTATTATATAAATACTTGTTTCAAATCTAGTCATTTATCATATGCATGAAAACAGCAAAATAAAAGCAGGTAGGTAGCGAGATAAATACATAGATTGAAAGCAAGAAAACCAGCACTTTTATGAAAGCAAATTCTTTAGATAAAAATACCTAGTAATATTTATGCTGTAATACCTTCTTGGCATATAGATTACACTGATTCATAGTCAGCAATGAGATGATAGTGTGTGCTCAAGTTCCACTTGCCACAGATACATTAATCTGTCATTTCCTCATGGGAAGTCTGCTTTCTGTTTTAGATGCACAACTGTAAAGATACTGTCATCTTAGGCTAGCAACGGAAGACAGTTTATATATGCATAATTGTAAATTCTTATGTCGTGTTCATCTAATTTCGATAATTTCTGGCCATATTTTGGCACTAAACAAAAGAGGGGTGTGTGATACCATTGAAGCTGCTCTGAGAACTCACCTGATTCTGCCCCGAGGGCGTTCAGATTGCTCTGACATAAAACTTGTGCTGCTGAGGCGTGAGGCACTGCTGGTTCGGGAAATGGCTGACACATCACTGACATCACTATCTGATGATTTGGCAGAGACGTTATCACAACTTCTGTACTGATCTGTTTGTATGTTATACTAGAGATCAAGAAAAGAAAGGGTGAGGAGTCTTATCAAAACATCACACACATACTGAGACAACAAATGACCTAAGTATGACAATTCTCTCTAAATGCTTTTAGGTCTAACAAAACTGTAAGAAATTCAGAGAAACACCTATCTTAAATAATAACTTAATGCCTAGTGAAGAAATCAAACATGATATTTATGGACTAAATAAGACACTTTAAAACAAATTACAGCATTGGAATTGAAATAGGCTGCTGGTTCTTTAGTACACTGGAACTATAATGAAATGTTTATGCAGTGGGCAGACATCTTCACAAGCATATGCATGCCATCTCTTTGGCTACAGATCCTTTATTCAGTTTTTCAAATATTAAAAAATAACCTATGAAAGACCTATACAGAGTTAGTTTGGAACAGAAGAACTGCATATGAGTCTGAATAAAATGTAATTCTACATGAAGCTGACACTGGGGATTGATTTTAATGCCTGAGTTCCATTAGAAAAGGAAAAAAGTACATTTTCTACCTCAAAATATCTCTCTGTATCATGATACTAGTCAGGCAGAAAGCTAACTCAGCCAAAATCGTATTTGTTTTCACACAGATCAGTTCCCTGATCTAGTAGCTTTTACATGTGCAAACACAGGAGAACTAGCAGAAGACCCAGTAGGAGGAACACGTGGACAAGGGCAGAAGTTATTTCCCTTTTTCTAACTGCAGAAGCTTTGATTAGTTAAAACCAAGTGTGACACCACACCGCCTATTACATCATACTCTGATTACTCACATCATCAGTCAGACATACCTAAAAGGAAGCTTCAATCCTAGCAATGTCACACTTACCTAAATCTTCAGTCACACAGATGAGAGGATCAAATCATTGTCAGGTTCACAAAACTAAACTCCACTGTCATTAGGCAGCAAGGTACCCTTGGCTGGGAAGTCACTAAAACAGTGGCATACTTCCCAGGGCATGTTATGGGAAAACCACTAACACATGGGAAGACTAGGCAGTTTTTGACATGACACTCTAGGGAGTTCATTTTCTGGATCTGTCCTCTATAAAATTGCAAGTCATAAAAGTTTATTTATGAATTATACACAAAGCTGTGACAGTCTGAATATCCCCAGCTCAACTAGGCACTGGGTTGCAGGCTGAGTCAATCAGCAAATGTCATGTCTCAATTTCAAAAGCCTGGTGAACACATGCTTGGGTTTGTATAGACGAACGTGTCAGGCCTCCTGTCTTCAAGCCAGGTTTATCTCCTCTTGCTCTGGTCCCTTTCAGCAACTATGTTTGAGGTCTCCACAGCACACTTGGAAAAACAACTAAGATAAGATGAGGAAGTTAATGGGAGCAGAGAAGGGGAGGGAATAAAGATGATACTAAGCTCTGACTGTAAATACAGAAATCTGTAGGAGAAATAGAGGTTATACAGATTTAGCGTCTCAATGTGTGTTTCAGGGCTACTCACAGCTCCTGGATGGCATAAGCCAAAATTAAAAACACAAATCAAAGTATGAATAAAAACCTGGAGGTTTGACCTAAGGAGCATGCACCGAGGAAACTCTCAGCAATACCCTGTGAGGGGCTTGCACTGGCTGGCTGAATTAACCATTTGTGGAGAAAGCTCTGGTTTACTAAAGGTAAATTTTCAGCTTCAAATACTAAATGAAACTGCAGATGATTTCAGAATAGCTTGGAGCATGATGACTTCGAGCTCAAACACCATGTCTAACAGGGACTGACATGGAAACAGATGCATGGGAACTCTGGTTTAATGAAGTGGGTAACACAGAGGACTGAAGTTGTCTAATATTTTAAAATATTTTCAACTACAGCGAGGATTTATTTGGAGATTCTCCTTCCAAGTGACTTGGCGTGACTTCTCAGAATATAAATGACCAACGGGGTTAAGGTGAGACTATGATGACATGGTTATTCAGATCACCTTTTTGGAAATGGCTTGTACAGTCTGTTAAATAATTTTGCTGATTGCTCTATTTCAGACTGTAAAACAAACCTCTCTGAAATGGAAACACAAAGCACTCTAATTCTTATCAGCTCTATTTCATACTAATGGAATATTTAAACTTCTTTAGATGACACATTTTTCTTCTAAAGCCTAAGAAAAAAAAAACAAAGGAAGAATACAATCTATGAAAACTTTTTACTTAGGCTAAAGATAAATGTTCAGAGGCTGGAAAACTGAATGGTTATTTTTTTCCAGTTTAAGTTAAACTGCCCCATTCCTGAGCCAGCCTTGATATTTTATGCAAAATTCCCACAGAATTCCTAATGAATCCCTTAAGCTTTCCCAAAACGAAGCATCTAAAAAATATGAAAAGCATTCTGGCTTTCCACTGAGCTAAACAGAATTGCAATTACAAAAGAAATCATGGTCCTATTAAATAATAAAATTTCTCTTGACTTCAGTGAATAGGAATTACACTCTTCCTATATATTTAAACTATATCCAAAACCAACTCCTCCACAGGTGAGGTTTTAAAAATACTTTGTTTAAAACATACATAACCATGCAATCTCTCTCAAATATATGGGGTTTTGTATGTGTAATAGAGTGTCTCAGAAATATCTCTGTGTTCTATTTGTACTTGCTGAAGACAATCTGACTTCCCTCCTCCGTCATTATGATGTCTAGCTAGTTTTCTTCCTCGCCAAAAAGTCCTAATTATCTTTGTGGCCTTTGGTTTGAGAGTACGTACAGTGAATCTGGAATGGTAGAAGATTCATGTGGTCCCTGAGCCCGCTGGAGAAGGCTGACACAATCTGAGCTTTCCCATCAAGGGAAGCATCAAGGCCAGATGTGGTGACTTCCTTTATCCTGCTGGAAGCCCTTCTTCTTCTTAAGTGTTGAGGGAGGTATAGGCTGCTGGCCTTTGTCCCAAGCCACAGCTGAATCTGGCTGTTTGTCTAGCAGTCAATTTATTATTCAAGCAAAATAACAAAAGTTGAACACAGGGGACTATATATGTCATGTGTTGCAGCTGAAGACCCTCTGTTTCACTTGTACTGAATTTGCTCTACCTTACATGGACTGGGAAAGATGGGGAGGAGAAAAAGAGATAGCATCAAGCATGATTGTCCAGCTTAGTGGTTAGGATACTGGGAGAGAAGTCACAAGTCCCAGGCTGTATATCAGTGACTGTTTAGGGACTCAGCCTCACTGAACGCTGAACGGTCTTCAGCCCAAGTATCATCCCCCTGTGAGTGGGGGCTATGTACATATCCTCACTCTGTCTTGCTTCCTATAGTCCAGCAGTTTGTACAAAATGAAACTGCTTTGTAATTATCAGACTGGATTTCATATGTCGGTAAACAGAGGATTTTATGATGTGCTGGGACACAAATTAAAAATCCCTGAATCTATGTCTTCTACTTGCCTTGGTACTGCAATCACAGAGCTACTGCATGAAACATGGAGTATCCCCTCCCAAATGAGATTTTCATGGCATGGTTGAGCTTTCACTACCACTTTATACTATATGTCAGTGCTGTGATTCTGGAGAAATTGAAACCCCTTCCCTTCACAGAAGTAAAGTTTAGCACAAAAAGTGGTGATGCTGAAAGTTAATGCTGAGTGCTACAGCATTTACATTTTACTACTACTTCTGGATTTAGCTCTTCCTTCCTATAGCTGCTGCTTCTACTGAATTCACTGTCCTCTACAGGAAGCATACAACTTTTTCTGTTTATTCCCTACCTACCCCTTTTCAGTTCAGTCTGATAATCAGTCATCTCAGCTAACAGATGAACAAAATTAAAACAATTTTGAAGTTAACCCTTTTTTCCCCCTCAAATACAGACAGAAGTACAAAGCAGTGATCATTCAAAGAAGAGTATTTTACTGATGCAACACACCTGAACTTACCATTCAGAAGAAAAATGTCAGGGGCTAAGATCTGCTTATTTGGTATCTGCATTGAAGTACTGCCTGCAGGTTTCCAGCTGGGCTCAAAAGTAACATGATGCAGTCCTGCTCATCTAGAAAACTACTGCTCTTCATAACTCTGCATTTGTAATAAAATTTCCTGTCTTTTTATATTTAAATATTATGTAATTTTGAAGCTTCAAAATAAACTGAATTTTCAGTGCAATCACTTCTCTTTCATACATTTTTCAGAGTTAAAGCTTATGTAACATTTCTATTGGGAGAGTTGCTGATGTTTGCAGTAACTTTAATAGCAATTACTAAAAGCAGGTCTGTCTTTTTAAGCATTAATAGCAACTAGCTTCAAATTCCCAAACTATTTGCACTGTCTGCTTCTGCATTACAAAGACAGAAGTTTTCTTCAGTATAACTAGATGAAATACAAACAGCTGAAATGCAGTTGTTCCATTCACTTTGCTATCTGTGGAGTTGCTGCTTGTTCTATGCCAGCAAAAGGAGAAAAAAAGGGCTATGATGAACTGCAGATGTGTTACATCCATGGAAAGAACATAGACATAAACCAAGAGTGCACTTCATGAACACTTTTACAGTTCCTCCATGACTAACAATAGTCCCAATTCTACTGATCATAAGGCACTTAATAGTCCATTACAATTATATTATCTTCCATATTAATAAGTATTTATATTTCTAGATTGATCTCCCCAAACCATGAAGAATACAATATTTCAGAGCTCTGGAAAATGAAGGAGTTTGACTACAAAAAAAGTCTCAGGTGACTAACCTCTGAAATATGTGCCTAATTAAATGCTTAAAATGAGGAAATTAAATGAGAAATTTAAGCGGGGATGATCACCTGATGCTCCAGAGTCCAGTAAGCACCAGCGATTCTAAGTAACTTTTCCTGTAACTGTATCCAACTCAACTACTGTGACCACCCAAGTTTCTAACAGAGAACAGTAAAATGAGCAAGTCAAACCATGGGAAATCTGCAGTGAAGTCCGTAAGTCAAATAAATGAATCTAATCGAATTTTGTGAAAACCTACCAGTACTAGAGTGACTTCTGTATCTCTATGATAGTAAATATTTTTTTCTTGAAGGTGGATGAAGGGGGATCATCACATCGATGTCCAAGAGCATTTTCTATACGTAGTCATGCCTTACCCAGCATCTCATGAAACTTAACATAATAAGCCTCCTATCTTCCCAAACCTCCTACCCAGCCCTTCCTTACAGACATTAATTATCAAATTAAATCTATAGAGTGCCACTGAACTAATGCCATGATTACACTTTTAAGCTAAATGCTTTCCAATCACATACAGCCTTAACTGAGTCGGTAGTGTATCTAAATATAGTGTGATGTCCTTTTAAGTACGTACTACAGTGCTCTGATCTGTAACAGTCTTGAACGAACAGTCCTTCCATAAAAAAATGTGTTGCACATTCTCCGGGAAGGTGGAACAGCTGCAGCATGGTGTTTGTGTTCTGTGTATGGCATCTGGAATAAAAAACTACTGTATTTTGAATTAAAAGCCTTATTATGATATACTGTCATTTATATCTATGCAAACCCAGAATTATGCTACCAGTGTTTTGATTCTCTTAAACACTGAAACAGCACAAATACGTGCATACTAGCCACTATAGCTTTACCAATGCTGAAGAAAGAAGGCAGACAGATGTTTAAAGCTCTTCTTTAAACCTTTTTGCCAAATCCACAGAGGGTTTAGTTGTTTGGGTGGGTTTTTTTGTTTGTTTGGGGTCTTTTTTTTTTTTTTTCTCATTTAGTTTTTTAGAATTCAACTGTTTCACATAAACTATGGAGTCCTTCCACTGGAACTGAACAAAATAATGATGTGAACGCTGTGAAGGTCTCAAAACAATTAGAGTGGAACAGCCATCAAGACCTATACAAATGTTGTAGTGCAGATGGCTACCTATTCAAAATCCATTAATGGATGTTTAAAACACAGCTGTTTAAAAATGTTAACACACTAACTTGCATGGTGCAAGCTTGAAAAACTAAGCTTGCTTACTAAGACTTACTGAATGAAAGAAACTACAAAAATGGAAGAAATGCACCAGAAATGGACTGGAAATTGCCAAGGCCATGTTAGAATGCCTCTCTCAAAAAAGGGCTCGTTTCAAAACAAGCGAAAACATATTTATATTTAAGGAATTAATTTTGCATACACATAATTATTGCAAAGGAGATCCAGTCCATACCGAAGGGAAATTTTTGAAAGGTTTAGAGAATTTTATGTGTAATAAACCAAGCATATTTGCAAATGTTAAAGTAGTGGAAGAATCAAATCCATGTGAGCTGATTGCTCTGAAAAGCAGAAGGGAATATTTTCTCAATGTGCAGCACAGCATAATTTCTCTAATAAATATAAATACTTATTTTCTGAAGCAGTGGGCAAACACTGCTACTTGGCAAAGAAAGAATTAATTCTGTTGAGGAGGGACAAACTCTGATTTCAACTGCTATTTTTTTAATAGCCATTTAATATTTCTTTCTCACTATTCCAAAATGTCTATTAGACGCGAACATTTTTTCATTCTTATTTAAAATAAGTTTTGCTCCTGCAGCTTTCAAAGAATTTGTCACATATTTTAGCACCAAAAATTAGATATATCTTAAGTCCTTGATGGTTTTAGCCATCAGCTTTACTGCACCACCTGATAAGACTTACTACATTTTCATTAGAGCTGTCTAAGTCTTCATCTGTCTGCTTTATTTTCTCGACTCTTTCAGCATCTTATGAGAGTGAAGAAACACAGTAGCATAAGGTTTGCTTTACTAACATTTTAAAAGCGATTACTATCACCATAGTGATATGAAGCAAAATAGCTACGTTGATGAATTTAGTGCACTAGAATGTGCTAATAAAATTTGTTCTGAGCACTGAAAAATTGGACCATCCTACCTAAGGCTATACCATTTTCATGTAGAAAATACTTGAAAAGTTAAAGCTTTGGGGATTTGAAGTCCAGGAAAACTAATTCACTCTCCTTACTGTGGAAAGGAGTACATGCCTGTCAGAACACTGGGTACTCCAAAAGTATTTTTCTTGTAACAGTGGACAGAAAATTTGCTTCCTCAAAATTGTGGTCATACTTCTAAAAAATATTCCGAATAAAACAATTTTCAACAGAGTTCTCTCCATTTAGTACTCATTAAGCTGTGATTAAAATTCTAATTTCATTTCCACATATACTTAAAAACTAAAGACAATACTAGAAAACCCTAGGTACTAAAGGATAAGAGAAATTCATAACATTGCAGGTTGGTGTTCTCCAACAACTATTTAACCATAAATTGGCTCTACATTAACCCAGTAAAAAAAATATTGAGGAGCAAAAATAATGCTTATGATTAATATTAAAGAGAGTCAGAATTTAAAAATGTTTCATAATGAAAAAAATACAAAAATCTGAATCGATCTGTTAGCACAATCCAAATCAGAAAACTGTCCTTTAAATATGAGCAAAGGTATACACTTGGTCATCCTGGCCAAAGTCCTCAGATCGCACATTACCCTTCTCCCCTGCAAACTTTATCAAACCTGTTTTTCCTTTTTTTTTTTTTTTTTTTTTTTTTTTTTTTTTTTTAACATGTTAACTGGTTGGGAAGTACCACAGAGACACACTGTATCTCACCCCCTTGTCCTGAGTTGACTTGTGATGGTAATGGCAAACCCAATATCCAATGAGCTGTTCTATTTATACACTTTCTGGCTTCTGACAGATGATCTCACCTGGAAATTTCAGTCCCAATTGTTGGGTTTTTATAATAGCACTGATGTCCCACAATTTGGCAATTGAGGACCTAAAGCCTTGTTTCTCCTATTTCTCTCTCCTTTGAGAACTGTTCATTTAAGTTCTATGTTCACAGTGAGGTGGTCTCAAAACAGAAACATCATTATCAAAGTTGTCTCCACGTTTAACCATAACAAGATCTTGAAAAAATCTTTCAAATATGTTAGATGTTACAAGTTAGATGCCTAACTGCCTATTTACCCATTCCAAAGTAAATTTGTGGGTTTGTTTCTGCTGAGTTACTTCACTTATCCGCTATTTTAACCTGTGCCTCCAGGAGCATGCATCAATTCTGCAAAACACAGGGAAGTGACTCTGGATGGGCAGGGACAGAAAGTCTGGTGCCTGTGCTATGGCAGAAAATGCCAGGAGTGTTCTGATGTCCGCAGTGTTGGGTGCTTGACAATGTTTGTTGTTTTCTGTACGGCACCAGTTCACAAATGGAAAATCTCTCTTAAACACAGAAATAAAAATACAAGCGTCTTTGAAATGTGGCTCTTGAAGCACGAAAGTGTAAATTAATAAAAGCTGTGATTTTCTTCCAACTACTGTTATTCTGAGACATTATTTTTAATGCACACAATAGCTATGTTTGTCTTTGAATTTTTACAGTGGACTTCTACATTCATACTGCTGTCCCATGTTCATTCACTGAAAGCACGTAACTCTCAAAGACACCAGAATAGAATTGCAGGAATGCTTACCCCACAACTGAATTACTGCTGGTTTTGTCTCCCCTTTACTTTGCCTACACTGAAACCGTGCTGTATTTCTAAAAGGAAACACAGAATCTAACCATCTATTCCTCTCCTGACTTCTACAAATGTTCCCTCTTGGTTACGTGTCACAAGGCAAAATGTCTTTAGCAGGAAGTTCAGCTCCAGCCCCTTACAACTGGATTTGTAGGTGGCAGTGCAGATGTGTGAGATGTTTTCAGCACATTACTCAGAAGCCTGTACAGTTTTAAACTTACAAGGTTGTGGGATATCATTTTAGCATTATCAAGTTTAAAAAAAAAAAAAAATTCCCTCTATATAATTTCAGCTATGTAATTTCAGGTACATTGAATTATCAGAGAAAATCTTTACAGTTTTATTAGGAAAGGATATCAAAGTAATCTATGTATTTCAAGAAAGGAAATACTTTATATGTGACATTATTGGGATGCAAAAAAATTACACACATATAAGAACAGCAGCATGTGATTGGATCTAATTCTGTCCAGCTCTCTACACATCAGACAACAGCAAGAGAAGAACCAAAGCGTCAGGCCAACAAACCATGGTACTTCCATGGCCCACTTTTCCAGCTTCCAGGGGTTTGCAGGCCAGGGACTTACTAAGCTAGAGGTGACACAGCTTTGTTTAACAGCTGTTGAAGGATCTTTCTTTCCTGAACTAGTGCTGAAGCATTATGTTTTTTGCAGATTCATTTTAGATGACATCAATGACTAAGTCCAATGCACATCAGATAGGGATAAAATCAATGTTAAAGGTATTGAAGACATTTCTGTTGGACTTTATAATACAGTGTTCTTGAGGGTTATATATATACTATTTTAAATAAACAGGTTTATGTCTTCAATTTTCAAGCCAAAGTATCATTTCCATACTACTGACTTTACCTTGGTATATTGATCACGCTCATGTTCTTGACTAGAACCAGACCCTGATGTCTGATTATAACGGTGCACTTTCATTTTCATCTGTCTCGTTCGCTCCTCCACTACTAAGCTTGCTGCAAAAACACACAATGAAAATCAATTAAAAACAGTGAAAACTTTTTTTGAAAAACAAATGGTTTAGCAACAATTTTAGCTTATTTGCTTCTCAGCAAAACAATGTACAAACATGTAGAACAAGCAAGGTGTAAACACAGAACAAAGGAACACTAATGTCAAGAAATCAGCCATTTCCACTGCAAGAGTCTTTACCTGAAAATGGGCAGTCATCCCAATTTCCTATACATTATCAAGCTGGTGCAACAGATATGAAAAGAGTGAAAGAATTTAGATGATAGGCTGAATTATAAACCTCCTAGGTATTCTGGATACAGGGGACATAAATCCATGATCATCTAACCATGTATTCACTTAAATGTAGAAAATAGTACAGTAGCATTCTAAGAATTAAAGCATTAAACAGGTATTAAAATTTATTTCTAAAGTAATTAACTCCTACTGCTATCTTGAACATAACTGCTTACCATAGATAAAGATTATTTGAGAGGATAATTTATCCGTTCAACCAGTCACAGTAAAAACCCCAGTAATATTCTAGTGTTTTTTTTTTATTTTTACAAAGAGTCCTTTAAATGCACTACTTTGCTCTCTAATATTCACTTCTGTTTCAAACAAATTAATTGTTGTGCTTTCAACTTCCCTGTGACAGTCTTTGTTTAAAATATTGCATCTGATCTTAAACCTTCAAGAAGCTGTGGTGCTATAAAGAGCATCTTCTTCAATTTGAACAACCTATGGCAGTTAATATTGGCTGTGCTTGCCACAGGAAGATGACCTCGTACTAGCAGAAAGAGCAGCGTGAAAGCCTCTGGAATAAGGCTTCTTTACAATAAGTTAACCTTTGTGTAGTGGATAATTTTCAGAGGGAATTATATATTTTACTATTCTTAAACTTGGTAACACTATAAATGCAAAGGAATACCAATAAAATCAATACCTTGAAAACTGGCACTTTTTAATACTTCTAGAACTATACCCAAATATTTATTAGTAACTATTCTAAATCACAGGAGTACTCACTATGTTCATTGTGTTTTAACAACTTATAACATCCCAGAAAATTTCTTTTAGTTGGAACTCTTTGTGTGGTCACAAATACAAGACTGTCATTTTATTTGGGAAATCCTCCACAAAATCATCTGCTTTTGGGTCAACCATGGATTTTTATGACTCTTTCTGTAACAATTAGTTTTAAAAGTAAAAATTTTTCTAAAGAGCCCCTCCCCAGGTCAGTGACAGGAGACACACACCAATTTAAAAGCTGCATGGAATCAATTTTCAATCACAAAACGCAGATTATTTTAAATTAGTGGAAAATAAGTGCTCTATCATGTTTTTTAAAGATCTGTATTGTGAGTTAAAGGATACTGAAGTTCTCATATGTTGGTTTTGTGTTAGTTAACTGTGGGATTCTTTACACATCTATTTTTTGTCTGTGCTTTGCTAGCACAAAGATGCAAAAAAATAAAACAAAAGTAGTACACTCAAGGTTGGATATTTTAAACTGTGTGTTACTGCACAAATCACCATTGTGCATGCACATACCACCCGTAAAGTGCTTGTGGAAATGATGGAATGTCTGTAAGCTGGTTGAGTATGAAAAAATATACAAAGACATCACTGTGAAAAATATGTTGTTTTCATGTCCTCCTTCCACATTTCTTATTTTAAAAAAGAAAAATTAAATACAGCAAATTACATTAAAATTCTGCTACAGCTACAAATTTAAGGCACAAAATAAAGTTATTGTAATCTTCAATCTCTTATACGCAGAGGGTCCAATCTAAGAAATTCTGCACATGCAGAATGTCACACTGGGCCAGCAATTATTCCAGATGACTAATTATGTCGGTAAATGTGTACCTTAATTGCAATGAGTCCAGTTCCACCATCAGATATGCAGGCACAGCTCCAATTACTTCAATGGAAGTTGCATGGAGGTATCTGAAGGCAAAATTGAGCACTTTAGGTGAAATTTTTAAAGATGGCCTCTTATTTTAAGGACAGATATGAAAGGATTAAGATATATCAAATAGTGACTGAAGTAAAAACCTCAGATATCTTAATCCTATCATACATGCATGAAGTAGGCTGAGGATATAAAATCAGAGTCAAATTGAGACCCCTTTAAAAATTTAGCCCTATGTGGGTATGGTGCACAGATTAGAGTTACTCTGATTAATAACCCTTTCACTGTGTGACTTTTAGGTGCTTTACCCTGTCAAGTGTACGGTATACTAAATAACTTATACGATATAACGTTACTCTGTATTACTTACAATACCTGAGAAAGAATATTCTATTATGTAATAAGATGCCATTTTGGTGACTATACATGAAAATTACTGCAGTCAAGGTTGGGCAAAAATTCAACCTTAACTCTTTAATTCTTGATTTTTGTTATGTTTAAGTCCTTAACCTTAGTGACACACTTATGTTCTGGTTTTCATTATTGGCTATCATTACATAAAATAACATGAGAACAATCAATGAGGACTGTGAAGTAAATCTAAATTCTCTAATGGAGAAATTTGGGTTTGTGCATGGAGTAGGATGTAGTTTAGCACCAATTAGCTGTTAATGTATTTTGAAGCAAGCAACTGTGTGAAATGTAAGTCTGCTCTAGAAAATCTGTGTTCTTTCCAGCTTTGTTGACCATGCACATCTGAGCAGATGTACTCTATTTCAATTCTGTGATGGAAAATTTCATCTGCCTGATAAGTAGCCTGGTATACTCTTTACACGTTAATCACAAGAAACAAAAAAAAAATCTAACACAGGAGCAAAAGCACATTAGCAGAAGCTGTAACAACCATAGGTAACACCACCATACGATCACATTACTTTTCTTGGAACACAGCTGGTTACCACAGGTAACGAAAATTTGACATAAACAATACTTCAAGAACTTAACCTGCCTCTTAGAAAAATATGGATCTACTTTACTTTAGGACATCAGCATTTACACACTGCTTTTCCTGGAGCTCTTGAGAGGTAGGCCTACACAGTAACTTACAGATTGAAGCACTGTAATCCTAAAACCTTTAAATTCTACAGTGGCCCTGGAATTCAAAATATGGAGATTTCCCATACATGTCTCAAATTAGTGGTACAACTACCATCAATACCAGTTGTGTCAACATGTTACTCTCTGGTGTCAGAAGTCACGCTTCAAAGAGCTATAACTCTCATCTCTTCAAGAGCTGCTGATTCAGATGTGAGATCAATCAGTATGAGAAGCAACTGAAAGAAAAGAACTCATTGAGCAGACTGCTTAGATAAGGGGTGAAAGTTTAGAGCTAAAGCTTTTATTACTCCTAAACCATGATGTACAACCATGATGTACAAAACCAACCAGGCCATGCAGGAGAGAAAAGACAGACATATGAATGGAATCAAAATGTTATACTTCAATTCCATTAAAATATTTATAAACTTGCCTGACTCCTGTAATCCCAGTGTACTGGGTCTGGCTGGGATGGAGGTAGTTTTCTTCACAGCAGCCTGTACGGTGCTGAGTTTTAGAATTGTGACTAGAATAGCGTTGATAAGACACTGATGTTTTAGCAATTGTTCAGCAGTGCTTTGACAGCACCAAGGCCTTCCCTGTTTCTCATGCTGCCTGCCTGCCTGCCTTCTCCAGCGAGCAGGCTGCAGACTGGGAGGGGAAACAGCTGGGACAGATGACTCCAACTGACCAAAGGCACAGTCCATGCCATATAGCATCATCCTTGTCAATAAAACTGGGGGTAGGGTTTCCAGTGTAGCTGTTGCTCAGAGACTGGCTGGGCACTGGTCTGCTGGTGGGAGGTGGTGAGTGAGTGCCTTCACATCACTTGGTGGTGGGGTTTATGGTTTTATCATTTTTCTTCATTTTTTCACTTCACTTATTAAACTGTCTTCATCTTGACCCATGAGTTTTTACTCACTACTGCTCTTCCAGTTCTCTCTCCCATCCCGCTGTGGGGAGTGGAGTGAGAAAGCAGCTGGTGGGTGCTTAACTGCTGGCTTGGGTCAACCCACCACACTAAGCTACCAAGAATTAACTGCTTAATGTAGTTCTGAATGGTATTCCATCAAACAAAGTTCCTTGAGCTGCTACTTAGTTTATTACTCAACTCACTGCTAAGTCCCATCTGGCTTCCACTGTTAATGAGATTCAAAGAAAGAAGACATGGTCTAAAAAATTAAGACCATCTTCCATCCCATAGCAGGTTCATCAGCTCCCCTGGGGTCTCTTCCTCCCATGTTATTAAAGAAACATCCCTGTGAAGACTGTGCACCCTGTACTGTAATTCGTAACAGACCTTACAGGATTCTAAATATGCTGCATGCTGGAAGTACAACTAAAAATCTGGACTGCCAATCTGCAGAGGTGATCTGCAGAGGTACTATTAAAAGAACAATTAAAATATGCACATAATGGAAGAGCCGGCTTTTTACTTATAAAAAAATTCTAGAACTTGCTTATATTTCTTGTGATAAAAGAAGTTTTGATTAACATTAAAGGAAGTTCTTGGTACATGTTTCCATCATAAGGAAAGTGTGGGGGTTTTTTATTGAAAGCCTATAAAATATGTGCTGTCCTTCAACTATATAAAATATGCAAGTCCATAAAATGCTACTTAAAGGAGGCAAGGAATAAACAATGAAAATAGCTATAGCTACAGATCTCATTTCCAGCCTGCAATCTACTCTCAAAGAAAATTAGGATAGGCTAACAGTTGGGTTTTCTTAAAGGAGAAGGCAATTTCTTAATTTTTCTAAGACATCTGTTTACTAAAAATATATGTACTAGCCATATAACTTTTAATAAGTCAGCACTATGATAAGTTTTATAGCATTACACTTGATGGCGTTAACTACTTGACAGCCCTCATCTTTATTTCTATGCTCAGAAAACTAGTATGGACACATTTCAACCCCTATCTGCTGTTTAACTGATAGAGAAGTTAGACCTGGCTAGAATACTAACTGTTCAGAATATATGCTACCTTTTCAATTATGTACAAAACAACAGAACCATAAGCAATATACTATTCTAACATATCAAATATAGTAGGGCAGATAAAGTCGTGGTGTTTGTTTGTTTTAAGTACTTTAGTAGATAGACAGAATGTATCACAGGTATATTTCTGTTATCCACAGAATGTGAATCTAACAATGCATAAAAAGTGACTTAAAATAAATTCAACCTGCATTGGTATGAACAACAGATCAATCCCATGAAAATCAGCGAGAGCTGCAACAGTTGCACCAACAGTAGTGACCAGTGCGAAAGGAACTGAAGTAATTTTAAGGTTTTAAGTCCCCTATTTAAGGTTGGAATGGGGCACTAAACTCTAAATTATTTGCAAAATTTCTTAAATGGCATGATGCTATAAACACCTATCTATTAAGCTGACAGCATAATATATGAAACATATATGGGCTCATTGGAATATGGATTGTACCGCAGGCAGCAACACTGAACTAGCAAGGAACAGCATAAATGTTATAGCTGCCTTTCTAGCTCTGGTTTTTAATTTCTGAGATTAACTGTTTAGGTATCCACCCATTTCACATTACAACAATCACCAAAGACACTCTACATTCTGTAGACTATGGAAAGCTGTGAATTCTGTCAATATACATCTAAAAAACCCCTATTCATACATTTGAAAAAAAGGGATTAAAATTGTTTTAGCATTGAAACTACCTCCTGTGTTGTGGTGTGACCGTTACCAAATTCCAAGGAAAACCACCTTACCCCCACAATTGAACTGCTGTACACGCTACACATGTATCTCCAGCAAAATATCACTATCTCTGAAGTGAAGACTTGTTGCTGTCCAGCAAATGATAAGGCAAGAAAGGAGAAGGGAAATTTTGGCAAGGTAAATGAAAATAAGTCTTGATGTTTACGAAAAGAACAACAAATTCTCAAATGACATACTAAGATAGAGAGTATTAGGACATCAAAAATAAAGATGGAAACTGGAAGATACTCATTTTATCTGAGGTCTATGGATTGATAATTTAGGAACGTTATCATTTCAAGAATACTGATAGTGAAAAAGATTCAGAGGGAAGTAATGAGAATTATATGAAGTCCAGGACGTGGTCTTGCAGAAACACATTTAGGAAAGTATTACAAAGAATGGAAATATGTGGCTTGATTGTGGTCCATAATTATTTACATACAGGAAGACTTCTAACAACAGAAGTCTAACAATCTTCAATTTAGCAGATACAGGTACAACAATGCCCAGTAGCTATGAAGTTAGGTAATGCTAGCTAAGTAATAAGACATATGTTTAAGAAGCCAGGTGGTTAAGAACAGGAAAAAAATTCCATCACTTGCAGTCATTAAGTGAAAATACCTTTCTAAAAGGACATTCTTGCACAAACCCAACTATGGACTTAATGCCAGAATTACTGGTGACATCACCTGGTCTGTGATTAAAACTGATAACCATACTGTTTTTTCCTAGACTATGGAAAACCCATGAATGTCTTGGCACTGGCGATACCATTCTCTATAATAGTGAACTCTGCAACAAACACATATTTTACTCTGGAGGCACTTCATGTTTCTGGTCAAGATAGTCAAGACAGAAAAGAGGTGTATGTAAACTACAATTTGGAAATCCTCCAGATCTTTCTTACACTAATAAACGTTGGATTAAGCTATGTAAGAAGAAGAAATTGTGATGAAGATTTCAGATAGCTGTAGCCCTTAACAGCAGATATCACACATCCTTTACGATGCAAACTTTAAAGGAAAAGGTCTAGAAGTCTAAACAGATAGAAATACTCGCTTACACAAGGAACCTATTGAAAAGTAAGTTGAAGTGAAAATCTGTCTCCTAAAAACTATCTTATACTAAGTGTTTCTAAGGCACAAAAACCAGGTTCTGGCAGGGCAACAGGGATCCGCACTTATCCCAGAAGCTGACAGATCTGATTCACTCTCAGACTTCATATTAAGAAGAAAAGTTGAACAATGACCAACAGCTACAGCTACAATGCAGTCTAGAGGCATGTACACAGCCTTTCTACACAGCAACAGCCAGAAGCTTCACCTACCTGTGCTACCTAGGTGATCTATGGGTGGGGATTGTGGGGGAAAGATCAGTGTCTGGTTTGAGGAAGTGAGAAGTGGAAGCTGAAGAAGAAACTAGGCAGAACCTATGTCCAAAACAAAAGCAGAGAAATAAAGCCGTGGTGAGATCTGGGTGGGAGAATCCCCCAGTGCAGTGGGCAATGGAAGCAAGGAGGGAACGGAGCATTCACTGGAGAGCTGGCTGTGCAGCATAGCAGAGAGAACTCTGGTGCTGTACCAGGATGAAGCGTTTCAGAAATAATAACAGAGTCATGAGGTTATTTCTGCTCAGGCTTCAGGATTAGTTTTGCAATATGCATACACAAAATATCCCTGTGGTAGATTACATTACTTCAAAAATCCACAGCAAACTCTACCACGAAATTTAGAAAACACGCAAAATCTTGAAATCATGATCAGATGAATGTTTTGAAATATAAGGTTAGTAACACCGAAAAATCAATTTGTGGCTAAGATAAAGAACTTGTCACCACCTCCCTACGTATACAACTTCAAAAAGTACTTATCAGCAGCGTGCAGATAGTGAGGGAGATGGGCTCTGAAGCATACTCTGCAGCCCTGGTCCCTGTACCTGACTAGCTGTGGCTCCTTTAAGCTTGTGTGCATGGATTTCCTTCCCATGGGAGCTGACACTGCCCTGGGCCACCTCCCAAATCAGAACGGAGGCATGACCAAAGCCCATACTCAGACTGCCAAGCTGGGAAATGAGTTTGGATATCCCAGTACACACAGAGGTGTGGTGGCCATCTTGAGTTTAATAACTCAATCCAGAAGGAAGATAAGCCAATATAAAAATCTTAAGTGGTTGATGCAACAACACTCAGTTCTTCATCAAAGACTGTCAAAGATGATCCGAACTGAAGCTTCTATTAAAACAGTAAGAAAGCAAACATATACTTCTTAAAATCTGAAGAATGTAAATCACTGGTTTTGGCAGCAATCCAAGTCAGCATTTTTGTAACCTGCTGAAGACTTTATTGCAACCCTTCCACTGATTAAGTGGAACAGATGCTTGATTATTTTTGTTGTAATTTATCTGGTCAGTATTGTTCACATCTGTATTACATGCTTTCCTTCACACCTGTGTCTCTTGCCACATAATAATCTGTAACCCTGCCATCTCCATCTCCCATTCACCTACTGGCTATATGTTTTATCTCCAATTCTGCACTGGGGAAAGTCAGAGGTGATAGTGGGCTACTAGTGTAAATCAGCTCACGGTCCCCCACAACTGCCAGCACTCCACTTCTTCCCACTCCTCTTCTTTTGCCCAGCTCTTTTCTGCCTCCAGGCTGTATCTACATTAAGCTCCCTCAAGCCAGAGGAATCTGTGTGCATGAAGATCCCACCACCTTCTACACACTCCCAAATCTTGGACCAGATCCATCCAAATCTCGTGGAAACAAACCTGTTACAGGCAGGGCCTATTTTGTCTGCATGAAGTCAACTGTTTTAAACAAAGAAACATTCACTGCAGTCCGAATTACAGGGCAAAGTTTCTGAACTCGAAAGAGGCATAAATCACAAATGGGCATGATTGACTTGTGTTGTTCTGTTTGAGAGAAAAAGAAATACTGCAGAAAGCAAAAATGACAGAAATAGTTTGTAAAATCAACCATTCTTAGCACTTTCTTAAGATATTTCATAGTACATTCTTGCTGCAAAATAACCTGTACTTGCTAATACCCAAGGTAAATGTTATTTATTTTTCATCTTTTTAACATTATCATGAAAACATACTCGTAAGTATTGTCATGGGTGTTGGAATTAGTAGCTTGTAGAATAGCTGCTGTATTTTTACTCAAGCAATGATGAATGTGTCAGTGGGAATTACCCTTACAGAAAGTAAAGAAGTTGTAGGAGATATTCTGATTCAACTCACAGTTTGGCTTTGGCCCTCCAAAGCCTGTATTCAGACCAGCATTTCCCAAGATCTGCAGGACTCAGGACTAAAGGTCAGGGAAAGTTAATCTGTGCTATTAATGTTTATGCAGCATAGTATTTCGCTGTTAACATCAAAAAGGATTTTTTTTTCATTTTTTCTCTCCAAGATTCATTCTGATTTCAAGATAATTGCTACTTCCAGCAAAAAGAAAAAAAAAAATTAAAGAGGGACTTCTCTGCAACATTGCCTTGATAGGGACATGACTGACTATTCTTTTCACTTTGTGGGACAGCATTAGATACCTGTTTTTTGAGCTCACTGACTCAATGGTATTAGCACAGACATGGAGAATTTGTCTGAGGTGAGCACTGTGTGTGCCCCTAAAAACCTGCCCTACAATGTGACTTTCTGAGTGTCAAGGTCTTGTCATGCAAATAAAGCACAGCTCCTTCTTCAGAATCTCTCTCCATATGAAAGACAGTTTCTGGCCAACATCACCTTCAAGTATTCCTAAACCCTGACCTACAAAACATCCTTCACAGATGTCAAGAGCCATGGCTGCATCAATAGAACCAGATGTGCACAGCTCAAGAGCAGCTTAGGTAAAATCGTAGTCTTTGTGTGAACTTTAAGTCAATTTGAGCACCTTCTGAGCCATGTAAAATACCATGACTACTCCTGTTAAATACAGTATACTGCATTTCAGAATGAAAAATTAGAAATCACAGCAGAAACTGTTTTCAGCTTCTAAAGAGGGGCATCAGATAGCATACAGATATTTGAGAAACAAACTATTTGCCTGTTAAACACTGTTAACTAAATACTATATATTGACAGAATATATTGAGGGAAAAGCCAGTATTAACAGTTGCCAAACATTTGTAAAAAAAATACATAAATATTTACCTTTTGTGGAAGAGTTAAAAGTCTCTTGCTCTTCAATGAATTAAATGCACGGAATGATGGAAACAGAAAAAGAAATCAGCAAATTTAAAGTTAGATAAAGAAATGCGTTACATATGACAATGGCATGTACAGTAGGCAGTACTCCAGCATATGCAAAAGTAATGTAGAAAAATAAAATGATAAACCATGACAAATAATAAAGCCTATGACTTTTTCTTTAAAATTAACAGGAACAATGAAGTTACTGAGAACCAGATTGTGGACTCTTAAGTATTCTGCTCCAGCATACCGTCATACTCAAATTGATGAATGACATAAAAATCTGAAAATTCCTTTAACTATCACTCTCACTTCTGAAACATTTAGCCCTGTTTTAGATACTGAAGCCTTTTCTGCAATAATGAGTGTTACAAATTTATTTTCTATTAACATAAATCTATAATACTCAATAATCACTGTACTATTGAAAGTCTGTCTTTAAGGGAAACATAAAAGATTATGAAGCTTGAACTTATTTGCAAGTTAGCAATGCTGAGAAAACAACCCTCTCCAGCGTGAATAAAGATTCCACAAGCTGCCTCAAAATATGCAGTACCACCTCATAATTTAAAAATAAAACTAGAAATATGAAGACAAAACAAACAACACTAAAATAATAAAATCTAAAATTGAAATGACTTATTATTTTTCTTCTGTCACTCAAGTTTTACACTGTTGGATCTGAAAAAAGGTTTTAACTGAAAGGGTTTGATCTTTCACCATTACTCAAGCCACTCTCACTGCAATGACACTTCAGATCAAGTACATATACACAGCACAGTTTTCACTAGCTATTCATTTTTTTAGGATCTTAAGTTGGTTAAATATAAAAAGGTACTTGCAACACAAATGTATTATTTCACAACATACTGATTTTGTGTACAAAATTCTGATTCTTTTTTGTTAAAAGGAAAGACCGGTCATCAAAATACTTAATTCCTCTATGATGTGACTACCATTTAAGACTTGTACATATATTATACATGTGAACTTTACGTAAATAATCCCCATTCAGTTACCAGTAGTCTTTAATGTAGCCTTCCCTCACAAAACAGCAGCGCACACACACACGTACTTCACCTGCATATAAGCTATGTACAAAGCTTATGCAGCATTTTCTAACATGAACTAAGATACAGGAATAATTAATGCTGGTCGCACTTTTGCTTTTCTAAAGGTCACTACATAAGGCCTATTGCTGTGAACAGATGTCACTGGAAACATAAAACCACACTACTTCAGTTATGTTTACAGATGCTCTTTACATGTAAACAGACTGCTGATTATCACAAACCTTGCTCTCATTATAGGACTTCTGAAACATGAAACCACACTGTTGAAGCTACGAAAAAGAAATCATGCTGTGAACAGCCAAACAGAAGCAAATAAAGGGAGAAAGACCTGTTTTGCATGAATTATTTCTTAAAGAGAATTTCTATGCTACAAACAACCATTGCACATTTATCTTGCTGGTTCATAAATTTCAATAGTACATAACATGTTTTTTCTTATTTACTTGATAGATTTTCTAATATTATCCCTAATATTTACTGTGTCTTAAAAGGACTATAGAGAAATACTACAGAACTTCAGGCTGCATTCATTTCCTTGATCAGTACAATGATTAACCATTATACAAAAGTGTAGAGACCCACCCTCAAATCCTATTCAACCAAGAACTCCTGTGGTGTTTCATATTTGCAGTGGCAGACAATGGACTCAGTAAAGATCACAGAAATATGCTTTATACAAAAGTATAATTTAAAACCCACACAACTATGTAACAAAGTTGTTATAGAAACAGCTGAAAAAAAGTCAATGCAGAATCCCCACACCTCTTAATGATTTGCACAGTTCCACTCAAACATGTTGCAAATGAAAAAAACCCACCATTGATGTAAATCTTTTCTAGTTCAGCACAGGATGACATATTGAAAACACACCATTGTCCTTACCATGGCTTAGAATTTCACTGCTTTAGTCACTGAGACAAAACATCTTCATATTATTAGGTACTTTCATAAAATTATTAGTTAAAACAAAGAAATGAGAAACACTTCTTGAATAGCATAAGTGAGCGTAATGACTAGCAAATTGTGACTATTTCAAAAAGCACACACAGACACACCTATACCAGACTAACTTCCAATATTGAAGCATCTCAAGACCTTTAGATGCAACGTGTGTCTTGCACTCTAGGAAATACTGCTGACAGGATTGCAAAGGAAAGAAATACAGCCATGTCTTCCTTGAATATCACGGAACTAAAATAAAAATTGCATTGCCTAAAATTACAGAAGCCTACAATCTTAACAATAGCCACTTTAAAAAGTCTGCACATACTGGAGTTGCTAAAAATTTTGTTTAGTTAGAACTGTTCCAAGTGAAAATAACTACCTCCCTCCCCCACTCCAAAACTAGTAAAACTGCTATCCCCTTTAGGACATAATCACCAAGAACCTGCCCCCCGCCTCTTTTTTTTTTTTTTTTTTTTTTTTTGGCCAGCATGCATGATTATGCTGTTTTGAAGTTTTAGTCCTTAAACTGGACTTTTCCTCTACATTTAAGACTTTTTCTCTCTTCCTGATCAGTAGTACTAACACAATTTCTGTAATGGAATAAGGACTACTACTTTGGTCTTCCCTGTAAGGATTACTTCTACGATATATATATTTTTTTTTAAGAAAGCGTGCCCATTAATAAAGTGCGTCTATTAATAAGGACCCTTTAAAAATACCTTATTTTCTCACAAGTTGACCTTTTATGATTCTCAAACTGCCAACCAGAGCAATACCTAAGATAACATCGAGACAAGGACACAACTGTTTTTTTAGTTCTAAACTTGACAATGACAAATGGAATGTCCAAGATGCAATGTCAGCCCTAGAAGAAGCCTTATTAACATGGATATGATAATTTACAGTTGAGAGCTAAAGATTAAAGATTAAGATCTTTAAATACCATTCTGTTTCTCAAAATGAAAACCACTACCAGTCCCTTTCTCCTTCATTAACTCTAATTTGTTCCATAATGACAGCTTTAACAGGTAATAACATTACTTGACTGGATTCTTCTATGCCTCCTGAATGTGTAAAGAGCAAAAAACCACAACCCAGGCCTGATATACAGACATTCAATCTTTTTACAGCAATCACTGTGATTTGTAAAACAGACATAGATTCATAGATGTATATATTTAGATGTGGATTCAACCCTCCCGACACAACAGAATTTGTACAGAGTGTAAAGAAGCACTTTACTATAAGAATGATATCATACAGGATTTCCTTGAAACACAGGATGTCAATACTGACAACCAAAAAGTAGCTTTATTTATATATGAAGAAAGTGAATTTTGAAATTATCCCTATAACATTTGTATATCACACTAGATTTTAATATCATCTATATCCATGGTGACTGTGAATTTAAATCGTGAAGGACATAAATCAGTTCCAAGTATAGTGAATGGAAATCTTTTACAGACATCAATATGCTTTGGATTCAATCCTACATTAGGGTCAGATCACTTCTAGTCACTCCATTTGACCCTGATTCATTTGACAGAGATTAAAGAGGTGAATCTGCTATTAAAATTTGATACTATAAATCAGAGCAAACACTATGAACCTATAGCTTCGCTGCATTAAATTTCTTACAGTACTATAAAGTTTATTCACACTGTCATATTTATTTCAGAAGATACTGACACCACCATTTAAAAATATTTTATAAAACCTATTCAATTTAGTATTTTTCTGCAAATGTATTCTCAGATTGAACAAAGTATTAAACATGGGTAAAACCAGAAAACTTCCCCTTAAAAAGGACAACCCAGTCACTTAGACAAAATCAAAGTACTATGTAGAGAAGGAAATCTCTTTAGCCTTCGATTCCATGCAGTATGATATATAATAACAAATTAAATGATATGTCACATCGTACTTGTACATTTTATATATAAGACGCAAGCCTATCAGCCACAAGTGTAGGTAAGAGTTCAGCGAAACAGCATTACTTTACAGGTGTTCACAGTATCAACAACCTTCTAAACCTACAGTAGCTTTAGCCTTCTCCTCAACTTTAATTTTCTTCTTTCCTCTTCTGCATACACACCACCACCACTCATTTTCACAGGAAGTTTTACATTCATTTCCAATGTGTTTATGAAAACATAAACTAGTATTTTATTCTCAACACACCAGTTATCAAGAATAGCAGAAAGATGATAAATGAATATCCGATGGAAAGCCAACTTAAAATTAAATTGAAAGCTGTTTTATCATTATATATTGTACCAAGTTCTGAAACTGCAGAAGAAACATGAAAGAAATTTGAAATTCATTACTTATTACATTTCCCTAAAAAGCTCCTGATTTATTAATATGCAGAAATAGAAGCTGTAAATGTGGTTTGTAACTAGTTTATAATCTAGACAGTCCTAGGTTCACTACAAAACAAAATGAGATGACTCAAATGTAAAGTTTAAAATTAATAAAACCCACTTGTATTAGTCTATTAATGATTCAGAATAAAGGTATAAAACAAGAATACACTTTTATATGTATTAACTGAAGGTGTAGCATGTCATCAGAGCCCAAAGCCATAAAACTCATGAAAGCTGATCACATGTTAATGTAAGCCATCATACAAAAAAACCCCTATGGTAATCTATCGTGATGAAAAGCTCATGGCCAGCAACATTACCTACTCAAGAAAGTGATCTGCCAACAGTTCTACAAAACACTATAATTATTTCATAATTAGAAGCATTTCTGTCATTTCCACATTGAAGAAAACCTTGCAGTACATGGCGATCTCAGTTATTGATGTAGTCAATGAGAAAAGAGGCTTTTTAAACACAGAAGAAAACCTGAATGTGCAAATATTACCCATTGTGTATTTCATTTTACCACAATAGCTCATACTTTGCGTGCTGTATGTTGCTAGAAAAGGAAACAGCAATACTCATACTTATTTGATATTAATAGGTAAAACATCTTCCACAACCATTAGGTCTACATTGACACTTTCAGAAAAGAGCAGCACTCTGCCTGATGAGTTTATTCTTAAGGAAGAGCTGATGACCTGTGCTTTCACATTCCCCATAGTGATTATTTTCATTCTTTACTCACTGGACTATGAACTCCAGAAGAAAAGCAGATTTGTGATATTTATTATTAATCTGTGCACAACAATTGATATAAAACACAAAATAAATGAGTAAGACTTGCCAAAATATTTGCCCCTGATTTCTTTAGCTGAATACACATTAGACACATGTTGGAAACTTCCACAGCTCTAATAGAAATTTTAAAGCAGACAAACATAAAATGGTACTAGAAAATCAAGGCAACTAAACCATGTGTAAAATCCACCAGTCAAAACTCTACTGGATTTCCCAGACTACAAATATGCTTTCATTCTCTTCTATTGCTTTATTGGTAGAATTATAGCATCGAACATGTATTTATGAAAGTAGACTTTAAGTAAAGAAAGGTAAGAAAACAAAGAGTTTGAGCTATCATAAGCTCATTATTTGATACCTTGCTCTATACTGCCACTTCTTACTGGAACTTGTGGTAGCTGTCTTCCCCTGCGACTGCTGAAGGATGTGTCTGCAGGAGGAGACTGTGTTGGACTTCCTTGTTGGTGTATTCTGCAAATAAAATTAAGATAGAAGTGAAATAACCCAAATAAAGAGAATTTGTATATTCTGAATTTCAATCACATATTAAGTTGCATATAGCAAAGATGGATTTGAAGAAGTTTGCATTTGGTGTATGCCATATGCACATACTCAGGACTACATACCCAGTTAACTCACAAAACCTTATGTTTAATTTCTCTAACTACCTTCAATTCAGGAGAAATATTTTCATTTGTTTTGTTGTTTGATTTTTAAAATAAAGTACTAGCCAAAAAACACTGGACAAAAAGCAGTTTTCTAAGAACCATTTATGCATATGACTCACAATTTATATATGTTCTCCTGTACTGGTACTAGGGCAATACAAAAAATAAAATATAGAGGTGGCATCTTGTATTCCCTTTGTGCTGATGCAGTAATTGCACAAGGCCACAGAGCACTGGACAACAAGTATCTATGCCCATGGGATAACATGTTGTTTTTCCCTGAACTCAAAGAAGGAAAAAGACCTTTAACCTTGGTATTGGGGGAGGTGCATGTATGTGTGCGTGCAACAAATGCACAAGATTTTTAATATTCATACCTAAGTATATATCCTAAATCCCTGTAGCTGAATTCTAGCTAGCACTATTTCAGAACACCTTGGCTACTCGATTTATTATACATAGATACAGCATCTGAGTGTAACACATCAAACACCTTTGGAACGCTGGTAATTATGCAAAGTAAGTAGGGCCATCTCTAATAACTAGGGGAAAAGTTTAAGGAAGTAAACAAAGATGAGAAGAAGCAGATCGTGGAGAGGGAGAGCTTACTCTTAAATGTCCTTGCCAGTTACAGTAATGCCACACTCACTATAGTGAATAAGCAGTTCATCTACTACACTAACATTGTAAGTAGGTTATTTGCAATTTTATGTAACACATTTGTGCAAGTTACAAATACAAAGTTGGCTTTCACACTACACAGATCAACTGACTTTCTCTTAGCCTGTAAGATCAGTTAGCTGTGTGAACAGTATGTGATTTCCTGCACAGTGTTCAAGAAAAAAGCTTTGATAATTTTCATATGGATACAGAACAAAACACAACAATGGAAGGACAAAACACAGCCGTTTTTTTTTATTTTGCGTTGCATAACTATTTAAATTCAACAACAAGAAGTACCATCTGGATGGTGAAGATAGGTGGCATAAAGGATATGAGAGAAGTGTAAATACTATGAAAAGAGGATAATCTACAGTGCCAGAATGAGTGAACGCGCCATGTATGTTCAGGAAAGAACACCACCACACTGACACCTGGGGGGCAGAACATGAAAGCTGTGCTGTACACATAATAGCAACCTTGTCAGAAGTGGAGAAGGTGGCGCCGACCCTCCCGGCGCTAGGTGATGTACAGAGCATAAGGGTCTGATACTAGAGTGCTCACTCGACCTGGAGCGAGCGTGGTGTTTTCCCCTAATGACTGGCTGTTCAGTTGTTCGTGGGGTTGGAAGTCCCCTTCTAGAAAGACATGGTAGCAGACCCCTAAAACATCAGGGCCAAAAAGAAACTGTTCAGTTGTTAGCTCCAGGCACACCTTTCCATGTCCCCCTCCATCAAAGAACATTGCAAATCCTGGCTGCAGGACCAGGGCTGACATTTCAGATCAAAGTTACTAATTTTGAATGCAAATCTATTTTCAAAATCATGAACTGCAGAACACTCACCACTGCAGATGCACTTGACCCTAATTGTGGACCTGTTGAACTGCACTGCACATAGCAGACAGTCAGCCAAAAACTCTAGCTGCATTTTAAACACAAGTGAACAACACATATGACCTAAATACTAGCAGAAAGTAGGCTATGAATACCTAGGTTTACCACAAAGCATTTCTGTTTCTAAAACATATATTTTATGTTTATTAAAAATATTAACTGGATTTCAGTTAGTGTCCTAAAAAAGGACAATATGTAATCACCTATGTAATTCCCTTGGTTTCCTTAGGAGTTTGAAATAAGGGATCTATTTAAGGATTTTTCTGCTCTAAGTCCTAAAACAGAAATAGAGTTCTGAAGGAAGTCTAATGAAAATATAATTAAAATATACAGTAAAATGATTCATTGTGTTAACATAATAAAGCATAATTATTGGTAGTTTAATAATTGCATACACTGCAAGTATGAGATAACCTGAGACATTTCAAGTTTGGAAAGTGACAAAGTACTCTAACTGTGCCTTTTTCTTCTTTCTTGGTTTCCCAGCAATACAGCATTTTGTAAGTGGTACTACTGTATCTGCCATTGTTGCAGAAATTTCAGTTTCCTGTGATGTAACTTCATTGTGAGTTTTTTTGTTTTTTTTTTTTTTAATTTCTGCAACTTATGAAGTCTCCCTTCACACACTCAACACAACTTTCCCACAAGATACTGGCAAAGTAACCAGGGACTGTCTACTTCATACGACTATGATGCACTGAAAAGTCACCCTAAAAAAAGTACATACGAGACAACATGCAGATGCCTACCAAGGATAACAAATAGGTTTAGTTTCAAGGCCATTTCATCAGTAACAGTTTATGTGGAAGTCCAGTCACAATGCAACAAAACCAGGATTCTGTTGCCCTTGCTACATTCTCTCTCTTAAACCTTAATGGTTCTTTAGCCTAACTCCGGATTTGCCCTGGTGATAACGCTAACATTCTTGCAGAGACCGATTCCCCCGATTCTAAAAGATGCTTACAATAATGAAGATGAGCCGAGTTCTGAAAATTCCTGTTTCTCCATGCTGACTGTAGAAGTATCCATGCCAACTACTGCATGCAATCAGCTTTTATGCATGCTTTATTCGATGTTTAAACATCATAACATCCATAAGGTATGTATGGATCCTACTCTGCCAGAAAGTGCTTGCTTGCTTTTACTGTGACTAAATGCTCCAGTCTAACAGTCATCATGTTCTCTGTTCAGATTTTTCTCATTTTAGAGGCTAATTATCCTGGAATTCATCTCAGTGAAGCGCTAGGAGAGTCTGTCTTGCCATTACAGAACAGACACTTCACCTGAGACTCAGAAACTTACCTCCTGCTCTTTCAGTAACAGCCTTTTTAGAGACTGTCCCCTTCCATGAGAGACAGAGGATCTGCTTAACTAACATGAAGACAATCGGGCTTAAGACTTGCATTAGCTGGGATATTACATTTGAGACAAATATGCTACTGGGGCTGCAGATAAAAATAAGAGCTAAAAGGGAAATGGAAAAGCAGATAAAAATAAGAGCTAAAAAGGAACTGGAGAAAAACTAGAATGGAGTTAAGGACTTGCTGGCCTAGGAGAAAGTTCAGTTGCTGAAAGGAAGAAGTCTGCAAATGGCTGATCAGGAGAATGAGACAAAAAGGAACAAGCATAGGAGACAAAAACTAGTGTACTACTAAGGAAACAAGATGGAAATGAGGTAAGAATTATGGAGAGAAGAAGAATTTGGGAGAGAAATTATACCTGGTGAGCAATGAGATTGCAATGTGTGTAGCTTATCTGGTTCCTCACAGAGGAAAGCAACACTGCAAGCAGCAAATCTATTAATTCAATTGGCAATGGTTTACTGAGGAATCCTACAGGTTCTAGCTCTGCCTGCACACAAGGAAACTCGGATTTCTCTCTCTTCAGACTGATGGCTCAGTGGCACGTACTAAATAAAACATGCTGCCACTAACAGAACTATAAACAAAAACTAAAAAAATAAAGAGAGCATCGCCAATCCTGTGCAACCCTAGCACAGGGTTCTGTGTAAAATATAAAGACTGTATGTATCGTAACATATATGACAGATAATCTGGCATTTCTGGGATGATCAGTTAGGGCTGAAAGAAAACATTTTAGGATTGGGATGAACCAATTTTTACCACCACTTTCCTCATTCATACAACACAGAAAATACTTGATTTTCATGTAACCAGTTTTACTTCTTCAGAAGAGTTTACTGAATCACATCTTTAAGGCTTATGTCATCAAATTAGTAGAACTCTTAGGTTCTGTAAACTACCCTGATAAGGTTTGCTTTTCCCCTTTTATGTACATTTCCTAAGTTATCACAATAAAGAACTTAATTTTACATAGCGTGTTGAAAGGCTTTATAGATAAATGGATAGCATGCTGATGTCTTATTCCAGTAATCTGCTTAGCTAATAGTAGACAAGATCTACAAATTGCAAACCAAAGACTAAATCTTAGACAGAAATGGATATTTGAGGAAGAAATAGTCTTGCGTTATAGTTGCCTTTTTACAAGAAAATTAATTGCCTGTCCTATTATCAAAACTTTCTGGCACTAGCACAACCTTATATCTATAATGAAACACTAAACTACAGCACTCAGACAATTCTGTGAATAGCAGTGAATCATTTTATGGAAACATGAAACCTACAACCATGTGCCATGGAGATGTAAAAAGCAAAGCACAATTTGTGTTTCCCTATGCTCTTGTTGCACTGTGTTCGTCACTGAACGGTTATCAAGAACTGAGTCCCTTGGAGTTCAGCCTCCCCTTAGTCTTCACAAGTTAGAAAAAAACGGGGTAAAAAATGCCTTTAGCTATCTCAGTAGCAAAACTGTCCTGGTTTAAACACAGCAAGAATTTCAGCCATCATTTAGGTAATTTCTCTGGTCTAAACAGAAAAAGTAACTGGGCTGTTGTGACAACAGAATCATCAAAATCAAGAAAATTGTAACCATGGCTTTTGGATCAGGAACGTATTCCGGGACTTGAAGCAGTAAAATAAAACAAAGGCTCTGAAGTTTTGCTACATAATGTGCATTTTCATTGACACTAAACATGTGTCTGTGCTGTTCATGGAAGTTTTTCACCCTCATAGTGTAAAGAGATGAACTTTCTTCCTCTGCTAATCAAGATAACAGAAATCTATTTCTGACAAAGGCAGGATCTCACCCCTCCTCACTGCTCTTATTTCAGCCAATACACAGGGTTTAAAGCTTAACTAGCTGTGCTTATGATTTAGTATATATTTTTTTTTTTTCACTTTTTCTTAAGAATTTGAATACATAATCCTAACTACTGTAGCATCAAAGTTAAAAGTTACAATGTAATACAAATACAGGAAAATTCAATGAATACACAAGTTAAAGTCTCAGTGTTTATATTAACTTCATGTAATGATAGATTATAAAATTTTCTATACAAAATTAAATGTGTAACTTAACATTTTTATATTATAAAGTGAAATTATTGTGATCAGAAACATCATGAATTATAAGTCTGTTAATATATTTTTTTCATCCTCAAAGTTATTCTAAAATAGGTGAGATTTTTTGAAAAAAGATCAGTGGTAAAGTGCAGAAAAGTGTTAGGCCCATACTAATGAAATATGCTACGCATTTCCAAATTTCATCTTACAGATATGAAGACAGTGGCAATGGGTCTCAGATTTTGGCTTATAAAATGGATGGACTGCCAGTCTTTACCATTGAGTTTATCTGCAACGATGGAGAATGCCAGAAAAATTCCTTATGTATGCAACACAGCAAGCAGTGCTAATATAGATACAAAGTAAATAATCCTGCAAATTACAACATAATTTTTGGTACTGTCACAGATGTTCTACTTCAAAAGTCATATTAGATGTATATTCTGAAAACGTGAACCAGATTGATTATAAGAGATGTTTACTCATCAGTAATCCTACCTTTCTGTTTCAGTTGCCGAGGTTTTCCTAGTTTGTTTTTGGCTGCTATATCTTTCCACTTTTCTGGACTGCCTGTGAAATGACATGTCAGAAAAGAAATAAACAAAGAAGAAAAATAATACAGAAATATGAAGATTATTTATTAATGTATTATAAAGGTAATAACAGCAATGGTTGACAGATGAAAAAGAGACAACTATTGTCATGAACAGGCTGGTGAAATCAAGGTTTAAGACACATTGCACTGATTAGGTTTGATTGAGGCTGATGGTGTGCAAGTTATGAGGTAACAAAGCGTTGGACCTAACATTAACACTGACTGAACCTGCAGCTAGTTTCCACTTTACAGTCTGTATTTGATTAGAAATAATGCCTCCTCATAGGCCTTTTAGTCATCTCAACAGCAATGAAAACAAACGCAGAGTAGACAGCATGAAAAAAAATGTTGCAGGAAGGACCACAAAATACTAGTCAAATGTAAACTTTAAAAATTGATTTTAAATCTAAATTTCAAAATCAAGACAAATACTGCATCACATCAGATTTAAATAACACTGTCACTATATTGATTAAAACTTGGCTTTTCAAAAATCTCACGTAATTTAGGATTGTTAAAGTTTTTTAGAAACAGTTTAAATATTTTTTTCCGGTATACATAAGTAAGTTAGAAGTTTATTTCATTCCTTCACCCCTTTCCCTCGTAAATCTTTTACAGAATTCATCTGACATTTGGATAGTGAGGTACTAGTTACCTCTGACAATTCAAGTATTTAACAATGAACAGTAGGATGAGTCAGTAAATGTAGGAATGAAGCTAAAGCATGTTTCACCATTATGACCCAGGACTATAAATATACTATGAAAATCTCTGCAAGTCTTGTCTGTTCCAAAATTTTCTTTACTGCCCATAGTAATGTGAGCACTTACAAGTTAGGACTTACAATTTTACACCTCTGATAATCATCAAAGTATATTGTTTGTTTTTTTTAGAAAAAGTGCATACAGTATTTCAGGAGGGGTCAAAACCAGGGAGCGATGATTATTCATTGATAGACCAGAAATGTTGACAAACCCTAACTTGCATCTTATACCGGTGCAAGAAATATGTCAAGGAACTTGCAATGATATAACCAATGTCATATATTAAACTATAAAAAAATTACTGTGGGCAAAACAAATAGGAAAAAATATTTTTTAAAATGTTTTCCTTTTAAACCTCTGTGGTTATTATAAAGAGTAATCCAGGGCCTGAACTGGAAGATACCTAAACAGCTGTAACACCAAATTATACCCAAAGAATTATACTCATAGTGGATTTTCATGATTTGTACCCATTGCAATATTTGATAAGCATTATATTGTGATGTAGTATGTTCCACAACAAAGAAAATACTGTAGCAAAATACAAAATGCTTTTTGCATGAGGAGAGGTCATATATTTTCTTTCCAAAAATAATATCTGGGATTACAAATAAAAATCCCCCTTGTCCTCAAACTATTTTCTTCAGATTTACTTTTGTATATTCTCATTAATTTTTAATTTTTTTTCTTTACTAGGACAAATACAAGGTGGATATACAGAGAAACATGTATTAAATGCTGCAGCTTTACTTAAAACCTACGGTTAGCAAAGTATTTGAAGTTATAATTAGATCCACTGAACACAGCAGCATTATCAGTCAGATGATGTCACCGTCTTCATTTTCTGTTTGGTTGGTTATGGGGCTTAATTTCCTCTTACTCATTATGTCACTTGCTTAAACTGTGACATTATGTGCAATGGAGAAAAAGAGCACATAGTGACTTTCTGTGGGTTGGAAAAGCTGAGAGTAGGATATGCTTTTCGTGAAAAGTAACAAAGTAATATATAGCACTAGTGAGCTGAATAGACTTATTTCTCTGCTCTCTATGCTGTCCTTGTGAGCAGCACACATTGGAAATATGTTTAATATCACAATTTCCTTTCTGTTTCCTTCCTCTTGCTAAGGTGATGCTTTATACAGCTCCATATAGCTCAACAGCCTACTACAGCACTCAGTCCCAGCTCAACTTGAGCACGCTGTGGACATTGGCAGGTCCATATTCACAGGTAGGTGTCCTTTCATATCATAGAATGGTTTGGGTTACACAGGATCTTAAAGACTGTACCATATACAATGTGTGACAAGTACACTGGGAATAAGAATGCTCATGTCATACTCAAAATTACCTCTTAAATGTACTTTACAGGGGATTAAATATTACCTATGAACAATACCAGCATATATGTACTCATACATAAAAAGATGGAAAACCTAAATACGTGAAAGTATCACACAGAGCATATGAAGAATATACTATAACCAATACCTAATTTAACTGGAACTAGGATTTGAGTAAATACAGATACCTCTGTGCTGCTCCAGGTTTAGCACTTAGGTGGTCTACACTGTCCTGTTTTGGAATGCAAGAATCCAGCGTCCTTGTTCTTCACAAAATTTGGAAACATGGATATGGATTTGGACAGAATGAGCAGAAACAGAGAGATGGTCACATGCAGTGAAGGTGGAGACATGCAGTCAAATATACAAACCAAAAATACTAAGGCACTATCTGCTGAGAAAGGCTATATTTCTCATTTCCCCTTCTATTGATTTAATCCATGCACTTTAAGGAAATGTTATTTTTTTTAGATATAATATCAACAATCTAAGATGCAATAAAGTAAAGAATGAAAGCCACAAAAATATTTTAAAAACCCTTCTACTCTACATGCTGAACAGCAGCACTGAGGCTCAACAGTGGCTGTTATCCTCGAGAATTAATCTATACTACTGTTCATTAGATTAGCATATAAACCTATACAGAACAACTTCCCTTAGGAATTTGAAAAATGTCTATTTTGTCATTATATTGTCAAATTATCCTGAAAATGCAAGTAAATTTCATCATTTCATATATTTTGATGAAAACTTCGTATTCTGTTGCCAGCCAGTCTGCTACAGTAACAATTAACAACAATCCAATAGCGGAGTAGAATAACTGCCTCAACTTTTTTAAAAGAAAAAGATATTCAGAATATTTGTTAATTTGTATATTATTTTTATTTCTGCTGATACTGTTTAAGAATCTCAGATTTTGTTCACAGCTTTCAGTTTAGCATAAATATTATCAGCTTGCTGGTATATTATTAATTTTTTAACGGAATATATGGTAAAAAAAATAATCCTGATAAGGTGTATCAATGTAAGATTTTTTTCCCCTAAATATCAAATTTGGCTTTTAAAGAGAAAACTAAGCAAAATTTGCAGTCAACTAGTAATCTAAATGTAATAAATTTGCATCTATACCTCCATTAGGGTGAGAAAATGTTAGATTTCTCTTTAAGGTCACAGTTCTACCAACTGTCACACCAAACCACTGACCAATAAGGCCCTGTTATGTATACAGACAAGCACTATATATATATTACTTTATATAAAGACAAGCTATTCACCGTTCATGTTCCAAAGACCCATGTCTCAAATATTTATCACCATTGAGTGTAAACAAAATCTATACACAGAAATATGATAATATTCATACCAAAATTAAAAATTACTATTCCTAAAGTGACAAAATAACATTTTTATAAAATTCAGGGTCTAACATTTAAAATTGTTTATTACTGGCTTGTACAAGAGACCTTAGCAGTTTGCAGTGACTCTGTTCACTTATGTAGCCTTAAAGCCATCACGTATGTTATGTTCAATACTTCCTGAATTTTCCTGAACATTTCTGAAATGCTGGATGTACATGGTTTGTGAGCTGGGAGTTCACAACTACTCTGAAGGCTTGGTAGCTTCTCACACTCATTCCTAGCACTTCAATTCATGTCTTGCAAAACTGCCTCCCTGATCAAGTCATATAGTGTTGCTGGAATGATGTAAAAGGATCGTCTGGACCAAATCAGTCTGCCACTGGCAGTGCACAACATACTTCGGGTTGTATTCGTGAAAGTACCAGAAGGCCATTTTCTCAACAGCTGGCTTCAGGATGACTACTGGGCCACCAAAAGCTACTTCTCTTAACTGAAAGTCTATGAGAAATAATTTTTTTTAAAAGGCTTATTTTATCCAGCCTTGGTTATATGTTGAAATTATATGCAGACTTCTCAAAAAGAACAGTCTGAACACAATTCCCATCTACCTTTAAATGCTCAGCTTTCGTTCTCCTTGTTTTTACCATCACTTACAATTTCACAGTTTCGCAGTCCTCCAGTTACCAAAATGTCTTTCACTTTAGACAGACTTCCTAACTCAAATTTCTATATAAAAACCAAAAAACCTCCCAGCAATGAAGCTATCAAATTCAAACCAAAAATGATTCTTTAAAATGTCTTAAGGAAATACATGATACTAGCCAAACACTTGTTAATTATTAACACTGAAATAACATATAACCCATCTCTCATCTTGTCAAGGTACATCAAGAAGTCACTTTTTCTGATACGGCAAGTGAATGAATTCCAGAATAACAACAATCTTGCAAAAAGCTTTACTAAAATTCATGCTATGAATCATTATCAATAAATACAATGTTGCAAAACCTGAATTTAAATTATCAAAATTAGAAATAATGCATAGCTTGTGTTTAAGAAATGCATTCAGAAATGGATCTTCTTGATTGCACCCTATATGCAAATTGTAAGATAAATCTCAAATGTACTCAAACGAAGAGTAAGATAAAATCTGTCAAAGTCAATTAAGCTGTGAAAATATGATTTGAAAGTGGTCATAAGAAGTTAGTTACTGCTGCTGATCCTTCATTCCCTAACATCCACCTCATTAGTTATCAAATTGATACAAATACATACTAAATAACCCATATATTATACAACTGAGTGGTGCTGGCTAACTGCCAAAGCTATGGGAAATGATCAGAATTAATGCAAACTTAGAGTAGAATACAAAGGTAAAGCACCTTTGATGCCCTCACTGATACTCTGCAGACATTGTGGGCTATTATCTTGTACTGGGCATGCAATGCAAAGAGCCAAATTGCATTTGGTTTGCATGGCAAGGTTCTGATACAGTGTGGGGTGGGAGTGGGGGTGGGGATGGTGTGTCTACAGGGGTGGCTTCTGTGAGAAGCTGCTAGAAGCTTCCCCCATGTCCCCTGCAGCCAGCTCCAAGATGAACCCACTGCTGGCCAAGGCCAAGCCCATCAGCAACTGTGGTAGCGCCTCTGGGATAACACATTTAAGAAGGGAAAAAAACCCCACCTGTGCAACAGAAACTGCAGAGGGAAAGAGGAGTGAAAATATGTTAGTGCAGCAGCTCTGCAGACCCCAGGCCAGTGCAGAAGGAGGGGGAGCGGCTGCTCCAGGCGCTGGAGCTGATTCCCCTGCAGCCCGTGGTGCAGCCCATGGTGGAGCAGGCTGTACCCTGCAGCCCGTGGAGGTCCATGGTGGAGCAGGCTGTACCCTGCAGCCCGTGGAGGTTAACGGTGGAGCAGGTATCCACCTGCAGCCCGTGGGGACCCCATGCCAGAGCAGGTGGATGTGCCTGAAGGAGGCTGTGACCCGAGGGAAGCCTGTGCTGGAGCAGGGTCCTGGCAGGACCTGTGGCCCCTGCAGAGAGGAGCCCAGGCTGGAGCAGGTTTGCTGGCAGGGCTTGTGACCCTGTGGGAGGGAGCCCAGGCTGGAGCAGTTCGTGAAGAGCTGCAGCCCATGGGAAGGACTCCATGCTGGAGCAGGGGAAGAGTGTGCGGAGTCCTCCCCTTGAGGAGGAAGGAGTGGCAGAACCAACATGAGATGAACTGACAGCAGCCCCCATTTTCTGTACCCTCTGCACCACTGGGAGGGAGGAAGTGGAGAATCTGGGAGTAAAGTGAATGGGAAGAAGGGACGGGTAGGGGGAAGGTATTTTTAAGTTTTATTTTTATTTTCTCATGATCCTACTTAGATCTGATTGGTAATAAACTAATTTTCCTAAGTCTGTTTTGCCCATGACGGTAATTGCTGAGTGATCTCCCTGTCCTTATTTCGACTCACGAGCCTTTTGTCATATTTTTTCTCTCCTCTGTCCAGTTAAGGTGGGGGAGTGAGAGAGCGGCTTTGGTGGGCACATGGCATCCAGCCAAGTTCAACCCACCACACCAACATTCTACAACCTTTTCTTAATCTGGGAGGCTACAACCAGTCATCAAGACTGAGGTTAGCCTAAACTCCTTCTAGGTTGATTACTGACTGCATCAATGGGATTTGAGTGACCAGTTTACCTGCAAGACTTCCAAGCACAAGATTTCACTAAGGAAATTAGGCTGCTGTTTCTCTGACTCAAAATCTTTTCCACAGATTCTATATCCTACAGATGCTTTACTGTAACACGTTTGGTAACAGGTAGTAGATGATTTCATTCTCCACAAAACTTAGCTGATATCAAAAGGCTTACAATTCTGCATTAAGAATGGCAGTATTTAGATGAAAACCTCATTTCACTGATATGGGATATGATTATGAATTAATTCTAATCACTTCAATGATTTTATCAGGCCTGATCCACTGAAGTCAAAGCCAGTCTTTCCATTGACTTGAAAAAAGGGAAGCAAAATTACTTAAAAATGCCTAAACAATACAAAGTACATTTGTAAACTATTTATAGCTGTCCCATCAAAAAGATGTGTTGGCAAAAATTCTAGAAATGCACTATCTGTAAGGGGGGACAATTCTGAAAAAATGTTTCACAAACCTAATGTTATAATGCTGTCTTACTCAAATAGAAATGCTATCCAAATGCACTCTTCCCACCTTGTTTTAGTGGAATACGCCCAGTATCAAGCAAACAAGACAAATTACAGTACAAATTTAAGCGCTGTGGGTAGACTTCAGCAGAAGGTAAGTACTAGCACTGTAGTAACTGAGTTTTAACCATATACCAGTCTTAACAGTTTTAAGTACAACTTTGTAAAGAATTTACACATGGATTATTTACATGAACCATCTTACTGTAACAGATAAAATTTGAAGGGAGAATTTTTAATTTGCATCTCAATAGAAATTATAATGTTTGTTTAAAGAAAACCTAGCTCTATCTTGAAAAAAAAAAATACAACTGCCAAAGCAATGGAATACCAAAACTGATTTGAATAGAATGTTCATGACAAGAAAAAAAATAAAGGCGCTTCTATTAATCATAGGTGGTATTCAGCAAAAAAAAATTATTTAAAGCCCTGGTGTTTTTAACCAAAACCTACCTTGTTAGGAAAACCTGCTCCATGGAGACCATCCTGATTTGGACAGAATTTACAAATAGTGCCAATTTTTACATATATCAACTAGCAATATTAGCAAGAGTTCCAAAATATCAGTTTGTGCTTTTTTTTTTCCCCTTAGGAAAAGTTTGTTAAAAGAAGGACAAAAAATTCAATAAAAATAAAAATGAACACCTAGACAAGAAGAGGCTCTACAACAAATATTTGTCATACTATAACGCACACAGTGAAAACACCACCAATATTTACAGAAGTAGGTAAAAACAGACTAAGCAATATTAACACAGATGACATTTTGTTGTACTAGACATCTTTTTTACGGCATGTGACCATTCAGGCAAACAGAAAACTTGAAAAAACTTTAATTCCTAGGTGCTTTATAACAGTTCAACAAAATGCAGAGATGATATCTAAGCTGCTGTTTTATTTTTTTGGGCTTCTGGAGGTTGTAAATCTCTGTCTACATATACGCAAACTTTTAAATTTTGGTATACTCTTCTGAGAGTGCAAGATGCAGGAAGCCACTTTTCAACTGGGAGGAGCTGACTAGTACCTGTCATCCTCCGGAGATGCATGCTGGATATGAATCCTGGGACTAGTAGGTCGTCTCCTCTCTAGGGAGGGGGACCATCTACCCCTGTTTGCCCGTTCAATAAAACAGGAAAAAAATAGGATATTTAGTTTGTGATAAAATTAAATATACGGGATTTGGGACTGGAAAAATACCCCAAAAAGTAATGAAAGTGTGTCATTTAATTATTTTTTCTAGCAGTTTTTTATTCCCCAAGTATATGATTCTTATGGCTGCTTACTTCAGAAACATTACAGCTGAAACAAAGAGAATGTATGCCAAAAGTTGCAGAATTTAGACCAATATAAGTCTTTTACATAGTGTACCATTAAGTTTTCAAATACTCTCAAATGCTAGACTATCTAAAAAGCCTGTCATTTGCATAGGAAGTCATAATTCCAAACTAGAAGAGCTTTTCAAAGACCATACGATGGTCATTTTCTGTCGACTACGGGCTGGTATTTTGTACAGCCTATCTCTCCTAGTTCTTTGCACTGAAAAATGCATTCTCAGTAAAAATGTAGGACTATGAATTAAAAGACAAATTCTAAGGCATAAAGTGACCCTTTTCTGGAACACAGCAAGAGAGTAAAGGTAAATTGATTAGCTCCAACTAATTTATACACATTTGTGTACAAGTACAGAGGCAGTTATTTTTTCATATAATTGAAAGTGTATGCAGACAGCCTCCTCTTCTGTTCATTTCTCCGTATCCCTGCAGTACATGTCAGCAGATTATGTTGTAAAATTAAACTTAACAAAAAGGACCTGAATTGTGAATGAAAATTGGTGTCTCATGATTTTTTTCTTGAAAAAGGTAATTTAATTTAGAATTATATATACTATACTATACACTGTCATTGCTTATTTTGTTGGGATGTTATGTGGTTGTAATACTACAAGTGTATTTATAACAATTTACAAAATCAAAATATACTGATTTATTTACAAACAGGAAAGTGTTTTCATAACCTCTGCACAATTATCTAATATTTCACTTTCTGAGGCATCCTTCCAGTCCATGTAATAAGGAAAAGGGTTTGATTTATGGAACATGCAAATAACAAAGGTTTCAAGGAGATTAGCATCACTTGAACAGTTAGGTAGATCTTTCAGAAGTTTCAAAGGCAAATAGGTTATTAGTACTTAGTTTCTTTTTCTCTCCAAAGCAAGAGTTAAAGAAAATGTTAATGCATCAGTGCACCCAGTCAAAGCCCTTAATATGCTGATATCCACTACAAATATTAAACAGCATTTGACAGAATTACCTAGGTCATGCAGTATGAACTTTGAGAACATGCTCTCTTTCACTGAATGTTGAATGACCATGAAACACAGTACAACACAGACAAACATGCAATAATCTATTCCTTTAGATGGTTGAAAAGAACTGGAAACAAAATATGTTGCATAACTAATGCAAACAGCTATTTTGCTGTACATTATTTCAAATGTAAATGGTGATACTCAACATAACTGTTAAAGGCATGCAATATAAACACCTAACGCTTCAGACTTAATATAAAACCTTAGAAAAATCAAATTGAAATCAGGACAGGTCTCAACTAGATGAAGTGACAGCTTCAGCTTCTGTTACCTGTTTATGACTAAGTAACATGTAAGCATTCAGCTTTGTATCTTATTTAGGTGGTAGTGAGCAGATGATAGCCAGTATCCTGAAGACCTTTGAAATGTTTTGATTCCTACTGCAGTGAAGTACCTCAGGACAAATCTAACACAGCTGCTGAGCCACATTTCACGGATATGCTGACCCTGTTGTACATGAATTAATCCCTGGGCTGTGTTCCTTTGTTTTATTTGCTCAGATCTCTACTAGCTAACCTCTGAGGACCAAAGCATACAAGCAGTAGCAATCCATAGAACTGCTCTTGCGCTAACTGCTAATGCAACAACTGCTTGCAACATAAGAAGCTTAGAAGGTAAATAAAAGCCAGACTGCATATAACTAAGAAACCATCACTGGCTGCAATCCTAATTCAGTCTGGGGAAGATGTTATTATAATGAGAAACTGTTGCTGAATCAGTTCACACACTGCACTTAAATCTCATGCCTATGTGCTGTCCTGATGGGAGGCTGGGAGTCACAAACAAATGTATCCATTCTAAAGAAATGGTACCCAATTTACAAAGAAAAAACCCAGAAATTTTGAAACATAGTCAAAAGGACAATCAAAAAATACTAAAGGAAGTAGGAGCTGCAAAAACATTTTCAATGGCATTAGAGGATATTTATGACTATATTATAAACTAATGTGCCTCAGAGATCTTGACAAGAACTTCAACAACACACTCATTTTGGAAAAAAAACAAACCACCACCAGCTTGGAATAAAGGGGGATGGGGGGTGGGAGGAGAGGAAAAAAAAGGCAGGTATGGCGCAACTGTATAATGTATTATTAAGGACTGGATATTTTAAGTATCCTACTCTATACCGCGCCCAAGAGAAATATATGAAGGATTAAGTTCTACACCAAATCATTCCATTTACCAAAAAAACGTTGGCAGGCTTGTGTCAGGGCAAGGTCAGTTTGCAAGTCAAGTTACACGGACTTTCCTTGCTCAAATGATGAAGCTTATAGCAAGAGAAAAATAATGTCTTTTTTGTTGTTGTTTTGGTTTAGTGCAATTAACAAGACTTATGCATCCCAAATTCATATATACTGCTGAAAGCATTTTTCTGCTGCTACATGTGAGTCAACAAAATGACTTTTACTGGCAAAGCAGCAGCTTAAAAACCAGTAACTACTCTGAAAATTCCAAATTACATGAATGAAGTTGTATAGCATTTAAGGATCAAAACCATTTCCAACAAATCACCGACACACAGAGAGGGCTCTGCTCTCCACCAGTTACACACAGCTAATACCATTTTGTTAAAAAAAGCTCGTGGACCACTTTCACTCTTGATCTCAAATACAAACTAATTTATACCCTCTGAGACAAAAGGTTGGGGATGAATAAGTAGAAATAATTTTCCATAGGTGAGTATACTCATAATTGTGTTGAAGAAAATATACAATACCCTATTTAGAAGTCTGTATTTTGAGGACTAAAAGTGTAATTTTTTAAATAAAATCTACAATTCCATGCAGGGGTGGTGAGGGGGGAGAAGAAACACCATGAAAATAACTAACAATACCTTCAGCATAGGTCCCTCAAGTATAGTGATAATAAAGTGGTTCTGTATAGATTTGACTTCACAAAACCATATAGTGTTTCTCTTTGCTACAAGCAGGACCAACTCTACATCTGACGGATGTTTGTCTAATCTCAGACAGTCTCCAGTAATGAAGTCACAATAACCTTTTCCATATCATCTATTACAGTGTTTCATTATATTTGCTTTCAGAAAAGCTTTCCTACTGTTTAACTATTTTAAGTCCCCTATTCTTGTCTTGTCCAGCACAGAAACAAAATTTTTTCTACACATCTTGAACTTAATTCTGTGTTCTTCAAACTAAAGGTCCTCTATCATTACATGCATCTGATCACTAACCTCATGTTGAAGTGTAAGCAAACACATTCAACAGTGGCGAATTAAGTCTTCTAAAATTAGCTTCCCCCAAAACAAAAAGATTGATTTGGTGGTTTTTATAAATTAAATGTAATAGAATCCTTCAAAACCTGGACTGTATTGGAAAAAAATAATCAATGTCATAAGTAAAAAAAATTTAAAAATGTCCTAAATCCTCTGTCAGAGCCACACAGATCTTATTATTTTCAACTGAACCATCATGGAAAATTTTATACTCATTTCCTAAAAAAAAAAAAAAGCTTTTCTACACCCCCATGAAGGATCCCAAGTCAAAAGCACCTATTTTGGACTTCTAAGAGCAAAGCAGTAAAAATTTCATAGTGATGGACAATTTTTTTGGATCAGACCCACAGATCATTTGGCAAAATCAAGTGTTTAGTAGCAGCAGAAGCCACTAACACAGACTAAACACTTTCCTTTACAAGGAGTTCATGAAAAATGCTGCAGACCCTGTGCAGTGCCTATTGGACAGAGGTTGCTGGACATGAATTATAAAACCATAGTAGAACTAGTTAACATCAGTGACAGACGTAGTTTTGAGTAAAAATATTTTAATTAGATAGTTTATAGTTGCCTGTTACTGTTTCATTGAATATTCTACTTGATGGGTGGTGTCTTGAAATAAAAGTACAAAACATACTGCTCTTGTCCATACATTACTACATTAAATAGCCACTTGTCAATCAAAACAGCTGCGTATATCTACACACCAAGTTATTAATATGATGCTATTTTTTTTAATCTAGAATGATATCCTGTATTTCATTCTGAGTGGCCTTATTTCCATCATATTTTTTTTCTGTTTTTTAATAGCCATTTATATGTTATCTAGGATATCTTCAGCGCAATCTTAAAAAGGAAAGAACTAGTATAGAGCCGTCTCAGCAGAACATTAGTCACTCCTCTGCCACAAGGGCGCAACTTGAGAAGAGCAAAGTTCCAATCAAGGAGCAGTAGGAAGTGTGGAGGCAGGAAGGGGAAATTTTACCAAAAAAATCAGGAGAAACCTTATAATAAAGAGAAAAGTACATTCTTATTGCCTTTCTTCACAGGTCCTTTCCCACAGTAACGAAAATGATACAACTGTTACTAACCACCACACTATGCGTTGACTGACAGAACAACTTTGCATTATTAACTGCCACACTAGTTAAATACGTATTGTGCAGATGAAATCGTATATTCGACCATACTCCCATTCAATGAAAGCCTATTATTGCCTTTAGTGAAGCTCAAATCTCACTCTAAAATGGTACAGTTCAAATATCTGTCAAACATACCAGTAGTATTTGGTTCATCTAAGGTTCTGAACCAAGCTATTGCAATATTAAAAATTCAGAAAGCATCCATAAAATGCCTGCACAACGTATGTGACACAACAATATTTCATTTCAATTGCAAACATGTCTTCTTAAGAGTTATGTGAGCCTTAACAGAATGTCACAGAGTGAAAAAAACAATGCAGTGATTTGCCTTGTAATTGTAAAAGTAGATGCAGCAGATTAGATTTAAGAAAGCAATGAAGTTTGGCTGTTTTGTAGAAAATACATCACTATATAAACTACAGTTTTGGTTTCAAATATGACAGTTTTGTCATAATTTATAAATTATGTCACAGCCTTATCAGCAATCCACAGAATAGACAAGAAACAAACATAATACTTTTTAGCAAATGATGATGAAGATTAACAACCAAGTGGTACTTTGTCAAAATACTTTACGCTGCAATGCTATTATCAGCATACTGAGGACTTTTGTAAACAATGACATCAGCTTGAACTAAAACAGAGAAAGAAGCCAGAAGCGGTTATAAACTCCAACACACAATTTACATGACATAGGAGCAAAAATGTCTACAAATACCAAAGCAGACATGAATGTACAAAAACATAGAGAACTCTTATGAAGAAAACCAAAACTGATAAAGATCACCAGCACAGATGACAAGAAATTTATAAGTTTTTATTTTATACCTTTCTCGTTCTGGTGAATGCAAACTAGTATCTGGTCTCAAGCAGTTGGTACTAGCACTCCTAGCCCTGTCAAGGGAGGGCTGTAGTTCACTAGTGCCAGTGCATTGCATCCAATGGTAGAAGAGAAAGAAAAAGAAAACAAAGGAATACAATGTTAGATATTAACTCATAAAATAATGCTCTCTTTACAGAAAATGTAGAATCACAATGATTTAAGTAAGGAAAAAATAAAAGAGCTGACTGGATGACAGTGCCAAGATTTGTTCAGAAAATAAAAGCAAACAAAAGGCTGCTAGAAATTTTTTTGCTAACATCATTGAAATGTTTAAAACTGAATGAGACAGAACAACATCCACTTGTAAGAAAGTGGAATGAGAAATATCAGACAATAAATCTAAATCCTTATTAACAGCAGTAAATCTTAAGCTAACATAAAAGGATGTGATACACTGCATATAATATGTGAAATCATATTACAGTGAAGCTTATTTATTCTGAAAATCCATATTAGACTCAAACAGGATGGGGGATTAATTCTCATTTTCTTACCTAACCAGCTGATCATCTCCAAATTTCAGTATTTGTGAATTAAGGCAATCACGAAGGAGTGAAATATCCTGTCTAATCACAGATTTGGTCTTAGCACATGCAGGAAGAGTTGAGCTTTGTAAATGAAAATTATTTAAACAAAATGAAAATAAATTTGACATGTAACCAAAATCTTGTATATAAACCGAAGAATGTAACAAAGCAAAACATGTAACATGATTTTAACAGTTAAGACAACTCTACCTAATGCAAAGTGGTTTGGTTGGGGTTTTTTATGTAATGTAGAGGTTAATTTAAACAGTTAAGTGAAGCTATTTTAGGATTAGATCTCTTATCTTTTGGTTATAAAAGTGTATGAAACTTTTTTTTTTATTTAACAAGGCAAGACTTTTTTTTTTTTTTTTTTTTTTTAAAGGAACTAACTACTTAAAAGGGACTCTAAACACTTCTTACCTGTATAGATTCCAATGAGTAGCATTTTCTAGTAAAGGCATCTTGGGTGGTAATGTTTTATAGTGCCTAACGGAACTTCTTGAATGTGGTGGAACAGAAAAGAAAACAGAACAACACAAAAACATGCCAGAAATAAAAGCACAAGTAAAGGCAAGGCAACACTGACCAGAACATAAAATAAATGCATAACATTCTATGTATGTTTAATAACTGTATGAGTAGATTTCTCATTATATGTTTTTCTCAACTACTGTGACAGCTATGTGGGTGACACATTTTTATATTTTCATTTTTGTTAATACAGTGCATGAACTTGTGACAATACTGGTACAATTCAGATTTTTTTCCTTGTAATGAAAGTAATCTAAATTCCTTTTATAGAGATACCCCATCAAAATATACAGTCTGTTGTAAGGATTAGACTGCTATTAAATATGCTCTTTATTTCTCTTACTGATGCCTTAAATCTACAGAGACTTTACCTCTTCAGCAGCTAAGCACGAAAACCTTGCTAAAACAGTGATATATATAGTATCAAAAACTTAATTATAGATGTATTAGCATCTGGTATTTTTTAATGTCTTTTGGACGTCGTGTATCAGCTTCAAAATCTAACATTAATTACATGCTAATAATAATAAGCTGATTAAAAAACCTAGGAGATCTACTACATCAGCCAGTACAGCAGCACTCTGAGATGCTACATGACAACTGTTGAATATCATCACTTAGAATACATGAGATTTTAAAACAGGAATTTTTTTCTTTATTATCCAGCTCTACCCAAGGAACAAGGGAGAAATTTAAAGGCAGACAGTGGCTGCTGAATGGGAATCATGGCCATTTAATGGTTAAAGGTTAATAATCAAGTTCTAACAATTTTCCACATGACACAGCTGCAGTGTTATTAGCAGAAGGACCAGTGGCCTTGAGGATTTTGCAGCTTCAAGAACAGTCTGTCCTAATACGACATTTTGATTCCTGTTAAGGCTTGGACCCGCGCACAGCAGATCAACAATACAAACACAACTGTGTCACTCACAGTTACGAAATCCTGCCTGGAAACCCTAGTGTTTTTAAAACCCTGAGGGATTTAACAGAGGGGCTTTGACCCTTCTTGTACACGTTTAGTGGTCATCACTGCTCACTTCTGTACCAGAGGTCACTGTGATGTTGCAAAGTTGGAATAAAGGAACGGTTGTCCAGATATTACCAAGCAGATATTACCAACCAAAGTGGGTGTGACCTAAGACATGGAATGTGAGAACCCATGGTCTATGGCATAGGTACACGTCCTCCCACTGTTTCTGCTATTAGTCAACAATTGCATACAGATCGACAGCATGGGCAGCTAGGACTAGTATTATTCTAAACTGGTGTATTAAAGTAATCATATAACAACTTTGTAGCTTGGACTACTGCTATTAATATTTCTTTCATTTAACATGAAACCCTTATAATTTCTTTCCAAGTTTAAGCTGAAGCTGTCTTAACAATTAACATTATTCAGTTAAGATGTTTAGAAAATAAGGATAAAACCCTCTCAGCCCACTACAAATGAGAAAGGACAAAAGATGACAACCAATGCACAGACCAGTTTTTTGTTGAAAGGGTTTTTGAGACTATTCAGTCAAGGAAGGATATTGGCAATTTACTGGGTAATACTCAACCTTGGATTAGGCTACATAAGTCTCAGAGAAAAATTAAAAATCAATCCATTGTCTTCTATTGCCCCTATATTCACCTTCAATACATTATTAAAAGTACCATTATTTTTTTTACAGTATACCACTACTGTTACTGTAAAGGGGTGAATATGTTATTTTTCTTGATTACAAAAAATCACAGTAATAGTTATAACAAGGAAAATGACAAGAAAGGGCCATCCTGTCTGAAATCAGTGTAGTTCTTACCTTATTTACTGCTGCACATGCACAATTTTTAGCTGGTCAGTAGATTTGTAAAAATATTAGAAAAATATAGTGGTTTGGCAAAGTGCATCAGAAGTTCATATTACAATATTTACTTTGTGAATTAAGTGAGAATTTAGGCGTTTTCATTGAAGAATTCTGAAGAAAATTATAATCTTTAAGAGGGAAAGGATAAAGCACAGGGCTGGGGGCAATGAGGGAGGGTGAAGCCATAGCAAATGCAGCAGAAAGAGAAAGGCCATAGGAAGGAAGCAGGAAAAAATGCTATTATGTGGCAATAAACAGACATAAAACAAGAGGGAGTGAAATAAACGATTACATTTTAAAACCTACAGTGTTGAGGAAAAAGCTTCTTTGAACTGAGGTATGAGAATAAAACCTCTTTCTACTGATAATAAAAACTTAAATTTTAACAACTTCATTGATGCACAGGTTTGTTTCGACAGCTTTCATATTTATTATTTTACCTTTATATTTTTATAGTATTATGACTTATAACAGAACCCTATCACAGCATCTTTGATGCTGTTTCTAATTAGATGAAGAGAATTAAAGCAACCAAAGGCATATTAGAAAAAACCCTACCCTACAGGGGAAAACCTATCTTACACCAAGTAAATGAATAAGTATGTTAGACAACATGGTTTTAGAAGTTTGATGGTTTTAAACATACAGCATTGATACAAAACTCTTAGCAACAGCCAGATCTCGAACAGAAAAAGGTTAACTAATTGGTTGAAGTCGTTGAATGGTTAACTACTTCAACTTCAACTTATATTTTTACTGATTCCAAATGGAAGACCTTCTACACAATTTGACAAGTATTTTTAACAAGGTTAACAGATGTGGTGAAAAAAATAAAGGGTGCAGAATTAGATTGGTTAGATAAAGATATTTCAGTCCCACTTAGTTTCCCAACATCGGGAAGAGTTGAGACAGGAAGCTCTAAGCTTTGGAATAAAAGATTATTGAAGATTGAAGATAAGCCCAAACTACAAAGTATATTATGTCTGGATCTAATTTATAGCACAATTTATAGATGCAAAAACAAGTAATGTGAGACCACTCAAATCTGGGGTTCCCAGTGAGCCCTCATTAATCACTGTTCTTTCCCCTGCAAATGATGAAAATTAGCATGAGATTAGGTGTCATAACAAGTAAAGATTGTTGGCTTGTGTGTGGCTATAATATAAACATAAAACTGCAAATAAAAGAAAATATAAAAACAATTAAAAATGATTGTGTGAAACTATAACACTATCATGCATTGGGAGATCAGGACTTCTTTGACTAGACAGAAAATCTACCACAAAATACAACTGCAAAATCAGACTTTCTTCAACTGCTTTAATCCTTACTCCTGAAGTTCACAAACATATATACATATCTCAATCTGAACTAAAATGAAGAAAAAAGAACCACAATGTACTAGGAAGTTCTTTACTTACTGGGACAAAATACCAGTATGGAAAAAGTCGGGCACACAAAGTATAAACAACTAACCAGATGTGTTCGTGATTACCGAATTCCTGTATTTACCTGATGGTATGTAGGCACTCTGCACTTCTTCCTCGTTTTGCTCTGGGCAGCATAAGAAGCTCACTGCACAGACAGGATGGGTGGTGAGTGAAACAGATATAATTATGAAGCATTAGATGACATGGGTTATGCCAATGATATGCAAATGAAAACATAAAAAGAAACAAGAAGCTTCCACCCAGATAGATAGTCTGATAATGTTCAAACCCAGACTGCACTTCTCAAAGAGTATGAGCCCAAAAATGCCTGTGATAAATATATTTTAAACATATTCCTTTTAGCGTGGCACCTAATTTTGTGGGATTTCGCCTTTTAAAATTCAGAAGTACTCTTTCAGAGTTCTTCATGGCAAAAGGAATCCATAAACCAGCTACATTTCTCTAATAACCTCCTTTCTCATGAATTAATTAATGAAGAAATATTGTAGGAAAATATAATTATGCTTGTTGTTTGGTTGTCTGGGTGTTTGGTTTTTTTTTTCCTAGGCCACAAAAACATACGTGAAAAAGCAGGAAGGGTTTGCTACTGCAGATCGGTTTATGGTAAAAGTAACCGGTCACCCATTTGGGAAAAACAAAAAGATATGTTCATGGGAAGTATTATGTTTGGCCGTATATAAATTCTGACTCATAATTCTTGACAGTATTTTGTAATGCAATCCTAAAGAAATAAAAAAAATGCTTATCAGCCATCACACTTTTTGCTTCTTACTGTTTTCAACTGAGAAAATCAGCTGCCCATTCTATTTTTCATTTACTGTAACCAAACACATGCTACAGCCAGCGAGATGGTAAAATTAACACATATTTATGCCTATGGTAAATATGACTATGATATGAAATATCCCTAGGATTAATCTTGTAGTTTTATGCCCTTCAACACAATCAGAATGACCAAGCTCCAAACCAGCTAATTATTGTAAAAGGGAAATTACAGCTAAGCTTCATGTAAACATGCTATTTCAAAAGCAGCAGGGAATCATATGACATACTATGGCAACAAAGAGAGAAAACATTACAAAATAGATAAAGCAGAAGTTTTTCAATATTTTGTGCTTCATGCCATTATAAAATGACCCATTTAATTGATGCAGTATAGGTAGTATTTATCTAAAATTCTACACTGGGGACCTTGAAATAATGGCTTGTGAGTCGTGTGAGATTCAGCTTTACATCTGGAGCCACTAGCCTAATTTTGATGCAACAAAATGTATTAAAATTGAACTGATTATTTTTTTTAAAGCAAAATTTCCATTCATAAGCTCAGAGGACTGACAGAATTTACATGTAGGTTTCCAAATTACAAATAAACATGCATTTTAGGAAAAAAGTTACCATTTTCTTAAGAGTCGAGAAGTAGATGAAAAGCCTACATTAAATCACAGAGTACTTCGTTAAAATTTACTCTACCTTTCCTAAGCCAAAGAGTATCTATTGTAATTGGCTCACGGCAAACAATAATACAAAATTCATCCAGAAAAGGGGTATAAAATAGCAAATCCACCATGAAACCTTCAAGTTAAAAAAACAAAGCAAAAGAATCTATCACAGTATCAGTATACTGGTAATGTAAGACAATACTCACAGCTCTATAATAAATTGTCTGGTTCAGAGACATCTAGAATCAGTATTTTTATTCTAAAATAAGTGTTTTCTAACGTGAGTATTTTAGTACTTACATTAATAGATTTTAATTTGGAATAAAAGAAACAAAATAAATTGAAAGGGACATGCCCTTGAAAATTGGATGATGTTCCTAAATTCAGAGCAAAGTATACTGGTTAACTAGCTTTCCTGATTTCCTAGTAAAACACTTATCCTAACAGATGTTTATACATACACACACACACACACGTGTGTGTATATATATGTAAATACACATAAAAAAGGTAAAGTGGACAATTCAGTTCCACTGGAAATTTATCACACCAGATGGTTTAGTAAGAGGCTATAATAACTATTTTTACAAAGCTCTATTCAGAATATTTGATATTAATTTGGGACCAATAACAGATCATTGAGAAAATGATGAAAAGTAATCAGCAACTGTAATTTCTGCCATGTAACTATCAGGTAATTACTCACCTTTCAAGCCAAGTCTATGTTAGGCATCTGCCTGAATGTACTTGTTTAGATGAAGGGTTCAGTAAACGAACACCACAAAATACTTATAATACTACTGATACTAACATATCGTACTGCATAAAGATTTTTTTAAAATCCTTGGATGTGATTATCTTCCTCAAAAAAAACTGGTTTTGATCTTCCCTATAATGCTGCTCTTACGTACTGAAAGACAGTGAAAACTCTCTCCACAACTGAAGAAATCCGGGGGACAGATGAAGAGAGGAAAAAGGAGACCACTGCAGACAAGATTATTACTCAAGGAGAGTAAGTACATGGACCCATCTTTAAATCCTGCAGATAAGCCACATACATCCTTCATGTCTGACCTTTAAACTTCTGAAAAGTGTTTTCTGAACATTAAAAAAACCTGAAGACTGTGTCTTACTTCTCTGAAAAAATCTAGCAGTCCATTGCTGCTGTAGCTCTGGTCTGATGGCTCATCTCCAAGAAAGCCTCAATGCAAGCCCTGCTCTTCAAGCACAATTCATGTATCTATCATCATTTATATCATGGTTTGAGGCGTTACTGGAAGAAAATTTTCTGGACAGTTAACTGACTATATCTATTTCTACTGACAAAAGATACTTTTTAATATCTCTTCCTCTTCAGATCAGCTGAATAAGAAATTGCTTCAATAAACATCTTCAGGAAACACTACTCATAGTGAATAAATAGAAACATGAAACATTTGCAACAAGTGGAAATTACTTGAATTAGCTTAATTATAAATCTGACTACTAGATTTAAAAAGCATGTCAATTCACCTCTGAAAGGAAATTCAGTACACCAATCCAACTTAAGACAATTCTGTATATACTTCTTGCCTATAAGGTTGAATTTTAAAATGTTCCAAATAACTCCTTAATTCCCATATGTATGTTACCACAACAAAAAAGAAAAATAGGCAAGATCATATAAAAAAATGAATTAGTTTAACCACAAAATCCATCTGTTATTCAATTTCCGTGCAAACTGGATAAAGAGTTCCAGAAATGTTTATAATTTATTCTTACACATTTTCAAGACCACTATGAAATGTCTGTTCTGTATTGAATTTACATTTGGAAAGGTTTTCAGGCCAGTTGATCTTATATTAATTGTAAAAGTTTGCCATTATAGTTTGGTTATATAATTTTTTTTTGGAGTAAACAAACAATTCACAAGCACTGATAACCTATCTGACTGTCATCATTGTGTTTCCCAAATACTGAACTGAAACACCTTTTTAAACTTTCTTTCAGCTATAAACTAAACGGAATTCTCACTTTCTTCCATTTTATTAGAATATATTCCAAGATACCTGAAAAAAATGCCTACTAGGAGAGAGACCAAGCATTCTCGGAGTAGTGTATCCACTGCACATATTCCAGGGAGAGACGTGTACATGTCACACATCTAAGATTGGAGATTTTTGCTAATTACAAGCACCACAACTATCCTTGCTATGCTTGGGTACTGTACCAAGTTCACCAGAAGGTTGCATAAGATGTTGTGAGACTACATATATAGATATCCAAACCTATAATGCAAATCATAACATATGCAACTTCCAACTAATAGGAATGCATGCCTGGTATTTTGCTGGTTGCCAAAACAGATAAAATTCTGAGTTACAAGAATAGCTACTGCATACATGTAGATTTATGGTTTTCTAGGAAAAATCTCTGGGCTTCATCCATGAAACAATCAGCCAAATACTCTAGGACAAACTGAAGAACTTAGTCTAGATACTTGGTATTACTATCAACCTAGTGCAGTTTTACCAAGAAAAAAGGAGGTATAGATAATTTAACCATGACACTAGATTTGTCAGTTAGGATGATTTCTCTCCCTTCCCCATTACTGATAGTCATGTTTCTACCAAACACTTGAAAATTAGGCAAACTGACAAAGACATTTCTAAACTTTTTTCCAGGTTCAGGCTGACAATGTACCTTTCTTGATCAGACAAATACTGACTATCCATGTCTCTGGATCTGTAATCAACTGGAATTCTGGAGGCATCATGGTGTCTAGTTGGAGAACGTGATCTTCTCATTTGATGAATTTCATCTAAACTCCTGAAAGGCAGAAACACGTATGATAAACTTGCTTTCTCATAAATGACACAGCTTAATGGATTACAGTACAAGTTGGTTGAAGGAAGTTTTTAATCATTTAAGCGTTAATATATGACTTCTAAAAAAATATTGGATCCTAAGATTAACAAAAACCACCTCAAAGTATAGAAAGCAGCCATTTCTATCATATTTAGAAGTAAATGCCTGTTTCTGTGTACACTGATAGATTCAGTAATGGCATCTTCAAAGCCTGTACTTAAAGAATAACTGGGATAACACAAGAACTGGTGATAGCTCACATGAAATTAAGTTTTATGCATTTGTAGATTCATAGCCAGATTTCTAAAGGGCTGATTTTGGGCTGTCAACTTTTTGCAGGTATCTCCAAGTATTCTTTAAGAAATTCTGTGACAGGACATGGGAACTTGCAGCGTATTTTATCAATCTAAACCTAAGTATTATATAAAAGAGGTATAACTTTTATGAATGCAGGTAAGCTCTGACCTCCATAACAGTAATTTAAAGCTCTCTTCGCATGGAAAAGAACAAGAAAAGAAACTACTACTTAAAGGGCAGATTCTTCCTTTAGTTTAAAAACTGCCATTGGAACAAGAAGCATTAGTTTTTCAAAGTATAAAATGAAAGGATGGGTGCAATTGACTATGAAATAATTCATTTGTACATCGTGCTTGTAGATAGAAAGATGCAACAAAAGCACATACACAATTGTTTGCGAAGGCAGAATGAGGAGCTCTCATTCTCTATACTATAAAAAAAAAAAAGAATCAGTGCTGCCGTATTTTATGTACAACCATAGCCTTCTGTCTGTTAAGGATGCATTACTGAGAAATGCAATGGCAAGTGATTTGCTGAGTAGTGAAATAGCTTCACCTGTAAGAACTGATGTAACAGGGGGGGATGCATGCAGGGTCTTAAGAAGCACACAAAATTTCAACACACAAGAACAGTATATATGGCACAGAGGATGGAAAGGAAGAAGCAAGATCATGAGGATTCTCAAATGAGAAGCTGGTTTTCCAGAATATAGCATCATTTTGAAGCATCACAGGTGTCTGGTGCTAAATGACCAGTGATGGAACTCCAAAAAATCAGACAGAGATGGTTAAGGACAGTACTGTAGCACAGAATTTTGTACACAAAATTCAGCTAACAAGTGTAGATTTTCAGCAAACTACTACAGCTAATGGGCAATAAAGCTGCTGCTAGTGCAACACTTCAAGCTCTTGCAGTAATTCAAGAACAAATCTTCTTAGAAACTGGAGGAAAGGAAAACTGGGAAAAACTGGCTGATTTTTAGGGTTCCACAACAAGCTGCAAAAGAAACTTATTGCCCTGCACAATAAAACAAACAAAATGAAGTGGGTCAAGTTTTGTGCTTAAACAGTCTATACAACACTATTCAAAAAAAGCATAAAGCATGCAAATGAAAAGTTCAAAAAGGATTCTCCTATTAATAGGTTGTCTATTAAAAGCAGTAAATGCAGAAAACAGAGCTTTATAAATCACTATCTGATTCTGTGAAGTGTTTTTTACTTCTTCCATTAGAAATGTCACATTTGAAGTGCAAATGATAATTTCAACTTGCTGGTACTTCAAAATTAGTTCATTCATAGTTATTATACAATTTGTACATGCCACTACTTATATCCTACAAATATACTTAGGTGGCTTCATAAAAGATTCAGCCACTGACTGAAAAACCTACCTATTGGTTATGGTACACAAGTGATGAAACACAGAGGAGGTATCAGTAAGAAGAGGTAAGTCTTAGAGTTATGATTCATCCTATGAGTGCTCTTGAATAATTAATAAAAGCATACATCAAGTTCAAATACTACACTATTAAAACTCAGACATAAAAAAAAGTTTTAAGATTGTGAAAAATTGCTGAAGAAAAGTTAATAATGACAGATGATACAAACTTGAAACCAGCTAGTCTTTCACTAACTTGTGACGCCTACCTCTGTAATGGCACATTTGGTAAACGTGAACGGGTCCTGCCCTGATCGTCGCCACGGTGAGGAGATACAGATCGTGAACGATGATGTGTTGTTCTTTGCTGTTCTGGCACAGTAAGTGTCGTAGATTTACTTTCTCTAGTACTAGATCTATAACCTACTGGCAAGAGGGCAACAAAAGGAAATTAGAGAGTGAAAGTACGGGTTTGGAAAGAATTCAGATGGTTACTCCTCCCAGAACCATACAGCTAAACAGTTACACAACTCTCAAGTCATCATTCAGCTGTTATACATCCCAACATATCATGCAGCCAGGATAAATTACGAGCATTACCTTTAAATGTCTACATGTACAGAGACAGAGAAACTGACACGATTTTCATTATGTACTGGTAGATATGGAGGAAAGAACCAAAATAATTTTCTGACTTGGGGAAGAGTACGCAGAGTAACTTGTACTTCTAAGTTGTCATACAGTAGCAAACATATGAAAGGAATCCAAGCAATACACGATTACGTTATCTAACAAGCGGAGAAGGCATGCTTGTGTACCACAGCACAGCCTGATCCAGGACTGCTCATATATGTAAAGCATTCTTCTAACTCTCTCTAAATACAAAGATGTTCTCTTACTGAACATGGACAAAACCACCTACTTTAAAAATTTACGAGCATTTAGAGTGTACAGAACATTGGGTGTTGCATACTGTGCAGAACATTTTTTCCAAATACTATGAATGAGCTGCAAAATTTCTCATATTCATTTTCACATAGGATTAAAAAAAAAAGAAAAAAAAATAGCAGAATGTTAGTACATTGTAAAGCACTGATATTCCTGTGTCTTTTTGCGTGTAGCACACTGTTTGCCTTGTACACTTTGAATCCCATTCTAAAACAGACAATGAAACTCAATAAGATAAACAGCTTTCAAAAGGTGCCTGTTATCTTTCCAAAAGAGCCTAAGGAAATTTGCTCAGACTTCAGCTGCTCACTTGTAGATATTGAAATTACAAGTATCCCTCAACAGAAAATCCCTTAATGACAGAAAAGGTCATCCCTTAACTCGTCCATTAATGACTTTACAAATTATTGTTTAGATTCCAAAATAATAATTTTGCTGCTTCTCTGAATTTGTCTAGCATAGTTCCTATAATGTGTTTGTTCATTTAAAAAAGCAGCCTGTACCAGAAATCTTTCCATGCAAGAAAAGGCTATGATTTAGTCAATCAGTCACCAATTGTATTAAGTTGCACTTTTTAAGGATCTTGTTACAGAGTTTCAAGTTTGAGGTTTTTTTCATATTTTGTATAATTTGTATAATTATTGTAGTTCCTCTCTGATCTTCTACCAAATTGTTATAGCCATCTTAAAAGTGCAAAAATCCATATACAGAGTCTGTATTAGGCTTGGTCATTTATTCAACGACATTTAACAACCTGTTTAGCTGCAAGTCTGAACCCTGATCACAAATGTCAAGGAAGCGTTCACGCTTTTTTTCCCAAACTGTGCATCAGTTTACCAATGTATCCTAATGGACATGTAACTTAGCTAAATGCATTCTCTCATGATTAGATCTGGAGGAAAACACTTTGTTAAAACATTGATAAGTAATCCTAAAATAAAAATTTCTTCCACCATAGAACAGATTCATCTTAGTAACACAAAAACAAGAACAAGGACCTACTAGATAATGCATTTTATCATCCCAGCAACTCTAAGATGGTTTTCCCTGATTATACAGCTTACATCACAGCCTCCAGAACTCTGTCCGCCTTTTATACAGTACTGAACAAACTGGAAAAAGTTATTCAAAGATAACAGAAGAGCACCTAGCTGCTGTAATATCCTACAGTAGCTTTCAGCCTTACAACAGCTATCCAGCAACTTCAGTAAATAAAAAAAAACATTGGCTTCAATAAGTTCATGTTTAATATATTTACCATTATGAATGTGATAGGGAAGGCAGATAGGAGGGAGACAGTGTTGACAAAAAAATGATAAGACACTTTTACTACAGACTTTCTAATTACTGTCAGCTAGAAAACATATGCAGAAAGACCTTTGCAAGTTCTGCTATCGTTTTGTCCAACTTTTGTGTCTTCTACTTCATAGTATAGCTGCTGGTGTGAGAACACGGGAAATAATTCTTCCATTTCTTGAAGCAGAGGGGTGGGATGAGATTCATAAATCAGGGAAACAAGAAGTACTACAAGTATTGCTAGATCTTAAAGTGCAGCCTTGGGCCCAAAGAAAAGCACTTGTAATAAGAATATATCACGTAGCTCAGAAGCAACCCAGGGACTATAATGTTAAGTGCATGTGTACACTATTCTCAAACAACACTGAGTTAGACAAGTCAAATAAAATTAATTAATGTAATGTCATATTTAAAATGTGACATTACTCAAGTTTGGGAAGGGTAGGGGCTATTGTTTGAAAACCAGAGAGGAAACAGAAAAAAAAACACCTTTTGGAGAGCTCGCTTGTAGCTACAAAAGAGAGCTCACGAGTAGCTACAGAAACCACAAATGCTTGCCACTTAATATTTTTAATAGCAAAGCTGTAGTGAGTACTGACTGCAAAATAGGCCTATAAAAGTTGATAGCATGCATGAAAGGTTTATCAGCCTTTTCACGAAGAAAGACTCCTATGTTTCGCAGGTTTTGATGTACTGTGGTGCTGGAGTACCTTACCTGCCACAAAAGTGTTTCAGATTTGTGTAATAAAATCAGAAAGAAACATGAGGATCTCTTTGATCTCATGACAAGGACCAGGTGCAAATTTTGAAGCAAAAAAGGGGCTCAGTCAGGACTTCAATGCAGATTCCTTCATCTCACATACTAAGGTTGCTGCAGGAAATGTCTGGGGTTTTGTCAGAGGAAGAAAAAAGACTACACATGACAAAAGCTGGATGTGTTCAATTTCCCAAGGGATAACTAAATCAAAGTTGTATGTGCTAAAAGATATTTCATTTTCCAAAAAAGCTTGATTTAGATAAAATACTGTCACGTCTATCAGAAGGAACACTAGTTAACATTTATTCAACATTAAAATCAAATAAATCCAAAACTTCTTTCCCAGCTTTAGGCAGCTGCACCAAAATGCATAGAATTTAAATATTAAATATTAAAAATAAAATATAATTTTCAGTTTAAAAAATATTTCAAGAGGATCTCTAGTCTGCTTAAAAAAATACACCTAGTGTTACCTTGTACTCTTAAAAATGTTTAGAAAGATGACATTATCTTATATATTCCTCATAGCCAAGCTATCCAGGGAATATCTCAAACTTGTGCATTGTGGTACACAAAGTTTACAGAACAAACAGAGAAACAGCAGTTCACAGTTATCCTAAGTATTGGCTCAAGTATTGTCAAGTTGGTCATATCACATCCATATTTCCATAGTGACCATGACAGTGACAGCAACACTTCCTCAGAACCATCCTCAAATACAAAGGCTCTGTGCTCTCCAGAGTGTGCAGAGTAATTTTTTGTGTGGACCAGCATGACAGCAGCAATCAAGCTTATGGCAGTTTATGCACAAGAAGTTTCTCAGTTGCTCATGGGAAACTGTCAGGTGAGACATGAAATGGAAGCTGGATGATGATGAAAATGGTTCTAGCAAATGTTTGATACCAGAACTCTTTTTCTCTCTCTTTTTCTTTTTTTTTAGGACAATATAGACAACAAAAAGGTGTTGTGTTGATGTAACCGTGCTGCTACAGTAGGAAGGTAAGTACAATGCAATCATTTATACAGACTATATGTGATAGAAAAATAAATTGTCCTGAAGAGTTACCCATAGCATAAGCAATACAGCTCATTAAAAATACCCTTTGGGATATTGCCACCTGTATATCAGCTTGGTTTTTTTTTTTTTCTTTTAATTAAGAAAGTTAATCATGTTTAGGTTAAAAAATTTGGCCTCAAAACATATTCTGTTTTTATTAAACCCTTTACTGATCCTTCCCATATACTTAGCATTGGTGAGGCCACACCTGGAGTAATGAGCTCCCCAGTACAAGACAGACATGGAGTTACTTGTATGAGTCCAGATCAGGATCACAAAGATAATAAAGAGACTAGACCATGTCTCATATGAGGAGAGGCTAAGAGATTTAAAATAATAATTTCTTCCTGTAAATAGATGTGGGCATACCACAAAAACCTGTCAAAAATCAATTCTGTTAAAGCTGAGCTTCAAACTGAAGTTAAGTTACTTTAGCTGTTGATATAAACTCCTTTTATTAACAGTTCTATGAGCTGATTTAAAAATATATTTATATATCACTGCTAGATACTACTAACAAATGAGGACAGTACAATTATATGAAAGATAAGGCACATTTGTCGTATGACAGGGGGAAAATACTATTCTTAAAATATTCCTGAAGTTATCAAAGTGCCATTATTTTTGATGTAGCAGTCTTCCATTGACAAGCAGTGGTCTTCTGAAGCTGCTGAACCCTCTAGTAAAATAGCTTTCTCTGTTATTACTAAATGCTAATACTGTATTTGCCTTAGTAGTTGGTAAAAGATTTGAAATCTTTAAGGATTTCCAGTATTAGTTGAATTAGCCAAAATATTTTTGTCATTCCTTTTTTAGCTTACGGTGGTGATCAAATGAACTTTTGCACTTCTACATTTTGCAGTTATGTGTCTTTTTTTTAGAAAACGAGCAATAATTGTGAAAACCTTGAGATATTAAGAAAGCAAAATAACTTCCTTCTCTGCTGAATATTTCAAGAGAAATAATAAACAACTGTAAGAATACACCTTTAATAAAGACAGAGGCTATTTATCATAGATAAGCACCACAGTGGGTAACATTGGTAAGTAAGTGGTAAAGGAAAGAAAAGGGGCTTTAAAGGGTAACATATGCATCATATGTTGTAAACTCAATTTTTATATTCTTACTTCTGTTGAGAAGGAATAACTTAATCATAGACTAATCTAGTTGAAGCCAATAAAGGCTATGCCAAAATGGTCTAAGAGTGCACCTGAGCTGCATCATCATCCTACATTATGAGGAAATGCCTCTATTTGTCTTTCCCTTCCACACTCATACCTTGCAGGAGAACGTGTAGGAAATATGGACCAGACAAGAGCTGCAGTGCAGTCGGCTGAGGTCCATGGTACTAGTGGGTGGATGAGGGAAGGGCTAAAGACGCTGCAGCACAACAAGGAACTTGCATACAACTTAGTTTTAACAGAGGAGACTATTAGACAGAGAAGACAGATACTGTACTATTCATTCAGTGCAAATGAAGCTAGCAGTCCAAAATCTCAGAAGATTTAGCAATGTGGTAAGTAAGGAAGGTTGGATAGTAGGGTGGAAATGCATAACTTGGTGACCAGGCACATTTATGAATCTGTGCCTCAGATTCTCAAGCAATTCATCAGACAGTGGGACTAGCAACCTTTTCCAGCTCTCACTGCAAAACACATTATCATATGCTGTCTAGGCTGCCACATATTTGTGGCTGATGACTGACATTTTCTTTGCCCTTTGTGCTGGAAGCCTAAGCCTTATTCAAGAATTCAGACTGCATGTGTAAACAACCCCCCCACATTTATATGTATATCCACTTCCCATAGGAATTGCAAACAGATGAACTCCACTTAGAATTGCCAAACAAATGTATCCATTAAATTCAAAATAGAGAAATTTGTGCTTGGTCAGGTCACCTTCCAGCTTGTTTCTGATTAGCTGGACTTTAAAAGGAGTCTGCTCACCAGGTCCTTTGAGTTTCAGTTTAGAGACTCTCAGTTCATTATAACTGCTACTCCTACAGATTAAACTTGCAATTTTCTATGGTGATCTCTGAGAAAGTTTGGATCCATGTATGCTTCAAAGGTGCACCTAAGCATGCATGTGCAGCCGCAAGAAATTTCTGTAATTTCTAATGCATTCAGCTAAACATTTTTTAGCACCTCGTCTCAGATGGAAATTTGTTTATTCCAAATGGCAAATGGATGCCTTTAAGAACTGGCAGCTGAAAAAAAGCCCCAGTTCTTAATAAAAGATACTGAAATCTTGAACCTAACTAAGTCTACAGAGATACACCTTATCTACCTTGCCAACTAAATAATAAACAGAAAAAATATTTAAAATTATTTATTTATCTTTATTTTAAATATTCTCTCAGCTGATGCAAAAATATCAAGACTAATCATTTCACTAAAGCAAATACCATTACTAGACATACCTGAAAAAAACTTCCCTCTTAGTAACTAGGTGGTAAGTATATTAAAGTAAGGAAAGAGCCCATTCAGTATCAAAGGAAGGAGAATTTGGCCCAGTAAATATCAAAAGGATATTGCATTAATACAGAATGTGATTTATTATAATAAATAAACTGTCAGATTATTTTAAACACAGATCAGGAAGATAGAGAGCTTTCCAAATCCCACCATGATTTAATTCAGTGATTTTCATCAGGAAGATCCACAGAAAAAACTGAATTAGCACTAGCAACAACATAGTGACTCATTCTGTTTGGGACAATTGTGAAACATTCATCTAACTTGTGGCAACAGTCAAATAGATGCAGAAAAATGTGGTATCCAAAATGATCCTCGGGATTTTCAGTATGTAAGGAATGCTGAACTAAAAGTCAAACCATGACAATCTCTTCAAGTATATAGTTATGAACATTTAGGGTAATGATAGCTCATGAAAGCTTATGAAAAATATAAAAGATATAGCCATGCTACATGCATCTTAATCTACAGCCATGCATTCTCAATAAAGTCCATGGGAGACTGCATTATATCTAATTCTCAAGCAAAAAGCAAAATAAAAAAAAAAGATTGCAATAGACAATGAAATCTTAATTTGTATTTAAAAAATATTTTAAAAACTTAATTTGTATTTTAAATAAAGCTTGAGACATCATGCAGTAAACAATTAAACAATTTGAACCATTCAGTGGTTCACATATGAAGAGTGATATGCAGAAGAAATATCAATGAATGAATAGTAGAATCTTTTAATTCATCACAATTTAGGACAGATGCCATGGAATAATTGGGACAACTGTTTTTTTCACAATGCACCTTCCAAAAGCAGTATCCTCAATATTCCAAAATGTTATAAAGAAAAAAATAACAAACAAGCAAAAAGAAAAAAAGAAAGCAGGACCATGCTGTTCACCCACGCACCTGGAGGAACAACTCCAATACCATCATCAACATCATAATCTGAGATGTCACTATCACTGATTGGTCGAGATCCTGCACAACAGTAAGGTAAACAAATACCTGAACATCTGGTCATGTTATAAAATGTAAAAATATGTTCATTTAACATACTACTGAAATTAAAAATATTATTTTAAGTCTAAACGATAGAGGAAGAGAACTAAAATGGTGATTGACAGTGATGTTTCACAAGACAACTGAACCAATTTAACACCTTACAGCTGCTGCAGCCTCCTTTCCCCTCCTCTCCTTCCCGCAAGTCCTCAATAATTCTCTACTAGGATAGTTTATCTCACTAAACCTGCAAAAAAGTTCACTCAAAGAAAAAAAATACTTTTGTGCTACTTCAGTGAGCAAGCTGAATCAGCTTGCTGAACAGGAAAGGAGAGATGGCAGCATATGGTGAGAAAGGGGAAGAGGAAACAGCATTGCCAGCTTTTAGTAAAGTTCAAATACCTCATAAAAACTAACCTTTCATTTGCTCTCTCTGTACATATCCTTACGCAGCAATTACAGCAATATCACATTTTTATAATTCAGTCCTGAATGTGCACCGATTTCCTATACATTGGCTGAAATTAATTACTTCCGTGTTTAAGAAAAATCAGAAAAATAGCTTTGAAATGTTTTTAAAGATAATCCCCTACATGCTTTGTACTTCTAAATAAATCTGAAATTAATTTAAATGAACAGAGAAGCTACAATATTCAAGTATCTCAATATATCTGTTATTTTAATATACCTCAAACAAACCTGAAATCAGACTCATCAAAACCACTGTACCTCCTAAATACAGGCATATGTCCCTTTGCTGCAAAAGCACACTTCTCATCTGATTGTAGAGTGAGCATATTGGAGGATGAGATTGAATTTATGATGAAAAGTATTTTTAAACCTCATATGACTTCCAGGATATTTTTTTTTAATAAAGAGCTTTTAGTTATTAAAAAAATATCCAATAATAATAAACTTAATCTTTTTCTTTAACAGAAAATTTATGCAAACAAATGTTTGAACAATTTTCTTTTGCTAGTGGAAGCCAAACCAATTCCAACAGGTTTCACATGCTTGAAAGTTATGCGTCACAGGTGAAAGACTGTCATGTCATAATGTCATAATTTGCATCTCTTTTCTGCCACACATTTTCATTATGTTTAAAGACTATGAAATAGTATTCTTATTTTGTAGTTTGTAGTAGAAGTTAAATACCATTACATTTATTAGCATTTATAATTTAAAATTCAGGAGAGATTAATAGAATCTGGACCTACTTTGTAATTTTTTGCTAGTGCTTTCTCCACCATGAACATGTCTTCTTGGCATGAAAGGTGATGGCTGAGGCAGAGGTAGTGAAGATTCATCATGTGTCTGTAGCTTATACCAATGTGGTTCATCATCTAAAAGTGCTGTCTCCAGCTCTATAAGAATCTAGTAGAAAAATTAACAGCTATTAATTTTACTTTTAAGGCACACGCACACACAAACACATATATAAAATATATATCATATGTATTCAAAACCATCAAAACCAAACAGGAGAAATGTGATTGTATGTATCACCTCTCCAAGAAATTCACTCTCTTCTTCTTGTACTCTTGGCTGATCCCATACGGTTATTTCAAGCATTCGTTCTCTAAAATCTCTACGATGTACATGTGAGTAGAGAAAAGTTTGGTTCCATTTTGGCTCTAGACTTTTCTTTACTGTTTTGGTCCTCCTTTTACTCTTATCACTGAAACATAAATATTTGTTGTAAATTGTTTGTAGAGATAAATCACAAAATTCCATCAACTAATAGCACTTACTGCTTTAATTCTTTCTGATCTGGTAATGCCTAAAAGAGAAAAGTATTTGCTGTACAGTGGATCACATTCATCCAAAGTCCACAAAGTTATTTGATACTGACTTGCATGATTCAAGTGTGATTTTTTTGTTATAGTGAATCTAACTGTAACAATGAATTCTTTACTACAGAAGCATTCATTTAAAAGTTGATTCAATACATGGTAAATTACAACATAACTTTCTAAACTGAAATACTACTACCTTCTATCTGGAAGAAAATACATTTTTACATAGGGATTCCTGGGGCGTCCATCTAGTCTTGCTGGCAAATCTGTTGCTTGCAGAACATTTACTATTAACTGATGTCCCACTTTGTCGTACCACAGTTTAACCTATAAGAATCAAGTTACCAGAAAACAATACTGAAAATGGAGAAAAACCAGAATTTTCAAACATCATCACATTAACCGCAATGTAAAAGAAACTACTGTTTTCCCAAGATACAATTAGATATGTTTTATTTCACATCCCTTAATATTTAATTAAGTTAGATGGAAAAGATGACAATATATACACCAAAGACCTTTGTATTTACCACACCTGAATAAAATGGTGGTACCTGATTACATTTACATTGTTTATTGTACTCACTGCATAATCTTCTACCTGTAAGTACGTTTAAACCAGCATATTTCTTGCCTCTGCACCTTAAAAGCTACATTCAGATAGGAAACCTTCACAGCAGCTGAACTAGAGACATAGTCAAAATCAATCTACCTTGATTTGTAACCTTGCAAATGTTCTTATGAAAAGGGTAATACACAGCTAAATCATTTCTTAAGAGAATCATCATGAAATTTTTGAGTCTGCTGTATACTTAAGAATAAGATCAATATAAAAAAATATAAAAATGTACAAAACAGTTAAGTACTCACAGTATATTTAGTAAGCACAGCTTCAGTTAGTATTACAGACATTTCCAGCATGTCGTGCGTATCTAAATTGAAATGCATTACTGAGTAGTGTATCTCTTAATAATCACACAGCTCTTTAAATGCCACCATAAAGAAGGTAAAGTGAAACTATGCTTGTTAGCTGTTGATTACTGGGCATGTATAGAAGAGCCACCATTTTCAGTGCAGAGGGTACACGATGACAAAGTACAAGGCACTTTTATGTGTTTTACTCTCAATGTAAATTCCTGTGCTCTTTGGTGTATTAAGACAATTCTTTACCTCTGCTGTGATTACAGTGATGGTTTGTGTTTGTGAGGGTCTTGAAAAAACATGTGAAAGAATGTTGTCTTTACCAAGAACAGATATTTCTCTTAACCTCCCAATTAGACCTTGGGAATGTGGACAGCTGAGGGACCAGCACTTTGTAGATTTTCATTACAACTCAGGAAAACAAAAGATGCTCACAGAAAGCTGCCCTGGTAGGACTTGTGGTGCATCTCGTAGGGCTCCAGGGCTGGTCGGAGATATAACAGAAATAGAAGGCCTTTCCATCTTCTGAGATTCAAAAGAACTTGAACCTGAAAACATATGAGAAACACATGAAATTTCAGTCCAAAATTTTGAAGCAAATATGAATAACTTATGAATTGCTTTTTCTTTGACTTGTATAAAGTTGTATTTATACACAGTCTAACTGGATTAATATACAGAAAGATTTTAAACTGATGTAGATAGCATGGTGAAAAAGACTGTCTGCATACCCTTTCCCCAGATTAAACCTTCATTTGTTTTATCTGAAATTACATAGAAAAAAGTGTTCCTCATATAGCAGTGGCAAACCATACCGAGTGTTTTAAGTACAGTATTATCCTCTGAAATAATTACACATTTCCCGGTCCAAATTATTCTATGATCTCAAATCTTTGATGAATAAACTCACATCTGTTGTATGAATTATACTCCTACTACCTCTGAAATTTTAAAACCCGAGGAACTGGCACATGGGAAGGTATGCAGGACATGCACCTGGCATGCCGGAGGATCTGTCAACTGCTGGACATCAGCAGTTCTCCACGAGCGAAATACAGCCCTCACTACTGAGATGAGCTCATGACAGGTGTTTCAGCACCCAGTGGCCCCACAGGACCCTGTCCCACGGAAGGTTTCTGAATGCATCCCAGACAAGACTCAGACAAGGAAGGTCTGGGAGCCACGGCCCTCACACACTCTAGCTGACACCATTCAAACAGGGTAGTTAAAAAGAAAACCATTATTATGAAGCATGATAAACAAGACATTCACCTAACCAATGCTTTCTTTTTAAGAAAAGGGGAAGCAAGAACTCTAGGTTTATGCTGGATGGTACAGGAGGTGAAATCCTGACACCATTTATACTTCTGGCAGTCCCTTATACCTGTTTGGTCTTTTATGTAAGGGCAAGTAAATGACTGTTTTGGGCCATGGCTTGTATACCAGTATGGTACTAAGACCACAAGACAGAGAAGAAAAAACCAAAATCCTGCTAACTTTAGAAGTCCATACGGCTTGAATCAGATTTACATTGTTTTGAATTTAACACACAGGACCAAAACACATTGAATTTTGTCATGCAAAAACCTTTGAGCCAATGCAGTCTCCCAGTGCTCATCTTTCACAAAGTTCATTACCAAAATGATTCTGCTGGATACAAGACCATGCTTAGTGAAGGAACAAGGTGTGTACTCACTAGACTCTAACGGGGGGTGAGAAGTCTCAGGAATCCGTGGAATATCACTAAAACATGAATATACACATAGTAATTAGAAACAATGGAGATGACCTTCTGCTGTGACAAATACATTTCTGGGACACTTTTTTAGAAATATGGATCTGTTTCTGTTCTAATGGGTTATGAGGAAAGAAAGGGGAAATATTTAAAGACATATTTTCCACCAGAATTCATGAAAATCTTACTAATGCAAACTACTTATTTCAAGGTAAGGAATTAACAGACATAACAATATCAGCACTACAATATTAATATTGTGGATGGATTCCACAATCTTTTTCAACCAGAACAATAAAGTTAGACAGCTTTTAGGAAAAGAAAGGTGTAAAAGGTTGCGTATCTACAGATGTTCAACTATTTTTTGGAGGAAAGAAAGCCCAAGAAACAAGACAGATTAACTCACTAGTAATTTTTATGTAAATGTCTCAAGGAGTTCAAGGAATGAAACTGATGAAAATGTCTTATAATAAAAAACAAAGAAAAAACAAATAACGTTAGTAATGTTAAAGAAACAAAAGGAAAAAGCAAGTAACATTAGCAATGTTAACCAAACAGAAGAATAATGCATTTCTTCAAACGCTAAAGAAAAAAACCAAAACTCAAGCCATACTACAGTTGGGTATGGATATTTTTCAACATACATGTACCCAGCACAAACACAGGTATAAGCAAAATCAAACTGGTTACGTCTACAAAGATACATCAAAATTTTGCCATCAACAAATTTACTTTGCCATTAAAATCTGGATAATGCTAGCTCCTGGCTCTTTTCAGTTCTCAGCAATCATTGAAAATACATTGCAAGAGCAAGAAACAACTGTTACTGTCAAATGTTAGCAAAGCAGCAGAACAGGAAAATGGAAACAAAGCTCTTCAGTGAATTACTTTAATATATTTTCATCTACACAAAATAATCCCAAACTGGAACTACAATAACATTTCAGAAGAACATTTACAAGATTTTAAGTCTAAAGCTGAGCATTTTAAAGGTATTCAGGTATTCCTCTCTTCAGTGAGGAATCACTACCTTACTGACTTGGGAGTCCATAAAAACTGATACTCCTATATATGTATATGTCACTTATGAAAGAGACACTAAAGTCAGAAAAGGAATGTAACAGTGCCCAGTCAGTTAGTCTTAAATTCACTTTTCATGTCCTGCTATTCAAACGTCTGGTGCCTGTGTTTTAAAAAAGCCTATTTCAGCTCCAAGGTAATGTGCCTCATCAGCTTACATCTCACTTGACTTTGTAATTCAAGAGTAATGTGGTTTCCTCAGACTCATGACATTATAACTGCATTACTCATTTTTGACATGGCATAGTACTACTTTACAAACATACAAAGAGATTAATGACCTGTTGCACAGCAGGGTTGCTGTGCAGACTTCTTCCTCTTAACATTTTCTCTCTTCCCAGGGCAGTATTTCCAAGGCAATTCACAGCACTCTGAAATATTTACTTACCATATTCAAACTTACTTTTATGTTCAATAAAAGATTAAGTTTGTAATATTTTCTTGTGCTAGACTATGAACACTCTCATCTGCAGTACAGTATTATTCATAATAACATCACATTATAACAAAGGCTCGTATGTGCAAGGAGTGTTTGAACATGGAAAGTGCAACCGAAATGTCAAGTTTCATAATCCTTGTGTGGGTCAAGACACTAAAATGCATTTTGTTTGGAATTTTTCCTGTACTGTCAACAATAGAGTAGATGAGAAGACTAAAAGATAAGCCTCAAATATTCTTTACATATATAAGGGCTTAAGAACTGATTTATGTTTACATGAAGGCACCTTCACACTCATATCAACACAAGAATCAGATCCACACAGTTTACAAGAGGGAAAACCAGGTACTGGAACGAAGATGCCACATCATGAAAAAAAATGGTCAAGTTGAGGGCATTTTCCTCACTTAGAGCTGCCAATACAAAAGTCCTCACCAGGTAAAGGTAAATGAAAAAAATAATCAGACCTTCCTTAAGACTTTACTCATTAGACAGGAAAAAGATGAAAGTACAATTTTTTTTAATGCAGTTTTCTAAACTCCCTGTAATTCTTATGAAAAACTGACAGGAACAGTGGAAAACAGAACATAAATTTCAATTCCAGAAAAAATACATGGTTTGCAGTAGAATTTTTATTTTAAATCCTTAAAACTTTATAGCACAATGGACAGCTTTCTGGTTTTCTTTTAAAATATATATATTTTATATAAATATATAACGCATGTGTATCTATGTGTATACATGTGTGCATATATATAACCTGTTGCTAGGAAATCTCAACCCTAATTTATTTAAGTACAGCTCCACACCAAATCACAAGACACAAAAAGAAAAGAATGTAATATAGTACTGATGACCAAACTTGTGGCAGAGTATTCTAACAAGCTCTGTAACAGTTCCACTTTCTGCTACTGATTTCAGAATGTACATGAAGTAATTTAAAGCTATGTTTCTGTCTATATATGAATTTCTTACAAATTCAACAAATCAGTATACCTAATTATTTCTGAAATATTACATGCACACGAGAAGAATAAGCGGTATACTAGGTTTTATCAAATGCATGAGTGCTATTTTTAAAAATGTTGGCATGTTAATTAAAGAATGAAACTTCTTAAAAGAAACTATAATCTAAAACTTGTTATGCAGGAAAATGAGTCTTATCTAGCCTGATTTTTTTTTCAATTGCAGAAAATATTCTGACACTATGATTTACAAAAAAGCTCTTCAGAAGAAACAGCAGCTCATGACTTAAAAGGTTCAAAACTAAAGTAGTCAAAGCAAATGGTAAAAAAAAAAGTAAGAAGTTGCACAACCACTTATTTAAAATAGTAATAAAATTTTTCTCCCCTTTTGGAGCAATGTGAACATCAGAAAAGTAATGACAGACATACATCCAGTAAAAAGTTGCCCACATCAAACTTTGTCTTTCTATCTCTGCCTTGGAAGGCAAAGGTATTCTGTGGCCTTATGTGATGTTACATGTAATTGTCTTATGTCTGATTCTTCCACACCTCAATTAATACATTAATTAAACCAAACCATACCTTAGGTTGAGACTACTCTGTGCAGATATGGCTTGTAATGATCATTATTTTGTAAAACGCAGGAACACCTATGATTTCTCTGAGGGCTATAGTCAAGAGTTTGGTCACTGAAGACAAAGCAAATTCAAATGTGGTTGTAACCCACACATTTTTAGGTTGCTTTAGGGACAGAAGCATGATCCTCTAAACCCTACAGAATTATCAACATTTTCTGAGTGTTTGTGCCCGATGCTTATCCTCCTGTTTCCAAAACCATTCCTTCCCATCAGAACCTGTAGATCAATCTGCCGTTTTCACTAATTACATTCTTTGAGTGACTCTAGAATTCAGTACTGTCTGGTTTCTGATGGAGGTTCAACCTCCTTGTGAGAACCAACAGTAGCATTGCCCAGACAGAGGACCTGAATCACACCAGTGAAACAACAATTACAGGAATATTATCTGTGGCAATCCAAGCAAAGATAGCTAGCATCTGACAAAGAAGAGACAAATGAAAAAACATTTGTTTTACCTGCACTGTCCCATAGAGATCACCCAAGCACACAAGAAACGGTGAGTTAGTTACCATGCCAGGTTTCTTCTCCAAAAAGCATCATCAGAGGATTTTCTACGTTGTCCTATGTTAACCACCTATCACGCTGTATGCATATTCATAGGTAATTCTTCCCCTCATATTTAGATAGCCAACCCATTAACTCTACTTTTTATAGGTTTCTTATCTACCTTGTATTGCAATCATTAGCATTAGCATCAATTAGTTTCTATGGAGTTTTCACAATACTATTGTGGTTATACTGTTTATTGTTATGCCTTCATCTGCTAATAGTGTTACATATTTCACATTTTTCTCTAAAAAACATCCTACAATTATCCATTACTCAAAATTACATTTGCTGGTAGACACAGAAATCCAAATTTACAAGGCTGAGCAAATCGTTTAGACACCAGTTTTGTAACTGGCAAAGTAATTTGTGGGCAGTCTAATTTGTGAGCTTACAGTCCTCACATTATTCACTTAAGCTAAACTGTGTCATATTTCGGCTTTTTAGATCTAATATACTAGGACTTTTTAAATGGAGACCATTAACAGTGCTAGTACATTATTTGCATTATTAATACTGAGAGATGAAAACACCTAAATTATGCAGTCGAAATAGCAATTTTCAGGTCTTTCTGGAACCTGTTTCCTCACAGGAATTTTAGGTGTAATGGATTACCACTTAATGCTATATCAAGCAGCTTCAATTTTGCTGAGTCAGCACCTGAAGTAGACACAAAACTTTGCTATACCAGATTCGTTGGATTAAACAGAATTCCTGTCATGAATTTGGAACAATCACAAAATCAATAATTTGGATAATAAGACAAGAAGAAGATAGAGGGGGAAAAAATAATCTGTTAATGCAAGCAAACCGTTTCCCATTATGTAACACAATTTACATAGATAACAACTATAATTATTAAAAAAAAAAAAGAAAGAAAGAAAGAAAATCCTATGCAGAATGTTCTTTTTCGTTAACTAATATCAGGATTTCCTTTGTTATACAATGTCTAACAGTTTTTGTTCTTTTAAGAAGACAAAGAGGTAAATCCCAATTTGATACAAACGGGACTTTCACACATTACCACTGGAAAAAGGAAATATCTTTAAATTTCAAATTTATAGGCTTTAGTCACTCTGGGATATTTATTTGTTCTTCTAAAAAAGAAAATAATCAATCAAGACACAGCTCTGCAAGAATAGCATTATTACAGCATGTAAAAACTTCCATGCCAACACTCCATTTATCTCAAAATAAAAGCACAATCTGATGTGCTCTATTTTTGCCTATGTCTGGGAAAAAAATGCAAGGATCATTGAAAGCAAAACTTCACATTTTATTGGCACTATCTGTGGGTGTACTTTTTAAAGTGTAAAATTCACTGCTCAGATTCAGAAACATTCTTTGATTTTTAATGTACTTCATTTCCGATGCCTCAGTTAAACAGTTGTCGGTATTTTCCCTCGATTTTTCCTCATGAATATGTCACTGGGATGTGGTCACCTTTTACTTTGTTTTTTGAAGTGATTAGATTTATCAAATTCATAAACTAAAATATATAAATTGGTTTAATAATAAAATTATCTTGAAAGTTCAAGGATACACAACATTTGCAAACATACTGATGGCAATAAATATTTCTAAAGCTTATTATTTAAAATACTAATCTAGCACATTGCTACTACATCAGGTGTACAAATCAGTTTTCAGGTTTTCTTCAATTGAGACATGGAGTTCAAGTCAGGTCCAGTCTCAACATATTCCTTTTCTGGTGATCTAAACATAAAAAATAGACTTCCAAAAATCTCCTTATGGCATTTTATTTTTAATTACAAAGACATGGGACTGAATTCTGCAACTTCAAGTCAGGAATGTCTCCTAATTTATCCAAATGAAGAACGTAAAATAAGGTTTCTACTCCCCCACAGTCTCCATCTGGATGGTAATTTTAGCCTTTAACAACCACCATTATTGAATCAAGCTTTCATTTTCCATTAGAAGGTCAAACTCATAACTGGCATTAGCAACAAATGTTAATTTTATTTAAGTATTTTTAATAGTGATTGCTATTAAAAAGGCTGAACCCATTAGCAAAATATAGCTACACTTGCACAGTATAGGCAAAATCAAAAAATCAAAAGCTGATATGAAATAAATGTAAAAGAATGTTTTAGAAAGAAAATTAATATTTTTTGTATCTAAAACTGAAAGCTTATCATATTTGAGGCAGAGAAAAATTACTATTGGGATGAAAACTAGCACATTCAAAATGAAACAATCATGCATTCATAATGAGGAAACAGTTTGCCATCTCCTACAAGACAGTGGTATTTAGAGTCTTATAGTCAGTGTACATGAAATTTGGAAAGGTGACAAACCACAGAGAGATTTAAATCCTTCTAGTTATTGTTTTTAAACTAGCCATGAGTCACTTTTAATTGTTAATCATGTGACTGTTCCACAATATAAATGTGAATTCATGATATATGATTCATATTCAAACCTGTAAAACTTAGCTCAAAACAGTCTCAAAAGTCGTGTTTGGGGAAGGAGTGTAGAATATCACTGAAACAATTGTGACAAATGCAGAGCCAACCCAACTACTCTTATCAATTCAAACAGATTTTATGATCTTTCTAAAGAAAATCAAGAATATAAGCATTTCACAAAATGCCAAACCTGGATTTATAATAATAAAAAAAAAAAGTTAAGATTATAAACATAACATTTTAATGCTTATTTTTGATAAAACTTTTTGTTTTCACTTTTGATTTTGATGACAATATCAGGCTAAATAGAGTCTTTTCAGTTGAAAGTTTTCCTTTTCCTTTCCTTTTTTTAGCTTTTTAAAGAAGGCCTGTGAAAAATCCTGCTAACATTGACTTATTAAAATCCTGCAATGCTCAAAGTTTGCTGATGCTTCCTTCTACTCATGAATACTTGTTATTCTGATTCAGTGAAGCTATAAGTCTGAAAACCAGATTTTTCTCATGCACAGGTCCCCTTGATCCACCATTTTTCCTTTGCTACTTGGCAAAAACCTTGTTACAACATCACTGCAAATATCCAAGATTGTAAATAGCACTGAAGATGGAATATACAGAACATCAATAATACAAAGTGAATCATATTCCATTACTAAGACGTAAAAAATAATGAACCCACAAATAGTCCCTTTAAGAGTCCCATTAGTAGAAGTAATAACTGTGCTTAAGAAGCAGATCTTTAGCCTTACCCAATAGGCCTTGAAACAATAATTTCAACTTGAGGTTCTGATTTTGATTCCAAAATAATGTTGTAAACTTCTTCATTTGTAGCTCCAGGCAAGGGTTTACCATTCCATTCTAGAACTTCATCCCCTTGAATTTAAAGAGAAGTTTATCTCATTTCCATATTCTTTTACAAAGAAGTGCATAACATTTCTAAAACCTATATAAACAAGTAATATTGCCCAAAATCAATTAAAAAGCTGTGTTGAAACCCAAGAGGCTTTTGAGACACGATCAAAGCTCCTTTATCAGAACACAGCTACAATTTGTACACACAAATCATATTAAAGAAACCACTTGTGCAAATACACTAAGTATTTCCAAAATAATACAGGACCTGTTATTGTGCTATGAAATGAAAGTATTTTTAAAAGATCCTTTATTAACTACTGGTAATAAACTTTGAAAACAGGTTAATCTTCAAAAATGAAAACCATAAATACCTACTGTTAAGCCTTTAAAAACCATGACATTTTATTACAATTTATATACTATGCATTTTGATTTCTCTACAAAAGACAGTCTTCACTGGCAACAGTGTGTGTGTCAAACAAACCAAAAATAAAAGCAAGGAATGAGTCACTATCTCCTAAAGATGTTACTGGGAGAGAAAGGAAAACAGCATGTGGAAGTTATCTAGAAAACTTTCATTTTTCAGCTTGTCATTTCTCGAATTTAAATAGTATATACATTAAATTGTATTTTGGCCTTACTATAAAAAAAGCTGAAAATCTTGTACTGTACTTTCTAAAGATCAATATATAAATTAAACTGCAGGAACCATACTGTATGTTTACACTCCTATACCCCATCATATACAGCAGTCAAAACTTAAGAACTACTATCTGATGCCAGTCTTTATTGGCAATGATTTTATGTTATCAGATTTGGTCAGGAACAACCCTTCAGCTGCTGGCTTCTCCTCCGCTTGTACACTTCTTGATCTTTTTGACCCTTTTACATTGCGTCTTTCATCTACGATGATGTCTATAAGGCTTACATGTGGATTTCTGGTCTCAGTGACAGGCATTGAAACAGGAAAACACCATCCAGTTACTCAAAACTTGGCCATATGCACAAGCCAACTGGGCATGGTCCTGTGCAACCCGCTCTAGCTGACCCTGCATAAGCAGTGGGGTTGGACTAGAGATCTCAAGCGGTCCCTGCCCACTTCAACCATTCTATGACACACTGCTACAAATTCAGATGAGACAAACTCCCTGAAGTCCCACTGTAGCAGCCCAGAGTTGGAAGTCAATTAGACACCTCACCCTGTGAACGTTTAGGTTAAACAAGGTATCTGCAAAAAGCCGGCTGGCAGAACCTACAAGACACCTGCACCCTTATGGCGCTAATTCAGCTTGTAAGGCATATATAGCCCAGGATATCTAAGATGCCTCTAGAAAGGAATATTAATGCATCTTGCACTTACCCCCACTTACCGATGCATGTCCAGCAGAGACAGAAAGTTTTCAGACTTATACTGCAATCTCTACATTTTTTTATATTGATTTCTAAAATAGTAGTTCACCTTATGGGATATCTTTGGGGTTCAGCTAGTTCCAACCCCTGCTCAAAACAGGCCCAACAACAAGGGATAGACCAGGTTGCTCAGGGATTTGACCAGATGAGATTTGGACATCTCAAAGGAAGGAATTGCAACACCTCCTCTAGGCAACCTCTTCCAAACCTTAACTATCCTCTCTAGATACAAGAGAAAAAGAATTTTCATAAACAGGATCTCCCTCATTCCAGCTTGTGCACACTGCTTCTTGTGTGATCACTGTGCACCTCTGAGAACAATTTGGCTCTGGATTTCCTACAGCCTCCCATTAGCCACATAAAAACAAGAATTAGCCAGGTAAAACCAAGAGTTATACCCTCCCATACTCTTTTCTTCGCCAGTCTGAACAAATCCAGTTCTCTCAGCTTCTTATATACCATATGCTCCAGACCCTTCATCAACATTCTATCCCTCTGCCCAATCTGGGCCACTTTGTCGGTATAACTTGTACTAGAGGAACCCAAATTGGACACAGGCCTCCAGATACACCCTCATTAGCACTGAACAGAGAGCAGCTACTGCCTTTCTCAGCCTGCTGGCAACAGTCCTGCTAATACACCCTGTACATGACTGGTGTTTGCTGCAAGCGCGCTTTGCTGACTCATGTTCAACTTACTGCACTCCAGCACCTCCAGACACTTTTCTGTCAAGCTGCTTTCCAGCTGATTGGCTTCTAGCGCTTACTGTTGCACTGGGTTATTCTGTTCCTGATGCAAGACTTCATATTTGCCTTTGTTTTACAGTTTATGAGGTTTATGCAATCACTCAAAAGATTTATCAACTAGCCACATTTTGGAGGTTTTTCATAAAGACAAAATAAGCGTGGACTCATCCATAGCCTTTTGGTATGTTTTCATCCCATACAATAGGATGAATAGATTTTCATTTATTGAAAATGTGCAAAACTGTATTTTTTCTGTGAAATTATTTTGGCTCTAAAACTATTTTTAGAAAATGAAAATAGTTTTGACTTAAAATAAAACCTAGACCAGACACTAGAAATGTAATCTTTCAATCCAAATAGTTCAAGATTAGTGGAGAGAAACTTTTTTTCTGTAATTACAATATGCAGTTAACATCTATAAACGAATACGAATATAATAATTAGTGCTATCAACCCCATGTATATTGACTTCGTAAAAAGAAGAATTACAAATGCCAAAACAAAGTAGGATATTTTTAGATACTCATCATCTTTTTCACTTCTTTATTAATATTTGCTTTATGCAATTGTCCTAAATTAATACTAGTTGTCATCTGAGCTTCTGGATTGCTAAGAAGGCACTGCATAGACTTTGTTTGCTAAGACAACATTTGGAAAGAAGTTGCTTAGAGCCATGGTAAAAATATAAACTGCTAAGAAGTAACTTTGAAAACCAACTGCTGTGCATAGTTCTCGCTTCACTTAGAAGCCTGAAAAGTGCCAACAGCACAGACACTTATTTGTAGGTGCAATATAAACATCTTACATAAACAAAATATTTTAAGACCATTTGCTTGGGTTATCCATTTTTACTTGCAACATTTCACACTGAAAGAAGCACTAATAAAGCCCATTGTGTACACAGTGCATCATTCTTCAGGTGACACTATAGTACAAGCAAAATAACTGTAGTGAGGGTTTTTTGCCACAACTCAAAAGTTTTAAAAAATGTTTGCATTGCTTCTGTAGAGTGTAACAAGCAGCTTCTGAGCTAGCAAACAAAAACTTACCAGTGACATTCAGTCCTGACACACACGGCATCAACGTTGAATTCTGCTCATACATCCAAGCGATTGGAGTTAATAATAAATTAGAAATGTAGACAACTGTGGCATTCTAAAATAACAATACAGTATTGTACTGTATTTAAAAATTATTAACATATCACATAACCAATGTTAAGATAATTTAAGAGCTGCATTAAAAAAGCCATAATTAAAAGACAATATATTTTATACAGCTGATTGATTTACCTGCTCTGAGATGCCCCACCACATCAGCCAAGCTACCTTTCTTCACTTTGGTAATGAAGGCACCAAGTCGTCCTAATTCTGTCATTTTTCCTCCAACAACCTGGTTAATCATAAATTTGTGAGTTTCCAAGCCTCAAACCAGACATCATATAAAGCATAAATACATAGACTGATCAGTTTTCACATTATTTTTAAAATTAAACCTAAATATGCATAAGCAAATCTATTGGCAATTCAGGCTTCACAGAGGCTAAAGACAAAGGTAAATACAGAAAAAGGCCAGATCTACTTGAAAAGAAGTAAAGCTGACACAGAATAAATAAAATGGATATTCCTTTTAATGTGTTTGACTCCTCAATCTTACGCAGTTTTCCAAGTATCAAAATTTGCTGCAGAAAGAATTATTCTTAATACAAAATATACTTTTTGCATACAGTTGTCTGTCATGTCTTTAAGTTTAAATTGCAAGTGCACATCAAATCAAACATTCAAAAATCCGAAATGCAACTGGTACAACAATTTAAAACTTAGCAAATACACTCCTATGAAACATAGGCAAACAGTTCACAAGAACATTGCTACTGCTAAAACCCAGGTCCTCGCAGCCAAGCACATGACAGGACAAAACAGCAACTTCTGGATTTTGTTAAACAGAATCACAGAATGGTCAGGGTTGGAAGAGACCTCTGGAGATCATGTAGTCCAACCCTCCTTCTAAAGCAGGTTCACCTAGAGCAGGCTGCACGGCATCGCATCTAGGCAGGTTTTGAATGTCTCCAGAGAAGGAGACTCCACAACCTTACCGGGCAGCCTGTTTCAGTGCTCTGCCACCCTCAAGATAAAGAAGTTCTTCCTCATATTCAGAAGGAACTTCTTGTGTTGCAGTTTGTGCCCGTTGCCCCTTGTCCTGTCGCTGGGCACCACTAAAAAGAGTTTGGCCCTGTTGTCCTTAAGGAATTTGTGGACTCTCAGTCTTCTCTTCTCGAGGCTACACAGGCCCAGCTCTCTCAGACCTTCCTCAGAAGGGAGATGCTCCAGTCCCCTAATTATCTTGTAGCCCTCTGCTGGGCCCTCTCCAGCAGTTCCCTGTCTCTCTTGAACTACGAGGCCAGAACTGGACACAGGACTCATGCAGCAGCCTCACCAGGGCAGAGCTGAGGGGCAGGATCACCTCCCTCGACCTGCTGGCCACGCTGCTTCTAATGCACCCCAGGACACCGTTGCCCTTCCTGGCCACCAGGGCACACTGCTGGCTCATGGTCAAAAACAGAACTGAAGAGAGCTATCTTTGAAGTCTGCATGATACAGAGATCAGGAAAATGAGGGGGGAAAAAGATGCTCTTAAGAGATTAGATTTTTTAATAAAATATAAACCAAGAAAATGTACTTTTACTGACTTGCTATTTTCCTTAGCTGCCTTACTCTCTCCAGTCAGGTTTTTTGGATTTTGTTGTTTGGGTTTTTTTTTTTGGGGGGGAGGTTTGGTTTTGGGGTTTTTTTTGGGTTTTTTTTTTTTTTGTCAGGAGTATCCTTGGAGTTTTATAGTAAAACAAAACAGTGTAATGCTGGTCATTAGGTATTATTTCCCCATGTTGTAATCACAATAACTAGTAGGAGCTTTAATACAGATATATTTCCAAGAAGATCCAGAAACCTACCCACCAACAAGGTTGTCATAAGATAATGTGTTAAATTTATCATTGTGGGCCTTAGTTCATTTCATACAAAATGGAAACTTGTATAATTGAAGAGAAGCTCTCCAAGCTATACTTCCTACTAGGATCAACCTTTTTTCTCACATATTAAAAAAAAAAAAAAGAAAAAATGCTTGCTGCCAGCAAAAATCAGCCTTGCACTACATACTACTAGTTATTTAGTAGAGTGAAGCTGTTCTCATCTTCTGTATTCCCACACCACACTATCTCACTTCAAGGTGGATAAATGGCTCTTACCCAGGACATGACATTACCAAGGCCACAAGGTTCTTTCCTGATTTAATGCCCACCATGATGAGCACAACCAACAACTCACATCTCTGTCACATGTGAGGGACTGAACTACCAAACAACTATACGCAGGGAGCGGTTCAGTGTCACTGCCCTTTGAAGTAGACAGTCTTAAGTGGATGGGAATGTTTTATATTTTGCATTGTTTCTGTTGTTCTCAGCGGGGAGAGGAAGACATCAAAATTATATTATTTCCATCATCTTTGGAGCTCCGTATAGCTAAAAATAGGAGAGATAAATTCTGGAACTAGCACACTGTACTCTGTAGCAGCTTCAGAAGTAGCACTCACTCTTTTAAGTGCTCTGGCAATTTAAGGACATGAACTTAAAAGTCCGCTACAAACAACTCATTTAGGGATTTAAATCAACCAGACAGTATTGCCAATGTCTTAATTTTGGAGCAGTGCATTAACGGGAATTACATTTAATATAATCTCTACTGTGCTTTATGAGGTTTTAATGCATTTTTTTTGTGTAACTGTCTAGTTTCATTCTACAAAATTTCTGCTTCCAAACGTCTGTATGGACTTTTTAAACACCGACCTTGTAAACAATTGCATCCAGATGACATTTATGTATGTGGATTATGAGATGAATTTATTGACTGAAATGCAAACAGTAGAGCTAGAAAAGGCAGGACTCCACCAGTTCATTGCAGAGTACAAAACATGTCTTGCAGACAGGAAACTAAATAAACATACGCTTTTTAATCAAAACGGTACAGTTTCTTTGCCATGGACAAGTGGAAGACTGCATAGAAGGACTAAATACTTTTACATTCTTAATTTATCTGTATAACTTAAAATTTAGTAAAATGAGGAACACATTTTTGTCAAATACCCGTATAATTGGAGAGTCCTCTGATTTAATGTGTTAGGCTCTAGGACCAAGGTCAGTGGAAGATTCTTCCATTTAACACATAAATCATGTAATACTTACTTTTAGCCCAAGTAATGCACCTGATTCTTTTGGCATGGTTGTTCTCTTGTTAAGAATAACACGCCCAATTAAGCGATCTCCCTCTTTAGAAGGCTGCCATGTTACAGGATGCTGTTAAAAAAACAAGCAGTGGAATTAAAGAAGTGCAACCATCTTCCTGTATTTAGAGGCGCATTTATAAATCAATAACATTTCTGAATTGTTATGTCACAGTAGACACAATCATTCTTCAGTTGTGTTTTATATTGTACCCGATCTTTCTGTTATTGTATCTGTTTGGACTCTGGCTTCATTAAATAATTATGATCACCGTAAAAAAATCTCAGCACTAAGTCTGCAGGTAGAATTATAATACAATTCAAAGTGTAATACAATTAAACATTTAAAGCATACGTTATGTAATAAAATTAAACATTTACTGTTAAATTCCACAACCCTGAAAAGCACATTCATGAATACTGCTCTTTAGAATAATACACGTTATACAGCTCTACTGTATGGGTCCACTATATAATAAAAATCCAAATGATCGTTTCTGACTCCAAGTCAATACGAAATGTCACTAATCTCTTCCAAAGCAGCATCAAACTCACAGCTGCTTTTGTGGTATGCAATGAAATCTAGCATCATGTCTATAAAAGAATTAAATTCAACTTAAAATCCAGGCAATTTTACTAGTATACATTTTGATAACATTTTCTTTCTAGTTTCAATTTCCATGATATAATAAACCAGATTATCATATGATTTGTATAAAATTTTTTTACAACAAAATACATATGCTGAACTGAAATAATTGGCAAACATTTTAACTCATACTTATGAACATCTTTTTTCCTATTTCTTACCGAACTTATAGGGGATGTCTCCCTGCTATGCCACGTGGCAGGATCCAGCCAGTAGTAATCCAAGTCACCTGGAAGAATATGAATAAAAAGAAATGTGTAATCTCTCAAACAGAGAAAGATATATGAATGATTACTTCTGCATGCATGAATTTTAATGTGCAATAGTTTGAAGCCGCAAATACAAAACCTGTATTATGATACAAATTAACTTACATCAACTTGAAAAAATATAGTCTAATAATATAAAAAAACCCCCACACAATAATGCATTTATTGTACCTCTGCTTTTTCATGAATTGCACCTCAGAATTGGTTGTGCACTCTGGCTAGTTTTTACTTTGCCCAGTCATCTTCCAAGAATGGACCCCAATGCATTGCATTCACAGCCCTCCTCCTCCCGCTCGTCTCCATAACAAACACACAGGACTACAGCTAATGATGACATGAGAGAATACTCCACAAAATAGGCACTTTAAGCTATAGTTAAGGACAGAACTGTCAACCACACTCAAGAATCTACAAAGTAGTTGATCAATATCGTGATAATGGGTACCTTACAGAAGGAGAAGCACAGGTAAAGGGTAATAAAGCCCAGGGAAAATGGTCACACAAATAAAGCAAATAGTACCAACAACAGATGTAAGGTTGCAGTCTTCCATTTTACTCGGGACAAACTTACATACAATGTACATAAAGAATAAACCCATGAATTACAGTGGTCTGGAAGCCACAAGCCTGTTTGGCCAAGGAGGGGAATCACAGGTAGGGTTTGGGAGAAAAGGCAGCAGAGCATAACACCACCGAGAATATATATGCATTTATGGAAAGCTATAGGAAACCAACAGTTTGACTTAATGTATTACATCTGCAGAAGGTTGAGTTGGTAGCAAAAAACCTACCAACTTCACTGGCAGTTGTCTGTGGTAGAGGACTGATATAACTGTGCACTCCAAGGAGGGAAAGGATGAGACAGGAATTGCAAGAGGAAGGATATTGGACAGTGCAATTGAGGGCACAATTTTCTTTACGAAGAGGAAGGGTGCAGGTGATACTGGGAAGGACAAAGGAAAATGATGCAGGCTAGAATAGATCCAAAAGACGGGTAAATGTGAGACTGATACAGGAGGAATAAATCTGAGGGATTTCTGTGCTAGCACTAGCTTTAAACAGAATATATCTGTGAGCTTTGAACCTTGGCATTATTTCATCCCTTTGGGCATTTGCCACAGTGTATTAACAAAAATGCAATAGCATCAACAGAAATGAGAATTAAAACTCTTTCTAATGCTCTCTTACAATAACAGTAGTATATAAAAGCTTGATCTGAAATAACCAAGAGATTTTTTAATTTTATCTGAGAAAGGATTATTCTGCCATTTAGCTCACAATGGCATTAAATAGACAAACAAACAAAACCCCTACCAAACCAAAATCTAAACTATCACTTCAGAGGTGAGTTTTAGACCCTGAAGGAAATAGTCACCTCTTACTGAGGTGTACACGCATACCTGTACTTCAGGCATTTTTTCAGCCTTGCTTTGACAGGGAATGTTGGTCATTTGAAATATGTTAGTGGAACAGTTTGATAATAGTGCTTTTTGAATTCACAAGTGTTTTTTTTAAAAAAAATTAAATTATTATGTCCCAGTGTCAGTATTCATTGCAGAACAGGTTCACACACTTTCCTAACAATAGTCTTACAAACTCTTAGCGATCGTTTAAAAGCCACTGGGTAAAAATCCTATGTTATCATTAAAGTCAGATACTTACTGCCAATACCCTCAGCACTCTTAATATGCTCTACATCTTCAGAAAACTTATTTATTATGTACACTCTACGCAATACATCTTCACTATCTTACTTTCTAAAGCACATCTCTATAATACTACTGTTAGATCTTACTAGCACATAGGCATCCAATAGAGGCTCAAACAAAGCATGCTTCTAGCAAAAAAAACCCAACCTGACACTTACATGAAGAGTTTATTATTTTTGACCCTTTTTCTACAAATCTTTAGATGCTCATTATGAAATACAAGTTGTACCACTCTTTATAAACCATAAAATCTTTAATAGCTTACCATCCACATGATCATATGCTCAAGCTTGTTTTTAAACAGCTTATTATTATCATATGCATAACCACACGAGGCAGTTTGTGGATGCATTAGCTACAGCAGTTCTGCAGTTTTGGAGAGCTTAAATTCAGATTAAAAATCTTTCAGTTTTAGCATCAGTTCTTCCACCTTTATAAATTTTGAAACTGCAACAGGAACAAACCCATGAACCAGACGGCTACCTCAAGTGCTGGCAGTAAGCTGGGACCTATGGCACAGAGCTCTCCAGTTTTCACTCATGGACTTAACAGTCTCCTGTGTGAGCTGGCCTGCCATCGGCAAAGCACATGTTATTTCCTCAGCAGCGACAGAGAAATGTTCAAGCAGGAATAAATGTCAGCTCCACTATGCAGGTGTGTGTATCCAAGTGCTCAAAAACATTTCCGCTCTTATCCCCCTTGCTCCCTGCTCTTTTTTCCTTTCTTTTGTCTCCAGCTTCTGGGTCCCAGTTTCCTTGCTGTTCCTCCTCCCAGTTATTGCATATGCACAACCTCTTGATTCATGCATCTACCATCCTTCCCCACCAAGTTCCTGCTGTAGCAAGATCTCTCATACATCTTCTGTCTTGGCTAACCTGCTAATTTTCCCATGCTCACCAACTACCTCCCTCTTGCTGTCTTACTTCCCTGTCTGTTTTGTTGCCATCATCCAACTTCTGCCTCCTGCTTCTGGCTTTGGTGAACTTTAGTCCCTCCTTCCCCGCCTTCCCCTCAATACTAAGCTAGATCCTTGCTACGCTCTCCTTCCCACACCTAAACCTTTACCTTTCTGTCCCTTTCACCCCTCCTATCACTTCTGCGCTTTGGTAAGTTCCAGAACACCAGCCACATCCACTGAAACCAGGCACAGCAACAGTCCTTTTGCCCTCTGCTTTCAGAAGCTGAGAGCAGGAACTGCACTGCAAACCTGGCTGTACAGGGCTAGAGCAGGTACGATACGCTCGGAAGACATAAAGGCAGCTAGGCAATCAGTAATCTTGACCGAAAGTGATAATGCATGAATTGGGGAGAAAAAAGTCCACACTCTTGAAAAATGGCTTGATTTTTAAATTCCCATTAAAATTCAATAGAAAATAGACCACTGGCATGCAAACTTTTGGTTGACTCTACAACTGTAAAAAGGGTTTTACAATGGAAAATGTCAGTTAATCTATATTCATAAACACTCACAGAATAAAACATACAAATTAAAACATAAAGGAACAAAATCCCCAGATGAGCTTAAAACCTATTTTATGCCAGCAACACTGATACTGGTCTTGCAATTCAATATTCTGCTGCAGAAATACTTTTAAAATTAATTTCTCCTTCATCGTGCTGTCATTGCTGCTTCTTTACTGCACTGCCATATCCCAGAACTGACTGATTAATTACAGAAAATAATTTCAGTGAACTAGTAGTATAAAGGAACAGGTAAATAACATGCAAAAACTTACAATCTGAAAGCAGTTTCAGAATTTCAGATTTTCTGGGGAAAGAAAACCCAAACACACACAACCCAAAACTCAAAACAGAAAAAACCTATAGATAGAGTACTCCCTCCTCTGGTACGAGTCACTAAAAATAAGTAGTAAAATAAGACAAATTTAAAGCATTATGGAGAGAAAAAATCAACTCTTCTAAAAGCAAATAATGGATTTACATGCTTTTAAACACTTTTTAATCAATGCTATAAAGACATGAAAAACTTAAAAACAGTAAGACCCCATGAAATATACCTATACTGCACCATTACCTTTGTACATTACTGATATATTTCTAAAACAAACAAAAATGGATTTCAACTGGAAATCGAATTATCAAAAATGCATTTGCAGTTATAATGCATGATTTATTAAAACCAATGGAGTGAAACAAGTATATACTTCTAAAACCTTTTTTCCTGAGGGAGTAATTCAGAAGTTGTATCCTGACAGCAATGAGGTATTTTTTCCTATTAACACGTTGCTGCTCGATTACTTTACTCTTGAACACAGATGGATATAATCATAAATCTACTTTACAAGACAACAATGTATTAAGTTTTTTTCCGTAAGAAGTCTTTTTCAGTCTTCAATAGATTTCCAGATGGAGAGTAAAACTGTTAATAAGTTGCCATAGTTTTTATATCCATAAAATGTGTGTCTTCAAAATAAAGGGAAAGCAAAATTCACACCACCAAAAAAATATTTTCTTAAAAATACTTCATTTTCAGCACCACCCATACCAAAAGCTTACTCTGGGATACTGTGATTTCGAGTGAGATCCTGCAAAGCTGAGAAGCGCTGAAAATGACAGCTTTGACTCTCTTGCAAAGCCAAAACCAGAAAATATGAGAAAGTCCATTATCATGTATAACCAGTCATGCTGATTTTCAAGGAGTCTTTAATACTGGAGATAAAATTCCCAAAGATGTTTCCCTAAATCCACCTAGACTGTATTTGTAAACTACTGATATACAACAAAGAATGTGCTTCTGGTGTTTTGCTCAAATCCAGATGCATTAGATTTGCAGCAGTTACTTAAGAAGCAGACAGTCTAATGATAAGAGTCAGTCAGCCCATGTTAGGTATTTAATTGAGCTGCTCATGAATAAAGCTGTTGTATCACATAACTAGAAAATTCCACAATTATTTTCAGAGGCTGCATCTAAAATTATGGTGCAAACTGGCTTTTTATATAGTCAGATTGGATCTAACACACGCAACAGCCATTTATGTATTTACTTTTGTTAATTTTTAGAGTCAAATATAGCCTGTATTAAACAAACCATAAAGCTTATCAAAGACCTGGAACATCCTCTGTTATATTTTCCACAGTTCCCATGGAACTGGATCAGCATCTCATGGAAATGATCAATTGTTTCCCCAGGCAAAAATTAATAGAAGCCACATATGAACCTACAGAAAATTACAACCAATGTAAAGAAACTCTATGTATCAATGTGATTGTCTTCCTCCTTCATAGCCTGAGTTTTCAAGAGTTAGAAGACCACTCTGCATGCTGTTGGTAAATGTCTTCAGCACACTTATTGCCATCAAAAACATCTGGCTGGTGATACAGATGCGACAGGTCATATTGTTAAGCAAGAAAGTACTTCTATGCCCAAGAAACAAAAAAGATGATAATCATTTTGTCATGTCAGAAAAATAATACAGTGTATAAACAATGTGTGTTTAAAACATTCTAGTGAAGCTGATAACTAACCAGATAAACAGAAAACACAAGTACCCTGGCTTGACAGACAGCCCTCACATCTAAGTGGCAAGCAGAGAATTCAACAGCTACCTATTGCCTATTCATAAAGGAAGTTTCACAAAAATGTTCATTATCTCCTTGCTCTCAAATCAACACATTTCAGATGCCTACAGTTATGAACTTCAATCCTTACAGAACAAGGTCTGTGTTTTACCATTTATGCAGTTCAAGGACAGGCTGGCTCATGTGGTATGTGGGAAGAATGCACCACGTGACTGTGAAGTTTAGATTTTCTTTTGTACAGAAAAATATATAACTGCATTGGATTTGAGTTCCCTGATGGGACATGTTCTAATCACTGAATGGTAACATACTGCAAGATGCCAAAGTTCAAATAAAGATTATTAGATATGTAAACATATATATACATACACGCATACACACTCATATTTGGGGTACAGACTTGGCACATGTGCCTGTGACCCCTGTAGCTCTGAAAGCTAGAGCCAGCCTCTCAGATCGTTCCCTCAATTCAATGGCATTTTAGCATAATGATAACACACAAAATTTTTCTATATCTTAATTTAATTTCTGAGTAACATAAAAGCACTGGAAAAGGGTCTATGGTGCATTACCAAGCAATACACTTTCAGGTCTAATAACTAACAACTTGGGCTTATCTAGCACACACTGAAAATAAATGTTTATTCCTTACTTTGTTGTTTAGAAGGACATTTCATACTTTTTCTCGCACAAACTGAACACTTTGGAAGTTTATTTTGAAACAACCTCCATATTTTAAAAGTCTTTTTTAAAGTGGTAGTTTAATTGTGAGCACAGCACAGGCTGCAAATCTAATTGATATTTGCAAACAAGAAATCCAGAAATAATTAGGTCAGGAAGTACCGAACTCATGAAATAATACTATTTTGATTGTTAAGGATACTAATATTAAAATAAACCAAGTGAAAGGGAAAATGCATTTGACTTCTCCCTTAGTTATCATTGCAAAGTTGTTTAATTACAAGAGTTTGCAAATTCACCATTTTTGATGTTGAAAGGGAATGATTTGTCCATGGCTGATTCCTAAATTTTTTTCCAATATATTCTTTTTATCTGGGTGCAAGGTGAATTTTCTGTGGACTGCGTAAAATATAGCAAGTTCATGAATTTATTCAGATACCTCTTTAGCTAAGACTTTTTATTTCATTTCACGGATTGTGGTTTTTTTTTTTTTCCTTAGTAGTACAGTTTACACATACACTCTTTTATAAGAAAGCATTGCACTCGTGTTCACTGATGGCTCAGGAAGCTTTCTCAAAAGGTATACTTGCAAAAGACTTTCCAACACAAAAACTAATGGGCCCATTTATACGTTTCACAAAGTGGACTTCCTACCTGAGTTGTCTCAGTGTTGTTAGAAGTCTTTATGAATTACTGAAAGCAAAGATTACTAATCTTGTCGACGGAGGCTTGAAGCCAAAAATCACAACCTATCCAGTCAAGTAATAAACTGAGGATTCATGCTGTTTCTAAAACTTTTAATACTGACACAAGGAACATAACAAGGAAGCTGTTCTAAGTTTCCTGAATCTCTAGGGATTCTGCTCATGAGACTCCCTGAGCCAACATTATTAATTCCTTCACTCAGACACTGAGTATGTTGAAGAGTTCATCAACCCTTTCCAGCTAGATGCTTATTCGTATATCAGAGACTTTCTAAAAAGTTATTCTGAGGTGTGTAAGTCTTATTGTAAGCATGTGAGTCCAAGAATATATATGATTCACAAAGGGATGGCCCTCATAAGCATGTTCTAGAAGGTCTTCAAAAAGTGTTTTGAGTGCTAAAGAAATTGGAGAGACTTAGAGATGTCAAATACTAACCAAATAATAAACTCCATTAATTTGAAAAGTTCCTTTAAAAGCTTTATTAAAAATATTTTCTTGAGGATACCAGAAAAAGTGATTAGCATTACCAAGAACTTCAAATCAACAGGCAAACATTTTAATAGTTTTTTGATATTGTGATATCTAAAGAAAAATTTTATTCACAGGAGTAGCTCCAGTTGCTGATTTTCCTGACTTTGATTACTCTCAAGCGAAAACTAATTCTGTAGATGGATGGATGAGGTCTTTTTTGAAATTCAGTTTCTTTGAATAAATTTATTATTGCTCTTTAATTCCCATTCAATACTGACAATAACTTGTGTTAACAGTTTGATTTCAGTTCCTGTTTCATATAATTAACACAATTTTAACTTTGCCTAACATAGCTTTTTCTTGAAAATACTTTTGTTCAGCATGCAATGAGATCCTCAAAATGTATAGCAAGTTATCTTAAAAAGTCACATGGGCTTGTAATTTTGGACACATGGAAACATAGCTATCCTGTACACTAAAAGCCTGACCATCGCTTAATAACTTTTCTGCAGTTCTGAAGGAATTCCAAGCATTTCAAGTATGTCATGCTGTTCTTCAGACCAACATATTTTTTCTTTCCTGCATTTATTGTTTAGGTTTTTTTGTTTGGTTTGATTGCCTTTTACAGACAGGTGGGAGAAGGTATTTTAAGAAAGCTGCTGTGTGTGTTGGGTTTTTTTGAGTTCGGGTTTGGTTTGTTGGCTTTTTTCCCTGCGAAATTTAAAACCGATTCAGTAGATGTTAATTGCAAAAGAAGGTGGTATTTTTGGGTCTCTTTTGGTATTTTCCTCCTGACAATTTTTTCAAAAAAAGATTCAGTTGAATATTTTTATCTTAATATTTATTAAAGACTGATTTATAAACAAATTATAATTCAAAATCAAAGCTGAAAATAAATTCTCCTCAAATCCGAGAGTGTTTCTACATTGTCAGTAGATAGGAATTTTATGAAAGATAAGCAAACCAGAAAAAAGTGTAAGGCTGAGATACAGCTGCCCACACCTTGGAAGTCCCACAGATAAAATGCCCACTGAGGTATCAGTGCCCTGGTAGCACCTGCTGCAAATAAGGTGACCAAAATGCGCTGTGCCCAGAGAGGTTTATTTGAATATATATTTTCTCCTATTGTGGGGAAAGAAGAAAGGCATTTCTGCTCAGATATAGAAAGTAATACACAGTGTTTATAAACATGCTGATAGAAACAACAGCACTGGGGAGCAAGGATTCTTGTTATCCGACGGGAAGGGAGAAAGACACTGAGCCTTTCTGTTGATTGTCTGACATACACACACAGAGTCATGCAGACCTGCACAAGTCACTTGAGAAATAACAAGATTGTATTTCATAATCAACGTTATGATTTCATTTTCTTGAAAACTGGTGGAGATAATTAATCTCAAATATTACAAAAAAAAAAAAAAAAAGGAAAAACTCAGGAGAAAAGAGAACAGCTCTTGCTTGTCCTGAGCTTCAGGACTGCAGAAGGAAATGGAGCACACTAAATCCTCTGGATCATGATTATAAAGAAAAGCACTTCAGCAGTACCACAATAGGAATCTACTCCAGAGCACCAAATTAGGAAGATAAGACTGGGGAGGGTTGTTTTTTTTAATGAGCATTCATCAGAATCATCCATTGTGCTGCATTTGAAGATAATGAAAGGTTGTAAAGGCTTTTGTTTCTCCGGTTCAGAGGGCAATACTGCAGGAAGAATCCTTGGAGCACATAGTGAGAGATCACACTAGTAAAGCAAGTAGTAAAGGATCTTTGCTTCCCAACAATAGAGAGGACATAGGTAAGGATGTGAAAGTGAATAAACATTGTGATCTTTAAAAAGAGAAGAAAGCTAAGCAGAAGAAAAAACCAAAACCTTTTTTTTTATAAAAAAAAAACTAACAAAAAACAACACAAAAAACCCACCCAAAAAACACCACCCAACCACCAAAACCAAACCAAACCCAAAACACTCCAACCTTAGAGAAAAAAGGAAGCAGCCATGACAACAAAAGGAGTTTACCAATCATGGAAGCATTTGAAGAAATAAAACTAACATCAGAAGCAGAACCAGCCCAATAACCAGATGAAGGAGAAGAGCAGTCAAAGACTGACCAACTAAGTAATAAATGTTTCATTTTCTAGAAAGAATCTATGCCTATGAGTAACTTAGAAACACACAAAATGTAACACAATCAGCAAAGTATGCAAAAACAATTGAGATCATTCTGCAATTATTTAGACCCTAGTACGTAATGTCTAGTACCAAGTACTTGCCATTCTAGAACATTATTGAAAAAGTGAGTCACGTGGCTCTATCAGCAAATGATACTAAGGCAGCTAAGCTTTTTGGTTTTCTGAATAAGTCCTCCTAAAAATAGACTCAAGTAAAACTCATAGCAACAAATTAACAATGTCTGTAGCATAAAAATCAGATGTTATGCCAGAGCAGACTATCTACATACAGGAAACACTAGTGTAATTCACTTCATCCTGGAGTACTTACAGACCTATCTCAAGCTCCCTCATTGACAGGAACAATTTCTCCTTGAGAATTAGTGATGGATGAAGTTCCACAAAGCTGGGAAAGGGCAAACATAGCACATATTATTAAAGGAGAGGGGAAGGGAAGAAAGCTAGAAACTATAGAATCATAGGATTGCTTAGGTTGGAAAAAGCCTTTAAGATCATCCAGTCCAACCATTAACCTAGTACTTTCAAGTCTATCACTACACCATGTCCTGAAGTGCCACTCATATATCTTTTAAATACTTCCAGGGATGGTGACTTAACCATTTCCCTGGGCAGCCTGTTCCAATGCTTTCAGTGAAGAAATTTTCCCTAATACCCAATCGAAACTTTCCCTAGTACAAACTGACGCTGTTTCCTCTTGTCCTTTTACTTGTTACCTGGGAGAACAGACCAACACCCACCTCGCTCCCACCTCCTCTCAGGTAGTTGTAGAGAGCAATAACTGTAGGGAGCAAGCAACAAGGTCTCCCCTGAGCCTCCTTTCTCCAGGCTAAGCAATCCCCGTTTCCTCAGCCGCTCCTCAGAAGACTTGTGCTCCAGACCCTTCACCACCTTCGCTGCCCTTCTCTGGACACGCTCCAGCACCTCAATGTCCCTCTTGCAGTGAGGAGCCCAAACCTGAACCCAGGATTCAAGGTGCAGCCTCACCAGTGCCGAGTACAGGGGATCAGTCACTTTCCTAGTCCTGCTGGCTAGTCAAAACAAACCACCTTCACGAAACTGAAGTGTCAATAATAAATTAACTGACCACTGCAGTAAGATAGGTAACAAACAGCAGACGTTAAATATCTTCAGCTGAGCAGGAGTTTTGTTTATGAGCATGTCATATTAGTCACACTAGAAAAAGTGTCTAAATAAAACTAGCATAAGGTGAAAAGCTATTTAGAAAGGCATATTCTGAACACCTAAAACTGGTAATAAAAAAACCCAAAGTATTCATTAAGCAGGGTCTGCCATGTTTGTCTGGGATATAGAAATAGTCAACACACACATTACCGTTCTAGATAATAAAACAGAAACAGATTTGTTGGTGACTTAACTCTGAGGAGAAAGGAATCGCTAGCAACAGGAGACCATGACTGGACTTCAAAGCTAACCCAACAAACAGAAAAAATGAACTGGAGGAGCCAGTTCAAAGTGGACAAGGATATGGCTCCACACTCAGATCAGGGTAAACAACTGTAGAAACAGGGAAAGGAAGCCAACCAGTTACGGGCTAGCTGTGAAGAAGACTATGAGTTGGACATAATCTGTCACAGTGGTAACGGGAGAGGACAGCGTACAAGCCCGGCTGCTGTCTGGAAACCATTACCCTTGCACTTGAGGAGTTAACCATATTGGCCAAAGGCCAGACTCAGGTGCCTTGGCTACTACTTGCTATGAAATACCTCCACAGGTCAGACTGGTGGAAAACTTCAGGTTTTATTGCTTTTTGGTTTTGATTTACTCTGCATCATGGTTTGTCTTCTGGGCACCTTTGCACCTAACCAACACCCTGACAGGACAGTGACCTTGATGGCAGCTCAGTCTCTCAGGTTCTCTCCTTGCAGCACACAGTTCAACTTTCAGAGTTATTATAAGAAATATAATAAATATAAGGAATATTTAGCTTAACTTAAAGTGTAGTTATGGGGGAGAGATGAGTTAAATTTAATGTCCAGAAATATACAGATGGTCTGGTTTAATAGTGCTTTATAACGCTACTGTCTATTATATAAAAAAGACAAAATGCTCTCAAGAGAGACCATAACTGGAACAGGGGAAGTGGGGCTACTGTGATCTTTCAGTTTTCCCAACTCCATGTTATTCCAAAGGCTGGAGATGTGCTGCTGTATGCCAGTGCCCATAGCACAGCCTTGAATCTCTGCAACGCAGGGTGCCACAGATACATACTTCTCAATCCCAACCCCACTTCACCTTCTTCATCTATGTATTTCAAGATGTGCAAGAGGTTTCTGGAAGACAGTTTACAGCTGTCTACCACAGTGAAGATGAAACAGGGGTTTTATCTTCTTTATGTAGCTATAAACAACTTACTAAATGGGAGAGAGAGCGCAAGGTTTTGATCTTAAATATAGACTGGAGAGAACTTCTGATTAAACTCCATGCAGAGCTAAGGCTGACGATTGTCTCTTCCCAACCTTAGCTGCATCTTGTTTTGCTGATATTCCTGCTGCTGTCTCAGTTCCATTTCTGTTCTGATGGCTGCTCTACCATTTTCTCCAACGTGTCTCTCCAGATTCTGCCCTCAGTATACTCTTATTCCCTTCTAAGCTCTGCTAAAATAAATTAATTTCACACATGGAATTCTTCAAATATTAACTAATGCTGCAATAATATTTGAGAGGATAAAACATGACTTATTCTACCATACAATCTTTAGGATTAATTCTTCTAGTGCAAAAAATACTTTTCAAAAATTACTTTTATAGACAGTGTTATCAACTACTTAAATGTAAGATTTTAAAGATCTTTGTTATTCCCAACGCACTACATAATCCCCAAGGAACTTGCAATCATTAGTCCTTCCTCTCACTTTCCCCTGTGATCCTTTAGTCACAGCTGAGGACCTTATTCCAAATACAGATTATTCCCCTGCTGCCAACAAGAGGGCTGATGTCCTTCCCGGATTCAGAAAGTGCAATGCATCAGTATGATGATGCAGGGATAGCATACAAAATAACCACAATTGTACATTTATTATAACCCTTATATTATTTTTTAACCATAACTGTATTACACTAAACAAACATATTTTTGTTCTATGTACATGGATTTGATGTTTTTTTCTCCCAAAATAATATGCAAAAAATAAAAGTAACAGAATCATATTCCATTCTAAACTTGTTAAAGCTACTAAGAATAGCACAATTCAGAGGATCAAGGATACATAAGTTGTCTTCTGCCAAAGAGAAATAATACACAGGAATTACTATTTGTTTCCTGAAGTAAATTTCTAAATTCTTTATCCATGACTTCTCCAAACTGCAAAACAGTCATAATGCAATCAGAATACTATTATTACTTTTCCAAAACACGTTTACATTTCGATGTGTGCTTTCAAAATACATTTGTAAAAAAAAAAAAAAACTCATGCCACATAGCACCACTAATATCAAATTATATTCGACACATGAGCTTTCCAAGTACAAAAATAACTAAAACATAAACTTACAAGCAAAATGGTTCCTTATTCCCTGCTTTAGCTGAATTTTTGCTGCAAATAATATTTTACATTCAGAGGACACAATGTCTCCACCCAAACTATCAGTTAAAGAAATCTGTTTATAAAAAGATATATTTAAAAAAATACAAGAAAATTATCTAAAACCTCAGCACTGTATAGCCACTTGTTTACCTGTCCCTGAATGCAACGTATGGAGCAGAAACTGAAGAAACCCAGCAAACATAGCAGCATCAGCAAGAGAATGGTTAAAAAAGCACAACTGGCATCTAGTAGGTTGCTGAATTCCAGCCTGCAACTGTAGCAAAACCGTAATGGAAGTAAAAATCCACTCCAGTGTGAAGGAGACGATATAAAAGAAGTCCCTAAGGTCTTTGCGTCCTTATTCTAAGACAAATTATTCTGCAGTGTCTAAAATTTAACACCGGTGACACCAAACAGGGCTACAAGAGCTCTTGTCATCAAAACAAATCTCTGCAGTGTAGTGCAAGCATCGATTACTGCATTAGTTCATACATGCTTGCTGCAACGACAAGGAGTTTCAGTCTCAAGGAGGAGTTAATGATTTTAGGAATCCAGATTTAACAATCCTCAGGAAACAAGACGGGAAAAAAAGCTCCCTCCTCTTTGAATAGAGCAGGAAAGAAGTTTCTAAGTGCTTTAAAGCCAATAGTAGACACAAGCTCAGGTACCCAAGTAATCAATACTACTGCTACACGGACTATTTATAGTCAGCAGTGGTGCACAAAACAAGTTTTAATGAACTGCATAGATGAAGCAATCGTGTAAAGCAAATGTGGCTGGTTTAAGTTATGTAAAACTTCCCAAGCTGTAGATTTACTTCTAGCCCACTGAAAACACAATGGCCCTTAAAAAAATTACCATTTTTTACAAATTAATGGGATGATTTAATACTTCTCTTATGTAGCAATGTGTGCATGGAAATGTAATTTTATATAAGAAAAACATATACCAAATAAAAACCTGACTATAACATTTATATTTCAAACTACATATTCAAGATAAAAGAGAAAAGTGGAACCTGTATACCAGCATATTTGGGAAAGCCAGATGATTAGAGAATTACAAATAATAAAATTTGCTAAATAATCTAATTTAGTCATATCCAAGCCATACAACAATAAAACTGTTTCTTTGGCAGAGACAGTCTTCCTCTGTAAAAATGTACATTCCTCTGCAGCATATCTACATACTGCCAGACTTCAGAAATACAAAAAACCTACCTGTTTAGAAACTTCAATGTGAGAAAACAAAGTAAACAAAGAGAAGATTATAAGGGATAAAATATAAATAATTAAGCTAATGAGAGCTTACAGTTCTTTCACCTTTAATAATATATAGACCTATTAGTAATAATGAAAATATGCTTTTAATCAAGTTGTTTCCCTGTAATTCTGGATCACATGATCAAAACCAAGGTACTGAAAGCTGCCTTTCACACACTATCTCACCTGTCAGTCAACAGCAAAAGCCATGGCTGACATCCCCAGCCACTGCTGACTTTCAGTGTCCCCAGTAGCACAGTATTATCAGAAACATAATACAACTGTCTACATCTGCTTTTTTCACTGACATGTCCTCATTAGATGATTCTTTAGAGGAGGACAACGTCCAGGCTTCACATACTCCAAGAGATCATCTTGACATCTACTGATGAGGAAACATACACCCAGCTTTCTTCTAAAGCTGGAGAACATTTCTCACAAAAGGGACAAAAGAGAGACTATGCCAAGTGCCCGGCACTTCCACAGCTCATCCATTCCCCCACTGACTGCTCTGCACTACTCCTTAAAGGACCTTCTCCTATTCCACTAGGGCTGGCGTTGAGGGCTTTGTTTCACGTTTCACCTCACGTGGATCCTGAACGTTCACCTCATCTTGCAGCATATACCAAACAAGGCAGGGATTTTGCCACAACTCAACAGATGAAAAATACTTATTTGCTACAACCTTAGAACTTTAAGTGAGACTGGACTATATGGGGCTGTTTTCCAACTTTTTTAAAATCATAGAATCATAAAACCACAGAATCATTCAGGTTGGAAAAAGACCTTTAAGATCATCAAGTCCAACCATTAACCCAGGACTGCCAAGTCCATCACTAAACCATGTCCCTAAGCACTGCATCTATGCAATTATTTAAATGCCTCCAGGGATGGTGATACCACCACCTCCCTGGGCAGCCTGTTCTTTTCTGTGAAGAAATTATTCCCAATATCCAACCTGAACTTTCCCTAGTACAAACTGGGGCTGTTTCCTCTTGTCCTTTTACTTGTTACTTGGGAGAAGAGACCAACGTCCAGCTCACTACCATCTCCTCTCAGGTAGTTGTAGAGAACAATAAGGCTTCCCCTGAGCCTACTCCTCTCCAGACTAAACAACCCCAGTTCCCACAGCTGCTCCTAAAAACACTTGTGCTCCAGACCCTTCACCAGCTCCGTTGCCCTTCTCTGGACACGCTCCAGCACCTCAATGTCCCTCTTGCAGTGAGGGGCCCAAACCTGAACCCAGGATTCGAGGTGCGGCCTCACCAGTGCCCAGTACAATCCCTTCCCTTGTCCTGCTGGCCACACTGTTTCTGGTACAAGCCAGGATGCCATTGGCCTACTTGGCCACCTGGGCACACTCATATTCAGGCACTTGTTGACCAGCACCCCCAGGTTCTTTTCCCCCAGGCACCTTTCCAGCTACTTTTCCCCAAGCCTGCAGCATTGCATGGGGTTGTTTTGACCCAAGTGCAGGACCTGGCACTTCTCCCTGTTAAATCTAAATGTTCCTATCATTCCCATGGCATGCATGTGTTTGTGAAAAAAAAAAAAAATAATAAACTGTTCTCCCAAATGTATTTAGAAAGGTTGTTTCTGCCCCACAAAGCTGTTGAAACTCTCACTGTCTCTCATTCCCCTGCATGACAGATACACACAACCTCTGCTCCTCCATCCCCACATCAGGTAGTCCTCAACACCAGTTTTACCCACTGCTCTCCCTGGCCGTGAGATCTGTCCAAGCCCTGCCTATGTAGCCCTGTCTAACAGCTTCAGCTTTAGACGATGGAGGTGTCTGCAAGTATTTGCTGAAAAGTAAGGGAAAAGAGGAGCCACAGATGAGCACTCTCAGGTCAGAAAGGGCATTTTGCAGGAAAGGACAGTGCCACCAACTGCAGTGTGCACTGCATATCCCTAAGGGCAGTTCTCATTCCTCCCAGCCCCAAAGGGCCAGAAGCTCCAGAGCTCTTCTGGCTGCCCCAAAGACCCATCTGACAGTTTGAGAATCAAATGCTAATACTGATAGTTGGTTTATTTCCTTTTACATCCATTAATAGTTGCAAGGCAATAGGAAACTAACTGGAAATCTGGTTATCGTCCTGTTGTCCTACTAAAAATACATAATTCAGTTATAGCCCATTTTAAACCTTTGCTTTGTATAACATTGCCTATGTACTCTCAGGATGTTTTTACCCGTGCAAATTATTTTACTGCCACTCTTCTCTGAGGCAGACTGCATTGAGCATCTGATACTTAGATTTTCACCATCATATTTTAGCTCCTTCATAATCTTCCTGTTAAGAATTTTTCTAGATCTTAATCCATATATGATACTCCTGATTTTATAAAACTTTCTAAGATAATTAGAAAAGAATGAGATTGAACAATCTCACAAAGATATCCAACCCCACCAGTTGTCATGTTTTAAGACATCCAAGTCCAAGCATTAAACGTACTACTCAGTTTTATGGCTGGGTGAAAATGGAGCTTGCCTCTAAACTAAAAGTTTTGCAACACTTTTTTTTTGAAAGAAGAAAGCCAGAGAATGGTCCCAATATTAATACAGTAGCACAGAAAGAGCAATTCAAGGGAAAACAGCTATGCTTTAAGTTAGAATTTAACTTAGGAAATGAGAGAAACAACAGAAATTATCTGTGTTATGGTCTCCAAACCTCAAGCCAAGTTCTAACAGAGAAGAGATTCTGATACAATTGCAGGAGTCTTGAATACAATATTAGGTATTGTACGTGGTGTTTTGTACTGTTTCATATTCCTGGTTATTGTGGGAGATTCACAGCGACTGGACAAGGCAAACACCACATGTCTCTTAAAGGAAGGCAAGAAAAAGGACCTGGGAGACTACAGACTGGGAAGGCTAACCTGAGCCCCTGGGAAAGTTACAGAGCAAATACTTCCAGAACGCTGTCTCGAGCACATGAAGGCCAAGAAGGTGACTGGGAACCATCAGTATAGATTTACCAAAGACAAAACATGCCTGACCAATATGATTTCTGGACCTGCAGACAAGGGGAGAGTAGCAGATGTTTAACATAACTGTAGGCTTTCAACCAAGTCTCTCAGAATATCCTTATAGCCGAGTTGAAGAGGTATGGGTTGATTGGTGAACTACAAGGTGGTGGAAAACTGACACAACCACTTGACTCAAGTGATGGTTGAAGGACTGAAGTTCAACTGGTGGTGAAATGTTACATACGTAAAAAAGTATCATAACAAAGACTTACGGGGAGGAATCAAGTCTTTCCTTTGCTCAGCAAGCAGCACTCCAAACCACAGAACGCTCTCCTAAGAACATAGAAAACTTCAACGTAGCTTTTAGCTATTCATCCAGAACTAAACCCAGTAGAAAAAACGTACTTGCTTCCGAGAGGCTTAAGTGCAGAGTCCGGGTGACACTGGGCTAATTAAAACACTTCTGTTCTCTGTGCACTCATGCAATGTAAGTGCATCTTCTCTGCAGTAAAGTATTGCCCAGTGAAGAGGACCAAGTACTTCTCAGATTCTTTGGCAAAATAGTTATAATTGCAAAGACAATTGTTGACCATTTACCACTTCCAAGAGAAAGACTTCTATATAAAAGCATACAAATACATACATCCACACATACACAAGTGGTCTTTTCAACAGATTTGACATAGCTGTCACTTCTTACAGCTACTGAGAAAAATCAGAGGTTAAGAACTGAGATAACTGTGGTGAAAAAGACACATAGCTTCTAAAAGGGATGTCTGCCCTCAAACACCCAAACTTGTTAGAGCTCATCACTGTTCCTTTCCATTCAGGTGTGCATATTCTGTTTATATTCTTGGCCAGCTGGCAACAAACAAAAGCATGAAAGCAGAAATGATGTAGTCACCCCAACAGAGGGACACACTGGAGCTAATAAGTTTGGCCTTTTATTTAGCTTGGGATAAATAATGTCATGCTGTCATTATTCCACAGCTTTTAGTTCAAAACTTGATCTCAGCTAATCAGTTCAAAGTAGAAGTGAAGTAACTTGCCATCTGTCTGAAAAACACAAGCAAATGCACACATTGGGAGCAGGCTATGGTGTGACTTCCACTTGACTTCCCAGACAAGTGACTATCACATTTTCCTGAAAGTTCTTTTGGGGAGCTTTACAGAACATTACCTGCAACTTTGCAGCAGACTGGAAGCCATCCCACTACCTACTGCTGCTGTATCCTTCATTTCCAAGTTCCATTGCCAATTGGTTAGCACTGTGCTACCACCAATATTCTGTTTCCCCATCGTCTACCCCTGATTGGTTTGATTGCTCTTGACTCACCTGAGGAAGATGATAATGACAGGGAAATTCGAAAGAGACGAGAAGAGTGCTCACTAGAAAACCTACATTGGGCCTTAAATCCCTTAGATGTAGTGGTTGAGATCTTTGCTATTCAACCTTCATGATGCAGTAATTTTGCTGTTTATCTTAGTTACTTGAGACTATTAAAAAAGCCAGCATCTTCTCAGGTTGATCATTTTGATGCTTGGCTTTGGCTGAGGAAGATCTACTGACATCAAGACAAAGAACATCAGTGCTGAACTATCAGATTTACATATGACTTCTGGACTTTCTCCAACATCATAGGTTGATGAATTGACCTCTGTATGAAAAGAGATTTTGTGGAGTACTTTTATTTGTGATAAGGGCAGTACTTAACAAATTCACTTACAATATCTATAAAAGATCTGCTGTATAGCCTTTTGAAGAGCCAAAGGTGGTCTTAACCAAACCCTAATTCAAATTATTTGCTCAACCATTCAGTTGCTAACCAAAGCCAGATGCTTTCAGTGAAATGGTGACTGATAAGCAGACACTGATTTTCCAATTTACTGACCAGTTGTATCAAAATATTCTTTTTGTTCCCAACTTTTAACTATTCTTTCTAGTTGCTACGTTGTTTTCCATAGAGACAAATATCTACCAACTCTCCTGCCCTACAGCATGGCAGACGTGGAAGGCCATTATTCAAAGTCTCTTTCTTGCCTACTGGAGGGTAAATTGGGATGAAGTGGTGGTATGACAGCCATGCTTTGATAGCCATGCTGAGGTGCAGGATTGAACTTACACAATTAAATTGCTCTAATCAAGTCAATGTTACTACCTGTAGGAAGAGACCACAGGCATCTAACCTGCACCTGAGTCTTCCCACCAAAAGAGAAGCCAAGCAAAAAGTATAATCTTCAAATCTGAGCTACAGCAAAAATAGGAGATCCAACCTGCAGTGACAATGTCATTACAGTTTCTTATTTAATTCAGCCACATCACCTTACCAAAACTCCTTACAACAGTATTTTTTTCCTTCCAAAACACCACACACACACCCCATTACAAAACATAACAAAAGACAATGCATACGCTGAACTGATTCATGTTCTATGATTGAAAGGCTATGATTGAAAGGTTATACAGACAAGCATGATAAATACCTGTGTGTCACCAGTTCATTCTATTTCACTATTTCAGGACATATTTGACAACTTGATTCACATTCTGTCCTTTCCCTTACTGCCTAAGCCTGTGTAGACATGGTTTAATTTCCAGCTCCTCCTGCAAGTCAGACTCCCCCCAGATCTTTTAATTCTAAAAAATTCAGTTTTAAACCTAGAAATTAAAGCAGCGGTACCATACTTACTGACCATTTCAAAAGGTGAACCTCTGTTAAATAGCATTTTCTATTACTTTAAAAATGTTATATACATCCAAACAAAAATAAAAACAAAAGCAAAACCCACACATCTAAACACAGGGTTTAATGGTGACCACGTTGTTTGTTTAAGCATTGCCAGAAAATTTATTCCTACTACTTACATAATTTTCTAGGTCAAAGTAAGATTACATCCACAATAGCACAGATAACTGATGCCTGACAATGCACCTTAATATTATTTGTTGTTTTAACTTGTTTTTTTCTTAAAGGGAAAGCGTGCTGACAGATTTGAATTTTAAAGGAAATATTTGAAGAGAAGTCAAAACGTAAATGGTATGTTCATTAAAAAAAAGATAATCCGCTTATAGGCAAAAATTAACATCATCTTAAGTGTCTCCTTTCAGTGGCTTGTAGAAATAGTAATTCCCTAAGACTTCCTTGAGAGTGAGATTTAGAACTGGCTAACAGGAACAGATTAGTCAACTTTTTCTATAACTGATTTCAGAGCAACATTTTTGTGGAAAAGAGCCCACAGCAGCACAACTAAGTTTATTCTTAACTGTTCAGTTCAGTTCCCATTCCCAGGGACAGTTTTACCATCCCACAGACAGTGTCTGCTTAAAGACAGTGATGACTCCACCACTGACTAATCTGCAACACCTTCCCCACGGGAGATAACTGAATCTACCTGAGTATGCTAACAAGGTTCAGCATGTAACGCAAAAATTGGCAGTAACAGCAAACACAAGAATGTTCCGAGAATCTGTATCTATTTATATTTGTATTTATGAGTTGCCTTTGTGAGGTTCAGTTTAATCTGTAAGTGCAAGTCACTTTTATACTATATTTAAATAAAATCTCAGCCTGTACAGAATACCAAAATAGCTGGCATCCCATGTGTTTTGATGCAAAATTACACCAACTTGTTGTAGCAGAGCTATGGAGCACAACAGACAAGAACTGGCATTATACTTCTGAGTGGCCCAGGACTTTGGGGAGTTGAAAAAAAAAAAGGCTGTCCACTAGCCCTCAGTTCATGGCACTGATTAGTATTCACTGCCTGAGCAGAGGTTTTTTGCTCATCTCACAGTTCAGGTGAGAACTGTATGAATAAACTGCACAGAGGTTAAAGCAAGTCAGCTGCAGAGCACTGCTTTGCACAGCATGAGCTACCCGCTCTACAAACCTGTCACTCCTACCCAAAACTCACAGGAGCTGGGTGCCAGGTTTTGCAATTCCCACTTGAGATGTGGGAGCAGGGACTGTATCCAGCTGCTTCAGAACAACATTTCTTCTGTGACACCTGCTGACAATCTTTAATGCAGAAGACTGACTTTCAAATACTTCACAAAAGGAAAGAATATAATAAAAATCTGCAGAACTGTATATTCACACGTAGCTTTATTCACTACCTCTAACACCACTCTGGGGTGGTGCCTTACAAGTACACATCATGACTCCTGAAGTATTTAATGCAACAGATGTATGGGAACGCACACATGCCTTCTAAGAGCGCAGATGCATTCTAATTCATACCAACATCTATGTATATATTCAAAAGCCTGTATGCCCCCCCCAAAATCTTGTCTTACTAGTATCGTGAAACTACAATTAAAAAAAAAGAATATGAAAGCACTCATATGCATTATTGTATCTTTTCTTTCTGATCCTGAACCTACTTCACTGCAGCATTCCTGAATCAGGTAACACAGTGTGCTCTCATTAAACAAGTGGTTTTTATACATTATGTCACAGAAAAAATTAGGTTGGAAGGAAATACACTTTGGATAAGTAAGAAGATAATATGCAACTTCACCAAAAGTATCAGCAAGATTTCTTAAGCACACACATAGTCATCTGTAAATGCGTATCAAAGCTTCCCAAAATTTTGAAAGTTTGGCTCATAATTCTCAGGAAAAAAAAAAAAAGTACCTTTTTCTTGCAATGTTTACTTGTTCCTGAGGATAGGACTCAACTCATGTAATGAATTAACTGCTTCCAAACAGCTATACTTGTCAGTGTAATTTCCATATCCAGAATACATTTCATACACTGCCTCCAACACTGAACCTACAGGACAATGTAAATCTGCCTTCAGAAAAACACACAGAGATAAGATCTGAAAAAAAGGTTTTTAATTTACCACTTCAAATAGGAAGGTGTGCCTGCATTTCCAGATTCTCCCTTTGCAAAGAGAGAAATTATCTTGCATAGAGTGTGATAGATCAAAGTTAGATTTGACTGCTCCATCTAGTGGCTTACTAAACACAGTTTTAATGGTTAAGAACTCGTGGCCTAATGTTAAAAAGGGCCGCATATGGTGCTGGCTTCTTCTCTGAGCAACGCAGCAAAATAAATTCTTAGCACCTAGCTCTTTTAATAACATTACATAAAAATAATCTCCAAAAATGAAATAAAATTTCATGGAAGTTTAATATAGTTAGGTCCATAAAAGTAGGTAAATATTATACATTATTAATTATTGGGTTATTTATGCTGTTTAGTTAGTAAACTTTAATAAGAATGGTAAAGAGTTAGAAATTGTTCATTTGAATTTACACAATGTTACACTCATATTTGAGTTAACATTTCCAGTGAAAAGAATATCTTACATCTTCAGTAAAAGAAACAAATTAATAACAAGCCAACCACTAAAACATATACTCTGATTCTTACCTACAAAAGTAAATTTCAAAGCTCAGGTCTGATTCAGAAAGTGACTTCCTACTCTGTAAAGGACAACTCAAACTAATCTAGAGCACCACGGATTTTTAGAGAGAAAAAGTAGCATGTGCCCTCAAGTCTGTCCAAGGCTATTCCATAGCAATTCTAAAAAATACTGAGATCTCAGATGCTTTAGAAAACTGGTACAATAACATGACCAAGTTGCTTTAAATAGAATATTTTTCCAACAATCATTTTAAGAATAACTAATTAGAATTGAAGCTCCTATTGCAGAGGAAAGAATTCCCAAACTGAGGACTAGGTTTCAAAACCTGGAACTTTAAATTCTAAAAATCAATGTATACCATTAAATCATAAAATACCTGTGAGTTAAAATCAGATTATGATATTAAAATCAGATGCATTATATGCTTCATTTCTCCTTGTTACATGTCTGAAAACATTTTGTTTTAAATTATACATATGACTGAGAGTAGCCAAGGGATATAACCATTTTACTTATACTGCCACTACACCTAGCTCCCACAGCTAACACCATAGATATATTAAGATAGGACCGTATATGCAACTAAAACCTCTATTTAATGGAAGTTAAAACATATGCTTAAATTATTTATAGATCTGTGCTTATAATTGCAAAATAATCCCATGCTAGCTGTGGCCCAAGTGAAGCATACAATAGACATTGTCAAACAACCTTTCCAGTCCAATGTTCCAATACCCCATCTTCCCTTCAAAGGCATTATTTAGATTTGGGAAGTTCAGATGAGCCACATTGCTCCTGCACGCTTCTCAACTTGCTCAACAGACCAAGTTAGCCTTGTTCTAATCTGCATATAAGGTACAGCAAAGCCACAGGTCACAAAGGAAAGAAAGCTGATATTTGCTTTTCTAAAATAGAAAAGGTCATGTTTACAGACAGGAAGCAAATGTGGAAAGAAAATATTCTAAATAAAACGTTCTATTAGAAGTTGTTTCATGGCTAGGAAGAAAGTGTAATAAAATATTTAATACTGAGGGTCTAAAAAAATATTGCTGTAGGCATGCATGCAGCATCACAGTATTTCTGAGACCAAGGCTCTCTTACAAAATACCTCCAAGGTTGAAATTATTTAACAGTTAGAAGCTCTACATATACTACTTCTGCCATCAGTCAAGGGAATGTGCTGAGGAACTCATGTATGAGAGAGTATTTTAAAGAAGCTAAACATGTACACATGCAGAGATTTCAAGTGTTGGAGGACTCAAAAAGTAACTAACGCAACTTTCCTTCTCAAATTTTAGAGCAGTTGGGTGTCTGTAGAGGGAGGCGGTGAACATTAACAGTTAGGCTAGTAGCGTGTAGGTCCTAGCTGTCTACTGCATCTGTTAGCCAGCAAATAATCACTGTTGCATATTACACTTTGCATATCCTGCTTGCAGACTCTCTGTTCTCACAACAAACTTACACAGAAAATACAAAAACAACTATCAAACTAAAAATAACACTGTAAAACTCTGCCCTGTCCTTATGTGTCTTCAACCTGAGTGGTATGTCAAAACAAACTCCTGTCTCCTTTTGAACTAAAACCATAGAAGAGTCCTCTACTTGGACCAGAAGAGCAACATGATCAGTTCTAAGAACCCTTACATTAAGGTCTTAAAAACTGGGGGAGGGGAAGGGGAGCAGTAACTAATGAAAAATTAATAAAGCAGCAAGTTTCCATGCACACAACCATCAAGCTGTCATATCCTTTAGCAGTAGGTCCACCAGTCAAAAAACCAAAAAACAACAACAAAAAACAAAACCCCCAAATAAAAAAACACCGTTAAAAAAAGCAACAACAAAAAACCCACCACAAATCAAAAAAAAAATAAAACAAAAAACCAAAACATCCCAAAGGCTGAAAAAGGCTGTAAGGTCTGGGAATCTCGTCTTTTTATATGAAAGAAATAGCTCCACAATGCCTTTATAAGCAATAACAGTATACACATATGAATCACTTCGTTACCTGATAGGAAAAGCAAGCAGACAAAAAAAAAAAAAAAAAGGTAATTTAGCTGATTAACAGCAAATTAATAGGTAGTGAGAACATGAATCTAGGCTCAGTTTAAGCCCTTGTGGCCTTGTGGCAGGCAATCAGCAGTTAACCACAAGAGAATACTGTCCAGCATCTTCTGGCACCTGCAATTAGAAATTCTGCTGGATGCTGACAAATTGAAGGAAAAGGTACCCAATAGTAATATGTCCTTGCATTAAATAAGCATACTATTTTATTATCATCAAAGTAGGTCGGAGTCTTAGTCATGGACTGAAATCCCACTAGGTCAGGCATTGTACAAACACAAAAAGAAACCGCAGACTTCACTGAACTTGCAATTTAAATGCAAGGCAGACAAACAAGAAACAGTGACTACATTTTTATCAGTGTATTAGACAGTGCCAAGTGGATTGTCTTTCTCGCTCTGTCACTAGAGTAACCCTGGAACAGTTGTGCCCTGGGTCAGTTAGCATTCTCCCATTTATTTCTATGCAGGAGACAGGCCAAGAATAAATCCTAATAGACAGCTTCCATGCAGCCTTTCTCTTGAGGAATGCAAGAGTTTCATCATATGGAAATGCACCATGTTTTGTTACTTGGCCAGAGATGTCAAAGAATGGCTCTTTAATTTATTAACAGAATAAATATAGCCAAAATACTATATAAAATGTGCACATTTGAAAACATAACTCTTATGCTTTTTATCATGGGTGGAGAAAAGGATTAACATCAGTGGTTCCAAAGTGTAGGTGGGAAGGCCCAGATTTTGAAGTTTTTATGTTGTACAGAAGGACAAAGAAGGAAGGAAGGAAGTGTTCGAGCAATGCAAAACACATGAGCAAAGATGGGAAAACAGTGTTCAGAGGGACATTCAGAATGGACAGGAACAGGATGAAACCATACAAAATTAGTTAAAGGAAATACAGACATTTCATAATTATTAACCTTCTTTCTGACACAATCAGGTTTTTCCTAGAGGCCATTTATCAGCACACTGATTTCAGGAAGCTCAAACAGGCCAGTCTATCTATTCAAAGTTGCGCTGAAAGAAAGAAACCGCAACGGTTCCTATGTATTACAGAAATTAAGTGCATTATTATAAGCAATTAAAAAAAAAAGTAGCAAAAAAATATTAACACAAAATAGTAAGCAATAATACTCAGTACCATACTGTATAATCCCTAAGTTTGGACTCAATAGGATGATCTGAATGAATACACTGAATCTAAGTATCTAACAAAAGGAAAGAGAATGAACATTTTCAGAAAATAACAGAATCAGACGCTTGTTTGTTCCTAATTAGCTCTATATTTAACTAAAATTAACTCTAAAATTAATAAAAGTGTATGTATTATTCTATATTAAGCCAATAATTAACCTTTTTCTTTCACAAGCTTTCATTTTTCACCCGCAAGGGGGGAGCTTCCCCATACAGTTGGAAAAAAGCAAAGGTTTGGATTCCAGTCCACCTGAACTCATCCCTCAATATGCTGCACAGATGATCCACAATTATGCAGCTTTACCAAACACAGTTTGCTTCATGCTTCACAGTTTTCCTCTAGCTCTCAGATCAAAAGACTGAGGAAATCCTGAGTAGCAGCTCATATAACTTTTATGATATACAAAAAATACATGCATATGCAAAATACTCAGTAGTAGGATGTGGTAGGGGAAAGGGTCATCTTCTAGTCATAATGCCTGAGTAAATCCTGAGTAGCGGCTCATATAACTTTTATGATCTACAAAAAATACACGCATGTGCAAGACACTCAGTAGTAGGATGTGGTAGGGGAAAGGGTCATCTTCTAGTCATAATGCCATGCATGCCACGTTTCAGGCTAGCTAGTCTGAACTCCACTGTGTAGCTGCGTTTTGGAAAGTGCTCAGCAACTAAAATCTGGGCAAGTTTTTTTAAAACCTTTCAGCTCCCTCTTGGACCCTTAAAAAGTGCTCCATGACCTGAAGCTCTCACTGCTTTTCTCACGCCTGCTACATCCAGTGGTTTCTGTATGGAAAACACCTGACTGCTCAATGTTCTTGAGAATTGGTCTTCCATGGAGAAACCTAAAGAAGTCTGGAGTTTCTCTGCAGGTCCAAACACTCTCACAGCTCCTGAAATTAAAGCCAACCTGCTTGCCAGGTATTAAGTCTTTTTGAACATATGATCCTAATTCCTCCCTGCTTTACTATCCCCCTCTTTGTAATGACAATGCTCGTCTTCCTACTGGGCAATTTACCGTTAGGAAAAATTTGTTGCTATTTTATGAACTAGATGTACAGGAGAAAGGTAAGTGACAATGAACAACCAATAAAATAATGAACATGTGAACAAACAAGCAACACAGAAGACAGAGCATGTTAACAGCAGTGAAACATAATGCCTTGCCAACTGTCAGAGATGAAAGAAAGGACTCAAGATTTAACAGTTTGTGACAACCTTTTTCTCCATGTCTCTTGGTAAATCAAAATGTACTTTTTTCCTTTTCAAAAATCAGATTATTAGATAAATTTGTACTGCAAATGGCTATCAAATATCATTACTTAAAGGGTGACAAAAAAGATTAAGCTAGTGTCAGGAATACTGCGGATTTAGCCCCATGTTTGCCCACCTTGGGCAGAGCCTGCCAGAGGAACAGCAGTAGAATTTCTAACATTGAGCAAATTCAGTGCAGCCAATGAAGAAATTAATTTTTCTTTCCAGGAATCCTCTATTTCAACTGAGTAAGAAATTATGATTACAATTATCCTTAACTTTGCTTATCTGTCCTCATACTTGACATGGATTCTGAAGCTTCAACATCCCTAGCAGTAACTTAACCCTCAAGGGGAAGAGAGAAGTACTCAGTCAATCTCTTTCCCTCTCCAGCTTCTTCTTTCCCATTTGAAGCCCAAACTTGCTTCCCTGCCCTTTTGGGGTGTTTTTGAAGAGGTTTTTTTTTTTTTCCCTTCTTTCTGTCTTTTCTAGACTCTTCAACCCCAATTGATGCCACCTTTCCTTATATATCATGTTTTATATACCTCAGTCTCACTGCTCTTCTGCAAAGTCTCTCCAGCGCATTCACAACCACCTTAAACTGGAGAGAGGGCTTTATTAGGAGTTTAAAGGAGAATTCAGCTATATATCTTTCATGACATCCCCATTTATATAGTTACGTATCTCAGTGAAGTGTTGGAATTCTTGTCAACAGTATGACTTTTTTCCCCACTCATGTTCAGCTTCTTTCATTTGCATATGCATGCATATACTTCACATAATTCCATATACACAAAACACACTTCTTACTGCCCAACAGTAATTTAACAAGCACTTGTTTACAGCTCCATAAGCACTGTAAATCACTTCAGTTACTCAAAAGCACTTAATATTGATAGCACTGAATAGTGTTAGCGCTGACCTGAATTCTGAAAGCAGTCATTTTATATTATATTTCCATTAAAATCCGATTCAGATATAGATCTAAATTACTGCACAAGGAATACAAGATAAATTGGAACTAATTTTTTATAATCTAGCAAGGGTATTTTATTTTACGCTAAATAGTGTAAAAGTTAAAGCTCAGACACATTTTTAAACAAATTCAGCTGTTTTTAAAACTCCATGCCCAGCTCTCCATATGAACAGATGTTAAAATATGCTAGCAGATGTTACAGTACAACTTGATTTGACTACACTCCAGATTTGAAAAATACCTCAGTGAAAAAGTTTAGCTAAAAACATTTAAAACCAGCCTTCTCTTCTCTGTAGCCTTTTCTTGATGTTTTATTTAGGTCCATTTATACACCCTTCTGCACGCGTGTGGTTTCTCTCTTAGCTCACAAGTTACCTTCCTTGCCAGCAATATTACAGCACCTGGAAGAAATGACTGGGACGGGGATTTAACTTATGTTCTCCTTCCCACAGAAGCACCCAAAAGCACGAGCACCCAAAGCAGCACTCAAAACACCAGAGGACGAAGGGGTCTGATCTTCTCCTCCTGGAGCTGAGCCAGCACCAACACATTTCCTGCAAACCACAGCATCCATTTCTCCTTCTGACCTCCAAGCCCTCTCCCCCTGGTCACAAGCCCCCTGCCTCACAAGCGTGCACAGACCAAGATCCCAACAAGATCCCTGCCCCTAACACTCTCTAACCAGAAGGGTAATGCTATAAGAATGAAATGAAATTAAATGGAGTCACTGTTCTTCCCAGTACTGTAAGAAAGGCATTATGAATGAAACACATCTTCACTGAAAGAAACCAGAATGTGATCTCAGAAGGTGGGTTTTTTTCAAACAAGGCTCCAACTCCATCATGCTCTCCTTACTCCCAGTTAAATCCATTAGCAAGTATACAAAGTGTGGTTTACTTCACTTTTTACCATTTTGCTGACAATATGCAAGTATCAGGCATATTTTCAAGCCTGAACGATGTGAACAAAATACACGTATAGGCAAATAGAAACAATGAGTATGCAAAATGTAAAACCATTAGCACATCTATTTACATAAAAGTACATGAGCAGCTTTCAGTACCTCCTCACATTGTTCCAATTTCCAACATTGTTTTATCTTCCCGTTTCAAAGACTGCATGACAGAAGTCTAGAATATCTATTGTATCTGTCACGGGATAAAAGAAGTTACATTCAACCTTGTAAGGACACAAATCTACTAGTTCTAAACAAATTCTTGGTTTAAAACTTTTAAGAAAATATTTTTTCTCAAGCTTACTCCAAATTTAGTTTGCGTTCTTCATGGGATAGCAGTAGGCAGAAGCTGTTCCCAGTTTTAAAATTAGGTATGGATTTCATTTGTAATAGTCTGGTTTATGTTATTCTTGCAAGTCTTTGAAGCAAGTATGAATGCAATTTATGCCTTCCAAGAGGACTCTTTTGCCTTGCCAGGACAGCATTAGTCACTAGGAACCCGGTCCACTTAATGTTCAACTATTACTGATTTCAGAAGAAGGAGTCCTGTCACGTGTGTTAATAATAGCATGAAAAAGTTATCAACAATCAGTAAAAGTGTCCTGTAGAGGGTGCAGATGTTTTATAAAAAGAAATTTGAGATTACTTTTTTGGACATCGCTAAACAGCTCTTTCTCTAGATTTACTCCAACATAGAAACAACTTGACGTAAATCTTTTGGTCCTCTGCCAAAGAGGCAAAATCCCAGTGGATTGCAAAAGACATTTATTTTTTGGAAAGAAAGTATCTCTAGTGCTTGCAAATTATTTTAGTAATAATTTTGAAGAAATGCATATTAAATGGTTACAGTAAATAGCAGGGGATGTAATACTGAAACTAGCTTCCGTTGTATTGAAGAATATAACTTTTAGAATGTTGTTTGTACTCAGAAGATAGGGTAATGCAATCCTGAACAACATTTCTAGGAAATGGAAAAGTTAAAAAGTAACTTTTGCACAGCATCTACTTTGTATGTTATTTTTGCCTATTGATTTTTAATACAGCCTTATCCACTCTGCCTATACCTTACACTTCTGTGTGGCATCATTTTCTTTTAAAAATCTTTGTAAGCTGTTTTCCATAGAAAACTTTTATTTTAGTTGTTCAATATAGAATTGAAAACAGTACATCTTTACTTAGTTGCTGTGCTTTATATTGGCACTCACCAAATGTGAACATTAATTTTAAGATCTTGTTTTTTCTTGGATAGGCTTTTCAAAGTTAAAAATTTTATTTGCGATAACTCTGTCTTTCTAGCTCCATTTACATTGCTTTGGCATCAGATATATGGCTGAGCTGATATTTAGATAAGACAGGATGGATTCCAGACCCTCCTGGACTTATAAACTAAAGTGCTATAACTAGAGACCTGTCCAGTATCTCACCCAAATTACAAGCAAAGCACTAAAGCAATGGTGGGTGAAATTCCATTTGTAAAAATGCTGTTAAATAGTTAAGAATTGTATTCTGCCCTCAGTTACAGGCATTTTAAAATTATTTGCATCAATTTTGTAACACTACATCCCTTTATTATGGCATTTTTTCTTTTAAAATACTGAAGGATTTCTAAAAGATTTTCTTAGGTAATATAATTTCCTACCTTTCCATTTATTCTTAAGAAATACTGTAGATTTTTTTTAAGTACTGATGAAAATTTAATTCTAAAAATAACTGGTTACTTTACTACAAAAATGCTTCTGCTTTCTCATTTGTATTCACATTTCCTAGCTATTTTTCTGTACTCCACCCCCAGCTTCAAATGCTCTCCACTTCTTTTCCCATGACAAAGACTGTAAAAGTCATATCAAGATCAGGCAAAATAAAACATTAACAGCTACACCTCAGAGCTATTAAATTAATAAATATATTTCTGTAATTAATGTATTCCATAACCCCATATACATATAATATATACACACGTATATATATTCTGATTAATAACATGGTGCTAGCTTACTGACCAGTAGAGATAAGGTCTCAAGGAATGCTCAACGATATCAACCAAGTATTGAGTTGGCAGCGGTCAGACAGGTCCCTAACATACTCCTATTTATAATTTTTATTCAAATACAGTGACATAGCACACTGGTATGATACAGACCACGGCATCCACTGCCTAAAGGGGGAGGTGCCTAAACATGTATCTCAGAGGTAACCAAGAACTTGATTCAATTATTAAGAACATGAGCATTTAGTGACATTTGAAATCCTCTGGGATTCATAACACTGAAGGAAAGAAGTCCAACCCTTCATGGTTTAACAATACAATGGGAGACTGGTCAAAAGCTGAGATTAGTGTCGAGCCTGAAAGCAACCATCGAACGGATTTACTTACAAAGGATCATTACAGAGCAAACTATGTCAACATATTGATATCAGTATCAATGACTTTCAGCCTGGACTTGACTTTTACATCAAAGACCTTCCAATTTATAATGATACACCTCACTGAATATGAGAAATCCTTTCTACTTCATAAGAAACCTCAAACTGATGCACACAAATGAAAGCAAAAAACAAAGATGGAAAGGAAATTTTACATTGCAGACCACTACTACCAACAGAGGAAATCAGGGAAAACTACACAAATCCAGATGTCAGCATAAAACATTGCCACAGTATAAGGGAAAGAGATGTGCTCTCTTAGAAAGACAGCACAGTTGAGACTGGAAGGGACCTCTGTAGGTCCCTAGATCAAATCTCCTTTCTCAAAAGCAGGGTCAGCTACAGCAAATTGCTATGGGGCTTTTCCATTTGGGATTTGAGAATCTTCGATGACAGAGACTGTACACCTCTGAGAGATATTTTCCAGTGTTTGACAACCCTGACAGTCAAAAAAGTTATGGTTTTTTTTGTCTAAGCAGAATCTGGATGAAAATTTCAGGGGCATGATCATCATTCCTCCTTAAAAATGAGCAGCAAAGAAAGCTTCCGTATTTAAATGGAAACTTAATGCTTAGACAGTTAAAAAAACCAGTTATTCAGATGGAATAGAAGAGAAATGTCTCTTTTTACATTTATACCTGGAGCTTTAGGGGATGTCAGGAGGCCACAACATCAGATAAAGACACAGACAAGTTAGCATACATGAACCGAAAGGCATGTCAGGAAACAGTGCCAGGAACTAAAAGAAAATGCAGACAAGCTGTTGGCATTTTGAGTATGAACACCAGCAGCAAATTTCCAAGTTACAAACATAGATAATTAAACTACAGAGCTAAACGCTAATTCCAGAGACATAAAAAGCCTTCAGCTCACTGTAGTGTCACTTAAAGACAAATACAGGTCATAAGAGAGTTAGTAGGCTCTACCACAGTCTTTTCTGACGATACAAACGTTCACCATTCATGACTTTGTTTAACTTCTTCAGCTGGTAGAAAGGCTTTGTACTCCACTTATGCTTTACTGCTGAGTGTTACCATCAACAGAAGAGGACAAACTGAAGTAACAGACTTTAAACATACTTGTAAGCTTGGGAGCAAATTCGTCTCAACAACAAGTTAGGCAATTCTCATTTCTTTCCTATATAACACTCCCCTTGCCCTGTATGCTGTCCTTGTTAACAATGAATTCTGGCAGATCCTTGGCATTTTATTAAATGTAGGAAAATTTTGCATGCCTCAAAACTGAGGCGTCAGTAAGATTATGATGCTTTACAATAGTCTTCTCAGATTGTTACATAACTCACTTTCCATTTGAATTCATTCACAGAAAATTATTCTGGATACAGACAAAAGGATGAAGCAATGACCAAGGGAATACAGACATCATCGAGAGAATAAACTAAATTCTGTCAGTTCTAGGTGAAAGAGGGAAAAGAATGAGAAATAAAGGCACCAGCTGATGCTACCTGTAACCACCTCATCTAAGAATGCAAAAGGAAACATTGCAAACCAAATGTAAACAGGTACAAGACACTTTTCAGTTGGGAAAGAAAAAAGGTAAGAGTAAAACCAAAAGTGTATGTTTAAAAAAGAGGCAAAAGAGAGAGAAAAATACAGATATATTTTTTCCCCAAACCATGGCCATGTGCATAATATACATAAAGGTCCTTACCTTTTTCACTGACACTTTCACTTTCTATCTCCACATCTTCACAGCTAGTATATTCTGGTGTTGATGCCCCTTCTTCCTCTGAGCTACTAACTGACATCTGCCTTTTCTTTCCGCCTCTTTTTGCTCTATGAGGCTTTGGAGGGGATGGCCGCACTGATTCCGACTGGTCAGAGCTAAGGGAATCATTCCTTAGCATGGTCTCCATTTTCTCCCGCTTTGCTTTTCGCATGAGAATAGCAGAGCTAGGATCAAGGCGGCTCTGTTTTTTAAAAGAATCGTGGTTCTTGTATTCTACGTGCTCTATAGGAACTGGACTATGCCTGGGAGTTGGTGGGCTATGATTAGTTAATTGTTTAGAAACAGAAATTCTTACATCACCTGTTCTGTCTATAGAGTACGACCTCTGAGTTTCCACAAGAGATTTTCTGTCCTGAGTTCCCTGTAATTGTGAGCGTTTTCCTAATTTATTCTCAGGTACCTCCGCTTCCTCCATTTCTGTATGTGGCAAAGCTACATCACTGTGTCTTCTCTCGTGCCGTGCTTTAGAAACTTTTGCATGCATGCGCATCTGCTGTTCCTCAGGATGCGGTTTTACAGGATATCTTGCCAAATTGGGGTCACTCCTGTAACGGGTATGATATTCATCTTCTTTCCTTTGTTTTTCATCATCAGGCACTTTGCCTTCCTCAAGTTTCTCTTGCAAGTCTGGGTAGTCCTGTGACTTGCCTTTCTCCAGCCTTCTACCTTCATGCCGTTCTTTTCGCTCCCGGTCATCTGTTGGTCCTTCTTTTTGAAGTGAGGATTTTGGCACACGCTTACGCTCACTCTTTATACCTTTGCCATTCTGGTCTGAAACCAATATTGTCTTCTTTCTACAATGAAAAGGAGTGCAATAATTTGAAGAACTGTATGCAAGATAAAAATGCTTGTGTACAGTGCTACCATCAATAGACTCTAAACCAGGATAAGCTACAGCAAAACACACAGAAAGGTAGTGGATCCATTAACATGAATTACATCTATTAATCCTTCCAGCAATACTTTTATTTTCCAATAGCAAACAACTTCCAGAGCCCACAAAAACATAAATTATGGATGGTCCCAAATAATTAATAAAATCACAAAGAATATTAAATTGGATAAATGCAGATAAAAAAGAATTTACCCATGTAAGTAGGAAAACTCAAAGTTGTCTTTGTAGCAACTGCAGCACTATGACAGTATTGGAGTATGTAATTTTTCTGGCAGCAGTCATGAGGGTTACAGACTAACCTTCTAATTCTCTTCAAGCACCCTGACACATAAACACCACCAAATGGAGTATATTCCCACAGTAACATTACAGAAAGAAGTAATATGGATATAAAAAAATGCAAAAGAGAATATATCCAGAAACAATAATATTTGACCTAGTTTGCTTTATTGTACTAAAAGTCTAAAAAGAAGTGCCCATTTCATAAGTATACAAAGAAAAACAAATTGATTCCTTGAGAAAAATGAATGACATTCCTTTCTCTAGTAATAAAAGAAGATTTAAAATTTCATTAATTTCACTACACAGCCAAAGTACAGAACAATGAATAATGAAGCTGTGTGAAAATTATTCTCTCTCTCTCCTCTTTCATCTTCTGCTTTGGAAGAATAAGCAAGCTGAAGAATCATAAAGGCCCTTTATAGTAGATATTTTTATTTCTCTCATCATTCCAGTTGACCTTTTGTTTACTCGTTCACATATGAATCCATCGATTTTGAAGAAGGCTGAACACAGCTATACACTGCATTCGAGATGAACCTGCACTAGGACAAAGTCACTAGGGCTTTGTTTTGTGGCACTGAATCTTCCCTTCCACAACTGATACATCTTCACATTACATATCACAGATGCATCCAAGAGGACAGGCCAATTTGGATATGATCCAAGTTAAGCTCCTGCCTCCTTTTTTCCATCTCCTATTCCTCCTGAGTTTTTGAAAAATAAATGGAACCTGAGCTTACCATAGATGCTCTCCATTCAGAAATCTTGGACTTCATTTGAAAGTCTCAATGACAAGTTGAGAACATTAATATTCTATAATTAATACAGCCATCTCACTTTTGGGCAGCAAAGCAGAAATGGAAAGCATTTTGCTTTCCTAGAAGTGTCCTTCATCTGAGTGACGACTGCTCTGGGGGCCTTCCCAGTGTTAGGGAAAAAAAGTCAGCAGAATTAGGGGAGAACACCATGTGTTTGTTTACATCATAAATATTAATAACACCAACCTGAGTTTTGGTACAGGGAAACCCAGACAGACTTCACCCACACAGTAAGTTACTAGCCACTGTTCATTATCTTGAACAACCTCTTGATTTGCTGCTACTCAACCTGTTCATCACAGTGAACGCAGCTCAGTAATTTACTTATTTACTCACTTAAAATATAACAGTTTCCTTCTGGTTGGCTCTGTTCTTGCACACAACTTGCTCTGAATTCAAGATGGTACTATTTCTGTTCTTCATGAATGTTGACTTTGCAGGTGTAAATAAGCTCTTTTAATTGTATTATTTTTAATCACAAAAGAGGAAATATCATTAACAAAAAGACAACACATAAGGATATCTGAAAGAACTACACAGGGTGGGGTTGTTGTTTGTTTGGGGTGGGATGTGGTTTTTTTTAACTTCTAGTACATTATTTCATCAAGTTAAAGGCTTGCTCTTTGTTTTATCACTTTAAAATACCTGCCAAATTTTAAATTTAAAAGTAACCTACAATTCTGTATTTAAAGTGAACACCAAAGTGCACTGAAGTACATAAAAATATCCCCAAAATAAAATTATCTTTTTTTCTTCATTTCTGTTTCACAGACCGAATCAGACAATGTATTTGATGGTTATCCTTCTCCAGTCATCAAATCATCTTACTCTTTGTTTTTACATGGTTCTAGACACACACAAGGCCCAGCTGACAGGCTTGTGCAATATTACTGAACTAGCATTTATAACTGTGAGGCTCCGTCAAGACAGAAAGCATTACCTCTCCCTTGGAGGTTCACTTCTAGACCTTGATGAAACTTGCTTTTGGTCCAGGCCCATAGCCAGCTGCGATACTTCTGCTCCTTTCCTATGGTCAGACTGCACACTGGAAGAAGAGATTTCCTGTGATGAGGCAGCTGCTGTACTTAAAGGAGTCTGTGATCTCGATCGTTCTTGAAGTCTTGCTTTCTTTTCTCTCGGTGCATCTGAGCTTCCACCAGTTGCCGTATCACTCAGTGCTCCATCCTGGCTGGGTGAGGGCTGTGGTCCACTTCCAAAAAACCACGCTCCAGATTTCGTTAGGATTTCTTGTTGTTTTCGACATAAATTGCATACCCACATAACCTAGTTGAAGACAACAAGAAGAGTCAGTGCAGCTACCCCTCAGACCCTGAAATGCATGCTCACTATCACAGAGCAGGTATGATCCCTCGCTTGCCCTTAAACTGGCGAGGTTGGTGCTCATGACAGGACCCAGAACATGCTCCTCCAAGCGCTGACTGCATTGGCTACAGCCAAGCATCCTACAGGCACATGCTATGCGAGCTTCTCCGAAACGTACTGTCCACATATGCCAGTCCTACCTGTAGCAATCCCCCATCAGCCCAGCCCTAGCTTTCTTCTGAACAAACACCAACATGGCCCACACTTGTTGCTGGTGTTGATGCAGTTATGGGGGTGGCTTGGGTTGTTTTCGTTGCTGTGGATCACTGTCAGTACAAGCCTACCAGACTCTAAATGGAACTTGTATCTTGGGTGGCAGAGTCCTGCCCAGCTAACCCCCAACCTCTGCTGCCACAAAAAATTAACATGGTATTTCCCTTTGATTAATTTTTCTCACGTAAAATAACTAAACATTATCCAGCAAATAAATTCAGCATTTACTGTGCACAGGTTTAGCTACATTCGCAACAACTACTTACCAGAGATGTAAGGTAAGACCTAAAGAAACCTACTAATAGAGAACTAAATGCGCCAATGAAAAGAATGCAAAAGTACGATATTTTGTACTACTTGGAAATTATTATTTACCATCTGTGAGTTACAGCTGAAAATAATACTTAAAGAAATTAAAGGTGTTTCCCTGGCAATCACAATTAAGCTGTGTACATAAACAGTGCTTCTTAGGCTTCTTTTTTTTTTTTTTTTTTGGTAATTTCAGATACACAGATAAACAGGAGCACATACAGTAAAGCAAGACTCTATCTTTCAAGTGTGTATACAGTACAAGACAGTCTTAGGTACAGGAGTAAATCACCAGAGAAAAACTGAAGGTTAATCGGGACTCTGGTGTGTGAATATTTCAGAGAAAAATGAGACAAAGACAGAAGGAGCTTTGAGGCAGATAAACAAAAAAAAGGTAAAATGCATGAAGAATACACAAGAGGTAGGAATTCTGTCAGAAATAAAAATAGAGATGAGAAGAAACAAAGCTGACAGCTAATAAGGAAAATGTGAAAGAAAATCTTTTCATTTAACACAGGAAGAAGTAAAAGAATGGGTAAAATTGTAAAAAGGGTAAGAAGGATGACAAAACTTGGAATGAAAAATATGCCTAAATTATTTTGTGTAAACACAGGCATGCTGCAACCATCGCAAAATTATACAACAGAAAATTAAATGGAACAGAAAAAACAACCACTTTCAGGGGAGAAACTGCAACAGGACAAAGCTCTGGTACTGAGCTCTCTTATTCTCTGGCCTTGTGAGGAGGTGCATGGCTCACATGGCATGATGAAAATTTTAGGCATTTTACATTTTTAACATACTTAAGATTTAGTTAAAACACCCTAGAACAGACTATCTGTTTAGGTCTGAAGACTATATCAGAACTTCCAATACCATTTCTGCACTGTTTGACCAAACCACACTATGATGACATCCAACTCTTTTCCCTGTATCTGGATTGTTCCTTTATCAAAAGATGACTGTTATATTTCTTCTACTCAAGAAGGATAATAAATGCCTATTAAAAATTAATTAACTAAAAAAAAAACCTTAATCAAAAGCTACAGTTTTTCCAACAGTAGCACAAACATGTATTATAACAAAAAGAGATAAGCCTCAGTAGGATAATAGGAATAGCAACTTCAACAAAATAAATGCTAGTCCTTTAATAAAGAAATCCCTTGATTCCAAAATGTCTTATTTCCTTCATCTAGTATACCTCACAAAACAGAGATTCAGTTTATCAAATTATCTATTCTAATGTAATAGATTTTTAGTCTACCTGGTATTATTATTACAGGTATTTAAAAAAACAGCAAGACTTAAAATGATAAACCCCCTACATTTTAAAATGTCTTTATAGACTCTGACACAATTGTTAGCTCATTGTACAGCAAGAGTGTGCATGCACATGAGTCTGTGTATAAAACCTATGTCAATGCTATAAAACAAAGTCATTAATGAAAATTGTTGTTGCCTGTATGTTATCATTTTACAGGAAAAGTTGAAAAAAGTGTTAATAAAAAAAAATCAACTAAAGTTCGTTTAAAGGAAGGATAAATACTAAAGTAAAATTAAATATTGTAATTAAATTACATATGTGTGTATGCATGTAAGAACATTTAAATGTGTAAAGATGGCAGCAGACTTCATTTACAATTCAATGTATTTGATCATTTAAGATATGTATAAAGTATGTAATAAACTCGAAGAAATTTCCATCAATTTCCATAATCACCACTGATATTGTAATTCATTTTATGCAAAATATTATGAGAGCCAAACAAACAGGAATAGCTAATGCACAAATAGACACAGAAAAATACAGAATATAGAAAAAAGAAATACTAGACATGTAAATACAAACTCACTTTCTTACAGCTGTCTTTAGACACTGCAGTTTGGACACAATACATACCAGTCACCACAGATTATACACGTAGGAAATCTGCATTATACTCACATAGAAGCTACACTACCATCCCTGTTAAGGAATCTCTTCAGCACTTAACAGATGCTATGTTTGCTCTGAGATATATTCGGTCCAAAAGGAAAAATAAAAACTTTTCTTTAAGAGGAAAAAAAAATTAAACAAAACTTGAGGTGACATAAGAGTTTCCATGACAAAACTGTGTATTGAAAAACATTTTTAGAGAAGTATGTGGAGCAAGCAGTTTAGCAGCATGCAGGAATTATATCCTGATTGAATATACTGGGATATGGTCCAAACTAATCTAAACTAAAGCAGGTCTGTGTAATAACTTATCTTAACAATCCACAGATGTTAGGCAACCAAACAAATGCTCTGATGAAGGATTACAGTTCTCTAATGTGGCTTCTGGACCTCCACGTGATGCATCAGTAAAATGAAGTGTTAGACAATTTTACTCTGTATCTTCAAAAATAGTTTCTGTTTACTCTTTCCTGGTTGGTGAGCTCTGATGCAGTGCTACAGTGAGTCATTCAAGACATCCACAGCCTGGTTTTTGCTGTTGGCTTTGTTTCTGGTTTATTGCATCCTTACATAGGTCAATGCATACCCGCACATGAAGCTATTAAAGAGAACAAGTAAAGGGGTGCTCCTCATTCAAAGGGTTCATATGCATGGCTCTGTAAAAATGTGCATTTTCACAGCATAGCAAAGGGTTCTGGGCTTTACTGCTACATAACAAAGACAAAGTGGCACATACAGGACTCAGCAGAGGTGGGTCAACAGTTCCCTCACAGATTCGTGTGGAAACTTTACAGGCTGCGTGAAAACATGCTAGAAGGATCCCATGCTTGCCTTCATGTAGAATACAGAGTATTTCATTCACAGAAAAAATAGTCCTCAAACTTACTCTTACAGGTACTGTTGAATGTGATCCACAATGAGTAGAAACAGTATTCCTGTACTAACACAACATGAAATTCCAACTTGAAAGAGCCCATAGTAAATAATATATACAACTATAACGCAGAGAAAAAGAGCATTTTCATTTACAAAAATAAAAATACTGCTTCATGATTACATATTTCAAAACTGCATTTTAGAACAAATAATGATAATAATAAAAAAAAAAGGCCTTTTTTCAAATTTTACTTTGGAGGCTTCCAAACATGCACTGGAAGCTAAAGTTACATTAGGAAGGGCACAAACTTTAATACCAAATTTATGTGATACATGCCAGGCAAAACTCAGACTGAGGTCAGAGCAAGTTCCCCAAATCCTTCACCCAAGCCCAGATTCTGAGAAGGCTCCGTAAGGAGCACACTCCTTGATGCTTCATAGAAATTGCAAACTCACAGTTATGCTGACTCCCATGCATCCTGCTTCATCTCTGTCCAGCAAATCAGGTAACCGGTTTGCTCATATAGCAGGTCACAAGCTATTCCTTACTGAATCATTATGCTATCTTAAGTATTTCCCTTCTGAAGGGTGTATACACAAGATCTTTTCATTTTATTGCTTTTGTTAATGTTCCTTTAGCCACCTTCTTCTGCACACTTCTAGAAGACACTAGTCATTTCAGACAGATCTAATTAGGCAGACCCTCTTCTCTGCCACCATCCTTCAAGTCATCTCTTGAAAGGCAGAGGGAAGGAGTGTCATCAATTTGCTCTTATAAAACTATTCATTCACAGAATTAAGTTAGACTACATATCACTTAATGTTTCTGGGATAATGTAAAAACATGCAGCAAACCATGAAATTAGTATACAGCAGTGCATTTATCTCTTTTGCTATATCAAAATGAATTCTGTAATAAACCCCTAGCTAAAGTGTCATGATGGCTTCACTCCATTAAAATATAAATAAAGGAATCTGAAAATCTACTTGAATCCTTACAGTATTCCAAAATCTAAGTAAGTAAACAACTCTGCCTTTCTAATGAAAATGTGCTTGTGAATCCAAGCTTTGATTAAATGTATTTTTTCAAAATTGTACAGTCAGCTGAGTTCATCCAATGGCTCCTGGTCACCAAAAGAGAAGGTCTCTTCACCTCCCACCTCTCTTGCTCTTCTTTCTTCCTGTCAGGGTTTGTCCCCTCCCTTCCTTGTTCCCAGCTTCCCCATACCACATACACCCTCGCAACCTCTTCCCTGCCTATCAGGCCCTCCCAGGAGCCACTTGTATTTAAAACCACTGTAGAAATTTATCTGTAGTTTTAAGTCAGTTTCATTTTTTTGTCACATCTATTTTTCTCATGGAAGGGTATGACGTGTAGTAAATCATGTGGCTAGGAACAGAGGCAAATGGGGGGAAGAGGATGTTTTCTCTACAGTACTGTCTTGCCATCTCCTGTTAAACTTCATCTTGAAATGACACCAATTCTAGTACGTTAAACTTGCACAGAAACATTTTTGAGCACTGAAGCCAAATGACATGAAATAACCTGCATCCATACAAGGATCTCTGTTCTACTTCAAAGCAAGGTGGCTGCACAGAAATTGCCTTCTGGAAGTGAACCTCAGAGCACCCCATCTCCCAAATCACCAGCACAAATTGATGAGAAAGCACTAGTGGGCCAAAGACCAAGAGCGTGCCAAGCAGCCTTCTGTCAGGTTACTAGCACAGACACTCTTAACACTTAGGAATAGTCCCAGATTAAGCTTAATTTGTTAGTAAAGAAGTACCCTAGGAGTCTAGGTACTGCTTTTTCTGAAGCCTCTCCTCTAGACTGAAGGGTTCAAAAGGACAGTGCAATTCTTTACCATTCTCCCTTCCAAGCAGGGAGAGGACTGCTTTGCCCAGACTGATGCTTTTCAGACATATGGGGCTCAGCCATTTCAGGACTGTGATATTAAAGTCTTTTAGCACTCTCTGTTCTTCCATTCCTGTGCAGAGCAGATTTTCTTCATAACTTAGGCATTCAGCTTGATATTTTTATCCTCATTTGGCAAGAAAACAAGGTTGATGCTGACAGCTGATTGTTTTCTTCCCCCTTTTCTCCCCACACCCTCCAAAAATGTTTTAACCCACTGGACAAATGCAATAAAATTTGTGCAGACATGGAAGTTTTCAAGGGATTATATTCTTAAAGGTTTCATGAGATAGGCAGATCTACAAAAACCCTAGAAATGTTTCATTACTGCAATCTTTTACTGGCATCACAGAATCTACATAGCAATTCAATTGCAAGACATGTTCGTGGGGAATGAGGCCCCACAGCTCACAGAACTACATGTCACCTTAACATCTGCAGTGCCATTTACGTTTGACTGAGAGCATCCAGGAGGGATGTTTAAAAGCCTGCCATACAGAATTTTCCACTTGCACTAGGGAGCACACTTCATACTCTTTTCCTGCTTGCCTTGCATAGTTAACTGAGATGTTAACTTTCCAAATCAGATCCTATGTGTATGAATAAGGATGAGAGTAAGATGCTTAGATTTTTTCCATTTACACAGAAACAACTATAGGCATGGCAGGTATTTAGGTTTCCATCCAAAGAGAATCCATTCCCTTTCAAGTGGATACAGTGCAATAAGACTAAATCCTGTGCCTCATCATAGGTTACTGCCATTGAGATAAGTCAGCATAACCCACCTGGCTGCCACAGCAGCTGTCACCTCTGCCAGCCATATGTACATGTCCTATGTAACATAGGGCACAAAAAATGGGATCGGTGCCTACTTTTAGGCAGCTGAACACACAGTTTACACATTGATTCTAATGTTATTACTGGCCTAAGTTTCTAAACCCACAATTACAAACTGCCAACAGAAAGATGCAGCAAAGGTGCAGTGGAGCAACAACTCAAGGAGTTAACATCAAAGGGGTATTATGTGTCAGTTTTGTTGACATTGCTGTTAGCAACAGTGCTGCAAATCATTTAAGATAAAAATAAAACAAAAAACAACTTACTTTCTTCACACGCCCTGCTACCAAAATCTCTCAGTTACAGCTGCCAATCTTTTGGAAAGCTCACGACAACTTCCATAAAAATTAAAATCCTGCAGCAAACTGAGTGTTGAAAGTGACGCATTCAGGCAACTGTAAAGTCATCATATGAAATAATATCTCTAGAACAGCCACAGCCATTCACTATTGCAATGTCCTTCTCTGGCAATGCCTTTAGAGTTTAAGGAAGAAACCAAAATCACTAGGGAAAAGTCATAGTTTTTGTCCAAAAATCCACACCAGCACATTTACATACAATAATTTGAAATATTCTCCCCCACAAGCTTCTTTTTAAATCTACTACTCAAATTAATTAATACACACCACTAAAAACATACTATGAAAATTGCATTGTCATAGTTACAGTTGTGACCTTCTAAAGTAGGACTATAGCTTGCACAAACTTTGAAACCTTGCACCCAAACTTCCTTGCAGCTCTGGTTTTAGGCCTACTTCTAACTAAAATGATCAAAATTTACAAACTTACTATTTGGAGGGAGACAGAAGAGACTATTGTACCAGGAGACAGGAGATGTTAAAAATCCAAGAGACTTCATCCTGCCTGGTTAAGAATCATGTAGACTCAGATGTGGCACATGAAGGCACAGACACCAAGTGAGATCCTTTATTGTATACATAAATTGCTGGATACATATATACAATCACTTACCCACCCAAGTTCTGCCCTAGAATATACCTATGTGCGACAAAGCACCCTCACAGCCAGCTCACACCCCACCAAGCTGCTTACTTTCTCCAAGCTCATCTGAGAGCTTCTCCCCTGATACTTAAGCTGTGGGAGGCTTCAGACACACCTCTCATTGCAGACAGGTGTGCACAGAATTGATTTGCAGGTGAGCTCAGAGAGCCAGATCTAGTGCTAGTTGAAAGAGCACTTACACTCAGAAAGCATTGTTTGGCCTGATTTTGATTTGAAAGATATGATTTGGCCTGATGGCTTGAGAATATTAGGTTTTTTCCCAGAAAAAAATGCAAACCCTCAAGAAAAGTTTATGGTGTATTATCCACAGGTTATCATGATGAGGCTTAGATCACTTTTTTTGAAACTCAACAATCCCAAACATCCCAATGGTTTGACTCCTCCACAGGTCCTGTACTACCCCATTCAAAATCCATTTTCCATACTGTTACACTCACTCCTTCCTCAGCCGTGTTGTCCACTCTCAGTATTTTTATTTCCTTGGCAGCAGAATTCTAAGTCCCAGCAACAATCACAGCTTCAGAAAGCTCTGCTTTGGTCTCACTCCCTCACAGATCAGTTTCTTTTTCAACTTTATTTCTCTTGCCTGAATTTCCTTCAATATTTTAATATATTTCTGATAATGTAGTAGCCATGAATTGCTAGTCACATTTACTGTAACATCAGTCTCCATTTTTCATAGACCATTAAGCTACACTAGGAATCATTACCTCATAGATAATTTCTGTATATTCTTCTAACCGTCTTAAAAACAACAAAAAGTTTTTTCTAACTATTTGAACATTTGGCTGTCTTGATGAGCCACAGAAGCATCAACTGTACTCCTCTTAATCACTTCACAGTTTCCATAGTTACAGATATACATGGAACACAGAAATATTTTTTTTAAAATGAAGAAGTCTAACAAAATAATGTAAATGGCATGAAACAGCTTACAGTCAGGACTGATAGAAAATTTTAGTTGTCATTCAAAAAACAGAGAGAACTCATCAGAAGCATTACACTCCATTTATCCACTTACATATTTACAAACTAAAGCAAAAATATGCAAATGCTCAGAACAAAACTGTCTTTAATAGTGCATGAATGTTTACATCATATCTGTGGGAGCTTGCACTACAACACCATTATTTATGTTTCCATACTATTCTTTTATGTAAATACTCTTTTATACAAACTGTGTCCAAACAAATGTAGTATAGAGGCAAGAGATTCTTTTTTGATATAGAACGGAAAATAATTTACAACAAAAGAAATTGGAAATGTGTAGCTGTAGAGAATTGTAAAGAAGGTTAGTGAAAATGGAAACTCAGTTATAGCTGCAGAGTTGAATTCTTGAAGTGAAAAAAAAAAAAGGTCTTGGAAGGAAGAGTGAGCGAGTCAACCAATGGAGGTCACAGGGGACTTGACGGGCGTGAACTAAATTCTGATTTTGTATTCTCAAACACACAAAAAAATAAAACCAGTATTATGGACTCTCCATCCTTGGAGACATTCAAAACCCAACAGGACACAGCCCTGGCAACGTGATCTACTTGGGCCTGGTCTGAGCAAGGGTTTGGACTAGAGGATCTCCAGAGGACACTTAAAAACTCAACCAGTCTGTGATTCTGTATGGGATAAAGCACTGAAAAATTTAAAGATCTTGGCCCTATGTTTCTTCAACTACATTAAGTGTTACTATGCTTGTAATACTCCACTGCTAGAAGGTCTGCCTCTTTTTTTTTGTCTCACTATCTACATAGGTTTCTGTTCTAAAGCAAACAGTACACCAAATCTGAAAAGTTTTGTGCTGGTGAGGCACTGTAGTCAAACAAGGAACTATGGAAAGCCCACAGCATATCAACCTATTTTCCTCCAGGAACATACAGCAGTCCATACACATAGCTACTTCCCTAACTATCTGAAAGCTTAAGATTACCTCCACCAAATGCTGGTGGAGTGACTGTGTGCTTGAAAGCTTCCAATATGACTTAGTGAGAACCAAGTTGTCTTGTATTTATCAGATAGATACATATATATGCATCTCCAGAGATTTCTCAGATTGCCTCTCTATATTCTGTTGAAGTAAGGTGTTAACAGCTGTTGGTGTTCCCTCCAGATTCAAAAGAGGTCGTCTGTCTAAATCCTATATTTGGGGTTCTCAACCTTTGGAACAGATGTCACTGTTGAATTACACAGAGGAACATACTGGCCTTGAAAGCCACTAGGAGCACAGGGTCACCAGAAGCTCTGTACTGGGTACCTCTATCTGCAGGGACAATTCAGGGGGAAAAACAACAGACACAGGAGATGAGGAAAGCTGACAGAAACTGCTTGGATCCATAGGAAGAGACAGTGGAGCTGACAAGAACAGCACCATGCAGACACAATGCAGAAGTGCAAGGGCTGTGAGGAAGAAGAGGATTATTACGGGCTGTGCAGATAAGGGTAGAAGGCAGTTCAGGAGTATTCCCAGTGGGAATGAGCTGAATGTACAGCTGAGTGACAGTCTTGCTAAGACAAAGATTTTTAGGGATGACATAGCTAGCTGCCCAGGGAACATAAGGGAATGTGGCACATTCAGATCTGTCAATTCAAACAAACACTAAAACCCACTCTGGCTGAGAGGAAAGCAAGCATATTTTTGACATATTTCAGGATAATCTCATTGCAGTGATCTTTGCTGTGCAGCTTGACAGAGGCCTTCTCTGACCACTTGGACTGATCATCTTTCCACTCTCAGCCCTCTGCTTGCTCCAAATTTATTTCCCTGTTCCCCACCAACTCCTATGCTGGGAAGTTCTGGCTGCTGAGTTTTGCTTAGAGCTCCCACACCTCCAAGTGCACACAAAGTCTAGAATAAGGCTATCAGAGCCTTACAACCAGACTGTGAAATTAATTTGCAAGTGATTCAGTGAGGGATAGTGTGACACCAAAAGTATTCTTCCTCCTGCACCCGGGCAGGCCTGCACACAGCCTGGGCTCACCACCACTGCCCGGGACAGGCAGTGTCCTTGCCACTGTCCTTCTGAGACTGAGAGCAAGGATGTGAAATGGTTTCTGATTATTACAGATAGTTTTGTATATCACATACAGATCCAATACTAAACACAATCTGGATAAACCTGGAAATGTAAGCTTAAATAAATGAAATCATCACAAACCTCTACCAGTCTGATCCTTTTGTTTTAACTTTTCTTAAGCAAGCAAGAGCAAACATTCTCAGTGAAAGAGTAAAATTCATATTACATGACTGCACATTATTTTCATATTATTTAGTTTTCAGAATTAAAAAAAAAATAAAAAATCACCAAGGTGGAAATACAGCTAGACAGAATTTTCCATGCTTGGGGGATGTTAATTATCATATGATACCTACTTATAAATGAGCATTTTACAACAGTTAGTACTGCCCAGTAAGGGTTTTGACGAAGCACCAAGCAGGATTATGCCCTATACATATTCTATATTCTTATGTTCTACAATCATAATTCACAATCTATCCCAGACTCACCCTTAAATTTGTAGCTTTCTTCACACAATTAGAAATACTTAAGCCTAATTTTTTGCTGTGCATGTAAATGCATGGAATGCTTATAATTACAGAAGGTATATTCTTTCCACTTTGATATCATCACTGCAACTTCTTAAATGTTTATAACAGCTATTTTTAAAACAAACATACACTTTTTTGTGCAACATGCTGCCTTACACAGATTAGCCACCTGACCTCCTCTTCTGAAAAACCTACCAAACTACCCTGAGAAACCACAATAGACCATATGAGTTGGGCCAACATCTTATTTGCAGTTACTCCCCTACTGAAAGGATGACAAAGTTCTTTGGCTTTTGGGTTTTTTTTAAATTTCATCTTTGTTGATCCTACCTTCCGAGATGTCCACGGTCCTTTCTTTTAATTCTCCCACCTCTCGCTCCAGATGCAGAGTCTGAGGCTAAGTTGGTTAAGTCTGTGCTATCTGTGCTATCAAGCTCGAGCACAAAGGAATCTCAGTAAATCTGGGATGGAAGATTTGAGGAAGGGGAAGAGAAAGTATCAGTGTTCTACAACAAGTTTGAGTGGATATCTAAGATTTATTTAAAAAAAACCAAAACAAAACTGGGGAAAACAATGTACTTTTGGTAAGGGAAAGTGTAGATTTTTAGGAAAGTAACAGCTACAGGGTGACTAAGAAAGGGATAAACAACTGTGAGTTTGAATATGGAATATTTAAAAGATAAGGAAAAGGGCAATAGGACAGGAAAATGCAGTAGGAGTTCTATGCCAGCGTAAGAATATTATAATTTTTTTAACTGATCTAAACAACACACTGTTGACAGCCAATTCATAGACCATCCCCAGTATTAGTTTCAGAAGTTTACTGTCCTGAATTTACAATACCACTGGCAGATCACACAGGGAAAGAGGAGAGTTTCGATAAGGTAAGAAGATGTAAAGCAGTGCAGAACATTACAGTTGGGAAATTCAAACAGTAATGGTATTTCATTATCCAATGAAGATACTGTTACAAAAACAGGTTCAAAAATCGAGATCAGAACTTTGCTAGATGATGAGACAATTATTCTGATCTTCTGCACTTACCTGTATATTCACAGATATCTAATGAGGCTTTGTATTTCCTGAATAAATAAAAGGCATACAGTGCAGTGATAACTTAAGGGCATGGGGGGAAGAGGCAACAGTTAAGGATACCCTGCCTCTTTATCATCAGAAATAGACACATACTCCAGGGTGGTACAAATATAGGGACAATAAGCCCTCAGTCCACATTTACGCATTGGCAAAGACTTTTTATGCTCACATGTTCATCAGAAGCAAGTGATCTTTTTAGACAGGAAACTCTTTTGTATGTCACAGGTTTCTGTGTGCATCAGGAGCTAGAAGAAATTTAATGGCCAGCTAGAACACTCTTAAATGCTAGCTCCCCAGGCACTTGTACCTTACACAGAGGAAAGAGAACCACGTCAGCAACTAAAGAGAGAAATTTCTTATTCCTTGCTAGGTAGAAGGTAGCCTTCCCGTCAAAACAGCTTCCAGAGCTGGTAGAATCCATCTACTGTTGCCTAAACTTTGATCCCTTGTCCTGCATACAGATGTTAGCTGTATTTAATGTTCAGTATGCAGCCATATTTGAAGCAGTTGAACACTAAATACAACCACAGGGTTTGCAGGAAGCAGGAGTATTTCTGATCACGTGGTCCATCTGGAAAAAAAGATAACTTTCAGATACATCAGCCTTTTGCTGGGTCCAAAAAGCCTGACCATCTTTTGAACTGAAAATATCATTTTAACCAACCCATTTGATAATCTTTCTGTGCACAGTACTGTTTGTCAAAGTTTTGATTTGATCCCCGCATGTTCTCATGCATCCATCTTTCTTTGAACTTTTTTTTTTAATTCAGATTATGTAATATAGCCACCAGAATCATCCCAGCCAAATAAATCAAGTTTGGTTATTTAAATACAAAACAGACATTACAGACAAATCAGACAATTCCACCCTCATCCATACCCAACAGGGGTTTATGATAGGCTTTCTAAAATATTCTATTTCAGTAATATCTGTTTCTATAATGTGAGTTTAATCATTCATCTGTATTTCTCTTAAGTTTATAATTAATTTTCACTCTATATTGAAATCGGGTCAGTAGACTACATATTAATGTTAGCACTGTTTTACTCTGGTTGTCTCTGTAAGTTTTAGATGATTATACTAAAACCAGCGGTTTATCCCAGCTTAAACACGACTGGTTCACTGGAGGTCAGACTATTCTGGCCCTGTTGACTTTAATAACTTTCTCTTAACCACTTCAGCTCTTTATTGTCTCTAGACAGAAGAATACATGATAATAGGGAAGAATTGTGGGATAAGGTAGCCAAGAAGAATGAATGTCCAAGAGGACATGGACAAACAGGTCGGAAGGTTCAAAAAGAGGCAATAGGGAGAAAGTAGGACCAATATCAGGAATTAAGAGGAAACAAGTGTGCTGGAAAAGTAACAAAATTGGGTTGTCTTATCACATATCAGAGGCTATTGCATTTGGAACAAAGATGATGCACAGACAATTAAAACTTACTTCAGAGGAAACTACTTCCTTTCCCCAGTTTAGGTCTTTTTTCTTTGGGTTTGGGTTTTTTTCTTCATAAATGAAAGAAGGCATTAGGGGATTCAGGGTTATCTTTCTTTTTTAAGAAATATGCTTTTTGGCAAGCTTTATGTGTCTTAATCAGCATAAGACATTAACAAGCCTACACACACAGACGTGCACTACAACAAACCACCTAACAAATAAGCTTACTGGGACTCTTAGTACACAGCAGAAAACAGTGGCAGATTGAATGTGAGGCACTAAAGCTCTAAATGGAAACAAAGCATATCCAGCAGCTTTTGTAATAATCACGTGGCATTGCAATCTTTCATTTGCAAATCCTTCTTTTTTTTCTTTTTTTTTTTTTATCCTGCCTATTTTAAGGAACCAAGAACTATTCTGAAGTTTAACACTCAACCAGTACAAGAAACAAGTTTTTTTTTCCCCTGAGCACTGGTGATAAAAGTATTTCTACCCTTATAAGCATTTGTGTGACAGAAATGAAAGGTTTAAGATCTGCACTGAATGTCATACTTTGCGTAAGTCAGACTATAGTACCAAGGTTTTTGTATGATTTTAATGGTTGCCTTTCAAATTAAATCAAAGCAGAAGTGATTTTTCAGTTTCTAAATCTACGTTGTTTACTTATCCTCCATAAGAAATATTACTATATAAAGAGATGTAAGCATTTTGTTTGAAAGAGCTGTTGAAACTATGCCATGTCACCCAGTGTACAAGCACAAGGAACTTTTTTTTTAAAAAACTTTTACAGTATCTGCTATAGTTAGGCACCCCAAAGAGTTTACAAGACAGAAGCCTAAAAGTTTCTGTATACTACATTAATCTTGAACACTGCTCTCTTTCTTTGATGTTTGAAGCACAGGAATCATAAGTTCTTTGCACTTGTTTAATACAATACTATGTGACATTTAAATTGGAAATTACTGGGCAGCTAAAGTTAGCCATCCAGAAAGCTATCAGACATAAAGAAGGAAAGAAAAGATTACAAGAGTACATACCTTCCAGCTATTCAGTAAGATAAATTCCTAAGAAAAAGTAATTACAGTTAAACTATATGCTGGGCAGGTTATATACTTAAAAGGACAGAAAAATAAAACCAAGAAGAGAAGCAAGGAGGAAAAGGTCATTTTTCTTATCTCATAAACGTCGTGGTAGCTACATTTATGACATAGATATGGCCAAAAAATACAGTTCTTCGTTGCCTATGAACAACTCCAAAACAGAATACAAAATGCAGGTTGCTGTCAAACACATCGAAGGCCTTAAGCAAGTGAGAGGGTAGATGACACAACATGCAAGGCAAGTTTTGAGAAAACAGCCAACTTATAAGCAATATAAGGTGTTGTACATCAGGAAGCTCTTCTTGCCATAATTTAGCACTTCAAAAAGAGTGGCTTTTAAAAGCAAATGTTAAAGCAGTTAAACCCCAAATCTGATCCTTCTGGGGCTAAAATAGAAAGACAGTCATTTTATGTTGATGGTAGTTTAGAATCAGCTCTGTGATCATTATTTAACTCTTTTTCATCCACTTGGCATACACAAAGTTGCTTTTCTATGATTCTAATTTATTACACAAGGTATAATGTAACAGTGGGATGCTAAGTGCAGCATTATTATCTATTAAATTATATTTAATTATAAATTAGCTTGTAATGGAAATAAAGCCTGTAAGCAACACTGCCTTAACACTTACCATCAATCAGTCTCCAAATTTTCAGGTAATCAGAAATAAGCAAAATTGAGAACAAAATGAAAAATGAAAGGAAGTTAATAGGGATGTTGACAACCTGCATACCACTGACTGTATAAAGGATCTTCTATATTTAAAAAACAAGAGAAAATAAAGACAAAGGAAAACCTTCTAAATTAGAGTTTCAAAAATCTACATGCTTTACGCTGAAAACAAGCTATTGTTTTGTGCATCAAATCAAGAGATTAAATCCAGCCAGTTCACTGAAGAGAGCAGCAACTACAGTTATTTATGGTCAAAGGAAAGAAAGCAACTAAGCAGAACATGGCTATCTGCTCCCAGGACAGATGGAGTGACAAAAAGAAGTGGCTAAAAAAAAAAAAAAAAAATACAGAAAATAGTATGAGGACTAAAAAGGATGGACCGTACAGGCCAGCCTTCCCTTAGGTTGCATTAGTGCTGTCAGGGAGATGCAGCCCCAGTGGTGGGGCCTTGGGGAAAGTGTGTATAAAGGGCAAAACCATGACACAAGCAGTGAGGAAAAAAGTATGAGAAACAGCACTGTGAGCACCAAGATTAAAGAATCATAGAACCATTTAGGTTGGAAAAGACCTTTAGGATCATCAAGTCCAACCATTAATCCAGAACCGCCAAGTCCATCAATAAACCATGTCCCTAAGCACCACATCCACACATTTTTAAAACACTTCCAGGGATGGTAATTCCATCACTTCCCTGGACAGCCTGTTCTAGTGCTTGACCACCCTTTCCGTGAAAAAATTTCTTAATACCCAATCTAAACCACCCCCGGAGTAACTTGAGGCCATTCCCTCCTGTCCCATTGCTTGTTACTTGGGAGAAGAGGCCTCCCCCCTTCTGCCTAGAACCTCCCTTCACGCAGTTGTGGAAAGCAGTAATGTCCCCCCTGAGCCTCCTCCTCTCCAGGTGAAACAACCTCAGTTCCCTCAGGAGGATGGAAGGAGGTGCTCCAGTCATCTGAGCAGAGATTCTCCTGCAGCCTGTGGAGAAGGCTGTGCTGGAGCAGGTTTTCTTGACAGGAACCGCGGCTACCACAGAACCCACATGGGAACGGATTTTTTTTTTTTTCCTGAAGTACTGCAGCCCATGGAGGACTCCAAGCTGGACCAGGAGAACAGCACGAGGAAGGAAGGAGTAGCAGAGAGGAGCTGTTATGAACTAACCTCAACCCCCATTCCCCTGTGCCTTTTGGCGGGAAGAGGCTGAGGAGTCAAGAACAGCGGAGTGAAGTTCAGCCTGGGAAGAAGGGTGGAGGCGAGAGGTGTTTTAGGTTTTGTCTTTGTTTCTCACCATCCAACTCTATTTTAGTTGGCAATAAATTACATCAATCTTCTCCAAGTTGAGTCTGTTTTGCCTGTGATGGTAACTGATGAACCAACTCCCTGTTTTGATGTCATTCCATGCACTTTTCCATCTTATTCTCTCCCCCTGCCCTGCTGAGGCATCTAGCAGGCAGTCAAGGTCAACCCACCACAGCAACTTCTCTAAAAGGCCTTCAAAATGAAGAAACACAGCTGACTGGTGTAAATCTTGTCTTTGTGAAACAAACTGCATAATGGTTTTACAAATCACTGGGAGCCCATTTACAGCTTCCCATACAGTCTCTCCCCATAGTCTTCAATGGGAGGAAAACCAATACCTGGATGCATTTCACATGCAGCTTGGATGGATTTAAGTCTCCTTAATCAAACTTAACTCAATCATGAACTTTCATATCAAGGGACTTAGGAAACAAGCTATTTTTCATGTTATTACAGTTACTGAAGCATGCATTTCTACTTATCATTGGCCCCATATCTGTCAAGCTTTCAGCTCTCTTCCCGATGGAAAACTTGGGAATTCAGGCAGACAGCCTGGAGAGAACTGTACCTGACTGTTTGCAACAGGTGTTGAGACTCCACAAAGCTTTTCCTACAGTAACTTTTGATAGCATGTACCTCTGGTATTATAGAAGGAGCATGGTTTCCAAGAAATGCATAATTAGCTAAGCCTGCCTGAATCTTCAAAGCATTAGGCTTGCTCCTTAATTTTGTCTTGGGAGAAACAGCCTGCATGGCTTACAGCACCTGTCTTTTGTATCCAAATCTGTCAGTCAGCTTCTTTTTACAAAACCAAGTAGTTTCTCCCAAATAAACCAGGCCACCTTGTTTTTTCTCCAGTCATCTTAGCCTCAGGAAGGCTAAAACATTCCAGCCTAGATTAAGCTAGTTAAGTAAACTTTTCCCTTACCTGACTACTGTCTTTCTGAAGCTGAATACTTGTAGTCAGTTGAACAATGCCATTCTCATTACTTGAAGATTTGTGTATAGCAAATTTTCAACAAGAGTTTGAGTGTCTAATTGCATGGCCATAGAGTTAAAAGAAGATTTTGATTTTCTTAGGTTTATTAATTACACTCAGGAAATGGAAAAAGAATTTTCTAACACTAATAATTTATATCCTAAATAAAATATTTAAAATTGAACTGTGGGTTAGTGCAATTTTCAGTAACATACAACATTTTGTTGTCAGCTTTTGTCTCTAATGTGGAAAAAAACCCAAACTGAACTCTCTATAGCAGAATATATTCACAACTTTCCACACATTTACAGACTGCATAAGACCATAAATACCCTCTCTGAAGAAGGTCAATTTATGTAGGAGACAAAAGGTTAAAAAAAAATATCTGCTGCTGTAGAAATCGTCAGGTTGCCTGTAGGGGACAGGCGTAGGATTGCACAGAAGATTCAGATGAGTGTGTAGAGTTTCATTTGAGCTAAGTCTAAATATAGGTTTCTAAATGTGTCTACAGGCCAGTGCTGCTGTCTGGTTTCTTACTGTAACTAATGAAATCCTGTAGTAGGATTCAACTGCCTCAACACTGGCATTCAGTTCTACCTGCAATGCCCTAACATTTCCAAAATAATCTGACAGCCTCCTTCCTCTGAGGTAGCTGCTGGAAGCTACAGTAAAACTCTGCAGTACCTTATACAACACTAGATGACTAGGGGCTCTACTTCCCCAAACAGGCACTACACTTGAGAAAGATTCAGAGCAGATTTAGTTTAGTTCAGAGCAAGTTGAATCACCCTGAGGCACACTGATCTCCTCCAGTAAGTATAATGAAAGCATAAACACAGGTCGCATATAATGTAGGGGTTCTCATCTGAAACTGACTCCTGCCCAGTCTGACAGGTAAATGTACTGACTTAAATCTCTCTTGGACACCTTACCAGTCTCCTCTTTAATAGTCCACAGAAGTGACCAAGAGGACAGCCCCTCTAATATGAACAGTAGGTTCTGCTAAGTACACTTGCTGGTTGACCACGAAAATGTAAGCATACAGAGCAAAGGGATATAACCTGCAACACAAGATACTCAGAGTTACGCAAGGGTAAGGTTACATCTGTGCTGAAAGCATAGGGGTAAAACCCAAACCAATATAGGAAAAGCAGGTGGATGACATCTTCCTCCATTTAATTCCCTACTCCAACATGTTACTTTTCCTGCTGTATTGCACTCACACTGGCAAGAAGTCGTCTCTGTAGTCTCATTAACTCAACCACAAAGACAGCGAGATCAGTCCCTGAAACTGGCTTGGAAAGCAGGTTTTCCTACAGCTAAAAGGACTGATTCAAATAATCCTAAAGGGTAAAGCTGTCAGGCTGACAAAGGTCTTGAGAGCAGTTTGCTGGATGGACCTTCATCTGCCCTCTCTTCAGTTGTTGACAGTCGTTTTAGCTGGAATACTGAAATTGCACAGTACATGATTAAACTTCAGCCTAAATAACATGCAGTTCTTTGGAAATCTCAATCTGGATTTAAAAAAAATTCTTAGGTTTTATCTGCTCCTTAAGGAAGGCAGAACACATTTTGTGCAGAAACCGCTTACCGGTAATTAAATAACCAGTAACAGATATTTTATATCATTTTATAATCACAGTTCTGGAAAGGGATTTAATTTATCTCCATAGGAAGGCTGAGTTTCAAATGGGTCCCTGTATTAATCGAATAATAATAAAAACCCCCCACACAAAATATTACATAAACTTGTCTATAGATTTGCTTCCTTGACATACACTGTCCTATCCTTAAACTCACATTTTATATTTATTGAAATCATGTACCTCAGATACGTTTATGACAAAATATTCTAAACCCTCACTAATTGCAGCACTGGAGATACATAGATGGAAGCATCCATCTGTTAAATAAAATCACAAAATGCTCCACAATGCAAAAGATATAAAAGATATAAAAGCATAGATGGAAGTATCTTTTATCTAGGACATTGCATTGCTAAAAATACACTAAATTTTAATCCTGGATGAGGATTAAGGTTATTTATAATAAAAAGAGAAAAAGAGAGTGAGAGAGAGCACAGATTACATCTAGTCCTCATAATTACTTTGGAAATTTTTTCAGCTACTTGTCAGTTTCTCATAATGCTTAATAGGTTATAAATCTTATCAAATCTCTCGTTGCAGCAAGATCTCTTTTTAGCTAAAATCGCCCTGGTTTGGGGTGAAAAAATAGCCCCGGAATTCAGTTTGCTAAATTTATTTCTATTTAGCATCTCCGCATTATTTTGTAACTACTAAAACCGAAGAATTGTGCCTTAGCAGTGTACATAACTATGGAAATTCTAAATTAATATTAGAAGTCATATTTTGTCCAATAGATTGTGCTAAAGATCCCATGAATGAGGGCCATAATGATTCAAGCTGAAAGACAACAAATTCCAAGAAGAAATAAACTGATCTAGAGAAGAATTTGTTGGCGGTAAGGGGTACACGCTGGGCTGTTGAATCCACCTATGTTTAAATGAGAGTGCTCTCACATGCCTGGGAGATGGCAGCTACTGGTTTTGTTGTGTCCACCAGGAACAGAGGTATCCAGAGGCTGAATAAAGGGATTCAATGAGTTCAGTTCCCAAAACCTAAAGTCTTTTAGAGAAGCATGGTGCATGATTAGAAGAAATCTCCCACTTTACTGTATCCTTTTACAGGAGGACTGTTCAGATGCTGCAACTGCACAGTTTGGACTAAGGGACAGGTTAAATTGTCTCATAGCAATGAAACCCCAGTATATCTAGAAAACCAACCACTGCTGAAAAAAATGAGGGTGCATTACTCAGATAAAAAAACATTTCCATCAGGTGTTGACACAGGACAAATAGCTCTGATTGAGCTCTTTAGACATCAGCAGTCAGCTCTGCTGGTGTACTGTATCCCCTCAGGCTCAGTGGTATCACTGAGTAACAGACTCCTTGAAGCCTCCTGAGCCTAAAGAAAAGCTAGGTATTTTCCTGGAGGTCTCCTGCATATTTGCTATTCAGTACTCCCTCAACACTGGGGAAAAAAAAAGACCAAGAGTGTCTCCAGTCTCTAAAGCTAAGCTTTCAGTAGAATATCAACTAGAAGTGATATCAAGGTTCCTGTCTTCTGGGTGAATTAGATAAAAGTGTAGATGATCTGAAATGTTTATCTGCCCAGTATGCCTTTGTGACATTACCCCTTCCCTTCAGCTGTGGCTTCCATGAAACCACTTCTGTGGAGTCTCCCGTTAGAATCTTTTCCTATCACTGTGGCTTGCCTGTACCTCCGCCCTTCCTAATTACACTGAGGCCTCCCTGGGGAATCTTACCAGCTCCACACCATGTTCCTGGACAGCCCCCCCCGGCTGCATTCAGTCTCCAATTTACACTGCAGATTAATTTTTTGCATCCCAGCTAAAGCTGTGAACAGTAGAATACAAAAACAACTTCCCTTGTTTTGCCAGTAGATGGCACACCGTTACGTGGTCCTCCAGAAATACGTGAGAATTTTGGATACTTTCACATGAAGCTTTCAAGAAATAGCTCAAAATGATGAATATCTAGGATTATCACCGCCAGATGCTTCCTTGATTGATAGGCTACCTCTGCCATGAACAAATGCTGGGTAAGTATATTAACCATCTGACACAAGTATACATATTACATGTTTGTCAACATGTAATACTGGCACTTTTATTTAATTTCGATCTTCAAAGCATTGCACAATACTAATTCATTTCCAGTGATCAGACACACTGTACCCATTGGAAAAGTGGGTTATATCCAGACTCACCCCACCCTCACGCAGATAGAGCACCCTGGCTTCCACATTATCCTCCACCTAACGTTGCACATCATTCATTTCAAAGAGCTGTAAATGTATCCAATGAAATTAACTTATTCCCTAACATGTTGATGTAATAAATATGTGCAAGCCGGATTTCCCAGAAGCTATACATGGACAAATTAAAATTACCTACACCAGCCACAGTCTCTGGATTAGCCATCTCTTTATTCCAAACTTCTGGCTTTTATACTCCAAGGTGACTTCTTTACAGACTGAAAAGAGATTATATGCAGCACAACTGAGACAGCTAAATGTTATACAAAAACAGACTTTAAATTTTTCAGTTTTAAAGCTAGTAATATGAAGATGCTTTTTCTGCTTCTTTTTTATTAACATAGTGCATTTTCTCTTTAGTTCTGTATTCCGTAGCTGAAAGAAAACAATGGTATGTTTATTATATATGGTATATAGCGGTTAAGAAATCTCTAATGACACCAGCCCTTTCTGCACTGCTGACAACTAACACATTATTCCATTACACAATACCTTGCAGAGAAAATTGCTGTCTTAATTTGAAACGCAATAGGGTAAACTGAATTCAGAAATAATAATAACTTCAAATTTGATATGGCAATGAAAATGCCAGTGCTGGTTTGGATTTTAAGATACCATAAAGGTAAACAGTCTGTTGTTAACAGTAGTGAGACTGGATTTGCCTTGTTACCAAGTGGTAACAATAAATTCAAAGCAATTCATACAATGAATTAAAGGATTGGAAAAAGTAGCACATTTTAAATTAAGACAACTAAAGGTTGTCTTAACATAGTGAAAGGATGGAAAAAGTATGGTGATCTCTCTGCTGAAACTGCAGCTTGTTATGTACAGGTTTTGCATGGGTTGTAGGCTGAATTTGCTTTCTGTTGATAGTAACATTACTAGAAACGTGTTGAAGTAAATGAAGGACTGGAGGAGCCAGAAACAGATCCCTGGGCTGATGATGCTTTGGAAATTATCATCTACACAAACCAATCTGCACAGCTATGTTAGCAGTAGCTTATCAATCCTACTCCCAAAAACATCTGGAAGAGATAGCAGCCTGAAATATTTACTGTATAAGCCCTAAATATTTATTATAAATATAAGTCTTAACATTTACAATAATTGTTCCTAAAAGGTTCATGTTACAGGAGAAATCCCTTATTAAAGACATGCTCTATTTAAAATTAGGATTTTAATTGTATGTATCAGTATTATTACAGCTATCCACGGGTCTTTTTGATGGCACACTTGCAAGCAAAAGGGTGATCAAATACTATTAATGTATTTCCAATCTATCATAATTAATAAGTACAAGCAATAAGATATAGAAAGAAAACTTGATTTCATGCATATGAACACATCATTTCAGCTTTTTTTTTAATTGGCTGATCCTTTTCTCCTAATTTTATAAAATTATATACACATTTTAATTCATCATGAATGATCAGAACTGTGTCTTATTCGAACTGTTCAGGTTGTTTCATTTTGCCTTACAATAGATTTTCATAAATTATCATATTAAATCTGTAAGGTCATGCTTGTTCATTTTCGAAATGGCAGTGCACTGAATAGACAAAGATCATCTATGTGAAAATAATCTACTACAAAGTTACAGTTTATATAATCGTGTTAATTATACTAAGGTATATAAACACATCAAACAGAAAACTGGCCCTTCTCATGACTTCTTAATATTGTGTTGCACCACTAGTATTTTCTTTCTTTATTATCTCTTTCTTCTTAAAATCCATTCATACAAGAAATCTCAGATTTCAATTCTTAGAACTTATTTCCTTTACTCTTCTTGTCTATATGTACCTGCAGTTGAAACTAACTAAAAATATTTTCCTTTATACAAGACCTGTACCCACTTCTTCAGTGAGAGATTTAGGACAAAGATTAATCCATTTTTGACAGAGACGTGAAAAAACATATTTCTTTACTGTTGAATTTTCTGAAACCAGAATTACTTCTCAAATCCCTAGTAACACCTTTCCCTAGAACTTTCAAAATTTCCTGGGTCAACAGATGCAGGACCCCAGTCAACACTGTTTATTATTCAATAATGTTACAAAAGGATAAAAAGGGCAACACCTGCTGACAAACAAGCAATTAAAAATTTTAAAAAATCAAGCAACTACAAATCTTATTTTACTCCCAGTACGAGGAATCAAAAAATTCTTCAGGGAAAGCATTCAAAAACAGAAGTCTATACCATTGCACGATACTTTTTAAAATTTAAAACTTAATACTTTTTAAAAAGCATTCTTTTAACTCTTTATTACTGTGAAATAACACACCTGGGGAAAATAGCATCAGTCTGAGTCAAAGATTTTCTCTTCTTCAACTGAAAACACCTTATAAAACAACCATTGAAAAATTAAGAGAAACTGAAAGTCTTCTCTCAGGAAACATAGAAGATAGTATTATCATTGTAGAACAAGTTCCTACAGAACATGATCATAAGATAACTACCATGCAATACAGTGGAGCACCCACCGTAATCAGGTATCCAAAGCGTTTTTTAATGCAATGAAGAAGTTGACAGCTGGTTTTCTGCCGGTTTTTTTCCTTTAGCTGATTAAACATTTCTTATGCATTCAGCATATGTGATTTTGTTTTTAAATAACAATAAAATTAAAAAATCACACAGCCTTTACTCACTGGAAAATAAAGTAGTTCTTTCCCATTATTTTTAAAGCATGTTTTTAAGCAGATCTAGCTTATACGGTGTAAAATGTCAGAACTAAATTTGCTAGTATCTTTTACCATGACAGCGCACCTTGAAAAGTAAAGCTGTGTAGCTTATTAGAAAAATGCAACAAATACATTGTAAGCAAAGTCAAATCTAAATACTAACTCAATATGTACTCTGTACAAAAAGAAAATCAGAGAAAACATTGCAGCATTTCCCGTTCTAACTTTGTAGTGAGACTGTCCCAAGTCAGGTAGGAAGAAGGTCCTCTTTACATCAGTACCTACAGAACTGTATGCCCATATGGGAAAGCCAGCTTTAATCACCATGGAGTTCAACACTGATCTCCCACACCTCCGACAATACGTCAGTCAGCCGGATACACAGCATTGCTCTTCATACTACCAACTTAACTGGACCAAACAGCGTGTGAGGCTGTTAGTATTAAAATGATGAAAATACTACACTGAAGGAAACAAAAAGCTTAAATTTCATCTGCTAGCCTGTATTCTTTCTTCCTCTCTGTTTGAACACTGAGATGAAAAATAGCATAGTACTTCTCAGTTTCTTAAGGATTCTGTGAAATTCTCTTACGATGAGGAAACAAGTAACAAAAATAGCATAAAAGATCCTTGACTCTTTCTTTGTTCACCATGCGAGTCAAGACATGGATATGTCAAGCTGTGTGAAGCAAGTTCCTCCGTGGAGGCTGAAGAAGAGGACTTCCAGAAGTTCCCTCCAACCTTAGCCACTCTGGGATTCTGTGACTTCTGTGGCATACCATCATTTTTGTCAGGATAAATGGGCATATAAATAATAATTCCTCAACTGATTTAAATATCTTGAATGACTTGCAGATTTCAAAGGTCAGAAAGGTGGTTCCTAAGAGCTTTATCCCACCCTGTACTTCCTGTGTTATACTATATAGTAGGATGCATGTATATATATACTACGGATCATTTGTATGAACTATGCTTCATTTACAAAAAAATCTGTAAAAAAAATGCTTATACATACACATACTATATATATTTTCTCAATATATGACATTAGGCAAAAGGAGGTAGAATAAAGCTCTTTTTGAAAAGCCTTATTGACCTTTGAGATCTTATTAATATTTAATTTTTTTAACACAAGGTTTTGCAATGGAAGGAATTATTACTCACAAAGGTATTGCTGACATTTCTTAAATGGGGACCAAAAAAAAAATCAGAGTAATTCCCATATTCTTGAATCAGTTAAATTGAAACAAAGGTACTGAAAATACAAGACTAAAAATAGGATAACATGTTGAGTGGTAACACTGCAGGGCATTAAAACTTTGGGTTGGTTTTGTGGTTTTTTTGAAGCTCCATTATACTACCTGGAGTTTCCAATAGTGTTTATTTAGGATCTCCACAGGTGACTGTTACTCGGCTTGCATGCTAACAGCAGAAAGAGCCATGAAGGCCTCAGAAGCCCTTTATCATGAGTTAAGAAAGAAGGCTGCAGGTGCAATAGATTTTCTTGGTCATCAACTGTAGAATTGCATGACAAGTAGCCAGTCTTTGGCTAACAGGTAAACAAAACCTGGCTAAACAAAGGAGCATAACTAAATGGGTACTGCTTTAAAGCTATAGGGTCAAAAAACCCCAGCTGTCTAGTGACTCTTCTACAGTCCACCCATTACATGAGGAAGCTCTGATCTAGTTAACTTCAAAGCGTGAGCATCAGCTGCCTGCTTGGGGTTTTTGTGTACAAGAAGTAACTGAATTTTTTTCCTAGCTGCACACTGAAAATCAGGTGTTAAAATCAAACATGTTGCTTCAGCAAATCTGCAAAGCAGGCTAATTTTAAGGATTTACTTAAGAGTTCTAACACACTGATTTGTTTGAAAGTGAACTAACTTCCCAGAAAACAAAGTGCTCTACATCCTTCTTGAGACAGAATTCCTCAGTCTTGCTGGACTTTTTTTCTTTTTTCCTTTTCTTCTTTTTCTTTTTTTTTATCTGCTGAAAGCAGCAGTTCTAGGAGCGATTACTGAAAAGCAGTGCTTCTTTCCTGATGCATATAAACCTCAAATAATTTAAGGAACAAATTATGTTGAATGCTACAGAGAGAGAATTTATGTGCTATCACTTTGCAGTTTGCCATGTAATTTTACCTCCTTCTGATGCATTTTTTTTTCTTCTACAGCTGTATTAGTCAGAACTTACATAAATTAGCCTTTTAATGGACAATTTGACATAAGAGTTCCATGAAAGGGATGAAAAATATTCCTGACAATCCAGACATTTTGTTCTGACAATATTAACAATTTCTGGTAAAAAACCATTAGTATACAGCTGAATTGCACAGCATATGTGCTCAAGTTGGTAAGGCTTAAAATTAGCAAGGCATTATGTAAGCAAATTTTCAGCATAATTTAAAGAAACTAGATGACAAACACCCTGTAAAAACATCTGACATACAATTAGGGAAGTGTTTCCAAGTTGCCTTTCCTTCTCAGTATAAATCACTGACATTATACTAAAATGAAAATAATTTCAGTGAAAGACAGATCAGAAATGTGAGTCTCTAGTACTTCAGCACTGATGATCGATATTACTTTCTGCAGTCATATACTACTAAGCTTAATTAATCAATTCTCTTATATTTATAATGTATTTTACATCCTAATTTCCTCCCAGTAGTCCTTTACATATGTAAACAGAAAAACGAGTTACCAAACCATTGTATTCTGCACAAATCGCATTCCTGGAAAACATGGGAAAATGGTAACAAAACTATTTTTCATCATTTGCTCCCAATTCTTTTCACTTTAAATTTGATCAGAAATTGTGATCCTAATGAAATCTGTAAAATGGGAAACTGATCGCTATAGATAAATATATGGCTTAATCTGGAATATGGATCTTCCACCTTATTCTGTCAATCTCATACAAATTTCCTTTAATTCATTACACCTACAGCACCTCACAAAGTACTTTAAATCTGATCCAAAGAAACTGCATTCACTCATTCAAGTGTATGTACTTTTGTACCCCAAGATGTATCTCCTTTTCCACAAAGAGAATGAAACTTCACAGATCAGGTTTTTAACAAAGGAAATGCATCTTTTTGCATATACCTAACCAAATATTACGGAAAAGTTTTACAGGAATGATGCAAGAAAAAAGCATATTTTCAGGTGGGTTTTGATCTACAAGGCTGTGGTACCACTGGAGGGAAGAACAGAGAAAGCAGTGGCAGCCAGGCCATCAGGAAGATGGAGCAAGGGCTCTGCCCACTCCTTGCCAAACCACAGAGAAAAGCTGGCCGGACATTTTGCTGGCTTCTCCGCTGCCCTAACAACGCTAGTACGTCACATCAGAGGGGAGAGTAAATGGAATGAAGTAACTTAAACCCATTACCATTTTGGCAATTAAAATGCTTGTGTACGAACAGAACTAGAAGGATCGAGAACAAAAGTGGAGATACTCTAGGGAACTGACAACACCTAGAAAATGTGCCAAATTAAAAGCAAATGAGCACTCCTGCCAGCTTTTCTCTAAGCATCTACCTGACTTCCTTCTGAAATGCTGTCTCACGTAAAATCCTGTACTAGTAACATTCTGGTTTCTTTAAAATACATACAAATGCTCGGTGCTCACAGTAAATAGGTTGCCACATTCACATAACATGGTTTCTGAATACTTAGGTAATATGAAGGAAGAGAAAACACTTGTATGTTTTCTGTACATCATACAACTGCCAACTGTTTTCAAACCCAATTTTATTATTACTGACATTATTAATACTGAATGCTCTCACCGCACAGCTACAGTTAAGCCTGATTTGAATAAGCGAACTAGCTGGAAGTCCTCTTATCTGACAACGCTCCCATTCAAAGTGGTCTGCCCGCAGCCATAAGAAAGGAGAGCAGGCTCAGGTGAGAAGTATAAAGAGCTAACAAACACTCAAAGAACACAGGAGAACTTAAAACACATTTAGTTATACATTTTGACTTATGAGAAATAATCATTCAAAATTATTCAAAGTGCCTCATTAGCCACTAGGATGTACCGGTTATTTTCAATCAATTTTGTAATTGGATTGTTTGTAATTGTAATTGGATGACTGCAGTCATCTCTTGATAATCCCAGGATGCCTACTAACTTGCACAAGGAATCAGTGTTTTGGGATGTCTTTTATTATTTTAAATGAGGAGAGAACATACTAAGTTTTGCCATATATTTTTGAAACAGTCCTTAAAGTATATTTGGTACTTGCTTGAAAAGGTCAAGAACAGCTCCATTGTATTACATTATATATACCCCATTTTAAAAGTATTTAGCTAGAAGCAACAGTTGCAAGGGATTTCTTAAGGACCTAATACATTCCCCTACAGCCACAAACAAGCACATCACATAAATCCTTCCCTAAACTTATGAAGTTTAACCTTTAAAATTTTCTTATTCTTCCTTCCAATAAGTCACATGAAAAAATTTCCCATGGCTTCACTCTACTGATTGCAAAAATCTTTTTCCAAGTCAAGAGTATTTATGGCCAGGTTTCACCCATTTGATCTTAGGTATTCACCGTCTTCTAGTCTGAAGGTTATTCATACTGTTTAAAGTTACTGTGCTTCTAGATACAATTACAATTGCTTCAGCTTTTGTTCCCCTAATCTCTCTTAGTTTTCTTTCATATGAGCAGCTCTCCATTTCTTTCATCGTCCTCTGTGTGACTTTCTTTGTGCCTATCAAAGTTTGTATTTGTCAAAGATGGCTAACACATGGTACACAACATCCCAGGTGAGGTCTCACTAATATTAATTCTCCAACTCTACGGGAAATCCTTTGAACCTAGGATAATGCCTGACTCTTCCTGGGCTTGGCACTTTGGTAATTCGCACTTCATCATCCCCTCCAACTGAGGCACCCCTAACTTGTAGGAACTTGGTGCATGTGTTTTAATATTAGTATAATTTATTGTGGTAAAAATTCATCTGGTGAGAGCAAGGCTCATATAAACATGTTTGAAAAGTCTTTACTAACATTAAACTCACCATTCAAAAAGGGTTTGCCCCTATATGTAGTCAGGAATGTTGAGCCACTGAAAATAATTAACAAATAATATTTTCCTCTTGTTGCTCTATATAAATTATAGCAGAAAGATGGTATTTACTAGGTATATATTAATATTTTGGAATTAATTCATTCTATGTATTCCATTAGCTTTCTGTATATTCCATTAGCTTTCAGGCACTGCTAAAGCAATTGTACTTTATGAAAAAGTTCCCCATGTTCCTCACACAATCAGGACTAATTACTGGATACTATCCCTCTGATTCCTTTTTCTTGGCATGTGGAAGCTTGGAGTTCAACAAAGCAAAACCTAAACCAAGGCAAGTGCAAACAATAAGGATATATTTAACTGAACTTAAGGACAAACCAAATGAGTCAGCTATGTCTTCAGGACACATCTTCAGAGCACTTCACTGCAGTGAAGTCTATTTTCTGGATCCCAAATTACATTTTCCAAATATGAACACCTAAGCCGTCACATCATCAAAGAAACAATCTTTGTATGCAGACACTATCACAATTTCAGTTATCCAGCAAAATTTTTGTTCCGAATTGAAGTGTGAAGGGTACCTCAAGCACATAGGTGAGTTTCACCTAGCTTGCTCTCCAAAACCTAGATGGCTAAATTGTACGTAAGTGGCACTTTTGGCACTTAAGAGCTTTGCTGTTTCTGGCCCTAAAGAAGACCCTGCTGCAAATGCACTAACCTTTTGATACACCCCAGTGGACGCATCAGTGATGCACTGCTTTAGTAAGAAATAAGCATCAAGCTGAAACTTCTTTCTTTCTATCCAAAGTGATTTGGATGAAAACAATGGAAATGATCTGGAAGTCCTGGATTATTTCAGCACTCTGTTCAGAGCACCACACAGAAAACACTGGAAGGAAGCCGTAACAAGTTATATTTCATAGCCATTAGAAAAACAACCATGCTCTCAGAACACTACTGCCTTAGGAAAAAACTACGACAATATGCAGGCGACAATATGCAGGTGTGATGATAGAAATCATTTTCTCTGGGTGTTGCACAGTACTAAATTGCACGTTACAGCTATGCTATGGTGTAAATTGAGGCATACTACCACTTCATAATATGGGTGTAACACCATCATCCACATGTCAAAAACTACACTGGATTGTAGTGATTTCACTTTCATTTCAGCTGAAGTGCCAGAGAAACTGGCTAATTCCTACTACCTACGTCTCCAAGTTAAAATCTGGAATATCACCTTTTGCAGACCAGCCTGAGAAGAGGCAGTAAGTGGACATGCACTGTTTTGCTCAGGTACTGCCACCCCCTCCTCCCTGCACAGGCTGAAGAGATGAATGGGGAACTATTCTCACCTATTTCAGATAAGGCACAGGCATTAGTCATGAATATGCCTGTACTTGATCCTAAAAGTTTTCCAGACTATTGAAATGGTAACTACCCATTCACAAAGGATTCACTCCATCTGGCTGACTATACTTATATCCAGTTTTAAGAGATTATACTTTGCCTATGCGTATTATCCCAAATGTAAATCGAAGAGCTGATTCCACAAGAATTCCCTAAATTTCTGCTGCAGCCAGAAGTGAAACGCAGCAAACCTTGTAAATCAATGTAAAATTGCAATTAAAATACTAGACTTCCTGAAGCTGATGAAAGGACCTTGCATGCAAAATCAAATTGTTAACCGAAGACACTTTTATGACATAAAGCTTTATTACACTTTAATACCTCCTCTAGTTTTTAGCCTATTAATAATTCTCAGTTCTTAATTAATGTCTTTTATTGTCCTAATTTTGAAAAAAGTCTTGGGTTTTCTTGCTGGGCTATCTTTGAAGCGTATGTTCAGCTAGGAGATGGGCAGGGCCTGGGTGTTAGGATTCCTGTTCTTCCCCCCCTCCCTTTTTGATGATTTTAAAATTTCAGCTCCATTTTTTACATTCATATGTTTCCCCATTAACTAACAACATTATAATAATAAATGATAAAAAGCATGGATTCTAACCACTTTGTCCTCCTTTGGGAAAGCATCCAAGGAAGCAGAATAAAAAGAGAAAAGAAAAAAAGAAGAGAAAAAGAATAAAACAGGCAAGTATTAATAGACAGATTTCAAAGAAATGCAATTCTAGTAACTCTCTACAAAGAGATAAAAACATAAAATTTCAAATTAAAAAAAGCTTTAAATAAAAAGATGACATTACTGCATATGTAGAAAACATGTTTTCCCACCATAAGCCACAGAGGCATAAACAATGTCACAAACAAAAGGCAAGTTACAAATGAATGGACACTTTTCCATTTCTGTGGCTTGAAACAGTGGGTGAAAATTAATTAAAATATATTTAAGTTTTTTTTCTGAGTAAAGATAGGCTGAATTATATGCACTCTAATAATAGTATAACATACCAAAGTAAACTGTATCTTTAGAGCAAGTCTCTAATACAGCTTATCATATGCACTCTAATAATAGTATAAGATAACATACCAAAGTAAACCATATCTTTATAGACTTGCTTTAATGACACCACCTGCAGGTGATACAATGAAATGCATCTATTTATATTACAATATGATTGTATGCAAAATTTTGTCCAATACACCCATATAATTTAATTCAATGGACTTACAGGTATACCAGGGCTATGGAAAACATCTAAAATAAAGATGAAATGCATTTTCTTCTGCAGGTTTTTTTTGGTTAACATGACATTTCAGAACCCTATTCAGTTGTTTACCTCAAAGAAAGTGAAAAGGCCATAAACTAGTTCCATCGAGAATGTGACTACCTGCTATAAAATTCATGACCACTTTTAACTGAATTTGTATTGATAATAAGAAAATCGGTGCATTTTCCCTACAAAAGACTAGTACCTTAAAGACATATGAGAAAGTTATCTCATCTCATGATAAATAACAAAACTATTAATGCAATAAAAGGATATTTGTAAAATGTTTTATAACACACCATAATCCTAGATGATCAGGCAAAAACAGTCACTGGATAATGGTCTTACAAATATAGATCCTACCGCTCATGTACAAGTGAATAGCCAGTTCCTTGTAAGGGACGGACTGAACAAAGAATATTCTCAGATACCCTTCAGTTTCGCGGACAGCTACTGCAGCTCACTGCATGCAGATCAGAGGGAGAAAGATTTATCTCACCTTCCTGAAAGCAGGATACCTAATCCAGATTAATATACAGGTTTACTTTTTAAATAAATTTAAAATAAATTGACGTAATACTCTCACTGTGGTAAAAGAAGTGGTTGGGGTTTACTCTAACCAAAAAAATTGACTGATTTTGTTCAAGAGAAAAGTATACATGTATGTGAAAAGCTCTATTTAAAAAATCTAAAATTAAATCAGAGTTCAATAAAAATTTATCAGTGTGAAGTTGTACCTCAGCAAAAGGGTTTCCTCTTTCATTCTGTAAAAAACAAGTATGTTTTCTTCAAGCCATCACTCAAGTAGACCTATACACTATGTATTCTTTTTTTAAAAATTAACTCTGTGAATCCTAAGTATCTCCACAATCATTAAATACATTATTTTACTTTATGCACACCTCATAATGAAGTGATGAATGAAACACTTAAGTAAAATGGAGCATGAAATGCCAAACTTAAGATGAACAATCTGCAGCGTGACAATGTCAAGGAGGTTTTTGCTTAAGAGGACACATCAGAAGACTTACATTGTTTGATCGCAGAGAGACACGACCTCCACATCGAGCACAAAACTTGGTCCGGCAATAAGAGCATAAATGGCCACAACCATCTGCAAACTTTGTTTTATGACAGATTCCACATGTTGGAGCATCATCCTTGTGCTCTCCCTGGTAACGGCGGGCTTCTTCCCCTATCTTTCTTACTTGCTCTTTATAGCTTTCAAATTGTTGATGCAACCTCCTGCATAGATGAGAAAAAAGTTTATATAGCAAGAATAGGAAGAAATACTACTACTGTGTATTTCTTTGTTTCAGTTTATAACTCTACCTAACATTCTTCCACGTTCACAGTATTAAATGTACCTCATATCAAATACATACATCTAAAGGAAAAAAATAATACACATTAGTATTCCTATTAGGTTTACTTCAAAGCTCATGAACAAATCATTTCACTTGACCAGAAACTGATCCAAATATAAAAAGATGGCAAAAAAATACACAGTATTAAAGAGAACCATCTCCATGTACAGAATAAAAGCAGAAATATAATTGCCTGAGCAAGTTTGCATTGCTTTTTAAACAACGTTATTTATACAACAGGTGTAATAAAAAAAATACAAATCAATCTTCAGTTCGCGTCACACTTCTGTTTTCAAAACCTAAATTACTAACACATATAACTTAAATATTTCAAAATGTGCTCTACAATCACACTGGCCCTACTAGAACCTGAGAACAATTTTCTATGTCAAATCTACGTATCAACAAGCTATTCTAGTCTCTCTTGTTCACTATGAGAGACTACTTTAAGGTCGAACAGTTCACCATGCTATGTGGAACTCTCAGGCTTTTCATCCATATTTCCAGATGTTGCTTCAACTCTACATCTCCATGGATAACATTAAAAAAATCATGAACAGCTAAATAGATTATTAATACGAACAGTGAATCTTGAGTTTAATAATGGTAACAGTAGGTGTGTTATCTATAAAGGTCTTGATGATATCCTTCATCTCCACTACCTGCTTTGAGCTACCCACTCCCTTAATTAGCATTGAGACTCACACCATTTAACCAATGTACTTCTAGTGAGACAACTCTGCGTTTCTGTGGGATTTTGTGTGTGTGTGCTGGACTGTTTTGAAATGTAAAATACAAGTAATCAGTGTTATTCATATGACATACTGTTTTGGTGAAGTGGATATTTTTACTTTAGGATGATATTCAAGCCCAGAAAGTGATAATTCACCTTAGCTAACAGGAATCATGATAAAATACACATATTCCATTTGGATAGGAATACCACTGTTTGTAACTACATAAATCAACCAACTCTCATAGTAAAACACATGACTTCGCAGAGGGATATTCTAGTGAGGATGCAGCAACAGCAAAAACTAAGAAAAAATCTGTTTCTCCTCACTACAAACACAATGCATTATACTTAATACTTTATGCTATTCAAAAAGTTGGCAAGAGAAGCAAAGGGGTTTTTTTTATTTTTATTTTATTTTTTACTAACTTGCTTAATAAACCTTCGTGGTATTGAGTAAGATGATAAAGTAGGTCAAAAGAATTAGGCAAAATACTGGACAAACAATACTTTTGGACACATTGGATTGCACTTATGATTTAACTTATCTTACACAGCTGCTCACTTACAAAAAAAACCCAATTAAAGACATTCAGGAATTTGTGTAATAACCAGCATAACGAATGCAATTAAGTATGGGAGAGGTCTGTAGGTATTTTTTTTTATTACATTAAATAATCCATTAAAAAATAGAACCACGGAAACTAAATTCAGTTCACTTCCATTATAGCAAGACTAAAAGTTCTGGCTCTTCACTAATGTTGAACGGGAAGGTATCAGCAAGCACTGCCCCTCTTCCTGTTCTTTTCCAATTAGACAGTCTACATCTGTTGTTGGTTTTTTTTTTAATCTCATATGAAGCTTAGGAAGTGTATTAATACAATGATGTTTTGCCCTTTTGTGTGCACCAAGGGATGAACATACTAGCAACTAAGCAAAATTAAAGTGAGAGGGTATTTCACTTCTTTATAAATATGTATCACTTATTTGTAAATTTCTTACATTCTGCATCAGCGTAAGACCCTTTTTACGATGAGGGATTTGAAACCAAGTGCTTATCTTGTATGTCATCCCCCGCGTTACCGGAGAAATCCTAACACTTCCTCTACAGCAGGAATGGAATTGGAGAAAACAGCTGCAGAATTCACAGAGCAGAAAGAATCTTACCCAACCCATGGCAGGGCTGGTTCACTTATTTCTTTTGCAAGGTTTTAACCACCTTCACCACCTTTTTGAGGAGTGACAGGATCTCTGTATCTCTGGCGATTCTATAACAGTGGCAGCAAATCCCTCTCACCAGTTTTGTCTTACACAGAAGTATATTAAGCAAGAACTACAATATAGGTGGATATTTTTCAGGTTTGCTTCTCATCTTTCAGGCTACAGAACACATCTTCATCAGATGCAAGGAAAATTTAGGTATATTAAATATTCCTTAATGTAGACAAGCACCTAAAGGTTAGGCTAAAGACTTAATAACATCCTATGATGTAACAGTTTGGGGGACCCTTGAGGCAGCTATCAATTCAATCATTTCAACAGAGAAAGGAAGCAGGCTACTATGTAAGAGGAATGTATGTATATATACACACCATTTTTCATCATGCACCCCAAAATTCATCTAGTTCTACAACTGAGGTCAATGCTAGAGCCAAAAAGGGGAGGTTTCCTCACTTACACAGCCTCCGAAGATCACAGGAAAATGAATAAAACACAAGATTAGAACAAAAAATAGAGGAAACTATTCCAGGACTTGACACTGGCCATATGTAAGTCAGATTGGAGAAGTTTCATATATTATATATTTTTATATATATATTATATATTTATATATATAAAGCACCTATCACCATAGTGATAAACAGTCTTTGGAACCACTCTTGACGGCAGAGGTAAGAACAGGACTTAGTCTGTTAATACTGTACAATACAGTAACAAATACAGTAAAATTCAGTATTTAGTTTCAAAATGTTGACCATAAAAATTCTACCAAATGTTCTCACTAAAAATTAGTATTTATGTTTGAAATCTTTACCTTCAACATATTTCATTGAAAATATATTTTACAATAGAAAAAAATACTTAAGTGAGAAAAATACCTTCACATAATACTATTTTGTAAAAGCTTTTTCTTGTTGTTTGTTTAGGGTTTGTTGGGTTTTTTTGTTTAGGGTTTTTTTTTGTTTGTTTGTTTTGTAGTGGTGACTTTAGCAAACAGTACATAAAGTTAATGACCATTTTTTACTCAGTTTAAATGTCCTTTGACTTGAAACTGCAAATCTTTGATCCCACCCAAAAGAAAATGTATTTATTTATCTGTTCCTTAAAATTTGATCCTTTAATCCACAAATCTATCAGCAGCTGTTGCATAAGAAAATAAGTAAGAACTATCTGATACAAAATTTGAACTAATGAGAAAAATATCCCCTCCAGATGTAGATGTAAAAACACATTAAAATTCTCATAAGTTTACATATTTAAAATATTTAATATTGTATCATTAATTATTTTAATATTGCTGAACTAGAAGTCCCTTAATTTTTGTTCTGTATCACTCTAGCCACATTTCTTGCTTAATTGATCTACCTTTTTAACATACTGCCTCAATGCCATAAAACTTTGGGTACCTCCAAGAGCATCTCTTTATAACATTTATGTGTGATGTCCTGGTTATCAGCTGGGATAGAGTTAATTTTCTTCTTAGTAGCTGGTGTAGTGCTGTGTTTTCAATTTGGTGTGAGGAAAATGTTAATATCACACCGATGGTTTTAGTTAGGGCATGTTTCTTCTAACTCAAGGACTTCTCAGTTTCTCAGGCCCTGCCAGCGAAAGGGCTGGAGGAGCATAAGAAACTGGGAGGGGACACAGCCAGGACAGCTGAGCTGAACTAGCCAAAGGGATATTCCATACCATAGAATGTCATGGTGAGTATCTAAACAGGGGGAAGTTGGCTGGGGCTTGCTGATAGCTGCTCAGGACTGGCTGGGCATCACTCAGTGGCTGGTGAGCAACTGTATTGTGTGTTGCTTGTTTTCTTTTATCCCTTCCCTTTGGTTTTTGTTCCTCCCCCCTTCTCCCTCCTTTTCATTATAGTCGGTGTTGCTATTATTAGTAGTATTTTATTTTATTTCAGTTATTAGATCGTTTTTATGTCACCCTTGAGTTTTACATTCCTTCCCGATTCTCTTCCCCATCCCTGGGGGCAGCGCAGGAGTAAGTGAGTTGGTGCATGGTACTTAGTTACCAGCTGGGGTTAAACCACAACAGTGGAGTTTCATCCTTTGCTAGGAACACAGAAAGAAGTGCCTGTGCCTTTGGAACTGATCACATCACCGACAGCGTCATCTGATGACCCGAGACTTCAGTACTGTAGTAAACTTACTTATCATACAGGAAAGACCTCTCCACATACAGGATTAAAACCATTCTCTTCTTGGAGAAACAACAGGATAATATCTACAAATCCAACAATACATTTGAGAACATAGCACAGAAAAGTCAAGAAACTCGAAAGATAAGCTTCCTCCAACATTACGGCCATACTTCACTTGTGCAGACCTCACACCTCTCTTAACAAAACAGTTTCCTCCACGTCAGCTGGCTCTGCTGGTGGGGGTGCCTGCTATTTCACATTCACACAGGTGGCACGTCTTGTGTGACCAAAAAAAGATCATGCAGTGGGTGAATCTTTGAGCACATCAAACCTCATATGACTAAAACCAAACCTGTCGTTAACGTTCTGGAAGAGACTGAGCCACATGGAGAGGCACATCAGCCTCAAGACTTTACCACACATACATGAGAGGTTGGCGGCACCACCGCTGGTAGTGCAAGACAAAACACAATACACAGTTTTCATGTGTACAGTGAAAGACTTAACCTGTTCACTTTTACAGTATACATATACCTCAACCTATGTTGAGGTCTCTAGTTATTTTTCCCCAAAGAAAACATAGTAGGTTCCTCTTCCTTTTTTTTCTTCAAAGGCAATTGACAAAAAAACCCCTGCTTTAGCTGCGTGTCATACATGTACCACATTTGCATTTGAATATTCAGTACTTTACATTGACATTGTAAATGTGACTAGTTTACTAGTGACTAGTAAAAAAATTACTGATAGGCAATTCTGCAAAGCTTTACTCATGTCTTTGTGTACTTATTAAAAACTGTAAGCCTTGGAAGATGTTCATGTGATAAGCAGCTTACATACCTTAAACTTTTTAGACAGCTCACTGATATCATTAGGTTGGCAGACAATTAACATTAAGGTAAGCTATAATATTGACTGACCAGAAAGTTGTGTATCTTTTGAGAAGTGGTGTATCTTGGGTTCTTTTGAGCTGGCCCAAGACGTACACTTATACTCTGCAATATATATACTCCACTAAGCAGACATTAAAATTACGATCCAAGAATGTAATTTTTTATTAACAGACTGTTACTGCTTTGCTGTTTTACTTTCACATTCCTATAGTGTTACCTATCTGAAATATTCGCACATATACACTGAAGATTAAAAAGTGACAAAATGGTGCACTTGCATATTTATGTTCTGTCTGCATAGATTTCTAAAAATGCCAAAGATTTGGGTCATCTTTATGCACAGTTACCTTTTAAATTATTTTTAAATGTAGTATGAAACTATTTTACTTACAAATCCAGCAGATGGCACTACAGATTGCATTTTCACTCTCCCAGTGATTCAATCTTGGAATCTTAAACACCTGATGTAACGTTATAAAAATACTATGCCCTGTCATGAGTTCACGTTAGCAGAAAAAGTGCCACCTTCTAAGTGACATTGACATAGCCTTAAGTAACTATCCACCAGTGGCTATTGCATGTATGAAAAAAAGCTTATTAAAATGCCTGCCTTTGCCCTGTTCACCCATGCCATACAAACACAAATCACACAGAGCTTAGACAATTTTTTCATAAGTAAGATTTTTACCAAGTTCTGTTGTTAGCATTCTTTTTAATAGTAAATAAAACAAACAAAAATTAAAAAAATTCTGAAAGCAGCCTTTTCTCTTCCACATGCTCTCTACTTCCTCCCTGTTTTATTGATGCAAACACAAATATGATCACACTTGTAACTCACAGGCGTATTTCTCTACCTCACATTTGTCTCCTTCTTTCCAAACCGAAGGGTTTGGCATGCATTGCCGACTCCTGTCACGGATGAGATCTCCTTTTTAACTCCAGCAAACCTTAACTTCCACCTCCATTCTGCTTGCCACTTGGGACCAATAACTACTGTGCTACACTGGACTCACACCAGTTTAGACCTTTACTTCAAAATGCTACATAAACCTCAGAGATTAATTTTGCAAATTAAAAAAAAAAACAACAAATGTACAAAAAACCCCAAAGTTTAGCTAATTTCATATCCATCCAGCTTAAACATTCAGCTATCATCAGCTCATCCCTCAATTCCTTTTCTTGCCAGTGTAAGCCTGTTCTGCTAATAGTCTAATCACAATCCTGCAACAAGTACAATTTATTTTACCTCTCTGTATTTCTCTGATGACCCCTCTTTTCTATTGCATAAAACATAAAGGCCTTATCTTCACCTTCAAAGACTTTCACAGCCTATTTCTACCTCGCTTATCATTTCTCATTCAGTACTGAGGCGCTTCTGTTTGACCTAAACTTTGAAGCAAGAATCTTTGTGGTCTTCCCCTTTTATTGCCCCTAATGTGGGAGTATTAGCAACTACACCCTACCATTATCCTCCTTCAAAATCACTTTTGCCTTGATGCCTACAAAGATCTGGACAAAAATTAGGTTACTGGTATGTTAAAACTTTTAGTTCTCAGACCAGACAATACAGACTCCCCTGTCTGCTCTGATTATTTTATTATTTGCTGAATACTTAAAATGCAGGCAGCCCCTGTGGCAAAGACTGACTTTTTTTCTGTGTCCATAAAAACCCTCATTCAGAAGGGTTTAGTCCCTGAGAAGTGCTTCCAGGCAATATGGTAATAAAAATCTCCCAACACAATTCAGAAATTCATCAGGTTACTTTTTTCTTTCTTTTAATCATTTTATGATTCTAGTCATTTACTTTTTTGGTTTCTCACCCTCAGGCAATATAATATACTCATACGTTTCCCCATGTCCATGAAGGACAAAGCGTTTTTAACAAGTGTTGGTATTTTCCTATATACCCACGACAGCAGGAACCAGCAGCAGCATAATCATGAAGCATTTCATTGTGGGACTCATGATAAAGTTCAGACTTGGCTGAGACAAAGGTTTCACTGACAGATCTCACATGGGAGTTTAGACTCGGCCAGCACTGCTGGAATTAACAGCTCTTCACATGTAACAGATACTTTTGCCTTCTATACAAGTTATCTTAATTCCATTTCCCTCATCTAATCCGTTATCGAGTGCATATTACCTGGCAGCATGCTAGCGAGACCTGTACAGGCTGAGGCAAAAATGTTCCACATCTTAAGTTAGAAAGTTCCCCTCCTCATCACGTCAGAGCAGAGGATTTATTCACAGGGCTCTTATCTGGTGCCTTTTCAGCAGCAGTAACAGTCATTTTCAAGCTAACATCTTACTAAGGGCAGGTTTTCTGCAAGCATATAAACGAGCTCATTAAGTAACTTGCATAAAATGTCATTTTTCAGCTTCCTGGAAGTTTCCTAATGTAGGTTACTGGAAAACTTTATTTTCATATACTTGTATTTTTTTTATGTTTTTTTTTTAAGTAACCACAGCCCACAAGCAGACTTCCTCCATACACAACTGAAGAACTGTGAGTCAGAAATGTGCAGGATCTACAATAAGGAATTTACATTCCAGCTTCCCACAGTTCCTCCCAAACGACTGTTACCCTTTCTGAGGTACAAAAGAGAAACCAGATAACTAAGCAAACAATGCATAACGGTACTAAAAAAGGCTTAGCTGAGGAATTCAGAAAGAAACTGTGTATGTCTTACATTAAAAAGAACTTACACACTGAGATATATTTAGTACTGAGGGAATCAATGCCTTCTGCAGAAAAAATAATTAATGTTTATCCCTTCTTTATTTAAAAACATATATTCTTATGTCATGGCTTTTATGAAAATAGTAAATAATTTATATCAGCTGAGGTTTTTTTTCATTTTTTTTTATTCTGAGTTCATAAAATATGGAAACCAATACTACTGCTAAAAAAATGATCCGTTCTCTCACATGACTACGCTTTACGGTAACTGTGTGCAGAGAAATTTATGTTCTAAAAGTTAGTCTTATTTTTCATTAAAAGTGTTTCAGTGCCATTAGGAGGGGTTTCGTGGTGTTTTTTGAGTGAAAATTGTTACATTTAAATGGTAAAGAATTATCTGGAATTTCAAGGTTTTAACAGGCCCAAAAGTTGAAAAAGACTGAGAGAGGAGGGAAACACCACCTTTTCACCCAGTACTGCTCTGTTCCAATTAAACCTCAGAACCTAGAGCTCCTGCAATTTTGGGAACCTCTGTGGCCCTTCCTTAGCCTTTTTAAGGAGATACAAGCCCTTTCACCCAACTGCTGTTACGAGCTGGGATCTGGAAACGCATGCTCCTAGGGCAGGGCATGAACCTTTATTCATGATGTCCCAGCTGGCTTGCACAAAAATGAGGAAGACCTCTAGGTCACAGCACAAGCATACATACTAAAATAATATTCATAAACATTTGTCCCTAAGCCCATTGGAAACAGCTGTTTCAAAAACTGCAAGCAACCACCATAATTCTCAATGGTTTCTCCACTCACATCTGAACATCAAATTCAACAAAACTTAAGGAAATGACAAGTTGTGGTACGACATGCATTATTGTTGTCTCCTGGAACACGGTCCAGCATGCTTCTAACATGCAGGTGGCCTCTGTGCCTTAGGGCAGCAACTGACTCTGTACCACATGGCAGAGACCATGCCGTATTTGCTAAGTGGTCAGCCCTTCTACATCTTTTACTATCCTGTTTTAACTACAGCATCTGCCCTTCCAACTGTTGTTTGAACTTCACTGCTCAGTCCCATGGGTTAGACTCTTCTCTCATCTTACTACTGCCAGCTTCCCAGGTGAGCGGAATCCTGTGCCCTAATACAGTCAATTCAGCACTTTGCTAGTATATAAAGGTACGTGAAGTGCTATCATGCAGAGAGGAGACATGTCTACCCACTTTCCTTATACTTTTACACTTCCCTGAGCAGCCCTAATAGCCCAGCGTTGGTTCTCCAGCCCTAGCATGACCTAATGAAGGGGGACGGAGCTAAACACTTTCAACGCCACCACAAAACTGGGAAAACAATCATGTGAGTCAAATAATTAAAAAAGAAAAAAGAAAGAAAAAGAGAAATGAGAGAGAGGTAGAGGGGGTTAAGAGAAAAAGCATCAACTGTAGAAACAGTTAATCATAGGAGACATCAAGCAGAGCACCTTGAAGACCTCCACAGAGACAGCAGACTACTCAAACAGTATTCTGTCTAGAGACTTGGTAAGATGCTGGAGACCCCAAAGTCACCAGGACCCTCTCTGTCAGGCTTCCTCTTCCCAGTGCTGTACACAGACAGTTTGGCCAAAGCCAGTATAAGAGTGGTGAGAACACACTACAATGTGTCAATGCTTTGGTCTTAACCAGAATGGGCATTTTTATATACCTCTTACCTGTGTGGACAACCTCACCAATATCGGTCATCTCACGTAACCATCACAGCTCTGCTGCGCTTTCATACTGAATTTCTTCACCACTCAGCTCACTTAACACAGACAGTGGAGCAGGAGAGCAGCTGGTTTGCCCTGAAGAGTTGTCAACAGCTTCAAGTGACAGAGTTCAAAAAGTTTCATGAGTTCATACATGTAATGCTCTTAGCACCCTGAATTCTACCAAACACAACCACTTCAAAAGTTATGCAAATATCACTATGTTGCAGTCCCTGTTCTCACTGAATCACTAAAACAAGCATTCGGGGACAAGCATTATCTACCTAATAAAACACAGAACCTATAAACATATTCAGCCTTTTTAAGATTGCTCTAACTACTCGTGCATGAAAACTACAGAAGTAAATTAATATATTATTTTACCTGCAGCATTCACGAAATACCTGTTGCAGGAAAACCAGCCATAATGACCAGGGGACAGGAATATGCATCCAACCACACAGTGCACCAGTCCGATAAACTGAATGGGGTTAGACTCAAATGAAGGAAAAAAATCTGAGCCCACACAGTTGCAATAATGCCTATGGATTTAAAAAAATGCAGCAGCAGAATCAGAAGCTGAGGAAGAGGGTGCTAAAACCATTCATTGCAGTGGAAGTGTGAGCTGGAGCTAAGCAGCTCTTGCAACTGCACTGTCAAAACCAAGCTTTTTAAGAAATAAAATCCTAGGATTTTTCAAGGTGCAAACTTAATATTGTTTGCATGTGACTTTAACTGAGATATGTGCCTCTTGGAAAAAGGCTTTTCTCACTGAAAATCAAAATAACAAGATTTGCCATAGCCTTTGTTTTAAAAGTCAATTTCAGTTCTCTAAAATTTGTCAGATCAACAGTTTCCATAAGATCCACTGTAAAAAGAGACCTGAGAAATTGTCTCCTACCTGCTGCCTACCCACATTATCAAACCACAACAAGGAGACCATCTTTGCAACTTGCAACACCCTTACAATTTAGCTAGCCCCTGATAAACCGGGAAGTGAGATTAGGGGTCCTCTCCCCTTCTCCCAGCTGTTTTAGAGACAAATGTCTATTCATCCAATAAATGACAGATATAAAAATAAACTTATATAACCTTTATGCAAGGCTTACTTAAAATTATGAAAACAGGGCTAGCCCTGACACCAAGAGAAGACAGAAATATTAAAGGCAATCAACTAAGGTTAATTTGCCTTTTTTCTTTCAATGAAATGTTTTCATTCTCTATTTTCTTTGAATAGCGTAACAAAAGAACTTTTTTACTACAGGTTTATAGCAGAAAGCAAAGATTGCAGAGACGCCCAGCCATGATAGTACCATTTGCAAGATTACAGGGCATGTCCCTTTCCACTACTGCATTTGCAGATACAAGTAATTTACACACACAGTTGCTTATTAAAAAAAAACCAAGCCCTAAATATGCTAGATCCAAGCTCCTTTTATAAAACCTTCTAAAAAAGACTGCTGGAAAGTTCCTTAAAGAAAATTTTGTCAAGATGCAGAGGAAAACTAATTACTGTCTTCGCCAGCCAAATCAACAGCTCTGTATTTTCTCAGAGAAACGTGAAACAACACTGTTCGTAAAATAAGTGTGCTTCAACATGCTCGAGAATCAAGTGTACTGATTAGAAAGCGAGGAGGCAATGACCTCTAATGAAGAGAACAAGTACCAAATCACTCCGTGAATTTATTGTCACTGATACTGAGACCTACCGAACCAAAAACTTATGTAGAAGAGTGGGGAAAGAATAACTGAAAGTACCAATAGAATATAACCCACTTAAAAACAAGTATAAAACCAGTGCTACCTTAGCCTAGGTGGGTTTTAGGGTTTTTTTATTGTTGCTTTGTTAGCTAAAAAGCAAGACATTCCCAACTCTAGTTTTATAACAGGCCATAGAAAGCAGACTATTTCCAATATTAGGTTGTGGTACTGTTTTTCCTTATCAACTGAGTAAGCTATGTCTTCATTATCCTCCTTTACTTAAATATTATTGACTCTAACCCAGCACTCTCTTCCACATGTTGTATAAAAGACACAAAAAACATGTCTCCTCAATGAGCTGACCTGTGTCAGCTCATGATGGCATAAAAATGCTTTAATGCCACTATTTCACTAAAAAAGAGCACAAAATGACCCTTGAAGCATTAGTCTCTGAGCCCCATAGGAAATTTGTCCAGTAAAATACTATTTTGTGAAGTGGCTCTGCCAGCAAATGTCCCTTTAAATACATTAAAGCAATGAGTACAGAATAACATGATTTATTTTCTCATGAAAACCATCAGCTTCATTTTATTATAGAAAAAAAGTATCATTTATTTAAGCTAAACTTCACTAAAATAATATTTTTGTGAACGAACAAAATGTAATCTGTTTTCAGAGTGAAGCAAAAGAGATGTAAATGGTGCTCTCTTCAATTTATTGAATTAATTTATTGAATCACATAATATGGTAGCATGGGCATGGTTTGCTTTTTTTTTCCCTAAGGATGGTCATCACATCGTAACCAACCAGCCACAACATGGAGAATAAGTGAAAGTCATGTGAAACAAAGTGCAAAAAGCCTGAAAGGGGGGGGGGGGGGGGGGGGGGGGGGGGGCAGTAGGAAGGTGTTTAGGGTAGAAAAGCTGGATTTAAGGATTGGAGAGGAGGAAAAAAGATGAATGAAAATCTTAAGGAAGAGGTTTTAAAAGTAGGGCACAAATTTGCACCTAACCAAAATCACAAACACACTTTCCAGCATTTAGCTTTCTTATTCTGAACACAGAACTACTAACCACTTAGACAAATTAATGAAGCAGTGCATGAGAGAGAAAATAAAAGAGAAGCCCATTTATCCAACCGAACAATACTAATTAGTAGCACTGCTAAGTTCCACTGAATGAATCATATAAATCAGGCAGAATTTGTCCTGATCAACCAAGCCACCTACAACAGAGACAATCCACATCAGTGGAGAGCAGAACAACCACCCATCAGATGGGACCACCTGAAGTCTTAAGAGATCAGCTACCATTTACAGGCAGTTGACCCTGTCCAAAATTGCACTTTTAAGCTGCCAAATCTGTCTGGAAAACCTCCTGCACAGCAATATGCAGGGATACTGGCAGAAGATGACCCTGAATTACTTGGCTTTGCTATGTGTACACAACTGTGAATTGCTGTTGTTCTTTGTCCACATTAAGAAGCCATAAGAAACTGAGGCTTATGAGCACCTGTTCTAAAATTTAAGCTTATGAACACCAGACAAGTCAAGATTTTTGCATCTTAAGTATTACTGAATGAAAAATTCATCGTCTAATACCCCAAATGCTGCTGCAGGCTCCTCTATCTCTAATTCAGTGATACAACCATTTTTCATACTCTCTTTTTCCCTGCCCCCAAAATTTAATGAAGTTGTGACAGTTGGTGAAGTGGTTTTTTTGGTGTCAATATCACAAGAGATAGAAATGCTTGATTAAAATGGCATCAGCCATCGCTAATGCCAACACTTGCAAATCATAATGTATTTTATCTGTCAAATCAGTTTCAAAAACAGTTACTTAGTGCAACCCTAATAAAGTTGCAATTAGCAACCAGAGTAAGAATAAACCCTGCTACACTCTGAGAATATTGTTTGTGTTACAATCATGCAGTAGGAAAGGATGCTTAAACACATTACAGTCTGCTATTAAGAGTACAATGCACACAAGAAAAAAAAGAAAAAAAAATCCCCAGTGCTCCAGTAAATCCCTTCAGTCAGGTGGCACCTGTTTAAAAGTTTGGAAAGTTGGGGAGGTGTGGGTACTGGTTCAACATAACAGGAAATTACTTTGGAGCAATGTTTATTAAAACAGCTTTCTGAAACAGTCTTTCTCACACATGCATTTGAAAAAAAATCTGAGTATTTTTGGCATCCAATGTGTTAAACAGATGATAGGTATCAGATGGCAATACAGGGTGAGCAGCAAAAATATGACAAAGCACGGTGGTCTGTAAACAGAGCAAAGCTACTGAAATTCTAACTACCATATGGTGGTAACAAACAGGACACGTGCAAAACAGGAAAAGATCTCACAGTGAGGGGTTTGTTAGGAGCCAGAAAGATGCAGAACTGGAAAAAAAAATTACAATAGAACAAGCACAACAGTGATAACGTTTCAAATTAATTATATTCAGCTGAGGCTCAGTGTGTACAGTATGTCTTCTATCTAAAAATAATTTAACAGCCTTCCTGAGAGCATCTCTAATTTATCATCCTGTTCACCTTCCTTTATAATTTCCATATTACAAGGAACAAAAAAGGCTCACACATCTATTTTAAATATACCATCAAAGTGCTTGAACACAAGATAATGATCAAGCTTGTCTGGAGCATTATTTAATTCTGTTCATTCTTCAGGATGCCAAAGTAAACACAAATGAAAAGCATATGGCATTTTAGTGAATTAGAAAATTAGAAAAGGAGAACATTAACTGGTTTTATTTTATGTTTTAAGTAGGGCACATGGTAAAATTAAAAATTTCAAGGCTTTTTTATATTTGTGATTTATTTTAATTCCTTCTTTTAATGTACTCTTGACTGAAGTTAAATGTTCTCAAGAATACTATTTGTGACAGAAAACCCACAGCATGCTCTATACGTTTTTATTACCTATTTTTTCCCCAAAATATCACTGTTCATAACTGTTTTAAGAAAATGGTCTTGAGCTTGAAATTATTCTCAGTAGAAAAATGGAGCCTCTTCTGTGGTGAGCATCCTTGCTTCTTGATGCTCACCGAGACCGTACAAACTAAGAATCAAATCAGTCTTAACAAAGAATTGTTCTGCAAAACTCTCTTACCTGCTTAAGTTGTTGAGCAGAAAGTATGAGCCCAAAATTAATATCAACTATTTTTCCTTTGATCTAAACCTCCACAGCAAGGCCTATAGAAAAAAATTCAGGTTTTCTTCTTTCCTTCCCATTCTCTATCAACAGTTTGATTAATTCCCAAGCTTACTATTTATGCCCAAACCCTTCTGAAAAGACATTCCCATAAAGAAATCTAGTCCACATGGTTCAGTACTGCTAATATATCAAAATACGGATTTTATTCCTGTAATAACGCATATTGGAAAATCGTCATATGGACAACACAGCAGAAGGACAACCAAGAGGATGCTTCAGTAACCACATGCTCATTGATCACATCTAGCAGATCCACCGGGGCTCTCTCCTGAGGAGACATACTAATGATAGGTAAGATCTGAAGAGAAGAAAAGCTTCTGCCAACCCACTTCCCATTTAAATCTTGACAGAAAACCCCTAGGGCTCATTTTAAACCTATAACATCTTAAATAACAGGAGTGAGTGTCCTGTGGGAAACACTGCACAAAGTCTACTAACCTGTTTTATAATTCTGCCTGCTACTCTGAAATGCCCATAAATTTGGCAGAGAGACGCTTCTGCAAACGTTTTCCTTGGTTAATATTTTTCTGCTATTCTGCAGTGGTTCTCACAAGAGCGCATTAAGCAATGTGCACTCACAGAGCTTCAGGCTCCCCAACCGTTTTTGACCACCACAGGACTCCACATGCTGGTGAGCCATCACGTGCAGTCAGGTCAGCCCTCCAGAAAATTTGGTCCAGTGCCACAGAACACTCCAGGTACAAATCTGACACACTAGTGTAGCTGTGTCCATAGAAGCACTGATAATTTTTCAAGTGACCAAGTCAGTATCTGTTCCAGATTACTTGGATCTAACCATAGCATTAGTCTTCTACTGATCATCTTGTAGAAAAAGATGTTTCATTCCCCTTAGCTAGCCCTTTAGAGAGCCAAAAGCTATAAGGATTTAGTTCCTGTCATAGCTCAGTATCTTCTTAATCTAAAAATGGATTTCCAGATGGAGCTAGATATAAAGGAAGAACATCACTCCTTTACATCAGGATTTCTTATTGCTTGAGCCAGCAGTCTCTTCTTATCTAAGCAGGGTTCTTGTGGGTTTGGTGATCACCAACTTTTCCTTCTGCCAAATTCACAGATTTTTCACAACCACATGGAACGTTGTAGAATGGGACCACTATTTTGTAGTCTTCTTCTGTGCTATGTTTTTTTAAAGGCACTCCCTCCTTTTACTTGGGTACATGATGTAAAATCCAAAGCTGTGTGTCAAGAGTGCTTAAGTGACATTTTTATCTACCACATTGTACAAGATTCTCTAAAAACTGAACAGAATGACAGAAAGTGAAGCTGTATGTGCCTAGAGTGAGATCCTTCAAAACAGAAGAATACAGTTTCTTATCAGCTCTCTCCACCCAAGTGGAACAACTGAAAATTTTATTTCCATCAGCTATAATCTGAACAGTGAGCAGTGCACTTCTGAAGTAGAAGTGAAAATCTGGAGGCTTCAAGAAAATTCCTGGAGCCGGCCAACAGTACAAATACTGAGACTCTTTCTGTGTTTCAAAGAAAATCACCTACCAAGCCACCTGTGCATTGCAACGAGCCCTTGAACTAAAGCCAGAGCAGCAAAGAGGTGAGCTGGGCCCTGAACACTGACATCATCCAACCATGTCACTGATGTGGCCTCTTATCTGCCAGCTTTCCAAAAAGTAGGAAGTTAGGTACAATTTGCCAGACAAATTTGTCATGTTGAATGATGGTGCACAACAGATCTGCCTTGCTTGATGAAAGGTAGCACTTTTCCTACCTAAAAACTGACAAGGAATAATTTTATATATATATATATATATATATATACATATATATATATACACGGAGAGCAGCAACTCTGACCTTTTCTACCTCTCAATAAATTGCCATATCAAAAGAATATCCTGGTATGTCCAGTATTATGTGAATATTCAAAGAACAGGACAGAGAAATCATCCTGTTAGGATGGCACTAGTGTGAAATGCTGACTCTTAACGCATCAGGAGGACTTGACTTACCATATGGTACACTGAAGGACAGACAAGATTTTTTTTCTTCTGTGATGAGGACTGAGATGTAGGAGATTTTTTTTTTTTTTTTACTGGATTATCTGCCTGTGCTCATTGCGCCATTGCTATTGTGATTTATTTATGTCACAGGTCATAAGAAGACCAAAATACATGTGAGGAAGACTGGAAGGAAGCACTGTTAGGAATTCAAATTATAGTGTCCCTAGGAAAGAAGTTTGAAATAAAATCCACTAAGGAACCTATTTTATGTCATTTTGTTAGGTCAAGTCAGCTGGGGGGTAATTTGGCGTTTCATATAGATTCTTCAGCCAAACCATTACACTGTTGGGAGACTGGAAAGTTTACTATTTTAGCCTGCAGGAGTGTGGAAGCATGGCTTTGCACACTTTGTATCAGTACCTGGTTCATTAGCAGGGAGTTATGATCGGTTGTATGTATGACAGAAACAGTGGACTGGTTGCAACTATTATATTGGAAATATTATCAGCGTGTACAATGAAATATGTTAAAGCAGTAAGTCTAGGTAAGCTGTCTTTACTGCACCATAAAACATATCACTTAGTTTCTTCAGGAAACTTGCTCCTGACTTAGGAAGATGTACAATATGAGCCCATTAACATCCTTGCAACATGTTGACATTAAAAACTTAAGTTCTAGCTTCAGGTAAACAGGTTTGAAAATGGGCCCTTGGGGGGGGGGGGGGGGGGGCGGGGGAGGTGAGAAAAAAAAAAGGCAAGAGCAAGAACGTAACAATAAAATTATCTGAGTGCTGGAGTTCAGGAAGTGTGTAACATTGTGTTGATGGGATCTGAAGCTCTGTAACGAATTAACTTTAAGATAAGAAGCAAATCTTGTTTGGAGAATACCGAGAGATCCGCGTCTCCTATGTGAATCACCCTCACCATTAAAAATGGATGCCCCGCTTCCATGGACAGTCACTTCAACTTCCATACCTCAGTACTTATTCTGCCTTTCACCACTAGAGCAAAAATCTTTTAGCAGTGGATACTGTGTGTGTGTGAATGTTTTTTTACTTTATAATCAAGTCACCTCTTGATCTCCTGTGTGATAAACTAAACAGATAGAAATCTCTAAATGTAAACTGAACCTTTTGTGACCTTTCAACAAGCTTTAGCAAAATAATGCCCTAAGAACTGTACCCTTCCTTTACCTGTTTTCCAAATGCTGTAATACAGATGCCAAGGGTGAATGTGAGGCTTAATGGCCCAACCTCTTTGGTCATTTGAGTGCCCCTTTTGAATACGAGCTCTATATCAGAAGTCTCATAAATTTACAGAATTTCCCTAATTTCCCAAATTTAACAAAGAAAAAAAAAAGCATGAGTCAACCAAAGCCTTCTGCAGCCAAGTCTTCTAGTCTTCTTCTGCACAAGTAACTAAGGCCTACTTATTTTTAAATATTTATCAAAAGCAGGTGTTGTCTCAAATTTTCTTTAGTTACTATCGAAGGGGGAAATGTCTTCTTGTCCTCATAGGATGCAAATATACATCTCCATTTTTTCCCGTGTACAAACAAACAGAACTCTTTAGCTAACGCTCTCACTTTTTGCACATATTAGCAGTGCTAGTATGTCCATCTGTAACATGGGCCAGTGTCTTCCTTAGGGTACCTTCTGTCTAAAATACATTTCCTGAACAACCTCTTAATGCTGTCTAAAATACATTTCCTGAACAACCTCTTAATGCCTGCAGATCTGGATTATTTCCTTATTTCTTTGGTATCCCTTACCAACTCTTGTACTTCATAGATTCTTATTCTATACAGTTTGTATCTGTGTTTATAAGGAATAAAGATAGATGAGTAAAGGCAACAGAGGCTGTATCATTCCCATGTTACTTAGGTAATTAGCCAGTTAAAATATCACCTTTCCTAGAAGATACTCCATATTAGATTTGACAGGATACTGTTGAATGTAAGTAAAAATACAAAAACTAACTTGCATTTTTATGACACTCAGGGATTTACAGATGAAGAGTCCTATATGACTAATATTATACACAATGAAAAATGGCAATCAAATTCTTAAGGAAAAAAAAAGAACTAATTCTCTTGGCCATTCAGGTGTATGCTTTTCCCTTGATCATTTGTACTACTGAGAACTTCTCAAATTAATAGAAAATGGCTTCTTGTCATGAAAAAAAAAAAAAGTTGTCTGTCTCACCTTAAGAAAGTAGGCTGTCATTATTCTAATGTAACTTCTCCACCCCTGCTGTCAAAAACTCTAGATAATGTGAATCATAGTAGATTTTAAAAAACTAACCTTTCTCTTACTTCCACAAGAAACAAATAGAAAATCCGTCAACTGCAGTAAAATGCTCCTGAGTTTTCTTCTTATCCTTGTTTTCTTCTACTAATGTCCCTTAGCTAAATCCCAAAGTGTTCAGCCAGGGAAAATTCCTTAGGAACAATTCCGAAATCCCTTCTTCACCCTACTTCCTATTTTTAACTTTCAAATGTTGGCAGGTAGGAAATTTGATTGCTTGCAAATCCTGAATTTGAGCAGAGCTCCTTTGATTTCCTTCTTCGAGGATGCAACAGACAATTAGTGTGTCCCCGCTGTCAGAAAAGTTTCTTAATTAAGTTCATGAAAAGGCTTTTGAATTCTTGACTGAAGTGGAACACTCCTGTTTATTGCTCGTGGTGTCATCGCTGCCAACACTATGAATAGCTCTCTCGCTTCTCCTTGTATGTGCTCTTCAGCAGTGGTGAGGCATCATGGCCACCGTCCCCTTGTCAACTCTGTTATCACGACTGGCATCACCAGCAAACTTCCCATATGCATTGCAGAGCTCAGCCTGCCTCTGTTGGCATTCTCCATCGGTTTTGACCCTTCATCTTAAATCACAAATATTAGACTCATACAAATTCCAACATGTTACCATAACAAAAAACCCCAAACAAAACAAAACAAAACAAAACAAAAAAACCCACCAACAAAACCGTGAGTATCTACTGTTCAATTATTCTTGTCATCTTCTGTGGCCTGAAATAACTACTAAAAAAAGTATCTAAAAAGCCTAATTCAGGAAAAGGATATTTGAGCTGAAATTCTAACATTTTTATATACCTTTTTAGAGCCAAAAAATAACGTAGCATTCTGTGATTTTCTCAAATAGAAAGTGAATCTCAGCTTTAACCTTCAAGTACTTACTCTGATTTCACTTAGATAAGTGTTTAGCTCTGGCAAGTATATGATTTGCATTTTATTTGTAAGGAGAGAAAAGATGGATACGCACAACAAGAGACATTTAGAGTGACAGGAGTTGAGAGACAGAAGATAAAATGTCCAGCTTAAGTCTTTGCAGGTGCTGAAAACAAAAAGGAATAGGAGATGGCAATACAAATGTTGCTCTAGGAAATAGCAAAAAAATTAAATAACAGTGTTAAGACAACTTTTGTCACACATTTGGTTTTAGCACTTTCAAAATCTTGCTCTGCTGTTTCATTTCCTTCTTTAGTTGGAAAATATTAAATGCATTAGTAGGCTTCCACTATGGCAAGCCTGTATTGGTCTATTTAGTTTACTTCCTTCCTTATTCATTAAGTGAAATGATTAAGTCAAGAGGATTAATAAGTAAGAAATTTTCTGCTTCTAGATTTGATTGTGCAGCGAAGTCTATAATATGTTAGATCCTTACAGACGCAGTCATTTGAAACAGGTTTCTTGAGCTTGGTGACCGTATAAATAAATAGAATAATACCTGCTTAACTATGCACCTTAAAACCATGAGCCCCTTACACACAGATGTTCCCAAATAAGAAGTCTCAAAGTGCATCTCAAATAGATGCACTAGATGCCCACATTCAGGGCACAGAATCCTGGCCCTAGTTACAGTCGATGGAGTCTATAGTGTGATTACCTCATACTAAAGTAGAAACCGGCTTTTGATTGCCCAAATATCTCCTTATTTGCTCTACGTTTCCTTTTTTTTTTTTTTTTTTTAATTTATTCGAAGTCATGAACAGTTGTTCAGTTTGTAAATACAACTGAAAAATTATTAAAAATATTAATTCATTTGGTAATCAGATTTCTAAATTAGACCCAGATACTCTCAAATAGCATTTCTTTAAGGGGTGCCTCTAACCATTAACCCACTTCTAATAATTAGCCTTTGGGGCCCAGTTATCTTTCAGTTGAAGTCAATGGAAATTTTGCTATTGACTTGAAACAGGGAGACCATTTCATCGGTAATCTCACCTAATGGAGGTTTGCCTCCTAGACAACTGTGAAGTATTAGTTCTTCTTTAATGGTGCGCATTTTAAAAAGGGTTCCATGACTGTCAGCTTTTGAATTGGGTGGACTCTCATTTTCACTTGCAGAGCAAGAGTAGGACCATATCTCTTGATTCCTTCTCTAGAATATTTAACACATAAATATGTGACTAATTTTTGAATACTTTTGCAGTAGAAAGACACAACTTAGAAAAATTTAATGAAAGGTCTAAGAAAGAGCTCAGGTGCCTACATGATTCAAGATACTCTCTTTCCCCACCTTAGCTGCCCCCAGTTCAGATTGGTGCTTTCTTGGTTCCTTTGAACTTCAGAGCATGCACAGGTGGCTGAACAGTTTGTAGGGCTAGAAAAAGAGATGCTCCAAAAGTTGGCTTAATCACATCATATGTTTAATTGCCTCAACATGGCATCACATAAAGGGGAAGAAGCTGGGGGGCTGCTTGTTTGCAAGATAAAACATAAGCTTTTATAACATGTAGAGTAGATAATCATCTGACTGGAAGTGAGAAGGATTTCCAGAGCTCATTTCAGCAATGACTTTAACTGGACCCCATTGACAATGCAACTTCTTCAGTGTTACTACCCAAAACTTTGAAACCTATTTTAAACACACCAAGGGAAGCCCTACCCCATATGAACTTACTTCTGTTCTGCAAATAAAAATAAGAGTCTAAGCAATAAAACTGTTATCTTCTCTTGTTGAATTTAAATGATGGGATGTGGAGAATAAAAGAAATGTTGATGTTTTCAAGAAACCCAAATTCCATGGCCCAAAGCCACAGAGAAAATGCTCAGCTCACCAAGTTTATAGGCAGAACTCCTATCCTCACTTCAGAAAATACTAGGATGAAAAGGTTAATTTACTAAAACTCACTTTCGTAAGCTACAGAAAACACTATACTATATTAAAGGTAAGCCAAGACTCCATATAAACCCAGGAAAAATATACAATAGTTCATTCTACATTCATTCTACATATCAGTTGCATATAAAGGAAAGTCCAGTAAGCACATATTTAGGCCTTTTCACGTGGAAAGCAAGCAGTCAAGATTCCAATTACATCAATATCCTTAAAACAGTTTTAAAAAGAAGCCAAATATTTGGCTATAAAGAATGCTCTGCAGACATGATAATGCTCAAATATTTAATTTAATAATTTGGACTTGGGCTTGTCTTGGCCCTGCCTAAGCTGACTTAGTTTTAGCTCTAAAAGCAATCAGTTAAGGTAACTATTGCTTACGATTGTTTTGTTCAGCTTTAGTTTACAGTAGTTTTAAGTAACAGTCCTGTGTGGATTAAACTGCCTGTGTGGTGTGGGAGAGTGCAGACATGGGATGGTACCAGAGGTCCCAGGCTGTACACAGGAGTGACAGCGGTCAATCAGCAGTCACGGCAGGAGTGCAAACTCATGATTTAGCATATAATCAGCTGATTATATATAAATAAACAGCAATAAAGACAGCAAAGAGGATAGAAAAACAGAGAAATTTGAGACCAATGAAAAAACAAGTGAGCAAGACGAAGTTTAAAAAAACAAACCAACCAACCAACCCAAACCAAAAAAACAACTATGCTGACCAAAACACCCAGGATGAGGTAGCATCAGCAGCATGCTTCCACACAGCAAATGGGAGAAAAACCCCTCATGAGCATCAGCTTCTTCTAGTAAAGACCTCAAGGTGCTGATGGTTTGTCATAACCTCCCTGCACCCACTCTGCTCAGGGAAATCCAAAGCTGCCAAGGGTACGACCCTGAGGAACCCTGGAAGGGGGAGCATAGCAACAGAGAAAAGAAGTGGGTGTTTGTGTTGGTTTTTTCTTTGTAAAGATAATATCTTTATTATATACACTCTTGTGTATTAATTTAGACTATAACTATGTATTATTATAACAGGAATAATTATTTTAAGTATTAGGTCATTAAAATATTAATTGGACTAACAATACATTCTTAGTTCCATATATATACTGCATGCTCTTTTTCACCTGTAAGATTCGGAGTATAGCACCACATATGCTCCCTATGGGAACCTCAAATACAGAAGTGATGGCAATTCTAGCATTTTAATTGGTACGAGAGAGACAATGCAGAAGTCCATTATGCCATCTTAGAAAGTCACTTTTTCAGGGGGGAAAAACCAAACACCCCTCCCATGCACAAACCCACAAAACTAGAGGATGTCTCCAGTTCCAGGCCTGACGGACAATATTATGGAAGTGCCTTCTGGGACAGATCTCTTTTGAAAGGTACAGCATGGCAGGATGCTTGGACACTTGAATTCTGTCAGCACTTTTTAAAAAATCTTTTCTACGCTTCAGAAAAGAAGAACCACAGCAATAACATTTGTGCAACTGTAACCTAATCACAGTCTCTGTTATCAAATTTGTACTATGTTTCTGAAATAACCTGAAATCATGTTTATAAGCCACAAAACCACACTTAATCTAAATATGATATTTCTGGTTATGCGTTAATAACTATCATATATCATGCCATCCTTTAAACTGAAAGGAATAGACCTTTTGATAGCAACTTAATAATAAAGGATTGTCATTTATCTATGTTGAAATAATTCTTCAGTCTAATATGTTTAATTTGTTTAGTTAGCAAAATGAAAAGATTTCTGCCACTTTCAACTTTATTAAATTTATTATTATTAAATTTATTTTATTAAACTATTAAAATTTAATAAAAAATAGAATATTAAATTAAATTAAATATATTATTAAATTTCATGTGCTTACACTGTCTTTTAGGATCTTGTATGTGAAAATTTCATGCAATGTATGTACAGAAAGTATGTATGTTCAACATTAACCATATATATGAGTAAAATCATTCTGATCACAAATGGCTATATTTATATGAACCAGACAATTACACAGTCTCCTCTTGGTGTAAGTTCTTTACTGTTCCCTCATTTGAGGTCTTACACATAGGTACATCCTCAATAACAGAAATGTTTTGCATATGAGCAAATTCTCTATTTGGGATACCAGAAAAGTAACAATAAGTCAGGATGTAAAACTTAACAAAATGCCTGATTCGGGTGAGAAGGAAGATAGGGATCTCCAGATTCCTGAACTACAAACCCCATATATTGGATCATCTGTCCTCTGCATTTTCACTATGGTAGCTTATGCTGAGGACTTAAAATTACCATAGTTTCCTCATGTTCACATAGGATCTAGAGCCAAGACCAAGAATACCATTTGAGAACGGCTGGTCTCACCAATACTCTATTCACCACTATTTCTCTGGCACAACTAGATCAAGGAATTCACAGCCTAGCAAACAGCTACCATATTTGTTCTTAACAATACAGCTAAGCATATTAAAAGCTGGATGTATGTTTTACTGATTTAAAGGCAAAAAGGACTGACCCAAATAGAAATGTATGTAGGAGACTCTTCCAGGATGAGGCAAGAAACTGCACATGATCGGCTAGATGGAGCTTAAAATCAGGTAACGCCTGCAGCAGAGTGGACCAGAGTTATACAGTGCGGAAGGTGCCAAAACTTAGAAATGCAAGGAGAGGGAAAAAAAAAAAAAAAAAAAAAGACACTGGTATAGAAATTGCTTTTCTTGCCTCCAGTATTATGTGCAGTATTGATGCCTCGCAGAAAAAAAAGACAAGTAACTTCCTCCCTGTCTAACAAAATAACATAATAGTCTTTGAAAATTTTGAATTTTTTTTCTTCCAACTACATATGACTATTACCACAAACCACAGGATTATTTTAGATAAACATATATCACACTACACAAGAGTTCATAACCATACTAGCAGAAATGTGCAACAAATCTAAATTCAAAACCAAAATAAACTCTGGACATCATCTTCAGCGTTTCCTACTATAGCTATCCTTTCTTTTTATATGCTGCATTGATCAATTAAATGCAATTCTGTCATTTCTATGAAGTCACTAATTTCCTGTTGATTTGTTACTTCTTTGTACTTGGAGACCGACAATGCATAGCCTTGTTTTGGATTTTTTCAACTAAATACAATCGGATTTCATTTATTCTACTATACAAGAATATAAAAACCAAAAAATGCCTACCTTCCTTTAGAGTTAATTAAAAGAGGAAGGTATCAGACAGACTGGATCATATTCTGAAATCCTCTTCTCGATTCATGACATGAGGAATTAGATGGACATATCACCTATATGGATATAGGTGGAATTCCAAGAATAGGTGTCTAAATTTTTGATGCAGCAATGCCTACTTAGTAAAAGCTGAACAAAGTAATCTGAATACCTTATTGCTTCTTACTGCAAGTTTTCTATGCATGCATTCATTTTCTCTTTTGGGGGGGCTTCCTGTTTTCCTCAGTCTTATTTCTCATATTCTTACTGCCCTGAATCATACATGCCTACAGGATCAGGCAAATCCTCTGCCTCTCCCAAACTGCCATTCTCTGTTTTTAAAACGGACCTTAAAATTAACCAAAGTTGAGAACAGCGACATTTGGATTTTGTTCATTCTCTAACAGTGCTTTTTCACATTCTTGCTTAATTTAGCTCTCCTTAATATTATTGCCTAAAATTCTAACTCCAAATCAGATCTTTGATACTTTTTCTTGCTCCTCTTCACTGTAAATATTCACAGAAGAACTTTTCACCTATTCAATACTGTCTAGTGTCTAGTGTGCAATATTTTTAAAGCAATAGAAATTCAGTTCTGAGCACACTACAGGATTGCAATGTTACAAGTTACTACCAAAGAACCTAAGATCAGAAACCAAGAAGATGCCGTCACCCTTATGAAGGCCATACCCTGAGAGAACCTGTAGTTGGCAACTTATTATTACTACAGGGTAGAAAATCACTGTGGCAAGTGTCTCTGAGGAACAGGATAAGAACATTAAAAGGAAGGAAGATGAGACTAGGTTGGCTTGAAGACATAACGGGTGAAATGTTATTCAAATCCTTTCTTCAAATTCTGTTGTGCCACAATGCCTGTAAGTTATCTGACTGGTTATGGTGTAAAGTTTGAGATCAGAATCTATTATACTAACCAGGACATTCACACCCTGTCCTTGTATGCTGCTTTCTGTTTAGACAGCAAAGTCTTCCAGACAATGTCTTTTCTGTGGCATTCTTTATGTACAGTTCCAATGAGGATGCCACCCCAGACGATTGCTCCTAGACAATAGAGCAATCCAAGTGACGATAACAGCAGAGATGTTCTCACAGACATTTCTCACAAAAGAAAATACAATTTTCAGCCAAGCACAACTCACCAGGAAATCTCAGTTTCTGAGTTCTGTTCTGTTCGTGAAGGGAAAACACTAGAGGTTGTCCACAAGTCTCTTTTGTTGCAAAATATTTCAAAGTATAAAATAAAAACATTTCTATGATATCACAATTACTCCCTTATTTAAGATTTTCTTTCATTCGTACTACACCACAATAAAGTCTGCAACAGCTTCCCACCATGAGTTAATACTGGGAGAGGGATGAGGGAACAAACCCATAGTTTCTACCCTGAAAACCAAGCATGTCACCTCTAACACATTCCCTCAGTTTCACTCCGGGATTTGAAATGTACTCCCATGCACTTCCCTGACAGATTAATGCACTGAATATGGCAGCTCATTACAACATTTTTAAATGAAGTACAGTTTGGGGATTTCTAATGTGAACATGATTTCTAGAATTACCTCAACACAGAACTTCTCCATTGCAGTATTTCCCCAGACATCATTGCAGCTACAGAAAAGCGAAGCACCAAAGCACACTTTCCATTTTAATTTGTAATTGCTCAGCACCATAAAGTTGCTTTGGGAGGGTTGGGGGTGAATAACTGTATGGTGCATGTATTCAAAGAAATCCTGACTGTAAGCAAATGAAATCAACAGTCTGTATTAACGGACAGAATAGCAGCAGTAAACGATGAGCTGAATGTCCCTGCTGCTGCACAGCACAGAAGAAATCGAAAATGCACAGAAGATGGCTCAGTAGTGATGGGCAGAGCCATTCCCCATACTATCACCTGACACCTCTTTCCTTCGGCACAAGCACAGCTATCAGTGTTCTAAGCCTTCCTGACCAAAAGGCCAAAAAGGTATGGTCTTAGAGAAAGGACAGTCTGTGAACAGCTGCCCATCACCTCGAGTCTATTGGTGGGAGAAACACTGATTTCCTTCAACTTTTCAGTACCACAGAAAGGGGTAATGTGGGAGACACTCACAAAGAGAAGGGAAAGGTGGACTACGTGAGACTGCGGAGGAGCAGTGAAGTCACGTTCCCAGCTATCCTGCCTCTGCTGCAAAGCTTGCTTCCAGCTGGCAATGATTTAGAGTCTCCAGAAGTTAAATCCCACCTAATAATAGCAGATATAGTCAGGTAACTACAACACACTTTCAGATTCATTTTGCCAAAACTGGATCTTTATATCCAAAAATTGCCCACACATCAACGGGAAAAGTAAAAGATCCTGGAGATACTTCCCCACGCTGACCAGTGGGCAGCCTTGCTTGACACATTTAGTAACTACAGGTTATTCATACATCTGTAGGTAAGAATAAAATAAAGCTGATGCATTCGTGGCTTTGGAAAATTAACAGCCTGGCAGAAGAGGTTCAGGACCAACATTTGCTCTAATTATTCCTCCTGTGAGCAGGAAAAGAATTCCTGCCATTCTCCAGTTGAAAGTCTAGGAGCAGTCTCTCCCCCTCTCATGCCCTCCTTATTTAATCTCCCCTTCCACTCACCCGCTCTCCCTCCTTCTTTGTTCTATTTTCCACCTTCATTACCACCTCCTCCTCACCTCTCACATTCTCCCTTTTGTCTCCCTCACTCCCCCTCTCACTTTCTCCCCCCCCCCTTTCCTACCCCTCATCCCACACACCCTCCTCTGTTAGCTTCACTACGTGAGAAGTTAAAGACGGAAAGAAGAAAGAGAAAAGACAGGATTTACGGAGGTGGAGAACTACAAATAAAGAGGGAGAGACAAAAAAAGAAAGATGTGCTAAGCCATCCTGTTTGTGTCAGTGAAAGTGAGGATACGAACCCAGAGCCCCCCATCCAGCAGACAGCTGCTGACTGGTAGGAAGCAATTCTGCCAGCAGGGACACCATTTAAGAATTCAATCAATAGCAAATCTCTGGTGAAAACAAATAAGCATGCAATATTCAAATGTAGATTAAAAACCATTAAAATCACACTGGGTTTTAGCAGCAGAGTCGGAATTAGAAATTAAGAACGAAGTGGAATTGATTCTTTATTGTCTTCTGATCCCATTTCCTGAGGCTTGTCAGGAAGGAGAAATGAAAAGGAAGAGGCAGAACCCCTGCAGCTGTCTTCTGGACAGAAGTCCTGGAGAAATGCCCGCGCCCCAGCCCCAGGAGAGCCCCCCGGGGCTGCAGCACAGCAGGAGATGCCCTCCTCACCACCCCGCCTGGCCACCCGCCTGAGGAGATGCGGGCTCCACGCCCCAGCCCCAGGCCAAGCTGGACCTGCGGGGTCACCGCTGCATCGCCCCCACTCCTACTGCCACAGAGATGGCACACACTGCCATCAGCTAACCTAACAGCATTATATTAATCCCCAATTGATTAATTTTATTAAAAAGAAACTTTCAAAATATCAAATTGGCTTTCCCAGTCATTAATTCAACCCTCTAAATATTTTATATCTCCAGATACCTCTACTTGTGCATACTTATTTTAAGAGCACTTCATCACAGCACTGATGCTACTTGCATACATATATATGTATATGTATCACTTCTTAATTTCATTGTGTGTGTAAAGAGAATTGGATCTACGAAGTATGCACACAGCGAAAATACATAAATAGAAATGCCTGGTTTATGTTATAACATTAAATAAACTGTACTGGAAGGGCGTGAAGTCACATTTACTAATAATGGTGAAACTTAAAAGGTAAAACAGATTCCTGGAGGAGCACAGCATCATCCACCCACTTCCACTCCCCATCCACTTGCATCTCTAGACATATTACTTGTTGATGGGCTAGGGATGGGGATCATGTTACTACCTGGATCAACTACCTGTAGAAATGTGTGATGCGCTGCTTTCTCGGTAATCAAAGAACTACATAGTAAAAAGGACACCCTGCTGAATTCACCTACTAGCTTCTTCTTCCAAGTCATCAGTTCAATTGCTTGCAACTGCTGTCCCAACTACAAGCACCTAACTTAAGGCTCAATCAGCAAAAAGAAGAGCAGATATAATGAACATGTCTCACAGTGGCCACTTTTTAAACGACTTCTTAGAAGTCTAATTTTAAAAGCAGGATGGGAAGAGATGAAAAAAAAATCAGAGAAGCGGTAGCAAGAATGGGGGCATTCATTTATTTAGCTTTGCCCTGTAAGATGTGAGACCTGCAGTGCTTCCAAAAATAGAAGTGATGCTAGTGGAAATAAATATTACACTGCTATGTTCTGCTTTTCTCAAGCATCTTCTCTCTGAAGGCATCAAAATATTTTCAGCAATAATACTGGCTAAAAGCAAAGTGTTCCACTCATTTTTCACTTTTCTCAACTCTGCACAGAAGAATTTAGCACCCTAATATAGGTCACACAGTGCATCAACTGTATTGATGAGAAAATAAAGAATGATGAGATAAACTGGTGATGAGGAAATACAAGTGGATGCCAACAGTGGCACTACATCACACTAGACTTACATGGTTGTTTTAAGAGACTAAACTCTCCTCAAGGATTTAAACATTTTCCTGTCAACAAAGATCTACATCAGCTCACTAACAAAACCCTGTGGAACCTAGAAAAATATTCATGACATCAGTATACTCATGGCAACAGAGTCTGGCAATTTGTCACACCTAAAAGCAAGAAAAATAAAAGAAAAAATCTCATTTGAATTGAATATTAATACACAGTTCTTCACATTGATCAGCATATGCATGATCAATTATTAAGAGTATTTTTAAAGAAAGAGTGCACTGAATTTAAATGTGATTTCTCTGGGAAAAGCAACATTACAGGTGATTTCATGCATTAAAGGGTTAAACATCAGCTTCTTGCTATTGAGCTTGTTACAAACAGAAAACTGTTAAAAGAGACAGGCACATCTTTTTCTTTTTTTTTTTTTTTAATATAGAAGGCAAATTTTCTCACCTCATTAGAGCAGTCTCTCAGGGAAAATAGGCATGTTCCAGCACCCAAGTGGAAGAGAATACTGTAGTACAAATAACTGTATTATTTTTGCAGGTATTAAGTCCACCTAGATCATACGTTCAAAGCTGACTAATCTTTTTCAACTGAGATAAATCAGGAAACTTTGCCATTACAGGTTTTTTTGGGTTTTTTTCGAACATAACAGTCTTCTATAACACTCTAAAACATTTGGAGTGGCATTTTTTTTTTTTTTTTCAGAAAGTGTCTCCACTAAGGAACAGCAATCACATAACTGGCACATAGTTGAGCAGTTTTCAACACGATTCCCTCAGAGATGGCAGATGCATGTTTCTAGTTCTTTCCCACATTTTATAAAACTACTGCCATCTTCTTCCTCTGTTAATTAGCCCTTTGCTTTTCAGTTGTGCTATTTCTTCCCTATCACTTCTGCTACGCTTCTCCACTTTCTATTTAAATTTTTTACTTTCTTTCCCACCTATTTTTTTAAATCATAATTATCTTAAGCTTCCCTGCCTATTCTTAGTAGGGCTGCAGGATACTTACTCTTAGAAAAGCACCACAAAGTCTGAAAGAAAACTTGCATAAAATTACATACACTGATGTTATGGAAATACAAACAACCCACAGCTCTACCTTGCTAATGTCCCCTAAGCGCAGCGATTAGCCTAACATATCTGTGTCCCTCTTTTGCATTCCACTAATAAATTCATTAATTTCATTTCGCCTTCTAAGTTCATTTGTCTTTCAGGTCACCGTGTCCCAGTCTCACTTTCTTCACTCTTCCCTTCATCACCCCAAAGATACCTTCCTTTAATCCTGCCAGGCGTCCCATCATGAGTGGGAAAAGAGTCAAGACCAGGAAGGCAAAAAGCATTGAGCACGAAGGGCAGGGAAGAGTCACAACTGGCCTTTCCAGTTCATTACAGTAACTTCATTTAGCTGTTTAGAATCAAAAAGCATGTTAAATAAATAAAATCTATAAACTCCAGTCAAAACCCAAAAGCCAAGCAAGTCTGCTTTCATAAAAGAAAAAACTGCCTGCCAAAGAAAAGTTGATGCTTAGGTCCAGAGAAAAGGCGGCTCCACCAGTAACTGCAAGAAGCCCCAAGACAGAGAAATACAAGCAAGAACAGGTAAAAGACTTTAGGAGTGTATGGGAGCAAAGAAAATCAGCTTCAAAGCTTCCAATTTAGCAAATGGGAAAGTTTAAAGGTTTGTGTAAATAAAATCTCCAATACTTTCCTTTCATTCTCTGTTACTTCTCTCTTGAACATACAGCTTCAATAGTATGTGTAATAAGCCTGTTTCACATGCAGAATCATTCAGGTTGGTAGGGACATCTTGAGACCATCAAGCTCAAGCTGCTCAAGCAGGGTCAATTAAAGCAGGTTTCCCAGGACCATGTTCACTCAGGTTTTGAATATCTACAAGGATGACGTCTCCACAATCTCCCTGGGCAGCCTTTTTCAGTGTTTGACTGCCCTCACAGTAAAAAAGTGTTTTCTTGCACGACTGAGAAGTCTGGCTCCATCATCTTCAATCCCTGTCATAAGGTATTTATACACATTGTTAAGATTCACTCTGAGCCTTCACTTTTCCAAGCTGAACAGTCCACGCTTCCTCAGCCTCTTTTCACTACAGATGCCCCAGTTCCTTCATCATCTTCATGGTCTTTTGCTGGACTGTCTCCAGTGTGTCCATACGGCCCTTGCACAGGGCAGCCAGAAACAAGACACAGCACTCCAGATGTGGCCTCACCAGTACCGAAAAAAGGGGAATGACCACATCCCTCAACCTACTGGCAACATTTCTGATGTTCATCCTAGTGCTCCACAATGCTGTTGGTTTTCTTTGCCTTCAGAGTGCATTTCTAGCTCACATCCAACTTGTTATTCACCAGGACCCCCAGGATCTCTTCTGGAAAGCTCCTTTCTAGATGCTCAGCCTCTAGCCTGTACCAGTTAGTCCTCCCCAGATGCAGGAGTTTGCATGTCCCCTTGCTGAACTTCATGAGATCCCTGTCTGCCCAGTTCTCCAGTCTGTCCAGGTCATTCTGAATGGCAGCACAGCCACCTCATGTGTCAGCCATTCCTCCCAGTTTTGTGTCATCTGTGAACATGCTGAGGGTTCACTCTGTCCCATCTGTTCCACAGTCCAGCTCATTAATGATGAGGTTAAACAGTACTGGACTCAGTACTGACACCCCAGGGTACACCGCTAGTAACTTGCCTCGAACTGGACTATGTGGCATTGATCACCACCCTCTGGGCCCCATCATTCAGACCATTTTTAATCCACCTCACATCCAGTCTTCAGGAGCCTCTCCCACCAACCAAGATCTTTCAAAGATCTTTAGAGCAGTCTTGCAATGACATCAGCCAGCTCCCTCAGCAGTTGTGGGTGCATCCCATCAGGTCCCATGGACTGACGTATGTTCAATTCTGAGAAACATGTTTATCTGGAGCTTTTTATTTTGTTTTTAAGTCATTTCAACACTACAATTCCCAATAAGATCTTTGAATTTGTTGGTTAAGGAGCATGGGAAGCATCCAGAAAGGAAACAAGAAGTTACCATTAAACTCCAGCTCTGAAGAATTCATGGAGCATGCATACACAGTAAAGTCGGGTGCACCGGCTACGTATGTGGCTAAATGTGTATCACAGTATAGAATTCATTCCGGCACACTAAAAGACAGCACTGAACACATACAACAGTAACTACTTGGGAGAGACTTATGAAAAATACCGTAAGGTTAACTGCTCACCAGCTTTGATGAATAAGTTATCCAAAACCAATCTAAATATCATTCACATTGAGTGCCTGCTTACTAGAAAATTGACAGTACAGGATTGCTGAGGCTGACAGGCAACACTTATTAATACTGACACTCTGTTTTCCATACTGCACTTTGTAATGCAACTGCATTAATAGGCTGGCATTTTCTTTATAAAACAGCTCAAAAGACTGAACTCTGCTCTGCAGCGGGAAGTACACTGATGTACAACAAAAACCAAAGGAGGGCTATGCATAGCTAAAATGCTGTGCTCCTGCCGTATGTCGCCGAGTGCATAAATTTCATGTTCATCCTTCCAGTTGAGATTGGTAGAACTGAAGGCCACTTTGGCACATTTGTAACCACCTTTATCCAGGACAAACCACCTATGAAGACAAACCACCTTCACCCATGACAAGAAAGAAATTCCTTCAGTTTGGTTGGCCTAAAAAAACCTCTCCTTGAAAACATGAGAAAGAGCTTCTTTCTGGGCTTTTCCAATTAAACTCTTAATTATTACTGGACAGTTAACAAGCAAGAAGCTGTTTATGCTTTCTAAGAGACACATGCTGTTGTTTGAAGATCTAATGGATGATCTGAACAACACAGAGCAGATTGGGTCAACAATTCTTACCAATAGCACATGGTGTTACTTATCACCACTTACTCATTTGCAAGTATGATGCCTCTTGACTCAGTCTCAACTTTACCACCACCTGTTTTTCTCAAAATGGTTTTTAATTCATTAAAAAGACGTGCTTCATTATCATAATGAAATAAATAGCCCATCTGATGTACTGTATGAGTATTTTCTTCTACATTCATATTCTTAATTTTAGATTAACAGTTTGGGATATTAGTTTAAAATATTTTGAACAGATATATATTTCTCAATACAAATGTTATTGTTAAGAAAGAAATCCTCCAAGGGTGTTACATCCTTCTCAGTGAAGCACAATTAGATCTGTTCAACTAGGCAGACATTATTTAGTACAGTACATTCCACAAACTACTGATTTTGAAATTATGCCGTGATACAAAGGAAGCAATTTCCACACTAATTTGTATTAATGCAATGGCTTAAGATCAAGAAATCTCCTCACCCTGTTCTTCCCTACTGTGAAACCATGGCCTGAATTCCAGAAACATCTCACACTTGAAAGGCAGAGCCCACAGAAAACTCCTGTGTTGTGAAGAACAGCTTTCACTCCTGAAGAACTGAAAGATGTCATTCTTTCTGTATCCACACTATTTCTCTGAACACTTTAGCTAAGGAAACCTTCTAGAAGTTGTTCTTTGTTAAAATTTGTATTTTGTTCAGAAGCAATTCAAAGAACTTCAGAGTTCTGTAATATGCCTTTCCACACCAAAAAAAAAAATTGTAAAGAAAAATAAAAAACACTGTCCTGTAAAAAAACCCAAACAACAAAAGCAACGTAGAAGAATTTGGTGAATAGCCAGTACTTTGGTTACTTCACTGCTCATAAAGTTTCTTAGTTTCTTTGAAACCTTCTAAAAGATAACCAAGCCTATCATAAGTAAATGCTTGACCAAAACCTCAAAAGGTATATTTTCCCACTATTGTATAGCACGTCCTTGATCCTGCTTGATCCTCATCTCAGAGGTGACTGCACTAAGTCCCATTACAAAAATCCTTGTCTCACAGCCATTACGTTTACATATCCTGTATGATAGAAGAATAATCCTCTGAACAAATTATGCCCGTTTGTGATTTGTCAAGCTTTTTCTCATAGACATGGTTTTCTGCACCAGTGGACAGAAAGGCTCCTACAGGGGGTTAAGTCAGCCAAAAGAGAAGCAACTCGACCATAAACAAAAAGATTAATTAAAACCACTAATTTATGAAAGAAAAGAGGGCAGCGATAACTACATGCTGCAAATTACATAAATTGTGTTTGTCCATCTACTCAGGAAGGCACCTACAGAGCCTTACCTAGCTCTGTGATGACAGTGACTCTTTGAAATACTATCTGGATAAATTTCACCAATTAGATTTAAGAAGTTTTAAAATCATTAACGTGTCAAAAATGTATGACTTAGTTTTTCCATGGCAAGCTATGTTACATAAACATTCACCTGCTTTCTTTCCAAATTGCACTGTATTTTCAAAGCTATTATGAAATCTTATTTTATCCTACTTCTGTTTTGATGGCTCATAACAGATGGTAGAATTATTTAGTTTGTTTTCAGTTTACTGCGTAGCTGTCTTGTATACGTTTAACCCAGAAAGGATGCAACTAAATAACAGGAGGAAGGCTGCCCCACTGCAGTGCCCTATCTATTTTCCTGGGGCCAGAGCAGAGACTACATTGCTCCTCAGAGCTCCTCAGCACCTGCAGCTCCTGCCATGGACCAGCAGAATGGGAGAGCACTGAAGAAAACTGAGGTTGAAAAGCTGCCAGGGAGACTTCCAAGGCTTTTATGATGGAGAAGTAAGAGCACTGTTCTGGAAACCAGATGAAACTGTGTATTGTTTGTATGGCTCAGGAGAACTCTGAGGTTGGACCAATTCCTATTTTTTCAAGAGGCTCAAATAATGAGATTCACACAGCAGACCAGAGTTTCCCCTAGTTAAACCACTATCTTGTTTTAGATCATCTGAGTGCATTCTAGAAAAACATAAATCTAGCTACTGGGAGGTTTCTGCTATCACCTAGTTTGTTCAGCTTGAAGAAAAAAGTAGGGTACCTCCACACAAAGACTCAACTCTGAGTTGAGTCAACCAGTGGAGGTTCCCTGCTTCTAATGATGTTTTCAATAGCTCTTCAGATGAGAGATAAAGAAGCAAGCAAAGGACCTACATAAATACAGGAGCTATCAATGCTAATATACAGGAGTAAGTTTCTTGAAGTCCTATGGTTTGGGGGAAAAACTGTGATTAAGTTCTGAAATAATTTTGCTTTCTAAAAACACGGAACTAGTCACCTACAGTTAATGGAGAAAAAGTGCAGATACAAAGGATTAGCATTCAACTTATTACAGATGTTTTTCCCAGTATACATGTCCTTTGAAAGTACCTTTTGACAGCACTGGCTAGAAAAACTGCAGATGACAAGGAAAAGTAGATGAGAAGAGTAGCAACCCAAACCACCTGAGTGTTAAGGGTTCTCAGATGCTGAGTCTTCCTTGCATTGTCTGTTATGTCACACTAGAAGCAGAAACAAAGATCTATCTATACATGTTGTTTCGGAAGTGGCAAGTGCTTTGTTCACTGTAACTTCAAAAAGATGAAAGCTCCTAAGGGCACTTAAGGTCCCCCTAAAATACGCTTCGCTCATCTAATAAAATCTATAACAGTAATAATGGAAGTAAAAATGGTTTGCATTATTAAAGCATTTCTCTTTAAAAGAAACTAACATTTGAAGCCACAACTTATCTTTTTACTATGTTCCAAGTTCTGCCAGCCGGGAGGCTTGCTAGGAGGCTGGAATTACAGCAGTAGGACTTACCATAATGCGGACCCTAAGAAAAGGCCATTAGAGTAGCCGTTCTGAGTACAAGTACCATTAACGACTTCAGGCTGGCAAGCAGCCCGATACAGAGACGATCACTTCCCATGCCAAAAGTATTACTTGCTGTCAACACCGCTGCTAATGGTGGTGTCTGTCATTTTTGCCATTGTAGATGGTGAGATACAGTCAACAGTAAAGCAGTTTATGAACCTCTGACTGAGTGTGAAGCTGGTTGAGTAAAATGATTACACATTATGTGAATTTGTTAACATGTCTGCAGGAGATACTAATGGAAGTTGTCAAGAAACAACGCATTCATTATACTTGATAATGAAGCATTACAATTATGATGATGTCAAAACATCTACACAGAATTGTAACACCTTAAATATTGTTATCCTGATGATATAAAAACTCAAATGGAATCAAAAGAAAAATCCAGTAAATTATTTTGACAATTTCATGATAAATTCCTCCTTTAAGAGGACAGAGACCCATGAAATCTAACACATACACGCCTGCCATAATTTGGATTTCATATTTTTGCTGATTTTAATATTACAGAATCACAGCACCATTGAGCTTCAGAAGGACCACTCACGGTCCCCAGTCCAACTCCACTCCACTCAGGCAGGGTCAGCTACAGCAGGTTGCCTGGGACCATGTCCAGTCAGGTCTTGAATATCTCTGAGATGAAGACTCCATGAACTTCATGTGGCATGAACTCAACAGGCTGCATTTCATTCTTCAGTAGCTGAGACAACCAGCTGTCCTCAAATAAACATGCACCATCTACCATGCGGTTACCAGTAAGGGACACAGCTCAGCACTGAGCAGCCCACGGCACACTGGAAGCCTGGCAAGTCCTCACTTCACACAGACAGGAAGGTAGAAAAGCAGTCCAGTCCTTTTACTGCTTTTCTATTTTGCCATCATCGCTTTACTGGAAATAGTTTTTGCTTTCAGCATCTTTTTCATGTTTTCAACTTAAACAGCAACAAAAAAATCCAGCTGTAACCACAATCTTCTGCCATCAGAATCAGCCCAGGATGTTCAAAATGACCCACATCCAAAAAAAGCTACCAAAGCTTGTAACACAAGTGTGTTGCAACACACTATGCTTAAGCTTAAAAAACCCCAACAAACCCCAACCTTTACCTTACAGCAGTGCAAAATAAATCCAAATTATTTTAAGGTAATTTCTCAATACACACATTGCTTAAAGATACAGTAAAATTAACTTGAAATACATACTGTAATGGGAGAGAGAAGGATATTATCAGACCAAGTAATCTTATTACAATTTCAGCATCTGTAAAGAGTTTAAATTACTCCTTTCAGGATTTATCAAGGTGCTCAAAGGCAAGACAAAGACTCAGATAGACCATGTGCTACAAGATAATCATAGATAATTTAACATCCTGAGAAATCCAAAAGAAAGGATGGAAGGAAGTGTCCTGGTTTCAGCTGGGATAGAGTTAATTTTCTTCCTAGTAGCTGGTTATAGTGCTGTGTTGTTGATTTAGGATGAGCATAATGTTGATCACACATTGATATTTTAGTTGTTGCTAAGTGGTGTTTACACTAAGTCAAGGACTTTCCAGCTTCTCATACTGCCCTGCCAGCGAGTAGGCTGTGGGGCACAAGAACCTACGAGGAGACACAGCCAGGACAGCTGAACCAAACTGACCAAAGGGATATTCCACACCATATGATGTCATGCTCAGTACATAAACTAAGGGGAAAGCTGGCTGGGGGACACTGCTTGGGAAATGGCTGGGCACTGGTTGGCAGATGGTGAGCAGTTCTGCTGTGCATCGCTTGTTTTGTATATTCTAATAATTTATTATTATTATTATTATTACTACTACTACTACTACTACTATAATTTTCCCTTCCTTTTCTGTCCTATTAAACTGTCTTTATCTCAGCCCATGAATTTTACTTTTTTCCACAATTCCCTCCCTCATCCCACTGCGAAGGGGGAGTGAGTGAGCAGCTGTGTAGCGTTTAGCTGCCTGCTGGGTTAAACCATGGCAGGAAGGAAGGAAGGATGGACAAATGGATGGACTATTCAAGAAATCATTGCTATTGCATTTCTGTTGCTATCTGCTACTGCAGATAGCTCTTATTTCAGCCAACAGACCTCAACATGCTTTATTTAAACTAAAAAAAAGTAGAATGCTCTCCATTTTATTGATATGGGTGCTACCGTCCACAAAAACAAAAATAATTCAGTGTGTATGGCCAATTAAAGAATTAAGAACAGTGTTATTCAAAAGCCTGGTATCATCTCAGAAAATGGGAGAGTGCTCTATGCACAGACACCATCGATGGGAGTTTTCTTTCTCTCTTCCAAGATGTTGCTGCTTGCTTCACTGGAAGACCACAGCAAACAAAAACAAGCACAAGGCGAAATCAGATCATATGTACAGCGCAATAATGTGAAGTTGTGTGGATTTCTGAAGAACAGTAAAATTAATTTAAACTTCATATGACGATGGTAGCCAAAGTGCTAACCTGATCTTGAATGCAGCATGACCTGATAAACTGTCAGATAAAATAACTCTTAAGACAGGTTGCTGGATTTAGCTGCTGAAACACTCCACTTCTTAAAAAAATCTATGCCAATCACTTAAAAGGAATATGACCTTCAGATTAAAATTTAATTACCTATTTTAAATATTTTACTTTTCTGAATATTTATATGGCATGGTATTATGCAATATGTCTATCACAGTACACTACTCCGAAGCGCGTAAGCAGAAGAGCGAGGTACACACCAAAAGGTTGCTACTGCAACTTACATTTTTAAGACAGTCTTGAAATGATAGCAGGCAAAAGTCAGAAATTCTCAAAGCATTTATTCCAAACACTGACAATCCCAAACAAAATGTATTACAGTTAACAGCTCAAAAGATACACCTTTTAACAAGGTATGAATGGAAATAGCTTTGGCTTAAGGCTATGCTAAATTCAGAACCAACAGAAACTACTCTGCTCTTTTGTGTAGGAGGGTTTATCGTCTAGTGAAGAAGCAAGCATGAAAATAAAAAGTTTACAGTATCAGAGCATAACAGGGTAAAATAAAGGAAAATCTTGCTTCTTGCTTGCTTATACCTTAGAATAACTACAGAACCTCACTCTCTAGGATGTCACCAAAATCTGCTGGTGGAGATCTCAGAGTGGTTTTTTTAAGTATGTATTTTACCTCTCAAAAAGAAAAAATGGATGGTGTAATTTCTCCCTCAGTAATCTCTAAAGAGGACACTGTTCTCTACTTCTTTTTAGCCAGCCCCACATATCCTGGACACCATTCTTGCACACATCCCCATCTAGGCAAATGTCCCAAAGCAGCTGAAGAGTTAATCCTAGCAACTCCTGTTAAGATACATCAGTATAGGGAAAACAGTGACAAAATGACAGCTTCCCATTAACTCCAGAATAGCAGGTTCCAAATCAAAAAGGCGAATGGCACACTCACGTACGTTTTGAATTGCTGCATACGCTAGGAAACAGCACTGAAGAAAAGAAGGGACTATCGATATTTAATCTACCACCTTCCCCTACTAGCTTCTGGTAACACAAGCGAATGCTGACAGAAGTCCCACCTGGTTCCTCATAGCTGGAAGACAGGAATCAATCCAGGATTACTGAAGTAGGAAAATGAGAGAAATGCCAGAACAGAACCTTCAAACCCAAACCAAAAACTTCCATATGAAGGGAAAGCAGCAGTCTCTCACTTCAAATCACAATATGTAATGTAATCATGCATCCTCAAGAGGTAGTGAAGCAATATTTTGATTCTTGCCTTTCAGCTGTTCTGAACACTTAATTATCATTCTTTGCTAAAATGGATGCAGGAATGATGCAGGTTTTATTCTCCAGCCATGTTCTATGGTGTGTTTGGTTGCTGAAGTGAATACTCCAATTCAATAAAGCAAGCTGAACTAGATGTAGCTAAAGCTTTTTGCTTGTACAATGATTTTAAGAGATTTCTAAATAACAACAGAAATGCAGAAAGACATATTGCAAAGGGATGTTGGAAGCAAAATTAGTGACATTTGCAAGCCTTATATAGCAAACACCTCCTTCATCTTACTTCTTTCCCAGATCTGCTCTCTTGCTAGTCTATGCTTGTACCATACAAGTATATGGAACACCCCAATAGGAAATACTTTGAAAGCACAAAAATTGATTTAATAACTAACAAAATCTGTTAAATGGTCACTTCATTACAGAGCATTTCCCCGCCCTATATGAAGGCTGGGTTTACTTATAATTTAAACCATAGATTCAGATCTTGTTTCCAAAACAGTATATAGTAATGGGCATGTTTACTTCTACTGATTTATTTTACTGATTCATTTTCACTTTTGCTTTATCATGTGATTCAAATGGACAGCCTATTAAATACTTAATCTTTCCTGTCTTTTTCTGAAGTTTAGATTAATAAATGTATTTATAATAACTATTTACACTGCCACTTTGAATTACATTTAACATCCTGCATGCAACAGTACACACATATATGACAGATCCGCTTTACCCCTGTAACATACTGACTTCCTTAGTACCTCCATGAGAAAAGACAGAATTTTATAAAATTAATTTCTCACCTACCTACTGTTTACTCAGGGATGCTTGTGAAAGGCACACCACATTACAAAAGCAATGGGGTAAAAACATTCACATTTTTTAAAATTATGATTTTGCCTTTCCGATGCTTTATACTCATGATAGATGATAAGTCACTTCTGTTTTGTGACTGAATCCAATTGACACATCTAAAGTAAACCAGAATTACTGATTAGCTTTTTGGTTTAAATGCTAGTAATATTCAGGCAGGGGTCTAAACTAAAACTGTATTTTAAAGTTGTATGTGCATTTAACACTGAGATAAAATATTTACAATATGCTTATTTACCCAGAACACTGTTAATCAATGACTCATTTCTGAGATACTGGTCACATGCTGATAAAATATTGCCTAATGTTTTTAATGTAATACAATGCTAATCTTCTACAGATTTTTAACTTTTTTTCTTAAACACTGGCTGCTTTTGTTACCACAGGGTGGTGGTAAAGTGGTTTAACACTTTTGAACTGCTCTATACCTCAAGTAATGTAAACATTCATATCAAATCATAGTTATCTTGCTCTCAAAAGAGATAACTGTGGCTTATAAAGATATTTTTGTACATATCTTAGCTCTTTTGTAGTCAGAAGACCAGAATATTTTATTGATCGACTGCAACAGTATTTTGATGAAGCAATGTATGTTTCCAGTATAGATGTTTAACAGGCTGTCATTTTCATCAGAACCAAAGAAATTGTCTGTCAGATTAATATCCATAGGTTTTGATGTAAAAGAGCTTGTTAAATAGGCTCCAAGAATGGTCAATTTCCTCATTTAATTGACTCAGTATTCTTTCTTAATTATCCTAATTAGGTGAGTAGCTAGAATATAGATAATGCAGTATAAAATTACATGCTGTGTAAATTCCGCTATAAAAATTGTTAGAACCGTTCAGAAATAAGCATATTTCAATTATATAATAAATAAATACATTTTAGTGACATTGCAAGTCTCCCTTTAATGGTTCCTAGCATGAAAAAACAATGGAATTATTGTTACATTTTAAAAAAGCTTATTATGTGTTATGGATTGAAATGCATAGTCAGGGCACCCAGAATAGCATTAACTTTGCCCACTTATGACAATAGGTGACAATCATATGATTAAGTCACTTTTTTTACTTGTAGTTTTAAGAAAGAAATTAACAAGATTTCCGCACACACACCCTCCCCCCCCCCCCCCCCCCCAAAAAAAAAAAAAAAAAAAAGTATCTCTCCTGGCTTCACAAGGCTCAACTTAGTAAAACAATTTTAAAGTATCATATTCCATCAAGACATGGCAGAAAAGTGATGATAAAGGCAACCTAAAAAAATCCCCTGGATGCTAAGAAGCTGAGCAATTACTGAAGCATTCTCTCCCATTCTACTGCCTAGACAGATCTCCTGGCTTTCTCATATAATAGAAAGAAAATATTTGGTCCTGGAAAACATTATCAGATGCAGACAGCATCAAATACACAAAACACCTTCTAATCTACTTTACTGCAATGGAAATTAAGGAGAGGTCATCACTCCTCTGCTGGAGAAGTAGCAAAGTCACACTTGTGAGAATTTTTCTTTACTACAGATCACTCCATCAAGCCATGCTGCCTCTGTTCATTCATTGAAGGTGACACCTTCTCCTGCAGGAAAAGAGTCACAGAGGAATCTTCTCGAACAGCCTTCCTGACAGACATATATTTAGTGGGAGTACTCAGCCTTCCTCTGAGCTCAAGCTCTGTTACCATGTGATGCTTTCCAACATCACCTTTCTAAAGGGGGCTGGTACACCTTGGGATGCGTACTCCCTCCCGGTCATGGTAAGTCCTGTCAGATGTATCAGGCTAGAGAGCTTACTTCACCAAGGACTCCAGGTAAACAGATGTGAAACCAAAATGTGGTCGAAGGCATCATAGCCAACCTCAGTCATTTCTTCTGCCTGACATCTGAAAGGTTGGCTTGTGGGCATTCCATATCTTCTTTGGTTGAACTTTAAATAAATAAATAAATCCCTGGATATCAGATGATATTAACAAACAGATCTGCTGGACTGAAAAATCCAAAATTCTTAAAAAAAAAAAATTAAGGAAAGATTTGAGAGTAGCCCTACATAGCATACCGATTTTTTTTCTCCTTCTCTCTTGTATATAACCCCCACTATGAACTAAGCAACCTGTTTATACCAAAAATAATAATAAGAAAACAACCCACAAATTATCACTGTTTCTGTTTTTAAATCTAAGTAAAATGCCATGATGATAACTGCCTTGTAAGCACAGAGAAAGAAAATTACAGAAGAACAACACAGCATATCCCAACTCAGCTTCGATCCCAGATAACCCCAAATGGTCTCCTTATCTGTTTCTGTCCTTTGTGCAGATCCCTATGGTATCTGAAGGCTGTTTCTCATCTAACAGCCCTAAAACCTTCACAGTAACAGACCTCATCACCAGCAAGATGCTTTCACACAAGACAGTCCACTCCTAGACTCAAGGCACATTTTAAAGTGCTTTTTAATTCAGAATTCAAGTGCATTCTGGCTGAACATATGTGTGAACAGAAAACATGGTTGCCACTGAAATTAAAAGATTTAGAAGTCCTCTACACATCACAGCTCAAATACCACAAAACGTCATTTGAATACTCCTACAATTAAAAAAAAAAAAAAAAAGATACATTTCCCAACCTTCTGGCGCTAACTATTTCTTTTGGTAAAATTTTGTATTTTAAGTTGTTTTGCTTTTCCGTGAACAAGTGTTGGCAGACTGTTCCAAGCCTGTCATTTCACTGCAGCTTATCTTTTGGTTTCATTGATCTTCTAAATCAGCAAATTCCTACACTTTAAATACTAACAGAAATGTAGTTTTGGGTGCTAACACAGTAAGACTTAAAAATATTCACAATAGCGTGAGTATTTTATGTAAAATATTTTCTCTCATTCATGCCTCGCCAGCTACTCTAACTGATGGACGGGGATTTTCTGTACACTGATTTAGTGCTGCTGTCCCCTGGTCTTAAAGATCTGCCTCAACTTGCATACATTTAAAAAAGCAAGTTATCATCACCATTGCCTGCAGCAAAGTTTTAAAAAGCAAAGTAATTTAAAACCCAGTAATCAGACAATTTAACATATCATCATTGTTTTAAGACAGAATCCTCTGACCAACTGAAAGCAGTTTTCTCCCTTGAAGTGGTTTTGAAATCATGTCTAGAAGGGTCACTAATTCCACAGGTATCCAAGCTGAGAAAACAAGAGAAAAATAAATTGCTTATAAGCCAGTAACTCTTCTTTTGAACCACAGTATATTAGTATTGTTCCTCTCTGATTTTCTTTCAGGAAGACAAAATTTTAACCAGGCAACTTGGCCCTGGAGAACTATGTGGCATTCCTTATTTTTGTTGCTAATAAGCAAGATAAACCACCTTTTCCCAGCCCCACATAATCAAAAAAATTACTCCAGGAAATTAATTCTTTTCAGAATCTAGGAGGTGCGGAAGCACTTCCACAGTAAGCAATGTTCACAGAGCTCCACATAAGTCTACTGTAGAAGAAAATCAAGCTCCTTATAGAGGGAGTTTTCCAGTGCATGAAGGATGTAAATGAGAAGCCAGGCTTTAATTTCTGATGGCAACCCTGAAGAAACTACACTTTGTGCACTGTCTGCTCCTTTCTGCAGAAATTTCCAACTTCATACCTTCATGAAGCAAATACTATAGAAAGTATCTGGAACTTCCCAGCTGCCCCTACATCACACTGCAGATGCCATACACCAGATCAGGGATGGAAAAAACTAAATCCCTGTAGGGAAGCCCTCAGAATTATTTTCCTTCATCCTCAAATCAGGAGGAGACTTTCCAAAAAGCTTTTAAGCAGCTTTCTATCCTCCTGTCTAGGTTCCTCACACATACAGAGACTTTGCATTTGACTGTACAGTTCCCAAAAACATGGTAGGTTTGCAGTAGAGTCTTTTTTCAGGCTTTTTGGTATCCTGTAAATCAACAGATATATATACCTAGTACAGAAAATCCATACAATCACAGAATTGATCAGGTTGGAGACCTTTAAGACCATCAAGTCCAACTGTAAGCCTAATATTCCCAAGTCCACCAATAACCCTGTCCCTAAGCACCATGTCTACATGTCTTTTTAACACGTTCAGGGATGGTGACTCAACCACTTCCCTGGGCAGCCTGTTCCAATGCTTAACACCACCTTCAGGGAAGAAAATTTTCCTAATATCCAATCTAAACCTCACCTGGCACAACTTGAGGCCATTTTCTCCTCTTGTCCTATCACTAGTTATCTGGGAGAAGAGACTAACATCCACCTCACTACAACCTCTTTTCAGATAACTGTAGAGAGCAATAAGGTCCCCTCTCAGCCTCCTCCAGGCTAAACAACCCCAGCTCCCACAGCCGCTCCTCATAACACTTGTGCTCCAGACCCTTCCCCAGCTCCGTTGCCCGTCTCTGGACACGCTCCAGCACCTCAATGTCCCTCTTGCAGTGAGGGGCCCAAACCTGAACCCAGGATTCGAGGTGCCAGCGCCAAGTACAGGGTGATGATCACTTCCCTGGTCCTGCTGGCCACAATATTTCTGATACAAGCCAGGATGCTGTTGGCCTTCCTGACCACCTGGGCACACTGCTGGCTCATGTTCAGCCCACCGGCCACCAACCAGCACCCCCAGGTCCTTTTCTGCCAGGCAGCTTTCCAGCCACTCCTGCCCAAGCCTGTAGCGCTGTGTGGGGTTGCTGTGACCCAAGTGCAGGACCCGGCCCTGAGCCTCGCTGAACCTCATACAGCTGGCCTTAGCCCATCAGTCCAGCCTGTCCAGACCCCCCTGCAGAGCCTTCCTGCCCTCAAGCAGATCAGCACTCTCCCCTGTAACTTGGTGTCACCTGCAAACTTACTGAGTGTGCACTCGACCCCCTTGTCCAGATCACTGATTAAACAGGACTGGCCCCAGTACCGAGCCCTGTGGAACACCACTTGTGACCGGCCACCAAGTGCATGTAACCCCACTCACCACCACTCTTTGGGCTCAGCTGTCCAGCCAGCTTGTTACCCAGTGTAAAGTACACCTGCCTAAGCCATGAGCAGCCAGTTTCTCCAGGAGAATGCTGTGGGAAATTGTGTCAAAGGCTTTGCTAAAGTTCAGGTGGACAATATCCACAGCCTTTCCCTCATCTACTAGAAGGTTACCTTTTAATAGAAGGAGATCAGGTTCATCAAGCAGGACCTGCCTCTCCTAAACCCAGGCTGGCTGGGCCTGATCACCTGGCTGTCCTTTTTGTGCTGCATGATGGCATTCACAATGATCTGCTCCATAACCTTCCCTGGCACCAAGGCCAGGCTGACAGGCCTGAAGTTCTTCAGATCCTCCTTCCTGCCCTTCTTGCAGATGGACATCACATTTGCCAACTTCCAGACAACTGGGACCTCCCCGGTTATCCAGGACTGCTGATAAATGATTGGAAATGGCTGGGTGAGCACTTCCACCAGCTCCCTCAGTACACTTGGCTGGATCCCATCTGGCCCCATAGACATGTGTGTGTCTATGTGGTGTAGCAGGTAACTATTTCCCCTTGGATTACTGGGGCTTCATTCTGTTCCCTATCTTCCAGCACAGGGGGCTGAGTACCCCGAGAACAACTGTCTTACTATTAAAGACTGAGGCAAAGGAGACATTAAGTACCTCATCACTTTCCTCATCCTCTCTCACTACGTTTCTCCCCACATCCAGTAAAGGATGGAGATTCTCCTTAGCCCTCCTTTTATTGCTAAGGTATTTATAAAAACATTTTTAATTTACTTTTACAGCAGTAGCCAGATTAAGTTTTAGTTGGGCTTTGGCCCTTCTAATTTTGTCCCTGCATAATCTCACAACATCCTAGTAGTCCTCCTGAGTTGCTGCCCCTTCTTCCAAAGGCCATAAACTCTCCTTTTTCACCAGAGTTCCAGCCAAAGTTCTCCCTTCAGCCAGGCTGGTCGTCTTTCCCAGTCTTTCAGCACATGGGGACAGCCTGCTCCTGCACCTTCAAGATTTCCTTCTCAAAGAATGCCCAGCCTTCCTGGACCCCTCTGCCCTTCAGGGCTGCCTCCCAAGGGACTCTGTCAACCAGGCTCCTAAACAGGCCAAAGCCTTCTGGAAGTCCAAGGTAGCAGTTCTGCTGACCCCCCTCCTTACTTCTCTGAGAATCTAAACTTTTATTAATTTGTGATCGCTATGCCTAAACTGGCCTCCAATCATCACATCACTCACCAGTCCTTCCATAACGCTATGTGTGGATCAGTGCATCTCAGACATAGCCTGTGTGTCCAGACTGGTCCCTAGTCTGTTCTCTAGGATCCACTGAGTCCAAACATGGCAGATTTGAGAGTACTCTTCCTCTGGAAAAGGGAGATCAAAACCTGGCATCTGGAAGTTGGAGACATGTGACACTCTCAAGGGTACAGCTGTCTATAGACAAGAGAAAATACAAACCCACAGTTCAGAGATGTTTGACTGCTCCTTCCAACTTCCAGTGCCGCAGCCAAGACCTTCATATACCACTCTGCCCACACAACGCAGACTCAGAGAGTTCATTAGCTAACATGAGAGAACTCAGAGGTTACCCTCCACTGAGGCGCAGCCAAAGCATTCTCTTGAGGCCCCCACGAAAGCATGACGTAGTTGGTTCTCCAGAGGAATGTTACAGTGGGAGAAATAAGAAACCTAACCCACTCCCTCTGCCCTGGACTGACTGAAAAACTAAAAAATACCAGCCAGAATTAACAGAGATGGAAACTGGGAAGAACGGTGACCAGTTGAGGACATTTTTCCAGCCATTTTGGTGGAATATGATCTTTGCCATCCAAGTCTTTTGCTGTGGTGGAGCAGCAGCACTTGCAGCGCTCTGGACTCCTCCACCTTAAAGCCATCCATCAACTCCAGCTCCTGATGGGCCCAAGAGCCCTAAGTGTACCACTGGCAGCACCCTCACTTGTGTGCCTGGATGACTCCTCAGGTCATCCGTTCATTTCCCACCAGCAACACACTGGACGAGGCTTTGGCCGGCTTTTTATAGAGGCCTTTGGAACAGGTATTGAGTGCTACAGTCATGAGCAAAAAGAACTAAAACTGCAGCATGGGGATTGGAGCACGAGCGATGGAAATGGCTGCCAGACCATAGAAAAAAAGAGCAGCTGATATTCAAATGGGAAAAATGCAGAAGCCTGATTCCCACCAACCTTAACTGTGGAGTATTAATTCAGTGTTGTTTGTCCTTTTGAGACTTCCTTCTTTTGTTGTTCCTTGTACTAGTAACCTAATACTCTTAAATTTTTTGTACTAATAACTTAATACTGAATACATTTATCCTGGAAAAAATATGAAATCAAAGAAAAGAGGAAAGCAACAAAGTATAAAAATGGTGACACCCTCAAACCTAGAAAGAGGACATGGATTGAAAAGGCATGCAGGATACAGTGAGGAGTGTTTTTCCTCAAGGCCTTGCATACTCCAAAGATACTTCAATATCCAAAGATACTTCAATCAGGAAAAAAAGAATTAAAAGTTTATTATATAGAATAACTAAAAAATAGATCTCTCCCACGACCTCCTTCACCATACAGACAGCAAGATGGAGATAAATGTGACAGGAAAGTAAGTGTTTTGGGCATCGACTCCATGGATAAACTTCATAATTTAAGAGCAAGAGAAAGCTACTGTTTTTTGCAATACCATATTTCAGTGCATTTAGAAATCTGTCTGGATGGCAGATGCTGTTATTGTCCCATGGAAGAGCTAGAACAAAAAGCTTGTTTTAGAAATGTGCTAACAAGCTACCAAATTCTGAGTCAGTAACTGGCTGTTCAGGAAAATGTCTTAGGTTGTGAGGTACTATGTTTCATCTGAACTCTGGGTAGTCTCAACTGCTCTAAATTTATCCTAGCCTTAGGTTTTACATCTCAGTATATTCCGTTTCATTTTGTTACAAGCCATTAGAAACAAAAGGCTCTAGGGTATGGGCCGTCTCCTAAGAGAATCTGTTGTATGAATTGGTGACTGATATCTTCAAAATTGAAGAGCTGTCAAAAAAAAGAGGATACTGCAATCACTTTACTTTGATTTAACTCATTAAACCAACAATCCCAGGGAGCTGAGACATTAACTATTCTTTCTTGTTATTTATTTTTATTATATGTATTATACCTTATACAAATATATATATATACAGACACGCACACATAAACAAAACGGTATTTTGTGTCCCAGAGGGTGGGATCAAAGCTACACAAGGTTTATACCCAGCAGCTGCAGTATTTCAGTGCAGACATCACTGAAGCAACTTCTTTGATGATAAATTCAGCAAGTCCTGTGTTGTTGGGTTTTTTTATTTCAATGCTTTTGGTCTCAGTGATGACACCCAGGTATTATTCAGACAATCTTACCTACAACTACAGCAGAGTTTTCCCCTCCTTATGTCCCTGTGGAGGAGCAATGGCTTCACTTTTCTGTTTATAAAATCCCATGGAGAAATATGGATGTGTGCCTCAAACAGCACGTGAAATATGACCACTGAGTCCAAGTGCCCCAGATGGCCAGAGCATGTGTGGTAAATCGCATCAGATGATTCAGTGCATACGTATGGTGCTCACCTGTGCAGCCTGCTGCAGACTCTCTGCTGTCTTCACAGTAAGCATGGAACGTCCCTACACTCTAAGTGGATGTCTGGCCAATTACCAACACAGTGGTTATTTGTCCAGTATTTCCAGATGTCTAACAGAAGAATACCAAGGCATCCAGTAGTCAAGCCAGAAGAACGGGAGTCCCACGGATACCCCAGGGGATAACTGCCAGTTCCTTCCTTCCCCATCTCCACCCTAACGTGGATGTAGCTTTGTAATATTACACCTAAGCAATCAACTGGGAAAAAATGATAGTTTCTGTTTAGTAGGAAGGCTACAGCTAGGGGGGAAAGGGTGGATTTTTTAAAAAAACTCTTTTGCATCGAAAGGAGTTGTGCCAACAGAGCACACAGGCGCCGTAAGGAAACTTTTGGTAACAGGATTGAAACCCACAGCTTACATTTCAAATTCTTCAGGTCTGGAAGAGTCAAAGCCTTGGTGTAACGCCTAGTACAACAAGCTTTAGACCCTGAATCATAGTGTCATGACAATAAAAGATTTCTCAAAACTAAATAATTCAACCACGGATGCAAAGAACCTTAACTTACAGGTAAGCCCACTGGTTGGGGAACTCACTGGCTCAGTCTCGGTTACTAAACTAGTAAGTTCATGCAAATTCACTTTATTCCCAGTAGATAGAAGGATTACAAAACAGTATTTTCAGAAGCAAAATTTCCCAGCTTTATACATGATTTATGCTGCTAGGAATCTAAAACAAACATTATTTTCTCCAGAACTTGAAAATATTTATCTACAAATTGTTAGGAAAATTATGTACTAAATGCATTTATACAGATTATACCTTTCCCCTCCCCTAACAAATAGTTTAGAATTAAAAGTCAGTCATTTCTAATGACACTGAATAGAACATTGTTTTTGTAAATTTTTCAGATTGTTATTCACACTTCCTGATCAAGAACCCTAATTGCATGTTTCCTATGGTTCAAGGAGTTAAAAAAACACATGCAATTCCATTTACACAGTATATGCCTTCACTCTTCCTACTCCCTTTCCTTTACAACCTCTTTCTGTTTTCTCATATGTACCTCATGGCCTTCAAATTTATTCTTTACAATGCAGCAAATACATTTCTTTCTGGATCTAAATCAGGTTTTCTGTTGATTATTTCGGAGGGGGGGCGGGGGGACGGTGAAGGGGGTGTGTGGGGTTTTTTTTGTATTGAAGAACTAGCTTTTTTGTAGCGAAGAACTATCAAGACTGCAATACTTGCTACAAGCCTAGCCTTGAACATTGACTTAGAAGAACACATGAACCGAATAGACATTTTTGTACTTGATGTTTATTGAAATTCTTTTGGATTAGATGTATTATCATCTTCCCCTCCATCACCCCACAGGACTGCGGCTTACACTTATGTCACTCACTAAGAAGACAGACTAGCTGTCACTCTCCTGCCCTGTACATTTGCAGAAAAGCAGATACAGGCTTCCCAAAACCCGCACACTACTGAAAGAGCAAGTTCTATGCTTGTCAGAAGTTATTAAATAGTAAATATAAATAGAAGGAACTTCAAAAGTCTGCAAGATTTAGTCTGCCTGACACTAGATCATACAAACTCAAAGTGGAAAAGGTGCTTACAGGGTGGGCACAGGATCAGGCTCATAATTTCTGAATCTCAAGGAGGGCAACAGCTGACCTTCCCTTCCTCTGAATTGTCAGAAAGGTCTGGGTGCTAGAAGCAGGCTAGGAAATGCTGTCATGGCACATACAGTGCTGCTCTCTGCCAGCAAATTCAGGTGCTTTCTTGCCCCTGTGTCAGAAATCTCCAGTTCTGCTGACACCAGGTGCTCCTACAGCCTCTGTGCTTGAATTACATCTTCAAAACATGGAAATACAGTAATTCTGCAGCATCTTCCATAAACAACTAGATGAAGACTCTCCAAATCAAAATTCAGCCACTAGTTACCTTACTGCAAAAGGCTCGGCACCCTCCTTCATAAAACCACGCAGGGAGATATTAGTTGTCTTAAATTCTGCCTGCCCTACTGTAACAGAAGAATAAAGGGTCAGGTCTCCAGGAATAAAGAATCCTGAACCAGACTCCATGGCAATTCCAACAGAATAAGCTAAGAATAGAGTTCTTACTGTGGAGGGTTTCCTTATGGTTCTCCTGAAGGCATCTAGACACACTTTTCCTGGAATTCTCCATTACAGCCATACAAGACAGAACTACAAGGAGAAGCATGCTTAAATATTTACTGTCTTCACACAGAAACAGATCCTTCGGGAATGATTTTCAAAATTGTTGAACTTTGAAAGGAGATTTTTGAGTGGGCTGATAAAGTCTCATTAGGCACCTGAGAAATTTCAGTAGTCCACCTCAATTTCTAAGTTTTTAAACAATGTCTAGCCTTTTGTCCTTGTATCTAGGATACAAGCAAAGACAGAACACACAGCTACCTAAAAAAGATGTAAAAGATAAATAATTTGGGATAGGAAATAAACAACGCTACTTCTGTCTCTCGGAAAGGCTACATGGGGAGAGCACATGAACTGGACTACTGTGTGCAGCCCTTGCCCCTCATTCTCCACAAGCATCCACCATCGTTGTTTGTGGGATGCAAAATAGGATGGGCCCCCAACAAAACTGAGAGGATATTAGCTATATCTGAAATGTCACTGAAAGATATAGGCTGTTACATGGGGAAGTTGCCAAGTTAAAAATAGAAACTGCCATTCTGACTACAGCTGTGAGATGCATTTCACTGATGGGCTGGCTTTTTTCTGTTTTATATTTTATTTAAAAGAATGAATCCCTTAAAAAAGACCCAACCTAATATTGTAAAATGTTACCTATTTCAGAACACCAAAACCTGCAGTGCTGACGGCAGAGAGAAATTAAAAGCAACCCAGTATATTGCAACACATGTTCTCATCAGTAGTAGGTCAGCAGAAAGCACTGTAATGAATCTGCTGCTGCTGCTTTTCTAGTTTCTGACTGTGGTAGTAAAAGAAATAGTTAGAAACCTAAAAAGGTATCTTTAGCAGTTGCTTTTCATGGATGCTCAGTTACTGAAGTGGGACTAGTCTGCATGGGTTTGAGTCTGCTTTCAGGGTATCATATTCCCCTAGATATATATAATGTTTAGAGCTGCATATAGACAGCTACGTATATAGTGTAACCAAATAAATCATACCACTCATTTCCAATACCAGCTGCTCTTCAGTAATAGTCAAGGACTTCAAGCCAGCCTCCAAAACCCATGCAGCTGAATGGTCTTAAAATAAACAGACAATACATTACTTGAAACCCTTGAAAGACGAAATATCGCTAAGGTGGAAAGCAAGTTCAATACATTTGATTTCTTCTTTCTGTCGTGAAATGTGTCTTCAAAAGGAAGAGAGATGAGTTTAAAAATTGTATGCGTACAGCACTTCATTTTTCAAAATGCAAGGAAACAAGTACACTTGTCCAACACCCACGTAACTTATGAACAGATATTTTCTAGGCACCTGTAAATCACTTCACTTGCACACAATTAACTGCACATGCACATATGGGTAAGAAGGGCTTCAAACCCCACGTATGCTTCTGGACTTGAGCAACTGGTCACTTGTCCATCTCAAAAGAGAAAGTGGTCTGCTGCAGGAAGGGATATTTATTGGTACATGAGACTCACCTGATCAAGCTCCAGGAGAAAAGGCAACATACCTGGGGAAGCTGTACCTCCTGACCAACCTCACACGCACTAATCTCTCAGCAGGTCACATACGATACTCTTTCTTTAAATGTGTACTTTTCTTTTGATGTTCATATATTACACTTGCTAATAATAATGAGAGCACTGAGAAACATGAGAACAAAGGGAAACCAGGGCCCCGAGGGGTATGCACTCACTTCTGGTGACTGCCATAGTTTGAAGTGCCTGAACTACCACACAAAACCTCCTGAAAAGGAGATAAGGCAAACATGCACTTTCATTGGAACATTGCCATAGTGAAGTTTGGCTTATGTATATTTTAATCAGAGCTTCTGAAAAGCTTCAAAGAGCCAACAGTGTACAATTTAATTAGCTACTTGTTAGAGAGAGACTGGGGTCGCTTTGAAATTCTGCCATCTGATAAGGAACAAGCACATTCAGACTGAGGTGCTATGTAAACCACACACACAGTGCTCCAGACTTTCATTTAAAATGAAATCTTCTAGCCCAGCATTACATTCTTTCAGGCTGTGCTTAGAGCTGGACAAGAACCTTGCAGAGTCCACCTGCAAACAGGTCAAATAGAGGGAAGTGAAGACTGATTATTCCACTTCTCAACGGACAGTTCTGGTTCTGTAACAGGACAGCGTTTTGTAAGTCAACATCCTAAGCCATGACATAACAACAAAGAACCAGCCATTTTCATGTGAAGTCCTTCAATTTAAAGGCAATGGCAGCCTGGACATAAACCCGGCCAGCACTAGATCAGCCTGCAGTGACAGGCAGCCCTGTGGCTTTCTGAGCAGCTGTGAGCTGTGCAGGCCAAACTAGAAGAGATACAACAGCTGATACAACAGCATTTAATCACACCCAATTTCAAATAACTCAGATATATGAATTAAAAATTGAAGTCTTTCACCCTGCTTGAACATCCTCACTTTGGATACAAAGATGAAATAAAATCTTGTCGAGTCCACCTATTAGATTGGCAGTCGTTGCAGTGATAGGAAAAAATATAATGCAGCTTTTTGAAGACTGAGAACATAAAGGATGGTTTGCTGCTTCTGACATTCTCGCTTCTTGAAATTAAACTTCCACTGTTATTTATGCCTTAAAAATGTGCAGTCCAAAAATATATTCCCTACTCACCTCAAAATTTCCCTTTTATCAGTGGATCAAGACCCATCAATTTCCTAAAACTGCTTGTTTTAAAGGCGAAAGACATACTCCAGATGGCAACACAAACTAGAGGGCACTCCTTGAAAGTGATTTATTGCCTTTAACTGAACACTGAACCCCTAGACCTCCACATTCACAAACCATGGTGGGCTTGAGAAGAAACGAACTGAACTATTTTATTTTATTCTAAGCAACTCCTTTTAATTAGATGCATTTAGCACACATCTCATTACATTCATCACGCCGTATTTTAGCAGCTTCTCGAATCACTTGTGATTGCACAAACGTGTCTTCTGCAAGAGCCTGAAAGGGCTGCTGCTGCTGCTGGCTCCACCTCTCGGCTCTGCAGTTTTTATGAATGACTAGCAATCACTGACAATGAATGACTGCCAACTGCCCACTCAACCCTTTCTACTCTTCCCTGCACGTACATACTAGAGAAGCAAACAAGCTCCGTGACTGCAAATGAGCCTTCAGTACACTTTCCAATGTATGGCATTCATCTTTCAAAACAGGAACTAAATGTTCTTCCGGATACTTAGGGTATAGAAATTAAATATTAAAAGCTTATGCAACATCCTTTTTCTTTTCTTTTCTTTTCTTTTTTTTCAACCAGATAACTTTTTAGGCGTTTAATCAAAGTGAAATTGTCTTTTTCTGAATGCTTCACTGCTTCAGCAACAAACAGGAAAACTGGAATTAAAGAGCCCTCACCTACTTCCAGCAAACAGATTTATCTGAAGCCAAAACATAAAATCTGTCAGTTGTTTTGCAATGCTATACTGGCCATATTTCAATATAAAAGATACTTTCTATCCAGAAGGCAGTTCCTTCTATACCACTAATTTCTTAATTTAATGCATATGTGAAAAAATCAGTACTATTTTGCTTTTTATTACAATAAGAATAGCCTATAAGGAATGTTAAATGCCACAGTAGTTACCATCTGATCAACCTAAATTTGTGAGGGTAAAAAAAACACATAGGAGAAACATTTGTATTACAGATTAGTTACTAAGGCCAAATGTAAATCAAGAAGTAGCTCGCTGCATGTTCTGACAGTACTCTGTTGTAAAAGAAAAGAAAATAAAAAGCAAGGTATGTTCCATTACATACTGCTTAAGATGCCTTTTCAGTTCCTGCAACCCTGCAGCCCAGCATTGCCACTGCTAGGAACAAGCAAGAGGTACGCACTGAGTTTGCAAGGCCTCGGGACCAAGGCTTGTCAGCCCTGCTTTGGCTGACCTTCCCTGGGCCTGTCCTCAGCTTTGTTTCACTTTGGTTTACATGTAACAGCAAATAACAGAGCTTTGTATCTCCTGCTGTCTAGAAGGGAAAGCAGAGGTGTTTGGGACATGTGAAGAAGAGTGAACCTGACCAGCTTGCGATTAGTATGTTCAGCAGTATGAAAGCAGCACAAATACAGCCGTGCCTCCACTGAGCATTATTCAATCAGGAAAAATATAAAGGATCTAGAACAAAAACACAGAACAATTTGTCAAAAGATGCAGTGTCCAATGTCTCCTGCATGCCTTAAGATCGATCCAGCTAAAACAATGAGTGACTGAAGCGATGTGAGCACAGTACATTACCATCTAGAATACAACTCATCATTTTGAGTACATATAAAAAACTGAAAATGAGATACTTTCAGAAGCAGCTGATACTGAAGCTTAATCTCATGTCCTAATGCCTAACAAGTTTCAAGAACAGACCTGAAGATGTAATATAACACCCTGGAAACTTATACACCATGTTTCAGCACAATTATTGATAAATAATGATCATGAATAACACATGGGGGGGGGGGGAGGGCCACACAGGACCTAAAGGGATCTTGTCAGTATCTTTAGAAAATATCAAAACATGTAAGTCATTTAATGCGCTAAGAAGTATTTCTGATGTAAATATGTTGATAACTAGACAATAGCATACAGGTTGCAAATCCCATTCTCCGTATACTTTCTCTAACTGAACAGGTCTGAGCATGAATTGAAAAATTTGAATAGTAATGCATATAGTGACAGAAGTATTTCAACATTTTTATTTTTGTGTCAAGGGCTTAACTTCAGCTGAGAACCATGAAATCATCACAAAATATATCAAAAGGTTTGAGTGAACTCCTCCTCAGGTCCTATAGCCTAAAGCAAATTGTTTCCTCTTCTCCAGTTCCCACCAAATACTGCTAGGCACAGGACATGTAAAGGGGTGTGAAACAAAAGATGAAGCCAACATTTCCTCTGTATCCTGAGAAACAGTATTAAAACAAACCCTTAGCAGCAATTTATTTTCTTGTGGTTTTGGTTTTGGAGGTTTTATTAAACCTTCTTGCAAAACAAATAAAAATACAGGGACAAAGAATAATTGCCTCTCTACTTAAGAAAGATCGAATGGCTACAAAGGAATAGCAGTTAAGGAAGCCTGAAGATTAGCACATGGATATCCAATTCGCTTGTTTTCCATCTCTAGAAGTATTACACAGTTTTATAAAAGATAATCACCTCTTACTATGAATTTTGTGTTGCTTATTTGTATCTTTACAAGCTATTACAAAACCACCATTAGAAAAGCGAAAGGTAATAGTGGCAGACACAGCCTTTGAAGTTTTCTAACCCCATTACAACTTACTGCCTTTCCCATCCCACCACGCTGACATCCACCTGTAAGCAAAGCAGTCGTCTACCTAAAAGTTCACCACGCAACAGTTTTTGAGAGAGCTGATCAGTTTGCAGTGGCTGGTTTCTAGGCCACATGCCCAGGGGAGACAATCAACCATTAAGGTTCCAGCAGTTGAGTAAGATTTTCGTTATGTGGTATCTGCTATCATTTTTGCTTCTAACACAACAAAATCCAACACTGTCAACACAAGAACAGCCCTACTCAAGTTTTGCAGCTTTCAAGATCATCCTCCAGCTTGACGATGTCTGATGATCCCCAGCTAACACAGATTTTTCATTCATTACCCCACAAAAATGAGCAAACAAAAGGGAAGAGGATGAAACTAGCCAAAGCTACTATCTGAAACAGCCAACATGTCCCCAAATTTGTTTACATTTGTAGTTGCTTCCCCTGGATATTTTGCATTTTCAGTACCATCAACATGATTGCTTAATACATTCACACTAGAGCTATTCATAGCAAGCAGATCTCAGTAATTCCACTTTTTCTTTTGATCTATTTTTGCAGGTGTTCTGATGCTGACATGATTAGGCTGAGAGCATACTTCTTTGTCTGAAAGTAATTCTGAGGCAAGACCAAAAAACCTTTATCACTGCAAGATCTGAAATACCATCAGTCTTAGGGACATAATTATGGATTTTTTTTTTAAGTTATTTAAGAATCTTAAGACAGATGACGACTGAACAGTACTGACCATTCTTTCACATCCAACTCAAACAACTTCTGTTACGTGATCATGGAGAAAGCCAACGTTAGGCATCGTAGCATATTCAGGAAGACAGCTATGTTCACATAGCACAAAATCAGCTCTTCAATTATTCTTGATTACATCCATGCTGCCCAGTTGGAAACAGCTGAGAGCTGCATTTAGACTTCAGTAGGGGACATTTATTGTATGAATTATTTGCAAACTGTCAAATACCAGTGCTGTGTTAACCTAGAATACATGTATCACTACCCTTACTCTGTGCCTTCATTTTAATAGACATGTAATAATTCAGCTATTTGAAGGGCTGTCTGCAAACAGGACAGCTACATTGATACTTTGAAAGCTGTTTTTTCCCCTTCTCATGTCCTATTCTCTACATCAATGATGTAAATGGAAGTCACATATTAAATCCTTCTGAGAGATGCATTCAACATGAATCCAGGCAAGGGATATATGCATGAATATGGTGAAAACGTTTCAGACCTTGCTGCTTCTGGACTAAAATAAGATCTGCAAAGCACTGGGGAGGCAGAGAAAAGCAGATAGAGTGGCTTGGGTTATTTCTTTTTCTCCATTGACATCTAAGTATTCCTTATCAAAAAACCCCTGTACATTACTTGTCAATAACGAAGCACTTTTGTGGCCTCTATATCCTCAGTGTAGACATATTCCATATATGATCTCCACAGGACTCATTCTATACTGTATCTATACCTCCAAGGATGGAGACTACAGCAACTGCTCACTGCCTGAGTCCTTATGGTGAAAAAGTGTTTCCTTATACCCAATCTGAATCTCTCATTTCAGTTTGTGCCCAGTAACTCTTATCCTCCAGCCAACACAACGCTTGGAATAGTCTGGCTCCATCTTCTGAATAAACTCCTCACAGGTACTGGAAGGCCACTAACAAGTCCCCCCAAAGCCATCTCTTCTCCAGACTGAACAAGCCCAGGCCCCTCAGCCTCTCCCAGGGCAAATGCTCCAGATCCCCGACCATCCGGCCCAGCATATAATCACCCAGTATGTGGAAAAAAGCATCAAGACAATTCCCCATCACATATTCTCATGACTGATTAACTGAAAGCCAGGGAGGGGGAAAACACAAAGACTCACCCTAAGTATTCCTTGCACCTGGTTTTATGCAAAGTCAACAGCAGGAGTATTTTAGATATGGAACCGAACATAACCCTAAGCAGATCGTTACATAGAAACAGAGCTTACACAGAGGCCTCCTGCAGACTGCAGGGTATCATTTGGTACCTTTGTAGCCCATCACATGCCCCAGTCCCTTGCCCAGTGCCATCCCAAGGCTTATTCCCAGGCCAAGAGATTTCCCAATCTAATATACCCTGTTCTGCTGGCTCTTTAGGTTGCTTTCATTGATGTTCGCAGCTTCTGCAGGCAGTTGTCTCATTCCCAGAATGCCAGTCCCTCTCCCATAGTTCAGAAGCACACATTGCTCACTTCACTGCAGCCATATTTTGCCACTTGAAAATTTAATTCAAGATGGTTGACTCTCCTAAAATTTAATTCCCCTCTAGTGAAACCTGCCACACAATACTAGACCACATAAGCTTCACAAAGGTGGCCAACACCATCCTGACCTACATGAGGCAGGAGCATTGACAGCAGGTTGAAGGAGGTGACCCTTCTCCTCTGCTCAGCGCTGGTGAGATGCACCTGGAGTGCTGCGTCCAGTTCTGGGCTCCTCAGTACAAGAGAGACAGGGAACTTCTGGAGCTGGCTCAGCAAATGACCACAAACATGACCGAGGGTCTGGAGTGCCTGTCACACAAGGGGAGGCCGAGCAAGCTGGGACTGTTCAGCCTGGGGAAGAGAAAGCTCAGGAGGGATCTAATCAATGTGTATAAATACCTGGTGGGGGGATGCAAAGAAGACACAGGCAGGTTCTTGGTGGTAGCCGGTAAATGGAGAAGAGCCAACTGCCACAAACTGAAATACAGGAAATTGCTTTGAAACATAAGAAAAAGGGTTTTTTTATTGTGAGGTTGAACACAGGTTTCCTAAAGTGGTGGTGGAATCTTCATCCTTGGAGATACTCAAAATCTGACTAAGCATGGTCCTGAACAACCTGCTCTAACTGATCCTGCTTGAGCAGGAGTTGGACTAGATGATCTCCAAAAGTTCCTTCCAATTTTAACTATCCTGTGAATCTGTGCGCGCTGTGGTGTATTGGAGGTATGCATTTCACAATCATTTGCACTGCATAAAGATTCTTCTTTTTATTTTTAATGTATATACTTCATCGTTGCTTATAGAATCAGGCGAGAACTACAGTGATATAGTACAGTAAGTTCAAAATTGTGTTCATTCAGGAAAACCGTTCCAGAGGTTGAACTTCACTGTACCTTCAGACGGTACAGAAAATTCATGTTTCACTAGTACTTCTTCAGTGGTCATGCTTCAATTGCTTATACTTATGAAAACATAACCATGAAGCCCTAGACCACCACCACCACCAAAGTTTCCTCCTTGTTCGGCAATGTACCCACTGTAACACTCACCATAGCCTCCATACTGTGCAATTGCCATAGCCTCTAAATTAAGCTCCTGTGAGGGAAGGAGGGAAAAGGGGTCAAATTCCTCATTAGCATCTAACTGCACACTTACATCAGCTCTGCATCCAGGCGCCTGGTGCATCCTAGGGGAACAGGTCAGAAGACTAGCTTGCTGCTACAGTTGATAAAAGTGCATGTTGCACCCAAACAATAAACTTTCCCGTACATTATTTTCTGGTAAATGGTGGGATAACTGGTCTGTGCTTTCCAGGCAGCAGCAGAGAGAACAGTCCGGAAGACGTCCTGGTTTCAGCTGGGATAGAGTTAATTTTCTTCTTAGTAGCTGGTGCAGTGTGTGTTTTGCATTTGGTGTGAGAACAACGCTGACAGCACATTGATGCTTTTAGTTGTTGCTGGGTAATGTTTACACTAAGTCAAGGACTTTCCAGTTTCTCAGGCCCTGCCAGCGAGAGGGCTGGAGGGGCACGGGAAACTGGGAGGGGACACAGCCAGGACAGCTGACCCAAACTGGCCAAAGGGGTGTTCCATACCATGGGATGTCATGCTGGGTATATATGAACTGGGGCAAAAAGGAAGCGGGGGAGACAGCCGGCGTTATGGCGTTTGTCTTCCCAAGTAACCGTTACGTGTGATGGAGCCCTGCCGTCCTGGGGCTGGCTGAACACCTGCCTGCCCGTGGGAAGTGGTGAATGAATTCCTTGTTTTGCTTTGCTTGAGTGCACAGCTTTTTCTTTACCTATTAAATTGTTCTTATGTCAACCCTCAAGTTTTACATTCCTTTCCAAACGTAAAACCTTTGGGTGGGGGTGGAGTGAACGAGCAGCTGCGTGGTGCTTGGTTGCCAGCCGGGGTTAAACCACGACAGAAGACCAGTAGCATCTGAGCTCAGCCAGCCTGCATCCAGAGCACTGGTTACAGTAGCAGCTGTTAACCTGCAATAATTCAAAATTTCACCTATACTACCTGAAAATTCAATCAAGAAGAGCACTAAAAGTATTGTAATTTTAAAGACAAAGGTCTGTGTATTGTTGGGACTCAAATTATGGCGACATCCAAGTTAACTGCACAGTGACAGTCTTGTTGAACACCCTCTCCTCCACATGTAGTGGATACTCAATAGCATCTCTAGCTAAACAAGGTCTAAGCATGCCCTATCCAGTCTTCTACATGACTGACAAACAGGCTTTTACATGTATCAAAAATACCAGTGTCTTCCTTGCTACTGACAGCAACTTCATCCATTGGTAGCAAAGGTGGAAACAACATATAATTTATGGTTTTCAGTAAATATCGTTGTGACAAATTGTCAAAGGTAGAACCAACTTAGTTTTTGAAAGCTATCTGACGAATAAAAAAGACTAACAACTTCCTTTTACTGAAATCCAAATTTAGCTTTAATAATTAGAATTTTTATAAAAAGGAAATTGTCTTCCAAAGTGAAGATTGGAACTAGTTCATGTTGTCAAATTTGACAGCATGAAATCATAGGACAAATGACAGGATTCTGCAGCTGCTAAATACTGTCAAATACACTTTACAAGTTTTATTCTTATAAATTCATTAATACGAAGCCCTTTTTTTGCAAGGAACTGCCTCTCTTCCCAGTGTACAATTTGGGTAAAAATTATTCTAAAAGATTCCTTACTGCTGTTAAGATGGCTTGCTGTTCTTTGCATATCTAAAAGCCCTGATCTGCATACAACATTGTACCAGAGCCCTACGGAGTTGGCAGTAGTTTGGAAACAGCTAGAACATTTATGAGCAAGTTCCTACAGCTGTTCTGCATGAGGGACTGTACAACCACACCAACCGCTAAGTTACCAGCTAACCCAGCTGACTTTGTACTGAAGCAGATGAGAGCAACCACATATCGCTAAGGCAGCTCAGCAGCCAACTGTGACCTTCTGCCAGCAGTACCAGCTAGTGAGAAGTAATGTTTTAAACTATTCCAGCTACATATATTGGATTTCATCTTTCTACGTATAAAGGAAAAACACAGAGTAAATTCATGTAGCAAATATTGCGTGCAGGATCTCACATCAGTCTTAGCCTGATGCAAGTTAAGTTGCTGTAGCTGTGTGGCTAGAAACCCAAGTTAGCACATGTTTTCAAAAATGCAAATAAAATCCCAGCTATTGTTAATATAGAAATTAGGCACAACATCTTGGAATAATTATATTGCACATAATTATATTTAATAGTAGAATGGCCAAAAAATGCTATATGAATTTAAAAAAACACGAAGTTTCTTTTCATTGTTAAGAACTCAAAATCAATCTGACAATAAAAATAAAACCACTCACAACTGAATGTTTCAAAAGTCAAAAATGTAATTATATTCAAAGCAGCTATGGGGCACTTAAGTGGTGTTCTTGCCATTTTTTGTAACAATCCATGTCAGTTGGACACAAAACAAGTCCTGCTCCTGATAGTCATTCTTCTCAAGATTGTCCAAAATAATTCACTTCCCTTGACTAGGACTGCAGACACAACATACTTTTTTGCAGACTCCATTACAACTGTTAACTCCAGCATCTACTAACTATATTCATTTCTGCTTCCAGGCATCACTTCGGATCATACAACTGCTCCTAGTCTCCCTTCAATGAAAAAACACCAGTGCTGCTTTAGATCATTTAACAGTGGAAATGACTGCAGTCACCCAGGTCCTATCAGTGCTCCTCTACTCTCAAGTTCTAGCTGGATTCTCACAGTGGACATCCCTCTCTCTATCTCACTGGCAATGCAGTGCAACCTGGTGTCCTGAAAATAACTTGGACAGGTCATTCTTGTACCCTGTAACACTGTGATCACAGCAACAGAGAGGGTAAAACACTTTTTCGATATAGCTTAAACATGGAAAATTCATGTGTGACACTAATAAAGAAGGCAAGACATTCTCGTGGAGATAAACTGGGAAAACATAAATTGTAGAAGAGAAAATAAAAAACTCTAGTGCTTTAAAGAGAATTCATACATGGCAAATGGAAGAAATCTTACCATTATCATTTAAAATCAAAGAAGGTTTCTTGGTCTTTGCCAAGTAAGAAGCCAAGCATGAACACTGTTTCAGTTCCAAAAGAATACTTTTTTTATTATTTTATCACTAATAGAAAACTACCTTCTTCTTTGAAAAGCACTTGTGTATCAGGTTTTATCTATTTTTATAAATATTTTATAAATACAGAGATATTTTATAAATAAAACTACATTTTATTTATTTTTATCTGGATAAAGATATGTTACTTTTATAAAATTATCTTTTCTTATGAATGATGAGCACGTCTACATTCTGTTTGAGATCAAGCTTCCTTCCCAACCCCTGCATATTGAAAGCATGGAATATTTACTACTACTTTAAATCATCTCATCTCCTAGAAGCACAATTAAAGTGACGTTGGGTATATATTATCTATACACTTTTTACTTGCATTTAGTTAAGTTGCTGCATCTCTTCTTATAATATTCCTAATGCTATCTTATACTAAGACCTATTAAGTACAATCATATGGCAGCTCTACGGTGCTTTTTGGACCTCCAAAACCCTCCAGTTACTGGAGAAAATACTTCAGCAATTACATAGCGCTTCATCATTTGGCCTCACAAACAGCTTTGTAGGAAATCAATGCCCTGTCAACACTACACTTACTGGGAACTAGAGCTATAGCGAGAAGAAAATGTATTTTCAAGGTCACCCAGTAAGAACTGGACAGTCTTCCCAACTCCCAGTCACAGACCTGATAGTAGAAGGCATGGGCTACCTTGAGCATTTATTGACAGTTCATGTTTCTCTTCATTACAACATCACATCCAACTCCGGGCAGTCTTTGCCAGCTCTGTATCCACAGTCCTGACTGCAAATGTAAATGTTCCCCTACGAGTTATTTTTGTATTTTCTTTAAGTGTTCCTTAACAAACATATTTTGGAGCAAGATCTCCTCCTGTGTTATAGCTCTCTGCTGTACAGGACAGGCATCCAGGAACTGCTTCCAGTTTCTTGATTCTAAGAAAGTGGACTTTGCTCCAACACAGAACTGCTGACAAGCAGCTTCATGCTGCCCCACTGACACAAGCAGTGAGTTTCATCTTGCTTGTCTTCATACCTACAAAAAAAAAATGGCATCACCAGCTGAGCTACTAAGTCTAGGGTCTTTTCGTAGTCAGTGTAGAGAAACACGGACCTTAAGATGAGAAGAATAGCACCCTGCAAGTACCCATTCCTCTCCAGTGATTACTAAGGAGAAACTGGGACTACTAACTCCATATGAAGATTTCATGTACAGACATACGTATTTGTTAAACCGAATTCCATTGATGGTTTCTAAGTGAGCACATACTAGCACAGGTTTGGATTTGGAACTGGCATAGGTAACATAGCTGGAATATCTGCAGCAAGATTTGCTTCTCTTACAGTGTCTGAACAGCCGGAGGAATGCTGTGTACACACCGGAGAGCCTGATCTTTAACATTACATGCGTAACAGTGATCAGCCACTCCTCTCAGCACTGTAAGATTTAAGTAAGACAGCCAGCATTGCACCAGCCGGGAAAAGACACTCTCCCTTTGACACTTCACATCCAGGATCAAGTTTCAAACATGTCACTCAGTTCTTCAGCCCACAATCAGAATTTGAGCCTCCTCTCAATCCATCTGGAAATTACATATCCCTGGATTAAATAATCTCTTACACAGAAAGTTTTAGACCCTCCCTTGAACAACATGGGAGGAAGCCAGATCAACAAATGGCTCCCACACTTGACCATCAGTAGTTCTGCTATGGATTCAGATGGGAGAAAGACTGAGAAAAACAAAAATTCTCATTCAAGTGGTTATTCACTGGTATTGTAGGTGCTCAATGGTTTTCCCCTTACCTCCTTCCTTAAAGTGAACCAAATCTGCATTATTCCAAACCGTCATCTTCTGTCTTGGGGCAGTGAAGACAGATATGTGTGACATCTCCCTAGTCACGAGGTTCACAGGGTGCCCGCCCTGCATGGAGGTGAGGAAAAAGGTGCCTCTTAACTGGATACCCCAGCACAGCAGCCAGGAACTGAAAGCCCATCAGTTAGAAACACCCAGAGACAGTGCGGAAGCAGCGCTGGCACCCCAAGGCAAGGGAGCACCTTTCCCATCTTCCAGCAGGGACTGTGGAGGATGCAAGTCCTGTACCCCACTCGGGGATCGTGCCCATGTGCAAGAGAGGGGAGGAGAAATACGACCGTAAGTAATTTCCTCCCTGCTTACCTGGTCCTAACCCTCTCGACTCACACACCAGGTCCGCTTTGACCTCCACTACTCCTCCTGTTCCTGTGAGACACAGGCACAAGTTGCCTTTAGCTTCTGCACCCTATTTTTAAAATCAGTACTGCTTTCTGATTTTTTTCAGGTCAAGCCAAGCTGCCCACGAGTCTGTTGATGCTCCATATGCTGCTGAAAGCTGGAGAGGAAGAAGGGCAAGTGAATACTGGCAGAGATCAAGCAGAAGGAATTGGTATTTCAGTGCCATCGCACGCAACTGAAGATGGAAGTCATTCCCAGTCAGCTCTTCCCTGCAGGAAGGTTTCTCCTTTTAAAAATCTTTCCATGTAAATCCTTAGTGATTATATCACATACTAAATGTAAATGCTGGACACTGGAGGACTGTGCCATGTTTCCCACATACAAAATACACAACTCCATTCAGTGCAAACAATAAATACGTAGCACACTGGAGTCCACCTTCATTTTATCCTTCATGTCTACGTGCTGTGAGGGAGGGGATGTATGGATTCCTAATGTTGTGAACTGAAGTCACTGCTGTTGTCACTGGCTGGTTAGATCTGAAAAGGAAAAGGCTGTTTTTTCAGTTGGCTGCAATTGAAATCTCATGAGAACAGCTGCTGTCGTTTGAGTTCAGGCCAAGATGGCAACATTTGAGAAAAACAACTGATCTTGTGAATTTCCCACCACTTGGAATTGAAATGCAGAGATGCCAGCATCAGACATTTTGTAAGTATAGAGTCCTGATTCAGGCAGGAAACTGAACCTACGAAAGCACCTACCCAGTCATCACCTGTGTCATCCTCTCACCCACACCGCATCTCCAGGGTCTTTAAAGGTCCAAGATCTCCAGAAAGCTCCATGATTCAAAATGGTGGCCAGCAACCAGGCCCAGGATATCTAAAAAGCTCCAGGATTCAAAACAGTGGCCAACAATCAGGTCCAGGAGCTCCAGGTTGGAAATGGTGGCCAGCAACCACTGTCGCTTGCTGGTCACTGTTTCCTACCATGGAGCTTTGTGGAGATCAGGAAGACTCTTCCACTTCGAAAGGAAAGCCTCACTTGGCAGGAGCTAGCTTTCTCATAGATGAGCTGAAGTAAGTCTCACAAGACATACACACCACCACAGCCTTCTGCTCCAAGTACACACCTTCAGTTCTGCCTTTTCTAATACAAGTCTACAGAAATACGCTTAAAATGAACTCTACTAAAATAAATCGCTATCCTATGTACCCAGCTTTCTAAGGCTGACAACGAAGTGCACATGACAGACGTTAATCGTGCCACTTAATGCATGACTGGGTGGATGCTGCAGTAATGTGGGTGGTTTAAAACTGAATACCAACCTGCAGCTGCTGAAGTAACTGAACGCTGCCACGGTTATAACAGCAGATTTGTTATTTGTGTGGACTTATAACACAAAGATCCTTTTAAAATGACCTCATACCTAAAAAGCATTAACCAAGCATTCAAATCACTACTGAAGAATTGTAAGAGAAGTTTTAAGAGCTAATACCTGGTAATGCTAAAAACCAAGGAGTGTATTTTATGCATCTGAAGAACTCATTTTATTGGCTTGAATGTACTCCTTTATTTTCATTCTTTGCAATCTCTGACCAAAATACCAAAACTCTCTTTTATAAAACCCTTTTGTTATTGAAAATTATTCACACTGAGAGATCTGCAAGTAATTTTCACTTCAAAGCTTTCAAAATACTAATCATCTTACATTTGAGTTATGTGGATGATTAGGATGCATGATATACTTCTGCTCCCTCACTGAACGCATGGCAGTGTGAACAATTGTGATAAATTCACATGAAATGTTTGTATCAAATATTTGTAGCTATCTCTTTAAATTTGCAGTCTGCTCAAAGAATCCTGTAACAGGTGCATGTAAAGCAAAACATTTATAAATACTGTGAAATTTTAATTTCTGTCCTGGTTTCAGCTGGGATAGAGTTAATTTCCTTCACAGTAGCTGGTGCAGTGCTATGTTTTGGATTTAGCGGGAGAACAATGTTGATAACACACCGATGTTTTAGTTGTTGCCAAGTAGTGCTTGCTCTAAATCAAGGACTTTTCAAGTTTCCCATGCTCTGCCAGTGAGCAGGTGCACAAGAAGCTGGGAGGGAGCATAACCAGGACAGCTGACCCAAACTAGCCAAAGGGATATTCCATACCATATGAGGTCATGCTCAGTATATAAAACTGGGGAACGAAGAAGGAAGGCTGGGATGTTTGGAGTGATGGTGTTTGTCTTCCCAAGTAACTGTTACGCGTGCTGGAGCCCAGCTTTCCTGGAGATGGCTGAACACCTGCCTGCCCATGGGAAGTGGTGAATGAATTCCTTGTTTTGCTTTGCTTGCGTGCGCGGCTTTTGCTTTACCCATTAAACTGTCTTTATCTCAGCCCACGAGTTTTCTCACTTTTACTCTTCCGATTCTCTCCCCCATCCCACCAGGAGGGACTGAGCAAGTGGCTGCGTGGGGCTTAGTTACTGGCCAGGGTTAAACCATGACAATTTTATTTTAAATGAAAATGAAAGCGTGTTGAAGATGTTTCTCTCTTTTCCTAGTTCTCAGGGCACTCAGCAGATGTTCAGTGAAGAAATGCATTTGAAATAGGAAAAAATGTAACACTTCTTCAGTACTTCAGGTGGAAAACTGCAAAAGGGTTATAAGCTACATAAATATTCCTTCTCCTGTAAATGCTATCCTACAGTCTGCACTTAAAGATGCTAACTCTGACTTTAAAGGAGTATTTACCTTAAAAGTTAAAAGCAGCCATAAGATTCTGCATTTGGAATACAGGCAGCATTCTGTGGGCAACACTGTGCCCACATCAAAATTGATTTAAATGATGACTTCAAGCTCCTTCTTGGTTATAACTTCGTGCACTTGCAAAAAAATGCCAGAAAACCATGATCTAACCACAACCAGTCAAGAAATTCAGTTTTGCATCCCATGGACCAGATGGCAACAGCAGAGTAAAATTGTATTTTAGATTTCAAATTATATTACAGCATAAAAATTTACTTCAGAACTGTCCAACTGTGTCTTAAACCTAGTAATTTCAGACACAGTGGTAGGTAAAACCTTATTTCCTTTCATTAGAGTTAAGTCATTAATATTTCTGTGATAACTACAGTACATCTAAACTGAGCATATTAAGCTGATCAGTCTCCTGACGTGCTTTTAACTTTTCAATTGCTTTCTTAAAAAAAATGGCTAATGTAAATTGCATTATAATTGTCTACATGTATTTTGGTTTTATTGTTTATATCACTGAATTCAAAATAACAAGAAGATATCTAGGTATAAAGTATTAATATAAGAAAGTGTTTTCAAAATCAGTTAATTAGAGTAATTAGCAATTAATGAGATCAATTGGGCATGAACAATCAAACTGAAAGATTTTCTTAGAGGGTACTATTTTTATTAAAAAGCTATGATATTTGACGCTATGATTGGTTTGGTGGGGTTTTTTGCATTCATTGTCCAAATGTCAAGTGACTTTCAAGTACTTTTACACGCAGTTCTGCAGCGAGCATATTTCTGAATAACAGTCTCTGTTTCAGACAAAGTATTCCCAAGTAAGAGTTGAAAATTAAAGAGATTTAGATAGTATATAAAATTTCAGGGAGGCTCTGTCTTCAATTTGTCTGATCAAAGTCCCACTGAAATCAGCTGGGGCTTTTGGTAGGCATGGCAAGCAGGCCAGATTATGTAATGTGACTGAGGTTTAAATATTTTTTTACTCAATTTAACACAATTGCAAGTGTGGAGAAGTGGAGAAAAGTCTACAGAAAACAGTATCAATTTATTTTTTCTAGACTGATCAAAAATACCCAAGTAATTTACATGGTTTGATTCAGTGATCTGCATCACAACCCATCAGTACTAACCGCACTGGTAATGAATGACATTCACAATCATTTTATTTAACTCAGTGTTCTGCAGAAATAGATTCTAAATAATATTTGTAAAGCATGTTCATGTTTCATTCACAGAAATAATTTTGAATTCAATGTTATTCATTACCACATAAACTAAGCTCACACTCCCCTTTTTCTCCTGAGGGTACCAACGTGCTACTCTCCTGAGTGGGCTTAAACTCACAGCCATTAGCCTATCATCTTACAAAATCTCTAAAGAATCACGATTTCATAAGTTTTATCAAATATGCAGCCAGAAAAAAATTGTCAATCTAATTATATGTTTCTGTTGTTGCAAACAAAATCACGTTTACTATTTTAGGGCATTTATTCCCTTTTTTATTTGGACTGAAATAAAGCAGGGGCAAAACAAAGTGGTTCACTGAATAACTAAGCTACTAAATTTTAACACATATTTACATTACTTATTTGTAAATACCCTGGTGGCTACAGGGTTTTCTATTTATTGTTTACAAAGCCAAAAGCAGGCTGTCTCTGCACAGTACATGAAAACGAAGGGTGAAATTTCCCTGCAGTCACTGGCTTCTAACACTTGCCAAGCACAGGTCACTGAACAGAAACTGGCCCTTATCACGCAGTTCAATGGTTGTTACCAGTACGAAATTCAAAGCTCTGTCTTCAGACAGTTTGTTCGAGACTTTGGACCCGCACCCAGATCACCGCTGCAACCACAAAGCTCACCAGAAGCACTTTGATTATGCTTCTTACAAAGCAAGGAAGGCCTGGTGTGTAGCACCATCCTTCATACAGTATACTGCAATGAAGAATAGGGGACCGAAAAGTGAGCAGGGAAGCAGCTGGAGTTCAACATAACTGAGTTGATTCTTCCTTTAATATTCACTCCTGTGAGTCGCTTCACAACTCCAGCATTTTAAAACTCAGCATTACAAAACTCAGCATTACTGACAGCAGCCAAGGTGTGAAAAACTGAGATGCCAGCCTACATGCAGTTGAGGTCGGCTTGCAGGGCATACATTACTTCATGGGTGGGGTATGCTTTTGTAAAGACAAAAAGCAAAACAGAAAAGAAGGCTGATTTTTCCTCCTTACCTGATTATGAAAAAAAAAATAAATCTAGTAATATTGTTAATACACAAAGGTAAATGAAATAGGTGCTTCCCAGCCACTTAAGAACTAAGCAACTATAATTCAGACTCAGTAAGTGCATAGTAATTAGCAGGTAAAACAACAGCAAATTTGTTATTTCAATGTTAGTAAATATTTGGATTTCATTGTTATTTAAATGACAGGTCAAAATTGTTATCTATTCAATCCTATTTCCCAGCAGCAAAGCAAAATGCATAGACTTATATATGAAATTGTATTTTAATGTAACTAAGGAATCAGGGTACCCAATTACAGTCTTTCAAAAAGGAACAGGTTTTCAAACAACACCAACCCTGAAAATCCCCAAAGAAGTTCCACCTAACAACTGGCAGACTTCAACGGCAGTTTTTAAAATTAAGGCCACCATGCTTAATAGGCACAATTTTTTCAATATTTTTGAACAACTACGATATTCTGCTCTGGAAACTGCTAAAACAATGTGAGGAAACATTAAAACCAGTTCTCTTGAACAGCTATAGCAAGTATGTGGTGAAGTGAACCACATGAAAATTAAATGGACCGTGCTAAAAACAGAAGCATATGTCAACTGGGAACACACGCAGTAACATCACATTTTAAATAGCTCATGGCAAACAGCAAAATCAGGTAACATACAATGTTGCCGTGCTACTGAATTGCACTTATAGTAGGTAAATGACAGTTACACTTTAAAAGATAAGCAAAGGATGATTCAGCCAAACTTATGTCCTGCTTTAACTTATTTTAAATTCTAAACCAGTGGTTTTTAACCCAGTGATTAATGACATACTAGAATGGTACAGGAGTTTCAAACACTTAGCTGATAAAGAGATGCACAGTTAGGTTAAGACATTACAAAACTTTTTAACACTATGCATCTTCTAATTTTAAGTAAACACACATTTTGTCCTTACACCTAACTCCCACTTACCAGATTTTCTATACTGAGAGGGGTGCTATTGGCTGCACAGAATTCAGCAAAAAACAGCATCTAAAAAACAGTCACAGTTGGCAGAGACTGGCATATTCTCAAGTACAGGTTTGCAAAATGACTATGGGAACTTCCTGGCTAATGGATCTGTATGATTACGGGACAAACCTCCCTGCTGACTCTGCACTTTCAAAAGCATTCAGATTTTGTATGAGTCTCGCTGTGCAGAGAATGTGTGTGTTTCAGAGAACGTGGAAAAAAACTTCTTCAGTACAGTTTATTCATGCTGACATACCTTTCCTTAACACCCCTGGAACAAGTGGGTTTTCTTTTGTCCAGAACAGACTTTCTCAGGTGAAGACCACGAAGCTTCTAGATATTAAAGGTTACCTCTTTGCTTGTGGAGCTCAAAGACAATGAGTGCTGGAACGGAGAAAGAACACAACCCCATACATTGTTCCCCTCAGACAGATGACATCACACACGGGACAAACTTCTGCCAGCTTTAGAAAGAGCCAGTAAAGAAAGTGAAAGTATCTTCAAACAGAAGCCAAAAACCCAATGTGCTGGTTTTGGTAATTTTCTTCACAGTAGCGAGTATAGGGATATGATTTGGATTTGTGCTGGAAACGGTGTCGATAATGCAGAGATGTTTTCAATATTGCTGAGCAGTGCTTACACAGAGCCAAGGCCTTTTCTGCTCCTCACCCCATCCCACCAGCAAGGAGGCTGGGGGTGCACAAGCAGTTGGGAGGGGACACAGCTGGGACAGCTGACCCCAACTGACCAAAGGGATATTCCATACCATAGGAGGTCATGCTCAGCACGTAAAACTGGGGGAAGAGGAAGGAAGGGGGGGGGGGGGGGGGGGGGGATGTCTGGAGTGATGGCATTTGTCTTCCTGGGTAACCATTACATGCGATGGAACCCTGCTGTCCTGGAGATGGCTGAACACCTGCCTGCCCATGGGAAGTGGTGAATGAATTCCTTGTTTTGCTTTGCTTACGTGCACGGCTTTTGTTTTGCCTGTTAAACTGTCTGTATCTCAACCCAGGAGTTCTCTTAGGTTTACTCTCCTGACTCTCTCCCCCGTCCCACCGAGGGGGCAGTGAGCAAGCGGATGTGTGGTGCTTAGTTGCCAGCTGGGGTTAAATGACAAGTCTTTTTTTGATGCCCAGTGTGGGACTTGAAGGGTTCAAGATAACATCAAATTTGATTAGAATGCACTAGATTGAATTTATAGCTGTCATTGCTGTTCAGCTATTAAAGGGCAGGCTCCTGCGCTTGCCATGCGGCTTGCTTGCCTTGCTGTGTATTAGAGTCTAGTGCTCGTTAGCAGCTGCTTTTGCTGTCTCTGCTTCCTGTACTGCTTATCATCTCCCTGTGCTGTGCCCAGGAACATTCTGATAACAGCAATGGCGATGCGCCTGGGCTGGCAGGTGGCCAGGGCATCGCTGCTGTTTCCATGCTGCTGTACTGGACAGGCTGGAACTCCAGTGTGAACTCAAGTCAAAAGGACTGTGACCTGTGGACGTATCCAGACGGAAGCAGGAAACCCTGAAGTGTCTGTGGCCATGACTATGCCTGCAGCACAGCAGGTATGCCTCTGAAGGGGTTGTGGCCCAAGGAAAAGTCCATGCTGCAGCAGGTACAGCCTGAAGCATCAGTAGCTGTGCATGAGGTCATGCTACAGCACCTCAACGCACACGGCCATGGATAAGCTCACAACAGAGCAGGTAAAACCCTGTAAAGACTGCAGCCAGGGATAAGGCCATGTTAGAGCAGGTTTACTTCTGAAGGGACTGCGGCTGTGGGTAAGGCCATGCTGGAACAGGTCTATCTCTGAAGGCACTGTGGCCCACAGAGAAGGCCATGTGGGAAAAGGTGCACCTCAAAGTGACTGTCCTGTGGGTAAGTCTATGCCACAGCAGTTGTGCTCCTGGAGAGACTGGCTCATAGATGAAGCTGCACTTGCAGCAGGTACAACCCTAGGGGACTGCAGTCTGTGGATAAGTCCAAGCCAGAGTAGGTGCAAGAGGAAGAGTTCACTGCAACGTTAAACCCTACGGGCTGGTCCAAAGGGACCAGGGGTGGAGTTCGTAATGGAAATGCCTTTAAACTGTTGCAACCTGGGATTTGAGTTTCATGTTATGGGAATTACTACAGCAGGAACCTACTGAACCAGTGGAGGACAAGCCTTACAAGAAACAGCACAAGTGCACCAGGGACCCAACCTGAGCTGGCTTTAGCGCCCAGTAACTCCACACAACACACCACCTCTCCTGTCCTGAGTGACCACCATAACAACCAGAGGCCAAAGTCATCAACTAAATGAACTCAACTGATATTTTGTGGACATTTTACAAGGGTGGTCCACAGACTAAAAGAATTATATCTGTGTATTATTTCAAAGGATCAGAAAGTGGGGGGGTGGGGGGGGGTGATTAATAAGCATGTATTGGATGGTGTGGGATCCGAGCATGACATAAATGGTATGGAATAAAGGGTGCAGAATGTGCTGGGTTTGGCTGGGGTGAAGTAAATTTTCTTCACAGTAGCTACTATGGGGATATGTTTTCGACTTGTGCTGAAAACAGTGTTGATAACACAGGGATGTTTTAGTTGTTACTGAGCAGTGCTTAAAGTCAGGGCCTTTTCTGCTTCTCACCCCACCCCACCAGCAAGGAGGCTGGGGGTGCACAAGAAGTTGGGAGGGGACACAGCTGGGACAGCTGACCTTAGCGGACCAAAGGGATATTCCATGCCATATGATGGTCTTGCTCAGCATATAAAGCTGGGGGAAGAAGGAGGAAGGGTGGGACATCTGGAGTTAATGCATTTGTCTTCCCAAGTACCTGTTCCACATGATGGAGCCCTGCTTTCCTGGAGATGGCTGAACACCTGCCTACTGATTAGAAGTGGCGAATGAGTTCCCTATTTTGCTTTGCCTGTTAAACTGTGTTTAACTCAACCCATGAGTGTTCTTACTTTTACCCTTCCCTTCCCCATCCCACTAGAGGGGGGGGTGAGTGAGCAGCTGTGTGGTGCTTAATTGTTGGCCGGGGTCAAACCACAACAACCAAAAAAGTCAAAATGTTACAAATTTCATTGATCATACCATTTTAGCCAGAGTTGTGGATGCCCTGGATGCTGAGTGCTCTAGGTGTTGTGCAGTCACAAAAGCACAGCCCCTGACAGCTGATTATCCAAGTACAGGGCATGCCACAACACATGGACACCAACAGATGGGAAAGCAGAAGGAAAGAATGAGTCAGTATTAGCCCCTGTGTCAAAAAAGCTGGCACGTGAAGTCTCAGATATAACTGCAGGTCCACTGAGGAACAGTCACATAACAAGGAAGAGCAAAACTTGTAACCATTTTTAGAAGGGTGATTAAAGCACCCATTAGCCTGGGCACGCAACGTTTTATTCTGATCTACACAGCACACATGACTTTAGGCAGGTCTTGCTAGTATGCTTTTGAAGGAAATTATGATCAAAGACAGAGGTAGACTTAAGAAAACTGAGAAGAAAGAATAATTTAAGAAAATATGGGTCACATCAGACCAGTGGCAAGATCCTCCTTTGATGAACTGACTGCTTTTTCTAAACAAAGGCTGACATAGTTGATCTAAATTTCAATAAAGCATTTCATATAGATTCAAATGCAAAGTCATTGGTTAAACTGAAGATTTCTTCAGCATCCAAGCTGAAGAAAAGGCAGGAAAATATTTATCTGAGAGGGGTACTACCAGCCAAAAGGAGGATGACTAATCAAGTTTCACAGAACTGGGATTAGGATTGCCTGTATTTATCATTTATTTCAATAGTCTTTACACAAGAAGTATAGTAGTGATGAAGTTTTCTTGCAATACAAATTCAGGAGGCAATGTCAATTAAGAGAAAGATTGAACAGTACACAAAGTCAAATGACCTTGAGTAACACAGTAAGATTACATTTTGTACTACTGAATGTAACACCAGGCAGCTACAGATTAATAACATCTCTGACAAGCTACCAGTTCATTACCGGGAAAGGAGTAAGGAAAGTGAGACACCAACTATCCCAAGTCTGCTCCCTCTTCACAACATGGCTGTGAACAAGAAATGCAATCCCAGAATATGGTGAATATAACGCATTTCGGATAGAGATGGGAGAATTCTGCCATTGTAAAAGCTCTCTCAAAACCTCACCTGTACTGCTAAAAGCTGCGGACAACCCAGTGAAAGCCTCATGGTGTGCCCAGCTTAAAATGTCCTTTCTTTGTAATAATGTTATAGAAACAGGCAGCCAAGGACAGCCTACAAAACTATACTAGACCTCTCGTTAAAGCATTTTGGCAATGTCGCGTATGTATTGCCTTAATTCATATGCTGTATGTATTGTAATTATGTATTGAAGTTTCACCTAAAGGCCTTCTAAACCCTCATTAATGCAAACTGTATTAAACAAAGACAGGAAATTAATTAATGAGACAGCAGGAAACAGCGGCCCATGTTTCTGCATGTTACTGCAGAAGCGGTACACTTTGCTTTGTTAGTGGTGCACTCACTTTGTTAGGTCCATATGCCAATAATAAGTAACAGTAATTAGCAACAATTACTTTTTGGTCAGTCCTTAAGAATTCAAGGACTTATAGACCTTAAAAAAGTAATGAAAAAATGTATCAGGTAAATGTGTAAGGTCAGAATTTAAAAGTAGAATGCAGAGAAATGAAAGGCACCACTGGAAGAACCAGAAGAAAAGCCTAAGAGTAACAAACTTCCCTACCTCCCAGAGAGCCTCCGCAACTGCAGCAACTTTCAGCCTAGCTCAGATGATGAATCTGTCTGTAAGTTGCAGATCTTGGTAGCCACCCACTGACAATTCTTGAATTTTAAGAATAAATTATGGCTCTGGCCAACCTCCTTCTCCCTCTATTTTAGGAAGAGGGGAGAGAGAAAAACCTCTTGGAACATTCTGCTAGAGAAAAAGGCCACCAGGATGACCTGGGAATGGAGCTTGCCTGAGGAAAGGAGCCCCAAATAGCTCATTTAGTCATCCTAACAAATCTTGGAAGAATGTAACACTGTCTTCTTTAACTACATCAGAGTAAAAACACACAGAAGAAAAGAGATGAACAATAAACACCACATACACACTAGCTAGAAAATAAATTCAGCCTGGAATTTATAACATCTAATTAGCAGGCCAGATTGGAGGATTGATCTCTTCTAGCTGGCATCCGAGGCCTTGTGACAGAGGAACCCTTTTGCAGAGATTTGAATAGATACATGTATGCGTATGAAATGCACCACTCCTCCTCTAACACATCTGAAAATACCAAGTCCTCCTCTGCAGCTGAATACTGGAAAACATATTTTTTAACCAGTTTCTAAAAGCATCCTGTGAATATCAAAAATAAAATTTACAGAGCCACAGAATGGCCAGCTTCTTATATTTTACTTTTCCATAAGTACATAAGCAGCTGTAAGTACACTTGGAATATCACTGAACTCACCAAATATTTAGATTGAGCTTTTCAGGTCAGGTAATAAACACTGCACAGAGAATCTGAATCAGGCTATAGCATGCATGAGGAGGAGGACAGAAAGAGCATGGGAAACACTAATAGAATTACATGGTTACTCAATTTAGATATAAATATTATCCTTCTGATTCAGATGTGTGATCATCGTTTCATTGCTGGTCCTTTGAAGTGAAAACACACATAAAATCGTGAGGAGATATTTTTATCCATTATCTGAATTATTTGATACCACCATGATATCTGAATTATAAGGGAAGCTGCTACTAAGACCCATTTTATCACATGAAAGCAGTATGCTGAATTAACTATAATCTAAATTATGATCCACCAATATACAAAATAGGAATTTTATCCAGGTATCATTATCTGACAAGTACCTTTCAAAACAAAATTGAAATTTATCTGTGTATGTGTGCACATATACATGGTTTTCCTTCAAATAAAGATTTCGAAGACCCACAAGTAATTGAACTGCTATACAGTGAGAGGTAATCGAAGGAGATACTGTCATATAAAGAAGTCTTTCCTTAAACTAGCACAGACAGAAGCAGGCAGCACCCACATTGACCACCTGATGCTTAACACACTGGTTCTCACCTGGAAGAGGCACACCAGCTTTCCAGGGACAGAAGGAACTCCAGTTCTGCTTTCACAGGCAGCTGTCAGCACATTGGTTTGAGTCACCTTGTTGCAGCACAAACAAACTAGTAGGTTGCAAGAAAGCTTTACCATGGATCAGATTCTACTATCTGGACTGTATCTCCTTCCTCCAGAGGTCAGACCACACTCCTCCTCCACCCAACCCCCTCTCCCACACTCCTCAGGGCTGTTTAACCACCTAGTGGAATGAGCTACAGCTGCGCATCATCCATGTCAATCAACCCACTGCCTCTGCAGCCAGGCCACAGCTGCATGTTATCAATGCTGACCAACCCACTGCCTTCATTCCTCTACAGCACCTGACTCTGCGAGCCAGCACACAGCTCTCCGAGGCACCTTCCCTATAAGGCTGCTGTTCTAGATCTGCCTGCCTTTGGATGAAAGGTAAGGTAAAAAGCCAAAAAGAGCCTACTGCTCACTGGTGGTGATTCTGCTGAAATCACCTGTGCACAAAGCACTGACCACTGCTGACAAAACACTACCCGCTGGGAGAAATTCAGCACTGTAGCCAGTTCTCAGCTTTCTCCACTGTTTCGCTAATTTAACCCACAGCATGGTGGTGAACTGATCTAGCTAGATCAAAAGCCAGTGGAGACATCACTTTAACTGAACTCTGTCATTTGATTCAGAAAGGCATGTTGGGTACCTCAAACTTACATTTCATAATGGTTCCATGACACAGCCGCTGCTCTAAGGCTTTTTTCTTTTTTCTGAGGGCTTTTTTCTTCTTCTTTTTTGCCAGGGGGAGGATGGCAACGTGGGTTTTGTCTGGAAGCAGGAGGGTGTTGAATCCAGTGGTTGTCCAATTCTCTGTGCCACTGTCAGGCTACAGTCAGGTCACATCTTATTTTTCATTAACTTGAATCTTGATATCCAGCTACAAAACTGCCCAGTCTCAAAAGGACCAAAAGAGCGATATGCTTCCTAAACCTAGTGTGAACTGGCAGGGAAAGACTTTCTGGGAATTATGATATGTGAATCTGACAGAGAAGAATTTAGATGCATTGCTTCTGATACACCACGGCTTCACTGTGCATAAAAATCAGCTATGATTTACACAGCTACCCAGAATACATCTCCAGGGCCTGGATCTTGAGTAGGTTCTAGTTTGCAGCTCTGAGCTTCAGAGCAGAAGAAGCTGTGACCTTTATGTCCTGTTAGCCCATTCAGGGTGTCTGCGTGCACTGATTACATCAGAAACTGGTGTGCTGGAATCTACTTGCTGGATCATGCTCCTCAGGCCAGATGCCTAGAGTTAGGGGCTGAAGAAGCTCTATTTCTACCAGAAGCCATCTTTCTGGACATACTCTTAACTACTGATCTAAGCCAAACGAGTTTATTCCTCCTTTTTAAGCTCAAGCAGAAGTTCCACAATTCCGTTTGCTTCAAGAAACCATGCATATCTGTGCATACACAAAACAGAATATGAAAAGAAATTGTATATGCTATGTTACAGGGCTACCGTTATTTGTCTTGATTCATTGGTTGCTTGTATTTCAATATTGTTCACCTCTCTGGGAAGATGGTATACATCTCACTGGCATTTTCAGCTGAGGGGACCCTGTACAGATGTTTAGTGGCACCAGCATCACTGTGAACACAAGCCCCAAGCCCAGCCTGGCTCACACCTCACACGCTCTTGATGACAATGTACTGAAGAGGCAAACGTGGGGAAAGAGATTTCCTTTCTGCAAGCAGCAATGCAAGGCCTTCATGTATTCACTTACTGCACGCTCCTCAGGCTGATTTACGACACAGATAATTTGAGGGAGATGTGTTAAGTGGTTTACACACAGAGAGAAAAGTCTACCTCTGAGCAGCGCAAAGACCTCACAGGTCCCTATGCTATCCAGAAACTATCTGTGTGCCTCCCTAAGAGCAGAGGACATACAATTTCCAAAGGTGACAAACAGCATCGTCATTTTAGCTACCTCTCAGATATTAAACTGACGTGCCACCAAAGTTTTGAAAACTTACGTATGGGGGAGGGGTGATGGTTATAATTTGCTGATGCACATTGAAAAAATGCACATATAGGACTAACATGCTAATTCAGCTTACAGATTTCTTGATTTCTGAGTTTTCACACATGGAAACCAAAGGAATTTCCATGTGGAAAACCACCGATTTTTTTTTCTAGGAACTGAACACACAGTACAACAAATAAATGTGCACACACGAGCACACAGGCATGCACCTGTCAGCCACAAAGTGCCAAGTCCATCCAACCTGGGGTTTGGGGTGCAGAATGCAGCCATCACATTGCAGTTGTTACCCCAACCTCCTTTACTAGCCAAACGGGCTATGAGTCATTTCATCTTAGCATAAAGGTAAAAAAAAAAATAGGTTCTTCAAGGGTGTGATTCATCTGTCCTGTTTCTCTCCATTCCCCACACAGGGAGCCTTGGGTGACTAACTCAGATGTAGACGTCTACATTTTGCCATATGATTCCCACTCACAGTCTGTAATTTCCCAAGCAGATCATGCAAGAGCAGGAGATTCCAAAACTGAAGAAGGGAGGCAATAGAGACAATTTCCCTGTCCTCCCCCCACCTATGTCAAGTTAATTATATATGTTGCTCTTATATTGTGTGTGGTCGCTAGAAAGATCTGACAACATACCTTGAATTGTAAAACTATCAAAATATTTTCCAGGTACTACTTTTTTCTGATATTCAAGTTGAAAGTTATTACAAGGCCATGAAAAAGCTCACAATGAGTATCACACTTTCAGGGAAGGAAGGAGTTAGATGAAATGATAATTCAATTGACTAAGTGAAAACTGGTTCAAGGGAAAGAAATCAGCATGTCACAAGGTCTGGGCATCTCAAAGGACAACCTAGGTTCAGGCAATCTGAAAAGAAAAAGGGGGCTGATTTGTATTCTCACAAACAACTTCAGCTAATCAAATTTTTGTAAATTGATTAACAAAAACAAAGGAAGAAGCAGGTGTCCCTGTAACTGCTCTGAATATTAATTTGAAAACTGTAGTGTCCAGATGACCCTCAGGATTGGTAAGGCTCAATTGTCAGTGGTTCTGGAAAGCACTGGGTAGGATTTTTAATCTTCTCTGGAGGTGGCAGCAAAGTGGGAAGAAAAAGAGGAGCCACTCTTTTGTTCACCCAGAGAGACCCAGAGATGAGAGGAAGAAACAGTACAAGGTGATGTGTGAGGGAAAGCAAAGAGCATGAAGCAGTTCAGCAGAAGTTTGGAATCATCACAAACCTTATTTACAGTGGGGAAAAGAAATTCCTAATCCTGCTACCCAGAACACGGTCACTCTAGAAGCAGTGGCAGGGTCCATTCTGACAGCTTCAGCTATGAGAAATTACATTTCACTCCTCCTCATTTGCATCTTCTGACCTTGATGGTTTTCTCTTGTAATTTCTACTTTCCTGAGCAAAAGCACAATGACTTTCTTTTCTGAAATATGTACTGTTGTTGCTCAGTGTCCAAAGTCACCTCAGATGATGCACACTGAACATACTACTTTCATAGAGGCAGAAAATCCAAATAAAGCAGTGCTGCACACAGATATTTTTGAAGAACAAATCTCAGGATCCCAAGCAATGAGATGTCTGCCTCATAACCTGCAAGCTTGTTTGAGGAAAGGTGTCAGAGGAAAGGAGAGATCCCTATTAGTGAGTATTTTTAGTGTTCCCCTGAGAAGAGGCAGACAATGAAATTACAGTTTATGACTTTGGGAAAACTGCTGTCACAAAAAATTAATTATATTACCACACTGTATTAGATATTGGTACATTACCTACAAATATACTTTACAGAAGTACTGGACCACCACTACAGTCCACTTACACAAATCCTGTCTGGAATCTCCAGAAGATAATACACCTCTGCTTTTCTTTCCAGACATTGATTTGAGCTGCTTTACTCTTTTTTTTTTTTTTCCTCCAGTTTTGTCATTAATCTTACAAGAATTTCCAGAGATATTTCCATGTTAACATACTTGTCTTTTAAAAGTGAAGCACAAGGAAATTTCCGTCTTTAAAAGACTTTCTTTCTTCACAACCAAGAGTAACGTATTCCTTCTATTAAAATACTTTGCAGACTCATTTTCTTCCAGTTCGCATCTAATGCATTTAGGTCCCAAACCTGTAATGAGCACAGATGCAGGGGTCTGCCCACACACAGCAGGAAAAGGGCCATAACTCTGACTCATCTGGTAATTTATGCTTCTATACTGGTGTTACAATAATGTTAATATTACATGAAAATATTTCTATAACACTTGTAATATTTGTCAGAAAATAATATTCAGAGATGGTCAAATTGCCACCATGATTCTTACGTGATCAGAGTATCTCATCCTCCAGCAGGCTGCACTGGCGAAGCCATGCCAGAACCCAACGCAGGTGCTTTGGGATTGCCACCGTTTGCAATGCCCTGAGCGACTGACAGAGCCTGGAGGGGCAAGGAGAGAATATGCCGGCAAATGAAAATATCCAACTCGGTTGCTGTGAAAGCCTCCACATTCTGTGGCGTAAAATGCCTTGCCTGCTGCCAACCACACACTAACCAGCAGATCTTTGTTACGGGCTAACACTGCTGTCCCTCGTTAAAGCGTACATGCATCTCATGTTCCTGTCTCTAACAAATGCAAAAGAAGCTAGCCAAGTCTCTCAGAGAGTGTACAACAAGTGAAAAAAATGAAATTACACTTGCTTATGTGCAGTAATCACTGTACAGGACAGGTCTAACATAGACGCAGGATAGGTCACATGAGGAATAAACATACAGGAGTTTTACATATTTATATATACGCATTTCATCTCAGCTAGGATAGATGTAAAATTTGAGACCGGAACTGAAACTTTTGGACGGTATTCCTAAAATCTCACTTAATCAATTAATTTAATTCAATTAAAAAATGCTCCCCTCCATTTTTTGCTTTTTAAAACTTGTAGCATACATCATTGGTGAAATATAAAACACGTAAGAGATCTGCAATTTTGACTTGGATGCACAAAGATAATTTTATGCAAGTTTTGCCACAGTTTGATTTCCCTTTGTTCAGAAAAAGCTGGTTATCCCTTCCATGCTTGTGTTTCAAGTATCTTTATTCTTTTGTCATCAAGTATACCAGGCATTGCATTACAGAAAGGTAGCTCAAACTCTCAGTAAGCAGTGATGGAATTTTCTAGGATGTGTTTTGATTTCTTCTCTGCCAAGAAAACAAGAAAAGAAGATTCCGAGATTAAAAACAAAAAACAACCACAGTTTGATTTGAAATAAAACTGCTGCTCTGAATGACTGAAATGAGTTTTTTTAAAAACAAACTCTAACATACTAAAATGCCTATATAAAAACTTTGAACAGATATAAGTATGAAAGACATAATTGTGTGAGTGAATGCATGCATGTGGCAGAGTAGGAAGCTGCTTCCACCCTTCTACAGAAGGTGGAAGCAAGGACAGGTAGCCTGGGAGGAACACAAAGAAGCTGTTCAAGCAGGCAGGACCAGGTTAGGAAAGCTAAAGCCCTGATAGTATTAAAACTGGCCAGAGACGTCAAGGGCAGCAAGAAAAGTTTCTATAGGTATGTTGGTGATAAAAGGAAGACTAGGGAAAACGTGGGCCCTCTCCAGAAGGAAACAGGAGACCTGGTTACCCGGAGAATGCGTAAGGCTGAGGTACTCAACAAAGTTTTTGCCTCAGTCTTCACCGGCAAGTGCTCCTGCCACATTGCCCAAGTCGCAGAAGGCAAAGGGCTGGGAGAATGAAGAACCACCCACTGTAGGAGAAGACCAGGTTTGACACCATCTAAGGTGCACAGGTCCATGGGACTCGATGAGATGCATCCACATGTCCTGAGGGAACCGGAGAGCGAAGTTGCTAGGCCACTATGCATCATATTTGAGAAGCCGTGGCAGTCTAGTGAAGTTCCCACTAACTGGGAAAGGAGAAATGTAACCCCCATTTTTAAAAAGAGAAAAAAGGAAGACCCACAAAACTACAGGCCAGTCAGTCTCACCTCTGTGCCCAGAAAGATCATGGAACAGATTCTCCTAGAAACTCTGCTGAGGCACATGGAATATAAGGAGGTGATCGGTGATAACCAACACGGCTTCACTAAGGGCAAATCGTGCCTGACAAATCTGGTGGCCTTCTGCAATGGGGTTACAGCATTGGTGGATAAAGGAAGAGCAACTGATGCCATCTACGTGGACCTGTGCAAAGCATTTGATACTGTCCTGCACAATATCCTTGTCTCTAAATCAGAAAGACATAGATTTGACAGATGGACCACTTGGTGGATAAGGAATTGGCTAGACAGTCACACTCAAACAGTTGCGGTCAACAGCTCAATGTCCAAGTGGAGACCAGTGATGAGTGGCGTTCCTCAGGGATTGGTATTGGGACTGGTGATGTTCAACATCTTTGTTGGTGGCATGCATGCTAGGATTGAGCGCACTGTCAGCAAGTTTGCTGACAACACCAAGCTGTGCAGTGCAGTCAGCATGCTGGAGGGAAGGGACGCCATCCAGAGGGACCTTGACAGACTTGAGAGGTGGGCCTCTGTGATCCTCGTGAAGTCCAACAAGGCCAAGAGCAAGGTCCTGCACATGGGTCAGGGCAATCCCAAGCACAGATACAGGCTGGGCAGTGAATGGACTGAGAGCAGCCCTGAGAAGGAGAAGGACTTGAGGCTGATGTCTGATGAGAAGCTCAACATGACCTGGAAATGCGCGTTTACAGCCCCAAAAGCCAGCTGTATCCTGGGCTGCCTCAAAAAGGGCATGGCCAGCAGGTCGAGGAAGGTGATTCTCCCCCTCCACTCTTGTGAGATCCTACCTGGAGTACTGTGTTCAGCTCTGGGTCCGCCTGCATAAGAAGGACATTGGCCTGTTGAGGCAAGTCCAGAGGAGGGCCATGAAGATGATCAGATGGCTGGAGCACCTCTCCTATGAAGACAGGCTGAGAGAGTTGGGGTTGTTCAGCCTGGAGAAGAGAAGGCTCCAGGGAGACCTTATAGCAGTACCTCAAGGGGGCCTACAAGGAAGCGGAAGAGGGACTTTTTAGTAGAGCCTGCAGTGGTAGGACAAGGGACAATGGCTTTAAACTGAAAGAGGGTAGATTTAGGTTAGATGTAAGGAAGGAAATCTTTACTACAAAGGTGGTGAGGCACTGGCACATGTTGTTGCCCAGAGAAGCTGTGGATGCCCCATCCCTGGGAATGCTCAAGGCCAGGTTGGATGGGGAAAGCAACGTGGTCTAGCGGTAGGTGTCCCTGCCCATGGCAGGGGGGTTAAGGTCCCTTCCAATCCAAACCACTCGATGATTCTATGATTCTTTGTGTACTTATGTGCATATGTATGCTACTGGATAAGACAAGGTTTGGGAACAAAACAGCTTGCACAAATGCAGTGCCTAAGTTCTTGAGATCTCTTCTTGGAAAGGTCAGATACTTTAACTATTCTAGATCCTTTCCAAGTTTTGCTATTATGGGTTATGGTCACTTAAGTCCTAACCCAAACAAAAACATCTGGTATTTGTTTATTTCTTACTAAATGAAAAACCTGCTCTGATTCATTCCTTCCTGTATGAATTTAAAAAAAAAAAAAAAACAAAAAACAAAAAACCAACTCTACACTGTTTCCTACCTCTACCTGGGTTGTGGCCTGTGATGTGCAAACACAAGCATTGTGATAAGGCTTTGAGGGTCCCTACTCCTGGGGAGCTGTGGTGCAAGGAGGGATGGGGAGAAAGATACCTACAGGTTCATCTTTCTTAAGCTAGAGGATGGCAAGTGGCAGCTGGAGTTGATTAGTTCTTCAATCACTCAAAGTTATTACTGCATTAAATTAAGGCTGCTTGAAGGCACGTGGAGCAATTTACCTTGCAAAAAAATAAAGAAATTAACAAAACTGCAGGTGAAGAAACCATTTTCTGATCCCCTGGTTCACACTTCCTTAGCATCTTCCATCCAAGGATCTCAAAGGATTCAGAGACCAAAATCTTCTGAAGATGAGTCCCAACTTTTTCTGCTCAGAGGTTACCACTGGCACAGGTTTGTGTCTGCCTCTCACTGAAGGTATCTGTGAAGCCTTTTGAGGTCCAGCCCAAGACTGCACTCCATGGTGCAGGCACAGGTTCATGCACAACTGGCAGGCACGCTTGGAGGCACACCCGAGGTGAAGTGTACAAACAGGGCGATCACATTACTGCATCACCAGGTGTGTTTGCACAGGTCTTGCAGCACTTGACAGGCAGAGCACTCAAAAGCACACTGCAGACATCTCTGAGATGACTCTTTTGGAAATGGCAGATACACCCACCCATTACGCTTCCCTCATCCACAAACACACATCTTTGGATTACTCTATCCCTTCTTATTTCCTGCAAAGAAGTTTGTCCTTCCCCTTCCACAGTATACTGTGAGTACAAAATTAAGAGAATGAATTAAAAAAAAAAGACAAAGCCCATTTGCTAGGATGACGCGCTCACTAGGGAATCAAAACAGCACCCTCCACCACTACGCAGCACATTATGGGGCTTCAGAAATGTAAAAGCCATGGTGCCATGAAAAGAAGCATTCCTCCAAGGAGCAACAGCAGGGAAGTATGGGCAGAGGATTTAATTTTGCACACTTTTAGCTACTGGTATTTCATTTCGAACACACAGCTCCCTTAAGAGGTGAAATCCTCAGGGCACAGCACTGGGGAGGATGGGGTGGTGGCAGCTGAGGACAAATCTCTGTAGTTCTGACTGCCCACACGACACATCTAGGGTTGACTGCAATGTCTGAAGCAGCCCAGAACCACACAGGTACAATGTTGCTGTAAAGCTTTAATCCCCTTCCTTTTTATATTCAAATTACCTTCCATGCATCACAATCTCATCCGATTACTTAATTTCACGCACATTTCTGAACTGGTTTATAACAAATATATCGGTATATACACACTACATACACATTATATATAACACATTTAAACATACTACAGAAAGACCACATAAATTGCCAGTAAAGGATGGTCAAGACCCTCACCTTTGAAGTGATACATCTTGCTTCTAAAAACCTTTTTTAGGATTCAGATTTGCATTCGTCATGAAAAAGTCTTAGCCATCAGGATCCAGAGTATTTGGATATATTCTCCCCCACACCTGATGCAGCTGACAGAAAAATACTGAACTACTTACTAACTCAGTGTATTTGAAATTACCAAACTCCCTTCACAGCTCACTAGTTAAGACATATGTTTAGGAACCTGACTGGGTAAGATTCACTCCCCAGTCCAATGAGTATTTTTAAACATGTAAAAAGACTTTGGGGTTTTGTTCTTTGGCTTCGGTTGTGGGGGTTTCTTCCAGGGGGAGAAATGAGAGAGAATTTTCTGATTAAGCATAACTTTAAAAGATACCATTTTCAGTCACTGTATAATCCAGTATTATTTTTTTTTTCCTGCTTTGGGGCTATATCCCAAAAAACAGTAACCAGCACACACACAGCAGCACTGACCAGAGAGCGTCTCTTACTCCTTCTAGTCTACATGGACTACGTAACACAGTAGGAAAAACATTCAGAAGCATTCATCTTTCCTTCAGACACCAACACAAATCTCTTGATTTCACAAAGATCTAGCCTGGCAGCAAGTTCTTGAAAAAACAAAGAGAAGAAAAGGATAGCCATACCAATGTGTCTGGAGAGTACAACAGTCTCTTTGCTTTATAGCTCCCACCTGCAATTCAGTGCAATGACAGTAGCATCAAAAAAGCTACTGGTTAGATACCGTATTACCATTCCAATAGCAGCAGAGGTATTCAGTACATTCAGCACTTCAGCTCTCTTTCAGAAACACCACATCTACACCAAAGTCAAGGGGGACAGTACCTATTGACCTCAGTGGGGCAAGGGTTTCACCATGAGTCGCTGTAGACAGTATCACACTAAACACTCCACGCTCTTCATATCTGTCAGGATATATTACAGGGTAAACTTCCACCGTTTATTCAGGATTAGACTTTTCAGAAAAAGGAAATAGAATACACAAATGAGATCGAACAGAAAGTCCTTTAAAACAAGCCTCAACAAATATCACCTCTTATCAATGTGCTGTGTTTATTTCTTTCCACAACACCATGTTCCATAAGCTTTTGAGTAATTTCAGTCTCCACTGGTTTTCATTAAAAGTGGAAGAATCAAGGATCCCCATATATGTTGGTAAGTACATCGGAAGGATACGCTTAACCCTTCAGCTCTGTCTGCAATCCATTCCTAAATCATCAAAAACCTAGCTGTAGTATGATGATATTTTAACTTAAGATAAAACTCTATGAAACATCTTGATTTGTAAATAACTGACATTTAGTTATCTGTATTTTAAGTCACTTGTGAATTCCCATAGTTACACTAATACAGTTGACCACTCCCAAAGTTTGAGGGAGACACTGTTGGGACAAATTCAACTGAATTATTAAAAAACACATTATTCACAGGATGAGTGGGTTCATTCTCTGTAAAATTCAGGAATAATAATAAAAAAATAAAAAACCCCAACAGTCCAACTTCCAAGTATAAGAGCAGATTTCAAAAAGCTCAGACCACCTAGAGAAGGGGACTACTCCGCCATATCCAACTTCTCCTTTATAGCAAGGAATACAAAAGTTATTGAGAGAAACTGCATTCATTGAGCCTTAACTGTCAGTTCCCCAGCAGTGAAAAAGTTCATGCGTCTGTTACCACCCATAGGTTACACTAACATATGTTCCCCAGGCAAAAAAAAAGCATTTTTGGTCCTGTTCTGAGCATAGAAACGTAAAGATGTGATCTAAACAAATCTCATGTTAACCTGACGTGACTTTTCAAAACTATTTCTGAGGGTTTTGGTTCTTTTACCTTCATTAAAAATGAGCCTATAAACTCCGTATTTGTTTCACTTGAAACAAAATACATTTTAGTGTCTTTGGGAAGGGGCTATCTTGAGGAATACAGAGACAGAGCTGTTTCATTCGCACGCAGTTAAAACAGAAAGATGCATTCTACTAAAATGCGCTGCGGTGTTACACGAGCACCTGCTTGCCTCGGCCAAAGGTGGGATGTGAACTGGGTGAGGACGGGAGTCTCACAAACAGCCTTCCCAGTCTTTAACAAACTGTTCCTCAGAGAAGCTGGGACTATATGAACAAAAGCAGAAATTGTCAGGACTTGAGGTGCACTGAGGATTTGGAAAAGAGAGGATATGAAGATGGGAGTGAAGAGACATGAATGGGGAAGAGCAAGGGCACAGATTGGACATGGAACAATGTCCAATTGAAACAATTTTCCAATTGAAAAGATGAGGTTAGAAAACAGATGAAAAGCAGCAGTGCAGCACGGCTTTTATCTGTGCCAGAAACCACTAAGAATGCAACGCTGCTAGCTATAAAATCATATATATGTATATTTTATGTATGATATACATACACACACACACACTCAGAAAAATGCTTTGTAAGGCATTTAAACAATACATAAAGTTTTCCCCATCCTTGCGTTCCCCCAGCCATGTGTTACCAAGATATATTACTGAAGCAATTTTCTGCCTCAAACTTGTTCACTTAAAAACAGCAGCAAGTGCCCTCCTTGCTGTGCCTTCTGGACTTAAAGAAACCAGATGCTCCTATGCATATTTTGCATGCCTGCCTAAAGGAAAATTTGGTGCTGAATTAGAAAGCAAAGGGAATTTCTGAGCAAACAGCACACTAAATATAGAATAAATTCAGAAGGACTTTCAGAAGACTCCAGCTAGCACTTCTTAAAATGCTGTATTTTTGTATAAAACTTCAACTTAAAATAGCCCAATATAAGAAAAAAAAAAATATCTGGACAGCAGCTATTAAAAGTCCCAAACTGTTCCCATTTCCGTAACATTCTTCATTCCATCACTACCACATCAACTAGCCTTATCTCTGCCTCGTACACTTGTAAAAATGTATGCAAACAGTAATGGAACAAGTGACTAGGAGATTACAAAATCCAATTTTCCTGCTCCTAGTACAAATTCCCAATACACCAAAACACCCACCTATGCTATCTTACTCACTGCAGAAAACCCCATGCTAGCTGCTACAAAATGTATTTAAAAAGACAAACTTGCACCCCTAAACACAATTCCACAAACATACACTACCATATACCATTCAAGACTAAGAGATCAATAATTACAATCATAAGGTTCTGCTCTGTCACCACACTGTGCTTTAAAAGAAAGAAATAAAATGAAATAAATTTCTAGTATTATCTAATGTTTCGGATATTGTATTTCTACTGAAATCTCTGCACTTACTAAGCCATCAACACATCAACGTATATCCAATGCTTCATTTTCATTGCTGAATAAAACAAGAGGGAAAAGGAAAGTGTGAGCGGCATAAATTGACACTGGAGGCATTAACGAAGGACAAAAGGCAATGAGAACTCACTGGGTCCTGTAAAAGTCCATTGCCAGAGTCACACACTGGTACCTTTCTCACAGCTGAAGTATTTTACCTAAGAAACACTTCTATTACTCTTTCATGCATTTTTCTGTTCTTCTGGGCATTGCCAAAAAATCCCTTCCAAAAGCTGACACAGTTCCGGCACTCATTACAGGTGCTCTGAGGAGCGTAAGTTTTTTAACCTTTGAAATGAAACCATTAGTCACAAGCTGCCATTATTGTCAAAGTATCATCAGTATAAAAATATGCATATATTCACTGTCAGCAGAGTGCAACTTAATGCAAACTTGTTACCCAGCATCACGCCCTCCCTTGCCCAGTTTAAAAAGGAAAATGACGGAAATCCCTTGGCATTATCAGAACATACAGCTGATACGTTAAGATTAGCACTGGCTATGAGGTAAAAATTTTTGCAGGAGCCACTTGTTAAACTGCTGAAGGCATAACAGTTCTTAGGACCTGTGGCCTCTAAAATAGCCACTAATTTTTTAGTAGCACCCTCCAGGGCACAGAAGACTGGCACTGCTGTACTTGGAAAGAAAATTGTATTTTGGAATTTGCACTTTATTACACACTAAACCAAGGTTTACGGTGTCTAGAAGGGCCAAATAAGGTCTAGAAAGTAGTGAAACTTCTCATTCTAATAGAATTTCAATTCTACATTAGCAAGAATATGATTTAAATGTAGCTTTACATTAAGTAACAAGGCCTACAGAAAAAGAATATTACAAAAAAACAGAAGATCCCTTTGAAGAACTATTTTAGTTTTCCTTTATATGCAGACAAAAAAGATTTTCATATTAAATGCCTCATGAAAAAGTGTGGCCTTAGTGTCAAGCTTTCAATGAACTAAAAAAATAGGGAAAATTAACAGATGTAAATAGGATTTTTAAAATCTCTTGTTAAAGGTGAAGCCACATTTATTCTTAGTGTTATCTGCAGATGCTGTTGTGGTTAAAAAAAAAAAAAAAGATTAAAATCAACTTTTTTCTGTATACTGCTTACATTTGTTTATATAAAAGTCTGATGAAAAGGGTTTGTAATAACTCCCTTTAACATTTTTTAATGTTTTAAAAATTAAATCATATAAAAATATATATAAAAACATGTGCTTAAAGAAAGGATTTTGGAAGGGAGACTGGAATAAAGGACTCTTATATCAGAAGAACTATACGGCCACCTTGACCAGCATGGAGAACAGCTTTTCTGATGTGGTTTTTCTGAAGGCAGAACTGCCAAAGGCAAATTCATGATCATTCAACCAGCGCAAGAGGGACTTCCATTCAAAAAAATCAGCAGGCATTTCCGCTTTTTCTTAACAATTAGGCCTTGAGTGACATAAATATGACTTAGAGGAAATTAAAATATCACAGCTCACATAATTATGTAAGAAATAAAAACTTAAATGTAGAGCAATATATAGTGCAAATCCGCCTCGTTTAAACAATGCGGAGACAGCCAAAGAGCAACACATGGGTTACCAGCTTTGATATTAGGTCATTGTTTGCCTCCCTCTTTTGTAAAGAAAAAGGACCAGGTGATATTCGAACATCCTATTCACCCCCATCTCAATGTCTTTATCAATGAGTTTGCAGACAACACCAAGCTGAGTGGGAGTGTTGATCTGCTTGAGGGCAGGAAGGCTCTGCAGAGGGATCCGGACAGGATGGATCAACGAGCCAAGGCCAATTTGAAGAAATTCAACAAGGCTCAGGCCAGCTCCTGCACTGGAGTCACAGCAACCCCACACAACACTACGGGCTTGGGGCAGAGTGGCTGGAAAGCTGCCTCGTGGAAAAGGACCTGGGGGTGCTGGTTGATGGCTGGCTGAGCGTGAGCCAGCAGTGTGCCCAGGTGGCCAAGGAGGCCAACACTATCATGGGTCCCTCGCTACAAGACAGACACTGAGGTGCTGGAGCGTGTCCAGAGAAGGGCAGTGAAGCTGGTGAAGGGTCTGGAGCACAAGCGTTATGAGGAGCGGCTGAGGGAACTGGGGTTGTTCAGTCTGGATAAAAGAAGGTTCAGGCGAGACCCTAGTGCTCTCTACAGCTACCTGAAAGGAGGCTGTAGGCAGGTGGGTGTCAGTCTCTTCTCCCAGAAACAAGCAACAGGACAAGAGGAAACGGTCTCAAGCTGTGCCAGGGGAGGTGTAGATTGGATGGCAGGAAAAACTTCTTCCCTGAAAGGATGGCCAAGCACTGGAACAGGCTTCCCAGGGAAGTGGGAAGTAAATGACAAAGTTGTGCCTATGTAGAGTATGCATTATCCAACTGAGTTATCTACATGAAATGTCCGAGTTTGAACCTTTCTCATTAACAAAGTGTTGAACTTGCTGTTAAACTACCATTGTAAAACAGTAATTCCTTGTACTGTGTATCCTATATGATAGACTTCCATCTTCCTTTGCGAAAATGGTCTGTATTCGTATCTGATTCTTAGGAAATTATCACTTTGACCAAAGGATGAGGCTTCACTATCCAGGAGGCAGTAGTCCTTACAGAAGAACCTCAAACACGGTTCCAGTTTCGGTACAGAGAGTGAAGTCAGGCCCAGCTGCAGACATCAACAAAGATCGTATTTGGATTTATTATTATTACTTTGCCTTGCCACTGGCCCTAAGACCTCCACTGAGACCACAGATTCTCAGGAGCAAAACCTGGAGACTATCAGAACACATAGTAAAGGAGTGTCCACTGAGACAAGAAACAACCTGAAGAAAGAAGATGGACAACTGAAGGGAAAAGCATTATCTCAATTTAACAAAGGCAAAGGCAGACCTGAGGTACAGGCAGACTCCAGCTTCTCCAGAGTGGCAGCACACAAAGGTTAATTGTACCTCAAGTCTCTGTCCAATAACTCAACATCCAGACTGATTCCTTCTTAAAGAGAAATCAAGAAGTACAAATCTCAGAGTAGCACTAGCAGAACAATGGCAAATTTTCTGTATGACAATGACTGATAATTGCTTCTGACACTTGTTGCAGGCTGCCAGAAGTCTTCCAGCTACAGTTACATTCAGCATCACAGCAGCGCAGTACACCTTTCAAAAAAAAATCAGATACTCTTGATTGTAATTTCTGGCAAACAAGCAGCCGAATTAGCAAACTTTCATCACAGTTAGAACTTCTGGAAAATCCCTACCCTCAAAGTTCAACCAGAAGCACCAAAGACATGTAGATGTGGTGCTTTGGGTCATGGTTTAGTGGTGGATTTGGCAGTGCTGGGTTAACAGTTGGATTTGATGATCTTAAAGGTCTTTTCCAACTTAAACAATTCTATGATTCTATGATTAAATTGTCTTAAAGTGACCACTCCAGAACTGCTTCATCCCAGCACACACTCTGGGTACTGCCTATCAGTTGTGCCTAGACAACTGAATATCAGGGGCTGGTACCTTTCAGGTATTTCACATTAATTTAAAAGAAAGGGAAAAATTTATGCTTTTGGAAGAACAGTATATTTTGTCACCCTGCTCTTGCAATGGAGGATCACTAAGGTATCTGAGTATGTATCACAGCATCACTCCCACATACTAACTTCTTGAAACTCTGAATTTCAAAATTAGCAGACACACTTTGGTACAGAAGGAAGATACCATTGATAAAGCAAGTAGCTAGTGTCAAGATTTTGTTTCTATCAGAGTGCTTATTCTGTAGTTTGGGGAAGAAATACAACTGTCAGTCCCAAGGTAAAACATATCTCACATTTGAAAGACCTATCTCTCTCCTTAGCACAACCCTCAGAATATCCTAACTCCCTCAACTATCTTTCCCCAGCAGATCTACTTACTTGTGTCTCTCTGTCTCTTCCTCCTCTTCCCCAACTTTTTTTTTTGTTGGTTTTTTTTTTTTTTATTATTTTTTTGGCTAACGAATATCACACGTCCAACAGCTTTTTTTTTTTTTTGGGGGGGGAGGCGCAGGGAAGTAGGGGGGAGTGGGTGAGCTGCTGCATCTCTCTGCACATGCTTGTGGTCAGCAGTGGTCTGTGAACAGTAACATTTTCTTGTGTAGCCATGAAGCCATGATTAAACATATTGCAGTCTGAGATTTTATTGTGCATCCCTTATGAAGCACACTGGGGCAGACACCTGTTCCGTATTAAAGTCCGCATCCTTCTATCCTTAACATCATCCAAAACAGCCAAGACTTAAGTTTAGTGCAAGACTGTGTGTTGCAGTCACCCCTCCTAAATGTAGCACTGATGCACTTTGGCTCTTTCATACCCATCTTCTGGCTGCCAAGATACAGGATGACACTATTGCTTATCTGTTTCTCAGCAGTTTGGAAAACTTGTTACTTTCTCCAACATCTTGAAAAGAAACAGCTAGACCAGCCCAGGAGAGTCAAGGTTTAGTTCTGTGTTAACCACAGTATTACTGTGTGACAATCTTTATTTGTGAGAATATATATATATATATATCTCTAAATGGGGTCTTCTAAATTGAGATAAAATGGCAATAATGAGCTGGAAATGCTCCTCTTCCCCTTGCCAGCTGTTTCAGAGGATGTAGGTGCAGGATCAAGGCAGAGAATTCTATGCCACCTCTACAGGTGGCTGATGCTGTTTAGAATTAGATGCGAGGAACAGATTTAGGTGCTGTTTCCTCTCTCCCCTCCCTTTCCACTGTGCCGCTGGAGAAAATGCAGAGAGGAACAGCAAGATGTTCCAGGTGGTGGGATCAGTGCTAGAAGTGGCCAAGCAGGTCCCTGATCCCAAAGAGTGCAGGGAGTAAAATAAGACTGCCTGCCATCATGTTTGCTCATCCCAAATGACACTATGCAGCCTACGAAATGATGCACCTACATGGCTTATCTTAAATACTGCAGTGAAGTTTTCTAATGCTGTCTCACATACTACTATATATGACATGCATATGCACAGACACACATACAATGGAGATATCCACACACTGCCTGGGGACCGAAGAGTTATCCCTACCCACCAAAGTGTGGTACTGGGGAAAAACTACAGAAAAGAACCAGAGAGATTTCCCAGCCAAGAGCAGCTGCTGATTCAGCAAAGCAGGGACCTTAACATGTTCAGAGCACTTTCTGTGGTTTTGATTAAGGCCTCTGCTGTACAGCGCTCTCTTTGCCCCAGTTGTTTTTCATTTCTTCCACCTGCTCAGTCTTTTGGCTGTACTTGCACCCTCACCTCAGATTTCAATGTCCTTTACTCCTTTTTCTTTCCATTCAGCTGATTCCTTTTAGCTCCATTCTTCACCCACCCAAAAAGCAGAGATGCCACCTTTAATTAAAAAGAAAACCACACACCATTCCCTCAGGCACCAAGCCTGCACAGATTAATATGTACGTGCACACAACCTCCAATATGTCAGGCTGGAGATGACAAGGCTGGACAGACGCAGGGGACGTGGCACCCTGCCTACAAACCTTGAGACTAACACATTTATTGCTGCCTTACAGCTGATCTACTCGTGGTCTTTATACCTCATCTCCCTTTTTTCTGCTTATTCTGGTGCAGGGCCTTTCCACAACCCTCTATCACACAGCTTCTGTGACAGCAGGGGCCCTTTCCTAACCAGAGGAAGCACTCTTCTTGTATAAGCAAATTCCAAACATTCAAAACCACAAAGGCCCCAAAACTCTGAGACTGAGTTAACACAGCAAATTGTGGTTTTTGTGAAAACTAATAATGTGGATTACTACTTGTCAGGTTTAGGAACTCTAAGATGTGGCTAGGCTGGGTTTCCAAGTCATCTGCTACAAACTAGAGCCCTAACCACCCTCTTGCTAAACCAGACCGTATCTCTCACATGGATCTACCTTTCAATGAGAAGGTATGGGGCAGCCAAAGAGTAGTTAGGTAATACTATAAAATGCTGATTTTCTGGGAACATCGAATCCAAATGCATGAAGCTGTCCAGTTCCTTCTTCAGTCAAGCTACCCTGTGTTTCCGGATGCTCTCATCGCACCATCCAAGCCTGCCGAGATCCAGGAAAGCAGTTCTGCCAAGCCCCAAGCGTCTGAACCTAATGACTCAGACCCCTCTCTTCACAGTCATGAGGCTGGCTCACACTATGAGTATTTGTGAACCTTTGTATTTTCTACTCGCCTTCCAATTTATTTATTTTCACACTGAAAATAAACGTTCACTGCGTCCTGATTTGTATGCTTAACCATCTCCAGTTCAAACCCAAAGTGAAACAGACACATAAATATGCAAGTCCCAGGTCTTCTACCAAAGGATCCATCACTTTTCATTATCCAATTCTCAGTGTGCAGAAGTGCTATTTTACGCTAGTTCTGTACTAGACAAACAGGCAGCTGCACCACTCACAGCCTACTTCCAGGCTCCCACTACAGCTAATTCCAGCCTTCCCCTCACATCTCCCTGCTGTCATATATTCCTCTTCTGTCTGATCCCCACAGATGTGCCTGTACGCCTTCAGAGTCTAACTTTTCATGCCTTAAGGGAAGTGTATTTTCTTAGTTTCCTGCTCACTTGCTGTGTACTTTCCCCCTCCCTGCCGTCCCTCACAAGGCCACGGCCTGCACTCTCATCTTCTCATTTTTCCTCTCCCACGGCAACTAAGCAGCCACAGCTTATCTAGCAAATAGCCTTGCCAGCACAATGCAAAATGCCAACTATTTACAGTCTTTTCTCATTAATTTGGTTGGTTACCTTGTGAGGCCATTTAAAACACCTTAGCCAGCACGAGACTCAGGTTTTAACACAATACGATAAAGTAAGAATTTTATCAAACAAAGTAGCTCAGTTTCACTGATGGCAGTTTAACGACCACTCACATTCAAAAGGTACTGCTTCGCATGTGGAGGGAAACATCCTACCTCAACAGCCATAACATTACTTGAAAAATGAGTGATCCCCAAAGGAATGATAGCGATCTCAAAAACCCTGCAGGAGAGATCTGGAGAAAGTGGCAGGTCTGAAAACACCGTCAGAGCCAACGACTGAGCTGAAGCTTTTGCCATTGCTGTCTGCGTGCAGCAATGAAACCTGGACAGTCTGGGGACAGCTTCCAGCTGAGGAAATACCCACCCATGATCTTCCCCAGGGAGCCCTGTGCCAGGCAGCTACAGAAACCACTGACTGCTCCCCAGCTCCCTCCACTCCCTGCTACAATACCTGGTTTAAAATAGCAACCAGCTTCCAACCCTTTCCTCCCTCCTGAAGACAAGGAGGGGTACCACTGGATATCATAGAATCACTGAGGTTGGAAAAGACCTTTGAGATCATCAACTCCAGCCATTAACCCAGGACTGTCAAGCCCACCACTAAACCATGTCCCTAAGCACCACATCTACACATTCTCTGAACGCTTCCAGGGATGGTGATTCCACCACCTCCCTGGGCAGCCTGTTCCAATGCATGACCACCTTTTCCATGAAGAAATTTTTCCTAATATCCCATCTAAACCTCCCCTGGCGCAACTTGAGACCATTTCCTCTTGTCCTATCACTTGTTACCTGGGAGAAGAGACCTACACCCACCTCACTACAAACTCCTTTCAGGTAGTTGTAGAGAGTTATACGGTCCCCCCTCTCAAATAGTAGCAGATATCTGTGTTCAAACAACAAAATCCTATGCTGGGAGACACAAGCATGGCTTCTGTGCTGTCACCACACCTCCAGGGACAGCCCAGACATACCCTCAGCCACAACTGGACAGTGCTTTGTATCTCTGAACATCGACCGCAGTTTGCCGCCTCAGCAACATTTTATGAACTGAGCATGACATTTGCACTGAAGAACACTGCAATTTCCTTACAGTTTTGCAGGAAGCTCACCTTAAAGAGAAATGCAATTTAATATACATAGAATGGCTCTTTAACGCAACCTGACTTGTCTAGGATCTTATTTTATCAAGAGCATGATTATAATGCCTGGAATGAGGAAAAAGAAAAAACTGCACACATTCCTAAAATATTACAGATTGAACTCTGATGTAGTACACATATATATTACCTATTACATACAACATATGTAATATGCATCAGTGTAACCATGATGATTTACACATCTGAAGGCAAGTAAAGTTGAAAGCCTTAAGGTAAAATATATTATGAGATAAAGACACACACACCTTTACAAATTGGTTTAGAATACATCTGGAAAGTACCACACCATTATGAACTGTCTTCTACTGAACAGACAGTCATAGTACTTCCCAGGTTTACGAAATGTAACAAAACATATTTTGGGAGCTAGTAAAAAATAGGAGGTCGATAGCCCTGGGATGCAGCTCTCTGAAGGACAAGCATCTTGATATCAAATAAAAAGGGCACAACTTCAGAGTATAAAAAACTGCAGACTGCTAAATTCAGACAAACCATGGTAACAATACTGGGTTTGCATGGCAAGGTTTTGGTAGTGAATGAGCTACAGGGGTGGCTTCTGTGAGAGCCTGCTAGAAGCTTCCCCCATGTCTGATACAGCCAAAGCCAGCCAGCTCCAAGACAGACCCATGGCTGGCCAAGACGGAGCCCATCACTGACGGTGGTAGTGCCTCTGGGATAGCATATTTAAGAAGGAGGGAAAGTTTCTGCACAACTGGGCAACTGTAGCTGAAGAGAGGAATGAGAATACATGAGCACAGCAGCTCTGCAGACCCCCAGGCCAGTGCAGAAGGAGGGGGAGCGGCTGCTCCAGGCACCAGAGCAGAGATTCCCCTGCAGCCCGTGATGAAGCCCGTGGTGAGGCGGGCTGTGCCCTGCAGCCCGTGGAGGTCCGTGGTGGAGCAGGTATCCACCTGCAGCCCGTGGAGGTCCATGGTGGAGCAGGTTCCCACCTGCAGCCCGTGGAGGTCCATGGTGGAGCAGGTACCCACCTGCAGCCCGTGCAGGACCCCACACCGGAGCAGGTGGATCCCAAAGGGGGCTGTGACCCGAGGGAAGCCTGTGCTGGAGCAGGGTCCTGGCAGGACCTGTGACCCCTGCAGAGAGGAGCCCAGGCTGGAGCAGGTTTGCTGGCAGGGCTTGTGACCCTGTGGGAGGGAGCCCAGGCTGGAGCAGTTCGTGAAGAGCTGCAGCCCATGGGAAGGACTCACACTGGAGCGGTTCATGGAGGACTGTGTCCCATGGGAGGGACCCCAGGCTGGAGCCGGGCAGAGTGTGAGGACCCTGCCCCTGAGGGGGAAGGGGCGGCAGAGACAGCGTGTGATGGACTGACCCCAGCCCCCATTGCCCATCCCCCTGCGCTGGGGGGGGGGGGGTGGGGGGGGGTGGTTGGGTAGAGAATCTGGGAATAAAGTTGAGCCTGGGAAGGCGGCAGGGGTTGGGGGGAAGGTGTTATAAGCTCTGGTTTTATCTTCTTATTACCCTACTCTGATTTGATCAGTAACAAATGAAATTAATTTTTCCCCAAGTTGAGTCTCTTTTGCCCATGACAGTAATGGCTGAGGGATCTCCCTGTCCTGATCTGGACCCATGAGACCCATCGTATTTCCTGTCCCCCCACCCAGCCGAGGAGGGCAGTGACAGAGCAGCTTCGGTGGGCACCTGGCATCCAGCCAGGGCCAACCCACCACAGTAACACAACAAAAAAAGCTTTCATGTACCCTCAGTGGCCTCAGCTTCAGCCTGGAGGAAAAACTACTTTTCCTTTTCCTTCAGGGAAAACACTTTTAATTTTCTTGTTCATTCAGTTCTTGGCCTCTGACAAAGAAGTCAAAAGGGTGGCAGTTGCCGAAGTCAGTTATTGATTTTCTTGGTTTATTTACGAATGCCAGACGTGCAAGGGCCTGTCTTCAAAATTTAACACCTGGTATTTTACACCATTAAGTAAATTGCCAGGAAGATCAGTTCCTTTCCACCTCTGCAATTTTCATGTAACGAGCAAGTTGCCCTCACAGAAAGTTCACAGAACTTTGGCTTTCATAGAAAGCTTTCAAATTTAGGGGCCCTCCGCTAAAGCTATAGGTGGAAGATCCCCATCTTCTCTACTCTAAGAAGACTTTCTTCTGTGGTCTCAGCTGACCTCCATTCTTCTACCAGTACACGGGAAGGAAAACTCTGCCTCAAGCTCAAACACATGCAATAGGAAGCAAAGCAAAATGTAAAGAGGTGCAGCATGAGATCAACAGGACAGTCTTCAAGGGTAATCCCATGTACAATATGTTGCAGTAATCCAGCAGAAGGTGTCAGAAACCATGAATCACTCTGACAATGTCTTGATTTCAGAGAAATATGCCAAACACTTAAATGCAAACAGAAAAAAGCATTCTTGACCATAAATTCTGCAAAAAGAAAGCTGAAAACATTGCCAAACTACAAACCCTGTAAAAAATGAGGACAAACCCCCCCCATAACAGGAAGCACTAGTGTTGCTGCTGTTCTCCTCAGATTCTTCCTTCATATTAACTTCATTATTCTCACTTTACTTCAAGGAAACTTCTGCATTTTTACTTTTGATCCCATACAGGATAAATGCCAGGAAAGAAAGAATTGGATCACCTTGGCTGGATGAAAGAGAGCGCACTGTCTCATCTGCCACGTAACTAGAACTCCCCAGCTCCTTTTTCACATGGGCCATTTAAACCTGTTCAGACAGGGACAAGCTTAAAACTTGAAATATCCTCACCAGAAAAAGGGATGCTGCAGGTAAGCCAACCTGTAAATTCACTTCTGATTCCCTGAACTGATCAGTTCAGTCCAAACAGTTCCTGCTGGAAGTTATTTTACAGTGAGTGCTATACTGTTTGAAAACCACTTTTTTTTAAGGGAGGATGTTTTGCTTTAAGGTAATGTAGTTTTAAAAAAAAAATTTGCAAAATAAATTATGAAGAGATTTTCCTTATTGTGAGAGCTTTTAGATTTAAAAACTACAATCAATATCAAATCATCTACAAACACAAAATACAAGAATTGTATGTTAGTGAGGTTCTGTATTCTCAGAATAGATTACTCATTAAAAAAAATCAATATCTAATTTTGCTCTGAAATAAAAGAATAATGTACTGTGCATTTAATCTCAAAGGAATTTACACACTTTTTACATATAAACTATCAGAATCAATTCTTATAACTCTGCAATCTCCACCTCTGAGTGAATATAGTTCCTTTCTAGAAGTATATTGAAAAACAGTTTTTTGGGGAAAACAAAGGAAAACAAAATAGACAATTAAGACTGCAGGAAATTAGGGGTATAGAGAACAGAAAAAAAAAATTAAAAATACAGATATACCTTCGAACAATGATAAATGGGGGGGGGGTTTGCAGAAACCTAAGTAGCCATACCTTGGTTTCACTCTTCTCAAGTCTACTTTTTACCTAAAGCTTGGGGAGTAACTGAACAGTTACTAAACGCATTTGAGAAAAATATGCTTCTTTCTGCAAAATGTAAGACTTACAGGGACATAACCCATCTAAACAAATTCAACACCACTTAAGACTTACTCCAGTTGACAGATGGGCTTCCAGTGACACTTGTTCCCAGGCAGAGATTCACAAAAGTTAATCAAACTCTGCAGAGGCACAGGACCACAGCAATACCATGTTTTTCTGGTCAATGACTGCAACTTGTTCAACTGTGTCACCTGTCCCCATGATATGACTGCAGGCAAAATTGTCCCAATTTTCAGCTCCTGATCAAATTTCACCAATGCACTCTGCATATTTTAAGGGATGCTAAGCAACATAATGTTGCAATTAAAGTCAATAAAACAACTTGTACATATTTCTGTACAGCCTAGTTCTCAGGCACAAGCACACAGACACATTCAAAATCTCTTCTAATTCTCATCCATGAAGTGCAAACCCATTACCCTGATACTTTGCAGGTGGCATCCAGGGCTGAAATCAATAGAGTTAAACTAGGATGATCTACACTTCTCATAAATTCTGTCCTTTCTTCTCAACTGCCTAGCCTCATGCACCATGCACTCCATCAACCAGCTGCCTTCCTGTTCTACATCTATAGCTAAAAACACATAGCCAGCAGAACATTAAACTATAGCTAAAGTTTGTCATGCAATGTCAAAATTTTTGCAAAAAATAACAGCACCAAGGAGACTTAGCACATAAAGTAACTAAAATACTCATCAATTGTTCATGTCCTTTTACCGCTCAAGTTTTCACAGTTTTCACCTACATCTGTGCAACTTCATTTAATCAGTAGAAAACTTATTGTCCTGATGTCAAATATCAAACGGATTCTAAAGTTAATACTGCAAATATGCAAAAGTGTGATGACTTTATTTTGAAAATAACTTCATAAGAAAGGCTAATTAAAAACCTAGAGGATAATGAATATAAATTAAAAATTACTCTGCTTTCTTAGCACATGCAAGTGCTGAAGAAGTTGTGTAAAGAAAAGAGATTAGAAAGCTCAGACAGCTACTATGTCTGGTTTTGCGGAGTTCTTGATGCTTTTTCTAAGACCAATGGAATCATCAAAAGAAAACAGCTATGCTAAAAAATCATGGCTCGAAACACAACTAAACTTATTCAACCATCCAACAAAATGTCCTTTTGTTACACAAACTGCTTCATTGTCATTTCTCTCGAAAGTCCTACTACTAATCATTTGATCTGTAGAATACTTCCACATGATTAATACATACTGATGCAAACAGCCCACAGTTAATTCTTTGGATTGTTTGTATAGTGCAGGACTGTAGGTTTGCTAAATATCTGGAAAGAGAATGATATATCAATATAAAAATTATGAAATCCTATGTTATTGATATGATTTTGAAGCCTTCAGAGCATATTCAAAGACTTTAGAATTAATATATATTTTACAAAATCAGACAAAATCTTCATGAGCAGTGGCTACAAAACTTGTAATGCTTCCTAGGCTCACAGGCCAAACTAGGTTTGTAAAAAAATGCAGTATCTCTTATTAGACCTGCTAGTGTAAGATGTAGACGGGCTTTTGGGTACACAATTTCCTTGTTTGATCAATTCAGAGTATGCAGTATTGGTAACCAAGAGAAACACTTGAGAAGACACTTCACACTTAGGTCATTCAAGCATGTGCAGACTCCCATTAGCAGTTTTCAGAACAAACAAGAGCGGTCTGTTTCTTGCTAGAAAAGTAGTAGACTTTTTCTCTGCAATACAGTCGTACTTACAGAAAATAGCGTGGTTGGGCTTGTTCCATTCAGGAGCAATGTCCTAATAAATTTCTCATAATTAAGTTCTTTAAAAAAATAACTTTCAATAAAGGACCTTCAAGTAAATAACTGTATGTTGATACAAGGCATTTAAACCACCATTCTAACTAGAATTTGGTGTTTATCTAAAGCCCAAAATACAAAGAAAATTATTCTTTGGTTACATCCCAGATCCTTAAATTTTGAAACAGTTAATTTGCTAGATCCACCACTGTCATCACTAAAAATGTAGCTGTATCTACTAGGTTCAACTCTGATCAGAAAGCAACTCTCAGGGCATACACTGATCTTCATTGATTCCAAGGGGGTTTAACGTAGGAAAGAAAGAAGAAAAAAGAAATTCCTTAAAAAAAAAAAAAAAAAAAAAAGATTTTAAACACTACCCACTTTTATTACAGATATCTGAAAAACACATACACAGACATGCTCCCCTATCTTCAATAGTATTATCAATGCTTACCACAAGCAAAATGCACAAAGTCCTGACACTGAAAGTAAAACATACTTTGAGTTTGTTCACATCAGGTAAGTGCCAAAATAAATGTTCTAATTCAATCTAGAACTGTCTGGAAACAGCTACTCATCCTGCCATGTCTCTTCATGCCTCTGCAGTGGCAAGTGCATGAATGGGTTTGTGTGTGTCATTATTCTGAACGTTGCAACTAGCTTTTCTTGCCTCCATAACAGTGCCAGAAAATATATAAATGGAACATGACTTCCTTGTTTTAAACTCTCTCTGGACATAAGTGTCTGATACACAATCAAATTTTGAGGACGATTAGTTCAGTTATAAGTACAAAGAATTACAATGCTATCCTATCGCATTGTGCAAACTGTCTTACCTAACCATTAAAGCAAACTGATACTGGTATTCTTTCCTGCTGTTTGTTGTGAAAACCAAAAATAACTCTGACAAACATTTACTGCCTAGATTCCAAAACTAGGCAACACCACAAACACTGCATAATATTTTACCATATCTGTGAAGTATAAAAAAAGGGATAAAACAATTGCAACTCCTGACGGATGCAGAGATCTGATAAGCTATCTGCATTCTTACAGATCCAATATGTGGATCTGACTGGGGTAAATCACACAGCCCTGATCAGGTGTAAATCACTCCAGTAATTGTAAATTATATGCAAGTATTTCCAAAAAGCACTTGTGAAAAAGAGAAACCACTCTGTTTGTAACTGATTACATAAGATTTTCTTATATGTTTTTATCACCACTAGGAATTAAGACTCAAACTGTAGGCGTTCAAGCTTTTTCCCCCCAAAACGTAATTGCATGCCAGCATCTATTAATTAAAACCGGTAGGCCCAGGGGAGAACACAAATGCAGTGGGCACCAATAGGTAGAGTGAAGGAGACAGTAAAATCGGCTAGAAATTATAAATGGCTCTGATTCTTGGCAACCAAAAATAAAATTTCATTTTTTTCATTTTCCACCTTCAGTAATGCCTGCACCTTTACAAGCCTGAATACAAAGCCAGCAGTATTTTTAAATAGCCTTTTCTTAAGGTATTAAATTGAAGTCTTAAAATGCTTAGTAACTGCTTGATGAAGGAAGCATGCTACATCTTTGTTAGTTGCTTTCCTGTATCCAAGGATGCAAAAAATTCTTCACATGAGTCTTCAGAAATAAAAGGGCATTGACAAGACTGAGAATTTCAAATCTCTCTTAATGTTGTTCTCCTCCATCTCTTTTCCAGAGAAACAACCAACAGGAGGGTACCCTCCCCTTCTAGAGAAGAAGTCTCTTCTGCATAACTCCTTTTAAGATCTGGGTCTGTAACAACTCTATACTTTGAGAAGTTCCTACCCAGAGATCATGTGCTTTAACCCAGTCTTTGTTTTTAGGCTTAGGCAGGGCACAGGTAACGCCCAAGAATTTGTAGACTCACATACTTCTCAGTCGGAAAGTATTAGTGCAATGCCAGATAAAGCAGGCACGAAGCTTTGGAGGCTTATTGTATCAAGTGGAGAGTCATGTGGGGAGATGCATGCACAGAAATAATGCCCAATGCATTTCAATAAAACCACTGAAACTGAGGCCAGAGAAGAGCTCTCGACAAAAGCTTGCACTTCAGAACTTCCAAAATTTTAACATATGCCGATATGAAGCCCATTACTAGAACATGGTAGGGATGTTTATTACTGCCTGTCATCCCCTACCACCTCTTGCTCTTCTATAGCTTGCCAGGAATCCCCTATGAATCTGCTCTTACCTGCTTCCTGCTCCTGCCTTGGTGGTGAGATGGCACCCCAGTAGAACAGTCAATGACTGTCTCATAATTCCCTTACCACATGACTGCATGCAGTCATGAATACATTTTGACTGTATATAGCAGTCTCCTTGAACTACTCAGTCCACCTTCCTGCTTAAAAATCACTATCAGTTCTCTAAAATTCCCTGAAAGCCATGAAAACCTTCCTTGCAATTCTGAGGTCATCAGTTATACCCTTTGGTCAGGACACCTTTCTGGCCATACCTGCCCTCTCAGAGTTGTGAAAACGTGAAGCCTCAAATGAAGTTAAATTCCTCCTGAGTTAAATTTCCACTGGCCAAAAGGCAACAAGTTTCTGCACTGTTCAGTTCAATCTCTCTCGCCCTGAGTGAGAGCCTTGGACAGTAACAAGAAAGGGGCTGGAAGCACAGACCACAAGCAATCTCCCCCCAGAATGATTCAGATTGATTTGAGAACACATTAGATACTGGTCTCACTCTTAAGCTTTAAAACATACAACAAAGGGACATGCCAAGTCCTGCGTGAGGAGAGGAATTACCCCGTGCACCAATACATGCTGGGGGCTAACCAGCTGGAAAGAAGCTCTGCAGAGGAGCAACTTAGGATTCCTAGTCAACACCAAGCTGAACATGAGCCAGTAATGTGCACTTGCAGCAAAGAAGGCTAACACCATCCTGGGCTGCACTGGAAAAGCATTTCCATCTTCCAGAGGAAAGTGATCCTTCCTCTCTACTTCAGCATTGATGAAAGCGCAAACGGATGCCAAGTCTAGTTCTGGGGTCCTGTATACAGGAAAGACACGGATATACTGGAGTGAGCACAGCAAAGAGCCACGAAGATGGTTAAGGGGCTGGAGCACATCACACGAGGAAAGGCTGAGAGAGTGGGGACTGTTCAGCCTGGAGAAGAAAAGGCTCAGGGGGACCTTAATGTGTACAGACCCCAGTGGGGAGGAGTAAAGACAGAGCCAAACTCTTCTCAGAGGTGCCCAGTGACGGGACCAGAGGCAATGCACACAACCTGAAATACAGCAGGTGGCCATCTGAACATCAGGAAACACTTTTTACTGTGAAGGTGCCTGAACACTGGGAAAGGTTGTCTAAAGGCTGTGGTGTCTCTATCCTTGGAGATATTCAAAAGCCATCTGCACACGTTCCTGAGCTGTAGGTGGCCCTGCTCTGAGTAGGGGCTTGAACTAGCCACCTCCAGACTCCTGTAGTCCTCCAGGAGTAAAATCGTTTCACCATGAATTTTTACACTCAAGTGTCAGGATCAGAGTTGGCACTGCCAGGAAGAGGCGCAAGGCAATATTTTGTCTGTCTCGGTAATTCTAGGGGCTTAAACTACCCATGCATACAGTAAACAACCGGCACTCGGCTCCCTGCTCCATCACAGAGCCTCAAACATGGTGGTTCCAAACCCCTTTAAGTGCAAAGGAAGAAATACAGACTTTCAAGCAGCAAAGGTGAGGGCATCCTCCATTCCTCCTGCTCCACTGCACAGAAAGTGAGATTCATGGGACCACAGAAAGAATAAGCGAGAAGGAGTCTGACTCAAAAGAGGGAGTCTTGGTATTATCCATTTTATCCTTTAATTCCTTGGTGCCAAATGCACAACCGGTTCCCAGATCTCTCGACTCCTCCTTTGTCTTCTCAGTGAGATTAAAGATAGGCTTTAGATCCTTTATCCTAAAGACAGGATAAAGACAGACTTCCTCATGATGGCCCCTTAACTCTTGCTTTTATTTCTGCATACAGGCCCAGTTTCAACAGAAAGGACGAAGAATGATCCTACCTCTCCCTTCCCTACTGTTTACAGAAGGGAAATTACCATCAGGTGATTTATACCATTCAGGCTAAGGTCTCGGAACCCTACTTCCCGTAAGTACTACACAAAATAAGGGTGGTAGCAGCTGCCGCTGTGCTCTGAGCAGTATTCTGTGGTTTATGACAATGTTAGGTGTGGTCCAAGTGTTAGAAACAGAGAGGGTAACCAACAGTCTCCAGGAAATTGGTTAAGAGCTCTTGCCTCTGGGCCAGTCTGTTAATCTTCGGTGTTAGTGCAACTAGCAGTTCAGGCTGGAAGTTTCCAGGTGCACACAGGAAATTATATAGGGGTTATCTTGCAATCTCTGAAGAGTCTCACCAACTGCAAGTGACTTTCAGGATTTGGCAGCCCTGAAAACTGAGCAGCTCCAATATCCCTATTGATTCTAGAGACCTGAATTCTACCAAAATCAAGTTTGTGTGCCTCACTAGGTGGTCAAAATAGGGTGTTACGATCAATTTCTTCCTAATTATCAACTGCCACTCCCATGGAAAACCTTGAAATAACTCTTTAAATATTTGGGAAGGTTCCAAGTACCTGCAGGCTTCTCTACTGAAGCTTCTGAGGGTTACAAAACTATGAAGAACCTCCTGTTTCAACCTAAGTTTCCCAGCATTGCCACTACCTCAGCAAGCAATCTCTTTCACAAGCTTCTTAAATCCCATCAGAAGGGTAGTAAGAGCTTTTGTTCCCACTTCAATTTGCTCCAGAAAATGACTGCCATGGTAACAAGGAAGCTTCTTCTCATTTCTGGCCAAAATTTTGTCTAAGGTTGATTTATAGCTGTTGCCCCTTTCATAAGCTACTGTTCCATCAGAGGTGGAGAAAAGTACTTTGGCTGTCCCAGTGTATGGTCCTGTTGGGCAGTGAGAGTCCACAGGAGAATAGAACTGGAACTCAGCTAGCTGTGTTCCCAGCTGCCATGGTTTGCACTTAGTACTTAACTAATCCAGTGAGATAAGGCATACAATTGCACATAAGCATGCTTCAGTTTAGGTACATATATAAATACATGTAATTCTGTGACTTTTCTATGATTTAATTTTCCTGTATATTAACTGGGGTTGTTTCACTTCAAGGCACCTTATACCCACAAACAATACAGTTCCCTCAGGCTATTTAGTGTTTGAATGTACACTTTAAACGTTTAAACTATTTTTCCTTTAAAATGCTTTTTTTTTCGCCCCATTTTTGTAAAATGATGGTTACTTTCTCTCTTCAGCCTCATTGAAAACCCTCCCTCTCAGGCTTCCTCACAATCTGTTAGCCCCGTCAGCCACCAGTAGGGCAACGTCTGGACTTCAGGCTAGGCATCAGCCACTCAACACAAACTTCTTGTCTTTCAGCTACAGGAGTATCTACCATGTAAAACAGGAGTAAACATCTCCAATGTGAACTAGTCTGCAGGGGAGGCCATGGCACATTCTACCACTGTCCTATGCAAACATTTATACATACAGGAGCAGCAGAAGCTTAGGTTTGTAAGGCCAAGCCCCAATGAAAAGGGTTGCTAGAGACTACAGTCTTCAGAGATACCCACAAAATACAGTACAGTCACTGTAAAACAGTGAAACAAGACTGGATGAGAGTTGAGTCTACCATGGTAAAACTCTAACTATTCAACAGCCTGCTCTCCATGGTGCTGTCAAAAGCCTGCCATGCAGGAAGGTGAAGGTCTCCCAACCACAGAGGAATAAAAAAGCAAAGCTCTGAAGCCCCCCAGAGGAGTTCGTTCAGCTGAGAGAGAGGAGGATCTCCTTCCTACTCCCAGAGATCTCAGTATTTTAAACTTCTCTGACTCCTGGGTAACCAGACGCATGCAACGTGAGAGCAAGACAGCTCCTCTCTCTGCAAGTGGAGCTCTGCCTATTAGGCTTGACATTGAGTTAGGCTTCTGGACCCATAAACTTTTCATTCTCCCCTGTACAGGAAGCCAAACTGTTTCTACCAAACTGTAATGCGATGGCACTTGTCTAGGACACTATTTCTTCAGGCTACTAAGTGTACTGGACTTAGGCAGGCACTCTCGAACCACCAGGCTACTCCACCTAAAGCAGCTGGAAGCAGTAACGCTGCCTGTCCCCTGCACGTTAGGAAAGCAGCCATTGCTGTGACAACAGCACTTTGAGTTCAGCACTGAGTATCAATACGCATTATAGACGCACCGTATCAGCATCAGGTCTTTCCGAGGACTTATGCATATGATGACATAGTTTGTGACTCCCAAACAGGCCCAGGTGTAAGACAGACAGCAAGCAATTCAGCAGCCAAGGTACTCACATGCCCTGGTCCTATATGCCCTGGACACACAGGCACATGCAGCTTCTCAGATGCACTATTACAGAAAGATTTTGTGGACTGCGGTCAAGGTGCCTCAGTTTCTACTTAGTGCCAGGTAAGCACCGAAGTGCTTATGTGGATTTGAGTCCTCAGTGCCCTACACCACACTGTGACCCCACTTCACAAAGTCATAGGTATGTTCTCAGGAGTACCTAGTGACACTGCCCCTATTACAGCAGGAATGCAAAACCCACCTTTGGAGGTGAAGGCAATTTCAAGGCAATCAGCTAATGCTGAAGTGTTCCTCACGCCACAATACACCTGCTCACAGAAAAAATAAAAGGAGGAACCTTCACAAAAGCCCCAACTCCTCAATGCATTGCTTCAAGGTATTCAACAGGTCACAGGACAGCACCATGTTCCCCCGCTACAAACACCACTCACAGCGGCTTGAAATGTGGTATTGGAAGGGTGAGGGGAGGACGAGGTCTCTGCCACTGACCAGGTATATCTACCTATAGAAAAAGAAAGTGACACTGGCCAGTACAAGTTGCATGCCTTTATTCTAAGGGAGTGCCAAGCTCTGTTAGCCTCAGACTACTGAAGAAAACTCTGCAGGCAGAGAAGCTGACAGAGAGGGCAAGCTCTCAGGAACAGACGAGCAAGTAGTTTCAAACCGAAGCATGCATTTCTATCATTCTCCAGTGCAAGCAGTGAAAGCATTATGTGCCCACAGCCCTGCTCCCTGTAACAGCGCCCTGCTCCCCAGCTAGCATGCTGCAGTACGTGCTGATGTCAGCGTGAACTGGCAGAGGGCTTTTAGCTCCGAGTCAGAAACAGGGCTCAGGCAGAGAGGTACAGAGCCAGAGGAGAGGAACACAGCCTCTTTACTGATGTCACTTCTGAAATCCATTATAGTCTGCTCACAGAAACACCTCAAATTCCCTCCAATCCACGATTTTATGATCATCATGTGAGGAATATAGTAGTTGAACCAAGAATTCTTCCTACAGTTTCCTGCTATGAGGAGTGCTGGAAAGGAAAATTACAAGTACTGTTTCAGGAACTTTTACTGCTATCGGGACCATCCAGAACAGGAGAGAATTGCTGCACCCTTCTTAGCCCTTGTGATTCATGAGGCACCACGTACCCAGCCCCTCATCAGCCCAGGACTGAAGGGAGCCTAGTCTGCAACACAGATCAGTTTCGCTTCCAGGGGACATTACAGATTTGTATGTGGGTGTTACAGATGGAAATATTTCTCCACCAGGTGGTTTTAAATGATAACTGGTGGCTGTTTTGCTGAGACATTTGGATAATCAGAAAAACTTTTACTGAAGACAATAGGAAGGGATGGTGATATATGACTTATAATATAGCTGTGTCATCTGGATAGCACCGTTATGTATTTGTAACAAACCTCTACAGAATTACGAAAGTAAATTCTTGTCTCAAAATCCAATCTTACAAGAGTTACTCTCTGGAAAGATGAGTCCTTCTAACTTGTCTAACTTGTCGCAAAAAGGAAACGCGTGCTGGGCATACAGAAAAGTCAAAAGATCTCAGAAAACCTAGTGGCTCTCCATAAAAGTCAAATCATAATCCATATGAAAACTATTTCCTGTGACCTAATTTTTGAAAACCAACGATATAGCTGAAGGGAATATACACGTTTGTGAGTAAAATCACAATTTCTCAGACCAATGGAGAGCCTAGACCATTACGCCCATGATTTGAAAGAACTGGTGTAAGGAAATAAAACTTTTAACCTTGGGTATCACAAACCTTTCAAGATAATAAGTAATTTCAAGTTGAATTCACAAAGCACAATTCTGGCCTCTTCTAAAACTGTATTTAAAGTGTCCTAAATTCATTTAGTAAAACTGCAGAACATTAAGATTCCCATAATCTCACAAAAAAAAAAGGAAGTATCAGTCCAGAATTCAGAACTGCCAATGCAAAAGAAGAGCAGAAGAAGAAAAAAAAAAGGAGGGGGGGGAGGAGGGGGGGGGGGGGGGAAGGAGGGAAATTTATGCTCTGTCCCATGTTAACAAGAATAGGGATGAGACATTACCATCTCTACCAACAAAAGTTCATTCTTGCAGTGACTGTAAGATTTATCGTATTGCTCTACAGCATCATCACAGAAGCAGTAATCTTCTTCATGGAATAAAAGCTAAATATTTATGGGGAAGTAGCTGTGCTGGAGGACAAGGAATGGGAGAAGGATAAATGTAGTTTAGAGCCTCTGAGCTACTCCGTTATTCCATTTTCTTCTGATAAATAGAAACCGAGCGGGGATCCTCCACTTGGGTTTCCCCACATTGACTAACACAATGTGTTTTTGCAAAACACTTCTGGCCTCAACCACCCCACCTCCGAGGCTAGCCACACCCCAAGTGTCATGAGGAGAACAGCAAACAGAACTCTTGGTCTTGGACCCAGATCCAAGCACCACGTACCCAGCCGGCTCCTCGGCAATACGCAACACTAGCAGCTGGGCCTTGAAACTCCCTGTTGCAATCACCCCTAGCAGCCCCTGTAAAAATCCAGCACCCAGCACCGGCGGGAAGGGACTGAGACAGCAATGCACGGCAAGTCTGTCCCAGCTCCGCCAGGCACGGTGCACGGAGCTGAAGGCAGGAGCCTGTGGGGACATGGTGTCTCCCTCCGTCTGAGAAAGCCACAGGGAAGAGCTGGCACCCGCATCACCCCAGTGGGCATTTCCGATGCTGCCAAAAGAAACACCCGGATCACGTCACACCTTCAGAGCATCCCTTCCAAGCACAGGTGTTTGCAACCAGAAGAGAGCGAGGTACGGATGCACCTCCCGTGGTAGGGAGGGTCTGGGTAACGTCAGAGGTTTGCACTATTCCAGTCACCTCTCCTGCCATCTCGCCCCCAGAGCAAAGAGGCCTGACGGGTAGTCAGAAGAGGAGAAGCCCTGATTCTCCTCCACAGGCCACATCTTCAATCTGTTTATTCTCATCACTCGCAGCAATTCGGTAACGTTGGAGGCTAGAAAACGTGGTCACATGCACCGTTTGGCAAGGATGGGGGGTGGGGTGCGTGTAACGGAGAAAAGGTTCAAAAGGAGCCGTGGGGACCCGGTTTCCAAACATGGCACCTACCCACACCCCGCGCCCCTCCCCGTGCCGCCGGCAGCGGGATAACCCCGCGCCCCCTCCGTCCCGCCGCCACGCACGCACGCACGCTTCCCCTCGGTAACGAGCGGTGCGACTAATTGCATTTATTGCCTAATTACGAACGCCCCGCTGTCCGCACAGCGAGCCGCCTCCCGGCCGCTGCCGCCCCCCCCACCCCCCGGAGCAGGCGACCGGCGGCCCGGAGGCGGCGGGAGGAGGGAGCGGCGCGGGGCGGGGCGGGGGGTGCCGGGGCGGCGGTGGGGGCGGCCGCCCCAGCCCCGCGGGGGGCGGTAGCGGAGGCCGAGCCAGGCGGGGGCAGCACGGCGGCCGCGGAGGCTCCCGCACGCAGGGAAACCCCACCCAGCGGCCCCTCCTGGCAGAGGCGGGGTTTTGGGGACCCCAGAGGAATCCCACCTCGCCCCTCACCCCCATGTCGGGCTCCCCCATGTCGCCCTGCGCCCGCCCTGCGCCGCCGGCTCCCTCGGGGCGGGGGGGCCGCCGTCCCGCTCCGTCCCGCCGCGCCGGGCTCCGCCGGCAGCGCCGCCTCGGGAGGGGCTGCCCGGAGAGGGGGCGGGGGGCGACGGCCGGGGAAGAGGAAGTTATGGGTCGGGAGCGGAGCGGGACCGGGGCTCCGCAGCGCCCGCCGCGGCGAGGGGTCCCTGCGGGGCGGCCGCCGGGCAGGGCGAAGCCGGGCGGCCCTGGGCACCGGCCGGCTCCCTCTGTGGCAGCGCCCGCTCCCGCCCGCCGGCGATCGGCGCATGAATGAGTGCCCGAATGAATGAATGACTGGCGTCTGCTTACTTGAGCATGGCCTCTTCTTTCTCTTCCTCTTCTTTCTGCCGGTCCATCACTGCCATGATAATGTTCCTCTCCTCCTCTGTCAGGTGGCTCAGGTCGGGCAGCTCATGCATCGGGGGGGGCACCGTGGGCGGGCGAGGGCCGCGGGGCCCCACCGAAGAAGACATTTTCTCTCCGCCGCTCCCTTACACCTTCTACCTTTGCACGGCAAGCCCGGCCAGCCTCTCCTCCGCCCCTTCACAGTGTAGTCCTCCGAGCAGCAGCAGCCGGCAGCTCTCTGGCAGCAGCGGAGGAGGCGGAGACCCAGCCTTTCATGGTTGCTTGCATCCACCCCGGCCCGGCGGCTGCTGCCGCTTTGCTCCCTTTGTTTCCGCGGCTTCAGGGAGCTCGGGGGCTGCCGTGCCGCCGCCCGCAGCCCATCCTCCCGGCGGTGGGCGTGCGGGGCGGGGGTGCCTTGGCGCGGAGGGCTCCCGACCGCCGCTGGCGGGCTGCGTGCGGGAGGCGGGAGGGGGGCGGTGCGCGCCGCGGGCCGGCCGGGAAGGGCGGGTGCTGCCGCCGCCGCCACCGCCGCCGAAACGCTCCGCCGCCGCGAGCCTGGCGCTGGGAGGAGGGAGGGGGGTCGGGGCCGGTGAGGCGGAGTCCGGGGCGCGCCGCCGCCGCTGTCTCACGGGCTGCCGGCCCCGGCCCCTGCCCTGCCCGTGCCGGCCGCGCCTCTCCCCGCCGCCCGCTCGCTCGTCCCGCGGCCGCACGGTCACGGCGCGGGCCACGGCACCCCGCCCTCCTCGCCTCCTCCCGGAGGCTTCTGCGCCGCAGGTCGGGGCCGGGAGCCGGCCCGCGTCCCCGCCGGGGCTGCCGCCTCGCCCCGGGCAGGGGCCGCCTGTGGGAAGGGCTGAGCAGCGGGGGAGCCGCGCTGCGGGCTGCCCGGGGCGCCGGGGAAGCCCTGGGCTCCCGGTGCTGCCGCCGCTCCCGCGGGCGTGAGCCGGGCCCGCCCCCGCACCTGGGGCTCGGGCGGCAGCCGCAGCCCCCTTGCCTTGGGCCGGCATTGTCGCCGCACGGCCGTCCCCTCCTTGGCGTCCCACGCTCCACCGCTTTCTTCATAACGCGGCTCCCCGCACTCAGCGGCACCCATGCCGCGGCCCCCCCACACCTCCCGCGGGGTGGCGAGCGCTCTTGACTCTCCTCTCCCATCAGAGCCCTTTCTTCGCCGCCGTGACCCACCAAAACTGGCCACGAAAGGTGCCACGGTGCCGACTGTTCAGCTGAAGGGGGCACGCACAGTGAAACAAAACCCCGCTTCCAGAGAGACCTTCCCTGTCAAGTTGTGATCTACCAGCTCTGAGCAGCTTGGTTTGGGGGAGCTGATAACAGACACCACGGCCCTTCTCTACAGGAGATCATCTGCGTGTAATCCGCTGGCCAGAAACTGATGCCTATGGCTCTGAAGGGTCCCTCACTCAACGCGTGCCTGTCAGTGACTGAAACCGTTCAGGCTACTTAGAAATGCAAAGCTGAAATACAGAGAAAACTGCACTTTCAAATAAAATGTGAACTACCTCTAACACACGCTGACACTGAAGACCTCTTCAGTCATGCTTCTGCCGAGGTCACAGCATGGAAACAGCTCTGGTTTCTAGAGAGATCGTCTGATGGGCAGGAACCAAAGGGAAAAAAAAAAATCCATGCTGGCAGTGTGCAATGCTTCTTGCTGCCAAATTTGCCGGGTTTGGAATAGGGAGAGGGACCAGCTTTCAGCCAGCCACGCTAATACCTCTTGCACAAATTCTGAGAGCTATGAACCTTTGCGACCCTTTGAATTTGAGAGGAATTACTGTAGCCATCTGCTTGTGTCCACCCAAGAGATTTTCCGCAGGACACAATTTGATAACACAAATTAAAAAGAAAAAAAATAATAAGCGCTACTGTGACCACCAGAACTTTTGAGTGGTAATGTCCAAGTCCAGCTCAGAAAGTGAAGTCTCTCAACTCTTCCAGCACATGAAAGAAACGGAAACATGAATGACCGACAGATGGCTGAGAAGAGATTACAGTGGTGTTAATAAGCAAAGCACTATGAAGGGCTGGTAAATATCATAATGTCACACTCAGTTAAAGACACAGGCCCTCCCACTAACTCGTGTGGTGATTTGTCCCAGGGCCTTGCCATGTTATTGCTACTAGATGTAATCCTTCTAGCTAAGTACTAACAAATCAATAAAATCACTTCCCACCATCTGTGACTGGCAGGGAAGATAGCCTTCATGTTATAGACTGATGCTAAAGAATTTATCTGTTCATTACCAACAGGCAAAAAGTATGGCAGCTATCTCAAAACTGAAGGAAGCATGACTGAAAAGAATAGGATGAAGAGATGGTGAGGTACCACCATATGTTTAGTATCAGAAACAACTAAAACATGACATGACATGACATGAATGGTAATACTAGACACCATGATTATGTTCTTATAGATATCCATAGCTAGTCCACACTCCTTCAGATAATTTAGACCCATGTATGCCATGTGAAAGATGTAGCTTAAGTAACTACAAGAACTAATTCACTAGAGCAGTGGCCCTGGTGTTGAAGAGTTGCTGCTTTAAGCCTAGCCTAAACAAAATATTAACGGTCTAAGACCATAAGACCCAAATGTCTCCAAAATATTTTTTATGAAGAAAATATTACATGAGATTAAGTTATCCTACTCACCTTTCTGCTTATTAATTACTGACACAGTCATGTATGTGTCTGTTCTGCTTTATTGTATTAATTGTTGAATGCAGGGTCAAGCATGTGAATTCTTACTGCTGTGTGTGAAATGCAAAATGAACACAAATAGTACAAGGGGTTTTTATATATATAGTTTCTTATAACTTAAGAAGTAAAGCTGAAATTACTCTTGCAGAGTAATGGTTAAAAAAAATATTACAGAAGTTGGAGTGTAAACTTGCATCAAGCCGTATTGTGAACAAACGGTGTTACTGAAAAGCACAGAATCACAGGATTTAGGGTGGAAGGCACCTGTGGAGGTCATCTGGTCCAGCCTCGCCGGTCAAGCAGGGTCAGCTAGAGCAGGTTGCCCAGGACTGCATGCAGATGGCTTTTGATTATCTCCAAGGATGGAGACAGCACAGCCTCTCTTTGCAACCTGTCCCAGTGCTCACTCACAGTAAAAGTGTTTTCTCATGTGCAGGCCAGACCTCCCGTGTTTCAGTTTGTGCCCGTTGCATCTTGTCCTATCACTGAGCACCACTGAAAAGAGCCTGACTTAGTCTTGCTTCTTTATTCACATTGGTAAGACCCCTCTGAGCCTTCTGTTCTCTGGGCTAAACAGTCCCATCTCTCTGCCTTTCCCCATACAACATGCTTCAACCCCTTAACTATCTTCATATCCCTTAACTATCTTCAATGACCTTCTTCAAAGTATGTCAATGTCTGTCTTGTACTGGGGAGCCATGAACTCCAGATGTGGCTTCACCAGTGCCAACTAGCTGGGAAGGCTGACCTCCGTCAACCTTCAGGCAATGCTTTTCCTAGTGCCTACAAAGTCTTAGGCACAACAAATGATTTTACATTATTTTTTCACAAAGGCAGTAGAATTTCCTGGAGAGACATATAAGAGAAACCATAAAAGTAATCTCATTCTTCATAGGGCTACATGAAGAGACTGAGCTCTTACTGTCAGAACTTCAAACATTCAGTGGTCATTTTCTGATTTGCCCGCGTTTGTTTTGTAAAGATGAAATATCTGACTCTGTCCTCCAACGAACAATGTGTGGAAAGCCCAGCCTAGTTCAATGCATTGTTTCCAGAAGCTGCAACGATACAGGAGAGCCTTAAAGAGAATTTCATTGCCTGGTTACTAAGAATACCCCCTGCTTAGTAACATCCAAAGTCTTGTCACTGACAGGCATCCTATTAACTCCATTTCTCTGAAGTCCTGTCTAGGGAAGACTGCTGTGAAATCTAGAAATGGAATATCAATATAGCTATTGTCACATATCAGGTAAATTAATTCCTTAAACTTGAGAAGCCAGTTATTATAACAGAATCTGTGATCTTTTCTTCTCGGTTCATAATGACAATACCCCATGCATGACAGATGCATATTTCTTTATGATTCTAGAACTTGCCTCAATCTTAGGAACTTTCCTTCTCCCCTATATCCTCCTTTCAGATTGTCCAAAGGCCACTTTTTACATTTCTTAATTACAACAATATTTCCTTTTCAAGCTCTTTTCATTAGCCTAGCTGTGAGCAGTCGTGATTGTCTGTTTTCTTGCTTGAGGCAAACTGAAAGAAACTGGAAACAAACAATGCAGAGGGTTTTCCTGTTGTCTCTTCCCTAGAGGAGTGGTGCTCATTCTCAGCCTGACGGGACACTGGGGATAGTGAAAGCTGTGGAAGAGTTTTCAGTCTGAGCGGGGGGTTTGCTGTCTGAGGGACAGTCATGAAGGATGAAATATTCTGTAACATCAAGGGCTCAATGTGATTTCTCACAATAGGTTGGTAAAAATGGGACACTGACTTCTCTCTCACCTAAGAAGTTGAAGGAATTAAAAAATTTCAGGCACACCAAATTCACAGTAAAATACCTTCTATTAACATTATCAGGATTTTCAAGTACAGTTTTTGTTTTGGCATCTGATTCGTGATTTTTCATTTCTTTAAGTTTGGTGGCACTGCAGTATTTTAAGAGAGAAGGAGGTCACAACTAGTTCTAGTATGAGAAGAAATGGAAACAGTCCTTTTCAAGGCAGACAAAACCCACTTGCATAAAGGGAGTTCATTTCAGGCAGGGATTTCAGGGCATGTTCTGAACAAGATCTGTTATTATGCATAATTTTATGAGTGCCTACAACCTGCAGTGATTAGTGTCTTAAAAACAGTCAGCCAGAAGTCTTGGTCTTCTTTCAAGTTTATTTTATTATTTAAAAACCAGAAAAAAAATCCCTCTGATCAACAAACTAGCCATTCCATTGGCATCAAACCTTATGAAGCCTGGTTTTGGATGACAGTTTTGGATTCTCTTGTGTCAAATAAAGCAGCCAAGTTCACACTTCCACCTGGTCTTCAGCAAGTGCACTAATCTGACTCTTCTCTGTCTGGCTGCTGGTCTTCATAAAACCTGCAGAGGCTCAGTGGTTTTAGACCTCTCTCTTTTTGTCAGGCTTATTTGAAATTGGTCAAGAGATTCAAATGTTATTACTGGAGTACTGACAGGAAAACAGCATGACTGAATAGCTTGATTTCCTTAAAAAAATAGACTAGAAACCCTGTCCCACCCCCATAGGTCTCTAATTATTCCCTTTGCTCTTCTCAGTTCCTTCCTGTTTAGCTGTGTATTTCTGGTGTAGCAGACTCCAGAAAATCATCCCATCCTTCAGGTGCTGCTTGCCAAAAATGCATAAACAGGAACTGTCACCTTCCTCCTCCATGACATGATGCTTCTGTATGTGCAGCTCCAAATCATACACCCTTTTAGGCGCAACAATGTGTTTGAAAACTCCTGATTTGAATCTGTTATGAGCTTATTCTTATTTCAGTCTGACTACTTTCCAAATGTGTTTGTTCATAATAATTTTTTAACATAGAAATACTAACAAGGTTTTAAGTACATCGTTTTCCAAAGTACTGAGATCAGTTTCCATTTTTTCTCCTTTAACTAGAAAAAAAGTGCAAAAGTGATGGAACTGACCATTCAGTCACAATGGAACCCCATTCAGTTGAGGGGAACCCTGCATATGGCCATTGCCCAGAAAGACCCCAAGTTTATAGTAGCTTCTTCCATCTGTCAGAAGGTCTGAGAAATGTTACAGCTCAGACAGAAGAAACTGAAGTCCAATACTCTTAGTCAGCAATCTGGCAGTTGGAAAAGCAATGATTCAGTTCAAGCATTGAAGTAACACAACATTTTCTATAATTATGGGCCATATCTTTTTAGAATAATAAATTTATTGTTGCCCCAGTGGCTTTGCTGGACGGTTCTAATATAATTAGTAAAGTAGCCTATAGATATAATGAAAATGTACTTTGCATTATAATATATAAGGGTTTTTTTAAAAATCTAATTGCTGCCAATTTAAGTATCTTACCATTATTTTTGCTCCAAAAGAAAATCTTCAATAAAATCTTGAATGTTTTATGCTATGACTGCAGGAGAGAGTGCAGTAAGGGTAAGGTCTAAATCACCAAATGAACAAAGTGCTTAGTACACTGAGGTCTAATGCTGTCCATGCAGTCAGAAGCCCTCCAACAGCTGCCAGCAGCCCAGAAATACTCTTGTCAAGAGAATGCAAGAAACTCCTGCTGTTTTATCAAGCCTAATTGGCAGTAAACACCTGATTCCCCAGACAGCCTGCAAAGAAGCAGCAGGTAAGAGGACTGCAGTGAGGGGAGGATGGTGTCATTCTTCAGAGTTGTTCCTGCAGTGGAGGATGTACAATCTATTGCAACCTCATCACAATCTCATGTATTTCTATTTGTAAATGGCAAGATACTTCAAAAGTCAGTATTATTACTAAAACAGGCACAAGAGTTTTGATGAAACAGTTTGCTTTAAGAAGTAGTGAGACAAAGTCTGTAGGAAAAAATACCTTTAATTATCCAATAGATAAAATCAGAAAAGATGAATGAACTTTAAGGCACAGCACCCCTTTTAGATCTGAAGAGAAACAGCAAAATTCAACCTAAGCACAGCCTTGGAACAGTTGCTTTGAACTTAACTTTAGTATTTTAATCAGTTAGACCACCGGAGAGAAAAGAGTCATTGAAATATGTGGATTAGAGGGGATATTTGTAAGAGGAGTGATGCATTGGTGGAAAAGAGAAGGAAATGGAAGGATAGAAAGATAATTATTACCTGTGAATGAGAAAGATGTCAGATGAGATGCAAGAACAACCAGATGTCATAAAACCAGTATGTGTACTGAGTTAATGACTAAATGAAATGTAGTTTCATCAAAATGAAAGCATTCGTCAGAAATGTGTCAGCATCTACTGCATTGTATCACTGGAGAAAAAAACTGTTTTGTCTCTGTGTTGTAGAATTTCTTCATTTTGATAATGTTTTGATTCATTTTGTTTGAACATTATATTACACTAAATTCTTGAAAGAGCAACCACTGATGAAAAAAATGTGACATATATATTGTATTTCAGAAGTTAAATACTTCAGTGTAAGAGGCACAACTGTATTAAAAGACAAAGCTTGAAAAACAAAGCTGTGATAATCCCAACACAACATTTTAGGAAATACTTGTTTTGCAAATAATCTGGATTTTTGCTGTTCCAATTTAGTACCCAGAAAAAAAAGAAAGAAAAAAAAAGAAAAAAAATCACATCAGAGATAACCCTGTTCTCAACCAGCTGTACCATCTTTATAATTAGGGAAGCTAAGGCACAGACTGATTTCAGGAAGCTGAGGCACAGATTGAATAAGTGACACTACCCAAGTCATCAAGTGAGTCACTGGAAATGAGGAGAAAATAGTAAAGGGTCACATCCAGTTCCTGTGGGCTAGCTATTCATCTGCCTCCCACATCTTAGGGTGCTCTTACAATCAAGCTGAATAATCTAAGTAGTTACTTCTCTTAGTCTTCCCTTGCTTGCTGTACTCTGAGTCACAATGAAGACTAAGTGCTTGTAGTCCACTGCAATAGAGAGTAAGACAGGTGAGATTAAATAGGTGATTAAAAGTATGGTTTCAATATGGATCTGGAAACCAGCTGTTCCCTTTTCTCTTTCAAAATGTTATTTTAGTTACCAAAAAGATGCAATATTCTCATTTATGAGGTAAACCTCTCTCATATATACAATCTCCTCTATTTATTCTGAGTCTTTAGGTACACACATACTTTTTTAAGAAGAAGGAAGTACCAAATAGTAAAGACAGAAAATTCAGCACTGTGGCACCTAAATCAGTGTGTTCCAGTCAAAATTTTTGCCCTGAATAATCTAGTTTCAACATTCTAACAATACAACGGTTTATATGAAATTCCATGTTTCCTAAATTAAAAACTTATGAAGAAGTTTGAAGTAAATAATTCAATGATGCCTGGAAATTATTTTCTTAAAATTACTTCCCGATGGTTATCAATAGGCATTTTGTTGCCAAATAATTATATTCTCAGATTATTTTGCAAGTCACTTTTAAAAGCTGAAATGCTGGAAGAAAAGATTAAAGTCTGCCTAGGTTTTTTCCCCATCTCAGGGTGTATAAGATTATGTACTGAACTCCTAAAGGAAAGGTGTGTGGTCTTAGGGTAATACTTGAGATTCAACTTCGAAAGGGATATCTAAGTAAGTGTAGTTTTCTGTTAAAAATAGTCAGAATTATATCTGCTGAAACACTTTTTGTGGTCAAGGCATAATTAGAGAGGAGAAAAATTTTAACAAGTATAAAAATGTCTTCAGTTACAGTCAATATTTTTGCCCTCTGGGCTAAAGACAAAATCAAAGTGCCAGAACATAAGATTATCAGAATAAGGAAAATGGAGAATTAATGAATTTGCAATGCAGGTGAAAGCATTTGGGCTCAACAGAGTAGCAGACAAACAGTAGAGCTCAGATGTTGATATTAGTAGAGTGAGAGTAGCAGGCTTCAGGTCAAAACACAGCAGCAAAACCTCTGCTGCAGTCCTGAAAGCAAAAGAATTGGATGAAAAGCTACTGGTGATGTGATTGAACAGCTATCAGTTACAGTTGGTTTTCTTCTTCCTGAGGGAAGAAAGGTACCCATGGGATGCTGTAATAGTAGTGTACAAAATACAAAGGGATGAGAAAAGTATACTGTGTTACTGTTACAGTAGAATTACATGTTTAGTTAGAGCTTGGGATCAAGCTGAATTAACAAACTAACCACCTTAACAAGTAGCGCAGAAGCTGATTGAAGTGCCAGATGCAAAGAGAAAGACTATAGAATGGGGTCTGTACTACCAGCCTCCCAACCAGGAGCAGAAACACGCCGAGTTAAGGTTTAAGAAGTCAGAGAGTTGGTAAGGACAGAAAGTATCAGGTCACTTCAGCTACCTCTGTGTAGAAGAGGGAAACTTCACTCAGGGTCATAAACCATAGATGAAATTGTCAGTGGATCAGCTGGCTACCAACCCCACAAGAGGAAATGCAGCCCTTGACAAGATGATGACAAAGATCTGTTTCAAAATTTCCTCTAGAAGGACGAGTCTGTAACAATAATTGTTTCTGAGATCCAGCATCCATGGCACAAAAAAAGCCAAAAACTCCACCACGGGCAACAGAGAATTAAGTTACAGGTGGTGTAGAGGCTGAAGGACACCAGAGTGGAAGCACAACAACATTACATTCTGTGTATTAGGAGAAGCCTGGAAACTGGCAAAAGGAAGATGGAATGGCTAAGCCGGGTTGTTAGAATTAAGAAAGCATCATCTAAAAATCTGAAGTTTTATTCAAACAAAATTAAAAGGATGATAAATTTGGTAGATGAAATGTGAAAATATAGTCAAGCAGACCAAAAAGGAATCAGAGGAGTAGCTTCCTAATGGAACTGAACTTAGTACTAAATTCCTCTCTCAGGCCATCAGGAGCAAAATATCTGGCAAGCATTTTGTAGCACTTCCTTAACTGGAGTAGAAAAGGAGCAGTCAGAGAGGACAAGGCCATGGCAGAGAAGCTGAATAGGTTATTGGCATCCAGGTTAGCTATAAAGAAGATGGGCCATTACATCACAAGCATCATTTTTTAAGAGAACTCAGCGAACCAACTGCCTGAAAACTGAAGCAACATTGGAAAGGATTACAATTCAAAGACATAGAATGAAAAGTAACAAATACAAATCACCAGGGCCAAGTGGTATTCACCTAAAAACTTAGAGAGGAAACAGGTGAATTACTAATGGCAATGTGTATTCACAGCTGATGATAACTATGATCTTGAAAAGAGAAAACATGGTTCTGCCCTGTAAACCTCTTGGAGTTCTCTGAAATGGTCAACCAGTGTGTGGTCCTGTTGATATAGTTTACTGGGATTTCCAAAAGACTTTGACAATATCCTTCAAGAAAGAATACTGAAACAGCCATAGGAAGAGGGAAATTTCTGTCTTAAATGCATAGAATAATGTAATAATTTAGGTTTGAATGGACTTCTGGAGGTCATATATTCCAGCCTTTTGCTCAAAGTAACGTCAGCTTACACCTTTGATAAGGTGGCTCGGGGTCATGAACAAGCAAGCTTTGAATATCCTGCAGGATGGAAATCCTACAAGCTATTTGAGTGTCTTGCTGCAGTGTGAGGAAAGTCTTTCTTACTCCTAAGCAGAATTTCCCTTGCAGCAACTTATGCCTGTCATCTTTTCTCCCTTCATTGTGAACCTATGAGAAGAGTCTACGTCTGTGTTCTCTGTAACCTCATCTTAAGAAGCCAAACAAAGCAATTAGATTTCCATTTATACTTCTCTTCGAGCTCAACAAACACAGCTAGAAGTAAAACACAGCTAGAAGTAAAACACAGTAGAAACTATACAGTCAAAGTTCTCCATAAAGGAAGAGGAGTTTGACAGAATTCTGGCTGGAACCCATATGCTTCAGCATACCCACAAATGACCTGGAAAAGGGGATGAGCTGTAAGATTTCAAAGTTTTCTGATGATGCAGTTATCAACATAATAAAGGACAAGGGTTGACCGTACAATTGCTGAAGGATTTTCATGACAGAGCAATAAAACATTTTGTGAAATGCTGTGGTGAAAAACAATCTTAGCTTCATATATCAAATAGTGCACTGTGACCTGACCATTACCACTCAGAAGTGAGAGAGACTTCGGCGTTAAGATAAATAGTTCCAAGAAAGCACCATCTCAGTGCTCAGCAGCAGTCAAAAAATAAATCAAATGCGAGGAACTACCAGGAAAGGAGTTAAAGAACAAGACAGAAACACAGTTACATCTCTGGATAAATGCATGCTTCTTATACTTTGAATACCATCTGCAGTTCTGGTCTCATTTAGGAAAGGATACATTAGAGCTTAAAGGAGATTCAGAGAAGGATATGTTTGATGGTCAAATAGTACAGAATGGTTCCTGTACAAGGAATTATTTGGTGGGCTGGAATTTTGCAAAAAAACCCGTAATTTGTGGGGCTATGATAGAGATCTACAAAATCATAAGTAGCATGACTGAAGTGGATAGGGATCAACTATTCACTGTCCCTTCCAGGGACATTAGGAATCACCAAATAAAGCTTGTGATGGTGGTTCCTCACACATCAGGTACCAGACCTGTGGAAATCCTTGCAAAAGACACTGTGAATGGAAGAAGTTTATATAAGTACAGAGGGATAAGTACTTGGGAAAAATGATTCATGAAGAGTTGCTAAATAAACAAAATAATAAAACACTTAGAAAATCCTCTAAGCTTAAAACAGTAAGAAGCTGGAAGAGTATTAGGTGCAACAACCATATATACTTACGTGGTTCTTCTTCCCTAAATGTCAACTTAGGATCGCTGTTAAAACATTAGCTAGAGGGACCTTTGTTTTGAATCAGTGTGGCAGTTCTTATGTTCTTACTACTTGGCTCTTTTTTTTTTTTTCTTTTTTTAATAATTGTCCTCAAAATTAGCCCCACATTTCAGGTGCTATACAGTTCCCCAGCCTGTCTTGCTCCATTCCATTATTAGCTGAGATGCGGCCTAGAGTCTAGCCCATTTTATTGCTGTCCAAAATGAAGGAATACATATTTTATCACAACAAAACAACTTTTACTCCGACCACAGAGTAAAACAAAATCCAGTGAAGTGTTTTCTAAGCACAGCCTGCTCCTGTATACACTAGGAACAAAGTGATGTTCAATATCTCACGAAACACAATTCTTAACCTGTCTTCTGCATTGGCAGAATGGAAACAAAACCTTTGTTAAATTTGGGATAGATGAGATTTCTGTATTTAAAAAAAAGCTCAATCCAGTCCTGTAAAGCATGTTTGTTAAATTTTTTATAGTGACCTGACCCAAGCCAGATGCTCTGAAGAAAACCCCAGAGAAATCTAACAGCTGCTGCTGGCAGAAACTAACAAAATGGATGTCAGACTAAATAGCTCCTTATACTTTGTAATGGAAGAGGGTTAAAAGGCATATATAGATGTTTGTCTTTTAACTGGTGGTACTATAGCACATAGGTGGGCTCATGAGAGACTTCTATTAGAGAAAAGCTTTGGTCAGCAAGGAGACAGCAAATACAAATTTCACTTCTTTGGAAAGGATTGTTGCCGGCCTTCTCACCTTGTGTTAAGGAATCTATATTTTTTCCACTTTGATTTAAAAACCCACGTTGTTTTCAATCTAGTGGCTGTACCACAAAGGGAAAATCAAGAAACCAGAAGTCAAAGCTATTAGACTTCAAAATAAACTTCTTTCTAAGGGCAAGAGATAGTTGTCAAAGCAAAGGGAAATCCATTTGTGTTGTGAGGGTTGACAGGATCAGCTGTCCTTGGGGAATTCTTCCGAGTCTCAGAGGCATTGCAAACCAGAAAAGAGAGGCCCAAGGAAATCACAGAGATTATACTAAAGCTGTCTCAGTATTAGTAAGTATGCACCACCATAGCTTAATCTATGTAGCTGTTCTGGAGCAAACCTGTAGAAGAGATGTAATGTATAGGCATGGTGCATGTTAGCTTACAGTCTTATATACACTAAATTGGCTTAGGATATAATTCACATTATTGCAATGTATTTGCCTTTCAGAAAAGGGCAGGCATTGCATCTGTTGGAACTCTTATCAGTTCAACTATAAGAGTTTCTTTGAAAAAGGTTTTTCATCTCATAGTACTGCATCCTAGCAAATCTGCTTGCTTAGGTGTTTCTGTAGAGGCAACAGCTCTTATAGAGGTGCTGCTGCCAAAAACGGCATCCCTAGAGATGCAGCACACCTGCTACATGTCTTCAGACATAGTAGTGATTTAGCTTACATGGTTCTTGCACAGACTTGTGTCCTCAGAGCACCCTGCTAAGTTTTCTGACCTCCTGCAGGGTGATTATGGCCAAATCCTGGAAGCACAAGTTTAACCTGAAGTTCTGTGAGAGCTCTTACCCCAGGAGTTGGAAGTGGCAATTTGCAGATCAGCAGCTTGGTGGATTTCTGGCAGGACCCATAGTTTTCCCAGAGCCATGATGCTGGAATTGCAGGGATAGAGCATCTTCATGCCACCCTTAGAAGCAGCGTGCTGGCAGGCAGTCCCAGTAGCAAGCTGCTTTCCAAGCACTCTGTCTCCAGCTGATGCAAGTGGCACAAAACCCTGGAGAGTTCAGCATTAATGGCAGTCCCTGCCCTGCAACAGCTGCACTACAAGCCAAAGAAAGGATGAATGCTATATTGCTGTACTAAGGTATAGTAAAGATCTCTGTCTAGACTTCCTAGTCCTGTTTCCTCAGAAATCAGAAACACTTCGTTCTGACTCTTTTCTCTGTTGGCACTCTTTGAAGTGAAATACCCCTGGCATGCATCCCATCAGGCTCAGAAATCCTGTCATTCTGTTCAGACCCTTACTTCATCTTGGCTTACAAGGACTCCCATCTTTTCAGACCTCAGAAGCTTGCTTTACTTGAAGCTTGAGACTGACTTTCGGCACTGAGCATTGCCACTGGACCAAGGCTAGTGCCACATCTCCCATGAACCATTCAGAGTTAATTTCTTCCCTGAAGAGTGTGCCATTTAAGCCTGAAGCCAAAAGGAACAGCTGGGTACCGGGAGAGGGAATGTATCAAGAAACAGCACTCAGTATCTGTCAGCACTAGAGGTCATAGTCTCAGCCGAGGGCTGCTGCCAGTGTGGCAAAGGAGTATTAAAAGGATCAATTTGCATTATTTGGTTTCCCAGGAAATCTTCCTGTATCTGAAAGTTTCACATAAGACAAGATATCAAGACAGCTCACCTTTGGCTACCAGGGACTCTTGTAGCCAGCAGCTAAGAAGCCTCAGAGTTTTCTTTTAGCTCTTATTCAATCATATGGCATTCACAGAGCCTATGACCAGTGAACTGAATGACCTAATGCAGATTTCCTCCCTTCCAACCAAGTCTATTAGCAATAAAATGTAAGTAGGGCTTGTTTGAGTACATATCTGTGAATCGGTTCATCAGATGCTCTTAAAAATAGATGTGTTCCAAACTGTGAGTAAACAGATTGGAGGTACCAAAGATGAAGTTCTTAATCAGTCTGGATATTTTAAACTAGTTGAATAATCAGCCTCCATGTTTTCAAAACACAGGTCCTATCTCACAAAATGTTCAAAATGCAGAAGTGTTGCTATTTTGGTTTTGCAAATTTACACTTACCTGGAGATCGGGTAGAATAAGAGTGGAGGAGAGAGAAAATCACTGGATAAGGATGTGTGCATTTGATCAGAATTGCATTAATGCACAGTCTGTCAGTCATCCTCTGAGATCTCAGAAGTGCAATTCAAATATGATACTCTGTGAGGAGAAGCAGAGGTTCCTTTGCCAAGCCTCTTGTCTTCCATTGAAGTATTGGAGTATCAGACTTGCAAGTGTATGAGAAGAGAAGATGGTAACTCAGTATAAGGGGACAAAGTGTCTAATGTGGCTGAACAGAAGGGTGAGAAAGAGGGAGGGATGGAACAAAATACCTAAAGAGAATGATTAACATGTCACCACTTCTCATATGTTTTCTGTCTTGCCTGTTTTAAATGGCTTTGTCAAGTGTTAAGTGTGATAAATATCAGTCCCTTTGGTATCTTAAATATAGAGAATCAGAGAAAATCAGGTGAGGAGAGGCTTTAGGAGGTCACCTGATTCATCCTCTCACCCAAAGTAGGATCAGTTATTCATTTATGATCAGTCACCATTGCTGGTAGACATTTGCCTACCCTGTTCCTCAGGACAGCTAAACTATTCCAGAGACTGGCTATCTTTACTCTTAGAAAGCTACTCCTAATGTCAAAACTAAGTCAGCTGCAATTATAGCCCACTGCTTCCTTTTTTTGTACACAGGGGACATTCTCATCCTCTTTGCAGCAGCCTTTAATGCATCTGAACACTGCTATCACATCTTTCCTCAGTATTCTCCTCAGCAGTGTTCCCATCCTGGCAATTTCAGACTTCCAAACAACTAAACTTCTAGAATGAAAATATCTTTCTTGACTCCTTTACTTCCTAAAAGTGTGTAAATGTTATTCTTAATGGTCTCATGAGGGAAGTGTCTACACAATTCTTTAGAATCACCTGAAAGGTAGACAAAAGCCATGACCAAATGAAATGCAACAACTGTACCTGTCCAGTTTCTCCACACTTCTTAGAACACAGCTTCAGTGTCCTAATATCATCACAGAATTTAAGCATACTTTGATTTGGAGAAGTGGGTTCAGATTTTAGGTCCTTTGTATTACAGTCTGATCTGTGTTGATGAAACTAGGATGAATCTAGTAGCACTTCGTGGAGTAGTAATGACTTATCTGCACCATCTATTTCAGAGTCTTCAGGTGATTTACAGCTGAAGTAGCTCCACTGAATTAGGTATCAATGAAGTATAATGTTACAAGAATTAGTATGATAACAAATTGTTATAACATATTGTTATAATAATTACCTACAAAAATAATGCATAAATAATTTCTTAAACATAAAACAAGGAATTCTTTAAAAAAAAGTGGTAGAATCATATCTTAGAGTAACACATAAGCAAAGTCAGGTAGTTATGAATTTCACTCAAAACTAGGAAAGACTAGCATTCTGATGACATATTTATTTCTCGTGATGATTACAAATGCATCTTGTTAAACCAGGAGCCTGTCTTGCTGCTGGTTACCACTGTGCTGTAGCACTGCAAATGCAAGGGTCAGGGATTGCTGGGCCCCATTCAATCTCTCGCCTCCATTTATATCCTTGAAAGGGAAAAAGAAAAAAGGTAGAAAAAGATTCTGTTTCTATTCTTGTTAAAGTTAACGCAACAGGATCTTACAGGCTGTAGGTGTTGCTAGGAAAGTACTGCACAAGCTGGTCTGCCTTTTTTACTGTACTAGCTCTCTGCCTTCTACCAGCTGAGAATGCCATGGAAACAGAGGTTGGGAAGCAAAAGCTGGTCAGGCTGGGGATCAGAGATTTATTTTTTTTTTAGCACCTGTATCAAAGGAGACTTTCTTTGGAATGGCAGTATGAAACATCCTGCCCCATTTCTAGTGATCCCTATGGCAGTGACAACATTCCCACTGGACAAAGACAAAACAGTGTGACAAGGTCTATGTTTGACCTGGTATCTCCTAAGCAGTACTTAAAAAAACTTTAAATAATCAAAAAATGAGGCATGAGAGTGCAAAAATATCTTTAAATGTAAACAAATAAACTCAGTTTACCTTACTCAAAACTGGTGGACCCAGTGGAAGCTAGTGAATAGTGTGAATTAGCAAGGGTGAACATGGACAATGAAAAAATATGAAAAAAAAAAATCTGGTTTTAACAGTGTTAGTTATATTTTATATATATATATTACTGATTTTTCTAATATGTTAGCAAATATTTTGCAAAATAGCATTTGTCTTTCTAGTTGTCATGCTGTTATCATTTCTTGTCTATGTTAATAAAAGCCTGATCTTAACAGTTGCAAATAAAGGATCTTATCACAGTCCTTAAAAAGCAGTATCTCAGTCCAATTCAAAGGCCTATAGTCAGTAGGTCTGTAGCAGTGGAGTTGCCATAATTCAAGCATTTGTCCTTACCAGGTACTACCAATATGCAGTTTTAACCTTCCGCAAATATGAGGTAACACATCTTGTTTTAGTTTGCAGGGAAGAATAATCGAACTAAATGGAAATGCTTTTGAAATTGCTGGCCTAGGCCTCAAAAAGCTTAGTCAGTAATTTCAATGGAATTTAACCTCCCATTGGCCTATGAATCCAGATCTTCAAATATGTACGGAGTTGCTGTAGAATTGCTACAGCTCGGCTGGCATCCGCTAGCCGGTTAAGTGTTAGGAGCTGCACGTGTCAGCTTACATGATCTGTCAAACAGCTCTGTAACTTGCTGCTACAGAGTCCTCCAAAATTAGCCAGTTTCTAGTAATATCTTATTTGGAAGAAGAAAAAAAAAAAAAAAGCAAAACAGGAAGACCTCATGACATGAGAAGAATTAATACTAAACCACAGCATTACAACAAACTGCTGTCAGGGGAGATTGCATGCCTGATTTTGTACTAATTTAAACTTGTACAGATTGGCAAGGTTTTGTTGTGCCTGACATTGTCTTGAGTTAACAAAACTATTGTCATTCATGCTTCAATATTAAATGACAGTGTAAGGATAGCCATTATCATTGAAATTGTTCAGTAGTATTTATACATAAACAAAACAAAATCCACTAGCGACCAAGCAGGATACATTTAATTGCAATAGCTGTCACAAAATAAATAATTATCCAAAACTACTTAGCTGATCGTGTGTTTTAAGGATTTATCCATTTCCAGCCAATGAATAGTTTGTATTAAGAATCTATCAGTGTCCTGAAATAAGCTGTTGATAAATGAAAAGACTTACACCAGGTAATCCCTGGAGTTGTTTGCAGAGATCCAAGAACATAGATCTGAGAAGTGTGAACAGTCCCGTTTACATCATAAGAATTATTTTAGGTGATCAACAGTGCTAATCCAATTGAAACAGATTCCCTACCTAAACAGAGGTACCTGTTTTCCATTTGCAAACCTTGTAGGTGCTGCAGATACTTGCATGGGTTTGACAGGCATGACTAAAGGGTTTACAGGACCCCAAGCAGATCCTGTGACATCTAATTGACATTAGATGAATTTGTTTCATCTGAATCTGAATTCTGCCCTAAGTGTTATATTGTCAACCTTTCCACTGCTTGTGAAAGATAGAAGCTGGAAGTTTACGTTACTGGTCTCAGCACAAGCTTATGATTGGCACCTCGGTTCGGTGTTGTGAGACGGTGCCCAGGAGAGAATGCCTGCTTATTTGCCTGATGTGGTTTTGCTCATTCTGACCCACTAAACCAGAAGGTCCAAAGGGTATAACTGTGAAGTGTATCTGACCGGCATCATAAGCTTTGTCGTCAATAAGTTAGAGTGCCATAGAGTGGACATAGACATTGGAGGTCAGTTGTCTCTACTTTTTAGTTTGCGGCAAGGTTTTTTCCTATACCAGCTGTCACCTCTTCAAACAATTCCCTTTCTTCGTTCAAGAGAGCACAAATCAGCCAGTTCCTACAAAGAATTTAAATAATCCCATGCTAGTTTGGAGGCTAAAAGTGCTTAGAAAGTATGGATTGGGCCAAACTGCTCAGTCTGGCCTCAGAGTCCCAGTAGAGAACCTCTCCCTGTTTAGCCTGTCAGTACAGAGTAGGTGGTACCTAAAGAGACCCTTATGACTTCTTGTCCTCCCAATAACAGCTCGTAAGTGCAGAACTTCATCTGATCTGACAAGGCCCAGGAGGCCTTTTCCAGTCTTTAAATGGCACCATTACTTTCTCTGCTGGAGGATATGTCCTGGCTCAGGAAGACCTTCCATGTTTCCAGGTTTCATGTTATCGCCACGAAAAAAAGAAGGAAGAGCAAAATTAAGACTCAGATACCTTCTCTACCCAGTCTTTATTTAGCCTTCAGCACCTAGGTATTGTGCCTGCTTTTAATTTGGACAACTCTGAACGTTCACCAAAGGGGACCTGAAAAAGGAGAGCAACCTGCTTTGTGCAGTATTTTGCTTTGGCATTTCAGATGGGAAAAAATTGGCTTGTGGATAAGATTTGACAGAAGACTACCAGTATCTTTTTTTCCAGTGTGAATGCTGAGTCCTTTTGAGAGTATGCTGCTTACTGAAGAATTAAACTTCAAACAGTTTAAAGGTCAGATTAAGACATTTTGGTGGTTTAGACCTCTAATCCAGAAAGAAGATGGGTTAAGGCTTCCTAAACCGCAACCTCCCTTGAAAAGAAGTTAAAGATGTCAATAGCTAACTACAACACCTATTTATATAGCCAAAGACTAGAAAGCTCAGAGATTACATGATTGGCTTGAAAATTGAGACCCAATGGCAAAATTATGAACAGACTAAAAATCTTGATTTCCAGGCCTCTGCTTTAGTTAGTAAACTACATGCTATCACAAGGAGGAATAAGAATGGGGCTACTTTGTGAGAGAAGATGAGGAACTGGCCACAGTGCAAGTAGGTAGGAGCAATGACCACACTGAGAAGGGCACAATCCCACAGTATCCAAGCAAGACAAACAGAGCAGGGTTGGTGATAGTAACAGGCTCAGCCAACAGTCCAGTGATCAGACATACGCAAAGTGACAGAAAGTCCAGTCAGCAAGTCAGGATCATCAAGGAACACAGGTGGACACAGAGCTACCTATAGTGTAGCTCAGGCAGGGAGTAGGGCCTGGGCCTGAGTTTAAATGGAGCTGGGAGGCTGGAGGTGAAGGATGTATAGGTGGAAGTCCCAAATGTTCTCAGGGCACTGACTGACAGCTAATCAGTGCACTCAGGGCATATGCACTATACAGTGTATTTCCTGTTCCTAATGTCTATTAGGAGGAATCTTAAGCATTGTTATTCTTACTTTTCTTGAGGTGACACAGTTTTTCATTAAATGTATGGACTACTTTGTTTTTACCATGTTTACAGAACTTACTTAACAAGTTTTTGTAATTATTTGCAATTTTAATTAATGTGATGCTCTAGTAGAACATCCTTCTTGCAATAAAAGTGGCAGTAAACCAAATCTTTTGACAAGATTACCTCCCAAACCAAAAGCACATACACTTCCTGAAAGGTAATGTGCAATGAGAAAAAAATAGAGGAAACATATGGAATGCTGGTGACTCCTGAAAGAGACCTTACCTCACGACAAAATCATCTAACCTTGGTGCTGGACACTTCTGTGACAGTGCCTGCACATTGCAATGAGGTTTTTAGAAAAGCAAGCGATGTAAGTTACCTTGCTTATGATTGTAACTGGTGCTGGATTTGAATAAAAGCGTTTGAATAACTGAACACCAGCAGCTGCTTGGAATTAGTAAAAAGAAAAGCTAATCTGATAGGACCTGTCAGAGAGTGAGACTCAGGGACAACATAGCATTTTGTCTTCATGTGAGACCATTTCATGCAGACTGTTCTTCTTTCAGTCTTCTGATGTGCCAGCTGAAAGGGGTGAGGTTGTGACCTCTTCATTTTGCTAGCAGAGCTGATTGTCAGCAAAGGGCACACAAACACCTACAAAGACCCCCCCTATACTGTCCTCTGACATTCAGAGCCTTTTGTTACTTTTTCAAATACGTAACTTCCCACTCGTTCTTAGAGCTTAGTCTGTAAAGCACATTTGTGTATATAGTATTTTATTTTTTTAAAGCAGAGGCTGGATGGAGAGTGCAGGTATGATGGTACACTCACATTAATGTGGTTACTTAAAAAATTGCACTCGTTCCAGGAAATCTCATTGATTTCTGTGTTTGGCTGTAGAGCCAAATATTTAGCTGAACTATGGGTTCCAGTAGAATTTCGTCTGCTTCTGACAGCTGAAGTTCAAATGTGCCTGCAGAGTTCCTAATAATAAAAATGTACAGAGAGGTAATGAAAATTACTAGGTGGGGCAAATGCTTCTTTGTAAGTGAAAATAACTGAAACTGCTTACACTGAAGACAATAGAATTAGCAAGTACTGAGTTAAGCAGTACTAGCTCTAGCCTGTAAAGGCTTCTTCACCTAAATTATCAAAAGCAACTGTTGGTGTAGGTGTTCCACCATAAAGTATTCAAACTGAGATGCCTCAAATGTGTTTTGGTTTCACAGTGATTGAAAACTTGCTATTTGGAAATCAGATTCCACAAGTTATTTTGAGTTAAGTACACAAAGCAAACCACTTCCTGAAATTTTAGGTAAAGTTTTAAATGTGTAGTGCATCACAAGCAATGAAGTTCATTATTGCAAAGGATTATTTAGGGATCTGATGGAAACTGGAGCTATATGAATGTATGAATTTCTACGTATAAGATACCAAATTAATTCTGGTCAGGAAAATATTCCCTGCCATATTATCACACCTTTATGGGTACTGCAGGTAAATTCTATGCCTTTCTATGAAATTCATGAAACAAAATATCAAAGCCTCCACATAGTTTGCTTTATTAGTCCCTCTTCTTTGATTTTTGTTCCAGTAAAGTATTTCAGTTAATCAAGTTAATAGCAAAATAATAATCCTCTTCAAAAGTTTTGTTTTATTTAGGTAAACCATTCTTCCTCCTATTTTCTCCCGAGAGGTAAAAGGCATTATTTTAGCCCACTAAGAACGCAATTAAATATAGATGAAATAATAACATGCTGATATTGATTAAGAAGAGTTAGGTAATTTCAGAGTTTAGTCTTTGGTTATGCTATTACCAGAAACTCAATCATTCTTTGGTATAGCAGCTCATATGGCACATAATATCACCCACTGTTCTGAGGCACCCTGTTAGACAACCATATGTGCTGACAAAAGTCTCTGGTAGTTCAGGGGCTTATTCAAGATTGACTGGGTGCTTTTTCTCAAAATGTCCTTGATTTACTGTTTTACATTTAAATTAGAACTCCTGAACTCTAAACATTCAGGCTCAGTTTTAAAATGCTACAGCATGTATAATTTTGGCCTGAAATACCAAGCTTCATTTCTACCAGTCAAAAACAACCAACTCCTTGATTCTCAGGAGCTATGAAGAAAGGTTATATTCTGATATCGCTGTCTAAGCATTATCAACTTCCTTGCCTAAATCTTCTCCCACTTTATTCCCTACCAGTACACACCTCTAGATGCGACTTTCTTCACGGCTGTAACACTACAGTCCTCATTTCACCTCTTATCTTTTAGTATCCAGTTTACATACACGCTCTGAGTTCTCTGTGGTTTGAAGAGTGGAAACATCCCATAGGAAATGTATGTAAATAGCAGCAGTTATGGGACAACAAATAATGAATCTTTTGTGAGTCAGCTTCAGCTGCTCTGAATAATACGCTGTAGAAGACAGCTCATCACAATAAAAAGGATATTGTAGGATATTTGCTTAAAGGAAAAATTAAAGCATGGGGACATATACTGAAAATAAGTCTGGAAGAGTATTTTACAATGGCAATTTAGAGTGAGAGCAGTGCGGAATAGCATTGCAGAACATTTGCAATGAAATCTTTTATATACTGTCTTTAATGGGAATTAAAAGGTAGGAAGATACAAATTTCATTTAACACAAAAGTAGGTCATTTTACTTCTTTGACATAAGAATTCCTTTGCTAAAGGAACTGAGATGATCTAATGTAGGCTTTAGTAAAAAGTATGACATAGCACCTCATGACATTCTGTTAAACAATTAGGACCACACAATACCTGTGAAGTGCATAATAAGTGAACTCAGAAATTATAGTTTGCAACATTTCTTTCAATATGGAATCATCCCTAGGTAGTGTCTCTCTGATGGATTTCCTTATGACTAAATTTTACAGTATTCAACATTCTCCTCAGTGACCTAAAAGTAAATATAAAATCAGATTTAATAAAGGCTGCAGATGACATGAGAGTTGGCAGAGTGGTAACTAACAGTGAATATAGATAAGTCAGTGTGATTTGGGTCAGCTGGTAGACTTGTCTATTCAAACAAACTGTAATTGAATACAGCAAGATACAGCTATCCCTATGGAATACTGAATTCTAAACTGAAAAATCGTGACTTTAAAATGAATTGTGGAATGACAGTGGACAAAAATCTGAGTTCTTATTGTGATGCTATGGCATAAAGAGGTAACACAAAGTGTGAATGTACAAACAGAAGTAATGAATAGAAACAGAGAAATGCTTTTTAGTTTGCACGCGTGCATGTGGCATTGGTGACACTGGTGTGCCACCTCCAGAAGTGGTATATATGTCTTAAAACTGGTGCTGAAAAATTAGAGGAAAGAGCAGGAAAGAACTGCAAATATATCATGAAAGGTTTAAAGAGCTCAGTGCTTAATTTTAGCAAGGAAGACATTAAGAAGTGACTTGGATATGTTGTGCTGCATAAAGAAAATACCAAGTTCCCCTCTGTAATAGAAAAAGCAATAATACTGGAGGAAGGGAAAAAATTCATTTTTTATTTCTTCAACTCAGGTCTATCTTCCTTTCAAAAGTTTTAACCACACAACTGTCTGAGTTCAAGGCAGGGTTAAGTGGGTGAAATGTGAGGATTTGTGAAAGGCAGAATGTCAGGCTGAGTAATATAGCACCCTTTCTGATCCTAAACACCATGAATCTATGATATATAGATGATTTTTTTTTTTTTCTCCAGCTCCATTTGGTTGTTCCACAAATAGATTTAATGGTGGTAAGTGTTAATACAATTTCTTTCCAAAAAACGCTGGCATTTTCAAGTGCGAAAATATTAGTTAATATAGAAAATCTGCAAATATTAAATGTAAATGTTTATATTTACATCACCCTGAACTGAGCGGGCTGATGCTGATATCCATGTGTAATGGCATTAATGTGGATTGCAAGTATAAATAGTGAAAAAAAAATGCATTTATTCATAGACGATAATACAAGGATTCTTGCATTACTGTTCATCTAAGTATACGGTACATTTCAAAAGTATTATCTAAAGTCTTTGTTTTTTTCAGTTCTGGCTATTCCCGTCGAGGCTGGTGCCCTTTCTACAAGACTGCGTGCCCGTGCGGCGGGACTGGCCCGTTCAGCACCACGGCCAGCACCCTCCTCCTACTCGGCTTCTCCTCCACGGTTAATGGCCAAACCCTTACACAGGCCTTAAACTTCTCGGAACAAAACCCCTTTATTTTTAAGATTTTGTGGATTGGTTTGGTCGTCTTCTATAAAGAATCCAGATTAATCACAGGCAAAGTGAGAAACTTGGGTTTTGAAGTTGTTAAAGATGCATAAATGGAAGTAAATGCAATCAAACCGCAGACAACAAGGTGCAAGTGAAAACCTTGTTCTGCTGGTAACCACCACTGACAGGATGCATTTCTAAGTCTAATGTGTGGTGGGATGGCCTTAGTCAGCAGCGAAGCACCCACAGAGCCATTTGTTCACTCTTCCCTCCTTTTCCCCCTCACAGGGGAATGGGAACAAAATAGGAAGAACAAGAATGAGAAAACTCATGGAACAGAACAAATGTGAGGAAATCACTCACCAGTTACTGCAGTCAGCAAAACAGACTCAACTTGGGGACTTCATTTAAAGCATTTGATTACTGATTTTAGTATTGAGAAACAAAGATGACAAACATTTAAACACTTAGGGAAGACACTTTTCCTCTCCTGCTCCTAGGTTCAACTTCATTCCAGGCACCTCTTCTCCCTGGTTCCCAGTCTCCACTCCCTATCACTACAGGCTACACTTAGTCCTGTCAGTGAGGCAACAGATGGTGCAGGAGGTAGTGGTCATTGTGTAGCTATTTCCTCCTGCTGCTTTGTTCCTTTATCCCTCCACTGTTCCTTCCTTCTTACTGTTTCCTTTGCTCCAGCGTGGAGTCCTCCTAAGGTACTTGCTGCAATGCAAGCTTATCCATGAGCTGCACTCCCTTCACGGAATTATCTGTTCCAGTGTGGGTCCTCCACAGGCTGCAGTCCTTTCCAGAAGTACTTGCTTTGGCATGAGCTTATCCACAGGCCACAGTCTCTTCAGGGAAGTACCTGATCCATTATTGGTCCTCAATAGACCACAGTTCTTTCAGAGGTGTAACCAGCTCCACTGTGGAGTGCCTTCTACTGCTGTGCCCTTGTTCCCTCTGTTGTTCATTTGTTCCATCGCCTTTGATGTTTTCTGCCTTTTCTTAAATATGCTCTCACAGAGCCACCACAAATTCTTCTCATTTGCTTAGCTTTGGCATGCAGTGGATCCATTGCTGAGCTGTCTTGAACCAGCTACGTCCCCCACTACCAAAACCTTATCATTTATACCCTACATATGATGTCATATCTGGGCTAAGGAAACTAGCTTGGGAAGAGGTCAATGTGTTAGGCAGGGGCTCAGTAGTCTTTTTAAATAGCAGGAAATGCCCCCTAAGGACTAGAGAAAGGAGTACTTGGTTCACTGTGTCTGAGACTAAAACAAATCCATTCTTTTAATTTACCTTGGTTCCACAAGGTCTTATGGACTCATTCCAGATTTAAAGCACCCAACATTAAATGAGAATGGGACTAAACTTCATTTGTTGTCCTCTTTGAATGACTTGCCCCTACTTTGTATATTGGATAATAACTCGCAGATGTGCCAAGAAAATGTAGAATGCTACTTCACTAATTTTCAAATGCATAAAAAACTATAAAGACTCAAAGCATTTGGAAATCAGATCTCTTTCACCATTGATAAGATAGACCTCTTAAGGAATATGGGTATTCTTGATAACAGATGTGACTACAGCATGTGGCAGCAAATCTCTGTTTGATCAATCTAACTGTTGCAAGGAACATGCAGCACCACAAACTTTCAAACATGCACCCAAGATCTGGAGGGAGTGTGTGTTGTAGGTACTGGAGTGTATGGAAGTCCTTGACTTAGTATAAACATTACCTAGCAACAACCAAAAACATCAGTGTGCTATCAGCTTTGTTCTTCACACCAAATCCAAAACCCAGCACTGCACCAGCTACTAAGAAGAAAATCACCTCTATCCCAGCTGAAACCAGGACGCCATATCATATCTTCACAATTACTTGTGCTAGCTAGGTTAACCTAGCATTGGCACAGATGCAAATGCCAGATTAATATTTCCACTTTGGTTTTAGACTCTTTTCACATATGAGAGACCGGCTTGGTGCAGCTCTGTTTACCATTTTAGATTTCTTTGCCCTAATTTGTCTGGGATTGATATTGGTGCAGCTCCATTAATTTCAGATACATAAATCCAAACTAACACCAACATAAATGTCAGACCCATATTTATAATGACATCCATATATGCTTCATTATATTCATGGACAATAGACTACTAACAAGTCTATCAACTTCCTTCCAAACAAGCAGACTAATGAAAATAACTTTTCAGTATCCAGCTATTATTTTTTCATAGACAAAATAAAATCACATTAAGCAAACTAAAAAGTCTCAATGTTTCTTGTGTCTTAGGGAAAAAAAAAAAAGCAGCTCTTTTCTATTATGGATTCAAAATTCTGCTTCTGGTGTATATTATGATTTTAACAGGGTGTTTTAGTTTGCAGTGGTTGAACTAAACAATAATTAACTATAATTTTAATATTCATAAACAGAATTTATGTCATAAAGACACCAAACTAATGTCATTACAACAGGAGAGTCTAGCATTGTAGACTAGCTTTATTCTTCCAAAAACATATCACACCATAGATATAGGTTCTACTATAAGATTGAGATTGCACAGATTTTGGGCACTACACGGAAGATGCAGGAGTCAAATCACATGGCATCTCTTCATAGGGCATTATCACCAGATTTCCATCACTGCTGCCATTAACAGACACTATTAAATATCTTTGTCACGGAGTGAACCTGTTGAGCCCAAACTAGAAAAACCAAATCTTAATAGGACCAAACACTTCTATATAACAGCAATTTCTGTCACCTTTCCATTCAGAGTACAAAGAATAAGCATGTAAGAAGTCAGCTGTGCCTAGACATTCATCTGTCAGACACTCCTACAGATTATTTTATAAAGTACAATTGTTTTTTCTTATTTTCTTAAAAGGAATTTGTTTTAGTGCAAAGATTGTTGGGGAGTGGACAGGTTGAGGAAAAAAAATAATGGTAGAACACTGAGTACCTCCATTAACACATGAAGTTCTGAAGCTCTGGAGCCGCTTTTCAAAAATATGCAGGGTTCATGTTTCTTAGTGGTTCCTCTAAGAGACAAGATGTGAATAGGCTGTAAGAAAGCAAACTTAGCCCAGGTTCTTGAAATGTTCAAGTAGAAAAATACACTAGTAGTATTACCCTGAGAATGAACATGCATTTCTAGACTCCTCTCATCCCTCAGCTCCACTTTCATTCTCCTTTCTCATTCTCAAAAAAAAAAAAGTTATTTTTAAATTGACCTACCAAAGCTTGGACTTCCCTGTCATGACTTTAGTGAGTAAATAGTTAAATCGTCAGTAGTAAAAGACAGAGGGAAATTTTGATGATTGGCATAGCTCTTGTGGAAGCATGGTTTTGTTCAAAGGGAGTCAGTCCATCAGTTTCTTTAGAAAGTGAAGACTTTGGCAAAAAACCATTTTAAATAAATTAATATTTTTATGATTTTAGTAACTCGATTTACTGTAATCTTAGTTGAAGACTAGACTTCCTAGCTCAGATGTTCAAATCTCCACTGTTTCAGTAATATAGGCAGTTAAGCAGAGATCACCTTCTTTTTCACTCAAAGTACCTACGTTTTTAATGACACTGCTTAAATTAGGTACCAAACACAGAAAGTAACTGGATTCTACAAAAAAAGTATTTCTTTACTTTGTTTTGGTTTGACATGTCAAAAGTTTTTTTGCTTTGACACTTGTCAGCTTTTGGATTTACTCAGTATTTCAGTCCATAAACTGAATCTTGTGGTAAACAAGTCTGCGTTCTTATACTCATGGGGCTTTTCAGATATTATAGGTCTTCAAATAGCAGAGTCCTGAGAAACTGCACTTCCTCCTCCAGCAAGAGGTTCACCTTTTAATATAGAAGTCTTCATTTTTTCTTTCCTGCCCCTTTGCTGATACGTAGAAATGCAAGGCCTCTGTTTTCAATCTGAGCCTTACATGGTAGTCCTTTAGGAGTTTCACACCACCTCCTGTTGATGGCTTTGAGTAAAATTGACATGAAGTAGCTTCAATCACAGCATCAAACTGAAGGGACACAACAATAACGAAACATGGGAAACTGGCAGCTAGAAGCTAATCAAAACTTTGTAGTTCTTGACTTTCCCCATGTAAAAAGGCTCATTACAGCCTCAATAGATTGGGGGGGAGTGTGGGGGGTGTGGGGTGTGTAGGGGTGGAACATAGGACAGTGTGTCCTGAATCTTAATCTACATCTAACATTAAGATAGCAATTTACACCTGCTCTGTTTTTCACCTACACTGTTACTCTTAACATTGCATTATTATCATGTTGTAAGCAAAGGGAAAGAAATACAAATAGCAGGAGTGAAGAGAGTCAAGAGGAGGTTTTGGAAAAGAGTACCTGTCTTTAAGAAGCCCTTGCCAGGTCAGTGGATATCTTGGTGTATGCACAATGGAAAGTGCTGTGGGTAATGGAATGGACAAAATGGGTGCATAGAGATTATTATTTTCACTCACCTGAAAAGTATGGACGTGAGCTGATGAAAAAAAAAAAAAAGTAAAATTACAAATTCCAGAATGTTAAAAAGTTTCTGATGTAATGTCTAGCATTTTAGAAAATTTTAAAGTCTGGAACTGGAAAAACAGATTCCTCTGACATTTTTCTGTGAATTTGCATATGCAAGTTAAGTTTTATAAAAAAGCAAGCATTACTCAAACCCACAAGCGCCATCACTAACTGTGTTCTCCCAGCTGTCCCATGTGCATATCAAGCATAGAGGTCTGATCTAAAACCAGATACCCTAAGTACTTTCCTGTTCACTTAGTTTTTTCTTAATTTCCCGTTAAATGTTATTGATTATTAGAAGGCAGAATTTGGTACAGGATTGTCTGTACTGCAATATAAAGTGTGTGTTCTTGTTGCTTCTCATCTTTCTCATTCCTCTTTATTCCATGCTAGATTTTTGTACTGGTTTTAGGTATTTTTCTAATGGTTTGTTCTAACTTTTCTAATATTTATCTCATTTCACTGCTCCCATCTTCCTCCATTGCATCATTTCTTAAAAACTTCTGGTTTTTCTATCTCACTCAAACTGCTTTTGTCTGTTACTCCTATATTTACTTCTTCACTCATGGAATATTTTCTATTGGGAGAGGAAAATAAACTTCTTCTTTTCCCTCTCCTTGGAGCTAGCAGGAAGGGAATGGCCTTTGCTGCTGCTTCAGAAGAAGCAGAGCTCTGACTGAAATGGATAGAAATTTCTGATGCTGATTTCCACCAAAATAGGAAAAGTCTCTGCTTCCCTAGAACCAAGCCTTTTATTTGCTCATCTAATTTTAGCTCTTAGATGTTTTTGACCTTTCCATACTAATAACCATCCCTTAGATCTCATAACGGAAAAGTTTAGTCAAAATTTCTAAGTTGGGTGTCTAATACTATATGCTTAATTGTTTATTTATTTGCCTTATTTCCAGCTGAACCACATACTGCCTGACTCCTATGGATTCCTGTCAGCTCTGGAGTAAGATGGAAAAAGAATCAAAAAATGAATTATAGAGCTAGAAATTCCCCTTTCCTGTTAGATTGTCTACACAGAAATTCCATAGTAGCTAGACAGTCCATAAGCCTTGACAAATCATCTTATTATTTTCTTGGGCTATCCTATCTTCATTTCTGAAACTGCTAGTAATCTTCTGGGGGCAGCTCCTGCATTTCAGTATTTTTATGCCAGACCTAGCAACCTGGAAAGTTCATTCTTTGTTGATTTTAATTTGGAAGAAAACTCAACCAACCAAAAAAAACCCCCAAAAAAACCCCAAACCAAAACAAAACAAAACCCCAAACCCCTGAAAATATTCCTGCCAAAATTTATTATAGTTTTAGTAACTGTTATGAGTATGGCTTCTATATAATCCAGCCTATTATTAAAGTTTGATATTTGTTTCACTGCTTTGTGTTTGTCTGTCTATAAGGTGTGGAAGGTGGAGAATGACTGTAGTTATTCTGTTACCCTTAGTGGAATGAGTTGCTGTTTTCTGGTTGTTTGTTGGGCTTTATCAATAGCAAGAGGAACAAGATGCCTGAAAAATTTAGATTTGGCCTTGTGCTTTCCACTGCTGGGGGCTGGGGGTGGGGCGGGGAGGATTTTGTGCTTTCAAAGTACGTAAAGTATGTATCAGTAGGCAGATTTCATCCATACATTTGGGTACCCTGGGAACAGCTACCAGGACTGTCTACTTTCTGTTGAGCTCTTTATTTGCCCAAAGACAGAAAGAAATATTCTAGTACTTAGGATATCGCTTACTGTATCTTTATAAATACTGTAAGATTTATAATAAAAAATGGGCCAGATGCACCCAAAAATGGGCCAGATCCATCTAAAAATTGCCAGTGCTGGGATTTATGTACTTAAACCCCACATAAATAATTTTCCTCTCTCTTCATTTTGCTGCTGATGTACTTAGAGAAATGCTTTGTTTTGCCCTTCACATTCCCTGCTGGTCTCAGCTCCAGGAGAGCTTTGGCTTTCTCAGCTCCATCCCTGCATGCTTGGGCACCATCTCTATGTTCCTCCTGGGGAGTCCATTCCTCCTTCCTCATTTTGTGTACTTCTTTTTGGTGTTTGAGCTCACTCGGGAGCTCCCTGTTCATCCATGCTGACCATCTGCCATGCTTGCTTACCTTCCTGAACATCAGATTTTATTCTCTAAGGAAGTTCAACCAGCTGCCCTGTATCCTGGTGGCCTCCATGGCAGCTTCCCATCAGATCATGCCAAAACGAACCCAGAATAAGCCAAAATCTGTTGTCCAAAAGTCCAGGGTTATGATTCCATTTGTCTTCCCCACTTCTCTCAGGATTTTAAACTCCACAATCTCATGTTCATTGTAACAAAGACAGTCCCCAACCTGTAATAGTCTACTCATTAGCACAGTCTTCCACTTAGTGGGATATTTTAGGTTCCTTCAATCCATTTAGTCCCTCAGTCTTGCAGGGATTGAATCCATCTCACTGACTGATACTATATTTTCCCTCAGTTTAATTAAGACATTGAACAACATCAGGCAAAGAGCAGATCTCTGCAGGACCTACTGAAAACACCCCAGTGGATGATTTGCAATTTACATACACAATTACATTTTGCAATCTATTACTTGGCTAGTTTTTAATTTGCTTGAAGTAGGTTGTATTGATTTTGTGTATTCTTAATTTTTATCAGAATGTCACAAATCTAAATACATTACACCAATTACTTCTATTAACCATGCTTTAATTCCAACTATAAGCAATATCAGATGTTTGATAAGACACAGTCAGCAAAGCCATGTTGATTGCCATTAATTAAACACCTTCATTTAATTCCTTGCTGATTGTACTCTGTAGTAGTCTTTTCATGATTCTGTCCAAAAGTACTGTACAGCTGATGGGCCTTTGTTTTCAAGGGGGTGGTGCTTAGACAGAAAAAACAAGGAAAGGAGAGAAGGAAAAAATGTAGGAAACAAGTATTCCACATCTGAGCATCTGTTTTCCTGCTCCCTTGGGCACTGGCCATGTTGAAACGAGGTCCAGCATGCTTGTGTAGGACAAAACCTGTCCCAGTCAGGAAGCAAGCCTCAGCAGACAGAGAAGGCAAACAGTATTTTTTTATATTATTTTGCTGCTAATAATTTACTTCAATTTGTTAAAGTTAGAGGAATTTTTTTGTACAAAATGCATCCCTTAAACTAGCAGAATAGAAATGCCAAGGGTGATGGTCTGTCCCCTGCTGCTCAAGGGGGTTATGACGGAGAGGCAACTCCCTGTGAACAGAGCTGGCTGCTTCAGAAAGCACCCTCCTCTGCTAAAGCTGAATGAAACAGAACTCAAATACAGAAGACAGAAGCTAGCAATTGCTTTGAATATAGGTCAAGTAGTCTTATTGCTTATTCATTAGGTTTTGTGTTTTTAAGTATAGGTTATTCAGCTATGTAATTGTTTAAGTCAGGAAATAAGGCCCAGCTGACACTTGTTTGATTTAAGATGTTCCTCACCACACCTCTCTGTCTACTATCTTTGTAATTTAGATTGAGCTAGACAATACTGTATGTAAACACAGCTACTGCAGTCTGGCTTACTCATACACTGCCAAACCAACTTTTTTCCATTAAAAAACATATTGAATGCAACTCTTCCCTGGATAAGGTTGCCTTTTTGTTCAATAGAAAATTGAGCTGAGACAGATTCTTGAAAGCTGTCAGGTATTTAACATCAATTTTCATCGTCAAGGGACAAACACAGCAAAACTTCTACTAACTAGCTATAAAAATGGGCAAAAAGTGTAATTTTTAAGGTGTCTTAACATTCAAATCTTTGAAAAGTATTTGGCTGGGACTTTGTGGAAACTGTATTTCAAATTCAGGGTGGGGTGGACTAGGATTTTAAGAAGATGCTTATTTTTTTTGTTTTTTCTTTCCAGGTGAGCTTCATTGCTGATTACAGGTATCATTAGAGTAATTCTTACCATCCTTCAGGTTTATCAGGATTATTTCATAAGGCCCTTTCTAAGGACTAAAGTCCCTCACAAAAGTTATGTCATATTAACTGGGGCTGTACAGTTGTGTGGCTCTACTTCCTCATGTGCTGTGGCCATGCACATAAAACGTGGGCTGGTACTAATAGTCTTGCATGTACTACATACTAATTATTAACACTACATCCCTTAGAACTCACCTCTTCATCCTTCTCTTTCCCCGGTTAATCAGTGCCCACAAGTATCTCAATCATGTCTACCATGCTACTGGAGGAATCCTGACAGAAGATTCATGAGGATGTGGAACTGTTCTTTCAGGAGCCAGCGTGCCAGTCAAGAATCTCTCCATTTGGTGGGTTTCTGTGTTCTTGGCCCCCCTGAGGTTACTGATGGTTTTACACAGACTTCAAAAGGAACAGTATCAGGATAGTAAAGTATACTGCATGACACTCACTGTCCAAAAGAATCATAAATGTTTGTACCACTACTGATACTTCTGCCAGATATCTTGTCTAGTAAGTTAGTGGAGAAAATGGCATGTTGGTTGTCAAAATGGTGTTATTGGGTTTTTTCTCTATTCATCAGTAGTTACTGTCTTTTGCCTTTAGCAAGCGTCATAGGCAAGTCCTGCAGGCCACATGTCCGAGATTTAGGACCTCCTTTGCCCAACAGTACTGCTATCAAAATCGCCTCACAAACAGTCTTCCTTCTCCCCCTAACAGAGGAGAGTTAAAAAAAAAAACAAACCACAAAAAAAAAACCCAAAACAAAACTAAAACAACCATTTTGCTCTGTCTCTTATCCTTCCACTAGAAAAACTGAATTGTAAAGATTTGTCTGAGATTGACAAAATACAAGAAATAAGAATTCCTGTAGAAACAAGCTGCACAGGTGTTCTGCTGTAGACCAGAACCTTTTTTGACCTGCAGAGGCTTCATCCTGTACTATTAGCTTAACTGACTTTAAAACAATACTTCACACCACTGGCATCTCATGATGTGAAGATAACATGGGTGGATTTAGCTCTGAATGCCTAAGAAAAGCTAAAACTTAAAGAGAAAATAAGTGGTTTACTTGGCTCTCAGGGGTAGTTATTTTCACGTGATCTTGCATTTTTTTACAGACTGAAGTCACCCTTGATATCTTGGCAACCACAATTTCCCTTTTTAAGTTCTTGGGGTATTACAAGAAAGTTTGTGTGTAAATACTTCTAGAAAAAGTAAACTTTCCAGAGTGCTGTCCATGTAAAGCTTAATAACTCTGCATGGGTATGTATTTTAATTGTCTTATTTGTTTCTCAGTGGCAATAACATTACTAGTTCTTTTATGTCTTGCTGTCTACTCCATTGCTTCAAGCAGGTTGAAAAATAATCTAACTAAAAAGGAATTCTAAACAACTCAGCTAACTTGCTTTCCAATTTCTGATGCTTGGAATAGTGCCATTTGAAAATAAAGGCCACAGAGTGAGAGGGTTTACTGTGCCTTGACGCTTTTTTTTTTTTTTTTCTTGGTGTATATATTATAAATACTTATTTCCTCCCTACTGATGAAGAGGGAGCTCAGGGTGATTATCCCAGTGGTAAATACCTGCATTGCAGACATCTGAAGTTAGATGAAATGAGACGAGTCCCATCTTTCTTCACAGTGCAATGCTTCAACTCGCTGGGACTCCTTCAGCAGGTCCAAATGATACTGACTATCCTTTGGAGACCTAACATCTTGACAGTTGTATGCTTAGCAAATGTCTGCAGCAAAACAGCAACTTCTTTTCAAAGGGAGATATTACCCATTGCTCAACAAGGACTTAGTGTTTGGAAACATTGGCTTGAATTTGTTTCCTTGTTTGGTTAAGTGTGTCCCTTTTTGTACTAGCCAAGATGACAAATTACATGCATGTCTGTGATAAGTGCTGTTCAACAGGCCATGAATTGGATTATTCTCCTTGGAGGAGAACAAGATTCTTATAAAAATGCCTGACTATCAGTGGCTTTGTTCATGTTGCAGTCACATAGCTGTCACAGGTACTGCTTTCTCACACTTTGAATCTGTTAAGGGAGGGGGCCTGGTTGGATAAGGCATATATTGTACCAGAGAGAGAGGAAGTAAAACTGAAAAGAACTTCCTGGGTAACAAATGCAACTGCAACTGCTTCAAGCAATCATATAACACAATCTCTTTCATAAATCAATCAAGAACCAAGCTGTCACCTTTCTACTTTGTTACTGTTAGAAGATTGTTCCAGAACTTGAATGTTTTGAGTACAAAAATCCTTCTTTGAATTTCAAGCCTAGAATGAATTGATGCCAAATTATCTTCATCTATGCTGTACTGCTGCCCCTTTGTTTAAAAAGCTCTACTCCTACATTGATCTTTATATTTATAGGCAGTGATCATATCTCCTTCCAGGTCTTGATTTACTGTACTGAAAGCCAATCTCCCATAGACTCTCCATCCCCCTAATTGTTCTGTTAACCATTTCAAAAATGCATTCCAGCTTGAGATCATCTCTTCTGAACACGGATGAACACCCCTGCATAAAGTGTCCTGCATGAAAACACCAAAATATTCTAAACTTGCATTAATATTTGCCGGTCATAGAAAGCAAGGTTGGTGGAAATTTTTTTCAGAGATGTAGACAAGAAGGTTCTTTTTATCTAGGATATATACAGTAGCCACACCTGCTTTTGAAACTAAATGGGGCTGTTATGGGTGATGTCCAGTACAGATTGGCCTGATCAGGAGTCAGAAATGCATCCAATTACATGTATTTTGGATCCCAAGTGATTGCTGCTGGTGCCCTCCTCAGGGGTTTTTGATATTGCACTGTGTGTACTAAATGCAAATAATAAAGGATAATAATGGCAACTGAATAAAACTTACTTTTTTAGTGTATGGAATAGAGATTTGATTAACCACCAGAAAAGAGCTCCCATTCACAGAAACTCCAAGGCTGAGGTGGTCAAATGCTTGAACATTTTTGCGAGGAGAAAATGCCAAGCCTAAAGGAGGCCAGCTCCATGATCATGATATGCATTGGAAGACTCTAAAAATTAGTAGTTACGAGCAGGATGCGGCACAAAAAAGAAATTAACTTTCCTTTATTTTGCTGAAATACTTTGAACTGAAATCCCTGGCATCACATCTGCCTGTTCATAGATATTGTTGATATTTTTGCCAGACACAGCAAAGGCTGCTAGAAAGGAAGGCTGTGTCTTTATGGTACAGGACCTACCTCTACAAATCAGTGTATCCGTAGAATAAGATCTGTGGTATTCAGTGTTCCGAAGATGTGGGAAAGGATGGCGGGATATCTAGATTAAATATTTTCACATCGGTCAAACATTTAAAAAGATAAGGGTCCAGTTGTTGGTCTCCACTGTATCATTGCAGTAGCCCTAGTTACTTGCTGCTGATTCATGATACACCATTTATATCACAGCTGACATTTCTACTTGAACCACACCCAATCCATTTTACGCTTATTCCATCTTTTCCAGTACATGTCTCTGTAAGAAGTTAGCCTTTTGAGACAGAGTAGGCAACAATAGAAAACTTGATGCATAAATAATACAGAAATACCTAAGTATACGTACCTCATTTATGCCATGCAAAATGCATTTTAATTAATTTTTCAAAAAGGCAAGGATGAATTAGATAAGCAGAAATAAATATTATGCACCAAATGACATAAAATTTAGCCTCTTTTATAGTCTTCAGCCAAAAATGGGTGATGGCCTTGAATTTTAAAAAGCTATGATATAAATATTCCCCTCTCAGTTTTGGAGACATTTGATTCAACTGTGAAAAATGCAAAGATAAAATCACCTTTCTGGGTCAGAAGAGTGGCTTAACAAATCACTCGTAGCAGGCAAAGCTTCAGAGGCTGGTGAAAAAAGTTCCTGGGATGGCCAAATATAAAGAAAAAAACATGTCCACTTGGGATTTCTTAACAGCAGTTAAGATGGTTTTGCCACTGGAATGTGAAGATTTCTAGACTTTATAGTCTATTTCTGTTCAGTTGTCAAGAGTTTTTGAATTCTGGTAAGATCCTAATTCCAATGTTTTGAAGCAGTAACTTCTGTGGGCTAATCATGTATGTGTGAAAGTGCATTAATGGGCTTCCCTTTTAGTCCTCCCTAACAAATATCAAATTGTGGCCAGTTATAATTTTTCAGACTTTGGTAAGATATTTTCCTGAAGCAATAAGAACATTTTATTGATAGAATAAGGGAAAAATGAAAAGTGCAGAACAAAAAAAGAAAACAAAACTAAAAAGAATTAAAATTAAGTAGCTTAAAATAATTTGTAAATAAATTACCATTTTGGTGACTTTGGTCTTGGAACAAAAAAAGAAAAGGAAACTAAAAAGAATTAAAATTAAGTAGCTTAAAATAATTTGTAAATAAATTATCATTTTGGTGACTTTGGTATTTATATGACTAACGTCTACTTATATGAAAATTTAATGTTAGTTTATAGGAAGAGCAAATACTTTTCAAAATTCTTACTCAAGAAATCAGATAGGGATGAAAGTAATAATACTGTGTATGAAAAAAAAAAAAGCTTGAAGATAGAGACCTGGTATTAAGGAAGATTTGTTCTTAATACAATTAAGGTATTTGTTGCCTGATCAAGAACAGCCCAATTAGAGAATGATAATAAGAGATTGAAACCAAGTATCAAAAGATTGTTTTAAGAAACGGCTCCTGTCATGTTTATGTAACTCAGACAAGAAGAGAGGGGAATCTTCAATGTACATGGTATTAATGTCATGAAACACTAAAGGAGTTGAAATGGAAGAAAATTTGTCTGGCTGTAGACAGGAAAAGTATATAGTGTTAAGATTAAAAAACAGAGATTAATTAGATTAAATATTCTAGAAATGGAAATAGAAAAAATTAATGAAGAGGACAGTCTTAGAGGATGCTGAGGATTAGATAGAAGAGAAATAAAAGACAAAATATTTGTAATTACTGGAGTTTAAGAACTTCTTGGAAATAAACCTCTTGAGTAAAGTCTTCTCATGACTGATGGAGAAAAAAAGCAGACTTACAGGTGAATGAAATGTTGCTGGTATAGACACATCTCTTCAGCAAAAATATCCAGAGCTTTCATAAAAGTCACACATATTGTCATAGAAACAAAACTGGAAATCTTCCATTGTTGAGGGGTATTTTGGGCCCAACAAAAGCAAGATGCACATTTGCTTGTTTCAGTTATGCTAAACAGAGGAGATCTGTTGTCAAGTTATCTTTGGATAACTTTGTTGTAAAGACCTCTTTACCTAATGTTCTTAAATTGTCATTAAATACAGAAGTAAGAAAGAATAATACACTTGATGTAAACCAATAAGACCTCATTTTCATTATTTCCATTTTATTTTCCTGTTGGATGTATTCCGACAAGTTTACTTTCTGGATTATTAAATTTATTTTACCATCTTACATGGAAAGAAGAGGTTAGACGTTCTTGGACTGCTATTCAAAACTGACTATGTTGTCTTTTAGATAAAGCACACAGAAAGGGGAAGTGCAGCTTTTTCTCCTTGGCACTGTCTAATTCACTGATGGAAAATAATAGGGATGGCATCTGAGGTTTCAGACCATTCTGAAATGTCAATTGATTAATGCATTGCTCGAAACCCAAATGGTGCTGCACAATAACAGTGTTATCTAAAAAAGAGTTACTTTGCTTGTCTAAACGAGATTCTCATTAAAAAGAAAGAAAAAGAGAGGAAGAGGAAAGAAAAACAAAGGTAAAATAAGCTGGAAGTGATTGAGAAAACTCTTGTGTGCCATAGATGCTTAGGATTTATCCAGGCTGGAGTAAGGTATGCTAACAACTGTATCCTCTTTCTGAAACACTGAGTAATGAGATACTTTCAAAGCAGAACAATGACTGACATTCAAAGCATGGAAATGGTCAAACATTTAAAACTTGCTGTCCACTGCTTACAAAGTTGGCTTTTCAGTGAATACCGTTCAGAAAGCAGTCTTATCTCATTAAACGATCAAACATATCTACAGCCATTCATTTAATCTCTGATGGACTGTTCAGATGTCTTCTAAGACAAGACTAGAACTTTAAATGAAGACAGTAAGAACTTGGTTTAAAATAAAAGGTAGGTGTTTTTTAAGTGCAAGATGGCCCCAGGCAAGGAATGCTTTGCCAAAGGGGTCTGAATGTTTCCGTTAATTAAAAGGGCCATTACACAAGTTAATTGAAGATAAATCCTCCCAAGGTTACAATAATCAGAAACCATACGCAGCATAGGAAGTCCTCAAGGTGAATATGACCAGAGGCTGGTAGTGTAAGAGGTACAAGTACCTGCCCTGTTCTTATGTTTTTCTCCATTTGCTTATGGCTACTGTTGGATACGTTAAGTGCAGCCAAGGTGAGCTTTGGTCAGTTGTACTATGCTTTTTTTTGTGTTCCTTTAAGTCTAAGCACTTCCTCCTTAGTTGAGAAACTTGCTTCTTACTGCCATGCTACTGTGGTGACGCAAGTCGAGGCGGACTTAAAAGAAACACTATGTCTGCATGGCTGGGTTCGGACAAAATGGCCTTTATTGTTTATACAAAATATTTTTATATCTTAGAGAGTGCAGGTGTTAGACCCTGATAGGTTTTTGTGTCCTTCTTCTTGCTTGCTGTTTGCTGTAGCTGTAGGTGCCCGTACGCTGCGGTTCTAAGTTCCGATTCTTCACGTCCTGTTTACATACCTGACAATTTGTGGCTGTCTTAAAGGTACACAGCTAAGTCTTTGAGGTCAACTAACTTATCTGCAGACCCGCTGCAGACCCCAAAACACTACCATATGCTCTCATCATTTAAACCTTCTAGGCACAGGTCTGGAAAAACATAAACCAGTTTGTACAGTTCTTTCTGAGAGCATTAGATTAATACCTTGTCCCACCTGGCTGTCTATGACAGCTACTCAGCATTTTTGGTGTTGATTCAGTGTTTCCGTGTATTTTAGTTACTTGCTCATTAACATTGCTGCTTCTAACACAGTTGTGCCACAGAGGTTTCTGCCATGTTGTCTTTGCTTTTGCATTGCAGTGGCCAAACATGAACCCATTCCCTAGCATTTTCAAAATATACAAATGCCTTTATTATCCTCACTGTACAAACTTCCTATGTTGGACATTGTGCCTCTCTGAAACCTCAGCGGTGCCCCGTGTGACCATCTCTGTCCCCTCTGGAGGTTGAAGGGGTTTGGATAAGGCCTGGATCTGACTTGTACCTACAGGCCCACCACTCTTCCCAAACTCACATATGCCTTCGCACCCAGTGCTTATCTAAGCTCTTTGTCCACATTTTCCAGGCCTCTCTGATGTCATTTCAGTGAAGAGAGGTTTTGAATATCCAAGGAAGATCAGAGCATGCCCTGGCCTGACCTTGCAAAAGCTCTTTTGCCATTTCAGGTGAAAATACTTGGTCTGTGCGCTTGTTCCGAAAGGAAGCGGGCCTTGCTTACGCAGCCTACACGTACTGATGGTGAGCAGTGACTAGCTGCCTTTTAGCCTCTTGGAGGCCACTGAAGAAGGCGATGTGTTGGGGAGCAGCGAGGGGCTGACTGATCCCTCAGGGAAGGAACTGAGGGAGGGCGACCCCAGCGCGGGCCATGCCCTTGCCATTGGGGTGCCATCCCACAAAGGCAGCGGCGGCGCTGGCACCAGCATCCATCAACAGCCCCAGGCACAGCAAGCAAAGCACCTGGTGCAGGGTCCACCCGGGGGATCCAGGCAGGGCAGAGACAGGACGGGAGAAACCCCCCTGCCCTGTGACAGAGCTGGGGCAGGGACTGGTGGCCCTGAGATGGGCTGTAACGGGGGTGCTGGGCACCAGGAGAGGCCGGGCTGGGACATTCAGGCCTGTCCTTGCACATGGGGCCCTGGAACTACAGATCACCACAGGCACTGAGTCAACCCCGTACCCACTGAATATCACAGTACCACACACAGAAAACTGAGATGCCATAGGGGGAAGAACAATACTGTGTTATGCTAGGAGCTATAAGCCGAAATATTTTTTATTTAATTATTACATTCTTTAAGTCAATTTGCTTTTATCCTGGCAAAAAGTTAATAGAGCTTACAAGCAAATAACATTTTTTCCTCTTCTGGTCAGTCTAGATGTGTAGCAGTCAGATTCTTCCTAACTATAATTTTCAGCTTTCATTACTCCCTCAAACAATTGGCTAATTAGTCTATAGAAAGCATCTGGCACTGAATTAAATCCAAGTGGCTGATGAAAAAAAATCAAGATAGTAAAAATGGAAAATTAATTATAAAATATTCTGTAGGCAGTGGTTTAGTTTATCAAATCTTAAGACTGCACTGAAGATTTGTGACAGGTCCATTGGATGCACTGCCATCTAAGCTAGTTACCCTAGACTGCCTTTTTAATCTGGCAAGACAAATAAATGCTTCTTAGGTGTGTTCATCCTAAAGCATGTCTCTAAAATGTGCCCTAGAAATATGTACTTCTCCCCAATGACTATGAAGTGTGTTTGCTGATCTCCAGTGCAAATACTGTGTAGTAGACAATTCACCATTAGGTGAGGTGAATCCCACACTGTATGTCTGAAAGTCTAAGCTATCGTTCAGATTTTCCTAAAATTTTTTCTCATCTCTTCCTGGTGTGCAAACCCTTCTATCAGCAAGATATTTATTGAAGTGTGTTCAGTTCTGTCTAGCTCCATTTAACATCTGTCCCTCAGCATCACTAGAACATGCCTTGGAGAAGGAAGCAAGTTAGCTAGAAGTCATTTGTCAACTTTGATGTCTTCCTTCCAGACACCCAGCTCTGTGAAACTTTCCCTTACTCAGTTAGACTGTCAGAGCTCGTTATTGTCATACTGTGGCTCAATGTATTAGCTTTGCAGCCTTAGATAGCTTGATATCCATCATTCATTTATAATATAAAATTCAAATCCCTGGCTAGTTTTTTACAGAGGGACCAAAACAAATTCTCCTTATTACAGCATCATTCTGTTTATTTTCTTTGTTAGCACTTGGTCACATGAAAGTAAGGACTATATGATACTTCAGTTTATTGGTCATGTCCTTCAAGAAAATTGTGACAACAAATTAGCACAAAGTAATCTTACATGCCTTGTTATTTTACTTCTGTTAGAAGCTTGCCTTTATAAGACGTATCTCAAAATTATGCCGCAGTTAGCCCTTTCTTAAGTGAGAGCTACTTGTTAGCCTAAGGAAAGTTAAAATTACTGTTAGTTGGAAGCAGAATGCTTTTATAAAGAGGGTCTTGAAATTGAAAATGTGAATTTTACACAGGTCTGTCTACTCACATATAACTACTATAGCTGGTTGAAAATATTCTGCCTTCACATTTTTCTATAAAAATGTCATTTCTATAGGAATGGGCCAGTTTTGGTGACCTTTCATAAGACAAAACCAGTCCAAGTTGAAACATCCCAATGAGATCAAAATACTCCAGTTTGACCCCATCATGTTTCAGTTTTTCTTATTAAAACCTCTTTTCCTCTCTAAATGTACTTTTTTCCATTAAGACACTAAGACATAAAATAAGAAGAAAACATCAGAAAAAAACTTCATTTAACTAAGCAAGAGGAAAAATTTTAATATTTAATTTTCCTGAAATTCTGAACATTTTTTTCTTCATTCTAGTATTGAAGAAAACAAGTTTTTTAAATCCATTTCCCACAGAATATGAATACCATTTCCTGTACAAGTCTAATAATTTTTGCGGCATATATTTCAGAAAGCAATCCTTCTCCACTTAACATCTCTTCTAAGACAGACAGATGAATCACACCCTGGAGGTGCCTGTTTCTTTCAGCTGGCTATAAAGGGAATCTAGGTTGATGAGTCTAGACATCGACAACCAACTTTCAGATGTTTACCCCTAGGCAAGATGACTCCTTTCTATTGAAAAGATGAAAATACTATACAATTACTTTTCAGTAAGCATGATTTTTCAATCATGCTTAAGGAAATATTTATCAACAGTTTGCCTTCTAATTATAAGCCTTAAAAGAGGTTAGATGGGGAGGTGGTGAAATCCCTGCCATCCCAGTGCAAGACTATATTATGCACATACATACCCCTCAGCAATGGGCTGTGCCAGTGTGGTCCCCTTTGTTCAGCTCTTTGGTCCAAATTATGGTCTGGGGTAGCTCTGTAGGTCACAAACAGAATTATAATGCTCCTCTCCCCACAGTCACAGGAGACCAGTGCCCTCCTCCTTGATCAGCAGGTCAGCAGATTGGAAGAATGCGTGCACGGGCATATGGAAATGACCAGGACCCTTCCAGCCACTCCAGGCCTTCACATGTGGCCAGGGATGGCTGTTCTCACCCTTGCATACAAGGTCACAGCAGTAGATGCTGGGCTGGATGGATCACTCAGCTGTACTGAGCCTTTTTGCTGGTGCTGTGGACCATGATGACCTGTGTATATTTAGTCTTGCCTCTTAATAGGAAAATCGACTGCATGATCTCTGGAGGCATCTCCTAACCCTCACATTTCTGGGTCACAGGTTTGGCCCCAACATTTGAGGCAATTCACTTTCACTGATTACAGCTGGAATTTCACACTGTGCAAAACCTGAGCATCTACCACCCACTATGGGTGTTGTAAATCCAAAGTTACTACAGAGTATAAGATGAAAAACCAACAGGAACTGGAGCTAGGCAAGTGAGATATTTAGATAAACATTGCAAAAGACTAAAACTGAAGTTTTATTCCTTCTCTGTATATAGTGACAAGTAATTTAACATGTGTTTACTTAAAAATTTACTGAGAATACTTACGGCTGCCTGACAGCACCTTTGTGTGATTTCAAATTCAGCAGAACACAGACTTGTAAGAAAGCTTAAGAAATACAGACAAGTTGAACTCTGTCCTGCCTCCTCTTCCCTTGGGGACAGTAGTCCTGGGAAAGCTGGGAGAATTCCCAGTGTCCTGCTCTTAGTTGGAGTAACTGCAGCACGTAACAAGAGCAGCATGGCTGAGCTGTGGGTCCAAGGGGAGGCAACAGGGGATGTTCTGCACAGGAGGAACAGGAGCCTCTCTATCAGACCTTGCATGTGATCAAAGAGAAAAGAGATGTGCTAGTGTCTTAAGAGATACAATATACTACATTTTAGCACTTGCATGGAGAAGGGTCACCTTACAGGTCTTTTTGTTGTAGAGCCTGTCAGTGCTGAAGCCAGAAATTAACACAATTTGTTGACTAATGGAAAAATTAAGAAAAAAAAGTGTTACATTGCACATTTGCATCAGAATAAAGGGGTGGGAAGAGTGGGGTGAGGTACCTGTAAAATTTAGCAGGTGGGGTATACTTTTCTGGACTAGGGCAAGTCCGAGCACAGAGAAAACATAAGCAGCTTCTCTTTCAGTACGGTCTTTGAGACAGAAAATGAGAAGTTGTGTGTTTATTGGGAAATTGTTCAAATAAGGTAGAATTAAGGTTATCTGAGAACTTAAAATAACCCATCATTTAATTGTTTTCTAGAAGCCTAATATTTGTTGACTTTCCCATTCTAAAAGGGCACAAGATATGCCTGGGATGTGTTTACTGTCTTAGCAGAGTTTTCCAGTAGTGAGTTTCTTTCTTTCCTGAAGAGAATGTGTTCACATTTGGCTTTGTACATGCGAATGGGCTTTTTAGCAGTTGCAGACATCCATTGAAGATGTAGCTATAGTGATGTAATTCAAGTATGCAAAACCAGACAATGTTTTTCCTTAGCACTATACTGGAGGGGGGAACACCACTGTCAATATTGTACAGAGAAGGAAAGGGTCAGCTCAAAGGGCATGGTCACAAGTGTCCCTCCAAGACCACAGCATCCCACATCACTATTCTCTCCACTAGCTGCAGGAATGCTAGAAATACCCAGTTCCCATCCCCAAGCTTCTGCTTTTTTATAGCACAATGGACATCATGGTTGTGTCCAAAATATTGTATTTAAAAAGAGAAAAGAAACTTGGCTCTATGGCTCAAGATGCCAATGACATTTCATGACATGACAGTTACAGTAATAGTAAGCATTTAAAAGCAAATTGATGTCTCCCTCTGTCATTATCTCCTTCCCCATTTCACAGTGTACAAGCTACTCCCACCATCCTGGCCATCCAAATCCTGTTCCTTTTTTTCATCCCATTACCACAATAGTATTCAAGAAGCAAAAAACATTCATGGAATCTGACAGTTGTAAAGTAAGCTTGCTATTGCTTCTTTCAAAGGCTGCCTCTGGAGAACCCCAGATCACAAATTCCCCAAAGCATATCTCTGCACCTCATCATTACAATGCACTCCAAATTAGTAAAGATGCAGATTTTACAGCACTTAGACTAGCTATCTTTTGCACATGAAAAGTTTCTCTAGGTCATTCATCCAAATACTTTCAAATCAGTGTAGGTACACCTGAAGCAGAAACAACCTGAAAAACCCTACCATGGCCGTGTCCCCCAAGGTGGGTGGAGGAGGTCACAGTTCGCCCCTTAGCTTCTGTGGGAGAAGGGTGAAATGCTTAGAGCTGACTAGGAGATGTCCCCCATTCCACACAAGGGAAAAGGAAAACTGGGAAAGACCCCACACCTACTGTGCCCTATACCTCTTGCTGCTCTAGCCTTTCATTCCTCTCTGACCCGAACTCCAATATACTCTGTCCTTTCCCAGAATGGAGTCCTTTCCTTCCTCCTCTTGCCTCACCCTTTACTTCACTCCTGTAACTCTTATCTTTCCTTTGTAAAACATGGAGATTGTCGTGTCAGTGGCCTTATATGTTGAATTCTGTTAAATTTATCTGAGATCTCCCCATGGGCTTCTATAGGCTGTTGCCTGGGGTCAAAATCTCTTAGAAGTTTTAATCTTAAAACTCTTTTCCACCCTGAGAAGATGTGCTTAGATATCTGTTTGTGTTGCTCTGTAGTGTTTTCATCTGAGAGGAGAATTAACAGCAGGTGAAAGCTTATCAGGATTCTATGGTGAATCTATTCAATTTCAGATATGCATATTTTTCTCTAAATTTCATTTATGCGTAGTATCTATGAAAAATTAATTTGCCATGTATGTACCACTGAAATACTTGCTTCCTTGAAGAAGAATAATTGTAAAATTAACACTCTGTCTCTATACCAAATTATATTCTGTTAAAATGTTAAAAATAACTAGATCTTTTCATTATATATGATGCAAACAGCTAAGATTTACTATGGGACTCTTTTATCACACCTTCAACTTTGTTAATTAGAGTTAAATGAAAACATTCCTATTTATTTGATTCATTTTACCTTTTTGCTGTTCCTAAATTGTCTGCAAATAGACCAAGCCTTTCTGGAACTCACTCTTGCTTTAAATTGCAAAAACAGTTTGAAAGCTTGGCATCCTGGATTCACAGGTGAGGAAATGCAACCCACTGGAGTTTAGATACAGCCCCTTATGGTACTTGGATGCTTGTCCAGTGACGGGACTTACCAGACACAAGCCATCCTTTTTCCTCCATCCCTCCTGGACTGAAGGGTGAAGAGGGGCAGGACACTCTGAGTCACCAGGCTGTTGCTTCCTGTTTTCCCAGGTGATTGCTCTCTCTCAGAGATACCATCTCACATGCAAGATTGAAGGGTATAAGAGTAATCCACTAATATGTATATACTTGGTTATTTTTAATAATAATTTTGAATAGAAACAAAATTGAAGGAAGTAAGTTTGAAGAGAAGTTACTGCAATTCCTTACCAGTGTTCAATAAAACACTAGGGAATCTTTAGGGAAGTCCAAGCCTTTTTGTAATATGAACTACTTGAAGGTTAAAACAAAAATCAAAACAACATTTTTTAAAAAAGAAAAAGTCTTTGGCTTCAGTTAACATAGCCTACAAGACATGTATTTTTTCCATAAGGTTGAAAAGAATTTTAGAAGGTATTCATTTTCCTTGTTTCTTGCACCATGGTGACTTCATTTGAGAATCGGAGTGCACCAAGCTTCATCCCATGCCTGGAAAGCCACCATCACTGAAGGTTTCTAAAAATAAGGTGAGACAAACTTCTGTAAGGAAGGGCTTAGGTGTAGCTGACCCTGCCCATCCACAGATGGGTGGACCAGGTCAGTATTCAACACGTGATCTGTAAACACTAGCTGTTCATAAGAGAGCTCGCCACTCTCTGTGAAATTATTTCCTTGCAATGCACAAACACAGTTCAAAACAAGCAAGCAAACAAACCGAAATAAATAGTTTATTCCAACTTAAACTTCATTTACATTTGGTTTTTAATTAAAACTTGGGCACACTTGCAGGAGCTTGTGTTCTTGCACCAAAAACAGTGGAGACACAGTGGACCAGACATTCTCCAGAGGGCTCTCCCAACTCCGTCCTCCGTGATTCAAAGTTATGAAAACAGTGGGGCCCAGACATCACCCTACTCCTCCCCTTGTACTTGTAAGGCAGAAATTGTCTGCCCAGTGCTTTACTTTGGCGACATCCTTTAGTACGCTGCTGTTAGCCAGAGATCAGCATCTGACCATGTACAGCTCTGCACAGGGGTGGTGTTTGCTTCACCTGCCACCACTGAGGGCCCAGTGCTGGCTGATCTATTCACCATCAGCAGCCTTTGGAAGTTCCAGCATCTGCTGTTAGATGCTGCTGTATTAGTGAAATCTCATCACTGTGAGAGCACTTTATTTTATTAAAAGTGGAATTAAACCAAAATCAAATACTTTCATTAACTGCAACAACTAAAAATTATACTCCCAGTTGCTTTCTTCTCATTAAGAAAATTTGCATTTGAATAACTTTTCAACTGTGTGTATTTGTAATTAATGCAATTACAAGCCAGAGATCTGTTCCCAAAAGTAAAGAAAACTTCTTTATCAGTTTTACCATTTTAATTGAAATAAGACTTTGTATAGTTAATTATTTAATGTCTGTTATCTGAGAAGTACATATAGAGATAACAAGTCAGCCTCAGTATTTGGGACTGTGCCCATTTATTTTAGAGCTGGTGTAAGTCCTGTGAGCCACAGAGGATGAATTGTTGGGTTCAGCCCTGGAATGCTGAGTATTATGACTTTGTGGGTTTAAAGTAGGGCCTATTGTTTATTTAACTCTTCAAAATGATCTTTTTGCTTTCCAAATTAATATATGATAGAAAGGAAGATAAATATTCATAAAAGGGGAAAAAATCTTTACCTAGGTTGAGGGAAGATAAAAATGTTGATGGCAAGAAAAGGAAAAAGGGAAAAATTATTTAGTTTATAACTAAAATAATACAACCTGGGGTTCTCACGTACAATAACAGGACTCAAGAGCTCTGAGCATAATCAAGGCAATATCATGCTGGATGCTGCACAAACACATGGCGCTTGGAGACTTTGCTTCAAATAATTTATTATCTCTGTTTTCAATCCTGAAATCTTTTTTTACAGTTTTCTCCTGGAACTTGAGAAAGCTTCCCAGTCAGGCCTCAGCATTCACACAGTCTACGTGTAAGCACTGCTGCAGGGCTTTGTATCTTTATGCATGTAAACTTCAATGATGGAGCCTAGTTTGAAACAGGAGCCACAGGTGTGTGTGATCAGTAAATTGACATGGGGTGAAAATGGCTAAAATAATACATGTATATCAAGTGGACAGTTTGTGAACAGTTTGAAAGATTTTTAAAGGGTTCATCTGCATCTATTGTTACACAACATAGTTATTATCACTTGAACAATTTTTCATAGGTACTACAGTGGTGTTCCTCTTCAGAGTCTTCTGTAAAGGAGGGAAAGATGCAGTCTGGGTTCAAGAAAATGTATGTGTCACAAATACAGTGGAATCGAGCACCAAGGTCTAGGCAGATGCAGCTCCACATTAGGTTACTGAGACATGAAAGTGAATTACAGTTAGGATGGAGAGAACATATTTGGAGAGAAAACACCACGTTAACCTGTCTGTGAGTTCACTCTTCACAAAAAATTCACATCATAGAAGAAATCTGAGTTCTGTATCACAGAAGGTCTGCTCTGGGTTTGCTTCTCATTCAGCTGCTACCATGGCCGTCAGAGACAGTAGGGAAACTTTCTTGACTATGAATGCTTCTTTTCAACATACCAAGCAATAGTCTACAGAAGGGACAGTCCTGCGCCTCATATTTGCCAGACTGTGAGATTCATGTATTCTTTAAATGTGTACCACAGACTGACTAGAAGGAGGCAGATTACCATCCAGTGCTCCATCCTCACCACTTGTTCGCATTAGCTGGGTGCCCCAGGACCACAGGGCCAGAAAGCTCATTGTACTCTCCAAGTAATTCTACTAGGGAATTCACCTGGTTGACTTATTATGCTAAGCATTTATCAACAGAGAATTCTCATTAAATTCCTTGTTTTCTTTTGACTACATAGAAATTAGAAATCTTTCCTTAATTTTTTCATTCTGAAAATGTATACATCAAGATGTATGGAAATCCTTTAAGCTCTTTCTGTCCAGTGGTGAGAGAATACCCATCTTCCACTAGTCCTAAGATAAAAATACATATTGATTTTCTTATATGATGTCTTCAGCACCAAAACAAACTGTACAGAGAGAGCAAACAAGCAGAAAGAAAAGATATGTTGAACATGTAATCTTCCAAATTCTTGTGCTCCCCCTCCCTTTCCTCCCTTACAAGTACAGGGCTCACATCCATGCTCTCAGACATCTATCTTCGAGCTTTTGTTCACTGCTTAAAGAATATTTCAGGTGAAGAACTGGAAAAAAGAAATTGCCTAATGACCCAGACACCGAGGCTGCAACTGTATGTAATGGACAAGAAGGAGATATCATACAGTCAGGAGCTTCTTCAAGATTGTCCTGTCCACTACAGGGTAGGTCAAACAGTATGGTCACATTAGTTCTGTCAGGGTTATATGTTGTTAACACTAGGAATTTGTTATGAGTTACACCTTACATCTGTATAGGATTGTTCACTAATGGCTATTTACTAGTGTTTTTCCAAAAAAAGGAGGCTTCTTGCTCTTCCCTTGAAGGCAACTGTTGCAAGGAGGAAATCTAATGTCACAAGAACTGAATCCTAGAACTGATCAATTTAATTTTTCTTCATTTTGTCTTCAATTCTATATCCTGTTCATTGAACTAGATAATTCTCCTCTTTTTCTGTACACCATTGAGTATTTATAAATTGTTATCATTCCCTTGTAGAGTTTTGGCTGTCATGTAACCAAGCTGTACCACTTTAGTCTTCTACTTTGTCTCTTCCATTTCCAAGCCATTTCTATTGCACTTGTTGTGAATGCTCCAACTTGTCAGACCTTCAGGAAACTGACTCACTCAGACCTAAACACACTATATAATGTCCAGCTGTATCACCAGCCCTATGGAACTCCTCTGCTGCTCCATGTTGTTTCTTCATATACAGCAGGAAATTTCCAATTCCCTGCAACAACTTTCACCAAATCTGGCTGTATGTCACAAGGATTTCCATCTTGGATCAATACTCCCATCCTCATAAATGAAGAGATAAAATATTTACATTAAATTTTGTGGCTCCAGGCCATGAATAAGGAACTCCTAAAATCTGGTATTTAAAGGTGCTCTGTAGGTGAATGCACTTAGAATAATTGACATATTTTTTCTTATCCATTAAATGAATTAATGAGACTATTGTAATATCTCTTTCAGAACTCACCAGATATACTTAAAAATTGCGAGAATGATAGGATCCCATATTCCACTATTGCAGATTTTAACTATGACTCAGCACTTCACATTTCCATTAAATTTCCACCTCTGTAAGCCACTGATGACATTATCCTTATTTACTGCTACTGTCCTTTTAGTATTAGTACACTAGTTCAATATAATACATAAATGATAGATGACTTACAACTTGCATCAAAATCTTTGTCAAAGACCTTTCCATAGTTTCGTAATATTTTACACTGTTCTCACTTGTATATTAATTGGAGTTTTGACTTTCAAACATTTGAATAATTCCACTGAAATAAATAACCATGCCATGAAATTCATTGGAATCCATGAAGTCCAGTATCCTGTACCCGGTATCTCAGGTTTGAGTTCCAATATGGCTTCTCTGGCAGCTTTTCAATAAAGGATACTCTTACACACAGTCCTTCTTCCAAAGCTGCTCAAGGCACCTCCCCTCCCTGAACATCTTCATTCCTGAAACTTGTAGAAAATTACCTCAAAGTATTCTTCCTTCTCAAATTTGGCTGAAGTGGGGCACTAGGTTCAAAAGTTTCTGAAGGAGTAGGCATGAGGCAGAGAACAGAAAAAGAATGCTGAGAGAAGGACACAGAAAAAACATAAAACTCATTTTCCTTTGGAAAGCATCTTGAATAGAGGTTTATAAAGCTATGCGCAATCAAAGCTTAATTTCCTCACAGTTTACAAATCACAGATTATAACTAGATCCTCTACAGCTTCCTTTACTTGGTCTCTCAAGTATTAGCAAGCATTCTGCACAAAATAAGTTGCTTTAAACCACATCTTAGTGAGATTGCCGATATTTCTTCACCAATAGTTAATCATACTAAGCTTTCCAAATTAAAATTTAAGTTAAGGTAATGGACTGTAATAGATATTTAACATTTCTATGCTCTTTATGTTCTTTTAAACATAGCCATTGATGGGCCATAAAATAAAAAGGAATAAATTCCAGAAACCAGATTTACAAATTTACCTGCAGATGTTTTGTTGTATCTTCAGGTATTAGAAAACAGTTACTTAAAGTTAACAATAAGAGTGATTTTTTTCCCCCCTGAAACTAAAAGCCAGATGAAATTGAGAGTAAGAAGAAGAACGGAAATATGCTTCTTGATAGATTAGGTAAGAAAGATGCAAATATGTTCTAGCAGAATGTAATTATTTTGAGGAATGTACTGTTCAATAAAAGATAAATGATATTTTAGAAGAATTCTATAAGAATCCAGGTAAGAACTTCTAATGAGGAAATTGATGATTATTTTAACAGATGAGTCTGCTGTCATTTAGATTTTTCTTTTTGTCTCACAGGAAATTGAGAAAAGCAATGAAATTTCTCAAATTTGAAAACTTTTTACTAATTACAGGTTTCCAATACTGCTTCATAGACATTACTGACTGCACATACTTTGGCTTTTAATTCAGATATTTATTCCTTGTACAAAAGAGTTACTTGGGATACTGCTGGGCAAACAGAAACAATCTCTGCACTGTTTAAAATAGACAAGGGTCACTTAAATGGTAACAGTTTGTAAGTCAAAGTCCTTTCTCAATAAAGGTTGCTATTCATTTTCAACCCTTTTAATAGCCTATATTACATATATGCTGGCAAAATGAACTTTAAAAAAATTAGTAGGTGTTAGAAAATAGAGCTTATCAGGGGAAAACAAACAAACAAACAAACAAACAAAAAAACCAGGAAAAAGCAACCCTCAAAACTTCCTCCCCAAACTATATAATGCTGATTACCTAAAACTTCCTTTCTGCAGTGGTTTACAACGCGCTCAAGAGTCCTTTGATTTCACTGCATAGCTGTGCAAAATCCTGAGTCATTTCAGTCTGGAAAGATCTTTACCCAGTGGATTAAGGTAATATTAGTGGTGTGAGGTATCTGAAAACATTACATCTGAGAGCCATCACATGAGATCAGTTCTATTCCTTTTTTGTTTGGAGACATCTTCTACGCTGTGACACCTCCAGATTTATATAGGTGTATGACATGAAATAGGCATTTCTCCGTGTCTTTCATTTTAGCAAAACATTATCATCAGGTAAGTAGAGGCTGGAGTTAAACTCAAGCACTATGAGATGGAAATTAAGACTTATGTGTTTGTATGACACCCAGCAAAATGCAGCCTATCCTGATCAAAGGTTCATCAATATAAAATATATACATATATATATATGTATAAAATTCACCACATTTGATCTTCCTTAAACAGTCTCTCTTTATATTGTCTCTTAGGTTCTTTTTCATCTAGACTGTGGATTGGTAGAAGTACTCTGGATCAGTGAGCCAGTGTAAAAATATTTTATGCATACTCTCATTTTGCAGTCTAATCATAGGGACTTTGGGGCCATAAATGGAAGAATGCAAAGCATGAACTGCTTTATGAAACCTGCTGGTTTGTGTGTAGCGGGGGCAACCACCCTTCACCGAGTCCCACTTAAAGAAAACGCTGTATGTGTCCAACCAGACCTAACCATACCAGCATGTGGTGTTCTGTCAGGAAAACTCTTCCACAGAACTTGTCTGTGTGGTACTCTGCTATGTTTTCTGATAGCAATCAGGTACAAGAGCACTACACAGCAGCATCAGCACTGACCTTCTGGAGGCTTCTCTCTTCCACTGCCTTAGATATTCTGGGCACAATGACAGAATAATAACAGGGCAGGGAAAAATGATGATTAGAAATACCAGGAGCAAACTCTATCAAATAACAGAATCACAGAATTTTAGGTTTGGAAATGTCCCCAAAATGGGGATGGACCTGTTGAGAACAAAATTTATCATATCAAGACCAACCCTGAACGATATTTTGGTAACCTATTTCTAAAATTTTCCCACATAAATGTTAAAGAAGCAGCGACATAATAGAGTTTGTCTCGCTTTAGACAGAAGCTCTGCTTGAATATAGGCTTTGATAAAATACTAAATTGCTATCTTCTTGCTCAAGTGACAGCTCCTGCCTTTGCAAGAGCCTTTTACAGACTGGAAGAGTGAACGTGCTTCCCTTAAGAACGTTCCTTATATACACAGATATATACATATACATCTCATTAAACAATGCTCTTCACTAGACACATATAGTTAAAGTGTGAGTCAGACACCTAAACAAAAGGGAGAGTTCCCCACTCCCCATTTGTACTCTGCATTCTGCTGTCTCTTACAGGTCATATTTTCTAAGATGTTTGTATTTGTTGTTGTCCTCTGGATTCTCTCTAATAGTGTGTTGCCCTGTGGTACCCCAGCTGATGACAAATAGAGTAGATCAACTACACCTAGCACTTTATGTATGATGTTTATTTAATACACCACAGAATAAGCTTTGCCTTTTCAACAGCAGCATCATATTGTCAGCTTGAATTGAGTTTGCCATCCACAGTGGTTTCTGTTTCCTTTTCTGTGTTGTCTCAACCTACAGAGGAAGAAGGCAGCCAAGGTATTATTCTGATACAGGGATCTGTGGGTTGGATGGGATATTGTGAAGGAGGAGTGCCACTGAGATAACAATATGAAATCAAAGCTAAATTAGAAGCTTGACCATTTACTTCACCAAAAAAGAAGTAAATTTTATGTTGGAGGAAAATTGCATATCCATACAGTGCTTAGTGTTGAAGGCTTTATACTCCCTTATGAATTGTATCTCTATGCATATTTGCATGAAACTACTTTGGAAGTTTTATTACCATATTGAATAATAGAGTCCAGAGCCGGTAGGAACCAAAAGACATATCTAGTCCCAAGGCAGTATCTATTATATCTGACAGATATTTGTCTGACCAGCTCATAAACAAGCAGGCAGAGAAGCCTCCACAGTCCCAGAGCTTTCAATATGCCTAGCAAAACCAATGTGGCGATAGTATTTAGCCTGAAATTTTCCAATGATTTAAGCTCATTCTATATTTTCCTACTCCCATCAGCCCACAGGACAGCTTATTCTCTTTCCATATGCAAGTATTTTAAATATTTGATATTTGTCATGTCTCCCCAGCATGTTTACTTTTTCATAGTAACACAGCACTGTTGACTCATGTTTAACCTAAGCACCACTATCCGTTCCTCATACTACATTTTAGATAAGAAACACCATCTAAATAGAGCAGTACTTTGAGTCATAGAATCATAAAATCATTTGGGTTTGAAAAGACATTTGAAATCAAGTCCAACATTAACCCGGCACTACCAAGTCCATCACTAAACCACGCCACTAAGCACCTACACATTTTTTAAACACCTCCTGGGATGGTGATTCCATCACCTCCCTGGGCAGCCTGTTCCAATGCATGACCACCCTCTCCACAAAGAATTTTTTCCTAATATCCAATCTAAACCTCCCCTGGCATAATCTGAGGGCAATTTCTCTGGTCCTGTTGCTTGTTATCTGGCAGAAGAGACTGACACACACCTGCCTACAGCCTCCTTTCAGGCAGTTGTAGAGAGCGATAAGGTCTCCCCTGAGTCTCCCTTTCTCCAGCCTAAATAACCCCAGTTCCCACAGCTGCTCCTTGTAAGACTTGTGCTCCCGACCCTTTACCAGCCCCGCTGCCCCTCTTTGGACACACTCCAGCACCTCAGTGTCTTTCTTGAAGTAAAAGGCCCAAACCTGAACCCAGGATTCGAGGTGCGGCCTCACCAGTGCCCAGTACAGGGGGACAATCCCTTCCCTAGTCCTGGTGGCCACGCTGTTTCTGATACAAGCCAGGATGCTGTTGGCCTTCTTGGCCACCTGGGCACACTGCTGGCTCATGTTCAGCTGGCTGTCTATCAGCATCCCCAGCTCCTTTTCCACCAAGCGGCTTTCTTCTTAGACTAGATCTCCACAAAGTATTTCAGTCCTCCCAGCTTTGAATTGTCTGTAAACTTAAAGCACCTTAATCAATATTGAGAAACATAGCTTACAGACATCATATATCTGCAAGCCATTGCATACAGCATATTTTCTGATGTTTGAGATTACTGTGAGACAGGAGTAGTCACACCAAGCACATTTACTCATAAATGAAAAACACTGGAGAAGCAATTCATGTAAGGAACACTATCCCTAAGCAATTCTAATTTATGTATCTTACATTTACAGAACACGGCAGAAATCCACACTTACCCAGATTTAATGGTATGCACATCCATATGCAAGCCTAGCCTTAATTATGTTCTTAAATCTCTTTTGTGCAGGTGTTTTAGGGATATTGAATACTTTGTACTTTATTGATGTTTAAATTTAATAATTAAGCCAGTGGTGTAGTTTCCAAATACAATCCAGATAATTATAATTTCTTGTTGCTTAATCGAATTGGTAGGTACCAGTTCAAGAGATACACTAATAAATCACTAAGGCCTGTTCTGTATCTTCCCCAAACCAAGGTCCATCCCATGCTGCACAGCTTAAGACTTGTATCCATCTCTCCAACCATACAGACACTCAGACTCAGCCATCTGAAAATGCACTGTTTAGTCCTCAAACACTGTTTTTCAGTTTGCACTCACCCTTTACAAGTTTTTATATAATCATCCCAGAATGCTTTTATTTTTCATTCTGTGAGATAACCATGGAGACCTGAAAGGGTTGACGTTTCTCAGCAAGGAGGAGTAAGGCACTGCTGCAGAGCCTTTGTAGAGAAAGTAATCCAAAACTAATCCCGTTTATTGCAGCAATAGTTGTTCTACAGCCTTTACCAGTCAACATTGTTCAGAATTTTTAGCAGATTTTTTTTTTCTTAATCTGGAAGCAGTTCTAAGAAAAAGGGAAGGAAAAAAAAAAAACACCAAACCCCAAACCAGAAAAAGAGCATATAATTGTTGTGAACAGTGAGAAACATGATCAGCTATGTCAGAAAAACTGCAACAGCAGCTTCATGTGTTGTTCCCAGGCGTGTTACAGCAAGCTAATTTTAGCAATCTTTATGTATTCTCAGAACATGTGTTCATTCTTTATGAAATTGTGGGGTATCTTAGTAGAGGGATTTCATGTAAATTATTTATGATTAATCCTGTGGCTTTGGTTTGGCTTATGTCCACTCAGTGAAAGAACTTCAAACTTCTTAAGTGGAAGCATGATGTGAAATATTAAAGAGAAATATTTATATATACATTCTCTTTCTATCTATGGATTTCAGACATGAGATAAAAGGTTTCTGTTGTTGATTATTTCAGCTCTCTTGGTACTACTGCGGAGCACTCACTGCCGAGCTTGAAGCTACAGCTTGGAGATTTCAAACTGACAGAGAAATGCTCCAAACTAGCAGTCTCCTTTTGATTTGTGGAAAAGTATTCAGAGCTAGCAACAGCTGGTACAAAAAAGATCAAATATAACAAATCACATTCAGCACCCTCTGGAGAAACAATTACACTTCTCTATTAAATAACAGCTGTTTGTATAAGGTAATAATTTCAGAAGGCTACAACAGAGTCCTACCTGTACTATGCATCACATAAAGTCTTGCCCTAGGTAAGGGAGATGTTAGCTGACAGCACAGTCAAAAACAGCAAACTTCTCAGAGTCCTTTTTCAACAGATGCAATCTGATACAAAACTTACCAGGCTGTCCAGCCAGCTGTTATCTTTAAATAAGAGTATGTTTAAAATGAAAATTAATTCAGTAGCTGCTCAAGTAATTTCCATTACCCTGTTCACTGCTCCCTGTTACAGACAAATCTTCTTTATGGAACCATACAATGACAGATTGGTCTTCCCTGTTATCAGGTATCTAGCAAGTGAGCCTCATCAAACAATTCTGGTGACTATAAATAATGTTCTTGTTCCCCTGGATACACTCTTGTGTCCTTTGCAATTTTACCTTCCTTTGTCTTTAAAACAAGAATTATCGAAGAGTAGAATTTGAACTCACCCAGCAGATTCAAGGTTGTTTATTGTCTTTATTGAACACATTCAATATATCTTATGGTTACCATAATAAAGTAATTTTGTCATCTAAACTCCTTCTCTGTAAGACAATGCCTGGTATACAACACTTATAGTTGTTTCTTTTGTAACATGCCTCCTTTCCTCCCTGCAAGTCTGGAAACTCCTCCTCCCCCATGTGATAACGTAATATCCTATATCGTGCTGTTTTCTCTCCGTGTGCAATGAAGATTGATCACAGCTGGTCTTTGTTCGTGACTTCTCTTCACCCTTCCCTGATTTTGTGTTTTACCTATAAATTTGGACTTCCCTACTAAAGCAAAGGAAAATCCATAGATCTCAACTTACCATGACAATGTGTTCCTAAACTCTGTAGACGATTCTTCAAACCACAGCAAATTGGTTCAATTCTCTGAATTTCTAAGCTCTGCACAATCTGCATAAAGCAATATATAGCCAGTTACGGTACTTTCAGAGCTGCAGTAGAAGTGTAATGCTTTAGGTAAAGCAGCTGTTGACCACCAGAAGAATACAAAAAATCAGAGGGTGTTTGATCCAGAGCATTGAATTCTAAAGCTCTGAATGCAATGGTAAATGAAGAGGGCCTCACAGCATCTGTGCCAGCCAGCAGCTCAGTAATCAAGGCCTCACAGACACAGGAGAGATTAGAATTGTTATGATTCAACCAGAGAGCACCCAAAAATGAAGGCAAGCTTTCTGAGAAAACCAAACGGATTTTGCTGACTATACTGGGCATGTGGGGGTGCTCAGTTAATTGACTTACAAGAGGAAAAAAAAGTTTTAAACTGAGCATACTACATAAATTACATAAATTACATTACATATACACATACTACTACTACTACTACTACTACATTGCACTATATACTGAGCATATAACATACATTAACCATGCCGCAGCCACTTCTAATGAAAGCTAAGCCTGACATTCAGAAATATATTCAAAATATATTCAGAAAAATATTCTGCTCTGAGTTGACAGCTTGTTACTGATCTAAAAATTATGACAGGAAACAATAAGGGAAGTATTTGTGTTGCCCGCTAACAGCCTACAAAACGCAGCTAGGCTTCCTCCACAGTAGATATAGAGGGTAGGTATCTCAGAGGTTATTTCAGAGGATCCAAGCCAGGCAGCAACCTAAGTCCTCTGGAGGGCAACCAGAGCACCAACGTCCTGCTTACCTTAGTTGCTCTGAATTGCTCCCTGGAGGTGCCAACTCTTCTTTGCCGATTACAGAAGGTGCCTAGGCTCCTCGTTTAGAAACCTAATTTGGTATCTAAAATCAGATGTGATGAATACTTCCTGAATATTCACTGAGACCTCACAGTTTTCAAATTGGCCAAGTGACGAGGTTTTGTTGATGAATTTGAGGCTTAAATTTTGTAAATTCTGCAAAAAAGCATACCTGAAACATAACCAGTGGGCAGTGAAGTTCATGTCATACACACTCCCCCACAGACTGCAAAGTCCTCATGGTCTTCAAAGTTCATGCTGTACTTAAGCAGACACATGGTAACAACCTTACACCAAGCATAATGGATTTTACATCTAATTCCATCAGCATAAATACAAAGCAATTTCAATACAAAGTGATTTCAGTAATGGAAACTGATGCAGAATAAATACCATGCCCATTGCTTCATATGTCTGTGTAATGTAAATAACACTTACCCCTTTCCAGTGGGATTTTTAAGGTGAAGAAACATGTTCTTTTCCTCACCTTGATACAGATTATTTCAGCAAAAAATAAAATCAACGTATTTATGGAAGATACAGCAGGCCAACAATGCAGGTCCACCTCTTTTTCAGCATATACTGCATGACCAATGGTCTTAACAGACTTTTTCATAGTGACTGCAAACTTGAGCCTCTTTTCATTGAAAGACATTGGTGCTAAGCTCTCTCTCATATTACTTAACAGTCCAGAATTTAGCTATCTAGGGTAAGTTAGTCATCTAGGTCTCCCTCTGTCGTCAATACAGTGGCAGGTACTTCCAGAGGATGAGTCATCTCATCTATTTTAGACACATGTCTTAGAACAGTATGAATCACTCTGAAAATCCCGCTCCCCATGGCTTACAGAGGAAGCCCAGACAACTAGCTTAGCCAGGACACCTAACTTTTTGCCAGCTAAGGCAGGTGCCTGCTACTCAGTGTTCTTGCAGAAAGGATGTCAGTTAGAAAAGAGTGTTTCTTCGAACGTAGACACGTGTCAACTGATGGCAATATAGAATGTTCATGCCAAACTCTCAGACCATAACAGCATTAAATCAAACCTGCCTTGTTTCTGACCTTGAGGTGAAAAATTCCCTATTTCTCTGCCAACTTTTTGTGCTAACTAATTCACATTTGAACATGTTGATAAGGCAGGTGCAGCTGGGCAAATACCCTAGCAAGCACCAAGCCCATAAATTAGTGACTAGGGAGTAAATTTTTTCTAGCCAGTTCAGGTAGTCTTTAATTCCCATTGGTTAATACTGCTTATTGGGTTTATATCCTTCTGATTTATATTCATACAAGAATGCTTTCATACAAATTGCATTAAAAATATGCAATTAGGTTCAGAAAAGAATGAAGCGGTATCACAGTGGTATATGTCTATTCTTTTTTCCCCTTCAAAATGGGCTGGATAGGGAAAAAGAAATCTGCTAATTAAATTACATTTTGAAGAGGTCAAAATAGTGTAACACACACCAAGCTCTAATTCAAAGAACACAGGAAGCAGTGCAATTTGGTTTTTTCATCCTTTGACACAGATTGTAACAATACAGTCAGGAGTTTTAGAGAAACACACATCTTTTTCATTCTTTCTCTCCCTCTGGGGTCACTGCACTGCGATCTATTTTTACACAGGAGGGGAAAAAAAAAAAAAAAGGTTTCATTGTTAAAACAAGTTGGATGCTCCCATATCTCATATTCAATCCGAAAGCATTGCAGAAAGATTATTGTCCTCCTTTTAACCTGCTTTGAAGCATTTCTACTGGTTATAGACATCATTCATCCACAATATTGTAACCATAAAACCTTTAGCTTTTTTTGAAGTGGGAAACAATGGAACTTCCAATGACTTATGAATAAATGGTATTGTATATATTTTCTTTAAAAATGCAAAAGATAGAGAAGGAACAGAAACAGCAGAGAGAGAATAAATCTTAGTACATGCCCTCAAAATTTTAGGAATACTGATGTCCAGATGTTAATTAATTTTCCTTCAAATTCTGTCTTCAGTAGGGTTTGTCTAAGGAATTCCTCTGCAGAAATAGCTCACCAAACATGATGAAATCAGTATCATCTTATGTTCTTGAATTTACCATCAACTTGAAATACTAATTTTTCATTGCTAGTTTCTTCATGAAGCCCACTGTACAAAAAAGGAAACTTGGAGGGGGAGGGAAGGGATGTAAGAGAAAGGTAAAAAAGGTAGAAGGAAAAAGGCAGGGATGGCAGTTGTCTTGGAATTGCCGATGCCTTCTGATTACAGCGGAAGACAACTTTTCATTACCAAACAGAAAGTTTAGTTACAAAAATATAGATCACAATCTACCCGTGGCACCTTAAAGAAGGAAAATAACCTCCATCACCATTACTGAGATTCCCATGCACTCTCAAGGCTCACCACTGTGCTCTCTTAGGTCCTTGCCACAAATCTCATCCTTTCCATATAATGGTCTGACTTCAGCTCCCCTGTACAAAACATCCAGTAGCGGCAGAAGACCGCATTTTGTAGGAGTCTCCTCTCCTTGCCTGTAACACCAGAAACTATCTGATACTCAAAATCAGATCAGTTTTGTTTTGTCTTGCCTCGGCACATTGATCACAAAGCCTGTTCCAGCTCTCTGGACAAACATGACACTCAGAATCAAGTTTTTAGTTTCATGTTGAAACCTTGAAAAAATATCATCTGATAGTCTCCAAAGTTTTACTGTTTTCACAAACACATGCCAAGCCAAGTAAGTTGTTTATTAGATGTGCAAACATTTGGATGAAGAAATAAATCTTTCTTTCCTACATAAACCAGCAAAACCCTCAATATAACTTCAACATGTGAATGCCCTTGACAGATCTGTTTCAGATGGGCCGATTAATACCCAACCGAAGGTGGCTACTGAATATAAAGATATGCATAATTATTTATCTCAAAATTTCCTTAATAACATTTTAAATTGAGACTATATTATGAAATAGTATTAAAATAGGGACTTAGCAGATAATATCCAAGACTGTTCACAAGTGTGTGAAATAAGGAAAAAGGAGAATTTGTCGTTCATAAAAGATTTGATCTGCAGTTTATAACTCCACCCAAATCCAGCCAAAAAAGCTTTAAGCCAAGGTATCATGTTTGTGTTCACCACATTTCTTAACATGTATTTCAGTGCTGAAAATAGTAGAACAGCACCAACATTTTGATCCTTAGAAATGCTCTTTTCTATACTCAATATGAGTCCTACACTTTTAAACCAGTCCTAATTATATTTGGTCATTCACTTGTTCACGTGTTGTTAGTACTGCAATAGCTTTAGCCTCTTCAGTAAAACAGACCATGAATCTGCTCCCATTCATTTATCTTTCCTTAAAGATCAGTTGATGAATTGCCTCCTTTTGGAACTTTAGAATAACATTTAACCCTGAGTTTTCTTTTCACATGAGCTTATTTAGAAATTTGCTACCACCAGCAACATCATCAAATCTTCAGGAAGACATCTAGATTTGCAGGCATGTAGCAGTCTAGCGTGCATGTGTAAGCTGGATTTTTGCTTACTAGAAGGCAAATGAAGTCTGCTCCTTCAGCAACTTTAGGAAGCTGCCCAGATAATGGTACTAAAATAAACAATATTCCCTACCTATGATCAGCACTATGGAATTCTCTGGACATGGAAGTGTTCTCCAAGCTGTCATGAAACAATCACTTTCTGTATGGCAGTTGGGAGCAAACATTGCTGCTTTATTCCCATGATTGAGGAGAAGGTCACCGTACTGCTCCCGCCTTCAGCCAATTCCACTGGTCCCCCGTTCATATCACAATCAATTTAAAAGTGCTTTTTGATTCTAGAATCATTACATGGCTTACTCCAAGGTGTCCTACAAATCTCATCACCTGTTACACTGCATTTACAGCATCATCTTTCCGCAATCTGACATCCTCTCTGTAAGAAATCTGTGCCTACAAGGCAGACATCAATTAGCTATCTCATTTAGCATTCTTATTATAAAATATACCTGTTCTCTTTTCCCCACTTGATTTGTTTTCCCCGCCACCAGCCTTATGACTGACTTCTTTGATTTATACTGGAGAATTTTCTGTTAGCATACTATTCATGGCCTACTTTGTATAGTAATTCTTGCATTTTATAAATAACTTAGTCAACATCCTAAAAAATCCAACCTTAAATCAGACTTTTAGATTGATATGCAACAACATGGTCTTTAGTTACTTCACTAGAATTGGGGTTCTGACACAGGGATAGAAGAAAAATAAAAGGTCAAGTTGCCAAAATAAAACCCCTTAGTTCCTGATGTTTCCCTTGTAGTTATTTTCCACATTAAAAAGTACAACTACAACAATGTCTTAACGGTAAGTTTTTCCAGGTTTATTTTTGATCAATTGTTATTACAGTATTACAGATACTGTATTAGTTTATACTTAGATGGAAATGAAGAGGGAGAAATGTAATTCCTTATTATTAAAAAACAAAACCCGGTGTTTGCTCAAAAACAGCCTGGCAGCAGCAAAGGCATATGGAAAAAACTGATATTTTCTTAAGAAATAAACTGGAGAAAAACTGGAAAATCACCTTTTTAAACATGCCTTTTGAATATTGTTTTATGTACATTGCATATATATTTTCTAAGCATTTCTTAACATTAATTACTACATTAAGATATACTTTTATTGGCTACATAAATAATTTTCATTTAACTTAATCACTTAAATTTTCATGATTCTGCTACTGTTACATCACAGCTTTGTAATTAATTACACACCAAAAAAAATTCTAACAAATACGACAAACATTTGAACTATCAGGCCTTTATTTTCCTTTCTATTGGCCACACATGGTCATTACAATCCTCCAGGTAACAGAGTAGGTGCTATATATAAGCCTACCTGCGATGTAACGCACTTACGCCCAGCAAACTTCTAAAGCTTAATTTTTCCCTACCCACCTTTCTGCAAAATTAAACCATCTCCACAGGGTCAGCTGCAGGTAAGGATGATGATCCCCTGGAGCTGCATTTACTAAGTTTTTATGGTTTGAACCCCATTTCAAATTATGAGAGTGAATCTTCAAACTCATACAGGAGCCCCATGATTTTCTCCAATGCTTGGCAATTTGGTTAAGCCTTTAAATTGCTAAAAATGAATTATTTTCTTCCATGACTGTGCCTCAATTTAGTTTCTTTTTATTCCCATTTCACCTCTCAAGTATGAGGAGTATCTCAACTATCATATGTAGACTTGGTACGTATCTGCTATGCTGATGCTCTTTCATTTCCTGCATTCTGTGATATACTGTGTTTAATGTCACTACACGTCCATACATTTGAGTAACAAAAAGTTGCACAGAAAAAAAGAACTTCAACAGATTTGCATTAGTAATTTTATTAATTTTTATTTTGCTCCAACTGAGAGACAGGAAAATCCTCTATGAATTATTTTGAACCATCGTGTCCTAACTTTTCTCCTGAAGGTGATTTATGTATCGACAAGGCCACCTAAAATCTTTACCGTGGAAACTTCTATCACCCTCAGTAAGATTATAAACATGACAAAATACTTAGAACTGAGCCTTAGTTACAGCTAAGATGTATTATAAATTTCCCTGGAAATGGAGTCATGCACTTCATTCCTAAGAGAGAAGCAACAACATACTTTATTGATATAAAACAGTGAGTTAACAAAGTTCAATGGTAAATGCAACAGCAGCTTAACAAGATTCAGTGGCAAGGTACCCTTGCTATTTACTGCATGGAGGACAGGGTCAGACAAAACTGACAGGCAGACCCTCCTGTTGAGTCATGAGGTTCAGAAAGAATCCCCTTGCTTTCTAAACTCCTTCTCAGAGGGGAACCTAGGTGCGGCTGGATCCAATCCTAGTCCCAGACTTGGTCAGCAGTTTACGTCTAAAGGATTATACGTGCAGAATCAATCCTTTATACCACTTAGCTAAGATTTCAAAGTTTAGCATGCTATTAATCACTTACCGAGGATCTGTTGGGGCAAGGAATCTCTCAGCCTCGAGGAGAGATCCTGGTGTGCAGCCTGCTGCTGTGCACGACAGCTCAACACGCCCTGGCTGTCCACTATTTCTAAAGTAAGATGATTGACTTGTAGTCACATTGACATACCAGCAAGAGGTCTGCGTCACTGTTCCAGGCAGCCCTTGGCTACCACGTTGCCACCGGTCTCCTGAAGTCCAGAGTAAGCTGGACGAAGCCATCACAACCCCACTGGTAGTTACGGCTTAGGCAGGGGCCGGCGAGCACAGCACCACAGCAAGTTTGAGGCCTTATCTCAAGCAATATTTACGCAAACATGTTCTAATGTATTTTTAAAAGTAGTGATGGTCTTGCCTAAAACATGGGCCAAGCTAAAAGCTCCTTTAATTGTACCCTTTAGAATGTTAATTGTATATCATTAAGAACAAAGAGAACTGCATTTTTTCCTAATGTAATCAAAATGTAAAGACAAAATAAATGCGAGAAGCATGTGAGAGAAGTACTTCCTAAATCTCGGGGGGTTTAAGTGCTGCAGTTGTTGTGATAGCTCCGAAGTTTGCAGTGTTGTTGGCTACGGTCGTGGGGTTGAACCAAAGCAAGTACAACTCTTGCCAGCTCTGAGGCTGCCATCTTCTCTGAACACAGTGATCCAGGAGTTCCCTGCACTTGCTGGGAAGCTGTAAGCTTCTGTCAGACATACAGACATGATGCACACATGTACTATGCAGATTAGCCAAAACAAGAATGTCTGAAAGAGTTTCACAGAGGGAATGTAAAGCTTGGAATAAACAGCGAATTGAAAACAATCTCAGAAAACTGAACTTGATCTGCCTTCTTTGAAGTTAAAGTGATTAGAATGGAGCAGGCTGGGATTTATAGATTTCACAGGCTGTGGGAGGGACTTCAAAAGCACAGAGGTGACAGATGAACATGTTTTTTCAGATGTGCAGTGATAAAAATGCAACATGGTTTCAGGGCTCTTATAACAACAGGGAGAAAAGAAAAGGAAAACAAAAAGTTCAAATTTTAGCCTCTGCCAGTCTGTTGCAGTTTGATTGCCTTGTGCTTAGGGCACTCACCTCGAATGCACCTTCAGCAAAGCACAAGGCTGATAAATACTGATAAATTATCAGTAAATAGACAGGACAGAGACAGGAACCACGAGGGCCATTTTTAAACTTTAGCTTTGAAAACTGGTCTAAACCCACTCTGAGCTCAAGTTGAAACTAGGATCTGAACTGGGATTCCCCATGACCAGTACTGCATCATATGCTGCTCCACCATCTCCCCCAGCACACAGGTTTCTCAGAGAGCCACCTCCTTGTCCCTGGTAGGACCATGCCACTGCGTACGAAATACTTCAACACTGGGAGCAATAAGATGCTGTTAACTTCTTGTCTGGGACAATCCGCTGTGTGAAGAACATCTGAGTTCGAGGGTTAAAATCTCAAAGCAGGAAAATGAACCCATCTCAAATTTAATCTCACTTCTGGACAGAAGGAGAGAAAACATCATTGCCGTTGGTGATCTAGACCCTCCACCCAAGAAGATACTTCCAGCTACCTATTCACCACACAACTAGTTACTGAATTTGAGTTAGTCACATTTGTATTTTAGTGAATACCACACCTACCATTTTCTGTCTTGCTGCTACAGATTTAACTGCTGATCTTACCTGAAAGCTAAGAAATTTTGCAATTTACATTAAAAAATTAAAGTGATTCTCAGAGGAACTGGGTTTTCCATCTTATCTAAATAATAGCATACTCTTTGCAACAAGAATATGGTAAGAAGTGGTTTACAGACTTAATCATGCACACAAAGTTATTCAATATGCACAAGTTTTTGCAGAGCATGACCTGAGCATCCTAATGCCACAGTTATCTCCACATGACAGTTCTGCCTGATATATATAAAAAGATCCAAGTTTGCAGACTTTTTTAATTACCATTGTGTTTTTGCAAGCTTATGACACTTTCTCAAGCAGCCTTAGCCTTGATCAACTCTGCATGCTCCTGCAATCCAAGTAATAAAATACAAAACGCTGCTTTCTGTTCTACATTGTTTGGAAGATTTTGAAACAGTTTATGGATAGCAGAAAAAAAATCAATAAAAAAGAAAATATTTATTATGCATATGCATTAGAAGAGTTACTTTTACAATGTATTTTACTTTCTTTGCTGGTTCCTAAAATTAAATTTTCAAGAAGATTCTAGGGGAATTCTTTCTGTAGAAGCAGGAGGGCATGCCCTTAATTATAGGGGTTCTGCAGGAAAATACAAGGCAAAATCATAGTGTATTTTAGTCATCTGAGATACAGAATACACTGTATGAAATCAGGCTATTCTCACACTCATGTTCCCTAACCACACCTGGTGAGAATGCTTACTCCCCCGCTTCAGCCCTCTAGCCCTTGCCCACCTATGGTAACACATTCCCACCTCTTTCAAGTATAGCACATTCAGTTTACAAGCAGGAAAGCTAATCTCCACGATGCTGCACATGCAGAAGAACTAATTTATTCCATATATTTTTAGATTTGCTTCTCTGGCAATTAAAATATGCAAAGGTGTCTTAAGAAAATTAACAAGAATTAAATCAATAGGTTTCTACAGTAATTATTTAAAACTTAGCCTGTTTACATAGCTTTAGGACAGACTCTTGATATGCAATTCAATTTTTTGATTAAAAAAAAATACAAGTCATGTTAAGAAGGGGGGGTTCCTCAGACCCTTTATATTCGATCAGCCTCCAAGAAAGATGAAACCCTCGTGTCTGACCAGCCTGTCTGCTAGCTGGGTTTTGACAGCCCACTGTATTCAAGGGTGATTTGATTCCTATTCAGGGACCCCCACTGACAGCGTCACTGAGTCAAATCCTTTATAACAACTCCTCAAATCCCTAATAACTACTGCTCAAATCCCTTATAACAACTACTCAAATCTCTGGAGATCTATACAAAATGAACTTCAGCTGAAGATTTTTGTTACACAAAATACAAGTTTGTGACACAATAAGGTTCAAAGATTGCCGGTGATAATAAACTGACTGCAAAGCAAGCTTAAAACAACACACTTAATAACAGCTACCATGAGTTAGTCATAAAGTTCTTACCCAGTAGGTGTCCCTAAGGGGAAGACAGGTTCAGTCCGTCAACTGATCCCAGAAGTTACAATGGAGTCTTCCCTAACTTTTTCCCTACTTTGCTTACTTTTTTACTTCATATTATCAAACACAGGACTGGTTAAAAGTTTCTCACTTTTCATGCAAATTAGTACACAACCTCAGATAGCACTGTTGAAGTTTTTCACTAACTACACATGCTCTCCTAGCAGGGTTTTGCCCTCTTTCGGGAGGGCTATTTGAGTTGGAGGTCATGATCTTCTACCACAGTTACTTTTGTCCTTTCGCCTTATCAGCTTGGCCAGAACTTTCTCACTTGGAGGCTTCTCTCTGCACAATTTATGTAACAGTGTCCTTTTCCCCATCTGTTCTTTGTCCCCCAAGGTTGACTCCCTTGATAAAGAAGTCCTTTTGTTCATTAATTTTGACAAGTTTAGAGGGTGGGTCAGCTCAACCTAAACTTTGTGCGCATAAATATTTAACATACAGTTAAACACTAAATCAGTTTGGTAATTCAGGAGTGTAGATAACAATTCCCCCCCTTTTGGACTTATTTCAGTTCAAGAACAGTTCATTTTCTTTACATTTAGGTGGAGCTTCAGTGACTCTAGTCAAACATATTTTTGTTACTGATTGGTATCGGGTGCCCAGTGAGGTGTGGTAGTACCTCGGAGGCAGATAACTTTGGGACGGAGGTGTGCATTAGTATTACAATGAGATCATCTCATCTGAGGAAAGCAATTTTGCCACAATTACTTGCTCAGCAGCAGACATCTTTTCATCTTATCAGCTGTGTGGTACCACCAAGTTCCCATTCTTACAGGGAGTACAAAAGAGCATGGCTGTGGTGTCTCCACTCTGCTCCACCCTATGTTACTCCTGTCTGCAGGTGCTGAGATGGCAGGGTGTGTTGCTTAAGGACCTGTGGTAAAGCAGATTTCGTGTATGTCAGCCATCCTGAAAGCGATAACTGCATTTTACCCTAAAAAGCTTTCTGTAATACTATGCTTCTGTTAGGTCCCGGTTTTCTCCAATTCCCCCCCAAGTAATTTTCCCACACTACATAACAGTTATAAACCTAAAAATAATACTTCCCAGTAAGTTCTGAAAAGCTTTACAGCATTTTTAAAAGAATATTAAATGATTTGACCACAAAGGCAAAGGCAGCAGCCAAAGAGGGCTTACAGTGGAAAACTGATATAGCAACAGATTGTTCCGGTTCTGTCAAGAGACACGCTTTGTTGAATCTTAACAATGTTAGACTAATAGTAACATTTCAACTTAAGGTTACTATATAAATCTAGTGTTCAGCTGTCGATGCAAACAATTGAAATAATTATTCTAAACTATTTAATCTAACCAGTATCCATTTGCTGTTTCGATACTACCTTTCAAAGCAAGATAAATACTCTATAAAAGCAAGCGATACTCTCAAATAACTCACATACAAAATTTAAATTCCTCTTTGCTAATCCTATCAGTGACCATGAAAAACCATCCAGGGTAGTTCCTTTTAATTAAAACACACTAATTCATTTTAAACCAACCTTCAGGATTAAAACAGATCTTAAAATTGAGTGACTGCACATTGCCATAAATCCTTGTCTTTTTGCACAGCTGTGTCACCATGGCTCTCCGGGCAGCCATGGCAGATGGCATCTGCTGGTCTCCCTGTGGCCTAGAGCGGCAAAACGGCGGAAAAAGATGGGAAGCAGCGGTGAGCCAAGTAGGAATGGTCGAGGAAGAAGGCTGGCTGCTTGCGGGGTAGAGGTGGTGTAAGTTTTGAGAAATTTTTGTTGGTATTTTTTACTACAATGGTAAGAAACTTTGAATATTTTTTTTTTTTAAAAAATGAGCTCTGTTTTACAAGTATTTTTCCTGTTCAGGAAGAACGTTGTTTTTTTGTAGCTCTTTTTATAGTGAACATTTGTTCCACCAGCAGCCTACAATTTAAAAAAATACTAATGAACAGCAAGCTTGTTTTCTTGCTGTTACTGTCAGTTTGGCATTGATCTAAGTGTCCACCTCGAGCTCACCCCCGGCGGGGCCGTGCCCCCGGGGCGGGCCAGGCCCCCCCAGCCCCCGCTGCCCGCGGCCGCACGCCCCGGCCGGCACCCCGCAGCCTCCCGCCCCGGTGAGAGGAGGGGAAGGGTGGGCACACGGGACAGGCCATGCGGTGTCGGTGCCATTTTTCTACTTAAACGCGAGGGGAGATGGCGTGGTGGTGGGTGACAAGGTGGTGTCACGTCGCAGATACTGCTCTCCACAGCACGGTGGCAGCAGCCCGGCAACTCCCTCCCGCCCGCCTGCGGCTGAGGGAGGCAAGCGGCCGCGCAGGGCACGACGCGGCGGCGCCCTCAGCCAAGCAGCCGGGCGTCGGCCCGCCCCCGCCAGCCCCGAAGCCGCGGCGCCCGGCCCCCTGCCGAGGTAGGAATGGTCGGAGTCCGCCATCTTAACTGTGGGCATCTCTCAGCGCGGGCGGGTGGCGCCATGCCTGCTGAGGGCGGCTGCCCGTAGCGGCGCCGCTGGGGAAAAGGCTGCCAGCCCCTCGCCGCGCTGCGCGTCCCCTGCGGCTGGGGCCGTTCGGTGCTGCCGCCGGTACCCGCCCGGGAGCGCGCCCAGCGCTCGGCTGCCGCGGGCCGTCGTGGGGGACGGGGCGCTGCAGGTGGGCTCCGCGTCCGCGCTCTCGCTCTCCGTGAGGGCGGGCGAGGCTGAATGAGCGCGGGAGCGCCGGGAGCAGGCGGCCCGGCGGGCAGGCAGGCCGGCAGGCGGGCGGGCAGGCCGACAGATAAGACAGACAGGCAGGCGGCCCGGCGGGGCGCGGTCCAGGCCCGACCCGAGCTGAGGAGCCGCCGCGGTGCCCCGGTAGGGGTTATCCGCGGTTGAGGAGAGCCCCTGCTGGTCCCTTCTCCCTTGCCCCTTGCGGAGGGAAGAGCGTTGCAACCGATTGACATAAAAACTTGGAAGGCGTCGCTTACGGGATCCTCGGTGAAAATGGAGACGTTTCTACCCCCCGCAGGCCGCAACGCCCGAACGGCCCGGGCTGGTGGTGCCGCCGGTGCGTTCCCGCTGCCGCCTGCCCGGGGAGCGGTCGCCGCTCCTGACAACAGGGTGCCCGCGGCCGGGCTGCAGGGGGTCGCTGCTTGAAGGGCTTGTGTGAGGGATGAGGGAAAGGCTGTTGGATTTTGTTCTTTACAGCCTCCAAAAATATCTGGCCCTGAGAAGCTGTTTTCACATGGAGAGTTTCCTCTGTGGGGTGCCCTAGATTTTGGTGGGAGATGAGGCTCCTTCTCCTTTGCCTTTTTCTGGAAGCAGAAGCACGTTTGCCGCTGCCGCAGGTGTGTGGCGACGTTCTTTTGCTCATGGGAGGCTGCAAACAGTAACAGACTGTTGACTGCCAGGTTTGAATGCCTTGTTCTCCTGTGTGAAGTACAAAATCTTGCAAGAGGTCAGAGGTTTGAAGTCCAGGCAGAAGGGCTGGTTAAGCTGTTAATGCAGGTCAGGTCAGGTGCTTTTTTTTTTTTTTTATTATTGCTGGTTATATTGCTGTACTCAAACAGTGGGGCTGTCTGTCAAACGTGAAGCGCAGTTAGCAGGATCAAGGGTTACTCAGGTGCTCGTCTCTGTGTAACTTGGAATACCGGACAGGGATCACACTAAATCGTCAGATTGTTGAGTAACTCGGGCTGTAGAGTAACTCAGGGGCCTTCAGAGGCCACCAGGCCCAGCTCCCTACTCAAAGCCTGGCTGGCTGCAAAGTTGCATCAAGTTGCCTGGGGCATCCTCCAGTCCAGACTTGAATTGGGAGTTTCATCACGTGAGTACTGAGCTTCCTGAAAGGTAAAATGGTTGCAGTCAGACTGCGCGTTATCTGTTAACTAAACTGCAAGTCCCTCTCCATGTAGAAGGGATCACATGCTAAAGACTCTTCTTTCCAAAACAGGCTAATTACCAGTAATCTGTGTGCACAGCTGAAAGCCTTGGGACGAATTTGGCAGGATGAAGCCTGTCATTGTGGTGCATGGTGGAGCTGGCCGGATTTTTAAAGAACGAGAAGAGGGAAGTCGTGCCGGTGTTGTCAGGGCTGCACTGCGAGGTTATGGCGTCCTGAAACAGGGAGGCAGTGCCTTAGATGCTGTTGAGGAGGCAGTACGATCAATGGAAGATGATCCTCATTTTAATGCAGGTAATTATTCAAGAATGAAGTAGGTTTAGAATCATCATTTCTTTCAAGTGTTTTGCCTTCATGCCTCTAAAAATGCCGGCTTGCATTTTTTTTTTTATTTTTGCACGTTGCATGGGGTAAATGCTGATGTCACAAAATAGTTTATTTCTCTGTAATAAAATAGCATAGTATGTACTATGGTTTCTGATGACTACACTTAGGTAGATGAGTTACTCTTTTCTCATTTTTCAGTGTTTTATACCTGCCGTTTCATTCTTGTGGTGCCATATCTTCTGTAAATCTTCTCCCATTACTGTGCCACATGTTCAGTTGTAAGACATGGACTCTTTATTGGCATATATGCTTAGTTAATGTTCATGTTTAAGGCCCTTGAATACAGCTTGCAGCAATGTTTAAGCCTTAATGTGTACCTGTTGCCAGAGGAATACTGTTCTTGGGGATTTTAGGTGGATTTCTCTTAATGCTTGCAATTAGTGCATTTGTAAATAACATTACAGATTAATGCAGTAATGGTATATGAGTCATGAATTTATACAGTAAGGGTTCATAACTGGATTTCCTAATGATTATAGTTAATGTCAACAGTAGAATATTTTTCTTCTCTTTGTATGACCTCAATTTTATTATCTTGATGAATTTCAGTGACAATATTTACCTGCCCCCACCAAGGTATGTCAGGAATGACCACGGAAAGTCTGACTTGTTAGTGTTCAGTGTTTTAGATAATGTAGCTATTAGTTATGTGCACACTTAGTTTGCAGAGATTCTGTTGTTCCTTCTCACCTTGTAGTTGAAAGCAGGGGGGAGCTTGTACTTCACCTGGAACTTTCGTTGCTTTATTACTGACTTGGGTTGAACATGGTTGTTTGTTTTCTTAGAGGATTCATGCTGAAATCATGAAGCAGACTTAGCAGTATGGTGTGTACTATTATATAATTAACATCAGAGTGGCATTCTCTCATTTAACTTTTACTTAACTTGGCTTGAGCCTAACACCCTTGTTCAGGTTTGACTATGCTGATCTAAATGGCAAGTAGCCTGGTAATCGCTTACAGATATATCTAGTTAGATACATACACATATCTCATTACATACAGCTACTCTCAGTAGCTAGCAAAAATGAGGAGGGAGCCCTGATTGGAGTGGCGGTTTAAAACTCGCTGTGTGGTATTTAGCTTTGTAAAAGATACATCAGTTTTACTGTAGTACTTTCTAGGAAAACACAGACATTGTTAAGACGCAGCAATAAAGAATGGGAAGAATGGGCCTAAAGATTAAATCGTGTCCTTTTTTGAGTGAGGTTTAGCCATGCTGTGGAGATGCATCTTAATGTAGGCTTGGTGGAGGGGGTCAGAAGCTATACTCTTGCCTAAAACTACCATTTTAGTGGTTGTGCAGCACAATGAAGTCATCAAGTTCTGCTCTTGTGATAAGGAAGCAGCCTTGGTTATATTTCCTTTATGGCATATCTTTGGCTAGCAGTATTAACTGGCTTGGTATGAGTGCTCCAGATCTAGGAACTGTCATTATAGTGATCCTTTCATGCTCTTTCCTCCTCAGCCTTTGCAGGACAGAGGACAGATTTATCTATCTGTAGATAGAGGAAATCAGAGTATTCTTTTCAGTACCCCTACTGTGATTTGCCTAATGTCAGACATGGTTGTTATTTGTGTCTCTTAGATTTTCTGTCTTCTGTTGTCTCTTTGGTTTTTTTCCCCCTGCCCTTTGCTCCACAAGTGAGCCAAGCTTTCTTGCTTTTTCAGTCTCGGAGGCAGGTAGTCCATACCCGTTGTGCTGGAAGGCAGGTGAAAAGGCAGCCTGTAACCACAGAAGGAAGGATTCATCCTACCTCAGATAACCTGAAGTTCAGTTTAGTGTCTTGCTTGCCATGGTGTACAGACTGATGGCGGTCAGCAGTATGAGAAGGAGTGGCTATAGAGCTCTCTAAGGCAAGTGGGATGCTCTTAAGAGGGCACCTGTCTCTTTTCACCAGCTGTGAAAGGAGGCTTTTGTAGGAAGCAGGTTTTCTGCTCGGGAAATTCTAGGAAATCCTAAAATGTATCCCATGAGAGATGTCCAGTAGACATAGGATATTATTAAGGCAGTGATGAAGGGGACTGGTAGAGCTTCCCCTGGAACCATGATTCTGATCATTGATACTTGAGAAGGGGTTACCCTAGTTCCAATGGGAATGTTATGATCATGGGCTAGAGAGCCAGCCTTGTCAAAGGAAGTTAAAAGAGTATGGCAGGGTTTATTTAAGAAAAAAAAAAAAAAAAAAAAGACTTCTTACACCAGTTAAATGAAAAGCTGGAAGAATGTGTTAACACAGGTGGCATAAGGCAGTTACCTGTAAACTTTTTATAGTCAGTATAGTCTAGAAATAATAATGTCATGTATGATGCAGGACTGAACTCTGGAATAATTTATGCGATCAAGAGGGATGAAAAATAACTTTTTGGGGGTGTGTCTGTGTGGCAGGAAGGGCTTTGGAGATTACAGGAGGAGGATTACAGGGTTTTGATACTTCCTGTAACAGGGAATTTAACTTCATATATTCAGGTCTGAAGTACACTGGTATGGAAGTCTTATGTCAACAGTTGCTAACAGTGGTTTCTGACCTGGTTTAGTGTTGGTTTAACAGAAATAAAAACCCCCATGTTTTAGTTCTGCACAATGCAGGTCTTTCTACCTGAGCTACTGTGCAAGTCTGCCATGTTTTGTTTTGGTTATTTTTACTTCTTTCTGGGTTTAATCTTCTCCATCCTTATTAGCAAGGCTTGTGCACTTGATGTCTTACAACAGATTATTCCCTTGTGATACAGTTAGCGGCTTTATTTTTTTTTAAAAAAAACAACCTATTTGCATTGTCTCATTTTGTATGTCATTAATTTTCAATTAGGTTAGTGATAGCACTGATAATTATAGAAGGAAACTACCCAACATTTTATTACTTAATTTTTATTTTTTTTAATTCCTTCATCTAGTGTGTTTATTTGGTAAGGAAGAACTTCTTATTTCAAGCTTTTGTTACAGTAATGAGTGCACACTTTTATTCTGCTCCATCAATTTTGGCAGTTTCTTGGAGCACTGTGTGATGTTAATCTGTTGATAGAATCAAGCACTATACTATTTTGTTGGGCTATGTTGTGTCCTCCTTTGGAAGGATTGTAAGAATAAAATAGTTCTATGTGTACTTGAAGTTATCTGAGGGATAAAGTATTCTATTCATGATTGTCGTTTTAACTTTCATAGCTATTATGTCAATTTGGGTGGGATTGGAAGTGTGGTTTTAATCTTACGAAAATAAGTTTTAAAGTAGATGTTGTACCCTGTGAGATCTCTGTTAACGGTTGGATTTTGTGGTTATACTCAGCATTGTTTCTGCTGTTTTGTTAGTCTTCCGGAGATACTTTCAATAAGTCAGAGAACAAACTGGGAAAGAGAAAGCTTGCTTGATGAGATCTAGTAACTGAATCACTGGATGTTTAGCTCTTAATGACATTCTTCTTTTTCCCTTCCTCCGATTATTTTTTGTTGTTGTTGTTTGCTCTTTTGTGTTTTTGTTTTTAGGCTGTGGATCTGTTCTAAATGAAAAAGGTGAAGTAGAAATGGATGCCATTATCATGGATGGAAAAAATTTAGACTCTGGAGCAGTATCTGCAGTTAAATGCATAGCAAACCCAATAAAACTTGCTCGACTTGTCATGGAAAAGGTATGCTGAGTATGCACTTCAGGGTGAAGCATTTTTTCCCTTAGAACTTCATCTGGTATACTGATAGACCTCAATGATTAATTTTGTGTAGTGCTTTAAAGCAGGAAAGAAGGGAGAAATGAATGGTAGTGTTTGGAAACTATGGTCATGACCAAGAAGAACTTTTATTTCAAGTGGTTTTGAGAGATATGTTTCCTTAGAATGCTATTTTTAATAAATAAGTTCTGCCATGTAATTGGAAGCTCAAGGAGTAATTGACCTATGCATGTCAATCTCCTGTAGCTGCACTGCTGATGTTAAAAGATTTTAGAGGGCTATTTGTTCATTTGCTTTTTCTATCACTGTGTCTTCTGCTTGATCTTGCAAGATTAAAGCTGGACAGTATACTGTTGACTTTGCAACTATATGGAGCCGAATTAAGTGGCCTAATAACATGTTTGGCCATGTAACACAGTCTTACATTGTTCTAGGTAGCCTTTTCCTTTGTGCCCTGATCAGATGGTAGCCTTAGTGCAAAGCTGTGGTCTTCCATGCATGGAAGATAACTTTAGCACCGTGTGATGGTGACAGATTTTTCCAAGAGAGTTAAACTTACCAGGGCAGGAAAATCGATCTACCTTTCTGCACTAAGTCCCTCTAATATCTGCCACAGCAGACCACTCTGGTCTTTCAGAAATGGTGCAACTGGTATGGTTCAGGTCATTTGTGTGATATGTTTTATCTGTTTTACCATTCAAAAAGTTTGCACTGTGTTTGGAGTGTACATTTTTTGTCCCACTAGTGTAGCTGCCCCATTGTTGAAAAGGGTTCATATTTGCAAAAACACTTATTAACAAAGAGGATTTATGTTTCTTTGACCTTTCAAAGTGACTTCTGAGGAAATGAAAGTGCTTTTGGTGATCTATAAAGATGATTGAAATGTAATTTGTCCTCAACAGCCTCCAAAGAAAATAAGAATTATTTTTGCCTTTAACTGGAGGGTAGTTCTGCTTTTAAATTATCACTTTTAAAGTGATATCACTGAGATATTTAATATAAATACTTCAGTGAAATGTATGTCTACCAGAAGACAATCTTAAAACTTGTGATGGATAAGCTTTTTGTTCCTTCATATGGGTTTTATCCTGTCATTTAGCTAGAACAAATAAATACCTGTAGCTTCACAAGACCAGATTTTTCAAAGTTTGAGAATGTAGGTGGGAGGGTTGGGGTGAAGACATCTTCTGGCATGTTGGGGGAATTGTTGTAGGTTTAGTTTACTGGGGTTTTTTATTGTTATTTTTTTGTGTAGATAACTTCTTTTAATGCCCAGTTCGTATTCCAGAATCACTGATTATTATTTTTTTTTTTTGTTCTTGTTGTCTTCTCCATGACAAAATCCCATTTAAGTCCACAAGAGTAAAGTCAAAACAACACGGTTGGTTGTTCAGAGCATAACTTTCCAAAGTGTTTTTTTAAAACAAAAAAACCCACCCCTCTGCAAAACAAAAAACCTCTCCTTTGTCTGTCTGTCTGTCTATTACAAGGTCTTTCTCGTCATTGTGTGGTGCTTCTGGTGTTCAAAAATATTTAGGCTAAATTTGAAAGGAAATCAAAAAGTTAAACTGTGCAGGACAAAGTATAATTGTGTAGCCCTAAATTATGAAATTTTGTGGTAAAGTATATTACTGTTTGTCATCTACACAGAAGTTTTTGAATTTGGACAGAGTTCAAATGTAAATGTTGGCCTCAATTACTTGATATATCTTGAGGTGAGTTTCTGCTGCTTCTCTGTCCAGTATTTTAAATGGGAATACCAACTGATCGTAGAATGCTTTGGGTCAGGAGGCACCCTAAAGATCATCTAGTTCCAGCCCCCTGCCATGGGCAGGGACACCTCCCACCAGACCAGGTTGCTCCAAGCCCCATCCAGCCTGGCCTTGAGCACTCCCAGGGATGGGGCATCCACAGCTGCTCTGGGCAACCCGTGCCAGTGCCTCACCACCCTCACAGTGAAGAATTTCTTACTAATATCTAATTTAAATCTACCCTCTTTCAGTTTAAAGCCATTCCCCCTTGTCCTATCACTACATGTCCTTGTAAAAAGTCCCTCTACAGCTTTCCTGTAGGCAACTGATGTTACTCTCCTGTTCATCTTGGGCAGGAATTTTGGGACACCAACCCATGCTATTTCACAGTACATTCAGAGCATTTTTTTTTGGTTTACTGTGCAAAATTAAAAATGTTTTTAACTCTGTAACCCATGGGTAATAAGACTATAGTTTTCTTGGGATCCTAAGCATGTTAGGATGCTTATTTCCCCGTGGTTTTGAGATGCCTCACTGCCTTAAGGAATTTTGAAACACACAGCTCCCAAAACCAAACAAATAAAACCCTCCCCACCTGCTTGTAGTTTATTTCCATTACTATTATGGAACAATATGGGCTCCATCTGGTGGCCAGAGTAGCTCTTCTAGGTTGTTGCACACATCCTGTGTGCTGTCATATTCTCACCGCGCTCAAACTTGCCCAAATTCATGGGGTAGAAGAAAGGAGGGCACCAGAATAACTTCCATTTGTGATACGCCATTGAACATGGCAGCCTCTAGACATGGAAGGCTTTCAGCATGTTAACTAATTCAACAAATCCTTGAGAAAGCAGTTGAAGTCCTGTTGAATATTCCTGTTTGTAGTGAACAAAAATAAAATGATACATCGAAATGGTTGGGGGATTTTTTGTGGGGTTTTTTGGTTTTGTGTTTTTTAGATGAGGCATGTAATCCCCCTCAGCTCCAGCACATCATTAGATGTGCATCTCACGAACGTTAGAGCACTGATTCATTGGTGTATGTGAACTGTGTATATGTTTTTCCCTACTATATCATACAGCCCTTTACCTGAGAGAAAGGAGAATTTAGGTTAGAACATAGACTTCTCAAGGCAAAGGTACAGATTTTTTTCTGTGCTCTGCACACTGGCAGGATTGTTAAATAACAAACAGTGATGGTCTGAATTTCAGGCCAGCTGCAGAAATTTGGGGGATGCCCTGTTTCGCATAAAATTAACTAAACTTGTCAAAATTTGTTATTTGTTACCAAGATCTCTGGAACACCCCCACCCTACCCCCTTTTTTTAATTTATTTGTCATTTTGGATTAGTTTGTATAAATGTGTCCCAGATAAATTAGGCACTTTAAGCAAACATATTCGTGAAACTGTAGAAGAAGGATGAGACAGCAAAATGTGCTTTTGGGTTATTTGGCAATGTTCTCCCAGCTCTTCTGATTGACAAGGTATTTTTAAGAGAAATAACAAATTATCCTTGAAATACCTTTGTTTCAGAGTGGACTGCAAAAAAACCCCACCCTATTTTAGAAGCTTATTCCTCTATATGCAAGGATTTGTTTATGCAGCTCAGGAAGGTGGGTATATTATCAGAATCTGCATATGGCAGAGAAACCTTTGAAAAGGTTTTAAGAAATAACTTCCATTTCTACAATAAAACTTCATTTTTTATTTTAAACTTATTTAAAGGATAGAGTCTTAATTGCTGAAGAAAAGCAAGTGATGGAGCACATAACCTTCTGATACAGATAACGTCAAAAGAAAAGTTCGATGTATTTCCTAACAACAACCGCAACAAACCCCCCCAAAAAGCCCACACACAAAAAAGCCCACCAACACCCACCCCCCGCACCCACCTACCCCCCTGCCCCAAACCAGTTTGAATTGTTGGATGCTGTGCTTCTGGTGGTTTAGTGGCAGCGGCAGAGGGGGGCAGTGTAGCACAAAGAAGTTGGCTTCCAAGTCGAAGAACACCAGCTTTGTTAGGAATGCGGGTTTTTTATCGTCTGGTAACATCACTCGGCATGTAAGCCTGTTGCCCGCTGTTCCACATATACAAAGGACTTCTTCCTTGTACCCTTATTCTTGTAACCTAAAGCAATGCCCTTGTGAATTGAGGACTTAATTTGTTGATAAAAAGGCATTTAGTTTTCAAAAAGGTTTGATGTTAGGGCCACAACATCAGGAATGTTTCTAAAGGCTAGTCACAGTTCCTGCTTCGGTAACTATCTGAAGGGGTTAGTGCAGAGGCCGTAATAGGCTTAAGCAGAGAATGGTGTCTGTGGCTTGGGAAGGTGTTCGACTGGAATCCTTTAAAACAATGCAGTGCTATGGGTTGGTCATGGTAGTGATACCTTGTTGTTGCTTTAGAAATCAACAGAAGTTGATGGGCTGCCACATCTTGAAAGTTCGAAGCTTTGAGACTGTAAGTGTCCTGTGGAATGCAGCATGGCACAGAAATGCCCAGCCTCTGGCCTAACACAGAGAGTAGCAGAGTATGTGTCACTTCAGTGCTGTGCAAGGCTCTACAGGCCTGCTGCCTCTAGCATCATGTGGTTCTACTTTTTGGACCTTAGGTGGTATCTGTGTGCTGTGCTGGTGCATGGACTTAAAAGCTTGTTTGAAGTTAAGTTCTGTGCTCTGAAATTACTCCAATACTGTATACTCAGACCACCGTTCCTCTAAATCCTTCCTGTCCCCTGATAAGCAATTAACAGCTGTGTAGTGGTCCAAGAAGTTGATGCTTGTTTTTAGATAGATATTTTAAAAAAGAAAAATGAGATTTTAGAGCTCCTAATAAAGTATAAGGATTAATGAAACAAATTTATTTGGCAATTTTTGCTAAAATATGAATTAACCAAGCTGTACAGGCTTTGCAGCATGGATTTAACTAAGGTTGTTGACTTAAAATCTGATCTAAGTGTTTTGCTAAATAAAGGAATCAAAATAGAGCTTCTGCAAATGTTGTTAGACGAGGGCAAACATTTTTTAGTCAAACCTGTTAGAACAGTATTCTGTTCTTAAATTTAAACATCTGGGTCTGTAAGAGTACCAGCTAGCTGAAAGAAATATTTAAAATAAAATGGTTCAGCTGATGTTAAGAAACACCTTAGCATATGATATTCAGCTTTTTTTTTTTTTTTTACAAGGTGTAAGACTCAAATAGAACAGGAATTTATTTACCATTCTTTCCTTGTGAGTAAAATCCTTGTAGATCTTTCAGTTAGCTGGACAAAACAGTTGTGATTTGATGATTGACTAGAAACAGTACAAAGAAGTTGCATGTAATCTAGCAAAAGAGGAAATATACCAGTTTTTCTTCCCCTGTTATAATAAGCATTAAATAGATAAATGCAGTTCTTTTCTACTAATGATGAAATTTGTATCTGTGTTTTGGACAGCTGAAAAATTTTTCAACTAGTGGAAGAGGGTATAGGCATAAAAATCTAGAAAGTTTAGAAATAGAACAAAATTTGGAATTTTCTCTGTGTGGATACTTCTAAAAATAAAAAAGTGATTATACAAAGCTGCTCAGTAGAAGGCAAAACAAGAACTGTCAATGAATCTCTTGTCTGTCTTCTGCAGACGAAGCACATGCTCCTGACTGACCATGGTGCACACCTGTTTGCTCAGGCCATGGGTATTCCTGAGACTCCAGGGGAGAAACTCATAACTGAGAGATCCCGGGATAGATGGAAGAAGAACCTTGAGCCAGATTCCAACCCTGAAGAGTTTCAGAAGTAGGATTTTTGTGAAATATTTTTTCTTTTTAAATTCAGGTAATTTAATTTGTGCTGTCAGTTAAAAAAACAAACACACAAAGCAACAACAAAAACAAAACCACAGGAAAAAAACAACCAAACAAACAAACCAAAGATGGTCTGATACAGTCTTCACAGTATGTCCTCAGTGAAAGTAATGAAAAAATGAAGCTTTCAGTGAATTTGCTTAAGTGTAGGTGACTGGAACAAACTTCAACAAACATGTTGATGCTTAAGAAGATTGTCAGTCACTTTGCCATAGTATAGGTTTTGTGGCTTTAATGGAGCCCAAAGCTAGGACTTGTTATTGGTCTTGAAATTACTGGTTATAGAAGTACATAGAGCAGCTTTTACAAACAGCAGGTATCGCTTAGTTCTTTTCCATGGAAGAACTGTGATTGTAAAAAATCTCCAGTTCACGTTTTTAAACAAGTCCATGAAAAAAAAAAAAAAGTTGATCTTGGTTAGGTAGATGATCAGGTTTGTCTTTAAACTGGATTAGGTAGTTAAACATCAGATTTTGACCATAAGTCTTTCTGCGTTGACTGTGTCTGTTGGTTATTGTAGATAGGAATGAAAAAATTGATGAAGAATTTCAGTGTGGTGGTGGGTGTGAAAAGAGATGCTACTGGATGGTATTGCATAACAGCAAAATGGAAGTCACTGGAAAAATAAGCAAGTCTCATAGAGAGAAGTAGATGAGGTGGATAAGAAAGGAATTAAAATCATCAGATGTCAGAAATGTTTTTTATGCCTGTGAGGTAGGCATAAATACTAAATTGTTTTGAGCTACCATTTGTATGTCAATGGTTGTGACTTAGGAAAACACTGTATTACATTACATAAGTGCTTTATTATATGTTGTTTCTCTGTTCAGTGAAAAGTAGTAACAGGAGAAGCAGAGCTGAAGGAATTGTAGATCAGAAGGAGGAAGTTTCTTCTGTGGGCACGTTAATTAAAGTCCATGAAATGAGGCTATAAACTACAAGCTATATGTTACTTTCAGTAAATTGCTAGAGGGAAAAACAAATTCATGAGGCAAGTGTAAATATGGTCTTGTAAACAAAGTGAAGTTGTTCCTTGACCATAAAGTCTCAATTGTAGTTCATCTTATATCCAACAGAAGTTTTCTTTTGTTCTCTGGTCTGTCCAAGGACTGTGTGGTATTATAATTAATTCTGAAGAATTTTGAGGATGGCGTAGCTCCTACTGCCAGTTGGTCTCCTGACTATGTAAGTTGGAATGGCATGGCATCTGAGTCTCCATTCCTTCTTTCTAACAGATTAATGATATATTTTTTTCCTTTACAACAGTGTTAGGCATCTTCAGTTTCAGCATTGTCTTGTTCTGGAATATCTCATAATAGAAGGCTTGTGTGTTTCTGGAGGACTCAAGACTTCTTGTTTTCTTAGCCACACTATTCCTTTTCTGACAGCCAGTGCCCAAAACATCAGCACGACTTCACAAAGCTGAAAACAGGTCTTTTTTTTTTTTTTTATGCAAGCCCATTTGTTCCTGTATCACATGTGGAATGTTCTTTTTCCATGTTATGTCTGCAGTGATTATGCAGAAACTTGCCTGAGGCAGACAGACAGAAGGCAAAGGAGTATTAGTCACTGGCAACATAATACCAGATCATACTGGGAATTGGAAGGTTGGTGTGTAATTTACTTCCAGTCCTCTGGTCCTAACAGTGTTGGAAACCTTGGGGGTTTCCAGCTTTCTGAGCGAAGCTTTGTGTCTCCACAAGAGAGACCTTTCACTCCTGCTGGTTAGAAGCCTGCATTCGTTTATGCTAAAAGCTTATGATGCCATTGCATGTACAACATGGCATCTTGTATGCCTTTTGCTGAGAAGTAAGATGTGGTTTGTTTAATCTTCAGTGTCTCACTCCAAAGATTCTGACCATACCTTTGTCAAGAATTGCTGGAGATTTCCTGAGAACACCAGAGAAAGGCAGCAGAGGGGCTACTAGCCCCCCTGTGAATCACAGTGCAAGCGTAACTCGAGGAGGTATGAATTAATGAGGACCCTGACAGCAATTGACAGAAACTCCTACTACTGATGTAGGGCTAAGAGACAAAATAGCAGATGCCTCATTAGTTGAATGGGGATAGAATAACTGTAAGTAGCTTCATGAGTACTGGATAATGAAAGAGACAAAATGGAATGAACAAATCCCACATCCATTCTGTATCACAGTGTATGCAGTACATAAGAATAAGTCTTGATTGAACAAAATCATTACTACTAGTAGCATCCTTGGTATACTACAGGTACTCATTGAGGTTCTTGCTGCTGTCACTGACTAACAACAGAGAGGTGATTGTAATATGTTATCTCTACTTGGACAGTTTTGCCTGCCTTAGTAATGTTTCTGGGTCACCTAGCTATGCAACAGGTTGTTTGTATCTTCTTTGCCTTTGTTCTGAAGTTGAACAAAGGAAACGTGTCGCTGAAGCAATAAAGAAGTTTAAAGGGACAGTAGGAAATAGAGTGTAGTTGTCCGTTTGCTCCACCGCAGATAAGGTATGTCAGACACATTCACTTTGTTATTTATTGCCAGTTGAGCTCTTGCACCAAAACAGGTAGCTGCTGCGTATGTGATCTGTGTACTTTCATTATTCTCACAGTTGCTTAAGGTAGATACATACCTAGGAAAATGTACATGTGGATGGACCTTTCTTAATTTCTCAGGAGGATCTAACTTTAGTTGGTTGAAGGGTGCCACATAAGTCTGCAAAGGAGTACTGAATTTACTAATATTCTTTTCAGCGAACCATTTGTAACAGATGGATGGGTGGGAAGCCCATCTGCACTGTCATATCAGTTTGAGATGAGGTCCGTCTCCACATAAATGTCAGAGCAGTTTGTAAGGCCTGTGATTCATCAGTCAACTTTGAATTGCTGTGAATGAAGTGTAGGGACTGACAGTCTGATATTTTACATAAGCAGGAGGGAACAGGAAGTTGGTTCTCTGAGAAGTTGGCTGTGGGTTTCAGGGTACACAAAGGCTGTCTGACTTAATTAGCTTAGATTTTTGTGGGGCTATAGAGAGACCCTCATCAGTGCCCAGGCAACTTCCAAAGGTATTCCTGTTCCAGCCACCTGTTGGGCAGTTCCTTGAAGGTTTGTCAAAAATTCTTTTCCTCTGTGGAGGGATGTAGATTTTTTTGGTATGCCTCTTCTAGCCAGATACTGTTTCATGTTTCTACATGAACTGCCAAGATCAGAATATGTGGACACTCTAAACTGTTGCTTGTCAGTAATGTGTTGCTTCTCAGTGCAGCAACTATTACAGTAAGTTACAACAGCCTTTTTTTTTCTCTGGGTATGAATACACATGTATATTTTAAGCAGCCTATTATATATGACTTTGCTGTGCTGAAAAAATAAAGCAGTAGTTGAGACCTCTGTATTCTTCAGCGCATGAAGATTTTTAAGCTGATGTGTGGTTTCAACAGATTCAACTGGCCAAGTGATTTAAATCTCAAGATCGCATAGCTGCAGAGTACAAAGATGAAAATATGTATTAATGATGTGTTGTGAACAATACTAGTTGAAAGGCATATAAATAACTTTCTGTTGTTGTGTGTGTAGCATTCAAACATTTAGGGGAATAAGGAAGAGGAAAGAGGAGGAACAGGAAGGAAATGATTCAGTGCATACACAACATTACTGTCCTTTTTGTATTTGCTTGTTTATGTGCATTGTCATTAAGAATTCCGGTTAACCTCCTGTTAAGACAGTGGAGACAATTCTTGCATCTTTGAGTTCTGTTTAGGGGAAAGTTGTGTCAGGTGTGTCACAGCCAAAAAAACTACTCCAGAATTGTGATGGCTAGAAATATTTCTGCCCTGTGTGCTTTTGCTTTGCTGGGTTTTTCCTCCCCAAGTCAAAGTTTCAGTGCTATGAAGGTAAACAAGTCATGGGGGGGGGGGAATAAAAAAAATAATTGAGTGTTTTCTATTCTATTAAAATATAAAGCTATGAGAATTGTTGCATATTGCTTGTTACTTTTGTAATGAGAAGCATGTTAAAAGTAGTTTTATGATGAGCAGCAATGTTTTTGCAGTAATCTTTTTTTTTTAAGGCTATCTGGAGAATAAATGCAACATGCTTTGACAGGTACGCTTTAATTCTACCTAATTTTGTGAACTGTTTTTCTTGGCAGAGACCTTGGAACAGTTGGAGCCGTTGCTGTAGACAGTGAAGGAAATGTAGCTTGTGCAACATCCACTGGAGGACTCTCTAATAAGCTGATTGGCCGTGTTGGTGACACAGCATGTATAGGTACAGGGTCTTGCTTCTCATTTTTTGGAGGTATCTCATTTAAAGAAAAAAAAAAAAAATACTACACATTCCAGTACAGCTGAAATGGAGGTCTAACATTCAAGTGTATCAAAGCTCAAGCTCCTTAACACAACATGGAGATTGCCAGTAAGGATTGGGAGTAGAGGTATGGTGCTGTCATTATCATCATCCAGCACTTTTCTGTCTGGAAAATGGGGATGGGAATTTCTTTTTTTCTGTCCTTTCCTGAATGCTGACTTTTTTTTTTTTCTGTTTCCTTTCTGTTCTTTGTGATGAATCTCTGCTTTTGTACATCCATGATTACAGCTAAGTTAAAAAATGTAGCCTGTTCCATACTAAGATGCTGTTTGCTTGATACTTAAGGAAGTAGGTGTAATTACTGTTTGTTATATCAGTGAGCCAGAATTGGAAAATGACTGGTAATTTTGAGTAAAATCCTGTTCTTAGAGAGCCCTGACAAGACTGCATGAGAGCCTAATAGATGCAGTTGGAATAAAGGAAATGTTTTAAGAGATCTCTTATCCAAGTATAAAGAGACCCTTGAAATCCTTTCCCCAGACTTCTTCCTCTCATGGGACAAACTTGCCATTTGATTGCTTCAGGGTTCTACCATTCAATTGGGGTTTAGAAAATAATTACTTTTAGTAAAACATGTTCCAAAATCAAATAGCACTGCTGTTGGCAGTATATGATTATCATAAAACTAATACTAACTTGGTCTTGCACCCTAAGTTGCTAATACTTTGGTACCCTCTGCATTCTGACTGTGGTTTTCAGCTTCATTTCTGACTGCAGCCTTCTGACTGCAAATACCCTTCTTTTATGTAAGTCATGTTCAGGGCTCCTGTGGTACGGGACGCAGGTCTGTGCAGGACAAGTGAAACCGAGCACTGTTGCGCGTTTTGCTTGCAGCTTTTGCTCTTACTAAACATCTGCGGGATTGGATACAGAAATGCTAGCTGTCCTTTTAAATATTATAGCCTATTGAAAGGGGACCTTTACAGACAGATCGTGGCAGTGTTTTTCCCTGTGTAAATCAGGGTCCATTGAAAGAGTCTGATCTGATCAGGGAAGTACAGAAGGGAAGAAACTTTCATTGCTCTTCTGTGCATTTTTCCCCTCCTCCAGTACCTTGTTTACAATGCTGTGGTATGCTCCTTCCTAGCTCCTGGGAAATATTTTTCTTAGGTGATGTGCTAGAAACATGGGTGTTGAGCAAGAGGAAGCTTGGTGGAGAACAGGGTGTGGAATGCGCCTGCAAAAAAAAAGGATGGGAGGAAAAAATAAAGGTGGGGGTGGGAGTTCAAGAGTAGAAACACTCTGCTTGTGGTGAGGACTTACAGGATTCTGCAGGGGCGCATAGTAATGTTTCACTAGAGCCCAGGCTCTTCAAATCTCTTACCTGCTTTTGCTCTTGTAGATAAGTTGCCCTCGTACTTTGCTTAATTGACTAATGTCCTCATAACATCATCTTTCCTATCTTCTCAGTTCATAATGTTGTGTGACCTGGCATTCTGCATCCCATCACTATGTTGCTGATCCTCAGTATGCCGTCCCTTGCTGTTCTGGAAAATATTTTTGCCCATCCCTGTGAATTGTTGGCCTGCTTCTGCTTCTTGTACCACAAGCAGATCACTAGTCTTCTGGCTCTCTCAACTTGGCAACTGATTTCATCCAGCTGTTGTTGATCTCTTTCATATATTTTACTTTTGAAACTGAGGCAGAAAGGAGAAAAAAGTTTGTTACTGACACTTCGCTCCCAGAAGTGCACAGAACTGCCAAAACTTTAGGAAGAAATGTTTGGTACCTATTTTAAACAATACAAAGCTTGTAAATTGTATTACAGATTATTGCCTTTTGGTTGTTTTTTTCTTTTTGCCCCTCGGAAAAGGAAGTGGAGGTTATGCTGATAACCGTTCTGGTGCCACTTCGACCACAGGACATGGGGAGAGCATTATGAAAGTGGTCTTAGCCCGACTGATCCTCTATCACATGGAGCAAGGTAAATTCCAAACTTCCTGTAAGCTGAAATAATGAGGATAGGAAACGTTGCCTAATGATGGGTTTCAGTTTATGTACTATTATCCTAGAGCAGTTGTCAGAAGAGTTGCTCCCAGGGGTATGTGGATGAATCACCTCTCTTTAAAACAAAACAAAGCACTGAAGTATTAATAAAGTTAAAATAGCCTTAAAAAATAGTGGACAGAAATACCTATGCTGTTTGATGCTTAATCATGCTTTAGATCAACGTACATTGAAAGACATTCTTGTCTAATTTAACTGAAGTTTTCTTTAATAATTTTTTCCCAATTTTGAACTAAAATTTTGTGAACAAAGAAATAGAAAACAAGTAAAAGCAAGATATATTTAGGGAAGCAATAGGGAAGGGCTAGAGACAGATAATCAGAGCTCAAATGAGAAAGCATAGGGTATCACCTTTCTAATAAACTGTAAAGGTCTTTATTTTAACAACTCTGATTATAGCAACAGAAATGCTTTAAAGATGTTTTAAGTGTGATTTAAATTTTCATTTTGTTTTGGAAAATATACTAAATTGACTGGGTGAGTATGTGATAAACAGCTGACACAGTATGTCTTATGTGACTGTAATATAATCTGACTGTGGGATGACCCTTTGGAGCTTTATCTTCATGAGTTAGTTTGTCATCTAAACCCTTGATTATATTACAGCCTGTAAACATAGCCAGACACACACTTGTATTGCATGCAGTTGAAGAACCATTAATATACGTATCACCATTATTTTTAGAAAGCCATAGCTTTTGGACAGTACAGTAACTTGCTTTGAGATCAACTGAACTGGAAATAGTTGGAAAACTTTCAATTTACATTTTCACTGGAGGGGCAGTAAGTAGAGAGACAAGTAACAGCTGAGAATACTTTTGTTGTGCTTTACAGAGCTGTTGGCATATAATGGGTGCATTTCTCCGTAAATCTCTTGGCTAATGTGATAGTTTCCGCATAAAATACAACCTACAGATTATTCCCCAAAGCTCTAAGACATTATGATCCCCCCTTACTCTGTATATTATGTCCCTAGCTATTAAATTTGTGAATAGCCTTCTAAGCTCTATTTAGTCTAAACTGTGTAAGCCAGTTTCTTCTCTGGCTTGAAGTTAACTGCATTGCAAAACTGATGCATTGATAACTGTTATCTGGCTTGTCATAAATGAGCATGAAAGGCAAATGAGTCTCAAAAAGTGGGTTTTTTTAATAAAAAAAAAGAGAAAAAGAAAAAAGAAAATGAACGTGTATGCATGTTTAATTGGTTTGCACTTGTTCACCCTGCCTGTGCTTGCTCTACCTTCATTCATCCTACCCAGAAGTATAACTCAGATGCCAGGAAAATGCGTCAGCAATAGACTTCCACCCCCACCCCATGTTTCCATGAAGGCGCTGAAAACAAACCCTCAAGTTATAACAACTTTTTGAGTCTTTGAACAGTTGCGTATTTAAGAACGGCTATAGAGCTCTTTCATAATGCTGTTTAGCTCTTCAGTAATTCACATAGTAAATATCTTCTTTTGGACCAATGCTGCAAAATTTACTGTCATATTTCAGGAGTGAATTGCTTTGCCAGTCTTAACAGCTGTTGGAATCTCTGTCTTATGGTGGCAGCTGTTGTCTTGATGAAAAATCAAACAGTGAAATACTGACCCTTTGAAGTTAGTGCCACTGACTTGAATAGTCACAGTGTCACCCGTAACGTCAGAGAAAGGAGCTTTATCCTGTCAGTCACCAGTGCTGTGAATAACTCTGACTCTGCTGGTTTTGTTTGGTTTTAACTAAAAATTTGCAGGGAGGCAATGAAGGCATGAAGGTCAGTTTTTGTTCTGCCACCTAAGCTGCATGATGTTACCAATGGTATATGTCTTAGAACAATTAGGCTGAGCCCACTGCATTCCTGAATATATATTCCTACTTGTAGTGAACAAACATTCTGCAGCTATTACAGGCATGTGTGTATGATGTACGCATTAACTTTGATTTATTTAGAAAATATTCCTTTAATACAGATTAAGTGTAATGAAAAGATCAGGTTGCTTTGCTGGTCGGTTCTCTGATGTCTAGTATGTTGAGTCCTCATCTTGCCTGATAGTTTCAAAAGTTTCAGGAAGGGTAATGCCACTGTCTGCTTTTGATAAATTATGACAATGTGAAGTACGTGCTTTGAGCTCCACTGCAGCCACTGGATTTGGAACGTAGAAGATGACTGAGATTTTTGATTGTTTTCATGTGGGGTTTTGTGTTGGTTTTTTTTCAAATTGTAAATGCTTTAGACCTGCCTTCCGATAAACCTTTGATGGAATCTTGCAGGTTGGCATTTTTCACTTGAAATGATGGCATGAGAAATGTTGTGCCTTTAGCATAGGGTTGATGAGTTAGTCTATATCAAACACTGAAACTGAATTACAATCTAAATCTATTTAAATCCTGTCTTTGTAGCAGCACCATATCATAGCAACTACTAGCAACTGTCCAGAGCCTTCCTGTAAACAGTTCCTTTGCTACGCTGGAAGTTTCTTGCTAGTTTAGTTGAAGGAGGAATTAGATTTGGCTGGCTCCGTGGGGAAGGGTGAAACTTGAAGGGAGTTTTAAAACTTATTTCAAGACAGGTACCATGAAGTTATCTTGTTCTTCTTTTCAGGAATGTCACCAGAGATGGCTGCTGACACTGCATTAGACTACATGAAGATGCGAGTTGGGGGACTAGGAGGTGTCATTGTTGTTAACAGTTCAGGAGAGTGGGCAGCAAGGTTCTCCACTAAGCAGATGTCCTGGGCTACTGTAAAGGATGACCAGCTGCATTACGGGATTTATGCTGGAGAGAGGCATACAAAATCTGTTGACGAAGCACTTACGTCTGAAAGTGAGGGATTCTGAGAATGAAGAAACATCAACTGAGGAAAAGTGATCTCCAGTTTTTGCTGAAGGACAGTGACAGTTGATTTCATCTTTCTGAAAAATCTACTTTTGATTGGTTCACAGGCATTGCCACATTTACAGTCAAAATGAAATATGGACATAGATCTCCAGTGGTCATGGATACATGTATAGTGTTTAAGACCTTCAGGAAGTCAGGAGAGCTTCTCTTTCTAGATAAGAAAGAGAATGGTCAGTAGGTTTCTTGGTTAGCACGCCTTTGTCCTACATTAAAGGGAGCCTGAGTTTCAGTATTAGATGAACTCCTTTCTGTGCCCATTCTCAGAGACTGCTGCCAGGATGATTTGAGACATAAATACCTATTAACTAAAAACTGAATTTTGAAAATTGCATCACCCTCCAGAGTCTTCTGAGCGGTCACCCATGATAATGAGTGCTAACTGTCAGTGAAATACCACCGAGCGGCAGTGAAGAGTTAAGGCTACATCACTGTCACAGGCTTGAGATAACCGTCAGGGGAAATAGTAATGAAGTAAAGAAAATAACTTGTCTCCAGAGATGGGAAACGTGATGCTTTCAAAGGAGTTCTTTTTATTCCATTCATTGACGTGAGACTTACAATTAAAAAACAGGTCGCAAAGAAGTAGGCTACAATAGTGAACAGCAAAGATATTACTGACTTGATATCTAGGGTAATAATAAAGAAGGTCATGATTTCAATAAATATAAATAAACCAGCAATTTTTGCTACTCAAATACAAAGGTGATAAGCGCCTTTTAAGTCTAAACGTGAGACAGATGATGATTAACTGGAAAAAATAATTATCTACAATCAAGTGATAAAAGCAAGCTATACTAAAACAAAACTGCCCCTTAACAAGCTTCTTGTGTGAAGTCAATCATTTTCTGGAGAGGTTTTCTTGTTAAAAAATAATTGCTGTTCTGCATTACCTCTAATACAGTTTCTTCATTAAGATTTCGTATTTTTAAAAGAAAGCAAAATTTCTTTTTCCTTTTTTCTGACTTGACTACATAACTTTTGGGGCTAAACATGTGTGATAATTTTATGGATTTTAGCTGGTCACTAGGTTTCCTCTGTGGACAGATTTGTATGTTACAATTGCCTGTCATCATAATGTTCCCTTTACAAGATAACACAAATAAACAGCAAAAATCTTAAATCATAGTTTGAAACGAACCATACCTGTGTCTCAACTACAATAAGCCATGTTGCTGACTTGGCTCATACAGAGCGGTGAGGTTGTCAAAGCTGTCTAACCTGCTCTCTAGTTTGATCCATGGTTTATTAAGACATTGCAGCTGACGGGGTGTGGGCAGCAACGGTTCAGGAGTAGACGGCTCATGCAGAGGATAACTGTGTACTTTGTTCCACAGGAGATCATGTAGAAAATGGCTACTATCTGATCATCAAAAGTTCATGGAACAGTAACAGTATGTAAGATGCACTGATCTGTAGAGAGACGTGGTCTTCTTCTGAGTAAGAATTAATTAATTTCCCTTTCTGTGCATGAGATACCAGTCTTACAGGGCCAGGCTGTTCTTGGGATGGGGAAGGGGTGGGGGGTGGGGGGGGGGGGGGCAGGGAAAGCGGTATTGTCTTAGCTTCATTTCCAGAATATCAAGGCTATGAGATTTTTGCGGTCAAGGATCTGCTTTGATCATGTCACCTGTCCCTAGTGCGAGATCAGATTCAGGACAGGCAATAGAAAATGTGATCTCCGTAAGTTCCACCAAATTTCACTTTGCAGCATTGTTTTCATGAAATTACTCAGTTTTACTAATGAAAAAGAATCACATTTGAAGGATGTTTCTTAGAGCTAGATGGTGATACATAGGAATGGATGCAGGCTGCAAACAAGAGAAGAAGAATACAAATATCGTGTCTTGTATCTGTTTTATCAGATTAAAGACTGGTAGAGGGCACGTTGCTAGTAACCATTCCTTCGCTTGCAGTAGCAGGAGGGAGGAGCATTTAACCCACTGCTACCACAACACCTGGTGTATCATCTTTGTCAAGCTCTTGTTTTTGTTATGTTTTCTGAGTGCTTGTAAGCCTGTTCTTGTCATGCTCCAAGTTGACCAAAACCCAAGTGGTGGTTAGTATGGCAGCAAGCACAAGCTGATGCCCCCAGTGGGTGGTTTATTGGCCAGGGTTTGGCACGCCACTAACCTGGATAGTTGGCTTTTGGTTAGCTTTGAACAAGTTCACAGCTGCCCAGAAAGTACCATCAACCATAGCAGCAGTACAGATAGGATCTCGGGGCTGTCAGAAGGAATAGTAAATGGTTACTGTGCTTAATTCACCTCAGCTGTTCTCAGGAATATAATGTAATAAATAGCTGGCACTTACAAGGAGCTTTATCCTATATAGGTTCTTATATCGCTCATCACCAGACTAGCTGGGCACCTTCCAACAGTGCATTAAGCACTGCGACTACCATCTGGTCTGTATGATTTGTTCTGTTTCACCCGCTCCTTGGTAGTGTGCTTTGTATTCCGTTCTCATGAAAAAGTATCTGGTTTTCAAAAATATGCATGTGCTGCTACGCCTTTCCAGTTCCTGTGGAGCTGGGAATGAAGAAGTGTGCCTTGCATATGGATTGATGACATTTGATCATCCTTAGGCTGGAGCTTGCTCCACAGTTCAAATGCTGGCAGCTCAGACAAAGCGCTGGTACCAGCAGTCAGGCCCACGTGCTTTTATTCCAGCTAGCTGGCTGCGTCGGTGCTCCTCAGAAATGTACGTGATTTCCCCATCTAATCTGGACAGCAGGTAGACCTCTTCTAGGACAGTGTTCCCCATTCTTACGAGAGGGGTGTCGTGGTTTGACCCCGGCCGGCAGCCAAGCGCCACGCAGCCAGTTACTCACTCCCCCTCACTCAGAGGAACGGGGAGGAGAATCTGAAAGGAATGTAAAAGTCAAGGGTTGAGATAGGAACAATTTAATAATTTAAACAGAATAAAGAGGTAAGAACAACAATAATAATAATAATAACAAAATAGAAAGATGGGGGGAAAGGGGAAAGCAAAAGCCCCGCACGCAAGCAAAGCGAAACAAGGGATTCATTCACCACTTCCCACGGGCAGGCAGGGGTTCAGCCAGCCCCAGGACGGCAGGGCTCCATCACACGTAACGGTTACTTGGGAAGACAAACGCCATAACGCCGGCTGTCTCCCCCGCTTCCTTTTTGCCCCAGTTCATATATACCCAGCATGACATCCCATGGTATGGAACACCCCTTTGGCCAGTTTGGGTCAGCTGTCCTGGCTGTGTCCCCTCCCAGTTTCCCGTGCCCCTCCAGCCCTCTCGCTGGCAGGGCCCAAGAAACTGCAAAGTCCTTGACTCGGTATAAACATCACCCAGCAACAACCAAAACCGTCCCTGTGCTGTCAACATTGCTTTCACATCAGAGCCAAAACCCAGCACTGCACCAGCCACCGAGAAGAAAATTAACTCTTATCCCAGCTGAAACCAGGACAAGGGGGATGACAGCAAATGGTCGGGGGTGGGGTAGACCTAACTTTCAAGGGAGCTGGAGAGCTGAGGGTGGAACAGTTGTTTTCTCTCTCTACTCTTTCAGTCGTGTTCTTCAGCTGGAACAGGATGAGATTTTGTTGCTGATGATGTAAGAAGCTGCCGATGTTGTGCAGGGCTACCTCTTTTTAATATGCATGCATGTCCTCTGACCATTGTGAACGTTGGAAAACTACCCTTTATAAGTGTTTTAACAGCTTTTATAGATGTAGTTGAAAGACGCTGAACTTTAGGGGGATACCAACAGCAGGATTGCGCAGTTGTGTGCCGCTGCCATGTGCTGCTGCTGGAAATGAGCCTCTAACCCAAATGGCTGTGACCTGGATATCAAAGGAGGAAAGTTAGAGGTCCGTTGCCAAGAAACTGAGTGTCCTTGGCATGTAGCAAAGCAGCAACAAGAGTTTTAATTATCTAATTAAAGTGTGGCATCCCATTATTTTCTATCATTTAGAAAGCCAGTTGTGAATGTTGTCCTGTTTCTTTTTTACTACTCTGTAGAAAGGGTCCCTGACCGGAGCAGGGCATACATATCAAAGCCAAGACGTTAACAAAAGCAGCAGAGTGGCATTGATGTTGCTCATATATTGTTCATTCTGTGCAACTTTTCCTTCTTAATCTTTGCACGTTACAAGTAATTTAAAATTGTTCTGTAGGACATCAGTCTTTGGAAATTTGGGGTTATTTTTTTCAGTGTTCTACTTTGTCCTACATTTTAGCTCTGTGTCTCCGGGGTGTTTTTCATTGACTTTGAAATCTATCTTGGCAAACTTTAATGGCACTTGCTGCTTTGCTTTCTCTTCTGGTGTGCTTTTCCTTTGATATGCTCTGATAAATATTTGCTGTAGGACAGATTTCAGTCTTGGTTACATCAGTATAAATGAAAAGCACAGTCACTGAAGTCCATGATTGCGCTAGAGAAAGTGAAATGAGACACAGGCTCGCCTGTCCAAAGCTGGTAGCTCTGTGAGTATTGAAACAGCTTTTGCTAATGAGGGAGTAGAAAAGAGAGAGGACGGCGAGCCTGCTGCGGGGGGGCACTGCGTGAGGCAGGACTCCAGTCTCCGGCAGCGTCGGGGTAAAGATGATGCCCAGGGAAATAGTTAAATATGCACACTGGGAAATTATTAAGTCTCAAGTGAGTCACATAAAAGAATCTTAAGATCACACAGACAAGGCGAGCTAAAAGTCATTTTGTTTTAGACATGTAAACCACAAAGGAGGGGAATAATTTTCCTTTCTACTGTGCTCCTTACGCTTGGTTTACTGGGGGCAGATAGATACCCTGCAACATTGTGTAAACGAGCTTTGCCAGACCTGGTCACATGTGCTTTAATTTCAGTTATTTGGAATGTTCTTGCCCTTTGGCCTTTAAAATTCTCCTTGGTTGGAGCAATAACTTGTTTTCTCGCGGTTCTTCCCCAAGTCCTTTTCTGCTGAGGACAGGATGGGTTATGATGTGGTCTGCGTGGGCTTTAGCCCTCCAGCCCTGCACTTTTGCCCCTTTACTGCTAGGGCTTTACTAAAACTTAAGCTATGTAAATGCATGGTAGCGTGCAGCTTATTAAATACTCAGCTGCTTCCAGCCTTAATGGGTCTGCCCAGTCCTGCCTGCTTAGCGGCATAGCAGGCTGCACGCTTAGCAACCCAGGCTGCCGGGAGTGCATCGCCCCCATTAACCACCCTCCCTGCTGAATGTAGCAAATATTTCCAGCTTTTTCTGATGGTGTACGAAGCCTTGTCTGAGTCCAGGTGTAGTTGCCACCTGCCAATCGCAGCCTGTGCTAACGACTGTACTACGAGAACGCCATGCTGGCTAATACGGGAGACAAAACCCAGGGCAGTCAGAGGTGCTGGACTCATTTCTGCAAATACTAATGACTGGCAAGCAAATACACATACCAGCAAGTGTAAATCCTGTTGTTTTAGCACTTGCTTTTTCTAAGCAATTTCTAAATGTTCACTTATTAGCAGCTTCTAGAAGAATTCACAAACTGCTTCTCTTTCCAGCTGGAAAAGTGCACAGTTTGCTGGGACGTGGGTACTCTCATCCTCTATATGTGGAACTCCTTTGCTGCATTGGAAGAAGGATACAGCCAGTATTTTTCTCCTTCCCTGTATTACAGAAGATAATTTGTGGTGGTATTGGTTGGTTATTTTTTTCCCCCCATTGATTTTGTCTTTTAAAAGCCGAAAAAGGCTCTTGTGGCTTTACTGAGGCGTTTTTATCTATCTTTTGTCTTACCTCAGGTAGCTCTTCTGAGATCCTTGGGAGTGAGCGTGGCTCAGCTAAGCCTCTAGTAAGATAATCAATCAGAAATTATAATATTAGGGAAAATGAGTGGAACATGAAACTCAGCACGTTTTCAAGTATTTTAACCCAGAAGGAATCACAATTATTATCTAGTCTTACTTCCTAAATAAACAGGCCATAGGTCCTTCTCTCTGTTATTTCTCCATTAAGCAAATAATTTCTCTTGAAGTATGGTCTACTCTTGCCACAGGCAGAATGAAAATGAGGATGCTGTCTGGGAGAAAACACGAGAACTACTTTTTAAATAATTCTGTTTTAACACATTTAAGAAAAAAAAAAATGTTATCATGGCAGATACCCTGGTGGCTTCTGTGCTGCCACCAGGCTGTGCTTGAAGTCTCTATGGGGTAAGGGTATCTGCTAGAAAATAGACCTGAAATCTCAGATCCAAAGATACACAGTATATATTTTCCTGGAGACAAACCTCCAGAAGTCCTGCCTATAATGGTAATATTTATATAATAATTCAGGTCCTCAGAGAAGTATACAGAAGCTGTGAACTGATCTGCGCAGCTCTTCAGTGGAGCTTATTATATTTGAACCGTTTTATCTCTGGCGAGCACGCAGGGAGATTAAACAACTACTCTGGAGCCACCAAATGCATCGGAGGCAGGACCAAGATTAGAATATTGATTTCTGGCCTCCACAGTCCCAGGCTCAGTTCACTACATTATGTTGTTTTTACAGATAACATTTAGACAAATAGATCTTGACATATCAAAAGCTCAGTAGCCTCTCAGTAAATTGAGCAGGGCTTTAACTGTTCAATTCCTGTGATTTGTGCGTGCCTCACACTTGGTCCCAGTAATCTCAGTAGCTATTCTATATTTACAATGAAACCCACTTGTATCCTGAAGCATACTAGACTTGTTCTAGCCTTTTAGTGTAGAAATAAGCCTAATTATGATACATTTTCTTCTTGCCAGATTAAGATCTGCAAATACATTACTTCAAAGAAATTCTGCTTCAATCTGCTTTAAAAAAAACCCAAAACATATTGGTGGAGATTCTCAGTCCTAACCAACCGTAGCTTGTCACTCTTTCTGATTTCTTATTTGAGTAAGAAGTCAGAAAAACGGAAAAAGTCCCACAGACCCCAAGTTCAAATCCAAGTGCTTTTAATGAAATCACCGAATATCACCTGAGGATACTTGGTTTCTGATACCCAAATGCCAAAGAAAAGGGAAGTATGTACTTGAAAGCTGAAATAAATTCTACACAGAATAGTTCAGGTATATTTGTATTAGAAAACTTGTCTCCCCATATCTACAGTGGTGTGAGAGTACTGCCATTGCTACAACCCAGGAAACCTCCAGACTACCTGAGCTTGCTGAGGTGTGGACCAGAACCTTTCTTCCACATTTCTGAACTCCGGGTAACGAAGGACCCCCCTCACTCTTGTAGAACCTACCTGAAGTTTGGCAGTCCTGCAAAAGCTGTACTGGTGTTTCAGATACATCAAGTTATCTTAACAGCCTTCTCCACCCTTCTTTGTTACTCGGTGTAGGAGCACGATGTCATTTGTCAGAGCACCAAAACTGGAGACATGCTGAATATGTGAATACCAAGGAAGTGGTTTCCTTAGCAATAACAGGCATGTGAAAGTCAAAACTTCCTTTCCTCCTCATGTGACCTTTTTCAAAGCAATTCAGCCTGGGGACAATAGGAGTGAATTCCAAGCACCCGCAGTGTCCCTGCACCACTGGGCAAAGATCTGCCAAAGGGCCAACATATCTTACCTTTTTGTTAAGGTAAAATTATATTTCTCTTTAGATGTTCTTCACTAGGAATTTGGTGCGTTTATGTGTGCAACACGGTGTTTCCTGAAAGCAAAATTGCCTGATGCCATAGAAACAAATATATAGAAGATAAGTAATTTTCTTGCTGAGTAATTTTCTTGCCATTGTGCACCAAAACTTTTGTTATGCATAAAATCCAAAGTCCTTTCTGTCCAGAGGAAATAAGGGCATGAAAACTCTTACCAGCTTGACCTCCCTGATGACATTTTGCCCATTGCATAGAAGATGAAAATCACCACTCCTTACGAAAACTCTTAAGGGGAAAAAAAAAAAAAAAAAAGAGAGAGAGAGAGAGAGGGAGATGCTTTATGAAGGCAAATAAGAGGAAGATGACATTCATCTCACCCATCCTGTGCACTAGTGCAGTATCAGTCCTCTGTTACTATTCTTATCCTGAATATTTGGTACAGCCTTTCCTCATCCCTAATGAGACAGCAATGATAGCCAGAAGTACTTACACAAAGCTGCCTGTCCAAGAATGCTGAAGTATTTTCTAAAAGCAGCTACTAAATTTAAACCTGAGCTTTCTATTGAGTTAGGGAAATATTCTTTCCATTTCTCCAGCTGGGGAGGCGATACAGCAGGTAGTTGTCAAAAAGCGCAGAGAAAATTCCTGTTGAAGCTGGAAACGGTTGTTCAGCATCCTTCCTGTATTGCAGCACGTGAGAAACAGGCTTGGATTCCAGAAGCTCAAGGAAAGGTCTGGTGTTACAGTTCTCCCCAGCCTCATTGTTTCTGGGCCACCTGCACACAGCCCCTTGCTACCTGCCTTCCTGCCCACCCGTGGGGCCTCCACTCAAATACCCGGTAATTAACAGAGAAGGGATTCTCCAGTTCTCAGGGACCACTGATTATCATGCTTTTAGTCACACATGCTGTCGTTTGCTTTGGGGTTTTTTCCCCCCAGTTTCAGCATTTAGTTTTAAACTCTAGAGGAGCTGAAATTTTCAGAAATAAACGGTGCAATGCGGGTAGCTGAGTTTGGAGCCAGTCCCATCAAGCAGGAGAAGAAATCTGACAGGAGACGGTTCCTCTGCAGCTTTCTGTGAATCCAGGGAAGGGATGTGGCATGGGTTCGGAGCCTTGACGTCTGGAGGAAAATAGGCAAGCCATCTGCTCCCACAGGTGCTGGGCATCAGTGCTTTGTGCCAGTTACACCAAGGCAAAAGTTATTGTCTAGCCAAGCATTCATGTCCAACAGAGTGTGTAAGTACCTGCGGTGAGTTGTTGTAAGAAATCCCAGCCCACTCTTGGCAAAATGTCATACCAAGCATGTTCACGTTTAATGCCAGGAGCTACGTGGTCGCGGTGCAATATTCATGTGACTTCTGAAAGTGGACTGCCACGAGGATGCTTGGGGAAGGATGTGGATGGGCTGTTCTTGTGGCCGGGAGACTTGGTGCGCAGTAGCAGCCTCTGCCGCTAACTCAGTGCCCAAGGGGATGGCATTCAAACCACTTTCTCATTACACTCTCAAAGCCAAAAGGCAGGCTTTTGAAACAGGGAAGGTGAAGTAAACCAGACACAACAGTGAACAATTGCCTTGAGTCTTCCCAGACACAAGACATCCGCCCTGCACAGGGAATGAGGAGTCGGAGAATCAGGACCGTGCTTCCTCTGGAGGAGCGAGTGAGCAGTGGCCAGGTCACGGCTGCAGCAGCACCACTTCTTTTGCATGGCGCAACGTGGAGGTGGGCTTTCTGCCATCAGGAAGCTTAGGAAGTGATTCCGTAAGCCTCAAGTACCACATTACACAGGCTGTGTGAAGTACAGACCTGGAACGGCTGTGAAGCCAAAGATAACGGAGTGCTCTTTATACAGTGACTTGGCATAAGAAAGGACTCGGAAAAAGGCTCCTGCCTTTTTTTCGGAGGGGGGGGGGGGGGGGGGGGCAAAAAAGGATCAAAAAGGTGTAGGAGCAGCCCAGAAAATGCTCTCCAGCAGACAAGAGATGGCAACAGGCTGCCCACAACTCCCCCTCCGACAGTAGCTATATAGGCTGGATCAGAGTCGAGCGAGGCAGCACCTGGCACCAGAGCAATAACTAGTGAACTACTGCAGTACCGAGCAATGCTGGTTTTATTATATGCCAGCGCCTGAATGAGTAATTCAGGATTTGTTCAGCTATCTCCATGTTGCTGCTCTGTGGGCAGCACTTTCCAATCCCCCCATCGTGCGTGGGGCCTGTGGGAGGCCAGGGGGCCAGGGCTGCCACTGGCTCTGAGAGACCGGAAAGGTACTGGGGGTGCTGGGATGGAGGTGCGCAAGGTGAGGTTCCTGGGGACAGGGTTCCTGGGAGCCGTGGGACAGCATGGGGCTCAGGAAAGGTGTCCCCCTCCCAGCAGGATCAGAGCAAAGCAGAGGTCCTCCAGCTCCCAGCCTGCTCCACACTGGAGGATGTCTCTGGGGCCAGGCTGGTGATTTAGGGAGGTACACATCAGCAAGGGGAAAAAGCAGCTTTGGCCAACGCTCCAGCTCCCTCAGACACTGCTGGCCCACTACCATCCATGTGTCTTGATGTCAGCACATCACAGAACCACAGAATGGTCAGGGTTGGAAGGATCTCTGGAGATCACCTGATCAAATCCCTGCTAAAGCAGGTTCTCCTAGAGCATGAAGCGTTCAAATGCATTTCAAAGGCTAGGGGTCTGCAGTGGGCTGGCCATGGGGACCAGTTCCCGGTGGGGAGGCAGCACTGGGCGCTGATGAACCCACATTCCAGAAGGAAGCACACACCGGTGCAAAAACCAACAGCAGCAACAAAATGTGAAAGACAAGAGGGGTATGCCAGGGGCTAGGAGTCTTGGAGGAGCAGAGCTGGCAAGGGGGACTGGCACCAAGCTCTCCACGTCTGGCTACAGCATTAATTGCTGGGGCTCAGGGAATCGTTTTCATATCAAGGACTAATATTAATGTACAGGCTCAGTGCATTATAATTGCCCAACACAGAGCAGACTGCAAGATGTGTGTCACGTGCTGTGGGACTAGGCACTATTTCCAGCAATGCCACAGAAGTGTCATAGGATGACACCCTCAGCCACATGTTGCTAATTAATATTTTTTTAATTCCATTTTCCTTTGTTCATGTGAAGACAGGCTTTATTTCTTGTTTTATTCTTTTATAAATTTCTTTTTTAAAATTATTATTATGTGTCATTTAGGTTGATAAATCAATTTGAAAAATTACTTGACAAATGTTTAAGCAAAGATTCTTTCCAAGCATGTGTTCCTTTTGGAGAAAATCTGGCCAAGTATCTTCCGACCTGTTCCTTCATAGGAGAGATAAGACAGTCAGGATATACCATCTCCTTCTGCATAGTCCAGTCATTTTTTTTGTTAGTTCTTGCATGATTCAGTTTTACAATTGCTCCCATGGGTCATAATAAACCAAGACATAAAGAGAATATATTCAGCATATTTTGAAAAATAACAAGCTGTATCCTTTACAGGAAATGTGGGTTAAGGCATACTATACAAACTTTTGTCGTGTCCTTTAATCTCTCTTAACAGGGACATAGTTTAGCCATGCTGGTTTCTTCAGAGCATGTCCTGATAGGACTTAATTAATAAATCAGATTGCAGATTCTGTGACTCCTAGAAAATGTCCAACAGCAAAGTCACTTTGACAGAGCTGCTTTTCAACATATTATCCTTCTGCTGAAAGATCCCACAATGAATCCAATATTTGTCTCAAGCACTGAGGAGAGCAATGACCTACTATAAACAGCACTGCCTGGCAGTTAGCTTGTCATCGTTAAGTTACTGCCACAGCAGCTCGTTCCCAGCCTTGCTGAATGAACACAGGTACTAAATCATTCAGATGATGGAAAAAAATGCAGATTCTGTTCAAATCGATATACTATGATGTTTCTAGACTTCAGCTTTTGCATAGTGTGTTTTAACAAAACTCTGCCTTATTGTGCAAGCTAAGGCAGTGCTATATGCCTTCATACAGAAATTTTCCAGCTATTCCAGTACAACAGTGCTGTCAGTTTAGTGCACTTTTGAAACCCACTGTGAAAGTAATGAGAACCAAGCAGATTGTTCTGGATTTGGAGCAGCTGCTTTAGGTGAAACCCCCTGCAAAAGGAAACATTCCATGGCTGAGAACAAGGGCAGGATGCAGAGGTGAGGGTGGGATGCAGAGACTAGGGTGGGATGGCAAAGGTGAAGGTGGGATAAGGGCCGGTGCAGACACACAGCTCAGGTGAAGGAGGTCTTTCACCAGACACCGGCCGCATCCTTCCTCTCGGCACAGAGACGCAACCTTGCCTCTTCACAGGGGACCTCTAGGCCCTTTAGTGTCTGAGAGACATCTCTGCAGGAAAACAACAGCGTGCTCCAGAACTTTCCTGATGATAACCTGAAAACATGCAATTGCCCATAAAACATATTTTCTGTTGTGAACAGCTGAAGGACACAGAAATTCAGCATCTCTGCTACTGCAACTACTGACACCTGAAAAACAGGTTCAATACCAGTTCTACAGCTGTAACAAGAGGATTATAGATCTCGTATCTTTGGTTTCACTTGTTCTTGGTACTCATCGCTTGATCAGGCAGGTTCATTCCCATTTCTGGTTCATTCTTCCTTTGTTCCGATCTGTCCCACAGGCAGTGTTTGGGAAGAGCAACTGCCTCTCCAGCACCACTTTGCAACACCAGATCTCCCAAGAACTTCACAAAATGAAAATAAATGGAAGGAATGAGGCAGATTTGGGGCAGTTGGCAGGGGTGGGAAGTTAGGGAAGCACTGTGGATCAATGGATCATCCTTGGGAGGAGCAGGTGGAAGAGCTGTCATGTGACAACACAGTGATGCAGGTCCTGAAGTGATACTCAAGCCCCCTGTATCCTCTGTAGCTGACACTACTGCTGAAACCCATCAAGCAGACCTGTTCTTGTGCTGGTCCACCTACAGGGAATAAGCTACTGCTACAAGCAAACACACGGTGCTTCAGGTGGCTGTGGTTTCTATGGGGAACCAAAACATTTCAAGCTGGATCTGCCAATGTCATATGGGTATTGCTACAATGCTTTGGGGTTTCCTTCTCCAATTTGTAAAGAAAATTACTTGTAAAAGCTACATTAAAAGAAAGCCACAAAATCAAGCGCTCACATTTTATGAAATACAAGAATTAGTTACACTCTTTAATTCAACGCTTTTTTGTCTGTGCGTGATACAATCTTTAATCACACTCCACGAGCTAAACTTGTAAGAAAAATGTTACTGCTTACTTTTACTGGTAATTTACTACAGAAAATAATACGCTAAACATGAATTACATGTTCAGTGATTTAATAGTACCAAACTAATAAAGTGATAAAATAGTGCAGTGTTATTTATTTGCTCCTCATACTGTACTTACTGTACAAACATTTTAGTGAACAGCATGGAAAGCCTGGAGCTTGAAAGCATCTTTTGGCAAAAAAAAAAAAAAAAGACTTCTAGTTGATGAGAGAAGTTATCTCAGAGAGAAGCAAAGGCTGTGGACTATTTACTTTGCTTTCTTGTCCCAGATATTCAGCTAGAGAAGAGAAGCTTTATGAAACCCTATGGTAAGTGTGAACTAAGCAGCTTGTATTGCAAACCAGAATTGTTACTTCACGCTGTTTGATGGCACCTCCGCAACATACACAGGGCCCCAATTCTTAAAAGCTCATGCACAGCGTGTCTGTTAACATTATATACATTTACCAGCACAAGACCATACAAATATGAGTAAATCCCAGTTCTTGCAGTACGGTATCCCATGTTCTCCCCTCTTTTGTTTCTGTATTCACCCCTAATCCCAATTTTAATTTGTTAGGACATTATATGTTAAATATTTTCTGCTCTGTTCTGGTAGAAGGTGCAAAGAGCTACAGACATTTACTATTCTATTACAATATTACAAACATGTTTTAAATTTAAATAAATATGTAAGATCTTGTACCAGGAGAACTGCTGTGTCTTCAAAGACATTAATTAGAAATATTTGTAGTTATAACCTAATTGTTTGCCTCTGAATATTAGATTTGTTTTTTACTAATATCGAGGGGTACTAACTTAATTGTCCTGTTGCCTTTAGCAAGACAACTTAAGGAAAAAATTCCTCTGATACCAGATTGGCAAAATTAGGCCCTTCGTTCTTTAAACAATGATTCAAAGTCACATTGCCCTTATTGGCCTTCAGTACTAAAGATTTTCCTCATGCCTGGCTTCACTTTGACTTCATGGCTAAGGTTTCAGCTAATGATGCTATCAGACAATAGCAGAAAGCAATTCAAAACAACCACTGGAAAAATCCCTAGCCTCTTCAAAAGCTGCTAGGTTGGGACAAAAGAAGAGCTGTAATACCCTCTGTGAAGCAAACGCAGGCATTGAAGCTATCAAGCCTATACTCATACATCAGTTTGCTCACTACTCATTTAGGGGTTTGTTGTTTCAAATGTAAGTTGCAAATTGTTTGATAACATTACCTGAAAACAAACAGAGCTTCTGCATCTTTTGAGAATAGGCTAGGGTCTTTTTTTTATTATTTTTTAATTTTTATTTTTACAACCACAGTATTTCTCTGGAATTAACTGTTGTACTGTCCAGTGAAGCTCACCACAGATAGTAAGCATATGCTGTCCTGGTCAATACATTATAACTAGTCATTTTGTTAGGGAGCTCAGGTCTTTTTTTGTTTGCATATACTCCTTTTACTATGCTGTACAGAGTTAAACTATGGTATTACTAATTATGGAGAGGGAAGAGGATAACTAGTAATACCGGGGATATTATGGGCATCCCTGTGAGACAATAAATCGAACCATATCAGTCAAGAAGAATATTTTGTTATAGTTGAGATCTGAAGTCTAAAAATCACTTTTGAGTAAATTGCAAAATAGTATTTTCTAAGATGTGTTAATTTTACTTTGAAATTCAGTGCAGCAAAAATGCAAGACAATATTCCAGTTACTCTGATCATTTTCTTTGAAGGTTAAACATTACATACTGCTCCCTAACTGTAACTCACTGTGTACATGGTAGAAGTACCATACTGGACATCTGCTGCTCTCCTCTTTAACAGCGAGGCCACTTTATAAAGCTGTCTGCTGTGCTTTCAGAGAAACCCATCACTATGTTCCAGCACTGAAGACAATAGGGGAGGGAAAAGATATAATCTCTCTTGCCCAAATGTTACATATTCACATTACATCTCCTGCAGATGAGAAACCATCATTACAATTAAGAAGAAAATGAATTTTGGAACAGTGTATTTTTCTGAATTATTGTTTCCGTCAGAAATGAAGTCGCAGAACTGCCCCATCTTAGTATTATTCATTAAGCAGGTTCATTATGGTTCTATCTATCAGCCAAACCACATCAGATCCTCTTGTGCTAGACATGATAAAACCAAGAGCTGTTCTGAAAGTTGGACTATGCAGAAAATCATTTTGTACCGCTGAAATGTGTTGCTTGGAGGAGTGCCTAACATTGTAACTTTTTTAGTACAAACAATTTTGCAGTAAGAAAAATAGCCTAATATTAATTTCACCCAAAAGCTCAGACTATATAGGTCCACGCTACTCAGAAAAAGAACATCAGCGAGAACGTGTTGCTTGTCTGGGACTGGAAAGAGCCAGAAAAGAGGCAGAGACAAGCAGCCGCAGCTGCAAGGGAAGGGTGGAAAATACTGCCTGAAAGAAACATGATTAATCTTTCTGGTAGAAAACAGACTGGAAGTAAGCTAGGAGTACTGAATAAGTACTGAAGAAGCTATGTTCTTCTACAAGGAAGCAAAGCTTTTTCAGTGACACTCCCAACTCTACCCTTGACTTTTTTTTGTTTTGTAATGTTTTCTGTGAGGCCATAAGCACTCGCTCAAAAGGGATTTGAACCACATTTCTTGAGTTTGGATCAGAAGAGGCAAGAAAATATCACTGGTTTTGCCCTTAATATTGTAGTGTGTTTGTCCTTCCTTAAAAACTAAATTAAAATGACTGTGCTTTTTCTTCCTCCCAACCTCCCACACAGCAGCTCTGCTGGAAATCGGATGCCATGTAGGGTAGGTACCTCTTCTTTCTAAATGACTTGTTTAATCTCCTCCTTCCCTTCTGTTCAGCTTCTCTTACAGTACAATAAACCCCAGGCTTTGTCCACCAGTCTGTGTGTATACACTAGGTCCACAACCTTGTTTGTAGTTCTGATGACGTCTGGGGAGAATATATCAACACTTTTTCATCTCACTACAGCAGTAAAAGTGAGTAAAACACAGTTGTTTTGTCTTTGAGTAATGGATTTGATGAGGAAGTTATCCTGGTAATTAAAAAAAAAACCCAAACCACCCCAAGGACTCTGAATAGCTTCTCTATTAATCACTACAAGGACACCATTGACTTACTGTGTTTGTGAGAAACATGCCTGTAACAAAGTAGACACAATTTTTTTTCTAACTCAAAGACCATTTCATTTGGCAGAGTCTAATAGCTTTGCCTCACAGGTATTACAGTAATAAACTGTGACTGAAAAAAAGTTAGTAAATATAACCCGACACATCTTAAATATACGATTGAACTTTACGTGTTTACCAAGCTATTTTAAGTGTAAAACAGTAATGTTCAGCTCTTCAAAGGTCAGCAACATTGGGCTAAACCCAGCCTCCTGATTGATCCATCTGGGTGTTAAAGCCTGCTGAGAGCTCACCATGGATGGAGTTAACAGATGTCAGCTGAGCCAGCGGTCCCATCCCTGCTTTTAGGCCTGTGGCAAATGTGAGATGTAATGCTCTGCCTGTGAAAGCAGCTTAGGTAACGCTCTTTCTCATTTTTGAAACAGTTTATGAGCAGGAATGTGGCCAATGAGTGGCAGCTCATAAAGGCATTGCAAATCACATATGTATCTCCTGTGACCAATGGACATCTTATATGACTCACATATTGGGAAGTGGGACATAGCTTTTGCAGGAGGGGTTGATTTCTGGGGTATGGATCTGAGTGACTCCAAAACTTTTGCTCTGCTCTGCTGCTCAGATGTGGCTGAATCCTTAGATAACTATTCCAGGTATAAATACTAGATGTCATTGTTCCTTCAGCACCTTTTACAATTTGTCCAACTTGAGTTGTCGGTTGGTGGGAGCAGGACTGTCCTGAGCAAGATGTTTGTACCAAAATGGTGTGCCCAGGCTCCATCTCCAGACTTGTACCTGGCTGTGACAGCAATACAAGCCTTGCAGACAATAATAACGCCCGAACTTCGGGGCTAAAAGCCCCCCACACCATACCACGTTGGCTCAGTGGGTCAGATCTTAATTGAGAAACAGAAATGCAGCAAAAAAATTAAGTTAAGGCAATGTTTTGAGATACACAGGAGAGGATGCTGGTACCATGTGCTTATGCAGTAATACCCAGCTCTCAAGAGAAAAGGCTGAGAAAGAAGGACCTCCATGCCATGTACGGGAGAAAAATCCAAGTTCAGCCAAATCTGGTTTTGTTCATTGTAATACTGATGACTCTCCCACAGCCACAAGACAACAGTATATGGCATACAAGCTGGAATTAGCCTCTGTTACTCTTATATCTATGGCATGGGACTCCTCCTATGGCAATTCCCATTAAAAGGCAAGAGTCAGAGATGTTCTTCCCAGGCAGGAGGAAGCACACATGGGCTAGCCACCAGAGTGCTCTTACTGCCAGTGTTCAAACTAGCGACAAGCAACCGCAGACTACTTGTCTGCCACTGTCAAGACACTAAGGATTGAGAGGAAACATTTAAGGAAAATGTAATGAAACTGGTGGAAGTTAAGTGGAAAGTGGAATAAAATGCAACAGGGCTTTGCCAAAGCTAAATTTTGTCAGGCAATCACATCACCTTCTCTGAGAAGTGATGTTCTTGAATGAAGAGAAGACAGAAGATCCAGCATCACTAGACCTCAGTCAGCATTTGGTACATGATTTCATGGAAAGTTGGTGAGGTGCTGCAGGGTGGGTGAGATGCTGGCTAAAGGGAGGTGCCACAAGGGAACGCTCCCCCGCAGAAGGAAGATCCAGGAGCTGGCATTACATGTCTCTAAAGTTTAACAGGCTCATCCCTGATCTTGGCACTAAATTATGAGGTATACTGGTTAAATTTCCTGATGGTGGGTCTGGGCAGGACAGCCAGGAGAAAAAAAGGATGATCGCCCCAGAAAAATTTGCCAGAACTTGAGGACTGGAATTACACAACAGAAGTCCAAGCAACAAGGTTACATATTTTTGAGATTAAACAATAAATACAGTTTTGGGGTGTGTAACTGTGACTTACTGGGTAGGATTGAGTGGAGTGTATTTTTGGGTCACCAAAGGAGTGTAACATCGGCATGGGAAAGGCAACGAGATGCCAAGATGGTGGATTCATCACCGAATTACCGTTATTTCTTCTGCTCACTCCCTGGGTATGTAAGGGACGTTGAGTTCCTTACAGTCCGAAGCCGACGGAAGGTGCTCGTCAGAGGAGGCCTGTGTCCGTGGCAGACACCGCTGAGTGCGCGGTGGGGGCTGCTCCGGGCCGCGCCAGCTTCTCTCTGCACCCCGGGAGGGATGTCACTCCGCTTTCCCCCAAGCCCTTTTTGCCGCCTACCCTCCCTCCTCACTAAGAAGGCACCCGGGGAGACAGGCGAGGCGCCGCTGCAGGCCGGGGTGCTGGCAAGGGGCCAGCAGGCCCCGCGGGCCCGGGCACCCACCGCCCGGCCGCGCCGCTGAGGGGCCATCGGCCGAGGCGCGCCGCGGGCCGGCGGGGCCTGGCAGGGACGCGCCGCGGCGGCCCCCGCTTCTTTCTGCTCCGCACGCCCGAGCCCAGCGAGCCGCCTCCGCCCCTCCCGGCACCGGAGCCGCAAGCCAGGCCCGCGGCTGCTGCGCCCACCCCGCTACGCTGCCGGCCGGCGGCCGCCCCGGGTCTGCGCGCCGCGCGCTGGGAGGCGGGCCGCCTGCCCGCTGCTCCCCGCCCCATTGGCTCACCCTGGGGGACACTCCGAGATCCCCGGCGCCTCATTGGCCGGGGCTGCCCCTTTCCCCCTGAGCTAATTGGCGGAGCGGTACGGGATCCCCTCCGGCGGGAGGGGCGGCGCTCGGGCGCTGGGCGGGGGCAGCCGGGCGGTCACCTGCGGCCGGGGCGGCCCCGCTCCTCCGGCCCCGCAGCAGTGGGAGCGGGGGGGGGCACCGGGGGCCGGCGGCGCCGCGGGGCCCGCGGCCGTGAGGGGGAACGGCCGGGAAAGGCGGGAGAAACAAAGAACATGGCGAGGGGAGGAGGAGCCTGCGCCCCCTCCCCCGCCGGGAAGGGCGCCCCGGGGGCGTACAATGCCCGGCCCGGCCCGCCCCGGCCGCGTCGGCGCCTGGGGGCGGCTCGCCTCCCTCCGCCCCCTTCCCCGCCCCTGTGGCAGGGCCCGGCGGGGGACCGGGCCCGGCCCCCGCCCCGCGGGACGGGACGGGCTGGTAGGCGGCGGCCGGGAGCGGGGCCGCTGCCTGCCGCAAGTTTCGCCCAGAGCGGCAAAGTTGGGCGCGGCGCCGCGGCCCGGCGGGACCCGGCCAGGTGAGGAGCGGGGGCGGCGGGCCGGGGCAGCGCGGACGGGCCGGGGCACCTGCGGGAGCCGCGCCGGGCCGGGCCGGGCTGCGCTGCCGGGCGGCTGTCGTGGGCGAGGCGGGCGCCGGCCGGGGCCGCAGGTGCGACGGGACGGGACGGAGCCGCGGCAGCGCTGGGCGGGCGGCCGTGCCTGGCGGGCCGCGGGCAGCCCGGCGGGCGTTAAGCGGTCCCCGCGGCCGGGAACTTCCCGCAAAGTTTGCAGGTTGCCTGCCCTGGTCCCGCCTGCGGGGCGGCCGGCGGCGTGCTGCTGCCCGGGGCACCGGCCTCAGGCCGGCGGGCACTGCCCCGGCTGCCGGGCCGGGCACCTCCCCGCACTCCGCTCCCCGCTGCGCGGGGCGGCCGAGACACCTGCGGGGCGGGGCGGGCACCGCTGCCCTGGCAGGCGCAGAACTCTCCAGCCCGGTTTTTTACTCGCATCCGCACAAAGTGCGACTCTCCGCTGTTTTCTCTCAACTCCTACGTAATTCTTCAGCTCTGCTCTTGAGCACATCTCGCCCGTGTCAGAGTGGTTATAGCAGTGTTGTCGGGCCTTGGTCAGGATTTTGGTCCTTTCACTTTGTACCCAGATGGAGATTCTTATATTTTTTTAAACGCGCTAGTGATTTGAGTGTCCAGTTCGAGAGGTGATTTAAATGGATCTGTACAGAGTGCCAGCTCTTCAGTGTTAGTTTTAGGATGGCTTGAGCTAGTTACCTGAAATTTGGATTTCCAGAAATGTTTAGAAGTGAAAAGATATATCTTTGGGCTGACTAAAACAATGATTAATGTGTTCATAATGAATTATGCTACACTCTGTGTGTTGCTGTCCACCGCACCACCACCCCCCCCCCCTCCAGATTTACATCCAGGCAGAAGAGCTCAGCTGCGTATCAAAAGCCTTTTCTCATTTTCATGTAGTAAATTATTAGGCTTTCAAAGTGTTCTTGCTCTTTTTCTTCTCCCTTCACTCACACCCTGAACAGTTGAAATGAAATTTAGGGGAGAGGAGAGTGTCTCCCTGTACTTGGTGAGACACAAGTAAGACAGCGATAGGAAAGCTGGGAGCATAAATACCTATTATTTTTTATCAAAGGTTAATTAGGTATCATCTTTATATCTGCACATGTACGTATAGGATAGGTAGAATTTCAAGGTGAAAGTGGCACAGTAGCTTTGGAAGGTACTGTTACACATCGCCCCAACTTAAGAAGAATATCTCTTTAAAATGTGTTGACATTTAATTGACCTTTGAAAGTTCATTCTGTTAATCATACTCAAAGCGCTAAAGCTATGGTTGACTGATCTGGTGTTCCTACGTTCAGCCGTGCTCAGCATATAAATTCTGCAGCATAATTGCTACTTATTGAGCAAGAGTTTCTTTTCTTCTCCAAAAATGAGAAAGTTTTGATTCGCCTCCGGCCGGGTGCTAGGGGTAGAACTGTGAATCCAAATGCTTTCCTGCCATCAGTGTTGTGGCGGGTGTGGCCCCCAGCCAGGCAAGAAATTCCTTTGCTGAAACTGTGTTTTTTCTCCTTCCTGAGGCCCTGCATAAGGCAAGGTAACCTTGAAGGTTACCTCTGCGTCTCCTGCGAGTCAAAATGCAATGGCTCACTTTTTTTTGTTTTAAGCTCTTCTAAACTCCAGCTGTTTGGATGGAGAAGGCTCAATTGAAATGGGTTGATCACAGAAGATAACATGTCCCCCTCCCCCCCCCCCCCCCAAAAAAAAAAAAAAAAAAAAAGACCCCAACTTTGGCTCTTAAAGTCAAACCTAGTACATCTATGTTAAAATGCGTACTACCTGTTTTAGGGCTGTTGTCCATAGCTTGTATAGATACCAAAACTCATGTAGATACTGAGAGTGGAAGCATTACTTACGAGGTTGCTGTCAAAAGATCTGGGTAAAGATTAATTTCTACTGTGTTCACTTTCTGAAGGATGGGTTTCCCAGTGAGGTTAATGTTGCCAGCAATATTTTTCATGTGTTGAGACCTCGTGTCATATGTTGAATTTATAAGTCGATCAATTTTCTCGTGGGAAGTGAGGGAAATACTAAATGTTAAATGCAGTGTCTGTGATTCCTAATAGGTTATTAGCTCCTTGCTGTTACCATTGAAAACTTATTAATAGCTCTTACTCTTAATTATAAATCTACTTATAAAGTTAGAGCCCTGGCAGTGCTCCTGTACTTTTCTAAGCTATTTTTTCAATGCTGGTTATGTAGCTGAAATCCTCTTCCCTAACCGTGCAGTCAGATATGATGTTGAAGCTGCATTTGCAGCCCAGTAACTGCCCTGCCACTCTGTAGGGTTAGGAGCTGTTAAATCCAGAGCTGGGGGGGGAGCATCTGAGGGAGCGTTTTCATCAGGGCTGTGTCCACCAATGTGCAAGTGCTTTGAATACTAAGAAGAGATCCTGTGGTTGAGTTTTGTTTATTTTAGTACAATAGATACAAGCGCTGCACGTGACTCATTTCACTGAATCTTCAGAAAGCTGAGTGAAGATAAATATGCCAACAGCATGTCTGTACTTTCTGTGGAGTTGACAGACAGAGGAGGCAAAAAAATCCAAGGTAGCTTAAGGGCTGGAGTGTGCAGATGCCTGAGCTGCAGCTGCTCTGATGCCCAGTAGCCCAGAGTTGGCACCTGTTCGGTCTGTAGGAGCTGCAGGGAAAGGCCATGCAAGGTGTCTTCTGGCCACCTTGGAGGACAAGCGGAGTGCCTCAGCTGGCCAGCGGATGTGTGGATAGAGATCCACCATGCAGGTCAGCTTTTGTAGAGGCTTGGGTCTTGAGTCTAGCTGGGTGAAGGTGTAGATCCATTTGTGTTATTTGCAGTTGGAAACACTGTCCTGGAATGAGATGCCTGAGCAAGGTCCCCTTTTCCAAAGGCTCTTCTTTAGGTCATCTTGCTGATTTGGAGGAGTAATTTGAATGTGTTGCTCTCCTGGGTGGCAGGAGCACCTCCTGGGCTGAGCCTCTCCCGTTGAAATCGCTGGACAAAGCATGGATGGCATCACCACAGAGACATAAGCACATTCAGCGGGGTGATGAAAGCCACAGTTTGGTTTGTGGCTGAGACAGCCGTAGGGGGGATTTAAACCAGAATGCTTCTTGTCCTAGTGTTTGTATTGTACAAAAAGTTTTCTGGTGCAGCCGGTCCGTTCCCAAACTCCTGATCTTATTCTTGGATTAAAGGACAGATCTGGAAGTTGCACTTTGAAAAGTACATTCCTGCATTTTGGTGGTTAGGAGTGACAGGGCAAGCAGGGGATTTGAAGGCCACGTGAAGGCTTGGCCACGCAGTACTGGTTAAAGCGATGTTACGAAGGCTTCGGTGTTGGTACATGTACCGGCTGGCAGAAGGTTGTGTGCTTGGAGGGTGGTAGCAGCTGAGCACAGATGTCTATAAAGTTTTACTTGTATCTAAAACTCTGTCAGGCGACTAAACCCTTGAGGGTTAAGAGGGAGAGTCATATGAGGGTGGTGGTTGGTGTTCTTCCTATCTGCATTCCTAGATTACTCTGAGGAGGATAATGTGAAGTCATTTACTGAAGATTATGGCATTGCATGAAAGGAATGTAACATCAGCCACACGTGAACAGAAACAGGCAAAGCTCATTCTCAGCTCTGGTTTGTTAATCCAACCATTTACATATATAACCTCTAGCACCTAAAATTTGTGCTGTATAAATGTACCTTTTGTAATAACAGAACCTACCACAGCAAGTAGATTTGGCAGAGAAAAGTTCCCCCTTCTCTCTTAAATTCAGGTGTGTAGAAGATAAGTTTGACATTATTCTCTAAGACTACTTTTTCCTGTGACACTTAATGTTGAATAAAACAGGATGATAGTGTGGTCTTGATTAGCGTTCGTCCCACAGATGCCTTTCCTTTGTAACCATTTGAAATTTAAAAGAAGCACGAGCTGGAGTGCAAATGTAGATGGGTTTAGTCGCATTTTAACATACTTGCCGGTCAAGGTGAGCCCAAGCCATCCTAATGTGACATGCTTGACATAATCCCAAGAGGATTAGTTATTAATACATTTGAAAAATAAAGTCTGGTCTTGCTTCAGTGTAGTTGTTTGTTGGGTTTTTTTTTTTCTTCCCTTCAATGTCACGTGTTCTAAATTAAAGCTTTTGTGGCAAGTTGATTATAAACTTTCTATAAGTCTAAGCAACTGAGCTGTTCTTGGAGCTGTCAAGATACGTTCTAATTGCTGTAATTTTTAGCTGACTACAAAAGCTACATTTATCCCTGGGGGTTTTCTTTGATAATAAATATCAGACAATTTTTTTGGATAGGAAACTGTTTTATAGGTGTCCTTCTGTCCCCTTTTCTGTTCCTTTTCTGTAACTTCTGTGCAATTATTTCTGCTATCAGGAGCAAAATGCAGTTATGTCACCTGTTTGGATCTGTGTTGAGTGGGGGTAGCACTTAGAGTAACTTTCTGTGACATACTGGAAATTTTTGGGTGAAGGTGAGGAAGGAGGATAATTTTAAGCTCCCAACACTTGAAGCTAACAGTAGGATTTCTTCTCTCTTTGTGCCGTCTTCCTACCTGTCTCCGTCTCTTGCATGCAGCTCTGTTTTAGCTGTTCCAAGAGGAGGCTTGCTCTGACTTTTCCTCTTGTGGGACTTCGTAGTGTGTGTGCCTTTTGGCGTGTCAGTGTTGATTTCTGCGTAGTTGTTTCTCGAGCAGTTTGATGCTTCCACAGTGGCTTAGTTAGGACACTTACACTGGTAAGCCTTTGCCTCTTCCTTAGATGGTCAATCTAATGCTTTCTCCTCTCTCTTCTCTTTGTAGGACTGGATTGTTTCTCTCTTCAACTTCATGGATGTTATTTTCCATGTGCACATTTAGTCTCTTGTAGCTTCTGCTTCTGGAAGGCTGGGAGGAAAGACCTTTTCACACTGGTGAGAATACAGTTTAAGAGAAATTTGAAAGTGTAACATTAACAGGGTTCATGTCCATGGCCCTGTCAGTATGATGTAACCATTTTATCCCATAGGTCAGAGTATTTAATTACAAACTGTGGGAACAAGCAAGTGTTTAACTACCTTGAGGCCTCATTCTGTTTCCTCATGCCACAAGCCTGGTCGTACCCAGGGAAAGGGGAGGCTGTTGGAAATGAATGAAGAATGGGACTTGAGTAGGTGTATTGCCCCGTCTGTGTGTGTGCAAAGGTTAATGCATTTGCTGCACATGACCTCTATTTTTGTTCTTAAATGTTGCTGTTATATTTTACTTGCATAGTGCTATGAATAAACAAAGAGTTTTCTAAATTACGTTAGCACACGGTGGTGGTAACAAAGTCACATTATATACACTTTTAGTGGATGTATTACTTAACATAGTACCCAGAAGTTCTCTTGCATCTAGCACTAATTTCTGGTAATGTTTAAGTACCTCTGGGACAAGAGTAATCAATGCATTGCATAAACTTGTAGGTAAAAAAGTGTAAGCTGAAGCCTTGCAGACTCCTTTGCAGCACCTGGGGCTTGTGCAGTTCACTATGGAGCATGTTAATTAAATTTGTCTTGTGGTCGGAGGCTGTATTTGTTTTGATCTACTGAGATGAAGGACAAACATGATGATTGTGCTAATTATTCTAAGAGTCTTTATGTCCCAGTTGCTTGTTTGAGCTCTGTATGAGTGAGGGAGTGATGGGAGGAGGAAAAATTGCCTTTGCCGTATTTGCGAGGGAGTTGGGATGGGTGCTGTGTCCTGGCTATGGGCAAGCAGAACAGATTCCTGCATTAATTTCCTGGTGCTGAAGTCAGAAATATGAGGGTAAACTTGTAGCGTATGAGCTGTGGGTCACTGGACCAGTGCAAGGATCAGAGTTCAAGTCTTTGCTTTTCTTCGAGTACAGCAGGTTATAAAATACATTTCCCCAGAGAGGTGACTTTAGAGCAAATTACCTGAATAAAGGACATGAGATCTAAGTTAGGAGACAGTTCAGTTTGCAAAATAGAGGACAAAAGCATTCTAAAAATTGTTGGAGGATGTTGGGGCAAAGTTTTGTGTTTGAAGATGGTTCTGGTCAGCCCAAATGCATGTTTGCTCCTGTGTGCAGGGATCTCTGATATGGACCACCTGCTGCCTATAGCATGTCCCCTGTGCTTTTTCTCACTGCAGCTGTATTTCACCTTCCCTTTGAATATGGACAATGAGGCTGAATATGTTGTGTGCTATAGGTAGTTTGTTCATGCTGTTAAATCTAAGTAAATGTTCTTTGCTAAGCTTGGGATCTGATATGTTACGCTCTCTTGGGTAATGCTTTTCCCAGATAACCATGAGGAAAAAGTTATTGCCATTAGGGGCTGTTTTCTTGTCCAGTATGCACTCTTTATATTCTTGTATTGACCCAGTACGTGGTCTTTGTATTTATCTGAAATAGAAAACCGCCAGCTCAAGCGTTCTGCATCGGGAACTGACACAGTAGTGCACACTTACGCACAGCTTCAGGCTGGTTGCCTGCTCTGCTCCACAGTAGAACAGCGATTGGTACGATGCTTCGCTCTGCCAATAAGTAGGGTAGTGCTCTGAACCATCTAGGTATCGTCTGCTTCTGCCAGCTGATACAAAAGGACAGTTGAGCCTATTGCACCTTCTTTTCTGGACAATACTTAAGGTTTGTGGGCTTCACAGTGATGCCCTTGTGACACTGAAGTGTGGAGAACACTGTACTGTTCGCTGATTCTCTAGCAGAGCATAAATAGCGCTGATATCCCTCCTTTGTCCTCACTTGTTGCTGGAGTTGGTTGATTGGCACAGACGATGTGTTTATCAAAGGCCATCCTCGTTTCATGCAGTCACATACAGAACTGGTTCAGGTACCTTCAAAAGGTGTCAGGAGTGCAAATTGATAAATAATATATTTTGAGTATATACCTTTCCATTAATAAGCCCTACTTTACTGCATTTCTTTTGCTTTTGTTGTGTGCTCATAACTGAGGTTTCAGAAGTCTCATGTGTATTCTTCTCCATCTACAGGCTGGTTTACTTGAGTCCCCCTTATTGTGTTCTTTCCATGCTCTTCTCAGTCTCTATTTCTGTATTTCTTTGGTTTTCTCCTGATAATCTGATTCTGTCTTGTGTATCTGTCCATCCATCCATCTGCAAGGGGTTCTGTATGTCCCTTTTCCTCCAGAATGATTGTGTGAATAAATTCCCTTCTCCACCTTAAAGGCTTAACTAGGAGGACTCCGGGGATTTTGCCTTTCTGAAGTGATGCTCGATCTCAGATTTATTGTGTGATTGGTTTTGGTTGTGTAATCTGTACGTTTCTTAAGATAATAAATAAGACAAGTCATTATGCCTATCTCTGGTGGGAAATTTAACTACTTCAATATAGGTTCTGAGTACTTATGCTGCCTTAGCGGTTAACCTTTATCTCCCCTAATTGAGACACAGCTGCATTCAGGAGTAATGTGTCACTTTAGACACATTCTAAGTTTTAAATGCCTATACCAGAAAAGGACAGGGTTTTAATAATGGTTGTTAAAGACGATCTGGCTTCTTGCAGACAGTCCTAATAATGAGAACTATGTGATCTGAACTGCTGAACTTCTGGAATGACAATAACTTCTGTTCATGTGTGTGATACAGATTACTGGAAATCTGAGGAGAAGTTTTCAGTGGCCAAAGAATGCAATTCTCCCTGGAGTTGTGGGTATCTTGCATGAAGCGAACTGAAGTAGGATCAGCTGGTATCCAAGAAGTAAGTTCTTTTTCTCCACTTTTTCTACTGAGGTGCACCATAGCATTCATTCGCCTGGATGGATTAAAAGATGGTTAAAATTCCAAATTATTAGACACATTGAGGAGAGAGTCTTGGGAAGAGGCTCAAGAAAATGCGCTAAGTGTTGTGCATACTTTTACCAATAGCTTTAGCATCTCTTTCCCAGTGTTTGGATGTTCTGTATCTCATTTGGTGCGTAATTTCAACTACTTGTCTGCAACTGCATGCTCAGCACAGGGGAAGCCTGCTTCTTGAGGCATTTTAGAGTGAGTTCAAATGCAGTTGGGAGAATTGGATTCATCAGCAACAGTTGGATATACTCGTGCTGTATTATATCAGCTGTGAACTTGAGTTAATGTAAGTAATGTGTGCTTAATCTTCCTGTGCTGTCAGTGACAGGAAGAGGAGGAATAATTTTTTTCCCATATTTAATGATGATCTTCAGGTTTTTGACCAGGAAGTTTGAGAATGTGTCCTACAAAGCAAGTTAGAAAACAATTGTCACAAGTTAAGGTTTTTTTCAAGCTCTATGCCACTTTGAATTTGCATTTTTATCTGTTAGTATTCCAGTGTAAGGTCTGATATGATTAAAAACTAATTTGCCTGTCTGAGTTTGCGTATTATCTCATCTGTGTGGAGGGTGATGGGAAATGTAGAGGTCCTGTGTTTGGATTCTAGCAGCACTTGGAAAATTTTGGTTTAGTTGCTTTTTTATGGGGAGGGGGTGGGGGGTATTGGTTGGTTTTTCTTTGTTAGTTTGGGTTTTTTTCTCCCTTTATCACCAATAATGCATTCTTCTGGCTTGGAAAATTCAGGGGGGTGAGAGAAAAACAGTTCCACTGTTTTTGAACTGAAAGGTGCTTAAGTGCGACTAGTGTGCCCCTTTCTCCTTCTGTGACATGGAGTGTAAATTCATGAAGACATTGAAAAGTTAGAATGTTGCTCCTTTTGTCTTAACTTATGTTTGTTCAAAACCTTGTCAAGACCAGCATGTATCAAGCCCTCTTGATTGTTGAGTCTTGGACACTTTCTGCCTAAACACCTTTATAAGAATACTGTACAAATTAAAAAACAGAGCAGTAAAGATAACTGATTGCATTCTCTTGCCTAACAGTCCATACTGATAAAATGCCTCACAGTTTTAGGTTGACCTTGCCTTGACTTTCGTACAGATATAAATCTGTTTGATGTCTTTTAAAAGTGGAAAGGAAGCCATACATGGAGTGGAATTGCACGTTGTGGCTGACATAATGTCCTTCATCTAATTAATTCAAAGTAGCGGCATTTTATAGTCTCCCTACTTTTTCCCCCTTTAAGTTGTAGATATTAGGCGGATACATTTACAAATGAAAGGCTAATCTGTTTCATGACTAGGTGTAATGAAGCTGAAATCTTTTCATTCTGCAATCAGTGATTTGCATATAAAGATTTTTATTTTTTTTTTAGCCTTTGTTTTTACAGTCCATATATATTGTTTTGCAAGGTGATTATTTGTGTTTTTCTTAGCTGGCTTGTGATAAATAAGATGAAACTTGCTGGAAGAGGAACACTTTTTTTTTTTTCTTTTCTTTTTTTTTTCTTCCCCTCCCCAAAGGTATTGTTATAGGAAATATATTCCCTTACCCTCTTGTCCTTCAGTAGAGCTCACGCAGGGACGTCAGTACTTCCTTGTATTGGCAACTTTGTCAAGTTGGGCACCTTACTGAGAGTTTCATGGAGTTCTGCTAAGGAGAAGGCGAGTGGATCCTGTGGCTCTGGCATGGTATATAGATGCCAAATGCTAGGAATTTCTGGAATGTAGAGTTGTGCAGCACTGATAAAGTTTGCTTTGTTTCCTTAGTGACTTGACCCATTGAGAAAATGTGGTTCCCTAGGAAGCTTTAATAGCTCAAAGTTGGTATTGAATAAAAGGAAAGGCCCCAATATAATTCTGCTTGTTTTCACCTGCTGCCTGAAAGATTAATTTTCTTAACCTTAGTATAGAAAATATAACCCTGAGTTTTGAAAGTGATTTATAGAGATCCTTCACACTTATCAGTTTGAGTAAATACACCACAGGCTTCTGCGTTCCAGCTACGGTCTTTTCATAACCTACTCGGTTTACAGTGCGATAATTTCATTTGGGGGCAAGAAAGTTTCAAGGAAAAAAACCCTTCTAATTAGAGTGATATAATCACTCTGCTTGCCTGCTGTGGTTTCATATGACTTCAGGAAAATAGTTGAGTGATTAATCTTTAATTTTCCCCATCATTAACTTAATAAAGAAATGGCAGATAGAATGAAAAACAAACAGCAGAACTGTACAACCAGGACATTATTATGCCAGATTTTTTTGGCTTTTTCATTTGGTGAGAAATGCCATTCTGCCAACTATGTGAAGTACAGCAGCAACTGGTTAGCTCAGATAATTTGTAGAAATCTTCTAGCAGGTTTGAACTTTATTGAAGCCTTTGCAGAGCTTGCTACACCACTTCCTCCCTCTTCCGCACAGTCCCCTGTGGGTTGGGTGGGTTTTTTCCACAGTTGTATTTGGAAGCAAATGTTGCATGAACTAACTTCTAGTATCACGTAATTCCCTTGCATCCACTGTTCCGCGGGGAAGGAAGCCATCCCAGACACTGCAGTGAAACACCCTTAGAAAGGGTTTGGTTCTATTTTCGTGTTGGTTGCTATCTTTAGTCACTGTGCTGATAAGCGAACTCAAGTTGTAGAGTAGTGCAGTTCTTGTAATGAATGTGACGGAGGACAAAACAAATATAATAGTGTAAAGCAAGTTGCTCTTTCATACATCTTTATTTTAATTCTTACGGGATGTAAACTAGGCAACATAATTCTGGAAGTGTAACGCTTGAACAGAAAATATGCCAGGCTGTTGGCAAATGTTCCTTTGGAAGTCATACTTCTATTTCATTTGTAAATACTTACAAAAACAGTCCTGTGTGCGTCTGCAGGTAGCAACACAGCAACAGAAGTTGTAGTGATCTTAACTAACCTGCTTGGAGGTCTCTGCATGTTAATAATGTAAAGTAAACAGCTGAGGAATGTGTATTGCTGTTGACAGTGAGCGACTGTAAACATCCTCGACTGGAAGCTGTGAAGCAGCAGATGGGGCTTTCAGTCGGATGTTTGCAGCTGCCAACTGCCACAGACGTCAAGAAATGTTTGACACCTAAAACATAGTTGTCTGTTTAAAACTTCTATTCTATTTGGTTTATCACAGACATATGAATTTAGGCCAAACTTTTCCATGTACTGCTTAATCTTTCTTGTGATGTCTGTATCTGAATATCTAAAGTAATTCAGTCTGTGGTAGGAAAAAAAGAAAAAATGAAATCATTTTGCTTATATTTTTATCTGCAAACTCAGTTGTAAGTTTTTAGAGGTGTTTGTGCAGCTTGCTTGGCTGTACAGGTTGCTTGGCTTCGTTTCTAGACTCCACTGCAAATTTTACAAGATTATTTTGCATGTTTAGCATCTCTGCAGTGGTTCATTTAGAATATGGAATCCTAAGCCCTGTAGGAAGCAGTCATTTGCAGGAGTTCTAGAAACTAGAAATGAACCAATTAGCGCAACCGTGGAAAAAAAAGTATATTAAAAAAAAAATATTTTCCTGGAAGAGGCCCAACCCTGCAAAATGATGGGAAGGTCAGCGAGATTTTGTGTGACCAAGTTCACTTATGACGTATCACGGCATCTCAGCTGTTTGAGGTTTAGTGATCCTCCCCCTTCTCCCTTTCCGTTCATTCTCCTTCCCTCCTCCCTTTCCAAAAAAAAAAAAAAAAAAAAAAAGAAGAAGAAAAGACAGGGAAGTACTGAAAGCTGATTCATACTTTTCTAGAAATCTGAGACAACTTCAATACTGTGGTCCTGCCAACGAGTTTTATGTGTGGGTGGACCCCTGTGCTTAAATATGACCCCAGGACATAGAGAGCAGTTTATGTGATTGGATGGTATTTCATGATTGCTATCAGACCAGAAAGAGTGGCAAGTTTGTAGCACGTTAACTGAGGCTGATACTGAAAGCACTAGTGTATTCACCCTTGAGAGAAGATATATATCTTATTGCTATGTATGTAAAATATCTGCGCCTTTGGTAAAGAGAGTTTTGTTGTTAACTTGGTTATTTTTCTTGTCATCAGTATCCTTGTTTCTCAGCTATGTAGCCATGTTCATATAAAAGTATGAGGGGGCATAATCTAAACATTAGTCTTTCCCTTTACATTTCACATAGATACAGGTAACCTAAGACACTGGAGTTTCTGGGCTGGTTTGTTTGGTTTTTTAAAGGAGCTAATTCTTATAAAACAGTATTGACATGTAGGTAGCGAAAGCGGTATCTGCAGTTTCAATAAAACATGCTCTGTATTTGAGGATACTTCACTAATCCATGCTTTGCAAATAGCTTTCGGTGTAGATTCTTACACTTGCCGTAAATTCAGATTATATTGAATTTCAGTAGTGCTTGAAGGCTCCTGTTAGGATTAGCGCTATCATCATCCTGCATGCTTCACTGTCAGTAGTAAGGTACAAGGTCTTCCAACAAGGCATTACAATCTAATTCAAGATCAGTGGCATCGAAGTGGAATCTAGGTGATGTGGGCAGGGGGCAAACAGGAAGAGTGAGAGGAAAACCAGGGAGACATAGCGATGGGCTTAGGAGTAGCTGTCTCTGTGTGCACAGGTGGCTTTGAGCTGTTTGCTTAATTAAAATCGAGGAAGACACAAGACATATCTTTTTAGCCAATTTTTTTGTCTGGCTATAAATACCTTGAAAAGATGATGGTTTGTTTGGGTGGTGTGTGGATTTGAAGTTAGGACAGACACTGATGAAGCTGTGTTTTTAGGTTGATCTTTTTTTATAAGTACAGCAGAGAGAGCCGGTGAAATGGGTAGAAGTTTCCAAAAGCCTTTTCTTGCAAATCTAAGGAACTTTGGAAAACTCGTAGTGAACTCAGAAGAAGTCATCAATATGAATACAACATTTGACTTGAAAGTATTGCCAACTTAGCGACATACTGACCAAGTTCAGGGCCAAGGTAGATGTCAGAGGTAGGGCTTACATTCATTGTAGAAGTAGCTGAATTTTCTTTGAGTATCTGGCAAAAGAGAAGTGGGAATTACTGACAACAGTTGGTATACTGTTATATATAACATATATATAACAGTTATATGAATGATAGAGATGGGTATTTCTGTTGACGAAGCAGGACAGTAATGAAGAGAGCTGTGGTTACACAAATAATGAGTTTTTAGGTGAGTGCTTCTGCAGCCTTTTGGGCTTAAAACTGGCTTTATTGGCACCCTAGAGAACTTCCTAAGTGACCTTGTAATGAAATTCATGAAACTTGGATGCACTTGAGAAACACCATCTAGGCAGAGGATTCTTGACATAATCTCCTCATCTGGAAAGCTTCACTATATATTTGAAGAAGAGGACTGAGCAATAGGAGAGGACTTGCATAGGCAGAGTATTTAATATCAAAAGCATTAAGTACCTCCTGTGAAGATTTACATATTGATAATATTTGTGCTTTGGCAGGAAATTCTTTCAATACCCATTCTATTACTCTTCTTCCTGAATTACGTACTGTCTCAAAGTTCAGCGTGTTTCCTCTTGGAAAATGTAATAGTATGTTGGGACTGTTTTCTTCAGCCTCTAATCTCAGTACGTGCACACAAGGAGTTGTCTTCCAGAAAAATGGCTTCAGACACGTAACATGCTCTTCTGCCAGCTACCTCTAAAAACCTGCTAGGGCTAAACTTCACACGAGTATTAAGGCAGTGGTCCTTAATTTCTGTCTGCGGTGGAAGCTGGGTGCTAGCTTTGTGTTACCCCAAATGCTGGTCTGTGTTGCCCTACCTGGTACTTGTTGAGGTCACGGTCTCACTTGGAAGGCAAGGCCTTGCTTTCAGGCCCTGGCTTCCAGGTTTGGGTAGGTCAAGTCAAGCTCTCTTCATCCCTCTACTGAATTAATGGATGTATTCTTAAAAAAGCTGCTTCCCTCCCTGGCCTTGTTTTAAAGGGAAGAGCAGTTCTTGTCTGAGGGGTCCTGGGTTTGACTCTACAGAAGTTCCGTCTGCTGACCAGGAAGGAGGGAAGGAAAAGAGGAAAGACAACCAGTGCTACTTACCCACATGTGCTGTTTATGGAAAACATTTTTTAAATGACGGGGCAGCTGTTGGGTAAGGCACAATCCATCTGCCTACATATGCACTTGTTATGAAGAGAATACAGTTGATGATGTGAATGGAAAGCTTTCAGTACTAAGCTGCTGTTCCTACTCAAGCCACACTCAAAACTGTAAATAGTTCAGATATGTGCTTTAACTCTTTGCTTGAAAAGCGACAGTGTTTAGTAGCCACGCTTCTTGGGGAGTTTTCTGTGTTAATGGTATGTGAAATAGGCGTTACGCAATGTGCTAGTTTTATTTAAAAACACAGTAAAAGATAATGAACTAATATAACTCTACAGCATATCTGGAGAGGATGATTCTTTTGACTTGAATTGGGCATATAACTTTTTTTTTTCCTTTAAGCAGTAATTTATAGACCAAGATGCATGAAATCTCTCCTTTTTTTTTTTTTTTTTGTACTGATGTAGACAGACTGTTCTCTTCCTTTCCTAAAGCTTCAAACAGTTATTGTGAAACAAGTAAATGAACAAAGGATATGAGAAGGAAGCCACGTGCCATGCAGTGACATAGTGGTTTTCCATATGATGGCTTGAGGCATCTTTTTAGCTGTGGATGTAAATGTAGCTTCTTTTATTTAACAATGCTTCTCTTGATTTAATATGGATAGCCAGCATTTTGCTCTGATTCAGACTTCCTGTCATTGGCTCTTGATTTTTCTTGTGAGTAAATCGGAGATATTTTTAGTAACTTTGTCTTGTTTGAAGATTTTTTTTCTTCCCTCCCTCCCTTGTATGCCGTTTGATTAAATACATACCACCTCTGATAATGCAGAGCACAGAAAATTAACTACAGAGCTTCTGCCTATAGCAAGACAAGAATATCAGTGGAAGAGAGGGATATTGCTCAGAGCATTCCACCCCCCACCCCACCCCCCAGTCTCTCCTGGGCATCCAGGAGTATTTCAGTCAATAGCTGGTCTTTCAGCACCTGTCTGAAGGGGCTCTGAGCTGTTCTGTCCTCTTCATTTAATTTTATTTTTTTTTAAATTCTTGTCTGTGTAAGGGCAGAGGATTTGCTTTTAGCTTTCTGTGTTGCTGTGCAGAGATCTCTTGTCTTTTTGCTTTCACCAGATCACTTATCTCTTTGCCTTCCCCTGACACCTTTATTCATTAGATGCAACTTAAACTGCTTGCTTTTGTCTTCAAGGCCATCACAGCCTATACATGTATTAACTCCCACATCCAGTTGTCCTGTAATGCTATTCTCCATTACTGGCTTGAACTTTTTCTACCTTTTTCAAACTTTTCAAACTTTTTTGCTCCATTTCACAAATAAAAGGCTAATCAGTCAACAACCTTTCTAACTACTTTGTTGTAGTAAAAGCTTTGGGAAGAGTTTGTGTGCTCTTCTGAAGGCCATAGGCTGTTAAGAGATCTTCTTACAATAATGTTTATAGTACTTTTTTTTTCTTTTCCCCTTGCCCTCATCACCTTCTGTATACTTTGAGACTAGGATTAATATTTTCTTATTGTAGTGTTGACTTTGCAGAGTTGACAGCTGCATTTCTGATGTGTGCTGCCATTTCTGGGGAAACTGTCTGCTTCATCCTGTGCCGAGCGGTGAAACCATTTTATTTTCTCTGGGAAGTTTTTCACCATTCTGCATAGCAACGTGTATATCCTTTATGTTCCTTTTATATAAATTGCTTTATGTATGTATATAAGCTTGAAACTAATTGTATTAAGCAATTCTACTATGCAACACTGATATATTCTGCCTTGTATTTTTATTTGTGTGTGAACAAATACATACATGCATACATGTACTGGGGAAGAAGGAGAAGAAAGAGGACTCTGTGCAGTTAGCTTTTACCACCCATTGCCTTAGATGTGCATGCTGAGCAGAGTAAACCAGGCTTGTGTTCTAGAATGTCTTAATATAATTAATTTCAAACATTCTAGCTGTGTTTTATTTATGACGTTATTCCATGAAATGTGAATCTGAATCTGAAGAATCTGAAGTTCTTGCTTGAAATGTATTTTTTAAAAAAAAAAATAAAACAACTGAATATTAGTCTGTTTACATTAAGGAAAAAATGCTGCTTTTCCTTTAGAGCAAAGATCTTATTAGTGTGTCAGCAATTTAATGTATGGAGGCTAGAATAGCTGTGGGGTTCCTCTGTTTTAATTGTTGAAAGCTATGTAACCTTAAAGCCTTTCTGCGTATCTGATGTGATTCTGGGATTCATAGCAGTGATTAATTCTATAGCTATAAATGCTCGTCATCTACGTCATGAAATGTTTTCAAAACATGGTGGCGTTTTTAACAGCTTAAACAGTGGTGAAATGACAGAAGGCTTGTGCGAGACGCATTTGCAACAGTACTCATCTCCTTGAAACTACCTGCTATGAGGATTTTTGGTATTTTGTATGAATAGTGATGTGCCTTGAGACACTCTAGCCAGTAATTGGAGCTTCTATGTAGTGCATAGAAAGCAGTGAAAGGAAGGCAACTAGCTTAGGTCCTAGACTTACAGGGCAAGACCCAACTAGGAGCAGTGGTGAAAAGAGTATAAAGCAACGCTCGAATGGCTCTTCAGGGCTGGCGCATTGTCCTGTCTGCTAAACCTTCTCTAGCTCTTCTCTAAGAAGTTTGCCCACATAGCAGCACCTTCGCAAATATCTCAGGCACAGGTCAGACCCGTTTGAGATGGCTATACATATTCTGCAGAGCTTGTTGGATGAGAGCCAGGGCTGTGACCCTGCGGATGTACAGCTCTGACCAAAGATGGCCCTGGAAATGGCATAGCAGTCGTTTGGCAGGTCACATAAATACAGGTATCTGTGAATCAGCTAAGTACCTCAGACATGGTTACTTGCTTGTTTTCTGAGCAGTTAAGCTTCTTCATAAAGAAACAAATGGGAATTAACATTCTAAAACTAAATGTGGTGTTGTCTCAAGGTGGAAGAAACACTAAAAATGTGACTTCTCTGTCCCACAGTGGGTTATCACTACCTTTGAATACTCTGTGAGGATCTTTTATGAACATGAAAGTCAGGAGGAAATGCCTATGAAAAGGATTCATTTTGCTGAACTTACTACAGCTGTGCTGCAGTTAAATATGTCTGAGCTGGACCGTTTTAGGCTTACGTTAATGAAGAAGGAGAGGCCCTTTTACAGGACAATTTATATGATTTCTTTTAGATATGTTTTTAGGAGTGGGATAACTTGTCCCCAGTTGCCCTGCTTATTTCTCTCCTTTATCTTCAAAGTCAAGATAACTAGCTCAGGTGTGGGTATTCTGGCTTATAGAAGTCCGTATGTGGTCAGATGAATACAATCTTTTTCTCTCAAAGGAGGAAATTCAAAAGGTAGGAAACTTGAATAACACAAGGTGAAAGATGAAATATGAACACAAAGCGGAGCGCTTTGGAATGGCTTACAAAAAAAATCTTACTAGTTGTGGAAGAATCCACAGTCAAGGGAGACAGCAAAGATAAAATGTCTAAGAATAGAGGTGGAAATGGATCTTAAAAATACTTTCCCTTCTTCCTGCTACCAGAAATTCCTAAATAGATGGCTGCTAGCTTTTATTCCATGAATATAAATTAGAAGATAATGAAGGAATATATAAAATTAGTTAAAAAAAATATTGGAGGGAGGGAGTATAGCTGGACGGTCAGAGAAAGAGAGATTTTTATTAGAAACAAAAGTAACTTTAATGTTGGTGCTCCGTGACCAGGTAGAAGTCAAAGTCATGGAGCAGTGCCTAAAGAAAACAATACTAGATAGATTTGTCAAGTATCTGGTTAAACAGCTAGATTTTAGTCAGATACAAATGTTGATGGCATTCTTGCCACTTCAGCAAGCCAGAAGGATGTTTAACAACAGCTATTAAAATATGACATAATTTACAAGATGCCAATAACTTCATCAAGGAGTTAGAGACGAGTAATATGAGAAATGCGGTGGACTGCTAATCTAAAATCATAATACTCCAGATTTACAGATAATTGTACTGAGGCTTAACTGAGTAGGTAAGGTACATGACTGCTTATAGACTGTCAGCCTGACGTGGTTTTGGACAGAAGTACTGGAATAGGACATGGACCAAAGTAGGTATGTAGAGTAAATCGTAATGGGAAATGGAACGCATCTACTGTGTCACCTTTTTATTTTGTTTCATCTTAAGTCAGGCAGGTTAGTAGTTTCACAAACACTAGCCTTTAGGATGTATTTCAGGACATTGGATTTGGTAACCCAAACATACTGATGGAAAAAATTGAAATAGCAAAAAGTCTGGATATGATGTATCAGAGAGATTAAAAATTGGTGAACAGATTTAAAACTATAATCATCAATGAAGAATTGTCATTGAGTGGTATGTTTCCCTGGGATGGAGAGGGGTAGGCATTCATTCTATATCTTCTTTTGATCTTGTTTTTTGTTGTTGGTGGTGTGGCTTATCTAGAAGAAAACAGTGGTATTCTTGGTAGCTTACAAGTGAATTAAATACTGGAAAGGTACAATGAAGATGGAACAGGTCACATAGCAGTCTGTTTGTATCTCTTAGGAAGCAAGTTGGTTCTGTTCATCTTGAATGTAACAGAAATATAGAGATACACATTTAGAAAATGGAAATTTAGGGTATGTTTATACTTGGTTTTTCTGTTTGTGAAAAATGCATTTTAGGTGCCTACTCGATAATGGATTGAAGCAGTTGTAAGAATATGTGATTTTAAAAGGCAAAAGAAATAATTATATGAAATGCCATGCCTCCAGGATGAATATATATTATAACAGTGAGGAGTTACAAAAATTACAGTATGTAAGCCTGGGTAGTATTTTGTACTTTTCTGTAGCAGTATGAGCTTTGAGAGTAGCTGGACTGTGGCTATGACCTTGTAAGTAGCTTCTGTGTTAGAAAAGGGAAGGCAAGGTTGTTGGCCTATTGCAAGGCAGTGGGTGGTGTTAGGAGATAGGAGAATAGAGGGAGGCATGAAGAAGGAATGTCTTGCTCAGCAAAAAAAGGGAAAATGAGAAAAAGCAAGCTAGTAAAGCTGAAAATGTGGAATGGACAAACATAGGAGAAACAGTTGAAACTTTGAGAACAAGCACTGCAGATAATGCTTTTCAAATAGTATTGATATTTTTTTTTCTCCAGGTTTTGAGTCGAGCAGTTGAGCATGACTCTGACAAGCAAAATATGTCACCCTTGTGCCTCTGACGCATCTGATCAAAAGCATTCCTGCGTGCCCCAGTGACAGGGTGGAAGCAGAGCACTTACCAGCCCTGTGGGGAGTGAGGGTGGGGACACCAGTGAGGGAGAGATGAGCCTTTAACTGAAGGTGTCCTAAAGGCCTGTAACTTTGTTTTTGAGAGAGACACTGGATGCTTAATGTCTTCTGAAAATCAGGACTTTGGGATCTATCTCCACACAGTCAGCATAGGATGCTGGTTTTGTCGTAAAACAGGGTTGTGATGTTTTGACTCCTAAAGAGGATCTTCAGGGTCATCTTACAGCATGCGTTGGATGGTATTTTTGAAGGGGGGGTAGAACTTGGCTATATAAAAATAACATGCTTAAAGTGTCCTTTAAGACTTCAGAGAGTGATCTAGTCTCAGACCTGAAGTAGCTGAGCCATGGATTACTTGTAACACTTCAGGGTACATTATCACTATGAGCTGAGGTTAATAGATCAAATTCCCAAGTCAGTCAGTCTGTGATTCATCTTTTAAGTGTTGTTCCAGGTCTTCAAAGTAAGCCAAATTCTCTACAGCAACAAATGTTTCTACTTCTCGGAGCATACTGAACAAGTAAGGAAGTCCAGCAAAATCCAAATGCAGTTTGGCAAGGCAGGGTGCTGCTGGAAATACTTGCCAAAATTGCCTTGGCAAAAGCTCTTCTCTGTTTTTAGTAGATTTGGAATGAAATCAGACAAGATCTCAGCTCTCTATGGGAACCTTGTGACTCTCTTAAATATTCCTACTACGAGGTGGATTGTGTGTAATGAGTATAGCTACAGAAGCACTGAGCCGAGTGGCTTCCTTGCACAGCATTGCTTGTCTCTAAGCTGTGAGAGCTGGGTTATGGCTGCATTATCACAATCATTCAGATGCTTGTTAAATAAATGGGAAAGGAGAGCCATGTGTGCTTGTAAACCTTACAGTGAAGGGACAATAGTGTCTCCAGTGTTTAAAAGTTAGTAGTTGTTCTGTCCAAGTCTGGTCTTGGTGAAGGTCTGATTTCTGTAGACAGAATGCCGTCAGGAGGGCTTCTGGATTAACAGCCAGGAGATTAATGATCTTCTCTTGGAAAAAAATCCCAGGAGATGGAAGAACCAAATAATAATGGAAAGGAGTCTATGCTAATACCCTCCAGTGTGTTTTTTGTTTGTTTGGGTTTTCTCCTTCAAATTTCTTGTGGTGCTTGTAGTAGCACAAATACAGATTAGATGCTGCTGTTTCAGTTTAGGCTGTTTACTAGCAGTAGGGAGCAAATGGCTTGGGACATTAGTTAAGCTTTCCAGGCATATGTGACAATATGGAAAATAGCATTTTTACACTTGGTTCAAACAGTAAGCAGGTAAAGAAACAGAAATAGATGATGGCAAACAATAGCGGGGCAGGGGGGAGATAGGAATAAATTGCAGTCTAAAGAGCGCAAGAAGACTGCCATGGAATTTGAAAACTGTCATAGGTCTCGTATCTTTTTATTTTTGGATTCCTGACCTGACAGAGTGGAGTATTCAGGCTGTGGCAAGATGCTGGTGTGCCAAATAATGGTGCCTAAGATGGATGTTCGAAGAAATTTAGATGCCAAAAATTAGACAGCATCTCCCTCTGGAGGTCTTTAAAGGCATCTCTGTGCAAAGAACTTTGTACTTGAGGAAGAGTGCATCATTAAATTTCTAAACCTTGCAATTATCGTGGATACTCTAGTTGCTTCTGTCCCACCCTGCATGTTTAGTAAAAACACAATATATGGCAGAACCAGACTGGCCACTGAGAACTAACCTGTTCTTTATGAGTGGGTTTTACGTACTATATTAAAGTTGATTTAAGGCAGTTCGTGCAGGCAGGTTATGTAGACTTTGGCAGAAAGCTTCTAGTCTAATCTTCTGGCACGTGAATAATGGCTCTATGAAAGAAATTACATTTTGTTGCTTCTTGGGAGGATGAGATCCTAAAGAAGTGACTGCAAAGGCCCAGTCTCTTATATAGCACCAAAACCCCAATAATGAATAGACTAAGACTACTATACAAGTGATAGTTGTCTTGTCAATGGATGAAAGAATAAGGAATGTGTTATGTTCGTGGCTGTTGAAAAGCATTTAAGTTCTGTACTTCTTCACCAAGTTTCTATACTTGCTTGCTGTCTTCGTAGTCAGTGAAAATTTAGTTGGTAGAGTCATTGGAGCCTGGATGGCAGCCCTCTGGTCACCTGCCTAAACCTAGTGCTATCAGGATCTCTGAAGCATTGATGAAGATTGTGTAATGCTGATGGATACAACCTGGGACCCGCAAGGTTTACAACAGAGGCAACTGGAAGTGAGATGTAACTCCCAGGATGCTTAAACTGACAGCAGACACTTCTGTCTAGGTACCTGAATTACACCCAAAGTATCTGCTGTAGGGTAAGCTGGATCTTTCTGCAAGCTTTTTTGACTGTAGGGGAAGTTTATGTGTCTTTATATGCTTTAGATGTCTTATAACGAGTTGAATCCTACCCTACATGTCTTTGTCCTATTCTTCTTAAATCTGTAAATAGCCAGGCATACCTGTTTGGGTAAAAACCTGCGTAACACGTTCTCAGAATAATTAGGATTTTGCCTGAGAATGTCAGAACAGCGTATTTTTATAGGCTCATGCAGTATTACACTGTGGTGAAGCATTGTCAGTGTTCAAAGATAATCTGGCATTTCATTCCCAGAGTAAGTCTCATTTCCCCTGACTAAGTCTCCCAGGATTTAGTATGGCTTTTATTCTTTTTGAAACGATATTGTCCCTCCTGTCTGTCGTCTAATCCACATGGATGTTTTTCTCTAGATCTATGCAGAACATGTGGGAGCTTTGTAAAACGCCGTGTTTGTCCTCTACCATCTTGACAGCCTAAAGACAGGAAGCTAAAGGGTTTCAATTTCAAGATGGATCCAGGGAGCATATTGGAAACCTGTAAACAAGAATTCTGATCTCCCCTCTTTTTCCCTTTAAGTCTGCACCGTAGCAACTATCTACACAGAAGGATTCCATCCATGTCTTATATGAGGAAATCTGTAGAGAAGCCTTGTTTGTTGTTCTTTGCATTTCTATCACAAAGATGTGTTATCATATGAACATATCTGGTACTGTCTTGGAAAGCTGGGTGTTTCATTCCTGGGAGGAACTGACTGCGGATACCAGCTTTGACAGAAGATCTTTTCTGTTATGCTTCCTTCCATGTCAGTGTGCTGAGTTGGGAATCCAATTGTGAAGGAGCTGTGTGCTCATACTGGAAAATAACATTCAAGTTTTCTAATCAGACCATTTCTTCTCCTCAACAGGAAGATCTGCAGGTTTTTCACATGTTAGTTCAATAGAATGAAATTGGTAGCTTTAGGAAAAGGAGAATGTGATTGTTTCAGTACAGAGTGTGAATAATTAAAATTTGGAACTGAACGCATTTTTGCTTCAGTTTGGAACTGAACACATTTTTGCCTCAGGCATTTTGCAGTTGCAACTTATGAGGACGGTGTAATTTTGGAATGGTTTGGGTCTTTTGTCAATATCGCTGATTTGAGACTGGTTTAGCCCTTATACTGCCAAGTGGATGTATGTTGAGGGGAAGAAGGGGCAACTGTTTCTTATTAGGACACAGACAAAAAGCTGCAAGCATAAAATAAAGGTATGGAAAGCATCTTCCTTGCAGTAGCATCAGTTGGACCCAGCTCTAAGCTTGTCTACTGTTTTTCTGTGGTTATATATGGTTTTTGTCCACTGCCAACTGTTTGATGTTCGTGAAGGTGCTTGCACAGTGTGGCTGAAGCTTACTTATTCCTGCCTGGCTACTTTGTGTTCAAAAGTGCTTATTGCTCATAACTTCTCTTGACTGTTTAAGTGTACTCATTCAGTGTAGCAAAAATAGATTTAAAATGTTTCTAGGAAGGGTATCAATGCTTTAAGTCCCTCAGACTTCTGGTGCTTGTTATCTGATGTCTTGGGACATAGGTGACTAGACTTGATCATCTAATTGTCAGTGCTGCTCTCGCAGAGTTTTCTAAACCAGTGTTCAGGCACTTGATAGGTGTACTGAATTACAAGACAGCGTTATATGCAGATATGCATTCTCCATGAAAGCTACAAAACAAGCAAATGCTCCACAAACCATATCCGTAGCGCATCTGCTGTCTGGTTTAGGTGCTGGTGAAGTATCTTTGTTCCTAGAGATTCAGTAGCTCCTAATAAAACTTTCATATTTCAAGTTCTAATGTACAGATACAACATTTTTGCTTTAAAAGGAAGTCAGTTTTAACTTTCTAAAGATGTTTCCACGGCTGCAGCAAATCTGTTCTGTCGTGTGAAGTATGTGAGTGGAAACAGCATGTGCTAAAAATTGCATCATGAACTAAATCAGGGTTGTGACATACATCATATATTGAGAAATAGTTTGCATTGAATTTGTTGCTTACTGCAAAGGATGACCGAATGTATTAATCCTTTAGTTTTCATTGTAAGCAATAAATCATCTCTCAGATTTAATTGTGGTTTGTCTTATGTTGCTAATATTCTGCTTTAGTTGGCTGGAACGATTTTCTGGTAACAGGTTTTTCCTTTTAGGAGAGAGCTATCAGCTGGTGGGAAGAAAGTATCTTTGAGCTGACCAGAAAATTAACTAATGCAGTAATTCTTGTAGGCTAGTATGTGTTACGTTTTTCTACTATGATTTGTGTCAGACTTCATCTTAAGTTTCCAGTCACTTAAAACTTAGTAAGAGTAAACTATTTGCATTTTAGAAAACAGAGTATATGCTTCCAAATCTGGCCAGAGAAACTACAATTGTTGCAGTAAATTCTGTTGCAGAAAATTTGTGTCAACTCTCTGTCTACAGAATCAGAAGACACATGATGTAAAACTGAACATCATTCAATCTTCAGTTCCACATTTATCACTTCAGAATGAAGGATTTTACTGTTTAAAAAAATAAAATCTGAACCTAACTTGATTTTCAACTTCCTCTTTGGTTCCCGTTTTAGCATCTCTTGACATTACTGTTGTGTTGGCGGGAGGTGTCATATTGCTGGGCTTTTGAGAAAAAGGTTTACTGGCACTGGCTTGAACAGCACCAGGGCAGATTTTCTGCTGTGAAGAAGGTTTATATGTTACCATGCTTCTTAAATCTGTTCTTTGACCTCTGCTGAAGTGGCTAACGGTGACGGCAGAATTTTCTGATACTGTCCTACAGTAGCTTCAGTGCAGTGTGTGCAGCCTGCTGGGGCTCTGAGCAGGCAGATGGCATTTGCTGCAACTTCAAGGAAAGAGTAGGGAATTTCTAGCTGGAAGCATTAAGTCAGGATAGGAAAGAAGGTAGACACAGTGGCTTTTTCATCTCATCACAAGGCGCTGTGATTATTTTGCATAGCCTCCTAACAAACAGCCTGTGTGGCACTTGCCATCAGCCCTCTCTTCGGGTTTGTGTTTAGTATGGAAGGTAAAATGGGGACATTGTTGAATCCTATCTAACATGTCAGTTCTTCAAATAAGACCCATAGAATTGCAGGGCTGGTCAAAAATACCTCCAGAAAGGAAGTACCCGAGCTGCTTACATCGCTTTCTTCTCCCTTTAATACTTGGCAGGCTTTCACGTAGCTTGGTCAGGAAGTTAATACCGGGTGGTAGTTGGAGAGGTCACTTGCATCGAGCAATCTGAAATGCTAGCTGCCTGCTCTCATCTTTAGCCAGGAAGGGCACAGGCAGTCACTTGATTTCTTTCTTGATTTATTTATTTATTTTAAATTTTATTTTACTTTTTTCCTGTGCTGCTTCTAAGATGTCCTGGTGGTGCAAGACTTGGCAAAGAAAATGAAACCTCTATCCACTGTTTGATGGTTGTGTCTAAAAGGAGTTTCTTGCAAATTACTTTTTGTGAGAAGTAGCCTGCTAATTTTTGTAGCAGGGAGAAGCTCTGAAGGTAAGTGGCACCATTCCAGGTTAGCACAATGATTCACAGCCCTGAGCAGGGCAACAGGATGCAATTTAGCAGCCTCAATGGGGGAGGAGGCACGGAAATTTTTTAAAATACTATTTCCATTGCCAGGCCATTTACTTACGAAAATTCTTATGCTGGAGCCTGTCTCTGCCCTTATCTTCTGCTGCTGACCCTCAAGTTTCTTCCTTCCTGCTTCTCAGATGGAGCCTGGATTTTCACGTTGCCTCTGACTGATGCTTCTTTGCCTCCTGCTTCCTACCAGCTGTGTCTGTCATATTCATCAGGCAGGTTATAGGGCTGGAAGCGAGGTGGAAACAAGAAAAAACCCGATGTGTTTTTGTCTTATGCCTGTTTGCCGTGTCTTACACATGGACTATATGATGTTACAAGTTTGATTTGTAGGCAATATACATGTAGAGAATAGCTTTCTGCTTCATTCCTGTATTAGTAACTGAGAGATTGAAAACACTTCAATTACCAGATGGGCTGAGTGTTAATTCTCATGAACTTGGAAGCTTAGAGTTTATATTGTATATCTTACTCTTGGATTATAGTTGTGTGTGTTTATTTGTGTAAGTATGGGGTACAGCATGTACTATTTTGATGTACTATTTTTGATGATCACTGTATTGTTCCACTTCCTTAAAATAAATAAAATAAAAATAGACTAATACTTAGCAGCATGCTGAGTGGTGAAAGGTTGATGTTAATTAAATAGGACTGTTAAAGTGCATGTATGAAGAATTAGGGATGGTGCAGAACCTTTGTAAATACTTCAGCTACCCCTGCCTTTAGGCTGTCCAAATGCTGTGAAAATACAAAGTTTTTCAGTGCATTATAAAGCAAAATTAAAGAACAAGACAAAAAAGTGTTCCTTTTATATTGGCACTACTTGGGCCCCTCATTCGTGCATGTGTAAGTTGGGCAGCAAGAGGAGAGGTGGGAATTGAAATACAGAACTGTTGCTGAATTGTTACCTTTCAGTTCCTTTGTTCAGCATGAGATTTACTTTAGGTTTACTTTAACCACGGTAAAATAAACCTGGTTTTCCAAGAAGCCTCTGTATAAAAGAGCTAACAAAATATATCAACATTTGACTAATGCTTAATTTAATACTTTTTCATGAAAAATACTGCTGTCTTTTATTTTTTTCTTTGAACTATTTTTGTTCCAAAGTACCCAAAACTCTCCTATAGTGACATGGCTGTTTCTGTAAACACTGTCCATGGGCTGGCTCCAGGACTCTGTTTGTTCAGAGCGTGAGTTGGGAGACTCCCTTCCAACGGAGGAAATGGGCTGATGCATTAAGCTTTCGCTGGAGATTGTTCACATCCACAGAAGCTATATCCTCTGCAGAAAAACAGGGCTTGGATTCCTGCCACAGCGTGTCCGTGATGTTAACGAGTGGGAGAAACAGTGTGTTTGTTGCCTGCTTGAGCAGTAATCTGCTAATTCGGGGAAGGGGTGAGAAAACAAAGTGGAGTTCGATGAAATTAAATGTGACACTTAATCCTGTTAGCACACAGAGGGAAAAGCTTTGTGTTTTGTGGAGGGTAGGGAGGGGAGCTATTGAGTTTACCTGAAATCTATGCATCGGGAGGAACCAGATCAAGTGGGATCTGGATCCATGCCTTGTTTCAAATACATCATCTTTGCCAAACAGAAACCTCATCCGAGTTTCTTTAAAACTGAAGCCCTGCTTGTTTTCATCCCGAAGCAACTGTTGTTTAATACAGATGAGCAACTTGATCTTCTTGGGTTGCTCACATACCATAGTGATGAGCCTCACCAAAATACTAATAAAGAAGTTTTAAGTTTACTGCCTATTTAGGAGAAAAGAAAGTATGTTCAGGTGAGTTTTGTTGCTATCTTCATGGTGAGTTTAAATCCTTTTTTTGGTTTGAGGGTTGCTGCTTCAAGTAATAACTATTACTGCTCTCAGTTTTTTTCTTTGGTGTTGCTAATTTGGCAGCCTGAGCCTAAAATGGATTAAATTACTTTATAAGTTGTCAGTTAGATGTTTGGTGTGACTGCAGCACACAGTGGTGCTGAGCACAGTGGTTTCTGTGAGATCCCTGATGTAGTTCTGGATCGCAACGGGTGAATGCACTGGAGGGAGCGTGAGGCAAGGCAGCACTCACTGGTGGGGCTGGTAAGCCAGTTACACCAGTCAGTTGGTTAAATCTTTTTTTGTAGGCAGTGTGAAGAAGAGAGGAGGAAGGAGGACTGTTAGGGAGACTGTGGAGCTGGAAATTGCATTTCTCTTAAGATGCAACTTAGAGGAAAGCACAAACGAGGCTTATTAGAAACTGTGATGTGGGGCACAGAGGCTGCCATTGTGTGGTAACTGGAGGTAGAGAAGGTGGTTTAACGGGGAGAAGAAAGGTGTTTGTTGACTTTGATAAGCCTAGACTATGACAGTAGTTGCTGTTTGATTCAGCCCCTTTGAGAAGGGGTAGCTATAAGAGGATGTAAGGGGATGATGACTTAGATTCGTCTTTCTGGCAGTAGTCACAGAATGTGACTGTTACAGTCACAGCAAGATTTTTTTTGCCTTTACTTCAATGAAGAATGTTGTCTAAAAGTAAACCTGGAAGAGTCCCTGATGGGGGAGGAATGTAAGGATCAGTTGAAAGGACTGCAATTTAGATTTTATGCATAAAGAATCTGCAAGACTGTGTGTTTGGCTGGGTTTGTGGAGTTGCAAGCATTAATGATGTGTTTTGAGTTGGCAGGCGTATTTTTCTTGAAGTGATGGACGGATGAAGAAAGACTTCATATGTACCACTGGACACAGACCTGGAGTAGAGGCAGCTTTCCTGACCACATTCAGTAAAGTGGCAATTTATTTTAAAATTGCAAAGTAGATCATCCAGAGACGTGATGCCCAGAAGAGCTTTTCAGGATCTCCACTTTATAAACAAGTGGAAGATCTTTCTGTGGGTGGAGGGGGAAGGTAGCTGAATAAGAGAGCTAGGTCTGGACTGTCACAGAAATGATTGACAACTCAAAATGCATGGGTATGGAATAGTGCAAATATCTTTGGACTTTGGCAAGAACACTGTTAGCTAAGTTAACCTGAAAGAGGTCTAGGATGGAAATAGAAAAGTGAAACTTGAGGCAAGTACTATGCTTAGAGATTAAATGAAAATCTGTGTAGTGAATGAAGAGGTGAGGAGATTGAAGGATCTAAGATGGGGAAAATTGCTGAAGGACAGAAATACCCTAATAATGCACACTTCTACAGAAAACTTATTTGTAAATCCATAAGAAAGGGATATAATTAGAAACAAATGAACCAACTAAACTATTTTAACATGGTTATAGTAACCATAAGCATTAGCAATAGGAAATGCTTCCTGCGTTGCTTAATTCTTGCTCTGTGAATTTAATAGCACTCTTAAACCAAACAGCAGCAAGAAAAATTGACTGTACAAGTCTTTCAAGCATTGTGCCAAACCCCATTCCTACTTGTCTGCGTAAAAATGACATTTTAGGTTGGCAATTTCCCTTTCTTGAAAGGATCTTTATCTAGAACTTTCTTCAATAGAGGATAAAACATGCATCCACCATACTCCATCTGCTTGGTCATGCAAATACTGTCTTGTAACTATTGAAATGCCAGCCTCTAGCAGAGTCTCACAGCTTGAATGCCATTTGCCGCAGTTCATTCAGCAGCTGAGCTAGCTCTCTGGTGGGTGTAGAGGAAATGTTAGAGGCTAGCTGAACACAGTTTAGGTAATTTAGAGAAGGATGCGAAAACCCTTATTAAACCCCTTTGACGCTCAGTGGTGAACTTTTAATTTAAAGATGTTAGGAAACTAAGTTGTGCTGAATAGTAACTGTAAGCTTCTTTCTATTCAAATTTTGCTGCTGATGTGAAATCTTAAATTAAGTGCAGCTTTGCAGTATTGCTCCAGCAGAGTCTGAAATTCTTCTTTACCTTAAAACTCTGATTTTAAAGAAGTTAGATTTCCTGGGGAAAAGGGGCCAGCTACTCTATTATTCTGGCATAGTGTGCAAGCTGGCTGTTGAGTCATGTACTTTTGATGCTAGTAATGTTCTTGAGATTTCCTGAAGAGAGTGACTGGAATAGTACTTGCTACCTGACCGTATCGAACTCGGACCAAGCAAGTGGCACACGTAAAGCTGAGGCACTTGGGGTTGGGTTTTGTGTGTTTTGACTGTGCAAAAAATGACTTGCAGAAACAAGTGTTTACGTGTAGAGAATTTGAGGGAGATAAGTTAACAGAGAGAAACTATGAGCCTCAAGGGTCTTTGTTACAACTAGAGCCAAGACTCATGAATTAAGAATTCCGGTTTAGAGAGTGCACATAAATTACCTCTTGTTTTAAAACGGCAAGTCTTTGTCAGGTTATGAAACAAAATAGGAATTGTGCAAAGGTTTCCTGATGAAACTCAAAAGCAAGGTGAAACGTGTTTGTAGGTTTTTAATTAAGCACTTAGTCAGTTTTGCAGCAAAACTTGCCTTCCCTCTTGAGTCTGTGATCAAACTCCTCCAAGAGAAATGTATGAGACTATGTAGGTCAACTGAATTGGAGGGAGGTTTCAGGGCCTAGTTTAGGTATAAAATTAGAGGCGCTCTGTCTTTGGACATAATTTTGATACCATGTTCAGTGGCTTGGGGGTTTCCTGTGAAGCAATTTACTTCAGATTCACTTTTTACAGTTGCTTCGGTTCAACTACTAGGTAGTTTGTACTCCATCATCTCTTCAGAATTATACAAGGTAAATCTTATGGGATGCCGTCTGTCTGTCTGCTTTTTGTTTCTCTTTCTCATATTAATATCCAAGTTGTCCAGCATCTATACTGAGAAAACATAAATGCTACAAAAAAGCCTCGGTGTGTCTGTATTTTTGCTGCTTTTCCAGTTTTACTCAACTGGAGATATGAAATTCATGCAAAGGAAGTCTGAGAGTGAGGTGGGCTTAATACTTAAGTTTAAACCTCAAAACTGCTAAAATCACCCTGTAAGGCATGACAGAGATGTTTTGGTAAATCCTCTTCTTAACCGTCAGCCAAAAGTTCATTTTCTGTTCGTGGTTTTTAACTTAACATAAAGTTTCCTTTAATTACACAGTTTTCAAAGTTCTTTCCATTGGACTGTAAGAATTCATGTGCGCTGAGTTGACTGCATTTGGTAAGAAAATTGAAGAGGTTTTTTAAGGTTGTGCAAGAAGCCAGTATTAAAACAGTAAACCTGCTTTCTTATGTTACTGTTATACTTAAGAAATTAATTAATAACAAAGGTCTCTAATGTAAAATTCTGTAGGTCAATGGATGTTTGTTGCTTTGCTTACCTGCAAATTTCTCACAAAATAGCAATCAGGATGTCACCAACATCCAGTGCTTCTGTGCCAAGCAAAAATTACATAGTTGGATTTCTTAATCACTTGATGCTTCTTTTCTTGGTTTCTACAAATTCTGGTGTTTGCTTAATATGGCCTTTTAATACATTACGTCTCAGAGTAAGACTTGTTGATTGTGGTAGGATAGAAATCTTGGTCTCTAAACTAGCAAAGCTGAAAATTCTTGCTAAGACTAAATGATATAGGTTATGTTGGGGGGGTGTGTGTGTGTGTGTTTCATTCCTTGCTTGATTGTTTTTAGTCTATGCACTAATTGTCTAAAGGTAGTCCTGCCCTTTATGTAGCCTTTGAAACTTTTCTAGTTAATAGCTTTAGTAACAAAGCGTGTAACTGTATGTGACCAGCAAAAATGTTTCTGTGCCGTGTCTATCTTGCTGAAACTAATTTCTACCTCTGAGACGTAGTAAATTTTGATATTTATTTGCGTGAAGAAAATGAGATAAATGTTGCTGTTAGAATTTTCTAAGTAAAATCACCTCAGCTGGAGATGGTCTGGAGACACTTGACTTAACAGCTCTCGTCAAAAATCAAAGATACGGGGAGAAGGTGGAGGGAGCCTCTGCTGTAGTACAAGGACAATCATGGTAGTGCTTGTTTTGCAGAAAAGCTTTGTTTAGTTTAGCAACCTTGTAGCTAAATGTTCCCCAGCACTTTGCAGCATAATCTGAGGAGACCAAAGCTATTTAGGAATGGAGGGAATGCAAACGTGGGGTAAAGATGCGTGCCATAGGTGGGGAGTTGAATTCAAGTGTGAGGAAGGAGGGCGTAGAACCTTAATTAGAGATTATTTAATGTCAAGCTGGTTCTTGATGTCCTGTGGCAGTAAAAACTTGTCCCTATGTGTTCGGCTTTTTTTTTTTTTTTCCTGTCATGTTTATAACAAGCAGTTGAGATCCTATGGCAGACCCCAAGGGCTGTTTCTCTATATGAAAGCGAGACATCCTGTTTTGTGTGACTCTTCCCACTCGGGACTGATGGCAGGGCTGGATTTGTGTGCCTGGATAGTTGGGGGGGGGGGGGGGGGGTGGAGGGGGGTGTTAAATAACCGTTATCAGCCTGGAGTGGAGGGTTGAACTAGCAATTCTCTAGGCTGTACTGACATCTGGTGGCAGTTTATATAGTTTTTGAAATGTTTTTCGTTCAAACGTGGGACAATGAGTTATCTATAGTCTGCCTGCTTCTGTATTTTGGGCTGTTTCACTGTATTTTGTGGCTTCTATGTGGTAGCCTTTCTTCTCCCACTGTTTTGCTTCTGACTCACAGGGGGAGGAAAGTTTAAAACTGCTGAAACTAATGTGTCTTTTAGCTAGTTTAATATTTTTTTAAATTTAAAAATGTTCTAAGGACTTTAATTTCAGATTTATTTAATTTTTTTATTCTGTGTGTGTCTTACAGCAGTTACATGGAAAAGGAAACATTTTTGTTAGTTTGGTTTTTTTCCCCTCCCTTCAAAGAGCTGCAGGGCTCAAGAAGGAAATGAATGGGGTGTTCTTCTTTTTTTCAAAATGAAGGCACATACAGTTGTTAAAGGAGAGCCCCGAGATCCACCTCCATTTTTAGGTCTTCCCCATCAGATGGAGACCCTGGGGCTCGTCCTCACATACCCAGATACATAAGTGCATGTATCAAAAATGTAACACGGAATGAGCAGGACAGGAAGAAGCATAGAATTCATTGGTATGGGCTTGAAGTCGTCTTATAATCGTGCCAGGGTTTTTTGGAGAAAATTGGTAACAAATCATTGTTACCAGGACAAGAATTTTTTCGCTGAAGCTGGGTGCTCTTCCCGGAGCAGACAGGTGAGAAGAAAAACTTGGTAATTTTGAGGGAAATGCTGCTCCACTGCAGTAGGAGAACAGCAGAAGTGAATGGTTTGTGGTCTTTGCAGCTGCCACATAAGGGTGGAGACATATGAAGGGGGATCCACCAGACTCTACCTAAGCTCTAAGGACGCCAGCCACGTTGCATGCTCCTTCCCAAATCCAGATCTCAGTTCTCACTTCAAATTGACGTGGCTGTTGTACTTTAGATGTTACTAGTTGCTTTTTGAGGGGTGGCAGGTCAGTGAAAGAGGTAATTTGGTATATCTTTCCACATGTAAAGAACGCACAGCCTTTACTCCAGGATTCCACCAGGCAAGAAAGGAAGTGTTTTAAATACCCTGAAGTCTTCCCTGGGCCTGTTGCTTCGTAAGCAGTCTGTATTCAGGACGGGGATACAGCACAAGTATTTTGCCCCTCAAGTGGGTCGCTCCAGGTGGATCAGGGAGCCGCTCTGTAGGCAGATTAGCCTTCCCTCTGTGCATTATAGATTAATTTTGAGGAAGGTTTTGGAGATGGTTTTGAACTTTTTTCATTTGTAAAAGGCAGTCTAAGAGGGCTTACCATGTAAATAGTGCCCGATTAGTTTAGCTAGTGCCATAATATCCATAATGTTCAGTGGTACGTTCCTCCATATAAATGGTGTCTGTTGTAGAAGTAGCAAAAAGATAAGCTTTTTTAGAGGGCCACAAGTACAAGGAAAGTAGCAGGATGTCAATTCATCTGACCAGGCTGTAAAGGAGTTACACCTCACACTATGAATAATTTTCTCCGTGTTTACAAACTGGGAGTCATTTTCCTTTATTTTCCAGTCATCTGCTGTTGGGTGATATAATCAAGTGCTTCTTGACTATAACAGATACTCTGTAAAGTGAGCAGCTAGTGATTTGCATATGTTGGTACCCAACTTCTTGTCATCACAAGAAATCCTTAAGTTGCTAAAAAGGGAAGATAAAATGTTTTCTTTTCAGTCCTTCCCTTTTATGCTTCATTTTGAAATGAAAGTGAGTGAACGACTGCAGTCTTTTTATTGGCTTGTATTGTGCAATTCAGAATCTCTTCCTTCCAGGTGACGGCAGGGCAGTGCTTCAGTTGGGCAGGCCCTTCAGAATAGGAATTACTATGAGTATAAATGTAGTTCTTAACAGAAGATTTCCTGAAGTTGTTATGACTATCTGATGGGAAGCATACATGTAATATATGTGCAAACCTGACTAAAGTCCTGAGTCACTTGTGTCATTCGTTGAAATGCTGAAGCCAAAGAATATATGGTAAATCTCAAAACGTGTTTGTGATTCTGTAATAGTATGAGACAATAATATAGTGCTTAGTTTTCGTTCTGATTTTTCTTGTTCTGAATTTCTGGATTGTTTTTCCTTCATCTGTTTGAGTTTTCCTTGTCGCTGCATCATTTGCCTTGACAAGTTCACTTCTTTTGTGTGCTGACAATATGTTGCCTGTTACTACGCTAGCTCTCATAAATTTTCTTAGATATGAGGCCAACAGCACCAATAGTTCATAGGCTTATTTTGAAAGCAGAATTCTCTCTTGCTACAGAAAAAAGCCAAAGCAGACATATCTATTTTCTCCTGCTACTTACTTTTTAGCAAATATAGTATACCCTCTGAAGCTACATAGTTGGGGGGGTGGGTGTGCCTTAGGGACATACTGGATTACTGGGTGAGAAGTAATTTTTTAACTTCTGTTTATTTTTCCATATATTAAACTTGGGAAAACTCTTTTAATGTTAGAGGGTCTAACATAGGTTAACATTTTCAAACTGTCTGATTTTAAGCCCTGAAGTCTGAATTACACAGGGAAAATAAAATAATAGTAAATAGAAGTTCTAACCAACAGTAATAAAAGGTGCAAATCAAGAAGATATCATGATTTTGATATCAATAACTTGAATATTAAAAAAAAATTCATCGTAGCTCGTAGAGAATCAAAATAGGTTCTGTTAACAATAGAAATATCAGATGCCTGTCTGCCAAAGGTTGAGAGTACTGTGGTAAATTCAGTCAGACTGCCACAATATTATTTTTCTGCTCTCTCTCTTAAAGGGTTGAAGTGCATTCTGCAAATTTGTGCTTAATCTGGAAAACCTTGAATGAGAAATACCAGGTGTTAAGCAGCTATTCTTGTGGGTCTTTGAAGCTGGCCCTGCCTCCAACAGGGGCTGGGACTAGGTGTTGTCCTGAGATACATTCACACCTGCATCATTCTAAGATCTACTGCTTTTTCATGCTCTGAGGGTGCAGCTCCATGATTTTCTTTCTGCACTTTATGCTTTTATTTCTACTGCTGGATTCATTGTTGAGCCAGCACCAGGATATTCTGTTTCTTGGAGGATCAGCTGGCACAGACTGGCTTGGTTCCTTGATTAAAGGACAGGGATTTCCCTCTTCTACTATATGTCTTGGAAGTACAAACCATAGCCACAGTCAAAATGTAAAAACTGGTGGAGTTTTTCAGGAGAAATGCATTTTCTGAGGGCAGAACTAGCATAGGTGGTTTAGTTGCTGACCAGAGAGCTCATTTATTCAGGACAGACAGCTGGAGAAGGAAACCTCTTAATTCTTGCAAGTTTTACCTTTGCCCTTGCAGTTCATGTTACTGTGTAGCAGACTGGAAGGTGAAGGTAAGCTGTACTTTCAGATTTATTTCAATTTTTCAGGCTCTCTAGGCCTTCTTATGAATGGTGAAGTGGGGCATAGTCCCCCTCTTTCCCTCTCCTGCTGCTGTAGTTCTTTGTGTTGACCTAAGGGATCCCCACCAGGGGATTTTTGTGACTGCAAGAACTGGGCTTTTAGATAGGTGGTTTGATTTTTTCAGAAGTACTGGAATGAAATGCAGGTAGTGGTAGAGGAGAAAATTGTACACTTTGGTCCAACTGAAACATACTTTATTACCAAAGGAAAGCTGTTTCTTCAGAAAGCTGGTGAATATTCTCTGCAATAAACGGTGTTCATGTAACAGTGAGAACAGTTACCAGTATTGGAGCAGCCCTTTTATGGGTTAAGCTCTCGGATAAAGCTCCTCTGACTTTTCAATAGCAAAATAAGTTTTCTTAAAAGTAGGTTGCTGTGATTCTGTAAGATGACTCAGGCTCCCAGTCACTTGCACAGGGTTGGGTTTTTTTGTACATGCATTTTTTTTATTATTTTCTCTTTTGAGGGTTTTGTCTTTTAGTCTACACGAGAAAAACTTTTTCTGGTTTTCATTAATAGATTGCTTTTTATTTTGTTTTTTCCTTAGAGGTGATACATTTAAGGAAACTGAATGCATAATCTATTTCTGAGAGGAAAATATAATCTCAAATGTACCTAGACTGCTGCTAACTGAACTCTTAAATTTACCAAGTCATGCGTTTAAAAGTATGCTTTTCCTCACAGTATTCAAAGGTGTCTTAGAACCATCATTCCTCTGATAATTAAAAATAAGCCAGATATTGTAGGCATTCCTCTAAGCCAGCACTCTAGGATATTGCTTTTAAATTGTATTAAAAGCTTCCAGTCCTTTGGAAAAATTACATGACAGCTTTTACTTGTGGAATGCAAATACAATTGTTCTGCAGGATTGTTACTGTATTTATGTTCACTTATTAAAATGGTGAATTCTCTCTTTTCTGCAGGCACAGCTTGAAGATAGTAAGGAGTACTTTGGAGTGAACTGACAGTAAGCCTTGCAGTACCGTGGTGGCAATAACATGGCTGTCCTCTGGAGATGCTGAAGCTCTGCTGTTTTGAACTTCTTTCTTATACCTCCCAACTTGTGCACAAAGGACTTAACATTGATTGGGATTCGTATGGTGTAAAACAGTCATGAGTATGGGGGTTCTTTCTCCCTTCACTTGACACCTGCATGTTTCCAGCAATCAATGATGAAGTCTGTACTGGGTCTGCTGACACTTGGGTCTGTTTTCAAGAGCTCTGAGTGACAGGTACTGTAAACATCCTACACTCTCAGCTGTGGAAACTAAGAAAGCTGGGAGAAGGCTGTTTACTCTCCCTGCCTTAGAAATCACCCAGAGGACAAGGACGGAATATTGCGAGGTCTGTGTTTATTGTATTTCTGACAACCTGTATTTCATATTTTACGTCATGGTGTCAGTAAACAAATAATAGCATTATATCATGTCATCAGTGTCTCATGTTCTGACCGAGGTCAGGAGGGCCTTACAGTATGCTTTTAGCTGCACTGCTGGCTTGAGGGAAACTTAAATAGTAGCAATAATACATTACAATACTTTCATCTTTAATCAGTAACTAAAATGGAGTTGTCACGCTGTTTATTTATAGGTGGTGGTATATACAAGTTACAGCGTAGACATCCTCAGGTTGGCACATCAGTAGTATATTTAATCAAATCATCCCTAAATGTTAGGTTCTTGTTTTCTAAGATTCACTCGGTTCTCATTTCCTACCCAATAGGGCTAGAAACAGAGGTCACAAGGCAGAAAAGGTTCTAGGGGACTTCAAATTTCAGTTTCTTTTCAAAGAAATTCAGAGGTGTCAACCCTGATTAACTCTATCTCTGAAGTAACTGAATTAAAGATACAGAGGTATTTACCTTTTATGTTTTCAGCTTAGTGTTCCCTGTCACTTGCCTCCCAGACTGTATTATTCTTTGTGCTTTGTCCTGGCAATCTTCCTCTTCCTCCTTATGTTTCTTTCATTCTATTTGCTGTAACCCAAGTAGAGCGTCTCATTTCAAATGTAAAATAAGCTGAAAAAAATATTTTTCCTTTAAAATCTGATGTCCTGCTGGCATGTCTAAATCCTCATGAAATGTACTTTTGCAGCTCTTCTAAAGCAGTGACTTTGGCAGAAAGAATATTGTTCCCTCTCTTTTCTTAGTTCTGGGAGGGGATACCTTTTGTGCTAAGAAACTTTTCCCAATACAGTTGAATTCAAAGATCACCTTCTAGCTTCTTTTGCAATACCATTCTTATGTCTTCCTGCTGGTTCAGCTTTTTAGCAAAGACATTTAAATGTAAAATCTTTGAAACAGGGGCTGTTCTAAGCATTTAAATAACAGAGTCTGGAAAGTGATGGGAGTGGGAAGAACATGGGAGAATGGTAAAAGATTGTGTAAGGATCAGTAGTAGTACTTCTACGAAATGGACAAAAAAAGAATTCAAACTGTTAGGCAGAGCTAAAAGTCAGTTATTTGAAGCAATGATTACTTTTCAGTCTCTGGCTTGTCTTCCTTTTGGAAAAAGGAATTGGAGGGGAAGCCAGAGTCACAGGGGCTGTTAGTGCTGTAGCCAAGGAGTAAGTTGATGAGTAAAAAGCAGATTGAGGTCTGGTTGTGCGGTAACAAACACCAGTGCTTCAGGTTTGTGGAGCTGTAACTCACGTTTTGTGGTGTTAATTTCTAAGAAAATCAGAGTTAGCCTCCTGAAATGATTGTTTTAAGGAGACATTATTGTTTGACTAGTCTGAACAGCTAGAGGGTAGCATTTGCTAATACACATGGTTCCCTTGGCAGAGAGCTATTTGAGGGTGATGGAACACACAGTTATATCCTCCGCTGCATGACAATATTGATTGTACGCTATGTTGTCAAGGAAAGACAACCTCTGAAAGGATACAACACCCTGAATTGGTGGGCTGTGGGTTTTTTATATTATTCTTACCTAGATTTGATTTAGGTTTGGAATCGTTATTTTATGTGAATTGGAAAACTTCTCTATTGTGCATTTAATAGTGAAATTCCATCTTCAGTTTCATTATTGTAAGTTAGGACTGTTGGAGTCTTTCTTGTACATTCTTCTTTGGCCACAGTTTCCTGCCCTTTCACTTGTGCTGACATGAGCTAATTCAGTGGCTTGACGCTGCTGAAAACTAAATAAGCAAAACAGCTTTTATGTGGATCAGCTTACTCCACCACTGTGCTGTGGCCTAAAATGCTACTGAAAATGCTGATTCCTTCAGATATGGTCACTTTTCTGAAGAGCTAGAACAGAGTTTATTCTAAATAGATTATGAAATCCTAAACCAATAAAATGGTGAAATTACAGGATTTTTTATATTTTTGTATTTCATTTGATATTAAATTCTTCTGTTAATGCTGTTTGAGCACAGTTGCAAGCATGGTGCTAAAATAAATTCAGGTAAAATTGGATTAAAATTTCTCATTTTTTGAATGCCATTCATGCTTCTCTTTGAAAGATTTTTTTTATGAAGTCTAATAACTAAATTGTGTTGGTAATAGGGAGCAACCAGTAGTTTTGTAAATTGTAAAGGTATCCTCTGATGTATTTGCACCATACTGAGCACTGTATAAATTGCATTATTTCTAGATCACAGAGGGTTGTTCCTCCCCCCCAGGTATCACTTGCCAAGCCAAAGGCAAATGTTATGTCCTTTTCTTTTGTTAATCTCAGGCTTCAAAGAGTTTAAGATTCTTTCCAGTCTATCAATTAAATATAGAGCTTTCCCATTGTGGAAAAAAAAAAAAAAACAACCAACAACAGGGCTGTTTCAAAAGCTCTTGCCAGTAATGAGCTTTGGATTGGGTCCATGAAGAGGTAATCTGAATAGCTACCACAGCAAGTCATCTGTGGGAAATTGCTGATTGTAGGCATGGGTGCTTTTTTTATTTATTTTTGAAGGGCAGTTCTGCCAAGATGCAAAAGTGTCTTGCTCCAAGTATGTTTTGGCACCACCTGGGACACTATCATTCTTGCATGTTAGGACCAACATGTGGCATTGATTATGTTTTAATTTTTGAATGAGGAAGAAGAGGATAGGTCTTATTAAAAATAAGGAAACCTGGTAAACTTAAGTGTAGGTATTAGAATTTTCTTCCTCTAAATGCTTAACACAGATATGAAGCAGTATTTTTTTCCTCCCCCCTGCTACATTTTTGATTACATAGTCCCTCTAGGTAATTGCCTAACATCCAGTTTTGGTAATGCAGTGAGCAACTGTGGGAAGAATGTGTGGGAGTCCTTGGGCAGAGCTGTTGCTTGTTTGGAGGCTGCAACTAGACCTTGAGGTTTACAAGTGAAATATTAGAAAAACATAGTATTAAAAGTTTCAAAGAGCGGCTAACAAGGGAAGGGAGAGGTGAAGGGGAAAGAGAAGTGACTTGTCCTCCAAAGGGGGGAAAAAAAATACCGCTGATTTTAAATGCAAACACATAAATGCAAATACAGTGGAAGAGAGCAGCAATTGTCCTTGATGCTTATGCAATAAAGAAGAGTTCTTTTTTTATGCAGTAAATCTCACTGTCACTGATTTTAATTGAGTGCTGGAGAATTTAAAGGTCTATGACAAGCTGTTCTGCTTTGAAGACCTGTATCTAAATTGAAGAAGCAAAAAAGAGTTTGGTCTGAATGAAAGAGAAGAAAACATGTTATATGGACTTCAGTCATAACTGCCCCTGAAATGAGAGGGAGGATTCTAGATTTGAATTTTCTCTGCTATGATTGAGATAAACACATAAAAGCAACTGTCCTTCAAACAGGTGTGAAGCATCTGCAATGCAAATGTACATTCATATACAAATATTATTTTTAAAAGCTTAAAAACACATTAACTTAAAATCTGAACTAACGCTTCTTTGTTTGATTCAGGTTTTCTTCAAAATCAGGTTCTATTGTTTAAAAAAAACTTTTTTTTTGTAAACTAATTCTCTTAAAAAGCACATTTGATTAAATAGAATGCAAAAGCTGAACCTTCTTTTGTTCTTGTGTGAAACTTCTGGTCCTTGTCAGCTCTGGGCTCCATCCCAGACCTACTTAGCTACAGTTAGGCTTTTGTCTCCTTATTTTTGACCTTTGGTTTTAAGGATGTTAATGTGAATTAGATGGAAATAAGCTTTTGTAGCAACCTGTCATGGTTTAACGCTGGCTGGCAACTAAGCACCACACACAGCCACTTGCTTGCTCCCCCGTGGTGGGATGGGGGAGAAAATTAGAAAAGTGAGACAAAATTGTGGGTTGAAATAAACAGTTTAATAGGTAAAGTAAAAGCCACGTGTACAAGCAAAGCAAAACAAGGAACTCGTTTACCATTTTCCATCGGCAGGCAGGTGTTCAGCCATCTCCAGGAAAGCAGGGCTCCATCAGGTGTAATGGTCACAAATGGAAAGACAAAGGACATCACTCCAAATGTTCCTCCTTCCCCCAGCTTTATATGCTGAGCATGACATTCTATGGTATGGAATATCCATTTGACTAGTTCAGGTCAGCTGTCTTGGCTGTGCTCCCCCCACAGCTGCCTGTGCACCTGCTCACTGGCAGAGCATGGGAAACTGGAAAAGTCCTTGATTTAGAGCAAGCACTACTTAGCAACAACTAAAACATCGGTGTGTTATCAACATTGTTTTCATACTAAATCCAAAACATAGCACTGCACCAGCTACCAAGAAGAAAATCAACTCTATCCCAGCTGGAAGCAGGACACAACCATTTTATACAATAAGCAAACTTCAACTAAGCATTGCAGCCTATAACTACAGAGCACCTCAGAAGAGAAGCTGAGGGCTTGCTTATTTTAATTAGTGTAATGTGATCACTAAATTACACCTTATTTAACTCTCCAAAAAGGAGAGTAGAGTGAGGCTGGCTTGTGTAAGCCTTACATTTGCAACACTGACTCCACTCCAAAAGAGGATTCGGTTTTGTTCGTGCTACAGTTAATAGGGGATTTTTGTTGCTGCCTTGGTCCTGCTATTAAGCTGTTAAAAAAATACCACAGAAAGACGGGCTGTAATCCTAGCTTTGGACAGACTCTCTGTGCTTCATTTTCTCCTTCGTGAAAGATGACACTTCCTTTGTAAACACAGAACCCCGTGTTGTTTAGGTGTGTCTCTCTTTGCAGTGAAGCATGTTTCTCAAAATCATACCATCACAAGCTAGTTTGTCTCATTGTGTTCCAGCCTTTCACTATGATTTAGATAGATTACACTGCTTGCTTGCGCTGCTGGGGAAGCAGAAAGGATGTGCTTATTACAAGACCTAGTGCAGGGTTATCGTAAAGGCTGCTAAGAGCTCCTTCTCGTGCTTTTGTTGTGATGCCATCCTCCCACGGGTGCCAAGTGGGCATACAGCACCTCTGCTAATGGTGGTTTCAGGTGTGCACTTACAGGGAGCCCACAGTTTGTACAGGCATACCCAGGCAGCTGGGGTATTGAGAGCTGCCCAGCTGTGGCAGCACGGAAATCGGCTCCAAGCCAGTCTCACCCCCTTTCTGAGCTGCTGGGTATATTCTTAGGCTATGGGAGGGTCCAGCTGACTGTTTCATTACTTGAGTTCAGGAGAAATACAATGACCGTTGCCATCAACTAAGGACTTCTGGGCTTTGCATCATTTGAAAGCTGCCTTTCTCCAGTTGTTTCTGCATAGCCTAAAGCACTTGCTGGCTCAGGTGTTCTAAAAAACTGCTGCTAAAATAACTCAGCCGTGGTGGGCAAGGGATAGGTTAATGTTGACAAATGAAATGGTTCCAGGATCTCTAAAATTAATGTTCTGTTTCTTGGCTAGAAATAGATGGCCCTGTATAGCTATGAACTTTGTAAGTAGTTGAACTTTGTGCAACTTGCTTAGCTTAGAAACAGTTTTGGTAAGGATGTTGAGTTGGCACTAGATTATGCTTTAGTTCACAAAGTACAGATGAAATATGTACAGTGGTAGATTTTTTTTCTTAGCAGTAGCCGTACTCACTGCATAGATATTAATGGAACTGCTAATTAAGATACTGCAGCCTGACTGTGTGATTTAATGTGAGGTGTTTAAAAGCCATGTAGATGTGGCACTTAGGGATATGGTTTAGTGGTAGACTTCGCGGTGTTACATTTACGGTTGTACTCGATGATCTTAGAAGTCTTTTCCAACCTAAACGATTCATTAATTCTATTATTCTAATTGATGAAATGCTACAATATGCTTTGTGCTGCCTGCATGGAAGAGCAGATCAAATCTAAATTGAAATAGATCATGTTTTATTGCCTTGGGGTAATTGTGCGTAGCATACAGCCTTTGAAATTAGAAGTGACAAAACCAGTTGTCTCTGTTGCCACTCAGATTAGGTGTGTGTCATAACATATAGGTTTGCAAAAACAGGAGTGACCAAACTTGTCTACTTCTCGCTGAAAAGTCCTGACACTCATGAAAAGTTCCACAGCCACTCATATTCATGGCTAGAAGTCTGTCACGTTGACTTATGGGGACCCTGGGCCTTCTGATCACCATTGCAGTGCCACCCTTCTGACCCCAGGGGAGGGCTCTCCTGTGGATATTTATCACCTACTTTCCCTGTCGGAAGTGAAAAGTATCAGCTGCCTTTTTTGGTCAGCCTTGCTGAAGTTTGCATGCTCTAAAAGTTTCAGCAACTACCCAGACTGAGGGGTGCTTGGTGATACTACACCTTGGGAGACCAGCTCTATGCTAACTAAGATCTATTTTCTGATACTTCCAGTGGCAAATTTTATTCTGACAGTATGTGTTCACCTGTACTTAATGTTTTTCGTCTCTGCAGAGAAGTGTGTGTGTCAGCCCAAATGCTCCTCAGTGGGGCTTGGCTGCTCTTTAGCTCAGAGATTTGGTTGGAGCTGTGTGAGCTCACCACATATGGCTTGGTTAGGCTAAGAAAGGAGCCGGACTGAAACTTGGAGGACAAAAGAAGTTGAATGGAAAATAGCTGGTAAGATTTTTCTATGAACTGCTGAGCTCGTCCAAGTGGGGGAGGAAAAGGATTGAAAATGAAGAATAGTAAAGACAAATTGATGTCTGAACTGTCAGTTCAGAAAACTCCAGAGACAAACTGAATGGAAATTTTTCCCCTGAAGTCCCCATGGAATTGTTAAAGACAAATCTAAATGGAGAACAGTACAGATTTACGTCTTTGTCTACAGGAACAGAATAATTATTGGCAACCAGAAAAGAAACTCTCGTTTCTTGGCAGGAAAAGAAAGAGATTTGGTTTAAAGATTTGAAATGAGTTGATTTAAGGTCTTTCAGGGAAAAATACAAGGTTTTTATGTTTACAATAGAAAAAATTTGTGGAAATGCAGAGGTGGGAAATGAAAAGTATTGGTTAGGGCTTGAAAATACGGATGCCTCTAATTTGTTTCTTCGAGTATATTTGTGGGATGGAATGATGTCTGAACATCTGCCAAATGCATTGTTTACAGCAAGTAAGGTGATTACCTATAAAGGAATATAGAAGTACCTGCTTCAGATTGTGGTCTGTCACTTAATTTTAAAAGAAGGCTTACCCTGAGTATTTTAACAAAAATGTGATTTCTATTTCACATTTTAATATGAAAGGAAAGGTAAGGTAGTTCATTCTGTCATCATCTCCCAGCCTGAGCAGTCTGAAGAATACATATGGATTTTAGCTGAATAAAAGTTCACAATGAGTTCTTAATTGCTGTTGGAGGTGTTGTTTGGGAGTTTCTGGGTTTTTTAGTAGATCATGCTGTTCTTTTGATCTATTTGATGTTGCTGGAACTGTCTGAGGCAGCATTAAGCTGGTTTTACTCTCTTTCCTTGTTCTTTCTCTAATCTGTATTTGTATGTAGTAAAGGAGGGAGAAGTAAGTATTTTGCTTTGGTCCATTTGGGTTAAGATTCCTGTGCTGTGCAAAGATTTTTGGTGAGGCCTTCACAGGCTTTTTCATATTGCTGGTTTTGTACCATCCATTAGTTCTGTAGCGATGTGAGAGAGTGAGTCACGGACTGTGTGCTCTGAGGCTTGTACAGTGCAAGATCCTAGAAGAGCAGGGGCAGCAGCCTGGGCCTCTGTGCCCTTGGAGACATCCCCTCCAACTTCCCTGCTGAACTTCAAAGAAACTTCACAGGTCTGTCGACTTTAATTTCTCTTCAGATTAACCTGAAAGGGGGAGAAATGCATATGGGTGTCACCAGTAGGGCTTGTTCACATGACTTAGCAATCGAAGGGTTTTTTTTAATGTCTGCTCTTCTGAAGATAATTTGACCAAAGACACCAAAAGATATGGGTAGGGGGAGAAAGCTTCACTTTTTTCAAGCAGGAACATTGGCATTTTTGTTACCTGGCTCTGGGGATTTGCCTATACATGGACTTGTTCTGAACAGATCTCCCTGATGCCTCTGTGAATAGAACAGGAGCTTCCAGAAATAATTTGGGTTTTGAATCACGCATTGCATTTGAAATGCACACTGTGCTTTAATAGTAACAGGCAGGTTTTGGGCATAGACAAGTTTTTGACAATTCATTGAAAACAAAACCTTTTTGTTTTCCGTATTTCCACAATTCTCTGCTTCGAAAAAATTTCTGAGAAATGTGCTTGGATCCAGCGTGTGGTTTGTGTGTGAACAGTGAGGGCAAACCTGCAACAGAGGCACTGTGACTCAAGTGCGATGTGGGAGACTGAAACACACACCTCTCTTCTACCCAATTAAAAAATGAAAGCAAGTATTGAAGTCTTGACAACACTTGCAAAACCAAAAAAGCACCCTAGCCTGCATATGTCCCCCGCAACTTCCCATGTTCTCATATTCTGACCAACTTTACTCCACTGTTTGTTTATGGAAAACATGGAATATACTCTGAAGACCTTGACATGCAGCCTGCTTGAGAGTATATTTTCCAAATTAAGTCATTTTAATTTCTCGTTTCTTAAATTCAGAAGCATCCATTTACACTTGGGATATAATTTTATTGTGGAGAAAGGAGGTGGAGGAAAGAGACAGTCAATTGAGAACTGATTGTGCACACAGAAGAAAGTAGAGAAGCATTTTTCAAAGGGCCAAATGGTCTGACTTAATCTTTGTTGATGCTGACAGTCCTGTGGACATCAACATTCAGCAAATGGGGCTGTACCCTTCTGAGATTGTGCCTTGCCTTTTACCATACCTCCTGCTCAGCATCGCTCCCGCTCACCTGTCTGCTCCGTGGAACTTGCCTGATCCCCCTACTGGGGATTGAGGACCTACTCTCACCTGATCTGTCTCCCACATTTTGCGTTTCATAGCTAAGAAACTGAGAGAAATTGGGCTGAGAAGAGGGAGCTGCCCATGAAGGTTCAAGAGGGGCTGAAGTTAGTATGATTGCCAGCAGAAAGAGACCTAGAAACAGGGCTGCAGAAAGGCTTAGCAGAAGCGACCTGAGGATGTCTTGAGTAGAGAGAAGTCTTGGGAAACAAAGAGAAGAGCAAACCTGGGGAAGGACAGAGCTTGGTACTTGATACAGAGCCTCAGCACTGATTTTACAGGAGAGGAGATGGCATGGAATCCTGCACAAGAGGGCATAAAACGCAAAAGGTGGGCAATGTGTGTGTATAACATAAAAAAGCAGCAAAATAAGACCACTCTGCCTGTGCAGGCTTGCGAGGGAGAAACTGGCAATACTGTACCAGGAGAGCACATTGAACCTTTTCTTGAGGGGGAGACTTGATAGACCTTTAGCCTGAAACAGGCTTGTGTCCAGCTGATGCAGGGAGGACTTGTAATTGTTTGGAAAAGACCATCTATACTGTTGCAAGCCCTATTACGTGAGCTTCTCCTTTAATGAAGGAAGGACTGGTCCTCCCACACCAGTCCAGTGATAACCAGCTGTTGCTCAGCCTTGAAAGGGCAAGGTCATCTACTAAGAGCCTGGTCTGTGGTGTCATGTCCCCCTGGAAGGGGAAGGCTTTTGCTCCAGTCACCTGTAGCCCAAGCCTCTGCACCATCAAAGGAAGATGATGGGGGCAGCAGGGAATACAGCCTGATCCTGTTAGGCTGTATTGAGAGAGAGAGTTAATTCACGACAAAATTATATTCTTCAGCAGCCTGAACAAAAAGCAACGTATAAAGCAGCCAAAGATTTAAATTTATGTTACCCAAACCACCTGCACCAAATCAAGCTACTCTGAGAGCTTGTCTCCTATCAACAAGTGATTTTGGAATGTTGGAATGCCTCCTTTAAATGTTGTCCTCGTCCGAAGCAGCGTTTTGGAGGCAGCTCTGCCATGTCTGTAAGTTGCAAGAAGCACTGCGGTACAAAATGGGAGCTGCCCGTTCTCTGCCGGTCCCTGGGGTGGCTGTGCAAGGGGAGCAGATGCAGGGCTGCGAGAACGGAGTAGAAAATAAGTTTGATAATTGGGATTTATGTTTGGGCACTTTTTTGTCGCTGAAGGCTGTGAGGCTGATGGGGGGTGGGGGGTGGGGGGGGTGTTGCTGCCCCTGCTGCCTCTGAAACGTTAAGAAAAAGTAATAAATCATGTCATCAGCATTGCTGCTGGTTTGGCACAACACAAATTTGCTGTTCTTCTCAGCACTGTTTTCCGTCCAGCCAAAAAAACAACCGAAGAATTGTTTTTTTTCCGGCAGAATTAAAAGAAATAAAATAATTTCCTCAGCCGTCCGTGGGGCCCGCTGGCCGGAGCCATGCTGGGTGGGGGTGGCTGGGCCGGGCAGCCTCCCCTGCTGCGGCCGGCCTGGCTGTGCCGGGGCCGCGGCCTCCGCCTCAGGTACGTGGGGTGACTGTCTCACACTGCCTCGAGGAGAAACTGGGAATAATTTGAGGCAATGAAGTAGTAATAAAGGTCGGATCTTAATGACTGAGGACATAGCCTAGCTTACTAACTCCTGTTTTCTGTTGCAGGACAGGGAATGTGATTTTTCTGCTTTAACTCCAGGTGAATGCTGTACTCTGCTTTGTCTCCCTGCTCATTTAGGATTTAGGCAACAGGTAGTTAAGACAGTCTGAAATATTTTTGCAGCTAGCTAGTCCATGAGTTCTAGCAGTTCAGGCCTATTTTTGAAGGGTTTTGAGGCAGAGATGTTGACAACAGCTTGCAGAAAGGACAGCAGGACTTTTGTAAAGTTCTCTTTAATGTGCCAGCATCTGGGTACCTCAGTCTCACTGCTAACCAGTCTGTAGGTTTCAGAAACTTTTTTTTTTGCTTGCTTGTCATGTCCCCTGTTTCTGGAGGTGGAGAGAAGTAAGACCTTCAAGCCTATCAGAAGCATAAAACTCTTTGTTTGCATTTTCAGATGAAGCTCCAGCTCCAAGCTGCACAGTTGACAGAGACCAGCTATGATTGCATCTTACATCTTGCTGGCTCTTTTCAATATACGTTTGTCACCCCTGAGTACTATCTTCTCTGTCCTGCTATATTCTGGAACAAATCTTTGAGGAAGGACAGCAAAGGACAAGATGGTAACATTATACCATCTGAGATGGCTTTTTAAGGATGGTGTGCAAGTCCAAATCATTCCTTTGGTGCAGGAAAGGGAAATGTTAAGATCAAGAACAGCGAGGTTTGTTAATTTCCATTACAAGAAAGCCCAGTGTACTGGCTTGTCTGTCACTGCAGTTATTTCATCCTTCTGCCCAGGCTTTCTCTCTGCATCTGACTGAGTTGAGCAACATCGCTGTGTTTGATTTCTCTCTGCAACACAGGGGTGTTCACTGGACAGATGTTACACTATTCAAGGTCTAATCATCTTTATGACCTGAAGGGGGAGGTGGGGTGGGAAGTGTAATTCTGAGTGTGTGCCTGACATCTGCTGACACACAACTTCGGCTGCAACCAGTGGGAAAGCATGCTTGACTTAGGCTTAGCACCCTGGTCATACTGCATCCTACAGCACAAATACCGATATTTAAATTTTTTTAAAAATTGAAACTTGTAATTGTGCAAAGCTGTTAGTTTGACTTTTATCAATTGCTCTTTGAGTAGCTCTAAGCTTTTGCTCTGGATAAATAATCACACATTTCTGGTAAGTGCTGCACTTTAAGCCTTCACACCTGAGTATGGTCATATTGAGGAAGTGACCAGCTCTGATGACAAAATCTGTGAGGTTGAGATACTTGCAAGTAACGTGGTGGTTAGAAAGTCAGAAGATTAACCTTGTGCTATGTTAAGGCAACTGTAGGACCAATAAAATGAGCATTCACAGTTCAAGAAAATCTGGAATTTTAAGATGCCTACTGTGTCAACCCAGGCATGACTTGGCAGTAATTGCTGTAGGGTATCTAAATTAAGCAATTAAGTTTCTATTGTGGCAACTGTTAGGAAAGACTGCAGTGCGCATCAATTCCTCCAGGACGCAAATGCACTTTTCCTTTCAAGCAGGAGTTGTGGGCATTCACATCCTTGCAGGCAAATTACTGAGGCCCTAAATCAGCAAAACACTTTTAAGCATATCCTTAAGCACTTTGTTGTTGATGAAGGGGAGACATAAGCTTTTAATTATCTGTGCTGAACAGAAAGCTGGGAGGCTCCTTGAATATCTTTTAGAACACTTAAATGCTAGCTGTGCCCTGAAATGCAGAACCCAAGAAACTGCTGCCTTACCCTCTAGCTGTACTTGCTTTCTGTGAATATGCTTACTAACCTTCAAGTAGATAGTGCCTTACATCTGATTCTTTGTGGGAATTTTGCCTGTCCCAAGTGCTTATCCGTTTAGAAGAACAGGCATAATGCTGTACTCAGCTTTAACTGGAGCACTTTTGATAGCTGTCCATCTTATCCAAATACTGCTGAGAGTGGGATTATTAAATAATCTGAAAGACAAATGGAGGATGAAGCCAGGAGGGGAACAGATTTTGGTTTTTATATGTTCACATCTGTATCATAACCAGACGCTGGCAGATACTTCAGCCCTACCAGTGCAGCCAGCACTTTGGAGTTCTCTGCAGGAGGCAGAAAAAGGAGGAAAAGACACCCCCTCATACCCTCCCCAAAGCAGCAGGCAATCGCAGCTGTTCTCAAGGAGAAGGTTTGTGTCAGCAGATCTTACGCAGCTATGCTCAGAAAAGTTTGTGTCAGCAGCCATAAAAGCTGGCCTGTCAGCATTTCTGTTTTATTCCATACACAAAATGCATATTTCTGAACAATTATGCCAAAGGCAGGGAATATTTCTTGATAACGCAACTTGGAAGTAGCATCTTCCTGCGGGAGCAATTCACATCACATGCTGCAGAAATCTGTGTGGGTTTAGATGCAAATTCTTGTTGCTGGTACTCACTGTAAGGCTGTGTTGGGAGACAAGTCATTTGGTGTTACATGTTGGCCAAGGTATTCTTGGCCTGATCCACAGTCCATGGAAATTAGTGAATTTCTGGTGATTCTAACCAGCTTCCAAGCATGCCCCCAAAAAGCATATTCGTTATGAAGGAAGCTTGGTGGTGATTAGATTTTTGGCTTCCAGAGTCTTCAGAGAATATGTAAAATGCACACTGATTTCAGTGTGCAGCTGGGATCTAGCTGTTATAAGAGGCAGGACAGAGAGCTGGGATGAATTTTTAATGCAAACTGGTTTACTGCTTTAATATATGTTTACTGTTGTATCTCAACCCCCATTTAACTGTGTTTTAGCTGTTTCCATTAAGAAAGATGTTTTTATTCCTCCATTGTCAGAGGTCACAGTTCAGAACAAATATTTTACTAAGTAACTGTGGTAGAGAAACGGAATTGGGTTTAAATTTCACTTTTTATTGAAAAGGCCTTGATGTTCTGTCCTGTGAGCAGGCAACAACTTGCTGCACTGACCTCATCTCTGCTTACTGGCAAGCACAAGCTATTTAAGAAACAAACAAAAATACCAAGCAAAAAGCCATACTAGAGTAGTTAAGCAGGAGAAGAAGAGCATAAAATCCCCAGACACTCATTGTGGATTTGGTCTCTGCCCATGCACAGAAGCTTGGCTAATTAATTGCATGAGGCTCCAAGTCTGATTTCTGAAAGCAGTACAGACCTCCAGACATGGGGACTCTGGTGATCTAAATCAACATGAAAATTGCTGTGATGCTGAGATTCACCTTGCCTACTTGTCAGTTGTTACTAGTTTGCTGCTGGAGGTTACTACTGCCAGTCACTCGGCCAGCACAGCAGATTTTATAAGGCACCCTCTACTTTTAAGCAGCCTTCAATGGTATTTACGATAGATCTGAATGCTTGTGCAAGGCAGTGAAGGGAATGCAAGAATAATGGGTGCTCGGGAGTGTGCTGCCAGGCCACTGGTGCCAGGTGCTAACCTCCAGCCAGGGTGAGGCCAGTGTCACCATAACAACTTTTTCAAAAAATAATATCCCAAACACTACCAACAGCAGCAACAAAATGTGTGCCAGTTGCTCTGCAGCAGGCATCTGACCACAGCTGAAGCCAGACTTAAGGGAAGACCTAAAGTCTACCTAAGAGCTAACATAACGTTTTAACAAAATTGTGCCAAAAGGTGCAAGTTAGAGGCCATGTTTTCATGGAGTTGCAGTTTCTCTTTTCCATTCTCTTTTTCAACCTGAAATCAGGAGACTCTCAGAAAAGAGAGGAAAAAGTCAAACAATTATGTATACAGGATTTTCTTGTTTTTCCATGGACATTCTAGTAATCTGATATTCAGTCAAAACAAAGACATGAATTTTATCCATGTCAGAAACAGTCTGTCCTACTGTAAAGCCTGGTGACTATTGTCTAGATTAATGTATTTTTGCTTTTTTAAAAATATATGTATAGGTTTTATTTCTTTCCAACAAACATGAACTATTTTTCCTTTCATGAGTCTGAGAATTTTTCCATTCATTTCAATAGGAACTGTACATGACCTCTCACTTTGTCTTTTACAGGGCAGCATTGATCTCTTCATGTGGTTTTTGGAGGGAGGTATATGGATGTTACAGATTTATCTAACCAAAGAAGCCAAGCCTTTGTGCTTGTAGTTCATTGCATGACATCTTTTTATTCATAAATGCAGTAGAGGGGGCACTATACTTGTGGCAGTTGTGTTGGGGAAGGGAATTACATTGCTTTTTCTGAGGTTAATAACAGAACAACAGATTTTGCTGTGTTGTTTTTAGGAGAGAATGACCGAATTATTGATTTTTAGCCATATATGCAGGTACAATTCTGTTCATCTCACAAAATGAAAACAAATGCCGTGAGAACTAACTGCAGATGTTTCTGTATAAGCTAAAGCATAATTCTTTAGGATATCATGCCATCTTGAATACCCATAACCTAGGGGCTGAGTTGATAGTCATGTTCAGTGTTTATCTGTTTTCTCAAAGCCTCCTACAGAAGTACCTTAACACCCATGATGTGCAGGATACCATATACCTCCTCTCATGTAGGTTCAGACTCCTGCACTGCCCAAGTATGTTGGTAGGTACCACAGTGTTTTCCTTACCTTCCTCATCCGTCTGCACACCTTCCTGCAAGTTATCTAGAAGCTAAGGTGTTGTCTCCATTGGTTAGTGGTATCCATGAAGTGAGTGAAAGTGGAGGAGAGCAGCTCCTGAGAGTTTGTAATTCTGTAATCTTTCAACAATTCAAACAATTCTAGTGACTCATGAAAAGATAAGCGCCAAGTGTTTCTCTTTGACTTTGGGAATCAGATGGCAAAACCCAACAAATTAGGCCTGAAAGGGCCAAAGAACCCTTCTGGTTGCCTAAGAGGGAGGAAAGGAAAGAGATCAGTTGATTCACTTGAAAAGCAGTCAGTTTCCTCTTTGTCCAGCCAACCTTAGTGTCTTCAAAAACACCTTTGCCTGACACAGAGCTTAAATTGGTATTTTTTTTCCAGCTTTAATGCTTTACACTGTTACAGCTAATCCCAGTGGAAATATTTCTCTTCCTTTCACTGTTTTTTTCTGTGAATATTTATATAGTTATCTAGCTGTTTCCTTTAGTTCTTCTCCCTTTAGGGCAAATAAATTTAGCTGTTATCTTACTTTCAAAATTTTATTTTTCAATAATAAAGCAGTGTTAAATGTAGTTGAAAGCAGAAATGTAATGCATACAAGATTTCACAATCATTTAGGCTTTTGGAGACAACAGCGTCCATCTTGCTGAGACCAATAATCCAATATTATTAATCAGTCCCTTGTCGGAAGTTTTTTAACATTTGAAATAATAACTGGCTTTTAAAAATAATTTACTGCATGTTACTGGCATGTAAAAGCCTATTGTCAGACTTTACATAAATGTTCCATCCTGTTTTAATCCCAATTACAATGAGAACTTGAATGTTTAATTTTTAAACACTGAATTAATTTTTCCTTTTGCTTGTTAAAACACTGTGAAATACCTTGGAAACTCTTGTGATATCTGACATGGGACTTCATGGTGCCTGATGGAAAGCACTGCATGTTTTCCTTACATCCTGCTCTGGCAATGTTAATGCTATTCATTCGTTAGCAAGTGGGACTGGGAAGAAGTTCAGGTTTATCTGTCTTTTCCTGGGGGAACCGGAAGATCCAGGAGATTATGGGATTCGGAGATTCTTACCTTCTGCAGCATTTGTTTGAATTGCTAGTAACTGAAAAGCTTAAGATACTAAATATATTTGCAGAGCCTCTTAATTACGATTTGTATACCAAATGGTATCCTGCAGTAAGCTTTTTAGTAGGCACTCTCTCCTGGAAAAGTCATGTGTAAGTTAACAAAGATGTAAAGACTAGAATTTGACAGAAATTAGCTCTTCGCTCAATTATACATCACTGCCTATTTGATTTGTTAACTATAATTTTTACAGACAATATTGCTAAGTCATAGAACTTCTGTTTAGCTCAGATTTGTAGATACTCTGTTGAAATGAAATGTGGAAATGACGAGGATTGGAGGTTTATCACTGCTTCCTCTCTAAAATCTTGACTACTACTGGTTAAAACTTCCAAGTGCACTTCAAGGCAGTTACTCAGACGACTGCACCAAGACTAAAAAATACTCTGAAGATGGATCTTTTTAATGGGTTGACCAATAATTTGAGCTTTGCAAACTCATGCCTTTGGCTCCAAGCACTGGAATATTTTGAAACAGGCTTATAATGAGTGATGGAAATTTACCTTTTCCAGGTGACACTATAGACACATTGCCAATATACCTAGTTTAAATTGACTAAGAAAGTAAGCAATAAAATAAAGTCTACAGAGGTATATAAAACTAGAGTTGCTTGGATTTACTGCCAATAGATACATGATGAGTATGATTAAGAGGCACTTTATGCTGACTTTCTAATAACTCTCCGCTAAAATATGTATTTCGGGCAGTTCTGTCAGCTTTATTGTTACTTTTTAATTTTGGTCTAAAGATTTTTATCAGATGCAATTGTTCCCTTTGGGAATTATAGGATGCATAAATTTCTCAAGATGAGAGAGTTTCTGTGATTCATTTTTCTTGGGCTCTGTTGGTTAAGATGAAACTCTTTACCACTGTCTGTAGTGTCGTTTTTACTCTGAATTCTTTTCTTAAATCTTGAATTTGATTTAATACTCTAGCATAAAAAACAGTTTCCTTTCTGTATGAGTGCAGGAGGTCTGTATAGTGGTTTGAATAAAAGAAGCCTTATTCTTTTCATTGTTGGAAAGAAATTGGATTTGAATTCCCGTAATTTTGTTTGTATTACAACTGAGTTCAGCCTGTGATCACACTGAAAGAAGCTAGAAACTGAAGGCCTCCATGAAAACCTACTGCTGTAAAACTAAATGTATGGGTTTTTATCTTCATTTTCAAGACTAAATCAAGTGATTTAATCCATATGTCTTTAAAATAAATACTAAAACTATGTGCATCTTGCCCATGACATAAATGTGGTTTGCTTGTCCAGTACAGGCAACTGCTGCCCTTGATCTGTCTGGCTCCTTGCTTCTGGTCCAAAAGGGCAATGGTATCTCATGACTCTAGCGTCACACGCGCCAGCCCTGTGTAGTTGTAACTACACTGAAGACCATTTCTGATGTCTAGAAAGACGTTTTCTAGAAGAAAAAAAACCAGAAGACTAAATTTTGCCGTTTCTTGGGGACAGGCAGATGAAAACTGATACATCTTCTCATTTTATTTCTTGTAAAATGCTTTGACTTTCCAGTGACAATCCACAGAAGCAACAACAATCAATGAACTGAGTTCATTGCCTGTACACCCCAAGCACAGGCATCTACAGTTATTTACTAAATATCCTTCCTGGCCTCCAGCAGCTGCTCCAGAAGTCTGTGAGTTTCTGTTAAATCCTGTGTCCTATCTACCAACCGTGTGGGGGTGTTCTGGTTGGGTCAAGCTGAATCAATTTTCGGGGGGTTTTGACTATGTCTGCCTTGGCTTTACAGGTAAGTCACACACCCAGCCCTCAGGCAGACATGATTAGGCGTCCTGTGGAGCCAACATGCCCTTGTGCCATCCTCCTGATTCCTAGCTACTGCTCCAAGAGGACGCCAGTCTCACAAAAGTCTCACGTCGTATCTGCCAGCCCTGCCTGCGCATCTCAGATACTTGAGAGTGTCTCAGTGGTACTAGACAGTGTTTCATCTAGAAGTTGGTGTCAGCCACTGTTGTCCTATTGTCCTTTTGGAGAAGAAATTCAAAGGGACATACTGGTAGCAGCCCACTCCACCTTCAGGAAACTGTGTCTGGTAAGGGATGGGATTCATTTCACCTAACTTTAGAGACCGAACTCTTTCTCCAGAGGGAGTCTAGATAACTAGCTTGGTGATATCAACACCTTGAAAGGGTTTTGTGCTGAGGAGGTGAGTAAGATGATGGTGCCTGCTTCTTCCTTGTGACTGAAGAGGAAACCTAGATGACTAATTTGAACTGCAGCCTCAGTGTATGTCTACATGGTATGCTAAATAAACCGTGATTAGACTGCAGGTGTGCGCTAAGGCACAGCCAGGCGCACTGTCCAGATAGCCCAGGAACTCAAGTGTGCAGGGTGCTTTGTGTGGCCATGTGCTAGGCACTGTGCTGCAGCAAGCATCTGGGACTGTCTGTGAGACAGCAGTGCAGGAAGGAGCTGGAACAGGACGTGCTCATGGCCCCTTGGGAGAGGACTCATATTGGGAGCATAGGTATGGCTTTAAGACATTGCCATCAAAGACGTGAAGGTAGCTATGCAGGTATACCCGGGTCCAGATTCCTTCCTGGGGAAACCACCATATGGGCAGGGCTACAGCCCACTAAACTATCCCCATCCTGTTTCAAAAACAGCAGTTAATGAGCTTGGTGACTATGTGAAACCATTTTATGTGAAACTCAATGTGGATTAATTGCCTAAATATTTACTCAGTTTCTCAGGAGGGTTTATGGCACATGCCAAGTTCCATAGTGCTGCTGCTACACTACAGTATTACACTCGCTCGCTCGCCTTAAGGCTAGTTGGAGCTTTCCTGTAAGGGTTGCGCCAAGCCTGCAGTGTAGACATAGTTTCTTGGCAGGAAACTGCTTGTACCTCTTGAGAAATCCTCATAGGCAAATGAAGACACCCATTTCCTCTTCGTGGCAGCAGAAGTTCCCTGGGGAAAGTCCCGTGGTGCTGGCCCTAGGCTGCGTAACCAAGCATACAAGATTGTTGCCTGTGAGTACATGATGAACTTCATCGGTTGGGCAATGGTCTAAAAGCTGACGACTTTTTTTGTTCTCTTTGTCATGCCCTTATCCTACTGTATCCTACAGACATATATACACATAGACATACTGTAATGGGGAGCGTGGCGTGGGTGGCTGTTCTTATAGCTGTATTTTGGAAAGCTAAAAGTGGCTTTTTCTGTTAAAAATGGTGCACAGTGCCCAGAGCGGTGGTTCAGCTTTGCTTCCTCTCCCTGTTTGCTTGGTAACCATAGCTACTGCACTTCCCTTAGTGGCAGCAGATTTCTCAGAGATTCCTTCTTGTAAAATTACTAATGCAATTACTTTACAAATGCCAGCAGAAAACTTCTGCAGTGGAAGTCTAGTCTCTTCCACTGGCTTCAGCCTGTTTCCTGGCCTAACTGCTCAACCCATGAACAAAATCTGCCCCTGGTTTTCTCCGTGCTCAGCTCTCCCTTTGAATACCTGTCACCCCCTTACTGGTTTTGGTTGACAGGAGGACCTGACACCACCTGCTGCTAATCTAAAGAATAAATAACCAGTGGTCCTGGCTTCTGCTGCCTATGTTGATGCTCAGCAGTAAATCTTAAAAGATTGATTATCCTGAATTGTTTTCACCAGCTATTGGAGGTGCAAGTGTTAAAAAAATGCTCTTCATAAAAAGCATGCAAGGATTTCAGGTCTCCTGCAGAAGATGAAAGCTAGCAGGGGACAATAAATCATCACAGGCACTGTGGTACTGCTGATTTGTATTCTTGTAGCACCTATTCCTTAGTCTTGAACAGCCACAAAATAAAAGGCATTCCCCTGCCCCAAATGATGGATAATCTTGGCATAACAGAAGGAAAATAGCAGATGGATATAGATGCATGGGGGAATACAGTCAGCCTGGGTCAGGATGATGCCAGTCTTAGCTTAGCAACTGTCTAACTTCAGTTGAATTTTTGAGGCTTTATGACTTTGGACCATTTCAATGGAGAGATAAGGCATAAACATGACTGTCATTGTACTGTCATAAAAGAAAAGGAGGAACATATTTTGTAACATTTCTAGTAAGTAAGGAAAGGCTTCTTTTTTCTTTATCCTTTTTTGTTTGTTTGTTTGTTTTTTTGTGATACCTGTTTGTAATGTTCTTGTGTGAACAACTCGCTGCTGTAGTTGCCACAAGCCACCACCAAACCAGTGCACTGCCATGAAAGTAAAAAGTAGGTAATGAAGCTTTTTGCTTTTTTGTCTTACAGAACATAGTTGTCAAAAATGCTCTGGCTAGGCGAGAAGGATCCTACTTGAGACTGATGCCTTGGTGCAGGTTTCTACAGCCTTGCTACTGCTGTATACTCTGATTTCAGTGACAGCAGAGCACCTCAGCTAACTAGCCATCACATGTCTACTCAGCAATGAGGCAAATCATTTTTAGGCTTCCTGAGCTGTGTTGGTTATGTTGTCGTTGACTACAGTAGACCTTGTTGGTTAGATTTCCCACTAACTGTTCCGGAGCTTGGAGACACAGCACAGAAGTAAACAAACACTTAACATCTAAATTTCCAACCACAGTCCTATGCTGTGCTGTCTCTTAAATTGTCCATGCAAATGTGTCTGCCAACTGAGATGTCCTCAGGTGTCCTGCTTGGCCAACAGATGTTGCTTTTAGGGTGTAAGTCTGTCAGAAGCCCTGTGTCATATCTTGCTATACTGGTCATCTCTGATTTCTGGACATCTCAGATGTTACCAGACACCTGTGCTTGGGCAACTAAGTATCTTACACACATAACACTGGGGGAGTCTGCTCAGGGCCCGTGAACATGGTGTACATCTTCATTTGGGTGACCTCAAGTGTTGGTGTAAGAACAGCAGCTGAAAGCATGTCTTGATAACTAGCTTTTGCCTAGGATTGGAGGAATGCTCAGCCTAGGTATATGCAGAGTTACATTGCACTAGGGACAAAGGATTCAGTATGGGAGTGGAAGAAAGCTGATTTTCACTAGCTGGGTTACTGATCCTACACAGCATGTTCTCAGTTAAATTTGTTAGGTTACCGTTTACCACAATACCTTGTCAATGCTGTATTCTTGTTTTGAATGCCTTGTCACGCATGTCACATCAACCGAACAGTGTCTTTGCACTTTGTACTCGGTGACTCGGCTTTGCAGGGAATGAGTACAGCAGGAGCTACCCATCAGGGGACAGTGGTGTGAGCATTTCTGCAGCCTGTGCTGGTGTCAGCCTGGGTGCAACCAGCCTACCTTGGCAGCAAGCAAACCTGCTTGCACCTGGAGAAGCAGAGATCATCTCTGTTGCCAGACTCCGTGGTCTGTGCCCTCAGGGCAGGGCTCTGGTGCTGATGTGTGCTTCACGTGTTGTAGGGGAATAGCACTGCATAGCCTGGGCAATGGCATCTCACATTTGCTGATGCCTGGCAGGAACCCAAGGTAAACCCCAGGGCCAAGAAACCAAGTGATCCATCCCCAGGTCCTGCACCTTTTGCTTATAGCCCCCCAAAGTGAAGACACACCACTTCCTCAGTGTTACCTGTCTCTTCCACCCTCCCATGCTCTCTGTGTTCAATTTTCGCATGACTTGGTTGCGTTTTATCTTAATTTAGAGCTAGTTTTGCAGGTGAACAGTGCTGCTGTACTGCCACATGCTATATGACTTTTGCAGCAGTGCTTACATGAGCTGAGATCCTCCAGTGAGCTACTCAGGGTCAGGGGAGTAGCTTGCTATGGCTTTGTACAGGAGCATGGCACAATAAGCCCTTGATTAGGGCCACAGGATGTTAGTTTAATACAAGCAATAAGAGGTTCATTTACAAGGAGAAAAGGAGTGATGCTGCTGTTATGAAAGGCAGGCATAAGGAAGGATGTAACCTTTCGTTCACAGCTGAAGCTGTGTGATTTCTTCTAAATTGTTTTATCACTTAGCTTTCCTAACTGTGTTCATTCCTGGAGGAAGTAAATGCTTTCAATAGAAGAATTCTTGGTTATTTTAAAGTACACCTCCTTTGCAAAAGAATGGGAAGGGTTAGAGAGTGAAGGAGCAGCATTATATCAGTGTGTGAAACTGTGTTATACGCAGAAATACCCACAGGGAACTAGAGTTACCTGTGTTTTGTTGCCATGCAGAGAAGCTGCTTTCATTTGAGTGGAAGTAGAATACTTTTGAACAAAGATCACGAAGATTGATTTTAAATTTTTGTTTTTAAAGACCACTAGCTGTTAGGAGATGTATTGAATTGTGTCCCTTTAGTATTGTATATAGTATGCAAAAATTATAATGATGTGGTTCCTTGTAGAACATTACATTTAGCCTTTCTGGGGTTTTTTTATGCTATCTTAGAAAGTCAGTGCAACAAAGTTTGAATTTTACAGATGTAGAGTTAAAGTAGTTCTATAGATATTTTTTCCTTAATACATCTGTTTTACAGAGTAAGCAACTGATGACATATCCTTGTTCCAATATACTTCAAAAAGGTTGGTGTAGGGTTTTTTTTAAAGTAAAATATATTTTGATACTTTTGTAGCAGCTTTGCTAAAATTTAACTTGGAGTAGCCTTCTCTGGAAAACTCAATTTTAACCACATGCTCAGATTAAGCTATGAAGGGTTGAAACAGTTTACTAGTCTTTAAAAAAAGTAACTATGGAAACCTGCCAAATCTATTTTTTTTAGTCATAATTATTATAATCATAGAATCATGTAATTATTTAGACCTTTAAGAACATTGAGTCCAACCATTAACCTAGCATTGCTAAGTTTGCCACTAAACCATGTCCCTAAGTGCCACATCTACACATCTTTTAAATATCTCCAGGGATGGTGTCTCAACCACCTTCCTGGACAGCCTGTCCAATGCTTGAACAAAGATGCTTGAAGAACAAAATATGCAAAGTATGTAATTTTTTTCTTCCTGAGAATCGAAGTGTCCATTTGCAGGAAATATAAAAGGTTTTGTAACTTCCCTGACAGTATGCAAATACATTGCATAAGGAAGACCTTAAAGCTTATGAAGCAATGAAGGCACTCATAGATGATGTAATATGAAGCAATTCCTGTTATGATCACTTGGAGCAGTAGCTCCAAGGTGTGGTGATCTGGCTGGGATGGAAATAATTTAATTCATAGCACCCCACATGGTGCTATGTTTTGGATTTGTGGCTAAAGGAATGTTGGTAACACACCAATGGGCCATTGATAAGCAGTGCTTATGCAGCGTCAAGGATTTCTTTTTCCCATTCTGTCCCCAGCAAGTAAGCTGGCGGTGCACAGCCTGTTGGAAGGGGACACAGCCAGGACAGCTGACACAAATTGGCCAAAGGGATGTTCCATACCATATAACACCATTCTCAGCAATAAAAACTGAGGTAGAGGAAGAAGAAATGACAGGGGGTGGCTTCCTAGGTGGCCAGCATTCAGAGACTGGGTGGGCATCAATCTCCCCATGGCAAGCGGTGAGAGACTTCCTTTGGTTCACGTGCGTTTTTTAATTTTTCCTTTACCTTTAGACTGTCTTTATCTCAACCCACAGATTGTCTCAGTTTTGTTCTTCCTATTTTCTCCCTCTGTTCCACTGGAGTGGCAGAGTGAGTAAGCAGCTATGCGGGTGCTCGGCTGCTGGCCAGGGTCAACCCACTGCAGTCCTGTTTGGCATCCAACATAGGGCTGAAGGGGTTCAAGATAATGACAGATTGATCAGAGTGTGCTAGACTGAGTTTACAGCTGTTACTTGGCAGGCCAGTACTTGCTGTTGCTGGTCCCAGTGATGGCTTATTCGCTCCCTTAGTTCCCTTATTTGCTTCCTTTCTCGCTGTATATTGAATTCCAGGGCTTGTTAATGGCTTCTTTCACCTTTTTCTGTTTTTTGTGTTGTTTATCACTTTGTTTTGCCTTGCCTGGGACCTCTGATGAAAGTACTGGCCTTGATCTCAGTCTGGTACTTGGCCCTTGCATCACTGTCCTCCCAGTGGCTGGAGAACCATTTTATGGAGGCAGCAGCAGTTACGCCTTTGTCCTCTTCTCAAGGAGCTGCTTTGTGGGGAGAGTGAAGAATGGTACCCCACTTCTCCAAGGTAGATGTTTCCAGCCTTATTGCAATGACCAGTCAGTTTCTTGAACATCTCTGTAATGCCATCTCATAATTAAAAGATTTAGCCTGAAGTATTTTCTTTTGCATTGGGAAGCCAGTAGAGATAATACTGCTTTATTATGAGGTGTGCAATATCACTTCTCGCTGCGTGTGCTCATTTTGGGGCAGGGTTAATTTTCTTCACAGTAGCTAGTATGGGGCTATGTTTTGGATTTGTGCTGGAAACCGTGTCGATAATGCAGAGATGTTTTCAATATTGCTGAGCAGTGCTTACACAGAGCCAAGGCCTTTTCTGCTCCTCACCCCAGCCCACCAGCAAGGAGGCTGGGGGTGCACAAGCAGTTGGGAGGGGACACAGCTGGGACAGCTGACCCCAGCTGACCAAAGGGATATTCCATACCATAGGAGGTCATGCTCAACGTATAAAGCTGGAGGAAGAAGAAGGAAGGGGAGGACGTTTGGAGTGATGGCGTTTGTCGTCCCAAGTAACCGTTACGTGCGATGGAGCCCGGATTTCCTGGGGCTGGCTGAACACCTGCCTGCCCATGGGAAGTGGTGAATGAATTCCTTGTTTTGCTTTACTTCTGTGTGGCTTTTGCTTTACCTGTTAAACTGTCTTTATCTCAACTCAGGAGTTTTCTTAGATTTACTCTTCCAGTTCTCTCCCCTGTGCCACAGGTGAGGAGTGAGCAAGTGGCTGTGTGGTGCTTAGTTGCTGGCTGGGGTTAAACCACAACACTGGAATAACTGGTGAATTCAGCTAGGTCAGTAGTGCTAGAAATGGTCTTTGTGCTTTGTTTAGCAGTTTTTATTGTTCTTTTGCAGCCATGTTAACTGATATGTAATAATGTCATAGTTAGTTTACTGCAGTTTATGCTTGGATGAAGTCCTGAAGCTGTACTGCCATAAACAAATCTCATGAGTAGCTGTATTTTGAATTTACTAGCCATCTCAGACAGATATCAGTAATCAGCAGGTATTTTGCAACCTCGGTAAATTCATTACCTCATGCCTTGTGCAGGACTTGTTTCTGTCTTTGTTTAATGGATGTTTCCTTTGTTTAAATGCTGGATTTTGGGAAAGTAGCCAACAGTCCCTTTGGTGGTTATTGATTTCATTCACTTCGGAGTATGCTAACTTATCTAGCTCATCTTCCTAAACTCCTCCAATGATTAATGGAGTGAGGGACTCTTCCAGAGCCCTATTCATTTTATGTTACATTAGCTTGTAGTGCAAACCAATAGCAGACCTGAAGAGCAAAACAGTCAGTGCTGAGGACCTGACACCCACACTATAAAATTGTGGGTGAATGCCCATTGCACCTGGAGTCTATTGGGTAGGCTCCGGTACTTCATCTTCTGGTTTGATCTAAAAAAATGAAGTTCAGGTTCTCTGAGACTTTGTGAATGAATAATGTGAACCAAAGCCCAGTAGGTGGAAGGACTGGGAACTTAGCCTTAAAAGCTGTCTTCTGATCCAGACTGAAACACTAATATAGATGCAGCATCAAAGCACCAAAATCAGATTCCAGTTCTTAATCTCTTGCTGTGGCAGGTCTCCTTCTTTCTTCGTTCTCCATAGCGCAAGTCTGTGGAGACTTGCCAGCTACTTCATTGCAGCAAAGTTGGGTGCTGAGAGTTGTGCTGTGACTCGTATGTGACACCGCTGCAGTGTGGAGCTGCCCTCCTGGCAGGACCAAGCTCTGCAACAGTCCTTTAAGCCAGCTGAGTTTGTCAGTCGTTCATCAGATGGCCAAGCAGAACAAGCTCTGCCTAGTAAATTAAAATGTGTCTAAGTACTGAAGACTAATCTTTTCTGGGTAACTTAGGTATCTGCAGTGTAGATGTCTACATGCAGCTAAGTCAGTTGCTCTCCCTTTATAAAGAAGACAAAGAGGCACTTCATCAGGCATAGTTTAAATGTCTGTATCAGGATTAAATGACCTAAAAGTTCCAGTTTTTCTCCACTGACTGTAAGGGGACTCCTGGCAACTATTCTGAGACACCCATGCCTTAGATGTCCAAAGCTGCATGAGAAGCCTACTGCTATTTTCCATATCTGATCAGACTTCAGAGATGTACTTGAGGATTGCTCTTGAGGGCTGGGTTTGTGGTTTTTTATGTCACATTGAATCACTTGTCTCATTTTCTGTTGTTTTCATATCCAGTGTGCTAATGGTGACTTTTTTTCACAAGTTTTATTCAGTTCCTGGTGTTCTCTGCCTGGCCCAAAATGTCTCACAAACGTATCAATCATCACTAGTTTTCACCCTGTGATCCGAGCTCCAATCCCATTAAATCTCAGGGTTGCATACAGAAATACTGATGCTGGAAGAAGGTTTCATTTATATCTTCCTGGATGTTTGGCAGCATTGATTGATATGGAGAAATAGTGTGAAATGGGGACAATGGACATCGATTGTGATTGTATACGTCTGCCCAGGAATGTGGGTATGGTGACTAGTCATGGGTGCGATGTCTGGTCACATAGGCACACAGCTTTGAGGAGACGCCTACATTTTTGAGGAGACGCCTGCCCTTCTTCCTCTAACAAAGGGGAGACGCCTGCCCTTCCTCCTCTAACAAAGGGGCTATTTAAAAAAGAATGAGAAAAGGATGAGAGATATTCCAATGCTATCTAGAGGGAGGGAGTGCTAAGTCTCCTTGCTGGAGAAGACCGCTCCTTGCTGGAGACGCAAGGAGACGATCGGATGGTCACAAGGACATGAATCACCGCTCCTTGCTGGAGAAGATCCGGATGGTCACGGATGGTCACAAGAACATGAATCACCTACAAACCTGCAAGACCACCACATTCCAGGCAAAGGACTGATAAGCTAATTAACATACGAAGCGGGTTTAGGTAACGAATATGGATAGGCGTTAATTGAATATTCATTTGTTTTATTGTATAAATGTGAGATGGTTCCTCACTTCGGGCATGCACGCTTGTGGAGGAGCGATCCCCCGTGCATCTGCGCGCAATAAACATACCTACTTTATAACTTTCGAGTTAGAGAGTCTAATTCCGCACGTCATGATAGCCTGCAGCATATTAACATACTGAATTATCAAGCCCCTTAAAGGAATAATGAATGCTGCTTACACCGACTTTCTGCCAAAAACATTCCTTTGTAATGTAAATGAAAGAGCACACCAAAGGGGTTAGATACTGTCCCACTGCTGTGCCTGCTCAGACTGACGGTGCTGAAAAGGACTGTTCATTTTCTGTCTTTTTAGTCCTAATGTGATGCTTACACTACCACGGATGTTTTGTTTTTTTCTCTGGCATGCCCTCAGACCTGTCAAGTATTTCCCTGCCTAAGGACAGCTGTGAGTGGTGTTAGGGGGTGACAAATTTCTTAGAAATGTAATGCAAAAATTAATCATTGTTTTCATCTGGAGCAGAACAGGGAGATGCATTCTAGAGAATGAAAACACCTGCATGAGAGTGAACTGCTTGTGTCAGAGTTTAACCCAGCTCCCTTGAAAAACATCCAGAGCGCTCAATATTGTTACTCATGCATGGCTGGCAATCTTTATTTTGTTTTCATCCTGATTCCTTTGAAGAAGTCATTTAATGAGTACAGACAAGCATCATGGGTTTTTTCTCTTGTGCTCCTTGCAATGTTAACGTTCTCTCCTGATCTTAACTTGTAGCCTCCCACTACAAAGAAACACCACCACAAAGCACTGCAAGCCAGGAAATGCCATTGCTTTAATGTTCTTAAGAAAAAACAATTGGGGTTTGTCCTTTTTAACATCAATTTCAAGAATAAAAATTGCTTCTGGTTTGTTAGCCATACATTCCTGTTGTAGGATAGTATGGGGGGTTTTTTTAGGTTATGACAATGATGAAGCTATTGTATTGTTTAGTTGCTGTTATCCTCTTGGTAAGGATCCTCCTGTTCTCTGAATAAGCTGTGTTTACCCAGCAAGGAAGCTGCTTCTTCATTCCTGTCCCTGGTCTAGATCAGTCCTTTTCTTTTTTTGGCTGTCCTCAGCTCTACCTGCTGAGTCTGGATTTGTCTGTGCTCTTTTGCCCGTGTCCTGGTTTGTGTTTTGCTTTGTAATGAAGGACTGTGGTGGGTTGACCCTGGCTGGACATGAGGTGCCCATCAAAGCTGCTCTATCACTCCCCTCGTCAACCAGACAGGGGAGAAAAAATATAACAAAAAGTTTGTGGGTCAAGATCAGGACAGGGAGATCACTCAGTAATTACCATCATGGGCAAAACAGACTCAGCTTGGAGAAATTAGTTAAATTTATTACTATTCCAAACAGAGTAGGTTAATGAGAACTAAAATCAAAACTTAAAAACACCTTCCCCCCACCCCTCCCTTCTTCCCGGGCTCAACTTCACTCCTGATTTCTCTACTTCCTCCCCCCAGGCAGTGCAGGGGGATGGGGAATGGGGGTTTCAGTCAGTTCATCACATGTTGTTTCTGCTGCTCCTTCCTCCTCATGCTCTTCACCTGCTCCAGCATGGGGTCCCTCCCATGGGAGACAGTTCTCCATGAACTTTTCCAACATGAGTCCTTCCCATGGGCTGCAGTTCTTCATGAACTGCTCCAGCATGGGTCCCTTCCATGGGGTGCAGTCCCTCAGGAACAGACTGCTCCAGTGTGGGTCCACCACAGGGTTGCAAGTTCTGCCAGCAAACCTGCTCCTGCCTGGGCTTTCCACAGGGTCAGTCTCCTTCAGGCATCCACCTGCTCTGGCGTGAAGGGCTGCAGGTGGATACCTGTTCCACCGTTAACCTCCACGGGCTGCAGGGGAATCTCCGTATTTTGTTGCTCCCCCTCCTTCTGCAGTGGCCTGGGGGTCTGCAGAGCTGCGGCTCTCACGTGTTCTCACTCCTCTCTCTGGCTTCAAAATGTGCAGGGTTTTTTCCTCCTTCTTAAATGTTATTCCACAGGTGCTACCACTGTCGCTGATGGGCTTGGCCTTGGCCAGCAGCAGATCCGTCTTGGAGCCGGCTGGCATTGGTTCCATTGGACATAGGGGAAGTGTCTGGCAGCTTCTCACAAAAGCCACCCCTGTAGCCCTCCCACTACCAAAACTTTGCCACACAAACCCACTACACAAATGACCTTTGTTTGATAATGTATTTTAACAGCTTTATCCACTGTTAATTCTGATTTTATCTGTAATTATGATGACATTGTGGGGTGGTTTTTTTTAGTTTTGCTTTTAGTGTTTTTTTAAAAACTGCCATTGATTAATACATGTAATTTGCACTCTCTTGTTCATGCCCAAATCCTGGAATTTCCCAGCTCACCTAGGTTTAATTTTTGACAAATTGACTCTTCCCAAGTCCAGCTGCAAACAAACTCCTGGATACGATGTACTGGAGGAGGACAATGCACTCATATTTTAGCACTTTATCACCAATATTTTGCTGGCGCACTTTGCCACATACAAAAGGACAATGATGTGCTTATGCATTCATCTCTTTATTCAAGACAGAAGTGAGCTCATTTGAATGCCACTGGGTTAATTCAGCCTGGTCAAACAGCGATGTGAAAGAATAGTGATGTCTTTCCCAAGCACATCAAAGGCTGCTTGAACTCCAGCTGCCAGGTGGCTTCACACTGTAACATGGCATGCTACAAAATGAAATGGGCTAATTCTGAAATATTGCATGTGCTCACTGTGTTCAGATAATTTTGTTCACCAGATCAGATTCCTAAAGTGAACATTTTTTACCATTATTTGTTCACACATAACTCAGATTCTCTGTATCAGGAAAAGATCTTTCCTATGCCTTGTTAGCTCTCCAGCGTCACTAGCAGCAGAATTTCATCTCTTTAAACTTACCATCTTGCATGCTCTGTTGAGATGGCAAGTACACAATGTATTGATGGCATTGTGGAGATAAAGGGGGAGAGGCTTTTACAGGCTCTGCTAACATGTTTTCTTCAGAACAGAAGAACACAATAGTACTATGACGAGGGTGTCCTGTGGCGATTTAAGGAAGGCTGTGATCGTGAATATTACAGGGGCAACAAGTAAGATTAAAAAAATCACTCCTTTCATTCCAGAATCTATGTGCACCAACTGCTTACAGAGTTTTCTCTGAAGCTCACGTTAAGTGAAGTATAACATGCTTCAGTCCCATCTCAAATCAGGTTTCTGTCACAAACTATGGGCCATTTATTGGTTCTCATCACTCCAAAGTGCCTGAATTCTTCAACTGTGCAGTCTTCTCCCTCCAGCCTGCCCATCCTGAAGTTACCCAGAGATTGGCAGGCAATGGGAAAGGACACTCTGAGATACCGTCAAAGAGTAACAGGAAGGGCTGATGCAGAAGACAGCTCTGCCCCAGTGCAGCTGGGGAGCTGGACCTGTGTTTTAATGCTGTGCTGAATAGTTTTAACTAAGTGAATTCACCCAAATGGTTGTAAAAATTGCTGAGCCTGTGATAAGCAAATGAAAGTCAGTATTGCTGGTGGATTCTGTCTCTTGTTGTGTTTGCTTGTTTTTATATCTCAGTCTATGCATGTTTGCCTTAATCACAAGCTAAAAGCCCTGTGGAGCATCAGTGACCTAATTAAAAATGGCTTTCCTGGTGAACTTCTTCCAGTTTATGTATATATATTGGTTTTCTACAGATGACATACAAAGCATGATATAGAAAAGGATGAAAAGGAGGTGGTGGCAGAGTCACTACCTGCAGTTGTCCCACTTGTGTTATTTGAATAGTCTTGTGCCAGCCTCTGACTGAAACTAACTACTGAGGAGTTTGTCAAAGATCAGTGATTTTAGGCATTGTCAAATTATCCTTGATGTACTGTATAAAATCCACAATTGTATACCGAAAAGCAGACTGCTAAACTGCACAAGTGCATATCGTTCAACATGGACTTTTTTTACTTGGATCCTATGAGTTCCATGAGTCACATCGATCTTGACGTCAATTAGATTTTTGAAATAGCGATGCTGCACCATCCTGACTACATAAATTCACACAGTCACACACAAAAACTCAGTTAAGAAAGAACAAGCAGAGTCTGTGGCCTTGAGATAATGGTTTATTGGCAATATCTTTTACAGGGACAGCGTGAGCTCCTAGTCTAGTCAAACTGAAGTATTACTGCTTGTGCATGCTACTCTTTCAGCTGGCAGAGGTGGGCCAGATCTGTGATAGCTGTATGTTGGTACTGCTGCACTGTACCACCAGGGAATGACCTGGAATAAAGTCAGGCCCTTTAACCCAAGCAGAGCAGAACAAGGTTCATTATTGTCACCTCATTATGGATGGGGAAGGGCTCTGCACAACTTTTGCAGTGTTTAGGAAATAAAGCACAGTATAATGACATATCAGGGCTGCATGATGCTATGATCTCCTTATACCCTTTAGTACTTCTCTGTTGGTCATAGAGCCAAAGACTGGCTCTATTCAAAGACCAAGGAGGAGGCAATTTTCTTGTTAGTCTCATCTTTGTGATCTTATGCATGAAAAATTCAATAGAATGTGGCAGGAAGATTAAAGCCCTGTCTCTTCCCAAAAATATTTGAACTCTGAGTTCACACCTGGCAACAGGTACTCTGAAACAAGGGTCCTCTCAGTCTCTCCCTGGAACTGAGGTGTGACTGAGGTGTACTCAGTTACACCTCACATCTGGTATGACCTGATTGCAGGTATTCCTCATGCTAGGGAAAGGGATGCTCACCACCTGTTTGGTTGGGTTCCCCCTCCTGTTTCTATGGAAAGTTGGGTATTCTATTAAAAATTCAGTAGCTTCAGAAAACCTCAAGAGTGTGGGAGTGGGTCATGTCATGTAATTTTTGCAATTTTAAAGTCTGATGTCTAAACCTGAGTTTGGGTAGACCTTGGCTTCCTTTATAATCAGTAGGTACAAACAACTCTTTAGTGACTTAGCTTACATATTTAAAATGCCTGTCTTAGGATGATATGGATCATCCGCTGCAGGTGCCTGTTTTTCTCTCTTCACTACACAAGGAGTGCTGTGTGATTAGCTCAGGCCAGGGCATCTACACGTTAGATGCCTCAGGACATACAGATCCCCCCAGTGAGAAGCCTGCTCAGCTCAAGAAGGGTGTCAGTCTGTCTCTGGTTAATGCCCCAGAGAAGACAATTACACAGTTTTAGGGGAGGCTGGGCCTACTCTGGGTGTACTGGTAAGTCAGGTCCTACATCTGGCACAGGTAGAAAGTGCCTGGCTTCGGAATTCTGGAAGTTCAAGACAGGAGATACTGTGTGCTGTCAGATCAGGAATGTCCATTTACACATCCAATGGCAAGACAGTCTGTAGCACACCTTTCCAACAGAAATATGGATGCTCAGGGAGATTAGGGGCAGGATCGAGTTCGTAATAAAACATCTAAATTCAGTTGTTTACACATAGATGTATGCTTACAAGCTAACTACGGGTGTAAACCTCCATTAGATAAATGGAACTCTGGTTAATACAGTCCATGCTTTCCAAGTGATTCAGTGAACCAACCAGTCATCTACAGGCACAGTTGGCCTGTACCTATATGTGATAAGCATACATCTAGTAGGTGTATTGTTCCCTTTGAGAAGGTCTAGAGTAGCCAAGACATCTGCATGGGCCTGGCAGCTACACTGCAGGACCTACGGAGCCTATGGAGCACCAGTACCCTCCTGCAGCAGAAGATGGATACATGAAGGCATGTCCGAGGGCGCTTGGATGCCTACATTTGAGCTCCTGAATCACACTCTCAGTTTGTCTTTCAGGAAGAATCTCTTTCTAGGTTCCACTGCCAAAATTACTAGCTTGCCTGGTGCAGTCCAGGATCCCTTCAGCAAAATTAATGGCATCACCTAACCCTGTGTGAATTTCTGGCAGGTAAATACTATTTATCAGTGGTGTCAGGCAGCTGACTCGCTGATGCACCATTGTCAAGCCCCACTGCAGGAAAGCTGAGCATGCAAACCCAGGCAGCCAGTTTCCGTGCCTCACAAGGGTGATGTAGGGTGCGACGTGGCCTAAACAAGCAACTGTCAGCGTCCTACAACTGGATTAATTTCCTCTCAAGAAACTGGCTGCAGTCTTGTGCTGTGTTTGAAAGGCCAGTCTTGGAACAGATTGAGTGGAACCCTAGAGGCTTAAGGACTAGACTGAGACTACTTCTCTGGCCACCTTGACAGACCATTTTAAGGTAATACACTTTTATTCTGGGCTTACCTTGGTGGTGATGTTTTACAGAGCCCTATAGTACAAGACACTCCAATAAACAGGGTTTTAGTTAATGTCTTTAGGGTTGTAATCGTAACCCAGCAAAAAATGGAAGAACTTCCACTGGCTTTAGTGAGCTTAATACACTGATCTGTAATGCCTAGCATGGTCTATATGCAGTCTTTTCTTCTCTGCAAATTAACTTTAGATTTCAGTAGAAACAAATTTAGGCAAATATACAACCTGACTTCTGAGTTTCCAGTTACTTAATCATTTCCAATGACATTCACTAGAGGAAAATTATGGAGAACTTTATAAATTAGATTCACCTTCCACAGACACTACATCAAGCTTGGCATTTAGCAATCTGGGGCATTACTGAACTAAAGAAGAGAATTAAGGTTCACCATAGTCAGATTTTCATTGACAATGCCAGTGCCTTGCAAAAATAAGCCAACAAGGTAACAAACCCCATTAAAATACCAGCCAACTGCAGCTATTGCATACAAAACGTTGTCATACCTGTCTGACTTCAGACACTTGCCCAAATATACGTTGGTGTCTAAATTTATTCAGACCTTTGTCTCTGCGTATGTAAATAATACTGTAACTCCCAGATATTTCTCCTGTATTGCTGCCTTTCTGCATTTCTAAAATCTACACCTTGTATGTTTAAGTATCCATTACTAATCATTTCACATTACCTCAACTAAACTTCATTTTACCAGCGTTATTTATTTTGCTACCTTCTGCCATTTATCAAAGCAGTTTTGTAGTCTACTCATATCCTCTAAGGAGTCATAACCCCTGCCAGCTTTATATCACCTTAATATTGGGTTGGTAAGGCTCTCCACAGTTGTTAATTGACCTCTCCAGTATTCTATTCAAAATATCCTCCCAAGATAATGAAGTATTACAATTACCTCATATTTACTTTTTAATAAAATCTTACAGTTATTACACTGATATACATGCAGCATTAGCTTCCAGCAAGTGATGTGGTTTCCCTTTTGAAGTCTTTCTAAAATCAGGTCCTCATGAAAGAAGGAAAAAAAAATAATATCGACTAATCCATGCTGTTTAAAATGTATATAAAGTTATATAACCAGAAGTCAGATGCTGATTTTTTTTTTTTTTATAAACTTTATGGAAGTCTGCATTTGATATATAGTGGTTTGCAGTTCCCTAGGTCTTCTATTGTTCTTCAAAAATAGGTATGGTAAGAACACCTCTGGTGTGTTAGGCAGAAGTCAGACTATTTGATCGAAACAGGTCCTCCTATCTTTATATCTTTAGCACTTAGTTATCTTCTGTGGTACTGGAATACTTCGGTGAACTCAAGTGCAAAAAAATTCACCACCTTCTCAACAAAGACTACCAGTTACAACTGTGAGATAATTTAAATTATTTAATTTTTCTATTAAAATATGTCTTGTGGGGATCTGTTCAAGCTCTCAAATACCACCCTAAGAGGCCATGTAAGGTGGTAGGTAGAGCCTCTCCATGAATCCTGACTGCCTCTAGTTCACAACCAAAGCCAGCAGCAAGCTGCAGCTGTGAAAGAAGACATTGTTTACGGGGAAAATGCACACACCTAGCAAAGTGCCGACCTGCCCCACCACATCCAAAGCTTGGAGTATTCTTATTTCAAAAGATCCAACCCACATCCTTCTGGGCAGCTAAGAGACAGTTGTCAGCAACTGGTGACAAAAACATCAGATGACTCTTTCAAGGGGAGGAACTCTTTGTTCCTCATTCAGCTGCACAGCAGTGCACCCAGGTCTCAATAGGTACAAAATGGATGTCCCATAGCTGTCTAACTAGTGATTCTTGCTGGATGTTGATCATAAGAGGTGTTTAATCTTCCTTTCCTGCACAAACTCACTTAGAAATTAGCCACTGCCCAATGATAAGCTAAAGGATGAAAACCAATTGCATGAGAGCTGACTCCAGCTAAAACTGAAATTATTTTTATGGGTATTTGAAACGTTTTGAAGACTTGCATCATTGGTGCTACTGCCTTTTTTTATAGTGCCATACCAACAATCAGTCAATTCAGTTTCTAATTTGAGAGTTCTTCTAGCCTACCTGTTGATAAGCTCCTTTATAGCAGTGAATAATGCCTTGCATTTCTACTTGGCTAGGAAAACCTCCACCACCCCGGCAGGCCATCACTGGTCAATTAGGCTTCAGCTAGCCTCATTTCTGTCACTTCTTCCGTAGACTGCAAGCAATATGGTATTCCTAGCTCCTGACAACACTTAAGAAACTTCAAAAATACACCCCAGTACTTCAGGAAAGTCCACCACATCATCTTGGTAGCATGGATTACTGTATGTCAAAGCAGCATTCTGCTCTTGGCACTGGCTTCCCATAGCAACACCAAGTCAATTAATTTGACTCCTAGTTCTCATCAGCAGTCTGAGATCCAGATCCTTTAAAAATCCTGCTAAAGCTCTGCGATGAGATTCAGCTGACAGTTTTGCTCTTCAGGTAGAACTGAACTTTCTATAATAAGGTGCAGTTATTTGCACAAGAGACAGACCTTTCTTAGAAAAAGATCTTTTGTTTGTAGGATTAATTGCCATGCAAAGTAAATACCCTCAAAACCTTCACATGATTTTTGATGCATGCACAAGGCATGTTTTTTGAGGCTCCGCTGTCCTTAGTATAAACACAGTCAACGTGAGGGAGCATTGACAAAAGCTGTAGCAGTGGAGGTCTATACTGGGACCAGTTGATTTTGGTCAATGGAAGTAGCTAGTCAGCAGGCAATCAAGACAAATGGGTTCCAGGCATCAGAATTTCCTCAGTTCCTTCAAACTATGGGAAGAGATAAGGCCAAAAAAGAGGGAATAACTCCAAACCTGGGAAGACATAAGCATGACTTTTATCAAAGACTGTGTTCTCCCAGCAGCTCTAGCATCCAGCCTCACTGCTTGCCCTCTTATAACCTTTCTTGTACCTTCTTGATGTGGATTTTTTTATTCCCTATTAAAACACTGTCCACTGGCAAGAATAAGGCTGAACCTTCCTGTATACTACATGCATTCCTGGATATCACATTTCAAAGAGTTCCAGTAGAGCTGGAAAACCTACAGGAAAAGGTCACAAGCATGACAGAGGGATGAAATGGCTTTCATGCTAGGTAAGGCTGAATAGGGTAGGCCTTTGCATCTTGGAAGAAAAACAATAGGTATTGAAGTGACAGAGTTATATAAAATTGTGAGTAGCATGAAGGTAAACATGGATCATACTCTGGTTCTCATTAAAAAAAGAACTAACCGGCACTAAATGAAGCTACACTTTATATTCTAAAATATATACTAGATAACATGTGTTGCAGCACAAACTAGTAAGCTGCAACAAGACACTTACTGTTGGCCAGATTCTACTGTCCATGCTGTTTCTTCTTCCTCCAGTAACCAGGCCACACTGCCTCTTCTCCATCCAACCCCCTCTCCCACCCTCCTCAGGGCTATTTAACTACTTAGGAGGAATGAGCTACAGCTGCACATCGTCCATGTCGATCAACCCACTGCCTTCACTCCTCTACAATTCCCCCTTTTTGTTTTTAACCGAAAAGGCTGTGTCTCACATCCGTTGTAGGGCCCTTGGCAGGATGTGTGGAAAGGCTGTTCAGGCTGAGTTAAGAAGGCACAAAGCTGCATCTCATGCAGGCTCCACATCAGGGTCACCCAGATGTTGTGACTCCCCTCTCAAGGGGTCTGTGGAACAGCCGGTATCTGATGTTCTCTTGTCAATTCTAGGATCTAAAACAGGCTTAACACACCTAGCGGGAAGCCACCGTGGCCCTGCATCTGTGGAGATACAAGCACACCCACATCCCCAGGTAATTAATCCCACAGGCCTGTCCATTTTCCCATTTGAAGGTCTCGCACTAAGACCTTTGCTCGAGTAGGAGGATCTCCTCCCTGCAAAGACAAGAAATGCGAGATAATCACAGGACACTTTCCCGGCTGGCACAGTCAAATAATTCAATGTATACACAGGCCACTGGCAGCCCCACACTGCCCTGAAAAGCCTTTGCCAGGGTCCAGTCCCACCAGTCCTGAAAGTACCCCTGGTAGCCCTTCAGCTCATTGTCATCCTCATCTGTCACCATTGTGACCGGACCACACCAGTGGGGAAGTCCAGGACGTTGTAGTGGGAGCCCAACTCAGTTAGCCTCACACGGGGCACCAATTGTTGCAGCACAAACTAGTAGGCCGCAACAAGGCTTTTCGGTTGGTCATATTCTACTGTCCGTGCTGTTTCTCCTTCCTCCAAAGGTCAGACCACAAACGTGTATTTAGACTGTAGCATTGTTTCGCCATGTAACAGAGGTGAAAAGCATATGTAAATGGTATAGGAACAGGTCCATTGATAGCTGTTGAAATCAAGGATCAGATGCAACCTCTTGTACTGGAGGTTTCTAAAGCTTTGATTTTTCATAAAGCTGGGAAGATATGTCAGGGTAAAGACTGTTAAGTAAATGTCCTGTTTCTTAAATCCTTCAGCAAGTATCCCTGAATGACATTTCCAAACTGGAAGAGTGAGCAAGATTGACCGATTTGTGTATGACCATCCTGTTGCCCCAACCATTACTGTGGAACAGGGACCACCTCCGGTACTGGGGCTAAAATAGGAGGAGGGGGTGGGTGGGTGGGGGTGAACTGAACGTTGGGGTTGGGGTGTTGGCTGGGACCACCAGGTTTGATCTTGGACCCAGTGCAAGTAGCTGGGTCCTGAGGAGGGCAGCAGTGGGCACGATGGTGGCTACGGGGTGTTGGAAAGGCTGAGCAGGCTTCATTAGTCTCCACGAGGAGCAGAGGAGAACTGTCTTGGCCAAGGCAGGTGACGATGGTGCGCGGAGGCAGAGGCACGGGCGCCTGAGGCAGATGGAGCTGTAGGACAGGCTCATAGCTCAGCCGTGCAGCTGTGGCTGCATCTAGGTGAGCTGCAACTACAAATAAGCTTCCCTGAAACACGGCCTGACAACCAGGGTGTGCCCAGCCATTCCCCACCCGTGGTGTCCGTGTGTGTGCAGCCCACACACTTCAAATGAACCTGGAGGAGGGTTCTGTGCAAGGGTGACACGAATGCAGCTAAGCATGATGCTGTGGTAAACTTGAGTTAAAACGATCTTTAAGTTTATAGAGTGGATTGGGAAACAAGAATATACAGATGATGCCACCTCCACACTGATGATTCCTGACATCCAGTTGAAAGGTTGGTACCTGCACTTCAAGAGGATGCTAGAACATGGAAGCAGCAGCAGAAAAAAAGGCACAGAAATGAGTGATGGAATGGGGAAGGTAAATTACGGTGAGAGGTTGAAGAAGCTCGACCTGTTTGGTTTGCCAAGACAATGACTGAGGTGATTTGATGATAGTGCCCATCTTTAGGAGCAGCAACATACCAGACAGCACAGAACTGTCTTTAAGGAAAAGGCAGAAATTTGTGCGTGTGAACTGAAGCCTGACGATCCAGGTTAGAAATGAAGAATGCATTTTCAGTCATGAGGGTGAGAGCAGCCACTGGAACAATGTGCTAAGCCTTCAGCTCATCGGGTCTTTGCTCTAGGCAGCGTTTCTGTCCAAAAGGCATGCTCTAGCCAAACGCAAAATGCACTGCTAACGCCCCTGCCAAATGGACCGTTGAATGTCACCTCAGTGTTATCCCCAAACTCTCAGGCGTTTTAGGAGCAGCTGAAACTGGCTGGTTACCACACTGCTGCCCCCTCCATTCCTGTCTCCTCTGGCACCTGTATATTCCTTGAGGTCCACCTCACCGCCGCCCTTTCCGTGTCTAGTGGCCAGCCTGTGCTTGCACGCTGCCGGTAACACGGCTGCTTCTGTCAGCAGACAAGCACCTGCTGCACAGCGCGCTGCCCCGGGCAGCTGCACCCGCTCCTCTCCGTGACAGCCGCACTCCCTCGCTTGTCTCGGAACCCTTCAGGGGACACCCAGGTCTCCTGCAAGAGGAGAGACCCCCGCGGGGTACACCTCCTCGGAGGGGACATGCCCGCCGTTTCCCTGCGGGGCATGGGTTTCCACGGGGCCGCCCCAGCCCCACGGCACCGTCCCGCGGTGGCCGGGGCGGCGGCGGCGGCGGGTGGCGCTGGGACGCCCCGCACCTCCCCGCGGTGCCGGCGGCCCGTTCCGCCGGGGCCGTGCCCCCCGCCCCGGTACCGCCGGGGCCGTGCCCGCCGCCGGGGCTGGGCGCGCCGGGCGCTGCGGGCGGGAGGGGGACGGGGCGTGCGCGCCTGTCTCCTGTGGAAATCCCGGAGCCTCCAGCTCCGCCCCGCGCGTGTCCGTGGGCCGGGGCCGGGGGGGGAGCAGCCCCGGCCGCCGCCCCGCCCCGCCATGCCGCAGCCGTAGGCAGCCCGCGGCCGCTCCCAGCCCTCGGCCTCCGCGGCCTCCGGGCGGCGCGGCGGCGGCGGCGGGCCCGGCCCGGCCCGGCCCTGCCCGATGGGCAGCCTGCTGAGCGGGGTCAGCTTCAAGGAGCCCACCACGGTGGAGGACTGCGACTCCACCTGGGAGACCGACTCGGAGCCCGAGGCGGCGGAGCCCGGCGGGGAGCCGAGGCGGCAGGAGGGGGTGTGCACCGCCGCGGGAGGCGGGGAAGAGCCGGCCGAGCTGCCCGCCGCAGACTGCCGGCCTCCGGAGCCCCCGCCGCCCCCGTCCCCGCCGCCGGAGGAAGGCGAGCGGGCAGAGGCGGACGCCGCCGGCCCCGAGCAGGTACCGCCAGCGCCGGGCGCGGCCGTGCCGCGGCGGGCCGGGGGGCAGGCGCGGGGCGGCGGGGCGGCGGGCACTGCGCGCTGGCGGCTGCGCCGTGCGGCGCCGGGCCGGGCCGGGCGCTCCTGCCGGTGCCCGGCCGCGCTCCCCGGCGCCGGAGAACAGGCAGAGCCGGGCCGGGCCGGGGCCGCCCCGCTCCGCTGCTCCCGCGGCGCTGGCGGGCCGGGGCGGCGCAGCGCGGCCGGGGGTGAGCGCGCCCTGCGGCTGGAGCGCGGGTGAGCCCCGGCGCCGCCGTGCCTGCTCTCGGGGTAAAACTGCGGCCTTGGGGCCGCTGTCAGTCCCGCTGCTGCCGTTTCTAGGGAAGGTGCTGCTTTCAATTACATGTAGCCTGCACTTGGCCTCTTAATGACACGGGCTAAAGGTCTGAGTGCTGGATTCGCGGCTCCGAGGTGAGGAATTTTCAGAGCAAGTTTCTGTCTTTTGGGAACCTTTGAAAATGCCGACCCCAAAGAAATACAGGGTTGCTTTGCCGATAATTTTATTGGATTTCGAATTGAATGTGGGGTGGACCAGCTGGATCTGATTTTTAGCCTGTTGGCTGTATGACATTTATACTTGATTCAGAAACAGTGCGAAATTAAATAAGCATAAGTGTTCATCCCTCTTCTGCTGGATACACGGTGGTACCGATGCCCGGTAACTGAGTGTCAAGGCGTGTTGCTTGTTCAAGTAAGCATGGTTTTGGCCATAGGTACGGTCAAAGCTGGCCTTGCAATAGGAAAAATGAAAACAGCTGCTTGTTCATCATTAATGTGCTATTGACAAGCCACTGGATGGGCAGTGATACAGGCATTCGTCCAGTGCATTCACAGGGAACTTCCCTTTTTAGGCTTGACTTTAACCTGTTACATGCAAGGAGCAGAATGATTTTTTTCATTCTCATTTGGCCTTTGGTTTTAGTGTAGAGACTCGTTTTACAAGATTGAGGAATGCAAAACCCTTTGTTGCAGTAAGGTTAAAAGAAATTACAAAGAAAATAAAGTTGTCGATAGCAAGTTGAAGTCTCTGTAAACTAATACTTCATTCTCTTGTTCTTCAATGCATGCAGCTTTTTCAAGTGTTCTCTGAAGTCAGTGGGATTATTTCCTTTGACCTTGATGAGCTCTGGTTGTTTCAGGTCACAGCTTCCAAACAGCTCGGGGCCAGTACGATTTCTTGTACATAGGTGTTTTCCCTAAGCAGGATTTTGTTTTGGGGTTTAGTGGTTCTTCTTGCTAGGCTTTAAATTTAAGTTTGGAGGAACAAATAATAGAAAATGGTTCAGGAAAGTGTTAGAACTGCAGTTTGGCTTGTTCATGACTATTCATTTTCTTCCACAGGATGCAATGATAGCAATTTAGTCAATGTGCACATGACGAATAGCCTTTGCGAATAGTATGATTTCCTGTTTGAAATTTGTAGTATCTCTGCATCTTCATGTTCGATTACTTATTTTGTCTTGTGCCATCACTTCCTAAGTTACTTTGAAGTTTTACATTTGGAAATTACAATACACCTGTTGATTTAAATCAGATTCAGTCTCAGTGGAAGGGCATTTTGTAGTCTTGCATTTGTATTTTATTTTATTTTATTTTTTAATTTAGGTTTGAAGTGTGTGGTGTTAAGTATTCAGCAGGGAGATTTTCAGTGCTTGACCAAGCGGTAGGCAAATATGTGGGCTTGTGTTTGTTTACGTGCTGAAATCCATCATGAAAAATAATCATTTTACTATTACACAAATATGTAATTTGCTGGTTTTGTGTGTGGTTATCTACTTTCTAACTGTTTCAGAGTGGTGATGGAACTGAGCTGACAGCCAAGCCAAAGAGAAGCTTCTATGCAGCAAGGGATTTATACAAGTACCGACATCAGTATCCAGTAAGAACATTTTGTGGTTAAAATTGCCTTTTTGGTAGATGACAACACACAACCTAGATGTTCCTAAACATTTGTGGTATCTGATAAGTATAAGGAATGAATTAAAAAGCTGATGCAGAGGCCCAACGTATGCCACTGGGAGAGGAGTGAAACTAGCGCAACATCTTTTCATCCTAGGTGTAACTGCAAACACGGGAGATGTGTAAGCCTGGGAATGGTGGTAGGAGCCCAGAAACAGGCTTATGCCTTGAACATCAAAAACGGTAGGCTACAGACTGTGGTCTTACTGTTATTTGTCACTCCAGTTCCTTGGGGCTGAAGTCAAGGTACTGCTATGCTTGCTGCTCTCACCTCTGCCTTGGTAGGAGAAGGTACCAGCCAGAAGGAACTTGCAGATCCTTAAACTGAGTCTTTAAGGGCATGAGTAAAACTGTGGTTCCTAAAACTCTGAAATGTTTTTGTCGTCACATTATCAAGAGCACAGTATCACTTTCTGGATACTCTTAATAGGATTTTGTAGGCTGATAATGTCCTATTTCCTTTTTTTTTAGCAGAACTTTAAAGATCTTCGATATCAAAATGACTTGTGCAATCTCCGCTTTTACAAAAATAAAATCCCATTTAAACCTGATGGTGAGTAATCTGTGGCAATAATAGTGATAATGAAAGAATAATACTAATAATAGTAACAAAGTGAAACTGTAGTGATAATTGTGGTGCTGACAAATTAAAGATGTATAGTTATATATTGTACAACTTGAAACGTTCCATGCTGGAGTAGCACGTTGTTAACCCAGGAGCAGGTTATGCTTAAACCAGTCGGCTTTTGCTCTCAGGAGGTGGTGCTTTTCTCATTCATTTTCAGCATAATGTAGTTACGGAACATTGTTTGTACCACTGTTTTACGGGAGTGGTGCTACCTTTTATTAAACAAAGTTGAAGTTGTTCCCCTGTGCTGCACAAGCTGTTCTGCTTGAATAGGAGCGGCAGGTATCAGGTTGTTATCCCTGGCACTATGTAAGGGAAAAAGAATGTGTTGTAACTACCTCATATGAGATTATTATAATAACAATAATAAAATCATTTCTCAAAGTCCCTAGTGGTTCTGGTAGTGGAGCAGGAACCTCATATGAAGTGTTCTGCACAAACACAGGATGAGCTGAAAGATGACAAGCCCTGCCCTAGATAGTTTGCAGTCAAAGTATGAGAGACAAGAGGGTAGCAAACAGATGGGGAAGCAGAAGGAGGCAATAAAACAGTCTTGGTTAGAGTGATAGACAGGAGTCTTGGCACGAGAGCTTAGCCATTAGCAAAAAAAAAAAAAAAAAAAAAATTTGCAGGCCAAAAATAAGCTTTTGAGAGCTTTAAAAGAATCATGAGGAGGTTACTTTGAAGGTGTTTGCAAAAAGATCCTCTCAGCATGAGAGCAGCTTGGAAAGAAATACCGAAGTGCAGATTGGAGTACAGAAGTAAGACGTGGAGGCTGCCATTGAGGCATGATCCTGTCAGAGGCAGGACTAGTCTCACAGTAACAAGTGGGTTCTGATAAGGTAGGAAGAGACAGGTCACAAAAGGCTTTGAAAGTTGAAGGCGTACAGTTTTTGTTTGATGTTGCAGAAAAGGGCTTCACAATGGAACAATGCAAAGCAAAAAAAGAGGCAATATAAAATAGCTGTGGTCTAGAAACATGGTCTTACCAGCACCATTCAGGGTCGATGTAAGTGTGACAAGGTGGCACTTTTCAAGGTCAGGAAAAAGGATGCTGAGATGCAAAATGTCAAAAGTTCTAATAGGAAGCTGGATAGGAAGGGGTGTTATACAGAAGGATGTAAAAGACGTACATATCGAAAGGTTGAAGATGAGAGCTGTTTATAGGCAAAATACATATCATAATACCCTCAGAAAGTGGGAAAACAAGTTGGGTTATGTGAAAGAAAGATAAGACCTCCTTTTAATCATCTTGAGTTGTATCTAGATACCCACAGGCAGATGCTGTGTTTTTAGCTTGACCGGAAGAGTTAGATCTGTGAATTACCAGTATAGAAGTAGCACATTCAGGAGACATTGCACAGAGAACATACACAGAAAGAAAGAGAGGGGCACTGAGGTCCACCTGAACCTCCCACGTTGGGAGGCATCTTATAAAGTGCAAAATGGAAGAGCAATTCAAGAGGATTAGCCATGAGAAGAGACAGTCGTGAAAGCTAGAGGAGGGCTTCCCTCCTAAAATTTGTAAAGAATAAAATTTCTATTTTTTTAGGAGAAACCCACAGTTGGTAGTGTCAGCAGTAACTGATAGACTGTGCAGGCTGAAGTGTTGATAGCTGTGACCTCTGGTTGTGCAGAAGTTTTTCTTGAGAATGGGAAAGATTAGCCACCACCTTGACCTAAGTCTGTGGGTCTGTGAGAGTGTACAGTAGGAGTCTTAAGCTACCATGTTAGGGACTAAACTTCTGGGGAATGTTAATAAAAAAACCAAAGACATTTCTAGTGCAATACTAGATCTGAAGCTTAATTCCGTGACCTACAGGTTTAGCTTGTGGTTCTGACTTAGAGCTGGCCTGTTTGTGTCTCTGCCCTGGAATTGAACAACGTGTTTTCCCATGCTTCAAATGTAGGTTGGATACAGTGCAGCGATGGCAGGAGATCCTCTTTGCAAGGTCGTTCTCCAGCCTTGCCTGCACTGGAAGCCACCATGTCCTTAGCAGCCCCTCTGGCTGCTTTCTCCGTTTCTTGAAGAAAAGTACCAAATGAGTTCTCCTTTGTCATTGAGACCTAAGTGGAAATTTTCACTGCAGGGAGAGAGATCTCAGATGTATAATAGGAGACTATCTACCTGTGGCTTTGGGCTTTTTAGGCCGTTCCCAGACTATTTTACTTTAGGAGAAGCTGTGCGGTAGTGGTAAAACTGTTGGTTACAGAGTAGAAATAGGCTAACACTGAGAGTTCCTTCATGGGAAGGGACTGTACAGGTTTTGGAACAAGGAACATCCTGTTACGTACTTTGTGCAGTGCCTGGACAAGTGCCCTGGCCCATGATTGAATTTCATGAGCACGGTCACAGTGTGAAGAGTAATTAATTTCCTTTCACATGTACTTTGTCCCCTTTTTCTATCACTGTGACTTTCCAAGAGGAACTGACTGAACTCAACAACTGGTTTGAGACCACTGAAAGCTGAAATTCTCATTTGTTGAGCATGACCTGAGAACCGAAGGTCAAACTTATAGCAATGGCAGCAAGAATCTTGGCTACAGCTAACAGAGAAGGATTTTCCCAATCTTAATATTGTTTGCAACTGGAGAGATTCCTGGAACGGGAGATTTTGTAATTTGTTGAGGCTTTTATTCCACTAAGAATATGTGTGTCTGTACACACATGCGCGCATGCATGTGGAGTTTTGTCATGTTAAAGCAGTGACAGATGATTCACCACGCAATATTTTCTGTAAGTGGTTTGTTAATTACCAGTCAGTGTGATGAAGGCATCTACGACACGATAACTTTTGGGGAAGTATATTTTACAGACGTTACTGTCACATACCCTCTGCTGGTAAATAGCTCAGTATGTCATTTGGTTTTGTTTATACTGAAATTTGATAAATCTCTTATTTTTAATTAAGTTTTAGTAACTAAATTAATGTTGAATTAAAATGTGTTTGTTTATGGCTGTAATAGACCTTATTTCACGTAGTATGTGAAAGAGAATTAAAGTGTGTGTGCTATTATTATGTTAACGTGACATGTACTTTATGTAGCTGAATGCTGGTTTTGATGGCTACCTAACAGTTTCCAAATTACTTTTATGCAGGGGTTTATATTGAAGAGGTCCTAAATAAATGGAAAGGAGACTATGAAAAACTGGAGCATAACCACACTTACATACAGTGGTTGGTTGCTTATTACCTATTTCTGTTTCAAAGCATTAATTTGATGAAGTGTTCATATACTGTGAGCTGTAATGTGCTCTTTCTTTTAACAGGCTTTTCCCACTGAGAGAACAAGGTCTGAACTTCTATGCTAAAGAATTAACTACATATGAAATTGAGGTAATACAAATTGAACTCAATACAAACCATTATATTAATTTTGATACATAACTGTGTTTTGTTATGTAGAGTTGATTTATACAATGCAGAAGTACTTGCTTTAGTGCCACTTAGAATTTTGGATGTATTCTTTGTATATTAGGAATTCAAGAAAACAAAAGAAGCAATTAGAAGATTCCTTTTGGCATACAAAATGATGTTGGAGTTTTTTGGAATAAAACTAATTGATAAAACTGGAAACGTAGCACGAGCAGCAAACTGGCAAGAAAGATTTCAACATTTGAATGAGTAAGTAATGACATGCACTCCGCTCTTTAGAATTGCCATAGAATCTGTTTAGCCTTTTGTTTTCTAGAGAAAGGGAAGATATATTTTCCAAAGATTGCCAGGAGGAAGAGAAAAAGAAATAGTTAATGCCTGGTTTGTGTCTGTATATGTACATTCCTCCTTCTTCTTTGATCGTGCTTCTCACCCATTACCAGTCTAACTGATGTTGAGTTCCCTGAAAATACAACTTCAGATGGTGCTGAAAAAGATCAGAGTTCCAAAATAATTTGTTTATCAATGCTGAATGCATTTTCACCTGATCCCAAAGTGTTGCTTCTCAGATGGAAAGAATGAGTGGCTTATCTTTGAATTCACATTTCTTTTTGAGAAAAATAGAATTCTCCACACCTGTATGGAAGCTAAATAACAAGATTTCTCTCCCTCCTCAAAACATGAAATATTATATATTTAATGCTTTTTAACTGCAGTGCTTAACTGGAGAGGGTTAGACATACGTTAAGTCAAACTTTAGCCCAGCTTTCAGCAAATTACACTAGTTGCTTTTCATTGGCATTTTGTGGTGCATAAGTTTGCACTGAATTTTGTCCCATGCAGATGAGTTGTATCAAAACCTCTTTTCAGATCTTGTGATTACTTTCCTAATACCTCTGACCTTAGAGCTGAAGATCATTGTCTTGCAGTATTTTGTTCTCCCATCCTAATGAAAGCTTGTAGGTAGAATTGCTGATGGATAATTTTTGGTGAATAATGGGAGTAATTTGTTCATTTTACTGAAATGTTGTATGAGTGTGGGCTCAGACTCAGGCCACAGATAAAACAGTGTTTCAGGAAGCCCAAATGTTACTCACTGCACATTTTTACACTGTAATTCCTGTAATACCAGTGAGTAGCTACCCAGTTTTAAGTCAGGAATTGGGACTTTTTTTACCTAACCTTAGCCATCTAAAATTGAGTCATTTAAGTTGTACTGTTTACTTGGGCATACTTTATGAGGGAGAGAGCTCTTCACAAGCACTTCCAGAAGATAGTTTGTTCCATTTATCTTAAGACAGTGGGACTTGCTCTCCAGAGGTACCTGTTTTTGTCCCAGGACTGACTGGGAGAAGTGCAGGTAGCTAGTCTAGCCTAGAGACCCAGCTTTTAAATAGTGCAATGAATCCTATTCTGTAGCTACAATACACTACAAAACCCATATTTTATAAAGCGACTGGGTCTTCTCCTCAGAAAGAATACGTATAGCAGAAGGAATCAAAATCAGTACACACTTTGATTTTACCTTTTTTTTTAGCCCGTTGCCTCAGTGCGTTTTACAGACACTATTTTCACTCACAACATCCTAGCAAAGGAGGTGCTAGCAAGCTTCAGCAGCTGTGAGAAGTTAAAAGTACAAGAAGTCTGAAGTACACACCTGGAGTGATAAAAAGGAGTGAGGAATTGCAGTTCCAGTTCTGTATCTGTAAGGTGTTTCTTTTTCTGATTCAATGGATTTTTTTCACCCTTTTCTTCCAAAGGTCTCAACACAACTACCTGAGAATCACTCGAATTCTGAAAAGTCTTGGTGAGCTTGGATATGAGAGTTTCAAATCTCCCCTGGTAAAATTTATTCTCCATGAAGCTCTTGTGGAAGATACCATTCCCAACATTAAGCAAAGTGCTCTAGAATATTTTGTGTACACTATTAGAGACCGAAGAGAAAGGAGGAAACTCCTGAGATTTGCCCAGCAACATTATACACCCTCAGAGCATTTTATCTGGGGACCCCCAAGAAAACAGAAGTCAGAGGGAAGCAAAACAAATAAAAAGCCAGCATCTCCAATTTCTATTCACAATATTACAAAACACAAGAAACCAAAAGAGCCTAAGAATACACTGGCAAGTGGAAGCTCAGTTGGTAAAACAACTGAAGAAAGAAAGGTAGAACTCACTAAAAACAGGGAAGAAAATGACCAAGATGAACAAGAAATGAACTGTGATGCTGTTAGGCAGAACAACAGTGAAAAGAACAGTGATACTGACACCGGTCAGCTTTCAAAATCAGAGGAAATTCATGATACTTCAGACAGAAAGGTGGATGCTTCTCATTCCAAAAAAGATGATGAAAACCTGAACAATGACTGTGGAAATCACACAGGCACTATAGAGAAGGATTTATGTGACACTGAAAATTCTTCAAATAACATGTCATCAGATCTACAAGATAACCCTGATAAGGATACACTTTTAGGGGGGACCACCACAAAAAACAAGGATGAGCTCAAATCATGAGTCTGAGGTTAGAAGTCATTATGTTTCATATTGAATTAAGCAAATTATTCATTGCTCCTTCATTTTGGGTGAAATTTCCATCTAGTGTAGAATAAAATGTTCATGACGCTATGCTTATTGCAAATGCATCAGATTAGGCTTCTTTTAGGTTGATTAGTTTTATTTTTTTCAACCTCAGCTTATCAGCAGTCAGCCAGGTGTGGCTTTCTAAAACAATCGTGTATATTCAAAGCTAAGAAATTCATTATCTTTCCCAGACAGATTGCATAGAAAAGCTTATCTATTTTTTTCCATTAAATTCATCCAGTATTTAGAAAAAAAAAAAAGTGTGACTTACTAGAAGCCTTGGAACATCAGAATTTTTAAGTTTCTTTTAATGTACTTTGTGTTGATTTCCTTTTATGAAACAACTAGAAATTACTCCAAGAGCACAGTTTTCTCCCTAGTGGCTATGTTTTTTTAGGAACTACGTTCATGTTTAATGGCAATATTCGCACAGCATCTTTTACCTTAGATTAGCGTCCTTGTCGGAGACACTTAGTAACAGATATCAACATGTCCTATGCAGCTGGGTATCATTGCACATTGAATAAAAGTTTAACTTACAATGAAACTATATCCACAGCTTTTGGGTACAAGGGAAGTTGCACTTTAGACTACTTTTAGTCCCTGTTAGTTCTCTCTTTCTTGACTCAGTTGTTACTGCTACTAACTTGAGGGGAGGGATCTGTGTGATCACTCAGATTTGGTCTCGGTGTGAAAGCTCTCTGTTGATCAGCTGCAATCAAACAACTCCTCCGGCTGGGTTCAGCACCTGGAAAGCCTCGGGACAGTTGAAAAGCAGTGTCTTCATCACAAAGTACCAAAGTCATCAGAGAAAATGTCACTGGGCCTGTCAGGCAGGATCTTCTGAACCCCCTGTTGCTGGTCTGGGAGAGAAAGGCAGTTCTGATGCTTCCTTCCAGCTGTTTCCTCTCTTTGCTCTTTATCAGAGGTCTTTCATGCTTTAATGTTATTTTGTTCATCGGCTGAAACCTGAGGCAGGCCACTCTGTGGCCTGGCTGGAGCCCAGCAGGTAAGCATTTGCCAATTAAGATCTTCCCCAACTTTCTTCACTGAAGGACTGCCTGCTTTCCCCAGTTAGCCTCTTCTGACGTCATGCCATTCAGTCAAACAAGATAGTACCCAGAAAGTTAATTGTGTAGAATATGAATTCAAAAATAATGCAGGTAGAACTCATGCTTTCTATGGTCGTCAAATAGTCTAAAACTTCTGTATGTATTTTCTATTTAAAGTGTATATATTATCCACTGCCTTTAATGTATTTTTGATTAAATGTTATGAGGCAAGTGGCTGACTACAGTTTGAGTGTCAGAGTGCTACAGGACTTTATCCAAGTCTTATAACTCAAAATGACAAAGTCTTCAGGGGTTTCAGAGCATAGACAAAATGTCTTGTATCTTTCTGTTTCACTAATTCCCATCATGGCAATGCATTGTACATTGCTTTTCCTAGGTAGCACTCTTTCTTGGGATCAAATAGAGTGGCAGTTGGAGATCTTGGTACCCGTGGACAAAGATTAGGCTCTTTCCATCCTAAAGAGGCAGGGAAGAGGGAAGAGGTATCCCTCCTTCTCCTGTTCTGACTTGTAAGGAAAGGAACAAGTGGATTTTTTTAAGGGTAACCCAGATGGCTGAAGGAGGCTTTAAGTCTGCCTGAGCAGAAATGCCCCAGAGAATTCCTCCTGCAGACACCACCTCTTTAAAGCTGGAGTAGTGCTGAGAAGCCTTTCACAATACCCTGGACTTGAACTCTGATCCCCTTGTTCATGTTTGCCTCTGACCTTTAGAAGGTGACAGGAAATGCTGAGATAAAATTGGTCCGTGCAGTGAAGGATGCTGACTCCACACGTACACACAGGGAGGACAACTTTATGTTCAGCCTATGACGTTTTAATTCTTGAGTGCCTAATCATGCCAACCTCATAGCGTTTTTACATAGTAATTTCTTTAATGGCATAGCGTAAATTTATACCCCATGTATAAGGAACATAACTATAAGATACGTAGTTATACAGAGACTTCAGTCTATGGACTTTGGCGTTAAGGTTAAACACTTAAAAAAAAAAAAAAAGTAATGCATAGTGTTCAAGTGAAATAAGGGATGCTGCGGATGTTGTTATATTTATACTGTAGTTTGAACATGAATGACCTTGGGTGATATTTCATCTTTTGTCTACTGAACAACAACAAAAAAAAGAGAAATCTTGCTCTAATTTTAAACCAGAAAGCTCTTGGGATGTGCATCCAAGGGATTTCCCTGCAGTATGGTATTCTGTTATTATGTCAGAACTTTCACCTATACATGCTTGCTGGTTCTCCAGTCATAATTAAGTACTTAATGTACTTTTAATCTGGCAGGACTCTCTGCATTAAGGGCCTAGTATATCTGAAAATACAGTCAAAAACTTTGGGACTCATGTCCTTATTACATCTGCATTATTATATTTTAATTTATTTTAAATCCACAACTCAGTATATTTCTGTCAATTTTCATGGAAGTGAGAAGAGCAGTGGCATACCAGTTGCCTACAAAGAACTATGGGGATTAGATAAGTGAGGGGTTTTTGTGTCAGGTGAGCTCCTGCACCCTGTAATCTTGTTTTACAGCTTTATCAACAGAATTACTCCCATGGGACACTTCAGCTTTAACTAACAAATTATGCTCTATGTAAAATGTAACAGTTTACCACTCTGTTCATGGGGGAGTTGTTTCTTCTGATTTCGCAATTGTTTAAAAGAAGGATTCATTACAGGGCAGTCTTACAACGTAGCACCCCATTGAGATTTGTGAGGATCAAGTGGGTCTACTGTATGCATTTTATCACGGAATCGTAGCCCTGGCAACCCCGTGCTTGAAGGTTCCGAGTATTGGCTTTCAGGTTTACAGTACAATCTATGTTGAAATGATTGTATTCTCATAAATGCCAGTACGTAGTTATTTACTCATTACTTCAGGAACTGAGGATGTGCAAAGAAAGTCAGGACATTTGCTCACTGTTAGACTTGCTTTTGTTTTACTCTACACACACTTAAGTGTTCGGGGGTTTCTGCGTTCTTACCGCAATAAAGGGATTTGGCCCAGCGTTTTACTGGAATCTGAGCTAATAATTTATTAATTGAACAGAACCTCCCATACAGGGGTTAATTCCTAGTAAGTACATCTGAGTAGCCTCTGGTACTGTTAAGTGGGAGTAGTGCCTATATGCACACACCTGTGAATTTGATACCAAGTATCCTATGTTGAGAGGATATGAATGCACAACTTGACAGAACGTTACTGAGTGCACACACCTCGGTGAAGGCAATGGTACAAGTCATGCAAAAGTGCAGCAGTTTCAGCTGAGCTACAGCTCTGTGCCCTGCTGTCCAGGACATAGCTGTGCCTCTGTACCTGATACTGTGTTGGCGTAGAGCCTGAAAGCTTAGGTACATGAGGTGTGCACCACAGATCATTCAGGTAAGAAGAGCAGTTACGTGTGTGCACATACCTAGGAGCAGAACTGAGTCCTTGGTGTCCATATTGCTTGTATTTAAAGGCGTAATCCTGAAGGATTATGATAATAAAAATATTTGCAGTAAACCTTTGAGAGCTGCTCCCTGGCTTGGTCAGCTCCTCAGTTTCCTGCTCTAAGATTGCAGCAGTCTGATGTGTTAGGTATTTGTATAATCATAGTTTGTATTTCATGTAACCTAGTGTGTAAGCCTCCTTGAATTATTCCAGGATAATTCTAATAATCTGCAGTTGCATATACCTGTGCTATAACCAGAAAGTTTACAGACCTTGGAAGCTTTGTGTAATATTGATGGATGATGTAGTAAGGTAAGTCAGGGGAGATTTACTACATTTAAATGGAAAACAGCTGTAGTTTGTTTTTAAATTAAATTTATATATATATGTTTAATTTATTTTTTTTGCACTTTTCCTGACAGTTGTGATGGTATTGATTACAAATTATAGTAAATTATGTATGCTTAAGTGAAAAATGTAATTCTTACTGTGCCATAATTGTAGGTAACATATCTTATTGAATTTCCTTGACAAAAGCTGTATTTATAAATAAGATGCAAGTATGTGAGGTAAATTTTGCCACTGAAAGTGTAAGAATATCATGCTAATGATATACATTGTCCCAAGAACTACCAGTGTGGATCAGAACCAAAAAAGTTTCTAGCCTTGTGGCTCCAGCAGTGGCTACCAACAGGTGGTGTGAAACAAAGAACAGATAAGGTGACCCCATTTTTCTCCAGGAATTTTTCCATTTTTGAAGTCGTGGTTTCTTTCAGCCTCTACAATCCCTTGTGGCTGTGAGTTCCATGTGTTAATTATGTTTTGTGTGGAAAAACTACTCTCTTGTTTGTCTCAGATCTTTTATTCAAGAATTGTTAGTGCATTTGGACACAGTTACTAACAGTACTGTAAGATGAACAGTAATCCACTTCAAGAGACTTTTTAAAAGCTGTGGGAGATTCTAATGATAAAATACCTGCTTAGGCAGAAAATGCCCTGTGTTTTTGTCCTTAGGCAGATGTCTGCTTAGGCAGAAAACTTGTCTTATGTTGATGACAATATTATCTTACTTATCCCATCTGGATAAATATTTACACATAAAATCCTTTTGTATGAAGTATTAAAAGTCACATTCCAACTGCAGAACAGATTGATTTATTTATTTATTCTCTGTCAGTGTAAAAAGCAAGATCAGTCAAAGGCAAAACCTATTCCTAGCCCACATCTAGTGAGGTACCTCTGGGTTTGGATACACCAGCATCAATGTGCGTAATGTTGCGATCATGTAGAAGATGGAAGTACTATCTGAGGATTGCTGAGAACCATACTTCTCAGTCCACATTTTGCTAACTTATTTTGATACGTGTCCCCAGTTCCAGTTGCAATTGGAGTAACTGCTCAAAAGGTGTTTTTGATGGCCATCTGAGCCTGAAAATGAAGACTGTGTCAAAAAGGCTTCAAGTATGGGCAACCCACGCACCATTCACATCATGGTCAACAGCATAGATTCACTACTAATAGATACCTAGATGCAGTTCAAGAGGAATGTAAATTGTCTCTCTGTAACAACTCTGTGCTCTGTATTGCCTATGAACTATTTGTTTTCCTGAAAGCTTTGTTCCTTTTTACAGCCCACATTCTTAAGTATTCTTACTTAAGACCATTGGGGAAAGCAAGAGTTTATTTTAAAGAATATATTTAATACATGCTATACCTAATGGACTCCTAAAATATAGTTCAAAAGCTATAGAGATCAATTAAATAGATACCTCCTGTGGCTTTACACTTATAATCACCTTTGTATTTATTTTCAAAAGCATTAAGCTGTTTGCTATAAAATAACAAATGTGAGAATTGGCAAATTGTTCTGAAAGAAATCTCCTACTTAGAAACTTGGCACTTTAATTCTACCACGCTTACAAGTCAAGTGGCATATTCATCAATTAAAGTTAATTGTGAAATATACTGAATGTATTTAGTACTGTGGCTAACTATGTGAAAATTATTGTTTTGCAGTAAAAAAAAGGTTATGGCACTTATATTTTTGGGATCTGCTGAAGCATGTTTGCAAATCATTGTTTGCTCTTTTTTCTGTGTTTTAACCTATTCCATGGTTGTTTGCCCTTTATGCAGTTTGAGTTCAGCAACAGATGATTAGGTATAGTTTTGCACTGATAAAACTTGGAAATATTGTAGACTTCATTGTTAAAATGTATTCTAAGAAAAAAATGCAGTAAAAAGAAAAAAACCAAACCCCAATAATTTTTACTTGCAAAATGGAACAGCTACATGTCAGTTTTTATGAATGATCCTGCTCTCTTCTCTGTATTCCTTTGCAGTGTTTAATTACAGAATGCTGTGCATGTTTGGTAGTACCAATACCATATGTATGTGGTAGGAGTGGTAACCAGTTTCTGGATTTGTAATGCACTATAAAGATATATTTTATATTTCTGTAACTGTATGGCAGTGTTATGCCAAAAAAATTGTATAAACATAAAAAGCAATAGTTTATGTTGCTTACTGCTATATTTTAAATTGTTTGTAAAATTAAATACTTGGATTTCCTTTCAGGTAAATATATTTTTTAATAACAGCAGCCAAAAACTCTAAGCTAATAAAGCTTCTTCATTTAGCAGCTTTATTTTAGCAACATGTACAAATATTGTGAAGCTCTAATAATGTGTAATTGCTGTTCAGCGCTTGTTTGTATAGTCTTCTGTAAATGTATTAACACTTAAAAGTAGGGCATTAAAGGCTCTGGTCCTCCTTTTTTGTTGTCAATGGCAAAACCACCACGGATAGCTGAGGAACAAGGGAAGGCCCAGAGCGAGCTTTACTAAAAGTTTGGTGTCTTTATTTTTTAATTTAAAATATATATACTATGAAAAGACTGGTGCCATTAAAGGGTAAAATATCCATTATGATTGTGCAAGCAGAAACCTTCTTGAGCGGTGCCAGCACCTGGCTACTACTGCTTAAACTTAGCAGGGAAACATTTAACCTGCTGGTTGTATTTATCTTGTGCTGAAGCTTAGAACTGGATGGCTTCAGCTCCTCTTCCTCTCAGTTCTGCAGTAAGCTGTTACTCACGTGGTGGGACTGCAGATTTATGGTAGCTCTACATAGGACCCAACACATTTGGAGAGGGTTTTGTAGGCTCACACATTTCTTCTCAGAGCAAGGAGAAGCAGGAGGGCTTCATATGAGGTCTGTGCTCGGCGTTAACGTGGCTGTGGTAACTAACTTCCATGTCGTCAGGCCACGCAGGGATGGAGTTAAACTGGTAGGCAGTAACACAATGTGTCAGTGTGTTGGTTTCCCCAGAAAATTCAGTTGCAGCTTCCTGAGGCAACTGTAATGGTTCATCTTCTTGTTGACAAAGACTGGCTGCAAGGCTGTTACACTCTTCTACCCTTGGAGTATAAACTTCACAACTGAAGGGCTATGGCCTGCATGGAGATGCTTAGTTACGTTGCTGGCTGTTGTACCAGCAACTCCAGACTTTTTCATGTCTGCAGTAAAAACGTTGTTCCTGTGTGAGCACGGGCCCTCGTGGGTGCCAGAGCCACTTCTGAAGGGTCTTCTTGGGGCTGATTGCAAGGGTAAGAGCATAAACTGATATCCCAAATCTCACTGGCCCTAGTTAATTAAGTCAAACGAGCTTCTGGAGGAGGTGCAACAAGGGGGTGATGGGCCCAGCACCCTGCGCCTTGCCTGCTGCCTCCCCCAGCCAAAGGGGCAGGCACCCACTTGGGAATGCAGCAATATGCCGTCTGTCCGTGCCTTTGAGACCGTACGGGAGCCAACTGCGCTGTCCCCACCGTCACAAAAATATGATGGTGAAGGGAAATACATGCTCATCTCTCAAGGCATGCATTCCCCTACTTTGCTTTATTTTGGGGGTATAGAATCCAGGAAATTTTCAACTGGCTGGGTGACAGTGGGCACAGAGCATGCTTCAGCACTGATGGGAAGAGCATACGGTGAGGAAGGACTGAGATGATAGTGCTTGTGTTTGTGCAAGGAGAATTGGGAAGCACCTTTATTATGCATAGAGCCGTGGCAGAGATGGCTGGAATAAATATAAACTACCTCTGTTGTTTAGGGAATTAAACTGCAAGGTTTTGTTTTGATTTTGTTGTTTTGCTGAAATATTTTTCTAACAGACCTGTGCCATAAAACTGGGATGAGAATATTTTATTTTGATATACGTGGATGATCTTGAGCTAGACCTAAAATGTTTATAACAATCACATTAATTGCAAAATGTGATTTAGCTAGCAAAACCTGGGAATACTCTTCTTGAAATTACATTTTAATGGATTTATTTTTCCTTTGTTTGTCTGGGCTGGGTAATCAACTGGAAGACAAAATATTAAATGTCTCTACTCCCTGGGGTCAAACGGGCCAAGTATCGTCACTTCAAAGTTAAATCGGTAGGGGTGAGTGGAGAGTATCTGTAGTTTAAAAATAGTCCTCCAAAGAAGCAGCAAAAGTATCTACAAAGTATGTTGCGACTAAATAAGGTTATGTAATGACACTGCTTTTTAAATGTTAGCTTCACATATCTTCTGAGGTGGATTACACTGTAGGCAAAACTCTAGTATGAATTTATTGACCTATTTGTACCCAATGTGAAAGTTGCCCTTAGCTCCTTGAAGCCTGTTCTTTAAAGCTTGGCTCTCTTCAGCGGGGGCAGGAAGGGTGGATGTTTAGCGCTAAACACCAAACTCCCCAGTTTTGTGCCCACTTTGGAAGGCTGTTGCTCCTGGCTGGCACAGAGAGCCAGTCAAGCAGGGTCTGGGGTCAGGATCATAACACGACCCTGCTCCCACCTCTCCAAAGATGCTGTAATCAAACACGCTTTGTTTCCCCATAAGGAGATGAGCCGAAGATCTGCCTTTCTGGGATCTGGGCTGGGATCTGCCACTCGTGGCCAGGGTACAGGGCTGGGCAGGAGGTTGTTCTGCCTCACCGCTAGGGTCTGGTTCCTGCAGGCTGTTATGTGCCCGGTGGGTTTATTGACCCACACAAGGGCAATTATTTTCAGCAGTTACTGGCAGCTCAGTCCCTATGGTTAATGTTGGTCTGCATGTTGTGGGGTGAGCTTAAAAAGAAATTTATTTGCCAAGAATTCCCCCTATAAAAACCCAATTTAAGAAGGTTTAAATAGGCCCAAGTATTTGCTTTATCTGATAAACTCTTGGAATGCTTTTTAAGTATTTTGATGTAGTATATGCAATGCATTAGACTTTTTTGCTGGCAATATTCTATAGACATTGTAATTTCAAGGCTTACCGTATGTGGGAAGAACATTTAAAATTCAACTGGCTCTTGCTATTTTTATTTAATGTATAAATCAGACATAATTCATACACAGTTCCTTCCATTTGTAGACATTTATTGAGCACTATGTATGGTTATAAACATTTTGTGGTAGCTGTTTCAAATTTCAGCATAGAAATAGGAAAAGAAAAAAAAAGAAACCTCACATTTTCACTTCTCCAATTTTCAGCTTCCAAACTGGCAGCTGAAATTAGGGCCTTGAATTACTTCTAAGAACTAGGGCTTGGGATCTGCAGCCTACATGGGACCCTCAGTCACTTGGAGGCAAATCTGTAGTACTTGGTTTGCTAAAAGTGCAGAAGTGTAGTAGAATTTTCCAAAACTACAAGGCACCTAAAGCTGATAATTAATGAGAGTGCTCTCAGCAAGTCTATGAAGGGTTTCTCTGCATCTAGAAGACACTCAGGAGCAGTTCTAGTTCTTCAGTCAGTTTTGAAAGGGTTATCATGAAATCCCACGCTTTAACTCTTCACTTAAAAGGGACACAGTGATAATGGCACCTTTTTTTTACCGTTTAAATTGTAAAACAAACCTTTGTTATGCTGACATGCATCAACAGCACCCCCCATGTTGGTGGTCACTTCTTATCCTGAGTCACCACCATTGCACACTCAAAGCAATCACTTCTTGGTGATCATGCCCAACATGAGCTTTGGGTGCCAACACCATGGAGTTGACCTGTGTAACTAGCACTGGTCATCACGGCCCTTCATGGCCTCAGTCACTGTGGTGAAGATGAGCACACCCAGCTCTTCAGTGAGGAAACCTGGATCTGAAGTAGGCATTTGCTTTCTCCTCCTCCTCCCCAAATCTGGTCCTTTTATAAGGTGGTTGAATTTTGAGGCAATTCTCAGCCTTTGACTTCCACCCCAGGCTACACAGTGCCCAGTCCTGGAGGGGACATTACTTTCAAGGCTGCAGCAAGTGCCTCACCCTGCTGCTCAGTTTCTTTCCTTGCTCAGCTGCTGCTCCCTTTCCTAAAACAGAAGAAGTCTTTTCCCATCTTTCGAGGCTGCACTTTCAGTGATAGGCAATGGCCCATTAGTGCCCAGGAAGTGCACTGTTACTTGTTCTGGGGCCTCTTTCCTCAACCGTTGCCCCTATTTTCAGTGCCTTTGCTGTTATCCCACCCTTAAACCATGCAGACGCCTGATACCAAGCTCGGTTCACCCACAAAGATGACAACAAACCTGTGGCCACTGTGCCAAGGCAGCGCAACAGTGAGGAGCAGTGAGGAAAGGCCACCATCTCTTGGGAAATGGAGAGTTCAGCTCAGGTCCAGCCTACGTGGGGAGAACCATTGCTTTTAAGGACGCGTGCGTGATTGCAATGAGCCTTCCTGTGGCTTTATACGAAATTTCCCGAAAGACTGCACTAGGGTATCAGAGTTTGTTTATGGTAGTGAAGGCCCAGTGCCATAAAACTAGGAAGAATATCCCCCAGTAGTGCTTTTTAGAAGCTTTTCACCACTTTGGATAAAATGCTGCTGACAAAATTTCAGTCTTGCAATCTCCTGCAACCATCAGATAATTAAGAAATGTTGCTGAGTCACACTCGCATAGGGTAAGTGCCTCCCTGGGGCACGGCTGGGAACACCAATGCCTATTTCAGATGTGTCCCCAGACGCAGCAGATGTGAATGACTGAGTAACATACCCAGTGGCACATTCTCTGCTGACTCATTTGCTGCAGTGCTACTGAGATAATAGGAGGTAAAGTTTGGCCAGGACGTTACAAAGGTCTTTTCATATAGACTCAGAAGGATAATAAATTTATATGATAAGGGTCACATTATAGTTCAAGGATCTTTGCTGGAGAGAACCTGACTCCTCTGGGACCTGTTTGTTGAAATTAGCAGTAGGATGAAAGCTGTGCCAGAGACTGTTCCTCCATTGACACCTGAGTAAGTCCCAGCAAGCGTCATCCACTTTATCAGAAATAATCTGGAAGATAATATAAATCCCAGTCTTCTGGTGTGAGCAGCCTAAGAGCAAAGTTGAAGGTAGGACTTTGGTGACTGAATCCTTTGGTATGAAATAAAAATATAAAATCTAAAAAATATCATGGGAAATGTGAAATTTGGGCTCAGACAAGTCCAGTTCAGTGACTGTCTAGCCCTTAATTGTCTTATCAATTAAGTCAAATGTTTCCTAGATGCCTGATGTCCCACGTCTGGGCAGTCTCTGATGGTAAAATTCCAGCACCAGGAGGCAGATGGGAGTTAATGAAATGTTACAGGGATCTGCATGGAGGGATGCTGAGAGAAAAGGCACAGAAAGGTGTCTATTGAATTGGAGGGTTTCTGACCCAAGGGTACTATTGAAAGAATGGCTTGGGGATGAAAAGAGGAGCTTTTATGCCACTGTGAGGTGAGCTGTGATTAGACTGGAGGTGGGCGCTCACTTCCTCTCCTACTTGCTTCCTCAGCCAAAATTGAATGGATGTCACTGACTTGGAGGTAAGGAGAAATGATGAATGTTCCAAAAGAGACTTTATGTTGTATTCAAAATCCTGATGCATATATGGATCTGCAAATCTAATTTCACCTTTCTGCAACATAAGCTAAAATCTTTAATCAAAAGCCCTGAGCCTACCCTGAGCAGTACTTCCTCAATGGCCAGTGATCACTCTTGTAGACCCCAGTGGAGCAACTGTCCTTACAATTCGTAATTTTTTTGGTCGTAAGTGCACCAACAGGCTCTGCCATATCCCACAGGAGGTTTGGCTGCCGGCGCTTAAGGGCAGCCCTGATCCAGTGCAGCCCAGTAACCTGGGATCAGACTGCTGTTAAAAGAGCTGTGGGAGAAAGAACTGTGAGACACCTTAACTGGGGGCTTCCCCTGTTTTGCATGGGAGCTGGGGTTAAGCTCTGTCCCTGATCCCTGGGCTTTGCTGAGCTATGCTGCAGCCATGTCTCTGCCCAGCCACGCTCCTCACTCAACCCAGCTGGACTTTCATGGTTTGACTGGACCTGCCTCATCATTATTGTTATTTTTCAGTTTTGCAGCTAGACAAGGCAAAGAGTAGATTAGACAATGTAATTGAATAGTCTCTGCTGCAAATGTAATGAGACAGACTGCTGGTAAGACATTTTGGTGCCTCAGACACCTGCCTGGAGGGCCGCTGAGGGTCTTCTTCCCTCCTCAAACACCTTTGTCCCACCACCACAGGCCCAAACCATGGCACTAACCAGAGCAGCAGCTGTGAGCATCTGCATCACTGTCAGTGCCTGCTCCCTTCTGGCACCACAGTCCAAGAGCGTGCTGACTTACAGCATGTCCCCACAGATGGTGGCTTTGCTTGCTCTTCTGGTCTCAGGCTTGTTCTTCCTGTGCTCTTCCTATCCGTGCTCTGTGCTGGTCCTGCCTCCCTTGCCTCTTGCTTACTCTTCTCTGCATCTCTTTTCAACAAAAAAAACTCAGAAGACAGCCAATATGAGGACCAAAACTGCTGGCAGTTGCACAGTTGTTAGTCATATCAGTATTCACATCTTCATTGATGACAGCACTACTAACCATAGTCTTTCTCCGAACCCTGGTGGTCATTTGGATGGTAACTCCACTGGACTGGAGACTGCCTCTGGCCTGCAGATAGATGCCACCCCAGGCTGAAAGAGTCAAAACTCAGAGCAAACACACAAAGCTAAACCAAGGTAACCATCACCAATGTTTAGAATTTACACAATGCTATTCACACAGGTCATGACAGTATTTCAGTTTCTGTGTTCATTTGGCACTGGTTTCCTCCTGATTTTGGAACGATAACTACCGGCAAGATTAGAGAACATTTGCTTCTCTTTTAGCTGTAAGTCTTCTATAAAAGAGAATTAGTAAAAATCAGCGGAACCCCTGAAGTTCATTCATGAAAACTAGGATGCTGTTGAGAGGTTAAGGTCACTATTTGAAAAATAATCCTCAGTTTCTCAGATGAAAAATTCTTTGATTTTCTGCCTCCAGTTTGCTTAGCCTCTATCTCTCTTACGTATCTACAGTGAAAGTTGAAAATACCTCAGGATGAGGATGGCTTGTAAAGAAATGCAATGAGACCATAGGAAATTGATGAGATGCTTTCTGTGGAAGCCAAGCTGCAGGACAAGAGAGGCAATTCGCAAGTGGTAGAACAGCTGGCAACTCCAACCCACACCATCTGGATTTGTGTGATTTTATAATATTTATTGTCACTAACTCTGAGAGGAATATGAATAGAGCTGGCTGCAAGTGGAAATGAGCTGGCTTTTCAATAGAATGAATTGTGTGCAGAGCCTTGGCAGGGACACACAGCAGGTTAAGCATCTGATACCAGCCGGCCAGCCATGAATTACCACTTCATTGGTCAGGCTGGCTACATGAAACAACAACAGATACTTTTTTTTCAAAAATTTTCCCTTGTCAGGCAAGGGAAGCCCTGCTGACAAAATGGCATTTCAAATCTATCATTTGCAGAGGGGAGATAGAAGGTTGCCAGCTCTCCATCTTTAGTCTGAAGCGTATGAGAGCCACATCAATTTTCCTTAAAACCTTAGCATCAATGGGTGTGGGATTACTCAAGAATCTTACACTTACATTTTAAAAAAGTGGTTTGGGGTCTTATGGTTAAGAAAAACTGTGACCCACCTCTACCTAACAGCCACAGAAAATGGAACACACACACACACACACACACACACACACCCCGCAGGTGCATTTTCTTAAATCTTCTGATTTCAGCCAGTTTGTAGTTTAGGGATTCTCATGTGTGATTGTGAAAGCAGTGAGTTGTCAGTGTTGAGCATATTCAGGTAGGTAGTGTGATTGCTGCCTTAGGAAACTGTTCTCTGGAAGTGCCCCTTTCGCTCCATGAACCCTGAAGGGAACACTGCTGCTCCTAAAACAGCGGCCCTGGTTAGAAGCTCAAAGTGGGACAGGAAGAGTTTAGGCTTTTATGTTTCTGTTCCTCATCTGTAAAATGGGATAACATGATTTTTTTTCTTCCTGCAGATCAGCCACAGGATAAATTGCTCTTCTTCTAATACTCCAGTTTGGTAATTACATAAAAGTTCAACTTGTCTTATTTTTAAATGTTTTTACTTCTCACGAGACATTAGTAAACTTTAAACTTTTAGTCTGAGTTTAGTCAAACTAACAACGGAAGACAGATAGTGGTATCTTTCTTTCTTTTCTTTCTTTCTTTCTTTTTCTTTCTTTTTTTCTTTTTTTCCTTCCTTCCTTCCTCCCTCCCTCTTTTCTTTCTTCTTTCTTTCTTTTCTTTTCTTTCTTTCTTTCTCTTACACATTTCAGTCCTTTGTGGTTTGGAAACTGACCTATTTTTGATCATTGACTGTAGTACTGAAACAACAGAGAAATGCATGCCATAAAATATGAAACAAAAATTAGCAATTTATTCTAGTAGATTACTACATTTTCTAAATCTTTGAAAGTTGGGGTTTAATTAGTGCTTTTTTTTTTTTTTTTTTTCTTAATGGAAAAATACTGTTTCTCTGTTCTGGGATTCACTCCAGAGCTGAAAAAACTAGTATTTCTAGTACATCTATTTACAAAACCTGTTAGTTAAGCTGAAGAAAAATGTAGTGAGACATGAATGCCAGAGAAGGTTAAGTGCCTAGCTAAGAAGCACACAAAAATGCATCTTATGTCCAGCTTGCACTGAGTGCAGTGCCTCAAAAGGTAAAAGGCAGTCACAGAGTGCAGCGCTGGCTCTTCTGTCCCTAGCTAGCAGAAATGGGTACTAAAAGCAACAGCAGAAAGAAATGCAAAGATCCGGCACTGACATTAACATGACACCCCTCTAGAAAAGCCTGCAATGGTGACAGAAATATCTTTAATGCTGAAGACTACTCTGTAACTAGCGTGTCAAGAGAACACTGAGAAGGAGACCAGCTTATGTGTGTCTATCTCATGTACTGTGGTGAAGATAAATAAAGAAACTCAGCCATTTCTGTGGGCAGCGTGCTGTGAGCTGGCTGTGTATCTACCAAAATGGAAGAATTCAGCTAGAGAAACAAGAGGGACAGAAGGCACAACCTATGTGAAATATGCTCATTTCTCCAAATAGCCCCAGAGCAAAGCAGATGTGTGCCTGGGATGGCCTTGCTCTGGAGTGCCCTGTCCCACTCTCTAGGAACAGCGTTTGCCTCTGAAAAATGTCTGTGCAGCTGTGAAAGCAAACAAAGAGTGGATTCTGAGCAAGGTGCAGATCAGTTCAGCCACTCAAAGCAACTGCCTGCACGTTAGAGGATTAGAAAAACAGTGAGAGAGAAATGCTGTGTTGAAGTGCTTCATGTAGGTATGTGTCCTGCATCCCTTCCTCAGAGTGGTGGAAGAGCCCTGGCAGAGCAGGAGTGCTGGTTAGGAAACCTTGTAGAGGCAACACCCCTTCAACTCCCTCTTCTTCCCTTATCAAGTGATACTGCTCTTCTACTGCAAGAGAAAGGACTGGGAATTTTTCAGCCCGTTATTGACTTCATCCATTTTACCAGTTTTTATTTCTCTGCCTGGTGAGCCTTCACTGTAGCTGAAAAAAATAGGAGACCCTGAAGCACAACCTGAAGAGGCAAATCACAGCTGTGGTTGCTGGGCACGGGACACCTCCTGCCCCGAATGCCCCCTGTGTGTGCATCAGAATCTGCCCCTCCCAGAGGCTTTTCCTGAATGAGGCTGTATAATACTGAAGTTCCCTTACGGTGAGTTTCCCATGGGCATTTTGTACAATGATCCATCACAAAGTTGTAAATTCATTCACTTTGTGTTGCATTTGTTGGCATTAAGTTTTGAAATATTTACGGGGGAAAAAAAGTCTTATTTTGGAAACGTTAAAAAATGCAGACAGGGGTGAACATAAAGTGGACGGCAGCAGCATCTTTTTTTTCCTAGTCAGATGTACTCACCCAGAGCACCAACTGCCACAATGGCTCAGACATGCCCAGGCCAAGTCCTGACTGGTGACAGGCTTCAGAGGATGAACCGGGCAGGCTGGTGGGGGCAGCTGGCTGTGCCGAGCTTCCCAAAGGTCTCTTACTCCTTGGCCTCAGTACTCTGGGCTTACTGCCTGCATGTAGCAATGCCACAGGAGACTCAGTGGTCAAGTCAGTGGTCTTTATGCGTCCTTAGCCATAAGACAGAGGTCAGCGTGGTCTTGAAACAAAATTCTTCAATTGAAAATCATTGTTAGCAATCATTCACTCAGATTCCTAACACTGAAATTTCTATAAACACAGATATTTCACAGTCAGATAATACATTCTCTATTCCTGAAAGAATAGAAGTTATATCTTCTTTTTGAAAGTGTAGGTGTTAGGCAGACAAATGGAAATGTGACCATTATATACAACAAGGTGTGTAGTAAAGAGAACAAATTCTTCAGCGCCTTGGCAGCAAAATTGTATTTAATCATACTCAGCTCTTTTCTCTTTGTCCAGGCATGTCCAGAAAAAATCAATCTTACGATCAACATGACACAAGAATCTCATTTTTTAATTTAGGTCTCTGAAGGATTCTCTTTTGATCCTTCTGATTAGACAAGAACAATTACTGTGCCTCTAAGCTCTCCCCTGCCTCCAGTCTCCAATTAGCCACATCTGATAACATTTTTTCAATGTAAAAATAAGGTCATCTCCTCAACTGCATGTGTCTAAATTAGGAGACACTATGATAACTCATTTGCAAGACAACACCTCACTCTTCCCAGCCAGCCTGGGGCCTTCTGCAACCAGGTTTTCAAAATCATCACCTTTTAAAAGCCTTTGTCTGGGCTGTAAGAAAGCCACTAATTAAATTTTTGCTTGCTTGAGGTACCTCCTGGTGTTCTGAGACGTACACAGGCTAAGCCAAGTACTTGACTACATGTGTTTCAGTTCACTAAACAGACCTTCTGAGATCAGTGGGATACTGACACATCCAAAATTGAGCCTGTACATAAGTGCTTTCAGTACAGAACTTTCTCCTCCATACTTTTCCAGTTTGTTTTCTTCTTTTCAGAACTCTGAACTATGTTGTGTGTTTTTTCTTCAACTGTCCTTTCAATTCTGTCATGGAAAAAGGCCACGGACTTCACAGTTTGTTGGTTTTCTTGTCTCGTTTCAGTCAGACCTTGAAAGCAGCAGCTTCTCACCTACGTCTGTTCAAGATAGAAAGCAACACTGGGCATGATGGCATTTGAGGTTACTGTTGAAGCACCCCCGCTCCCCATTGTTGTATCTTTTTCCTTTAGGCAAGTACCATCAAAGCTTGCCAAGTGTTAAAACCAAAAATGTCAGTGGGGAAAAAAAACCCTTTATGTTCAAAAAGGGTCATAAAAAATGAAGGAAGAGGCTAGCAAAAAAAAGCCCATCTCTTCTCCTTTCATATGAGGCCTGTCTTTTCATCTGGTGTAGGGAAGAGATGGGGCCAGCCCAGCTGAGGAGCCAAGCCTGAGCCACATTGTGAAGACACAGGCCCTCACAGCACTGCCAATCCCACCTGGTGGGACAGCCAGAGGTGGGAGAGAGGTCCTAATGCCCCAAAGATGGAGGTGAGAATACCCTGCCTTCGTCCTTGTGCGCAGCCTTGCCAGGGATGCAAAGCAGGAGATACCTGACAGCACAGCTAACAAAGGCAGCCAACAGCAGGTGCTGGGCTCAGCTTCAAAATCTGGGAACTTCTGGGATCTTAGGGGGACTGCTGGGAGCCCTTTGGAGCTAAAGCTGCAAACAAGTTCATTTGGGGAGGTTTGTGGAAAGGCTTGCTGATTGCTAGGGGCTTTGATCTGGGATGTTGTGGAGAGGGTGCCAGGCCTCAGCTCTGGGACTGTTACCCCCTGCTACTCTTCCATGGGGGTACTAACGATATCACGGGAGACCTGGAGCATATCAAGCATGACTGCATGGATCCGGGGTGGTGGCCAAGGGCATGGGGACCAAAGCAGTGTCTTCTCAGTCCTTCCAGTGAGGGCAAGGTCTTGAGGCAGAGTGGATGGATCCTACAGGTTAACAAGGGATTGCACAGCTGTTTTCAACAACAAAGATTTGTCTTCAAGACCTCGGAAGCCTTTCTGATGATTGAGAACTTCAAAGAGATGGGATCCCTGGGACCTAGTATAGTAAAAATGTCTTTGACAACATGCTGGCCCACCTGGTGAGGAGAAGTTTTAAACTAGAAGTGATGGGGCAGAGAGATGATGACCTATAATCAAGTGAGGAAGTGGTTGGCAAGCAAAGGGTGTGGGGTGATGTGGACAAGACGCCTTATAATCAACTTCAGGAAGAAAGGGACCTGTCCTAAGGGTAAACACGCAAATAAGAGTGAGCCTACATGACAGCATGGTGGGGGAAGACCTCATACCTTTTCTGGGAAATCAGCACAACTGGGAGTTGCCCTTATGTGAGACAGCAGCGGGGATGCAGCTGGCTCTGCTTTGGGAGGGATGATGAGCCAGCTGAGAGTTTATGGGTCAGGGTTATAGGGTAGATCGGTATGGATGCCATTGTGATGGGTGTCTGCTACAGACCACTTGATCAGGAAGAAGTAGATAAAGCCTTCTTCAGACAACTGGAAGAACCAAAATATAGAAATAGTGTGTATATATACCTAAAACCAGAAAGGTTTTATATACATAAACTTGAGATGGTGGTGAGGCACCACGGGACATGGTCTCCAACCTGGGAATGTATCAGAGACCTCAACCCAGACATAGTTCTGGGGAAGGATGCCACCATCTCGGTCACAGGCAGCAGGCAGTGCCTAGCTGCTGCCTCAAGGTTGGGGCAGGGGACAGTGATGGTGTCCTTGTGATGGGATATGTGCACTGGGTGAGGAGCAGTTGGCAGGCAAAGGAGTTGCAGAGGAGGTGAGCATCTGTACACTGACAGGGAGAATAAACAAGAGATCGACGGGCTTTTTGCAGAGGCTGAACAGCCCCCAGGGTCCCTTCCAAATAGAATTATTCCACGATTCTGTGATATGAGGACAAATAAATGTAAGCAGATATTTCTTAATAGGAGCATGAAGGGAAACTCTGAGCATGGGTAATTTAGTGATATGTGGTAAGAATTGATTTGTAGAGCTATGATAATTCAGCCTTAATAAAGCTGAATAATGCTGAAGGTGTAACCTAGAGGTTTCAATACAAGGTTTTGTACCACAGCTTTCAGGATGATGTGGAGCAACAAGAATGCTGAGATAGCTAAAAAATATGACCTGTAAAGAAATACCGATCAGACTCATACTGTTACTCTAAAGAAGACAAATTGAATGAGAAGCATCACAGGAGCCTGCAAATGCCTCAAACTATCCTTGTACAGTTCCAAAGAGGAAAGAAATCACCTTCTTTATGCTTGTGCTGAATATGACAAAAATGCAGTATCCTAAATCTTCACAGACTCCTAAAACATTAGCCTGTTGTCTACAGCCATGCGGACAGCCTATCACATGGAAAACACCTAGTACCCAGAAAAGAGTTTTTGGTAAGTGTTTTGACCCACTGAAGCGAAAGGAATGAAAATACCATAACCTGCTATATTTACCCGAATTCCAGCCCTGGGTAACTGCCTTTTGCTTGTGACAATGAATTGTCCCCCTGGTTTGCCTGTTTCATGTGAAGCTTTCTTTTGCCTTCAGGTTACTCATTGCTTTGCCACAGTACACCACAGGCGAGGCAGACGGTCGAGGCTCAAAGCATTGCCAGGCTATGTGTCTTTAGCAAGAAAATAGTAAGCACAGATAACGTTAGAGAGGGAGGAAATGAATATTCATAGATCCACTGCCTCTATAAACATAAACAAACATGTAGGGAAAGCGAGGCAAAGGATTAGTAGAATTAGATGGAGAGAAGTGGGGTCTGAGTGTTCCCCCCCCCCCCCGCCCCTGGCACCCCAGGGTAAGTACCTAGCTGAGTGACGATGCTGTATTTTCTCCACATTCCCCTCTGGGTGGGTTGACCTTGGCTGGCTGCTAGATACCCAGCCAGCCCCTCTCCCACTCCCCCTCCTCAACAGGACAGGCAGAGAAAATAAGATGAAAGAGGTCATGGTTCAAGCTAAGGACAGGGAGATCACTCACTAATTACCATCAGAGGCAAAACAGACTCAACTTGAGGAAGATTAATCTAATTTACTGCCAACTAAAATAGAGTTGGATGGTGAGAAACAAGGAGAAAACCTAAAACGCTTCCCCCCACCCCCTTCTTCCCAGCCTCAGCTTCACTCCTCCGTCGTGGACTCCTCTGCCTCGCCCACCCCCAGTGCTGCAGGGGAATGGGGGCCGTGGTCGGTCCATAACGGCTCCTCTCTGCCACTCTTTCCTCCTCACCTTGCTCCCTTGCTCCACTGCGGATTGTCCATGGGCTGCAGTCCTTTGGGAGAACCTGCTCCAGTATGGTGGTCTCCATGGACTGAGGGGAAATCTAGGCTCCAGTGCCTGGAGTGCCTTCTGGCCCTCCTTCTTCTCTCCCCTTGGTGCCTGCAGGGCTGTTTCTCACTCCTTTTTCCTCACTCCTCTCTGCAATTTGGCATTTTTGCCCTTTATATACACTTTCCCCGAGGTCCCACCAGCAGGGCTGCTGCCCGGCTGTGCCCTGTGGGGGCCGCTTGGAGCCGGCTGGAACCGGCTGTGCCCGACCCGGGGCAGCCCCAGCCGCCTCTCACAGGGGCCCTGCAGCTCCCACCGGTGCCCGAGCACCTGCACCCGCACAGCCCCATATTCTCTTTTCCTCTTAGTAAATTACGTTTGGGTTCATATATTATTTAAAAATAATTATTTATTTATTAACTTTTGGGGGGGAAAAAAACCACCAAACCCAAAACAACAACAAAACAGTAAAACTCGAACCAGGAGCTTTTTGCTTATGACTACGTTTGGCTTCTGCTGGTGGCTGGTGGAGGGGCTACACAGGCACTGGGGTCTCCACAGCGGCTGCCTGGTGCACGCATCAGGCACAGGGCTGAGGTCACCAGCCACCAGCCTCCTCCCCTGGAGCCAAGGCAGGATTTCCAAGCCCTGATGAGAACGACAGAAGGGTGAGTCAAGGGCATAAGCCCCACCTGATGTGTTATGTACCCTGTCTCCTTGGCGCAGCTCGCTTATTTCCTTCAAAAATTGTAATTCAGGAGTTCAGATTGCATCTTTTTTCTGTCCTGAACCAATCATTTACTACAGCACAGACATCAGTTAAAATAACATATATGGAATCAAAAGAAAAAAAATGTAGCCCCTGTTTTACTGCCACAGGTCATGAATAACTTCAGTGCTCAGAAGATGTGAGAAAAATTGTTATTTTTGGTTTTCGGAAACAGGAGAGTTGTTCAAAGTTGTTGTTGAAGAAGGTTCACATTCCTGTGCAGTAGCTCGGAGCAGCTGATGTATATAAATGCAATTGGCTATAATATGTACAGTACATAGAACAGAAAACTTTGTAATAATGTAAATATACATTCCTGTTTCATTTCCTTTTATGAGTAAAGAAGTGTATTCCTGTAAAGATTAGGAAGTAGGATTATTTTTGTGACCTATATCTGTGTTTCTCATTTGTCTTCTGAAATTTCCCTTTAACATACTGGGCAGTTTCATTCGTTATTGTGCAAAAGCAGCCAGTGATCAACAAATGAAGAACTGGCAAAGTGGTTAAGTTGCAGGCTAATTGTACATCAAGGATGGGATTCCTGCTAATCTCGGCATCTTTCCTGACTGGGCATTATGTGATGTGAAGGTGAATATCAATGATTCTTGCATTGTTAGCTCAAATGCTTCCTTGACTTCACCAACAGTACATAAAAGTGATGTTATCAAGGTTCTCCACAGGGTTTACTTTTTCCAAGCAGGAGATTTAGTATGGGTGGGAAAAGAAGACTCCAGACACTAGTCCTGGATTTCCAGATCTCCAGCAGTCAGTTAAGGACAGGAGCCTCTCCAGTCCTCCCCAGATTCCTCATAAAAGCCCTTTATGCATGCATACACAGCTCAGCTCTTTGGTGGACACACTTGAATGGTGGTCAAATGTACTGCTCAAGTGTCGGACAGATGGTCAGTGCTTCCCTAGCAAGACCACCGCATGCAGGAGACCTCAGTCTTACTCTGCAAATACTCATCATTTGAGCAGTAGAGGCGTGACAGGCTGGGTACACCCTGGTCACTGCAGACTCCATGGGCATATTCATAAACTTCTGTCTAGGAAATCTGGGACAAGAGATATGGCAGGTCTGTAATATAGGTATATGCAATATAAGTAGCATTTTAAAAAGCAGCTAAACAACAGTGTAAGTTCCACATTCAAGAATCTGTTTCATCAAAAATAGGATTTAGTGTACATTTTCCCACAGTACTTACATCTTTCTTGGTTTTGAGTTTTACAGTGTTTATGGCTGTGGGCTCCCTGAGGTTTGCTACTTGTTTGACAGTCAGAGAAATACTACTTAGTACCTTCACAAAGTATGTACAAGGTCATACCATGGTATAATTTGTTAAGCAGGAACCCTACAGAAAACAGCTGAACAATAACCGTACTAATGGCTCTGCATGTCCTGGTATCAATATGTTATTTCAGTGCATAAAGAAATCAGTGTTGTTAAAAAAAATCATAGCAATCGTAGGGACGTAGCCAATCTGGGTGCTATTTACTGAATAGCTAGTGACCAATTTTCCAGTCCTCCTGTTTTAACTAATGAATATTTAAAGAGGAGACTAATTTGATTTCCCTAAAACCTGCCCACTTTCATTAACACAGCGGGGAGAAATACCAAACATGTATTTGAATGCTTTGTTCTTCAGCAAAAGCTAATCTACCTCTGATGTGCGGAAGATTAAAATAAACCAGTGATTAAAATAATATTAATACAGTTTGTATCACTCCTGTTATTTGCCAGTCTTAAACTCTGGCAAGTGAAAGATGGTTAAATTCCTATTTTTTAATGAGTTTTTTCATAAAGTAATATACATGCTTTGTGGGAAGGCTGAAAAACCATGTTTTTTCACAAAGCAGCAAAAAACATTTGGAGAGGAGGGCAACTCCAACATGACAAAAGCGTGGTGTGGGCCAGGATGTCTCCCAAGTACAGCGACACTGTATTAAAGCCATTCTAAATGTCAACAAGCTTTGCTGCCCATGAAGACTGTAAATGATACATAAGCAGTCCCTTATCTGGGTAAAACAAAGACTGTCAGAATAATATTTCTTTTTTCTTTTTTTTTTCCTTTTTTTTTTTTTTTTGAGGAATTTCATTTACTTGTTCAACAGATTTTAAATCTTTCGGAAAATACTCCAAGGGAGCATATCACAGTATGAGACTTGTAATCAGCCTAAAGGGAGTGACAGAAAGCTGGCTCATTCCATGTTTCCCAATGCTTTCCTTTATTCTAACCCACCTGTTCATAGCTTAAATCACAGGGAATTTGAGTGTTTAACTCTTACAGCAGGTAGCAGAAAAAAGCACAAAGGAACCTAAGTGAAATAGTTGAAGTAAAATCTAGATTCAGAAGCAGATCAGAGACATGACTCACCTGTGTAAACCAATTATTTTACATAGCCTTTTTTTGTTGTTGATCTACCTGACAAGTGAATATGTAGATTTAACATGAAAAAAATACCATCCTTAGCTTTTCATGAAGAAAGTAACTAATAGAGTAAAAAAAAAAAAAATCAGAGGGAAAAAAAAAGAATATATCTTAGCTGGCTAACAGCAGAAAAAAATTTATCTTGGGGTGGAGGTCTAGCAAGAAGTGCTGGAGTGTCTATGGCTGATATCTATCAACCTGTTTGTAAAAGCATGTAATAATGGTGTTTGCAAGGAGAAGTAGGTGCCTGTGATTTGTCTCCTTACATTCTGCCTAAATAAATAATGCATATATTTTAGATCTCATCCTCAGCCTCTTGGGATGAGCACCATCTTTCCATTATGTGTTGGTACAATAGCTGCTCTGCTTCATGCCTGAGCTTTCTAGGAGAAACAAACTGTATAGGGGAACAAGAATACCTGAAAAACATGAAATCTGGAAATATCTGCAAAGACGAGAACATCTCCTCATAGCAGGGCCCTTCGTCTGAGATTGGGACAGCTGCATTTTGCCTTTCTCAGTTTTGTCTGGAACTTCAAGCAGATAACTTCCCTAGGGATATTTTCTTTGCTGGTGTGTCATGGTTTAACCCCAGCTGGTGGGATGGGGGAGAGAATGGGAAGGGTGAAATTGAGAGAAGTCATGGATTGAGATAAAGACAGTTTAATAGGCAAAGCAAAAGCCATGCAGGCAAGCAAAGCAAAACAAGGAGTTCATTCACCACTTCCCATCAGCAGGCAGATGTTCAGCCATCTCCAGGAAATCAGGGCTCCCTTAATGCGTAATGGTTACTCAGGAAGACAAATGCAATCACTCTGAACATCTCCCCCTCCCTCCTTTTCCCCCCAGTTTTATATGTTGAGCATGACCTCCTATGGTATGGAATATCCCTTTGGTCAGTTGGGGTCAGCTGTCCCAGCTGTGTCCCCTCCCAACTGCTTGTGCACCCCCAGGCTCCTCGCTGGTGGGGTGGAGTGAGAAGCAGAAAAGGCCTTGGCTCTGTGTAAGCACTGCTCAGCAATATTGAAAACATCTCTGCATTATTCACACTGTTTCCAGCAGAAATCCAAAACATAGCCCCATACTACCTACTGTGAAGAAAATTAACTCTACTTCAGCCAAAGACAGCACACTGTTATTTCCTTGTTGTTTCTTTGAAATAGACAGAATTTGATTTTTAAGAAACACATGTTAAAGCCACTAAAACCAGTCTTTGTAATACCACTTTATCAATATTAAATATAAATTTGGTGCTCCACAGCTAGAGCACAGAACAAGGGAGATGATAGGATATTGTCTAATAACATTATTCAGCATCCTCAAGGCTCCATTTGCATAACCTGGAAGTCTCTGTACTCTCACTATAAAGTTTCAATATAAAACTCGCACTGTACATCATTGTTAGCTGTGAACAGACTAAGACAGTACTTACAAGCAGCTAAGAACTTTAAAATCACTAATATTAGTAACTGACAATGAAAAACATCCTCTGTAAGTCTGAACAGGTGCTAATCGAAGTAGAATTAGAACGCAAATTTGCTCAGGGTGCAGGTGTCAAGCCATCTTACAAACACTGGCTATATATTTAGTCTTTCATGCAGTTTTGCTCAGGAGGGAAAAAAATTGTTTTTCACGTTCTCTGGGCTACACCTACACTGCCAGACATCAGACACAAGGGGCCTGAACACCCATGGGGGACTGACTGTCTCTGCTGTTGTTACATGTGTCATGGAACAGCTTGGGCCCATGTCAAAGAACACATTCCACGGGAAATTCCCAAAGGGCACCCTGTGTGTATTGGGTTTGCATGGCAAAGTTTTGGTAGTGGGAGGACTTACAGGGATGGCTTCTGTGAGAAGCTGCTAGAAGCTTCCCTCATGTCTGATACAGCCAAAACCAGCTGGCTCCGAGACGGAGCCCATCAGTGAGGGTGGTAGTGCCTCTGGGATGACATATTTAAGAAGGGGGAAAAGTTTTGCTGAAGAGCGGACTGAGAACACGTGAGAGCAGCAGCTCTGCAGACCCCCAGCCCAGTGCAGAAGGAGGGGGAGCAGCTGCTCCAGGTGCCGGAGCAGAGATTCCCCTGCAGCCCGTGGTGAAGCCCGTGGTGAGGCGGGCTGTGCCCTTCTTGTGGTTTAACCCCAGCTGATAATTAAGCACCACACAGCCGCTCGCTCACTCCTCCTTCACCCAGAGGGATGGGCAGAACAGTTGGAAAGGGATGTAAAACTCAAGGGTTGAGATAAGAACAATTTAATAATTGAAACAGAGTAAAAATGAAAGAACAATGATAACAATTATGCCAATAACACTTATAATGAGAAGGGGGAGGGAAAAAATATAATCCAGAGGGAAAGGACGAAAGAAACACATGATACACAATGCAACTGCTCACTGCCCGCCAACCGAGCAATGATCTGCCCGCTCCAGGCAACCCCCCAGGTATATATACCAGGCATGATGTCCCATGGTATGGAATACCTCTTCGGCTAGTTTCGGTCAGCTGCCCTGTCTGTGTCTTCTCCCAATTTGTTGTGTCCCTCCAGCCTTCTCACTAACAAGGCCAGAGGAACTGAAAAGTCTCACGTCAGAACCAAAACACAGCACCATACCAGCTCCTAAGAGGAAAAGTAACTCCATCCCAGTTGAAACCAGGACACCCCTGCAGCCCATGGACATTAATGGTGGAGCAGACATCCACTGGCAGTGGGAGGAAGACCCCACACTGGAACAGGTGGATGCCCAAAGGAGGCTGTGACTCTGGGAATCTCACGCTGGAGCAGGCCCCTGGCAGGCCTTGTGACCCTGTGGGGACCCAGGCTGGAGCAGGGCGTGAGGACCCTCCCCCTGAGGGGCAAGGGGCAGCAGAGACAGCGTGTGATGCACTGACCCCAGCCCCAGGGAGGATGCAGAGAAATCGGGAGTGAAGTTCAGCCCGGAAAGGAGGGAGGGGTGGGGGAAGGTGTTTTAAGATTTGTTTTTATTTTCTTATTACCCTACTCTGATGTGATTGGCAATTAATTAAATTATTTTTTCCCAAGTCGTCTGTTTTACCCATAATGGTAATAATCGGTAAATGATCTCTTCCTGCCCTTATTTCAACCCACAAGCCTTTTTTATATTTTCTCTCCCATGTCGAGCTGAGGAGGGGAGTAATAGAGTAGTTTTGGTGGGCACCTGGCATCCAGCCAGGGTCAACCCACCACACGGCAAGGTTACCCTGCTTTGGGAGGAAAAAAGCATTTTTCAGAGAACAGCCCTTTGCCCATATTATTTACTAGCACTGACACTGACATGAAGACCAACATCAAGTTAAAACAATTGGTGTCTTGCACAGGCATGGACACAGAATCGCTGGGTAGGTTAAATGGTGCTCAGTAGGGCTGTTTCCACTTATGGCACTCAAAAATTTGGCTGGAAGTACTGATTTTACCTGTGTATCACAACAAAACCTGTGATTGCTTCCTTTGGCCATTGTATTTTTCCCAGGGCACACTAAGCCACTTAAAATCTGTAAGAAATTACATTATTTCTACAAACAGGTCACTCTCCTAGCCTAATTCACTTTAAAATAAAATCAGCTAGATTATCCCAAATGAAATTGATCTGCCATGTAACTTAAAATGGAGCATTTTCACAGGAATGGGTGAAGGCTGCTCATATCCTCTTTCAACCATTTCTGCCATGGGGGTGGAAGCAGTTACCGTATTGCTCGTGGTACTAAGACCTGAAATAATGTCAGCTATTTCCAGTGCAGTGTCTGTTAAAATCCCGAGTCCTAAAATTGAACCCAACATTAAACTGTGGATTAAACCTTTCTAGCTTAGACATCTAGTTATTCATGTTAGCAATTTGCTGGTTTATGCAAGTAATAGTATTTCTGACCCCATTTAAAAAGACACAGGAACTGAATTCTTTTCAGTTAAATTCAGTTTCAGTTGAATTATACAGCAGTAGCTTTCCAATCAACAGCAAAACAGTCCCCCAGTGTCAAATTTGATTTCAAAAGACAAGCTGTTTTCTTAAAAGTGATCCTATAACATGCTAAAAGGAGCTACTGTCAAAAAGTTATACTACAAAACTGTCCTCTCTCTGGTAAATAAAAATCTGATATTATCGACCTTTCTGTTGCTGCAGCAGAGATGGCTTATCTGAACAGTATTAAACCTTCCAGTGAGGAGGAAACTGCTTTTGAAAATCACGTAAGATGATTCAGCAGTGTTCTTTTGAGCTTTGACAATGTCACCACTGAGTGTGGTGATGTCCAACAAAGATATCTGAGAATGCTGACTTAAGAAGTGACATTTCTGCACCTTTTTGTGATGTTTCTTCCATCAAAATGAGCTTCAGTTTGGTGTGGTAATGCAGGAGCTTTTCCAGTATTGTTCATGAAGAGCTGCAGTCAGATTAACATTAGTCCTCATACCATTTAAAAGGAGCCACAGTTCTGCAAGCCAGCTTATTTGTACACAGAGCATATTTTTAACAGCAGCAGCTTCTAGTACTTTCTGCTTAAACTGCTGGGATTATGTGAAAGAAGCTGGAGTTATCTCAGCAGCTGCTTTGTCTGGACAAGACTGTAACAACTGCAATATTGCTGTACAAAACTTTGGATTAAGAAAAGCCATCCTACTGTGGTCTTCATTCAAACTGATATGAGACTACTGCATCCCCTTTTCCATCAAATCCTCTTACAGGTTTGTGATAATGGTCCCTTTTAAAGTACTGTGCTTGTGTAATACAAGCTTCAAACTCACTTGGTGAGGTGTGTTTCTTTCCTCCTTTCTCCTCAGAAGTAAATACAGGATACTACACCATTTGCAATGAACAATGAACAGATGTGCTGTTTTACTTTGCAATCTCTCCAAAGCAGGGACATCGCTGTGAATTTTATTGACAGCACCCCGGGTCCTAGTGTATAATGCATTTCTAGAGCCCACACCAGCATGAAGCGTTGCTACATATATATGACAACAAGAAGGACACAGCGCTAAGGGCGTCTTGATGGAGTTGTCTGATAAACTGATCTTCTTCACACGGCGTGAAGTTTTATAACAACTGAATAAAAAACCCCAAACAACCCACATCCAGAAGCTGGGAGTGCATAGGCCTATTTACAGAATGAGTGAATGTATGTTGTAAACGTCCCTCTAAAAATGGATTTAGTGCTTGTAGCAGAGGAGCAATTGAATATAAATTCCAAGTGGAAAAAAATACTTCTGTTGATGGGTGTATTCCTAGTAGAAGTAAGGAATGAGTGGGAGGTGATTTCTTCTTCTTTGATTGATATGTGAATTTGTACAGTTCTGTGGTGCTACACATCTCCGCTAGCATCCACCATTTAAAAGACAGGCATCTAGTCTAAACTAGCTGTTCAGACATCCTGTGCATTCAACTAGACACCTTCATGGGGCATCCAGCCCTTTTCCTAGGTGCCTGAGAGAGGTAGGATAAATCGCCTCTTGGCACTGTCTCTCTTCATTGACTGGAGAGAGAGCCACAACTGTTACATGAGACTAGACACCTGTGTTTTAGACAACAAAATTGAGATTATTTTAATTCTACTTTCAACGGCCATGAGTTTTCAAGGATGCTGAAATGCTAGATACTATATATTTTGCAGCAACAGGAAAAGCCTTTCAGTGATATTCATACAGTGCTTGATGAGTTTAGTTTATCCAACAGACACTCAAGAGAAGACTTGATTATGGTGTAATTATCTGAGAGAAAAGATAAGGTACTGAAAGATCCCTTACTGATAAGAAAAAGGAGGTAGAAGGAACTGGTAGGTGGAACCTAGAGCCAGTCACGTTCAGTTTGAAAGCAATCTGGGTGAATAATTTGGGAACAACTTTCAGGGAAAGGGTGGCTTCTCCATTTCTTGGCACTTTCAGGTTGGAACTCAATGATTTCCTGCAGCACATGTTGCAGTGAAATCCAAGCTGCTGGGCTCAAACCAAGGTTAAGTGGATAGGAGCCAGCTTGCCAGTCTGAGAACAAAACCAATAGCATAAAGGCATGACCATGTTCATGGGGAACTGTCCATTTCCCTGGATTGGGTTATTGTATTCTCCTGCAATTTAAAAGGATGATGGATCTAGCTAGTCTTCTTTTTGGCACCTGCTTATCTGTTTCACTGCCTGATGAAATGTTTACAAGGTGGGAAAATCTTACCACCGTTGTTCATGCTAGAAACAAAACAACACCTCGCATCGCAGTGTGAAAAAGTGATGCCTAGCAACAGGAAATTCAGTGCAATGTGGACTGCTTTGATTTCAGATTTCACTGATTAGTTTTATTTTAACATATAATATATGGAGAAATAGAATTCCAGATGGTACAACATTATTCACAATCTCTCTGCAATATGCTGTAAGACCTCATTCTACAGAGCAATGTATTATTCCAGTTCACCCACTCTTTAAAAGATGTAGATGTGATTATTTCTGCTACTTCATAGAAATAATCAGTTTTCTATGTGGTTTATGGAAGCATAGTACGTACACATGCTCTATACCTTATTCACATCAGCTGCATTTCTCCTGTCACCTATCTTCACACTACATCAATTCCCCCCTCATTCATTGTGCTGTGCCATCATTTAGACACTCCAAGACATAATTTCTCACATGCACAGCGTGCCTTTTCCTCCTGAGTGTTCTGTCAGATAAACACAGGTTCTCCTGCAATGTTCGGTGGCACTCAGAAATATCACTCTAAATAGCAAAATAAAATGTCACTGAGTCCTTCCTCTAGTGCCGTTAATGAAAGATCAATTGCCCTAGATGCAAACCAGAAAGAACCTGAAGTTATAGACCTACCTGATAATAATTCTGATAGTTGCACCACTGGTTTAAGGTGCAGGGCTTCTTTCGTTTGATATCCCCAGTTTGCACATGGCCGGTTCATACATGACCGTTACCCTCTTTGCCGCTTGCCGTGGCTGTCTTGCTAATAAAGTTATAGAAAAATATTCTGGCTTATCACACAGTCTCTTGTGCATCTTTGATTGAAGCCATACACATAATCCTATGCTGTCACCCCTGGCTGAAGGTCATATGTGTATTTCCTTAACAATGACCTTAGGTCACTTCAAGGGGTATCACTATAGAAGGGTCACAAATGCTGATGATCTTCTTAAAGACTCAAGGAGAAGGTTGTCTTGCTGTGTGAGGGGTGCTAAGGACCGGTCATCCCAGAAGACTTCTTAATTAACTGGGAAGGGGTTAGATGATCCTGCTTAATTCAGCATGTGTTGTCAGGCACCTAATCAATCATCTTCTCCCAGAACATACTGAAACCATAGCTGATTGTAGCCTGAGGTGAACTGGGTCCATAATTTGGAATAATATGAGAAAAACATTGTCCAAAACGTCTTGGAAGTAAAAAAAGAAACTTGGTGGGGGTTCATGAGCTGAATGTGTCTCCTTGAGTCAGACAATAAGGATTCCTTTAGAGCAGCTGAATGGCAACTCTCACAGCATCCCTCAGGAGATACTTAATGAATATTATGAGAGATTCAATAGCTGGGTTAGAAAATTACTGTGGATAGAGGAGGAAAAACAATCTTACATTGCCTTGCCAGTTTTTACTGTTCTTTGTTAGTGTTCTCATCTAAAACTCTTCTATCAAGGTTTTTCAACTGCCATTTCCAATTACATTGGACTGAAATTTGTCCATCAGGATGGGAATGTTTGAATGAAGTTCTATTTAAGTTGCTTTAAACTCTTTCAATAAGGAGAGGAACAATGAACCATTTACCTTACTATGTTTTCAGACTTTTACTTGTTCCACTGATGTGAGTTCTTCAGAGAGTAATTTGGTACAGTGACTTGAGGTAGGTCTGGTGAACTCCTGTAGTTTATAGTTCCAATTCTGGCATTTTTTCTTCCTGGGCAAGTCCTTTGACTTTTTTCTATCACCCCCTTCACACATACAAAATAGTAACTGGAGGAGCCAAAGAAGACTTGAAAAGGTATAGCCACCCCAAAGCGTTTATCTCATGCTATTTATGCTGCTGTGAACTGTTTCTTCCATGCCCCACTTTTCCCACTCATTTGTTGTCATCATTTCCTATATTTATTCTCAATAACATTTTAAGCTCTTAAGTCAGGGCCTGTCACCTTCATTTCTCTGTGAAGCTGCATGAATGTTTCTGGTGCTCTGCTGGTAAAATTAAAATAGTAAATAATACCAATACCAACTATCTGGGGGCAGTTTAAGATTCTGAAAACAGTGTACTCTATCTGCCCTGCTTTTTTATTAGTATTATTATTAGTATACATTCTGAAGTGGCAGTTTAGTACTTCAAGAGGACTAAAAGCATCTTTCAAAATAAGAGTTTAATCACAGCATACATTTTTTTTTTTTCCTTTGAAATCATAACTTTGAATTTGATCTAGACCAGCAAAACTAAAAAAATTTCTGGCCATCTAAATGTCATTTGGGATGGGATTCATCAATCCAAATTCAGGTGCTCGCAATGTAAGTATCTGCAAATAAACAAGGCCTGTAAGAGCCAATTTACCTGAGACAAATCCTTCTCAATGGTCCTGTTTCTTGCCCTGAACTATGCAGAATTTTCGGACAAGTAGTTAATCTCTATGATGAAGATATTTAAAGTTAGGTGAGATTAACACTGTGCTGGTGCTCCCTTCTTCAACATTTTTATGCTCTAACTCGTCTCAAGGTAACTTACTGCTTACTTTAGAATACCAATTAAGACCCTTTACAAAGTAATTATACATTGAATGAGCATTGTAGTGAGTGAACTTCTCTCCTGTGAGGCAGCTCCTTCTTGGTAAGCACTTGCTTGGATAGTGTGGCAAGGAGGATGGCTAGGGTCCTGCTATTTGCGATATACTTGTTATGTGGCTAAGAGCTGCAGTCCATAAAGCTGTCAGTCTGGTGGGTTTTTACTAACAGAAAACTCATTTGAAAGTAAGAGTGGAGGAAAGGGCATCACAAAGAAGTAAATAGTCTCCTTCTGTATTAGCAGCTTATGTTTATCTAGGGAGTGGTTTTGATACTAAGGTACTTCAGGCAGCATATCTTAAATGTTAAGTGAATAAGATACTGCAAAGAGCAAACTATTACTTAATGTCAGCAAGGACTGAAGGCTGCAAAAGCTTGCAAGTTGACTCTTCTCACTGAAAATGTCAACATCACCCAAGCCTCAGACTAATTCAATTATTTTCCCTTTACAGTACGATGTCCAAAGGAAGCGTTCACAGTGCTTCAATGTCTTCAGCTCCCCTGCACATTTCAGTCCATCTCAGAGAGTGATGCCTTTGGATCCGACCCCCTGTCAGCTCCGCTGAGCGCAGCCAGCAGCAGAGCTGCCACAGGAACTGACGGGTGTCACGATCTCCCTTGGTCGTTGTATCGCTCCGGTTCTGAATGAACTTTCAATTTGTCAGTGTCTAGGGTATATGTATTGAGGGCTCCAACTTGCAGGGATTAAAGAGATACAAAATTCCCTATGTTAAGGTTATTAAATTAATCTGCTTCATTGAAGGATGAAGCAGACTGGAGAAAGGAGTGGTTATCTCAAAGGCCCTGGGGGCTTAGGGTATCAGGAGAGGAAATGGAACAATTTATTTCGGTGTATTTTAGAATACTTTTAGAGTTCAAATCATCTTTGTAATTTGCAATCACTTTGGATCTATCAGAGCTTATCCAAAGACTGACAGAAATTAAAAACAAGTAATTTTTTAAATCTGAAAGTGTCTGAGCATGGTTAGCAGAATTGAGCGAACATCAAACTGCTGCATTTGGCACACAGATGTTACAAAGGAGTAAAGTTTAGGTTTTGGACCAAAATGTTGATGCTGTAACTGATCTTTCATTCTTGCAGCTTCCTTGAACCAAAACCCACTGAGGTTTTTGGCCTAATGGACAAAACGGGTAATGGAAACACTAAAACATTCTTCGGTATGGAAACAAAGTACATGAGAAGCTAGAACACTTTTCTCTCTTTGATTATCAAACATGCACTAACTCGCCACTGCCTCAAGATCTGTGTCACCATTTAGATCTGCACAGTAAACATAAAATGTGACTTCACCAGGAGGGTAATGTTAAACATCTTTGTAACAAACAAACAAAGCCCTGTGTTTGGGTCTGTGTCACTTAATGGTTTGGGTCTGTTAATTAAATTTTTTCACCTTTTTGTTGCCAAGCCTTTAAGCATTCTTTAGCTGCTTCATCAACATAGGTACACCCACTGCTGCCATCCAGCACGTCATCCTTTTCTTTGCTCCTGTATTCAGCAAGGCTCCATCTTGATACTTGTTGTATAAACAAGACTTCTTTTACAAGGTCAATGCTTTGTTTCTACCAGAATAGACCCTATTCCAGATTTGCCAAAGCTCTGTGATTATACTTGAGGGATGACTTACAGCAATGAGAGTCTTGGCTGGAAGTGCTCTGCCTTGCTGGTTCACTATCTGAAGGAAATCCCATGCCCTTGGCTATCTCAAAAGTAGTTTTCAAGAGTTGCTTTTTTCAAAATTAACTCCCTAATATGGGAGGGTCTTCATCCCAGCACTCAGAGCTATAGTCTCCTGTCCTTAATGTAGATTTCCTGTGGACTACTCCTCAGTTCTGCCCCAGACCCAGACTAAGACCCATGTGATATCTGCATGAGATTTACGGTTGAGAGTCACCCATGAAAATCCACATAGCTTTTGGGAAATTTCCACCCTCAGTTCTCTAAAAATCATGGCTTAATAGTTTAATACAGTTTGCCTGCTTTATTTTTCAGGTTATCAGGTATGGGCTACACACCTCAAACAAACATGTAAGGACAGAGATCCTGCCAAGTGAGTGATGGTGATGATGAAATAAAAGGGTGGAGGAGATGGGAAGGACAACAGCTGCAGCTAAGACAGTTGTTTGGCAGCCTGTGGAAAGGGATTTTCCAAAGCAATTTGGAAGACCTGAAAGCACTTACAGAATGGTTTTGGGCAACAGGACAGACAGTCCTAGATGGGTAGGAGGGGAAGACAATAGGAGACAGCAAGGTTGACTGACATTAGTGAAAGATGAAAGAGCAGAGGAAACAAAGAGTTAAATTTAAATTGCTCAGAAAACCAGGACTGGCATCCAGGTCTAGTCTGTGAATTGAGCCCTACAACCAGGAACAATTTGAGTCAGTAGCAGAAACCACAACATTTTTGCACAGCTGGATGTACAGCTTCAAACTGCTCCCCTGCGCTCCCATGTCTAGCACTTGTATAGATCATTGTCTTCTTTGTTTTTCTTTTTACTAACTCCATTTCAAAGGTTTTAGTAGAGTGAAACAAAAATACCAGAATTCATAAAACTTTACTGCTTTATTATAAATTACAAATTCTAGTCTAAAATGAAATACATAGTAAGAGTGATGAGCAGCCTTCTGCTTTACTCTTAGTATTTAATGTTGGCCATTTTTTCCTTCTATGTGAAAAAAACTATTTCTGTCTCCTTATGGTATGTATTAAAAGTACAACATCTCTAGGGACAGCTAAAAGGAGAAAATGCCCCATACAAAGAGATGCACTGCACAAACACAGGGTCATAAACATTCCCAGTGCCAAAGAAGTAATAAGAAAGAAATTGAGAGGCACATGGCTAAGAGATATACCCACTGTCACGGTTGGGATGCAGGAAAATAAGACCGCATGCCTGCTGCCCCTGCCATGGCCCAGCCATCCAACACGGGTTTGGGCAGGGTACATGCAGCAGCTCTGCAGCTGGGCAGCCCTGCGCTGCCTCACCCGCTGCACGGTTTAGCAGCCCTGGCAGCTTCCACAGGCTTGTTCCTCACCCTTTTTCTTCCCATTATAAATGGAATGTACAAAGAGACCCAAACCCACACGTGTCTCTTCATCAGCTTCTGCTATTTTCTCTAAAGGGAGTGTGTAGGGTAAGTAAAAATTCTCGACACCATGTTTATTCCTCTCAGAGTAACTCCATGCATTTTGCAGGGTTTATCTGCACCATTCAGCTACAAGAAAATGTAGCAGAGGCAAATGCTGGACAGGGTAATTTAGTATTGTCCACCAGGGCTAGAGAACAGAAAGCATCATCTTTCTTCGTTGTACAGCAGGGGTTTGGCGGAGGCAACAGCAGCAGGATTAACAGCATGCAGCTAAATAATCAATGTTGGAACAAAGGTATCTCTGGAGAGAAATCTTCCTATCTAAATTATATCTACACCTGTACAGGAGTAAAACATGGAGTTTCCTTTGGTACACCCCCCTGGAAAACAGGTAGGAGTCCTGTGGATGGCTCCTGTACTCTGCCCGAGGTTGGCCACCAGTCCTGCTATGCAGCAAGGACAGGGAGCTCTTCAAATAGTTTGGACTTGCAGGACAGGTTTTCGTACCTCTCTCCCCAGCTGAGCCTGAAATCCTTCCATGGCTAAGATGAAATAGCCTCTGACACAAGGAGCAAAGGGATTTCTTTGGGGAAATGCAAATGTGTCCTGTTTTGCTAGTTAGGCTGTGAGAGTGTCAGGCTAGAGAAGGCAAGCACGTTTGCTATTTTTGCACAATAGATCCCAGTTTTAGCTGAGGCCTCTCACTGCATCTATCATATAGCAACCAGCAATAAACAGCACGATCTTCCCTGACAGCTGTGTGTTGAGAACTATAGGAATTTTCTTGGAAGAAAGGGGATGTGAATAGCTCTCAACAGAGGAGGGTGTGAAATGCTGGGCAATGCTTGTGTGTGGGAATGGGCACCTCTGTCCATGTTGGTATGGAGGGACGTGGTGGCCCAGGTGGGCAGCTCTGCCTCAGCCAGGGCCCAGCTTGCTCACTGGGCTCCATGCTTCTCTTGACTTACTGCATCCAAAGGGACCCAAGTACTGCATCCCAGCTGAGGTATCACAGTTGCCAGCATTTAAAGGCAAATTCTAGCCCACACATCTATATAAAAGGGGGTACTGGTATCACTACTACTTTTTCTGATGATGCCAAAAAACCCTACTTCTTAAAATGGACACCAGTGATTTATTTTCTTCTTTAAATTTTGCTTTCATTACGAATACATGCAATACATTTATGGGAGATAACGCAATGTCAGCAAATGTTGAGTAAGGAGAATTTTAAAGGTAATACTATAAAATAGTTGCTCCTTAGCTCCCACTGCTCTTGAGCAATATATTTTCACTCAGTATGCACAGTCTTGTAAAAAAAAATATTGTTACTTGGAAGTTATGATAGGCTAATAATTTTGCTGTCTTTTTACAGTTACCACTTCTATTAAATATCTCACTTGATAACAAGTGATGGGACATGGTTGAACAAATTATGCATTCATGAACAGGACCCACTAAGACTTTTTTTTCATGAAGAAGAATCCACTAAGACTGTACTCTGGACTTTCTTCAGGATATAATTTCAGTTCCTAAATAATTGCATTCTGTTGACATTTGGTTAGTTAGGATGTTATTTTCTGGTGCGTGCTGTAGCACTAAGTTGCCCTAGGATTTTAAAATTACATTGACTACTGCTTTCATCTGCCAGAAAAAGTCAAATTGTCACTGGGCTATAGTTAAAATAGAAAGCTCACAAAGCAGCATCTGCACGCTGGGGAGATTAGGGAGGTTTAGGAGCTCATTGTGTGGATGGGAAGAACAAACACCAGCTCCTTTCCATAACACCTCCAGAGTCTTCTCCCTTTGCTAAACCCTCTTCAAGCTGTTTGCTAGGCAAGTTCTCCTTTCAGGGCTCCCTGAATCCTCTAACCCCTAATCACCTGAAGAAGGACTTACAAGCACAACAGCTTGTCCAACTAATTTTTCTTCAGCTATATCAGTTTCTCTAATAAAAGACAACTTCCCCTGTAAATTGTGCTTTGCTTAATCACAGGCAGTGGTTGCAAATCCCTGTTTGCCATTTACATGCAAAGTCATTGGAAGAAAAAGCACAGGGATTAGTTTTAAGAATAAGGCATAATGTGCCTGGGAAATTATTCACAACTGTTCATCCAGTGACCAGTGCAGCCCTGTAAAAAGGCAAAATTAAAGAAACTAAAAATATTTAAAATAAATAAATTGTACAGGAGCTTTGCCAAAATTCTTGTGTTTGATATTTATTTATATGTTCGATAATGCATTGTTGTTTTGATATAATTTGATTAGTGCTAAGCCTTCAACAAGGTTAGGAAGTCAGCCTGCCATTTGGCCTGAGTGGTAAAAAGTCCTCTTGAGACCTCTCAGTCTTAACTGCATCTGCTGTTCCTACCATTTTATGTTGCCATCACAAAAAGAGCTGCTACCTGTTAAAGTACAAAGTAAAGAAAAAGTTTTGCAGACAAACCCCAGTTGTGTTTTGTATTTTTACCTAAACAAAGTGGTGAGCTTTGATGCCTCTGGGGTTATTTGTATGGATAGGGATTAATAAGTGGTTAGAGACCATTGCTTTAAAACAGATACCGGGAAGAGTAAGTGGTGGGAATTGTCCATTCTTTCAATAGGACTTCAACTCAAAATGTTCCTGTCACAATTAAAGAGCTGATTAGACTAGGAAGGGGGCTAAAAGCTGTATTGGCCCAGATAATGTTCCTCTGGTGGAATAGAGTTTGCTTTTCTGGGAAATGGCACAGAAGACAACAGAAAACCTTGTGAAATGAAATCAGTGGTAAGAGCATACAGACTGTTATGATGATGTGTCAGATCTGCTGTATTCCCCATGCCAGAAGCAGCGATGTGATGCTGCAGCCTCCCAGCATCCCCACTTTGCTGTCCCTCAAGGGTCTGTTTTGAATCCCTGAACCACAATGTTTCAGAGTGTGTTTCTCCTCCTTGCAGCCTTTAGCACATGTAACAGACCCATCCTGGCTAACCATGTGGTCTCTAAATCCTAATTTTGGTGCCCATTCAGAGAGTCCCTCTTGCCAAAAGTCCACCTAAAACCTTTCATTTCCTCTTACAACATCTTGAAAAGTATGGTTTAAATACGGTGTGACTCTAAGACTTCAATTTAAGGGCAGAGAAGCTCTCAGTTCAGGGGACCACATGTGAAATGCATGTGACTTCTGCCCCAGCTTCTAGCAGCAACCAAGGTACCTGAGTCTTCAGAAGCTAGAACCATCAGACATCACCACCTCTCCTGAAAGAAAAGCAGGCTGGTATCTCACATTCAGTGACACATTTGATTATCTGCGGCTCTTTATAGTAGTCATTGCTATTTGACAGCATGGGCTTTCCTGTATCACCAAGTGTCTGTCCATCTGGTTATGGTGGTATGACTCTAGCCTACCCTTCCAGCCTTCTACAGCTGTGCTACAGCCTAGGCCAAAAAGTCAGTTTTAGATCCCACTTGTGCTTTTTGGGTACTATTTTAATCCCTGAAATATCCAGCAGACAAGGCTGCAAGAGATGCTCAGCACATGCTGCAGGACAGCCCACCGGCTCACAGCATGCCCTCTCCTAGGGGATGCCAAGCTCCACACTGGGCTCAGCATTCTGCTCTTGTGAACAGCTCTACACAGAATCTAGTCAGAGCAATTTTGTTTTTTAAAAACACATAAAAATGCTAACTCTTTAAACATAATATAGTGTAGTTTCAGTATTGCTTGGTCTCCTAAAGGTCAGCTGCCTAAAATTATTTCAAGTAACTTGACAAGTGTGAAAATATGATCATAATTGGAGAAATTCACTTGGAAATGCACTTCCAAAATGTGCTTGGCCTTAGGACCACTGTACAGTCATGTATCTGTCTGTCCCAGGCACTGCTTTGACCACCGGTAAGAATGCATGTCACTTATCCTGGAATCTTTTTATTAAGTATTGGTAAGAAAACTAGGAACTGGCTTTATTTCTTTTTGTCCAGAAACATGCTTCAGACCTCAGTCCTGTTTGCTACTATTAATTTTGCTTTCTTCTGTTACTCTGGAACATAATCGCTGTTACTGTTGTTCTTCAATATAGTTTGAAATGTGATGGCACCCAAAGAGTGACTTCAATTGGGAACAAGGTCCCCTGGAATTGGAAAGACTATGGATACATGGGAAGATATCATCTGTGCCCCAAAGGATTTAAAATGGAATTCAAAACAAGTTGTAAGAATGAAGAACAAGGTGGAAGATGAGCACAGTGGTGAGATGAATAATCATGGTGCTGTGGTTACATAAAACACAGCTCTGTGCTTCTAAAGAGTCACTAAGTCTGATTCTGTAAGTATAATATAAGAGAACCCCAAGAATATCTGCCTCAGTGTGTCTTGGCTATTGATAGATGACTAACTTCTTGGAGGATACACATGTAGGCGGCGGAAGGCAGCAATGTCTTGAGGAGGGTTTTAAACGGGTTCGTGGCCTCACCACGGGGAGAGTGCAGCATGTACAAGGAGCAATGTGTGAAGAAGCTTACAGTCTTTAGTGAGCGAGGCAGAGAAGGGAACCTTCAAAACTGCTAGCATGATAATGAGAGGTGGAAGGGCGACATGGTCTGAAATGAAATCAGAAAAGTAGGATAAGGTGAAACTATGAAGCTTCGGCCATGAGGTGTAACATCTCAGAACTAGCAGTGGAATGGGTGAACCTGTGAGGACTTTCAGCAGGGTGGGAGAGCTGGGCTGCTGGCTCAGGAACACATCAGCTTTTGTCTCATCTTTTATAGTTTGAAAGGAGTAGTACAGGCAAAAGGAACCAAATGTGTTACAATAGGCATCGCTGCTATGAGAGGTGAGGAGAGTCTGAACGGCAGTGTACAAAGCACCAGTGATAATACACTTTAGAAGGAGTTTCTGCTGGATTTAAGGGGGCCTGGATGTTTGGAGACAGGAGAACAATAAACTCCACATAGTGTCCAGGGCGACACAGGGACAGTGGCAGTGGCAGCAGTAGCAGAGAGTGAGAGAGTGAGAATTTGACAGGGGAGACGGGGAGTTTTCATTTTCCTTAGTTAAGCCCATGATTAGATATCCAAGGGGAGATGTCAATTACTGGCCAAATTTCAGAGCTCAGTGAAAGTGGGTAAGTGAAGAGGCAGTTATGAATTGCAGTGAGCTGCAGAGAGAAAAGGCTAAACCAAATTCAACGGGAAAGCTGAAGTTGTAGGTAATCATGGAAAGGTTAAAGGAGTATAATATTTCAGGAAAAAAAATAGTTAATTGGAGCAGAAAGCATCTGATATAACGATAATCAAAGTGGAGAACAAAGATGTGAATTTTTGTGAGGATAGCAACTTTCCAGGTAGACTAATGTTTTAATAGGTCTTACTAATGCTTAATTACAGCAAGGTCTGTATTAAGGAACTCAAGGAGAGTGCTCTGTGATCCTTTACAATGGAACGATGTAATTATTGTGAATCAACTCAGCATCTTCATCTTTCTCTCATGCTACAAAGGGACTCAAAAGTTACATAGTTGAAAGGATAAGCTATTGTTCCAGAAACCAAAGCTAGATAAAATGCAGGACAAGTTTAATGTAAGGCTACAATTAAATGAATAAAACCCTTGTGATATAAAAAGCTTTGATGACGGGAATGAAGGAACCAGAGGTTTGCAAGATTGTAACATGTAATTATTGCTAACAACCTAGTTTTAATGTAACACTTTTCAATTTAAAAGCTCCCAAAATGTCTTAAAGACTATCTTTTAAATATATGCTTTTAAGAGTTTCATTTTGAGCTTTTTACAGTTGGACAAAGTAGTAACAGTACTTGCAAAATTGCCTTCATGAGCAGAAGAGAAATCAATGGCCATTCAGAGAACACAGTGCAATTTTGCTCAGCTTTTAGTGCAACCTCTTCATCTCATGTCTCCCAATTGCTTCAGCTTCACTGCTTTTCCTTACTCTCTCCCACTCCCAAGTCCTCACTCCCCTTTCCTTCAGTGTCACTCTTCCATTATTTCTCGAGTGATTTTTCATGGTCCCTTCCTATCAAAACCCAGGCCTTGTACATATCTAATATGACATTTCCTTCCGCACAGAGTTTGCTTTCCGTGTTCATTCCTACATTCAGTGTCACCTTTTCCCAGGGAGTGTGTAAATGCAGGGAGACGAGGCAGCCCACTGCTCCATGCTGAGCAAAACCCTAGGACTAGGCAGGCACATTGCTGATTGATCCACAGCACACCATAGCACTTGCGATTAACACAGCCTGGCTGCCATAGCAGTAACAAACTCCCTGGCAAATGGAAAATGAATTAAATTAAGGGCTGTCTTTGTACAAGGGACCTGTTGGAAAGTAATCATATCCTGGGGGAAGACAATCCAGCTCCACACTGAAAAATTTGTAAAGGCATCTTATTATTTTAGGACAGAAAGTGAAGAACAGCAACTTCATTTCCTGAAGGTATTGCTAAATGCAGATAAATTACCCAAGAAGGGATTTGTCCTGGTTTTCTGAATAATAACTCTCCCTCTGACTTCTCTGCTGGGTCCTGTATACAGCTGATCAAAACCCACATTTCTCATCTGAAAGGCAAGGCTTACAAAAGCACCATGTCCCCATCACAACTACAGAGCACTGGTAAGTGGTGGGCTTATGGGGAAAGACCAAGATAAATCTGTTTTTCTAGTTTTTTCCTTGCAAGCACTTTACACTTTTTGTGACAAGCACTGCTCAGGAACCATTAGTTATTTATTTCATACACTAAAAGTGTTCAAGGTATTGCTGCATTTCTGTTATTAAGAATAATGAAGACACATTTTTACAATGGTTATATTTTCCTTTCCTGCTGTGCTACAGGTCAGACATATTCTGGTAGATTTTGAGATGTACAGCTTTTTTCAAAATATCATTAATTGCCAGTGGTACAATGGGTCCAAGACCCAAAGATCAAACTTCTTTTCTCTGAAATGGAAACTGTTGTGCCAAGAAAAATCAGCTCAGCATGCCACTTCCATCTGAGAGGGGTTCTGGACAGGAAAATGCTACCAACATTTGGCAATTTGTGGTCCTGATAAAGCACTGTAATTTTTTTTCCAGTCTCGTCATTAATTCCAATGCTGCAACTTCAGTTATCAGGTCTGTTTAATATCCTCTGCAGTTCATATTTCTGCACCACTTTAACAAAATATGATTCAAACAAAAAAGCAAGTGTGGAACAAAGGAAGCAAAACAGATTGTGTATTAACAAAAACATAGTGAAACCTCCTCCTTACAGCCTTTTTACAAACCTCTATTTATGTCAGAAAGTTAGAATTTTTTAATGTTTGCTTTTCTCCATTATCTAGTAAATGGAAGTGTCACTTTAGTGCTGCATGAAATGTCAGTTCTGAGCTGTCATTCATTGCTGCCCCAAGATTAAATTTACATTTTTGACAATATTCTATGGCATCTAGTGTGAAAACAGAACCCACTCTTGTGAGAGACTGAGAATCACTGATTTCAATGAAAATTGAGGGCATTTGGACTCACTATGGAACCTTCAGTTCTTGCTATCATACCCGTGTTTAGACCAGTCCATCAAACCTTGTGTCATCTCAGATCTGAAGTTAAAATCAAACATAAAAAGAAGATGACAAAAATCCAAAAAAGACACACTAGTGCTGAAGTTCATTTAAATTTCAAAATAAAGCTTCTCACCAGCTGAGCTCTGTGCAATACTTGAGTGGGAATGTAAGAATAGAAAAAGTGTATGGTAGACTGTATGCCTGTCATGCCTGACACGAGTCACGAGTTCGGGGTTACCTGACTGAACCTGGCATGGACATGGTGGGTGACCATGAGTAAGTAATTTTAATTTTCCTTGCTGTAAAAATCTGCAAAATGTCAGGTGGATGGGAAGGTTGAGTGATGCTAGAAGTGCATTCCCACATACCTACTAAGTAGGAGAAAGTGTAGAAATTGTATATGAAATTACGGAGACATATTTTGAGGAAAGTGTTCCACAAGTTCAATGCATTTTTATGTTATGCAACCTATGAAGTCATACCTAAAATAAATGGACTGAACACATTTATATCTTGGTAGCCAAGATCCTGCAGAGCTGAGAAAGTTCCTTTTAACCAGTCACAGATTTCCAGAGGTGCAGATGGAGAAGAAGAGCATGGTAGGGGCTGCAACATCTCTATTAGCGCTTTCTGGTTTGTTGTAAAATGTTTGGTGTCATTTGATGTACTTGTACTTGCAAAGCTCCTCCCATTGATTTGGGGGCTGCGTCTGCCTCTTCTTTTAACGACACAGACAAGTGAAGACAGAAGATCAGAGCTCTGTGGATGGTGTGAATGGCTGTGTCTGCGGAGGTGTGGAAGAATGAATGTTTGCATAGCTGGAAGATAATGTACTGCTACACATCATTTATTAGAGAAATCTGAGACCAAAGTCATGGGGAGGAAGAATAAATAAGGAGCTCTTGTGCTAGATATGATTCCAACAATATCACTTCAATTATAAAAGCCACATAAACAGCAGGAGAATCACAAGGGCAGCAGCAAATGTGTTCATGTGAGTCCGGAATTAGCAGTTCTGGCATTTTTATAGAGGATGCTTCATCTTTGTCACTGCTATGGGAATAAAGAGAAGGGAAAATAGTAAGAGCCTCCTGAATTTCCTCTGATTAATCCCATATATTTTCCTTGTCTATTAGCAAGAGTTCAAAAATAACTGCTAGACATAACAGTCTGACAACGGAAGGCAATGATCAGGGGAATTTTATATCCTCATTAGCCAATCATAGAAAACACAGTTTCTCTGATACTGCATCCAGATCACTCTTTTTTCAAATCGCTTAAACCCGTGGCTGTACTGTACAGAACTGCGGCCAGACAAAATTACATTGTTAGAAAGTGGCCTCCTGTATAACCAGGCTGAATGCTGTCTCCCCACTGCTCTTTACAGTAAGCCGAAAAGCTCATTTTTAATATAGTGACTTTCCTCAATGCCTTCATACCTGATGTGAAGACAATGAGAGAGAAAAAAAACACCACTGCAGATTTTCAGCAATGGCAAAGCACACTCATCATTAAGAGTCTGTCTTGTTTCCCATTTAAATTCTTCTGCCTTGGTTCCTGGCATGATTTTCCCAGAATGGCTGAAGACATAGTTCCCAGTATTTTTTCTTGTTAAGGGATGTACATTTTGCAGTTAATTTGTCTCTCAAGCTCCCTTTTGATACACTACACAGAGCAACCTTTTGAAGAATTAGGTCAAGCAATGGGAACAGTGACACAAAGCTCAGCGCTGTAACTAGAGTGTAAAAATACTGAAAATCTCTTAACCAAGAAGCAGTTGCTCCCACTCTCAGATCATTTCTGTGAATCTCTTATGCACATTGTCTAATATTTCAAGATTGTTCCAAAACACATTGCTATTAAAAATACATGGAACAGTTCTGTACCAGGCTTGTCTGTCCCTAGGGTGAAAGCATCCCTTTGCGCCTGCTCAGCATCCTCTCTTGCTACTGACTTGCATTTTTCTTCACAGTGGCCTTCATTCACCTTTTCACTCTTTCTAACCCTTAACGGTTTTCATGAGTCCGTGATTTGCCAGTAAATACCCATTCTCTTGCTATGGGCTAAAGTTTCTGTTCCTGTATATTGGGATATATTGCCTGTATGAAAATATTTTCCGTATGAATGGGCTGGCGTATTGAATTATTCAGAATTCTCAAAAGACTGTCTAGCCTTTATCAATATTTACCACTTTACCAGTATCATCCAAAGTTTCTGTCAGAAATGAGCTCAGGATTATTTCCAGATCTCTGCAAAACTTTCACTAGGATTCAGCCTAGTGGCAATGCTTGCAGAATGTTTGCCAGTGATTCTCTACTGAAAATTAGTGTTTAAAATGTGGCTGCTAGACAACACTGAATCCATTCTAAGGTGTATTTTAGTGTTATCAAAATGGTGTCTTGTACTAAGGAGTCTGATTGCATTACAGTTACGTGGTTATCTTTATTAACTAAATTTGTGAATTAGGAATAATATAAGGAATAAATAAAGAAATTCTCTGTGTTTTACGGGATCTATTTTCCATCCTTTACTCGTGTTAGTAATGCTTCCAACTTGTACTTTATTAACAAATGAATCCTGCAGAGCTTTCAGATTTTTGTCAGACACAGCCCACATACAATTACCTGGGTCACTTTGCCCACAGTATGAATATTAGCACAATATTAGTGTTCTTCCCATCTAGAGGAACTTTCATGGCATGTCAAGACAAACACATAGCAATGGGCCACAAAATCTGTTGCTAACTTTTTTTCTTTGGCAACCCCACAGCTGATTCCAAGTTTGCCAGAGTTTTTACGGATGCCATTGCAACTCTCTGAGTCACTGAAAATAGCTATGACTAAACTGTTATAAATTTTTTTCTTTCCAGGCAAGGTGCATTGTGTTTCTGTGTGTTAAAGAGTACAATTATGCTATGGCTGAGCCATCATTCTAAAGCCAGATTACTTTCCTGCAGTGTAATACTGAGAGCTATAAAGTCTTGCACTACTATCCACATTTTTCCCCCTCTGTGTAGTGGCTAATTCCTGGAACCAGTTTTGTGGTTTCATTAAATCCCTTAACACTTGCAGCAAAATTCCAGGTCAAGGCTCTTCAGATCAGCAATTGGTAGACATACTTGATAATGGCTTACATTCAATACAAAAAAAAACCCTGAACAAAAGCCCACAGTTAAAATATGTTCCAATTCAGAGACTTTTTTTTTTTGACAACGGTTTGTGTCAGTATTAACTCACCTCCCTTCTCCCTGAAACAATCTATCGGATATTAGAATAAGAAGGGAAGAAGAAATGGAAAAAATAAGAGAGTAATCATTAAGATTTTGGGATTTTTAGGAAGTCAGTGACTGAGAAATTTGGGGGACTCTGGTGGAAACACTGTAAAAATAAAACGCCCCTTTTTTTTGAGAATTTCAGAAGGTTGTTATCAAATTTAGAAATGTAATATTTTCATAAACAATGTAAAAAATACATATATTTTTCAAAACTCTTTTACTTATTTTTAAAAGCCATCAGAGATCATTGTGACCCTCTAGTCTGACTTTCTACAATACACAGTGGACTTCCAAAAATATGTTACTATTTCTTGCTTCTCTTCATCTGCTATCAGTTGGTAAAGATCAAACTTTTTAGAAAGAAATGCCTAGTGCTGATCTAATTTCTCTGTGTGGTGTTTCACGATAAAGCTTCCAGTTTATTTCTGGTGTGAATTTCTGTTACCTCAACTTTCAGCTGTGTTTTTTGTATTCTACTCTGAAGATCCATTAGCAACATTTTCTTCCCTTTATAGGTACTTCTAAACTGAAAACAGACTTTACCTTAACCTCCTCTTTGATAATCCAAATATATTGACATTTTGAGTGCGTTGCTACAAGGCATATCTTTCAATCCTTTAATCATTCTCAGGGCTTTCTTCTCTGAGTTATGTCCAATTTCTCAGTGTTTCTCTTGAAATATATATGCCTAGCAAAAATTGCACTGCTGTTAGGTATATTTTCTCTAGTTCTGCTTCGTATGCTTTTTTTCCTACACCCAAAGTGTGTATTGGTACCACACCTATGGACATGGCCTGCGCTCAACTTGCTATCAGCTGCAACCCATTTTTCAGAGCCTGTGTGGCTTCCCCATATAAATCTCACAATCCTACATTCTTTTTATGCTGAAATATCGCTTCTACTTGTCCACAGCAAAACACATATAGGTTATTTTTGCTCTTTTTTGTAAGTAACCCAGATCATGTGTCATCTGAATGCTTTATCAGCAATAAGAGCATATTTTCTTCCAGATCACTGATAAAAAAGTTAAGCTGAACAAGGCCAGGGCCTGAGTCCTATTAGGTCCTCACTTAAAAGATACTTGTTTCATGCTAATTTAATAATGTTAATAATGAACCAAGATCATTGTTCCTTTTGTTCCTGCTATGTTTAAAAAAAGTCTCTCTTGTGCCCTTAATTCAACTGCCCACTGACTGATCCATGCTTGGTTTTCCTTTTCTTACTAATTTTTGAGAATTCTTATTTCCTATTTACATTACTTTCTATCCAGTTGCCCTCTTCTCTGAGCATGTACACGTGTACGTGCATAGTAATTTCTTGCACCTATTTCTAGGCTAATTTTCTAACATGTCAACCTTCTGGGTTTGAGTGTAGCTTTTTCTGGGACTAATAATCAGTCACAAATAACTCCCCATTACCTTGCACATTCTGTTCACGGTCTTTCTTCTGGATAATGTGCCTCACAATCACGTTGTGTAGTCCAACTACAAAGCCAATTAATAAACCCTAAAGGGAAGAAATATCATAGCGGAGGTGAAGAACAGGCATGAGAAAGGGACAGGAGCAGATCTTCTAAAGTGAGGAACAAAACCTGCTAATTACAATAAAGTGAGCAGCTTGCCAGTGAGAAAGAGAAGGAGGGAGAGAAGTAGTTGAGAAGAGTTGTCACAAGGCAGATGACTTGGCAAGGAAAGCTCCAGTCAACCTGGAAATAAATAACACTAAACAAAACAAAACAACAAAAAAAAAACACCCCACCCAAACCACGACTGTAAACATGCAACCCCTTGAAAAGGGAAAAAAGGGTTTAGTACCTGAAATGAGACTTAACGGCTATGTGCATGTTCAGGACCCCTAAGGCATAGCTATAGGCTTTTCAGATTCTGAGTAACAACAAAATAGCATGGATGTCAACTTATTTTAATGTAGGCTCAGTTAATTGGCAAAAGTGGTCTGAAGTAGTTTTAGACCAGCTTATATCACCCTGAATGACCATAGAAAATTATATGTGCAAAAATATCCAAGCTGGTTTTTTTTTTTTTTACCATTACAGGGCTGTGCCTGCATCAGGAGTGTTTTGCTGGCACGTATGGCAGCATACCTGTAGCAGAAAGGCACTTTGAGCACAGGGATTGTTGAAATGCCAGCTAGTAGATGCCTGATGTATGGGTTTGGGTGCCCTGCTTGAGACCGTGCTGGCTGTAAAGCCCGAGTTGGACACTTTGCAATCAGAACACATACATTAATAAACATTAGTAAATACTAGAGGAAAAACTATAAATAGGTGTAATAAGGATAATAATGAGTGTTGCAAATAGCCAGGAGCCGTGACATGGCTATGCTTTATTATACTGAAAGAGCTTTCTAATGAGGATGAAGTGGGCATCATTTAATCAGCTCATTTTTTCTTACCAAGCAGATTAGCCCACTGGGACAAACCTGCTTGCATAGTTTAATAAAGCACATTACAGATGAGAATTACATTCAATGATGTTGCAACATATAAATTCAAATGAAAAATGAGGTTAATGTCTGGAGAGAAGATTTAGTAAAACTTAATCGTTTATTCCATATACCATTAAAACCTTAGATTTACTGTTTTTAATTAAGCATCTTAGCTGTTCCCCAATCTGCCAAGGCATCCTTTGCCTATCTTAAGGTCACCACAGCAAGATCAGCAGTCTACAAAGAGGCATCAACAGTGCACAGGGCAAGATACTAAAATAATGCATTACAGGGTTAGCAAAATTTCAGTAAGAAGAAAACTAACATACCAGCACACCCCTGCATAAAATCCCACAGTGTAAAAAGAAAAGGGGAAGGGAACAAAACTTTTCCCATAGCATGAAGAAAAACTTCTTGGAGCTGTAGGACTTGAAAAGGAATGGAGGACACTTTGCAGTTTGAAGTTCTCAGCATCTCACAGGGTTGCACTGAAGCAGAGATGTCACTGTAAAATACAAATTGCTTTGAAGATAAATGGGCCAGCTTTCACTGTATGTATGAGCAAAAGAATGACAGTCATATTCTAGTTCAACCCCAGAGGAAAGAGATACATAATTTTCCTTGAATACTGTGTGCAGTTCTAAACTGCTTAACCTCTCAAAAGATGCTTTGGTGTTGGGGGATGTTCAGGGAAGAGTAGCACAGAGAATCAAATCTGGGGAAGGATATCACAGTTTTGGCTGAAGAAACACGCAGGCCAAGATCAGCCCTCTGAAACAATACATATAGGAATAAGGGGAAATAATCTGGATGTGCAAAATCTTGATGGCACAAAGAGAGTGAAGAAGGAGCAACTTTTTCTTCCAATACAATAACTAGGAGACTACAAATACAACTAAGAGAAACTTGGTGCAAAACAAAACTAGAAGTAGTTGTTCACACAGTGATGGGAGGCTTGGGACTCTTGCTGTCAATGGAAGTTGTAAATGCAAAATGTTTGCATAGGTTTAAGGAGAGGCTGGAGAAACATACGTGGAAGAAAGGTTCACTTTGGATCACTCAATACAGGAAACACATCAGTCTCAGAAAATTCTCCAAGTTGAAAATAGTTGGGGACAAGAGATTACTCAAGATACCAAATCCTCCTCTTCTGTCCTTGCTCTTACACTGGCATTCAGTTGTAGCTGGAGACAGGATACTAGGCCAGTCGAGCCCTTGATCTCCACCATGAACAGTCATTCTGATTTTCGTTAAAGTGGATACACTCACTGATTTAAAATCGGAAGAAGACTCCTGAAAAAAAAAAATCCACGTATCAAGTGGCCATCCATTTCCTCTCATTAACTACAAGATTAGGGACCCAAATACCTGTTTTCCTTTTCCAAGACAGCCAGCCTTTCTTCCATCATCTGTATCATAATGAACCATTGCACCTGAAGAAAAAAAAAATCTCTCCACTGGAAGGAAAAGAAATTTTAAAAATCTTTTTGCAAAGCTTTAGCACAGCTGGATCGTGATCTTTCACTGGGCAGTGCTTTTACACAGATCATCATAAATAGCAGGAAGAAAATAAAGAAAAAGAAGCCCCATTTCCTAATCTATTGTGGTCAGCTGAATTTCAGGAAAAAGTAAAGGATGCCAGCACAAGTTGTCACCCGAATCAGGCTTAATACACTAATATCCTTTATTGCACCAGCCAAAGAGATATTTAGGAAAAGGCAGCAGTTCCCAAAGCATTATTCAATAGTAACCAGTGCTTCTTTATTCTCTCTTGTCACCTTCAGCAGTATTGCACGTCACCAGTCTCCTTTCATTACCTTAGATGACTGTAACTTGGGGTTTTAGGAATACTCTTCAATGTTCTGTGCCAGTGGCCAGATGGGTGCTGTGTAGAAGGCAGCTGTCTCCTAGAGTTTGATTCTGTGCCTCACAGAGTAATGGACAGGTGATTACTGTTTTTTCCTACTTGGATTCCAATTACTGCAACAACTTGGAATTAGACAAAATGTGCATACTTTAAAAATGCTTTGTCTCTACAGCTGCAAGGCTCAGCTGGGATTTTCTGAGACCAGAGCTATGAGTTAAAGTACAGAATATATTTCGTAAGCTGTTATCCAGAGGTTTGGTTGGATGCAGCTTACCTTCCTTTGCTCCCTCCACACCATCCATGTCCCCTGGCCTGCCAGGGAGCTGCTGTCAGTGGGATCCAGCCCATGGCAGCCCCCGGCAGAGGCAAGGTGCAGGACAGGAGGAGCAGGAATCTCCTGGGAGCTCAGGGCACTGCTGCTTCACCTACCTTCAACATCCCTCTTGCACTGCCTCCCTTCCCCCAGCCCTGCAGGCAGCAGGGCCAGCCAAAGGACGGCATTAGACACCCAAATGTACACCTGGGGGGAAGGAAAGATGCTGTTCTGTTCTTTCATGTAATGAAGCAGCCCTTAATACCCAGCAGCTCAGCTGAAACCCACCCAATGCCATACCTGCCTGTGAAAAACCTTTGGTTAAGCCTCTTACAATGCACTTACATGGTTTCAAACAGTTTGCAGTGCAATGAAACTGGGAGCCAGTTATCAGAAGTCTACTTTGGCCCCTGAGTGGCACAAGGAAAGTAGAGGTCTTCTGCTGCACTTTGGCACAGCCCAGGAAGGTGCCCTGGCATTGCTGCGGGGCTGAGAGGAGCGGTGGGGAAACAGCCACTGCTACACGCACACACACATGCACCTACCTGACTGCAGAACATGGCTCTGGCCACCTTCCTCTGGGAAGAGATTTACATCTTGTTACTCCAAATGTTTATAAATAAAATCCAGTGGCTGCGATAGAAACCACAGGTCCACTTTGTTGTGGAGTATGTAGAGTTTTGCTTTAAGCAGTTGAGAAAAGGTGGATTGTCCTTGTAGGACCTTGTTAAAATGAAGGTGCTAGAAACTGGAAGAGCATTTGGTGAAGAGCTGTTAAAGAAAAAAATCACACAGATGTGGATACCACTAGGCTTGTTTTAATCACAGCTCAGAGTTGGGCCACCACCTGTGAGTGGCAGAGAACAAAGGGATGCAGCACATCTTATATACACTTACCAAATCATTAGTCAATGTCTGAAGTTTTTAGAAGTTTCCTTTGATCTTGTCAGTTCTGCCAATCCATCACCTGACCCTGTCCCACTTGATTCATCTATTTGGTTCCCATCTCTGCCCCGGTTCCAAGATCCTCCTTGGATCATGATCTTTTTTCTGCTGCTTTAACTCACACAGTCCTTCAAGCACACTTAGTCCTTGAACAAGCAATTCCTATTCACATATACTAATTTTATTTAAAACACCTGTGCATACAAATTGATCATCTATTGTTTCTCTTTTCTCCTACTGATTAACTTGATTAAGTTTTAAACCAGCCTTGGATTAGGGCTGTGCAAGGGCTGAAGCCTGGTTCTGCCATTTAGCAACTTCAGCACTAAATTTCTTAATTCAAAATACATTTTCTTTAACAGAGCAGGTGCAAGTTACCATTTTAAGACCCCACCATGTCCTTGGGAGGACAACAAGGGAAATAGAGCCCCAGATATAACTGCAAAAAGCTAAGACTGAAAGGACACCACAGCTCACAGCAAAAGAGTACCCTCCACTTCCACCATCTGCACAAAACAACACGGTGTGATAAGGATGAGCAAATGGATGATAGGATGGAAGGACTGTTGAGGCTTACAAAAAATGAGCAGGGAAAGAAAGGAAGCCTGGACAATATTAAAGAACACATTTAAATCTCCCAGCATATCAGAACTGTACAGCCAATATTAATCTATTGAACTTGCCATAGGAGTAGCATTAATTGATAAAAGCCCTGTCATTCTCCTCAGTTTCTAAAGAAAATCTTTAGTAAAACAGATTTAGTGGATTAAGAAAGTCTCTGATAAAGCTGCTCTAACTTGGTTCTCCAGTATGTACTACCCAGCTGTAATTACAGTTTTTGCAACAGTATTTTCTCAGGGCAAATCCTCCTGTGAAAACTGTGAGGGGGTTCTGTGTTGATAGCAGAAATGATGTTATTTTTACTTCACTGTGGGATTTTCTAAATGTTTCCACCTGTTAAATAGAAATCGATTCTCCTAGGGAGAAAAGTAAGACTTGAATAGAACAGGGAAACTTTTCTGAATCTTTCTGTCCCGTAGCTGTTGAGATCATATTGGAGAAGAAAGGCACAGGCATGAGTCACAACCTATAAATTTTGACAATTTGATGATGAAAACTTTACTGGTTTTGTGATAAACAAAACTGTAAGACCTGGAGTTCACCAACAACAAATATGTACTACAGAGTAGTAAATCACTACATAATCACTACAAATGACATAAATTATGCCATTTAGGCACTAGTTTGAGAAGAAAACAGTGCATAGCTACATGTGCAATGTAGGACAATATCAAGATGATTGTTCTTAAGAGATGGCATTTTTGCAGTTTTTAATGAAATATTGCAACCCATTTCCCTCAGTGAAACGCCTCTGGTTTGCAATTCTGTGCTAGGATATTTTGACCCTAAGGACCTCAGTATGACTGGGTTCATGCATCTTCCAGCACCATCGCCTCACTTCCCTGCCAATAACAATAAGGCACAGCTGGGAGAGATGAGTTTACAGCTCAGCCATACTGACCCAAGGGTGCCATCTGAGCCTTTAAGGACTGTTGACACCCGCCACAAGTTCAGACATCTCCAGGGTTCTTGGTTGCTGGGTGATGCAGTGTCTTAAAGACTGACAAAGAAGAGAATTAAGTTGTGCCTGGGTTATGCTTTGCACACAGGTGTAGCTAAGGAATCAGGTTGGCAGCTCTCAGTAGGCAAAAAGGATGGGGAACAAGCAAAATGTAGGTTGCCTGCAGTTGTCTGAGTCTATGGTTTGATATTTGGAGCTAAGAATGTATATGGGATGCGTCAGAGAGAGAACATTATACCTGGACCTGAAAAACACTCTCTTTCTCTATCCCTGAGTGATTACTTCCCCTATATGTATAGCGGCAATAATACCACTTCCTTAATAAACATGGGATCTGTGAAGGTCAATTCATTAAAAAGTGTGAGGTAGCCAGACACTGGTGTAATGACCTACTCCTGAGGTATTCGGGGTGGTTAAAATAAGTTCACAAGTATTTAGAGGGAGAACTTGTTTAAAATTTACATAACCAGTCCCTCACTCACACTGAAATACTTTGAGGCAAGGAAGCAATTTTTTAATAAGATTTATGTGAAATCAAAATAGTTCAGTTTGCCTTTAGGATATGTTAACTCACAAATTATGATATCAGTATATTACATATATTTTGTTCTATTAAAAAAAAAAAAAAAACTTCAACTGTTTATCCCAGTGTAAGATAAAAACTTCAGAAACCTCGTGGAAGAGAGAGTCTGTTTATTTTTAGTTTTGTGTGGCAGATGTAGTGGAGGTCCTGGCTGAGGAAGAACTGTGGCTTCCTGGAGGTCTCTCCATGCTCCACTGCAACGAAGGTCATGTCAAAAGCTAAAGGTATTGCATTCATGCACTATGCCAAGTGCAGACTCCCTGGGGAATTGACTAACCCTTTATGCTCTATGTGCAAGTATATATAAAAGGCTATTAATGAAAAGTTCCTGAAGAAAAACATCTGCAGTCAAAGTTTCCAAGTGCTTACACTCTTCCTAGAAGTGACACCTCCCTGCACCTATCACTCCAGGTTGCCCCTTTCCAAATACCTAGTGCAATGCTAGAGGAAAAATGGAGCTGTGTGCTTTGCATCAATATGCTGATAATTTCTCAGCATGAGAACAGAACTGGCGAGGATTTAACTTGTTAAATCTTGAAAATGCAATGTCTACCTTGGAGCCAGATAGAGGAAGTTGTTGATTTGGCTTTACTCAATACCACATGTGAGGAAGGTACACATCATTTCAGTTTCCTGTCTCACTTGTTCCCTCTTCTTTCTAGCGGGAAGGGCTCACAGTGAGCACTGTGATTTTCCCTCTGCTAAGCCAGCACCCGTTTCTGAAATGGAGTACTTTCTGGCTGGCGTGCTGCAAATGCGCACACTTGTCAGCTCTTGATTGCAGGAGAAACACTACGTCAGGATTTCAGGACAGAAATAACCCTGCAAGAAGATGTTTGTGTCTCAGAATGAAGTTGCTTAGCTGAAGAAGGACATAAATAACCAAATTCTGATTTTTATTGGTATGGTCATTCTTCTGCTCGTATAATATTACAGACTGGAAGGGAGAGGAGAAATCACGTTAGATCATAACCTTCTCTTTGTTAACATAGCTAGCTTCCTGTAGCACATCTGGTATATTTTTCTTACTAGTGTTGTAACTGTCCCAAGAAACTCTATCAGCTCTTCCAGGAAAATAATCTCCATCTGAATGGATTGTACTTTGAAGGAGTAAGCAATAAAAAGGTTTGGAGTTTGTTCTTTTTTGTTTTTTGCTTTCAAATTCATTAGAAGGCAGATGGAGGTGAAAGAAAAGCTGTACTTAACAGAAGGAGAGCATGTAACAAATGACACATTGAAGGCTGATATATTAGTGCCTTTTTTCTTCCTTTTTTGGCTCTGATTCTCACAAATGCAATTGTTTCCAGAAGCTTATCAATATTTATATTAGCAAAAAAAGAGTTACAAGATTAACCAAAGGAAAAATCTTCTGATTAATAGTCAAGTTCAAGCTTTTATGTCATGTTGAAATACTCTCCAGACTACCACACTAGGCTGAATATATAGTAAGACTATCCAAGATGTCTTACTAAGCGCTTCTAGCTCAGAATTTAGGGCCTGTAATAATTCACTTGCTTTACATTAAATTACTTCCTTGAAGTGGATTTACTGGACATTCTCTCTAAGAGACCCAGTAATACGCCCAACAGGCAGCACGGGGCTGTGCAACGGCTGCTCTCTGCAGAGCTGCAGAGCTTGGCACGGGCAGGACTCCCTGGGCTATGGGAGAGGAACGGTTGAGGTGGGGGAAAGCCATGGATGACTCCCTCGCCTGCAAGAGCTGTTCCACAGCGTTGTCGGAGGCTGCAGTGAGGAAGACCCCAGGCAACCTAGAAGGGGAGGGCAGGGGGAGCAATTGCAAGAGCCATAGAGGACTGTGGGCCAGAAGAAGCCAACAGAGGCAATCTGAAAAGTGTCTCTTCAAGAACTCATGAAATGCAGAAGAGATTTCAAAGGACAAAGAACAACAGACATCATTTCTATCTTCAGAAGGGGAAGCTCTTGCGAATTTTGGAGAAGTCAGCATAATGTCAGTACCTGAGAAGAACCTGGAAAAAATTATTACATGGTCGATTTATAAGCACCTAGAGAATAATAAGGTCATAAGAAACAGCCAGCATGGATTTGTGAAAAACAAATCACGTCAAACCTATCTGATTTCCTCTATTGACAGGTCTGCTGGATAAGAGAATAGTCACTGTCTTGTCTTCAGTAAGGCTTTTGACACTGTCCTGTATAATATTCTCCAACATTCCACAGCACGCTGGGAGATGGCCTGGTTGAAATTACTGTACAGTGGATGTGTTCCTTGAAAACGTATAGTCAGAATGGTTCACATTTTTATCAATGATCTGTATCAAACCAGACAAGCATTTTATATTGACTCTTGTGGGGGGCTATCTTAGGCCAGTTCTGTTCAATAATTTCATTAGCAGTTCAAATGATGGAATAGCATGTATACTAATGTGAGGACACCAAGCTGGGAGGGGTCGCAAGCTCTGTGGAGGACAAGTTTAGAATTTGAAATGATCTTGACAAATTGGAGAAATGGTCTGAAATCAATAAGATGAAATGATATAAAGACAAGTACAGAGTACCGCGCTTAGGAAGGAAAAAACCAAATGCTCAAATACAAGTTTGGGTGTATTGAGAGAGAAGGGTCTGGGATTGCTCTGCAGAAAAGGATCAAGGATTACAAGAAACCACCATTTTGACATGAGTCAAAAGTAGGAATCTTCTGCTCAAAAACAAAAATGTCATGAGCTGTATTGGCAGGAGTGTCAGATAAGATATGGAAAATAATTTGGCTCTTCTCAGGGCTACTAAAATACTGTGTCCAACTTTAGTTCTCTCCTTTGAGAAAAGAGGGTCCACTGGAAAAGAGCTAAAATGCAACAATTCAGGCACCCTGACTTCTAAGGAAAGGCTGGAATATATGGTTTGTTTTCTTCAAAAAGTGAAAGATAGAGTGGAATATAATAATGGTCTTAAAATGAAAAAAAAAAACCTTCTCATTGAACAGTGATTAAATTTATTATCTATTGACAACAAGACAATAGTTACATTTGCAGGAATGCAAAATTATGTTATGTTACATATTAGGAAGCGTTTTCAAGTTCAAGGGCTTGTAAAACACTGGAAAAAAACTTTTAAAGAAAGCTTGTACATCACCTTCACTGGAGGTTTAAGAAGAGGTTAGACATGTCTCAGGGTGGTGTGAAAATATTTGGTTCTGCTGTAAAGCAAGGGCTTCACGCAAAAATTGTCCTGAAGTTTCTTCCAGTCTTGCAATTGTGTGATTTTTTGGGAAGCTTGTCCTGATAGTCTGCCTGCTGTTTTTTAGATTGTCACCATGTTTCCAACAAAAAATGCTTTGATTTAGGTCTCTCAGTGAAATCAGTGTCAGAAATCCTGCTGACTTAACTACTGCCCCAGAACAAGGTTTTCAGGAGACCAGTTCAAAATGTCTTTGTTTTAGTAACTGTGAAAGGCCAGAATTTGAGCTCTCTTCAGAAAATATATGATGTGATCCCTGCTACCTGGCTCCTGCTAGAGAGCAGGTGTTGGTATTTGTATCAGACAAAGCTGGGTTGAGCTAACACCTGTTGAACTGCTAATGGTCCATTATATTATTTAAAGAGAGCTACAGACAATTTATCTGGTGCCGTTAACCAGTAGTATTTCAGCTGCTAATCACATTAAATAAATAAAAAAAAATCATATTTTTTCATTACACCAACTCCTTGGGTTAATCACTTGCTCTAGACTAATCCTGTTAGAGCTGCATCTTGGCAGAGGCACTTCTGGCAAGGGAAAGTCCAGAGGCAGGACAAAACTCTGTTTGTCCTGCCAAGCATGGTCTTGGCTGAGATTACAAGGTTATTAAAAACTGCATAAGCAGCCAGCAAAGTACAAATGTCCATTGCACAGTTTTGCAGATAATTGGCTTGCTAGTAATGCTGTCTCTGGCACAAAGAGCACCTGGATCATGTACAATATCCAAAACAGTAGTAGGAGACCCCACACAACTCCCATAGTGTGACGAAGCATCAAACCTTATCCATGGTCATGCCTAAAATTCAAAATATAACGTGGGTGATCCCAGCAAGAAATCTAAGGTGAATGTACCAACAGTCTTGCAACCTATCAAGTAAAACTTAGCTGCAAAGTATGTGAATTCTTCATCTATATGCATTCAGTAGAATGCAACTTGTCCTCCCTCAAATGCATTCGGCCACATCAATCTGTGATTTTCTCTGCCACAAGCTGGCTTGCAGTAACCATTTCTCATGACACCTTCCAGAGATGGGTGCAGACTTGTGCCTGCCTGTCACAGTCTTGGTGGCAGGCAGGCAGGGCTAGTAGCAGCGCTTGGGAATTTCCAGGGAGCTGATAGACTTCTGCCTGGAATTTGCCATAACTATGCTAATATATTAAGTCCTAAAAGGTTTGAAGACCTTATTTTACTGCTTTCCCTAAGCCACATTGCCCTGGGAGAGGGGAAGGGCAGCTGCTACTTTGCTATGTTTCAGATGGCTCTCCAGGCAACCTGAAATCCCATTCCATTTAAGGGGTTTTGGGCTGTAGAACATGACATCTCCCTCTCTGCTTTGCCAGAAAAGACATGTGCTAGTCCTCTGGGCATGCAGCCTAGTCTGTCTTTTCTTGAGGCTGAGCCTGATAGCTGAAGCTTTGGGTTTAATTTTTATCAAATCATTCATTATATATACATATATATATTTCTGTGTGCATGTGTGTATCCTGTTCAAGAGAACTTCTCCCTTCTGCTGTTTATTTTAACCTATGGAATAGGTAACTCTGGAAGTTTTATAAGTAATATTGTAGATCCAACATAGTGGTTTGGATAGTGAGGCTGCAGCTGGATTGAAAGGAGATGGTGAAGTGGTTGTCCCCTGGGGTGCCCTGTAGCTCTCAAAGTTCTGGGATCCAGGGTGCTCTGGAAACGTGCTTGCAAGACCAGCACAGGTGTATTACTGGTTGGGTGTGCTGAAGTCAGTGGTTTGTAAAATCTGGTCTGCCTGTGTTTGTCAGTTCAGCAGAAATACAAGGCTGTACAGCCCTTGTTCTTTATGTTTGTATGTCAGCGTTCAGGAAAGCCCACCGCAGCTTGTTGGGCTGGATAGTTTGTGGGCAGCCCCGTGAGGCTTGTTGGTGGCACGGCTACACAGGCAGTGTGACACACAAACCACGAAGAGGTCTGCTCGTATGTCCAGCTGTTTCCCAAAATGTCAAAGGCCTTCTGTAAACTGCTCAGGGGGGTGGATCTATGCTGCAGGAGGAGCCTTCCCGTGCATACAGACCTAGCTAAACCCATGCTCAGGACACTTCATTAACCTTTGAGGGTTTATTGACCTTAACAAGTTCTTGTAAATGAATGACTCGCTTTATTTTTTTTTTAGCAGATGGCTGAGACTATTAGTGAACCGGTTTATGGTGTGTGTTTGACATGCAGGATTAACTTCTCACTGGGGGCTGAAGCTATTAAGAAAAAGCTTTTTTTCCATTAATCTAATATTTGCTTCTCCTGATGCACAGGTATTCTTACTAATGACTCTAATTATATAATTTGGAGTATCCAAAGCCTGATTTGTTAGTTTCCTCCCTGACAACGCTAGCAGGTATAGTCTGGCAAAGAAGCCACCCCTGTACTATTCTGTGCTCTGCAAGTAGAAGAGAACCATGACTTTTGTGGATGACTTAACTATTTTGATTACTTAGGGTGATCTTATATGACAGTATATCAATTTTGCAGATTTCAGGGTTTTTTTCAGAATAAATCTGACCATAGTGCAATACATTTTTTTTATTCTTCCTTTTAAATACAATTAAACTATAATAATAGCATTTATTCATCAAAATTTTCTGAATATTTCTCCAGGCACTCATGGAGTCAAAACCAGATGTAGGGGAAACATTCTGTTCTGGCTTTATAAGAACCTGAAAAGTTATCAACAGAGAGAGGCTATATAACCAATCTTCAATAAAAAGAAAGGCTGTTAGCAAAGAAACGTCCATGGATATAAGTTGTATCACCCAGAAAAGACTCTAAATGGGAGTGAATGAAGTGACATCATTTCAGGATGAGACAAGTTCACAATACAGAAACAAAAGACAGTGCCAAATTTCCAAAGAATTTAACAACATTGCCAAAAAGGTCACGTAATGAATGATGAAAATGAATGTAGGACAGATAGTTGTTGTTAAATTAACTGATAGAAATGCAAGGCAGAAAGCAGCTGCATCTACCTCAGTACTACAGTACTTGAAATCAAATAAATCAAAAGAGAGAACACGAACATCACCATGGATATCTCATTGAAGAAGTTTCAACAGGAAATAAGAAAGCAGATCAAATAAATGTTGAGCTGTATTAAGAAGGTGACAAAGAATAGTACCAAACCAAAAGAAGACCAAATGTTTCTGCTGCAGGTCACTGAAGCCCCATTAACTAACACAGAAGGAGGTCTCTAGGGTGCACAGTTTCAAATACTTCAGCTAAAAACATTACAGCTGAAACCAGAGAAAAAGATAATACCAAAAATATGCATAGAATATATTCCCCCATGAGGAGAGCTTTTAAATGTTAGGACAGACAAATGAGCAAGCATATAATGCAGAAAATAGGATAGAAACTTAAGTCTAGTACTGACACTTTCAAACTTAATAAAAGCAACCACCCTTGTAGAAACCTGAAATTCCTGAAAGGCAATTATTTTCCACATACCATACAACTGTCATGTGGAATTCACTGCCACGAACCACTCTTAAAAGGAGTTAGATAGTTCTGTGAGGAACAGAGCAAGTGGGCTGTATCCCTCTCTGATGCACTGCCACATGATGGGGAGAGGCTCTGCAGCTGTACCACAGTCCCTCACACATCACAGCTGCCAGCAGCCTTGATGAGATTAACTGGTGCTGGACCGGCCAGAATGAAAAATGCACAAGACCTATATGCCTTCCTACTTTCAATGGCTTGCAATGAAGAACAGAACTCCTCTACACATACAGTAGTAGCTAGCCTCCTTTTTGGAGCTACAAAGCTTAAACCCAAACATGCTGTGCCAAACCAGTCTGCTGCAGGCCATCACTGGAGGCAAAAACTGGGTACAGTTGGTCTGACTGGGTATAGTGCTACTCCTCAGGTTTCTGCCAACCATAGTTGTCATTTACTCTTCTGGGAGGAGATAGGAATATATAACCACTTACTCATTGCATATTCTCTTTGAAATTTTTTTGCTTCTAATATTCAGATTGCTGAAGCCTGGTGTGAATTTTAAATTAAGGAACTAGTGGGGAGAATGCATTTCTTTTTGTTAATGGCTTTTCCTTCAAGTCACATTATTATTCAGTTGCCATGGTTTATCTGATTTTGTAAAGTACCCAGGGAGATATGACAATGATTGGGCACTTAGAAATACACTGATAAATGTAGTATATCTATGGGGTAGCATGTTAACATTTTCCATGTTGGTGACAACCTGCTGCCTTGGTCAGCTAAAATCAGCTAAAATAAAAAAATACCTTTTCCCTTATGTCTAGAGTATATTAGATAATTGACTTCTAAGAAATGTAATTTTCTACAATAAAGCTATTTATCATGACAATTCCTACTTAATCAGAAGAAAAAGGATACCCATCAGAACTATTCCTTCTTTAGAAGTAAACTCCTTTTTAAAGTAAAGAACACATTTTTATTTCAAATGTAAACTTCCCAGTGCTTACTCATTTGTGTCGCTCTTTCTTTAAAAGCTGCTTTGTGTTAACTCTCCTGCAGTCATTAAGAAAGCATATGTGCAGTAAAGCTCTGTGCGCTTCATTTCCCACAGCCATCTCCAGAGGCTACTGGTCCACTGCAATCTCAACATCTTATTTCCAGGTTCCCTGGTGTGAGGAAAAAAAAACCTCGAAAGGTTTGTATTTCACCCAGGATATGTCTGTAGTACCCAAAATCCAGCACGCTCCATCCCAAACAAAGCTTTTGTTGGCTCCAACAAGAGTGCCATCTCCAGAATACTGGTCTTCCTGCACCAAACTGTAGGAGGGATGCTCTTGGCAGCCTTCTCTGCCACCATCTTGCATTAGTCTTAGAGGCACCAAGATTTTCTGGACTATCATCAAATGTTGTTAAATGCACTACCATAATCCAAACTATTGCAAATTAGGGCATGTGCCTCGAAGTGTTGTACCACTCTGTCTGGCTGTGCAAACTGAAAAGCAGCTCATTTAACAAGCTCAGTTCTCCATTTGGCCTTTTGCCTACGTAGGCTGAAGAACTTTTTACCTTCCCCAAATGCTCCTTATGTCAAGTTGTAACACACATTTGCATCCCGTGCAGCCAGCCTGCTCTTTTGCTGGGTGGACTCTTATCACCAACACTAACATGATCAGTTGTCAAGCAAAACTAGGGTCCAGCCCTGCACACGTCTACTGTCACGTGTGGGATTGCCACTGCAGAGCAAGCTTGTTCCTGCAAGCAGCTGGGCACCACACTTCTAGTCTCACCAGGTACTTGGCCTACCTTTAAGCACTTACATTGTGCTTCAGGCTCAGATGAATAACTTGTGTGGTTAAGCCATAAGCTTGCATTTTAGAGTGTTATTGCTCATGGCAGATCACTCAACACCTTGCAGGATCAGTTCCACAAGGGTGCAGGCTGTGTATGTGAGCAGAAATGAGTGTAGCAGCGAGGTTGCATTGTGGTCTGGGATTTTGAATGCATTACTTCAGCCTGCACGCAAAGTGGAAACAGCATTGTTTTATAAATGATAAAAATCACATCATTCCTAAATATTTATATTAAGTACAAAACCTATATACTCAGGTAACCGCTGCTTGGCAGACTATCCAATACTGATCTGCTGTGTTTTTATAGGAGGGGATGTATGCTTATAGATGCATCTGCATGAATGTATATAGGAGTTTTATACCTATTTCATCCATTCACCCCCATTTGAATACAAGATTTACAGTAACCGGCTGTGGGTGTGGCTTCCATGTTACACTGTAAAACTGTTAGGATGATCTGGCATTTCTTACTACAATTTACTTCCTAGAAATTGCAACCATATTAATGCACTTTTTATATCTCTCAGCTTTAATTACGAAGATTAAAGTAAAAGCAAAAGCAAGTAATTATAAATGTAGGAATATGATGCATTATAATCCATAGGAGAAAAATAGTTTACAAAAAAATTCTAATAATAATATATTTTCTACTTCAAATCTAATTTATTAAATTTAATTCACTTTTCTGCTTGTAATATGCTTCTTACTAGACTCTAATTATTTTCAGGCTCAGTGAGGTATCCAGTTGAGACAAAAACTCTTTCTCTGAATCCATCTAATATCAGCAGAAATATGGCATATAATATTCCCCTACAACACAGGGGAACCTCAGTCCATCCCACTCCAACCAGTTTGATGCCAGTGCCAGCAACAGATGCCCGGAGCGGGATCACGGGTCGGCAGGAGAGCAGCACAAAGCAATTCCAGCCACTGCAGCCAGGTCAGCTTCATGGGGGCCCAACTTAAAGTCCTCCATGCAAACACGTGTGGCCTGGGGAGCAAACAGGAGGAGTCAGAGATGTGCACCTGCCTGCAGGGCTCTGGTCTTATCAGCATCGCAAAGTCATGGTGGGATGGCTCCTAAGGCTGGAGTGTTGGAATGGAAGGATACGGGCGCTTTAGGAAGGACAGGCAGGGAGATGAGGAGGGGGTGTCACCCTCTATGTCAGTGACCAGCTGGAGTGCACGCAGCTCTGCCTGGGGATGGACAAGGAGCTGACTGAGAGTTTATGGGTCAGGACTGAAGGGAGGGCAGCGACAGGTGACATTATAGTGGAGGTCTGCTACAGGTTACCTGACCAGGAAGACTGAGCAGATAAGGCTCTTTATAGACGGAGAGGAACAGCCTCCTGTTCACAAGCCCTGGTCCTCACGGGGGACCTCAGCCACCATAATATCTGCTTGAGTTACAATACAGCAGGGCATAGGCAGTCCAGAAGGTTCCTGGAATGCATTAATGATAAATTCCTTTCCACGTGGCAAGGAGCCAACGAGGGGAGGTGCTATGCTTGATTTTGTTCTCACCACCGAGAAGGAGCTGGTGGGGAACGTAAAGCTTAAGGGCAGCTTTGGCTGCGGTGACCTTGAAATGGTGGAGTTCAAGATCCTTAGGGCAGGAAGGATCACAAACTCACTACCTTGAACTTCAGGAGAGCGGACTTTGGCCTCTTCAGGGATCTGTTTAGTAGAGTACCATGGGATAAAGCCCTGGAGTGAAGAGGGGCCCAAGGAAGCCGGTTAGTATTTGAGAATTCCCTCCTCCAAGCTCAGGAGCGATGCCTCCCGACAAAGAGGAAGTCAGGCAAAAGCCCCAGGAGGCCTGCATGGGTGAACAAGGAGCTCCTGGACAAACTCAAACACAAAAAAGAGGCCTGCAGAGGGTGGAAGCAAGGACAGGTAGCCTGGGAGGAATACAGAGAAACTCCAAGCAACCAGGGACCAGGTTAGGAAAGCTAGTATTGTATTAAATACCTGATAGTATTAAAACTGGCCAGGGACATCAAGGACAGCAAGAAAAGCTTCTATAGGTACATCAGTGATAAAAGGAAGCCTAGGAAAAATGTGGGGTCTCTCTGGAAGGAAACAAAAGACCTGGTTACCTGGGACATGCAGAAGGAGGAGGTACTCAACAAAGTTTTTGCCTCAGTCTTCAGCGGCAAGTGCTCCTGCCACATTGCCCAAGTCACAGAAGGCAAAGGAAGGGACTGGGACAATGAAAAACCACCCACTGTAGAAGGTCAGGTTCAAGACCATCTAAGGAACCTGAAGTGCACAAGTCCATGGGATGTACCCGTGGGTCCTGAGGGAGCCAGTGGGTGAGGTTGCTAAACCACTATTGATGATATTTGAGAAGTTGTGACAGCCCAGCAAAATTCCCACAGACTGCAGAAAGGGAAACATAAACCCCATTTTTAAAAAGGGGAAAAAGGAAGACCCAAGGAATGACACATCAGTCAGTCTCACCTCTGTGCTTAGTAAGATCATGGGGCAGATCCTCCTGGAAACTATGCCAAGAGACATGGAAAATATGGAGGTGATTGGTGATAACCAGCATGGCTTCACTAAGGGCAAATTGTGCCTGCCAAATCTTGTGGCCTTCTATGATGGAGTTATAGCATTGGTAGGTAAGGGAAGAGCAACTGTCATCATCTACCTGGACTTGTGCAAAACATTTGACACTGTCCTGCATGACATCCTTGTCTTTAAATTGGAGAGATGTGGGTTTGATGGATGGACCACTCAGTGCGTAAGGAAGTGGCTGGGGAAAGGGGGAAGTGAATAAAACCAGGCTAGTCAGAGATGAGCCTGGGGATGGCTTGCCAGCGTTGGAGGTGAGAACAACAGCACAGCTGAAGTGCATCTATGCCAATGCCCGAAGCATGGGCAACACACAGGAGGAGCTGGAAGCTCGTGCAGCAGGAAGACTATGACATAATCGCCATCATGGAAACATGGTGGGATAACTCGCATGACTGGAGTGCTGCAGCGGATGGCTACAAACCCTTCAGAATGGGTAGGCAAGGAAGGAGAGGCAGTAGGAGAGGTGAGGTAGCTCTGTATGTCAAGGAGTGTTTTGACTGTCTAAAGCTGAGTGATGGTAACAAGGTTGAATGTTTATGGGTAAAGATAAGGGGAGGGCCATATCAGGGAGGGTGGATATCCTGGTGGGAGTCTGTTACAGACCACCCAACCAGGATGAAGAGACAGACAAAACATTCTACAAGAAACTGGGAGAAGTCTCACAGTCACTAGCCCTTGTTCTCATGGGGGACTTGAGCCTACCAGATGTCCACTGGAAATACAACACAGTGGATAGGAAACAGTCTAGGAGGTTCCTGGATTGTGTGGAGGATAACTTCTTGACACAGCTGGTGAGTGAGCCAGCCAGGGGAGATGCCCCACTGGACATCTGTTTACAAACTGTTTACAAACACTGCTGTTTACAAACAGGGAAGGACTAGTGGTCGATGCGGTGGTCAGAGGACATCTTGGGCATAGTGATCATGAGATGATTATTTTTGATTCTTGGAGGAGTAAGGAGGGTGGTCAGCAGAACCACAACCTTGGACTTCCAGAGGGCCATCTCTGACCTGTTTACAACTGTGGCTGAGGCTGACAGAGCCCCTTGGGAGATAGTTCTGAAGGACCAAGGGGTCCAGAAAGGCTGGACATTCTTCAAGAAGGAAATCTTAGACACAGGGGCAAGCCATCCTCATGTGCTGAAAGACAAGATGGAAGGGGAGAAGACTGGCCTGGCTGAACAGAGAGCTTTGGCTGGAACTCAGGGAAAAAAAGGAGAGTTTACCACCTTTGGAAGAAGGGGCAGGCAACTCAGGAGGACTACAAGGATGTCGCACAGTTGTGCAGGGCAAAGATTGGAGAGGCAAAAGGCCAGCTAGAACTCAAGATGACCACTGCCATAAAAGATAAGAAAAAATGTTTTTACAGATACATTAGAAACGAAAAGGAGGGCCAAGGATAATGTGTACCCTTTATTGGATGTGGGGGGGAACATTGCCACAAGGGATGAGGAAAAGGCTGATGCACCCAGTGCTTTCTTTGCCTCAGTCTTTGATAGCAAGTTACTCTCTGGGTAATCAGCCCCCTGAGCTGAAAGACAAGGACGAGGAGGAACAGAATGAAGTCTCCACAGTCCAGGAGGAAACAGCTAGTGATCCGCTGCTCCACTTAGACTCACACAAGTCATGGGGCTGGATGACATCTACCGAAGGATACCGAGGGAGCTGGCAAACGAGCTTATCAAGGCACTTTCCATCATTTATCAACAGTTCTGGCTAACTGGTGAAGTCCCAGAAGCCTGGAGGTTAGCCAATGTGATGCTCATCTACAAGAAGGGCAAGAAGGAGTATCCAGGAAACTACAGGCCTGTCAGCCTGACCTTGGTGCCAGGTAAGGTTATGGAGCAGATCACTATGAATGACATCACATGGCATGTGTAGGATGATTGGGGGGTCAGGCCCAGCCAACATGGGTTTATGGAAGGCAGGTCCTGTTTGACAAACCTGATCTCCTTCTATGACAAGGTGACCTGCCTAGTGCATGAGGGAAAGGCTGTGGATGTTGTCCACTTGGACTTTAGTAAAGCCTTTGACAGCATTTCTCACAGCATTCTCCTGGAGAAACTGGCTGTTCGTGGCTTGGATGGGTGTGCTTTACACTGGGTAACAAGCTGGCTGGCTGGCCGAGCCCAATGAGTGGTGGTGAGTGGGGTTACATCCACTTGGTGGCCGGTCACAAGTGGTGTTCCGCAGGGCTCAGTACTGGGGCCAGTTTTGTTTAATATCTGTATTGATGATCTGGATGAGGGGGTCGAGTGCACACTCGGTAAGTTTGAAGACAACACCACGTTGTGTGGGAGTGTTGATCTGCTCGAGGGCAGGAAGGCTCTGCAGAGGCATCTGGACAGGCTGGAAACGATGGGCCAAGGCCAATTGTATGAAGTTCAGCGAGGAGAAGCGCCGGTTGATGGCTGGCTGAACACGAGCCAGCAGTGTGCCCAGGTGGCCAAGAAGGCAAATAGCACCCTGGCTTGTATCAGAAATAGTGTGGCCAGCAGGACCAGGGAAGTGATTTTCCCGCTGTACTTGGCACTGGTGAGGCTGTACCTTGAATCCTGGGTTCAGGTTTGGGCCCCTCACTTCAAGAAAGACACCAAAGTGCTGGAGCGTGTCCAGAGAAGGGCAACGGAGCTGGTGAAGGGTCTGGAGCACAAGTGTTACGAGAAGCGGCTGTGGGAACTGGGTTTGTTTAGGCTGGAGGAGGCTGAGGGGGAACCTCATTGCTCTCTACAACTACCTGAAATGAGGCTGTAGGCAGGTGGGTATCAGTCTCCTCTCCCAGATAACAAGCCACAGGACCAGGGGAAATGGCCTCCAATTATGCCGGGCGAGGTTTAGATTGGATATTAGGAAAAAATTCTTCATGGAAAGGGTGGTCATGCATTGGAACAGGCTGCCCAGGGAAATGATGGAATCACCATCCCTGGAGGCATTTGAAAAATGCATAGATGTGGTGCTTAGTGGCGTGGTTTAGTGATGGACTTGGCAGTCCTGGGCTGACGGTTGGACTTGATCTCAAAGGTCTTTTCCAACCTAAATGATTCTATCTTTAAGGTCCCTTCCAACCCAAACCATTCTATGATCCTAAGATTATAGAGGCACAGAGCCCTTTGGCTTCAGAGGCCTTGCAGAAGTCCATGTTGATCCTTACAAGAGGAATTACAGAGCTTGTGGACTCCTCACGTTCCAAAGAGTTTAAGAGAAATTGCAAAAAGCACAGGCAGTGCTCTCGGTTACACTTGGAAGATGATCCAAGCTTTTGCCAATCAAGCAAAAATCTACCTTGTTCTTGCTCAAGGCAAAACTTAAAAAAAAAGAGTTCTTGTAATCTGCGGTGCATTTCAGGCTCAGATCCTTTCTCTGCCAAGTCAATTAAAAATAGGTGCTGCTAAACTGGAAAGAACTCAGAGAAAGGCAACAAAGACTTGTAATTACAAAGTAGATCCATGTCCTCCAGGGCAAAATAAAATAAACTTCATGCAGGACGTACAAACCCAGCACCAAAAAAACAACTCCAAAGAGACAGGGTGAGGTATCCAGAAGGTAACATCAGACAGAAGAGCAGGAAATGTTTCAGGTAGCTGAAGTCAAGCCTTTGAAGAAGAACCACTTTTTTTAAACCCTGGGATTGTTAGGAATGGAGTTATTTAAGCAGCTGAGGGGATGATTTTCCAAGGAACCTTGGTGAGGCACTGGAACCAAGTAAAACAGAAAAGATAGTACGGTTTTATAGTAATAGGGACATAATATCCTATATTACTGGAAGGAGGTTGTTTACAAGGCTGAAGTTAACAGGATCAGGGAGCTTGCCTTAGAAACAGAAGTTAAAAAAGCTGAATAATGGATACTGTAGGGAAGCAAAAAAGAGCATCTTAGCTTGTTACTGGTTTCTAGGGACATAAACTACTGAACAGAGTTTAATTAGGGATATGGAATGGAGTGACGTGCTGAAGCATCAACTTGAGTACTTTGCTTCTGCAGGCAACTACGAGAAAACCTCATTAGTAGTTGTATCAGCCCACACCCTTTAACTACTTAGTTCTCATGGTTCCCCCTAAATTCTTTAGTGTGACCTAAAAGGACTGTGCTGAAGATTGAAGGCTTGTAATGAGGATAGGCACATTTGGGCCATGTGCAGGAGCAGCAGCAGCGTGAAGCTGAAAAGGACCCTCATGAGGGGCATCTCCACCCATGCACAGCTCGTCAAGTGGCACATATGGGGCTTCCCTCAGGCATGAGGGGGCCTTCTGGGCACCTTATCCATGGCTGTGAATCTGCAAAAGCCCAAAAGCCAAGCAGAGTCAGCCGAAGGGAAGTGGCTGAAGAGAGAAGCATGTGTGTCTTTGGCTTTGTCACTGAGACTTATGAGTAGTCTCCAACCTGGATTCACAGCTCAGACTCTTGTGCTGGTTGCCTGAACCAGCCTTTCCAAGCAAGAGCAGCTGAAAGCTGCTGTGTGAAAGGAGCACCATGGTGGGAAAAGGCTGAGAGAAAGGGAAGAAGAAAACAGGGGAGAATCAGAGGAAATATGAATCAACGTCAATCTGGAAACTTACCTGGAACCAGCAGGTTTCTGTCCTCACTTAAATGAGTATCTGGCACAACATACATTGCAGCAGGGGCTGGCATTTGGGCAAGTGTCCTAGCCACTATGTTACAGAGTTATTCCTGCTCTTTGCCGCGAATACTTACTTTTCCCACAATCTTTTCTATGAACACCCAGGAACAGACAGCAAGACTCTCCAGGGACTTGCTGAAGAACATTTACTGCTCACTTCAGTTGCTTAAGTGTAAACATCTAGTGCCACATGAGTGCCTTAAGCTTCCCCTCACCTGCTCCTTTGGAGGAGTACAGACCTCCTGTCAGTCCTATAGTACGTCTGCTGCCTGCATGCAGATGTCTTGAAGGGGTCTCAGGCCACCAAATCCTGTATCCCATCTCCAGTGACTGCTGGGAGCTGACACCAGCCCTCGTGTAGACATCTGCATGCAGGAGCTTCAGGGTAAGCGTATGTAGGTATCTCTGAAGCCGAATCCCACCCTCCACCAGTAAAAGGCATTGGTCACCATCAGGTTTAGGTAGCAGCCACATGGACAATTTTAGGACATACATTTGTCTGGCTGCAGGGTTACGTTGATCTGGCATGTCTCTACCTCTCTGTCGGTATAGACCTAAAGCACTAGACTATACACATCCCAGGGGAGTGGACCATATAGCCCTGGATGGGAGGTAACAGGCAACATTGCTCCAGGGTGTGCAACAGAGGAGTATCTCCTGGTACCACTCGGAAAGTTCTAAAGGTGCACTAAAGCTCGTGTTAGGAAGGAAAAGGGCACATAAGGCTTCCCCCACCTGAAAGATGAGACACTCCGTAAGAGAGTCTTAATAGGGGCAGAACCATAATCCTTTTGTACCGTAAGGTGGTAGTTAGTGAGAAATCAATGTTGTAGCTAACAGCTAAGAGGAATCTTTAATATAATCAGGACAGCTAGAGAAAGAATAAAGTGTTTGTAGCAGGTTTCCATATGTGTGAAAGGAAAAAAGTTGTTACTCAAGCTGACAAAAAGAAAATTAATGCTAAAAAACATTGGTTGAACCAGGAGTTTACACTTCAGTTTCAAATTTGAAGAGCCACAGGGATTGTCCTGTCCCCAAGGGCAGGCATCAGTGCCCAGCAATCCCAGTGCTCACCAGTGCAAACAGGGTGGGCCAGGACACCAAGGGCACTCAGGCAAAAGCTAAGACTGTGGACCATCTATAAAAGTCAGGCTTGTACCTCTCAAAAAGCAGGCCCTGTAGAGAGGCTTTACTGCCCCTTGCCTTCCCGATGTCCCTGCTAGCCCTGGCTGCAGTAATGCCGGGAGAAAGAAGGGGGAAGGAAGGTGTCTGGTGAGGCTGTTCATGTATTGGTGATTGCAGCAAACAGTTAATGTAGAGTATGGGAAGCAACAACCTACAGGGCTATGGAAACATGGGGTATAGAAATATCGTATAGCAGTTGGGCATACACCCGTGGTATGGAGTATAACCAGCAAAGTCACTTGAGTTAGGTTTGTGCACATCTGACACTGTGATTCTCAGCTCAAGAGAGCTGCCCATGGCAAATTAACAGGCTGCCCTAACAAGGAGGATGCTGGTTCTGTAAGCTCTCCCCACGAAGCGGAAAACAATGCGTCTTTTTGTTCCTATGCCAGAGTTATCCAGAAAAATCACCCCACTATAGTGTGATTAAATGTCTAAATGTGACTAAAGTCACATTTAATTGAACAGTGCTTGGTTTTTCTAATGATGTTCTTGTCTCTTGGTTGCACCCTGGGGAAGATTCCTGCCACCATTTGCTCTCCAGTCCTGAGACTGATGGGAGCAATCACGTAACCTTCTTATTGCCTGCATGTCAACACTCCAACAAATGCTGTATTTTATTAAAATACCATTATAAAACACCATTATAGCCTCTTAGTGACTTTCAAAAATTAGGTCATTGCCAGATCAATGCAGCTATGTTTACTTCATTTCAGGGATTGATTTTGGTGCTTTAGGAGGATAAGCTAATGGCTGATAGTAGTTGACTCTCTTTGGCATTGCAGCATTGAGCAGCTTGACTGCAGGCTGAACCAGTAAATCTCTGCATCTTTTAAATTTCATTTCTGATCAGTCTTAGGGCAAAATTTTTTCTCCCAACCTGCAAATGTCATTTTGTTTCTGGTACTGTTATTTTATACGCCGAGAATTCCCACTGATACACAGAAAAGATAGTATTAGAGTCAGAATACATGCTGCACATCTGAGAAATGGTATTGCTCTTACAATGCCCTTACACACTGTGAAATGCCTCTGTAAAAGAGTGGCACACAGCATTCAAGTTTACCATCGTTCAGCAGCTTCCATAAGAGATGTGCTCTGATTACAAATAAAAGATGTTCTAGTTACCAGTCCTCTGGGCTCAGACTGGGCTCTGTGGTTCAAGCTGCTGTCTTTCTTTCTCACATGCCATCACTAGTCATAAAGTGCCATGAGTCATTTCAGTCCTCAGAGTCACTTGTGTACATCTGTTTTCCTGCAACCCAGATGCAAAAATGTTAGAATTCAGTAAATGACTCAGTTGATGTTTCACGATGAAAAGCATCCAACTAATATCCCATCATGGTGTTGGCTGTTCTGGGATAGCAGGAATGAAATTGTGTAAAAAATGTAATTTTACCACTCTGGGAAGCACCGATGACCTTAATATACAGGCTGTGTATATGGGAGAGCATGGTGTTGTATACAGTTGCTTTTCAGAGCAGTATAAGGCTAATGGCTGCCAAGTTACTGTATCATCCTCCTTGGCTATGGCATGCACCTGTTATGGATAGTTACCTTCATCCTGTGGGTCAGCTGTAGGCGAGCACCCGGCTCTAGCGTGGAGACCCTCTCCTGCCTGTTGGATGCCTGGCTGGCACTGTAGGCTTTGGGCATGTGGGCGACCTCCAGGTGAGGAGCATCTCCACAGGCAGAGGCATCCTGCTACCTTCCTAATCCACTGCAGAGTGCTAAGAGGCCTCTCCTGCAGACATTTATCCAACAGAAATGAGGCTTTTCATCTGACCTGTCCTTATTATTATTATTGTTTATTTTGCCACACGATACCTGGAGGTACAAAATATATTTAGTCGGAAAAAAACTAGGGGTTTATGGCATTCTGAATAGCTTCCCATAAAAAAAAAATTTCATTTCCCAGAAGACATAAAAGTCCTGAATCTCTCATAAATCACCCCAAGACACTTTTGTTACAAAGTAATTGAGAATCCAGAGCCTCTTAACCTTCTTTTAACCCTATTTTTCATCACGTCTCCTACAGCTGAAGAAAGTCCTGCTTGTGGTAGGATATCATATTTAATACATTACCCTATATGCCCTTGCTGGACCTCAACACTCACTTTCCAGTACTTTCCAAGGTAATACAATTTATGCTTTCTTTAAATTTCTTCCAGTGCTATTTTTTTTTAATAAACCACAGCCAGCATTAGGAAGTCCAGCTTTAACAGAAATGATTCAATAGCTACTCGATTGCCTTGGGGTTCTTCAAACAGTGCTTGAAAGGGAGGATGTGGTGAGACTGATAATGGGATATGGGATCTTATATTTCCAAGCTGCCAGCTTGCGACTAGTGCTCTTGAGGTCGCTCTGATTGGAAAACCTATGTGCTTGTAGCCACCTTCATTTTCTTATGGCCTGTTGCTTACTGCATAAATGCCTGCCACTGCAATGGGCAAAGTTATGCTGCAGCCTGAGCAAGGGGCAGCAGGTGAAGATGAGAAGGGCAATGCTTGCAGCCTGTTGTAGAACTCATGACAGTGCATATATGAAAGTACCCTCTGTTTTGGTTGGCTCTTTATTATCACCAAAACAGCTGAAAATTAAACTGAAAATATGGTCCCAGAAAGTAGGAATAGCAAAGAGATTTTAATGGTTTGCAAGGCAGCCTCACTACTTTAGGAGACTGTCATTGCTTCTGAACATTTAAACTTAATATGGGAGGATAAATGTCTTATGAACCCTTCCCTTTTAAGGATGGTGCTTCTAGCTCAGGTGAATGCTCAAAGACATTGGCAAGGTTGTGTGGAAAAGCTGCTCTGAAAATGACATTCACATTGCTCCCAAAACCCCAAGTGAATCAGATGGAATATCTGAAGATTTGGGGGTCGTGAGATATGTAACATGATCTGCAATGTGCCTGCCCATAACAGGACAAACTGTTTCTGTAGCATAAAGTGGATGCGGAGATTTCTCAGACAGTCTGTAGGTCCAGGTCTACAAGCCCCAATTTTGTGACAAGGTAGAGCTTATTTTCCAGCCCTGCCAATGTAACACCTTCAATGAACCAATTCAGTATCCCAGATGTGAGCCTTCCTGGAGCTGATGTGGAATTTGAGGGAGGCAAGAGGCAAATTGCAACCTGAAGGTACCTACAGATTAGAAAATTGTCTCATTTAACACTTTCAATAGAAGCATCACATTTCAACCCATTCCCCTCAGCTAGTAATGTTCCTCCCACCCAGCGGCACCACAGATTGTTTCCAGGATGGGGGGGATAACATGGCAGAAAAATTCAGCAGAGCTAAGGAAGCAATGTTATGTTAGTCCCAAGGGTTTAACATCAAGTGAACTGACCTTAACAGCAATATTCTGCTGCCCTCCAGGGGAAGGAAGGAACAAGTATGGATGGGCTCCGAGTGACCTGTACCACTTCACCCCTAGCTCCAAAGCTGATCTTTTGCTATTTGGACCTGCTTTCTCCAGCCTCTGCGCCTCTGGGAAACAATGTTTAAAACAGCACTGTTTAAAGCACAGAGCCAGAGGCTGTAAAAGCAGTGGGTGCTGCAAGACTCTTTATTGGCATTTCACACAATGAAATACTGAATGATGATTGCTTACCTGGGTGTGCAGCGAGAAAGGCAAGGTACTGCATATGTATGAGAAATCTAATGTTTGCAGAAACAGCAATACTAATGTCAATAGGCACAAGAATAACTTTCTTTTGCCAAATAACATACATTATTTAGCAATAAAACACATGCATAAATAACAAAGTGCACCCAGTATCTTTGTGCTTTCTTTCTTTTCTTCTGAAACATATTTGTTAGCAGTACAAAAGAAATGTTGTTCATGAAAATATACAAGGCTAATCTACTACACAATTGTCTACACATGCACATAAAAACATGATGTTCATATAGATCAACCTTGCTAAGGATCGTTCTAAATAAAAGGCCTCTGAAGGGCATGGTAAATATGTCATGAAAATTGGGGTTTCCCTGGCTTTCCAAGAGAAAATTGTTGCCCCACAAATTCTTCCTGTCTGCCCACCCAAGCTTCCCCTCTGTATTTAGGCACATTGTGTGTTGTCCAGTCCAGTGTTAAATGATTCTGGAAGGTGACATCAATTTGATTTACTCCTCAATAATCAGTTTCTTTACCGTAAATATGTACTACTATTTGCACATACCGTTTGCATTTGTCTCTGCTGATTTATACTGGATCGTGTTTTTATTCTGCGGGCAAAGGACTGAGAGCTCAGTTACGGAAATGCATGAAGAGTGAGAACATGGTATTGAACTCTTTGTGCTCTTCAGTTCTTCCAAGTTGAGAGCTAAAGCAATTGCTAACGCAAGTCAGAAAAAAAGTACTACCCGACCCTTGGAAGGAATCACAAGAACAAGCACTCATGTTTCATGTGATTACTCTTCCTCCACAGAGAACTAACCACATTAACCCATGTTAGATGGGCTATTTCTCAATGTTGCCTACCTGAAATGTAGGAAGCCCATTAAAAATAACAGCAATGCAAAACAAACCTGGGAAAATCAGTGCTCACTAAATTCCTATGGAAATGTAAGACCTAGAAACTGCATTATCTTCATTGCAGGTAAAAAACTGCACTCGATGTTAAGATTTCAAAGCCAGGTCCTTAAGGTTATGGAATACCTATGTGTCAGGGGTTGAATTAAGGCTGCTGGACACATTTAACCTGAGCACTTCTTTGTATTTCTGCCCTCCCTGTGTAGCTCAGAGGTGAGCATCCCCAGGGAGTGTACTGGCAGGTACCATAGCTGGTGTGAGTGCCCCCCACCCTAAGCCAGCTCCACAGCAGCCCCTGGCAGGCAGGGCACAGCAGCACAGAGGCAGCACACTCTTCCCATTGCAGTGGCAGGTGTTCTTGCAGTAAGCAACAGGCCATAAGGAAATGAAGGTGGCTACTAGCACGTTCCCTGAGCACCCATGCGCAGAGCTTTCCGTGGTCCCTGACACTTGATCCAAATTCAAGGAAGCTTTCACAGGGACAGAAAGGTGCATATCCCCAGCATGAGTGTGGTGAGTTGCCAGACCACAAGTCTGTACTTGAAAGCATAAAAGAACTTATCAAGGTACTAGTTAGCATCATTTATTTACTTTTCTTAGCTTTTACATAAGCTTGTTGTTAGAAAGAGTTGTCATGTATCAACTTTATTTAAAAAAGTTTAAAAAGTAGAGTGGTGCAGCTGGCTGGCATGGGAAATGTCATGGCTGATGTGCAAGCAGATCCTTTAGCAACCAGAGGTGGCTCGGGGTTCCCCTTACTGCAGGATATGCCTTCACTCATTGCCCATGCGTGCTGACACACAATCCTTTCCTCTGCTTGGATCTGTTTCCAGGGCTGAAGTGAGGTGACCCCAGGCTGTGGACCTATCTGGCTTCCCGCTCGGCACAGCTCACGCAGGCTCCTGCTGGTAACAGAAGCCTCCCAGACACCTCCTCCTGGTACACGGGTTCATTGAACCTATCGAAGTCAATCTAGTATTTAGGTCTTGGGTAAACATGCCACTCAAAAGACCCCACCTGCATAAAAGCATAGCTGTCTGTCCTACCTCAGCTTGGGAAACATTGTCTTTCTGGTGCCTCAAAATCATTCTTGTCACTTCCATTAAGACAAGCCGTGTCTAGCCTGTCTTCTCCAATGTAGCGTTATTCAGATCAGAAGGATATACATTATGTATGTATGGAATTAGAGGTTAAAGCCACATCTGGGATGCTGATTATTTGTCCTTAATGTCTATTTCCAGGAGATGTGCAGGACTGCATAGTCTCAACCCACTTGGATATGGTCTATAAAAAGTTCTCCTTTATGCTAAGATTTGAAAACTCTGCAGCCTAAGCAAGTAGGCTTCCTGACAAGATTATTTCATATTATGTACACTTGGTTTTACCCTAAACTGACTGTAATTTGTTAAGATACGGTACACAAAGAAATTAAACTACAAACTTTAAAGCATCCATCAATTTCAATTTGATTTGTTTAAAAAAGCTAAATTGTGGGTTAACTCAGAAGGTAATAGAATTCAGAAAGAGAGTACTTGTGATACAAGGAGTCCCTTCATACATTAATTTTCATTTTTGGTGAGATGAAGTTTGAAATTAGATTCAGATTGCAAATTATAGCTTTGTATGGGCTCCCTATTGCTAGCTCGTGAAATACTTGGATTCCTGAGGATGAAGCAATTTTGCTTCCCATAATAGACTGCAAAAGCCTTATTTCCCACTGGTAGAATAATAGGTCTGCAGCTTGAAGTGAGAGCAAACCATGCCTTTGCTCCTTGACTTGGTCACCAACAGGGATATATTAAACTAAAACATATAACTGAAGAAGAAATGGTGTCATAAGGTGGGTTTCATTTTAATTCCACGCTTACCCTTTTCACTTCCCCAGTGCAACTAACAATACCGCCTGATTTCTGTGAAGGAGGCTGCCCATCACTTAATGCCGTACACATACCTTATTTACCTTTCCCCATACACTGCTGACTTCTTGCTTTGTACCAGTTCTCGGGCTCCACAGTGCTCACAGACATAGGGGAGAAAGGTATTCATCTCCTTGCATAAACCGATGGACCCATTTAGTGGAAAAGATCCATTACATTTAGGGAAGGCAGAAGGAGTAATGATTATGGCCACAAAGCAGATGTGTGATGCCCTGTAACCCTGGAGGTAACATATTAAGTTTGTAAATTGTCCTCCTGCTGTCTCCTAAGCATCCATGGTTGTATTCATCTGTTATTATTACCTTTCTTGGAGCGGCAGGGAGGAAGGCTGCCTGGAACCGCACTTCAGCAGATGCTGGCAAGCACTGGTTGGGACCAGGTCTTCTGCTGGGCAGAGGTTCGTAAGTTGAAATCATAATCAGCCAAAGCTTAAACACCAAATGAAACTGTTCTGCTGTCTTCTGCAGCTTAAAGCAAAATGAATACTGAGTAGGTATAGAAATAAAATGAACTAAGAACATTTCCCAGAAGAAGAATGGAGCAGATTAAAAAAAAAAAAAAAAAAAAAAACAAAAGAAAAAAAAAAACCGCTAAATTATCCAGAAATGTAGAAAATGACTGGAGAAGGTTTGAGTTTGGTGTCTGGTGCCTAAAGAGACAGATATTAAGCTATAGTTCTGACTTTTGCTGATTCTGAAGCATTTTCTATTTTTAATAGCTTGCAATTAACTCAAACTGATAATGAAATTGTGTTACTGCATAAAAAATGAGGAACAGTGTTGAAATGAAGCAAGTGTCAGATGTGCTTCCAGAGTACAAAACAGGCTTTGCAACTGATCACATCTTACAATTTTAGCCTTTAATACTTCTGAACAGAGACAGAGACCACATTGGGACTGGGAACTGGGACAAAAGATTTAGTAGGAAGTTTCAGCAAGACCCAGGATTAATCCTCAAGCAAACAAACTTAGCTTTTTCTAAATCCAGTCTGGTATGAAGCCTCCAGAATGTGACTAGCTCTTTGACAGTCAAGAGTCAGACACGTTAATAAAAAGGATGCAAAACATGGAGCTGAAGCTTTCAAAAATCGGAAGCTATATGTCTTTTGGCAAACGTCACAAGCTATGACAATGTCTGACCTCTGGGAACTAATGCAAGAGTTACGGTGGAGTGCGTGGCTCAGTGAGAGTTTACAGAGAGCCTCTGTAAGGGTGCACACACTACATGGACGAAACCACACCAGCAATTTCACTGAAAACCTTTCTATAATGGATACCATGCAGGGAGATGGAGCCTGAAAGCAAACAGATTTTTATTCTTTTTTAACTGAGCAAAGGTGAATAAACCAAGATGGTGTTGAAAGCAGTGATACTAATGCTAAAAGAAGAAATACAGGGAACAGAAGGTAAACGGCTGTACTTTAGGACAGAGGGTGAGAAATGCAGCATTTCTGAAGTGGGATGGGAGCTGCAGGTGGAAAAAGACTTAGACACAGGGGAGATGTCTGCATTCCTCTGCTGGAAACATGTCTGTCCTTTGGTCTTATTAAGAGCGTGCACTCATTTGGGAAGCTGGGAACCAGAGACAGAAAGAGGTGGTGTGAGGATATATTCCAGGGGAGGAGGGAGCTGCTAGCAGAGTACAGGATGGAGCTGGAAGGAACATCTGTCCTGTGATTCCTATTTAAGAAAGTTCTTCTCACATAAGGGAAACGTAAGAAAAAAGGATGGTTTCTTTACTCTGGAGACCTTAGAGCAGAAGACTCAGAAATATAATGCTGAATATATGTAAAAAGACATAATTCTTCATTGCTGACGCATGGTTTCAGAAGGACTTAAATCTATATGTAAACAAAACCTTTCCTCCAGTTATAACTGTTGAACAGCTTGAAGAAATGGCTGATACTTGTCTGTGCTTCATGCATCAGGACAGTGTCATTTTCTCACTAGGCATCCTGGACTAGCAGTCAAAGGTGGTGTGTCTCCAGAATCCCTTGGTGCCTATGTGTGGACAAACTGAATGAAGCCACTAGTAAAAGTAGTCAGTGGAGCCCAGAAAGCAATTTACCTGAGCAAGGGCTAGAGATAGTGGATAACACAACACGCAATGAGCAATATCTGAGATGCCTGAGGGCATCTGAGCCATCTGCCTGAGGCTGGTCAAAATAACACAGGTTCTGAGGTGACATCTCACCCCAGTGAACTAGCTGCTGCACACCAGATAGGCTATGCTAGGGGATCCCAAATGCCATTTAACACTCATGTACGGGCAGCTGTACCAAGTCCTTGAATGTCCCACTGGCTACTTAGCTCTTTACTGTGCCTGTGAACACATTCATGCAGACATCTGTACTAAGATGTAGTAGCCTTGAGTTAAATTCTGCTCTTGGAGTTCTGTATATAACATCTGTGGGAGAAAAGGAAACACACTAAGGTGTATGGGTAGCTATAAGAAGTTTTAGGGCCGTGTCTAGTAGGATGCCTTTACAGAACAGAAAGAGTGCCATGGTTCCTCCAAGTGGCTAAACAGGTGTGGACACCCAGTCCAATCCAGTACCCGGCAGCTGCCAACTGCCAGCGTGCAAAGAGGTGTGATGGCATGGCTGTGGAGTGCAGCTTCCCATGACAAGCGAAACCCACTGATGAAAGTATTCAGAGTTGAAAAGGACAAAAAAAAGTTGTACATGCATGTCTCCGTGCAGAATATTTGCATGCCCTCTTGCTGTTGTGAGGTCAAAACGGAAGACTGATAGCTAATGCGCTGTGGGTTCTAGCAAAAACAAGCTGTTAGCACACTCAAGAAGGGGGCCTTGGCTTTGTTCTGTGGCTGTAAATTTTCATGTCTTTATTTTTGGGAGCCATGTGCTTGCTGAAACTGATCATAAACAGTTACTGCCAATGCCAAGAAGAGACCAGCTCAAGTTCTGAGGAAAGAGAGATTCATTTTTTCAGGCCTACTATACTGAGGGCTACATGTCACCCCATCTCAAAAAGGAAAACTAGAAATTACACAAAGATGGGCAGCAAGGTACTAAGTGGCTTCCACAAGAGAAGTGGTTAAGTAAGAAAGAACTCCCAGAATCATGAACAGGATTGAGGACTTAAGTAGAAAATAGTGATTCATAGAAATGGAATAATTTAGGTTAGAAGGGATCTCTCAAGGTCACCGAGTCCAACCCCTTGCTCAAAGCAGGTCCAAACAAAGTTGCTCAGGGCCTTTCCCAGCTAAATGTTGAAATCTCCAAGAATGAAGATTCCACAGCTTCACGGGGCAATGTGCTCTGGTGTTTGACCACTCTCATGATGATCATTCCATTTTCCAGCTTCTGTCCATTGCCTCCTGACTCATTACCATGAACCCTCAAGAAGACTGTCTCTGTCTTCTCTACTCTTCCATCAGGTTTGATGAGGTCCCCCCTGAGCCTTCTTCTCCAGGCTGAACACCCCCAGCTCTCACAGCCTTTCTTTGTGTCACAGATGCTCCAGTCCCTTAAACATCTTAGTGGCCCTTTGTTGGACTCTCTCCAGTGTGTCCATGTCTCTCTTGTACTGGGAGCCCAGAACTGGACACAGTACTCCAGGTGTGACAACACCAGTGCTGAGTAGAGGGGGAGGAACCCCTCCCTTGACCTGCTGGCTTATTCCTGGTTAAAGCGTGCGAGTTTGCTGTATCTACTATTGCACATGGTACAAGACCCAGAGGGCACCATTGCAGTCGTCATGCTTACTTAAAGTAAGTTCTTTTTCACAAGCCACACAGCGTAACTGTGGGACTAATCACTGCAGTGTATTTTAGAAGTTGAAAGTATAAATTTGTTTGAAAAAAAAAAGGATTAGCCACCGGATTTGTTACCATGAGCCTATTGTTGCCTATTAAACATGATAATTCAGGCACAAGTTCCAGCCCAGGATGCCACTAAGCTGCCAGCTGGGAAGCTGGGAGGGCATGCTGAGGGAAGGAGTACGTCTCCCTTCTACCTTTTCTCTTTGTAATTGCTATATTTCATCGTCCTTACTGAATTGCCATGGAAGGATGAGCTAGCGTCTAGCCTGAAAACAGTGAGGTCTCGTTGAGTTGGAGAATAATAGACCTCAGGTGTATCAGCAAGGATCAGAGGTTCGGTGCGAAGTGACAGGAGGAGAGCACTGAACGGAGCATGTCTGACAGCACCACCGCTCCTTGGAGGTGTTCAGTGATGCTTGTCTAAAGGCATGAAAATACAGGGCCACAAAAATAGACCCAGGGTTGACAGGTACAGGTTGTATCTTTTTGTTTCTTCGTACAGCTGACTGCATAGGGCTTTAAAAAGGGCTAGGAACACCAAAGGGGGGAGGGGAAGGGTGCGGCCATGTTCTGGAGAAATTGCACTTCAGTGCATTTATCTCTGTTAAGATGCTCTTCGTGTCGCTGAAATACGTACAGTGAGGGGCCCTCCAAACCACACTGTGAAAAAATACGCAACATCCCTGCACACCCTGGCAAAATGTGCTGCTGGATGCGGCAGGGCGGGCTGGCCGGTGGCTGCTCCAGCTTCCCAGGGTAGGCAAATTCTTATGCAGACAGAATACAAATTAGGGAGGATTTGGGGGAGGCAGGCTCACTTGTAAAGCACATGACAGGAATGCAGTAGAGCAAAGACCTGAGAAAAATGATGTTCATGTCAATCTGATTTCCAAAAAAACCCCAAAAACTGTCTGGTCCCAGACAAAACGTGGATCACTGACTGCCAGAGCTGTTGCAGGATAAGACTGCAGAGGGTGATTAAGGCTCTTAGCAGGTGACTGGGGTGGCATATTCCTAGAGTCTTTAGGAATGTAAAATGAAGCCTTCAAAAGGAGACGGAATTTGATTTGAAGGCAACAGAAAGGCAAATGTTACGGTATGATAAAATCTTGTTTTAAGGAAAATATGGAAGTCATTATTGCCACGTTTTATATTGGCCTCAGATGAACAGCAATATGGAAGGAATTGTTAAGTTTATTGCATGTGCCAAAGACAGGAGGTCAAGATATGTATAAAATCCTGGACTGGTGATATGTATAAAATCTGGTGACACCAGAAAAAAATCAAGTCCTTTGTGCAAAGTAAATTTGCTTGTGCTTTTGGAAAAATACAACCCAGTTGTCTGAGAACTGCTTCCCTCCTTTTCTGTTAAGGCTGACCTAGCTGACAAAGTACTGGCTGCTTGGGCTTCAGGTTAGGGACAAAAAGCCCAGATTAATGGCAATTTTTAGAAATACCAAGAAATCCATGTCATCCCCATTCAAGGGAAAGTAAGAAACAGGACTGGCACTCCCTCAGGCTGGGTGGGGAACCTTTCCCAGGGGGTAGCCTCAGGGAGAAGAGCACAGTGCCTGGTGCCTGCTAACAGCTACACACCAGAGCTGCACCGGGGAAGTGCAAGTCATCCTCTCTTGGTGTGCGGTAAGTGAAGAAATAAAGAAATTTCAGTCAACAGAAAACTGAAAACAAGAATGTCTGCTGGCTGGAAACCCATGCCAGAACCACAAGGAACCTGAAGAAACACAACGTGAAAGAAAAATGTGGGTATGGCTTGGAACCCCAGAAAAGTCCTTCTTCTCCTCATCAGAATGAAGCTGTGCAGAGCTGCTGTGGGAACTAGGCATCACAGGCAGCAGCAGCCTTACTGTCACCTATGAGGCTGCTGCCCAGACTCATGCATATTGTGGAGAAATGGTTGATAGCTTCTTCAGGCCCTAAAGGGAAAGAAATAAGAGGTATGAAATTAGACATTTTGTTGCAAATAACTCACAAAGCCTCTTCAGGCTAGTACAGACAACAAACACATAACTCAGTCCAAGAAAATAACACCACCAATCGCTGCCCTGCTACCACACAGAGGCAAAGGAGAATTTTTAAGCAGGACTTCAGGAAAGACGAAAGTGTGACTTTGCAGTCCCTCCAAAAGCATGGGAGGAAGCATAACATTGTGTTAAGAAATGGAAAAGAGCAAGCCCTGATGAAAGGTACTCTTGAGGTGTTAGTGGATGTTCCTCCTCCTATGGAAGGGAAACTGCAAACATGCAAGCCCTCTTGCTTATTACAATCTGCTTCACAAGACCTTTTTTTTTCTTTTGATTGCTCATAAATTACTTCTCTCTGTGTTAATCAGTTTGTCTTGCTTTATTTACATATACTTTGCCTCCTCTCATTTCAATGCCAGTGCTTCTCAGCCTGGAAGGAGGAAGGCACAATAAACAGAGCTGAACCTAAACATGCAGCCATCTCTCCCTGAGTCTCAGGACTTGTGCTGAGACATTGTGTCTTTGCTTCTGAGCAAAAGAGACAATGCAGGTGACCTCCCAGGAGAGAAGATGCCAGGGACACAGTGTCAGAGTTTTCTTCAAGGATAAGCGCTGAGATGCTGCTCTGAGTCCTGAAAGCATTCCCTCTTGCCCCAGCTTAATCTGCATTTCAGCTCCAGGCCAGCTCTTTTTGGTACCCACAGCAGACCTCTACAGAGTTGAAAACCAGATTAAACTGCAGCTGACAGCTTTCAGGAGCCGAGCTAGTTTTTTTTAAAGCTTACTGAAGTATCTCTACATTACAATGCAAACTGCTCTGTAGGTATAGTTTAACTCATTTTATTTACACATATCCCTGATCTCGAGAAGAAAAAGCCAGAAGGCATGCAAGGCAATTCTTCTTGCAGGAATTTTACCAAAAAGCAAATTCCTATTTCCCAGGGGTCAGCTTTGCTTTAGGGACTGATGTAAATCAGCACTGCTGGCAGAGAGCAAACTATTTTGCTGCTCATGCAATTCCCTCTGTGTTTGAGTTGATTCTGCATAAAAGCATCACATGAGTTGAAACTCATGGTTTTAAGAACAATAACTTGAAGACTGTGTTTAACATAGCAAGCGTGCGATGCTTAACATAATAAGATATTTATTCATGAGCTACCTAATAACTGAGGAAGCATATTTTACCATAATGCTCAGACACAGAAAAACAAACACTCTTTGTAGTTTTGCACTGGTTTGCTTGCTTCGGTATATTGATAGTGCTAATGACCACAGATCGTGGGGGTTTTTTGTTAGTCACAGAAAATCCTTTCTTTGATAATATTGTTCTGTGACAGAACGATAAGAATTAGGGCCATGCACCAGAACGCCAGGTTCCTCTACAGAGTGACTTTGAACTGCCATGCCAGAGCAGCAGAGAAATGTGGTGTCACTGCTGCCAGCTGCAGCCCCAGGGAGCAGGCAATCTGGCTCCGAGAGAGAAACCAGAAGCAGCTAAAACTGGGGAGAAAGTAACAGCAGAGGATCATAGCAAAACCCATGGGTGACATTGGTTTGGAGTACCTGTATGCATGCATGCTGCTCAGGTCTAGGGCAAAACATGATCTGGTTGCAGCATTTATGGTAAAAAACCCTCATTAATGCTCCTTCTATCAGCATGTAATGATCTGCCCTTTTTGGAGTAAGACTGTTACATGCACTGATATCTGCCTGTACAATTTTGGGGAGGATAGTGGACAATTTCTGTTCATCTGAAACACATGTAAGAATGGACCAGACATAGTACATCATCACCCCACAAAATTACCAGTGAGGAAACTCTGCAGCTCATCATGCATTTGATTTCTACATTGTTAACTTCTTTGCCAGAAGTTTTGGGCTTTACCTTAACTCCCCAGGGATCAAAGGCCATTTTGCCACTACTCTCAATAGGGGCAAGTCCAAAACCTTTCAAAATGTACTAGCTTGCTGGAGCAGGTATTCCCTCGTATCAATGTGCATCATGCACAGAAGCTTGCTTTCAGAGCTGTAGGAGGAAAAATCTGCATGATCTATTGATACAAGCTGCACTGTAGGAGCAGAGAGACAAGAATGGATTGGACTGGTGTATACAAACACTTTCCCAAAGAGTAAGATAAGTCTTCCTCTGAGCTGGCAGCGAATGTGCAGAATTCCCCATTTGCTTTTCCAATAGACAGGAGCACCTGAGATAAAGTTGTGTTACAAATATGCCCTTTGGGAGACTGATGCTGTGTTTTCTCACAGCCTGTCAGCTTGCTGCCTTCCCTTGATTTATTTGAGCAGCGGTGTGTGTCTATCTACAGGGTGCATATTCAGAGAAAGTGAGACTATCTACTCAATTATTACAGATAGACATCCAGAAGCGAGGTTTGGCTGCTTGGAGGTACACCCTCTGTTTACTCCTAAGCATCAGTTTGGATGATGATCTCTCAAAGTCATGGTCCAAAAGAAGTCACAGATGATTCGTGCAATTTGGGTCGTACCCTTGATTTCAAGTGCCTGTATGTCTTATTCCATATCTAATTAGTCTTGCAAAATCCTAGTTTGTAAACACTAGCTGGAAGCATGCAAAGGTACGTGTTCATGTAAATCCTCCTCTGCATCTGATGTATCAGGTGCTACAAGCAAAAAAATCTGACATTGGAAAAATGCCTGGAAACTTTTGCCTATACAACTGGAAAATTTGAGCCTATACCTGAAAAGAAAGAGAGTGCTCTGTTAAAGCTGGTTTAGAATAGGAGTCAGGAAGAGTTACAGACAGGCTGAAAATTTCAGGTAGTAAAGGGAGTAAATTGACAGTAAAACCACTATTTGTAGACTCTATAATTAACAACAGTAGCATAATACAGAGATAAATTAACTAAGAACTGTTAGTGGAGTGGTCGGCTCAGGGGACTGATAATAAGACTGCATTTTGAGCTTAGAGTCTCCTGCCAGCGAGTCACTGATTCTGAAAATGGCAGGGTGAAAAATAGCAAAGATCACTACTATCTGATGCAAAATTAGTTTGCATGTCCAACATTTGCCATATGTCCAACACAGGCCCTGTTGCCTGCTGACTCCAATAAGAGGCCAAAGGCTCAATGGATGGAAAACCAAAACTAAACCTCCCCAGAGAAACACTTGCCTGAACAGGTATGAAACAAACTGCTGAGGATTAGGAGGCAAATCTTGTTTTCCACATGTACTAAATATGATTTTAAATATACAGTAGACATTTCTAGTGCCGTTACTCAGAGCTCTTGGACAATTACTAACAAAACTAGGGACATAGCAAGAACTAATCACTGGGAAGCAAAAACCATAAAATTCAAACTCATTGTATTTTTAAACATCAGGTTGATGAACTCTTGTTCAAAATACCAGAAGAATATGTCTTGATATCAAGGCATAAAGAAGATATCTTCTGAAAGAAATGTTTATCTGAGTTACTGGCTTTATGTTATCAGCTTTTGCAGGGGTATCTAAGTAAAACTAAACTACATTATAAAGGACATCTGCCTATTGGCATAGGCAGACTGTCTTTTAATAGTGAAAAACACATGACAGTAAAGAAACTTCGGTTACTAAAGTACCATCTAAGTCAGAAGAGAAAGGGAACTTCCTTCAATTACTACTGCATTATGCAGAAATTATTATGCAGAAAATAACTGAAGAATGACCCCTGACAGTGACTTGATAATAGCTTGGGGAGGTGCGATAATTCCACGTTAAGTTTCTATTAAGGACCAATCAAAACTCAATTTAACGTGGCCATCCTTCTCATCACAGCTTCGGTCAGGTTCTTCTGTGGTAGATAAAGCCCTAATATTCTTTCATCAAACATAAAATTATTCTTCGGTGTTAATGCCACACTGCCTTCCACATCACCTGGTCTATCATTCCTGTAAGTTCTGCTCCTCCGTACTTCTAAGCCTGTCATTTTCTCGGCTGTGCTATGCTTCAGCAATATCAATGATACAGCACCCTTCCTGCAACAGATATGCCTTCAACCTGTCAGTGTTACTATATATGCTTCCAGCAACATTTATCGTAATAGATATTTCATATTTCTTTCCTTTCTCCTACCTTTCTTTTTTCTCTGTCATTGCCTCTTGCAACCTTTGCCTACAGTTCCAGGTCTTTATGGGCCTCACTGATACCACTCCACACTGGACAATATTTCTCTAGAAAATTGACTCCTGTTTTACAGTGGGGTAAATAAAACATGGCCTCAGGCTTTTTGTCTTGATATTTCTATCTTTCTCACTGTTAACACTTAAAAATGCTCTTGGGTGATTTCTGCTGATACATTCAGCTCACATGCAACACTCTCTCCTCCCCCCAGGCCTCCCACATTAAAAAAAAGAAAAATAAAAAAGATGCATTGCCTTATCTTTCTATGATAATACAAGAAGCAGAAGGAGGGGTTTGAGATGCCTTGAAAGCATTGAAAAAGGTGTTTGTCATCTCAAGTCATAGAAAGGACTTAGTCACCATAAAATCTACTAACCATAAACCGCACGAACTTCACACACATTTTGTGTTATTAGTATTACAAAGCATTTATATAGCGCCATACATTTCCACAGCCATTTCTTCCGAGCAGATAAAGCACATTCCCTTCCTCAGAGAGCCTGCAATCTAAATAAGTCAAGACAAATATTGTACGTGATAAAAATAGAGGACAAAAGTTCAGCAGGAATTGATGTGTGGAGACAGCTGATAAAGAGAAGAGTGGAAAGGGAAATGATTAAAGATTACTTTTTGGGATCCTTTCAAAACTAGAGAGAGGGTCAGCACACTACGAAGTCTATGACAATAAATGCAGTACTGGCAAGACCTCCGTTGCATTTATACTTCGAAATGTATTTTACACGGATGAAGTACTGCCTGGCCAAAAAGGCTCCTTCTGATCTGTCCAGATGGATTATACATAAACTGAGTCTGGATGAATTATACATAAAGTGGGCATTGGTTTGGATGCAATGTTTGTATATGCAGCCAATTTGGGATTTCATGAATGGGTCTGATTTTCCAGAGGGGCATACTAATGCATACAAATACTGCTCTTTTGGTGAGGATTCCCAAGCTGGACACCCAAGGCAGAGGCACCAGATACCAAGAAGACTGCAGTTTGCAAGCAGTGTTTCATCAGCTGACAAGAGCTGTTGGCTGCACACATCCAGGAAACCTGCTGATCCAGGGAAAAGCAGAAAGTATTTTGAAAAGCACTGCTTCACCATCCCTGCCCAGCAGACAGGGGGTGACTGTGGGTTTTCCCACCTCCAGCTGTAGCAAGGGGTCACACGTGGCCATAGCGCTTGTAGGGCACCTGGTGTTTGTGGGCACCCAGCCACGGCAGCTGCCTGGAAATTGTTGAGTGCTGGCATTTGCAGGAGGCTTGCACAGGGTCCCCCAGGGAAAAGCACCTGAACCCCTTTCTGCCTGTCCCACAGGGCACCCTGAACCAGGGCAGGAACCCACTAACTCACATCATGGTCTTCCCCTGGAAAGGGGTGCTGGGCTGCCTGTAACAAGCCACCAAGGGGCCAGAGGCAGCTGGGGCAGAGCCAGAGCCCGAACCTGGTGGCAGAGCAGCACTGGCCCCAGCACGCAGGAGGTGCCAGCAGAGAGCCCCACACTCCTGCCATCAAGCAGCCTTCAGTTTAGTGGCCCGTCTTCACATCCTCCAAAGCTGGAGCTGCCACACTTGCCCCGCCATTGCACGGGAGACTGTTTGCTCTCGAGAAACTCATGACAGAGCTTCACTGCACAAGCAGGGTCTCACTGAGGTCTGATGCTGTGATTTCTAACTTTGGTTTATTAATAATATTAAGCTTCTTTCTGTGGCTCGCTTCAGGAAGCATAAGCAAAAGCGCAGCTATTTGGATATGCATCCTCAGGGCACTTACCAAAGTCATATGGGTTATTCAGAGATTCAGAATACCTACTTAAATGTCTCACATGAAGCAAAACTAATGAACATCTTTAAAGTTTGTAGATATAGGTCCATCTATAAATCTGTGATCCTTATATCAGCACATACTTCAAAAAAAAGGTTTTGAGGGTCTCATAATTTACAATATGGATTGGGAAGCAAAACCAGCATAAGCACAGGAGAAAAAGGGAACTTGCAGTTAAGTTGAATATTCAGAAAGAAACAGGAAAGGAGGTCGTAAACAACATCAATACATACATAATTCAAGAAACATTGTCTGAAAGTGCACATTTCACTTCAAAAAATACTTCTAATTATGAAAGCCACAGGGAGGAAAGGAGGAAACAGAAGATGTCAAATACTAGCATTTGATCAGGCCTGCTTACGAGAAGCAAGGGAAGGGCTAATATTTAAGTCCAGATCCTCTAAACGTATAATTTTTTGCATATTCTTATTATGCACATAGTAAGAACTATGCATAAAATACACAACCAGAACAAGTCACACACTCAAAAATATATCACCATAAGGACAGAGGGTTGGGACCTCCACCTTCTTGAAGGGCCAAGCCAGTGCCTAATCATGTGAAGTGCTGATCCCCTCCTACAAAATGCTGCTTCAGCACGTCACAAGAGAAAAGGAGTCAGAGGAAACTCCAGCTAAAGAAACAAAATCATCTCCCCGTAGATTGGAGAGGGTGTTTTGAAAACCACAGGGAAAGAGCATTCCTCAAAATAGGAGGCATGACAAATGGGAACCAAGAGCCAAATTTAATCCACTCACCTTCTTTTGAACAACATGTCCACAAACAGAAGTTGACAAAAGAATGGGTCCAGAACGGAGTTGTTTAAAAACTGGAGGCACAAATAAATCCCCCATTTATTTAATAAGTTGTTCTTGTTGGGAGGCAAAGTGGCAGCTCAGTGTGGAAATATAGTAATAACATTCACAGAGGTGCAGTTCATCACTGTTTCCTACTTTAAAGAAAGAGCTCCCTCCAATTCAGATGGCATCCCAGCAGTAGATATTAGGGGTCTTTCCAATCTCTAAAGCTTTTTGAAATTATGTTTGCCGCAATAGTGTATCCAATTTTTAATGCAACCCTCCATTTCATGCTTGCTTCTTTACCTGGCTAATCATACCTGAGAGAGGAAATGCTGCACACGATGACTGAATCTATTGCACACATGGATGAATCATACTGAAGGAAATGGTTTGAGATAGCATTCACCCAATGCAAACAGACAACAGCCACAAAGAGGCTGAGCTGATTCCTGGGTTTCTAACTCGTTCATCTGAGGGCATTTCAGGGCAGGGATGGTCTCTTGCTTTGTGCTTCCAAAGGAAATATCTCAACAGTATTCCAGTCCTAAAGAGGAACTTTTGGTGCTGCTATATGCAAAGTTACTGAAGAGCAGTCATACCTGAGCTAGCAGGGGTTTGATCTTCTCCATTAATGAGATGGGTCTCAGGACCTCTGACCTTGCAGAAAGGGGAAGGGGGTGAGGGGTCCACTAGCCGCTCACATTTCTTGAAGCCTCAGGTGTTGCCAAAGGGATGTTTGCAACCTGCAGTGGGGGACTGTGACCAGCACGACCTCTCCACTGGCTGTGATAAGCATTTCTCCTGAGAGAACCTGGGCTTCTGAAAAGGCACGGATCCCCACCCTCACACACCTGCTGTCACATGTGGAGCTGAACAAACTGAGGTCGCTTGTGATGCAGGTACCATTAGCAGCTCCAGCAGGTCCTAGCCCTGTTGTGCTCATGTTGGAAACTTGTATATTGGGAGTGTTTTGCTCCTGCACGCAAACTTCTTGTTGCAGAAGATTAATTCAATAACCATGGACCAAACAATATAATTAACTGAGGGTCACTGGATAAGAACTTCTGGATTCAATACCTGTGCTAAGGGGTACTTCTGAATTTTATTTATACTGGATACAATGCAGATTTTTTATTTTCCTAGCAGCGATTGTCCCTGCACTATCCTCTGCTTTCAGCTGAGTGTTGCAATCAGTAAGATTACAGAGTTACAATTTATTTCTCTGGCCTAGATCTTGAACTGTAATTGGGAAAATGCAACAACTTAAGCAGTGAGATTTTTGCAGCACGCATAATATTTTCAAGACCTAACTTCAGATGTGTGCTTGACTATACACCTGACTTTAGGTATATGAGTAGTCTGGCAGAGCTGACTCTAGATTAAATGTAATTTGATCACTTATAAATTTTCTTTAATTTTAAATCCTATTTTCTTATTATGAAATTACTTGGGGAAGAAAACAAAAGATGGCTCAACTCCAGTACAAGTGGAAGCTATGAAATGATCTGATATCAGTTTGTCAGAGATGGATGTTTTCAGTTACTACATTTCATATAGCTCACTAAGGTACTCAGTGAACATTCAACAAACCTAAATAAACAGACAAATAAAGGGTTCATTATACAAAAAAAAAGAAAAAACATGACACTGTATTTACTTTGGTCCTATGCATACTCCATCTTAACTTAGCACAGAAACTATTTAATTGATTTTGAGATCTGCCTACACCTATTGCAGGTCCAAATGAACATTTCCTTTCACACTGGAAAGACCTAAGGGAAGCAAATTAAAAACTGTTCAGAGAGACACATTTCTTTTTCCTCTTGGAGCGGGATTCCCCTTCTTTCTCTGCAGCACCTCGGGCACTTACCCAGATGAGAGGTCTCACCTCTGCCCTGGGGGCTGCAGCAAATGCGGTCAACCAAATCCTTTCAGGTATTTGGACACTTTGAATCCCTTTGAAATGTGAAAGCTCAAGACCTCTTTTCAGAGCACACCACTTTGCACTTCTCCTTCTTCACGGGAAGCAGCAAGCAGGTCACAAATCAAACAGTTCCTGTGTTCTAGAGGATGTGGGTCATAGACTTTCAGAAGGATGTCAAGAGCAGGACAGTGAAATGCGATCTATAGCACTGCATACAAGATTCAAGGAGGTGTAACACCTAGGGGAATAACACACACAAGGGAGGAGATAAATATCTGTGGTTACTGAGCGTCTGGTACTGGCAGTAACTCCTGGGGTTCAGTCTTCAGCCAGGGCCAACTTCCACCTACAAACTGCCCAGCAGTGCAATAGTCACTGTTCCGTTTTCTGCCTGGGTAGGAGATGAAGACTTCACGTGAAGCTCACATCCCCTTTGCAGGAACGGCTAGTGAGGGCCCACCATGGCCTGGAGCAGCACCCAGTGCCCCTGCTCCTCTCCCCTTGTGTCTCTGAAGGAGGGAGCTCAAAGCCTCTTAGCGTAAATGTCCTGGAGAGCAAAAAGGCTGCACATCTATGGCTGCATATCAATTGCCCCCCTAACATTAAGCCTTGGCTCATTTTGTGTCTGTACTCTCTGCCTTCTTTCTCACACACCTCTCTCAGGTTAATGGTCCTTTTAATTATCACTAGATATTTCTAGAGATGCTCTCACCTAAGCCCATGTTTTTTCTGTTGAACTTAAAAGAGAAAAGAGAGTCAGTGCTGAGCTGGAGGAAGTCATCGGCCCCACCAAACAACAACACCACAACTCTGGGAACAACTGAAACAAACAGCACAGCACACCTTTTGCGTATGGCAGAAGATTCAAATCACCTTCCTGTATGATTATATAAAGCCAATTAGATGGGTTTATTTCAGAAGTCAGAAGCAGAAAACATTTATAGACATATAGAAATGACTGATATCGCTGCAAGTGCTCTCTCCTGATGTTGCTCCAATTTTCTGGCTTACAAAATACTTTCGACAAAGCAAAACCACAGTCTGCAAGCAACTTTCTTCATGGGTGACCAATTTTAACAAGAAATTTATCGACCAGATTAAAAATCTGTGTAAATAAACCAGTCATGCACTTATGAAACACAGGACCATTGCAAAGTTGTTTCCTTGGTTTTTTAGGTAAAAACTTTATTTTGGTAATCAAGTTCTACTCAGACCATTAAAGGTTTATACGCTGGCTGTGCTATGTACAAGTTGTAAAGTCACTGTTTATACCACACATACTATCAAGAAAAAATTCAGTGGCATCTAACGTACACTTCCCTCTCCTGTAAGCCTAACCAGATCAGAACAAACACTTTGATGAAGTGTTAAGAGAAGGAAAGATGTTGAGTTGCCTCTTCTAAAGAGACTCTGAAGATTGTTGCTGTAATATAAGTTGGTAGAAGGTCTGTCAGGGAACAGACAGTGACAAATCAAAACTACCAGTGTCTGGTCCCAGAAGCTCATGCAATTACAACACACCCTTTACTGGACAGATGCATCCCTCCTTGCAGTTCTTGCATGCGCAGGCTGCTCTCTGCATCCTTACATCTCCACAAACTGGACTTCACAGAAACACGATTGCAGTTTTTGTGTCATTTGAAGGTCATTTCTATATGCTGTGAAGACTCTTACACTTAACATATACGAGGGTTTGATTTTGCATCAGGGGCCTTGACTTCCACATACTCATTCCTTACCACAGAACTTCCAAATATCAGAAGCACAGTTTTATTATAAAAAGCATATGCTCTTTCATTATCCATATGTTGTTACATATGCTAGCATTTTCCCTTTCCTCTCTCTGCTTTAGTGTGTCCCAATCCAATTAGTCCATGCTCAGTTTGTCTGTTTTGGAGTATCAGGAAGATCTTACTAGGAGCCAATATTACAGTATCATATATTAAAATGTTATTTTTTGTTGCTTAAAAAGTACAAATAAAAATAGATTTTACAATTCACTTCGGAGTCTCCATTTCTGGCTGTATCATGTAAGTGATAAATTATTCACCTTTATTTCATGGAACTTCTTGTTATGTAATTAAATGAAAATCCCAGATTGTATTCATAAGTGATAGAGTGATTAAGATTTTAAATATCTCATTTACATGCTGGTGGTGATCTTTTCATGAATATAAGATAAGAAGTTATTGGTTTATGAATTCTGTCTGAAAGAACAGTATTCACCAAATTTAAAAAATAGCTATATAACTACTCTTTCTCAGCTGACTTTTTATCTCCAGATGCACAGAAACAGTTTTGATTCCAGAGCATGCTCTGCATTTAGATAATAATGGAGCATTAAGATAATAATAGAGCACAAGCTCTGGCTGAAGCGTAATTCCAGCTCTTCTCCAGTTCTGGCAGGCACACAATTTCCATACACGAAATTAACAACTGTAGGAGACATAAAGGAAATTCTTACCGGTGCACACACTGTTACGCTGCTGTGACATGCAACTTTTGAACTTTACTTCATTTTTCAGACACGTTAAATTTAGTTCCCCACCTTCAGTACAGCAGACGGCAGCCTGTCCATGACGGTTAGCCCGTTCTGCAGCGTCAGTGCTGCTGCATGCAGTACGTGGCCACCACTACCGTAGTCTCAGCCATTCAGCGTTGCCTTTGCCAGGTTTTAGGCTAAAGTCAGCTTTGCAGAAAAGGACCTGGGGTGCCTGGTGGACACCCAGTTGAACAGCAATGTGCCCTTGCTGCAAAGAGGATTAAAGGTATCCTGGACCGCATTAGAAGGAGTCCTGCCAGGAGATCCAGGGAGGTGTTCCCCTCTGCTTAGCACCGGGGAGGCCACACCTGGAGTGCTGGGACCAGTTCCGGGCTGCGCAGTAGAAGAAAGACATGGATGTGCTGGAGAGAGTCAGACAAGGGGCCACTGAGATGATTAATGAACTGGAACACGTCTCTTATGAGGAAGGGCTGAGAGCTTGGACTACTCAGCCTGGAGAAGACAAGGCTCAGAGGGGATCTCACCAGTGTATATAAATACCTGAAGGGTAGGTGCAAAGATGTCCGAGGCAGGTTCTTTTCAGTGATATTCAGTGAGGCAATGGGCACAAACTGGAACACAGGAGATGCTGCTTGAACTTCGGGGAGCACTTTTTCACCATGAGGGTGACCGATCACTGGCAGATGTTGCCCTGGGAGGTTGCTGAGTCTCCACCCTTGGAGATACTCAAAAGCCACCTGGACACACTCCTGGGCAACTGGCTCCAGGTGGCCCTGCTTGAGCAGGGGATTGGACCAGATGACCTTGAGAAGTCCTTTCCAACTTCAACTCTTCCATGAATCCAGCAGTTCTTTTAGGTATCCATGAACTGTAATAAACTGGAAGCTGTTAAGGTGTGAATCCAGGATATCTGTTTCTCATTACTTGTTCACTTTGCACTCTCTTTTTACTTTCATCTTTAGAGCTCTGACCACTTTCTCAACGAACCTGTTGACCAAACTTCAGACTGCAGTTTAATTTCATCAGAGAAAATACTGCAATAGCGTCAGATGGCTTTAATGCAACTTTGTTTTGTCACCAAGACTAAGCTAAATTCCATTTCTGTGAGCTCAAAAGCAGTGCAAGGAATGCCCTGTCAATTAATGATCACCCCCTGATGTTTTCCCATTTATTTTCCTGAGATTTTTTGGGTCAGAGCTTACTGGGCCAATACTGCTGCCTTCTCTTGGGGTGCATCTGCTCTTCCTAAAGCTTCGCTCAAACACACAAAGATCTTCAGAAAATGTATCTGGATAAACAACTCCACCCCCATTTGCTCTGCATATACCTTTGATGTGGATGGCAGCACAGACCTGTCTTTAAAGCAGAGATTGCTGTTATTTTAGCTACCTTCTCCCTGTTGGCATGTCAAACTTCTCTGAAGTGTGGCAGAGTGGTTACATGCCTCCAGCTTGATCCAGAGATGGATAAGTGATCTAACCCATTATGTAGGAAAGTCTGGAAAACTGCACATACTAGATCAGTTTGTGTCCTACAGTGTTGAATTTTTCTATTACTGTGGAAACATAATACTGAATTAAAGTTTTTCCTCACCTCCTATTTTCTGCTTTGCTTGATTTATGGATTAGAAAAAAAAAAAAAAAAAGCACAGAGATGTTCTGACAGATACCCCTTCTCACAGATTTTATAATTCAGAGTGCTATCATGCAAGCAAACAGTTTCCTAGAAGAAGACTTTATGATGAAATATGGAAACCACTCTGTTAGAAATGAGGGGTGCATTTCTGCTCTAGTGACAGTGATGTCAATCATCTTTGAAGCTGATCGAATAAAAATGGCTAAAACTAGTGAAAGAGTGAAAGCCCAGGAGTTATCCCAGATTAATTTGAGGGTGGAAATTTCACCCTGCCGTGCTGAATCTTGCAACCAGTGCAGGCAAACCCAGCACTTTCTTGCCATTACAGATCTCCAGCAGGTAAGAGATAAGATACAATAGATAAACAATAGATAAGGGTTGCTGAGGTGATAGGGTTGCATAGCCTTTTGAGTGAGACCCACAAGGAGGGTTTTATTCCCTCCCAAGCTCAGATACTGTCATGTACCAACAGGCTGGGCTGCCCCACGGTGCCATGGCTGAGCTGCACCCAGGCATGGGGTCAGTGACCCCATGGCTCGGTCCCACCGGGTGCTTGGTCCCAGCCTCACCGGCTCCCCAGCCCCAGCGCCCTGCAGCACCACCCACCACACCAGAAACCCATCAGTGTGTGCATTTAGAGACCTGGCAGGTTCTCCCATTTTTAAGATCTTTAGCCTTACCTCTGTTAAGAATTGAATAACAAAAACAGTCAGTTTTACAACCAGCACTTCTTTAATTTGTTAAGACTGAAAGATGGCTGCTTTTCATACAAAATGCTCATCTTCTTTTCAAGCATCCTTTCTTATTGGAAAATCACAATAGTTCTGCTAATGTATTTTGGGAAGACCATATGTCCTCGATAAATGTTGCCGTAGTTGTATGGTGCCTCCACGATGTCATGTTTCCAGAGAGGGATAAGCTTACTGAGCCTCCCAGCACTGCTGCCCAGGACCACCAGGTACAAGCTCATGTTCCCACAGAGACCTTCCTCTTACTTCCCCATCCTCACATTTCCATCTCCAGTGGAGCTGAATTCACCCCTGAAAAATGAATTTACCATTTGTCATGCAAAAAGCTTACAAGGATTACGTAAATCAGCACCAGCCACAAAGTGACCTGGATAGTTGCTTGCAGGAGAGGAAAATCCATTATTATTGTTAATGTCAAAAGGTTCCTTATCTCATTATTTTCAATGGAATTCAAAGTAAGGAACGTTGATAACAGAATATGGTCTTCCATTTCATCAGTGTTTCTGAGCAAGCATTTTCTAGTGCTTTCTTACCCAAGACATTTAGCCTATTTTCTGCTTGCAAATTATTCATCAACAAGCTTCGATCTTAAAATATGGTGGTTTTGTTGTTCCAGAACAGTTTTACAAACAGATTTCAGTCTCTTGAGTTCTTAATTTAGGATATTTGCTGTTCACTTTTCATCTAGAGCCCACCATAATTTCTATTCCCTGACCAGAGTAGAAATTCAGCCTGTCAGCCAACTTCCTATAAAATAAACATATGTGCTACTTATTTTTTCATCTTCTTCTGCTTCCCTTTAATATTTCCTTATCTCATTTCATTTTCTGCAGCTTTCCCCCACCTCTCTTTTTAGAGTGCCTTTTTTGCTTTCTTTTTCTCCCTGCCCCTTTTTCATTCCATCCTCCCTCAGTCTCCCATCCAGCATTTTCTTGAGTCTCATACAAGTTTAGAAAAAGGTGTTTTCTACAACTTTTCAAACAAGTTTTCCAAACTTGCATGAGACTGTTTTCAGAGGAGAGAGGGTTTCCCAAGTCAAGCACCTTTTCTCCAGAGACTGACACACGAGCAGAGTTTCTAAGAAAATCCAGAAATCACCAGTTTACAGTTTCAGACCCAGCAGTGCTGCATACAAATGTGCCTTATTTTAAAGCATGTAATAAAACTTTATCAGCAGCTGAAATCTGAGGATATATATTTATTTGTTGCCTATGGCCAACTAAATGTTTTTAGTACACAAAAATGCTCCTAGTAAGAAGAGCTGGCTTGAACATAGTATTAAGAAAAATACTTTGGCAGTTTTCTGGAAAGCACTGGGTCATTGACACGAATGTGTCAGAGAGCAGAGGTCCTGCTAAAACCTCAGAAAACCCCAGTATGATCTTAATGGTTCTGGTGAACAGTCCTTTCCATCTGTCCAGCTAATGTATCTGAAGTCGATAATGAGTAACACTGCATGAGTCGCAAGCAATAATTTATTAAAGCATATATGTCATGGGAAAAGCAAGCAGTGATCAGCTTTCCTTTCTGATCTATTAACAGCACTCAGACAAGCAGATCTCAAATTATTTTGAAACCCCAAATGAACCGCTTTAGTCATTAGGAAGTCTGTGGTGCTACTTCATGTAAGCAGCTGTTCATTTTATCATATTTACTTTTACAAATGACTGTTATCATCCTGCAACCTTAGCTTTATGGCTCTTTGGCAACTATCCAAGGTTTGATTTTTAAGGACTCTACATGCAGTTTAATATACTTCAAGAGAGAATATTGAAAATTTTGAATGAATTGGAATTGCAGTAGGAAATGTTTTAACAGCTATTTGCAAGTAACACAATATAAGCTCCCACAGACAGTCCTTTCCCAGCCGTGGACTTTCTAATCAGGGCGTTCGGTCCAGCATGGCAGGCAAACCTCTGTGATTAGGAAACGTCTGGCAGCCGCTCCCCTTTAAAAAGCCTGAGATCCATACCTCAAAGTGTCCTGCAGAAACCATTCCCCAAGGCCAAACAGCCTTTCACTGTACCTGTTTCCACTGCCTTCAGGGTATCCTCATTTGTTTAACCTGTAGTGCCTCTGCACCCCTCCTTGCTTTCCCAGGAATCTGAGTAACGCTGTGGCTTCCACTCATTGTCAGATGACAGTCAACGTGAATGACAGGAGACAACACAGGGTTCAACTTCCCAGAAGAATGGGAGCAGAGCCTTTGGACTGGGATGTGTTAGAAGTGGGAAGGAAGTAATATATATATATATAAAAAAAAAATCTTTGTGCTTACTACAGCAGTGCCTAAAAGCCTGGAAAATAGAATCACACTGTGCAGCTGGCCAGTGCTACTGGTGTCCTGCCCCAGCAACCAACCATCTGGAGAAACCCAGACCAGTGCTGAACATGCCAGTGAGCTCCAGGATGAGGCAAATGCTACTTTCCTTCCAGAACTAATTCTCTTCCCCTTGTTCTCACTTTTATCATCACTATTTGTTATTTTAAGAACACTAATTGAAAGGGAAGAAAGAAAATGAAAGGGCAGGTGGAAAGGGATATAAAAGGCAATTCAAGTACAAAGGGAAAGAAGAGAACCAGGGCAGAGGGAAGAGCCTGCTGAAACTCTACATGTTGCCTTCCCCATTGGTGAAATTTAATTTTCGTGTACTCCCGGATGCTCTCTTTCCTTTTCTACATGCAGGTGGCTTTTCAAGATGTATTGCTTGGCATTCACAGATTTTTCTCCCCAATCTCTTCATTTGGCAGCACATGCTGCAGCTACTAATGTGTGTAGCCCAGGAAAAACATTTCAGCTGCAGAAAAGTAGCTTTTAACTCTATTATATTGTAGAAAGACCTGAACTTTGGGAAAGAAACCACACTACCCAGCGTGTGCTGTCACCCCTTAGTGACAGCACATGGTAGGGGATAGCCTGTGCCCTTGCACATCTGCCACAAAGGATGAAATGTTATCTCGCCCAGAGCAGCAGCCTCTCCTCCCCTTCCCCATTATAACTACCCTCTAGTGCCAGAGGCAGACCCCCTGGCCAGGCACAGGGAGCTGTGCGGGCACACAGGCAGCAGCAACACCTCCGTGCTTGTCCTCATCTGTCTCAAGTTAAGCTGGAGGCAGCAGGGATGGCAGGAGGGACTTCACCTGGGCTGCCACGGAACTAAGAGCAACACACAAGCCAGTGCACTTGTCTTACTAGATAGGTTTTTATCCTGAAAAGAAGCCACCGTTTTTCTCTAGCTAGGCAGCTAAAGTGTGCTTGCTCGCACTACTGCTCTACTGCAGATGAGGTTAATTCAATATTGTCTTTATTTTGTATGGGTGAAGCATTGGCTGCTGAAAAGACAAAAATCTTTGTGGGTCTAGTATTACTTTTTGCTGAAATGCTGGGTGGAGCTGTACTTTGTTAAAAGAGACAGAAATTATCTACCCAAGGGAAGAAGTCCATCTGTCTGAACCTGGGAGAGAAATTCAGTCTTTAATATGGGTCTTTCCTAAATTATTTATTCCCATTTAGATAGTATAACGTTTCCATAGTCACTGGCTGGCTGTGATTTCTAAAGCCCTGCTTGCTTCAGGGATTGTCATTCACTACCTCATTTCCAGTTGTCTTGCTTTCCATCTGTATGGGGGGATTTAATTGCATGGAGCTGTTGAACAAGCCTGTGTTTCCATCCTCCCCATGCCCTGCTACGAGGCACTGCAGCTCTTCCAAATGACTCTGCTCCCACATGTCACCTCCCCAGCCTCTGCCTACACAGGACCGTGCATGAACAGTGCCTTGCGTTCCTATGGGTGATCTTTTCGTTTCATTTCCTTTAATGTTAGTTATACGATACAGAGTAATGCCAAGATCAAAACACACGTAGCAGCTTGCTCCTGTTGCTTATATACCTCATAGCAATACACATCTCTAACAGACGCCCAAGCTGCAGGCTACTTACAAAAAGCTGGGCGGTGCATGTCTGAGACATACATATATATAAAAAATTCTTTTAAGCTTTCTCTTTTCCAGTTATGTAATTAAAAGCAGAAAGTGTGTTGACAAGATGACCATACTTGCTGCCAGGATAAAAGGTTTTAAAGTCTGAGTGGTGCTCGTATTGCTCCAGGTATGGCCTCTGTACACTGCAGCGCTACCGCCCCTAAGTCTTTCTTTACTTCCTCAGCCATTTAGAGTTGGTGGTGGTTTGCAGACAGCTAGTAATTACTATGTTGGTTGTTAAACACCAGGAATATGCTTAGTCCTACGCTGGACACCTGAGCCACAGCCCCGCAAGACAAAATCCTCCTCCAAGGCGCACCGCTCTCGAGGCTCTGCACGGCTGAGGTCACCCAGGGCTGGGCTCACCCCAGCACAAACCCTCACACCCACCAGCTTCTCACTCCCCCTACAATCGCCTTGAGCTGAAGTTCAAGCCACGTTCATTATAAAGTTCTACCCAAGTAAAGGGTCTAGGAGAGGGGTAGGTCGCTTGGGTAGCCAGCATGAAGAGGAGGGCCAGAGGGGACCCCACACTGCTCTCCTCTGTACCCAGGCGAGGGACCCTGTGGATGCTCCAGCTCCCTGCCACCCACAGCCTGTGCCAAACCTCAGCAGAAAGCTCAGTTTCCCACACCGAGCTAAGTAAAAGGAGAAGAGAGGACCAGGGAAAACCGAGTGGTGACTCCAGAACAGTTTGGTCTGTTTGTGTACAACCCTGAGGCAGTTTTGGCAAGCCTGTTTACAGGGTTAAGCCAGAAAAGTGCTTGGATTAAAACCCTGGCTCTTGGTGCAATGGCTAGCAGAAGACTTCCTGACCTAAATGGCAAAATGCCAGCACAGACACAGCTGTATTGACAAGGAATGCTGTGAAAGAGCCCCAGCTTGGCCTCAGTTTTGAGACCTACACCTGGTTCTTATCAAGCCAAAGCCAGAAAAAAAGTCATCGTTCATTAGAACATTAGAACATAAGAAAACTTGGAAGGGTTTGGGGCACGACAGTGTGAGAAATAAAATTCTGTCTGGAGAAAACATCCTTGCACATGTGTGTTATGTCTTGGTCATGCAAGAAGAGCCGGTCTCACACATTCCACACCTTACTACCCCCTTCACCTCTAAATAAGCTAAAGGCTATTTTAAAGGCTGCATTTTCCTGCATCTTTAATAAAAGGGAATTATCCTCCCAGGCTGCAGGTTCTCCAGGCTAGCAATAATATGTCTTCCTTGGAAACAAGGTCCTTCACACCACAGTGTTGCTGAAATGGCATTTTCCAGGCACACAAAAAGATCCATGTGGGAGAGACTTGGCCCCCAAAGCTATAATCTAGCAAACGCATTGTTCTTCCAGGGTTTGATAAAAGAGGTACAAGGACAGATTTGCCTGGATAAATGCTAAGCAATGAACTGAGGGGAAAAAGTTCAGACATACATGCGTCTACAGTTTTTTGAGAACCACTATCATTCCCCATTTCCACTTCCAGCTCATGCATCATTCACTTAGCACTCACTTTGCTACATTCACATGATGCACTACTTTAATATCATGCAATTGGAAAAGTTTCAAGCCTTGTCAGGAGAAACCAATACAAAAAAGAATTATTTTTCAGCTGCTTACTTGGGTTACCTGATCATTTTTGCTCACAAATTCTTCTGGTCTGGACTTCCTGCGTGACCATGCAGAACCATGGCTAGAGAGTGAACTGAAGAAGGAAAAAGTCCTAGAAATTAGCTACTTCCCTGATCAGTCCCTGATTTGTATCAAAGGAGACATTTGCTGTTTCCAGTAATTCATTAACTCTCTATTGTTTCACAGTGCATACGACAAAATCTTTGTAAAATGTTTTACCATTAAATCCCTTGCTGCTATTTGTGGCTCTGCTGCTATTCAAAGGGATTTTCAAGGCTCTGGCTCACATCTTTATGTACTGCTTCTTATAATGGCCAGCACTATAGGAATCAAAGACTCCATTATCTCAATAGATGGTACCTGTCACTTTGTAACGTGCTTTTTATGGAAGGATATTTATTTTTCAAAGATGTATTCCTTTTGCTGTAATCCTACATGTTCCTCCTTTACACTTGCAACGTGCCAGGCTTTAAAGCAAAGGACAAAGCAGCTGAAAATAGGAGTCTTTCCACCCACCCAGCCCATTTCTTTTCAGATAGTGAGAAATTAAAACACAAGGCTTTGTGGATGAATTGCTGTCAGAGTCATTTGATAACTAGGATCCCAGTAGAAGCTTTTATAACAACATTAATAAAGATCTTATGCTAGCACTGAGATCCCTGCGTGCCGCATACCAATAACACCAGTTAGAATTATTGTCTTCAGGTAATAAATCACACTTTTTTTAGGAGGCAAAAATTATTAAATGTCTCCCCTCCTCACCTCCCCAGGATTCAACAACAGCAGAGTTGTGGTTTTTTTAAAAAAAAGGTGCTCAGAAACACAACCAGCTACATCTCTGCCAGCCTGACGGTTGCACTTCCCGTGTCCTGTGGTGCGGTTATTCACTTCGAAGAGGCAAAAAACCACCCCTCTGAACTCTGACATCTGTTTTCTGCTTCACTAAATGGTGGGACAGGTTTTGTTAGCCACCATCAGTGGTGTGGGCTGGGGCTGGAGGGAGGAGTGCTTTTCAGCCTGGCTTGAAGGGGGCCAGAGCCAGAAGATGCTCCACAGCATCCCTCTGGAACCTTAAGGACAGGCAGAAGAAAGGGTATCTGAAGCACAGCGCAAATGGCCATCACTGTACCCCCAAGACACAAGAAGCTGAACACGAATTATGGCAGTCTGAGGTGACACTGCCTTGCAGAGGAAAGGCCACCTGCAGGGGTCTCTGATTGCGCCCACCCTCCCCTGCAGCAGCTCCAAGCTGCAGCAGTTGAGTGTTGGGCTAACTAACCTCTAGGGCTGCCAAAGGAGCCAGCTGTGGGCTGGGGAGGTCCAGCAGTGAGGAGACAGATCTTTATCTTGCACCTAGCTCCAGAATAATTTTATTGGGCGGCTTCTAGGATGTCTGATATGCCGACGTGCTTTGCACAGCACGTGCTCCACAGAAAGCATGCTTGCTACCTGCAGCGAGGGGACACAGCAGAGGACAGAGGTGCCAGACTAATGCAGCACAGAAGGACAGGTGCTGAACACTTGTCTCAGAGGGATAAACAGCAGCTGAACTGTCAGTAAAAAAGCTTAAACCAATTTTGCTTCTCCTCCAATTCCCACAGCAAGCACAGCTCTGATGGAAGAAGACCAGGATAGCTGAGTTGTAAGCAATTGTAACAGCCTGGACCTGGTGTTACAGACCAGCATCATCGACTCTTCTAAAATATGAGACTCCCTATCTATTCCTAGCTTTAAGCAGTGCCAGCTGGAGGAATAGAAGACTAAAAAGGAGTGCCTGGCTTTTAATACCAGTCACTTACCAAACATGCTGGTCATATTATTTCATGAGCTGACCAAATTGTTTTAACAATGACCAGGCATTACACCACCACTATCCTATTCCAGATCCTCAGTACACTGATAATGAAATCTTCTTATGAAATGTAAATGAAATGATAATGAAATCTTCTTATGAAATGTAAATGAAATGTGTAAATGTATTTCCAGTTGTTTCTATGTGAATTATATTCTTTGGCTTAAACAGCTTTTCTTTTCCTGTTTCTCCAGCATTTAGTGTCATCAGGTGTTTCCAGGGAACAATTTAATTTCTTTTCAGCTTCAGAAAGACTAAGAGAGCTCAGCCACTGCCTTTCCCTCCCACATCAATCCCAATGGCTGCCCTCTGCAGCTCCTCCATCCTTCATGAATGGGGGTGCCACCAGCATGCACAATACTCCAGGAAAGGTCTCAGCACGGTCTTCTACAAAACCACCTGAATGCTACATTTGCTCCACTGGAAACCAGTACTAAGAGCTACCCTCAGCTTGGATTTGCCCTTCACGGTTGGATCACATGGATGACAATACTCATCCTGACTGGCTCAGTGACCCGGTACTTTCTACCCATTTCCATTTCCAGCTGATAAATTCCCAGGTTTTAGTGCAAATTCTCCACACCAGTCTTTAAATGATCTTGCACTTCATTCCACTGAAGTTTATCACACTGTCTGCCCCTTTGGGATAGTAATTTTTTCTGCCTGGCAACTTCATCTTCTGCCATATTGATGATGCCTCCCATCTTCACAGCAAATTTCAGAAGGACCCTCTTGCTGTTAGTTGTAAGAATCATTCAGGAACTTCTATCCCAATTTAATAACTCCACAATACACGTTTTCCATGTTAGTTTATTATCTGCTTAATTAGGTAGTCCCTAATTTTTTTAAGAAGCATGTTAATATTTTATTCTGTTCCTTAAAGAGTGACAATTGCTTTATAACTGGGGCTAATTTATATTTAGGTCAATATGGCAGTGTTCTAGTCTCCCTATTGTCCTCTGTATTAACACTTCCCTTCTCTGTTCTGCCCATCCTCTCATCTTCCGTACTTCCACTACAGATTGTAATATTTTTCTTTATTTTATTTTTTTCCATATTTTTTTAATTAGATCTCTAGTCATGGAGGTTAAAGAAGTCTCTTGCATCCATCTCCCTTCTTTTCCAAATTAAAATTCTTATCAACATTTATGTCAGCTTCAAGCCAAGAGGAATGTGCCCCAGCTGACAGACACCTTTCTATTTTTGCAATAATACACAGATTCAACCACTCAGCATATTTGTGAGAGTGAAAGACATGAACATGCACCCAAGGGGTGCATTTTTTATTTTTAGTTTTTTTTAAATTCAGGGCACATATCCTAGAGAGGCTCTGAATTCTGTATTGTTTCCCTCTGCACCACTGTAAACATGACCACAATACACTATTTCATTTGCCTATGGACTCAAGAGACTCTCAGTCCTGGAGAAGCTTTTATGCAACAGCATAAAAGGAAGTTTGTGGGGATACAACAAGAGAGGAGCAGTATTTTTAATGCTTGTACAATCCAAAAAAAGCCTTTGAATGTTTGAGATAGAGAAGCAAGACCCCTGTGAAACCCTGGGCTTGCTCATCTGACAGTTCTGGGGCTGGCCGAGGCTGCCAGCAGCAGCTGAAATGGGGGTGAATGTGCGTGGTAAAGAGAGGTGAGCCAGTCCTGGGTGATGGCATCAAGTCCTGCACACTCACCCATGCCCAGGACCAAGAGGTCCTGGCCAAACCTGGTGCATGGAAGCAAAGTAGCACCTTTGACTCTCTAATTTGCCATGAGTAACTATCATGCTAGCTCATTGCTGGGGCTATTAAGAGAAGTGAAAGAATATGTGAAAGATCCATAAGCCCCTTGTGCTGTGTTCCAGACACAACTGCTGTTTGTTTGTATATATAGCCACTGTTGCTCTTCAGCTGACAAATTTGATTTGTGGCCCTTAATATCTTCAAAGTAATGCTCTTGCTAATTGCAGTCATGTTATTGATTTTCATAGAGACATTTCACTCCATATGAATCCATTGCTTTTAAACCAATTAATCATGCATCGCTAACTTAACTGCAATGGTGGTTTTAATGTGAATATTCAAGTAGTGTTTCTCTTCAGGGTTTGTCAACATCTACCATCTGAAGACAATTTCAAAGCCTTAAGAAACTGCTTAATATAGTTATTGGATGCTCACCAGTTCATAAGACCCTGCCCCAGCTGCCTCATATATTTCATGCAGAACAAAATCTTCTAATTAAGTAGATGAAAGAAAAGAATTAACATACCACCTAGGGGACTGAACATACATGATTATTAAGCATTACATAAAAAAAAAAAAACAACCAAAAAACAAAAAAGGCATGCCAAGCTCAAAAAAGGGATTAAAAATGAGCTAAGTGGGGGAGCAAACCATCATTACACTGCAACGGGGAAATGAAAGAGGGTTTAGGTAGACCTGTTGCCATGACTGACACTGCAGGGATGTGCTGGAAGTAAGGTATAAGGTTTCAGAAGCAGCTGTGTACTCTTTAAATTCCTCAGTCAATTTTCATTTCCCTTTTTGGGGATACTGTTGGGGAAGTTTTCTCAAAGAAGCCCCGCACGGCTTGCTGTGGTTGCAGTGATCCTCCCTGACCAGTGGGCACCAAGACCCCAGATCCCACCCCCAATTCTGGCTGCTGCCATCCCTGTTAGAAACAAAGGCCTTGATTTTCAGTCCAGGTCCAGGAGGGATACAAAGCAAGGATGCATTCTCCTGACCTTCCACAAAAAGTCTTAGCATCTCTCCCGTCCTGCTCTGTGTCTAAGGGCTTCTACTGCTTCGGCAACAATGTTTGCTACTGCACCAGTGGTAGTCAGCCCAACTGCACCATCATGCCAGCCCACATCCTCTCCCAGGCCATATGCACAGGCTCTATGTCTGGGAAGTAGAGGGATGATGGACAGAGCCATAGCACTGATTGCATCAAACCACCCCGACCATAGACGCAACTCTAACGGTGCTAGCTGGTAACCGCTTCAGGATGAGGACCATGGGAAAGAGGTATTTTCATTCCAGGTTTAATATGAAAAACTTAATGAAAGAAATGACATAGCCACTGTGGCTGGTCCATTCCACCTTCCCTTACATCCAGCTTTCCTTGCCTGCCTGCAGGAACAGTTATCTTCCCCAGGAATTTTTTCCAACTGCTTCTGAAACAAATGTAAGTCTTTGACCACATCAAGAGAGGTGTTCGTTCTTTAATGAGCAACAGTCGTATCAGGGATATGCTCTTGCACACAGTAACTAAAACTCAAACACAGTGAGGGAAGTAGCTGTCACCTCAGTATCGGCAGAATAGTCAGAACCAGAGTTAGTCCATGTTAGGCTGGGCTCATATGGTCACAAGTCTGTGAGTGGAGATCTTACACAAGCAGAAGAGGAGAAGACTTGAGTGTGCCATTCAGAGCATATGAGACTGACTTGATTTGTAAGTGCAGCCTTGGATTAATTTTTGAAGAAAAACTAATTAAATGTGAAGATGGATGGAAGATTAATGCAACATACCTGTCAGATGAGCCTAACATCTTTCTTGGAAACTATTATTGATATTTTTAACTATTCTTATTATGCATTACCAAGACCAAAATCTCATTTATCTAGACATCTGTGAAACATCTGCTGTACAGCGACAGAGGAAATTGTTTTGTTTTGAGAAGAATGAGTACAAGCCATATAGCATGACTAAAGTTGCTTGAAGGGAGAGTATCAACAGGATGGGCTGGAAGGGATGGTACCAGGCTGGAAGAAGATGATGAGCAAAGTTTTTCAAGGACTGGGTCTGGTTTTGTTTTAGCAATATTAATAGTGGAAAAAGTGGATGAGTGCTTACAAAATTTGCCCGGGATACCACCCTCAGTAGGGGGAAGACTGGCTGTCATACAGGGAGGGACGGTCCTGAGGACAGAGGGAATCTCAATGGAGTACTGTAAAACAAAAGGCCATGTTCTTCATGTAAAACTTCAGCAATAAGAATAACAACAACAACAACAACAACAACAATAATAATAATAATACATGCTGTAATCTGGGAGTTCCTCAGCTGGCAAAAAAACCATACAATAATGTGTGGATATATGTGTGTGTACACGTGTACTTACATAAATACATACACTTGTACTCAAGTACATGTGTGTATTCAGATGTCTCCACACCTTGCAGCCATGACAAAGGCAAGTGAAGTGTTGTAATGACTCCAACAAAACATGGGACTGTCATTGGGTTCTCGTACAGTTCTAGTCACTCACATACAAGAAAGCAGAATTTTACCTGGACTAGACATATAAGAGAACTTTTAGGGTGAGCAGAGCTATTTGCTGTACTTAGCAGACAGGACTAGGACAGCTTGGTTTGCTTCACTGAGCAAAACCCTCAGGAAGAATGAGGCTCCTCTACATCAGGGGGGCAAACTCTAGGAAGGGAAAGCTATTTTGGATAAAATACAATACTGGCACAACAAAAAAGTGGCATAAATCAGCCAGGAAAAAAATAAGATTAGAAATCAGGAGGTGGTTTCTGACCACTGGAGCCAGCAAAAGCCACAAAGTGAGGCCAAGGCAGTCTCAGACAGGATTTGTGACCCAGTATGCTGGGGGACCAAAAGATGCAATAATCCTTTCTGGACTTGTATATGTCTTTCATAGAATCATAAAATGGTTTGTGTTGGAAGGGATCTTAAAGGTCACCTAATTCCTGCCATGGGCAGGGACACCTTCCACCAGACCAGGTTGCTCCAAGCCCCATCCAGCCTGGCCTTGAGCACTCCCAGGGATGAGGCATCCACAGCTGCTCTGGGCAACCCGTGCCAGTGCCTCACCACCCTCACAGTGAAGAATTTCTTACTAATATCTAACCTAAATCTACCCTCTTTCAGTTTAAAACCATTACCAGATGTCCTATCAATAGATGTTTTGCTAAATAGTGCCTGGTATGGAGGATGTCACAGGCTGAGCAGCACAGGGCAGGTAAGTTAGTGGTGAGAGAGCTATAGCTTGTGATGTTTGGGTGAAGGGTGCTTCATTCTGTGACGATGACGACACCAAGATCGACTTCAAGTGAGCCCAATTCCATTTCAAACATCTCATGCAGTTTTATTATCCATAAATCAGTTAACATATTAAAATACACTACAGGAAGAAATCCTTTGCCTAGGGCATTTAATAAAGACCTTGAATGTGCTATTTTTAGGGGGAGTTGCTGCCTGTTCGAAATATATAAATATATAATCACTACATTAATTATTTCTATCTCTTTTATAGTAAAAATGTAAAGTATCTCTGGCAAGAACCCCTGTTTATTAATTTCTGTGTGATTTCTAAAAGAAAATTATGTAATTAATAACAACTATACTTATTATTTAACAATTACATTGAAGAAAATCTTGAGGCCTCCACAGCAGACATTACACAAAAATTATGGAGAGATAAATGAAACATAAATAGCACTCTGCTGTAAGGAACATTAGAGTCTTCCTCAACATGAAAAGTGAGAAATAATTAGGGCAACATACCCATTTCTTTATCTATGTGGATAATAATGCAACATCGCTGTTGTATTTGAGGCACACTGAGTCCATAAACTTGTGGCTGTGAGACATAAACACTGTGCACTTACATCCAATATTGTTCACTGCAATTATCCTGAAACTGTCAACTCTTCTTTCAGACCACCTTTCTTGGATAGAGAGAGGTGAGGTGCATTTGTACGGGAATAATTAAGAACTGCTCATCACCACTGATCGTTCCTGACCCTCTAAACCATTTTTCTTCTGTAGATTGTGAACACGACTGACCCAATTCTGTTAGCAATTATTATTTATTATAATTCATTATAAACCTAGAGCTATTTCAGCAGGATTGGTGAAGATACTACAGGTTTACAGCCGAGAATGAGAACAGAACCAGAACCACTATTTACAATAGAAAATAATTAAATTAAGCCTATTTCCTTCATGTGAGTTATCCACAAATGGATTAAAATGTCATTGGCTTACCTTTATTCAAAGTTTTCTAGTGATTTCAGTAGACCTGTTTTAGCCCAAGGAAATCTGACAGGCAGCAGGTGGCGATTCACCTCTTTCATGGGGTGACTAGACACAAAACAAAGACAATATTCTTCTGCAGGGACAGGAGAAAACGGCACCTTTTAAATGCAGAAGGAGGGTCTATGTAGTCTTTATGCCAACAGAAAACTAAGCACACACTCACACAACTATTTAACTCTTTCTTCTGAATGAACAAATGCTTTTTTTTTATGTAAATATTCACAGAAAATCGATTAAAACTTTTTTACAAGAGGAAATTCTTTTCACTTCAATGAGTAACCACACTTTTATACATATTTTTTATATATGTATTTATATACAGATAAGTGTGTATGTGTATTTTTATATTTTGCAGTATTTCTCAGTGTGAGTAGAGATGCTTGACTCAATGGAGTCAATTTTTCCTGAAAGGTAGCTTCTGGCTCCTTTACAGCTAGTAACAGTGTCATGCTCTGAAGCGTTATTACAATTACAGCACTGAAGACATCATGATAACAAAAGCTAAGATTTTTGTATGCATTTATGAAATTCTACTTATCTCTGTGGGTAGTAACATATCCTCGGGTACAGAAGAAAATGTCTTCAATGCATTAATATTGACAGTATTATTTGTGTCTTAGAATTATGAATGTTGGATCACAGAATGCTAAAAAAACCTTAAGTACTAAGAAGTGATATGTTGCTTCAAAGATAATCCTCCAGGAATAAATCCCAAATGTCAGCTTTAAAAAGTTTCACATAGTGCATAAACGTAGGAGCGGGAGGGCTGCAGGGAGCAAGGTAAAGAAGCTGCATTGTAGATTTGCAAATATGACTGTCAACTAAACTTTTGTTGACTTATTTGGACTTTGCATTTTGCATCTTTCAAAGGCTGGAAGAAGTTGACACGAGGCTCAATTCTGCCTGGTTTGGTCTATGAAACTGGAGATGTGAGTGCACGTGAAATATAAGGGACTCAAAAGAGATTGTTTTCCATTCTTACTTTGTCTTTTTCTTTTCTTTTTTTCCCTAAAGGACAATTCAGCATTGTGTGAGCTGGAGCACACGAAACCCCTACAGCCATAAAGACCTTCTCACATTTGAAAATATTGCTACTGCTACCTATTTTTCTTTACACTTCCCTGTTTTACAGTTGTTCAAGCTTTGCCACAGAGCCACCAGAGAGAAGCAGCACAGCTGGCTAAATTCAGACCACTTAAAGATTATCATAGGGAAAAAAAAAGGAGAAAAATGTGTCCTCAAAATTGCTGTTTATTTTTCTATGCCCTGGTCAAATGCAAACAGCTACAAGCTGAAAGCCACAACATCATTGCGCACTATTGTACGCTAACAGGGGATGCTGAAATCAGCTCCAGTGTAGCCCCAAGGATGCTCGCTCGGCGTCATCCAGAGCGTGTCTGTGCAAGGTGGTCTGTCAGCCCAGCACCACCAGGAACATTTGGTTGCTTTTGGACAGTGACTGAGACCAAAGTGCTGAAACCTCCAAGGAAGAAGTGGGGAAAAAAAAAAAAGTAAAATCCAGCTGGAGAGGGACTGACACAGATGGGGAAGTAGCAGAGGGGGAAAGCATTGCAGGGAAATGGCACAGAAAAGGAAGGAGTCACAAAAAAGAACACTGTTTTGAAAATATGGTTAAGGAAAAAATTTTAAAAACAAAAAGAAGGAAAGGTGCAGAAATATTAGGTTGAAAACAAATAAGCATATCTAGAAATACAAAACACTGCAATCTAGATAGGGAGGACATCAGTAGAGGGGAGAGAGAGAAACCACTGTAACAAAATCACAGTTTTCTAGGAAGCTGCATTCAGAGAGGATCTTAAACGTAAATAGCTTTGCAGACCTAGGGCTATATAACCAACTACCTGTAAACTTGGACTTTTGCAGCTGTTTTTCAAACTCCACTAGCAGAGCAAAGCAAAGCGTTCATGTCTCCGAAGGTCTTACTCTGGGGGAGTCACCCAGGACAGCCCTGGACCGGACCAGGAGCAGACGGGCATTGCTCCTGCTCAGCTCCCCTGCCAGCAGTGAGGGCCCTTCCTGGGCAAGGCAGCACGTCAGGGAAACGAGGAGCATCAGCTAACAAACCTTCAGTGCTTAGAAACAAGGGCAGTCAGTGCCAGCTGCCAGCTTGCCCAGCTTTCACAGGGAAAGGCAGCAATGGAAACACAGGAGCACATCCCCAGCTGGGGTGCCCAGCCCCCTCAGCTAAGTGGTTTTATGGGACACCTGAAACTGCATGAGAGGGTGATTTAGGTTGGAAAAGACCTTTAAGATCATCAAGTCCAACCGTTAACCTAGGACTGCCAAGTCCACCGCTAAACCATGTCACCAAGCACCACATGTACGCATTTTTTAAATGCCTCCAGGGATGGTGATTCCTGTTCCAATGCGTGACCACCCTTTCCATGAAGAAATTTTTCCTAATATCCAATCTAAACCTCCCCTGCTGTAACATGAGGCGGTTTCCTCTTGTCCTGTCACTTGTTATCTGGGAGAAGAAACCTACCCTTACCTGTCCACAATCTCTTCTCAGGCAGCTGTAAAGAGCAATAAGGCTGGCAGCGCTAACAAGGAAGATGACCATCCTAATTAAACAATAACTAGGAAATGACAAAGAGAGGGAAGGAGCAGGAGGAGGAGGAGCAGTGACCCTGCTGAAGCGCTGCCAGGCATCGCTCCACAACATCCCCAGCAGTTTCCCAGCGGGGAAACATGTACAGCTGGCACCCACCCAGTGACCACAGCACAGGGGTGGTATGGGGGGAAACCCTTCCTCAGGGTGCAGGTGGGGCCATGTGGGGCACCTGCCCATAGCAGTGCCTTAGCAGGGTGCCAGCAGTAGTATGGGTAAGTGCACCCACAGGAGAGGGTCTGCACGCGGGCACCTGCACCCACGCACAAAGCATGGGGTGTCTAATGCACACTGCCTGGGCGGGGGGCTCTTAAATGTTGAGGCTATAAAAGCAAGCTTGGAAATCTGCAGGCATTTATTAGCATTTTGCAAGTGTCTAGTACTGTTGTTTATCTGATGTGTTGTTGATTTGAGTCCTGAACACAGAGTTCACTGATTGCAAGTTAAATATGCACTGCTAATAAATCAATAAATTGCTTTATTCCTGATTTGATTTAAACCATGTGAATGACCGGGTTTTTCTTGCAGTCGGGTTGCACATTTCAGTGATGCTGTATGAAACCAGGACCGTGTTCTCCATAGTGGCAGCAGTAATTGTGACACTGGGGACACTATCTTTCATAAGCAGTTTTAGTATCTAACCTGTTTTCCAATGTTCTGCTGATGGCGATCACCAGAACAGAGATATGCACCATGCTTTTCGTATCAAGGTCCGGGGTAATTCTTTCATAGTTCCAGTTTCAAACATTTAATCCCTTTCCAGTTGCCTGTAATGGTTATGTGGTACTGGATTGTTCAGATAAAAGTTTCAGTACTTGGTGAATGAACTTGTGATTCTTAATGAAAGCTGTAGAGCTCGTCTTTGCTACTGTCATTGTGTTGCTGGACCATGACTGAAGAAACAACCACAGTTTGATCAGTTAGAGAAATGCAGTTAAAACACCGACAATGTGCATATTTAAAAGATACCTAAAATAGACCCAAGCCAAACTTCATTCTCTGCTGACTTGGATGGTTAAAATTCAGATCTGAATTGGGGCATCTTCTATATCATGAAATTATAATTTTCATACAAAAAGTATGAAAGAACACTGGCCTGTTCCTATTATGCAGCATTACGCACTGCTGATGCTGACGCGCTCCTGGGTAAATGTCAGCATAAGCTCTGCATTGTGGATATATTTCAATGACGTGCTTGAGTATATTACTGAGGGATTTTAGGACAAAGACTACAAAAGAATTTCAGGTCTCAGAATGTTCTGGTTTTGAGCAGGTTTCATAGAAAGGACCCAAATCCCAGCAGCTGGTGATAAAAATCTCCATTACAGACCTAGCTAAAATAAATAGGCAAATCTGTATGGCCCAGATCAACACACATCTGCCTGGGTGAACCATCACGAATGATCTATGTGCAAAAGAAAAATGATCAGAAGACTGTATCTTGCTGGACACCTTATGAATATTTCCACTGCATTAAAAAAAAAGAAAGAAAAGAGAATGTCGCTGTACTGACTGAACTCTGACAAAGGGAAATGATGTATTTCTCAGGTTCCTATGAACTGACTGGAGACCAGCCTACATCCATCAAAACGATGCTTTTAAGTGGAGTTGAATAGTGGGCCACACCTTCCATCCTGCTTCCCAATGCAACAGTGAATTTGCCCTAATTTCTTAATTACAAACAGGAAATGTACCTCCCTGTGTTCTGCAAACCGGGAGCTGCTCTATTAGAGCAGTGACCCCAGAATATCCCGCATCTCCCGCCACGGATTGACTCACTCCTTTGGGCTGGAGCTGCTCCGGGTGGCACTTCACAGTTCACTGCTTGCTCACTGCAACGGCTACCTTGCTACCCTATGGAAATAGCAGCTGGAAAATCAATAGTTCTTTGCTGATTAATAACTGATTTTCCGCTGGCCAAAATTCAGCGTTGGCCCCAGCACAGCGGGCAGGCGGGGCATGCGTGGCAGCAGCTCTGCTCTTGCTGTACCAGAGCCTAAAACTCCTCTTTTTTCTCTTTTTTTAATTTTTATTTTTATTTTTTTTATTTTATTTTATTTTAATTCGTTTAATTATTTTTTTTAAAAAAATCAATTATTTTAATTTATTTATTTAATTCGCAAAGCCCCTCCAGCGTTAGAGCGGCGGGAGCAGCGCAGGAAGCGCGCACACCCCCCCACCGGCGGCGCTAGCCCGCTCCCGGCGCCGCCGCTGGCCGCCAGGTGGCGCTGCAGCCCGCCCTTCGCGCCGCCTCCGCCCCGCGGGCGGGCCCGGCCCGGGGGCGGGGCCTGGGGCCGCGCTCCTGGCGGCTCCGCTGCGCGGCGGGGGCGGCCGTGCCCGCGGTTAGTGCTAACTAACCTTCTGCTCGAATAAAGTGGGTTTAATACACGTGGTGCACGCCTTCCTAACAGGCTCCACAGTTTACTTGCGGGTAGGTGTTTATTTTGGAGCCATTTGATTTATCTTCTCACCGGTTTCATTTGAGGTAGGGGTGAGGAAGGGGCTCCCGGTAACTCCGGGTAGGCAGCAGGGCATGTCCCGGTCAGGCATCCCGGAGAAGCAAAGGACAGAGGACGATGTGGCCGATAACGCTGAAGACCTCAGGTCAGGCGATGTTGGCTCTGGTACATCGCCGCACTGTCTGCAAAGCTGGGGCTGGTACTTCTCTTCCATCGCAGGAGCACCATGGGTCCTGCGAGGATGCTGGCAAAGCGCTCCAGCCTCCCCCAGCAAAATGAAACCACAGCGGGCTGCTCCTGTGCCAAGAGGCCTGAGAACTCCTCAGGCGGGTAACCCAAAGGAGCATCCGCCTTTTGCAAATCTCTGCAGCAGGATTTCATTAGCATCACTTTCGGAAGAGCCTGCCACTGCGACACGGCCAGGTACAAGTACACCGAACGCTGCAGGAACAGCCGCTCCCCTGCCCGTGCCTTGCCTTCGCCCGCTGGCTCCATGCCAGGGCACCTGGCCAAGGGCACCGCCACGATGGACAGCCACAGCAAACGGTTCACGGGGGTTAAAGCCATGACGGTTAGACCATCTAATCAAATCTTTATTTAATACAAGCCCTTAAATTTACTCAGGGTCTCCTCTTCTGAATCCTCCATATGTGCCTGTCTTCTTGCAGCACGGATAACCAGACACGGAGAGTTCACCACCCACTTCTGCTGTATCGACAGACTATTCGGCTTTGCCATCTCAGACACGCTTCATTTCCCATTTGATTTTGTTCCATTTTATTCACCTGCCTGTGATTCTTATCATACCTTTCCCCAGCAGTTTGAAGAGCTCTTTAGTGCCCAGATTTTTCTTCTCATTAAGGTATTTATAATCATAACCAAGGCAGCTCAGCATCTTTCTCATAACCCCATCAGCAGGAAGGCTCGTCCTTTGCTGCAAGGCAATCCCTCTGAGCCTTGCCTTAGCTTCACGAGGCTTTTTGCACTGCTTACAATTTTTCAGTAAATGGATGTGACCGCCCTTACTCCTTACAGACAAACAGTGTGTGTGTGTAACACGTCAAATGGAAACATGCACCACAGTGTAAAATCAAAGGTCCCAATTCTCATTCACATTAGAGACCTTTAACTAACTCTGGCAAATTACATTTTGTTTAGATCCAATGTACAGCTCCCCTAAAATGTTGGTGTTGGAAAGGGGCCAGACTGTAAATAAGGAGTTGAGTCTCAATTATTTTTATTGACTTAATACTAACCACAGACCATACTGTTAGGATTACTGTACTTTCTGCTTCTTTTGCATTATTAGAAGCACACACTGATGAGCACTCACATGCCCCAAGTAGGCTGTGCATGCATCCTATATTTTATAGTGGAGTGCAAAGGTTTATTTCCATCTTCTTTCATTTAGTGAGAGCAGAAGTGCGGTTCCTGAGGGGATGCTGCTCCGTGTTGGAGTGGAGATGGGAGACCTGACCAACTTCCCTCCAACCCTACCTTGGCATAATTTCATTCACTCCTTCAGTGGATGCACACTCCCAATTTATGTCAGCGCTAATGAAACAAGAATCAGGCTTGCTGCTTGTGCCCTAAATTTCCATTACCCCAGACTACCTTGCTACCACATCCTGCTTCTGCATTTAGAAATTTCCTTTGTTCCTTTTCAATACGCAGTTAGTAACAGCTAAATAGGGGGGCTGAAAGGCGATAAATACATCTGCATTTCTAAGCATGGCTGATGCTTTCTTTCCTTAAAATTACTTGCATGTGGCATCTACTTGCCTGAGTCATTAATTCCCCTTTTACAGAGACTGCCTCCATTATTTTTATGCTTTGTCCTTGATGTTTGCTTACATTGTCCCTGTTTTCCATGTCAGAGAGCACAAGGTGCTGTACCCCATTAAGGATGACTAATACATGGGCAGAGAGGGAAAAAGAGAGAGATTAAACCAGAAAGAAATGCATAGTAAAAACATTGCAGGGTACTTAACAGAAAAACCCTGCTGCTCACATGAAAGCTATCTGGGAAAGGAGACTATTAGAAAGCGAATGCACGTGACTGAGGTGGAAATACAATTAAACCACCAGAGTAAAATAACAGAAAATGTAGTAGTGAGGTTAATAATAAGCTCCAGTCATGAAAGCACGAAGTGTAGAAGGGAAATTACACTGCCAGTCATCATCTATTATTAGGGAACTCATTAAATCCACAGCAGTACCACTTCTTCCAATGGAAAATTTGGATGGGCACGAACGGGACCCAACTGGAAAGAGGCAGCCACATCCAGGAGAGCTCTGTGTGGGCGCAGAGGAAGGATGATCCCGCTGCAGATGCTAATGCAATATTTTCATTAATTGGTTTATGCGCTTACTGTGCATGTGCATCACAAACACAGCTTATTGCTCACTACTACTCCCTTGGCTTCCTTTTATCTCATTCTGCCTCACCTACCTTGCAATTTAAAGCCCCATATTTCAATTTCATGACAGGACAATCTGTAGCAAAATCTTTGCTCCTCTCTGCTTCAGTCATCCTGGCTCATCTTATTCTTGCTTCGCCAGAACTCGGCTCTCTTCATGCTGCCTGTCCTTCCAGCTTCATGCTTCGCACTCTCAAATCCTCTCCTTAAATTCCTTTTTCCCCTTCTCCCTTCCTGCCTCTGCCTTTACTTAGAAGTGAACCCACCGCCCTGGCTCGGTGTGCAGCTGGGTCATGGTATGTCAGGAGATGGGGATGTAAAAAGACTAGAGAAATCAGGAGCCTCATGGTGGGGAAGAAGGGGACTAGGGATGGGGATGTGCATGATGTGGCTGCCTGCATGATTTTTGCCCAGTAAAAAGGACATTAACAGGAAAAGAAAAATCTTGATGAGAACAACACATTTACACAAACGTTTCAGGTTTTGTTTTTATTGAAAGTGAAAGCTCTGTCAATACAATTTGCTGAGGCTCAGAGACCTTTAAATAATTAGAATAACTTTTCTGCATCTAATTTGAAAAGTGCAAGGGTTGCCAAAATAGATGTTGTTTCCTTGTACTCCTCTGTGGGTATATTATAAGCACACATTGAAACATGCATTCATATTGGGAGCTTGTAATCCTTAGCTGTAATTCTCCAGCTAGAAAATCTCAAGATAAGGATACCAATGCAACGTTTTACAATTAATTTTCTTTCTTCTTTTCTATTACAAAAAAATATTTTAAAACAATACTGTTAAAATGCCAAATTAAAAGTCATGTTGAAATTGCTTTAAACACAAATATTAAGCACTCGGGGAGGCTTGCAAAGACACAGTTGGGGCTGGATGCACCATTCCCAGTGACCTTCACAGCCTTTGTAAAATCTTGTTCAACATTGTGAACAGTGCCTCTGTTTTGAGTAGGAGATTTTAAACTTTCTATGAGCTTTCTAGATGTAGAAACCTACTGCCTTCTTGTTTATTTACTGTACCATTCTGTACTTTTAGATGGCAAATACTTTCGAAAAGAGGTCCTATTTATGTAAATATGTATGTGTTTCTGTATAAATGGGACATGGCATTCAACATGACAGTCGGTAACTTCAACACATGGACAGTGGGACTGAGTGCACCCTCAGCAAGTTTGCAGATGGTATCAAGTGGTGCAGCTGATTCACTACAGGGAATTTCAACATGCCATTCAAAGGGACCTTGACAGGCTCGAGGAGTGGGCCCGTGTGGACCTCATTAAGTTCAACAAGGCCAAGTGCAAGGTCCTGCACCTGGGTGAGGGCAAGCCCCAATACCAATACAGACTGGGGGATCAATTGATTGAGAGGAGCCCTGCAGAGAAGGACTTGGGGATGCTGGTGGAGGAAAAATTGGACCTGAGCTTGCAATGGGCACTTGCAACCCAGAAAGTCAATTGTATCCTAGCCAGCAGGTCAAGGGAGGTGATTCTGCCCCTCTGCTCTGCTCTCATGGGACCCCACCTGGAGTGCTGCATCCAGCTCTGGGGTCCCTAGTATAAGAAAGACATGGGCTTGCTGGAGTGGGTCCAGAGGAGGGCCATGGAAATGATCAGAGGGCTTAAGCTCCTCTCCCATGAGGAAAGGCTGAGAGAGTTGGAGTTGTTCACTTGTTAAGTACCCAGGAAGGAGTTTTTCAGCATTTCTTTCTTTTGTTCCTCTCTCCTTTTCATACAGTAATAGATGCTTGGGGGCTGGACTAGATGACCTGTGGAGGCCCCTTCCATCCCAAACTGTTCTATGATTCAGCTTGGAGAAGAGAAGGCTCTGGGGAGACTTTATAGCAGCCTTTCAATACAGAGGGACGACTTATAAGAAAGACAGAGAGAGACTTTTTACCAAGGACTGCAGTGACAGGACAAGGGAAAATGGTTTTAAACAGAAAGATGGTAGATTTAGATTGGATATAAGGAAGACATTTTGTATGACGAGTGTGATGGAACACTGGCACAGGCTGCCCAGAGCAGCTGTGGATGCCCCATCCCTGGGAGTGTCCCAAGGCCAGGCTGGATGGGGCTTTGAGCAACCTGGTCTGGTGGAAGGTGTCCCTCCAACTCAAACGTTTCTATGAACACCAGATGTGTAATACTCTCTCTCCAGTCTCCTCTCCTGTCCTGAAAAATGAAAGAAAAGGCGGGTATAAGGATATGGGAAGCCAGTTGAAGCTCTGGCCCCCAGCAGTGCTCGCAGCCTTGTCCCTGACCAGGCTGCCCAGGGAGCGTGGCCACGCACACCCCGCTGGCACCCAGCCCCGGTGCAGTAGACATGGGGGGAGGCCACCAAGGGTAAAAGAAACAGGCAGAGCCAAGGGAAAAGTCACGGAGAAATATTTATGAGAGCAGAACTGGCTAATGTTTCATGGTATCTTGTTTTCCGTGTGGGGGATACTTCTGAAGGAGGGGAGAGGGTGAGTGGCAGCTTCGTTTCCGAGAGCTGCCTTTTGCTCCAGCTGTTTTTTGGACTTGCCACTGGCAGGATTTGGACTTGCATGCTGTTTTCTCTTTTGATTTTTGCTAGCTTGCCGTGCCCTGGGGGAGCCTTGGAGAGCTGCTTTCTTTTCCCCTGCCTTTATTGCTGCTGCTCTCTATTTTCCTGCAAATTGTTTTCTCTGCCACTGCAATGGGTTTTCACACTTTGAGTTTCTTTCTGTGGCTTTCAAAGCTTCGATGGCCTCCAGCACAGTGTCCCTGGAAGCATTTGAGTTTGCATCAAGCAAACCTGGACAAAAGGAAGTGTAATTAACACTTAAAGTCATCAACACCCAGCTCATAGCATCGTGGTGGTAAAGACAGATTTCTAATCCTCAGATCATCACAGGGCTATGCTGTGGGCCTGACCTAACTGAGCCCCCTCATAGAGTACGTGGATGCCATCAAGTTGTGTGGACCATGAGGGTCCTGGTGCCTGCAGTGGGCTTTGCAGCTGGTGGCATGTGCACCCCTCTCCTCCACTGTGCTCCTGGCCCCAGCCCTGCCCATTCCTCTGGTCAGAGAAGAATGGCCAGGGCTGCAAAGGGGCATGGTGCAAGAGGATGGCTCCTTCTAGACAGGCTCTGGACACATGGGCCATCTCTCAAGAGAAGCACTAGAACTATTGGTTCATAAACTGAGGGGCAAAAGTAAAATGGCTGGAGAAAGTAGACTTCATATTTTATTTAATATCTTGCAATTAGTGAATGCCTTCCTTTTAGAAAGAGAGAAATGCACAGTCAGCACTTCCACAGCTTGGGGGGGCTCCAAGCAATACCTGTTGCCATCCCAGGCCCCAGGTCGGAGCACTAGGTGATATGAAATCCCTTTTTTTTTTTTTCTCCCTCTCTGGCCCTGTTGTTCCTGCCCCTGCTGCTGTTCCATCTGCTGGTGTTACTTCAGCCAGTGTATAGAAATCACAAGTGGATGGTAAAAAGGGAAGAATCCCTGGTGTGCTTTTCAACTGGCGGTATGGTGGTATAGCCTCTACAATCAATTCTTTCCCAGTTAACCTTAAGCTTGAAGAGAAACACTTGGAAACATGTAAATAAGAAGCAACAGACCTTAAATGCCTATGCTAATAGCTTAAAAGAAAGTTTTTAATACAGGAGGAAATAATCCTCTGACAGAAAATAAACCTTAGGGGAAAAAAACAGGCAAAACTGAATATACGCTGAGATTCAGGGGAGGTAGAAGAGGGTTTTACTTTGGGATTGGAATGGGATCTAGAAATCATAGTTGAAAAAAAAAAATAACCCTCAAACCTCACCCCAAAATTGTGCAAGCATTTTGCAGTCCCTGAACACCTCTAGCTTCCCTCTCCTGCAGTGGATGAGGTTCTCACTATATCGCCTTCTTCACTATGAAATTTAAATTACTTAACTATAAATTGCTTTCCAAACAGTGGCTAGCACCTTGTATTTTAGTCAAAGTCACTGGTGATGTGTCCAGGTTTCCTGGAAATGCATTCAGAAAGACTTCTATCGATTTAGACCTTCACGCAGATCTATTATTCCCAGCAAAATTCTCCCGGGGGTGAAGTTCATTTTTTTCAGACCATGCTCGTGCCAAACAATCCTGTAGCACCATCAGACAGGGCATTTGACAAAAGTGGTTTGGGGAAGACAGAGACATTTCATTTGATGGAGAAAATAATGTAAGAAAATTCTATTATTCTGGATGTTTGATTTGATTTTCTTCCTCCTGGTTTCACCTCTCCTTTAGACCTTGTTCTGGTGTGAGTCTAGGATGAGTAACTGAGTCTGACTACAGCACACAGTAGAGATGTGAATTATTTTGGCCCCAGCCTTGCAATGAACCTTGTGCAGGTGTAGAAGTCTATCTGCATTGCCAGACTAATAAATCCATGTCAGGTGAAGCCTTGTGCGAGCTGATGCAGGGAGCCTGTCAGTTACCTCTGAGAGTCCTCAGCTGGAAGAAAGAGCAGAGCTATGAGGAGCTCTTTGCCAGCCTCTGCTGCAGTTGGAGGAGAAAAAACAGGGTTTGCCCAGGACCTATTTGCCTTTTATTTTTAAGACTGGTAGGACTGCTCCAGGTAAGGTGCAGATAAATTTTACATTTTCACATTTAATACAATTCTATTGTCCCTTTATGCTCTGCATTACACAAGAGCACTGAGCACAGCTCTGTTTTGAACAGGTTTGATAATGACATCTCAGGTAAACAAGGATGGGAAATGGCAAAGGAAAAAGCTTCACCTTAGGAAGGTATCCCTCAGGCAGTGCTGTGCGTCTGTCTGAGCGCTCTGTACCCAGGCATCACATCTGGATCACCAGCAGCGATGAAGCAAGAGGCCGCACAGCTGGACCTGGCTCCGTGTCTCGAGAGCCCACCTTTGGCCAAGGCTCACTGAAGGAGGAAAGAGGCAAAGTGCAGGCAGAGCCCTGCAAAGCTTTGGGTTTTGTCTTTGAATACTTTTTTTTTTTTTTTTTTTTCCTGTGACTGGGAAAGAGTTGCTCATCGAGGGGATGTAGATAAAGCAGTGGGGCATCCTGGGTTTCTGGGCTGGGCCTTAGGCCAGTGCTCAGGTAGTTTAATTCCATGCAAACTTCTGCAAACAGCTCCTGTCAGAAAAGTAACATCATTCTCCTTATACTTACTTTACCTAATAACTGTTTTGGAAAACTAGAAGACTGGACAACGTTTATTTATTGTTTGTTCTTATTTAATATTGTACGTGTTCCTTATATTCCTTATATCACTTCAGTGTCTGCTTCTTGGTTGTTTTCTCCCAGTTGCAATGTTAAGAAATCAGGCAAGCAAGTTTTATTTCCAGAAAGCTATAAGCAGTTGAAGAAAGAGTTTTAATAATGAAAATGCCTGTTTTATTGCATTGCTGTCTAGAGCAGCAATATCTAGAAGGTATAAAAAGCATGTGGCTCCCTATTGAGGAGAAAAGGTCTGTTTATCACAAAAAAGCCTATTTAGCATTGAAGGAAATATTTTAGTTTTCTGTAAGAGCTTAAAAACTTCTCATGCTTCCTTTAGTTTTCTACCTCTGTGCTATAGTCACTTGTTGTCTCTTTTTGAAATTATATTAAGAATTCTTCGTGACTGGAGTGTGTTTATGTGCAACCAGTGCTGCAAGACCTTCATCCTGGTGCATTCTGTGTGATTAGCCTTCCCCTGCAAAGAGGCAGTGTACAAACGTATGAATCGCACAATAGGAATGCTCTACAGAAAGCTTTAGACAAACGGTGACTGATGCTCTGACCCTGTTAAAGTCAGTGGCAAAGCTACCACTAAGCTACCAAACAGTAAAAATTTAATTTAGAAATTCTAACAACTCTTAACATCTGACCTGAAGTTGTAAACGGGTGAATCTGCATTGGTATGAAGAGCCTGTGTGTGACTAAAAGGAGCACACACAGGATTTCAGGTAATGTTTTACATCTATCATAGAAAAATACTCCAGCATAAGAAGAAGGAGTTGTGTTATAAAAAAAATTCTGCATAAAAAAAAGTAGACATGTAAATTTGACATCAGTCACAGAAAGCTGGAAGAACAAAAGGAATCTGAAGAAAGAAGGATGATCATTGCTACGTGATGCATCCAAGTACAGATATCAACTATCATTCAAAAGTATTTTTATCTTATGTTCTGCCTGGGCAAACTTCATTCATGCACACTATAAATACAGGTAGAGGTGAAGACAATGAATTATGAGGACAGAAAGGACTAGCAAACCCAGCTCTTAAAATGATACATAATTTAACACTTAATCCTTTAAAGATTCTAAGAGAAATGTTTACAATAAGTAGTGATTTATAAATGACTGATCTTCTCCTGGAATGACTTTGGTGACTGTGATTCCATCTCTACGTTTCAGTATAGCCAGGAGCTGTTATAATAGTGAAGCTAATATACTTACCATATGGAGCTCAGGGTGGAATTTGAAAGCACTGAGCTGAGCTTGATCCATGGGGGTCTGTATATTGCATCGTAGGTGAGGTTTTGTGAAAAGTCTACTCAAATATGCATAGCATTTCAAAAGCAACACGCATGATGGACCTTCCATGAAGTTCTTTTTCTCCTTTATTAATGACAAAAAAAGATAATTTTGACCAGGTATTTCATGCAATCAATTTCAACAAGAGCACAGAGGCAGAGGACAGCCTGGACAGGCTAGCTGTATTCATGTCAGCTGGCTCTGATAAAATTTCTCCAAGAGTATTTTAGGACTTACTCTGAGTAAGCTCTGAACTGTTAATGGAAATTTCTGAAAATTGCAGGTGGACAGGGAGTCCTAGAGGACTGCAGAAAGGCAAGCAAAGTCTATCTTAAGAGCAAGATTAGGATGAAATCTATAGGACATACAATGATGGAGGAGTTTAATGTCAGTACCTGTAAATGCTCTCACTGAACAGTCACGTAATAACCAACAAAACAGACAATATACAGTTTTGTTAAGAGCAAATCACATGACACCCTTCTAACAAACTTCCTTAACATAGTTAGAAACCTAGAAAAACTTAAGGAATGACAGACAGAACTGATATTGACCATACCACAGCTTTTGACAATCCCACACAAAGTTCTCATAAGCAAGGTGAAGGAAAATGACCCAGGTAAAATTGTAAGGTGGATGTACAACTGATTGCAAACTACTATTTGAATTTATCATTCAGTGGGTTTCTTAAATGCAATGAGACAAAAGGTAGGAGGGGGTCTGTAGAAGTTTGGAGCTCTTTGGTTTTGTTCTGCTGCAGAAAAGGATCCAGAAGATGACAGTGGATTGCAGTTGAAAGTGCAAAATATAGTGCTGTTGCAAGACATTCAAATGCCCTTCTGGGATGCATTAGCAGGTATAAAATATAGGAAGCGGTTCTTTTACTTAGGTTGGCGCTAGTGACCTCAGCTGGAAATCTCTGTCCATTTTTGGGCTAGGTATTTTTAGAAGAATGTAGCTCTATGAATCATGCAGCTCAGAGGTGAGCAACATGAATGGTTAAGAAATGTGACTTCTTGGGAATGGCTGAAAGAATTGAGCCTGTCTTTTCTAGAAAGAGGACAAGGATTATATGAATCTTCATGTGCACAAAATGTGTCCTCTTCCTCCAAAATCAGCAGGGAAAAAAAGGTAATCTCAGTTGCTGAGAGAAAAGGTAATTTATATTAGACATTGTCCTTTTAATTGAAAGGGCAATTTAGCATTGGTTACTGCAGGGACTACCGGCATCCTCCACACTGAATGTTTTTAAGAGTAGATAAGGATGGTGTAAATCTGCTTGATATTGTCTCAGGGATGGAGATAGACTAAATCATGTTTGCTTGTTCTGCTGACCATCCGTAGATTGCTTGGACAATTTGACCAGCCTTCTGCCCGTCAGAAGCCATCGTGACCTGGCTGAGCTGTCTGGGGGTAGCAGCCTCCAACCAGCTCACAGTTTCATAGAAAAATCTCTCATATGGTGGGTGTATGTCAGCTTCCTCAACCAGAGAAGGATCAGGGCCATTTGGGGAGATGGTGGTTGGGCACAGGCTGTTGCCAGCACCATGTCTCTGCTCAGAGCTCACTCTCTGCTCAAGTCTGAAGGTTACCTTGAAAATGGGGGAGCCAAGTATAGGTTGTGTGAAATGCGGGGGTGGCAGCAGCATACACCCAAATCTGCGGCAGAAGGAGATGACCGAACAGCTGTTCCTGGTCTCAAGATATCCATAGTGAGGTCCTGGGACACCTGGTGGTCTATGAGTCTGGGGTTCAGTGGTCCATAACTGACCAGAATCATGATGCAGTTATTCCCTGTTAAGGACACACCAGTAAAGCTGGATGGTAGCCTGGGAAAAAATCTGAACTTTGGCACTGATCCACTGGTTGAAAATGTGTGGAAATCATTAAATGAAATGACCTCGAGGTCATTTTCAACCTTGCACTGCAGAGATTTCTGTGAAGTAGTAGAATAATTTCACTCATTTTTGGAATAACAGCAGGACCAAAAATGGAAGAACAAATAGTAGATAAAAAAGGTATAGTTCCAATATCCACTACTGGTAAAGCAAGTTCATGAGGCTTTTCTCTTTATACTGTACATAATAGAACATTAACGCATATTTGGAAGAGCTGGTTTGTTAAATGATGCCATTTGAGGATTATACAATATTCTCATCTCTAGTGAAAACTTCTGGCAAATAGCTACACTATGTTAAACTGGATTACTTGAGAATTACACATAGTGTAATTTGAGAGGAAGGTTGTGACAGGTGTAACTACTCGCCTTGTCTTTCCAGACAGAATGAGATGCTTTATTCTTCTTAAATGCCAAAACTGGCCGAGGATTGTTGCAAGAATAATATTCCTTAAAACAATATGATCAACCCAAATCCTTAAAGTTCCACCTGCCGGGAAAGAAAATGAGTTTCTGCATATGGTATCTCACTGATATGTACTGAATTTCAAGCCACAGGGCAAGAAATCTGCTGTGAAAAGCGTTAATTTTCATGCTTTGGGACTTGACGTCTGTGGAAGCCATGGTACCGTTACACTGGCACATAGGGTTGGATGAGGGTGTATTTTCACTTGGGACTTGCTACTTGTGCTTATCAGAGAAGTCCCCTAGCATACAAATGCCTGGCACAGCCCTGTTCTCTGAAGGAGGGGACTGATCCAGCTGACAATATGCCCCAGGCGCTATCTGAAGTTATGGCCCTATGTGCAAGCCTCAGTAGAGCACAGCAGGGGTGGCCCATGCCTAATGCAGGATGGCGCTTTCATCCAGCCCTCATTATTAAATTGTGGTATGTGTTACTATGTTTCTGTATCGAGCTCTCATCCTTAAAAAGATAAGAAATCAAAGTGTTTGAACATGGTGAATAGGAGTGTAAGCTGTTTACATAATCACTGTTTACATTCTGTTAGAGGTGACGAAATCATCACGAAAAAAATTGTCAGTGTTGATAAAGAGCATATCAGTAAACAGCAGATTAAGCAGGACACAGAGAGCCTTACAGCCCAATTATACATAATTTGCCATGGACATGGTTTGAGAAAGAATTGCACACAATGACTTAGAGAAAATTGCTTAGCTTGGCCACATCCTTATTAACAAAACAACACTGCCTGAGGGCAAATTGTCCTTGAAAAATAACTCCAGGGAATAATAGCGTGTCTTCATCCTTTGCCTTGTGATGAAGGAGAGCATTTTCCTCCCATTCCCACCCCCGCTAAGGTATGACACTAGCCTGAGCCTCATGCTTGCCTACACCTGCTTAGACATGCCCCCTCACCCTTAGAGAGCCAGGGTCTACACCCCTAATCTGTTGTAGACCTTCAGCAGCTCATTTTTGGGGATCTATGCAGCGAATTCCTTCTACCTTACAGCCAGGGTACTACAGATTTGGGAGGCTGCAATATCTCTTCCATCCCTGTTCTGCTGTTCTGTCCAATGAGCATTCCTGCATCCTGCCCAAAATCTTACCGTCACCTTCTCCTGCACTCATGCACTGACTGCAAGGCAAATCAAATCGCCAGCCAAGTGAGTGTATGAGCCCACCAGCAGTCTGAGGAAAGTGTCTCTGCTGTTGTATTTTATCCCAGCTGTTCATGAAAAATGTGCTCTTTGTTCCACCACACCTTCAGCAATAATCCTGTGGGGCATTTGGCTGATCATATTTCAGAGTGACAGTCAGCTTACAAGTTTTCAAAATCAGAACTTGTTGTCCATTGTTCTCAGGAAATGAAAAAGCTATTTTAGAAAACTTTTATAATTCCATTAAACTAACATGAATATTACAGACAGATTGTCAAAAATGACAGCCTAGAAAAGACTGAAAGATGCAATGTCTTTTCTCATGACTTAATCTTTCCTAAAAAATGAACTATGATCTATTGCCTAATGATCTTTAAAATAAATAACAAGAGAACAGGTTAGAATAGGAAAGGTATATTTTAAGGAATAGTTGGATGAGCTGGAATTACTTGAATTACCATTCCTGTAACAAAATCTCAGAAATCACTGAGCACTTAGTATCTGTGGGGAATGGGGAAAATCCTGAAGAACAAGAACAAAAAGAATCCTGTGAAGGACAGCCATATTACCAACTTTAGAAAGGAGGGACTAGGATTATGTACAGAATACCTGGCTAGGGAACAGTACCACAGAAATGGACCTACAACAGATAACAAAATGAATCTAACTGTTCCAAGTATCATATGGAAGGCATGGGTGGTAAATACTGTCCTTTACAGGGCACTGGTAAGATCCTGATCAATGCAATATTTCTTGTATTGCAGTCCACATTTTAAGAAAGATAAAGATGTAATGAGAAGACTTTTATTTATTATTAATTCAAAAATTTCTAGGATAAAATTGCTTTTTGTAGAAAAGCCGAGATGAAGGGAAGGTATTGGTGCTAGCTGTGTAAAAGGTTGCTGTAAACGGGAAAGTGGTCAGTTACTCTCCATTTGCACTGAGACAGTAACCTTGTGAACATACAGTAACAGTAAGGTTTATGTTCAATATCAGGAGAACTTTTGTACTATAAGGACAGTTAGGTACTACATCAGAAGACTGGGTTATCGTCATGGGAAGTCTAGACAAATGTCTCCTGGCTTGAGATCAGTGGTTGGACTACATGACCTTTTGTGCCTGGCATTTCTACAATTTGTTTCTTCTTAGCACATACCTTGATTTTTAAAGCAATTCAGTTTGTGCCACATTCAAATTCCAGCTGCAGGCTCTTTGTTTTGTTGGTCATACACTTTCAAGCATAGAGGAGTGTGCTGCCCTTGACAAGCTGGAAGCTCCAGGGACATCCTGCTGGAACAAGCAAAGAAATACTGGGAAGGTGAGTGAAGAGGGAAGGAAGAACATATTAGCTCAGCGGCTCGGTGGCACCGTTACAAATACCACCAACGCAGAGCCAGTTCCTCAGTGTTGTTGAGCCCAGCTAATCACAGGCTGACTTCGCAAGCTCAGCACAAGGGTACTGTGTAACATGTATATTTACGGTATCATGACCACTGCTAGGGTTTAATGAGAATTTCAATGTGGGAGGAGACAACATGAACAGATGGAAAGGCAGCAGTAATCCGCCGACATATTGATGAGGCATGCAGGCCAACTGGGTGCTGACCAAGCCCAGCTGTCCCTCTCTCTGGTCTAGTCTATATGAGAGAAAAAAAAGAGGCAGTTTCAAGTAACATTTCCAGTGCATGAGTTTCTGGTTGGTGTTGATATAGTGTGACCCTTTTCCCACTGCCTGCCTTATCCATAACAAAGATGCCATCTTCACTGCCTTGGAAGTAACACCATTCACAGCCTGCACCAGGATGCAGCAAACTCCTCTTTGTTTTTGGTATTGGATCTGTACAGGCAAGCCTGTCTCAAGGAGAAAAATATGAGCTTAGGAAGAAGGTGGTTTGAAAAGGTGCCGGCTCTCCCCCTAGCCATTATAAATCCTCGGCTGTTCCAGGACTGTAAGGTTATTGGACTGAGACCGGTATGTGCCTTTTCATGTTGCCTGCTTAATGCTCCTGAAATCTTACGCAATTACTGTATGGAACACATATAATAGGATACGGTAAGGCAATGTCCCCAACTTGGCCAGCTAGCTCCCCAAACTCCCTGGAGGTTTAGGGAGACAGGTGTATGCTCTAGGTCTTTGAAGTGATCCGCCAGTCTCCAACTGCTCAGACACTACAGTGCCATAAAACATTCATCATCTCAGAGGTGCCGTTTATCACATCAGACATCCACTCTTAACACCAGTTTTCAAAATATGTCTTTCATAGAATCATAGATTGGTTTGGGTTGGAAGGGATCTTAAAGATCATCCGGTTCCAACCCCCTGCCATGGGCAGGGACACCTTCCACTAGACCAGGCTGCTCAGAGCCCCATCCAGCCTGGCCTTGAGCACTCCCAGGGATGGGGCATCCACAGCTTCTCTGGGCAGCCTGTGCCAGTGCCTCACCACCCTCACAGTAAAGAATTTCTTCCTTATATCTAATCTAAATCTACCCTCTTTCAGTTTAAAACCACTATCCCTTGTCCTATCACTACATGTCCTTGTAAAAAGTCCCTCTCCAGCTTCCTTGTAGGCCTCCCTGAGGTACTGGAAGGCTGCTATAAGGTCTCCCTGGGGCCTTCTCTTCTCCAGGCTGAACAACCCCAACTCCCTCAGCCTGTCTTCACAGGAGAGGTGCTCCAGCCCTCTGATCATCTTTATAAAAACCAGAGCAGTGTCAGCCAGTTATTTCTGTACAGCAAGGGCCAACGCAGAATCAAATAATATATTACAAAATCAAGTCCCCAGACCAAAACAAACCTACTTTCATATCTGCTGGTTCACAATATGAGGTGTCACCCGGCTGCCTTACAAGACAGTTTGCAAGCCTTGTCATACAATACCCACTTACCACAGTGATTGCCAGCTGTCTCAGTGTCACTGCTGTGAGCCCAGGTGGGGTTTTGAGATGAAAGATAATAGCTTCATACAGGGCTGATTTAGTCTTCAGGTAGGGCAAAGCATGCTTGCCGAGAAGTTTAATTGCATTTGGCAATGCTGGTTTAGGTCCACATCTGGTTATGCTAAAACAATTTATTCTGTCAACAAGGCCTCATATAGGTCTGAAACATAAAGGTGTGGGTGGTTCCTTTATGATTTCAAGAGAAAATGGAACAGACCCTTTGACTTCTCAAGGACAAAAAAAAAAAAAAAAAAAAAGAGAAGAAATCATCAGCTTGAGGCTCTTAAACAAAATCACAACATGGTGAAAGAAAACATTTTCTTTATGAGGAATAACTCCAGGGAGTAACCTGGAGCTGTTCCTCTTTTGAGGGCATTTCAGTATATTGCTGTTTCAGATCCGAAGAAAAGCTTGGATGCCTGAACAATTGCCTGTTTGGGATTTTTCTTACTGTATCGTGTAGTCTGCTAGAAGATATGTCTCCTTACAAGCTTGCCTGACATATGCTAGGACACTGGTGCTACAACAACATTACCTCATTAATATAACATTACATTACAAACAAAACATGGAATAAAACATTCAACCCTCTTTCTATCAGGACCAAGGGTCAAGTAGCCTTTTTCAACCATACAGCTTTCAACTTTCATGTTTTCATTCCCAGAGCCTGCTCAAAATACAAGCAAACTGACCAGGTACCGGGACTCAGGGAGAGCTCAGGGGTTTCTGTTAAGAGTCATATGAATGCAGGGGAGGGGTAGCCAAACAGTGTGAGAATGATCCTCTTCATATTATCTGAAAAGGTAGATTTGAAAGAAGACTAAAGGTGCAAAGGCTGAATCACAGGACAAGTGCTGGAAGGGATCACTGTTACAGTTCAAGAAGCAATCTTAATTGTAGTGCTTCCAGTCCTCCAATGCCCAAGATTGCATTTCTGCTAATATTCTTGTAATGTAGGGTTTTTTTGTGCATGCCCTTTTCTGGGCCGAAAAAGCAAACACTCTCCCTTCTGTGTAACTATGTTACCCCTGAAGGTAATCTCCAGAGGCCACATCTTTTGCTCTGTGCCACCAACATTTTTGTTACTTGTGCAAATGCTGTAGTTGTAAGACGTCACCTGGAACGTGGCTCAGCACCAGCGGGATACTCACTGGCACAGGTTTCAGAGGTGTTTGCTGGCAGCAGATGCTTGGTGAGAGCATTGATGTCCATCTGTACCCATGCCTGCAGGACCTCCCCTGAGCATGTTCTCTGCACAACCATTTCCCACCTCTTCACATTTCATCATCAAAGCCCGTGGCACAGAGGGATAATTGAATCTCTTCAGCATTTAGGATTCAGCTCTGCATTTCAAACTTATTTTGCCTTAAAAAAAATGCGTTTATTTTCAGTTAAAGCAGTGGTTATTTTGTGATGGTTTTCATCAAGCTATGGGTAGCCCTGTACATCCCACTCGCACTATGTCACAGCGTGTCATGCCTGCCTCATCCTGCTCTGTCCCTGTATGGCATTTCTGAGCTCTGGGAGGCAGGTATGACACCGTGCTCCTACCAACTGCCTGTGACCAGAGAGGTCCAAATGGACATTTGCAGCTCTTCTTTCCAGGAATCTGTCGCTGGTTGCTATAGTGATAAACAAGTTGGCTTATTAGGAAAAGGAACAAAGCACTAGAGAAAATTACTTCCAAATGGCCTATGTGCATACATAAACATGCAATCTCGTTCTTCATTGTCAGCTGGGGCAGCTGGTTTCTTGTTTCTGGAACAGCGCAGGCCCTATATACATTATTTTAGCAAGCCCAGCCCAGTCTCCACTGCCTGTCTTTTCAGCACACAGCGCCTGCAGGGCTTCACTTACGAGTTGGATGATTAAATTTCTTGGGGGTTTCCACAACTGGATACTGTAGGAAAACATGTAGGAAAAAAGTATTAGGTGACCTAATGAGGCTGAAATAAGTCTAAAAGAGCAGAAGAGAAGAGAAGGAATTATGGTTTTGCTGTATGCTGTGCTGCTGCTTCCTTTTTCCCCCCCTCTCTCTGCTCCTTGCTGATGCCAGGATACCTCCATGCAGACACTTACGGTGGCGATCTGTGCTTGTCAGATGGCAGAACGTTACACTCTCTGTAGGATGCCTAGCTTAAGCATTGGTCTTTTGGGCCTTCACGACATAGAATAAACCTGTTTTCATTTGAATCCCTAGATACACAGTGACTCCACTGAGATCGAGCTTATGCCTTTGAGTGTGCAGGAGACAATGGATGTTCTTTGACAATCCTGTGAGATGCAACCCCAGTTCTCTTTCTTTGGCTAGCCATACATTTTGATTGACTGAGCAATGCCGAAAGGTGTAAATCCAAATGCTAGCAACTACACTGCTTATATTTAATCTAGACAGGCAGGCTAGTCTTTTGCCTGCTATGATCTGAGTCACCTGATATCTGGGTTTACCCATCACAGAAACTAGGCTGATGTGCCACCTTTGCATGCCAGAGGAGGTTACCCACCTTCAGTTACCACCAGTTGATGCTGTTGAAAGAAAACCAAAGCAGTGAACCATCCTTGGGTTGAATCTATTGAATTACAGCCATATAATTCATGAAAACTATTTCTCTGCAGTGTTTTATCCACTAGCTAAAAATAATTGCACATTTTTATATGTTTATCCAACTGGTTTTGCTTCTGCCTCCCACAGGACTGTAATAGTTCTATCAGCTACAGAACCTATGAAACAATACATTTTAACAGCTTTATTTCAAATGCTATCTATAACTCTGACCATCTTTCCAATATCTGAAAAATAACAGTCTGTAATGTTGTACCTAGCTTGAGAAAATCCTGGTGTTCAGAAACTGAGGGCAAATTCATATGGAGCAAACACAAGGCTTGGCCAGTTTGCGTACCACTCCCCCACCGCCCCGCTGCCCCACTGCCCCACCGCCCTGGGCAGGTCCAGCCGAGAGGCTGTGTGGGTAGGCTGGGTCTCAGCAGAAGCCTCTAGGCAGATCTGCCTGATGGGTGAGTGACCCAGAGGGGTAAGGAGGAGAAAACAAAAAAGAACTTAGATGTTTTAGAGAAAGTGGAATGCTACATTTATGGCACAGCTATAACAACTCTCCTGCCATGCCTATCCTTTTCCACAGGTGTTGGAAAGACGGAAACCAATGAAGAAGAAAGAAACCGAGGTCACACAATTGCTGGCTAGCATTACAATCTCTTACAACTGTGTCCAGCCAGTGCAAGACAAAGAGAGTGCGGTGTGCTCCAGTTTGAAAAAAGCCTCTGTGGACCTGTTGAGAATGTTCCCAGGGATGAGATTTCTTTTGCATGTATGTGCATATGCACACTTGCACACACACACTGCTTTCTAGCACTGTGTCAAGCACTCTCCTGACAGAGACAGGTATCCTCCGCTAGTAAGAAGTGCAAGAAACTGAAATAGAAGTACGTTTTTTTAAAACAAATGAAAAATTGGGTGCCAGATCCTGACACATCTCTGACAAAAATCTTTGGAGAATGAGGGCAGCAATCAGCAATACCATAACAGATGATCCAAGCCATAAACTACCACAAACAAATAATTCTGGACCAGATCCTGAAGAGAAATGCCTGCCCACACGCTCTGATACAACCCAGAATATGCACTGTACTGCATATAGTGTGTGAAACCATAGGAACAGCCTGAGTCACACAAAGATTGGTACCATCCATCACAAGTCAGAAACTCGTCCTTTGTTTCAGAGTTGCACCTGAGGCCTCAAATCAAATGTGACAATTTTTATAATAACCAGTGCTAAGGCGTTTGGCAGAAAAAACTATCTCTGTAGACAGTTTGTCCCCACAAATGGAGTGGTTATTTGACTGGGTTCCTCCAGTTTCCAAAGGAAGAGCATTTTGCTTTGTCTATCAAGAAACAACAGTTTAATAAATAGTATTTGGCTTGTATGTAGTGCCTTCGTTATCTTTTACCCTTCCATCTAAGATAATCTACACCTAAAGCTAACAGGAAGCGCTGCTGCATTATTTGATGTCACACCTGATGTACCTCACTTATGACCTCGGAGCCTGTTCTGTGGCACATCAAAACATCTTAGAGCGGTGCTGGGGTAAAAATATAGCTATTGCGATCTGTTTTCAAACAGCCAAGTGTCTCATATCATTATGTTACAGATCTTGTGTACAGATAGAAGCAGTAAATATTATGTTAGCAAGTGTACAGAAACACGTAGTTACCAGCTTTCTGGAACACAATTGAAGAGGTGGAAGAACACCAATCAGTTCATCGGGGTACCTCCCTGGTGCTGAGTTAGTGTTTGTGCTCCTTCCTAAACTGTTGCAATTACATTTAGTGATTCTTATTGCTGCTTTTATTAAGGTCTTATAGCCATAAACAATGAATTATTCTCTCTAGACTGATCTCTGAATACAGCATGCAAGTCCACTAAAGATAATATTTTTGGGTGAAAAAGAATATAAAGAAAAAAATAGTATTTTTTAACATTATCATATTTTTGGCTATAAAGAATGTCAATTAAACACATCCATTTGTAACCCTCAGTTTCTAGGTTCTGCCCCAATAAGTTTTTAGGGTCCTGACATTGTGTCATATAGTATCTAGAAGTGACTAGCTTTGAATTAACTTTTCCAAATGACCACTGACTTTCAAACAAGAACAAGAGATAGCTTCTTGGTACATTTCTTTAATACATATGTTTGCATTATTTGAACAAATTATCTCTCTAAATAGGATTGTACTGTAAATGAAAAAACAATAGTAAGTTCAGTCACTGGAGCGAGATGCTGTTTAGATGATTGTCCTCTAGGCGAACTGCATCAGCACAAAATGGGCAACTGTAATTTCATGTCCGAGATGTTTTCCATTTGGATATATCAAACTATTTATGCTCTCTGCATTCTTCCGTATTATTTCAATAATCATATAACAACCCTTCCACTCCCCCACTAAGCATGCTAACTCTAATTAGCTCTCTGCTACACAGATGTTTCCTCATTCAGACGTTCAGGGTCTGGCCATGTGTCACCCTCACTTTCCTATGGATTTCAGCTTACATTACATCACTTCAACGTCCTTTCTGTGTGTGAGCCCTCTGGGTTAATATGTCCTTTTGGATAACAAATTGATTGCAGATAGATATGAATGATAGATATACACGGTGTCCACATTATCTGCGTTTGTTATACCCATGCAAATCTGAAGGATGCATATAAAATAGAAATGAAAGCAAGTGGTTCAATTCAAGGAGACTGCTGTGAAGACATGACCAATTTCTCTAATCTGCACTATTCCTACCAATAAATCAATGTATCACTGATGAATCACTCTTTTTCTGATCTGAAATAGTCCACAAGTCGGTGAGGCCATCATTTGTTCTATGCAAGGGCAAACGTTTGAATCAGAGAATTATGGAGAATTCATTTGTAAATACTAATGCTATGGCTCTGTGTTTTTATGGAACACGAAGTTTAAAAAGCGTAATTCAAGCTGTTAAAGTGTGTGCTCAGTTATGACAGCAGGAAGTGTTGAAAAATGCATCAGAAACTTCCCTGGCAGGACAGGATCCGTAAGAGGTTTCAGATCGTGCATTCCGTGTGTGTCGCGGCACCTGATGAATGCCTTTGTCTCAAAATAAAGACAGGTGGATTGTTATGAAATTCTCATATAGGAATGCTTTTTAAAAAGCAGTTCGCACGCCCGTAGGATCTATGGGGCAGCCGCACGGCAGCAAACCGAGGGGCACAGGGCTCAGCCCAGGGCGGGCGCGGCCGCGGGCCCCCTGCGGCGGGGGCAGGGGCGGGGGGCCCGACGGCGACAGACACCGAGGGGAGCCGCACGGAGCGGCCGCCTTATTTACAACTTCTGGCTTCTGCGGAGCTCAACAGTAATTCCCCCGTTAAAAAAAAACAAACTACAAAAGTGAAGCGAGCGGCCGCCCGCCGCTCCGAGGGGTGCGTACTTGGGCACGTACCCCCCGTCTCCCCCGGCCCGGCTCAGCGCGGCCCGTCGGGCGGCCGGCGGCGTCCCGGAGAAGGTGGCCCGGCCGCCGGCCGAAGTTGGCGCTCGCCGCGGTGAGCAGGAGCCCCCCGCCGCCGCCAGCCGGGCCACGGTGCCGCCCCCCGAGGGCGACAAGCTCCGCGGGCCGCAGCCGCCGCCCCCTCCCCGCGGCGCCCGGGGGCGGCAGCCGGAGCGGAGCGGGGCGGGGCGGGAGCCCCCCCCCCCGGCCCCCGCCCGCGGGGACCCTCCCTCCCGCCTCCCCGCCCGCCCTACCTCCCCTCCCCGCCCCCACGCACCGCCAGAGCCGCCCGGGGAAGCGGCGGCGAAGGAGCGTCTCCCCAGAGCCTCCCGCCGAGCCCCGGCCGCGACGGCGCGGCGCCCCCGGCCCGGCCCGGCGATGCCGAGGGCGAAGGAGGCGGCGGCGGCGGCGGCAGGGCGGCCGCGCACGGAATAGAGGCGCGGCGGATCGGGGCCAGGCACCTGCCCCGCCGGGCTGCCGCAGGGCACCGCGGGCACCGAGCCGCCCCGCCGGAGGGAGCGCCGCCCTCCCCGGCCGCCCGGCCGCCCCGCGGGGGAGCGCGGGCGGGCGCAGGGGCAGCCCCCGCGGCCATGCGCTGAGCGCCGCCGCGCCCGTCCATGGGGCGGCGCTGAGGGGCGGCGCGGCGGGAGGGCGCCGGGGGCAGGATGAAGTCGCAGCTCTTCAGCCGGTTCCTCCTGCTGCTGCCCTGGGTGCTCATCGTCATCATCGTGCTGGACATCGACAGCAGCCGGGCGCCGCTGCCCGCCCTGGCCCCCCGCGGCGGGGGCGGGGGCGGTAGCGGAGGGGCCCGGCCGGCGGCGGCGCGGGCGCCCCCCCAGCGGCGGCCGGAGGCGGCGCTGCCCACCATCTATGCCATCACGCCCACGTACAGCCGCCCGGTGCAGAAGGCCGAGCTCACCCGCCTGGCCAACACCTTCCGGCAGGTGGCGCGGCTCCACTGGATCCTGGTGGAGGACGCGGCGGCGCGCAGCGAGCTGGTGAGCCGCTTCGTGGCGGGCGCCGGCCTGCCCTGCACGCACCTCCACGTCCCCACGCCGCGCCGCTACAAGCGGCCGGGGCTGCCCCGCGCCACCGAGCAGCGCAACGCCGGCCTGGCCTGGCTGCGGCAGCGGCACCAGCACCTGCCGCCCCCCCAGCCCGGGGTGCTCTTCTTCGCCGACGACGACAACACCTACAGTCTGGAGCTTTTCCAGGAGGTGCGTGCGGGGCGGGGGGCGCGCGCCGTTTCCCGCCTCGCCCCCCCTCGCTGCCGGCCTCGTCCCGCCTCAGGCGCTCGCCGCTCCCGCCCCTGCTCGCCCCTCGGGTGCCCGCCGCCACCCGTCCCGCCTCGCCGAGCCCTGACCCCGCTTTGCGGCGCGCCCGGTGCCCCTCGCCCACAGCCCGGGCGCGGGTGAGGCAAGCCTGCCCCCCGGCGAGGACCTCTCGCCGCGCCCCGTCCTTCCCCGGGGTCCCCAGCCCTGCCCGGGTGTGACCGCCCCTCTCTTGATGTTGAGTTTCTTGTTCCTCCCCTCCGCGGCGCCCCCGCACCCCACCCCCAACTTTTTACCGCTGTTTTCTCGCTTTCCTGCTGAGCGAGGCAAGCTGAGGGCTTAGCGATCCCGCGTTTTTGTTAAAACCGGGATGAAAAGCGCGCTTTGATACTTGTTTTTTTCGGGCTGCATCCCTCCCCGCAGGGCGAGCTCGCACGGAGAGAGCCGCTGTCCTTCGCCGTTTTTTCTTGGCGCGGATGAGTTAATCCGGAGCCGGCTCCTTCACGTGGAGTTGCCCAGTCCTTTTGAAGCCTTTCACTCTCAAAAGTAGCAAATCGTTTGTGTAATGACCAAACACCCTTTCAGGAGTCTCTTTTGTGAAGGGACCTGGTTTTGTCTTTATTGCGGCCCCTTGCTGAAGGGCTTTGCTCCTTCTCGGTGGGAATTGGCAAGTGCTCGGGGGAGAGGGTATCCAGCTTTCTTTCTGGGTGCCCCTTGGCAGGAAGGAGGGGTGTTTAGTAAGGGGACATAAAACAGCAGAAGAAAGATCATGTGCGTCTCCTGTGACAGCTGGAAGAGTAATCTTGGCAGTGAAATGAGGGAGGGAAACGGAAAAGTAGATTGGCAGCAGATAGGGAATGTGCAGGACTTCACACTGCAGTCCACGTCTTCTGCTGGTGGGTAGTGCTCTGTGCAGTGCTGTACACCCATGTTCTGCAGCTTGGAAGCACTGTGCTTCCTCACATGCTTCGCAGGCGGTAGGTTGAAATGAGCAAGATGCACGGAATGTGAAGCACGTGAAATTTCCTAAAGCAAGTTATTTTAGAAGTGGTTATGTTCTTTTATGTTTAGATGCAAAATGCTTCTCTTTCCGTGGGGCAGGTGGGCAGGTGCAGGGTCCCCATTCAGCAGGAATGCTCTGCTTCCTTTGCCCATTTGACATTCAGCGTCGAAGCTGCTAATTCGAAGACCTTTGCCTGGAGGCTAAACCTTTGTTGTAATTGATTTTCTTAAAATCTCATGGCTGTGCTTAGCGCATTATAATGCAGAGTGATTCCATGTACCCATCTTTGATGTGATGGGAGTGTCCACCTCTGTTCAGGATATAAAACTAATTTCATTCAGTCTTAGGGAGTCTGTAAATTGATACAGAAAATACACTTCACCACAATGAGTAGTGTGGAACAAAAGATATTTGGAGACAAATCTCTACTTTTTTCTTCCTCCTTCATCTTTTTTTTTTTTGTTCCCCTGAGTACCAACATTGAGGACAAGCTAAAGGAACAGTTTTGACAGGCATATGACATGTGACCCACAGCTGCTGAAAAGAGGTTCAGTCAGGTTTATTCTTTTATTCTAATTGCTGTGACTGATGAAATGAAAGGGTACAAATTACCTCTGATCAGCTAGGAAACGCAGGAAAGCAAGGGGATAAACCTGTCTGAAGGGTTAACCTTGAAAATTGCAAGCACAACAGGCAGTGTGTTGCCTTGTGCTAACAAGAATGGTAATCTCCAGTATGCAGCTCCACAGTTCTAAGGCTTCTTTTTCACCAGGGTTCAGCTGCTGGGGAAGAGGTGTTTATTCTGAGCCTTGTGTTTGCAGGCAACCACACATGCATGAATGAGTTTTCCCTGTGAAATGTGGTGGTTGGAAGGCTCTGTTACAGGAGTGGAGAAGGAGCTTTTGCTTCAGTTACCACTGCACGTTCCCATGACTGTTTTCCGGGCTCGCTAATGAGTTGTATGCAAGGTCTCTGGGATGCTGCTGGTAGTAACGCAGGGAATGCCTTGTCAGCCTGGCAAAGATGATACAAGTCTTTTGGCAGGCATTGCCACCGGGATGTGCCTTTACGATGAGTGGGAGGTTGTGTTTGGAGAGAGCCAGTAGTCTTATTTTCAGTTGAGGCACCGCTTGAGGGTTGTTTGTGGGGTTTTTTTGTTGTTAAAAAAACTCTGGTTTTATGGATTCTGCCTTGACAGCTCTGTAGTAAATCCTGATCTCTCCTTCAGGAATTGATTGATTTATGAGGGTAAACTGTGCTTGTCTTCTCCAAGCATGAAGAGAGCAGCTTCAGAACGTGTTGTGGGCAGATGAAATCTGGTAGTAACTCCTGTCATGAAAGCAGTGGTAACAACACCTGAGAGGGAGGGTTTTTTTTTTTTTTTTTTTTGGTTTGTTACCCTGCAAGCAACAATCCTCCAGATCTGCAGTCGCGTAATGCCAGAGGAGGTCTGATAAACTGTAGTCTGGTCACTGGAGAGAGTAGTATAAATGTAGAGCGACAAGACTGGAGCTCTGAATTCTGGTCCTACCACCATCCTGTGCTGGCTAGGTGACCTTCCGTATGTCACAGGCGTGGGCCCAGGGTCATGTGGCTCCCAAACTGCTAACAGTAATGTCTGCTAGCATCTGCGGGCAAGCAGTTATGTACATTTGCTGGCTTATGAAACAGTAGGTCTGTCTTCTTTGTAATGGCTTTCTTCTGAGTCAAAGTCGGTTTCAGTAACAGCAGTGAGGGCTTGAGGGGGTGGGAGCCAAGGCTAGTTAGGACCGTGAAATTGACATGAGAGCAGTGTTGGAGTTAGGGGTGCATTTTGCTCAGAAGTCGTAAAAGCATTACTATGGAGCAGAAGTTGTGCCAGGGAACTGCACATCAGTGAAGGATTATGTTTAAGGCCTTTGCTGTGGGTTTCCCTAGTGCCCTTACAGAAGATGGAGCCTTTTTAACAAAGCAGGATCAGCAAAGGCTTTACTGTGAGTGGAGGTGTATAAACCATAAGGGCATGATCAAAAAGGAGCATCCTTTGACATGAAACGCCATGGGATACTTCTGAGAGCTTTTGATGAGGAAATTCTAATCTCTGTCCAAAGTACTTCTGTCTGGTACTTACAGGAGTGAGTACCTTATATTTGATATGGAGTCTACACCTGGGCAAAATGTATTTCATGGAAATCGGGACACACACCCCCACACCCACAAACCCCCTCAGGCTTACAGTAGTGTTTTGCTGGAAAATGTCACCATCTGTAGTAAACATGGAACCCCCTGGTCCTGTTTGTAATTGTCTTTTTTCAAAGACGTACAATGGCATGTGGGCGTATTGCTTAGTTTTGCCAGTCAAAAACTATGTCCTCAAAGTCAAACTGAGCAGGGTCTGGGCAGGTTTAGTTGTCATCAGGTGGAGAGCCTGGTTTGTCTTTCTGCTGCTACAGTGTGTTCAGCACTGACTCAGCTAAGTATTTTGTTAGGAAAAGCTCCCCTTCCCTGGAAAGGCTTCAAAGGATGAATTTGTTCATTGATTGTGAAATTCTTTGGAGTACTGAGTGGGGCTGCAGCAGTGATGAAGAAATAAATCCAGGAACAGAGATGTGGCCTTAGGGTTATCCCCAACTCCTTCCGTTGGAGAGTATAGTGGTGGTCAGGTAAAAAATCACACTTTTACTTAAATGCTGGTGGCTCTGGCAGATTGTGTTTTATCACTTATTATTTTGGGATCCAGACCTTGAGAATAATTTATACCATTTCTGCTCAGGTATGAACTGTTCACCTGGAGGTGTCCATCTGCATCTCTCCATCAAAAACAACAGTCCACTTTCTGAAAATATGTTTTTATCAGTTGCATGTCAGTCTGTGTTCATAACAAAGCCACTGAGAGGCTTGATATCCCACCTGCCATATGTGATACGCTCTACAGATGTTTCTACGTCAATCGTCATAACTTCTATTTTTTACTGTAGGCTGTTCTTTTTGGAGTGACTCTGTTATCATTTCTGTTGCGTTTGTGCTGCGTCTTATTCCTGAATGCAAGTTATTGTAATATTGTGACTGATGCCTAGCAACTGCCAATTTCATATTTTTTAAAATTCCAGAAAGAAAACGTTAGGTAAAGCTGGCATTCCACATTCATAGAGAGATTTTAAAAACAAGATTAGCCTAAGTACTGGAAACCAGACACATAGCTAAGTTTAGTTTCCCTTAACTCTTTGCATCATTCATGTGTTTCTGTGTCTCAGGCATGTTCTCTGTATTTTGTGTAGTTGGGCAAAAGCCACCACTTCCTTGGTCCATGTGTGGGTACGTATGCAGGTCGGAGGAGTTAGTGTCAGAGGACCACTCTGCTGTTGATTGTGCAGACTCCTCTGAAACCTTGGGTGAGGGATGAGGTGCTTATGGAGTACAAAGAACAGGAGTAAAGGTCCAGCATGTGTGAGAAAGTGAGCTTGCTGCATTCAGAAATGCATTGATTTTTAGAGATTCCTGTCTGGGTTATATCTGTCAATTTTGTATTTTGCTCAGACACCTAAACTGAGATGCATGTGAAATTAAAATGCTCATATCTAAAACTATGATCTCCCTCACTGCCAGCCCTAGCCCTTTAGTCACTGATGTCTTAAACTTCTGTAGCAAGATTTGCCAGGTGCCTAGAGCATGCTGCTATGGCATATACCACTTACCTTGTCCCACGCTATAAGGCGTGATGGGAATACAGTCTTGCAGCATGGAGTTCAAAGTAAATTACACATTAATTGTCATTTCTAAGGGAAAAGCCCCAAACTTGTATTTAATAGCTTAGCAGTTAGCCCCGTTTGCCCACTGAGTTGGGGACCAGAATTCAATTGGCTGTAGCTGTTGCCTGTGTAAGAACACCCTGACAATGATGGTAGAGCTCAGCCCTTTCTCCTGAAGTTGAGGTAGTCTTTACAGGTAACTCAAGATTCGTGGAGCCACAGAGAAGGTGAGAATATGATTGGTGAAGAGGACAGTCAGCTGGATTGCTCTTTGTAGAAGTAACTTAAACATCAAATTAAACAAAAATTGACTAACATTTTGAAGGTATGCTATTGCTGATGTCATGGTCTAAATTGCTCAGGTAGGATCATCCTCAAATCGACCAGATGGGAGCAAAGGTTCATGAAAAACAGGGGGGAAACAGGAAACATTTTGTCTTGGCTAATGGACGTGACCTTCTTATTGAAGGTTAGGGCTGTCCAGCTGTGGTGATTTTCATAGTGGCACTGTAGAGCAGAGGGCATGTTGTACGAGAGATTTGGACTGAAAACATTTTCTTACGCCTCTGCCCTTCACTCCCCCAAAAAGTATGTGTGAAGGTAGTGGATGTTCTAACAGCTCTTAACAGTTTATAGCCCCAAAAATAAATCCTTGTTATTAAAAATAGGTCAGAAATGCAGGCATTGCATGTCACACAGGTTCAGTTTTCCCGTGATCACCTTTGTAAAACATTTTGAGAGCGACTCAAAAAAGACGTTACAGAAGAGGTGAATATTTACTGTTTATTCCAACTCTGACTAGGGAAGGGTAAATGCTCCTTAGATAACTTTTACATAACTGTCCTAATCTTTATACACTGTATTAAGCTAATTTCTATGTATTTTTTAATTGATATATTTATGCAAAAGATTGAAAAGTAGCATAAGTGAATCTGTTTATCTTTGAAAACATGAAGATCTCTTGGAGCTGGTTGGAAAAAATCCAATTTTTGTTATAGTCTTAAAAATAACATTCAGTATTCTAGACAGAATTATATATTAGCTGTCAGTCATTAGTTGTTTTCTTCATTAAAAAAAAAGGATCTAAATATGAGTTAGCAGTGCATTAAATACCTTTCTAGTATATAAATGATTTAAGAACACGACATTTTAAATGCACACTGACATTCCCCTTGCATGTAGACATGTAGTACCTCTGCTAAAGAGGCTGGATTAGAAAAGACTGGGGAAGGAACAATGAAGTGGCTTAAAAATGAGAGGAAACAGTGACAAAAAAAAGCTATTTGAAGCACATTGATCCGAGTGAGGGGCTCTGGGTTACAAAGTACCAAGCACTGTCTGTTTCTGTACTTTAACAGCAATCTTTTTCTTACCTGTGAAACTGATACTGTTACTATGAAAGTAATTACACATGGTCAGCGGCTCTTCAGTAGTACAGTGAACACAACCAAGTAGAGTAACAGAAAGTAGGATGAGAAAAAGATGTAGTGAGTAGAAGGACCAAAAGGAAACATGAACAGCAAATGTTTTGGAAGTCTTCCCAGTACAGAGAAATTGGCTTCTAACTGCTTCAGTTAAATTTAGTACAGTTTTCTCCTGTAGGGAAGCAATATTGACATTTGTGCCCAAGGATGCTGGTATAATTTAGAAGCATTACTCATTGTATCTGATATGTAAAATGTTGCTTGAGAGAAGAGGGAATTAATCTGTCCTTCCCTCTGCAGTGTGGATTGGGTACGAATCAGCAGAGGAGGTTTAAAGCAGATGTTTGGAAAAAAAGCTTTCTAATGGTGGGGATGGTGAAGCACTAAATCAGATCACCTGTGAGGGTTGCAGAGTAGGCTAGATCAATGATTGGCAATTTTTTTTTATTTGTAGACCCTTTCTATAAGTTTTCCCATGGAGACATAGCCTTTAGAGTCAAGTTTACTGACAACAAACTTACTTTTTAAAGTTACTGTCCCCTAAGCGTCACAGTCCCTGAACCACAAAAACCACTGGCACAGATTTCCTGTGACTCAGTACCTCCTTTGAAGTAACGGTGAGTAGGGGCAGAAGCTCCGTTTAATGCCTGGGGAAACGGGTGTAGCATCACTGCAGCGGAGCTATCCCTCTGACTTGTAGTGCAGTCACGTAAGCGTTGTTGAAGCAGAATTCGGCTTCAACTGACCTGTGAGTAATGCAGGATGTCTGTGTGAGAACTGATACGGAACCTGGCTGTGCTTGTGCTTTAACACATAGCATTTTCCTCTGTGGAAAAGTTGTAGTGAAGGAGCTCTAGATCCCGTCTTTGGTGGTAATAAATCAGAATTTTGCATGGAAATCTGCTGGAGTCTTTGCTGGGGTGGGGCGAGGCAGGTGTGTGAGCCTGGATGATAACATGTAGCCCGACCAGTACGATCACAAATTACATAGGGGTTGAAATGAGAACAGAGGGGTGGGGAAAAAAGCTTACTGTGTGTGGCAGCCAGGTTTGCATTTGCTGAGAGCTTTGAATTCTGAATAGAAACGCATCAACATCATGCTGCAAAAACATAGGGTGGTTGTTCTAGCCTGGAAGCCTTTTCACTGTACGAAGTATGGCCACGTTGCCTTCTGTCTGTCATTTGCCTTCATTCCCTTTGGGCTTTTATATTTTATTACTGGCTTGGTATCTTCTCTAGCCATCAGTCTGGCGCATTCCATTAAGCAGTTTTTCTTGATTGACTAATGAGATGCTATTTTTGGCAATGCTTTTATCACTGTCTATTATTGCTCAGCTACATTTTCTGCATTTTCACTTGTTATTCTTTAGTGGTTCCTCTATTGCTACTGTATTTACTGTTATATGCCTTGCACTGGGGGTTCTTTGGTCAGTTGTTACTGCTCTCCTGTCATTTCCTTGCCCACTCTTTCCCAGTTGTGTCCTCCCTGCTTCATTTGGGTTTGTTCTACCATGTTACAGAATGCTTTCCTCATCTTCCCCTATCCAGCACATCACTTTCCTCCTATGCCCAAGACCCCCTTTCAAATAACCAAAAGTCAGAAGCATTTCCAGGAGGGAGATTCACCCTAACTTAAGATAGCTGCTGAAGCCAGGCAGGATGAATCACATCAGTAGGCTCCTACCTGTTCATTAACTATAGAAGTCTAACTAGGATAGACCAGATGCCTAACTTACAAAGAGTTAAGTGTGAGTAAGTTGAATACCATTTATGTAAGCTACAAGGACTTAAAAAGCTGCATATTAAGACAGCATGTGCTACCACACATTAAAATGACAGAAGAGTAATTTGGGAAGCTGTTTGTAAGTTACAGGATTTTGGCAGTTGTTTAACCCACAGTAATAAAGCTATTTAGAATGACCATGTGTTTGAATTGCCTTTTTGTGTCCCAGTGATTAGCAGCATCAAATTAAAGATGCAAGCTGGCCTTTTAATCCAAATAATAGCTTTCTCCCCATCATACATAAATACAGCCTTAACACATCAGTATGTTAACTGCGGTAATGCTATTCTCAGAAGATTAAAAGAAATATTCCTACTTTCATTTGCCTAGCATATCCTCAGGCTGTGAGGTGTTTCAGAATTAGCATAAATACTGGTCTAGATGTGCTCTTTCAGTTTTTATTTAAAGGTATTGCTGTATTCTTGACACCTGCTTATTTCATTTTCCAAAAATGTAACCTGTGAGAATAAAGAAAGTAACCCAAGGACAAAATCAAGAGCTCTGCAGAGTGTTACTTACTTCCTTCTGAAGTGTGGTGGCTTTACTGACTTAACTCATAGACACCGAGATGGACCCAAGACTGTCATAATTAAAACTTCTTGGGTCATTTCATGCTGGTTTCATGAGGTCAGTGAGATACTTTTTACTGACAAGTTTTTCCTACACACTGTGTATGGTGAAGTATTAATGTACATGAGTCTGGTTCTGCTAGCATAAATGAAGTGGCTACTATTGACCCAATTCCGAAGTCTCATGTGATCTGGCTCATTTTGCAGTACAGCTGTCCAAATGCTTACTGTGAGAAAAGGCAGGGTATGTATGGGCTATGTCCTGGTTTCAGCTGGGATAGAGTTAATTTTCTTCTTAGTAGCTGGTGCAGTGTGTGTTTTGGATTCGGTGTGAGAGCCATGCTGACAGGATACTGACGTTTTCAGTTGTTACTGGGGGATGTTTGTACTAAGTCAAGGACTTTGCAGTTTCTTGGGCCCTGCCAGCGAGAGGGCTGGAGGGGCACGGGAAACTGGGAGGGGACACAGCCAGGACAGCTGACCCAAACTGGCCAAAGGGGTGTTCCATACCATATGACGTCACGCTGGGTATATAAACTGGGGCAAGAAGGAAGAAGGGGGGGACGGACATCTGGCGTTATGGCGTTTGTCTTCCCAAGTAACTGTTAGGCGTGACGGAGCCCTCCTGTCCTGGGGCTGGCTGAACCCCTGCCTGCCCGTGGGAAGTGGTGAATGAATCCCTTGGTTTGCTTTGCTTGCGTGCGCGGCTTTTGCTTTACCTATTAAATTGTTCTTATCTCAACCCTTAAGTTTTACATTCCTTTCTCATTCTCCTCCCCATCCCTCTGGGTGAGGGTGGAGCGAACGAGCGGCTGCGTGGGGCTTGGTCGCTGGCCAGGGTTAAACCACGACAGCTTACCATGCTTCAGCTATGCCCTTGTAGCTACAAGGTGCCTGCCCTCTCTTGCGGCATTTTGTGTTTACCATGAGTACAGGTGGTTGGCACAGGGTAGCTAAAATGCTGCCTATCAGTACACTAGTAATTTTTTCAGGTATCCATACCCTCCAGAAGGTGTTAATGGCAGTGCAAAAAAGTTAGTGGGTGTCTGTGTTGGTCCTGCAGTTGATGCTGGTGTAGCACAGTTGGGTGTGTGTGGCTTGATCATGCCCTTGGAAACCTATTGGCAACTTGCCTGTGTAGACAAGCCCAACAGGATGATGTCCTGTGCCCATGTCTGATGTGTTTGGATGTTGCTATAAATATAGTGTTATCAAAATTTGCAGAATGAATGTATCATTCACACCAGAGCTAGATGATCTTCATTAGAAGGTTTGTCTGATTTCTGTATCCAAATTAATAATTGCAAACTCTGCATTTCCTGAACGGAGGAGTAGGAGAGATAGGAAAAATGATCTTAAGCAGGGAGAACGGTTACAGACAAACACATTTAAAAATAACCTGTGGAGAGATTCATGGGGGTCTTTCACTGGCAAGTAAATAGTCAATGGTTTGGATAGGATCCTTGTGAGAAGTCCCCATATTGGCAATTGTGTATATACCCTGTTCTTACACAATACAGACTTCTGCTTCTGAGTGAGATGATCTGACTTGCTGCAGCAGTTATTAGGGTGGAAGTAAGATAATTTTGCTAAACAAATTTAAAGATACACAAAGAATCGGAGGGAAAGAAGGTGCATGCCTCTCTTCTGTGTGTACATACGTATTTGTGGATTTTAAAATAACATATTTTATGCCTTCCCTATGTGAAAGTTACCCTAAGAATCTGCTAATGTTTCTAGCTTAGCAATGTGAACCAGAGTGATGCGACATCTTTGTTTTTTCCGGTGCATCTCCTGGGAGTCTAGATGATATGCATGATAAATCTTTCACCTTGGCAGAAAGAACATGTTTAATATTTAACCAAGGTTCTCTTTTACTGAAGTAAAGTCTATCAATAGGGGACTGCAGTTACAAATACATAAAACTGTGTGTGTTTTTGCCGAGAGGAGTGCTTGGGAGGAGAAAGGGATAATTTTCCCCTAAGGAACAGGCCTCAATTACAACAGAAGACAAGAGATTGTTTTAAAAATCTATCAAATTAAGCCCATGTTACACTGAAATAGTTTAATACTTGCTTAAATAGGACCATTTTTAAGTACAGTAGTTAAAACAGTGGCTTCTGAATCAGTGTGGTTAAACTGTGCGAGCTGCAGCACCTGTGCACTCATCTTCTCAAGTTCTCACACCAGACTGTCAGTGATTTTCCCATGGGGAGCAGGGCGTCAGGGTTCATGTCATGTTATCTCCTGTTTACTGAAGAAAATGGTCTACTAACCAGTGGACTGAATTCTCTGACTCCCAGTCATGCGTGCTTTTTGCTAAAGAAAGAGTAATATTTTAGTATCTATTGATTCCTCAAGGTGAGATGAGGACCACATTTCTAGAATTGTATTTAATTACATTTACACCATTGGGAAAAACACTTATTACTGATAGAAAAGTAGCAGAAGCACCCTGCCTGACTTGCTTTCTGTCCTTCTTGGAAACTTAGCAGAGCTTTGCAAGAGAAAAATGTAGAAGTTAAAAAGACTTAGTCCAAGCTTCATTTTTTGTGAGTCTTTAATGGATCTGAGCTGCATCAATTGTACAAATGTAGTATGTTGCAGGTAGGGAAAGAGTTCTGTGTCACAATTTCCTATGCTCAGTGTATTTTTTACGAGTCTCAAACTAATTGTACTTGTCTTAATGAAGTCTGTATTTGTTAATCATTATTATAACATTCTCTTCTCGCTGGGCTTGTACAATACGTCAGCAATCTATAGAAATAAGTCCAGTAGCTATAGTCTCACAGATAAAAAAGATCTACTACACCTTTGAAAGCCCAAACAAACAAGAAAACAAATGCTGGGGTTTTTATGGCTTTTAAATGTTTTGGTATAAACAAGTAATATAAATAGGATATTTTCAGTAGAATTGAGGTGCCTATGGGCTAGAGAGCTGGAGAGTTCACGGAAAATGAGTGGGCACACACAGCTTTCAAATGCTTACTCTGTTGGTCCGAAATCTGTGAGCTAGAATTGCTTTTAAATACTTAGTCTTGATGATTAATGTGTAGGCTTTCCACCAACACTTCCCAAAAAAGCCTACTAGGAAAAGGTGCATGCAGTCACACCATGCCTGCCTCTTGCAGATGCGTACAACCCGCAAAGTATCAGTATGGCCCGTGGGACTGGTAGGAGGACGACGGTACGAGCGCCCAGTCGTGGAAAACGGCAAAGTTGTTGGCTGGTACACTGGCTGGAGAGCTGACAGGCCCTTTGCTATTGACATGGCAGGTAAGTACCAAGTCTCATGATACATGTCATAGTAACTACTACATTTTTATGAGTGGGAAAGACAGTGATTTCTCAGTGTAAGCAGCTTTTAAAACTTCTGAAGTGCAGCTGCTGTGTGTAGCCTTTTGGCACTAAATATCCTGGAAGTCTTAGCTTGCACATCACATCTAATTAAGTTGCTGCTTGGTGATATTTGAACTTACTTTCACTTGTTTTTAATTTTATGAGACAACTTGGCTTTTATGTTGTATAAATTGTTTGTCTGAAACAAGTTCATTGTAAATTAATTCATCCAGTTAATTTTTGCAAGGAGCCCCTGCCTTTCATTGTCGTCAGTCTACACCAGACAGTATAAATGCAGACCCTTCTTAGACCTCATGTTGTAAAATGCTACTTGATCATGAAATTATTTATTTTTATTGGTTATTTGGAATGATGGTGATAACTGTAGATGGATATAGTTTGAAACACTGGGCTTAGGGGAAGAATCATTGACAGCTGTAGCCTAGTGGATGAAGGTAGAAAAACTTCAAAATGGATCTAATCAATCTTCTGCTGTGAAGTTAGCACACCACGTAGCTCTGTCTCGCTGTCAGTCCATGCTTAGACAATCTTTTGTATATATTCACAACTGCTACAAGAATCACCGCTGTGCAGAAGTCTGATTTCTGATGTAGCAGCAGCTGGTTTCCCAGCAAATGATATGATATTTGCACTTAAGCATCTCCTGTATTCAGGAAAGAGAGGGAAGGGAAAAGTTAAAATACAAGAGCAAGAATGGAGTAGAAATAGACAGCCGTTTTATTTTTTCTTAATTTTGTTGTTTGTTTTTTTTTTAAAAAAACAACTTATGTTTTGGGAAAGGGAAAAGGACAGTGCTTTCCCATCTCAACAGAATATTTGTATATGGATTGAAATGTCTGATGAAAAATGTGTACAGTATTTACAGTACAATTGGTTAGAAAGACTAAAGGAGAACTAATCATTGTTAACACCTCAAAGACAGAAACATCAACAGGTGAATTTTTCTGCAATGTAGAAGCATTTCAAGTTAATAGTATCACCTGGCATGAAAATAACTATTTGAGTGTCCAGGTAGAGGCATTCCTCAGAGGAGAAGTAGATATGTCAATCCCCACACCCATGCCGCCTGTTGAGGACTGCAGCTGTGCATTTTAATAGTTTCTGCCTGTGGATTTGTAGATACATACTGATACCATGCTGCAGAAGTGGTTACTTGTGGGCATTATAGATGATAACATGGTTCGTTAGCAGCAGACAAAAAGCCATTACACAACACTGGCCAAGGGAGTCTAACATAGACACGAAGTTCTGAAGTTGTTTACACTTTGCAGTTGCTGGCTGCAAACTGGTGTGAGGGAAAAGCAGCTCCATTAGGAGCATTACCTGCTCATACTTTTACCAAACTGACAGAAGGGAGGGTTACAGAGGCGAACTGAGAGGATAGGAAGTTACTGCAGATCCACAGATGAGGAGTTATTACTTTGTGAGAGAACTTTTATTAGTCTTCAAAAAAATAACTGAAGAAATTAAATTACATTTTTAATTTCAGCAAGGATTGAAATGGATCCTGTGCAGGCTGGTAAAAAGTAATGTTAAGACTGCATTTTCATTCCCCTCGGGAATATAACGGAAGGGCACAGACAAACAGAACAGAACCTGCAAATCTAGAAGTGCATAGGTGTCTCAGCAGGTGCAGTCTGTAGGATGTGTGGCAACACTCAGATTTCCACCCTTGCCCCCCTGACTCTCCAACATACCCCTGGGGACTTGGAAGACTTGCTAACAAACCTAAGTGGTACATCAGTGGCATTCCTCCATCTGCTAGCACTGAATATACAAGCAAATTGGATTATACCACATATAAGGAAGATCAAGGATCTCTTTTGAAAAATATTACCATGAAATAAAAAAGGTGCATACATTAAACAGCTCAGCTGTCTACACCTGTTTATATAACTAATGTTCTGATTCCCAGGACAAAGGAGACTCTTTGGTTTACAGAACTACCTTTTCATATTTGATTTTCATAAGAATTTCATCATGAGGCTGGGTGTGAAAAGAGCAACTGCTTGAAAGGTTTAGGACCACTAGTTTAACTTGTGGCTGTTCAGAGGAAGCACATCCTTTCTTTTAAGCACATAAACTTCTTATTCTAGACTTCAGAATACAGGGCCAAATTCAAATCTACTGTAAGTGGAGACAGGTCCTGCTGATTTCATTAGGGTCACCTCAAAGACCCTAGCCAGCCAACTTCCCTAGATTCCCCTTTGAAATACACTCACCGACAACAATTGCATTAGATCAGTAACAACTGGTTACTACTTAAGAGAAGTTTGTCGTTGATGCTGCTGTTCTTGAATGCTACATTGCATTCACAAAGCAGAGTAGCTGTTTCCTGTGTTGCTTCTTGTTTGGCAACCAACACACCATGTGAATTAGTTCATGTGTTTTTAAAGTTACACCTCAATTTTAACTGTAGGTGTGTTCCAGAGTTTCATGCAGACCTCCTTACCCTCAGGTAAGGAAAAAGCAAGAGAGAATTGGGTGTTGTAAGTGAAGCGTGACATTGATTCAGAGGTGGGCACTGTTGTTTATGATAGTCCTGATTTAAAATCTTCTATATTAAATAATGCTGTTAGTGGTTTGCTTTTGGCTTGTTCCCAGTGCCAGAGTTTTTGAGCACCCACGATCATGATTATCCTGTCAAGATTGTTCAAGGAGAACAGATGCATACATACAATGCTAACATAGGTTAGCATTCCAAGAGCTACTTCAGTTGTAGAGATTAATCCACGCCTGTGAATCTCTGGGCAGGCAGATTTTGGACTTGTCCAGAGGTCATCCACTGCGCCCTAAGTCCCTCTGCTAGGGCCTGAGCAACCACCTATTTTTTTTTAATTTTTATTTTTCTGTAGTTATGAGATCTTTAGTACATCTATCTGATGTTTTTCTGAGAAAACAGCTAGTCTATTAATGACCCTGCCACCCCTCCATCAAAGGCTACCAAGTATTTTAAATGCCGAGTTCAAAATTGAGAGCCTCTTTCATGGTGAATTAACTGTCAGCAGATGCCTTTGTTCTGAACTACAGAAACTCCTGGTTGAGCATCTCTGCCTTACTGCAACCCAAACAGTGTGTCACAGGGAGCAGGTAACTTGTAAGAAGCAGACCCCAAGCCGTGGCATGTTCAACAAGCCAAAGGTAGTACCTTGAACTGTGTGGAAACCAGTAGGTCTGTTTCAACACCAGCACTGAGTATTAGCATTTATATACTGCAGAAATGATAAACACTTTCAGTTTCTAGCTTGCCTTCTGCTACTATCCGATCTAGAGCATTCAGGAAGCAAGGGCATTAATTACAGCAACAAAATCTTTTAAGACTGGCTTCAGTCTAACTGGATGAAGAAAAATGGTTCTGCCTTTTAACAGAAGCCATTGATCTACCACAAGTGAAGGTGTGAATTAACAGAAACAGCTTCCATAGAAATGAGCACAGATGTAGTCTTTGCCCTGTCTCCCTGGTATCTTGTCCTCTAACAAATTAATTCTTCTCTACGTGTCTCTTCAGCCAATTAGATTTAATTTGCAGCCTTGCATTTAAATACAGAACACCTCCTTACATTCCAGCTCTGAAATTGTCCTGTGGCACTTCACGTGAACTTAAGCCCAATATGACCTTGTAGGAGTAATGATCAAGTAAAAGAATTGTATGCATGTAGCACTGTTCAGTTGCGCTATGCTGGAGACAGTAACCCCAGGTTAACCCCTGTTTGGGGGTAGCATTCAAAATAATAGTGTCTTTTCATCTATTGCCACAGGATCATTATCTACTGAGAGAAGTAACCTAGTGCCAGTCTGGTCAAAACCTCTTTTTTTGATCCCAAAATGATCCATCTGCGATAAAAAGTCAACTGAAAGTGTTCACTAGAAAATTCAAGTCAAAATGTCATACATGTGAAATTAAAGCAGTTCTAAAGCACAGCCAGAGAGCCAGGAGACAAGTCTCCTCGAATTATTTCCTCTCTTCAGGTTCCTTTATTGGATTCTTTTAAGAAACAAAGACTTTATGACCACTGGTCAAGGAAACAAACCTCGGGCCACAGGCCAGTCAGCGCACAGAGGTCCACGTCCTTGCCACATACAACACTCAGTTCAATAATTTTGACTTTTATTTGATGCCTGAAAACCTGGGGGATTTTTGATAGCACCCTAAAACAGTGGTTTGCAATAGCATGGTAGCAGGGGGCACGGCCCAGCTGAACACCTGTGTGTAGGAAAAGCCCACCCTCAGAACTGAATCCAGTTTTCTCAACAGGAGAGCAAGCTTTGCAACAAGAGAACCTAGGAGAAATTAACACATGGTTAAGTATAGGCTACAGGGCCTAGGGAGCCAAGCTGAGACGTGCAAAGATAACCAGCAGACAATCTGCCTGTCTCTTCTGCTTAGAGTGCACTTCTCCACTCTAAAAACTAGGACAGTCATTAACTTTGGTGCTAATGACTGTTTATTAATGAAGTTAATTTATTAATAAGTAATTATGTTAATGAAGTTAATTACTTCATCTTCTCCTTTCTGGATGACCAGCTTAAATCTTTAAAATTTAAATCTTAAATCTTTTTTTGAAAGAAACGGCAGCTCCCCTTACAAAGCAAGCTTTTTTTTGTGTGTGCCCAAAATACCAACCACACTAAAGCACCATGACTTTATGGTCTGTTCTAATTGAGGGGGGAAAGCCCACCTTAAACAAAAATACTGAACTAAACTAGACCAGTTTGTTCATCAGCAATAAGCCTACAGTCACGTTTCACGGTGCAGAAAGCTGGCTGTATGCACTGCAGCGCTCTTGCTGACTGAGTTTAAGCTCTCAGCTTCAGCTCTTCACAAATGACTGTGCTTGGCTACAGACAGCACTGGTGCGGAGCCCACCTTGTGCTCCCTCACAGCCAGGCTACAAGTTGTAGGAAGCAAGAAAGCCCTGTAGTCTGCTGAAGAAAAAGCCCTAGGAAGAGAATTCCAAACTGCTGTTCTTTTGCCTGGTACTGCTTACCTAAACCGAGCAGCTGCAGCAGAGAACAGCTGGATCCCAGCACTGCTGGTAGCAGGTGGCGCGGGCTGCAGAGCTTAACAGCACAGGGTGAGGACAGACTACAGCCGAAGTCGCGCACCTCCTGCAAGTCTTTTATTTGCTAGAGTACTCTGCAAGGTGTGCATAAGCCCTTCTTATCTAGGCACCTATTAGTCTTCATCTTAGGCAGGATATAACGTATAAACTTAAATGTGTTTTCTGCAACTGTGTCCGTCAGTTACATCCAGCCCATAGTCTTCATCTGCAGTGTCCAAATCTTTATTTAAAAAAAACCCCAACACCCCAAAACAACCAACAGACTTCAATTTCTGGTGTCTTCCTGTGCTTTGCTACAAGCAAGAGCATGACAAAAGTGGTTTCAGTGTGCCTTTATTACATGCGACGTAATAATTACTTCCTTGTATTTTCCTTTTTAAAAGGCTCCTATAAAAGCCACAGGTATTTTCAAGGAAGATACAGTAGCAAGACAGTGCTGGTAAGAAAAGGAGACAGATTTATATTCTATTAGAGAAAGTTACGCTCATTATTAAATTGAGAAAATTGTAATATGGGCTTTAGAATTAAGTGTTCTTGCAGTTTTCCAGAGCAGATGTCAAAATTGTTACTACTTCTGTCATAAAGGGACAGCTGGAACCACTCTGAACTGCCAAAAAAAGGATTTCTTTGGTAGGCTTGGCCATTAGACATAAGGAGTTACAAATGCAATACTTTGTAAGTTGAGTTTTGAGTCATACTTAAAGCAGCATACACTTGACTGAACATTGCTGGATGAAAGCTGGAGAGTTCTATAAATAATGGCTAATTGGAGATTCATGCGAGCTGCTTCAGAGAGGGCAAGTTTGTTCGAATTGGTGATGTGTCAGCTTGTAATCTCCCTTTGAGGGACCTGATGTATGTTATTAGAGGAACACTGCAAAGAGAGGCACGTGCGCTGATGAAGTCCTCTCAGTTGTGCTGTGCAACGCACAGATCAGCTGCAAACTGTCTTGCAGGCCACCGTTGATGAAAATTATTCACATGTCCACAACAGTGACATGGTGTGCAAGGCAAAATGTTAATACGACTTGTCTTTCATCAACAGTAATGTTAAAAATCTCTAAAGATCACAGTTGTAAGTAACATTTTAACCTTTTTTCCCCCGACTCTCACCTTTAAATGTGGAAGTGTTTGTACAGTATAAATTTCATACATTTTACTTAAAATTTAGTCTTCTTTGTTAATTAGAAGCAGAAAGGAAGGACAGTCCGAGATCTTAGCAATACCTGACTTTTCAGGCAAAAAAAGCATGTTCTCTACATGATAGGAAATTCATTAAACATGTTGAAAACATGGTGCAATTAACAAAAATCTGATCGCACCTTCAGGGCAAAGCCAAACAATGTGGGGTGTACAAACCTACCAAATATTGTCTATCCACATAATCATATTTACACATTTATAAAAAGAACATGGGGGATTTCTAGTTTTAAGTATGAAATGTAAAGCCTAAACGTTTTTCTTGACCTTTTTTCCCCACCCGCCTCTCTCCAAGGATTTGCTGTGAGTCTTCAAGTGATTCTGTCACATCCGAAGGCCGTATTCAAGCGTCGTGGTTCTCAACCAGGAATGCAAGAATCCGATTTTCTGAAACAGATAACAACAGTGGAGGAACTGGAGCCAAAAGCAAACAACTGCACAAAGGTACCGATTTCCACACTTACTAAAAAGCTTTGGTATCATCTCTGTAGATGACTGTACTAACACAAATGTTATTTTATAGGTTCTTGTATGGCACACACGAACAGAAAAAGTCAATCTAGCTAATGAGCCAAAATACCATCTGGACACAGTCAATATTGAGGTATGATGTGGAGACAGTTACACAGGAAGTAGAGTACGGTGGATGTGTCAGGCGGTGTTCAAATCCAGCCAGTTAAAAGGGTCTAGATCTGCGTGAGACTTTTTAATAGTCCCCTGACGGACTTCTGTGGAAACAAAAGGAAGCTGTCAGATACTCTAATAAGCAAATCAAGTGGGTGTGCTTTGTTCTAACTTGTTTGCATGCATTTCTGAACTCGTCTTAATAAACTGACACTTACCTTTGTTTTAAGGCTGTTTCCACATAGTAAAAAGAATCAGAGAAACATGGCTGCAATGGAGTATTTTCAAAATCATAATTTATGTACATACTTTTTGTATTTATCCAGCTTAATGGTGTAATTACGAACTGATTTTAACTCACAAACTGTTGATTTAAATTGCATAAATGGATCCTTCAAATTGAGCATGTTTTCCTTCATTGAAAGTAGGCTTCTTGAAGAAAGAGTGGTCAAGCAGGCCATACAATAATGAAATAAAAACCCACAACCATTTATGGATTTATCCTTTTAATATAGGGAAATAACATTTTATCATTACGAGGCACCATAAAATGTAAACACAATCACTGTCATAAACCTGGATATCTCTGCGAGGAAAAATATATCTGTTCACACGGAGTTACCTTGTACACACATTGTGCCGCTAGTTCTCTCTGTGTACATGCCTTGGGAGCCAGATCAGATACTTTATCACAGGAAATTCAAATGGATCAAATGCTCATTTTTAAAAGAATATAGCACTGATTTGTAGAACTACAGTAACATCCAGGTTTATCTTTCTTTCAATAACCATATTCCCTGTTATGCACACCATAATAACATCACAGTGAAATGTATGATGAAACAAAATTTGTTTGATACACTAGAAAACATTGCTCAGTGATACATTTACATTCTATTTATATATGATTAAACATTTGTTCATACAGTACCTTCTACAGGATTACTGGGTAATTTTGGGGGGGTCAGGGTTCATATTTTTGGATATTACTAACATGATAGCTACATCCCTTATATGCAAACATTTGATCTAGAATTTTGAGGGAAAAAAATCAGTATGTGGTTAAGCAGCTTCTTAAATACATGGTCTATGAAATCATACGCATTGTATGAAAATGCTGCCAATGATGTATAAATGTATTCTTGATCTGCTTTTTACTACATCAAATTCAAATCAATATAGACCACAACACGGTCAGTCAGTTATATTCTTAATCTGAACAGCTGGGGAAAAAGAAAAAGAATATGTACATGGAAGGAACAGCGAAAGTAAATGCATCTGAACAAGGAATGTTAGGTGGCTGTTCTGGGTGAGACTTCTATTGCAACCATCATTTCCACAGTTGTGTGCTGAGAGTCTGACCAGAGGAGCTTCCAGTCCATCCTGCCACTGTGCTGGGGGGCTGGCCAAAGCCCATCACGTTGCTGGAGCTGCTGAGATTCATTCCAGCCATTTGCTGATTCATCTGTGAAGCACACACACAAGCCCAGTTAGCACTGGTGCTGAAACACAGCACACGGCTAGCCAGAACACAGTTGTACCTCCAACTAGCCACCCAGTTAAAGTATGTTTCCCTAAAATTAATATTCCTCATTAAATAAAAATATGGACTCAGTTTCTAAGCATTTTAAAAGAGAGCGGCTTTTTGGGAACCATTCAGTCACCAGCTGACTGGCTGCAGCGCTTGGTGTATATGTCAAGTCTCTATGAACGCTCCACTAGTGAATTTACAGAGTGTGTGACAGAGGAGTCCGATGCATCTGGGTTGAGAAGAGCTTGCTTTCAAAGTTTCAAAGCTAACCAACGAAACTGTGGCAACTGTGATGAAGCAACACCAAAGCAAGTAAGAGAACCTTGTCTACATTTGCAACTCCAGATGTTTTTTGTTTCACCAGTTTTTCTTTGGAGACCTCATAGTCTTGAATACACAAATTTTTACATAAATTTTCCATTTAGGTAGCCATCAACAAAGACTGAGGTGCATTTATAAACTTGAGTATTATCTAAATCTAGCCATTCTTGCTAAAGAATCTACTGAAGTGTCATGGTTTAACTATAATTTCTTAAAGACAAGTGAAATCATTCACATGAAATTAACAACATTTAGTAAAGGTGGGAAAGAGTTCAAAATTCAGCACATTCTCTTCAGAGATGGTGCAAAAATATTTCCACTCTCTACAAATACTATCTAGTCACTGTAATTGTCAGTGCTCAATGTAATGACATTCTTCAGGTTACTCTCCCTCACCTTCTAAAAAATGAACGCTTTCTGCTTACTGAGAAGCCAAAAATCCAGCTGTATAAACAGAGTAAAGGATGTCCCCTCTCATGAGTTTGAGAGCAAAAAAAGCATTTGGAGCAATTAATAATCAGAGCTGATGAACAGAGATGTTGCATAAGCAACATGGGATTCAGGTTAGAGACAGCATTAGGTAAAAATCAGAGTTTATGTAAACACAAACAAACAATACCAGGTTGCAAAACTGAACCAGAATACTGGTGAAAAAAAACTGTTAAGTAAATCACAAACTAATGTTTCAAGGTAAAATTCAGTACTGTGTGCTTTCACACAGATATTTACAAAACCAACCCATCACTGAACATGGAAGTTTAAAAAAAGCTGATGGAAACATGCTTTACCTAGTTGTTAATCTCTCCTGGAGCAAAGTTCTTAAGAAGTAGACTATACAGAGCACGCTGTTCTGCTACGTCAAGCAAGCTCTCCCCCTTTCAACTGGAGCCAGAGATCAGTTCCCAGGTCCCCTACAAACTGTGGAACGTCAGCATGCTGATACCATCTGACGTGCAAGGACTACAGAAACACGTTAAGAGCTTGTTCCATGAGCCAACTTGTAATACTGATTTGATAAAAAGCATGACTTTCATTTCAGAGCTGATATGGGTCTTTTGAAACTTGGATACCTAGCAAAAAACTGTTAGCAGTAAATCCGCAGATTTTTTTACTTTGACATTTTGAAATTATTGCCTTTTAAAAATTACTTTTCAAAGCAGAATGACAGCCTGTGTTTTCAAATAGGGACTGTTGTGTACATGTAAGAAATGCTGCTTACCTTCAGAAACATTCACACCACAGGACTGAGCAGAACAGTAAAAATTAATATAATCCAATCTCAGTAAGACACTACGGTTCACTTCCTGAATTACTAGAGTAAGCAGCGTGGAATTATTACACTGTTCTTTTAATGCAAACAATAGTATGAAAAAAATAGTTGCCATCATCCATACCAAACTCCAAGGGAATCCTTTAGGTTTGTTCCGCCTCCCCCAATAACCTCTCAAATACCCGACTTCAAAATGTTTCACTGGATATCGTACAAATATAGTACTAAGTGCACACTACCGCTTTTAGAGAACCTTTTAAACACGTTTAAAAAATTTTAACAAATAGCATGAAAATGCTACAGATAAATAATAGATTATTGGCCTAAACAAATAACCTGCAGGAGAATGTTAGAGTGCAAAGCACTGCACATTTACTGAGGTTTATCCTAAAGTCTGTAAATTAAAGTATTAATTGTTAATGGCTACTCTCATGCAATTAAATTCTGCCTTTAAGGCTGCGTTTACATTTCAATATTTTGTAACAATAGCTGAGCTAGCTTTTTACCTGGCTAGTTCAGATGCCTGGATGACAGTAGCTACAGAGCAGAGAATGGAGTTTGGTTTACCTTGGCAAAATTTATTCTCAGCTTATGTATTAGTTATCTTTAATTGAGTTATTCACTGATTTTTTTAACGTGTGCCTCTGAGCAGTTCACAGTCCAGCAGTCTGTAACTTGGCTACACTGCAACTTTCCTCCTACAGCCAGTCTGTATCTGAAACGCAGCCTGTTTTCGAAAGCACCCTTGCCTGGGAATAGCCTTTACCTGAGAGAGGTTCCATTGAGCTTGTTGGCTTTGTTGCAATCCATACTTGTTTTGTGGCGTGACCATCTGTCCCACCATTCCACCTTGAGGTCCAATGACATTTTGAGGAAGTCCCATCACACCAGTTTGTGTAGTACCAGTAAATCCATTGGGCATTCCCATTCCTACCATCACACCTGTGCTCTGTCCCATGACTGGCACTGACTGTCCCATCATGTTTCCCATCATCCCAGGTGCTGCAGGCACAGGAACTCCCATGGCTGGAAAGCCTTGAAAATGAGTTGATGGTTGTGTGGTAAATGGCATAGAAGACGACCCCATGAACATACCTGCACCAGAGAAGGGAAAATTTCAGCAAGTGTGTTTTGTGATTTTCTCCCCGGTTCCCCTAAGTCAGAAGTGCACCAAAATAATCTGAAAGGATAACTTAATCGAGTTGCACATCAGTGAGGTTAATTTAGTTTCTGGTAGAAGTAGAAAATTGCTTAAAAATGCTCAAGGGAAAAGGACTCGCCACCAGAGGTTAGAAGCCAAACAGAGTCTGGCAAATCGCTGTGATGAGCCAGAATCTTTTAATCATTGTATTGGAGCTCTTTGTTTTCCATACAAACATAGCCAAAACCAAGATACGACAGCTCTGTGCTGATCCTGGCAGCCTGGTGTTTGCACAATGGAGACTCAGACCTTAAGTGATGAATTGGATGGCAGATGGATTAGATCAGATGGAATTCACAGATCTTTCAGTGAACTGTATACTGGGGAATTTGAACAGCTATAAATAAATTAAAATCCCTATTTTTTTCTTCAGCTTCTGTATTACATTTCAGTCATTTTCCCATTTTTATAAAAGGTAAAAATAAAAATATTTGTTTTGAGTATAGGTAGAAGGGTAGCCAACCTTAGTTTTACACTTGTAGGAGGTAACTGTTCTCAGTAAAGCTTAAAATGGGACTGAATAGAAACCTTCACGAAATTATTTACCTGGAGCATTTTGCTGCTGCATGGTTCCTGTGCCATACAGTGATAAGATGGAGTCTTTGGAAAGTTGTTTCTTTGTTGACTCTTCAGATTTTGTTGTTTGCTCAGTGAACAGATCAAGATCCCCAGATGCCGCAGACAAGGTGGCAACTGCTGGTTTAGTGGAAGCGCTCTGGGAAATAAAGGTCAAGACAGACTACTGAATGAAACTGGTAAAAGATGTGAACGTTAAATTTTTACTGCACATCCTCACTCCTGAACCAAAGAAAACCCAGTTCTTTTACAGAAATTAACTTTAAGTAAATGAGGATTTAGACAGATGTAGCATGACCAAAGGTGAAAAAGCAGTGTATACAATACGGAAAGACCACCAGACCGGACGGAGGTTACAAAACAAGGAACACTAAATCCCTGGCCAGCTCCAAGGCGTACACATACAGATCATTCATTCCTGTTGCTCCTACATTTTGCATCAGTCAGAAGCATAAATCATGAGCTGTAGTTAGATTATGAAAAATAATTAGGAAATCAATAAGGAGATTACAATTCATATCTCATTAATCCTCTCACAGGCAGAATAGATTACAGCTAAAACAAAAGATTAAGTGCTTTGAAATGTACTGCTACAACTAAGATCCACAACCAAGATGAACGGTATTTTTGGAGAAAAGGCAAAAGTAAAATTTTGGTCGGTCTACTTCAAAGTAATAGAATTTTTAAATACATTGTTTATAATTGACTTAGAGTTCTTTAAGCACGTTTCATTTATTGAGAAAGCATAATTATCTAACACTGCAGTCTACAACCAAAAAACTAAAATATGCGCAGGCTGTCAGGGGTTTTATTGCCCTTGCACCAAAATGTTTTGTAAACAAATTAGATCCAGGTGTCTTTCGGTGCTGTTATTTTGCTGCTCCTACACATGCAGTTCCATATGGGGGCTTGCTTAGGTAACTAGGCAATATACTGTGTTCTTCTTATTTCTTAAAGTACACGATTCATCCTGTTACCAGTGGGAACTTTTAACGCAAATCAACTGTATGTGCACTGAAAAAGAGCCAGGATTGCAATGTGTACTTAAATTATGGCCTTATTTTAGTCCAGCTAAATACCTGATCCCACAGCATGTGCGAGTTTCAGCTCTCTGTGTGCTACCACCATGACCAGACTGGATCTGCAACTGGGTCCATCTATTTACTCTCATCACATACCCAAGTTTAGCAGACAAGAAGCCACCACAAAATAGGCAGATACAGAACACACCTATATTCATGCTTAAAGCAACCACCTCCAAACTTCGGGTGCTGCTGGCAGGCTGCTGACTGGGCCCCGAGAGGTCCACTATGGTCACACACACTTACACAGACATTCAATATACAGCTTCAGAAAGCACATCTGACACCCGAACTGCTAAAAAGCTCTAGCAGAAGGCAGCACTATAAGTTAGGGAAAGAATAACTACAAAAAGTTCTGGTACCAGCTACATTGGCCAGAAACCGTCAACAGAAAAGAGCGCAGATTCACGTGGCTGGTGATTAAAAATCTCCAAAACTGCTGTGGAAAGGGAAGAGTAAAAGAACAAGAAATGGGAACTCTCTGGCAATTGAAACCCCACATTTATACAACAGCCAATTTGGGCCCAGGTCACCAGACCACAGGTGATGGCACTACAAAGGGAAAGCAGCCAGAAAGAGACCAGGAATTGTTCAGCTCCTGTGAAACCTTCTCTCTGGCCCATCTACACTTAAAACTATCAATTTTCTTCTGTACATATAAAAAAGCCACTGCCTCTTGTGTATTACTGCCAAAATTTTCTACCTGCAAAGTAAAATCAACGACAGTTTTTCTTTTTTTTTAATGGGTAGTAGGAAGCCCCTCTCCATTGGAGACTGTTCTGTATCAGTGTGGCATAACCAGTCTTTGAAAACACCAGAGTCGGGTTTAAGAGTACATTCAGGTAAAAGCCCATCCTAAATAGCAGTATTTGTTTAACCGTGCATGTAGCCAGGGAGTCCCAGTATTGGATTATTCCATACTGGCATGGTTCTACCACAGCATCTGCCTAAGACAGCCTCTGCACAAGAGCTGTGCTCAGCAGGCTGGAGAAGAACATGCAAGTTGTGGAAGCGAGTTAACGGGCAGCTTCCTCCTCGCTGCTTTGCATGGCAGTAAGGAAGGGGTTTGCTTTTCTCTAGAAAGGAGAAGAGCAGACACGTCTGGGTTTGGTGGTGTTCAGTTTTTTTAAACAAATAATAGAACCAGAGAAACATCATCTCACCTGGGATGACCCACGGGTTTGCAGTGTCTCCAGATCTATGAAACACTGTTACTACAGGAGTTTTAACGAAATAAAGCAAATCACTACATGTGCGCACAGAAGAGAAGGGAGACCTGAAGACCTGGAGGACTGATCATCTATTACGTTTACATCATGAGATTAAATGTTCATTTAAGGTCTCTTCATTCCATTTGTTTATGGAAGATTTTGAGAGGAGCCAAAGCATGGAACAAGCGCTCCTCAAAGCGTTCCTCAGCTAAATAAATGGCAAGTAATGCAGAACACATGGCCAGAAAATAGCAGGTGATATTCAGGTAAAAAAAAATGCACAACACTGACATGATTTTCACACATCTAACATTCTTCTGCTACCCGAGACCTCTGTAGAAACACACCTGGCATACATATAATAGTTTTCCTTTAAGAAAGGCTACATGCAGTGCCCTCAAACAGTCACTGTACCAAACCAGAATGCTCATCAGGTGGTTAGGGAGCATGCTGCCAGGCAGCTTCATGATGTTAGTGTAACAGTATTTTTCAAAACTACTCAAAGTCAACTCCAATATGCTTCATGTTTAAAAATAAGTAATTTTTGCCATCAATAGCTTATGTATTACCTGTAAAAGATAATACGTATTCAAAAGGAGTTTTTACTGTGAAACATTACTCAGATGTGTCAGGACCACAAACATGGTAGCTGAATCCATCACTTCACATGTGCCATCTGACAACACGAATAGCATGTGGCTAGCAAGAAGTTTAAATTAATGCATGAGACTGAAAAGAAGTATTTCCATTTTGGCTTTTAATTCCCAAAAGACTGTAAAGCAGCACATAAAGATCTTGACATCCTCAATATTTTAAGTTGGTCTGACAGTTGCAGCAGTCCAGATGGCTTCTGTCCATTGCCTGTGGTCCTGTCACTGGGCACCACTGGAAAAAGCCTGGCTCCATGCTCTTGCACCATCCCCTCAGGTATTTCTACACATTGCTGAGATCACTCTGAGCCTCCAGGCTGAACAGGGCCAGCTCTTTCAGCCTGTCCTCACAGAATCACTGAGTGGGTTGTGTTGGAAGGGACCTTAAAGATCACCCAGTTCCAGCCCCCTGCCATGGGCAGGGACACCTCCCACCGGACCAGGTTGCTCAGAGCCCCATCCAGCCTGGCCTTGGACACTCCCAGGGATGGGGCATCCACAGCTGCTCTGGGCAACCCGTGCCAGTGCCTCATCATCCTCACAGTAAAGAGCTTCTTCCTCGTATCTAAATCCACCCTCTTTCAGTTTACAACTGTTACCCCTTGTTCTATCACTACATTACCTGATAAAAAGTCCTGTGTGTCCCTGTCCACCCCCATCTTTCTTATAAGCCCCCTGAGGTACTGGAAGGCGGCTGTAAGGTCTCCCTGGAGCCTTCCCTCCAGGCTGAACCACCCCAACTCTCTTGACCTGTCCTCATACAGGAGGTGCTCCAGCCCCCTGAGCATCTTCGTGGCCCTCTGGACACACTCTTAACGACGCCCATGTCTGCCTTGTAGTGAGGGCTTCAGAGCTGAATGCAGCACTCCGGGGGGGGTCTCACGAGAGCAGAGAAGAGGGGCAGAATCACCTCCTTCGACCTGCTGGCCACGCTGCTTTTGATGCAGCCCAGCAGGCAGTTGGCTTTCTGGGCTGTGAGCACACACTGACGGCTTGTATTTTTCATCCACCAGTACCCCCAGATCCTTCCCGGCAGGTCTGCTCTCGATCCACTCATTGAAGCATAAATACAGGCTGAGCAAATTGCCCTGATCCAAATGAAGGAACTGAACTTCAGCTTTCAGATCCTTCAGAATTCAGACAGTGGTAAAATAAACATAAGCAGAAGCCACAAGCAATTCAGTTCATCATATTACAAGGACTAAATAGCTCCCCGGTAAGACCCTGCTTAAGTAACGTTCACAATAAAGCGCACTCTTGAAATAACACATTTCTACATAAAAACTGAGGACTTGGACACTTTATCATCACCACAACTTGTGAACGAGTTGAAGCTTGTCTGCTGATCTGTGGCGACCATACCAGGTACACCACCTGGCCTCAGGGGAAAATCAGGGTTTAAGAACATCTAAAACATACTACTATTTTACATGAAAGCTTATCAGATTTGAATCGTGAAGAACATACCATCTCTATAGATTTCTCAGCCACTGAACAAATTCTCAGCTCCCAATGCAATACCCTTCAAATTGCGTGCACACACTCACACACACAAAATCCAAAAAAGTTTGACTGGATTTTAGTATCCTGCTTGGAGAAAAACTTACATTAGATGTTTCAGTGAGTTAATACTTTCAAAGTTAATACCTCACAGTTCTCCCGTTCTCCCCTTCCCTGTAAGTTTCAGTGAAGAATGAAGATCACGCTTTTGCTGGAAGACATACCCTCACAAAGTCTGAAATTAAAATCTGGCTAAAAGTATAGCTAAGAATGATAGAGCTCTGCTCAGTTCCTGTACTTTGTTTGGCAACAAAAAACCTGTTCTAATAGCTGTGATTTAGCTATGCTCACTTCACATGAAAAAATATCATTAAACACACAAATGTCTTCCCTTTTTTCTGTCCATGAATATTGTACAGTGGGTAAATTTATAGCGTATGCCTTTTATCAAGCTTTATAGCAGGAGCTGGGTAAGTTAACTCTTCTTAAACCCCTTGAGTTTGCCAATAGGCCAAATTCTAGAAAAAAAAAGTTACTCATTCACATATTGTTTTTTACCAGCCCTTTTCAAGTTTTTTATCCAGCTATACAGAATAATAGGAAGAAATACTGTGTTTTTGAAAACTGTAATAAAGTCATATATCCCAAAAGCACCGTGCAAGTACATACAATCCTAAATGCTCAAGACATTTGAAAAAAGGAAAAACAAATGCTTTTGTTTTCATTTGAAAATCATGTCCTGGCTATTTCAATGGTCATAAATCCTAAGGTTTGCAGACATCACCTTGTTCCAGTCTCATAACAAAACATTCAAACAGACATTTCTGTACTCCACAGTGCCATAAAAACACGTGCGTTTAGCACTAAATGGCTGCCTTTCAAGTTAAGCTAGAAAAGAAAAGCAATCTTGTGAGAAATCCACAGTCATACATTGCTTCTACAAATCAGTCTGAGGAGCACCATTAAACTCCCTTCTCTTTCGATGCTGACAAATCCCACTGTGACCTTTCAGAAGCACCTGCTATGCAGAACATCATGATAAATATCTCTGAGCGAGAAAGCAAGCCACACTATTCCACATTTGATCCATTCTTCAACTTTTTTTTTTTTTTTCAATGCATTCTATTAATAGATATTTCAACAAGTACTACTCAACTCGACTTAAGAATTGGCCATGAATTTCTACTCTACATTTGCTCATTCCAAACGCAAGAACTGAATGTTAGGGTTACTCAACTGCTGGACTGAGTGCTAGTTTATGCCCACTTTCCCATTTGCAATCTCACACAAAATAATTACACAACAGAATCACACCCCTTTTTTTACTTCAAGGAATTAAACAGACTGAGCTCTTAAAAATCTCACATTTTGAAGCACCCTTTCCAGTCTCCAGTATTCTCCTGACTCTTCTCTGAATCCCATACAACTTTTATCCATATTACAAGGTGAAAGATGTTACAAAACTCATACCACTGCTAAATGAGAGGTACTCTCAACTTTTGCCCAGCATCAGTTCCCACACTAGACACTACCATCCTGAAACACAAGGCCTACAATGCCCTGTTAATCCTAAAGCAAAACAGAATGTTCCCTTTGCACCAGTTTACCAAGCAACCCATGTAATCAGCATCAGAAACCCCATCTTCTGCCATTTACCCACGTCCCTGTTTCTTATCTAGGGAAATTATCTGATTATATTACTTTTTCTTTCAGATTACCAACTAAACATGGAAGATAATCAAGAATTAAATCTTGTAATACGCCATAAGGACCAGGAGTTTGATAGAAGTTCTGTTTGCCGCTCCTGATTATGGCACTCAGAAAAAAGCAAAATACCATTAAAAATCTGGAGTGTTTGTTAACAGCAAGTAAATGTATTCATGCTTTCTAGTATACAAACAAGGTGACACTTACCAGATATTAAGAATAATACTATCCTTTTTACCACTTTGTAATCCATCTAGTAAGTACCACACTTGGTCTAGAAACTAGCACAATAAAAATAAACTACATTTCAAAACATTTCTCTCACAGAATGTCCAGTGACTAAATCTTTATCATAGACATACACCTTGAATTATTTAAGTTAATTGCTAATAGATATAATTCAATATGTTTTAGCAGCCACTGCATTATTTACCCCATCACCAATAATCACCAGCCAGAGAATCACCCTTCTCTTTGCTGCTTCTTACTCTTGAATATTTAGCCTTCTTTTGGATTTCCTGTATTCTACAGGTAAATCACTCGCTTAATCAGTGGGTCACATCATTTGTTCAAGGAACTGAAACAAGAGAAGAAGGCTCTTCTCCTGCTCCAAAAATAAGCTTCTAAATTACCTTAAACGGCCCCACAGATGGGGAGGTTAGCTGGGGGCTCCTGGGAAGCCTCCCTCTCAGAAGCCAGGCTGGGTAAGGCAGCATGCACGTGTGCATTCTGATCTGCACACCAGCCACACTCATCACCAACACCTCGTTCTTCGGGGCTGATAGCTACTTTAAGAGAGCTGCAGGTTTATGCAGTTTCTTTGTGTGCCCCAAAGCTGCCCCTCTCAGCTACAACAGGCACGGCAACGGGGTCGCTTCCAAACTATCATCGCTGTGAGAGCAGGAACAGGCCAGGTGCAGGGGTTACGCTACCCTTCTTTGAAGGAAGGCAGGCATGCAAGTTCTGAGATGAGGCAAAAGACAGATCAGCCCAGTAGTAGTTTTTCTTGACATCTACTTGAATATGAAGCTTGAGACCCCAAACTTTTAGCAGCTCTATGACAGAAGCACCTGCTGTAGCCTTTCCTAAATATCAGCATCACAAAGCAGTAAGAGGTCTTGAAAAGTATGACTTAAAGCTCAATAACCTGAGAGCATAAAGTAAAAATATATTCAGCAATACCTATTAAAAAAAGAACAAGATAAGAGGCTATAAATTAAAAGAAAACATGACTACCATCACCAGGGTAAGACAGAATCCAGTTTAGCTGGATAACCAGGAACCAGAAGGGAAGACCGCACTATCTCTTAATTCTGTATTTAAGCAGTGCAAAAGCTTGAAAAGGTGAAAAAAACCCGTAGCCGTTACAGCTGAAGAGTCTCCAGCCATGACTGTTGAGAAGTACGCATTCTTTGCGTGTGAATTCGCTGAAGAAAAATACGCACATGCACACACGTATTTATGCACACATATAACTAAATAAATTATACCTGAGCGGGAGGTACAGCAGCTGCTGGTAAAGGATTAGAGATCATCGGACCGAAGATATCCAGGTCATCATTCAGCGCTGCAACAGCAGCAGTGCCCCCATTTGTAACAGATGCTTCAGCTGGACCATCTTAAAAAGACAACAGAATCACATTTAAAGTGAAAATTGTTAATATTTTAACAGCATGAGAATAATTAAAGCTGCCCATTCCATCCTACCCTGCCCTCAAAGATGTATACAATTTCTGAGATAAGACATTTTGCAGACTGTGATATCGTTCAGATTTTGAAAGAACTTCTTTCCCTAAGAAGCTGGTATACTAGTGTGCTTCAGAAAAAACACAATCAACATCAAAACACTTAAAAGACTCCCCTAAGGACAGGCATGCCAACTTACCAGTACACATTACTCTTTTTCAAGTCTCTTTTTCAAGCACACCAACATTTTAGTGAGAATTTAAACAGATGTCTTACTGAGAAGGCCCAAACTTAGTAGCCAAGCCAGTCTCTGACAAAATACACTGATCTGCGTTCTTGAATTAAAATTTGTATTTTAAAATCCATAAAGTTATTCTTGATATGCTAATTTACTCAAGGGTACATAATTAAACTTTGCATTAGGAAAAAAGTTTATCCTTCCTCTTCTTTCAAACATACTTTGCACTGACTTTATTCCACAGCTCCACACGAACAGCCCTGCCAGGCACACTGGGCTAATTATCCGTAAGAATCTATGGCTCTTACTCTATATAGTTAACCTTCTACAGCCTTGGTGCTTGTAACCACTTTAACACATGAATACATTTAGCGATCTAGGTGAAAGTGGGTATGTGCAGGACGCTTTGAGAAGAACTGCAAGAAAATACTTAAAAAGATGTAGGGACAAAAATACCACGACAAGGTTTTAAGGAATAGAGCAACTACTTCCCATTTGATATTAAGCTGTCCAAGAACAAGTGGCAAGAATTGCCTATTAAGTTTTGTACCTAATCATATCACAAGTGGGCTGCCGTCACACAGAGCTCGACAAATATAAAGTTAAGTCTAGATTATGCTGAATGCTATGAATATTGCATAGTGTTAACAGCAAACTTAAGAAAGCTTTTTTTTAAGCAAAATAAGAACTTCAGTCTCAATGTATCCAATACTCATGGCAGAAGTCAGACTTCTCTGGCAGAACAAACTGGCTGAATTAAGTCAAAATTTTCTCTCCAAACAGAACCACCATGACAACTAGCATGGCTGTTTATATATCACAGGAGGATCAATATTCTAAAATCCCCAGATTACAGTACACTGAAAAAACTACCATTAACATCATAAAACAATTTCTACCTGATGCTTTAGCATGTTTAAATAAACTTCCTTCTCACTGTATGTGTTGTATCCACTGTTCTCTTTATTCACACTAAGTTTCTGTAAAGCAAATGTTACCTTACCTAGCACCCTAATTAAACGATGTGGGTTGTTTTGTTTGCTATTAAAGTCACACAATTACACATAGGTAGCTAACTTCAAATATATCCATCAGCAACTTCAGATGTACATTTACAAACTAACACAGCAATATATTCCCAATTTTAAACACAACAGAATACAGATGGCCACCTTTAAACTTTAAAAAGCATCAAAGACCAAAAAAAATAGCTGCTATGTATTTCAGAAAAGGTGTCAACTTCCTCCTTCTGCTGAACTTTAAGAAGTTATTTTCCAGTGCCCTACACCTGCAACAGTTACCTACCTGAGTGAAAAGATCCATTTCAAGAGCAGAGGTCAATCACTGGAGTATCAGCATTAACAGTTTAGTTGTAACATATGAAACGTATGTCTTACTACCCCAGAGAAACATGTAAGGCTGAAGGCAGGTGTGAGATTTAGGCACTTTAAAGTTTCTAGAACTCTAACGCAGACAGACAAGTGGTCTGATTAATAAAGAGCACAGCTGAGATGCAGTATTTAATTAAGACCAAATCATAGGAAGCTTCCTACATTTATTTAAAATATTACAATGGCATCTCTCACATAATTGCAACATTCTTTCCCATCTGCTAAAGAACAGTCACGTAAGAATCAGTATTTTGTTTTTTCTAAGAAAAAAAGATATAATAGAAGAAAAGAGTAAGTTATTACTTAGAAAGGTCTCTCTTTGCTCTCCTCTACTTTTTATTTAAGAACACAAATAACTGGCAGACTACAGCAAGATTTGTCTCCCTACAGGCTGAATATCATAATTTTTCATTACTTTGTTCTGCCACATGCAAGCTCACTGCAGTTGGAGACTACCTGTCTGGCAGCCCAGAGTATCGACAAGCTGGAACAAAATAGCAGAAGCAGTAAAAAGCACCAGTCAGTTGATCAATCTGGAAACCACTTGAGTGAGGAAACCATCGCAGAAGACCGACATGACTTTCGGCTGTTAGCTCATACAAGAACATAACATGCATGCTGAAACGATCCATTCAGAAGATCGCCACTCAGATGCCTTCTCATTTCTGTCTGCCTCCCAACTCCAATGGATGGTGGCCCCCTTTTAGCTGCCTTGTATGAAAGTATTTATTTTAAAGATAAAGAATGTCACTGCTGTATATCTGAAAACCTGACACAGAAGTCACGAATACCAAAATCCAACAATGTACAAGACGTCAGAACCTGCCACCATCCATGCATATCTGAATTCAGTCTTTGCTAATCTGCGTGCCTTAGTATATACAGAAAATTTGGCAAAGCTATAGCTGCTGCAGAAACCACAACTCTGAACTGAGTTTAGCATATGTAAAATCCACAGCATATTTTTTAAGCACTTACTGCATCTTCTTCATACAGGGAATTATGAAACATCCAAGTGGAAGGGTGCTGATTTGCAATTCTTTGGGAGCTAGATGCTTGCTTTTGTGACTACTTCAGATATTTAATTAGAGTATAAAATAATTTATGTATCAAACTTGAACATTAATAGCTTTGTATTTGCTAATTCTCAAAACCACTTCATGTGAACGGGAAAGAGACCAAATTCTGCACGTTAGCAATGGCAAGCGGATCCAATAACGAGAACCAAAATACCTTGAAGGCAGGGATACGAGAAGGACAAGTGAGTGGCATTTGCAAGAAACTGAACCTCAGCAAGCATATCTATTGCCCAAACTTGTGCAAATTTCATGAAGATAACTGTGCTATCTGGAAGAGCTAAGACCCAACAACTGCACAAAGGCCATGGGAATGGCTTGGCAATATTAGCTCTTCTATGCGGAGTAAATGGTGAGTGGCTTGACAATAACCATAGGGATGAAGTAGCCACCTCAGCCAATTCTATTACTACATCATGATTTGATTTTGCCAGGAGAACTGCTGTTCCACCAATTCTGAAAAGCAAAGTTACAAACTCATCTATGATTATGACAAAGCTACTTACACCTTAGTGCAAAGGTCTCCTCCTTCCCTTATTTCTGTTCTGATGAATGGAAGTCAGTGGACAGTATAATGACCAGATGTATAATCTGCTCCACCATTCCACCCACAGCAGTGCTTTAAGATGTGTGTAAATAAATAAACTGGCAGTTTAAGTAGCAAGCTTCTTCTGAGGTCAGTTCTGCAGACAGGCAGTTCCAAAAAAAATCTCCCCAAAGGATCACCATTTCAGATAAATTTAGGAACGAACGATGCATAATTTTCATGCAAAAGGACTGTCTGGAATTAATAATTTAATGTTTTCATTTTCTCAGTGAAGCACATGCATTTAAAAAGTCTCTCTCTTGTCATATACCAAAGTGGTTCAGTTTCCCTGAATGTAAAAAAGTTTAATATATAAGACTGAAAATTTAAATGCAATCATTTACTAAAACAAGCATTTCACATATTTAGAACATTCACAAGAGAACACATTTGCAAGAACATAGTATTTTTCAAGCTTTTAATATGCTGCTTACAAATTAATACTACAAAACCACAGGTTTTTGCTAGATCACTTCTGTATATGTGTTACTTGGTAGTATACATACCTCCTTCATCTCTTACTGAATTTTACACTACAGATACATATTTCCCTGTCTGTATCAGTACAGAAACCAGACATTTTTAATTAGCATTTACAACACAGTTTTAAGGCTGTATGAATAGTACTAACAAATAATCCTGTCTTACTGATTTCTCAAAAATGTAATACTTGGAACATTGATATCTATTAAAAAGCGACTTTGAAAACATTCCCCCTTGAAACTAAAAGATTCCATAAAGAACTAAATTTTAGAATATAGAAAATCCTAACTGTTTTCACTTCAGTTTATTACTTGTAGCAATATTAGTATCTTAAATTTTTATATATATATATATGCCCATGCAGGCATACACATACTTGTATTCCAACACAATAGTTCACACTAATTACACAGAGATTACAGATATTCTCAACTTCAAAGCACCAGGTCACTGATTAGGAAGCACTTCCTCCTTTCCCTCCTAATTTTAAAATATTTCTGTAGCATAAGAAAGATATTCCAGCAGACTTCTGAGTTCTAAATTATTCTAAGTATATTACTTTTCATTCAACTTGTGCTGCCTACCATTAAAAACTAATTAGAAGGGGTGATGTGTATTTAACAGAAGGGAACACAGCTACAGTCTTTCCAGGAAACAGGTCATAATCAGACTAAGCTATATAGGCCTCCCTGAACATACTGAGAAATTTATAGCTTCAGCCATCACAGAATTACTTTGAAACAACTAACTTTTAATCAACACTACTTCCACCACTTTTCCAGAGAATGCATCTGTAGCAAGGAATGGAGATGTGGCAGAAGCCATTGCAACCAGAGTGCTGGCAAGGCAGAGCTTCCACGCTCGGTCAGAGAAGGCAACATGACAAGTCAATAGATGCTGTTCTTCACTGTTGCTCCTAGCTGTGGTCCCAAATCTTCACTTCTTACAATGTCTGACAACATGACAGGTAATATCCACCTGCTGCCTGCCATACTGCGCAACAGCAGATGCTGCTTCTGATTTCAGATTAAGAAGTCTTGTTCAAATTTGACATCAGAAACAAAAGCTATTTACTAGGGTTCCAGTGAAGTTTACCTTTACAGTGTTTCTCGGTATATATTTTATCAGTGCCTGACACGACAATTTCCAGTTCAGTGCTGCCTTTTGTTATGAAAGCTTCCATACACACCATTAATCTTTGGTATATCTGTCTGTATCCATCTGTACCATGTGACCAGCAGAAAAGCTTCAAAGGGATAGCAAGAAAAGGAAACAACAAGAAATATCTGCTCTAAAACTTTGTGTAACGTTTCTGAAACTAATTTTCTATGGGACAAACTATTCACAAGAAGTTTGTAAGCTGCCACGTGTTTTTTATATATACAATTGCTCGTGACAGCCATACCAATACCTGCAACAGAGGGAGAATATGCATATGATTATTTATTACCCCAAATTACTAAAAAGGTAAATCTGAGAGAAATAGTTAAATACTTGAAACAAAATCTGGGGCAAAAGTACAAACAAAGTTTGTCTGTCCAAAATTACTGTGGAATTATTTAACTGCATTAGTAAAATTTTATTCACTGCTAAAACCTTCACAGAACTGAAAAAGCATTCATGGGGAGGCCATGTCTATATAATGCTTCTTAGAACAAAAGGTGGAAAGCCAGAAAGCTAACAATGCTGTACGCCTCAAGTTGTTATAAATGTTTTTATTTTGGGTATGCACATTCCTTACCTAACCATAATCTTAACATAGCAGCAATACTACAAATGTTAACATGCTCAGAAGCTCAGGTAGTGGGGTCACACAAACTTCATGAGGTTCAACAAGGCCATGTGCAAGGTCCTGCACCTGGGTCAGGCCAACCGCCAGTATCCATACAGACTGGGAGATGAAAGGATTGAGAGCAGCCCTACAGGGAAGGACTTGGGGATACTGGTGGATGAAAAGCTGGACATGAGCTGGCAGTGTGCATTTGGAGCCCAGAAAGCCAACTGCGTGCTGGGCTGCATCAAAAGAAGCACGGCCAGCAGGTCGAGGGAGGTGATTCTGCCCCTCTGTGCTGGTGAGACCATGCTGCAGTCCTCAGTACAGAAAAGACATGGAGCTGCGGAGCAGGTCCAGAGAAGGGCCACAAAAAAGATCAGAGGGCTGGAGCACCTCTCCTATGAAGACAGGAGAGAGCTGGGGTGGTTCAGCCTGGAGAAGAGAAGGCCCCAGGGAGACCTTACAGCCCCCTTCCAGTACCTCAGGGAGGCCTACAAGGACGCTGGAGAGGGGCTCTTCAGCAGGGTCTGTAGTGACAGGACAGGGGGGAATGGCTTTAAACTGAAAGAGGGTAGATTTAGATTAGATATAAGGAAGAAATTCTTTGCTATGAGGGTGGCGAGGCACTGGAACAGGTTGCTCAGAGAAGCTGCCCCATCCCTGGGAGCATTCAAGGCCAGGTTGGATGGCGCTTGGAGAAACCTGTTTTAGTTGAAGATGTCCCTGCTCATTGCAGGGGGGTTGGACTAGCTGACCTTTCAAGGCGCCTTCTGACCCAAGCTATTCTATGGTTCTATGAGTCTATGATCTATATATACATATATGACACTTATGTACTTATAAACGTAACTTTATTATATCTTAAATGCAGGTTTCCAACTTATGACCAACCATGCTGCTTCGGTCCTTACCAAACAGTACCAACAAAAGCACATTTCTCTGTTATGCAACATCCAGCTACACTTCATACCGTGATTAAGCTCTCAAAACTTCACAGAATTCCTTGAGAGAGTATTTCCCCCACACAAGCAGACAAGCAGCTTTTAGCAGATCATACTTGACCTCCAGCCATGCTGGATGAAGGCCCCACACATCACATTCAGTTAACCACAACAACATAATACATCTCTTTTCTTCTGGTCATTCATTGTGACTTACTACAATGGTTATTCCAGAATGTGCAACTGCCTGTTTTATGAAGGGCACATCTAACCAGTAAATGATGCAGAATATGTAAAACGCACTTTCCTTCTTTCTGATAATTCTCCAAGGTAATGTAGTTTAAAAATAGTAATTTATCTTTTTTCTGAATGTTGAAATAATTTCTAAGTGACATACCTTGACAAACAGAATATCCAAAATTGCCTGTGTGATATTCCAAGAAAAGATTACCACTATCATACACAGCTATAATATAATTTTTTTACAAGTATTTTTAAAAACTGGATTTACATCAATCTGGAGTAAGCGGAGACATCTACCTTGTAAGACAAAACCCCTAAAAGAAGCACAGAGCGCAAGGTTAACACCAGAGAGATGAAAATTCAGCACTGTCAATGATGTAAGTGCTTAAGAACTATGGTTTACGTGCTGGGACTTTCACACTGGAAAATGTTTCCTGTAATTCCCCTATTAAAAATCAATGTTATGAAATCCCATATTATTGATTTTAGCATCAATTTTAAGTCCCCACAACTTCAATAGGCACTCTTTCAGCATGGACAAGATGCAACTAATTGTAGCGATCCCTAAAAAAGCAGCTTCAGATTTAGCCTACAGAAATAGGCTGCGATTTCTTACAGCTTGGGAAGAGAGGGAAGCAATTTGGGGTTCCACAGCAAGAACACCAACTCTATTGCTTGTTAAGAGCTATATATATATGTAGAAGACTATATAGCTTGTACATGTCTGTTTTCCCACCTTTCTGCGTATGGAATACTGAACTAAAATCTACTCTGAATCAAAAGGCCAAAACCCACGAAGGTTGCTGGATCATCAAAAAGTGAATATCCAAGCAGCATCTCAATAATAAACCCCCTGAACAGGAAGGAACTCAAGGGAACCACATGAATCTGTATCTCAAAAGGCTCAGAAGAAACACAAACATGATAGTACAGGCACTGAGGATATTATGCCTTCTGTGCTGTTACAAGATTTAAAGATACAATTTGCCTAAGCATATTATCTTGAAAATTTTGCAATTTCTAAAGAAAAACAAAAAACAATCTATTTTTAGAAAATTATCTTGTCTGGCTACAATCTTCACTGGATAAATCCTATCTCACAGGATGTTTACCTTCTGATGAGGTCACTATTACAAACCCAACAAACAAAAAGAGCAATAACCCAAAGCTTAACACTACACCCAAAGCCAGCATTGAACCTACTCAAGAAAATACTTTGCAAGAAGTTGGGCTGTTTTGAAAGCCAAATTTATTCTAGCAGGAATTGTGATCCATTCAAATTACTTAATCTGCTATCATAAGTGATACTGGTCTGCCCTAGTAAAAGCTGCTACTGTTCTTCATTTGCAGAAATGAAGTCCTAAGAGAACGAATCCTCATTAGAAACATGTCTGCTCAGTACAAAGAATGAGCTATGCTATCACAGACATTTTAATATTGCTTGATATGACATATCAAACATTTTAATCAGCAGTGTGCCGCTGCAACAACAAACGGGATTCCGGGCTGCATCCGCAGCGGCATTACTAGCCGAGACAGAGATCATCCCGCTCTATTTAACGCTTGCCAGGCCACATCTGTGCCCAGTTCTGGTCCCCACAATTCAAGAAAGATGCAGAGAGACTGCAGAGGGTCCAAAGGAGGGCCACACAGATGGTCAAAGGGCTGGAGAACCTGTCCGATGAGGAAAACCTGCTTGAATTAGGTCTTTTCTCCCTGGAGAAGAGAAAGCTCAGGAGAGATCTTATCCCAGTATGCCAGTACTTAAAAGGCAGCTACAAAGGAGGACAGAGACTCTCTATTCACCAGGAGCCACACAATCTTTTTAACAAGGGGCAAAGTGTACAAACCGCACCAGGAGAGGTTTTATCTCGACATAAGAAAGACATTTTTTACCGTGAGATCAATTACTGGAATAACCTCCCCACAGACGTGGTAGAGTCTCCATCACCTGAGGTTTTCACGATGCAATCAGACAGGACGCTAGATAATCTCACCTGGGCTCCCCTTCCCACAGGCTGGAATAGATGGCTTTTCAAGGTCCCTTCCAACCTGGGCTATTGTACAGTTCTATGATATATTGGGTTGAAGCGATCTTCATTTTAATACTATCTGAAGGAGTCTACTGCCGGCATTAATTAAAAGACAACACTCCAAATGAAACACGCAGGTCTGCTTGCATTAACACGTATCTCATTTGCAGCTCAGTGGATTTCAAGTGCTACTAGCTTATTACACTGCATTTCAATTTGTTATTTAAAAGATCTTTAAACACTCCCTCCTCTAAAATTATTGGGTTTTAACATACAAATTATAAACTTTGCCCTTTGTATATCTCACTGAAGAAGCACAGCTGTTGAACACCAATTATAACACTCTTTCTATTGCATATTACATCTCAATTTAGGCTATGTAATCTGAGTTTATTATCATATCATAAAACAGCGTTACCAAGTTTCGTTCCAAAACATGACTAAAAGGATAGAGAATCCTAGCAAACTCAAAACCACACATTGATTAAATTTTAGCTCTTAATTAGGTTGTTGGTCTGGTAAAGGAAAATAAAGGAAAAGCAGTTTTCCATCAAGTCTAAATTACCCTTTTTCTTTTTTTTAATAGGTTCATTCTATATCCATAATCTAACTTCTACTGTGTTAATTAAGATTTGCTTGCCTATGGCGGCAGATTACTTGGAATGAGATATGGACCGCAACACACACATAATGGGTACAAAAGTAGTATTTCACAGCTCTTCTACACCCAAAGGGAAAATAACATGCATTTTGAATGATAGTGTGAATTCTAAAACAGAGAAGATATTTATTGTTTTCTTGCAACATTATTCATATCTTAAAACCAAAACTTAAAAACCAACAAAACATTTTTCTATGAAGCCAATTTTCTAGAATAAATACATTTAAAAGTTTACCAGCCTCTCCCAATATCCTGTAGAAATTACGTAGCTATTTAAGAATAACCATGACATTGATACATATTGAATACTCTTAATATCCACTCACAACTCTTAGAAACCTTCCCTAACAGTGAACAACAAAAGGAAATAAAATAGTTACTGCAATATTTCATTCTACGAGTTCCATTTTAAGATGCTATGAAATGAAAAAACACACTTTCAGTAACACTAGGTAAATGAAAGACAGATTTTATGAATATGACCTTCAACAAGCAGAAAAAAGCATAAAAGCATGGTATAGACAGACAGTGCAAATTACATTATTTGGGTCCAACAGTTTATTTACAAGACAAATACACAGTTACCTGCCAGTCAGAAAACAAAAAGGTCTATTAGATAAAAAAAGAATGATGGTCACAGTCAGTGTACAACACTGAAATGCCCAATATATTTAGTTTTATGAGATAATAGTCAGCTGCGGTCAGACAGTTTACTGTTTTTTTAACTAGTATAGGTATTTTATGATATCAGTTATTTTATAGATATACAATTCAGATGACCTCAGTGTTTTCATTAAAAAGTACACTTGTACCATAAACATTGAAATACCACAATCCATAAGCCTTTTGAAGATCACTTTGATAACTTCCCCTTCCCACAGGAGCTCATTACTCTCCTTAGCAAAACACAAGTATTGATATACCCAGATCCCTACGGCATTTTCCTTTATAGTTACAAATTCATAAGCTCAATCTTATGGTTTTCAAATTCACCTATCAGTAAACACAGATAAAACAGAAGTATCTCTATTAAAATACAAAACAACATACCTGTGTTTGATTTAAAAACAGGTAATTATGTATTGCTTACCAAGTCCTAAGAGGTCAATAGTGGCTTCTGATGACTTTTTTGGACTTGCTTTAGCTTCTGATTGCTGATCCTCTTTCTTCTGTGGCTTTAAAGGAAAAAAAAAAACCAAACCACACAAGTAACCTTTCTGAAAAAGATACAGCGCTTCAAAAATTCTCATTAAACATGCTGCTCCAGTATCAGAAGTAAAAGCCCTTTTTTACATTTGTTTATCGCAATGGAATAAGTTGCAGTTATGGTCATAAAGGACACGGCACATGACTGTAAAAAAATACCCTTACACCTTTACTGGTATGCAGTCATTTTTAAAATAAATCTGAGTTCCAGGATAGGTTAAAAATAAGCTGAAATCTTAAACTGAACCACTGCATATCAGAACATACCTTGTTCAAGACCAAAATTGTTTAGAAAACCACCCGCTAGAAAAATATTCCATGGATTCCCTGATTCTATACTGTATTACAACTTTCACCTTTGAGTATGGGATCTGACGAATAGCAGACTGATTCCAAATGCTACTCAGTATTGCAGAGAAAAGAAATTATATTTGTTATGAGAAAAAAATATGTTTTCTGAAAGTAAATTTTTATATATAAAGAATTTTTTAGAAGTGACCCTTCAAAATAAAGTTTTCTACAACTGACCATACCTCAGTAAACATACCATATAATTTAAATTATTATGAACATCTTTCAGAATTACCAGTATTTCAGAAAAGAATATAATAAAGTTTTGCATGTTTGGTTCTTCTCCAACTCTTTAAGGAACATCACGGTCACAGAGGCTGTAAAAAGAAGCATTTCTGACACTTTGCTTGATTTCATGAAACCGATATTTTCTGCTTAAACTGCTTAACAATTGTGAACATTGAATAAAAACGTTTTTAAACTGAAAAGCAAAACTGTAAGAATTATATTAAATGCGCAAATTTTCATTACTCCAGATCAGATTTATGATAACTACATAAAAGCAAAAGTTTGAAATAAATTAAAACTTGACAGGGTGGGTTCAGAATGCAAACCTTTCAGAGAAATCCAAACACTTCTGCACACATTAGTAAGAACTAAACAGAGTTCAAATAGCACTCTCTTATTTAGTACTTATTATTGTAGCAAATAAATTTCATCACCTAAACTAAACATTTAAAAATGTATTGGGAATAATCTACTTAGGTTCTCTGCTCTGTCAAATAACATTTTCAATAATTATTAAATGCATATTTGTTTCATCACACTCTAAATAAGAAAGGCAGTCAATGAAGATACAAGTTACAAAAATACAAATTTCTACAAAAATAAGATCCTTTAAGATACCCTTTCCCAATATCATTGCTATATTTTTTGATCAGCAGTTTCTTTCCCATTTTGCTCCCTTGCCAGTACTTAAACTAATAGGGTTTTAAGGTCACTTCACAGTTAGTTACTTTAAGAAAGACTGCAAAATTATTTTCAAGCATGTTAGTGCAGCAGATATTTCTAGACATTAATACTGCATTCATTTCCTTGATGGGAGTTTTTCTCCTGAAAGCACTATTCAGCTCCTTTACAGCTACATGGTTTTTACCAACCACTAACCTTCTGTCTGGAAAATGAAAAAAAGCTATTCGTCTCCTAACAATTTACCAGTACTTCATCTGTACAATAGTGGTCACACAAAGCAATGTTCAGCAGCTATCTAGAAAAAAATTCCTTCCTCTTACCCTTATTTTTACCTGCAATACTGTGTGGATCCCCCCCTCCTCCTTCTCTCACCATGACAAACACCAGTTGCTGGAATTTCCTATCCTCCTGTCTGAGATTTAAAACAGCTTTAAACTTCCATATGCCTTTATTTCTGGTTGAGATGTTTCACATTACATACAAGGGCTTTTGTGCAAAAGTATCAGAAGATACTTTTGGTGCTTAAGGCCTGCCATGATTCGTAGATGGACAGGGGCTTCTCTAAAGTCACCTACACTTAGGAATAAATTAAGTAAGGTTAGCACTAATAGGATAAGTTAGAACATGAAGCTTGCATGCATGCAATTATTCTTGATTTGAGAATACCCAAATAACACACCTTTACCGTGGCGTTTCTTAAGACGCTCTAGCTCTCTCTTTGGCCTCATGGATCTTGGGCTACCTGACTGTACTGTGGTCCACTGGCTGAAGGTATAAAGGAAAGCAACGCCTGACTGAAGCATTCTATAGTAGAGATCATGCCGTATTTCTGGCTCCAGTACAGAGGACCTCTAGAGGTCCCTTCCAGTCTATATAATTCTGGCATAAACAAGGTATTGAAACTTTCAGAGAAGAACAAAAAAGTCAGTCAGACTGGTGCTACTTGAAAATTTTATTCCAAATCATAAAGAGAAATGTGATGTTTAATTTCTTTTTAGTACTTTTGCCCCAGCAGGACTAGTACATGACTAAGCTTTATGTAGTGAGTGATCTTTAGAGATGTTAAAGCTAAATATTGCACAGAGTGAGCACAAGTGTGCAACAGCAAAAAACTGTATAACAAGGCAGTGACATTTCTTAAAATTAATGTTTCATTTAGTGCTGTGCTTTATCTAAAGACTACCGCATTTTGCAGAGGTGCAATATAGCATGAAAAATGCCTGGGAATCTTGCTGCACTACGACTCACCTCAGTTTCTAATACTAGTCTGCTTGAATCCCACAGCAATTATTTTTAAGTACTGACATCAGTACTAGATAAACTATTATTTGTCAAGTCCTTTGGGAAAAGGCTGCATGATAGTAAGAGACTAAGCAGCATTAAATAAACTAAATATAGCATTAAAAATCTGCTATGAAGGGAACAGGTACACAATATTGTGCATTTATTTTCAACTGGAGCCTTCAAGGTTACTGGGGCTACTATTTTTTTTTTTTTTTTTTACAACATTCAAGGTTGGCTTAGCAACACGTGAGGTTTTATGAAGTATGAGGTTATAGCAACTCCTAGATGTATTTAGTTCAGCTCATATATTAACAGCTTCTCATTCAAAATCAGTTTTATGGTAGTAGTACATTCTTGTGAAACACCGTTCTTGCAAACAGCAGAGCATCAAAACATCTTTGATATGCAGGCCTTACATTTCCATTTTTCACAGTTGTCACTAATGGCCACTATGCTATTCTTCAAGGTTGTTCTCACATTGGAGTATCTATTGAAAGCAAGCGATGCTCTCTGCCTTAAGTTATTCTGAGATTACTGAAAACTGTTTATTTACAAATATCACTAAAAAAAACCCCGAAGCCAGAACAAGCTTCTAGGGAGTAAATTCTTTTGCATCCTCCACATTGATCAGCTTATTATCTAGCACAACTTGGATTTTTTTTTTTTTTTTTGCCTTAAGAAAAACTGAGTCACTGTTTTGAAAAAAAGCCACAATAACCCATTAGAGTTATCCCAGTTCAACAGGTACTAGGTACTTCTACCAACTTAAGGAGGCAAATAAAGAATTAACTTTGCAACATCTAACAAATATTTTCACCTATAAAGCGCATCTCCGGTGGAGAAGCGGGGACATGCTCATTATTCAGATCCAGTATGGGCATCGTAAATTTTTGCAGTCACGTCGATGACAGGTAACTGGGATACAGTAATACTTTACTGTTGGGGTTTTTTTCCTCCCAGTGCTGTCCTTTTAACCTTTCACTTAAGTATGTCCTTCTGTCACTCCTATCTTCAAGGGCAAGAAGGAAGACCCAGGGAACTACCTGCTGCTCACCCTCACCTCGGTACCTAAGAAGGTGATGGAACAATGAATCCTGGAAACCATTTCCAGGCACATGAAGCACAAGAAGGTGACTGGGAGGAATCAGCATGGCGGCTTCACCAAGAGGAAGCCATGCTTGGCCACTCCAGTAACTTTCTACGTCATGACTGGCTTGGTAGACAAGGGGACAGCAGTGCACTTTGTCTACCCTGACTTCAGTAGGCTTCTGACACTGTCTCCCATAAGACCCTCATAGAGAAGCTGATGAAGCAGGGCCTAGATGAGCAGACAGTGCGGTGGATTGAAAAATTAACTGAACAGCCAGATCCAGAGAGTAGTGATTAGTCTAGCTGGAGACCAGTCACTAGTGCTGTATGCCAGGGGTCAGTACTGGGTCCCGTCCTGTTCAACATCATTAATGAGCTGGATGATAGGGCAGAGTGTACCCTCAGCAAGTTGGCAGGTGACACAAAACAGAGGAGTGGCTGACATGCCAGAAGGTTGTGCTGCTATCCAGCGACCTGAGCAAGTGGAGAAATGGTCTGAGGAACCTCATGCAGTTCAGCAAGGGGACGTACAAAGTCCTGCTCCTGGGCAGGAGCAACCCCAGGCACCAGTACGTGCTAGGGAACCACCAGCTGGAAAGTAGCTTTGCAAAAATGGATCTGGAGGTTCTGGTGGACGCCAAGTTGATCATGAACCAGTAATTTGCCCTTGCAGCCATGAAGGCTAATGGTATCTCACCTGGGCTGCACTAGAACAATTATTTATTGCCAGCAGGTTGAGGAAGGTGATCCTTTCCCCATACTCAGCACTGGTGAAGGCACACCTGGAGTGCTCTGTCCAGTTCTGAGTTTTGCAGCAGGAGAGAGACAGACACAATGGAGAAGTCCAGTGGTGGGCCATAAAGATAATGAAGGGACTGGAGCATCTCTCATATGAGCTGAGAGCTCTGGTACTGTCCAGCCTAGAGAAGGGAAGGCTCAAGGGAGTTGCAACGTGTATAGGTATGTGAAGACAGGGTGTGCAGAGGCTGCAGCCAGGCTCTTTTCAGTGGTGCCCAGTGACAGGACCAGAGGCAATGGGCACAAATTGAAACACAAGAGGTCCCCTCTGAACATCAGGAAACACTTTTTTCTCTGTGAGGATGACTGAGCACTGGCACAGGTCACCCAGGGAGGTTGTAGAGTCTCCCTCCTTGGAGTTACTCAAAAGCTGCCCAGATACAGGCCTGGGCAACTTGCTTTAGGTGACCCCTGCTTGAGCAGAGAGTTGGACCAGATGACCTCCAACCTCAAGCATTTTGCGATTCTGTGATTCACTCAAGTGACAGAGCACACAGAAATTGTCAGCTATTTTATTTGCTCTTGGTAGGCATTTTTGCCAAGGCTGAAGGACTTTCAAGCTTTCTGGCACCCTAACAATCTCTTAATTTTCTCACTGGAAGGGGCTAAAGCAACCTTCTCGGGAATACTGTGATTTCTCAAGAGCTTATCCATCTTGTCTGGTGCAATGCCTAATGCACAGAAACACTGTTTATTGTGTGTGTTTCTTGTACATTGTGTCTTGTAGCAACAAGCCCTTTCTCCTATGAGTAACCATTCCTTACTGGATTTTGTCTCATCTGTATCTATCATAGCCTCTTCCTGAAGCTTGCTCTCAGAGACCATTTTTGTAGCAGCTTTTTAGATTGCTTCAGCAATTAAGCGCAAGCATCTTCTGCAGGAATATTATGCAATATTAATACACCATACTTAATAAACAGAATCTGGGGGAAAAAAAATCAAGTACTACTGCAGGAGAAGTAACAGTTGCTATGAGGACCCTCTGAGAGACATGCCATGCTGACAGTATGGGAAGGTGAGTACTTTAAAGGAGTCAAGAAAGAATGGACTAAGATCAAGAGTAGCTTTTTCTTCTACTGTCTGATCAGAACTTCTGTTTTTTGTTCTCCTGAAAAGGCTGTGTGATAGACTAACACATGTGCTACTCCTTTATAAAGTATCTGCATTTTGGCTTAATATTTAGAAGGTAGACTAATTATCAAAATATTAGATAATCACATGGATAACATTTCCCTAAGTCCTACGTTGACTGTATTTTATTAGAAGTATATAAAACAAGTGTACGTGGCTGTGTGCTAAAAACTGATAAAGGTGCTATCATGGAAAATTCCCTCTTTAAATTTCTGCTCTCATTCAATTCACCATTTAGTATCCAGTGATGACAAATTTCCAATTTTATACCCAAATCAATCTACATCTATATCCTGCCTGCTGTACATCTACAATACAATAAAAACATAATGTGACAGCATGGTGCTAATACCTAAGGAATACTTACAGATAAGGTAACAAGATTAATCACCTTTCAGTATCTAAAGAACAAATATTTATGGGAAGTTCCTATTTTAAACTTTTCCTATAACAAAATTAACAGCTGCAAAATTATGTCCACAGATGAGAAGCTGCGTCTCTTTCCTATTCAAATAAAATGAAAATACTTTGCTGAATATTTGGATCTTCATTTAATTTCTACACACTTTCACTGAAAGTCAATTGGCTTGAAATTAGTGGACAGAACTATATATGCTGGCAATCTGCACATACCTCCACATTGCACCTTGTTCAACTAATGTTTTGTGCTAAGAAACCATCACAAATTCAAAAGCAGGCAACTGTGGAGAGGACCAGGCCATCTATAATTTATTACAATTTTAAAGCAAGCAAGTGCATACTCCTGCTTTAATATTGTTATGTAATGTAAGCCTCTTAGACTCGCATTGAGCCGATGCCTTCATTAGTGGAGGCTGCACCAGCCAGTCTGTTTGTAACTCATAGAGATACTGCCTATGTTTTAATCAATCTTGTTAGTTTTCCTACCATTAGGAAACAGTAGGGTTAATCACTTATCGATCCTATTAATTTTCCTACCAGTTCATCTCCGAGATTTTAAAGTAGTTTCCAGTCCAGTGGAAAAGTTACAAAAATCTGTACCAAAGGTTTGAGATTTATTTTGCTCAAATTCTGACTACATCCTTAAGGATCAAAGAGCATCATTAAAAAAAAACTTCCCAATTTATTTAAAAGAAGAAAGTTTTCCATTCCATCATGAAAGAGTATCTTTTAATTCAGCAACCCACATTTTATGTTGCATTGCTGGGCCCTCTCCTGTATTCTTTACTCATTTTGTGCAGCAATAAAAGTTATTTGAGGGTTTAATTTGATAAATAGGTTAAGAACACTAGGAGAGCAAAAAACCTCCAAATTTATTTGTCCCTAATGGGTCTCAATTTAAACAGCAAAGCTCAGCTTTATACCAACCAATATTACCTTTTACTGAACTCTCACAATGCATTGCTCTCGATATACCACTAGTAACACCATTCTAGTTCAACTTATGTGAAACACCTCCTGAATTAAATGAAACCAACTAAATCAGCAAGTAACAGTGTTAATTACCCTATCCACACATTAAGTTCTAGAGTTGATTTTACAGACTTGTTTTTCTCTTATGTCACTGTAAAGCAAGTTATCTAGTAAATAAGGACCCTTCTTTGACAAGGACAAGAGGACTGATACCTACTTTATACCATACATTTTGCACACTAGTTGCCTGTATCGGTCTGGCTGGGATGGAGTTAGCTTTCTTCATAGCAGCTGGTATGGTGCTATGTTTTGGATTTGTGGCTAAAACACTGCCAAGTAGTGCTGGCACAGCATCGAGGCTTTTTTGTGTTCCCCCACTCTGTCTCTGCAGCAAGCAGGCTGGGGGCAAGTAAGCTGGGAGGAGACACAGCCAGGACAGCTGACCTGAACTGACGGAAGGGATATTCAGTACCGTGTGACATTGTGCCCGCTGAACTTTGCCCTATCAACACATGCCATATTGATGTAATGCTTTTGATAACTATCATTTTAGTTTTGCTATTTTTGCACAATCATGTTTCTTGTTTTGCCAACTAAAGCAAGCCAACCTCTAAGCACCTTGTTTAATAAATTCAAGGACTATATATGTGCACACGTACATATACACATACAGCCAGTAATACTTCACCACTGTTGGTTCATTTTCTTCATAACTGCCTTCTCTTCACTTTCTCTAACATTCTACAGAGTTCACCAAGCAGATACAAGGAGCACATTAGTCAAGTGAATCAACCTATATACAGAACTCACCCTACAAAGCATAGTGAATTCCCAAGTCCCGTTTTCCCACCAAAGCTTAGCATACATAACCCTCAGAGCCCTGAATCTGAGCATTACAGTTTTGCAGTAGACTCATCCAAAGGTGAACTCCCACTCCTTGGAATGGGCGCTATGTTTTCTTGCAGACAGCAAGTCTGCAGAAGATGGGATTGTGAAAAACACTAAGTAACACCTCAAGCACAAAATGCGTACTGTAGGATGTACAATGTCTCAGTCGGGCATTTCATCAGATTTTGTTCAGCCAGCTATTTTTGGACGTAACCATTAAATGAGTAACTGATTCTGCCTCAGAGAAAAGAAGTATAATGAAAGCATTGCCAAGTCAATCCTCCTCCTCCCTCTGTACAAAGATTACAGTATAGCACATACAAAGGATAAGGTTATCTCATGGGCAGGACAAAAAGGAGGGTCACTGCCACCACGACTGACAGACACACACATATTAAATTCACGTACATAACAGCATTCTGTGAGGTCTGTCGCTGGTGTTACTGATTCTCCCTTTCTGCGAAACAACAGCTTGTCCTTTCCCGATGCTCAGCACTGTGCCTATACACATCTGGCTACTAGGTGTAGAAGATGGGTAGTGGAAAGCTTTACACCAACTTGTCTGTTTGACAAAACAGACAACGTACGTGAGGTCTTCTAATAAGAAGGAGAAAAAAAAAAAAAGGAATTTTCAGATTTAGCAGCAACCACGTGGCTCTGCAGTTAACCCCATTCTCTTTTTTTAATTACTATTGTAGCAAAATAGGAAAATAATCCACATTTGTGAAATTATTAAGGACACTGCAATCCTTTCACAACGTTTTTTAGTATGACCATACACTCCAGAACCTATGGTCAGTCTAAACTCTGCATTCATGGTCTACTCTTCTGCACATCCCTGTTCAGAACATCACCCTCCTCTGACAGAGGCAGCTGAGGGCATTTTGCACTGGAACTGACAATGGTGAAACAAACTTGTTTGGTAAGGCCTGGTTCAAAAGTGCCAGCACACAGTGAAAATACTGTGGTTATTTATTGTAAACGAGTGACTTTGGGAGAAAAAGAGAATAATGTTAGGTAATTCAAGTTTCCATTTTCTGCTTCTGCAAAGTTATGCCAATTATCTTCGTATGTACTAACGTGAAGGTTTTAACAGGTCTGAAAGGCTTATCACACCCAATAGAAATGTAACCACCCCAAAAAATACTTTAAAACCAAGTGGAACTTTTTCTGAATTCACTACCACAAGACATTAATGTGAATAATTCAGAAACACTTATTATTAACATTGACCTTATTCTCATTTACATTACCTGAGAACACAGAAGTGGTAGCATACATGGTGCAAGACACAAGCCACATGACTACCTCTGAAGTAGAAAAACTCTCCAGTCAGAGCAGTCGTAAGTAAATCTCTCTCCTACTCTGAAGCAAAATATCAGTTACTGTCAAAAATCTGATCCATCAGCTGTCCACTCCAGTTATCTGCTCCTGTTTTCATACTTTAATATTACACACAAAAAATACTTCTCTGCACACTTTCCTCAATTTTCTACTTCAATGAAAAATTCATATGAATCTACAATTCAGTCTGTTTCATACACATCTGACTACCCATGCATTTCTTATTTCTATACTCTACCTTAACTGCAAGAAGCTTTATGAAAGCTGAAGATCCATCAAATAATTTAGTGAAAAGCACTTCTAACTTACTTAAAAGCAATTTCCAGTTTACTCACTAGAGCTCATAGACGCTTCTATGGTTACTGAACAAAAGCCTTCCTTTGCTTTTATTAGGTGGGAATTGTATGTCTTGTGCATGAAGTAATTGGATTCCTTCCCTCTTCATTACCTGCTTGCAATAAAACTTGCCAGACAGCATAAACATTTGAGAATTCCATTATGAGAAAATAATGTTAGTAATTTACTATAAGCTTGCAATAGGATTGTAGGTATGGTTTTTCCTGACAGCTCATATACTTCTACTATACAAGTTAGTTTAGTCCGTATCTATTTAAGCAATACTTATGTAGGTATTCTAGAATTCTTAAAGAATATTTTTACAGCTTTTGCATCTGACGTAAATAAGTAAAAACTAATCCCTTCATAATATTCAATTTAAATCACATTAAAAATGAAATGTGTTTTTCTGTTTACCCTCCTAAAAGATACCAGCATTTTTTTTGAAACTTGCAACTAAATATGAAGAAACTTAGAGATCAGACTAACTCTTCAAAACTTAGGATGCTTTTACCAAGCGATGAACTTCTATTTTGCTTAACTAGCAAAAAAGCCAGAAAACAAGCATACAAGTCATACATATATAATACAAATAATACTGAATCACAAGAGACACTACAACGGTATCATTGTGAAGTTGTACAGACTACAGTGACTCTGCAAGCAAACTCTGACGCATTACTAATCAAGAGAAAAAACTGCATGCCAAGCAAAAAAAAGCTGCCAATTATTTAAAAAACTGGAATTACCTCAAAAAGCTAACTCAAAGGGAAAATGTAAGTTTATTACTTAGGAGTCTATTACAATTATTCTAGTGAATCACACTCTAGACACTAAACTACTCATACTGATGCAGGTAAGTTAATTTAAGGCATTTATACCAAAAACCCAACAGAACTGAATTGCCTTTTATTGTCGTTCTTAAATAGGATTCTGTACACATAAAGGTCATTCAGTCAAAACACAGTCCTGAAGGAAAACATTGTTAAGTGGTTCTTGACCTACATCTCCACTTTAAAAACCTATGTATACAGATTTCATTAGATTTTCACAGTTAGGGCAAGGTATGTGTACATTATGTAAAATGTGTTATATCTTTCAGTCATTTGAATTAAAAACTTCATGGCAGAACTGACAGACAGCTGCACCATAATCTTGCTCCATTAGTAAGATTTTATCTGGGTCTAGGCTAATACGCTAATGATTTCTACAGAAAGTGGATTAAGACTATTCCTTTGTTATTACTTACTGATCACCCCGCAGCACCATTTTATTTTAATTGAATTTAAAATGTTGGCTCAGATTTCATTTACCTTAGTCTATGTATTCTAAGAAGGCTTAAAGCCTTTCAGGTCGCACACTTAGCTGAACCAGTTTAGCTCCTTTCTAATGTATCAGACATTCTCTGAGGCCCTTTTACCTTGCTCAAAACAAAGTATGCAACTGTAGAAGAGAAAACTTAGTAAAATGAAGTTGTCTTTCTTTTTATACTTACTGCTGAGACTATGGCAAAATAGAAAATATTAAATCTTTCTGTTTAAATTCTTATATTAACGTATTAAATCTACATAATATCAACCATATTTGAAATACTATTTGTATGCATTAATTTTCAAATATATTTTGTTCTTAAAGCTGACAAGTTCAGAACAGAGTCTGAAAAAAAAGAGGGCAAGCTCCTTCTCCCTAAGTTGGGCTCCTGAAGAAAGGCATCAAAAGGTTGCAAGATGAATGCTACGTAACAGTCACAAGATGTAGGAACCTGAAGCCAAACTAGAGATGGCAAGACTGCACAGAACGATAGGTGGTGTAGTCTGAGTGCAGAGCTATCAAAGTCTTCTAGGGATTCTGGGGGTAAGGATCTGAGCAGAGTTTGGTGCCGCTCTGTATCTGTGGAATGACTGCATTCGAGCCCTGAAGCAAGGACCTGTTTACAAGGACACAAAAGGCAGAGGGAAAAGCTGTTTATCAACCCTTTTCCTACTTTGTATTATCTTGTGATGGAACTTGATTTAGATTACTTTTAATCTGATAAAACCTGTTTTTTAAATCTTTTAGAAGAAATCATTATGAAGTAGAAAATCTAGACAGATGCATCTTAAAGCTGTAGCGATCCAGCATCCCACTATGACAGCTATAAATTGGATTAGGGTCAAAGTGTGAAATGAAATAAACATGATTTGTATTTTTATAAGCCGTTTTAAATACATCTTCAGTTCTATGGTTATATGAACTCAGCTTACATATTTCTACTTCATTTCTATTGAGCTCATTGGCCTGGGCAAGATAACAATAATGCTGAATTCTAGTTCCTCATCAAGCTGTTTTCTTTTACAATTTTCCTTCTAAAAACCTTTTGAGTCATAGACAGAGCAACATTAGTGTACCCAATCAGAATTAAGGGCTATGTATTTGTAGTTCATTCTTCATACAAATCCAGATAAGAATGAGCTGTTTCAGGCATGGCAACTGACCGAGTTCACAGTGAAAAAACAATCCAAGCACTGTTTTCCATCCCTGTTTGTGGAGGTATGCTTTGTAATCTTTTCCTGAACTGTAACAAAGTGGAATTTTGCTCAAAAATGCTTTTTGTATGAAAACTAAGTTCATCCATTATCAAGACCCTACATCCTTAGCCAGTGACCAGCTCAGACCTTGGATTTTTCCAAATGCAGATATCCTACTCGCTGGCTAGTACAGCAGATTTGCTATTACACATGTGCACGAGCACAACATGGGTGTCTCCAGTCTTAGACATGCTGCCTTTGCAATAGTTGGCTTCTAGATGCTGGTATATGCAGTTGCTGACCCTGCTGACTCTTAGTTTCCCCAAACCTGCAGCCTTTTTGGCTATGGTCAACACCAGTCTGTTATCCTACTTATCTGGTAGTCCAGTTTGAAGTTTGCTAGTGTTCACACACACACGGAGAAGAGACAACATACTCACATACAACGTGGTTGCAAATAGAATTTGGCAAGATTATAGGACAGCCTGCAGCGATCAAGCGCAGGGCTCAGAGAAGCATACTGCCCGGCAACCCGCATGTACGTGACTGTCCCTTTTTATCCCCTTCCCCCCCACTTCCTCATACTTGTTCCATCTCAATCCACTGAGACTCCTCAATTTCCCTACTTTTGGTCTGTCACCTATACATCCCATAATAAACTTCATACAATATTCTCTGCCCTACCCCCAAATTCTTTTCTCTTTACCTCCCATGAGTCCCACAGCCTAGTATACAATTACTTGCCCGGAGTTCCTGGGGGAGAATCAATTTCCTTGACCCACCTCACCAGTCTCCTTTGACGGACACAGGAGCAGCAGATCACTATGGTCTGTTTTCACTCATTAGATTATTCTGGATTTCCTCCCTGTTGTCATTCCTCTGATTCTTGCAGTCTTTATGTTTTAGCCACACAGCCTTACAGCATCACACTGAATATAAACCACCTCTGAGCTGGGATTCTTCCTAATAGAGTTCTGTTTCTTAGAGTGTAGACTGATACTCTGTACTGCCAATCTTTTCTATCATTATGGCAAGCAGTACAATACAAACACTTTAAGAAGTCTAAGCATACTGTGTATAGAGTATAGAGAGATGCATCTTTTAAAAGCCTCTCCATTAGCTCCATGGAAATTCAATCCTGTCACTGACAGCTAATCAGACTGAAGTAGCGCCATAGGTTAATTTTTCTTACTTCTGTATCAGCTTGTTGCTTTTCTTTCGCTGCTACAGAAGTTAGGAGCAAATTGACAAGTACTTTATCATCCTTCATACACAAGTAGATAATTTTGTTTCACAAATGCAGAACTTCGTAAGAGGGAGAAATGTTTAATGCATCATTAGCTGTTCATGTCTACAACCATTAGCTGTATTAGTTTTTTCTGCCAGTCAGGTTTTTTCCCCTCAGTTTTGTTCTTATTTCAAAATTAATCACTTTGAAACAAATACTTTAGAAACTAATTAGTTTTAACTTATTACAAGCAACACTGAAAAAGAGATTTCCCTTTACTTGATTCCATTTTCTTCATCTTCACCCTCCATATCACCGTAATCTTTAACACTATCAAGACGCATTCTAGCCACAATCCACTCTAGCAGTCTACATCTCAACTGGAAACAAGTCAAATGAGTCAAACTTCTGTTTTTATTCTTCCAGTTTAAATAACGTGAACCTATTTAAAATTTATGGATATTCTGAAAATGAGTGTTTACAATTTTCAATATGTAAGGATCACTAAAACTGTGTAGACTCACAGCTTCAAAGATTCAGAAGTTGTACAACTGACCCTTCAAAGTGTTATTACAAGGGCTATGACTCGCTTGCTCAGGCACACATTTCAACATTTATGCTGAAATTCAACCAATTTCTTTTACACCACTAAAACAGTCTATGTCTAAACAAAGGAAACAGATACACTGATATCTAGTTACAGTATAAACCGAGGATTAAGTATGTAAGACCAAAAAATACATAGGTCATCTTGACCAGAAGTTCCCACGTTACGACACTACCTGCTTAACAGACAAGCCTGCAGTACCTTACTCTGACATAAAGCACAATATCCTCAAGCTGAGAGAGGCCATACTTGCTGGGCAGAGAGGTGCGACAGATTTATTTTTCAACAGTACACTGACCTGCATGGGGACCAACCTCACAACTGCCTCCATTTTCTAGCTGCAGGTGCCAATTTTAGAAAGGAAAAAATTGAAGTAAAACTGAAAGACAAGCTCACCTAGTTGTAACCCCTTTTTCAACAGAGACAGGAGGCAACTGATGGCAGATGATCAACAGTGTTGATTGATATATAAGGAAATCAGTATTAAAGAGATGCTAGTTACTTGAACAACTAGGTAACCGGTGAGAATTCTGTACCATCCTTAGCACCTCACAAAATTAGAGCAAGAAACTTGCTCATTTCCTCCAAAAAAAAGATCATTTCTACCTTATCTTGCTTTTATCTCTGTATACCTGTAGCTACAGTATTACCTTACAAACACGTTTGAGTTAATTTTGTGGTGACAGTTATGTAACAGGATGAATGCCAGAGCCATAAAGTTTTCTGTGCAACTGCTCTAGTGCCATGAGCACCTATCAAAACATAATAAAGTCAACAGTTCAAATAAATACTCATTCCTTTCAGTAAAAAGCCACACAATCAATACCTACATCAGCTATGAATCTAAACTGGAAGACAGTGAAAGTTGCATGACAGTGTTTGGAAGCTTGTTGAAACCTCTTACGGCGATTTTTTAATTATTTTTTTAACAATTCAAAGCTTAAGCTAATGTTGGCACTTTTAATATTGTCAGTAGCATCTAAAAATATTTTTTATGGAAAACAGAGTTACTATCTTTATTCTTAAGTAACATCTGCACACCTGACTGTCCTTCCCACTACTCCACATTGTCCCAGCTTGATGGTCACACACTGGAGTGAGATCTCTCTCCCCTAAGGAGTTTAAGCATGTACTAGCTTAAGCACAGTAAAGCGAAACAGAACACACAAAGATACTTGATTGCTTTGCTCATGCTGCAATACTTGCGTTATTTTAGGGAAAAAAAGGAAGTCTTATTCAAAACAAGAAAAGGTTATTATTTTGAGTAACATTATTTAAATTAAATGTCCTATTCCTGCTCTTAGTGATGTAGATTCATAGAACTGTTTAGGTTGGAAAAGGCCTTTAAGATCATTGAGTCCAGCTGCTCCTCACCCTTCTTTACATTCAATTCCATGTATCAGTACCACTTCTGTAAAAACATCATGGTTTTTGTTCTTGCATACGTGTTTGATTGTATACAGTCTCCTAACTAGTACTATAATGTTTATAAAACCTTTTAGATGTGATTGTATATTTGCACTTTCAATCATGCATGCTCCTGTGGTTTCAAATGTCTCAGAATGAGTAAGTCTTGGTCATACAGAAGTTTTTATCTGAAGATAGCATCCATCCATGAATAAGGCTGATTTAGTTCCTGCTTATTTAAATGCGCCCACTTTTTTTCGTTCAATATACAGATAAGTATGTGTAGACGTGGTCTTCCTACTTGCCTCAAAGTCAGTAGAAAAAAGGTGAAGCTTGTCACAAGCAAGCAGGAGAAACCTAAAAATGCCATCTGTTAATAAGTATTATGAATCGAAAACCCAGGGCAATTTGTGGTTTTGACCCTGCATGGAGCAAAAATATACCTGAGGATCAATTAAAACTAAGCATACTTAACAATACTTTTTTGTTAAGAATAGTTTGGCAATTTAAGGGCCAATTTAACCAAAGCAGGCCAACCCCAAGCTTGTTCTCACATTTTAAGATTCCATTTCTGCAGAATTAAAAAAAAAAAAGTTACATTAAAATACTGTTCTGCTGCAGACCAGAGTTGAGAGGATCAAGCCAATACAGAGAACATGCACCAGGCTGAGGAAAAAACATGATACCCTTCCTGTAGGTTGACTCCTTTTCCAACACTAAAAAGACAAATACCCTTCCTCTCATCTGAGGGAAAAAAAAAAAAAAAAAAAAAGGGTTTCTTTTTCAATTGCTTCTACCTGCAATATCGATTTCTTAATTTCTTTGTCTACAAGTCCCAATACGTAATAAGAGCCATGCCAGATTAATTTCATTAAGACTATTTTTCAAGGCAATCCTCAAACATAAGTAGTCCTTTGTTAGCTGCAAAAGGAATGAATTGCACAGTTTGGGAAAGAATCTAATTTGATTTGCCTTTCTTCAGATTAGCATTAGAAGCAACCAAAGAACCCAAAATAATCTGATCTCTTCCATAAGACTGAAAAGGTATGATTAGAAATGTAAAACCAGGCTGGGACAGGTCCATAAAATGCAGACGGAGAGAAAGAGAAGCTTTAAAAACCTCCACCCTCTGTGGGGGTAGGAGGCAAGGAAACAGGTTGCCCTAAGTCTTATCACATATTCCTCAACCCTCCTGAGCTTCAGCTCATAGCTACTTAGCTTGAATTTGTGAAAACAAGGACTAAGAGTATAAATAGGACTGTGTATTCAACCAGAAGGCAAAATCCGTTTCTGTTTCTCTGTTCCCATGAATACGCTTGATTGCCAATATATTATAATTTAAATTTATATTACATTTTTTATGTAAATATAAAGAAAACCATTTAAAAATTAAATTACTCAAAGACAAATAATGTTTTGAAGTCTAGGGAAACATATTAACTATTCGAGTGATTTAGCAAATATATCTTCAGTACGGTATCAAAATAAAGAAAATAGAACATGTATAATGTAATTCTATATTTAAATTATCATTCAGGTCAATATTTGTGAGTCAACTTATTCCTACAACTTAAAAGTAAACGCCTAAATATATCACTTATATCAAACTGGTGTTTAAGGGGACACCAAAAATTTTGCAGGCTTTCATTCTCACAGTGCCAGTCATATATATATAGAAGTGAAGAACACTAGAGCACTTTGCTCAAACTAATTTCTCCTTGTACAAAATGATTAGGATGATAATTTAGGTAAGTAAAAAGCATCGCCAGAGAATTAATGGGAACTAATAGTTCCTCTTGTCTCACTTGCCCAGACAGGTTGATTTTTGTGGGAGTTTTGGGTGTTCTTGGGGGGAAAACCAAAACACCACCCTAATAGGCTACGTTAAGTTCTTCCTATTTGGTTAAATGAATATTTGACACATTGTTTTTCCTATATGAAGGGGAAAAGTTACTAACATAATTTGCCCTCACTTTTATTTGAGGGGTTACCTAGCACTTTTGAAATGCAAATAAACTTATGCCAGTACCTCCGCAATGCAGGCCTTCTGGTGGTGGTTGGTACCAGCTGACTGAGAGGCAGCAACTCACCATTACTGCTGAGTCTAAGCTGGCAATTTAGTCTCCAGTTTGGGGAAGAAAAACAGCATTTGATATACTACCACTGAAAGATAACCTCTAACTGACCCTTTTCTGTCACTTAACTCGACATGCAAACAAGAGCCAATTTCAAACTCAAAATGCAATATAATAAAACAAACTAAGCTCACAGTGTCAAATAGTACTTCAGTTCATCAAGTTTAACTGCTGCAATTCTTCAGAAACATTCATCATCCTGATATGTTCAGCAGAATGAAAAAAGTCTTGACTTTGAATGTCAGCATTAGTTTGCAAAAGCACAAGTAGCTTGTAGAAAAAAAAAGTTTGTTCTTTACATCTTACCCATTTAACTTTACTATCTTAAATGGGCTTGCTTTGAATAAATTAGATGTGGATTCACAATAACGGTGGCCCTCAATATGCAGTATTTCACGGTGAAACCATCACATATTTTCATGAAAGTCTTCAACTGATGTGAAACCTCTAAAATAAACACCTACATACACAGTGCTAAACTCAAACACTTCCAAAGCATTCAGTGCCATGGACTTAGCTGAACTTTCTAATTTTGGATATCAGAAATACTTGCCAAATTTTCCGTGGGCAGTTTTCCACATCACTTCTGGCTTAATTCTGAATTGCTAGCATCGATGCACATCAGGCTTTTTTCATTTAAAAATTATACTATGGAAAAAGTTGTACCCTAGAAAATCTGAACATTTAGGCACATGAATTTTCTCCCCCTGAACTTTGGGAGCATCCCAAAGCCTCACAATGTCATACCTAGTTATGTCTTTTCTGTTTGAATTTGTACTGCAGATAGACATAAAAAGGCATGTCTTGAAAAAAACCTAGATTTGTCCTAGTTGGTCTGAAATTCAAGTCATTCATACAGCTCAGTCCAAGTTCCCTGTTCTAAATAGTTCAATTCAAGGCCTTTACTGAATAAAGTATTATTCCTTACACCATTTAATCGTTTGTAAACACAGTCTTCTTCAGTCCATTCTTTGCAACTCTTGGGGCATACAGTCTCCCCAGTTCACACACTGGTCATGTTCCAACCATGTCTCTCATAATCCCAATCCCCCAGCCTGAATGACTGGACTGCATCCCATCTCCTTCCATTCTATGCTTCCTTTCAGTGGAAAACAGGTAGAAGGTGGATGGGGTACACACAGAGCCTGCTCCAACACGCTTCATGCAGCATGAAGGTTACCTAAAGCGCTTCTCTGACCTATGAGCAGAAACTCTAGCTAAAACAATCACACAATTTAAATCTTAGTTCAGAAAACTACTATGAGGCTTTGATAGCTCCCTCACACACCAGTAGAGTATTTAGGTTACATATTTTTGAAGTCCCCAAATGACTGTAAACTAAACACATTCAATTACCCAAGGATGCACAAAAAAACTACTTGGTAGACATACTAGAAATAAAAAGGAGTTCATTGTTTTACTCTGTTTCCAAATGCAGAACTCATTCAGACAGCTTAGGGCAGAAAAGAAAGAAAGAAAAAAAAAAAAAAGAAAATCATGGCCGATTTCAGAAATTTCAACAACTTCAGCTGTGCAAAAGAGTAATTAATAAGAAGGGAAAGCTCCTCGGCAGCTGATGAAAGGGTGGGCAGGATGTTGAAGTTTAAAAGATGGCTATTCAAAGCCTAGCTGTTTTTTTTGTCACCTACAAATGAAAAGTTTTCACATTACGATCAACAAAACACATAAGATTGGTGGTCAAACTACTGACTTCCCTCTCCACTACTGAAATGGGCTCTTAAAGTATGACATTTAATTTTTTAGCCAATTAACAAAATCTAAATTTTGAGTACAGAACATCTAAAAGCTGCTTTCATTGCATGACAGTCTGCCTTGTGCTATTATTCTTGCTGTTGGCGTGAGCAGCATGCAATTAGCTCAGTTTGATTATTTGTTCTTGCAATTCAACACATTTTTATATTGCTAAAATTGGCATTTCTGTTGCTTGCAAACAGGCTGGGCTTTGACAGGACATCTCAGCTTCATGTAACCTGGCTCCAGTTTTCATATCATGAAGAACTCTATAATAATTGTTCCAGTAGTTTTCTTGCATTTTTTTTCTTTTTCTCTGAAGTAACTGAAGGGTAAGGTTACTTTAAACATGAGCACTGAGGAAATTGGAGGTCTCTAATTGTGGTAACGGCATGGGGAGAGGAGAGGAAGGACCCTTGGTAAGCTATGCAAGTTTCCCAACTTTCTTCAATTAGACTGATAGAAACCATTACAGCTGCCAGTAGCTTGGCAATGTCACTTATTTTATTAAGAATTGTGCAGATCCTACAGGCAACACCACATTGTTGGCTGCTTCCAATAAAGTGCTAATCACTAGACTAGACTCAATCTGTAGCTGACATAGTAATATCATATTAGAAATTACCCAGTAATTTTGTCACACAAAGTGAACAGCCCAGAAAAAGTTAAACAACTATCCTTGCTCCTCACTGTTCTGCAGTAGATATCTCTGATCTTGAGGAAATTCTAATTTACATCTGAAATCACTGTCTCCAACTCGAACATTCATAAAAAATGTTTCCCATGAAACCTGTTTTAAGGACACAATGATTCTTACTGAAAAGCAATTTCACTAAGAAAGCCCACTGTTGTTAAATCAGTTAAAAGATTTTCAGTTCTTTCTACTTATCCAAGCATGCTAATCAACAAAGTATCTTTTATACCATAATTACATGACACATTAAGGCAATATTGAAATACTAGTTTACTAAATCAGTGCTACAAGCTTTCAGCAATATTTGAAAATAAAACAGAAGTCACAACAGACGTTCATATTAAAGGCTAAAGATCCGTTAGACACCAAAGAAAGGCTCTTACATGGATATAGGAGCAGATTAGGCAGTTCTGTGAAGCAGAGATCAGAACATGAGAACTGAACGTGAACATCTGAATTCTTTCGGATGCATATTCTTGTTTTAAGAGCTAAGAAACTTAACATAAGATACAAAAAAGATGCTGGGAACTGAAGACTTGTAGGAGTACATGACGCTTGTAAAGAGATCTGAAGTTTTCTATAGCTTCAACGCTCTACCAGTTTAAGACCTATCATCTTCTCCATCTTTATTGATTCTTCTACAGTACGGCTAAAACACTGCTCACAGTACCTTAATCAAGAGAAGTCTCAAAATTGTGGTAGAACTGCCAGCTGCTTGGTCATATATTTTTATTTCATTCACTTTCCAAGCCTGGAATGTCTAGGCTGTAGATAGATAAACCATGCCTACAATAAGGATGATCAGTGACTTCACATATGCAGTGTCCAAAGAATCCTCAGATTCTGTTTCCTTCTCCAGGAAGCTGAGAACTGGGATAAACAGCCAGGTACTGCTTAATGTGGTTGCTGAAAATGCCAAAACGCCAGCACCCCTCTACTGATGCAACACGCAGTATTTAAAATTACAGTCTCTAACAGGATGTGAAGCATATCAATGTTAGTCAAACTAAGATGAATATTAATGTTTATCAATCCCCTGAAGCAGATTCACACCACAAAAGCAGCAATGTATTATTATTCCATACATAAAATTAAAAACCTTTTGGTCTTCCATCTCACCAGTCCATTCCAATGGAAACAAGCATTTGATTCTATCTTTGGATTCTAGAAAGCAACCGCAGTTTTAAAGTATGTAAAGTTTACAGGCTGTGTCTAAAAATAATTTATTTTGAATGATCTTTAAAAGCCTTGAAAAGCCTAAGCTTAAAGAATCTCTTAAATTAAAAAGATGACACACAGATGAGTACCATTTGAGCAATCAGTGCTGACACATTAATAATGAAATAAAATATGCTGCAGTATTTCAAACATTTTGCAGCTGTTACAACTTCACTATTATCTAATGCAGATACATTTACCAAATTCCACATTTTTTAGTACAAGCACTTCAAATCAAAATACTTTTTTTTTACCAGTTAATGATTAAGCAAGTAATCTAATGACATTTCAAATGTAAATCTAATCAGTGGCATTTGAACTGGTTTTTATTTCAAGTATTAGGGTAGTCCCTCGACTGTGACTATGCACTGTCATCCTTTCTCCTCACCTAACCAAGTATTCCCAGCCATGCAACAAGGTTCAGGCATCCTTGCAAAGGGAAACTCTCTAAAACCAAACTTGACCAAAAGTACACCTCTGGGTTTTGGAAAGTTAAGTTTTCCAAACCACACCAATGTTTTTAGCCTTTATAACTGAAATATCTTGTTCTAAGAACAGAATAAAACATTCAGTTTGGCTGGATGTCCTTGTAAAGTATCAATAATCAACAGTTGTAATATTTTTATTGTCATCCATAAATATGCTTTAACCTCCTACCATAAGGATAGCCTTTTCCACTAGCTCAGGGAAGACACACAAATTGTCATAATAAAGTTTGCTTCTGTGCTAACTTATTCCAAAACTGCTTTCTGATTTCAGAAAAAAAGATATTTGTATTGGGGAGGGGCTTTTTTCCACTCCAGGTGCACATACATTTTTGTCTCTTGTTTTACTATGTAAAATAAAAAGCTTTATTTGAAAACTGAACTAGAAATACATCTGCAATCATAACACATGCATACACAACATTTTTCGTAATTGTAGCACAGCACTACTGTGGAATAAACTGACAGATGGGAGACTCCAATGCATTCTGTGAACTAGCGTGCAGAATCAGAACATACTAATGGATTCACATCATCTGAGAGAGGACATCTGTCTTAAAATAAATTTTTGTATTTAATACTTAAATCACCCATTCCATTTTTGTTTAATATTAAATCTATACAGAAGTGTTAGTGAAATTTTAATTGTACCCATGTTGCTAAGACCGCTCATTACGCTTTAATACGGCTGCATAAAGAAGCACCTTAATTGGTTTGCTTGTCATGTTCTGTGACATGATCTAGTTGAGCATTTTCAAGTTACCTAGAGTTATGTTTAAAATCGATTAATTTATGAAAGACAGTTTTAAGGAATCATAAAGCGCTCAATGAAACTGAAAATCTCTGTGCAAGAGCAGCAATGGTATATCTTAAAAACCTTGATAAGGTTTTTAACCTGAGCTTAAATCTTAACAAAGCTTAACTCACTTCCCTCTTCCCCCAAACGCATTCCTCCTCATATGGTCAACTGATGTCTGTATGCAAGCAACAGCACAAGGAAACCATTCATGTGGATTACCTGGATTACTAGTCATACACACACACACACAGAGAAAGGCACACATCTCAAAAAATTCCTTTTCTTCCAAATCTTTGTATATTTCTAATACTATGTGTAATTTTAAAATAACTAGAAAAAACAAACTATGCTTACCTTTTCAACTGTTAATGGTTTTGATGGTTTTTCTGATTCTCTCTCTTTCTTTTTCTCTTCTTTCTTTTTTTCTTTTTCCTTCTGAAAAAAAAGTATTTTGCTAGTACTCAATAACAATGCATTTGCAAACATACTGAATGTCTACAGTCCTACAGAATATAAGAGATCTTCAGTTACTCTCTTTCAATTCAGAGTTTATGCTATCTGCTCTACTTCCAGAAGCGACTCATTTTGCTCAAACAGTACCACTAAAAAATATTTTCATTTTGAGCATTCGAGAAATCAATTACTTCACCTGCTCATCTGCATTTCTACTTCTAAACAGAAGGAAAAAAAAACCCCAGTGTTGCTTCTCCTAAGCTAAGCAAAGCTCAAAGAAAAAAATAATCTACAAATACTCCATTAACTCTGGTAACCTCTGTCATTAGGACAGATGCCAGTCTTGTTGACCAAAGAACTATAGGAAGGTAATTTGCATGCAGCTTTCTGCAGAGAGTTAATTTTTAAAAGCTAATCTAGTACACTTAAAAAAAAAATAAATTCCTGAATCTAAAAAGTTGACTTGGGCCATATGACAGACCCGCTGAGTCATAAGAGATCCCTTTGCTTTATATGCATCATAATGACAAGACATAAGCTTTTTTTATTTTAGTTTTTAATGAATAAATGGGTTCATATTACAGACCCAGCCCGACTGAAGAAAAGCATAAAATATTCCTTAAGGCATAGATGGACTTTTTAGGCCAGCAAGTGCTTTGACAGAGTTAGCAGTGATAGACCCAGCAATCTGCATTGATCTTGTACAGCTACAGTACAGTAATAGTGAGTATATACATGAACATTAAAATGGATGGAACAAGAGTTTATCATCTGTAATAAAGGAGATGAGACAGTAGCTCCTAAATGTTCTTTCAGCCATTAGACTTGGATCCCTATGTTCAAAGCTGCTTCAAAACAGATTTTGGTGGGGTTTTGTTGGTGGTGGTGCACAAAACACTTTTTTAGCAAGCTTCCCAATATTTGGGAGGTTAGACTGAAAGGTTAGATAACTGTCCGTGCAGCTCCATGTCGTGGTTTAATCCCAGCCAGCAATCAACTGCCACGCAGCCGCTCACCCCTGTGCCCCCTTTGCCCACGGTGCTGGCCTTGTGTGCATACACAGCCCCCCACAGGCATACACAGCCCCCCCCCACGCCCATCATCCCAGCTCACCCAGAGGGTTGGGGAGGAGAATCAGAAAGGAATGCACAACTTGAGGACTGAGGTAAGAGCAGCTTAATAATTAAGACAAAATAAATAATAATAATAATAAAAGAACAATACCACCAACAGTAACAGTTACAATGAAAAGGAGAGAGGAATGAAATCCAAAGGGAAGGGAAGGAAGGAAACCAGTGACACATAATGCAACTGCTCACCGCCCGCTGAGCCTTGCTCAGCCAGTCCCCAAGCAACCATCGGGCAGCCCCAGCCGACCTCCCCCAGTTTATATACCAAACGTGCCATCCCATGGTATGGAATACCGCTTCGGCTAGCTCAGGTGACCTGGCCTGGCTGTGTCCCCTCCCAGTTTCTTGTGCCCCTCCAGCCCTCTCACTGGCAGGGCCCAAGGAACCACAAAGTCCCCAACCCAGTACACACAGTACCCAGCAACAACCAAAACCATCATCAGTGTATCAACACTGCTCCCACACCAACTCCAAACCACAGCACTGCACCAGCCACCAAGAAGAAAATTAACTGTCCCAGCTGAAACCAAGATACTTCAGTATTAAAAATAAAACAGCTTACTAGGCTACAAGTTTCTGCCAATAACATTGTGGGGTTTTTTTTTCTTTTTAACATCCAATATATCTAATTTTTAAAGCTGTATAACATGGCATTTGCTTAAAAGAGTTCTAACACTAAGACAATGGGTTGGGGTTTTTTTCTGGTTTTTAGGGGGATCATTAGGCACAGGGGGACCCAAATAACACATTCTTCATAACATCCAATAATCAATCTTCAAAACTTTCACCATGTTTACCAGATGGATTGGGGTTACTCCACTGAAGTTACTCAAGTCTCAACTAACTCCTGTGAATTACTCAATCAGGCATTAACCTGAACACTCAGGTCCTGGAAACTGAGGCTATACAGTGAGCACCCACCTAAACATGGGTCTAGCAACAGAAAGCAATGACCACAGTCATGAAACTGCAGTAAAGGGGCATTTGGAATGTCTGTTTTGAAGAAAAGAAACAGAGACCAACTTAGGTTTTAGTGAACATTAAAAACACGAAAGTGAGCACAGTAGTCCAAACCAACAGTCCACCCAATACCGTATCTCACCTGTGGCAGTGCCAGGTGTTCAAGAAAAAGTCTGTATGACTGGGACAAGTCTAGAGCAGTATTTTATTTTGAGGTCATCATAACAACCTGAGACTTGCAGGCTTACTGACCTGAGATTACAAATGCATAGCTATGTCTTTCAAACAAAGCTTAGCCTTTCTTCCATTTACCGTGTTACTGATCCCAGTACCAACCTGCATTCTAAAGACTCCCAAAATTCCATGACCATAACAATGTACTGCAAATCATACAAATATACTGTCTGAGCTACAGTTTTCCAAAAGTCTTTCATTCCCTGTCCTCACTCTCCACTCCAACCTTCCAAAGTTGAGTAATTTAATCCTGTGGAAGCTTTTCATCTTAGACAACTGCAATTTTTTTCCTCTCCTCCTGGGAAAGGTTGTTGGAAGTGTCGTAACAGGACACTTACTTTTCAAACACAGTACCTTTATAGTTTACTTGAATATGTTTTAAGTGAAAGCAGAGTTAAAGCTTTTGCATATGATCATCCTCAGGCTGGCCTGATTTCCAGTTTTGACTTCAACATGTTTTTAAAATACGTTTTGTTAGAGAAACCTTGCTGATAGAGAAGTTTCTAGAAACTTATTCTTCAGGACTTCAAGAATGAGGAGGCCTTGCAGTATGTTTCATATGGAAAACACTCCATAAAGGTGACCCAATATAAACAAATGCCTCCCATTGCCCTTAACAAAGCCCTGACAGTCTCTTAGTGTTATCTATGAAGACTTAAAACTCCACCAGTGTATCTACCTTCACATCTCATAAAGCCTACAGGAAGTCTCTTGATTCCCAGTGACTATTTTCACTCACTTCATTTTCACTGTGGACCTGAAAACCCTTAAGTCCTTCATCTTCACACTTCACAATTTCAATATGCAAGCTTTCTGCTTCAGCTCCATTAGATAAAAACGAATTCAGACTAAATAAAAACATTTCTCAGATGTTGTATTCATGCCAGAGCTTCAACTCAAGTGTTTCATTACTTGCAAAAGCAGTCAAAAAGCACCATGAAGATAACAAAATGAAACTGGCTTTATACTGGCCAGCAAAAATTATTCTTCCCCCCCCCCCAGATTAATTTCTAACAACATGGCATACTAGTTACACAGAGGAAATTCCAAATTTGAATGCACCAAGAGAGGCAGGTAATAAAGGAAAGGTGATTTTCATTCTAACTGGCTGCTGCTATTCCTGGTACAACTTTAAAAATACGTCAAATTCACCAATGCTTGTGGGTCTACTCCATGCCACTGTCCATTTAAATTTTAATTAATGTTTAAAATATAGCTGAACTAAAATAATTCATATCTGTCCACTTTTTCTGGATTTAGAAAAAACCCCAAACATTAACTTATGATCTAAACATAAATATTTCATTTACTGTATATAGTCTCAATTTAGAGTGAGGTATCCAAAAGAGCCCAACATTGAGCATTCACTCTCTAAAAACCTGTATTTCGTTATTGTTGCAAATTGTGACATTTACTGAAAGGTCATACGAAAGATACTTGTTTGTGTGTTAAGTTTTTCAAAGGCTCTTCTAAACAGTAAATGTAATGTCAGCACATACACATATCCAAGCTAGAAGGAATATTAAAACCAACATGAGTTAACAGAAGTGTCACTAAATTAATTCTGTATTTATCTCCAAGGAGATTGAACTAAATGGCTGGGAACAGTACTGATAATTTAGATCCTGAAACAAGCAAGTAATAGAAAATAAAGATACCAAAAATTATTCCTGAGGAGACAGGACCAATGACACTCATGCCCACTGGATGGGAATGAAATGGTGTTTCCACAGTTTTGTGACACTAAACCAGAGCAGAACCAGAATTTTGTCATATAAACACCAAGAGGTAGCAATCATGCATGCACTTTGTCCTACGTTATCAGTTCTTTTCACTTATATAGTCCAGAAAGCAAGGAAAAAAGCATTTTAAGTGCCTGAAGTATTACCAGTGATTCAAATATTCTAGTTAGCTTACTCGATAGAAACACAAACAGTCGTGTAAAGCAGTAACCTGACAAGAGTTACACCCAAAAACCATGTACCTCTGCTTTGCTCTTCTCAGCAGCAGCTTGCAGAGAAGGAGAGGATGCCAAAGGCTGAGCAGCATCAGAAGAGGCTATCTGTACAAAACAGAGGAAAGAAATGAGAAAGAAAATAAGCAAGAACAGCTGGGAAGGGAGGGAACAGAGGTAGCTAAGAGACATGATTTTCATTCTTTTTTTCAATAATTTTGGGTGTGGGGGAAAAATACAACATAGAAGAAACAAAGAGGAGACAAAGTCGTCTTTTCTTTCTATCAGTACAAATTTTCAAGGAAATCTGTCAGGTAGGAATGAGTGACTTATAATGCAAATCACTAGAATAGAATATAAGAAAATGAACTTGGATAAGATCATATCACAGGCCTAAGAAAAATAATTAGGTTTCATCCATTGTTCAGTTTTATCCAGTGTGACTATTGAAATATTAATGTTCTGAAGCACGAAGGCACACTGTCCCAGAGGAGGGGGAAAGATGAGAGTGCCTTTCTTCTTGTTCACTGTAAGAAAATATTTTTATTAAGAGGAATGCAAAATCACTCTGAAAGTTATACGTTAATTAAATTTCTCATTAACTCTTCTCTAAGAGCCCTCCAAATGAATAAAGAGCTTAGGGTTAATATAAAGCCACATCCTAGCAGAGGGTGCCAGACCTTCCAGATAGGTGACATTTCTTTTCTAGGAATCAGTATGTAAAATTGCTGTTAGCATCACTATACTTCCAGAATTATCCAAAAGGTATAAGTTATATATGCAACAAATGCAGTTTGCTCAAGAAAATAGGATTTCTCTAAATGTGTTTACATACATCTTCCTATCCTATTTCTTTATGCATAGTTGATCACTTTAATGGAAACATTATCTTTCTATTCCCCTTACTATAAAAATGCAACTGAATTACATTTACCAAACATGTAGAAGATCTTCAGAGCTATAAAGCTGACACTTCTACACTGTTTTGTATCAACTCTACTATCTACAAGGAAAATTTAAAAATAAATGAAGCTATTACAGAGCAGGTCATTATGTTGGATCAAAATAACCAATTTAGATGGTATGTTTTTACTTAGTTCAAAAAATCCAGCTTGCATTAAATGAAAACAGAAAACTGAAAAAAAAAACCCAAACCCCACTTCATGTCTAAACACCCATATTTCTTACAGAAAATCCTACCAGTACCATAGCTTATACAGCTGGAATTTTAATAGAACATGTATATATTCAGTATTTTTACAAACTCAGACACTATGCCTATCCTGGAAGGTGGTGTAGAGCTTCAGGAAAGATATTTATAAGGTTTAATTTTTAAACCAAATTTTACCTGCAGAAATATGAAACAGAGTCCTCGTTTTTATATTTATAAAATATATTTTATATTTCTATTTAAAATCCTCAGGTTATTAGAAGAGTTATGGATATATCTGCTGCAATGGAGTAGTTTCTCAAACTGTTGCTATAGGAACACAGGGATCCTGTTTATTCCCATCACACCACATTGTAACCAAATAAACATGTCAGAAAAATGATTAAGTAACTACATGTATTAAACTATGAGCACTAAAACCACATTCCTTACTAAGATTTCAATTAAATGCTAACGAGTAAAATTGTGATAATGCAACATCTTAGGTATACTTTCAAGGTTTCTAAGGATAAACTGGGATTTTGTTTTTGGTTTGCTTGGTTTGTTGGGTTTTTTCATTCTTTTGTATGCTTCAGATTTTAAGAAAATTTGTTTGATAGCTTTCAGAGGTGAACAGCAGGTAACAGCTACTCTCCTCACAGAACCAGGTAAGCAGAATTTCATTTGGGGGTCGGAGGGAAATCAGCACTATAGATGCTTGCATCACATTTTCATCCTCCCATAACATTCCTTTCTCAATCTCCAGATCATCATCATAAATTAAGGTATTATCTAACCTAGTATATAAGGTAATCCTATGAAGGCCTGAAAGTAATTATTACAGTTTTGCCAATCAAGTAATAGAATCATGGAATCACAGAATCAATGAAGAAGCATCATGCAAGCTATTTGCAGAAGACAGAGTGAAAAGCAGTTGCCACCTAGCCTGGGATATGGAACAGGGTGTACAAGACGAGAAATGCCCAAGAAAAACGTCTAAAGACAAACAGCAGCACTATATTCACTTCAGGCTAAAAAACAGCACTTGAAAGCACACTTCACATATGTAAATATTCAGCTAAGCAGGAATACAAAAGGCATATGACTGAAGCTAATCTTTAAGAGAAGACACATGACAACGTATAAAGAACTGATTAAGTTCATACAATGAAAGCAATAGTATGAGTTCGGGCTGCTGAACAGCTTTATTGCCACTGCATGGTGTTAAATTTCTTATCTACCCGCTGCACCAAATAAGGAAATCTGAATGAAAAAATCCGATCAAGTCAAAGTGAGTGGCTGGATAAAGCTGAACAGAAAACAGGATTAAAAGGGGGGCTGGTGCAGTGCGCTGTGGTGAGCAGTTATCAGTCAGAGTACGGAGAGTTGGTTGGGGTACCAGAGAAGCTTGGGAAAATACTTGCCATTGGGACAAGCTGACACTTCGGGGAGAGCTGACTTGTTAACCCTGTGCAGGTTGCCAGCTGGCACTGAACCAGCCGCCCCCTGACCTCAGAGCATCCAGCCCGGCCCTCGCCGAGTGCCGAGGAGCGCGAGGGAGAGGCAGTGCTCTCCAGCTAGAATCAAGTCCCTGCAGCGCCAGCTGTTCTGCTCCTTGTCTGTCAGCTGTCATGTTGGGTAATGCCCATATACCAGAACTAGCATCAAATAAAACTGAAAATTATAATAACACTGCGATTTAAGGGTATTCTATTATTATCTTGGGATTTTTTCGGTTAGAAGACCGAATTTTCACTAATATCCAAGTCGTTATTATGGATGCTGATACCCTCTTCAAGCACCAAGAGAAACCAGATCCCTTAGCCAAAGCACTTGGTTTTCAGGAGATTTCAGAATAGTCATTTTTAACTCCAACTAGTCCCATATTTTAGAAAACCAGTGAAGTTGCTTGAGATTCTGAGCTGTCAATAAAACCTCACAAGTTTTGTTTTCCCTTGTACTGTCCCCCAACTCTTACTTTGAAAGGTTGTGGTATGTTTGTATTTTCAAACTGCAGCACACTTCACAGATGTAATATGCAGCAAAAACCTGGACAGATAATCTTTCTCATTAGCATAAATCAAGCCTATACAACTTCTACGCTTGATGATTCATTGCCAAACCCCAGATTAGACCGTTCAAAGTTAGTATTAACACCTTCTACGTCCTGTTCGCAGTGCAGACGTACCATTAGCTATGGCCAATGTTAAGTTACTGAACAGATGAAGCACCAATAAGGAGCAGTGGTTGACAACAAGTTGTGTGCTGCTGGCTTGCATTTTCAGTAAATCTTTTTTTTTTAAAAAAACTACTGCAGTGATAAAGCAGTATCTTTACAGAACAGAGCCATTCCCATCTGTAGTCAAGAGAGATTTATTAACTTGCCAACAAATGACAAATGAGAAAGCATCTGATAAGCGACCTATTTCTACACTCGGGGCCAGTAGAGAGAGCGCTGAAGTTAGACTAACACCAGTATCAAAGCACTCAGCCATGACAGGTATATGCATGCAACTGTCCTGGAGTAAACGCTGCACTAAGTCCTGGTGAAACTGCTTTTAATTAGTTGAAAGCCACAAACACACTTTAAATATTTATAGTAAAACCCTGATCACCATTCAGGATTGCAAAGCAGCATTTTAATAATAATCTAAAAACTGCTTTTTAGGACACTGAGATCACTGAAAAGCAGCACTATATAAATGCTACATCAAAGTAACATAAGAGTTTTCTATTTGGTATTTATCAGCCTTTATTAATAATTATTTGTTTCCATAAGCTTCATCAAAAGTATCAGTACAGGAAAATTACTCCATGCTTGGATCCAAGTCCGAGTACCTGAAAATACTGTTGTTTACAAGGAGACATCTCCTCTTTGGTGCAGCAAAATAAAAAAAAAAATGTTTTGCAAAAAAACCAGTATTCCACAGCAATAATTGTCTTCTGTTCCCACTTTTCCAATTCGTCAGTTTTAATCCAATTGTTATATTCCAGTGAAAGCACAGAGGAAAAAAAGCTAAAGAATTAGTTTCTAGAAAAACTGGCCAATACTAACACCAATTATGATGTCTGAAGAGCAGACAACAGGAAAGGTAGAAAATATCTTTGTTTAATTTTGATCCAATGGAAAAAGACATTTGAGCAGGAAGGTACTAAGAATAAGATTTGTCATCGAAACCACTGAAGACAAGCGATCAAAACCTCATCTAAATTTCCACATCAAAATCCAAAAAACAATTTCCAGAATCTTCCAGAATTCAAGTGAAGAAGCAGACACTGATCTACTCTGATAACATGTTAGCACTAAGCTCTGGAATGTTGTCAACTAAGGCGTCCTTGATTGTTGGCACTTTATAAAGTACCAAACAAAACCAATGGCAACCCCTGCAACCAACCATACCTGCTGCTAGAAAAAACCCAAAGTTGACGTGCTTGTGTGCATTAAGAATGTATTGCAAACTGACAAATAGCATCTGAGTATTTCATTTTAATTTTTAACTGAAGAGTAGTTGGGTATTTTGATTAAGAATTGAGTTCAGAATAGTTTTAAAAAGGGAATGAAGGCAAGGAGCTGTTTCTTAAGTTTCCACGTTTATACTCGTATGTCCACAAAATTTTGATCGGGTTTCAGACCAAAAGACTTGTAGCCATTTTATGTTTAGCAATTCTTGAATCTCTTTCCATTGTTTGTGTTTTGGGGCTCCTTTTTAGAAAGCTGATGAAGTAAAAATAACCATTTTGCATAATGAAGCTCAATACTGTCCGTAAAACATCAGGTACATTCAGTACTGAGCAAGAAAATACAGACGCATGCAACAGTCCTGTAAGATTTCATTTTCACCTATGTTCTGTGAGAGACTCTTTGGTTCACAAAAACTTAAGATCAGAAAAGAAAGGGTCTGCAGGTTTACAGTATTGCTCCAGTTCCCTGCCCCTCTTACAGGGCAATAAGTGACCTGTCCCCATTTTCCCCATTAAAAACTTTTGTAGTATTTATGAAGGTATTACTTAGTAGTAGCAATATCCAAATACATGCTATGTCAATAGTTCATGTAAAAGCATCAGCACAAACAGTATTTGACCCAATGGCTTTGATTTAGTCTGTGCACCAGACTACTACGAGTGAAAAAAGTAAGCTTACAAGAGTCTTTAAATGAACCTATCAGAAAACATACAAAATCTCAGAATTATTTTACCTTAGTTCAGTTTGTACTAACATATTACTGATGGTAACAGTCATACAAATACTATTGGTCAATAAGGTCAGTGTACTAAATTAAGTTTTCACCAACTTCTATTTGTAGTTTTTCCAAAATCCTGCTCTTTATGTAGTAAATATTACTATTTAGCTTTATATTAAAAAGTATTCAAGTTAAAGCTTTAGAAACCTGTATTAAGCTTCCATTAAAATATAAAATTTAGGGTGCTATCACTCAGAAGATTCAAGAGATTAAAAAATGAGTGTGCTATCAAACCACGTCAATATATTCAGTAAATTTGCAGCTGAACCAAATACAAAGGTGCCCTCGAGTGGCCATTTCATAAGCACACAATATACTGGGAAATGACCTAAATGAAGAGGACTACTCTACACTCGTTTGACAGGTTTTAACTTCAGCTAATAGATATGTTTTTCTTATTTCAGCAGACTTTTGACTTTATTACTGTGTATCTCCAACAAACGTTGACAACGCTAAAATTCGTATTTTATTTTAAAGTACCAGCAATTACAGGCTGCTATTAAATGCATATAAACACACAACCAATTGCTTGTCATTTTTTAAAGAGGCCTATTCCCGAAATACTGACAGGAAAATGAGAATAGTAATGTACTATCAGTAACACTTACCTATGAATTTCTGCAAAACTTCTTTAGGCTAACTGACAAGGCTTTTTTTAGAGTTACTAAAAATGTCTCCTCTATTCAGTACTCTAACCACTGGACATCACATAAAAAGGGTCGTGTCCCACGTTTCACAAAACACAGCAGCAGCTGGCTTTTCAGGGATGCCAGTACTGCTCTTCTGGCAACATTCTGAACACACTTACCACTCCTACATCCCTTCAGAGTGCCCATATCCTGTTACAGGAATACGGTGAAGCTTGTGCACAAGCTAGCTGTAGTTCTGACTGTGTGCAGAGCTACAGACATTCATAAAATTTACATCAAGCAGAGGTGCAATTAGTGTTCTGAGAAATACAAATATATTTAATAGTATTAGACTTGAGTTCAAAATATTTTTTCCAGCTCTAACCAAGAGCATCCATACATGTTGTTGCCCACATTTTGTTTTAGATTATTTAGCTTCTGCTTCAGGTAACCACCTCCTGAGATATTTATGGAGAGTCACCATGGCTTAATTAAAGGCTGACACAGGATAATCAAAACAGATGCTTTTAATCTTTTACTGGAGTGCCCTCCATTTCCCCTGTGCAACCTAACGGATGTCTTCTGTATTTGTTCCAGGGAAAACTGTCTTTACCGAGAGCTTCCCAACACTTCACAACAATACCTTTTTTTCTGCTAAGTGGCTTGCTCTGCTGCATGCAGGATCGTTTACATTTTCATGATCCATGTTAAACTGGCAATGCAGTCACTACAGATTTCAGCTTTGGCAGAAGCTTTGTTTACTTGGACTTAGTAACTTGTAGCTAGGCAGTCCAGCTGTGTGAACTACTCCTCAAATGAAAGTACTTACGGAACCAGGGAAAACAAGACCCTGCACGTGGGAGCTACTAGGAATGCAGCTGGCATATGCACACCTTGGCTTCTCTAACTCATTCATTTAACCACTGGGGGCAAAGTCACTAATGATATACCCAGGCATTGATACCGAGGCCAACACTACTTAACTTCTTCATTAATAACACATGCAATAGGACTACGCTGGTACATCACCAGCAAGATAGCAGATGACACAGAATGAGGAGGGGTGGTTGATACACTAGATAGGTGTGCTGCCATTCAGAGCACCATTGACAAGATGGGCCAGCAGGAACCATGTGAAGTTCAAAGAGAAGTGCCAAGTCCCGCACCTGGGGAAGAATAACCCCCTGCACCGGTACAGGCTGGTTGTCACCTGGCTGGAAAGCAGATTTGCAGAAGAGGACCTGGAGGTCTGGGTGGACAAGTTGAACATGAGCTAGAAACATGGCCAGTTCTGGGCTCACAAGTACGAGAGAGATGTGGGCAGACTGGAGCCAAATCCAGCAAAGGGACACTAAGATGATTAAAAGACTGGAGCACTTTTCAGACAAGGAGTGACTTAGTGAATTAACACTGTTTACCCTGGAGGAGAGAAAGCTAAGGGAGGAGGGGGCCTGGAAGAGGGAAGTCTTATTAATATGTATAAATACCTGGTGGCAGGGAGCCAAGACTGAGGCACAATGTTGCCTGTAGTATCCAGAAACAGGACCAAGAGGCACTGAACACAAATTGAAACACAGGAAATTCCATTGAAACATAAGTATAGGGGTTTTTTTGGTGGTTGGTTTGTTTTTGGTTTTTTTTTCATTATTGTGTGGGTAGTTGAATTCTGGAGCAGTTTACTCGGAGGGGGTTGTGGAGTCTCCAGCCCTGGGGATATTCAAAATTCAACTGGACACAGCTCTAAGCAACCTGTTCTAGCTGACCCCACTTTAAGCAGGGAGAACTGGATGATCATGAAGGGTCTCTTCCAGCCTGAGCTATTCTATGATTCTGCAGTCCAACCCATTCTAACAGCATGATCTTGCAAACTAATTTATCTCATTTCCACTACCCCTGCCCCACAAGTCATAATTCTTGTATGGCATTTCAGTGCTTCCTATTGATGCCCATCTCCATTAGCATATTTCAAAAATACTTCATATCACTTGATTCACAAGTTCTTCATAGACCACTAAAAACCCACAGTGGTTCTTGCAATACGGGGAGACTTAACTGGTAATCTCTCTCCAGCTCAATGACTAAATGCTTCTGGATGCTAGCTACTATAAATTTCCTGTTCACATACCCTATCTCACCCCAGTTCATCCATATATGTCATGTAGGCACCTTAATTTTAGTGTGGTAAAGGTATTATGGATTTAATCTCATTTAAGATCACTTTGGAAAAATCTCTAAATTCGCATCACATTTTATCCAGTTGCCTGTTTAAGTTCATGGCTTTTAAACTATACACAATGTCTTAGGAAAGCATGAAAAACGTAGAACCATTATTCTTTTCCTTCACTGAACTTTAGGGTTATATGAAACTTCTGCTCCACACAATTTACACCCTTTCTTAAATATAGAATCTTCGTTTATTATTCTCTAAACATTGTCAGGACATGATAATATATTCCCACTTCATGCAGTGGAATAGACTGTGCTAGTCTGTAAATTTTGAGACTGAAAGTACCTGGAATCCATTTAAGTTGATTCAGCATCCACCCTGAACAAGGCCATTTCCATATGCATTCTGAGAAGTTGTGCTCTTTCTTCTTCTATATACTTACTTTTATTTAAAACTGCAGAGATTGTTTGTGATAATACCTACACTGCTAATCTTTTTCCAAACTCAACACAGTGACCTCACTGCTTCTCCTCATTACTTGTGTGGTATAAAGATACAAAAATAAACAATCTTTTAAGCAAGATTGTCTTTTCACAGTTTGTATTTTACATCAAAGAGGCTGTACTGAGCTTTTAAAAAATTTGGAAAATATGATTGCTTCCAACTTGATTTCCTGAACCTCTGTGCAACTTTAGTACACTTTTAACTTAGCAGCACGTAGATACAGTCAAATTAAATGATTTGGACTGGGTACCAGAAACCCCTTCATTAGTGCACTCCTGTGTCTCAAAGAATCAACCCAGCAGCTGTTACTCAATAGCTTATTTTAGACAGATTTTTTCTTTCTGGAACCTTTTTTTCTAAAAGATTCTAAAAATTATACATTTCCTCTTGGCTTATCGGCAAACTGTGCAATCATCTACTTCAATGCTTACTTCCTCTAACCAGTAATTTTGGGAGATTCTTACTAACTCCCAAAACCCTAAAACAAGCAATGTTTGCTATTTCTCTTGATCACTGCATCTAAGATCATGAGCCTCATTAACAACTGTCCCTTCACCTTATCAGCTGCATAGCTTTGATTACAAGTATTTTGGACTCAATACAGAGAACATCAGTCAAGATGAATACTCTGTTCAGACATTACTTTCATAAAAACAAACATCTCAAAGTATGTCTCCAACAAGGCTTGCATTTGCTCCACTTACATTTACAGCATCTATTCTGAAACAGTCCTTCAAGTCATTTATTTAAGCATACAGGCTCAAGATTCTTGGGGAAAGGTATTTGTACAACTATAAGCTGCGCTCTAAGAGCGCTCCAGGAGACAGTAAACTAAAGGAGCATAAAGAGTTTAATAAATAGTTTTGTTTGCCCAAAGCAAACAAAAGATTTAATAGGCAACAGCCTTCAGGACTAAGATTGTTAAAAGTGAAACTGCTTTCTTTGCCCTTCAGTTCCAGGACTGTTGTGTACAAGAACCCCTATGATAAATACAAGAGGATTTGCCTGTGCTTTAAAGCGACAATCTGGTGCAAGCCTGCAGCGGAATTATATTCCTGAAGAGTTTGGTGACAGCACCCACCTGAAGGAGAGTTTTAACATAGAAAATTACCTCACACCCCTTGACCTACGGTAACTGTCTGTGGTTAACTACAGAAGCGATGCAAGCTCTCAATTGCATTGTACAAGCTTTCAGGGATAAATCAAGTCAAACAGCATAGTATATTGCGCAGTAAATAGCTCATGTTTTCATATCTTAGATGCATCATTTCCAAAGATGCCCTAATCATTTCACTACTGTGTGAAGTTTGGATTCTGTGCTATACTTTGCATCATTCACAGCTTATGTATGCCTAAAAATCAAGAGGTTTGGCAGAAAATTAATTCTAGGACAACAGTATTATGCTGAGGATATTCAAAATAAGTGGACTTGCTAACTGCTACCACTGCTCCCAAGTTGATTATTCAAAGAGCAAAAAAATTCCTGCCATTAACAAAACCAAACCACATGTGTTATTCACAGAATATATATATATATTCCCATGTAACATCCTGTCAGCTTCAAGTGTTTTCACTTGTATTCTTCTTCTTAAATTTAAGCATACAGAAAAGGCATAAAACCCCACGAAGTCCTGAATGTTTCAAAATTACATCACACCAAAGTGAAACAGGGAAGCAGCTGGCCAGATCAAGAGATGTGAGTTTCTTAAGCAGTTGGTCTTTACAAGTCTCGACAAACCGAGGTTTCACCACAGTAGAACTATGAACTGTTTTCTGAGAAAGCAAGTGTTGATCTTTTGTGACTCTTGTTAATGTTGGGTGAGAATTATGATAGGCGCTGGCTTGAGAAATACTAGTTCTAACCCTGTCATGGGCTACGCTGCTTAAATGGAATATACTTTGATAATAAGGATACATTTTCCTAAATATCATAAATACAATACAATTGTCTTCACAGTTTCAGTCATAATACCACAACCCTACAACTAAGCATTTGTAACATGTATCTAAGCATTTACAGATCATTGCAACTATAAGAGTTTTTCAAAGAGCTGACATGCATCTGAAGATACTTCGATGGGGTACCAAAAAAAAAAAAAAAAAAAAAAAAAAAAAAAAAATCAGTTTGCCTCCCTGGGTAGGCTAATTTACTCAAAATTCTCTTCTTTACAATGATCAGAATAAAGCTTAAAAGTAAATACTGCTACCTTAACAACAGCTAAATGGATTTTTTTTTTAAAATGGCAATATTCCAGTAGTCTGGAAAAAGTATTTCTACAAATGCATTGTTAGACATTCTGAAACTTTTTCGTCTTGTCTTATAACATTATCAAGTAGCAAACACATACAAAATACTAACAATTTATAATGATTAGAAAAAGGTTTCTGCTCCAAGTAAGATCTAAAAAAGTATAAATATTCCAAAACAACTGAAAGGCGCCCATAGAACTCATCCACATCAGCATATTTCTTTAAATATCAGATTAATTTTAACTGTATTATCAGTGTTAGCAGAAAATAATTAATAGACCATTTCCATTTTTATTTTTTATTTTTTCCCAGGCTCCCCCCCCCCCCCCCCAAGATACACTGCTTATTCTGATTTAAAGCTCCTGCTTCTTGTTTCACTTGAAGTACATATGAAAGTACATCTGTGAAAAGAAGGAACAAGCATAGTGGGATCACTTTGACAAATTCCCTACCTACATCTCCTAACCTGACCCTGAGCACCATAGCTTGCTTACCTGGGGCTACCATGCCTGCTGTATTTCAGAAGATTTTTCTCAAGACTAAAGCCTAAGAATTAGGCCTAACCTACCAGAATATTTCCCAGTACCAAACTAAACAAAACTACAGAAATACAATGAAAGAAAAATGAAAACAAAAACCCCAAACACGCCACTGTTCAAGGCTGTCAGCCTCTCAGGTCTTTCTGTAAAGAAGTTACATGCCTGCACCAAGTCTGAGCATGGAAACGAGGATAATTATTTACCGACAACCCACTCTTAACAGCAGAGTAAGTTGTACCACTCAGTCCTAAGCAGTGATGCAGAACCAGCATTTCACATTTTCCCAATAATGACAGATCTGAAGACTCTGAGATCTATGCATTTTAATAGATTTTAAATATTTTTTAAAGTCACACTGCTTTGTCAGTTTTGTAATGTATATTTAATTTCTACTTACATTTTAAATAGAATAATGCATTTAACTAGACAATAAAACTGCAGATGCTTTTTTTGCACACAGCTTTATCCGGCATTCCTTTTCAGTGAACCGTGAAAAAAAATTGTTAATTTTTCATATTTGCCTGTATTTAGTCTGCATATTTGATGGCACTACTGGTCTCTGTACTAGCTAATTTTGTTATTATAGTATGCATCTCTAAACCCCAAATATAGTAATATAATAGTCTTGTCAGAAAAAAACCCATCTCATATAATTAACAATTTTAGATAAAAATTTTGTAACAGGGGAAAAGACACATGAAACCTAAGCATCATAGAACCAGGAACTGAACCTTCACATATACTCTTGGGCTCCAACAGTCAGAGTACATTAACACTAGCACAGTTGTTATAGTGTTAGACAAATGTAAAAAGATTTATGATCTTGCCAAAATTAAGGTAAGAGAAATATTGTGCCGCATGTTTTAAGAGAATCTGTTCAAAACAATTTTTAAGCTACAGGAAGCTTTTACCACAAGCAACTTGTAACAGTGGACAAAATCCAGGAAAGCCTCTTGAATTTTTAAACCTCAGTGAAATTACCTGGTTAAGGAAAGCAGCCCTTAGGTCATAACAAGCCTGTTTCTGCACTTCTGTATTACCTGCTCATACCTTGAAGGGATTCATTTTACCAAATGACAACATACATACACATCTCCAACTTAAACCAGTCTTAATCCAAGCAGAAGGCCATTGCTATTGCAAAGGTGATAACAAAAAGTGAGTGTGCTAAAAAGTTCGCATCACCCCAGCAATTCTGATTTTGATTAAAAATAAGGCACAGGGTGCTCTCTGAAAAAGTAAGTGGGGTAATCCACCTGAAGTGGGGCTCCCCACCTGAACAGGTCACAAGATTATTACTCATGAAAGCATCGTGCTAGCAAATGCTGAGGCCTACAAGCAGGAATCCCTTCAGTTGCCAGGTAATCTTAGCCAACTCCTGGCAGGGTGGGAAGAGGGAAGGTGTCTTGGATGTCATCAGGACTGCAAAAAGAAAGCTTTAGAAACCATCACCACCTGCTGCACAGGGGCACAGAAACGTATCCCCGCAGAACTCCCTTCCTCACCCCATTCTTCTAAAACTCCTCACAGACCTCCATGTGCTGGAAGCATAGAGCAACTTCTCCCCTTCCCTGCCAACACCATCCAGGAGCAGGAAAGCAGCATACCAGACATGCAGAATGGAGGCCCAGCTGCGCCTTTTCCTCCTTTTCCCTGTCAGTCCCAGGCCCACCTGAAAGATGATCACTGACCACCAGTCACTGCACTACACGTGCACACGAGCTGGGCTGGGGACAGAGCAAGGAGGGTAATCCAATACAAGCAGCACATTAGAACTATGGGCACTACAGTAGTTCAGCGAATTCAGTATTGTGTACTTTCAGGATTTCAGATTGCCCACCTCAAGCCTGATGTTTGGTGGCCTTGAAGAAATGCAGATGAATGTGAATGTGCACGAGTCATCTGCTGCCAAAATATTTCATTATCAGATTTTGTTTCTATCTCAAAGAGATTAAACCATTTAGATTAGTCAATGAAAGAAAAACCCAAGTAGGAAGAAATAAAATGGTGTTCCCTACTCAGCAGTAACATGCGTCTCAGCTTGTCTGGATTTTACCCTTGCTGTTATGACAGGTAAGTGAATAAAATTACTTGACATACGATAAAGCAAAATCTGATTACTCCTTCAAACACATTAAGGCAGCAGTGGACTACTATATTAGACACTTAGGTTCTCTATTTAGAAAGATCTCGGGAGTCTTTTGAACTTTGTAAAGCATAATTTTAAACAATTCTTCCTATTTTCTACTTAGGAATAAAAGTAAAGAAGGGTAACTGACAGTGTAATTCAAACCACAATTGTATTTTACCTCTCAAATGAAGCAATTTTCCCCCTACCTCAACAATGCTTACTGAAATACCCTTCTCTAGTTTGCAAGTTTGGAGGTTTTCCCTTCCAAATGAAACTATCATTGAAAGATCCATTTTCTCAGATGGGAAAGGCAGCATAAACTCCCACTCTTTATACCCACACTTGCCCTCCTTTCCCTATCAAAGTTAAAGCACAAATAAAAATATATAAACTAGATTGTATGTCCCAGAAATAGGCAAAAAAACCAAACAAGGCTGTGAGCTTCAGCAAAGGCTGACATTTTCTAAACTGCTTTGCTAGAAAAGCACTCACCAACTTACTGTAGTGAACACAGCTACATGATTCAACAGCTGGTTTGTCATATTGCCCATGTTTGCTATTACAGTGCACCTCACTGCAAGGAAGTCTGGAATTCAGCAGACCAATAAAAGACCCTTAGAAGAGGGGCCCAAAACACCATAGGATTTCTCATCAAGGTAATTACAGAGAACGAGGGAAGACAAAGTCACCAGAAATAGTAATCCTATCTTATCCCTGTAACATGGGAAAAGATACTCAGAAAGGACTCAAAATATAGCTGAGGAACTACCCATTACTGAAAGAGAAAAACACAATATAAAGAGTTAAAAACACAATATAAAGAGTTGGAAGCAAGCTATTTGTTGGATCATAACACTTCGCATTATAAATGTAATAGACAATGTATGTTGAACTTATAAAACCTAGGAATAGCTTTCAAGAGAGAAAACATTTAGCTCTGCATCAAAGTTTTTGACTGTGAAAGACACTTTAACATAATGTTTTCTACATTTCTCTTATGTAGCTTTCAAAAAAGAAAAGTGACAGAATTCTTGGTGAAACTACTTACATTGAAGGCATTAGCTGCATTTTTATCATAATACTTCTTCTTTTCATACTTATCCCTAATGAAAAATTCCACAGCTCTGGAAGTAGCCCATTTAAGGAAAATATGCATTCAGATAAATAGCAGCATTAACCTAAAAAAACCTGACGGGTTATCCAAATTAAAGAATTGCACCAGATTCTTGCTCCATCTCATTTTGTAGTTCTAAAACAGAACAAACTGCTTTACACAGAACAATTGCTATTGCAGTGTCAAAAAGAGGGTTGTTTTACTACAGAGAATGAATCAGTTTAATCTCTTAATGAAACAATACGAGAAAGATATACTAGAAGTAACGCAATGTTCCACAGTTAGGACGTTTTTGCTTGATATTTATAAGCTACGGGGCTGCATTACTGCAAATACTTGAATAAAGGTACTCATATATGGTAAATAATTAATGGTATTGTTTACCATCAGAACTTGGGAAAACAGTATTTTCTTTTCAGGTAAAAGGTGAAATGCATGTACCTGTTCCCCGATTTGCACAAATTATATCATGCATCAAAAGCTGATCGTAAACAGTTCTCAGAGGTAAGTCCTCCATGAGAATCTCCTACTATAACAAATACCTCTGTGGAAGGGAAAGAAAACCAAAACACTAGTGCTAGAAATACATTGAAGCAAAGGTGGAAATAGCAGCAAGGATATTGATGTAGAAGATCAGAACTGACAACTTCCTAGCTCAAACACAAGGAGGATAAATAGTTGCTTTCCTCAATTATTGTCTCATCCAAAAGCAGTGTGATTACTTTTAACTTTAGTAAAGCTGATTCTCTGGTATCTCTAGAATAAATTTCAATGAATTTGTTTGGTGATCTGATTATCCATTCAAAAATTGAAACTGCAACTGTGGAAGCTCGGATTCATTGCCTCAAACTGCCACAGCAATTTTTCTTCGATCAATAGAAAGACACTTTAGCTCCACATACTATTGCTTAAGATTAACACTGAGCTCACAGCACCCAGTTCCTTCATTCTGTGCATCAAGTTATATCATCAACAATGACATTTAGATTCAAACTGTATGCAAGTGTCACCTGAACACACTGAATCATAAAAGCTGCAAAAACCGTAACATTCTTTGCTGCCTCTTCCCAAATACGCAATTGTGTAATAATACGCAACTCCCATAACTTTTCAGATTTAGCCAAGACAGGATTCCCTCAGAAATTTTATTTTCAAATTCACAGTAGAAATTATTGCATTATATAACCATAGTGGGAGGAAGAGATAGAAAAAGGGAATTGAATCTTTTTCCATGCTATTGGGCTGTAATTGGATAACTACATTAAATTAGAAGTAATTTAGAATTAAACAGAAAATATTTTAAACTTTATTTCTATAAAATACCTTAGAAAAAACTATCACTTCTTCAAATAAAGTCTTAGTTATTTGCCAAAATTAACATTTTCAGATGGCATATTTATTTTGCCAAGTGTTCTAAGTTTTGGTTGCTCAAGATTTTGGTGTTTGGTATTTTAGTTCTTTTGCATAAATATTTCCCTATTTTTAGCAGATTCCCAGAATGCACACTTGACATTTCAGACAATTTGAAAGTTTTAATTTGAAAATTATTAATCACCGAATCATAAGTACGTAAATTTCATAGGGTTTAATTTTTCAGGATGCTATTACACTGGGATATTGAGTTGTGTATTTTGAAAAATACCCACTTTATTCAAGTTACACCACTTCAATATGCATGATTTTCCGGAGCACATTTAAGTTTCTTTAGATCAATAACCTACTGCGCTCTTGGTAACAACAAAAAAAAAAAATATAATTAAAGCAACCTCAACACATGCCAAAACTGTTTTAAGAGAGTAAAATGAAGAGACAAAATACAATTCTACAATTCACTCTACTCTTGTGGAAATAAAAGTAGAAAAAAAAACGCTTTCAAACAGGAAGCTAAAGCTGCCATTCAAAAACACATCAAGATGATCCTCAAAGTTAGCTTCTATGCCAGAGCATCCCTGGCAAGTACAAGGGAAGAATAAAAAAATGCCCAGAAAGGTCAGTCTTGTGATTAAGCAGCAGAAGTGATGGGGGGGGGGGCGGGGACTGGACCTTTAGCCGGAGATTTTGGGAAGATCTCAAATACACGTTTCTCTTGTGTCTCCATTCTACTACCTAAAAAATAGAAATAATTATATTGTAGTGCTACAGGAAGTTAAACACTAACATAGAAGAACAAACACAAAAGTGATCATTACATGCAAAGAGTTTTCATGGTTAATCCAAAAGAATATTCAGAGTATTTAAAATATTCATAACCAGAATACCGATGAGACAGTGCTGATTTTGTAGTGATACAAAGGGCAAAGAGGAAAGGCAAAAAAAGCCCACAACAGCAGCTTGTCATGAATGCCATGTAGGTAAGTAGCTGACAGAGTTACGGGGAAATTGAGAATAAAACATAAAATTGAGAAATAAAATAGAAAAGGTTGGCATCCTCTCTCCTAGCACTGTGTTTTTTAATAAACACATGAAATTAAATATATGCAGTTGACCAAGACCTTAGAAACACTTAGAAACCGACAACTGTTTAAAAGGCTATATAATTATTTCAAAATATACAGTATCAAAGTGATTATTTTTAAAGTCTAAAAATGCAGAGTTTGGTCTGATCTGGCAAGAAAAGCTTATAGTAAAGCTTTATTGCTTCTCCTGCAATAACACCAGTGAATTCAAATTAGCTGCGGGAAGAACAAAATATACATCTTCAAGACCTATTTTTGAATAAGTTTTAGTCAAAGTATTTCAGTCTTATGGCTGAAATAAAGTTCTAGAATATTACAGCTGGAATACTACAGTTACATATGCATAAGAAAATTGTATTTTTATCTTAAAAGCTACTGCAGTATGAAAAAACGTATCTTTTTTGCTCAAGTGCATTTTGTAATGAGGAGGCTAACCCTTAAAAAAAAAACTTCTGCGCAGAGCATATCAAGCATACTATCTAATAAACAGAAGGACCAATATCACTTTCGGACATAGAAGAAGAAAATTCAGATCCAGTTACAACTAAGTCTGTTTAGCCGCCTCCATAGCTTGTATCATCTTCAAGGTAAGAGAGGTAAGGAAAGATTCAGCTCACTTAACAGTAGTTGTTTAGGATCTCATTATAGTTAAAGACTTCCAGTAAGATCAGGTGAAGCAAATCCTACCTGTGGAGTAACTTCACTGTATGAGGAGCCAATACAAATCTAAATTAATGCCATTATACATTATCCTAATGATTCAGTACATTCAAATAAGGTATTAAGGAAAGTTATTTATTGGTGACAATTTTTCTCCCAACCTTCCCTTCCAGGTATATGGTAATAACCACACGGCAACACAAGTGGTGGCCATTAGGGAGGTTTGGTTTATTTAGATATTCTCATGCTACTCATCTGTGCTCACACACTTCAGAGAACGTACGCACTCCAACTCAAAAAAATTACAGAGTACCTAATCTAGAGAAAGGAATCCATACTTCACTTGAGTAGGATCCAATGGCTCATTTTACTTCACCATTCAGCTCATTATTTCCTGTTCAAATGTTTCTAACTTCAGCTGGCAGTTACTCAAGATACAGACAGAATATTCAAGAGCTTCCTAGTATCACTCTAACTTCCTACATACAGGAAATTTATGAAGTCACCTCTTCTGAAAGTAAAAATAAATGGGGCTTGCCAAATCTCATTATGAAGTAGATTTGCTATAACTGAAGTAATTTAAACCTTTTCTGAACAGTTCCCAACTTCCACTGTCATATCTTGTACAACAATGTCAATGAAATAAATAAGGCGAGTTGCCAAACGCAGCAGTTCCTTGAATCGGTCATACCATCTAAGTCGCATTAAACATCATTTCAATGTGAAAGCTAAACCAAAAAGGATACTGATCTGTTTGAGGTCTTCGGAAGTTCTCTGGTAGATTAGCTTCATAGAGTAGTCTTGCTTTAGTATTTCCCATTTCCTGCATGCACTAAGGAAAAGCGGTAGAAAACTGTTAGTTCATGTCCATTAATATTTTAAATCCTGAAACAGTCAGAATGCTACTGGTATGCTTAAATGACATCAAGTTTTTAACTTGAAGACCTCCCTGCTGTCATATGTCTTAGGAGATGCTCCCATGGCACAGGAGGGCTGCTGCCAAGACTTGTTGGACAAAAGCTAACAACACAGACACTGTTTACTGCATAAACTAACCCATCCAGCAAAAGATAAGCTTTCATCTTTTAGGATGGCTGTTCAAACCAAGAGGAACAAAGGTAAGAAAATGTGTCTGGCACCATAAAGAGGCTTCAGACTGGAGCAGACTTCGAATAGTGAGGGCTTGGTACACCAAAAGAATGTAATCAACAATGAGACAAACGTGTGAACCTTACCTTACTATCCCCTACTAAAAAGGAAAAGGCTTGCAACACATTTGCTACAGACATAACAAAGCAGCAGCTTTCAGAGTCCCCACATAAGGTACAATATAGCTAATATGATACAGAAAAGATAGCTAAACCAATTTCTGAAGTGAGTTTTCAGAATTTAAACTCATTACAGTAGAAATATAACACATTAAAACTACTTTAATTGTAAAACATTTAAGTTGGGGCATCATGATACGCTCAAATCCTTTCAGAAGGACTCCTGGCATTCCTTTCAAATTAGAAACATATTTTAAGGTATTTTACCTGTATTTGTTCTGGTGTCCATTGGTCCAAGTTGACAGACTTGACCCTTGATATATGGACCCCAAGATTTCGATGTATTCCAGCACATCTGATGCAAATAAAAACACCGGTGTTCCAAGAGGCCCATCTTGGACCTAAAGGGAATAGGGAAATCAATTATTTTCAAAACTCCATATACTGTGAAGAATTTCTTTAGCATAGTTCTATACTGACAACAGGAATAAACAAGTATGGATAAAGGCTCACAACTGTTACTCTGGGGTATCTATTACTTCTAACAATCTCCATTGTTAGTAATTTTATCTACATCTTTCTACTTCTAAGTGATGCCACATAACATTCGAGTTAGCCAGATTAAGCTAGGAAGTCATACGGTGTTGTACACAGCCCTCCCCTGCACATGAGAAAAAAGAACCCCAAACAAACTTTACAAACTTGGCTTACTAGTAACAACAAAGTTTTGCTTACATCTTGAATAATCCTTGTGGCTACGCATAAGATGCAAGCATCAGCAGAAATCAGTAGAAGTTGCCCCCTTTTCTCCAATTAAAAGCATCCCAAGACACGTATCTGAACTTGGAATTAAATGCAGGGCAATCTTATATTAATGTAACAAATGCTTTAGTACCTCATACAGCACAGACTTTACAACAGTAGCATGCAAGCTCTTAGGGAATAATACACAGATTTGCAAAACTAGCTCATGAAAATGTCCACGACTAAGAACAGTGGAAAACTGAACCCATTCAGTACCCTCGATTCCTACACTACAGTATCAGTTGCCATTCACAGCCCAATGAATTTGCTCACAGAATCAGGTCGATTTATGAACCTTACCATTGTTTCTCAGCTGTGTTGGCATGTTCAGAGAGACCTAGAATATGCTGGCCTGAACTCCCAGTGACACTTGGGATGTCTGACTTGAAGTTACTAAACAGTCTCAAACATTTATATCATTTTATTTCAGCCCCATACACCACCAATGTTTAAGGCACTGCTTTAAAGCCCATCTGATTCGGAGCTCTAAAGAGCTCAAAGATTAAGTCATTGATCATCACAAGCAAGAAGGCACACTGAAGAGTTGGAAAACATTTCAAGCAATTAATTTCCACTTTTGTATGATAAGATGCGGACCTAGACCACTTATGCAACTGTAGCAGTTTGCATTACAATATTAATAAATCGTACACATTCCTGTGGCCTAGAAAATAATTTTATGCCTTCTTCTCCTGATCTTTAGCTTAGAACTGTGTTGGGTTGACCACAGTCAAGCACCCACAGAGCTGCTCACTCACTTTCCTGCAGGACAGAGAGAAAACAGAAGGAAAGTGAGATGACGTGCAGACTGAGATAAGAACAGTTTTACTAAGTGAAGCAATAACTGCACACAAGCAAAAAAAAAAAAATATATTTCTTCACTACTTCCCATTGGCAGGCAGGTATCCAGCCACTTCCTAGAAAGCCGGGCCTCAGCACACACAAGACTTGCTTTGGAAGACACCACCGTAACCAAGAATGTCCTTTCTTCTTCCTTTCCTTGAGCATTTATTGCTGAGCATAATCATACGGTGGGGAATGGTCAGTTAGAGTCAGCAACAGTCCCAGCTGTCTCCTCCCAATTTCTTGCCCACTCACCCACAGCCCACTCATCTGCAGGGGGCAGAACAAAAAAATATAAAAATTAAAAAAAAATCCCTGATAGCATGCAGCACTGTTCAGCAAAAGGCCAAAACACGCAAGTTGGGAGAAATCCTTTCAGTTAAGACTCCATTCTTTTGAGCTGGTATTCAAAAATCCCAAGATAACATTCACAGGTCCCCAAATTTGTTGCAAGAAGCCTTCCCCTTACTAGTGGAAATATTGGCTATATTTAAGGTAGCCACCTTGCTTTTAATTTCTCATATTCAAGATCTCAAAAAGTCAAGTGACCTACATCCATTAGTCAACCTTTAAAACCAAAATGATTAAGATGACTGGCAGTTTTCAAAATTAAGTGTTACCATCATAGAATTGGATTTCAGGCGTCAAGAGATCTAACAGTTACTCATTGAAACTAACACATAATTTCCCACAGGGCACTTCTACGTTAAAACTACTACTTGTCAGGTAAGATCAAACCAGTCAAGCTTTTTACCACGTGTGTCTTAAATAGTTCAACAACTAGCAACCTGTTAATCTGCCTATTTTCCCTTATAAAACACTACAAACACAAAATACCCTGTCCTTACAGTCTGTGTAGACCTATATTATTATTACAGGAAGATCCCACTTAAAATTTATATGACTTTACTTTTAGTACTCCAGGGTAGAGCTTTGCAGGCCATTTGCCTGAACATAGCAAGTTTCAGCTAAAGCAGTATACCAGAAGAAACTTCATAAAAAAACCTTCTTAGCCACTTCACTGTAGATGGACAACGCACCTCAGCTTATGCAATTGCTTCATGTACCCATAGTGGTTTATAAACAAAAAGGTAAGGCAAAGCAAGAAGTGTCCAACAGCTTCTCCAGGTTTTTTCCTCCAAGGTATAACCCAGGGATGTGCCTTCCAAAGAGGAAGGTCGGTTTTGATCGCATTATAGGGACAGAAGGTGCTTATCTGTTGCATTTATGTGCCATTCACGTTATCCTATACAGTGTTTACAGTCACTATAAACTTTTTACTGCAACAGTTTTTGTACAGCTAGACATCACATGAGTTTCCTATTTTTCAGGTTCTTCCTTAGCTATGATATCTCAGACAAGCAAGTTCTACATTAATGAGAAAAGACCAGAATGAGGGCTTGACATGACTAAAGTCTCTCTTAATAAACGAAAAGACAGATCAGATCATTAATATCATAGTTTAACATTTTAACTTAATTTTTTATTAACAAGACCATAACACAGCTTGTCAATTAGCTGGTTTTCTCCTGGAAAAGAGCAGTCTTTTATTTTCCCAGATGCTCAGACTTCATTAGTTTGTACTTATTCCTGAAGTAACTTAGGGAAATCAAATATATTTAAGCAATAAAGTAACAAATTAAGCAACAGAACAACAGACAAACCTGAGTCTAGACAAAAATGTTCATATGTAATCTCTGAATGTATTTCAGACTAATGACAATACGCAATATTGAACACTTCAAATGACTAATGTTTTTAATTAATACAGATTAATCATAGCCACAGTTAAGCAGTAGTCAAAAGAAGTTACAAAATAATGTTTTCTCTGTGGGCATCAAACCAGCTGTGCTTGACTTAACCAGTCAACTAAAGCTTGAAGTCCGTAAACCTTCCTGTGTGAGAAATGTTTAACAGTTATTTGGACTGATTCAATAAACAATTTACAGTTATCTCAATTCTGTATAAAGTCAGAATCCTTATTTCTGTACACAGGAAGTATTTTGCACTTAGTGGAAATACTCACAGGTTTCTTCTCACTGAATCCTTAAAGATACCTTAAAGATTTGGGTTTCTCCAACAAAATTTACAAAAGGAATCTACTTTATCTACTGTATGTATCTTGCTAGCTAATTAAGAAGAGAGACATTTGGCTTCAGAAATGAAGACTGGACATTAAGAATCTTGATGACTACTATTTCATGCTATTTAAAACACCTTTGTATGTCAGTAGCAATGCTATCTTACCTATCAAGAACTGCACTATACCAACTCAAATCAGACAACATTAACATGAAATACTATTTGACGTAAGTTTTAATACAATTGTAATTTTATTCTTTTGAAAGCCATTTTAATACAAACCTTTTACTAAAAGATTTTACAAGAAGAGCCGAGCTGCACTTCACCAGCTTGCTGCACCACTTATCAATGCACCACTGACATAAAAACATACTTCAAACAATGTCTTCGGTACTTTAAGGTATTTTTAACTGCTTAAAAATATTTTCAGCCTCTTTCATCCTTTTCTGAAGTCAATTTAAGGAAAAAAGCTGTAGGACTTGGTACTGTTCTGAAAATGACCAATGGTTATACTGGGATACTATGAAGTCCCTGAAACGCTACCTGACTGAAACAAGGGGAAAAAGAATCAGCAATCCTAAACCAGACTGCTGCTTCCAAGATGAGAATCTAATTTATTTTCTTCAATCTAAATATTTTATTTCTTTTCTATATTTTTCTACTGGTTAAGTTTCCTTTTCAGTTCTTAATAGGTAGTTAGGTAAGGTCAGCTGTGAAGGTGTGCGTGCTATTTTCCAGAGGAATTGTCAAGACAAGATTTTTGAATGCATTAGGTCACTCTTGTGAACATGTGACAACATTCCTTAGGATGGCCTGACATTAACAATTGAAGTAACCTTTACACAGTAACTAACCCTGAATAAAAATCCACGAGGTACATTGTGCATATTTAATCTTACTGGCAACTTTAATTTGGTAACCTTCATAAAAAGCAATGACTACGTTTTGATTTGAATTTAAACCCAGCACAAGTGCAAATAAGTAGAAAGATGGATCTGAGCCGTCAAATGACTTCACACAAATTAATCTGGAGCCTTGTCCATGTTAAATGGAGAATACCAGGGGACATTTCCTGCTGCACTGGGCCTGGCTGGGATGGCATTAACTTGCTTCATAGCAGCACGTATGGAGTTGTGCTTTGAATTTGTGACTAAAACAGTGCTGGTAACACCAATGGTTTAGCTACGGCTGGACAGTGTCTGCAGAGAGTCAAGGCTTTCCTTCTACCCCCACACAGTAGGCAGGGGGTGGAGAAGGGGCTGGGAGGGGACCAAGTCAGGCACAGTGGACCCCAACTGACCAAAGGGACATCGTGCTCAGGAACAAAAGCTGGGGGAAAGAAGGAGGAAGAAGCGGGGGCATTTGTGGTTATGGTGTCTGCCTTCCCAAACAACTGTTACGCATGCTGAGACCCTGCTCTCCAGGATGTAGCTGGACATCTGCCTGCTGATGGGAAGTAGCGAATGAAATTCTCTTTTTGCTTCACTCATGTGCACAGCTTTTGCTCTCCTTATTAAACTATCACAATCTCAAGCTACAAGTCTTTCCACTCTCCTACTTTCTCCCCACTCCACAGGAGAAGGAACCGCGCAAGACATAGGGTGGGTGTTCACCTACTTGCCAGGATCAACCCACCATGCCTGCTACTACATTAGTTTGTGTTAGGAATTGTACATCAAGTTTTGAATAGAAACTAGAATTCCATTAGATGCACAGGAACAGCAGTATTTGCTATGTGTTTAGAGTATTTATGGAGTCCTTTACTTGAGACCATCTAGACTAAGAATGAAAAAAATATTTAAGCAGGAAATGTTGTGTCTTCTGACATGTCTTTAAGGTTTTAGAATTGCTAGATAACTTGTGAATTTAAGAACCAATCTGGAGAGTTTTTTCCAGTTACAGTAGACTTCCATGCCAGTATAGTTACTGTACAGAACCAACATCCTCCCTACTTGCAGAAATATCTACAGCTACTAAAAAACTGAGAACATCTCAAAGAATTACTTCAGTTGTTTAAAAATTAAGCAATAAAGAGCTTGAAAGTAACTTACATAATTTTAGAAACAAATCTTCACATAAGTTTATTTCAAACCAATTTTTAAATTGCTGCAAAGGTTATCCATCTTGACATGACATTCTTTTATTCCAAAACGCAAATTCAAAGTGTGAATTTTGTGAAAAAAGCATCATTTTTACATATTTTCCAGCGAGGCAAAAGCTTTTGTCCCAACATATTTCAAAAATTTCCCCCCTTTTTCCCCCACACTGTCCCTTCTTCAAGATATTATTTTTTATGGGATATTTCTCCTCCATATTATTTAAACCAGACTAGTACCTTGCACATGCTTGATGTGTGTGCATATACTCCCATATATCCCTTTCTTCCCATATATATATATATCCACCCCCCTAACTCATTCAATTAGGACCATGTGTTCTTCCACTCCATTACATTAGAAAGCTGACTGAAGAAGCTGCAATAAACATTCACAGATTGCTGACACACCCCACTAATGTAATTATAGCTGATACAAAAAGTTGGTTGTAGGTACAGCTGATACAGATCTTCGGGCAAGAATGATGACAGGAATGATAATGCTGGTATAGTGCATTTCCAAAGAAAACACAAGACAAAGCACATTAGTTTTTACAAGTCCAAGGTTTAAGTTTTATTCCAAACTGCTGGGTTTTTATTTTGCATCAGCAGATGCATAGTACTGTATTGGGTCCAGAACAAGGCTTACATGACACTGCTCATTCAAAACGCTGAGGGAAAAGCACTTCACCTGTATTACAAAAAACGTGGAAGCCTTGTATACTAAGTGTATATCAATACAAACAGTCAATACAGTGTGAAACACTGCTTCAGTGCTGTGATTAGTTTGTATAAAAATCCTGCAACTGCTTTAAACACCTCAATCAACTCTCCATCCTCTGCTTCTACCTGCAGTAAGAAATCAGTGAGAAAGGTTATACGCTAACAGACAAGATTGGGCAGGAGTAGGACCAACTGTCACACAAACAAGTTAAAAACAAAAAAAAGGCAGCAGAGACCAGAACAAAATAAAGAGGCAAAAGGAAACAAAAGTACTGGGATATGACATAACTGGGAGATGCCCACAATGGAGCAAGTATAAGATTACTGCACGTATGACTACAAAATAGGAGAATGATGATGGTTGCCTCCCTCACTGCAATAATTGAGAGTTTCCTTCCCTCCATCAGTCCACTACCATGTGTTCAGCTTAATGTAACTGCAAGGTTAATACTGAAATACTTCTTTTGCTGCAACACAAGTGCTGCCCACTCTTACTAAACATCTCAATTTACAGAGAGCAAACAGAGGTCAGAACTGGGGCAAAACGAACAAGTACACAGCCCTTCAATTTTATATTTGCTGTCAAAGGGATGGGTGACTGGTTTACATCTCGGCAAACTACTCTGAACCCTTTATGCTACGTGCATAAACCCAATTACCCAGGAGACTACAAAATCTGAGACAAAGTTATCAATGAAGAAAGCTTGTCAAGCTTAAGTTTAAATAAGGTTTGTATGAGATGCCCATAAAACCAAAGTTAGTTTCCACTCTACATTCTTGCAGTTGCCAATTAGCAATTCTACAAGGAAGGAAATCAAGTATTACATATAACAGAGCGCTACTGCTTTGCATTTCAATACAGTCTGCAGCAAACTTATCTTGGGTCAACATCTTCAAATACTTATGGCAGACTACAATTCGTCCTTGCCCTCAGCTGCAGCTCACCTGTCTTTTGACCATAAAAGTGGCCACAGTGAAGTCACTTGCTTTTTCCTCTGTGTCTCCAAATTCTGCTGCTGGTTGAGAGACTTGTTTTTTCAAATAACTGGCTCCATCTTGTGGAACAGGGCATTAACTGCAAGAAAGCCTACACATCTTTTCTGACTCGCCCTGACTCGTTGCTAGCCACTTCCTGAAAACTATCACTTTCTAGCCAAAGACCAGTAAGTCTCAATGGCTGCATCAGCGCAAGCATGCCCCATGCAGTGCTCACTCTCTCTGTGTTACTCCCCCAGTTCATATTACACAAATGTTCTGCTACTCCATATTTCAACCAGGTTATCAACAAATATTTTGCAGAAACATCTGTAATTTCTTCAAGATGGGATACAGATAAAGATCATGAACAGAAGAAAGCACTCACATATCAGATACAGAGCAAAGAAAGAAACCCAGAAAGCAGTGGTTGTATTCTGTGTAATTCAACACAAGAAGAGCTAAGTAACACAAAACTGTCCCTCCTCCAGCAGCTCCTCAGGGAAGAATAAAGAACAAGGCGAAACGATAGTCACTCCTCCGAGATTCCCTCCTTGAAACATAGCATCCTACAGACAGCGATTAAGTCAAGGCTCAAAACCAATACAGTTATTAGAATCCATTTTCAGTCTAATCCTGCTTCTTCAAAGACCCCTCTTACTAACCTCACTGGAGGCTGCTTATTTCTCCCCCCAAAAGGTAGAATCACATCCACCATCTCCAGCCATTTTTGATCCACAGTCTCTCAGCAGACACAAAAAAAAAAAAAAAAAAAAAAAGAGGAAAAAAATCCAAGAAAACACACACAAACCCCACAACACAAAAAGCTTAATTGCAATGCTAATCATGTCCTCTGCATCAGACATTGTGAATTAAAGAACAAATTTTAGAAAGAATAAAAGATCTTACATAAAGATCTTCAAGCAAAGGTAACCACAAGAACCAAGGTACAAGAATCTTTATTCTCAAATAAAATGTTATTCAAGGTCTTTGAACCTTCAGAGACTACTGATATGGGACTGTTTACCCATCACTTGATCCACTGAATTAGTTTCTGATTAAGCAGAACAAACAGCCTGAAGCACGTTCTTGTGTCACATCTACTTCCCCACATTAAGCTTGATTTCTTTTCCTCTACAGTAGAAAAGGCTTCCTTGCTTTACCACTATACCCTACGACTAGGAAAACCATGCAAGCGCAGTCTTTGCATGCTTTTCAGATATCAAAGTCTAAGTATGCAACAAAATACTGTTCTATATAAACAAAGACAAAAGGTCATAGCTTAAACACATCTTTAAAAGATCTTAGAAGACATCTTCAGAAGTCTCTTGTAGCTGGCTTAGTAAGCCTGTGATAGATAGTCAAGGCCAGAATTTGAGAACTTCAGATCTGTCATATTAAAAAAAACAGAAGGGGGGTTCAAACAAGCAGGGCTGTTTTAATAGATTTAAATAAAATTGAACTCAACAGCATAACATTGCACTGAAGGCAGACAATACAAGCAATGAAACAGCCCAGCTCCATAACAACTGCAATTTGTGGGGGTCAAGGTATATTGCAAGGACAGTGGAAAGACAAAACTTAGAAGCATCACTTGACTATTTTTAGCCAGTGTCTGGTAAGTGGTATAGTGTTTCAGGGACAGAATTCCTCTAAGTTTGTCTTTTCTGTCTAGATAACCATTTTTCATGAGTCATCAACAAATCCATTAAGCTCAGTCCTATTCATAACTCTGAAGAGGCTGTGTAGAAGTACTCTGAATGAAACTCTTCCCCCTGCACAACCTGTCCTGCCTCCAGAAGAGAGACACAAATATGTATCAACAGTTTCAATTATTCCTTCGGCTCACTGATCCATCTGCTTCAACAGGACCAACAATTGTTTAAAATGTTTCAAAGAAATTAAAGACAGCACCCCTATATCAAGAGCTGTATAAAACCTTAACTAGAAAGGAAGTACAGTGGCATGAACGTTCTTTCAGTTCTATGTTTAAGCCACAAAATTAAGTGCCTGGCTTGATAACTACTTTAATTCTGGACTATATTCAAGTCATACAACATTTCAAACATCAAAAACTTCACACAGGAAACTAAATTAGGAATATGAACAAATGGAGTTTGTAAATCAGAGGACTGGTTAGTTACAACAATTGGAAATACACAGGTAACGGCAGTTTATTTTTGAGATGAATGGCCTTTTTCTTGTCTAATAGCCAGTTGGCACAAGCTGTCTTGTAAGGTGACAAAGTAGAAGGATTGAAATTATTTGGCCTTATTAACGAACAGCAAATTACTATAAGTCTGACTTTTGACTGAAGAAGATTGTAAGAAGGTAAGGGTTTTTTTTCAAATTAATCATTTTACCATCATCATCTAATGTTTGGTATAATGCAAATGCTAAGTTATTAAACAAAATATAAGATTTAGATCACTGTGAAGTTACATACATACATAGTTGATGATTCTTCATGTAAAGTAACAGCAAGAGAAAAAGGAGATCACAAATGGCTTTTGGGGATTTGTTCCCCAAAACGGCACAAAGGCCTCCTATTAATCTTAGAAATGAGAGGATTTAAATAGAACACTTTCCTCATTAAAACACTTATTTTTAATACAAATAACCATTTAAATCAGTGTTTCATATTGAAACGTCTTTTAAAACAATTTTCCAAAGTTTGTATTCCTGACTTGGAAGTATTTTGCACCACAGATTACCCCCACCACCCTAACACTGCCCCGGCAAGCAGGATCATAACCAACTGCTGACCTGTCAGGAGAGCAGCTCCCGGTCCTCGGCTGGCAACCACACCTGCCATGCTCACACTTGGTTACCTAGAGCACACGCACACGTATACGGACGGCATATACAGAGCACACAGGACACTGCCACAGTACTCCTGCCAGCCTGGGGGATGCCAGCCTGCTGCAGCACACCCTTTGGAAAGTCAAGTCACTGCCCTAAGAATCAGAAATTACAGAGTTGGCACAGCCCTGACACATTCAGTAAGCTACAGCTTCAGAAATCAAGTTTACATTTGGCTAAGGAGTAGCGCTCTAATTCTACCCTGCCTGCTCACTTGTAAAGGGAAAGACTGCTTGTGTCAAGAGTTCAAACTGCAAGAATAAGGTGCACAAGCTGTCACTGCCTGTTAGAGCATTTGGTACTTTCTAAAAAAGACAAGGTTACATAGTCTATTACAGTACCGGTAGGAAGCTTCTGGAGCTGGTCTTGACTGCAATTTTTCCCTCGTCAGCAAGGAACTGCTAAAAGGCTTCCTGTTTTAAGTATACGATTTATATTCCTTTTATATGCAGAAATAAAAGGAAAACTGGGGAACAGTGAGTTCTTACAAAATATTTTTGTAAGTTGATAGCCAAGCATCAAGTAAAAGCATTACTGATAAGAAGAAAAAAAAGCATAAATCTATGCTACTCTGTTGGGATGTAGCAAGAGCCTCCCTGCATAGCCAGACACAGAATAAAGGTTATATAAGCATCTGCTGAAAAGAGTCTTCAGCCAGTAATTGCAGTTCTTCCTTGAATGATGACAAAAGCCTCAGAAATATGATTTTTTGGAAGATGGGTTTATGATATAGCCTTGTTTGCCATGAACTGGAACAAAAGATTACCTCCTATCTGAGAAAAAATATCCAGTAATTGCACTAATCACTTCCCTTTATCATTTTTACTCAAACATAACTGAAGAGACTCTGAAGTAAACACTCCCTAAACTACACAGCCTCTGCACAGCTCTCAGTGACTCCAGAGATACTCTCCCTCAAACATTCTGTATTACAAAGCAGGTAAATGCGCTTCCACGACCTCTCCCACGTGGACCTACATTTGAAAAAGAGGCAGAGAGAACCAGAGATCCAAGTCTGCAGACAAGAAGCAGTGCCGTATTTCAGGCTCTGGACTCTAGAAATAGAATGAAAACATCTGCAAAGACTGGCCAGTTAGTTTCTCGTACCAGTCTTCTCTGCTATACTGGTTTGTGCTGGGACAGAGTTTATTTTCTTCATAGCAGCCCATATGGCACGGTGTTTTGGATCTGTGAGCAAAAGAGTCGATAACACACCAGTGCCGTAGCTGTGGCTGAGCTGTGCCTGCACAGCTTCAAGGCCTTTCCTGCATCTCAGGCTGCCCCAGCAGCAAGCAGGCTGGGGAGAGGGGCAAGAGGTCTGTCAGAGAGCCTGTCTGCCTGCCCCCAAGCACAAATACATTGCAGTTCCCAGGCACAGCCGCCTACCGTGCAAATGCAACTCCATTCTTGGATGATCCCTGAGTTTTAGTGTAAGAACATTATCAATCTTCAGAGCAGCACCTGCTGCAGACCGCAGGGTATTACCAAAAGATCACAGGAAAGAACAGGCTAACGAGGACAGAGTCAAGCCTTCCCTCCACTTTAAACTCCAATGCAATGCACACAAATCCTTCCCACAAATCCTCAGGACTTGCATTCTAGGCTAACTACACCCCAAAAACTGTACTCTGGGATCCCAAAGTGTCAGCAAACAACTTGACCTTGGAGTGCTTCAATACCCATCCTTGTAGCTGGGTTTGGGCTGATCCACAAAACAAAGTATGTGTGCTCTCCAAAGTGCTTAAAACTTGTTCTTTGTAAGTTACAGCTACTGTATTTCCTCATTTAATAAAAGCTATAAAATAATTTAGGTGTGACTGGACATCCTGAGGTCATTTAGGCTAACTTAATGATCCAATCAGATTTAATTAGACCAGGCTGCCAAGGGCTTCATTCAGTTGTCTTGAACACCTCTGAAGTATGTTCCACCACCTCTCTGAGGAAAACTTGGTCCAGTATTTGACCACTTCATGGTTTAAAAAAAAAAAAAGCTTCTTTATATCCAGTAAGAATGCATCACACCACACAAGGCTGAAGCGTGCTTTGCATTTTTTCAAAGGCATTTTCTTGCTTCGTAGAACTATAGCAGTCTCCTCTGAGATGATACTAAATTAAATAACACAGCTAAGCATTCCAGCATACCAGACAAACATCAACACTCAGGTTTCATTAATCACCTACATGTGACTGGGAAAGGAAGAAAAAACATTTAAGTTGCATTCTCAACAGCTGTTTCAACTGGCTTTGCATTTCAAGAAAAATGGAAAGCAAGGGTGGTGGGTTTTTTTGGTGTAATTTATTTTTTCAAAGTGATTGCTACCTTCTGTAGTTGTAAGAAAAGAAGTTGTGGCTGTAAAGTAGCTTTCCTCGCAATATCATTTTCTTCAAAAGCCAGGACAAGAAGCTGAATACAATACCAAAGCACTTGGTTGCATTTTGTCTGGAATGCAAACTTGTGAGTAAGTGTTCAGAGTAGAATTAAGGTTGCTTGAGAAGTATCAGTTCTCCAAATATATTCCCAAAACTTTGCAAGATTCTCTATCAAAATCTGTTGTATTTTGAAAAAAAGTCTCATTTAAGATCAAACACTTGACAGAAGCTTTTTGCTGTGCAAACATATTTTTGGAGTAACATTTTTGAACAGGAACTCCATGAACACCTTAACTCCATGGAAATTGCAGTGAACGAGATAAGTGTGAAGGGACATTTAGCGTCATTTCTTTCATAAGCTGTTTGCTACAGGCTGCAGAACACCCAGAAAAGCAAACCAAAGCTACACAGTCTTTATTGGTAATGATAGTTACCTTTATTGAGAACACACAAGAGACCCTCAGCCATTTTGGTGGGTTAACCTCGGCTGGCCACCACACATCCACTAAGGCAGAGAAAATAAAATGAAGAAACTCATGGGTCAAGATAAAGGCAATTTAATACAGAAAAGCAGAGGCCATGTGCAGAAGCAAAAGGAAACAAGGATTTATTCTCTACTTCCAATCAGCAGGCAATGTCCATTTCCCGGGAAACAGGGCGTCTGCTGGGAGCCTCTGGGAAGCTGCTCTGGAAGACAAACATCTTAACGATGAATGCTTCCCTCCACCTCCTTTCTCTTAACTTTTTTTGCTGAGCACAACATTATGGTATGGAATATCCCTTTAGCCTGTTGGGGTCAGCTGTCCTGGCTACATCCTCGTTCAGCCTCTTGCCCACCCCAAGCCAAGTGCCCTTTGGAGCCACTTGGGAGGTTGGAGGGACAGCCTTGATGCTGCACTAGCACTGCTCAACAACAGCCAAGACAGCAGTGTCATCAACACCCTTCCAGCTACAAATACGAAGCGCAGCACTGCGAGGGCTGCTATGGGGGGAGTTAAAGTGAAGTCCATCCTAGTTAGACCCAATGCAACACTTCAGTACATTTACAGTTGTAAAACGAACCCACCTAGATATCACTTGGCAATGAGAACAAAGACTGAAAAGCCTATGCTCAACGTGTTATTGGCATTTCTCTTTGACTTAGCCGCTGCTTAGGAGGGGAGCTCAAATGCAAAGCACTTTGCCACTGCCAAGGTAAAGGGTGAACATCACATACAGCATTTGCCACATTTGAAGGGATGCTTTTGCCATCATCTACAGGTGACAGGCAACTGAACAAATATCCCGTAGGTACATAACCTAATGGGAAAAGCCAGTCCCTACACTTAGAAGCATCACTACTTTTTGGTGCGCTGTGTTTCTAGTAATTGTTATGAATGACTAATTTAAACCCAAATTAATTGAGCACACATTACATGAAGCTTATTTCAAAAGATCATTCAGTCCCAGTTACTACTCTGCCATGTTTTGAATCCACCTGCAAGTTCAGCTGCATTCAATCATTGTAGGTGAAACAATGAATCACTTCCATTTTCTTTTGAAGCAATTCCTATAGGACTACTACCTTTAATACTACTAATTAGAGTCCTGTACTATAAAGCTTTATTTCCATTCAAGCACTTCAGTATAACTGCATTACAGATTGTTATTCCCTCTTCCTTAAAAAGGAGATAGTACACAAGAACATGGCAATCGTTAGCCAAATCTGGAATGTCACATTCCTTTTCTTACCCATGCAAAAGGGACAGTTCCCTACTCCTCATCAAAAAAATCCCATTTTCTTACACAAAATTAGAGCCAGGCATAGCTTTCAGAAACAGAACTGCTCTTTTACCAAATCACAGCTGCAAAGTTAGTTGCTTGGCAACACTGCCTCCAAGTATCACAAGCTGTCCACAACTCCGCTCTGACAGTGACTGAACTACAACCTCTACCTCTCTTTCCTCTGCGGTCTATTGGAAGTAAATCCCTTCCCTCAAGAAAGAGCGTGGGCAACTGACAGTCTAGGTTTACCGAGATAGGCCTGTGTAATTTTCACTTCCCCCATAAAGCTTGTCACCATCTCCATAAAGTACAGAATTAGTGCTCTCTATAACCACATCTATCACAGAGTTGCCGCGCTAGAAGGTTCTCTGAACCTCCAGGTTCTTCCTCCTCTTCAGCCTGTGACCCCAGAACCCAAAAGCATCTGGCTCCTCTGGTCAAAGGAACATAGAACTACTTGTAAGTATTTTGCGTAAGCTGGAAACAACGCAGGAACTCAGGTTCTCTTGAATGGGTCAAGTTTCATAGCACCAAGCACGAGCTCCTTGACAGCACATACTCAAACATACAAGTTTATCACCTACTAAAAAGCAACAAGTGAGATGATGACAAGAGAATGGAAGATAAATAAGGCTTAGCATTATACCATATAAACAGTCTACTGTAAACAAAGATGAATATGAAATAGGTATCCATTCAAATCTGTTTGCCAAGTTTTCAAAGAAAATAAAGCAGTTGTGTGAATACTTTTTATGAAACCATTCAACAGAAATGTAAACAGTAATATTGCTCAAGCTCTCAGAAAACATTAATCAGATAAAAGGCCAGAATGGAAGGAGAACAGGAATCTGTAGTAGTTTTGCCCCAGTCTTCCAGAGGAGACAATTTTTAGCCATAATAGAGTTCCAACCAGCATTTTTAAGATCCAGGGAGCTTTCTGACACAAGCCATTAGTTATAAGCAACCTTCTACCATCTCTAGGAGGTCATTTAAGTTGCAAAGGTATTCTCCTAGCTAGACTTAAACAGCATTTCAGTCAAATACAAGACATTAGTAACCTTTCTACATAGCCACTCAAATCCCACTTGCTTCAAACGGCTAGATTTAGTCCTTTTTACCTCTATGCACAGACCACAATATTTCTGTATCGGTTATTTCAGGAAAAGTCAAGACTCTACTACAGTCTTTATTCACTGCTGTTTAATCACTTCCCTTTCTCATAAAGGATGTCAACTTTAAACATAAAAATCTACTTTTGATCTACATAGGCAGATGCTTGCACTAGGGAGAAAAGAAGAGAAAAAAAACATTTGTGGTATCTGCAGTGGGAATCCATACTGGCTTGTAAGTGATGCAACAGCTGAACTGGATCTGAAGTAGCTGAGGTTGGAAAGGACCCCTTGGAGATCACTTAGTACAACCACCCCCTGCTCAGAGCAGAGCAAACTACAGCAGGTTGCTTAGGGCTGCTGCCAGTCAGGTTCTGACTGTCTCCAGGGATAGAGACTCCATAACCTCTCCAGGTAACCTGCTCCAGTATTCAACCTCTCCTAGAGTAAAATAAAGTTTATTCTTATGTTTCAGTGGAATTTCCCGTGTTTCAATGTGTCAATTACTTCTTGGTCCTATCACCGGACACCACATACACATCTGCCTCCGTCAACTTTGCTCTCTGTCACAAGGTATTCATACACGTTGACAAGATCTCCCCAGTAGCCTTCTCTCCTCCAGGCTGAACAATCACAGCTCTCTCAGCCTCTCCTTGGATGTCAGGCACACTAACCTCTTCATCTTGGCGCCCCTTTGCTGGACTTGCTCCGGTCTGTCCATGTTTCTTTGTAATGTAGAGCCCAGAACTGGACACAGTACCACAGATGCAGTCTCACCAATGCTGAGCAAAGGAGAAGCATCACCTCCCTCCAACTGACTATGCTCTTCCTGAAATTCAATCCAAGATGTCGTTGGCTGCCTTTGCGGCACGGGTGCGTTACTGGCTCATGGCCAATTTGTGACCCACAGGATCCCCACCACCCCCTCCCTACAGACAGGGCTTTGCACTTCTCTTTGTTGAACTTCATATGGTACCTGTTGGCCCATTTTTTCTGCCTGTCCACTTTTATGCTCAAAGTAGCAGCACATCCACCTGGTTTATCAACCACTCCTCCCAATTTTGCATCACATCAAGCTTGCCAAGTGCAGTCTGCCCTCTCACACAGGTCATTAATGAAAACGTTAACCAGTATTGGCCTCAGTATCAGCCCCTGAGGTACACCAATAGTGACTAGCCTTCAGCTCAACTTTAAGCTGCTGATCACAGCTCTGAGCTTGGCATTTCAGCCATTTTCACTCAACCTCACATCTCTATCTAGACCACACTTCATCAGATTACCAATAAGTTACATGACAGTCTCAAAATCCTCATTCAAGTCAAGATAAAAATATCCCTTGCTCTCCTCATCCACCAAGCCAGTCATCTGGCTCGGTCATTGAAGAAGACTATCAGGTTGGTCAGGCATGACAGGCCCTTTGTTAATCCACACTGACTATTCTCCATCATTTTTTTTTCCTTCATATGTGTTTTCAGGATTATTTGCTCTGTCACCTTCCTAGGGACTGCGACAAAGTTGACTGGCCTGTGGCTTCCTAGATGTTCCTTCTTCCTCTTTTTGGAAAAGGCAATGACATTTGATTTCTTCTAGTCCTCAAGACACTCCCCAAGTCACCGTGACCTTACAGTGGCCTCGAAATGACACTGGCCAGCTCTACTGCACTCAAGGGTGCACCCCATTACAGCCCACAGACTTGTGCACATCTAGTTTCTGTAAACACTCCCAAACCTGACCCTCTGCTACTGAGAGTAAGCCTTCCTTGCCTGGAACTGCTGAATACAAGTCAAGGTGAAGAAAGCATTGAACGTCTCAGCCTTTTCCACATCCCTTATGACCAGGTCCCCGTCCCATTCAGCAGCAAGCCCACATTTCCTCCAGTCTTCTTTTTCCTGCTAATTATCTGTGTAAGTCCTTCTTGTTGCCATTCACATCCCTTGCCAGATTCAACTCCATGTTGACATTGGCTTTCCTACCTAGACATATCCTTGCATGCCTGGACAGTGTCTCCACATTACCTGTTTACTGAGATGTGCCACACTAGAGCTTAAAGTCATCATCAACCAGCTCTCCTGGACCTCTCTATTCTCCAGTACCATCTCCCAAATGATTCTTCCAAGCAGATCCCTAAACAGAACTAAGCCCTCTCTCCTGAAGATCATTATTGTGATCCTACTCTTTGTTTTCTTCTCTCCTGTTCAGATCCCAAATTCTTCGATCTCATGGTCGCTGCAGACAAGACTACTCCTAACCTTTACATCCTCAACCTGTCCTTCCCTTTTTTTTTTTTTCCGTAAGTAACAGGTCCATCTAGAGCATCTTCCTTCATCCTCATCCACTTGTATTGAGATATGGTCATCAGTGCATGCCAGAAGCCTCCTAGATTACTTGTTCCCCGCTGAGCTGTCCCTCTAGAAAATAGGGTGGTTCAAGTCCCCCGTGAGCATCAAGGCCTGTGAATGTTAGGCTTGAGTTGTTAGAGGAAGGACTCATTACTACTTCTTTTCTGATCAGGTGGTCTAAAGCAGACACCCACACCATCACCCACCACGATCTGCCCTCTGATCCTGATCCATAAGCTCTCAAATAGCTCATGGGCCATCTCTAGGCAAAGCTGCGTGCAGGCCCACTGCCAAGAAAATGGCAGCTTCCCCTTATCAGCATCTCAGCCTGCCCTTCCCAAAGCTATCCCTGTACCTACCCACTGCAGTCCTCCAGTTGTGCAAACTATGCCACTCTGTAATGCCACTAAAATCATAAGCTCAGTCTTTACTCATCTTTATTCTCCCACAATATCTGAAAACAATTTGTTGTTGACAGTACAGTGAAGATGGATTCAGCTAGTCATGCGTTCAACTCCTCAAGTGTTACCCTTTAAGTAGCTCAACCTGACAGTAAGATATCGCTTAAAAACTTTACCTGCTCACAAGCAAAGTCATTAACTCTTGGGGAATGTAGTTGTGGCCACAAGAAAACAATACAAAGCATCTCAGTTCCTAATGCAAAGCTGAATCATGCTCAAGTGAACCTTAGTGAGCCAGCTGACAATGCAACACCTGAGCTAAATTAACTGGTGACTACTCCCTGAGTAATGGCTGATAATTGACTCTTTAAATCCTACAGGAAGCATGAATTAAAGAGGGAATCACTCCTCCAGGAAAAAAGTACCTCCCTAGAAGCCTATTTATCACATACATATATCTAATTGCTTCCTCTGTACTGTTGACAAGGACTTCTTAAGGCAGCAGCACAGTTACTCTTTCTTTACAGCATTCAGACCAAAGAGGACAAATTCACAAGACACTGTTAGTTGTCAGTTCCACAAAAGAAGATTTAGGAACAAAGCAAAGATCAACAGCTGGTATCAGCAGCATCCTGCAGGGGCATCTTTTCCATGTCACTAAGGACTGATAGAACCACAGCTTGGGTATCATTAGGAGACACACACCAGTAGCCCCTGACTAGAAGAACCAGGGTGTCTTGCACTTCAAAAAGCAAGAACATGGTCTCATCAATACAAATAATCACTTTTCTGGAACTGTCCCACCTTTATGGTCAACACAAAGCAAACAGCTTAGACTGCTCCACATTTAGAAGTATAGACCTTGGCAAATTAAGCATGTATGGATTTCTGCATCTGTAGTCCACCTTAAAGAACCTAAAAAGTTACAATATAATAAAAAACCCAAGTCCCACAAATATTTTTATTAGTAGTCACAGAGAAATTTAAGTTGAAAGGGACCTCCAGGGGTCATCTAGCCCAGCCTCCTGTCAAAGCAATGCTAACTTCAAAGCTAAATCATGCCACTTTGGGTCTCATTCAATCAAGTTCAGTTAAGTCCTGAGGAAAGGAAACTGCACCCACAAATACCATTTTAAGGACTTTGATAAAAAGCCTTCAGGCTACACACACAATTTCAACAGCAGGAACCTGTATTTGCAAACAACCCTGTTCTATTACAAGCTAAAGAGATTTCCTGTGACTTCAGAATATTTTCTGCCCTATTAGAGTCAGGAGATTGAAACAAATCCCTTCCTTACAGGCAGAAAACACACCACTAGAGTCACCCAATACTGCAACACTCTGTCCACGCACAAGTTTCAGGCTAAAGCTGCCATGCTTTTCTTCCACCAGCAAAAGTGGTGTCTTAAGAACTCTTTCTTGGGTGAGACAATTAATGGTAGCTGCTGTTGAGGCCCTGAGAGCTATTTCCTAACAAAGTTTCAGTCTCACACAGCTGGTGTCAGTCATGGGTAAAACTGGATAGAACAAAGAGAGTATCAGGAAAGCTTTATTTAGTAGCAGGGAAGCAGGGGAAAAAATTCTGGTGATACTGTGTCAGGAGAGACCAAAGGGAGTTTCTGGTCCCTTAAGGTCTTTGAAGGCACTATCCTTCAAAAAGAGGCCAGAAAAATAACACTAAGTAGCAGATGATCACTAGGATACATAGTTCCTTGCTGTTATTAGAGGTCAAGATAGATCATTCCAGTTGCCAAGCTTAAGCAAGACTCACCGTGAATCAAAGCAGCTTGCCTTCGTTATTCCTTGTGGAAGGGTATCACAAAGCCTCACTGGACAACCTCCAGTTGTATCTGTTGATTCATATTCTATGCTGTTATGCTCTTATGATCTTTACCAACCTGCTTTCACAGCAGCAATACCAACTTTGCAACAGAATTCCACAGAGAAGTACCAACAGTCGCTTAATCCAAGTAACCTGAAGTTACACCTGATATTTGCAACTATATTCACTGGCACAAGATATCCACAGCGCAGTAATCAGCTCCTGGTTGGTTACTACTCTGTGTCTGAGCTTCAGCATGGGGCCAGAAGTCGCACTTGAGCTGACATGTGGAACTGACCTCCAACATAAACTGTGTTCCATTTCCCCTGGTGTCCTACTTCAGCAGCCTCTCCACCTTAGGAGAGGGACAGAGAAGATCTTCACCTGAGGACATGCAGCAGAGCCAGTGCCTTATCCTAGAGCAAGCCAATACTGCTGATGAGCTGTTCCAAAGCTTTCTTATGACAGTCAGAGGCAAAAGCTGAAGCCCTGCACAGGCTGAAGCCATGGGCTATAAGAGTTATCCATTTGCTTTAGGTTAATGTCTCAGGAAGAAGTACACTATTAAATTATACAGGCAAATCTAATACAGTGAGAATACCGGCCATCAAAACAAGCAAACAGCAAAGGCAGCTTCACAAAAAGTGATGTTCACGTACATTTAAGTTGGTCTTCTGGCCACAGAAGAGACCATATGCAAGACCTAATTGCCCACCAAAAAAACTGAGTCTGAACAGCTATAAACATACCTGGAACATTCCGGATTTGTTTCAATAGCTACTTTGCCCATTTCAATTTAAACTAGATTCTTTTCCTCCCCCACTGCCAGGAGACTTTGTGTTTGAGATTGGCAGCTTGCGAGAGAAGTTGAAGTTAATTTTACCTGAAGCCAACACTGTATTAATCTGTTCTGACTACACAAATTTCAGTACTGCAACCTTTCTTTTTTAGTGTCTCCCCACACTCCTAAGAGCCTGTACCTGCCACTCTTCGGACAGAAAAGACTGAGTCTTCAGTCACATAAAGACATCCAAGGACTGTATAGTACAGCTATAACTATTTATTACAATATTAATGCAAATACTTTTCAAAGTAAACCAATTCTAATCTGGCTGAACAAGCAACAGTGTTAACGTGGCTCTTTGTACTAGGATTCTGGTAAGAGATCATTTAACCAGGCTTCACGCACTACCAGGCATGAAATAAGTAAACACTGGGGGGGGGGGGGGGCACAACAGGGACAAAAAAAAAACAACCGTAACACCTCTCCCAATACAGAAATATATTCCCCTTTTCTGAAGGCCCAAGACATCTGCAATTGCACATAGAAAGGTTTGCAAGTTTCCAATTAAGTTACTTTAACATTGTTACAGTTAAAATTAAAGCAATTGACGATTCAGGTAATTGCCTTCTTGACAGAGATGAATTTACAAGCAGACTTCAGTAGTCAATCCATCCGTACTAAAGCCAGCATCCAAACGCAAGCACAGACAGCAAAGGTATGCTAGAGATTATTCACACTGGTTTCAAACATACCTCTTTTGTTCAAACATTGTTAGGAACAGTAATTGGAGTCTTATGGTCCACACTTGCAGACACAGTCATATTAGACCAAGATTGATTGCCTTCAGTTTACTTTAGAGGTCTACTTGCTTAAATGGCTAGTCCTTTGACACTGCTGAATACTTTGTCCCCTTCTAATAAAGAGCATCTCCTTTTGTGCTTCAACTTCCAAGCATTTGATTCAGTATTGTTTAATATCAGCACACAAATAATACCAGCCTTGCTGCCAAGAAATAACACAAGCCTAGGAGACTTCTAACATGTTACAACTGGGTACTAAGTACATAGAATTAGCAAATTATAACCCCTATAATCCAAAAGCTGATGACTGAAGCTAACAGTTTTTGATTTTGGCTCCATTTGACAGACCTCAAAGAAGTGTTATTCCTCAAGAGATTCAAACGTCAGTACTGGAACAACAATAAAAATTCATTTAGTCTCCTTCTACAGTGAAAGGGAAAAGGTCCTCGTGCTTTACAACAGCGTTCAGCATACTCTTCACAGACAGACAGACCCATAGCTATTTTTTTCTCCAAGACCCTTCCAATTCCTGCTAGCTTTACCTAGTTACACACACAAAAGGAACACAACAAAGTTTCAGTTGCTTATCTCTTTCAAAAATTCAGTATTACTTCAGTTACTACCAAATGCCTTACTACCACTTACAAATATTGGAAACAGCAGTATAACTTCTTCCCAGTAGTACAACACAAGGCAGCAGATGTCTTTCCTATGCAGATGCCTGTTCAGATAGGTATGTGAAGAACAGTCATTGCACAGACAAGCAATGCCTTGTCAAATGTCATTCCAACTTCCTCACTCTTTCAAAAGTCTTAGTGATTACAGAGGCTGTTCCAGAACCTTTGATTTTTAGGCTTCATCCCCACAGAGGCATCTAGTCTTTCGCTCCAAGACTTAGAGTTTGAAGGTGACATACGGCAACTACAGTACGGCCCTGCAGCAGGTAGTTTCCAACACATTTTAGCAGTGATGGTCACCTTCATAGCAGTTGTTTTAACAGTTAAAAGGCAAATACAGAATTAAAAGCACTTCCAGAAACTGTTGCCAGAGTCAGCAATCTTAGTTATTGCTTAATGCTTACTCTGGCAGATGTGTCCTCAGATGCATTCTCCACCTTCGGAAAGACTTGCAGAACAAAGCTGTCTAATGTATCTGCATACCTCATACTTAAAAAATAGGCCAGAAACCAAAGGATGGGTTTGTTCTTGATACAAGACCACTATTAATGACAGCAAGATTATTTTGAGGAAGGCCAAGAGGTAGCTTTTTTAATTCTTACACAGAGCAAGCATGCAATAATATAGGAAAGATGCACGCTTGAACTTCCTCACAAACAATGCAAATAGTGGTCATAATTAGAGCAAGAAGAGACAAGTCGTTAATTTAGGAGTGAATCAGTAGCAGGACAGCAGCAAGTTCTGATGATCACCTTTTTGATGAGAGAAGTACAAGCCAGCAGAGAAGCCTTAATGATATGAAGGAAGAGTTCAGCAGTGGCATTACAGTAGATACAATCAAAGTAGTGAGTGATAAATACACAAATAGGACCACATTAAGTTTTTTAGGGTCAGAAGGATAAGATTCTAAATTATATCTAGCTACATAAGGATTCCCATAGCCTCAAACAACATCATTTAAATAGATATACAAGTACAGTCCGCAAGACTTCAGCATCCCTTAAATGTGACTGAACAGAAGCCTAGAGTAAATGTAATACCTCGGGTTTAAGAGAGACTGCAACAGTGACAGGAAGGAATTCGTGACGATAGCCTCCTAGCTGGCAATTCAGCATGGGTTCTTAACCAAACCTATCTGAAAGATGGTACTGAAAACAATGGGTTTAAGTGTTGGCAGAATAAATCCCAAGATACAACGGCAACTCAGTTAACAGAGTTAATCATGAAGATAATGTTATCCAACAACTAAGTGAACAGGAAGAAAACAAAAAATGAATTCAGGGGTTCCCACTGAGCAACACAAAGGAGAATGTCAAAGGAGCAAAGCTCACACAAAAGTAACAGAAACTGAAGCAGACAGCATTTCAAAGAAAAAAAGAATCAAGTTACATCAGCAAAAGGAAGAACATACATTCTGAACTAGGACTGACACCAGAGAAGTCCTAAATATTTAGTCACAAACAGCTTCACATTTGTGTCTGCAGAACCCAGGATGAAGAAAATCTCTAGTGGAACTGGCAATAGGGAACTCCAGGCTAACGATAAACACGACCAGAGATGAAAGAGATGCTGTTCGTGATGCAAGAGGTGAAGGAGACTGTCACAGTCTGGGGAAAGCCATGCAGACAGCTGAAAGCCTCTGGTTATCTCGTAGAGAGCCATGTTTAAAAATTGCTGTCTCAGATATTACTGCATACCAGGACTAGCAAAACTACAACTTTGCCAGACACCTGCAAGCCACGAGCACTCAACCCCCATGGATTAAGTGTGTAACATTAAGAAAACAACAGCTGGCTTCAACTGAAAAAAAGTATCCTTCACTTTTCCTCTTATTTGGGTCAAGAAGAAGTTTCAACAACAGCTGATATAATGAAGAGTTCAACAGTGGCACCATATGTTCATGACAAGCTCCATTTTCAACTTAAAAACTGATCACAATTTCTCTTCTGAAAGTATACAGAAATCTAGACTTCAGGGTATAGTGGCGGCATCTCAATATTGTTCATACAGCTCCCCTTCCTAGAAGAAAACTTCCTAAACTTAAGGATAGGAATCTACAGTGTGTCCATATACAACCATCTCTCAATCAAGTGCCTCTAGAACAGCTGCAACTAAGATACATTTATCATTCCACACTCTCCCCTCCAGCAATAAGAAAACCATACACTTAACTACAGGAGTACAGGCAAAGGCAGATGGCACTATGAAGCTAATACAATACAAGATTTAAAATAGGAATTGCCAGAACAGGATAAGGCAAGTGCAAATCAAACTTCAAGGGAGAAAGAAAGAAAAGAACATCCTCAATACTGTAAGCTCACATTGCACCACACTGTTTTCATGTCAGCTTTCCCTGGGGACAGGGTGAAAGCAAGTCATGCCTCCGGCATACGAAGAGGCAGCAAGGGAGAAGTGGGGTTGAGCAAAAAAAGAAAACAGAGAAGCCTTCAGAAGTGCAGTCAGATTTTAGTAAGGTAACCAAGTAAAATAATTTACAAGGAAGATGAAAACTGCATTACAGGTACTAGCAGAAGAGAGTCTGGTCAAGAGATTGGTAGGTCCTCCAGAACCTGAACAGAAAAAAATCCAAACTCAAGACACATCAAAGCTCTAACTTATGAAAGAAAGCTCTTGTGACAGCAGAAAGATATGAAAGTATCAAAGAACAGGACAGTGGATAAAGATACGCAATAACAAAAATACAAGGAAGAAGCTGAAAGCATTAGCATTGCTGAACTAGTGAAATATACCAAGGACTATGGAGAGTTACAAAATACTTTGACCATGGTTAGAAACAGGGAACTCTGAAGACAGGTCAAAAATTAGTTGGAGGATTCCAGACTGATCTTGAGCAGCCCAGCTCCAAGGCCTATGCTATGGAACAACACACATACGGAATTCCACCAGTAAGCAACTCTGAGCAGCATTCAGCATGAAAAATCTATAGTGCCAACAATACACAAAACATATAAACATGATCTTTCCAGAAAACCACTGATAGAAGTCCTGTACATAACAACCAGAAGACTGGGGACAAGGATAGCTATGCTACAAAATGATTAAGAATTACTTGCAAAATACAAAGATCTATTATCTTTGGTGTAATCGACATTATATACTACTTCGGGCTATATACTAGGAAAATAGAATCTTATTGCTGATGTATCAAACAGCATTGCATAAGGCGGTGCATGATTTATATGGCCAAAAAGTAGCATGTGCAGATTGGGAAGGGAAATTACAAACATCACGTCATCCCTGGTTGCTCAAACTACCTTCACCATACTTAACCTCCAGCTGAGGTGGAGAAGGGCTGAACAACGCGGTTCTGGAGCTAGTCACACAACGCAAACACCTGGTCATTATTCAGCAAGTATTATACTTAAAAGAATAACTTACTGTGCAGTCATCTTATTTAAGGTAACATCATAATGAATCGACTCTAGACGAAAGAGGGATGCACTACGTTTTTCCATTTAAAAGCCACAGAATCAAAGGTAAGTAGAAACGCAAATATCTATCTACTTTTGTGTGGCATAAAACTAATGGACTAAAGAGTGGGAAATTTGACAGCAATATAATTTCAAAATTCCACTCATCACCAAAGCTAGCCCTGTGACACATTTGACTAGACACCGGCATCCAGATTCAAAGAGCCTGGCACTTACATGACCGAGTCAACATCGGAGGGCACTGTTCTGGGCACTCCAAGCTCTGCCCATCCGGCACCTACCCCCCGCCTCAGCCGGTCGCGTCCCGAAGGCCCACTGCCACAGCCCGCTCCCGATCGATACCTGGCAGCGCAGGAAGAGGACGCGGCAGTGAAACTTCAGGAAAGGGCTAGGCCGGTCAGTGCGCGCCGCCTCGGCGGAGGGGCTCCTCACTCGGAACAGCGAGGCTACAGCTCAGGCGGCGGAGAAGCGGACATCGGCCCACAAGGCAACCAGAGGCTGCCTGCCTGCCACCGCCGCTCGCCCCGAGCCGCGCCGGCTCCTGCTGTCGCCCCTCCGGGTCCCGTGTCGGGCGGGGGCCGGTCACCGCCACCGGCAGGGCGTCCCCGGCAGCGCCCCGCCACCCCTGCGGACGTGGAGCGGGGCGGGGTGGCGGCGCCCCTCCCCGGGCCGAGCCGCCGGGCCCCAGCCCCGGGCCCCCGCCGAGGCAGGCGCGGGCGGACACGCACCGGGCCCGCCGGCAGCGCCGCACCTGGCCCGGCCCGGCCGCCCGGCCCGGCCGCCCCCCCCGCCCAGCGGCCGCCCGCCCCGCCGTACCCTTGGCCTCGCAGTCCGCGCAGTACTTGTTGTCCTCCTCCCGCAGCAGCTTGGCCAGGATGGCCTGGTGCTGCTCGTTCTGCTTCTGCGCCTTCTCCCGGCAGGAGCGTGTGGCCATGGCGGCGAGCGGCTCCACGCGGGCGAGCGGCGGCGGCGGGGCTGGGGCTGGAGCGGAGCCGGGGCGGGTCGGCACCGCTCGGGACGCGGCGCTCCGGCCCTGGCGCAGCCACGGGAACCGGCGGCCGCGAGCCCGACTTCCTCAACCGGAACTACTTACGCCCGCAGACGCATCCGCCTCCCTCCCCTCCGCCCACCCACCCTCGCGCGCGCACACGCCCACGGCGGCCCTGCGGCGGGAGTGAAAAATAGTCCTTCGGGTCCTGATACCGCCCCGACACGTCGCCCTTCCTCGGAGGGGTGACAAAGGGCGGCGGATGAGGCGCCCCTCTCTGCCCTGACGTGGCTTTGCGGGGCACGGAGGGGTGTCCGGGAGCACGAGAGTCACCGCGAGAGCAGCTGTATCCATCCGCCGGCGGGTGACCCCGCCCTCTAGGTAGTGCTCGCGGGAAGGGCGGGGCTCGGCGCGAGCCGCCGCACCTGGGCGGGCGGGGCGGCCCCGAGGGCGGCCTGAGGGAGCGCGCGCCCCGCCCCGCCCCGCCCCGCCCAGGCTGCCCCGGCGGGGCTGTGGGGCTGGCGGGGTCGCGGCGCCGGGCGCGGAGCGGGGGCAGCGGGACGCGTTCCTTCCCCGGGCAGCCGCGCTGTTCCCGCCCGTGCGCGGCGGCCGGGGCGCCGGAGTCCCGCCTGTAGCCTCGGGGTTCTCTGTACGGGCCGGTGCCGCTGCCCTCGGGCCCCGCCGGCCGCAGACCCGCCCGCAGATCCGCCTGCCTCCGCCTCAGCCCGCGGGGCAGCCCCAGGCAGGGCGCCCGCCTGGGCCGGGCTGCCCGCAACATGGCGACAGCAGCCACCTGCCCTGGGCGCGGGCGGCCTAGGCTCGGCGCTTTGTCTGTGGGAAGGTGGATCTGCGCTTTCCGCTGTTAATAGCAACCATTTTGCCCTCGGGCTGTGGGGTGGCCGGCAGTCTGTACCTCTCCAGGTGGCAACGCACGTGTCCTTGGGGCAGGTGCCTCCAGCCCAGTGCCGGGGGTGGGTGGGGGCGGGGGAAGCTGTTGCAGCCTCTTGACTGAATGGGCACTGCCATAGCATTAATTTGCCCTCTGAATCTTGTCCCAGAGTTTCTGTCTCTAAGAAAGCATTATGGGCAGCAGAGACCTTGCAGCGAGGCGACCGGTGCTTTATGGCTCCCGCTGAGGTGCTGTGAGGCTCTGAGGAAGGTAGAGTTGGATCCCGGGGCTGCTCTGAGTTGGACCCCAAGTACCTGCAGAAGACGTAGCCCAGGCTGACTTTCTGTGACCGAGGCTGTGCACCTCTACACTTTTCCCCTCTTAAGTACCATGTCTCTAGTCTCCCCTTTCTCCATTTTGTCCTTTTGCCTCTGCTGAGTACTGTTGAGCCTGTTCACCAGTAGCATCCTTTTTGTCAGCTCATTTCTAGCTTGCTTTATTATTTTTTTTTGCCATTCAACCCTTCCGGAAAGAGCTGAAGCCTATATATAGCCTATAAAACAGTGAAGTGAGGCAGATGGAAATTCAGGTCTTTTCTCTCTCAGCCATTAAATTACTGAATCATTCTCTGTATCTTTCTTTTTCCGAGATTCAATGGTGAACTAATTATCCCCCAAGTTTACAAGAGTTACAACGGAAGGAACTGAGAATACTGCACATCAAGTTAATTAGCAGCTAAACTAGCACCTAACGTGGGAGAAGGTGTTTAAATCTCCATCAAAGTAGGGAGTTTTAGGTCTGCCCGTGGACTGGGAGAGTGTTCTGGCCAGTGAGTTATTGGGTATGACGTTGCAAGATGAGGATGTGGTATTGATGCGTAATTCCAAGTGATGGTTTAGCATCCTACTTGGAGGTAGGCATTAAGGGTTAAAACTAAAAATACAGAGTGGCAAAACCAAGTGAAGCTCCAGCTGCCTTACTGCAGTGCCTAAGTCCAAAGACTTACTGCACCAGGAGTATAAAACAAATGTTAATGTGGTCTGATACTAGCCATACTTTGTTAGGAACTCAGTTATCAGGGTACAATAGTTCTGGCTGCTTAAACATGATGTTAAACAGGACTGACTTATTTATTTACATCTTTATAGATGTAAATATAGATATAAATATCTTCTTTATTTACAAGCATACGATTGTTTTCCTTTTCTAGCCCAAAGTGTTTTTAATTATTGGATCCTTTGTAGAGAAAATCATCTTCAGCTAGGAGGGCAGCAATTACCCTTTATTCCTTGTCATCATCACAGGGCTCTGAGGAACAGAATGCTTTTCAGAAAGACAAGAGCTGTGGGTAGGAATTCCCTGAGAGAGAAAAGGAGGTGAACTTGCCTCTCATACACTAGGTAAGCAGCACCACTGTGTTTTTAGACAAAAATAGTAGTTTCTTTTGTATGTTGTTACCGTTGACCTGTAAATTACATCTACTGAAACTCTCTACCATATTGCCAGAAGCTACCAAGTAGCTTTGAGCAATCAGTTTAATTTAATGTGCATCAGTTTCTCTGATTCTAAAATGAATACAGTGATAATTGCCATGAAAAGTGGCTATTCATCCAGTTCCTGTGCTTGAAAAAGCCTACACTAGTGCAGAGTAAGTGTAGCGTTTGGTGTGTGCTTTGGCCCTTAGTGCCTTAAAATTAGGTGTCCCGATTGTGTATTTCCTGGGTCTAACTCCCACTTTGTGTGCATGCTTGGGTGGATTGATGTGGGATATCCTCCTCTAACTGCTGAGCATGAAGATGTGCTTCTCGTGTCAGCTCTGAAAATTATCCTTTCCTTCAAAGTACTTATCCATGCTTCTGTAAAGTAGTAGAAATGGGAAATCACCTGCTTTACTACGGGGCTGAGATGAGTAAGTTATTAATATTTTAATAGAGAGTGCTTTGAAAACAACATGCTGTAAATGCATTATTAGATATTTCCCTGGGAGCTCAGATGAATCTAAGGAAGACAAAAATGGATCCCTTCCATGCCTTTGCTTTTTCTAGATCCTAAGGAGAAGCAGAGTGTTGTAGATGTGAAGTTATTCCCTGGAGCATTTTTCAGAGGGAGGAAAAAAGGAAGAAAAGATGTCTTTCAGGATACAGTATGATTTATAGAATGAGTTAAGGTCTGCCCACACTGTGCCGTGAAATATAGTGCAGAGAGGCCACAAATGTCATCACCTAAGGCTCCTCCAGAAGAAGAATCACAGTTGTCCTGCTGAGGCTATCAGCTTGGTGCCCTTTGCTTCATCTTTCATTAAGCCCTGCAGAGCACAGCCTATATATACAATCCAGTTTGGGAATTAAACGTTTAAGTACATACTTGTGTGTTTCAAGACCTTGTATCTTGTATCTTCAGAATCAAGTGAGTTTCATGTGGCTACCTGAATTTTCCATAAAGTAACTTAAATACTTGCGTTCTGCAGTTTCCAATGCTAGCGATTATGTTGTGTTCAGCAAAAGCACAGAATTACCCAGCATGAAAAAGACCTCTCCCTGGCTGTCGCTATTTGTCATCCTGTGGGCTATTCCACTCTTTTGCAGGGATACCTATAGATAAGTTGTGAAGTTCACATTGTTTTGTAATCTGATGGCTGAATTTCACTGAATCTAGACACCTACCTTATTCAGAAATCATCCCATAAACCAGCTTTAAATATATTTGCTAATCAGGATAGTATTAGCATAAATTTGACTTAATGGGGGAGACTGTATCAGGTGCAAAGTTATTAACTGGATTGAAACCAGGTGTTAAAATAGCTGTGTTTTTCTAATGCCTCATCCTGAAATATCGAAGTCCAGAAATAAACAGGGTTCCAGCTACAGTTGTTGAGTTTGAGAATTTCTGATTCATAAGAAGCCTTGGTGCTTCAAGTGTGTTCATGTTCTTAAGGAAAAAAAAAATACTTCCAGGGAAAAGGACATTTCAATAATGTGCCTGAAATTCAGCTCTTTGAAGTTGGCTCCCCAGGTTGTGGAGTCTGGGGTCAGTAAGGTGGTACCTGCAGTCCTTGGCTGGCAGAGAATGGCAGAACCTGAAAAGTTAACCACTGCGTTTCAGCAAACACTTTAGATGGGATTTCTGTCACAGACTTAAGAAAATCTTGAGCTATAAGCCAGCCACCCTGTCTACCCTTGATGGCTAGTGGAGAGAAAGAGACGTTCCTGAAGGTGCTTTGTCTTGTTTGCAGACAGGTGTCTGACTGGGGTGAGCTGAATTACCATCTGGAAGAGCCTGTGTTAGTAGGAGGTCAATCACCTTCTCCAGCTTTGTGTCTCCTCGCTGACTAGAAAGGGTAGAGAGGATGACCGCCCTGTACCCGAGTATACAAAAGTTAGACATCTAAAAAATGAATTCTCAGTGTAGTTTTTAATCAACGATAATCTTTTAGCAATGTACTTTGTGTAGCAAAATACCTGCCTAGCGCTAGTTCTGTTATCTTCAATCAAAAAGAGAGGAAGCCATGGTAACTTCACATTACATGAAATAATATCTGTGTCAAGGAATCTACAACTATACCAAGGGTTTCCTCATACTTTTATTCTTTGCTTAAAAATAAAAGTACAGCCCCACAAACAAATCCAATGAAGTATTAAAAAATGCAGTATATTTACCAAAAAAAAAAAAAAAAGCCCCAGCCTTTGAAAAGTTTTGAGTTAGTTTTCAAAGCTTGGTTTTAATTCTGCTTTGATAAACCTTTTTAATGTTAATACACAAACTATGTATAATTGAACATAATACATTAGTTTATACTTTACAAAACGTAGACCATACAGGACAAAATATATCGATACTATAAAAAGAACCTTTATGCTTTGCAAAAGTTGTTAGGGACAAGACTGTATAAACTACAGTTAAAAATATTACATACATAGGAGTAATAAGATTGTATCTCATCATCCCCAAAACGCATATTAAACGTCTGACAGTAGAGTCGCTGCAATCCGAAGCCTGATTGATAACCACTGTGGGCTTGCCCCTGGAGCGCATGAGCCCTGTGTTCTCACAACGTGCCCCTTACTGCCTGGCGCCTGAAGCAAAACGGTGTTGCTCCCGAGATGGTTAAAATGTATAAAAGGAGCAAGATTTATAAGTGAGGCTGCATCTTCTTTAAAGAACCTGACTACGTAGATTAGAGGTAGTAAATTTTTTCTTCCAGTTTCTTGGTTCTTTCTTTACTTCTACGCACAGACTAAACACCTGGTATTAGATGAATTATCAACATTACGACATCCCAGATAACGCAGTCTGATTTCTACAGGTGCCGAGCATTTGAAATACACTGAAATCGAAAGACTGTGGTGTGTTTGCACTTATGAAAATTAAACCAGAAATTCTTAAAACTAGAAAGGGATGATGGAGAACATCTTTTATGAAGTGCCATCATCTAGTGATATCGCAGCACTTGATGGCACTTCACCAACAATTCTGTTTTCTTGAGAGTTATTAGTAAATCTGTATTTTAATTGTAAATACAAATGAGTAGCTGGGAGGTAACTATAAACTAAATAGATGGATACAAATGACTAAATACATTTCAATGAGCTTTGCTGTCAGTCATAATTGTGTAAGTTCAGAAAAAAATACCATACTGTAGAGCTAATATGCATATATACAATTATGTTTTAAACTACTGCATGTATTTGGCTGCTATATTCTAGTGTGGATTACAGTGTAGGATAGTGTAGGTGTAGAATATAAGGAAATGGAAGCTCCATATGATTCTGATGGAAGCATGGAAGCGATCTTAAAAACTAAATGCTTTGCACTTTCCAAGCTCACAGTGTATTTTCAGCTATTTAAGGCTATGTGTGTGTTTCAGCCTAAGTCTTATCATTTCTATTTATCTCATTCTAAGATTGGGCTTTTTGAACAGAGAGGCTGTTAGATGGAACTTTGTGAGTCATGCATTTGGCTTAGTGTTTGAGGATAAGAATACCAGCCTTAGGTATCAGTAGTCCTTGATATGTAGCCAAGAAGAGCAACAATCAGATGTAAAATCAGTTGCAAAATCATACATTTTAAAGATTAGGAAGAAATACGAAAAGAAAATACAAAGAGGGACAGCTGAGCTCCATTGCTATTACTGTTTCATGTGCTACTGTGCAAAAGGTAGTCTTTGAAGCTTAAAAACATTTTGTTGACTGGGTAAATGACATGATAGACACTAAAACTAGGACAGTTTTTGATCTTGGCTTCACATGGAACAAATCTTAATTTTAGCTCTTCAACAATAGGAACTGTGATTCATGTAGCCCATTTTTTCACCCCAATGCAATCATGAACTTTCAGAGTTCAGGTTAAAGACTAGCTGATGAATTCCAAGCTTTAGATTGTTGCAGACAAAAGAGAATATATATACATGTAGCTTTTGAGATGGTTTTTCCTCTGAAACAGTATATTTTTCCTTCTCTTTTCTGTAGTACTGTTTAAATACTAGTGTAAATAAATCTTTTCAAAGCCCCTTATGATGAGGAACAATTAATAACTGCATGTTAGATCTTACCTCTTTGAAAGTCTGCAGTGGTCTGGTCCTGCCAACGCTGCCTGTTTTTGTCTTAGTGGAATCTTCCTCAGAGAAATGGAAATGTTGAGGAGACATGCTGTAAATACTTTCATTTTACTTTTTCTCCTTCAAGATAATGTCACACTGGGGGAGACTGACGGGGTGGGCTCATAGCAAATCACACTGCCTTCTGAGTTCCTCTGAAGTCCAGAGATGCTGAAGAAGGATCATTTCTACTTCAAAAGCTGGTATTTTTAGTAAGCAGTGAGTCTTTTATCAATAGAAGAATGTCCATAGCACTCACCAGCTGAGTTCCTATCTGCAGGAAAACATGTTTTTTCCTCAGCCACTGGATACTCAAGAAATGAGAAAAGCGATTTGCTGTAAAAATAAAAAACATAATCTCTTCCTTCAGCCTGTGTGTGATCGATCACTTGAGGAGAAACATACTTGAATGTGTTCACAGGGCAGTGGCTACATCTGACAGCTAAAAAAAAAATCTTCTGGGTGGCCCTCTCTCAAAGCATGAAGTCAGTGGTGGTTGCTGTGATCTTATTCTTGTTTTGTGTATAAAACTTGCAGTTATACTGCACGGGAAGTGGGATGTCGGGAGGATATGAGCTCTGACTCCAAGAATTTGCAGTTCTTGAAGAGCTACATGGCCCTACACAGGGTCTCTCTGGACAAGCATCCGTCTGTCTGGGAGTCTCTCCAGCTCACTAGCTTGCTTCAACTTTTTACTGCCCTGTTTTAGGCTGACCCTGGAATTCCCTCCAGATCAGATTAGGTTTTCACAGAAGAGGGAAGTTTTTGTGGAAACCCCCTTGTAACTGCATTGCTTTTCAATCAGAGTTTTTCTCTCCCTACAGAATGTTTTCTTGCTCCTTTTGCCCTCAGCTGTTTACTTTATCTGGCATGTTTGTCTTTAATAACACAGGCCCACGTAGTTATGTCACATAATAAAAGAGAAAAATTAACATTGCTATGTCTGTGCTTTTATTACTACAGCATCTTTGACATCAAAGTCCTGCGCAAGATACTAGTAAAGCAACAGGGATTTTCTAAAAGCAGTATTATTTTGATTGTTTAAAAATAGACTTCTATCACTAGAAAGTATATTGAATTTTCTTTCATGGCTTAACGATTTGCTGTTATGACAGACTTAATCAATCTGATGAGTCCATGTTCAACGTTCTGGCAAGTATAATCAGCCCTGGAGTGTTTTCTTACTCCCCAAAGGCACATTGTTTCTGTGTTTATTTTGTTCCGATGTTTTATCTTCTGAAAGTATACTGTTCTGATACATGTATTGAAAGCCATGTGTTTAATTTACTGAATATGACATGATCTTTTTATTTAGGAAGTGAAAGAAGTAGGTTATAGAACAAAAACTCCAGCTAGGTAACGGTTGCTGAAGTTACAGAGACAAAAAGGAGAAGGTTGATCATATGAAAATCACAGGGTAGATTTAAAGACAGTTTATAGTAATAAAAAAGGCTGTTAGAGACTAAGACAAGTCCTATGTCTCATTTCTAAAAATGATCTATACAACATCCGTTTGTTTGACTGCAAGATCAAGATCTACTTTCCATAATTCATTTCTTCCTTCTGAATCTTCATTTTGTGTTCTTTAATGTCACTTTTCTGCCAGATTATTCTAGAGCCTTTGAAGTGCAGAAAAATGGTCTGTTTTCAGGCTTTTCTCCCATGCAGAGTTCCAGGATGTGCCACAAGTCTTTGGAAGAGGGATTTGTCTCCTGAAAAATATGAAGCATTTTACTGAGTACTACAAAATAATGAGTAAAAAAGAAAGCAGAGATATTCTAGGCTTAAGAAAAAAGTAGATATAAGTGTATCTTATATGTGACGCTGAGGCTACTAAAACTGATCATTATTTAACGAGCACTGCTTTTTTTAAAATCTCAGTACCCGATTCTGTGAAGACAGCAGTAAGTGCATGGCGCAACAGAACGGTTTGTTTCTGTTCCTCAGAAATTGCAGGTCAGTCTATCGCATGGAACGTTATGTACCTTTCCTGTCCCAGGAAAGGCAAGAAAAACTTGAAGTCATGCCGTAACAACTGCTGCTTCATACTAATAGCTTTAGTACATTGCTACACCCTGCTCATGTTCTTGGATGCTTGCTTGGACCAGTTGCAGAAATGACCTGGAACATGCAGATTATTGAAATAAGGTATCCAATGTAACACTTTAGTACCTTGTGTATCGGGATAATTTAGACTCAAGAATTCTGTTTAGATGTTGTTGTGTTAATACAGCATATTTAATAATGGTCTGGTGCTAGGCAGGCCATAATTAGTTGTTCTCTAAAGGATAATTTGTAATAAGCAGTGTTATCCATACAGCTCTGAAGTGAGATCATCTCTGAATCTTCAGTTTAAATGACACACTGAAGGTCAGCCATCATCTCTGTGTATTCTACCATCTAGTCTGATAAGAATTGTCTTTAATATCCACGTGTAGAGCATTCATGTTCATGACAGGTCTTTAATGCCAGGTAAGACTTTTGGTATTCTCTTTACTATGAAGTACAAGTGGTCAGCCTTAGCAGAAGGCTCTTAGTAAGTGATTTAACAATAGTTAGGATTAAAATAAAATGGTTGTGTACTTTTAAGTGATGTTAATTAATTTAAATTTAGAGTTCTATCAAATCTCAGAAATGTCATCCTTTTGACACAGTAGAAATCCTAATCGGAGTGCTAAGATGTGCTGCTGAATCCTTTCAACTCACTCAGGGGAGACTTAGGACGATAGTATGACTTTTAACCAACAGGAAAATGCAAAATAAGAATGGATTAAAACTGCATCTGATGGAAAGGTGTTGGTGGACAGGTGTCTTTCTCTGCTATTTCCATGGGAGAGAGTGTTTTTTAGTTTGATTAGACTTGAATGTTAGTAAATATTTAATTTAATTTCTAGTTTGGGGCTGTTTTCCAAGAAATCAGCAGTGGTTTTTTTCTGTCTCCCTGATGATTCTGAAGTCCTCTGTGAGTCAAAACACTGCAAACAGTTCACAGCTTGCTCCGCTTTCAGCTTAATCTCACTGCCTGTGCCTCAGATCACCAAGCGTCAAATTTCCCTGGGTGTCACACCAGTACTGAAATTTATCCAGGTCAGTGTTAGACAAGTGTCTTATATTCTCAGTGACAGATCTGCCTCTGCATTTCAATAGTTAAAGATGAGGTTTCATGTCCTTCAATTTGCAGTGTTCAGAGACATGACAGATTAACTAAGCTCTTTAAGTGGCTCTCTAATTTCAGGTTTGCATGACATTGATGGTATAATTTAAAACAAAAATTCTGAGCTTTGTCATCTTTTTCGTAGCACGCATTTCCATAACCTACTTGTATTCTATAAAAGGAAAGAAAAAATAATTTCCTATGGCTTTTTTTTTGGACTGAAGATTTAACTTACCAATTGCATCAACCTCACTTCTGCACCGCACAGTATTGTAAACAGGCAGATCTGTCAACACATGTAATGTGGGTTTTCTTGCCCTTTCCTGTGATGTGTCTGGTGGTTGTAATCAGAGATAGCATTTTTGTCTGATGAAGTGGGTCTAATCTAGGCAGACCCAGGTCTGGTTTTGGCCAAGTCATTCCACCTCCAAGGGCTTAGTTTCACCATCTAGAAGATGAAGATAATGTACTGTCCTCCTTTAAAAGTGGTATCAGATTTATAGGGTTAAGCGTTGCTAATGAACATACTATCATCAAGTCTTGCATCCCTGGACCTTGGATTAAGGTCAAGGCATTTGCCTTGTGCTCGTTTGTTTTTTTTTCTGAAATATCTATCTGCTTTGTATTTATCTTTTAGAAGATGGCATGGATTTTGAGGTTCAAGGAAACACTTGCTTCCTGCACTTGAGAGCATCTATCTGACTTTGTTAACCCTTTACAATATCAAGCTGTCTCAGATATAGGAGAGTTTCTGGCATGACTCATCCTGGAATCATAGCTCCCGCGAGTATGCATGAGAGGAGCAGAACTGGAAGGTAAGCAGGTTTTCCCACTTCTGATCCCATTTGTGGCTGAGAATAAAATACCCCATGTGTTTTAGATTCTGTACCTCTTAACTCATAAACATGTCTGGGGGCATTAGAAAACAGTCTGATGCATATTTCCAGATTAATTTGTCTGCAAGAAATACTACAAGAGCCATCAGTATGAGAAACAGCAGATGACAGAAAAATGCTACTACTGCCTGATGATGTGTGGACAGTTTGGCCAGCTCAGGCAGGGGATCTCTGGCAAGGGCCTTTCTGAGTCCCCAGTGCTCTGGGGTAAATATCGGGGAGAAGGCTGCAGGACCCTGAGCTACAGCTAACACCAGTGTGCAGCCAGCAATATTTCATGAAGTTTGAGAAGTTCTTGCCCCTCAGAAAACCAGGGTGAAGGCTGCAGAGCTGGTCCCCAGCTGAGAGGTGCCCACTTGGCGGGTACCAGCTGGGCTTAAGCCCGAAAATGCACGCACTGGGTGCTCTGCATGCCCTGCTTTGGCTGTGGGGCTTACACATGTGGAGGTATCACCTTCTGTTTCAGCCCTAAAGTCACCATCTTTCATCTGTGGTCGGAACCAAAAGGTCCTATTTTCTGCTATGGAAAAGCCCCTTTTCAATACACTAAAAATAAAGAATAATTTAAATATTTTTACTTTTATTAATACAAATGTGAATGAAGGAAAACATTTAAAAACATATCCGATGAAATTACGTGGTTGGGAGAATCTGAAGCTTTGTTATTAGTGAATGATTGCTGTGAAGACTCCTACTCTTTCAATTTTCAAAGATAAACAACTTCCATGGGTGCCATTTGTTTAAATTGTACTTTTAGCATAAACACTATGAAAAAATATTGGCTATTAGAAAAGCAAAGAACTTGGTAGTAAATTGAAATTAAGAAGAAATGGGACTTCTCCTTCCTCAGCTAACCTGATTTTAATGTTAATGAGACCCTGACAAAAAAAGAAACCTCCGGGAAGGGTGAAAACCGAGAAAAAATAGTGAAAGTTACAGAAAAGAACTGCTTTAAAGTGGTTAAAAGAGTCTAAGTTGTTGCACGAGCACTGGTGAGATTTCTCCTTCCGAGAAGTTTTATTCCAGTCACACACAGACATACTTGTTCTGAGGGAGATGCCTAAGAACTGACAAAGTATCCACACACTGTAGACAGTCTGAATGTGACACGTTGTTTAGTGTGTTAAAATCAGAGGTTTAGCTGATGTTTCCAAGAGGTCACTTGCCTAAGGACAGTACGTGTTTGTTTTCACCTCAGTCTAACTGATAGCTGCAGCTTATCAGTCTTCTCCGGTTTCTCTCTCCTCCTCCGTGGCCTTCAGTGGAGCCCAGTTACGCAGCTTTTTCTGACATGTGCCTCTGTGCTGTATGAAACAGCCTGCAGGTACTGACTGCTCGGGAGTCTGAGAAATAGACTCTTCCCTTCAAAAACAGTTTAACCTTCACTGAGCTGAACAGTGTTACCTCAGATTTTGTTCAGATGTCTCCAGTTGTGCAAACTCCTGTTGATGTCATGTGTTGTCTTGGCCAGGATGCTTGTGCTGATCATTGATTCTTTTAACATATTTCAGCTTGCATTGTCTTGTATGAGCAATGAAAATAATCCTTTCTTACTGTAAGGGTTTAGATCAAGAATTTATCCAAAATTCTGCTGGTACCTGTTTCTTCTCTGAGGGAGAGGGCAGACACGTGTTAATGTAACAATGAACCCGCAGCAACAGCGTTAGCAGCCTGGAGAGCAGGATGGGACCTCAGCGCCTGGGCTTTGCCCCCATGCTCTCTCAGGCTGCGCAGAGTATCCCCATTTCTTTGCCTTTAAAAATATCTCAGATTGGTGTCCAAGAGTATTAATACCTGTACACTTATTTAGAGAGGTAAACTATGTGAATGTATTGCATCTGAGTTGATTCTTACTCAAGAAGTAAGAGATATGTGTACAAGTGGATTTCCAAAGAATTTTTTTATCACTATTGTCCTCTGCAGACACCAATTTCGTACTCCATGTAGTAACTGGCATTCCCCACCATCAGCCAACCGTAATAATTTCATTCGTACACACAATCTTCATTGTTCGTGCACTCTTCCTTGTTTTTCTTGTTCTTAAATGCACTTCAGCCATGACTGATGTGGTTTAGTTCATATGACACAGCCCTCTGAGCACTGTTGACCATAAACTGAGAAAACATTGATAGCCAAGTATTAGGCTCTACTATTTTCCAAATTCTTCCCATGGTTTACCGGTGATGCAAAGGCAGCATTTTGTCCCAGTTCCGTGACCACTGCATAACAGCAATACAGTCTACAAGTAGAAGAGCAAGCACCACAAGGTACAGAAGCTGCACAAGCCTCAGCTGGATAAGAAGAGTAAGAAATATGGGCTATATTTGGCCAGGAATTGTTTTTTAATGGCAGGGATACAGCAAACTGCATACATACCTGGGGAGAAACCAAGAATGACGTAGTCCTGCAACCTCTTGCTTTGGCACATGCAATTAGAGGGCAGGATACAGATCATGGAAATTAGATGCTGTTCATATTAGAATTTCAGGTGGAAATAAAAGTCATAAAAATACCACACAGGAATAGGACTGAATGCCATATGAATAGGCAACAGCAAAGATTCACCTATGAGTGTAAAGTATGAAAACAGAACTAAGCAAAAGACTGATATACTCAGATTTCTCCACTGAGAAATATAACTGCATCTGGCAGCACTTCAGATTTTCTTCTCTCATTACTCTAAAAGCCTAATGATGTTGTTACTACAAATGAGAAATATCCAACATGCCTTCTTGTGGCTTCAGTTGAATATTTGCAATGAGGGGAAAAAAAAAATCTTTATTCACATTGGATTGTGTCTCACGTATATTAAAGTCAGTAGAAACATTACAGTTGATCAGGTCTCTAGTATCTTAAATTTGTTCTCTATTTATTTCCACTTCGGAAATACACCAAGTCCTATTGACTGATCAGAGCATGAAAAAATCAACTGTAAGAAGCAATTTCAAAAGAAAAGCTGATCAAATACTCGTGAAATTGTCTCTAAAGCTAATTTATACCTTTGTTTATTGGTTCTGTCCTTTGCCAATTTATTTTGTGTATATAGGGCTCCTTGAGAAACGCTGGGCCTGAAAGAAAACTCTACTGAAAAACTACATATGGTTAAAAGCTAAACAGTAAGATCACGATAAGAGATAATGGAAGACTGGAACAGAAAATTGTTCCCCCATTGTTCCACAATCACAGAATCATATTATCTTTTATGTTGGAAAAGGCCTTTAAGATCGAGTCCAACTGTAAACCTAACACTGCCTAGTCCACCACTAAACCATGTCCCTAAGTGCCACATCTACACATCATTTAAATCTGAAGTTTTAAAACTAAATTTGTAGTTAAGGAGTGATGCAGAAAAAAAAGGATGCTGATTAATCTATCAAAAACGTAGAACAACATTATCACACTTCTTCAGTTAAAGACTCCTTGACTTTGGCTTAGGATTTTTGGAAGGAAAGCCTAGTTTTGTGGCTAACAAATTTATGCACACAGTGGGTTTGACCACAATGCAAATAACACTTCTATAACATGCTTCACCTGGAGAACTGTCTCGCTAGGGCAGCTCTATGGATACGGAAGTCATAACTCCTTCCAACCTTTTTATTTTTTAAATCTAGACCATGCTATGAGGGGGCTTCTTTCAAAGCAATGGGTGATACCCCTGTCAGATGACGGATACTGGCCTAGCTGGACGTTGGGTATAGTGCCAGCAGATAATATCAGTTATTTTGCAGTTTGATGTGTCCCATCAGGATTCCTCTTCCATGAGAACAAAAAATGTGGATTTGTTAAACAATTTCTCAGTAGTGGAGACGAGACAGTATTTGCTTTTTGTGCCACTCTTGATCTGCCTGTAACTTTCCCAGTTTTCAAGATGATACAAAATATTTATAAAGTAACCAAACTCCAGAAGAAACACTATTAGCTGTAGTTTTACTACATAAAATATTTCATTATAATTCTTACCTATCGAATTTTCATGCATTATGAAATGGTTTCATGAAGTGCCAACCTTCCACACAGGGATGAAGTCTGCAAACATTTCAGTATTAGGTGTGTGTGTATATATGTATCTATCTGTGAATAAAGATATGCAAATGTATGTAGATATTAATGTTCTAGAAACGGTTACCATTTTCAGTTTCAGCTCAGTGGGAGGCTGTTATTGAAATGATTTCTTTCCATGGAGAGGAACAACATACACATTTTGTCTTGCCAAGGAAGACCAGAGAGGAGAACCGCATGTCTAGTACTCAGCAGGACACGCTAGGAGGCCAGGCTGCTACCTATACCGTGCCTGAGAGCACTCAGGTAGTTCAGAGGCCAACCTGGGCTTAGCAGCCTGCAGAGCCCACCGGTCCCCAGAGAGGACAACGCTGGGATGCTGCTAAGCAAGGCTCTAGGTTATCCTGCATCTGCACGGGACAGCAGGGAAGCACAGTGACGCACGCATTCTGCAGCTGCTAGGGTTTGCCCAGCCCACAGCCAAGGAGTGGGGGAAGAGAGCTGAAAGTATTGGGAGTGAGGTGATAGGAAAGGATGATGAATTTGGGCTTGGATGCAACACAGAGGATGCACGAGAGGGGGCTGTGACATTTAGTGATATGCTGGGCTGTACTGTTTATTTCTTACTGTTCACAGGAAGCTAAGCCGACTGGCTTCCCACAGAACCTGGTCTTGGTGCGTGCCACCAGTGATGAGCTGTAGTGAGTTCTACTGCTCATGTACTACGTAAAAATAACCCCTGCGTGCCAATCAACATCAACAAATTACCAAGGCACCAGTGGCCAGTCTCCAAGACACTGAACCCTTCCCAGAGTCCACAGCAAATCCAAGCCTCTTGTCCTCGAGTCAAGCAAAACGGCGTATTCATGCTAAAACTGGCTCTAATGAGACAGCTTCCTTGGAGACAGCCTAACATTAAAAGAAAGGAGAAAAAAAAAAGCAAGCCAACACCACAGGCTTAGGAAAATTTGGTTTGTGTCCAGGAACAGTACGACATCCAGACTGCTTCTGAAGCTTTATGAATGTGTGTCTGGCTGTTGAAGTCCAGCAGATGGAAAGGGTTCTGTGGACTACAAAGTGAAATTTGGGCTGCTATTCCCAAATTAGGTTCTATGAGAATTTCCTGCAGACCAGGCAGCCCAAAATGTTACAGCGGTTTCTTACCACATTTCCCCATCTCCACTCATCATCTCATTTCCATACCTTAGCATTTTGCTCCCAGCAATCAGCAGATTATGAAGGAAGCTCCATGCATTAATTTCCTCCCCAAATCCATGAGCAATTGTTCTTCCCTCTGCTCTGGGTTAACAAACCAACGTTATGTTTTCCATTGCCACTGTGGTCTGAAATAACACCAGCACCATCATTAATGCTGCTCTGCCACCAGTCCCCTGTTTCAACACAATCTGAAAGGCCAAAACCTATCGTTCCCATAAACTGCAAGAAAAAAACACATGCACTCCTGTGACAGGGAAAGTCCCGGGACCATGTCAAAGCAGAGGTGGAAGAGCACAAAAAAGAGGCAAGAACTGAAACTGTTGTTATAGCATAAAATAAATGAGTAAGTTTTCTATTTTCTTCTGATGACCAGACTTGAAAGGTATGCAGCGCTGTGGGTCAGGACCATTCTTCTTAGCGAGGGACAAGCGCTCACCTCCACATGCTGCCAGCTGAAGGGCTCAGAACATTTCAGGCTAAAGGAGGTGCGAGGGGGGATCTGCTGACGGACATGCTGAGGGGCCTCCTCAGCAGCTGGGGTGCTCCTGAACTGCGGAGTCCCTGCCAGGCCAGGACTGCAGGATTCGCTGAAACAAGGAAAAGGCTCGGAGGAAGGGTCAGTCGGATGGTACGGTGACCTTGCCATTTGGGAGGGGAAGGAAGAACTCAAACGGAGACCTGTTTGCTGGGATTCGGGGTCCAGCTCCCGCAGCAATTTAGCCCAGGTCTAGCGCCGGTTCAGGTGGGGAAGGCTGCTCCTGCCTCCCCTGCTGGCAAGGGTTAGCCCATTGACTGCCGACCGCTCCTCGACCTCTGGGCTGTGCCCACAGGGCAGGCAGCAGAGGTGCCCCCACAACACTCCTTCCCCGAACGGCTGTGACCCCTTCCCAGGCAGCCGCCTCTTCCCCACTCGGGTGCTTGTCTGCCCTGGCACACACAACTGAGCTGCCACTGGTGGCAACAATCAAAAAATTCTTTTTCTCTTCAGCCCCAAAGGATACGAGGCTGCGGGCCAGAAAGCAGACAAAAGGAGGCATTTTAAGGCACAAGTATTGCAGTATGTAACAACTGGTTAGTAATACACACATAGAGGGTGACCTCAGGTAAGTACAGTGACACGGCGCGCTACCATAATGCTCCAGTCATCTCATTTTCCCCCCTTATTTTCAGTAATACAGGGAAATGAAACACTTTGTTCCCCTGCATCCCTGTACTGTTGTGTTTTCTGGCTTCCTGCAAAGCACCACAATTGCTGTGTGAACCCTGCTCAGAGCACTCTGGTTTTTTTTCCTCATGCAGGGTTTGCGGAGCACAGCAGGCCTCTGTGACACGGCCGGTATTATCCATACTTTATTACAAATGGTTTCACAGGAAGGACCATCTGGTCGTCAGCTGCCCAAATGCGCATTTGCCTGCCCTCGTGCACCTGTTCAGTGTGTAATTCAGCCTCTCCCTGCCAGGTGCTCTCCCACCAGAGGTCCTCTCCCACCAGAGGTCCTCCTCAGTGAGGGGACAAGAGGACACAGCACACCTCCCAAAACAGCAGCAAGTACAGACACCTCTTTGAGACCCCTGTTCTTAAAGAGGAATAAACCCCACCTTATCTTCAAAATGGAGACAACATATAGGACCAGAAGGTAACCGCCTGGCTTGGAGATCAGCATCACACTATTACAAAGCAACTGTGTCGGTGCTCAAGTAAGAAGGTCAGGTCCAGTGTCTGAGCTGCCATCACGCACAGCAGGCATGCACGTCACTGATGACATCACTACGTTCTGGGAAGCCCATTTGCTCAATAAAACTAGGTGCCATTTAACAGATGGTTTTGCCCACAGTCATTCACAGGTGAGCCTACAACATACCTGCCAGTCAGATCTGTACTACCTTCGCATGGGATTTCTCTGTGCAAATGAAACCATCAACCTGTAAAAATCACCTGACTTGTTCTGGGACTGCCCTGACATACCTGAATGTCTGTACTGGCCAGACTGGACCACAGCCACATGCTCTGAAAAATGTTCAGTAACATAACCTAACAGCTAAGCTGCCTTCACCGATGCCCAATTAAATGAGACCTTAAAATGAGTCTGGGTTTTTGTGTAAAACTTCCAGGGAGACTGGCGCTACTTCTTAGAGGCATCTCTGTCTCCTTCTTTGCATCCCCGACTTCCCACGAGAGTTACATTTTAATAGAATAATGAACTTGAATTTGAGAGTCAGATGCAACTGGAGGAGTTCCAGTCCTTGGGGTTTATCTTTTTTATTTGACTGTCCGAAAGATCTTCATCTACAAAATACAAATTATCAAAAGATTTCCTTCAGAGAAAGGAGGGAGAGGGAGCAACATCTGCAACTAGTGATTGATTTTGTGAAGTATCCTGTTACTATTCCAGAGGAACTAAGGGTACCTATCAAAAAATGGCTTCAAGGATGGCAAAAATTAAAAGCAGGATTAAATAACATACAATTAACAATAAAAGAGCTGTAGCTGTCATTACTGGGCAGAAAAAATGACATCACCATATACAGGGAGGATGAAGCAATATGCCTGCCAGACCAAACAGTTACCTGTCATTATACTGCAGTTCTATCTCAAGAAAAGCATCTGGGGAAAAATCTGTCTAAAGATCACACATACATACTGTAGAACTTGCAAATAAAAGCCCTGGGGTAAAAAAAATAGGCTAAAAGCAGGATGTTCCCTGAGCTAAGCAACATTTGCTCATCTGTCTTCTAGGAAATGGTGAAATTTTCCTCCAACTTTCAAATGGCAACTGGAAACACACCATCCTTTGTTCTTTAACCTCTCATGAGGAATTCACGCAGACTAAGGGTTTGCTGAGCAAATATGTTAATTTTTTAATATTTTGCCAGTTTTATCTTGATATTGGCTCCCTGTCTTTCAGCAGCATATCAGATGAAGAGAGCTCGGTTGTTAATTTGACGTACTTCACCCTTTCCGTATTAGGGACCCCCCCCCCCCCCCCAAGTTCCTAGGTTTGAAATACTTGCTGTCACACAGGTATAAATATATTCGGTGTTACCCTCCTAGCTGTATCATGCTTTAGGCATTTATTTGGGAGGTTAGATAGGCAGAAGGAATTTAAAGTCTTAGCTTCAGCCTTCTTCCTCTCATTTTAAGGGAAGCAAACTCCCTTTCAGGAGATGCCCAAGAGCTGGCCCTGAGCATCCCCTTCCCTGCCAGCAGCATTTGGGAAGGGCACAAGCAACAAAAGCACTGCAGGTCCTGATGCCTCATTGCAACCCTCCCTCTGAGAAGGAAGCAAGTTCACTAACACCCTGGCTCCTCTGCTGTCACCACCACAAAGCTGACTTTTTTTTAACAGTATGTCACTGAGGACAGCTATTTAGGCAGCCCTTGAAGTTAATGGAGAGGACACACTTAAAACTTTCTCCCGTTCACCATCTGTAACGAAGAATTCCTCTCCCTGTACTAAGATGGACTACTTTTTAGAGGCATCTCCTACCAGTGCAACTAATTACAAAGCAAGCACAGATGGCCAAGTCACATAATTTCAAAACTAGTGATTAGGAGAGAGTCCCAGTGTAAATAATAGTTCAATATCTGGTTTCTAGAACCAACCTGACCAGCAGTTCACTTCAAGGCTCACCTAATTTTGTCAGAGCCTAAATTTGAAAATTACAACTGTGTTTTGATGGCCAGGTATGTCAGCTTTATTATAAATTAACTTAAGGACCTTAAAGAGTTTATTTTAACACTCTCATCCTAAAAGTGCTGACATTAAAATATGTGATTTTTTGCAGACCCACGACTATAGCTGACTGGGAGATTTAACACCTGGAAAATGCATGTCAAAGTCCTTCTGCTGTAAGCTTTAATTGGCACTTTTGATGTTCTTTGACAGGAAAAAATATCTGTTCTCACAGTAGGAAAATGTAGAGAGATGCTGAATATTTCTGAAGAAAATATATACGGTCAAAGTTATTCATCGGCTTGGTTTCCAAAGGATGGGAGGCCAGCATCTGCACTGCCCCATGACTTTAGAAGCCAATGAACTCCAACCTATTCTGAAAAGGTTTCAAGGAGAGAAGTTACCAAGGTAATAAGTTCTTGCAAGCTCTGTGAAAATCAGTGGCTGGGAAAGTGGACCAAATAATGCCCCCGGGGGGAAAGATGGGCAGAAAGATGCCCTGTCTCTGGCTTGGAGGAGGTAATGTCAATCAACAAGGGAACATGGAGAAAGACACTGGACCTACGGGAGGTGTAAGACATTCGCAGGAAACAAGGCATCATTAGTTCTGCTCTTCACAGTGCTTGTTTTGAACAGAGCTCTTTTCTCAGCATTTGTCAAATCCTGACTTTGTAATCACGATTCAGTTTCTACCGTGCCACCCTTTCTGCAACAAAAGTCCTTGGGAAGATGACATATGGCTACCCCCTACCAGCAGTTACCACGATGTAAGAGGGAGCACAGCCATACCGGCATTAGAATGCAGACTGCACATCTCAGCTGGTCTGATGTGAAACAGCAACCACCAGCTAAGCAACAGTGTTTTCATATTGCATGTTATAGAAGCATGAAAGTGACCACAAGTTTTTATGATCACCATCAGCACACAGAAACACACCTCAGATCTTTTCCTTATGCTTTGACATGCTTGATGCTATGTTAGTGACTGACAAACAATTACAAAAAGCACAGAACTTCCAAATCTTCTTCTCTATAAATGAATACACAGTTTTGCTATTTTCCCAACACTCCACAACAAGGTGTTGTGGTCTTTTTAAAATAAAAATACCAAAATAAGGGTCATAAAAAGACACGTAACATACCTGTCACTACAGATCACTGGAACCTGTGATCATTTATTGCAGTCAACTGAAAAAGTAGTATAGCTCTGTAACAACATTCTACAGTCCTTTACAAACATCTGCTACCATAAAGGGTAATTTTACTCTGATTCAACTATGACCTAAACCTTGTGGTTTAACTTGGTAAAATCAGCACTGAAATCTATACTTCCCGAACAACGCAATATATATCAAATATTTTGTTTAACTGTAGAGTGCAACTTTATATATTTTGTAATAAAGTAATTACAGAGCAATTCTTTCAAACAATAAAGGCTTCATAATTTTAATAATGTACCAAATGTATCTACGCAAACTAGCAGAAACAAGTTTAAAAGAGAAAACCTACTGCAGAAATGAAGCATACAGCTTTTTAGTAAAGAAAACGAAACAGCTGCAAGCATCCTCCATTACTGCCAGAATTTGCTTATACGGACAGAAGAGCTTTCCTGTCTCCCAGAAATTTAACAGAAAATGGATAAGCTCCCTGCTTCTTTACACTGTTATACTAACAAAAAGGGCTACAAAAATAGATTAAATTGATATTTATGACAAAACCATACCTGTGGCTAATCTAATGGCTAATGCCAGAAGCCATTGCTTTACCCTAATGCCGTGTCCCAGTGAATGGCTAATAAATATGAAATACCCGGGAAGAGCAGGAAGATAGCACTGAAAAAGTGCTGACATGCTTCTTTCCTAACTGCAGACACTGCAAGAAAACAAAACAGAAATGATCATTTAAACCCTACGGTATCATCCTATCAGTTGTTGCATTCAAACAATGACTGGCAGGTGCCACAAGTGCTTTTGCAGCACCACAGGATGCTATTTTGGACTCGCTACCAGAGCCCAGGGCTCCTCCTTTTGGTAAACTCCAGACCATACAAAAAGACCCCTTTGGCCATTACATGTTACTTTGCCCAAACGTTTGGTTTCTTATCTCTTACTGACACACCTCCTAACCAAATTAAGCAAATACTTTGTTATTGGCACTGGCCTAGAAGGTGGTAAAAAGGATCTGAAGCTTCTCAAGGTTGAAGCGGTATCCCCTATTTCCCGAGTGCCAAATCCTTGACAGCTATTTACCATGCTGGTTAGCAAAAGCCTTTTTATCTTTTGAAAGAAAGCAAAATCCTTGCCTTTGTGAGGCACTCTGTCTTGTTGGTACAGACAGTGCTCTCAAGAAGTATCTTCCAAATCCAGGTGCTCCACAGATGCAGGCAGGGAGTGCCTAGGACCTGCCTGAGCCCTGGCAGGAACCACCGCCTGTGTCTCCAACAGCCACAGTCACCACCTGCATGGAAGCAGGCACACAGGGGCCTGGACAGCACTCGGCTCAGTACTTAAGTCACAACGCAGCGGGACACTGAAGGGCTGAAACATAAAGAAAACCGTGGAAAAGCGAGACCGGTTCTTTATATACTGAATCAGAAAGGTGCAGTTCTGCATCCAGGGAGGACTCCCAGCTGCAGGCTGCGCTGAAGGCAGCAATCAGATTTGAAAAATCAGAAATGCCAAGAAGTGGATCTAAGTAAACATTCACGGAGCATGTGCTGGGAAGGGTAAAACCTGGTAAGAGACGACAATGAACTCATGCAACAATCCATGGATCAGGAGAACAAGATTTAGAATTAAAAAAATAAAATAACTGCAGTAGTGTTACTGCTTCTTTGCTCATTAAAATGTTAAGCGTATTAAGAATGATGCAAAGAAGGCAGAATTTTCCAATTAAAATTTCTGCTTCCTATTTGAAAAGGTGGTATAGTAGCAGTAGAAGTATTTCTTAACCCACTTGTAACTGCAAAGGCAATGCATTACTAGAAATAAGTATTTTAATAAACACCATGCATTAAAGATAGCGGAGCCAGTGTAACTTTAGGTAACTGAAAAGTCTATGGATTCTGGGAAAACCTTAACTGTTACAAAATGGAAACTATAACGATTAGGTATACAGACCAATTCTCCAATATCCAAACCATGCTGCAAAATTTACATTTATAGAAGATTAAAGGTTCATAATTACTACTAGCTAACACCTTTTAATGAAAATCAGGCTTTAGTAAATGTCATTTTGCTGTTCAGCAAGCTATTTGGTTGATAAACCTAACTGAACAGTCTTAATACTTTTGTAGGGTATCATCACGGTGAGTCAAACATCTTAATTCACAACTAGCACAATACTATGTCAATAAAATACACACCAGCTACACGGACTGGCAGATTTCAGTGAGGAGCTCCCCCACTGCCTGCACGCCAAATGAGTTTTAGGGAGGCTGTAAATTTGCGATAGACTAACACACTTCAACACTCTAAATAAAATCACGCAAAGGGCAAAGCTGGGCAAAGCCATGTGTCCTTCAAGAGGCAGAGTAACAAAACAGAAATCATGAAGTAAAGCTGACTTGCATTCAGGTAAAACTTTTGGCACAGCAAAAGGTGAACATATCCATATATGACAAAGAAATGGAGGCCATAAAATAGGAGACTGTCCTGACCTCTGCAAGAAATTTTTATTCAGTTTTAATGCCCACTGTGGTGCTGCAGGAAAAGCAGCTAATAGGAACTATGAATATACAGGCTGGAGCGTGTAGAGTAAATGAGCAGAGGTTGAAAAATCAGCAAAACACCAGGAAGGAAACACAAAGGGATGAAGAAAACATGTACAGTTGAAGGCTACAAAAGACCCATTTGTCTAGGCTATCAAACAAACACAGTATAAGTTCACACACTTTAATAATGACAACTTATTCTTATTCATAAAAGTACCACAAAAGTGGTAATTTGCGCTCTGCTACAGTACTAGCCAAATTTTTGAATGAAGAACTGAGCTTGATGTAACTGAAAGATATTTAGTTCAGTGCCAGGTAACTTAAGTTTAAAGAACTGCAGCTATTAGATCATCTAATGTAATTAGTCCCCTTTGACCTAAGGTGCCAGAAAGTAATGTTATTTTTCCCCAAGCAGCATTTAGCCAGTTTTCTGGCAGGCATCTCAATCTATCAAGGAAAAAATCATGCAAGTAGCATGCAATAAAATAGGTTATGAAGAACGGTATTCTAAAACTGCACGTAGAGCACCCCTGCACTACCTGCAATTGTGAGCTGGCTCTTTCAGAATCACATCTCCACTTCCAGCATGTCATTTACAGCCCCAGATGAGCTAAAACTGAGTTTCCATCCCCTCTTTACCAACAGGAAAGAAACCCAAGCCTAGTATAATGGGGACAGAGAGGACAATTCTTGATTAAGGGGGCTTTTACCAATGAAACACTGTACTAAAAGCTACAATCAGCTAAGTACTGATCTCCTCGGACGTGGCTGCTGTACTTTTGCTGAATGGCATCTAGATTCATGAACTGCAAAGCTCTTTCAGCCCTTTTAAGACACTACACAAATGTTTATAAATATGTAAAAATATCCAAGCCCTTACACGTCTCAGTTGTGTAGATCCTGACTAGCAATTTCACATCCCTGTACTTACATTTATACTGGCACAGTGTAAACAGTATTAAAGATCAGGTGTACACCGAGCAAATAACAGCTCCAAAATTTGCAGCATCATGTTTATTTACATAATAATATCTCTCAGAAAAGTTATCACAGGCATGACAGAAACAAGAAGCTTCCCAACAACTTCAGGCGGTATTTTTCTGTACATTATATTTTTCAACAACTAGAAATATTTTACTAGCAATACACACTAGTATATATTAAAAATCTATACAACGTCCTTTTCTCTCCCAGTCTCCAAAACGTGTAGGTTCAGGGCCTTTAGGTCCACCCCTCTCTTTTGTAACAGGATTGATTCCATCAGGGAATTCTGAAATGACAGGGAAAGTTCATTAAAATGCCTATAAATATAAAGATGTCACCATCATGATGTTTGCCTCAGTTTCATTCTCAAATACAAAATCAATTCTCTTTCGTTTTTAAAGGCAACCTCGAGTTAAGCATTTCCCAGCGTCACACAACAGTAATTTCAGAGTTTACTGACTACAGTCAGCAATATATATGATCATATTCAGTTATGCAAATAAAAAAGCAACTCGGTGTCCAAAGGCACTAAAGCACCACCGTTTCTCATTAATTCACAGTGAGAACTTGTGTCATTCAGGTATGCTGTACATAACATTCACTACATCTAAAACACCAGGTCACTTTCTGGTTTTTTGTTTAGGTCTCTAATTTTAAGCACTGAGGTTTTAATTTTAGCTTGAATTTTAGTCAAGATTCTATTATTCTTGTATTTAAAACACCATGTTTTTCACAGATGCTGGTATGTTTAGAAGAAGTAGCATGTTGATATTCATCAACGCCAGACCAGACACCACAGTCACAGCGGGTATTATAAAATCCTGAATAGCTACAAGTAGACTTTTTCCCTTCTAAAACTTAACCTAAGCTCATTAAGTCACTGTGATGCCCTTTCAGGAGAGGGAGACCCTTCGTAAGTGGGGTACTAATGGGCCTTTGCGATGTCTCTGGTGAGTGACATGCTAAGCTTACACATTAGCGGCGCTGCTTCTATTCCCAGCACTCTACTAGCCTATGCCACCAACTTGAACGCCATGGCGCTTTCTGCACATCACAGTCAACATCCTTATGCTCCTCATGCGCCCTTACTCAGGGCCATCTCTCAAGAGTAGCAATGCATGCTGCACCACGGCCATTCCACTAGGCATCGCTGAGGCATGAAGGACTTTCTGGCACAGCACCATCCTAGGCTGAGCGTTCTCTCATCCTGCACTAGACTGCAGCGCTCCCTGAAGCTCGCTGTACCCAACACATCGCCTTGCCACGCTGATTCTCCAGAGCATCTACACCTAACTCAGGGCTCCCTCAGTTGTATCCCTAACTCAGGCCTGGTGGGCAATACAAGTAATGAGTATGGTTGAAAATTAGAACAGACAACAGAAATCCTGGAGGGCAGAGAAAAAGGACAGTGATGGAGGGAGACTGATGGAGCTGCAGGCTATACAGAATGACATGCTGGAATGCCCATTTAAAAATTCATGCAGACCACGATAGGAAATGTCAGTATTTGAGCACCTCTGGCAGTACAAGGAGCATAAATGGAGCTAGTATGATTTTGTAGATGTCATCATCCCAATACCCAAGCACTACTGATGTGCCAACAGTGGGTGCATAAGCTCAAAAGATTTCTCCAAAATTTTTTCTAAATTCTCTAAAAAAATATTTCTCTACAAAGCAGTGGGAATTCAAACAGCCTTACATTTTTTACTATGAACACAATGGGCACTCAGCATTCTAACTTATCTAACTTATTCTAAATGATCACTGATGTGACATGTAATAAATATACAGGTACAACCAAATACAACTTGTATTATAGAAACCTTGAGTCTTGCTCTAAACCTAGAACACCCAAGGAAAAAGCAAAAGATAATGATTATGCATTTGTTTTAAATGATACAGTGATGGCATTTATTTCCTTGGAATAAGAGGACAAGAATTAAATAGCTGCTTACACAGGAACTCAAACTCTAAGTCAGTTCTCAAGTGAGTCAATTTGAAATTGCTTGTAACCATTTCAGAGACGATACTACAATTTTTCAGTCATTTTGTCATCTGGATATTCATAGTAATCTGTTGATATATTAAAAAAAGCTTGTCCTAGAGACTTCAAAATAGATAAACATGGGTTATCGCTATCGGTAAACAACAGCAGAACATTACACTATGTTGAATAAGATAAAGCATGACTAGCCCTTTTGGTTAAGGGAAGATGGCTAATTAAAAAGAAGGAAGAAAGAGATCGTCCTTCTCCTGTCTGATAAAAAAAAATACATTTCTAGTGACTTCAGCAACAAGGTATCTGTGCTTCAATCTTGACAAATTCTCTAAATGCAGCGCCACTGAGGTCACTGGAACGCAACACAAATAAATAGCAGTTCATTAGGTCTCCCTGGACCCCACTGAGCAGCTCAGGAAAGGGAGTATCTGTTGTTGCTTTTCAAAACACTGCCTGCAAGACTAGGAGTAAGCCTGACAATAAAATGCGACATAAATCAGAAATCTTCTGTGGACCAAGAAATAGAACAGGCTTTTTGGATAATAATAAGTAGCTGATGCCCTCATGAGTTTACTACCACCATTTACAACTGTACTACAATAAATCACCACCAGCTACATTTCTCAGAACCATGCAATGGTTTATGGTGGAAGGCACCTTTGGCAGACATTCGGCCCCAACCCTGCTCAAAGCAATGCTGGTATCAGTCAGGACATCCAGGCAAACTGAGTATCTCTGAGAGGAGAGGGATCACAGCTTCTCTGGGTGACTTGTTGCAATGTTTGACCACTCCTGTTCTGAAGACTTGTTCCCCCATACACCATTTGCTGCGACTTGTGCCCGCTGCCCTGCCTCTTTTTTTTTTTTTCTTTTTTTTTTTTTAACGCCAGAACCGTTAAGCTTACAAAGTGATTCTGAAGACTGTTGAACACCTATCCCTCTTCTTAAACCGATGTCAACACTGCATCTCAGGGTCTTGCCTTTAAAACATGGCTTTCAATTTTGTAAAACATGACTTACTTTCCAGGGGTTCCCTCTCTATATTGGACTCCTCCGGTTCATCAAATCGACCTAGTGGTAACTTCGGTTTCTTAAGTGACTGCTTAGCAGGTTCAGATCTTCCTCCTGTCTTAGAGCTGGTGCTCCTCTGAGAGCTGCAAAGCAGTGATGACTCTACCAAACAAACGGACATGTGTAGCATAAATGTTGATAGTTTAATACTGAGTAACTCTGTAACTGTTCACAGCACCTCTGAAAAGTCCTCATTTCAGAAACCAGGACAGGAAAACAAACTCCAAATATTAGTTTAACATTCAACTCACGAACACCTAAGAAATCAGCACAGATAATTATTTTTGGCTCTAGAAACATATGCAGGCAAAACTGTGTTAGTTGTATAACTCAGTTCACATAAACAGTGTATTTTAAACTGCTTGAACTTATATCTTCACTGCTATCTTCTTGCATTTTAGACTCTAAATAGTAATTATGTTAGCATAGACCAGTACATTCTGTTTTCTTGCAGAAATCCTAACCTCCCCCAAGAAGCCTGCTGATTTCCAGGTCTTGGCTCATTTCCAGCAGCTTTTGAGTCAGAAAAAGCTTCTGCTTTCCCAAAGAAAAGTTTTAAAACCAGAACGTTGTTCCCTTAGTAACAGGTTTTCCAGAATGTTGGTAGAGAATCACTGGGCTTCCCTTATGATGGTAAAATAATTCAGCTGGTAGTCAAAAGCAGGACAACCTTTGAGCGCATTTAAGTTCAATTATATAACTGCATGCAAATGCTTTAATTAAAAGCCTAAACTTTTTTCCTTTAAAGTCCTACTAACTTTTTTAAAACATAAATGTAGGAGAAAGCCTGTTAATATCCATACTTAAAGTTCTTTCAAGTAGTATAAAGACAGAGATGCACAAATATTGTAACTCATAAATAGCAGAAGAGTCTCAAATGAGTAAAAATTTACTTACAAATAGCTCGCAAAATGACTGATATTTCTGCACTTGGTTAAAAAGCTGCATGTCCACAGTGAGTATAAACTACTGTCTCAAAACACTTTAGCTATGGACACACGCCTAAAGCAGCTCTGACTTTTCTTAAGAAGATTCAAACAGAAATCCTCCCTGTACCAGCCTGGGTGCAAAGTACTTGAAAGAACTATTATTCTACCTTGCTGTAGAGATCTTATCAGGAAACCTCAAGCGGCTTGGATTTGATTCACCTATATATACACTAATGAACAATCCACCTGTATTCCCAGAATCAGCATATTCATTCATCTTAAAATACCACAGCCTTAAAATTAAACCCTACAGTCACACCAACTGTACTTTGCCTGCCAACTGTTGCCACTGCCCTAAAGGAGTATTTTTTTCCCCTTTTAAGCATAACATAACAGACTATCAACAGCGAAGAATTTGATCCTCCGGCAAACATTGAATCTTTCTACTCCTGCCAAATATCTTGTCATTCTCCAGCAAGCTGAAAGAGAAACTAGCTAGAAAATTAAATTAAAGCTGATACTCTAGCCTAAGTTCAAATAAAAGTCAGATTAAGGTACTGATATGAAAATGATTATTTCAGTCAGCAGAAGCAAAATCCATTTTCCTATTTGCAATACTTAATATTATAGACCTCTTCTTGTTGCAGAGGTGACATAAGTTCATTAGGCACCTCTGAACAAGAGGAGATGAACAATCAACTTTATCAGTAAACCATTCTACAAGCTGGTCTTTGACTCCCTCCTCTTTTACGGGCAGTCATGAAGCCATCCGATTTATTAATTATACAGCTGAATTTGAAAAGAAACTGAAAATCTCAAGTCTTTAAAGTTGTTGCACTGCCAACTTCCACAATACCCCAGGCTTTTGAAGTGGCCCACAGAGAGTGATTTAAGGTAACAAAGCCATTCATGCAGCGGCAGCTGGATGCCCATCGCGGGCAGGCGCCTCAGCCAAATCTTGCCATTAACCTAACAGCTAAATAGAGCTCGGGAGGGCCCACAAACACCTCACTGCATTTTTTCCATCTCTTCTATTAACATACACTGTACTGGTTTGTTTCAGGAATACTGTATCAATAGCCCCACAGCAATCTCAACTTTTGATGGAGACGCGGCCGTGCCCGGCAGCCCGAGCTGAGCTGCCCAGGTTACAGTGCCGGGGCTGTGCTCCGGCCTAGGCCTCCCCGTGAGCTGATCACCTGCGTTTCCTCATACACAGAGCACTGACCAATACGTTTCCAAGGCCACAGCAAGTTCCCTCCAGCTATTCTGCAAATATTAAACCACGGCTTAGTATTTTACTACCGTTTAAAAGTTCGCGGCGACAACAGGAAGAAAACTTCCGGAACAGACGGCGAGACCCGGTCCGCAATACTGGAGGGGGTATTAATATCTAAGGCTAAAAAACCCCAAACAAACAAAGGCATGGAGCCTGTCAGGACAAAGGTGGGGGAGGGGGCAAAAGCCGTGGCACCTCACCGCCCCTAACGGACGCCGCGGGCTGAAGAAGCGGGAGGTCACACGGCGGGCGGCGCACAGGCCCCATCGCCCGCCGCCATCTTAGGCGCCCTTCAGCACCCCCAGCCGCGGCCGGTAACCGCCCCTCTCCGCCTCGCTCGAAGCCCCCGCGGGGGAGGAAGGGGAGGAGAGGCGGGGGAGGAGAGGCGGGGGAGGAGAGGCGGGGGAGGAGAGGCGGGGGAGGAGAGGCGGGGGAGACCCTCAGCGGCGACGCCAGGCCCGCCCCCCCCGGCGCCCGCGCCTTACTCGCTGCCCTCGGCGCGCAGCGCAGCAGCCGCAGAGCCATGGCCGCGCCGAGCCCGCACCCACGGCCCGCGCATGCGCAAGCGCCGACGGCTCCGAGCCGGGGCGGGGCGGGAAACGCGGCCCCGGGCAGCGCAGCGGCGCCAAGCGCGGGCTCCTCGGCGCGGCGGGGCACCGCGGCAGCCAAGGTTCCGCTGACGGCACCGCCGCCCCCGCGGAGGAGTTCGGGCAGTAAGCTGTAACCCCCCCGCACCCCAGCCTGGAGCAGCGGGGTCTGCATCCCCTGCATGCACTGAAGTTTACCTCTGAAAGGTCCCATTTTACCCCCAAACGTGTAATGCAGACCCCGCCTGGGGTTTTTTTGGGGGTTTGGTTTTTTTTGTTGTTGTTTGTTTGGGTTTTGGGGTTTTTTTGGGGGTTTTTTGTTTTTTGTTTTTTTTTTCTTTAAACAATGAAAATGCTTGAATTGTTGAAATAATACACAAAGGCTACTTAGGACATGAAAGAATTTAGGCTGATGCCATAATGATGTACAGGCTAAATGTTTGTCCTTCAAAACTAAAGGCAGTATCCTTTCAAAGTTACCAGAAAATTATTTAAGTATCATAATTATTAATTTAATAATAAACTTTATCTCCCTCCATCCTATAACCCAGCTGGTGACTTTTCTGCACTCAAACAGGCATTGCCAGCCCTCCCAGGCAGAAAACAAGAAACTGAGTGACCAAACCCTGTGCGAAACTGAATGCCCTCAGGCTGCGGCTCTTCACTTTCCCAGTTTACCCAGTGAAGGTGCTTTTCACACCCTCTGCTCTCCGTATACACCTAACCCCGGGGTGAGTAACACTCGTGCCATGGCGTGGAGCTCCCGTTAATGTTCCGAGTAGGGCAAGGTTTGCTTTTTGTCACCTCTCCAGCTAACCTCGTCCTTCCACCAAACAGAATTCAAAACACACTGCCCACCGTCCCTAACCTGCAGAAGATTAGCTTTCACCCGCCGTTCGTGGAGCCTGGAGTCTAAAATAGCATTTTGTGTTCACAGCTGAAGAGTTTAAGAAAGTAAATCTCCTCCGTAAATTAACAGCAGCAACGCTCTGTTGAGTTCATTGCACTACACCTGGCAATGCCAACGCACTGGAAGTGATTAAATTTAACTGACTGTCTTATGTGTGACATTTTCTCAATTGGCTTTTTATAACATGGTTAATTGGACATTAGAGACTGAAAAGAATGGGAAACCCTTTTCTTTGTTCTAACAGCAAGATGCTGGGCCTCTAAGAGACAATAAAGAGGAGTGTCGGTGGCTCATGCAGAAAAAATGCTCTTCTGCCCAAAAGCAGCAAGAAAAAACCCCAACAGTCTATGTGCAATTCGAGAACTTTCCATGCATGTACTCAATACAGCAGAAACTATCATGAAAGCCTTACCTTAAAGATACTAATACCAAACTGTCTGCAGATAGCAACAGTAAGCTCTGTTCCTAAACAGCTTAACGCAATCCATGAAAAATCATGCTTATGTTGCCATCTCAAATGGTAATGTAAGATTAATTAGGCACTGTTCTTCCATCTAAAAATAAGCGGAGGTCTTCAAAACCTTTTTTCTAGCCTTCATTCATTGTATTGCTGTAAAAATGCAAAATTCACTTTTAACTCCTGAATTATGTATTTCTAGATCTTGTGGCTGAGGAGGTAATAAATCTGAACACTGGTAAATACCAATGTGGCACACAATGCATGAATTCTGCACTTTATGGTTAAACGCAATGGGGTTTGTTTGTTTGTTCCCCCCCCGCTGTTTATGATCACTTATCTCCTACCTCCTACACTGCAGCTTGCCTTGTGAGGACTCAAACAACACCGTATTTTGCTTTGCTGTTCTAAGAAGTGGGGAATAAAAGCCTTGCCTTGGAGCTAGCACAATCCAGCAGGTCAATTCACAGGAGTCGAACATAAGCTGGCCATGGGATGTACTGCAGCCAGCACTGCCCCAGCCCGCAAGCCTGCCCATTGTGCCTAGATGCCTCCTCCTCTCTCTGACCACGTCAAGAACCTTGGTTATCTGACCAGCACACCCAGCCAGGGCTGCACGATGGGCGTGGAACGCAGGGTGTTTTGTGGTTACAGAGTAAGTTTTCCATCAACGTAAAATCTCTTGGTTCTGCTGCAATCCTGGCGATTTCCACAGTAGGACATGAGCTCTTTTTCCAAGTTAATAGCAATCTCTAGATCTACAGGGATCAGAAAGTTTAATTTTAATGGAAGATTCAAACAAAATTTCAGACACTATCTCATTTTATGTGGTGACCTCCTACTAACATTGCGGAGAGCTTTGTGAGGTAACAGTAGCAAGCCTACTGCCTTCAGGAAACAAAAGGCTAGCAGCTTTCTAAAGAAATGTTTAGACCTTAATTTTCATCTCATTCTGTAAGCAGCGTAATTCTCTTTCAAGCTGCTGTAGAATACCTGCATAAAGGAGAGGTCACTACCAACTACAAGAAGATGAAGCCCTGTTTCAAAGAGGGGTGAAACTGCATCAGATGACACCATTATGTACACAAGAGTCCCTATTTCTGTCTTGTGAAAAGAAGGTAGAAATACTCAGGAGTAGGGAGAGTTTGCTATGCAACATGTACACAGTTGTCCAAAACATCCAAGATTGCATGTGTTGTGCAGAAAGCAACTGCAAGCATACCATGCAGTCTGTTAAGTGCAAACATGAACTTTATGTTCAAGGACATGTTGGGGTCATCATGCTACGCACTACTGTCTTACAGCACATTCTTTCGGGACTTTGAGATGTCAAACAGCCCCACAAAAGCTACAGTACTGCGAGGGCTACCAGACCACAAAGGGACTGCACTGGGCAATACAAATAAGGGGAGGGAAAATGAATTTACCGTTATCTTAATTCTCCTTGTTCCTTGATAAACTTACATGCAAATATGACATGATTTCCTGCACCTCAAAGAACAAACCAAATTCAAGCCTCCTTAAATGGATGAGATCTACGGTTTAAGAAAAAAAAACAACAACAAAACCAAACAAAACCAAATCAACAAAAAAACCACACCTGGATATTTTTGCCAGGCTATTTCTGCTTTGCTAATCACAAAAGCATGCTTTACACTTTCAGATTTCCAGAGAGATGCAGGAAGACAGACATTTTTCAACAGTGTCAGAAACATCTAAATACTCACGTACTGAGCTGTTTAACTTCCTCATCATGAATCAAGGAAAAATCTGTAGATATAGCTCCCTAAATTGATATTCAAAATTTAGCCACTAGCCAACTACTATAATACTGTTAAATGAGACGGATGAGATGTCAGAACATAATTTAAATATTCAGAACTTAGTAGCACCATCATGATACAAAATGATTAATAGAAGTAGACATTGTTACAGTGGGAATGTATTTAGGATATTTTTGTGTCATAAGGACTTGCCTAACACAACTCCAATAAAATACTTTTAAGTGTGTACATTGCCAAACTATAGATGCTCATTTGAGCATCTTGTAGGCTACAGAGAAAAAACAATTACAGACTGTATTATACAACAAACCATATCAAATGCAAAATCACTTCATTATAAACTATTATTGCTATATTAATTTCAAATAATACAAAATTATCAATTATATACAAAAAAGCCTCCCCAGAATTTTGGTAATTAGCAGAACATCTCTGTTTCTTTAATTGTTTCCATTAGAGTCATTTGTTCATTTTATTAACACCAGATGCAATAACACAATGCTAAAAATAAACATGCATTATACAACAAATTTATATTTTTCAAAAAATGTTCATTACAATTAGTGTACAATTAGTGAATGCACATGTAACTCTTCCCCTCACCTTTAGTGAATTATTGTTTGAAACAGAAAAGGGAAGAAAGGAGAAACCAAACTTAATGCTATTCAGCACCAGTAGAAAGTCAATAGACCTTTAACATTCCTGTATATCAAAAACATCTGGATCACTAAACAAGTTTACAATATTGTCCCATTTGAAGATGTATTGATTTATATTTACAATACTTTGTAGTCAATAAAACATTTTAACAATATTTAAAAATTGCTTAAATTCATAAAAGTATTGCAGAAATTTATAACATCTACTTATTTTACGTACATACAAGGAAGTTCATGTAAAACTGTCCATGTTCATCTGAAGAACTGAGAGAGTAAGGAGCAATTTTAATATAGTTTGCAAAACCCCAATTATTTGAAGGCAGCTATTATTAAACATTCAAAAATCCTTAGTTGCCATTTGCTTCTGAAAACTAAAGTTCCAGTAATAAAATTGAATATGTAAACTAACATGTTTTTGAGATCAGTAGAAAATATATTCCCACAGGCATAACACATTTAACAATGATGATAATGAATTTGTAGAAAACTGTTAAGCTGTAGTGATATCTGAACAGATAATTCGGTAATGGTCTTTGCGAGACCCACAGATACACTCATTTTCAAAAATCCAGTATTTTAGCAGCTCATTGTGTTTCCAGTTAAATTTCCTACAGTGCTAAAATACAACAACTGGATGTGTAAGACCTTATCAGAATTTGAAAATCCTATTTATTTTGGCATCTAAAGCCTCTTGTAAAATATAGCAAAGTAACATTCACTTCTGTAGTCTAAGAGCCAATAATAAAACAACCAGAAGTATGCACTGTGCTTTAATCTCCAAATAATTAGGTACCCAAAATTAAGAAAAAAGTAATAGAAAAGTAAAAAGAACAAAATAAAAAAAAAATATTGCACAGCCACATTACCTAGAAAGTAAAGTTGATGTTAAAAAGCCCTAGTGTGGATGATATAAATTATCTTCCATATAAAAAGTATAAATATCTCTTAAAATACAGCTGCAGCTATACTTTAATACCACACACTATTTAATTCTTCTGTTAATGAGGTAATAACCAAGTCTCTTACAATGTTTTTCTCTACTGAAAGTATTTTAGGGCAGCAACAAGAAAGAATTTTTCTAAAAATATTTCTGAATCAAGAACTGCAATATGTGCAGCTCTCCCTATAAGAGAATCTGCTGTATTGGGTAATGCATTAATTACATTATAACGAACCAAATTACAATCCTTATTTTGAAGAACTGGCAGAAGCAGGTTCTGGATCATTTCAGCATAAATTGGTCCTGTAGAGGAAAAGAAAAGTTGTACTGTCCGAATCACCAGAAACAAATAACAGTTCCTTGGACTTAACACAAAACGAATACATTCCAGAACATGAGAGGTAACGGTATGTGTTATGCTGTTGTTCCCTTAAGGACAGAATATAGAGGAAATTTAATTTCCCCAGAAGTTTTGGGAAATAGTTTTAAGCTATGCATTTTATTATTTGTATATTTATAGTGAAAACATGCTCATCAGTATTAATTTATTACATTACATACAGGTTATTTGTCAATATATAATGCTAGAATGCAATTGTGCTTAACTGTAAACACAACAACCAGCCATCACTGAAAATGGGAAAACCACTTCTTCTTTCAGTGCTAGTACTATGCCTCAACTAAATACAGCCCACACACTATAATGCTACAACTTGATGTCCTCAAAAAATCAAAGCAATTTGTCCTCCTTATTCATGAAGTAACACATCAGGGGCTGTGTTCATCCACGTAACTTTCAGAAAAGCCTATCGGCTAGAAATTTATTCAGTCTCATCTCCTTCTGCATGTAATAGAACAGGACAGATCCAGAAAGCAATTAACTCCCACATGGATTTTCTCTCACCGTTACTATAAAGTAAACCCAGAGTGTCAAAACACATAACAGAGGTGCCTCAGCTAAGCACCCAGAATTAAATGGGATGAATCTGAGACCTATAAGATTTAAGCTGAGTGGCCTGTTTATTTTGCAGGATATTTTTTACCTGATTGTTTATCCTTTAAAGCTGTTTTACACATCTCAATGCGAGCGGAGTGATAAGGAACATAACGATCCTGCAGAGATCCTACTAACACAATGTTTTTGAAGTAATGAAGACCTACAGGAAAAAGAGAAAAAGTTATCTATTAGAACGAATCCTTCGACAATTACCACAGAATAACGAAACGGCTTACAACTGAAATTTGGTACCAATTTATTGTCAGATCTTGCACAAAAAGGCAGTAAAATCAATTACAATAGGTAGAGCTACGGAATAATGAGATGTTGGGTACTGGCCTTTCCTCTGTATGTATTTTAATACATATGGGCATGGCCCAGTTGTGATGTTTTCCATTTAAACAGGTTATGGTTCAAACCTTCATCTCGCTTCTTAGGAATGAAGTACTCAGCTTCTGGTTGGGTGGACAGAAGGGAGTAAAGCCTCCATGCTGCTTAAAGAAACCTTAAAGACAGGTGGTGCCTCATCTTCACTGATGTTTCAGTCAACAGCATAGCAGCTTCAGGGTTAACTCCTAGCATCAACAAGTAGTGGATACGGGCCACCTAGTGTAGGTGCCTCTCTGCACTGCCTCACTGTAAGGTTTGGCCAGCCTGAGCACAGGTGTGAGGCCCACCCAGTACGACTCCCCACATGTAATTAAACCTTTATATTTAAACCCAGACTTCCGACTTCTTGGACAAGCACTTCATAGTACAACAATGCAAAGGTAGGAACCCCCAGTAATGACGATGACGGAGTTACAGTCCTTAAGACATTTGCTGTGTTTTCTGTGAAAAGCTTTAGCAGATTTCTGCTGCTGTCCTTCTGCTTTAAGCCAAATACAATGGAGCATTTTAGGAAAACAGGTTGCCTTTGCCTTAGAACAGCCCCTTATGAATATCATAGCCATCTACAGTTAAATACAAAGGCAACTGTTAGGCAAAACCAGAAAACACTTAAACAGTTTAGGCATATGTAAAGGTAAGCTCGACTGGAAAGTGCTTACATCTTATCATTGGCAGATTTGATCCAACTCTATCTGCACCAGTGCTAATGAGTTTTGCACTGGTGCTATTAGCCTGACTTTTAATTTCCAGAGAATAACGGTCAGATCCCGTAACTGTCAGCTTTTAACTTACAAAATGTTTCTAGTCCAGTCTGAGAATTATAGAAGTACTGCAACTAAAGTCATTCTTCAAGTTGCTTCTTGGAATCTGCAGCAAGCATTTTCTGTGTCAACCTCCACAAATCAAACTTTTATTAAAAAAAGAGGTCTGATTGTGTAGGAAAAAGACAGTATCTGCTTTTCAGAAGCTGTACTGCCAGGACAATATACTAAGTATTAATACATATCTGTTCTTAAAGCCATCAGTAGAGCCTGAAGTGAAAATCTCCTTTTTTCAGGTTTCCTAATTCTGAGTATTTTGTACACACCATATGATGAAGACTACATCTCCAAACCAAGTCAAGTTACAGAAACAATGCTGAACAACTTCAGCATTTGAAGAAGTAAATGTATCTTCCCAGATTTCACAGAAGACTAAAAAAAAGTAATTCTGTAAATCTATGAAAACATACAGAAAATGCATCCAAATCAGATCCTGGTTCCAGTACTCTTCAAATAAGGAATCTGTTTGGGTTTGTTTGGATTTTTTGCCTGTGCCCACTGCAAAACACACACTGTCTCAAAGGATCAACTAAATCAGTGTTCTTTCATTTGGTATCTGATGAAAAATGACTGCAGCATCTTACACAAAGATGTAGATGCCAGTTCCAAAACTTTGTACTGAGTTGGAAAGAATGCATTTGGAATAAATCAAGAATAGGAATTATCTGCAGGCTAGTCTGTAATAAATAGTTCTGTGAATTCCTCGGGAGTCTGTCTATCTTGTATTAAGTTTTTTTGATATGTGCTTTCCCTAGAGAAATATCCATTAGCATTCATGTAAAATGTGCAAAGAAGCCCAGATGACCTTTAAAGATCCCTTTCAATGCAAACTATTTTATGATTCTATGTGGATCGCCTAGATCTTTTAATCAACCTAAAGAAGGAAGAGGCATCCTGGGGAATCTTTAGAGGAACATCAGTCTACATCAATCAACATCTAAACTCTCTTCATCCTCACATGATATAATACAATCCCTACCCCCCCCCCCCCCCCCCCCCCCCCAACAAAAAAACCAAAACCAAAACCACAGGATTAGGACATTACAGTCTAATATACTAGGCATCCCCTTCTGGTCACAGTGACTCATTTTTATGCTTTATATTCTGGTTCATAAAAATAACACCTTGGGCTTCTCTTCATTTTAGGCATAATAAATATCAGGAATCTTTCATTATGAAAGTGTTTGAGGGAACTCTTCAGTGGAAACAAAGAAGGCATACAGGGTATTTCATAAGCATGAGTTTTATTGTTTAACTATTATTGGATGATTTTTCTTTGGATGGCTCTTTGTGCCTATTTTGAAGGAAAAAGCCCATGTCTGAAGTCTGGAAGTTGTTTATTCTGACACGGTTCATGTGATATATATATATAGACCACATATGACTGTATGGATGAGAAAGAGAGGCACCATAATGGTGTATATAAATATACAGAGCCTAGCAACCCCTTGGATTTCTACAGCATAAAATAACTCAAACCATTTGTCAATGAGAAGGAACTGCTTGGTGTTCAACAGCATGCTTTCTGGTTTCCAGACAGGCTCTGGGACTACTCAGGACAGAGGCATAAAATGACCTCCAATATGGAAGTGCACAGTGCTAAACTGTACCAAATTAAGTGGTTGCCTTTGGCGATCATTTGATCCTACCTACCCACTTGCGCAAAGCAAGGCCAACTCCGATGTTAGATCAGGTCGCTCAGGGTCATACCCGGTTGCTTTGACTTGAAGGAAACGTCTCAGTTTTTTTCCAGGTATGATACTCCCAACGTCTTCTACAATTCTGTCCATTTATATACTTCTTTGAAAATAGGGATCTGCAGTCTGGAAATAGGGACTTCAAAAATTGCGCCCTGGAAGGCTGTCATCTCCTGCAGTTGGTCTTCCACGCTGCTTTGTGAAGTTAACACATCACAACTAGAATCGTGCCCCAAAAATTCAAGCGTTGAGATCCTGAGCCAACTGACGTCTCAAGATGCCACAATACAGATGCAAGGAAGCTCAGGCTTACAGCTTCAGTCCCACAAGAAGACTGATTAGGGAGCTAGATTTATGTCAACTCACGAGTTTCACGTCCCCTAAAACTCTGCCTTGAAGATTTTACTTTAAAGAACTTCCCTCCAGATGCTATAAAACCGAAGAGATTCTTCCAATATTGATGGAATAGAGCTACTGAGAGCTGGGAAGTCCTTCCTCGTAGCAGAACCGATTAGGTTAGTCTCCATGCCACGCTACCAACAGGGGTGCTATTTCAGTTCTAGTCTCATCCTCATCATGAGTTGTAAACAGGCACTCCCCTCAAGCCAAGAGCTGAAATGCTTTTTCACTCCACAAAGCCAAACGGCATCAAGTAAGCTAAGCTGACATCCTGTACATAATAGGTATCTCAAAGAAGAAAAAATGTCAGCCATGCTTATTTCACTGCTGATCTGCTGTTAACATGGATGTAAATGAAAACCAAAAGAGAAGTTTTTTTCCTCACTTCTGAGATTAGAAAAATTAGAAAAAAACATTTTTAAAGGGGGGGGAAATAAGGCAATAAATAAGCACATCAGAATTCCACTGATCAAGATCTTTGGAAGTACTAAGACATGAATCTAAGCCTACCTACGTAAGCACAAAAACATCCTGGAAGAGACTATGGCTGTGCATTCACATTTGTGAACTCTGTGGCGTAAGAGGAACAGAACTAAAGCAAACCTGCTGGTATTAGGAATCCCTCATCCATCATAATGCCCATTTTCAGGAGAGTTTACTTTGGACTAGCTCTAGTCTAGACCTGTGGATGCAACATGCGTAGGCTGCTAAAGCTCATTCATTGTGTTCTGAAGTAAACAGGGGTCATGAAAAGATGCGCTTCTCAATGCGTTCCTGAGTGCTAATGTGGGCATATTCTACAGCCGAGAAATGGAACTTTAAAAAAGTGCAGAACTAAAGCTGAGGTAGAAAAACTTGCAGGTCCAAAGTTTGTTGCAGGAAGAGCTCCTGCCAGTGAGCAAGCAATTCATAGCTGGGACAGAAAACAGCGTTTTGAGGTTTGCTTTATGGACACCTGTCTCAGCAAGTCATTATTTTGAAACACATTAATTGTTCTTTATAGGAGAATGTCCTAAGTTTCGAGTCAGTCTACTTGCCAAGTCCTTTAATGCAAATCTTCAACCACAATTTCTATCAAATTGGGATCTACTTCCACAGTCTTCAGTTAACGCTGTTTCAGGTGACTGACAAGTTAAAGTTTCTGCAGGCAAAGCCCAACTAATGGAACTGGATTCCTTGTTTTTAATACTTGTACTGACCAGTGTACTGGCATTCTAAACAAGCATTCACACACGAAAGTCTTGTTTGAAACCAAACTAAAGCCAAATGTTACATGTCATGGACACTTTTCTTAGACAATGAGATCATCAAAAAAAGCTTACACATAAATGAAACCGTTTTCTCAATGCTAACTCCTTAACGTATAAGGCAGGGTCTCTGAACTCATAAAAATTACTATCTTAAGTACCACAAACAAGAAAGTGCAATTTGTTGGGTGGCAATAGCTACAAATCAAGAATTTACACTTTATTTTCCTGGACTCCCCGGAATATTTTAATTTTTATGAAGAATGTAACTAGCCAAGTATAAAATGTAAATAAGGTAAGAAGCAAAATATTCTAACTGAAGAAGGAAAAAATAGAAGAGCTTTGCTTGTTTACCCTGCACAAAACAAACTGAATTAGAGAAGCTGGGAGAAGTGCTTGGGACAGTGCTCAAGCTACACCTGAAAGCATCTTCTTTTTCACTGGAGCTACTGCCTTTCTACTACTGCAGACAAAAATTACAATGTGCTCCAAATGGAATCAATTATGTGTTTGAATATATTGATCAAATGCATATCCTTCCTTAAAAGAAAAAACTTCTGATCATTATTATTTTAGTGATTCAGACAAAAAATCAGTTGGCATTTCATAAGCTAGCTGATTTTTACATTTGATGTTAGAAAGTAAACATGAAGGTGCAGTTATTGCTTGTAGAAAATACTTAAGTATACCAATAGACTAAGTGAAAACAGAGATCAGAAGCTGTGTAAATTCCAGAACTTGTCACTGAATCATGCTGCACAACTCACTGGTTTCAAATAATACTTAATTCATTCCCAGTTATCCCTTTAAGGACTGGTCTGCCTAATAAGCTTTATGGCAAATGTCAACTGTTCAGTTACAAAAAGTAGTAATTTCTGCTAAGTGCATAGACCATGCTAACATCTTAAAGCCAAGCAATCAGAAAAATAGAAAACTACCTAATTTTTATTTTTGTGTCTAAAAATCTTAAGTAAATAAAAAAAATGAAACCCTTACTTTTCATTGAATCCATAATACAACAACACAAAACACTATTTACATATAATGCAGAAATTCTCATGTATTTTTTCATCTGTGCAACTACAACTGTGTTTGTATTGAACACATGTTCTCATAGCTGGCAACCTGGTGTAATTTCTCATCACAGTACGAAATTAATAATAATTTCCAAGATCTCCAGAAATTACCAGACAGGTTGTAGCTGCTGAAGGCATGACAAGCAGATTTCAAGGAGATTATTGTCAAAGAACATAATTCTAACCATTATCATTATGAAGAAGCAACATCATGAAACTGATTTTTTTCACTGGATAAAAGATGGCACAAATACCTCAACTGCTAACATACAGTGACCAGTGCTTAAAGTAACTTACAATTCAAGAAACAGCATACACTTTAACTCTTTTTTTTTCATTCTGAATAAATAATCCTATTGCCTTTTTTTCCTTATAAGCAAGTAAGGTCAGATTTTGCTCCTTAGCAGTTATTAGCAATGATAATTTCAAAAGAGAAAATACTTCTAACTTCCTAGAATTTTGAATCATCAAGTCCAGAATGAAAACATCTACATTTTTTAAATAAAAACAACAATCCAATTAGAATTGCCAAATATTTACGTTTCAGTTTCTTCCCACTACCTGCTAGTATTCTCTGAAATAAAGATTTATTCTCATAGCATAAATGGCCTGAAAAATTCTTATGTTTTCATAATTCTGAAACCTGAAGGTAATATATGTGTGCTTAAGTTTGCTTTGACAAGCTGACTTTTTAAAGTCACTCATTCTGCTTTAACAAGCTCAATAGCTGGGCAACGAAAGAGTTGTACTGTACTTTTAAAAAAACATTCTACAACTGTAACACTCTATTAAGTGCATAAAAGCAGAACTAGTTAACAGATGAACCAATACAATGCTATAGAAAGAGTTAGAAAAGCAGACACTTAGTTAACCATCATTACTTGTCATTTGCTATAATTTAATGAATCAACCATTTCAAAAGGCATTTACAATTTTAAGAGTCAATTCCTATTTATACACCAGAAACAGATAGAGAATTGTTAAAATAAGTTACATGCTATTCTGCCTTGACAAATTAATTGAAAATGAAACTTCAGTGCTCTCAGTGTTCACTTGCTAAATGAGAGCTACTGTGGCTCCAATACTAGATCTGAGGAAATTCTGCAAACAACACTCTTACCTGGGTGTACCTCTGAAAGAACGATCCAATGAACCCATTCTAAATCATAGATACCTATGTTGCGGTGAACGCATTCCCTTTTAATTTAGAGGACACTGACAACATTAATGACAGCAACAGCAACTTGTTGTAATGCAACTTTTGTCACTCAGATGAATCACTATTCCTGCATATAGTTACACTTCCCAGGTACAACATAACACATTAGCCAATTTACACCAAGTTTTCTGGCAAATAACAAACTCAAGTTGGTACCAGCTATTTTTAAAAGAAACAAAAAATAATCAGATCACAACTAATGATAATAAGCATCTACGGCTTGAGTACAGACCACATATATGTAACAGTTTCAGCTTTTGTTTTAGAACTGAATAATTACCATTCACTCCTATCAAAGGATGAACTATAATATACAAATAGCAGCACTGTAACAACTGTAACTGTTAGGAAAACCTATGTTTTTTACTGGCTGCTTTAAAAAAAATCTTATCAGATTTTTACAGTGCAGAAAAACTGAGGTAGAGAACTTAAACTGAGAAGAGCAAGTTCTGGGTCACCATTCCTTCAGCAAGTAATGACAGACCCAGTTACACTGTACAAAGGAAGAGCTCCATGATATAGATGGGAGGGATTTATTCATGATATTTTTATCATTTTTCAGTTGCAAAGGTTCTTTTAAAGTCTTAAACTATTGTTAGGTGAGACTCTGCATATGCTCATCAGACTCAGAATTCTTCTTTTTGCAGTTACATATAAAGTTTGCTTCTCCTGACAGAGTATTTTATAAGCCCCCAGCATTAAAGCATTAAACCCCCTCTCCAAACAGCTTCTTTTGAGAGAGATTTCTGGGAAGATAAAAAGTCCAAAAATTTTGAGAGTGGCAGAGAAGGTAGCTGGTGCTGCTTCTGACTATGAGATTCAAGAGCCTGAGGTGACCATCCAGCCATGAAGCCCAGCCTGGTCCCAAACTTGGAAGAAAAAGCAAGACTGGTAAAAATGTTTGTCAAAGATCCTTCTAGATGTGTTGCTATGATAAGAGCAGCACCAAAAAGGAGTTATTAGATATGTGTTCATGACTGCAACACTTCTGATGTTCATGATATTTTTATTCTGATATTTTATTCTGAATCCCTATTCCAGGATTCAGAACAGAGAACAGATACGAGCAAAAGTCTCATTTCTGAATAGCACTACGCATCAGTGCTTAGTGGAGCTTCTTTGGAAGGGTGGAAGAGGACACAGTCAACTGTACTTTCACCCACAATGACCAAGAGAAATCAGGAACTTCATCCATTTTGGGGTTAAGTAACAAGATGATGTGTTTAACAGGGTATGTTTAACAGGTATGTTCTCTGGCAGATTTGAGAACTAGTGTCACAAACCACCATATAACACTGCGGCCAAGACCCAGACCCTCAAAACATAACCTGCTGGATCCACAGTCAGTTTTAGGGATGATCTGGAAACCAACTAGATCACAGAGGAGTTGAAATAGCAGCACATTTTGCTGCCTTGGGGATTTTCCCAGCTGCAAAGCCAACATCTGAAGAAGGCACCACATTGAATAGCAACAGATGTTTCTTCATGTTAGACTCTTATTTTCCTATAAAATTACAAAAATCAACAGAAGTTGAAAATTCAGGGCTATACTCCTCAACAGTGTTGTCAGTCTCTTGCATGTAGCCTAGAGAAAAGCGATTTCTGGGATCACCTATGTTTGGAATCCCTGTAGAGAACACTATGCAAATTCTCTGAATCTAAAATCTGAAAAGAGAAACCATATAGTCGGGGGAATCCCAAACTCCTCTCATCTGGTGTTTGAGAGTCAAGCACAGCCAATACTGTACGCCCATCGAATGAGCAAGGTATGGCAGGACAGAAACAGATATCAAGAGCTAAAGACACCAACACCTCCAGTGTACATACATATATTAGCTCACCCCTTAAAGGAAAACTTTCTTTCTTCTCTTTTAGGGAAGTGTAAAGCTTGCTTCCTTTTCTCCTTAAACAAAATTATCAAACTTTCATCTCTTTCTCTCTCCTTCTCCCCCAAACTTTCCTTCTCTCTCACACCAAGCTCACTGAAAGACCTGGAAACAAGATGGTGTATGAGGCTGTGGCCCAGCTTGCAGCTCTTTCTATCTCTTCAGTAAGGAGTTAGAAAGGGGAAACTGAGCACTAAAACTTTTAGGCTCCCTCTACAGTTTATGGAGAGCAAAGTCTGAAACACATTGTGAGTCTTCAGACAATGCTATTCAGGTCTTCCAGAAAGCCTGTCATATAGAGGTCTGTCAAGAAAGTATGTTGTTATTTCCGGAACAGATATTCCAGACACTCAAATAGCAGTGTCTCTAGATGTGCTGAGATATACACACATAAAACCCAGGAACACCACATTCTTTAAAGCCAAATGATTATGTCTATAACATAGGTCTCACAGGCTCAGCATCCACTGTGTAACTTCTCAGAAGCTCATAACTTCTGTTTAGGATCAAACATTTATTTTCAAATGACTGCAAAGCTAGACTGAGAGGACTTCAGTTGCTCTCCTCTAAATAGCAGTTCAGCCTTAAATATTACCTTATCAGCAACAAAATCACTTTGTGATAGTAGATTTTGAAGGGGGGGGGAATCCCACATTCTTCTAAAAATCAGTTTTTGATCAACACTCATATCTTATCCATGATTTTTCTCCTCACTCATTATTCTTTTCTGCTTCTTCCAAGTCTTCTAAGTTTTATATTTGAACATCTCAAGAGCTAGAGGTCAGTCTTTTCCTGCCCGTATCTTGGTACTGCTTTGCTCTCAACAGAATTTCAGCTGTGACAACTACAAATATTTCGATGGAGAAACGTGCCTGCATTTTTCACAAAACACTCTGAGCATCTCTGGCTCCACAATTGCTTGGCTGACACCCATGCAGAAATACCTGTCAGATCCATTCTCAGTAACTTTACAATGCGTAATGGTAACCACCCCCACCTGGCACATTATTCACTAGCAAAACCGGCTCTCAGCCAACAGCTGAAATAAGAATATTGAAACCAGAGAAAACTGTATGATTGATATGAGTAATCTAATCTGTTTTTTAGCTGTTATGCTAAATACAACTTCTCCTTCCTTTATCAAAGTGAGTTTTTGTTTTCCCTGATAATCTTACTGAGGTAACAAAAGACAAGTCAGCAAAATTTAAAGCAGAATTTTAAATTTATAAACTAGATAAGACAGATACATAAACAGGTAATTCTAAATTAATGTAATTGACTTATCACACTGAAATCACTAGCTTCAGTGGTTCAAGAGGAAGCTGATATAGATATACAGATCTATCAGTGTAGTGGCTGCACTCAGAAATTCCACTCAGGAAGGAAAGTCTCAAAGCAATGGTCCACCTCCGCAACAGAAATGGTTTACAAACAGTTGAAGTTTAGTTGAAGAATATGGGACTGAAGCCAAAGTAACTCTTAAATAAACTGAAACAGGAGCTTGTTGGAAACATATTTTTTTTTTACCTTTCCTATTCACATTTATATACAGCAGCCTTTAAAAGAGAAGTATTAACAAAGCTTACCTGCTTTTTTACTAAGTTTGTATAAGAATGTTTGTCGTGGATCTGAATGGTCTCGACATGTCAATTGCAATAAAGAACCAGATTTCTTCCACTTCTGCATAAACCACAGTCCTGCATTGTTAGGTACAACATGAGTATAGAGCCACAATAAAATACAAACCCTAATTAAACATATGTAAAATCTATCTATTTAGCCTCTTACATATTAATCTTATTTTTCATGTCAGCATTTTCAAGCCCAGAAACATTTTAAATTTTTGTTCATTATTCTCTCCTCTCTCTATATATAAAAAAGCATGAGGGCCGTTATTTCCGCTAATGTACAAGCCTGCCTACAAAAAGTAACTATACTTGCAAGAAGCAAAGATATATGACTACGTTAGCTGTAAGGCAATATACAAACTCTATTTCAATGATTTTCAGAGTAACAGAACATTTTAATGTCCAAATATGTAGCAATAAATAAGCATTTACTTCTCAGATTTCTAAAAATAACTTTGTAGAACCACCAAATTCATTACATATAGCTTGAAAAAAGGAAGCAGAATTTTCTTGGAAGAATACCATAGCATAACATTTTCTGTGATGCTGTACCCTCCTAATTAGTCAATGAGCCAAGCAGCTGACGTTTCAGAAAACCTTACCTCCCTTGCCAAGCATTCTTTTGGTAGTAGGCATCAAGCCCTTATAGCCTCAAGAATCTCTTTATATGTTGATTCAACTCTCAGAGAAACAGTTACCTTTTAAAATGCAATTTATTGGCAGATATTAATGCATATGTACAGTATAGCGATTTAGACTTCAATACCCATTACTTATTACTATCTTGGAATTTTCCAAAAATCTTACAAGTGTCTGAAATGTAGAGGAAGACTATTACATGAAAAGGATGTTTTGTATAGTCTTGAACTATAAAAGACATTAAATATTCCAGAAATTCTTTTTTTTTTTTCAGTGAATATATTCCGGATTATACTTTGATATTGTTAAGTTGATATTGATATTGATAAGTTAAACTTAAGTTAACTGAAAGTCATTTGCTGGTGATTACATAAACAAGAAAACAGCCCTGCTTCCCATATCCTGGAAAACAATTTCTAAAAGCAAAGTAATGCTAGCATTTGGGGTGATTTGGGTGAGATTCAGCTACAGATGAAAATACCTGAAAGAAACTGTCTACAGATATTCTAGGTTAAACGCCCAGTAGATGCCCATAGTGAGTTCTATTGTAGATGTCTTAATCTTGACGTAACCTCAACGGTGGTGTATTCAGGGCTATAAACAGCACCATCTCAACCAAATTCAAAGAGCTCTCACGTTCCCTCTGCTTTTATGAACTCCAACAATAGCTCCAGATAGCCACCAATTCCTGTCCACTTAAGCTCAGCACATGTGAATTAATTGTTTTCCTCCTCATTTTTGTACGAAACGTATAACAATCAATAAATGAACTGGCACTAAACAAAGTAATCCGTGATTTTTGGAGCATAAGCATATTTCTATTTAGTGAAAATAAGTGTTATTCAGTTTGGGTTTGGGGCCTCCAAGATAGGTGGTAATCTCCAAAACAAGTTTTCATTTAAAAATTCGATGCTATCTGAAAGTATTTTCCAACCTTTACTTCAAAAGTCAGCAGTTTCTACAAGTTCTCCTAGAGCTACATTTTATCTTTGGAAAAACAGACGTTCATAAGGTACAAACACATCTGCAGAAATACGCTGCAGGTTGCAAGACGTTTCTGAGAGAGAAAAGACACTACTAGTAGTTCAGAATTATTTTAATGCATCTTACCTACTTGTTTTGCAGATTAAGTGTATTAAAATTTGGTTTATAATAAATTGAGCTCAACATATTAAAACTGGAGTTTATTTATGGTGTAACAGAAAACCTGAATCAAACGTAATGGAAAATGCTTATGTCAATCTTGCACATCCTTCTATTGATACTTTATTTTCAGAACTCTTTTCTTACGACAGTGAAATGTGCACTTTTTTATAATCAAAGTAATGCAGAAATGTGCACTAAGGGCATTTCAAAGTTAGAATCTCCCCTAAATTTATACTCCTAAAAATAATACTTTACCTGTATTAACAAGAGCACTGCTGTTGTAGAGGGTACCAAGATGTGGTCCAGACAAAGACAGGAAGGTATGAAGTTTGTTGAGGTAATACTTAAATCGAGGTCTTGTGAGCACTGAACGGATTATTAAATTACCCAGTGAGTGTCCAATAAAGCTGTTTAAAAAGAAAAAAACAGTATAACATAGAACTTGATGGCAATCTTTTTTCTTTTAAACAGAGAAAAATAAAACGTGTCATAAAATGTTGAAAGAGCATAAGAAAAAAATGAATGAAAAGTTTGCATTCAGAAGCCTGTATTTTATGTCACACAGAAAACATAGCTCATCCATATCTCTCAAGCTGCACAAACTCGTTACACACATGTTCTGAGCTCCTCCAGAATTAGTTTATACATTGTTCTTGAAAAGCTAGTAAAACCCAACCATCCTTCCAGCAGCATCTCCCACCCAAACCCAAGATTATTTCTGGGTGTACTTCCTTTAGCACCAAATATTCAGAAAATATTTTATGAGTGAATATTTTATGACGGAATAAATCACTACTTTGGCATGTGATGGCATTCAGTGTGATAAATGCATGAAAGTTACTGAAACAACCTAGTGGAGAAGGATTCCAAAGGTACTCCTGTAAGGGGGAAAACCATTACTTAACTGAATCTGATTATTTTAAAATAGAAGCAACATATAAAATCTGTTGGACCAAAAGAAGTGATTTCAGTTTGAGTGAGACAACTGAAGAATATCTGTCTGCCAGGAGAATATTACATGTAGTCGTTTCCCTGGTTAAGCAAGTTAACGGGAAAGAGGGATGGGACTCTTTAGCTTCATGTATCTAAGAATAATTACTTAATCTGAGGTTCCTACTGTTGTATCCACAAGTCTGCACAAAGCATTTCTTTAGAAGAGACACTAAACAATCAAGCAAGTCTAGTTATTATGCAGTTATACTTAAATCCCTGCTGAGGTAAGGACCCCACATCATCCTAGGCACTGACTTAAAGAAGATACAGCAGAAACGACTCACAAAATTCAAAGGAAAAAATGCCTTCCTGTTTTCAAATGTAATTTCAAGACATGGAGAGAACAGACAACCGTCCAAAAATATACAATAGAACTGCCACGGCTGGATCGTGTCTGCGCCACAATATACCTGTAAGATCATCCTTCCCGTTTGCTCCGTATCACTACATTCATCAACAAAAATAGCTAAAACCAAGCTACCAGTAATATCGGTGTAAAATGCAGCACAAAAAAATTACTTGACTGTTTAATTGCTTCCCAAGCAAGAATTATTGACTCTGAAAATTCCAATTTAAAGGTAAATGAAAAAATTCAAACATTAAGTTATAGAATGGCAGGGCCACTCCTGAACTCCTAAACTCTGACATAATTATACATTTCTATGACACAATAGGCAAGTTGTTCCTTACTAAATATACAGTTTAAGCATATAGGTATATTCTTCCCGTTCGCTTTTACTATCAGATTTTCAGAATTGCTACAGTATCAGAAATTCTTTGCTACAGCTTGCTATACTTGCCTAACTAATTTAGAAATGAAAGGTATGTATCCTCTGTGCTGTCAGCACAACAGCAGCACGTTTGCAAAATACTGAACTGCTGACTCTCTTGAATACTAAAATTTAAAACTATTCTCTCAGAATCCATCATAAAGTCCACACAAGAAAAACAAAACCTTAAGTTTCTTTAGGAACAAGAAAATGTCCACAGAATTTGAGTTTATCCTGAAAATGACCTCCATGACATAACTGCTCTTGAATAGAAGAGCTTATTTTCTAAAGATGATGTGAACATTAGCAGAGATGTTTTCTTGACAGTTCATCCACTATTTACTAAATGCCATAAAGGGATGAGAAACTATTTCTATTGTACCATAGCAAAAGACAATTTTGTCACTGGAAAAAAAATCCAGTGATCCATCAATCGATCCTATCATACCGAAGAATATGGGCAAACCTAAACCAAAACTCCAGAAAAATCAAAGATCCATTTAGGAAAAAAAAAGCTGCTCCCAACCGGCTATGTGAATGTACCTCAAAGATTAAACACTTGTTCTTAATTTGGAAAGACTTAGAAAAATAAGAAAGGTTACAGTAATATATTGGGTTAAAATTTAGATATTTAGGTGAACACATAATAAGCCTTTATTTTCTAAGAGAGAAAGGTTTAAGGATTTGCTCAAATCAAAAAAGAAAAGGGATGAAAAGGAAAACCCTTCAAAAAGGGATTTCAAAGTGTAGACAAAAATGTAGCCAATTCTATTTGTCGTTTCAAATACCTGCAACCGTGGGATGCTCTGCAAAGCCCATGTATTTCTGAACAGTAGGTGGCAATATTACTGTCTTCTGAATACAAACTATCACTAACTCAACACACTGAAGTAACAGAATTATACTGGAGTATTTATATGCATTTATGGCACAAGTCTACCAATTCAGATCATTAAATTAGAAAATTAGAAGAGGTAAAACCTCATTATTCTGTGCTAACAAATGACAAGTCCTGTCCAACTATAAAAATTCATGGAAGAAAAAAGTCTATCAAAAGCCATAATCAAAAAGGTGCTGAAACAATGAACAACTGTTTTAATTTAATATATGCATAGCATTAAAAAATTGTTTTCTCTTCCTGTGAGCCAATGTTACTTAGGAAAGAGGATGACAAGCTGAATAATCCAACTGAGGTTAACATCCAATACAGGTCATCAGAAATTTATGTAAGACCTGAATGAGGAAAACAGTTTCTGAAATGACACTGTAAGAGCATGTGGTTTACTTGCTAACTATGCGATGTCCTGGAAGTGCTTCCATCCTCACATTTACTCAAAACTTGAATGGGTATGAGCAAGCAATTTCACTTGCTTCAAAGTCACATTAACTTTGAAGGTGGGACTGGTCCAGATGACCCCTTAGAGGTCCCCTCAACCTGAACTATTCATGATTCAGTTGTTTTATAAGACAAACTGCTGTTGGTTTGAATCGAGCTTCCAGTTCATGCCTGCTGCACACCTGTAGTGAGCATGAAGATTTTGTTCAGAGATCAATGCACATGTCGAATAGTGTACTGGTGCAATAACTGGTTTAGCTTTGGCACTACCAAAATTGTTGGTTCACTGAGGCTGACGCTATAGTATGGCCCTGGGTTCTGACGGTACACGGAGTGCCTCCTCTTCTTACATCAGGACAAGAATGTAGCACGGTAAATAGGATTTTGTCATTATCTGAAGACACGACATTTGACAGCACAGTAACTCAGAACTTCCCTTGACTTGTCTTGGCCTGAGCTGATTTTAGTTTGTTTTAGCGTGACAACAATCATCTGGCAGTGAAGTAACAACTCAGGCTGTCTAAAGCCACTTTACTTTCACTATAGTTTCTATTAATAACCAGTAGTTATTCAGTGTGGTTTGAACTGTGTGTCACTAGAATACAGTGTCGTATGGAAGAGTCCAGACAGGTATCATATGCCAGAGGTCCCCAATGGTCTATTAACGGTCACTACAGAAGCAAAATCTTACAACTCAGGAAAGAAAGCCAGTATTGGGGATAACAGAGAAGGGGGGTGGGGAGAGTATATGGGAAACTAAAGAAAGAACATGTGGGCAGACTGAAAATACGGAAATATGAAAATAAATCCAGGCAGATCCAAGGCCAAGGAGGCAAAACCGCCACTGTGAGCATCGTTCTCCTTACACTGAAGCCCCAGGATGTTAACATCCCACTGCTTTGGGAAGACAGAAACTACCGAACTTAGGATCCAGACAGCTGCTGGAAGAGGAGCCTACCACCTGAGAAAAGATACTTAGAAAGTTTCTGTATAGCAACTTTAGTCATATTAATAATCACAGAGTCATAGAATCATTTTGGTTGGAAAAGACCTTTAAGATTGAGTAAGGCGACTTTTCTGCATTAATTTGGACTATGAATTTTGGTAGTACTATAACTAGACCAATAGTAACTTTTTGCTGCATTTTTAATGAGACTATTAAAAGACTAACTGGACTAATAATAGATTCTTAGCTCTGCATAAGAAGTGTGTTCTCTTTTGCCTGTAACAAGACTTTCAGTGTAAAAGAGAGACTGAACAGGTATTTCAAACACACAGTGATGTCAGGTTTTTTGCCATACAGAATCATTATAGGTCGGGAGACCGATTTCTAATTTGACTCAGCTATTGAGCAGCATCTGTACAGAGAACACTTCCTTTAGCAGACAGGGAGATTTTATGAGGAGAAATAGCATCGTTCAGGACAGCATGGCTAACTAGCACAAAGTCCACTTTCTTTACAGTGGGACAGCCAAAAAGAGGTAGGAATGCATCAGCTACTTCAACAGAGGATTTCTCAACAGTACTTTCCTGGGCTTTCTGGTTCATTCCTTCAAGGACTTGCATCTAAGCACATTTCTTTCTGAAATTTCCCTCACATAACTACCAGGAAACAGCTGCAGAATTTGCTCATAGGTTTAACTTTCTCATAAGAAAAACTAAAGTTGAGAGATGAGACACTTCTGCTTTGCAGGGCCAAAGACAAGTACACACTTCGAAAAGGAAACTAAAATAAAAATTGGTAATTTCTGTTTTCTTTCAAGTGACAAGTAATAAATAAAACTGAAAAAATATTTACAAATTGAGAGTTTCATGAGAGAAGCAAACCAAAAGCAAACAAGAACTCAATTCTCAGGTACGAACAAGAAGGTAACTGGGTGGGTTTGTTCATTACAGCCTTCAGACCACAGCATGGGAGGGAAGATACCAGCGTGTGCTGGTGGGTTACAGAACTCTCCTCTCCCGTAGGGAGGGTGCTAACATGCAGTCTGCATAATACAAATACGATCACACAGTGCTTTTTAAGTCATTGATTTAGATGAAATTAACCATGTCAGATCTTGCCTATCTGAAAACAGAAACATTTGTTTAAAAAGTGAAATTATGTTTAAACATGTTAGATGTTTTGCCTAGCCGAATAAGGCCTACCAAGCACATGGGTATACAGAAACCAAATGCATGTGAGCAGCAAGTCAAAAACCTCTCCAGATGTACAATTTGAGTATGCCTAAACAAAAGAAGTCAGGCTTGAATTTGCTCCTTTCATCTATCAATGAGCTAACTCCAGCAACACGGTTGGGTTCGTAAGGTAGTCTGCCCAAAATGGTGTACCCTCCTTTGAGAAAATAAATGGAACAGGTATTCCCTGGAAGTAACTGGAAAAGAAAAGAGGAATGCAGAGACTGGAGTAAGCCTTCTATTAAGATGTAAAAGATGCTTTTTAGCAGATGAAACAATCAGAAAACATCAAAATGATGGAGTATTTCTTTTCACACAGCCGTCCTTCAACATCCCAGATAAGCGAATTTCCCTGTAGGAATGGCAAGGTAGACAGTCTGCTACGTCATGCTTGGTGAAGAGACTACAAAATCAGAAGAAAACTATTTTTTTTTTCTTGACATAGCACTATTACAGTTTCCTTCTACTTTCTCAAAGTATCATCTGATTTTCTGCAGAACCCTACCATGCAGGATCTGAGGAAGGACAGGACAGCAGCTCCTTAAATGCAATACTGAACTCTGCCCTAAAGCCACCAACAGGACTAGGTCAGCTTACAGCACTGTTCAGTCTTCTTTCAGCTGGGAATTCCCTCTCTCTCCTTTGTCCTCCTTTCCCCTGTTCCTCCCCCTCCCTGAATTTCTCTTTCCCACTTTCCCGTCTCTCTTTTGGCCGGCTCCTGAGCATCACAGTTCAGAACAACACAGGGCTCTAGTTTTAAGTTTATTTCTATAAATAGTATAGAACAGATATTACCTGATTTTTGAAAGGGTTAGATTATAAATTTGTATATACTGTATAATTTCATCTAAAAGGCGATCTGTCATGGAATCAAAATCAGCAAAGGTATCATTCTGTAAAATAAAAGAAATAAAAAATAATAACTGTATTTTCTAATGCAGCAATATACATTCTGCATTCAGTCTGAATTCTTATTCCCCCGTGTTTTGATCAACAGCACACAAATAAAAGCATATTAACTTTGAAAACAAACACTACAGCTAGTAATTTTAATTTTTTCCAAGTTTTTTTCCTTGTAACATGGAATAATGTGATACACATTTTACTCTAAGACTACTTTCTTCTAATACACCAAACCAAATCTTAACATTAGACACCCAGCCTTACTTCTTTCTAAGCCTTCCCCTACACATAATCTTATCTGTAGTGAAACAGAAGGTCAAACTGCATATTTAGAACTGAATCACACTACCCATGAAATAGAAATAAGACAATTACTGCAACAGCAGAAAGAGTCTACATTAGTACTGTTTATTCAAAACAAAACAAATCCTTAAAGCCTTATTCCCAGTTCATAGCTGATTCTCTACAATGACTGGCAGTAAGAAATCAAAAAAAAAAGGTAAGCAAAGGCTGCCTAAAACTTCTCAACACAAGTTCCAAAGGTTCTGTGCTAAACTCTGTAGTGCTCAACATACTCATAAATGATCTGGGAAAAGGAAGGAGGAGATGAGATGTTGGAGTTTGTAGATAAAACCAAATATCTAGGATACTCAAATCTAGAACCGACCAGAATTTCAGAAGAGACTTACAGTACTGCATGCCTGGGTGATAAAACGGCAAGAAAGGCAAAACAATGTTACATAGGGAAAACTAGCCCTAAATATATATGCAAACATTCTACACATCTGTGTTCTATATAATCAGCTATGTTAGGAAAGCAAGGAAAGAACAGAAAATATCAATACAGCATTTCGTAAGTCCATAGTGCACAAGCATCTTAAATGCCCTAATTCTGATCATCCTATTTTAAATGACAAGAAGTTTGAAAGCAGGCAGGGAAGGATAACATGAATGACCAGAAACTGTTTCACATGTGATCCTGAGAAATACTGAATGGACTAAGTCAGTCTCTTCAATTGCCTCCTGATAGGAGAAATTATACTTTTTTATAAAATAATTAACTGAAATGGGAAATAGGTAATGATTATTGACCATTTTTTTCCCAAAACAAGCTGGAAGATTTGTTTAAATTTCCGTCTTTACAACTGAATTAGTAATGCATATGAACCGTAGAATCAATCTCAGCTGTGTGCTATGGAAACTGGAAGTAAAAACATTCAAAAAAAATCAGCCAACATTAAGGAGCAAAGTCCGCCAGTAGCTATTAGACTCAGTGGTCTCAATGGAATTCCCAAATCAGAAAGTTTCAGAACTGCTGACTGCCAAAACCTACAAGGCTAGAGAAGAGAAAGCATGGCTTGGTGCCTGTCCAGCCTGTTCCGCAAAGCATCCCAGCAGCTATCACCAGAAAACCACTGCTTTGCTAAATGAACCTTTTGTTTGAGCCACTGAAGACTCTTTGTTCTAATTCATCCTGGAAGTATGTCTAATACAGTTTGTAACACACAAAAAAATGTAAAAAATTGTCTTCTGAGCTTTGCCAAGTTTACTTCATGTGAAAATAATAAAATTCACAAATGTGCAACACGAACTAATTTGATATTAGTTCAGTGTCATGATGTGAATCTCACAGTACACTGACAAAGGAACAAGAGACAGGTATTTCGTATTTCTCAGATCCTCTGAAATAACACTTCTCCCTTCTTGCCATACCAGTTTTCACTATCACCATTTTTACCATTAATATTGAGGGTACTTTATCTACAATCCTAACTGATTATGCTGAGAACTTAGGAGATATTAGTACATACAAGGAAATGGCAGCGACAAATGTTAGTCCTTATGTATTTACCTTCACTATCATACTAGGTTTTGTAATTACTTTAACGCAAGCCACAGATCAAATTATGGACTCCACAAGAACACAGTAAAAATATACAAAATATGGTAAACTGCAACACGATACTGCCATTAAATAAACATGTCTGAAGATGTACACTGCTTATTGCTTTCCATAAATTCTTTTTTTGTTGGCAAATACCTGATTCCTTTCGGACATAAGAAAATCTATTCTCCCTCCAGGCAGCCCTAGCTCAATGTAAGTCTTCACTAATCTCAGATCCGCGCTGTTACCTTAAAAAGAAAAACAATCAAGTATTAGATACCGCAAAGTTAACTTGCAATAAAAGCACTTGGAATACTCAAAAGAACCTCTGGCACAATTTTATACTTAAATACAGCTAACGATATTCTTAGCCCTAATTAAAATTCAGTAAGACTCAGGAAGATAAACTGCAATGCCAAATGCAGTGACAAAATGGTCTATAAAAAATGACATTCAATGCAGACACTGTTTTAAAAATGCAAGGATTTAGGAAGTCATATTTGATTTTGTCTTAGCATCCAACAGATGCATAGCACTGTGAACATTACGTTCTTGAAAACCTAATTATTTTGATAAAAGTCAATTAAAGAACTCAGAGCTAGCTTAAAGCATTCAGTGAAGGAGTAAGGAATACGGGCAAATTGTCAACATTTTCATAGAATAAAAAGGCAGAGTGGACTGTTAGCAGATAAAGACACATTTAGACTGGTACCCAAGACAACAAATGCTAGTTTAACTAGCATTCTGAATATTTTTCTACATCAGTGATCACATAAGCTTTTGAAGAAAGAGTACCCTTTCTGCCTTAATTAGAGTGTAAGATTTTTATTTAAATCTGTTATTAATAAGAAAGAACTTCTATGAATCGCCATTTCATAAGAAAATTCTAACTATAGGGATTCTTCTAAGGCTTCAAAGACATGCTTTTTTAACAACAGTTTTTTTGGCCAAGTTAACATTTGTGTCAATTCCAGCCATGCAACAGCACTTGAACATCTGCACTAGTAAGAAGGAGTTCTGTTTTAGATGTGGAAAGGCTACTTTCTGCCCAGAGGAAGAAAGAAAGAAAAAAAATAATTAGGAATTTGAAAAATCAACAAGGCAGCTGTGCAGTGTTGGTCCAGTCCAATATTCTATCCTACTGCCCTCTTGTGTTTCCTTACATTGTTAATTTAAGAAGCATCTCAAAAAAAGACAAAAACATTGATGGCACAAAGCTATGAATACCTTAACTAGAGGGGATATTATTCTTTAGTATGTGCAAATGCTTTGAACTAAAAGCAGGTAAATACATTCAAGCTATTTAAACTTTCTAATCCTTTCAATTAGCAAGAGATTTTCTCATTTCTACTACTGTAGAGTCTTCATCCTTGGAAATATTCCAAACCCCAGCTGGTCTGGGTCCTGGGCACCTGCTGTAATTGACCCTGCTTTGAGCAGGGGAGTTGAACTAGGCAATCTGCAGAGACCCCTTCCAACCTCAACCATTCTGTGATTCAGCAATCTAAACTTTTAAAACTTTGTAAACACTTGACTGTATTTTATGTACTGTTTTTTCCTAACAATATACATATATTTTACTTTCCTTGACAATGTAACATTGAAAATTCTGAACAAAAGTGTTTTGTTAGTAACTCCACTCTATTACCACAACACAGACACATACCTGTATGATGTGAAAAACTGGAAGATGTATCTAGTGTGAACTATGCCATGAAACGGGTTTATGTGCATGAAAGTTTTACTAAAGACAAATGTTACATGGAATTCCTAATTTAAACGATTCTATGGAATGTGCTGTCAGATGCAGCAGTACTATGTCATATTCCCATTTCCCTCCAGTGAATCTATTTCAAAGTGTTCAGTTAAGAGTTCAAATGACAAAAGCTAAACCTGACCAGTACTCTGGACTGCTATCTCATTTCAGTATCACATTTCCCAGCGTACCATCTAGGCCATGGACACAGACTATAAGATGTATTCCTTCTTCTGAACAGTCATCCTCTTCCATACTGAAATAAGGTATCGAAGAAGCCAGTTTGAAAACATCGCTATACATAAATCCAGGAAGTTTAAGTTGCTTCAATTCTTCTTTAGCCTGTAGGAAACTGGAACAAAATCGTATTTATGACAAAACAACATTTACTGTTGCCAGACAAATATAGGGTCTCCTAGGATACAGTTTTCTACTGTCTTTTTACTTTATCTTCTATGTAATTGACATGAAAGAAAATATATTTATCAAATTACCAACTTCACAAAAGAAGCCAGTTCCTCAAAATATTTTTATTGTAGCTTCCTACAGCCCCTTTTCCTCTGTAACAAAATCCATATCCCAGGCTCTACTGTCTTCTCCTTTGAACATCTCTGCAAACTCTGAAGTGTTTCTGAAACCACTGAAGATTCTGGTTCTGCTCTTGAGCAAGCAACAGCTTTGTTTAAATGCAATAACAAAATTACAGGAATTATAACCAACTAGAAGTCAATGTAAAGACTTCCACTGACTTTTGATAACTCTTGCCAAATTTAAATCTATTTCCTAGGTCAGCAGAGCGCTGGAGCCAGTGCTGTAATTGTTCACCAGAAAATCCCTCTGGTAGGCTGAATAACTGATAATTGCTTCAGAAGCAGCCAGATCCAGACCTCTGATCTTTTACATGTTATATGAAGGCATACAAGACACGGTTTCTAACAGCTGAACTCCCCACATGCTAGGAATTCCCTGTATTCCTCCCTTTCTTCCCCTTCCCTCAGATTTTTGCATGACCTTCTTACCTAATTAATTACGTATCAGTTTCCCTGTAGCACTTCAAGCTTTATGCTTCCTTATGCTTCTTCCCCTCTATCACATATTCTATATAATCCCTCACAGTGTCATGCTGTATCCTGTCCTCTTCCACCTGCTCACTGTTTTCCTCCCATTCCACTTTTTGTTCTGTTTCCCAGCTTTATCTTTAGCCCATTCCTCACTAACTGGCAGGATCAAGCCTCAGTGAAGTCAGCCTAAACAGAAACTACTGCAAGCAGTTGGTCTGACTGCTCTGCAGCAGAAGTTACTTCGTTTGTACTCAAGGCATGTTTTCTGCAAAGAAAATACCAAGGCTGGTTCTCTGCGGAGCAGATCACATCCTCTGGAATTATCCAGTCCCCAGTTATCTCACACACTGGGAGACTCTACTTTCCCCAAGGCCAAACCTTGATTTTATGCCTAGTTGCCTCTTTTATTGTTACAAAACACCCTAAATACCCTCTGCTTTTCATTCCTCCCATTGCATGCCAGTATACCCTCCAGTATTTCAGAAGCTACTTTTCTGTCCACTTCTAACCTGCTTTCCTCCACCACAATTCAATCCTTCTTTCTGTTTTCAGCTGCTTACCACAAACTATCTGGTCCTTTGTCTCCTCTGCCTGCTTAGCGTTCTCCTTGTTTCTACCTCTCTTCCAAGATTTCTTCTTTCTGATAGCAAGTTTTACTTCCAATGCAACACATTAGGCTGCTGCTTCCCATGCTCAGTTAGCAGCAGGGGGTTATCAGGGAAACTCCTATGTTTACAGCAAGAGGAGGTACCATCTGGGATCCCTGATGTTGCTCTAAATTTGGCTTTCCTGGTATCCAAATTGCAATGTAATTTAAAGCACTATGGTCTCCAAGGTGTTACATTTTGGGTATTTGAAGTTAAGATTTAAAAATAAGGCCCTCAACTTGGCTTGCATCGCACATTTGCTTCACTTAACTAATTTGATGGACAACCAGTTACAGAATGTTTTTGTTTTTAAACTCAAAGCATATTTTCCTATGCTTGCTATTTTAACAGCTTCCATTTCATAAAACACCATTTTTATGCTCAGTAACCATTACAACATCACTTTTCAGCCAAATTGTCCTATTTTTAAAAAGGAACATACTAAAGCAACAAAATAAAAACATCGTGTTTTGCTTGAAGTTTGTTGAACCACAAGAAATTACAAGATAACTGATCAAAGGAATTCAGTACTAACACACTTTCTATATGAACATCTAAAATGCGATGCTACTTGAGCATGCAGAATCCACAAGCCACAGTCCTGGGGGCACCCTAGAGCATAACCACACTTCTTTTCCCCTTTTATATATCAACATCATTTCTAAAAGTAAAAAGTTTTGTTTTAAAACAACCACTTACGCTAACATTTGAGGTTTTGGGGAGCTTTCATACCAGGAAACAGATGAAGCTGAGCTGTAGGATGTGCTGCCTGGCTGTTGCGTAATTGCATCAGATTTATTCCTTGAAGAACAGATAACATTGCAAGGAGAGTCTCTCAGAGAAGAAGGAAACGACAGACAACCAGGCGTACAGACAGGAGGCACAGTCATCCCGTCTCGCAGATGCCCACTATCAATCCTTTCAGATTTCAGGGCTCTTTCTTCTGCTGAGCCATGATCCTGGTCAGCACTGGAAGCTCCATCTAATATACTATAGTCTGTTTCTTCATAATACCCGTTTTCAATCATTTCCTGATCATCCTCCTCTTCCTCGTCTTGTTGGGAAGAGCAAATAATTTGTTTTTCATATGTTTCCTTTTGAGGGCTAACAGGATTGCTGTTGTCCATAGGCCAAATATCTGAAATATCTGTGCTGCTTCGAGAGCCAAAATAGTTTTCAACAAGCCCTTGCTTTACCATGTCAGTACTACTGGTTGGAGAAGGATTATCTGTACCAGTTTCACTTTTCGCTACTGACAGTTCTTCAGTTGTCTCCTTTAGTTCTAAAGGCTCGTTATGTTTTCCTTCATTTGTTTTTTCAACTTCATACACTGCATCTACAGATGAAGAACCTGAAACAACACATGGCTCACCCATACAAGTAATTTCCAAATGCAATTTAACTGTTTCTTCTGCAATGTTAAGATGCCTTTCAAGGTCCTGAGAGTCCTCACAGGTTGTGCCAAGGTCTGCCTGTGGGCTGTAATTTTTCACATCAGTAGACGTATCCTCACCTGAAACAACTAAGTGTAAAAGATCTTTTGTTCCTGAGAGTGAGGAATGTAAAGACAGAGTTTTGCTATCTGAGTACCCTGAAAATACAACACACGGTTGCTGCAAATTGGTGTTTGATTTTTTACTGTCATCACATTTTGGCAAGTCAATTGCTCCAAGATCCAGCACTGTTTTACTGTCACTTAGCTGGCATTCAGGTACAACAGATATCTTTGAATTCTCATCAGGTGACAGCTCATCATCATCTGAAGGCAGAGAATTTATGGATGTCAGCGATGACTGTATTTCACTTACAGCACTGGTACTCTCAGTACAATGGCTTTCTATTGTGTTTTTTATAGCACAGTCTGGTTTTAGTAAAAGCTGAGGAAATACTCTCTCACCATTGTATGCACTTTGCCCTTGAACATTTTCAAAAACCTGATCGGGGTTGGGGTGAGTTGCAAAAGAACTTGGTTCACTTTCTACACCCGAATCTGAAAACCTAGAAGAGGCATATGTCACGCTAACATCTGGTAATTTAGTCATGTCTCCACTTGCAGAAAGTTGACTTTCTTTTGTAGAAAGAGTAGGCTGATTGCTTCTCATTTTTGTCAAGATGTCACTGGTTTGTCGGAAGTTTCTTTCGTGGACATCCTCCTTTTCAAGCACTGGTTCATGTTCTCCTGAACTCAATTTATTTCCAGATTCTGAAGACTGAATATTGGGTGTCTGCAAATCCTCTCTTGGCGCTCCATCTTGCGGAAACTCAGCCCATGACCCGATGTGAACAGTTACTTTCTCCCCTTCATAGGGATTCCTACTACTTGGTTTGACCTCAATTGTCCTGACTCCTGAGGCAGGTGGTTGACTTCCATGACAACCTTCAAGTGTACCTCTGGGTTTTAGAGCACTATCTGCTTGTATAGCTCCAGAACCTGTCTGGGAGATAGTAAGTCTACCAAAAATAGCCAAATTTTCACAATGCACAGGGCTACCCGGACCTGGTTGGATACCTTCAATCTTGGCAGTCTTTTCCTCAGTTCCAGATGGCAAAAATGGAAGTTCTCTTTGACTTACTTGCCTGGTGCAGGTCTTTGTATCACAAGGAAATCCATCTAATGTAGGGTCCAGCCCCTCATTAGCATTGTATGAAGGCCTGCCTTCAGAGCTTCTAGAGGTATCTTCCAGTGCTGCACTTTTCAAACATTTGTAGCCTACTAAGACCACTGAGTCCTTGGAGTTCTGTTTCACAACTTTTTTTGTATTTTCAGGTTTCATTGTTTTCATGAGCTTAGTAACCTTAACTTTGGATTTATTTGCATCTTCATTTTTCCCTTTCAAAGTTTTTGTCAGCATCTTTTCACTTTCTGAATGCCAAAGGTTGGAGGCACCTGCAGGTCTTATTTTCAGTTCTGGGCTAGTAAAACCAGCTACAAAACCTTCTTCAGCTTCAAATTTATCAAGTTTATTGGACTCTGACCTTGGAAGACTTTGAACTACCAACCAGGGTACATCCAGATCTTTTACCCAAAAAAGCAAGAGGGAGGGGGGGAAGAAAGAAAAAGGATTGTTTATAACAAGATTATGCAGGTAACTGAAACTATGAAACACCAGTAATTACAAAACTTTGCACATCCTCAAAAGTCAAACTAAAGAAATGTTTCCTAGCAAATAAATATACTCCTTTAAAGCCAGCAAGAAATGTAGAGAAAAATACTCAGGGTTTACATAATTTTTTCTCATTTCTTCAAAAAGAAAACTGCACTGTGAGGTGTGTTTACCTTCAGTAATTGAATCTAAATATCGATCTTCAAAGATTATAGGCAAGGAGTTCATATCTCCATCTAGTTCACTGCATTCAATAGGGAGGGGTGGAAGAGAACTGCAGAAAGAAGTATTTTTGATAGCTGCACACATCTGTAGATGACTTTGAGCACTGAAAAAAAGGAAGCAGTCCTACGTGAATACAACAGAACTATTTATTTTTACATTAACAGTAGTTTAATTCACTTTAATAGAAACTTTTCTACTAATTAGTTAATAGCTTTAATAGTTATTTACTAATTATTTAATAACTTCTTATATAACTTTCATTAAAAAACTTCAAATCTATATTTAGAACATAGGTTTCTCTTGAACTTGTTATGGAAGTATTTTTGCAAGACTACTTCTACACAACAAACTACAGAATAATAGTATTACATGCTACATACTGTGCACTTCAAAAAGCTACTCACTGAAGTTCTTGATAGGCAAGGGCAGCTTGCCTAGGATGCTCAAGACAAAAGAATGCTTCTGCAAATCTGCGCACCTGCAAGATCCAAATTAGCCAAGAGTTTATTTTATATTACATACTATTTTTGAAAATCCACCAGCATTCCTACACAGCAATGTATTAACTTGTATGTATTATATAGACAGTTACTTTTTTTTCAAATGTTCAGTTGGAGTGGGAGGGAAGAGGATGCCAAAGACAAGACTACTGACTGAATTGAGAATTTTAATTTGTGCACTGGATGACTAAGGGTAATAGATTCAACTGCATGCTGAAAACTTGATTACCAAGAAATCAACCATTCAAATCAGGCTCACCTGAAAAAATAACACAAAAAAATATTACAAGAAGTTTCAATAAGAAAGGAAATTACTGGACACTTCTAAATGTGCTCGAGGTTTACCTTCAGAATCAGAAACCTATTAGATAGTCTGCAGTCTCAAAATACAGAGAAGTATGTGTTTCAAGCTTTCCATGAATACTGTATAGCCCACAGAAAATTACTGTGCAAAATTTTTTTTTTTTTTTGTAAAGACACGGCAAATGACAAGGACAATAACAAAATGTATGCTAATTACAAGCACTGAATTCAAGATAATTGTATTCCTGAAAAGCATTCAATATTAAAAGGGTATTTTATAAAAACATAGGGAAGCATATTTTTTTTATCGTCAAATATGTGATGTGGAAATAGTGTTAATTATACAGCAATTTAATACAAATAAAAACATAATCAATGTATCGAAAATACAGTATCTAGAAACCCCAAAGTTAAGGTTTTGCAAGATGAGATTTCTCACATTTCCAGTATTACGTAAAACTATTAATCCAATCTAGATGCATTTTTAGAACTTTTATTTTTCCAACTGCCCAATTATCTGCATCAAAAAAAAAGCAATTCAATGTCTTGCTTGTTGTAACAAGACATACATAAAAAATGTATGCGCTGTTCAGTGGTTGTTGGCAACTATTTGTACATTAACTCGAGCACAAATATCAACTTGTTTGTATCAAAACAAGATTTATATGCCACTTAGAGAACCACCTATGTAGGTAGTCTAATTAATCAATCATTTATTTACCAACCACTTCCTGGCCCCCTACTCCTTCATTTCTTCAATATTCTCTGGGTCTTCCTCTTTAAGTTACCTAACTTCCCAAACAGACCGTGCAAGTTTGCAGTGTATTTGGTGGAGCAGGCATCAGACCTAGTTCAGTTACCTCAGCTCTTGCACTTCACTCAGAGCTGTGGCCTGCATCCACATCCACCCCAGGCACAGACATGGCACTAGGGAAATCCTGTGCAATAATTGCTGACCATCAGGTTCCCAGGGCCACGTTAACTTTGTTCAGAGATAAGAACTTGCAGGTTAGTTAGTTCTCCCTTCTGATAAACTGCCCAGTACACATTTAGAGAGTACCATTTAGATGAAGTTTTATGTTCTGTAGCTCCTACTTTTCCCTCTTTGTTCTTTTAACAAAAGAAAAACTGGAAAAGAATCGCTCCAAGGTGCTTAAGGAAAAAACCCCAACATTAAACCCCCAATCTCTAACCTGCACTAGAAGCTGAAAGTCCTGTCCCAACCTTCCATAATTCAATTTACTGTATATGAAATTAATTTCAGTCATATCATCATCTGTGAAAAGTCATGGAAAATGTTTTGAAGTAAAAGGAAAACATTAAATTCGATACTTTCTTGTAAATGCAACTTCTGCTCTCAGCAATGACCAGACACACACACAAAAATGTACCTGCTTTCCTTCAGAAATTACGTTAGGAGTTTACGCATACGCATGTGGGATTAGACTCGGTGTTCCTAAGTACCCCTCTGAGTTCTCCCAGTTGGCTTTTCTAAACAGACATCTACCTTCCAACTACATGATTTTGTCAGAGTTAATCCCCAACCTTTCCCCCCGAAAAGGGAGAAGACTTATACAACTGACTTGCAGACAAGTTTAGAGGTTAAAAACTAGATTTTAAAACAACTGATCAGGAAGAGTAGACTGGTTGTCATTCTAAACTAAGCAATTAAAATGAATGAAAGCTCCTAATCAATCAGGTAATAGGAAATGAAATAGTAACAGGAATATTGCCCAATCTGTAGATGTCTGTGGTTGAAGTCAAGAAAAGAGCATAAAGCTGTTTCCCAGGAGGAAAGCAAGGTAGTTTTGAACTTAGGTGCAGGCAATCACCTTACCACATAAAGTAACTGAAGACCAGATCTTTAGGATTCTGTCTTCTGTCGCTCTCTCAAACAGAAAAGGAAGGCTTTTATTTTGTTTGCAGTACATTCCATTTGTAATTGTTTAAGTAATTCCAGTGCTTTTGAAGAAAATTTGATTACCAGCTCAAGAAAGCTCTTAGCATAATAGCATGGTATAAACTAGCTGAAAGCAAGCTCTGAAAGCCCACATAAATCAATATTAAGGATAGGAAAAAAACGCAAACTAACAGTAGTTTATTATATTTAATCAGTGTTTTAACTTATTGAAGGACTGAGGCATTTTCTAGGATGGTGTTAAAGAGGCTCTGCAGAACCAGAATGACTATCAGTTGGTGCTAGTGACATAAGTGCTACAGACTTGTGCCAGCTCCACAGTGACTTTGCAGGAGGAAATCCTATCTGCTACTCCTAGTCCCTACAGACTTCCCAAAATTATGGGTTTTTATGCTCCTCCCAATGCAAACAGAAGAGAAGGGAAAAATCAGATAGAAAAACTGCCATGGAATATATTGAGTTCCTGCACATTTATAAGTAGCAGTCTGAGATAGTTTTCACAGTTCTCATACTTTAGGACTAATCAAACTGAAAGAAATCATTTTGGAAGAGCATGTTCAGACCTACCAGAAGATGTCACTATAGAACAAAGAGGTGAACTAGCTGTGTGCAAATTTTTTGTAATAGAAAACCCCATAGTCTAGGCAGTTTTTTTCAATAAAACACAGTTGTAAACCTTAAGAGCGTGACAATGTAGTTGATGGATGTTCCGGTATACCTGAAGTGTTCCTGGTTTTTTTTTATATAGTGCTTAATAGTCAAAGTATCTGAAAATAGTTAGATATTTAAATACTTAAGTAAAATAAATTATTAAAATAACAATTCTGAATACTTACTTATTGTATAATAGCCTTATTTTCTAACAGAACTTCAGCAGAAATACGTTTTATAAGCATCTATGCAAAAATGGTGAAAGTCATGTCGCCAAATACAGACAACAGGCAATTCTAGGGGCATTTTAACACAAGTATCTAAACTAGTCAGATTAAAGACTCTCTAAAAGACTTCACTTATCCCCGGTTTAATATTAAACTTTCCCAGGACAAAATTTCCTGTGGAGGGTACAGTCTGGAAATATTGTGAGATTAAAAGGTAAATAAAAGAGATTTTGCATCCAGTCGTGAACACATCAGAGTATCAATTTCCAAAATTAAAAGGATTATTTTGAAGAGCAGAATTTTGTATAGTACAAAAATCTTATTCCAGAAAGCACAGATATTCTCTCAAGAGGAGAATTTGTAGGTCATCTCTCAAATCTCAATTAAATTCAGTAACCAGAAAGCCTGCATCATTCTGATACGTGCAGGTAACGTCTCTAGTGAAGCACGACCATTATTGGTTTCCCAGAAGAAGCTTATATGAACCCTCAGAATATAAATTTTCAAGAGATTATTATTAAAAATTACAAATTATTATACTAAGCACTGCAGAACAGGTTCCAAAGTCAACAACCAAGCATGCTCTTAGAAAAGTCAAGGTTAAAATTTACCATCTTTTTCTAATTTAAAGGTTTACTGAACTTATGGATTGCTGGCTCCTGCTCCACTGCCATGTGGGAAGCCTAGTTGAGCTGTGTTTCTTACATATATATTTGCAAAATATTTGCACAAGCTCTTCACATCTTGAAGTACAGAAAACAAGTGTCACATTTCCAAATTAGTGTTAGTAAAATTAAGGAACATCGCATTGCTGGTTCTCTGCAAGTTGGCTAAGGTAAAATTTCCTTATTTATGTCATATTATTCAATTCTTAAAGAGTCAGCCTGCTTGCACTTTGCTATCAGGCCCTAAATAAAAAGGCAATTTTAAGATTACCCATGTTCTGCATCTCCTTTTCAGTCTTTGATGTTTGGGTAGATAATGGAGTATCCAGTAACCGCAGGACTCAATAAGAAAGAGCAATTAGCCTCTTCTTTCAAAAATAAAGTAGGTTCAGCTTTTTCAGTTATAGGAAGGGTCACCTTGGAGCTCAATTTAGGAAAGTTTATTTATGCGTAGTGACAGATAACAAAAGAAGTGGGCGTAAAAGCAACTCAAAAGGGAAAAAATGCAAGCGTGAAATCAAATGATACTTTTTTTTTTTAAGGAGGGAGGAAGCGAACTCCTATTTGATTTTTGTGCAAACTGCAAACCATCACAGAAATACTATTAATATGTGCAATATCTGAATTCACATATTATAATTAACTACTTCGATTTATACTGTCCAAAATAACTGCAGTAAAATTCAATAATTAAGGCATTTGAGAGTTAGAGAGAATGACTTATATTGCAGATTTTAAAAAGAACCATATTTAAGAAGCTAAATACATAATAATTAGCAGTATCTTTTCTTTCTTTTAAGATAATGGAGCAGTAAAAATAAAAATATTAATACTTCTTTTGGTTTTATTAAATATATACTTGTACAAACACTAACATACCAGCAGTTGAATGCAAATGCAGGTTAAATTTAATTGAATTAAGCGCAGAAGAAACAGTATTCTCAGTTCACACCTTCCACCAGTTAACTTGAAGGATTCCAGAATTTATACAAAAAGCACAGAAAGATAAGAAAGATTCATAGATAGCCAGTAAAATGATCACACTTTTCTATGGCTAGCAAGTCTAAAAAATAAGCCTTGTGCTCTTTCTGAAAGATTCCATTTATTCTCCAGACTAGGTAATTTCCACTACACACATTAAACACTGTGATTTATCAAGTCTGTACAGAAAAGCACAGTCCAAGTATCCTTCATAGGTTTTCTAGAACCAAAACAGAAAGGGTTTTGATGCAAGTGACAGAAATGCTGGTAAGACAAATCAAACCTCTGAGAACTAAAGCCTTAAAAGACTTTGGTTTGGACTACAAAGCACTTACGTATTCTCATTAACCAGACCTTCTAACAAGCTCTCCATAAATGGGTGTACAAGAAGTGCCTCCAGATAAATCTCTTAAAAACAACCTATTCTATAATGTGTGTGAAATAAATACACAGACTGTGATGTCAGACAGTAAAGATGCCAGGCCAGCTGAGGATCAAGCTGTGTGCTTGATGAGTAGAGGCGGTGGGTGTCATTGTTTATTTGGTTTTCTTTTAATAAATCTTACTCTCTGAAAATTTTAAGATGTTAGGTTTCTTCAAATCCTTGGCCACAAAAGACAGGAGGGGAAAATGTAGTTATTAGAAGGTAAGGGTAACCCTTCAGTCCACACTTGAAAATATTTCACTATGGGAACCAGCACTGCTGTGGTTCTGCGTGTAGGAAGCCCACAGCAAATGCATATACACACACACAGATCAACTGTGTGTGTAGGTACTCGCTACATATATTTTAATACATATACATACATACTTACACGCCAGATCATTTCCGATACATCCTGTCATTTTTGAATTCCCATTTAAGAGACTTTTCAGAGCTTATGAATGTTATAAATTCTGAATTCAGAGAAAAAGTACATTTTCTTTTATGATGTAAGCAGGTAACCTAAATGCAGTAAGGAAGTAAAATGCAGGGTGGGCACTAGGCATGACTCCTGCAGAAAAATACACCATTCTGCAGAAATGCATCTTATTCCAGACGGCAATTTCCCTTCTGAACTACATTTCTTATTCAAAAGATGAATTAACTAGTTGGTTCTTAAACATAAATAATGTATTTTATGTATTATATTCCAAGAATAAGCTCTAACAACATGATACACAAGCTAACAAATGCAATATAGCAGCTCCCTTCATGATTCCAACTAACTTTCCCCAATAAAACTAGAAAAATTAGAATCTGGAATCTCATTTTGATACACATTTCCATAATAATGTGTCCCAGTAAGAGTACAAACATGCCAGAGCCAATACTTACTCTTAATGTGTGATGCTCTTGTGCTAGCAATGCTATGACATCCTCTTGTAAGGTAATGACCTCCAGAAATTGCCCCCAGAGAGCCATTAGAAGTGAGCAAAGCTGAGCAAGATTCATATTTATAAGTTCTGCCAGTTCATCAGGATTTTCCATTTTCTGAAGTCAGGAAAAAATATTTACGTGATTAGCAGATGAGACTATAATGTACAGAGAACAATCAAAAAAAGTGTACTTTATCTTAGTGACTATTTTAATTTAAAAAGTACCTTCCAAATGAGAACTGTTTTGTCTAAGTATCAGAATTTAATAAATCTATGTTATGACACTAACAGATTATTTTGTGTTGCATTAAATAGTATCCAGTTGCCGTTTAGAATTAGGACTTTTGACCTTAAGTTAAAGCAACAATTCCATTTATGGCAACAGTAACAGAGTTGCAACTGTTGTATTTTCTAATATGCAAAAATACAGCGCGCATGAAAGGAACAGGAATCAGAGAACAGAAAATCAACACTTCCTATGTTAGTCCAACTTTGATACAATTGTAAAAATTTAATAAAGGCATCTCCATTTCATAATAGTCACAACTCACAATAACATTTATATGGTGCTATATATCTATATACAATTTAAGCATAATCAGGAAGCAGTGTTACAGTATAGGCTTCCTAGAACCAGATCACACCAAGACAAATTCAGTGTGAAACAAGTTTTTCTTTCTTAACAATGTACTGTAATCCTGTGGCATAGTCCCACACCTATCAACTGTTGCCTGCTAGACTTATGTTCCCTGCCATTTTAGAAAAAAACATAGTTTTTCGGAAACTCATTGCAGGCACATAAGGCACCAAGGCAAAGGGTTTAAAAAGTAAAAATAGTAAAGACCCAACTCTAGCGAAAGAGCAAACAGAAAAAAGGATTGCAAATATTGAAACACCAACTTAGCAGGCAAAAGTGGAAATAAAAGCAACTTTTGACAAGAACTGCACAAAACAGAAAGGAGAAAATGGAAAAAATACATACTTCAGCAAGATTATTAGTTGCCTATAGAGAGCTAACTGTGCTGGCTTTGTCTCCAGTTATACAAATGATACCCTTTCAAAACCAGTATTACGTTTCCTTGCAATCATACTACTAAACCACTAATGAAAGGTAAGCCTACTGTTCTTCAAAAGCTGGGCACATGGTCCACTCAGCAGGAAAGCATGGACCATCTTTCAAAAGTTTTAAAACCTGTCCTTCAAACTTCTCCATGACAAGGAAATTAGCTGGGGCTGGTTCTAACTAAGGAGAAAGTTGAGGAGACACTAAGCAATCTGAAGTAGACAGTGTTTCCTTGAGAACGTAGGGAAAAAAGAAGCAGCCAGGATCAGGGCAAGTCCTTCCAGATGAGGGGATCGCTTGGAGAATCTGCTTTTGTCCAACCTACCGCTACTGCCTGATCTTCTAACGTTGTTATTTGATACCAAATTTGATATCAAAAACAAAGAATGCAAATTATAAATGCAGAAAATTCCAAATGTGATTTTAATACAGGTAACCCACCTTTCTACAATCTTAAGTTGCATGATATACAAAAGCTACCATGGCTACTACTGACACACCAAGCCACCAGATGAATAGTTCAATTTTGGAATTAGTCAGACAATGTCTCTTTGAATGAAGAAAAGTTGAAATAAGTGTTGGCAAAAAACATCCTGGATGTTGTCACTGAAACAAACAGTTTATTCCCAACTACTGTATGAAATCAGCATTCTTTGCTTCTATAGTTATTCCACTTATTTAATACATGGGGAGGGGGAAGTACCTTTACTTCTTCACACAATTCAGTAAGACGAACTTCAACATCTATGTTTTCTGGAAAGATGAGAGGACATATCCATGAAGGATGTACTTTCTAAAGTAGCAGAGTAAAACCAATTATCTCACAAAACAATTAAACAATTTTAAAAGATAAAAAAGAACCAAAGACATAAAACTTGAAGCCATATTAAGTGCCACAGTCAAGTTTAAATCAAATAAATTAAATAAATTATAAACTCCCATTAAAATAATTTCTTAGTAATTTCTGAGATTGAGGACAGAACATAATTAATAAAAAAAGGTTTTCAACTCAGTATCATGATCACTTATACCTTGTCAAGGATACCAATTTTCCATTCAAAATTATACTTGAAAATACTGTAATTTAGATGATACAGTTTGCAGATGATACACTGAGAGCTGCTCAGCTATTCAGCAGCAATGCCATTGTTCACAACCAAGGTAATACAATTCCTCTTCTACTTCAGATCTTCCAGAGATACCTTATTCCAATACCATTTTTCTACAGGTATATTATTTACCTAATTTGCAAGCTACATTAACATAAATACAATTCTTTAATTGTCTGAGGAATTATATTTTAGGCAAATAAAACTGTTCTTTAATTGATCCTTCTCTCAACAGCTCAATGTTAAGAACAAATCAATATTCCATGGTATGGCGGCTTAATCCGGATCTGAACCTCGAATGACTTATAAAGAAAACATTTATTCCTTCATGTGAGATGTTGTTAATAATTCCTAGTCTACTTAAGGGAATCTGATCAATTAAATAAAAATTTAGTACTATGTTTTGTTCTCCTCCTACATCTGAGGTACCAGTAACAAGAGAACAATTTATAAACCCTAAATTTGTCTGTAACAAGTATTTATATTGAAATTAATTTTTGAAACACAGTATTAAGGAAAAAAACCCCTACAATGTTTCTTGAACACATATACCAAAAAAACCATGCCTTGAAATCCACACTAATAAATTTATGATTCAGATAATGACCATAGTTACAGAACAGCAACAGTGTGTTTGCTCAGCCTGTCTTCAAATGATACCACCTAGATTTAAGTATGTATTGATTTTCAACTAATTGCATCTGTTAGGCTTAAACTTAATGCCAAATTAACTCACACAACTCAAAGTTCTGAAAAAATATGCAAATTGCAGAAATGCAAGAAGTTCTCAGAAAAAAGTTTCAAAATGTTTCTGAAGGAAATTACAATACACCTGTATTAGCTGAACAGTACTTGATGAAAATTATTCTGAAAATATATGGAAACAGTTTAAGATATGATACTACTTTGGATGTGTCTGTGGCCACACAGATTTTCTCATTAGTAAATAAATTATTTACTTATGAGACACAATACTGATTACTTATCATGTTTGTCACACTGCAATTGAGAATAAGCTTTGAACATTTAAAACTGAAGTCTAAAATCATTATGGAAAAACCCACTAAAATGTTGTATTTAAAAAAAAAAAAAAAAAAAAAAAAAGAGGACAGAATAGAGACAATACAAGACAAAAGGAAATTAAATGCTAACTTTCTACAGTAGTCATGTTCACCCAGCAAAAGACCTGATGAATTTTGCTGGCTCTGCTAAAAAATAGTTTTGTTTTCTTTTTAAAACAAAACCAAAATGCAGTTACAGATGATTAAGCTGGTGACCTACTAGGAGACTGAACTGCCATTTTATTCTTTTCCCATCACAAACTTCCTTGTGCTTAAACCACACTGTTGTCTTTTGTCCAGCATCAGGCCAACACCAACACTCTCCAAGAGGAGAGCTGGCCATTTAGATACTGACAAATTCACCTTACGCCTTGAGAATGTCTTGTGTAGTGTTTGGAAGAACCAGTAAGATTTCTCAGGAAGATGTATCTTTAATTATTAGTCTTTAATTATCTAAAAAATTGAGTCTGTGATGAACTAAATGAACTTGTAATTTTTTGCTGTTTCATTTAAATGGCGATAACTGACAAAACTCTTCTGTCATTTTTGTTTAGTAAAGTAGAACAACACTAAACCAAAAAACAGTAATAATTTTTCATTTTACTATCTATATTCAGCCTAGAAATACGTAGCTCAATTCTGCAGACTTCAGGTGAGTTCAACAAACATTCACTATGGCCAAATAGTGATATAGTGTTCCTGTTTACAGAAGAAAGTAATATTTTGTATTATTAATAAGAATATAATATTTTATAGAATTAATACAAATCTGAGGGGTTATATCACCTGCTTTGAAAACATACCTAGGTAGGCGTCTCTCTGGGTTCGTGGATATTTTCTTCTGAGAAGGCGTTCATAAAGGACCTGCATGCTGGCCTTGGCTAGTTATAGGGATTGCACACACACGACTAGTTACTACACTCCTTTTTTCATCTGTGATTTATTATTTGCCTTTAAGTTAGTAAAAAAGCTTATTGCTAGCCTAGCAATTAGTGCAGTTAGATCAGTACACGAAAGGATATAATTTTAGTGTAGCTTCTAGATTAGGTATCACTCGTGATATACATTAAGCTAGCATTTTTTTATTTCCTGAAACCAGTAATACTTAAAAAGCTTAGTTACAGTTATTGAGTCCCAACAGTTGTCTGCACATGCTTCTGCAAGATCAGTCTTATGTTAAAATTATATGACAGAGCAATAGTACAGCAAACAGCAGAAAAAAATTAAAAAGATAATAATTTAAAACAAAAAAGTGAAGATTCTGGAATTTAAGCAGGACTTGAGATTCTATTCTGCAATTCCCTTTTAAACTTCATGCATAAAATCTCCACTATAAAAAAGTTCATTTATTCTAAAAATTAAAAATAAATGCAAATTAAAACTGTGTAATTTGTGAAGTCCAGAGAGCTTCAATTTCTTTATAGACATCACAGAAACACAGCTGTGGTTTTTTTTCTTTTTACTGTTGATAGATTTTAGAAAAAATTAGCATTAATGATAGGCATTAGTTATTTTTCACGAGCAAAAGGTGAGTAGTAGTAGCATAATTCATATTTACATTATTAGTCCTTTTTATTATATCAATTGTCCCAATCAATGTATACACAAAATAACTGAAATAAATGAAAAGAAGATTTACAAACAAGAAAACAAAGTAATTTCAGCAGAGACTTAAAAACTAAAAAAGAACCCCAAAACCCACAGGAAACACACTGTCAGGAGAATATGTACAATGATTGTTAAGTATAAGTAGTCATGTTCTCTTCATATATTTATTTTGAGCTGTTCTGTTCAAGCTTGCATTCCTAAAGGAAAGCTAAATTACCCACAGAAATTATAAAAGGTCTGACTCAAGTTCCACTGAAGCTTATGAGAATGTTTTTGGTGACTTCAATGAGGTTTGAAAGATACAACACAACTATGCATCTCAGTGGCTGGCTTTTTTTCTATTAGATACCTATTTTGTAGGAATGTTTCAGGGGAATTGAAGGTCCTGTTTAAAACATTTAAGTCTCAAGATTTAGTCTAAGCCTATCCTTACAACAGCAACAGCGCCAACAGATTCTATTTGGAAAAAAGCACATTTTGTCCTTAAATGGAAGACTGAAAGTTGAGTGATTCGTTTAACAGGGTGTTCCCCTCCAGATCAAGATTAAGATAACTGGCACAGAAATAGTCTTTGCACCATAACTGTAGCAGCATTTCTCCTTCTATAAAGAAAAGGACTCAGTTTCTGCTATTTTTCTATGCACAGATTTGTAATGCGCTCCCCTCCCTCAAATATTTTTTTTCCCAAAAAATTGCTTTGTGTTTTGTAGTACAGAAGTGAAATATTCTTTCTTTGAATCACTGACTGACCACATCACATATTAAAAATAGTTTTCTTTTCTCAATTTCCAACCTTATTGTTTCATAATGCTTAGTTTTGACATTGGGAAAATTAAACAATACGGAAATCAATAAATGCTGTCTACAATCAATGTAAATTCCAAAAGATCTAGTTTTTGGATTTAAATAGAACTTCGCATGACTAGAAAGGTATATATTCTTGATACGGAAAAAAGTCTAAATCATCCTTTATAATGCTGATGTCTTGTCTTTTTTACCTTCATCACTCTCCTAGTTCACAAGTTTAGTCTAGGCTCTGTAATACACTTGCATTCCACAGAAATGTAACATATATTTCCATACATTAAATGTCATGTAATATTTTTGCAGTTACTTTTATCAAATGTAGTTACTAGAAGTCTTTATGGCCATAGAACTTACATGTCTTTCTATGAGAGTTTAATTTTAACTTTAGTAAAGAAATAGTTCCTCTGAGAGCATATTTTAACTACTCAGCTTTATAGAGACAGTTCTTGTCTATTCAGATCTTTTCCTAATTCTTAGGTAACTAAATCTGTTTAAAAAGTTGCACTACAAACTGAGCCAGCAGCAATTTCTTCTTGTAGGTCTTTTTTTCAGGTAAGTTTCTATTGTAATATTCTCCTCAAATCCAAGCTTACAGAGATCCATTTTTTATACAAATATACGTTTCCTTATAATAAAGAAGTGCAGCATGCTATTTGGATTAAGAGTCTCTCTAACTTTCTTACAACTAAACACAGTGATTTGAAATAACAGGGCAAATAGAGACAAAAAAGAAAAAATATATTTTCATAAATTCAGGCTATCTCCTAATTTTATTAGTAACATGACAGTGCTTGTTTCTTTTTTTTTTTTTTCTGGATTGAAGTCCAGCTCAGTTTGAACAAAAAGATTTTAGATATACACAATATATGAAATCAATGCCAGTTTATTCTAGAAGGGGGCTGTTCTTAATAAGCATCCACAGGGAAGTGATGCATGTTATTAAACTCAACATACCCAGTTCAATTCGGTGAGAAGAGGGGAGCTCCTTTGTTATCACAATGAAATAGCTATGTAACCCTTTGAAAGCAAGCAGCAAACTGGCACAAAGTGTAGAGTGGAAATTATAGGCATGGCTAAGGAAAGACTCTGAAACAACAAAACTGCAACCCTAGAAAGAAAAAAAGATGAGGCACATATTAATTCTGTACAATAAATGAAGTGTTAACAGAATAACTAAAAAAGCAGATAAGCATACTGCCTCTTTTCACAAACTTCATCTGTTACTTTTGTGATTTTCAATGGATTGCAATATATTTTAAAAGGTTAAACACTTTATTATTATAAGCTTTCCATCTGCCTGTTCCTGAAGTATATAACGTAGCCTTTTAGAACAATTTTTCTCATTTCCCATATCATATGGCACACCAAAGTAACTCTTACCAAGTAGTATTTCTGCAGAAAATAGAAAATTCACACCACCCAACAAAATACAAATAAAGTCTTAAACTGATATATCCTTACATCTGCTGATAACTGTTTTGTGTAGTTATTGCCAAAGACCACACTTTCAAGAGAGGGAATCACAGAGTCCCTGTTTTGTGCTGGTGCATTCCTGTTCAACCATGTATTCTTCACTGGGCGTGGAAAACTGCAAAAAGCACAAACAAACTGATAATTTGAACATCCTATGTGTCACCAAGCTATCACAGTTAAAACAAATTCTTGATTTTTCTTGAAAAGTAGTAGAAACAAGGACTCTCAGTAAGATTCTGGAAATTCCTAGCATGGTGAGCTGCCCTTTTAAAACCCCTCAGGACAGCCCAGATACCTCAGTTTAGTTTCTGGTGCTGTGCTAGGGGAGGAGGGCTTCTAAAGCAGTTCTCTTCAAAGCATGTCCCCAGCTAGTTGGAGAAGTTTAGGAGATTATTACCCTCAACTGTTCCGTTGCCATCTCTTACCATGAAGATCAGCAGACTCTGTGCCAGGAGACTGTGCAAGCTCTTCCTCATTGTTTGCAAAGCAAACTTCAACTAATTTAAACAATGTCCCTGAAAAGTTTACACTATAGAGATAAATTTTGAACTGTTAACAGGTAAGAAGAATTCATTTTCTGCCAACTTTGCTGTGAGGACTTTACCTCTTAAAAGTGAAACAGTAGCAAGCAGTTGGAAAGCTGTCACACAAATTACCATTGCTGTTCTCCTAAAGGATGCCTGACCTCAGCCTACTGAGGAGGAGAGCCCATCCTGAACCCCTGGGAGGACAGAGCATCCTGCAACAGTAGCCTTATGAGAACAAACAACTAGGAAAAATGAGTGAGAGGAATGAACGTAGAAAGTGTGGACTTCTAGATAATAGGCAGAAATAAGCAACGACAGGTTAATAAAGAGTAGATTGTAAAGAATGCCAGCCAGGGCTGTAACCAACTGGAATTGTCTCCTCTCTTTCAAGGGAAGTATTAATACTGACTGTTCCCAAGAGAAGGTGAGCCTGGATGCTACTCTGAAACTGAAAATACTCAAAAAATGACCCTTTAGGAGTGGAAGGGGTGCCAATAACATGAGCATGACCCAAACAGAGGAGCAAACTGTCACCTAGGAAAGGTGAGTGAGGTCTGCAATGTTCAGCTTTTTCAGAAAGAGGTGCTCCAGAAAACCCAGTGGGTTATGGATACGGCACCTATAAAGTATTTGCTAAGTGTCACAATACGGTGTAGCCCAGCAGAAACAAAACACTCTTAAATGTGAAGGTTTCTTCCTCTCCCCACCCCAAACTGATTTAAAGGGCAACTTGGATCCTTAAACTAATTTTGAGAACACGAGTAACATTCTACTTTAAAGGTAACGGAAGCAGCATATAAGTTATTTTGTTTCAGTATCTGCTTACACAAGCTATATCAACTTGAGGTTTAAAATTAAATAGCATTATGGTATCATCATTTGAAAAGCCAGAAACAGAGGAGAAAATGTATAACAACCCTCACATTTTCTACAACCTCTTAAGAAGTCAGAAGGAACAAATACATTTCTGACTGAAAATTAGTAACAAAACCTGTTTTTCATTTTCTGACAATGAAGTTCAACACTACAACTGTGGGATGAATACAGGTAAAACGCCTGAATTTCACCTGTGGTACAGCATGACAACTTATACTACATACATGCTGCTACTTTAAGTGCATTATTGTATCAGATGAAGTCGTCAACAACAATACTAGCTTAAGATAATTCCCACCTCCTCAGTACTTGTTCCTCTCCCAAATAATGCTGTGCCATCCCTTCAGATGTGGCAGTTCAGTTACTATATAACCATGCATAAAACACATCACCAAAATAATCCAACTTGGAGGGGAAAAGACGATAAAGAAAGAAAAAAAGCCAGCTGAATTCTCCAAACCAGTACATTCCTACTGCAGAGAACAAAATGCACAGAGACATAGCTTTCCATGATGTGTAGACAGGGACAAGTAATGGCAATATTTTAAAAAGCTTTGGATGTTTATGGCACAGCCTGAATTTGAATATGAAGAAACTTGGGGGAAGTAACATGGAATATTTGAAGACTATGAATGAAGGCAAAGATAGGTATGCTAAAGAAAAAGCTGTGCAAAGAACATGCTTCATATGTGTGACTGAATGTATGGCCCTTTTTCACACTTACTTTTGAGACAGAGAAGCGAGGTAAACAGGGATTGCAAACGGTGACACAAGTCAATGAAATAAAAAGGCTTCAGTAGAAATTAGGCAAAAGCTTTTTTAAATATAAAATGAAGTTCTCATATTCCATTTACTTTAGAAAAAGGCAAATGCATCATTTGCAGACATCATTGCCACTACAGTAGTAATGGAAAACTGTGAAGACAGCTAACCCAAGACACCCTATTTGTATTAATGGCACCTATTTCAGTCACTAACTAGAGCAAGCAGATTATCTTGGTGAGTAAGAAAATGTACAAATATTTATACATATAAATACACTCCTCTTTTCTGGTCTTGCGTATTATCTCTCTTCTACACCACATACTCTTATTTCTAACAAAAACAACCTAAATATTTGTTCCAGGTACCTTTGAAAACAAGAAGTTTCTCATCCCTCTGGGCCCTGAAATCCAAAATCACCATAAAGAAAACTATACTTGCCATAGATTTAACTCCTTCCTATGTATTCTATTTGTATAACATTTCCATCTGGACACTCAATAACTTATTTGCATTTTATTAACAAGAGATTACCTTATCAATGGCTGATGCAGAGCAACCAAAGAAGCATGAACTATAACTGATATGACAGAAAGGTGGAAGTAATCAAACATAACATTGACGTAATGATGAAGGCCCCGGTGTAAGTTAAAGTGCAACTTCAAGGTTCGGCTACTAATGGGCTGTAGTGTGCTCAGGTCATCTGGTCTAAAAAGAAATTAAACCAAAACAACATTTAATTAGAACAATCATATTCAAAGTGCAAGTTATTAATAACCGACATGGATAGCAATTTAGCACAGGTCTGTATTTCGGAATGCAATGACATCTCCCCCAGAAAAAAAAAGTATAAAAAAAAAAATACCAGAATAAGACAAACCAGTTATGAAATCTTAACAGACTTCAGCATTGGATTTGTTTTTTACCCTCTTATATTTATATGTCTAATATGAACACACTACATCTATATATAATAAAGATCTAATCAGTTAAAGTTAACAAATATTGTTGCTTTAATTAAATCTTCTGTATTTAAACTTACGAGTAGTCTGTATCCGTGAAGTGTAAATCTAGCGTTAGCAGAAAATTCATTTCATTAAGAGACTCCTCAATCTAGAAAGAAATTGTAGAAGCATGAAATCTTTTCTTATTTATACTAGACCAAACTGTACATAACGAAGATTTAACTATCCAAATATAGTAGAGTTGAATGGCAGATTACCTTTCTCTCATCTAACAGCATTTTTATTTTGAAAATCATCACATCGTTCACAGAAACTTCCTCATTTTTGTAAAGAATCTGAAATGTTTTACTGCAGACTACATTGTCATGGATTGAAGCAGGAAAGGCAAGATCTGCACCTGAAAAGAGAAACAAGTATTAATATAATTGGCCTAGAATCTGGAAAACCAAAGCAGTGAAGAAGTGAAACTATCACTCCTGTTAGTTTCCTGACCAGTGTTACAACTGTAACATCAACAGTATCAGCAGTTTCCATTTCAGCCAGAAGCTGCTGGAGTTTGAAGGAGTGCATTGTGTTTTAAAGAAATACTGTATCAGTATTTTTAATATAATTTGCTTTTAACTTCAATCTGGCCTGAAGAATTTTTGCTTTGCTCCAAATTGGAATAAGACAGTCTAGGCATTTTGAAAAAAACAAACCCTAAATCTGTCTTGTTTCATCTAGCATTCATGTTTGCAAGGTATAACCACACTGAAAATTTAAGTACCTACAGATGCCGCAAAGAGGTTAAATGGTATATACCACTCCACTGAATTAATCAAGAGCAGAGGTGGTTCACTCTTTCCTTCCAGATCTTTGCATCCTACTCTGGCAAGACCAGTTCCAAGGGTACTACCTGAACCTTACATTTCTCATTCAATGCAACACTTCCGCATTCAGTCCAGAGGCTGCTCATCAAAAAGAGTTCAGAAAAGTGCAATAAATAGTTGGGGAACTCTTTGCCAAAGAAAGGTTAAAACACTGGTAGAAGAAATGAGAAAGGGAACAGTTTAAAACAGTTATTTGTTATAGCAATATTTGAGGAATACTGAGGAAGTGTTTAGCATATTAGCAAGGAGTTATCACACAGGAAATATGACAGGCACTATCCTGTGAAACAACACATAAAAGATGGAATCTGGATGAACAGAAGTAGTAGTAGTAATACTGATACTTTATTACAACTCCTCTACAAGCAGGGTCAACAACATTAACCTCTTCTAGAACACAGTGTCTTAGAAATTGTGCAAATGGGGGTGCAAAACATTTTTTTAAAAACCTTTGATTCTTCTTAATAAATTACTTCAAAGGAATGCACAAAAGAAAAAAAAAAAGATCTTCAGAGTTTGCACCTTACAGATTTGAGGTCTACAGGCCTCTGATGGAAAAAACACTGTATCTGGCAAACATTCCCACTCTGTATTAGTTCAACTTCCCTTCAGAAACTAGAAACAAAAAATACAGGATTTTGCTGAAATGCTTTCATACATACTATCAATTTAGGTGTCCTGGACAAAATACTTACAAAGTCTGAATCATTAAGGTCTAATTTCCCTATATAAAATGCCACTTTCAGCTTGTATCCGTGTCATCTCTTACAGGTGAAGGGCAGAGTGGGGTATGGTTTCACACGACATGTAATCTGATAGAACCGCATAGCATCAGCAAAATGTATCTCCCACTCCTGTCGATACAAAAGAAGCAACGGAGACACGTGGCCAAGGTCCCACTTCCTAATGCAGCATCCAACTCCGAGTTACAGCCCTCGCTCAGTTCTGCTGACTTCAGTGTAACGTGAAACAGCAACCTCAGAAGTGAGACAGGAGTTGAAGGGGAAAAGTTAATGCCAGAACAGGCTAAGCCACATCTACATGGGGAGCAAGGTCTCACAAATGTGAAGTCAACAAGGCAGAACTACTATATTTTTTAAGTCAAGTATGCACTGACTGGCCAAGGCTATTTCTAGACTTCTATCCACACAAAAAGCCATCTCCGCAACAGAGGGGAAAAAATAGTGAGGAATTAAATTTATTCTTATATCGTAAAAATGGACATTTCATTCCGAACCTGTGCTTTTTTTTTTGGCTTTTTTTCTTTTTTTTTTTTTTTCCTTCTGAAAAACAGCCACAAGTTTCTAACAGAAGGCATTCAGAACAGCCTCAAACCTGAAACAACCTCATACAGGCTAGAATTACATATTAACTTTCTAGAGCGTGACTACATCTCCCTTCAAATTACAAGACTGCCAGGAGATCTTCACAAGGTGAAGCTAAAGCAAGTGGCTTGCCCTATCGCATCTATAATGACACTTGTTCTGGGTCCCAAGTAATTCTAGTGAACTACTAAAGGACACGGGAAACAGAAATGGAAGAAAACTGGATTTACATTATCGTGGGACCTCATAAAAAGATTGGAAGGGCTGGGCAAGGCGATGCAAAGGAACAGGGAGAAGGGAGAAACTGACACTGTATATTCGACTTGGGGAAACAGAAGGAAGAGAGAGATCAAATAGCCTGTGGGAGAGAGAAAACACACAGCTAAGGTAAAGGAAACTGCAGGTGACTCGTGCAGAGGCTAGGGAGTGCCAGAAGTAGGCAAAATTATTTGGACTGGAGTGGGAAAACCATTACACACTGTCAAAGGGAATAGAACAGCTAAGTATGAGGAAGGTAGAACAAGAGATAAATAGAAAAGTATAGGAAGAAGTACCTGACCAACACAGGACATCACTCTCAAGTGAGAGCTGTAGGCTCCTGTCCAGCTTCCTCTATGGTCAACAAGCAACAGTTCCTGGGTTTGGAGGGGTTGTTTTTTTGTAAAATAGCTGCTTGTCAAATCAGATGCTCGTGTCAATAAAGCACAGAGCAATATAAAAGTAAGAAGGAGCAGCCAGGGGGAATCATGGGCTGATTTTTTTTTCCCAACAGCACTGCTAATCATCTAAACTCACATCAAATTGCAGTCTCAATGTTCACATCCTTTATGCCTAGTAACAAAAGAGCTAACACATACGCCACAATTCACTAACATTGCAGCTTTCTGAAAAAATAACTGAGACTAAAATATACTATGAAATAGATATTTTTTTTTCCACCAATATTAAACATATCACTAAGTGACACTATTAAAAAGTATGTTTTACTAAAGGATCATTTAGCAGAGCTAAATTCTCTCAGCCACACTGAACTTTGCCTTTGAAGTGGAGTAATCTTGGCTCACAAGATTTATTTCACACAAATTCAAGAAATATTCAGGAAGCTTGACTAAAATTCAGTATCTACATTGTTGCTCTACTCAGAGTTACTTTTAAAATAGCCTCAAAAATGCAGGTTTCAGGTTTCAGTAATCTCATATCACATTTTCTCAGACTGTAGTACGTGTTTCTTCCTTGCAATTCCAAGAATTCCACCTGATATTAGAAAACTTAATTCATTTACTGTTTTTCATGTTTTTACAGCATGCTGAGGTGCAGGCTTCACAGAATTAGGAGAGCACTAACACATTTCTCCAGGTTCAGTTTGCCTGGACAAAGAAACCAAAAGTGAGTGCCAGGTTAATAAAAGAAAAAAGATGAGGAAGTGGGTAATTCCGTTCAGGAGGTTAAGTCAATTTTCAGCTTTGCCACTGGACAGCAAGACAGCAAGTTTGAAAACAGCAAGGCTGGATTCTTTCAAAACCTTCTTTTCAGAAAAAAATGGGCTTAGTAATCTGTCTAAGAGTCTGTATCTGAAGTTCTCCACTACTTCAAGGTATCTACTTAAATGTGATCTGCCCCTGGTTATCTTAGCCTGAAACATGGAGAAAACTGAGCAGATCAGTGGAAAAAACAGAGAACACTATATAAAGGAATCACCATGTTTTGATATCAGCAAAGGAAGTTAACAGAAGAAAAACAGTAACACGAATTCTGTAATCAACTTTTAAGTCTCATTGCTAAGAACAAGCTAGCTTTGCAGCAGGTCATCATGAAACAGTAAGTATTTTTGTTGTGTTAATAACAAAATAAAAAACCACTTTTATATTAGTTGTAACAATATAAGACAAAAATTATGCTCCCTTAGTTAGCAAGCAAGATAATGACTTCATTTACTAAAAGTTTTTGCACTTACCAGTTGCATGTAACAAGCTAGCTTCTAATTTGTGTGGAATTCTTGGAGGAATTTTCATAGATGCACGGATCTGGTAAAAGCTAAAGCAAAAGATAGTGACTTGCAACACCTGGTATAGCACATCTCATTCACCATATACAGATGCATACAATGAAAGGCAGAAACGGAGAGTAACAAGGAGGAACAGGGCACTAAAGTCTAAGAAGCTTGAAACTGTCTTATTTTGACTCTTCATCCTATTGTGTTTTTTTGTTTTTCTTAATCATTTACCAGAGTGACAGCCAACACATGAACAAAAGAAGGAAGACTCAACACAGAACTAGTCTTTCCACACCTCACAGGGCTGAGGCAAATATTTATGGAGATACATGGTAAACTACACTGATATGAATGAACAATTAGGATTGTCAGCTACACTACAACCATCTCAGAAGGATCTACCATGTAGCGTATCTACAGGACTACTATAGCCTCTTCTGCCACCGAAGGAGCTATCTGTGAAACTGCAACATGCTCCCTGCCCCCTCCAGGATCCCTAGAAATCACACCACTTACCAGACACTCTCTACATTGCTTGTGGCCATCAGATACTAAAGAGTGCAAATAAAGGGTCACACTAGGCAAAATATGACAGCGCTTGCTGTATTAAGGCATAGTACTATTGCCTTTATGCTATCAAAGGCAGGAACCGGAGGCTTGAAGCCTATAATTTAAAAATCCCAAACCCACAGATGTCTTTAGGGTGTCTGCCCCCATCTTTAAAACATTTCTCATCTTTTTCAGCCCCATACTGTTTCCAACCTTGATTGTCATCTATGAAATCCCTAACTGTCACCATACCAATTTTATAGAAATCTTTACATAATACAAGCACCCATAAATACACTTGGATGACACATTCTATCCATCTCATCCCATTGCAGATAATTTATTTTTGTCTGAAGGGGTTAGCTTCAGCTCTTCAGTGAGATGACATGACATGACCTACCACACAGCTCCACAAACACTAACACCAACAAAAGGGAGAGAGCAAGAATGTTCACAAGTAGAGAGTAAGAAGACAAACCCACCTTTTTAGGCAGAAGCATTGTCCTAAATGTTCTTATGAGTATGCAATCTACCCTTTGTATTCCACTCACAGTGTACACACACTCAAAACTCTTGTGGTTCTTTTTCATCATTCTCACTATTAAAATCCGAACTACTCTAATCTATTGTGTTGTTCTGATATTGGCTTCTAACTCTTCAACTGAAGCTGACCATCCAGGACTTCACTAGCAACTGATGCAAGCGTGTACTAGCCTAACAATCAACCAATAAAAAAAAATATCTCCATGTAATCCTACAAAATTAAAGTCAGCTTGAGTCTGGTCAAAACTATGCATCAAAGAATGCTTTACAACAGAAGACACTTAATGAACCAGCAATACTGCTAGAGGTAGGAGATGACAGCAAAATGTTTTAAAAATCCAGTAAAACTTAACCCATTGCAAACTAATAATTATGTATTTTGTTTTTAGAAACCCACAGGTCAAACACGATACCGTACACATTTCTTAACTTATTCATAAGCGCTAATTTAATTCATTTTGTATTGGATTAAAAAAAATAAGTTTGCACTGTCATCTTCTCCAAGAGTATAAGGAACTGAGGAGGTTAAGAAAGCCCTCTCAACATTAACCCAGCAGGATGCAATCTAGTACACTGCTATATTCCTTTTCTCTGGGTCAGATGTGACTTCATTCCATTAAGTTACTCATTTCACCTATGCTGAGGACACAGAATACATTATAATGTATAATATCCTCAGCAAGGATAGATATACTTTCTACCAGCCTCAGCTTCACAGAGTCATTTCTGAATCCACAGTAAATTTTTATCAAGAGCGTGACACCCTATCGCTACAAGCTGCATCTTCCCATGATCCATATGACTAGCCTGTCACGGCTGAGCATGCTGTTACTTCAGGTATTAAGAAAAGAATGAAAAATTGTTGGTATGGTTTATATTAAATATTACATCTCAGTAGTTCACAGACATGCCGATATTTTACTTCATCTCACTCTAACCTACCAGACTGGGTTGCTTTATTAGACTTTACAGTACCCCAAATCTGCACCATTCTCAGTTCATGTTTAGAATCATGTGACAGCTCTACAGAGCATAAATTTAACTAAGGCTTAACAACTTTACCAAATGTGGACACACTAACAAATTAGGACTGTAACAAGGTAAAATGAAAGGCATAGGCAACACAAAAAATGAGCATCAAGCAGAAAAAAGGTGCAATGTGATACTCCTATTACTTAATGCAATAAGACTTGTTTGCCCTAAAGATGCTACTGACTGCTTACAACATAGACCTCAAAGAAAGCAATCAATAGAATTGGTTGTGTTTAGAATGTAATTTATGAAACCAAAAAGCTGTTAGGACATACTTCCTTCTCCTGTTATTACTTGCTAGCAATTAAGCAAATGCAGACTATTCTACCCTATATCCAGTAAACCCTTTACATGCCTGATACATTTTAATTTGAGTTAATGGGGAGATAAAAGTGTATTGTTTGCTTGTTTGAGACAGGTGGCTTTGATTTTCACCAGATTTCTACTTTAAGCAGTTTATAACATAAAGCATTCACCTGTTAATCTGAATAATAAAATTCCGCAGGAGTTCAGCTCAGGGCAAATATGTAAACATCAATTCAAGACCTTGTGCCTGTACCTTTGAAACAATTGTTTAACTGCATCAAGATATTTAAATATGAAAACAACCTCCTACACAATATCTACCCAAATTATTCAGTCACTTATCTTTAAGTGCCGTATGTATTAAGGATCTATCTGCAAAAGAAGAGCTATGATACTGAAACAGGGTCCTTTATTCACAAAGGAATTACATTTGTTATATATAAAATAGTGAAATGCTTTCTAAAGTTAAGATACACATTCCTCATATGACAGCAAATTTTAAAATAAATGTCAAAAAAACCCCCACAAAACAAAACAAAAAAACAGCCAAAAAAGCACAAAGCCTTGTCACTCTTCTCCTCAAGCCCTGCCTTCCTCATCTTCCTTCTCTCTCTGGTTCAACTCATTAATCAATTTGTGTCACAATGCTTCCTTTTCTATTACACAAAAACCCACAAAACCAAGTCACTTTCAGCTATTTCCCAGCTATACCATAAACACTGTTTAGTTCCCACCTGCACAACAACTGACCCATAAACCTGATCTATTCTATTGTATCTGCTTGAGTTTCCACATGAGAATTCAGCATCAAGGACTTGTTACTTGCCTACCACATTCAATTATTCCAAGTATCTTTAAAAGACTCCGTAAATAAGATCTGAATACAATCAACTTTCCATTATCTTATGTAATGAGAAAATGAAGGTATCCCGAGTACTGGAAAATCCCAGATAATAACAATGCTACAGAACATGCTGCTGATGGTACGGGAAATGTGCCCAAATAGATGAAGTAGCTTGGGTCTACCAATGTTTTTAAACCCCAGTCCAGCATCTTCCAAGACGTGGCATGTGCAGACCTAAACACGCTCAGTTGCAGATTTAGTATTACAACTTTTCAGAAGGTGCAACAATTTGTTTCCATCAGTGTGTGTATACTAGAATGCCACAGGAATGGAGAACATGGTACAAACATTTAAGTGGCATGGCCTGTGCTAAAGCAAAGACAGTAAGATTCACGTGACCAGCCTTTGTACGGTGCATTTTCTCTGACATGTACCTGTAAGTCGCAGGAGCGTGACAGAGGAATACTCAAACTGACCCTGCACCAGTATGGCTCCTTTTCAAGTCCTGACTCTGATGTCAACCTGGAAAAATGCCTTACTGATTATAGATACAGGAGCTCTATGTTATTTTCAACATTTATGTAAAACTGTTTTCCAGAGCAGAAATATTAAAAAGAGAAAACAGATCAAGCTTTTCCATTACCAGTAAGATTCCAGAAAATTACTGGGGTTCTTACAGCTTAGACAAGTAGTGATTTTTTAGTGAAGATTTTAGAACAATCATTTGAAAAAAAACTGAGTTAAAACCTGCTCCTTTATTTCTCTTTTGACTGTGTTAAATGAGGAAAACACCATTTTCAGATTATTAAGGATTGCCATTTTCAGATAACAAAGAAGTCAGATATATTTTGACAAAGACACTTTAAAACTACTCTCCTTGTTTTGAAGAATCAATGAATGGTATTCAGAAAGGTGGTATACTGTAAGAACACACATTAATCACCCATGAAAACAAAGCATCCATCAGTGTAAGGACCTTTTGTTACCTTTTGCTCTATGAGCTGAAGCAGGATAGCAGAGTATTTTGCTAAACAGAGAATAAAACAACAGAAGTACCAGCAAGAACTGTAATTCACAGTATGATTTTTTTTAAAAAAACAAAACCACAGTAAAAAACTGACCAAGGGCAAGCACCTGATATGCAGTAGTTGCTAAATTGCCCTGATAGATTATGCCATGATGTTTAGAATCACCACCTGATAATTCAGCAAGGTGCATTTGGATCATCTTTGATGATACAGCTATGGTTTAACATTTAAAAGCCTAGACTACAAAGGCAGCTAATGAAGTAGAGTCTTAATGTGAGTCACTGCAGTACGGGCAGCACAGGGAACAGATTTGGGATGAACAGCAGACTGACACTGAATGAAGGTCTGACACCACACAAAGAGCAGAATTTGAGAGAATCTTTAGCATCATTTTGTCAAGACAATGAGCAGGTTGCAACTGCTTGACATTCATGTTGCTGAATGAGTGATTTGAAGGACAGCCTCCAAAGGGAGACTAAGTAAACTGAGACCTGAAACAGTCTTAAAGATAACTTAAGCAACAGGACAGGCTGCCCAGATAAGCTGTGGAATCTCCACCCATCGAAGCTTTCAAGATCCAAAGGAAAAGAGCTCCAAGCAACATGGTTTGGATCAAGTGCTGACCCTGCTTTCAGCGTAAGGGTGGACTATGTATGACACGTTACTATCCCTTCCTGAACAAGCCTATGATCCCAGAGGATAAAGGAAACCTATAAAACAGGGCTCAGCGATTTACAACACGATGACCAGAAGGCAACACAGCAAGAAGTGCGTGTGGCTGGGAGCTGGTACACAAAACAAGTTGGAGACACATCTGTGAATAGAACATATTCCAGCTCCTGTCTTTCCTGAGTCTAAACTCAGTACCTGTGTGTACACAGGCAAGACACTTCTCAACTGCCGATTTGCTTGTTTCTCTGAAAGGCAGCATCTTCCAGTTCCTATTAAACTTCCAATGTCATAAACCTGAGGGGAAAAAAAAAAAAAATCTACAACGCTACCTCTGAAAACGTGCCAACCTCTCCTCTAAATGCTTCCAGCATTTACCTTTACTTATTTTGCCCACAGATGTGAGGCCAAGGATGAACACCCTATCTCTGGCTCTGGTTGCACTGCTTGAAAGCTTTGTCCTGGAACAGTTCCACATCCATCCCCCAAGAGGTACCTTTGCATAGGCTTCACAATGTGTGAGACAGCCTAAATATTTGAGACATTTACTGCAACAAACATACACAAGCAAACCAAAAGTCACCAGTGGAGAGCTTTTAACTATCCAGGAGATTTCTGCCATCCCTTGTCTATGCGGTCTTTCTTCCATAAATAAATGTGTGCACTTGCTGATGTCCATTTATCTCATGTGGTCCTCAACATAACCATATGCAAATCCATAATCACGCTATTAAAAGGTTCAAGGATATCTACAGCTTACTGTCCTTACTACAGACATTGCAGCAAAAGGTCTGAAAAAGGCAGTCAGAATTACTACTCTCCTGTAGGCAGAGGAGACTTCTACTGTCCATCAATATAAAGGATTAAATCTTTTCCATCAAGCTGCATTAAAATCTTGACAATTCAAAACCCGACATGGGCCAGAAAATGTTTTCCCAACACAGGAAAATTGACAGGTTTTTTTCAGTGGGATCACCATTTAAATGGGCGTAAGTAAGTTTTTTTCACCACATTTGTTGAAAAAACGTAATTTATAATCTGAGCAAGAAGTAAGTTTATCAATAACCGCAACATATCTTGCTATCAACAAAAAAGGAAATGTAGGCAGTAATAGCTCTTTGACTTTTTAATGCTCTCACATGGGACCACAGGCAGCAACGTGTGCAAATGCCATCATGAAGAACAACCATTATTAAACAAACATAAAAAGCTCATGCATTAGAAAAGCACATGTACTTTTACAGAGATAGCTGCATGAGCATTTACTTGAAAAATCACCTACTTTTCCAGCTAAAGTGCATTCCAAAGGGAAACGAATGTCCTGAAAAAGCTTCATAATACAATTCATTGTTGAGGTTAAAGTTTTTTGCAGTTCCTCTTGCCAGGCAGAGGAACGGCAGAAGCGCGCCTTTTCATTTTCCCTGAACCTTACTGCACTCACTGCACACTTAAATGCGCTCAGTCACATCAACAAGAGCAAGCATTGAACATCATGGACTACAAAATTCATATCCACATTGGTTCACCTGCATGGCAGCTTGTAAATTTATCAGTTCACCAAAGGAAGGAACAGCTGCAATGTTGCATACACAAAACCTCAGAAGAGCTCTTGGGATCTACTGAATGCAAGGCCCTGTTGAAAACACACCCTCTGCTAGAGACCACCACTAAGACTTCTTTTTCCAAGGCGAGCAATGGCTCAGACAAGCATGCTTCATTTGGTGCATGGGGAAACAGAGCTGGGGATGCAATGCTGCTTTGTAAATACAGAATGTGGCACTGAAATGAGGAACTGTGAGAAAAATGGACAGAGGAGTGAGTCTCCTAAGGAACAGGTAGCCCTGGAGGCAGTGATGCCATTGGTAATAGCTGTGTCAGACTGACCCTGAAAGAGCTGTGTCTTCTACTGTTCTTCTACAGATCACACCTCCTCCCACAGAAGCAAACCTGTACTACCAGAAACTCCTGCTGCTTCGAGAGGTTGGGTCAGCAAAATATTGAAAGAATCCAACGAGAGAGAACATTCTTTTATTTCTGTTCAGCATCCCTCTCTCCTACAAGCTAAGCCCCTTGCTACTGCAGAGACCCTACATTACTAATTCTTTCATGGATTTATAAAAATCCATCTTAAAAGCAGTAAAGATACTTAGTGTTTCACACAACCAGTCATAAGCCTGTACCAACAAATGTCAGCATACATGCACTTTTCAAGGCTATCTAAGATTGCTTCTGATGTTTAAAGCATTTCAAATGACTGTGGAACACAAATACTCTATTTTAAACATTACCACAAATTCAGCAGATATTTTTTTTTGTAAGCTTTTAAGTATTTTAAGTATTCTGCAAAAAGGCACACAAATAAGGGGCCAAGAGGAAAATCAGGAGGGGAGTAAAATAAGGTGTAAGGGAACAGAAGTAAGAGAATATAAAATAGACACAGAATAAAGACACAGGTAAGGAAACTATGATTATCAAAGTGACAAATGTAAAAAGAGAAAATTTCCACATCAGGAGAAACCTACAGTCATCTAAAAACATATGATCCTACCAAACCCAGCCGGGGCCCACAGACTACCAAATGGCCAACAAACTAGTTAAAGGGCTTATTTAGACAGTAGGTTATTTAATACAGGTGTGGAACACACAGATTCTTATCCTGCAGTCACTTTGTAGTATATACTTCTAATATGGACCAACAAGAGATTACATTCAGCTAATTGTAAGGTTTATCTCATTTAACAAATGCTAATTCAGATACTTGAGCAGCAGGAAAATTATCCTGCCCAAAAGACTTCGTTTAAAATCTTTTATCAAACCCTTCTATGAGAAATACCAGTATTTCCCGGCTAGCTAACACATCTTTATTAAGACAAATAAAACAAAAAGGGCAGACTTACAGGAAATAGATAAAAGGTTCCCATCTATGTGAAAGCAAGTTTCCTGAAAAGTGAATTACTTTTACCTCACATGTCTATGGCACACACTACTTTTGACAATTAAAGATATATATATAAACAAAACAGTTCTTAGACCAAAAATTTGATGAGAATTATTTGGGAGCCTAATACCTTAAATAAGCCACAGCACCTTGTTATGAAACAGGATTAAGTACATAAAACAGGAGAGAGGGCAAAGTAAATGCAGCTGGGGATTTTGCCTTATTATTACAAAAGCCTTTTCTCCACGTTCTTACCACAGGCACATTCAGGCAGAACTCCTGCAGTGGCTATGAATATTTATTTAAAAACTTGAAAAGGGAACACTCTCAAATAAGTAGTGCTTTTTTAAAGAGCCATATAAACATACAATACTAGGTTAGGTCTTATTTAGCCAAAGATGTATTAACTCCTATTAGTTTATGTTCATAATTTTAGTTCCTCTTTTATTTCCTAATATTGCTGAAAGGAACAAGAAAGAAATCATACTAAATTACCTTACTTCTTTAAATTATAATAGCTCCATGAATCTCATCTTCAGGGTTAATGATTTCCCATATTCTCTTATATGACAACTACTTAACTCTATTTAGCTTGAAAGTATTCTTTGTTTTGACTTTTTGATTCAGCATACTAGCCTTGCAAATGACATATCACAAGTGTTTAACCACTGAGCAGCTTGAACACTTTGGTTTTCTGGGGCAAAGGTATGGGACACTGGGTTTTCCTGGTAACCAGAGTCACAAATTTTCAAAGTTCCACCCCTTGTTCACAGGCAGCAGGTTTTACTCAGACACATCATAACACGTTAATTTTGAAATCAAGGTTTAGCAAACACAACAGATGGGAGATCAGAAGACAAGTCTGACAACTCATTTTCTGGCATTCACTGGTCCTTCAAATTTTTTAAGTTTTGCAGCTGTGCAATTCTGTTCCTCTCATCTGTTAGTAATCAAGTATACAAGCCTTACAATTCACTCTGCAGCTTATTTTAGGGAAAGGCAATCTCTGTTTTAATAGCAAATAAATCATCCATTAAACCAGGGATGGAAATTCAGGTACCATAAAGAAAATTACTGCAAAAAATCATGAAAAAAAAGCCCATGTGAACTGCTGTGTCTTATGTAAGATACATCAAATAAAGGTCATCACTCTACCCCTTACCAAAATCTTCATCTTTCCCCCTGTAGAAAACTATGTCATTCAAGGAAGTCACATTAGCTCCTCCAGTTCAATTTATTAAATTGAATCATTATAGTTTCAAATATAACATAGTGCTGTGAGATGTTATTAGGACACCAAAAAAAGTCTTTAAAAATCAGAAGCATCTATCTTTTTTCCTTCAAGTAAGGCACAGTTCCATGATTCATTTAAGTCAGCTTAAGACAGAGCTGCCACCAGCAGGAGCAATTTGCAGTCCAAAACCCCTTTTACATGTTTTTGCCTCTCCTCAAACAAGTTTTCATATTCCAGCAACTGTATGGTAAATCAGATCAACATGCTCATCCACCTGGAAAGCGAAAAGAAAAAAAAAAAAAAAAAAAGAATCCCCTAGAGGCTATTAGAGAAGGTAGGGTTGCACAGCCAGGGGAGACAGTGGGACCATTCCCTTCAGTGACATAACATGGGCTTAGGTCAGGTTGAGCTGCTGGTGGGACTCCATGCTCAGAAAAAACGTGAAATTGTACTGTCACTTCCCGTAATTATTTTTTCACCCAACTTCAAGAGTTTCAACTCTAAAAAGATTGAGAGAAGAAGATCTACTCACTGTGTATTGTGCTTATGCATTCATTATTAACATAATTCTTAAGGAATAATCTCAAGGGAATATTACAGAACAATGTTACAAGCAAGCTATGAAAAGTTAGGAACAGAAGTCAAGACCTGTTTCTCTAAATTCCAAAATTCACATTCTTATTAAGATGATGCTAAAAGCTCATGAATGTCAAATAGTAAGGTGAGCATTCAAGATTTGAAAGAGAGAGACTCCCAAACACTCCACTTCTTAACCCTTCATGAAAAGGAAGAAGTTGCTGTTCTTGAAGAGACTTCTTATTTTTCCCACGGTAGAGCCACCTCCTACAGCAAAAGTATCTTTGGTGTCCAAACATCCACCCCATCTAGTACATGGCAGTAAATACACCCTTAGAAGAACAAAGTTAAAAATTTCAAACTCACAAGAGTTAACCTTCTGATGACAGTTTAAACAAATTACATGGGCACCACAAATAGACTCGAGTAACCAAACACATTTTTCTCCCGCCAGGTTCCACAAGCTGGTTATCCTGAAGACATACAGCACCCACGGAACCTGTTCAACAAGTCGTAAGAATTGAACAAGCAAACAAACAAAAAAAATCCTTTTTCTAAAAAGTCTGCGTTTTGTCAAAGGCTTTTGTTTTGAGAAAGCTGTAAAAAGCACTGCAAAAAACTTCCAACAATATCCAAGATAATCTGAAATAACTTGTTTGTAGGAATGTATTCAGGAAAGGTAGGAAACAAATTGCTGAAGGAAAGGCATGCAAAAATACTACGAGATGAAAACTGCAAAGGGTAGAATAGTATGACGAGGAAAAGGGGAAAAGTCCATAGAAGCACTAGCCATAGTAATAAGATTGAAGCGCTGAGATGGTCAAGGTGACGGTATGACTTACTATAAACGTATACTGAGGAGCCTCAATCCTTCCATGGACATGAGTATCTAAATCCTTGTGTTCCCCTTATGAGGTTGACCTCCTACCACTGCTCCCTGTAAGCTGGGATCTGCAAAACTCACTGAAGTAGAATCCAAGCTCTCCTTGGAGAGTTGGAAGCTGAAGGTCTCTGCTGCTCTGGATCTGCAGACTTGCCTTTCTATCATCTCCTTCCTCCTTTCAGAGCTGACCTACAGAAAGGGACTTGGCATTCTAGGGGTGATTAGGGCCCTTTCCCCAGCAAGTATCGGAGTGGGTCCCTTTGTCCTTCTGCAGTTGTTGAAGTCCTTCTCTTTGTCACTCATGCAAGTGGGCATCTAGGAAATCCTGCCTGCCACTCCTCATAACAAGGAAATACCAAGAATAATGTCTTGAAAATGAGGCTATACTTCTACAACATAAGGAATTTTTGCAAGAAATCAAGTTTAAGGAGTTCTGTTTTCCTCTTTTCCTCTTCCTTGTCCTCCCAGGCGCTCACTCTTGTCCCTCCTGCCGCAATACACCGCCACCTTCCTCAATGATACCAATGCACTACTGGCAGAGCAGTTCTGCAAACTGGAGCAATTCAGCAGCTCAGCTTACAGCAGGCCTCTACAGCAGCTCAGCCAGCGCAGCTGACAAGGCAGTGCACTGCAGTGGCATGAAACAGCCAGCAGCAAGGAAGGTGGAAACTGCAAAAAGGCATCGCCAGGCAAGTTCTGTATCTCTACATGAGAGCTTTAGGGAAATTAGAGTTGACGTACCTGATGTCTGACATAACTCTGTATCCTATGGGCAGGGATGCCAACTGAGATGAATGCAGAAGTTCAAACAGAGGTTTTGTTTCAAAACATACTAATCTCTGGTCTGCTCTCACTCAGCAGATCATACTGACATAATGGCTTCTCCTGTTCAAGAGATGTCTTCCTAACACAGAGGTTGGAACTTCTACAAACATTTCTCTCAGGATGCAGTTCAGCATTATAGTTAAACCAAACCAAAAGCTAGTTGGTGACAGAAGCAGGGATCCCATCCCTCCTGTGTATTTTATACTCCTTGTGCACCAGCACTGACAGAATATCCGATCCTTATGTGGGCTAGGGAGATAAACCAGCAAAACTGGAATCATATTCTCTGGTTTTTTATTTTTCTGCTGGCTGATCATTTTGAGCTGACCAGCCCTAAGGTAGAAGAGCATTACAGCAGCACATAGGAAGCACCAGAAGCAGGACCACCCTCTTCAGGCAGCTGTCATCCAACAGATCTTCCTATCTGTTACCCCTATGCTCTTACCCCAGCGTTCCTGCCAGCTTAATCCACTCTCCAACGACACTGCTGCCAAAAGCAAGCCTGTCTTATTGACCACAGAACTGCATAACTGCAAGAGCAAACAGGAGAAGACCACGCATAGTCACACCTTTTGGCAGATACATGTGGTTGTACTGGCTCAAACCAACTACAAATCCCTAGACCAGAATGCTGTTTCACAACTGATTTGGGTTCATGGTATTAACAGTGGGCTATGCTGGGTATCCTTCTCACCCTCTCCCTCCACCAAAATCAGTGCTCAGGCAGTTACACAACCATGTATTTCAAAGAAAGTGGCACAGGTGGAAAATACACCTTTTTTTCCCCTCCCCAGTCTGATCACCTCCAATAGCCTGGAAGTTACTTCTTGCATTAATAACACATGCAAATACAAATGAGTGGTATCAGAGGTCTTGATCATTTAGTAAATGGTATTCATCATCTCTCTGGAGAAACATGACATATTTTTAAAAGCAATTTTAAAATTTTGCAAAGAAATAAATGAAGTCATTTATGGATAAGCATGAATGTGATGGTCCAGTCTGGAGGGCCTCTAAGTCTTTGGAGATGCCTTGAGCTTCCTTGCCCACTGCCAACACGAGTTAGAATCTAGGAAAGGGAGAACAAGTGGAGTGGGATGAAATAAGGTTAAAAAAAATTCCAAAAATCTGAGAAGTTACTTGACAGGGAATACAGTAATTGACAGGAAGTTTAAGGAGTGAGAAAGGAAGATATTTTTGGGAGAGCACCTGATTGAAGTGGAGGCAGCACATCTGAGTTGGTGGACTGAGACTGGTTCCGTATACAGATAAAGCTATATGCTCTCTGAAGAATGTGACGATCCAGTGAACTGCTGTTTGTGATTACAGACACAGGTACACATAAAGGTATGACTACATGTATGTGCAGCGGAAGACACACAAAGGGACACCATACCAGGAACTTCTGTTGTATTACATGGCAGTCAAGACTTTGGAACACAGAATGAGCATCTTTCTCCCTCCCTCCCTTCAGATAGCTACAGATGGCAAACTAACCTAAAGAACCAACATAATCACCTTTCTGCTGTAACTATTATGTATATTAACCAAGCACACATAAATAGGGCAGAACACATGACATATTTTTCCCTGGTTTTCCCCTGGTTACCACCACACAGACACAGTCTGAACTGTAAGCCCGTGCAGAAGCTACACGCTTCTGCACAAAAAAAGAGTGTTAACCCCTGAAAGAGTCTCAAAATTAGCGATATTAATGACTAAACATGTATTTCATGCAAAGTTAAAACTGCTACTGCTGTCACATGCCATTCCAGAAAACTGAACTTAGTAAAACGCGTAGATTTAGAAAAAGAAGGTACATACTCAAAAAACCATTATTCTGATGTCTTCAGCTAACACCTACTCCCATTCTTCCTTCATACAACACACAGAAGCTAGCTGTCTTGTTCTACAAATAATAAAAAAAAAAAGTTCTCTCTCCAGAGAAAATACTTTTATATTCAAGACTATCTTACGCTGTCATTTACTCCCTCACTAAACTCACTTATGTTTCTGCTGACAGTCCTCACGGCAAGATACGATCTTTACTCTGCAATGTGAAATGGTACTTGGCCTTACGTACACAAGACACATCTTTCTTTGGCTGCATAAAGAAAGAAGGAATTACGTAGACTCCTGAGACAGAGTCCTCATAGGAGGACAAATTATATAAGCCATATCACAATTACATATAACCTTGCTGTCACACAAAATAGCTGCAGCTATCACAGTGCTGTCAGGCTCCAGCAAGACATTAAGATGGTGTAAGTACACATCTGAGCTGTTTATTTTTTGTTCTGTTGCCAAATTCAATGCCTGGAGGGTATGGGATGCCATTAGACAGCTTTAATTCTGAGTTGACAAAATATTTTCAGTTGCAAAATAACAATTTCAAATGCAAAAGTGATGATGTTTAACATCAGGTGATTTGAAATTGCTACCCAATATCTGAGAAGTCTAGAACATGCAATGAGTACCCATAAACACTTGACAAAATTTAAGGTATTTTATTTGCATCAGTATGGGCGGGTGGGGGTGGGGATGGGGGTGGAAATGCAGGAAAAACTCCAACACACCTCCGGGACAACTACCATTACCAACTGTTAGCTAGACCTCTATGAATAATGATTGAAGAAATAAGCACCTGTACTGTCATCTTTACACATCAGAATCCATACCTAAACCAGGTAGCTTCAGGATCTGATTTAACTTCTTAAGCTGGACGCTAGTCTTTTAGGAATTAACACAGGGTAGAGGGATTCTCTAGGCTTCAGAGCAGAAGCCCAACTGACAATAGCTCTAGGTGACCCCTAGAAAAGCTTCCCTGCATGGCTAGAAGTCTCCTTGTACAGGCACTGAACTCTGTTATCTGAAGACAGGCAGTACAACATCCTCTTGTCTTCAGTTCCTCTCACACAGCTAAGGCAGAGTATACTTCAAAAGCCTTAATTTCTAAGCTAACTCAAAGGAAGCAGTGCTCAATTTTCCACTTACTTTTCCAAATCCTGTTCTCAATAAATACAAAGCTTTTCATTTTAGAAAACAAGACTTTAAGGTACCATCACATGGTACTTCAAATTCTTATTGCTCTTTGGAACTAGACCATGTCATTGGCCTCTCAGACATCCTGCATCAGAAAGTATAACAGGATATTTGGTGATATTAACTTTTAACTTCTGAAGCAATACCAACTTAAAATACAACTTCCACACTGTTCATTCCCAGTCTTACCCGTTCTTGCCTCAGAGCAAGCAGGACCTGTGTGTGTGCATCCACTGTTGAACTAGAATTAGAAACCGATCCACTTTTAAAAAAGAATAAAACCAAATGTATTTGCATTATTTGTCCTAGACAGACTAGTCCCTTGAGTTTACAGTCCAACCCTCCAAAACCTGAATCCATATTACTGCTATTTGTATTATTGTAAAACCATAAGCTGAAGATCAGAGTTCATCTTGCAACTGTTAGACAAATTTGACAGCTTTCTTCTCCCTTTGTAGACTGTACTACATTAAGTAAAGATCACAGTACAACACTTCAGAAGATAAGCAACATGTCAGAAGGCAATGCACAATTCCAGAAAGCTATGTCATACAGAAATGCAGTTTGAAAGTAAAAGTATGGCTGAGCTGTATGAATTAAATAGAAAACCAAACAGGTGAGTCTGAATGTTCCTTGCCCATTAGGGTGTGTTATTTGATCATATGCTAACATTACAAAATGTTAAGAGAGGCTACTTCTGTAAGGACAAAACCTTTTCATTCCTGACGTAGCCAAGAGAAAGAAAAGTGGCTGTACTGAAAGAGTACTCTTCAAATTTTAGTTTTCTGTTAATACATTATAGAACCAATGTAGACAACTTACTGGATCAGAAAAAAACCCCAACCGCTTCTCATATATTGCATTATTTCTCATGAAATTACTGTGTAATTGTAGTAAGATTCATTAAAATTTATATTCCGATTCTGTGTATTTTCTTTCACACTACACTACATAATCACACACATGGAAGCATAAAAGGTCAGTACTGCTCAGACACATCAGCAAGTATCTGCACATGGAAAAAACATAAATCCCTGACACACAAGAACACCATGAGACTGTCATTTCCAGTAGTCTCTGAAGCTTAAATTCCTTTGACTTTGAATAGGACTTAGGTTCACAAGCAACTTCGTGCTACTGAAAACTTACTAATAACCTGATTTCAGGTATGATACACCTCAAAAAAATGTGCTTTATGTTAGAATCCACTAGTCTCTTCTGTGAAAGGTATTTAATATTCTTCTTCCATCTGTTAAACAGTATTTATAAAACAAAACACTTCAAAAATTGTGGTAGACTCACATTACTAATGTAAACTCTTGATGTGCTTTTGCAAGACTGTTTTATCCCAGAACAAAGTGAAGTAACAGATAACTAGACACACCGGGCACAAATGTAAACCTGCAGCTGTAATGAAGACCTACTGTTAATACTTTATTTCACTTGCACCATTCATAGGCTACTTGGGTTAACAACAAATTTACACTTAGCTGAAATAACCATTACCGAGTTCTGTTTCTGACACCTGCAATGAAACAGCAGATACTCTACTTCACAAAGAAAACTGTTACAAAAAATAATAATAAAAAAAAGACAAAGCACATGCATAGAGACATTGCTATTGAAAACCACCTAAATCCAGCTTTGGCCAGTTGTATATGCATGCATATTACTGAAAAAAATAAATTATTAGTGATAAAGTAAGAATTTAACATTGGCATTATAAGAATGCACGGATATAGGGAAAACATAGACTAAAGCTGTTTTCAAAGCAGGTCTTGCAGCAATGCGTGCACTATGCTAAACTACAAACCATCAGCTAAGTTTCTTTAGCTCATTCGATTTATCATTTCACAAATGAAAAAGCAGTACACAGCTCCAGAGAAATGAAAACCTCAACTAACTATTGCAAGTTAGGCATTAGAATTCGTGAGTCGGTGGGGAAAACTGCAAGTTAAACTGCAGTGTTAACTTTTAAAAAAGCACTGTGGCACTTTCAATAACCAGTTGTTTGAATTCAGAAATGCTCAAAACATTTACACCTCAGTTCAGGATGCTGACACAGATAAAACACATATGTAAACATGGAGGGTAAGCATTCACAGTCCACAGCAGAAAACCAAGTAAGAGACAACTTGCTCTTACAGTAACAACATCTTTGAAGAACAGCATTGTAAATAACATTCATAATCATCAGAAGGCAGCGGCAGAAGATAGAGCAGAAAGTGTAACAAGTAAAAATCCCAAACTTCTGTTACAAACAGTGCTAAAATTGCCACGGGTGTCCCCCAACCTCCTATCTGCACAAATTTTTAAACACCAGGAAAAGATAAGTCAAAATCAAATTACCAGGACATCATACATTCTGTCCATCTAGAACTGATAACATCACCACTAGAGAAAACAAGCATGCAATGCTCTAAGCGCACACAAAAATGTTTTAAGAGAACACTGTCATCTGTTCTATGGCCAAAACTGCTTTTCATTTCAGTTCCCTGGAACATGGCTTGCTGATAAAGTTTTGAAAGATTATTCTTATTAACAATTATTATAAGTAGGCAGAATAGGCCTTTCAGTAATAAACCTAAGAGCTAGCTGTCTGTTGTGCAAACACAGGAGAGTCCTTATGTTAAAGGACTTACAGAAATAAACATATGAATGTAAATATAAATAGGGAAGCACAGTGACACAGACACAGTATTTATCAGTGTGGCAAAAAATGATTTCAGGAAACAGCTTTTGTCCAAAGATACTGGCCAAACAGAAAAAAACCCAACCAACTTTTCCCTATCTCCAGCACTGAAAGTAAATAAACTGATCATACATGTTCAGAAATCCCACACTCTGGGCAGTAACTCTCATCACAGAGAAACCCTATACCTCTTAATAGTTCTCAAGTGTATGAGACAGTATTTTTGCAAAAGATATGTATGTATTGAACAACTATTTTACAGATTTTTCAAAGAGGCAAGTCAGTATGGAAAGACAAGTAGCCTGGTTTGAAAACAAAGTAAATGGGAAATACAGCCTGACAGCACTGCTAAACTGCTGGCAGGAAATCAGGCAGCATAACACAGAAAGGATGGAGACCTTACTTTTCCGAACTATGCCTGCTGCTACACTCTCCTCTCACTGTTACAGAATGATATGCAATTGGCCCTCTTCTGCCACAACACCCTGCTGGCTCATGTTCAACCCGTTGTCCGCCAGGACCCCCAGTAGCTTTTTTTGCAAAGGTGCTTTCTTTCTAGCCAGCTGGTCCCCAGCCTGCACTGACATACGGGGTTATTCAACCCCGTCTGGAGGACTTTGCATTTGCCCTTAATTTGATGACATTCCTACCAGCCCATTTCTCCAGTTTGGTTGGATCCCTACAAAGCCCCAGCTCCATTCTCCAGGTTATCTAACCATTCCCTACAATCTGTTATCACTCAAAAACTTGAGGAGGCACTCTGTCTAGGTTGTCAATCAAAACAGTAAACTACTGACTCAGTATCAATCCATGAGGGATGCCATTAGTCATCAGCTACAAGTTGGACTTTGCACCACTGACAACTCTTTGAGCGCAATCATCCAATCAGTTTTCCACTCAACTCATTCTCCACTTCTGAAGTCCACATCGCACCCAAGCTTTGTTTTATTTCCTTTCACATTTATAAAAGGTCAGCACTACAGAGCCAAAATCGTAACTGCAGCTTTTACGAACAAAGACGACAAAATAGCCTGAAGTATCACTATCTCACACCATCATTCTCACAGGTACCAAACAATTACACTGGTTTTATTCATTCTGTCACACAATACTCACATATCAATCACTGTCTGAGCAAAACTTCCCCATCATCACATTCCACTAGTTCAGAAAGGAAAATTGTGAAGCCTTATTTGAAGCAAGTGGCACAGTGTTGTAACAAAATATAATGAAATAGCTGTATTAGATAAGGATATTACTCTATTATTTAACTTTACTACATACTTCTGTGACTTACAGCTACAGTGCAACTGTCAGAGGAAGCTAACCACCAGAATCACCACAGACATAGAACAACCTTTCTTGAACTAGATGAGAAGCAGGGAGCTACACATAAAAGCAAGTCTCGTGTATTAGAATGAAGTGTCTGCTCTGTGTATTTCTCCTCCACTTAGAAAAACAAATTACCTAAACATAAAGAAAACAGTCTGCTTTAAAGGGTCAGTTAGGAGAGTAACATAGTTATAACAGTGAGTTGATTTGATCTTGAGTGAAATACTATGAGAAATTTTGGCTGTCTGCACTGCGGATTGGTTTACATCTGCAGAGTGGTTTTGAGGCACCTTCCCAAACAATCCTGGTTTGCTGTGTGCTGCTTCATTTCACTGAGAGCCTTCCGTGTATATCACCTAGATATCTCCTGGAAAAAAACTAAACACAGGCTCTGATCTACTTGTCACAAAATGCACTTCAACCTCCTCACCCCGAGAACAAAAAGGCCTGAACCAATTACTGGTATGAACAACTTCAAAATACATCCACAATGCAAAACAATTGGTCCAGAGGATGAGATTAAATCTAGACTGAAGTAACCCTAGATGCACAGAGATGTAGGGACATTAACACTGCTTTTAGTAATTAATTCCTAACGTAGCAAATTAATTGTTAGCATAAACAAAGTCATAAGTGCTTCTGGCAATAGTGTCACTACAGATATGGATCCAAGAAAACATGCTACAGTCGGATGCAACAGCTGGCAGATTTCTTCAAATAGCTATAAAACCAGGAAGAGATAATAATGGTTTTGATTGGATAGTGGGATATGTGGACTGGACAGAAAGGGAGGGTGGGGAAATGCCACAGATTCAACTGATTCAGTTCATATTTAATAAAGGAGACAAAAGACTGACATCTAAAAATACATCAGGGTCAACACTCGAACTGATAGTGTCATTCAAAGAACAGAAAAAAGCTGTTTAAAAAAACAATGAAAAACTGATCAGAATGAAATTTAGGCTGGAGATTATGACATCTCCAATAATCAAAAGAGTGAGACTATGAACTCTCCAAGCAAACAGTTTGAATAAAAATCTGCTAAGTTTTAAGAAGGAGCTTGATCAACTTGATGTGATTACTTGCAACAGCCAACATTTTATTTTACACAATTCAGAAGGTCACTATACTTCTACCAGTATGAGACAGTCAGGCTAAGCCGGGTAGGCTTGAATGCACACAATCCCAAACAAACCCAGAGTACTATCAATTCTATATCTGACTTTTGGTGAGAGAAACCACACTGAACATGGTGGTAGCTCAAAACTAGGAGGCTAACAATGAAACTAAAGATTTCCTTTTTTGCTGATTCAATCCATCATACAAGAGCTTTTCTGCCAGCATAAATATTACATCCTGTCTCCAATAAATACAAAAACAGTGCCCTAGAAAAATACTAGAACTTACCCAGATTCACAGAAATCATTGCAATAGCCACACTGCTCAGTCTTTTGCATTATTCTGGAAGCTCCCTCTCCTTCCCAACATTGCTTTCTAAGGAAACATGCCCAGAGTTACAGGTTCAGCTTGAAACCAGAGAGGTAGTATCTATCTACTCCTGTCGCTTTTCTCATTATGTCAGCATTCCACCTCTCTGAACTTGCCCTGTGAATTTACCGCTTTTTAAAGAGTAAGCTAAAGAGAAAGATGCCAAGTAGAGCACTGGTAATTATACTGCTGTGCTTTGCTTCTCAACTACCCTTCTAAGGAATCATTTGAAATGTAAAGTTAAGACAACCAAAACACTTTCTTCTTTTCAGGCTCTTCTCTACTAGAGTTAACAACTGTCATATTCTACCCTCTCCTTCCCCACCAATTTCAGAGATTAAAAAAGTCTACAGTTCAGCAGACTCTGCTTTTTTGCTGAAGCAGTTAGAATATTCTCAGTGTTTTCCGAGACCTCTTCAGCCTTCCTTAGTCCTTCTCTTCCAATGAAGAGTGAAATTACAATTTTCCCTAGAAAGGGGACATAGTTTTTTACATATACTTTCACTGAAAATGGTAGCAAGCATAATGGATCATTGCTTCTGTCAGTACCACCTTCAGGTCAAATTTAGAGAAAAGCTAGCTTGAACAAAATATAGATGAAAACTAACATAACATGGCAAAGATAGAGGCTAGCTAGCCAAGATACATTTTTTATAACAGCCTCTTTCTCCTGAGCTCCCTCCCAATCCTACCTTTTTTTAATATCACTCTTCCCCAAAATACCCACCCCAGAGGGTTACTTCAAGGTGGAGGAACTATGTGCATCCCAAAGCAATGAAATTTTCTGATTACTTCGCCTTCATCAACTCAGCTTGTCAGAAAAATCAGAAAACAAACAAAAAAAACCAACCCTACCAAAACAAATGACTCCCCCACTTGCCCTGAATTATGACAAGGTTAAAATAAAAAATGTATTTTCTTATTACTAATATGTTTCTAAGTTATTCTACAATATTTTGGAAAAAGGAGCTATCATAAATCAACACTGATATATATGTTCCCCATCTGTAAGCGCTGGCACAGCCTCAACCAGATTTATCTAAAACAAACATCATAAGAACTACAATACTGACATTTTTACTGTAGTCTGTAGAAGACTGTCAGAAGGGCATTGCACCACAATGCCAGATGACCAATACTGTTTAACTAAAAAATAAGCTACAAAGGATTATTTCCTATGCAGCCATAGGAAAGGAGGACTTTACAAAGTAATCTGAGGACAATCAGGTAATACCAAGTGAAAGGAACGTGCACAAGCCTTTTACAGAGACCTGGTGGAGTAAGAGGAGGTCAGGAGAGTCTAAAGAGGCAGTGGGGAGTCACAGCACACTGTGAGGAGGAGAGAAGCTGGTGAAGTCCTCCACTGCCAAACCGATAAACTAATGAGTTAATTGGGGAATCAACATTTTTAAAGGATTCAAGAGAAACACCTATTGTATTTTAAACAAATGGGATTACATAAATTAAGATATGAAAGGGTAAAGACCTGGATAAGAATATAATCTACCCTCCAAATCTACAGAGCTTCCCTCTTCTCCAATTAGACAAAAAAAGTATTTTATGACAACTTCAGTTTTAGGCCAGATTATTTGAGTATTTAATTTTAATTCCTAGAAAGTATATGTCTTTCCAATAAGGAATAAAAATTTTTCAAATCACTATAAAAATAGTCAATAATACATGAAGCAACACTACACAACAGTACCCATTAAGGTCTTTCCAACATCAGCCATCAACCACAGTAAAGTCTGAAAGAACACACTACCTACCCTCTTTGAAACAAATCCACATTGAAGAATTTGTGGAGCTCCACGGAGAATTCTACCATAGCCTGAACTTCACTCATGTTTATGAGGATGAAGAAGTCAAAACTTGTCAGCACCTTAATTACTGAAAACAAACAGAAAACAAACTTTTTAGGACACAAGCTGGGGATAATGCCTATCTGGTCCTTAAAAAGGACAAAACTACACATATTTTTTGCAACTTCCTTAAATATACAGGCCCTAGGGTAAACAAGAATATAGGATGTACCAAATCTAGCCCACAGTAACTTCTATCTTTGTTGCAAAGTAATCAAATGTTATCAGAGAAGTATCACAACACACCATCAGCATAATACAATCCTGCACTTACTGATACCTACACACTGCAGCTCTGCTCTGGTACTTGGCTGGAGAGGGAGAAATACTGCTGACAAGGAGAACAAGAGCACGGTCTGCTTCCAGCCCTTGTTGAAGCAGAATGACTATGCAGGCAGCAGTGCCTCAACTCTGACATGAGGACAGGCACAGCTGAATTACAGTGTGGCCAAACAGTGCAGAGAAAGTGCCTGACAGGTCACGTAGGGCTTTAGATGAGGAGATTCTAGAGGGAAGGCAGGAGTTAAGAAGGGCAACATACCCATTTTTAGTCAATCTTTGTTAGTAGTAAAGTGTTAATTCTGCCGTCTTTGCAGCCACAGACTGGCACCTTCCTGCAAATATACAGCTGCCTGCTGAAGACATTACGGAGTTCTGCTGTTTTTCCTTCAACAAAAACAGACTACACTTTCTGCAAACACTTGTCTTCAAAACTACCCAGTTCCTGCAAGCACTGTCTGGTTTGAAGAATAAGCAAATCAAAACCTAAAGCAGACTATCTTTCATGCACATTAGTCCACCTTCTGGGTCTAATGCAGAAGCAATAAACATAAAAAAGCTAGCCTGGCTGGAGCCTGAATGGATTATGGCGGGATTTTTTTTGTTTCTAAACAAAATTTGGGTGTTCGTGAAGCAGCAGGCAATACTACTGAGACTGAAACTGAGTAGCTGGCCAAAAAAGACATTGCCACAGCACGTTTCAGTCACCTGAAAGCAAAGTTACCTTTAGGAGCTACATATAGCTTACCAACTAAATTATCTTAGCATGTAACTCAAGATAAGATTTACCTTTCTGTACTCACTTTAGAGGAGCTGGAAGGCTTCAAGCACCATAGCACAGGTCTAGATTTTTAACTATAAACAAGAAGTTAATTCTGACCTTGGTTTAACAGCCAATACAAGGACTCTGCATGCACTTTACAAAAACACAGGAACAGTATGTTGCTGAAGTAACAGGGGACAGGGAAAGAGGAATTTTGCTTCTGAAGCTGAGTTATGACAGTGTGAAGAACTCTGATTAAGGGCCCTTACTGCAAGATCAAAACTACAGCATCTAGACGATGCTATTAATCTAGCTTGTCTAAAAATCCTGTCATCATTCAAATCTCAATCAAGGGTTTTCAACAGTTTAATTGAAAGATGCTACAAGTTGTGCTACAGCATGCAGTGTTAGGACTGTCACTGATAACTTACAGGGCTTTGCAACAATTCCCTCTTCCACTGCTTCGTCTATAGGATTGTGTAGGTAAGTCTTCAGTCATCTTTAAAGCTAGAATCAGTAAGTTCTGCACTCTAATTCTCTGGGGTTGCCATTCTGCATTATCATATGTGTATCACCTACCAAAATGCAAATGCATCTTCTGCAAATGGAACTTAACCTGCCACTGAGCAGACTGAGAGATCCTAGACCTGCTGTGACCCCTAGCCGCTGGGCAACAAACCTTGTGGGCTGTGCATAAAACCTGTGATGAAACTGTTCAATTCCTCTGGAAGGAGCCCACTATCAAACACCCAGGAAAAGGCAAAAGGACTTAAAGGATGCCATGGAGCAGTTTCAACCTGCTTGCATTTTTATGAAACTACATTTTCAAGGGAGGAAGACATCACACACCTCTGACTCCCAGCACAATGAGTACCACTGTCTATGTCCCTGAACAGTTTGCCTCCACTAAGAGAACAGAAAACTATTCCTGCAAGAGTTGCTGGGCCAAGGAGTCACTCCCAAATGCTTCAGGGTCCCTCAGGTCACCAGTAGGAAAACTCAGAACGATCCAGTACTAGTGCAATTTGACAAGTTTGAAGGTCCATTTTATGAACAAGTTCATTCAACAAAAAAACCCCAAACAACTTCAAGAGCCTTATCTTGCATTACTGCCAAAAGGGGTGTCTAGTGAACTTGTGGTACTTACACTGTGTCTAACAGGCTCTCACTGGGGCCACTCCCTCTCTTCTCTGTCAAGCTGACTTAGCATCCCCAGTCAGCCCACTAAAAATTGCCTGGGCAAGCAATCCCTGCAGACTGAACACAGGGTCCAGTGAACACAGGCCTGCACAACACAGCACCATGTGTTTTAATCCAGTAACACAGCCCTTGCTCAACTACCAACAGCACTTGGAAAAGTGGCCCCCAAGCCTTGCTCCAGTAGCAACTGCAAAACCAGTAAGTGTTGAGCCACAGTTCAAAAAACAGTGCATCCACAAAGCAACACTGCATGCCACCACAAGTACCCAGGATTGCAGTCTATCAGCTGACCTCTGGAGGATGGCTTTTTCTTTGTCAAGCATCAACTTGTTCCACATGCACCTTAACCTGGGTGAAGGGGAGCATTCACTGCCCTGGGCTGACATAAACCAAATCACTGCTTTTCTGTCAAAGTCTTTCATACCACTGCAAAGGAAAACAGCGTTCTTTTTATTTGTACCATATAATAGAAAGTGTAATGCAGTGACTAAATAAGTAAGAGAAACTCAAACTTGGACAATGTCTTTCATTTTTGTACACTAATCATACAAAAGCTAACAAAAAAATCAAACTCATGTAGAAGTATTTATTTGCATACATTCTACTCAAATTTACAGCTAAACCTCACTAAGTTCAATGACATTTAATGTCTACAACTCATGAGTTTATGGTTGTATTTTGAAGATATAATTAGCATTCAGAAACCAAACTATTGAACTGCACGTTTGTTCTGTCTGCCTGTAAGAAGAATCCTTCAGTAGGAGCTCTTTGCATCTGAGCAACAGAGGTTAATGCAGCATTTAAACGTGTCAGAAGAACCAGTAACAAATGAGAAGAATACCCTAATACACAGGTTAGAACAAACGCAGGGTTTCATAACTTTTAGTAGCTACTTAACACTTACAATCAAAACAGCATTTCAATATTCAAAAATATTTAAGCACTGAGACTGAACATCCCCAATAGTTAAAATGTCATTTAAAGCCACTTGACCTGATACTGAGGGACAAAACTTAACATACAAGCCACTTGATCTTATACTGAGGGACAAAACTGAACATACATTCATACTTCTGGGAGTTTATTTTCTTCAGTTGGAAAATCTCTACATATCCTGGCCAGCCCATGCTGTCCCCACATACTAGCTCACCACTTCTTTAATCACCCAAACTAATCTTTTCTGAGGTTACAATACACACAAGATATCAGATTTTAAAAGACCATCAGAATGAATGTTACTTGATTCTGCTTTCTTCTATATTGGATCATTTTAGTGATACTTTACAGCAGCTGCATCAGAGCATCTCAGAGTGTAACGAAAAGACAGATGGAGGTGTACCTTAGGTGAAACCTCCTAAACCAGCTTTGTCCTCAGAGAAATGCTTGTGTAGCTACTTGCACTGGGAACTGCAAGATAATGCTAGAAACAAAACAACAGTACGTTGGAAGAAAGTCTTACCTCCTCTGATAAATACTCCATTTTAGTATGTTAATTAACCAGTCTTCCAGTTCTTCTCTACTGTTGTTAAAAACATACTGCTTGAACTAAAAAACAAACAAACAAACAATGTTTTACTAAGAGCAGTATCTCTAGATCTTTTCAGTATTCATGTTCTTCATTCTCTTTTCCTGAGTCCTAATAAAAGCCTCTTATCATGTCCTCTCCAACAATCATACATGTACCATATACCAGCATTCTCCAATCTCCCTGTGGTTCCTGCACTGCAGTTTTTGGCTTTCTCTAAGTGTAGCAGTCTTATACCTATGTTTCCAAAATAAAGAAAAAAACCCACCACTTTCGTGAAGCCCAAGCTCTGGCAAAGCTGGCATTGCCATGTTCAGGCAAATTAACCCTGTCTTCACCAAGGAATTCTAAAATCCAGCTCCCAGAGGACTCCAGTACGCCCCCAGCCACCGCCCAGCATTCCAAATCTCCAGAGAGACTCCCAGCTCACCAGCAGCAATGTAGTGATGAGCAGGTAGGAGGACATTCGGCCTGAGTCATCAAATACAGCTCATGCCTCCACACAGTCCTACACAGCTACCAGGGAGGAGACGATTTACAAAAATAGGCTAGATTAAATTTTCCCGGAAAATCTTGTGTCCCTTCCCCTCAGCAGACAAAATTTCGGGGACAAGGGGGAGAGCCCTAAGACCAGAAACCCACTTCCCTAGAGCAAATGTTACCAGTAGGTCAATGCTACCTAATACTCTGAAATTCTCCTCGAAGCTCCTGGTAAACCACTACCTTAAAACCGTTTGTTAAGAATTAGTCCACCTCTCCTGTATTCTTAAACCATTAGAGTTATTTTAAAAATACCCTAAAAAATAAGAAAAGTCTCCCTTTTATTCGATGACCTTTAGATTTTGGACACCAAGAAAAGAGAATGCTTAGTTATCCCTTCTTAGAGGAACTCTGCATTCTTTCTGTACCTATGTTTCAGAGAAATACAAACACAAAATCTATCACAGATTGCACAGGCAAGCCATGAAAATAAACTGGGTTTGCCTTAGCTTCAGAGAGAAGAAAACAGAGAAAGCGCAGCATAATAAAAGTACATTATCCCTAATATTTTAAAGCACAAATCACTTGTTTATGTCATGTGTGACTCTACATCTTTGATACTACAAATTATCAATAATGCCCTGGTAAAATCCTGGTAACATAACACTGCATTGAAATGCCACTGACATCTATTCCATTTATTTAACAATGCAATACAGCCTGTGTTCATACCAGTTCTCTTTTAAAAGGATTAAAATCTTTTTTAAAAGACAGAGAGAGAAAACACGCAAAATTCTGAGTAGCTGAACTTGTTCTAACCTCGATTTAGTATTTTATATTCAGTGGAAGACAAAAGCAAAAATACAGAATCCTACAACTGAAAATCAACAAAATGTTTATTTTCTTCCAGTTTTCTTCTAGCTGCTCATTCAATACAGTCTTCAGTTAATTTATTTCTTCTGAGTTGCTGTAGGAGCTTTGATAACCTCCATCCCTGACCTTTTTTTTCCCTGTCCTCTTCTCCTCAGAGATCCCGCACCTGCCAAGACAAATTCAACTACCATCTATCTCTGTGCTGATGACTCACAGGTTTGTCCCCCCACCTGAGAACTGTCTTCAATTCCAATTTTAGCTGCTTCTTGGACACAGCCTTCAGCTGAAACTCAATGTAGCAAAAACAGAGTTCTTGACCTGACCTGCAAGGCTATTCCTAACACCTACTTTCTGAGTATGCACAATAGCAAAAATCTGACTGTAAACCTAGACAGTAGTTTCCATTTCGTTTTCTCTGGGTTCTCACAGACTTTGGCAAGACACTGCACAAAACCTGCCAAGTTTTTCCACATGTGATTAGAAATATGTCCCATCTATCTGTAAGCCAAAACTCATCCAAGCTAATATCCTCTTTTGTTTTAATTACTGCGAGGCTGAAAAAGCATAATTCACTGCATGATTAGTTCAGCATGGTGCTGCAAAGAACCAGCCTGTTATTTTGATCATTTCACCTCTCTCTCTGCATCCCCTGCAGAGAGACCCTGGACTACTGCATCAAGTATAACCCTCTTGTCCTTTGAAATCCTTTCGCAGCTGTGCAGCACCCGGTATCACACTGTCCTGGTTGAAGACCAGAGCTTTCCAGCACTACAAATAAACTCTGGTCCTCTGTAATTGAAAAGGTGAGGGGGTAGAAAAGATATGCTAATTGAATTTTAGATTGCATAATCATCATGTTGTAAAACAAGGAAACAAACAATAAAATCCCTTAAGTGGAGATATCTAGTATAACCTTATTCAATTAATCATCTCAATTTTATAAAGATAACATCATTGCCAGTCAAAAAGACAAAAGAACAAACTGCTTTATATCAGGATTTATTAATTAAATTATTTTTACAGTTTCACAGTTCTAAATAATTATATGAATGTAAATAGCCACAGGTACTTAAATACAGTTAAACAATGGCCTAATTTCATGGGCTTAGGGCAAAACTCAACTATTACTATTTTCTTCTCGCCTGGTTCTCCAAGCCTAGATTACTTCCCAGCCTGCCATTACAAGGTTTGATTCACCAATTCTAACAAAACTAATGCACGGTATCTATGACATTTTAATGGGCTAGATAAACAACCAGCTTAATCAAGCATTAAAATTCAAATTTTCCTACTTTTTACTTTAAATTTAGCACCAATATCTGGTCCTTTATGCAGCACACTGATAAAAACAACACACTCGCTACTCTTAGCTGACAACTTGATTATTCCCACTGAGCGTGGAAGTCATTAATATGTTGCATTTATTTCTTTTCTTCTCCCCTATTAATAGATCATGTATTTGATACAGTAATTCATCTTGAACATTTATTAGGCTTATTCCCTTCTGTCTGTCTGACAAATGACATGTTATTTCTAAGCTTCCTCATTAAAAAGTTTAACATGAAAAGTTCTGTGAGCAGCACTGTTAAAAGCTTGCTTTCCTACCAATGTGTCCTTCTCCCTCCACCATGACAGCCCCTACTTTTTATGGCTCCTTAACTAGGCAGAAGATTGCACACCCTGCAAATACAACAAAGCCATATCCACAGCAACTGGCCAGCTGCTGCAAAACAGACCCCATGCTAGCAGACTTCTGTATTTTTCCTCCCAGTATGGTGACTTCAGCGTCCTCTCTCTTCAGCCACCAATTTACACAGAACAAAAACTTCATCTTTGAGATCTCCTCTTCCACATTAGGCTGAACTGAACAATGGTTCCAACAGTAATTTGTGAAGAAAGAGGAAACAGAACATGAGCAAACCAATGAATGTTTTATTTGCCTTCTGCGAAGACTTTCCCTAAGAAAAAAACCCCACGTTTTAAAAGTCATGTCTAAAAGGGTATGAAATAACTGGCACCAACATGACTGCCTTTCAGTCAGAACCAGCAAAACGCAGCATTTTGATGAAAAGCAGTGTCAGTTCAGGATATGTGCTACCACATTTAGCCAGCCTTTGTCCCACTTTGATCCTGCATGCTGGCTGAGCAAGAAAAATGAACCAAATACTGCTACACTCTCACGCTAAGAACCAAGGAGAGCGGACAGGGTAAATCAGCAGTTAGGCTGTCCATTCACCATCCAGCTACCTTAACAACAGGGATGAAAATAAAGAGAAATGCCTCCAACTAAAGCAGAAGTAATGTATCTAGAAATACATCTGTAAATCAATTAATTACTTATTTTGCTTATAAACTTCAATTAATACAATCTATCTATCTTTTCCTAAAAATCCTAACAGAAGAGCAGTGCAGGAGAAAAAGAAAAATGAAGTGCTTACTCTAAATCAGGGGTCCTCAAAGTACGGCCCTGCGGGCCGGATACGGCCCCCCAGGGTCCTCAATCTGGCCCCCGGTATTTACAGACCCCCCCCGCCGGGGGTTGGGGGGGAAACCAAGCAGCCGCAGATGGCCTGCTGCCACTTCATCCGTGTGCCTGACCCCCTGTTTAAAAAGTTTGAGGACCCTTGCTCTAAATACTTAATAAAAGTCTTAATTAAAAGGGAGTCACATGAGGTATGCCGCCTTCTGGGAGCCAAGATCCAAGATGTTGCCAAGAGGGTGCCACAGTTTGTCAAGAGCACGGACTGCTATCTATCCACTGTTGCTCTTTCACATGGATACGAATGACACCTGGGCAGACACCAAGGATGAATATAAAGCCCTCGGGGTGCAAGTGAAAAACTTTGGTGGCCAAGTGATTTTTTCTTCTATTTTACCAGCAAGGGTGCAGGCTGAAACAGACATATAATGCACATCAACTTCCGGCTTTGTGGCTCATGCTGTTGTGAGGGTTTTGGCTTCTACGACAACGGGACATTCTTTGACTATAGCCTGTTACAGAGGGATGGGATCCACCTGTCTAGAAGAGTCAAGGGAATTTTCGGCAGCAGGCTGGCCAGCTTGGTGAGGCGGGCTTTAAACTGAAGGACTCAGGGGAGGGGTCCAAAGTGGCAATGCTCACACCGTCACATCCAAGTGGGGAGTAAGTCAGCCCAACCAGAGCAGCGCCATATGTTCCTTAGCTGCCTCCCAAGATGAGAACCTAAAGGCCAGCCACCTCAAGGGTGCACGTGGCTATGGTGGGTCCTCTCGTACCCCTCCTGGGAAACCTGCACATTCGATTACCTCTCTGAATTGCCTGTACACCAACACACACGGCACGGGGAATAAACAGGAAGAATTAGAGATCTGTGTGCGGCCGGAGGGCCAGGATCTCATTGCAGTTACAGAGACCTGGTGGGATAGCTCGCCTGACCGGAATGCTGTTGTGGATGGCTACATACGTTTAAGGAAAGATGGGCCAGCAAGAAGAGATGGTGGAGTTGCTCTTTATGTGAGGGAGCAACTAGAATGTATCGAGCTCTCCCTAGGGGTGGATGCAGAACGAGTCAAGAGCTTATGGGTAAAGATTAAGGGCCAGGCCAACATGGGGGACACCATCGTGCGTGTTTGCTACAGGCCACCTGATCAGGAAGAGGAAGTCAATGAGGCCTTGGAAGTAGCCTCACGATCACAGCCCCTGGTTCTCATGGGGGACTTCAGCCACCCTGATATCTGCTGGAAAGACAACACAGCTTGGCACACACAGTCCAGGAGGCTCCTGCAGAGAGCACTGACGATAACTTTTTGACACAGGTGGTGGAGGAACCAATGAGGTGAGATGGGCTCTCAGGCTTTGTCTTCACAAACAAAGAAGGGCTGGATGGGAATGTGAAGGTTGAGGGCAGCCTTGGCTGAAGTGACCATGAGATGGTGGAGTTCAGGATCCTGCATGGAAGAAGCAAGGCAACAAGTAGGACTGCAGCCCTGGACTTCAGGAGAGCTAACTTTGGCCTCTTCAAGGACCTACTTGGAGGAATCCCATGGGTTAGGGCTCTAGAAGGAAGGTAGGAGGGTCCAAGAGAGCTGGCTTATATTCAAGCATCACTTCCTCCAAGATCAAGATAGGTGCATCCCCCTGAGTAAGAAATCAAGCAAAGAGGTCAGGAGGCCTGCATGGATGAGCAAGGGAGCTTCTGGCAAAACTCAAACAGAAGAAGGAAGATTATGGGATATGAAAAAAGGGATAGGGCACTTGTGAGAAATACAGAGATGTTGTCAGAACATGCAGGGAGGTGATGAAGAAGGCTAAAGCCCATCTGGCATTTAATCTGGCGAGGAAGGTCAAGGACAACAAGAAGGGCTTCTCCAAGTACATCAGCAGGAAAAGGATGACTAGGGAAAATGTGGGCCTGCTGCTGAATGAGGTGAGTACCCTGGTGATGAAGGCAGAGTTACTGACTGCCTTCTTTGCTTCAGTCTTTACTGCCAATACCAACCCTCATGTTCCCCAGACTCTGGAGCCAAAAGAGAAAGTCTGGAGAAAGGAAGACTTTCTCTTGATCAAGGAAGATCCCGTTAGAGATCACTTAAGCAAACCTAACACCCACAAATCCAAGGACCCCAACAGGATGCACCCCCGAGTGCTGAGGCAGCTGGCAGGTATTATTGCTAAGCTACTGTCCATCATCTTTGAAAGGTCACAGAGGACAGGAGAGGTGCCTGAGGACCAGAGGAAAGCCAATGTCATTCCAGTCTTCAAAAAGGGCAAGAAGGAGGACACAGGAAACTACAGCCTAGTCAGCCTCACCTCCACCCCAGGAAAAGTGATGAAACGGATCATCCTGGAGGTCGTATCTAAGCATGTGGAAGAAAAGAAGGTCATCAGGACTAGTCAACATGGATTCACCAAGGGGAAATCATTCCTCACTAACGGAATAGCCTTCCATGATAGAATGACTGGCTGAGTAGATGAGTGGAGAGCAGTGGATGTTTTCTACCTTGACCTCATCAAGGCTTCTGACACTGTCTCCCAAAACACCCTCATAGGTAAACTCAGAAAGTGTGGACTAGATGAGTGGGCAGTGAGGTGGATTGAGAACTGGCTGAATGGCAGAGCTCAGAGGGTTGTGACCAGCAGCACAGAGTCCAGCTGGAGGCCTGTAGCCAGCGGTGCTCCCCAGGGGTCAGTACTGGGTCCAGTCCTGTTCAACTTACTCATCAGTGACCTGGATGAAGGGACAGAGTGTGCCCTCAGCACGTTTGCTGGTGATACAGAACCGGGAGGGGTGGCTGATACACCAGAAGGCTGCGCTGCCATTCAGCAAGACCTGGACAGGCTAGAAGACTGGGCAGACAGGAACCTAGTGAAGTTCAACAAAGGCAACAGTAAGGTTCTGCGCCTGGGGAGGAATAACCCCACACACCAGTACAGGTTAGGGGCTGACCTGCTGGAAAGCAGCTCTGAGGAGGGGGACCTGGGAGTCCTGGTGGACAGCAAGGTGACCATGAGCCAGCAGTGTGCCCTGGTGGCCAAGAAGGCCAATGGTATCCTGGGGTGCATTAGGAGAAGTGTGGCCAGCAGGTGGAGGGAGGTTATTGTTTCCCTCTGCTCTGCCTTCATGAGGACACATCTGGAGTGCTGTGTCCAGCTCTGGGCTTGCAGTTCAAGAGAGACAAGGAACTGCTGGAGAGGGCCCAGCAGAGGGCTGTGAAGATAATTAGGGGACTGGGGCATCTCCCTTGTGAGGAAAGGCTGAGAGAGCTGGGCCAGTTTAGCCTGCAGAAGAGAGGACTGAGAGGGGATCTGATCAATGTCTACAAATACCTTAAGGGTGAGTGTCAAGAGGATGGAGTCAGGCTCCTTTCAGTGGTGCCCAGTGACAGGACAAGGGGCAACGGGCACAAACTGCAATGGAGGAAGTTCCAGCTGAATATGAGGAAAAAGTTCTTTGAGGCTGGCAGAGCACTGGAACAGGCTGCCCAGCGAGGCTGTGGAGTCTCCTTCTCTGGAGACATTCAAAACCTGCCTGAATGCATCTCTGTGCAACCTGATCTGGGTGAAGCTGCTTTAGCATGGGGTTGGCCTAGCTGGATGTCCAGAGGTCCCTTCCAACCCTGACCATTCCGTGATTCAGGAACTTTACATAAAAAGCATATAATGATCTTAGAGTAAAGAAAAAAAAAATAATTGCTAGCTATAGTATTTTGGCTTAAAGAACAAACTGCATAGCTTAATACAGTCATCTCAATCTCAAGAACTTACAAAGGATGCACTAGGTTAGAATTAATAAAGTAAGAGAGCGAAGCTTAGTAAAATAATTTGATTCTGCCCAACTGAATGGTACTTCATAAAATATTAAGGGTCTGTTTTGGCATAAGAACATACTTCATTTTCCTACTTATGCAAAGGAAGAAAGTGTGTCTCTTTGAACTCCATGTCCCAAGCAATGCCATTAAATGAAAAATAACTCTCACATGGATGGATGAATTTGGCATTAAAATGTCTGCAGTGACTGTTAACATCACTACTCTGTCATATTTTATGAATCAGAAGAGTGTCCAAAAGGAAGCTGGTGCAACTTCTCTCCCACCCCAAGCAAACTTAGTATCAAAAAAATAAAGCTTTGATTTCAGAAGAAATAAAAATAAATCTAACCGTACATGCTCAGTAAATTATTTTTAATTTATAATAATTCCATATTATTGTCTTCTGTAAATAAAACAGAGCACAATTTACAGAGTTGACTCATTGTCCCAATATCTGCTCTGAGGTCATGGTTTGACAAAACACTAAATACAGTTTGACAGGTTGGTTTTATATTGGAAGGCTTTATGCCAAATAGTTACTGTCCTTCCTCCCACAGCAGACATTAAGTCAGTGCAGATGATACACCGTGTACTCTTATTAACTTAGGAAAGGTGATAGTTTGCCTGCCTGATCAAAGTTACATTAGGAGATAGTCTGACAGTAAATCTGATCCATCATCAGTGGTCACAAAGCCACTTCCTTGGTAGTTCCTACACTAGTATCATCTGTGGCGATTGGCTGGGTGGGCCAACATGGAAAAACAGTGACTACACTATGAGTTTTATACATATATAAAGTTACTCTAAAAACACACAGGAGTACTGTATGAACACCTAATGTTAATAACCTAATATAAAGTCAGTTGATTTGGGGATGGCTTTACAGTACTACATCTTTAAAAGCTTAATTAACAATTTCACTTTTTTTCTCATGATTTCGCTTCCAGTTTCCTACCATTTTAACAAAAGAAATCAAGGCAATCATTATAGCACATAAATTCAGGTTATATTTCCAGAGTTCTTAAATTATTTTCATCTTCTCATAATTGCTGTCCACTGCCTTTAATTCAATACCCACCAAAGAAATGCTATAGATTCTTATTTTGTTCTTCCTTTTAATGATTTTTCTGACCATAGGTCTTCTGAGACCCTCCCTGCAACTCTTCTGTTACACAAAAAAGCATTAATTTAACAGTCAAAACCATATTATTATAGTACAAAGTGCAATTTAGTTATGGATGTACAATACAGGCCTGAAGTTGAAGGACAATTAAGCAGACATTACAATCAACAACCTAATAGGGTCACAGGAAAAGTATGTCAGAATGTACATTAAAGCTTTTCAAAAACATAAGGTAGCAAACAAATATCTATATGTCAGTTTGGTGTAAGACTTTAAGCTCTCGCTGCTTGCTTACCTTCATACTAAAGAGGTGAGGAAGAGCCATACTTTTCTTTGCAACCTCAGGCAGCACCTCCAGTAACTTATTTCCTGCTTGCCTCTAAATCTAAGAGCACTAAGTTGAAACATATCTAACCTTGTAAGTTTACTTAGCTATTAACAAAACCAGTTAAGCACCAGATTTTAATGCTCTAACCTTGATGTCCCTCTCTCTTTTCTACCATTGAAGTCTAGAGCAAACGAGATCAGCCCCAACAGCTACTAGCAAAAAAACCCAAAAAAGGCAAACAACTCCACACATGCACACACAAAACCAAGATAAATTAAGTCACTCCCTGCTTTCCTTTATCTGCTTTAGAAAAGAAGGTACTAAACACACTACATAGAGTACTGTGTATGCTTTTTGATCAACAAATGTTCAGCAAGAGAAGTTTCCAAAGAAACAAGTGTCAAGTAAAGACACTGATGAGCAGTGGCGGACAACTGTGATCACAGCCTGAACAAAGTGAGCACAGTTCATAATATATGTATGCTATAGGAAGAACGGATGTCAGTAAGCACCACGAGAAAATAGCACCATTATATATTATCAGCAGCAAAGTCTTTAAAGGATTTCTTCCCTCTGCTACCCTTGCAGCCTTGCTGCCACCCACCCCACAAACAGCCCTCTCTCCAATTGTGCTGGCATTTGTGGGGCCCAAAAAACCCACGACCACCAAAACAAACATTTACAGCTACTTTGGAGGTTACTTTGTAATTATTTGGGGTGGTTTGCTTTTTTTTTTTTTTTTTTTTTTTTATTTAAACCACAACATTTCACTTCTTCAGATACAGCATGGCTCCACAAACAGCTGCACTGATACATCTGAAAGAGTACACCAACATTAACATCTAACCCTGAAGAAGCGAGCAAGGTCATGGCAAGAATTTAAGCCAACTTTGCCCATGAAACTACACAAAGTCTTCCACATCAGCAACAGCTTCAGAAGTTTCTGCCCCAGGTGCTCATTCCCATCTTCACAGCCTCAGGACATCGCCCCTGCAACGCTGCCAACGCAGTACTGATGGGACAGCATTTTAAAATTAATTAGTTACCATTTTAGAATCATCTATTTTTTGCGGGGCTTGATCAGATCACTTCCTTATCCTGTTTCACAGCCCAGCTCCACAAATAGCAGTGCCTCTGCAGTGGCGGGGAAGGGAAGGTGCGCGGCAGCATGGCACAGCGCTGGGTTCCACCGGCCAGCTTCCCCTCAGCGCACCATCTCATTAAGCCACAGCCTCGGCTCAGCAAAGCCAGGAGGTTTAAGTGGCTGGGTGAGAGAAAGTGCCCCTTCTCACGGCCATTCCTGAAGTAACTTACCCTCCATTCCTTCCTTATATTCAGTTCAAAAGCTGAAAGAGGAGGGAAACAGTACTCTTCCCTGCCCAGGGAAGGGCACAGCCCCAGAGCCCAACTGCCAGCCCAGGCTAACCTCTCTGCTGGGCAGGGCACGTCCTACTTCCCGCTCCCTCCTCACAGGGCTAGTTCCCCGGGGAGGCAACCTCTCACCTGGCAACCCAGACCCAGGATACTTCTTTCCTGAAGGACGAAGCATGGCAGGCTGGAAAGCCAAGCAGTTCGAGCAGCTCTTTGTCCCAACTGGCCCAGAAACACACTCTGCTGGCAGAGTTACCAACAGACAGATCTGGCGTCAGAGACAGGAACAAATTTTCCTGAAGAAGGGCTTTGCCAACCCCTGTCATGGAGGAAGACAGGGCCACCCTGGTCACCACAGCCTGCTCTACCCCCATGCCCACCTGAGCTCCACAGCCTGCAACCCTCCCAGCACTGGCCTTGCTTACTCCCTGACTACAGCACCAAAACAAAAGTTACTTAAACAGTCTGTATGTAACAGACAAATAGAGCAGCCTTATCAAATTCACAAATTCAAAGTTTTGTTTTTGTTTTGCAGCTTGAAGGCTTTACGCCCCTCTTACCTTCCCCTCCTCGTGTGGCATTTAACTGACAGAATAATGTTGATGCATGACAAGCCACAAAAAAACCCGACACAAACCTAAAATGGCATAGCTGTTTCCTAAATAACGCATCCAAAATAAAACAAGTCTAATGAACACCTTTGTAGCTTCAACAAGGAGACTTGAAGTCAAAATATCAAAACAAAGCAGTAAACCGATTTTCTCCTACCATTTACTTGTCACATTTAGTCAGAAATTCTTGCACTAACATTTTATAATAATTAAATTCCTTACATGCTGCTTTCAAATTTGCTACAATCAGAAGAACCAATACACATAACACATCCAGGGGAGAAAGGCCCAACAACCAGAAACCAAGGTCATCAGAAGCTTTCCCTACCCTGCCGATAGCATAGCTGGTTTGTTTTCAAACAGGTCCTTGTTCACTCCTGTCCTGCTCAAGAAGGACAAACCAACACCTGACCGTACTGACCAGCCATGAAAATTCATCTTTCCATCTAAACTCTGTCAGCTTTGGCACCTTTCATAAGTCAAAAGGCAAGTACACATCTGTTAGAGCTTCTAGTCACCAACCCAAATTAGACCAAATGTTTGTACCATTAGCTAGCACTCCAATTAATTTCAGAGCCATGCAATGTACTTTCCACAGAAGAGGTCATGTCTTAAGAATATGCAAAGCAAAATTAACAGCAGGTAGAACCCAACAGTTCCAAGCTTCTGCCCCAGCAGCAAGGGCTTTCATTAGAAAAAGAAGTCCAGCCTGACACAATGGCTGCAAACTTGGAGATCTTAAGCCTTGACTTCCACCTTTAGGTCTAGTATTGACCACAGCTGTTTTCTCTATGTCATTTTACACGTAAAAGCAGTAAGATGTACGCTTTCTACTATCTATGCCTCATTGTTTTGGCACTTCAAATACCCTCAACATCTTGGCACATTTTGATCTGAATTATTTCACTGAGGTAAGGGTTTTAAGGTCAGAGGTGCATGAAAAGATAGGACCTAGAACTGTCTGATAGCTCATATAATCTCAGAGTTTCCCTAGAAAATTCATAAAAATCTTTAAACAATATATATATATATATGCATTTATAGTGAGCTAGATGGGCCATATATAAATAGGCAGGCAAGCAATATATACTATAGTTTAAAAGTATTAGCTCTGCAACTACTTCTACTACTAAAAGACAGCAGTATAATTACACTATTTAGATGGATTTTTTTTAATACAGAAATATACAATCATTATGCAAAAAAATCATCAATCGACAACTGAAATGACAGCCTGGGAAGAATGTAGTTTCATTCAAAGAAACTTCTTAAACCTGCAGAAGACCAAACACTATTACACTTCTCTTATAATTTTAAATAGAAAGAAGATAAAAGATATATTGCAAGCCATTCTGATACAAAAATTTAAAGGGAACCCTTTCTTATTAACTTCAGAAAATCATCTAAAGCATAAAGAGAATTCAATATTTTATAGCTAGAAAGTGTGATAAGCTTATCTAGCTTGACATGCTGTACACAACAGGTAATTAATGATCTGTCATGATCAGTAAGAGGGATAGATTCACGAGGTTACAACATGTGAATACAGTGTGATTATAGTATGCAGAGCTAGATCTGAAAAACAAGCCAGTTCATTATTTTAAAATGTCAGAAATCAACCATAAGGCTTCCTGCACAACTGATGAATGATGTAGATATCTTCTTAATTCTAAGAATTTGGGGGTGTGGTGTATACAGGTTTCTGATTTATTTTATAAATGAGATTCAGCAAACTATATGCATACATATATATGTACATATATATGTGTATATAGGTATAATTACATAGTACTAGAGGTAACGAATTTATAACTTTTCACTTGAAAATTAAAAAAAAAAAAAAAGCGTAAGTTTTCAGTCTTTCTGGTACAAGCCACAGTTCAGAAATAAGGAAATTTTTAGTTTATTTTTAGGAAGAATTTTGGTAAGGGAGACTTTATATCTTGTTTCCAACAAAATTGCTTCCAAAATATAAAGTTCAAGATTCTTAGAACTGAAAACGTTCCCCATTCCAAAATCTCCAAAGAAAATCCATTAAAAAAGATAACACTGAAAACTTCTAATGAAAAATAGAACTGATGTCATTTCAATCTGCTTTAGCGTTTCCAATTTTTATTCTGCTTGTAAACTGAACTTTGCAAGGCTTCATTCTGTTCCTTATTTCTCTGCCTGTTCTTTCCAAGAATAGTGCTGTCACCGATTTCCTGCTTGAAGTAAATGCAATTTGCTCACCTGACTTCTCTCTGACCCCAAATGATAGCAAACTTATTTCCTCCCTTTCAGATTTTTTTTCTTGTATGCTCTTTGTTGTATACTCTTGTTACCGCAAGTGTTCTATGTATTGTTCTTTGAGGAAGACAATTTGTATGACAGACTTCTACAAATATCAGCAACACCACATTACCGACATACCAACTGCTTTTGCTACAAATGAATGCATAAATATTTAACCGCTATGTTCATAGATCTACAATGATGTACTTTTCTGTACACAGTACTTCATAAGATGTATCCCATGAATGAACACAATCAAAAGGTGCTTAGTAAAATGCTAGAGCAGGCCAAAATCAGCAGATGCTTAACAAACAGAAAAGCATGTGTCTTGCCACACACAGAAAACACACGGTGCATGAATGTCGACAGTATATAAGGATGGCCTAGCTGTGGCAGAAAAACATAGCAGCAGCATTTATTCGGAAACATTCTATAGTCTGACTGTAGCAAGTTTACAAGGGAACAGGAAAAAGTGGCTTTTGAGCAGATTTAACCAGCCAATGCCACTCTCACTGCTGATTTAAAACAGCAAGATTGCGTCTTGAAGGCTCCCACATATAAAGCATTTGAAGGTTGCTATATGAACAAACTTACTTCTAACAAAATTAATCACATTTTCTATGCTTTTTTACTATAAGGGAAAATGAATGGAAGATTAAATAATTCATAATTCAGGAAATTCTAAGTTATGCTTATAGTTTTACCAAAAGAGAAATCGACTGTGCTGGCACTTCACAGGAATACTTGTTTACAAGCTCTCTGACCCAATGGCCTGACAGAGGTACCAGACATAAAACAGTAGGCTGGCAAAACAAATATCCATCACAAACAATTGCTGGTCAACCCGCAGATGCTACTTGTCTATCCTGTCATGAAAACAATTAGAGGACTAGTAAGACTGTATTTTTCCATACAGAGGAAAAGGGGAAGGAGGAAACCCCACACAACAAAAATGCAACTCTTCCTCCTTGGTCAATGAGAGGTATATTCTGCCAAGCCTACCCTGTAGTCTGTAGGAACTGGGAGATGAAAAAGAACAAAAAGATTTCAGGACACAAGATGCAAAGCATTAAGATGCGTCACTTACCAAGCAAGGATGAGACGCACCGGTCTGTATCAATAACAACTTCAAACACTAAACCAAGGTCAAAACTAACAGGAATTCATAACTATTTATTGTAATTCTCACACTGAGGTCCATCTTTGGTGCCAGTTTAACTTTCACATTTGTTCAGGACAGCACCCAGGCCAAGAGAGAGACAACAGGCACCAGTACTCCCAGTGTTTAATTAATAAACATTTTGGTACCTGCCTCCTAGGTTTGTGCAGACCGCTAGGTTCTCTTCAAAGAAATAACAGTACAAGAGTCAGAGCTCAGACAGGACTCCTGTATCTCTACCTCCAATAATTCAAAACCTTGCCACTCACAGTAATCTGCCTCAGCCCTCTGCCAGAATTTTCCTTCCTATCCACCTCCACAGCCAGCCATATGGCTGTGGCATACGTACTCCATTCTAATTACTTTCAGCAGCCTCAAAGAGAACCTTGCACCAAAACACCCGACTGTAACCTGGTGAGAGTGAGATACTGACAGAAACATCCTGCCACAGGGTGTTCACAACATCTTAAGACTACAACAAAGTGCACCAGAACTTCTCAGTCTTCCTCAGTGGAGGACTGACTAGCAAAGTCAACAAGGAATGCCAAAGAGCAATGGATCTCAACTTTCATGTCTCTCCCTGCTTGCGAACTGTATTCACTAATTCTTCCATGTGAGATAAAAATGTAAGAGACAATCCTACAGCTGAACTTTGGAACCCAGGTACTTCCAAGGGAAGTATTAAAACCAGAAAACTAGAGTGCCAGGTAACAGTCTCACATCCATCATTGGAGCTTCAGAAGAGACACCAGGGCATAGTTGTTCTGAAACCTGAAGAGAACCCAAGGTACTATTTTTGAGGTTTTGCTGAACTCAAAACAGAACTAAATTCTATAGCAATGGAATTAAATTGAATCAACAAATGTGTTAGGTTGTCTGGCACATTTTGAAAATCACAGTTTTGAAGACAGATTTCGGTTGCTGTGTGTGCTTTACTGTTACTGATTACTATCTATGCCAAACCTCACTCAGGCCAGTTGTACCAACTGTAATTAAAAGTGAGGGTCAATTTTGTTAACGAAGTGCTAACTTTTGAACAAAATGAGTATTTTCACATAGCAGCCAACTCTCAGCAGTTTTGCAGGATTGTATTTCACATAAGGATTTAAACCATTCCAAAGAATGAGCTCAAAGTCCTATCCTGTGATTTTTATTGATTACTGAAGGAAAGCCGAAGAATTGACTTATGCTACTTACAGAGGGAAAAAATGAGAGGCAGGAAAAAGAAAACAAGTTGGTCCAAGGAAAACGTAGACTAAGATTTATAGCTGTGCTCTGACATACCAAATACAGGTATTCAGCCTGTGACTACTGGCACAGTCATATGGAAGAAACACAGTAAGATGACAATTCTGTGTTTCATTCATTTAAAGTAAATACTTTTAAAGTATGCAAAGATACAGCCAGAGCCTGGATTATTGTTCACTTCCTACAAAACCGTATTTTCAGTTCTATTAATTGTTGAATGGACTAATAAAACCTGCGTCAAAGTACTTAATTTGCTCCTCCACAAACCCAGAGTTCTTTCATCCTGAAAAACCCATAGCGTTCCAGCAAAACACAGCTTTACTGAACCAGGTTCGGACTGTGGCAGTCATCCTTCAGCAAGGGCCAAGCAGTTTTTTCTTCACAATCAAAATGCTAAGTAAGAGATGTCTTATAGATGAAAATGTAATACATTCCCTTCCACAGTAATAAAGATCAAACCAGTGGCATTCCCAGCTTGTTATCAGTCTAGCAAACTAAAAAGCGGTGCATACGGATTTTAGCTCAGGCTTTGCTGACGTACAAGACAACACTAAGCTAGTTAACTGAACTGCTTAAAAAACAAAGCAAAACCCAGTAAGACAAAACAGATATTTATGCCCACTTACTTGATAAAACTAAGACTCCAGACAGAAGTTTGTTTACCTTGCAATCAGAAAAACCCACTGCACACCAGAAAGGGGAAGTGGGTTAAACACTCCAGCACGAATTACCCCTTTAGTTATAATATCAACATGACTGTAAATCCTCACAATTGTATTTTTAAAGAACTCCTTTACACCGTGCAATTTCTCTTCAAAATAGTATGTCTGCAATACATAATCATTACATAAAGTTTTCAAATAAGTTCTGCTGAAATTTTGTTTCTTAAAATAACACAAGACAGAAAGATTACTTCCACAAGAGTGCTTACTGACCACGCAAATTCTGCCGCCCTTAGCGTCCTAAGGTTAACTCACCCCTAGAGATACCTTACGGATGGTAACCGGAGTGAGGAGCACCTGCTGACAGCACGCACCGCGTAGCCGCAGTGCCGTGCCGTGCCCCCGCAGGGCACACCGGCGTGGCGGCGGCAGGCTGTGCCCTGCTGCGGGGGGAGCGCAGCGCCGGCCGGCCCCGCCGGGCAGGCGGGGAGCCCCAGGGCCGCCCTCCGCGCACCAGGAAATAGTTGGAAGCTATTCCTGACGCTCGGCCAGCAACTTTCCACGCCACATGAACAAACGATATTAAACCGACAAATAAAAAAAACCGCAAACACCATTTCAGACCCTGGGAGAATCCGGTATTTCTCAGGAAGGCAAGGAGGAAGGCAGCAACGCCTGACTGCCCTGGCGCCGCCGCCGGTACTCGGGCACTCCACGCCGGGGACGAGATGGGCATTATTTCTGACCTATTTTCGGCGCCGCCTCACAGCGATAAACAATCAACAACGGCAGCGAAACGCTGCCGGGGCAGAAACTTCCCCAGCCACAAGCCACTCGCGGCGTTCACACAAGCTGCCCCCCAGCCGGGGGGAAGCGGCAGCAAGGGAGGGCGGCGTCCTCTGCCCCGCGGCGGAGGCGGCCGAGCCCCCCGGGCGGCCGCAACCCCCCGGGCCCCCGCCTCGCCGCCCCCCAGGCCACTACCCAGAGTTTTCGAGCCGGGGCTGCTGGGGCGCGGAGGGAGGTCTGCCCGACACAAACAAGTCCCCGCCCGCCATGCCCGCGGCGGGCGTAGGCCAGGCACGGAGGGGCGCGTCTAGCGCCCGGCGGCCACGGCCCTAGCCCCGGCCCCAGCCCCAGCCCTGCGGGAGGCGCCCGGGACACCCGGCGAAAGGGCGGCCGGGTTCGGCCGGACGCTTTCCCCCGCCGCCCCGCGCCCCCTCGCCGCTCCTCCGCACCGACCTGGGACACAAAGGAGCGGCCGCCGCTGCCCGCCGATCGCCCGCCGCCTCCTCGCCCGCGCTCCCCGCGGAGTCCAGGCCGCGGCAGCACCGGGATGGCGTAACGCAGGCATCCGACGCCGGCGCCTGCTGCTCCCGCGGCGGCCCGTGCCGCCCGCACCCGCTCTGCACTGGGCGGGGAGGGGGAAGAGAGGGGGGCGCTGGGAGCCGACCGCGCCGGCCGAGCGCCGCTTCCTGCTCCCCGGCGCCTGGCAGCTGCCGCAGCCTCGCAGCTGCCGCCGGGGGGGCCGCGCCCGCGGCTAGGCAGAGGCCGGCGGCAGCGCAGCCCACGGCCGCCGCATCCTCGGCTCCTGCGCCGGGCTCGCCGCGCCGCCGCTGGCTCTGACGAGTCGCCCGCGCGGCTCCCGCGGCGGCCGCTGGCAGCCGGAGACCGGCTGGCCCCGCTGCTGCGCCCGGCGCGGGCTCGTGCTCCCCCTGCTGCCGCGCCGGGCCGGGCCGCGGCTCGGGCTCCTCCCGCGGCTCTGCGGGGCCGGGCTGTGGCGGCCGCGGGTGAAGGCCGGGAGCCCCCGGGGGCGGCGGCCAGGCCGGGCCGCGGGCGGAAGGGACGTGACCCGTTCCGGCTTGCCCCTGGGTGTCCACCTGCGGCCCCGTGCCCCCGGCGCTCCCCTCATGGCGCACAGCGGAGGGGGCAGGAGGCCTCCGTCCCGCCGGCGGCCCTGCGCGCCCCGTGGCAACCAGTGCTGCCCCCGGCACCCTCCGCCCCGGCCGGGACGCAGCTCCGCCGGCGGTGGAGGGAGCGGCCCGCAGGGGAGAGGTGACCCGGGGCTGGCAGGAACGCGGGCCGAGCCGTGGGGCACCAGCCCGGGTGCGGGACGGCAGGTAATGCGCTGCTTCTAGGCCCCTTGGGGGGGGGGGCGGGGGCATTCTCATTTCTGGAGCAAGACGTTTTAGCAAGACGTGATAGAAAAATACAAGTAAATCGGCTGTAAGAGGCACTAGTAGAACTGATAGTCCTTGAGGAAGAGAGATGCTGGGTACTACAGTCTCATTAACAAGTGCAATATGCAGCTTGAAAATTACTTAGTTCAGGGAACTGCTGAAAACAAAATGATTGCCAGTCTGAAAAACAATCTTATTCTTCTTCCCCTTCTATCTGCTTGCCTTCATCTGAAAAAAAAAAAATATCTTGGATCTAAAGAAGACTTGCATAAAGACAGTTTTTCAGACTGCCAGTGTGGGCTTCCCATCTGAAAGCCAAAACGAAGCCTGTAGCTGTTTTGCAGAAAGTGGAGTTACAAAGCAGCACATTTGCTTTTAGTTTAGGGAGTCCTTCAGGCCAGTCAGGTGGCCAGCAATGTTAAAGTCGATCTGTTAGTTTTTGGATAGGATTCTTTCAGTGATTTTGTCACCGATTGATTTAGCACCCAAAAATGCAGACAAGAAGATTAAAGAGTGTGAAAGCAGGAAGCCCAAGTGATGCTGAGTTAGGATAAATGACAGTAGGATGAGAAGGTGATCACCGAGGCGTACAAAGACCGGTTTTGTGAGACATCCATGTGAGTTCTCAGCACCTGTTTCTGTAAAACCTGATCGAGATTGTACTGATCACTGCCAGCAGAAACTTACTGCAGGCTGAACTCATGGCTATCTGGGAATTTTTAAATTTTGTGGAAGCAATCTCCATTCATGAGAGATTAATGATTTAAATGAAACTTGCATTTGATTTATCAGGACCATGCAAGTTGTCTCAAGGCTTTTTAAAAAGGCAATTTTGAAAGCATCAGTATTGATCCTTGAACCTGAGAACACATGGCTGCTGTTTTGCTTTTTTACCCTTGGTTATTTCAGGATAGGCTTGAGTGACTGCTTTGTGGTCCCAGAGAGTCAGTTCTGACGTACCAAAAAAATACTGGAGCAGGATGTCAGCAGTGGCTAAGAAAAGGACCCACCAGGCCTAAACAACACGCGTCAAACTTGTCTCAGAAATACAGCAGTTTTGTACTAAAAGGTGCTCAGCACCAGATAGTGCCTGTGGCTCTCAAGAGCCAGATTTTGTTGAATGTGTTCTGGTTCCTGAATAGTTCAAAGGCCAGGCTGACAGTTTGGATGGGTTTTATATATTTGCACAGATAAATACTTCTCTGGCTCATTATTTTTGTTACTTTATCTCTCCCAAACCTTGCCTGGAGTTCTGCTATTAGGAAAACGTATCTTGCAGTCTTCTTTCGCATTACATGGAGGAAGCAATTCTTGGCAACAGTCTTTTCCCCTGATAGGAGGAGAAAACTGGCAGCTTGTTCCCATAAATAGCCAAGCTCCCATTAGAGAAATCTAATTTCTCCCTTACCAAAATTCACTTGAGAAGATCTATCATCAATCAGCCCACGTGATGGCCATGCCCTTCTTTTGCTTGTGACAGTGAATATTGCTTATGGGATAGGGACCACTGACCTCCTCGCCTGGCTTTCTGTTGCCCCCCTTGATTGTTCATGTAAAGAAGGATGGTCTGAGAGCCCTGCTGAATGTAGATAAACTTCGAAAACAGCAGCTCACTCAGTGTCTGTGCAAAGCTGCCCTTATTGCCAGGAGATTTTTAAAGTTTACGTGCTGTACATACAAACTGTAACAAAACGAGTACCCTGTTGAAGACTGGATGCACTGGTAAGCATTACAGATTAGAGATGCCTATCAAGAAGTTAAGGACTAACCTCGCTAATAACTAGCATAGCGAGGCCTAGAAGCAATTCATTGCTTAGGTATGATGCAGGAGACCCTAGAAGCCCACTTCTGCAGACTGAGTTCTGCCAAAGCTGTTTCCCATGGGAAATTATATTAAATCGTGAGCTCATAGTGCTGACCATTTTGACTAGCCCAGGATTTTGTTAAAAGAATAGTTCACTGATTTACGGGTATGTCTGCATGGCTCAATACAGCACTAATGTTGGTCTGTATCCACAGCTAGCACCAAGCTCGTGCGGGATAGGAAACAAAAGCTGTGTAGCCACCAACAGCTGAACCAAGAAGCAGGACTGGGAACCCAGATGTGATACCACACAAAAGCAACTGTACTGCTTCAGTTTCAGAGCAGCTCTGACCAGTGATAACCTAGGAATTTCTCCACCCTGATCTAGTGTGTAGCATAGCAAGCACACTGTGGGAGAAGGGTAATGTAGTAAAGGGCCAATGAGGCAGAGTGGAGCTGCATAAGCCTTGGAAAATTGGTGAAGCTTAATCTTGATTCCTGGGAGGAGACAACACAATGGATATTTTGGCAAGGAGGCTTGGTAACAGTGTGCACAAGTGGTTGGCGTATCAGGAGGCCACGGAAAAAGAATCTGGAGTGAAAAAAGCAAGAGAAAAGTTTTTCTGAGAAATCTATATAGGTGGACAAAGAGAAAGGTTGGATCTCAGAAAAATTACCAAAGAAGAAAAAATTGGACATAGAGTAGGATGATAAAGATTGCCAGATTCTGAGTCAACATTATGCCACGGGGATGGTTTCATATGTTACGGTGCCTAGGATTTAAAATTGAGTATGAGCGGAGGAACGATTCCTGTCAGAGAAGCAGCTGTTGATTGTGCTTCTTTGCTGTCAAAATATGAAAAAATGCTGAATGAACATTCAACTGATTGCTCAATGAAAATAAAATTCTAGACAACTGCCAGATTTGGCTGTGTGCCCCAAATGAATATCCAGATATAGGATACAGAGCACTAAGCATGTTCATTTTCAGATAACAGATTTGTGTGAAGCATCCTCTGCATTGGCTTTAATCATAAGAAAACATAGAAACTAATTACATTTTGAGAACATTTTGATAACTGTGTGTTGAAAACAGTGAATGAAAAGATACTTTTGTGTACTGCAAGGAATTGCAAAGTTCTCATTAGAATATATAATTACAAAATCATAAAATAGTATGCTACTAAAACAGAAAGCTTTACAACTGCAATGCTATTTTTTATTTTGAAGAATTTGATCAGTACAATCTAAAATTATCTTTTAAACTTTATTACATAACAAATGGATGCAATATGTATTTATAGGATTCACAGAAGATTGATAAAAACCTACTTTCTAACAATTGTGACTGTTTCCTCATATGACAAATAATGGGAGTTTTTTGGTCATTTGGGGATTACAAAGCAAAAGGGGTGAAGAATCACTAATCACATATAGAGAATAAAATAATTAGATAAAAATATGGCTACAGAATGTAAAGGTTCATTCTCCACTTGTCAGGAGGCTCTCTAAAGGCTGCTCAGAATGGGGAACTCAGTGCTGTAGCTATGTTCAGTTTGCATGCTGTTACATTGATGCAAAAATAAGGAACTTGCTTTTTTGACACACAGCACGCTATTAGTGATATAGGGAACCCTCCAGACCACTGCTATAATTAGTAGTTTCAGAGGTGGCAACAGGAATTTCGGTTTAGGTGCGCTGACTTTAAATAAGGGATATTTAGGAGGTGTCAGGAGTGGCTAGATATAGGATTAAATGAATGGACACAGGTTAGGTGTTGGAAATGTGCAAGTAAAGATGGGAACAGAATTAATGCAAGCAGATAGTAAGAAGTTGAAGTTGGAGCGGGAGAGGAAATGAGCCAAAGGTGGAAGTACATTCAAAAAGGAAAAGGGAAGGAGAGAAACCACTAGAAGACAGCAATGTGAAGCTTACAGAAAAATAAGTTTTTAAATACAGCATGTTAATTATCCATCAAAAAGAGGAGAAACAAGGATATGGAAGAAACATAATCCATAGGATGTTGGAACAAAATACCTGTAGTCAGTTAGAAACACTGGGGATCACAGTTCTACAGAGACAATGGCATTTGATTTTGCTTTTCTTTGCAAGTGTAGTAAGAAATAACTGCAAAAGTCAAGGACATGGCATATGTTATATTAATGTTCATCAAATGAAAGCCAATGAGGAAAGGAGATGTAAAGAAATGATTGTGAGTCTTTTGGGTAGGACTTATGAAAGTAATCTACTTGAAGATTTGCTTTGAAAACTCTAGGGCCAAAAAAGGCTATAGAAAATAAATTTGTGTTAACTGTCATCGCTATTTAGCAAGTTATGATGTATCAAACCTAAATAGCTCAATGCAGTAATACTTAATAATCATATTGACATCTAACTATTTAATTTCTCATCCTTTCTGGGAAAGCAGCAACAGGAACTAATTACACTTTCCAGAGGGCAACTTTCAGAGCAAGTTCTTTTAGACAGTGATGAGACTGCAAGTGCCCTGTTTACAGGGTATGGGTACACCCTTCCACAGAGCTGCGGAAAGTAGTTTATTCCAGGTTATTCCCTGGCACTGTCATGAAAGGGATGTGGCTTTTGTGTCTCTGGCCCAAGCTGCACCCATACTGAAATTTCCCCCTCCGTCTTCGTGACACCTGGGGCTGGGTCGTGCTAACACCCAGCTGTGCAGGAAGTGCTCTGGGCTGTGGTCAGGTCGCATGTCAAATGGTTTCTGTCTTGGAGCCTACAGATCTGGCTGTTGGAAAGATATTCCACAGCCTAGCAGTTCCCACCTTGATACATAGTAATTCATCATATTCAAATCACATTTTGCTTTGTCTTAGGTTGCACTTGGCATTAACGGTTCTCTTATTACAGTCTGTGTTGAGTGCTATAGATACTGATGTTCCCTCCAGAAATGACTGGTTTATCATGTTGAGCTGCACAAGTTTAGGACTACCAGCTCTTTCCATAAGATAACTTCACTTGGTAACTGATGGTGTCTGAATTCTTTCTAATTTTCTGCAGCATTCGTATGGAGGAAAACACAGTATTCAAGGTATAACCTTGCTGGTGCCAGATGGAGAGAGATCACTTATATGTACTGATGGGTTGGACTGTGCATATAAGTTGACTGCCCCACAACTTTGAAATTTGCATGTTGGCAATATCGAATGAGATCTTCACAAAACAATTTTCTATTCATTATCAACTCCACAATATTTTGGATTATTTTCTCTCTTGTAGTATTTTCTTGTGTTTTTCTGAGCTTGGTGTTAGTTTATTTTTGCCAGTCATATACCTAGTTTCTCTGGAGCTATTCTTTCTTTGTGCTGGTTGTTTTTCTTCATTTGGATATAATTTCTAAGGTTAATAGTTGTACTGTTTGATTTTGCCCTGAAATAGAAACAAAAATTGTTAATTAAGATCCAACCTAAAAAAAAAATAATGGTTAAAATATTCAGCTGGATGCTTTCCCCCAACTTCCTATGTTGCTATTTATCACTGTACAGTATCTTTCCCAAACTTCTGTCTGATTACGTAGTATAAGATTTACTGTTATTCTTTTTTAAACAAGAGTATATATACTTCTGAGAGCTGGGGAGCCCAGCAATACAATAAAACCATATGGATTTATTCTATAGCATGTGATTGATGGTTGAAATGAGCTCTCAGCTTTCATAATAATCTTGAGAAGAAAAAGAGAGAGGTGGGGTGTAACAAGCATGAAGAAAAGAGAAGAAAAACCTTTGGGACTCAACCATGTTTTGCTTAGTCCTTTGCTTTGTGTTTGTCAAGGACGTAAAGAGTCATGTATGCCCTGAGGCCAGGACTTAAAGAACATGAGTCCTGTACTGGTTTGTTGTAGGACTTGTACAAGAGATCCCCACTGTTGTAATTACAGTCACAAAAAACAAAACAGACAAACAAATAAAAAAGAATCACCAAAAACAAAAAAAAACACTTTAATGAGATTTGAAGATGATGTCAAGCATAGACCTCAGTTAATTACTTCATTTCCTGAAAATGCAGCTCTGTTAGTGGAAATGTGTTAAGAGCTTTGTGTACCTTTTGGTGTCTTAACTTCTTTGGTGTCTTAACTTCTTTCAGTCAACAATAAAGATTCTACAGTATGGGAGTAGAAAGATAGTTCGTAGATAATCTCAAATATATGATATTGTTGATTTAAAAATGTGTTTATGTACAAAAAGCTATGACTTTTTAAAATCTAATTTTTCATATTTTATATTTAGTTAGAATATGGAATTCACTAAGACATCCTGATGGCCTTTCATTGATTTTTTGCAAAACTGCTGTCAAGTTTATAACCTCAACTGTTAAAAAAAAAATGCATCCTTGCAGAATTTCAGGACTGTCACGTCACTTATTTAAATCTACCATGGCTGTACCTATATTTTGGATTAAAAGAGAAACAATTGCTTAACTAAGAACTTCTGAAATGCTGAAGTTTTAATATCCTAGTCATCACAACAATTTGAAAGGTACGAAAATAGAAATTCACAGGTGAAATGCCATCCTGAAACAATGAAGTCAAAAGGCGAGCATTTTTTTCTAGTAGCAGGTAAGCATTTCAACAGACTCAGTGGAAATAGAGAGCTTTTGCAATAAAACATTGTCTTTTTCAGGGTTACTATATGAGAAAAAATATTCTGGAGGTGTCTGTCCTTTGCATAGAATTAAATGTCATTACAAGATGAAAGGAAGTTGCATGTGAGAGCAAATACTGTTGTTATTACCACAGGTGGTCTACTTACAAATTTAACTAACTGTTGAAGTGTTATCATCTTCATGGTGACTCTGAAAGTGGTTTAGGTTTTGGTTGCCCTGGAGAAAAGTGAGTGTAAGTTTTGGGAAAAAAAGATGATTCTGTGTTAGGGCGGGCCACCTTGTGTCTCCAACAGAAGAACATTTACTCGTTTTTCTCTTCAGCTACCTCACGTATGAGCTGGTTCAGGTATTTTCTGAAGTGGAAAGCTATAAAACTCATTTTATAAAGAAGGATGAGTGAGAACATCACAAATTCTACTCATGATCAAAAGTCATACAAGTACTGCTGCTTACAAATATGGAAGAGAAAGTGTTTTGCAGGCTGTCGTTCAAATCCATGCTACTGTATTGCTTCAGACAGTTCTGACACAAAATTAATTTTGCAACTAATTAATAAAATGGAGGAACATTCCTCATCCTTCACCATGTCTGCTACAAAATATTTTTTTCTTGTTATTTTATTGTGTCTCACATTATCTGTGATTTTAAATGCCACGTTTCCCAGGAATATGACTACACACAATCTTAGGTAGTGTCAATTTCCAGTAAAACCAAACATCTCTGCTCTTAGACTTATAAAAGGAGGCTGGAAGACATGAGCCCCAAAAGCTGAGAAAACTACAAAGCAAATGAAACTCATCCATTAGTTCAGATTTTTAAATTGCCAGATCTTTTGGATGATTGAAGTGGTACTATGGACAAAATAATGTATTTTTGCAGGTAAGCAAGAGTTCCAGGCAAGATTATTGCTTTTCCTATTTTCTAGACAAGACGGTAAGAGTATGTGGTTGCCCAGACATTGGACCTGAGCATCTCTTTGATTTTTGATCATAGCAGGTGGAGCTGAAGCGGGCAGTACTTCGGCTCTCCCCATCCTCCTCCCTGTCCAGGACAACAGAGACAGCAGAAAGTGTCTTGCTTTACTGCTGGGACAGGTCCAAAGCAGGCTGCCATTAACGTCTCAGAGAATATGTAGGAGATAAATGAACCAGAAGGGTTTCTGCAAATGACAGTACTTGGATGTAAGATGCAGATTATCCACACAGCCCGTCACATCCCAATATTTCTAGATGTGTTTATTTCTTTGCAGACACCATGCAGTGAGTCTTCTGCATAGCATAGTCTGCATTAACAGATCTTTTTCCGAATGCTTACAAAGCTACCTACCATTGTATACACAAGCCAGACATCAAAAAAGCTTTTACTGCCACTGCTAAATCAAATTACCTGATGTTAAAATCGGATCAAAATGGTGTTTTTTCACAAGCTGTGGTACATCCACCCTGTGCACTGGTATAGGGACCCAGTAATAATACTATGCAACTACTTATCTGGAAAATGACCCCAAGATACAACTTTGGACCATAGAGAGAAAATGAACATGGGTTGAATTCTTCAAAGTGCAACATTGAATTGTGCGGCATTAGGTCTACACACTTAGGGGTTTGTAATGACATCGAGGCAACTAGACAAGAATGCAAGAATTAGGTAAAGAGGATCTTCTAAAATATAGACTATCAGTAATTATAATCTACAGATACAGCTATACAACTTACTGATGCCTGGTGCAGAGATCTGTGAGCTAGCATTGATGGGGCTAATTTGCTGGGGTGTGTACTGAGTTAACATGAGTGTGTCTGCTGCCAGTATGCCTTTAGAAACCCAATACAGCCTCAGCAACTTGAACCAGGTCAAAGTTTCTACAGTGCTGTGAGCAATGAGCCTCATTTAATGAAGGGTACATGTTCAAAACTGGGATGTCTGCAAAGATATGTACCAACATCTCCTTCCATGCAGCCTTCCATAATGGCTGATGAGATCACTGTTCGTTTAAATCATCTCTTCCTCAATTTGGACAAGGAAGAACATGAGTGAGCCTGAGGGAGAAGAGAAAGGGAAAATGATCATCACCATGGAGTATGATAAGCTCACCTATATTTGTTTTCTACAAAGAATGTGAAATTTGTGGGAGGGTTTTGTCCTACAGTCCCTTGCTGCTGCAGCAATGGTCAGAGGATGTTTTCCTTATGCTTCAGGCCAGCTCTGCTCAGCTTTTTTTCCTTGTTGACGCTATTATTCTGCTTACAGTGGTTATGGGAAAAACCTTCCTGCAAACTGGCAACAGACAGTGGTTGAGTGCAATAGTATCTTTTAATGGAAAGTGTTAATGCAAAAATAATGCTTCATGGAGCATACACCAGCAAAGTAAAACTTACAGTAACGGTCCTTGGAGATATTTCCATACTTGGGGTAGTAAGACATTATCCCCTAAGTGCTGCTTTTGCTCATCCTGTTCCTGGAGATTAATAAAATAGCTCTTGGATCATCAAAAATTCCAATACACTTCTGAGTTTCTTTGATACAGAATGTGTCTATCACTGCAACGCAATATCTAGTTACGCGACAAGACATGGGAAGGTTTTGCCTGCACAGGTGAATGGCTTCCTTTCTGAAGTAAGATGTTACTTCCACACTCATATCTGAACAGCACAGTATTTATGAAGGTGCAGCATACTGGAAAGGATTTATACCAGCTCTTCCTGCTGAGATCTTGACCCTATCATTACACTAATTTATATTTTTGAAAGATAATTTACAGATAATTAATAATTAACTTTCCAGTTGCTTTCCTGGGGAAAACAATTCTATTACAAAATTTCACAATACACAGAAATTTACTATCTCAGCTAGCACAACAGATCCTTTTTTAGATAAAAGTCATTATTTCTCAGTTATGGCTGTGTACTGCAAGTAGAGAATTACATTATACCTTTCCGAACTGTATTTTCCTCTTTTAGGTTCACATGCAACAGGATCGGTTCCTTTGATGTTAGTGACATGCTTCAAAAAACGTCAAAATGATGGAAACCCAGGATGCGACAAAGTTATAGGCAATGTTCTCAGAATTTTTCACCACTGCTGGACAGCTATTTCACTCAGAGTAAACACTGGCAAAAATGCTGAATTTAAATACAAGCCACGTGCACCAGTGAACTATAATCTCATTGACCAAGTTTCAACATGTTACTAATGAGCCTGACAATTTAAAATACATACAGGTGTTCCTTATCATCTTTGCTGAGACAGGCAACGCACCTTTGACAGCCTGAGTATTTGGTGGCTGCAAAGCTGTTTCTTTGTTCCCAAAAGTATTGTGAAGTGGAAAACATGCCCAGTATCCAAACAAGAAAGCAAACAGCCCCTTTTGTTGTCAGTCGGCCAGGATCACATTCCACCACAGTGCTCCCAGCACCGTTGTGCTGCCACTTGTCCTGCTGGCACATGTCAGCACAAGGCATCTGCAATCAAGGCAGCAGATGCTTCTTTGGGTTGCTTAAAACCATGATTGGCATGGACACATCATTTATGATGCTGCTAAAAGAGAACAAAATATTGGCATGTACATAATAACAGATCTCTGGATAATGAAAGCATCCAGTATCTTGTTAATCCATTCACACAGAACAGTAGACCCCAAGTTTGTGAATAATTTTTTTCTATTCATGTGCTTGCTTGCTTCCTGTCTGGTCATACATATGCATTCAGTCCATAACCCATCCATTTAAACCCAATTAAAGACAACTGTTTGGAGAATATTTCAGGTTTTGACTATGCTTGCGGACAGCACAGCACAAGCTGCCTTGAAAAACTTCTGTGACTGCTGGGCCAACGACTGATTTGCCGACACTTAATTCATGGCCAATTCATTTCTTTCTGTCTTGCTAGGCTCCACAGAGTGAAAGCAACACATGTCTGAGCAACGGTTGACACTATGGTTAAACCCCCCAAAAGTTTCAGCATTGCAGAAATTTCAGGACTCCACTGCTGCTCATATCCCATTTTCACTGTGGTATTTCCACAAGAAAGGAATGAAAGGGAGGAGAATACAGACCTTCAGCGTGCCTTCCTTACCACATCAGCTTGAATTGTTCCAGGAAATGTTTCCAACTCTTAGACCATTTCATGTTTTAATGCTCACAACACATTGGCTGAGAGCACTCCACGAGCGTTAACCTGGAGCAAGGTAACGAACAAGGTAATGCACAGGTTAGAGAACATGCACTCTCTTAGCTGAATTGCTTGTTACAGCCAAATGCAGATTCAGAGTGCTGATATTGATCACTGCACTTCCATTAATGATGTGATCCTTCTGCAGTGGATCAGGCCACCATGCCTTAAATAATCTGCAATTAGTATTAAATGACTCTTAGCATGCATTTTCAGTTAAACTCTGAGGTGGAGGCCAGTTGTCAGAACCTCACTCAGATACAGCATGAGAATGTCTTCTTAAGAAGAAAGGGAGGGAGGGAATGGAAGAAGGTTTTCAGTTACTTTTCAGAGCTGATGCTCCCTTTAGTCCTACTGTGTAAGGTCCTCTTCACTTTGGAGTGAGGTGCACAAGAGCACAAGGTTTACAAAAGAAAGGAGAAGAGAGACCCAAATATATATGGCCAGCAATCATTCAGGGAGCACAGATTTCATTCTGTAAGTATTTCTTTTCTTCTGCCTCTGTTTCCTGCTCAATTCATCTTTTCATACCTGCTGCTTGTAAATGGACTGAGGGCTATGGTTTCTCCTACACCTATGAAAAATTTGCGTTTTTATTGGATGTTATATATGGAAATAGGTAGGAAGAGAAGCAGAAAACCCTTATTTGCCTCCTCAAATACATGTTCCTTAAATTACCAATACTGAGCTTTTAAAAATGTTGAGTTTTTAACAAAATAAACTATTGTGTGCCACATTAACCTTTTCCCCCAGGTTTTGAACCTTTAGGAATCTCTGCTTCCAGCTTACATCCATAATGTAAAAGCCACAAACAGGACATACTGCAAGTAGGTGAGATTGTCATGACTTCCTAAGCAAAAACAACAGGTAAAATGGGACAAAAAGATCAGAAAAGGTACGACGAAAACCCTGTGAGAGGGAGCAACAGCAGCAGTGCCAGCTACAGCACCTTGGCATTTCACTCAGCTAGGGCAAGTCACTGAAATTCATGCCACGAGTACCAGTTACTTAATTCTTCACCTCTGATGCCATGTCGTCATGTGTAAATATGCATGCATGCCTACAGCATGCAGCAAGGATTTCAGTGGCCTTTTGAAAAAATCTGGCCTTTGAACTGTAGAAAGCTCAAGGTTTAATGCTTCGTGGAAAGAGGAAAGAAGACCATGCTGTAGGTAAAGTGACATAATCCAAATATTCCCAAAAATAGGGCTGTGAAAATATGAATGACCCATGAATAAATGGAATTAACAAGATTTTTTTTTGGCCATAATAGCTTTGTGATCATATTCGTGGGGCTGCAGAACAGCCTGAACAAAACCGAGGCTCGCAAGGTGTCTGTGGCAGGTAACGTCTCGCCGCAGCTCACCAGGGCCACTCCTGCCTGGTGGGGTCCATTGGCTGCGAGTGTTGGGTTAAAGATTCACCTTCACAAAGTGGGGCACAGCGGAACCGTGGGGTCCCCGCAGCCTGGTCATGGAAATGGAACTCCCACCATGGCCTCCCCATGAGGGCTCTCCCTCAGCAGCAGCGGGGGCTCCCCTGGGCTGGCAGCCAGGGCCCGTCCCACCGCCCCGGCCAGGAGCAGGGCAGCTGGCGGCACCGGGGCAGTCCCAGCCCCCGGCACTGGGCACATCCCTGGGCTGCTATGAGGTCCCAGGCCATGGGCAGGTGGGGGGCACCCCAAGGGGGGCTGGGCAGGGGTAGTCAGGCCATTAATGCCCCGTCGTGAGCCTGTTGGGTGCCCATGCTCAGCCCCGCTACTGGCAGCCCCCAGGGATGCAGTGCTGAGGCAGCCTTGCCTCTGTGGGACTACTCGGTTTGGCAGCTCCTAGTGATAAACCCAAACTACTGGGAATAATAAGCTTTTCCATTATAAATTACATTTTTCTTAGCACACTTAAGATCCAGCAGTCACGTTTCATTGGGTAGCATTTTCCAGCTTTATAGTTTGTCTTTAATAGGTGATAAAGATTTTCTGAATGCTTTGTTTTGTTTCTTGTGGAAGGGTATGTTAAACAGTTGTATAAAACATACAGAAATTACTATATCCACTACATTTCCTCCCTTTTTAGGGGTAATTTTGATTATTGTGTTTGTTTTCTTATGAATCATGATCACAGTGTATTTTGAATTACTTCTGCTATGGAGGCTGGTCTCCATTAATAGGAAAACTTTATTTTATTAATACAATAAGTGCATAGGTTTTCAGCAACCAGAATATATTTTAAAATCCCCACGCTTCACAGTATTAGGAACAAATTTTATCCTTGCTATAATATTGCTAAGTTGAATAAGCACAGTCTGACCTCTTTACAGGCAGCTGTGAAGCATTGAGTACAGGTGAAAAACCAGAGCAATATATTCAACAACATGTATTGTTGGTCTGATCTAATATATGTCCTCTTGTATTTCTCTAAATAAAACTTTGGGCCTGATTTTCTGACCCACATGGTCTTGGGGAAGGTGAAAGTTGGTAGGGGGAAGCACTGCAGAAATTGCTGGGTGACATATAGTGCCTCTGAGGCCATGTCCAAGTAAAAAGTTTGGCTCTTGAGCTCAGACAGATGCAATAATTCTGGGACCTGGCCATACCTTCTGTAGTTTTTCCTTTCAATTCTAAATGTTTTGTTAGGGTTTTTTTCCCCCTTTGAACAACCGATTTGGCTTTGTGGTTTGTAAAGCAGCAACTGGAAACATTTTCTTATCTTATCTGGGCTCTAACTGCATTTAAATTATTGACTGTTCAGATAGGCTGTGGTAGTGCAACACCACCCTCTCACTGAGAGGGATGAATGTGGGATCAGCATTTTGAGCAGCAGAATCAGCACATCCGTTGTCTTTTTGACACTCTGCAAGTCCATAGTGTTCAGGATAACAACAGGAAACACTTAAATTGCAATAATTTGCTATGATATGTCTAAACATTACTGGCAAACAACTCACTAGTTCTGCACCTTTCAGACCATGAGGCACAGTGGCAGAGTGGTGTGGTGAAGAGCTCTGCACTGGCAATCCGGCATGAGGCCTTCTCCGCCTTGGACTTGGACGTTATGCATCATGGTGAAACCTGAAGATACTTAATCATGTGAGCTCTTGTGGGAAGTGAGGCATGACTAAAAGGGTCAGAAGACACTCAATTCACTTAGCTGAGACAATTTATTAATGTTTATAATTTACTACGTAAAACATTAGAAGTAGTACTTTCAAGGACACAAGCGCAATGTTTCCCACGTATCATGTCCATCCATGCAAGGACAACTGACAGTGACAGGAAAAATGGTATATTACAATCACTTTTCTCCACCTAGCTGCCCAGGAAATAGAAACTATTTGCTAATATTAACCAATAAACAGTGAAGAAAGTAGAATACAGTCTGAAACCTGGTAGGGAATTATTTCGGAAAATTGTTTATCCACGACCAATGATAACTACTGACAGTCTACTCTGTAGTACCAAGTGGAATTGTATTATCATGATGAAGATAGTACCATAAAGTATGTGTTGCAACCAAATCCAGTGATGAAATGTTACCTGTGTCATCAGCAAGCCTTCAGCCCAGTTTCTCCTGGATTCAGTCTTCGTTTGCTGAACAGGTCTAGACAGGTCAAAGCAGCAGAAACTAGTTTGGATTCAGCAGGGTGAGGCATCTGGTGCAGAGGAACCCAGAGCATGTTAGGATTTGGCTCTGCTCTTCATGTTGGGAGCCAGCTCAGACCTGGCTCTTGCACAATGTTGTCAGGGTTTGTATGATCAAAGCCTTTTATGTCTAGATGGGAACATCACCACTGAAAGACATGATTTAGCCCAAGTATGACCTATGTACACCGAACCCACAGCTTAGCTGTGGGTATGTATTCTTTCCAAAAAATCTCTCTGTGCAAGAAGTTGCTATGCTCAGCAGCCGTAGCTCGTGAGGACTTCTCAATCCAATTCATTTGCAGTGACATGTATTATCTTAAGTAATATATTTTTAGCACTGCATCTTTTTATTAGTTCAAACAATGCGGTGGCTTAAACTGTTAGCTTTAAACTATTCAGTCAGTCATTGCTGAACTGGAACTTCTGAATGAAATGTGAGGACTTCTTTACGCAGATCTGCAGGGGTGGGAGCAAGTGCAGAGGACAGGCAGAGCAAAGAGCAGAGCACAGCAATCTCATACACCAGTGCAGGTGAATCCAAGGTCATCATCCACAGCCATCGCCAGTAAATGTTTAAAAGCCCCAGCTGATCTGGTCTGAGACCGTTCAATGTAAATGTAGTGTTATCCAGTAAATAATTAATACCATATGCTTCCTAATTCATATTCTTTCCTTTGCCTTAGCTAAATTGTGTCTCACTTTAAAAAGCAAACAGAGTAAAGCTAAATGTCAGAAGAATTTATTTCCAGATGAGTGATACAATTATTAACAAGCAAGTAATCAAGCCCTCAGATAATATACAATTCAGAGCATACCTCTGACATTTTGACTAAAAATATAAAAAGTACAATTAAATCAATGCACTTCCCTGATAGAGTTCTTATGTCAAAATTCTGGATGGCTAAGATTAACTCATAATGATTTAATGATTATTTTTTTTTAATTACACTTGATCACTGCTATCTGTTTCTGCAGAAAATTATCAATGCTTAGTATGAAACTGGTTTTCTACCCCAAAGATTGTCCTGTCCTATCTTATTAATAAAACTTCTCATGGAAATGTGTATGTATTATAAATTTCAGATGCAAAATCATATAGAAGTGTCATAGAGATAGTATGTAGAGCAGTTTAAATAAGTCTAGATGTTGAATACCCTCAAATATATTTTATTCTCAAGACAAGCATACATATTTTTGTTTCATCTTCATAGGCACAAATTGTATCTCTCCTTTATGCTGAGAAGTCACAGAAAACAAATCACTGTTTATAAGTACAGCTGGTAACTTGCTTTGTCCTCACCAATCAGAAAGATTAAATTAAATTGCAGAGCTGCTGTAACACTCATGAAATTCAGATTTCACAGAAATGTGTTGTCTTAAAATGTCGGAAAGATAATACAGTCCAAGGGATTTGAATATCCATTTCTGTTCTTCCTCTCATACCCCTGATTTTATTTTCCTGTCATCTGGCAGTTGAAGAAATTGGCACACTACAGTAGTACACCAGAAAAATATGTCATTTATGTACAATTAATTACTCTTATGTAGTACTGCTATAAGCCAGAGGTCCTGTTGGCCAGCTGAAATCCACTGAAATCACATATAAAACTCTGCAATCTGGCATTTCAGAATAAAATTGTTCAATAATCCAGCTGGCTTTGTAATTCTGAGCTGGTATCTTCCTTCAAAACTAGAGTACTGCCAGCCTTGTGGAGATGCTTTAATCGTACCCTCCTGATTAGTCTGGGTACATTCAATCTTCCTGATGTTTCTCAAGTGAAGTTTATCAACGAAACTTTCATTATAAATCTGAGCAGTAATTGAGGCTGCTGATCAGGAAGCTGTGAGTAAATATTTGAAATGGACTTGGGCTGAGGTACCTATCACTGATCAATCTGCTGTTCATCACACTAAGGTAAAGCTGCCATTACTTATGCTGTGCCTAGATACTCCAGTAATTACTATGCCACAGGTAAATAATTTGATAGAATAAATAAAGCAGTGAAGACACGTTAGGTCCCTTTTTAATGAATATAGTTAATGTTTGCTTGTTAAAGGGGAAGCCGAACATCCTTACAGAAAAGGAAAACATGGCACTGTTTAGCATATTGTTTTGAATGTTTGTCTAGTAAAAGGTTAGTGAAAGACTTTGGTTTTCCCCTCCATGTTTTCCCTTGTTCTCTATTAACATGTATTTCAGTAAGGGTGTAGAGAATATGGCATGAAATTGGGGTTGCAATAATATGTAGGACTGATGCTAAATAAAAAGATTGACATGCATCATACAGAATCTGTTATTGCTTCTGTTCTTGATACTGTTAACCAAAAGTATAGGAAATTTGCTAACAATAATGCACAGAAATGGTTATGGCTGTTCTTTACTAGGCCATCTCTTTCTTCCCCCCCCTTGTAGTTTTACTGGCCATCTTTTTCCCTTCTAATATCTTTTGCATATGTGACCCCTGGGTTCTATCATCCCTCCATGTTTATGAGCCTCTTATCAGAAAAGCAAATTATTTTAGCTGTGGCATCACCTAGATGATGCTGTGTTTGATCTGTTTGTAGATCTTGGGAAAGACCACCATCACATTGAAGGGTCAGAGGGTCATACAAGCTCTGAGACTGCTAGTAGCAGCCTGGAGGAGGATGCTGAGGACCCTAAAGGAATGTGTGATGTTGGCATAGGGTAATGCTGGTGTGGAGGCCAGCAGTTTGAAGTAGAGCATGGAAGTCTGTTTGCTCTGCAGTGCAGACATAGTGCTATAGATGATGTGACAGCCCAAAATACAACTTGTAACTTCATGGCATCCATGACCATTTTGAATGGTGTTCAGAATGACTGCCATACTTCACAGTGGAAGCTGAGAAGGATGCAAAGGTAGCCCGAAGCTACTTCAGTTCTCAAATTCGTGCTTGACTGTCACGTTCTTTGTTATGCCTGTAAGGTCGCAATACAGGTTATCTGCTGTTTGTCTGAGGGAAAAAGGGATCTACATTTAAAGCAGACTGGCTATATTTCAATAATGATAGCATTTGCCCTGGAAAGAGCAATTCAGGTTTGTTTAGATACTCTTCTGACTAGTTCGTAAGCTTGAGTGCTGTGTGACCTGCTCACATTTTTTTTCAGATGAAACAAATCACTCTTTTTGACATGCCACCAGAGTCACAGACTACTGACCTTCAGGGCATAGTGCAAAAGATGCTTATTTTATTGAGTACCTACTTATGGATTTTTTCCTTGGTTTCATTTTTGTCAACAGCATATCTGATTTTGTGATTTAATCTTTTTATTCAATGCCTAGCTGATCTCAGAATGAGCATATGAAATATATACATTTCATGCCTGTTGTTTGCAAATAATCAGTGATTATGCTGTATAATTATCTATCCCATTTAATTTAATATCAGTAATGGATGTATATTAAAGTTACTTCTGCCATCTGGATATTTTTCCTGCCAACTGCTATTCAGAGACCAGCTTTTTAAGGCAGTGTGGAGTGGAGAAAGATGGCCATCTGCTAATCTTGACCATGCATGTATTTTAAGATTTGTTGACTTGATTATATAATGGAATTGGAAATAGGGAACTTGATATATGCAGCTGAAAGATTTTGTTATTGGTTTGTTGATCAATAAATATTTAAGTATTTTTTAATCATTTTTTTCCCTTTCTACGTTGCAGAGATTTCCCATTTCTCTTTTAGACATTTTTGAAGCCTCTGAAACTGTTTACTATTCAAGACAGGATATTTTAGAAAGAGTTTACTGTAGTCTGGTAAAGGACAGAAAGTTTTCCTCATTTTATAAATCCAATCCCTGTAGCAGTTTCCCATTTTCAGTTTGAAAATGACTACGTGTGTTTATGGGTAAAAGTGCATTTTCACAGTGTTTTCTTTACCCTTGTAAGTGGTAGTTTTGGATGGTAACCAGTCAGCATGTAAGGAGTTCAGTTTGAAGTCTGTGTTAGATATCATTACTCACCTTTAGATCCTACCTTCCTCCTGAGCCTTGGAAGAGTCCATGTGAGTAAGGATTGAGCTTCATATCATATAAAGCAGGGAGTGGAAACAATCTGTAATATCCTCTGCCATTTCCATGCCCTCTCTGAATATTGTAGAAGAAAGCAGACCTCTTCTGTCAGATGATGCAAACTCAATAAACCTCTTTTTCTTCATAACAAGACAAATCTGGGTTGGGTGCAGCCTATAATGGGACAAATGAGTTTCTCAGGATGCCTAGTCTGCTTTATTAATTTTGTTTTGGTTTTACATGAAACTAGTTTATTCATCTGTTCACTTACTGGAAACGGAACTTCAGTGATGAATTTTGAACTTTCACCAAACTGAGTGCAGCGAGCCCTTCTTCTGACTCTACATTCTGATTAAATGTGGACTTTGGACACCTACTAGAAAAAGCCAGAAGTAAATGCATAAATAAAGTTTACTTGTAGTCCATTTATAAATGTAATGAAAAATACTTTTTCAAATAAATGATTCATCCTCATGGAAAGAAAAATACAGTTTTCTAATGCTTTTGCCAGGTGTTGGAAGTGTAAATATTCAATTAATGAAAATGTCTGTATTCAGTGGGCAAGTAAATTTCTGTCTTTCTTTCACTCCTATACATATCACCATAAACATAAAATGTAGTTATTAGAGAATGTGTTTCCTCATCCTTGGAATAATATGGTTTTCTTTTTGCATTTTTTGTATTAATTTATTTTAATATGAATAAACATACAATTCAGCGACATTATTAACTTTATTCTGGCAAACCACTGAAAAATGTCACCACAAACTTCTCCAGTTATTTCCATTATGTTTGTCACATACCAGCTGCACTGCACCTTCTGTTTTGCTAGTGAATGAGTATCTTCCCAAGGACTCTAAGAAAAATTATGTTAGTTATTTTACATTATTCTTACATCCTTAGTCCCTATGTTGGCAAACTGTGTTTGTTTTTTGGCTATAGTATACCGTCTTTTTTCTTAAAAGCTTACCAATGAATCACCAAAGTAAGACACGTAAAATTTCTTCTTTCCCTTCTTTTGTAAGAGGTGAGTGTAAAGTATGAAATTGAAATTCCTGAGTATTTTTTTGTTCAACTAACCAGAAAAACTGGAAATTTTTGTTTTAGGTCAAGTGAAACAGAAATACTTACCCGTTTTTGATTAAAAAATATTTTTAAATTTTTAAAAATTCACTTCAAAATTATTCTTTTAATTGAATATGAATAATACTTTTAGTTGTGGACCATTTCCCACTATTAATTTTTTTTGTTGGTAGATTGTGATAGATTCTTAAAGAAAGAATGTTTTCAGAAATGAAGAGTAACAAGATATAATTTAGAAATGTTTATGCAAAGTGTTACTGTATTTCTGAAATTCACTATTCATTTTTACATTAGAAAATGCTCTTTTCTTTTGGCCAAAACTCAATTTTTTGGCAAATGATTTGTTCATTAAAACATTTGGCCCAACATTTTTTCTGCTTAATTGAAAATTGATATGAAAAAAAATCTTATAGCTACCAAAGCTATTTTAACACCTGATATCTGAAATATCATCCAATAATCACATAAATACTTCCTTTTTGTGTGTGTATTAATTCAATGCTAATAAAATCCATATATTGCAAGAATTACAATATAATGCAAATTGTTTTAATTCAGGAAAGACAGAAAATTAGACGATACTATCATCACAAACCACTTTTTTGCTTTTTTAAAATAGAGGATGAGAATGTGAACAATCTTCCCTAATGTTTAAGAATCATTTTCTAACTAAATCAACTTTATCAAGCAGCCAGAATTCTGCCAAGTTGAGGTTCTGCCCCGATCCCTCCCAATGCTCTAAGCAAACCTGCATCTGGTATTTAATCATGGATTTATTCAGGATTCTTTCACTGCCATTTCACTCATCAGCTATATAAAGGGCAACAGAGAAAGATGGAGTCATCATCTGAAAAGTCTTTACTAAAAAGGCCACTTATTTCTCCTGTTATAAACTACAGCTGCTGTGTAAGATGTACTGTATCTGTTTAATGTAATCATATGTCATGATGGTTTGATCTTATTGTACACATTTCTTTTATTAATAGAATATGTGATTCAAACATAGGTTTTCGTGGATAATCATATGCATTCATTTTACCCATTTATCCTTTCCATGGAAGCATTTTGCTCTACTGTATTCACTTATTTTTTTCCTTTTTGGCATATAATTAAATACTGTTTGTAAACTAGTTGCTTTCCCTAAAGACATGCTATAACTTTATAAAGTGGGAAAAATGCCAATAAAAAGATAAAAAAAAAATTGTGCTTGAGGGTAAGGCTTGGACTGTTAATGCTAAACAGTTACTTTTCTTTTTCCTTTCCAGTGTATTAAAGTTTCATGATTTTCATTTTGCTTTGATTAATCTTTTTATAGTATAACATAGATGAGGCTAATGCAATCTACAACAGCATGTGACAAGTAACAAACAACCCATCTAATTTTAAACTTCTCTGCCTGCATACATGTTTTTTGTCCTTGTAGCATTAGAATTGCTAATCTGCCTGTAGGTGAGACCTAACCCAAGTACTGCAAAGTCACATAAATGTATGAACCCCCATATCCAGTTTTGAAAGCTGAACTGAAGTAGCTTGAATTTCAGGGCAAGTAAAGGTTTATTAAAGCCTTCAGGAAAGCCCACCACATGGTTAGACAACAGATAAACTCCCCCCTTCAGTGTGTTGTACCTCATGTTGAGAGCATTTAAAGGAATGGTATTTCTGTTCCCAGTTCTGATATCCATGTTTCTGTTGGTCTCTACTCTTCCGCATAAATAACTATATCTGTTTTATGAGAATACCTAAAATGGTAGGTACAATGCATTGTGAAGAAAAGCAAGGGAGTTTTAGCAGTGTTGCTATGTTTTAAGGAAGATGCATTTAAAGGAAAATCAAGAAGGGTGGAAATAACGTACCTGAAGGGTGTCAAAGGGAAATGAAACAGTGAAGAAAGGACATAATTTAACGAGAAATATTTATGCTGGAAGCACTGTCTTCTAGTTGCCAGTTGTTCTCTGGAAGTCAAACGATACAAGAAAACCCAAGATTAAGAACATGGAAAACCCACACTTTGGTAATGTTTAAAAAAAACCAAACAAACCACAAGCAAGCCTAGTCTGGACACGAAAACTATTGGCGTCTGAAAGTTCAGAGGCCAGAGCCAGAGAAGAACTTTTAATAATGCAACTTCTAATAATGTCTGGTGTACTACAGGGAAGTGATTCTAGCAAACATCTGCACCTGCCTACTGGACTGGGACTTCGGTGGAAAGACTAAAAGCAGGTAGATCCAGTTTTAGGTGATGAGAAGCCATTTAGTCCGCAAAATAATAACAAATATAGGTGCCTCAGGAACAGTTCTAGTGAAAAGAGACATGCTCAAAGACTTTTGGACAAATGAAAACATTGGTGGGGACTACCTACTCCTTGACTTTAGGTCTCGAGATGCTGCATTAGCCCCACTTTCAACCTGTAGGTGCTTCTGTAGATCCTAAAAACAGGATTGAAAGAAGAGGGTTGAAAGCTAAGAAAGAGGCCATCTAGGCTAGGCAGCGCAAGTATTAAGACTTAGAAAAAAACACTGCCACTGCTTTGAGAATGACTTTCAGATGGGTCATGCATTAAGACAGGTAGAGGACAGCCTGCTTTGTGACTCTTACTGAGTTTCAGGTGTGGAGGAGCACAGCACGTTGTATGAAGGTCTTTAGGACAGAAATTTAGGCACCCATGGGTTCTAGTAGAATAAATGGACTTTTGGGCAGAAATCACACTGAAGCAAAGTGGGGGTTCAGAGGGTACTGTTAACTGAATTTTGATTTAAGGCATCTAAAACTTTGGGTTTCAGACCCAAACCCCTGATCCTTTACTGCTTTGTGCTTCATGTAGTCATTTCAAGTTTTGCTAAATAGCTTCATAATTTCTAGCAGTGCCTTGGAGCCACAACAGCTGGTTCTTACAAATCAAAGTACAAAATTGCAAGAACACTGTTAGGTCAAGAAACTGCTTTATTTGCTTGCATGGTTTAAACCCCAGAGATACATTATGACACATGTCCCCTGATGGATCTACTTATTTTAATATTGTAGTCTGCCTTGTAAAAACAACAAACCAAAATCCCAACCACTTCTGCAGTACCACTAGAACAGCCTGGAGATTTTAAGGGAGGAAGGGGTTTTTTTTGCATTCATGAGCCCATTAGTGTTCCCCTCAGCAGTTTGGTTTCATTGTATCAACATCTCAGAATCATTCCTGCAGATGGGGAAAAAGGAAGAAGCCAGCTGGTGTTTCAGAGGAACGGTCAGTATGAAAGCTAATCAAGTTTAATAATAGTTTGAAGTAATTTCAGGTAATATTTTCACGTATTATGGGTGGTACTACATCAACTTAAACTGGCCTCAGGTAGGGCTGTTACATTCCTGCTCTCCCAAAGTCACAAATACCCCTCACCTCACATCATCCACAGTGCTGGCTCCTCCTGCCTCCGCGGGCAGCTTGTCCCAGGAAATCAATGATCAGAGAATGACTCTTACTAAAAATACAAAGCAAATAGTTTTCTGCTGGTTCTTGATACAAGGTGAGTACGTCCAATGAGTGGTTTACCAGTGCAGCGGAGCGTGCGTGGGCTGGGAGGAAAGCCCTCAGCAGCTGTGGCTGATGGTCATTTAAACTGGCGTGAAAAATACAAGCTGTGTGCTTAAGCAGTTCTCTGATTTTATACTGTCATTCGTGACCTGCTGCAAAGGTGATCCACGTTACTGTCCACAGCCTGGTGAGAACCCTGGTTTTGTAATGCTTGGTGGTGCTGAAGCAACTAGAGTTACTCATGTTTGTAAAATTAAGCAAGTATCTGCTTGATCTGGCCTCACTGGGGAAAAGCAGTCAGCTAAATACTGTCAACTGCATGAAGTAAATGAAAAAAAAAAAAAAAAAAGAAACAAAAAAGAAACTGCTTTCTCTCATCTTACTGTCAGAAATCTTGCATAGTATTTATAACAACTGTATGTACAAATGTTTCAGGTGCAATTTTCAAGATCACTAATGCCTTTTCTTGTATTTATCAGCTTAAAAGATGCATTCTGATTACCAAAGATTATGTGTTCAGTTTCTTTTAAAAGAGCGCATGTAACACCTATCAAAAGAATATCTGCATTTGTCACGAAGACTTTCATGGCCCTGTGGAAGAAATACATAGAATTTCCAGAGCTCTCTAAGGTATTCCTCTCAGGCACCAAGGACAATTTAGATATTTTTCTGAGGTTACCACATGCTGTTTATCATTATTGACCACATCTGAATGGTTAAGTCGAAACCCAGTAATCTCTGAAATTGTGACGTAGATGGAAACAACCACTACAATCATGAGGTAAGCACAAGGAGCATCTGAGGTGAGTATAAGCGTATGAACACTTTAAAAAGGTATTTGTCCACTAGGACAGACCAAAAGCAATGATTGTTCTAAAATATTATTGAACCATATCAGCAACTTTCTATCTTATCTATTTCTACAATGAAATACTTTTATTTGCACAAGGCTTACCCTTAAAACTAAGTTAGTATCAGAACTGTGGGAGATGATAAAGTGGTTTGGAAGCTCCAAATCAGTGGAACTCTCCTGCAAAAAAGAATCAGAGTAAGGAAAATGGACCCTGACGAATAATGCATACAGCCAGATAACATAAACTGGCTCTACTGGGAATTTAAGGCATCCTAACAAAAAACCCCTTTCAGTAGACTTTGAGCACATTTTGAGTCCATAACTTGCTTAAACAGCCTGGATTCTAGAAACTACTGCTATTTGCACCTAGCATTGGGTTTAGACCCTGGTTCTTACCTCCTTTATACCTCAGACAATGTTAGCAAATGGCACACACTAAAACTGCAGCAGAATTTAAAAGCTTTATGCAGCACCCTAAAACCCAGTAGCCAGGGATTATTCTTATTTTCTTCTTTTGGTTAATAATTGACTATTGTCTTGAAGATTATAATTTTATGGAATTCTTTATAAATTTATTTCCAGATGAGTACCAAGATTATGTCCCTGGGGGCATTCCACCACTGTGCAAGTCAGTCTGCAGGGTAAACTTGGCCCCTGGCCCTACTGTCACAGGGCAAGAGCACCATCCCAGCCAAGATGCTTCACACCATCGTCACTCTTTCAACCAGATGAGCTAATTGTGCACATGTTATCATTCTGGCACTTTCTGGGATCAGCAGCTTTACTGTTCATGTGTGTTCTTGGTCCTGCACAGACACAGCAGGATCAGCCTTCCCTGGAAGTATTAGGCTCTCTGAGCAATGAGGAGCACCACTGAGTCCAGAATGGAAATCAGACGCCAATTTTAGGAATTCAAGGATTGTCCCACTGCAGAGTAGCAGCAGGAGTAAATGCCCAGCATGTGCTGGTGCAGGTTAAGGCTCCAGGCATTTGGGCTCTGTGTGCCATCCTGACAGCTGCTCCCCACCTGCACCAGCTCCTTACCAGGTGACACAGACAAGGTGCCAGTGTTCCATTGTCAACCTGCAATGAACTACACCAGCATAAGCTCTGCAGATCAAACCCTGTGTAGTTACTGATAAAAGGCTCAAGAGTGTAGTAATTTTCTCTGCTGTCAACAATTTATCCTACTTCAATACTTGAAAGAACAAATAGAGTATTAATCCTGCAAGGAGGGGACTGACTAGAAATCTACCTTACTTCTACCTCACACATCAAGAAATCCAGCTTCCTGCTGGAGTATATATACATATATATGCATATTTTCTCTGAGATTTCGTAACATGAATACAGATCTACCCTCTGCTCCTGAAAGCAATACATACATTTTGGCACTTTCTAGGATCATGATTTCTGGGAAATAAGTGCAACATTTCACTTTCAGGTCCTTGACTCCTCCAGGAGAATGCACAGCTCAGGCTAAGGTACCCCAGCTGTGTGCTGGGTGATGAGATCTGGGATGCATCACTGTGAGCAAGTGGACAAAGATACAGGTGAACATAGCCTACACGTTTGGTGGCTTCAATCATTTTGTATGATTCCTTATCAGTGTTTATCCTAATATATATGATTTTCTGTTGTATGATCTGGAAAATATATTAATACATTTCAGAATGTTTCAGCTATAATCATAAATACATTACAAACCCATAACTGACACTCTAGATATAATTTCTTCATAAATTTCTTTCGACTGCGTGTGAAAAAATCTTGTTCTTACTGGTGGGTCTCAGATGCCCACTGCATCTCACAAACACATACATCTTCTTGGTTATTTTTTTTACTTTTGATTTCAAAAAGTCAGCCATTCATATACCTGATGATAATCAATTTTATCTCTGCATTTTACACTTTTATCTTTACCAAGGCACACCCAGGGGTGAAAGGCTGGATCTACTAATACTCATTTACCAGTTTACGTTAATGCCTCAGGACTTACAATGGGAATCCAAACAAGGCATCTTTAGGCTGATTGGAAATGTCTCTCCCTTGATGTAAGAGGAGGGGATTCAGAAGACTGACTTTTATCCATGTCTTTTAGCTCACACATTGGGTTGACTTGCGGCTACGAGCTTACCTTGTGAAAGTATCTGGGGTTTGTAACATATTGCAACTCATATATCATAAGTACCTTTTAAAGAAATCATATATGACACAATAAATTGCTGTCAGGCGTGGGAACAGCGTGGTCAGGCTAAATATCTTCCTTTACTCTTTAGGGACTGTTGGGGTTAGAGGCCAATGTGACACAGCAGAACCAAAAGCAAAATGCAAGCCTGACCATAATTATGAAGGTACGTGCCATGGACACTCAGATGGAAGAGATTTCCCTGTCGTTCTCTCATCTTAAAGGTGGAGCACTTCCAACCAGAGGCACTGAGTCACCACACATCATGTATGAACAATTAACCCTCCCAGTTGCTGTTCTTACCTAAGTACTACCTGGATATCTTGGACAGTGACACGTCCTCCTCCTGCTCAGTCTGTGAGATGTGAGGAGAGGCAGAATGCATGGTTAAAGAGTTTTACAGTTCATGGGGTAAATAACTTTTGTGCCATAAATGCAGACAATAACAAGCCAAAAGATAATTATGTTATCTCATGATTTATATGTTTTAGATTCTAAGGATTTTTCCATGTGCATGATTCTACCAATCTGTGATTCCATAGGTTTTATGAGCACAACTCTTGTATCTGTACTGAGGTGTATTAGAATATATTAAATATATTAAGAGGCATTAGGTCATTAGGTGTATTAGAATACAAGATGCATCAGAATAGAAGACATACTAGAATAAATTAAATAGGTGACTAATAAAGTTAATCAACAATTAAGCAAGCTGCATTTCTAATAGTCAATAAAATAATTAAGATGACCACTGTACAGGAGTGTTAATTATTGGATGATTTACCATGTTCTTTTACTCACACAATAAATATACAGGCTGATATCATGTTACTTTATCCATATATCTGTACAGAAGGGAAGCAGGAAAGAATCTTACAGACTCGGTTGCAAGAAATAAGTATAAGGAACCTAGGAAGATGACAAATTTTAGATAGATATTTTTAATTTTTAAAATTATTTTTTATTGATGGATCTAGATGTCAAAGGAGATATATTCTTGAGTCACGCACGTCAAAGCTATTCAAAATAGCTATTAATAATACCTACACATTTTATAACGAAGATGTTTGGCATATATAACAAGTTTGTAGTTTTTGTCTGAAAATCCTGAATATGTTTAAGCAGGCAATCTAGCAGGCATGACTGGGAGCCAGCTTGGTTAAAAGGAGGGCAGTCATTGAGCCAAAAGACAAAGAAGAAGTGCACAGCAGGTGGAAGTGGGGCCAGGTTGCCCTGAAGGTGTGCAGAGGTATTGCCCAGGCATGCAGGGAAAAGCCAAAGCTCAGCTGGATTTGTAGCTGGTGAGAAATGTAAAAAAAGGTAGAAAGGTCTTCTATAGGTACCTTGTCAGCAAAATGAAGATCAGCAAAAATGTGGCCAGCTGCTGAATGAGGTGGTTGAAAAAGAAAATGGAAAACACAGAGAAGTACATTCTTTGCCTTAGTCTTTACTGAGTAGGTATTTCCAGGTCTCTGTGCTGACTGAGTTTGAGGGAGAGAAGTACCACCTGTAGTAGAAGAGGATCAAGTTATGGACTACTTAAGCACACCGGACATAAAGAAATCCACAGGTCCAGACGCCATGCTGAAGGAGCTGGCCAACTGTCTTGGAAAACCAGGCTCTACCACCTTTGAAAGGTCATGATGGTCAGGGGAGGTCCCTAGTGACCAGAAAAAGGCATCTTCAGAAGATCTATCTATAAGACAGGACAGTTGGCCCCAAGTCCATTCCTGGAAAAGTTACGGAGCAAATTATCTTGGAAGCCATTTCCAAGTGCAGGAAGGCCAAGAAAGGGATTTGGAATGGCCAGCATGGATTTACCAACCACAAATCATGCCTGATCAGCGTGACTGTCTTCTGTGATGAAATGGCTGGCCCTGTAGACAACAGGAGACTAGCAGATGTCATTGACCTTGGCTTTAGCAAGATTTTTGGCACACACAGCATCTTAATAGCCAAATTGAGGAGGTTTATTCCAGATAGGTAGACTGTAAGATGAGTGGAAAACTGGGCTCAAGGAGTTTGTAGTACAAGTGGTGCCTAGTCATGAACGATGTTCCTCAGGGACTGATATGGGAATCAAAGCTGTTTAACATGTTTATTGATGACATGGGTTCATTGATATGGTGGAACACACCCTCAGCAAGTTTGCAGATAACACCAAGGTGGGAGGAAGAGTCAGCAGGCTGGAGGACAGGGTTGTCTTTGAGAGGGACATTGACAGTCTGGAGAAATCTTCATGAACAGAAACCTCATGAAGTTCACCAAAGACAAATGCAGTGGCTTACACCTGGTATGGGAAAATATCATGCAGCCATGCAGCCTGGGCACTGACTTGGTAGAAAGCAGATTTGCGGATGGGGACCTCACAGGCAAGCGTCAGAAGTTAACCCACATGGTGAAGGCCAACGGCACACTGGATCCTGCCACTCAGTTCTGAGGCTGCCTCTGGGGTACCATGTGTTGTTGTGTTTTACAGTTTTTACTTGCTTCAGCTTTCCGTATAGTTCTCTCTAATCTCTGTTAGAAACTCTTAGTAAGCCCTGGACATTGTGACTCATATGGTACACTTACTGAAAGTCTTCAGTTGGAAGTCAAAAATGTATTAGAAATGCAAATTTTTGAAGGTATCTGCTACTTGGTCGAGAAGTCCATAAAATCTGACAACCGGTGTTCCTCTGATTGAGGGGAAGAAGGGGAAGCCTCTGCCTGTCAAGCTGCGGCATGCATATGCTCTTCATCTCAAGGCAGGCTTTATAGTATATTTATGTTTTAAACAGAAATCTGTGGATTAAAAGAAACACCGCAAAGAAATTTGGCTGAGGGATGTAGGTGTCTTTCTGCAGAACTGAAAGCAGCCCTGTGATGCAGCCACCCTGTCAGGGCAGCTCCATGGGGTCTGGAGCAGCAGGGGCTCCGGCCAGGAGCGGGGCAGCTGGGAGCACTGGGGCAGGCCCAGCCCCGGGCACTGGGCACATCCCTGGGGACAGGGACAGGCTGAGGCCAGCCCAGGCTGGGATGTAGGCCCGTGTGCGGGCCTGGCTCGGTGGAGCCCATGTCCGGGCAGGGCAGGGTGCTGGGGAGCTGGAGACCAGCCCTGCCACAGCATCCCTGGGGGAGGACTGATGGCCCCGGGGGGCTGACACGGGGTCCTGGGCCAGGTGGGGGCAGCCCCAGGGAGGTGGGCAGGGATAGTCAGGCCCATTAGTGCCCTCAGGGCCATGACACTTTCACAGCACCAATTTTCCATTTAAATATACTCAAAAGATGCTGAAGTTTTTCTTGCTGGAAACATTCTCTGCTGGGAATGTTTTGAATGCTTTCATCTCAGAACAAGCTTTGACCATTCAAAATTTTCTACCAAGGTCATTCTTATGATTTGTTTTCTCTTTCTGAAAACATTGTTTATTTAAATGTTTTATTAAAAAGAGACAGCATCTCTCTTTTCAGATTACAGATGCAAATGCTGTATATCTTAACACACACCAGGTAGTGATTTTGTGGTACCCTTATTGTCTGAATGCGTATTATGTACAGTATAGCAAGGTGCTATACTGGTTACTAAGACAAATAGCTATTTGTATTAGAATATTTATATTAATTAGGGAGTTAATTTGGCCAGCTGTCATACACAAGCCTTTGGTTTATGGAACTCAAAAAAAAAAGTGACTCACATGACACCCACTCTTTTAAGAGAAAAAAGGTCATGAAAACAAGATAATGCATTCTTGAATAGCTGCTTAAAAGTCAGAATCCATTAATTTTGTGAGTTGAAAGATTTGCATGAGAAATGCTATTTGGATTTATTTGAAGCAGATTTCCAGCTTTGAAAATATAAAAACTTGCTCCTTTGAATGCAATTTTAATGAAGGGGGGTTACTGAAAAGTTGATCCTTGTGATTTCTCTCACCAATATCATAGATAACTTATACAGTTAATAAATAGTATACAGGTAACAAACTGCACAGATTATCTGTAATATAGCAAACAGGATCTGCCTTTCCACAGAAGAAGTTATCAGTCCTCCTACACTTTGTTTCAGGTATTTGTGATATGTTCAGATGAGACTTTTCTTTTTATTAGGGGAACAAAGAGATTACAAGTGCCCTCTGGAGGAACCAATATTGGATTTCTGTTTCCCCCTCAGCTTTACAGCTTTTATTCCCCTGTCTCCCTGTGAGACCAAGATTTGTTACACCCCTCCAAGAACAGACGCACTCTCAAAGGTACCATGTCTACAGAGGGTACAGAGAAGAAGGAACAATCTATACAGGTTCCTCATGCTGCTGTTCCTTCTGAATTATTGTTTCCTTTCATTAATAATAAAATAGTCATTATTAGTAACAGTAAACATTTTGCTTAATTCCAGTCACAGCAGTTCCTAATGTCCAATGAGCAGACCAACATGACCTAACCTGTCTCCAGCTTGACATAACAGCCTCCAACAGCAACAGCTATTCCATTTTGGTCTATTGCTTTTGTTACTCTATACTATACTCTTTTTTAGATAATTTTTGTTCTTACAAAACAGCCCATTTTACCTCACATTCATCCCAGCATGTGAACTTAGTTCTAGTCCAAGTGCAAAAAGACATCTCTTCAGTTTTTTTCATCAATGGTCATTATACCTGTATTCACATACATCCAAAGAGGCAACATGCACAGAATGATACACAGCGTAGATACTAAGTTAGCAATGTTATTTTTTGAATTTGTATTTATTTTTGTGTTAACTAAAGAAGCGCTAATAATAAACTTTTCTCAATGCATTGCTTTATTTTGTAATTTTTTTCATTTCCAGATTCTCAAAATCTCAAATCAATACTTCCTAAGCAAAGATCACAGAGTTAGAATTACTCTGGAAATAACAATACCACTTTTATTTTAGATAGTGACTGAGATAATCAATTTTTATTTCAAAGTAATAATGAAAAATTATTACCTAAAGATACATTTAATCACTTAGATACTAATAAGGCAAAATATTGCTAAACCTGTTGCATTTCACATACATTGTATATTTGGTGAGTATTAAGATTTTTTATTGATTGTGTCAAGGTGTATGTATTTCTGTAAATTTCTGTACATTTTAAATAAGAAAGTGGGGAGCTGCCACAATAAACACATGTGGGAGAAACTTGGCTGTCTATCAGTGTTGGTTTAAATAGCCAACAGGAGAGGACCACTTCTACTGGAGAAAATAACAGAGGCTGAAGACCCACAAAAACCTAGTTTGCAGTGATAAACTCCATCCTGGCACACAGGGACATTACAAGAGCGGCAACAGGCCAAGGAAGAAGCATGGCATTCTGCAGCTTGAGAGTGAGGCTTCTCTCCCTTGCAGCTACATCAGCATTGCACCTCCGCTGTGCAGGGACTAGATGCCTGGAAATACTTGATTCATTAGGCATTGCTGACAGAACACTGACATTTTGAACTCTCCTGAGGGCTGCCAGCTCCCCAGAGTGCACTTTATTTGATCCCTTGCTGTGTCAGGACAACTCTCCTGAAGATGCATGGCTGTGTTCCCAGTAGGTAGCTTAGTTAACTATGCACTTTATTTGTTTGCTGTGCAAAGCAGTGGAGGAATCTTCAACCAAGGCAGTGATTTCAAATAATAGCTGGTCTAGCGTGGAACATTTCATTGAATGAACTTGTACAGCTTGACTGTGACTCATAGCCCACTTGTACTTCATGCATAAATCATCCTTTTGTAGTTTCACAAAGTCATCATGAAAAAAGGAGCAAGAACATGTGAAAAGATAGTTTTTTCATTAAGATGATTACAACCCAGGATGGACAGGGCCCTTTCAGAGCCAAAGGAAGGCCAAGCTTTGCATATAGCTACACTGTCTGACCTTCTTGTTTAGGCTCCTCCTTGCCCATACAGTACACATTCCTCCTTGAGCTGGGACAGGTTTCAAAGAGAGAGAGAGAGAGCAGGACAGTTTACTCCTAATGAAGCTAGTATTTGAGGCTATACCCTAAGCAGCAGGTAGCCTGTTACATTGTTAAGGCCGCCTTCATATCCTGACAGAACAAAAAAGTTTTCTTTCACAATAAACACTGATACTTTGATCTCATCATGTGGGCCTGGGCCCTGCCCAAGGTTTTGAAATGTCACCTCCCTTCTCCCCACCCTGGGTGATTGCTGCCGTATCATGTCTTGGAAACACCTACGCCAGCTCTGAGTTTGTCTTCTTTTCTGCGTGACTCAACTGTAATTACTCTGAGTTTGGATATGAGGACTTTGGCACATGAATCAATCATGACTTAATAGATGAGTTGTCTGTTTCATACATACAGTTTTAATGAGCCATTGTTTCCTGTTGCCCTAGGTTTATAAGACACAGTACATCTACCTTCACCCACACAAGCCTGCCATTACTATCAACACAACTGTCCTCATATTTGTTGCTTCCTGCACATCCACGCAGGCACAACTATTCATACATATGCATATATGCATGGTGCAGAGTGGCACGGCACCCTGATAGAGGCAGAGGAGGTACGGACACATGGAGAACCTCTGAATGCTGATGTTATAGGGATGAGGAGTTATGCTCACCTCCTTCACAGACATATCTTTGCACACCTGCTTTTCCATGTTACATTTTCTTAAACAGTCTGTTGCACAGCACACAATGTTTTAAAGAGATGAGTAAAACACTGATATAAAGAGATTCCTGTACTTTCTCTGCACCAATGGAATGACTGAATATGAACATCCATATTGAGGTAGTTCTAAAAGGAACAGTTCAGGCCACAAAGGTCATTTCTCTTGGTAAAACAAAGCTCACGTTCTGGCTCTCACAGTACATTGAAACCGTGTTCTGGCATGTTATTGCCTCAGCTTTTCATATGGAATATGTCCTTACATGCCATTTGCATAATCCAAGTGAAAGAAGACTTGTGCAATAGTTTTCAGAAAATAAAAACTAACTGCATGGAAATATCACAATAGCAATAAAAAACAGACAGCGGTTATGTCTGTATTATCTCTTAAGAAGAGCAATATATTTGACATGTGTGATGCAGAAAGCTTTAGCTCAGCTGCATACATCTTCAGTCATCCCTTGCCATATACACTATGAAACTCTCACAAGAAGAAGGGTCAATACACCATCCCTGGTATCTACTAGCCATGTGATAGTACTCCGCAGCACTTGGGGAGAGGCAGTGGAAATTTTTTCCTGGCAGAGGGAGCAGTGTCTGTGCCCATACATCAGGAAGAAGGGTCCCTGGGCTCTTTCCAAACTGGGCAAGCTGGGACCCACTTCTCCCTTCCTCTGCTCCTGTTTTCTTGATGGCATCATCTTTTTAGTCCAGTTGAAGGAGATGGAGGTGTGGGCAGCATTTATAAAGGCTTGGGTCAGCACTTGTCAGGCAGGTTTTATTGTAGCCTGTGGGCTCTGTCCAACACTTCCAAGGGGACTCATTCTTTCTCCCTGACAAACTTCAATGATGAAATGCTTAAAACATGGGAAATGTTTATGAAGGGGGTAACAAAGTGCTTCCAGATTTTGTGGGGTAAAAGGTGCAGCATGTGTAAGCATTTAAGCTAAGGAGGACTTAGGTAAATTTTGGACTGACACCACACAGTTAGACAAGTGACTGAAATTTTGTTTTTCCAATTTCTGGGTTCCCATAAAGATACTTAAGAGGGAAGAAGGTGAGAAAATCCACACAGCTTGCAGTTGGAAAACATCCTATCATTAACAGTCTACTTCTTCATGTCTTTTCTTATTAATTTTCTTTAAAACTTAAACTTTTCAGTTTTTAGTCATATGGAAGTATTTCTTCGAGTCTATTTTTGACACTTACCTCTGAACCCTTTTCATTTCTGCCTGATTAAAATGCAGTCAGTCATTTTATGCAGAAAGATAACTCTGTGTTACTGACAGTGTGCAGGTTTTGTCATCAGGTTCAGTAAAAAAAAAAAAAAGTACATCAATAATTATTTACATGAGAAGACAGGCTTCTCTGTGTAGTAGATTGATTTCAATACATTGCCAAGGAAAATGGTATTTTACCACTGCAAAAGACATGCTGAACATGTCAGCTATAAATTCTGTAACAACTGGGGCAGCAATATCAATAAATTAGCTCCAAAACCACTGTCTCAATGTTTCTACTCAAATTAACCAATCTGAGGTTATTATGGATGAACTTAGCAATTATATGCTTAAAAACTTGGAAAAGTTATCTATTTTTGGAACATAAGTGTAGGCTGTGAATTTTTTCATCTCGGTTTACAGAAAACAATCTCAACCTCTTCGCTTAGGTAAAAACAGTGATGCTAAATTCATTACAACACTAACAGGATCATCAGCTCTCTAATCACTTGTTTTCCAAAATCTTTGTGCTGTGTATCTTTTTTGGCTCAAGCAGGTAAACCTGCCCTTTCTTTGAGCAAGAAGAATGGATTAGGCATGTGGGAATCATTTATCTAGAGCATATAATGGAATATGAGCAAACATGACAACAGAACTTTCAAAACCCTTAACAGTCTGATATAAATTCCAACATCAAGATTATAAATGCCAGCCTCACAGACAGTGAGATTGGTAATAATGGAAAATCACTCCAAGTTCCTTCCAATAAACCAGCCATCATGCTTTGCACAGACTCTAAAGTTCAAGTCCCCAGTCAATAGTGGCTCCTTCTTTATAGTGAATTCTCAGGACGTGCAATGAGCTGACAGATAAAAGGATAAGTTTGTCAAAAATTAGTAACTCATGTTTGGCATGTGTTTGGCATGACTTTTCCCTGATGAATCACATAATTTCCTTAACATTTCTGAAAGATATTGTATGGGATCTGGAGTGTCAACCACATCTCAATTCTAAAAATGGGGAGAAACGTTTTTCCAAAGATAAGAGGAAGACAGTTCTGATGGATGCCTACCCTGGTATATCAACAGCATCATGTGATAGCCTACCTTAAAGGAAAGGAGAAAAATATCAGTGCCATGAGTTGTGTACATAAAATGTCAGTATGCTATAGGAAGCTTTGCAGTGTAACTGAATTGCAAATTTGAAAGAGGATCTGGCAAGGCTAGACTGGTGGGCAATCTTTAGCACAGACCCTGTATGTTTGAATATTACACTGTGTAAAAAGGAGACTTGGATCTAAAACCCTCTCATTTATGTGCATCATGCCTTAAAAAAATAACTGTACTTAATGCAAAAAATTAGGTTTTATAGCAGAACTATGGTTTTAGTAATACAGAAAGAATACAACATAGCAGTAACAACCTAAGGTTTGAAGGGTGGTTTTCAGAGAACTATAAAAGTCAGGATATCTGACATACTCTGAAGACTTTCTTTTTACATCATGAATTTAAAAGTTCAGCTCCTTTATGCCTCCGATAAACCAACAGAATATGAGGCACAGTGGGGGGATTTACAACACAAGGTATGTCTGTGCTATTTTGTCACATTGATTCAAAGACTTTATAAGTTAACTGCAGTGCTACTAACAAAAATCCTAAATACCATTCTATACCATATAAACAATGAGGAAATAGCATATGGTCCTTAGCCTATCTTCCATAGTCTTTTGAGTATTACAGGTATGTACATTTTGTGAACTCAGTGATCACAAAAACACCGTTGACCTGTTCACAACTCTTATAAAAACAAAAACGCAGGACAAGTATAGTATGACTTTTCCTCAACATACGGCAGGCTGCACAGATGCCTAAGACTTCAGCAGTTCTGAAAACTCACTGTGATAATGGTTTCATTTTCAGACAGAAAGCATTATATATGTGCAGACACCATAAGCATCTCTAGAAGTGCCTGAAAGGCAAACAGGATTGAACGGATATCAAGCTCTGCTTGAGCTAGCAAAGGCATTAAATGTGATCTTCTGATAGCCTGCAGAATAAGTGCAGCCACCAACGCAGAACCATAGAATCATAGAACAGTTTAGGTTGGAAAAGAGCCATAAGATCATCGAGTCCAACCGTTAGCCCAGCACTGCCAAGTTCACCACTAAACCGTGTCCCTAAGCACCACAAGTACACATCTTTTAAATACCTCCAGGGATGGTGACTCAATCACTTCCCTGGGCAGCCTGTTCAAGTGCTTGGCCACCCTTTCTGTGAAGAAATTGTTCCTCCCCTGGTGCAACTTGAGGATGTTTCCTCTTGTTCTGTCACTTTTTACTTGGGAGAAGAGATGGACACCCACCTGCCTCCAACCTCTTTTCAGGTAGTTGAAGGGAGCGATAAGGTCCCCCCTGAGCCTCCTTTTCTCCAGGCCAAACAACCCCAGCTCCCACAGCCGCTCCTCATAAGACTTGTGCTCCAGACCCTTCACCAGCCCCGCTGCCCTTCTCTGGACACGCTCCAGCACCTCAATGTCCCCCTTTTAGTGAGGGGTCCAAACCTGATCACAGGATTCAAGGTACAGCCTCACCAGTGCCGAGTACAGGAGGATGATCACTTCCCTAGTCCTGCTGGCCACACTATTTCAGATAGAAGCCAGGGTGCTATTGGCCTTCTTGGCCACCTGGACACACTGCTGGCTCATGTTCAGTGTGCCATCAGCCAACATCCCCAGGTCCTTTTCTGCCATGCAGCTTTCCAGACACTCTTCCCCAAGCCTGTAGCATTGTGTGGGGTTGTTTTGACCCAAGTGCAGGATCCAGCACTTCTCCGTGTTGAACCTCATACAATTTGGCCTTGGTCCGTTGACCCAGCCTGTTCAGATCCCCCTGCAGAGCCTTCCTGCCCTCAAGCAGATCAACAGTCCCACCCAACTTGGTGTCATCTGCAAACTTACTGAGGGTGCACTCAACCCCCTTGACCAAATCATTGATAAAAATATTAAACAGGACTGGCCTCATTGCTGAGCCCTGGGCAGCATCACTTGTGAGTGGCTGCCATCTGGATGTAACTCCATTCACCACCACTCTTTGGGCTCAGCCAGCCAGCCAACTTTTTACCCAGCAGAGTACACCCGTCCAAGCCATGAGCAGCCAGTTTCTCCAGGAGAATGCTGTGGGAGACGGTGTCAAAGGCTTTACTAAGGTCCACAGCCTTTCCCTCATCCACTAGGCAGGTCACCTTGTCATAAAGGGAGATCAGGTGAGTCAGGCAGGACTTGCCTTTCATAAATCCATGCTGGCTGACAGGTCTGTGGTTCCACATATCCTCGCTCTGGCCCTTCTTGTAAATGAGCATCACATTCATCAATGATCTGGATGAAGGGACTGAGTTTACCCTCAGCACTCGCGTGTGATGACACAAAACTGGGAGGAGTGGCTGATACACCAGAAGGCTGCGCTGCCGTTCAGCAAGACCTGGACAGGCTAGAAGACTGGGCAGACAGGAACCTAGTGAAGTTCAACAAAGGCAACAGTAAGGTTCTGCACCTGGGGAGGAATAACCCCACACACCAGTACAGGTTAGGGGCTGACCTGCTGGAAAGCAGCTCTGAGGAGGGGACCTGGGAGTTCTGGTGGACAGCAAGGTGACCATGAGCCAGCAGTGTGCCCTGGTGGCCAAGAAGGCCAATGGTATCCTGGGGTGCATTAGGAGAAGTGTGGCCAGCAGGTGGAGGGAGGTTATTGTCTCCCTCTGCTCTGCCTTCATGAGGACACATCTGGAGTGCTGTGTCCAGCTCTGGGCTTGCAGTTCAAGAGAGACAAGGAACTGCTGGAGAGGGCCCAGCAGAGGGCTGTGAAGATAATTAGGGGACTGGGGCATCTCCCTTGTGAGGAAAGGCTGAGAGAGCTGGGCCAGTTTAGCCTGCAGAAGAGAGGACTGAGAGGGGATCTGATCAATGTCTACAAATACCTTAAGGGTGAGTGTCAAGAGGATGGAGTCAGGCTCCTTTCAGTGGTGCCCAGTGACAGGACAAGGGGCAACGGGCACAAACTGCAATGGAGGAAGTTCCAGCTGAATATGAGGAAAAAGTTCTTTGAGGCTGGCAGAGCACTGGAACAGGCTGCCCAGCGAGGTTGTGGAGTCTCCTCTGGAGACATTCAAAACCTGCCTGAATGCATCTCTGTGCAACCTGATCTGGGTGAAGCTGCTTTAGCATGGGGTTGGCCTAGCTGGATGTCCAGAGGTCCCTTCCAACCCTGACCATTCCGTGATTCTGTGATTTGCTAACTTCCAGTCAACTGGGACCTCCCCGCTTAGCCAGGACTGTTGATAAATGATGGAGATGGCTGGGTGAGCTCTTTTGCCAGCTTCCTCATTGCCCTTGGGTGGATCCCATCCAGCCCCATAGAGCTGAGCATGTCTAAGTGGAGGAGCAGGTCACTAACTTGATATGGGCACTTCATACTACTCCTTGTCCCTGTCTTCTAGCTCAAGGGGCTGAGTACCTACAGAACAACTGGTCTTACTATGGGAAAGAAAGTATTAAGTACCTCAGGCTTTTTACTCATACTTTGTCACTATGTTTCCCCCTGCATCCAGTAAGGGATGGAGAGTGTCCTTAGACCTCTTTTTGTTGCTGATGTATTTACAGAAACATTTTTTATTGTTCTTTAAGGGAGTAGCCAGATTAAACTCTGGTTGGGTTTTGGCCCTTAATTTTGTCCCTGCATAACTTCACAACATCCTAGTAGTCCTCCTAAGTTGCTGCCCCTTCTTTGAAAGATGGCAAACTCTCCTTTTTTTCCCTGAGTTCCAGCCAAAGCTCTCTGTTCGGTCAGGCAGGTCTTCTTCTCCACCAGCTTGTCTTTCAGCATGTAGGAACAGGCTGCTCCTGTGCCTTTAAGATTTCCTCCTTGACAAATGTCCAACCTTCATGAACTCCTCTGCTCTTCAGGACTGCCTCCCACGGGGCTCTGTCAGCCAAGCTCCTAACAGGCCAAAGTCTGCTGTCCAGGTGTCCAAGGTAGCAATTCCTCTGCCCTCCCCCCACCTCTTTACTTCTCCAAGAACTGAAAATTATCATTTCATGACTGCTATGCCCAAGACGGCTTTCAGCCATCACATCACCCACAAGTCCTTCTCTGTTGGAAAACAACAGATCCAGCAGGTCGCCTTCCCTAGTTGGCTGACTCACCAGCTGTATCAGGAAGTTGTCTCCTACACAGTCTAGGAACCTCCTAAACTGTCTTCTCTCTGCTGTACTGTATTTCCAGCAGACATCTGGTAAGTTGAAGTCACAAGAACAAGGGCTAGTGACTGTGAGACTTGTGAGAGGCTATAAATTGTGAGACAGACTCCCAGCTGCTTACAGAATATTTCATCTGCTTCTTCATCCTAGTTGGATGGTTTATAACAGACTCCCACAACGATATCTGCCTTGTTGGCATTCCCCTGATTCTTACCCATAAACAGTCAACGCTATCATCACCATCGCCAAGCTCTAGATGATCATAACACTCCCTAACACATAGGGCTACCCCACCGCCCCTTCTTCCTTGCCTATCCCTTCTGAAGAGCTTATAGCCACCCATTGAAGCACTCCAGTTGTCTGAGTCATGCCACCATGTTTCTGTGATGGCAACTATATCACAGTTTTCCTGCTGCACAATGGCTTCCAGCTCCTCCTGTTTGTTGCCCATGCTGCGTGCAGTGGTGTAGATTTGCTTCAGCTGGGCTATTGGTCCCACCACCTTTCTGTGGGGAGAAGCCCTAATTCCTACGTGACCATTCTCAGGCACTTCCATGGTTTCTAACAGACCAGTAACACCTGCGTCTTTGCTGCCACATGGATCTCCATCCCCTGCCTCCACTGAGATGGCAGACCAAAGCACCTTGCTAGCATGCTGTCCCTCAAACATTGGTGTTACACCCCAGGCTTATGTCTATTATCTCTAATATCTAAAGGTATTGTTTAATATCTTACAACTGATGCATGTATCATTTTTTTGTTAATTTTTTTAGTAATACACAGACATATTCTACATTCTGAGTTTATTACATACTTGCAGCTATTTTCATGTTGACATTCCCTGGCATTAGAGTGCTATATACATGTGTGCATAGCAAAACAAGCACTGCAAATACATATTGCCTTCAGAAGAATACAGTATATGGAATCTACAATACTGATATCCTGTTTCCTTATTATGTACATGAAGGGTTTGACTTTTAAAAAGTCTCAGTATTTTATGAGATTTAAAATGAGTGGGAGGAAATCAGAAATTAGAATCAGGACTACTGAAATGTGACATACTTCTTAATGTATTTTAAATAATATATTATTTAAGAATTTTGAATTAATTCAATATTTATTTAAACACAGAAAGAAATTACATTCAAAGGTCCATAATATATTTTTTGCTGATAGACTTGTGTATATAGTTTAAAAAATAAAGTTAAAAATCAGAGGTTTTAGAATTTCTGCACTGATACTAAATGTGACTTTATCTGGCTGATTAAAAGGGCAATCTCCAGGAATAAGATTTATACACAGGGGTTTACACTACTACAGTTTTATTCACCCAGCAAAAAGTTAAACTATCAGATATAAACTGTTGCCTTCAGCACCATCAATTTTTTTTTAAGTGGGGTTACTATATATTCTTGTTCCAGTTAAACAGAGGAGTACTGGTTGGAAAATAATATTATTTTAAATTCTAGTGCATTTATGTCATGTGATCTTAGACAAACGATGTATTCTCTTGAATTCTACATCTGGTGATTCATACATCGTCTCTAATCAACAATATGAACAAGGGATATTCATTTGCAAATTCCTCACATGATAAGTTTATTCTTTGTCTTTCAAAATTATGGTTATTCCTTTAGGTTACACACTGAGCTTAGATTTTACTAAGACAGATGATGGTATCTTTAATTCAAACATGAAGAACGAGAAATAACAAGCATTTTTACAGTTGAGATATGTGAAAACTAATATATTCAAGGATACTGAGAGAGGTAGGAAAAAAAGGGGGTTGAAACCTCAAATTGTTATTTCGAGTCTGGTACTAGACATTTATAATTATTGAATATATATGATGTACAGATGGTGAGGTCCTTCTCCAAACACAGTTATACATCTACTCATTGCAAAAGATTGCTAGTACAGTTGTCATAGCAAGTGTAGTATTCATACCTTATTCTCTATTTGTTACTGTGATTGTTCTCCTTCCCAACTGAGACATAAATATTGCCATTTAGAAATTATTAACTGTAAATAACTCTAAATAAAAAGTTCTGATTGTCAAATACATATTTTAAAATTTAATAGCAATTTATCATGAAAAAAATTGCATTGTGATTCTTCTTTGACAATCACAATATGCAGTTTAAATAAAAAGGAATATTCACCCTTAATTCTTGGTTTGAGGGAAGCAAATCTATGAAATGTGTTCACTGAATCAATGGACACAGAACAGCAACATTTCTGATTTCTTTCTTTTATACATATATTTAAGAGGAAAAAAATATGTAAAATAAAGGCTAAAACTCTAGTCCTGCAGAGGACTGGAGGAGTTCAACTGGTTTTGGTAAAACCAGGATTTCATCCGAAGGACTGTTGCAGCACCAGCTGAGAACAGAATCAGTCCAGTCTGGCCCCAGCCCTGGGATGAACTGAAATCTAACAGGTCAGGATTTTGTCTATCCCGGGGGACCTGGGAACATTTCCAGGCTCATAACTCCCGCTGCATCCCCTGATTGCTCATGGGTCACCTCCATGTCAGAATGAGATCTCATTTTTCAACACACCTTCCCTCATCTCACCCAATCCTTATTTTGTCATGGAAAACCTCATTTTTTGTGAGGAAACTGAGCTATAAGATCTGGAAGGGAGTAACAGCATTCCCAGCTGAGGTCCTTGATCTGGACAACATGGGAACTAGCACCTTGTGCACCACTTACCTCCCTTATTCCTAAAATGACTTTCACACCAAAGACTGCATGTGCAATGGAAGGGATGGGAGCTAACTGTGCTCATCGTGGGTGTATATGGAACTTCAGCATGTTAGAAGATTAGGTCTGTGTGCTGTATCAGCCAAGCAGTTAGTATAGGATGGTATTTCTGGCTCTGTACCAGATCTGAGCATGAAATTATCTCATAAAGCAACCTGTGAGCACTGTATGAACCACTTCTTTGCCATGCTTTCCTGACATGGTAGAAATAGTGACCCATTTTTTCCATGGGCTGAAGTTATGACATTACTAGAGTAAGAAAAACATGAGAACTTAAGCTAACGGTATTCTTTCACCATATATACTTAATCTGAACAGGAACTGGTCTCTCTCTGTACAGTCATCTGAATACATGATTGCTTAATAGGGCTGTTTTGTAACACTCCTTCTTTAACTAACAAAACTTACTTTCTAACCACAAAACCAGAGTATGACAAAATGGACTACAGTATTTCATAATATACTGAATGCAGACTTACAAAACATGCCTTATCTTGTAAACAAATAATTGATTTTTTCCATAATACTGAAGACATTTATCAGCTGGGCTATGCAAGCATGTCTTCAAAAGTGTCAGTGATAATGTGAGAAGCTGGAGTAGAAAACAATACTGCCGAGGTTTGTGTGAGAGATGCCGCAAAAGCAACCTGAATTCTGACTTGGGCTCTGCCATCTGCACCATGCAGGAGTTGGTTTTTGCACTGTGATTTCCCTTAAAATACCCATTTCTAGCTATGCTGTATATTCTGCATCCCATGGTCACTGTGCTTTTTTTCTTTGTTTTTATGCAAATCTGTACCCATTGAGCAATTTGAAACTCCAACAGGTTGTATTGCACATGAGTGTGCAGGTAACAGAAGAGAAATTGTCTGCATTGCAAAACTGCTCAGCTGTGGAGCAATTGGACAGATTCAGAGTTCTTGTATTGGATCTCCTTTCACTAAAGTCTCTGATGATCATCTGTTCACATAAGGAAAGATCTTGCCCATTCTTACTGTTTTATTTCATTTATTGGTACCGATGAATAAAACTTTCTCCCTGGGCTTCACAGAAGCTGAAATAAGAAGGAAACCAACAAAATGACGTGGAGGAACACTTCTAATGAAAGCCATTGGAAACTACATGCAGAAATTAATACAAAACGTACAGGTGTTCAATGTCAACATCCACGTTTTCTTGGTCCTTTTCAAAAGCATCTACTTGCATCCTTTAAATGACTTGATCAGATACTACAAAAAGCAAAACCAGGTAATAAACTATCACCTTATTATATACCATGTATTCATGAGTAATACGTTCTATGATTATCAGATAGCTAAAAGTTTATATCCCACTCTGGTGGGCAATAAGCTGTGTTTTCTTCACGCCTTCATCATCTCTTAGCTGGAGTGGTCTCTATGATAGGAGGTTGCACTTAGTTATACCCGATACAGTCCTTGTATTCTAAGGACTGCATTGTTGAAAAGCTGCATCTGGAAGACCAGCCTGGATGGCCTTTTGTCACAAAATACCATCATCATGCAAACCACCTTGGAAAAAAGAGGCCACAATGAAACTCACATTTTCTGAACTTGTTACAAACAGAATAGTCAAGAGAGAGAAAGGATTTGAGGAAAGGATAAATCCTACAAGCAGAGAGGCTGTGTGAATATGTCTTCCTGTCTGCATGATTTTCACTTCCTTCTCCATGAAGTAAACGGAAGGATGCTTTAGCTCCTGGGGCTGAATTTTTTTAAAGAGAATTAGCGTACAGAAAGATAAGTATGGAGGAAAAAAAGATGGAGCAATAGTCCAGGGGAAAGAAAGGCAAGAAAGAAGGAATACATGCTGAGGAGAGCTGAACTGAGGTGGAGTTGAAGAAAATGTGAAGAATGTAGCTGGAAAGCTTTATAGTGAACAGTCAGAATAAATGAAAATGTAAACAATGGAAATGAAAAATATCAACCGCTATTCCTGGTGTCTGTCACATGGGAGGCTGCTCTTTATATTTGCTCACACGCAGTGGAATTTCTCTAGCCCATGGACTCTGCCTTTTTTCCAATAGAAGCCCATGTGACATACCTCATGCCCCAGAGCGGGGAGTGCCAGCTGGGTGGGACTGCCCGCTCCTGCCTCAACCCAGTTGCTCCCACAGCACTGTCAGGTCAGGTCCCATACTGAGGCTGGAGGAAGGACAAAATCCGTGATAGAAAGAAGGGGAGAATCATGAGGACAAGGGAGTGTGGCTGTGCAGTGAGAAGAGGTAGAAAAAAATACATGAAGTTAAAATCTGGATTAAGAGGTGCTTGTCTTTAAGCATCTATGATCAAGTGAGGCTGTGTGACACATCAGAGCTACTGAGAATGTGGTTTGAAGTATAATACAAATGAAGTGTAAACAAATGCTTGTGATTAAAGCTAATCTAAACCCACATAATTGACTGATCTGTATGTCATTTACTTGCTTCTGCTATATAAGAAACACCAGTGAAGGTCTAAAATAATTTCTGCAGTAGAAGTAAACCACGCTTAGCATCCCACAGTTTCTCTTCCCTACTTAACAGGTTTACAGGCTACAGGAATGATGAGTTGCTTAAAAGGAGCTGCCCTGGTCTTTTTCAAGCAGTGTACACATCACAACAAACAAAATATTTGCTTTATCCATTCAATCAGCTGTCTTCCAAGCTCACCACATCTCAGTTCGTGGAGTTTATTCACTGTGGGAAGGCACAATTAAGCTTCATCAGCCTTACTATACCTGACAGAAATGGTTTTGCTTCTCAGAGACAGGCTTTTGCTGGGCTGACTTTTGCTTGATATAGATTTTATTACAAGATTACCAAACTTTTTAATGAGAAAGATCAGTATGTATTGTAACTGAGCAGCCCAGTACTGAAATCTATGCTTTATTGTTTTGTTGTAAAATTTGTCCAAGATTTTAATGAATTTTCTTGTGTATTGTAATGTTTCACTATATCATTCAGTAACTAATTATAAGCTTTTAAGCTTTGCCGCTCTTGCCTTGGTTTTTCGGTATTATGTTTGCAAATCAGTAACAAATGTACTCAATTACAATCTTCAAGTATCACTGTTACAAATGTACTTCTAATAGCAGTTGTAGAGTGGTGCTGATCCTCCCAGTTAGGCTTGGGACACCTATGAGCAACACCTGCCTCGGGGTCCTTAAGCCTCAAGTAGGCATGATGGACAAAAGATGAGAAAACCTTATACAAGATACAGATGGAGGGATCTGGCTATGAATAAAAAATGTCATGCTGGTGCTTGGGGATTTTTTTTGTACTCATTGTGGAATGAAAATTTTAACATATAGAGGCCTGAGCTGGGAGTAGAGGATTTAATAATGTGAAAATAAGAAACAGTTTTGTTTTTGAATGGAGAGGGAGGATTAAAAGACAGAATCATGAAGGAAGGGACAAAGAAGGAATGGGAGAAGATGAGGATGTTACAGTGATCAATCAGCAGAGAGGAAGGTAGAGAAAAACATCTCCAGTCTAGACTGGATGTAAAGTCTGGTGAGATGGCTCCTCATCCCTGGGGTGCAAAGCATGTGCAAGAGCTCCTGTGGCAAAAGTGGGAGAGGGAGTTTTCTCTTCTAGTGCAGAAGTGAACTGTGGAAGCTGCTGCGTTTGGTGAGTGAGAGGCTGCTCCCCTCCGCTGGCACTGTCTGACTGTGCAGCGTGACCCTCCTTCATACCTGGCTTGCCCTGGCACAGTCACTCCGACTTCCCCACCTTTGCTTGGGATGAGCTTCACAAGTGCTGCAGGCTGAAATGCTGAGGTTGTTTAGATGCTCCACGACATGTGTCCTCCAGTTGCAGTTATTAAATATCTGGTACATGACTTTTCTGAACCAGAGAATTGCTCAGATGTTTGAGGGTCCAAAACAGTCTATGCATACAGCGAAAAAAAGATGTGCATTTAAATAGTTGAGTATATAGCTAAAGACATTAGGCACAAAACCATATGCTAACATTCAAATTGGTACTGGCAGCAGTGTAGCTGCTTGTCAAAAGATAAAGATCATACCATCCAAATGGATTATTCACTTTGGCCTTAGTTCAGCAATAAAGTGTCCAATACAGCATCTACAGTCGATACAGCATGATAACAGGATTTCCATTGACATCTTCCTTCTCTCCATCCCCACCTCTACCAATGTCATTTCACCCAAAAAATCCCAAGACCAACAGACAAAACGCAGAAACCATTAAGAAAAAGACGGGGAAAGTGAATAAAATAGCCTTCATAGGGGGAATACTGTATGCACTTCCACTTTCAACCTCATCCTACTGGATCAAACAAACACTTATAGGAAAAGAACATGTTCCTCCCTCATCTGTCACCTTAATTTTGCCACATGATTCCGGATCCTGTCTGAGGCACACGCACATGAGAAAAGAAAAAGAACAATGTGCCCACCCCTTAAAAATAGTTTTATGTCCACAAGGTAGTAAGGTATCTCCTGACATGTTCTTCAGTGTATTTTTCTGGCTTTAATGATCTTTCAAACTGTTCAGGAAGTTAGCATCTTCAGCACAGAAGCCAGGAGTCCTAACACCTTGTTTCAAAAAAGTAGTAATTTGCATCTTCATAGTGTTATTCAACGAGTCAGTTTCTTCACAACCTACATGGCTATGCTATGAATTCACAAATTACTGTTCTCTTAACTCAAGTTGGCAGGACTCTGGGCTTCTGTATTTGTTTTATCATTGATGCATTGCCTGATGTTTGGTACAGTAATTTCCCCGTTTTTTCACCTGAAAATGGAAATAAAATACACCTCCCTGACACATTATTATACTACTGAGGTTTTTTATCGCTTGTAAAATCCTTTCAGGGTCTTAGATGGAATCTTTTGCAATCACGCTAGACAGCATTGCTTTTCTAAACTCTTGCATTGTCAAAGGACTTACTGAGTCACCCCCTTCCGTTGGGTGGTTAATAGCAAAGAAAGCAAATGTAACCCTTACCAAGTCAGGATTCAGGCCTGTACATATTAGTCATCCTTTTTTTAAAAAAAATAACTTTATAAAGTTTATACATTTAGTACACATTGTGTCTTTTCAGCTGGATGATTGAATTTGTAGCATTATGGGAAAGAGGGCACCTGGATTGAAGAAGGACTTTTAATTTAGTCTGACTTTTAAATGAACATGTATTATGCTCAACAACTCAAAATGCTCTCCTGACATCTCTGTTTGGGGTACAGAGTGGAATTACAATAGTTTTAGTTACAAGAAAGAGGCTGATGATGCTATTGATGGTGTGATCTGTTTTCATTGTATTTGATGTCATCATCAGCTGATGGACTGAAAAACAGCTGTATAAACACATCCTGTATGAAAGATACCAAATGCTTTCAGAACAGCGAGCCTGTTCTGAAAGCCATTTTCAAATCAGGTGGGACGTATATGAAAATTGTTAAAAACTTTGGATTAGGTTTCCATTTTTCATTACCTTTGTCCATTAAGATGAAGGTGAACAGAGCAGGTTCATATTCCATAACAATGTTCCCTTGCAGATGATTTGTTTTTTTACATTTTATGGTTGATAGAGAAGGTGGAAGTGATGTTGTAATGCTATTAGTTAAAAGCTGGTAAGCATCCCTTCTGGAAAGACCATGGGGAGTTTAATAGGCAAGAAATCAATAAAGAAGTATTTTATCAGGAAGAAGTAATCTACTGAAATTGATAGAGGATTATCTCGTGCTATTTCTTAATGGACCTTAGTGAGATCTGCACCACAGATACCCCTTTCCTTATTTTATATTAAAAAATATAAAAATTCTGATTAAAACTCATACATTAGCTTACAAAGTAACATAAGCTGGGATCAGAACCATACAAACTATAAATTATATGTGGTTTCTTCATTTGATATCATTCTTTTTCTTCATTTATCAATCTACCCATAATATTTATATGTATAACAATAATGATTAGTATAGACATTGTTTTATCTGTTTGCAATGCTATATAATTAATTTAAACCAAAAGTACCCACTGGAAATAGATAACGTGACCTCCCATTATACTAATGTGGAAACCAAGGAAAGAGGGGTTAAATGAACCATCCAAACCAGTCAGAAAGTGTCAGTAGCAGAAGCAGAAGTCAGGTGTGCCTCAATTCTGGTCTAGATCTAACCTGCTACAATAATGGCAAAGTCCACAGGGGTGGTAAAAGGCAAAACAATTTAAATGGCATTAGCTACAACCAGTGGAGTGGAAGCATATAGGATATCTTTAGTGACCTTTAAATTGGTTAACTAATTTTTTCTGCTTATATTCTTTTAGAATATATCTTCTATGTTTTCCCCATCCCAGACATAACTATTTGATACAATCAGTACAGAAAAGATAAACATGCACTAAAAGTGAGTACTAATGATGATAATCTACATCTGGAAGAGCATTTCAGTTGGCTCATATTCCTTCTCTTCCACTTCCCTGTGGTATGTCTCTCTTGCTTGTCGCTAGTCTGCCCTTGCTAAAAAACCCACCAAAATTCGCATGCATTTATGGCCCCTGACTAATGCTTTAATGTGGTTCTATGTGCATTGTTTATTTCAGCTGATGATTTTTGTTCATATTAGTGTTATAAAGGTTATTGAAGCATTTATTATTGAGACATTTCAAAATTCCAGCTGCCTGTTTGCCTGGGAGAAGACACTTTTTATAAAAACAAGTAAAAACCTCATTATTCTTTTTAATTCTTACCCTTAGCATGATAAGGATGTACAAGATGACTTTTTATACAAGGGTTGGTAATTTTTAAATAAAAATTTTGTACGGTCCAGTCTGACACTAGCAAAGCATACTTTACCTTCTCTTTTGTGGGACATTTACCCAGTACCATTTCACACATTCTGTTGTGGGTGAAACCATGCCATTTTCTGAAATGCATAAACACTGATGATTTAGAGATGTGTAATATTCATAAACCCTAACTAACCTTTATCCTGAAAACAGGCACTATTTCCCTCTGTGGTGTCCCTTGCAGAAGGTTTCTACGCGCATGCTGAGGTGCAGGGGTTTCCATGACAACTAGAGGTTTGCAGAGTATTCAAGAAACTCTGCAGGTTAAAATTAGCTTAGATGGTCATGCACAGATGATAAGGGCCTGGGGCTATGCAAGTTTGTGCAAATTGTTTTTGTGAAATTTAGTGGGGGATGTTACAATCCAAACCCAATGTATGGTATGAATCGAATCAATGGATACAGCCACAATGGATCTGGAGGGAATACAGAAAGCTGGCAGGCTTTGGGCATCTAAGATAAATGGAGTGGCATTTAAAATACATTCCAAAAGAAAACTTGACTTTTAAACACATTAGAGAATGAGGGAAAATTCATTCTGATTAATTATGGTTAATGGAAGTTAAATGGCTCAGGCCTTTTTGTTTTCATTAAGATAAATCATTCTTAGAATCATCTCGGTTTATCTCTGAATATTTTTTTCTTGCTTGGGCACTGTTCTCACTCACGGCCTGATGTAGGTTGACTGACTCCATAGCTGCAAAACTGTAAGCTTGCCCTTGGGGAGGGCATAGGTTTGTGTACCCCCAGTCTCCATTCAGAGTACCAATACAGCAGTACAGCAGAAGGCATGATTTTAATGAATCCCTCTTATAATACTGTGGGATCTGTGGCAGCTGGCATAATGCTGTAGCTAACTTGTCTGATCTGTGTCTGAGCTTGTCTTATATCCCAATAAAGATGAGTATTTAAAAGTAGCACAATGGTGAACCTATATTTATTGAATAGAATAATTTGTAATTATATGCCTTTGTCTTATCTTGCATGATGGGTTGTGCATCCTAACACAGGACACAGCTTCATGTTTTGTGGACACTATATCCTAAGGAAATTAGAAATAGTATGTTTGGATGTTTCTCTAAAACAATTCAGGAGATATAAAAATAATTTTAAAGGCATAATTTTACTTCTACTGCAGTCAGAAAGAGACTTCGATCTAAGCAAAGGTGTTGTGTTTTGCCAGGCCACTGCTTTAGGAGATTAAAACCTACGGAATCAGTTATGCGTGATTGCCTGCTTTTAATCTGAACTACATTTTTTAAAAATTATGTTTTATTTTATTACAGTTTCAAAAAGAGTGTGGGTCATGTCATCCTTCCTTTCTGTTAATGAAAATGCTCTTTCACTAAATCAGCTAGCTGATTGAAGATGCTGACATTATTGCAGAGGAGGAGAGACATGAAATTCTGGGAGGAGAGATGTTTCTCATCCTGATCTTATTATTCTGATAATTCCAGTGAAGCGTGAATTCCCACATAGTAGAGTTCTTTCAGAAATGCTTTTTTCTTCCACTGCGATGACTTCTGTATTGCTTCAAAAATGCATTCAGGGAACACTAGAATTATACAACTGACAATAAAGCCACCTAGAATTAAGGGGGCATTGTCAATATGGATGCCCGCTTCTGTGGCTGGATATGAAAAAGTTGCCTGCAGTCATAGGCTTGCCTGCCGTTTCCTATTAACCCAACAAAAGAGAGCAGTATCACATCATGAAAAGAACAAATTGTAGCAAAAGCTGTATCTCGCTCATAAGCAGCTAGGCACAGAAAACCAAAGCCGTGTTAAGATGCAGGAGGAAAAAATGCAAATAAGAAGAGATTAAAAATATTTTAAAAGCACATGTAAAAGGGAGGTATGTCAGGACTTCTTTCATTGCAATATAGTGAAAGAACAACTAGAAAATTCACTATTCAGTTCCCCCCTTTCCAGCACACCAAAGGGAAAGCAGCATCACTCGAGTCTCTGCCTAACTTCTTACTCCCTGCCTGTAGGTTTCTCGTACTCTTTTATGGATGATAAGGAATTGTAACCTGGCAGACACTTGACAATAGTGCCGTGCCAACAGGGTTAGGTAGAGTTTTCCATCCTCTTAAAGTTATAAAGGAGCCAGGATAAAACGGAGGAAACGGCATCAGTTCCAGCCAAATCTCCAGCTGATTCATTAGCTCTTTAGGATCACACAGCTATGCGCTGACACATTGTTTCTATATCTTAAATTTAAAGGTATAGTGTTTTCCTCTACCCTATTACACATTGTGCATATGGCATATGGAAACACAGAATGCTATTTATTAGAAAGACCTGGAAAGAGCTGCAGCAAAAAGCTGTGTGTTGCAGTGAGTTGTTTAAGAAACAGCTGTTATTGGAAAAAATATGTGATTGTATTAGCTGTGCATTCACATGCAGGATTTTTTCAATTTTAAGTGCTCATTCTGAAAAAAGGTTGCTTTTGCACAAAGTCTTATTTTCAGCAAGGTGTAACTTGGCCAGATCTAAACTGATTTTCATCAACACATTCATATACTTTTCCTCTTTGAGGGCTGTTTTGCTAAAACCCAGTTTTCTAGCCAAACAATTGCAGAACTGCAGCTATTTAAAAGCATACATATGTATATAGATATATTTATATGTATATATATTTACTTATTTACTCAGCCAAGATACAAGATTTCTTTTTCTTAGGCTGCAGTGACCTAGGTCAAACAGGTAAACATTTCTGGAAATTTATGGAAAAAGGATTATCATAATGGGAGCACTACAGGATATGTCTACAGCTAGAGTGTTACTAGTCAAAATGAAGAAAAGCACAACTGGTCATTTTTTTTCCCCAAACATAACTCTAAACAATGAATTGTCTTGTGGATACTGCCCTGTAATAGGTCAGGCTATTGGAGTTACAGTTAATGACCCTTCACTAGCTGTGTTAGGGTTTCGGAACATTACAGACAGGAATGAAAATACCCTATGCAAACCACATCAGATGCTATTTTAGAACATTTTAGTTGATACAACCTGCTTGCTTTGGCAACCAAAGCCCATAAGGATCTTTTCCTTGCCATATTATATACAGGAAGCAAATGACAGACTAATTCCTAACAATTAGGACAATTAGTTATCTTAAAGGGTGGACTTAGGACCACGCAAGTCGTAGACCTGCAAGGCAGTCATAAAGCAACCACTGTCTACATTAATAATAATAACGATGACTGAACATGAAATAAGATGTGACCTGTAGCAAGGAAAACGTGACATAGGCAAAGTTTCCATGGGAACACCGTAACAGATTCTAAAATATCTCTGTGTTCAGCAAGAAAAAATTTGGGCAGACACAAGCTTGTCTCACAGTGGAGTGCCTCTGGCAGTTAACAGGCTCGCTGAATAGGTGCTTCCCAAGCCCTGTTAGCAGTGCTGCTTATGTTCAGCCTAACTGTCTACTGTCTCTGTCCTTCCTCTAGCAGTTCTTACAGCGTCTGCTGTGCAAGCAGCAGGTAGGGGACACACAGACCAAGCAGGCACACTGAAAAAGTCCATTACTTATTCAGGGGGCTTTCATATCTGGTGTCAATCAGCTATATTGAAATATAAGTTCCTGGGCCAGATCCCAGCTTTGTCTACATCTTTGAAAACTGGGAATACTTCCATTAATTTCTGTGGATATCATGGGGACTAACTTAGGAAAAAAGAAAGCACTGGTGAAATGTCTAGCTGTATTCTTTGACATTTATAAATCCATATAAATGTTGTAAATTGGATTGGTTTTGCCAGAAAGTGGTTTTTATTCACAGAACAACTGCAGTAGATACAGTGCAGAGTCTGAATACATGTTTCCTGGCTGGGTTTCAAGTGCTTTATGCTGTCTCCCTCTCATACTTGTTGACTTCTATACCCTGGATAGTTTTCCGCTCCTTGATGATCTGTCTTCCCATGGTTTTCAGGCTGTTCACCTGGGTCTCCTTCTACGGTTCAGATACTCTTTCAGTCTTGGCATCCCTCAGAGCTTCATTTTTGTCCCCATTGTTTTGTAGGCAACTCATGGACATCACTGTACTGCCCAAGATGCTCTCTCTTCTAAGACAGTGACCCTAAAATATATGGAGGGGAATTCTCCATTACAGTCTAAGTAGCACACAAACTTCTTAAACTCAAGGTGTTCCGCACTGAGTAAGTACCCTTTCTCCAGGGCTCCACGCTGTAGCATGAATCTCATCCTAGGGATCACCTTAATTTCTGTCTCTCTTACTTCTCTCATATTTTTGGTCTGGCAAAAATCTAGCATTTTTCTCTAGAAAAAAAGTGTTTCTTTTAAATCTACCATCTCCTGATCTGACCATTCTTGCAATCAACTGTTTCAATCTCCTGAATTTTTTGATACCAGAATTTACTCCTCTTGTCACCATCTGTTACTAAAGCTGCATGTTTTGCTTCAAGAACACCAGTCCCTTTTGGGGTTACTTCCCATGGCTGCTTATTGAACTGCATGTTGACTTACATCTCCTCCTTGTTCTTCAGGCTTTAAACATCAAGAAGACTGCAGACTCTGATAATGTATCACATGTTAAAATGAGTCGGTGCAGCCACAGCTGAAGTCCATCCTATTTAAGCTGTTCCCTGTGGGTAGTTTGCTTTGAGTCTTACAATTGTCATTTAAGTTTTGACACCAAGGTTTTCAGGGAGATCTGGTGACTCTGGATATATAATCTGAAAACCTGGGGGCTCTAGTGGGGGCCATACTGTCCTTGCCTGGCCTAACACTCTGCCGCCCTTCCTCTCCCCTCCCCCCCAGCCCAGGACCCCATGTTAGACCCCTGAGGCTATCGGTCCCTGCCCCAGTGATGCCACAGCAGTGCCAGACCCTACTGTTACCCCGAGGGACCTCCAGGGAGTGCCAGCCCTTGCTACTCCAGACGGACTGCTTTGAAGGCTATGCTCCCTAAACAGCACCAAGTGGCTGTCTGCTCCAAACCAGGGCTCTTAAGCTGCAACTCGCTAAACACTCAGCACCATCAACCTTTTTCTTCTTTTTTCAACTTAGCTTTTGGGAAAAGGAGTTTCACTTTATATGGTTTCTACAAAGCACTTAGCTTAAATGATAAGCGTAAAATTTGTTCTAGCCCTGAGTGCTTATAAGCATAAGAGAAGACACAACTTTCCTCCCTGCTGGTGGTACAGAGATGGGCAGATTCCCTAGAGGAAGGGCACTGCTCTCTCTGGAGACCATAGTCTTCCCATCTGTGTCTGGCATTCAGTGCTGTGAGCTGGGCACCGCAGCCCAAGGTCACAGCCTGGCATTTAACACATAGCAGTTTCGCTTCATTTCCTGAAGTGTGTCCAGAGAAATGGAAATCTCAGCTGAACCATGTAATGCTGTGTTCTTTGGAACATCTTTTTTAAGGTGGCTAACAATGACGTAAGGAAGAATGTCCAATGTTTTTGTACGGCTACACAGGTGAAAGATGGAGGTACACCAGTGCTCGGGGCAGTCGTGTGATATACCCACACTACGCGCTGTGAACACAAACTCATGTCCAGTCCTCTGTGCCAGCTGTCCACTTTGTCCAGACATCCACCATCTTTCTCAATGGCAGAAAAGTGACTTTCAGGAAATACTGGAAAAAACTTCTATCCACACTACTCCTGAGTGCATATTTACCCACAGTGTAACTGTGCCAAGGCACCACTGGTTTGCTAGGTTGCCCCATATACCCTGCCTGCACTTGTGACACCTACTGTGGGGCTGAAAGGATGGTCTAGGTCTCTCCTACAACAGCAGGTGGCATCTTCCTGTGGCAACCAGCAAATCAGGTGGGTTTTGTGGTCAGCCTGAGCACAAAGCTGGCACAGGTCGCTTAAGTGCCTTGTACACTAAAAGACACAGGCAGCAACCTCCTGTCCCCATAAGCAAGCCTAGGGCAAGAAAAGGGCTGATCGATGCCTTTGGAGCATCCCCTGCTTTTGGATTATTGTATGTGTGTTTCCTCTGTCTTCTGTCTTGGTTTCACTGAGACCCAACATAAAAATACGATGACCCTGAAGTACATTTGGAGGTAATTCTTGGTTTACAGCCAGCCTAGTTCTCACAGCCACGGCCCTATGGGTGATTTGATTTCACTAGTTCAGTTAAATCCATATTTACCCAGCAAGAAAAGTATTATGGATCACCATTTCAGAATGCTGGACATCCTTCAGTTATCAACACGTTATTCCACCGAGTAAGTAATAATGAACCCAGCATCCAAATAACCCTGACATTTGGAGTTGAGAGATTATATAAACATTAATAAATGCAGTTATAATTTAGTGAAGGAAACTTAATTCTAGCTCCTTTTTACTGCTTGTAACCATGTCAGACTATAGAATTTGAATGTGCATACAGCATGATATGTGCTTATTAATTTTCTCATGCCTGCAGTGTTTACAGTAATTTTTTGACCTCTTTGCTATGAGATACAAATTTGTAGCCAAGTAATATTTTCTTCTGAATGTCAGAGAGACTCCTAAATTATTACTGCTTTGGAACACATGATAATTTACAAACGTTTCTACCTTGGACTTCTATCCAGTTCAATATACCTGGTTTAAGAGAACACACACAAAGAAGAAAGCCTGCTAAAGCTGCAATTTCTCAACCTCACATGCAAAAGGGAAGGACATGGTCAGTAATGGATGATGCCAGTCAATGAATTATTTTCTTTAGCTTTTTTACCACTTTGTAATAGCTGGTTGAATAAAGTTTTAGGATTAATTCAACAGACAGCATTGGGAAAGCCTAGAAGCTCTCTCTCACCTGAATGATGTATTCCATCAAGGCCATCTCAGTGTGTTTTCTTTTTTCCACACCAGTTTAATGTATTTGTACAAAATGTAGCAGAGCATAACTCTGCAAGCAAGTCCCAGAGGAAGTGCCAAGATTATATAATGCCTGAAATGCCCAACAAGTTTTTTAAGAAGAAAGATGGACTTGACTAAACAAGAGATTTAAATGCATGCATACCCAAATTTTAATTTTTGGGCTGTCCTCCTGGAATAGAATCCAAGTCATAGAATTAATCACCTATACTTTCTACACAGAATACAAGGAGAGGTAGGTGTATCTTACAGCCTACTCCCTCAAAAAGGGGAACCATCAGGAAATTAATAGTTACAGGAACATGCTTGAAATCCTTACCTAGAGCCCAAGTACCTGACTCAAGGCTTCAGGAAGTTTCCTCCCTTCCTCTGGGTCCAGAACATGGAGTCCATGGTGGACATCAGGTCTTTGCACATCATCTTGGAAAGAATAATCAGGGCACAACCTTTTCAAATTGATAACAGTCAAGATGATTACAGATAATGGTACTGCCACACCTATTTTGTGTATAATAACAAACCAGCTTGCACGCACGTCCAGCATATGTGAGATCAAGCTTCAATTTCTTCTTCCATCTGTTGGGACTAATTGAAGTCCAGCTGTTCCCGGTGTGCTCCCGGCTACACTATGTGCAGAGAGCAATGCAAGATTCATCAGGTCTGAAGGAGAGCATACAATAAAGGAGCATGACTGAAACTTGAGGATTTGGAACTAAACCTCAAAGGAATGGATCTAGTTTCTGTTAAGGCTGGGGAACAGCCATCAGTCCACAGCTCTTCATCCATCCACACCAGTTTGTCCATGATCAGACTCCTGGCTGTTGCATTTGGTTTTGGGTGTATTTACAGCTGCAGTAAGAGGATTATTGTGTTGCAAAGTAAATGAAAAGTCTGCAGAATTCCATGTTAAGTAATTCTGCAAATGAGACTTCAGCTTATCGAAAAAATGGGATCACAAAGGGGAAGTTACCAAAATGTCCTTATGTAATCAAAAGGTGGACAGTCGTTGACATGTGTATTACTAATTCTACTAAAGGTGCAGAGTGGAGAGAAAACTGAAAGGTCATTTACATCAGATGAGTAACAGGCAGTGTAACACAAGAATGTAAAGTTTATTAATATTTGATAGAACAAAGTGTTCTGATATTTTTGCAGCAAAGTCCTTCTTAAAAAAGATATATGCCTTGCAGGTCATGTTAGAGCGCTTGAAAGCAAAAATTAAAAAATCCCATTTCTTGAATATCTCAGTAGTATAACTAAAGATAGAAAGAGCACTGCTGACTTTGGGTGTCTTAACAACCTGCATAGTACATAAAGATGAAAAAGGCCAATAATTAATTCATCTATGCATCTATCCATCTGGCATTATCAATATTAAACAGTACTAATATGTGGTTAGGACTAGTTTAATTTATAATGAATGAACAGCATAGTGTGAGAACCTGAACATTGGTGATTGTAAAACTCCACCTGTTGGATGGAAAAGTCAGTTCACTAATCATGTTGCCAGAGACAATTTATTTGTGCTCTCTTCAAGTTGGAAAAAGATTTCTCAATTTAGATTGTTTCCTTCAAATGAAACTGCTTTTTCAGGACTGGCTTACACCAGGTTAGCAAGTGAAATATACTATGCCGATGAAAGCCCATTTATCTGATATAATTGTATATATATACTAGGACTTTTCCAGGATAAAAATCTTACAAGAAATCTCGCAGTCCGTCATGATTATGCCAGGAGAGATTCCTCCAATGTGGACTCATGGATTCATCCTACAAAAAAGTTTCCCATAGGCAGCATTAGACAGGATTACCGAGGAGGCTTAAAGACACAGATAGCTTGACAATAGGAATGTTCCTGAAAAAAAGTATTGAAATTTCACAAAACCAGAGAATGCTGTGTGTCAAATTTGAGCTACATTACCTTGAAAATTGTGTTCAGTGCCTTGGAATATTCTTCCCAATTACATCAAAGCATCTGCAATACTCTGAGAAATATCCTAGAGGTACAGGGGACAGCCTGAGTGACGGTGCATGTAGAAAAGGATCTCTCATATTTATATGCTGATTGTGCCAAGCAGTCTTGCTGCCATTTCTGTGCTCCAGGGCTGCTAACTAGTTCAGCTTGGATGCTGCAAATAAGCATATTTTAAAGGTATCCATGGGAGACAGTAATTGAATTGTGGAAAAAGTTGTCTATCCTTGGAGATAATCAAAACTCGACAGGTCTTTTGCAGCCTGAGGTTAGCCCTGCTCTGGGCAGGAGGGTGCACTGGAGTACCTCCAAAAATCAAAAATTCTCTGCCAGGACGAAGTAATATATGAATCTCAGTTACACTTTTGATAAATTCCGTACATCCCAACACAAGCAGGATGTTTTTGCCTTTCAGTCCAGTACCTTTATTGTTTGAAAATTTGGCTTAAGAGAACTCACATCTCAAATGGTCCTTTACATTCTTAAAAAAATTCTAAATAGTCTTAAGACTTTCTTAAGAAAAAAGAAAAGTATTAAGTCTTTCATAATAGACTTAAGACTTTTAAACACAACTATCTGTCTCATATACTGAGTATAGTACCGATCAGAGTGCTGCTCATAGGTACCGATGGTTTTAGACAGGTTTACAAGGGCTTGAAAGATACTGGGTTAGTGCTTCTGTAAAGTCCTCTGATTATCCTCAAAATTGCTAGTTCCAGGGAAGCAGCTGCTTATTTCAACCTTCCCGGCTGCCTGGTTTCATCCTTAGCCTGGAAAGACCTTGGTTAGAGGAGACAAGGTATTTATTTTCAGTGCCCAATCAGTCCTTGGTTTTCTTATCAGGTTTCCAGAAGGGAGAGTGATTTTACAGTGGGATACTTGCCTGCCAAGGGTTGGCCTATCCTCATTAACTCATTTCACATGGACTGGCAGACATGAGATAGTAACAACTTTTGTGTGGCTCTGAGTAAAGCTTGACTCTTCTCCCACTGCTAATCCTGTGCGGCACTGCCTTCCCCTTGAACATGCAACTTTCCCTTGTAACTATTTAAAGGACGCTGTAAATCTTTGCAGCAACTGGCTGCTTTCCAGAGCAGCCGCAGCATGCAACACAACTGCATAACCCAGGCGAGAGAACAAATTTTGAGAAGAAATGTGTTTGACATCTCAGAGCACTGCAGTTTAGTTATTGGTATTCCTCTTTTGTGCGTAGCTCCCATGGATGGAGATGAGATCCCACACATAGGAGACATTCCTATTTGATTTTCCTGGTGAGTCACTTGACTTTTGATTTGTCAGCCACAATATCAGCCAAATATCTGTGATCAACTTCTTAATACTTTTGCAGGAGATTTTTTTTTTTAATTGATGTCACCTTTTCCAGAAAGATCTTCCCTCAAAAAAATGATAGTTGGCCACATGCTGTAAGTTTTAGGAAAGCATACGAATACAGGTAGCATCTCAGCTGTAAGCAAAGGTGAGAAATCTTGAGGTATATTACATTAAGTTTTATTGTTAAAAATATGTTCTTCAACCCTAATACAAAAATTTAACTAAAAGAGATGCAGAAAATATAGCTTCTTTGGATAATAAGACTTTCCAGGTTTGTTATTCAAGAAGCCCACTGGTAGAAACAATAAAAATAAAAATAATTAAAACAATGGTAGTAACAAAGGATTTGTCGGGCAATCCAACTATAGGATGTATAAAAATAGATGAGAAAGCAGCAAAACAAGTTCTGTGACATTTGCAGGAGTGAGTGACTAATTTACACATGACAACAGGAAATATCTAATATCTGATGAGATACACTTCAGAGCATTGCATCAGTAACATGGGAGACAGAGAAGCTTATGCCACTAGATAATCAACATGGATTTATTTATAGGCATATATGCTACATTCCTTCCTAAGCGAGCTGCAGTAAAACATTTATCAATCTTTTGTAAAGCCAACGTTAAAAAATAAATCAGAATAATAACAACTTTCCTGCTCATCCCCTTTTTTGGTGGTTTTGTTTCTTAAGAAAAGTTCTTTTTGTAGTTTTTGAGAAGAAATATCCCCCAGATATCACTGTAAGGTATTTTTCTTTTCTGAATTCGTGCAGTCTTGCCCTATGTTGCTCTTAAAATATCTAAGCACTGCATTCTTCATATTCTTGCAGCACAAATAGCTACTCATAGCTATACGAACTAGATAGAAAGTAACTATCAAATCACTTGTTCCTGGTAGTGAAAGTCCTTCTCACATTCATTCTCAAGGGCAAGAGACTGAGGAATGAGGCCCAGAAGCTCTGAGCGCTAACAAACACAGGTACTGTAGTCTTCATAAGTTGTAGCATTGGAAATTCTGCTTGAACAAACAGGAAAAGTTGCCACCATGACAGCTGACAGCAGCTACGCCCTGGGGCAGTGGCCCCGAGCAGCTCTGGAGTCTGTGTCCTTGGACATACTCAGGTCACAGCCTGGTAAGCACCTAAGCAACCTGCTCTGACTCTGAAATGAATCTGCCTTGAGAAAAGGTTGGACCAGGGGACCTTCACAGGTCCCCCCTGGTCTACATTTTCCTTTGCTTCTATGCTTTTTGGATTCTTTTGTAACATACAGTCTCTGAGAGGTGATCTTTGAAAATCCTCTCCGTACACAAGAACAAAACTTCCATCCCAGTAGCTTGTATTTTGAAAAAAATTTGGAAACATCAGACAGAAACTCCCTTCCTTCTCAGATCACAGCTGGCTTTGTTTTTAGGAGTGCTGCTAGGTCTCTGTCCTCTGAAATGTCTCCTGGTATTACAAGGGCAGTCTTTCCTTTTTGAATTTTCAGTATGGTAAGTCTTTGGAATATTAGAATAAAGACAGCTGTATCAGGTCAGACCAAAGGTCCATCTGGTACGGCATACTTTCTCTGGTCAAGGTATTAATAGTGGATGCCTAGAGAAGTGTGTAGGAATAGAACAAGTACGTAGGAACATTTCTTCTATGTATTTTCCCAGCCTGCCGTGATTGTGGCCTGGGGACTTTGTGAATTGGAGGTGGTCCCTGGTGGATTTTTCCTCCATTAATCTGCCACCTCTCTTTTTGATCCCATACAACTTTCAGCGGTTTTCCTCCATTAATCTGCCACCTCTCTTTTTGATCCCATACAACTTTCAGCGTTCACAATGGTGAATGCTAAAAGTAGTGGAGAAGAATCTCACTGCTCACCTACAAGATGTATGGGGAAGTGCTGTCTGTTGCTTATTTTGAATCTTCTGGCTTCCAGCTTCAGTTGATAACCTAGTTCTTGTTTTGCAGAAGAGCAGCAATGGTTCTTTATTCACTTTTTCCATGCTGCTTAGACTTCATTAGATCTCATTTTTTCCAGGAGTGCAGAATCATCATTTATTTAATGATTTTCATACTGAAACCAGTCCAAAACTTTGATCATCCCTGCTGACCATGGTTTACACAGCAGCAGTTAGATGGTTTCTGCTTTGTTCACTATCGTTTTCCTAATTGCTCCTAACATGTAGTTTGCCTTTTGATCACTGCTGAGCACTGAGGTATGTTCTCATATCTCTTCCTATTATAGCTGACAGGTACCTTTCTAGAATGGTAGAAGTTACAATAAATTTATTGTTCATTGTTTTTTCATTGCCAATTATTTCCTCTTTATTTATACAGAATTTCAACTGCTATTTTATCAAATGCTTACTAGGTATTTTGAGATCTTCCCACAATTCACACCCTCAGCTTTCATTTTTATTGCGCAGGTAACTTCCTCGTATCTGCAGATGTTACCTCCCCGTTATTCACACTCCTTCCAGATCACATTCATGAACGTTTTGAATGGCACAGGCCTTTGTACAAATCCGTGTGGGACTTCACTAATAAGCCACCTTCTGCTTTGAAAATGATCATTAAACCTACCCTTTGTTTTCTATTCCTTGGTTGTCATTTTGGCAGCACACTGCTCACAAGCTGCCGGTTGTGGTGTAAGAGTGGGTTCACTGAGAGAAAAGGGGAAGAATAATATTAACAAAATGTTGTTGCCTTAGTTCTGTCTGAATGAACTTCTGGCCAGCACGTTTTTTGCAAACCAGTAGCTCTGCTGAGGTCAATAACCAGGTGTAAATGGAAGTGTAAAATCGGTGCAATGGAAATGTAGGCCTGGTTATAAAGAATTCAATACTTACAAACTGCTAGAATTATACTTCACAGTATTTAATTATTGCTCTATTCTCATGTATTTATGTCCTTTGTATTTCTCATAAGAGAGAAAATAACAAGTTTTAAATTCTGGCATGGTTCTTTTAATACAGAACATGTCTTACAGATGAAAATACATATTCTAAATGTCATAAATTCTGTATAGAGGTCTGTGTGTGCCAGCTTTCTGTGGTCCTGGAATCTGCCCTAATGCCACACTTCACTGAAACCCAGTTTTCATTATAAAACAAACCGACCACCTAACTCTCCCCATCCCAGAGCTGTTCAGGCAGTCCTTGAGTAGGCGTGAGTCTATACAGTAAGGCCCTAAGTCTGCAGAAAGCCTGAAATGACTCTGGGGAGAGCTGGGGCCTTTGGAGATCACCATTTTAGAAAAAAAAAAAAAAAAAAAAAAGCTGTTACAGAAACCTCGTGTCTTCAGCAGTGTGAAATCTGGCTTTTTTCCCAGCTGCCACAGAAACCAGAATTTGTGCCATAGAATTTGCTCTTTTGTGGAAACAAGTAAACAGATATGCATATTTCTTTCCTTCCCTGCCCTGTCAGGATCTCTCACCCTCTGCCCTCTGGACTAAGGGAAACCCGCCCTGCCCTTGGGTTGGGGCCAGACGGAGGCTGGAGGGCAGGCAGTGAGGCAGGGAGCCCTGGAGAAAGCCCAGCCTTTAAAACTGTCACTGTGTAAAGTAACCATAGACTAATTTTATTCTCATGAGTATTTTTACTTGTGAACAGTGTTGTGGTGCACATATACTTGTGTAAGAAAGGGGAATCCTGATCCCATTTAAATCAATGGATGTTTTGTTACTGCTGTCTGCAAGGATGTGATTTCTCTCAAGGGGTATTTCATGACAGTAAAATAAATTATGCTTGCTGCAGTATTTAGAGATAAATAACAATGGAACTAAATTCCACCAGGTCAGCAATTACAAAGTTCTGGTTTTAAGAACTGAAATTTGTGTTCAGGTAACCTAATTTTGGCTCCAAAAAAATCTGAATGTATGTAGAGTTATATTACATTTTCCCACTTCTATTGAAACATGAAAGAGCATGTTTTTCATCATCTAAATGATGTGCTAGTGGATTTGGATAATATCTAAGCAATATGCCGTGATAGAAAAAGAATAATATAAAAGAATATCATCATGACTTTTTAAACTTTGACTGAAAATACTTCCAAATTTTGGGGATTGTTTCATATATAGTTAGATGTGATTGTGAATTTTGGACTCAGGTCTTAGGAATATTATTTGTTATTATAAATGAGAAATTCTTCATTACATTTTATGCTCAACAAATAACTACCACAAACAGACAGAGCCTGTTTCTGAACTTATTTCAGTTGTTGAGAATCTTTAAAATCAGTGCAATTAGTAGGTGGACACAGATCTAAGTTAAGTGAGATCAGAGTCCTAATTTCTGCTGAAACATAGCTGTGTTCGTTGCAATATTAGCCTAGTTCTGCTTGAAGTCTGCTGAAGTTTTCTTTTGATTTTCTTTGCCATTCTGCTGAAAAATTATTTCTCTTGTATTTAAGGTAATTGGAATCACTGACTGTAACATTCAGGGATAAGCACTGTCTGGCACCCCTGGAGACAAAGTACAAATCTTCTGACGTAGAAAGAAATGAAAATATGAAAGACACCACAATCTAGACTTTCATCCAGAGGCAGTGGGAACTGCAAACCTCACCCACAGAAAGAATTATGGCAAGGGGATGTGGAGCTGTGGTGCAAGTTTGTCTGGCCCCATGTATAGACCATCTCTGTTTGTGCTGAAGAACACTCCAGAGGGATTTCTTGGATTTTGGAGACTACATTGGGACAGCCTTTTGTTCATAAACTGGCTGCAATGCCATCACAGTGAAGTTCACCTGGAAAGAGGGTTGTGCTAAGGAGATGAGAATCTGGCCCCATGTATTACCAGCTTTCTTTGAGTGATGTCTCCTAGAAAGAAGCCATTTGGTCTGTATAGAAAATGGCATATGACAGCTTGGAAAGAAAAGCTGTTTATCTTCCCATGCCAAAATTCATAAAATTTTGGACAGAACAGTACATTTTTATGATGAAGGTAAGAATTTATTGGATAATAAATTATTTGTTATATTCCCATGATATGTTGGAGCCTGACAAGGATTATATTTTAGCTGTAAATTCAATTACCTTACCCTTGTGGATACTGGTTTAATTATTTGTTGCTGGTTTAATGAAAAGGCACTTAAATCAGTACAATTTTTACCCCTGATGCCAATGAGATCAGTCACAGGTCCAAGCTGCCTTAATTCTTTGAGTGATTAATAAAGAAATGCCATCACTCACAGCCACACACAGTTTAACTTGAGCTATCAGAGCCAAACACAGTGTAACCCCAAACACACAGAAGTGAGTGGTAAGCACTTGTCCTAGGTCTGCTAAACTACAAAGAGAGCAGTGACCGTTGTACTACCGGTAAGAATAGAGGAGGGTGAAATGTATAAAGTAGATTTCTTTGGTTGTAAACTGACCAGAGAATGTGGCCATAAGAAGCTGAAGTTAAATGCAAAGATTGAAAGCAGTATTTAGAGAAAACCACGTGAGACAGAAATAACTTTCCAGGAGATAGGAGATAAGTAGTGACCTCCCTCCTGTCTTCCCTGCTGCTCCATTCCCCTCTGGCCATGGGTGGGAGGGAGGTGCAGGGCTGGGGGCACCAACCTCTGGGACACCACTCACGTGAGCAGAGGCCTCACTTCAGCAGAGCAAACTGGATTTTTGTTACTCCAGTCCCAAAGACTGCTCTTGAGCCCTCAGTGCCAGCAAATATGTCGCAAATACTTTTCAGAGAAAGAACAAACTTGCCTAGTCTCTCCTAAAAATCCTGCTTGAAAGTACAGCCGGTGACACTGAGCTTCTCTGAGCCCAGTCAAACAATAAATATCAGGAGAGGGCTTAATTTAGCCATCCTAAATTGCTGTCAGCCCAAGCCTGAACTGAGGAACCTTCTTCTCTGCCACATTTAACAGATCCTTCTGAGCCAAATGTTAGTTTCTGTGGTTTGTGCTGGATTGCACCTTCTGAAAGTATAACTACAGCCATCTCACTGCAACCTTTTTCATGACAGACAGCAAGCTTTATATTCACAAGAGAAACCGGGGCTACCTGGTTTATTTGCTATTTCCCTCCAATCAAGCCACAGTCTCACCAGGCCGCTGTATGAATACACGTTCTCCAACCCAAGCCACACAGACGAACAGGAATATGGAATCAGATAGCTGAGGAGAGGAATGTGAAGTCAGATGGTTAAGCACACTTTAAAACGCTAGTGAGGTGATGACATTCTCACATAGCTTTGTTTCAAGACATGGTATGTGAACGAAGTCACCATACCTTAGCTAAAGAACAGAGTTCTTTTGGAGAATCATGTTCTATGTTGTTTAATTAATCTACTTTCAACAGCTGAGCAGTCAGTGCTTAGATGATGGATCCCTGGGCAAGTGACTAAACAGCAATCACTGTGCACTGGGATTTTCCAGAAAAATTTGCATTAGCCCAATTCATAAAAAGAGAAAAATAGTAAGTGACATAAAGACACATCAAAATAGTCACATCATCTAAATGTGAGCACTAGGTGGATGGGGAGTACCTCTGTGACCCTTAGCAAGGTAGTAAGATATGTGCTCCACCTAACTCGGTTTACATTTGCATGAAATGGGAATAACATTGACTAGATCATGGGGCTAGTAAATCAGCTACCGCTAGTTTGTCTGCTAATATTTTTCTGGCTTTTTAAGTTAATGTGGTAATTATTAGTAGAACAGCTAAACAGGAATCCTGTCATAGATTGTGAGTTTTGTTTCAAGGTGAAGACATCAAAATTCATGCAGTACAACCAGAGCCTATTAGTGTTTTCTAAAGAATTTTTCCTTTTCCCAAAAATAGAATACTAAGTGGGTTTTCCAAGCTTTAGTTACAAAGTGTCTCCAATGTTTTATTTCATTAAGCATGGCTTTTGAGGACCCTGGATTGGGAAAATACTCTAGGCATAGAAGAATTCCACCCATGAGAATTGCTGCAATGAAAAGCAAACGAAAAGAGATTCTAGATTGTTCAGAAGCAGAGTACGTGTTCTCCAAATTTCTCTGAACAAGGCTGCCCTTCTTCAGAGAGGACAGGGTGTGTGTCAATAACCCCAGACACAAGCAATGGCAGGCATCGTCATGCCATGTGCCAAAAAAGACTTGCTAATTTACTCAAGATGGCACCACTTAGTTCCATATCTAACTGCTGGGATGGCTTTATCTTCCTTCATGCTGCCACAAATAACTTGACAATAATAAGCAGTCTCAAAGGCAAACTTAATGCCACAACCCATATATGACAAAAAAGATGGTTTGACATCTGCCTCTTTTCCACTCCTTCACAAACCTTCTGGTACTCCCAAGCCCTGGGTGCTCTCACTTTTTTCCTTCCCATGCCACACTCCCAAGCCCTTCCCCTTCTTAATAACTTCAGGTGACTTCTATGTCCCGCTCTCCTTCCTGCTCCTTACAGATTCATTCTGTGCCCTACAGATATTACTGCATGACATAATGGTAATATCTGCATGGGGGATGAGTGACTCGGGTGTGTGGTGACTTGGGCAAACTTATTGTGAAATTGTAGTAATATTGATCAATCATATTAATATTTTATGATTTTTAATTTTCTTTGTTGACAGTGGTTTCATGTGCCAATTCTGGCACCGATATATGTTCACCATCGTGATGCTGGATGGCAAGACTCCCTGAGTGTACCTTTCTTGAAAGGGGAAAATGTGGTGTCACCCAAGATGTGCTTGCTTAGGCATTAAAATGAGACATTATTCACAGCAAACTGTTCGTGTCTATGATCCAGCCCCTGCCATTCTAACAACAGACATAAAATGGTGAACAACATTAACACTGGAATTACCAATACTGGGAATGAGAGTTACAGCAAACTGGGACAAATGGGGTAGTTCATTGCTCAGTTATCGCTTCAGACTCTCAGCAGACAGCAGAGATCACTGCATTTCCTATATTCCACACTTAAAAAGGAAAAAAATCTGGAAATTTAAGCTACCTTAGAATACTAAGAATCTAGAGGAGATGAAACCTTACAAATGTGATGTATTAGCACAACCTGGCATACTTTTCCATACGTACATGAATTTTGACTGTGGTAACTATTGGGACCTTCCAGCTGTTCACCTCTTTCCCTTGGTCTTTTCATGCATACAGATTTTAGTGTGTCTCTGTCTTTTTATGTCCATGTGAGCAAATATGATTAAGTCTCTTTGTGTGTCCAAATGTATAATAGTCTATGGAAAGAGAGTGCTTTATCAATAAGCAACAGAAAAACAAAAGTCTGCTTAGTGAAACTGATGTGTATTCCTTGAAAAGGTTTGAGTTTAAGCAATGAAAACCTTCTTACATAACTGGCTTTTTTCAGAAAAACCAGCTGGGACACAACCAGACAGGCTTCACCTGAGTCCACCTGATGAGCAAATCAGTGAGAAATGGAAATGCCTGCCTTACAGAACCAGGGCTCCCTTGTACTCAGAGCTTTTAGTCTTAACACCACGCCAGGGCCACCAACTTCCTCAGACTTCCTGGTACGTAGTACTCTGTCACCTGCCTGGCTGAACAGCAGACCCTGCTATTCAGTAACTGGCATCATGGAACTCGCATTTTCTTAATCTCCCTGCCCTGATGCTGGCACAAGCAGTAGCCTTTTCTTTGCTCTCTTGGATTCTTTATACTCAACTGGCTCCAGAGATCCGCCCTCGGAGCCTGCCAGGACACATGTCTGTCCAGCCTCCACCTCCTTCCCTTTGCAAGATTAAAACAGAGGCAGCAGCCTGCACCCTCCTCCCGGCTGGGTCCTGCGCGGGGCAGGAGGAGGCGGCTGCACCCGTTGCCTCTCTCTTCTACAGGGCTAATGAGAGGGAAGCAGGCGGTGTGACTTGTATGCACCACGTATTCACATGAGCGGAGTGAGGAGAGCCAGCAGCAAAGATGAAAAGCAACTGGTAAGAGAACATTTGGGATTTAGAGACATCTGTAAATAAGAGATTAGAAGCAGTTAAAGCTGTCCTTGCCAGCTGCTGCCTTTGTTGCTTGGTTTTATGACATCATTATGTGAAGGAAATGGTAATAGAAAGAGCTGTATTGACATGTTTTATTATAAGGCAAAGATAAAAAGTTCTCACGTAAAGAAATTATCTTGTCAGATCTGTTAGTAAATCCTTAACTGGGGTTTTTATACATTTAATATGCATAGCTCTGAGGAGAAAGTCAATAACAGAATCTGTCAAAAACTATAGATTCATACTGAAGTTTTCTTTCTGTTTACAGGAAAATTACAGCTTTCTTTTGCATGTGTAGTTTTCTGTGGTCTTTCATCTCAGCCACGATCCAGCAACAATCAAGTAAGGAGACAGATTTATCTGCATTTCATCTTTCTGTAACTTTGACTGTCAAAAGAATTATTCTGAGCTTATTCAAAATTAAAATACTCTCTAGCTAGCCATCACAGAAAGACAGAACTGTCTATGTGTATGTATGTATGCATGCATATAAGAAAGAGGGGAAAAAGCAAGAGCTGTGTGTTAAAGTCTGTTAGATGTCTGTTAGATGTATTGTTAAAGTAAGGATTAAAATCTGGCTATAGGTGGTAGGCAGGTCACAAACCTCCTTCTGTCTTTCATTGCTTCTAGTTAAGATGTTATTTGCTATGTGTGGCAACAAACTGGTTCTACTTTATTTGCTGGGCATAAAATGTGAATGGCTGGATGTCAGCCATCAAATAATATAGAATGAGGCCATTTCTAAGGTGTAACATGTCAACCTGAATGTTCCCTTTAAGTCTATGTTGTCAGAAGGAAACCCACATTTATGGCTGAGCCTTTGCAGCACACAAGAGGCTCTCTGTAGGTTAGAAATGTATCTCCCTCTAACTTGCACTCTTCATTCTTCCCCACCCAGACTCTACTAATATTTTCCAGACTGACCTGATACTGGACTTGCACATGACACTTAAACTCTTCAAATAAATTTTTATTTTTCCTTCCTCTTTCCTTAAATTAAGGGAATCTGGTAGATTTTCATGCTGATTGCAAAGCTTTTTGACAGATAATATTCTGAAAAATTGGATTTTAAAATTTGGTTTCCTGAAATTAATTTCTTCTACATTCTTGTTTGGGTCAACAAAAAAGACCTATATGTTCCTCTTGCTGCCACCCTATATTTCATGAATAATCCTTCTCTGATGAAATGTGGCACAGAGGAAGATGGGAACACCTGGAACACCAGAAAGGATGGAAAAGATGCCAACAGTTTCTCAACAGTCCCTTTAGTTGGCATGAGGTTTGTTTAAGTTTCCTTGGGACTAGAGAGACTGTTGATTTAGGTAACAGGCATTCTTCCCAAAGTTTGCTTAAACCACCAAAAGTTCCAAACCAAAAAACTCCTTACACAGCAGGCCTTCTTATGCTACCACTGCTTCTCCGTAGCTCTGCAAGAGAAGAATTATTATAGCACTCTCATTTGGAGGCTTGGGGGAAAAAAAAAAATCAACTAATTACTCAGGTTATAATTTTAAATTTGGAGTTCTTTAGAAACAGACGCTTATTAGCGTTTTCTTAGAGCTCTGATTTCACTGAGTACAGTTTAAATTTATTATTATATACATCTAATTATTATTATTATTAACTTTCATTTATAATATTCATACAGTTGCTTCACTTATTATTTTAAGGTGATCTGAGGCAATGTGCAGGGGCATGGTTTATAAATTCATCCTTTTTTGTAGGACTACCAGCCATTCTGGGTGCCAGTCAGAGAACAGATCTCTGCCCAACAATCAGGATTGGTCAAGACGACTTACCAGGCAAGTAGTGTCCTGACTTTTTCAAGGAAAAGCTGCTGTTCAGAAACTTTATCAGGTTATATTCATGTGACTGCACAAGTTTTTAATTAAATTAAAATGAAAGTTAAATACTGGACGCTTATATTTTTTTCTTGTAGGCTTTGACCTGATTTCTCAGTTCCAAATAGAAAAAGCTGCTTCCCAAGGAATTATACAGAGAGTAGTGGGCTCCACTTCTTTACAAGTGGCTTATAAATTGGGACCCAATGGAGACTTCAGGATCCCAACCAGGTAATGCTTCTTGTTGTTTGGGTTTAAAAACTACATGTTTTGCAATATTGTTGTCTGAGGACTAGATCCTCTCCCCAGCTAGATCATCTCATTTGCAAAGCTTTTGGAAGGTGAAAGAGGAGTTCAACTTTTTTTCCATTGCCACCAGTAAGACCAGACTGATTCTATAACAGCAGTTTCAGGGACTTCCACTTTCTTCTACCAATGATATTGCTCAGGGTGCCTCAAGATTTGCTGATAGAAAGGGAATTATCCCTAAGAAGTGAAGCCAAAAGTTGATGATGACTGGAAAAGGGATAGGGAAGCAAAGAAAAGATAACAGGAGAGAGGAAAGTTTTCTCAAAACATTGACACAAAGTGATCTTTTGGATTAACAAGGTAGGATAAAAGTGGATTGGTTGTATGGTAAGGGGTTTTTTTGTTTGTTTGTTTTGGGGTTGGTTTTTTTTGCTTTTTGGATAACAGGTACATGCATATTCCTGGCTGATTTATGGTCACTTGGTCTATAAAAGATGAAAACTACTCTTAGCATGTCGCAGACAAGTTACAATAGGAGCCAGGATTTAGGAATGTCATTGTGTTTGTGCTTTATGGGCCAGACTTGCTGCCAGTGAGGGAAAAGAGACGGTACAGCAAGGCAGAGATGTCTTTGCCAAACTTAGGCAAATTGATTCTCATCCAGCACCTTATGTAATTAAGAATGCCTTTACTTCACAATTAACTGGCAAGACCTTTAATGAGACTACTGTTTCAGCTAGGAATAATCGGTGCTGACTGTGCTCTAGTCCATCGGTGTGCTGCTGCTCTGTTACTGAGCCTGACCTGGCTGCTCTGCTCCAGTCATTTCACAGCGTGCCCCTCCCAGCAAACTGTCTTGGGAGTGAAGCTGGCAGCAAGCAGCTGGGGCTCACAGCTCAGGAGAGGCACGCTTTAAGCCATTTCCAATAATTTAAAAAACAACCCCACACCTCTCCACATAATATTTATAATGTGGCACGGTAGGTGGGTTTTACTGGTATGAATTTGGGGTGACGGAACGCCTGAGAATGTTACAGGAGTTAGCAAGTTAAGCAGAGCACCTCAAGGAAAGCTGAGCGTGTTTAATGGCGTGGGCGTAGCTCTGCCTTTCTCAGACCCGGGCACTGCAGCAGCCCTGGGCCGCTGCTGCGTTTCCCCCCGCGCCCCGTCACTCGCACGCGCAGTACGTACGGACAGCGCGCGGTTCCCGGGGGCACCCGGAGCTGTCCGCGCCCGCGGTGCTGAAACCCCGCCCCGCCGCGGGCTGCGCAGGGCGGGCACGGCGGGGCGCAGGCGGAGCGTGTAACCCGGCGGTACCTGCCCCGGCGCCCCCAGTCCTGCTGGCCCGGGAGAGGGGGCAGCCAGGACTAGCATGGGCTTGGGAAAAATACACAGCAGCGTTTTCCCCAGCTGGGTGCGTGGGCACGAAGGCACAAGTGCTGTTGGAGCACTGGGGAGGGACCCTCCATCAACACGGCAGGCTCCATGCCTGCCCTGCTGCAGAGAGCTCCTCTCACACCTTCGTTAATGAGCAGCCACGTTAGCCCCAGGTAACCGGACAGCCATGGGCAGTGTCTTCTCTTGCCTTATAAAATAGGGAGGGGTCTCTCTAAGAAAGCCCGTACCCTGACACAAGACTTTCAAGGATTTTGAGGAAGGGATGGGGAGGTGGGCGCATACGTAGAAACGGCAGCAAGCCAATTAGTGTCAGCACAGAGGGCTTGCCCAACTGTCACTGTCCAGTCAGTACTTACCAGCAATAGTAAAACAAATTTTTAGAGTAGCGTGTGCTTATTATACCAAGGCAGACAAGCCCATGTTACAGTGGCTATGGCATGGCAACGAGAGCTCAGTTAGATGGGCATGGCTCAGCATATACATTCAGTCTTTGCTGTAGCAATAGCTTATGCCTTGCAAAGCTTACACTGCTTCCTTAAAATGCTACTGAATTGTAGCTTGGTCTTTTTGCTGCTTGGTGTACTTGGCATGTCCAGAAGTATATCCCAACATGAGCAGAGATGATTGCACACAAGTCTTGACTTGAGCTTCTCCCATCATCCAAATAAATTCCCATTGGCCATTGCTTCTTCCAGCATAACATCTGCTGAAGAATCAATATAATGTTCCTTGTGTAATAAGGGACCATGAAACTGCTATGACTCATACCCATTTTCTCTAACATAGCGAACCTGTCATTTTTCAGTTTAATCTATGTACCTTCTGTAGGTGTCCACCAGTTAGTAAGTACAAAATTAATACTAGTAATTTGGATAATAATTGCATTGATTTTTAATTGCAAGCTTTAAATAATATATTAGTTCAAAGGAACGTGTTCATTAAATGTTTTTATGTGGGGGGAAAAAGGCTAGCTATCTTTATGCACTGGATGAAATCTTCATCCTTTGACTTTGCAAATGCACCTATCACATCACAAGGCCCTTGTGTCTACATGGATAAGTTAACACTAGGGAACATTCCAAGGCATTCACACTTGATCATCTATACTGTTAAAATATTATACAAGACTTTAGCATGGTTTAGGTCCAGGCTAATTAGCACTCTTTGAACAGCTCCTGGGCACAGCTTGACAGCTAGCATAGGTCATGGTCCATCGCCAATGTGCAGCTTGCATATAGTCATCATATTTCAGAAGTAAGCAGATTTAAAATTTTTCATGCCTGCTGAACTCAGTATCAGAGAACAGTCCTGGGCATACTGCATGTTGTAGCATGAAGGTAGCCTATGAAACCAGAAGTGATACCTCTTTGGCTGCATCCTCATCTCAGCAGAAAGGAGAGCAAGGTAAAGGTTGAAGCTGCCTTTTGAACAGTGTTTGTATTTGGAGTAGCAGTGTACTGCAGACCACCTTAACAGGTGACATGACAAACATTAAGATAAGAAATTATTAAATTAAAATAGGAAGTTTATAAAGCTTTATCAGTAGGCTTGGAGCATCCAGAGAATTTCATAGGCTGATTTCCTGGCTTTTCCTTTGGGAATAATGCTTTTCTGTGAAGTAATGCTCTTCAAATGAATATACCTGAAGGTCTGGCTTTTCTACATCCAGCCACCAAAGTTCTTCAGGTGTTTTTCCTTCTGCACTACAAGTAAGATATCTTACATAGATATCAATGATGACACTGTAATGAAAAAGACAAAAATGCAGCTAAGAAGAACTGGATGTTTCTGAAAAACAAAGATCAGCTGAGGGTAATGAATCCTAACAAATTACATCTGGCTGATGACTTTGGACAATTGCTTTTAAAAATGCTTAGCTAGGTTTTATTGTTATAGCTTATTTGATGGCTGCCAGATAGTGCCTGCCAGGTCATCTATGATTCTAGGAGGCTTCAGGAGGTGCAGACACAAGTGTCTTCAGCTTGAGCAAAGGAACCCCCACCGCTGGGTATATGATACTGCATTATCACGAGGTTGGCCAGAGGAATTTCTACACCCACCTCCAGTGGGTTGTACTAACATTTCTAAAATCTTAATTTAGCAAGGAGTAAGTTATCTCAGTGGGCAAGGGAGCTCACCTAAGAAATGAATTCTTAAAGAAACAGGTTTAATAAAATAAGCAGTTGCTTTGTAGTATTCAAATTGGTACATAGTCAACCTTTTAACATACTCTGCTGCTTTGAATCCTGAAGTCAGTGGGACTACTCAGGGCTTCCACCACCTATTCAGATGAGTTATCTTGGTTATGCTGATGCATCAGTAGCACTCAGCCTTGAAAATTCAAAGAAATCTTCCCAGTATGCACTCATGCTACAGGATTAATAAGAGTCTTAAGTTTTTATGAAAAAGATAAAAGAAAACAGTAGTGTTTCAGAAGTTCCCTTAGATGCATTACAAATATTTCAAACTCTCCCCAACCCCCCACCCAGTATTTAGAAAAATTAAGCAAGGATTCAAATATCTGATAAAATATTGACCAGACCTTGCACTCATTACACAATTAAAGCAGTTAATAATAGCCAGAGAACACAAGGAAAGCAGGACCAGGCTGCTATCTTACAAAGTTGAGATACAAACCCAAATAAAATAAATGCTCTGATGGCTTATGTCCCTGGCAAATTTAAGCGGCTAGGAAATGGGTCAGGACTGAATTTGGCCTCTGTCCTTGAAATATTTTTTCATATTAATTCTTCCTTTGCTCATTTGCCTGATGCTAAATTTAAAATTGTTTGATTTCCTTCCATAAATCAGTGGAATTGGAAACATGTATGTTAAAAATAATCTATGGAAATAATTTAAATGCTTACATAGTTATCAGCTATTCAAGAAGATGACAGAATCCAGTATTCACTTTGCAGTGAGATGGAGGAATAGCTTCTCAACCATTGTTTATTTAAATACCATGATAAATTTGCCATGGTTTCCAAATATTTAGCATTTTAATCTACTGACTTCAGTAGGGTTTTGCCTATGTAAGGATTACAGGCTTTGGGGAAAACTGTGTATTGAAATACACTGAAACCACTAAAGCCAGTGGAACTGCTTTTCATTGCTGTTGGAGTAACTGAGATGAGAATCAGTCTATGCTTTACTTACAGAATTATAGGTACAAATCTTACACAGTAACAGTCCCCTGCAGAGTACCTTTTTAGTGATGGGTCATCCTGTGCTTCGTTATGTTCAGTCACATTACTGATACCGAGTCTTTAGTCTAAAGGCAGCAGTTCTTCTCATTGCTTATTAAAAGTTTTTTTAAAATGTGGATACTTATCCATTTTTGTTCACTGACTTTTTATCTTTGCTGTTCTGTATACATTTCCTATAATTTACTTGTCTCTTACCAATGGCAGAAGCCTCTACCCAATTTCTCTTCTTTGTATATCACTTTGTATATCACTTTATTTTCTCTTTTAATTTTTGAAAAAGGAGGACCCATATGATGGCTTGTAAAAGACTAATGCTATAGCCAAATATGGTGCAAAGAATCCTCTTGCCAATCTTTTACAAACAATCTTCTTATCAAAAAGTGTAACTATGTTTACTTACTAGGTTTTTTTGTTCGGTTGGTTGGTTTGTGGTTTGTTCTGGGGGCTTTTTGCCAGTATAGTTATGTCAGCTGAGGTGGGGTGAGAACATATGTGATAGTTTAACCAGTATTGTCATGACAGCAAAACTTACCAGTCCAGAGAAGGAATGGAAACCTCTCCTCAGGGGATCTGGGGTTAGTACTGCTTCCTTTAGCTATAGAGCTCAGCATATCAGATCCCCTGGAATCACTGAACTTGATAGAGAAACTGGAATGTCACAAGGAGGTTAGTTAAAAAATTACCTAACAATAACACCTTCAGTATGGTCATAGTAAAATCAGTTCTTGTGCTGCGTGTTTGTTCTTCAAACAGTGGGATTCAGCAAGTGAAGTGATAAATGGCTCAGAGAAGTTAAGTTTTTAGCAGTAGATATGTAAATGCTTGTTTAAGAGATTATAGTGGAAGAAGGACACAGAAGGCCATAAAAGACATGCTGAACTGGATCAGGAGCTAAGAAAGAGTGAACGTGTGTCGGTGGTGGTGAGAGGGTGTATCTTCCTGGAGCAGGAAAGGATATATAAACATGTTGTGTAAGCTAGAAGCCTAACACAAGGAAGCATAGGGATAGTAGTAAACACCCAAAAGTGCTCAGAACAGGAGGAAAGCTACAGTATCCACACAGCAACATTTGCATTTGAGAATGCAAGATACAAACCGAAACAAAACGAGACAACACGATAAACTAGAGGAAATCCTATCAGCCAAAGCCAGCTGAGACAGACTACTGCATCCACAGTCAAAGAGACACAAGTCCTAGCAAATCATAGACAGTTTAAAGATATTGGCAAGGAACTCCTCTTCCAGCTTTGTATATCTCCACACCTTGTGCAATGAGATAATCTTCCAAATGAACATTTCCCTTCATCATTCCCACCAGCTTTTGGATGTATTTAAAGGCTCTTGGGGAGGAAAAAAAAAAAAAAAAAAAAAAAAAAAGAGAAATACCAGCATTTTGGGCAGCCTTATTACTAAGGTGAAGCTGCTGCTGCGGCTGCCAGGTTTGCCTTAGTCCATACGGAAATCTTGCTGAGGCTGTGCCGTCGCCTGCTGGAATATGATTGCACTACAGCTTTAGACACTAACACCGAACTACAAACCACAGAGTCTTTATCTGGAAGTACTCTCTTAATAAATCAGTAGTCATCAAGCACAGAGAATAAGAATTAATTTTTTTTTTTGGTAGTGTGTCCCCGCCCCCCCCCAGCCTAAAGCCTGAGGTTCACTAATGCTGGCTAAATTGCTACTGAGATAGGATTGATATGCAACTCAAAAATAATCTTTGTTCAAAATGCCTACTTGCCTGAGACGTTATTCTAATGAATGCCGGTGACAAATAGCTCTGCATGTCTCTGTACCTAAAAAATTCATTCAAACACAACTTATTCTTAAAGGTGGATAGATGGCAAATAATTTATTGATGATTATGACCTACAATTTTATGATCCATAGAATATGGAAAGGCATACATCTTAAATGTTCTACTGGATTAACTGACACATTTAAGATAAAAAAAATGACATTACTCTTTTGCACAGTGACACAGCCAGCAGTACTTGTTTGTGCTTTCAAGTCTCACCTGTTGTGGGAGTTACAGAACAATGAAACATTTTTTATATGTGGCAAATCTGCTCCCTGCTATTTGTGGCCTTGTAGTTGAACGTCACAGGACATAATACATTTTTAGTGTGGGTTCCTACTACGTGTATATTTTTCAGTGAATGATTTGTGGAATACTTTCTGCTGAAGTGATAGCTAATACATTAACAAACTTATTATTGTCAGGCTGAACAAGAAAGTGCATTTGCAAAAGATATTCTTATGTCTTCAAAACCAAATGATCTGCAGTATCTACCTGCCTAGTTATAGTGTTACGCTATGTTGACCGATTTTGTAAGTCTAATAGTAGGAAACAGCATAGTTGTAGGATATACTTCCTAAATCTGAAGTAGGAGTTTGTTGCTGCCCTGTCACAGCACTATCAAAAACTAGGCAGCTATAACAAGGCCTTTACCCTCACATACCAGGTTAACATCAATAAGTAGTTCCCACACCTTGCCCCGGCACAGCCACAAATCCCCCACAAGGTTTCAAAAGTTCATCTACTGTCTGTGCCCTTTCTTCAACCTCTTCAGGCCAGTCCACCCTGCTTCTTGCCTCTACTGTGTCCAGAGTCTTCCTTCTCCAGGCTCCTCTTCCAGCCAGCCTCTCCTCATCTGGGCCCCCTCCATGTCTCTCCTACATCCAGGGCACACTCTCTCCCCTCCCTCTATTTCCTCCAGATTGCTCTTCATCTGATGCTCCCCTTCCACACCCCTTAGAGCTATTTAACCACTTAGCAGGAACCAGCCACAGCTGCACATTATCTAAGTCAGCCAACCCCCTGCCCCTGAAGCCAGCCCACAGCTGTATGTTATCAGTGTTAATTAACCTGCCTTCATTCCTTTACAATTCCCTACACTGCCCCATCCACATAGAAAAGGTTGTTGTAAGTATTGTACAATGTTAGAAGAACCCACGTTTCTGAACCAGTTCCTTTTGCTGTTAGCAACACCAATGACTCAAAAGGACATCCCATTTGGGGCACTTGCATGCAGAAGAGCACTGATAAAAGTATGGTTGAAATATGGTTCCACTGAGTCACTGTTTCTCATTTCTCTGTGGTGATATGTAGAGCTTTGCAGAACACAACAAACATACCGTATTTTGATCCTACACAGTGCCATATATTCCAATGGACTTCCCGACGAATATTCCTTTCTAACTACTTTTCGGATGACTGGGGCCACACTTCAGAAATACTGGACTATTTGGCAAATTCAGGATTCTTCAGGAAAAGAACAAGTGGCAGTGAATCTTAATGGTCAAATGAAAAGTGTTGAGTTTTCTTATAAAGGAGTGGATGGACATCTCCAAACTGCGTCATTTTTGCATTTGCCTTTCTTGTTTGACTCCCAGTGGCACAAGCTTATGATAAGTGTGGAAGCAAACAGTGTCACGCTTTTTATTGACTGTATTAAAATAGAAACCTTAAACATAAAACCAAAAGGGAAAATCAGCATTGATGGCGTTGCTGTGCTTGGAAAACTTAAAAATAATCCTCAAATTTCTGTTCCGGTAAGTTCCAAAATATTTTCCTACTGCAAAAAGTGTTTTATAGGATCTTTACACTTAATGCTTTTTTGTGAAATGCATCTTCAAATGTTTTCTGAAAGCAGAAATGGCAGAAAATAACAACTCCTTGGCAGGTAAGTAATAGCTTTGCTTTTTAAATTTTGCACATATTGTGTAAAGTAAGAGATGACTCAGGTTATGTCTAAGTTTCAATAGTGAAATTTCTCAGAAATCCACAATTCTGTCACTGGATTCTGCTCTGCCTGGATGTAGTATCAGTTGGGTGTTCCTCTGCTTGTCTCATATGGGGAGCTTGATCTAGAAGGAATTCTCAGGACATGGATTTGTGGGCTGTACCTCACACCAAAGAGAGCAAAACATTAATCGAGCAAGAACTGAGACCCCTCTTTCATATGCATGCACTGACCACCACCTAGAGACAATTAAATGTGTCACTGGCAGAATAAATATTTTAGATCATTAATGTAAAGGGAGTATCTCCTGTAAAAGAGATTGATGGAGGTCTTTTTTGATCTACTCTGACGTTCACACAGGAAATGAGACCCATATTTAAAACTCTGTGCTAAATCAGAGATTATCATGAGTACCTTATACCTCAGGAGACTGTTCTAATCATTGTGCTACTTGGTATGATCATGGTAACAGTTGCTTTTTCTCTTTAATTAGTTTGAGTTTTTTGAAAAAGACTTGACGTGGAGTAGAGGCTGAACTCTTAAAAAAGGTTCTTGTTTATGAATCCTATGAGGGATAAGTGTAGCATCGGAGACTAGATCCAATCCAAGCGAAGGGCCCAGCAGGGCTGAGACATAAAGCCCATCCTTTTCCACAGTGCCTTCTCTTGGCTCACTCAGGATATCCTACCACCATATCATGGCTGCTGTGAATCCCTTTGTTAGATATTGAACTTTCCCTGGAGCATTGTAGTAGACACCTAAACTCACTATGGAGCGCTTCTTTATTCTGTATAGCAAGAACAGGCAGTGAAATACTTACTCTGCATCCTGTTTAGATTTAATGTTGAAAATATCCTTCTCATGCTACTACATTGCAAGGAGAGTTTTTTTGCTGGAAAATATAACATCGAGGGTGACATATGGTAAATATTGAATGCTTTTGTGCCCTTCAACAAAGAAAACAATAAAAAATCCCTCAGGGGTCTTATTATTTATCTGATTTAGTTTCTGAGGCAAGCGATAAATATAAAATACATACAAAGTGACATATCTGTAATTTCTGACAGAAACAAGTTGGTAGCTGTCACATCTGCATTTGGCCTTTTTGACATCCATGAAAGCGTTTGCTCAGCTAGTGTTTTCTCAGCTAATGAGTTATACTATACTTTATGCTGAATAATGTGATAATTTTGTCCCATGTGGCACTAAATCTCATTTAAGACTTTGGGAAGGTTATTTCTCAATTCACTTTGTAGGTTAAAAGGAAATAGTTTCAAAAACACAGTTGAAAAAATTGCAGAAAACATTGATAAGTTCCAAATATCATCCTGTTCCTTTTCCAAGGATCCTCTTCAAGTGTGTTAGGAATATATAATACAAATGGTAAGTTACTCATATGTATATCAGGTACTTATTTCAGAACAAGTTGAATGGCAAAAGAGAATCAGATACTACATCCCTACACTGAAGTTTTGCATCAACTTTGAAATAAACAGTGTGAAGTGAGATATAATCTTTTAACTATATTTCACAGTTTGCAAAAAAATATGGCCAAAGGATAACCAGCATTGTATAAACTTGAAAAGGGGAAACATTACAACACAAGAAAAATCTCATGCTTCATCTCCTCTGTAGGTATTGGTTACTATATTGCACTGGACAGAAATCAGTTTTACAGAAAGCTGCCCCAGGTGTCTGAAAGTGGCTATCTAATGTTGCTATAGATGTGGATTAGGAAATTCCTATAGCTGAAAATTTATACTAATTCTGTTGAAAACACAAGTTAGTCTTTGAAAATGTAATTCAAAAGTGGTCAGCTGGAGCTGATAATGTAATGATTAGCTGCATATATACCTTAGCTTTGCTAACTGGTCTAAGTGATACTGGTGCACGAATGGGATGATGAACACTTTACGTAGTCTCTGCATGTTACTATGATGAAAAAAATTCTACCCTAGTACTGTATTCCTTTTTGGAAAGACACTTAGATTAAATGCACAGAGAGCTATAGGCATTAATGCAGTAGTATTACAACACCTGGTATACAGTGCCACAGTTAGTATACACCCCCAAGTTAGGCACAGAACCATTCCTTTAAAAACAAGGAGGGTTTCTTTTGTCTGTTGAAGTAATGATTAGAAATGGCAGCCTACAAATGAGGAGAGAGATGTGGTACTAAGATCACCTTGGCAAGAACTCAGACTTCTCCCCCTTCTCTTTTGGTGCTCTGGCTGACCTTTGGCTAGGATTAGGAAGACGGGAAAAGCAGCAGAGGAAACCTCCTTCCTCTGCAGCCTGTGTTTTGCAGCGACTTGCTCTTTTCAGCAAGGTATACAAAAGAGGAAAACTGCTTACCCTAGGCTCTTCAGGCATCTGGTAGGGGAAGAGTATTTAGCATTAAGTTCTGTCTCATCTATGTTTAAGTACATACGTCATTAGGCACTAGTGTGAATTTACTTTAAATATAGGACACCCTTCTTCAGGGATGAAAGGGCAAAATGGAATTAAGTAATTTTTACAATTCACTACTTATCATGCAAAATATTTGTTTACACCTTTAGCATGCTTCTGGGAAGGTTCAGTCTTATTCAATGTATTTTATGAAAAAAATATCTTTGCATAAGGTAGGTCTTAAAACAGGAATATGATGCATGTTTCTTGACAAAAAGAATAAGGAAGTATGGAACAAATTATGAGGGAAGAAAATAAGCATCGCATCACATTTTTAAACCGAGTTTGGATGTCTAAAAATACACTTTAATTAAGACAGAACTGTGGGTTTGACATAGAACGCACTGGAACGAATTGCATGGCCTGTGCTATGAAGCCTGAAATGACAATGGTAGTGGTCCAACCTGATACTACAACACTGTAGGTTTAGGAAGACAATATTCTCTGAAATTATGATAAAGAAATCACACAATCTGATGGACTAATAATTTAAAATTACTATTTATATTGAACAACTTTCTGGTTTAGCCCACACATTTAGTTTCTCTTTAAATAGAGTAAATAAATCTAGTTCGGGGATATTGTAGGCTTATCCTTTAACCTGCTTGACTATACTCGGTTTAAACATCTTAGCAGTCTTGGTTATTTAATATGTCCCAGGCACAATTTCTAATTTATTTCCAGGCGTTGCTAAAGTATATTACTTCCAGTGGTATAATTTCTAAAGGGCATAAATTATGTGTTTCCTATTCTTTTTTGCAATATTGTCTGAGTGCTCTATTTATCTTCCAGAATAGGTCAACTTCTTATAAATGCGCTGTAATACATGTCATTTTAAAAGAGATTCTTCATTGCTTGTTGTTACTGTGATTGCCTAGGAAAGCAATAGAGTTCTATTAGAAACTACAGCTTGCCTTTGAGTCTTTAAAAAGATGTATTCCAGGATTTCTGGGATGTTTTATGGAGGACAAATTTTTATACAGGTTTACAGCTGGTTTTTTTTTTTTTTTAGATAAAAAAGAAGATAGCTCTTTTTATCTAAAAGTAATTCAAATAATCCACTATAATCTCTAAGCAATACAAGATAGAGCATCATTTCAAAACTGAAAAGGAACTTCCTCAATTATGTGTTTATTATAGAAAGGTAAAGGCATCCATTTCTTACTGCTGAAAGATTAACTGATCTGAGATGATATAAATTGCCTTACTTTCTGCGATTTCAGAGGCATTACCCTGATTTTCTCATAATAGACACTAAACACTTAACTAGAAGTTATCCTTGATCATTATTTAATTGACATTTAATGATGCTAACTAGTTCAGGGCAGCTACATCACTTGTAATATCTAAAAGGAAGCTGCTTATGAATATTTGCTGAACAGGGATTATTCTACACCATAGAACAGATTGTGTCTGTGTACTGTAAAAAGTCATGTCTCAGTTTTTTTTCCTCACCCTGTAAAATCTCACGTTCAGAAGGCTGAACCTTTGCTATGGAAAGTCAAATAACACCAGAATTTGCTGTACTGCTCTAAGGCTTTGAAAAAAGATGCAAGGCAAGTGAAGCTCTAAACCCCTATTACATAGATGTAGGAAAATGGATAAAACATGTTTAAAATAGCTCTAGAATGAGATATGTTTAAATATGTGTAGCTTAATCTTGATGACTTAAGTCAATAGCAGATTTGCCTTAGGACAAATGTAGATATCATTGACAAAAATTTGTAGAAAACCTTCACCCGAAAATTGCTTAGCTGAGTTGTACTTCTCCTGAAGGGATGTCTTACCTTGAATCATCCTCAAGGCAGCAATAGCCCAGAGGGGTACAGGGAGCCATTTCTCCCAGAAGGGACCTACAAATGTGCTCTGAGGGTCATGGTATTCCTTAAAGCCTACAGTACTGCTAAATGTTTCCCTGTGACTGATGCTATACTGAAAATACTATAGATATTTAGGACTCATTTACATCTTAACCTTCACCTCTCTCATCTAAAGCACTAGTAAGACAGCTGAATTGCATAGCTGATACTCTGATGTGCAAAGCTGTGGGCATTTGCAGGCATTTCCATAGAACTTAAGAGGACAAAACAGTGAACAGACAGGTACATCTAATCCAATTATATCTGTGCAGACTAAGAAATTAAGATGACACGAAAATCCTGTAGGAATCTTGAAAAATAGATGACAGAAATATTGACCTATGAGTCTTAAAAGATTACATCTTGATAACTTTGCTTCATGATTACCCCTGATTTATCTGAGGTTCATTTCTTAGAACTTTGTACCTGTACTTCATCCTTAGTAATACTATGGTCCAGTTATGTACCTCTTTCCCTGTGCAAGTGAGCTTCAGAGATGGATAGCGCTGAGACTCAGAACTCATAATCTAGTTGTACAGTATGAAATAATTTATCATATAGGTATCATTTGATCCTATTTTTATGCATTTTTATGAATCCTCATCTTCAGACTCCAGATACCCACATGTTTTTATTATTGTATGGCTGCCTTGTAGTATTAAATTACAGTATACATTCAATTCTTTTACATGTATATTACATTTAGTTGTCTATTACTAAGAACTGGGAAAGGTTTTAAAACGAGAATTTGATAAAGAAGGTAGAGAAATGACTCACAGATAGTGGTGTCAGATAACAGGTAAAAGAAACAAGGGTACTGCCTCTTTTGTGCTTTAGTCTCAGCACTCTGGAGACTGATGACTGCTAAGTAAAAAGAATTAGAGATATGATAGCAAGGATTTAAGGAGTGGCAGCACTGAAGTGGTAAAGGTGAAAGCAAAAAAAAGAGAAGCAACTTGTGGGATTTGTGGGTGGCTTGCAGAGATCCTAAAGGACTTTAGACTCAAAGCATTAATTAGCTCTGTCAGTAAGCATGAACTAAGTCAATGTAAGGATGGTGATGGGACAGAAAAGCATCTCAGAATGACAATCTGCCTTCCACATCAGTTATGGGCTGGGACTGAAGAGAGCAATGAATGAGGTATCCTAGAGGAAGCACAGAAGGCTGCCAGGAAGCACCAATACGTTATGTTGTGGGAGGGACGGTGGGGAACTACTTTAGCTCAATAGAACAAGAAGAAAGGCTCAAAGAAGCAAAGAAATAAGAAGTGAAAGCCCCCAGACATTCTCTTCTATTTTCAGCTTCTCAGAAAAAAAAAAATTAGAATCTTTTCCATACCAAGGCTCAATGCTGTAACGAGAAAAAAATTCCAAAACTTTCCTTCCCCAAAGAGCCTCAGCCATCGATAATGAAAAGAAAGTAATAGGAGCCTCTAAATTTTATCATCAAACTGAGAAATCTCTGGATAAACTACTCATTAGTGGTCCATAAGTCAAGCTGATACTATGTGGGATGGGAAGAGAAAACAACCCAAGACTTCAAAACTTAGATACAATAAATATGCACAACTTAACGTGCTTGTGGTAGTTAGAATTCCATGTGATGCATTATATATCTACAGATACACCTCTGAAGCTACATGTTTGAGCTATTCGGTAACTCTCAGCAGAGGGTATGTTTTTTAACCTATATAGCTCATCAAGAGAGTTTCAGTTGCAACAGCGGGGAAGTTTGCCTTAATCCTCTGTTATTTTCTAGTGGTAATTACAAATGTTAAAAGAAGATGTGAAATTTCACAGATGTATAGTACCCAGTTGCAGACTGTTTCCAGTGTGCATATGTTCCTGCTTCTTGAACTTCGCATGCTTCGACCATGTTTCTGTACTCAGACCTGCCATTCTTCACAGGCACAACTATCCACTGACAGAAAGTCCTTTTGTGTGTTGAATAAAACCGTCACATAGCATCAGGAAAAATGCCTGTGCTTAGAGAGAACATGTAAGAAATGACACATGAGGAATATTGCCTTCTTTTAAATCCCTTGGCAAGTTTATGCCTCCTTTTAAAAAGACCTTCACAGTTAGAGGTGGGGGAATGTAGAACATGGTGCCCAGTGACAGGACAAGGGGCAATGGGCACAAACTGTAACAGGGGAAGTTCCTTCTAAATATGAGGGGAAAACCTCTTTACTTTGAGGGTGGCAGAGCACTGGAACAGGCTGCCCAGAGAGGCGGTGGGGTCTCCTAGGGAGGCCTTCAAACCTCACCTGGGTGTGACTCTGTGCAGCCTGCTCTAGGTGAACCTGCTTTAGCAGCAGGGTTGGACTAGATCTCCACCTTCCAACCCTGACCATTCTGTGATTCTGTGGGTGCAGTGTGAGGCGCTGCTCTGGACCGAGCTCTCTGACACACCCGTAGCTATTCCCATTAAATACCTACCTTTTAAAACATGCCCTTAGCTGCCCAGTGTTCCTCCTATTACACCCTCAGCCAGGGTGACCCCCTGACCCAAATTAACGTGATCTTCACCGCATTTGCCAGTTCGAAATCCAGTGGATGGTGATTCACTGCGACCCACTGCGACCCCAGCGTGAAGGCTGTGGTGAACTGCCAGCCCGGGTGAGTGCCCTGCCCTGCTCTGCCCGGCCCTGCTGCCCTGCCGGCCCGGCCCTGCCCTGCTGCCCGGCCCTGCCCTGCTGCCCGGCCCTGCCCGGCCCTGCCCTGCTGGCCCGGCCCTGCCCTGCCCTGCTGCCCTGCCCTGCTGGCCTGCCCGGCCCTGCCCTGCTCGGCTGCCCTGCCCGGCCCTGCTGCCCGGCCCTGCCCGGCTGCCCTGCCCGGCCCGGCCCTGCTGGCCCGGCCCTGCTGCCCTGCCCGGCCCGGCCCGGCCCTGCCCTGCTGGCCCGGCCCTGCCCTGCCGCCCCCGCCTGCCGGAGCCCCATTTCTCCCCCCGCTTCCCGCCCCGCGGTGCCGGGTTTTACCGTACCTGCCCGGAATTTGGTGCCTTTAGAAATCCAAGCCCCCAGAGCAGCAGCAGCCGCCGCAGCCTCGTTTTAACCCTTCCGTGACCTACTTTCCTCCCCGCTCCTCACCCGCTGCTTGGGTGGGAGACCTCTGGGAGCTGTGCCCTGCAGACGAGGGGGATTTTGGCAGCCGCCTCCCCGCAGCCCTCGCCTTACCGGGGAGCCCGACGGCGGGAGACCCGCGGCAGGGGCGGGGGAGGGCGCGGGCCGGTGCCCAGGGGAACAGCGGCAGGGCAAAGGGTTAAGGCGGTGCTGGCGCTCAGTCCTCCCCTTCCCAGCCTTCAGCCTTCCTCCAATCCCCGAGACCCTCCCCACGGCGTTTGCAGCCGCCGTGAGGGGCTGCTGGGGCTCACCTCGCCCGCCCGTCCGCCCCGGCAGCCGCAGGCCGCTCCATCCCTCGCCATGGCTCGGGCTCCGCAGGGCCTCCTGCCTCTGGGGCTTTTCCTGCAGGTTCTTTGCTTCTGCCTGGCTCAAGTAAGTTTTATTCTGACTTCGACTCTGTTTTTCTCCCTCGCAGATAAGCCAGACGGTAATCGAGGTAAGTGTGAGGGAACGAACCTGCTCCGAGCTCAGGGCGAGGGTGGGAGCTGAAGAGAGGCTGAAGGCCGCCCACATGCCCTGGCACCGACCCGCCCGGGGTGTTCGATCCTTTTCTTCCCTACAGCAGCTGTAGCCGACCCTGACGTGGTGCTGGCAAAGGCGAGTTGACCACAGGGTGGTGGGTGCCGTGTGTGTCTGCCTACATGGTGCTACCTGGTGGGCATCAGGCAGGCGCCGGGTGACATGGTGGGGCTTGAGCTCCATCTACAACCACCACCGGATGGAATATTTCTGTGAAGACTGGTACAGGGAGGAACAGTGTCCGGAGCAGCGGCACTGTGTGGAGCAAGGGGCCAGCTCAGGGCCTCAGCAGGGCACGGGCCAGCCTTTGGCTCACAGAGCACCGTTGTGGGGCTGCAGCCAGAGCTCGCTCTGAGGAGAACAGAGCCCCCCATTATAGGTACGGAGACCTGTAAAAAAGCCTTTCTCTAGATTTCCACAGGCTGGTGGTGCCTCCCGCCTCCCCCTTGGGAGCCTGGTGCTTTGAGAAAGCGCCTCTGTAGATGCTAATGTAATCTTGAGGAACCAGGGGAAAATGCTGAGCCAGTCAGAGAAGTAGGGAAAGGGTGGTTTTAAATTTTCTTTGCCAGCACGAACTCCTAGGAAGACTGTCTCCTTTGTGTTGGCTGCATGAGTAATTAGAGGAGCTTAGTGAATTTCATTGTTTGATTTGCAAGGATCACTCTTTTTATTTCTGCCACCCTGTTATTGCCATATGGTGTTCAGACCCTGCTGGGTCAGGCAGTCGAGCCCCCTCCACCTTGCCCTGTCCCTGGCAGTGTTGCGGGGTGCAGGAGGGTGGCTGGGCCTGGGGAGGGCGGTTAAACACCTCACCTGTCTCCCGCCCACAAAGGGAGCATTGTTGGTCACTGCAGTGGCAGCTAACATGGGATATCTGCCCGTGCATCCTGACATGCATGGAGTGAGGATGCAGCTCCTCATCAGGGCTGTGACCCTCTGACTAACCCACAGAAAGTCACCTCTCATTGTGCTGGTCCACCCAGACTGGCTGTTACAGGTTTGCCAGGCTCTAATTGATCCTTCTTTTTACTCCTTGTCAGAGAGGTCTCCCTGGTCCACCAGGCCCCCCAGGTCCGCCCGGGCCGCCAGGAGTTCCCGGTATTGATGGCATTGATGTAAGTGTTTCCCATGCCCTGCCTAGGAAATAGGAAATGCCTCGAGGTGTACCTGCAATTTGACCCCAAGGAGTTTGAATTTGGCTGCAGATACACATAGGAATTGATGGGTCTCATATTCAGTAGTGGGCTGGGGTTTGGGGGGAAGGTGGCCTTTCAGATTATCTCTGATATGGAAAATACAGGATTATTTTTTTTTTTTAGTGTAATCAGCATCATATGCTTGATTATTTGCTTTAAACGGGGTGTAAGGATTTTATAATTCTAATCTCAAAAGGGATTACATAGCATCACTCATACTAAATCACGATAAGGATTTATGGCATTGTTTCTGATAGGAGCTACTATGTATTTTGCACAAATTCCTGTCAGAAGTTTCTGTTAGTTTATAATAGAGATCACGTGAATTTAGTATTGATTTCCTACAATAAGAATCAGTTTGAGATTATTCTTGATAATCTGTAAATCAATGTTTTTCATGAAGGACCATGAAAGATCGCTGTAGCTCTGACTGATAACTTCCTTTTCATATCTTGTTAGGGTGAGAGAGGTCCGAACGGCCCCCCCGGTCCTCCAGTAAGTAATTTCAGCTACTTTGCATTTGCTCCTGTGAGAGAAGAGATTCTGAGTTTTGTTTCTGCTTCCCTCTCTGAAACATGCTCAACTGTCCCATTTAAATCCTGAAGGGTCCAGATGGGGATGCAGGCAAACCAGGATCCCCTGGCCTGCCTGGAGAGCCAGGAGCTGATGTGAGTATACTTGATTTTCTGGAATTTCCTTTTTTTTTTTTTTTTTAAGAAAAATACTTGGCTTTGGTCTATTTCTGTGGAAGCATGACCTCCTTTTGAGGTCTCTGGCTTCCTTACAACTGCCAGTGAGTGCCAGTAGTGTGTGTTGGAGGGGCAGGAGGCCACGCTGCGCCCTCTGGAAGCAGCCTCAGGCGAACGCCCCGCGCCTAGCGGGACAAAGAGAAGGGCAGCAAGGGGAAGAGGAGGGGGATCCGTGCCTGGGCAGGAGGGTCCGCAGCCCCGAGGACACCGGGGGCTCCCGAGAGGCCGGGCCTACCCACCGCCGGGGAGGCCCACTGCGCCGGCGCGGGGCCGCCGGCAGGGGGCGCCTGTCGCTGCTCCCGGTCGGCCACCCGCGCGGGTCCGGGGGCGGGCCGGCCCCTTGCGGGCGGTTGGCGGTCAGTGCCTGGAGGTGCGGTGTGTGTGGGTTGGTTATAGTCGTTTCAGGCCTCGTTCCCTAAAACTCGGAGACAATAGGAAGGAAAAAACAGACCCCACAGATTAGCCCTGTAGGCCTGATGTTTCGGTAAAAGTGTTATTAAAAGAACCCACAACCAACCTGCCAGACTTCACCCAGAGCCTCTACCTGCTGATATACCTTCCTTTCTCTGTGGAAAATAATACAGAAGAATAAAGTTTCAACATCATCTAGTGTTGATGGCTTGTTAGGTTGTATCTTTTGAATAAATTAGTGGCAATAAAAGCACCATACATTTTTGGGAAACTTTGTATTTCTCTTGAGAGCAGTGTTTGAAAGCTTTCCTTGCTGTTAAGCAAGATTATTACATTAGTATTTAGAGCTTATGCCAGGAAGCAGGCAAGCTTATGTTTAATTTATGTAAGTGGTAGAATACTTTTATAATTTAAAACATCAAAGATAAAGTTTATATACAGCAATCAAGTATATCAGAGAATATTGCAGATTATATAAATGAAAAAGCGTGATATTTATAAAGATTGCAATAGTGTTAAAGGTTAATTCTTAATTTGTTTTTAAAAAGAGTTTTATTGGACGTGGATCTGAAATGTTCAGTTAAACTGTTCAAATTTCAAATGGGTTTGCCATGAGTGGTATCTTATACCACTTCATCTTTCCCTGAAAACAATACAGGACCACAACCTATTTGTACATGTCAAAACCCCATAAGCAGCTCTTTAAAAATCATTGCCTCTCATAATTTTCACTTAAGGCATGGTTTTGTTTTCCTTGCCAGAAGTCGTGGTAACACAATCAGGTGAAACAGTGTGTTTTAGATTCCACACAGCTGTTGATATTTGTTTGCACTTGTATATTGCTCATATTAGTGGATCAGTGAAACTGTAATACTAGAGTACTGTGTTCTGAAATGGTGAACCTTTTTTATTTTCATTTGAAGACAAAACACAGGACCTTGTTGTACCCACTGTGCATTCAACTTTTAATTGGGGCTTTAGATTTATAATGCCTTCTTTCATGTTTAATTGATGAAGCAGTTCTGACTTTTTAAATCTTATTTTTCTTTCACAAACTATTTCAGAATCAGATTTAATAGATTGAGTAAAGATACTGTACAGTAATTGCTTGTAGTGATCATGTAAGCATTTGAAAGCAAATTATCAGAGAAAACATCCCTTTGGGTGAACATTTTATTGCTGACAGTTTACCAAAAAGAAAAGTATTTGACAAATGTAAAACCAAGGCTTTTCTTATGGATATCTGGAAATTTCTAAGCAATAGAAGCTGCTTAAAAAATCGGAAATAAAAGAACTCCAGAAGACTTTGTAGTTGTTATGTCATGCTCTTGAATTTTATCCAGATAGATAAGTGTGGTTCAAAGACTAACCTTAAATCCAGCCTGGCAGCTTTGTTGATTTTTTTTTTTTTCTTTTTTTTTTTTTTTTTTTGTCAGTGAATGGTTTATTTGAAATGGAAAATACTGACAGTTGTTTTTAACCTGAGCCATGAACTAAATTCTTCAGTTTTCCATTGAGAGAAATAAGATCATGTGAAATCATGTGTTTAGTTTAATTGTGACTTAACTGCATAATTTTTGAAGGACACCTGTCGCCGGCACTGATGTTTGTCACCAGAAGCTAGCACTTTGAACTTGGGCAGTTCTATCTATACATGTAAACATGTATTTGAATTGTAAGTCTCCTGGAGTTCCTTATCTCATTTAATAGCTTCATTATTCTATGTTTTAGAATGTTTTCTGTTGTGATTAAAAAAAATGTAACCTTTGTATTAACGTTGTACACCTTACTTCCAAAGGGATTCACAGGACCTGATGGCTCACGTGGAGCCACAGGGCCAAAGGGACAGAAGGTAAGAAGACAGTTATGCATAAAATTATGGGATTTTATTTTTTAGCAGGATTTTTGTTTTTCTTTATGCAACTAATGAGATGTTGTAGCCTTTCTTACAATATTAAAACATTTATAGAATACAGACACATTGGGCCCTTTTCACACAGTACAAAGCAAGTTCTATTCCCCCAGCCAGCAGTAAGGAATGGCGGCATTAGACTGAGGGCATTAAGGCTGAGCATTTTCAGTAAAGGTGAGGCTTTTTTCATCTTGTTGTACTGCAATTTTGTCATAGTAATAACATGCAGTGGGAACTGGAACAGTGAATCCTGACTTCATCAGCAATCAGACAAATGAAATATACATCAGAAGTCAGAGTAACTAGTATCTGTTGATATTATTTTTTTTGATGGTGGGGGGAAAGGCCTGAGGCTGTATCTTTTTAATATTGAGAAAGTCATTCCTTTGTATCAAGTATCACAGAAACCAGCATAGCGTTAATGAATTGAGTAATACTTGCAGAGTATGTCCACTAAAGGATACCCTCCAAAAGGTTAGAGCATCTTACTGTATGTTGTTCACAAAACTCTGCTAATGCCTCTTGAAAACCTGAATTTTTATCTTTTAAAGGGTGAGCCAGGACTGCCAGGTGCTCGTGGACTTCCAGTAAGTAATATATTTAGTATATGAAGAGGCTTTTTAGACCTTAAGTATCAATATGAAGGATTCTTACCATTAAATGTAATGAAGAAAAGCCAGATGTTATTTCTGAGATTTCAGAGAACTCAAAATATTACAGTAGTATATTAAGGAATCTTTTTGTCTTTATATCGGTGGGTAGATGTTACTGAAAGGACATTAGGTTTGTATGCTGTAGAAAACAAAGGAGCATGTGTGATGTGGTCACAAGTTTTGGATGCGTGCTGTTGTTTTCCATCTCTTTGTGAAAATGCTGTAGACACAGGATAGCCCATGTTTTATTTGCATATTTTAATCTCCAGTTATTCCTGTTTCAGCTCCTTGCCACGTGTGTAAATGAGATCACTGAAGTGTAAATGCTGTATGGGAGTTCCTGTGCTGTTCAATATGGAAACAACACAAAATATGAGAAAGGGTACAGACTATTGTTGCAGTTGGCGTGCAGATGGATTTGACATCTGACTTTGGGAACTGAAAATAGTTGTGAATTTTAGGAATTCTACATGTTTGAAGAAGTGAACGATGGTCAGTCTGTAGAAACTTAAGATTATATAGGAAACCAGGAAAAACCTCAAGGAAAATGAGTTATCGAACAAGATGACACATGAAATTTTAATAGGGCTGCACATAATTAAAGTTTAATTAAAAATTAGATTCATTTTGGAGAAATTATTGGAATTAGATAGAAGAGGCATTGTATTCTGAAATAGCACTCTTTGCTATGAAATTCTGCATCTTCAACTGTATCTTCATATTTTTGACCATCTCATTAACTTCCATTAAATTTATATTAAACAATCATTTTGATATTTGGCCAGAGAGGAATTTATAATGTTGTTCTTGAAGACATTACATTATAGACATGTTCAAACTTAAGATGAATCATTCTATGTGAACACTTGCATTTAATTTTCATGGATGCTGTTTCTTACCTGAAAATCTGGAAAATAGGTGATACTTTTATAATGGCTTGTCAATCTGTAGACTCAATATGTGAGGTAAATTTAGTCACAGAAAGTAGCAGAACTGAGGTAACTTCTAGGTAGACTGAAAGCTCTGCATTTTTCTGTTAGAGGTTTGAGTTTGTTTTCATTTTTTTGCTCTCAAGTAGATAAGGAAATAATTTCTGAGTAATTTGCAATGCATTTGAAATGTGTAGCTAGCTAGCTAGAATGAAGAGCTAGCTTAACTCTGACAGATATGTTACTTAGATGATATGGAAAAAATATACATGAAAAGAACTACTATAGGAGAGGAAAAAATGGGGAATTAAAACTGAATTACTGAAATACTAGGTTAAATACTGTAGTGTTTCAGCCTGTCAAGTGAAATAAAAACTGACTGGGAAAAATATACGTGATTTCACCTCACCATTAACAGACTAATGTGAGAATGAATGTTTTAAAAGCCTTCAGAAAAAGTGGGTATATAAAATATACATAAAGAGGGTTGATCTCAGCTTAGAAGTGGAGAAGTTACTATGACACCAACTTGTCAAGGTGGAATGCTGATTCCATTTGGAGAAGCACTTACCTAATTCAGGTCTTTCGTGACCATATTTTGAGACTGTAAAAGCAATAAATCTGATGAGATTTTGGACCATTGTTCAAACTTCAGTGGTTTTTGTTTGCCCTCTAACTCAGGCTTAGGCTGGTAACGCTTCAGTGAACCTCAGTAGGGATTGCCTTTGGAGTTGTTCTGCCTCTGCTTAATAAGCAACTGGACCTTGTATTTAAAGGCGAATCTGCAGGAATATTTATAATGAGGAAATGAGAATTCTTAGTTATTTAAAGGTACAGAAAAGGTAGATTTACTTAGTCACCTCCTGTCATTACCCTTGTAATTATTAAGGTTAAGGTTAATCCTCAGACCTTGCATTTTTAGGAAGAAGCCTAGTGTTTGATTTGTTAGCTCTGTGGTTGTTAACCCGTACATGCTGAATTCATATGGAAAGATTAATGCTCAGAATAATTCTCTTGGGGAAATTCCATTTACACAGGCTTTCCTTTTGATGAATGCCATTAAGCTGCTGAAGTCAGTTCATTAAAGTTTCTCAAAATGGCCAACATCGGGCATCTCACCTTTAGTGAGATTAAACTTAGAGTAATGAAACCTAATTTAAAAAAAAAAAAAAGTAAAAAAAAAAAAAAGGTAGATGTGGTAATGCTGGAGCATGATGGCTCCAAGTCTCAGATTCAAAGACTTTTTGAGAAGTTGTTACAACAAGTGTGAAGTAATGGGGCTGTTTAACCTTTGCAGGTCTTTGGCTTGATCCATGAGACCTAGTTTCTAGAAACATAGTGAGCACACTTATGAGTCTGCATACTAGTTACATGATTAATTGAGTGTTTAGGTGTAATTATGCACTGCATTGAATTCAGTCAGTGACCTTTTGCATGTGGAGTAGTCTCTGGATGGTTACCCAAAGACTTAATTTCTCACAAAAAAACCCCTTGCTTAAGTTGTTAAAATGCTCAGTGTAAATAGAAAGTCAGAAGCTTTGGCTACAATGTTAATTAGCTTTAAATTATTATCACTGTTTTTCAAGCTCATCCACTGGAATTTATTGGCCAGGTTGGGACTTCAGGGTAACTGAAAGAAAGGATATTACGTATCTAACGTTTTACATGCAGCATTTGCTTTTCTGCTTCTGTCTCCCTTTCTTGCCCAGAATGTATCCCAGAAATCTTAATTTATGTTCTTTTACCCCCCCTTTCCTCTGTTTTTTCCTTCTATTATTCAGTTTTAATTTGTTCACCTTTTCTTATCTGTTTTGTGGATAGTCTCTAAAATGGCAGATTTACAAAATTAGTAGAATACTTCTGATTAAGTAATTTACCACCAGATATGCTGATGTCTCTGATCTGGCCCTGGTAAATGGACCTGGGAGTACTACATTCAGTGCATGTATTGCACCCTTCAATCCATTCTCCCTGTTAAGTTTCCTCTAAGTTTTCTAATAGTTGATACATTGCTAGTGTTTTACAGAGCTGACATATGAGTAGAGTTGTGTGGATTTAGTGACAGAGAAATTAAAAATATTTTAAAGTCTACTAAAGCACAGCTTCTGCCATGGGGTACACATACAAATACTGGCATGTGATTCTGGTGGATGGCAGCAGGTCTGTGCTGATAATGGGAGGTACTTAACAAATCCATAGGATAAGTGTCTCTGAACCAGGTGATTACAGAATGTGTATTACTGCCCATGTCCATGCATTCCTTGTGCTCTGTGGGTCAGGTTAAGCACCTCCAAAGCTGGCAGCAGACATCATCTGGGGATGTAAGGCTGTAGTCCCAGGCTGCCTGGAAAGGCTTCCCCTTTAGGACACAGACAGAGGCAGGAACATGGGCAGCTGGTTGGGATCATTAACTGCTCTGTGTAGGTCCTTCCTGGCTGATTTCTCTGGAGCTGTCAAGTCCGCAACTTTGCTTGCAGGGAGTTCATGGTCAGAAGGGTGGAGTAGCTGGATGAGGAGGAGGCATGGGTTGCTGGGGGAGAGCCCCTGCTTCTTGGAGTCCTAATTAGGGGGGTAAGGAGGTGCAATGAAGTGGGCAGAGGAGGGAGGCTGGCTTCTCCTGGCCCTGTGTAGGGGCTGGACACAGTAGCTGCTGCTTTCGGTATCAGTGACTTGCCCTGCCACTGTTGGGGGCTTGTTAGCAAGTCAGTTTCCTTCTTTCAGAGGCAGGTGATACTAGAATATCAGATATGTGATACAGTGAAAGTTTGATCTGTATAATGAAATATAGACATGTATAATATAATGAATTGCAGCAAGGGACCTTAAGTAGTAGCAAAGGAATTATGTAGGTTATCCAAGGTGAAAAAGTTTACTTTCTGCTGAGTATTAAATGGTCAAAATGGAATGACTCTGATAAATGCTTGAAATTTTCCCTGTGTTAAACCAAGTTTTCTAAAGACAACCTTGTAGATACAATCCTGGTATGATATTCTGTGGCTTTGAAACTCCACTCAGCCTAGGTGCTTTATTAAATCTGATCTCTTGAAGATCAGTTTTCTTAGAGGGAGTGTATTGTCTGAGTAGGCATAAACAGATTTGTATCTTAGACACTTCTCATTAGAATGATTTAGAGCAATACTGATGAAAAACGTAAACAGGAGCAGTTTGGTGTTCTTTGTGATTACCAAAATGCGCTAGCTTAAAGGATTTAGACCTCAGGGAAGCAATGGCAAAAAAAAGAAGTAGTATCTTTTATTATCCACTTAAATGCATTTTTAGAAGGAAATTATTATAGAATAGGTGTGTTGATCATGCTATTAATCATTAGCTAAACCCAAAGGCTAATGTTTTCATTCCTTTGTGGAAGTATATGGGTTGGAAAAAATGTGGAAATAAATGATACTGCAAGGCAACTTAATCAGTAATTTAATCTTTCTCCTAATATTGATTACTTAATAATAAAATAGATATTTAACATTAGTTAAACCCAAGTTTTCAAAATTATTTTGCAGAATCAAACATGAGGATTTTTGTACCTCTTTATCCCAAATACTCTGTTCTTGGCAAACAGCTTGACTAGGTGTGTAACTCTCCCCATATTTCTAATCTTTTCCATGTTTCACAGGGCAAGGGGCTCCTTGGACCACCTGTAAGTATCATTCTTATGATTCATAAATATACAGTTTAATAAATCTGTTTAAATATTCAATAAAGCTATTATACTGTAATAAAAAGTAATTAAGTGAAAAAAGAGATTTTTAATCCTTATGTTCTATGTCTGTTATGTATGATTTCTTCAGCTACTAATGAGGTTGCTTAGGTTTGTGATATGTGAAGCAAGAATACTGGTGTCTGAAGGCATAGATTGTTCTTGGATGCTTGTTATAGAGGTATTGTATGGTTTAAAAATACTATTTAACTTGGTTGTTATAGGGTCCAGCTGGGGCAGCAGGACTTCCTGGAGAAGTAGGTCGTTCTGGTCCACCTGTAAGTACTACTATGCTAAAAATGTAGGCTTATTCAATAGCTACAAGGTAATTATAGAAAATAAATGAATAATTATTATGCCATCTAAACATTTTTGGTTATAACAGCACTGGAAAACATTGTATTCTGCTACAGTGGTCACTGATAGAGTTAACATCCTGTTTGAAGCTCATCAGAAATAAAGAACAATGAACGGCACAAAGTAAGGCCCACCCATTAGATCAGAATTAAATGTTTCATGTAGCGTTCCATACTCTCCTTTGCCTCTTATTCAAGGAAAGCTAAAATAAAAAAGAAAACCTGCCAGAAATACAGGAAATGTAAAACTTAACATTATATGCAGACCTTTAGTTTTTCTCCTGTCTTCTTACATATACTTACGGTACATGACCACATACTATTTCTGTTTTGCATTTGTGTATCAGTGAACATGGCAATTCAATATTTCTTCTTAGTCTCATTTTGTGTGACTCCATCTACTGACCTTACTGCTAAACTGTGCATTCGGTTTCAGCACACTGTCATATTTTGACTCCATACTTTACCACTGAAATGCAAATTGAAACCAATTGTTAATTTTTTACTTGAAATCTGAACTAACATTTAAAATTTTGTTTAATGAAGCATACTTTTTGATGCATACCTCTCCCTATATGTTTTGTTTAGTCATATAAATGAATATAAAAAAGAACATTGAAAGCTGCCAATCTGTTTCAGAAGATGATCCATCTAGCTCATTTCTTGTCTGTAGTAAGGGCTATAATGGATACCTAGGGAAGCGTGCAGAATATTTGTAAAATGACAATTTTTTTGGTCATACTGTCTCACATTCTGGCAGTTGGCAGGTCAGAGACTGCCTGAATCAGAAATTACATTTGTGCTGTCTTTCAAAAGCTATATATGGGCCTATCCGCCATCAATGTAGTCGGTCCCTTTTTGAATCCATTTATACCAGACAGCTCCACAACACACTGTGATAAGGAGTCCCACAATGTAATTATACACTTTGTGGAAAAGAAATACTCCTTTTTAGTGTTTCTAAACTTATGGCTCTATAGCTCATGTATTGTGAAAATTAATGAATATTTTTTCTGTATTAATCTTGTTAATTTCATTTATAATTTAATACGATATCAAAAATGATTTTGAAATGACAGTGTTAAGTAAAAACGTGCTCCCTGTCAGATTATCAGATTTATTCAGCATTCAGGAAAAAATTATTTGCAGAGGTTCTGTCTTGTCTTTACTTCTGAAAGCACTGGTGGTCATAACTTCACAAACAGCTGAAGATTCTGTCTTGGTAAATTCATCTTGGGCTCTGAAAAAGGGGATTTTTTCCTTTCTGTGCTTTGGGCACTTATGCTAGTTACTAGAATTTTTTAAAATTCAGAACTTAATTAGCAGTTATAAGATAGAAAGAAGTGTGCATAGGTGATCCTGTGGTCAGATGTTTCAGCTGTCTAAAGCAGCTGAAAATGTGTTGTTCTTTTGTAGGTCTTATTCCACAACATGACTTCTATTCTACTAAAAGATCAGTTTTCCCATTCTACTGTAGGAGCCGCGTTATGGGTTTTAATTGGATACCTAGCCTTTCCTTCTGTAGCTACTTAACTTCTCACTGTTGTTGTGTGGTATGAGTATGTAATTGATGGTTGTCATTATTGCTTTAAATCAACAAAATTATTTTACCCTTTTTTAGGGAGATCCAGGAAAAAGGGGGCCACCAGGGCCACCAGGACCACCAGGTCCTCGGGTAAGTGATTTCCTTTAATATGTGCTAATGTCTAAACTATGTATTGTTGATTGAACAAAACTTCTCAAGTCCTACAGGTGAATACTGACTAGGATTTCAGCAGACTGTATTAATTCATAATACCTAGAGGCTTGTGTTCAAAGCCTGAGATAAAACTCATTTAGTCATATCAACATACGATCTTCTGTTCAGTGAACAAGTTTCTAGTCTTTATGGTTTTAAAATATAGTTTGAAATGCAAACTGTAACTTGTGCCATGATGTCTTCCCATTTCTGCTAATGGTCTTAAACTGTAACTTTTTATAGGTTTTAAACTTCCCTGTGAATCATAGTATTACTGTAATTGTAGACTTTGTTGGGCCTCACCAGTAGTACTTTAGCAGAGGTACACTTTTCTCTGTTAGGAGCAGAAAAAAATGATATTTGGCTCATGAGCCAGAAATATATACTCCCAGGTGAGTTAAGATCTAATGTCTCCCTTGCAATCAGTCCTACTACTTGCAAGGGATAGAAGAAAGCTTTACATCAGTGCTTTGACTCTCTAGGGGAATGGTTATCTTCTTTGAGCCTCTTGGGAGAAGGATGTGTGTTATGCCTTTGTTTTGTGACTATTTACCTGCCCAGAGAGATAAAAAGGAGTGTTTGGCAGACATATCGGAGGCTCAGTGTTGTCAAAGGCAAACTGCTGCAAAATATGTGTCGTCATAATGTCTTTTAAAATCTGTGCTGTTCCTCTGCTGGACAGATCCTAAATCCATATGCTTTATTTATGCCATGTTTCTTGTTTTCATGAAAATTGCCAGAGAATTGGCAAAGCCATTGTGAAACACATGAATGGTCAAGTGGAGAAGAGTATTTAGGAGACAAGTAAAACCAAATTCTTAATAATGGCCTATGCTGCTTCTATTCCATGAAAGTTTTGTCCTCTTTAGATTTCTGAAGTGCTACAATCACACTCCAGTTGAAGACGTTGTTCAGCCAAACATACTCTCAGATTTTTAAAAATCCTTCTGTATAGTCCTGTATATAATATAATGTATATAATAAATATAATCTGTATAATCCTTCTGTATAATTCCTTAAACTCCCCTGTATTTCTCTCTGAAACAATGTTTTCCCTCCCACTGGGCTTTAGAGAAGCCAGCTGCTGCTGTGAAATCATATTTCTCCCTGTTGTGCTTCATAAGCATCCCGTTAGCTTCCATCAAGTATTTCATTTAATATGAGGAATGGCCTTGCCCCCACTGAGTCCATCTTGTTGTACACTGATCTCTAGTTTATTGCAATTCCATTAACTGCCAGATATCTCATTCATCTACCAACACTTGTGTTGTGGGAAGTTTATTTTCTTTGTATAGATCATCTTTTGCTGAATGGTAGTAAGTTGGAAAAGTAAAGATTATCCTTATTAATGAAATTGTCTTGGGTTCTGTTGGAAATCCACGGGATTTGGATATATTTGCTCTATATTTAACAGGAAATATATTTTAGGTAGCTTAAAATCCAAACGAAATATTTTGTTTTTCAGAAAAGCTGATCTAAGTTAAAGGACAGGATTCTGCAGTTATATGCAAACCTAGAATAAAATCCTATACTTTAGGTTCTTTTTACGTTGGAGATTATACATCTGATTCCAGCTTTAGATAGTAGTATTTTCTGTTTCATCTAATGACTAATGAGTCAGTCTGGTTATTTCTTTTTTACTGACTTGGATTAATTTCATTTAATTTAGGGAACAATTGGCCTGCAAGACGGTGACCTGTTGGTAAGATAGCTGTCCGTGATTTCTTTAAAGTAGTCTTAGACAACCTTATTCACCATATGTGACAGTAATGATGTTGATGCTTTTCCAGTGTCCCAATGCATGTCCACCTGGCCGCCCAGGACATGCTGGCTTAATGGGAATGAAGGTAAGAGAATCTGTTTGTTCAGGCATCCCTTACAAAGATACTGTCTCAGGGCACTGGGGAAGGTAATTGCAGACTTGACAAAAGGGCAGTTCATTGTTAATTTGAAGAAAACATTGCATCAGCATCGATGCTTAGGGTTATTTCAACTCTTGACTGCTAAAATAACCTCCTGTTGTTGAAATCTTTTACTGCTGCTGTAATTTTCAGAATAAAATTTATGTGTGGTCCTGAAAGGATTAGAGTATGTGAAGAATTGCTACATTTAATTTCTGGACTGTTTGTAGTCTGACTCCAGAAACTAAATATTTCCCCAAATTCTTAGCCTTTTTTCCTTCTTTCTCTCTTCGTGGGAGACCTATAACATATTAGATGCAAATTAACACTTTCTGAGTCTCATTTCAGGTAAGATTTTTTTTTTAATGTGTTCTTTGCTGGTTTCTAGGAATACCATTGGCTTGAGGAAAGCGTTATAGGGTAACGTAAGAAGGAATACTAAATGCCTAGAAATACAGTCTTGTTAGATCTGGGAGCAGGTTTTTTTTGAACATGGTACTTAATATATGGTGTTAACTAGATAGCTGAGGAAGCAGTGCTGAATGGGGATTGCAGAGGGAACAGCAAGATAGTTCTGAGGAGTCTGTGTCTGTTTTGCAAAACTCAGTTTTATAATTTTGAATAATTTATATTTATTTATTTATTTTGTGTTTTACATTTATTTTAGGGACAGAAAGGTTCAAAAGGAGAGTCTGGTGAACCAGGAAAACAAGGTTATAAGGTAAAAAGAAAAAAAAATAAAAGGAAAACCTGCTGTTGTTTTTAGCAAGCTAATAGTAGTTTAACCTCTTCTTCAAAAACAGTATTACGTTTTGTTAGAACTATTGTTTTACCAAACAATTAATAATACCAAATAATTAATTATAATTACCAAAAAATTGATTAATTGTAACCAAAGGCATATGCCTATTCTTCAGTCATCTGTGCTCTGTATTTACTATGATGCAGGAGTCATACTCTTCTTGCTTTTTATGTTGCTCATTCAATGTAATTATTATGGAACTTGTGGCAAACTTTATTTTTTGGAAGTAAAATGTATTAATTGGAAAACTTCCAAACATTTAAATACAGATTTCTATGGATTTACCAAGTAAATTGTTCTGTAGCACAGATGAGTAGTAACAGGAAGAATGAGAAGGAAGAAAAATGTATTTGTGAGGGAAAGGGCACAGTATAAGTTCATAGGCAAAGAAAGATTTATAACTATAGTAAAGAGGCCAAGTCTGATTCAGCTTGAAGACTGAAATGTAAACTCTTTTAAGGTGTTTCATTTGAATTAACCTTGGTTAATATTGAAATATATGTAAGAAAAGTTGAGAAGATTTGCACAGCCTTTGTTCATATTTCAATGCTAAAGGAAAAACATCAGAGAAGTTTTCTAAAAAACCCCCGTGCTCTCTATTCCTAAGCATTTTGAAAATAATTTATTAGAAACAACTTGCCTATTTTTTCCTGGATGTTGAACCGTTGTCTCATCCCTTTTTGCAAATTAAACGGGCAGCAAGTACTGGCCCGTTAGTGTGCACTGTCATTGTATGAGAGAGGTTATCATCTAATCAAATAGGCGTTTGATCAGTTAAGGAGTTTTATCACTTTAATTTTCAAAAAATTCTGACCACCAGTGTAATATTGTGATGCAGAGCTACTAGTATATCCAGTCCATTCACATATATGAGTATACCTTCATTACACTTCCAGTCTAAAAGAGCAAGAAAGCCTAAAGAGATTAACATAAAGGAAAAAAGGAATGACTGGTTATCATCATTATTCTTCTTTGTACTGGGGTTGCTTTGAAATTACCCTTTTGACTGATAGTTGAACGGAATGTGAACCTAAACGAGTATCTGTCTGTTCTGTGGAAGTAGTGTGACTTCATTTGGATTTCCTTCAGGCAGGATATAGTGACAAAACCCAGTAAGTAGTAAATGTACCTCCTACAATGACAGAGCAATATGCGTGATATGGATTAGCTACAGATGTATTCCTTTTGCTTTCCCAGGGTGAAGAAGGGGACCAAGGACCCAGTGGTGAAGTGGGAGCTCAAGGCCTTCCAGTAAAGCATTTCCTTTTAAATAGTGCTACCCATTTGCTTTATTAGGTCATATCTTTTTTTTCTTGTTACTTAAGAAAACAGATATTATAAAACCTCCGCACACCTTTCTCTTTACTCTGCTGTATCACCTCTGAGTCAAAGTAGAATGATTTAAGTCCCTCCAAAAAGCTACATTATCACTTGGAACAAAGCTCTAAATAGTTATATGGAAAGGCTTAATTTAAAACGTGTTTCATGTCCTAAACTTTGTGTTGTGCTTAGATTGTGCAAATAATTGGGTGGGTTTTGTCTGTCTTTTTTTTTTTTTGGCCTTCCTTTCCATAATTTTGATGACTCCAACTTCATCCTTGCAAAGCTAGTGTTTGTTTAAAATATGGTTATCTGTGAAATTCAGGCTTAGCTAAGACTTGCAGATGAAGTAGCAGCCACTGAAGAACATATTTTTTTAATTTTTATTTTTTCTTAAGTTTTTCACCTTTTTGCATGCCAAAGAAGCATCCTTCAATCACATCTATGATTTTAAAATAATTTTCTTGTCCTGTTCCTCTTGATTTCTTTGTCCTGGTACATACCTCCTCAGCTTGTTTCCTTGTGAGGAGCTCTTACGGTTACCACAGCTGAACAGGCAATAGGGAACAGAATAAAGGCGTCATTCTAAGTAAGAGAAATAGGCATGACACATGTAATTTCTATAGTTTATTTTTTGATGGGATCTTGTGCTTTTTTCCTAGGTGTGAACCTGTTTCTTTAATGCTGTTGGTGTCCAGATGTGATATTATACAGGGGTTTATGTTGAGATACATGACATCCCAGTCCTAAATTACAGAATTCTCTATGAACATAAGACAACATAAACCCCTGGATTAGGACTAGAGAAAGATAAAGAAAGAACAGAGACTAAGTAAAGGAAAGGGTGTAATCCTTATGTCTGATACTGATAAAAGTATCCTTGGTGCCCTGGTGCAGAGAAAGTAATTGTGTAAGATGCAGCTTTTGCTATCTGAAGGGCCTGTGGGAACAAATTGGTTTAACTCAGTTTATGGCAAAGTTCTTTAATTCTTATGAAATAACACAGTAGAATGAAGAACCTGACTTACCTTTTTGTTTTGTGGGGTTTTTTTTTTTTTTAATGCATTACTCGTTTCACGTCACTGTTTCACCAGTTGATGACCTTACAAACAAGCTTTACAATAATTGTTTCTTATTAAAATGTAGGATTCCTAATATGCAGAAAGCAATGTCAGATAGACAACCTATGGAAAAGAGCACAGAAAATGCTTTAGAGCACAGATGGAGAGGCTGTAGACTGTTGTATTTTCTTGTATGTTTCTTACATGAACAAATGTAAGGCTCAGGTCCATAGAAGGGATTAGGAATCTGGTCTTCTCAGCAGCACCTGCAATGCAACACTTTTACGTAATGCATTGACAAGAAGACTTGACAAGGACAGCCACCTCTGGGAGAAGTGTTGCTGTTGATAGAAAGAAGGGGGTACCACGCGCCTACTTCTGTCTCTGATTTTGGAACAAGGATTAGACTATGGCTCTCTCCCTTGTTGGGCTGCTGTAGTCACTGTTGCATTATCATGATTTTTCTCATGTTTTGGGCTGACAAATCTTTTAAGTGTTCTGTGCAAGATTCCATCTAACTTCGTTAGGAGTAAATAAAAGGGCTACCACATCTAGAGTCTGGTCAGAGAGTAGGTTTGCCTATCCTGTGTTGAAGTCCCTGTGGCTGTTTCATTAACAGTTGTAGTTCTTGTTGCAGGACAAACACGTTATGGCTGAGGGTTTGGTCTTTCTGCAGAGAAGAGGCATGTCAGGCATGTCATGTAGTTTCGGTCTCTCGGGAAAAGGGAAAAAAAAATTGAAGCCCAATTTCCCACAAAACTGTATTTTGAAGAGAAGTGATGAGAGCTATGATACATCCTGCTGCACTAGGAGGTCTGCTCAGTCCAGCCTCTCACTGTGTGGCAAGCATACAGATTTACTGCTTGTATTCTGAAAAACCTTGCCCAGTTTTGTCTACCTCTACAGTTCTATAAACTTTCATGGTACCTTTCTCCTGCATCTGTCCTATACCCCACTTAAGACAATTTAGCACTTTTGCAAATCTGGCCTTCATGTATTCCTGTCACACAGGCTGCACAAGGGGGATGCTTCAGCTCTGTGGTAACCAAGAGGAGAAATCAGTGGGGTTTTTTTTCAGTTCTTAAGGCACATTTGTGGTTGTATAATTCAACTTGGTATTTTTGTTATTCTTTTAAAAAGTCTTAAATTATGGAAATCTGAAAATGTAGATTAAATATTCTAATATAGAAGTAGCTGGATTTCTCCTTCTATATGAAGAAAATAGTAAAATAAACATAAAGAAAGCATGCAGAACTCTGAGTCTTCTGCCTGAAAACCAGGGCAGTTCTGATGAAAAGATTTAAGGGTAATTTGAATATACTTTTCATTTTCAGGGCATCCTAGGTGTCCGAGGTATAACTGGTATAATGGGACCTAAAGGTACCAAAGTGAGTATTAACCTTTCTTTCCATAAGATGGCCTGGATAAAAAAAAATGAAATACACCACTGAATGTTTTTAAAGCTTATTTAAATTTCTCTTTCCCCCCCTCTGCATTTTCTTTTTCCTGCCAGCTGTATTTCCATAGCTTCTGTACTTCTGGTTAGGAAGAAAGGCAGGCTGGTCCTTCTCCTTAATGAAGTGCATGTACTTTTCACACCTTTCCCCTCTGATCCTTGAATTTATAGTAGTTCGGCATGTGTGCAAGTATGTAGTTAGCAAGATAGCAAGGTGTAACAGTTATAAACTACAGCATATTTTATTTAAAGCTAAAATTTATTAAGTAACCCCTCCTGTGAATTGCATTTTCCTGAAGCCTTTTGCTTCCACTGTCCCAGTTTTTGTCAGGATTTCTTATTGAGAGTTAGGGTTTTTTACATTCTTTTTGTCTCTTGCACCTTTTGTGTCTTAAATTGCTGTCAGTGGGATTCATGTTTATATGGTCTGTGACCTTGCTGGGGTAATGTTCCTGCTGTTCATCAAAGTATTTCTGACTGTTTTCATCAAAGTATTTCTAACTGTTGTATCAAAATTGACGTATTTCTATTCTTATGATCTAGCTAATTCTCTATGTTAAAAATTTCTGGAAGGATTAAAATGTAGCGATCATGCCATTGTCTCCTTCTCCAGAAGTGAAACCACGGAAACCTTATTCTTTGATCATCTATGCTCAGAAAGAACATTAAATTTACCCTGTTTATGAGTCTTCTTGTGAGTGTTTCTTGTTAACCTCTTGGACACATTTGCTAGCCTGTTACTATCTTACTTTGCTTTTCTGGCCTTTGTATGTTCTAATTCTTCATGGTTATTTGCCTGGACTTTTGTGCTGTTTGTCTGTTTGAAATATTTACTACATCGGCTTGACAAAGAAGTTTCTTATTCTCTGCAAATCTTTTTCAAAACACGTTTTGTTCTCTCCATTTAAAATTACTTACAGGTTAGCAATTGCATTCTTTCCTTGAAACACATGTGATAAAAAGAGCTGCACTGCACTTCATTTCTCGTCACATTTTAATGCTATTCTGTTATGTGGTGAAGGTTATATATATAATATTATTAAGGAAGACACACGTTTTCTGAGGTAGTGTGAAAGAGTCTACCTCCTCGCTGTCTGGTATTTTTTTAGAGAATGAACTGAATGTGTTTTTTTTAATGACATTTTCACATAGTTAAAAATATTTGCTTTCATAACTCCACATAAAACCACGATAAATAAATAAATAAAGTTTGCCAAAATCCCCCCCTCCCCTTTTTTTTCATTAGAGCAATTTAAATCACATTGGTAGTGTTTCAGCACTTCATTTTAATGTCTTGTGTTATCTACTTTTTTTGTAGGGAGCTCGTGGGCTTGATGGTGAGCCTGGACCCCAAGGTCTTCCTGGTGCACCTGTAAGTTGAGTGCATGTTAGCCAAACACTTTCCACAGTCTACCCCGCTAGACGCTAAGTTCTGAAACTTTGTGGCTGTGAATCAGAAAAGCCTCTGATTAACCCAATTCTATTGATTCCCTACAGGTGAATAAATGATATGACATGATGTCAAGTCCAGAATCTCTTACTGTCCCCAAGGAATTATGGGGTAGATGAACACATTGTACCCTCTTAGTATGTTATTTTTACCTCTTTATTCTGAGTGCTACTGTGCATTAGGGTAGCTTGGAATTTTTCAGGTTTTGAACTGGAAAACATTTATTTTTACAAAACCTGTAGAGGGAAATTTTTGTGCCTTTTTGTTCGTTTGGTGTAATTTTGTTTGTGGATTCTTATTTTTATTTTTAATTCTTCCCTGCTTCCTGCCCCCAGCTGGAATTTGTGCTTGGAATAGCCAGTATCTGTACGGGTTGATGAAGCGAGGGCAGCGTCCTTTTTACTTAGACACTTGTGGATTCCTAGGGGATAGCTTGAGCTGTGTTTTTTAAAATGTAGCTGACAGTTACGTTTAAAAAACCTTGCAATTTTAAATATAGTATGATTTTGAGTTGTCTGCTCTAACCATGTGTGAACTGTACTGCTGTTGATTTACTAGAGGTTTTAGCTAATAAGTACAAGTAAGTTTATTCTGGTTTTATTATTAAAATAGTCTTTTTTTTTTTTTTTTTTTCCTTTCCTATAGGGAGATCAAGGACAGAGAGGTTTACTAGGAGAGGCAGGTCCGAAGGGAGAAAGGGTAAGCACAGGCGAATTTTGTCTCATGTTGACTTGCAAATGTTGGTTACTTATAGCATCTGAACATACAACATAATTGGTACTCTCAAAGTAATGCATATCTGAATGAGTATGTGTTGGCATTCTTTGCATCTGACATTTCAATGTGTTTATTTTCAATTTTAAAAATTATAATTATTCTTAGGGTCCTCAAGGTACAAGAGGAATAAATGGTCTCCCTGGGCCAAAAGGAGAGCCTGTATGTATATTTCATTTCTTCATGTCATGCTAATTTGTATATCATAGTGCTTTGGCAAAATCTCTCCAACCATACATTAAATATTTCCCCCCCCCCCTTTCAAGGGCTTACCAGGAGTCGATGGCCGGGAAGGGATCCCTGGAATGCCTGGAGCAAAAGTAAGGCACAGTTGGCATATATCTGAGTTTGATAGTGCCCTAGATTTGTTCACTCATTTTTGGCTTTTTATTGTGCTGCTGTGTGGCTTTATGCACATTATTAGGGTAATTGAATGAACTTCCCCATCCTACAGATCCAAAAGTGCTCCAGCTGTGTTCCAGAAATAAAATTTTCCCTTTTGTTTGATTTGCATAAATTACAACTTAAATTATTTTTCAGGGTGAACCAGGAAAACCTGGAGCTCCAGGTGATGCAGGGCTTCAGGGACTGCCAGTAAGTATCTGGTGTTTTACCTTTGAAAGTTAGGCTCAGTCCAAACCACAGAAAGGCCCTATGTAGGTTAGTTTGCTGCTGGTGTTGGAGTAATTGAAGTGAAAACCTAAGCAAAAGGCTCAGAAAGAGTTTGTGTAATGCAAGGGGAAATTCTATTATGTGTATCCAAAACTTCTGCACAAAAGGCTAAATCTCCTCACGGTACCGTAGCGAGGAGCTTGGTCTTACAAACTGTTTGTGGCCACTATGCAATTCTTTTAGGTTTTCTCGTGTTTGAAACCCTGTGGATATTATGGTGTGACCCCACAATTAGTGCTGGTTTTATTGTTACTGACTAGGGCCAGACTGATTCCCAGGGTGAGGAGGAAGGGGTGACCTGCCAGTTTAACATACCTTAGGTGAAAAATCATCTCCTTTTGTTATTCTGCAGGCTCAGAACATCTGAAGTGCATCACGTTCATGGTTCTTTCTGGGGGGTGGGGTGGGGTGCAGGGGGTGGGAACAGGGATGGACAAGTTTTCTAGTGCATGACCTGTGGTGAAGTAGGGAATCAGTAGTGCTTTATAGACTCTTTTAGAAGGTAATCCTCATAAATTAGGTGAATAAGTTTGAAAACTGTGTCCATTGTCAAAAGCTAAATAGAAAGTTCTTTGAAACTATGCTATAGGAGTAATTGCTGTAAGGATATATTGAAGGAGATGTATTAAAATAGAACTTGGAAGTAAATTTGTAATATGAAGTGAGCCTTTAAGTTTGGAATAAAATTTGGTAAAATTATAACTTGCTATGAGCTGTTGCACAGAAGTAAGGAGAGGCATGAAATGTGTACAAATAGTATCTGTTAAACTCTCTACCTCCAGTCTCAGAATACTGGGACTGAGAATCTGTTTCTAGATTAAGCCAGAAAAAGCCACAACTCCTCACTATTCCTGTTCCTTTTGCCGGTTTATGAAGCCTACTTCATAGCTTATCTGTTACTTTGTAAATAGAAGGAATTCAAGCTTGGTCCACTGTTGGACAGAAGTGCTTCAATATCAAGTAAAAAGGACTAGAAATACTTTAACATGAGAAAGATGTTTTTGAACACCATTTCCAATCCCCTTAACGAGAAATAAACACTGTAAATGTTATTTCTTTCAGGGTTTACCAGGCTCTCCAGGTGTGAAAGGCATTCCTGGCCCAAAGGTAAATCATCTTGAGAATTGACTTTCTGACAATACTGTATCTGTGTTTATCAGGTTTGAAAATATGCAGTGAAATTATATTAACTTTCTGTTGTGGTAAGATACAAGCCTTTGGTTGAAAGAGTTAAATATATTCTTTTATCAACTCTAGTCCTGTGCTTTTTCATGATTCTTTTGCCACATGTTTTCATGATTCCAGGCATTAGATAATACCTAAAAAAGGCCATTTCCTTTTAAACTTGTGGAAGTCATTGCTAGAGAAGGCATGAGACATGAGTACCTCACTACAGTTTGAAATGAGGGATCTTGTAATAAGAATAATATTTAAAGCTGCCCTAAGCTGATTGAATCAAAGAGATTGTAATCTCTATTTACATACCTCTGAATTGCAGCATCAATTCCAATTAAGTTAGAAAGTTGTATGATTGAGGCTATGGAGTGTTTCAGATGCAAATGTTTGAGTTTAGTTTTAAAGAAAACTAGATTGAGACATGAATTTCTTCTGAAATTACATGGAATGGTATTACCTTCTGTGATTTGAGAGCAGAAATCAAGTCTGCCTGGATTTGTCAGTACGTAAAAAACCAAAAGAACTGAAATTTGACTTTTGAAAAATTAGAAAGACTTAGATGAAAGTTAAATGAAAACCAAGATAAAGGTGGAAGTTAAAAAATGAATAGAGGCTGAGTTGTTGGGATTTTTTTAGACCTTACAATTTCCTTACTTTTTATTTTAAAATGAAACAGTAAACCATTGGCATAGCTAATATTTTTCATTTTTTGTCCAACAGGGAAATAGAGGTCCTCCTGGGGTGCCAGGTTTGATGGGAAATTCTGGTAAACAGGTAAGGTCGTTAATCTTACGCAAAAGATCTAGAAAAATGAAAAATTTTGCATTGTGCAAAAAATCACTTTTCAGATTTATTGTGTTCTTCCTATCCCCGAAACAGGGTGAACGGGGCCCAGAGGGAGAAGTGGGTCCAACAGGACCTCGTGGACCACCAGTAAGTACTGAATAAATTTATAACTTAGTGTATGTAATATTGCAGTGTTTCAAGTTACGGTTGCTGTAGCTAACCATGAATTAACCGTTCAGCACAAATGCTAAATTTTAAGGTAAATACTAGGTGTTCTTTAACGCCCTTTTGTGCCAGGTGGATGTGCACCATTGCATAGACAAATCCAGAAGCACATGTCCTATGAGTGTTTCTGGCTTTGGTAATAAATTAAATTTTAAACCTTTGTTTATGTTTGTCTGGTCTTTGTTTTTAAATATGCTGAGTCAAAACCCAGAGGGAATGAGGGTGGTTTGTGACAAAAAGCTGGAACCAAACTCCTGTTCTTCCACTGCAACAGTGAGCTCCCACCACTGGTGTTGAAAGGCTTGAATTTACTAGTTCTCAGTAAATCACTTGCTCTTTAACTGTTTCAGCCTCTTGAAGAAGCATGTGCTGTATATTACAAGCATTACAACATATTTGGACTAAGTATTCAGAACGTGATTTTTTTTTTTTGGCTAAGACCTATTTATAATGCACGTAGTGTTAACAGTGAGGCAAGGTATGAAGGAAAGGTAGTTGTCTGTCCTACCTAGTACAGAAAATGACTAGAGACTATCTGGAGCCCCCTTGGTCAACTAGCATGGTGGCATTTGTCTTCATAGTGCTAAACTCCCTTAACACCCTCTCATGTCTAAGAGCAGGCTGGGTGCAATCAAGTTGCAAATGGGGAACAGTCTCTTGCCGGTGTTCCTAAACTGTTCTTGGGCATTATCTGGGAAAGTCCAGTTTGCCTGAAGCAAAAGCATGTTAACCATTTATCATGGATGATGGTGGGATGCTGCTCAGGCCTGTGCCTTGGCCCGTTCTGCTTGGCGTTACGAATGTAGCTATAGTGATGTGAAGTATAGCATTTATCTCTACTTGGAAACACCGATGATGTAGTTTCTTTCACTGGAGATTTTCCTTGACGCTAGAAAGATGCGGAACACTGGAGACGTTGCTGGGCCGGTAGCTCACTGCAGGAAATAAATGTGCTAAGGAAAGTGATCTGATGGCACTTGCTAAGGCTCAGTCTTGAAGACAAAGGACAACTGGCTGCTAGGGATTCTGCTGGGTACAGATTTCTGGTTCCCTAGAGCAGACCTGGCATGGACTGAAGTTACATAAGGCTGATCTAATTTCCCTTTGCTGTTAATCCTTCTATGAGGGCTGAGAAGGTCAGTGGTTTGAAGAAAATATTCATATACCAAAATTCAGTCTGATGACATTGAGAAGGCTCAAGGCTCTGTAACCAATTGCTTTTGCAAGCTTCTCTCTTGCCACTGATACACTAGGGATACTTTCCGGGAATTTTCTGAGCTTATGCTACCATACGATGATGTAACAGTCTTACTCATGCACTTGTAGGTTTATCCTCATACAGGGCTTGGAAAGTTACTGGTAAGGATATATTTGTAAGGGTATTTCATGGGTCAGAAATATCTTCTCTGAATTAACACTTAAACATACAGCAGTAGTCAGCCAAGTAATAGATTTTGTTTTCTTCTGTCGTTTGCTTTATCGTGTGTGAGATGCATTCGTTCATAAGAACAAGTTTATTTTAGGCTGAATCTTTGTATGAATGCTATGTTCACAGCTGCCTATGAATGATACAAAAAGGGCGTTATATGAGCATACACTTACTAGGATGGAATACAGGTATCTTCAGCCTCCCATATACTCAACTTGTAAACCTTTATTTTTGTTGTTTTTAAAGTGTTGGGTGCACTAGAAAACGTTTTCAGCTTTTTTTTTATTGAGCTGATATTTTGTACACTTGTAACAGGAAAAAGAATTATAATTGAATCAGACTAAAGTAATTGCCCACTCTGATAATGCACTGTAATCTGCTAAACTATGCTTTTAATCCTTTCAATGTGAACATGAATTTACGAAATCAGCAGTCCATAGAACACGAGTTGACATGCAAGGTTAATTATTAGTAACCCTGTAGTTGGTCAAAAATACTTAATGAAGATTAAATACAATGATTTTTCTGTTTATCACTCTAAAGACCAGCAAGACATCTGGATATCTTGCCTTTATTTTCTCTGTCTTTACAAAGTGCATTCATTCTGGAAAACATGTGAACATTAGAACAAAAGCATAGAAAGAAAAAAAAATTTGGTTGATACAAAATGAAGAAAGGAAGTAAATTATTGATAATAAAGTAAGTTTGCATGTAGAACATTAAACAGTAATCTACTTATCTCTATTTATTTTGAAGCCGTAAAGAGCCTTGAATAATAACTATGTTTAGCTTCCTTCTGGTCAAGACTACAGGCAGTGTATGACTGGAATGGTTTTCTGTTTTCTTCTTGGGAACACTGGAAAAAACATTACTTCCACACAAAAAATTGGAATGATCAGGACTTTTTGTTTAGGAACAACACACGGTTGGATTATTGAACCTCAGTGAGCTTTTGTCCAGGTTGAATTTGTATTTATTTTCAGGGTAGAATAAAGAGTGTTTTCTCTTTCTTCTGTAGCACTTACATGTAGTAGATATGGTTGAGTCTCAGATTTTAGGACTCTGCCCTTAGATTTCCAGGAAAGAAAAGTAACCTGCTAGTTAAATAATTCTACATGCCATGATTGCCAAATTTCTCTATTTCTAAACTAGAAATTTTGAAAACAAGTTGAGAAAGGCTTTTATAATTGTTCTAAAGATAATTTTTCTTCTGAATATTTTTGTATTTTTTTCCAGAATTTGGAATTTTCTTGCAACTGTAACATTTGATAGTTTCTAACAAGTTTTATAAGGACTTTCAAAGCCTGAGAGTTTTATGGTTACTATTCAGGTATTTTTCTTGTCCTTTTCCTTCCTGTTTCAAATTATCTTCTTCAGCACCCACCTCAGTTCTTTTTTTTTCTCCTTTAGCTTTTGTTCCATTTCACTCTTGTTATAGAAGACTCAGGTAGAAGTCAATAGGGGCTGGCCTTCTTCCTTGGAGCTGGAAAAAACCTTGATATTTTGCAGGATATGGAGAACTTCAGTCCCTTAATATATTGCTGTATGGCAGCAGCCCACATAAAGGTCCTTTTCACTTTCTCATTTCACTTACCCCTGTTCTTCACATCACTACTGTGGAAAGACAGTGTGGCTGGTAGCTCCAGAGTGCCAGAACTGTAGAGGAAAGGACCTCCAGTGAAGGTCTGTGAGGGAATGACAAGGCTGACTGCTAATATAGACAGCAGGCTGACATCTGTGCTAGGGAAAAAAAAAAACAGGCCTACAATTGTGTTATATTAAAGAATTGACTGACTTTTCAGCTTTAGCTACTTGTGAAAGACATGGTTTTGAAAGAGAATTTTCACTTCAACTAGTGTGTAGTTTTTTGAGGAGTTACACAATGGAGTACTATTAAGCAATCATCAGTGACTTTGTGGGACAAATTAATACTTCTGTACTGTTTACCAAATAGCCTGTAGTATCCTTTGGTGTAAGCCATGTTACTTCAATGTTATTGTCACTATTTAATAACTGTTGGAATGTAGTTGGAACAGTATTGTTATGAAGCAGCGGATTCAAATTTGGGCCTTTTGTGAGTCTGTAAACATCTACAGTTTCACAGGGGAGATATTAAATGGTTGAAAATGAGATAAGATAACTTGCTGTAAATAAAAATAGACAAACTCATGTGTTGGGAGACTTAACCACACTGATGACAAATATCCCTAGGAGAAAATTACTTTCAAAATTACCATCTAGTCTAGTATTCCTTTTCCTTAGAAAACTTAAATTAGCACCTGAGCCAGGGGCAGGGGGAGTTTTACTTTTGTTTATTTAGTTTACTATTCATCTGTTCAGTAAAACAGAAGAACAACTGGACCAAAATGGAAATTGTCTTTTGTTTCTAATTCAAACATATTCTCCATTCCACTCCAATTTTTTTGTTGGTTAACTTTATGTTTGCTTCATGTTATGCTAGCCAATCCAATTAATTAGCAAACTCATTTGTGATTTAAACCTTTCTAAGCCAGTCATCATGGCAGGTGGCCCAAAGGAAGCAATTCTCGAACACTGTAGTGTCATTCCTAATCAGTGGAATTTAGCCATGCTCCCTAAGCTGCTTAACTGTTTTCTTTCACATTTCCTGAGATTTTAGTAAGATTTAATTTTTCATATTGTGCCTGCAGAAAATACTGACCCCTGCCCCTGCTTTTTTTCATCCCTTTTTTTTCTTCAGCTATTTAACCTTTACATAGGTAACATTTGGAGAACATGTATCCCACCCTGTGGTTTTGCAGTGAAAAGAGAACATGGAACATTTAAATAACCATTTACCTTTAAGTTCAGTACTTGTCTAGCAAATTGAGCAAACCTGACTGTATATGCAGGCCAGCATATATATGTTGTTAAGAATTTAGGATGTAATACATGTTTTCCTAACATTAGCAACAGAGGTTATGTATCTAGCTGCCTAAGATTTGATGCTGTAGTCCCCTCTAAGAGACTTCTGGGGGGTCCTGGTTGGTTGGGCTGAGTTGCTTTCTGGAGGTGCCTTTGTGTCTCTACTCATTATAGAAAGGGAGCCTGGAAAGTACTGTGGATTTAGTACTAAAACGTTAGGCAGCCTCTTGATGAGTAGTGTTTTCAGCATCTTAAATTACTTTCATATAAATAATTTTCTGAGTCTTTTAAGATATTTTTTGTCTTACTTAGCTTGAAATCTATCTTTGGTTACCCTAAAAATTATCACTAAACCCTAGCTTTTCTATCATGTTCTTTTTACACGACTCCAACTGAAATAGTGGGTCATTTTCCATAGTTGGTATTGATGGTGTGCTAGGATGAAATGTCCTTGCCTCGGTTTATATATTTAGGTATTAGTGGATATGTTTTGTATATATCACTCCAAAAGGTGTTCTACAAATGGTGAGTCATAGTTTAAGATGCAGCTAAAGGGGTTAACATTGCACAGTCTATAGCAGAGTCAAAAGAACAAAATGGATTTCCATCCTGCCAGGTATGCTTTTTATCCAGTAAACCTAAGCCTCTAGGTGGATATGACTAAACTTTCTGACCTTGCACAATTCTACAGCATGGTTTGTACAGGCTAAACCTTTCTTCTCTCTCATTCACAGAATATACATCTCAGCCAAACCTGATCAGTATCTCCAAGTCTCTCCAGTTCTTGTACTAGTCACGCCTGTCTTTCCAAACTGCATGCCAGATTCCTTTCTGCTGCCTCGCTCTTTACCCCTCCACCTCTGACAACAGCTTCCTTTGACTTTTGGCCATGCCAGACCTCTGGATGTCAGCAGATATCCCAGTGTTGGCTTCTCCTAAGCAGTGTAGGCAGTAACCTGGGTCAAAAATGGACTTGTTATGGAGTTAGTATACTAAAGCTGTCCTAGACTTCAGTTAACACTAGATGCAGCCAGTATGAAAGGCCTCTGTCCTTTATAATTGGCCACAGTAAGCTTAAGAGGTTTATGATGTGATTTTCACTCTATGGAAGGTGACATTGTTTTACAGCTGTGCAGCGATCAGACATGAATGTTATGACATATATAAGAAGATAAGTTTCTAATACTCATCATAATTTTAATCCTCCTCTTTCCTGCAAAAGAAATATAGTAGCATTCCAGGTCAGACATCTAGTAGAGAATTACGTGATTAACAATTTTTCAAAAAGTTTAATGTATCTTCTGAGTTGTAAGATGAAGGTGGTTTGGGGAGCTTTTTTCTATTTAACATTAAATTCTAGAAATTATACAAAGTGCTTTTAATGGATAGTGATTTTAACACCATAGGATATTTTGAAGGAAATGAATGGAAAACTCTATTTATGTTTTGTTCTCTGATCTCTCCAGGATACCTAATTATTTCTTGAATTGTAGAGTTAGTTTTCCTAAGCTTGTGTGAGAAGTTGTCATTCATTTATGACCTGGTATAAAAGGCCATGTCTGCCATCTCCTTTTATTGTTCAGAATGTCACAATATTTCACAATATTTTTATTATTATGAAGAAAATATCTATATTTAAAACTATGCGTTGTATACAGCATTAGAATGCTTAGATCTGCTTTTATCCAAAATTTTCTAAGTTATATATAACAGGTTATCTACTTATATACCTAATAACTCAAATTCTTGACATATTACAATGTTAAATGCTATACCAGTCTTTTATAGCAAGTACCTCTTAGGTATTCACACAGTGGAAGTCAGAAAAGTGTTTCCAGTAAGACTGGTGGTAGGACCGTGATTTAACTGTGCAGGTATCTCTCTGTACAGGTGAGAGTAAATGTATGAAACTTCTTGAGCTGTTCTGAAAGGTTTAGTCATAAGAGACAAAACCCTTTTGAGAAAGATACCTCAGTTTGCAAATTGTTTAAAATCTTTGAAAATTTGACTTGATGTCAGGTTTACCCCAAGTATATATTCAAATGGCTGCATTAAGAGAGGGAGTTATACCACTAATGTGAATATGGTGGTCTGAATGGATAAACTTATTTGAAGTGAAGATACAAAGTAAAAATCCAGTGAAAAGCGTATTTATAAATATCACCATTATGAATGGGGATTTTTAAAGGTCACCCTTCCCTATAACAGTCTAGAGTTCTCTTTTTTTTTTTTAACCTAAGTGAGTTTATTAAGTATGACTTCTGCACACGCTTTTCACATTTGTCCATTGTTCATGTGGGATCATGGGCTTTTAAGTATGTGGTCATGTTGGAGTTGATGAAACTAAGTACAAGACTACCGCTAAGCAAGCCTGTCAGAATTGCCTTAGTGAAGTAAATGTGTTTGTGACAGGTGACTCACGTGCAGTCCCATGAAGGGGGCTTGATTGTATAATCACTCATCAGAATGAATTAATTGAATCATTTAATGCCAACTAAATATTTTATGCCATTGTTAACTAAAAATGTTTACACTTCTCAGGAAGTTTTATTGGTTTTAATGCATGTGATATTTTTGCACTAATAAACAGAAGTCTTGATTAAACCAGCTGCTAGAGTGTAATTCACTAAACATTAAGAAAATAACCCTTTTTCTCTATTCAAAGGAAGTATTTCAGGAAGTAATGATGTCTTTGTGTTTCCTATAAGGGTAGCAGAGGGGAGCCAGGTCCTGCAGGTCCTCCAGGTTTACCAGGGAAATGGGTAAGCAGTTTATTTCCATATTCAATGCTTGCGTTTACTTTCAAGGAGCTATGGTATCATCTGGAACTACACTTACTCATTTGTCCATGCAGGGAACTGAAAATAATGGTGAACCGAGTGATTGCTGAGTTTCTTTTTTAGTCCTCTGTGACTGTGCTAATGTTAGAAAATGTTGGTTTAAAGTACGTGGAAGTGTGTGAGACCTTTTTTTCTGTTTCAAAACCCATAAATCCTGTGATGTGCAAAGCTGGGCTCCAGACTCCTGTGTGGGCTGTGTGTACTTGGGGAACAGGAGCAGTGAAAGACTGGCTTTCTGCTAACAGCTATGTGAAACTAATGAATGGAGCAGATTATGAATGCCACCTTTTACCAGTGCTCCAGCAGTATTTACACAGTAACAGTCGGAAGCATAGCTGGGGAGGTTTTGGCTGAAAGAGCCTGCTGTTACAGTGGAATGTACAAATCGTAGAGAGCAAGATCTCAAGAAGTATTTTTAAGAGAACCAGACTGTTGAGGGACTGGAGGGTGTAAAGCCCTGTAGGCCATTTCTGTTGTGTTTGTCAATCATAATAAGACACTGTTTAAAGGGCTGTATCTTGGATCAGCTCTCTTTTCATGAGATAATCCTCTTTCAGCAAGTTAGGACTGTTCTGGGAATAAGATTCTGTGCCATCTGCTTGTCAGGGTATGACCCTTAGCCATTAATTCTAAAGCAAATTGGGTAACTTTACATCCTTGACTTATTTTCACAGGGTCCCCAGGGTGATATTGGACTTCCTGGACTGCCAGGTCCTCCAGGCCTACCTGGTAGTAAGGGTGACCGGGTAAGAAATGCACTTATACATGCAGACTGCAGTTTGATGTCAGAAGTAAATATGTCAGTTGTCAGAAGTAAATACAAAAATTTGAGCACTGTTTTCAGTTTTTACATGAATTAATGTCTGGTTTCTTGTTTTGTGTGTAGATCTGTTAGCTGCTTGAAAGCGGTGCTCTAGGTGCCCATTAACTACTTGTAGGTCATAAAATATTTATATACAAGATATACATATATATGTAAAATACAGGAAAAATCTTGACTCTGTTATTTAAGGGACTGAAAGAAGATCAATGGTGTAAATAACTTTTTTTTGGAGTCTGAATCATTTAAAGGCCTAAATCATATTGCAAATCATTGACGTGACTAGATCTAAAACTGTGAATCAGGGTCTCTGGTCACTTTGGAACTTCAGCCTGGAAGCTTTGGAACTTCAGCCCTAGTCTACAGTAGATATAATGCCTTTTGCATACATCTTAGGACCTGCTATGGAAATGCATAGGCTAATACAGTTATTGAGACACCTATGCATGTACACACAATTGCAGGATATAAATACCTCTTCTAGTATTTTGTTAGGAGGGAAGAACTGTGCACTGGGGATCTTGCATACCTGCAGAAAATATCTTGCTTTGCTGAATAAATGTCAGTGAAGACAAAGGAACATTTTTGATTTTATACATTATTTTCTCTTGCTTAGAAGAGGCTACAGAGGATGGAATTCACTTGCCAAACGTCAGATATCTTTGTTATAGAAATAGTCAGTTCTGCACTGTGCTTCATCCTTCTTACTTAAGCTGTCTGCTTCAGTATTAAATGAATTGCACTTGTGAAGTGCCTCTTACTTTCCATTGACAATCAAGGAAGTATAGGACTGTTAGTCAGACATGGATGCTGCTGCTGTAGATGCCTTTAGTTGAACAGAGGAGTTGAACAACCCCTGGTGTGCTCCTAGTATACATTTTAGGCTAGCTAGACAGGGCTTGCAGTTGTTTTTGGCAATTTTTAAAAGCTGCTCAGGTATCAAAAAACAAGTGTCTAAGTCTTCGTTGAGGTATTTTTTCACATGTTTGGGTTTTGTTTTTTTTAATGCATAGGTCAGGATCGTATGTTTCCAGTCAAATATAAGTACTGACATAAAGTGGTCTCTTTTTGTTAGATTGGTAATGATTCATACTTTAGAATTCTCCAGAAGGAGACTGAAGGTACCTGAGGAAGCAAATCTGGAAGGAAAATAACTAGTACTTGTTGCAGTGCTGACAGTCTCCCTCTGAAGGTGCCTGATTTTCCTCATTTACTGCATAAAGGGTCTAGACCTCTAGGGTAAGAGCAGAATGTAGATGCTGTAAATAGACCCAGTGAGTTTCAGGTTACAGCCAGGAGTTCTCTGCTTATGTAACTGGCAGATGACAGTATCTTATGCCTGGAGGTTTTTTTTAAATACTACGGTCAGTTTAATGCTCTGTGCAAATATATTGAAGTCCAAAGAGCTATGCTAGCAATTACCTCATCCTGTGATTGCTTTTTAGCTTTTCTGTTTGAAATGTCTGCCTGTACCCTTGATTCATTTTTTTTTTCTCTTTAGTTGCATAGAGGCTGGCTTAACATGGCTGCAGCTTTGCCAGTAGCACTGATTTGCAGTATGTATTCCAAGTCACAAGCCTGGAGCTGCTTTATCCTTTCTCTTCCATATTCAACTTGCAACTACGTCTTTCTTATGCAGAGCCAAGCATTCTTGTCAGGGTTTAGAAACAGGTATCTCTGTAGCCTGTTAACCCTAGTCTTTGGATCAACTACTGCTGTCAATAAGTTCCAGACTGAATTAATCTTTCTTCCCTTCCTGATTTCAAAACTTCATTGTTTTGTGTGCAGGGATCCTATAAAGTTCTGTTGTGAAGCCCATATATGCATGATAAGTGTTGATGCAAATAGCAACCAGAAGCCAAGTGGAATTTACAAAAAAACGTATTTGAGTAGCCATTCTTGATCCCACAGCTGCTAGATATTAGGTGCTCTCTGCTGGCACCTAGACACTTGTGGGCAATTTTGACTGCTTAGAGAACCACCACCAAAGATATTGGCAGAAGTGGTTTTACTGAAGTAAGATGTTGTAAAAGTGCGACTTAACAGTTTGATGGCACAGTTCAGTCTGTTGCTTATTGCAGAGGATATAATAATGATTCATACTTACTGACACAAAATCAAAGTTACCAATACAAAGTTTTAGTGCACTATAATGCAAGCTTATGCGTGATATCGGTCACTTACTGAAGATCTGCAGTCAGCAAGGGGTCTCTCAGCCTTGAGGCAGAACCTTCAGATGTGTCCCATCTCAAGGGGAGGTCACTGCCATGCAGCCAACTGCCTGGCAGGGAGAGCTGAAAAAAAGGCTCACTCAGGCTGTCATATTTATGGAAAAAAGTGGCTGGCTAGCAGTCAAATTACATGTGATGGAAAAGGTAGGCATGTGACTCCTTGGACCCACAGCTTTCCTTGTTCCCTGACAAATGAGTCTCAGAAGAATCACCTGCTAGTCATGTGCTAACCCCGTGGTCAGTATTCCTGTTCCCAAGCCCATATGCATCAATGGTCACCGTGTCACCCTATTTCTGTGTGGATTTTCAGAGAACAGGTTGGAACTGGAGAAGTTCTTAGCCTGTTTATGGCCTAGGTCTTTACCTCCTTTGCAGCCTGAACCACACTGCAACTAGTTTGGTCAAGGAGTCAAATGCATCTGTCACACTCCACCCTGTGACTACAGTCAATCCAGTCTATCAGCTCATAGGGTGGTAGTGCAGTTACCTCTTGTCTCTATGTCATAAATACGTGGCATATTGCAGATCAGTGGTAAGGGTACAATTATGTGATGAGTTGCTTAGTTTATGTGTTACTATTAATGCAAATTATCTAACACTGCACATACAGAATCAGTTGATTGCATATATTTTACATATTGGATTAACACAATTTGTTTCATTATTTGCCAAACTTTGCTGTATAGAGTGCTTATAAGCAATAAACACAATAAAGTCAGAACTAACAAAACTACACCTATATATAACATCAAATTCAAAGCTCCAGTTGCTGTTGGTGAACGTCCAAGAAAAGTTTCCCACCAGTAATGTTCTCTGTCTTTCTTCACTCTTTCTAGGATGTAGTATATCTTCTCTGCATCATGATAGATAGTAATTTGGATTCTTTGGCAGTTGTTTTGAATTAGTTTTAGCAATTGTCACAAGTAATCATGTTGCAACAGTTTTCTTACCAATATGAGATTTACTCCACTGGGGTTAGGTAATAAATTTGGATAATGTGTAGCTAGATTGTAACAATTAGTGGGATGTGACAGGGGCTGAATATGAATGACATTTTGTTCAGTGTCAAGGCAAATGTCTTGAGCCTTAATGGTATTACTTTCACAAATGAATCCTTGTTGTTCCCATACAACACATCACATCCATAGTTTGACACTTTTTCCCATTTTGTTGGGCACATACTTTATGTTCTAACAGGTAGAGGACAGTTCCATCGTGATTTCATCCCAGTGCAATGATTAGGTATATGACATATACCGAAGCATTGTGTATTGTTAAAACAAAAGCTGTGGCTTTACTATCAGTGGGGTTGTAAATGAGATTGACTAGATACCACCAAGACTAGAAATGCTTTTTGAATTGAGTTGCATTTTCCCAAATCACCTTTTGAGTCTCAGTGGGCGAGGTAACATCATTGCACCCCTAAGTGAGCTTGGATGCAGCTGAGAGCTAGAAAGACATGATTCTGGACAATGCTAAGTGCATACAATTAGTTGGTGGTCCTTATCATTAACTCTTTTCCCTTTAGGCAATATATCAGGTAAGAGCCATTGACTAGTTCCCGGTGCCAGCAAAGAAGATAAAATGGATGTTCAAGTTTATGCAACTCACTTGTTGCTGAGCTTAATTTGTTTGCTGAAACTTCAGCGTCTATGCTGTTTAATACTCCTAATTCTTTTCCCTGGATGCCAGTCACATCTTTTTGTTTTGGGGAGACAGAGGTTTGCCCATGCAACTTAGGACCGCTGGTCAGTTAGGTTTAACCACCGAGATATTAACCTGCCTTGATAGTTCCACTCATTTGAGGGACCATTATGGATTAAATAGCCCATGTTGCTGGCCTGTATATTTAATAGCAGAGGGTCCAATTTCAGAAATCAGTGAATATGTAGTTTGGTCAGTTACGAGAGTAATAAAATAGCGAGTGGCTTAATAGGTAGTAGGGGTAGCTGTTGGTGTACTGTGAGGGCTGGGAGTAGGTGTTAGCATGACCTTTAAGGATAGTCCATTTCTGTTATCTTTCCCTGTATTTGTCCACGGGCATACTGCTTCAATAGTGGTGTCATTAAAGAGGAAACTATACAGTTGGGGTGGGGGAAACAGTTTGCTTTACCATTTGATGAAGTTTGATTTGTCCTTTTGCTGACCATGTGGGTGCTTCCCTTTGAATAATTTGTTACATTCAATAGAGATTTTGTCACCTGGTGTAGCAAAAATAAGGTGACTTTCATTTGCTTTTACCATGGTGTTATTACCCGTGATTGTCATTGTTAGGTTTTGTCTTGGTTTTCCCGATATTCCTGTATTCCCATCAACTTTAAACATCTATGGTAAAGAATACTGTAGTTACAGTATTGATTAACATAAACAAAAGAATTGGAGGTTTCCATCCTGTGCACCGGGCTTGTTGGTGTAGGTATGGAATTTCATCCATTTCTCTACATTAATCCTGTGAGAAGGGCAAGCAATCCTCCGATAGTTAACCTGATCTCCAGGGGAGGGGTGCTGGTATCATTCATGGTATTGTTCCTGAAAAGAAAACACAATACAAGTCTCAGCAAGATTTTTCTGGACCTCTTCTTGTTAGTGGATAGGACGCTTAGCTCCACTGCTGTCTTCTGCTTCCCAGACCAGAGGTCCACAGGGTTTTGTTAGCATCACTGGGACAGTGCCAATTTGTGGAAAGTCTACCATAATGGGTTGCCCCAGCTGAAGCACAATGGGATTACATCCAATGGAAGTGCTCCATAAGGTGCTGACAGAAAAAATGCATGGGCTCCCTGTTAGTCTGTATTGGTTATTCCATTGGTGAATCACTTCAGGCAATCAAGTATCCCAGTGGGGCTTGTGTGGTTTAAGACTCCTTTTTAATAGACCAGTTGCTCTTTCTACTATCCTGTTTGATAGGATATAGTGGAAGGTATGGAATAGCCATGTAATGTCTTCCTGCTTTGTCCATTGCTGCACTACTTCGCTGGAAAAATGTGAGCCGTTGTCACTTTGGATGACATCAGGGGGTGGTAGACTTGAAAACCAAGAGGATAATCCCCTGATGGTGTTCTGACCATTAGCTTTCCAACACTTAGTTGCCATAATTAAGTCCAAGCCAACTTCTATTCCCATGAGGATGTACTGATATCCTGAGGAGGGTTTAAAGGGTCCAGTGTAATCAGTTTGCCTCGTTGACAGTTTATTTATTTATTTACTCCTTTATTGAGATGTAGGGTTGGTGCTTTAACAGGGTGATCCATTTGCAATTTCAGTTTACACTGGGGGCATTCTGTACTGATGATTTGATGTGTTTTCCTGTCTAGAGGCCAACCTCGGCTTTAAGCAGCAAAACAAAGTGCTTCTCAGCCTGAATGGCCTAATTTCTGATGCAACCATTCTCCCAGCTGGTACCATTCGGTTTCTGGCATGTCTCCTGTTTTCATTCCCCTAATTCATCTGCTTGTTGATTCCATTTTGTAGCTGCCTGGTCATTTTTTAATATGGGCTTTTACCCATCCTAGTTTAAATGGAGCTTGTCTAGCTGTGTCTAATAATTGCCAATCTTCAGTTCTCCAAACTGGAGATCTATTTACTTCCCGATTTAATGCTTCCCATTGACAAAGTCATTGTGTAGTGCCTGCCCACAAGGCATAGGAGTCGACATAAATGACTTTTGATCCATTTTGTGCTGCTAAAACAACTGCCCTTAATTTTCTTACTTGTGCACTACCTTCACTTTCTTCTATTAACTTGTTTGCTGGTGGTAATCTCTAATGCAGTGGCCTTAGACCACTGTCTACCATTTATTTTCTGTACTGGTAAACCAAATGCCTTCAGTCAATGTTGTCTCAGTGAGGGGAGATGCATTTAGAATTAGAGAAGGTTTGAATGGCTGGTTTAGTGCTTATAGGCTGGTGTTTACAGGCATTTGTAATGGGGCTAATTTTGTATGTCCTTAAGTCAATTGTATTTTGTCTGCTATTCCTATCAGGTAGCATACCATTTCCTGGTGGTGGGTTTCTGTGCAATTCCTTCTGGGGGAGCAGATCCTTTCAGAAGTGTTTGTAGCAAACTAAACGGCCCTCTAGTCTGGAAATGTTGTCCCTGGTGTATTCTCTCTACTTGTTGAACTGCTCAGACTAAGGACAAAAGTCTCTTTGTCCCACTCAGAATCTCTTTGTTCTGTCTCTTTAAATGTGATTGAGCTAAACATTAAAAGCCTTTTTGGCCTGTTCAGCCAGTTTAGAGTAGATTGCAGTAAGTGTCATGTTCTGCAAAACCCCATTCTGCTATAATAGGGTCATGGGGGTGTACTGGCCCCAGTGACTAATATGTCTTTAATTCCTGTATTAAGCTGCCTCTTCGTGTTCTGGCTTCCATTTCCATGGTTTTCCTTTTTGTAAGAGTGAGTGCTGTGGGTGAGCGATGATAGGAAATCCAGGTACGTGTTTCCTCCAGTACCCTAAAGTATCCATAAGCTGTTGCACTTCTTTCCTAGATTGGGGTATCTGCAATTTTTCCGTTTTACTTAGGGTGTCCAGTGGAATTGCTGTACTATCTGCAATCTACCAGGTACCTACACATTTTACTTCTCTACTTGGTCCTTGACATTTTTCAGGTAAAATCTCAACTTTTGCTTTATATAGTGCTTGCTACCTTGCTGCTGCTGCTCCCCCACTCTTTGAGGGGAGGTGTCTCTGATCAGAGTATCATCTATATATTGGTACAGTTTTACATCCTGAAGGAGGTGAGACTGACTGTAGAAGTTCAGCAAATGCAGCATGAGCAATCATAAGTGAATATTTATACTCCTGTGGGAGTCTGTTAAAGGTATATTGTATACCTTCCCAAGTGAAATCAAATTTCTCCTTGTCCTTCTCCTGTAAAGGGACCATAAAGAACATACCTTTCATGTCTTGTACCGCTACCCATGGGCGTGTGGTTGCTTGTAGCATGGCTGTTAAACTTGCAATACTGGGCGCTGCAGCCGTTAGTGAAGCCGTGCTGGCATGATCTGTTGTCAGGTGCCGTCTCCCATCGGGCTTTCGGAGTGGCCAGACAGGTGAACTGTATGTGGAGTGGGTTCTGGAAATAACATGCCTTTTTTCCAAGTCTGCTATTATGTCAGAAAATCCATTTCATGCCACAGCAGAAATTGGATGCCGGTATATTTTTGAATTGGGGAGTGCAGGAGCTCTGTGGAATACACATACTGTACCCTCCCTATTTCTGCCAGGTTTGGGGTCAGTACTTGAACCAAAGGACCACACACTGCCATCTGGCAAGTGCCAGTTTTGTCTGGTCAAAACACTGAAACCCAGAATATTTTGACTGTGCTTTTAAACCACATAGGGATCGGACTGGAGCCATAAATTAAATTTTGCAATGCTCTGTTCACTGTGGTGACTTTAATTCTTTGCCAGCCCAGCTTCTTGGCATCCTATTGTGTTAGTATTGAAATTTGTGCTCCCATATCTAACGGGAATTTCACCAGTTGTTGTCAAGGACCAACTGGAATCAAAATACAAGTGCCTCCTTCATTTAGTGGCTTTAATATTGCAAAATCTAATGTGGCAGATACTGAGGTATCACCAGCTTCTCTCCCTGTCTGTGCATAGTTTGCATGCGAGCAGCTTTTGTGACAGCAGTGGAAAGCTTGCTTAGGGAACAAATGGGAATTATAGAAGGTTCATCTCATTCCAAGACAATTACTCCCCCTGCCCAATGAGCTATCCTATAGGTGATAGAATGGGATTCCTTTGCTTGGTCGGGTCCTAGGTTTAAGAAGACTCCTGGACCTCAATAACCATTTGCTTTGTCTCCACTGAACATTATTTGGTTGCCACTGCTCAAGCAGACATGCCATGAATATTCAGTTTGTTTCACCTGGCTTTCTGCAGGTTTTCTCTTCTAAGTTTGCTAATTGCAATGGATCCCAGGGAGTGGTTCGTGTAGTATATCGTGGAGCACCACCCCGAGGTCTTTCAGAGTGTTCTGTTTTAGTGATGGGTCTAGCCTCACGTTCAGGGGGTTCTGAGGGGAATGGGGAGGGGCATAGTTTCCCTCATTGTAATTATCAGGATCATGCCACATACCACCATCCTAGTCCTCTGGGGACACTGTTAGTTTCCTCATTTGCATGGGAGGATGCAGAGCCTTCATGAGCACCATATCAACCTTTTCTTCCAAATTCTGCTTTTCTCCTTTTCTTCCTGTAACTTTCTGTAGCTGCTCAATTTGTAAGGACAGTAATATCTCAACTGCCTTCCTGCCTTCTATTTAATCTCTTAGATCTTATTTCTCTCTGTTATTATGTTTCCTATACTGGCAGGTGCCTAACATCTCACAAATAATTCCCTTTCTTTTACCATCTTTAGCATTTCCTCTCACTAATTTTAATTGTCCTTCAATGCCACCCCAGTCATGCCTATGTTTGCAAGTCCATTCCTGTGAGAGTTTGGGACTTGGACTTACTCCATGCCTCTGTAAGTAATCACTGATAATACTTGCCATCCTGCTGACTATGCCAAGTTGTTGCAGGGGAGATTTAGAGAGCTTAAAGAACCACCACCAAAGGTATCAGCAGAAGTGGTTTTATTGAAAAACGATGTTGTTAAAGTGAGGCTGAACAAAGTTTGATGGCAAGGTTTGCTCTATTGCTTATTGCAGAGGATAGAATAATGATTCTATGATGAATGATGAATAATTGATCATTCATTGAATGATTCTATGATGAATAATGATTCTAATGAACATGACAACCTGAATTCATTAAATTGTAGATGTTACACCAGTTTTTGTGCCTCTATCTTATGTGAATTAAATGGATCTCTGAAATGGAAGAGAAAATGCTGTATTTCTGTTTTAGAAATTTTTTTAAATGTACGGTTTTAGTTCTTTTGGAATGTATATGATTGAATATGCACAGACTACAAAGAACATTTAAGGATGGTGCAATTTGTTTTCTAACAGAGCAAAAATACCAAGATTTTCTTAAATAATATGCTGTTCTACAAATTAAATACTTTTACTGTAGAAACAAATTATGTATGTTTGAAATGAATCAGGTCATTAATTTATTCCTCTGGTTCCTGCCTGTCTACACAGGTACGTTTAGTTACAGGATTCTAAGATTAAACATGGTAATATTGTTTTGTTTAAAAAAAAAAATCAAGTTTAAGACATAAGCCATTCAGGTTTGACTGTAGTGGTCGAAATTCTAAACAAAAAATGTTGAGAATTAAAAGAGCAAGCAAGACAAAATTGTGACTGAATCTGTGGATGTCTCTGAGCTTATCCCACGTTCACAAGTCTGGTATGGCCTACAGCCATACAGAATACTTAATAGAGCTAGAAAAAGTGATACTGGATTTTTTACTGATAACTCCTAACCAATTTGCAGAGCAGTCTTGTGGCAGCTGCAAGAGCATCTGCCGTGTAAAGGGGAGATAGACTGTTTGATAGTCAGAATCTGTGTATTGCAGTGGATTTTACGTTCCATGCTATTACTTGCCTTCAGTCAGTCACCTTAATTATATAGTGAGATTTAAGTGCTTTCATTGTCATTCTTAAAAATTTTCAGCTTTAAAGGTCTCTTGCATTACTGCTAGATGGTAGGGAGGATTGAAAATAACTTAGTATGCTTTGGAACCTGCAGATTCAAATCCTGATTTTTTAATATTTATTTATTATTTTTTTTTTATTCTTTAACCTTATAGGGTTCGGTGGGTGAACCGGGACCTAAGGGTGAACAAGTAAGTTTTGTTAGAGATCATGGTACTTTCAAGTCACACTACCAAATGCTGCAGTACATTACGTTGACCAAATCTGAAGGCTGACAGTATGTCTTTTTTTGATGTAGGGTGCACCTGGAGCAGAAGGAGATGGAGGAGAAAAGGGTGACTTAGTAAGACATTATTTTCTCTTTACCTGATCTAATATTTTGTTGTCATAAATTAAAACTTTAAAGTATTGTTGGAGTGCTTCAAGCATACATTTTGATCATTGAAAGTCACATTTCAGTTTTATACTAACTAGGTATTGCAAAGCACAGAAGTTCTATTAGCTCATGTCATTAGTTCATGTCATTCCTGCTGTTTTGAAAGCACTCTGAAATACTCCTGTTCTCTTAGGTGTTTAATACAGTATGGGCTGCCTTGAAGGGTGTGCGTGTGTATGTGTATATAGATACATATGTAGGCATACACTAAGCGTTTAAATATATATATGCATACACACATATAAATTCTTGGTGTTTGAGGCAGTGAGGCTGAGAGGGCAGTTTAATTCAGGTGAAACAGGAACACTGACAATAAATATCCTTAGAAATCAGATATGATGGAAATATTTTGTATTGCCTTTGTATTTGGAAGTAAGTTGTAGCAACTGGCTGTTAGGGAGAGGGAGAATGGCCTGGGAAGAGGCTGTGGCACTGTGCTATTGCTGGGGGAATATATATATGTATATTCTGCAGGAGTGTGATGTGAACTCACATGGGTAATTCCTGGGTCATGTGCCCTTGGGTAAAGAGGATTTGTTTTCCTACAGAAAGAGAAATGCACTACTAGTCCAGTGGCCCCTATGGAACCCCATCCAGCAAAGCCAGACTTGATCTTTCAAAAGGAAATAAAGTACTCCCTAAAAAAATAAAAGGTTGTGTGCGGGAAATGAGCACTTTTTTTCCCTACACTCTGCAATTCTGAAAGGCTTTTAAAGTTAATTAACAGCCCTAGTGAGCTAGAGGTCCAGTAATTCAGCTTTACCATCAATATACACATTCCCAGGAAGCAATATACGGGTTTAAGTGTGCTGCCAGTTTGTTTTTAAACTGATAACAGTTGTTATTGCTATTTCACTTACGGCATATTCATTAACAGACGAAGTGGCCTTTCTGACCTTTAGAAACCAATTATTTCACCAATGACATTTAGGAACTGGGAAAATACAATTTTCAGAAATCTCTCCAAGAGTAATATGAAAACGCCAAAGAGGAGTTAATCTATTTCATAGGTGGTTACAAGACTTTGAAACTTTATTTTTTCCAATTCAGAGGAGAAAAGTAAAAACTTCTGAATAGTGGGACTGGTATTCTCAGTCAACTGACAGAGGGGTCTTGGAGTTGTTCAAGCCAGGAGCCAGGTTGCTGGGAACAGGAACTTCTAGAGGTTTGGCTTCTGCACAGCACATTGGTTAGGCACTTGCCTGGTTTCTGCTGCAGTTCTGTCAGGGCTAACACAACACTGTAAAATAAATACCAATAAATTCTGTCAAACTAGGAAATCCTGATTAAATAATACTTCCTTTAGAGGTTTCCAAGCAATCTGCTAAGATTGTCCTTTGCTGTAACTGTGATTTGAGAGGTTAGAGCCTAATTCTAAGATAACCAATACAAAACAAATTATAAATATGCTTTCTTATTTGTACCTTACAGAAATATTTTTGAGAAAGAAATTTTAAAAAAAAGAATCTGAAATTTAAGTTTTGTTCCCAAATGAATTGTAAATCAAGGTGCAATTTTGCATAAATCAACTAAATATGCAAACTTTATTATTTATAGTGGAAAAAAATGTCGTTTACTGCATTTGTAAAATCTGTGACAACAGATACTCTCTTCTAATACAGTTTGTCTTTTTTTTGCTTAGGGTGATATGGGACTACCAGGAGCAAAGGGAGCTGTAAGTATAATGAACGGTACTGTTGCAGAAATACAGACATCTAGTAGATCAGATAGATGGCTTTCCGATTTAAGAAAGAAAATACAAATAATGAGCTGATCTCTTTGTCACAGTTAAATTGAATGAGTTCCAACAACATTTCTTCTGTTTAAATTTTGAATACATTTAATATTAAAATGGGTTAGTTTTGGAAATGAATTAATGTCCTGAATTCTAAGCTACATAAGAGAAGCATCATTAAGCAGCAGTTTTCTTGCCAACTGATTTTTTTTTTTTATATACTTTTTTTTGGAGGACATGAACACACTCTTTGTACAGTGTGTTGTATAGAAAGGGGGCTTAGTACAGTGGCTGCATGCAGCCTTTAATCTTTACATGGAAAAAGCAGGACTGTGACATCTGTGGAAGCAGAAGTATTTATGGCCCAGATTCCTTTTTTGTTGTTTTCTTTATTTTTTAGAAATAACAAAGTGATAGCTTTGATGTGGAAGGCGAGCAGAAGCTTGTATGTGACATAAGAAAATGAATTTGAAAGTTGAACACATTCTTTCATTTCCCACTAAAGAGTGGGATTGTTACAGCAGCTGACAGTTTGGGCTGCAATACTAATATATCAACAGTTCTGCCTACAGGGAACCAAGGCTGACCGTAATGAAAAAATTATGCTTGTGTTCTCAGTGCCCTGTGTGACATGGGGCCAAGCAAATGCAAGCTAGAGAGTGTTTACTGCCGATCAAGATCGTACAAGAAGGACATGAGGAAGAAATAGAGGAGAAGTCCATAGTTTTTATCCCCCTTGATTTTTAAAATCTTCTCTTGGTGGGACCCTAGAGTGCTTGTCATGTGAGTGAGTACATATGCAGGGATGAGTAATCCATCAGGGAACCTGGTATCTCACCAGGCTGGGCAAGAAAGCAATGATGGCTTCCTGGCTGTATAGTCCATGAAGGGAGTTTCGCTGTCTTCTTAATTCATCTATTGAAGCATGTTCTTTGGGTTTTCTCCTGACAGGGACAGCAATAAGCTGTCTGAGATGCAGCATAGATGGAACTGAAACGGCTCCATCTTTGGCTTTAACTGATGTCACAGCTGAGTAATTTCTTGAGCATCTCTTTTGGCAGGTGTTCTTCCCTTCTCACCTGCCCCCCCCATAGACTGGGGAAGCCATAAGTACGTAGGATTTTCTTTCCCGCTTCTTTTGGGTTTAGTTGTGTTTTTTGGGGTTTCTTTGGTTTTGGGGTGTTCTTTTTCTTTGTTAGTACTACTGCCGATTAATAGCAGTAAAATAAATCGTATTGAAAGTAACTCGGAGGTGTCTATTGACGTAGGTCTCACTCTGCATGGTATTTAATCACTTTTAGAAAATTTACTGGAGCAGAAGCTATAGCTTTATTTACTAAATGTATTTAAGGGGACATACTGATGTAGCCATGCCAATCCTTTAACTCCCTAGGGCTCAGGATGCTTATAACAGTAAAATAGCTCCTTCTACCACTTTCCTAGGTAAAATAAGCTGGCATTGGATCTGTTCAGGCAGTTTGTCAACATCAGCTTGTGTGAGGACGTTGCCTCCCTTATGCTGGCACACTCAGGCAAAGGAACTAGAACTTCCGTGCAGTGAGCTCTGACTCTGACAGATTAAACAAAGCAAAACTGTCTGTTCCCAAGCAGCCTGGGGCTAGATGATACAGGCTCATACTGTGGTACTTTCTATGAAAGAGCATGAATGGCATTTGCAGCAAGCAGGAAGCTGGAATTTTTGTAACTTAAGCAGCACTTAAACGTCTAGAAAAGTTGCATGTGACATGCATGAGGGCAGATGTAGAAACCAAGTATAGGAGATCTGTTCGTCGACAAAAAACCAATGTTTTGCACGTGTCACTATGGACACCAGTTTGCCTCTTTTGACAGAATATCTTATTTTTCCACTTCTCCCCTTTAAGTGAGGAATACAGACCTCTTTTTAAGTTTATAACTCACACAATGGCTGACTCCAGTCACTTATTTAAAAATAAGCTTTTCAACTCTACATCCCAGCATTCATCACTTTGCATTTATGAATAGCTCCTGTCACCATTCTGATATGCCAGAATGAGTCTAACTCTAGTATATCAGTCCATTGAAATGCCTCTCTTTCATTATCAGGTTGGTAATCCTGGAGACCCTGGTTCCCGTGGGCCTGAGGGAAGTCGGGGACTGCCGGGCATGGAAGGGCCACGAGGCTCACCTGGACCACGAGGCTTGCAGGGTGAACAGGGTGCCCCAGGTCTGCCTGGCAGCCAAGGTCCAGCTGTAAGTACTGTTTTCCTGTAATTGGTATCTTTTGAATGCTTAGCTGTCACGCCACTCCTTTTTTTTTTTTTTTTTTTTTTTTTTTTTTTGCATCAGGAGATGCGTACACATGCAATACCCACGTGCCACAGTAGAGTTTGAAATACACTGCACCTCACAACAGACACATTTGTACACCAGAGAAATGATTTCTCAGGGCTGTGTGCAATTAGGTCCTTGGGCCCTCAGCTTTCAGTTCAGTTCCCTTTTCTTACACCCACCCCACTCCTGCAGTGCACATGAAACCATGTTTGACATATTGGTGTATCACACATGGTATTTGCCTTGCTAGTTGACTTCAGCTTGCAGGGACTGGAACACCTTTTATTGACTGCTGCACTGGTTTTGGCTGGGATAGAGTTCATTTTCTTCATAGTAGCTTGTATGGGGCTAAGTTTTGGATTTGTCCTGGAAACCGTGTGATAACACACTGCTGTTTTGCTTACTGCTAAACAGTGCTTACGCAGCGTCAAGGCCCTTTCTGCTTTTCTCACTGACAGTGAGTAGGTTGGAAGTGCACAAAAAGTTGGGAGGGGACACAGCTGGGACAGCTGACTCCAAGTGACCAAAGGAATATTCCCTACCATATGACATCGTGCTCAGCAATAAAACCAGGGGGGAGGTTGGCAGGGGGCCACTGCTTAGGGGCCTGACTGGGCATTGGTCGGTTGGTGCTGAGCAATTGCTTTAATTTTCATCACTTATCTGCCTTGGGGTTTACTTTTTTTGTTATTTTCCCCCCTCTTTTCCTTACAATTTCTTCTTCTTCTTCTTCTTAGTTTCAATTTATTAAACTGTTTTTATCTCAACCCGTTAGTTTTCTCACTTTTACCCTTCTAATTCTCTCCCTCATCCCACCGGGGGGTGAGTGAGTGAGCGGCTGAGTGGTGCTTAGTTACCGACTGGGGTCAAACCATGACACAACTGGGCAGCGTTTTTTGCATCAGGCACACTTATAAATGTGTTATTAAAATGCACTGTGTTATTAACTGTTTTTTTAACTATTGTTTTTTTAATTCTAGGGAAAAGAACCAACTGATCAGCACATTAAGCAGGTTTGCATGAGAGTTATGCAAGGTAAATATGCTAAAAAGTATTTGATGTTTTTTGTGCATTTAAATCAAAATTATCTGCTGCTGTGGAAGCAACAAAGATTCCCCAAGTCTTATCAAGAACAAATAGCGTGACCTCAGCAGTGGACCTGGCAGAAAGTCTTTCCACATGTGAATGTGGACGCAATATGAGAGAATATGAGAAAGAAGTCCCTTATTCATATTTACTTTGCAGCCTCATTGACCTGTTGATTCCACACTATTACTGTAGTAACCAGGCCATAGACCAAAGTGCTTTTATGAAATACATATATTTTATGTACAAACCACTTGTTATGTTTACATATATAAAAGCACAGGGCTTCACTGAAAGCTTGTTTTGCCATTTGTATTCATACACTATGAGATTACAACAAACTATGTGCAAAATGGGTAAAAAAAAAAAAAAAAAAAAAGGAAGGGTGCAGAGAGAGGCTTCCTGGAGATAACATATCACAAAATGAAAGCAATAGGCAGATGTTCTAAACCCTAATTATAGTTGCTTAGTTCTTCTTAACACACACAGAGATGTGGAGCTTTTCTAAGACAGTTGGGTGCATGGGATTTACTGAGTTTAAAAATTTATGCTACCCTGTAAGCACAAGACTTTTCAGTACTTGCTATTAAAGATGTCCTTTGGGATATGGTGCCTTTGTAATGTTTAGAGTTTACCAGAATGAAATTGCTGCTCATGATTTAATCTAAAAATTCTCTGTAGTCATCACTCTTCTTGATACTGCCCAACAGGTTATTTTTTTTAAAAAACCTTTCTATAAATAGGATAAAAAGTCCTAAAGGCCTCTTAAAGTGGCCTTTTGAAAGACAGCAGTGAGGAGGATTATGGTGAAATCAGATATGGTGTTTGAATTTATGCATAACCATCAGAATTAGCAATGAAGAGAAGGGTATAGGAAAAGTAGACTGTCTTCATTGCATCCTTCTTGAGAGGCCCTGAAATTGTCAACGCTGTCATGTTAAAAAAAAATCAGTCCCAGTGGGTCCCTGGGATCTTGTCAGCTTAAAGACAATTCTAACTGAAGCTCCTCAGTAGGCTTGACCTGCAGAGCGCTATCCCCAGTCTTCCTTATATACCTGCCCACTATAGCTACTATTTTATTTTGGATCCTGCTCCACCTCCCCTTTCCCCCATCTCCTCTAATATTTCTTGGTTGTGGACACGAAATAACTATGTCTTGCCAAGTCATGCAGACTTCATAACAAATGTCATATGGAGCTGTATGTGGCTGTATCCAGAGAAAGTTATTTCTAAGACACGCTTAGAAGATGCATTTAAGGTCTAGAAAAGAAAAATAGAGAGGACTGCTCTCGTGCTATTACAGCAGTGGCCTGAAAGGGGGAGAAGAAAAAGGGAATAGCTAGCTTTGATAATTCCAAGGAAGGCAAGCTGATCCTATGCCTAATAAAGAGCAAAGCTCCTGCTTAAGAGATCAACATAAAGTGTTCAATTATTTATCAAACTTGAGATCACAACCACGAATTTGAGGGTTTCTTTCCTCAAAAAGAAGGCTTGCACTTACCAGGCCAACATAGATGACTGCCCTCGTGCTTTTTGCTGTTTCTTCTTGCAAAGACAGGTCTTGACGGGATTAACAAGTAGTAATGAAAAGAGATATTTTCTCTTTTAAGAGGCGGCAATTGCATGAGTAAGCTTTCTTACTAGATGGTTGAAATTTAAGTTATATAGAAAATTATAATATATAATATAAAATTTCTAAACAAGCCTTATACATTTGAGTCATTTCAGCCTGCAAACATGAAATTTTTAAGATACAGGCTTCAGAGTGACCAGCTTCACAGTGTGCCTATGCAGTTAGCCACTGGTAGTACTAAGGTGGTCTTATATATGTACCAGACTAAAGAGTACTGCACATAAAGAAGGCACTGAACTGTAAGCTGTCAATTTCTAGCAGAGAATACACGTTCTTCTTCACTGAACACAGGAATCTCTCCATTCAGGTCCACTTACTGCTTAATTCTGCCCTGTTCATTGCAGAACAACTGGCTCAGCTGGCAGCCAGTCTTAGGAGGCCAGAATTTGGTGCTCCAGGTCTTCCTGGCCGACCGGGGCCACCAGGTGCTCCAGGCCCTGCTGGTGAAAATGGCTTCCCAGGACAGCTTGGGCCCCGTGGCTTGCCTGGCCTTAAAGGCCCCCCCGGTGAGATTGGTCGTAAAGGTCCTAAAGGTAAGAAATTCTGTAACTACTTTTCAGTTGTTGACTGCCCCAGTTTTTTGTGGTGTGTGACCCCTGCCCACTTTCCCCCTCCTTTGGATTACAGGTTGTGGATATACATTGTACATAGTGAAATCCAAAAAGATCTGGAATTAGGAACCTATGCTGTTTCCTTTAACTGTTGCCTTGGTTGTCCCAGTGATTAAAGGGCACGTTGGCCTGGCCTCAGCAAGACTTGTTTATAAATCTTTTTTGTCATCAAACCACTTACACAATATGAGAAAGGACAGGCATCTACCTTCAACTAGAAGCAAGCAGCTGAGTCAGATTCCTAGTATTAATTCTTCCTCTCATGGACTTTCAAGGTTTCTGTTTTTCATATGATGAAAAGTTCCAGCAGTGATTCTCTTTCCTCCACTCCATCTGGTTGTGGACCTCACTTCTGCAAGACAAGCAGTCCCAAAAGGCAATGTAAACAGATTCATTCACTAATCTCTAGCCTACTTTTCTAAAGTCTATCCACAAGTGACTGAAAAGAATTTGCCTCTTACTTAACTATAATACTTGAGCCTGTTAACATCACTAGAGCCCATTAACATCACTAGACCATGTACCACAATCTGTTGATTCTTTGGAAGGACAAATCCATAATAAAATGGACTTACCTTATACTTTACAAAAAATCTTTGATCTAAAATAATCTCTTTTGTTCCTGAGAGGCTTTATACTCCTCCAAAGGATTATACAGTAGAATTTTCTGCAAAGTCTTATGACCACTATGTATGTATTAGTTTCTATTCAGCAGTGATTTCGATTTGTTTTCTTGAAGGAAGGCTTTATTTTAAAATTGTATTTCTGCACAAAGCTGGTCTGTCGCTGGATTAGAGTGTTTACTTTTGTCTCAAGCTTTATTTGAAAGTAAAATTGGGGAAACCATTGAGAGAAGAAATAGAATACAAAGCAAACCTTAACAGCATTGTTGCTAGAGCTCTGTTACTGTTTTCACTTAATGTAATGTCATCTGTATTCACAGAAGCAACAAAAAATGGAGATACAAAGGTGATCAGATACTCTGAATTTGATTCAGCACACAGCAGACTGCACTGTGTTAATATTAAAAAAAATTAATAAAAAAATATACAGAGCATAAGAAAACCCCAACAAACAAGATGCTTTGTTTCCTATCATAATTGTCATCAAGTTCCAAGTTATCTTACAGTAAACCTTGAAATACAATTACAGATACAAGAGAAGTGGTAAATTCTTTCACGTGCAAGAGCGATCATGATGGTACATGGCAGGCAACCTGAAAACAATCTCAGTGCTTCACTCTGAGTTACCTGGTAGTTACCAGAGTTCCACAGAGGTCACAGAGATGAACTTACTTTCTCCATCCATTTGGGAGCTGTCTGATATCAGAGCAAGAGGAAAAGGGTACCTAGGACAAATGATAAGAGGGGAAAAGGAGGAGGATGTTGAGAATGGTTTAGAAGGTCACGGTAAAGAGAGAGAAACACAACGTGTTACCATGAGAGAAAGCAGAAGTTACAAAGGTACAGTGATTTAACAGCATCAACAACAGCAGAGTCAAAAAGGGGTGGCTCAAGGAAGATTACAGCGACTTTAATGAACAATCTGGGATAGTGAAGGAGGGCAGAAACAGAAATCGGTTGAAGTTTGGAGTAACCAGCAGTAAGCACTATTCCAAAATGTTCAGTAGATGGCAATATTGGAAGTATATATGGGTAACCTGACATCAGTGCCTCCAGTAGCTGTATTTAAAAGACAGGCTGAATCTCCATGTCAACTAGGCAGTCTGAAGCATAGAGATAAGACTCCTCCTCTAGTACCCTGTGTGCATCTATCTTTTATTGAAATTTGGACTTTTGTACTGACTCTTGTGCTCCTTTACATAGCTTCCTTGTTTCCTGCTGTGCCATTTCCAGGCAAGCCACAAATTCTACCAGTCTATTCTAAGCTTCCTCACTGCAGTACAAGAAAGTATGGAAGTATAAAGTAAAGTTAACTCAAATATTATTAGGCATATACTTCTGACTTTTGACTTTCAGGAAAAAAAAACCCCAAACGATCAAGAGTTTACGTATGGCATTCACAAGTGGTAAATATACGTACTCTTATGGAATATGTACAGTGAACAGAATCTGAACTTTACAACCAAAACAACAAAAAAAGCTTCCTCTTAGTAAGATATTTCTTGGTTGGAGCAACATAAGAATTTGAATTAAAGCTGGATGCCCACCGAAGAAAAGTGTCCATAATACCAATATATAAGAACAAAGTTCTTCCTTTTACTTTTATGAATATGGGTGTCAACAGAATACTGTGATCTGTGCAAGCCAGCTTCTCTTTTGTTCTCTGCACTAGTTGTCTCAAGGACCAGCACTTGAGAAGTTTTACTTCTTAGCTGAGTTCACATGGTCTTGCAAAAGCCCTTGGTCAGTAACCTGTCTGTATTCCAAAAAAGCCTGTATAGTTCTGTGAGTTTGGTTTATTTCTGTTATATAGGCTATGACATATTTCATGTGGCACTTACTGTCCAGCTCCAGGTGGGGTTTTTTGTTTGTTTTGGTTTTTTTACCCTCCAGCATGTTTACTTCTGAATATAACTCAAATGTAGGGAAAAAACCAAACAAATCCCAAACATCTTACAAGGACATGTGTCAGGACATCATTCAAAGATGCTAAGAATATATACAGCCACCCGAATTCTCTGCTTATTAACCATTCAACTCTGAGAGGGAGCTTACTGAAACATACTTCAAACAGCCTGTAACTAATGTTTTGTGAATTTGCTATAGGTGAACCAGGAGAAAGAGGAGAAAGAGGATTTCCAGGCAGAGGACTGAAGGGTTACCCTGGACCAAGAGGTCTTCCAGGTAAATATGAGAGGGTGAGGATAAAGAAGAAATGTAGTAAAAATTTATTCAGAACTGATACCTCAGGTAGCCTTGAAAAGATAAAAGGTGTTCATCAAGCAATAAAATTTCAAATAACAGTACTTCATAATTCTTACTTCATATATAATGACACAGTCACAAATCATGATTAAAAGCTCTTTTACTACAGAGCTACCACCCTATTTATCTCAGTGTGGAAAGATTAGGAAAAAATTATAGAAAGAATTAAAAAAGAAAAGAGGTAATCACACAAACACATATATAAATAAATGGCTTCTTTTTATATAAATATATATATTTATACATATAAATCATAGAATTCTAGAATCATTTAGGTTGGCAAAGACCTTTGAGATCATCAAGTCCAACTGTTAACCCAGGACTGCCAAGTCCACCACTAAACCATGTCACCAAGCACCATGTCACCAAGCACCATGTCTATGTATTTTTTTAAATACCTTCAGGGATGATGATTCCACCAGCTCCCTGGGCAGCCTGTTCCAATGCTTGACCACCCTTTCTGTGAAGAAATTTTTCCTAATATCCAATCTAAACCTCCCCTGGCACAAGTTGTGGCTGTTTCCTCTTATCCTGTTGCTAGTTATGTGGGAGAAGAGACCTCCCCTCCCCCCCCCCCCCCGCCCCCCGAGTCTCCTTTTCCCCAGGCTACACAACCACACTTCCCACAAACTGCTCCTCATAAGACTTGTCTCATAAGACACACTCCAGCACCTCAGTGTCCCTCCTGTAGCGAGCAGCCCAAAACTGAATATAGGATTCGAGGTGCAGCTTCTCCAGTGCTGAGTACAGGGGGATGATTGCTTCCCTAGTCCTGCTGGCCTCACCGTTTCAGATACGAGCCAGGATGCTGTTGGCCTTGGCCACCTGGGCACACTGCTGGCTCACGCTCAGCCAGCCATCAACCAGCACCCCCAGGTCCTTTTCTGCCAGGCAGCTTTCCAGCCACTCTGCCCCAAGCCTGTAGCGCTGTGTGGGGTTGCTGTGACCCCAGTGCAGGAGCCGGCCCTGAGCCTCACTGAACCTCATACAGCTGGCCTTGGCCCATTGACCCAGCCCCCCCTGCAGGGATCATTCTCCCCTGCAACTTGGTGGTGTCTGCAGACTTACTGGGGGTGCACTTGATCTCCTCATCCACATCATTGATAAAGATACTGGACAGAGCTGGGCCCCACACTGAGCCCTGTGGAACGCCACTTGTCACCGGGCCATCTGGATGTAACCCCATTCACCACCACTCTGTGGGCTCAGCCAGCCAGCTTCTTACCCAGCAAAGAGCACACCCATCCAAGCCATGAGCAGTCAGTTTCTCCAGGAGAATGCTGTGGGAGACAATAAAAAGTAAAAAGGCTTTACTAAGGCCCAGGTAGACAACATCCACAGCCTTAACTTATCTATTAGGCGGGTTACCTTGTCATAGAAGCAGATCAGGTGAGTCAAGCAGGACTTGCCTTTCATAAACCCATGCTTACTGCACCTGAACCGCCAGTTCTGCTGCATGTGCTGTGTGATGATGCTCAGCATGACCTGTTCCATAACCTTTCCTGGCACCAAGGTCAGGCTGACAGGCCTGTAGTTCCCGGGATCTTCGTTCTTGTTCCAGCCCTTGTTGTAGATGGGTGAAATATTTGCCAGCTTCCAGGCAATGGGGACCTCCCCGGTTAGCCAGGGCTGCTGATAAACGATGAAGAGTGGCTTGGTAAGCACTTCCCCCAGCTCCATCAGTACCCTTGGGAGTTTATATATATTTAAAAATAAACAAAAAAAAGGCTTCAAAATGCCTTCATAATTTAGGACGTTCAAAATACAATTCTTCTTTATTTTCATGGTAGTTAATTGTAGTGTTATGTCATAGGGGTCCAGGACAGATTCTGATAAATGCAGCAAAACTGGCCTCTAGTGGCCAGTGAATGAAAATAAACATGTTCTTTCCATCGCTATCTCATACATGCATGTTTCTGTGTGTGTGTGTATAAATATATATATACAGAAACTATTAAACCACCAAAATTTGTTCTCTTTGTAAAAAAGAAAAAAAAATCAGTGTAGTATATACTGATACCTAGGATGTCTGTGAAACTCAAGAGCTGTCGTCTTTGGAAATTTATCAATGCAAGGGGCTTACTAAAGTCACTATATTTCATCACTTTGTTGAAGATTTAGAAGTAAAAAGAACCTTTAGTGCTCAGGAGTTCCATTTTATACATCTATTTCCTCAACACATCTGAATGGAGAATAAAAATAAATTATTGATACGTCTCTTTCCAGAGCGCTAACATAACTCTGAAGTAGTAAGTAGCATCTACACCTTCATATGCATCACCAACAGGGTTGTCTGCAGTACTGCAACCAGTTATACTGCATAGCTTTTTATAGCAGCAGATCTGCACCAGTACAGCTGGACAGGACTGGGATTGAAATTTCATTGCTGTAGATGTGTAAACACAGCCTGGTTGTCTAGGAGAGAAAAACTGCCCCTCTAAGTAGGCACGTTTCTGGGGAAGCCACTGAGAGCAGTAAAAAGCCACCTTCACACAGCTTTTAAGAACAGGATGTTCAGTAAAGCTACGTGTATACTAAACAAGTCACATGCTGCCAATTTTTAGATCTGCATCCACTTTTTCAGGTGAACCAGGCAAAGCCAGTTACGGCAGGGAAGGCCGCGATGGTGAACGAGGTCCCCCTGGGATGGCTGGTCAGCCTGGGGTTCCTGGCCCTCCTGGGCCTCCTGGCCCTCCTGGGTACTGCGAGCCCTCATCTTGCAGAGTGCAGGCTGGACAGAGAGCTGGGAAGAACATGAAAGGGCCGTGAATGGGCACCACAAGTGCCACGAAGTGCCAGCATCAATTTACTTCCTGCACAGACAGCTGAGGAAAAAGAAATACAAACAAGGAGACACCTTTCAACCAAGGTTTTGGTAAAGCGTTTTTAACACAGTGTTGTACATGCTTTCTAAAGATGTACTTAGCAACACAAGCTGGAACAATGGTGCTTACAGAAATACACAGGTGATGCCTTCTGGCTCTTTCTCCTTTTTGAGGAAGGGGGCGGGGGGCGGGGGAAGGCACTTGTCTATTTTTATGTTTACTTTTTTTTAATAAAGAGTCTCTGTGATTTCTCCTCCTCCCCTGCTTAATTCCTACGTATGATGTACAGTGAAATAACGTGTCTTCAGCCATCAAATAAAAAAGGAAGAGTTTATTTACGTCAGTTGTAGCTATTCTTTTACGCTTGTAAAGTAAATTCCAGGGCACTCCTGAGCAAATCACACTTCATACACAGTCTTTTCATTGTATGTACGTCCTGTACAGGATATGCTATGCCTCCTTCAGCTCTTCAGTTGCAGAACCACAGTTGGGAGGCTGTTCTTATGAAAACCTGCCACCCCTGATGCCTTTTATGCTGTAAATCTCTGTACAGGTATGATCCCCGGGTTCTAATGAATAAGCCATGTGGAATAACCTCTTCACCTTCCACTCCAATTTGTGTTGCATTCATAGTTTCGTACAAAGCCTATTCCAGCTTGCCTCCTTCTATGTGAAATTAAAATAAAAGGCTAGTAGCCACTGTCAAGGGAATTTTAAGTCCCAGAAATACAGAAGTTTTATAGTAGAGATTACAGATCTTGAAGTAATGTCTGTGGTTATACAAAACCCAATAAATGTTTTAACTCCCTATATGCTTTTGTATGTATGGTTACATTCAATACCAGTAAAACAGAACAGCTAGAAGACAGCCATTAGACATCCCAAGTTGTCTTTTATAGATAAAGTCAATTTTTAGAGGAAAATGTGCAATGTGGATATTTTGTTTCTCTCTGTATAAATTAAACTATTTGTGGTTTTGACTTTACCTTCTCTGAAGTGTATTCTCTCTCTAAGACAACAATGAAACCATCCTGTGATGTTTCCTTTCATTTTGCTATTAGTCATCCAAGTTTTCAAACACAAACTTTGGCACGCCTGCTTTAAGCATCGAGTTTTCCCCTAGCCCTCAGTTGTCTGCTTATGTTCAAAATAGTTGACTTGCATGCCATGTGAGAATATAAAAGAAATAACAGGATTAGTTGAGCTATGCATTTTACATGTAATGTACAAGACAACACTAAAGGGAAAGGTACTGGTATAATACATGCTTTAAAAGGAATTATCGAAAGAAGTAATAGATAAGCCTTCCTGAAACTAAACCTGATGCTCTACCTGCACCCAAAGAGCTACTTCTCTAGCACCTCCTGTGTTGACAGAAAATGCCTAAATAGAGATCACTTGGGAGAAAAATGTCTGATAAAGCTGCCTGCTAAAAGAAAGTATATTTGCACATTTATTAGAAACTTTTGAGAATGAGTTAAATGGATTAATCTTGGTAATCTTTTTATACCCCTTGCACAGTCCAGTATTTTAAATGATAAAATACAAAAGGTGGAATCTTTACAAATTAAGTTTTATCTTACAGGTGCCTACCGCTCTCTTGATTGGTTCCACAGAAGCAGCACTGGGTGAGATATCAGGGAAAAGATGGAGGAATAAAACAGGCATAAAGAAATGTGCCATCCTGCCCAGAGATGCTGGGCACAGCTCGAGACAGAATGGTTTTTCTGCACCTCCAGTTTGGCTGAACTCTTGTAACCGACATCCCCTACGTTAATATTACAAGAAGCCATCAGAATAGATGAGTGCAAAGGATTTCACTCAAACAAATCCAGACAACTGCATACAAGGTGATTAGCTTGTTCACATAATATATATATATATATATATATATATATAAAGCTGATCTCTAAAGTTTTAGAATTAGGTCAGTTAGTTTACTGACAGCAAACAAAAAGTTAGTGGTAATGACAAAGTGTAGTTTCACCAGCAAACTTTTATTTTGACTATAAAGTGTGTAAAAGTGTTAAAAAGAAAAAAACCCTGATAACAGAATGAAAATATTATTTTCCATAGGTAATGCATAAACGTAATGAATCAAAAGAAGCAAACCCCCCCCGACGTTCAAATACAAATGTGAAGTGCTTTAAAAAATACAGTCTGAAAAATGCATAAAGTTTCACAATGGAAAGGAACTCATGTAGGAGAGAAAACATTCATATGTAAAAACCAAATAAGAATTATTACAATCAAACAAATTCAACACTGAGGGTCAATTCAATGCAGAATCTATATAAGTGGATAGTTTAAATTGTGACAGATCTTCTGCCATCAAGCTGACTTGAGACTTTTAACTTAAAATACAGAACCAAAGAAGAAATCCTCAGGCTCATTGTAAGTCATTATGGGACATACTGGTTAATCTAAGTATTTACCAATTCCAAATCTTGTGCAAGAGTGGAAAAAATTTTATCTGAAGAAGTGCAGACCATACACCAAAAAATATCAAGAATGACGTTTTTAGCAACAACACATTCAAGTGAAGATTTGGAAAATAAAGACAGGATTATGAATTTAAAAGGAAGGTGTATCAACTATGGTGATACAGAAAAAAATAGTGCTAGTTTAAATAAATATATTTAGAAGGCACAAAGCAAAGAGACTGAGAGGCTTCACAACCCATGGGCAGCGTGCCGCCCATTCTGACCAGATGCTCCTGGAATCCCAGTGAAGTCCCAAGTAAATCTTGTTCTCATCTCTTTCTGGTTCAACATCATAAAATGCTATAAGATTTTTTTTTTAATAAAAGACTATTTATTGAAAAGATTTTTGAATAAAAATCACTTTTACCCATCAGGATCTCTGTCACCACTCCTAGTTCTGGAGTTTTAATTGCACCATGATAAATACATGTTTTAGCTCCTCAGTTACTTAGGCATAGGCAGGACCAAGAGAAAAATGTTTTAATAACTGTCCTCAAAACGACAACCAGTTCATAGAATCGTTTAGGTTGGAAAAGACTTAAGATCACCGAGTCCAACTGCTAACCTAACACTGCCAACTCCACCACTGAACCATGTCCCTAAGCACCACACCTACACGTCTTTTAAATACCTCCAGGGAAGGTGACTCAACTGGGCATGGGAAGCTATCACGGATGGCTTCCCTGGGCAGCCTCTTCCAGTGCTTGACAGCCCTTTCAGTCAAGAGATTTTTCCTAATATCCAACCTAAAAATCCCCCGACGCAACTTGAGGCCATTTCCTCTTGCCCGATTGCTTGCTACCTGGGAGAAGAGACTGACACCCACCTGCCTACAGCCTCCTGTCAGGTAGCTGTGGAGAGCAGTGAAGACCCCTTTGAATCTCCTCCAGGCTAAACGACCCCAGTTCCCTCAGCCGCTCCTCATAACATTTGTGCTCCAGACTTCACCAGCTCATTGATAAAGATACTGAACAGAGCTGGCCCCACGCTGAGCCCTGGGGAACACCACTTGTGACCAGCCGCCATCTGGATGTAACTCCACCACTACTCTGGGCTTGGCCAGCCAGCCAGCTTCTTACCCAGCAAAGAGCACACCCATCCAAGCCTTGAGCACCAGTTTCTCCAGGTAAATGCTGTGGGTGATGGTGTCAAAGGCTTTGCTAAGGTCCAGGTAGACAACACCAACAGCCTTTCCCATCCTCTAGGTGGGTCACCTTGTCATAGAAGGAGATCAGGTGAGTCAGGCAGGACCTGCCTCTCACAAACCCCTGCTGGCTGGGGCTGGTCACCTGGCTGTCTTGGATGTGCCATGTGACGACACTCCAGGTGATCTGCTCCATAACCTGCCCTGGCACCAAGGCCAGGCTGACAGACCTGTAGTTCCCTGGATCTTCCTTCTGGTCCTTCTTGTAGACGGGCGGCGCATTTGCCAACTTCCAGTCAACTGGGACCTCCCCAGGTAGCCAGGACTGCTGACAAATGATGGAGAGCGGCTTGGTGAGCACCTCCCCCAGCGCCCTCAGTACACTGAGCGACACAATCCGATCTGATATTTTAAAATGGTGACTGCAGTGCTTTCCCTACTAGGCTAGTAATAAGTATTAGTAACACTGCTGCTGAATACTGCAGTAAGAAAAATACATATGTTCTACATCTATGCATTACATCTATAGAGAGAGTTTATATATAAGCTTTTCATCACAGCCATCACTGGGTTCAAGCAATCTAGTATGAACTGCTGCCAAAAACCCCTCTTGTGAATGTTTCACAAAGGCCAAAGTGTCTTTGTAGCCAAAGGAGCTCTACAGCACAATTTGGAAGTCCTAAATGAGGCAAGAAAGCCAGGCTAGGGAGGGTTACGCTAGATTTTACCCAGAGCCAAACACCAATCTACACCTAATTTCTTCTTCCTTCAAAAGGGGAAAGTGTCAAGACATGGTACTTTCAAGGTTACCTGAAAGACCGAGTGAACAAGAAACCTCAGTTTCTGAGACAGCAGTGTTGGTTCCTCCTAGCAGAGCACGACAGTTGCGCTTCATGTACAAATGCTTCATGTACACGCCGCATTTTTGCAAATGTTTTTGAATTGCTCAGATCATTGGGTGAAGTGTGTTTGCTTGACTTGCTCATCACTGTATTACTATTTGGCCGCGTAGCCTCTGCTTCCTTTATACTTAAAATACAGTCACTGCATCTCTTCTGCTCATGGGCCAGAGGTAAAGCAGAAAGGTCTCAGTTTTGCAGGCCATGTTCCTCCCATCTGATTTGTTACAGCTTCAGTTTTATTCCTCTTCCCTCAAACCATTGTTTTACTGTTCTGTTTTGCCTGTGGCACATGCATTCAAAGGGACTAGTAAAAACTGTGGCAGCTTTAGACAATACATGAAGCAAGCTTGCTGAAGCCACTATAAAATTTGAAGAAAGATATCAAGTGATCACCTAACAACCTTTAAAATGCCATTGACATGAGAGTTCTCTTTTTTTTTTTCTCCTGGGAGAGTTAGGCAGCAAGAGAACAATGAAAGTACCTAGTTACCCGAAGTGAAATAGTTCAGTAAATTAGTTTCTTGAATAAAAGTGATTACCTCATATTCAGGTGGGAAAGTTACCTGCATCTGATTCAGAGAATACAATAACTTCCATAAATATTAGATAGATAGATAGATAGATAGATAGATAGATTAAGGACAAGGTTTTTGACTTTTCTCCCCTCCAGACTGTAGAGCCCTAAGTTTCACCAGCCTGCAGGAAGCACAACCCTGACGCTGGTGTGGTCAACGCCTTCCCCCGAATTCAGCCGCCCCAGGATGGCAGCCCGGTGCCAAACACTCCCCAGGGCTCGCTGCCATGGCTTTGTGCCTCTCCTCTCTCTCATTTGCAATTGCATCCTCCCTCACATGATTTGACATGGAAGGAAAGGTTGTCATCTCTGACAGCGCCACAAACAGAAAGAATGTGAAACATTTCCATCTGGAATCCTATTTCATAAACACAAAAAGCAATTTTCTATCCACTTAATACATTTCCATTGAACCGAACCTTAAATGTTGCAAACCAAAAATATATTGAAGAAGCCGTACTGTAATTCATTCAGTGACAGCTGCGTATCATTCAGAAACGAAAGAAAACAATAAAATAAGGTATGTCATTGAAAATCCTTCAAATATACTGACTGGAGACAGAATATATTTACATTGAAACTGCAGTAAATAATTAAAAGCATTTGTGTTTATAGAACAGCAGACTCGGAGATAAAACTGCTAAAAGACATGTAGACTACATGCTTTTTAGCTATAAACTTATTTTGGTCTAGAATCTGTAACATTTGTTAGCAATTAACATTTCTTTAAGGTTTCATGAAGCTTGAGTTTTCCACTTAAACACCCACCAAGGCAAGGTCACGGTTAAAATTGTTCTCTGTGGCCTACACCCACTTAAGTGCATGGAGATGGATTTAAGCACCCATCCAGTACAGTCTAGTTGTAGTGGGCATTACAGATTTCACAGAAAAATTGTGTGTCTTGGCACATCCAAAATCTAACAAAACACGATATAAAAAAACGCAAATCAAAAATTTTTTGATTCCTGAGATACTTCTCATGTTCTAACATGTCACATTAGAGCAGTGGTTCTACTGCATCGGCAAAATGTAAGCTTAGGGGCTGGCTTTACTTAGTATATTTGGAGAAAACAAGTTTATAAAACACTAGTTTAGTCCATGGGGTTTTTACAAGACTTTCATGTAAACATTACAGAAAAAGAAGAAAAAAAATTGAGTGTACGCTGACAAGAAAAATAGTGTTTTACCCTTGTGAAAAACAAGCAGCGCCAAAATATTTTGTGTGATTATCCATTAATTTAAAAAATATGCTTATTTAATAAAGCTGTGCATATCTAACATTTGTCATAAGCCACAATCATAAAGCACGAAGGATGGATGATACAGTCAATCCCGTTTTCATATCATAGCGCTCTTCTGGCACTGAAACCAAATCCAGTTTACGACAGAACTATTGGTTCTTAAAACGTTACTAGGCTGCACTGCTACTCGGTCATACAGAGTATGCTGTTGTGATTTTTATTAACCATAGCAGGCTCCCTGCTCCCCGAGAGACAAACATCACTACAATGGACATAAACGATGCCTAAAAGCGGGATGTCCCACTACTGCATGTTCTTCTGTAACGTGTATATAAAAATCACAAACAAAATCTAATCAATATCACCTGAAAATAATTACCCAAGAAAAGCAGTATTTCTGCAAATACTACCATGCGAAACTAAATGGATTTCAGTAAAAACAAAACCAAACCAAAACCATCTGGCTCAACAACAAAATCAGAGACACTGCCGTGAGTCTACGCAGCACCGGGTCATTTCTTACAAATTTAAGCCTGGGCTTTAACCTTTGTACTGAAATGTGTTTTGAACCCCACCGTGTGGACAAAAGGAGGTACGCTGCAGCATCAGAAACGTTTCCCTCTTACAAGTTTATTACTTTAGACAAACTGAGTAGTTCTGTACGTAACTATTTGAAGAAAATCCCAACACATCCTTAATAGCTGATAAAGCAATCTCGCCATTAAATACAATAGTCTGATCCTGAACTAGAACAAAGTTTAGAGAGCTTTTAAGAAAGGTTTAAAACACTTTGTTGAAGATATTTCAGTTCGAAGCCCTGTTGTATGTAAACATTCCCAAATCAGAAAAAGACCTTATGCAACTGGAAAAAATAAACCTCCTTGTTTAATTCCTTGCAATGCTTACTGCACCACAGACTGTTCAAAACAGATACAAAACTGATAAAGCAAATTGCAAAACAGACTAGCACCCCTGTGCCCTCCTCTTCCCAACAACTAAGACAACATCAGTCTGAAACCATAAAGAAATTTCAGGAGGCAAATAGGAAAACCATGCAGAAGCATGTTTCCAGCTACATTTTGCTTTCAATTGTAAAAATATAGAGTAGGAGAAAACCAGCGTGAAGTAAATGGTAAATGTAAGCTGAGATTAATGCTGTTCTATCCCAGTGAAGAACACGGCATCTTTAAAAAGGTATCGAGATAGCCCATAGGAAAAAAAATACCTGTTTTCTCATGTGAGAAAATTAAAGCGGGCTTTTAGCAAAATAAAAAATAATGCAACAAGATAATTACCAAAGTTACCTGCAAATCAATTGAAAGTGTTCAAACACATTTTAAAAAGACCTTTAGATTTGAGCCTATAAAAAGAAAAAGGCATCTGTAGGAAACATAGCTGAAAAAATAAAACTTCTTCAAATATAAAAAGTGTTCTGCTTTCTAACAAGTTCAAGTAAATTAACATACAGCAACTGCATCTGGCAAGTAACAGACGCTCGGTTCCAGCTAGCTAAAAGCCCCAAAATATACACATACCACTGACGCGGCGCAACAGTCCGTGCACAGCCTTCCAGGACGGGGCCGCGTCGAAACTTCTGTCACGTGGATACTCCTTACAAGACAGCACCCTTTTTGATATTATCACAGAAAACGAAGTTTAAAATTAACTTATGAAGTAAAAAAAAAAAAAAAAAATAATAAAAAAAAATTATAGATTTTTACATATATTGGAATTACTAGAGAAGTAAAAAGAAATCGATGAAAAAATGTTCATGCAAGATACCTGACCAGCAGTTCAGTTGACTGAATGGAAAAGAGTAGGGGGCCTGTTCCCCTGCCGGTGTATAGACACCGATGTATACGTTGGTGCAGGGCCCCTGCCTTGCCTTGCCGGGCTGGCAGACCGTGGCCCGGGCAGCCGCAGGTGCTCCAGGACAGACAAGTCGCTTTTGAGCCGCCTCACCCGTTCGCAGCGTTGGCCCAGCCGCGGCACCGCACACCTGAGGGCCAGATCCGAAGGTGGTCACCGTCACAGAGCACACCGCAACGCGCTGCAAGGGCACAGGAGATCTGGAGCGAGCGCGGCGCGCTTTGAGCTAAGCACGGGCAGGACCACTTGCTCCAAAGGCACGTTTGCCCCAGTGGGATGGGTGCCCACCACTCGCAGAATGTGCTGGCCTAGGGAAGGGGCAGTCATTGCCTCCCGAGGGACAGCGAAGGGTGAGCAGAAAATGAGGCATGAGGACTGCGGTTCACCTGTGGGCTTTGAGCTCTCCGTCCCCATCCTCACGAGGGATGGACAAAGCACCCTGACCCCGCCAAGGGGCCCCAGCCGCAGTGCGCGCTACAGCTTGCACATTCCCTTCAGGAGATGGCTGCACGGTACAACACGTTTTCTGCTGTCCTCCTTCCTGCTGCCCTCTCCTGTCCCTGTTTACTCTCAACCTCAGACCCCTGTGTTTAACATCTTTTTTTAACATTTAAACATCTTTCTTGTGGCAAGCGCCGCCATCCCTCCGAACACCTGATCACCATGTGAGGTGGGTGTGCTTTCCCTTTCCACACGCGTGCCTGGAGGCTTGCCTGCCCTCCCCGCTGCCTGGGCTAGCTCTGTCACCCCTTGCACCCATCTTGCTCCTCAGGTCCAGGCGCGAGTGCTAGCAACTCTATTCAGAACAAATGCCAATGTGTTTCTTCTTTTTTTTTAAGACTCCCCCCAGTCATTTTTTTAAGCAAAGCCCAGAATTCAGCAGATTCATGTCCCTCAACAGCTTCTCTGGAACCCCAGCGTTCCAGTCTGGGTACGCTCCCCTGGCGGCTCCGTACTGCTCAGGCACGAGGTCACCAAAACCACTTCCCTGCCTGACGAGAGGATGACTGGCTTCCAAACGACAGGGCAAGAGCCCTCGGCAGCGCTTTTGTAATAGCGGTTCTGTTCTGAGGTTGTGGGTTACAGCTGTCCATGTTCTTTCGATAGCACCTTCACTTCCTATTGCGCTGTAGCAAATTCTGTAGAACTAATCTAGAATCAACTGCTTCCCAATAACCAGGAGTGAAACTTTGGCCAGCCCTCCTCCCTCCTTTTCAGAATCAGCCTGTGCGTGATCGATTTTCTCCATCTTGTCTTTTGCTCAACCCTTTGAGCTCTATAGGATTTACAGTTTGTTTGTTCTTCACTGACAGTGTCTGGTTCTGTGAGATTTACCGAATATCTGCAAACTGCACGCATGCAGTCGTGCTCTCTGTAGTGCACCTTTCCAAGGAAGACTGCATTTTTTTCTGAATTTCTCTTGAACTCAAGTCATTTTTTTGCAACCAGTTATTAGGACCTGTGAGTTTAGCTTTCTACTGTTTCCATGTTCTTCTCAAGCTTATTTTGGCACATGATTATTGCAGAAGGAAGAGGAAAACTGTGCCATCAGTAAGATTAGAGGCTTGTGAAGTTCCTTCTTTGACTGTCTCACTGTGTGCCCACAACCCTCTGCTTTAAACAAGGGGTCATCTTTGCTCTAAGCAGACGTAATGGCAGAGTAGCTTGATTACAGGCAGTGATACCACATTTACTAAGTCCATGTAATGGTTAGAGCCAGCCACGTAACAGTTAGAGCCAGTTCTCAGCTGGGAACATCAACACCACCTCCTAGCAGTTTAATATCTGGAGTATATGTAACCATGACTAAACAAACATACAAACCCTTAGTAGGGACAACGTCCAGTCAGCAGAGACGCTTCTCAGGGCTGCTGGTGATTTTTCCAGTCAGTCTGAAGCTAAATGTTGGATGAGATTAGAGAGATCATAAATGCTTCTTCGTTTCCTTCTTTGACATGTAGGAAGTGACTGAAATGGTGGGTAGCGTTCGTGATGCGTGACACAGACCCGGCTCAGGTGGTGTGCTGGAGCCTCCTCCAGGGACGTGAACGTTTAGTCTAAACAGAGTTCCCGGCGCTCCAGCTCACATCCTGCATTCGTCATGAACAGGTATGCTTAAAAACTTCAGAAACACATTTCATTTTTTCCATTTAAACTTCACCACCAGCAAGAAAAATAAAGCCAGCTTACATACCGAGGCATAGAAACTGTCTTAAGTTATAATAAAATATTTTGTTTGAAGAAAGAAGCTTATGAAAATTATTTGGGCCTATTTTCTCCTCTAAGCAAAATAAATATGAGAAACTTAACACATGGAATGCACTCTGGAAAATATATGTCATCATTTCATAATTACGACACTGCAAATAACATAGAGAAAGGCTCAGTTCCGTGCCTTATAAATTATCTATATACCATGCAGTGTCGAGGGAAAGAAAAATGCACCAAGTATTTCAAAGGTTAAATTAACTTGTTGAGAGGAGTGAAAAGTGACTGTGAACCCAAGTGTCTGGGGCAGAGGGGTTTTATTTCCTGCTGGCGTGTGACCGAGTCTGTGAGACGTGGTAATAGCAATCTGCTGGGTTGCACCTCCCGTTGGGTCCGGGTGGCCCCTGCGGTCCGGGGGAGCCTGGTGTTCCTGGGGGGCCCGGCAGGCCAGCAGCTGGTAAAACAAAGTCAGAATTAGCAGAGCCCTCGCCAGAGCGTGTGCAGTGCCCCGCGTTTCATCGCTGACAGTCAGCTGCGCACCAGCTCATCTGTGAGAAGGCAGGTGGGTCTGACCTCACGCTACAACCAAGCCCAGGAGGAAAGGCACGGGTGTAAAACCGGCGTGCAAACCAGGAGAAAGACCTGTTAGTTCATAAACGACAACAGCAGAAATAAATCCGAAGAATTGTACCTGCAGGGCCGGGTGGTCCAGGGTTACCAGGCAGTCCAATTCCAGGCTCGCCTCTCTCCCCTTTCTGTCCTCTATAACCTACACAGAACAAAGACATAAAAATAAGAGTGCCCTCTTATTATAAACAGTGATCTTCGGTGCATCTTGTGGACCGCAAGTTATCAAGACAAATGTAATTAGGAAAACACATGCTCAATTCTTTTTCCGAGACTGGTATTTTTTACTGAGACAGCTCTTAAGTTTATAAGTTTATTCTGGAAAATACGAGCATTCCTAGCAGTAACCATTGCATCCTCTGCCAGAGGACTCTCACTGTGTTCATACACTAGTTGGACCTTTACCTGAGATTTTAGGTTACCTTCCTGAAGTTCCTCTAGTAAAGAACCAAATGTGTGTTCTGCACCCGCGTTACCTGTTCAACGAAGTGATGTACCGCACCAACTGAAAGGCCATCTGGCTTCTGACCAGCCCTCCTCTAACAGCCCACAAACTGCGCAAGGCTTTGCCCTCTCCGCTCTACGTATGTTTTTATGTCTGCACTTTTGAGACTATAAACCAGTAGCTCTATGCCCAGATATTCCCCGGTACGTGAGAGAAGACCCACTCCCCCTCCAGCACCACGTGGAATGAGGCATCTTTAGAGACTACGCAGATTTTGGGTTCTAGCATGCACCACCTAACTTCGACCCAAGTGGCTGTATATTGTTAATGAGGTGGGATTACTAATTATACTTTGAATGTTTGAGTCTGTTTTCTTGACAGGCCATAGCTTTGTATTTATCTAAATAGCTTCCATCTTCTCAGGTGCTGCATCTCATGTCCAACCCCTACGTCTTTTTCCTTAAACTGTTTGTAAAAACTTTCATTAGTTGGAAACACTCTGGCTGCTTTAGAGCTTTAGGGCAGAGGACTCGTGCCTACCCATATAATATTTTGCTTAACATTTCAAGTTAAGAACCCATCTACAAATGTACCTTCTCTGCTTAGACCATGTCATTTATGTAAGACAGGGGCTGAAGACATTTTCAAACGAACAAGTATGACACTCGTCACAATCCCTTACTTTAAGCGGGATTATAAGGAAACCCTCTCACCTCCCCAACACCTCAGATGTTGGCATGTAAGGTGATGTATCTTGAAGATTAATTTGACAACTTCTGGTCACATTTGGAATTAAATTTGCTCTGCTTCAGGGACCAGTATATTGCCAGTGTTGCGTATGCCATCCAACAAACTACCTCCTGTGACGAGCTGTAACTTAATTTGAATTAAAAAAGAAGAGTCACAGCTGACCGGTCAGTATAGTGGTATCAACCCACTTGATGTCTCATGCAGATTAATGGGCACTGGCAGATGGATGGCAAAGGTTGCCCTGTCAGTGTACTGCGGTCTATGGCAACACTAGTACTTCACAGGACCATCCAGAAGGAAACTATTCTAAGTGCTGTGGGTACCGATTCAGGGTTGTTATGACAGACACAATGCAGTGGGAACGGTAACACAGAGTGTCCAAGCTTTCCATTAAACACAAGCTCATTACACACTTCTGCAGAAAGTCTATTATCTGTTGCAATCATTCTAGGTTTCAAAACAGAGCGTCAATTACCTCACTCTTCTCTCAGCATCCTGACAAGGAAATTACAGTGAGGCAAAACCATTAGAAAATGCATGCAGAGTGACATGCATAACAAAAGGAAATCAACTGTTTAAAAGCTCACAGAGAAACAAACTTAATATTAATCATGCATTCTGGTCACTGAGTTGTGTTAAGCAGAATTGTACAAGGTATATATGCACACAAGCTATAAAGACTCAGAAAAGGGAATATGCAGGTGCTTGCATTCAATTGTGATTCTTGTTTTTGCTCTTTAATGACCATAGTAGTACGTATAACTACATCAAGTTGTTTTGCTCTGAAAGTCTTGTGTAACACATAGAAGTTGCTACTGTTTGAGAAGCTCAATCATACAACCACAGAATCTATTACATTTCCTGTTTATTATATATATTCTCTATGTTTCTTAATTTACAATAGATTGTTACAGTACATTTCTCACTACAAACCCAGTTAATTGTAATTTTACGAAGCAGTGCTGCCACTAATAATTTGCTTTGCATTTCTTTTGCTATGGGGAAAAGAGAGAAATCACATTTACGATACATCACATTTATAATCTCCATGTTAACCATTCCTGTAGGTATCTAAGATATCATAAATGAAAAAGGACCGAGACAGACTGAAAGGTTCTGTAAACATCGCTGGAATTCAAGACAATAAGGAAAAAAAAAATAATCCCACAACAGGATGAAGAGCAGCCTGCCAATGCAAATATAGGATCCAGGCTAGTGTAAACCATTATTGGCTGTATTTGAATACATATGTTTGTACACGGTGGCAGGTAAGTTCTGTTGACACTGAAGTTTAAAACAAAAAACCCCAGATATCTTTTCTAAAAATGAGACTTTATTTAACAGGGTGTAAGCATATTAGTAAACAGGCCTATATGTAAACAATCCAAACCATGTAATGTGTAATTCTGGCAGGAAAACATCTGATTTTTAATGAGGTATATTTTGCTCAGCAGAAGGGCCATGATTACACTTCTAGAGAATAATATCACCTTCTCTCTGAGCTTAAAGTGACAAACTTATACACAGTTAAAGGAAAATATTACCATATACAGAAATTGGATTTTGATTTCTTGTTTTTAACGTAAAGGCACATATAAGATCCTGTCTTTTTTTACTGGTAGGCTTACAATTCCAGTAAGAAATTCCTGGATGTTTAATTCGAAAGGCAACTGCTTTAGCAAAGCCTTTCACTCAGATTCCAGAAGTTTTGTTGTGATTTCTGCAACCCAGAAGTTGTGGTATGTAAACATGTACCCAACATGGGTAGTACAGTGAGCACTTGGTAGCAGTATGTACAAGTGTGTGTTCAATCAGATCAGCTTTCTTCTATTCATAGATGAGTGGTGACAGCTCCAATACAGCTCTTGGTTTGGTGCCCTCCACAAACACCACGGTCAGGAGCATCGCTACCGCAACATCCTCAGCTCTGCTTGGAAATGATACAACTTGGAGGTAAAAAGTTCTCTCATTTGAACTGCTCCAAGAGGTATTCCACCTATTCCATGGAGACCCTCTTCCATCCACATGGATAATGCAGTACCCGAAACTAGCATGTCAACTATCTAGAGAAATCTGAGGTTCTTTAGTACAAACATGAGGCAAACACATTACCATGACAGGGAACAATGAGACCAAAGTATCCACTGCGCTTTACTGTGCAAATACTCTGTGTTATTAAAAACAAACAACTGCAAAAGAACAGGAAGGTGCTCAAAGCAAAACCTCTCATCTGGCCTCCAGTGCATATTCTGAATTCCTTCTGTGTGCTACAGCCCTCTCAGCTGAGAGGTAGTAAGTAGCTGTGTTTCACATCAAAATAAAACAGGTTAACCTCATCCTCCACAGCAAAGAACGTTTTATGGGAGGTAACGCTTGAAACCGGCGTAGCTATTTCAGAAGAGCGGGTGTGTCTGGACAACATCCCCTATAATGGGTTCCTGATGTCAGCCAAGGTTTTTACATGCTCCCACCATATGAATTAATAATTATAATACGAGACACACATTTTACAACAGAGATTAGAAATAAGATAAGGAACTTTCACTATTCATCACATGGTATTTTTCTTTCCTGAGCTACCACGAGTTATGAGGACCTATAAAAAACTTGTTTCCTTAATTTGATAGAAACAGTGAAGTTTAACTATGATGAAATCTTCTTTTCTCTATTGAGAAAAAAAAAAAAAGTCATATTAACATAAAGGATCTCTGGATTGCAGGATTATTCTAAGGTGCATTTGGTCTAATGGACCGAAATTCACTATTATAGTTTTAAAAACCCAGTTAAGTCAGTGGAGTTAATTAATTGATCTAGATCCTCTAAAGTATGACAAGCTGACTCGCTGTTTACAAATGGATGACATTGCTATAGCTTGTCTATAAAGTCTTGAAATAAACCTCCTGTTTCTCTATGAGACGTTAGCATCCTTTAAAACACATACAGAGTAAACAAGTTTCTCTGCTCCCCCTTAAGCAGACGCTGTACATTTCACGGGTAACACTGCCTCACAGTATCAGTTTGCTGATGCATATGCCATCGGTTAATTTTTTTTAATGAAAAAAAGCCCACACATATAAAAATCTTCCAATCACTATTTTATAAGGTCTATTTAAATACCGATTGCATATTTTGTATTTCATACTTCAAGTTGCAATTCTTTGTTGTTTTTTTGTTTGCACGACATATTTTTCTTGAGACCATAATATAAAATCAAAATTATTTGTACTTGAACCATTGGGAAGTACCTGAGGTGCACTATGAACAACCTTGCTGAAGGCCAGCAGGTAACAACTCATTACAAACGGATGAGTCTATGCCCAAGAGCCTAGCAATTCCTTAAATACACTTTCTGAAGACCATGCCTACATTTCCAAAAGTTAGTATCTTTGTTTTCTGCTTCTGGAACTAATCCCTAACTATTTTTGCTGTGCAGAAGGAGGCTTTTGTGGAATCCAGCCAGGTCATACGAGATCAGTTCCCAGGACAACTGGTACCACACTCCAGGCATACGGAGGGACCCCTGTGAAGCTGCAAGTTAAGCACCTCCTCAGACACAGTGACACCTGCCCTTCCTGCTGGCTGGCTCTAGCAGGCTCCCTGCTCAGTGTGCAGCATCTCAGACAGGCTCTGGAGGTGTTCACAGAGGTCCCATTCATCACTCTCCAAACATGTCTACTACTTTTCACTGGCTGTATGGGACAAGCGATTATTTTACTCTGCCAGTCCAGATGTGTATTACTGCATACAGCAAAACCCTGGAGCTGGCAATGTGGGCTACAGCCAAGTGAGAAATACAATAAGGAACATCTGCCATTCAACATCAAATGCATATTATGACTTGGGCATACGTGCACACAGCATGCTACTTGGATGGGCTCAGCCACATGCGCATGTAACGCGCCTCTGCAAGAAGTCTTCTGTGCTACATCCTTTAAGGCAGAAAATAAGCTGGCATATGGAAGGATACTTTCCGATTTGCTCAGAGATTTGAATTTCTTTTTGCTGTTGGCACAAAACAACACGCACAGGCACAACTGGGAAAGGCACAAAGAGTATTTGTAAGTGTGCTTCTCTCACGGGACTACCTCTTACTCAGACTGTGCAAAGGAGGCAAGACAAATTTTTGATTTTCTTTCTTTAGGAGTATAATTTCATATACCTTTTGATGTATCAGAGAAGTAAACGCCTCTCACTTAGCTTACCTTTTACTAATCAAAAAAGAGTATTGAGCATATCAGTAAAATAAGCGGAAATCCTGCGTACATGGGGCACTACTTTTACTTAAGCATAAGGCATGAAAAAGCAGCTTTATTTTTTTTCAAGCATAGCTATCATCTTTACTATTGATGCTCACTAGCTGGAAATGAAGCCTAGTACAACGTTCCGCTTGCCAGAAGCATCTGAAACTAGCCACCACAATACATCATCATTGAACAATCTGGCACTGACGTTGAAGTTGACTGTTTACAGTGATCTGAATATTTAGGTAATGATGAAGTCAGTGTCGTAAGATTCTAAGCCTTTTATTGTTTTCCTTGATCCTTTATTCTTGTTCTTCTCATCCTGAGCTCATCACATTTTTCAAGCTTCTGTCAGGGGTTTGCGCTTATCAATATTAGTAAGTCTTTATTCTTCTCATAGCTTTAGGATCCACACATCTTCAGCTTTGCTCTCATGTTCTTCATTCCAGTCTGACTTGCTCTGACTCCAGAGCAGACCAAACTAACAAAAGATAATAAAGAACTACCTACAGATAAACTGCAAATTATGTATTACCCACCCACAAAATGTTATTCATTGATAAATTCTTTTTCCCTTTTATTCTGTTCTCTTCCTTTTACTCTCTGGGAGGCTGACTGTACAGTAGAGCACAGCTACAAGGAGCCTGGATCCCTTGACGCTAATTTTGCAGTGAAAGGCAGTTGAGTAAAACGAGAGTCCTATACTGTCCAAACATATTGCAATGCACAAATTACTGTTTGGGGTCCAGTGAAAAGCCGATTACACAAACTGATTTGTGAAAACAGATTGCTTCATAGTAAGAGGAATTCACGTGATCATATTTCAGTTTTCACTGCTTCTTAAAGAATATTTGCCTTCAGATTTTCCTCCCCTCTGTTGTCTCAGGATCAGAGCTGAGAGCACTCAGACTTGGAGATAGAATTTTGTTTCTAAAATAAGATGGGTCTCTCAACATGGAACAGGACCTAAATAGTTACATTAGAGTGCTGGCACAGTTTTTCTTCCTCATTAACGTATTTTGGAGAAAAAAAATTAATAACTGCTACAGTAGTCTAGATATCTGTCAGCTTTAGGTATCTGTCAGTAATTAACTTTATCACTTATTAGAAGAAAATGCACTCATTAGGAGTTTTTAATTGGTAAAATCCACACATTTACTATGGGTTAATATTTAGATCTAGTCTGGAAAAAACATAAGTACAGTTTTAAAAGTTAATCATTAGGAAGCTAGATAGGAAATCCTGGCTTATTTAATGATCATTAGCAAGTGTGTGAAGATTTCAAGATACAATTCATGGGAACATTTTTTGGAATTCCTACCTTGAATTCCACGTTCTCCTGGGGGCCCTGGCAAACCATCCTTTCCTGGTGGCCCTGGTAACCCGTCTTTTCCTGGAGGCCCTGGTTTTCCATGAGCTTGGGAGGCAAGCATTGCAGCAGGCAGCTTCAGCTGGGATGCAAACTGAGCCATCCTTTCTTCATTAACAACATTTACAAAGGACAGAAGAAAAAGCGGGTAAGAAATCTGCTATCAAAATACAGGAAAATAAACAAATCCCAAAGCCCTAGCTGAAGTAGGTTTCTGGAAGTAAGGTGTTTAATTCTTCTAAACGTCAAGGTATTAAATATTCCTACAAGTACTGAGGTGCTCAGTTCCAACTCAGTATTTACCTTTTGAAATAATCTGAACGAGTTTGTACTGAAGTTTCTGTTACTATTCTCTTTTACAAATACTTGAAATGACTTCTGACTCCTGTTCATGGAAGTACTTAAAATACATGAACATAGAATAATTAGTACTTAACACTCCTATGAAGTGCATATGAACCTTATATGTTTGCAACTCATATTAACTCATTTTAATGAGTTATAAGTCATTATATGAGTTTGTAACTCATATTAAGTTGCAAAGTAGAGCTTAAATACCGTGAACAGTTCTTGGAATACTGAAACCCTGAAAACAGTTGTGAGAAAACCTGTAAGTGGGCAGTAAAAATTACTAATTGCAGAGATTTCAGCATGAATCGTTCATGCTGGTGGAATAAAGTACACTTGTTAACATTTCAGTGTTCCTTAGAGGTAGACAAAATAGGTGCTAACCTTGAGTCAGTCTCATTTATACTGGATTAAAAAACTTAACGAAGCATTCCACATTTTAGCAGGTATTTACTCTGGCGGAGTTTTAAGATTTAAGAAAAGATTCAGAGTAAAGAGGAGTGGGCTTCAAACAAAAAATAAGCAAGGTGATAGAAAATAGGCACAGCGAAACAAAGCCAAAAATAGAAGATCTGTGGGAACACTAGTGACATGTAGAAAATGGAATAGCTATAAAGACAAAGCCTAATATACCGTGTAGGCAGGACACCTTTAATACTTTCTTCTTATGAACAGACTAAATACTTGTTACCATTCCATTTGAATGGGAAAAGGAGGTAACTTCAGCCAACAAACTGCTCCTGAAATACATAGCAGATTGAATTCCCGAGGGGTAGCAGTCTGGGGAAGGGTGAAAATACACAGAATGATAGCCATATAAAATGAAAATGTGCCTGACCAGTTTAAAAAAATCCCAAGCTTTTTGTGATTTCTTTTATCCCTAAAAGACAAGAGGTTTTGTATCCACAAATATTAATGACAAAAGAGCTAAGCATATTGCAGACATAAAAAATGCACTTTGCAAAGGAAGAGAAGCTACTGTTAAGAGGTGTTGGAGCAGAAGCTTGTTTCAGACACCTACCTGAGTCACAGCTTTTCAACCCTGACTAAGAAAACGTTGGGGAAGAAAAATATTTCCTTTTCAGAGTAAGGACACACCTAAGAAAGCTCACATAATACAAAGGCCTCGGCTGAATCTGGCACTTGCCTAAAACTGCCAGAAGATGGTGGTCTGAAAGGGAGCTCTGGCGCTCAGCAGGGATGTTTGCTTAAAATGCACAGCAGTTTAGACCTGCATGACAGAGTTGTCAAGTCTTTCTCTCATTTAGATAGTCATCCACTAAACGGCCAAATTAGTTAGATATTTCTGTTGTCTCTACTTAATAATTTTTTAATGTTTTAATGATACATTGTAGATACATATGTATCTGCAATAATTTGACACATGTATTTACAATGTTACATACATATGTTTGCTATTACGGTTTGGTGCAAACTACCTTTTAATGCTAATATTTTACATAAGGAAATACCCATTAACTGATGCTATAATTTGTAATTGTTTGAACATAAGTATAACAACAATTAACTATAACTGTTAAATAACAGTTAAACACAGCTACAGCAACAAGGCAGCTGCTAAGTCCAATATCTTAGACGACATGTAAAGAAATACATATAAAGGCTGTAGGAGTGTAAAACATTTAGCACAGAATTTAAGATTTACATTTTTTTGTAATACCTCATTTTCTTACCTTCAAAAACCTTAAGAACCTCTTGTCTGATATATTTTTTTATTTCTTCAAGTGGAACTGTATCAGCCTGATGAGGAAAAAGAAAGGCGACATATGTATCAGAACAAAATACAGAGGGCACGTTATGATGCTACAAAAACAAAAATATTGCTGAAATTAGCATGAAAAATGTAAAGCTTTCACCAAAAATTAAATATTTTAATATATTCGTGTTATTTCCTTAACTGAAAAGACCACTTTATTGCAAATACGTTACAATATTATAAAGGCCACAAAGACCATGAAGTGGAAGAGGTACGCCCAACCGTCAAGAGGATCAGCATGCTATAGAAATCAATTTGCTTAAGGCTGTAAGGATGCCCAGTGATACCATTAGCCTTTACTTGCCCTCCGCATAGCATCTGCCAACTTCTCATCCCTTCTAACTGCTTCGAAGCACCGCTGACTAACGAGAACTGCATCACAGGACCAGTAACTGGAAAAGATTTTTAGAGCTTTACCCCATCTGAATGAAGGTAAAAAGAACCCATTACATGGATGGGCGCTGGTGTGCACATGGAGACAGACCAAGATACCCACAACTGACAGGCAGCATTTCATTGTCTTTTTAAACACTGATTTCACTTTTACTGAGAATCACGTGATCTGCCTCCTTTGCTTTCTCAGTTGCCAAGACTTACACTTCAGCTCTTAAGCTTACGAAACAACTTGAAATTTAATGGTACTGAGTAGCCACATTGATTTGTCAGGAGCTAAAGAAATAAGTAATTAAAGTTTATCCATAGTACATGTTTAAAAAAACCCACCAAAACCAACTGCTTGACCACCTGGGTATATTTTTTTCCACCTCTTAACTAAACACTTCAATTATCTCTGAGATAGCGTAGTTTTTCTGATACTGTGGTATTGCTCTGTTGAATTTCCACCACTTGGCACATGTCACCTCCCTGTCATCTGAGTTCACAAGCAACCAAGGGAAACTTGTATTTACTTACTGGAAATCCTGGGGGGCCTGGTGAACCTGGGGGACCTTGATGACCTGGTGATCCTGGATAGCCTCTGTCTCCTGGTGGCCCAGTAGGACCCATATCCCCCTTTTCTCCTGATGGACCAGGTTTCCCTCGTTCGCCTTGTGGACCTTTGTCCCCTGGAATACCCTGATCTCCCTATGTAAAATAAAAGCAGAAAGAAAACTGTTACACACACTCTTAACAAACAAGGAAAAGTCACCCAAGGACGCTAAAGTGAAAATTCTTCCCTGTTCAGAAACAGATTTTATGAGTCATGCTGGGAAGCTGATTTTACAGGCTAACCCTTGTCTCTGAAAACACAGCAAGTAATGTTTTGTCTTCTTACACTTTTAATATTGAAATGAATGACAAAAAAGAAAAAAATAGCTTGGCTTTGTAACCCATTTTTCAAGGACAGAACTTGGGTGCAGAAAGCTTATAGCCTTTATACAAGGACCTAGAAATGTCAAATTAAGGCATAGGTAGAATTTAGGTGCTCAAATTCCACCAGGCACAAGCCATCAGGCTTTTTTTTCTGTAACTTTCCCTAGAAGCCTAATATTTTATTTCTGCATTTACACAAAATTTCAGTTAATCAAAGAAACAAAAAATAGACAAATCCATTTATAATGAGTGAATTCCTTGCAAACAAAATAAATTAAAGGTCAATGGCCAGCAACAGCTTCAATTGTGGCTGAGATGACATTGAAATTACATGTTTTATTTGTGAGGAATTAAATCTTTTAGAGTGACTTAATGTAACAGCTATTAGTTCACTGAACTACAGCTGTGGAGCAGAGTGCCACAAGTCACACACTCGGATTGTTAACGAACAGCTGGCAGTTCTTAAGGGTCACTGACTGCCCTTGCTGCACCACTAAAGCTCATGTTAGGCTCCACCATAAGCAGCAACCACCACCAAGAGATGACTGCATCATTACTAGACGAATCCAGAATCAAATTTATGAAGGGTGAACCAATGGAATTAATTGCATTCTTAATTTACAGCAAGTGCTGGTAAACTCTATTCAGATCTGAAACGTCATTAACTGATAAAGCAATAGAAGCGTAGTTATATTCCTAAGTCATATTTACATGACATATAAATACTGAAAAAGAAAGAAAGACAGGTAAGGATGCAAGCAGGACGTCGTATCACATTTTTATCATCTATCTGTCCTCCAATCTGTATGATTTTCAGTGAGGTAGAGTTTATTACTGACGATAACTAAGCTTCACTACGAAGACCGCTGTAACTTGTGATGTTTTATTGCATTAGCTGAAACTAAAAACTTCCCATGGGCTGCAGTTTAGGAATGGACTGCTCCAGTGTGGGTCTCCCATGGGACACAGATCCTGCCTAAAAACCTGCTCCCGTGTGGGCTTCTCTCCATGGGCTGGAGGTCCTGCCAGGAGCCTGCTCCAGTGTGGGCTCTCCATGGGCTGCAGCTTCCTTCAGGGCACATCCACCTGCTCCAGCATGGGGTCCTCCACAAGCTGCAGGCAGATGTCTGCTCCACCATGGTCCTCCACGGGCTGTAGGGGACAGCCTGCCTCACCACAGTCTTCTCCACAGGCTGCAGGAGAATCTCTGCTCTGGTGCCTGAAGCACCTTCTCCCCTCCTTCACTGACTTTTGTGTCTGCAGAGCTGTTTTCCTCGAGTTTTCTCACTCCCCTCTCCCAGCTACGCAGCATTTTTTACCCTTTCTATCACACAGGCAGTACAATGTCACTCGTAGGCTTAGCTCTGGCCAGCAGCAGGTACACCTTGGAGCTGGCTGGAATTGGCTCCCTCCGACATGGGGGTAGCTCCTGGTACGTCTTCACAGAGGCCACCCCTGCAGCCCCCATTGCCAAAACCTTGTGCCATGTAAACCCAACACAATCTGTGCAACTGCTAACATGACCACATAGTCAGGGCAGTCAGTGTGACATGGAAACAAGCTCAGTGTGATTACATTCATCGTGTTTCTCTTAAAAGACCTATCCTGCCAATACTGCAGACACCTATTTCCAGTTTTAATTTCTCAGCAATAATACTTCGGGCAAAACTCTAAATACGCAGCATATGAATAATTTCCAGCAAACACATAGCTAATTCAGCTATTCAGTAGTAAAAAAGGACAAGAAACGAAGTGATATCCAAAAGACACTTGTAACCCTTGTTGAAGACTCTCAAATTTTCAACAGTCAACGAGAGCAGGAAAGGGAGAGTATGTGCATTGGGGGAACTGGAAAGACTGATGTTCTGATGGAAGAGGCATACTTTTTCAGGTTTCTATAAACTTTAGGATTTATAGGGAAAAGTGTTCTGTCCTGCATACAGCTATTGTATCAGGACATGTATGGCAACACCATGAGAAATTCAGGGCAGAGGAAGGAGTCTGACTGCGAAGCAGAACTTTTGCAGTCTGCAGGAGAGAGGCTCTTTCCTGGCATTAACAAAATTTTTGCATCCAACCTCCATCTCTTACTTCACTCATAGCAATCTGAAACATTAAAAAATTGAAGAACAACTCCTGTTCTACCATGTTATTGCAAAACTTGAAATGGGTACAGACGAGACTTTCTGGAGATTGAAGTCCAGCATAGGGAGCTACTGAACACACCGTTTTGTCCGATAGTGCTTTCAAATGAGACCACACAGACATGCATGCACCCACATATATGAAAAAAGCTGTCTGAAGATTACTATACTTACAAGAAGCCTTCATTAAAAAATTACTGAAGGTGTAAATATTCATATATAATTTCTCATTTTTATAATCCTGCAGAGCAGGTATAGATAGCTCTTCTATTAGAAATAAAGAAAAATGAAGGTTTCTCTAAGACCATGTGGTGCTATGACAGTGTGAAGCTGATCCTGGAATTGCTTTTCTAAACAATTCCCATCTTACAGGCTGCCAATGTATAGGAGGCTGATCAAATACTACAGCCACTTTTCAAACAAGTGGTTTTTTTAACTGCCTCCAGTGTTTTCTTTGTGTTTGGAAGAATCTCCTTGTAAAAATTCATAAAACTAGGTCGTATCTTCTCCCAGATTCCTCTTCTAACTCTCCTTCATTACAAATTGTACAAAACACAAGGTTGGACATCTGCATTTTGTGATCTCTGCCTACGGTGCTGATTTATAAAGTCCTCCTCCTTTCTAATGTTCTCCCATCTCTTGCGTTTAATCTTGCACTAAATTCTGTGCAGAAGGAATTATTATTTTGCCTGGGTTTCTACATGCTCTAGTCCAGCGCGCTCCCAGTCTGTGATCAAGGTGTGCAGATAACAGCAATAAATGAGCCAGCCACCAGCACTTGTTGAAATGACTTGAAAGGCGTAATTCTGACTGGTATAAACCACCTATTTTCAACTGGGTTATCACGCAGTTTATGAACTGATAATAACAGCAATGTTTAGTGAAAGATTGTATAAGCTTATTTCAGCCCAGGGGATTTCTTCCTTCTTAAAGCAGATTCTACAAGGATATACTTATATTAGACATGAAAACCTAAAGAGTTTTATTCTGCTCTTCCTATTTTGCTGTTTCTCTTTTCTGATATTGCAACATCTGGTCTCAAACTGAAGGAGTACACAGTACGGCAGTAATAATAATGGCTGCAAGGAAACCTTGACAGTGTTATTTTCTGTAATCACTGCAATCTCTCACAGATGCAGGTCTGTAGTACTTGATCCAGAGGAAAAAAGAAAAAAAAAAGTCAACTTCAACTTCCTCACTGATCTCTTATCCAAGATACAGACTTCTACTGTGTATTTTGCTGTTATTTCTTAGGCACATATCCCCTTGTTTTCAATAAACCTTCTCTTTTCCTGCAGAATTGTAAGAAACAACTGACAGCTTTCTGAAAACCATTCAGACACTGCACTGGGCATATTTATAACTAACTTTCCTGTTATAAAAGGCTGTGCGAGATTTTGATGGTCACTTGAGACAAAAATACTTCTGGAAATTTATTTTTTTTTAACATGTATTTTCTGGTCAGCAGATTAGAGAAGCGATTGTCCCCCTGCACTTGGCACTGGTGAGGCTGCACCTCAAATCCTGTGTTCAGTTTTGGGCCCCTCACCACAAGAGGGACATTGAGGTGCTGGAGCGTGTCCAGAGACGGGCAACGGAGCTGGGGAAGGGTCTGGAGCACAAGTGTTATGAGGAGCGGCTGTGGGAGCTGGGGTGGTTTAGTCTGGAGAAAAGGAGGCTCAGGGGGGAACTTAATGCTCTCTACATCTACCTGAAAGGGGGCTGTAGGCAGGTGGGTGTCAGTCTCTTTCCCCAAGTAACAGGTGACAGGACAAGAGGAAACGGCCTCAAGTTGCACCAGGGGAGGCTTAGATTGGATATTAGGAAAAATTTCTTCACAGAAAGGGTGGTCAAGCATTGGAACAGGCTGCCCAAGACATAGTGGAATCACTGTGCCTGTAGGTATTTAAAAAACACGTAGATGTGGTGCCTGATGACATGGTTTAATGGTGGACTTGAAGTTCTGGGTTAATGGTTCAACTTGATGATCTCAAAAGTCTTTTTGATACCTAAATGATTCTATGATTCTTTGATACTATATAGTTCTTTTATTTATATTTATGCATTTATTTATTTCACTCGAGCTAGACTGTGACACATTTGCAAGCGATCCCAGAAGTGAGAGCAGATTCAGGCACCTGTGACTTCTCTCAGCGCAAGCCGTATTTACATCTACAGCTACTCATACATGTGTGTATGTATGTACTCTTGTCACCGATGAGACTGGAATAAATGCACCCTCTTCTTTTACCCTGAAGCTTCCCAAGTTTCACTCCAATGAAGCAAGCTAAAGCTGTGTCTCTGTTTCTCACACACTTTTTCAACATCCTTCTTCCTGTCAGTATGTTTCAAGGTCAAGGCCTTACAGGTCCAGGCTCCTCTTCTGGTTGTATGCGCACTGTACTATTTGCAGGGGATAGGTTGTGATAGCAGGGATAGTAAGATAGGTATCTATTCAGATAGGTTGACACTGAGAAGGTGAGGCTGAGCAGTGTAAGGCAGTACACAGTATGTAAATAATGTGGTAAAAAACCCAAACAAGTATGAGGTAAAATAAGAAGGGTCTTGTATTTTATCTATGTCCTTAAAAGGCAGGAAAAAACACTGCAAACTTAATTCTTCTAAGGGACAATTACTGTAATAATGGTTAAAACCTCATGTCTCTTCAGTGTCATAAAGCAGCATTTAATTTTCCAGATTACACAGGGAGGTGCTTTTATGATTCATCAAATAAACGTGGTATCAATTGGATTAGGACATCAGGGCTTTAGCAACGTTATAACAGGAGCAGAGTATGTGCTAGGATTTCCTTTGCTGTAGTAAAATAAAGATCATCTCTCACCTCCTGTAATGATTCCTATCCACCACAATCTTGGTACCACAAACAGAACTGTCTAAATATTTTGGGAAGCAGTAAGGTACTGCATTGGCATTCCTGCTGCTTAAGTGTAACAAGCTTGTTTTATATAAAACACGATTTGTGTTTGCGACGTACAAAGATCCCAGGTATGACGATGGAGCAAGCTTTATAGCTCTTGCAAAGTCTGACAGTACGACAACAGGATTACCTACTATCCAATTTTCAACCTACTGATCAGTTTACACTGTCCAGACCAACTGTGTCAGAAAGTCTATAACGTGTTTTTCTTCTAGATGCAGAAGCCAATTAAATTCTAATTCCTTGAAGCAGTGTCTAGGACTAAACCTCTTAGTTGTTTACAAGCCTGCTTGAAATCTACAGATAATTAATCTCTTGGTTTTGCACTGGTGAGGTGCTTAGATGCTTAGTAAAAAGAAAAAAAGTTATTAAAACAAGGGACTTACACGTTCTCCTTTGGGTCCTCGGTCTCCTGGTCTCCCCACAGCACCCTGAAAAATTGTTTTTGAAAAAAGATAAACATGTCACTTAAAGGCTTTTTTGTGTAGTTATCCATTAGCAGAACTGAAAGCAACTGTCTCGAATTAACAGTTACGGTATCTGTGAAGAATAAAATACACTAGTATGCAAAATCATGTTTTCCTACCGGAGGACCTGGCAATCCATCTTTTCCATTGATTCCCTGTAACAAAAAACAAAACACAAAACATTTTTTTAACAAATATGCCTATATTTATGTTTTAAAAATATATAGGGTAAAGCTCAATGTGCAGTGCTGGCATTATTACATATTCTGAAGCTGCAGAGGCAGCAGTTTGTGTGGTTACAATACAGAAATACAAATACTTTTGAGACACATGAAATAACAGAGCTCATGGTGATACTGAGCTGCAAGCACATTAAATCTGAGCTGAGAGCAGAGAAAAAAAATATCTTTGGCATCAAGATGCACATTAACTTTAATGAGCACACTTTAAATGACAAGTTGTATGGAAATTCTGCAAATGTGGAACGTGGACCTGTACATGCACTCTTCCAGTCCCAGCTTAGTCATTATACAGCCACAGGAAAGATTTCTCTTATTCCAGATATTAACCCTGATGCCCCATTATCCTTCTGCTGTTACAGCAACTATGCCTTAATAGTAAGTGGCCAGATCCATTCTTTGGTCCTTAGGACTTGTGGCACTGCACAGTTTCAGCCTCCTGGGCTAAACATATTTCCTTCCCAAAAGAAGGTGGTCTCACTCATACCACCTGCTGGAAGCCGTCCCAGGCCCACATTTATCCCCCAGCATGGAATGCGGTAATCATCTGAGAATGCTAGCTGGTGTGGGCCAAAATAATGTCAGAGAATATGTTAACAATTGTACAATGCCAGATAATTGCAAGATAAATACTCTGGCACTGTTTAATTTACTAGGATATACACGGATCTGTAAATGGAGCAAAGTCACTGCTATTTCACTGAGTGAGGAGGAAGGACTTGCATGAGCAAAGGCATAGGAATATTTCCTTCCTTCTCACATTGCAAAGTGGAGTTTTGCACAGATTAGGCGCCTTGGGCCAATTTGCTGCTGAAGTTACAGAAATTCTCTTCTTTCAAGACAGAAGCATAAAGTGGACAAACTGAAATGGTCTGCTTCTCATGCCTGTCCCCAAAACGCCAAGCTCTGGGGGAGATACTGAGTTCTGTGCTATCCTAGCTGAACACTTCTAGAATATAAACTAGGTTGTTTTAAAGCAGCTCAGACAGTGCTGACTACACAGCTGTCACACTTCTATTAAATAAAGAGTTCAGGTTAGACATATCCTAAGTGAATAGTAAATGCTTCAGTTGCAGGGTTGCATCATGTGTATATAGAAGAGTTACAAAGTTTATTCAGAGTCACGAAGCACACGCTTCTCTATCTAAATGAAACCAAGAAGGTATTTTGTTCAACCCATCCTTTATAGACTGTGTTGAGTGTCTGGGTTAATATTCCACTGCTGAAAAAATAAGATGGGACCCTTTATGTCAACAGGATCCAAAGGACCCTCCTAAGACCTTTAAGGGCAACATCTCAGTAACACTAACTATTAAAACATCACAATACCAGGAATTCTTGACTGGATGGTTAATATTGAGCACTGTAGCATTAAGTGTTCTTCAGATGTTACCTAGCCTAACAGAAAACAGGATGTAATCTCATTTCTTTTGTAACTTCTGATAAACTAAGACACATCCTTTTGTAATTAATGTAAATATTGAGTATAAAATTGCTTACTGGTTTTCCTTGTGGCCCTTCTGGCCCAGGGAAGCCTATATCTCCTATCGGTCCTCTTTCACCCTAAGAGAGAAGAAAACATGCATATAAATCTGCATGTAAAATCTTGCATTTGGTGTTTGAAATTTTTGTGTATTATCATAAGAATCCAGAACTCAAATCTGTACTTACGGGTTCCCCTGGCATCCCTGGGGACCCGGGAGATCCTGGCTTTCCCTGGAAAAAGAGAACATGACATTCAAATTACTAGGAAGCAAAAAATAATTTTTCTTAGGTCACAAATAAAAGAGGATAAATATTTGAGTGAAATATTCATATTACTGCTCATTACATACTTTAAGAGAAGAAGAAATATTTTACTAGATCTTTTTAAATATTTGTGGCATGTTAATCTGGCTGTTGCGTACAACATAACTCAATCCCCTGGTCTTCTTTACCCTTTCTCTATACTGAGATAATGACATTTACAACACCATGATTTCATTCTTGAGTAGTCATAGTCAGATCAAAGTTTATTACTGTATATGCAAAATCAAGATTTTTTTCCTTCAGGTATGTCCTAGTCCTGATTTTTTTTTAAAGTGAGTTTATTACTGATTTAATGCCTTTTGCAAACTTTCTTCACGATTTTCTTGGGCACTTTTATTGTCATTTTATGTTCGGCCTGCCAGAATTCATAATCCTTTCTCATCTCATCATTTAGATGGTGATTTTAAATGCCTCTAATAAATTATGCCTTGCTTTCAACAACCTATCTGGTTCAGCCCCAACCAAGAATCTATTACCCTGAATCTGCATTTCCCAGAAATATCCTTAGACCAGATCCTCAGCTGCCTTGTACAAGTGAGGGATGTAACACATCAATGCCAGTGACAACTTCAGGAACAACAGGACTGAGGATCTGAGTTGAGGAAATAGGCATTGGTGGTAATTCTTGCAGAATTTCAGCCCAGGTTTCCCTGATAATCTCACTCAGCAGAAAGCCAACGCTAAAATGAGATTTATATTACCAAATGGGAAAAAGGGGCCACTATTCTATCTAGGGAATAATGCCAGGCAAGGTGGACAAATTCTCTTCCAGTAAGATATGTGGATATGTTTCAAAAAATCTTCCTAGACTACTAAACATATTCTCTCTCATGCATCTAATAATTTGTTAATTAAAACTTCTTAGTGTAAAATGTTAAAGCAAATAATTTGAGTGGTTTTTTTTAGAATTAAATGTAATCAACAGAATGTAACTGCATAAATGAGGAAGGGAACTCATTAAATTATTTCATATCCAGCTGGAACAGAGAGCAACAAGAATAAGCCTTGAAACATATCCAGTGGGTACTACACAAAACAAACAATTGTGAACACCCTAACTGGTAACTGCATTATTGATTCACAGCATGAAATATATTTCAGAGTAACAAACTTTGAAACTCTTACAGAGGCTGTACGACTCCGAGAAATACTTCTCTTTTCCCCTTAAGTGTGCAATTTTACTTTGTTTTAGGAGAACATAGCTAAATTAAGCTATTTAAGCTGATGTTCTCTCTTGGAACATACAGTAAATAGACTAAATCAGTGGCTAATGGAAATGGGAGTGCATAGACAAAAGCTTTTCTTTATTTCATGAAACACATTTATAATTTAAAAGCAGCTCCTGAATGTATTGGTAGCTGCCCAAATTTAATAATAAATGTATTTGCATATAAATAACTCCATATTGCCTCCTGAAATATGGATAGATTTTTTTATTAAACTGTGAATACAATCTAAAGAAAAGTTGTCTTCATTTCCTTTAGGAACACAAATGAATAATTGTAATTATATTAGTTACACTTACTTTCACCTACAACCAAGTTTTTTTATGACTTTCAGGAACTTCTGTGAATATCACATGTAAATAGCTGACAAAGCATTCCCCTAAAGTAAATATTTTATCAACTTGATTGCAACCCATGAGGATCTGCATATAACTAACGTTCGTAATTTTAATTTGTGATAGAAAGATGCTCAGAAATTCATGTATGCCCAGAAACACAGAAAATGTCTTTATATTAAACTGAGGCAATGAGAAGAATCTCATATACTTTCTTACCTCAGTATAAGCAGCTTCAAATTCCAGCTTTATCATGTATTGACACCATTCCCTCCATATTATTACATTATTCCCTCCATATTATTATTCTAATAATAATATGAACCCTCAGTGGTATTAAAACTCTAATCTCTTTAGGAAAAACACATAATTTTCCATATCTACCTATAAAACATTAGCCAAGAACTGGTGTTCCATAAACAGTTATCGAGATTACAGCTCAGCACCTCATTTGACCTGTTTTTTCAGCTTCTAATAAACTGAGTTTTCTTTAATGAATATACATACCGGTGCCCCTGCTACTCCTGGTGTGCCAGCTGGTCCACGGTCACCCTGAAGAAAAGATAAATCTATACTTAAATGGTAACACTCAAAACAGAAATTTGTGTGTGGATTCCCATTAAAGCCTGAAGAAGGATTATTCAATGAAATGAAAATGAGGACAAGATCCAGCCTTTGCTGAATGCTAATATTTAGCTCTGCTACTGACTCATTTTACGGACTTGAGCAAGTAACTTAAATCCTTTGTTTAGTTTCTCTTCTATAATGTCATAATTTCCATGCTATCCCTTATACTCTGTTTGAAGCTTTCCTTGAAAAGGGATGCAAAGCGCCTGACTTATCTGTAGCATTCCAAATAATCATTTGTGGTCATGACAATGACTACAATTCACATAGGGTGATTCGCTATCACATCAATGTCCCCGTATTTCAGATATAACTTTCAAAGAAGTTTTCGCCTCCCTGCTATGCAGTCATCCATTTGCTGCAAGACAGCATCCTCAATCTGCTTGTGCCGTGGTCCTTCCAGGGCAAAGTTTCTCCTTTTAGCATACAGCCAGCTTCATCTATGCTTTAAGCTAAGACAATGGTTTTTCTGCTGGAGCTGATGAGTTATGGGCACAAATTCACCTTTTTCTCTTGAGAGGACTATAACCCAAAGCAGACAGACAGAGCTCGCCAATGGGAAGACCCTACACAATGAGATTTGCCGTAACTCGCTGCTGACACGTATTGGTCTGTAACAGTACACTCTGCTAGCGTAGCGCTGGTTAGAAATGTAAGAAAAAAATCAGGCACCTACTTTCTATAACCATGCCAGAAAAGTCCTGGCACAGTTAAAGCTATACTAGCAGCGGAATAGTTTGTGAGTGGAGTTTACGTTACCTGGGGCTGCTTTGCAAAAGCTCCACCAACATAATGCAATGATAATGCTGGGAATTAGAAACACTTTGTTACACAGATGACAAGTGAAATGTCTGACCTTGTGTCTGGATGGAGAAGCTTACTTAAAGGCCACAGTTCAACCTCTCTTGCTCTGGAGGCTAAGAGAAGTCACTTAATGCAAGTTCACCCCTCCGTGAGGAACACAACGTGCACCTCAGGAACACTTGAGCACTGAATGTCTGCGGCAGGGCACTGCACTCTGTCCCTGTGGTTATTCTGGACCCAGAACTTGTATCATGGTGTTCCCCCTACATGTCAGCTCTGACAGTGAAGCTCAAAATTCCTAACGTTCCCCTTGCAACTTTTTTTCTTTTAAGGACTATTCTGGTCCTTTCAGCAATGTGATTTGCAGCGTGGCTGCACAAACCAGTGTATCCTCACAGGTGAGGGAAGGGACATTGCACCCCAAGGGCACAAAGTTTCTTAAGCCAGTTCATGAAATTATCGTGAAATTACAGCCAACATTGTCTGTGGAAGATGGCATTCTGTTACACAGAGGTACCTAATAGTTTTAAATTAAAAAACTAGCATGCACTACACTGTGGGGACTGGCAGCAGACTCTGGGACTCTGCTCATTTATTTGCACCAGAAATGTGGAATTTTGACCAAAGTTAGTTATGGAAAGGGTATATTTTTACTTTGTGAAAGGGCCAAACACTCACTTAGCTTGTTTATACTACCTGATCCAATATTTATTCCCTTTATTTAATTCTTGTCCTCACTTTGTTTCAGTTAGACCTGTGTTTTTAATTTAGAAATCAGACTAGTCTTTAATTGCTTGTAAACTGTAGTCTTCCAGAGATAGAATCATCTCATGTAATTTAAACATCTAGTACAGACATCCATCTTAGATCCTGTGACTCCCCATTCTGCACAAGTAGGAGTAATGCACAGTGGTATCGGAAGTGAAACTTTTAATTTACATTGCTTTTTGATGAAACACAAGTTTCAGTAAACTATTTTTGTATGAGGTCATTGAATAACACGTAATTCAAAATGCTGATAAATATTCCATTTTCAAGAAGTATTTACTTTTTCTTCTTAAATTTAGAAGCTATAAACAAAATCAATCTGTTTTCACTGATAGAAAACATAATTTACAGATATTTTCATTTCTCCACCAAGTTTTTTGTACTTTGCAACACTTAGCAATTAATACCAAAATCTTGAAATTTTTAGCATTTCGTGACAAGCATTTCTCTAAATTCGTATCAGCCTCCACAACTAGTAAATGAAAGGCTGAAATATGCCACCGGCTGAAGGAAAAGATCATTTCCTAGCACTGGAATGCAGACGAACTACAGGAAGGAGCTGGAGAATATGATACGGTTCGGGATGTGCTACACTGGCATCACACATGTAGTATGGAGCGCAAGAAAAGCAAACCAGAAACAAGGGGCCTTTTTTAGAATAATGAGTAACAGCCAGAGAAGAGAGATTTTTGCTCACTTTGTAGCAGGATGCAATACAACAGGAACTGTAGGGAATAGTCTCTCCCTCTATTTCTACTCGTCTATATTTTTACACTCATCTGAAATAGTCTTTTTTCTTTTGTATGGATGTCTTGCATGCACTAAGTCTAGAATGATTCAGGTATAAAATTTTCTTCAGATCTTTAACTATGCTGTAAGTCTTAGAACATGACAGACTGTTAAGCATAAGAAAATGTTCAATAAAGAACTAGCGACCATACTTAGGAACATGTTAACTATATTACTATCAAGTAATAAATATATAATTTAGTATATGGTTGTGTTCTGCCAGATTAAGAAAACAAAATATTACAAGACCTCCTACACACAATTTTCAATTTGAGGAAAATGAAGTTTATGTTGGGTGAGTATATGCTTTAGATCTGCGTAAAGCAAAAAAAGGAAATACATATAAATATGCAAATATTTTCCACACAGAAACATTAACTTACACAAAAAAATTCAAACAAGATTTCAGGAAACGTTTAGCTGCAGATAGCTGCCACTAAGAAGCCATGATTTCTTTTTAAGAGTCCTACCTTTTCACCTGGGAGTCCTTCCAGTCCTGGTAATCCCATTGCTCCTGGGTCTCCCTGATTTTTTATTTTTTTAAAAAATTAAAGAGAATTGCATACGTTAGAATTTCCATACTCTACATGAGAAATGTCGAACAGCAAGGAACCGCAGATTCTTTAACACGAGATTAGTAAAACAGCTAACCAGTTATTAGGAGAACAGATTTTGTTATGCCTCGTTTTAGTTTACTTTTAGTTTAATCTGCGAATTAAGCTTTTCCTAGAAGCACTGTCCAAATATTTGCAACGACAATCTGAATTCTGATGAAGCATGTAATCCGGGAGACTGCCCTCCAGTGTTCTTGCAAGCCAAGGTCAACTCTAAAGTACCTGCAGGCCACGGAGCCCAAGGGTATAAGCATAAGCTGTCAACCAGAGAACCAACCTCCAAGCAATTCTGTGCTCTGTTCCCTAAACAAAGCTTACTCTGCAGCAAGGGGCACACCAACTAGGTCCCTGTGTAGGTCTTCATGTTTGGAAATAAAACCAGAAACATGCTCCACTGAAATAATTTTAACGTGTAGAGTTTGGAGGCGCTTTTAATCCTTTTGCTTTTTTAAAATAAAATAGGTAATTTACCACAGAGATTTAAACTACAGTCAACAATTTCAGCATTTCAGTAATTCTCAGTTAAATAAAAAGCCACAGCAAATTCCCATCTGCATTTCATGAAGTCTCTTACAGATCTCACTTTCCACACCTAAGCTCTGTTTGGGAGATGGTACTTCCTAAGCAGGAAGTGCATGCTGATAGAGAAAGATGTATTCAGCTTCTAGGCATTAAGGTGAAACAAAAAAGAGCTTTTGTGACTTCTTCTGAAAACAGATTAATCAACTATTTCAGGAAACTACCTCATAACTCCATGTTTGTCTGTCAGTGCTGAGGGGTTCTGTTTTGGATTCCTTATTGTCCTTGAGGAACACAGTTTTCCCATTGGTTTATAGATCAAAGTTCGGGTTCTGATATAGCTGTCTTTCCATTAACACTTGGCAAGGAATCAGACATGACCCTAGGCCCTGCATGGGTTGGCTGAGTGGAGATTATGCACCAGGTCATGCATGATAGATTAATTCCTAGCCATCTCCTGAAAATATTACTTTCCCATACCACCTTGATCTTGGCTGCGTTAGTCTGACCTAGCTGCACTTAATACTGCTGCTGTTTTTGCATAGATACTGTTCTGTGCCTGCACTGGTGGGAAAAAAAGATGCAACGAAAAGGTACTGGCATGCTCCTTTCATGAGCAGAGACATTTCTCAGTAGTTTCACACTGACACTGAAGAGAAAAACTCCATGATAGGGACCCAAGTCAGAAGACATGAATCCTTCAACAGCAGAAGACACTCATTATCATAATTTTCCAAATACTGTGACCTGATGTGTTCAGACAAGACCAGTCTCTAGGGACATTTAAACAGTCTATGTGTTGTGTTTTGACCCGATACTTTAGTACCAGGCATCCAAGATGTTGACTGAACCATTTCCTTATTTATTTTGTCCAAGACTAACAACACAAAGACAGAACAGCAGCTGGAGAGGTCAAGTGTCAGCTCCTTGGTGGTTGAATGAGCTCTTGAATGTGTTAAGGAACTCCCTAAGTATTTCTGTGAAGTAGCAATTTGTTTCATGAGTAACAGACATAGCTGTTCTGTTCTTTACTGGAAGGGATGTGATTTTGTTTCAAAAATGATCTCTCCAACATTCTTCAGTTTCCTGATCTTTATCAAGTAGACAATTTATCAGCAGATCACAGGGAACACAGCCTGACTGGGCACAATTTTTATTCCTATCTCAGCTTCTACTGCTTTTATCAGCATATTTTTCTCAGCAGTTTCCATTAGCTGACACATGGTGCTCATCCTGATTCAGTCATACTGCCTGAAGTTTGAAACAGGTCTGCTAGACACAGATCTACCACACTGACCATGAAGGAGCAGTACCTGTTTCACTGCTTTGCAGTGTTGTGGTGCTGTAGCTACCACTATGCAGTTATGTGATGTTCCATAGACTTGAAAAAGAAGTACACAAATGTACTGAAATTTTAACTGCTGTGGAAGCACCTTCCAATTTTTAAAACAATATCCATTTAAAATTACATTTGTTGCTATCATACTTTCTGGGTATTTTCATTGACGTCCAGTCATCAAGACACAACACCTGCAAGTTTCAACTTTGTCACCTTCAAGGCTAGGATCTGTAGTGACAAATCACAAGCTAGTGACAAATACAGTTTCTCTATTATAAAGGCAAGTTGCATACACATGCCAAAGACTTTGGAAAAAATGCACACCCAGTCAGGATTTGGATCTACATTCTGCTGGTGGCTAGCTCTACGCAACTGCTCCAGTCTTGCACAAATTGTCCATTTGCATAATTTTTAAAGAAAGATCATGTGAAAAGGACATAACACACTACTTAAAGGAAAAAAATATCAAAAAGTTAAAATAGATACGCTTTTGAATGTCAGACTGTAGAGCTGCAAGATATAGTGGCTCCCATGACCATCATCAATTTGCTCACCAGAAGCAACGTGATCACACTGTAATAGTCATGCCATTTTCAAACAAAACACCAGCTTCTAGTTATTAGGAGCCATCACGATGTAGCACATTGTCCATTCTCCCTTATAATCTTCAAACTAAATGTTGAGAAAATCTAATAACTCTAAGGTATCTTCTACCTTTATTTCACATCCTTTATCCTTAGATATATCTAGCAGCAATATATCGGCATATATATATTTTTTTTTTTTGGCAGCGATGAATCCACAAGCAGTTAATAATATGTTCAGTCATTTGTTATATTACCACTTAGAACTATCTACCAGAAGTTGCAAAATTTGCAAGCCTGGCAATGAAAAGGGCTTTTTCAGAGGTACTGATTCTGCAGGAAGTAAGCTACCTGCTAAAGAACGTTAATGGACCCTTCCACCCTTGTGACTAGGATCATGTGTTGAACTACTTGGGGTGTTGTCTAACATGACCAAAAAAATACATACATACATACCACTCTGCCGGGATCTCCTTTTGGACCCTGTAAAGAAATGAAGTGGAAAAACATTTACAAAAGAACAGTTACACAATAAGATGACTTTTTTTTTTTTATTTATTACTGCATTATGAGTATAGTTTGCTTATGCAGTGTATTTAGAATCAGTATTAGATCCACCCCTCTCAGTTGAGTAATATAGTGTAAAATTTCAGTAACATTTGGTTTTTGTTTTGCTGTTCCAGAATACCAAGAATTGCTCTTGTGATCTGGTGCAAGCCCGTGACTACAAATGGAACATAATGTAATGCTTCATAGACTTTATAGAATCATTTAGTTTGGAAAAGACCTTTAAGATCATCAAGTCCAATTGTTAACCCAAGACTGCCAAGTCCACCACTAAACCACGTCCCTAAGCACTTACTGATGGCTACAACATTTTTATGTGGTTACCAAAATGACAATCATCTTAAAACAGTAGAACCTGCCTGTGATACTAACAAGACGGAGGTCCTAAATAAGTGCACAGCATCTTTGGCTCCACAGAACCAAAGCAAGAGTGTCCAGCTGCAAGGTGGCGCATCTGAACTCTGCAGCATGGAAGACACCAGCCCTGTACTACTGACACAATGTAATTCTTAGTTTTACACATTTTTTTCTTCACTGCAGCTGCATACAGTTAATCAGTAACAGAATTGAGATCAGAATTCAAGAACTTCTAATTTCCTGCACCAAATTTGATCTGTTACAAAACTACACCATCACTAACTATAAATATATATTACACATTTTAGGATATTAGGATACTTTCACCAAAGTGTCAAATACAAAATGATGTACCATTTTTGCAGCCTTTATTTTCTAGGGTAAAATACTTAAACTACTCTCCAAAATGGGCTAAAATGCTTGACGGACACATAAAATCACATACTTCATAATTTACTACATACTAATTACGTCCTTATGTTTTCTATCTTTCACATATAAAATCAAACTCCATGCCACTTACCAAAACTGCATGCAACTAACCAATCCTCTGTTACTATGTTAATTAACTATTAGAAATTACATTTCTGTTAATACTTACTGGAGGTCCTGGTGGACCTGGATAACTAGCAACACTTGCGCCTCCCTGTAACAGCAAGTTTAAAAGTTGAGTTGGGCCAAAATCAGGTGTTGATCAAAAAAAAAAAAAAAAAGCATTGAAGAGAAATACCTGGAGTTTATATAGGCTGCTCATTCCATTTCTTTCATTGTAAGGCATACCCTTTAAACATAAAAATCATGTAAGCATCACAACTATGAATTATAAAGGCAGAACTCTTACCCTGTTGTAGCCCCATAGCTCAGGAAAGCTGTGGTATCATTTTTGTTCTTGATCCGTTTTTCAAAGATTACAGACATTTCAGTAAGAACAAAAGATACATACCAATACAGCTTGGGACATTTTTTGATTTACAAAATCAGACACCTGTAAATCTTGGTGTATGTTACATTTTGGTATTATTATTATAATACCCTGGATTTAATTTGTGTTAGGTATCCAGCTAATTTGGAGTCCAGTGAGGTCCACAGACCCAAGCTGTCTAAATTACCGTAACAACACTGGACACCAAGGTTAACTCATTTGACGAAGTTTCTAGGATGGCTTTAGCAACCTGAACTTAATCAGTGATGAATCACAAGAAAAAAAAAGAATAGAGAATCCTTTTGCAAAAAGACATTGATGTCTTCTTGCACTATTAATATATATTAGATTAGCTGTCAGTTCTTTATATTACATTACATTTTACACACAGGCCTATTGTTCTAATATAAAATTCAAAATATAAAAAAAAATGTCTCACCGGAGGCCCAGGTGGTCCAGGTTTCCCAGGCGAACCTTCACTACCCTAGTACAGCAAGAAATTCATTGAACTAATTTACTGTAACTAATGTCCAGAGCTATTCCATACCCAAGCTATGATGACCACAGTGACAATAAACAGGAGATTCCAAAATCTCATCACTATGATTCAGTTAAAAGCACTGTATTATTTGGAACAAGTCTGCCAGAATTTTTCAGTGACTTCGTTGGATCTTATTAAACATATGTCAGTGAGACACTTTGGCTGCATATTTAAAACTATTAAGGCTACAGAAGTCAAGCTAAGTGTTCAAAGGCAATAATTAGCTCACCAGAAAAATGTAATTGTTTATGCTAGGGTAATTTCCAAATGGTTCCACTAATTGATAGAAACTGTCAGCCTCCAAAGAATGATTTGGTGCACTTCACAGGGAACAGAAATACTATACTTTAGAAAGGATATTACATGATCATTTCTAAAATGTGTTCTCCATATGAAGGAAGGAGGAGGAAATCACTCTGGCTATATTTCAGTTTACTTCATCACCCTTCAGACATCTGAATTTTGCCCTTTTTTACCGATGAGACACTAGTTCCAGAGCAGTGGCTTCTCATTCCCACCAGTACGTGAACTGTAAACAAGGAACTAACAAAGACTTGTGTTTTGCATTCAGTTGTGTAGAAAGGAAGTAAGTGTGGTAAATTTTTGTTACTATGGTCTGCAAGGAGACAGGTCTCAATTAGTCTTTATACTGACATGATTTCAGAGTTTACAAAATAGTATCCTTTCTTACTCATACTAGAATCAAGGTTTTGTAGAGTATTAGTAGGATCACATACATGGATGTGGCAGTGCTATGCCTGGAAAACTCCAGGCTAAAGCTGAAAAAAATTTCAGAAAAGTGTATTCATATACAAAATGGAGAACTTGTCCCAGCAAAAAAATCGCAGCAGACTAAGTTTGTGCCTGGTGTATTTCACTGATCTGAGGTTCCCAAGAAATTAATGTGACCTCTTACTTATAATGGATAATACTGACTGCTTGATAAAAAAACCACATAAAACATTGATAAAAAACACTGCTATAACAGTGTGAATTAAGTATAAAGGAAATACATATTTTTGCAGAATAACTTCTATTCCATAACTTTCACTACTTGTGAAGCCCTTTTGAAGTATGCAATTACTTTTGACAATACTGGTAAAAGAATGAGAAGCACAGCAAGTAGTAACTAGTCTCATAAATATACTATCTCACAAATGTATTTTCACTTTTATAAATCTTATATAATATGTGATATTTAGAGTTCATTCTCTAACTTACATACTCGACAAGTACTACGCTTCAAAATACAAGCCCAGACGTATGGCATCTGTTTGGGGAAAGTAATTGCATGAAGACACAAATAAAAATGAATTTGGAAATGTACATCAGGTTCTTGTTTGCCATCTCTGTTAAAAAAACCTGAAACATAGGAGCATAAGGGGATTGCAGAACCTTCACAGATTTTTACCAAGACTAAAAAGAAAGAATACCTTTTCGCCTTTTGACCCTGCCGGACCAGGATGTCCAGGTCGTCCTGTGACTCCCTGCACAACACAGTATTGGTTTATATTAGTTAAGAAACAATGAAATACAGTATTTTTGCATTGCGGTTTAGTTTTTAAAACTTGTACTTTCTGAAGGTGATTGAAACCTAATCATGCTGCTCCTCCAGGTTTAAATATTTCTCTTCTGTTTGATGCAGCAGCTGTGTCCTTCTGATAAGCCCTTTGAAGGGTAAAACTCATGTTTGTGGTTGCATTTTCACCTTGGCAGACTAAATGCACTGACCTTAACTGGCACCTCTCTATATTGCTAAGAATCATGTTTTACTGCTAAAATACCATTTTACATATTCCACATTAAACTTGCTAAATGTGTTACAACTTTTGAAAGAAGGGAAGCATTAGTACTGCCAGCAACCTAGGAATGAATAATGATCATACTAACTAATGTGATGCCAGCCAGTACGTAGAAAATAAAACTTAAAAAAGTTTCAAAGAGTTTTCCCAGAAATACCAACATTTTAAATTATATTTTTCAGTGACTTGTAATATCATCAGCTTATTCTCATACTTTTTTATTGTGAAACCAAGTGATTACTTGGTTTCAGCATTCAATGTTTATAGAATGCCTAGCTGGAATTATTTTTAGATTTTTATTACTAACATTATTATTGTAACTTGGGTAAGAATACATAAACAACTGTAATTTTTCACGTTGTAAGTCATGTAACCTCACAGACTCGCTAGTAATGACAAAACTCCAAATCCGTTTAAGTTGCATAAACTTTGAGCTCAGACAATGACAGTATTTTCAGCAACATCAGCTCACAGCATAGTTTCTTTTATTAGAGCCAGTATGGGTAAGATTTTATTACTCTTCAAAAAGCCAAAAGAAGCTAAGAATATGAAGTTTTGCTTGATAGTTATAGCAACCTCTGCAGAGATACATTAGGTCACAGATGACACCACACACTTACAGATGGTCCACTGGGTCCTGGCATGCCTGGCAGTCCAGGAGCACCTTGAAGGCCCTGGAAATTAAGAGAGCATATGTCTTATTTCCTTTCCCACTTATACCTCAAAAACTACTTATATTCAGCATGTCCAGCAGTGTTATAACTATATAATATAACTATATTAGAGTGTATTTTCATCTACAAGGTTGGCATTAGTTTTAGGAATGAAAAAAAACACCATGCAGGAGAGAGATCATTGAACAAAGTTAGAGGCAACTTCTTGCTCGACTGATAAATAATACTTGTACTTCAGCCTTTCAGATTGTTGCCTTATGTCCTATATATCTTTTTGGTTTTAGTTGTGCAGGTAAAAGCAAGACAACTTCTGCTTCTGGCTTCTCCTTAGAGATTAATTTTCTGTCATTAAAAGTTTTTTTTGCTGGTGAGAAGACATCTACTCAGACTTCTTAATGTTACCTGATGCTATCTATATGCAGTAATGCTTTCTGCCTGATATATAGATTTTGCCTTTTTGATAACAGAACATGACATTTTTCATGGTATTTAATGACCTACTTTCCTGCTCTTACTCTGCTTGATTGCCTGGAAATCGATGGATGCCGGTATCCACTTACAAAACACACAGGTGTGTGCAACTTACTACAGTGGATACAGATAGAATTTGAGACAAGTCTGCAAGCCACTAAAGTCTTTTCTCTGCCACACCAGGCCTAGGTGCAATTTCAGACATGCAGAAGTCATGTACTAATGAGAGCTAATTACTCTTGGTTCCCCCCATAATCCATGAAGGGAAACAGGTCCCTCCAAGCAGTGATTACTTTTATCTGTACAGGTGTAGAAGAATGGCTGCAGAAGCGTGGCCACGGAACCCCTGAGGGTCTGCACAAACCAGGCCTAGAGTGCACAATCCAGGCCTGAAATTAGACGTGTACTGGAATTAGAATTGTGCTGAAGTTAACAAGACAGCGGCCTTGATCTATTCTTGAATCCTGAGACCAAGAAACTTTATTGTAATAACAGGCCGTGGCTGTAACAAGCTGCAGCTGTTAGGGAAGACATGTGCAAGGCCAAGGGAGATGGGGAACGGAATGTGGATAAAGGGAGTAACAAACCGCAAGGCTAAAGCATAGCTAATGCAAATAGCTGCAAGGACAGAATGCTTGTTCCAATCATGATAATTAGTGGTGTGTGAGCAGCGCGTGCTTAGGGGCTAATAACCAATTATATGTTTGCTTTGGGAACATGCTTGTGTATTGAGGCTATATAAGAAGTGTTAGAAGCCAATAAAGATGAGCAAGATGCATAACTCATATTGAGTAATTTCTTGACTCCAGCAGACCCCTCTCCCAACATACAGGGTGCCTACCCTCTGACAGGAGGAATCACCTCAGAAAAAGTGTATTTCTCACGTTAAATGCAGTGTTTAAGAAGACATGGCTAAGGAGGTAGTCTAGAAAACCACAGCAGTGTGGAGCCCTGAAATAGGGCCTCTGAGGGAGAGACTGAGGGAAAAACTTCAGACAGAAATAAACCAGGAAAGATGCGGAGATGGAGACACACATTGATTTTCCCTTTCTTGCACCTATACAGAAGACATTGATCCACCTCTGCAGCTTTTCAGAGTGGCAATCCAACTGCTAATGTGTTCTCTGCTCATTTTTAATTACTTTGACTGTACAGTCACCCAGAAAATGAATACGAAGCCAAAGGAATATTTTCTGTAACTCTTATTACTGATGTTAGAAAAACCCTCCAACAAAGAGCTTCAAACAAAGCTTCAACAAAGATTAAAAGGCTGTTCAAAAGCACATGAAAGTTAATGAGCCTATATCAAAGAGCTTCAGGTGGGCTTCTCAATCTCTCTTCCCATTCTCATGCTAACCAAATCATAAAAATAAAAATAAATGCATTCTTTCAAAATTCATACATTTGTAAAAGAGTTGTTTTTAAACTTTGTAAATTCTTTCATGTGTGTTTCTGAAAATAAATTCACTTGCGCCCTCATAATGTCATAATCAAAAGCTGCTGCTAAACACTAAAGATGTCAGAGCTAAGCAGCTAACCAGTTATCAAACAGCAAAGCAGCATGTGAATAGCTAACTTACTAACACAGCACAACACCCTACTAAATCAATAATAATAAAAAAAATATTAGAATGAATGTACTCTGGAGTCCTTTAAAAAATAAATCAACTAACTGCCAGTTATAATCTTGCCTTTCCCTTACTACCTTTGTAATTGTCTCTAGTATCTCACTTGATTTTCAGCAGTTATATAGTATCTGAATAGTTGAAACTGTTTTACTAATGCCTCAGATTGTTAGGGTTGAATTGTAGAGGTACCCTACAGGGCACGCTAAGGATGTGTTACTTTCCCATTTATTTTTTAAGTAAAATTCTGCTCGGGCTTCGCTTATGGCTGCCCCATCATTTTAAGGTATATGTTCTAAATTAAGCTTTAGGAAGCACTTGCTTTTAAGAAGCAAAACCATAATGAGCTCTATAGATTGTGTGAAAACAGGAGGAAAAATAAGCATGATAATTTAATCTGACAATCTGCTAAATTCTGGGGCAAAGCAGTAGTAGGAATACATATCCAATGCTTCTGCTGCATCTTTCTTTTTCCTCATATAACTCTTGACTTTTAGAAGCCAAGGATCCTGATGAACACAGATTTTTTTTGAAAATGTTCTCTTTCGACTACTGTTTGAAAATTCTTACTATGTTACGGCCTTAGTGCCAAAGAAATGTAAAACACTCAAAGAATTACAAACCCCTCAATCAATAAGCTTTAAATTTTTTTCATATTTTCCAAGCATTTTCCCTTATAGCCAGCACTTTCAAATTACATGAGAGTAGTACGTATTTAACAGTGCCAGTTAAGTATTTTAGAATTTTGAAGTGTTTACAGAGTATTTTGTAATAGACTATTTATTTTAACCCCTTCAGTTGGCTAAGGTCACTAGGAAATTAATTTATTTACTCAGATTCATTTGCTTAATAGCTTCTGTTTTGATGATTATTTTTGGACAGAGATTGCTCTTGAACTGTTAAATGCAAATATTTCAATTTAAAATGAGAGCTATAGCAGCTATTTTGGATTCAGCACCACAAGTCACATGGCTTTTTTTTATTTTCCATAATGACATAAAAATAACTCTAAGAATGCAGTATATGATGCAAAATACTGTAAATACTTTAAAATCAGTCTCTTCAAACATTTTCCAGTTTCCACTTAATAGTAATTGCTGCTATTATCATTCCCATCAGAGTATTTGTCTAATGGAATGTTTTTGAAAGTGAATTCTAAAGAGGGACTAAAACAATGAAAGCAAATACGCTATAAAACATGAAGTGTTTTCTGAAAATATTTGGCATTTATCTATTCATTGCTTTATCCTATATTCTTAAAAACTAGCATTTAAATGTATGTAAGGCTTTAAAATACACAAATGAGCAAAAATCCTCAACCAAAACCTAAATAAATGTTATTTCATTGAATAATAGCACTTAATATTTTTGTAAAAATTCAGAATTGAGGGCTATTTATAGCAATACATAACTATCTCAGCGGTTTTAAAGAACAGACTAACATTCTGTGCATTTCATTCTTGGTCTAGATCTTTACTCAGGTTCAGATAAGAATGCAACCACTATGGAAATGACATAATTTTACCTCATCGCCCTTCTCTCCAGTCAGCCCAGGAAATCCACGTTCACCTTTGCTCCCCTGTGGAAATGTAGCATTCAAACAAATACTTTCCATTAGAGAACAATGAATTTCATGCTCTGTAGGGCATTTTAAGACCCACATTTAATATATGCTAGCATGAAACCCTTACAGCAAAAAGCTTTAAGATATGCTTCCCATCGAGGTGAAAAGAAATAAGTGGGTTTTACCTAGTAGGCAAACCAGCTAAAAGGCTTGATGGAGACATCTTTATAACAAAGAGCTTAAATGCAAGCAGAAACGGAGAAAGTACACTTCTATGGAATTAGGGTCAACTATAGCAGATATCTATATGCCAGACCATGTGGCATTTGATCTGATTACAGTGGAGCAGAATTTTGATTGATGTCAGTGAAACTTCATGTCTCATTGAAACAGATGGCTGCGTTACTCCCATGGGAACATGGTGCAAAGGCACAGGGCAGTCCAGCTGTTGCACACTTGAGGGAGATACAGGATGTTTCCTTCTTCATTGCAAGATTCTTGCGTGATTAACTCATCTAAAATAAACCTATAGATGTCAATGCATTACTGGACAGTCAAATCTGAGCTAGCTTTAATGGATGCAAGACACAGAAGAGCTATCCTGGCTTGGGACTCAATGTAGGCTATTTTGCTCACTTTTCTTAGAGGAAACGCAAACGAACAGGAAGAGGGCTGAACCATAAAAACAATTTGAAACTTCAGGCTGCTCAGATGCTACAGGGATAAAGATCAGAAAAAAAAAATCAAGACTGTCAGAGGTAAGAGTCTGGCCGCCTACTTTTAACAAGCAACAAAGCAATGCAAAGTACTCTTCAAAACTTACCTTTGGCCCTTCTCTACCAGGGATGCCTGGAGGACCTCTCGTACCAGGATCACCCTAAAGAACAGACAGAAAGCAAAGCGACAACCATTTTTGTGACATAGGCAGATGATCTGATCACACAGTCTGCTTCCTTCCTGCCTTTGTGACCATCTCTTCACTTTACCCCAAAGCCTTCTCTTCAGTCCTTTGTCTCTTCTACACAACATACTACTTCAGATATCCTTCCTTGTTTCCCTCCCCATCTCTCACACTCAAACCATGCTAACAAATTTTTAGCTTCATTTTGAGAGGACTCAAATGACTTCATTCTGGATAGCCCCAGACACACCTGCGTCTAGGTTTCTGCAAACCACCTTCCTTTTACGGATTAGGTTGAGATGAAGGTTACTTGTTACTCTCACCAGCTTCAAATCTACAATGAAAGTAAATGATTTCTGCTTTGTTGAGAGAAGCATTTTCCAGCTCCAGCTAAATTACAATCTTATAGAAGTGCTATCCACAAAACACAGAGAAATTAAGAATGAAGCATAAAGAAGCAGTATGAGAGAAATCATAAAGAGATAGAAGAGCACACAGAGGAGAAAGGCAATAAAATTATAAACAGACAGAATCAAGGAAAAGCTTAAAGAAAGACCTAAAAGAAATCAAATCTGGGAATCCTAAATACATATATTAATAAAGGGCAGTAAAATAGGATAATCTCTCTCCTCAGAAATTATGTGTGTTCCCCATATTGAAATCCTCCTGAGCACACTTTTCATTTTAGAATACTGCAGATCACTTCAAATTTCATTATTGTTCAAAATAATACCTTAGACATTCCAGACTATTTCCCCCATTTGGTATATTACAAATATTGACACTATAAAGTAAAGCAGAGAATGGAGAATATTGTAGCAATTCATACTGTGGACTGGATGGGCTAAACAGGCACTTGCTGGCTCCTACCTCATATACTGTTCAAATGTCACCTTGCAATATTCCTATAAAATACATTTTTTGAGTATTTTTTTAAAATGAAAAAAAAGTAAAATCTCAAAATTATTTTAGGCTAGCCGAGTAGGTCTGAATTGAACCTATAGAAACTTTCAAGTACATGTTTTGGTTTAAAAAGCATGCTTATAGTGAACAAAGATATTTAACCTCTAAATAGGTTTACCTTTAGTATAGCACCCATGTCTCCCACAAGTGGCAGTGCAATCTGAAATTAAAAAAAAGCAGCTGCAAATGGAAACTCAAAATAAAATTTAGGGTTTCAAATATAGTTAAATATCATTGTCTAACCAACCTAACAATGCAATTCTCTGTTACAATTTCAATTAAGGTCCTTATGCCATGACAACAGCACAACTCCAGAAAATAGTAAATTTGACTTTAACACAATAATAATATATTGTTGGTTTTGTAGCATACCAGCAAAAACTTACCACTACTGGAATGTCTCACAGACTATTCTCACCTGATTATCTTCATTTCTTTTCCTTCTGCTTTCTCCTAGGCTTTGACTCTACTGTGAACTGTTGCATATATTGTGGAGATTCCAAAGGTAACTTCAATAAACTAGTTCAGATACTGGGAATACTCCAGCTACAGCAACATGAGCAACGTATGCAGTGTTTTGTCCTGTCTTTAAACATTAAGAATTAGTGCAAAACTCTGTGGTGCCATCACTAAATTGCTACCAATACTAAAGGAAACCCATTTAAAGCTCAATCAATAGGTTTACACTGTACTGCAGTATAACTCAGATTTCCAAGTGCTGCCATTAAGTTCATATTTAAAGACTCCCTGTAAAAACCAATTGCGCTGGTTATCATCAGCTTAGCTCACAAATGGACTCTTCAATTATCAATGCTGCTTCTTGCAATTGCTAAAGCAAAAATAGCCCTGGGCGTAATATAAAATCAGACACACTCAAAATTTGTTATTGTTTTTGTTCAGTCTGTTTCAATAATTTCCATCTTGAAGAAGTAAAATAAAATGTAAACACTTTTGTAGCGTATTAGAGGAACTGTCAGTGGTAGCAATGGGTATCAAATACTAGCTCAAGAGAAGCGCTGCTGAATGTCCTTAACTATACATGTGATCAGGAGTAAACCATTTACAGGATAGCATCACCACCTTCGAAAGCATGCTGAGGAGTTTTCTTGGTTGAGACATAGCCACCTAACATAACTTAAGGACATAACCATGCAAGGTAGGAAGTCTATCCTCTGCACAAAAGTAATCTGCACATAGACAACATCACCTGCTCTTAAAAACCAGTAACAAGGCTTAAAACCAACCACCACATCCCTACAGAGCCCGACTTTTCATCCTCCTTGTGAAAACATTTTACAGATAGGCAGACTATTACCATGTCACCTGTTGGCCTTTCTGCTGGACTACACAAGTGTAATTTCCCCAGTTTTTCCTCTTTTCTAATGTTCTTATTCTAGTTGCAATATCATTTTATGGTACAGGTCCCCAAACCTTCAGTGTGAAAGGGTCCTAGCATACAGCTGCAAGGGCACACCAGGTATGAGGGCAAGCCTACTGCATTTGTGCCATACAGTTTGTCTGCTCTGTAGGTATAGCAAATTCAGCCTAACTGCACACATACTGTAGAGTCATTGCTGTGTATGCTGTCTGGGTAAGCGTATGACACATGCTGGTCTTTTGAAAATGTTAAAATGGCCTTAATTCTCTGGACTCACTCCTGCTTGATACATCTTCCTTTTAAAATGTTCTCTTCAGAAAGAAGAGTATTTCAAGAGAGCAAAGGGAAATAACTCTCCTTTTAGTAAGTTTTACCATGTAGACCTGTGTTTAACACTGGCATCAGATTTTTTACTCACATTTAGTTTACAGTGCACTGTGCCTTCTAGACTTATTCTACTTGTTAAGCACTTTATGCTCATCTATCTTGAGTTTAAACTTGTTGACTTCAGACTATCTCTGATTTTCAAGTTTTTATTATATCTTTAAAAAGCTAGCAGTCTTTCCCAGCCTAATTGCAGAGTTTATATCTACTTATCCTAAGAAAATTGCATCACTGACAAGAACAGGGCATGGGAGAGACCTCTCCTTCCAAGTTTGACAGTAATCTACCGATAGACTCTCATATCCATGTTTTTTTGATAAGCATTAACTATATGGCAATTACTTCGAGATCATTTCTTGCTTGTTTACAAAAACCTCATGAGGACAGTCTCAAAATTTTATTGAAGCCAGGTGTATAACATGATTGTTTCCTTGTCTTTCCCAAGACAGTTAACCTTCCAAAGGCAGAAATCCAATCTATTCTGCTACTGGTTCTTAACAAAATTACTTGATCGTGTGTTTCCACTTTAGCATTCATATCACTGGTACTTAGAATTTTTTTTTTTTATTTAATATCTTTCTTGCAATCAAAATTTTATTCAACTGACCTATTATACTCTAGTTCCTCTTGCATCCACCTTTTACTGCGTTTTCTGTTAGCATCTCCCCCTCAATGCTGCATCTCTCTTACAGACTGCTTTGGTTCACTTTGAGCAAATTACACCAGATATTCATGCTGTATCTAAAACCTCTAATTATTTTTTTCAATTAACTTATTTAGATTTCATTTTATGTATTCTCTGAAAAGCAATTTCTTTCAGTAGACAGTGAAAAGCCACTGAATTATTCAGCTTTCCCTGCACAATCTGTAATTTGATCTCCATGATTATTAAATAATAGACTTTACTGGTCTTTAAAATAATTTTATTCACAGTGCTTTTTTCTTGTTGTTTTTATATCCATTCCTAACTGAAGCTCATTTCATATCTCAGTCTTTGTGACTCTCTGACTTGAATGCTACCTTCATACTCAATACCAGTGACAGATCTGCTCTTATGTACTGATTTAAGGCCTTTGCAGAACTACTGATACTCTTAAGTGTCTCTTAAGTACTGGACCAGTTCACTAATGCAGGAAAACCAAAGAACCAACCGATCAGAATCACTATCCTAGTCACTGCTAATCAACAGTGCATACGTGCCAGCTAGTTCCCAGGCTCTTCGGAGAAAGCTGACGATCTTCTCCAAGATGAAATCTTTGTGTGATTTTGGGGCTAGTTTATCCCTTGATAGGCTCCTTGTTGTCAATCCTCAGGCTTGCTGGTGGACTGCCTGCACCTCTACCATCAAGTGTTCAACCGAAAGCATGATATATTTTACTGCCTAATGCATTCCTGTGGCAGCTCTGAAGCATTTCTTGTCTCAGGCTATCAGCAGTCTGCAGGTAAGTTTGGGAAACTCTGCCTAAGATTTGCATTGCTGGACACTTGGAGATAGACCTCACTCGTAAGAAGTGATGCAGGTCTCTGAATCTGAGGAGTATGTGCAATGGTCAGGTATGTGAAGAATTGCTAGTTTAAGGGATGAATGGACTGAGATTGCTGAGATAGTCAGTGAAAAAGTCAAATTCATGCCTTGGTAAGTAGCAGAGATTTTGCTAAAGAACATAATACAGTTCAAATGTTAGGTTTTGTAATTTTTATTTTCCTTTGTTTTGATGTCTCAAATGATTACTGATATCACTGTGTTTCCCTGTTCTTTTGAAAACCGTGCCATTGACCAAAATCTCTTGGGAAATATCAAATCCTATAAAACCCAATAGGATCACAGGTGAGTTTAACAATTTTTTTAATCTTTGGTTTCGGTTTGCTTCTTCCAACAATCTACAGATTTTTATTTATTTTATTTCTATTATTATATTTTATTTCTATCAAACAACCACTCAGGAAATTCAGAAAACTGAATTGCTGTCAATAAAAGCCTCTGTAAGCATTTGTTTCTAAAGAGAAATTTGCCTTCTTAAAGTTCTGAGGTTGGGACGTAATAGTGAAAAACAAAATTAATCAATTGGACTTCTAGTCTTGCTAGGTTATCTCACCTCCTTTAAATTTAAAATATTTGCACCAAAGCAAATGCACAAGCTTTCTATGTATACATACAGGATCACCTGGAGGACCTGGCAGTCCTGGCTTTCCATCTCTTCCTGGAGTGCCCTAGAGACAAATGTAAAATGTCATGGCCTGAAATCACTGGCAAGAGACACATTACGTTTTGCTGTGTATATAGACAACTGTCACTTACATTAATACCAGGGGTACCTGGTGTTCCTGGTAATCCTGGGGGTCCCCTAGGGCCCTAAGAGCAGGCAAGGTCATTTAGGATGTCAGAGTATTTTTCATTTACTGCAAACATCTTAAACTAAATTAATGTTTTCTATATTAAAGAGAAAACTTATATCCTACCTGCACACCTGCTGATCCTGTTGGACCCATGGGACCCTGCAAGAAAACTCCAAATAATCAGTAGTTACACTTTTTGGGATAAGGGTGATGAACTTCATAAAGATAATACTGCACGTGGTATATTGGTGCAGTTCGCATTGCAAGAAAGACTTGCTCTAAGGTTTGGCTTTAAATACAAATCTAGTTTTGGCAAAATTAGAGAATTCAAGATTTTGCAGAGGCCCATTTTCAAGAGCAAATAATACCAAAGAATAATGAGCTGTGGTGAAACTTGCTATTTAGCTAAAATATTCCTAAGAAAAGCTGATATGCAGCTGAATAAAACCAAAATAGATTATTTATATATAAATGGCTAATTTTTGAAATTCAGGTTTGAAAACATTTTAACTGAATTAATTATTTGCAAGGATTATTATTTCAGATTAAGACCTCAGTATGAATCTCTAGTCACCTTTCTCAAACATTTTCTTTCTGTACCTGAGTCCTGTCAACAAACTGAAATGTATCAGCTGACTATATTGGTTTGGACTGCAGAGAGATTGCCCTACTCACCAGAGTAGAACTCACGTAACAACGCGTACCACCTATCATCTACACCATCAATATCATTGGTTTTTTTACTGAACACTCTGAAGTCACTGCAGATGGCTTTATTTAAAGGCAATAGAAAGAACGAACCCTGGGAAACAAGCTGAATAACTGACAGTTATTGCTACACAAGTTACTTAGTACGAATGCTCTAGATAAACTGCATCAGCTTGCTTCACGTTTGAATTTAAACTGCACAGAAATGGGTGAAGCAAGCTGTGCAAAATCGGGACTTTCCTGTTTGCTGGCATAGTACCTGGCGCTGTAAGGTTCTCGTCTATAAGCAGTAGATCTAAGCTTGTAATCAGCAGTCATCAGAAATGCAAAAGCTAGGAGCTGATGCAAAGCCTTCCACATCTCTTCCATGTGTCTCTGCCTTTGACAGTGCCAGCACGGATCTCAAAATGCCATCTCTACATAATGTCGAGTATACCTCTTCTCTTGTATCACTACTCGGGCTGGAATTTGCCAACAGCTGCAAATAGTTGCTGCTTAGAAACAGCCACAGAAGATGCCTCAACACCATTGCTAGGAGGAAGCTCATCTGTAATGTAGCTATTGATTCCTTCAGTTCCCCAAGGCTTCCCACTGCCCGCTTAGCACTAGATCTTTCTGGGTCTGGAGAAAGGGAAAGGTGCTGAGTTGGGAATCCAGTCAGGAGAGAGTTCATGGCGTGGCTTTTTACTATGCTTTGTTTACTTGTTGCAGTGTCTCAGCGATGCGCAGTTAAAAGTCCAGATTCTGGGCACTGGTATACTTACTGGTGATCCCTGAATGCCTATTCCAGGGGGCCCCATCTCCCCAGGTGCGCCTTGTACACCAGGTAGCCCTCTTTCTCCCTGAGAAGGGTACAAGGCTTTCGGTTACAACAGGTCTGAAAATGTAAACTAGCACATTATCCCTTTTTTCTTTTTAAGAAACAAAAGTAATATATTTTTTATACCTTTGGTCCCCGTGGACCTGGGTTTCCAGGAATACCAGTGGGACCCTAAAAAAAAAACAAAAAAAACAACCAAAAACAACCAAACAAAAAACCAGGAAAAAACCCAAATTATGTTTTGAAATCAAAGAGACTAGCTGAATTTTATTGCTAAAATTAGTCAGCGTTTATAAATAAACTACAATAGATTTACATATGCCTTCCCTGTTAATACCACTGTCATTAGGAGCATGTGTGAGCCTTGCACTATTTCTAGACTATATTTTAGTGCACTTATGACACCAGTATAACATATATTTCAATTTTGAAATAACATAAAAAAACGCCCAACTTGTTCTCATTTCTTTCATTGCACAATGACAATTCTTTAACAGTTGTCCCTACAAGAAATGAAGTAATAAAAGCCTTTTCAGATTATGGACTTACTGGTGTTCCAGGCAGACTTGGTCCAGGAGGCCCCACATCACCCTTTGGACCTGGATGTCCAGGTGGTCCCATAATCCCACCAGGGTCCCCCTATAAAATAAATCTGAATCACTAATTGAAATGTCAGAATTTTTGCTTATGAAAAAAAATCTAATTATTATCAAGGTTATTCTAGAATGTGCCAGTACTTTGAGAAGAAATAGAGAAGATACTCCCCCCCAAGTATTTTCCTTTAAAAAAGTTGCAGAAGAGGAGGGCATGTGGACATAACCACTAATAACCACTAGCGTTCTCTCAGTTTTCCATGCTTGCAGTGCATCTGATCTACACTTCTTTGTACCCAGGCCCCTAATATGCAGGCTGTCATTAAGCCCTGCTAACTAAATCATAGTAGCAGCTTCAAACTCACTCCCTCCAGCTATCTATCCCTAGTGCTAAAACCCTGGTCTTCACTGTATTCCTGTTTACACTTCTATTTCTTACTTCAGTGCATTCAGCGTCTCTTGCTCTGCATCTCTACAACTCCTCCTGCTTACACAGGTGGATTTGTGCCTTTTATTATGCTGTTCTCTTGTCTTTTTCATGCTCCTGCATCATTCTCTGTGATTCTTCTGAATCCACCACTTCCTATTTTGTAAGATGAGTACATTTTTGTCATTGTTCCATAGCAATTTTCTTCTCCTATCTTTTCGTCAGCCTGCTTCTTCAAATTATTAATGGATTTTACTAGTTTCCCTTGTACCCCACAATGTATTAATACCATAACACATTACATAGCTCACAATATGCCTGTATGTCCTCTTTTCTCCCCTTCTCTATATTCAACATATACACACATACCATTTTTAACTCTTGCTGATGTAGCTGAATTTAAACTAATGCAAAACACAAAGCCATAAAGAGATCCCAGCCTTGGCTCACATCTGAAGACAGTATAGCTGCCCCAGTGCCAAGATGAGTATGTCTGACTGACGTGGGATTTTACACCTTAGTCTGGTTAAGACACTACACTGAAGAGGCTGTTCTGTGGTCAGGACCTGAACTGATATTTCTACACTGCACATCTTCAATGTAAGACCCCAATCCAGCCTCCTTAAAATACTATTTAAATTAGGAATCTAAAGATCAACTGGATTCCCAAATTGGCCTGCAGCATCTCCAAGGAGCACAAAGCAGGTTGCTGCTTGTACATTTTAAAATCAATTCATAAAGCAGCCACTCAGATGCACTACAAAAAGATGGAAGGTTACTTCAGAGACGACAGTCTCATATGCTCTAACATATCAAACGTAATTAAAGCCACTTAAAACATACCTTCTCTCCTTTAACTCCCGGGTTTCCTGGTACCCCGTGCTCTCCTGGTAATCCCTGTAATCAATAAAAAGTTAACTGTACATTTTTATACCTATTCCCTGAAAGATCATCTAAAGTTACAGATGAAAATGAGTTTTCACTGGATTATTTACTGTGTATTAGTATTGACCTGAAACGCTGAAGATTATGAGTTAATGAATGCTTCTTTGATCAAATACATGAATCATTTTTCTTTAAGTTGAAATGTAATAATGACAATTATTTTCTGGACCCTAACAGGGAAGAACCTCTGGACCCTAAACAGGCAGAGACTGACAGGTTTATTTCTTCAATTTCAAAATAATTCCAAGTCTTGAAAATCAATCATTTTTTCAAGGAAGTTGGTAGCAGGTACAAAGTTGGGTCTTAAGTAAGTGTCTCATCTTTTTTGCCTATGAAGGGCTGCATGTTTTCCTACACTACTTAATTACTCAAATTTGTATCTTAAAAGGTTCAATGAATTCCTACTCCTGCACATTACTTAATCCACTGAATTTCTTTAAAATGTTTTAGAAATTTAATGGACAGTCAAATATTTCAAGCAAAATAAATATATTCCATCCTTTCTTTTGTCTAAACCTTCTCTTTCACATTTTGATTTCACTTCAGTACTTTCGCTTGCCTTTTTCATGAAGGATTTGACATAAATGCAGAGAAATGAAACAGATTAAAATCCAAACAGAAACTATTTAAATTATAGGGAAAGTTAAATTGTGTTCTTTTACTACACTGTAACAAATTCAGAAAACTTCTTCCATAACTCTTCAATGCTATTCAACCAACAACTCTATCAAGCATTTTATTAATACCTGTAATTTCCACATAAAATCTAAGTACAATACTTCAAATGGAATGGAAAACAAACTTTCTAAGAAAACGACAAAGAAACAGATATTGTTTGTATCTTTCTTCACAGTGTAAAACACAGTTCTGTGAACACTGATGTATGAAGGATGAGAACATTTTCATGCCAGCAGTGAAGGTTCAACAGTGACGGTTAATACACTTCTTTTGGGTACCCTCACCCCTCGGCTCTTACCATCTAAACAGTCTACGTGCAGAAGCACAGCAGGTGATCGATCAGCCTCCACACTGGTGAGTCTGTCTCATGTCTCTTTATTAATGGGAGAGCTTGGGATGTGCCACTTTTAATTAGTCCAGGTGCTATCAAAATTTAAAAGCAGCCCTTACTGTTGCATCTAACAAGTAGTAGGCTTCTGCTTGAGAGTTCACCAGTTCAGGTTTTGACATTCTTACATGGACAAACACGTATTATCTGCCACTTGTCAGTGTTCACAAATCAAGCTATTTTTCACCTATGGCAACTATATAATGGCTTTAGGTACTTTATGACTGTCAGTAAGCCTCTGCACAATTAAATTGGCATATCAATCAACAATCATAAGAATAATCTCTCATTCTACTTTCTGTAGAAGTACTTTGGTAATTTAATCTATTGGACAGTAATTAAAAAAGGAGTTTTCTATTAAATTCTTTCCAACCAATACTTCTACTCTGCCTAAAGATTTTAATATTGTCTCTAGTTTTAACAGAATTATGTCTTACTCTGAATATGAGTTTTACTCATGAATCTGACCTAATTTTAAAATAATACATTTTTTTTATTATTATTCTGTTCACCTTATTAATCTTTACCTTTTTACAGGCAGGGAAACAATTCAGAATAATACAAAACCATAGATGGAAATAAGGAAAGCCATGTGTTTAAATCCTTGGGGTACTCTTAATTTCCCTGTTTCTTCTCATTTTGCTTCACACACACTGTCCTTTCCAGCTCACGATGTAACATTACTAAAACTTTGCTAGATTTTTTTAATTTTCACCTAGTCCTGTGAGATAAGAATAATTTTTGTAGAGCTAATTATCTGTGCATCAGACAAATTAGTATCATTTTTACTTCTTCAGATGGCAACGCAAAGACAAAAAGAACACAAGCAAATGGCAAAACTCTAACCCGAGACATCCCATACTATTGTGCTTCAACCCAATTGCTATAGTAGCAGCCACAAAAAGAGCACTATGGTAACTTCTGTGGTACTGCTTCACTGGCTAATTGTTCGCACACCACGCTTCTACAGCTTGGTGAAACTGCACAATACATACAACTTCTCCTGGCAGTCCCCTGGGTCCAACAGGTCCCGGAGGTCCTTGCAGTCCCTGTGAAACAATACATGCACAGTCAATATACCTGTTGTAATTGGGTGCAAACTGTTGAAAGATTAAAACATGTGGCATTAAGAATTATCTTCTACATGGAGCAAGAAGTACAAAGTTTGCTCATTCTCCCTGAATCTAATGTTTAGTCCAATAAATCTTTGGGACTGATATGTACAAAATTCAAAGTCTGCATACAAAGCAAATACAAGTAAATACAAAGGCACTACCTAAAGGGAAAGACAAAACAAAAGGAGTAAATCAAGATTTTCTCTCCCAAGGGTCAGAGCTAGAAGTGATTTTTCAACTATGTGATAGGTGTTCCTTCTCTTTTTTGAATAGATCTCATCAAAAGGACTCCAGAGCACTGAAAGAAAAGGGGATTGAGATGTACAGATAAAAGGACGACCTAGTGCAAACCCTAATGATGGTTTGGATCTCTGTGAGCCTCTTCAGGAAGGCATACAGTGTGAAGGTGATCTAGATTTCCACTGCAGTAACAGCAATTATTTCAGTAGCTCCTCCTACCAAGGAAAGACATTAGCCTCCAAAGAGCGGGGTAAGGAGTTAGAGTGGAGGTTCAGTTTTAAGATTGCAGTTTTGTGGACCCTATAGCTGTGTCTATTTCCCCTGGGACTTCTTTTGATGATCTAAGGAACCTGAGTACTATTGTATCCAACACGAATAGTGTTGGGTAGAGGTTACATTTTCACAGTTTCCAATTTAACCTTTATTTGATACAATTCAAGGCATCATGAGAGATTCTCAAGAACATTTGTGCTTCATTTATTTTCTTCAAAGCAAAGCAATGACTACTTTGACATTACCTGCAGTCTCAAAAGATTAAACATAGGAACTGCTAATGTACTGGCAGTGGTTCCTCCTTGCCTCACTGATGGATAAAGAGAATACACCCAACGACTGGTGGATTTGAAATTACAAAGCGGGTGCTCATATTCTTGAGTAGTCAAATAACATTTGAGATCTGCATAAATATACCTTGTGGAGTGATGCTGAGACCAGCAAGAATTTTATGAACAGCAGAACAGCCATGATCAATGCACAAACTTTCAATGTAAACAATTTGCATTCTCTGCCCTTTAGTACTAACTAAAGAGTTGCTAAAGAGTTGCTGGCATTCACAGTCCTCTTATATAACAGCACGGAATGTAATGGTTGTTAAGTACCACAAAAATAACTAACCTACCTTTGATCCTGGATTTCCAATAAGACCAGGTGGTCCAGGGTCTCCTGTTTCACCCTAATGATATTGTTTGAGAAAATAAAAAATCCAAACTTACTGTTATGTCTCCCAGTATCAGCTATGTACACAGTGTGTACAAGTCAAAAAATACCTTATCTCCTTTTGATCCCTCCATTCCAGCTTCTCCCTGAAAATAGCAAGTACAACCATAAGAAGTTAAACTTGAACTATGACCAACTAAGAGTTTAATTTTCTACCTTGAAATATTATAATACAGTTTGCAAACTTGAAAAATATTGAGAAAGCATTAAAGAATTTCTGATGCCTTGTACAAATTCTGAATGTCATTCGCCTTTCAAACTTGTTCTGTTTGCAGGTTTTCCTAGTGTTTTAAGGAAAAAATGTTTGAAACTCCACATTTGCTTACGGGCTTCTCCAGTCTAAAGCCTGTTCTTCAGCACTAAATGTCAACTGGTGACATATTGATGTCCAAAACCACACATTATTACAGTATGTCTTATTTTGGCTATTTTAATATGTTAATCACAAGTAGCTGAGCAACCTTCAGTTTTGTATTAAACAGCATAAATAGCATTTGTCAAATGTCATAAGAGAGGACAATAGTTAATTAAAAATAAGCAACAGATGTAAACAGACTCTTACAGAACAAGTGTTCTGAAAATATCCCCTCAAAACCCCCAAAACTATGCACACATGAAATGTCTATAAGAAAACTGCCTGATGTTAAAAGCTGCACTGGAAACTGGTAAAATAATTAAAATAATATAGTATAACCCACATATAATTTTGTGAAACAATTGAAAGAACCTTCAGGGAACAAAACCCCCATGTACTTTGAACTCAGTTCATGGACTGTATCAACTACAGAAATGCTGAGGAACAGGGCATCTCTGTTCTTTATTTATAACCTGTATGAACCTGATGCAGGTGTAAGACTATAACAACATATATGCTATCACACATAATCGCTGAATCTAATGGAAGTGTACAAAGAAAAGAATTACAGGATGAGTACAGTATGGAGATCATATCAAATCACATCATGAGTTCAAAACACAGCTGTACTTACTGGATCTCCTTTTTCCCCTTTTTCAGAAGGCTCTCCCTATGGAAACATAGGGAAGAGGTTAACACAGATTTACTTCAAATAGTAAATGGTACATACATCTGGTTTTGGTGAAAAGTGCTTGAAAAAAAAAATTAAACCTACATAAAATGTAAGTATATGGACTACAAAAGGGATGTAGAAAATCATCCTTACTTGAGGGATAATTTTGGTTTAATGACAAGACCATGACATGCACAGTCCTTTCAAGCAGAAGCACAGGGGAGGTTCAGGATCATGAACTAAAAAGAGTGATGCTGTGTACAAATCTGGCAAACTCTCAAACACATGTGCTTTATAACACACAAAATCATGAATCTCTTCATATCTACAGGGTAAGAAAAGTTTCTGCCTGCATGAAAACTGTTTATACAAAGAAACCAACTGGAAGCCTAACAGCTGAATAGCAAAATGCCTGTTATTCAGTGGATGAAGAACTGGGTACATCACACGTTCCTAGAAAAATACAATACACACCTATTCCCCAGTAACACCTCCCACTGAGTCTCTCTGGAAATCTGAAGCTTAATCTAAAAGATATTAACTTAGGAAGTGTATGTATAAATTTTAAAAATTTAAAGACTCCTGTTTTTTCATATAGACATTGAAGATCACATTTGTAACTTGAAAAAGTACGAATGGTGTTTAATTTGTGAGGCAATCACTGGTCACAAGCTTTTAAACTGATATTCAGTAAAAGTCTGAATGTGTTTAAAGTTAAGGACTTTAACTTTCCTTTTCTAAGGGAAATTTACGTGCATACTCTCTCAAGGAGGGGCTTGAGTAAGTTAAGGACATTCAGAGACTACAGTTTTTCCTATTCCCAAATGTATTTTTCTTGATTCTGAGTGTATTTTCCAGGATTTGATTCATAATCAGTATATTCAGCCACCTTCTAGTATCACACATAAGCACAGAAGTAAGAAAATAATTTACCTTTTCTCCTTTTGAGCCAGTTATTCCCAGTTCTCCTTTTTGACCCTTTTGACAAAATAAATTATGTTTAAAACCTTTTATATTACAACAAATGCAAATTAATTTAAATTATTGCTTTCTACAGGAGATCTGCAGGCTTATCAATAAGAAATATTGTCAATCTCATCACACATCCAGAGCACTTGACTCTCTTCTTCAAAGTCTGAAAGACATCCAGTTGTTAAAAATTCATTCCGGTGTTTAAACAGGACAGAAGCTTATAAACAATATACTGTCGTATGGTGTGGATTCAGAATTTGACCTCCATGTCATTTTTAGAGGCTGACTATAGGTATATTTCATCTAGCAAGTCCTATTGTTACAGAGAAATAGATCTAAATAGTCATGATTCACTATTAAAAATATTTTCTGAATTTCCACATTTTTTACAGTATTTTCCCCCTAACCAGCAGGCCAATTCATTTGACTTCTCTTCAGAGAGCATTAAAGAAACCACACATAACTCTTTTGGCATTTTCCCTTTCTGGTTATCATGTATTACAGGAGAAAGGCTCACGTGCTGCACCTGCGGGATAGTATGATGAGCTGGATATTGGACTACACAGATCAGAGTCAGTCATACCTAAATCTGTATTCCTTCAAAGACCGTTGTGATAAATCAAATAAAAGGTATTGTGTTAAGGGTGGCAGAGTCAGGTTAGATTGGCATTTTGAAATTTCTCCAAATTAATCCAAAGTGCTTACAGTGTCTCCCTTCTGGCCTTTAGGTCCAGGGGTCCCAAGTAATTCCAGTAGTCTTGTATCACTCTAGGAAGAAATATCACCACAAAGATCAGAGAACAGAACGTCACTATTTATTTACAGTAACGATTTATTTATCATAACAATTTAATGTATTTTACCAGTATGTAAACTCAGAAGTTCTAATTTACTACTAGAAAGGGATACTAAATGGCTATGCAGCACATCTAAGTAATGTACTGAAGCAATACCTCCTTTATCATGCATTCATAGTCCAGTCAGACTAGGAGAAGATTAACAAAAGCATAAAAAGGAAATGTCTATGCTGAATATTGCTATGCAAATTTGTGGGTTTTTTCCTTAACTCAATGCAAAGAACACATTTTTATGCTCATTATTACAGTACAATTCTCAAGTATGTCAGAAAAGAAAAATAAAAAACACTTCTGTGACAAAAATACTTTTTACTTTCGAGCAGCGTGAAAAATAAATTAGAACTAATTTAAAGTCTAGTACAGTAGTGAGAAGGAGAGGACATGAATGTCATCAACAGGCTCCTCATACTGCTCCTCAAAGAAAACAGATTTAGGGACCAAGGGTTCAGGTTGTACACTTTCTCAGGTATTATTGCACTGCATCTATTTACTCTTCTGTACAAGTTAAAGACACAATGAAACACGAAGCAAACTGTTTCCTTTTCACAAAGCCAGGCTCAGACTACCTAAGGGGAACATGTTTTCTTTTAACAAAGGAAAAAGCAACAAAACCAATGACCCTGAAAAATGAGCTTGAGTCTGGACCTAAGGGGTCCAAATCCTAGAACACCTGCCACTGGGTAGAATGAGAAACCTGAGCAAGCCAGCTCCCCTTGCCACGTTCCAGTTTCCATATCTCTAAAACGGGAAAACATTGTGACAAATAAAAGTGCCATTTACATGCCATTAATCTTTTAAAAAGTTGATAACTGATTATAACCTGAATAAAACTCATAATTATTTTAGAAATGTTAAGGTCCTCAAGGATCTTCTTCAGTGTTTAGGGTTTGTAACACTGTTACTACCCTAATTATTAAAATTATTAAAATTGGCTCCAGAGCAAGAGGTAGATACTCAGAGAAGGGAGCCCGAGTATTGCTGAAGGAGTTGACTACTGCTTGACTGAATCTAGGTGCCTGCTATTATAACTATACTGTAAGTAACGATTTATTGTGTCATGCATTTCTTTCACATACATGGAGGGGAAAAAAAAGTGTATTAGACCAAATAATTACTTTTATGCTCTTTGCATATTTATCGGTCATTTGCTCTTTACAAAAAGTGTAAGTAAAATATGCCGAAGAAAAAGACCTTAGAAAAGTAATAATGAATTATTCAAGAATAATCTTTAATTATTATGAATTATGATTTTGAAACATTTCCTGAGCAGACTGTGATGTAGTTTCAATTGCTTTGTGTTGTGGCTTCATTTTTATTTTTACATGTTGGAGAACATTTTAGATTAAACCGATCTATATGCCCTTTCCACATACGTTTAGAAGCAGGTTTGATTGAGGTGAACTTAGATATATCTATGTATGGAAAACTGGTAAGTAAAAAAGATGACAAGCAGAGGCCCTGAAAGCCCAGGGGAAGGATGGTAACAGTGACCTGAGAGTGTATAAACACAAATCATGAGACATCATTTACCAGTCGCTGAAGGAACGTAACATACAAAGCAGGGCAGAGCCAGTTTCTCGGCATAACAAAGAGAAAAAAATGCATGTATTGAATACATGCAAAACATCTCATTTATGCTCAAAGTGCAAAAGACGTAACAAGGAGCAGTATAAAAATAGTCACACGCCTTCCAAAAACAGGCACAAAGGAAGAACAACGAGGGAAGAAATGCTCCAGCACTGTCTCCTGCCCTATTAAGGATCAATACTACTATTTATCCTCAGCAGGTTCCCCTCACCTTCATTAAAGACAGACTGCTGATCTTGGTTTGCCATCAAGCACAATTTGCTGCTGCAGTCAGCAATTGTATTTATAGTGCTCTCTTCCATTGTATGCACGGATCAAGTAAATTATGCTTTTAAAGACTTGCACTCCAGCCTCCTTACATGATAAGGTGATTGATACTGAGCCAGAAAAAGCTTGGTTGCAACAAATTATTTAAATACATTGTGCAAGTACAACTACTTATTGATACCACACAGAAATCAGAAGAATCACAAATAATCTGTTAAGAAAGAGAAAATATAGAGGAAAACACATTATTAGTTATGATGGGTCTTAAGATCTTTCTCACTGATGCCCCACATTTCTTGGTAGCAGTTTCTCATGATTCCTAGAAACAGCAATGCAAAGAAGCCATGCTAATATCCTCAGAAGAAAAAGATATTGAAGTCTCTATAGCAACAAAAATGTGGTCACAATTTAAAAACTTTAAAAAAATCCAAATGAAAGAAGACCTTGAGAACAAGCATAAAATGGTGGGAGATGCCAATACTGTTTCCTGTGGTTTAAGGAATCTCAAAAACCTCAGAATATCACTGAAATATCATCTTAAAAATGCAAATGATTGAGGTACATTACAAATTATACACTGGAACGTGAAAGATTGCTTGATACCTCCAAGGTGCAGTGAACAAAATCAGCACTCATCAGCCTATGTAATGGGGGGTGGGTGGGGGTGGGGGGAGAAAGTTACTGGTGCATACATCTGCCTACATAAATAATCAATGGCAAAGCACACAAGCTGTTCTTGTCTTTGATGACTTCTGATGTCTTTGTCTTGTCCTTGATGGGAATATCAATTCCTGTCATAAAATGTATGGAAACTCATGTTTCCTGTAGCAGTTGGAGACTTAAGTTGACTCTAGGAAGATCTGAACACATAGTTACTGAAAGCTTGCGTATTTGAATCAGAAAGTCATCTCCTCACTCATCTGAAACCAGAGCATTTCCTTGTTGAACAGTTAATTGATCATTACAGAGTCGTTAAAACCTTCAAACCAGACAGGTGAAGGAAGAAGACAATTGATAAGCTGTATAGGATTTAAAATATGATTAATTTATAGACACGGAGCAGCTGGTCTACGTTTTTCCCAAAATACTGTTAATTAGGAAACATAAGAAACCTTAGGAATTCTTAGAGCCTCACAATGATAAAAAACATGATTTTTGGAGACAGGTGCTTCTCAGTTCCTGAAGATCACGACTGTTTGCATTTCCTTCTGCAGAATTAACTTTAAAGGGACCATCAGGGTAAAAGAGATTAATAGTCTGGAGGTGGGGAATGAGTTACAATAAATATGGTAGTGATAGAGGAAACAGGGCTGGTATCAACGCAAGCTGTCTTTGGCAGGAAAAAGAAACTGGTAAGAAAATGAAAGGTATAAAATCCAAGTATAGAAAACTTCAATACATACATATGAAAAGGCAAACCAAAACTAGAAACTAAGTCTCCAGGTATGAAAATGTCTTCATCCAGGACAGCATATAAAAAATTGCCTTAATTCCTGATGCATGTTCCAAGGTGATATATTGATTTGGAATGGATTAAAAATCAGAGAAATCACTTCAGTGATAAAAGCAACTGGAAAGATACATTTGACATGAGTTTTGCTTCAGAATCACTGTTCAAAAAATTATTTTAGTACCCATCTGGATACATGATATAAGAAAAATATCCTAAATTCACCTGCTCTTTATAGTTACGCATTTTAATATTGAATGAAATGGATGTCTTCCAGGTTTGACTTGCATCACGTGAAGTGTGAAACACACAGTAAACTTTATATTAAGCAAATATTTCTGTAATGGTGCTTCATCAGTCTTTGAATGAAATAAGATTTTCTAATCAGGTAAGTTACATACTCACTTTGCTATCAATTAGGAAAACTTGTGTGATCTTTGAATTACAATCCCTTACAATGACAGACGCTGCCACCGCTTAAATGATTTGAAAAATCTGTGGTAAGAATTTTAAAGCTCCGTCACATGGAACGCTGTCCTATGCAATTTTAACTCTTTTCTATATAGCGCTTGTAGCTGCAAGAGGTTCTAAAATTAAGACAAGATTTTTATTAGTTTATACTACAAACATCAGGGCAATTCTCATGGATTGCCAGCAGATCTTTTACAATTCTGCCTTCTCGTCTTTCTATTCTACTCTTGGGATCATAACAGAATAGCTCAAGAAAGAAGAAATGGCAAGTATGGTTTAGAGCAATTAGGTTTACAAATGGGGACCTGGTGCTTTACGCTAACAGCTAGGTGGTCCACCCACCTCTTTTTATGAGTTATACCAGGCAAAATATATGTGAATAGAGGATGGATGGGAGGTGAGGCACACAGCAGCGGGACAGGTGACACAGTAGGTATGTGACTGGAGTGTGGACTGAGCCTGCGCAGGATGCAGAAAGGGGACAGGGAAGGATCTACCTTTTGAATTAGCTTGGAATGTGGTTCACAGGGATCAAAGCTGTGGTCATTTCTACTTTAGATACTTTTAAAGCATAAACACACACGACCTACATCAAATCTCCATACCTCATTATAGTGCTTGTTCAATGAATCCAGAATTCCTTTTAGTCCAGAAGGACCCTATATGGAAAACATGCATCAGAAGGTCATTTTAAGTTAACTAATATTATGTTTACATACCTATATTCAAAGAGCAGTGGTCATGTAAAAGGGTTTAGATTTTATTTGATTATACAGTAGATTATTTTCTGTAAGTTCATTATACATTTATCAGGCACAGAGGAGGAGAGTCAGTTTCTAAATCCCAGAATTTTGAAAGCTGGCAACCTTTTGGAGTGAATCAGTCTGTCAGAGAAGGCAGGGGTGACATCCATATCAATTTGGCTACAAATCCCTTCTGGTATGAGCAGCATCTTTTCTCTGCAGCATTTTAAAACTCTTCCCAATAACACAAAGCACAATTTTTGATGTAGAAGCAGCTCCTAGTGTGAGTAAACAGCTAGATTTTTAACTTTGAGTACAGAAAATGAGGAATGCCAGAGTTCTCCAAAAGACCAACTTCCTAGTTTTATCAGCATTGCAAGTTTATACTTAAGTACACACCTTTCATCAAGAATTTCAACAACAGAGAAGGAACTCCCTACACAAATGCAGGCTTCGGATGGACAGATTAAAAACCATGTGCTTGGGAAAAAGAAAACATTTTTAGACATAATCTGCCCTAAACCAGGCCCTCAATGAGATTTTTAAGTGCTGTAAATCAGGGTAGAACACAAAAAATTTGTTCAAGATCTTATGAACTAAAACTAAGTTAAATATTACAAATTACCAGAGTATCCCTCTTTAAGCTGAAATTTTCGTATCATGCAATATTACTATATACTCAATTAAGTCACTTGGTCTGAATGACCTGCATTTAACAAAGACAGAGCACAAAGGCAATTCTCCTCCTCTGGGGCTTTTTATATTTACAGACAATTTATCCTCTGCAGCTTCTGTGTTAGTGGGGAAAATGTAGCTGGCATACATGCACCCTGAAGATTGCTTTCGGAAATTGAATTCTATTCAGTTTTGAAAAGTGTTGTTCCTCAAAAAAAATGGAGGTTGTTTATCAGTCAGAGATGTTCTGTCAGAGATTAGTCAGCATTTTTATTGCACATTTTAATTTTGTATCAGGTCTTTATTAATTGTTTTATGTGCACTGTTATTATACATACATCACACTTATGACAGAAATATTCTGCACTGTAACAAGAAAACAGCTTTATACTCTTTCAGAATAAGAATATATTGAAAATTTCTACCATTTTCATGCTAAAGGACCTGTAAAACTAATACAGGAAGTCACAGATCAAAATCACTTCTCACCCAAGTTACCAATTAGTCAAGATGAAAATACTGTTGTTTTCAATTGATTAAGACTTTTGTACCAGAACTGCTGTCAAATTCGCAGCAGTACAGCAGCAAGACTCCAAAGTATTGCTAGAAAAACTGAAAAACCTTCTATCCACTGATTTCAGCTCAGGATCCAAGGACAATACTGAAATGCTACATATTCTGGGTCAATATAAGCTAAGCAACCAGTTGTTATATTTTTTGAAGGAATACATCAACTGTTTACTACTTCAGAATTTTTGCTGTATAAATCATCAGGCAATTCAGGGAAAAAGATGATGCGATTTTGTCACAACCACCATCCCTCACAGCTGATAATTTCACATGTGTATAGAAGACGGCTAATATCCCCTGGTATCTTTTGGCTGCTATGTAGTCATATTTTGACGTGTTCTGACAAAGCATTTAAATGAGGTAGGCCATGTTTTGCATTCTGACAGCAAACCCTTCTCTGGCAAGATGCGTCTGCTCTGTAGGAGTGCACAGAATGGCAGAACCACAGTTTGCCCACACGTAAAAGATGATTCTGTGAAACTCTGATGGCTCTCCTTAGCAGTAAAGGTACTTCCCTTGAGGTACTGAACTTGAAAAAGATGAGAAACAGAAGAGTGATTTTGATTTTGTTGGTTTGATAACTAGGCTACTTCCTTGGGGAAAAAATTTTCCATCTGATGGAAATTAACTAACAAAAGAGAGGCAATCACAAAGTTCCCATGGATTGTGAAGGCATAAAAACCTAGAAAGATGGGAAAGCCAAATTAAAGTCAGATAGGCAAAAGTTATTAAAACTGAAGGACAAATAAGTAAGACCTGGCAGAACATTACTGCAGCATCCCAGAACAAGCCAGGTGTGTTCTGAGACATCACCACTAAGTGATGAAATATGATCCTATGTATTTTACTGTGATTACATTCTAACAGAAAGACAGCAGTACTTAAATACTAGGGGACATCAGGAAGATTGGAAGCCACATGAAAAATCACAGGTGCCTTACTCCCTCTTTGTTCCCTAACACTGGAAGAGATACAAGGCCATAATTTTTCCCATTCATTTTATTTTTGAAGTGAATTGTCACTTCAAATTTACATTGAAAAATAATATATATTGTCACAATGTTTTGACTGAGGTGCTCACTCAACTCTGATTTCTGAAGTTAATGGCGGAATTTTTACTTCAATATCCACATTAAAGACGGCAATCCAGAATTGGGACTTAACTGTGATGACACTGCCTACTTACTAGACATCTTAACTTCAATGCTGTAATCTTGCAGTGTCAAATCCTTGAATCCAGAATCCTAGGAGGATTCTGTAATCCTGCAAGCAGTCAAAAAAAAAAAAAAGTATTAAAAAGAATTTATTCTCCCTTCTCATTTGCCACCACGTTTCCTTTACTGTTTCTACAAATGAAACTGCTGCAACCACACCTGTGCTGTACCTGCCACCAACCCCAACCCCTCAGATATTCATACATCAAATAAATAATTTTTGACAAAACGGAAAGCCTTTGTCACAGTTTTGAAAAAAACCCAGACATAAAACCTCACAAAAACCCCAGAACTGTCTCGTGACTAAGGCAGTCAAGGGGAACTTAAGGCATTTGGGTTGAATTCTTGACTATGCCACAGCCTTTCTGTTACAAGAGCTAAACCACCTCTCTGGTTTTGGTCTTTCCATTTTCAAATATTGAAATAAATTTAATAATTTAACTTTTCCATCATTCTTTTTTTTTTTTTTTAAATAATGAATAAACCCCAAGTGTACAACAACAGATAATATTTTTGTTCAAGGGTATTTTCCTAAACTCTAGTCACTTTCTTTCCTTCCACACTGTTTCTCTCCACTAGTATAGCTGCACAGTCCACCCTGAAGTCACTACAGACAAAAAAAGAACCGATAAGACTGGTTTGCAAGAGGAGAAGCAGTATAACTTCAGGAGTTCAAGAACTGTTGTACAGGCAGTTTCTAGGTTTTGAATGACAAGTTTGCACATCTGCCACTTTGAAGCTCACCTGAGTGAGGTTTCCTTTTTCTTTTTTAATATCAAATTGTGTAATTGAGAGAAGTGAAGCACACAGAGTACAGTTGTATGAATAAGAAAAGAACTGAAAATGTGTCCTGATGGTTTTCCAAAATCACAAACAGGTTTCAGATGTTATTTCTATAGACAAGGCAGGAACAGAAACACAGGTGCTTAAAGAGAAATAGCTCCAAACTGTGAAGTTACTGGGTTTTATAATATATTTTTCTCTCTTAACTTTTATAGTTAGTCTGCATCTCTGTAAAGGTGAGACTGCCAAAGAAATCTACCCAATCTCACAGTCCATGCAGCAAAAAATGTGTAACAAGTAAATTACACTGGTTGCATCTCAAGAACAGGCCATTTTGGAGAACATTGCACTGCATGTAACTCAGTGTAATCACTTCATCCATCTATTTCAGATCTGTGCCTGCCCATTAAAATAAAATACTGTTTTTCTGATTACTATAAAGTAAAAAATCATGAAACTCATCACTGCAGATGTGCAATATTGTATAACTATTCCAAAGAGCAAATGGAAAGATGATGAAGGCATGATGTCTGCCACAACAGAATACATTAAATAATTTACATTTTTATATGAATTTAAAAAATTTAAATGCATAGAAACAAGCAATATGACCAACTTGCCAGCCATTCCTGTCCTACCATGTAATAATTTCCAATACTCTTCTAAAAAGCAGCTGAAAGTCCAGGAATACCAGAAATGCTACTGACAATTTTAACTTATCATTACTTTAATTTTCTGTTTATTGTAAGTAACTGATAACATTAATTCACTTCCAAAGTATTGGTAGGGGAATGACAGTATTTCTGAGGCAGAGGAAATGAGATTTCCAAGGCAAACTGCTGCCTACTTAAGATAACTCGTTCGGTGGCACTAACATACATACTGAAAAACAAGACCAAAAGAGTATGGAATTAAATAAAGAAATCCAAGTAGTCTGTGAACTTCTCCACTGCCTCACATGCAACACAGAAAAAAGTTAAACCCTACTTTAAGACTGTAAGGAGTAACACAAAGCTAATCTTCTAAGCAAAAGTAGTTGTGAAGATAAAAGATATGAAGTTCAGCCCCTCGCAAAGGTAAATGGTGAACTGAATGATAAGCTTCAAGGGCTAGAGCAATTGTGAAATAAATCTATTCTGATTGCAAAAAATAACTTTGGATGTGCTGGTAGAAAACAGCAGGTTTAAGAGGATGAATAACCATGATGGCTGCTTACTAGCCTGTGATTTAGCGGACCCAAATCTTCTTTCCCATTTCTGCCACAGACAGCTTCTTGGACAAGATGGTACTTGGCCAAATCAGGTAGCCTTCATGTTTTGTACCTTTAAAAAAACATTGTTGATAACAATTCCCTTCTTGCAAACAGCAACAATGAGCAGAAGTCATACTTGGACTCACCCCAAAAAACGCTGTTATACTGATGGAAGTCTGTAGCACAACTCAAGCTCAGCACTCTTTTTATTTAAAAAATAATAAAAATAATAAAAAAAATATATATATGATGTCCCACTAAAATAGGAACTATTGAAAAATGGAACTCCTTCAGTCATAACAGTTCCAGTACAGATGAAGAAAACTGGGACAGAAAAGATAAAGTTAATCCTTAATGGAGAAACCAGTAAGACATCTTTTCTGTCCTCTAGCCTACCTATGCAAATAGAAATACATGGCTGCTGATTCATGTAAAACAAAACACAAAAAACACTCCACTCTGCCAACTCCAAAACCTCCCACAACTGACCATAATATGTAAAACAGTGCCAGACACCATGCAGCTATTTTCTAAGCAGGACACATAGAAAAATAAATTATTTCCTCTTAACAGAACTCAACATAAAACCAGGCAGGTAATAAATTACAACCCAAGACCAGAAAAGCATTTTGCCTAAGTGAAGACTGAAGCACTGGGCCTGTACATCCTTAGGCCAGCAACATGTAAATACTGAGTTCAGACACCCTCCATACATTCGCTTTTAAGTACCAAAAAAACCCTGTGCAGGAACTAGAAAGCCAATTCACTATATGTATGTAAAATAAACTATGGTCTGCTGGTAATCCCTGCTGCATTGCTAAGTCTTTTTTTTTTTCTTCTACTTTTTTTTGTTAGGCTTTATGGCAGAAGAAAGCTATCAGTTCAGTTCTGCAGTCAGAACAAAATGTTGTACTGTACTTACAACATCACAGCATCCTACTCTCAGTATTTCTTTTTGTTTCATAAAATCAGCATTTCAATTTCAGTGAAGAGCCATGCCGAGCAGGCTAACACAGAAGAGACAGCATCTCTTTCAAAAGACTTTGGAAGAAAATGCAAGCAAGAAAACGGTATAAAATACATTTTAAGGGTACAGCGATTTTGATTTCACAATCGTAATTTTCAGAATGCTTCTGAGAGTGAAATGAATAGTGTATTTAACAGAAGCTTTAAAAAGCTCTCTAGGCTCTTCAAAAATGGGGGAAGGGATGGAAAAGCACTAGAGGGAGCTGGTGTTCTACTTAACCCGTTTGCGTTCCTTGTTTTCAGCACAAATTGTTACCCACTGGAGTGAGACAAGTGTGAGCACACATCTCAGCTCCCCAGTATTGAAATAACAGAGCAGTACTCAAAAACAACATCAGACAGCCAGGATGTAAACCATGAATTCTGAACCAGAAGGGAATAGCAGAACCCTTTAGAAGTCTGTAACATTTTAAAAACTTTAAAAAAATATTTAAAGGAGGAAAATCTAGGTAGGCATGCAGAAATATTTTTTATAACCCATCAATAAAAATCCTCATTGGCTCCTTGCCTTTTGTGGGCACAGGTTTTGCTCCAAAGGGAAAAAAAAAAAGACATAAAAAAGATAAGGGAAAAATGATACAAAAGAAAGGATACCTGGAAGAAGTAACATGGAAAATCCCACTTTAACTGAGTAGTTTCATCACCAGTTGCCAATCAATCTCAATTTCTGACACTTCTACAGGTTTTTAACCAAAGATGTGCAGATGAGGTTAAGGGACTAGAAACTCACTTTTACTGGGAAAAAAAATCCTCAGAAATCAGGTTAGGTTGAGGAAAAAAAAAAAAAAAAAGAGGTATTGAGAAACGCTTAGAAAAATCTTACATGCTGCCGTGCAACAAGCAGGTAAAAAAATATTATTTTAATCAATCAAAACTCACCACTTAGTCATGCCCAATTTAAAGCCCCTTTAATTGTTTGCAATGTGGCCTCATAAACCCTCTCTGCACACACTTTTTTGAGGATGTCCTTTATACCAAATCCCCTGAGTATTGTATCCTGTTCAGGACTTCTTCCTCTGGGAGGCAGAACTTTCCTTCTCACAGGAGAACACTGAACACTTGGCTGTTCTAGTATCTAAATTAGATACTTAACATCATGGCATAAACTGATGAATAAATTAGGTAAGTTTATTAATTTCAAAAATGCCGTGTGTACTGTAGCTACCCTAACAACTAATGATTGAACTTCCTTTTTCTCAAATCCAAATTTCACATTCTTCCAGAATATCAACCAAACTCCAAACTTTTGCTGGGGAGGCTTTTTACATTTTCAGTCAATCTGTTAAGGATTTTTTACCCTGCATATGCCAAACTGACGATAGCAACCCCCCTGTGGGTGTGATAGTTCTGTTGCACTTTGGAAAGGCCAAAGTAAAGGCTGACAATACATCCATTTGCATGAGGAAGCTGCCACCACTTACTACTAGAAGGGGTAACTAGAAGCACCATATAGCAAAATTTAATATGCTTTGAGGCTTGAAAAAGAGAGGAGGAACGATGGATCATGTTAAGGTCTTTTTGGTATGCACAAGCTGTAGCACTTTAAGCATGGGGATACTACCAATGCACATTAGCAGGCCTTACTCCTTTTAGACTATGCTATTTCTATGCGTTACGTTCTCAGTCTTGGAAGAGGAACACAAGATGCTGGTGTAGCTATATACGAAGTAAGAACTGCATCATGATAGTTAACACCAGAAACATACACTTTTAACCAATATTTAGGCCATGACTGCTTGAGGAACACTTTTCTGATATGCAGTGCTAGGCTCAAGTACTTATACAAGGCTTTTTGTACAGATGCTGCCATGCTGACAAACTAAAACTTCCATTTGATGTAAGAAAATCTGAAATAGGTCTCAGTAATCTAAGTGTAATTTAGGTTCCACTCAAGATTTCTGTACGTCTGTCAAGGATCACACATCTTCACGGGCCTGACCCACTTGCAGATCTAGGATGGCAGAAATCTGTAATGGAGAAATAGCTTTTCACTGGCTCACAAAAAGCTTACATTAGGTCTAACACTGACCTCTGCTATGGTTTGCTTTTTTTTTTTTAAGGTTATTTTTGGCATTTATATTAAGAAAGATTCTGCATCACTCCTTTCCTCTGTTTGGACTCCCACAATCTGCAGCACCATTTCAGCATTAGGAAGCCCAAACTGTACAAAAGACTCAAATAAGCAAGGCTTCAATATGACTATAAGTAGAGGAAGGGATTTAAAACTATTTAGTTTTATGTGGATAAATGAACTCCATCATCAGCTCCTCTTTCTGAACACATTTTGCAAGGAAAAGGGGGAGAAAGATTATAAAATGTATGCATTTTTATTTTTAGATGAGTGTAAATGACATTTATTTCATTTCAGTCATTGTATTTCATGCAGCAGTGCATTATTCTCTTCTCTATGAATGAGTTTTCCCTTGCAGTGAGGTTGATTAATTTGATATGAATCAAATGTTCTGATGCATAAACTACTAGTCTTCATCTATTTCAGGTAAGCAGAAAAATCCTTGTTTGATATTAAGAATGTAAATCAGCAGAAGTTTACTTAATCCACAAACAAAGAGCCGTTTCATATTTGTGCACAACATTTTTACAATAAAGCATATAGGGAATTTTACAGATACGACCAAGTCTCCCTCTATCAAAGGATAGACTAATACACCTCCATGCCTGACTTCAAATTTGAAATCATGTCTCTCTTAAAAAAGAATAAAAAAATTAAAATCCCAAAACTCTTAGATCTGAGCTAAACCATTTAGTTCATCATATTACAAATCCTTTCAGAGAATAATGTATTTCTTAATCTTTTTAATTCTTCAGTAAACTCATTGAACTACAGCTGAGTGCTCATTCCAGTGCTGGGTGTAATCCTCCCCACCATTCAGACAGTTGGCACATGCTTCACACACTCCTTCATCTTTCAAATTATCCCTCTGAGACAGAAATTATCCCATCTTCTACAGAGCATCACGCATTTTGCAAAGTGAATGAATGCACAGTATTCACATTTAGCACACATGGCCAGTCCTTCTTTGAAATGCCAGACAATTTCTGCTTCCTCTGCTGAAGTTTGCATCTTGCTCTTTCCCTCCGGTGTAGTCCCTCATACTTGTTGACCCAGTCCTTTTATCTTTGCTGTATCAAAAGGCTAGCAATAGCAGCTATTTGGTATAGCAGAGTACACACAGACCAGTTGTTTTCAACTATAATTATGATCAGGTAATCTGCTATGAAAATGCTAACAGCGCTTCAGGATAGAATGAAAATTTCCCATTCCCCTTGTTAGTTACTCACAGGAGGTCCTGGTGGCCCTGGTTTTCCTGGGAGGCCTGGTTTGCCTCGTCTTCCCTGGAAACAAAAAAGAATATACATTTATAAATGCTACAGCTAGTGATTGGTTTGGAATCAGAATTTGTTTTAAGGAAAGATTTATAGCCTTGCTTATTAGCAAAAAAATTACAAATCTACCCAAAACGAATACTCTGTATCAGTCACTGCAACATTACCTAATTTGAGTGCTTTTAGGATTGTTTTAAATAATTGTGACAAACTATATTTGCATCACTGTAACTTTTACTGTCAGATTTTAAAGCTAGGTGAGTGCACATTGATAGGGCTATAAACAGAGCATCTTGATGAGATGTAAAGAAATTATATTTTACCTGAATATACCATAGCTTGGGATGTTAAACTGTGCTGCAGTAGCCACCCTGACCTGCACAGTAAGTAGGTATGTGCAATATAACCCAATCAACAAATACCAATGCCCTTCTTCTCCAGGATATGATAACAAGCAGAAAAGTCAGAGATTTATTTGCAAAAACAATTCACCTTCCTCGTGCAATTACTACCATCTTTGTATATAAAGCACATATAAAATAATTTCCATTAGAATTTAAGGTCCATAAAAGTCTGTTTAGGTTAATGGGAGACTTTCCACTTGAATTCTAAAAAAAACACCATGCACATGTGACTATTACTATTTTTTAACATAGAACTTGATTGAACCACTGCTGTTACCACATATGCTTTTTTTTTTTTTTTTTAGGAAGATCTACATAAAAATGGAAGTAATTTACGGTAATTTACATCTTTATTGCCAAGTTGAAATCTGATGCACATTTCTTAGAAACAACAGCTGAGAATTACTAGTATCTACGTGTGATGGTAAAAAAAAAAAATGTATTATATCCATTAAGACTAAATTTTCCCCTTGCATATGGCAAATACAAATTAACAAAAAGCATGAAGGGCATTTATTGGTGAAAACTTGGCTTAAGAAGTTAAAAAATGAAAATTTGCTGACAGCTCACCATTAACACATAGGGGTATTTCTGTAAGCTTTGGTCCCTACTTCTAAGCCTGCTTCTGTGTTTTATTAAATGATGATCTCATACAAACTGCAGAAGTAATCTAAGGAACATAAAGTGAAATTTCAGCTTTGTTCTTTACAGGTGAGAGCCCTGATCTGCAGGAAACCACTCATGGTCTGCCTTTCATGATGCTGATCGATGCTGAGGGGAAACAAGATGATGATGGCAAGGTGGAAAATCCCTGTTCCTTACACCCTGCAGGTCACCAGGGACCTAGATGCCAGGGACTTAGAAGCAGGAGGATTTGGAGCCCTTCAAGTTGAAGAAAGAACCAAACAAGGGTTGTGGGGGTGTTTCATTCACTGGGCTGTGCCACATAACATGTACACTGCCACCACGATTTTATGAATGTCCTCAGTCAGTCAGTCAGTGTGTTTTAAGGGGAGTGTGAAAAAAAACCCAAACAAACCACCACCTCAGCATATTTGGAGTGCCAAATTCCTGGGTCTTAACTAGCCAAGACATACATTATGTGCTGAGCTGTTTAATCCTGCCAGTACTTGCACATGCAGGGCTGTAACTGGGGCAGCCCAGGGTAAATTCTCAGAACCAGAATATGGTATTAGGTGCCTATATTGAGCTCAGGGGTGTAGTGCCCCTTACCACCCACCCCCAGCATGTCCTCTGCTGCGTTGGTAACGCTGTCCATGCAGCCCTGTGACAAGCCAGGGCTGGGAACTCATCCAGGCTAAGGATGGGCCACAAAAAAGTAAAGTTGTTTTTGACATTGATCCATTCATCGATGAAGTTCGCTGGGCAACTGAGTAGCTTCCCTGGCCCGACAGAGGCACAGTACCAGGAAAGGCACAAATGCACAAGGGGGCTGCTGTTAGTTAGATCTAGACTTTTGGACTGATCTCTAGTTCAGTAATACAGATGGAAACTATTTCCTGATTTTTTTGAAAAACAGTAAACTTTCCTTAGAAGGTATGAAAACCAGACTGGAGGTAATAATGTAAGTAATAAACAAAGACAAATTGCTTCATACTTTTAAAATAGTCCCTCTGAGTTATAATGACCTGCACTGTTGACTTCTTAAAGCACCTTCCTTTTCCTGTTTGGACTTAAAGTATCCTGAGGATGACACTTAAAATCTCAGCAGTCTAAACAAAGTATCAAGGAAGTGTCAGGGGGAAGGCGGCAGGGCTTTGACTGGCAGATACAACTGTGAACGAGGTGTTAATTACACAAGGAAACATGGAATATGTTGGGAGGGCAATCTCTATTTACATAGATGAGCTAAAATGTGATTTATGACACTTTGCAAAGTCATAACTTGACAAACTTTCTGAAAAATCAGTTATAAAAAAATAAAAATTGGGGTAGTGATTTTTCACTGTCATTTAATTACAGAACACCTACCTGGTGAAACACAGAAGAAACACTTGCCCTACCTTTTATATCATTAGTCATTATACTATGTGCCATGTGTACAAAAACCTTTAGAACAATCACACAGATCAATATGAAGCATCAGCTTTTTCTAGATGAACACTTTTTTCCCCATACAAGCATCCTTCTAAACTGTCTGATATTTTAACACAAAAATATGTAAAAAACCACTACCTTTAATTTAAGAGATTTAAATATTAGGGGTACAGACAGCTCCACCTACTTGCCAGCACTGCTTCTCTATGACTTCCCAGCACCAAGTTAAAATACATACTATAGTATAAGAGTGTAAGTAAAGTAGTTTATGTTTTTGTTTAGGATAATTAAAAAAATTAAAAGAATGTTTTTGGTAAGTCCATTATGGCCTCACCCTGAGCAGACTGTGAATTAGACTGCGACTAAATATTTACAGTTTGATTCTGACTCTTCCTTCTGGCAAAAACTAAGTTGTGAAGTTGTGGAAAAACATCTTGGTGCCCTCTCTGGTTCAGAGAATGGGCTTAAGCAGAGAGTCACAGCTCTCAGCTCCTGCTCAGCAGCAGTTCTCCACAGCCCCATGAGAGCTGTACTTGCTGCCGTACTGCTGTGCATGGGGCAGGCAGCCAGCACAGGAGGCCTATCACCTTTATTTAGTTGAGTTCACTGAGCAAATACTAAGGTTATAGAACCACTCAAAATATAGATAAATCTTCTAAGCATCACATTCTTTAACTACATAAAAATGTATACCACCTACACTAACTTAAAAAAGCTAAGTGGTGTCAACAAGTTGTCTAATGCTACTTAGAATAATATCTAAAGAAAAGAAAACCAAAACAGCTGCTGGTTATTTCCTTTGTGCTGCATACATTTTTGCTGGCAATCAATGTGATAGGAAGTTGTGTAAATGTTACTGATATTGTATCCTGTCCCTTTGACTCATGAAATACCTGTCCTCAACTAATTTGGACAGTCAACTACTTTCCTCTTTTCCATAGGGTAAACTTCACCTATGATACACACACAAATCATTCAAATAAGAACTGCTGGGTTAGGGGGAAAAAAGATAAAATATTCAAAATAAAAGAAACGAGAAATTATATATGCCTCAGCAAACCCCAGCTGAAGTATGTGGTCAACTGTGTCTTTATTTCCTCTCTTCCTTTGCCTGTTTCGTTCATCAAAATGACTTGAGCTTTGCCTTACATTAGATGGAAAGCTCTTCAGAAGAGAGGCTCTGTGCATCCTTCCATAAGTTTCTATTCTGATTCTGACTGCTGCCCCCGGGCACTGCTGCAGGTCCAATGCACAGCTCAAAAATTCAAAGTCTGTATTGTAACCCTGTACTGTATCACGTTGCATCCATCTATTCGCATATCTCTAACTACAGAAGAGTAAAATAGCTAATCCTAGTGTCTAAAAATAAGCTGTGGATTATTTTAGGATAAAAATCAAGCAGAGTTATATAGGAACGCTGACATGATTTATGGAATAAATAATTTAAAGAACCCACGCTTGGGTACAAAGGGAAAAGTTCTTAAAATAAGCCCGTGTGAATTTTCAAGGGAAAGTGCTAATTAGCAGCTCCTGAAACACATCATCACATTTCAAAACAAGAACTGGTTCTAGAGAAAGCAGGAAGCTGGGCTTTAGTGTCTTAACTACTACAGTTATTATGCAAGGTTAATGAGGTTTATATAACTTGTTTGCCAAGCTAAACTAAGATGCTCTTGAATAATCCTCAAAATCAGACTGACAAACGGACAGATATAACCAAAGTGGGAGGCAGGTGGGAAGTTAACACTCCCAACTCAGAGCGTCCAGCCCATGGACAACCTGCCAGCCCCTTGGGTACCCAAATGCAGCCATGTGAGCAGAGCTCTGGGCAGTTAAAAGACTGTTTCTCCAGATCCCCAAAGTTGCCACCAAGCAGCCAGACCCATCCCAGTGCCTATGCTAATTCAGAGTACAGAAAAGAGGCTTTCCTTTGTTTCAGTCCTCTAAGATGATACGCCTAGTCCACATAAACTTCCCAGTTTTCCCTATCTATAGTCACAAACCAGTGCTCCTGGCAGTTCACATGGAGTTTACAGAGCTCCAGCCAACTCTAACCCAGAGGAAACCCAGCCCAGCCCAAAGCTGGTGACAGTCTTCTGCTCCCTATTTTACCAGAAAAAAAGCTTGCCACACTGCTATTTTAGGGGAATGAAGGGAGATGTCACATGGTGGTATCAATAAGAAAGTCAGATCAAGAGCTAATTGGAAACAGAAGATTAAAATTATTCACAAAAATCAGAGCAATCACCCATCCAACCCAGTTACTCAACAGTACATCCACCAATTGGTTGTGGGACAGGATAACGTTCGCCAGGATCTCAATCAACTATTTGACAGATCACAAAGTGAAAATCACAAAACTATAACAAATGCACAGCCTAAATACAGAGTCATTTTCCATTACAGGTTTAGCCAAAAATTTGAGAATTTTTAAAGGGGGCTTTGACAGTTAACACTGCTGTTAAATAAGAGTTTTGCCATTAACTTTGGCAGTGTCATAATTGCACTGGTTTTAGGTGGGTTTTTTTAATCCTTAGAAATCTCATAGTTTGGACATTTTCTTTCATAAATTGGAAATCTTTGTCACAGTCAATGAAACCTTTCTTAATTTCAGTAATACAGTGTTAGGATTTGAATGTACAATTCCTTCTTCAATCCTATTAACCTTAGCCCCAGCCTTGGGGATGTATTATGGTAACCACTGTATTACAACTTAACCTCTGTATTAAATGTTAAAACTGAATAAATTCACAGCAAATAAGGCCAGAAGGCAAGAAATTAAGCTGTTTGCAGAAAACAAGTGAAAGTCTGTCCCTCATATCCCATTAAAGCCTTTCACAGAAACACGGCTCAGAAGAATAGAGCACACAGACCCTAATCCCCTGTTCTGGAAGAAAAGTCACTAAGGAGCAACTCGCTAATGCAGAAGCATTCCTGCACTCAACCTTGGCTTTCCAATTTTAGGAATGATTTTCAATAAACTCTAGTTTCTTCATTTCATAAAATGCTAAAAGGCAGCGCCTAGCCAGACTATGTAATATTATTCAAATGCATTTAACAAACATCAAAAGAAATCCTTAAACAGGCGTAGCAGTGCCAAGAAGTGAAATGCCACAACCTATTTTGCCAACAAATCCCTACACAAAACCCATGATAACTTTTCAAGTGTATTCACAGAAGCATGTTGCAATTCCAAAATAACTTGTAGAAATATTTCCAACTACATTTAGATGTTTTTATAATAGACATACTCATTTTTAATTATGAGAAATATTTTCTTATTTTCTTATGTTGCTATGCCTTTTGCTAAGAGACATTAAAAGAAACACTGATAATAGAGTATTTGGCAGGGAGCCTGAAAATTCTAAATGAGATCTTAAAAGTGAAATAATTCTGTTATTCCAATAAAAGTTACATTTTTGGATAACTTCTCCAATGGAAAATAACAAAGAAAAAATGATAGTACTTTTTTCTAATTGACAAATCTGTCTTTAACATTCTACATTACAACCTTTTTCATCCCATTTATTAAATGCCAAAATGGGGGAAAAAAATTAAATTATGTAATTTTTTTTTTTTAAGCTGTATTCTACCTTACTGGTTATTATCTCCACTTTTAAGGTAGAGACATTCTGGTAGAAAAACCCAAAGTTATCTCCCTCTTTTACATTAAGCATTTTTAGATTGTTAAATACCTGAGTGAACAAATGTGCGGCACTCCAACTTAAAGACAGAATCAGACTGGAGCTCTGCATACTTAAAAACAACTTACATCAAAGTCAGGAAAGACTGAGAAGATTAAAAGAGATTCCAAAATGCCAGACCTGTAGCTGTGAAAAATACTGTTTACACTGTGCCAGGATCCTGACCAACTATGCAGTAATTATTGTTGCTCTGGAAAGCTTGTTTTACAATTGGTTAAGTACAACATTTACTCACTGAACTAGAAGATAAATTATGTCAAAGTAATATTTAAGTCCTATAAACCAGATAAAGGCAATCTGAATTTAAATTAAATTTTATGTCACTAAATAATTATGTTAAGAAAATCTACAGCTCCCTGCCCATTTAATTACTTTGGAAGATTTTCTACTGTGTCATAATAATTTTATTCATGCTCGATTAGAAAACCTTGTAATCTTAGAGAGTAAAGTTACTAAGATAAGGCAAATTTCTCAAGGTCCCACTCCCAATACATAATTTTAGTGAGATCAATGCTGAAACTTCTAGAAGTGACAATCCAAAGCACTCTCAGTTTTATGAGGTGTTTAATTTATTACTAATATAATGCTAAAATAACTTCTTCTTAAGTGAAGTATTTGGTATTATAAACACAACAATTGGAAATAAGGAAGCTGTTCCGAAAATATTTACATCAAGACACCTGCAACTTCCCAAGGAATACAGAGTCAGGAATATGGCTGTGGTACCATAGAAAAATTTTAAATATTTGAACTGTCAATTTCACTGGAACCAGGGAAAAGACCACGGCAGAGAATGAGTCTGTTTAAATACATATGAAACATTTAAAATAATCTTATTAACACATGACAATGAGGTTGTTGGCAGCTATGCTGAGAATAAGCTAGAGCTCGTTAAAAAATCACAGAATCACCTGGACTGGAGGGACCTCATGAGATCATCTAGTGCCACCTCCCTCCTCAAGCAGGGTCTATTGTCCAGCACTGTGTCTACTTGATTTCTGAACATCTCCACAGATGGAGACTCCACAACCTTTCTGGGCAACCTGTATAAGTATTTGACCGCCCTCACAATAAAAAAGTGTTTTCTTGTGTTCAGATGGAATTTCCTGGTTTTAAATGTGTGTCTGCTGCCTCTTGTCCCATCACTGGCTACTACAGAGGAGAATCTGGCTGCCTCTTCTTCATCCCCTCACATCAAGTATTTATACACACTGAAAAGATCTCCCTTAGCGTTCTCTTCTCCAGGCTGAAGAGTCTCGGCTCTCTCAGCCTCTCCTTTTATGAAAGAAGCTCCAGTCCCTTTAATCTGCTTTGCATCCTTGTGCTAGATCCACTTCAGTAAGTCCATGTAGTCTTCACCAGTGCTGAGCAAAGGGGAAGGATACCTCCCCTGACCTGCTGGCAACGCTCTTCCAAATGCAGCCCAGGATATTGTTGGCCCTTTTGTACCACAAGGGTGCATTGCTGGCTCATGGTCTGCTTGTTGTCCAGCAGGTACTTCTCCACAAAGCTTCTTCACAGATAATTTGCTTCCAGTGTATACTGATACCTGGGGTTATTGATCCCTAGATGCAGGATTGTGCATTTCCCCCTTGTTAAACTTCATGTGATTCCTCTTGCCCTAGTTCTCTTCTACATTCTGCTCCATTGTCTGGGTTGTTCACGAAGGTGCTGAACAGTACTGGCTCCAGTACTGGGCCCTGGGGTATACCACTACTGACTCATCTGCCATCTAGACTTTGTGCCACTGATCACAACCCTCTGGGCCCAGTTGTTCAGCTGGTCCTCAATCCACCTCACCATCTATTTATCTAACCTGTACTTCATCAGCTTGTCCATGAAGTTTATGAGATGAAGTCAAGTTAGCTTTGCTAAAGTGGAAGTCAACATTACCCACTACTCACCTTTCATCCACCGAACCAGTTGGCTCATTCTAGAAGGCAATGTAGTTGGTCAACTATAATTTCCCCTTCATGAGCCCACACAGACTATCCCAATCACCTTCTTGTCAGTTATGTGCCCTGGAAATGATTTGAGGAGGACTTCCTCTATCATATTCCCAGGGACTGAGGTGAGGCTGGCCTGTAGTTCCCCAGATCTTCCTTCTTGAAGCGGTATTTGTTCTTTTCCAGTCTTCAGGAACCTCTGTCAGTCACCACGACCACCCAAAGATAATCAAAAGTGGCCCTGCAATGGTATCAGCCAGCTCCCTCTGCACTTGCGGATTCAACCTGTCAGGCCCCATGAACTTACAGAGCTGTGTCCTCCATCCAAAGCCGTGTGGGTGCAAGGCTGACAGCAAACGGTTACTTCAGTAGTGCCTGGGTCTTGTGCTTTGTGACCATCATTTTTAAGGAAGTGTATGCTGGACAGAAGAAGTTTGCTGGCCTCTTCTTTGTTCCCTTCTGCATGAACTGCTCTGCAAACTGCTGCATATCTGTTGGCTGCTTCTGTTATCACTACACAAACTGCTGCATCATCTGGCTGCTATCCAGTCCTCTTCCTGGCACAGGCTAAAAGTGTGCTCGACCCTCCCTAATCAGGGGCCAGCTAGAACAGAGGCTGCAGGCACCCACTGATCAAGGACAGCTGATGGAGTTCGGTAGAAGCCACTAGAGCTACCCTTACCCTAGCCCTACCCGGCAGCAGCAGGCACCCTGTTTTCTCAGAGGTTTCCCAGAAGTGCCCAAATCCCAGAAAAAGTACCCAGAAGCTCAAGAAGATACCAAGATAATATCAAAGAAGCAGAAACCGCTGCAGAAACTGCTGTGTATGTGAGCTGTGTGCTGGGCCTGGCTCTTCTATAGGCCAACTGAAAATGAAAAATGACCATTTCTAGATGTCACAATATAGCTGTATAACACAGTTGCTTTGATGCTTCTCATTAAGAGCATTTTTGGAATTCACTGAACTATTATATTAAAAAAATAAATCATTTTCAGAAAAAATAGTATTTATAAAAAATGCATCAAGTTCAGGGAAAATCCCTTCTACAAAGATATCCAAGTGAAATTAATTTCCAAAACCTTTAGAATTATATTTTGGAAATACATGTTTCACTTCACTGCATTGAGCATAGTAAAGGCAGAGTCTGGAAAAGTCCATGAAGTCTGTAATTGCAAGTGGTAGAAATTTTTAAGAAAGTATAGCAACGTGACAAAATTAAAGACTTTAAAAAAATCTTTACACGGGCAGCATGAATTACTTGAATTTTCTCAAAAAGAAACAGAATGGTGATTTGATTACAAAGAAAAAAACCCTTTAAATATCTCTTTAATGTAAAGCAGACATTAAAAAAAACAGTTGTTGGAGGCTTAAGCTACATGCCCAAGTGAAAAATAAAAAGCACATTTTGAAATGTGAAATTGGCTAGAAACACTGAAGAAATCAAGGAGACTTGTGAAGTCTATTTGCAGATGTCTTTCAGGTGGAAACTGTACTTCTGTGAAAGAAAATACTTAAATAAAGGGCAGGAATATTGAGAAAAATAATAAAGTCCTGCATAACACAGGCAGCCAGGAAGATGGCGTAGTTGTCCATTGTGGTTTAAATTCCACACTGCTAGGTTAGCACCCAATCTTTCTAACTTTTGCTGGTCAGTAATATTGGACCAGGGACTTTCCTGAGTAACTTGTAATTACCTTCAGAAGCTCCTGATGTCATTCTGAGCACTGGTGTAATAGTATCAAGTTGCCGCAGCAGTAACATGCTGTTCTGAATGCCTGAAGCCAACAAGAGGGACACTGAAAAGTTACGTATGAATGTAGTGCCCGCAGAATGGTCTAACATTTCTCATACAGGAGTGAGGGAAAGGGAACAAGTAGCTGTTTCTACTGGCCCACTTCTCCCAGTGACCAGAACTAAACCCAAAGAATCCTTCTTAGCATGGTCTTATATCTAACACAAAGCACTCCACCGAAGACAATAAAACTAAAAAAATTATACAAAGTCACTAGTGGTACAGCAAGGAGAAACACTGGCTTTTTATAAGAACAGTCAAGGTTTGAGGACTCCTTGCACCCACAGGAACACACAATGCTGGCTAACACATGAGTGGAAGAGGGTACTAGCAAAAGGAGAAAAAAAAAGGGCAGTACGTGTTCACACAAAATTTAACTAAGCTTACTCAAGACATTGTCACAACAAAGATGACCTTTACATGAGTGCTGTATACGTCTCAGGTTGGTTAAGAATCAGAAACAAGTTCACTGTGTGGTCTCTGGATATAGCCAGATTATCATGTAGCTACTATTTCTTCTGCCAGAACCATTGTTTTCCTCTTCTAAGTAACACCGTAAATAAGAATGCACCATGTATACCTTTTTTTTTTTTTTTTTTCCCTTAATAGAGCTACAGCAAATACTAAGTAGTTCCTTTGGAACAGATACAGAAGAACAGCAGTAAACAGAAAGCCGATTGCTTCACTTTAGCTCACAACTCTGTTGCTGCTTTTTTATGGCTCTGCAAAGGAAACAAGCTATCTAAGTCTGAAGATCATTATTTGTGCCTCATGAAGATTGCTTACTTCTGCATAAGCTAGCTATGTGCAAAATGAGAAGACATAACAAAGGAGATGAGAGGAAAAGGAGTCAAAATCTTCAAAGAATGGGAACTAACGAGTTTACTCTTATAAATATCACTAACATACTTGCTAAATGCTAGACTATTAATGTGTTGGTTTATTCAGAAAATAAATATTTATACATTTTGCTACTACAGCAGTATGAAAGTAGTAATATGCATAAGAATCCAATTTTTATTTATCACTGCACTAGTTGTTCTCCATGACTGCACTACTTAAAATTTTAAGTGAGTTCAAAATTTTCTCTTAAGCAAAACCAAAAATAGATCATGCATCCTGATACAGGATCCTTTAATGCTGCACTGATCTTATCAAAGAGCTTTCAGGGCTTCATCTCTATCATTATGAATGATCTCCCTACAGTATATTTCTGTAAACATATCACATTAGCGTACACTGTTTTCTGCACACTCTTCTGTCCTTTGGGCTCTCTGGAAAGCATCCAGGGAGATTAACTCTGACAGAAGACATTTCAGACACTTCTGTCATCAATTTCCATTGCTGACTTATTTGCGTACCATCACTTCAATGTGTAAGAACCTAAACTGCTCTTTTTGACGTGGCAGCAAGATCATATCCCAGTATGATCGTACAGCAGTAATACATCATATCACTAAGCCACATAATGTAACTTATTTAGTATTTTAATAATTATTTGTTAACTCAAATGATACCATATAACTTTATCTACAGTGTATCCGTTGGATAAAAGCTATTATCACTTTATTTGAAATCAAGTATTCATCCCCCTTTACTCTTGAAATAAATAACCCACAGTCATCATCTAATTCAGCGATGTTGTAAATTTGTGCTTGTAAGCCAATTTCACACATATGTCAATAAGTATTTTAAGGTTTGTATAACGTTGAACTAAAAATCTACAATTCAGTTAATCTTTATGTTTATTATAATTACACAATGGCACGCAATAATACTTATTCTACTTCCATAATAATTACTATATGTATTTTTGCTATGTAATTTTTGATGCAGATTTATTCCTGTGAGGTGAAAGAAATACTACTACCCAGACTTACTCCTCTTAACAGGGAAACATTTGTCCTAGTTACCTCTATAATGAACACAGGGAGATGAGTGCTCACTCTGGGACAGGGTCCCACCTTTGGTATTTCTTAGTAGTTCTAATATTAAACTTAATCTTGGATGACCTCTGATCAGTGTAGGTGGGGTGATGAGCTCTGACTCAGTGTAGGCAGGGCCAGGAGTGAAGGCAGCTAAACCCCTCACACCTACAAAAGTAGCCCCCAGGGCGTGTGGCAAACCAAGCAGGCACACAGGGCATGGTGCAGTAGCTTGCGCAGCAGCTCGTGCAGGAAAGGTGCTGTCCCCCTAAGAGCTCAGAGAGAAGGAGGTCCAGTAATGGTCATCGCCCCCCTCCAGAAGAAACCTAGCCATGGCTTTCACTCAGCCAAAAGCCAGCACCAGATGGAGCTCCCATGAAAACGTGCAGCTTTGCAGGTCACAGGCTGCAGGGAGTGCCTGAGCTTGTCATTGCTACCAGAAAGCAGCAGAGATAACAAATGTGTGAAGTGTGACCAGGTGGATGATCTGCTCAGCCTGGTGGTGGAGCTGAAAGAGGAAGTAAAAAAGTCAAGGATGCAGAGGAAAGCCCGTCCAGGTTGGAGGAGCCAGGGAGAGTCGGTCGACCCCACACATCATGACCAGCTCTGCTAGAAAGACCAGAAAGGTGGTTGTCATCGGCAACTCCACTCAGAGGAATGGATGGCCTGGTGTGCCAACTGCACCCAACCCACAGGGAAGTCTGCTGCCTCCCTGGGGCCTGGGTGAGGGATGTCATGAGAAAACTCCCTTGTCTGGTACTGCCCTCTGATTACTGTCCCTTACTGGTCTTCCAAGTGGGCAATGATGAAGTCCAAATGACACAATGCCTGAGGGCAATGAAGAGAGACCTCTGGGCCTTGGGGTGACTGGCTGAGGGATCAGGAGCGCAATGAGTTGTTTTCTTCTGCCCTGCCAGCCAGCTGCAGGGAATGACGGGGCACGTAATTGGAAGATCACACAGATCAATACCTGGCTCCGGGCCCCATGTCAGTGGCTGCATTTTGGGCTTTTTGATCAGGGGTCAGTTTACACAGCACCAAGTCTGCTGGCAACAGATGAGGTTCACCTGTCTTGAAAGGGGAAAAGGATTTTAGGTCAGGAGCGAGCAGGGCTCATCAAGAGAGCTTTAAACTAGATTCAAAGGGGGAAGGGAATAAAACCAAGCTTGTAGAGATGAAGCTGGGGGTGGCTTGCCAGGGTTGGAGGCAAGAACAATAGCACAGCTGAAGTACATCTATGCCGATGCTCAATGCATGGACAACACACAGGAGGAGCTGGAAGCCGTCATGCAGCAGGAAGACTATGACATCATGGAAACATGGTGGGATAACTCGCATGAGTGGAGTGTTGCAATGGATGACTACAAACCCTTCAAGAGGGGATAGGCAAGGAAGGAGAGGCAGTAGGAGAGGTGAGGTCGCTCCATATGTCGGGGAGTGTTTTGACTGTCTAAAGTTGAATGATGGTAACAACAAGGTTGAATATTTACAGGTAAAGACCAGGGGGAGGGCCATGTCAGTGAGGGTGGATACCCTGGTCTGTTACAGACCATCCAACCAGGATGAAGAGACAGACAAAACATTCTACAAGCAACAGGGAGAAGTCTCAAGATCGCTAGCCCTTGTTCTCATGGGGACTTCAACCTACCAGATGTCTATTGGAAATACAACACAGCAGATAGGGAACAGACTGGGAGGTTCCTGGATTGTGTGGAGGATAACTTCTTGACACAGCTGGTGAGTGAGCCAACCAGGGGAGATGCCCCACTGGACCTGCTCTTTACAAACAGGGAAGGACTGGTGGCTGGAGGAAATCTTGGGCACAGTGATTATGAGATGATAAGAGTTTTCAGAGAAGGAGGGAAGTCAGCAGAACTTCTACCTTGGACTTCCAGAGGGCCAAATTTGGCCTGTTTACGACCGTGTCTGACAGAGTCCCTTGGGACACAGATCTGAAGGGCCAAGGGGTCCAGAAAGGCTGGATACTTCTCAAGAAGGAAATCATAAAGGTGCAGGACAGGCCACCCCCACATGCCAGAAGACAAACCAGCAGAGAAGACAACCAGCCTGGCTGAACAGAGAGCTTTGGCTGGAACTCAGGGAAAAAAGGAGAGCTTACTACCTTTGGAAGAAGGGGCAGGCAACTCAGGAGGACTCAAGGATGTTGCACGGTTATGCAAGGAGAAGATTAGAGAGGCAAAAGCCCACCTACAACTGAGGCTGGCCACTGCCTTAAAAGATCAAAAAATGTTTTTACAGATACATTAGAAACGAAAAGGAGGGCCAAGGATAATGTGTACCCTTTATTGGATGTGGGGGGGAACATTGCCACAAGGGATGAGGAGAAGGCTGATGCACCCAGTGCTTTCTTTGCCTCAGTCTTTGACAGCAAGTTACTCTCTGGGTAATCAGCCCCCTGAGCTGAAAGACAAGGACGAGGAGGAACAGAATGAAGCCTCCACAGTCCAGGAGGAAATGGTTGGTCACCTGCTGCTCTACTTAGATACACAGAAGTCTATGGGGCTGGATGGCAACCAAGGATATCCAAGGATTGAGCTGACAGAGGAATTCACCAAGCTACTCTCCATCATTTATCTGCATTCATGGCAAACTGGAGAGCTCCCAGAAGCCTGGAGGTTAGCCAATGTGATGCTCATCTACAACAAGGGCAAGGAGGAGTATCCAGGAAACTACAGGCCTGTCAGCCTGACCTTGGTGCCAGGGAAGATTATGGAGCAGATCATCCTGAGTGCCATCACGCAGCACATGCAGCAGAACCAGGGAATCAGGCCCAGACAGCATGAGTTTATGAAAAGCAGGTCCTGCTTGACAAACCTGATCTTCTATGACAAGGTGACCCACCTAGTGGGGAGACGCTGTGGATGTTGTCTACCTGGACCTTAGTAAAGCCTTTGACACCATCTCCCACAGCATCCTCCTGGAGAAACTGGCTGCTTATGGCTTGGATGGGTGTGCTCTTTGCTGGGTAAGAAGCTGGCTGGCTGGCCAAGCCCAGAGTAGTGGTGGAGTTACATCCAGATGGCGGCTGGTCACAAGTGGTGTTCCCCAGGGCTCAGTGTGGGGCCAGCTCTGTTCAGTATCTTTATCAATGAGCTGGATGAGGGGATCAAGTGCACCCTCAGTAGTTTGCAGACACCACCAAGTTGGGGGGAACTGTTGATCTGCTTGAGGGCAGGAAGGCTCTGCAGAGGGATCTGGACAGGCTGGGTCAATGGGCCAAGGCCAGCTGTATGAGGTTCAGTGAGGCTCAGTGCCGGGTCCTGCACTGGGGTCACAGCAACCCCACACAGCGCTACAGGCTTGGGGCAGAGTGGCTGGAAAGCTGCCTGGTGGTAAAGGACCTGGGGGTGCTGGCTGATGGCTGGCTGAGCGTGAGCCAGCAGTGTGCCCAGGTGGCCAAGGCGGCAAACAGCAGCCTGGCTGGTATCCAAAACAGTGTGGCCAGCAGGACTAGGGAACTAATTGTTCCCCTGTACTTGGCACTCACCTCAAATCCTGTGTTCAGTTTTGGGCTTTCAAGAGGGATACTGAGGTGCTGGAGCGTGTCCAGAGAAGGGCAACGAAGCTGGTGAAGGGTCTGGAGCACAAGTGTTATGAGGAGCAGTTGTGGGAGGTGGGGTTGTTTAGCCTGGAGAACAGTAGACTCAAGGGGGATCTTACTGCTCTCTACCTGAAATGAGGCTGTAACGCAGGTGGGTGTCAGTCGCTTCTCCCAGATAACAAGCCACAGGACAAGAGGAAATGGCCTCAACTTGTGCCAGGGGAGGTTTAGATTGGATATTAGGAAAAATGTCTTCACTGAAAGGGTGGTCAAGCATCGGAACAGACTGCTCCAGGGATGTGGTAGAATGATCATTGGAGTTGTTTAAAAGATGTGTAGACGCAGTGCTTGGTAACATGGCTTAGTGGTGGACTTGGCAGTACTGCGTTAACGGTTGGACTTGATGATCTCAAAGGTCTTTGCCAACCTAAATGATTCTATGACGTAACAAAATCCCACCTAGAACAGTCTAGAAATGAAAATGCAGGCTCAATTCAAAGAGGGAAGAAATCCACTGGCATGGCTTTTTTTCTTCCCTTCCCATCTCAGTACTGCTCATTTCCTAAGTCACTAGATCGAACATGAGCCTTCTACATGTTTCTTTCAGTTTTTGACAATATCACCATTAACATTGTTAATCTTCCTCTTTATAGCTTTATGTTTATATGGTTCTTTATATCTTGCTTTAATGTGTATTGAGGAGTCTCAAACATACACCCTTTATGTTTCTACTCTCAACTCATTATTAATCTAAGCCTAATTGTCAAAGGAGCTGAACAGTTAAAAATGCTCCTGATGTAAGTGGAAATTAAGCTTTGAATTTAAAAAGTACAATGCAAATGGGAAGTTTTAAAAACATAATGATGTTTTCAAAGTGTTGTATAAAAATTGAATAGATATTTTCAAATGTTTTGGAGTAAGTTTTTCTCCTAGTATGTTTTACTTCCAGTCTGCAAAATGGGCACAGTATCACTTTCAGATCTGAACAACATGATGAAAATTAATCAGTTACACACTCAATATTATGCCTCAATCTTCAGAAGATAGTCCATGACAAAACCAATAACTTCATATAATGTGAAAGATTTGGAGGATCTGCTGAAAGTAGAACAGAGGAACATGAGATCTACAATTAAATAAAAAGGAATAATGTTTAATAGCCATTACATGTGCAGCGTCCTGTTTGTCATTAAACAGAGCTGAGATCTTGTTACAAACAGTATGTTATTATGTAATTAAATGTGTTGGAAATGCAAGTGCACATGGGAGTTGAATTAAGATTGCAAACTATGTTATTAATGCTTGGGTGGGGGTAGCTAGCAGCAGCAGTATTGTGAGCATCTCACCATTAGAAAGATCAAGACAGATGCTGAAGCTTTACAGTCTGCTGTTCCCATTGTTTGGCTCAAGGCAACTGCGTGCATGGCCAAGATTATAAGACAATCAGTGCTCCTGTTTTTCTAGATATTGGAGTGAGACAGCAGTTCAAATTCATGTGCCAATAGGAAATGTCTATGATGAATGTCAACCCCCTAATTCCCACTGCAAAATAGCAAAGAAAAGTATTTCCAAATTCATTTATCCACCATTATATATAATACAGTGTGCTAACTCTGAATTTTTGCCTCAAAAAATTAGTTCAAAGAGCAATGTCTCTAAAACACAGCCACTTTTATAAATGTTCCTAAGGAAGAACTAAGAAACTGTCTGTTTCTTCAGATTCAGTACTCCACAGAAAAACTCTAAATATGCTAAAACTGAATATCCATAGCTTTTCTGTATCCTGGATATTTAATTACATAACAGTAATAGTAATTACAAAATCTTTAATAGCATGATAGCATTTTAATATACTACTAAATATGCTTTAATAGCATATTCACCACATAACTTTTGATTCTCCCTTACTACATTGACTTTTCCTGAATGAATTCTCAATCCTTACTGTGAAACTTAAATAACCTGAGGTTTCAAATTTTCATGTTCAACTTCAGTGAAATTTAGTACTATTTTTATATATTAAAAAACAATAAAAAACATAGCTTTGGGGCCTATACACCATTAGTTTCTTAGTTCAAGAACTGGTCTTCTGTTATTATTATTTCTATTACTGGAGTTGCTAATCTGGCTTTTAATAATTCACTGTAGTTGACTAAGATTAATGATGAGTAATACCAAATTCTTCCACTACAGATAATTTAACTGAGATACTAAATATCAAGTTGCCTAAACAAACCAAGAATTACTGAGACACCCAACTCTGAAAACACAAGCTGGACACAATTTAATTCATAAAATACTGAAATGTTTGAGTCTGAATATCTTCCCAAACTTTTAGGAACAGACTAGACTATACGCTGTCAAAACTGAATTATTTCTTGTGATACTGCAATCATAAATATTCATTATCTGTCCTATTGAACTATCAAATTCAGTAAGTCAGGGAGAACAAAAACATAACACAGAGAAACCAGTCAGTCAGTTACTTCATTATATTAAAATTCTGAATAACCGAAGATTTATTTCATGTCTTGGGCATAATGTCTCCCTCACACCCCTTGCCATATCTCTCTTCTTTGTATATACATGTTAGGCTTTGACACTTGCATAACTGCATCTGCAACAAAACTTGGGTCACTAGTACTGGTTTCTCCTAATCTTTTAGATAATGACCTTAAGTTCATATTTTTATATATCTTAGGCATAGTCAGGTCTGTCCCTGCAATAAAATGAAAACTTCTGTGCAATTTTAATATTCTTTCACTTAAAATTACAGCAGAAACATGTTGCACAAATGACAATATCTACATCTGTGCTGCCAGTCATTAAAACAATTTAGATGGTTGAAATTGTTAAATCGCCTTCAACTGAAGAGAAACCTCAAATGTCAGAGCTCGGTTTGTTGTCAGCATGCTTCATACTCAGCTGCTACCTTTCCATTTTTTATTAGTGCTTAGAAAGAAGTCACACATCAAGGTCAGTTAGCACGCTCACCAGCTGTTCAGCAAGTTTACTCACCCTTTGACCTTCTTTGCCAGGTGGACCTTGGGGACCCTCCAGTCCTGGCAAACCCTGAAAATACAAACATTAAACAAATGTAGCATTCAGTGTTATTTATCTTACATTATTCTATAGAAGTAAGACTAAGCCAAAGAGTCAGATGTCAAGACAAAGCATTTATTTCTAATAATAAAAATAGGTTATTCATAATAACTTCTTTCAGGATAATGTTATATTCAGGTGTGAGAAAAAATGCAAACAATAATTACTAATTACATTCCTCCTTATAAAGGCCAAAGCATTTGGAAAAGAAGAGGTAAGTGAGTGCTACTTAAGCATAGCTATGTTTAACTACATTGTTACATGAAAAGTGATTCATCTTGTTAAGTTCGGATGCCATAAGAAAAAAAGGAAGAAATGCTACATTAAATGAATGACACCTTACTCTACAACTCAAATTCAAATATAGTCCCTGAAGGGGGAGGGGAAGGGAAGGGAGGGGAGGGAAATGGGACTAAATATAGCAGAAGGCCGTATGCTTGCTGTATTGAAAGAACCAGCCCCATGCAGCTTCCTCTGTGTCCCTGGCTCAGCTTTTTAAAACCCTTCAGAGCCACTTCTGTGTCGCCCTCTCCCCTGACCAGGCACAGGAGCTTTGGGTGTTTTGAACGTAGCCTTGACTTGTGAGCCTGCCTTCTGAACTCAGCGCAAGAATCTGCCTTTGCAGTCACAGACAGAATCACAGACTGTTTCCAACACTTTGGGGCTTTAATTTTATATCTGATTAATGTACAATATAAACATAAAGCCTTCAAATAACACCTCTGTACTTGGAACAGTGTCCCTTGCCCCTTAACTTTATGTCACCTTGGAACACAATTTCTAAAAAAAATTACTTCGAGGAAGCTATCCAATTTCCATTATAGCAACAAGAAATATGAAATCTGTTTCAATGTAATCAGCAAATAGTACTGAACTATAGTACTTTTTATAATTTTAAAAAAAGTATCGAACGCAATACTGCATATTCTAACAGGCTATCACAAAATTAAATAACTTATCTTCAGTTTATGTAAAAGTTTGAAATATTAATATGTTAAATTCTTAACCATTTAAATTACTCAGACTCACATATTGCTTCAACTTGAGTTACATCTTTGATCAAACTCTGAACTCTTTATTTAAACTCAATTACACGTATTTATTGCCCCAGTAAGGGTAAACTAAAGCCCTTCGAGAATCATGTTTTTAAAGCGTCCAGATTTCCAGAAATGAATTTTAAAAGTTCATTTATAATCTCTAATTCCCAAGATACACTTGAGAAACTAGTGGGCATGCCAAAGCTGCTAGATCATGTATCTACCAGTGATGTTTTAAGTTGTTTAGAATTAAGTATGACTCAAATTTTAAATAAAAGTAGTCAGTTCAAGAGTTTTTCTATTCCTATCATTTCTCTACTTTCAAACACCTAAGCTAGAACACTACCTCAGATAGTATTTCACTTCAGTTTATAATGTAAACAAGGTAAGGTTCAGGATCATTTACACAACTGATGCGCACCATTTCCATCTTTCTGCAAAAGTTTATGGAACTAGACTATGCATGACAATGTTGTGTCCAACAAATAAATCATGGTAAGTTAATTACAGTGCAGTTAAGTAGCTTATACATGCACAAACCCATAAAGCAGTATGTGAATATGACCTCCATAAAATTTCTCTATTTTTCCTCAGGATAGTTTGGAACTTGCAGAGAATTCTGACTGTCCAAGTGTTAGCAGTATTCTACATTTGTGGAAAGATTCTGAGAATTCAGGAAGAGGTGGAGTTATGTTTTGTTAATATTTCATTTATAGGGACAACTTTATGCAGGGGAGTGAGATGAAAACCTGTAATGTCTGTTTTATGGAGGAGGAAATACTTAGCCTCTCATATCTGTACAAAAAGGCTCCAAGGGGACAAAAATTACACAAGAATGTAACTGCACAATAATGATAATTAATAACCAACATTTCTGTCCAAGACTGACTTTTATTCTTTTTCTTCTCTCTACAATATCATTGTCAAGAAAAAGGAACCAGATAAGGAGGTTTATCTTCGAGGAAAGGGAGGAGAGCAGCTTACAATTGGAAACTAGGCAGGGAGGACTACCCTGTACAAGGAGCCACATCCTGACATTGAAACTGAGGTAAAAGTTCACACTAACTTCAGTGGGATCTTTGCTTTAAAAAGTGGTAAGACAACATGAACCATGTTAACTAATATGGCTGTAAAACTGTCAGAACCTGGTAACGGTACTGACTTAGCAATGCTATCCCTGTTCAGCATTCACTGGATGAGATCCTGGAAAAACAACTGAAGAAGAAACCTGTGCGAGGAATTAAACGGAAAACCCTACAGTGAAATCTGCCTAAAGGAACAAATAAAACACCCCCTGTTGAACTTCTATAAATCTTGGCAATGAATGTAACAGTTTAGCACAGAAGTACGTATTTGTAGGAAGACAAAGTATCTGCGTAGGTCTTATGCCTATTTAACTTCTAGAGATCTCCATTTGGAAATCAAAGATCAGATTCTTGACTGCCTCAAGTCACAGAGAGCACAGTGGGTAGACAAAGCCCACCAAGGGAGCCCACCACCGCAGACAGAAAGGGACAGAATATAGACCGAGTATATGCATGTGGCCTCGCGGGATATGCCATTGATTGTGTTGAAAACATTTATGTCAGAAAGAAATCCATTTTACCTGTGGCATCTCCCCAGGCAAACAACATCCAAAGCTATCAAAATGATTCACTGTCTGTCACCCTGATAGTCTCGCACTGGCAAGAGGATGGTATGGCAGTGAACAACAGGAGGCGTAGGAATAGCGCAAGGCAAAGTGAGATATAAGAACAGCCCATTCCTGTAGCATCAGACCGGCAGGAAAATATAATGCATCCTTACAGGTAGCCTGATATGCACAGGATTTTCCTGATGTGCCAGGCCACCTTTGAGGTTGGAAGGTGGTAGCCTTCTACCCACTTTATGTAGAAGCCAACTGAAATAACATATGAAGTCTTTAGGGCTTGTACCTGTCACACACCAGGCAAGCCCCTTGGATTTACATGCCTGAAGCAGCTTGAGAAACATCAAGTGCAAATCTCTCAAACATTACCATGTAGTCTGGGGAAAAAAGAGTCAGTAAGCTGGAAATGGGCTCGGGTACATCTGAAACTTAGAAAATCTATTACAATGAGCGAAGATGGCTATGAAAACAGGTGAAACATGATGCACAGACAGGCACAAGAAGCTTGCACAAGTTCTTGAAAATTGAGAGTGGAAACTTGTGAATTCCTTTATAAGAGGTAAACCATAGGCGTTGGTAAGGGAAAAGATGCTGGTTGTAAAGCTAAATAAAGAAAAAGCAAGCATGCTATGAAGCACATGCTGTCAGATTTTCAAACAAAATGTTGCCAAAACTTAGAATAATCTTTAGTTGAGGGAATATAGGAAAAATGACAGGTTTAAGAAAAAAAGCTACAGAAGAATAAGTTAGCTTTTAAAATCTTGCATGACATTGAAAATATATGTAGGAATTAATATTTTAATACTTAACAATATTTTTTTCAAGTATCAGGAGATAAAATCTATTAAGAGTTATTAAAATTGAAATGGTAGAAGAAAAATGTGTTTGGAAGTAACAGAAAAGTAATCTAACAGTTGAGCCAGTTAAGCTGTTTTAAATTTCATAAACTATCAATTTAAAGTGTGTTAGCTGGCATGTAGCTATCAGAAACCACTTATTACAAAAGGGTTAAAATCCTGTCATGTGAACCTGGAGGTACAAAAACATTTTTAAATGCCTGATACATCACAACAAGCATCCGCAGAGACATGGTGGCGACCTGGTTCATAAATTTAATAGCTTAGAGTAACTGCCTAGGAATGCACACTGAACAAAAGCAAAGGTTTTATTGTGACCCCTTAGTGAATTAAAATAAACCAGAACAAACAAAAAGAAAAATCCCAGCTGAAGTGAGAGAATGAAGTTACTTGAAATTGTAATTTGTATTACTTCCTCTGGAAGCTTATGGACGATGGCAAAAGAGTAAAATATTAGACAACATTTTTTTGTATTCTGAAAGTTGCTTCAAAACATAGGTGATAGTTTTTTAAGCAGAAAGCTAGACAGCTGCCTTACATACTCATAGGTAATGTTGCTGAAATAGGTTCTGAGCTGGCAGCCTTTCCTTCTCAACACAAATTAGAATACAATACAAATGCTAACAATAGCAAGGCAGATCTAATTAAGGCACAAAAATTATTTCATTACAGACTGGTTTCTGTGTTCTATACCCAAACTACTTACCTATTTTTTTCCTCACTATGAATTCCAGCAAACACATGACCTCAATTTATGTGGAATAAATGCTACTAGGCAGAAAGAAAGTATATGTAGTTTAGTGAGATGAGTCAATTGAAAACAGAGGCAAAGCCTAAATTAGGCATGCAGAAACACCTTGGTAGTGTTTTAAACCACTTGAATATGTGAGCTTTTATAATGATAAAACTTGCTACTTTAAAAAGACACAGCTATAACAGACATGATTCAGCTAAGTAATTTGAAAACAGTATGTTTACAAACAGAAAGGTATAGCTGTACTGAAACAAAATCAACACAAACCATTTTAAAAGAGAATTGGTGGGCAATTCCCACTGGAGGGGTTTGACATATTTCTTCAATGTACAGTTCTCACCAGGACAAAAAACATCTGTCATGCTGATGTACTACATAAACAATGATCCTTCTGTAAAACCCACAAGCAGACCAGCACAGAATCACACAAATCAATAGTCAGGTAAAAAGCAACCACGGATTTCCAAGTTCCTGACATAACATAATGTGTGATCATGGATCGTTGTGGGATGGATGGTACTGCTGTGGCTGTACTCATTCAAGAACGTCCCAGCATCCCAGACAGGATGCATCAAGATGCAGTTCAATTAGATCTTAAATTCATCTACCTATCTGGAAGTGTTACCAGACAAGTTCTACTGTGCAGGTCACGATTGTCACTGTGATTCTTCTATGCTATTTTGAGGATATTTTCCTCTTTGGTCTGTATCATATGGAGGGGAAACGCGTGCCCTCCTCTTGTGTAAGAATGGGCTATTACCCTCAGCAAGCAAAGGAGCTGAAATATAAAGTTTACCCACAGTCAAGGTGGCTTACAGTGTTGGCTTCCCAGATATCTTCAAGATAGTTTACTTGCTGCCATTGTCCTGCTGACCCACCTCAAAGCTCAAACAGGAGAGTGAGGAAGAGAGAGATCTTAAAATATGGCTATGATTGTTTCTTTTTCTTGTCCACAAGACTGTCCAACACCACCCACACGAAAATCCACAGAGCATGCAGACACACCTCACTTATAAAATTCTGCTAGAATGGGAAAAATGGCAGAGGAAAATCACAGATGGATGACTAATTTCTTGTACTACCATTCAGTGAGGGGAATTAGACTACCACTTATCTCAAATACCTCTATCATCAGCATTTCCAAATACAACCTGGTCTCATTCTCATCCTTACTGAAGTAAGTTGAGATGGCAAGCTGAAAGATTTGTACCCCCTGTTTGGCCTTTTATTGCTGCTGTGGTAATCATACTGTTTTGCTTAGGAGTGGAAAGTTGAATAGGCCACAATTTGGCTTTCAAAAGTGCTGCCAACCCATTTACTTCTGTGGGAAAGGAGACAGCAGTTAGCAGAAGTATTTCAGTCTGCCAGAAAACATGATCAGCTACATTTTCATGGTAATCTATTACTGACGTGAACAGAAAATAGGTTCCTTGCTGATCTCATTATGCTTTGGGTTTGGTCATTTCTGTAGCGCTCTCTGGTAACTTGAAATCTGCTTTGCTTCAGAGATAATAGTTTCAAAGGGAAACTGGAAGAGTAATTTCACAGAAGTTCACACTTTATGAAACTAGTACTTTTAATAGACATGGCTTTATTTTCTAAGCAAAAAAAAAGTATTATTTAAAATCCTGGGGAGTACTTTGAAATGATTCTTTACATTGGTGTCTACTGCGTATGGGACTATTCTCAAATCATTCTTCTAACGAAGGACATATAAATCACATTTGTGCCAACTTAGCAGACACTGAATTTTTGAAAAATAGGTGTTCTGTGAGGCTAAGGCATCAATCTTCACTTGTACCTTCAGTATCGGTATTACTGCATAAAGAAGATAAACAGACTGAAACTGCTCAAACATCTATTTCACTAAAAGGGTAATCTTAATAGGATCTGCTTCCATACTTTAAAAGCATTTTTTAAAGAAGAGAATATTTGCAAGTTATACTGTGAGAGTTAAAGATCACCGTATCTCATGCAGAACAACTGAACAGTTCAGTATTTTCACGAAATTATTACACTTCCATTAAAAAATCTCAAATAGATTTTTCTTAGAGGGATATATATAAAGATCTTTAGAATAAAAATACAATTTTCTGTCTATACTTTCTTTAGTTAACTAGACTTGCTCTCCTTTATTTTTATGTCATTACCTGAAAAGAAAGAGAGGATAATATTAGCTGAGATGCTTACTAACGAGGGATGTGTGTGTGTGCGTGCCCCTTCTTAAGTAATACAAGTTATTCAGATGACTTATTTTTTCCACTGTGAGACAAGAAAGGAACTGTGTGCAGAAGTCAAGAAAAGCAAAAACTGGCACACAATCTTTCAGGAAGAATCATCCAAAATACTGTTGCCCACTACAACAGCAAGGATGCTGGGATACCAAATGCCTCCTCTTTGGAGCTCCGTATAAATGCCAAATAATTACACTATGACTCAAGTAATGCATCAAATGAATTTATGAAATTCCTAGGCAATGCTGCCAAAAGTGAATTTTAACTTTACACACATAACTGCTGAAGGTCTGAGGGACAAGCTGCGTAATCTGTTGCTGATGTTTGTTTAGGGAGAGGAAAGCCAAAAGTGACGGCAGAGCCTGCCCAGGCCTGAACCTGCAGCTTCCTCCCACAGCCGCCTCCGCGCCGCACTTGTGCGCCAGCTTCATTCGGCTCGATTTAACCAGACCTGGGAGCCAACATTTCAACTATCTGTTTAGTAAGCAAGTCTTGGGGACTTCTGTCTGTGACTGACTTAAGCCTCGGCTGCTGCGTAAACACTTGGTGCCATCTGGATGACTATTTTATAACTCCTGAAAGGGATAGGTTCACAGGAACGTACGGATGGATGCTTGTTTTCCTCAGGAACTAAAAGCAGCATATCGAGTGTCAAGAGGAATAGTTACCATATATTTTACAAGGGATGGCTGCACTACCTTCCCTCACCTGTCACTCTTCTGACACGGCATGCACAGGCTTAAGCTGGGGATACCAGAGCGGGCAAGTTGCAGAGCCAGCTGTGCCCCTGCAGAAAACAGTCCCCAGCTTCTGCCACTAAATTCCACTTCTTGACAAAACCACAGAACAGAGCGGTATAATCCCTTTGGTTTATTCTCTGAAGGGTCCTCAGCTACAGTACAATTTATCAGGGAACTGAAACCTTTTAAAGACTAAACTGCTCTCCATAAAGTTGGCATAATTAGGGAGAAAAGTTCAAAATATACTCCCAGCATGTATTATAAGACACTGGAAAAATACTAAAGAAAAGAGACATATAGTATTTACAGAGCAATTCAGAAAGAACATACCAGAGAAATTAAAGACAGCAAAAAAAAAGGATAAGAATCAATCATGACTTTGGACTACTCCCACAAAACTACCACCATAACTGAGGAGACAAAACAAATACATATATCTTGAATTGTGCACTGTTAACTGACTCCATGGAAACACAGAAAAACTTCATCTCCTTCCTAAAAGTGCTTAATTATGCACATATATGTCAAAGTTAACAATCCAAGCCACTAAATGTATTTGTACAAATAATGCATGAATCAAACAAATACACTTAGAACTAGTGAAATTACTAATTTCATTAGGATTTTACATAAAGCTTATAATTTTTTCATGTATTTTTTATAGCCTAGCATATTTTGCACTACAATGCTGTTTCTTTTCCTCCACCTCTAGTTCATCATCCAAGAACAATGAAATTGTATTAATAAGACTTCCATACCTGCCTTAAAGAAATTTATAGAAACCCACAGGCTGCAATTCTAATCCCATCTCTTTTCACTGCAGAAATGTATAGTAAGGCACACAGAATTTTCCTTCTGAGTTCTCTGCTACTGCTGCAAGTGAGAAGTTTTAAGTGTGCACGCACTCTAGGATTTCAGTTGAGATTTTCTGCTAACTGACATCAAGCAGAAATGTTCAAAGCTCTGCTTTTTTTCCCAGAGCAACACACTTTTTCTGAGCTATGAAATTTCCATTACAAATTCATAAAATCATTCTTGCATCTTAAAAAGCAGCAGTATTATTTCCCCGGTTTTGTGGTTTGGCATATGTACATCCACCTGACAGCTTGTTACAGCTCTTGGGCATTTATGAATTCTGCCATACATACTGCCTCCAAGTATCCCTCATTCCTTACAGAGACTATAATGGCTACATCTGTCAGTTGAACACTTTTAAAAATACAGCTTTTTTTTCCAAGTACCAATAACTTCATTCTCTTCCGTGATTTTTTCATGGAGGGCAGAGCATGCTTGCTGTGCTTTTGAGCAGCACAGGATTTCCTACACATCAGGGATGACCAAACATTTAGACACAGGGTCACTGATGCCTTTTTGACTTTCACAGGTACCGAAAGCACAGACAAATGAAAACCCAAGAGCTTCTACAACTGTTAGATTCTTCTGTAGATTAACTATGGACAACTTTCCACGGACTGAAGTACCACCAACCAGCTGCTTGGGAATGACTGCAGTGAAGCAGTCTCAGTTTTTGCCACCTTCACACTCCCCATGCTGAGGACAGGACCATGGTGCAGGTCTTTGTGTGGGGAAAATGCTCTGGCCCCACATGATGCTGCCGATACTCTAGCTTATGCTGATACCAGCATATATGGTAGACCTTCTCCAACTTATTCCACTAATGTATGATTTCTATGGAAATACACAGGAATGGAAGAGCTGCATAGGGCAGCAGAGCTCTGTAATGCCATCATTTCCCACCTGTCTTGATATGCAATTGCACGAGAGCAGAAGGTCGATGACCCATGCTCAGCTGTCCAGTTTGAGCAAAACCAAGTCCCTTTCAATAATTCCTCCCTCCCTGCCCAAATGTATTTTGGACTTGGCTCTAACAGTGTTTCATTATTTTTACTCCTCTTCCCCCCTGTCCTCAGCATAATAATTCATTTTGCATTTTGATAAAAAGAAAGAAATCCTTTTCACATTAGAAAAAACTAAAAATGACTGTAAGTAGAAGATAAATTTATCATGTTATGCATAAGTCCCAAACAAATGGAACATTTTAAAACTTTTAATAGGGTTCATAACTGAAACACTGATGTCACGTTTTGGCGATAACAGCATGAATGATCCTGACATAGGAAGTTTTCATTCAGTGACAAATGAACCTTGATACTATCTGACCTACTACTTATTCACAGTGAGATATGTATCTTCCTTTCATGATTATATATCATAACAGTCACAGACACACAGAAGTCACACAAATAAAACAACTCTGAAGACTGAATTTTCCCCGAGCCACCACCATTCATGTAATTCATCTTCTTTTAGCTCTTGCCAACAGAAACACATAACTATTGACAGTGGTGCGGAGAGAGAGCCTTCCTGCTGGGCCATATATTCCCACAGTGTCGTAACCTGTCTTCAGATTGCTAAACCAATTCACACTCACTCTTGTCTCTTCTCTCAGTTAGCAGTTATGCAAAAAAAATGTTTCAGTACGCCAGTTAGTAACATCCTTCTGACGGCTCATGTGTGCTTTACTAAAATTTAAATGTTTCCTTTTAGAAAGTGTAAAGATAACCATCAGTGGATGTACCAATGCAGAAACAGCTTGCTGTGCCTGAATCAACTGAAACATTTGCACAGCATTTTATAATCAAAGAAATGTAATTCTCTGACAGTCCTTTTTACGAAACTGAACCACTTAAGATACAGAAGGAGTAACTTCAGCCAATTTGAAAGCAGCTTCTGATTTTTGATATCACACTACTAGCCTCTGAGTATAACTCTCAGGAAAGCTGAGTGTCCACAACTGTGACCAAAGACAATGCATGGATCCAAAACAGGCCTAACATATCCAGGTGGTGCTATCAGAATGGATGTAATAATTTTTTCATCATTTACACAAGAAATGCTCAAAAGGACCATTCTATGGTCCTATAGCACCCAAAAATAGGCATTCTCAATTCTTTTTCCTGTGTCATATCTCCAGAAGTATCCTATTTCTATTTCCATGATCCCGTCAAGGCCTGTAAGAATCTATTTGAAGCAAGATCTACTCCAATCCATCTACTGCAGTAACGATCCTAGAATCAAGGCTGTTTATTAAAAATCTTTCACTGTTAACTCTTCCAACACACATTTTGACTGTATATTCAAAAGCTGAAGGACAGAATTGGCCCTGTTTACCTCTAGCGAGACATGAACCGTAGCAAACAGCCACTGATCTTGGGACACAGTACTAACTTATCTTCAGGAAATCAAGATACCATAAAACATAAAATATGCATAAGTACCATAAAACATGGCAACTTAATCTTGAAACTGTAAAGTAGAATTTATTTTTACAGTATGGGTCTCTGGTTACAACCTTCAATGTTTGTCAGATCTAATGAAGATGCTTGCTGCTATGGTCTTGGGAATGAAGAGGGTGAAAAGACAACGTATAATCATTTACACTATGAATGATAGTTCTTACAGTGTTTTTAGGATTACATGGCTAATATGAATAGTGTAGAAGTAGTTCATAATACTGAGTCTGGGAGAAGAGCTATTTATGCTGTGGAACTACAGCCTGGGGATTTGGGAGTTTTTATCTTTGCTTTAATTTTTGCCATGCTCTCTTCCACCATTCTCAACTGTTTTTACCCAACTGGACTTTCCTTAATGGGACGCCTTCTCATTTCAGTTTGTAAGCAAAATCACTTGGTTTCAGACAGAATTTATTACTTTTATGAAGCAGCGCTTGCCCTGGAGAGTTTTGGGGACATTTCTCTTCAGGCTTCATACATGCTTGGGGCACAGATCATTGCAAGGAAACTAAAAACCTCTTCCACCATCTCTATAGCACTATCTAGCCACAATACAACTAATATGCAGGTCAATTCTCCTTTCTGGTGCACAGGCACATACCAGATCCTCACAAAGTAACAGTTAGATCCATACTGAAGAAGTCTCCTTGACACTTAAAAGACAACTAATCGTCATGTCTGACCTCACATTTTATTTTCTTCAGCTAAATTACATGAAAGGGAATAAATGAATTAGTGACCAAATTTGCAACTTCCTGAGTCTGATACACAGACCTTTTCTATAAAGAAGGAAAGGAAGATACCTATTTGCTTTTTTCCCTCTAAGAACTGTAGAAACTTTAAAAAACCTGTATTATCAAAATATTGTTCTTCACTAGAATCTAGTACATTATTTTTTTCATCATTATAATGTTGCATTTCTTTTTCCTTTCCAGACTGTGTCTTTTATGCATATCAGGGCATTAAGTAAGATACAAAGACTGTATAGATGTGAATACCATGACACATAACTCTGCAAGTGTTTGAAAGGACAAACTCTAAACAGTTTGCTATTTGGTGTGAAAAGAATATTGCAACCTCCTTTTTTGGAAAAAGAATGCTTCATACTGAAGCATATGTTATTCTCAAATATTTGACATATCCAATCACTGACTTTTTAATGGACTATAATTAAGCAAATACTGAAATTAATTAAATTATTTTTATTATCGGTAGCAGCATTATCGTGTAATAAAAGAAACCAGAAGCAGATGACGTGTTTCATAAAAGAAAATGGTCTAATGTCTTTGTGGTACCCAAAAATGGAGTAAGCACAGGCAGTGCGAGTGTGTATGACATCAGCAGTGAATATCAAGCTGGACTGGCTAGCAAGTAGGTGAATATATACATTGTATATATGTACGTATTTATCATTCCCAGACCATTGTCATGATCAGTCAGAGAAAGTAACAGGATGAAGTTGTCGGTGCTGTTTGTGGGAGTGCTGAGTGTGTCCACCTCTGTTGACCTGTGTGGCCAGACATGTCTGTGTGTGTGTTTGTGTACCTACTGGGAATGCATGCTCAGCCCTGCTACCAGTTGGACCTGAGGACAAGGAGCTGTGGCACCCTCACATCTATCTGGATATGTCCCCACATCCTCAGCTTTCTGAAAATAGGGTCCTCTGTGTCAAATTTGAACTTACGCATGCTATATATATAATAATCTGTTGTACACAGGGCATTGCACTCATAACTAAGTACTTAATAAAATAACCTGGCAATAGAATATTTACAATATCTTAAAAAAGCATTATTTAGATTTCAAAGCTTTTACTTAAAAATGTTTTTCACTAAAAATAACAAGGGAATTCTTTGACTTTAACCAGCTTATGATATCTATACATAGAACAAATTAAAAAAGAATATTTTTGCTAGCATTTTGTGGGAAATGAGATGTCTTAAATATGCTTATTTTCTCTATATTTATAAAATTCCATTTTCCCTGCTTCACAATTCCTACAGGAAATGCAGAGGCATTGCACAGTGAGGGACCTGCTTTTAAAATTAACAATAAAAGTATTTATATTGCAAATAAGCTAAAACCTGCAACATTTCTCAGTGATTTTCTTTCATCTGTTTTTGTTTCACATGTACTTACACTCAAGGCAGTTGGTCCCGGAGGTCCTGCATCTCCCTAATTAAAACAGGAGAGTAAGTAAACCAGCAATCTCTTTAGTTCTATGTATTAAACCCCTATGCCTTTTAGAGGATATATACCACGGCAGAAGTAAATCCAGTATAAGCATCACACATGCTCTGATTACAAAAACATACGAGCAGAAAAATACTCTTTTTCAGTAATGGCATAGATGTAGACAGTTCACTACAGGTTAAATGGAAATAAAAAATGACAGGCTTCTGCATAAATGAATCACAGCTTAAAAAAACCCAATCCTTCAAAACACATCTGCATATTTTAAATTACAAGATGCAGCTTATATGCACAATGCAGCCACTGAAGTCAATGTGACAAGTTCACATACGTAAAGACATCTGCCTGTGTCAACGTTCACAGAATTAGGTCACTGAGATATGAACTGCCTTATGAGACCTTCAGGTTCAGTCCCATAGGAGCAAATCAGATCACCAGAGCAATTCAGAACACTGAATTTAGGCTCCTGTTCTGAATTCCTTTCAAAATTTGTTGTAAGAAAGATTAATTATCTTTTGTATTTACAGTAAGTCTGTATTCATATTCTTCAACGCTCAAGCTGGCGTTGAACACACAAATGGCAGCAGTGGGTGTTTGCCACATATAGTTAAGGCAGTATGTTCAATATTGAAGAGATATTATGCACACTCACACATACAACTTTATAGATAAAGAAGTACCTTTTCTCCTTTAGCACCAGGCACACCAGGACTACCAGGGTCACCTTTTAGTCCCTGGGCAAAAAAGAAAAATGCATTATTTGTTGTCAACTGTGGAAAGAGCTGGACAAAATCCTGTAGTATTGTGGTTAGCATATATTAATGAACTACGCCTTAAAATACTACCCCATTACTAGTACTACTACCTCATAGTTCTTTATTTTCATTATTTTGTGAACAGAGAAACATCTATCAAATACTGCATGTGTCTTTAACATGTAATTAAACATATAAAGCTGAACTATCTAGTTGATTGTGCCCTGTTAGGGCAAGTAGCACATAAAAATACAAAGTTCCTTTGCAGTCCCAGTAGGTCTGTGTCTTGCATGGCTAACAAAGATAGAATACTAGAGAAAGTACTAGTGCATTCAGTTAACTTCTGCTAAAATCTGGAAAGCGGCAGAGGTGGACAGAGAGCTGCAGATTCTATGTTTCATGTAACAATGCGGAGCTGGTGAGCTACAGCAGGGTACAGCTCAGAGCTGCTGCACATTCTCCAACACTCCAATCCTCACCAGTGTTTGAAAAGGCAATTAAAGAAATAACTGGGTCCTCAATAACTCCCTCCTTAGTTCTGCCTACAGCTGGAGAAGCTGACAACACTGCCTAGTCTTACACATTACATACGCAGCATTTCACAACTGCAGAATCATACAATGGTTTGGGTTGGAAGGGACCTTTAAAGGTCATCTAGTCCAATCCTTGTGCAACAAGCAGGGACATCTTCAACTAGATCAGGCTGTGCAGAGCCCCATCCAACCCGACCCTGAACATTTCCAGGGATGGGGCATCCAGAACCATTCTGGGCAACCCGTTCCAGTGTTTCACCGTCTTCATTGTAAAAAATTTCCTCTTTACATCTAGTCTGATTTTTCCCTCTACAATATCTACAATACAGCTCTTCCACTAACATATCTCACCAGAAGCAGCCCCCAAAAGCATAATCTTTAGCACCCAGCCCAATCTTTGTTGTCTTCTCCTTGCTACAAAATAAATGGAAAATCAAGAGGTTCTGAAATATGCCCAGCAAACTGAAGTCATTCTGCAGTAAGGAATGAACTCAATTCTGATGTTGGACCAACCTACCAGGAACTCCTTTTTGTTCAAGCCCAAAGACACGTTCTTGTGCCTTCCCTCTGACCACTGCTTTAGGGCATGTGACAGGAAAGCACATACACTCCAAGTCAGAGACAGCTCTACAGGTTCAAATTTTTACTCAGAAACCAAATGGTTATAATGTAGGCAATACAGGACCAAATTATAATGAGATGCTCCACAACTAGGCTACCATCATTACTATTGTGGAAGTTAATTAGGTCAAGGACAGAAAAGATTCATCTACATCTGAATTAGGGTTTACTAACTTAAGTTCTTCCCAGCCCCCTTTTTGCCCTTGCAAACTCTCTTCCTCAGTTTGCAGTAATTGTAAAGATAGAGACAACTGGCATGAAAATGATAAGTAACATCTGTGCCTTGGTGGGTACAGAAACATGAAATCAGTGAGTGTTCTAAATACTACATATTTGTGCAACTTCACTTCCTGCTAAAATTATATTAATTCACCATCTGGAAGGAACATCATTTAGAACTATATGAGCATTTAAGTACCCACTTTGGATTAAATTTGTGGTTGTTGTAAATACCCCTGATTTAGCTTTGATTTTTCCTTTATTAAGCTTGCCAAATATGCAATAGTTAAATCAGAAGTAGTTTTGCTGTTTGGATTTTAAAAATGTAATAGGCAGATGGATTCAAAAACCAGGCCAAAAATTCCTTTCTCTTTACAATCTGCATATTTATGACAGTTTTAATATTGTCTCCACTTACTACATTTTACTTTCCACCTCCTCCTTTACACAGTCTGAAACACAACGACTCCATATTCTAAAATGCCATTTTAGGGAAATTTCAGGTATGCAAACTGTATGGATTTGGATCAAAATAAAAATGAAAAAAAAATATTAGCAAATCAGCAGTGGAGCAATAGCTTTGAAGTTAAGAATTAGCTGCGAGGCTGTATATTCAGAGAAGAGAAAGATAAGGGTAAAAAAACCCATAAATCTGCAGCTCACAGACAGCAATATATCTGTGTGTCTCTACTGAAAAGACAATTGCAGATGAAAGATACTGAACCTAAGTCATGCACTGTCAAACTATGAACCTCATTTTTCCCTAATTGGTTTGTTTAAAACTTTTAGTAGTGTTCTTGCAGTGCACCTCAGTGAGGCATGCAGTTTGACAGCTGCTGCAGAGATTATAACCACAGAAGTTGACCTCACATAAAAAGGACAAGGGGAAATGACATATTTGATAACAAGCCTTACAGTGTTTAAAGCAGGATTTCTGAGTACCAAGGAAGGTTTTTTTATCTATTTATTTTAAAATACTTGAATTAGCTTTCCTTTGCAGTTTAAAACCCCAAGAAAGAAAAGCAGTATCAGTAAAAATAAGATCTGCTTAAAAGGTTATCCCATCACAAGTATTACTTGTTCTTCTACACATTATATATCTATAAAAAATATTATGATCTTAGTAAGTCCTAGACATACTGAATGCTTGCAAAAACACATCTGGTACTGTACCACGTCTGTTCTTCCCTACAGCCACGCTTGTAAAGATGCTGAGAGGTGTATCTGTTGCTGTCTCTGAAATGGCATAAGTAAGAATTCCTGTGCTAAGTCAGATCTGTAGCCCCTTCTATTGCAGTACAATACAGCCTCCTGTCTCTGGCAGAGTCCAGGACAGGATGCTTCAGTAAAATAGATGTGGTTATCTAAACAGATATAATTTGGATTATTTTAGATTAAGCGTTAAATTAGAAAAGCTTCTTTCCTGCAATATTTTAGGAGAACGAGGTCAATTTTGAAAACAATGAACTAATTTCTATTGATCCAAGGAGTCTGTTATCAGATATGCCAGAAATTCAAGAACTGAGTAAAAATTTCAGCAGCTCTCTGTTATGAGACTAAATGAATTATTGAATTCTACCCTGATCTAATTCTAACTTTTTGGGAACAATACAATAATACGCATTTGTGAGTTCATGAACACTCTTCAGCTGGTACTTTTTCTCCTCAGTAAGGACTACAGCTTGGTCTTTCTACAGATCAGAATAAACTTACATGGTGGTTCCTCTATGGACACCAAAATGGAAAGCATTTGGATATGCATGTATAAGGCCAACTCAAGGCTAACAGACAACAACATCAGAAATGGCTGAAATGAGAAAAGTTAGAGATATCTACATCTGTATCTATATATAGAATAAGACAGGTAACTGTAACACAGTTGCTAACCAACAGAGAAATTACTGGAACAAGTATAACAAATATCAATAAGGGTGTAAAGTCAGCAAAATCGGGGCCAACGGGACAGATTAAACTAGAGGCAGGCTTTTTGTTTGGAATGGGATGACAATGGTATTTCTTCTGGTGGAAGAAATTTAAAGGACAAGTTACCATATTGGTTGACAGTATTTTTGACAAATATGTAACCAGACTTTCCATGATATTAGCTTACTAGAGTTTTATTCAGCCTACAAAACCAATGGGATTAGGAGAAGAAAACAATGAAAACCCAGCAACTGTGCTTTAACGCTCTAAAAATGACCATGTTTTCACAGATTCTTCAAAGGATGGGATTTTATTAATGGGTGTCCCAACAGTACTGGCATAAAAGGCAATGGTTTTCCTATTTGAATTTTCCTTTTAAACCAGTAACAATCTCATACAATGCTCGTTCACTCTCTGAGAAAATTTTCAGTGTACGATACGGTTTTCTCAGGCCTTAGTGAACCTGCTAAGAGTATGTTAAGTCACAATTCATCAAGTAAAACATTAGGGCATAAAGAGCATGTTTTACTTGGAGGAAACACTTAACATAACAATTTTGCTAATGTTCCTGAACTCTAGAAAGAGTTTTCTTATTGATAATTTCATGCAAAGCTAACAAATTCAGTTATTTTGGTGCTTTTTTTTTCCAGAGTTCTCTTATCCAACTCATGTCTGTTGTTATGGTAAACATTTTGTCTCAGGGTGAAAGGTTAGTGGACTTCTCAGATATTTCCCAGCTGTGGCTAATTAACTGATGGCAGCTGAGAAAAGGCTGTGGACCCAGTCTTCTAACACTTCTGGTGAGGTTTGCATGGAGGCTGGTATCTCTGAGGCTGTAAGAGTGGCAAAATCTTTTGAGGAGAACAGGTTTTTCACTCCAAAAGATATCTGTTTGGAAAAACATCATTCATTATGTACAATTCCCTCACCTGCATTAACCTGGTTAGATCTCACAACAGGTTAAAATCTGCTAGAATAACATATCAAATATAATGGAAATACAGTAAACAATCTAGCAATAACCAACAACATGCAACCAGATTATTATAGATCAAATCAACAGTCTCTACCAAGCAATAAAACTTGGAAATACTCTAACAAGTAGGAGAACAGAACTATACTTTCTCCACAGAGGAGCCTTAAAACCTAAATTAAAACAACAGCTTCAGAGTCAGCTGTACAACACCAAGCTGTATATGTTGGGATAACTCTTCTAATTTAGCAAAGTATTTTCAAAGCTCCAAACAATACACTATTTTTCAGTACTCTCATGCAGTTTTAAACATTGTCATTGCTCTTTTCTCATTAATGTCATTCAAAAACTTCAAATTGCTACATTACTAGAATTTTCTGGATCCTGGAGCAATGCCTACTCTCTCCTTATACTTTTATTCCTAACAGAATCCTCAAACTCTAGATATCATTAAATACCATTACCAACTTCATCCTTTCAAGCTGTAGGATTTCTTCCCTTCCTATCCAAATATTTCCTTACATTGCTGACACTAAGAGAGTTGAAGATTAGAGACACAGGCCATGAGGGTGTGAAGGCAAACAACTGTTACTATCGTACCAAGACATCTTTAAAAATGTTCATACTTCTGTTCACCTTTTCCCACAACCATAAAAATAAAAAGGTCTGATATGTTTTCCATCTTCCCATTGAAAACCTGGGATTTTTTTTTCATTGCTAACTGAACTGCAGAGATCCACTCTTTGACATCAGGTATGTAAACAACAATAGACGTATGGAAGTTTTTAAGTCACTTAGGGTATCATTTTTCCCAGCAGCAGAAAAAGATAATTATTGAATCACTTGGTTTAATGCTGTAGAGATTATATTTATTAGAATTTCAGATTTTTTAACAGTTTTTTAAAATTTTTAAAATTTTTTTACAATTTGCAAGAAAGACACTGTTCTGCCTCTAGTCACGCATGACACATGTTGATAGATATGAATCATAATTTTCTGTTTTCACTTACTTTTGCTGTAAGATTTCATTTGTGTCAGCAAAACATTAATTGGTAGTGTCCCACGGTATTCATTTCCTACCTGCACCACTGATCAGGAAAATGACATGACTGCAAGAAGAGTCTAAAATTTTCAATGTTAAAGATTTTCTTTCCATTTCAACTGACAAGCATATGAATGTACTATAGATCTTGCTCCACAGATAGTGTCATGGATGTTAGTACTGCAAATTTTTCCTTAATCCTTTTGGGATATAAGCATGATGGAGAAGAAACTATATTTATCAGGATTTCTTTCAGACAGCGTGTCTACGAAGCTACACTTGCTACAGTGACACAAACGATAGCATTATTAATGTCAAGTGGCTAAAAAATTCTCAAGGGATAAAACACAGATATTACTTAACTAAACTGGCTGTTCATATTATACAAGCAAATACCTGTTTACATATGTGATGTGAACACATACCATGGAAGAACAAATTAGTAATATATTAAGTTATTTATAACTACTCCTTAAGAAGCTAAAAACAATGGCCACCACATTACTGGTATTTATAGTAAGTATTCATGCTGTCAGATGGATTTTGAATAATGTCCCAGACTGGGACATGGCATTGTAGATCTTGGCTCAGATTCCTGGAGTGACAAACTGGGAGATGTGCAGAGCACTTAAATATATTCACACTTCCTGCATCCAAACCCGGTTCTCAATGAGATTAACTGACCCATTTAGCACAACCAGCGAGGAATGAAGGAACTAAACTTTTTAGGTATCCCTTCACTGTTAGAGAAAGCCTAGCCTTCAAATCAGGTCTGGCTTCCCACTGTCATGCAACTTCATTCTAGCAAGAACTTTTTGTACAGCTATGAAAACACAAGTAGTAACAGCAAGCAAAACTGTTCTGTGATACTTTGTTTCCTTATTTTGACTAAAATAAATTAAAATATGCTTCTACCATTTGTGCAAGGTAAAATGTTCAGTCACCTTTTTCAAGTTCTTCACTTGTGGGTATGGAAGCCCTCACTCCCCCAGGCAGAGACAACAGCTGCCAGCAGCCCATCCTGCTGGCTTTAAGCGTTTTCAGACTTTCTTTATGCAGCACTGCAGATTACACCCATGTAAGCATATTAACCTGATTGTTTCAGAAATATCAGATGTTACATTTCTGTACGTGGAATGAGTCTGAGAGACACTGATAGTGACCAAGAGTCAGTGATACACAGTCCTTTAAATTTAAGCATAATGACTGGCATGTACAGTGTACATGTACAGTGTTAACTGAATCCAAAGCATTTTATGTAAATATTGTTAAAAAGGAATTATGTGTGGATTCAAACAACATAATGTTATGTTGCCTTGTACAATTTTACTTCCAAAATGTCTTCATGGCAGTTCCCATGATGATAATCTACCATTTCTTGACACATTACAACAGTTCAGTAAATATTTCAAAGTAGGTTTGAGATTTTACACTTTCACAGTGCCACTATGTCAAATATGTTCTAGATACTTCGTAATACCTTACTCTTCCTAAGTAATACCTTACTCTTCCTAAAAGGTTTATGGAACAAGATCCTATGTAGTAAAGGAGATCATGTAAGACCAACAGAGAAATGTCCCCAGAGCTATGGAAAGAAACAGAGATGTGTTTTTTCCATGCTGTCAGAATGTATGCTATGCATGACTGAAGTACATGGATCACCTTCACAGACAAGCAGGCTACAAGAAAATACCTCTTTGAATACCTAAACATAGATCCAGCTCAGTACATAGTATATATTTTCATATGGAGGACCTTCACTATTAGTCAAAAATAGCTCATTTACCTAGCATTAAATTATAGTAACCTAAAATACCAAAAATATTTTTATGGTTACAGTGTGCATAGTAATCCAAAGGACAAAGAAGTGTCGTAATTACATAGTTATAACAATCTGCTGGAAAAGAGGGCATTTCTGGAGGCAGGGTAAAGCTAGGCCTGGACCCTTGATTTCTGAAAAGTAAAATACACAGGCTGCTAGCTACTCCTGGGTGAGAGCCATGGGTCACCCGCTGTGCCATGTGGTTCATGTAACAGAGAATTTGAGTTAAAATTTCACTTTTTTTCTCAGCCAGATTTCACTGCCTACGTAGTTAATTGACCTGGTCTGTATTTGAGGAATGTATGAATCTGTGCCTTAAAAACTACTGGATCAACCTGATCATTGGGTTCACGTTCAAGCTTGAACCTGAGCTAACACTATAGACATGCAAAGTAATAAACCTCACTTTTGCCTAATTTATTTTCAAATTTAAATTTATTTTTTATATATTAAACCAAGATGAGAAGGAAGAAAATCAGAGGTTCTTTCAATGCAATACTAAAATGGCCAACCAGCATGATGTGAAAAGGAAGATTTAAAAACAAATAAATAAATAAAATTGAGCCAGAGGTTTTCTTTATCCCCATCTTCACCTCCTGTCTCCTCCTTGACCTAGCTGGAGGTCAACCTGGGTTTAGTTTTTAATGCAGGATACCGTTGGGTCTCCAGCTGTAAAGCATCACAGTTGAGGGCAGAGAGCATCTCACAGAGGGATCTGAACCTGACTGTCCAAATTCTGTGGGGAATGACTGGCATTTGGACTGGAATCCAGATACAGGATTCAGCAAAACTATTCAGCAAAGCTTTTCTAAGCAACTTTCCCAAAAGTTTGTAGCTTGACTGTTTCACTATCATTCAGTTTACCTCTCTTCCATGAATGCCTTCTGGTCCTGGTTCTCCTTTATCTCCTTTTTCACCCTACAAGAATTAATATTTATGTGATTATATATACAAGACAAATACTAACCCATGACATTTTTTAACAGGAAAAATATTGTAAGATTAGGGTCTGTTCTACATGAAGTGCTACATATACATTGCTGGCTGCACAAGCAAAACTATTTATTACATTCCAACAGAAACTCTTTCCAAATAAATGCCTCTGAAAAATGCCTAGCACTCTGCGAGCTACAGTTCTCTGTACTTCACAGTGTCACTGAACATCCATAAAGACTCACCACAGGAAAATATTCTTGGTTCTCACAGTGCTCCGAGAACATGGTGGTGAAACAGAAATTTACACTGGGGAATATTTTCATTTTGAAAGTCTTTGACATTAAATTAATTTCTTACATTCTGAGACTTCTTTAATAAACAATTCTTGGTTTAAATATCTGATAACAAAACCGTCCTCAATATTATCATTTGTCTTTGACTCATACTGGTATATGGTTCACTGATTGCATATGAAAAATGGAAACAATTTTTGTTCTGAAAATTTTCTCACAAGTATGAACAACATTATGAATCAAAAGAAAAAAAATGTTGGGAAGAAAATAGTCTATACAGGCTGGTTCATGAAACACTAACTACAAAAAACAAACACAGTATTTTTTGTAGGATACGTGAAAGGATTCAGTTCTGTATTATCTCTAACTACCATGCTATTCTAGTTAACACATATTTCAAAGTGAACAAAACACACCTGCTTAAGAAGCATAATTTAAGAGAGAACGTATTCCAGAACCAACAAGTCTGAACAGCTCTATAAATGCATCTCTGTCTCTAGACTGAACTTTGTGAAATCATAAAAGTAACATAATTCTGTGAAAAGAACAAGGACTGACTTTACTAGAGTCCAAGACCTTTGTATCAAGCAAAGAAAGCAAACAGCCCTGCAGTGAATTTCCGTTATCTCCAGGGGACAACATTTGTCTGAGCAGAACCTATTCATTATGTCAGCATCATCTTCATAATTCTGTTAGGTAAATGGTATTGAACTGAGATCATTCAGCTAACTCCATTTGTACCACAGCCCTGATTCAGAGCTATTCCTCCAGTGGCATTGACAGAGGGCATCTAATCTAATAACCGGTTTCGCAAAATGAGGTTGTATGAGCTTAAACAACTGAAGCCTACTAACAAATTAGCAACAGCAAACTGTGAATTTAATAATCCCATGCACAAGATGGTTTTGCTAGTTCATTGTTTCCATTTTAATACGTCTTGTTGATAACAAACCTAATGTTAAGCAGTAGCCTGAATGATACTGTTAAGGTTTTTCCTCAAGTGTTGCCTTTCCCGCTTGTCAAAAAAACCCCAAACAAACAAACAACAACCCAAAACCTTTAAACCACATAAATCTATGTATTTATTGCAAAGGTTTAAATGACACCAAACAGTTACAGGAATTTAGAGCTGGTTATTTTCATATGTTTAAACTATAAAATCTTTTTTGTTCGAGGGATTAAAGCATTGGTTGAGAAAGAAATATTCTTCCACTGTTTAAAGTGTTTTAAAAAAATAGCTCACTTAAACTTTTAGAAGAAACTGCAAAAAATGCATTTTACTTTTCATCACTGTGACACACTGGACATTTAATACTGCTTTCAGAATCTTTCAACTAGTATCAGTTACACTGCTACAACCTTGCAACAGCTACAAAGGTATAGTCATATATTAGACACATCCTTATCCAAATATATTTCAAAAAGATTCCAATGTATGGAGCTGTTTTTTGTTCTATGACTTGTTTACCGGCTCCCATACTTCAAGAGAAAATGATACAAATATGTACAGATTTGCTTCAGAAGTAGTAGCAGTACTATCCTGTAAATTCCTTGATGTATAAGTGGAAACCTAAGGTAAAAGCATCTTGTCATAATTTGTTATGCAACATCTATGTTTACATAAAAACCTAAAGCGAGAGCCCAAGCCAAAAGATGACCCTCCCCTCACCCTCACTTATCATTTGCCTAGATGAGCAGCATGTGTTGGAGACTATGCCTTTTTCTCCTACAGCAGGCAGACAGTAACTTTAAAATGCTGGCGGGCAGTTCTAGACATACACAAGTGTTGCCGGTGAATGTGGGAAAGAAAGAAAAACTCCCTTGCATATGATTGACGAGATATTTGGGTCTAAGATGTTTGTCAGTTTCTTAGACAAAATGATAAAAAGCACCCCCCGTTAATGAGCCTCAGACCTCTGCAGTCCCAAAAGCCACGGGCTTTCTGCCAGGTATGCGATTTTACTATGAACATATTCTGATTTTTAATGGAGTAAATGATTTGTCCTCGCCAAGCCTGTTGTATGGAATGTCTGTGTCCTCTGTGAAGCCAGAATTCAAACCAGAGGTCCAATTTTTACAATTTATTCTCATGAGAACTGAGCCAAGTCACGCTCGTTTCTGCCTTTATGGAGCACACTATACTGCATAATTAACAGCTTCAAATCTAGCCAATTTGCAGAATCGCTGAAGCCACTCTGCAGTGTGGAGGAGGCTATTAATAATCAACATCGTGGCTTACCTCATAGATTAACAAAAAGGAGATAAAAATGTGTTAATGCCATTTTAGATCTCATGTTTCTGTCTGCTTATACTATATTCAGATGAGACAATTAAAAACCATTTATTGCAAAAAGAGGATGACAAAACTCTGGCAGTGCCATGCCTTGTTTATTACTTAACTAAAACTAATCCAATATAATATTAAATTATTTTTATTTCTTTGGGTTCATTCTACTTTCAGTTAACCCAATGGAACAAGCTGATGGGATTGCTCCAGTATAACCGCCGAGAGGGATTCAGTCTGCTGTGTGTAATAGCAAAATCACTGAATTTAGTGATAATATTCTTTAATTACAGCCAGGGATTCATGCACAGCCCCTGCAAGTACCAGCCTTCAACTCAGTTGCCCACTTTAAGACTGCCTCATTTTCCTTGCATACTACTTCCTCCTTACTATAAAGGCAAAGTAATGTATTTGGAAATAAAATACATTCATACCTAAAAAGGTAAAGGATTTCTTGCAGTGCTGCCCTGTTAATGATACTAATCAGGAATTCCTGATATCCCTTGTTCCAAGCATTTTAAAGTACCATTGTTAACAACAGCTGAAATACACTCCAGAGTACGTAAGCTATACAGTATCACTAACTCAGTGCAGGTACCTCTTAATTTTTAAGCTCTAAAGCTCTGTGATTTTGCCCCACATATCATTAAGATAGTTATGTGTTGTTTTTTTTTATACTGTTCTGTTTTCCTACAGTTCTGTCTGAGCAGAATGCTCTATGTGAATTTTCTTTTTTTTTTAACCATTTCTCCATAGTGTGTTCTAAACAGAAGCTAGCTCATAGTAATGCTTATTGATTTTTCCTAAATAAGTTCTGAATTTGAAAAATCAGCATCTTTAGTTCAAAAAAACCCAAACCTGTGGCTCTTCCTGTTTTTGCTGATAGATGTCTAGAGAGCTGGGGTTATGTAGGACTCCATCCCAATAACATTCTTGCTGACTGACTTGTAACCCTTCTGCAGAATGTGGGATAATATACTTCAGGAAAGTGGCAATACTCAGGGTGAAGCACCTCAGGACTACCAAGACACTATAACATTTAAAAGGAGGGGAAGTCAAGGCAGACTAATGATTTTGTCCCAGTTCAGGCTGGAAGGAATGGAAGAGTGACACAAAAAGCTTATTTCCAAACAGGCTTAACCTTTTATTACACAAGACTACTACCTAAGCAGAGTCAGAAAGACAGCGTAAAACATTGCAGAAATACACTTCTATTTCTAGTAAACTAAAATCAACAGCGATGACCTGGAAGGATGTCACTGTGAAGCCTGGGTCTTCCAAACCATTCTATTTAGGACATAGCAAGAAAGCAGGTGATCACAAAGCCTCACAGGCATCAGGAATTCAGAGTTCAGTAGGTGAACTTGTCAGGAAACTGACCAAAACCCCTACTGATTCCAAACTGTACCACCACTGTCTTGTGAAAGGCCCCGAACAAGAGATGTCATGAGTAACCAAGCCAGATAACATGTCAGAAGAAAGATCCTTCTTTCCTGCTTCAGTCAGAGCAATGCTGAAGACATTCATACTGGCTAACTGCTTAGTGTCATGCACATTTCTAAGCAAGCTCTAAGCATTTCTAAGCCAGTGAGCCTATATAAAGGCAAACTACCACCTCAACTGAGTCCAAAATCTTAGGCACAGAATGATCTGAGCAGCCTGTGGCTCCAAAACTGCACTGATGAATTGCCTCTTCCTGTCAGCAGGAATGAGGCAGCCATCCATTTTTATTCTTTTTAGAAAAACCTCCAAATGCAAAGTTACTTTGATCAATCAGAACAAAGATTAAAAAAAAAATAAAATCAAGTCCAGTAGATGTTACAGTGTAGTGCTTTCTAAACGGAGAAAACAAAGGCAAAAATAACAAAAAATAATCCTTGTAGCAGGACTGTAAAAAAGGATCTAGGGATTGTCATGGATCACACAGTGAGCAGGAGTCTAACACAAAGCCATTTTTTAAATGTCAAATCCATTCTACATTTGCCAAAGGCAAATGAAAAAAAACACAATTTTTCTGGTTTACTTGCACTAATGAGGACAGTGAAAAAAAGTGTGTATTTCAGGGCATCATATTTTTCATGGAACTTTGTCAACTTTTAGGTATCTGCTCTTCTCCAAACCAGAATGATAGAAAGTTTGAAAAAAATGTTAGGAGGAAAGAATGAACATAGAACACACTGATGAATCTCAAATGTGGGAAAGAACACTATAAACAGGACAAAAAGTTTTCCATAGTAATAATACAACTAATGGGTTTAATTTGTAGCCAAAATTATTTAGGTTTAGGGGGAAAAGAATAGGGGTTAAAAAGGCAGAGTAGTACTGTAACAGTCTAAGAATAGAGTGAAATTGCTTTAACTGTAGATTTTTCTTGAGAATGCTTTAGACAGACTTGATGATAATTCATCATATGGGTGTCTTATAAGGATGCGGCAGATATAACCCTGCACACTCTTCCAGGATAACATTTCTTCTAGACTGCTCTCTCTTGGAAAAAGTGACAAAGTCACATGTTAAAATAGTTTCAGCTTTTCTTAAGACGATGTGCTTGCTGAGTAATGATTATAGTACGTTGTTGTTTAACCTCAGCTGGCAACTAAGTACCACACATCATCTTGCTCACTCCCCTCCTCCCCCAGCAGCATGGGGAGGAGAATCAGGAAAAAAAAAAAAGAAAAGTAAAACTCAAGGGTTGAGATAAGAACAATTTAATAATTGAAATATAATAAAATGATAATAGTAATAACAATGAAAAGGGGAGAGGAGAAAAATCCAAAGGGAAGGGAAAACCCAAGTGATGGATGATACAATGGCTTGCCAGGCACTGACAGATGCCCAGCCAGTCCCTGAGCAGCAATCGACAGGCCCTGGCTGACCCTCCCCAGTTTATATAGATGCCACGCCATCCCATGGTATGGAATATCCCTTTGGCTAGTTCAGGTCAGCTGTCCCGGCTGTGTCCCCTCCCAATTTCTTGTGCCCCTCCAGCCCTCTCACTGGCAGGGTCTGAAAAACTGAAAAGTCCTTGACTTAGTATAAACATTACCCAGCAACAACTAAAAACATCAGTGTGTTATCAACACGGTTATCACACCAAATCCAAAACACACACTGCACCAGTGACTAAGAAGAAAATTAACTTTATCCCAGCCAAAACCAGGACACAGTGTTTGCAGGAGACACATGTTTTAATGAGTCAAAACTCTCTCATTTAATAAAGAAATTCTTTTTTCCATGAAGGCATTGAAAGATAGACAAACATTAATTCAAATGCCACAGAACAGAGAATGACAATACGACTGAGCTGTTTGCACTGTCACCATGCCATCATCACCAAGCACAGTGACTGAATAGCATTAGTTCAGAGATGAAGAACCAAAAAATAAAAAATAAACCAAATAACACAGATTAAAAAGGATCAGACCATGAAACGTATTCTGAAGAGTTAGCAACCTCTTTAGATTGAAGGATCGTATGCACATTCAATCAAGTCATGTAGTTTAAGTGTAATTTTACATTCTTCATGAAAGCAAAACTCTCACATTGCAACATCCACAAACATTGATTTCTAAAACAGTCTACCAATTCCATGGCACCCTAGCAGGCAATAAAGTGTCCTCAGCTATTGCCTTATTGAAATATTTTCTTACATAGCCTACAGAACTATGATATTCTCGAGAACTAAGCCTTCAGAAAACTCAAATTTTATTATTTCACAACTAGAAAATCCCACAGCAAGGCTACCAGTGGTGCCTTATTGAAAACACAACTGAACAATCCTTTGACCTCTTAATGTGTTCCTTACAGATCTCTGAATCTCACCTTGGTCCTTATCTTCAATGTAACCCTATCTTTTGGAAATCTAAAGGACCGCCTAACATTCCCTGATGCCGACCAGAGCTAGCAGTTAAGATCATTAATGAAATACTAAAAGGCATTAAATAATACTGTGATAAACAGAAAAAAAAAAATCTATGTAAAATAGTACATAACATACATTTTCATCCAAGACAACCTGTCAGGGTAAAAGAAACAAAGATACAACTTCATCCTTTTGGGTGAAAGATGTTAGCCAGCACAAGAAGAAAAAAATACCGAGATTTTGGATAACTCCTGCTTGCTACGATTTATACAAGACTAGCCGCAATCTAACATTTAGCTTTGCTATTCAATGATAAATGCCCCAAAGGAATGTACTTGGGCTTAAGATGCTCCACACTGGCTTTGCTTTTTGCCACATGAAATTTATATGCTGCCGATTGCAAACTTTGCTCTGTATGCTATCCTGCCATGACTCAACCTGCCATCACCATTTCATTTTCTTTTTTCTCCCACCCCCTTTCAAAACTTTCAGTGTCAAGGAGAAAAACAAAATCAACATCCAAACCGGCACTCTTTTTAGTAATTTGGTAATTATTTTGGTAATTATTCCCAGACTTAGCTTTAAAGAAACATTCTTAACCTAAGACTAAGGTTTTATTCATAAAAACAAGAAAAAAACCCCAAACAACCTAAAGCATGACCTATCTGAATGCAGAGTTTCAGTCTCCTAGAGAATATGTATTCTTAACACGGAATCAAATATATAAATACTCTCTTCAGAGAAAGTACAAGCGGTCAGGTAAAATGTAAGGAAAAAATAAGGACAAGTTACTAAGATTATTTTTGTGGTGAATTTCATTTGCAAATGCTACTTGGTACTGATGTGCACAAGTTTTAATGGATATAAAATAGGCTTTCTAATGTAATGCAAAGCTTCCCAAAAAATCAATACAATGTTTATTTCAAGAATTTGCATCTACAGAAAGAAATCATAGGATTCATTTTAAAGATTCTAAAAACCCCACCACGAGCAGTAATGAATATTATATTCTTTACTCACTCCATCTGGCCAAGTTCTATAATACATTATATACATGGAATATTACTTCAGTTTAAAAATTTGTGTATTTCACATAATTTATTGTGCTATACCTTTCCTCATAATCCAAAAGCAAAAGGCTTTCCAAACTATAAAGATTCATGAATTCAGTCAGACAACTCATACAAGCAGCTTTCCACGAAGAGGCTATACAGGGTATGTTTATGGTCCAGTATTCCTCTCCTTCTACAGTGTAACTGGCTAATCTCATCTGCAAATATAAAACCAATCATTTCTATGACTCATCCTTTACGCTTCTCCAGACTTGCCTCCTGTCCAAGAGAACATCTTAACTTTCCAGTACCTTCTTGTTCATATCTAACTATTTGAATTAGTTTTAAGTGTCTTTCAATATTTTTTTCCTTGAGAAAGCTGCTTCTTTTGTCACTGAAAAAAACACTGATTCTATTAGCCACCAAGAACTAGAATAATCTTGAAATGAGCCTCTCAGATACAAACCACATCCAGACCACAGAAATAACCTTTCTCAGCTATCTACAGAGCTACCACTTTCACCTGGACTTGATCATACACACTATTGTCTCAAATGCTCCCTCACCCTGCTCTCCACCCATGCATTAGGAATGCTGTCGCTAAAACTCTGTTCATTTATCTTTTCCTTTTCTGGTTCTCATGCACACATACTAAAATACTGGGAAACCCGAGTACTAAACTCAGTGTAAAACGTGGCACTGCAAGGCTTACACAAAGTCTCACCACTTACCCCCATGCAATAACCTTGTCCTTCAGCCTAATTCTCCTCTGGTGTGATGAGTGCAAAATCTAGACAACATGTGAAGCGTCATCTTTCATATGATTTATTTTTTAATTAACCAGTTTGCAGCTCCCACTTCTCTGGCAACTGTCCATACAACCAGCCCACAGGTTACCATACATGAAAACAATTGTCATATTTCTGTTCTAGCTGGACCACTGTGCAGTGAAGTGTAAAAAATCAATGGGTCTAGAATAAATAGGTGAGGGTTCTGCAGGCTACTTAAAGGAAAGAAGCATCTTTAGAAAGGGCACCCTGGGAAATTTGAGCTGTATCTACTGGCTGGCTATGAACAACAGAAGCAAGTTTAAGTTAACACTGGCTTTCAATAGGAACATAAAACTCATAAAATGCTACGGGCAAAACTTCTTTATCTGTGCACTATGAATTGGCCTCACCATACAAAGGAAGATCAATGATATGCTCCCCGTAGACAGTTCAGTCTCCACTTACTGTCACAGAAACTCTGAACTTCTCCTTGTAAAGTTAGCTAAGCTAGCTGCTTTGTTTTCTTAAAGTCAAGTCTAAGATTACAGAAAGACAGCCAGTGAGTGTACTGTACTGCTGACTGGGTTAGCTGCATTAGACACATTCTTTAACTGTTGCGCAGATCTTTGGTAACAGCCTTAATACCCTTGATTTGTGTGCCTGCTCTGTCAGGTCTTCTTCAAAGTAAGTGCTTTCTAGGTATGCCTACACTAGCAACGTGGCACAACAGAATGATGGAGAGTACTAGATGTTCACACTACATGTACTTTGTTGAAGCTATTCCAAATGTACCCTGGAGTAGCTTTAGTCTGTTTTCATGAACTCAAGAGCCATTCGCAACTACAGCACCTTAGGCTTGTTGCTGGAGCACATCTTTCAGTTTATCTTCATCCAAAAGGAATCATGCTGTTCTTCTCCAGCCCATAAAGTCATTACGTAAGACTGTAGCACTTTCTGGTCATTAAGATATGCCTACTCTTCTGGAATACCTCGGCTGCTGAAGAAAGCCAGAAAGTAGTCTGGAGAAACAGAATCTGTTGGGATATAACCCAGTAAACAGTTGTTTTTTGTTTTTTTTTTGTCAGAGCAGTTTTCTGATTTACTACTTTACTAGGCATCACACAGTTGCAATAGCAGTGCGCAGGGACGCTGGAGATAGGAAGAAGCAGTTGGAAAGGAGATGAGGAGGAAGACTGTTTTTATCATTGAGAGTATGACCTTAAACATCAACTACTGCTAAGTGGAGGGGGAAGAAAAAAAAATAAATAAAAAGATGCATTGGAGACTTAAATATACTTACACATGTACGTTGCTGACTTTTCAGTAGTAACATCCACATCTGTTTTTGCAGGTACTACAAAACTTCCCCCAGCTCACAGTTTTATTTTTGGTATATTAATGAACAAAGTTCTGTCATCTCCTGTTCTATAGTGACCGATGTGAGTAGCTGTTTTGTTGTTTCTTCTTTACTCTGTTCAAGAATTCTGATCCTTTTTCATAATTTCAAACAACTCTTATGCAAAATTGTGAGAGTCCATTTAGAGAGCTTGTTGACTTAAACATGTTTTTAAAAAAGTGGGTAGATTCAGTTTTGATATAAGGAAGAAATTCTTCACTGTGAGGGTGGTGAGGCACTGGCACGGGTTGCCCAGAGCAGCTGTGGATGCTCCATCCCTGGGAGTGTCCAAGGCCAGGCTGGATGGGGCTTTCAGCAACCTGATCTGGTGGAAGGTGTCCCTGCCCATGGCAGGGGGAGTGGAACTGGGTGATCTTTAAGGTCCCTCCCAACCCACACCGTTCTGTGATTCTATGATTCAGTCTAAAAATTTACTTCTTCACGTTCATGCCTACTTTAGAAACATCACATAAAAGAATTTTTTAAAAGGTCTCACAGTATGAGGCTAAGCTATAAAAAAATACAAGGCTGCATAAGCATACATGCAATTTACGCTAAATGATGCTTTCTAATATTGCAGCATTAATACTGTTTTATTAGATTATCCTATTGCCTATTCTCATCAGATACCTGTCAGCACTCTCATTTTCATAAAGAATAATCCTCTAACAGTGCACAACACAATCTCACTGATAGCAGCAGCTGCAGTGTACTGATAGCCTCCGTGCTGTGGAGCCCCACCAGCTCAGTCTTACAGCATATCTTTGCTAAGCAACTCCCAAGAACTGCCTCCTGTTTGAAAGAAAGGAGACTCACATGTCAGGAGCTCTATTTCGTTCGCAGTATTAAAGTAATATACTGCACCTGCCAGCAAGGATTCAGTTGTGCTTACTCTCTATTGCTGTAACGCTGCCTTCCTCCAGAGCCTCCTTTCCGGCTTAAAGTTCCTGGTAAAGAAAGCTTTCCTTTAATAACTGCGCTGCAGTAAACCAAAAGAATTAAGTGATTTAATTTAGAAATCTATTACTTTGTATGTTACGAAATATTTTTGTGATTGTATTATATTTCCTAGAAGGGAATGACTTATTCTAGTACACACATAAATATGTATGTAAACATACAAGCATATTGGTGTAAATATGCACTTTCAACTGGAAATCAAGGAAATACACTCAAAGTTAAACCTATCACCAGATCTGGGATTGACAAAAAAATATCCCACCCTTCACTGTCAGGAAAAAAAAAAAAGAATTGCAGTCATATGAAACGATTTTAATTTTTAGTCCCGGTTAACTGTAAGATCAGATCAATGATACTACCTGAGGTTATCCAGAACCCATGAGATCTGTAAGGAACTCAAGTACTTGTGTATTTACAGGACGCTGTATTTACAATGCTTCTCACAGCATTCCCAGTTAAAGACAAATTTTTCCTCAAATACACTATGCAAAGGTAGCGAACGTAAACAGCTTTTGCAAAAGTAAAATAGGAAAGAGAATAGACAAATACATGTATGGGTGAGCATCTATACAACAGGAAAGGTAAGTTATGAGTCAGAAAAAAGTGAAGATAATCAAGAACAAGTAACAAAAATAGCAAGCAGCCAAAATACAAACAAACTCAGAAACAGTGATACAAAAATAAGTTTGAACAAAAATAACTGGATGTTGAACTTCAGTCAGATCTGTTTCTCTGAGACTGTCTTGTGGGAACAGTCATATAATGGGCTATTTCCAGGCCTCTCTAATCCATTTGAGGTCACATCTAGTTTGCAAGTTAATTTGTTTCTGGCATTTCTTAACTTTTGACTCAGCAATCACCTTTTTAAAATTCATTCTGTTCAGATTAATAAATGGTAAACAGCAACAATCATCTGCATAATGAATTATAAGGCCTTTCACCAAAGATAAACTGTGGAGTCAGAAGAGAGAATATTTTAATTCACAGCAACAAGATTTATCACTTGATCTAAAAGACTAGGTAGCTGCAGCAGAGAATGACCCCTCTGTTCTGTTGAACCAAAACCACAGACTGAGTGTGGGACACCTTCCACTCATCCCAGAAAATGAACAATGCACTTAGCCAAGCTGATGAAAAGCATGGAAACCAGAAATTCTGTAAATTCTGTATTCTACTTTTGCCTCCAAAAAGGAGTAAGATTTACTACTGTCAGACAACATCCAGACCACATACCTTCTGGAAGGCAGTACAGTCAAACGGAAGAGCCAGGACACACTAGAAATCTTGGGTTTATTCGCACATTAGTACTGATGTACCCTATTCTGGCTTCCGAATTACTCTCAGTCTCTTCCATCTCTCTCAGAAATACACATACATATGCCACCTATTCCTCTTGTTTTCCCTAATTAGCCCACTTAAGGCCCATGTCCACTTCTACTCTCTCCTGTACACAAGTCTCTTGACCCAAGCCCCAGCGTTCACCCCACTGGTACTATACAACCCCCAGAACTGTTAAATGGAAACTGGGACTTCAACGTGTCTGTGTAGAAAAAGGATAATGCTGTGCTCTCTGCCACTGCCAGTGGGTATTTCTCTGCTCCTCCAGAATATTTTCTCAGATACTAAATGTGCAGCACTCCTTATAAAAATTGTTACATTATTTTTAAATTAATTAGCATTTATCCAAATTACTTTTCAAAAGGTTTACAGCCTTAGCTGTTTCCAAACTAGTACATTTCTTCCAGGCATCCATAGCTATAATGGTACCCAGTCATCCATCTCTGGATATGCCTTCACAGAAATCTCCAAGGTGGCACAGAAGTAATCGTTCCTGGAAGCAGTACATCCAAATGACCTGGCACTCCGCTCACACTCATAAACCTTTCATCTCAACAGTGCCCACTAACGAAGCTGCGATGCTTCTGATACCCCAGATAGCTCATTCAGAACAGGCTTGGCTGTTTCTGCAGAACACCGCGTGTGCTTTCTTGCCCAGAGCTCCACATCCAGGCCTAGCATGCCAGAGGCTTCCTACGTTGCGGGAACAATTGGAATTTGGAGAGCTTTGTGGACTGAAATAAATTGTACTCATGTGCACATAGCCATTTTCAGAGTTTAAGATTATACCAAGTCGTAGTGGAGAGAAGTGAGGCTGAAAAAGATACCTTTCTAATGCCAGAAAAATGCACCCGTCAAATATTATATTTCTAATCCAAGGCAGAAGGAGTTTTTGAGAGTTAACACCAGCATTTAGGTACTGGCAAAGTCATTCTCTCCTCCATTAATCTTGTTCTCAGCAAGACATGAATTGTTTACACTCAAACTTCATAAAGAAAAACATTTTGAGGTACATGACTAAATCTGGTGATGATACCAAATTATACAGGATAAAACAATTGAGGATGAACTGTGACAAACTCAATACAGGCATGATGAGATGCGATGAGATGGCAAAAGAAGGATAAATGAAATTAGGCGTAGGTATATTTAAAATGATGAAGACAACAAAACCCTTATGTCCCATATGTAGCCATAATGTCTGTGAAGACAATCACAGTTTCCTAAATGCAATGCCTGGTAATGGTCAGTTCAAAAGGATCAAGGGTGAGATCTTGAGGCCACACTCAAAGCTAAAGAGAGTAAAGAAGGAAGTTCCATGTGAGGAGATACTAAGAAGGCACAGAGTATGAAACAGAATTTCACTGTGATACTATATACACTGAAGTTCCTGTCTCTACTATCTTCAAACAATGTAACTGACCTGAAAAACATGTACAGACAGCTAGTAAGGCTGACCAAATAGAGAACGGTGTTCATAGTATAAGACACTATGTAAGCTGGTATTCAATTTGGAAGAAACAGTTCAGGAATGTATGATAGATGCTTACTGATTCTTAACTGATACCGAAAAGGAGAACAGAAATCTTCCAACAGAGTAAGTAGGGGACACCAAATTAAATTAAGAGGAAGCAGGTTCCAAATACAGAAAAGGAAGTGGTTCTTCAAACACGAAGATAAATGTCATAATTCCTCACCACAGGATATTGCAGATGCTCAAAGTTTACATGAATTCAAGGGAAAACTGCATTCACTAATGGGATGGAAGTCCACCGAAGGCTACTAAATTCACTGAAAACACATCTGGTGAGATCACAGTCTCAAATAATTGGAGGCAGGGAAAGTACATGGGGAGAAGCACTTACTTACTTTGTCCTTATGCTTTTCCCTGGGCACCACTTCTGGCTATCATTAGAAGCAGGATGCTGAGCCTGATGAACTTTTAATCTCACCAAATGGGTATGTGTAAGTAAATTAAACAGTGATACAGCTTGGGACCTGGAACTTGGTCATCTATATCATTAAAATGATAGACCCCAGCTGTGAAGGTCTCTTGCAGACATTTCAATAAGTCTAGTTAGCACTTCCCCATATAATTCCCAGGAACAGTTCAAAAGTTAGCATAGGCTAGGGACTATTCCCAACAGGCAGTTTTGATTAAGCCTGTTTCAAAGGGCAAGAGAGTTAAGCAGTATGAGGATGGCCAGATCAAGCCAAATACTACAGAACTACAGGATAAGCCCTGGTAATGTTTAGCTTATTAGGATAAATGCCGATGTGACTACTTTTATTACAGGTAGAGACTTCCTGTAGAGTTAACAATGTGCTTTTCCTTTTCCCCTAGAATACCTGTGTGCAGGTGCCTCTGTGTTCATATATGATCTGCTTGGTAATAAAAAAAAAAAAAATCTGTCAAAAATGCTTGCCTATTTATTGAGATGTCTGTCTTGTAAATAATTAACCTCATATGACTTCATGAAAAAAAATCTGAAGTGCTACTCACAATATCAGAGCACAGCAATCATACAAGCAAAGCAAAGAAAAACATTCCCCCCAGCTCCAAAGCTTAAAAGGTGCAGATAGATAGCTAAATGGTTACAAGATGGGAAACAAAACTCTAATACTTCCCTATGTATCATTAGGGTACAAGTACGAAAAAAACTCAGTTCACATTTACACCCACCTGGTAAAGCACCCAGTCTTCACTGCATGAAGTAAGTTTTAAAGAACTTCAGAAAATCTTGCCCCACCACAATAAAGTATCTGTATTGATGATTAGCAAAGGTAAGGAGCCACATTTCCAGCACAGTGGCAGTGACTCACCACCATCCAAACAAACTAGGGAACTGGACCCTTAGTCTATAATGTAAAAAGTGTGTTCTTCCATTACTCCAAAAAACATTCAGACTAACAGGTCCGTATATGCAGTGGCCACAGTTACATCAATATTTGCAGCTTACTGATTTTAATCTTCTAATCCTTTTTTTAGATTGAAGCATTTCTAGCAGAATCTACAGCTGACAAATAGAAGCACTGTACTAATACACAGGAGGGTTACTGCTTCTCTTAATTATAATTTTTTAGTATATTTAATTACAGACCTTTGAGGTTCATAACTCTCTTCTATCCATGAGTAATAGCTTCTATTTTTCAAGTAGATTGGAAGCTTCCCCAGTACTTGAGGTGTCTTATGTGTGGACCGGTTTCATCACTGAGATTTATGGTACAGAATTCAAAATATTAGAAAGGCTAAATAATGACTAACTTCAACTAGCACCTTAGAAATAAAGCTGATTCCTTCTTCATTTATTTATGCTTAATTTAAGAAGAGCACACTGAAGATTGTGAAATAAAAGACTACACCTGGGGACAAACTGGAATTTTATAGCCTTGTGAGTTCAGAATGGATGGAAGACAGAGGAGTATTTTATTAGGTGTGATAGGATGAAGTAGAAAATGTTGAACCTCCAGGAAACTTTCTTGACACTAAGATCTATTAAGAATTTTCTTCTAAAGGAAACAGAGGAAGCCCTAGTTCCTGGGATAATTCAAACTGTACTTCACAAAATAGTAAATATATACAAAGAACATCCTGCATTTAGAAGAAAATGAAGCAGATGACAATTTTTTCTACACTTAGGCTGTACAAGCCCCAGAGTCCTCCTCTCTTCTCACATGTAAACACAGTCAAAAACACAATCAAAACATACAAAAAGTAAAGATAAAAGGAAGAAACTCTGGAAATAAGGAATGACTATCATTACGGTTTTACTCTCAGTTTTTCTTAGTCCAATAAATATAACTTTACTTATATCCTTTTACTGAGAAATATCCATCAGAGAATTACAGTAAAAGAACGACTTCCCAAAGAACAAGTGTTTACAAGTGCATATCACAGCTCCAACAACATATACTGCTCAATAGCTCAGCTCCAATGACATCCAGTTTTAAAATCCTCTATGCCAAATGTGAGATGGGAGGGGAATAAGCTTTATAAAAGAAAGCAACAAGTCAAGGAGAATTGCAGTTGAAGAGTTCCTCTCCAGAGCACAGCCATCCTCCAACACTATTACAAATTCTGAGTCTTCCGAGATATTGACTAGTACGGAATCTAGTCTATATAACAGCATACTTGTCTCTCTGAGTTCAAACAGAGACAGGGATCATATACTAGTATTTTGAAGCAGCTAAGCAAGGCAAGGAATTTAGGTTTCCCAGCTCTGTGAAATCACTTTTATCTATCAGTGACAATCCAGTCATGTTTGCTCAGCTATAATTAACATGTAAATGTGTTGAAAAGAAAGAAGAAAACAAATACACAGAAGGCTGCAACAATGAAAAAAAAAAGATTGCCCTTGTGAATAAAACTGCATTTAGAAGATAGATGCAGGGATAAACTTCAGCTATGGGAATTGATACAGCTGAGGTGAATGGAGCTGTGATCAGACAACTCAACAGCTTCCTGCCAGTTTTCATACTAACAAATTTTAAGATTCTCCCTTTTTTGATACTTGACAAATTTTGAGGACACCATCAGGTTTCATTTATGTTGAACAGTCTATTTTGTAACTATTTGTATTGGAAAATGAACTGTTCCATAGGATTTCAGCAAACCTAAGCTAAAATCATACCAGAGATTGCATATGCATCCATCATCTGAGCAACCACACACAATGCTACCAAACAAGCATTCCGTGACAGCTCCTGTGAGGAAGACAGCATCAGCTGACAGGTGATGAGATATTTAAGCAAGGGCATGGGTCACCGCCAGATGTGATGCTCCAAAACAAGAGTACAAATGTATATACACATTAAAATACAGATTAAAAAAATCTGCCTATAACATATTCTGGTGAACAATGTTAGTCCATACTGCCAATTAAATGTAAGCATTAAATGTTCACATCTCACCCCTGCCAATATTTGGAAAAAACCCCAAACCAAAACAAAAACTCAACCCCCTCAAACTATTATCACTTTTTATTGTTCTCTTTTTTTACATTTACTTATAATGTGATCACACATGCCAGATCGGAAAAAATATCACATTCATGTTCCCTGTCCATAAAGTTATAGGATAATTGAGGCTGTACTTGACCTTAGGAGTTCTCTAATCCAACCTCCTGCTCAAAGCAGGGCTCAGCTATGGAGTCAGGCCAGGTTGCTTGTGGCTGCTCTTGAAAACTTAAAGAAAAAAGGCTGCAGAACCGCTGCAGGCAACCTCTTCCAGAGCTTTGCTGTCCTATCACAGAAAAGTATTAACTGGGCATTAAAAACAAACACAGATGTATGTTGAAAAAGAAACTGTCTGGCTGTTCTTTGTGCTTATCCAATTAGAAATCAGTCCAAGTGATACCTTGCATAACTTTGATACTATTAACAGAAAATGGTAAAAACATTTAAGATAATCTGATCTCCAGTATTTTCATGAGGCAAGCCTTTCTTTAGTTTATTTCCTTTTCTGTAACTAGGATAAAAAGTGCAGACCACTACAAGAGGAAATTACTTCCATAATAAACAATACTATTAAAATTAAAACCCCTTTCCTAATGGCTACACACATCTTCCTTGCTGCACTTTCAGGACATTGCTTCGCACGCACAACAGACACAGCAAATACAACATTCCCTTCCTCTTTGCAGCAGTGTTATGTATTTAAAGATTGTTTACATATTTTGTTTCAGCTGACTCTACACTAAGTAATCTTCATTCATGCAATCCTTCCTCAAAGGTTATGTGTTTGTGAGTGCAATCATTCTCAGTGCTCTTCTTACAAAAGCCTTTAAGTTGAAGCCTTACCAATACCAAATAGCACAGGACTATTTAGTTAGTGGTGCAGACAATATTTGACTTTAAAATGTCTTAGTAAGAGTCTTTCACTTGCAGCTGCCTGACTTCATTTAGCTGTGTTTAGCTTCTGATCCAAATAATCCTCAGATTTTAAATTTGGGTTTTTTTCAGCTCAGATATTTTTTTCCCCTACAGGTAGTTCCCTGCACTTGTTCCTTCTGCATTGGATTCTATTTTTTTGAGTCTACATCTCTGATTTGCCAAGAACATTCCAGATTTTAAACCTTTCTTCCAGTTATTATCAGTCCCTCCTGACCTCCTATTAACATAAAGTGTAATACTCACACTTTCTATCCGATACTGTAAAATTACAATTCTGAACTGTATTAGAATGAGGATGGATCCAGATGATATAGTCTGCCTTCCTGGCAGCAAACCAAGTAAAACTACTCTCAGCATATGCTTTTTCAGTCATACTGTAGAAGGGTAGATCAATGTTTTTCTTGCAGCTATAAGACAATCGTATAAGACAATATCATTATTTAAGAAACATAAAGAAAATAGAATACAAAGGAGAATTAATGAAAGTGTATTTCCCGTGGAAGGAAAACTTGCAGCATAACACATGCATACACGGTCTGTAACTTCTCTTACTACTACTGGCTTCTGTAAGAGCGAACCAAGTTCAACCAAGACCAAAAAAAGGAGGAAGACAGAACAAGACTTCTGGATTCCTCAAGGAAAACCAGTGTGGCAAAGAAACCTTTAAACAGCTTAAAACAATCTGCTTCAATAGTTTAAATTACAAATGCCTCCTGTATCTTTAATTTACATATGATCACTCATTTTTGCCTCCAGTGCCTACGACTCCCTCACGTCTCCAGAGCTTGTTCTGCCAAAGTAGAATATAGTACAATAAAAGACAAAGTCAACTAGTCTGATTTGGTGAACCGAGAGGTGTAAGGCTGAGTTGGTTTCAAGTATTCAGTCCTATGGAATGATATAGTCACCATAACAAAAATACAGGATTTTTCATGTGAATGTACTTCTGCACAGGGTTTGGAATGGCAACTACCTCATGTTTAGGCAGCTGTGTTCCACTCTAAGCGATATGCAAAACAGAGTGTGCATATTAAGGAACAAGACAGTGTTTGCAAGATTATGCAGAATATTTTGGTATTAGGAAAAATCAGATTTTAATTTCCACGCTTTTTAATTGTGTTTGTTACACACACATTACTACAACTATTTTATTTTGTGACACGATGTTAAAATGTAAAGCTGTTGATATGTTTTTAATACTGGATTTCAGTAGCTGGAAACAGCATTGTTGCTCTTCAATAATTATTTGAATTAAGGCTAAACTGAGTAACTGGCAAAGCCCAGGCTATGACCTACTTCCCATAATCTTGAAACAGTCTTTCCTTACAAATCATGATGCGTAGCTTTTGATGAGACTGTCCCAAATTAATTTTGAGTGATCATTGGTAAATACAGATCCTTCCACTCATATATTTCCCTTTATTTGAAGGACAGTTGAATACATTATTAATAGTTACACTGGAAATACTTTTAAATGGGATCCTGTAACTAACTCCTGAAGTTACAAGACAAAAAAAAAAAAAAAAAAAAAAGTCTCAATGTGCTGACTCAACTTCTACATAAGAAAAATGCTACTACCAATGGTTGGGTCATTTTATTTCTGCCTTAAAATAAGGGAAATCAAGCAAAAAGAGTGGCAGCAACAGCTGGAATCATGTGCCTGTGTCCAAACACAATCTATTCATAAAACTCTAGGAAAGCACAGCACAGCTGCAGAGCAATTATGAAGAAAAAAAAAAAAAAAAAGAAAAAAGAAGAAAAAATTCACAAGCCCTTCAGAACTGATGAATAATGATGCCACCAAGGAAATAAGATCTGTCGTGGAGTTAGAAACACTCAAGCTTAACAAGTGCTTTTTTAAAGAGGCTCAATCTTCACATTATAAATCTTAGTTGCTATGGATGCTGGTTTTCTACTTCTTATACTTCCTCCTTCCTGAGTACTGGAATACTTCCTCCTAAAAAACTCTCTGCAATTTAAATGTGCTTAAATTTTTATTAATCCATAGCATGCTTTCTTTAAATTATGAACAGGGGAAAGCTGGCTGACACTTCGAAAGAAGTATGGTGGGTAGGTGCATATATCCATGTCCAAAGCAGCCTAACTCACAAATACATTGCACTTTTTTTAAGATTCAGAAGCTGCCACCTACTCTCCATTTTATTCAGTCTGAATATTGCCAGAATAGCAGTATCTGTCATTCTTCATATTTACGTTATACAAGTTCAGCAGAAATGTTTGTGCACCTTTTTCACACAGTGAGCTGAAGCACAGAGTAACTATCCATGATACAAGGAAAGACTCTTAATCTAGGTTGCCTAATCCAAATCAGCTAAAACTAGTGAAAAAGCAGTAACCAGCCAGTAACATGGTTAGGAGCTGAAGTTTCAAACATAAACTATCGCCATTGTTATTTTAATTCCTATTAGGCAAGCTAAGAACAGGCTCTTCCTTCCACTTGTCCCTCAAAACAGACTTGCATTGGATGACATGTGAATACCGACTGGTCTGAAGCCACACAAGGTTAGGTTGCATCACCTAGAGTGAATGCCCAGGCTGGTGTTCTGTGAGCCAAGACAGCCTTACACAGGGCCAGTTAAATTCCCATTTTAAAGCACAAATTTGGAACTGTATCTGGAGACTGCAAAGCATCTGCAATTAGGACAAACTCCTTCAAGTTCCATTTCTGATGCTCACTGGTTAAGAACAAGGAAAGGCTTCTCCTAGAATTTATACTCCAAAACTTTTTAAGACTGTCGAGAGACTAAGAGTGTTTTTAGGGCAACATGCCAGTCCATCAGGCAAAGGGACTGAACTTCTAGTCTGAGGAAGAGGTAAATGCACCTGCATTCAAGCTTTGGCATTTGCAGTGAAGTCAATTTACTCTGAGTCAGGTGTGTGCAGGAGACAAAACTCACATTAACTACTGCATAGGTACACAGAAGTATATAAATGAAAACTAAGCTTTTTAGATTAGCGGTCAGTTATGCTGTAGCAACTGTTAAATTTTGTTATTGCAGTAAATTTATGTTCTTAGGAAAAAAGTGTGTAAAACATTTAGTATCAATATTTATAATCAACAGTGTAAGTTTCTATAAAAGTGCACTTTTAATGCATAAAAGCAATAATTAAGTACTAGAAATACCCACACACTATTTCATCATACATTTCATGCTAAATAAATAAACATTTACTAGTTACCATAAAAATAAGAGCAGTAAACACTACTGGACTCCAATGGTTATGGTTCTGTTAGATTTCATTATTATATCTTTAAGAAAAAAAGGTTCTAAAAGAAGCACTGATGACACTGATTAACACACATAAAAACCTAGTTCTTAAGCTTTTCAAGACTCATTTACATAGCAAAAACTTATGAATTGTATTCATGAAAGACTTAAGGAAGACCTTCAGAACAAAGCTCTACTTGGTTCACCATGAATCACATAGTTAAACCAAAAAAATTAATAACACAAACAGAGTAATTTACCTTTTCACCTTCTTCACCTCTGCTACCCACAAAGCCACGTTCACCCTGGAACACAATAAAATAAAATAAAAATCTCAAAAATAACATTCCTCAAATTATAGCATTCTTTAAAATAGTTTTATTGCACTGAATTTTTATTATGGGATTATAACAGAAGAAATAATTTTGATACTGATTCTTTCATTCGAAAAGGTGTGAACCTCTACAAAAAAATGACACTGCTTTCTATATTTTTGTCAATTAACAGTACTCAATCATTTGTCCATTCAGCCTAAGGGATTCTCTCCACTTTAAATATTCTGAATTACTCATTTGTGTTAAACTTGCTCATTACAGTCCAGCTATTCTTCTGCAGAACAGGTTTTAATTCTTATTAATGCCTTCATTTTAAATTCTAAATATGACCAGTTGGCTGTGAAGGCCTCCAAAATCCAAGACAATTGAGAAAAATATGCAGATACAATTTATGTAAAGAAAACTCATTCCTTTCACTTTGAAAGCCACATCCAATTACCCAAGTATTTAAAAAACAAACAAACAAAAAAAACCAACAGAAGAGGTGAATTTTCAAACATTCAAGATCAGCTTGTTTCAGCAGTCTGAATTCTTTATTTGATGATATTTCAATAAAAAAACCTGTTATAATGCTTTTCAAAATAACTTTCCCTCAGAAACAAAAATCTTACTGTACAATCTTACTATATTAATGTCTTTGTCAAAAAGTTTGCACCCTGTCTATATTATAACAAGAATGACACTTGGTTTAGAACTTTATTAATGTATACTTGTATGTTTTGTGAGACATTCAGCAGACATACAGCCAAAATTGTATACTTGTAACAAAAACTCTCATAAAAGCCCCCAAACAGTCTTTTTCTCCCCCAAATTATCTAGCAGGAGATAGTTTGCATCTTTGCCAGTCTGTAGGATTCAGTCTCACTGCCTCAGTACAACATACATGATTTTTACAGGTCAAAGATGAAAAGACTGGAAAATTTCCAAAATAAAGCATATGGCATTTTCCAAATTACTTAAAAAAAATTAGAATGAGCAATGTCTAAATAGTCTTTCACCCTTCAGAAAGTGTAACTTCCTTATATAGAAGTCTACGTTTTATATGAGGTTAACTAGAACAGCAGGCTACAACTTGAATTTCTAGCAGTGTTTTGTCAAGTCCTTCAACTGATACAGCATCATGTACTACATATCTGGTAATTAAATTCAAAGCTTTGGAGATTTGCAGATGTATAGATTACCAGATAGTTCTGGACTTTTCATTAACCATCTGCACTGGCTGCTTTTTGTTTGTTTATTTTGGCTATCAGCAGCTTAGGCGTCAGTTTTACAGGCAGGCCCAAGACAAGCACGCAAAATGTGGTCTAGTGAAATAACCTCTCACATGTCCTCACCTACACATAATTTCTGAATGTATGCAACTTCTGTTCTGCTTATCTCTTTTCCCTTTCTCACAAAAGGTTGGACCAGTTGTTCTTTTGAGGTCTCCTCCAGTCTGGGTTGTTCTATGACTCTACGGCTCCCATTCTTCTCCAACTGTTGGACATAAAACACAGCTAACGCTTACTCACTTCTGCCTAATTCCTAGAAGCTCCCTCAGTACCCCTGGATGCACACTGGTACCTTCAAATGGCCAGATAGCTTAAGTGCTCCTTAACACTCTCTTCCCCTTCAGTGGGCAACCTTTCGCTATCACACACTCTGCTAGGAGGCTTAAGTAACCTGGGAGGTCTGAGGGCAAACTTGATTAGTGAAAACCACGGCAAAACAAGCATTGTATACTCTCGGCCTTTTCCGTGTCCCCCACCCCATTAAGCACTAGGTCAACATTTTCTTCACCCTTGTTTTTCCTATGGATGCACTTAACAGAAGCCCTTCATGCTGCCCTTCAAGTCCCTCATTAGTTTCAATTCCAGATGAGTTTCTGGTTTCCTAATTCCATTGCCACATGCTCTGGCAATGTTTCTGTATTCCTACTGGGTACCTTACCCCTTCTTCCACTGTTTGCTTTCTTTTTGTGCTTGAGCTCAGTCAGGAGCTCCTTGTTCATCCATGCTGGCCTTCTGCCACACTTGATCAACTCCCTGCACATCAGCATGGACTGTTCTTGGGATTTTAGGAAGCTGTCCTTGAAGATCAACCAGGCTGTGCTCCTTAGGCCTGCAGGACAGTCTCAGTCGCTCCTTGGCCTCCTCTTTGCTGGACTCAGGAAAAGCCTAGCTCCTTGAAACTCTCCTCAAAGGTCTTGTTTTCTAGGCCCCTGAACATACCCTAGCTCCCTGCTGGATCCTCTCTGGTTTCTCCACATCTCTTGAAGAAGTGAGGGTGGAAGACCCCTCGAAACATGACACAGCATACCAGATGCACCACCACCAAAGGGGGGGAAATATCTTTTCCTTATCTGCCAGCTGCAGTTTTACTAACATAGTCCAGTATGTGGTTCACTTTATTCCCAACAGGAGAGCACTGTTAGCTCATAAGTCAGCCTCACATCTACGTCCAGGTCCTTTTCAACTCAACCAGTCAGTCCTCTGCTTGTACCAATCCACGGGGGGGATTAACTAATTCCTTCTTTTTCAGAAATACAGTCCAAGTGTCCAGATGTTTTGCACATATTTGATTAAAAAAAAAGTATTTCCAATTAGAGAAAATAAGAAATACAGTCAACAGAAAGCATAGAGAAAGAAGTTTAGGTAATTTCCACTTGACAGCATTAAAAATATAATGGTATGAGGCACTGGTAAGTTACTTCAAAGAATTTGAATGTAGCAGAAATAAAAATGTGAAAGTTGCAAAACAACACATTTATGACTGGCTTATATTCTCATTTCTGTGGCAGAATTCTCATATCAAGTTAAGCAAAATGTTTCATACAAGCTTTTTCTTGGACAATTACTGATGACTTGTCTTGTTACTCATTGCAGGACTGCTGATCTGATTTTCAGTGTTTTAAATATGCTTGCAATACAACCCAATGAGATGCTGGCTTTGAACGTATAAATTGATAGACCGTGGTAAGCATGTTGCTGAACTCAATGCTGGCTACCTCATCTACAGAAAATAAGTTCCTTCCTTCCCTCTGTGCTATATTACAGGAAGTACCTGCCCTAAAGATACACAAATCAGCCTTTGCATCAAGGTCATACTGCAGAACACGTGAAATTTTAATATGAACAAAATAATGTGGGTTTTTTGTGTAGTCCCTTAATTTGTGGAAGCAGCAGAACTATTTCCCCAACAATTTTCTAAGAGGAATTAGCTTGACAGATGCATGTGACATTAATATTTCATTCCAAATACTCATGGTTAAACACAGCTGCAATCAACAGAACACAAAATCTGACCATGAAAAGAGTCAGACAACTTCAACAAATATTACCAGCAAGGTTTATAACACAAATGTCTCTTTTTGCAAGTTGTGGCATTACTACAATATTCCACCTCTGAAGAGGAGCAAAAGCTGAAATTGAAGATTTGAAGAAGCAGTGCTGTCTCTCATCTCATTTTGCTGAGATCATGAGACTCAAATTTCAGATTTTTTAATCTGCTGTCTTGTGGCTGGAAAGACCTGCACAGTTCTGAGACTTGGGCAACTGTTCTTAATGCAAAATAATACTGATAGGCAGGTCTGTGCCACCACGTCACAGAGCCTTTCTCTTTTGAAAGAGAATCCGATAGTAAAGTTCCTCAGTCACATTATACAACTCAGAAACTGGATATGCAATTCAAATACAATTTTAGATACTGGACAGCTGGCAAAAAGGATGTTAAAAGTGAAAATATATAAAATAAGAAATGTTTTGTTTGGTTGTCATTGTTTTGTTTTTTTTTTTTTACCTTGGAACCAGTAAGACCAGGTATGCCAGGAGCACCTACTAAGCCAGCTTCCCCCTGAAACAAAATGTACATATCCATCATTTTACGCACCTAACTCATGACTGAGCTAAATTAAGAGAAAAAGACATCTGGACATGTATTGCTTTTGATTTCTTTTTTACAGAACAGCTGAATTGATTTCTAGGATCATTTATGTCTGTTGACTTCTATGTGTTTAAAATACATTTCACATTCAAAATATTAGGCAATTAATTACAGGTTATCTAATTAGGTAGCAGATATAGTTGTAGATTGCTTCAGACAACTAGACAACAAAAAAGATTAGAATTTGGACCACATGAAATTCTTTCTTGCTTTATTTCAGGCCCTGATTCAGAAAAAGAATACTACAGAAGATACTTGCTTACTACTCAAGCACCTAAAATCCCAGCATGGGTGCCACAGTTTCCGCTTTCTTTCTAACACCCATTAGGTGCTTGAGCCCACAGGGATCTACACTTAAACCATTAGGTCCCACAGGGAGTTGAACATATGAAGCTGACTGCTGGTTTCTAGGCTCTGCTCAAAGGGGAGTTTCAGATCTTTCCCCATTTTAGAGGGGTGCCCAACCAACCCAGCAGGAAGAAATGCAAATCTTGATCCTGTGCAACCAGGTAGACAAAAGTCTGTTTCTCCTACCTTCTAAGTGAATGTTCAGTATATGTTATTAAATTACTGCCTCATCTACCCCACATTTCAAAAGAGCAAACTAAGTCATCTGTACAGTTAACTGTTAGTCACCTCCTGTCTCCAAAATTACTTTCTTCTTGCACTGTCCATGAAAATTGAAAATCTGATTTGGGTTTGTAAATTTCATTCAGGAAGCTGGATGCTTAAAAGTTATGTTTAGGTAATTGAGCATAAGCGCACCTTGTCAATAAAAAGTGTTTTTAAAAGGCAAACTATCCAAGCTGAGTAACATGGTGAACTTAATCTTCAATATCTGAATAAGGACTAGTTGAGCAAAAGAAAAAAAGAAAAAACAACCCACACAATGGCTCTGAGTTGAAAGCTACAGACAATTTAACTTTGCATTTAATGTGGGGTTTTCCAAGGAAAAGATGTAGTTAAAAAAACTAGTTGTATCTCATTTAGAATCAAAATATAAAATATTGCAGCAGTTTCCTTTTCCATTCCTTCTTAATCAGCATGTTAAACAATTACAGATCTAGTGAGAACCAGGCTCTGCCACTCAATGCTAAGAACCACCCTCCATTTACATATTCATTAAATATGCCCCTGTGAAGTACATTAACTTTGGTCTCAATAAATCTAAAGTTACAGAGTTAAGTTCTGTTAGAAGAATTCATCCATGCTCATAAGACCTCAAGTGAGAGCTTAGAAGACTTATTAAAGGAATCTAAAATCAGATGCTTTCTCCATTCCATTCATGGGTCTTAATTACTTGACAGAAGCTTACCCTAGTAACGCGCACACCATCCAATTCAGTTTTCTAGCCAAGCCAGAATGCAGCAACAAAATAAAGTTTTGAAAGTTCACTTGTTTGATTCCAAGCCAAGCAGAAGACAAATGCCTCACAGACGCAAAAAGAAAGAAAAAAAAATAGAGACAAAGCAAAAACTCCAATGTCTCTGAACAGAAAGAACCAATAAAAGAACAATTACTCATCAAAATGATACAAGTAATTAAGCAAATAAATACAAAGCACTCGTGATATACAAGAATTAAAATACAGCTTAAAATAGCTTGTTAAAATGGCATTTTTCTAACTCTACTCATGGCACGGTTTCCAACATCTTCCTTCCAACTCCCCTCTGTAAAAATAGATGCTAGCATGTTGGAGAAAAATTCTAATTAATCATTACAAGTCATCCTTAGTCCTTCATTTTCTCCAGATTTACAGCATGAATTCAGAAAAATCCTTCATAGTCTAATAGTTACCAGATAATATTTCATCTTCCCTGCTATATTGGATCACTGTAAACTAGAAAAAACCCAAACACATTCACTGTTTTTTCTGTGGAGACAAGCCACAGATGTTTTGCCTTGCACTGTTTAATCAGTGTTCTACAAATTATTATCCCTTCAACACAACAATGCAAAAGTAACATCCTGCATCAATACTGAGTCTTATTAAATCCGAAATGATTAATGTTGTGGTTGCTTTAACTAGTTCAGAAACGTGCAGTGTATTTATAATCATGGTTCTTAATGTATTTATCATTTATTGATTTTGCGGTTTGCAACTATACTGCAAAACCCTATACAATTAGAGATTCAGTTTATACCTAAAGGTTTAAGACAGAGAGTAAGATGCTTTGTATCTGTGTACTTAGCAACTTTATTAGAATGCATTTACATTGATTTTTATACCTTGACTTCCACATTTAGCTATTTCCCCCCTAAAGAAGACACTTTCACATAAAAAAGATTAAAAAAAAATAAAAGGAGAGGCTATCTTAACATACAAGTATGTAAACTTGCAAATGCATTCGTTGCTTGTACAACCAAAAAATATGGTGCCAAAAATTAATTAGGCATCACATTATCTAATCACACACACAAAATAAATGAAAAATAAAAAAGCATTGAGAGGAACTTGTATCAATCACTTGGAATGTGTTTTGCTATTTGGAACATTTTAAGCATTAACATGATTTATAACAGCAAATATGCTGGAACTTCATGAGATTCTCTTCAAGGCTGGGAAAGAGAAACAATTACTGTAAAATACTTTAAGCATTTTGCAGATATGATTCTGCAAAATTAAAAAAAAACAAAAACAAAAAACAAAACACCAAGAAGCGGTCAGATGCTACTCCATCCTCAATATGAAACCCAAACATTTTTCCTTTTATTTTTTAAATTTACTAGGGCACTGTCAGGAGCTTGATTTACAGAATAGGCTTGGTACTCCAGGGTTACTAGCAAGGAAACTCATCTTAATAGAAGTAAAATCAGCGCAGTCAAACACTACTTACTGTTTTGATAATTTATGATATGTGCCTTCCATTACCCTGAGTATGCCAGACCCTTGGAATAATCTAATAGCCGGGTGTTTTAAAATGAGGACAACTATTTTTAGCATTGCAGAAATGGAGTGGAATGTTCAACAACATACTGTCAGAGGGCTCGAGCAGCATCCTCCCCCGTGGAGCACGTACCAAGCCAGTCCAGAGCCACCAGCGGGGGCAGAGATTTGCCTTTAACAAATAAAAATCCCACACCAATTATACTCCATTATATGACATCTTCCTTAGCTTGCTGAAATATTTCCTTGTTTCAGTAAATAGGCTCCTGTTAATGGTTAGGATCACCTGATAAAGTATTAATTACATAAAAATATATTCAGCTGATACTTAACTAAGAGTTGCCCCATGAATTTCCTGGATTAGTCATGTCAGGAAGTTTCTGCTAAACATTATGACATTTTGGTTTCACTGCATCTGCTGATCCTTGTTCCCACTTCATTACTGCTGAACTACTAGTACTCAGCCCTTGCTCAGTGCTATCTGTGATACAAACGCAACCCATGCCAGCAAGCACAAGATCTTCCCTTAAAATAACCTGATGAAGAAGGGCTTGTGACAGGTAAATAGTTTCTTTCCTTTGCTCTGTCCTGCTCCCACAGCAGCCCCAGCAGAGCAGATATGCCTAGGTTTGGCCAAAGGGGTGAGGGCTGCTCAGAGGACTCTTGTCCTGGTGATCAGGGCTCCTGTGGCTTTTTTATGTAGCTGCTCGAGAGAAAGGCAAATGAGAATAGCTCTGCTTTTCCTTTGCAACTCATAACATAATCTGAGTTAAAGAGGCATCAATTTTTCCTCATTCCCAAGCCTTCCTCAGATTCATCTTTGGGACAAGAATGATTTGCTTATCCATTCAGGCAACTAGATGTAATACACTCCAAATTAAACAACACTTGAAAATTTACATTTTAGTGCACTGCATACAAACTAATGAATCAGCAGCCAGAGGCAGCTCAGAGTTCAGAGAACACGGCTCCCTACTCCAGACTGCACTCTTCAGTTGGCATTGTTTTCTTTTTTGCTGTTAGCACGTTCAAAAAACACATAACTCGCACAATTTCTATATTCAAATATAAAAACACATACTGCACAAATAAAGAGCATAAGTCAAAGTCCATTTCTATATTTTGATCCCACAAATTATTTTCACACATCAGAAGTCAGAGAGGTTGTTCTGAAAAGCCTGAGGTGAAAGGTCACCCCCATTTATTTTCATGCATAACTACAGGCTGATATATTGCAGTTTTGTTTTGGTTTTCTTTCAAAAACTTATAATGAAATGACTGAAGCCTTTATGATAGATGTCAAGGAGCAGCTTTTATACCATCAATAAAAGTATCAGCAGAAGCAGAGCCTCTGCTGCCAGGAGGTGTTATTTCTGCCTTTGGCAAATACAAGCAATAATCAGTGCTGTTGCATGTCCCTGAAGAAGTGACAACTGCTGCTTTTTGACCTTCTTCATCCAGAATCACAGAATCATGGAATTGTTTAGGTTGAAAAGACCTTTGAGATCATCAAGTCCAACTGTTAACCTAGCACTGCCAAGTCCCTCACTAAACCATGTCACCAAGTACCGTGTCTACATGTTTTTTAAATACCTCCAGGGATGGTGACCCAACTACTTCCTTGGGCAGCTTCTTCCAGTGCTTGACAACTCTTTCAGTGAAGAAATTTTTCCTAATATCCAATCTAAACCTCCCTTGGTGCAACTTGTGGCTGTTTCCTCCCAGGTAACAAGCGATAGGATAAGAGTAGAGATCGACACCCACCCTGCCACAGTCTCCTTTTAGGTAGCTTGAAGCGAGCAATAAGGTCCCCCCTGAGCCTCCTTTTCTCCAGACTAAAAAAAAAACATTTCCTCAGCCGCTCCTCATGGGACTTACTCTCTAGACCCTTCCCCAGCTCCGTTGCCCGTCTCTGGACATGCTCCAGCACCTCAATGTCCCTCTTGCAGTGAGTGGCCCAAACCTGAGCCCAGGATTCGAGGTGCAGCCTCACCAGTGCCGAGTACAGGAGGACAACCACTTCCCTGGTCCTGCTGGCCATGCTGTTTCTGATACAAGCCAGGATGCTGTCGGCCCTCCTGGGCACACTGCTGGCTCACGTTCAGCCATCCATCAACCAGCACCCCCAGGGCCTTTTCTGCCAGGCAGCTTTCCAGCCACTCTGCCCCAAGCCAAAGGCATGGTTCCAGTCACTGCTCTTAAATGCCACTGATTTCAAACAGAACAGAACTGGACTGCAAGGAACTAAACAGCAAAAAGGAGAAAAACAAAGGCAGACTGCATTATAAGCACATAAGCAGAACCTTGGGTGGTTTAGGTTTAGGTCTTCAGTTGTGAGAAGAAACTCATTAGCCTCTGTGGAGCCCTCAGGGGCTGTAATGATGGGGCTTTACAAGCAAGGGCAAAGTTCTAGACAATGTGGTTGGTAGGTTCTCCTCATTTTGTCTCACTGTGTCCTACAGCCTTCCTCTACTTTTCAGACTGAGTTAAATGACTCAGCTAACAGCTTTTTTTAGTAGCCCACCACCCAGTTGATTCCTTAGGTAAGAAGCACACTATACTTTAAAAAAAATATAATTGATGTTATCCTCTTCTATGTGGTAGAGTGTTATTTAAAAACGAACCGCAGACATTAATTGAATGTGGACTTAAAAACAATCCAGTTCAGTTGACCTACAGCACCATACACGGAACATAAAGAAAATGCAAACAAAAACCGTAAGAACACTTCCGGTAGAGTACTGAGGATAGGCTTCTGGCTGCAAAAAGTTCTCAAAGATTCATAACATCTTACGGATGAACAGCTGAGAAAATTAAGTCTAGCTAGTTGGATATTTCTATCATCTGAAGCAACACAGTAGAATAATTTTTTGAGGTGATCCTGTACTTCTGGACAACTGATAGATTTTTGTGACAATGTTTTTCCCGTTACAGTAGACCTGATAAAAGAAAAATTGCCTGACTTACACACCACCTATTGATTTATTTAACACTGTGTTAAAGAAAATCTAAACCCTATTAAAGCTTCAACAGAACTGGAAATCCACCTAATTGGCCTGAAACAATATCTGAAATGCAATAATGTTAAAGGTAAGTTAAAAAGCATTATCCAATATTAATGAATTGCTGAGGTCTTTTCAAAATAACAAAACATATTACAACTATTATATTCACCATAATAATTAGGTCCCCAATTTTATATTAGGAAGGTAAACAGCACGGATCAACCTCTTAGATGTCAGAGGCTATTCTTTACTGCAGGAACTATCATGATCATCACCCATTTCCATAAACTGAAGATTCAGGAGGCAGATTCTCAGCTGGTAGAAATGTCAGTTTACACTATTAAAGATCTGTTACACAGATTAAACACTATTACAACTAATGTCTAACCACAGAGATATGAAATGCAAAAAAAAGTGGTAGCAAAACTATGGATTTAAGGTTAATCAAAAATAAACAGACCACATATAGACTGGAATTTCTAATCTAGGAACTAACTCAGATGAGTACTTCTGAAATACCATATTGTTGGTGTGCTTGTGTAGCTGCAAACCTCCTACAAACTACTGATAAACAAAGCAGTTCAAGATACAGTTTCCGTGTCTCCGTTATACTCAGAAGTTTAAGACTTTACCAAGAAATCTATCTCCTCACTTCAAAAACAATGCCTTTTAACATTTGATGTATTTTGGAGACAGGCTAGCATTTGGATGAAGAGGATATACTGACCACACATCTCGGATTCCAACAGACAGTTCCCCACCTGTGAATCTGGGATCAGCAGATCTGTTGTCAGCACAGGAGCCCTAGGAACTGCTCCCTAAAGGTAAGCCTCCAGATGTACCCCATTACTATCAATTCTGAGCAGCTCTGTGGGGAACAGCAACAGCTCAGCCAAGTAGGGTTGTAATTTTTCCTTTCAGGCCCTTTTCTTAACCTGTTTGAGGCTTATTAGGCTACTCCATACGGCACATCTGAGATACCTGACAGAGCAAAGCGACTCCACTATCCAAGGACACAGGCCCTCTGCATGAGTTTTTAATCATCTTCTCACTAAAATCCAATGTTTATGCAGAGAATCAACACTACTCTGACAGGCATTTCTCCTGCTGCATTCCTTTCTCATTCTTCCGAGGTTGAGCAGAAGTACTGCCAGTACACTGTAATCTACAGGGTGGTATTTTTTCTGGGTATTTCACAATATTGACATTACAACTCCATCACTGCAAAGAGCCACGCATCTTTGTTAACAGTTCCTGAAGTCTCACCTTTTTCCACTTCATGGATTTGATACCAGAAAAGAAAAATGTTCAGATTAAAGTATGAAGAGATGGGGGCCAGGGGGAGGAGAGAAAAACTAGCCATAGTCACTATTACACTACACATTCTAAGCTAAGTCTCTAAGAATTCACATCAATCAAAGATGATTTGTAAGAGCATCCTGATACTCTACTATTTCCACTGCTGGTTTTGCCAGCAGAGTTTCTAGCATGGCACTGACTAACAAATGCCACAAAGATTGTAAATTCTTCCACTCAGAGTTATTAAAATAACCTCCCCAAAGTGTAACTAAATAAACAGGCCACCCCTGAGACAATCTCTCTCCAATTAGCCAGTGTGCTGTATGTAGCCTGCAATAAAATCAATAAGGAATAGCATTGTACACTATTTATTCTCATCTGTTTAGTAGTTTCCCACCTTCGCTCTTTCCTTGTAGCCTTGGGTGCATCTCTGTCAATGCTGTATGCTCCTGTGGGCAGGGATTTTCTTTTACTCCAGGCTTGTGCTACACTCTACAAGGAAGTCCCAAGACCGTCTCACGTTCTAGGAACACGCATGAACACAGAGTATAACAGCTATACCCCAGAGTCCAGCATTCTCCTCCCATGCATACTCTTTAAGGACATTTTCATTCTAAGAAGTAGACAGCTAAATAAACATTTCCTGAGATATTATTGTGAACAGCTATAAATAATATGCTGTGTATCTGTCACGTGTAAAGGTAACAGGCTTCAACTGTTAAATAAAGTTAACTAGGGATTAATTCCTCATATTTAGTGTTTTTCTTATTCCAAACTAAAATTATATTAACTTCATTTGTAAGGGAAAATCAGAGGAACTGACATTCACAACAAAAAGGGAACATAGTGAAAGAGGCGTTAATTCTGAAGAAAAAGCATCAGCCGACTAGCTTCTCAGTATCTGTAAAAAAAATAAAAATAATTCTGGCTTATGTGAGGTACTTGTTAAATACAAGTCAAACACCTGTCAACCAGCTGGGCTGCGTGTCACTGCCGAGCCATCTGCAGAAACACACCCCGCGCCAGTTGCTTTACTTAGTGTGGCCTGGGAACAAGAATCCATTAGACAGAAAGTCAACAGAGGAATTAGCAGCACTTTTTCTTTTAGTGCCCTTCCACTTACTTGTTTGACTTCTTGTGTTTCTATTTTTGGGAGCCTCATGCCAGAGCAACAGTGCTGACTGCTGATTAGACAAGACTTGGCCCAGCCTCAGCGTGTCACATTGATTTAATCGATTCAGATTTGAAACACACAGTATGAATGTTAGGTGTTGATAAATACTGGCTAGCATCAGGAATCAAAAAACCCCCACAATATTCTGTTTTGTAATACCTATGAATGATTCTACTATATGAATAAAAAGCAGTTTTTATTTCCAAGAACTTGTTATCTATGAATTTTAAAAAGCAATTTACATGGAATTTGGAATATTATTGTGTATTATATATTACATAATAATATATATGTATTATTAGTCTTAGAAATTATTGTATAATATAATAATTATAACGTTATAATTAGCAATATGATAAATTATATTATCATTTTTAATTTGGGAGGGAGGAAGTAGTATATTCGTTGACATTAAAAATGCACACCTGAGCGGAATTTATTTTAAAAATTATATAACTAACAACTTACCCACCAAAAAAAAGGGCAAAGAGTTAATAGGCCACAAGTCACAGTAGGCAACAGCATTATCTATAACCTCTGCTTGTACTGTGTATAAATTTTCTACTGCATGAAGGTTTTTTTTGTTGTTGTTAAAAATCTCATGCACTACATTATACATAAATCAAATGCAGTACAGTAACATAAGTTACCCATAATTATCCCAATATAGATCAATGACTCCTAAGATGGAAAATCTAGTATTTGGTGAAGTCCAGTATCTAAATCCTCAAAAGACGATAAACAAAACTAAGCAGACTGTGTCAGACAAGCTGTACAATGCTGCAGTACAGTGGGAAAGTTCCTTCCTCCCCAATTACTCCATCTCCTGCAACACACTGCTGCCAGTTTTTACAATGCGAAATCTTGCGATAATGGGCGGTTTTCTTAAAGCTCTACTTTCTGATGAGATGTGAAAAGCTCAGAATATGAGTTGCAAAACCTGCAGTCTCTAGCCCTCACAACTGAAAGAGGAAAAATAAAATAAATTAAAAAACTAATGCCACAGAAGCCTCACAGAAAGAACTGTGTAAATATAATTTACGAAGAACTGAAGAATTCTCAAGTCTCCCCCTGCCCTTTCAAAGTCTGTGAGGTCCTGGCTGAGGCTTTTCAAACACATAAGAATCCCAGAGCCCTGCAGACTCACAGCTAGAGTATTCACGAATCTCTGATTACGGAACAAAGAGCTGCATTTAATGACTGCATTATTTAATCACCCCATTATTTTTTACTTCCACGTTACATAACATGCTAACAAAAGCCTGTCCTGCATGGCAGCGTGCCACCCTCAGCTTTGCTGCCGGCAGCCCAGACCCCTAGAAAATGGAGGGTGACCTCTGGTTTCTTTGGCCACACCTCACATCACAATAGCGGCCGCTGCCCCGTGACCGGCCATGTTATGCTGGTTGTTACAGTTTCATTGCAAACACCAGAGGGTATATACCCTTCCGCCCTCAAGCTTCTCTCACCAATGTCACTTGCCTCAAGGAGCCCATGGCTTTGATGCCAAGCAATACAGGCATTAGCGTCTGGCTCCCAAAATGCATTTGCACTTCTGCTCTACTGAGACTTACCAATTTGACTTTGAGGGAAACCACAAGAGGACAGAAGACAATGCCTCCACCTTCCTCAGATAGGCTAGCTGGCAGACTGAAGTATAATTGGTTCTTTTTTTACCCCTCAAAAAGAAACAATTCTTTAATTAAAAGCGAAGTCTCTGCTCACCAACAGTACACAACCTGCAGTGGTCACTAGCACCGTTCCCACCAGAACTGGAAGTAACACCAAGGCAGTGTCACTGCCTGCAAGACAATTTGATTCCATGGAGCCTTCTATTGAGAACCGAACTGAACTGCTGTCATTTAGCTTTAGGAATTGAAAAACCAGGGAGCTCAACAGTTCCTGGAGTTGTGAACTGCAAAAATCACCTAATAAGGGAAAAATAAGTCAGCAGAGCAGACAGCTCTCTGGAATCAAATTTATGATCAAAGGCTATTCAAAACACTTCCTTGTAATGCTAAGTAGAAAGCGAGAGCAAGCAAGCAAGAGCTATACATGCTGAAGCAATGAAACAAGTTTTGAAAAACATAATAGTCTAAAGTGTATTTGCCCAGTAAGATTTTTAGAAAGCATATTTATACATCAGAAAGCTATTGAAAGTGACTGTTTCCATATTCATCCATCTCTTAAAATCATATGTGTGTTGATTATACACAAAGATATCACTGAAAACACAAAGAGAATACAAAACTCATATCAAATTTGTTGCCATAATAGATGGTGTCCAACTGCCTGATTTCCAATGGCCAGCAATTCTGAAATTCAAGTCTTTAAACTTAGCGGTAATAAAGTTTCCAGTTGGAAAACACTCTCTTTTTGTGGCTAATTTTTTCCTATATTAGTGATTATACCCTTTTTAACTCTATTGGAGACTCCAGAATAAAGTAGTACAAGGATTTTTTCAAAAGCTACATAACTTGCATGATTAATGTCCATTCTTGATCTAAAAATATTGAAATATAATTGATCAGCAATTACAGGAGCTCAGAATTTGGGTGGCACTGAGCAAAAGACAGACAAACTGAGTAAGATGGCTTTAAGCAGTACCTGTCCAGTACTCCACACACATTTTTGGAAGTTTTCTCAGAGATGTCGATGAGCTACCTTGGAAATAACCCAACCCCTGTTAAGTATCTGTATAGCATGTGAAATGCGGAAGACACTGTGTCCAGAGATCTTTCAAGGCAGTTGCAAGGAAAATACTGAAATACTACAAACTCAACATCAATGTCTCCTAAGATTTGTATAATTGCATGAGTGATTGATGCTCCAGGAGCATGCGCTGAACTGGCATAATAGGTCATATATCAATGGCTCTTCTGCAAAACCAAATATGCCTCAGAAAATTCTGGACAGAGTTTCCAGAGTCTAGCTGGAGCAATGTGGAAAGCAGGTCAATGGTCACAAGGATATTCATGATGACGTGATTTGATTTGGATGTACATTGAACAAGTTTCTGGTTGTGGATTTTATCATGTAGCTAACCCTGGAGTAACTCAGTATGGAGATGGGTATCAAAAGCATCTCTGAAAGTAATGTGAAGTTCCTTGCTGTATTAGCATGTCATTTATAATTTTTCCAAAAATTTAAATTAAATAAAATATATATTTAAATCATATTGGAAAATGAAGTGCTGGACCTTTCTAAACCATGTTTTATATTGAGCTTCTGAATTAATTTTCTTCTTAAAGAAAGAAAACCTTATAGTACAGCATTTTTCAAACTAATTTTCTCAGGTACCGCTAAGGGAAAGGGGAGTTCTTCCCACCAGGCAAGGCAAAGGAAGCTGTTCAGGAAGTGTTAACACGTTCTTTTGATGGTGCACACATACCAATGACTTTTGAAGTACAACTAGCACTCATTGGTAGAGCTCTGGAAATGTACCTTCATTTTTTCTCTTGTTCAACTTCAAATATAAATCTAGGTTGTGCAGTGATAAACATTGTTTTTATTCACATAAGCATTGCTTTCTCCTTTCAGTCTAAACTGTTTATTTTATTAATACACTGTGGAAGCACCCATACAACGCAGTAGCAAATGCACAGCACATTGAATATTTCACTGCTTCTTCAGGCTTACTGTGCAAAACCAGCTATTTTGAAAAGCTTTCTCAACACATTTAATATTTTAGGATGGCTGTTCATAATCTAGATTGCAAAAAAATTAGTGCAAAAGCCTACAACAGTAAAGCTAAGTCATTTGAAAGTCAAACGTTAAAAGCAAATGGTCTCACAAGTATTTTACAAAATGTAGTTTATGAAACATAGATATACATCTCCACATCACTATGAATTGTGTACCACGAACCATAAGAAAGCAATTACTGTGAAGTAAATTTGGATAATTTGGATAAAGGGGAACAGACAATAAAAGTTTGATTTTGTAAGTCTTCTGAATTACATTTCTGGCTACATCAGTTTTATTTTTCAGAATGCAGTGACCAAGAAAGAAAAGTATTTTCATAATAGAAAAAAACCCCACACAAACATGAAACGGTCAGGAACAGAGCCAATTGCTCACCTTAAGTCTAAGCCTTGCTGCCATCAGCACATTCTTAGAATCTTAAGAGCTTTTTGGCTAGCAAGACCCATAACACACATAAGCCACAACTCCCCAAGAGGCTTAGTATTTCATATCAATGTACATGTCATGGTGGCAACCTATCTCTCAGAACCAGGAGCTATTCTACTAAACTTTTCAAAAAGACACAGAGATCGTCCACCCCTTAAAACGTGATAAGCTAAAAGGGTTGAGAGGTTCATCTTGACTGCCCAGGCACCACAGAACAGCAAAAAACCCCCACCAACCCAAAATCCCAAACAGGACTACATCACCTAGCACCCAGGATGTAAATAAACTTTTAATTTGGTGCTTCATTGTCATGGTATTATAGACCCAGAAGCAGAGAGAAATAAAGGACTTCAGTTTATTCTGAAGTTATTTATGAAGTTATTTAACTTCAGTTATTTGGCTGAGCATCTCAAAAAAATCTCAACTATACAGAGACAAATCAAATCCAGCTTGTTCAAGTGTACAAAAAGCTCAGGAAGGAAAGGGACAGAATGAACTCCCTGTAAATGAGAGCACAAAGATCAGCTGGCTCCCCCACCCCCAAAAAAAGTCTAAGAACACATTTTTAAGGCTCAAATACTTGATCTTCCAGTCACGGTTCAAAGTGTAGACCCCCTTAAGTTGTCAAACTATTTGAAAGCCTAGAAGCATACTGCAAAAGGAGGATCCAACACATTATACACTTCATGCAAAGTCCAACTGTTTCCTGGGCTGGAATAGCAGAAAGACTAACCATTCTCTCCCTACACAAAGTGTATGGCAGTGAAGTTGACCAACCTTATGCGTACCAATCCCCCAGTAGGTGCTATGAAAAGGACCTGCACATACGCATCCTCTATGGAAGCAGTACGACACTATGACTTCAGTAAATGGGAAGCCTGCAGGCCTCACCAACAGAAGAATCCTCGCACCTTTTCAGTACAACAGGAACACTAGGAAAATGAACTTTTAAAATAGGAATACTTTCCAGCAGTGTATATCAACCTTGCTCAGATTACAGTAGCATTGTGACCCTGCACACAGCAATGGTGTGTGAGTACCATTCTTAACGGCAGAGCTATCAGTTCTCATCAAAGTGAGGTTAGTCTAACTGCTAGATAAGGGTTGCTTAACTTGTGGCGCCTGATCTCCAGCAGGTTATCCTACAGCTTAGAGCACTCCGGTCACCTCAAACCTCCCCCTCAGGGACAGATTTAATTTCTCAGGCGGTACAGCCAGCACTGGCTGCTATCCAGTTATACTAAATGGTTTCAGAAGTGTACCCAGAGACAATGTCACTTGCTGATTGCCAGAAAGCAGCCTAACACAGCGCTTCCCTTGACACGTGTTTCTTCTGTCCTCACAGACTTTGCTGAATACCTCCAGAAGGCCACAGTATAAGGTCTCACACACACAGTGGTTCTGATTTACCACAGCATTCCAGTTCTTCTTCTATCATGGTTTGACGGATACCTTGAAGAAGTATCCCTAGAAGGCTGAACTACAAATCAGTCCTGATTGCAGGAAGGGGATGATGGCAATGTATTCCCTATCTTTTGGTAGTCTATAAATGAAGAGAGTTTCCTTCCAAAGGAGGACTATTACCTTCCTTTTCTTTTTTTTAGAACTATAAAATAACACCACAGAACACTCTCCTCTGATACTCTCAAGAATTTGTTCTGTTGCCCTAATTAGGATCTACTATTTAAAAAATATCTCCTAAGACGGTTCCCTGAAAAAGAACAGCGATGAAGGAACTAGGTAGTTAGATATCAAATAGAGTCATATATGTGACTCCATGATCTAATGTGTTGTGACTTTGGGAGCCTGAAGTAGAGCTCTACAGTGACTGCATTTGATTCTTGACTCTCTAGATTGGTCATCAGCACTGTCACACCAACGGCTTTTGCCCTGAAGGCAGATGAGATGACAGGCATGTTGCGGTGTGTTGCCAGTCAGTGGAAACCTCATTTTTTACATGTAACAGGCCTGAACACTCATTTGTTTTCTTTTGGATATTCAGGCCTAGAGTCATCAAGACTTAAAATTTGTTCTCCGTATTAGCCGACAGCAGATCCCACCTCTCAAACAGCAAGAACCTCCTACAAGTCTATAGCACTTAGATCTGCACCTATTAGCCGGTACAGCTGTTGCAAAACCACTGCAGCATTTAGCAAATGGGAAATTATGTTTTCACTGATAATGTCTTAGAACTGACAGAGGGCCAAGTGTCACATTTGAAGACAGCCTGCAGATATGTGAGGTACACAATCTATTTTCCCACTTCAGATCCCTGAAAGTCAAGGTCATACATGACGCCTTACAGACTTCTCACCTTTTACACAGCTCTTGAAAATTAATTACATGACCATGGAGCATTTTCCTGGGAGACTCTCCTGGTAAGATTCTCTCAAGACAGACAGTATATTGGATAGGATTATTCTAATTTTAATTTTTCACAACAATGTCAGGTACATTTGAATTTATCAGTTCTACAGAAACAGGCCTTCTAATAGTCAAGTTTATCTTATTTTAAGGTAAACTTCTAAAACAGATCAAATGAACTGATACTGTTTCTTACGCACAGCAAAATGAGTAAGACCTCTCATGAATTTATTCTCTGAACCTTTCCCCAGGGAAGGAAGTATGAACAATGGAGTACTGCCGTGGATAGTTTTTGGGTGTATCAGAAAGAGCCCCTCTGCTCTCTGAAGTCTCAAACTGCATTTACATAAAAAATTAATTCTTTCGTTTCTTTTCTTCCTGTTTCTAACTAGTGACTCAGGGATCACACATGCACAAAGCTCTGAAAAATACAGTGCAGAAAAACATAAAAATAGCCACAGCAGTCAAACATAACATCTTCAACAAAAGATAATGCATATTCAAGGGTTTAAAAGGATAAACAGCAGTAGTTCCTGAGAATGCTCTCCCAGCATTGCACAGTCTGCACCTCAACTTCCTCAAACAGAGGAGATGCCTTTGTATATAACAGTGCTGACAGTATTTTTATTCCTTTGCTATGTTCACTTGTCTTTGCGTCTACAGCATCCAGAACATCCTAGAGAAATGAGCACAAAAATAAGAGATGCATGCAAATTTACATAGCTCTTGATCCATCAGTTGAGAGACAAGAGCACGTTAACACCATTCACAACAGGAGGAAGACAGAGCGATTCTACCTCCAGAAAGGAGCTAGTAATACCCTGTACTGCTCTGCATAGCCATGACAACTCTGGCTAGCAGAAGCTGGGTGTCTGGATCTCAGTTTCTTCATCTAGCTATGCATGTACAAAATATTTTGTTTGCCTTTTTTTTTTTTTTTTTTTTGTTTGTTTTAAAACAGCTCTTGGTTTTGCCAGTTTCAGATTCCACGGTAGTTCATTTTTAATTTGCAACAACAGTATGGCTTTTATGTAGTCTGAATTAAGAGTTATAGCGTTCAGAAAAGTAAAGTGTCTGGATATTAAATTTGATCTGACTGTTGAGCCTTACATAAACTAACAGGAGCTTTGGGATTTGGCCTGACAGTGAATCTGCAAGGCGCTAAGCAAAAAAAACCCAAACAGTATTAACCATGGAAACTATAATAATAACTTGTACTGGAAAAGCAATGCAGCCTGACAAATTTAAAGGAAGATAACATCAGAGAAGGAGCTACAGCAACAGCCAAGGGAAAATACAGCTTCATTCTAGATCAATCTCATTCAATCTACAATGTTATACAATAACTCTTTCCATTAATTTACATCTGGGAGCACGGTCAAAGCTGTCTAGCTGGATCAAACCAAAGGTTTCTCTGGTCCAATATATGACAATTACAGCAACAACAGATGCCTACAGAAAAGTGTAACAACAGGGCAACCATAAAGACTTCTCCAGTGGGTTCCCCAGACTTCAGAATCTTGGAGCTCAAGAACTTTCAGACAAGCAGCAGTGTCTGACACACTCCATGGTTTTTTATTTCATCAACTTTCTAATAAATTTTCAGACCGTTTAAATCCTGTGGCAGTGTTCAAACTGCAGTCACATAATAGAAAGAATGAGGTCATTCTATTCTTTTTGAACTTGATGTCAGATAGGTTTGATATCCTAGTTCTCACGCTAAAAAGGAGAGTAAAATAAATAAATAAATCAATCCTTATTAATCTTTTCTGTTCCATTCATGATTGTATACAGCACAGATTAGTAGATTTCATCTCAGTTGTGCCTTTTTCAGCTTGAAGTCCACATTGCCACATCTTAATAGAAAGATGCCCAGTGCTCTTGATCACTCTTGACACCTCCTCTGAACTATTTCCAGTAATGCTAGATCCACTTTGAGACGTGGGAACCAGAACTGTATACATCATTCAAGATGCAGCACAATATGGTTTCATTAACAATAGTGAAATTAAGATGCTTTTGTTTCATTCCCTGTTCTCTTCCTAAACATTCCTAAATCCCATTTATTTGACTAGGACTTTAACGGAGTTAGTTTTCATTGCTCTGTAATTCCTAGATCACCTTCCTTAACAGTAATAGTTCAGAGTCCGACAAGAAATACAGTTTGCTTTATTTTTCCTCTTCACCTGCATCACCTTACTGTTACTTTCTCTGAGTTTTATATACCACTTTATGATTCAGTCCCTCAACACTGCAAAGTCCTTTGAACATCTTTGCAGCCTGCTCTTCATTTACCTACCACATATAACTTAGCATCATCAGCAAATATTATTCTAACTCATCTCTTTGATATTATATATCTACCTCCCATTTTTAACAAAACACAATGAAATAGTAAGTAAAAATAAAATAGTAAAAATAAAAATAAAAATAAAAGAGGTCCATAATTTATATCCTGTTAATTACAGATCCTAAAACTGACAGTTGAAGTGAAACTCTTCTTTCAGTACTTAGAAATTGAGATAATTAAAAAATAAATCAAACCCTCTGCCATTACTAAAATGCTGCATGCATATGAAAGCAGCATGTCAACCAATAAAGTGCGATACTGAAATTCTGAGTCTCTCACAGCAACAGCTGCCTTTAAAAAGCATACTTGTTTATGGCACTGAAAGAACAGAAACTTGAAGCACACCATGAAAAAGAACCTAAACTGACAGAATTGGAGGGTGACGGCTGATATCGTGACACTAAAGATAACACTGAAATGAAAAGAAAAAAAATCATCAGTGAAGTGCACTAACACATGTATCTGGAGAGTTTCACTTGTTTGTATACTAACTGGCTTCCATGTAGAAAATCCACTATTATGTCAATCAGAACAGGGGGGAAAAAAACATAAATCACAAGAGGCCAGATGATTAGAAACTCCAGCAAGACACTTTCCTCAGTGTTATGAGGACTATCTTCTATACTGAAGATGATGGATATTAGACTAGCAGCCTTCCTTTGATACAGGTAACTAGCTCTGAACTCAATAAACGTGTACAACTGCCTTAATTTGCACAGCAACATTCTGAAATGAAGAGAAACTTATCCTCTTAATACACAGGTAGGCTGACATGCTTTCTTAGACATGGCTATTCCCCAGTCTTTGCTTAGAGGTCAGTGGTGTTTATCTCAAAGCTCTACCAAGTGGCCTGTTGAGAGTGTAAGAGCTCTTTTCTAGGCTTGCAGACTACAAATTGCACAGTCTAATGGGTGGCTTCCTTTGGTTCTGCATAGCACCCCCATTCCAGGGAAAAAACCCCTCAAACAGACAAGCACATCTGCAGAGAATACAAGGTCTGAGCGGCTTTTTCAGTGTCCTACAAAAACACAGCAGTGCAGGTAAGAAGTTCATTTTCTAACAGAAGTGCTCTATCCTCCCATTTCTGTACATAATTACAGACAAGCCACTGACATAACGAACACTTCCTGTGTGCCAAGTGATGTATCAATATACGTGAACATACCTTTTCGCCAGGAAGACCAGCAACACCATCCTGTCCTTTAGCACCCATTTCACCCTACAAAACAAATTATTCGGTTAGAAATACTAAAGACTTCTGAGGTTAAGAACAACTACTTAGATCGTATCTGATTCAACAGAAAAGTATATTCTGCCCTGTTTTTGTCATGCTTAGGAATGTAACCACTGTGGAGAAGGGTGCCTTACATGTAACACTAAAATCAGATGAAATACATACATTTTAAAACACCTATAATGTCAATGAAAACCCTCACCTGACAAACAGTTGCACATGCACATTTCCATAAAAAACAGGTCTGCTGATTTTAAAGGAATTCACTGTGACAGCAGAGTGAAACCAAGCAGGTCCATTCTCACTGGGCTTAGTGTGTTCTACACTGAGAAAGCTCAACATGTAAAAAGGTTTGTTTTGTCTAAAATTCATGTACTCACAATATTTTTAAAAGATCTTATTTAAATTCAGTTCTTCTCTCCCTCCCTTATACCCCATCAAAGAAACCAAGCCCCAAACCACAAGCAATCTGTAAGAAAATTTTAGTTTTGAGAGACAAGCAACCAACTGATCAGGAGATGTATGGAAGATCCCAGCAGCTGAGAGCTCACTGGACCATGAGTCTTAAAACTATTGATGAAAATATCGGACACAAAAATTTTGCTTAATAATGTCAATTATAAGGGGTACAAAGTTTAAAATAAAAATCAGGTGGACACTAGATGAATATAGCAAAAACACTGAAACCATACTATAGTCTTAATTTAAAAACAAACCGCAACTATTATGTTTGTCTATTTGTACTAAGAAGGGAACATTCTCTAGCAAACAGAAAATACCACAGCCTTTTTTTTTTTGAGTAATCCAATTCTTATGAAAACAATGTCACTGGTTTGAAAAGAATCAACTATCAAATTGTTCTTCAATAGAAAGGGTTGAACGAAGAAGCAGAAGAGCCGCATTTAGACAAATAATTGTAAATTTAGGTTCAGAGCCCAAATCTAAAACTGCAAACCCAAAAGCCCCTGCTGAGGAATTAGCGCCCAAGACTTCTAGACTCATGAAGCATGTAACTTTTTAAATAGCAGGATCCTGGAAGTTCATAATTCTGATGTTCAGCATATGCAGAAACTTCTCAGTATTGGGCAAAGTTCATCAGTTTAGTCAATAAAACCACTCTGCATTAACAAATATTGGTTTCTCATGACCTTCACAAATAGGATATGCACAGAGTGCTGCAGTGACTTTTTTTTTTTCTGTTACATGTAGAACAGGAGATGCTTAACTGCAGCACAGCAGAAAGTCTTTGTCTAGGCCACAGAATGTATATCAGGGGTCCTCAAACTTTTAACCAGGGGGGCGGCGCGCAGATGAAGTGGCAGGAGGCCATCTGCGGGTGCTTGGTTTCCCCCCAACCCCCAGCTGGGGGGGTGGGGGGGTGGGGTGGGGTGTCTGTAAATACCGGGGGCCGGATTGAGGACCCTAGGTGGATGTATCTGGCCTGCGGGCCGTAGTTTGAGGACCCCTGATGTATATGTTCTGTGCCCTCCACAGCCTGAGTGCTTCCAGCCTGTATCCCTGCTTGTCTGGACCGCTGATGCCTGCCAGCACACTGGTGGTCATGCGATCTTAAATTGTTCCAAAGTTCACACGAGGAATATCAGAAACTGTACAAGCAAACCACATCCCCCCAGCTTGGTGTCTTTCCCAAGAGCAAGGACACCAGGTTCTTGTCTGGAAGGGCATTCCTGCATTTCATGTGAGACCATCCCCATGTAAAGTGCATAACCATTTCTTAAATTACAACCTCAGTCTCTCCATCAGGCTTAAAATGATTTTAATTAATGCAGTTATGGTACAATAACATCAGCCAGGTATGCCAGAACTCAAAATACAAACACTGCTGTAAAACTTTTTTTTAAAAATAACAATTAAAAAAAAAAAAACAAAAAACCCCAACAAAACAAACCACAAAACTCCACCAAAACCAAAAATCTGAAAGAGCTTCATAGACAGAATACCATAGTACCTTTATCTTTTCAGCATAAATGTAATACCTCTGTTCTGAAATGAAGTTATTCATCTTTTTAAAGTTGAGAAAGGAGCAGTAAGATTGGCCAGAAATAGTAACAGTACTCACTATATCCCAGAACTACCATTATAAAACATTTAGTCCCTGGTAAAGGAAGGATTTACAATATATGCTTTTCCACAGCATTCCCTCTATGCTGGCAAGCAGCAGCTGCTGACTCAGCACACTGTACTCCGAGGAGCTTAAGTCTCCTTGTGCTTTACCCATGGATCAGAACCAGGGCCCTGGATGGCAGTATCAGTTAAGTTCTGAGAATTCAATATTCCTGTCTTTAGCAAGAAGAAAAAAAAAAAAAAAAAAGAAAAAAGAAAAAAAGCAGCAAAAAAGAAAAAAAAAAAAGGAAAGGAGAGAAAAAAAAAAAAGGGGGAAAACTCAAAACACCAAACTCCAACCCAAAACTAAGCTACAGGTCAGGTTTCCTTGCTACCTTTTCCTAAAAGCAGAATGATGTGTCCCAACAACTGAACAACTGTCACCACAATTCTGAAGTATGCTGTCATAACCTAATACTACTGTTGCTGCTTCTTGCCTATGATAAAACTTATCTACTTTCCTTGCCCCTCATTTTAATTTCTTAACAACTATACACAGAAACCATCACAAAATAACTGCATGTGCGCAATCTGACTTAAAACTTCTTTGTTTGTAGCATGTGAGCTAAGCAAATGAATCAAAATGAGCGACTCTCAGATGCAGAGAACTACTCCAGGCATAAGTTTAAACGACTGCTCTAAAGAAACAACATTCTGGAGCGTGTGAGCCGTCTCCTATGTTCTTTCTATTCAAATATTGGAATGGCCCTTAGTTAGCTATCGCAAAAGTAGACCAAAATCCTGTGTGTGCAAACAGCATGATCCTACTGGCATTATGAGAGAGAAAGCAACAGGACTGGCCCCTGGTTACCTTATCTAATTACCCACAGAGTGACTCTCTTATCTATGCACACTCTGTTCCCTTATGCCACTTGCCAGTATTTTAATAGACCAGAACCGCTTTGTTACATTCAGCAGGGTTTTTTTTATATACTGTATAAACTAAAATTACACAGCCTGCTACACGCCAGGAAGCCTTTAGCAAATACAACTTACTAGCCAATTAACCAAGGTATGTTTACACTTCTGTTTCACTAACTGCAGACAGGCTCCCCACCTTGAAGACAATTATTTTCCACTGCAAATTAGATCAAAGTTATGCTTCTAGCTTGTAATTGCGATTTTAACAACCACAGTCTGAAAGGTTCTAGTTTTTCATGCTTTCATTCAATGACTTTAAAGATCAGATACTTTAGGTTGTACAAACTAGAAGTGTTCACAGTCACCATGACAGAATAAAAAAAAAACAAACAGAGCAAATGCATTTTTTTTCCTTTTTGTTTAATGGCATTTTCCTTTGCTTCTGCAGATCATTAAGTCCTTCACAAGAGTGAAAAAGAATCCTTTTTACTTTCTTACATAGTAGATGCTAAAAGTACAGAAATGAGATTAAAACCTCAATAGGAACTTTTATTGATGAACACAATAAACTCAGATTTGGAGAATTTGCCAAGAGTGAGAGAGAAAACTCATCCCAAAGGCAGTTTCACCCCAGGGTTTCCCTGGCACTGGTGGACAAGCAGAGAGTATATACAGCCCTGGAAACACCATCCCTGTCACCCCCAGCAGGAGCTCCTGGCTGTGCGCTGACCCAGCAGCGCCAGTCAGGGCTCAGCCTTGCAGTGGCCTGAGCTGGGTGTTGCTGGTTTAACCCCTGCAGCACCAGGGCCTGTGACAGTTGCCTCCCCTGCTCCAGCTGCAGCTCTGGGGTGGCCCCACTGGGGAAAGGTGACACCCCCCAACCCTATGCGCACCTCAGAGTGCTGAGGACTTGCTGCCACCCTCTCCACTCCTTCTTGAGGAGGACTTAAACTGGCATCCTCAAGTCTGAGATGAATACTGGAATGGTGAATACGGTAACATAGAAAAGAGGTATATATTTTAGACTTTCTTTTTAAAGAAAACAAACTGTATTAGTAATGATTTTTTCCTTTATTAATTTGATAACTTGGACTATTAGATAGTTAAAACATTACATAGGTATACCAATAAATTCTTGGCTTCATAGGCATGGAGCACTCCCTTCTGTCCCTTGCAACATTTTAAGTCTACCAAGTACACTGGCAATTCCTGACTGTCATCACTGACAGTCACCTGTCTTTTGCCCAAAATGTTTCTTTTTCATGCATTCCAGCTTCTTGGTCTTATCAAGAACCTCTGCAACAAAGACCAGAAATGAATGCTTCCCAAGGCTGCATAACAGGTGGACCTTGGTTATAAGTGTCCTGGTTTTGGCTGGACAGAGTTAAATTCTTAGTAGCTAGTGCAGTGCTGTGGTTTGGATTTAGTATGAAAATAATGTTGATAACATACTGATGTTTTTATTTGTTGTTGAGTAGTGTTTATACCAAGTCAAGGACCTTTCAGTTTCTCAGGCCCTGCCAGCGAGAGGGCTGGAGGGGCACGGGAAACTGGGAGGGGACACAGCCAGGACAGCTGACCCAAACTGGCCAAAGGGGTGTTCCATACCATATGACATTGTGCTCAGCATACAAAGCTGGGGGAAGAAGCAAGGGAGGGACATTCACAGTTACGGTGTTTTTCATCCCAAGTAACCGTTACACGCGCTGGAGCCCTGCTTTCCTGGAGATGGCTGAACACCTGCCTGCCCGTGGGAAGTGGTGCATGAATTCCTCATCTTGGTTAGCTTGTGTGTGCAGCATTTGCTTTGCCTAGTAAACTGTCTTTATCTCGACCTATGAGTTTTCTCACATCCACTCTTGATTCTCTCCCCCATCCCACCACGGGGGAGTCTGCGAGTACCTGTGTGGGGCTTAGTTGCCAGCCAGTGTTAAACCATGACAAAGAGGAATGACAGAGGAGGAGGAAAGGAAGACTAGCAAGGAAAATAGGCAGAAAGAGCAGTGAGGCACCTCATTTGTTCTCCATGAGTTCTTTTTTTCTTATCATTCTATTATAAATATTTTCCTAGTGCAACAATATATTGCATAAACCTATCTCTACCAATCCTAAAATAGCTTTTTAAATGTCTTTCTCCTTAAGTAAAATTTAAATTAATGAAGCTTACTTGAATAGCAATAAATTTCTCCACGGTGTGCATGAACAGGCACTTTAATGTTTGAAAGCACTCTGCCTCTGGCTTTTTGCTCCCTGCTGTACTTACAGCATTAACCAATGACCTATTAACACAGCTTGGAATGGTTTAATATTATATCAAAATACTTAATACTCTTTGGATCTCAATTTAAAATGTTCTGTGGGCAATAAGTTTCCCTAAAAGAAATAAAAATAATAAAAAGGATAACATAGTTACTTTTTTTCACCTCTTTGATATTCAGTATATAAACATAACCATTCCCATTACTGTGATTAATATTCTGTCTTTCTGAAGATTTTCTACATATTGAAGACAAAACAGGACCTACACATTGGGATCAAAAGACATTTACTAACAATGAATATACTTGTAAAGAGTCTGAGTAGCTATATACCATGCTGAAATAGTAGAAATTGCTTCCAAAACAGATACCAACAGTAAACTTCTAACTCAGATCAACAGAAGAGGAAACCCAGCTCTACAGAACAGATACCAAAATGTGTTAAATCACAGGATGCTTCCACCTGACTTGTGACCACTTGAAACTTAAGAAATACACTGTGCTAAGAATCATGCTACCATGAGAGTAACACAGTATATTATTCAGGGATAACCTAAATTTTGCACTTCACTGCTGGCTGCCTCTTGGTTTTCATTCAATGGGAAAAAACTATCAGGCAGATCACAAAGTGGATTTCAAGGACAGAAATCAGTAAGCAGCAAACAAAGTTGGTCCTGGTGACTTTGAGTCCTAATTATTCAGATGTTAAAGAACAGGAGGATGTCCCTTGCTGCAGATTGCTGCAGAAGATTATCTCCCAGCAAATAAAATCCTGCAAAACAAAAATCCATGGATCCAAGCTTGCACAAGGAATAAAAGGGACAGGGATTACTACCCTTGAGGCAGTCCTCACTACACAGTAAGGAGTGTATGGTAATAACTGAACAGTCTGGTCATTCAAGACGGGAGGCAAGCCTTGAAACTGAGCTGCCACTTCACCCCCAAAGCACCAGAGATAATACTTCTATTGTTGAGTGAAGAACTCTCCTCATAATGTTCTCATGAAGCCATAACGGAAGGCCAGGCATACAAACAGGAATGTAATTCACACAAATGGGACATGATCAGCGATGCTTCTCTATGTTCAGACGGACAGCTTGCCAGAGATGCATCAATATTTGTATGAATACTTGTTCCAGCAAAAATATGGCAGTTCAGTCATTTGGGCACACAATACACTGGACTTTGGCTCAGACCTGGTCAGAGGTATGAACACGAGCCAAGAGTACAGGACTGCCAAGAGTACAGAAATGAAATGGAAACAAGGTAATAATTAAATTTTAAATGCTTTAAAATGGCTTATCAGGTATCACACTCTGTACTGCTGATATTTTAGATATTCCTGAACAGGCAAAAGAGAGTCTGATCTTAGAGAAAAACTAAGTTAAGGCTGAGAAGGGCAATTTGGGGAGCTTGAATATTGCCTAACAGAAATCTGTATACGTAGACTTTCTTGCCAATCCCATGGCAACAAAAAGACACGTAAATTCAGTCATACAATTAATTACAGTGGATGGAAAATTGCAATGAGACAATGTACAATAAAATGATAATGAATGCTATGCTGTACAAAAAATTATATCAATGGATACAGAAATTTCCCAGGAAGGAAACTAAAAAATTAACATTAACTTGTTTCTGCTTGGATACTGCCATGGCAAGAACATTTAAATATAGTTAGTTGTATGCTAATAATAATATGATTTAGAAGCAAAAGAAAATAAAATGAGGAGCAGAGCACAAGCAAAATGTGAAACGTAGGCTGAAAACTGTTAGATAACTTACAGAGTCCAATTTCTTTGTGACTAGCCAGCAAAGTCCTCAAGAAGCTGCTGCTTATTTCATGTAGAACATTACAAAAGATTCAATCACAGTCTGTTACTCTCCTTACATAATCTGGCGATAAATCATGTATCCTGCATGTCTGGAATGGTCTGGGGTCTTGCTGCCTCTCCACCCCTAATTATTAATCTAACAAGGCCATCATTGAGAGCAAGTACTACTGAAAACTTGCATAAATGCAGAGGTGAAGAAAAAAATGGTACTAAACCCTCAGAGAATGTGGCATTTAACTCCATCATGGTAGGCACTATTCAAGGCAGTATTCATTTGCTCCCCCTTCCCAAACACAAAAAACCCACCCCAAAGACAGGAAGTAGCAAGTACTGGTCAATTATAAGGAAGGTTCAAATTAGGCAGCTTTCTAGCTGTTTGCTGTAACACCCCGGACTTCAACCTGATGATTCACAGAATTCTGTGAATTGACATTGACAAATATCAATTGGCTATCATTAGGCTAAACTGCTGGATGTACATAATCCTGCTCAAGCTCTAAACATTTAGTGAAGTATCAGAGTGGCTGGTGATAAACAGACCAAATTTGGACTTGGAAACAGTAGGCCACTACAAAAAAAAAATATCTATTTTTATAAATCTTGAATCATTTAGTTTTTATTAATCTCAAGCTTAATAATTTTGAGTTTTATATATAAACCAAAATTTTTTTACTTGCAAATTACCAACCATGTCAGACATGTCCTCATGCTATTTTCATCATTTAATGGTAGACTTGGCAGCCCTGCGTTAATGGTTGGACTTGAAGATCTTAAAGATCTTTTCCAACCTAAATGATTCTGTGATTCTATGCAATTTGCAATCAGTGATGCACAGAAATTGAAAAGGGTCATTGACTGCTGGACAGTTTTTGAATGAATGCGATGAGGGTTTCTTTCTAAAACAAACAGGAGAACAGAACTAGAAGTGACTACATGCTTTATGTAGAGGTACTATGCTTAATATGGTAAATATCGCTAATTGGCTGTGAGATGGAATGGTAAAAAAAAAAAAAAATACTTCTGAAGTCTCCTTTCTCATCTTAGTAGCAGTAACAGTCTCAATGGATCATATCAGGAGCAGAAGAGCAGTTTCCCAAATAAATGTTAGGAAACTCTTTATGTTGGCAACATAGGCTAACCCTAACAGTGACAATTGTTCTGTATACGCAGACCTCAGATCAGCAAAAATTCATTACTTAATTTGAAAACTTCTTACGATCCCTCAAGGGTCACCTGGGCTACAGAAACAAGCATGCCTGAACCTTTTTTCCCACCTATACAGCTAGTACCAAAAGTGAAATACATATTGGAGGAGAGGAGTTGGAGGCAGATGACACTATCAAGGAATTTACTTAATTTCAACCAACTGTGTGGATAAACCCTCTCAGAATCACACCTGATTCAGCCAGGTATTGCAGTCCCAGGAACAGCACTGACTGTCTTCACAAACTATTTCAGATCATGTATTCAACAGTGTGCTGTGAGGGAGGATGCTGCATTAGGACACCTCCATCCTAAACTGTGTTATGACATCCCAGGTATCTTCCTCTCACACATAATTCCTATCCACTGACTTTCTGGGTGATCCGCAAGAGTTTATTCATTTCATTTATTCATAATTGCCCTCTCAGCACAATAAAAACATGTTCCCAGACATGTCCTGATCCAGCATCCTCCAACAAATCTAGGGATTGGAGTATGAAAGGAAAACATCTCATACACTGACCTTTATTATTAGGAAACCCCCAAGCTAAATAACACAGGAATGTCATGGTAAGTGTTACAGAACAAAAATACAGAATAGGCCCAAGGAAACAAGCACCAACTGGTCTGTCCTAGGATCTCACCAATGTCAGGTACCTCTTTTCACAACTAGGAAAGTTTCTCTTAAGAGTGATGTCAAAGAATATACAGTATTGAGGTCATATAAGAGAATTCATATCCTCCTACTGATGATACTGCAAGGATGAATCCACCGGACAGGATTCTGTTCATCAGCAGGACAAACATCATATGGGAAAATCCTTGTCACAGACAACATACACTTCTTTTTCTGGATACGGAAACAGGCAATAGGATATGCTGATGGGGTTAGGTAGGCATGTGATTCCCAGACAGGTAAACTGTGTTCTGTGCAGCTGATGAGGGGACCCCAAAGTCAGGCAGCTGTACGCTGCACAGGCACAGAACCAGGGACTGACTGATAAAGGATTTAACCTGTGCACAGGGAGATTCTTTAAGGAATAACAAAATTCATAAAGTTTCTATATAAAGAAAGATAAGCCAAAGAAAGATTTGAAAGAGAGAATTCAACAGGTATTTTACCTTTTCACCTTTATTTCCTTTCTGGCCTGGCAAACCAGCTACTCCGGGCAATCCTGCTTCTCCCTGATTTTAAAAGAAATCAGAAATCAACAGAGAAGGAGACCCAAAATATGTATTTGGTTTGGTTTTCTTTATCACAAAAGCCTAACAGAGAAAATTATTCAGAATAAATACAGTACAACACCCAGGAGAAGGATTTTTAAAAAAACCCATTATTTAGAAAATAATTTATTCTCAAGTAAAAACATTTACATTAAATATAATGCCTAGATATAACTGTCATTTTTACTACAGACTTTTTTTTTGGCTGTGTATTTAAAAAGCTAAACCTTACAGACCTTTGCAACTATAACTAAATCTAAAATGTACTTTCTTAACTGGGAAATACAATGTAAGTACCTTAAATGGAAATGAGTAAGATGCTTTTCATAATGACAAAAAAAGAGAATTCAACCTTTTTCTTTTTTTTCTTTTTTTTTTTTTTAATACCTAGCAGGATTAAACAGTGTGATGTAATAAAAAAGCAATAGGAAAGCCTCATACTTTATTTGGAAAGCAGTGGCACCTCTCTTTAGATTCTTGCGGCATTCCTGGAAGTGTGTATATTTTGCTGGCATGAACAGTCACTGGTGATGAAGTTGCAGTAAGTAACTTCTCCTCATGCGGGCACTAAAATAAAAAGATTTTCTGGTTTTTGGTCTTTTAACTTTGGTTAACAGATAAATACCATTCAAACACTATTTTAAAGTTACTTTCTGTTTTAGTGCTCCTGTATACACCATATTACAAAGAAGCTGCAACAATTGCCAAACAGAGGAAAAAGCTGTAGCAAAATAAAGTCTAGACATTGTGATTCTTCTGCACTAAAATCAATGCCAGTTAAAACTGATCTAAATGTCCCACTTCTTTCTTCCAAAAGAGCCCAGACAAAGGAATAAAGTCTCTCAAAATTAGAAGTAGTGAAGCAGAAAATCCTCATGAAAAAAAAATAGAGGGTACTTCTCAGTTTCATCCCATCCTCCACCACTCATCCTGAAATATCAAATGTCAGAGTGTGAGGGAAAATTATTATTATTATTTTGTAATTAAATACTGTGGGCATGCAGAGTTTGGAAACAAACAAAAAGCCCTGAAGCCAATATTCACCTTCCTGTAACTCATGAGAGCTGAGCCAGCCTGAAGATATACTACAGGACAAGTCAACAGAACCTGATAAATTTTAGAAGCTCTCACTAAGATGTAATGAAGTCTCTTGTGAGCCCTCTGTCAGAGAAATTCCCATAGGATTTACAGCTTAGTGCAGAAATTTGTACCCAAGGATAAATTTCTTCCTTTAGATTACTGAAAATGTAGCCCTCACAATTGGTAAGGCAGTAATGAAAAAATAAATCAGAAAATGTAATGCTCATTTCAATATGAAAGTCATTAAGAAGTAAACCACCTTTTTTTTTTTACATCTTCAACTTAAGACAAATGAATGAAACTGAAGGTGATTTTAGCTATATAGTTGAATGAATGTTTAAGATGCTATTAGTAAAGCCTTTCCTTGATCTTTTTGTGTTCTTATATAATTAGGCTCTGTTTTGTTTTTACCTTTTTGCTACTGTGTCATAACGGCTAAATAAATTGTATTTCCACGCACAAAGTGGAACCTACAGAAGTTTATACACTCAAGAGCAAGCCTGCACTACTATCAGGAACATATTTTGAAATATATTCGAACAATAAGTTATTATTTAAAATTGAAATTTCCCTTGATAAATCAGATCCAGCCTCTTCCATGCTCCTGAGCACCGATCAGTTGTCAGTTCCCACATTCTTCTGCCTCTCTGTTCTTGGGCAGCTTTATAGCTCCATTCCAGGTACCCTTTTCTCCCATCTTTGTAGATGGAATCAATTAGTCCTTCTGCACACTCTGGGTTTTTTTGCTGACTGCAGGCTGGGTGATGATGGTACTGCCCATTATCTCAGAGGTGCCTGCTCTTGCAGACTATTTATTCATAAGTAGCAGATCAATATTTTAACACATTTTTTCTGCGTTTTTTTTTTCTCTAAATGGGCATGATAGAGAAAAAAAATCACATCTGCAACTTAAAGTGTTCTTATAGTTCCTAGTGTCCTCCCGTTCACACTGATTCTATCAAAACAAAACAGAAAAGTGAACCCTCTAAACTAAATCAGTTTCTTCTTATGTTAAACAATATATACATCTTAGCATGTATTATAAAGAAGAAAGTATCTGTCAAATATGAAACACCCATTCTTCCACATTAGCGTGCCGAAATAAGGGAAACACCCTCAACACCTTCCTATTTGTTTCCCCTTCCACAGCCCTGCAGACTCCTTCATGGACTTTGTTCGTCACCTGATGGCTTCACTAGATGGAACTGTTATTGAAATGGCCTCCGTTATTTGAAGCCATCCTCAGGTCACTGCAGTGATTTGTATCCTGCTCTCTAAGACTTCCTTAGTTACTAATTAGGCATTAATCAATGTTAAGAAACGAAGTTAAAAAGCACTAGCACCACCTGTGCCTTTTACTGAAGTTCCACTGTGCCACTGAGTTAGGCAGCAAGAAACAATGTACCATGACTCCAGACACAGGATTCATTTTTTAGGAGGTAATTAATCTAACACTTCTATGGAAATGTCTTTAGGAGTCTTTAGTAAGAAACAATGAAGCAATTTCTTTTGTATTAACACTTGCATTTAAACAAATAACTTACCAGGTCTGCAGATATTTCACAACATGTATCTTCCCTTGCAAGTTTTGGATTACAATAAACTGTTATGCGATGAAGTTCAATCTATTGAGAAATACAGAAGAGACTAATATAAGATGTAAAAAAATCATATGTTACAGCATGCATTTTCTTCTCTTGGCACAAACTTTCTCTGTGAAACACTGCATATTTCTGAAATGCTGGAAAAAGGAACAAATCCAAAATAATTACACAGCTCCTCACTTCAGGAACAAATTACGAAGCCTACTACTTATATTGACTTTTTTAAAATTACTTTTTAATTACTTTTACCATCACATTTTAGATTTAATTTATCTTCTTGTAAGTTGTATCCCTCTGTATGGCTCTTGCTATGCTACACAGGCATTTTAGCCCTCTAGACATCCTCTGCAAACCTTTTCAGGAACGTAATTTTCTCCTGCAGTGAACTAGAATAAAGGTTTGATAAGCTCTCTCACACATACAGCTTTCATCACTTTGGACAGACCTTCACCTGGACCTTGCCAATAAATCACTTAAAGAGCAAAAGATCACAAATCTTGTACATAAAGCTTCTGTTTCAGAGATTTTTGGCAGATTAGCAAGATGAATAGCATCTGATTTAAACTAGCTAATCTTGCCCTTGTATGCCTCTTTCTGCATCTCTGTTGTACCCTCTTATTCTCCTCCTTGCATTTGGTGTTGAGAAGAGTGACTGCTGGTACAGGATCTGCTCTGCTGCCTTCGTCAGCTTTATGCCCATAATATTTTCCTGTAAATGTAGAAATCCCAATTGACAATCTCAATCCAGAATTATCAAGCCTGTACCACACAACCAACACAAGATAAAAAGTATCTGCTCCTTCTCCTGCATGCTATGTGGAAATGAGGAGATGGTACATACATTTCAATAAAGTTGAACTCAGAAAATAGAATGAAGCATGAGCTTGGCCCCATGAAACAAGAGCTCTGAGTCCAGGCCAAAGTGTTCAGCATCTCAGAGGACTGATTCCTCCCACAGTGCTAGATTAGAGTTACAATGTGCTGTTCCTTCTGGAACTGTACAGTGTACATAATATAGCTGAATCTTTCAGATGGCCACCATAAACTCCAAGTCAGAGGCTTTCAACCTGCTAACTGGATGTCAGCATACTTAAAACAAACTGACATTTCCTGGAACTTTCAAACTACTTGCTGTGAGCTGTCTGCACAAGACAACAGAGAAGAGCATCTCTGGGAGAGAACACAGCCCAGAATATTATGGAGTTGCCTTGGATAATTTTTGCACCAAAGGCTGCACGAAACTTCCAGCCAATTCCTCGTCCCTCCCATTTGGAGGAAGGAGTAACAACTACGAACAATGTGCCCCTATTTCTGCATAGCTGAATTACCCTGGAATATGATACAATCTTGATACAGGGGTAATCCTTTTTTTTTTTGTCTCCCCTTTATCAAAGGGAGACAAAGTGTAGCAGATGACTGATACAAAATCATCAATTAACCTCATAAAAATTTAAAGAAAAATACTGCCACTGAAAGTTATTTCTAAATGTAGTAATAATATGTCTACAGTAACCACATGGCTCTTACTCCAAAGCAAATGCAGAAAAAGACTCCTGAAACCAGGACCAAGCTTTTGTAGTTACTTTGGTAACAGAAGGTTTGCCTTAGCAGATGCTACGGCACTGAATATTGTTTGAAGAAAAAGGCTTAGGGACTTCAAATTAAGAACATACACTTGAAATTAATAACCAGTTTTGAACCTTTTATCTACATAATTCTTTACGATTGTGTTAGTAAAAGCACGGCTAAAACACGATTTCAAGTTATCTGGTTTTCCTTTCATACTACTCACATCTACAGGCTTATCATCCCCAGCGCGAGAAGCAATCAGAGTCCTTCCCTGCAAGTCAATGGTGAATTTTTCAACAGTCTGCTTTCTCTCAATTAAATTACAATCCAAATAGAGGGAAATGATCCCCGACTGCACGCTAATACCAAGCTTATGCCACTGCCGATCAAACAATGGATAAATTTCTCGACTCTTAAAAGTATAGTGCAGTATATTTCCCTGAGCAGATTTGGTCATATACTCCACAACCTTTTTTGTACCATCCAGAAGGACAGAGATCTGAAAGCAAAACAAAATAAAAGAAATTGTCATTTAAAAGTTACAAGTATGAGAATGAAATGCATATGTAATAGTTATACTACAGAATTATGTTATGAAGCATTCTTCCATGTAACTTTGTAAATACATATCAGTTATAAATCATAACATGCCTTCTTATCCTATTTTGCAGTCTTAATTCAATACATTTTGTTAAAATTCTGTTGTTCATATAATAAAATCATCAAATATTTCAGAGCAGTCTGTCTATTCCCTATAAACTGTAGCTAAATCTAGTGGTGAAATGCCCACTAAGTTACATTTGCCACATTATATAAGGGGGAAAAAAGAAACTTGAAAAAAATAATTCAAAGACAACTCTAACCTCAGGTGTATCATACTGATTTAAAACTTGCCATATATACCAACGCTCTTTCTTGGTATTTCGTCGTACACGGAACGTAGCAACTAGAGAATATTCCTCAGGAAGCCCATTTGGAAATACTTGCCTAGAATAGGAGAGAGAAAAAACAATTATTTCTTGTTATACACACAAACACTGCTTAAAAGGAATGAACACAAATAGTATCTGGTGAAAACAAGGAGCCAAATGCTCACTCACACTTGTAGAAATTCACAGACTTCAGCAATCAGAAGTGCCTGTTCTCAAAAGTACAATTCAGTCTATTTACATGAATAAACAACTAAAGATTTCACTAAGAAATTTTTTGTTCTAGCTTTTTTAAAATCTGTGATTCCTATTAATAGAGGTCTTAAAAGAACTGTTGTAAAGTGAATGCCACATACAAACATATTTTAAAATACTGCTTTTCCCAATGTCTTGCTTGGGACACTGGAACAAGTTTCCCAGAGGATCTGTGGAATAATCCCCATCCTTAAGAGACTCAGAACACAGCTGGAGAGGGCTCATGATCTAACTTTCAAGTTGGTCCTGCTTTGAGCAGGGGATTGGTCCAGCGGCCTCCCCAGGCAATGACTCAGACATCAGGCTTGAACAAAAATAAGGAATGTATTTCTGAATGAGTGACTTGCTGTTGTCTGATTTTGTTATTCTTTTCTTACCTGAGATATGTCAACACCTCTAAAAAGAAGTCTCACTTGCTACCTGTGTCACAGAATGCAGTAGACACCACTTCTACAAACTATTTGATAAGTTTGTATTGAAGAAAAAAATGAAATTAGTCTGTAACTCAACTCTACAGACTTCAGTAATCACTAAACATACACTAATCGTGTATTAAACAAATTAGGATAGTGTAATCAACTTTTTTCTTTTCAAGTGTCTGCATTTCAAATTATTTCTTTTCAAAGACAGAGATGAGACAAATGAAAACTATGGATGCAAACACCACACGACACATGACATAGCTAAAGTGTTAACATTGCTGTTTACTGAAGACTGTCAGGATTGCCCAGCTAGCCACATTGCAAAAGGCATTCCCTGGACCAGAGCAGAGGAAACTCAAGGGCCCCATGCAGCAGAAATATTTACTCTGTTTTTCTTCCTACAATCATGTGAAGTAAATGGTTTAGTTCTAAAAAACTACAAATGGGATTATAATTACACAATAATGTGCTATAAAGGCTTTATTAAAAAAAAACTAAAAACAAAACAAAGGGAAAGAAAAGAGAAAAAAAAAGGAAAAAGAAAAAAAAAAAAAAGAGGAAAGCTCCAGCTGACGAGAAAATAACACCACAACCCTGCTGGAAATCAGTGCACTTCAGTTAACTTAGGATCTCAGGAAAAATGCTTTTTGTGTAGAGAAGCCTGCACTAAATCCTGCCAAAGAATTTCTTTATGGACTAACACCTATTTAGGTCCCTTATGTGGGAATTACACTTCTGTGGCTTATTTCCCACAGCTGATTCCTGTTTTATCCCAGCACCAAATTGGCTGCTCTCCCACATTGTTAGCAGACCCATATGCTCTGTTGTTCAGCTATAGATGTTTCAATGTCAAAAGGCAAGGCAAGAGTGAATAGGCTTTGCGGGACTTACATACAAGTTTCATACTACTCTATATTTTAATTATAGCATAAATAATATGTTCGTTATTTATAAAGAAAATACCTTAATTGGGCATCTGTAACACAGAAGTGCATCTCTGCAGAACAGTAAACTATCTGGACATGGGATCAGCCCTATGGTTTACAGCACCCTGGGCAAGCTAAGGAGATGGCATCTCAGGTTTACAGCTGCAAATGACAGGATATCTGGCTGCGGGAACATCTGATTAGCTCTCCAAAAATCTATTAATTTTCCTAGCTAAGTTCTATATTGGGAGCCACAGGGGAGTTTACATTAATGGGCCAGCTGTAGAAGGGAAATGATCAGAAATCTTCATCAAATGAAAGGAGGGGAAACCATGACTGGTATGATAATTCTGCAAAACAAATGGAAGTACAGTTTGGACATGGTAGGCATTCTAGTACATACAGAGCAATTTTTTGGTGTTGTTTTACTCTTTTTTTTTTTTCTTTTTTTTTTTTTTACCATCATTCCTTTTTTCTGTAAGCCTCCCCTATACACTTTTAAGAGCCAACTAAATGAATGACAATATGACTTCTAAAATTAAAGTGTTTCTTTCCGAATTTTCTCCCCCCAAAAAATGATTTTGTCTGAGGGTACATGATATAAAATTACCTTCCTTAACACTTTATCAAACCATTTAGGAAACAGGAAAATAGTTAAGGTATGGGCCAGCATTATGAAAACGGGCAGGAATTCACTCTAGCTTCTCTTACCTTTGAACTGACAGAGGAAACTGTATTGGGAGAAATGAGAAAAGCAGACAAGGTCAAATTAATTCCTAACGGTATTATACTGATTTCAGTGAAGTTAACTAAAGAGTAAAATTTAAGGAGAACTGTACCAAGGATAAATTCAGTTCAATTCACAAAATAAGTTAGGTAGGAAGGTACCTCTAGAGGCCAATGGATCTAAACCCCTGCCCAAAGCAGGACCAACCTAAAATTATATCAGGTTACATAAGTCCTCCAACCGAGTTTTAAAAGTCTCCAAGAACAGAGGTTATTCCACAGCCCTCTGGGAAATGTGTTCCAGTGTCTGGCCAACAAACAGCACCAGCACAAATTTGGTATACGGCTATTGTATACCAAAGACATAACAAGCAATATCTTTATTCTGAAAAGAGTTCTCATTGTGTAAATGTATCATCATTCCTTGGAGACCAAAAAGTCATTAACAGGTGCTTTAAAGTATACACTTAATGCTCAAGGCCTTCCAGCTAGTTGGTGAATGCTAAAGGGAAAAAATGAAGTGATAAAATACTTAAAAAAACTAGCATACTATCTACTAGTACACACAATTTCTCCTATGTTCTTGCTCCCTGGATGGATTCAAGTGAAACAGTAGAATAAAGAGCATGCATCTAGCATTGAAATGACTTAGGTACAGATGATAAGTAAGATACTACAGCAAAATTTAAATATTAACCATGGTATCTTCTACTCTGTAAAGCTCAGTTAAAAACTCCTCAGAAATGCACAATATGTATGTGTTTTAAATAATAAATATATAGTGACATTTATGAGGGGCCATGGGGAGCCAGAACAGAAAAATGAACATAAAACCCCATACTGGAGAGTGAAAAAAGCCAAAAAAAAATTTTGCAGAATACTGAATTTGAAATCCAGTTATTTGAACATTTAATATACTGTTTTACCTGATCGTATCTACCAACATTTAAAAACTAATGAGAAGTCATGTGCAGGGTGAAAACCATAAAGCAGCAGCATTAAATGTTAATGAAAAATACAAGAGCAAGTTTTCAACATATCCACAGCTCAACAAGTACTTCCTCACAGAGTATTTACCCTTTCCATGTGGCACAGGGAAAGAACAATAGGAAAAGGAGAGAGAATAAGGATGAAGGAAACCTGTACCAAGCTCAGCTCAAAGTCTACAGATGTAAAGCACAAATACAGAGAATAAATATAGAGGGTAGTACATCATGTTGTATTATCCAAAAGCAATAAGAGAGGCGACAGGTCTTAAGAAAGCCCTAGCATTACAGAAATATGGGTAGCAATGAATAAGTGTGCAAATTTATCTATAAAGACAAAAAAGAACTTACAAGTTAAAACAGAAAAGCAAATGAGGGTATCCTTGGCATCTGGTCTCTGAACCAGGGGTTGCTTATGGGTTTTTTGGACAAAACTGCTGGAACCAAAATACGTAATAAGACTTGAAAGTAAAAATGTGAATCTGAGATTTTCTTCTCCCAGGAAATATCCTTAACAGTGGGACAGCAGTCAAGTTCTCCCATTCCTGTTGAGTCTCCTTAGACTGGGGCAATTCAAACCATATAACCTCCCTTCAATGTTATTGAAAAGGTCCTTGCTCTCTCTTCTACACTGACAGTGCTCACGACTGCTGTGGTTTCTGTTGAATTCAATGCTGTCCAAGCTTATGATTTATGATTTCTGCACATTCAACAGCTTAGGCCTCCAGGGACATAGGCAGTGTTCAGGCATCTCTACATACATCTTTGAGTCATAATGAAACTTGGGTGGGAGTTACATGCTTGGCTGCTTAAGCAGCTTCCTTAGAATTTATGCCCAATTGCTGGGAGAAGTCTGTTGTCCAAAATAATTAATTTTAGGTGCCACCAGGGTTTAGGTGGTGCTAGAGAGCGGGCAATTTGAATAATTCTCTGAGATTCAGGACCCAAAGCCTGACTAAATTACACTTTAGGTGGTATCTAGACAGTTTGATTTTCTCCTTCTGTTCATGCTGTCAGTAGTATATAATAAAAAACAAAAGCCGATGAATGGAGCACTGTGTTCTCAAAGCAAAGCACACCCTTGGTAGAAAGTGCTGAAAACAATAGCAGGAATTGAAGCACATGAACTGAACATACAGGCTTGAATTTACACCACCCTAGCCTGCTGGATTGAGGTGTACTGTGAGAGAGGCCCCAGCTGGCAGATTGAGGAGACCAAGGATAACAAGCAGGAAAATCCCTAATGATACAAGGTTCTAGATTGTGTATGTATACGTTGTTACAAGTTCAGTCATTCAGGTATCTCTTAATGTTCCACAGGCTGAAGCATCAGGCAGATGCATCCAGAATGTTAATAAATACACGCTGATGTTCCTGCAATGACTACGTGTCACTATCAAAGCACATGTACACTTGGAGCTGCAAAGGCTTTTGTTGCATTCTCTTTTTTTTTCTGGATTAAATATAGCCATAATTTTCCCTAAAAATAGGTGTTCTGGCCCAAGCACAGCATAGACTGTACTTTATGAGGTTACAAGTTGAGCAGTTTCAGGAATTTTGCATGAACTTTACAACTGTATTTGTGCATACCTTCCACTTGTTTGTAATGATCAAGTACAGACTGATTTTTGGCAATATATTTGCTTATTCACTTGTTTCCTGAAAAGTTCTGAAAACTTCTGAAATGCAGATAGCTGGTTTTCCTAGTGCTACCATGCTAAAAGAAGTAATTATGAATGAATTAACTGTGTATTCATTGTGCTATAAACAGTTTTGGTTCTATCTTTGTAAAGCAGCATTGAGTTACCCATATCAAATTTAGTAAGGCAATCCTTTATTTATCTTTTGTTTGTATTTTTTAAAAAAGCACTAATGGAAAAGCAGCATCTATTTTTAAATCTTATGAACTCTTAATTGTTCCATATCGAATGAGACTACACTACAGTATATGATAAACTTCCGTATTTACAAGCACCAGCGGAGCCTCCAGCTTGCTGAATACCTTCCAAGAAGAGAAAGATGAGCCCACTTACATTTCCTGAGAGTGAAGTGAGACATGTTTAGAGCTTATGGCAAGACATATCTTTTCCAGCTGACATATACCGTTACCTGGTAATGTCACTTGTAATATGACAATGTTACAATAATTTGGTGACCAGAGCTCAAGGAGTTAGTTTAGACAACTTTCCTATGGTGGGTGGTAATGACTTATTTAGTACTGTGTTGATGGAGACACTGAAATCTTAACCTTTTCATGTTTGCTAAGAGATTTAAACTGAGATCCACTATGAATTAAAAAAAAAAGCTCAGGTGACTAAATACAAAAAACCTCCACATTATTCTCAATATTTCTATATCAAATGACTGTATTTCTGATTCTCAGTTTTTGCCTAACGACTGGTACAATGGGAGAAAGGGAAATAACTAACTAGAACAATTTACTCATCTCTGCCTAGAAAATGTATTTTAAATTCTTTTCAAATAAAAGAACAGCTGTTTGTTACTCAGAATAAGAAATAATTTCCTTCCCATCCATCTTCCTCAAATCACATTAAGATGCACTACACGGTTTCATGTTACATTAGGCCTCAAGTTGTTTTCATGACACACTATATGATGCAACTCTAGGGAAACTATTCAGACAGCTTAAGAGTTATTAATTACTTAGGGAGAGCTCAACCCACTGAGAAAAAGGTTCTGCTGAAAGCAAAGCTGCAAATTATTTTAACATTGAGAAAAGGGATTTACCTAATATTTCATATACTTTGGCACTCCTCTGCTTTCATTTACTGAAAAGGTATAGATTAGACTTTTGAAAAGTCAGTGTTATTGCTATCAAAATATTATAGACCATTTAAAAAAAAAAGGACTGGTTTGAAAGAGAAATAGAAATACCAAAACTGTTAAGCCTGCACAGAGAACTTTACCCTTAGAATTTCTAGCAGTATTCTGTATCCTTATTTACAGGAATTATTGGTAAACTCCTAGCCCTAATTAAGCCAAAGGTCAGTCTTCCATTGATTTTTAAAGAGGTCAAGATAAGAAACCTACACCTGCTTTCCACGTTTGGCCAATTTCTGAGTATTTTAAGTTTTTTGGGAAAAAAATACATCAGCAGCAATAAGACCAACAGACTTAAAAGTAGTAACAAATAATAAAGGACAGTGGAAATACAACAGTTTTTCTTCTAATTTTCTAGAGCACAATTCTGCAGCTTGATAAAATTTTGATAAAAAATTCAGGTCAACATTTAGGCTTTTGAAGTCTTGTGGAAGGCAACTTTCAGCACTTCTGATGCAGTTATACACTTGCCTTGCCCAACTTGAATATTTGTTTCATGAACCAAATAGGTCTCAGAGCAATCTGTGAACTTTCCTTCTAACTGGAAATTAAAATTCCCTTCTCTCTCTCTCTCTCTCTCTCTCTCCCCTTTTCAATAATGAATATATTTTAAAATGTGAAAAGATGTCAAGATGGGTTCAGAAACTAGCAAGAGTATCACATGATAAAATACTATATTTAAACATCATGGTTCCCCATTCCAAAATACCACACCTTACCCTTAATGTTACACAGCAAATTAAGCTGCTCTAATCAGTAGTCAGCATCTTTCCACGCAGAGGCACACAGGGTGGCAAAGAGCAATAGCCATACCACCAGCAAACATTGTGAAGGAAGATGAGTCAGGGAAGAGGAGAAAGCCAGAGCCTGACTGCTTCAGCAAGCTAAAACTTTTACTTAAAGTAATTGCATACTTCAAAGGATCCTCCCATACCTGCACCAGTATAGACTCAAGAAAACACAAGTGGATCCAGACAATGGATATACCACAGTAAGCTGCCTTTTCACATACAAAACAAGTAAGGAAATTTATAGGGTACCAGAAAGATTTGGGTGGCTTTGGCAGTAAACAGGCATTGCGATGCTCCTCCAGACACTTTTGAGCTCAACAACTACTGCAACTAACCTGTGATTCAGAAAGACTGAATTCAACCTGCATGATTCACTCAGGTCTTGCATTCAAACTGTTTTTTTTTCCTTAGGACATGACCAGAAAATAAACAAACATATTGATCTTGGTGTCCAAGAGATGGGGAACACAGATGAGAAAAACATGTTCTTTCACAAGAGGGAAAAACATTATTTTGTGTCTGCTTTCTCCCAATCATGTAATTGCACAACACTTTGCGTCCCTCTGCCTCATCCTGCTCAAACCAGATGGGTTTTCCATGTGTTGGCATCACTTACTGGCTGAGAAACACGTGGACCTTCTAATATTGCTGGCAGAAAATGACCAAAACCAGCCTCTGTTGCCCCAGTTTGTTTTTTCAATTTGATTCTTATATATATTTTCAGTAGCTGTGGCAGTAAGGTAACACCTCTGTAGCAGATACTGATGCATCAGTAACTGATGCGTTCAGTTCCATCTGCTCCTCCTCACACATTACAATAAGAAGTTGCATTCAGCCTACTAGTTTTAGTGTCTGTTAATACGGTGACGTTTCCCTTACATGCTCTTTGACTGAGCACTTTTCCACATTCCATGGACGCTAAATCTGCTCATGTACCAAAATTAAAAAGTGTCCATTAGGAAGAGCTCCTTCCGGTACCAGCATCCATTTGCCTATCATAGCTACACTGAAAAAAATAAAAATAACTCAAAAGAAGATAATCTCTTGAACTTTCAGCATTAGGCAGGAATCATGCTCTTCCTAGACATATACCTCATTCTCCTTTCCTTTCTGTATCTGAATGTAGAACTTCACACACATGTGCATTTTCCTATCCCCATTTTTCTAACAGGTTTCTACTCTTGTGTTTCACTGTAAGGAATGAAACCTCCATGCACCAAGCTAACACGGTTTTACTGTCCAGCACGAACATCCCAGAAATCTTCAGTACTTTTTCTTACTGGGAACCACACAAGTAAATTGGTTGCCTCTATAAGGAAACTTACTCAGGGTCTGACACATTTCTCAGAAGCAATGCACAAAAACTGAACAAAACTTTGAAGATTAATGGCAGAATTCAGAGAAGGGTGATGATCTGTTTCTTTGGTGGGTTTGTGATTGTTTCTTAAGATACAGTCTTTGTTCAAGATGTAAAGCTAACATGTTTAAAAGAATGGCAGAGATTTACATTTTCTTCAAGTCATTCAAGAATTGCATAAAGCTTTTTGGCATTTTTACATAATCTCTCAAGGCCGTTTTGTTGTGCCAAGTGTCCTAAAATCCCACCCCACCCCCAAAGTGTGACAACCACCAAGAGAAGATAATGTGAACTTAAAAGTATGTAAAGTTCCTTTAAAAGTATGTAACATCCACGCATGTCTTTATTTTTGACATTTTATGAGCAGCTCTAAGTCATGTGGTTCTTCTCATTTGCTCCCAGAAATAGAACAAAGATGACAGGTCTACTTATTAGAGTAGTCTGTTATTTGGCAGTCTCTGAAGTCAATAAGGTATTAAATTCTTATAGTAGATATGATTATCTACAGGGAAACTGAGTTATTTGGCTCGATCAAGAAACTCTCTGAAGATGTCAGAGAAAAACATGATTGCGGTAACCTCCAAAAGTCAACTGGTAGTGAAAATTGCTCTGCATGCATTTTTACTTGCTTCCTACCCTGAAGCAAGATCTATGGCACAGTGTTAATTATTTGTAGATATCAGTGGTTGCTATTGTCTGGAAAAGCAAAGAAAAAGCAGACTACAAAGAGGATTTGTCTATTGGAGGCCACGATCGTTCAGTCTGAAGACAGACCAATGCACTTCGTACTTTGGAAAGAAGGGAGGAAATCAGGAATGAAATTTCTTTTTTCTTGGCCTATAAATCCATATAGCCTTCCGTAGAGGAGGAAGAAATCTAGGCATCCATCTCTCCTTGGACATTTTCAAAGCCAATTTACCAGCACTGTACAGACACTTGTAAAAGTATCTAGAGATGTTAGCTGATTGCCAAAACAGAGCGGTCTTTTTAGCTTGTGCACAGGAAGGTTAGTCAGCTCCAGCAGAGCTGCATGCTGAGAGACTCACACCCTCCTACTTCTCACGCTGGTCTTGTGAGAGCCACCTTGGGTATTTCTGCATGACATCGTGCTACCCAACCTAAATGTGTTGTTTCCTTAGAACCCTCAATTTCTTCCTGTTTAGTCTCCCCTCACCTCCACCTCAACCTTTTGGTAGCTTTTCACAATGAATCAATGGAACAAGTGCTAGCAAAGTGAACTGTTGATTACACTTGGAACAGGCTCCCCCCTTCCTTCCCTGGTTTGTTCTGCCAGGTCCTAGACAACCCTGGCTGGTGGTAAAAGGCAAACCATCTCACAGGCCAGCATCCCTCTTATAAAAATGCTGAGCGCTCACAGTACACTTAGCAGCATGGCTGGTGGTGGAAAAGGAGAGCTAGGACTGCTGCATGGAGTGCAGCTGAACCAAGCTAAGGGATGCTTTTTTCCCAACCTCAAATCATTGCCCGGATAACAAGCCACCTCCACTTCAGCAGGCAGGCCTGCCTATAAATAAATTAATTCCAGGCTAAAGTCACAAACAGGCCATGCTAAAAAGGCCTGAGAAAAAAGGCACAGGCAACACTGAAGGTACTACAGCCTACAACACCGTTATAAATGGATATATCTACCATGTTGGTTACAGCTGATGTCCCTTAAAAAAGAAGGTATAAGTGGTGAAGATTAAGTTACCAGCAGAAGAGACCGAAGTAGGAAAGAAGGTTAATGATACCAGATACCAGGGTCTGACCTGAAATAAGTAGCTCTGTCAGCTGCAAGAGTAAAGCTACAGAGCGAGAACATGCTTTTGCTTTAACACCCCCTCCACACAGTATGACTAGTCTATGAATATTTAAGCCTGGTGTTCTGCTTACAATTTCAAGGATAATTAGATAAATAATGTGCTCTTTTACAGTTTGTAAAAACTGTTAAAATTAATAAATTTTAAATGAATCAATATGGAAAATAAGAGATCAGAAGTTTCATTTGCATCACATAGAAAGGCTTAATAGCATTTGCAGAAACTGGAAATTATCACTTTTCTGAAGTCTCAGGACTTAGAAATTAGTTGTCTAATTAAAGTCAAGTTAAAAAAAAAATACACAGATTAGCCTGCATCTCTCTCACTTTCTGTAATAATGAGATTTTTGGTAAATTACAGATTAAGTGAGGTTAAAATATATCAAGCTCAAAAATATCAACATTGCATTGCTATTTGCTGAGTCATAACTATGTTTAACAGGATGGGCTAAGGACCTGTGACTTGCTAACCCTGTTACTATCAGACCCAGCTGGGAAATAGCCAGGCAACCCCTTTAAAGGCCTAGGAGAGAAACCAAAAAAAGCTTGTAAGGAGAGATGGGGTCTTGTATTAAGCCGAAGACAGAGGTGTTGAAAGCAGGCTTCAAGCACTGGTAGCTTTGGATAAGTCAATGAACATTTTATTTTGATTTTTCCTAAGCTTCACATCAAAAGAACCCACCAAATCCAACTTGAAAAAAGACTGTATATTACTGGGAGTCCCTCTCAGGCTGGGGAAACAGGCCAGATGCCTTATATCCAAACAAGCTTGATATGCTTGGAATTTACTAACTTTTCTCAAAACAGCAAAGGTTACACAGTACAAAAAATTTGCATTTGAAACAATGCGTCATCTATAACTTAATTTGAGTTTGAACCACCTATGCAACTTCTAAGCAAAAGTAACAGAACTGGAATGAACAATGACCTTGTTTTTCAACAGTAAGGCTGAGACTGAAATCTTTACTGCTGATGAAAACTGTAACATCATATTACCTACTACAAACCTCAGGCTAGTAGATGAACTGTGGAAGAGTTACAACAGTAAAGAAAAAAACCAGTAATATCACATTTTGCACTATATAAACTTGTAACATTTATGCATGCAATGAGATGTAAGAAATATTGTTGAAGTTTTAAAAAGGAAATACTTTATTCCCTCCCTGTCCTATAAAAAACCCAGCATTTTGATGAATTCACTCTTATCCTATAAATCACTTGGTTGACAATGGAATTAAGTACCCAATATTATGGGAATCTATATTCTTAAGGAAGGAAACCTGTTTACAGTATAGTCTATAATAGAATCATAGAATGATTGAAGTTGGAAGGGACCCCTGAAGGTCATGTGGTCCAACTCCCCCTGCTCAGGCAGGGCCACCTAGAGCCAGTTGGATAGGAGTACACATTTACTTGTGTATGAAAACAAAATCAATCAGACATAAGCTGCTTAAAGAGATGACATTTAATTGTGATAACAGAAGTTAAGATGCTGTAAAAAAATGTAATCCTAGGCATAATATGGATTCATATTAGTAGTGCTAACTGGTCCTTAAGGAGAGCAAAGAAGCAAGGTTATAACTCTTCAATTTTTAAGAACTCTAACCAGTAATGAGTCATGATTTCATGGAAAGGAAAGTCATATCAGCTATCTTGAATCACAAGGTGTTTTTTTAGTGCTCCGAACACTTTCACAACAAACCAGTCTTAAGCTCATGTAATTTCCTGGTAGCACAGCATATTTGTCTCCACATACTAGCAGTAATACAATCATTTATCACTTCCAAAATTTAAAGAAAGTCCTGTGGAAAGTAACCTATAAAAAAAATAAGAAATCATTTCAAAATCTATGCTCCTTTTTGAGTAAACACAGACATCTAATGGCATTTCTTGCACCTAACATTTTCAGACATTCAAGTCATCATATACAGTCTCATTACCAAACTACCACTACAACTTAGCTTCTATATTTGGTCCTGTTGTGGCACATTTTCTTTCAATGTCTCTGTCCATATAATCATTCTGATGAGTTTGTGTCTTTATTGCATGTTGTTCACAGCTCCTATAGGAATGAAACATCCTACATTACACTTTTAGCTCTCAGTGACTTAATTTCACAGGGGATGTTTAAAAAACCCCAACATACTGCACTAGGAGACTCCCCTCGCAAAATACCTTGCTTCCAAACAACACCTTTAGCTATAAAATGAGTGAGCATTATCTACTAATCCTGTACAAGTCAGCTGCCAGATGCCAATCTTCAGCAACAGCAAAAATTTAACGCTGCAATTGCATGTGCTGTACTTTAAAGTAAGCGCATCCAACATGGAGGGTCCTGAGTGCAAGAACTAGACCTGGAAGTACACTTCTTCCCCCCCTAGTCCTGGACGTCCTCCTGGTGAACACAATAGTTTCACAAATAAATTTAAACTGGCAGTCATCTAACATTCTGAACTGCTCACTTAAAGACAGATCCAGTAAGATAAAGAACAAGGTGTGTGGAGTCACAGCACCTTGATGATGCTGTGCTGTTAATTCTCAGTAGTCCAAAGCAATAGCCATTGCTATTTTATGGGATATGCATTCAACAGTATGTGAATAATCAACCCTGCTCATAGATTATCAACATACTTACTTATTACTGAACTCTCAGCAGAGTTCACAGAGGAAACACAGTAAAAGAGATAAAGTTTATGAACGACATCAGCATTAACATTGCTAATATGAGCATGTCAATAATAAGCAGCAGCCTAATCCCTAATATAGAAGACACATGCATTTTCATATGATAATTAAAAGCCTAATGCCATATTAGGAACTATCAACAAGTTATTCAAGGCTTGTACTGCCATGATCGATCCCAGAGTATTTTTAGGATTTATTTTTTGTTGATAGAATTCTGAGATTCTGCAACTAGTCACGTTGGCTAAATCCAAAAATAACATGATCTCTTGCACATGGTTCTGTTAATACACCAATATCTGTACATCAGGCCTTAGTTTCTATAGATTACAGACTGTTCTTCAGGTTGAAGTTTACTAAATAATTCCAAGTTTTGAAATGAGTTTGTGACATGACAAATATTCACTTGAGACAAGGCTGCAATCAGTAAACTCTGTACACTTACGACTGAAATCAAGTTGATACCCAGACTTCCAAGTGAAAAATCCAGAGCATGGACTATACTGTTCATGCAAAATTAAAGTAGTATTTTTAAAACAATTTGGCAATTTATCTCCATAAATAAAACATGTTTCATGATATGATGATAAAAACTGCAAAGAGCTAACCACAGAGAAATTCTAGAGGCCAAAAATCTTTCACAACCAACTGAAAATAAATTAAAATCAATGTAATGAAAAAAGTGCCAAGCAGTTTCACTTGGAGACAGCCCATGAACTATTTTTAGATAGAAAAACTAAAAACTCAGAGGCAAGGTGGGTGAAGGGAATGATATCTCTGTGACAGCTTTAAACAACAAAGCCCCAGCGTAGACACAGATGTATCAGCACAAACACCTTTTTGTAGTTACAACTTTAGTGAAGAGAATGAATGCCTGACAACACAGCTAATGCAAACTATATTTCACAAAAGTCAGGGGAAAAAAATAAAAATTTGACTTATTACAGGTTTGGGGTTGGGTTTTTTTTCGGTCTGCTGATAAATGACTTCTGAAGCACATGGTATGACTGCCTCAGCTGGAGAACTTATATGCATTTTACAAAGACACTTGAATTCTCCCAGCCCAATCAGCAAAACTGATAAATGATCTTTCAATCTCTAATTTTATGCTACAACAAATGGGGGTTACAGTCTGTCCTCAGCTGTATGCATTCTACTCAGAACATTTCACTGAATTCTGTGTGACTGTATATGGCACTGCTGTATATATCCATATTTACTCAGGATTTCCAAGAAACTTCAACTGTATTAATTTTGCAACTGTATTTTTGTTCTAAGACTATTCTGAGTAGTGTTCTTTTCAAACGTAGGCCTGTTACAGACTTAGATCTGCATCCTACTTATTGATTTATAGTACTATCTTGTACTCAACTTTTGGGGGTCTTTTTATCCAAAAAAGATGGCCAGGAAAAAACAAGACAGCATTACAAAATTTTAAAAGTCAGCATGCTTGGCAGGGAGTAAGACACATATAAACTCTCGTGAAAGTTCCCCACAGTCTGGCATCACTTAAGGCTCTCTTCATCTAACACACTGGTAAACTGAACCACCTATGGCAGAATCTGTCCAAATTTTTGAACAAGGGCCATATGGAAGCACCCAGGGAAATCACTTGTGCTGAATCTGGAAGTCTAATAACACAATAACTTTGTCTAGCAATTAAAGTCTCTACAACAGTTTATGTTTTAAGTTTTGTTATCTTATACAATAAGAAAACTGAAAAAGACTTTTGGTATCCATATTGGATGAAAATAAAAAGGAGTTATATATAGGAGTATACAGCAGCAAAAGTGAAAATTGCTTAGATGTTGCAGATGCTGTTGGTTTAATCAGAACAATAGAGTTGTTTTCCACAAGGCAGGTTAAACCATAAACTGAAGATGCAATTTCAGTGTTTGTTTTAGCTAACAGCAGGCTGTCTCCTGCCCCAGAAGAATGTTCTTCCCCCTTTCCCCACTGTGATTACTGGAGATCAACACAGCCACAGGGATCAGCCACCAGCCTTGCTGACCAGACAGGCTGATGATGATGTGGAGAAAGTGAGATGAGGCTGAGAGCTGGAGGGGAGTGCTGTGAACTCCTAATTTTATTTTCTTCCAAATAACAATTTTGGCTGGACAGATTTCTCCTTTAAAACAAAGACAGCAGGAAAAAAATAACACTAATCTGAAAAGAAATACATGTTTTTCAAATTAAGGAAAGCTTTTTAAGTAAGGAGAGTGAACTGCCTTTACTATTTGATCATCCAGTGCTTCTGTGATTTGCTTATTGCCTGCCTTAAGTGTCATCCTGAACCATGAAGTACACAGGGGATCTACACACACACTGCTGGTCTCCAGCTCACTCTCACTGTGGGCCAGTGCTCTTAAAGTACACATCTTCCCAAAAGCTCCTTCCCTTTATCTGCAAGTGCTTTACAGAAAGAACAACATTGCTGGGGAAAGAAGGAAATGATCCAACATTTTAACCAATTCAGCTAGCACCATGCTGCCACACTAAGTGCTCTACTGTCTGGGAATACACTACAGGGCAAACAATTCAGATTTGCTACAGTCAGTGGCATAATTAAAACAGTTTTTCTGCTCTCTGTTCCCTCCCAGTCTGCTTTCAATGTAAGTACCATACATTTTTATATATACTCTTCCCTCGGCCACCTCTCTGTCATTACTCTTGCTTTCCCAATTCTTTCCACGTAGTAAAATGTATGTTAAGCTAGAGGATAAATCAAACCCAATGCAACAATTAAAATCCGTTGTCTGAATTTTATTTTTTTTAAAAAGACCTTGGTGTATTTCTTGTAAATTGTCAGGTATAAACAAACCCAAATATGCAGAAAAAATACATTCACATGTTCATTCTTCAGAAGAAGCATTGCCCTAGCATTTTTCATGGTAAGAGGTTCCAGTTTTCTCCTTAGTTATAAAATGAATTAATTGGTATTTACATGGTAGGTATAACTCCAATTTGTTCTTTCAACAGTGATCTCTGTATTATCTTTCTTTTTAATTTATAAAATGCACTAAGTTTTCAAGTTTCTGGAAATAAACACAAAGTACACAGTTTTAGTACCTTTCAACCAGAATAAAAAAAAAAAGAAAGGCTGTATCTCTGCAGCTTCTGATCTACTACTTTGAAAGACCTGAAGAAAGCATCAGGATTTGCACTAGATTTGAGCTCCCACACTCAGGAAACAAATTCCAGAGACAAGGCCCTTTTCTTGAAAATACCCTGCAACCAAAATACCAGACATTTCAGTCTTAGCATTGTTGGCTCCAACAGCTCAAATGACCTCAAATAAATACACAATATAGGAGGGGAGAGGTGGTTTCTTACAAACACATCTAATACTTTAATAGACCAAAGGCTAGCAGGATTTTGTGTAGGCACAGATAAAGGTTGGTTAGCATAACTAATTACTGCCTCCAAACAGTGGTGCCACCTCATAGCCATTTTCAGTAGATGTTTTAAGTTTTCAATGAAATCTTTCAGGAACTCATGATTGACACATCTATCCATTCTATACTGTATTTAAGAAATAGGTTCACCACTTCTTAATATGTGTCTTAACAATATTTCTCAAGAAGACTGTTCAACCTGACTCCGCTGCCCAAAATACATGCCATGTGCCAAACTAATCAAAAATAACACCTATGTGAACATTCACTGACAGCTGAAGTCACATGCAAGGAACTCTGTATTTATTATTTTGGTGAAGAAAGAAGTCTTAACTGATACAGCCAGAGAACATATGACAAAGTAAATGGTTGCAAAGCCACCCAGAGATAGGTGCCTTTGAGGAGAAAAGTGCTATCTATGAAAAGGCTTCAAATGGTGAGCACAGAAACTGCTTCTCTTGATGCCAGCTGTGCTGTAGGAAATGCAATTCCCTATACATTTTTTGCAATTGAAAAGGTTAATATTAAAAACAAAACAAAAAAAAAACCCGCACAAATATTCTTTCGTCATTGATTTCTGTTCTTAATAGAAAGAATCCTAAAACCTGGAACCTACTGACTGAAGTGGGAACAGTATTTCTGCATCCAATAACTAGACATCACAAGGAGGTGAAACACTTTCTCTGAAATACGGCCCAAGTCACAGCCACAGCTCTTCTGGCAGTAGTGAGTGACAGCGTTGCTGATGGAGCTCAGTAGTTCAAATACAGTCAAAATCCAAGCTCTTTTACAGTATCTTACACCAAAAAGGGGAAGAATTCCTAAAAAAATTGTGAGTACTCCCAACTGCTGTAATGCTGAGATCATTTAACAGCTAGATACGATCATCTCCTCAGTAAATTAGTATGGTTTGTCAAGCCAAACTACAAAATAAGAAAGCCATGACTGCGCCATGAAGATTTGCTAATCATAAACATCCATTTCCAAAACATTCTGAAACTCAGCCAAAATCAACTTATTATCTCCTTTATTGGTGCTTTCAAAGGAGAAAAAAAATGGCCCACTAGCAACCCAGAAAAGCGAGAATGAGGAACAACTGATATCTGATGCATCTTTAGAGAAGGACAGTGAAATTATTTTATCATAATGCTATTTACACTAAGGCAACTAAAGAATAAAGATTAGTCTAAAAGGCCTCATGTCCACAAGCAGGGATTACTGCTGGCAGATCTGAGGAGTTGCTGTCAGCACAGAGCCCTGTGCTGCTTTTGTCAGAAAGTTCTCAGATGAACTGGAATACACTGCATAGGCAGTACATGTTAAACTATAGAGAACAAAATATGACTCTATAATCTATTTATTGAAATAAAATTACATTATAAAATTACTATTATGATGACTATATACCTAGATTGTCTGCATAACAGTATTTTACTGTGAATTCCTTTAGGATTCAAAGGCTCAATTATACTGCTTTACTCAGAAACAACTTACTAATGTCCACATAAGAGCTGCAATAAGTAACTCCCAGTATTTTACTTGAAAAATCACTCTTTAATCCTGAAAATATTATTATAATTAAATTAATATTTAATAGACATTTGCATGGAGCATAAGAAAAGCTATCTCTTTCTTATCAAAGACAAAATATGTACAGAACTCCTTCACAAAAAAAAAAAGAGGAAGATATAACTAAGATGCAACATAAGTAGACATAATCGATTTCCCAAGCTGACACTGCATTGTAAATTATTTACAACATATAAATAGGTGCAACACTATGCCAAGTCCATTGAAAAAAAACCAAAATGGCATCACACAAGAAAAATGGCACAGCATAGCTTTCTATTAACCACACTACAACTGAATGAATGAAATGCAAGAGGAGATGTGCCAAGTTACTTGATAGTTGCTAGTCAGCTTAATCAGATACTCTCAGTTTCCTGCAGGATGGATAACAAACACTGTTCTGCTGCTTACTGCACACCATGTCTACTAAAATATTTTCTGAGGCAGAATGATCCCCAAAACCTCTGTGCATCTAATAATGCAAGGGGTCTGGAACCACACAATCTGACATAATGGAAGAGAATGAGGCTTAAATAAAAATAATACGTTACAAGACATTGTACACTGATAACTGAGATAAAGAAAATTATAAGGTTATGACAACAGATATCTGAGTCCCTGAGTATCCTTCATTGTAATCCTATCATGCCAAACCTGAGTTTGTGCTCCTGACTGCCCTCTGCCCTTATTTTTAAAAAACAACTCAGAAGTTCAGAAGAGTATCAAAAATACTTTCAATAAATAATTTTAAAAAATCTTGTCTGACAACAGAAAGCTATTGATATTCAACATTGAATAAAAATTTAAATTCTATTCTTAGTTATAACATGCATTTCCCTGTGAAGAAAGGTTAAAAAAGCATAAGCAAGACTATTGTTATAAAGAACTAGGATTTAACAGAAATACTGCAACGCTGAAATGTTATTGAAAGTACTTTTAATCCTTACTTTGTTCAGGAAGATGTATGTAAGAGGTGCTATTCACTTCCACAGCAATCTGACAGAAAAGCTTATCTTGTACCTTCTTAACATTGGTAACGTGATACCAGTTTTCAGCCTAACTACTCATACATTAGCACTGTTTTGCATTTTATTAATAATCATCCCAGTTGCTTCATCCAGATAAAGTTTTAATTCATTACATATGCATATTTTTAGAGGAAACTGGAAAGATTTTCTCCTTAGTTTTTATTTAATGAGAATACACAGAAAAAAACAACAGGGAGGGAGAGGAACATGAGAAGCAAGAGACTTTTAAAGCCAAACCACCTGCCTTCCAGGTTTACCCTTCACCAAAATTCTTTATCCCCCACCCAAGTTACACGGAAAATGAAGAAAAACTAGCCGCTTTTGTCTCAAGGAGCCATCCTCCCTCCAAAAAGCTGAAAAAATAAAATACAGAAAAATATCCAAAATACTGTTAGATTTCTCTCTCACTCCATATGGAAATTTAGAAACCAATAATTAAGTCTTTCTCGAATATTTTCCTTGCAACCGCTAAGAGCTGAGGCTTTGCTAAGCCACAGCTACCAGCCATGATGCTATTTCCTCATTTTCACTGCCTTCACTAATAAACTTTTTAAAAGAAGAAAATAAAACACAGACATTAGTATTCAGGCCTACTAATAAAAGCTAGGAAAAAAGCTTTACATTTTCCAACCTCAACATCAGCTTTCAAAAACACTGGATTCTTAGAAATCAATCCTTTCAAACCATGAATCTTCCCTGAAAGTAGTAGGAATTTTAAATAACTCACCCTTTTCCAATTTCTAGCTCCTCTCACTCCATTTTTGCCATTGATTTTCTTAGTTTCAGAATAAAGTCAGCTTGCAATATGCATTTAGCTGCACTCAAAGCACTACTTCATTCCTAATTCCTAAAGTAAAATTGCCCCACATTTTTTGTTATTGCCTTGATTTTCCAATCCTTTATAGTCTCACGTTTCCCTTAAATTACCGTCCACTGGAAAAAAAATCTGTAAAATTAATAATGAGTTTTAGAAAAGGTTTTCTTACTGACAAACTTTCAAAATATTTTTAGTAAAGACATGTATGGGTGGTACCTAACTTTTACCTGTTCCTTTTCATAAGATGATCTTGATAATACTGGGAAGAAACTAATAAAAATAGAGCACTGTGTCAAGTAATTTCATCTGGTCATTTTTTTTTTTCAATAGCTAACGTCCAAGGTATTTAAAACCAGTGATTACTTTCTTTAACTTTGCAGAACTACACAAGCATAAATATTTAGTATTTACAATATTGAATACCTCAGAGAAATTTATAATCTATCTAGTAATCTAGACTATTTAGGTCCTATTTCTTTAATCATTCTCCTCTCCCAGAGATCACTTTGTGTTGTGACTGAGTGCTTCCAGCTCCTCTCTTCTCCCTCTCCCCTGGCCTCATGCTACCCACAGCCCCTCTTTGCTCTGCCCATGATCCAAGCAAAGGGGAAGTCCAAGGGCAGGTGTATTTTTTTTTTCCCAGGCAAGCTGGAGCCCGTCCTCTTGCAACAGAGAATACTCAACCTGAAGACACAGGAATACAGTTGCTTCCCTTGTCATCACAGGAACACACTGTACAGAAATGACAGTCTCATGACTCTGAGCACATCTCAACCAAGAAGCTCTGAGAAGATCCTCTCTCCACTAAGCACGGGGAACTTGAAACTACATTCCTAACCACTTCTTGCCATTTCCTTGTTCCTGTGCAAACTTAAATCCATCCAATCCCATTACGCCTTACTCTCTTTCACATTCTTTTTGATTTTTCATGCAGTCTCTGCCTTTCATCCCACCCTATGTCGCACTAGGGTGCTGCCTAGCTTCACCTCTACACAGAGTACCCACTATTCTGTTGCTGCTCAAAGGCAAGATGCCAATTCCACCAGAAACAAACAAACAAAAATCATGAAAATATAGTGTCTGAGGAAACTGTGACTCACTCTCTTTTTAATGCTGCCATCAGTAACGGGAGGACAGCCAATTTCACTGAGGGAAGATCAGTATAAAGCTTCTTGTCGTATCATAAAAGTTGTTTCCTTTATTTTATCAGTATTTATGTATAAACAGTAGAGTTTTCAGTAGCAGATTCATGGTTTAAGAAAAAGATATTCACAATTAACTTTCTACCTAGATGCTTCCAGATTCCAGAAGAAAAAAAACACACCTGAATCAAAATGCTTCCTGAACTAAAAACTGTTACAGATGAAAATGTCTGAAAACAGACATACTTGCCTTTCTGTGGTATCCTTTGGATACACTGCTCAGTGTTTCAGTTCGTCAGTAGCATTTAGTCTGAGCTCTTTCTTTTAAAGACTTTGGATGACAGGAGTACCTTACTTACTTTGTGTCTCTGACAAGAGGTGCGCTTCCCAGTTTAAAACAGTTTTTTTCCCCTCCGCAAGATGTTTGCCTCAAAGAAAAGCTTTCTGCCAGATCAAACCCTGTAAAATACAATACAATGATTTTCTTTGTTTAATGGAATTTGAAAAACAGAGGTAAAAATTGACTTTTAGCATGCTTGGTGACTTTGTGGAGTACAGACTGACAAGCTATTTTGAAAACCAATGCTTCAAGTCAGAGAAACTTCCAATATTAATTTTATCAACCGAGAAACTATCAGTGCAATATTCACTCAAGTAGATGACTTGCAACCTGAGAAATGCTTTCATTATTTCCTTTTATCATCTGAACTAATAAGAACAAAGGATGTTTAGGAAAAACAGTGGAAATGCGTGTGACTGCAGAACCTGAATGAATACTTTCCAAAACCAAGACATTCTGATTTTAACCCCACCTTCCTAAAAACAACAGCAGCTTTTGGAGCATGGGGGTGGCATTCTGTACTGTCCTTTCAGTTTTAAAGCCAGCATCAGTCAGACCATGATTACATCCACTACTAGCCAGTTATTTTAGATATCCATATTAGCATAGTCATTTACCTGAAACACCAAGACTGTCTCTGTTGATGTGTTTGAGATGACGGGCAACTGTACTCATTAAAGGACACACAGCACCTTCAAGAGAATACAGTTTAGTATCTGTCATAAAATTCTATAAAACAAGAATGACCTGGAACAAACTATTATGACAGTGATAGCAATATTAACAGGAATAATTATTTTTGTTTCTTTCAGAATATAAAAACCAGAAATAAACCAAATTACAAAAATCTAAATAAGAGCAATGATATTTCAGATTTCATACTACACTAATACAAGCAGATACAAATTTTATCACGTTTTAATTCAGCTTTCTCTGATTAAAGTTCACATGAACAATATAAACAGATGAAAAACACCAAATTCTTACCAAGCTCTTTCCATCTACAATACTCTATAAAGCAATAGCATCTATTTCAAGTTTTTTTGGTATTTCTGGGTATATTATCAGAAAATACCTTTTCCCCCATTAATGAATCAAGCATAAACGCTTGATTACCATGACAATTATCTATTGTTACTTCGGTGAACAGTAATTTCAAAATGTGAATTAAGAAGGATATAATCATATAACAAATAATGTAAGCAATACTTGTATTTTAGAAAAAAAAAAGGTTGAAAATTAAGCAGTTTTACAGGGGATTAAGTCTGATCCAGAGTATTTAGGTAAACAAGCAGAATGTTCTAGAATGTGGAATGGTAAATTCTAAGGTTAAATGTAACTGAACATTTAGATTAAACACTATATTATCAATATGCAGTATCTTACTTGCATAAAGTCCTTTTTTTTTAAAAAAAATATATACACAGAGGAATACATACTTTTAAGAAGCAAATACAGATGAACGTCACTTGTACATGGGTCAGAAATATGGCTCATTCTTTAGGAAACTTTGCAAATAGCTCCACTGAATGCTAATAAAACTATCAAGTGGAAGATGACAAGCATGATTTGTCCCATACGTTTATCAAGCACAGACCTGCTTTTTGAGCTGATGCAACTAAAACGATGGCCATATCTGAAGCTGCTGAACAGTGAAGGTCGAGGGGCTTTCTGAACTGTCAGTTCAATGAAAGAAGTAAGGAGGAATGACCTACCACTAATGTGGAAATCATCTATATTTAAAGATTTCCAAGAGCATCCAGACTGAAAGTTGGCATTCAAAATAGCTATACTTGTAATCTCAAAGCATGTGGAATTTGTCATTCATTCTGTAGCAATGTAGAAAACATATTATTCTTCAGAAGTCTTAAATTCTATTAAATGTGTCACTGTATTTGATCTGGATTAAGAATTGCTAGGCAGAAATAACCAGTGAAACTAAATTACATAATTCGGATATAAAGACACCTCCTGACAACATGGTTAACGAAAGAACAGACCAGGTAGAAGATGTTTTTTTCGATTCATTAAGTTCTAATTGCAATCTACAATTACAAGTAACATCACTCAAAAATTAATATATTTCTAAGGGTCTAAAAGAACGTGTTCTCTCTTTCCTTCAGACTTGTGCATAAATATGTGTATGTACATGCATTTACCTATACAGACAGATATAAAGCTTCATGACAAAGGAGATGAAACATATGCATTAAAAACACCGTAAATTCCCCTTCCCCAGAAAAGACAGAACTGTAAGGAATATTGATGTTGAAATCTCTGAAAACGAAACTAAATATTTTGCTGTTTCTGGTTTGCATGGAGTTTTATGTAGCGTGAAAAGCATTCAGTGGGATTACATACTCACATAGAAATTTCAAAGCAATTTCAATACACTATTTGATACATATACACACACACTATGGGGACAGAAACAGGCTCACCTTAGATACCCTCTAATCTACAAACCTCAGCCTTCAATTGCTTATACAGATTGTCAAACCATAGACTTTTATCTATAGCCACTTTAAAACAATGAATGTGGTTATGGTAGATTTACACAAGTATAGGTTTAAGAAGTATCTTTGTGTAAAGGAAGCCTGCTAGGGCTGAAGATACAAAAGCATGTCACCCATACATTGACAAACATTTTTCTTAAATCTGTGTTTTCTGACCAAGGTTTTTAAAATATGTTTATCTCTTTATCTATAAGATTACTAAGGAGATTCCCTTTTTGGTTAAATTGCTTTGCAGTACTTACCATAAGAGAAGCCAGATATTACTCGTATCTGATTTTACCTCAAACTAGTGTAGTAATCTCTAGCGAACCTGAGACACGACTGTGCTTTTGTTTTCAGCATTAACTTACATGAGGGTTGAGTGACTAACGACTAGAGAGTTTTAACTTATTCCCCACAGCCACTGTCTTTCAAGTCCAAATAAAGACTCAAGCCTTAATTTCTGTGTTATCCAGATGATAGCAACAATTCCTCACATGCCACAGAATGGACCGTGGACCTATTTTTATCTGTGGTGTAATAGTCACAGCACAGACAGGCCATTTAAGTGTTATTTATTTAATTGTATCCTATATCCCCAGAAGAACTGAAAGGGTTACTATGAATCTTACTCTATCTCATGCTGCTGATGCACTCCTTTAGCCCAATGTTATTCTTTTTACCAGAGAGCTAAGGCAAAACTTTAAAATATTAAAAGCAAAACTTCTCCATACCAAGACTGACAACTTTCATTGGTATAGATTGATGAATTTTTTTTCTATAATTACAGTTTGTACAGTCAGAAAGTTAGCCTTTCCCAAGATTTTTAGTACTGCTGGCAGATCTTTAGATTTTCTTTGGCCTAAAACAGACAGTTTACCCATTCATCCTGTGGGTAGCTGAATTAGAAGTTCTACGAGAAGACACTCAGGGAAGAAAAAGAACAAGACAAACCCTTACCACTAGTCCAGGCATGGAAACCATGTACCTACCTGCCCTGTTAAAATACATAACTATAAAAGTAATCAAGCAGTAAAAAGAACAAGCTTACATTATACGCAAGATAGCTCTGCATGTGATAAAACTGGGTCTTTCTGGACTGAAGTCAATTACTCATATTAAAATGGTGATGTCAAAGCTCAAGTGAACACACCTATAAATTAATGAGATCACCTATCCATAGGACAAATTGCAGACCTTAATCTTTAGAAATCAGTGAGTTCTACATAGGAGCTAATTACTGTAAAATCAACCTAATAGTTTCAGAAATATATATTTACGCAGATCAAGCAGATGTATCGCAGACCACTGATCTTCTTTCTCTCCAATAAGATGCTAGTAAGAATATTTTTGTTTTCTAATAGCATTATACAAAGAGATATATATATATATAGGCATTGCTTTTAGATGTATCTGCTGCAACATGCAATGGCATGTTCTGAATTCCTGGAATGATCAGGGCACCTGTTGAAACACACTGCAGCTTCCATCTAGGCCCCATGCCCAGTTTTCCTTTCCGTGCAAATGAGGACAGAGGAGACTTTGGTGCATGCTTCAGTCTCTCTTACAGACATCTCTTGTGTGCACTTCCTGACTGGGAACTGTAGCTTCCAATAAGCACTCCTGGCTCCTCCAGATCCCCCAGTAACAGCTAGATTCAATTTACAAGTACCTATATGCTACTTTCCAATTAGACTTTATGTTCAGGTGAAATTTTCAGCTGCCATCTAACACCACTGCCACGCACATTGCAAGGGCACCAAAATTTCCATCAAGTAAGCATGACTGGTCAAAAGAACGTGGTCAAACAGCAAAGCCCCACCTAACACATACCCACATCTGATGTCAGACTCAAGCTTCAGGCAGAAACCTGTATTAGCTAGGATTTGTCTCACGCTCTTTCTGGATCAGGCTTCATAAATATGTAGACATAGGGAATCTCTTTGGAGTTTGTGGCATACCCGCAAGTGTCAGCAACACCATCCAATGAGGCCACCTCAAATGTATTTGCAATGAAGATAAACAGACTCAGCTGGCATGCTTTCAAATAAAGTATTCAGATTTCCTACATTCCTGTAGCATGTATAACAGTACCAGAAAGTAAGATGTGACTGTTTTGTTTTCCTTTTTTACTCTGCAAGCCACATCATAATACACTACAATGTACTTGTCTTAAGACAAGTGTGGAAAGAGGAATGAATGAGACTGAATCTACGACTTTTCTGATATAGGAAAGAAGTCAACTCCAAGTCTGGCAACTATTTAGATGGTTATGGAAATAACAGCTTTGGCAGGCAGGATTAAGAAATCCATACCAATGGAGTTCAAGTATTAGGATGCTCAGCCTAGACCCCGGAGAACTGGATTCTCCCATAACGAAGAGTAAGTGGTAAAAAAGATTACTTCATATTATTCAAGACAGCCAGCATGGCTTCACCAAGGGCAAGTCTGGCCTGACCAGCCTAGCGGACTTCTACAATGGAGTGGGCAAGGGAAGAGCTACAGATGTCATCTATATGGACTTCTGTTGGGCCTTTGACACCATCCCCCACAACATATCTTTCTCTCTAAATTGGAGAGACATGGATTTGATGGGTAGACTGTTTGGTAGACAAGGAATTGGTTGGATGGTCACATCCAAAGGCACTGTCCTTCGGTCAATGACTCAATATCCAGATGGAGATAAGTGATGAGTGGTGTCCCTCAGGGGTCTGTATCGGGACCAGGTTAACATCTTCATCAATGACACAGCGGGATCAAGTGCACCCTCAGCAAGTTTGCAGGTGACACCAAGCTGAGTGGTGCAGTTTACACAATGGAGGGATGGGATGCCACCCAGAATGGCCTTGACAAGCTTGAAGTGGGCCCAAGTGAACCTCATGAGGTTCAAGAAGATCAAATGCAAGGTCCTGCACATGGATCAGGGCAACACCAGGCTGAGGGATGAAGGGAATTGAAAGCAGCTCTGAGGAGAAGGAACTTGGGGGTATTGGTGGATGAAAAGCTGGGCATGAGCTGTCAATGTGTACTCGCAGCCCAGAAAGCCAACCATATCCTGGGCTAAATCAAAAGAAGCAGGCCAGCAGGTTGAGAGACATGATTCTTCCTCCTCTATTCTGCTCTCATGAGCCCCCCCTGGAGTGCTGCATCCAGGTCTGAAGTCCTCACTACAAGACAGACATGAACCTGTTGAAGTGGGTCCAGAGGAGGGCCACCAAAATGATCAGAAGGATGGAACACTTCTATGAAGAAAGGCTAAGAGAGTTGGGGTTGTTCAGCCTGGAGAAGAGAAGGCTCCAGAGACACCTTATTGCAGCCTTTCAGTGCTTAAAGGGGGCTTATAAGAAAGATGGGGACAAATGTTTTAGTAGGGCCTATAGCCATAGGATGAGGGGTAATGGTTTTAAACTAAAAGAGAACAAATTTAGACTACATATAAGGAAGAAATTTTTTTACAATATGGGTGGTGAAACACTTGGAACAGGTTGCCCAGAGAGATGGTAGGTGCTCCATCCCTGGAAATATCCAAGGTCAGGGTGGACAGGGCTCTGAGCAACCTGATTTAGCTGAAGGTATCCCTGCTCATTGCAGGAGGGTTAGACTAGATGTTCTTTAAAGGTCCCTTCCAACACAAACTATTCTACGATATTACAGGTGAATATCTTGGGTGTAGGAGTTGATGCTTTTTTCTTTCTGTACCATTCCATAAAAAACAATGGGCTTCACACTGGGAGAATGTATGTAGCTGAGAAAATCCTCCTTTGTGGCCTGGGATCTCTCTTACCAGATGAAGTGGCTTTCCACAGTGTGCAGGTTTTCATGAACCACATTCTTATGGATAACTAAAGCTCCTTATTCACTGCTTAAGATGACTTAGTATTTAACTACAAGTTAAGGAATCCAAGGGTGGAGAGGTCACTTAAACACCGCAATGGCTACAATAGTTTGTGGGTCCAACCTTAAATATTCACAATATTAAGAATATGAATACACTGTATATGTGAGTTACTGTGGAGCCACTATCTTGACTTTGAGAAGTGTCTAGCTGTACTTAAAACATGAAAACCAAAAAGGTAAACTGATTTGCATATTTGAAACCACTCACTGTATTTGGGTATAAAATGCTTATCTAAAATTATGATCTCGAGCCAATACTTTCAAAACACATTCCATGTCAAAAGGCAATGGAAATTCACCATGCCTGACAGTCCCAGGACTGTGTTTACACTACATTTTTCATGGGTTAGCAAGTGACTTTGAAAAACACTAATTGTAAAAGAAAGTTGAAAAAGCAGCAATGATGTGGGAATGAGACAAAGTATTAATATTCTTAAAATGAAGCATTCAGGAATGATCACATTCGAACTTCACGTGTCACTACAGAAAGAGCTCATGTCCATGCTGCGAAACCAAATGTTCCCAGCAATAATTATATTAATAATAATAATAATAAAAAAGTTGACAACATGAAGAAAATATTCTTGACATCAGATCAAAAACATGATTGTGGAGAACTCCTGAACCCTCTCCCTCAGATTTGCTATATTCTGTCATTAGAAATAAACGCTTCCTTCTGATGAACAATTAAGGATATCAAAATTTCTGGACAAGAGAGAACTGAAAGAAATCTTTGATGTGAATCAAACTGTTGCTGGCACATGTTCAGAGCCTAAGGAGGACTGCTCTAAGATGATCTGGCATACTGTGTCACTGACATTTTTTCCCCAATACTGTTATTTATTTATGACAATATTGACGCAATGAATAAGCCCCAAAGTATACTCAGAATACCAGCTCAGAAAGCTCTCCCCTACATATGCACAGAAGTTAATCCTTTCTCTTGCACAAGAGATTTCCTTCCCCTAACACACTTCTTCCCCCACATCCGCCCCCTTCAGATTAACTTTAATTTATACTTTTCCCTGTGTTTGAAGGCCATTCCTTTAGACTCAAGTGGATCAGGTGAGAAATTTCAGGATGTAAACGCAATAATCCAAGATTCTATCTAAATGGGCTTTGCTGGAAAAGCTTTCATATTAGCAGAGTGAGAAATAAATGCTAACCATATGTTGTTGAAGGAAGAAAACCAAAAGGATTGCTTAGGCAGATCCTGAAGGACAGATGCTGATCCAAACAGAACCGGTACATGGGAAAGACGGGAGAGAACAAAGACCCAAAAAAGTCAGTTAATGAAAGAAAGAAAGAAGGAAAAAAAAAATAGAGGTTAGATATTTCTCTCTTCTTGAAGTGAGTAATTTCCACATTTCCAATTTGTAACAGATTAATCTGTATACAAATTATCAAACTAGAATGAGACAGTTTTGCAAAACGGAGTACTCAGTTCAGCTGAACAGGGTAGATTAACAAGAGGCTCACAGACACACCTGTACCCCTTACTGCTGCACCGTCACAGGGTCCATTCTGTCTCAGCTCCCACTTTCTGGTCTGTCACTCGTATGTCTTTTTTGGACAGTAACCATCCCTTTGGTCTCTAGAAGAGACTCTTTCCTGTTATCAACCTGAGCCTTCACTCTGAGCCTATTCCCTGCTGTCGGCAGAGCTGCTCAAGCTGGCAGCTATCTACTTGTTATTCCTCACCATCTGCCTGTATCACCTCAAACAGCAGAAGCCTCTCTCAATTGCACACCATCAGTTATTCTCAGGAGAGGCTCAATCTCTCCTCTTCTTCCCAGCGGTTCAATTTGACCCATATTTGATCCATTTGTGGCAATCAGGTTAAGGAAAACTGCAACTTACCTGCTGGCTGTCTAGCCCCAAACTTCTAACAGAATATACAGTTCAGATACACTGAACTGCTAACAAATGGTGTATCTGTCACATCTATGACTGGTCCACCTTTTACTAAGACATCATTTATTTGGGGGGCGGGGGGGGGGGGGGGGGTGGTGGTGCAGGGGAGCAAGAAAGAAAAAAGTAAAGAGACAATGCTTCCTGGCATTTTGTTTTAAAAATTTTCGAGTTTCCATTTATTAATTTTTATTATTAGGCAACTTCTGCACTCACACCCTTCTAGCACTTTTAAAACTTCCCTTCTACAATCCACCAGCTCGCAAAGACAGAGGAGACTACCTATTTTGCTTCATTCAGACAGCTGAAGAGAATGACGTAGGCTCACTCTCTCACGGGGGTTAAGAGTAATTCATCAGCAGGGCACTTAGCCTTGCTGCCTTAAAAATGTAAGGCAAAAAAGTCTTAGACTTAAAACCAGCCTCTTCGCAACACATTATTCTTACCTTAGAGTTCACACATTATACTTACTATTTGTTAAATATTGTACCTAGGAGTAGTAAAATGGTCAATATTCTAGTCATTGACTTTTTAAATTTCTTGGACCTGAGTCTCAAATGTGTTACAGAGATTCAAAATGGTTGTATATGTATAGCTTCTATTATCTTTCATCAGGTTTCTGGAAAAACAACATTACCAAAAATAAATTTCATTTTCTAAAAAATAAAATAAAAGAGAACTCTTTTTACTTCCATTTAAATAGCAACAAGCACGTTCTCCTTGCTAATAAAAAGATTCTGTAGGAAAATTTTAGAAAGTTGAGGTATGTGCTGAGGCTGAACAATTCTAGAAAACTGATCAATTCCTTATTCTACAAGCATATGTGATGTGCCATTAAGACAGAATTTACCACATTCTGGAGTGTCAATGGAGAGTTTAAGTGAGAGAGCTAGAAAACATGTGGACAGTAAGAGAAAGAAGAAAACAGAAGGATGAACAAATATGCAGAAGATGGGCAACAGCTTTTAAGTTAAACAATATCACTTTATACCTTTCCTCTGTCTTAGGCACAAGGTTTTGTCTAACTCTGCATCTCTGAAATGAACGCCCTGGTCTGGGGATTAAGTTTAGATGAGGTTAACGTGAGCATTAGGTTGTTTAGGTCAATGTGATCACTGATCTGCTCTAATAAAGCCAGGTGATCTTGTTCACTGAAGTTTTGCAAGCTCTGATTTAGAATCTTGTTTTGTATGGCAAATTGAAAAGTACAAAACAAAACTCCTAGGAACTACAAGGGCTTCCAAACATGAACCTTCCAAGAACAGGAAAAAGAAAGGCTGCTTTGAAACTGCTTCGAACTTAAGACTTTTTGGAAAAAAAGATATTTTTAACAGTCTTTTATAATTTTACCTGCTCATACTGCTTATTTTCCATGTACTGTCATTATTTGTTCAGTACTGAGATTTATGCCTTTGGTCTGTGATAGTCAAGAAAAATGGAAGTACCTGTCTGGTCACTGACAGCCACAGAAGTAGAAACAGGAAGGAGGCGGCAGAGTGCCATACAAAGCCAAGCTATGTAGGATCCAACGTACTTCATCTCCCCCTGGACACATGTGAACAATCAGTTACAAATCTGAAACAGAAAATAATCATATTCAGAACAATCTCTTCTTATTCTTTTCCCCTCACCCCATCAGAAAATGACAAACAAGAATTTCTGATCTGGCAGGAAAAGAGGAAGTCGCTAGTCACACACACAGTGTATCATTTATCTGTTGTAAGGAGCTACAGAAAGACACTTGCGTAAATTTAGAAGTAAATGACCAATATACTCCTTTACATCTTTATGAAACTCAGAACTATTAACTGACAGACATTAGTTGTAAAAGCACTAAATTTTCATCTCTCCAGTAATGACTAAGTTTCTTTCTCTCCCAGGTTTTCAATTTTAAATATATTAGCTGAACCAGTGTCACAACACTGCCAGTGACTGCCGAAGTTGTCTTCAAATTGAAGAAGGACAACATGCAATCCTTTAAGTGCAAAAGAATCCAAAATACGTTATTTCTCTGCCTTGCGAAACACACGAGTGCCTAGAGCAGCCTGTATTAGTTTACAGCTTAATTTTCAGAAAAGATTGAAGTCTGGCTTCAACAACGTGTCTTCTGTCCTCTAAAGACAGTATCCACTTTTCTTCTAAGCTGACTGCAATGTACAGATACGCTTGAATTTAATGAAACACAGAAAAGACAAATATTTTTTTCTAATCACATTTTCTGTAAGACAAACAAATCACACACCTAAACCACAATTCTTGTAATTATTTTTGCACGGCGCCTGATTCATTATCACAGCTATTCTGTCAGTCACATGTACTGACAGCAACTACACCATCATTAACTTTTCCAGCCTCCCCAACAGCAGCAAAGTGAACACACGTTCAAATAACATTATCATTTAATTTCCTGCACCTGCCTGACGAGCAGGCATCAGTAATTCACTAGAGCTGCCACTCCAGAGGTCTCATTTTCTGAAGGACTCTTGCCAATTCAGTCACCGCCACCGCCACCCCCTCGCGGCTGCCGCACCTCCGGGCGTGGGTCACCTCCCGCCGGCTGCTGCGGGAGGCTGCGCCCTCGCACCGCCCCGAGCCCCCGCAGCTGGACGGGCAGCGTGGCTGCTCCCGGACCGAGCGGCGTTTGCCGGAGGCACGGTGTAACGGCGGGCCGGCGGCAAGGGCGGCGCGGAGCAGCGAGGCGCCGGCCCGGGCACCCCCGTCCCCCCCCGTCCCTCCGGAACCTGCCTGCGGCGCCGGCAGCGGGCGGCCCCCGGCGAGTGGAGCGAGGGCCGCTTCCTCCACAGCCCCGGGGCGGAGCGGGGCCGGGAGCCCGCTCGGGCCAGCGGCGCCTGCGAGCGGTGCCGGACGGCCGCCGGGAGCGAGGGGGCCCTCTGCCGCCGGGACGCCGCGAGGGGCCGGCCGGCCGCGGGGCAGCGCCGCGGCACCTGCAGGGGCGGACAGGTGAGGGGGCCGCGGGGCGCGGGCGCTGCCGGCCCGCGGCGCGGCGGCTCCGGGTCGGGTTCCGCAGCGCCGGCGCCAGCCTGCCGGGGACCGGCGCCCCCCGCTCCACACCCCCGGCATTTGCCCAGGAGCTGCCGAAGCGCGCGGGTCCCCTCGCCGCAGGGCATGTGCCGCGCATCCCACCCGTGCCGCCGCTCCCGCGCGGGGTTCCACCGGCTGGATGTAGCCCGCGCGGTACGCCTGCTAATTAGAACGACACGCGCTACTAGGTAGATTTTCATGTGTAAATATATGCATACAATTCATAAGCATGACCAACATTGTGGCAATTTGCAACAGTCTAATCAGTTTTGTAAATTATTGCAGATTTTGTAGGGCTGTCTTCATTATCATGTACCTATAGTCACTCGCAAACATATACAATATTTACACAACCAACAGCAGATGCCTATAGCGTAGACTGATTACAGTACATTAAAGTCTTACTGTGTACGTTTATATAGGACATAGTTAATATGGGAACATCAGTGATAAACTTAAATGGCAATTTTTGGAAAAAAAACCCACCCCAACAACAAACCACCCCACAAACCTCACCCCTCAATAAACAAACAAAAAACCCCGAACAGCACAAAACCCACCCCCCACCCACCCCCCAAAAAATACGACAAAACAAACCAGTAATATTGTGGGGTGTGTGTGCATTTGAGGCGTTTAGACAATTGAGTACAAATTATGAGTTGCTTACCTTTAATTTTTATTTTAGTACGTCCCCCAGAAGCACTAAAAATGCCCGTGCAGAGCTGCTGTATTGCCGAGGAGTTGCAAGAGTGAGCCTCCAAAGAGTGGTAGAGGGGGATGCAGCTCTGTCCTTATTAGTCTCACACAGTGTGACCCTCCCACTCAGTGAGCACAGAATACTCTGCAGGAAAGGACAAACAGCCACCCAGACACAGATTTTACATAATCATACTTGTATATCCCAAGTCCAGTAACAATCTAAGAAATGGGGTTTTTTCTCCTTCCACCCCACCCCCTCAAAATAATCTGTTCCATAAATTAAACTGCCAGAGTATGAATGCATGGATGAAAGAATATCTCGTTTCTAGTTGTCAAGAACCAATTATGTACATTAGCACATGGGCAGAAACTAGCTTTTATCACTTAAGTGTAAGCACACATCATTAATTTTATATACTTTATCATAAATTTAAAAATCAGCCACCCAAGTAACGAAGAGAGTGCACCTAATTATGGCACCAATGCTGCAAAGCACAGCAGATTACTGACATTTGTTTTGCCTTTTCAAATTTACCATTTACAAACCTGAAGGTTCTTGTAGTATCATCTGTCTGTGATGAAATGGTGAGATTGCCACTGGCTCTCTTTTGAATGTGTGAAACCGCACTTTTCTCAGGTTCTCCAAGTGTGCTTGTGGCAGTTTTCCATATTGCATTTTAAAGATGTAAACCAGACAGAAGGACGTAGAAAAGTAAAAAGACTAGAAATAGATACACAGAAGACAGAGAAAGTAGGGCTTTAATTAAACATTATCTCATTTATATATATCCAAAACATTTTATCTTTCTCTAGTAGGAGCATCCTGATGGGGGGGGGGGGGGGGGGGGGGGGGCGCGGGGAGGAAAGCGGTGACTATTATATGAAAACCTATCAGCTTAACGTCAATTTAGACCAACTGGTCTTCAGGTCAGAAAATGTGTAGAGTTAGGTTTTTGCACCAACCACCCTCACCCCTCACCAATTGTGAAAAGCGTTTCCTCATTTCAACCAAGATAACTAGCCAGGATAACTAACAAATCACATGGAAAGACACGACTATCTTTCTGGTTTAAATTTCAAAACAGTTGTTGTTCTTCCCAACTTAGAATCACAAGAGAAAGATGAAATTGCAGCTTACGTACACGTCTGCTAGGGTGTTTTATTCCACAACTTCACCACAGGCTTGTGGTGTAACTTCAGGCAAGTCACACTTCTCACTCGCTCATTCGTAAATTACAGAAAGTAAAGCTGCCTTCCCTCATAGGGTGAGGTGCAAGAGCCCAGTCCCACAGCTGACAGATTATCAGAGCACTCCCTTCCCCTTCAGACAGTTCATTTGATAAAAGCTTCAGTGTTGAGCCCTAATTCAGTGTTTCAGGCAGAGTTGTGAGATCCTCAGTTGAAAGACCCTTTATAAAAGCTCTGTTCCTAGTGAAAGGCATTATCAGTTTTGATTTGAACAGAACTGCATTTCTTACTGCTCTTTCAAGCAACAAAATTCTTAAAATCTATTTGGTTTGCTTCATTTTACATGGTCTAAATATCTGGATTCAGCTGTGTTACAAGAATATACAGTCTTAGTAATTTCAATGAATACAAGTTCTGAATTAGCTAAACATTTTAATTGCCTAACACTTTGCACATAGAGTCAATTAATTCTTTGAACAAGTATTTCTGTCCCTTGGAGTTTCAGTATTGCTCAAAAGTCCATATCCAAACTGGGTCTTCATTTCCTATGAGACAATAATGAAACATAACTCCCCAAACCAAGGATGTTGTTCCACTTACTGAGATTTCAACACTCCAAATAGAAAATTAAAAACACCTTATTTAGACTACATCAACTTCAAAACACTCCACATCCATATGCAAACAGTAAGAATTCGAAACTACTACAACTTTCCCTGGCTAACATATATGCTTCCCATACTCTGGCCCAGATCTTCAACTAAACTGGATTATGCCAGTTCACATAAATTAAAGGAATTACACAGGTTTCTTCTAGTTGAGGACCTCAACATTAGGGACTGCCACCATACGTATTTATAGACAACACTGTTTACATTAATGAATACAGTCTTGAACGTCTAGTGACATGAAAATTAGGAACAAGGAAAACCTTACTGTTTACAAACCAAAAAACCAACTGGCAAAACATCTATTATCATAAACATCTTAGGAATCCCAGTCACCTGTGCTCTTGTTCACCTTACAGTTACTGGTACACTCCAGAGAAAACATTGTCTATACACCATCTTGTCTCCTTTGTACCAGGGAAACACTGGAAAAAATGGTGATATGAGCTGAAGCAACCACAGCAAATAAGACAATATCCTGTGTTATCTTCGCAGTTAAACAGTTTTTCAGCTATCTCAGAGTTCAGCTAAAGCACTTACTTGCACACCGAAGACAGGATTAGACCTGGATCCAGGCAAGAGCCAAGGCAAATACACCAAGACAACAACAGAAATTTAAGTTCGAAATCATACTTAGCACAGATGTGCAGAGCATGTTCCATCTCCCACACCAGAGGTGAACTGCTCTCCTGAACAACTTCTGTAACAACTGCAGCTCCGGGCAAGACACAGCGGAAAAGGTGAGAGAACTTTGGGGCAAAGAGACAGATTTACCTTTTGTAGAAAATTTTTCTTTATTGACGACACTCACTTTCAACTTTTGTTTCTTTTTTGGCACGACTACATCTCCAAACCAGCCAAGTAGCATAATTCACTCTTGTCTGTGTGTTGCCAACAGATTTGTCTCCATCTCGTTAGACCCACATTTTTAACTTGTGTTGCTTATGACAACACATATACAGGAATGAAGCTGCAAGCTTTGACAAAACTCTTTAAAAGCAGCAGTATTCTACTTGAAAACAATTTTTTTAAAAGGAGATTTATTTGAAACAACCCTTACCATGCCATTTCACACTGAATGTAAAGCTTAATATTTCTACTCCATTGTATAAACCCTTATGTGGGATTGTTCCTTGCCAGATGATCCCTTCTGCCCTCTGCAAGATTTGCCGGGCATGACAACTGCATTTCACTGAAGCGATTAAAATGTAAATGCTTTTAAATACATTAGACTGAACTATAATGAACATAGACAAAACAGGTGGAAACCTAGCCTTGGGGAAGTTAATGGAATTTTAACACAGATGTAAATGGGGCAAAAATGTCACTCAAATGGAGGGAACTTTGGCAAAAATTACATCAAAAAAGAATTACTTGTATGCATGTGCACACATGCTAAGCACTCCTAAGCAGCAAAAAAGCTGGATGTCACTTCATTTCTTCTATAGGAGAAGAAAAGAGGAAAAAACACGAACTGCTACATCTTTTTCTGAATACTTAGGAAGCACTCAGATTTTCAGTAAAGGGGTCAAAATAACTGGCAAAAAGATGCGGAGATAATACTTACCACTATACTTTTGCGATATTAGTTGTCTTAGCGTAGACATTTTCTCCACTATTTGACATTTTATAGCATCTTAAAATAACCAAATAGTAACAAATGTAATACTACAGCAACCAAAAACATAGGTCCGTATTTTATCTCCAATTCCAATGCCACTGATAATCCCAAACTCCAAAATTTATTGTAGAGTGGTATCATTCTTAACGTTTAGTGCTACCTGGTCTATTTTTTAAGTGCTAATATTTTCTGTATTGTTAATAATGGCATTTTAATCTAAAATATATACATGTCAAAGTAAATAAATCAATGTCTTGAAATATAGCTTGTATTTACCAGTTGCAGTCATGTCAACAGCTATATCATATGATTTTTAAAGTATTAATTACCATTCAAGGAAAATACATTTCTGTACATACACTACTTTTTAAGGTGTTAGTAGAAAAATTCAGTAAAGTTACTAAAAAAATAAATACTACTGCATCTTTAGAATTCAGTAAAACATCAGTCCAGTCCAGGCTTAGAGAAAAAAATAGTAACATTAAGTATCAAAATACATATGTCCTTAATCTATTAAAAGGCATACATTGCTTTGTTTTCCTATGGATATATAAATGCATGTATACAACCATACTGCCACATTACAAACAGCTTGCCACATTTTCTATTGTTTCATGAACCACAAAAATACACAACGAAGAAAAAATTCGGAACGCTTACCACTGTTTTTCTTTGTCTTCTTTCTTTCATATGGAATTCATCCTACCTGTAACACAGGAAATATGTGCCTTTTGATGGCTTTCATTTGTACAAGAAAAAAGTACATGGTCAAACAGCTGATTAGGGATGAGAAAAGCTGAAAGGCGATTTTACAAACCAAGTCAAAGCACATCATCTGGCTTGTTTTAGTCTAAGTACCCATATGTCTTTAAAAGTCATTACACGCAATGAAAAAATGAAAGCCAGTTTTTAGGCAGCTGTGCTCAAAATTACAGTGTTTGCCCAATACTTTCGTATGAATATGCTAAAAGTCTACATGCACTCTGAGAACATCTACAAAGCAGTGAAATATTTTAATTTATATAATGGAAATACTAGAAAAAGGAAGGTGAATAGCAAAAGAAGAGCATCAGCAGAGTTTAAGACCCTACAAATAGACTAGGCTGCATAAGACCTTCAGGGTTAAAGGGCAACTTTATTTTAGATCAAAAGGGTGAATATTCTATGCTTGGTTTTTTGAACTTGAGGAAGACAAAACATAGATAGTCCAAGAAACGTCAGTTAAAGTCCCATTTTTAAATTGTAACAAATATGTCTAAGAATTTACAAGTCTCAGTATTAGTCAGTGTCTCCTACTGTTGTGTCCTTTCTCTCCAGCTAAATCGCCCAAATTTTATTTAAAAAACAGAATACTACAATGAAAAATAAACCACTTTTAGGTCTGGTAATGAATAGTTTCCAATTTTCGAGAGTAACTTCTATAAATTTGCATATGTAAGACTAACTGACATATGCAACCATCAGTTTTATCCACATAGTAGCTACAATTACATTAACACATCCAGAATTCTGAGTTCATGTAGAGCGATCTACCATTATGTTATTTTAATGCTCAATTTCAATACTGTCAAGCAACATAAAAATGAAATAATAAAATTACAAGTATTTTATTCATATTTACTGCTGAATAAATAGGCATTATAATCTGGAAAGTCAAATTAAGTGTATATGCAATCTATATCTCTGCATCCACATACTTTATTTGCTTTTTATCTGGGAGTAAATATTCTCAGGATTTAACCAACATTACATTTTAAGTCAGTAATTTTACAGACTTATGTACTGATGTCTGCCTAGAGTTATCTAGTCATGATCTCAGATGTAAGAGAACTCTGAGTTCAATAGCATCTAAAGGCTGCAGCTAGAAGTGAGACTGAGTACATGCAAAAGAACCCAACAAACCCAAACCTAGCTGTTACATGACCTCTAAAACAGCCTACTGACCTATGCATATTGGAAGTCAACATCCTACATCGCCCTGTCTATATATGTATTTTTTGGAGCAAAGAAATTTGTGCACTGATAGAAAATGACAGTTGAAAGGAAGAATCTATCAGACTCTGTTTGTGTGTCTATTTGTATTTTTATGCACTGCAATTCAAATAAATTTTCCTGTTTACTAGGAATGCAAAAAATCAAACATTAGCTCCTAGGAAAGCCGGCATTTAAATAAATTGAAGGTTCTTAAAACAAATGTAGCTGTGTAGTGTATCGAGAGTAACATTTGCATCCATCTCTAAATTGTTTATTTTTGGCATGTCAAATGTGGTTTGGACACGATGGATGAATTTAATTTTGGAGCAAAGCCAAGCAATTTAGCATGAATGTGCCATTTTGACGAAGCGTGGAATAGCTAGGAAATGCTCTGGTTTCTTCCCTTTTTGGATAAGTGGAATCCAGATATATCCTGTTGGTCATTTTAATTGAGTACTTAAATTAAACTTGCCAATTATTCATCGACTAATTGTGCTGGAACCAAATATTAGTGCTGGAACCAACTACGTTCTAACAATTTGAAGTGGCATCCTGCAACTATTTAGTGAGGCTATATTTTCACATGTAAAATTATTCAAATGCATTTAGAGTTCATGTCTAAATCACCAGATATAATCTATAATTATTAGAGCAGTAGTATCTGACTTAGATACATAGTAAAGAATGTACTTAATCATAAAACTTACAGTAGGAAGATGACCTTAAGCCAAAAATACAAATTTTAACCAAAGGTAACTACATTGACAAGATGTTATCTGGCTGTAGTCAGATAAGAATACAAACTTGGGGCCTGCTCGTGCTTGAGGGGCAAGACACTTTCCCTGAAAATGTAAGATTTTGTGTAATAAAATTCTGTTCATCCAGATCATTTCAGTATGAATAATTATAGCTTGACATGCCTTCAAACCTATTTGGGAAGATGTTAACTTTGGTTCATGTATTAAAACTATAAGGCCAGTATTTTATTTGAAAAAAAAAAAAAAAAAGTCCAAAGACCTTACAAACCATTTTAGGTCTGACTTGCTCAGACATTCCTCAGCAGCATTAAGCTTGTCCCTCCTACTGCAATGTGGTTCCATTTCCCAGAACTTAGAAGAGAAGTTATTTCTTTAAGGAACTGTACATAGATTACACATACTTCACTGATCTTCAGGGAGCTTTAAAATTTACTTCAACAGAGGATTTGGATCCTGGAGAATAAAATCAGCAAAAATGACTGAAACTGAATAAATTAAGCCTGTTGACAAGAGGAAAAAATAATTAAAAAAAAAACCAAAACCACAAAAAAAGACTACTCAAACGTAGAATGCCTGCAAGTAGAATACATAATAAAAACCAGGGCTTGCATCAGGCATATATTTGTCTTCACACAGGATTTATCATCCTCACAGAAGTATTTCTTACAATCAGGACCTACGTCTGAATGCCAAATTTGACCAGCCTAGTTGCAAATGACAAAGCTGGCAAGCCTTCTTCAGAGTCCTCTCTAGTATTGAGCTTTACTACATAAATCAGCGGGACATCTGAGCATATCCCATGGCTGCCTGTGGTACAGCATAGCAGACTGCTGGGGGAATGCTCCCAGTGCGCTGAGGAAGAAGCTGTCTGTGTGCAGGCACACTTCTGCAGTTACGGAAGGACAAAGGACTACACGTACTCACTTGACCCAGCGTGTTTCTGCAGTGTGAAGACCACAGAGTTAATAAACCTAAAGCAATTCAAATGTGAGTTTAAATGCAGCTTTAAGCAGTGTCAGTTAGTTTAGGCCAAGGGAGTCATGGAATGGAGTTACGTTCCTGTCTGCAGATGTAACCAAACAGCAAGTGTGGTGAAACCTGAATTTAAGTCACGTTATGTGAGGCACCTGAGATGTCTAAACTAAGGGTGCAATTTCCCTTGGGATTAACGGTTCTCTGCAAGTGTCTCTCTTCCTTGATTTTGAGAGTGACAGTATTCCTAAAATCAACCTGACAGCTAAGTTTCTGAACTGAATCTGCACATGGTTAATGTTTTTATAGAATCTGTGGACATCCAACAAGTTTGTTTAAACTTGTTTAGCAGGACCAGTAGAGCTTTTTGATACCTTTAGATATGGTAGTCTTATATACTTAGAAATATTATTTTTATGGCTAAAAAAACCTACACCACTACAACACATTTTTACAATTATTCAAATTGTACACAAGATAAATTGGACTGGCTTAAGCCAATGTGGGTCTGCATTTTTATTTAAACAAGTCAAATTCTGTGTGCAGAGGACTTAAATGAGAATTCCACAAGCATTTCCTGTAGCAGACATGTCTAAATAAGAATTTTCAGTTACATCTATGTAAACGCCTTCCACTTACATACAGAGCAGCTGTCCTTAACAGTTTTATTAACATAAACCTACCCTGATATACAGGAAAGGCATTCATATCCTTTTAAAATATAATAATCTTATAATCTGAGATGATAACATTTTAGGTAGCATTTTCAGTGGATGACTTCCACTCCTCTGATTTTACCAGTATATTAAAGTTCAGAATTTGTAAAAGGAAGTTTGCTTATATTCTAGATGGTCTCAGGGAGTGCAGATGGGTAGTCATAACTGCTCAGATCCCCACCTTCATATATTTTCCTTCATGTCATAAATTCATTCAGAAGATTTAAGTACTCCTCAGTCTATGCCACTGCCATTATGTCGAGTTCAAGCACACTGTCCCACCAAACTCCACAATCTTTTGCCTTGCCTGGATGGTGACAGTTTGTCTCTACACTGGAGAGACAAGACAAGGAAAAGGGACAGGAGACACGAAAGGTTCTTTGATATTTAGCCCATGGGAGGCTATCACTATTCACCTATGTGAGCTAAAAAATTATTAATAAAAACTATTATCTAAAAAATAAAACATCAAATTAATTTAGTTATTTCTTTCTACTCTGAACTATTTATTGGTGTGACATTCAGGAGCTGAGGCAGCAAGATAAAATGAAAGGAAGAAGCTAAAATCAAGATACTAGAGCATCCTTTGACAAAGAATAGTCAAATGGATTGGGCTGGATTCCTTTTCATCTTTTTGTTGAAGAAGCTAACCTTGATGAAATCAGATTCACTTATCATGCAAGACAGTCCTTTTTTACCTGTTATCGATTTTAGAGTCCTGTAAGTTTTTTCTCTTTAGCACTAAATTGAGGTAACAGCGAAATATTATACGGTTCATTCCACATGTGCAAGTGGGCACGGACATTAAACAAAGACCATATATCAGAATGAATTAAGAATTTGATCTTACTTTTCTAATGTAGCCAAGGGGTATGCTTGTGGTCCCTAAGGAATACATAACCAAGCCATAATTTCCCCCCTCCTCCCATATTTCATAGTATATACGTTTTCTTTGAATTTAAAATATTTATTGTGTCTTCATAATAATGTCTCAATATAATGTCTTCTTAACTTTCAGACAGTTGAGAAGTGCCTTTAACAAAGATTTACTGAAAACCTATCAACATTAAGAACAAGACCATCACAGCACAGGAAAAAATTAAAAGAAACACATTTCACTATTAAAATAATGCAATGAAAAAAAGCCCTGAAAACAGCTTCATCAATTTCTTATTAAGTAACATGGAAAACAAACAAAAAGTCACTAAGGTTAACTTAAAACCTGAAGCATTTTTAAACATCTTCAATAATCCTTATCTAGAAATGAATTTTTGTCATTCCTTTTCTTACTATTTCTCCTGATATAAACTTTCTCCTACAAAACTGACGCCAGTTCCATTAATGACCCTGCTCTCTACTTTCAGATTTCCTTTCTTAGCACAGGGTCCCCCTTTCCCCTGTTGCCTGAGCGGGACCACTACTACATGATTCCACTTTAGGCTCCCACTGGAAAAAAATCAGTGAAAGAGAACTAGAAGGTTAGTGCAAGTATAACACTTCTGTTTTTGCAGAAAGAAGTATTAGGAAGCATTGGTAAATTATTTCATTTGGAGTGAAATTTTGTCTTCATTGAAGTCAGTGTATGCTTTGCTATAAACTTCAGCTGGGCCAGAATTTCACACCTGGTTTCTATGACCTCTCTTTAGTGGCTGTGAGCTAGGAGTATGAGACTTCAATCAAGCCAGGATTTCACTCTAACAAGAAAGTATTACCAACAGTTCCTTTCATCCTCAGGGAAGACAATTAAGAAATAAATATACCTGAATGACAGTACTTGCCAGAAAAGTTTTTGCTCTTCCTAGGTTGTGCTATATTTAGTGGTAACAGCATAACTTGAACAATAACAAAGATGACAAAACTTTGTGACCCAGAGACTGGAAAAGGTAGCTAGAAGCTGAGATTTTTGCTAGCTTCTCATCTGGGTTATAATGGAGTCTGCAACAGTATGTTGCAGTAATACAATTTGCTTTTTTTTTTTTTCCCCCCAGTATAGTTTATGTTCTTCCTTTGCTTTCTCACCCCTTTCCAGCCCTTATTGTGTGTAGATTCCTTGTTTTCCTCTCCTGCAGTGGTTGCTGGAGTTCCTGATCTGGGATGTCCAGACCAACCACTGGTGATCTAGTCAGCTACCTATGGATTAAATGACATCTTTTTCCAGCTGTAATAGAAAGACAGCTAAATGACATGAAAAAGCAAATTAACAAGAGGAAACCCTCATCCTTTTTTTCAGCATGTTTGGAATGAGGCTTTATTATTGCCACTGTGTTTTCAAAGCCATAATCTCTGCACCTGACTTCATGTCTGCCAAGTTCTTGAAGCACAGCTAACTGCACATTACTCTAGAATTTATCAAATTGGAGAAGTTCTATATCTAAAAGTAGAATTTATAAAAAAAATTTATTAAAGGAACTCTTCAAATAGAAGTAACTCAGCTATATTGAGCAAAACAGTTTAAATAAAGGTTTGAAAACACTGTCTACTCACCATCCACTGTACCTTTGCAGGGTCAGTCTTTCCAGCTCATTTTCCTGAAAATTTTGCAGCTTTCAGCTCCTACTTATGTTTCAGAGTTCACCAGGCCTCTCAAAAATGTCTTTTCCTGTCATCACTGAGACTTGGGTTAAGATCTTCTCTTGGCTGCAAGAAGCCCTGTATAGTTAGGGAACTATAGCTTTGTGCATCGTGATTGTTTTTCTCTCCCTGTTCCAGCCTGACACTGTTAAAGCTTCTTATACAGTGGTTGAGGTTGGAAGGGACCCCTGGACATCATCTGGTCTGACCCCTCTGCTCAAACAGGGACACCTAGAGCCAGTTGCCCAGGACAATGTCCAGGGGAGACATTTTCCATCTAGGCACACCAAACTACTTCAGAGAAGATTCTGCCCTCAGGGACGGCAAAGGGTCCTGTCTTAGTAGCTTGTTTCCTTCCTGATGTGATAATACCTGTGACAAATTTTTTTCCTGATTTCTTTCATAATCTAGACCATAAAATAATATTCAGTAGTTTCTGCCAAATTCCTAATTTATAGCGAGCTACACCTCCATATAAAAAAAATATATGATCTAGTTTTAAATATATGAAATTACAAAGATTTTACCACACACCTAGGCAGTTGCATATGTAACGATACTTATGTGATTATTCCCACCCCCACCCGCCCCCCACTTGTGACTTTTTTTTCTTGATTCATCCAGCTTCACGTTTCAGCTTTTGTGATATGCCTTAATCTGTTAAATATCCTTATGGTATCAGAAGTCTTATTTCCATCTTAGATAGAGGCTATCCTCCACTCTTCTCCTGAATAAAAAAACATGGATTGAGGAGCTTTTGTTTCGTTTTATATCTTTTTCCCCGCAAAGCAGTGTGGTTTCAGTAGGTTTTTTGCCTGTTTGAGTTTTTTTCTGGAACCAGTCCTGCTCACTGACACCAATTAGAAAGCAGAATGCTTGGATGGTAGAGGCTAACATAATGGCATAGTTACACCATCAATACCATATAAAGTAGTAACATAGCTACATTGCTGCTACTTAGTATTTCTTCCTGTTAAGCCCCATCTCTTTTTAGGCCATCACAGCGTCCATGAAGCTGTTACTTCTCTTAAAGAGTTACAGCTTTCCAAATCTCTGCATGGTGCTCAGTAAGCTTAGCCCTGCAGCATTTGCTCCTGCGAGTGTAACCTTACATTTGATTTCACTGTATCACCTTTTCCCTGGCCAACCTAAATCACCCTGCAAAAATGGGCATATAATTATTTCCTACCCATTCATTTTCATGTCAACAGCAAACTATTCACAATGTTTACTAGCCAAGGAAAGCAAAGCCCTGTGCCTAGTTTATTGATGTTTATATAGAGGTAATGTGATAGTTTTGCCACAAGCCAGCTGACCAATGTCTAAATTTTCAGAGAATGTTCTAATTACATGTAGGAACATATTTTTTTTTTTTTAAATTTGAAAACTGGAACAGGAAAAGTCAGACTGCAACAAGTTTTGAAGCTGCTTAGCAATACCTTGCCTAGCTTGTGATTGCTTATATTTCAAAAAATGCTTGCTCAGTTATTAGTATCATCCATACCTGCTCTCTTCATACAAGAAAGTGTACCAAGGCCACACCTGCAGACCTGCTTTATGTACACAAACAGTCTGATTCTAACAGCAGTCACACGGAGGCCCTCAAAAACTAGTATGTATCTATAGAGCCTCTGGTGCGAAGGGGATAGGAGCTAGTATCAACAAAAATGAATGCTTTAGATTTATTTAAAAGTCTATCCTATGCATGTCAGGTGTGTTTAAAGGAAATGCTCATATTTTCAACACAGTGGTATAGTGTTATTTGTTTGAATTCCAGAAGTCAGCAAAACTAAATAATTAATTGTAATAACAATCAACTATAAAGGCTTATGCATTGAAAAGTGTTATTAAAAAACTATGTCACATACTGAGCGTGCTATTTAGAAGTGCATAAAAATATAATTGAACTAATTTCTGAAAGATTACCAAGCGTAAGTTGATGCTGTAGAAAACAAGGTAAAACATACATACCTGCTAGATGACCGTAAGTATTATACAGCATCCACACAGTGGAGACTATGCCCAAACATGATGAAGCTGAACAAAACATATAGCATAAAAATTAAACTGAAAATAAACTGATGAAACCAGATAAGGGAGGGAGTAATTTAAGCAACATGTACAACAGAATTACTTCACCAGTATAAGAGTACTGGTATGGTATGCTACCAAAAATAATAGTGTAGCCGCCACAAGTCAGGTCTTGAAAGTCTCCAAAGAGGAACACTACAAGCTCTCCAGGCAATGTGCTCCATTGCTTGACTGTCCTCATGGTGAAGAGGTTTCACCTCACATCCAGTCAGAATTTCTCTCATTTCCACTTGTGCCCACTGACATCCTCCCATCACATACTTCCAAACAGCTCAGCTCCATCTTTCTTGATGACCTTCTCCTATGTGTTGAAAGGCTGCTATTGGGGGACTTCTCCATGCTGATCAATGACCAGTTTCACACCATAAAATATCCTCCTGCAATAACAAGTATACTGACACAGAAAGCAAATTCTTTGCAGACCGTGTTTGCTCTACATTTTTTTAATGTAGCCAACACAGAGCAAACAATAATTTGGCTATCAACTCATCTGGGCACATATTTTCAACTCTTCTTCATACCAGATTTCCACCGCAGTTTTTCTTCTCTGAGTGACTGAAAACGCGTTTTGTGAAATGTCTTTATGTCCTTCGTCTCTACAAACAGGTATGACCTGTGCACCCTATTCTTTTTGTGTATTGCCTCTTTCCTCTGGCTAAAACTTCAGAGACGCTTGAGTGCATTACAGCAAACAGCTACCTTAAATGAAGCAAATTTTCTCATGGTCTTTTTTTCCTTTGGTGACTATAAGAAAGCAAATGATAACACAGTGAACAAACAGGAGTGGAAAATTTTTAATATAAAAGCAAATACACACACAAGTTAAATACAAGTACACGATTCTTTAAGTGAATACCTGCCTTGCATCACTTTACACAAAATCTGTACGTTTCTAGTATTTCACACCAAAAAAAATCTATCACTTTTTAGTAAATGTTAGAAAGGATCTCAAGATTTAATCATCCAAAACAGTGGAACTTGTTTTGCACTTGCTTATTAGATAAAACATTAAGTCACTAGCATGTACTGTATTACTGTGTTGAAGACCTTGTGTGGTAAGAAGTAAGCCCCCAGTTTCACTACAGAAGACTTCTTAATCAAATCACAACACAATGTGAAATATATTAAATAATAAAAGCAGATAAATGAGAACTACACTAATACAAATACGTACTAACTGTTTCTATAAAAGGGAGATAAGATGTAGAAAAAATTTTCATGGCAATTAACTGGTCACATGGTACTTTAGGTATCAAACCAAAATATAGTAATAAGGGATATTTTAAGACATGAATGAAGGCTCTGTGGATTGGCTTATGAAGGGTACTCCCTATTTTAATAGGCTGTGTCAAAAAGGGGGACAGATTCTGGCAAATGACCTGAGTACTTCAATGACAAAACAATAATAGTTACTGGAATAAAGAAATAAGAATAGACACTGAAGTCTGTCAGTACATAAGAGAGACAGAACTGCACAAACTCTTACTAGCTTGTCTGTCATGCAATGAATGAGACCAACAGAGACTGGAAGATGAAGGTAAAGAGATCAACATGACCATATTTAATATGATTTTCCATCTCTTTTTGAATTACAAAGTTCATCACAGTCCAGAATGGAAGCACTATGGTTGCAAATATGGGAAAGGATATTTTAAATAAGTTAGCCATACAATAATAGAAAAGGGTCCATTCTTGAATATATAACAGTGAAGAAGCAGCAAAATTTAGGTATGCTTTAGTTGTGTATATCTACAGAAACTGAATTTTTTATGATGGTACTGAATTATAGGCTTGAACGCTTTGGAAAGCAACGGTGCCATCAATAGTGATAGAACTTGACAGACAAAGATTAAGATCTGGAACAACCCACTCTAAAGTAAATCCAGTTTTTTAAAACTGGAGTCGATACATACTTAACTACAGAAATCACAACATACTTAACTACGGAAATCACTCATATATTACAATCCAAATCCCAAAGCTCTTGCTGTGATAAAACTTCTGTGGAAATGAGAGATTTCTCAAAGTGAGGACCTGAAGGTTTGGCTTCCACGGAGACCTCTGGCAGCGCTCCGAGTGACCGCACCGCGCCGGGGAGGGGAACGGTTCTGGCGGGGCGCGCTGCGGGAGCCCCCCGGTGGGTGAAAGAAGAAAATGCCCCGAAGTACCAAGCGCCGAGACAGACGACTCCGGCCACTTAAACTGGATTTTTACACCTAAGATTGCAGTGTTTTGTAATTATTCATTAAAATTTATTTCTTTGAATCAGCTATTACAAAATGGTGAGTTTCAACATCACTCCTCCTCTATAATTATCCTCTTCCCCCCACTACTCTAATGATTATTCAGCTGCAACCCAAGGAGAGAAGCACTTCACTTGCAGAAAATAAATGAAACGAGAAGAACAGGTCAAACTAAACCCTCATCAGCAATATAGAAGTATTGCTATACCACATATGCACCTATGCTGTTTCTATTACTGGGGACAGGGAACATTAATTAAGTCTTAGTAGTAGTTTGAAGCCCTAGCATTCCTTTGGGTCTTGTAAAACAAACATACACACCAAAATTCTCAATACTGAATAAAGACTTGAGCGATGAGATTGCTCCTCACTATGTACATACACAGGCCTGGCTCTGCATGGTTTGCATATACCCAATGTCTCTTGATTCCACACGTTTAATAACTTTTTGTCTAAAGATACTGGCAGGGAGATCAGTATTTGGTTGTATCCATATTCACTGACGACCAAGTGAAACATCATCCACATAGTTAAAGATCATATATTTAAGAACAGATAGAAAGAGCAGGAAGTAAAATAATTTGCTCTCCTGCTAAGACAAAAGTACAGATGTAACTGCTGTATGCCACTACTGATCAAAAATGCCTAAATGATAAAACTCTAAAGTCAGCAGCCACGATCTCATGCCATTTCTCCTGTGACATTGCTTTGTCCACTGCCCTATGACTAAATTCCTGGTGCAGTCACTGAGAACAATGATTTCTTTTGCGTTCTCCAAAATGTTATCTTCTATCTAAATACAGTTGCCTTGTGACTGGCATTAATCACTAACTCCTTCAAGTAGGAAGTGACTCTCAGGACCTTTCTCGTCCAACCCCCTGCTGAAAGCAAGGTCACAATGAATCCAGACCACATTGCTCAAAGTTTTATCAGTCAAGTCTTGTAAACCTCCAAGACTGGAGGTTACAAAACCAACCTGGGCTTATCTGTTCCACTGCTTAATTATCCTTACACTTTTTTTTTCTTCCATATATCCAGTCAGATCCTCCTATTTCATTTTATGTCTGCTGTCTCTCCTCCTACCATGCACTACAAACTCCATGGTCTAGACAACCTCCCTGCCTGCTGTTTGGGCCCCCAAAGCCATCTCTTTCCCAGGCTGAACAAGCCCAGCTCCCTGACCTCTCCTCACAAAGAAAATGCTCCAGAGCCAGCCATTGTGGCAACCCTCCCCTGAAGGTCACCCCTTGCTCATTCCAGTTTATCTTGAACTGAGAACATTAGATTCATCAACTCCTCCTTTTCAACTGGAAGCATTAAGCCTACCTTCTTTTCTTATTTTGAAACAAAATAAAACTTCCATGTCCTGGGTATGAATTTAAGGCCTATTTTGCTGTTTAGAGATGAGGCTCAACGATTAACTATAGTACACAAACACCTCTGGTGTGCAGCTAGGCAGCCCTTAATGTTCTGGGTTCTTTATGCAGTCCATATGCTAGGTTTAAATAATGTAAGCAGCTCTGAATCAGTCTTCTGACCCAGAAGAAATTCACTTTTATCTTGAAGATTACCCTCTAACTTTATCAAATGATAGAAACCCTAACCTTTGTTGACATCCTAAGAATGGCCATAGTGAGCTGGACTACCTGATAGTAACGGGAATGATTGAGACTGTGCAGCTTCCTCTACTGACCTTTCAGTGCCTACAGCAAACCTTTCAGAGAACAGGGAAAGCTGAAGAAGCTTCCCTTGCAAATCCTGTCCATTTCTGGCACTCCCCTGCTTAGGGAACTTCTGAGCTGGAGGTTGCTTCTCGATCAGAGCGCTTAATACTGCTTGACAGACCTCTCATCCATGAACTTCTCTATTAATTTTTAACATATGCATACTTTTGGCATTCAAATCACCCTAAGGTAAGGATATCTATTTTTTAAATTGTATGAAGCAGTCCCTTTCTAAGTCTGCTGCTTGTTAACCTACTTTGTGCCAAATTTTCTTGACACAAGCACAACTAATCATTTTCTATTCCCTGTTCCTCATGCCAGTCAGAACTTTCACAATTCTATAATTTCTCCTTGAGTAGCATCTTTTCGAGGACAGCAATTCCAAATTATTTAGGTTTTTTGTGCACAGCAGCTATTCCTTACTTTGTTCATTCTTGATGTACTTTAAACTATCTCAAATTCTCTATCACTTTTTGACATGGACATCAAAACAGCTCAGTGTTTGTGAAGTATAATAACAATCTGGTTGTCTATCCCCTTTCTGCCATTCTTTGCCTTTTTGACTACCTCTGAAGATTTCGTCAAAAGCTAAACTTACTGGCAGATCTGCTATTAAATTCAGGGGGTCAGAAGTCCATCCCGGGAAATTCTCCAAACATGTTCCTTCCAAGTTTATGCCTTAGTTGCAATTTTCCCATGTACGGACTAGAAGTATAACCTAGGACAAATATGCAGAAAATAGTACTTTGGATGTTCTAGTATGATGAAGCAGTCAGTTCATTATTTGTCTGGTATCATGAGAAAAATACTGGGGAAATCTCTTTTTATTCTAAATGAAAACATCAAGCAGAAAGTTTCAGGGGAATACAGCAGTTCACACTCATTTTTCTTGTGGGAATGTTCATACATCTCTATTGTGGAAGTTCACATTGTTTTCATTCTTATCAGCTCATACAGAGCTGTAATTTACATACAGAACAGCTTTTAATATTTTTTTTTAAAGAAAAAAAAATATTGTTGGAAATAAATTTTACCAGGAGATAGTGTAGGTATCTAATGAGGGCTGTAAAAATTATTAGGAACTTTAAGGTCAATTTATCAATTCTGTCCTCAAACACCTTTTTTAGAATTCTGTTTTTGTTGAAGTAAACAAACCAAAGAACAGAACAGAGAAGAACCTTCATAAACATTATTATGTAATTGTTACTAATGTATTAAAAGCACCACTACTCCCAGTTCTTCCATAGATTAATTCTAAATTTCTAACTCAACTATTTATTTTTATTTAGCATGTTGTAGCCTTTTAAAAGATGAACTCTGTTCCCAACTAAAAGCAACAAAAAGCTTTTGCCCCACCTACTTCAACACTATTCGAACAATAAAAGACACACATATTTTAGATTAGCTAAGATTAGATTGCACAGATTAGCTATTCCTCTCTATCTTGTGACAGTTCTGTGCTTTCATAAAGAGTTTACTAGTCTCAAACTGTGCATGTTAGGTTTTTCTTTGCATGTTAGAAACTCCCATGTTCTAGGGACTGGGTTTCGTCTAGGACAATGATCCATTTTAAGTACATCAATTATTACATATATCCATTATATAATTTGATTTTTATATATTATTTTGTGGGATTTATTACAAAAAATATCAAGAACGGCATGATAAATAGGCACAAAAAGTGATTTGACAAAGTGATGGCACAGAAAGCTTACTTTTAACCTCCAAAAAGGATGATTCAACCTTTGAATTGGGTTCCCTGAAGAACAGCCTGCCAGTGCTGATGGGTATGCTAGGAGGAACACCACTATGTGCTTACCTGCTTCATATATGCTTTCCTTAAATTCCACTAAACCTTGAAAAAACCTTTTTCCAAACCTTATGGGACCATTTGTTTTTCCTCAGTGTGACATCATTACTTCTTTTGAAAACTGTCCTTTTCCCTACACTTACCCAAAATAAGAACTGAGCTGACTAAGTTAAGGTCAAGCTGATTTTTTCATGAGGTTCATAAACTATGCCTTGTCCTAATTTTTCATGTAAATACTGAACCACTGACATAACTAATATTGAGTAAGGTTTAGAGGGAAAATGAGGTTTCTCTCCGTGAAAAGGAACAGTAGACTGCACTAAAGGCAAGCACTCTGAAGAGATCAGAATGACTGGGGAGCTTGAAACAAGGTAACACTTTAGGATAAGGAAACAGTACAAGGAGCAAAGACATTAAGGACATAATGATGTTCCCTATTAACCTAGTGATAAATAATGTAGAAGTTAACTATGTGAAAGCCTAAAATATTTGTTAATTATAGTGCAGACTGGCATTCCAATTTTGCCCTTTTTTCTTCTTTTTTTGGCTATGCATGATAAAGTGGAAATTCTTTCTTATTCACAGAATGGACATTAACTTTTAATAATGTTGAAGAAAAAAACCAAAGCTGTGCTACTGGTTAAATAAGGCTAAGTAAGCACCTAAGTACAGTGATGGAAGGAAAGATGCCTGTATTGACATAATACGGTATGACAAACCAAACTTAAAACCTAGTTTGGTCTGCAGAAATGGTGAATAAGCTACAACATTAAATCAAAGAGAAGAAATTACAAGAAGTTACAGCTCATTTTATTGACATAAGTTTATGGACTTAAAAAAAGCTATTGTTGCCAATGCTTAATTACATTAAGTTCTGTGTCACAGTGCTTACAGGTTCTACTGGATTCTAAGCCGCAAAACACAAAGAATAACTGCACCTTCAAGAAGGAAAAAAAAAAGGAAGAAAAAGTAGACTTAATCAGAGAACTTCAAACTATGGCATTACCATTAGCCCACACGCTTTCAGTCCCCTTGAAACTTGTGGGATTACCAAGTGTGACAAGAGCAGCGCAGTCAAGCGAGAAGGTGCACCTGCTCCCTGTTGGTATGTACACTATCTGGTTCAAGTATGATACTAATCCCTTGTCCTGGTCAAAATGAAGACTGTATCTCATTTCATATATTTTAATTTCTACAATATCACTCCTCTTCTTTCTCTCTGTACCACACAAATACTTCAGTAATAAACAAACTTGTGGAATTTACTTTTAAGTAATATCTAAGACATTTCTCCGAGTTTAGAATTATTTCTCATTCTACATAACAATTACTATAATAGTTCCTTTTAGATAAGTTTATATTGTTTAGAACATAAAATCTTTATTTTTAAATTTCTTTCCTTTATAACAAAATATTTGCAGTCTTTTTTTTTTTTTTTTTTTTTTCCTTCACTGTGCAACTGTCTTGCCTGGGGAAGTGAGGATGGTGTTTAGGGAAGGCCACAGATACTCTTCCACATTTTCTTTTCCACACTGTGACTGCAACTGCCACAATGCATGTCAGGTCTTCTGAGGAATATGTTAACAGCATTCTCTTCAGACTCACTCATTCTATTTTCATTTACACATTTTCTCAAGACCTGTTAAAACCTCTAATATTTTTTTTTTAGTATGCGTAATGACAATTTTTAATGACTCAATTATTAGCTTGCACTTACCAATCCTAGATACAAGCATGTCCAACAAAACCTTTTGGAAATCATTTCACCTTTTGTACAGGCCTACTTTTTGTACTATTCTCACCCTGTGACCCCATACATGACGCCACTCTTTAGCACATTCACTGATCTTGCAGCACATTGTGGCACCTTGATGAAAAGCTTTTACTTGCAGGAGCAAAGAAGCGTGAAAGAGGACAAGACAAATCTCTGAGCCTAGGCAGGAAAAGAGGCACGTTCACTACTGGAGTGTAGGAGAGAACGGCACCACAGGGACAGCTACTAGGTTCATCTTATAAGCTGTGATAGCTTAACTCCGTTGTTGGAAACATAGCACTGGTATACACCGCTGCAGCTGAGACTAGATCTACTGATCGTGAGGATCCCAAGCACTCAGCATGGCACCACACTATCTTTCAGCTGAGAGGTGATCAGTAACTTTGGTATGAATGAGGGCACTTCACTGCCTGGCCATACCACACCACAGCCCCCTACCTTCTCTCAAGCAATAACTCTCTGCAAAATATACACCTGCTCTTCTGGCCTCCTCTATTTGTGCAGAGCAGAGATGTTTCTTCTGCACTGACGACCAACTGCCTCATCTCTTATTTCTTGACCTCATTAATTTGTCTTAACGATCAATGTGCTTTACGGAGTTTTGTCCTGTAGTTGTTCATTTTCACCCCATGACATAACACAATTGAGTAAAGTGCAGGTAGACTTGGGGCACTACAAACAGTAGCCATCCTAGGCGCTGTCTACAGTAACTGCACAAGACAAACATAGCCCTAGCATGCCAAAAAATGTCTAACCAACTTATCCTCAGGGGTGGTCCTGTCAATAGATATTGTGAATAATCAGAAATCTGACCTCAAATTTATCTGTGAGCACCCTCTTACAGACAGAGCTGTGTCAATACAGCCATGAAAAATGTTAGCCTTGGGTCCTCCAGGAATACTAAACAAGGGATGAATTTTTTGTCTCCAGAAGATATCACAAAAGTCAATGCATCAACTGTAAACTGTTTTTAAGACTTAAGTTTATAGGACTTAGGTTTGCACAAGAGAAAGGTCACAATTTGAACAGTTTAAAAAAATACTAACTTTGCTATTAAACTGTGGTATTTTTACATTTTTGCATGTACCTGGTATCTTCAGTGTCCCATACAAAAGTAAAAAAGAAAATATTCTGAAGTTGACCCCCTGAATTCCGTTTCTAGATCACTCTTCATATAAAGATCTGACGATTTCATTAGAATAAGGAAAGAAATACTTTGAATTTATAGACTTAGAGTTCTAGCGAATAAAGAAAACATATTCAGATAGCTAGTGGTAAACATGGCATTGAACTTACATTTTGCCTACACTGTACATATAAACCTATTACTTCCACTCTGACCAATACTAGAGCTCTTCCTTTAAACTATGAGTTACAGTAAATCTTTCATATAGGGATGTGATTTTTTTTCCACTGAAACCTTGAAAACCTCACCTGTTACCCAGGTAAGACTAGGTTAGCAACCATATTTACTAAATAAGAATGGATCTGACAAAGTGATGCTAATTTCTTTAGAAGTACTATTTACTGCAAAAATACAGGAAGATTGTGACAAAAGACGCAAAATAGTCTTTTTCTGTTACTGTTATTTGGTTTATGTAACCATTTCAGTCAATACAAAAACATTTGTGGTAGCATATAGCTATAGATTTTTTTATTTTTTTTTACACCACCCTTAATTCTTAACTACTTCTCTGGTATTTGGTGTTTCAATATTTTATTGTTAAAGGTATGCAATGCTGTAGAAAACATAAAATCTTCATATACTCCAAGGGCAAATTACTTACCTTCCCACTTGAGAATAGTTTATTTTTAATGCTGTTCTTTAAGGTTTTAATTCTTCATGGGTTCTAGGGCAATTCTGAATTATAACATACATATTTAATAGTAATGACATCCAGGGAAATATTTTCTGTGGTAGAGATAATACATACATATTAATAGCTATATATTTTTTACAAAATAGATCTAAGACAACATAGAAAACATTCTGCTTACTGACCTGTGATTAATTATATAGTATCTGCTGCTCTTCACATCAGACTACAAGCCCACCTAGACTGCCATGAACTGTCCTTCACTTGGCTCATGAGCATGACAGTCACCTGCCTACTGCTTGTGCTCTCACACCAAATGGAAACCCAGCACAAGCATCTGCTTGCTCGTCAAGAAACGAGCCTCCCCAACAACACCACCTCTCCACCAGCAGGGCCTTTCTTGCAACACTGCAACAGCCATGACCAACCATGCAAGCAGCTTTTGAATAACCACTGTACTCCACTTCCACCTGCACTGCCCTCACAGTAAGTTAACACATTACAGGTATTTGTCCCTGCAAGCAACAATTCACTCCATGAGCCAACACAGCCCCTGCAAGGTTTACAGGCTCTCAAGAGCCCTCCTCAACTCCGTTATCACTTGGTTCATGAATGCTGCTACATGCCAGCGCCCTCCACAACGTCCTGGCAACAAACACAGAAGTACAGCATATGTCCACTGCTCTGAGTAGAAACTTCCAGCTCTTCAGTACTCCCAAACGCAGGTACTTTCTTGCAAGCCCATATGAATTCCTGCCACCCCCAGCCGCCCTATGAATAGCTTGTGAGTGCTAGCACACAACACTTTGACAGTAAGTTGAAGCCCAGCAAAGACATCAGTCACTTCATCGCAAAGCTGTTCCACCACACACACCATCAGATACCTTCTCTTAAGAGAACAAATCCACCTGAACACACACCTGAGATGCCCCAGATATAGCTCAGGAACACCGTTACAAGGAAAAATTCACAGAGATGTGGATACCACTAGGCTTGTTTTAATCACAGCTCAGAGTTGGGCCACCACCTGTGAGTGGCAGAGAACAAAGGGATGCAGCACATCTTATATACACTTACCAAACCATTAGTCAATGTCCAAAGGTTTTAGAAGTTTCCTTTGGTCTTGTCAGTTCTGCCAATCTATCACCTGATCCTGTCCCACTTGATTCATCTATTTGGTTCCCATCTCTGCCTCGGTTCCAAGGTCCTCCTTGGATCATGATCTTCTTTCTGCTGCTTTAACTCACACAGTCCTTCAAGCACACTTAGTCTTTGAACAAGCAATTCCTATTCACATATACTATCTTTTTTTCTAAAAGCACCTGCATTTCTGAGAGCATCTGTGTATACAAATTGACCATCTATAGTTTCTCTATTCTCCTACTGATTAACTTGACTAAGTTTTAAACCAGCCTTGGATTAGGGCTATACAAGAGACGAGGCCTGGTTCTGCCATTTAGCAGCTTCAGCACGTCAAATTTCTTAATTCAAAATATGTTTTCTTTAACAACCACCACATACTACTGTCTCATATATAGTGCTCATAATAAACTGAGGCTCAGCAAAGGCAAAAACCAGTCTAGGGTAAGGCTCTCACAACTCCTTCACCAACAGATCCCTGCTTTCAAGGATACGAAAGCATGAGAAGTCCCATCACCCACCCAGCCTCACACCCAGCTCGTGGGCACTGTTGCCACCACCAGCTCTTGTCACCCACACTGGCCTCACAGCAATGGGAAGCTTGCTGCGCCAGGCCCGAGCTCCCCCTGCCCCAACCCTGCCTCTCCTCACAAGACTACAAACCTGCCTCAATCTCAGCAACCTCTTAGTTGGCTCGTAAGTACCTTTGTTCTCACGGCAAATGGAAACACTGCAACCTACTTCAGGATGAGAATGTGGGTGCCCCTGCCCCCAGCAGGTCCCTTCCTGCAGCTCTGCAAGCCCCCCTGTACTGAGGCCGATCAACCAAGAAAGCTCGTGCACGCGTTCAGCGCCGAGCCACCCGCACGCCAAAGAGCGGCCCAGCACAGCAGCCTGTGCCCCACAGCATGGCTCCCGGCTACCCCCTGGGGCACTCCCACTGCCTCCTTCACACCTGACCCGCACGAAGCGCTCACAGCAAGTTAAAGACCAAGACAAAGGTCGGCACCTGCCAGGTGCACCTCTCCCACTCCCCGCGCCACCAAATCCACAGCCTGAAAGCCAGGAGCCCCCCTGAGGGCCACCTAACTGCACACTGACTCCCTCCCCAAGGCCACCTTCGCACCGGCTGGCAGCGTCGCTGAGGCGAAGCTTTTTGCACGACCACGATCGTGCCCTGGGGTCGCGTCTGTCGCCACAGGCCGCTCCCGCCCCCACAGGCCGCTCCCGCCCCCACAGGCCGGCACCAGCCGCCCCACGGCCCCTCCCGGCGGGCTCCGAGCCTCCCCCAGCACCCGCCGCTGAACTCACGGCCGCCTCACGCCGCGGGAAAGCCGCCCTGAGGCGGGGGCTGCTCCCGAGCGACGCCACGGGCCGCCCTCGACGGTAGGAGCCGGCCACGAGCGCTCCTCGGCGCCGTCTCGGTGACGTCACGCCCAGGGCGGAGGCGTCAGGGCGGGAGGCCGCCCCCGCAGCGCCCCCGCAGCCCCCCCGCAGCCCGATGCGGGCGACGCTCCCAGCCCGCGCGGCTCCGCCTCCCAGTCTCGCGCGTGACAGCTACGGTCACCTGCGCCCCTCGCCCCGCCAAAGCGTCCCCGCGTGTGGCCGCGGGGCTGAGCGCCGCTGACGGAGCCCGCACACCTGGCGGGCAGCTCCGGGAAGCTGTACGTGACGTAGTGAAACATTTCGGGAACTTTTACAGAAAAAAAGCAACAATCCTACAGGGAGAGTGCCCGCCGCCTCTCGCTGCGTCCCCCCAAACCCCCTCTCCCGCTGCCCGCTAAGCGGGAGCCCCCACGGGCCGGGCAAACACGGAGAGCCCCACGCGGGAGCGGGGGTGAGGACACCCGGCCGCGGCCCCCGCCCCGCCCCCGCAGTGGTGCGGGGCATCCCCCTGCTGTGCCCTGCGCGCCCCGCTCCCGCTCCGCGACGCCGCGCTCGGTTGCGGGACGGCGGCGGAGCCCGGGCGTGGGAGGGGCCCCCGGCAGCGCGCGGCCGCTGGCTCGCGCCACCTCCCCCCACGTCACAGAGCGCTGCGGCGGGCGGTCCCTGCGTGCGGGCCCTCGCTGCTGCCCGCCGCGCCGGTGGCGGGACGCGCGGAGCGGACCAGCTGCTAATGTCACCTCACAAGCGCGTGACGCCGCTCCCGGCGCTCGCTACAGACAGTCCCCTCGGTGACGTGATACCCGCCCCGTTAAAAGTCCCCGCCTCGGGGGGGCGGGCACGCTTTTGCTGCCGGAAGCGAAGATGGCGGCGGCCGCCGCTTCCGAGCTGCTGACGGGATGGTGCCTCTTTGGCCTGGCGCTGCTGGTGAGAGCCGGCTGTCCCGCGGCTGGGGCTCGGCCGAGTCGTGCGGCTGCCCCAGTCCCCCCCTTCTCCTCCCCGGGGCTTGCGGGATCCCCGCCCTGCTCCCCGCCAGCCCTCCCGGGCCGGCTGTGCCTCCTGCCTCGGCCTGCGCCCCCGTCGCCCGGCCCGGTGTGGCAGCGCGCCCGCGGGGCAGAGCCCGAGCCGGCCGTGCGGGGCTCCCGCCGTCCTGGCGGCGCGATGGGCGCCGCCTGCTTGTGCGTTGGCTCGTCTGCTGTCCGCGCTGCGCTCGCAGCTGCTCGGGCTCTTAGCGAAGGCGCAAAGAGTGAATTGTGTGCGGTGACTGTAGTGCTGATGCACAGGACTCGGGTGAAAAGTGTGTTGATGTCATGGAGTGTGCCAGTCAGATACAGGGTCTGTTTTCAGTGCCTACTTTCTCACATCCTTATTATTCCACTCATGACTGTTTGTCCCTGCGTGTTTCAGGCCATTCTGATTTTCTGCTGGGTTTATGTGCGCAAGTACCAGAGTCGGCGGGAAAGCGAAGTGATTTCTACCATAACAGCGATCTTTGCGTTGGCAGTTGCTCTTATCTCATCAGCACTACTACCAGTGGATATCTTTTTGGTTTCATATATGAAAACCAAAAATGGTACGTTTAAGGTATGTACTCCTACAAATGTTATTCTCCTCAGAAGAAGTGTTTGCGTTGAGAGGATGTTCTTAAGTTGTCAATGTGTTTAAAACCCATGCTAATACCTGTTCCAGTCCCTGAGCTTTTTGGAAAGCTGGGAACTAGTACTGTGAACACAACACTCAGTTCTGTTTATTGTTTGAAATGGATTTCAGGTTTTACTTCTACTTATTTTTGACATTCTGCTCATTTCCAGGCACTTACTCCCTTTTGTGCTAAAAGGAGTGTGTATACCATACTGAAGATAAAAAGAAATCTCTTAAATGTTGCTTTTTAGTACACCGTAACGTGGCATTGTAGAATGGAATTTGTTGTCCCATTGTTCAAAACCAAACTGTGTTGCCCATTTGCAGTTTAAGATTATTTTGAGTGTCTCTTTTGCCAGTATTCTCTTATTCTGGATCTGAAACACTAAGACATAATTTTTTACTGTGTTAATCTGCCTATAATGCACAGCCTGAGTTAACAAGCACTTTTTTAAAAGAGGGAATGCTGGAAAAAAAAACCTTGGGGGAGGGGAATACATAGTATTTCTTCTTAACTGATACTGCCTTAACTGAACTAATATTTTAAAAAATTTAAACTGTAGGGGGTTGCTGTGCAAAATGTTCTTTGTGAGATGAGCGCTCATTGTAGTCAGCTCTACTGTGAGTTCTTCCCAAGACTTCAAGCATTGGCCTGTTTCATTTTCAAGGAAAGTTCTTGGTTCTTGAAGGTAGTGACCTAGTGTCTTTGGGAGGATACCGCTATTAAAAATGGGTTGAACTGGAGCATATTAATAATTTTAGTGAGAGCATCGTTTAGTTTGGAGCCTACCTGGATCTATTGTAAAAGATATGATCCTGAGACAAATGAGAGAGTGGGCAGATGTAAATGCCTGCACACTAGACTCAAACTGTATCCCCTTCTAGCCCCACTTCCAAAGGAAAACCTAGGTCATGCTAGATCTTTAGAACTAGCTTGCAGCCAATAGAATGCCTTTTGGCTGGTGCTCGTGTAAATGCAAGTCATAAGAAGCCTTTAGAATTGAACTGTGATGTGATTTTTATCATATTTATTGCTTAATGGCAGTGCAGAATAATTTAAGCTATTGTTCCATGTTATTGTTAAAAATTTGTGTCTTCAGACTTTGTTTGGAGTTAAAATGGGTAGAAAAGATGGAAGAGACCTTTCATATTTCACAATACTAGCAGTTCAATGAGAATACTGAGTATTTAGAAATATATTGAGCTTCGGTAGATAGAGAAATAATGCTTTAACTGGGCCCATCTGAAAAACGTACTTTTGCGGGGCACTGAGCAGAATTTTGTGTTGCAAAGGAGACCTGCTGTTAATGTATGCATCCTCTGATTTGAGAAACAAGCCTTTCAGGAGAGTAGGAGGTCAGATGTGGTCATGCACTCACTACAGTCTTATTCAAGGAAGTATGATTAATAGAAGGAAGATTTCTCAAAATACTGTTTTTCTTGAGCTAGATTTCTTTCTTAATGGCCACATGCTGTGGTGTGATGGCGTGGGTAGCTTCTGTTTAAAAATTATACCCAAAAGTAAGCTCTCATGCTTGTGGTAAAGCTTTTATTTCTTCAAAGTACCTTTTTCCCTGTGGTTCTGAGGGTGCTTGGTTCTGCTTAGTTCCTAATGTTGACCTGTTGAAATAAAATTGTTCTATATTGCCTTGCAGAAGAATTCTTCTTTCTCTTTTAAGGCTCAGCTAAATGAGTTTCTAGTTTTGCAATAATGACATGAGATCTTCTGATATTAATATGTTTGATCTAACACAAGTGTTGAAGTTGGGATATAGAAATATTAACATGGCTTTCCTCATAAAAGTTGAGTACATCTGAAGTCAGTTAGAACGCTTACACCTGTAACTAAACACAGAGCTTTATTGATTTGGTAATTTCAGTTTAGGAGTAATGTCAAGTTAAGAGGCTGACAGCATCTTAACATAAGGACTTCATGAATTGTTAAAGCTCTTGACACTGTCCTGGTCAACATGTGCTTTTCTGCTACTGCTTCACAAGTAGGACTGGATTTGGTTCAGAATATTTCCAAGAGGCTACTGCCGTTGCTCTGCATCATTCCTTCAAACCAAGCCCCTACAACTGGTACTGGGGTCTGAAGGACCATGACATGGGCAAGAATCCTTTGTTATTTTGGGTGGTCAGAGTGAGTCAAATCCTCATTAGACTCTTCTCAGTGAATTTTTGAGGCAGATCCAGGTAGCAGATGTGGATAATATTCTCTGTAGATATATCATTAGTTCATCAAAAAAACTTCCAACTGGATGATTTCAGACATATACCAAAAGAGTAGTGGCAGTTACCCAGGTCCTAGGTAAACAATTTTCTTTTGCTATATGTACTCTTCACCTCCCAACTGTAATTCCCAGTTATCAGAGATAAAAAAGTCAAAGATAATCGACTTAAAAGGAAGAGGTAATATATGTGGACTTCCAATTACTTTATAATGTGTCTGACCCTGTTAGTAAACTTGTAGATGTTCTTGAGGCTTTTCTCTGAACAAACTTCCAGCAAACTTGGAGAAGCATGCTAAAATAGCAGAGGTTAAACTGAAGGCACAGTGTGATGGGTCAAAGTTCTCGTTGTGAATTGTGTGTTTGGTGGCAGGTGAAGGTATGTGTCCTGGCTACAAGAATTGGTTTAATTGTCTGAAGTGTAGTACCCAGGGAGATCACCATTCTCTGAAGGCTGTCAAAATGATTCTGCTTTCTGGATACAGAAACACTTCAAATAGTGTTGTGTAGGCCTTCTTTACATCATGTGTTTTCAGGTGTCTTCCTTGACAGGGGCTGCTTACTATACCTTGGTCAGCCTTTGTTAAATCTGAGGTTTAATCCATTTCCACAGGACTGTTAAACTTAATATACTGTTTAAATAATACAGTTAAGGTTTTCTTTACTGTAAAGAAGTGGCTTGTGGCATTTTGCATCTGTTGCCTTGCCATATTTTGTGAGATTTATCAAATATGGTCCTAAGGCTTCTGTAGGGAGTGAATTGAGCCGTTTTGGTATAGAAGTTGTATGTGTGGTAGTTGTGTAGTCCCTTAGGAATGGAGCAGTGATACATGGACCTGAGTGGCTATTATGTACAAATAGAATTCATTGTGACAACACTTTTTCTAGAGGCTGGGATTACTTTGATTCATAGTGCTGTTAAGTAGGAAAGCATGCTTTTGGTTCTAGTACTAATCAAAAGAACTTCAGTACCTTGTAAGAAAATTCCTGATAATACTCACCAGCACCACTTATCTTGAAGGTTTTGACTATTTTCATTGACAGTGCTTTAGTTTATGTAATGGACTTCAAACGCATCCAGCTGGATCTGATCTGTTTGTTCTGAAAGCTTGTTTGATTTATGACAAGCACTTTAGAACAGAAAACCTCACCTTTGCTTAAAGACTTAAGATTGCTGCTGGAGCCCAAGACCTCTGGGTCTGACCTACAAGTCTGATAAACATAAAACATAGCTGATGTGGTCTTGTGACAGGAACACTGCTCGACACAATGATGTTATCATCACCAAGCTGTCTTTTTAAATCTGTTCTTGTTGCAGCAGAAGGCAGGGGAGACGGTGTGATATTTTTTTTTTTTTTTTTTTTAATGTACAGATACTTGCTACTATATGAAGCTAAAAGCCAGTGGCATTTTTTTCAGCCTGGTTTGAATACCTCACAAACCTTGGGTGTCTGTCTGAAAAGTTAAAAGCCTGTTGTGCCCTTAAGGATTCAGGGAGTAGCATCTGCTTAATGGGAGATCCTTTTTGCAGACCATTCTATTAAGACTGTTTTCTTCTTGGGGGAAGCTCATTATGTGGTTGCTCAGAATACAGAACCATTTATAAATGTCAGATTTCTTTATTCTAGAATGGTGTTAGCTGAGAAATCATCATCAACTGAGACCATGCTTCCTGTCCTGAGTAGGGATTGCTACTTGTGAAGTAACAGTACTTGGCCAAAATATTCATGGGAGCCAGATGTGGCTGAGGTATGCCTGTTTCTGGATGTTACCTTCCATCTGGCTGTCAAAATCCTGGCTCTGCCATGTTTTGGAGGTAACAGGCTGGAAGATCCAAGACCTGAACATGAAATTTCTTTATCTAAACATGCTGTGACCCACTCTTCAGTCTTTACTACTGTGTCTTTCTTTTGTTGGCTGTGTTGGGAGAGGCTAATCAGCACAATGACTGCTTCATCTACATTTGATTATATTAATGAATACTGAAATCTGGACTGTTACAGCACTTGAAGCTCTACCAAGGTACACCTGTGGAGAGTGGGAGCCCTCTTCACTGGGTACTCATGAAATTCTTGCAGGGTCCAGCAGTGACAGTAGAAATGTCCCCTTTAACAGGGACAAAAGAATGAAATTCATGGCTATTCCCTCACCAAAAAGTGGGGAAGGTCAGAAATGTCACATTAGCTTGTATGGCTTTTGTTTGGGGAAGTTTTCTGTACCATTTGAATAGTACTGTTCTGTTGAAGTATGTTAACGTAAGTCACTAACTGGATACAGTTATGGGGAGAAGGAAGACTCTGCTTAGTGATTACTGGGAGAGGCAAGTGTTCTTCGTAGCTTAATCACAATTATAAAATAAATCTTTTGAGGGAGCTTTGCTTTGGTTTTAGCATTCAGGTAAACTATAAGTGTCTTAAACTGCCTTTTTATATTCTTATTTACATAACAACATTTTACTAATCTATTTACTTCTTACACTTGTAAATGTATTTCAGTTTCCTGAATGCTTCATGGCTTGTGTTAAGGAATACTTAAGAATAGTAGCCTAATGTAGGTGAACATACTTGTTGATTTCTTTATCTATTGATACAGTGCATTGTTACAGGTATTTTAAAGGTAATAGGATGTATGCTTGCTAAACTGCATGGAACAAAATGGAGTACAGTAGAGTAGTTCAGAGTACATGAATTCTGCAGATCTGAAAAAGATTTGTGGTCACATTTTCACATCTTAAACCACTGTTGAAGGCAGTAATGAATTCTCACCTTCCTAACCTACTGTGCTTCTGAGGTGTTTCCTGTATATATTGTAATCTTAGGCCATAATGAATGGAGAAGAAAACAGACTAGATCTAGAGGCTGTCCAGATGAGCTCTCGACTGAGTCCTGGATGTTCTCATTCAGTAAATTCATATACCTATCTACCTGAAATATCAGTGCTGCTGCTGAGGGTGTCAACTCTGACACTAGGTAGCAGTGCTTCTTGCTTTTGACAAGACAGTGCTGCTGTCACTAGCTTTTGAAACAGCTCAGGTGAACTGGTTATTGCTTTTGAGTTGCTGATGTGTGCATATGGATAATTTGCCAATTAGAATAAGGATTTTTACCTCCTTAGTTTGTGTAAATGTGGGGCTTCAGCTGACATAATAGATATGATATACTATTAAATTGGCTTGCATTACAGATTCTTCTTGTGCAGAGTTTATAAATTCAGGCACATACACAATGGTGATGCATACATCTTTACATTAAAAGATGTAAGATGCAAGATATCTCAATATCTTAATATGCTGTAAGGTACGTTTCCTACTATTACTATAGTCCTGTACACAACTTAATTTGAGCAACAAAATGAAAAGAAATTACAATGTTTTATAACAGGATACAGATGTAGAACTTTGAGTGTTATTAATGCATTTCTGGTGTTGGAGGAGAGGCAGCTTTTTGGCAGTTAACCCCTGTTCAGTTTCAATTGCTAGCTAAATCTTCTGTAAAACAGCTGTGCCACTTAAACTTCAGGTCTTACTGTTGCTCTTCTTGCATATTCTTGGTTGGTGTGGGTTTTGGATGTCTCCATTGCTCATGGGAGAGACCTTTTCAAACACTTACTTGGAAGTAAATAGTGCCACCTGTTCAGTTAAGTCTTTCTTTTCCCTTAAGCGTAACTAAAGCAATGCATTTCCTTAACTTTTAACACTAGGCAATTTAAACACATCAATGTTCTGTGTTTGTTTTCATACAAATGCCTAGAAATGTTTCAGTTGAAATGCTGTTGGGCTTAAGCCTCACAGTCTTCAAAGACTGGGCTTATTGTGTACCTGCGGACACTTAAGGTCTTGTTTCTGTCCCTTCTGCTAAAATATTTTTCATCCTTTTATTGTTGTTGTTGATTAGATGACAAAATGCATGTGTACTTTTCTACTCAAATTCCAGTTGGATGGTAATCATTTATTTTGGACAGTGAACATCAAAAATTTAATGTCAAGTGGCCTGCTGGAAGTTATAATATAGTAATATGATGGAAGATGGTGCTGATTTTCTGAGATGCAAGGAAAAATGAAGTGTATGGTATGTCATCAAGCCCATATTCCATGAGAGTTTAGGCAGTTCTGAAAGAACTGATAAAGCAAGTCTTAAACTTTTAAAAGTCTTATTGTGTGTAGTCCTTAAGGAGTATGCTCACTTCCCTTTTTCATATGCTCTGTACCATTGCATGCATTTTACAACAACTGAAAGGTGTTTAGTTTACCAGTTTGAAAAAAGCCTGCGCATGGAAATTGGAAGGAGCTTTGACAGTACTGGATCTTTCTTCACCTATTCAGTAATGCTGGGTGGCTCCAATAGCTAGCTTGTGAAGAATTTTGTTCCTGGATAACTACTTTCTTGATCTTGACTACACAAAGGTTGGATCCCACAAGACTTGAACAATTCTGGAATACGTTCAAGCTGTACAGATGGGTTTAGACCTCTGGATTCAATCCCTGAGTTTGTCTGCCAACCATCATGTTACAAAACATTTAGTTTCCATAAACCAATAGTTCCTCTCAAGGAGAAGAAAGGGACTGGGGGCAAGAATTTGACTTGAGCCTTCTGGCTAGTTGCAGTTACCAACATAGCTGCAGTTGTATTTCCCTTCTATTCTCTGAGTGTATCCCCAGGATGGAGTAATGCAGTTCTGAAAGATAGGCTTTTACTGTTCAAATAAGGCATATCAATGCTGTTACATTTGGAGCTTTAGGATCTGAATCTTAACATGTATACATGCATCTCCTGCAGTTCTGTGGAAAGATTTGAGATATGTTACTCTACTAATATCTCTCGAGAGTTGTGGCTTCTTGATTAGTATGATTTTTGGATAGGGACTTCAGGAAAAGTCTGCCCCTTGGTATTATGTAAAGATATTCGGTGCTTAGGCCAGAAACTCAAGACTGGATGCAGTTAGTGTCTAAGCTCTGCTAGTATGTGTAGTATCAAGTAGAAAAAAGTTACTGATTTAGGATACTATTTTTTTCTGAAGCTAACTTGAGCATTCATGTAATGCAAGTCTTGGTCAAACTAAAGTAAAGGCTTATACTTCTGAAGAAGGAGATGATGGCTTAAATTGGGTGGATAAGTAATAAAAATAAGTTTGTAAGCTACAACTGAGCACTATAAAAAGCTATTTGCCAATCTCGTGTCCAAGTACTGTTGCGTCTGTATACACAGATTTTAGTCATAGCTGTTCTGTGATCGAAGTCCTGTGTATATCATGCACTGTGTACTGTGTCCAGCTCTGTGGCCCACAGTACAAGCCAGAGTTGTTAGAGCAGGGCCACAAAAATGGCCGGAGGGCTGGAGTACCTCTCATGAAGAGAGACTGAGAGAGTTGGGGTTGTTCAGTCTGGAGAAGGCTCCAGGGAGACCTTATTGCAATCCTTCAATATACGAAGAGGGCTTATAAGAAAGATGGAGAAATGCTTTTGACCAGAGCCTGTAGTGACAGGACAAGGGGCAATAGATTTAAACTGAAATAAGGTAGATTTACATTGGACATGAAGGCGTGGTTTTGTCGCGAGACTATGTAACAGGTTACCCAGAGGAGTTGTGGATGACCCATTGCTGGAAGTGTTCAAGGTCAGGCTGGACAGAGCTTTTAGCAACCTGATCTAGATGACCCTGCCTGTGGTAGGGGGGTTGGACTATCTGATCTTTGAAGGTCCCTTTCAACCCAAAGCATTCAATGATTATCTTAAGAGACCCTGTTATAAAGATACTGCGGGAATTACACAACACACTAGAGAGCTGCCAAAACTACTTGATGTTCTTTCTGGTCTGTAAAATCTTCCCTGTATGAAACTGTCCTATGCTTCTTCCTATATGCCCAGTCATTTACACCTACTAGTGCTCTGTAGCCAGTAATTCTTTAGAACTGCATTTTTTTAATATCTATCTCCATGTATTTGTGTTCTTTAATAAGTGATTCTCTTGTAGTGCTGCCAAGTAGAGAAGTTAACAGGAAGTGAAGTACTGTAGAGGTTTTCAGAAGAATATGGATCTTTATATGCTATTCATATTTAGGCTTGAAAAATAGATGTTTGATACCTTAGAAAGGGCCATCTGTACAGAATGAATTTCTTCCCGATTTGGAAGCCTAACAAAGTAAATTCTGTTGATCAAATTTGACTCTGCCCTATCTATTGAGTTTCATCCAGAAAACATTTTTACCTTGATTCTGTGTCATCTTTTTAGAAGGTGTCTCTAAATTCCAGTTTGTGTGTGACTGACATTCAGTAATGTGGATATTGGCCTCAAGTGGGATTTTGGGGCTGCTTTTTTAGCAATTCTCAGTGTCAGCCTTACTGATGTGAAACTAATGCTTTTTTGATTGAGAGGTATTGACTTCAAAATGAGTGGATCCTTGACTTGATTGGGTCCCTCCACTAATGCTTTGCACGTGCATATTTTCTAAAGAGTTGCAAAGCAGATGTAAATGTGTTAATTATAAAATTAAATCCAATGCATCCAACTACTGTGCTGAGCGACTCATACAACTTAGTTGTCTGTGCAGTCTTTTTTTAAAGTACCACGCTGCTTCCAAGCCTACCATTATGTTAGGTTTTGTAGAAGACTCATCCTGAGGACAGCTATGTCCCTGCAAGGACTTGACTTTGAAGCTTAGTGTCAACTGCAATGCTCAGAGCCCAGAAAAAAGGGCTAGAACTGCAAATAACCATATATCCAGTTGTCTTACAAAATATTTTGAAGAACTGTTCAGGCTGAGCTTCAGACTCGGTAGCTGCTTTGTCTGATATGTAGAAAAAAAAGTTTAGTAAAGACAGTTGTTTTGAGTGCCACTTAAATACTAAGTATAGAAGAAAAATTGTTAGCTGCTAGAAATGATATTCACTAAAATTATATTTCAGTTGTGTGTTGCAAATGTAATGTGTAGTAACTAAGAATTCTTAATCTGGGGGGAAAATAATAAAGCTTTAAATACACGGCTAACAGCCAAAGTGAGTACAAGCAGCAGGGATCAGTGCAGTGTCTTTCCCCTGAAATGCAGCACACTCCTTAATTGTCTTTGTTAGGTGAATTAGTTCTAACTTAAGTTCAGCACTTAAAATGGGTGAACTAGGTGCTTAATGCTTTTCCGTAGGCATTTCATATAAGCAGTTTTTTCAGTAATAGAAGAACGCTATTGAATGAACTGTTCCTTTGTTTCATTTGTGTTGAATGCTTCTATCCTTTATTGCTAGGATTGGGCTGATGCTAATGTTTCAAGACAAATTGAAGACACTGTACTTTATGGATATTACAGTAAGTATTTTTAACTTCTAACTTTTGATTATATTTTTTCAATTAATAGGACCTTTAAGTGAAGGCATGAAGTTTTTAGTGGTTGTACTGGGTTATGCCCTTTTGGTTAAACATTATTCTTAGTGCCCTTCAGTGAATTTACTACTTTTTTTTTTTTTTTTTACATTCAAGACCCCCCCCCAGAAGTGCAAGTATATGGAAGACCAATTCTTGAAAATGTTAATGGCTTCTGTCATATAATTTACTGTTAACATGTTTCCTCTGTGTGTATTCAGAGGGCCACTTAGGGAGATACGTGGTTTTGCTGTAACTTTTATGGTAGTTAACATATGCAGCAGTGTGAAACCTGTCTACTGTGTATAAAGTTAGTTGCAACACTTGTGTCTTAAGTGTTCACATTCAGCAACTACCGTATTCAAAGTAACAGCTGCTGTGAAGGACCATGAAGGAGTTGATTTGAGTGGTAATCCTCAACAGAACTGAAGCAAAAATTTAACTGAAATATAATAAAATAACTGCTCACAAAACCTCTCCAGTTCTATATCAGTTTTAGTTGTCCTTATGGAACTTATGAAAAATTCTACTACTGATGAATATGTGTTGGGGTAGCTGTAGAGGAGTGATGCTTATCTCAGTTGGAGTGAAATGCCTGCCTTGGTCAGTGATACAAACTCAGAGGTAGTTGCCTGCTTTTGGTCACACTTCTGAAGCCTTGGTGTGTTTTTGTTGTTTTTTTTTCCTCTTGGAATACTGTGGGGTTGGCTCTTTTGAATATATATATATATATATTTTTAGATCAGGAAATAATTGGTTCTAAGTAGTAGACTTTTTTTTTAAGTTACAGAATACTTACTGCCTGCCAGTAATACCACAAAACTGCACATTCTAGTTTCTGTTGCTAAGTGAAGCCTAAAGCCAAAAGTAGTAAGGAAATTCTCTATTTTCAACTCTTTACATACTAGTTAATCTTCCAGAAAGATTCTTTGCTATAGGATAGTGGAATTGCTTTGCATTTGCTTTCTATTCTTGGTAGGTCTTGTTTAACAACCCAAGAATTTCACAACTCCTAAGTGGGATAGTCTTCAAACTCTTCTGTGGACCACTTTCTATAGATTTGTGTGATGGATGCGTTTCTATAAGATGTTTTAGGCTAACTGAGTCTCTCTTTAAAGCAAGATGTCTCTTGGTAAATCCTGAACTAATTTTTGGAGCAGATCTGACCTTAAACTTGAAAAACTGCTTTTGTTTTTGGCTCATCTTGACAGGTCTACTTGAAAATTTGTAGGACTAATATTTTATTTCATAGCATATCCTCCAGATGGTGGTAGAGACTTATAGATGGTTTTAAAATTATTTTTCTTTAGTGATCTTAATTTGAGGATTTGATGCATGTTTTTAGAACAAGAGATAGACTGAAGCGAACAGTAATAGGTAACCTCTCTTTCAGAAGTCTCTATCATTCCTGTATAAAAACACAACTTAATGCCTCTCCTGCATCATCAGGTTCGGTCCCCTGCTGCCATTGCACAGCATAGTGACATGAAAGCTGAGAAGGAATAAGTTAAACAACTTTTCCAGTCTTGCATAATACTATTCCTTTTTTTCTCTTCATACCTTCTTATATAAGTATTTGGTCTTGGCATAGCTTTTTGTTTTCAGTTATTTTAAATAAACAGAATGAGCAGAACTGAAATCTTCCTTGGTACTTAAGACAGTACAGGTATTCATGTCCTTATCTCTCCTGAAAATGCAGCATTAACTATATAGCTCTTACTTGCCTCCTGTAGCTGTATTGGCAACTTACAGTATGAATAATGGGTGCTTAGGTCACTGTCTTTCAAACCAAGTAACTTCTAATTGTAGCAAGAATTTTGGAGGCAGTGCTTTAACTGATGTTGTAGTTAAGGATTACTATCTGGTTTGCAATGTACTGGAAAAGCTGTCACTAAATATAGAAAAGTGCCCCCTCCCCCCCCCCCCCCCCCCCCCCCAGCCCCAAGTTGTTAGTCCCCATGAACGATGCTCTCATACCCAGCTGATTTCTTGGCTAGGCATATAAAGTAGAGTGGCTTTGTACTGGTAGAATGATAAATGAGGTAACTTTCAGAATGAAGCTTGAAAGAACTGTATTTTGAAGTGGGACTTCAGCAGCCTAAAAGCTTTATTTAGGAAACCAGTCTACTGATCACTTTGAAGCCATAGTGGCTTAGTGTGTTAATTCTCATAAAACACAACTGTGGTGAATGTATCTGCCAGTGCTAGAATGATCAGTGGTTGGCAGATGCTCTAAAACAGCATGTCAGCTTGTGTTGGGAAGGAAAAACCTTTTCAGAAAGGGTTATAATTGGAAACTGTCCAACAGTCTCCTCTGTACCACAAAGAATCAAGCTGAAACAATTGACAGTAGCCTGGAGCTGTGTTCTGTAGCTCTTCCTCTAGTAAGTAAATCCCACTTATTGGAGTGAGCTTGATGTTCAGTGTCCTTTGGTGAAGTTTTTTGCGACTTGTGAAAGGATGACAGTAGATACCAGTCTTCCTGTGAGGTAGGCTAAGATCTCTTGACCTGCATGTGTTAAGTGTCTCCCAACTATAGTCTAGCAAGGACTGTCTGGTAAATTCTACAGGGATTTCTTTGAGTGTGCTTTAAAGTCTGTGCTAAACTTCCAATTTTCTGTTTATTTTTTCTTACAGAAGCATTTTCTTAGGTCAGCAGTAATTATTGTCTGGTGTATCCTGAGTAAGCATTCATTCAAAATAGTACTTGGTATAAATTGGATAATTTCTGCATGGACTTCTGTCTGCTTACTGCAAGTGTTTGATACTGACTCATTGACACAAGCACCTTGGGCTTCTAGGAATTAGTAGGCAGAAGTCAAATGCAGCTACATGTTCTCATGGTCTGGTCCTAGGGGAAGACATGCCAAATACTGTGGAAGACTTGCATATCTGTACTTGACTAATATTGTGGAGTTACATCTATAGAAACATTCTCCTAATAAGCGTGGGTTTTTTTTTTAAAAAAGAAGCAATTTGCCAGAACATAAATTGAAAGTTTGTTGTAGTATTGACACTGTGATGAACTGCTTTAAGTGTCCTGTTTCAAACAAGTGTCTGACTTGAAATTCACTCCTGTTTTGTATTCCTTAACTTTCACTGAGGAAAAGATGTCTGTTCTTGCAGTCTTGATGAAAAATTGTTTTAAAAAGTTTTTAGTTAGATGTGAGAATAATACATTTGGGAAGAAACACTCATCTTAGACTTTCTGAAGTAGCTTGTGACTTCTCAGCAGAAGTGAAGGAATGTATAATAAAGCATCATTTTAAGCAATTTACTGGTATTGCTGTTATGTGATGCACCAGTATATGATACTGTCTGGAAGAGCAGAAGTTTTATGTGTTGGAAGAGAATTCTGATAATACAATATATTCTTGAGCCTCCTGTAGCCTTTAAAAGGGAGATAAAGAACTATGTTGATCTTGGATACTTTACTTGCAGTCTTCCTACTTGAAGATACTTTGGCTCCTCTTAGCTACTGCATTTTGCTATTCTTTGTATTTCCTAGTTTGCTCTTGAATACTACTAGAAAAAAAATGCCAAAACATAATGAAGGGACCATTGCTGTAATTTATTGAAGAGTATTACCAGGCCTAACTTTCTCATAGAAAAGTTGTCTTTGTATTGATATGGTGCAAAACAGCAGAAAATTAGTTGTTTTGACTTGAGAGGAATTGCTGTCTGAGAAACATCTTTAAAACAAACCAACCTTTCCAAGGAATTTTTGCTGAAGATTGTGTAGACTCTGGGGCAGGAACCATTGTTATGCTGGCAATACAGTGAAGCAGTCTTCCAGTGGTAGTGCTTCAAGCTTCTGATATGACCCAGAAAAACATTTTGAAACTGAAGTTGGACCTCTGAACCAGAGAAAAGAGCAGTCCCCGAGTTAAAACCAAAGTCCACCAAAGTGCAATAATGAAAGCCAAGGCAGTCTGTCATGCCACAGGGGATTTACAGGTAAGGGAGTATCTTTGTTACTTAGTTGACTGGCTGTTTGCTGCTGCAAGACCTTTGAGGCTGAAGGTTAGCTTTCCAGGGAATAATCAGGCCCTTTAGTGGGCAGAACAACAAGCCCCTGGATAACTAACTTCTACGAGCTCATGAAAGCTGCTGCTCTTGCTTTTTCATAATTTCTGAAAAATAAAATTCCAAAACCAGCTAAGTCTCCTGTCTTGTTGATAGGAACTTTGCCAAATCTTTTAAAGTTTCCTTTGTAGTATAATAGGAAGAACAAGTTTTACTACTTTAACTGTGTGAGCTATAAACTTAATGTTCTAACTAAAAAATTCTCACAAGCAGTTTTTAAGACTTCATGTGATGGATGAATGTAAAGGTCTATCTTAGAATGATTTTGCTTGGGAAAAAGTAAATACAAAGCTGTTTTCAAGTTTTTTTCTTCTTTGTTTAGTCCTAAAAAATTACTGTGGTAACAAGGTTTTGCAACAGAGCAAATAGCAGAGCTGATTTATGCTACTACATTTAAATAAAGTTACCCTCAATTAGTAATATTAAACTTTGTTTTTGAAATGCGTTGAAAGCCTGTAACTTCTAGAAAGCACATTTCAGGTGAACTTAAGGACCAAGTGCCAACAGACCATTCATGATGGATAGAAAATTCTGGAACGAGTCTCGTGCTGAATCTTGTGTATGCGAATTCTGTGTCAGAGTTGATACAGAGTATACTATTAAGGCTTAAGGCTTTTAATACAAAACATCTGTTATAAATCAGCGCTGGCTGAGAGCTTCAGTCCTTTCAATAAAGCACAAATTTGAAGGAATTAAATAATTAATGGCTTCAAATGTCTGTAGGACTGAAAACTGCAACTGAAGTTGATTGTTCTGCACTTCAGGTGGCGGTGACAACCTGACAGGCTTAAGGTATTAGTCTCTACTTGGGGATTTCCCAAGGTCTTCAGAGAACCCCCAAGGAGAACCATTATAGCTCTACAGATCTGCTGACATCCACGGTTGAGTTGGCAGAAACAAAGGTTTAGCTGCACCTGGAATTAACTTGGCTCAATTCTTGTAGTCAGTAGCTTAAATAGTGAGAAGTATCACTTAAGTATTAAAGCTAGATACTCTCTTGAAATGGAACTGCAATATTTGTGCTAGAAGGGGCCCTGTTTCCAGCAGTATGCTAGCGTGCTTTATGCTCCCCTGCTTGAGCCATTGTTGGCATTTGGTGGATGCTTGTGGTATGCTAACTCAGATTTCAAAATCGGTAGAAATTAACTTTGACTTACGGAAGTGCTGAGGTTGGAAAGGGAGCTCTGGAGATAATCTAGTTCAATAATGCTCCCTATTCACAGCAGCTCATTTGTGCTAGTCTCCAGTTGGATTCTGAATATTTCAAAGAATGAAGACTCTACTGTTTTTTAGAGAAGCCTGTTCCAGTTTCTGACTGCAGGCAGAATAAAAGTTCTTGTTTAAATGTAAATTCCTATATTTCAGTTTGTGCTCATTCCTGTTTTATCCTTTCCCTGGGCACTGCTAAGAAGTCTACCACAGTCTTTAGTCCCACACAGTATTTATTTGCATGGATAAGATCCTGCCAAAGCTGCCTTTTCTCCAGGCTGAACAGTCCCAGCTGCCTCAGATGCTCAAGCCTTTAATCATTGTTGTTGTTTGCTTTACTCCCCAGTATGTGTGCATCTTGTACTGGGAAGCGTAGAACTAGGCAGGGCACTCCAATTCTGAAGTGCTGGTGAGACTGCATTGAGTCAAGGGAAATAATTACCTTCATTTGGTTGTGACGTTCTTCTTAATGGAGGCCAAGGTGTTGTTGACCACCTGTGCTGCAAAATTTCTAAATTGGCGGCTCTTTGCCAGTGTGTGATGAGTTCAGGTGACCTAGCACAGTGTCTAGCAGGCACTGGAGCTGGTGCAAAGAAGAGTTTTAATATGACAGGTGAATGCTGGAAAAGGGGAAGTGGGATCCCTCTGTAGATCAGTTATGATTTGCCTCCTAATGCTCACTGAGTAAGGCATTTCAGCCTCTGAGTGCTGTGGTCAAGTAAATAAGATTCTGTTTTTTCTTTTGTTACTTGTGTGGAATACTAAGGTGCTTTATGATCTGCTTCTCAAGTGCTTATTGTCAGAAGTAAACAGTTATGCCTGAATATGTTAGGTGTACTTATGAAGTCTTGAACTCATGTAAAACCCATGTATTTAATCTTTAACTTGGAAACACAATCTAGCTCTGTAGTATGGCTTTTGCTTATTCCTTAAGAGTCAAGAATGGATTATGGGGTAGAGGAGATTGAATCTAGAAGCAATTCCTGTGGTATACTTCATGTGCTGAGTTTCAGCTTGAGGGATTTAGTTTAGCTAAAGATCAAGCCAAATGTGATAAAAAATTGATGTAATCGTATTTTTTAGATGTTGGTGAAAATGAAAGCTTTTCCACAGAAGTAACTGCCTGAGCAAGTTCAGACGAATCTTCGATATCCAGTTACTACTGCTCTGAGTATCCTGTAGTTGCTTATCAGTGCTGCAACAGCATCAGTCTTCTGCTAGCTCTTTGATGCCACTTGCCTACTTGAAATGGGCTCATTTTGAGTAGGAAAAGGGAGTAGGACAGGATGCTGCAGTGATGGCTGGCTGTGGAGTCCTAAAGGCTGAAACTGCAGGAAGGTTTGCATGCTTTTTCTAAATGTCTCCTCCTTTTGCCACCATTGAGAGGACATTACTTGCTTGACAAACTATTGGTCTGACTCCACTTTTTCATTCTGCAGTGATTTTTACAGGATTGTTATGTTTTTTCCAAACTTAATATGAGAATTGCAGAAATGGAAGGATGCTTTATTAGCAAAGGCTTGCAGAAGTAAACCTTACTAGATTCTTTCACTAGTTTAATAGCCAGTACAGTCCCTTTTTAAGAAATTGTAGGGCTTAAGCTGATAGTTCTATGTGAAGGGCATTAACTTGATATGATCTGGAATGAGACTAAATCATGGGAATCAATCTTTGTAACATACTTCTGTAGATAGTGTGCAGCTGGCTAGGTAGCTATTTCATGTAGCTTGCTAATCAGCTTTTAGATAAGTTTTAATTGGTTTAGCAGTATTTGAAACTTTTTTACTGTATCTTGCTAATTTGAAAATAAATATATCTTTGAGATGTTGCTTGGCTTTTTGAAATAAAGACTAGAAGCTACCTCTCGCTCTTTTCAAGAAGTTGAGCGGCATTTTCTTGTACTTGACTTTCCTTCAGAGTTGACTGTGGCTATTCAGGTAATTTTCTAAAAAACAACTCAATTGCTACCAAGTAAGCTTTAAGGCAGTTGTAGCGTTTTGGATTGATAGTTGAGGGAAGAGTATACAAAAGGAAGTGGGTAATACATCAAGCCAGCTTGTTAGTAATTTGAAGCTTCAAAAGCAGGCTTAGTGGAATTTCTAAAAGGTTTGATCCTTCATCATGCCTTGTTTTACCCTATTTTCCAAAATATTCAACACTCTCCTCCATCATATTGAAAAAATCTAGGCTAAACTCTTCCCTATTGTTTAACAATATGTCATGTCAGCAGGAGAACCAGTATGGATTTTTTCGTAATTTGATAAATTCCTGGCAAGAACTTGGATTCAGTTGAGTGAACTGACTTCACAGGAAGTACTGTTATTTAACCTTTTGGTAAGGCTAATCTGGGTAGTAATTTTTTTTGTTTAAAATTGACAATTAAGAGAAGCTTATAGATGTTAACTTCAAAGGTATGAAACTTAGGGTTTTGAGAGCTTTGTGCAATATTATATATAGAGCTGCTTAGACTTGCACGTAAGCTTGATTTTAATTTTAAAACAATTGATTTTAATTCACTTGATTTTAATTTTAAAACAATATCATAAACATTGTTATCCTACAAGCCATTGGATGTGGAAAAGGAAATGAGTTTGAAGAAATTGGAGTATAACTGGTGGTAGCCATGTGTAGTTCAATAGAAATTAAATCTTACTGAATGAAAATACCTTGTTTTGGTGTGTCCTTGATCTAGTTTTACATGAACTCTGCATATAGCAACGTATTACTGAAATGATGGATTTGGAGAACAGGTAACCCTAACCCTAAACAGGTATAGTCATTTTTCTGACTGCTTTTGTGGAAGTTAGATCTGATATGTAAAAATACTTGAATTCAGCCACTTGGCATGTAAAGCCCTCTGTATTCACATGTTTATCATATTGAACTGTTACAGCTTCTGTAAAGGTTTTGTTTTGTAGAATTGCCTCTGATGTCAGCTTTACTGTAATGGCTTAAGCTTGCTCATTCCCCATTTGAGTTGAGAGGCACCACTTAGTCTGGAAGTTTGGAATAGATGACTTTTGGAAATACATCGTATTATCTTGGCAACTGACTTGTCAGAAAGCTAAACACTTCTGACAGTCCTTTGAAAGCTGAATACAGTGATATTAATAGCAGTATGTGAAGACGTTTTTGGTAGTATTTCTTGAACAGAGTATGCTGAAGTTAATACAGTAGAACTTGGAAGGGAGGATGTTTTCTGTGCTTGCAGTGACCTCTATGGGCTGATTATTTTGATCTGTAATTAATGATGCATGTAACTTGCCTGATTTACTGGCACAGTACGGTGTAGTTTTAGAACTCACCCAAAAATGAGACGCTAGATTAGAGAGACTTGATTTCTGAAAGCATTCACAATATTGACGGGGTTTGAGTACTGTTCTAGAAGCTCTAAGAATCCTATATTTCAGGGTTGAAATTTTAAGGTATCTTAGAGCCCTGAATTTTATGCTCTTGGCAAATGTGAGAAAGTTTGAGCTAACCAAGAACTTGCTCTGTTTGTTACGTTGCCAAACTAGCTCAGCACTCTAAACAGCATATACCTCTTAATATCTGGAAATATTTTTCCAAAGAATGAATTCTGTTTAGAAATTTCTCATTCAAATTTAGGTTCTAGGTGTTGATATTTATTTGGGTTGTACACCACCTTCAGTAAAAATACTGAGGTAGATTTCTTTGAAGCACATGGATACCGTAAGGAGTGCACTAGCCAAGATAGGAGGCAACAAACTTAAGTTGGGGTGATTGTATTGGTTAGAGTTGAGAAGGCACTAGTTATGCAAAATGAGGCAAAGATTAAAAATAGTCAAAGACCACAGGATTTGTGTGGCCCTGGGTATTTTTACTCACTCACTTGAGGGGGTGATTTTTGTACTTGCACAAGGAGTCTTGGTTGGGTGGTAGTTTGAACATTTTGAGGGCTTGGTTAACTAGGATACCTTTCTCATGGGGTACAAATACTGTTACATGGTGCTTGACAGTTTTTAGTTTCCTGGTAGACTTCTGAAACATTCATAGTATAAGACATTTGGATTTATTAAAGGATTTTGCTAAATAATGAAGTCCTAAAAAGTATGTAGCATCTTATAACAGGGCACTGAAGTCTGTAACTTTAAATTCTTGATATGAAATTGATCTCTTCCCTTCATAGCTCTAGCTAATCAGTCCAATTGATTTTTGAATGGCTTAATGTCTTCAAACTTGCCAATTAGTATTTGTGAAGACTAATGTGTTAGTTTAACCCTTCACTTAAGTTAAACTAGCTGGTTTAAAGTCTCTTAAGTTCACCTGTGCATCAAAGTAATAGAGCAGTATAACTGTTTTGATTTAGTGGCTACTCAGCTAAATGTATGTGAAGATCTCCAATTAGTCCCCCCCTTAAAAAAAAGGGTTGGTAAATGATGCTATATTGCTATGGCTTGTCCTGTTTTGTGAATTGATGTCATCAATAACAGAACCATGCATTCCATGTATAACATACTTAGATTAGTAGTAGAACATCCCCTGAAATGGTGTCCAGTGATCAAAATATCTTCAAACTTGTTATATTTTTGTATACCTTTTTTTATGAACAACTTATTAGGTGGCATAGCTTGCTTTATTCACTATACTGTATGCTACCTCTTCCCCAGTGTGCTAGTCCTGTATATCACCTGCAGGCAGATAATTACTTTTAGACTTTTTACCACTGCTGACTTGAAGTTGTATCTGTAAATCCTTAGTCTGAAATAGCTGATTCTACAAGTCCTGAGTTCAGAAAACAGTAATAGTTGATATGCTGGCTAGTAAATTTTATTAACTTCAATGCGTTAAATTAGTAAGAGCTAGAATGAGAGAAAACTAATGTTTTATTCTTTCCTTTGAGTTGCTATGCAGTAAATGAAGTACCAATGTAACTTTGTCTCTTCACTTAATTACATTCTTTCTCCTAGCTTTGTACTCCATCATACTGTTCTGTGTCTTTCTGTGGATTCCCTTTGTCTATTTCTATTATGAAGAGAAGGAAGATGATGGCAACACATGCTCAGTAAGTTCACTGTAGCAAATGCACTAGTAGTGAAAACACAAAGGAATACAGGCAAAAATGAAAGCAAGAACCATTGTCTAACTTGAATACTACAATGTTAATAGCATTTCTAAGTCTGTTACTACAGTTCCTTTAAAATATTGAGGCAGCTCTTAACACTGTAGTCTAAGCAGTGTGGTCTCATGTGAAATGAAACTTCAGTGAGATAAGTAATTAGCATCTGTATTGCCATGAATTCTCTTTGCTGCATACAAATTCCTTCGAGCCTGATTTCATATACAGAAGGTTAAAACTTCTTACATTAGATTTTCCTTAGAATTAAAAACATGTATGAAAAGGTTTTTGAAGTAGAAGGTGGACAGATTATACTGAGAGAGACACTAAATTTGTGTATCTTCCTTGTAGCATTTGCATTTTTTTCTTCTAGTAGGCAGTAGTAATGTACCTGAAGCTAGTACTTGGTTATTTTTGTAATGCATTGATGAATTTTGATGTGCACGACATACCAAGAAATGCAGTAAATGCATGTCAGTAAGGTGCTAACTTCTCAAATTAAATGCTTCTCTCAATGAGTCTTTTATTTGTGATCACTTCCCCCTCTATTCAGTTCTAACTTTAACATGAGAAAAACTCAAAAATCTTATTACTAATGCTTTATATTATGTCTATGATTAGAAGTATTTTTTATTTGCACTGAACAAATGTACCCTGTCTTCTGGCCACAGCTGCTCAAGTGCATAGTTTGATGGAAGCATAATTCAGTGTAATTGTTCATAGCTCTCAAACTATGAGACTCTTCAAGAATAATGTATACTTACGACCTATCTAAAACTACTTATATGTTCTGTGGAGGTTCTTTTGTAGAACACCTGTTATGCTAAGTATGCTTTGCCATAACTTGTTGGATAAACGCCTTTTAGATTTATTTTATGTTAATATATTACCTTTCTCTTTAATACAGCAGGTTAAAACTGCACTCAAATATACTCTGGGGTTCATCACAATTTGTGCAGTTCTTCTCTTAATTGGGTAAGTATTTGTATTAAACATTAACAGGGCGTATACTAAATAGAACCCCAAACAGAATTTTGTTCTGTGCAAGATCAAAAAAATAGATTATGGTGCACTCAATCTGTATAATGAATATCTAGCTTAATCCCTATTAGGGTTTAAATATTCTAATAATTATGTACCTGAAAAATAAACGTTTAACTGGAAGCTAAAATAGTTTTCTTCATTGTGGAGGTACTCGTGCTTCTGCTTGATTGTGCAGTGTGAATGTCTACCAAGGATATGATGGCTGTGATACAGTTGTATTGATATCTGCGTACACAAGGAATAAAATAATTGTGCTCGTGTTTTTTGCTGCTATCAAATGCTTTTTTTGGACATCCCAAAACCGCTTTTAGGAATATGAATTGATGTTCAGTGTTCAGTACTTCACTAAATGGAAGTGTTCTGTGAAGGACACAAGTATAGTGTGGGGTTAACCACATAACGGTGCCTTGTATGGTGAATGTTTTGCGGGTACTTGTTTGAAAGGCAGGCATTACTGAAGTGGGTAACTTGTTTGCAGCAAGTGCTGTTATTCTGAAACTCTGAGCAGTATTACAAATTTAAGATCACTGTTAAGCATGACATGCACACCAATATTGAATGTTCCTAATGTATGCTGTGTCGTAAGCTTTTTGGCATTTTGACTGCAGCATTGAAGTTGGTAAAACTTACAAAATATATGCTAAAATTATCTATATCCAAGTACCGAAGTGTGAAGTAGAAACCAGAGTGAAATTAATGCTTCTAATTGTATACTGCCTTACTGGAATTTTCTAGAAATGTACCTTGTGTTCTATCAAAACTAAGTAGTATATCCTTTCAATTAAAATTTATGCATTTGCTATTATGAGAGACTAAAGGAATTTGAGTTAGCTTAATTATAATCTAGAAATATTACTAAAGCTTCTGACAAAAAGAGATTCTCTGACTGGTGGCTCACATCGTGGCGTATATATGCACTATATAATATATCCAGTTGAGACAATTTTGCAGTATCTACAGTAGCTGTCAGCTGAATCCGCAGTAGCTGTAAGCATGTTTGACCCTCGCTTCCAGTAAGATGGAACTTGATTCTTGACTTCCTCATTGTCTTCTGTGTTCTTAGGCTTGTTCTTTAAAGTCTTCACACCTTATAAATTACAGTGGCTTCCACAATCCCCCTCTGATACTGTGCCATATGACAGTGAGATGGACTTGCAAACCAGACAGTTGTAGTACTTGGCCTGGGACTAAGTTAGTTACTGAACAGTGCTTCTCCACAGGTATGGTCTTGAAACTCACTGATCAAAACAGCTGGAGTATTTGCTGCAGGGAGGCAGGACTGTGTTACTTATAGGTATTGTACTTACAGGTATTTCTGGGTTCTAACTGGAATAATTTTTCTGCTGTTGCACACATGAGGTTGCTTGTTTTCAAGATGATAATGATTAAATAGTAGCATCATCCTAAAACCCTTTGAATAGAAAAGCACCCTTGATACTTAAGATGCTGCTGCGGAAGAATATAATTCTTGTCTGTCCCCTTTAAGGGAAACTACAGTACTTAACATCTCTGTTTATAAGGAAGCAAATAAGGTGACTGTGCTGAAGAAAAATGTGAACTTTGGTTCTAGTGTAGTAGTAAATAGTGGGTGTAGTTGTTCATGTACGTTTGTTATGAAGAAGTTACTTATTTTGGTTAGCCAACTGACTGCACAGCAAGGGCAAAGAGCACCCTCAGAAGTCCCAGTGTGATAGGAAAGAGATAGAAGTGTTGGAGCTGAAGCTTCTACATGGATGGCCCAACTGAATGTGGTAGTGAAGACGAGTCTTGCAGTGCTGCCTATACAGTAGCAGATTTTCTTATTGGTGGTCGAGATCACACCAACATTAAAACAGACTGGAATTTTATGTACTGGATTTAATTTTAGGAGGCTAGTCTTAATGGACTAGAACACTCGTGCACACAGGTTACAATAGCAAGAGGAGTTGGGGTAATTCCCGTTAAGCGCCTAGCAGATAGTCTATCTTCTTGCGCTTACATGACTAGTGTTTTGTATTGAGACAACCTCTGTCCTGATTGATTTTTAGGAAGTAATCTGTATAATTGGAACAGGTCAATAAATAGCTCGGTTCCTTTAAAGACAGGTCTGCACAAGAAGTCCCTATCTCTTTCTTGGTCAGCAGTCCTCAAAGAAACTGTAAAAGTTGTGTTAAGCTTGCTATGTTGTTCTTACCCAGATGTTTACCTTGCCCCAATAGAGATCTATGTGACTATTTTGGGAAACATGGTATCTGTTTTGTGCCAGATGACCTTGGAGGTTTTTTCAAAGATGATAACACAGCTCAATCAGCAGGATTCTGTTGTGTAAATTGTTAGCAGGAGTAGTGTATTCTTGTTGTCTTCTGCACATTTTTGCCACACCTGAGGCTTTGTATGTCTGCAGTAGCACTCAAATGCTCTGCACACAAGTAACCTTGTGCAGAGTACCATTAAAAGCAAATTAATAGGATAAATTTGTACTGGGCTACTTGGAACTAATGTTTACTTGTAATGCCTTCCCCTTACAAACTATCTTCTTTGCTTGAATATGGTTTATTTACTCTAAATGTCATGTGCTGGAGCCAAGGGACTAGAGATACTACTGTCTATGTTAAGGCAAACTTATACAGTGTCTGGTTTGAACTAAAATGCTTGCTTTTGAGGCTAATGAATGTTTGGTTCAAAAAGGAATATTTCCCTGCCTGTTTGAAGGTAACCAGTTTAATTGCAATTTTCTAGAACTGTAGCTTTTAAAAAGCTATGATTATATGTCTAAATAGCCTATAAATAATTATGCAAATTATATTATAGCAAAATGTACTCTAGGGCAATTAGTTTAAATCTAGTGTGCTAGAAATTATTTTCCTAAGGATGATAGTTAATGGCACTCCTTGATTTAAGGATGAGACTTGGCCTATCTACACCTGTGTGTTATTAACCCTACCAAAAGTTAATATTTAAACTGTTTGTCTTGCATTTACTTCCTTGTTCTGGAGCCTAGCTACTGATCTAAATATTAATCGTAATATTCCCAGGATGTTTTTTTAAACAGCATAGTAGTTTGCTTCTATTCTTAAAATAACTGCAGTTACTCATTTCATTTGTGTCCAGAACTCTGTGTAAGAAATCACAGCTGAGCTTCTATGTTTGCTTGCACCAAGTTCGCAGCCACACCTGTAAAACCCTGCACTAGCACTTGTACTCTTTTTTTTCTGTAATAACTCTATGACCTGTATTGTCACAGTGATGACAGGTGAATGGAGTTACTTAGCATGGAAGCTTCTTAATCTGTTGATGGCTACTATGGCCTTCAGGCTGTGTTGACCATTTAATCAAAATAGCCAAGGCTTTTGCCAAATTTCTTCTTCTTTAGCGTGCATGAAGAATAGGCCTAAACTGCTGTGTGTTGTGCCGGTGCAATGATGGTCTGTGTTTTGGAGATACTCTGGGAGCATGGTCTGGATGCAGGTCTGTAGATGGCTAGGCATGCTAATTCTGTCTTGTTCTTTATGTGGCCTGTTAAGGTAGAGTCCAAAAAGTCTGTCCAAGTGGGCTAGTTAGCCTTCTGGCTACTAGTTGAGGGACCCTGTTCAGGATGGGAAAATTCCCAAGCATGCAGGAATCTTACCTGAATTTATAGCTCCTGCATTCCTTTTTGAGGCCCTTGATGCATGGAACTTGAGCAGGAGCAGAATCTGATGTCCATCTCCTTCAGTCAAGGTTTAGCTGAGTGTTAATTGAAGAGTGTGTATAATGGGTGCTGTGGCTTCTGCTCTGATTTGTGTCCTTTGACATGCTGGTTGTAGGTAGTGTCAGGAAAAAAACCCAAAAAACTCTTAAACCCTATTGCTGGTGGGGGTGGTGAAGGCAAGGAAATTAAGTATCAGGATGGTTTTTCATGTCACTTTTTCCCTGCATGTGGTCCATAGATAGCAAGTTTATATTGATGCTAAAATAAAAGAACTTGAGCTTGCTTAGTTTCCCAGTCTCCTATTTTAACTCCTTTTAGCAAATAAACCTGCAGTTAATTATATTGCTATCTCTTGTAAACAGAAATTTTGCCAAACTCTGTATTAATACCTGTGTCTTGATTTTTGCCTGGGTACTATTTTACAGGAAGAATTTCTACTAGAAGCAGATTAAAGGACAAAATCAATAATGGCAAGCATGGTTAACTTAAGTAAATGCTAGCCTTAATCTACTGGTTAGTCAAGAAGCTAGGAATCAAACACTTTTACAAGTTAAAATTTTAATCTTTAAAACTTAAGCTTTCCAGAGTTTGTGTTTGATCTTCATGTGATAAGTGCACACAGTTTAGCACCAACTTTTGAAATATATGCTTATGTTCTGTACTTGAAGCTTAAGGCATACTCCTGGAGGATGCATATTTGTTATTCACTGGTTTATTGGGACTTGAAGCAGGGATCTAATGATACACTCTTCTTTACGGAAGTCCATAAAAAATGCTCACAAGTATCTTTGGGATTTTGGGTTGGTTTCTTGTATTCTTTACCTAAAATGTTTCCCTCCAAATCTGACTTCCTTGTGACTTGAAGGTATTCTGGTTTATGCCTGAAAGCTATAGTTTCAGATTGGTATGGAGGTACTGGTTTTCCATCAGTAACAAAACTAGCTGGCTTGTCTATGGACATGCTGAAGAGTTACTGTTATTATTGGACTTTAGATGGCAGACTTGACAGGAAGAAGCTTCAGCTAGGGGACTGTTCAACATGACATTGTTCTGAGCACTCTTTGGTACTCTCTGCTTATTGGAATGTCAAAAATATTTAATTACATTCTCTGCAGTTCAGTTCTCTTGGCCAACTACAGAACAAGGAATGGAATGCAGCATATGTGTTGTTTTGGTTGTAATAATGGAAGATAAACATGCCCCTTTTATTAATGCTTGGTGTGGGAATCATTAACTGTTTTATTCTAGCTTCCAGAAGTGTGGATTTACAAGAGAATATGTTTCAGTTGATGCTTGAGCTTTTTTTTGGCTTTTGCTCCTCTGCATGCCTGTCAAACTAGGGTAGTAAATCAGATTAATACATCTTTTAATGATGCTTGAGTGTAGGGTCCTTACCTTTTGTTAGGATTGATAAATGGAAAATCACTTGTTCATTGACTGCAGACCTGACACTGCACAGACACATGAACTCTGCTGATCTAAATATAACATTTGACAGGAATGTGATTAAAATGAAACATTGCCTTCAGAATTTTATAAACCTAACATCATACAATTTTTCTTCAGGAATAAATGGCTTTCTGTTTTCTTGGAATTAGAATTCTTTTGATACTCTACTAGTAAGGATAAACAAAACTATTTTTTTTCTTTGTTACAGTGCCTTTGTTCCTTTGGATATTCCCAATAAGAAGAATTCCACAGAGTGGGAGAAAGTGAAACTCTTGTTCGAAGAGTTTGGAAGTAGTCGTAAGTTTGAGATTTCTGAGTTTTGCACAACTTGCTACTAACTTATTTTGGCATACTCATCATTGACTGAACAAGAAGACTAACTTCTGTGGTGACAGTTTTCTAACTTGACTTTAACTGCACACCTACACAAAATTTTTGCAATAGGATTGTTCTTTCTGTTCAGACAAAAAACCCACAAAAAACACATCTGTCTTTAAAGAGAGGAGACACTGGCAGTGTCTGCTTTCAGTACAGCCCCCGTTTGACAGCAAATATTCCAATGTTGTGTCCTATATTAGTAGTGGAGAGGGGAAAATACTTTTTTCTATGGAGTCTTTGTTTAACATAGCTTTTAAATGTTACTTGAATAATGAAGTTCCCTGTTTTTTAGGGTATGGTGAATCTGTATTTTGTTGTATGACAACTTTTGAGTGCTTACCTAGATAAATGTGGTACTGCTGTTCACTGTAAGAATGACTATGAAATGATTTTGCTTATTTAGACAGGAAAATCCTGTGTGTCTTATTTTTTCCCCCCTTTGTTCTCCTACTATTGTCCTCTTTAAATGTTTTGCTTGCATTTGTTTTACTGCTTTGCTAGGGCTGTAAAGAACTATTGTGAAGGCCAAACTCCCTGAAGTTGTATTTAACATTTAGCTTATGCAGTTCATGTGTTTAGCCGAGGTGTGCTTTCATAGCAAACGTGTGAAGAATGTGTTTTTACAGGTGAGCTAAGACACTTGCTGTCATTTTCCAAATGTTTCCAGAAAAGTGCTAACTAAATTTGTCTAACAAACGTTAACCCAAATGCGTAAGTGCTCTAATATTTGGGGTGTTGGTGGAAGAGAAGTTCAACATGGCTTGGCAACGTGCACTTGTAGGCCGGAAAGCCAACTGACTCCTGGGTGACATCAAAAGAAGCATGGCCAGCAAGTCAAGGGAGGCGATTCTGCCAGGCTACTCTGCTCTTGTGAGACCCCACCTGGAGTACTGTATTTGGCTCTGGAGTCCCCAGCATAAAACATGGATCTGTTAGTGTGTCTAGAGGAGGGCCACAAAGATGATCAGAGGGCTGCAGCACATCTTCTGTGAAGATGGGCTGGGAGGCTTGGGGTTTTTCAGCCTGGGGAAAGCTCCAGGGAGACCTTATAGCAGCCTTCCAGTACCTAAAGGGGGTCGCCGAGAAATCTGGAGAGGGACAGCTTACAAGGGCGTGTAATAATAGGATGAGGCAGAATGGCTTTAAACTGAAAGAGGGCGGATTTAGATTAGATATGAGGAAGAAATTATTTACTGTGAGGGTAGTGAGGCACTGGAACAAGTTGCCCAGAGTGCAGGTACCCCTGCCTATGGCAAGGAGGGTTGGAACCAGATGGTCTTTAAGGCCCCTTCCAACCCAAACCATTCAATGATTTTGATTTGTGCCTCATTCTTGCTATGTATCAGAGTATTGACTTCTGTCTGAATATTCTGGAATGTAATGCTACGAGCCTTGGTCAAGTTGCATTCTGCATTAGTCTAGGAATTTTGTACTCACTAGAAGTTCCTTGCAATGACACTTGCCAGCTCTATCAGCACTTGATGTATCCCTTCAGGGCCCATGAACTCAGTCAAGCTTCCTTAAGTATTCTCTAACCTGATCTTTTTCTACCAAGGGTACATCTTACTTTCAACCTTTCTCCCTGGTTTCCTGGGCCTGGGTTTCCTGAAGTCTGTTTTTGCTAGTAAAGACCAAGGCAAAGAAGGCATTCAGTACCTCAGACTCTTCCATGTCTTATGTCACCAGGGCCCCTGCCCCACTCAACAGCAGGCCCACGTTTTGCCTCATCTTCATCTGGTCACATATTCAAAGCTCTTCTTGTTGCCTTTTGACTGCACATCCTCACAGTCTTTCATGCTAATACACGCTGTGCTTTAAGCTGTGCTTGCAAGCATAGGAAATAGGGAAGACAAGTCCATAGCTCTTTTGTAATTTTGGCTGTTGGCCTGTTTGTGTTACTCTTGCTTCATAAGTATTCTGACAGCACAGAATAAAATGGTCCTTAAACTGTTTATACACGTAGTGACAATGGTTGAGCTGAGATGTAAGCTGATTTTTCTAGGCTACCTTGATATGGCTGTTAGTTAAATATGCAGTGCTCTACATGTCCTTGCTATGAAAGCATAGTATACTAATGCTTATTTTTAGTAAGACTTAATGATTAAGATGCTGGGTTGGGGTGTAGAAGTCTGGTTTTTAATTTCTGACTCTACCAGCATTCTCTTGTGAAGTTTAATTTCATAGGATAGTTGAGACTGAAGAGACGTCAGGTCATCTAGTCCAGTCTCCTGCAACAAAGAAGGCAGCTGTAAGGTCAGACCAGGTTGTACAGGGCTTTGTCAGCTAGCTCTTGAAAAAAACCAAAGGATGGATATTTCAGTGGAAAAAAACTTTTGCTCTTATCCAGTGTGGATAGGCACACTATCCATTGTCTCATGCTGAACTACTATGCACCACTGCAGAGCCTGGGCTCCACCTCCTTGATAAGCAGGCAAGCTGTATTAGGCCTCTCCAAAGCTGCCTGTGTTCCAGGTTGAGCAAGACTGGGTCCCTTAGCTTCTCTGCGAGGCCTATGCTCCAAGCTCTGACCAGTTCAGCTCTCCCCTTAACTTGCTCAGTTTTATCTGTCTTGCCTGTAGTGGTAACCTTAAAACTGGTTGCAGTATTCCCGATATGGTCCCTTCTCTTCATAGATGGGCACGCTCCTGTTGCTGCAGCCCAGGATGCTGTTGGACTACCATGCTGCCAGGGCACACTGCTTTCTTCTCTTCAGCTTGCTGTCTGCAAAGACACCCCCCCCCCCCCCCCCCGTTTGGTGTTTTTTGTTGTTTTTTTTTCTAGAGCTATTCCACAGCCATCAAGTCTCTGGTCAGTGTTGTTGCTAAAGTTCTCTTGTGTTCCAGATGCTGGAGAAATGAGGACAAAACTCCTGCCTGTTGTCTTTTCTTGTACATGTTATCCTGTTCCTATATTAACTTAACATTTTCATTTGTCTTTCTGCAGTTAACCCAAGAAAAACAAAGATCTTAATTTTAGATGTATGTTCTATGTCTGTTCGGTTTGTAGTGGGATTGCAAACTCATCTGCTGAGGCAGAACCTGATAATATACTTCTGGTGTACAATTACCCATTTTTCAGCCAGTTAGTTTCTTTGTGTTTCATTGAACATAGTTCAACATTTATTAAATGGATGTTAAATACTGGTTTCAAAGACAAGTGCAGGAGGATAATCAAATGTGTTGAAGTACATTGTGTGATACGTTGGAAATAGTGGTCACTTACATGTGAGGCTTTTCCCCTAAACTTGAACACAAGTAAAATTTTCACAAGCACTAAAAGAGAAATGGTGCTAGGTTGTGTGTTTTTTGTTTGTTGAGTTGGGTTTTTCCAGTTTTAAACATGGCTGTAGTATGATGCTTATGAACATATTGCTGTGAGGTTTGGCAAAGTTGTTTGGTATTACCTAGCAAATTTGAGCTGCAAAGTTGGATTTCGTTGTGCTATTGTACTAGCTTTTGATATTTTTGGAAGGAGGCCTATAGGGTTGGTCAGAAGAAAGATGCAGCTTCCCATAGAGGATAACCATAACAAGATTTCTCAGTTTGTGAGTGCCTGATGCTATGTTCAGGAAAAGGGATGGAGACCAGGTAATGAATGGAAACTGGCTGATAATTCTGTGTGAGTAGAAATAAATTTTTTGTGCTCTAAATCCTTGAATTGACTGGAGGGGAGGACAGGACATAGGGAGAACACTAAGTAGCTGAACTATTATGGCTGGGTGTAAAGTTGGACTTGGTTGCTTAAAGTTAATTTTATAATATAAAAAAAATATGCTTGTCAAAAAATAAAAAGCAACTGTTTAACCAAAAAAGTTTGCCATGTTATGTCCTGCATGGTGAGGTTAGGGACAGGACTGTTGTAAAAAAAAAAAATAAAATAATGCAGGAGGATTCTGGGAGTTTGTTGCCTTTGGGGATGAGTTTTTTAACACTTTTCTTCTACTATCCCTTTTCATGTCTAGAGTGATAGTAAGGCTACAGTAACTACTTAATCCCCTGACCTTTTTCCAGTTTGTACATCTGGGTGTATATCAGGGGTCCTCAAACTTTTTAACCAGGGGGCCGGCGTGCGGATGAAGTGGCAGAAGTCATCTGTGGCTGCTTGGTTTTCCCCCCCCGCAACCCCTGGCGGGGGGGAGGGTCTGTAAATACCGGAGGCCGGATTAAGGACCCTGGGGGGATGTATCTGGCCCATGGGCCGTAGTTTGAGGACCTCTGTTGTATATGATCTGAGTGAAGCTGAAGCATGCAGTCTGGCTTGTTTGGTTGTTACAGGATCCATGCTTGCCCTGATTCCTCTGGATAGTGCTTTATTACGAGAAATCAGGTGATAAACAAAACAAAGATGAACTGTCCAGAACGCATATGTAAATTGAGAGAATTATAACAATACCCTGTGGAGGCCAGAAATAAGTCAAGAGGCATTATACTGCTATGGGAGCAAGTTCATGGTGTCTAGTCAACCATTTGAATGCAACATTTGGGAACTTGTAGCAAAGGCGAGATGACTGTCCTGCTTCTTGGAGTATTGGTGGAGGATCTGCTCCCGATGAAAACCTATGCTAGGTGAATTTTCATCTGAGTTGTTATGACTGGTAACCATGTCTTTTTTTTTTTTTTTTTTTTTCTTCATTCTAATTAACTTAAATACTTCAAGAAACCAGTTCAGGAAGAAATGTTCTTATATCTCTAGGAGTTTTCAACAGGCTTTTTTTTTTTTTCTTTTTTTCCCCCAGATGGCTTGACTGCTCTTTCATTTTCCATTAGTTCCTTGACTGTGATTGGAATGCTGGCAGCTATCACTTACACAGTAAGTTGTTATGCAAATGTTTCAGCTTTTTACATTTATGATATTTGCACTTATCATGGGCTATACCTGTACAGAAGACTGTGATCATGCTAAATAGCTTCTACAACAGTATCTTCTGGCTCTGAATTTTCATGGTTTGAAACACTACTTTTAATTTCTTGGAATGAGAGGAACTTTTTTTACTGTGAGTTTAAGAACCACTGTTTCAGTACTCGAGTACAGATCAGACTTAATTTCAATGTGTTTCTCAAGGGGAGATCACATTATTCCTTATGGCTTGTAACACATTCACTGGCTCCGTCTGGTTTTAAGCCTTTGTCTCTTTCCCTGTGCAGCAGTGGAAAACTAAATATTGCTTGTTTTATTCACTGAATGATGGCACAACCTAGACTTAGTCTGGTCAGTCTATAATACTGAATGTAACCCTTGATACAACTCTTCTACGTGTTTAGTTTTATCTTTGCAGAGCTTGGCAATGAAAAGTCTGGCAGAATAACTTGATTTGTAAAGTACACAATGTTCTCTATCATAACTTTCCCTTTTTGTAAAAAGCTGTTCTTCATTCAAGAAATGAAAAAGCAATGTCTTTAACAGAGCATTGCTTCACAGTTCTGTTTCTAGAATTTGAGTAAGGGTAAATATCCATGCATGTCAGGATTCAGTTTTAAGTATGAAAAATCTTCTGTGATGTGTGCCTTTTAATCAAGAGTACCAAAAAAGTTAAAAGCAAATGGTTTGAAACTGCTTAGAGGCTTGCTTTTTAAAGCCTTGGAAGTATTTTTGTTAGTCCTAGGCATGCAACTAAACTGCTGCAGTTCCTTCTGTAGCTTAGAAGGATTTGAAAGTGTTCATTCTGTAACTGATTATAAATCATGATTATGGTTATGTTAGTTCAACTGCTTGACTCCTGCTTTTATGTTCAAAGGAGAGGAACCATTTTAACTTTTTACCTTTCGGCCAACATTTGATGTTTGTGTTTTCACTTGGTTTTTCCAATCTGTTCTATTTCTTCAGTCACTGAATAATCAGTCTGTGTAATGCATGTATTAACTTGTCATCAAGGTAAAATTTTCCAACTAAGGTGAAACATCAAAGCTTAAGATAGCTGCAGACAAAGCTTTAAAACTTGTCAGTAAATGATGTTTTCCTGATAGGTTTTAATCTTTAACTCAATGTCCTTGCTGAAATAACTTTCTCTTCCATTGCAGCCTGACTGTAACATAGTAAAGTTATTTCCATGTAGCTTTGCTAGTAAATTCTTAAGTGGCACCATAACAATAGCTCATGCAATACGCTATTTTGAAGCCTTGCTAGCCGAGGAAATGTTTTGTGGTAGCTTGCTGTCAGGCAAAGGATAATGGATAATATTATCATAGACTAAGGATATAAGAGAAGGGTATTCTATTAATAACTGGGTAAGGGGGTAAAGTACCTGCTAAATATACATTTAGACTCTTAAACCTAAATTGAGTAACGAGCATAGCTGATGGTTTTCTGTCTCTATACTAGTGACTTCAGCTGGTCTAAGTTAGAGCGGGATGATGGGAGGCAACTCGGTACAGGTTCTTAGATGTGTCAGAACACTGATAGCTCAGTGGCTGTCAGGCTCTGCAGTAGGTAGGAGAGCAATTCGGTGGATCAACTAGTAGGTATCTCATGTGAGCTGAATTGCTCTCAGTCCCATTGACTAAGTGCTTTAACTTGACCCAAATTATTTATTATTTTAAGCTTTTTCTGATGGACATGGTTCACTAGATCATCCAGGCTGTATAGCTGCCATCTAGATTGTATGCTTGTCAAAAAAGATCCAGACCTTTGCTTAGCCTGTAATAATATGTCAGCTTTTAAAATTGTTCCCCATAATCATGGATGGAAAGATTATACTCTTGTGCAGTTACATTACTGCAGAGCACATGTAGTGTTTTTTAGCTTCCTTGAGACTATAATTTAGAAGCAACTCATCAGCTGGGAGAACATCCTCAGTATTTTCTTCAAGCAGCTACCCAAGTATGGGTTTTTAACTCTTAGTAAGCATCTAAAATGCAAGATTGTCTTATTTTGCAGAAATTTATTGCTGACTGAAATGTAAACAGTTTGGAAGTTCTGTAACTTATTGCTAATATTCCTTACTTACAATGTTACTTCCCTATTTATTTTTGAGTATGGATTGGTTGTAAGCACCATTCAGCCGAGTATCACAATATGCTTCTGTCCTCAAAACTAGCTGAACCTGGAAATATGTGACTTGCATTTAATGTTCAGTAACTGCAGTGTGCTGTGTTTGTCTGTCTGTGTGCTTTCTCAGATGAAGACAACACCTCTGTCCTCAGTGTTGTTGCCTTAGTCTTGCTGTATTTAGGACTTGTACAGATACTGGATGGTAACTAAGGTGAAACATCAAGCATAAGAACTAAAATAGCCTGCTCTGAATGCCTTAATTATAAGGTTTTAGTCTAATTTTTTGCTTTGAAAACTTCAACCAAACTGTCGGTGCAAATTCCTGGGCATGGAATTCATATTTACTTTTAACTGCTGTATTTGATCTGTTCTGAAACTATCCCTTCTGTTTTATGGTAGGTGTTAGGGCAGGGTGGGAGAAATGGAGGAGCTATTTCACAAAAGTTCTAGGGATGAGTTCACACAGAAAGTGGTCATGGTCCACCTTGGATATGAGACTGGGTTTTTTTGTCATGTTTGCAGGCAATCGTAGAATCTTATGCTGACACAGGGAGCTGGCTTTGATACGTGTGTGGACTAAAGTACAAATGTGTCATGGAGAATGAAAACCACTTAAGGTCTGTGCTCAAAGTTGGAGGAGGAATAGATTATTTCTTTTTGTGCTGCAGTGCTTTTGTAACACTTTGCCTGCTGCCAGTGGTGGTCAGGCTTCCATATGAGCAATGCTGTTCTCATGGTCTGAATTGCAAGTGTGACCTCGATAGCATGTGGATGCCATGTACCTGCATTTCAGTTTATGCTGTTGGCTGGGTTTTTCCCGGTATGACTTAATGCAGAAGTTACTTCAGCAGTGAAAAGTTCCTGGTCTGTCACACTTCTCTAAGCCTTAGGGAGAGACTGGCCCAGAGTATGGCCTCTGTCTACAAGTTTGAATTACTCCACCCCCTTTGACTAGGAGGAGGAGAAGCATGATTCTGGAAGGGGTAACTGTTTGTCTCTTGGTAACTTCCCACTTCTCTGCGTTGTGGATTTTTTGCTGTTAGTCTTCTATAATAAAAAAATAATCACCTAGATAAGACAAAAGCATTAGTGCATGGGCAAGTCTTTAATGCTTGCCTCTGACTTCAGACATCTGATAAGTAGTTAGGCTCCTGTATTTTTCAGCCAGCCTTCTGCATACCTGTTAAAATGTTTGTCCCAGTTTCTAAAAGTGGGAGGCATTTGTGCTTAGTCATCAAACCACTAATAATAGGTAATTGGTGGTAGATTATTTTTTAAGCACAAAAAGAGAATAGCTTTATATAAGGGTGAACACAGGAACAAAGATACTTCAAAATCTTCCACAAATGCTTAGCAGATGATGGGGAAAAAAGGGTAGAGAGAATAGATGAGGAACACAATGTGTGGTATCTGAGTTACCTTGTCTCTGAAGAGAAGTGATCTCAGATCTTTGGTTTATACTAGTTAAGAGCTGAGGATTCATACTAGACATAACTGATTTTTTTTTTTGTTATATTCCCCTGACATCTGAATATTCTCAGGATGTTCCCATTGCCAGCATTGCAATTGTATTGTTTAAGGGGAGTTAAGAATGGGAGTATCTGTTCTTCTGTACACTCATATTCACCCCTTTTAAAGAAAAAAAAAAACTTTCTAAATGAGCATCTAGTGAAGGTCGTATTGTAATAAGTGACATGTTAGCAAGTACTTTCATACCTAATTAATAATGATTTTATGTTGAAAGCCTTCTACTTCAACATAAAATCCGAAAGTAAATAGGAATGCTGTGCCTGCACTGACTGCAATTGACTGAGTTCCTCTTGAAATGTTATTTGTGGAAGACTACCATGAAACAGATGAATCGAGTGATTCTATTTAAGTTGCTTGGTGCACAATTTATCCATTCTACAATTAGTCAAACATATGTTAACAATACTGCTTTGTGTGTAGCCTTGAGTGTGAAGAATTAGATTATGGCTGTTCTAAAACTGCACTTCCGCATTGTGGTAATATACAATACTGTGAGAAGTTGGGTAAAAGAAGCTTTGGCACTGACAGCAGGCAGCCTTGAATTTGAGTAGATACTGAGAGCAAAAGCTTACTTTTGTATGTATGTGCTCCTAGGATTTCTCTGTGAAAGCATATTCTGCTTCCACAGGAGGAGGGATGCAGGGGGGTGGTGTTCTTTGGATTGTAAATGGCTAAAGTTTAAATTATAGAACTAACAAATTTACCCCAGTGACTAATGTAGTTAAAATCTATTTTTAAGGCATATCATTGGCATCAATCCAGTGTTCTGGGCCTCTCGAGGCCCAGGCTGATTTCATGTATTACTCTGATATACGTTGTGAGCTATTCGTGCAACGAAGAACAGACTACTTATCAGACCACACGATATTGTAACATTTGGCATGTTTGTTTGGTGTTTTTTTTTGGGGGGGGGAGGTGGCGTTCAGGGACAATACAAATCAAAGTGGTGTGCTGGACCAGAGTTGCTGACAGCTGAGGACTTGTGTTATTGAGTATGATGGAAAGGTAGATAACACTACAGTTCAACACAGCTATCATTATGTTAGCCTGCTGGTTTTCATTTTCTGTGGCTTGAAACCTCAAAATCGGATCACTAAGTTTGACCTAGTGATACATGTAGAGACAAGCTGCTCTTGTAGTTTGAGTAAAAATGCAGAATTTTGCTGTTGAGTTGTGAGCTTCTCCCCAGCTTCTGAATGGGGTAGCATGAAATAACATTGTTAGAACTGAAGAAATAAAACTTATTTGATATGAAAAAACTGAGTTCCTCATTTTCTGTGAAGTATTAATTATGAATTTGGGGAGAGATTAGCAATACATACTGAACTTGAAAGCTTCTCATCCCACAAGATAAATCACGGGGAGAGTAATAACATAGAAATTACCATATTAAGGGGTTAATGTAAAAGTTGCTTCTCCCAGGGAAGGTCAGGGCTTCCTCAGAACTTCTTTCAGTGATGACTTAATACAGAAGATGGTGTATGGTTTTGCAGATGCTCTTGGTTAAAAACAAGAGTTATTTTAAGAATTAACTTTGAATTCAAATTTCATGCTTGCTATGAAATATTTCAGGAGTCAACAGCTAATATTTGACTAAAGAAGCAAATTAAATGTTATGTGGCATTTCTTAACACCATGTCATTCAAATGAGAATAGAAATGAGATGCAAGGAAGATAATTGAAGGGAAGTGAAAGGAGTGTTTAGAGAGAGGCTTTGAACTCTACACTTTAAGCAGAAAATAAATTGGCTTGTTCTGTTTAGCTCTCCATGTGATGACACTTGGGACCGACCTGCAGACTGTGGCAACTGGTTTCTCTGGACCTGTAACAGTGTCCGACTGTGGGCTGTGCGGTTCTTGAGTCTGAACTTTTTTCAGTAGTGTTAGCCTTCTACAGGAAAGAGTTTCTCTAATACTTGATTGCAAGGGAAGGTGAAAAAGGTATTTAGCATGAGGCTAAAAATTTTGAAGGTAGTGTATAAGCATAAACTAGAGCAGACATCTTAGTAGTTTGACATGTTGCATTTCCTTGCCGAGTACACTGAAGAGTAATCTTCTATTGACATTAACTGGCACTTTGAAGACTGGGAAGGAGGGGAGAAAGATGCAACTAGGGAAGATTTATAGTCTAGATTTCTAACTTTTCAAGGGGAAGTAATAGTGGTTTTACGAAAAGTATAGATGAAGTCTGCAAATTTTCGCGATAGAGATGTTTATTACTGATGAGCTTAAGGTATCACTTTAACAAGTACACACAATGTTTAAATGGGTAACATTGTTTAGCCTTACTTCTTGGTATGTCTCAGTTTTCATCAGAAGCCTGAATTGGTAGTTGCTTTTTGGTTTTAAGCTTTAGTAACAGTCTACTTTGTTGGCATTTATGTAATGCGTAACTGAAGTACAGTACTTGATATTTAAAATTGTTTTGTAAGAAATGTGAACAAGGGATCCTCAGGGGGGCTCTGCAAATCCATGACCTTGATGATTTATAGTGACAGATTTCCATGTCTATAAACGTGGGTTATAACAAGAAGATTATGAATCAGGGCTGCAGTGCTGGTTTTGGCTGGGGTAGAGTTGGAAACAGTTTCACAGATGATGTAGTTTGCATCTATTCTTTCCATTAATGTGTTTTGCATTGAAATGGTTTTGCATTGCCTTAGGTATTAATACAATAGTTGCTGTCAGCTCCAGATTGCTATTTGAATTCAGGGCAGAATAACATATTACTCACAATGGTAGGCAGATTAATTTTTGAGTGATCTTGTGCATCTCATTTAGCATGTCCTTGAAGGATGATTATAACTGGTGCTGTAATTTTTCCAAACATCTAATAATTATTACCTGATTTCTTAAACTGTAAAGTGATGCTTTTTCCTCCATCATGAAAGAGGTGATGTTACAAAGCTCAGTTTGTTTAATGACAGATTTAATGAACTTTTCACGCCTAAAGTTTGTCCAGAGTATGATTTACTTTTCTTACAGTTGACTTAAGAGCAAAGCAGCTAAAGCCTCTTTATCTGTCTAACCTTAAAAGCACTCCTTTATGACTGACTTTTAAAATAGACATCAGTTATTAAGAAATCCAGAAGTTAGTAGCATTCATTGCCATTACCACTTCATCACTTCAACGTCAGTTCTTAAATATTTAAAGGAAATGTGGTTATTTGATTATGTTCACTTCTCCATGAAGCAGTAAATACCCAACCCAGCAAACCAATTTGAGTGTTCTTTGTTTTAACAGCCTGATTCCTACTGCACTCTTGGACACCTGTAGATATTAAACTGCTGGATCAATGATAGCTTTGTACTTTTGAGATTTTTAAAGCTGCAGCTTCAAAGGAGATTAAGCTTTTCTTTGGTTGTTCTTCTAAACTTGATGGAGCAATGCAGATGATGGCAACTGGGCAAAACAGTTAAGCTCATTGTTAAACGTAGACAGTTAACTTTTTACGGACGATAACTCCAGCAAACACAGGTTTTGTGTGTAGTGGAACAACTGTAGTGTAGAGGCTGTCATACTTGTTTTCTGCATCTTAAAAGCCTTGACTCTGCTTTGTTGGTTGTTTTTAATTTTTGTTCACGTAAACACTGACAAATAAGTGAGACAATCTGTGAATCTGTATGGTGGAGAGAGAACATTAATATGAAAAGTCAAGGTGAATGTGTAGCAAGATACATGTTGGAGAAATGGATAAGCAAGTACTCAATGCATTGTTCATGTTGTACATAACAGATCATGCAAGAAATGCCATACAGAACATACCAGTTCAGTTTGGTCAGTCTTTTCAAGCTTTGAGATATAGGGTTTTTTTGTTTGTTTATAGCAATGATATTCAAACATGTTGTTATAGCTATGACAATTGAATACTAAAACTTCCCATAAAAGAACCAAGATTTTACTACTTGGTATATTGAATGATTTTCCAAACTGTATGGCATGAGCTTTTAAAAAAAAAAACAACAAACCAAACAACACACAAAAAAACAACTGTCCATGAGATGGTCTACCATCTTCAGATGCTTTTAGGAGGCTTTCTGCTTTGCTCTTCACAATTTAGGGAGGATGTGTGAACCACTGTCACAGTTTACCATGCTTAATGGTGTTCTGGAAATAAGATTCTTTAATTCTAACTTTTATGTTTAGAATGGTAGTAGGTGTAGATAACCAGGTTTCTTTAATGTGAGAAAGCAGATGATTATTACTTGTAGAGTCAGATTACTTTTCAAGAAAACTGTGCAGTCTAGGTGCATGGAGGAGAAAGGTACAGTTTAAAGAAAGGTGGAGTCCTAGTTCTTCTTACACAAGCTCAGAAGTTTTGCGTGTGTTGAGATTACTGAATTGGACTAGCTTACTTGCTCAATCAGAAGCAATGCTAACAAGAGTACATTGTATACATATGAAATGTATACATATGAACAAAAAATATTCAGTACAGGCAACTGAACTATATAAATTGCTAAAGGGATAGAAGGTATCATAACATGACTTCCCTCATGCTTAGTCTAAATCAAATAAAAAGCTATTTAGGCTATGGATACAAAAAGTCTCTTCTATATATCAATGTCGGACAATGAGATTGAAAAAGACTTGAATTGTATTTCTTTAAAGCACTACGTATCATGGAGTTTAGCTGTTTTTAACTTGAATAGATGTATTTTTGATCGCCGTCTAATTCGTAGAATTGAAAATTTTGTCTTTTCATGGTCACACTTTCCGATGAAATCTTTAAGCAAGCTTCTGTAAGAAAATAGGAATGTCAATATTTAAAGCTGTGGGCATTTCTAACGGCTTTTATACAGCGATACAGCAAGGCCTCTCATTCGTTTCTTTCACGTGACGTCGCTAGAGGGCAGTGCTACGCAAGAAATGTTTGTCAGTATTAACTTTTACGCTTTCTGCACAAGATGTATATATACACCTTCTTAAGACACCTCAGTGACAACACTTAAAAGCCACATGCTTGATATATGGACCTCTAAAAATAAATGGAATGGGGAGTCTTCCTGCTAAGCTACGCAAGTACTTTCTGCTAATTTCTTGAAATCACAGGTTTAATTTTTAAATGTCTTTAACCAGAAAAGGTTGCTAAACTACTTTCAGTTATGGTGCTGGTTGTGTACCAAACTGATCAGAAAACTTACATGTTCTGTTTGATCTCTGACAAGGAGAGATTATCCTTTTTGGCCACAAGTTAGACTGTCTTATTAGCACAACATAGCAGATGTAGAAAGTGAAACATAATTAACTTCTAGTTAAACTACAATGCCAGCTGGCTTCAGGTTTTTTGTAGTAGGTGTTGAAAGTTAACTTTAACTCCTTTGTAAAGGCATTTGCTATATTAAGTTCAATGTGGGTTTTTTCTGTATTCCTCATGACTGATCTGTGTGCTTATGGCTGATGTGGTTGATAATTAGCTGTTCCCACTGTAATAATACACTCTTTTCAGTGGAACTCTTTGGTAGCTTGTACAACTTAAAAATGTTAAACTACCAGTTATGGTTCTCAGTGGAAAACCTTTCTGGATCATTTTAATACTGAAGGGTTTGTCCCTGATATAGATACTTGCTGCAACTTCTGTGAAATGTGATTTTACAACTTGTCTCAAGGTCACTTGTTTTCTAACCTCTGCTTATGAGTGACTATTAACATACTCGGCCATTAATAAGAAAGACTATTGCCTTTACTAGCCATGGGCTAGGAATTCAGACAGTCTGAAATGTTGTAAGCTGCTGAGTCTGCAAGAGACCAAAGGATCAGAACAGCAACTCTTTCTTCTAAATCTTAGCTTTGGAATGACAGGAGAATAGCTGGATCTGCTGCGGACAGGATGGGAAGGAAAAAGACACAAGAGAAATGAAGATGAAGTAAACTGGAAGCAATGCTCGTGTAGTCCCTCTTGAAGTACTTCAGTGCTCTGTCTGTAGTACAGGGTATATTTGGGTTCAGTGGCATGCTGAGAGAATGGCTGGGGTGTATGCTTCTCACTGTTCTTCAATGCCTACTGATACTGCATGACCAGTATTAAACTAAGTGTTGCTTTCATGTGAGTTACAGGCTTCTGCTTTACTGATGACAGATTTCCTTGCAAATTCCTGTCTCAGGCCAAGCTACCACTTCTGTGAATAGCAAATAAGGAAGAAGTCTTAAGAAGTTTTAGACTGTTCTTTTTATAGGCTAGGTAAGCTGGGGTTTCTGTTGCTTTAAGTTGTTCTAGGTGTTTTCCTCTTCTCCTTTAGACTAGAAGGCCACCTAATTCAAGAAATATATGAAGTATAAATATGAACTTCATCCACCCAGGGATTATCTGTATTGCCTCTGGGCAGACTCTCAAATTGGAATGATGCACCTGCTCAGGGATGATACCTCTTAATTTGTATTTACTAGGTAGTGAGCTCTTGGGGTTTGGCTTTCTAGCACTTGAGCTAACTGCTAGGGGGTGATTTCTTATATGGATCACCTGTGAGAATTCTAGATAGGGGAATCTTCACTAAAATAAGTTGTTCTAACTATAAATATAGATTAATTTTTTGTACTGTAAAACAGTTTCAATGAAACTGATCAGTAACAGCAGAGACAGCAGCTGGAGACTTTAAAGCCCTAACCTTGCAGTGTATATTATCAGATACTAGCCTGCACAGTTAGTGTTTAGTACTATGTTAACTTAATTTTGAAGAACCTATATGGAAGAAAACCCCGATGTATGCCCTAATTGCCTATTACACTTGGATAACTGTTTTTACTCCTCAGTGCAGTGCCTCTTATCTGTCTTAATGCTTCTATGCAAAGACTGTCTAAAAACAAGCCCTGGAAACTGTTGTTTCAGTGGGGTAAACATGTCAAGATTTAATTGTTTTTTTCAAAGCTAATGTATATACATTAACTTGTCTTAATTACTTTAAAGGCTTTTCTGATCTTTTTTTATTCATATTCCAAATTTTGAACCAACAGTTGGTTTCAGGGGTGAGCTTTCTCTTGGTTTTACTGAACAGCTTTGGTTTTCTTGTACTATCTTTGATACATTGCTTTTCTGAGCTGCAGATGCCCAAAATAATAGCCCATTGAGTAACTTAACACTTGCACTAACCCAGGGGTTTGAAACTTTGTTCGGGACAGCCTGGAAGTTGTACATCAGCCTGAACGGACATGTAGCTCTGAAACTGAACTAATACAGCTTCTGTTCAGACCTGTGACACATCACATGACTCATCTTTCTGCCCCTCATTCTGTACATTGATGTCTTGAAGGACCAGTGTGGCTTTTTCCCCCGCTGATGATGGGGAGCTTGCTTGGATAATCATCTGACTATTATCATTTTTTGTATTCAAGGAAAGAACTTGAACTGCCTTCATCATTAGAGCGAGCTTGATGCTCAAATATGTAATTCACATCAGTGAAAACAGCAAAACAATGCATCACTTAAAGAGTTGCAGTTTGCTTTGTAGAAATTTAGATTTAGAAGATTTAAACTCTGAGTTTTATGCCTTAACTATTTCTGTTGAGTAAATACTTGGTATCTGTTAGTTGATGGTAGCTATTTGAAGAACAGGTGGAAGCCTCTGCTTAATAATGAAATCAAATTGCTTCTAAGCTTAGGTTTATAAAATTGTGTAGAGCTGTTGTTCTAGCAATGTTTCATTATGTGTTTCTACATACTGAATTGGTTTTTGGCTCTGGCAAGAAACGCTTTTGGTTCCACAGAGGGACCTTGAATAGATTGGAGCATGTGTTCCAGTTACGAAATTGGATGGTGTTTGTACTTTCACCTAAATTCCAGAGTTATGCTTCAAGTAGTCAGACCTGAATGAGCTCGTTGGGGTCAATATGGGCTCAATACTTCTCGGTCTTCATAAATGATCTGGGTGATGGAGTTGAGTATGTAGTCATATAGTTTGAGAATGGTATCAAACTGGGAGAAGTAGATAGAACAGAATGAAGAACCACTGTAGAGACATTGACAGGTGGAAAGTTTAGGCCAATAAGAATGGCATCAGGTTTAGCAGATGTTAAGGCCTTCTCTTGGAGTGGACTAATTCCAAGCAACAGTTTGTTCTGGAGTCTGTCTGGGAGATGGCTCTGAAAAGGACATGGAAGTCATAGTGGACAGCAAGCCGAGCGTGAGCCAGCAATGTGCCCTGCAGGAGAACGGCAGAGTCCTGGGTGTACATCAGCAAGAGCATAGCTAGTAGATCAAGGGACACAATTTCATTGTACTTGGCACTTCCAAAGCAGCACCTGGGAATGCTGTGTCTGGTTTTGGTCCCCCAGTTTGTTTGGGAAACTGTACAGGCTCCAGTGGAGGCTTGTGAAAGTGAATAGAGAATTGGAGAACACAACCCATAAAGAAAAGGTTGAAGTAATTCTTTCTTCAGCCTAGAGAAGAGGATGACTGGAGGAGACTGTTTCTTAGCTCCTGTAGATAGCAGAATAGCTTAGTGCTCTCAAAGGAGATAGTCTAAAGGGAGAACTGAGCCATGTCTGTGGACGGAGTTGTAAAGTCCAGCCTAAGGTAAATTCTTTTTTCTTACCTAAAGTAGTTAATCTTGTAGTAGAGACCCTTCTGTGGTTGTATAGATGTGTTCAAACCAGAATTTCTAGAATGTCTTAGTGAAAGCATGGAATTTCATTGCCATCGCTAGTCTGTGATAAGAGATGTCTCTCTTACAGTGTTTTTTTTTTTTTTTTGCTTTAAAAGCTATTTAACATTGGGACTGAAATTGCCAGTTACCTTTTGTAGCTAAAAAAAAAAAAAAAAAGTTTAACTCAATTTGGAACAGTCTGTAAGCAGTGCTGCTGCTAAGTTCTTTTAACTGTATTTTTGGGTGACAAATGGGGTTATGTTAGTTGGGAAGCCTTGAAATGCTGAGCAGATAGCTAATAGCCTACCTTGTTATCTGGGATTTGATGGTAAAACCAAATCTAATGCTTTATAGCTACGCAAAAAAGTCATGTAGTGCAAGTTTTCAAAGATCTAGCTGAATGTCTTGACTAATATATACTTCAAGAAATAGTTAAGAAAATACTGTTCTCCTACCCTTACTTAAATGCTTTGAAGTGACTTAACAGGTACCACTGTTTCCTTGAGTTTGAAGCCTGTTGACACACATGCTGTCTGCTTGTGGAACTTAACTGATGCCATTCCAACAATTTACTGGTAATTGTTACTCTGAACACAAGAAGCCCAATTCCACAGTAAGCGAACAAGGCTATCAGACTGCTAAACTTCTGTTTCATGCTTTCATAGCCTAATACTTGGGGGAATGTTTCTTTAAATCATGGAATACTGTTGCTTGCAGACTGAAACTGAAGTTTGTGGGCTTAGTGTCCGATATAAATTTAAATAAATAACCATTTTAATATAGTTAATGTGGCTTTGGGCTACAGTAATAGTACATAAGACCCCTTTGTTAAAGGAACTTAGATAGGGGTATTGGTGGCAGAGTATGTGGCATTGTGAAAAATACACGAAAAAAAATGGACAGTGTCTTGCTTTGAGTACAATGCATGAGACACTTTAAGTAGGTTCTTAAGGAGGTCAAGCAAAGTCTGGTGTACAGAAAGCTCATGTGATCTGATAGCATGTATGGTGACACTTGTAATACACTAGCATTTGTGTTAAATATATTCTCAGGATGAAATGTAAAGCTGTACTCGAAGGAGCAAGTGGTATTTCTGTGGAAAATCTAGAAAACTGCTCATTTCTGAAGTTAGGAAATATTCAGATATCAAGCATTCTAGTAAAAATGTATGTGTTAATTGTGATTAAGAGAATGAAAAGTAGAACCTTCCTGCTGAGCTCTGCACAAAGAATAACCTGTCACCAACAACCTCCCACCTACGGTGAAAAAAATAAAAAGCCAGTAGCTAAAGTCTCTAAACTGCTTGGAGGAACTTCTGACCTGGGCCTAGATCTGTAACACTCAGGACAGCTTGGAGGAAATAGTGGAGTTTTCTTTACCTTGCCTCTGGTATCCATTGGTGGTTATGTTGGTGGAAAGCTTACAGACTCAATGGAATAAATCTAGGCATAATGTTGATACAGAAGCTGGCAAAAACTTTGAATGGTGTAGGATTTATAACTAGGAGTAAATGCTAACAAAATTATGAATGTGAATGGCTATCTAAGCAGTCTTGCAATGTGACTGAGTTTAGGTGTTCAACTAACTTCTTTGTCTTCCTACTGAATAATTTTTTTCAGTGAAACAAGTACTTTCTATGTAATTTCATTTTAAAAACATACGGTGAAAACTACTGGCTACAAAGAAATTGTGTATGCTTTGGTTCTAAAACTATTGAAGTTCAGTATCTAGAAATTCCTGTATTACACAATGTTTTGATTATGATCTAAAGTAGGAAAGTTAAGGTTTTTGAAAAAAAAAAAATGGTTTGACAAAAAAAACCCAACCAGGGCTAGCTTGATGACTCTTCAGTGGGCTATGCTTGTATGGTGTCTTCAAACATGCTACTGTCTTAGTGATTGAGAGACACTGAAGTACTGTTGGAACAATGTGGCGTGCTGGAATCTGCATAGCATACTTGTTTTGCTCAAAAAAAAAGAAAAAAATTGATTGCCTTAGAATGTGGGGGCGCGGAGGATAAGAGCAGTGATACCTTAGAGACAATATATTTTAATCAGATTAAAACATGTGACATAAAATTTGACAACTTGTTTCCTTTTTATCTTAGGCTTATGGTATGTCAGCTTTGCCTCTAAATTTGATTAAGGGAACTACCACTGCAGCTTATGAACGTTTGGAGAACACTGAAGATATCGAAGAAGTGGAGCAGCATTTATTAAGGATTAAATCAAAGGTGCGGTTGGTCCTCACTGTTCTCGCTTAATGAATTTTTTTCTTGCCTCCTTACTAGTTGATGGTCATACTGTAGAGAGCTTTTGTTAGAGAAAAAATAGCAAGTCAGAAGTGATTTGTTTGAAAACAAATGTGGTCACTTGTGTAGTAGCAATGAGGGTTTTTTCAGTCCTGCAGCAGTACTTATTTCTGTCTTGATAATAATGGTGCTGCCAAGCAAAATGCAAACTTCTCTGGTCCTGCTTGGATATATGGAAGAGATACTTTGTAGAAGTTTAGAATATTAACCTCATTTAGTCTGCCATCAGATGGGGCATCCAATTTGTTCATACTTAATGTAGCTATCAACACTGGATACTTACCACATGGAGCTGTCATGAGTTAAATTAATCAAACGATTAATCATCTTTATGAATGAGTAACAGCCCCTGATATTCTTGCTTCCCAGTTCATGTACCTTGCTGTTATAAATCATTTCTTTATGAAAAGCATACATATGGAAATATCTGTTCAGAATATAAACATCACTAGGATCTCAACACCGTTTATAAACGCATAATGGTCTGGTAGCTCACTGAAATGCTGTGCCTAATGTAAGCAGGACACTTAACAACTTTAGAGCCCAAGCCAAAGGAGAGTAAGACTTCTTCTTTATGGATAAGATACTAGGAATAATCTCCCACCCTTTTCCAGCCCATTTCATATAATGGTTTGACCAGTGTTTTCAGAGCCCTGAGCTGGTGGAAGGGACATGAAGATGCATCACTTGAATCGTGGCAGTCCATCTATGCTGTTGTGTGCTCTGTGATAGCAGACCTCAGCAGTGTTGAAACTGTTCCATCAGTCTTCCCTTGATACTTGGCTGCCTCTACATAGTGTGGTACCTTCAGTGTTCTGGGAATCCTGTTCCATAATGAAACCTAAAAAGTAGTCTCCCTGGTTTAAATTGCAAAGGTTTGGTTTTGCACAGAGTAGTACTACAATAAAGGCATCTATATTACTAAGATCAGTATGAGAAAAATGAGAAACCCCTGAAAAGTGGAGCATTATGTATTAGAAAAGATTATGTTGGTTTATGAGAGCTTCCAGTCAACTGGTCACCTTGTTTGACCTAGCTAACAAATGGGATCAAGAAGTGGAAAGTTTAAATTATATCTGTATTTTAATGTGACCATTAGCATAAACTATTTTTTCTTGGGTTATGGATTATGGCCAGGATTTGGCCTCAGTCTGTAATTGAAATCTTAGGTCTTCAGTTGCATTTGCATGGTCATGAAGAAAGTGAGTGTTACTGAGGATAATGTATAGTGAAAACTACAAGTATGAAGGTATGGTGCTGACATACTGAATCTTTTTATTAGATTAATATGGTTTCCTGCCATTAATACACCTGGTAGCTTATTTCATTAGTTTTAAACAATCAAAGCTTGGACTTGCAGCTTGGGAGCTTGGACTGTTCTGTGAAGGTTTTTTCAAGTCACTGGAGGGCTGTACAGGGTGTGGAAAACGTGTTCCTGTTCAATTGGAGATCAAAATATACTTTTTAAGTGTCACATGTGCCTAGAATGTAGTCGAGTCTTGTAGATACATTTCTCAAAAAGGTTACAATAGACTTGCTTTAACTTCATTAGCTATAAACTGTTTCACTGTTGGTAGGAAGGAGGGAAAATTGAATAGGGATTTTGAAAATTTAAAAATACTTAGTAGGACATGCGCTAAACTGTAAGAATCTCTTTTTATCTAAGGATCAATTTCTTATTCAGCAGCATTGATGATAGAAACAATTTTTGTTCTGTTGCTAATTAGTGTGTAACTGAGATCTAAGGATGTGCTACTCAATTTAAGAAGGCACCATTGTATTCTGTTGTAGTATTTAGAATCTCAGAAAGAAAGTGCATGCTTAAACACAATCATCAAACAATAACCTGCTACACTTAACTAACTCTTGGTAGTGGTGCCTCCTGTTTGAATTCCTGTAAAGTTAATTTTTGGAAGAGCAAGTAATCTTGCTCTTGCAAGTACAAGAAGCATAGCTGAGTATCTATAGTGGAATGCTGGAAAGAAAGTACAGATGACAAGCTTAATATATCAGCTTAATTATGGAATTTGATTGGAAGGAACCTCAAAGTCATCAGGTTCACTGCTCTACACAAAGCAAGGACCCCTTTCAGGTTAGATCAGGTTATTCAATCACATCTGGGCATTTTAAGTGTTTCTAGCCATGGAAACTGTCCACCCTGTTAAAATTTAACATCCTCGTTGTAAAAAGTGTTTTCTGTCACCTAATAGGAATCTGTCTTGTTGCAGCTTTTGACACCTTTGCGCTTCATCCCCTTGCTATGCATAGGGGCAGTGTGAATGTACATGCTACAAAGTCTTTAGAGTTGTTGCAACTCATTAAACTAGATGTCAAGTCTATTTTCTTGATTCAGTATCTCTTGCACTGTTTTTTGGTAACCAGTGCAGAGATGGTCGTCCTCTGTCATCAAGGGATAGACGTACTTTACAACAACTAGAAGAGAGGCTAAGGATACTTCGAAGAAGAGAGAGGCATCTGGAGTCTGTTGAGAAAAGCTGGTGGACGAAATTCTCTGAAGCTATCAGACCTCTAAAGGTAAAACTTTCTCACTTTCTGAGACAAATTGAAATAACTTCTTGCTTTCTTCTTCCCATATAAATCATAGGTCAAGTTTTATCAACTACCATTCTGAATAGCAACTGTTTATTTTAATTATTATACTGTACAATGACAGCCCTATAGCAAGCTCTGTTTGAGCTCTTGGAAAACCTTTTACTTTGCCTAAACTATGGTTAAGATTGAAAAGAAGCAAGTCCTAGCTGATCTGCTATAGTGCCACTGCCATAGAAAATCTGAATATATTATCTTTTCTCAGGTATGTGAAAATGGGAAGGAGAAAAGGAAAAATTCCATAACTGTTGGGTAGATTAGTTAATGTAAGTCACGTGTGGCTGGCAGAAGTGAGATACTTTGAGGGTGTAAGTATTCGGAATGAGCATCTTGCCAGGTAATTACTTGATCAATAGTAAGCTAGCTGCATTCAACTTACATCTTGATACTTAACCAGTACAAAGGAGACTGTTACTGGGGCAAAGCTTTGATCTCGGTCTCTTTTTGATCTTAGGACTTTGATTTTTTTTTTTTTTTTTTTTTTTTTTTTTTTTTTTTTTAGATACCTGGTTTTAAAAGCGCCAGTACTTCTATGGAACAGTATTGCCATATTAGGTATCTTTTTGCTAACTAGATGCAAGAAGAAATTTTAGCATTATTTTAAACTGTAGGCTGCATTTTGAGAAGCAAAAGGTGGGAGAAGGAGGGTGGGACTATATTTCCTCTAATGTCATTGCTACTGTTAATGCTAAGTGCCAATGGAAATAGGCTGAAATTGCAGTTGAGCAAAAGCTTTCGGTGTGAAATTCTTAGTGGAGTTACTTCTCTATTATACATTAGAAATCTAGACTTAGCCCTTTCATTTAAAGGACAAGTATTCCTACCTGTTCCCTTTAACTATTTGGATGCTTCCTTTCATTCAAAATAGATTGTGTAGTTTCTTTGATTTTCACCATAGGCTGTGGCTTATCTCTAGGCTTATTTCTATAGGCTGTGGCTTCCTTCAGAAAATATCCAGTTGTTCTGGTATGGAGGTCCTCCATGGGCTGAGTGTGATTATCTGTTCCAGCATGGCCCTCTTTACCAGGCTGGGCGGGATGTCTGCTCCATTGCCTGGAGTAATACCTCCTCTGTTTCTGAGCTTGCTGTCTGCAGGGTTGTTTCACGCTTCCTCTTGTTCCTCTCTACTGTCTGGTATTTTCCCCTTTCTTAAGTATGTTTTCCCAGAGGGGCCACAAGCTTGGCTGCTGGGCTCAGCTTTGGCCAGCAGCGGGTCAGTTGAAGCTAACTACAAATGGCTGGGTCCAGCACAGGGCAGCCTCTGGTCTCTCATCAGAGAGGACATCCCTTCAGCCCCCTCTGCTACCAAAACCTTTCCATGTAAACCCAATACAAATAGTGTTTCCTGTGAGGAATCCAGCATTGCTTCTTGGTCTGTACTTGCACACTGTTCAGTAGTGTGCCAGCAGTTTTCTTTACTCTGTTAATGGACACCAGCCCTGAGAGGGTGACTGCTCCTTTAAGTTTTTGTGTTGCTTCAGTGTTGGTTCAAATTCATGGAATAGCTGTCGTAAGCAGGTTCAGTTTCTTCTTCTGTTGGTACATGAGTACCACTGTAGGAATCAATTGGGCAGGTTGAGCATTCTAGTATTTTGGAGGGGTTTAGAAGTAAATTTTGAGGCTTTTCAAAGAAGTACCACTTAAGTTTGTGGATTATGTGGTCATGCCTGCTCAGAATAAATTAAATCCTAAACTCCATGATTATTTTAGTAATACTTTGGATTTATCCATAAATGAAACAACTTAACTTAGTTGACTGAGATCTGGGAGCAGGGACAGGAGGCAAAGTGCTCTCTAACTCAAACAAGGATGATGCAGGGGTCAGGGGAACGCTTAAGAAGTTGGAGGGAGCTACCAGGGAAAACTATGTAAGCATAATATGAGTAATGTCAGAAAAGTCTTTGCAGCTTGTGACTTGATTAGGTGCAGTAGCAGTGGGGGAAAATATGCTGGTCAACTGGATATTTCTAAATTGTTTGGCGTGACTTATTAAACTGAAATGCAATTCAACTTTCACTATGACCTAGAAGTATCATGCTTCTACTTTTCCTATTGAGAAATGCCTATATCAGTGTTTTTGTCTTGTTTTTTGCTTAGCCATGTTTTTTAATCCCATATGTTCAAATGTGAAACAAAACTTTTAAGTTAAACCAGTTCTTACTGTCTCCTGCTTTAGCTGCTTCCTTACTTGCCCATATAGAGGCTTTTTATGAAGATGCTAAAAGAACTCGTTTCAAGCAATAGTGTAAGTTGTATTAGTACTCATTATTTCAGTTCATTGGCTTTGTAATATCTTCAGTCTTGCATAAAAGCATGGTTCACTTTTTTTTGGCATTTACTTGTATGCATACTAGCTTGTACAATAGACTGTAGATTAGAAGACCCAAGCAGACACTGAAAGGTGATCAAAGTGATGTAAGTGCAAAGTAGCAGCTCTGAAACCTGTTTTGTAGGAAATGATTGAGTACAGGTGGGTATAGGGTTTGTGTTTTGTAGTTGAGGGAGGAGTCCAAACTGATTGTAGTTGGAGGAGGTACCATAATCTGAGGTATGGTTGCATTGAGGTCCTGCGTTCAAAATGATTAGGGAGTAGGAAATAAGGTTGTCTTGCATTGAAAGTTACACTACTGTTGATATTGATCAAGGGTTGCTTTCTTTTTTGTGTAATGACCTCTGTGTTTGGCTGAAACCCAGGCTTTTTGTGTGTTCTTGTTCTAGCACTAAAAGCTTTTCAGTATTAGTTGATAAATAATCCTGCTATGAGAACAAGAGGTTTTGATTAAGCACTGTTCTTTGGTCTGAAGTTGATCATGTGCTCATGTTCTCAGGGGCTTGGATTCTTTCTTGTTTACACTGTGACATAAAGCAAAATTATTTTGTAAACTTTCACGGCACAGTGTGTCTAGAATCTTTAAAGATATTCTAGTTGGTTTAAAGCTAGTAAACAGCAGTACAGTAGTGTCCCAGTAAGGCTTGTGGATGGCAGATTTGTCCTTTGCTATAAGTGACAAGTAGAAGGCAACAGTGAGTGTATAGCTGTGCAATGTTTTTCTAGCCTATGCTACAAAGGCTTTATGCAGGGCAGGGAAGGAAAGGAAGTACTTGCTCTTTCCCTTACCCGTATACCGAATGATACCCAGCTGGAGGCATGCTTTTAAGTTAGGTTGATACTACTTCATAAGGCTCAGCCAGACTGTAAATTGTAAGCTCAACTACTAGTTCATTAGTATTCTCTTAATCATTGGCTGAGTGCTGGGTAATATGCTGGAAATGAGGTGTAGATCGCTCTGTAATCGGTTGGGGTAGAAGGAAACTTTAGGTAAGAACATAAAGATCTCTTCTGTGAAAGGTCTAAGTCAACTGATGCTTTGAAGTTGTGTAAGTGTAGGTTGATGTTAATGGCAAACCATATGTGGTTCAGTAGTCTTAATAGCACTGTGGAAATACAGGATGAACTAAGGTAGAATGGACGCCTTTGGTTTTAGTCTTTTCAATCTTGTATTTAATGGGACTGGAGTTGAGGTTGAAATGAGAGGAGGAGTGCTGCTTCAACCATGTATCTACTTCTAAATGTTATGCATCACTTCAGAAGACAGGCATATTCCAGAGGAGATGTGGATGCCTGTCTAACGGTCACAGCTGGCAGAAGATAATGAAGTAACACAAGCTTCAGACTCCTGGTCGTGATAAACATACATTTCCTGTATGGCTAATACCTAGTGGGAGTCTTAGTACACTTAAATATGTGCAGGTTAATACTTACCTTGCTATTAGTCTCTAAATCTATACCTAATAATAGAGCCTACATAATTTGAGTAGTTTTATAAGCGATATTTTAATATCATGTTTGAGTCTGCAGATGGAAGCTTATCCTGTAATGAACGATAATAGCATCTAACTGAATATCTGTAATGAGCAGCACTAATAAAGTTCTTAACTCTTTCAAGATGGCTATGTGCCAAATTTTAAGGTTAATGAAACAATTTAAACTATGAAACTCCCTCATTCATATGGAAGACCACACATTGTATTTCTGCATATAGAATTTGGAAATAAGTCTGCCTAGGTTGTCTCAGGTCTAGCAATCTGAAAACATTGTTTTGGGAAGTTCAGCATGCTTATCTGAGCATATTCTGTGACTAGGGTTTCTAGGAAAATACAGTGATCCTGTTGGAGCTGTAACTGAATGGGTTTGCACTTTTGTGCACAATCTCCTAACTCCCTTAAAGACTTTGAAGGAGAAAACCTGCCGAAAAGTGGAGAATGATTTCTTGAACTAGCTTGTAGGGCAGGAGAAACAGTAGAGGGTATTCATTCTCTAAGCTGTCCTCCTCAATAAGAAGTCTCTGGCTTGAGTGCTATATTTGGTAGGCATAATAAAAACACTTTCCTGTCTAGTAATTAACATCTTGAGGGACAGCCTTACTTCTCTGAATCTACTTGATTCATGGAAGAACTCAAAGAAATGAAGCTACCTTTGAAAAAAGGTGGCTTCTTCTAAAGATAAAAATCAGAATGAAATGGGGAAAACAGAATGTAGAGGTATAAGAATACTATTTCCAGTTCTCTAAACTTACTGCTAAGTTGCCAGAGTTCTTGCTGTTAAAAGTAAACTCAAACTTTTCATACTCGGACTATTTAGTCTCTGAATGTAGTCAAGCTTTTTAAGCTGCTTGTTTATTTCAATCTAGCTCTTAAATGCTAAAAAACCTGAATGCAGAAACCCAGCTTAACTACTGATGTGGTTGGTCTACAAAATCTTCATTTACTTCTAGTGAACTTAGTTGTTTCATATACCACTTGGCTTAGCTAAGAAGTTCTGTTCTTATTGTATGTCAGGCAGTTCTGTATTAGTGTGCAGAAGCTTACAAAAAAGCCTGATATTGTTGACTATAAATCAGATACTGGTGCTATTTTTTATAGTGTCCTAAACACATTTTTACTTATTTATGTTTATGACTTGCTAGCTAAATAACCACAGCTGTTACAGGTTTTTTTTGGTTTCAAATTCTTGAATAGAGTATGCACTCCAAAGGAGGACTCTGGGGCAAATGACTCGCCTAGTACAACTAAAGGGGTATGGAAACTCTTCTTGAACCTTTTCCAGGAGAGGCGGCCTTAGTCTGGCAGTTGTGATGTGGTTATTTCATCTTGTTTTAATCACGTGTGGGTAGATACTGTTTTTGAATAATCGTGTTTTCTTGAAACTCAAGTATTTTTCCTGCTGCATCAGTATTTATAACCATTTCCTAGTTCATTCGCAAATCTTCACATCACTTCAAAGTTAAATTTCTAAGTGACTTAAACCTTTGAGTCAAAATACTTTGTAAAGTTGATGGTTTCTGTAACCTTGAAAACTGCTTTGAAATACTCAGTACTGATGAGTAACTAAGCGGACTTGCAGGCAGAAGCAAGAAGAAAGTAGACCTGGTATTTGGGCTTGATTACTTGAGTTTTACATTAGTCCCCAAAGTAGCTTGGTTATTGTTTGAGTAGCAGTGCTACAGAAGGGAGCTCTCACTTGGGAAAGGTGAGATGTTCCTTGTAACCTGTGCACAGTTTGCCTCCTATTGGAAGATGAGCACACAGATATGGTGGCCGATGGAAACTCTAATTTCCCTTAAAGTAAACCCAAATGCACGCATATAGTTAGTTTTCCATATAATATAACAAGTACAGGTTATGCATTTTAAATGCTGTGTTCATTAATATAACAACTCATTTGTGTTAAGTCAAAAATGTCATTATGGGTAGACTTCTGTTTTGCACTATAGCACATGATGTACTTTACAACTTGATTCTGGGCTTAGCGTATCCACCAGGCAAAGAGGTGGTTCTTATCTTAGATGATCAATTTCTTAAATGATTGACATAGAACATTTATATTGTAAAACAGGTGTTGTTAGCATTTTCAAGTATTTACCAAAAAGTTACTGTTTCAATTGTGTTTAAGCTCTGAGATGGTCCAAAATCATTAGTCCTTTATTGAAGCTTAGACAAGTCTTCACTTCTTGTATCGGCTGCAAGCACTTTCAGTTACATTGTAATAAATCTTTACTTGCAGATTGTGTGGGGAGTATTTTTCATCATTGTGGCACTGCTCTTCACTGTCTCTCTGTTCTTGTCAAAGTAAGTCTATTTCAGCATTTTTCTTAACTATTTAAACTACATAGTTTCTGCTGTAACATCAAAGTCGGGGGTGGCTTGCTTCAAGAGTTAACATGCATTTCTATGCTACGTTTTGAACTAGAGCTGCATTTCTCATCGTGATAGTATATATTGAAACTGAGCAAGATGTGCTAAAACAGAATCAAAGGACATAGTTCAGCATGGTTGTCTGTATGCTGCTGAAAACAGTTCTGATAGAGCAGAGAAATTAAGCTTCCTTAACATATATGCTTAATTCAGACTACAGAAGTATTCTTGAATATTGCTTGAATGAATCTTAATACATGTAGGTACTTCTTGGGCTAGGTGACAGGTGCTTAAATTCTTGCAGTGAATGACATGTATTATCCATTTTTATGTGCATTACACTGTAAGTGTTTCATGGTGTTGAAAGCAATATAGCCAGCTGCAAATCTGGTGGATTTCAATTAAGATTGACACTAACCAGAGGTCTCAAATGTTGGCATTTTAATTTTACAGACTGGGCAAATAAGCACTATAACCCAAACCAGAGAAAAGCTGAAATGCCAAGGAGATGCCGAAATCAATATACCTTTTTATAGGACAAGTGCAATAAGTGTGGTAAAACAAAGCATGTGTCCATGTAGATATGAAAAACTCTCAGTCTCTAAGCTTAGTTCTCAGTCTGAACTGTCTTTTTAAATTAAACTGAAGACAAAGTTCTGGGAGAACCATAGTACTTACCCAATTTTTTTAATTATTGCAGTTTGGACAAAGCTCTGCATTCAGCTGGCTTCGACTCAGGATTTATAATTTTAGGAACTAATCTGACTAATCCATTGAATATGCTGTTACCTGTTCTTCAAACAGTAAGTAAAAAACCTGATGATACACATATGTTCATGTCTATTTTCTGGTAAGCTGTCAAAAGGCAAACTACACTACTCCAAGTAATTCATTAAAACAAAATTGTCTAGGTGTGTGTTCTGTAAAAGCAAGGAAACTTCCTCGTTAACAACCTTTTAGTTACTAGATACTGATATGAAAATCTTGGGTGATTGGAAGCCAGTTGCTGGAGGAAGGTGGTGCTTGAAACCAGCTTTCATCTCATGAGAACATAGTGGCAATGGAGAATGACATCATTTTTTGTTATCCACAGAATAAAAGCAACTTTCTCCTATGTCCTACCTACATTCTAGTTGTTTGTGTACTTGATAGTTTGTCCCCCTGAAGTAAAATAAATGCACTTCATCACTTTTTAGTATATTTATTGCACCTTGAAAGATATATTACACTCTGCAGTCACTCATGTTATAGCAATACATTAGTCTTTGAAACAAATCCTGTTAACTTCAGTAGGGTTGGTAGGCAACAAGGCCACATACAAATTTGGTAATCAGTGATGGGTAGGCTAAGAAAAAGCCTTAATGTAAGCTAGTGCTTTACCCTTACCTAGTTGAGTTCTTTCAGTATTCTTGGTATAATGGGTTAGTACAATACATTGTTTCCTTGTGGTTTCAAATATTGTTGAACGCCTTAAGCTTGCAGTTTACTGAGAAATGTAGTGTTCAGCAGCAGTATTATCCCAAGCTGTTATTCATGTAAACATAAAAATCAAGTTTTAGACTCAAGTATGTTCAGAAATATTCACAAATAGAACGTCTACGGTCCTAAAATGATTGTTGCCACCATGGACTTCCTTCTAAATGTACTCTTAGAACAGAATTAAGTATTTCTTGGCCTAAAAATGTATAACACTTCAAAATTAAGGCAAGTATTAAATTAATAAAAAAGCTTAGTTGCATTCACAAACAAATTGTGTAAGCTCTATTAGCAGCAGGCTAAAATAGCTGTATTTGGTGCCAGTTATGTAAAACTTTTAAATGGAAGGACTTGTGCTACCTCAGATGCTTTAAGTACAAGCTACTTATTTAGCTTGTAAGTGGGGGAAGAGCTTGTTTTCTAATATGAATATTTTCTTTTTAACTGCTTGTGTTCTTTTTTTTTTTTAAGGTTTTTCCACTCGATTATATTCTTATTACAATTATTGTCATGTACTTTATCTTCACTTCAATGGCTGGGATTCGAAATATGGGTATATGGTTCTTCTGGATAAGGGTAAATATGACTTAAGAGTTTAGTTTATGATACTCAGTGAGATGTTTAACAAATAAAAATATCAAATATAGTCATTATTTATGTACTGCTGCATAAATACTGCATGTTGCAAATAGCATTGCCTATATGTCTAACAAGTGTTAGAATCCCATTGTACCTTTCAGAAGCCATGGAAATTTTGTTCTGTTTTGCTAAGTTATCAGACCGAAATGGGTTTTTTAGTTTGAGCAGTACAGTCAGCTGACTTTCAAGTGTTTAATCAGTGGCATTCTGGCTTCTGACTTCCCTTAGTTAAAGCCACAGGAATCTGATATATTGGAAGTGTTAGTGAACTTTATGGTCAAAATCTGAAATGTGCATGCGGTCAGTAGTGCTTGACTTGCTTTTTTGGGTGGCAAGCAAGTTTATCTAGCTTGGTAAGAGTTAAACAGCACAGTGATATGGCATATCTAAAATGATGCAAATACATGTTACTGTATTGAAACAGCAGCTTTGTATCCAACTTTGTATGCCATTCATGCCTACGATGCGTGGTTAATTATTTCTCTGCTTCTGTGCCTGCTTTCCCTTTAATTCTGTCACCCTTTCATGTGGTAACATCCCAAAATTGTGAACAGTGGCCTGGAGTCCTTGCAATGAGTTGTGAGATTGGCTGTTTGTTTTGGTCTTCTGTCACTTACCCCTCAGCTACCAGCTTCTTTGCCCTGATATGTTACTCTGGTTAAGCCTTTGGGGATTACTGGATAGGGTAGTATCTAACAGGGTAGCCATGAAGCATTATGTTGTTCCCTGCAGTGTGAAGTGGAAAAGATGCCACCATATGGTATGCAAGTTTTCTCAGAGCCTGAGAGTACTCTCTCATAACTCCCTTCTCTGTTTCTAGATCTGATTGGAGGTGTAGTGATAGATGACACCTCACCTTGACCAAAGGTCACAGTATTCTTTGACAAACCAAGGCACAGTTTGTTTTCAGAGATAGACAATGCCAATTAACTGTTGCTACCAAGTGCTGGTGTATAAATGTCAGGGTCACTAATACAAACAACAATTAACTTGTGTGAACAGCTGTGTCTTGAAATTCAGGTAAATACACCTCAAAACCTGCTTTGACTCACTGTAATTAAGTTGCCAGAGGATCATTCTAGCAGCCTGTAACTTCTGTCACTAGCCTTAAAGCTATTACTTGAAGACATTTAAAATCCTCTTTTAATTCAGGAAAAAAAATATTTATTATGTTAATACTTGTTCTCTGTTTTTTAGCTTTATAAAATCAGACGAGGAAAAACTCGCCCTCAAGCACTTTTGTTTCTCTGTATGATACTTCTATTGATAGTTCTTCATACAAGTTACATGATCTACAGTCTTGCACCTCAGTATGTAATGTATGGAAGCCAAAAATACCTGGTACAGGTGAGATGTAATACTTTATTTTTTAAAGAAAAAAATATCTTACCTTCTGTATCAAAAATGTACTGTTTACAGTGATTTTTAAAGCCAGGGCCATTCTCAGTTTTGAAGACTCTCGCAGCCAGGTTTTTTAACTACTAGTATATCTCTTGATAATACACAAGCCAGAAACTGGTTGTACTACATATGACACAAAATAATTCCTAGGTCATCTTTGGACAGTGTAAAACTTTGAGTATTGCTTCATTTGATAAGATAGCTGCAGGCTTCTATTAGATTTTGTACTGGTATGCCTAGGCTGCTCAGTGACTGCAGTGAGGATTAGTTTCAGTGTGTAAGGTGGTCTGTGGACTGAAAGCAATGTTATTCTGCAGTTCATAGTTATTATGTGCATATTTGTGAGAAACAACAAAGATGAGTTGGTACAGTAGGGGATAAGCAGAATGAAACTGAGTAAGTGCTGATGAATCACGCTTCAGGCACTTTGAACTGTCCAGCTTCATGAAACTCCTTGCAGTTTTTGTTCTGTGAAATCTATAGAATTAAGTTGTTAATATTAGTCTCTGCTTTTATTAATGCATTTTTGTGTACTTCAGGGGGTTTTGTGTTTTTCATTTTCTGTACCTGAAGGCTTATAATTATGTTATTTCATCTTAGTTTGAGTGGAGGCCTGCATACTTGTGGGGAAGTCCAAAGTTACACATCATAGGGACGTTTTATGGATAGCTGTTTACCAAGGTCTGGTATTCTACAGGTGTGGGCTTTGTTAGCTCTGATCTTGCAAATGCAGAGAGCTAACTAGGTGATGAACTGGTTGCTCATATTCAGGCACAATGAAGTCCAGACCTTTTGGTGTGCTGTTTGGGGTTTAAGCGGGTGGAAGGGTGGGAAGGACAATTTCATTAAGGATCCTACCAAGCTAACCTTTAAGCCTATCAGTGACCTGAGGGAAAGAATCCTTCATGATAAAGCTTGCAGATAACATGAAAGATTGAAGTGAAAAGCAAATAAGAGAGACTGTAGCTAGGAGTTTGTTTTCCTTCATGAATAGGATGGCGTTGTTTCAGTAAAATAAAAAGTGGGTATATTGAGAGGGGGCAGAAACGTTGGGACTCAACATACACTTGCATGTTAGCAGTTTATAACAAATAGCATCTGAACATAAATATATAGTTTGTAATGAAAAGGGTCAGGAGAATGGATCACAGCATTAGGGAGGCTGTGCTGTCATTCAAACAGCTGTTGAAATATGATCCTGGTTAGCACTGCAAGGAGTAGCTGGAATGGTTGAGTAGAGCTAAAACTGTTCATTTAGAGGATTAAAACCATGTTATGGTCAAGAAAGGCATCTTGTGTCTTTGAAATGGGACATAAGCTAAAAAGCTGTGTTTTAAGCGTTTTAAAGTGCATAAAATAACTTGGGTAGAAACTGTTTCATTGTTAGAATAACAAGAAACATAGAGTATGCTGGTAAACTATCTGGACTTCTCCAGCATACCAAGTAAATACAAGGTTTTCAGACAACATCCTCTCAAATAATCTTTTATAATGTACCAGACACGTTATCTCTGTCTGACTACCCTGATAACTGATGTTAAATTTCTGTCTTTTGAGATGAGGAGAGAGATGGTGGCAGAAAATGTAGAGGAGCAGCAGATTTTTCTGTGGATGTTAGCTATGAAGAGGTTCTGGAAAGTTATGAATTGATTATTATGGAACTCAGGAGTGGCCTGGAGCATAGACAGGAACTGGAGAAGTGAAATACATTTTTGTGCACATGACAAGCTTCCTGATGATGAAAGCTGTATGCACCGGTTTGCTTGCACACTTTAGATTTTCTTTGCTCACACAACACAGTCAATTTCATTATTTAAAGTAACACCACTGGTAACCAACACTGTATAGAACTAAGGAATAAATAAGCAATAATCAAAGTCAGTTTAGTGGATGAGTAGGCTGTATATCAGTGACCTGTATGTTAGAATCTGGTGGGTCATAGAAAGGCAGTGTATAAAAAGGAATACTTTCCCTTTTTTTCTTTGCTCTACAGTACTTCCCAATTTCGTAACCTGTCAAACTAATTTGTACCAAAAACCCATAGTGATGCATTAGACAGGTTAGAATCCTGTTTGGATCTTTAACTGTTTCCTTTGGAGACCGTTAGTCTTGACTTTTTAACTGTGAAGTGCTTTGACTTTTCCTGATAACTGCATATGTGTAGAAAAATGAAGCTTTTGTGAGGCAATTAGTGTTAGCTAGACCTGGGCTACTTGCTTTATTTAACTCTTTGACCATTGGGGTATTCAAAACACGCGTCCCCATTTAATTGAAAGTTTCTTCAGCTATGATGTCTGTAGAACTTCTAAAGTTTATTTTGGATACGGTGCCGTTACCAACTGAGGTCCTGTGTAGGGCTTTGGTTAACTTGCATAGCTCTTCAAACACCAAGGAACGCTTGCTTTCATCTCTTAAGACAACCTGTGTAACATCTGCTAAACAGCTGTGAGTCTTTGTAGCCTTTCACAAAGGTGAGGAGTTCTGTCCCCATACAGGCCTTCCTCTCGGCTTTGTAGTAAAAACATAACTTCGCCCATACTTGAGTGTAATTTGTATTTATGTTCAGTGAGGCCAAAGGGGTTTTTTTTCCATTTGTCTGAAAGATGGACCACTGCTTGCTGATGTTTCTACCTAGTGGACCTGTAAGACTTGAGTGATTCAGACCAGAATTAAAAGGCCAACATTTGCCGTAGGTGACACTTAATACTTTTCCCCAGTTGAGGGCCAGAGTAGCATTGGTCACTTTCCTTCCTCAGCATTCACATAGATGATTCAGAGGAGTGGAGCTAAACTGCAGGACACAGAGTATCTCTGCTGTCATCCAGGAATGCAGAAGTATCCCTTAGATCTGTTCACACACTTTGCCATCTTTAAGTTCTTGATCCTGAACATAACCAGGAACAAATGTATAACAGGGTACAATGTGTAAAGGGCTAACCCTTTATATGGTAGCTTGCTATTTTTGTAAGTGCCTGAAATCTGTCAGCTTTTGAAGCACATAGTGTGACTGTATTTGGTTTTGTCTCCTGCTTGTCCTTGAGGCATCCTGCTTTCAGCTTTGGACTGGATACAATAACTGGAATGCTGGAGTATTACTCTGACAATGCTCATACTAAAAGTGTCTGAGACTTGAGTGCTGTACTGCATAATGCCAAGTAAATTATTTTGAGGAATTGTCCTGTAGACACATCTCTCTTGTCACTTACACGTCTTTTCCGTGCCCTGTAGGGCAAAAGGGGCTCTACCTCAAGTGCATGTTGCTAATACAAAAGGTATGAGATGACAGCGTTAAGGGCAAAGCTCTCATACCTTTTCTGGGAAATCACTACAACTTGGGTGCCTCTGATGTTTCTCCTGCTGTGTGCGTTGGTATTCAGGCACAACTTTTCATGTGTGAGTTAGCTTTGTGTAAGACTTTTTTTAAAAAAAACATAAATACTTGTGCAGTTTGTTTTGTGTAATACTATTCATATATTAAAGAATCTTTAATTTGAATGTTAAAATTTCTATCTGTGTGAAAATGAAAATGGTGTTCAACTGATCAGGTTAATGAGATGACCATTCTTAACATGGCAAATGTGGTTCTTCTATTTTATTAGGAAGGGTTTATACTATAAAATCCTTTACTTTACATCTTTGGCTTGGAATATGTTCCATTTTTTTTTTCATGTCTGTGTTGTGAAAAGGTGGAATATTTCCAGTGCTCCTTTACAAGGTTTTGCCTTGTGTAGGAGAGAAGAAAGGATTGCTAGGGAAAAAAGAGGTTGGGTTTATGACTGTAAGGTACGCCCCAGTGCCTTGAGCTTATGAAAGCATTTGGAGTTGAATCCAGATATGTCAGAAGTCTTAAATTACAAAAGTGTTCATGGAGAACAAGAATGATATCAGACCTGGAAAAAAGCATAGATGTTATCAAATGAAATCCACAGGTCTAGCTATTGTTGCATGTTGTATTTAAAATTCCTACTAGTTAAAAAATAAAATGAATAAAGATAAGGATGCCAAAACTTTGAAGTGGCAAAATTCTGATCATTCTGTGCTTTTTGTATGTCCCTGTAAAATTCTACAATCTATTAATGCTGTTCTCTTGAGAGAAGCACACTGAGCAGTGTAAGTGGTGATGGTGACAGCCAGCTGGAATACCCCCTGGAGATGGGACACTGTTAAATGTACACTGAATAATTGACATTTCATCTTCTGTTCTTATCCTGTTGTTTCTATCTATACGTTGTCCTCTTACTTTGGTTCCACTTTAGTTCCTGGTTCTTCTGCCTAATCATTCTCTTATTTGGATCAGTTTCTTTTAAGACTGTGGTGGCCTCCATGCTTGCCTGTGTTTGCATGGAATGAAGTGAACTGCTTATACAACTGCTGCTTGTTAGGATAGACACTTGGTTGTTTCTCTTTTGAATGTTCAGAGTGAAAGCTGAATTTGCTTAATATTGATAAACCTTCTCACTTAAGTTGTCAGAGAGACTTAGTTTTATGGGCTGGCTTGTGCTGATTTCTGGTAGGTTTCAAGAGAGATTTTCTACAGCCTGAAGGAGAAAAGATGTTGACCCTTACAGATTTCTTTAGAGGGTCTCCTGTTTAGGAAATCATGAGGGCTACAGTAGCAAGTATGAGAGCCTGTGAAGTGAATTACTGTATGAAGAAATCAGTGTAGTACAGAGGATTTGCATTGGACTCTGATAAAATTATTCGCTGATTACTCAAAAGTGTCATATGTAAAGAGTTCATGTAGTCTCTGAAAGAGTCAATTTTTAAAGATTTGAGACACATAAACAGGTATATACTGGGTTTCCAGTAGTTCAGCATCATTTTTTTTCTTCCACTCTGGCGATCTTGAGTATATTGTTTACTATCACCTGGCTTTTAGGATAGAAGTAATCTGTATTAGCTATCATTATGCAAACCTGACGCTTCCATGGTGTTATCACCAAAGTTGAATTCCAAATTCATTTTATGCACAGTTAGAAGGCTTAATTTCAGAGACGTTTTTATTTTTACAGGTCTTCAAAAAGAGCACAAGCTATTAATTTTTTTCTAAATAAAAGCGTATTTAGAAATAGTAATGTTGTACCACTTAGAGCTTACTCTGGTTTTGAACAGTATATGCAATCTTAAGCCTTTTGAATATTGTAAGATGTCTGTTAAAGCCTTTTTTTATATATTGGGAGATATTTGTTTCAGGGATTATCATTGTGTATGGAAAAACATTGCTGGTAGACTAGTGTACTAATATTCCATATTTATAACACAGATTAATAAGACAATAAATGGCCAGCCAAGGGATTTGACATTTGTATCTAAAGACTGTGATGCAGATGCACCTGAAGGTAAGATAAATTAATTTCTTATATTTTTTTGTGATATGTTCTTGCTTAAGCTCTTTAAGGCTTTGATTTGCTTTAATATAAAGCTTTTATGTATAACTGTGTCCAGAAAACAGCTTGTTTACAGCTTAATTCATTTGAAGAAACAACGGGTTTTGGTAGAAATAATGTGTAATAATGCATGCCAGTTAACTTTAAAATCTCCCATTTGCTTTAACATTTATGCAGAAGACCTTAAAAGTAAACCCTAGCCAGTGAATAGTTTAGTAGCTGAAGGGACACTTCAGTATGTAGGTTTATCATACATACATGCAGAGAAGTATTCTATTAAATTTCAAACATACTCAAGAAAACTAGGATCTGAAATTCTCAGTGCAACTTGACAGATAAAATTCTGCAATTTTTCAAGATGTAAATATGAGCTGTTCCATAAGCAACAGTACCAGTGGAACTAGACATCTTAGGCTATTCTCCTGTAATCCTGTTATTCTTAACTTATCATTCTCTATAACATCCAGTATAAATCTTGCTCATCTGTGTTATTAACCATATCTTTTTAACTATTCATTTGGGCAGAAGATGTACTGTGGATTTTTTGCAGCTGTGAGTAGTGACTAGCAAGCAGATGGATAATTGTGGATCTTTCCTTGACTTTCCATCTATGCAGACATTAATGTTGATGGGGTTTTTTTTTGAGACAATGGTAGTGTTTTGTTTAGTTTTTATTCTTCTATGAAACTTGGCTAAAGCTGGAAATGAGTTTTACCCTGGTTTCATTAAAAAAAAAAAAACAAAAACAAACCACCAAAAAACTAAACATTAAAGCTACTTGAAATCATGCTGGATTTGTTTTTTATAATGTTACCTTTTCCTTTCTGTCTGCATGTAGACAATTTTTGCAGTTTGATTTGCACTACCCATTGCATTACTGATACTGCTGTTTAAGGTCACCATCAATTTTATTGATTGCTTTGGTCTGTTGTTTTAAAAAAATTGATCTTGGCAAAAGATTTATGGCCTTCAGAATGGTCCAGATTTTTTTCAGGCTAAAGCGCTCAACTGTTCTCACTGGCAAACTTTCTGCTTCTCCGTATAAAGGAATTGAGTTATGTATGCATTTATAGACCTATAAAGCAGGCTTGACGGTGTTTGTTGATAGAAAAGATAAATAGTTGTCCTGTATTATCTTTATTATCAGTGTTCTGTAACTGCTAAATTCTGACTGTGCTTCTAGAAGATCTTAGCAGCTCCTTGGGTTTTCTTCCTACTTCTGTTATTGGGAAAGTTAATACTTAATTTTTAAACAATTTCTGTGCTAGTGGAGTTAACTGGATCATTAGGTCATTGTTCCCAGTCTTATCAAGCTATGGTCTCTTTTGCAAGGTGGTTCCCTCGTGTTTAAACTCATAAACACAAACCAGGTGTTTAAACATCTAGTAAGTAGATGCTAGTAGTATTTGTGGTGGTTCATCTTGTTTCCCAAGGGGGATTGTTTTGTTTGTTTTTTTTTCTCCTGTCTCCTCCATAGTTCAAAAATCATTAATCCACCTTTACTTTTGATGATAATTTTAGACTTAATACAATTTTAAGTGTTGATGCTTTGAATTTCAGCTCCCATGTTTTTGTGATTAAAAATAGTTACTGTTCTGCAGCAGATTTAAAAAGCAAAATCTGTCATCTCTCAAAATGAGATCACTTTGAGCAGGTTGTATAGATCTTTGTTGCTTGTAAACAGCTTCTCGGCTTGGCTAGTATTTGCTGGGAGAAGAATATACTCACTGGCATTGACAAGCTCATTAGTCCTGACTCTTCTGGGAGAAACTAAAATAGTCTGATTTCTTCAGACTTTGTTGCTTAGTCATAGGAACTGGGGTTGGATTGAAATAAACTTCTGAAACTACTTTTATGCTTGATGATATTTTTTTTGAGTACTTTGAATACTTTGCATGATTTTTTTTTTCCTGATTTGTTTTGATCAATGGAAACAATATTAGCCGATGCTTAAAACTAACATTCTGATGTGCTGAACACAAGAATTGGCTTGTGAAAATGATGGCTTTGGTTTGCCGTTATTAATATGTTATTGCACTGGGTATCTTTGAGTCATGTCCTTTTTCTTGATAGGAAAGAGGTGGAGAAGGTATTGATATGCTGTCCTATGCTAGCCTAGTGTACGTAAAAGATGGATGGCTGTTTCTTAAATGTGAACGTTAATGTGATCAAAATGCTAAGGTGGAGTTCCGCTAGCTACAAATATGGTCAGGTCATCAAAGTGGTTTTTTTATGAATGAAGGCAAACTTTCTTTTGTAATGCTTACCTTTTGAAGTTGTATTAAGGAAAACACTTTCTTCACTATTTTATCAAGTCAGTTTTAGAAAGTGGAAATGTAATGCTTGCCTTGGAATACCTGACATTTTTAATAACAATAATGAAAACTAATGGAAATAACTGTTGTAGATGCTACTCTTATGCTCTGTGATCAGATAGAAAAAGTTGACAATAAACTTGTTTCAAAGGTAGGAACCAGATTTTTTTTATATAAAATATAATTTCTCTTGTGTTTAAGGATAGACACAGAGCAAAAATAGATGCAACTAATTTAAAGTTAAGATAAGGGTTGCCCAAGCACTTGTAGCTTTTATTGACTTCTGGTCCTAGGATTTTATCTTCCATAAACCACTGGACTGGAACTAAATGCAAATATTGATTTGTCTCCTCAGCACTTTGTTTTATTTAAACTGAATTAATTCTAACAGGTGTTTTTCCTTAAACATAAGAAAAGTTATGACCTTTTGGTGGCTGTGCTAATAGATAAGCTTATAGCAATCTGCTCTGTCTTATTGAATACTCAGATGTTGTAGATATCATTTCTACTGTAACTAAATACTTTTTTTTTTTTTCTTTCTGAGATGGTAAGAAGAGACCTGATCTGATCTTGTAGCAACTAATACCTTCCAAAACTTAAATATTGTTAAAAGTTCAGACTTTAATGAGTAGTGTTTTCCATACATGTTTCAAACCAGCGTATGGCTTGATGAAAAGGGCAATTACACTTCCTGGAAAAACATAGGACAGTTAAAATACAATTTTATAAAAACCACAGTCATAAGTATTTACGCTTAAGTATATTATTTGTGGGATTTTAGCATTATATTCTCTGCTTTCATGCAGCAAAGCTTGTCTCTACTCCTGTTATGCAAGTCAATCTGCTTCATACTGAATGCCAGAAGCTGTAATAGCATAACTACATGAAACAGAACAGAAGCCAAAAAGTAGAACAGGCTGCATCTTATAACTCAAAGTGCCTTTTCTTAGTTACACTTTAACATCCTGCAGAAAAGGCTTTTTTTCTTGTTAACATAGACTTTTTAAAAGCTTTTAAAATAACTTTTTGGAGTAGCAAACTTAAATATGTTTGTTATAGGCAAAACAAGCATCAGTTTTCAGTATTTGATATAGTTGGGCAAAGACCTCATTTTATCCTTGTTTTCAAGGACTAATGTCAGCTGCACTGCTGGGTCCATGGTTCAATTGACCATAAGGGCAAGCAAAGGAGTTAAATTACGTGATTAAGACTTTTGTAGCTGCACTAATGCATTGAAAACTTTGCTATAGGTTTAGATAAACAGCCTAGTGAGACTTAATGCAAGTGAGCAATGACTCAGCTGCAAGCCTGTATACAAGAGTTTTCCCAGCCTTTATTTTGAGATTTGATGAACACTATCTTCTGCCTCTTTCTAGACCATAAAACCATGAAAGCTGTTTTAAAACTATCATTTGCTTTAAATGCGTAACATGCTATGAATCCCCCTTGGATTGTCTCATTTCCTTAGTTGGGGAAATGAGCTTTACCCAAGGCCTACTAAATGCTCACGACAGTATCTACTGGGTCTTTCGTGTAGACCTGCAGTTACTCCAACTCCATGTAAAGTGGGAAAGAAAAAAAGTTATTTCCATTTCTAAGGCTTTGAACTGAGCAGGACTTATGGTGCTAATTATCTTTATGTCATTTTATAGGACTCTCTTGTCAGCTGGCAGTCAACTAGTGCAAGATCTCAGGCTTTATTTTAGCATGTAAAAAGATTAGATGTAGACATTACTCAAGCTGGAAAGGAACCCCAAATACGAATGCCAAAAATAAGAGCATATTCTTTGTTTTTCCTTCAGAGAAATCCAGGAGGTGTGCAAAGTGAAAGCACAAGCCAGTTGCTCAGAAGCTTCAGTATTCGTAATCTTGTATGAAATATTTTATGACCATAGATTACCTTTTCCAAATGGTTGTTTTAAATGAATTTGCCAAGTTATAAAATGCTTCACAAAAAGTCTAAATGAGGATTTTAGTGAGGACTTTATTTTCTTGTTAGCTTACTGAATGACCTTAGTAATACTTTACCCTGAAGCTTTACTTATGCCTAATACTTTTGAAATCCTCTATAATCATGAAAAGTCAATATAAATAAGCACAACTGTGCATGTTTGACTGCAGAAAGCCCTGTTCATCAACTGTCAAGAGTATGAGTAGCTAAGGGTGCTCTAAATCTCTTTCTGCAGTACATTGTTTGTGGATGTGCAGTTGCAGAGACTTAAATTCCTACTCTTTTTTCTGTACCCCACCACTGCAGACGGATATGAGCAGCTCTGAACTACTTCTCCTGCCAAGAGATTGTAACTGTAGAGAGAAGAGAGGCTGTGTTTATGAAATGCTGAATGGCTAAATGGAGTTTAGCAGTAAACAATTGCGTATTTTCTTCTTGGATCAACATCATAGTTTGTTTGTTTGGATTTAAGCCTAACAGTAAAGTGAGATGCTCTGATATTAGTATTTTGGAATAAGAGTGGAAGCTCCTTACAAAGGATTGAGGGGTATGCACCCATTCTTAAAAGAAGTAATGAACTGAGTGTAAGAAACTTTCTAATACTTTATCTACAAAATGATCCTTTTATTAAAGGTAGTTTTCTTACCAAAAGAAGACATCATATTTGGCCTCTCTAAGTAGCAATGCTACCAAATCTTTTAATTGCTGAGAAACATTAGATACGTGTATTGGAAATATTTTCAGTGGTTTGTTGGGAGCTGCTTCTGTTGGTGTAATCAAATAATCTTTACTTGGTGACAGCTGATGAATTCACTAATAACATGCTCAAGAACAGCCATGCAGAAAACTTAGATAGCAACCTGTAACTACAGCTGTTGAAGCTACGTACAGATGTTTCCCATCCATCTTCAGATATGGCTTGCCCAATGGATTTAGAAAGGATCAATTCATGAAGGTGGTCTTTTTCACTGCCTAATACATGTCCTGCAGCTAGATAAGATTTACTCAATCCAATGTCATTCATCCAGCTGAACTGTGAGAGACAAAACTGACTGTGGATTAGTCAGATGCATTGTAACTCGTGTCTGAAGGAGGCAGAAGACGGGAAAGGATGGGAAGGAAGCCATTGTTTTCAGACCATCATTAATGAGAAAATCACTAATTCATATCCAACTCATTTAAAAGAATTTGGCATTGGTGTCTTTTAAGTTCGACTTTTTAATGATAGTCATAATTTTTTATTTTTTTTTTTTTTTTTTTGTTCTCCAGAGAATAAGCAAAGATTTCTAGCACTGAAAGTTGCCCTACTTTGTAATGTTTCTTTAAGTGTTAGCTGGCTATAACTGCTTCTGTCTATGGACAGAATATGAGGTAATCCATGTAAAGATATAGAAGTCAAGATTACTGTGTTGAAAATATCCTCTTTCTCCCCATTCTCCAAATTCTTTTCCATGTAGTATGATCTCAGGATGGGGAAAACAGCGAATCCTTCTCACAAATGATGGACATCCTTCTTAGCGGTCAGCTAAAGACAGTATGAGGCATGTAGAAAGGATGTGACAAAAATGAGGTTAACATTGAACATCATGTAGTATAATATAGTTTAAAGAAGTCTGAACTGGTGTAAGCTTTATGCTTGTACTAAGCTGATACTGGAAAATGCGGTAGATTGCTAACAAAGTGTTCTGATTAGAATGAAAATGATAGGTTATGCTGTCCATTGGCTGCTTGCTTTCTGGAATCTTGCATCCATGTTGAAGGCTAGGGTATTGCCTTTGAAGTTTATCAGTACCTCTGTCTTCAAAATAAGAATTGTGTGCCTCGAGTTACTTAAAAGTAAGATGCTCAAGGGAGACTCAGAAAACACCTCTTGCAGAACTTCAAATTTCAAGTCAGTGATTTCAAGGCAAGAAGTATCAATTATATGGCCTGTGTCCTAATGAATCTGGCCAGTGTTTGTAATTAACCTAAATTGTACGTAATGTTTCAAAAGGTATCTAGTTTCAACAGGAACAGAGAACACTTTTTTTTTTTTTTTTCTCCTCTGCAGATTGATCCAATGGCTTATTGCTTCCCAGCAAAAAAAGGACATTATCTCTGTTTGCAATTAACGTGGTTTCAGACTTCAGTCATTGGTTAATTCTGTAGCTTTTCACTATGCACTTAGCCTTGTAGTAGTAGTATTTTATTCACTTGAAGGTATTTAATAAACATTAAAATCAATCATCCTTTAAACGTATGAAAAATGAGATTAACAGGTTTAGCTCTTTGAATCTCATTAAATGGTTTTCCTCCAGTCTTTTAATACATGCAAATCTTGGCACCCTCACAGATTCTTTGAAACCAGACTGAAATAGAAACCTTATAGCTGGGTGCAATTTTCCATTGTAATGCCATAGCTGTGCTAGGATGAACTCAAAATCTAAAATGGCAAAATGAGACTGATAGACTCTTTGCATTTATAGAGGGAATTGGTGAGAACTCCTGACTGTTTAGCTGAAGTTTGTTTGTGCTTCATTGTTTGTAAGATCTAGTACAGTTTTTCTGCAACTAAGTTCTGTATTTCCTGTTCATACATGCCACTTCATTTAAATTTGACTATTGGGAGGGGAAAAAAAAAAAACCCAAAAGATGGTTGTGTGGCCCAGATAGCTCAGTAGGACTTTGTTCTCATTATTTAGCATTCTGAAACTGACTAGTGACTCTTTTCTTTCAGCAAAAAATCTTGGAGGATCTTACTGGAAGCCTCCGTATGCTATGAAGTCCTGCTAGCCCTGATGGGAGTTGCAGATTCTTGAGCCATTGAATGTAAACGCTTACAGTGTGTGATTATCATCAAGAAGTTGTATGACTGCTGCAGTAGTTAATGTACTGCAAAGTAACTGCAAATAGCTATTGGTTATTCAGACTTGTATCTTGCTACAAAATCAGACCTATTGGTTACAAAACAGCCTGATTCACATTGTTTACATAATTTTTCTGGCTGTCTAGGTTTATATTAGATTGGGTTTGATTTGCAGATATGCAATATGAGTTATCAGATGCAACTTATCTGTAACTTGAGTCACTGAAGAGTTTGCCTCCTAGATGATGACTTGTCCTAAATAGTTTTTCCAGGTTCCTCATTAGTTCCTGGCTTCTCCTTAGCCTGCCAAATCTTTTTTTTAGCAGGATTTGATTCCAAACCTAGTGAGAAGTTCCTGTTGAATAAGGTAGGGTTTTGTACTAGACTTTATCCAGCTAGACTTTTGGTCTGTACAGGTCTCTTAGGTGCTATCTCACTACCACTTCCAGCTGAGGGGGAAAAAAACGCAAACCCCCACAAACAAACCAACCAAAACCAAACAACTGGGATGAAATGACAGGCAGCTTTTTGTGCTTGTATGTTAAATTTATATTTAAAAAGTCTGCAGAGAGCTGCAAACTATTGTTTAACATCAGAGTGATTTGATACTCATGCTTCTGTAGTGCACTGTAGTAATTTAAAGTGCTGTCAGCCTGAAATGTTGGAAGCTTAGTGATTCACATCTCTTAAATGGGGAGCTATTGTAGCTACATACAACCAGCTGGGAAATGTTTTCAGATCCTCACTACAAGTGAGTGAACCAATTCCAGTTGTATGTTTTTCGACATACTTTTCGATCTGATATGGGATCAAAGGCGTAAATTTGTTGCAGAGTTAACCTTGGGACAAGCAGTGCTTGAAGCTCTGTAATACTTCCATGATCATGAAAGCTGAAAGAGCAATAACTTGACTGTTTAAGCAACTTCTGGGAAAAGTTAGCCAAGGGAAACACATGTAAAGCAGATTGATTTTTAGCTAATGAAACTAGAGAAGCAGTAGCAGAGGGGCTGGATTATGAAGTGATGATACAGGCTCAAGAGCTGAATGAGGCAAGTATTAATTTGTGTGTGTGTATATATTACAGCAGAGAAGAATATGGAAAAAATGTGGATGTGCTCAAACAGAATGTGAGAAATCACTTTTGTACAAACTGCTGAGTAACAGGCAGCTAAGAACATAGTCTTTTTTCCCCTCTTTAGCCAACAACTTTGCATTTGTGGCTGGGGGCAGTTGTTACTGGCACTCCACGAATCTGTTTCCAGAGAAACCTGTGGAAGCGATACATGAAATACAGTCTTAAACACAAAGTCATTGGAAGTCCTGGAGTGACCTTAACATTAACACTTAGAGCAATGTGGATGAAGATGTTGAGCTGTGAGATGATAGGAACAAGAGTAAGAGGGAAACTTGTAGTTTCAAAACTTCTGATATATCTGCTAATATCTGAAGACTCATGAAGCTTATTTAGTCTTGTCCATCTGAACAGTTTGGTCTGTGACCAAAGGCAGACCTAGAAACAAGTCCATGTTCTCTCTTGAGGTTACAATCTTTACCCAAGTATTTCTTTCTAAATTTTATTACTTGCTGCTGATTTTGACTATTTTGTTTGATTTTTTTTTTTATTAAATTTGAAATTAAATGTGAAAAATTGTACTATATATAGGGCTACAGCTTGATATATCCTCACTATATAAAGTACATGCGTCTCAGGATTGCTTACAGGACTGTAGCAGTCCCTTCTGGTCAAAAGGAATTCTGGTCACTCATTGGGTATTTAGGCTGGAAATGCAAGTGTCATTGCTTCTCAAAAGAAAAATTAATTGGACAGTAGTGATGAATATGGAATATGGCTGTATGGGTCTTACACCATTAGATGTCACTTAGTTTCTTACCTAGTTTAAGTATCATGTGTTTTTTATGGGCCATTAACTTCCTTGTGCAGTTTCTTTGTACAGGCGAAGTTTAACTTTTTTGTCAGTTTGATTACTATAAATTGACTATAGCACTTTGCATGATTTCTCTAGTGAAATGTTGACTTGCAAGACGATCAAATAATAGAACTCCTACTCTGTGTATTCGATAGCCAGTCCATGGGTATTATGCATTTCTGTAGTCTTTCATAAGTGATCTGAGTTACAACACACTATTCTTGTCCAAGATGAGCTGTCCAATCAAGAAAATTCCTTTTTTTTGGTTTTTGAGAAAGCATTACATATAATGCTGCAAAGAAAATTTTGCCAATTATAAAAATAATAAGGCTCTGTCAGAGCCCTTAGTTTATCTTAGTGGCTTGCTTAAAGGGGCATACCTATCTGGGAATCATTCTACCATCCAGCAAAACACTCGCTATCGTGGATCTTTCATGTAAGATAATCTAAAGGCTGCTCCATCTTCTGATGTTGCTTAGTTTCTGGTAAGTAAAGGCATGTTTCTAAGGCTGTTCTTAAGCCTGAAGTCTTTGCCCTATGCCGGCTTAGTCCATAGGAACCGTATGTTTTTCTCACATTCTTTGAAATATGGATACAGCATGGCAGAGAGAAACATTAATATTAATACTACTTGTAGGTGCCAGATAACATCTAGGAAAGTGTTTAGGAGTTGTGTATCCAGCTGTGTTCATGAGTTACAGCATCCAAAGCCAACTGCGCTTGCTCTAGATGTTTGTTCTATTTGTAAAAGTGCATTTTAGCTTTGTTGCAGGAAAGCCGTAGTAAAAAAATATAAGCATCTTTGAAAACAATTTGGAGGCAGTTGACTTGTTTTATTGTAATGTATAACTGACTAGGAATTTTGTTCATTCTGTGATATAAGATGCTGCTTGTCTTAAGTCACATAACCCAAATAAAGCATAGAGTAAAATGGGTCTCATATCTCAGTAACATGATGAGAAGTATCTGGAAATCAACAAAACCCTAGAAAGAATGTTTAAGATGTCACAGCTGTTGAAGTGCTGCTGTATCTGAGGTACCAGAGCTGTGCATTAACCATCATCCCATATAAATGTTCCTATCCAAGTTAGATGATTAAACTGTGAAGCCAGATGCAGGCCCAGAAGGTAATGCCTGTAAGAAGAAATGCAGGTTTCCCATTAATTACACTTTTCCAGGTGAAATGTCAAACCTTTTGGAACTTGATGTATAATTCAAGTTCAGAAACACATTAAACCCTTTCTTGAAGTTCAGTTTGCAAGTTGGACTGCAAGCAGCAGCTGCTTTTTGCAACACAACTTTTGAATGATTGACAGCAGGGCATTGTGACACACTAAGTTTTCTTGGATACCTGAAGCCATACTGTCAGTGCTTTAAGGATTTGGAGTATGCAATGCCGGTACGTTCTAGCACAGTAAAGCTGCAGGTTTTCCTTTTGGACGTAGTTTTGAGTGTATTTTAACCAAAACCTGGGTTCTGCTTGAAGTAGGGTATGTAAACCTCATCTGTTTGTGGATCACGTTCTCATTGTTGTTTTGGGTTTTCCATCCAAAATAGTGTTCAATGATAGATCTGTCTGTTGTCTCTATCTACCTTCATGTAATGTGAACTGTGATGATTTTGAGCGCACACGGGACCTCAAGAAGTAGTCAGGTCCAACCCCCCAGCAGGGTCAAGAGCAGCAGTGTTGCTCAGGTCCATCCAGATGTGAATGTCTCCACAGATCTAGATTCTGAAAATTCTTTGGGTAGCCTGCTTCCATGTTTACCTATGCTAATGGTGAAACTTTTCTTTCTGCAGATCTGTCATCTGTTCTTTTCTTGTGCAGGTCTAGGGAGAATCTTGCCCTATGTTTTCTAGACCCCCATAGATAGCAGAGGTAGGAGTAAGACATACCTACAAACACTTCAAGCTAAACAAACACATAGTCATTGTATGTTGTGCATCGTAGCTGTTGCAGTGATCCCTTGCTGGACTTGCTCCAGTATGTTAAATGCTGCTTTCTTACTGGGGAGCCCAAAATGGCAGTGGCAGATGCAGTTCCAGTCTGAATAGAAGAAAGCAATCGCTTCCCTGGACCAGTTGCCTCTACCCCCATTAGGGAAGCCTGGTGTTCAGTTACATTTTTGAGTTGCAGATGAACACCGGTAACTACATGTTCTGTTTGCCTGCTGGGATAGGAGGTCACTTTCTGCAAAGCTGCATTGTATCTGGTCCGCCCTCAGCCTGCACTATTGCTTGGTGTCACTTTGTTGCAGGTGCAGGACTTTTGTCTCTGTTAAACTATTTCAAGGGGCTGGTAAAAGAGGCTGCTTCTGAATCTTACTGTTTAGTGTGTTGGGCCTCTGCTCCTTGCTTCTCCCTAGTTTGATGTACAGATTTACCGAGGATGCAATTGTTTATTTGTCCAGTTGATTAATGAAGAGATAGAACAAGTGTGCACCTCAGTATTGACTCCCAAAGAATGGCCAGTGTTTTCAGATTACATTATTCACAACAATTTGTAACTCTTCCCTAAGAAACTATTTCCTCCTATAGGCTTTTGTGAAAGCATGCTATATTTTGAGACGTAGAAATGACAGATTTCGTTATCTGTAAGTTCTCACTATTTGAGGTTTCAGTGTGTGACATTTCTTAGGCTTTAAGATTTGTTTATCAACAGATAAACAGAAAGATTTGTTTGTCCCTTTAGTTCATCTTAAACTAGCTAATTCAATTCTTGGAAGAAGCCTTTGTCTTAAAATATTAGTACACTGAGCCTAAGGATTCTCTAATTCACCAGAATGGAAAACTTAATCAGTGGACTTGAAATATAGTGGACTCTTCTGGTGGTCATGGTTATTGGCATTTGTCATTGTTTGTTTAAAAAAACTTTGTCTTGAATGTTGGCTGTTTGGCTTTGCTGGGTCAGCACTACATAATATGCTGTATTCGGAAAGTGGTGGCAGTTATCTATCGGAGGCTTGGTAGCTTTCCATGTATTCTTTTGTTCCAAATGATCAAGATATGTTAGTAACAGTCACAGTGATCGTTCTGGATAACAAGTAGTTATCTTAATTTTGGTTATTCATTGTAACTTATTCGAAATTATGGCATATAGAGCAATAAGTTAATTAAAAATATCATGCCAGCCCATTGAGTATTATCTTAGTTCAAAAGAAATAACTAAAATTTAGTGAGCTGAAATTGTGACACATTCCACAGAAATGTTTTTTGAAGGTCAAACTGTTCTAAAATATTTACCATCATCTGCTTAACCCAATTATTGTAGAGAGCCATCTGAAAGTCTCATAGCTGTTTTTTAATTCAAGTAACTAGCTGGAGAGCTGCAGATTGTGTTGGCAATACTATCTGCACTTACGAAGCATCTTCACTTTACTGGCATTTCGTACTTTGTCGGAAACATCGCCTTTTCTATGGACACGTCATGCTAGCAAATAATGAGATGTTGTGAGTGGTGTGCTACTTTACAGTGTTTTACCTCTTTTGTAGGGCAGGTACTATTGTCTGGTGTTTAACAGGGGGTAGGAAAAAAAAAATCATTTTCCTCTCCATAACTGAGATTTGGTGTGTAAAACCAGGAAGCCAGATTCTTTCCTTGTGCTTTTGTTCTCTGCTAGTGGAGGTATGATTTCTCTAATCACAGAATGGCTGGGGTTGGAAGGGACCTCTGGAGATCTAGTCCGAACCCTTGTTAAAGCAGGTTCACCTGGAACAGGCTGCACAGAATCACATCCAGGTTTTGAATGTCTCCAGTGAAGGAGACTCCACAAGCTCTTTGGGCAGCCTGTTCCAGTGCTCTGCCACCCTCAGAGTAAACAAAGAATAATTTAGCTGTCTTGCATTGTAATTATCTGCAGAATGTGCCTATTTGTGTGTATATCCTTTGTCTAGTAGTTCTGAAATCCCAATTCAACCTTTTTGTCTGCTGATACCATGTAATGGATTCCAGAAATGTCTGCTTCATAGATTAGTATTTAACTTAGTGATTTAAATTATTCTGTTAGTTTTATAAAGTATAAGTCATTGGACAACTGCTGAAGGAATGGAGCTGTTTCTCTGTTCAGATATAGTCATTCTCAACACAGTAGGGATTTGATTTTTGGGGGATCATGTTGGCAAGGTCAAGAGGCACACTGTCCTGGAAAAGACCTGTCCTTAACTCCCACCTTTTCTCTCCCCAGGAAGTAGTAAGCTATAGTATGTGGTGGTATTGTTATAGCAGCTTGTTATCTAATGTGCAAGTTGAATGTTTAAATAAAATATTTATCTTCAGAAACTGAAGATTGACAGCTTGCTAGGTTATGTTGTATAGTTTAACTTTTAGCAGCCATCTGAGCAGCAGCATATCACTCACCACTTTAGGAGGTGGGAAGTCTGTGCTTTAACTGCACCTAGTGGGTATTTCCAGCAGCATCAGAACTGAGGGAAGAACAGACAGATTCTGGGTTGCTCACTTTCTCTGGTGTTCACGTTGTTTAGATAACAATTTTTGCTCTGAAATAGGATTTAGATGGGGTTTGAAATAAATGAGAAAAACAAGGGATTGTGTTATACCTTAGCATGGACTCAGTGCACCCCTCCTGGTACTGGAGATATTTGTCAGCTGGGTTGCGTGTCCTGCTAGCCACCCTCTGACATGATCTGTTGAATGATACAGGCTCAGTGTGCCATACAAGCTCTGATGCTGTCTGCAGTCTTAAAAATGCCTTGACAACTTGATTCTTAATTCAGTTCAAATATGCCACTTTAATGAGAGGAATACATATGTAGTATTTTTTAGGTGTGCCTGTATTTATAGTATTGGAGAGGGAGAAAGCAGAGGGCTAATTTGTATCTAAGAGCTGACAGTACTGATAAAATCTATCTGGGTCACAAAAGGCCCAGTATGTGGTGGGATTTTTTTTACCTACACAACTGAGCAGTGTACCTGACTTCGACGTTTGCAAAACTTATGCAATCCTGGTAGAGAGAAATTTTTTTCAAAGTACAATCTGTTTTTTAATACAGAATCAGCTTTGTATTTCCTTCGTGTGGCTGCAGTTTATCTAACACAGGAAATGAATAACTAGGCTCTGTCAGAATAGGCAATAATTGACACTTCTGCAGGAGAATTTGTACCCAATAGTAACAAGGTTACCTATGTAACTCTTTGTTACCTGTTTTCACTTTCACTCACCCATAACAATGTACAGCTTCTTGGTAGAGGAGAGTTAATTTGACTTAATGAAGTATAACTGTTCTTGAGAGCTGAATACTCTCCAAATCTGTTGAATTATCTTATAAATTGGAATTATCATATTAATTTGTACTGTTGGCTTTTCTTTTAGATCAGTGTATTGTTACTCGGACATACCTCTTTCTTCATAAATTTTGGTTCTTCAGCGCTGCCTATTACTTTGGGAACTGGGCATTCATTGCAGTAAGTACTTGGGTTATAGACATTGCTGAATTAAGTTGGATAATTTACAGTTGTCATTGAGTCATTTGCATCACCACACTGTCATTTTGATTTACATTTGTTGCTCTTGTATGGCCCTGAATTGAACAATAGTAACTTTTACTATTTTAAATTTGCAGGTCTTTTTAATTGGATTGATTGTTTCATGCTGCAAAGGCAAGAAATCAGTCATTGAAGGTGAAGTGGATGAAGATGATTCAGACACGAGTGATGATGAACTGTCTGCTTATTACCATTAATGAAATGTTGCCTTCAAGATGGAAAAATGTTATTTAAAGTTATGTTGAAAGTCATACTTATGTGGAGTTGGTATCCAAATAAGCATCCTTGCACCTGTAAAAATAGAGGAAATAAGTGTGCTCACTTAAAGGAGTAAACTGAGTATCACTGTTATATCAGAACAAATACCGAAACTGGGTTTGAATAATATATAGAGAGAGAAAATATTGTTTATGATTAAACGTATATGTAACTTTCTGATATATACTGTGAACTGTTTCATCATTCATGATGGTTTTCTGTGAACTTCATTTTTCTTATGCTTCCATGCCTAACTTGTAGGACTCTTCTATTCAAGCTCATAAACAAAACCAGCTAAAGTCTTGCAAAACAGCTGGTGCAAACATTGCTAGAAAGAATTAGATGAGGTTCACACTTTCAGAAGGATGTGACTTAACTTTTGCATTAGTCTTGCTGGCATTTCTGGGATTCCCATATAAAACTATAGCTAACAGGAGACTGTATTTAAAGTATGCCAAAAACATCCACTGATGTAGTGTGTTCCCAGTCTGTGAAGAATAAGTCATTTTCATACTGTTATCTCCACTGAGTTACCGTGGGAATCTTCAAGTATGAGGTGGCCTTTGCCCTATCAAAGGAAATCATTAGTGTATGTGACAACATGCAGGATTGTTTCAGTGTTTTAGTACAGCTCAGTTCTGAAACTGTCAGGTGCCATTGGTTATTACTAGGATATGATTAATTTCTAACTTTTTCTCATTAATGAAATTGTCTTAACTTTTCAATATTTAATGTCAATGTTGTCAACTTGTTTATAAGCCAATGTTTATATAAACACAGTTCATAAATGCTTTTGTCATTCATGTTGTCTTTGTAATGTTTTAGCTATATAGTTAGAACTGTGTTTCTAAGGCTGAAAAATATCTTCAGATATCCTTTGACAGACTCTGAAAGAGGAAAATGTTTACAGGTACAGATTTTTAAACTTATAATGCTACCTGAGGGAAACTATAGTTCATGTAAGCACATGAAAACATAACTTAGATAATCTTTTTAAGACAAGCTGTTAAATAGTTATAGAAATATAGGGGAATTATTAACGTCCTGCTTATGTGTTTTCAAACCTTAAAACTGACAAGCTTCTGTTCAGTTATTTCAAAAACAGTCTGCCTCTTCCTCCAGTATTTCAGAACAGCAGGTTCTCAAGAACCTCTGAACTTTAATTTAGTCTCAATCTTTCAAGAAGTCTTGGGTGAGTTGCTTAGTTAATGTATGAACACAGGGAACAGATGCGTGGACTCTTACAGGAACAAAAGAACCCCTTGAAGTCTTCTAACAAGCCTTCTGTACTGACTGCTCCAATAATATACACGTTTATGTGGCAACCTGGAAGAATGTCTGATGTAGCTTAATCATAAGCTGCAAATATGCAGTCAAGTCTACTCAACTAATAGCAACCAGTCTGTTTGCTATGAAGACATTTAAAAGGACAGAAATGTATTCAAACACTGGTAGTAGGTGCTGAAGCTTGACTGGGCAGCCTGAGCTCCCTTTGACTGGAATTAGCTGAACGCTAAGCTTGACCATTGCGGGAAAGGAACTACTTATAAAAAGTTCAAGTAATAAAAATGGAAGGTGGAACCTCATGTTGACTGTCTGGAAGCTGCATCCAGAGGATATCAAGAAGTTTAGGTATACTTGCTTGTGGATGCCCTGGTGGAAAACTTACATGAGTTAATTTAAATGAAGTTAATTGCTCCGAGGGTCTCCTTTGTGGGTTTTGTTCATATTTCATATTCAGTTTTAACCACTGATAATTATCACTTCCTTCTTCAGCTTTCATGTACAGATTTATTGATTAATCTTTTTGGGTATAAGATTGAGCTGAGAGGCCCTATTCTGCAGAGATGTATCCATTCTATCAACTTTTCCCTGGAGAGATTGCTGCTTGTCTGGGGAAGATTCGCAGGAAGGTGTTGGTTTCATGCTTGTATGTTGCATACAGGCTTAGGAGTCACTAGCCAAGATGCCTGGCCAGTCCCTAGGTATATGTTGCTATAGGTCTCCTGTTTCCAGGCTTTTCTTCATTTCCAAGTTCTTCCCAGTCCAGTCCTGTTTCCTGTCTTAATAGTCCATATGCAGAAATACAACAATCTGCCTTTTAACTTATGGCTTTGTCTCTGTGGAGGATTCAGTGAGTACCACTTTTTTAAAAATTATTCCAGGGGTTAACCAGATTTACAATCAGCCTGTTGCTAGCTGTAGCTAGAAAGAAGCAGGCTTCTGCATGAGAGTTCAAAAGTTGTTTCAGACATTTGCTGTCACCTTCTGTCATACAAGCAGTAAATAACTGTCAACACTTATAATCAAAAATTTTCTTTACCTACCACATCCTCACTAAAGTTTCTCAAGTTCAATGAACCATTTGACTGGCAAGGTTTTAAAAGGGTTTTTTTTTCTATGCACTAATGTAGAATTAGTGAATGAGTATAGACCCAGGAATTAATCTCTAATCGACTTCATTTGATGGTAACTGTACTGTGCCTTTAAAAATGAACTAGAGATGTTTTCTGAAGCTTACTGTGTGAACTCTACAACTAATTTGTGCATCCAGTATCACCCAGCAAAGAAAACCAGCAGTGAAATTTAAGATAGCCCTGACTTAAAATACTTGGCTTTGATCAGTACTTGCAGGAACTTTAAAAAACAGAACTTCAGTACGTTATTTCCTAGTTGCCTCTTGTGCCATCTTCAATACAATACTTACTTGCAAGTAAAACAATGAATTGCTTTTCCTCCACAGTTATCCCTGCTGTGGCAGCACTTGTAGTATGATTGAAATAGTTCAGTCACTTAGCTGTTAGCTATGAAATGATAGCCCAGAGTTTTCTGCAGGTTTTTGAGCAAAATTGAACTTTCCAGTCATGTTGTAATACAGTATTCTACCTTGTAAGCAAACATCTGACATCTTGAACTGAGTTTTCAGAGATCTCGATTTTCTGAAGTCACTTGAAAAGGCATCAGAATTTGTTTCACTGCTTTGATTATATGACTGATATTCCAAATATGTTTCTGTAGTGTGAGCTTTCAAAACTTCTGAATAGGTGTAGTGCTATTGGCAGACCTGGCTGAAGTTGTATATTTTTTTGTTGTACTTTTTTAGTCATTCTCTATCATTGGAGACTCATGAACATTTAGAAACTAGTGAGCCTTAAATCTTTCTGACACAACAAGCATAAACTGTGGTCACCAGGAATATGTTTAATAGAATTCAGCAGCAACATGTGCCAAACAGGTCTTCATCTTGCTGCTTGTTCTATAGTAATAGGTAGTTTATTTGGAGTTACAAATTATAAATATAATAAAGCCTGTAATAGTCTTGTTTTGTTTCTTAGCTGAAAGCTTGATGGTATGCTGCAGATTTCCTGCTGATTGTCAGAAACAAATGAAAAGCCTTTTCTTGTAGAGTGCAAAGAAGCATCCGCTACCTTTTTGTATTTTCTGCTTTGACTTCAGAAAAAGATTTCATAGTGATTTTGAGATTTTGCACTGTAAACAGCATGTACCTATTTTGGAATCATGCCACACAGAATTGTATCATGCTCAGATAATGTGACAATTTAAGCTAAAAACTAATGAACCCTTTCAATGCTTATGTTTTGATTCTGAATAATCAGTGTAGACATAGCTCTTCAGGTTTTGAGTTGTCTTCTACTGCTTAGAAATCGTATTTCTGGGGTTTACAGCTGTTTTATGTGACTTTCTCAACACAAGTTCCTGAGTTGGACAGCGGCCTACAACGGCATTTTGAAAACATTGCCCCCTTGTAGAAACTTATTCTGTGGTTTATCCTAAAATACTGATAGCTACTGGTATGCATAGCAGAGTCACAATTTAAGTGTTTGATGTCACAATTTAAGTGTTTGATGATTAAGTGTTGGAAGGTTACTTGCCTCCACGTAAGTAGGTGGTCAACCCATTATGATAGCACTGAAACACTTCTAGGTGTGGATAGGAAATAAATCACTACTTTGCAGATTAAGCAAAAGAAGACATTTCCTGTCTATCTAAAATAATTTTAAATACACTAATATTTTTCAGACTCTTAGGTTGAAGATTATAGTTCATATTGACAATACATCTTACACCGGTGTAGGTGTGTTCTCTTGCAGCCTTCTGCAAAGTTAGCTTCTTGCAGATAAAGCAAAGAACTGAAACTGAGAAGCACTATTTTTTTTTTTCTATAAATGTGTATTTTGACTACACTTCTCAAAAGAAATAGACTTGTTTTGATTGTGGTAAGATATCATTTTCTCTTAATATTCTAAATTTTAAAACAAATCCTGCTTCTAATTTAAGACACTTGCCAATTCTGGATAATTAAATGAATCAGAAAGTCTAGTGTTCTTGACCAACTTTAGTGAGATGTGGTTGTTACAGAAATCATCTGAAGTTGGACTAATTTTAATATCCTCCTATTCAGAGAGATTGCATGAGTGATAACACTTCAATCAAACTTATAGTTATAAAGAGGACTATTTCTTTGAAATAAACAATTTGAGCACATTTACCAACCATATTTATAGCTTTCTTCCAGATTCACCTCTAGGAAGAGTGATATATTTAGGAGAAAGACAGAAGAACTTTGGTTTCTGGAAGTCTGGTCTTAGAGTTAAGCCACACAGATCTGGTAAGTTTCCTGATCCTCCTGTGTTCAATACCCAGAAGGATGTGTGGGATGCTCCCTTGCAACAGCTGATTAATGATGAGTCTTAGTTTTGCTTGTTACAAACATGTCTTTCCCCCCACACACCACCAGCCCTAAGAAGATATGCAGGTTTCTTGTAAAACATACAACTTAAACTTTTTAAGCAATTTTGAAGAATGATGTCAAAATCCTTTTCGTGAGAATCCAGGTATCTTGCATAAAGCTAGAGACCATAAGAATATTCAAAGCAAATATGATGCTGAACATGTGTGTAGTTACTACTGAAATTCAAGTCTGTGTATGGGGCTTTTCACCAGAATGTATTGAACTTCCTGTGAGGAAGTAAAATATGAATTGATAGCACCTCTGCTTCTGCTAAGCTGCTTAAACATAAATCATGATGTTACTGTGACCTATATACAGTTTGAAAATTCTCCGGCATGTAGGAAGTGTTTCTCTTCAACCGTGAGTACTTCAGAGCTAGGACAGCAAGAAGGAATTGTAGTAATGGAGATGCTTGTGACACTTTTCTCTGCATCCTGCCCTGCCGCCCTGACCCTCCCTGCACCCCCCCCCCCCCCAAAAAAAAAAAAAAAAAGGCAAACAACCTGAAAACCAAAAAAAACCCCAGAAGAAAACACACAAAAACAACAAACAAAACCAACCAACCAAACCAAAACAAAAGAAACAAACAAAACAACAAAACTTGCAGCCTATGGACTTATTCCCTCAAGTTCTTAATACAGTAATGTCCTGAGACTGGAATGTTTGATTCTGACTATGTGTAATTTCAAGGTGACTCTTACATCCTAAACTTGGAATCATAGAATCTTTTAGGTTAGAAAAGACCTTTAAGATTGAGTCCAACCATAAACCTAACACTGCCAAGTTTACTGCTAAGCCGTGTCCATAAGCAGAACATTTACATGTCTCTAACTTCTCCGAGTTGTACTTGTACTTGCGCAGAATATTCCTTTGGAATGAGCCAGTGAAGAAAACTTCAATTTATTGTAAAGAAAAGTGTTTTCTGATGTTTTGAGGTGCATAGTCCTGAATGTAAAACAACTTATTTGAACCTGGAAGTTGTTCTTGGCATAATTTTGTAGAGTGTCGGGGGGGGGGGGGGGGGGGAAATCACAATTATAAAACATGAACTCTAGCAGCTTCCTCGTTTTCCCAAGTATGAAGCAGGTACTTCTATTTTATTTGTTTTTCCCAGAAACTGATCTCAAAGAAATAATGATACTTTTATTTGTATCCTTGACTAGAAACATGTACCTTTTAAGTTATGCAGACACTGATACCAGGGTTCTTTTAGGGTAGGATTTCTCGAAATGAAGTGCACAGCTCCTGAAGACTTCTGGGAGTTCCAGTTCTAGGTCTTTTGAAACGTGCTCCTTTACATAAGAAAAATATAAACCAGTTTTCCATTTCATGAAAGAATTAAGAAATATATATATAAGTATCCTTTTAATGAATGAATGCTGTACATGCTAGCAGTTGTTACGTATTTAAAAATACATTCCTGAAAAATTAATACTTGACTAGTGCAGTTGTAGAACAGTTTTCAGGCTTAAGTAGTCGTGTCCTCAGTGCTGACAGGGAGCAGAGGGGTGCTGTCAGAAGCTGGATGGCATCTTTCCTGAACTGGCTTTGAGCATTGTGTTAGGAGGCTTAATGATAGAACATCTTTTTTGGTAGATACTATTTTTAATATGTGATTCTTAGCCCTGTGCTATTTAGAGCCTGTCCGAACACTATTTGACAATATGCTGGCAGATGCTGACATCTGTAGGGAAAGGGTGTGTTTGAAGAAGCATTTTGTCATGGGCAAGACAACGACTGAGAGAAAAAAAAAGCTCTTCCATGTGCTACATCTACAGAATGTACAGCTTTCACTGTAGATCTCAACACTACATAAATTTTGGATAAGCTGGTATCTGGAAGTTAGATCCTGCTTTGCTCTAGGCTAAATCTCACTGCGGGGAGAATTAATGCTGCAGGATGGTGCATGCAAAACTGTCATTGAAGGAGCTTGTGGTTACATGTGCACAGGAGCTAAACATGGTGTGTAGGTTCCTAAGTTTTGATCTATAAAGAGGCTTTCATTGCTGATGGGAGTTGGATTTCTCTATTATATCGGTGGACAGCTGATGCAGTTAAAGATGTCCCTGCTCACTGCAGGGAAGACTGGACTAGATGACCTTTAAAGGTCCCTTGCAACCCAAACCATCCTATGATTTTCTTCATAGAATCATAGGCTTATTTTCTTGATGGGTTAGATCTCAAGAGCTAAACCCCAATTTTCAGACGTGGCACCTGAATTCTTTTGCATTTGTAGCAGAGGTTGATTAAAAGATGTGGGCAGAACTTAGTCTTAGCAAGCTCTATCTAACAGAATAATCCTAGGTATTTTTAAAAACTACTAATACATGATTTGGGCTACCAGACTTCCTAGACATCTGTAAGGTCACTTTTATGTTCAGACATGTCCTTTTCTGCAGATGTGCCTAACATCTGACTTGAATTATTTGAAATACAGCTGGGACTACCCACTCTGTGCAGACAAGCAGCTGGCTGTGATACCTGCCTACTACTGCTAGATCATAGTACTATCCTCAATTTGAATGGAGTAAACTTTTTTCACACCTGGAAAAGAATCCTCATCACCATGCTCTGAGGGAGAACTCTATATCCCTGCTGTTAAACTTGATGTATTGCAGACTTCTAAATATCTGTTGACATCAAAGAAGCTGCTTCTTCTGGTTTTCTTTTTATGGCTAGTTGCTTGGCAGAGTGTCCACAAGCCAAGAATGGTTGTGGTAGTCTGACCAGAGGGGGATGTGCCTGGTTGCAGCAAATTAGAATTTCTGTGTTCTTGGAGGTATTCCAAGAGGAGCTAGACTGGTCCTGCAGGCTTGAAAAAAGCTGCACTGTAACATAAAGCAAAAGAGCACTCATTCATCCCTTCTTGCCACAATGCCCTGCTGCTGAACAAAGGATTTGTCGTGCTGTGGAACCAGCGTGACCCATGTGATACGTGTGGAACCAGCAACTGATGTGCAAGACTTGCTGAGCAGACAAATGGTGCCAGCTCTGAGCGTTAACAGTAGAAATCAGCATCCCGCCAACAGGAATGCTGCCGCCTTTCAGAGCGGAAGCATGTCTACTTTTTCTCTTTAGAAAAAGCTTAAGATCAGTATCCTGACAATCTGGCATCCTCCTACAGTGGAGCAAGGAGCCGTTTTAAAGCCTTTCAACTGTTTCCACAGATTTCCGGTGCAACTACAGAAATCATGTGAGGATAGTTCTGTCTCGTCCTCTTAGCTATGTGTGAACAGTCCCTATTTTGACAGGCTTACTGGAGGTGTCTTCACAGTTCCCAGTAAGGCTCCCAGGTCTCCTGCCAAAGACACAGTGATAACTACGTCATTCAGACTTGGCAAATCTACGGTTGGGCTGAGCGAGTGATGTGGAGAAGGGCTGCTGTTCATGTATGTGGATTTCTGTCTTAAGGAATGTGCTCTAAATAGAAATGTTTCCATGTTAGTGTCCTGTTCCTAGGCTAGTGCCTGAACAGATCTTTGTAGCAGCAACTCTGACTTGTTTGATGCGATGAGGATGTCTTGAACTGAAGAGCTCATCTCAAAATAATAAAAAAAAAAAGGCCAAAAAAGGAACCAAAAAACCAACCAACCAACTAAACTCCCTAGCATATGACTCCTGATAGTGTTACTTTTAATCTTACTCCATCTGTTTCTGAAGGGCCTTGTGTAGTTTCACCTGTTATTTTTAAATTGAACATAGGACTTATTGTCATTGGAGAACAGTGAATTTTTTTCCTTTGTTTTTCAACTTATTTTTTGATATGCTTTTTCAGGTTTATCACCCAGTCCTGTGGGCAAATGGTCTCTAAGTGCTTTGAGGAATTCACTGATTTTTGTAAAATAATGTCACAAAACCTCAAGTAGTGTTGGAGTTGCATTTAAGTGATCTGTTTGTTCAGTTGAATTAGGTCTCGATCCTAAAAGAAACTACGTGCTCTTGCTGTACCAAGTGCCCCATTGTTGTTCTCTGACACGGGTGTATTGTCTGGACTCTTTCCAAAACTGTTCTCAGTGACTCTCTTGCAAATCCTTAGCTCTTCAAACAGCAAAGATTATGCTGCTAGTTGGCAGATGTACTTTATTTCTCTTGCATTTTTATCACAGCTCATACAGCAGCAGCATCTTTTGAAATATGCCAGTACTCCCAAATCTGTAACACTCCTGTGTGAGCATTTGCAGTTATAAAACTTTACATATTGGACTTTAGCTCTCATCCGGCATGTAATTTGATAGTATTCTCCATACTACAATGGATTCAGCTAGCTGTTCTTTTTTTCTGCTGTCCTGAAGAGGATCCTGCCCTGTAGTCGGCTGTGGTGGCTGTCGTCAATATGAAGAAAAGCGAGCATCTGATGCACTCCAGTGGGGAGTGTGGTAGAGTATCTCCGAAGTTGCCCAGCCCCAGCAAGCCATATCCACTTTTTAACTGTCTTTAAAGCACTTCTAGTTGTTTGTTGGCTGCTGTTCGTCTTTCTCAAGAGCTAGTAATGAGTCATATTGCTTGCATCTTATGTTCATATGATTAGTTCTTAGTTACGAGAAATGCTTTTCTACAGTGACAATGAAGCTTGATTTTTTTTTTTATTTTTTTTTTTTTTTTAAATTTCCTATGGTATAAACTGTTGCCTCAGACTATTAAGATTATTTTTATTATGGCTTGTCTTGCCCCAGAGAAAGGAATGTTAAATGTAATTGTTGTAAGTGTGTGTACACCTCTCTACCATTTTTGGTGTAGCATGTAAAGTGTAGTGTAAACTATCTTGCATTTAAACATACCTTGAATTATCAGAAGTCAAAATTACCAAAACAGTGAGGGATCTCTCACTCTTGAATCATATATATATATATATATAAAATTATTTAATTTTTTTTAACCAGTGAAATAAAAGAGTATATGTCTACATAAGTGAAACAGTGCCCATTTGAATTTAGAACCATCACACCTTGTCCCTTGGGTAAGGAAGGAACAGGATAAGGATGAAACTGAGTCATGCTGAACTGCTTTAATAGCTTGCTGCCAAAAGGGGCACATTCTGGATATTCCTACTGCATCTAGCGCTTGCCTAATCTGTTTGTGAGCTGATGCAGTTTGCTACTGAAATAGCAAAAATAAACAGACACTAGGAGATGAAAAGGAGGGAGGAGGGCTGCGTAACTGGAGTGGGGGAATGAGGCAGGGAAAGATAGCAACAGCCCTTCTCAGGACAGCCAGCAAGTTGCTCATCGGATCACATTGGAGGTCTCTGGAAGAAAGATTGTCCATCCTTGGAAGACTCCAGAAAGACAGCTGTGCAAACTAATGTGCTCTACCAAAAACGAGGAAGGTCCATGTCAGGGCTGCAGACTCAGATATGAAGGTGGGTATGATGCTCTCTTAACCAATCTGGTGGTGAGTTATCTAGTTAAGGGAGACCAATGTCCTAGGAAAGTTGAGTTGCCAAAGGCTGCTTTTCTTGTCCCTTCTCTTCTTCTGCCTCTGGCTCTTATCACACCCTAATCTTACTTAATCTTTACTTCTGAACTGGTAGTATGTAGTGTTGTTTTTAAATAATTATTAGGTCTTCCGGGAGTGTTTTGCCATACCATGACTTGAATTAAATGTGATCTAAGCGGCAAGTTGATTATGTGCTGTTTTTCATGCAAAGGTTCAGTACATTCAGGTATCCAAAGAGCAACAGACTTGCATGGACTAGGGAACAACTGTTACCCACAGGGAGGGAAGCAAAACTTTTTTGACAGGTCACCATTAAAAGAGTTCTTGGACGGTGCTGAGGCATTGCAGTGCACAGTTGCTCCTTGAGGGTCCACAAGGAACTGATCAGACAGATGAACCAGCTTGGTGTCACCTGCCAGTTCCTTAGCAAGTGAGCGCACTTGCACGGCTTGAGCAGGTGGGCTTACAGCTAGCTGTGGAGTAAGCCAGGCTGCGTTTCATGCCCCACGGAGGAGCCCAGGATCATCTTTGAGGCAAAGGTGAAAGGGGGGGGGGGGGGGTAATTGCAATAGAATATAATCCTGTAAATATCAGTAAGTAAACAGGGAAAGACTCCTCTGTGACTCAGAATGGGTCTCAACATGCATTGACAAGACCATCAGAGGATCTACTATGCTCTTATTTTGCTAGCCTTCACTGAAAGGGTCCCATGGCTGACTTCTGTGGGCTGATGGCTGAAAGATTTAATTCAGTGATGAAATGGTAAAATGCAGATTTGAATAAAGATGGAACAGATTTAAGAGGGTGCTTTAAGATGCTTTAAGATGGGTTAAGCCTGTTGAACTTTATCTTCAGAGCAAACTCTCCCCCTACTTCTGTCCTGTCCCTGCCACACCACCACCCCAACGAGGCTGAACTGATGTCAGTCCCTTTCAGTTATTTTGGGGAATTCAGTGACGATGTGTCAAAACAATGAAAAAAAGAGAAAGTCTAGTGTTTCTTTCACTTGGAGAGTTGAAGGTAGTTGTCAGAAAACTCTAGCCCAGTCAGTTTCCAAGAAAATTGTGTAATTGCTAAGTACCTGGAAGTTTGCCAGCAGATAAATCTCCATCGATTATTACTTAAATCAATTTTCTACCCTGAGAAAGGTATGGGCATTGGAGACAAAGCAAAAGTTCTGGCTTTAGTAAAGCATTTTGTCAGTCTTGATGGCTTTCTGATAAGTGATCTCAGGAAACCTACTTGTGGGTAAATGCAAAAGTGGTTGGAGAATTGTGCTCAGATGTTAACTGATCATCAATAAACTAAGAAAAAAATATGCCAAGTTGAGTATTGTTGTTTGTCCTGGATCCACTGTTACACAAAAGTAACACTATGGATAGACCTGGTGATGGAACAGAAGGTAAATTTACAAAACTTGCAGATAATTTAAGTGTGGGCAGGCGTGCAAGCACTGTAGAATTAAAGAAAAGATTTAAAATGTTCTGACAAATAACAGGAACGAGTGATGTTTTCAGGCAGAAAGCCAAAATGAACAAGTGGCTACCAGTTTCTAGTTTAGACTGTGCATTACAAGTGAAACAAGTAGAGCTTGTGGCTACTATCTTTGTCATTGCCTAACACATTGATGGGAACACATAAACAAGTAGCTGAATTGCAAGAACTGAGAAATCATTGTTTTGCTTGACAATCTTAAGGCTTGAAGTATTTCTTGCTGCTCTGGGTACTGCATTTCAGAAGCACGTAAGCAAATGGGAGTAAATTCTTGGAAGGGTAATAGGAATTACTAGGTGTCACAATGACTTACTGGGACAGGATGGATGAACTTCTGGGAAAACTGTTCCGATACAAGAACAGTGAAGTACTGGAACCTGTAGTTTAGGGAAGTTATGAAGTCCTTCATGGAAGATTGTCTAGCCTGTTCTTTAGACATCTGTTGAAGGAAAGTATCTGTCTTTACTGGGTCAAGGATCTGCAAGATCCTGCATTATGCTTCCAAATGCTTAAGCTCTTAAATAAAGTCTTGCAGTCATGCTAACCAGCACATATTGGAGCACGTATGTCTAATATCTGTCTTGTGAAAGTCTCTTGTTTGTGGACAATGCTTCTAACCTGCAGTTCAATATTTTCTAGTAGTCTATCTTACCTCCCTCAGGTAAGAGTCAGTGAGAAGGAGACTGGAGCATACTTTTTATAGCACGGTGGTATTTCCACATTGATTTGAAGTAGTTGTTGGTGTTCCAGGTTATGGGTGTTCTAGATGCTGAACTCCTACTGTAGAAAGAAGTGGCCCTTCTGAAGTTATTTCCCCATTACAGGTGTTTGTACAACAAGTAATTCACTTATTTTCAAATATTGTCAAGGAGTAGATAAAAAAATTGCTACTCTGACTTCAGGTGATATCTCTTTAAGAGGGAAGACCAAGGCTGAATATCCACAGCTAGTAACTGCCAAGCAATGGAGATAAGTTGGGACAGAAAATAGATCTCTGAAAAGCTGTGAATCAATTTTAGTGACTTAAAAACACTAATGGAAACAGGTTGATTTGGGACAGAATTTCTGAAAGTTAAGCAAATAGTTTAAAGAAAATCAAATTGTGACAATATGCTGTAGTTAAGTGATGCACCTCCCCTCTCCCTCCTCACCCCCCTTTTAAAGAGTATTTGTATTCCTGTTTTCACACTGGGATGCTGATAACAAGAGCTATTCATTTACGGACAGCAAGAAAATGTTATCCATAGAAGAAAGTGTAGAAAAATGTTGGGGGGGGCAGAAATGCAACTGTTTTGATGACTTAGTCTTGATAGGTTAAACATTCATCTTGGCTGTTTGTGCATTGCTTACAAATAAGCTTGCTTATGTTCCAGTCTTGGGAAATAAATTTAAGATATTTTATGATTTTTTGACTCCTTGTTGTACCCCTATGAAAGGCAGATAACAACCTTTTCCATCTTTTCTGGAATTTCTCCTATTTACAACCCTGACTGCATTAGTTCTAATATGTAAGAACAGATAAAGAACACAAGGATAGCTGAAGTGTGGGTCAGACCAAGTATCTGTATAGTGTGGGATCCTGAAAGCTCAAGGAAGGAGATAAAAATATGGTGAGTGTGTAGTGATGCTTTCTAAAACATCTTCACAGTATCCAGTGGTTCATTTGGATCTTGCCTTTTCTTTCATGTCCAGCCATAATTCTTGCCTCTTCTGTCTTTTCATTTGGGTTGGTCTTTCTCTTCTGACTGTTGTATGTATGGGAGATTGTTATCATTAGCAAGGAACAGCATCTATCTCATTTTGCCCTGGACTTTCTTATATGGCTCTCCTACACTTAGTAATTTGAATCCGTTTTCACGTGCTGCTTTTTTCAAATTTTAAGCTGCTGAACAGTTTGTGAGTTCTTTTCCTGTATCTGCTCAAGAATTCTTTTCCTCTGTGCTTTTACCGTCATTAAGAACTGCAAAAATCTCTCCCATCCCCATCATCATTTTATTCTTGTTTCCTAGTTATCCTAGCTAGCAAATTTTGTTTTGACAACTACATTCTTAAAATCTGTGTTCTGACTTCATTGCCTAACTAAAGATGCATTACAAGTATCATTCCATAATTACTTGCACACAAATTTGCCTCTTACGGTCACCTTTTTTGACTTTTTTTTCCAGTTTATGTGAATCAGCTGTAGGAAAATCTTCCTCTTCTTGTTTTCTCCTACTTGGAAGAGGTGGTCTGCTATGTTTAAGACATTGATGAAGAATCTTCATTTTATTGTACTTGTTTCTACAACAGAGATCTAGGAACTAAATCATCACTATGTTGGGCACTTCAGACACTTCCAAAAGGTCTAAAAAAACCCCAACATGTTACTTCTCTCATCTGCCTGGTGTGGTACTCTGAAGTAGACCTGACACCATCATGGAGGGCTTGGGTTTTCCTTTTTTCTTCCCTTCATGTCCCTTGGTTTTATTGGTTTGGGCACAGTGCCAGTCCAATGTATTTGTATTCAGTTGGTTTACCGCCTAAACAAAGGAGTGTTGTTACAACCTCATCTACTGTTTAGACATAAGTAACAGTAATTGGAAAAAAGAGGTGCATGGGGCTGTGGATTAGGTATAGGTGTAACTGAAGTCCTCACCTGGAAGATACAGTTTTGGTCTTCCTTTTAGTCGTATTTAAACCATAGCCTTGTCCTCAGATCTCTCAGCTGTGTGTTCTATTTTTCAGGCTGGTGGCAGTCTTAGCCAGAGTTTCAGCCTCTGCTGCCTGAACTCGTTCTTCTCTAAGATAGCTACTAAAGGAGGGGTTTACGCTTGTCTCTCTTACCAGTGCCCTTGGTCACTTAACTTATAGTGAATATCGTTCTTTGTAGCCTAGCTGTAGTGGCTTGGATGATGGCCAGCAACTAAGCACCAACCTAGTTGCTCACTTACTCCCCGCCCCCCCGCACACACGCCGTGCCAGGATAGGGGAGAGAATCAGAAGACCAAGACTGGAAAAACCTATGGCTTGAGATAAAGACAGTTTAATAGGTGAAACAGATATGTGCACCCAAGCAAAGTGAAATAAGGAATTTATTCATTGCTTCCTATCAGCAGGCAGATGTTCAGCTGCTTCCTGGACAGCAGAACTTCATCATGTGTAATGGTTACTTGGGAAGACAAATGCCTTAACCATGAACATCCTCTCTGCCTCCTCCTCTCCCCATGTTTTTATTGGTGACTACCATGTCATATGGTGTGGGATATCTCTTTGGTCACTTGGGGTCAGCTGTCCTCTGCAATTCTTGCCCACCCCTAGCCTATTCACTGGGGAGCTGCATGAGAAACGGAGATGACCTTGATGCTGTGCAAGCACTGTACAGCACTAGCTGAAACACGAGTGTGAATACTGTTCTAGTCACAAATCCAAAACACAGCATCATGCTGTCTACTATGAAGAAAGTGAACTCCATCTCAAACATGAAGTAATCCATTTGTATCCTTTGTCTTTGGAATTGATGGTAAAAATGAGTTTTTCATTTCTGAGAGGTCCGATGCCTGTGAAGGACCTAGAGAGCCCGATGTTCATGCAAACACGTTGGCCCGGCTGGCAATAGGATATACAGTGCAGGGACAGTGTGGTAAAACTTAACGCTGGCAATAAAATATCCCTTGGCCACTTCACCTGTGGGGTGAAACAGTTTTACCTGTTCTTAACTTCTCTGGGATCAAACGCCAAGAATCTATAGGGCTTCAAAGTGCCCTTTTGTAGAGGAATTATAGAGGAATGAAGGCAGGTTAATTAACACTGATAACATACAGCTGTGGGCTGGCTTCAGGGGCAGGGGGTTGGCTGACGTGGATAACGTGCAGCTGTGGCTGGTTCCTGCTAAGTGGTTAAATAGCTCTAAGGGGTGTGGAAGGGGAGCATCAGATGAAGAGTGACTTGGAAGAAGCAGAGGAAGGAGAGCGAGTGCCCTGGATGTAGGAGAGACATGGAGGGGGCCCAGGTGAGGAGGGGCCGGCTGGAAGAGGAGCCTGATGAAGGGACTCCGGACATGGTAGAGGCGAGACTGGCCTGAAGAGGTTGAAGAAAGGGCACAGACAGTAGAGGAACTTTTGAAACCTTGTGGGGGGATTGGTGACTGTGCTGGGGCAAAAGGCGCAGGTACTACTTACTGAAGTTAACCTGGTATGGGATGGTAAAAGCCTTGTTATAGCTGCCTAGTTTTGATAGTGCTGTGACACCCTTTAGCTGGTTTTGGTTTGGGGTTTTTTTGTTTTCTATATGTTAACGTTTTACTGCATGGTGCCAAACAGGAAGGACAAAAAAAGTGCTTCTTCCTTAAGCACTGATTAGTTATGCTGTAGTGATGAGTTCAGAGACTGCTCAGGAATTGGTATGTTGGGGAGAGCCCTTGAGCTGAGGAAAAAAACTGACCCCTGGTCATCTGTATCCTGCCTGAGTTCATTATGTAATGATGGTGAAGCATATACTTTCTCTTTTGTCCTAGGTTGTATGTAGCTAAAATCTTTTTACATATCTTAATTAAATGTGTGCCAGGTTCTGAAACTGTTTCCCATGGGCACCCTAAGTTTTCAAGAAGAAACATGTTGCGTATGACTGACTTTGGGAATTCTTATGGATGCCTGCCTTGACACTAGTCAGAAAGCAGGCAGCTGTGTGTCCCGTCTTGAAGTTATTATCCCTATTAGCTTTGCAAGGAGCTGAAGTACGTAATTCAACCCCATCTAAATCAGAGCCTATACTTGGTGCTGGAATGTTTGAATGTTGTGTCTTAAATCTATGGATTGCACCATTAAGGATTTTACTAGTTTGTGGAGGAACAGATGAGTGGCCACATCCTTTTGTTGCAGCTCCTAGAACCCTGATTTCAGAGCATCATTTACTGGAGGATCAGAATCAACAAGGCAGGAATTAAATACCAGAAAAAATACAGCCTGTTCAGCTATGGCAGCCTGACCGTCCCTGTGTCTTAAGTGTTGCTAGATGCTGTAGAATAACTTCACTCTTAATTCTGAGTTGCTGTGAGGGAGGAGAATCGGTAGTTGTCAATGCTTTCTCCTATTTGTATTGAATTTCATTACTGCAAATTTAGATCCAACTCTTCATTTCAAAGCCATGGCTTATAGATACGCTTTCTTTGTAACTTCTGTTCCTTGAGCCTTTTGAAGTATCTGTGTAGGATGGCTAATATTCTCCTTAAATCTTTCTCACTCTGTGAAGATTCACTTTGCAGGCTAATATTATATTTGCTTTGTTTGAATGGGTGTTACAGCTAAAATTTTTGCAGTTGTAAGTGAAATACATTATACTGAAAAACTGTCAAACATGCTCAATCCGCGTTACCATAGGAATTCATGAGCTACAGAAGACTATATTATAATTTTAACAGATTTTCATTTCTTCTCGGAATCCCATTTTATTGAAATGGGTAATAAGATAATGTTTTGATTCCAGAAAATATTGATTGAAGGTTCAGGACAACAAGCCAGCTTCATTTCTCTTGAAGTGGTAATGACAATACAAAATTATCACTGTGGGAAGAAGAAAATAAGCCTGGCTTTTGTGTCCTGAGCCTCAGTTCTTTTCCTGAAGGTTCTGGTCAGATTCAAACATTCACAGTGATCTTAGGATGTCATGCAGCATTATTCTACACAGAGGTTGTGTGGGATTATGCTACAAATGAAACACAAGTCCTATCAGCTGTTTCTGCTTTATTTCTAGATATGAAAGTAACCCCTAGCTCTTCCTCATAGAAACTGGAAATAAATGTACTTGAGCTCATATATGTACACTGTTTTTTGGACAAGGCTTTAAAGTAAGAAGACCATGGAATAATTGTATTTCATAGTCTATTTCAAATCAGTTTGGGAAGGGATGTTGTATATCACAAGACAACAAATCATTGAAACATCTGTAATTTAAGATAGTTTTCCTTGATCATATAACGGCAAAACAGCATAGCAATCTCACTGGCCAAAAGGTTTCAGTCTTCAAAAGCGAAAGAAAAATCCCAGTATTTGAAAAAGAGGCCTGGGAAAAATAAAATACCCAATGAACCACTAATGATTGCAGTGGCCACGTGGCTGAAGGGCCATGAAGGTGATGAAGGGACTGGAGCACTTCTCATATGAAGAGGGCTGAGAGACCTGGCACTGTTCACCCTGGGGCAGAAGGCTCAGTGGGATTTCGTCAATGTATATAAATACCTGAAGGGAGGGTGTATAGAGGACAGAGCCAGGCTCTTTTTGGTGGTGCCCAGTGACAGAACCAGAGGCAAGGGTCACAAATTGAAATACAGGAGGTTCCCTCTGAACATCAGGAAACACTGTTTCACTGTGAGGGTGACCGAGCAATGACACAGCTTGCTCAGGGAAGTTCTGGAGCCTCCCTCCTTGGAGATATTCAAAAGCCATCTGGGCATAATCCTGGGCAAATGGCTCTGGGTGTCCCTGTTTGAGGAGGGGGTTAGACCGGGTGACCTCCAGAGGTCCCTTTCTACCTCAGTCATTCTGTGAAAATCGGTTCACGATTGTTATAATCCACAAACCCATTTCACAGAAAATTATTATTATTTTCATGTGTCCCACCCTTTTCTGCTTAAGTAGTAAGGCTGTTAAACTCCTTTCTTTTGTCTGCTCACATTCTCTGTCAGTTCTCACTTTGGGCTTGATCCATCATCTGGTCCGTCTCATGTTTTATCCTCTACTTGAGATAAATGGCCTCCTTGGGTGCTAATGTCTTCATGTTCAATGTTAATCCTTCCTTAGTGATCTTGATGAAATAACTGAGGAAACAATGGCTAACTGTCTGGTGTTCGTGACAAGTATCTTTCTGCTTGTATATCTGTATATATGCTTATATGTACACACACATATATGTACTCCTGTATATGTCGGCTGTTATAAACACTTACATGCAGCCTTCTGGTCCTCATCTCATTCTAAATTTGTACTCTTCACCTGTAACTAGATTTGCTTGATAGTTGACTGTAAGTGCTAGGAATGAGAGCTCTCTCTTTTAATGGCTTTGTGAAATGTCAGCAATAATGGAATTCAATCATGATCTACATCTCTCACAATTCCTGTCGTACAGACAAATGGTTTCTGCTCCTATATTGCTCACTCCCACAGTGCAGGTACTTTTATTATTTTCAAGTAGGAATTAAGTTGAAGCCCACTTACATTTGCTCACTATTAAGTAAATGATACTCTTGTTGTTTAAATGTGTTTTTCCTACCTTGTTCACATCCTTTATTGTTATAGCTTATCATAGGCTTTAGATTAAGGTTTTAATGATACAGTTGGGTTTCTAAAGTATTCAGCAGAAGTGATACAAAATGTGGGACTTTGCAAAAATCTATTTGTAACAGCCCCTTATAAGCCATATGTGAGAGGACTATTCTCATGCTGAAGAACTCTACCTGAATGCCAATTTGAATAATTCTCTTCAGTGCTGTCTCTTCTGTTGAGAATATGATTTCAGTCTGAACTACCACTCATACATAAAAAAAATAATAAACTTGGCTTTGTTTTTCTATCACAGGTTTGGCTCTTTGTGCCTTCAGCCATACTTCATATCTCCATTATTGCACCAGAACTTTGGAATGTTAGGAAGAGTATTGATGCTCTGAGACACTAATCCTTCTTTTCACTGAATACCACTTGAGAATCTAAAAGTTCTGGTTTTGGTTTGTTTTTTGGGTTTTTATTTATTTATTTATTTTATTGAATTGAGTGATACATACACAATATATTAAGCATTTTTCTTCTCAAAAGACTCTTTAAGCACTTGCAATGATCAAGCCACATCACATAATCCAAGACTTCCTTTTTTTAGTCTCGGTGGTTTGTGTAGGCACATCTAAATTAGCTGTCTCCTTGCCTGCTCCAGTACCAGTCAAACAGTTCAAAGAGATTAATGTTAACCAGGAAGAACTGTTTGTTATGTTTTCTAATTAAATTCTAGAAATTCCTTGGCTGCTTTCTCCCTTAGAATTTCTTCTTGAAAGTTCATGAATCGGAACACAATATTGTCTCTTTGAAGTGACTGGCATTACTTCACTGCATCTGAGTAAACCACCCGTATAAAAGAACTTTGACTTTCCTGTAATGTCTGGCTTGGAGAATCTGTGGCTATTGAGTCAGTCAGCAGGATGTTTGAGATTATGGCTCAGTCTTTAAATTTCCATAATCCTTCTATAAAGTCCTAATTGAGAAATAAAATTAGAAATGTGAGGCCACCAATAATTGAAATTGAAGTGGTAGGAGAATTGTTTATTCAATTAGCTATGTATTTAGGAAGACAGTTGCATATTTTTCAACTGTTCCGATCCCGGCCACAAGATACTTGTAAATTCTGATTTGGTGCTCAGCTGCCTGGCTTGGATTTTATGTTAAATTACTGTTCAGTGTGAAATGTGTACTTGTTCAGAGAAAAAGCTTCCTTTTTGAAGTTCTCTTCTCAAAAGAGACCTCAATACTTTTTTTTCTTAGGAGCTGTGAAAGCACTATTTTTTTCTGAGGAACAGAATAATCTCTGTAATGGTCTCTTCTACAACATGTATCATCTTTGATTGTATTTTGAGCAGTGGAGAAATCTCTATTGATCAAAGCTACTGGTTTAAGGAGCTGTAAAACTTGCCAGTTTCTGTCCTGAATGGAACTACTACATGTACTCACTGTACTCGAGGCTGACACAGCCTAGAAAAGTCATGTTACAGTGCATATTACCTCCTGAAACCCCTCATACCTCATGACGCTCATCTGAAAGTGTCATGGTGCTATCTAAAACACAAATTTCTACAGTTCAGTGTATTTTGCTATTTCATGATGATAATGTTTTTTTTAATTGGCTGGCTGACACAGAGGGAGGGATCTCTATCGGTATAAGTACAGGCAGAACCAACTGGCTCTTCTAACTCCTGTGTGAGCAACAAGGTATTCTGTACTTTAAGAAACCAGATTCTTAATTTGAATATATACAGAAAGTTAAGCTCACTAAAAATAAATAGAAGTTAAGAAACTTTGATAAGATAATATCACTCCTCCAAAGAGCTAGACTGTGATTTATTGGCTGGTCTTAATGTCTGGAGTTGCAGACAGTTTTGTTTGCAAGTAAAAATGATAACTTCTGTCATGAGGAGGAAGGTGCCTTATGTGTAGGAAACATTTCCTTTGAGTTTTTTTGCAATCAGTTATTTAAAGTGTGGGGGTGGGCTGGGGTGGGGGGTGTTCTTTGTTGTCCAAAAGGGTACCAAAGTAAATGGAGTGGAACCTTTAAATTCTGGTCCTGATAATTTTAGAAAATTCAGGACCTCCACTGAATTACTTTTAACAGCTAGTTTTAGCAGGACTTTCTGAATTGGCAGTAATCCAACACATTGACTTAGAAAGTCCTATGGATGATTTGTTTAATGGCCTAGCATAGCGCTCCAAAGTAGAGTAAATCACAACAAATAGGACTTGGGTATGTGACCAATGTGTTTTGTTCACTGGATCAGCAAGTATTTAGAGGGAAGATTCAAGCCCTGGCACAGAACACAAGCTATCCTGAGGAAGAAAGGTACCACCACCACTCTGAACTCTATCAACCTTCAAATGTTTTCTGTTTGCCTCCTAATCTCGTCTGCATAGTCTTGTATTAACTGTGCTACTTGTAGGAGTAGTTTCTATTCACAGGTACAAAACCAGAAAGATTTGAAGAGTTTGCATTTCCTTTTATTTTACATCATAATTCCTCTTTCATCTCCCCTTTTTGTCTTTTGTTTCATTTAGTGACATTCAAAAGAAAAAATTCTTTGGTTGTTTGCATGTGTATACACTTCTAAGAATACTTGGGTAGTCCAGATGAGGAAGGTGCCAAAAAGAAAACTCATTTCAACTAAGTATATTTTTGAAAAGCAGAATATAAGTTTTTCCTATATGTATAGAAATCTAAGGAAAGCTGTCATCTGTACATTTTTTCTATAGAGATTGTTTGATTACTTTTTGAATGCTTTATTAGAGATGGATACCTGAGTGGGAAGGGCGATGAGAAAGGTCTTTCAGTAATATAAAATGTATGTAGGAAGATTTAAATGGCTTTCATGCTGTGAGTTAGACAAAGCGATGATTTAGTTATGAATCCCAACTGTGGAACATAACCAACAACAGTAAATAAAGAACTTGGCTGAGTATTTTAGAAGGTGGCTACACCTTTATTTCGATTTTTTTTTTTCTCATTTGTAGGAGTAGATCAATTGTGATTCTAACTTCATGATTCAACTAATAAGTTTCCAGTCTAATATAGGAGGAATAATCCACAGATGGAGATTTTAAAATTAAAATATATAGTGTTCTCAAAGAAGCACTATATCCTTGTAGCTAGGCAAAAGGTGCAATCAAAGCCTGGTATAGATCCAAGAGAACATTTCCAGTGCTTGACTGTCAGGAATAGAGGAGTTCATGGCACAACAAACCTTTTTTTTTTTTTTTTTTATTTTACCTGAACATGGAAAGATTGCACTTTATATTTTAACATATTCCTCACAGTTAAGGTTTGCCTCTGCCCAAGAAAGAAAGAACAGCGCATACAGTGTCTAGTTCTGTTCTGCAAGACTCCTTTCCCAACTCTTTTCCTGGATGACGTTTCAGCCAGGTTAATCCGGCATTCCAGGCATGGGTGCTCTGAGTTGATGAGACACCATTTAATCTTCTCCTTTCACAGAAGCTGAGAACTGAATCTGCCTGATGGCCATCTCTTCCCCCCCCCCCCCCCCCTTTTTTTTTCTTTTTCTTCTCGCCACTCCCCCCTCCCGACACTTGCTTAGACCTGCAGATTCCTTTTCAGACCCAGTTCTGATTTCTAGGGAGAAAATGAAACTTCAGGTTGTCTTTCCTTACTCTTGCTCATAAAAAACAATGGCATTAGAATGCCAAATATATGCATTTGGAATGCATGTATTTTCTCTATTGTTCAGCCAGAAAAGGTCAGTATTTAATGGAAGTTGTTTTACTCGGTGAGTAAGCTCTATCTGAGGCTGTCTTTTTTCCATTTTATTATTGGTGTCATCTTTTCTGGTAATAGGTAGGCACATGAATGGTTTTGTGCAGAGGTGGAGAATAAGGTGTGTGTTACCTTCCGCTTCTTAAGAGGCCTGCCTCTTGGCTATCGATACTGATATTTCCCAGAGTAACTTCTCATTGTAATATGGGTACTGAGCAGGACTGACTTATTGCAGAACTGTCTTTTCATGTGAAGGCTTTTCCATGATCTTCTGTCCATCAAGTTTTGCCTGTACATCATTGTACACTCCTTATGCCAAAAGCCTACTTGGTTGCTTCCATAACTAGCAGTTTCTCAGACCTGTGTCAGGCTTCAGTATATTTGTGCTGTGATTCCATAGGTGGTGCTTCATTCTTAGGAGTTTGAGCTTGTAAAACCAAGCTACTTCACCTGCCTCACTGTCTTCTTATCGTACAGCTCCTTGTCATACACAGAGTGGTTTTAACTCTGGACAGTTTCTCTCTCAGCCCTGTGTTTTAGTCGTACGCTAAAGGATATGGAGTGTTCCCTACCCTGACTGTGTTGCTTTACCCTTATCCAGTGAGGTGAGGCTGTAGTGGCAGAATTAATTCAAGTCTTAATTTTCTTAAGTGAGCCTGTCTTTTCAAAGCTTTATTTCCTTTTGCACTTTTGAAAACAAAATCTTAATGAAATTTGCTTCGAGATGTTTACTGCTTTTTGGCGGTCATAACAGAACCGAAATACTGTGCTAAAATAACTCGTTGTAGTCTAAGGTTATGCTGGCATTTTTGTGGATAGTGTGAATTTGAATTGTGGTAACATGTTCTAATTAAATGACTTTGAATTCTTAACATATTTCCCTTGACATTATTGTTGTCATCAAAATTAGAAATAATTAAAAGCAGAGAAAATCCCTTTTCATTCAAGAGCTCAGAACTTTTTCTTCAAAATATTTCCTTAGCCTTGCTTACTTGCACTTCATCAGGAGTTGGAAATCACCCATAAAAGAATGAGTGAAATGTGAAAATTAATTCCACAGAGCTCCTGAGGATGACTTTTATACTGAGGATGATTAAGAAACAGAAATCTATTTGCTGTCTACATAGCAATCAGATAAATCCTTTTCAGTCTAGATACCTTGTTGTGGATACATCAAAAAGATGATGTACTCTGCATGCTCCTCTGAGTGCCTTAGTATAACATTTAGCTCCTGCTAATGTTCACAAAATATCCATTAGGCTTGCAGTCACTGAAGCTGACTCTGCAACTAAATTTTACTCATCACTACCTAAATTCTGGTAGCTTCAGGTTCACTTACTTCCTATCTCATATAAAAGTACTGACAGAACTGACAAAGCAGATGTTTGCTTTTGGAAGAGCAAGGTTCTGATACATATTTATATATCATCTAACATGATTAAGTGTATGTCTTCCCTCCCCTTCTTTTAGAGACCATTGATTTAAGAATCAGGGTATATGGTGTTTTTCCACTAGTCCTTATGTTTTATTGTGTTGTAATAAATCCACTTTGTAGACGCTACTTAAATATTCATTGAGTGAAAGACAGAAAGCAGAGCAGACTGGGACTGTACAGGCTAGCAGTTCGGGCACCCACTAGGGATGCAAAGCACTGTTGTTGTTTTTTTCCTGCTCCAATGAATACTTAATATGAAATACTGAAATATTCATTGGTAAGTGGAACTAGTATCTGACCACATAAGTAGTAACATCTTACATTGCTTGAAGTTAAAATGAAGGCAGTCCTACAATGAGACTAATGGAAAAAAGGTCCAACATCTGATGTATAACTAGCTGGTCGTTATGAAGTGCTGAAAGAAAACTTGCCACCAGTGCTATTGAGAAGTATTTTTCTGGGGTTTTACTAGGAATTTAAAATAATACGTATTTGTTCTAATGTAAGATGTATAACTTGGTTCTATTCTATTAAGCCTGATGGTACCATATAAAAAGAAAGAAGAAAAAAAAAAGAAAAAAGAGAACTTCTAATTCATAACTTGATCAGTACCAGAACTAAAAACTGTGCATACGAAATAGCACCTAGTTGTCATCTTTTCTTAAAAAAAACCCACCAACAACAGCACAACACTAAAACCAACCCAAACTAAACAAACACACACACAAACCAAAAAAAAACCCCAACCTCCCCAACCTTTTCAGTGTGACATGAAGTGATGAGCACTAAGTGAGAAGTCCAGGCTTTCTGTGAGTCCTGAGCTGAATAGGTGGAGTGTTGCTCAGTTCAAGCCAGGTTCTAATATTCTAATAATAAACTGGGTATTCGGTTACTGGGAAGATAAGGCTGTAGGTGGGTGGGCATGTCACAGAAACTGCCACAGAAATTGCCATTAGATGGAAGCCTTTGTTAGCTTCAGCTGAAAGGTCAAATCCTGAATGGGCAAGGAAATTAATCTAGCACCTCTTGCTTGCTTGTTGGTAGTAATTAGTCTGATGGATCTTTTTCCCCCTTTACTGATTTGAGGCATACTCACTCTGTGGCACTTTAAAAAAAATTTGTATCCGCTGTAACTTCTCATATGTTTGGAGCACTGGTGGGTGGTGTGTAGGTAAGGTGAGCAACTAATCACTCATGCAGTTCTGCCAGTCAAATGCATCTCTTACTCAGTGTTTTGCACTAAGAAAAAAAATACTATTTTGATCCTCTATAAACAGTTTTGGGGGAGTGGTTTATATAGCACAGGTAGTTAGCCTTTAGGCATTACACTGTTGTTTGAAAGTAATAATTTCATTTGTAACCATTAATTTCACATTTTTTTCCATCTTCACAAATATCCTGTGAAATGTTTAAAACAAATGTCTTTGCCTGAAAGTGTTCAACAATATCATATAAATGTGTTTGAAATTATGGCTTTTCATGTCTTACTAGAATTCTGTATTCAGGTGGCTATAGGTTATTGAGAAATTATCATTTATGTTTTGAGAGTTATTTTAAATGTTTGATTAGGTGGTGTAGAGGTAAAGACCTATTCTGCCCTCCCAGTAAAATCTGGTTACAAAATTAGCCTGTGCTTAGTTACCATGGTGATAAGGGATTTTTTTTTTTATGTAGCTTTGTTCTTTTACCCTTTTATTCTTTTAATGAGCAAATACATGCTTCTAGACTTTTCTTAAGCCTTCATATGAACACAAATTTGAAGTATAAATTGTTCACAAATTCCAAATGAAATACCGTATCAGTGTGGTTGAGAAGAAATATTTGCAGATATGTCTGTCTTTGTATTTGTAAATAGCTTCCTTGGCAATGTATCTCTAAAAAAATACCAAAATAAGTGATGCAATAGAAGACATTGTGGTGGTTTTGGGTTCCTCTTTCAAATACTTTCTAATGAACAAAGAAATTCTGGCCTCTCCCTCTCCAACTGTTTAGAACACAAGTTGTTCGCTATTAAGTAACTCCCCTTGGACACGTATTGATAAGTTGACAACAATGGCAGCTTTGCCAGAACTGAGTATTCAGTGCAAATGTGTAACAACCATATAGTGTGGGCTGGGAGGAAGCTTGAGGGAACAGTTTATCTTTCCTCCACTCGAAGGGGCAGTTAGATTATTTCTTAGGCCAGTTTGGTGGTGGTTTATTTTAATTCCAGATGACCTTCAGTGGTCAAAACGCCCCAATTTCTAATGGATCAAAGAGAAATGGAATCAGTACATGCAAATGATAGTAAATGTAGGTGATTTAAGTGTGAATATGGTAACCTCAAATTTATAGTCTTTATATAACCACACATGTTGTGTAAGCTGAACTGATTATACACTTCTGCTCTGAATCCTCTTCCTATATAACCCAGCTTCTGTAGGAACTGTGCGTGAAAAGAGGTTCTGAGAAAGACACACCATCATTTTGAGGATAGCAGTGGGCAGAAGAGGAAGGAAGAAGGGACCTCACTGCAGATGTGGGTGTAGGAGCCTTCTCTATTATGTCAATTTAGAAAAGATTTGGTTACATCTTTCATCTGTGGATTAGTTATAAGACTCAGAGATGAAAAATTTAAGACAAATTCAAATTATATTTTGAGTCTTAAGTGCATTTTAAACCTGAAGACATACACAGTACTGTTAACGATGAATAAATTAATTAGAAATTTATAGGAGGATTCAAAAGCAAGATGTGCAGCATGTAGGAGTGGAGCTGTGTGGGCAGAAGTAGGAAATGACTGGCAATGTAAAACTGCAGAAGTAAAAATATTTAATTCAATTATTGTGATTAAGAGATCTGGCTCTGAATGCTGAGACTTGGACTTTGGGACAGAAAAAAAAAAAACATTTCGGGCAACAACAAAAGTTGATCTGTTTTTTTAGAGCAAGGACCAGCATTTAAATCCCTATTCTGGTGCAGCCTTCTTCCTGTTATCTTAAGAAGTTTAATAAAAGCAGCTAGCAAATTCTTCCTAGGGCAGTATTTAAAAATACCTACTTTTTTTTTTTTTTTTTCCCCAGGGTAGACCTTAGAAATGCTACCGATGACATACAGGTTTTTCCAACTTGAGAACATTTCCCTTAATTTCTAAAATATTTTATCTGACTTTGTTACATATAAAAATATTGAAATTGTTTATAGTCTAACAGTTTCTTTAAACTTTTCAATGACTGAACTTCTCAGTTGTATCTTTGACACCACAACTTCATAACTTATATTATCCCAAGATTAGTATAAATGTGAGACCTTTAAATACTTCATTTACTTCATTGTCTAAAACAATATTCTAGATTTCCAGAACACTGGATACAACTATTCCATGACGTGAGCAGTGCAAAATAAATAAAGATAAGATGTCCTGTGAATATCTATAATTTAACCTATCAGCTGAACAGGGAAGCTATGAGCTTTGCAAATATTACATGACTTGAATTTTTCCTCAGAGTGGGTGTTAGCTACTCCCAATATTGGGGATATTTTTACCAGCAGGCCTATTTCTCTGCTTTTCCAAGAGTTTCATTTGGGGTTCCTCAGATGTCCTGTCTTCTATGTCAGAACATGCAACTCAATTGTGTTTAAACAACATTACAAAATGTTTAAAACAAGCTGACCTATTGCAAATCTGTCTATGGTGTAATATTTTTTCATGACACAGTATTTTAAAAGGTAAACAGACCCCAGGTGTAGCCATAGCCTGACTAGACTCCATGTAGTTCAACTGAAATGTGAGAAAAAGGTGTAGCTAGTTGTGCATAAGTCTAGAGTGTGTGTTTGTGTGTTGGGGGGGGGGGGCAGGAATCATTCTTTCCGAGTGCAGGTGAGAACAACTGTTACAGTGTATTCCAGAACTGATATTCTGGTGTTGAATTGTCTGGGGTGCAGTAGTTGAAGTGGTTTAAATGGTTTAAATTCCATTAAATCTTCAGCTCATCAGCACTCACATAGGATGCAAGCTTGCTTTCATGTAAATCTCTGTTTTGGGTGGTTTTTTTCAGACCTGTGCATCACAATCCTGTCTTTCAGGAAAAGTAATGAGTTGCACAGATGCAGAAACCTGCCTTTTGGTCTTTGTAAGCACATTCAAAATCCCTTAATCACAACAGAGTAGGAGACCTAGCTTCCAAATAGGAAGTAGCATTGGCTATGACACTGAAGATGGCCAAATTCTCTCGTGTGCCAGCACTGTAGTTGACAGACTCTGTGGTAACATCTATATGATTCTTCTGACTGTTCCTGCTTACCATGCTTTGAGTTGCATTGCGGAGAAGTTTCAGATTGTGTAAACTGAAATGAAGTCCAAGGTATGTTCCAGGAGCAAATCTAATGTGCCATTAGGGAATGTTCACTCAATTGGATTAAAACCTTCAGAATGCAAACACTGTGGACTTGTATCACATTTTCTGCACCAAATAGTTAACTCTACAATTCCCTCTGGTTGTGCAACACTAGTTTTCAATATAGATATAGCCTGCTACATCTCTTTTTTTTTTCACACACACACCCTCCCCCGATCTGTTTACTTACTTTTGAAGGAGGAATGAGCACAGTAAGCTTGAATCCTTCCTGCAAATCCTATTTCACTCAAGCTGACCTTATTTCAGGTGGGTCATGACCAGTAAATCACAACCTGTGCATCTCTGGCTGCCTGAATACTGTGCTAAAATTTTAACAGCAGAACCTCATTTTGCCCTTTGGGTATTTAACCTCATAGCAACCACTTAACACTAAAGGTAAGGAGAAGAGAGAAAACTGTTTAAAAATCTTATGCAAAATACATCAAGTCTTATTTATAGTGATGCAAAGGAAACAAAAAGGACTCTACACTATAGATTTTTCCTGTTATTCACTAACATTCTTGTGTCTTCTCTTGACTATTGGCCAAGTGGCAAAATGGCATTGTGATAAATTAGTCACTTAACTGATTTACTAGGAGACTATTCAGATGGTTACAGTGGGCTTTATTAGCACAGCTTTAGTAATTGAGCCCTCTAGCAGAAATAAAACAGTATAAACATAGTTTTATTACCAAGTTGGCTTCCACCTTGCAAGCACAGGGAAAGCATTCTTCAAGAATTTGCCTGCTTTGTGATAGCTTTTTCAGTGCTCTGTCATACAAGTGTGCAGCTGTTTATTTCTGGTTCCTTATTTAATACTGCATATAGCAATGTTTTCACTAGCAATCCGTAGCACCCTGATGTAAGAACGTGTCCTGAGGCTGGGACCCAGCATGACACTGTAATTATTTGGAACTTATTTGTAATTATCTCTGTCCCCCACAGCTCCTCCTGGTGTGAGAGGTGCTAGCTCTTCCCCTTTCTGTGTGTTTTCATGTGATGGTAAGAACTCCTATATGTTTTATTTAAAGGGAGGGGGGGGGGAAAAATGTACCTGAGGGATAAAACAACATCTTGCTGCTGCAGCCTGCTTCAAATGGGAACCCTAAAAAGGGGAGAAGAGGTAGTGTGTGCCCTTCTCAAGAACAACTTGGACCATGTGCTCCCATGGAACACATTGGAGTGCAGGGCAGGATGGGCTGAGACACACTACTTGGGGACCCTGCAGTTCACGCTCTCCATGTAAATATGTTCTTGGTAGGGAATGTGCTTGTTAATAGTCTTAAAATATTTTTCCTCTCCATAGACCATTTTTTGCTATTAATAAACTTACATGATTTATGTTAATTGTGTCCTAATAAGGTCTTTTGTGTCTTGTAGCAGGTGCACAGTGGAAGAAGTGGCATAATTTCCCTTCAAGGCTTTGGCCAATTGAAGACTATGGCCCGACACTGGAAAGTCCCTTTCATGTCCCCAGTCCTGAAGGAGGAAGATGATCCTTAAAGGAGATATCTCCTTTTTTCCACCCTGTTTGCCCATCCTTTGTTGGTGTAGGGAAGCTTTGGTCCTGAGCTTTTGCTCTAGCTCTTTTATATACCCACAACAACTGATTACTTTTTAGAAAGCAGCAAAGAAGGATGTAAAAGATCTTTTACTGAAATAGCAACAGCCTTTTCCTTTCAGTTTGTGTTTTCTGAATCCTCAAACCACCTAGCAAGACAGGACTTTTGTACCCAGAGGACAGAATGAACCACAGAAATTATTTTTGTCTTAAGCGGTAAGTAGAAGTGAAAACAGTTCGGCTTACCCTGTTAACATAAGCCTTGGGTTTGCGTCAGCAGAGCAGGACTGAAGTAAACTGTACAGCACTATGAGAACCCATATGAAAACGTCTTCCAAATGTTGACATTCAGACCTTGTGTGAACCTGCTTCTGAGCTCCCGTGTGCTGGGAGGGCTGTGTTTGAACCTATCTCTGAGGATTTACATAGGCTGCCTTTAGCTTTCTGCCAGAGATGCTCGCCCCTTCAGTCTTTAAGTGAGAATGTGCAGAAGTAGCTAAAAGCTGATGACTGAACCCTTGAAGTTTCAGAGGTTGGAGTGATGTACTGCTGCCGGTAGTGAGTGCTGTGCTATGAGTTGAGGCCTTGTTCCACTCAAATCATAATTCAGGGCTTGTGTAACACTCATGGGAGAACAACCAAGAAAGCTTTGTCACAAATTCTCTCCCAGCTTGACCCAGAATTGTTAATTCCACTTCACCTGTTTGAGGTTGTGTCTTCCCAAAGGGACATAGAGGTGACCCTACATGGTTGAACCAAGTCCCAGCACAGCCAGCGTACACAGTGGTTTACACCGAGGGTACCTGGAGAAAGCGGGATGGGACTCACCTGTCTAATGCTTTAATCTGCCTCCCTGGGGGAATTGACTGAGTGCTTATTCATAAAGTTTATAGATGACACCAGGCTTGGGTGGCACCAGCTGATATGCTGAAGGGCATGGCTGCCATCCAGAGGGATGTAGACAGGCTGGAGGAATGGGACAATAGTGACTTAATGAGATTCAGGAAGGACAAATGCCAGGTCCTGCATCTAAGAAGGAAGGACCCCTTACTGTGACACAGACTGGGGCTGCCTGGCTGGAGAGCGGCTGTGTGGGAAAGGTGCTGGTAGGTACTGAGTTGAGCATGAGCCAGCAGTGGCCCTGGCAATCGTAAGAACCAACAGTATCTGGGGCTGTATCAATAGGAATACAGCCAGCAGGTAGAGTGATGGATTGTCTTTCTTTAATCAGCACTTGTTATATCACATCTGAAATACTGTGGGCAGTTTTGAGCACCCCAGTACAAGACAGACATCAATAAACCGGAGCAAGTTCAGCAGAGCTTGCATTGCTTGAATTGCTATTGAACTCAGTCTTGCGAACCATGGAGGTGACTGGTTTAATTGCCGAGTGAGGTGTAGCAGCTAGCTACCCCTACTGTTGCAATGGCCTTCACTCTTCCATTTTACAATTCCCACCCCACTATCTCGCTTTTGAGTATTTCAAGCTGCTTCCCACCTCTAAAGCAAAGCAGTATCTCTGGAAGGGTGGGTAGTGAGTGTACATGGCAAGGTTTTGGTAGTGGGGGGGGCAACAGGGGTGGCTTCTGTGAAGAGATGCCAGAAGCTTTCCCCATGTCGAATGGAGCAAATGCCAGCCGGCTCTGATAGACCCACAGCTGGCCAAGAACAAGCTAATCTGTGATGGTGGTACCACCTCTGTGACAGCATGTTATGAAGGGAAAAAAGAAAAAAAAAAATCTGTGCCAGTGGAAGAGAGGAGTGAGAATATGCGAGAGCACCAATTCTGCAGACATCAATGAAGAAGGAGGGAGAGGGAGGTGCTCCAGGTGCCAGAACAGAGATTCTCCTGCAGCCCATAGAGGTCCATGGTAGAGCAGATATCCACCTGCAGACCACAGAGGACCCTGTACCAAAGCAGCTGGATGCCTGAAAGAGGCTGTGACCCATAGGAAGCCTCTGCTGAAGCAGGTTTTCTGGTAGGATCTTTGGACCTGTAGAGGGGAGGAGCCTGCACTGGAGCGGGTTTGCTGGCAGGACCTGTGACCCCACGGGGAACCCATGCTGGAGCAGCCTGATCCTGAAGGACTGCACCCCGTGGAAGGGACCCATTGTTGGAGTAGTCTGTGAAGAACTGAAGCCCATGGGAAGGACTCATGTTGGAGAAGTCCATGGAGAACTGTCTCCCATGGGATAGACCCCATACTGGAGTTGGGGAAGAGCGTGAGGAGGAAGGAGCAGCAGAAACAACATGTGGTGAACTGAATGTAACCCCCATTCCCCTCCACTCCTTGAGGGGAGGAGGTAGGGAAATTGGTAATTAAGTGAAGCCTGGGAAAAAGGGAGGGGTGGGTGAAGGTGTTTTTCTCATTTGAATGGTAACAAATTAATTTCCCCAAGTCGAGTCTGTCTAGCCAGTGATGGTAATTGCTGGGTGATCTCCCTGTCCTTAACTCACGAGCTTTTTGTCATATGTTCTCTCCCCTGTCCAGTTGAGGTGAGTCCAGTTGGGGGAGTGACAGAGCGGCTTTGGTGGGCACATGGTATCCAGCCAGGGTCAAACCACCACAGGATGTTTTCCACAAGGCAGGTTTTTAAAGGAAATGCTGTCATTTCTCAATTTGTCTACATATCTCAGTTTGACTGTGGTCATAATTTGGAAGCTGATATGAAAGGATGGGCCTGGAAGAATACTTTAGGGCTGAACACTGCCAAGCCTTGTGGGGACTGAAATTCCCAAACTGTTCCTTCAAGGCCCTGAAAGCTGTGAGTCAGGACTCTGAAAAACATGACGTGAGTTTGGTAATAGGAGTTAGTTACAATGATACATTCAGATGTGTCAACACATTCAGATATATGCTTCCTGACAATATCTTTTTGACCCTTCTGGCTTTGTTGCCCATTTTCAAGCTTTTTCCTGTAACCAGAAGGGTTAGGAATATAAAGTGGTTTGGGTTTTTTTTCCCCTTTTTTTCTGGCTTTGCTTTTTAGACCTTTTTAAATTGGTAGTAATGTTCTGGTGTGTTCAGAGTACGTAAAATCTAAAATTTTTAAGATAAAAAAACATGATTAAAGTCTGTGAGCTGGCAACACCAAAAATTGGATGCAAATATTTTAATTTAGTCCTAGATATAATTCATATAGATATACAGTATAATTCTTATGTCTATAATCATAGTTCCTCTTAACTGAGTGCTTAGCAAGTGATTGTCACAGTAATTCTTGGGGCTTAATACCTGCAATAAAATGATGTTTGCTTTCTCTTTTATCAGAAGTTCATTGGCTCCAGTGACGGGGCAAAAGTTTTCCTCCATAGCAGACAGAAACAGCTATCTGTGGAGAATTTGTGCCTAAGTAGCAGGCTGTAGTGAGAATTTAAAATTATTAATTTCCAGGGTGAATTATTATTTGAAGATTTATGCTTAGGGCCATACATTCATTGTTTATATCTGATGCCAAGCTGCAGGGAAATATTCCTGACAATGTTTTCCTTGTGCCCTGCACTGACTGATTGAAATTTACAGCTGACCTCCCTGACAATAATTCTGTCAGAGGATTGGTCCTTCAGGCAAATTGCCAGCTCAAACATGAAAATCTGCAAATGGAAGAATGTAGAAAGCCTTTTGCATTAAAACTGTAGAGATGTAAATTTTCCCTGACAACGCTGGCATTGTGGCTTCTTTTGCAGCTTTCTCCTTCGTCATTTTTCTTCCAAATGAGGAGGGGGAAATGATATTTTTCTTCTCCCAGGGCATGTCCAATCATACTAAAATGCTGTTGTACTAAATGCCAAGGACTCATTACCGTTCTTGAAAATTTGTCTCTGTAATGGAAATTTCTGGCCTCTGAGAAAGTTTCAGTTAGTTCCCAATTCTAGGTATCAAAATGACTTCAAAATATAAGAGCTTCATTATTAATTAATCTAAGGAAAAGATTATTTTCATTGCAAAGGTTTTACTGGTAGGTCATGCCCCTTAAGATCTTTACGGCCATCAAGTACAATGTGCTATAAAAAGTGTCAGTGATTCAATAGCACGCACATTTTTTTATTAACAAATTGATACATGAGACAATTTCATAGGCGTTAGGTTGGTGAAGGTGGTTTTTTTGAGCTGCGAAATACATTAATCCTGTGTAACTATGTTCTGCCTTATGATTCACTTTTCGTGTAATGAACAATTTACTTCTCTACCCATGCTCTCTGTTGGTTGTTACCATCTTCTGTAGAAGAACTACTGTGTTCCAAAGATCAGGAAGATGAACACAGAATTTAATGAATAATTAACATGCAAATTTCATAGGTAAAGTGCCTTGGAAGCCCCAGGGATGAGAAATACCATGCAGAGGTACTACTCTGACAGTTAGGGTGAATTTATGTTGAGCACAGACATGATCTTAGTTCAATTCCTGCTTCTTTTGGACCCTTCCCAAGTAGTTACAGTTAATTTATTTAGGCTCAGGTTTTTGTGCCTGGTCCCTGTAGCAGACCACTGCCCCCATGAAGGTGTTCACAGAAGCAGTCTCAAAGCTGAAATAAGATCCCTTATGGCCCAAAAGCTGACAGAAAGCTCTCCCAGGCAAGAAGCAGCAGAAGATGCACTCAAAAATTTTATGACCAAAAGGGAACACATTATATATATGTGTGTGTGTGTATGTATATGTAACTAAGAATGTATTGTTAGGCCAGTGAATACTTTAGCAGTCTAATCAAAATAAAACAAACATTTATTGATAGTTCATTTGCAGGAACACCAACACTAATTGTCTACATCGATTAAAAAAGAAAAATAAATGCCTCTTTAATACTCTTCCATGAAAGAGCCCACAAGTATGGATCGATCCCTTTTCTTGGGTATCATGCTTGTCCCTCCAATGTAGTTTGGACAACAGAAGCTGACAGCTTCCTGGAGCAGAGGGGCAGAAGGTGTCATGACAAAGTATCGGCCTCCTGCAGATCTCAACAGGAGGAGAGTGATACTCATGGTGGGGCTTTTTTCTCAGTGTTTTCCTTCTCCCCAGCTGCAGCCTAGCAGTGTCCCCCTGCCCCGTGTACACAAAGGACTATGGTTTGTCAGGCAGTAGCTGGGAAGGATGGGGCTGTGTGTCTCCAGTGGGATCACCCCCAGAGCTGAAGCTGGAGTAGAAGAGGCAGCAGTCGCTGGCCCCAGTGCAGGGTTAAACCAGCAACACCCAGCTCGGGTTATTCTCCTTCCTTTCTCTCTATTTTATGTTATCCTTTAGTTAGCTTTTCACAAGTAGAGTTGGTCCTGAGCCACAAATTTATGTTTAATTCAGGTTTTGCTAATCCAGGTTTATATTTCTGGTCAGTCTCTAGTCTGGCAGCAGCAATGTTTAATTCATTGTCTGATTTAAATATTATCAAGACTTGGTCAAGAAACACAAGCAGTGCAGGGATAGTTCACAATACGTGACAAATGATGTTCATAACATAAAGCCTAAAGGTCATGTTTCTAACATTAACTGGGGAAAAAATCGGTGGAATCCTGAATGGTTCAGGAAGTTTTCATTTTGCAGTTGGGTGCATTATGGGGAGTTAGGCTGGGTAAGAGACCACCAAAATAGCTGTAGAGCCTAAAAGCCTTACCTGCTCTTGCAGCAGGCCATGAGTAAGGGCAAGGCCCTGGTTATCTTTGAGCTCTGCTGTCACAGTGTGAGAAGATAAGAGACTGAGGTTACTAAGAGCACTGGGTCTGACAAGAAGCATTGGTCAGTGCTGCTCCTGAAGGTCCAACACCAGGGACACCATCCCAAAGAACACTCCTGCCAGTAAGTACTGTTACCTGAACTCACACTTGTACCTGTTTTCTACAATAGAGTAGACACAGTCATTTATATTACGATAACATTTGTAATTATCTCATTTGCTCCTTCTGGCCTAAGCAAAAACCTTTAGTTCCATATATATCTGGTGTGTTCTCTTCTGCCTTTGAGTGTAACAATATGCATCTTGAATTATACTCTCCTCGAAACCCCACTGACTTGGAAATTGTGTCCTGAAGATAGGTGCTTAATTAGTTTCTTACAAATAATGACAGTAGGTTTACTTCTTTGCTTGGTTCAAGGCACAGAAAGACCTAGCTAGGTTTTCTCCCTTGTATAGTTCATCTTTGCAGGTAAGCTGCTTGCCCAGGATGTAGGAGGCTCCGTTTTGTTTCCCTTTCTCAAATAAAAGGGTTTCAAGTCCATCTTTTCTCAGTCCCATCTTTTTGGAGAATGTCTCACCACTGACCACTGTACTTTTGGGGATAAATGGTGGGGTGAAAGAGCATACTTCTCTACACTTGAAGTTCTACTACTGAAACAAAGGAATTTGACTCCTTGTGCCTGTTAAATGTGGCATGACTGTGTATCCTACCTGGATTTCACAGCTCCTTATGTGGGAGAGGGTCTGATTTTGACTCCTGTGCCTGGATGGGTAATATATTTATGAAACATTCAGTGGTTTTAGTTAATGGAGGGACCTTTGGACACTTAAAGAGACCTTTATTTTTAATATGCTTATTTGAAATACATGATAACCATCAGAAATCACAAATCTGAATCAATGGAAATAAATCATATATTTATATGGTGTGTAAAACAACATCCATAATTTTTTCTTGACTTCCATGATACTGTGTTCATAAAGTATGTGTGTTCTGGCACACTTTTCAATCAACAGTTTTGTGTGACTAAAAAAAAGGGATTAAGAGGAAAAAAAATATTTTGTTTACTAATTTCTCATCACTTTTAATCTTGCTAAATCAGATTAATGACTTTGGTAACAAGTAGAAGGTTCAGAGCCCTCGAATTCTCTATTTTGGGGAAAAAAAATCCCCAAATATACTGACAGATAAAAAAAATGTCGTGAACCGGGCAATGAGATTTAATAACGAAATTTGCTCATTTTCCTGTGGAAATAGGTCTATTGACTTTTGCAAGACTACTGTAAAGTGAAACTAAGGCATTAAATAATAGCTGTTATTATCCAAAGAATTAATCTCTCCTTGCAACAGAGAACTGCTTTTTCTCCTCCTTGTTATACAATTAATCAACGTCCATTTCTAATGGGTTGTTTTATCTGCCTGGGTTTATTTATGATTTGTACAACTAGAGGAGTATGTCTAATGATAAACAGGGCTGATCCCCTGTAGTGACACACTGACAGTCTGTCCTGGCTTCTGAAGATGGTACCATGACTGGTACCTGAGCTTCGTAGGACTGTCCCCTTGTAACTGCTGTTTCCGTCCCTTGTTTACATTTAGCCATTTCTCTTCTGCTTTTGAACTTCTGTGATTGAAGAAAGGGAAAACAAACGAACGAGACAGCTGAAAACCCTGATGTGGATTCAACAGTGTGACACATTTTAGGAGTAATTCTGATGAAAACAATAATTGAAGAGTTGGGGGTGAAAAGGGGTAAAATGCAACATGGTTTTCCAAAATGACATAGATTATGCTGGGCTGTGTGGGTGCAGGTGCTCGGGCACCGGTGGGAGCTGCAGGGTCCCTGTGAGGGGCGGCCGGCTCCAGCCGGCTCCAAGCGGCCCCCACAGGGCATGGCTGGCCCACGGCCCACGTGGTGGGGGCTCAGGGAAATGTCTGTAAGACAGGGCACCTGACAGAGGGAGGAGGAGGGAACACAAGGTCAGAGGAAGATGAGGTGCTCCGTGGCAGTGGAGGTATCCAGGCTGCAGCCCGTGGAGGACCCCGTGCTGGAGTGGGTGGACACGGCCCGAGGGAACTGTGGCCCATGGAGGGCCCATGCTGGGGCAGAGCAAAGAGTGAGGAGGAAGGTGTGACCAAGAGGGGCTGTTATGGATTGACCCCAGCCCTTGTTCCCGATGTCCTTGTGCTGCTCAGGGCAAAGGGAAGGTAGAACTCGAGTGAAGGAGTGGAGCTGAGCCTGGGAAAAGTGGGGGTAGGGGGATGGTGGTGTTCTAATGTTTATATTTATTTCTCATTACCTGAATCAATAATTAAATAGCTATTTTAGTTGGCAATAAATTAGTTTTCCCTGCATTGAGTCTGTTTTACCTGTCATGGTGATTGGTAAGCAATCCCCCTGCCTTTACCTCCAACCCATGAGACTTCTCATTCATGTTTGCTGCCTTCTCCCTGGGGGGGGAAGGGAAGGGTGAGCACCTGGGTGGCAGCTTGGCTGTTAGCCAAGGCTAACGCACCACACAGGCTAATCCCATGCTTTCCTTTAATATTTTCTTGCCTTTAGTAGCTGAGGACAGAACTTGCTGCCCTAGAAAAGGGCTGTTAATCTTATCTCTTTATCAGTTTATGACTGTATGTGGAGATCCATTTTGAAGTCTGAGCAGCTGGGGAAGCTGTTATTGAAACTTTTTTCATGGAATCATAGGGTGGTTGAGTTAGAAAGGGACCTTTGGAGGTCATCTGGTCCAACATCTCTGCTCAAGCAGAACAACCTAGAACCAGTTGCCTGGGTCAGGTCCAGGTGGCTTTTGAATATCTCCAAGGTGGGAGGCTCCAAACATCTCTTGGCAACATGTGCCATTGGTCAGTCACCCTTACAGGACGAGTGTTTCCTGATGTTCAAAGGGAACTTCCTGTGTTTCTGTTTGTGCCCATTGCCTCTTGTCCTGTCACTGGGTACCACTGAAAAGAGTCTGGCTCGATCTTCTGTACAGCCTCCCTTCAGATATTTCTATACATGAAGGAGATCCCCCCCAAGCCTTCTCTTCTGCAGGCTGAACAGTGCCAGCTCTGTCAGCTTTTCCTCATAGAAGTGGTGCTTCAGTCCCTTCGTCATCTTCATGACCATTTGTTGGACTCTCTCCCATATGTCCATGTCTCTCTTGTATTGGGCAGCCCAGAGTTGGACACAATGTTTCAGGTGTGACCTCACCAGTGCTGAGTCGAGGGGAAAAATCACCTCCAATGACCTGCTGGTAGCACTCCTCCTAATGCAGCTCAGAATCATAGAATGGTTTGGGTTGGAAGGGACCTTCAAAGATTATCTCATTCCAGCCCCACTTCCATGGGCAGGGATGCTTTACACTAGACCAGGTTGCTCAAAGCTCTATCCAACCCAGTCTTGAACACTTCCAGGGATGGGGCATCCACAACTTCCCTGGGCAACCTGCGGCAGTGCCTCACCACCCTCACAGTTACATTTGCCGCCTTTGCCACAAGGGCACATTGCTGGCTTGCATTCTATATGGTATTCACCATGTCCCCCAGATCCTTTTCTGCAAGGTTGCTTTTCTGCTAGTGGTTGTTCAGCGTACACTGGTGCCTGGGGTTGTTCCTCCCCAGCTGCAGGACTTTGTACTTCCCTTTGTTGATCTTCGTGAGGTTCCTGTCAGTCCATTTCTCCAGCCTGTTGAAGTCCCTTTGGATAGCATTAGAAATCTTGGGTGGTTTTTGGGGTTTTTTTTTTGTTTGTTTGTTGGGTTTGGGGTTTTTTTGGGTTTTTTTTTTTTTTTTTTTATGGAAAGGAAGAAGATCAAAGCTGTTGGAGCTTTCAAAGTGGGTGGGTTCCACTGAAGAGAGAACTCTTCGCCAGCCACAGATGGAACAGATCTCATTTGAAGTTCAGTTATGTAAGGTTTGGAACATTTTAGGTAAGAATTTGGTTTGCTTTTAGAGTAATAAAATTGTTTTGTATGTGCTGGCTATCAAAAGCATCAAATGTTCACCTGGCAAAGGATCTTTCTAATACATACTACAATCTGTCCAATTGGATCAGGGAGCTTAAGCGAGAAACTCAATTCTACAGAAAAGCAGTCTGGAAAAATGTAGACCTAAGAAACACACCTGATGCAAATTAATTGTATACTAGGTACACTGACACAGAAGTCGGGTTGTCTTCTAGAATAAGGTGGCAGCCTTAGTCAAAGACAAATAAAACCAATATATTTCAGTTCGGTTTAGAGTAGTTAGAATTGTTTGCATATGGAAAATTTCAAGGTGAATATTGACATGGCAACAAGTTAATGTGTTGACATCAGCTTGATGAAGACAATTTCTATTCTTATTTAATTCTTAAATTATTTTAATCAGAATCAATGCATTAACTAACAAAATGATGTTTAGAAAATTAACATGTTTGGTAGACAAGATGAAAAACTATGCTAGATAATGTGTTTTTAAGGAGTTTTTCCATCGCTAATGCTCTTCCTGGATCTCATGAATTCTTTCTGCTAGGACTTCTCAAGGTAAACTAGGAAGCAAGATCAAGCCTCTGAGCAGCAAATGCACTACTTGATTCCTTCATTGTTTGCAATAACTTTATTCTGCCTGATCAATGACAAATCTGTCTGGTGTAACAGATGTGGCATGGTTGCTGTCTAATTGAATTCTAGTTGGAGGACAGCAGAGAAAGAGGCTCTTCTCTCGATGGAGTCATCTCCTATTCTGAAGGATTTCCCTATGTCTCATAAGTAAATCAGCATAGCTAAGGCAGCTACAGGGTGGTGACAGACTGGATGTGGAGGCAGCTCTGAGGTGCTGAACAGTGTACAGGTGACTTGATCTGAGACCCTTGTGGTCTTAAACGGGTGGAATGCTTGCAGGATGGACAAGAACTATGTGGTGAATAACGCTACTCACAAAGGTAAATTAGAGTCCTATATAGTCATGGTTTGAACAGATTTTGTTTTCAGAGGAAATCTCTAGGTAGTTCAGCTGAGCCCTTTGTTGATGGCAAAAACATACTTCCAAAGAATATTTTAGCTTTAGTGAATGGAGACCAGAGTTTCACATAGTTAGAAATATGGGGAAGAAGCACCATGATAATCTATAGTGGTGAAAGTAGTATGATAGATCTGTACATTACGAGAGTGATATTTCTGGACTCATAATACAAATTCAGAGATGATGTGTTGGAGTTTAAGTAGAGGAATTTACATCTTTATAACATTCTCTAGTATACAATCTGCATCTCTTAGACTATGTACAGTAGAACCTTGTTTTATAGCATTCTTTAAATTGGATCACTGTGCTTACAATAGGGTTTTAGAATTTACTTGTTCAGAGCCTAGCAGAATGGTGTGAGATAGTCAAAGCAGAATGACATTAATTTAAAAGAATGGTCCTTGAGTTTCTTGTACTCTCCTTTAGCATGGGATTGTATAAAATATATATAACCATAGATAACTTTGTTCTTACATGTAGTGGGCCATATTACAAAGGTCATGTGTAAAGGCTGCAATGTATATGAATCAGATTCTGCGGGAGTAGGAATGAAAAAAATGTAATAGCAGCTCAGTCTCCCTTGCACCCATTTGCATTCACCTCTGATTTAAGCCAAGTGAAGCTGGGTTTTAATGAACCGTGCATTCTGGTCTTAAAACACTAATGTAAACTCTTCCAGCTTGGATTAGCAGAAGCAGTGGGTATTAATTTTTAAATGAGTTGCTCTGTGCAGGGAAGCTTTCTGCCAAAGTGTATCTTAAAGTCCTACTTAAGATGGAAATCTAAACAAGGTGCCAAAAGAAAAAATGAAATAGGATTGTCAGCTAAATTTTACTAGGAGAGATTATATAATAAAGGTTGTCTGTAATATTACATTACAGTGAAATCCAGCTCTAAGAATTACTAATAAAACACTAAAACATTTATTAGACTCAGTTATGCATATCTGAAACCATTTTGTGGAGCTCTTCATTTAGCCATGGCTTTTAAATGAGTAAGAACAGAGAGATGCATTAACTCCCTTGTCTGTTTCCCAAGCCTTTATTCCACCATTAGGTTTGCTAAACCTAAATCTTCTGTGCTAATTCTAAAAGCTGCCTCTCAGAGGATGGATTCAGAGTCTGGTATGATCACCTCTCAGTCTGCACAAGGGCTTGAGACAGCAACAGCAATGCCAGTACACTCGCATTGGCTGCCCCTGTTTGTGCAGTCTTGGTTTGTCACAGGCTGTTTGCCCTGGAACATTGTAGAGTTTAGGAAAAGGATGGCTGTTTAACACTAATTTGAAATCTAATGGCCACCATAACAAGGATTAACTTAAAGCAACTGGTATGTTCTTGAGTATACAGAGGATAATATTTAAGAAGGCATTCAGTGTCTTGGGAGAAGATGAAGAATATGTTTTTCCCCATGACTGGGCAATTACATCTTGCAGTTTGACACACAAGTCTGCTTTTGTTTTAACTAAGATAAAGAATTTTCTTGGTGGTTTCTTTTATGAAGAGTACTATGCCCAATTCAGGTTGAAAATTCTTTAATGGTTTATAATTATCTGCTGGTAGCTGTTAAAGCATAACTGTCTCCTGCTTGCTCTGAAGCAACTTTTTTGTAAGACATACCAGTCATTATAATTTACCCTACATCCCATTATGCTTTGATTACCTGATCATCTGTGCACGTTATGGTTTGGTATCAAAAAAAAAAGCAGAGTTTCACAAGGTTTGTCAGAAGCAAGTGCCCTTTTCTCATCTTTACCTGCTGTGTATGTTTGTTCCAAATTAAGGTGAGGTTAGTAACTGGAGAAATGAAGGAGTTGTGTGAACTGAAAATCAGTTTGGTGTACAGGAACAAATGGCACATATAATGCTTTCTTATGAGACATTTTTGGTTTTCAGCTTTTAGTGTACCTGTAATTATTTATGCTAGTTATAAGTAAAGTATCTCTCCCTTACACGTACATGAGTTTGGCAATTATATGTGACCTTTAAACCCAGAAACTTATAAGAAAAATGTTAGAATTACAGTGCTAGAAAATACAAGCCCTGCTATGGGAGCTTCTGCATCCAGGCCTGGATTTGTCCTGGCAGTACAGTGTTCTCACCCTACTGAACAGTAGCACAGTTTGAGTTTAGAGTGAAGGACTTGTCTCTCCCAGTTTTGTGCTATCCAGTTACATCATCAGCAAACTTGTTTAAAAAACCCGAATTTTCTTTGGTTGAATTTAAGACAGATCCTTAGTTGGATAAACTACCATGTCTCTGAATCCAATAGAGCTATGTTCAGGCATCAGCTGAAGCTCTTGATGGATTATAAGCAATTGAGAGTAGCTGATTATCTAGTACAGATGGTAACAACCCCTTTGTAGTATGGAGGAGACAGCGCTGTTAGCTGCGAGCCTTTCTCCCTCACTGCCGGATGGTTCCCTCATCCCTCAGTTCCCACTCTTTGCTCAGGAAGGCATCTCACTCTGGAGATTTTGCCTGTATCACTATTTGACTTAAGAGTCAAGACAATAGCATTTTAGTGCAAGGTCCTAGCAAAATTCCTGCCACATCATTTTGAATCATGCATAAGAATATGTTGTACCTAGAAACAAAAAAGGATCTGCAGTGGGATATTCTTTGCTATCCTATTTAGGAAACTAAGATAGAAATAACTAAGGTAATATAGATCAAGATATTATTTTTTTTTTCTTTAGGCAGGACCAAAATTATAGCATGTTATTCAGGCTAATGCTTTATTTGTGTGGCTCCATCAGCTGATTGCATGCAACTGTAGCTGATGGGGTAGTGCTGTGAAAGAAATATGGTAATGGCAACAAGTTAAATCAAATTATTCTTTTACCTGCAACATGTGGAAACAGCCTTTGAGCTCCAAGTCCTACATTGAGGGGAGGGATAGGCATTAATTTTATCCAAATCTTGCATGTTCCATATGCTGTTCACTTCACGCTATGACAGTAGCTGATTTAGAATTCATGCCCATTGTTTCCATGCTCACCACATTGTCTGGGCTTTACTGTTATAGTCCTGAATCTTTTGACTTTTTTTTTTTCCCCTCACATGAGTTCTCATGAATCATATGGGCTAGATATATCCTGATGTAAATGGGAGACAGCGAGGCCATGATCATGTCATTTAGATAGGTACCATGTCAGACAAGGACATGTGGCAAGGGATGGAGGCAGGGCTGTGACGTTGAAACTATTGACACTAATTGTGATTGCCAATGGGATATTCTGGAGAAAACTATGATTTACGGCTTGTAGAGTTTGTGACAAATCCTGCAGATGTGCATAATGGTATATTTCTGATAACTTTATTGTCTTCAAAATATCAAGTAGATTTGTAAGTATTTGATGGTCTGAGGACCGTGTTACATGGATGAAATGGCTCATTTGACTGTAACGATTGGAAAAGTTTCATAAGCAAAAGAAATTATACTTGATAGCCTTTGCCAAACCACCTGGAATGCTTCATATTGTCATGTAAATTTGAATTTTTCTTGTAAAGGTATATGGGGAGGGGAATTATCATGTGATAGGCCAGTAGCTGATGTTATGCACTAACTTGAAACCAGCTGGACTTAAGACAAGTCACAGAACCCCTCAGTATATTAGTTCTTCAGATACAGAAAAGCACAAAAGCATGTTTAATTAAATTGTTTAATTGAAGATTGAGGTTTCCACATCTATAGGAATGAGACATAAATATTTTTAAGGTAAGGCATTCCCATCCCACTATCCAAGGATAGGTGTATACAGTAGCCTTCTGCAGTGCAGTAAAGGCAAATTCAAATTGACCCTGCGTGAGCCAGCTGGGATCTAGAAGCCCTGTATCTCTTTTTTGCACAATGCACATCGAAGCTGACATGGCCTGTTGATTTGGATAAAATGTCAGATGGCATATTCTGCCTTCAGATCTTGGTTGGATGTCCATATTATATTTGAATGGTACTATATAGATTAACAGCCTTGGTCTTTCTTTGTGCAGGGATCTTTGCACCAACCCTTCACAGATGAAAGCAAGTAAAATGTTGTTATGTATGTATGCATACATCAAGTAGTGTTAACCTAAACTGGATTAGAAGGGAATAGATTCCAATATCTTCTGAAATGAAGAAAGATTCCTAAAAGGTGCTGCTTGTTTTATCCTATCATATACATCTAAATTTTATTCAAATTATTTTTTGAGGAATTGATTTGCTATATGAGTGAATTTGAATATTAAAGTAATACACAATACAAAGACATATAATCCAAGGAGACATGTAAATGTAAGTATGTTGAATCTTGCAGGTACACTTGTGAGACACACATTAGGTCAGTGACCTGTTACTAAGTGCCAGATTTAAAGAAGCTAGACTTTAAGAAGAACCATAATGAACAGACCAAAAAAATGCTGTAAGCGATTTGGTGATGTACTGAAGAACAAACAGCAAATCAATGGTCTATTTAGTTTGCAACCCTTCAGTGTTGCACCTTATATTTGTTTGCACAGTGTCTTACACTTTGCATCTGTTGGCAATGTCATAAACATATATATATCATAAAGATATAATTAATACAAATTATTATTCATGATAATTAGTGATAGTCTTAAAAGACTGTTGAGCACAAGTAACAAAATGAGAAGACAGATTCCAGATGAGTTGCTTGGCAAGATAAATTCATTATAAAGGACAAAACCCTAATTTTTGTGAACCTGACTTACACATAGCTCTGTCACCTCCTACAAAGATAAACAACAACAACAAACAATTTCAAACTTCCCTTATAAAGTCTTTACCAGTATCAAGGATTTGCCTCAGCAATGATTTTGTGAGTCTGAGGCCCCTAAATGCTTTTGAAAACAGTATGCTGGAGATAATAAATGAGTGACTCAATGCTTTGGCACACTCCTGAAAATGTGAACAGTTGGGATCACAGCTAACAGCAACAGACGGGGAGTTCTCCAGCTTTGAATGTTCATAGGAGACCACAGTAATTTTGTAAGCATGCCAAAGAAAACACCAAGTTGGAAGAAATAATTATTAGGCTTGTGGTCTCCTCGACTCTTCAGTCCCCAAACCTGCTGTTTGATACCTTCCCTCATGCCCATCTGACTATTGGGCCTTCATAATCTTTCTCACTAAAAGCAGTGGCAAAACTTGCCACAGCATGAGTAGAAACTCCGTTTCCTACATCATCTGTAAAAATGTCACCTTTATGTCATCCTGTTTGAAGGTTGGCTGGAGACATTTCATGTGGAAGCTTCAGACTGTATGGACCATTACTGACAGTGTTAACATCATTTTACATGGTTGGTGCTACTATATTCATAGCACAGTTTATGAATGTCACCAGCAGTTTCACTTGTATTTTTCCCGCTTCATATCAAGCTGTGTGCTGAAAATTCCATCTCTTTATTGGGTCACAAGAAAGGGTAACAATGTGGAAAGCATTGCAGTGATTTTACTGTTCTACTGACAGCTTTCTATCACCACGTCAGCCTATGAGACTAAATACTTAGGCCAGCATCCAGCGATGACCAAGGCACGTTTGTCATTGACCAAGCTAGCCAGTTAGGGACCATGCAGTGCTGATGCTAACGAGTAGGAGAAAGCATCAGTCAGGGAGGAGAGGCTGAGATGAGACTTCTGACACTTTTTGATCAAGACTTGTGATTTGATGTTGCATCTGACTGTGAAGCTGAATCCTCCTTTTCTCTTAGATAATAATCTTGCAGCATTCTGGGCAAGATTTTATGGGCAGTGTAGTAAGTGTTTTCTGTGTGTCACCCTTGCCCCATGAGCTGTGAATCTACCTTTCAAGGCTTCATTAGTTCTAGAGATTTATCTACAAATATAAATTGTTCAAAACACAATCAGCTGCGACGGGTGCAGCCCATATATGAAGCAGAACCTTGCAGTGCAGCTTATTACAAGGCTACACAAACTGGTGGTTTCCAGATGATTGCAAGACATCTGTTTTCAGTAACAGCATAAACTGTGTGGGAGTGGTCAACTGGAGATGAAACCCCCAGGATTCTGTCCAGGTTATTGGAAACCTAATCAATACAGCTGAGTTTAGCTAACCAAATTCCAATGTCTACTTTAAGTGATTTGAGCTAATCCTGAGTCACCACTGCCTGTACTGGGTTCATTGATTATGGTAAGAACTTAGGCATCTAGTGTACCTGTAGTCACTCTCATATAGACATCTAAAGCTATATGTCAGTCTGGAGTTGAATCTCACTTTGCCTTTCTAGATCATATTCTGACATTGTTAGAATCAGCAGAGGCTGGTCATTAGCAAAAACAAAAAAGGATTTCAGCTGTAACTATTTTTCCTAAGCTTATTTTTCACTTCCAGTTTAGAATACCCAACGTCACGTGAATTTTGATACATTCTGTAAAGACACCTCCTTTAGCGTGCACCATAAGAAGACAAACCAAAAGTAGTATTTCTGACTAATTGTTAAAACGTGTGTGTTCTCTAGCTTAAATATAACTTAAACTGGAAAATTCTGAATTGAAGCTTAATTATTAGAGTAAGCATTCATTTCAACTTGTGAAATTAACAGCAACAATAAGCGTGCTATTTGAGAAGCTGTACCTATAGCTAAATTTGTATCTATATGTAGTTACAGTAAAATACATGGCTTCCTAATAATTAATTACTGTTATTTTTCCCGGTGGTATTTTTAAAAAATACTGCAGTAGACTGAATTTGTCTCAATATCAAGAGAAATAACATGAGAATCACCATTTTGTTGGTTAAGTATTCCAAACGGCAGAAATCTGTATGAATTCTGCTCCAAAATCTACCATAACACCCTGTAGTGAGTACTCTGTAGGCATCTAACATGTCTGGTCCAAAAGCCTGGGAGACTGGCTAGTGCTCACTGAGTGCAACTTTGCTGAGCAGTGAATTTCAGATACTGTGCTCCCCTTGTGAGAAGCACAGAGAGAGCTACAGGCTCTGTCTGCCTGCCTGGCAGCCCAGTCCCTCCCTTTACAGACACGCATGAACAGATGAAATGTTTGGGTTTTTTTTTTTCCATTAAAAGCATATGATAAATAGTCATGACAGCAGTCAAATGAAGGAAGATATTTTTAACTTTTGCTCGGGCACACAGCTTAAGTCATACAAGATAACAGAGGAAATCTGTAGTGAAACAGCAAAATGACTTTTGATACCCTGAGTCATGGCTCAATGCCTTGTCAACAACATGCTTTTCCTCTAGGGGAAGTTTTCTCTTTTTCCATAAGAATACTTGCTTGTCCTGTAAAAGTAGGTTGATGTTAGCTCCCTGTTGCTTTTTAATATTCCTGCTATTATGCTACGGCTGGTCAGGCAAATAATATTAAATAAACAAAAAGCACCTCCCCATGTCAGTAATGTGCTAATTTATTAATCATATAGAATGTAATTAAATAGATGGATCTGAGGTGGTGGATTTTTCTAGGTTTTCAATTGTATAGAAGAAGTTATTAATTCCAGCATGGGAAGAAATTTTAGTACAGGATAAAAATGATCTAAAATCTATATATTCCACAAGGAATGAGAAAAAATAAACAAGAACCTTGCCAGTCTGATAATGAGGCTGTGGGAGGTGGAAAATATCAATAAAGAGTCCAAAAAAAGCTGATCTAAGCAATGATCTAATGAGCTTCTATTTCATTGCACCAGACTTTTTTTTTTTAAAGGGACATAGTCAAATAAATAATCTTAGACATGATCTTGTTTTAAGGTCATTCTAATCTTGTGGAAATGTCCTTAGTTGCATGAGTGTTTATTTTGTTCTTAAAATATTTCACTTTAGGAGAAATTTGGTAAGACAGTAACTGCTTATAGACTGTTATGTCCTTATTTTCCCCCTAATATCTGAGCAGGAGCCAAGAAATATTTTCATGCTTTTTTTTTTTTTTTTTTTAACGTAATCTTAGTGATTTCATTGTGATGAAAACAAATCAATCACCTGTAGTCAACTGGAAATTAAATGTAATTCAGATATTAGTAATTTAAATGTGCCACAGATCTCTTTCTAAGATTTAACTAATCAAACAAGAGACGAGTGTTTCATCCAGATCCAGTTAGGTCCCCAAAATTTCTAGTTTCAGGAATATCATTAAAATATTGGTGATTATGCTTTGATTTTGCCTTTTTTTTTTTTAGGGCTTGTTACTGTGATATCTACCAAATGCCTTGAGCTGAAAGCTCCATTTCTTTTCCTAAATCTCCTTCCTCCCTCCCTCTCATTTCCATGTATCTTTACTTTTCCCTCCTCTTTTGCTTAATCAGTGCTTCTCAGAACCCTGTTCTGTAGCAAAGGGAGGGAACAGAAAGAGGTGGCCTAGGGAAAATAATTGGTTTCATTTCAATTCTGGCCTCTACTGCATAAATGGGTACGATTATTACATCAGTTGCTAGTAGTTCCATATGCAGCTCTGTCTGCTGCCACCGCTGCCTTACTAAAATCTGCCAGGTGCTGCTTGCACACCGTGTAGTCCACAAAGTGAGTACAAGCGAACAGTGAAATGGCTCAGCCTGTCCTGGGGAAGGTCAGCCTCATGCTGAAAAGGAAAGAAGCAAGGAAGAACTTCTGGTGCTACCGGAAGCGAGAGGTTTCTGGAAAAGAGGTAAGAAGCAATAGCCTGGTAGGAGCATCTAGCCATCTCTGTCCTAGGCGGAGGGAATGGCACAAATGAAGTTACTAGATATGTAGAAGAAAAGTTGGAAGGTAGAATGGAAGTGGTCCAATCTGAACCTTACTTGGCACGGGCCTCACTAATACTTCTACTCTGCCAGCCCAGAGGTGGTCCCAGGGGTGCTCAGAGTCCAGAGGGATGGCTGAGACACATTGTGCGTGAGAACATGAGTTCCCCTGTTTACCTGAAAAGACGTAATGCACACACTCAGTGCTCCTTTCTTTCTTAAACTGGCAAGCTGTACCCACAGAAGCAAATTGGAGATGCAGATGGTTGCCTTGAATTACCCTAACAGATCAGCAGAAACCTGCAGAGCTTTCCTGGCAGGAGTACGCCGAACATACTGACTTGCAAGAGGCAGCAAATCAATAGGAATCTTACCACTGTCATTTCTCTGTGAAATCTTAAATTTCATGGTGCATTAAGTCACAGTTTTGTGCCATGTTAACCTACCTTTGAGAAAGCAACATGTTTCAAAGAGTAAGTGATGTCTTTAAATGGAAAAATCTGTCTTACAATTGGTCAGCTATTAATTTGAACAGAGTTTCAAGACTTGTTGATTCATACATCAAAAGCCGGGCTGCAATGTAAAGGTTTATGTCTAAAGGCAAGGTAGGTTAATTACTAACCAATGGGCTGAATCCTAAGTACTTTGCAATGTGAATTAATATTTATATAATGGTGATTAATTAAAGCGCAGGCTGGATTAAGACCAGGTAAAGGGGACAGAATCCTGGTGGAACAATGAAGACGATAATTTACTTTGGCTGTCAAGAACATTTTCTTCTGTTTTTCTAAAATGCCCAATAAGTCCCTGAGAACCACTGCAGGTTTTGTGAGTAAACATACCGATACTTCTATTGCCATTTGATGCATATGGCATATTTTCCAAGGTGTTTCAAGCCGGGTCGTGGAACTGGTTATTGAACCAAGGTGTGAAAATACTAAGCTTAATAAGTCTCAGACTATAAACATGATTCGTCTTCCTTAACCAGCTCTAATTATAAAAGACTTAACTGAAACCTCTTGACTTATGTGTGTACCATTAGATTTCAAGGTCTTTCTTACAGAAATGCATTGCATTTGCCACAGATTCTGCACAATGATGTCTGGATAAAATTAAAGGTATACTTATTGGAAATAAATCCTCATTTTCAGACTAAGAAAAGATTTTGCTGCTGATCAGTGACTTTCAAATAACTTTGCTCTTCTCCATGAGCTTTCAACCAAAATGATTTTCCTCCGCTCAAATGCGGCTATGGGAAATATAAAATGGCTATAAAATCTGAAGTTCAGTATTCCATTTTTTACCACATTAATTGATTCATGATACAGATTCTTTTTGTTTGTTTTCCTTTCTTCTGTTTATGGTGAAATACTTGCCCCTGCAAAGCTATAGGTCTGCACAGAAGCAGAGAGGGAACCCACTGCCGACCTGCAGAGATGGTAGACGGCGTTCTGTGCTGCTGCACTCCAGCCTACTTATGTTAGCATAGGAGGACTTGACCCTTGAAGACCATCTTGTCTATTAAAATAATTTTAAAATTGCCCTCTCTTCTTCAACAGAACTTTGTAAGTGATATGTTTCTTCCTATTATTCTCCTTTAAAATATCCTAGTTTATTTTTGCCGAAACAAATGCTGACTGTAACCTGGATTCCTTGACAGCATCTGCAGTGGATCAATGCACGATGTGAGGCCAGGCTAGTGAAACTGTAGGAACAGCACAATCAGAGGTCATTAACCCAGCAGGAAAATCACTCACCTCACTGGCTATGGGTGAGAATAAATTGGTGAGATACCGAGCACAGACTGTCCCTTGTGAGTGGCTGAGGCTACCCATTTCTAAAAAATATTACCTGCAGGTTGGAGGCAGTCACTGAAGAAACTGATTGACTGACACAGCTTTAATTTGTAACAACAAGAAGTGATTATTTCAGTGTATGCCAAAAGGAAGGTATATTCTAGTGCAGCTTTGGATGTGGACCTATTCAATGCTTACACTGTACTTTTGTATCTTTCTTCTGGAGGCATTATCTGTAAATACTGATGAAACATACCTGGTGATTCGAAAGCAATGACTACAATCTCAGGTGGAAATCTGTATCTTTCAGTACAGCTGAAATCTGGAGTAGCCATTAATAAATCAATTGAAAAAGGCTCTAAATTGCTGTGGATATCTGTAACTTTCTTTCTGACTGTTGTCTAATCTATATTGAAACTGTAAATAATGGCTTGTATAGTTTATGCAAAAACTTCTCTTTTTTGATTTCAAGAAATATGATATAAAACCAGAAGTTGGAGGAAGTAAGGCTGTTAACATGCTCTGTCAGTGCAGGGTTGCTTTATATTGAACTTTTATTGGAGTTCTGAGCATTTAAATGTGAACTGAGCAAAAGATGGAATGCATAGCATTTTACTTGAGATGCCGTTCCCTAGCCAAATACATGTCAGTGTCAGGGATATTTGCTGATGCCTTGATTTTTTTTCCTCCTAATTGGATTCCATTACTCCTAATTATATAGACTTTTGCTATTCTAAAGGATTAATCTTCTTATAAGGAATGTACATGGGCATTAGTAGCAGATATATTTTTTTTCAGTAATAAGCTATGTTGTTGCCAGTTTCAAATGGATGTACTGCTCAGTCTATAAAGACTGACTAATTAAAAATGTCATGCCAAATATTTGCAATATTTGAAGAAGGAATTCACAGAGCATTCACTGTAAAAGTGGGATGTTTCCCAAAGCTTTAAAGAAAAGGAAAAAATGTAAATCCAAGGTTGCTAAAGGAACTTTGCTCCATCACTCTTAACCAGCCTTAACTTCACTTTCAGCCCTCAGTCCTTCATCTTCAGAGCTAAAATCCTATGCAATTTTGTCTGGGAACCATTTGATTTCTATGTTCAGAGCATGCTCAGGGGGCCCACACAGAGGACTTTTTCCTAGCTCAAAGACAATTCCTAGCCCATGATGTCTCCTGAAGCCCATTTGTTTTTCTTAGGACATGTAGGCTTGTCTTGAATATTAATTTTCCTATTCAAGGTTGCATTGGACTTACCTGGAGTGGAGTGTATGCAGCTGGGGCTGCAGGGTGATCTGTGTGGGAGGAGGCGGGAACTGCCTGGGGAGCTCATGACCAATTCTAGATGGCTCAGCAGACGCTGGAAACACCACATTGTGTCCCAAAACTGCAGCTAGTCAGCTTTTAGCAAGGGTGGAAGCTGCCAGAGGCTAGAGGTACCCGTGGACTCACCTAACCAGTTATGTGAGGATGCACCTGAGGAGACACCTGAGGAGACTTGTGGAAGGGGACACTTGCTGAGGACACAGCTGGAGATGCACTCTAGGAAAGAAGTACTCTGTGACAGAGCAAGAGCACCTCTGAGGGGACTGTGGCCCATGGGTGACCCATGCCAGAACAGGGATGCTCCTGAGAGGCTCCAGCCATGGGTAACCCACACTGGGACAGGGCCATTCCCAAAGGGTCTGAAGCCTCTGAACAAGCAGAGGAGCAGTAAAAATCAAGGAGCAGTGGAGGAAAAGGATTAACAAGCAAGGAGGGGCAGAAAAGAACCACCAAGGCTCCAACCTCCTGTGCCACCCATTGCCTCACCCAAGGGTTTAGGAGAGCCTGGGTGTGATGCACACTGAAAACAAGGGAGCTGTGATGAGGAAGGGTGAAGCAGAGGTGCTGGACTGGAGCTGAGTCTGAGGAAAGAAGATAATTGTCGTCTTTTCTTTATTCTTAAATTTCTGAATCACTAGTTAAAAGTTTATATAGATTGGCCCTAAATTAAATTAGCTAAAATTCCATGAGTTTAGACTGTTTTGCCTGCTTGCATAAGGCCCCTGGCTGTGCAGGGCCTCAGCCTTGTTGTGGCCTGAGCTGGGTGTCACTGGTTTAACCCCTGTGCTGGGACCAGTGACTGCTGCTCCCCTGCTCCAGTTCCAGCTCTGGGAGTGGTCTGGCTGGGAGGGAGTGACACACCTGCATGCACCCCTGGTTACTACTTGACAAACCATAGCCGTGTGTGTGTCTGTGTGTGTGTGTGTGTGTGCGCGCGCGCATGCAGGGTCTGGGGGCCACCGCCAGGCTGCAGCTGGCAGCCTGGGAGAAGTAAAGCAAGCAGTGCCAGGACTGAGGAGAAGAAAGCCCCAACATGAGCATCATGCACCTCCCACTGAGGACAGCAGGATGCTGATGGTTTGTCATAACACCTCCTGCCTCTAGTGCTCAGGGAGCAGGAAGCTGTCAGCCTGCATTCGCCAAGCTACAATGGAAGGATGCGCGTGACACCCAAGAAAAGGGGTCCGTATTTGTATTAATGTATGTCCATATTTCCTGTATAAAAATTTTTAGGGTATTAAGCAGGCTTTTTTTGTAAAATCAACCAATGTTGTTTGCACTTGACAATGAGTGTTGGTATTCCTGCAACTGGACTAACAGTAACTGTTTTATTTTTATTTGACTGATAAAGCACTCAGCGGCTTGGCAGTAAATTTTTAGCTCCTCTTATACAGGGCATTTCTTTTTGCTCTTAACAGAATTTTTGAGAATAACAAATGAGAGCAGATGATAGGCATACTTCCCACTAGCATACTTATCAGGTGAGTCTCTGAAGAACAGAGGTCAGCTTTTTCAGCTTGCCTGTCTCCTGCAAGTCTGGACTTTGGTGTCAGGATTGTCCTTTGTTTCACTGGACCTTGTCCAGAGAGTGTAGTGCCACTTCAGACTTTAAACTGCCAATAAAAGTATGTCCCTATGGAAATGCAGGACTGGAGAAGACCTTACAGGATACCCAGCATAATCCTCTCTTCTGAAGTAGCATAGAGATTCATTCACAGATGTATACCGGAGTCATCAGAAGCCTTGAAAGAAAGGATTTCTACAACTTTCCTAGGTGGAATTTCACTTCTCTGTGTCTGTTGAAGAGTTTGTCATAATAGTCAGGCTATTTTTTGCCTTTGAAATTCAGGACTTTCATAAACTTGTCCAGGTTTTCTGGACTGTGGGCAGCTCTGACAGAGCAATAGTGCACTATCTCCAACATAGATCAGTTGCCAAATTCTAAACCTCTTGAAATGTAGGCACAGATCAGTATTATAATAGATGCACAGTCCACTATGGTGAGTCTACTGCCCAAACAAAAATATGTTCTTGTGCACTCTAATTTATCAGTCCAGATTTCTTACCTATACACCAGTAACCATCTCTGCTCTCCAGCCCGATGACCCCTACCTGCCTGGCTCCTCTAGGTATGCTTTAAATACTTAAATCAGAATCCTACCCATAATTTTCACTTCCCCTGTTCTCTTTTATCAAACTTCACTTCCCATTTTCCTTTCTTTCACTCACTTAAACCCATCTGACCTCAGCAACCACATCTTCTGTCTCACCCTGCTCTTGCAGCTAAGCCTGAAGTGCATGTCTCATGTTTACTCTTTTGGTGCAGAAGCAGCTGCTGCTGCATTATCACTTTGTAGTGGTTCATGTGGCACTGCTGATATTTGTATTTACGGTGTAAGAGCAATTGATCTAGGTAATATTTCTTCAGCCTTTTTAGAAGAATTTGTCTCAAGACAGTTTCTGCGTCCTTGCCAAAGCAAGATACATTATATCTACTGTTTCCCTTTAATCCATTATGCCAATTATATCAGCAGACAAGGACATTATATTGGTTTGACATCATCAATTCTTAACATACTCAAGTGGGCTGTCTTTTATCATCTCACTGTCTTATGCTGCCTTTGAATTGACTGTTTAAGAGTTTGTTCCAGTATCTTTCCAGGAACTGAAGTCAAATGCTCTGTAATCCTCTGGATCTTCCTGCCACTCTCCCATCCCTATCTTTTTAAATATTCCCTTTTCCAGTCCTTTGGGATATCTCTGGTTTAAATTCGGTAGATTTCTGAGAATGTTCTTGAGCCCAAAGGGATAAAAATGGTTTGTCCTAATTCCTTTCCCTAGTGCATATGGTGAAAGTCATAAGACCCTGCTGAATTGAATACATTAATTTACTAAATATCGAACCTCTTTTTTTGGCTTACTTTCCTGCTGATTGTTAAATTTGATTTTGTTAAGTCTCAGCAAACTAAGTTTTGGAGGAGTGAAGCCTAGAATACAAACAAATTTTCTGCATTACTTGTTATTGCTCTTTTTCCAGGTCCTCTAACTTTTTAGAGCAAGGGAACTTCTTTAGTATTTGTAGAAACGTATTTTACTCATAGATGAAATAAACCCTATTTGACAGACTGTAATCTTCATCCTTCCTCCTGCTTACATGCCTAAATCTAAGCAGAGAAACAGTCCCTTGAAGATGTGTAAGACTATTTACCTTCAAATAAGGCAAGTGTCTAAAAGTCTGGATTAATAAATTTGGCTTTAGAAGCACTGGGAGAAAAACTATTGTGTTGAGATTAGGAGTGGCATTGTCTGTTAGGCATAATAAGGACTTTGTGCTTTTTAAATATTAACTTTGGATCTCTCCTGTGGTTAGATTTCTTCCATCTTTGTACCTTTCAAACTGGCATCTCTCAAAAACACAAAATTCATGTACATACTTTGAAAATTTCAGTTGTACACTTAGGGGGAGTGCAGAAATGGTTACAAAAATAATCACGTAAGTGGAGAGCCAAAGCACCTTGTATAAGCCAGCGAATATTTTTGTGCGTAGTTCAAATACCTTTAAAGTATTACTTATTATTTATGTAACACATTTCACAAAAAGATCTCCGGATTTTGTAGAAACACTAATTGACTCTGCTGTGGTGAATCCTATGAGGCAGGAAGGAAACATTTAAAATTTGTATCAGGAGAATCAAGCACAGAGGATAAATGATATATCTCAGGTTACACAGAAAGTCTCTGAAGGACCAGTATTAAAAACCAGGCTCCTGACTCACAACCCTGGGTCTTGCTAACCTTCCCCAATATAAATAACTATTTATAGTAAAATTGCCTTCTTTCAAATAGAGTTACATCTTTGATCTAATAACATTAGGAAAATAACTTTTAAAAAAGGAAATCTCTTTAGTACCCAGCTGTTGCAACTTCTTTTTATTTTACTTTCAAGGACTTGGTCTACAGAGAGGCTTCACTGGGCATACAAGATTCCTCTCTTTTAATTAGAACATTAATTTTCCCACTGTTCCCTTAGTTTCTAACTAAGACTAATTTTAATTCTTATGCCTCTGGTCACTTGGAGAAGAATGTGAAGACTTAGTATCAGGATGAGGTTCTGTATGCAAAGCTTTCTGAATCACAAAACATAAGGCTGTGTTGTTAGACCTGTCAGGTTTTTTTTGTATAGCAGAACCCATGCAGACAAATGTCACATTATCTCTGCACCACAGCAGGAGGATTCATTTGCTTTGCTCCTTCACTCCCCTGAGCAACGCTTTCCTGTATCTTGAACTGAAGGGTATTATGTCATGAAAGTATGTTTAAAATGGTCACAATGTAACAAAAAGTTTACCTCTCCAAATAATAATAATAATAATAATAATAAAACCTCCTTCCAATAGGCCTGTTGCTTAGCAACATGATACAGAGCATTGGAGCGACTGCTTGAGTCCATTCGAATTGACAAGGGATCTGCAGATGAGTGGCGGAGACACCTTAGCTGGCAGCTCTGGCAAGCAGCTGGAAAAAAGGGATGACAAAACCCCCAAATACTGATAGAGAGGGTGGGGTGACCTTCATGATGAGAGGGATGGTGGACTCCCACAAAAGAAAGGAAACAGTAAAAGGTAAGAAAAGGGAAAAGCAAAATAGAAATAAAATATTATTAAGACTCCATTCAAAGAGTTACTCTGGCCAGAAAATATGATTAATGTTCATCCCTAAGCAATTACAGGAAACAATTGTGCATGGTATATGTGGAGTGACATGAATTGGAAAGATTTGGGTATATATACAACTGTACAACCCAAAGTGCAGTTATCCCTGCCCTGTTTGCTCTCACGCTTGTGTGGACTCAAGAGGGAGCTGAGAGCTGCCTCTGCAGAGCAGGCATCCAGCCATCAGCTGGACATGCTTTAGTGACCTGTATCCCAGCTCAGCTACTCTAAGATTGGAAAAGCATAGGAGGGGTAAAACAATTTAGAGTGTTTCCCTATGCTCTGTAAGTTTTATGCTCTTGAATATTCATGCCCACTTGAATAAACATGAAAAAAGAGGCTGTATCAGTAGCTGTCAATGTGCACACCTTTAGGATCACCAGTGACTCATCACATGCTTTGAACTGGTAAAGGACTACCAGGTTTTCAGCTCCAGTCTAGATGTACATGGCCACTGAGGGAGTCAGAGTCGGGCCAGGCACAACCGTGCATGTTAGAGCAGGTGTGTGTTTTCATTCCCCAGCATTTGAACTGAGTTGTGCTGTGTCTCAGAGGCTCCAGACTTCTTTCCATTCTCCTTTGCAGTTTATATGCAGACTTGCTACGTATGAAAGTGTGTGCGTCAATACCTATTAATATGTTTCTTTCATTACTTTTTACCTATGGGCTTTCAAAATGCTTTAGAGTTTCAATGGAAAGAAATATGCGCTGTGACCAAATTTGGCTTATGCTAATGTCAATTCATAACAATTATGTGGATTTTCATGTTGATGCCAGATTTACACCTCTGCAGCTGAATGCAGAATAAGCTACTGTGCCTGCACTGGTGGCTTTGGATGTGCAGCAAACACAACACATAGTAATGCTTTCACCCTGTCCCCTGAAAGATTGTCATCTCTGGAGTGAAGTGTGGCAACTTTTTAACAAAAACATTGTAGCTGTTTAAAATAGGCTATAATCCTTTGGGAAATTATCAGGAAAACTGTATGTTGGGTTGTCTGACTTCAACAAGTTTACAAATAATGTATTTGATTTCAGATGATTAATTATAGCAATCCCTTTAGTACTTCAGGGGAGAGACATTTTAAACCACATCTGTTATCGTTTATAAGAAATGAAATTGATTTAGTATTTTGACATGATTCATTATTTAAATACATAAATTTACAAGTTTCTGTGGTGTTAGTCTTTACTCTCTATTTGAGAGAGAATACCAAGTCTTCTTACGTTCATGTGTTATTAGCTACTGCATAAATATGTGAAAAAAACAGGTGTTTTCCTTTCAAAAACACTAAATACCTCTATGTCAATGCCATGTTGCCTTAGTTACCTTAGTATATGTCTGGTTTAGCTGTGCTTTCTTAAGAATTTTCTGACATATGAACAGATACTATTGGATACTGAGAAATCCACACAAAACAAAGTAAAAATGCATGTAGTACCAGTCTCAAGAAACAGAAAGAGAAGATAGTCTTATCTGGTTAATCAAACTTAAATCTGTTAAACAGTGGATCCCCAGCTGAGTTTGCTTCCTTTTCGGCCACATATTGGATATAATACATGAATGTCACAGCCCATTTGTTTCCTCCTTTGGCTATTCTCTCCTGATAGACTTTGGTTATGATGTTTCTGTCTGTGATTAATGTTTTCTGTTGTGCCTGGGTGGCTGAGAACCATCTGTCCCATCTCGGTGAAGGTGAGCAGGCCTTCTAAAACCATCCTTTGTTATTTACTGAATGTGACCTATGGTGATATAATATATTCGCCACCACCATTTAGGAACTTCTTATTGATATGGAGCATTGTAGGGCATGTGTTCAGCAATACATGTAATCAGTGTTGGTCCTGCAGGCTTCCTATAATATTAAGTCAAGTTCAATATCCTGATTCCTACTTAAAAAGCCCTTGTTAGTCTGATCCCAGAGGATCTAAGGGTATGTCAGCATTGCATAGCAGAACCCAGTGCAGTGGTTCCACAACTGCACTGAAGAAGGTAGCAGAGGGGTAGAAAATAGACGTGGTAATATGACAGTATGCTCAAGATGACAGATTTCAGGACACCAGCATGGATGCGTATCAGCTTATTATAGAGAGAGACCTCACTGCTTTTCTCCAAGCAGGCATAGCCTTAAAGCTCTGCTACCAGCCTGTGAGGACCAATTTATTAGTACCCTTCCTCAGGTACAAGTGAGCTCCTCCTCTGTTCAGTAGATTAAGGTTTCCCAGAGGTTGTTTTGAACAAGATCTGTTAGAAACAAGGAATCACCTTTTTAGCTACTGCTGTTATGCCCTTAGTTTTCCAGAATAAGTACATGGCATGTATATTTCTCAAAAAAATAAACTTCCAAAATTTGGCATCTGGGAGTCTATTCTGCCTGTAAAATTTTGCCTCTTCAGAGAAATCAAGGGACTTAAAGCTTCAGACTTGACCAACATTACTCATGTCACCTCATGTGCTGGTGGCTGGTGTTAGATGCTGGGATGGCATGAAAAGGACAGGTGCTTCTGTGGAACCAACGGCCACTGCTCAGCTGCAACTCAGCTGGTTTGAGCACTACTGGTTCCTGCCAGTGTGCGCTACTGCTGGGGCTTGTGTAACAGTGAGCGGTTTTAAAAGGGTGGCAGCTGTTATCTGACAGTAGCTAAAAAGTTTCATTTCAGAGTTTATTGCATTTCTGGTCAGTTTTCAAGCGATGAGGGAATAGTGTCCTTCCCTTTCCTGGTCCTGTGTCTCCTTTCCCCCCTTACTATGCTAATTTAAGTGCCAAACCCAGTGCCCTTCTCTTTGAATGCTACAGTCTAAACCTGCTGCAGCCTAGGGTTGCTGTATGTGCTGGTCTGATACTTTGGCTATTTGGGACATGTCAGTGCCAAAACCTGTCATATTTGCTTGTTGCATACACCATGTTTATTTCTCACAGGTCTTTAAGATGAATGGAGAAATTTGTCTAGGGTGGGGGTGGGGGGTTGTTTGGTTGTTTTTTTTGTGGTTTTGTTTGTTTTGTTTTGTTTTAACTCAGCTGTCACCTCATTGTTAGAAATGCTCTGGGTCTTGAGGGAGCTCTCAAACCCAGAGACGGTGGGTGGCCCAGATGGTGCCTCAGGTGAAGAAGGGGATCTTCTATAGAGTAGAATATAATTCTCAGCAGCTTACAGACCACTGCTGCAGTTCTCAGGCATCAAGGCTACAGTATATTAGCCACTAGAACAAATTAATAAATGAACAGAATTACTGAGCAGAGAGCAGAGAGTGCATAATTGGCATCACCTATGTTATCAGGACATGCTTCAGCTAACAGTTTTCCAAAGCCATCTCAGAAAATGACCTACTTAAGAAAGGCATGAGAAAAAAAAGCCAAAACCAGACTTGTGCCTGTTTCTTGTGATTATTCAAGTAGAAATTAAAAGATCCCTCAGTACTTTCTGAAGAGAGAAGAGGAAAATACAGCTTTCCTGGCCTGTGTTCTGTCTGCCAATAGCAGTGATTTAAAGACTAAAATTTCATGTAAGTTATTGCCAGAGCTACAGTGGCTATTGCAGTTGCCAAAAGAGGCATTTACAATGCTGGTATCTGACTTATTCTTATGAATCCCTCTGAGATGAAGGCAGCACTCCACATAACCCATTTAGTCTTTATTGGAAATTACATTTATAGATACACAGTTTTATATAGTAATTCCTTTTTTCCCTCACTGTGACACATCAGTTACTCCTTGTCATACCAGTCTCCTCTAGGAGCAGATCGAGATGCTTCTCTGCTGCCTTCTGTACTCAGAGAAATGTTATATCTCTTACCAGAGCCTCTGATAACCCAAAAACAGGATTGAAAGGAATCCTTTTATCCAAAGAAGTGGCAGTGGTATCCCAATAGCTTCAATTGGTTGTACTGAAATATTGCTGTATTTGCCATGAAATATTACTCTTATTTTACTGTGCACCCATTTTTCAATTTTTCTAAACTTTCATAAATTAAATGAGAATTATCAAAAAACCTGGCAAAAAAAATGTTTAACACGTTATAAAACAGATAGGGACACATCTCCCTTCTCAGCTGGGTTAAAAACCGAGGGTAGACAGAGACAATTATTTTACATTATTTTTGGAATATAAGGCACAACACTTTCATCAACCTGTGTGCAAATGCATCAAACTACCATAATAATTATTAGTGCCAGAAACGCCATTCACAGGAACACATGTGAACATGGACTCACTGTCTCATAGAACCGTGGTCCTGCCTCCCACAGCAAAGCAAATACAGCTCTGTGCCCTATTCAGCTCAGCTAACTATCAATTTGCTAATGAAGATAGTTTCAGCACAAACAAGGAGGATATTCTCGATATTCCAACAGGTCTGAATGAAGACTTTGTAATGCATTTTGTGGGTTTTCCCCATTTTGATTTGAAAACTAGTGATGTCAAGAACGGAAAACTCAGCTTTGTAAATGCATTTACTCCTGATTTTCTCCAGCAAATAATGCTTGGTTTGCTGGCCACTCAGTAAATAGCTTGTTAGGAAGTAGATTCGTTCTGATTTGTGATTGGAAGACTTCTGGAGCTACTGCAGCTGCTGAAGGAGGTGCTTACAATGCTGATACCTTTTATGTGAAATGCTGTAGGGTGTTGTGTGACGTAGACTGATTCGTCAGCTGTAGGCAGCGTTCCTGACTAGGCTCCAAGAGTTTTCAACCCCACACCAGCTGGGGCACTGACGCTGTAGAGAAAACTGGGTGGTGAGTTTGGAGGTGAATGGGTAAGAAGGGAAATCAGGATTGAACTGGGAGACTGGTTTGGGAAACCTAGTGGAACTGGAATAAAGAGGAGAAATGTGAGGAAAAATGTCACTTGAGGTGGAACCAGCTTATGAAGGAAGAGCTGATAGGCTACCCATGTACTATTGAACAAGCTCGTGCCCAAGGTGTGGTTGTGAAGCCAGCTAGGAGTGTCTTTCATGCTTTCATGCTCCAGAACAGTGGCTGCACCCAATTCGATTGCTGCCTGTCTCTGACCACTGATATCCCTTTTTCAGTGGCTGATCTGGGAGAAGGCTAGCTGAGTGGAAACACAGCAGGGGCTGTTCTAACAATTTAGAAGTATGAAGTATAGACAAACACTCTTAGGGTCAGTGCCTATGTCCTAGAACACTTCTGTTTACTAGTATGGATAAAATCTTGAATGATGCTAATCTGCTACTGCAGTTGTCGATCACAGGCTGCATGTGGGTTTTTTCAGTACATAATAGTTTTCCTCTTGACTCATAGGACAGTTGAAATTATGCCACAGAAAGGAGTTCATGAGGAAAGATAAGAAATTATATTAATGGAGTATTACCAAGGCTGCAAAATCAAGCCTTCAAAAAATTTGGAAATACCAAAGTACCTCTGATGCATATACATTAAGATAGCCTTCAATCGCGTAATCACATATTATTTTTCCCAGGACATTTGCCTCAGTGCACACAGTAGATAGCTTTGGTTTCTCAATATATGGATAGCCATCACAGTATTTGCTAGTAAATAGCTTCTATTACAGACCAAGGACATCAGTCACTTTTTGCTGACCTTACTGGAAATCAGCTGAAGATGTTGTTTTGTTAGACTTGTGCAGGGAAAATTATGAAAACTCAGACAGAGGAAGAGGTTATATATTAAGGGAACCAAAGAGCAACCAGAGTTATACTGAGTGTATTTATATGCACGTGGTAGACACTGGTGTATTCAGTTTGCTGGTGTCCAGCAGGGCCAGGTTCCGGGGCTGGAAGCTGCAGGCCCACCTGGATGCTTGTTGGTTGGACAGTAAGCCCTAAGGGCAACTGTGGTTTGGACTCAGCACTGACCTACAAGGGCAATGTGAATGTGAGGCCAGCTGTAGCTGTCCCTGTGGAAACAGCAGCTCTGAAGCAAGTTGTCAGTTCACAGCAGCATTCACAGCAGCTCTGAGGGAAGTTGTCAGTGTGGGCTTGTCAGTTCAGCAGCACAGCCATGCTCTGCTTGTGCTCCACTGTTTTTCCCTTCTTGTTGCTGGGGTATTAAGAGGACAGGGTTGTGTGGTCTGCAAAGAGTGAGGCTATCTTGCCTTAGATAGCGTCCTATGAAGAAGAGTTATAGCTGACACAGAGGTTTGTATTTGTGTGTTCTTTACTCTTTGTTAATGATATTGTTGTCCTATATTTCTTCTGCTATGAACTTAGTTTGTTACTATTAAAGAAGAGGCTCTTTTTCTAGTATTATCCCTCAGGGGGTTCCAAATGACAGGTACTTATGGATAGAAGTGCTGTCACCTCCTACTTCTGGGGCTGTACCAGCATGCAATGATCTTCTAGTAATGGGGTTCATACATAACAGTATGGAAGTCAGTTCAAACTGCCAGTAGCTAATTCACTGGTACATGCTCTTAAGTCTATTGGATTTTGCTCAGTCTTTTACCTGAACACTAGTATCCAATCTAATTAATTACTGACCAGTCGTAGCAGTATCTTTTGCCCTATTAAATTAATCACCTGCTCCTTCTTCAAAGCTTAGCTGGCTTCCTGTAGCAATAAAGAGTTACTTAACTTAATCTAAGCCCTTTTACAATGCTTATCACATTCAATCTCTCTACCAGACTATCTGTGAAGTTGACCTGGCTTCTCAGAAAAGATTTCCGTTTGCCTTGGAAGTGATTTCTTGAGTGATGCCCCATTTTCACGGGCATCATAATTCTCTAACAGCTCCTTAAGAAATTAACCCTCTCCTTAAGGAAGGCTTGGAGAGATCTGGGCAGCAGCATCTTTACCTGGCACCCTTCCATTCCCTATGAGTGATGGTCCTCTCCTCAGGCACTGGTTCCACTACTTTGATGACTGTAGTCTTGACCTTTTCATGAACTTTCCTTCTGTCTCCTGAGAGGTGTGTTTGAAAACTCTCAAATGTATTGTGCTTTGCTTGACTATGCAATGTTTTTTCAGGCAAACACAGAGGCCAATTAAGTATGGTAAGGGTCCTTTATCTGACCTTCAAATTTGCATAAAAGAATGCAGTTTCAAAATAGAAATGTTTTGTAAGGAACATAACAGCTTAGAATTTTCAGGTATTAATTTTTGCTACACATTTAACAGAATGTGATAGTCTCTCTTCCTGCAAAATATGCATGTTTATTTAGTCCTTAGCAGTCCATTACTCTAACCAGTTTTCATTAAGTATACTCCTTTAAACATAGCTCTTTCTGGACTCCACAACTCTTTAAAGTTTCTCCTATGGTGATATTAAATAGAGGCAAACATCGCTTTCTAGAGAGCCAATATATAGAGTGCAAAAAATCCTCACTTTAATAATTCATACTGAGCAGCATTCAACTTAACAATTGCTCATTTGGATGAATAAACATGGGCTGGTAGCTCAGCTGGAGTAAATTAGTGTAATATTGTTTCAGTCACTAGAGTTATACCAGTTTAGACCAATGGAGTGTTTTGTCACTTTTTTTTTTCTACTTTTTTGAATTTTATTTACTCTGGCATTCATAACTGTAGGAGATGGCAGCTTCACATAATTAATTAAATGATTCATCCAGATAGTTCCCTTGGGAAGTACGGAGGTATGGTATTCATTTTACAGATGATCAACTAAGGTACAAAGGGATGCTTTTTGAAGACATTGACATTTCTAAAATGTCCAATGTCTTGATGCTTTCAAAAAATTACATCATTGAACTGCAGAACCATAGGGTTCTGCAGAACCATAGGAAGGGACATCTGAAGGCCTTGAGTCCATTCCCCTGCCTAAAGCAGGATTATAGCCAGTACCAGAACAGGTCAGCTATAGCTCTGTCCAGTCAAGTCCTGAAAACCTGCAAGCACAGAGTCCATAAACCTCTCCAGGCAGCCTGAGCCAGTACTGCACTGACTTTCTTGTGATTTATTTTTTTCTCCCCTCTAGTACTCAATTTGAACTTCCTAAACCACAGCTTGTGGTGGTTGCCAATTTTTATATCACTTGCCACTTCCTAGTAAGGCTTAGTTCCATAATTTCTGTAATTGTTTCAAGGAGTAATAGACAGGTAGTTAATTCATCTCTTACCCTCTTTTTTTTTTTTTTTTTCCAAATGAAACCAGCCCAATTCCTTCCACCTGTCCTTGTAAGCCATGTGCTCTCAGCTTTGACTATCTCAGTAGCCCTCTGCTAGACCTTTTCCAGTTTCTCAGCATTGGATTTACCTGCTATATGCTGCCCTTTTGTATCTTAATATTTTAAAAATCTGATCTGAATACAAAGATTGAGTAACTTGCCCAAAGCCAACCAAGACAGTTATTAGTCATATTCATCCAAGGAATTTTGGAGCCAAAAGAGACAGATAGAAGACTAGAGAGATTTTCAAAATTACTCAGGCACCTAGCAGCTTCTTTAATGTTCTAGTATAATCTTGACCTGCTTCCTACTGACTCCCAGGCAGACTTTCACTTCCAAGATCATGTGTGAAGCATATAGCTTTAACTTCAATGTAACTGCTTATAAAACAAAAAGTAGATGGATGTAGATTAAAATATATTCAAGCTCAGGGGTTTGTGTGTGAAGCAAGGATGCGTATAAAGGTTTGTTTGGAACAACGTACAATGGTTGGTTGGTTGGTAGCCTGCCAAGTATTGTCATTAATGAATCCACCAGAGATTTGCTTTACTGTGCTTGAAAGGCTTGTTTTAGACTGGATATTTGTTAGTTTGCACACAGGCTGTTAACATTTCAAATCTTTACCCCTATAAATATCCCCAGAAATTCAGGAATAATGCAGAGGTACTGTACAGTCTTTGGATATCATTCAGCTTCCAGAATGAAATTACTAAGGTTATGATTAACATTGTTTAATTTGTTTATATTGCCATTGCATCTGGGAGCTGTAATCATTAACTACAGGACCTACTTCAACTCCATGCACTGTTCAAATGCAGAACAAAGCAATAATTCCTGGTCCAGCCAGCATTTGGCATAAGTACAAGGAAACAGAAAGCTGATGGGTAGAAACACAAGGGGGAGTACAAGAAACAATAAAATAACATTGATCAGAAGGATAAGCAGGACTGTCAGGGTACCAGAGGATACTGTGAATTTTTGTAGGCATCACAGTACTGGAAAAGGAGTGGGGTTCTCCTTTGCAGCAGAAAAATGGAATTGAAGTAAGGTCTGAGAAGAAAGAATAACAGCTTTGCATCACCTATGTTGAGCATAAGCTGATGACAGGGCACCCATCACAGGACTCTGATGTGACAGTACAAGTTTTTAGCGAGGACACAGTAAGTTGGAGATAAACTTATCACTGAGTTTCCCTGTTGGCTAGTGTAAAGAGCTGGAGGTGAAAGGACTTTTGTTTGGAAGGGAGGAAGCTGAAGCTACCTGTGGATAACTGCTGTCACTGTAGAAGTAAATTTAACTATGAGAGATAGGAAGGAGTGAGCTGTGTGAGTGATTAATCTGGGACAGTTATTTTCTGTACCCTAGGAAAAGGTGGTTAGCTGTAGGGTTGAATTACTTGGTAGAAGACTTGGGTTTTGTCCCTCTCAGCTGTCACACTACTACCATTTCTCCCCTTTGGTGTTTTTGGCAATATCAGCTTGACAATATTACTCCCTCAACATTAGCTTACATCTATTCTTTTTCTTAAAATTTGCAAGAAAACCTGACTTCTGCAGCAGTCTGCAGGGTCTTGTAGAGTAGGTGGCATGCAATGATGGCAGTCGCTTTCATCCCTTTTGCTGCTGACTGTTGAGATGGCATTTAGTGTTCAGGAGCTGCAGTGAAGTTTTGACCACCTGGACAAGTTTCTGTCTCATTAACCCCTTCCATTATTTCTCAGCTTTTAACAGCAGGAGGTGAGCAATAGGAAGATCACAGGCAAAGCAGCCAGTTAATTAACACATCAGTGCACCATCTGCCATACCTTCCTGACTCACTAGAGAAGAGCTCTGCTCTCACTGCCCGTAACAAGAACCTTATTAAGAGCTGAGATATGGGGTATGTTAGGCCTGAAATCTAGAAAAAACAAGGAAGCACTTAATTATAATGAACGGCATGAGCCATTATGGTAGAGAATTAGGTAGCATCCTAGTGAGGGTGAGCTGGTTTTGGCTGGGATAGAGTTAATTTTCTTCATGGTAGCGAGTATAGGGATATGATTTGGATTTGTGCTGGAAACAGTGTCGATAATGCAGAGATGTTTTCGATATTGCTGAGCCGTGCTTACACAGAGCCAAGGCCTTTTCTGCTCCTCATACCACCTCACCAGTGAGGAGCCTGGGGGTGCACAAAAAGTTAGGAGGGGACACAGCTGGGACAGCTGACCTTAATGGACCAAAGGGATATTCCATGCCATAGGATGTCATGCTGAGTGTATATAAGATGTGGGAAGAAGAAGGAATGGGGGGGATGTTTAGAGTGATGATATTTGTCCTCCCAAGTAACTGTTACACATGATGGAGCCCTACTTTCCGGAAGATGGCTGAACATCTGCCTGCCGATGGGAAGTGGTGAATGAATTCCTTGTCTTGCTTTGCTTGCGTGCGCAGCTTTTGCTTTGCCTGTTAAACTGTCTTTATTTCAACCCGTAAGTTTTCTCATGTTTAATCTTCCAATTCTCTCCCCCATCCTGATGCAGAGGGAGTGAGCGAGCGGCTGTGTGGTGCTTGTTGCCAGGTGGGGTTAAACCATGATAAAGGGGAAGGAAGTGGGGCAACCAGAAAAGACGTCTAGTGTGAGAGTGAAGACTACGTCAGAGAATAAGAGTTATCCATAATGATTTATTCCTCCCTGAGGTATGCTTATGAAAAAGTCTTTATTTGTTTTAATGTCAAATAGCATGGAGTGGGGTACAGTTTGGCCCTGGTTTTGCCTGTATAAAGTGTCTTTGTTGACTGAACCACTGTGAGACACTGCAAGCATCTGGATTCACCTCACATGATAAATTTAGGAATGTATAGATGACATTAAAAGGATTTTATTTCAAATTTTAAACATTCTCCTGAAAGGACGTGAAATGTGCCTAGAAAATTAAATATGTCTTTCTTACTCAGGTAGTCTATATTTGAATATAATTCCTCTGGAGTTTCAAGTTTAACTGAAGGATTTAAAGCAAGCCTGTGAGCATGGACCCTGAGGTAGCTACTGTATTGAGGGAGATTTATTTGTTAATGTGTTTCCTCTGAAAACACCAGTAGGATTTGAATCTTTGAAACTAAATTTTATCATTGTGGTGGTTTGACCCTGGCTGGATGCCAGGTGCCCACCAAAGCCGCTCCATCGCTCCCCTCCTCAACCAGACAGGGGAGAGAACATATGACAAAAGGGTCAAGATAAGGACAGGGAGATCAGTCAGCGATTAGTCACAGGCAAAACAGACTCAACTTGGGAAATCAGTTTAATTTCTTACCGTTCAAATCAGAGTAAGTTAATAAGAACTAAAAACCAAAACTTAAAAAACCTTCCCCCCACCCCTCCCTTCTTCTTGGGCTCAACTTCACTCCTGATTTCTCTACTTCCTCCCCCCAGGCAGTGCAGGGGGATGGGGAATGGGGGTTTCAGTCAGTTCATCACATGTTGTTTCTGCTGCTCCTTCCTCCTCATGCTCTTCACCTGCTCCAGCATGGGGTCCCTCCCATGGGAGACAGTTCTCCATGAACTTCTCCAATGTGAGTCCTTCCCATGGGCTTCAGTTCTTCACAGGCTACTCCAACAATAGGTCCCTTCCATGGGGTGCAGTCTTTCATAAATGGACTGCTCCAGCGTGGGTCCCCTGTGGGGTCACAAGCCCCACCAGCAAACCTGCTCCTGTGTGGGCTCCTCTCTCTACAGGTCCAAAGGTCCTACCAGCAAACCTGCTTCAGCAGGACTTCCCATGGGTCACAGCCTCCTTCAGGCATCCAGCTGCTATAGCATGGGGTCCTCCACATGGGCTGCAGGTGGATATCTGCTCCACCATTAACCTCCATGGCTGCAGGGGGACAGCCTGCCTTGCCATGGTCTTCACCATGGTCTGGATGGGAATCTCTTTTCTGGTGCCTGGAGCATCTCCCCCCCCTTCCTTCTTCACTGACTTTTGTGTCTGCAGAGCTGTTGCTTTCACATAAACTTACTCCTTTCTCCTGCTGTAATTTTGTTGCAGATTTTTTTTTCCTCCTTCTTAAATATATTATCACAGAGGAGCTACCATCGTTGCTGATGGGCTTGGCCTTGGCCAGTGGTGGGTCCATCTTTGAGCCAGCTGGCATTGGCTCCATCAGACACAAGGGAAGCTCCTGGCATTTTCCCACAGAAGCCACCCTTGTACACCACCCCCCCACCCCCCCCCAAAACCTTGTAACACAAACCCAATACAGTCAGAATGCATATGCTAGAGAAAATGTGGAGTGAGAAAGAACAGAAATCAAGAGGCTCAGTAGGAAGACCCTTGCCCACAAGAAGACAGGGACAGGTTTTTTCCTTTGGGCATTCTCTGAGGCCAACAGGCTTTCAATGAATTCCTGAATGACAGTCCCCTCTGAATGTTGTCTGTCTGCTTTTTGCCTTTCTCACCAGTCTCCTGATTTTGATGACTTTTGCAAGCCTCTTCTTTGCTAGGATTTCACACTTTTCCTGAGTTACAGAAGATATTCTTGCTGTTCTTGCTCATATGCTTTCAAGTAAGGCTCAGTCTCCCTGTCTCCTCACAGTATTTTGCCTGACCCATAGTCCAGCAGCCAGCATTGTCCTGCCCAGACATACATAATCACAAAATCATAGAATCATAGAACAGTTTGAGTTGGAAGAGACTTCCAAAGATCATCTAGTTCCAACCCCCCTGCCATGGGCAGGGACACCTTCCACTAGACCAGGTTGCTCAAAGCCCCATCCAGCCTGGCCTTGAGCACTCCCAGGGATGGGGCATCCACAGCTGCTCTGGGCAACCCGTGCCAGTGCCTCACCACCTTCACAATAAAGAATTTCTTTCTAATGTCTAGTCTAAATCTACTCTCTTTCAGTTTAAAGTCATTACACCTTGTCCTATTGCTTCAGAACCTGCTAAAAAGTCTCTCTCCAGATTTCTTGTAGGCCCCCTTGAGGTACTGGAAGGCCACTGTAAGGTGTCCCCAAAGCTCATCCAGGATGAGTTACCTTTCAGCCTGTCTTCATAGAAGAGGTGCTCCAGCCCTCTGGTCATCTTCATGGCCATCCTCTGGACTGGTTCCAACAGGTCCATGTCATATTTATGTTAGAGCTGAATGCAGTATTCCACGTGGGGTCTCATGGGAGTGGAGGGGCAGAATCACCTCCCTTGACCTGATGCCACGTTTCTTTTGATGCAGCCCAGGATTCAGTTGGCTTTCTGGCCTGCAGGCACACATTGTCAGGCTGTGTTGAGCTTTTCATCCACTAGCAATCCCAAGTCCTTTTCCTCAGGGATGCTCCAAATCCATTTTCCACTCAGCCTGCATTGATTCTGGGGGTTGCCCCACTCATGTACAGGACCTTCCACTTGGCCTTGTTAAACTTTATGAGTTTTGCTTGGGCCCACCTCTCAAGCCTGTCAAGGTCCCTCTGGATGGCATCCCTTCCCATAATACTCTTTTCTAACTGAAAGTATACCATGGAAACCTTACAAACAATAAAGAAAAATATATTATGTGCCATATGTGGGAAGTAACACTTGCCTGTGAAATCCTTCCAACATAACACAATTCTCTTTGCCTAACCCCTATATTTTGTAATTCAATGTGGATGGCAAAATTAAAGAATAAATCCCCATACTTAGCTTATATTATTTAAAAATATTTTTAATTTAAAAGTAACATGATATATTTATGGTGATAAAGTCTAAAGCTCTTTCAGCTTGAATAAGACGTAAAAGACTTAAAATAATATGCATCTTAATATGCAGTTATTAAAGGTCTTGTACTCACAGAACTCCAAAATAAGACAAGCATGAACATACAGGGCAACTCTCTTTGAATGTTTTTCTAGCTGAATGAGGTTAGCGTTCTGAAAGGTTGTAGCAGATGAAGTTTTTCCTATTACAAGCCAAGCAGGTCTTCAATGAGTGTAACATTTCAAATACCTTTGCAGAGCAAAATAAATGGACTTGTTGAATTTGTCTCAATTATGTTGCTGAGTTTGAGATAGAACTATGTAACAAAGCTGTGAAACACACTTCTTGCTTGTTCTTTAGCCTCATCCAAGATCTTAAGAATTTTTGCTACAGTCTGTCTTTCAGGAATTCCTTTCTAGACAGTCTTTTGTTTTCCTCTTCCATATAATGCCTCTTACCCAGGAACCTAGCACAAAGCCTTAAGAAGTGTCAGGTAAACACATGTAATCCTTGCTCCATCTCAGCCTTTGGTTTCTAGCCAGGCTCAGGTCCTCCTACTGCTCCTACATAATTTGATAAGGATAATCCTTTTTTGTCTGACCCTGACTTTTATTCTCATCCTCCAGACATTTTTTATGACTTCCGATACTATCAGACATGACATGCTTTCAAGTCCGTAAGGCCAATGTGCAGTTTTAGATACATTGCCCTGTCATTTCATTTTCACCTTACTTTATGTAATTACTTCTTCCTGTGCCCGCAAGTCTCTATGTTTATACTTGGACATACCTGCTAGAGGTTTATATTAGCATATCTTAATTTTCTACCTTTTAAAAAAAGCACTGTGTATTGAAGCTACACTTTGTTTATCTGGCAGCTGAGTTTCTTATATCAAAACAATCTAAGGAATAGTCAAAACAATTTAAGGAATAGTCAAGTATTTAGATTCAGGAGCATATATTGCTTAAGTGGATCCTAGTTTCTCCTTAATTTAAAATATAAATGTACATTGTCATTTACATTCGTCTTTTAAAACAGAAAGGTCAAGATGAAAGTCTTGCCTGCATTCATCTTTCCACCTGGTCTAAGAATGACAGGTCTGGAGGTTTTCAAACAGTTGAAGCTGCTCCTGGTTAAAGTTATTGTTTGATTTTGGGCAAAGCATGAAAAAATGAACTGACTATATGTGTTGCTTTTTTTTGTTTGCATGAAACCAGAGGAAAGATGTAATTAATGATCCGGTTAAGCACTCTTACCTGCAAAAAATATTAGACACTATTACCACAAGTGTAGAGAGACAATTCCTTTTAGGATTTTGTATCAAATACCACTCCCCTTTGTGACTTTTAAAACCTCAGTGATTTGCTGGGGCTGTACAGCCAGTCAGCGCAAACTGTTGTTGTTGAATTAATAAACATTCAAAAGTTTACTTACAAAACACCTTGTCGCAATCTTGCGAAAGCCACCATGGCCATAAAAAAACCTCAAGCCCTTAAGTAACATAGCACTTTTTGCATGTCTACAGTTAATACATCAGGAAAGTAGCTCACACTGTTACCAACAGCACTGGAGATGTTTATAATAATTTATAATAAAACACATCAAGAACAGAGAGACCTTGCATTACAAATTTTGCATTAGGTTACACATAGCAAGCAGTGCATAAGACTACTATAAAAACATGGATGTACTAAAGAATATTCACCGTTTTATTAATGATCCTTTAGAGAGGTTTTTACATTCTTCCATATATTTTCTTGCAGAAACTGTCCACTTGATCTATTATATCCAATAAAGAGACCTTGTTTGCACTGACATCTACAGACTTGGAAACAGATAAATGGAAACTATGAAAATTAATGTATCGATAATGGCTATCTTTATGCTCTTCTTTTAGTTCTGGTGTGCCATAATCCAAAGATACAAATGATTTAAACTAATCTGAAGGAAAGCAGACCTTATTTTTGTTTTATGTAGTGGTACTGCAATGCACTGCATTGTAAAACAGAAGTGGGTTATTGCAAAGGGCTCAGATGTCTACCAGTTAGTAGACTGTCGGCTCTTCTGTATACTGGGAAGCAGATGCTCACTGGAGTAGACTGACTTCAGCTGGTGGTGATAAGCAAAAAGCTGGTCCCCACAAGTGACTAAGGGCATGAGGAGGTAATTTGTCCAAGGAGTAATACCGTAAGTAATTCAAAATGCAATGCAAACCTATTAAATAAAGGCCAATTAGAAAGAGTCCTAGCTGTGAGAAAGTCTCCTGACCATGACAGTGATACTTCATAATTTTATTTTTTTTTTTTTTGTAACTCCACTGTTACTACAACAGCAGTGTGAGCTATTAAGACCCTGGAGGTTACACAGGTTTCAGGTCTTTCACATTAGGCTTAATACTGAGCATGTGTCTTTGGTCAAATTTTTAAAATGCATTTAAATGCTGACCTTGTTTTATTGCCATCCTTTACTTGCATTGCCTATGACGACTCAGATATTTTCAGAGCAGAGACTTCTTATGAGGTCCAGTTATTGCAAATATATGAATTGTGGGTACAGTGGATATTCCCAGCTTTTCCTGTCAGATAACAATAGTAATTCAACTGATTCTTGATGTACTTCATTTCAAGTAAGCACTCAGCCATTTCATCTTGATCTTCTACATCAGATTGAAAAAACTGTTTATGCTGATCAATTACAAAGGCTTAGGCACACACAATAATTCCTGGACAATGTAAAGATGGGAGATTATAGCTAATAATGACTATGCAAGAAGGGATGTTTAGGGTCATGGCTAAATTACAGGCTGAGCCTGCCAGATAGGTGGTTCTGGTCAGTTCAAACATTTGGTGGTTTATCTTGGATAAAATAAATGTGTTTATAAGTGCTGTTCCTGACTGCCAGATGTCACCACAGATCTGAGATCTGAGGGAGGTTTTGATACAGAAATGACTTTAGGGAGATGTGGTAGTGTGTCACATGGAGTATTTGTCATTGCAGTAATTAACATAAGAAGTAACGACCTCCAGGTCAGATAGATTCTTATGCTTAATGACTCTCTGAGCAGTGAACATTGCCTCAGTCCATTAACTCCTCCAGCCAGTCATTTAAGTGTGACTTAACTGCCAGTCATTCTTGCCCAACATTAACAGGTACTCCTAGCTTGTCTCCCAAACTTCCCCTATCATTCAATGGTAGGGAGTGCTACCCTTCTCCAACTAGAAACAGTTTAAAAGTGTGCTACTTTACATGACATTTCCTGAAAAAGTGATTATCAAGCTAATAGTTCTCAATTGACTTAAGCTGTAGTAAAGTAGATGAGATATTCACCCATTTCCAATACTTATTTTAATTTGATGAAATAATACATGCTGGGACTAAACCATTTTGTGTTTAAATAATTGTGCTGTGACATTATAGTACAGAAAATAGCTGCAAACTAAACTGCATTATGACAATCCATATCTATTCATATTTACCTGAGCCCGCAGCAGCAGATATTGCTGTCATACTGTCTGAAAACCAGTGCTGCCTGAGCTCATTTAATTGCTGTTTTAAAAAGTGGATTCAGTTACCTGTTTCTTCTGCTGTGTGGGCTTAAAGAACAGTTTAGCATAGTATTTATTCTGTTACATTATCTCTACAAATCTTTCTAGAAACCCTGAAAAGGTCTGGGATGCATAAAAGAGCTGCATTCTCATTCGACAGCAAACAAGTGAAGTTATTTCAATAGACTCAAGATTAGATGGCAAGATAGCATTTTCAAAGGTCATTCACAGTATCTGACATGGAAGAGTTTGCAACTGAAGGCGGTATTTCTCTTATTACTTTGCCAGTTCAGGGTCTACTAATCGGGATACGAACCTCTGTGTTCCCAACTAAAGGTAAGTAAACAATAAATCTCTTCTGTGAAAGTACTCTCCTTGTTTTTGAAGGGATCAAGTCAGTCTTCTCATTTTAACAGAATAGCTCAATAAGTCACTGGAAATGTGGCTAGCATACAATTCAGTACTGTAGTTAGAAGACAAATAGACAAATTTTATTTTATTTTATTTTTTTTTTTGTGGTGAGGTCATTGCCTAGTGGCTGCATATCTTGATGGGGACAATGGAAGCAAGAATCAAAACCAGTCATACCAACTGAATGTTTAATTTCTGTTCCGTATAGGAGAACCAGTTACTTCAATTAAAAAAATGTAGTTTAATTGCTCATTGGCAATTTTAGGATATATCAGAGTCGATTAAAAGATAATATAAATGGACTGTAGAGGTGTTGGGAATCTCTGAGAAGCTTTTGGGTGCTGTCATGAGCAAAAAGTACAGAGCAAAAATCAAGTACTTGCATTAAGAAAAAAAAAAAAGTAGATTTCTTTTATATAGTGAGGATTGTATGACAGGTGAGGCTGACAGTGAAACTGTGTAATTTCTGGCTTGTAAGGAGTTGATATGGAAGTTATCCTCTTTGCCCAAAGAAAACTAACCAACACTGTATTAACAGATGGGTTAGTGTGGATCTTATTTCATGTCCATTGAACTTCCTATACTCTGAATTATTTTCCCAGCAGTTATAAGTAAATGGCAACAGTTCTAGGATAAGCTGTTAGAGATGTACTACTACAAATTTGTGATCACAATTCTGATTTCCTTTCATATAGAAATACTTCCATTCCTTGCTAATCCCTCACACTCTTATTCATTAGAAATTAAAAAATGTGAAATATTTTCCAAATTGTGTTAGAGTTTATCAAGAACCCAAGCCTTCTGTTCTATGAAAATTCTCTGATTTGGGAAAAATGGAAGTGTTTTCTGAGGATAAATGGGAAATGCGTATCTATGAATTCTCCTATGTCCTTAGCTATTGTAAACTGTCTTTATTTCAACCCATGAGTTTTTTCTTTCTCTCTTCCAATCCTCTCACCATCCCACTGTGGGAGGAGCAAGTGAGCAGCTGTGTGGTGCTTAGTCACTGGCTGGGGTTAGAACAACACCTTTGATTCTTCCAGGAATGATTTCCAGCTGTTTGCTGACACCATTGCATTATTCTTATTCATAGAATATGTTTCACTTTTGACTTCGTGGTATTCCTTTTGACCATTTTTAGAAACATCTACGGGTAAAAGCTTTAATCCCAAATGCCTTTTGAAGCATTTTTTTACTCTGTCCCACATTGATCACACTCATCCTTATAATCACTGGTTTATCTGTCAAAAAAAATGAGATATCCTCCCTTGTCACACACCTCCACAATTTTCTCATGAATCACTCATGACTGAGAAGCAGCATGGATTATACTTCTGTGAGGCTGATAGGAAGGTTGGTAGGAAAGGACCTCTAGAAGTCAACTTTCCCCATAGAGGTAGATCATGTGCCTGAGACCTCTGACTGTCTTGGAGAGCCTCTGCTGGACCCTCTCCAATTTTCCACATCTCTCTTGGACTGGGGGAGACAAAAACTAGGCATTAGAAAGTGTTGCAGATGCATTTCACCACTCCCGAGTAGATGGAATAAAGCTTCCCTTGCTAGCCATGCTCCTCCTAATGTAACCTGCTGTTTGAATTGTTCTATTTGTGGAGAGAACGTGCTTTTCACCTTGGTGTCCCCTGGAGCACCCAGGGCTTTTCAGCAGAATGGGGACTTTTCAGCAGTACTTGACCATGGGGCAGTGCTCCTAGACAGTAGACCTATGTCCCTGATACCCCATCCCCCAAGTCCTTTTCGTCTTCCCTATTTTTCGGTTCAATCTCTCCACCTCTGAGTTTATTACTACTCTTTTTTAGTAGACACCAGATGCAATTACATTCTGTCTCTGATCTTGTGCAGGTTATCTTCAGCTCTGGGTTACTGAGGCCACAGGTTGGTTTCAGGACTTGTTTTCAAAGGGTGAAAAGGTGCTGAAATGCTGATTATAAGTTTGAAATCATAACAAAAAGAACATGATGGACCATATGGATGGTCCAAGTTTTTTATCGCTTGAAATTTTTCCAATGGACTTGGATAGCTCACATTGCTCTATCTCAACCAGAAGTCATCAAATGCATGCAGGAATTGCTGGCTGAAATTCTGTGTCCAATTTTATGAAAATAGATAGATGAACTGATAACAGCGCCACTGGCCTTCAAAACCTGGGTAGAAAAGTTTGTCGTTAGCGTTTATCATCCTACATATGGGGTTTTTAACATTTGATTCATTAAGTCTGTGGGAGCTGTAGAAATGTAAGACTGAAACAGAATAGTCTTGCAGGAAAATAGGAAGAATATGCTGCTTTTTATGTCTGCTGGTTTCTCAGATGAAAATAAAACCAAATCCTGTGAAAAGGTGTAAGCTCAAAAAAAGCTGCTGAAGTGTCCTTGGATTAATATGCTGATATCTGCTGCTCCTGTATCAGGCAAATTTAGACTGACTTTCTTCTGACACAGGAAAAGAAAATGGTAGGCAAGGACAAAACCAATGCCGTTAAATCACTAAACATATAGCAATTCTTAATGCAGCCAAAGGGGTGTTATAAGGTTTATCACCTATCAAGACTAAACTATCTAGGTTTTTTCTATAGTTCAAGCCTGTTTTCAATCCTAAAAGGTGGTTCAGAGCCAGGTACCAATAAAAATGTTTTGAATTGCCCCTTGGGGAATCTGATTCTCATTCCATGTTAGCAGAGGAAACAGTGAGACAAGTCTGAAGTGGCTAAAGTGTATCTTTGTGAATACTCTCCCTTTCACCTCACCCTTCCAAAGCTTCTCAAAACACAGCTTTACAAGTTTTGTGTACTCTGAAGAGGAAAAGCAAGCACATGGGAAAAAGATTTGGAAACTATTGCATGATGGATCTGTACTCAAGAAATCAGTCTTCTTTCTGTAGTAGGACTGGGGAAAATTGTTAAAAATAAAATTAATTTGAAATGGTGCCTTTTCCTTTACAGTGTGTACGTAAAGAGTTACTACACTAAAAAGGTTGAGGTTTCTTTTCCTTTCACTTTTCCATTTCATGTACACTATTTCCTTCATGTGCATGGCTCAGCAGCAACTGCAGTCCCATTTTTAAAACACTGTATTCAAGAATATCAGCCTGTTACCCTGACTTGTGTTCCCAGAGCATTCACAGACACTGATAATCAGCTGTCAGAAATCATGTCCCTCACAAATTGTGTAGATCAGCACATACTTCTGAAGACCTGTACCTGGACAGAATGGAGCGCAATAATGTTTTGGATTGGTGATCATCAGGCTAAGCCTCCTAAACCCCTTGGTAATAAAGGGTAGTCAGAGTCATCCAAAATAACTCTTTCCAATAAGAATTCGTGTGTCATGATTAGTAGCTCTAAGGGAGCTCAGGAAGCTGTTTTGCTGAAAGATACTAATTACTGTATTGTATTGTATTGCATTGTATTATTGTATTGTACTGTATTGTGCTGAGTTTCAAGTGCCTGGTTTTGGTCCTCTCTGGTTCAAGAGAGATACTGCATAACAATAACTGTCTGGCAATAGTCATTCCCACTGTACCCATGATTAATGTATGCACTCCACACTGACTATTCACAGGTTTCAGGGGCAGAGGGTGATAGAAATATTCTTCAAGGTTGGTATTGAATTTTCTTACCTTCATGTTATGAATTTCTTTCTACCTCGTGAGTACTCCAGACTTTCTTCTGAAAAATTTTGAGCTGGACCAGTATTTCTATGACCTCATAACAATATATTCCTGTTGCTGTGTGTTTGGAAGGTAGGTCAAGAACCTACCAGTATTTCTATGACCTCATGACAATATATTCCTATTGCTGTGTGTTTGGAAGTTAGGTCAAGAACAATCCTCAGCAAAAAGGACTATTGGTACGAGAGGCTGCAGGAACTGTGTTCACATGTATTTACAAAATCTCACTTTGAGCTCTGTTTGCTCTTTGGCTTCCAGCTGCCTTACTTGTATGGCAGCAAGGAATTTCTGAATGACCCAGCAGAATGCGAGCTGCTTTATTCAACTGTTTGGGGCAGGCCACTATTATTGTGACTTGTGCATGAGCATCAGCTGAGACAAGGTTGAGTATTGAAAAGAACATGACTACTTGGCACTAATTGAACTTCTGAAGAGTGTACTCACAGTTACCAGGAATGAGCAGATAAGACTGCAGTGATTTTATGAACCAAAGTCTTCTCTCGCCCATTTGAACTTTCTTTAGTCTTCATGCCTAACACAACTGAACGTAGCATCAACTCACATTATAAGAGCAGGCCTATAGGATGCAGGTCTTGCTGTCGGCGTGGGCATCCTTTTTACATTAGCTTAGCTAAGTTAAGTCTCTAGTGTAGCATTAAAAGTAGGAAGAAATTTCTGTATGTGCTCAGGCTGCAGACAGTGTATACATTATTTATAATACTTGAATGCTGAATGAATGGAGAGTTGGTCTGTACCCTGAGATTTTGGGTTACAGGCTGGGGACCCCTCAGTGCAAACTGCCTCAAACATTAGTTCATTTCTTTCTGAACCAACAATCATGTCTTTTTACAGCAAGTTTTATGATTTATATCATAAATCTATATAATGGAAATATTTTTATTTTATTAGTTATATCTTCTAAATGATATATTTTAGAAAAAATCATGGTTTTCCTGGAGCATCACCTGTTTTTAATAATTTTAAGATGTCAAGAAATACACATCATGGACATTTTAAGTATGAGTTGCAACCAGTGGAATCAAGCATACGCTGTCAGTTGTGTGCTGTCCTAGTCCTTTGCAGACCTATCTGTGACTGACTCCCTGTACTTCTCCTACCTTACCTCTCCATTATTTCTGCATCTACATCTTGCTCTGTCATGTACCTTGTCTGCTAACTTTTATCATGTTGTCTTACTGAGTGTCTGGCCGGGACTATTTTCTTTTTATTTTCCGCTGAGTTTCTCTGGCAGAGCTAGTCATTTGTTTTCTTGTCTGGGTGTGCTATTCTCAGCCTACACCTTATTATATTCATCTTCACTTAGTTGCATTTTTTTATTATTTTTTTTAAAGACACTCTGTGCTTCTAATCTATAAGTCATTGCAGGAAGGACACACTGATTGAAAACCTCTCTCTCCAGGCAGAATGGTAAATTGCTTTTCATTATATGATTCAGGTTTCTTGAATTCTTCAATTTTACCTTGGTCCACTTTTACTGAAAAAAACCAAAAATGACCAAAGCCAAACAAACAAACAAAACCTTTAAAGGATGATGTTGAAAGTAAATATTTTACTTTGCATTTTCTTAAGTGCAATTTACTGCAGGAGTGCAAAATGGTGAGTTTTAGAGGCTGAGTCTAGACATATTTATTGCTAAAATCACCCTGGTGATTTACCGGTAGGGCAAAGAAAAATGCAGGAGAATTTCAGCAGTAGTATACACATAATGGCAGGGAGGATTCTGTCTAGCCTGATGTTCACAGTTTTGCTTGCAACAGCCCAGGAGTAGCTGGTTGTGGGATGCCTGATGCTCTTTTTTCGTAACTTGACTGTGACAAAGAGCCTTAACAACAGTGTACCAGAATCTGACTTTCTGGAGCTTCTTGTGGGGCAGGATTGTTCCCTTATAAAGATGCATTTCTCCTTCTCTTCCATTGGTCATGCACTAATGAATTTCTTTTGGAAGACTAACTCACTTGGTATGGACACACTTGAAGTTTGATTTTACAGAAGAAAATTGATTTATTTTTCAGTCATTGAAAACCCCACTTATAATAAATGCATCTGTTGTTCATTCACAAGCTTACAAAGGGTATGGAACAGCTTTTCACACAAAAATAATAAAATTGCTGTCAGTTATGGAAGGGCTAAGAAAGCACATTTTAGTTTCTTCCCTAATGTCTCTTTGCAAAAACACACTCACAAACACATATACATATAAAGGTCAGAGTCAAGCCTCCAGCAACTGTGGAAGTTAATTTTCTTTGCTTCATTGTTGTTTTTTTCCCCCCCCCCCTCTTTTTTTTTCCTTAAATTTACTGTCGTTCCTGAGCACCTATCCTTTATGTAAGATTTATGGAAGCTGTAAGCAGAGAATCATTTCATAGCTTACTTGGGGATTGCCATACACATACACACATTGCACATTGTCTCATGTCCTCATACTCGTACCGCTCTGTTTAGAATAGCATAGTTTCAAGCTGGTCAGACTTGCCCTAGGGAATTAAAGAGTCTGCCAAAACTGGTATGAAGCAAGGAACAGGATACTAGTGAAACTTTCTCCTCTTCAGAACATCTCACATCGGCAGTATTGTGTGCTGTAGGCATGTGGGTTAACTTCTGCTCTGTAGTCCTTCTGCAATACTGGATAAGCCAATTATATATTCCCTTCAGAGTTTTCAGATGATACGTGCCTCTCAAGGACAACCTCAAATTGAGCTAAAACCATCTCAACCTGGCATATAGTTAGCTTTGATTCAAATAATGATGTCTCAAATGTGCAGGTGAAAAACTGTTTTTGTCTCTTTTTGCTCAAGCTCTTGAAAAAATAACCAGTTGAGGACTGAGTGATTGTATTCAGGATCAAATTCTCCACATAAACTTGTTCATAGTTATTACAGGTTCACAGGTTGTGAGAAGCCTTATGTTTGACACTCAGAGTAACAGCTTTGCTGGGCAGGTGTTATTTTTCCGTCTCTTGGCTTTTAAAGACAGACTGAATGCATATAATAAAAGATTAGTTCTGTATCTGTGACATAATGCATCTAGGAAACACTGCAGTTATGAAAACCTTATGACTAGTTGTTAAAAAACCAATCTATTCTTCTTAATAAGTGTGAGGAATTGCTAAAGCCCTAAGTGCAGGTAATGTAAATTCTTTTCGGGTGTTGCCCGAAAGGGCAGCTTGTAGGGAAGTTCCAAACAAGACTGAAATTCTCAATGGTTTTATGGAAATTTTAGTAAAGTATTTGGGATATTTATAATGATAGCTAGAGTTCAGCTTCTGTCTTTTGCTAACAGTCTGAGCTTACCCGAGTCTTCCTGTAAAAAAGGAAAAGAAAACAAATGTGTAGATGCATTTTCCTGACTTATGTGAAAGAACTATATACATATATAGGATGACAGAAATTTAATCACTTTACGTACACATCAGATGTGTAAATCTATGTTTACATTAGCATGGGGAAAAAAACAGCTAGACTTTCTTTGCTTTGTTTACACTGGTATGAGTAAGAGATAGCTCTGATGACACCCATGGACTTATTTCAGATTTATGGTGGTGCAACAAAGAACAAAACCTGGTCTAAGTTGTTCATCTCTTCAAGTAAGGTGATTTATCTGCACTGGAAGTAATTTCATTTGTAATCTTTCTTTTTAATTTGGGTGTAAATATATATTTTTCACATGCAAAAGAAAAGGATTTTCTAGTACCCAGGAACTTGAAACTGTCAGGTTACGCATGTTTCCAAGAATACTCTGCTGAAGTGCAGACCCCAAACCAGTGTATTTCAGAGAGTACAGTAGCAAATGTCACATCCCCTGCTGACCAGAGCAGACGCTGCTGTTCCCCTGATTGAGTGGGTTCTAAATTTTGCATGCCTATACCTGCATCTTGCATGTGGGACTTAATCCTCAACCTGACTCTATTAGAGCTGACAACCTTCCAGGCCCCTCCAGCTGTCACCAAAATAAATTCTCCACCAGCCTTTCCACCTGTCCAGCATTCCTTAGATGGCAGGGGATACATTTTTCTGGTTTGCATCCATCTATGGCGACACAGATCACAATGTGGCTGCAATAAAGCTGAAGCATTCCTTGGCAAGAAGAACTCACTGGCTTGTCTTTTTCTCATCCAGGTTAATTCAGTTTTGGTGGGGTTTGACTCTGATGCTGTGGTTGTGTAGCAGGAAGCTAAAAAGCCTGCTGGCTTCACAAATAGATGCCGTAGGTTGCAGAAGGAGTTGTCAGTCAAGGTTGGTGACTGGTGTTTCATAAAACATTCATATCCTGGAGAGAACTGTGGGTTGACTTTACTAGTGGGACTAACTAGCATACCGCTGCCTCTCGGTTCACAGAGAGGGCAGAAAAACATCTGGGACAAAAAGCAAGTGCTGAGATGAAGCATCCCTCTGAAATGGTAGTAAGCTTTACAATAGTTACTCCTCGAGCTAGGAAATAAATGAATTGTAATAATTTGGTTTCTGATCGCTGTGAAATTCCTTTGATGACTTGAATGGCTAAAGGTTTTTTGGAGAGACTCTTGAGACAAAAAAGCAATTTTAGGAGCTTTACTGAAGTCCTCCTGTCTCTTCCCAATCTATTTTAGCTTCTCTGTTTTCTCTTATAGTCCCCTCAATCTCCTCAGTACCTTTCCTCAGGCAGCAGACAGAAAATAAGTGTCCACAACGAAGCCCACAGTGACTTCATCATTCTTAATTCTTCAGAAAGGAGGATGGGATATTTAACTTCTTTTTTCTGCTAAATGGCTGAGACAGTTCACTTTGTTTTCTCATCCTTCTTGTGTCTAGGTAATCAGTGCCACTGTCAAGAAGGTATGGCAGGAAGGTCAATGATAGAGGTAGAACCATCAATTTTCTTGCACACATCACAGAGAAGCAACAGTGCCCGGCAGAAGATACCATGCACCCTTCACCAGTCTTAGATCTGAGAGAAGGGTGGAGGAGCAGAGACTTCACTTCTCTCATGCTTTAGAAGGACTTGCACTAACATGAACTTCATGCTGTACACCAGTATGGTATCCAGTCATCCCTCCTTCAGGCTCACAAGTGTGAGAGTGCACAACGGTAGGATATGCTGGTGTCGGGATTTTCCCCCCTTCTCTGGTCAAAGGGAATTACGGTGTGGCTAATTGCCTCACTTCTACATGAGCTTGCAGAGGAAGAAGGAGATGGAGTTAGGCCTGTCCCTGTACTGAAGATGAGAATTTAGAGCTGGTGGTGAAAGAACTTCAGCACAGGCAGAGAAGGACATGTTGGCAGAGTCCTCCTGAACTCACCTTTGGCTTAGGCTGTATTCTTGGTGGAGTTTGAATATGTTGGGGCAGCAGCATACAGTTCCTCAGGAGTGGTGAGAAAGAGTCAGTTTCTGGAAAAATGAACAATCACCCTTCTGACAATGGACAGTTCTGTTACTGCTGGGCCATCCTTTCTGTATGATACTGCTTCTGCCTTGGCCTTGCTTCGCCTCCTCTGGCCTGGCATCCTGCTATGAAATGAAAAAACCACTGCTCTCTTCTGCTGTCAGACAAGGGAAAGAAAGGTCAAGCAGCTGGCATGTTTATATGTCTATGACCTGCGTAAGTTTGACATGAATGGTGGACACAGCATCACCTGAAGTGCACACTTGCTCCATCCCAGAACAAGCTTTGGGGACCTTAAGCAAAAGTTTCTCTGCTCAGCTTTCATGTTTCCCAGGTCAGTCTAACTGCTTGTCCCCAGCTGCTAGCAGCAAGCAGCTGCAGCCGGCCCAGGGCAGGAGTCTTGCTGCAAAGCCATTGACACCCCCTGCAAGTAGGGAGGCAGTAGGAGGTGTGCTTGCCACTCCCCTCAGAAACAGGAAAACAAATAAAATGAATTAGTGTGTCATTATGTCTATTTCAGGTAATCCAATAGTCAGTTGTGGCTAATGATAATATGATATAACACAGTTATTATGTTAAAATAATATTCCAAAATTTTCATCACCTATATTTGAAAATAAATATACCATCATCCTGAAATATCATTCATATAGGTATTTATCATTAAGTTTTAATAAGTGGTTAGCATTTTTAAGAGATATTTTTGAAAAATTGAGAATACTTTAATGATTCACTTTCACTATAAAAACATGTCTTTCTTAGTTATTGATTTAATGAATGCTAAAACAAGTCATCTAGCTTGTGTAGAAAGGCAACCAGGAAGTTTGATAAAAATTGTGACTGTATCAATATTTGCCCCATTAAAGACTAAAATCAATATCTAAGTCACAACACAGGTCACAAATAGCCAAAACACAGTCATTAAAGACAGATAAATATGTTTAGTTGTCTTTGGTCTGTGTGGCAAAGTCAAATGTGGACAGCAGCTGACAAACATTTCCTGACACAGCAGCTGGTACGGCAAAAGCTACTTAATTACCTGAAGTAATTACTTGTATTCAGGCAGTTTTTCTTGCTCCATTTTTTTGCCTGTTCCATGGAAGAGGTCTTCAAGCAGTGGGTGAGCTGCAGCCTGTTAAATTTAAATTTGTTCCAGAGATTCAACCTTGTACAACTGAAACGGTTTGAAGACGTGACAGCTGCAGGAGCTGGTGGGTTTTGTTCTTGTTAGAAGGATTACTGCCAAGGCTGGCCCTCAGGTTTCCTGGACCCTGGAGGCAAGAGAGGAAGTCTGGAGAAAGGAAGACTTCCTCTTGATTCAGGAAGATTGGGTTAGAGATCACTTAAGCAAACCTAACACCCACAAATCCAAGGGCCCCAACAGGATGCACCCCTGAGTGCTGAGGCAGCTGGCAGATATTATTGCTAAGCTACTGTCCATCATCTTTGAAAGGTCATGGAGGACAGGAGAGGTGCCTGAGGACCAGAGGAAAGCCAATGTCATTCCAGTCCTTCAATAAGGGAAAGAAGGAGGACCGAGGAAACTACAGGCTGGTCAGCCCCACTTCCATCCCTGGAAAGGATGGAACAGCTCATTCTTCAGATCATCTCTAAGCATGTGGAAGAAAAGAAGGTTAACAGAAGTAGTCAACATGGATTCATCAAGGGGAAATCACGCCTGACCAGTGTAATAGCTTTCTATGATGGAATGACTGGCTGAGTAGATGAGGGGAGAGCAGTGGATGTTTTCTACCTTGACCTCATCAAGGCTTCTGACACTGTCTCCCAAAACACCCTCATAGGTAAACTCAGAAAGTGTGGACTAGATGAGTGGGCAGTGAGGTGGATTGAGAACTGGCTGAATGGCAGAGCTCAGAGGGTTGTGACCAGCAGCACAGAGTCCAGCTGGAGGCCTGTAGCCAGCGGTGCTCCCCAGGGGTCAGTACTGGGTCCAGTCCTGTTCAACTTACTACTCATCAGTGACCTGGATGAAGGGACAGAGTGTGCCCTCAGCACATTTGCTGGTGATACAGAACCGGGAGGGGTGGCTGATACACCAGAAGGCTGCGCTGCCATTCAGCAAGACCTGGACAGGCTAGAAGACCGGGTGGAGAGGAACAACCCCACGCAATAGTACAGGCTGGGGCTGACCTGCTGGAAAGCAGCTTTGCGGAGAAGGTCCTGGGAGTTCTGGTGGACACCAAGCTGCCCACAAGCCAGCAGTGTGCCCTGGTGGCCAAGAAGGCCAGTGCGATCCTGGGATGCATTAGGAGCAGGTGGCCAGCAGGTCGAAGGAGGTGATCCTGCCCCTCTGCTCTGCCCTGGTGAGGCCACATCTGGAGTGCTGTGTCCAGTGCTGGGCTCCCCAGTTCAAGAGAGACAAGGAACTGCTGGAGAGGGTCCAGCAGAGGGCTACAAAGATGATAAGGGGACTGGAGCATCTCCCTTCTGAGGAAAGGCTGAGAGACCTGGGCCAGTTTAGCCTGGAGAACACCGAGAGAGGTTCTTATCAATACACACAAATATCTTTAAGGGCCAGTGACAAGAGGATGGGGCCAGGCTGTTTTCAGGGGTGCCCAGTGACAGGACAAGGGGCAACAGGAAAAAACTGCAACACAGGCAGTTCCATCTGGATATGAGGAAAGAACTTCTTTACTTTTAGGGTGCTGGAGCACTGGAACAGGCTGCCTAGAAAGGTTGTGGAGTCTCCTCCTCTGGACACATTCAAAACCTGCCTGGACACAACTGTGCAACCTGCTCTACGTGAACCTCCTTTAGCAGGGGGTTGGACTAGCTGATCTGCAGAGGTCCCTTCCAACTCTGACCACTCTGGGATTCTGTGATTATAACCAAGTTAAGATGCTAATAGGGTGGCAGTGGATGAATGGGTAAAAAAATGGTTGGAATCAAAGGCTGGTCAGTTTAGAGGTGGATTATAAATGCAGCATTGCAGGGGGCTCTTCTGAGACCTGTCCAGTTCAACATCTTTGTCAGCGCTGCATTCTTATTAGGATTGCAGATTACATCAAGCTAGGGCAGCCAGTTGTATGTCCAAGCAGAACAGCCATGCAGAGAGGCAGGAGGGATGGGCCAACAGAAATGTGCAGCAGAGATATCCAACAGTATCCTGGTCTTTTTCTTTTTCTTTTTCTTTTTCTTTTTCTTTTTCTTTTTCTTTTTCTTTTTCTTTTTCTTTTTCTTTTTCTTTTTCTTTTTCTTTTTCTTTTTCTTTTTCTTTTTCTTTTTCTTTTTCTTTTTCTTTTTCTTTTTCTTTTTCTTTTTTTTCTTTTTTCTTTTCCTTTTCCTTTTTCTCCTTTCCTTTCCTTTCCTTTCCTTTCCTTTCCTTTCCTTTCCTTTCCTTTCCTTTCCTTTCCTTTCCTTTCCTTTCCTTTCCTTTCCTTCCCTTCCCTTCCCTTCCCTTCCCTTCCCTTCCCTTCCCTTCCCTTCCCTTCCCTTCCCTTCCCTTCCCCTTCCCCTTCCCCTTCCCCTTCCCCTTCCCCTTCCCCTTCCCCTTCCCCTTCCCCTTCCCCTTCCCCTTCCCCTTCCCCTTCCCCTTCCCCTTTCCCTTTCCCTTTCCCTTTCCCTTTTTTCTTTTTTTAAATTAGTAACCTTTGATTGATACTTTTATTCCATATTATTCCAAATTGGACGACATATCTTGGAAAAAAATCTTTAGGGACTAGCTTTAGAAAACTACACCTCTCCATAAAGTCATCTGCTTATGTCTTTGCTTGCTGATACAACAGCTGTGGCACATGACTGGCCAGAACTGAAAGTAAATGCTGTGGACTTGAACTTTCAAAACAGTAAAAACATAAAAAAATGGCTGAGAGTCCAGGATTTTGTAGCCAAGCACCTACAACCCAACACAAAATGTGCTACTGTTTCAGTAGCTGCAGTGAGCTCTGTGGCATCTTCAGATCATTGGAGTTTCCAGTGTTCTCCAGCACTTTGTGATTTTAGGTAGATTGAAAATGGAGCAAGAGGTCTTCAATCCTGGTTGTCTAACAGAGGTCACAACCTCCTGCTCAGATGCAGAAAGTGGATCCTGTCTTTGGAACTCATTCTGTGATGAAAAAAGGATATTTTCTTTCTTCCTTTTGGAGATCTGTTACATCAAGTTAAGATCTGAAGTTCTGATGCATGTTTTGAAGGCTGTCATCCTCAAATAGGTTTCTTTATTAACATAGGAGACCTCTCACTATGCAAATATTACTTGCTGGGAAAAGGATTTTCTTGCTTTCTCCTACCAAAATTATTGAGTTTCTTCATTGTCATTCCAGTTTTAGAACATAGGGTCTTAAGTGGCCATGGTAAATTAAAGGAAAAAAAAACAGTACTTCAAATCTTTTAATTCAATATTCATATGTTTTTAATGAGCTTTTTCAGAAAGTAAAATTTCCAGATAAATTTCCAAGTCAATGTTTAATAGACTCTTTGCACTTTGAATAAATGTAAATGTTATAATATCCTTTAATTAGCTGGCTAACTGCCCCCAAAAGATAGCCATCACATTATAGCCGAAAGATGGTGCTGAGGCAGATGATTCTGAATCTTTACTTTTTTGAAATCATATATGATGAAATTATGTAAAGTTATTTCAGACTGAGAATTAAGCATGGGTGGGGTTTTTTTTGGCTTTGCAGACCTAACAGATAAAAGTGTGTATTCTCCTCTTTTATAATGCTATTAAATATTTATGATATTCTCTCATTTTCTTAGTTGTGAGATAATGAAAATATTCTTTTTTTCCCTGTAGTTTTCTGTACAGTACCTGAAACCCACCATTTACAGTGCAGTTAGGGTTAAGCTGTAAAACAGATTTTTCCCTCCTTTCTCATGTTACCATTGTTGAGGGGTTTTTTTATGGCGTAACAGGTTATCTTCTCTACTTCTGTATAATCTCCTTTGTGAATTGGTTGGGTTTTATTTGTGGCATCTCAAGCCCAAATTGATTTGTTCAGGGAGTGGTTGAGAAACCGCTCTAATGTTTTTGTGGCAATCGTAGTCTGTAATTTGTTCTCAGATAGCATGGCCTGAGTCTACCCACTGACTACTACTGACTTTATCTGCTCTGAGAGTGGGACTGTCTTTCCTTCTGTGCATAATTGTCTGCTGGCCAGAAGCCAGCGTGAGGAAGCTGGAAAGCTTCCCTGTCCTACTCAGCTTAGGAAGGTTTGAACCACCACCTTCTAAGTTACAGGAAAAGGCTGGAAGTTAAGGGATCAGACAGTATCCCTGGTAAACACGCTTGTCATCATCTTAGTTCAAGTCTGGTCTTTGTGGGACCAGAAATACGACCACCAGAAGGCCAGATGAACACAAGAAAGAAGTAGCTTGACTGTTGCCCAATAGTTAGGAGAATCTCATGGATGAGAAAGCAAGATTGCAGTGCCAGGTCAGTATGGCAAGCATTCGTGTTCTACATCAGACCATTTGTGGCTGAAATCTAACACCAGCTCAAAGCATAACATTGCAATTTTCCTGGCTCTGTGGCTTCTGCATGCCTGGCTGACCCATATACAATCTTCCAGTATGTGCTTTTTCACAGTCCACTGATACTTGGCAGCTTAGGTTGTCCTGGGTTGTGGGTCCTTTACCTTTCAAAAGGATGAGGATCTGGATAATTCACATGTAGGATTTAGAGGTCTAACGATGAAAGTATAGAGAAGATGAATCCTCTACTTGAATGGGCAGAAATGTTCAGAAGAGGAGCAGGCAAGTTGGATTCTGTGGAAGTAGTGGCAATGTGGGATAGTGAGGGTACCTATGACGTTCGTGTGAAGTTGGCAAACCTGACATAGGATCCAGAACCCCACACCTCTCTGGAGTGGTAGCTGAAGGCTGGGTATCCCAGAGCATCTCAGAAAATCTTTCCCTCGAGCTGGATTCACATGTCTAAGCACAAGTGTATAGTATTATTTTAAATGCAGTGTGGGGTCCTACTTGGACCAGAAGGGTATAAGTCTCCCTTAAGTTGTGTTTCATACCTGCAATCCCCATGCAAATGTTTCAAAAACTGTAAGACATCTCGTATTAACTGCATCCTGCTTCTAGTAAAGGTAAGCTGAATTGGTCTTTAGGCTCCATTGACTGTATTGACCTGTTCTACAGTGACTATAATGGGAGCTTAGACATTAGCTCACATGCTGATGACTAAACCTAGCTAAAGCTGGTGCTTAATTTAGAAGAATTTTATTGTCCTCAGGAGGCTTTTAAATTCCCTGCGCAGTCAATGGAAAGAAGTTAGTACTTAACTTAGAGAACTGGCTGGGTCTAGCTGGGCTTCAGAGGTGCCTCCCTTTTTCTTTAGGTTATGGAAAGAACCTAGACAGCTGTGATAAGTGGAGTTAGGTTGCTCTGCAGAGTTCTTTGGTTGAAATATTGGCAAGACTGTGTTTTAGTTAGAATTCTAAATTAGATAGAATGGATTCTACCTATCTGTCTTAGAAACTGTAGTAACTAATTCTTGCCTGATTTAAGAACCTAATTATTAGAAACAGAGCTCTGAAAATCCTTTCCTAATACACAGTTCTTCAGAGGAGCGAGCAATAAAGTGGTTAGGTCCAAGGAGACACCGAATAAGCAATCAAACATACCTACTAATCAATTCCAGTTTCTTTTTTATGTTATGTCCTTTAAACATCACCTTTTGCAATTTCCTGAGTCAACAGCTTAAGGGCATATCAAAATAAATCATTGAACTGATGATAGGAAAAAACACTAGCTTGCTGCTGTACTTAAAATTGGATTCTGAGAACCAGAGTTTTTCAAGTATTTCAGTTCCTAGGAATCTGATCTGCAAAAGGACATAGATTTTTTTGATGGTCAGCATTACATTATGTAACATTTAGGTGCCTGTCTCTTAAGCTTGACTTCTATGTTGAACAAGACATATGATCTGCTTATATGATGCATACAAAGAATAGGCTTCCCAATAGCTGCCCAAGCTAATCAACAAGAAAACACTAAGACTAGACCTGTTTCTTAAATCCCACCTCTCTTGAGGTACAGCTGCTTAACTCTTAGAACAGCCATGACCAGCATCTCCCAAACCCTTCCTGGTGCCTGTTCCAAGTTTTAAAGAGAGTCAGGAAGTGACTGGATGTCACTCTCTGAACATACAGCTGGAGGAAAGGGGTTACCAAAACTGAAAAAAAAAAAAAAAAAGCTCAGAATTCAGCAGCCCTTCAGGATGTGGGAATCTACTATTCTGTCTGAAAGGATTCACATAGTACTTGCTCACTTTCTGACTGTAAAACTCAACCAATGGGCTGTAGATGACTACCAGTCTTGCTGCAGGAGTGCTTCTTAAGAAAGAAAGTCTATGTTCACAGCACCAGAGAGAAGGAGCAGGAGAAAATAAATCAATAAAGTCCACTTGTCAAGACAGTTACTTAAGAGAAGCTGCCTGATGCCCATTTCTTGCTCAAAGAGATGGTAATGTATTTTCCATTAAACAGATAAATAAAAAAGTTGAAGTAATTTTGAGGGGTTTTTGTGTTTTTTTGTGGGTTTTTGGTTTGGTTTTTTTTTTTTTTTTGGTTCCCTCCCACTACCTATTGAATAAAAAGGAATTTTAGAAGCTTCCTGGTTGAGTTTTTCCTTTTTCTGCAGGGGTCAAACAGAGCCCATTAATAAGTTCAGGTTTTACTGGGAATTATTTAAGAATATCAGCAGACCTGCAAAAGCTGTAAAGGAGACAAGGATGACAGAAATCAGGGAAGGACTTCCACGTGAGAACTGAGTGTGGGTTTGTAATCCTGAAAAAGCTGTAATTGTGGGGCCTATAGCAGAAGCTTCTAGAGTCAAGAGAGGAAGCTGAATTGGTAAAAGTTATTAACTGTTCCTCATAAGAAATAATAAGCTATAAAATTAAACTAGTGCACAATAAACAAGAGGAGCAGTACTGTAGTGTGGTTAATCTGAGTAACTTATTGCCACAGGATGATCCAATGCAGCCTATCTAAGAGACGATTTTGTCAAAACCAGATAAAAGGCTCTTTCTTTACCTTATAATTGTAATTAATGGACAGAACATTTCAGTGAGAGTGCTAAGGTTAGTAGTCATGTCTTTCTTATCAGCGGTGGAATTTTTCTTAGTGAGTTGTCTTTTGCTTTCCTTGCAAAGAAAGATGTTTCTAGAAAAGTAGCAAAGATTACACCATTGCACTGGTTGAGACCTGGCTAGAAATGAGTCACAGCTCTCCAGGCTCATATTCAGCTGAGTACCTTTCTGTTTACTTCCCTCCACACATGAGAACAGGCTTGATTGCACAAGTGTTATATGCCTATAACACTTTTTGAGAGAGGGAAATAAAGTCTGCTCATACAAACTGCATCTTGTGGCTTATCCAGAGATACAGCACAGCCTCAAGCTAATGCCTGAGGGACTGAAACTGTGCTATCAATATACAGTGTCTCCATCTGCTGATTGCTAAAAGTGCTTTCCATATCCTTTTGTATAACTCGATGGAAAGCACACTGCTGGTGCTGTGACAGATGGATGCCGCCTTCCAAGCAGGAAGCAGACCTTTTGTTAACGCTGGTCTCTAAGTACTGCATTACCTAGCAGCTACGAGAAACAGAGACAAACCAAAGTATCAGAGAACATTTCACCTGATGCAGCTTGGGGCTTGGAGGATTTTATTATCTTTTTTTTAATGTTTTTTTTTCTGGATTTCTTTTTTTTTTAAATCTACCCCAGTTTAATCCTGTATAAAACTATATTAGGTGATTTATGCCTTGTCATCATAGAAGCAAATGATGTTTTCATAGGAGGAGCGTCAAGACAACATTTATCAGAGAAGAGTACTGATTCACCAATTATAAGAAAATTTAGACTCAGTAGTGAATGAAATAGAAAAGACCCCTGTTTGTGTCTTCTGTTACAATTTTGCCCTAAATCTTCATCATCAGGAGTCATTAGCATTACATATATGCCAACATTAACCCCATGGCACTCCAAAGGTGCATTAGCGTGGCAGCACTGCTATTCTACCTCTTGTCCCCTGTAGCACTTAATCTCTCTTTCCTTATTTCCAAGAGATATTGCAGAGTATGAGCTGAAGTTCAATAATGACTAATTCACAGTTTGCCTCCCCAGAAGATTCTGGGTTAAATAACCTCACTTTGGCAAGGGTCCACGCATCAAATAACTTTGTTAGCACTTTTATGCCAGCAGCACCCAACTCCTTTATACAGCCTTGGATGTGAAATCATGGATCTGAGTGATCTGTGGCTGCTCAGCTGATTTCCTGTATGCACTGCTTCCCTACACCGAAAAGTCCAGGCCATATTTTGTTTTGCATTGAACTGCTGAGAATAAGGCTTTTCCCAAAAAGTTTTGGTGGGTATTTTTTTGGGTTTTTTTTTTGTTTGTTTGTTTGTTTTTAATATATATGTCTAGGGAACATGCATTATAAATGGGAACAAGGTAAACTCTAGGCTGAGCTCAACTGCCTCAATAGACTCTGGTGCCAGCTGCAGCAACACTGGTTAGCTGGGCCCTCCAACACTCGAACTGCCCTCAGACACCTGGACCTTTCTGCAGCTGGAGGCCAGGTGAGGTAGCACAGAGTATGCTGGCTGGCACCAGCCCTCCCCGGCAGGCAAATGCAGGGCCCCTGTCATGTCTGTGTATAAAATAGGGAGTTCTGACTCAGTTTTTAGCTGCATGTAATGTAACGCCAAACATCTCGGTGCTCTACCAGCATTTAAGGCAGCACATACAAGTTTGTAAACTCCTGCTGGGTTCAGTCTGACTTGCACCATTTCAGAGACATTGAACAGCAAATGGTAAGTACATGCAGCATCTTGTTTACAAAATACAAACTCTGCTTTAATATGAAGCAGTCACATCAGTAGCAAACACACTGGGTTTCAGCATGTTTTTGGTATTTCTAAATAGGAAATATCTAGGAAAATAAAAATGTCTAGCATTTTCTGTGTTATATTTAGATCAAACGAGGATACTAAGGCTTATATCTGGCTTTGATAGAATTTTAAGCTTCCTGATTTGGTCTCAAAAATTAGAAGTTTTGTAAAGCATGCTCTGCTTGAGAAATGCCTACCATACTGACGAAATTCCTTAAAAATGTGCATTTTCTGTTGTATTTTTATCTAAAAGGAAAATAAGTGCTTTTTAGATTAGAACTTGATACAAAATGAGAGCTTTTTTGTGCACTATCTGATCTGAGAGATGTGGTGTTAGTAGGCTGTAGAGCCAGCCTTGTCAGCTGCCTCCATCTGCATCAGACTCTTGATAAAGGGCCAGTTCTGACTGATGGATGTATTGTGATATTCAGTGCTACATCATCTAACTTCTAGGCACCTACACCAATTAATGGGCTTGATACCTGGTTTATAGCTATGTATTTATTTACGTAAAGATTTAGATTCTGAAGCACTAGATTAGAGAATTCTGCACTCTGCATGAGATGCTCACTCAAAGTAGGCAGAATCAGGTTCATTTTCATGACTTAAGTACCTTATTATGGTCTGGAGAAAGCATTTACAGACTCAAACACTTTCTTTAAGGTTGGTCCTGAGGCTGATCCTAAGTACGTTTCTCCCAACAGATGGATGATGATCTCCTTCTGCCAATGGTCTGGGTTAAGTTCTTGCTGACAAGCCTCTATTCTAGTATATTTTCTGCCCAAGGAGATTGGTGGTCATGTTTTCTTCCTTTCTGAGAGCTCTCCATCTATTACTCTTCAGCATATTCAATTCCATCCAGCAGGAACCAAAACAGGTTTGGAAACTTTTTTTTAGGAATACAGCACCAGCACCTGAAGATTTGCAATATCTTCCCATACCTGCCCTACACAGTTATGTTGTGGATGAGTAAAGATTTTAAGATGTACTTTTGGTTCTAAGCATGGAAAGGGAGATTTGGTCTTTAATTTAACTGTTTTTAGTTTTACAGTTAACTGCTTTACTGTATTTTCAACATAAATCATGCTCTGCTTTTGATTTATAATATGAAACACACTGATATTTTTTTCTAAAATACTTCAGATTTTTTTATCTTTAAAGTCTTTCTTGTTGTTATACAGCAACAAGACGTAATGGTTCTAAATTAGCATTTTCTTTGGGTGTTGTTCATCAGAACTTATTTTCTGTTATTTGTCTTTCTGCAACAAGACAAATATTCTTCTACAACAAAACAATTGTAATAGTATTCTCACAAGTCCAATTTATGTGGCACATTGTCACAAAAGAGCACCTAAGAAAATGCAGAGTGGCTATAGAAACCTACTAATATGCTTTAGAATCTCCTTGCAGGAGCTAGAACAATGTACTATTAAAACTCCAAATACATATGCAATATGTGTTTTTAAAGAAAACTTTATAAATATGCAAATTTAAGATAAACAAATACAGAATAAAATGCACTAAGAAACTGATATGTAGACAAAGGTTTATTTACACCATACAACATTTTAAATATTTTATACACAGCTGCAGCAGAGAAAGCTACTCTGAGCTTTCCAGAGAAAACTGCAATAATAAAGATGTGAAATATATTATTCATATAAAAGTGAGATTATTACTTTATTGCATTTAAAGCAATGAAGAATGTAGCTCAACAGACATTCATTTAATGACAAAAACTTTGCTTTTATATTATAAAGTAAAAAGTGTAGTAATGGCCAAACAGACTGTTATAAACTTTAAAAACTGCATAAATATATACATTGTGCTTCATGGTGAAGTTTTTTGAAAACTAAACCAAATGAAGCTGTTACAACATGAATTGTTGCTTGAGGTTTATCTATAAAGATTACCTTACAAATCCATTCCACGGGTACTTACAACACACGATGGTAAGAATTGTACACCTGGTTCTCCACTAGCCGCACTAGTGGGAATATACTGTACGAAAAAAACCACTGACATTTGGCACAGGAAGAGCCTGACATAAAGTAGTCACAATGTTCAGACAGGAGCGTCAGGATTCCCAAAGTCTCTTTATTGTCAGTGCAATTAATTAGTTTTTGTTTTGTTCAGTTTGTTTTTGTTAAACTTCTGTTTGAAAGTCACCTTCTTGCACATCTAAAGGCAAGTTCAGACACTTCTCCCATTCTGCTGGTCTGAGTTCTAAAGCATCTTTTGCCTCTGTGTCTAATACATTTATTGTTGTATAGTGTTGGTAGTCACCGGAGGTTTTGAAACTGTCCCATGGAGCCTTGCTCGGTGCTGAGTTCTCCTGAAGACCAAAGAAAGAAGAATTAAACCCAAGGATGAAATAATGTCTTTTCAGTTTGTAAGGCTGATTGCTGACGTGCTCTCATGAGACACAGAAGCCAGAGAGGGGAGATGGCTTTGCAGGGAGCCAGGCTGGCAGGTGTTCAGCGCTGTTGTGACTCTTTCTCTGTGAACAATCAACACTTTGGCAGGCTCCTCACCTGAGCCGCCAGCTAAGCCCTTTCTTTCACAAGAACCAACGTACATGAGGAATGGCCAAGTGATCCAGTACCAATAGCCATCTTTTTAATAGTGGTTGTGTAGAAAGGTGGGAGAAAAGAAGGGAAGGTAATTGAGAAGAGCTTGCTGCCTGAAATATGGAGTGGTTTGAAACAGGGATTGCCAGTCAGATTTTAAACTGGGGCAGGTGCATGACAGAACCACAGAAACCTAGTCCTTGAAAGTGCTGTGAGAGCCCATCTTGCTTTACAGGCTGATAAGCTCATGTATATTAGGATTAACAGGCTGAAAGCTGCTTATTTACTACCGATTTTTTTTTTTTTTTAATGCCAAGTTTTCTAGGGTAGAAGGCAATAGGGACTAAGACTGATTTAATTCATGGTTTGTGCTGTAACATGTTGTATGGGACTCGGTTGCCAAAACTTCACATTTTTGCAACATTTTAGATACTTTTGGATTTTCTGCCTGATCTCCTATCAGCCTTCATGAGAGGTGCAGGTCTCCTTTGAGTCCTGTGTCACCACTGCTTGTACCATACTCTAGACTAAGACACCTGGGGCTGTCTAAAATAGCCTAAGATGCCTATATTTAGGTACCTGGATCACTCTCTGACTATCTTACAGATACGCCATTCCTCTAGGCAGCTTTTATTAGCAGACTTTTCAAAAACACAGTGCCGATGCAAAACAGAGTAAACGCAACTCGTCCACTGAGATTCCCTTTGAGATTTTGAATTAATTTAAGCTTTATGTGGAGAGCAAATCTCAAATAGGGAGGCAAACACAGACTTTACATGTCAGGAAATCTCAGAAGGGGGAGTGAGCAAGAACTGGGTGCAAAATAACACATATCACAGCTAAAGGTTCATCAAAGAATCAGGGCCAGGGCCAAATTTCTGATGGATTAGGATGATGTGATGTAAATCCATTGGCCTCGCATCTGCTTAATACCTCTTCATGTCTGAGAGTAGCTCTTCTGAAAAAGTTATAGAATACAATGATTCTAGCTCAGTTCCATTTAATATACAGTTTTTATATTATAAGATTATATAAAAATTGTTACTAATCATAATATTACTGCTAACAAATATGTCACACTAAATTAGGCATTTTAATTAGGTAGAATCAACTATTTCCTTGCTCTCATTATCAGATATAGTCAGGGTGTTATGCATGTGCGTATGAGTGTGTGTGTATAGATTTGAATTATGATGATAGCGGAGTCAATTCAGGATGATTTAATTTTTGCTTTTCCCATGGTAAATATTTATAAACCTATTATGGAAAAGACATGGCATTAAAGAGAACCTGTGCACTTTCTGGACCATCTCACATATAGGTGAATTTAGCTGGACTTGTTTGTAGTAACTAATTTTATATCTGCTTGCCTAGCTAGAGGAAAAGCCCTATTGGCCAAACTATATCAGTAAGCTGCTTTCTCCACATGAAGTCCCTTGGACTTGGTAGGCACACACAGATTTGAAATGTACTCCCTGAAGTTCAATTACTTGTCATCTGTAATGTCAGTGAGTTAGTTATGGTCTAGTTGTAAAAACTAATGAATCTCTTAATAGGTTGGATTACTGAAAATATCTGTTGTTCTAATTTCTGAGGCTATCTAGAGGTAGCACAGAGAGAGGTCTTCTTGGGAAATACACTGAATTCAAAAGACTCTTGTTTCACTCTTGTTGTTAAGGACCCATTATTTTAAATATCTAAGAAGGAAAACTTACCATACTGCCTGATTTTGGTACATCCCGAAATCTGTCCAGTGTCTGAAATTTCTGATTTAACTCTTGAAACAATTCCATGTGCCTCTTTCTTGTATGCATGACCTTCTGCAAAATGGAACATAATTGCTTATATTTATAATTGAATCTAGGCTTTTTTTAAGAGAAGCATTATTTTCTCCAACATAATAAAGTAAATTGAATTTGGCAGGGCCATCTTTTCCCTATAGACTCAACCAACAGAAGTGAAATTGCACTGAGCCTTCTTTCTGCTCTGTTTAATGTTCTTCCTGTGTACAAGAGACTGTTTTTACCCCACATTTATTGAGTTGCTGAAATTAAGGGACACTGGTTTTGTGCTAGCCTAGAAGTATTTTGAAAGTGATGGCAGTTTCCTAGAAGGATACTTCTCTTGCACATTAGGAATATTTTCTAGAATTTCTGTTTTCAGCACAGATGATAATATTTTAATTTCTATAGGAAAGCAACAGCAGTTTATAATAGTCCCTACTGGAATCATTTTTATGAGAACACCGAACTCAGAAATCTTGGCCCAAAATGGAAAAGCCCCAAATGTGATGACTTTCTAATTACAAATCTTTTTGTCATTCAGATCATTATAAAATGCAGTTGAAATAGTGTTCATATTAACAAAAGTAGGCACAGTTTTTCAATTTTACTTGCTTCCTTATTTCATGGACTGGGCAGTTGGAACCCACCCTCCCTCTAGCCCATGCACAGGGTACTTTTCCACACAAAATAATTGTACGGCATTCCTGTGCAAGAGGCGGGGATGCCAAACAAGCCCCCACAGCTGGAGCAGTGCTCAGCCATGTATCTGCCTTGGCAGTACATGGAGAGTGAAGCCTGTTCTCAAGCCTGGGCCATCAAGCCCAACATCTGAGTTATTTCTGAACAAAAGTTCACTCTCAGCTATGGACTCAGACTGACCTCTGGAGCAAAGCTGAAGGCTCTTACTGTTTAACCAAATTCATGGTTATATGGCCTGAGGACAGGGAACAGGAGGGATGGAGGAAGCTTCGCCTCAGTTCAACAGCAGATGGGCTCAGCTTGGCTTTTCCTAAGCTTTCATAACTGCTTGAACTTGAGTAACAGCCAGGGCAGCAGCCAATCGTGTTGATAGGAAAGGTGCAGGACACCAGCCTCTATGCATGTTCACTAATCGTCAAACCTGATTTTCCCTGGTGTTGTACCTGACAAACCCTGCGAACTTACATACGCAGTGCCGGAGTGTGACCCTTCCCAGCAAGTAATCCTTCTGCCAAGTTTGGATGAGTACCTTTTAAAATCGAGTAGCAGTGCCTGACCCTCAAATAACACTTTACCAATGCCAGTTTTAACTTTTATCTTTCATTTGCCTTCTGTGATTATAAATCTCATGAAATGTGGCTGCTTTCTTGGCCATGCATTTCTACCGCTATGTTGTAATAAGCATATTATCCTCACTATAGCTACATCGTACCATGAGAACTTGTTTCACTTCTGAGAACAGGAAATTGGCAACATTATTCACAAAAGAGACATGAGATACAGCAAGCAATTAAAGACCTATTAATGTAACATGAGTTGTGGGGTGAATAGGGGAACAATTTTGCAGGATTTGGTGAGGAACTCCTTGCAAAACGTAATTTAACTAGAGACAGGTGATCTAAATTTATGGGGGCAGTTTCACTTAATTGACTTCCTATGGATTCTTTTAAGCTACTGCTGTTACGGTAGACAGGAATATGTAGCAAATCTGATATACATAGAATTTAAAAAAGTAAGGTTCTGTCTTAAAGACTATTACTGGCTGAAATAAGGAGACATGCTCACAGGATAAAACAAATTTGGTGGTTTAAAATACTGGCTCTAAAATCAGGAAATAACATATGACTGTGAAACAAGTATCTCCAGTTGGAAAAATTTTAATAGAAGGCTAGGAAATAGAGCGAATGTTACTTTATGATATTTTTCTGAATCATGTACCCAATAATTCGTTAAATAGCAAATATGAATAATTCAAATGTCTTAGTTCATTACATTGTTCCTGAGGAGAAGCAGGTGGGAGGAGAAATTAAACACTTGCATTGGGAAGTCTGCCAGAAAAAAAGGCTTTACATATTATTCTTAATAGCAGAATGACTGGTATGCATATGTACCTATGGACCTTTTGGTTGCTTTGTGTTTTCCTGGCTTCCATTCCATAGTTCCTACCCAGTGACACCTGCTCCTCCCCAATGCTTATACAGAATGGTCTTAATGGAAGGTGCAGTAACTTAAATTTCCAACTTTTTGGGGGGAAGAAAAGAAAAACTTTTCTAGAGTTCTTTTAAATTCCCTGTTAGAAAACACCATCTTGTCTCCTTCCTAGAAAAACTATGCTCTGTTGCATAACTCTTTCTCCTTTATGAGAAAGTAACACACAAAGTATTTGTGGGAGTTTAATCTGTTTTCTCTATTAAACGGGCAATGTTGAAAACATAGCCTTATCTATCTTACAGATATATAAGCTTTACGAATACAGAGCTGGAGATCTTGACCGATATATACTAGGATGGTTGTTGCAGCATCAGGACCTCAACAGGATGGCAAAAGGCTTCTCATGCTTCCCTTTGAAAACACACTTTCTTTAGCTGCGGCTGGGGATTTGCCCATTAATGCTGCATCCCCCCAGAAGAACCTGAATTGGTGACCAGGCTACAGACACACATCTTGTGGTCTTTAACTCTTATGCCCTACAACCTAGAAGTGGTCAAACTGCACTTACACCCTTTCCACATTTCTACCTCTACTCACAAGTAATGTCAAGTGTGTGTTTTGAAAAGACTAAGCTTCACTCTGATGAGCATCTGCTCTCAGAAGAGGATTCAGAGTGTGGATGGCTATCATCAACATGGGAAGGACTTCAAACATAACTCTGTATCCTGCTCCCTTTTTAATTTATGACAGGGTTTTAGCTGGACTCTAGCTCAAGCACGAATATTCTCATGAAGATTTGTGGTCAATCTTATGAATAGCATTAATGATGATAACAATAATAATAATAATGATGTAATTCAGTTTGCCCTGGAGATTTTTGGTGTTGTCACAGGTAAAAATGTTCTCTCTCAAGTACTGTATGAAACAGCTAAGTGAAAAGAACAGATGGGGGAATGCCTTCCCAGCCCTATAATGGAAACATGCTGTGTTTTCAAGATGTTATAGGTGTGATCAGTTGCCAGATTTAGGAATGGGAAAGGATCTTTCCCTGCAGGCATATTTTTTTTCACCTTTTTCTTCAAGAGGTGCCTTCAGGTTAGTAAAAGGATTATTTTAAACTTCTGTGTGAGTTTGCAGTGTTATAATGAATAGCTATTGAAAATGAAATTCTGAAAGAATACAGCTCCAGCAATTATTGATCAATTTAGCATTATTGCTGGTAAGAGTCTACTGCACTGTGGAAAGAAAAGACAAAATTCTGGTATTCACACTGGTCCTGTGTACCCTTGCTCTCCCTCATGGGTGGAGCACAAGAAGAGCCAGAGATGACCTGAATCCTGGCGAGCAAGGTAATGAGACACTTTTCTGAATTATTTGGCATAAATGTTATCACCAGAGCAGATCCAATGAATCCCTTATAGAAAGGGGAGAGTGGGTTGGATGGCTGGGGAAATCCAGGAGTCAGACCCTCTCATAGAATTTAAAGGTAACTGTGATCTTGAATCCTAAAATGCATGTCAATACTGTTTAACTCTCCGGTATGTTTTTGTAAGTGTCAGTGCACACCTATTATAAAGTCCTCTTGGGAATTTCCAGAGCATCTGTATTTCTGTTCAACATAATTAGAATGAATTTTATTTGATCTGACAGCTAACTGTTAGTGCTGAACCTTCATTGAAAAGCTACCTGTCCAGCTTTAGGGAAAAACAGAACATAATAACTGGGGGTGGAGGGCACTTAGCTGGGGTTACCACAGCCAGCAGCAGCTTGGATCCAAAATGCCCAGACCTATATGGATACCAGACTGCATGAATGAGCCTAAATTAATCCTTGGTAACAGCAAGAAAAGAGCCGTAAAGCATGTTGACAATTTTAACAAACTCCAAAGTTTGACTGCATTAGTCAGTGTTTTGCAAAATCTAATAGTGGACAGTATGTTATGTAGCAGAAATATTTTCTGCCTACAGACTAACCCAGCATGTTACGGTTTGTCTCCTTTTTTCTACATAAAGGGATAATTTAAGAATGTAATGGTAAACTATTTAAAAAGTGAAAAGAAGACACAGGTAGCCCAGTTTTTCAGATCCTCCTCTCTAACCAGCTTAAGATCTATGATAAGGGCTGGTCAGTTTAGATGTCATCCTTTTCTCTTTCCCTTTCCTTCAACTGGAGGCATATATATATCTATATGTATATATAGATATATATAACACTACCCAACACAGTCAGAGGACTGTTATTATTTACAGCCCATTGCGAAGACTCTTAAAAGTACACTTGTATTTCTACATATATTGATGATAACAGGGACAGAGTATTTTATGGTGAGTACAGTCATAGTCTGCTTGCGTTCACGCTACGCAGCAGCTGTCTTTGAGTTTCATCTGTGACCCTTGGAAAAAAATTGCTTGTCTTGTCTTGTGTTTCTTTGTTTTTACTTCAAATTGTCAATATTAAGGTGAGTGTTGCACTGCAGCCTACTAGCACAGTCTCTGGTTTGGTGTTTGGTTGTTTGTTTTTTGGTTGTTTGTTTTTTTTAACTATGGAACTTTGGCTTGACAGCAGTTAGGTCAAACATGTCCAAAACCATTCTCTGGCACCATCTAGAATGGAATGTTCTCTATGAGTGCTACTAAATTCTCTTAGTTCCCAAAATAAGAAGTCTACAACCAGATTGCTTGCTGTGAATGGTACCTACATTGCGCCGGTTCCCTAAAGACATTTTGGAAAGTGTTTGGAGAGACAAGGGTGGTCCAGAATAAAACAGCAAAGATCATTCTAAAAATTCATCCATATAAAAACTGGCATTTTGTTACCCATGAATAATCCCCTAAATGTTTAATTTGGTAAGATAGGCATAGCCTGAGGGTTTGTCTTGTATGGATATAGAGAGATACGTGTGAGAGCCTGAGAGTGTAGTGACTGCTGGGAGACTGTTAAAAGGAAAAGGATGGAGGGAGCCAAGCTTGACAGTCTTATCCATACCGTGTATTTAGCATTTCTTATCCTCAGAACCATATCCATAGTGTTTGTTATCCTCAAACTGTGGAAGGACGTTGTCTCAGAGAGTGCCAGCTGGCACAGACAAAGCAAAGAAAGTGTTAAAACATTTAAGTAGTATGGCCAATCACTCTCACCTGACTTCACCTCCAGGCTTTATTCTATTTTGCAGTTAAGCTGTGTTGAGGTATCAGAATATCAGTGTTTTGGCCACACAACACTTTCTCAACTCCCTTCATCAGGATGCCTTGCTGAGCAAAGGAATCTGGGTGGCTATGTGAACATTTTATGGCTTCTTTTATTTTGCTTTACCTCAGCCGACCAGCCATGCTATGTGTAAGAACACAGGAAATCCCACAGGCTTAATCAGAGGACCCGTAAAACAGGGAGGTGAGATGGGGTTAGTCTTGAGTCAGTATTTCTAAAGCACAGCAGCAACTGGCACAATATCGTTGCCATTCTCACTTCCTCAGCAGTCACTCCCAATGGCCCCATCTTTCCCTTTTTATGAACAACTATATTTTCCTGCATTATAATCATACTTCTAAAACCATTAGGCTATGGAGCTACAATGCTGCAAACAAAAAAAGAAAAATGTGTAAGCATCTTAAATAAACTATGTGAGTCAAAAGAAAATATGGAATGGGCAGCCTCATCCTTGAGAGCAGGATGTGCACCACATTGCTGGTGTTTGTTTGGTGTTGAATTATGCTCTCCTGAGCGACAGGAAGAATGTTTCAGCATCTGTTGCCACAGATACTAAAGAGAACGTTCTCATCGTGGATGGCATGATATTCCTACCTTTCAATAAAGAAGAGTAAAATTCAGAATACTTTTTTCACTATAATTATAAAACTTCTGTTCATATTTCTTGAATTTGATTTTAGAATTGCTTGCTCATCAGAATTTTGCTGTTGATTCCTGTTTTCCTTCTTCCTTTCTACACATTTATCCTAAAGCATATTTAGGGTAATTTTTCATTTTATTTTCCTTAAAATTACTGTGTGAATTTTTAGTGCATTATGTTACATGATGACTTAAAGTAACTATAGTCTCTGGGCAGAAATGACATAAGAGATTAAGGCATGATGCTAAACTAACTACCAAGAAATCACAATCAGACACGGAAGGTCAGTATTTCAGCAAACACGTCACCAAAGCAAACCCTTCTATCATTGCAAGGCTTCTATGACCACTGCTATGGCTGCATTTTGCAAGTTCTGCCTCTTTTTTTACTATGAACTAGAAGCTGAAATCTGAAAGTGCCTGTTTTGTGCTTATAGCCCAAATAATAATAATAGCAATTAAAAATTACCCTGTCTGTTTGCCTGTGCAAACAAAAGCTTTTTATGTCATGGTTGATATATACTGATCACTCGATGTCAAAGTTTAGCCCAAGATCTGTAGGTTCCGTGCAAATGATTGTTCAACTTGTCTGGAGACACACATAATGAATTATATCAAACTATTAATATGCATAAACAGACAACCAATGCAAAAAACCCCAATCCATAAATGGTTAACATCCCCTTGAAAACTAACTGCTGTATTGCTTCTGGTAGAAAGAAAAAAATCCTCAAATAAACAGAACTCTAAGAGATTTAATTATACTGACTGTGATCGAACAAAATGGTCATTAACTAACACCACCAAACTTTCTCACTCAACAGGGTCTAAGTCTGAAATTGTGGATATCCAACCTAAAGCACCTTACATGAACTTGATTTTTTATACAGTATGTGATTCATAAGCTTTGACAACTGCAGCACTTCATTGTTTCAAACTTGACACATTCATAATCACTATTTGGATGTGAAACTCATATGCTAGTAAATTAGAATTGAAGAAAGAGAGATAGAACAAATGATTAAGAATCTCTTGAACAAAGCAACTTTCTGCAATGATGTGGCCTGTCCTACAAGTGTCACACTTTTTCAATAGATAGCCAGGGAAAATAAAAGAAAAGAAAATAAATTAAAAAATCCCAGATGAAAATGAAGAGGCAGAGAATTTAAAAACTGAAACCATGATTGTTAATATTGCAATATGATAGCTTGATTTCAGAATATTTTATAAACAAGTTGCACCAAAGTAGTTCTAATGAATTGCTCATCATGTTCTGTACAGTATCAATTGAACAACCCTATGACATCTGCTATGTTGGAAAACTAAAATCTGCTAAAATGGACACTCCACATTTACTTTTAGGAAAATACTTTCAATGATCAGGAATAATTCAGTAAAACTTACTTCAAAGTCAAGGTCCGAATAACGTGATTTTCTTCTCTATTAAGCAGTAAAAAAGAAAGAAAAAAGAGGTTGCATTAACAAGGGGACTATTCACCAAATCATGCTAATGAGTCTAAATAACATTCTTTTTTCCTGTCAGATATATATTAGGTATTCTGTAAGAGGTTGTAGATTTTATCTGGATAATTTAAGATTATATGCATGACTTTGCATACAGTTTATTAGACCAGTATCATATTCTTTTATCTGAAATAAACCACACTGCATTTCACCGGGATGCATAATGTGCATGTTATTTGCATGCAATTGAACCTGTTGGTGTATAAAATAAATCTGTTTCTATACTTTCTGCAGTATTTGTCAATTATCATAATACTTAGAGCTTCTTTACACAGATATCTATACATATCTATGATTTAGACTTTTATAGGTAGAAATTGATTCTTTCTTACATCAGGCTTACATTGGTACAACTCCATTGATTTTAATGGAATAATTGGTAGCAAAATCAAGCCGAAGCCATCTATGCTTTCCATAGCTTCAGCTTGTTTGTTTGCAATGACAATCTGGATGAAGAAAGCAATGATTTTGTTTTACACTTATGAAAAATCTGATTCAAAGCGTCTGATATAAAGCAAGAATGATTTACTAGCGAAGTAATCACTTGTATACAATGCAACAGAATATGATTGCTTAGACATATCACAAATAATTTAGCACAGATTTTTTTACAGATTCTAAAAGAAACCGATTATAAAGTCAAATTATATCAGAAAGAAGTGGAGATATTATAAAGAAGAGATTAAAATATCTTTTTTTTTCTCCTAAGGTTGGCAATTGAATGGCTTGTAATAGACTAAAGAGGTGTAGAAAGAAGAAGCGAGGTTGCAAGAGCTGAAAAGAGTGCAAAGAACATGTGAACGGGAAGAAAGACATTCCTCTTCAAAAAGGAGAGTAAAAGGAAGGGAAAATTACCCCCCAAAAAGAAAAGGCTTGCTGCTACAATTTAACTGTTTTTTGTGGTAGGAAAAGATGGCTTTAAGTCATGGTGAAGGAACCTTTTCAAATTGCACCTGATTTCTGCAGCGAGATACAGATCAAACTTGTTAAGTCAGGATGAATAATGTTACTGACTTCATTAGGCACTGATTTTATTTGGTTTAACAAACATGCAGGTTTCAGTAAGCTATTTTGTTTTCTTGCAATTGAAAGAAATAATTTTACAAGTCTTTCAGGTGTAGAAAGCGGAAAATGTTTGGTGTCTGAGCTCTTGATAATACCACTTTCTGACATGCTTATGGTTTTGTAGTAAAATTTTGATGCTCCAATCCACAATAATATGAAGACTGTCACTGTAGTATTGTCAACACATTGGTGCCTAAAGAGCTGGGAGGCAGTATAAAAGAACAGGTTATAATACAATTAAAACAACCAACAACAAGCTTTGGAGAAGCTATCTTTCATCAGCAAGGCTTGGCTTAATGTAGCACACTTTAAACAGAGTATTTAAAAATAAACAATTTGCAAAAATAAGTATCATGAAAACATGGAAACAACAAGAGGTAAGAAAAATATGAGGATGTAATGCCCAAATTCTTAAAAGCAAATTCTTACTTCTCACTCATATTATGAGGGCCACGGTACAAGTGTACCTTTGACATAGGCCTTCATCGTTACACAGTAAATCAGCACCTGAAGAAATCTACGTATTTTTAATGAGGGATCTATTTTTAAGGTACAATTAGAGCATATCTACCACTGTAGAGGCTCAGTGGTTACAAAAGAAGAAATATGTACAGCAGATAATGAGGTGAAGCTTACAGGACTAGCTTTGAAAAATGCTTGAAAAAGCTATTTTTAAGCTACAGTTCAGTAATAAATCTGATGTCATTGAACAGCCTGACTGAGAAGGAAAATTTACTAAGAAATGTGTAGTTTGCTGGATACTGTGATGTATAAAATTGGAGCTTTTGTATTTTGCCTTAAGTCTGCTTGAGCACAGTGAAAATATTCCTGGTGTAACTGGGTTATTAGGTTTTGCAGCCAGACAACTCTACCACTGTTTAGATGGTAAAAAGACATATCTAACAGACTGCAATATATCTAACTCAGCTATTGTCAGAAAGACGTAACTATTGCAATTTTTCTGTTCGATCACACCAAACAGGTCATACTACAGGTTTACCTTAGGATTTTTTCTAGGGCTCAATAAGAATCTATCACAAACACATCTATTTTAAATTTATGCAGTAAAAAACATCTGCTCTGTGCTTGTGCTTCACTTTTCCGTGGCTGCATATGGTGAAATACTGCACAAGTGCTGTCAGAATCTAGTCTCCTAAAACACAAAACGTACGCAACTGTCACAAAGATCCAAAGAGTATCGGGGTTTCTGAAAGTTTCTGTGAGTTTCTGAAAAACAAAGTATGCTGATCATGAAAGTGATTCTACAGTATTGTCACTGACACCACTAGGTACAGGATCAGGTCCTTCTGGCTACTGCATCACTACCTTGAAATGACTGCAGTGTTATTTTCTGAGAGAGGGAACATATGCAGAAGCACAAAGTCATTGTGAATCTCATAAGGATGGAAGAGTTTCCCTTTGGTCCCAACTGGAAGTTGTCATTTTACTAAATTCTTCTCATAGTTTTTGTATGATATACAAGCCTAAACCATGCAAATAATCACTTTATACATTTTTTCTTATATGAAGTTTGTTATGTCTCTTCAGGCTGAGAAAAATGGGGGTTTCCACACATACCTAAGTGGTTTCAGAAATGAGTCATCTGGTATAATTTAAATTAGCAAAAGCCAGCAGCTGAATGAAGTTGAGTAAGGGCAAAAACAAAATCTCACACATCAAATGAGCTGCTGAACTGGTCACACCAGTATGTTCCTTTTCAAAAAGCTGATCCTGTTCCCCACCACTAAAACTGAAAATGATTTTAGCTGACATAAAAATTAAACTGGATGCTGGTGTTTTTTTCAAGGATTAGTTCGAGATCCACTTGAGTATTAACGTTAGTAGATATAAATAACAAATACCTGTAAAGGATAATATCTATGACTTGCTTCATTTTAGTATTTTGTAATTGACCATGTTCTGCAGTGATGGTTCAGGAATGATAGAGAGAAGGGCAAGTATAAAGTGACATTTCTGCTACACTACCCTCCCTAGTTCTTCAGCAGTCCGGGAATTTCCTTGGGAGGACCTTACTCTGTTGAGCTTAGTAATATTTTTTACATCATTCCATTAGTCTAATCATGTTTTATAATTATTCTTAATTTTGACATCTAAAATGTGCTGGGGTAGTGAATTCCACAATTTAAATACGCATAACATGACAAAGGAAATTATGTTGTTTATCCCTTTGCCATTTCACTTGATGCTCCTGTTTTTTATACTATAGGAAATATGAATAATCGTTCCCTAGTCACTACTTAGTCATCTGTTCTTCAAGCTGAAGAGCCCTAAATATTGGGGACCTGCAAGGGTAACTAATAAAGAGACTGCCTAAAAAACTGAGGACACATGCAATTATCCAGCGGCAGAGGGTTAACTGGTGTAATTCTGAAAAAAATGAGGGGTGTGGGTAAGTAGTGAACTGCAACACATACACAACTGCAAGTGCTATGAAAGAAAGGTCACGTCTCCGAGTGGGCAAGGGTGGAAACAGCCCTTTCGGAACAACTCCAGTGACAGTTCTGCATCGGCACCCTGCTCTAACAGGAGCCAACTCATTTCTGTAAACCAGGGAAATTTCAGAGGCAGGCAGCAAATGGTACTTTTAAAGAGTTAATAACACTGGATCAAGAAGAAAGGATAAGAGTGATACAGCTTGTTTAGACGTTTGCTCTGGAAAAGGCAAACACAGAAGATTGTTGAGAAACCCTAGAAGGATATAAACACTGATAAACAAAGCTGGTGCGAGAAAAATCTGAAAAGTTGTAATTCTGAAAAAAAAAAAAAGGAAAAAAAAAAGAACATTTCAGAAATGGTGTTGGGAATAAAGAAAGTTTATGTAACTATGCAATAATCTGTTAAAGAAAACAGTGGAGATCCTTCAGTCTTGAAAGTGAAGTTTGACTATGTATTAGAGAAATGTACTGCAGAAAATGTTCTTGCATTGATAGAAGAGATGACCTGACAAGATTTTTTCTGTCTCTGATTTCTACAGCTGTTTGATCTTAATTGATAAAACCCTTTTTGTGAAGATATCCACCCCCCACTCTTCATGCCAGGACCAAAATGAAGCTCTGAAAAGAGGTTTGCAGCAGTAATTTATTTAAAATCAATTTTACTTTGTGCTGATCATGTATAGCTCCTCTGTGTAATTCCAAGCAACTTTAAACTCTGCTCACTGAGGGACAAAAATAGAATACTGAATAATAATTTCCATACACCACCATGCACTAATCTGCTGGTACCAGGAAAGAGCTGCTCTCACTCAATGACTAAAAAAATCCCTCTCCATCTCTGTAAAATGGCAAATGCCGGGTTTTCTCCTTATTCTAGTCTGTATTAGAGCACTACCTGATTAATTACATTAGATACTCCTGAATATACATTGTGTTGTGCAAAGTATAATTAAAACCAGAGATACTATATTATGGTGAGGGCTAAAACCATGCTTCCATTAATATAAAGCCTTATTATCAGCAGTTTATAATTTCACTCTGAGATTAGATTTAACATGCAAGATCTTAGCCTGGGGAGGATTTTTTCCCAGAACAAAATTAAGGGAAAAATATTTTTGGCCCTCAGAGATATAAAAGTGAAATGTGGATAGACAGTTTTGATGTAAAATGCCTTTTGTCTGTATATAACTGAAAAAACCCTTAGTTTCTGAAGTGGAGATTACGTTGGCTATTAGTTCGTAACATGAGGTTAAATTTTAATGAAAAAAATGAATTAACTCTTTAATATGGAATTTTAAATCTTTTAAATATGCTAGCAAATTTAGCACATCAACACACAGCACAAACATAGCTTCAGTGATCTCAGTTTAAAACTTCTGGCAAATTATTCTGTTTTGCTGCTCCCTTTTTTGATAGGTTAAACTGCATATGTATTTACTCAATCAACCAAAATTACTTGCTTTGTGTTTCTGAAGACTTTGGGGGGAAATGTAGCATTTCTTAAATAGGCAAACAACTGAAAATATGATTCTTAAGGCTCCTATATAGCTATGATAGCTGCTTATAATATAAAGACTGAAATATATGCTACACTTCATAATACTGACTAAAATTTTGGTTCTTTACCTATTCAGTTACCAGATACAACTCTGCCTGATTCTACCCCCACTCCTGTATAGTAACCTGAAAATAAACTGCATCAATTTCTGAAGTCAGACGAATCTGAGACCTACTCCCTCAAATGAAGGGAAGAGAAGGTTGTTATAGGACCAGACTTCATTTTGCTGAGAGTCACAAAATTGGCAAGAGCTGCCTCCACAGCTTAGTGAAGAATGAAATGAGGAACGGGAGGAATAGAAATCTGAGATACAGAATGCCTGAAAATAAATGCAATGTGGAAACATGATAAAGAGGAAATTGCTGTGGTGCTCGTCTCTATTTTTGTTCTCTCTCTCTCTCTTTTTTTACTTCTCATATCATAAATCAAAATGACTTCACACCATCTTGCTTTTGTTCTTCCTGATGCTCTGGTACTTTATTGACCAGATCGACTCTTTTAACTGCATATTTCTTCTCTCCTTTCCTGTTCTATTTTTATTTTGGACCTTGTTCCTTCCCCGATACTTTTATTTCATTCTTCCTAATACTTTCATTTTAAGCTTCTTCTCCATTTCTGCCATCTTTTTTTTATCTTTGATTTTTTTTGGCACGTCTGTCTGTCTTCTCTCTCTTCTTTATCAGTACCTTTACTTCTTCTTTACACTTCACTGTCTCTAACATACCCCTTTATTTTCTCAGCCGTAACAGTATTTATTTCCTGAAGTCCCCCACCAACAATTTGGCCAAGGACCTCTGGAGTTTACTATCTTTGAATGTATTAAGAGCTCTCATGAATGAATACAGAAGGATTATTTTGGTCATGAAATCAACTTCCAATCTAAGAGCTTTATGTCTTACTCCACATAAAGATCCCAGAGCAGCAACTGATTAAAGAAAGAAGAGAGGAGACTGGAAAAAGAATTCCACTCCTTTACATGGCAAACAATTTGGGAAATAATTTTCTTCCCATTCTTTTAAAGCAGATGCTCTTTCTTCCCTTTAATACATGTTTCTAGGGCCTGTCTTTCCATGTCCTTCCTCTTATAATAGTTAAGTCTTTGACTCCTTCCAAATGTTTTTCATTTCTGTTCACATTACATTATCTGTAGTTCCCTTGAAAGAACCTATCATTCTCTTTCCACAAAGGCAACGATGTAAGTGTCCTTGCATAGTCAGGCAGCAGGTATACACTCCCCTTTGCATTTTTTTTTTTTTCTGCACAATAAAAATAAATAAATTACTTGGAGATACATTGCACAGATCAGCTTCTTCCTCTGCATTTAAACCTCCTGACCTTTCCCTGCATCTAAGTGGCTGGGAATGCACTACTTCAAAGTAATTTCATTTTAATGAGCACATCACTGAGTGTACATTTTCAAACCAAAAAACATTCCAAAAGAGTGTATTGAGAGTGCTTTCTTCATTAAAATCAAAACACTTTGAACTGAAAGAGCACACTCCAAGCCACTTTGATGCCAAGGTAGCAAAGCCAGTTTTAATCCACGCATATAATGGATGTGCAGGAGATTAGCCAGATGTTCAATTACTCCTCCTAAGAAACTCTGTGATGTACTAATATTCCTGTCTGTGCTTATAATTGCATAAGTACTGATGGGTACGTGCAACTAATAAAAAAAAATAATTACTGATTTACATATTGGGAATCTGCAGATCCTTACATTTTTACTTATCTGAGCAATACTTAAATGTAAATATTATGGCATTCTTAGAGTATCTTTAGAAAACTGAAATTATTCCATATATAATAAGGTATTTGATTGTTCCCAACTAAGCATTTTGTTTTAGTAAAAAATATGTAGATATAAAAACTAGAAAAAAGTTTTAGAATAAAATTTGTATAAAAGCTAGGAAAAAAGTTTTAGAATAAAATTTGTGACACTGTAGGATTCATATGACTAAGTTTAGGTCATTAACATTTTTGATGTTTTTGTCTGAACTACTCTTTCTGGCTTCCTCTATGGCACCTGAAAAGAGACACCTGCACTGAAGGCATGTGATTTACTTAATCCTGGAGCAGATGTCTGAAAGTGGCCTAAAAGTGCCTATTTCTGTCCACTGACTCTAAAGGTGAGCCAAAATTTGAAAAGGTCTTTTTCCATAATAGAAGGGGAATACCTACATTTAGATACCTAATGGTGGGGATGATGGATCCTCCCTGCAGAGTTAAAAGTCAGGACATTAGTTCTTGTGCTTATACTATAGCTGTGTTCCAAAATACCCATATCCAATGATCATAATGACCAAAAAGTCTAAACAGAAGAGAACATGAGCAAGACCTGACATTTCAGCCTTCATTTTTAAAAGCTTTGTTTTTCTGGCTATGTGTTTATCTCTATGTACACTTTCTAATTATTTGAATAGAAACATATTGTCCTAAGGGCTGATCATCTCTTGAAATATGCAAAATAATACAAAAAATAATTGATTTAATTAATTTAGGATGGTAAGAATGTTACTCAGAAACTAAATTTTCCAAACATATTGAATTCTTAGAATAATAATGCATATTTTTCTCTAAACTGGCTCCTTGAAACACAATATTCTCATGTTTCATTAGTAAGATGGAAATTAAATTTAAAAGAAAAAATGTTATTTACAATGTGAAAAAAACTTAAGGGTTTATATTTTCCAGAGTGTTCTCTAATTCTGTTGGTTCAGTTTTATGGCCACAAAGATTAGCAACTACCATAAAATGAGTGGACAAATAAAAACTATTGTATATTAATAGGTAGATCGATATATTGTATTCTACTGGGTGTCCAGTTGCAAACAGTTATGCCTGCAGTATTTTTGCGACTTCAAATGTTTGTAGATTCATAATTACACTTGTGAAATGAGAGCTGCATTAGATCTTGGCTGAAAATGCATCATACAACATTTTACGGCATTCTGGTAAGACAAATCTCTAACCACCATGTAAGCTATTCCCATTGATATGTTCTTAATAATTACTGACCATGAGTTTAAATAAAAAAAAAAAAAAAGGAAGAACTGTGTTAACATAGGTCACAACTTTCTAAGTGCATTTTAATCACATGGCAGTTGATAAGCAATGTATAATTACAAGGTCAAAGTGATAGTAATATGCTAATTCCAGAGAAAACATGTAGAAACAAAGTGGAAAGTGGAAAACAGCTGAGGAACCCAACTGCCTGTACCATGCATACGACACAAAAGGAGGCCTCTACCACCTGTCTTGGGACACCTCTGTTTCTTCAGAGAAATGAAAGGGAAACTTTCCCTACAGAGCAGAAATCCATGGTTTTTTATGTTGGACTTTTGGTGGGACAGCAGCATGAGCTGATAGGAGAAGGATGCTTCCTACTGCTCAGGATCTTTACCTTTAGAGATGATCTAGTCATGCCCTGTGTGAAAAACATCGACAGAATGATCTTGAAAGTCCTGCTGCAGGTTTTGCTGCTCCACAGTGTCTGACAAAGTGTTGCCTTTTGAAGGTCTTGAAATCTTCTAAAATTATATTGAACTGAACATCAAAAATATTTTGAAACAAAGAAGGGAGGGCAAGCGATTTTTTATGGCAACAATAAAAGTTAATCCAGCTGGTCAGTTCTAGTCAATAGCATTTTAGGGCTTTACCTCAGCCCTTGCTTCTTACACAGTGCATACATAAGCCCACACATTCTTTACCTGGCTGGATTTGTTTATCTGGATCTGCTTGATACTCTGATTTTCTTACATGCACAATTTTTTTCATGTTCCTATCTTCAATTCGTTTCAGCACAACCTTACCAAAAGATGAAGTAATGCCACATATAATCAAGTAGTTTTGAGAACCACAAAGGCAGACACAAAAGCCAAAACAGTTCATATCTGATCTACCCTAATATCTATTTTTTTCCTAGTATGTGGAATTAAGCTAGGTTTAGTTAGGTTTAATAACATAACGCTTTACAGCTTTCTGGACGAAAATACAGCTTTCTAAACCTACCATGTTTACCAAGTTAGAAGAGACTAAATATTTACTACCATATTTTAATACGTTTTATGACATTTTCTGTTATGTACTTAGTAGTCTCTTCTGAATATAAAAAAATGTTATACAGAAGGGTGATTCAGATTTGGTGTCTATATCGCATCTTAGAGGTAAGCTTGATACAAACGCAGCTGATACAAATACAGTTTAAAAGATTAACTCTAATGGAGCAGTACATTATACTCCTAGATTTTCAGATACATTTTCCAAAGTGGCCTCAGGAATTTGAATTCCATGTAAGATGAAGTAATTATTCTCCCAGTTTTTACAAATAAGGTCGTCTTCTTTTTTAGGTCTCCTAGATGATCTTTATCACCAATGGCAAGAAATAGGCATTACCATAGGGTAATGTAGACCTCAGGGGGAGTGGATGGTATAGTGGCAGGTATGGCTACCTTCTTATGGAATTCTGAATGTTCCCTAGATACTTCACCTGTATGCCCAATCTTGACTGGATTTGAGTCTCTATATCTGACAAAAAGTATGTCAAAGATAGTATTGTAGATAGGTAGGAGAGGATACTACAGGAAAGTGACCTTAGCTATCCTGCTTCTGCGGTTGCATTAAATTGGAGAACTTCTGTGTACCACCTAAGATTTATTAACTAATACGCCTGAGCTGAGGGTAGTAACTTCTGTAACAATGCAAACTTGCTTTGAAAGCACCAGAGTACTGAGTGGGCAAGCACTTAAACTACCTTTTAGAAATAATTTTGAAGATTTGTTGCAAGATTATACACATTCACTTTAACAAGCAAAAAGTGGATACTATTAGATTACTTGCAAAGCCCCACGCTTCATTTTTCAATTATTTTTTTTCTGTTAAATTATGTCTTGTAAAAAACTGATTCTACACACACAATATGAACAGCATGGAAAATATTTCACCTTCAAAGCTTGTAAAGACATCTCTTTAAAAGAAACTAAGATCTGATCTTCTGCCCAAACTTTTCAGTCGATCCACACACAAAACTTAAACTCAATTTTAAAAGAAATAACCATATCCCCTGTTTATGAAGTATCACCTACAGTTATAACAAATTAAAAACCAGATAAAGTCTGTTTCCTTACACAGGTGGGTCCAAACACTGTAGAGCAATAGCTAATGGCTTCAAATTTGCACATACAGTAGAATTTTTTTCCATCTGTAACTTCTTTCAGAGAGTAAGTATGTACCATATTTTTCTCATTGTCTTTTTCTTTCCCACCAAATGCTGTGTTTCATAATATTTGAAATGCTGGTGAAATTTATTTCTAGTTCTTAAGGGGGCCCAAGTATGAAACTAACTCCACCTTGCTAGTGATTTTGTGTAAGAGTTTAATAGGAATGGCAGTATTTGACACTTAGGTCTTCAGAAATGATGCAAATATTTTTCACTTTTATAATCTTTAAATCCCACAGAAAGATTGTAGTAATGAACTGGATCCCTTTTAAAAGTTTTTCAGTTCACTTTTGTGATCTGACTGGAATCTAGCATACTCCACATGATGTCCACCTGTACCTATTGCACACATCAGTTCTATTAATGCCTGCACACACATGCAAAAACCCTAAATCAGTAAATGATGAACTGTTGGATGGAAGAATCCCAGATTTACACTAGTGAGAGCAGAATCAGACCTATGATATCTGAGACAGATATGATTGTCAGCAATAAAATGGCAAATATTTTCAACTGCATGTGCTTGCAGGTAGAGTCAATGATTATCACTCTTCTCTCACAGGAATAGTTTTTCTTCTCATAGCAACACAGTATTTTCCAGTGGACTTTACCTGGTAGGTCACAAAATCCTTTGCAGTTGTGTGGAATGTTAAATTTCCAGAACTATACAGTTTTATACAGACTGGCTCTGAAACTTTTATCTTGTTTACTAGGTAATAACGCTTCTGATAATATGAGAAAAGTGAAAAACAGTGTATGATCCCAAACAGTAATTTATACTGAAATAAAACATTAGCTTCACCCCTTAGAACAAGACACAATTTATTGTCTTACCATATAATTAGAACACCAGAGCATGCAATTTGTTTATGCAACCACTGACCTCTAAAGAGCTCATTGATATTGTGGATCCAGTTTCACTTCTTGATAATCCTGCATTGTCATCCAGCTCTGAGGCAATAAAATTCTTCACTGCTGTGCGGGGCTCAAATGGTAAATTCTGCATATGTTCTTGGGTGGGAAGATGCTGGTCTAAATTGATATTAAATTGGTCCATTACAGAGGGATTCATATTGAACTCTGGATTAACTTTGTAGTGCAACAGCCTTTCATGAGGCAACGTATCCATGCCTATATTCATTTTGCTTTCATCTTTCAGTGATGGCTGGGTATTTACTGAGCCCCGGGGCATGACTATATAGTCGCTTTCTATCATCCGCTCTTGAGGATGGACTATGTCCATATCCGCACCTCTCAAATTATCATCAGTGCATAAATACACAGTCCTCCGCAGCTCACTGTTGTCTTTTTTCAAGCACTGATTGGCCAGTTCACTCATACTCATAGGCATGTGGAGAGCTGTTGGTTGCTGGATGATGACTTTGGAGATGATGTTTCCAGGCAAGGTAGAATAGCTCATTCCTTCAGGGTTTGGTCCCTTCTCCTCCTCTTCATCATTTAGTGAAATTCTAGAAAGTGTTCCTGTTATAGTAGCTGCTCGGCAAGGTCCGATGTCTTTATGCAGAACTGTGGGTCCAGAGAACAGAATTCTTACAACATGAAACTGTGTCTGCCTAATGCTGCTTTTTCTGGTGGCTTTATTTAGCAGCGCTCCCTTTACCAATGCATCTTCTTAACTCTTTTTCTATCCACATAATAACTTTTGTTCTATAAATATTGTTTTGAGATGGTTTGTGGTTTCTTTTCTATGAAAACATCTCTCAATCTGCCATGTATAATGGACACAGACCTCTGACTAAGCCTCAGCCACTTATATACATTGAAAACACTCCATCTATTTCTACTGTTTTACATAGATCTTAGGTGACCTGAAACTTAAGCAAAAGCCTGCCATGTGGAACTCAATTAAGGGTTTCCAAAAAAATTACACTACGACATCTGTACTGCCATTATTAAGTCCACACAACCTCCCGGAAAATGTCAAACAGATTGTAAGGCAGAATCAAGTTGTCAATCCATTGTAATGACCTACCATAAGATTATAACTATGAACATATGTTCCTGAGAGCCTAAATGTTTCTTTTCACTGACTTTTTAAAGCTTTTCTGTGTTAAATTGTTTTTTAACTAAAAGTGACGAAAAAGTAACCACATTGGGATGAAATTCTGTTGGTATTAGGAAGACATATTTTGCTGCATCTGTAAAGGTTATAAAGGATATAAACATGTCTCATAAAATAGCCATAATCCACTTTTGTTGTAGGCCTAAACCTTCCTGGTCAAATCTGTAGCAACACCCAGCAATTTTTTGTTGCGGTAAGTGCCACATGTAAAAGTTATTAATCATGTCATAGAATACAAAATTTCCAGGAGCACTGAAGAATGCGTTCAAAAGCAAAGCATCTATTAAATCACAGTTATTGATCTTAAAAAATAAATATAAGTCTATAATTCAACATTTGTAATGAAAGAAAAAGGATAGATAAGAAGGAAAAAAATTAAAGCAACCAATTACAGGGCTTATTCCAGTTAGGTGCAAAGATTTTCTTGCCCCAGTTGAAAATATTTTAGTTCACCAGTGCTAGTTTGTGCAATAGAATCCAGCTCATGGGCTGAGACAATAAGACAACTTGAAGTATCTCAGATGTTACATTTACATCCCTTTTGGTAGCCTGAGGGCTCTGATGACCCAGATACCCTGGTACCTGTCAGTTTACTGCCATGTTCCACAGCAAGCACCTCATAAGGCATCCCGCTCTCCTACCTCACACAGAACTGCCTCTTTTTTCCATTATGAAAAGAGCAATTTACCACTAAACAACAGTGCACAAATACCCAGCTTCAGTGTGGCTGTTTCATTATTTCCTAGCACACTTATTAAGACACTTCAAACAGTGACCTATCTTAAGTCTTCCATTAAAAGAAACTGCATTTGAACATTTATCTAGTAAAGCTTGTTCATAAATGTATTCAAAGTCCATCTCCTTAAGGATGATGCTGACAGGGCTCTCTGTGCTGCAGAGCTGTGTTGGCAACTGTAAGAAGTAGGAGCTACATGCACTGATGCTGGATGTTTGTCTGCACTGGATGGTGGCAGACATACCTTTGCATTACAGTGTACGGTCCTGCTTCCTTCAAAACACCTGTGCATATTAAAAACTAATCCGTGTGGAGGAACTATTGCCATGTTGCAAGAAACCAAACTGGCAGTGTTTTAAGGATGAGTGACTGGAAGCTCAAACTTTCCTGTAACGAAGTCTGCCTTCTTGGCTCCCCATATAGCCAGCACAGGCAGGCGGTGTCCTTCAGGTGGGTGACACAGAACAGCCAACTCAGGCTGCTGCCCTGACTCACCCTGTGGAGAGGACACCACCTCTCTCTTTCTCTCTTCATTGAAAACGGAGGATATCTAGGCAAGACTGCCTCCCTTGGAAAAACTGTCATTTGAGAATATCTCCTAGATTTAAACATTTCTATAGGGTTTAAATGGTCATCTATTTTATACTTCATTTAAGAAAGACTGGCAAGTGACTTGCTTAAAATGTGCTATTTTTAATATGCAGAAACAGATATAGCTGACTACTTAGAGATCACACCACTGAAGTGTCTTTAAAAAAACCCAACTTCTTCCACTGAAGTGGAATCAAATTTCATTTTCCTGATATGATGTTGCTTAAGCTACTGTTGATTTCACTTAGAGTCCTAAAAAACTCACCCTCTTGAACACCAATTGATGCATCTTCCATATGCATAGCTGTTAAGGTATATTCTATTTGTGTATTTTTTTGATAGCAAAATGACTGTTTCAAATTTGCATGTGTACCAGGGCGAGGAAAGTTTTTTGCGTTAAGGTTAATCTTCCTTCCCAAACTTCCCTCCTTCCATTTGCTTTCTAACAGACAATCACACCTTTGGCTGCTTCCCAAGTGCTGAATTCTAGCAAAAAGCTTTTGTAAAAAAAAATGAAATAAATGTATTTGTACAGTGGCATAGCTTTTTTGTTTATATTATAAATATTTTCTGTAAACAATTAAGCACTGGTATTTTTCTGGCTTTTATTTCATAAGGAAATAGCACAAGACTTCTTTTTGCTGGCTAAATACTCTGTCAGTGTTCTTACCTGACCGACAAGCAATGTCCACGTCCTTTTCAAAGTCAGTCTGTAACAAGAAACAACGAAACAGGACAGCCATTATTAATTGAAAACTGAACCACAGTACCTTTTTGCCAACTAGCGCTTCCAAAATGTCCTACTTACAGAGTCATAGTCTCTTAAAAGTGGTTTCTTGTTGCTGAGAAGGTGAAGTGTACTGTTTTACAACAGCAGAGCTTTACAAAGTTTCCTAAAGTATAACTGGGTGGTTTTCAAAGTATGCTGCCTGACCAGAAAAAATAAAATAAAATAGGTGGAAGTAGGGTATATAATTTTAATAAAACGATACAGCGTATAGTTTTTTTATGATTATGGAAGAGTAACTTCTACATCTCATCGAAGGATCATCTTTAAGGAAGCTTTTCATAGTAATTTTATAAACAGAAGTATGAAAAACAGCCTGCAATACAAATTACTGTGAATAAGTAATCTAATTAGTCCACCCTGTCTGAAACTTCATTAATTTGTTATGAAGCGGTTATTTGTTATATAACATTCTGTCCATCCTTGCTACTAATGTAATCACAAACTTTGTACTCCCTAAGAACAGCTAATATTTATTTTATCAGGCAAAAATGAATTGTAAGAGCTAAGAATGAATTTTTACAGTTGAAAATCCAAGCACACTTTTCCTAGTTACACAAAACTATTTATCCTGTTAGAGAATTCAATTTTTAATTACATTTTTAATTCCACAAAAAGTTTATTACATGAAAAATATTTAATAAAATTCATCTCTTTCTTGTGAAGCCCAAAGGCTGGATTCTTTCTGAGTCACCATTTTTGAAGGGCATCTTATTGCTGAGGCTTGCATTTTTTAGGGCCTGATCCTGTCCTCATTACAGTCAATGACAAATTGTCGTTGAAATGTATCACCTAACAATGTTAGTAAATCCAAATTGGCATACTGAGCCACTGACAATCTCCTTAATCCAATCCACTAAACAGACTCCCCCTCTAGAATGTCTAGCATCTTCTCCTTGTCTGACTTACTTTGAGAGGAACATTTTTCAAGGCCCCATGAAGGGAGAACTCTTAAAACACATCAGTGCTCTTTACATCAACAGCAGAAAAAGTCACAGTGTATTTTTAGATTACTTTCTCATTCTGTTATGTAAGAATCTTTTGTCATAAAGAACACTGGTGGAAGACACTAATTCACTGTGCTCCGCTAAATGATCACACCAATAATTTAAAACCTACTAAGAGATTTAAGCAAGCAGATAATGACCTAAACAGAGTTACGCTTAAGAATTGTGTTAATATTTCAGCTGTGCATACTTGCCATGTACAGCACTAAGTTATTTTCTTTGGGATAGGAATCCTAAATTAATAGTTAAAGAAGAAAATAAAAGCTAACCATGATTTGAGCATGTCCATTAGGAAAAGAACTTGAAGAATCTGCATTGATTGGATCTTGGCAATTTCTCAGTCGACATCTGAATGCGTCTTGAACCTGTGAAAACAGTATCTTATACTGATTGTAGTGCAACATCATATATTCTACTCCTATTAAATATTAAACTAAACTGTATGGAATACAAGACATGACTTTTCTTTAGCATACTTAAGAAATCAGAAGCAGTAAACTTATTTCCACCATTTCATATATTTGCTGTATTTTGTGGCCGCAGCAAAGCCTGTCAGTCTATCAAATCAAGACCACATTTGTCTATGATCAGTATTAACTAGCAGTCAAGTCAAATCTATCTTGGGTCATAGGATTTGGCTTTGCCTTCTCTTTCAGTTTAGTACAAGTCTGAGAGCAGGATTAATAGATGTACTATTAACCGCTGCAAAAAAAAAAAAAGTATCTTCTGCTTGATATGTGTAAGATTCTTGACAGATAGTTCTTTAACAGTTGCTACAATCTGATACATAGTGCTCTCCTAATCATACTTTAAAGAATAAGTCAATTCAAAATATGTTAATGATTCCAGTTATAATCTCTAACTCCATGTTACAGGGAATCTCATATATGTCTTCTAGGAGTGAGGCTCTTCAGATCAGGTAAACGTCTTCAGTGTGAGCACCAAAAGAAGAAGATTGGACTGTTTGCACAGAGTGTGGTTTCTTGAAACAAAAAAAAAAAAGGAACTTAGAAATTACTGTTTACTAATATGATCCATAAAGTAAATTTTAAGATTTGTCCCTAAAACACATATGTATTTGAAGAATTATCTATGTTTACTTTGATTTGGGGCAGAAAGTATGTCTAAGTAAATACTGTTATGCAACTCTTGTCAAAAAGCTGTAATTCAACTGAGAAGCACATTCAAAAGAAAAATGCAGCTCCTGTTTTCCGACAGTAGGATACAGACGTATTTTGCTGATTTCTCATAGGTAATGCAGTAAGGGCAGCAAAGCAACTTTTGAATGCAAAATTTTAAAACGTGAATTTTGATTCCAGAAATGCAAGCATCTGTGTTAGGAACCTGATTGCAAAGTGTGACTTGGAAAATGAGAACTTAGGTGATCTCTAATAAAAAACCAAAATCTAATATCATTGCTTGTTTGAATATGAAAGTACTCTCAACAGAACACCTACAAATAACTACATTCCATTTATTATTTGTAGAAATTACTTAATGTCTTATTCAGAATAATTAAAAGGAAGAAAATAATATTCTACTCATGGACATTTTGTGAACAGCAGAAGAGGATAATTCATTAACTGTTGCTGATGAAAAGCTGTCCCCTTTCAATACATTGTATTCTATTGTAAGCTGTTCAAAAGCTTTCACAAAAGGAAAAATGAAATAAAAAAAATCATACAATATTGCAGTGCTATCAAAACTAGCCAGCTGTAACAAGGCTTTTACTAGGCCACACCAGCCCTATCATGCCTCAGCACCACCACCAGTCTCACACAAGGTTTCAAGATTTCATCTACTATCCATGCTGTTTCTTCATCCTCTTCAGGCCAGTCCACGCTGCTCCTCTTCTAACCATCCTCCCCTTCTTGCCTACACCTGGGGCTCTCTTCTCTCTGCTTCCTTCACCCCTTCCAGGGCTCTCTCTGTACAGTACTCATCCTCATATGGTCCTTAGAGCTATTTAACCATTTAGCAGGAACCAGCCACAGCTGCACATTATCCACGTCAGCCAACCTGCCGCCCCTGAAGCCAGCCCACAGCTGTATGTTATCAGTGTTAATTAACCTGCCTTTTAAAGTGTTCAACTCTTAAATTGGTAAGAGTGCTCTGCAGTCTTGATAAGCCACTGTTGCAGGTGGAAGAAAACTAATACAGAGCAGAAAGAAGAATGAAGAAAGGTGGGAAGGTTTGGATTGATTTCAGAACACTGAGAGAGACTTCCCGCATGTGGTAATGTAAAGTCTGCTTGACCTGTATCGTGACTCAGATTCTGATTAACCACTTGCTGTGGTTTTCCATGTGTTTGATGTTAATTTAATTTGGCATCTCCCAGTTGTTGCAATCCTAATCCGAGTCTTCTCTCACTTTATCAATGCTGAAGTCAGGTCACACTTTGGAGTTTTATACTTTTGGGTAAGCACTGGCACAGTCATTTGACACACGCAAAAAAATCTCTCCTTCTAAAGCATCCCCAGGTGTGCTGAATCTCATCTCAAGCCTCATGATGCTTGACCTCAAAGCATTATTATTTCAGAACAGACTGTGTGATCTCACTCTATGCACTGGGCCTCCTTATTTTGGGGTTTCTGCATTCATGAAGCTTCCCCAGTATCTTCATTTTCTTCCTTCTTCCATATCTCCAGAGATCTCAGGAATCTCATGTCCTACTTTTACTACCTTCTATGCTAAAGGGGTGAATCTTGATGTCAGTTTCCTTTAAATGTGTATGTTTCTTACAATGTTTTTGACATGCAAGCAGCGTATGATTTGAACATGCGGAACGTCCAATGTAGCTGTATGTGGCTCTATCTGTTGTATAGACATCTGTTGCAACTTCTAGGTGCCCTTACATGTCAGACACAGAAAAGTTGATTCTAAATACCAGCTTATTTTTCTAAACTGCTTCTTCAGACTTGTTTGAGTCTGTAAAGGCTGCACTGTCTTTACATTTTTCCTTTCAAATATAATCTTGTTCTTCCCCCTGCCTTTTAACATGAAGTTACAAGATTTTCTTAGAGCCAGGCAGAGCAGGAGAGACAGATGTGATGAATGTGTGGATACCAGGGAAGTGGTTTCCTTAGCAACAGTAACCAACTCCAAGATTTTATAACTTACCCTCTCCCTACTCATGTACTCTTTATTTTTCTCCTGCAATACAGAAATGTGGGCTTTAGATGCCAATAATGCATTTAATCCAAATGCTCTTTAGTCAGCAGAGCACAGCAAAAGAAGAAAATACTTGTGGGTTCCTCCCATCACCAGCATTAACATGAGTTACTCAGTGCAATTCGAATTATCTTTAAAGCATCTTGTGTTCAAGCAGGTCAGGCAAACTGTTTTGCTTTGATGGAGAAGCTTCAGTGCTAATGTCTCCTATCATGCTCTGTTCTGTGACACACACCTCACCATCTTCCAACGGCCAATCAGCTATTTAAACAGCAGGGAGAGGAAAACCAACCCAAAACCGACTAGGCTTTCTGAGCTAAGAAGGCAGCATAATATCTAACTCTTATTTTGCGTTTTTTCTTTCCTAATTTACAAATGGTCTTTAAGAGGTCTTATGCTTAAGAAGTATTGTATTTATCTTGGAAGTTAGGAAACAGAAGTATAGAAAGATTTCATCTCTTTCCAAAGGACTCTGAATTGATGGAGGGCAGAAATAGATGCAACACATCACTTAGTTCTCCTCTAGTTGTATGTCTTAATCAGGGAACATCCCTGGCTTCCTAATGCAGCCCTTGTCACACAAGATCTTCAATACAGCATACTAAAGAAAGCAAAAAATGTTTCCATCATTTATGTTTATAGCAATATAGCTAAAAGCAAAAATGGGGGATTTATATATATATAACTGTAAAAGTTTGTGTCTTTTTTGTAATGTAACAACAATAAAGGCATAGTAAAGCAGGGCTGTCCTCGTTTTTGTTCAAATTTTATGGTGATATATTCCACCCCATATTTTTTTTCCTGACAGTCAGAATTATTGTTTTGCCTGTGCTGGCATGCTATAAATACTAGATCAATCCTATAGGCTATAACTGAGATAGCTTTGTAGCTGTCATCAAGAGTGACAAATAAGTTGGCAGGGTTTCCCTGACAGGCACTGGCAGAGCAAAATGCTTTTACAGAAAACCAAAAGTAACAGTCTATTCTTTCAGCGGGGAGGTACCTTGTGCAGTGCAAAGTCTGCATTGCACACTGTGCATGATCTCCACTGCCTTGGCTTGTACTCACCTAAGGGTCTCTGGAGCTAGAAAGCTAGGCTGTCTAGAGCCAGACTGAAACATAACTTACTGGGGTTACATCTCTTTCTGCATAGAAACTTGTTGCAGTAAACAATTATGTCTTTGCTGCTGCAAGCTGGTCTATATAAGTGCAGACCATACGGATTTTTGAAACAAAACTTTCAATTTGTTGAAAAAATGTTGAAAAAAGTTTCAAGTGCATCAACTTTTAATACTTTGTAAAATTTACAAAAACTTTGCTGTTCCTGAAAAACATTCTATTCATTTTCTTTTCCCATATGAAAAAAAAAAATTATCTTAATTAGTTCGTCAAATGTTTTGCCCAGTTTACACTTTATATCTGAAGGACTAAAGAAGATTCAATATATTATGTCAAATATGGTTCAAACAGCAATATGCCCAGGCTTCTTTGTCTTCCACCACCACTATCATCATCTTGACTCGTGATAATCTAGTGGTAGTGAATAAGTTGTCTCTGTACATTTACTTCTGCCTAAATTGTCATGACTGAAGAAAAAACCTCCTCTTTTTGATATGGGATGACATCATATCCAAGTGCTTTTTGGTCCTCATTGGGAAATCTCTTGAGGTCATTTTTTAAAATACTGTGTAGTTAGATTAATTAGCTGTTTTACCAAATGCCTTCTAGAATTTCAGTGTTAGGAACAGGAGGTGTAACTGCCAAGACTGGCTTGTGGGAACAACTCCTTTAAGTAGTCAAATGAAATAATGATTCTTTGCAGTTAGTCGAGATATGTATATGTGATTTGCTAAAAGAGTGAATACAATAAACCATAACTAGCTGATTGCCTACACACAATTAAGATTCTAAAAGTGGTTCAAATCAAGGTACCCTACAAATTTCAACACTAAGTTTACTTCTAGAAAAGACTAATTCCACCTCTATCACCACAGTCCTACCTGTGAGTAGGGTTAGACAAGAATGTTTCTATGAGATGTTCAGCAACATTGAAGTGTTCCCTGGGAATGAAGCATTTGCAGCAAATAGCTGTCATTAGAGTAGAAAACATGTCTTGAGTTCAAGGCTTGGGGCATAGTGGGAAGATGCCTGTTCAATTTCACCTTAAGCAGTTAAAACATTTTTTTTCCCAAATAAATTCCTGCATTAGTGCACTGAAGCAGATTTTAATGTCCAAATATTTTTGATTTTATACAATGCTGTGTTATGTTACTTTTGGAATTCCTCATGGATTTTGGTCTGCTTTTTTATGAAATCAATGATTGATAACCAGGTATGCACTACAACCTCTCTGCATCCTCACAAAGGACATGAGGAAATGGAATTAGGACACAAGGAAAGGGAATCAAGTTGCATCAGGGGAAGTTCAGACTGGACATTAGGAAAAGGTTCTTCACTGAGAGGGTGGCTGATCACTGAACAGGCTTCCCAGGGAAGTGGTCATGGCACCAAGCCTGCCAGAGTTCAAGGAGTGTCTGGATGATGCTCTTAGTCACGTGATTTAGGTTTAAGTAGTCCTACGAGGAGCAAGGAGTTAGACTTGATGATCCTTATGTATTCCTTCCAACTTTAGATATTCTATGAGTCTACAAAAGTTCATAATTTTTATACTGCTTTGTTTTTGAAGGTTTCATCTGCAACCTTGAGCTAAAGATATATATTTTGAAATCAAAAGGATTCCTTATGACAATAAGTGGGAAATGGTATGTCCTTTCCAGGCTTATTAATATATCCCAATGGGAATAAAAATGTCACAAGATGGAATAACCAGTATGTAACTGCCATTTTTTCTACCAAAGAATCTAAGTAAAAATAGTTACAGTGTCTTAACATTTTACTAAAAGAATATATGAAATGATGGCTTTCAGTTCTACAGATGAGAATACCCTCTTTCACAGATGTAAATCATATGGAGGAAGAAAATGCCGTAGAAAATAAGGGCACAGCAAGACAGTTTACATAAAATAGATTTCCCTTGACTATTATCTGTCTTACTCTGCACGTATTTTTATCCTGAGAAATATATATATATATAAAAGGTATTAAAGAACATAAGCCCCTTCCATTATGAAAGCTGCTAAACTAAGAAAAACAAAAGTTCATAGCCTCTAACAGCTTGAATAAAGTAGAAGGGAGTCAGCACAATGGAAAGTGCTATTTTATGTAAGATATTGATAAGCTTTTTCCTTAGGATTGGAAACTTAATTCTTTGATAAGATAATCATGTATGTATATTGTGTAGTATAGTGATAGTGATTTAAAGTTCATGCAAGGTGGTACACTACTGGAAGATTGAAATAAGATATGTCACTCATAAATTCTTTTTCATTAATATAGTGAGTTTGAATGTTTAAAGGGTGTGAACGGTGGAAAGGGAAACGACTGTGTGAGATTTGCCACTTGGCATTGGCAACAAACCTTTCCTGAAACATCTTCCTGGTTTCTTAGTCCTGAAGTGCTTTTGAGTAACTCTTGATAATCAGAAGGAACCATAGCAGACAGTGTAATTTGGTTCATTGTGGTGGTAAATCAGGGAATCATAGAACGGTTTGGGTTGGAAGGGACCTTCAAAGACCACCTAATTCTAACCCCCTGCCATAGGCAGGGACATCTTCCACTAGACCAGGTTGCTCAAAGCCCCATCCAGCCTGGCCTTGAACACTTCCAGGGATGGAGTATCCTGAAGCTGATAGATGGCTAATGCATAGGTATGCTGGTGGACCAGATTACTGCTCTCCAGCCCAGCTCCTCCTGCTCATTTTTGCTAGATGATTCTACTACCACAGATCTGCCAGCAAAGCCATTGTGTTACTGCTCTCAGACTGATCTATCTCAATACAAATGTAGGGTTAGTTAGCAGGTTAGGTAGATTAGGGAAATTGTCACCAGAGCCAGGTGAAAGAGTACTTGTGTGATAGCGTTGACATTGTATTTCAGTGATGACGAATTCTGCAGTGTGTGACACTGAGCTGTGAAGGGCAGGTCAGGGGTACTAGCTTTTCCTTGCTGTTCTCAAAGCATTCATCTGTCTTCATCCTCACTGTCTCTATAACTTAAGTATGTAAATGAGTTTGCAGAACGGAAAGGGTAGATCTTCTTCAACATAACACCTTATCTCCTTGTGTCCTCTTTCAGGGACAGTGTAAGCAGAAATCATTTTGTGTTTGAATCAGTTTTAGAGACTGTAAAAATCTATAGCTTTTGGCCTTCAGGAAAATGACATTGATGTCAGTATTTCCCCATAGTCACAATATTGGGAAAGCCTAACACTTAAAAATAAACTGAACTTGGGACTGATTAAAAGCCAGCATGAACTAAATGGGTACAGTTTTACACTGAAACTAACATTCTGCACCTGGTATTACTTGATCTTCCCTCTCTATCTTTCACTTGTTCCTCTACATCTCACCATAAAATACTTTTCTCTTTCTGTGAAACATATTTCTGCAGAGCAAGCTGTATATAACGTTAAAGACCAGTTGAGAGATTAACAGTAGCACAGCCCTTTAGAAAACTGGGAAGCCATTCCTCACCTCCCTTCGGAGAATACAATGGACCATGACAATAACAAAGCCTTGTAATGAATCAAATACTGCAAAAAGTATCTGAAATAATATTGATCTTTTGTCTGTCATGGCCAGAACTGCAGACATCCAAGTCAGGGCCAGAAGTGGCAACACCACGCAGGAACTCCAAAGGGATGCCCTATTGAAAGAACAAGAAAAGCAGCACTTCAATATTGTAAAAAATTAGTAAAAGTTCACTATTAAAATAAAACATATTTAAGGATGGCACTTTATCAAGTTAACTTGAAAATCACAGATAAGAATGTAAGTGTCGGTACTTTATGTTCTAAAGAATAGCCTGTATTCAGTTAATAAACACAGTTGCAATATTTTTGCTTTTCGTTAAAAAGTATTTAAATATGCTCAGCACTCTATACAGTGTTAGCAAACACAGTTGTCATCATCAAACTATTGTCTCACATGCACTGTATAAGATTTGTAACAAGAAGATGTAAATGATCAGGACTAACATGGCATTACTGGCGGTGGTGGCTGACAAAGCTGTTGTTGAAACTACTCCACACTTGGCACATTTGAGCGTCAAACCGCTATGAGGCTCACTCATCTGACTGCAAACAAACAGAACACCCACAAAAAGAACAAAATATTGAATTGTCACCAAAAAACATTGCTACTGAAATTTAGCTTTTAAATATGACGTCATGCAGAAAAAGTAAGTAGACTTACTCAGGATGAATGCTCTATGTTGTTGCAAAACTGTACTTTGTACTTTACATTATTGTTAGCTTTAAATGTTAATGCTATGGGGCTTCATTTCATGCAGACTCTATTTCTTCCATTTAAGCTAAAAAAGGCCCCAAATGTCCAGTGATCAAAACTGCTCAGTACACTGAAGTAAACATAAGCACGTGCTAGGATAGACACACAAAGTGAAATCCCTCTATTCAGACCTGTTGTATCCAAACTTGCTTGAGAATGAGTATAGGACACTTAAAGGAGGAGTATGAAGCAGTACAACTATAGAGCGTTAATAGGGAAAGAAACCTGCAAAAAGTATTCAAGCATCAAATCAGTATGGGCGTACTGTACAGTCAGATTTTTACTAGTGACCTGAATGGCCCACTAAGATCTGGAGTGATTTTATACGTGCCATATAAAGGTCTGAATACAGGGCTTGAAATGTATGGAATCTGATGAGATAAATATCAGTTGGTACTAAAAAAGGGTGACCTGTTTTGCACTTTAATAAAACACAGTACACAAACATTAAGCTCAAAGCATTTTGTATGGACAATTGTACCTCAGCACCTGTCAGAAGAGTTAAAGGGCAAAACCTGGAATTTAAATTTTCTTTTACGTACAGCATGCATTCAACTTCCTAAGTCAACTACATAAAGACTTTTGCTATTCTTTCTTTTTCTGCTATCAGATCCAGAGATTACCACAGCTGACTGAGATGCGACAGGAAGGGGGCTTTACCTATTTCCAGCTGGAAAGTGCTCAACGTGGTGAAGACAGGTAACACTTCAGTTTTGTCCCAGTTATTTCAACCAACAGAGCTACCTTTTATTGCCAAACCCAGCATTCACAAGATTTTTAACATACTGCCCAAATCAACGTTGAACTCCAGTGTTTTCCATTTTGATAAACTGAATGATGATTTTCCATAAAAAAGTGTAGTAGTTTTCCATAAAAATGTAGGGTTTATTCCGTAAAAAAAACATTGAGAACTATGACCTTGTATAAGGTGACTATGGGGTGTGAAAAGAACTCAGTGAATCCAGTTTACACCAAATAAAGATCTGCATTAATGAATCAACTTGAAAAATTGGGTAAGCTTAACCTCAGCTTGGGAAAACCGTCTTTGCTTGGCAATACATCTACGTTATCAGACTGGATTATTCTCTTTGCCATTATAGACTGGCTCTGGATCTTGCAAGTAATAGAACTTGATGTGTATATAGACTAAATAGAATCTTTCTGTCTGGGCATATGTGTGTGTTATACCTTATGCCAGGAAAGTGATTGATACACGTCAAAGACACTTGTTGATTCTCTAAATGCTTATTAAGGTGGAAAAACCCATATGGAGTTAGCATATTTTGATCCATTCACTGCTTTAAATCCTACATAAATGATTTCTACAGCTGAATTTTAGACTGAACTTTTGACTGGTGTAAGTCCAATGTTTGCCAGAAAGAATGAAGTTGCCTTCCTGAGCGTGGTTTGCAGGAGGTAATTTGAGAAATGCATGACAATGCCCTTTCTACCGGAGATCAAATGCTGCACCAATGTCTATGCCCCAAAGAATGACTCAAGACTTTTCATCTGCCAAGTAGTATCAAGGAATGCTGTTGCCAAGCCACCATTTCATACTATCACAAATGTTAAGATTGTTTCCCGATGAGGGCATCTACGTGCTTCCCCAGAATAGCTGGATCGTTTCTGACAGAATAATTTCTAGTTCTTTATCCATTTACTTTAAAATAAATTACTTTTTACTAAGTTGTGCGGTGTTAGAAAGCAAGCTATTTGTTTCATCAGGAAAGTATACTGTAAGCAAATAGATTTCTACAGCAGACAACTGAGTAGCTGGAAAAAAAAATGATGCCATTTCAGCTTGGATATCCTTAGAAAATGTACAAAGCAAAACTTGTGGCTGCCTCAACCCCTTAAATCACTGGAATTCCATAAGATGTGAATTTGAATTGGTGATTACTAAGTTATTACTACTCTTGCAATAATTTGGGTAGTTTTAAAATACTCTGGATTTCAACAGTGTTATTACACAGTTAAGAATGTTGATGAAGCAATGTAGAAAAAAGTAAGGTTAAGAAATTAATACTTTGTAATGTAAAAAGAGAAAAAGAGAAGAAACAAAATGAAAGCTTTTGGTAGATATTTGTCAGAATAATGGTGAAAGAGCTGAAAACCAAAAAGATTTAATTGAATTAATATTAAATGCAAACCACACCAGCTGAAGTATTTATCATAAATTTGCTCATCTAACCAATGAATTGAACTTATTAGGAATGCTACTGTTAGTGAAATGGTAAAATGATTCAAAGTGAAGCTGTAATAAAGTTACCCGTAGCAGTAATACACCATAAAATAAAGATATCATTGCTTATCATGGCTAGAAATGCAGATTTTGGTGGTAGTAACTACAAGCTGGCCCAAAAGACAATACTAGAACATGTAGCTGTAAACAATGATTATGCAAAGCTTAAACATACTTTCATAAGCATTAAGAAGGTGATGATGCGCTTGTGAAATATTTTTCTCTAATACAGAATTAATCTAGGTTTGCTGCTGCAGTGCTCCAAATCATTGTCATCCACTGAAAAACAGTTTCTGATACCACCACTGTCATAATCCTTTCTTCTCATGATAACAAACATAATTTGAATGTAAATGCAAATAAATAACTAGTAACACAGAATTTCCATTTACCTTTTTTTTCTTTTTAAACATGTTTTTTTACTTCGAAATTCTGTTACACTAATTTGGAACATACATCTATGTAGATATGGATGCAAGAACAAAAGCAAACTCTTCACATAGTCAGAACAGCAGAATAGCAGAATAGCAATGACCTCAGCAAGGCATATAATGCTGTAAAATATAGTTCATAACAGTTTACACAAATGAGTAACATTTCCCACCATAGTAATTAAAGTGGACAGCTAGACAAAAATAATTGGTTCTTTCAGTACACAGTTCATAAAACTGCTTTCCTACCTGCAAGAACTTTACATGTGTAATATTCTTGTGAAACCTCTGCTCAGATTTGTTTAATCCTCATTATTAGTAACTTAATACTGTTGTACTTGTGTTTCAGTATGTTCAGTTTGTTCAGTTGCATTCCCTCAGGATAATGCAACAGCAGCTTTTGGGACGAATGGAATCTGTTAGACACACTGTTACACAATATAAAAGTTCAAAGCACAATCAAAAGCATTTTTGGTGAGTATCTGTAACTGAAAATCGGTGATACAACTTTAATATGGTTGAAAATAGCCCAATTGTTGCTTACCCCGCTCTGTGTTTGAGCTTTTTATCTAGGATTCCATCTCTGGAAACAAGTTTATTAAATACCAAAATGCCAATCACCATGTTGACCTGTCAAACAGAAAACAAACAGTTGATCTTCCAGTGCCTGAAAGAAAATACTTTGCAAAATGCCTCCTGTTACATTTCAGAGTACTCCATCAGAAATTGTGTAACACTGTCCCTGAGCACACCAGAAGTTTGCATTCTCAAATGGGTAACGCAGACGCACACCACAACAGGATTATTTTTGAATCTTGAAGTATGCCAGGTATCAAGTTCTATGTGTACATGTCTGCTGGCCAGAAGCTTGAGCAGTAACATAGCTACAATACCTCCTCAGTTTTAATTGCAATGATATATCCTATTCTGGGAAAACCACTGCATGTGAGTTGTGCACAGCCACAAAAGCTAGTCAGAGCACATGGTGACTGTAACAGTTTTTAAGCGTTTACAGCCCATGTGGGTGTTCCCACTTATGCAGAACCAGTTGGTGGTTTTCCATGTCCTCCTGCACATCAGTCATTGTCTATGGCATTCACCAAAACACCAGCCTTCAGCCTTGTTTGACCACAGGTTTTTGGTGGGTTTTTTTCTGGGCCAGATGAATGCCTGGGGTAAGTCTGTTTAGCTTCATTAAAGTGGTGTTATGATCACACACATGGGTCGAAGACCTAACCTAAAAAAAAATTCAAGTGTTTCAGCAGTCAGACTTTGGCACCGAGTGGACATGCTAATGGCATTTAATGGACAACTTAATGACTGTTATTATTCATTTGTATCATTGAACTGTACTTTATCATCCTGTCTCTGCATGGCCTGCAAAGAGGTAATACCAAGTTTTGAATCTGTTAAATGAATGTTCCTTGGGTGTTTTTTTATTAGAAAAAGGTAATCCTTTTTTCCTTTCAAAGAGATTTTTCAAGACCTGTGCCAAAACACCTAACTGTTGCCAGCCCGTCCTGCCAAGTCCTTTCCAGCTTTTCTTATTATCACTTTATTTTCAGCATTTACATTTTTCAGTCGACATTATATTAATTCTTTTGCTTTGTACATTTAGGCTTAAGTGGCTGCATGGAACAGCTCCTTCCACAGCTACTAGCTAATGGCAGGGCGAGCTGCGACTGTGAACTTCAAACATCTCTGAACAAAGCTTGCCAATTACACAGAGAACATACAGTTCCATGTGAAAATTATGACTGGCTTTTTGTAAACATCCTTGGCTCCTCTATCATGACAGGGACTGTGAGTTGTACAAAAGGATCCTGGCTTGACTCCAGGCAATGATGAGACATACTCTGTGGGAGTAGTAAACATCCATTTCAGGAAAATCTATGTAGCTCAATGGCTGTATATTCGATGACTACTATGACTGATTCCCTTCTGCAAGGGAAAATCAGAAATAACTGGTGTTGATAGAACTATACTGATATAAAACTGGTGGAGTGGAAAGAAGAATTAGATTCAAAATCTGTAAGGGAAAAAAGCTAAACAAATTATTGTAAAAAATCCATACAGACTGTAGCGCAGATGACTGATAGCTGATGGCACATGTAGGGGGCAATTCATCTTACCCTGAAGTAGACATCTGAAATACTTTTGACAATTTGCGCCCTAAGAAGTGTGTGTTTTTCTCCACAGACAATGAAATATGGCTGGAATAACTAGCTTAGATGTAGAAATCTACTTTGCAGATATCTACAATTAGATATCTACACCTAATTTCCAGAGATGTGGAAGATTAATAGACAAACAAGTAATGTTCCCCAGCTATGATGATTTTTTTTTTCTTTGCCTTCAAAACGAGTAGCCATGGAGAACTAGCTGGCTGGTTCCTGCCTGTTGCTTTTGCTGGCACAGTGATGCTCTGCCAAACAGCACTCTATCAAAACTGTCAATAAAATTTACAAGGCTGTGACAATTGCAGAGATGCTACTGATAATAACTCAGTGATGCCTCTAACAGGTTTTCTGTGCCACTAATCAGTACATTATTCTTTCAGAGCTTACTGTGTAAACATGGAGAGATGACTGGTATAAAGAAGTGATACAATTGAATGAATCATGCATTCAAAATAATGAAGGTATGTTTAACAATACTGAGCTCAGTATTTACAGAAAAAATGTAATGCTACTCTATAGCTAAGCTTTTATGATTTAAACAGCACATTCCATCAGTTCATATGAAAATACTGGAAATTATATTAATGTTTACCAAGACAACAGCAGCTGCAGGTCCAACGAAAGCATAAAGTAGCCCTCCTTCAAGAGACAGCCAACAGCTGGAAAGAATATTAGAGAAGAACTAATACAAATTAAAAATAAGTATAAAGCATTGCCAAGAAAGCATTAATAATTACTACAGTATGAGGTTCTTCCAATGTATATTCAATCCTACATACAGAGATTCATATAATACACACAAAAGAATTACTTTGGTGATATGATGATTTAGAGAGTTAAAAGTTATTTCCATTACAAATTGTTAATGTTTCAAAAGTTTTAATGTGAATTATACATATATGGAAACACCTCAAATGTATTAAGAGCACAATAGGAAAAAAGTTTGCAAATCTTTATTGAAACTCTCTATGATGAGTTAACTAAACAGGACTTGCCAGGTAGGCATCTAGAAACATTTCCATCTTACAGTGTCTGACAATTCTATACTTAAATCAGTGAAAGGTCAAGTACCAGTAACATAAACCTTCAGAAAAAACCCAGGTTTTTGCATGTCTTCTTATATGTCATTTATTAATTGCTACTAGAACTAGGTCTTACAGACAATATTCACATTAAAGAAAAATCATGTGTGATCTAACTGTTCTGTATTCACTGGAATATTTTGCAAACAATTTAAATGTATATTTTAAAGCATCTAAAAACTGTATTTTCTGGTGAGCTACTAATCTTGCAGAGTTTGTCAAACTGTACCAGGGCTTTCACTGAAACAATCAGATTTCCAGACACAGAATGCTTACAGAATCAGATTCTAAATATTTGATACAACATCATGTAAAGCTTTCCATATCTGCAAATGATCAGGAGCTTCACACACTGAAGTAAATGCAGCTGTGCTATTTTCCTGGTGATTACACATTCAAAGAACTGCATATTTATTTGAATGCATGATCACACCTACATATAAGAAAACTCAAGTTTATGCATTCAAATTATTTACTTGATCTCACATCCAGAAACACTCACATCAGAATCATACGTATCTCCTTTATTTTCCAGTACTGTTTCTGTACCTTTGAAAACCAAGTAAATTAAATGCAAGCACATCATAATATTAATGGTCTGTTACTGCTGGAATTCTAACTGCAAAGTGTAGAAGTGGTTCCTGTGGCAATGAAGCTATGTGAAATCTGCCACATGAACCCGACTGCATCAGTGTGTTAAATTCTGGAACGATAAATTGATGCAAATACTTCGTATCTGCTTCACTGTAATACATCAGGCTATTCTACATCCCACCTGAAAAAAACAACTACAACAATAACGTTCAAATTATTTTTGTAATGTCAAAGAAAAATGCTTTCAACATTTTCTGCATATTTCTTGCTATTTTTCCAAAAGCTAGGTTATTTAGTGTAAGAGACTGAGAACATGGGCTTCTGAGAGAGGAAAATGTGTTCACAGTACATTTCCCTACTGGTATGAACTTTTACACTCAGTGAGGATGACCATTCTTTGTAACTAAGACATGTAATTAAAATATTAATGTTTATTTAGTTAGAAACATCAGTTCATAAAAATTCTTGATGCATTTTATAACTTCAGTTATCTGTGCTGAAAAAAAAAGTCAACAAATTTTTATTTTAAATGAAAGGAAAACAATTTCTGCCACAAAAATCTTTAAGACCAAGGGAGAGCTGTTCCCTCCTTTTCCCATGCCCTCAAGTAAAAAGGCTGTTCAAAAGAGTGACTTCCATTTAGAGGCAGAGCTGGAAAAATATGTAGAGGTTGTCCTCTTTTCTTTACACAACCTGAATTTTCAACAGTCTGGATTTCCTACGTGTGATGTGATTATTGCAATGTATTCAATATTTGCCAGTTGATGACTCTGAAATGTGCTTTCTCCAGAACCTTTTCTGTTGAAGATTTTCTGAAGACAGATTCTCAGGTGCCTTCTAATACCGTAAAGCTATCGTCATTTTTTTACTATTTCTTCCTTCTTTTCTTTTTCTTCACTCTGATAGCTTTCTTCCCTGCTTTATAGTTGTTTTTATTTTGCTCTGCTGTTTTGTCATCTTTCTCCCTGATCCCCACATAGCAGAAAGCCATATAAATTGATCAGTATTAAGGGTATCCACTGGTGGATTTTATGGGACAATATTACATGGTCATAAAATTCTGCTGAGTGATGAAGTATTTGTAGGCTTGCTCCCGTGTCCTGTACATTTTGTGAGCTGTTTGATGCTCTCTAGGAGAATGGTTCCTTCTCTTAGGAGAGCATGACTATGACAGAATTTTAATTTTTGCTGATAGAATGAATTCCTGGAAGTTATCTGTACTGCTTATTAATATATAGCACTGTAGGTAAACATGAGTAGATCACGCAGGTTTATTAACTGTAACTTATAGTAGTGCTGCTTTCATACCTTTTATCATCTGAAGAGAGGTAGCCACAGTATTTATTAGACTCACAGAAATAGTTGGAAAAACAGTCAAGCTTTCAGACACACATCTTTCTCAGATATCCTGAAATATCCAAAACCTTGTCACTGTGGTTTTTTATTATTTTTAGGAAATCCTTTCAGTTTCTGTATCTATATCAGTTCAAGTGTCTGTGTGAAATATTTTTCATTTTTAGTTTTAAATGTACAGTAATATAATAGTTTAATAATTAGGACTGAAAGAAAAAGTTAGAAATCAGAGACTGTTGATCACAGAATTGGTTTGAGTGTGAAGAATTCAAGCCACCCTTATCAGTCATATGCCATATGAAACTGAAATCTGCTTCAAAGATCCTTCTCCCTTTCCATCAGTCTCTTCATGTATGTGACTATGGAACTGGTGTAAATTCCTTAATTTTCACTGTTACTTTTCTCCATTTGAAACTGTTGTTTTTAAAAATAGCATCTTACAGAGCAAGAATACTTTGCAACAGGACACATTTCTGGTGGCAGCATGTGTGTAATTGATTGCAGCCAAACATGCTAAATGCAGAGTAAACAGTTAAAAAACTTACACAAATGCTTTACTTATCAGAGGAGGAGCAGGACAGGAGCTCTGCTTTTACATTACCCAGCAGTTGTTATGGGACAGAATTCTTTGCTGGCTTCTAGAGCGGGACAGCACATCAGCTGCTGGTGGGAGAGGAATCTCCATTCCTTGAATTCTCTGCTTTCCTTATGTAATTCCGATGTTAAATGCCCAGAAAGGTATTTGCAAATAAGATGAGACAGCTGCATTGTGGTTCTGTTCGCCCTCTGTACACCTCCTTTTGCGCTTTTGTTCCATGGTACCCTGTCAGCTGAATTTGGGTCCTGGGAGAGGAGCCATTACATGTAGAGACCTGCTGTTTTTTACTTTACAGGTTACTCTTAATGAGTGATTTGATGCTTTGTCTGAATGTTTCAGTATATCCTCTTTTAAAAATGCACTCAGCCCAGGAAGCAAGCAGGAAGCAATGCTAACGAACAGCAAGTAGTCACACATGAATCCTGCACAGGACAGAGCTACATCCCCAGTGGGGTCTGGACATTATAATCTTGTAATTTGTAACTCTCACAGCCTAAATGGTTCTCCAGTGCTGATTCACGGACTAAATAATTAAAAAAAGCAGCAAGATGGGCACATACTAGTTACAAAAAATATCAGAGGAGCAGGTCTCCAGTATAACTCCCCAAAGACGGCTAAGACCCTTGTTTCACTAACGATTACCAGCTATAAGTGCAAATTAAGCACTTCAGTTAGGTAAGCCATTCCTCATTAAAAAAAATGCAAGATGCACATTGTCACAATTTAAAACTAAACAGCTCAGTGGTTTGAGCTGGTGTTCAGGAGGAGATTTGTTTTTGAATCCTTATCCACCCAGAGCCAGAGCAAAGGCTTGAAGCCTCTCTCACCATGTGCCAAGATGGTGGGACGCACCGGGCAGGGAGGCAGAATCCTGGTTTCACTCAGTGATGATGCTAAGGAGAATAATTAAATATTCACTGAAGTGAGGACTTGACCTAACTCATCCACATCTCTGATGAATGCCCTCATTACCAGGCTTCACAGTCATATTTCCTCTCTCTCTGTCCAGATGCATACTTAATTTCTTAGGCAACACCAGGAGAGCTCCAAACAGGATGACTGAAGGAAACGCACTAGCATACGTAATGTTTCAGTGGTTGGAGGTCTGTGCTGGCAGGACAGAGGGTCAGCCCAAGCTCCTTCTTCAGCAGGAGACAACCACAGGGCAGCCTCGCTGAGGAGTGTGTTTTCCAGGGTGCTAAATATGTACCGGTACTGGGCAAGTGGCTGAACAGGAACTGTATTAATAAAATGTAAATGAAGTATGCAGATCTCCTCTTTGCTGCCTTTCAAGCACAGCCCAGTCCAGGAAAAGGGCTGGGTCAGGCGCTCCAGGAGAGAGAGGATGAATGGGAGAGCTATTTTCGGTTTTTTGTGGGGCTTTGGCTCCCAGCAGCTCAAGGGCATTAAAGCCGAGGTACACGCTTGTGGGCAGAAACCTGGGTGCCAAAGAGCCTCTTGCCAGTACAGTTTCAGACATGTTTAGAGGTTGACAAAGGCTAGCCATGACATTTAATGTTCTCTTTGGTATTCGTATATAAATTTTAGATGTCTAAGTGCACCTAATGCTCAGTGTTTCTAAAAGGCTTGCTGCTTCAAAACCTCACAAGAAATTCAGGATCCCTGGTGCTTTGCTGAGCTCAGTCCAAGACTGGCATATGGTTTTCTCTTTGTTCTTTTGTGGATCACTCAGTGACTCTTAGGGCAGTTCCAAGTGTGAATGTAGAGCCTTCAGACTGTGCTGTGTAATTCCTGATGTGTATGACATTCTTGTTAATTAAAAACATAATTTATCATTTAAGATTGACTTACTAGTGGGCTGTTCCATATCCTTTTGTCTTGGTAAAGCCTATTGATATTGCAACCACTAATGCTGGTAAACCTGAAAAAAAAACCAAAACAGTAATAATGATTAGATGCTGAGCAAAATATTGCTGTTCTGCCTGGACAAAAAATGACAGGGCAAGCTAATGCAAAATGACCAGTTTTGCAATGAATGAATCATTTAATGAAGCACAGTGCTATTGCAGGATTTGTTTTTCTGAAGCACTGGGAGGAAGATGCTGTTTTCTGCCCACGGTGTACCACTTTGATATAGCTAAATTACTGGTACATTTGACAGGCCTTAAAGTGAACTTGGATGAAGTTTCATGAATATTCGGTTAATCTTTTTTTCTTGCTTTATTTTGATTTTTTGGTATTACACTACTCTTGAAAATCTTCTAAATTTTTGCTGAAATGTGTTTATAAAAGAATGTTACAATATATACCAGCATAGCTTGAGCTGTCTACTGAATAAAATGATGATATTCTTGACATTGTTGTTGCATTAAATGTTTCATCCCAATGATTCTGAGGAAATTAATTTTACAGACTTACCCCATCCAAGGCACAGGAAGCGTTTCCTTATGAGCCGTGTCCTAATTTTTCCAGTAACAGCCATATATGACTGCCACGCTTCCGTCAAAACCCAACAGAATGAAGCTAAGAAGAAGAAGTGTAAAAACGCGGTGGTTGTGGTGCAGATGCCCTGCAGGGAGCAAAGAGAAGCTCATGCTGAATACTTAGGGACACTCATTTTTCTTTTCAATTCAAAGAGTTGTCGTGTTCTATGATCTTGACCTTTATTCTTAGCATCAACTCCCCCTTCATGATGTGGTGGCCACAGAGAGAGAGAGAGAAAGAGAGATGTTGATGGGGATTAGGCAGAAGAGGTTTTGACTGTTTTCCCAAACACTGAGTGTGCTGAGCAGGGACAAAGAACACAAAATAAATCATGCCACTAGATTTTTTTTCTACGCATTTACTTTGATCATCATAAAGCCATTGTGGAAGCAAGTTACAAAGTTACTGATTATAAAAATCTCACAGAGCTGAATAACGAAAATGTAGGAATACAAATACTCCTAATTGCCAGTTGTTTTCTTTCCCTCCATGCAGAAGGATCCTGACTGTAAATCTGAATTTTAGGCAATACATTGTTTGATTTTGATTTTGTTTTTAATTGAAATCTCATAGAACTTTAACTTATTGGAATATTCTGTCTCGGATCTTTTTAGTCAGTTTATCATAACCTTAACAGTTACCCTGGATATTGTTTTTAAATTTTTCGGTCACTTGTTATCTGAAAAGAATTTTGAGCACATGCTTTTGTCACTGTAGCCCTTAATTAAACTTGACATTGTAGCTTATATACATGAGCTTCTTGGGTTAAATTATGACCTACTCTCTGCTGTGTTGCTTAAAATGCCCATTGCAGGCTACAAAATGCAGTGTGCATTGTAACCCAGAACGAAAACCACACCAGAACCACAATTTATTCTTATAATAATTTGAAGTTTCAAAATTATATCAAGGTTAAAAAAAACCCACACCCTGTATTAACAATACAAGATCACAGTTAAGAAGTACTATATTATTTTTATGATTATTTATGCAGCATACACATCTAATAGCTATCTCACACGCATGTGATAAAAGGGTAGGTAATTTTTTTTACTAAAATCCTGGTTCGGCAAACTATTTAGGAAGAAAATATGCAAGTTCCTAATTATATATAAATGCTTGCATATATTGTTGAATCAAGGCTAGTAGCTACAAAAAATTGGGAAGGATAAGATATATATGACACCAGACATTTTTTAATTCATTTTATATTCCTAATTACTTTCAGGTCTTTTTGCGTTGAATTTTCTTTTGTGGTAATATTCTCAGATTCTTATCTGAAATCAATTGTGTTTGTTCACTCCAATAGTTATCTGAAATACATAGTTGATAGCTGGTATCAGCTGATATTAGCATTAGCTGATAATCTCTGAATTTTCAGAGTTATGCACTAAAAAAGTCAAAACGTACTGATTTTCTGCTATGAATTTGCAGATGTGACAAACACCTTGTTTTCTAATTCTGGGTCAAGTTGTCAATTTTTTATAAATTTTATAAATTATGTGTATTTAAATCTGGGAGAAAGGAGGTCTATGTAATTATTTGCAAGAGAACTATTGTTTATTTTTAAGAAGTGAGGAATGTAAACTGGAAAAAAATCTTGAAATTGTACTAGTCATTCCATCCAGATTTTGCCATTAATTCTTATGCTTCAATGTGCTTAAAGTATGTGGATTCATAAAATCTATACTGTTAAAGCCTAAGTGACAGCAATATTTCCTGTATATGAAAAATATTTAAAATGAAAACTATGCAGTGAAACACACAATAAATATAATAGAAAATACACAAATGTCTTTTCTTTTACTAGCTGGCTCATATGTAATGAATTCCCACTATACGACTTCAATTTGCTTTCCTATCAATGTTTTTGTAAAAGCTAACATGTTCTGTTGGAACAAGAATTTAAGAATAAAATTACTTTTGAGGAATAGTACAGAAACTTTTATGGAGAAACTCAACAGGTAAAGCAGATTTTTACCCTGAAAAAACCCAGTAAATATACTATTTCCTTTATAAATAATGCAAATGCAAACAAATCCTGATCTTTTTGGTGAAAACATACCAAAACTCGATGACTGGATGACTGAGTATACAACTGTAGAATTTAGTTCATAATTTATCCTCTGCATTGAAAGAAAGATAGATGATGATAATCTGAAACAAATGTGGCCATGGCTGCTGTGGAAGAAAGAACTGTGGTGAAAATATTAATGATCATGTTGATCTCAAAATGAGATGACAGCAAGTTTTATCAGAAGCGATTTTTTCTTTAGCTGGAATATACGACTGCTGATTATAGCTAACTCTTCTGAGTGGCAGACAGAGGTCTGTAATGAACACTGATGGCAAGCCTGTATCACCGATATAAGAGTATGTTTGTATCATATACCATCAGAAAGATGCAAATCAGCTCCAAAACATCACCTAACAACTGCTGTGGGATAGCGATGACAGGATCATGCGCGGGCAGTGCTTGAAGTGAATTTAGCCTCCCTCCTTCCCCAGCCAGAGAAGCAGTTCTGGCAATTGAATCTCCCCTCTCGTAGGGTATAGCCACAGGCTCAGCAGAGTTGACCAATACACCCCTGGAAATCTTCTTTTATGTACTTCTGTATTCTTCCCCTTTGATAAACAAACAATGCTGTTCTGTCTGGGAAAGTGCTGTATCTGGGAAGTCTATTTCCGAATAGGAATAAAAATTCATTTTCACTAAAGGCTGTTATTGAACGGGGCACAGAATATCTCCAGCTAGGAAACTGTAACTTTAGCAAGGACTTTATTAGTATTTTGTTTGTTCTCACCAGGTCATGGACTACTCCTCTCCTTCCTTGCCAAGGGACCACCGCCTCCCTTCGCCTTGCTGCACATGCAGCAGCATCACTAAAACCTTGTGGCCCATCACTCACAGAAAGCTGTGTTGTGTCAACCTGTCTGCACCAAGAGATAGTGGTATGTACCTTCCCCATTGCTTTAGGAGGAGACGATTCTTATTTGCTTCTCATTTTAGTTGATTAAAACTCACTGAATTAATTACCTGTGCTGAGCACCTGTCAACTTGCAACAAAATGAATTTTAACATCCTAATTTATTCACTATTTCTTCAAGCTTCTGAAATTAAGTCAGCTCTGTAACTCTAACCTCCTCTTCCTCCCATGGCTGTTGTTCTCAGGTCCCCATATTTAATTCTAATTACAAGTGGGGGAAGGGAGCTTTTCTCTCCTCAGAATGCACAATTTCATGAGCTTTAATTGAGCCTCAAGTGTTCAGCTACCTTGAATATCTCATTAAGACCATTCATCCCTTTTTAATAAACAATATACTATTGAAAGTAAGAGCACACATCAGGTATCAAATTATTTCCTTCTTTTATTCGTGTAAGACACCCACTCCAAATAAGGGAGAAGCACAGCTGAGAAATGTAAAAAACAGTGGAAATTCAAAGTTACTTATTCTAGCCATCAATATCTTTAATGTAATAATGGTGACTAATAAAGAGAACATTTAACCATTTTTATGGCCTACAAAAAGTAGGTCATAAATACAACCTCAAAATAATAATGTATTATATTTTTTGGAGCACTTTGTTGTTGATTTATTTATTTTTTTTAATAGAGCAGTGTTCTTTGTAATAGCAATGTGAACTGATTTTCCACACAAAGACAAAGAGGGTTAAGTAAGGATACCTGATTTGTCTTCTTCCCCTGAAACAAGTTCTTTTTCTTTCAACAAATTAGTTGCCTCTCTATGGGGTTTGATAAATACTATAAGAATCAAAGCTACTGGAAAATAGACATGAAAAATGAAATCTGTATTGGTGATAGCAAAATGAATAGGGCTAAAATCCACTTAACTGGATTGTGTCATAAGTAGAAAAGAAAACTAGCAGAAAATAATTTAAATAATAAAATTCCTTGGAGATTAAAAAAAATATCTTGCCCTTGACTTAGATAAGCCTGAGATAAATTATATGAGTGCTAATTTTATTCTTATGAACTTCTGACCATGTACTGAATACACAGACAAAGAGCACTTAAAGACCACAAAAAAGAATAAATGAAACAAAGAACAAACAAAACAGAGAGAATGCAAAGGACATAGCAAAGAGCAGATAGATAATTCTATGTCAAAACTGGTATATTTTATTGTCTTTTTGTAACTCGCAACTATAAAACAGTTTATATTTTCCTTCTTTGAAAAAAAAATATAAATTAACAAAGGAAAGTATTGCTTATTAACCTTTACTTCATTTTTTATGATTATTTTTAAACTGATTTGCATAATACAGCACCTTTGTCTAAGGAATGGCAGACACTGTCAGAATACAGGGATACAGTATACTGGTCAGATAATACTGAATTCTAGATGAAATAGTAATTTCTAGAGTAAACTGCCATGAAATAGTAGGTGGACTTTCAGAGGCTGTGAAACAAAGAAATATGGGCTTGCATCTCAGGAGTTTTTCGCTGGAAGGGGGACAGATTTTCAATGACAAAATAAATATGGCAAGAAAGGCTGTCTCTTCAACTCCAAACATATTTGAAACTGTTGGATCTGAAATGCCTGAGAAATCATAGCTGTAGACTTTCAGGATCATTAACATTACTGGCACCGTAAAGCTTTGAAGGTACCATTTAATTTAAAAAATCACATGTTCTTTTCTGTTGCCAGACTTGAATACAGTTAACACCACTTGTTCAAGCAAAGAATTCAGGAAATTTGATACCCATATTGAAAAGAGCACTATAGTGGAAGGAATTGTTCTAAAATAATGTTATTCATATTTTAAACCAACAGCTATGAAAGTATATACTTTAATTAACTTATAGACAAAGTTTTAGATCTTCTAAAAACCTCTGATATCCTTAAAAGTTGAAGGCTTAAGTAGTTTAACTTCATTATATTGTGTGCTGATATCTGACATGATAACCCAAAATAATTAGCATTTGACTTCATGTAAAGAGATATGCACAGTTAATTATTATACTGAAGGTTTCTGTAGGCAGTACAAGACAATGTGAAGGTAGCCCTTACTTGGATTTTAAGAGCAAGCTAATTTTTCAGTGCAATAGCAATGGGTTTTGAGTAGTTATGTGATCTCCCCCAAAAAGATAATGAGTGTTAACTAAGGACATACATTTTTTTTTCTCCTACTCAATCATTTTGTTTGCCCACAACAAGCCAGATGCTTTTCTAGGTTCTAATAAATAGCTCATAAGCTGGCTGTAAATTCTTTTGGTTTACTTTACAAATACAGTCTCAGAAATTTCATCTGTATCAGCACTGCAATGCCACAGTAAGGTATTTTTAGTATGAAGTTTTGATTTATATATTCTTTTGTATCATGTACAAATTATCACAACAGTTGTTAAACTTTGGGGTCACTGAATGTGCGAGTCTCAAGGTGCAGTATCAATTGTTCAGCTATTTTAAGTTTTTTGTGTCTGTCATGTCTTTTCTCTTCTGGAGTCTGTCCTCTTATCTGACAGTATAACCCCAGTGATCCTGATGCAATGCTGTAAGTGTGACTGAAAGAAAACATAAAACTTCAAGTTTTCTCCACATTTGCACTTTCCAGACACACTTTAAATATGTGTCTTCTTATTTTCACCTAAAGTTTCTCTAAATGCTTTACGATTTAGATTGCTTTAGATTCAGTTCCTGCTCCTCTTTTTCTGATGTTTACTCAAAGGTATTTCTGAAAATTACCTCTGATTCATTCACAATCTTTAATGACACTTTCTTATGAAGATCAGTCAGAATGTCCCCCATTTTTTCCCAGGTGCAGAGTCCAGCAATAGAGGTGCCGTTCATACCTGATCCATTAAAAGTATAGGGACCCTTCTTTTTAGCTTCTGCTCTTTGCAGTTACTTTTCTTCAAAGTTCTCCTTTGCATTTAGATTTGATACCATATAGTTGTACTTTGGCATCCCTCAGTTACGTCTATAAAGAACTGCTGTTTTTTATCTGCTGCCCACTATTATTCTCCAGACGTTATAATGCACATCGTATAAAATCATTCTATCCACTAGATATGAAGGGGTAGGCTGCTGGTTTTTGGGATGGAAAAGAATTAAGGAAAGTTGCTTGCTGCATATGCAAACTTTCCTTGCTCTGTTGTATGGCAGGATCTGTCTATGCTAGTGAAAGTAAAAGCACCCTCTTTGCACTGACATGTGATCCGTGATGCTAAATTTTTAGTGAATTCCTTGGGCCAAAAAATGCTCACCCTGCCCAGGCTCACGCACAGACTGAAGGAGAGCCTGGGCCAGGAGCCCTGCCTGAGGGTCAGCTTGCCACAGCTGCCCTCCTGCCCTGGAGGACTTGCTTGTGATGGATGCAAGCCGTGTTGTGCTATTTTGCCTCGGGGCTATAGAAATATTTGTGGCTCATTTTGGTTAGTGGTTGGGATAGAGGTAAGAACTCCAGCTGGATAATTCCTTATATGCTCAGCTATTTCTAACATAGGAGACGGTAAAATTAATTCTGTGGTGTTTACAGCATTCTCTGGAGATTTTCAGTGCAATGCACAGATTTGTAATGTGTTAAGTCAGAATTGCTTTCTTGGTGGCATGCCTACTGTAAATTGAAAGCCAGTAGGAAGACAGTTCTCATATAGTTACCTTATACTCATTTTAGTCTTCCTCCTGGTTTGAATTGTTATTGCTAGGTTATATTCCAGCAAATGAGCTCAGCACAAGCAACATCACAGAACAGGATACTCAGAGACAATTTGATTTCTTCAATTACAAAAAGTGGCAAGGGAAGCTTTTCCCTTCTTGCCTTTGTGCTGTGAACAGAATATATATAACAGTATATATGTATATAGCAGTATATACAGAAATGCATATATTTCTGGGCAGGCAGGAAATGAAGGAATAGGATCCTCTAATTGTTTACAGGATTAATTCAAAGTCAGTGGAAAGACTTCCATTAATTTAAGTGGGCCTTATATTGAGTATCAAACCTGTAGAATAAGGTATGTAGGGTGCATGAGCAGAGGCTTATGATCTTGCTTTTTATCCTAAATGTTTTAAATGTTTACAAAGTATTGGATGAATATTTTTCTGGTAAGTATGGCCTACTTCATTTCATAAATTTATGCTGTTGGCTTTGATGTTAAACACTTTAAACAAGGTAAATGTCAACTCTGTCAGGACAAAATAACCCAGTATTTTAACTATGTCCTCACATGAATATGTTGTGAAGTTTATGAAGCTCAGAACAACAGGTTTTCAGGCAGATATAAAAGAAAATAAAAAGCTCTTTACAACTATGAAGCATAAAATCAATTTAAACCAAGTTTTTCAACTTCTCCCTCACTAATTAATCCCAAATTGGTATCACTGTATTGTAATAGTGATGCTTCACTGTGCCAGAGAGCACCCTTTCCTAGTTCTCTTCTTTTTCTTTTATTTGGTAATTTCTTTTTTCCTCAAAAGTCAACCCTTTTGAGTGTAAAGTGATCATGCTCACTTCAGGTGAAGAGGTGGAAATCTCTGTCATGCTTTGTTAGAACAGATTCAATACTGAGCTACTGAGGAATGACAATTAAAAAATTAAATTGAAGGTGATGCTATCCTGAAAAATTACTCTATTAAGAAAAAGCTTGGTGAGATTTTGCATTACGAAGTCTAAAAGATTTCTTATTTAAAGAGTAGATAAAATATAGATTTGTTTCTTGAATTGATGTGCAAGCAAAATCAACTTGGTGCCTGAAAACCATTGAAGAATTTAAGTTCTTATGTTCTTGCACTTCATTTACAGTAACAATATTACAGAAGCAGAATGGAAGGTGCAGTGTGAACATAAGGGTCTGGCTTGATATTGATGAAAGTGCAATTTGGCCTGAAAAGTCTCTGAAACTGGCTGTGACTCATAGGGGAAAAGAATATTCATTCTGGCTGCCAGAGTGGTTCTACTGGGCTGTCAGAAACAATTCTATTTGCTTAGGAGCTATGCAAATTAAGGTGGAGACTGTGGATAAATAATAAACAAGCTTCACTGATTTTATTACACTTTGGTTTACAGGATAGTTGTTTTTAGGAACTATTTTTAGACTCTGAAAATGCCATATTGGTTTAATTTTAAAATATGGAATGTTCAGTGTGCTCTTAAATGAAGACAAATGCTCTTGGCAGCTTTGAAGAGATATAATAATGACACAACTCTATTAACAATGAAGCAAAAGCTGTTTGGCTATATCATACAACAATGTGCTGTATGTTCATTTCAACTTATTACATAAAGACATCCAGATTTTTAGATGTCTCTTTGGGTTGTTGCAAGTAGAAATATTTGGTTGCATTAACATACTAATGGTTGTACTGGTTTGGAGAAGAATGAAGGATACAACAGCCAACAGTTAATTAGAGTGATGAGCCACCTGTGCTACAGTGTTCCAGAGGTCCTGAGTCTTCCTAACTTTAATTTATTTAAAAGTTCACTGTGGGGGCTGCATGAGTAGCTAGGGGCAATGAGCCAGGATTGATAATGAAGGGGTGGCTGAGCTAAGCACAAAGGTTACACATGAGTCAGCAATGATTGCAGCTAAAGAAAGGAGTAGTTCAGAGCACAGTTGAGAGGGAGCTCCCTATGGAGTTCTGAGGAAAAGAGGAGGTGCCTGGGCACTGACAAAGGCAAGGAATTGAAGGACCTTCTTTGAAGAGATGGCATAACATAGGAGGGTAACAGAATGGATGCTCAAGACAGTGGAGCCTGGTATGTAAGACTTCAAATTCTTGTAACATGATCCAAGTACAGCCAGTGCAAACTGATGTCCTAATAGAAATATTACCAGGAAAAAGCCCTTACTGGGTAGATAGAAAATAATGCCTTGTGTTGCCTCTCAGTGCTACATGGGTAAAAACCTGTCATCAAAGAACTTTTTCTATTAGGAAAATGTGATTGTCACTTCAGTATCTCTACTCTTAAATCAGATCGTTTGCTTTATTTTAGATATTGATCTCATTTGCTAACAATAAAACTGCTGTAATTTTAGGGAGTTTCCACAGCAATCAAAATGATGACTAGAACAAGAAGTTCAACAACAAAGCCTGCAGTTGCCTTTCACTTAGTCTGACTGTGATGATTACAATCGCCATATGAAAACAGTCCATCTTCTTGTCTGGGATATTGATGTCATCAACTATTCCTTGTCTGCATAACTGTAAGAGTTCCATCCCTTTACACAATTGACTGAAAGCATTGGTTCCATCCCTTCATACAATTGACTGAAAGCACTGAAGCAATATCTTTGCAATGCTATTACAAGATTGTCATATGTCAGCTACCCTTACTCTTTTTCTTTTTAAATTACAGTTCTATACATAAGTCTTAAGAGTCTTTATATAAGAATGGTAACAGGAAAAGGATGATTTTGCCCCCAAGAGCACCCTCAGTTTTAAGGATGCCTAGTTTTCTTCAAAGGAGAGTGTCATTTAGGATTAGCAATATGAAGACAGTGAGAAATGGTCCCTTTTGAGAGAAGAAATTTAAATCTGAAATAGAAATAATCCAGGGAAGGAAGATAGTATCTACATTATTGTGGTCATCCAAAGTCTTCTCATACCACATAACTTCAGTTTATTTTTCCAAAATAACTGATAATTTTTTTTTTAAGATACATTATGGCTACATATATTTGTGCTTGCAGATCAAATGGGTTAGAAAGCATTCACTCATCCTGCGGCCAGCTGGAATGACACAGTAAATGTCTATATTAGTAAATTTTTCTGTGCTCCAAAATAAGGTGGCCATATTCAAACAGCCTGCTGTCACTGGTCCCTTGCCAGTTCTAACTATCCCAAACTCAGGGCATTGACTGGGATAATGCTAGTTAGTGTGGGACAAAATTGTGCCAAGAGGCATGCTAATGCTTCCAGAGTATGGATGACTTCATGCCAATGCTTGAGGTCATGCCCACCTACAGAGACACGTAGAACAGTTTGGCTTTGTTCTCTCATCCAATAAAACATGTGGTGGTTTTGAGCAAATGTGGTGGGCTGACCTTGGCCAGCAGCTAAGCACCCACACAGTCACTTGCTCACTCCCCCCAGCAAGATGGGGGAGAGAATCGGAAGAGCAAAAGTGAGAAAAACTGGTGGGATCGAGATAAAGACAATTTAATAAATGAAGGAAAAAAAGCCTTCACCAAGTGATGCAAAGGCAATGACTCACCACCTCCCACCAGCAGACTGTTGCCCAGCCAGTCTCCAAGCAACAGCTACTTTTGAAAGACCACTGCCACTTGTATTGCTGAGCACGTTGTCATATGGTACGGGAGAGCATTTTGGTCAGCTGGGGTCAGCTGTCCCAGCTGTGTCCCCTCCCATCGTCTTGCACACCCCCAACTTCCTTGCCGGCAGGGCAGCTGAGAAATTAAGAAGGTCTTGACGCTGTGTAAGCGCTGCTCAGCAATAGCTGAAACATCAGCATGTTAGCAACGCGGTTTTAATTAGAAACCCAAACCACAGCACCACAGAGGATCCTGTAAAGAAAATAAACTCCATCCCAGCCAGACCCAGCACAGGAACCTAACACAGAACCCAAATGGAGTATCTGTGTGTGGGGGTGACCACACATGCCTATGAAGAGAGGACAACAGAGGCTTTTGAGTCAAGCGGTGTTCATAGACCACGTATGTAGACATACACAAACAGACAGGTACTTTTAAAAAAATGAATTTAAGTGCATCTGAAAGTTGTTAATGGGATACATATGTGTACACATGTGGTTTACCAGTGGGTTTTACTGTTTCATTTAATTGAAAACCTAATTTTTTTTTTCAGAAATATGTACTCTTTCCCTGTAACCTTAGAATCAGAGCACACGTTGTCACACTAGAAAAGCAAGTGGAGGAAAAGAGAGCCTTGGATGGCTTATGCATTGCAAAGCAGTATTTTCAGCAGATTAAAGACAGAGGAGATTGCTTTACATCTCTATATCAGAGCATGTCTACCTGTGTACCTGAGAGTGAACACAGAGTGAGGGGAGCAGGACAGAATCTCCAATTTGGGCAACTGACAGTGCTCTAGTTCATGTACAGCACAGTCAATACAAGCTTATTATACAATAGCATCATGAATCACATTAATTCCTCTTATGGTTATGATATTAATTTATAATGCCTTTAATGCACTAGCCATAGGTTGTTTCAGAGGCCATCCATCTCTTTCTTCACTTCATGCAGAGATCCATGTAATGCTGATGAAACTGCCTCATCTACAGGATGAAATTTCAGCTGGAAGACGTTCCTAACAGAGGGCTCTATTTTATGGAAAACATAGTTAAAAAAAGATAGGCTATAAATTTAAAGTACCTTTAAATACAGGAAAGGGAAAGCATTGGGTAATTATGTGTTTCTTATGATATTAATGAAATCTCAGTGACTTTCACATAGAAGAAAGATTGTATAGCAATGGATGCCTGGGCACATTTTGGAAATCAAAGGAGGCAGTTCCTCAAGATACATTGCATCTCTGTCTGACCTTCAGTTCTGGTCATTGTATACCATGGTGTTGTGATTTAACCACAACCAACAACTAAATACCACACAGCTGCTTGCTCACTTCCCCACCTCCTCAGCAGGATGGGGAGAAGATTTGTGAAAAAGATAAAACTCGTGGGTTGAGGTAAGAACAACTTAGTAATTGGAAAAAAAAACAAACCCCAAACAAAACCACGATAGCAACAATAATAACAACAACTGTAATGAAAAGGAGAGAGATGGAGAGAGAAATAAAACCCAAAAGGAGAAGAACAAGTGATGCACAATACAATTGCTCACAGCCCTCTGACCTATGCCCAGCCAGTCCCTGAGCAGCAATCTTCAGCCCCTGGCCAATTCCTCCCAGTTTATACAGTCAGCATGATGTTCTGTGCTATGGAATATCCCTTTGGCTATCTCAGGTCAGCTGTCCTGGCCCTGCTTCCTCCCAGATTCTGTGCACCTTCTCACTGGCAGAGCATGGAAAACTTGAAAAGTCCTTGATTTAGAGTGAGCATTTCTTAGCAACAACATCAGTGTGTTATCAACATTAATCTCATACTAAATCCAAAACACAGCACTGCACCAGCTACTGAGAAGAAAACTAATTCTACCCCAGCTGAAACCAGGACATGTGGCTGCTGGCATGGTGGATAATTTGATAATTTATGAAACTTGAAAGAAAAAAGCAACCAGAGAGGAGGTGGTGTTCACACATGTATATGGAAGATTGACTAAGAACAGGAAAGACAACAATAGGTTAAAAAGTCAACTTCTCCACTCAGTTAATATTTTGACATTAGTTTCCATTCATTGCTTGCATAAGAAAGCAAAATGTCAAGGTTCCCTTTCTTATAAAAGGTGAAATCACTTATGCTGCTTATACCTTTGCATTGTCTTCTAGCAAGGAGGAAATTCTGTGAGGTATCACCTTTATTCAGTTCTTTTTGTCTGCTATGTTAAACCAGCAGGATAAAAAGTTTGAAGTAATGACAAAATAATATTTATGACAAAAAAGTGTGGAATGATTCACAATGATTCTTTTAGCATGATTATAAAAATTTATAAAGTTGTAATTATTAGACAGGAACATTATAACAATCTGTGTGTTTTAAAGGAGCAAAGAATGAAATGGTCTTGTAGAGGGATCAGATGCAGCAGGAGGAATTATAACTAGTAAAAGCTCCTCTATCACATTACTTCAAGCCAGATTTCTTGATTAAGGTGAATAGAAGTCTTTTTATTGGCCCTGGATTTCTTGCCTCTATTCCACTTCCCTGTTTCTTCTCCTGAAGCCACAGAAAAGTTTGGCTGAGTTAGTTCATACTTGGGATGTAAGGTGAAGTGAATCTACTCCTGTCAACAGAGTCTGAAGGCAGAGCTGGGGTATCATTAGTATTTGGAATAGCACCGATTCCTCACAGATACCAGCGAGTACAAGTTTCTTCTTCCTGTAGGCTTTAAATATAGTCTTTTTATGGGAGTCACTATAAGGAGTCTTTTTAGGACCTTAAAGCTCTCTGCAAGGCCTCATATCTACTGGTTTCACCTTTGCTTAACTCCCAGGGACTCTGCAAACATGAACCTCCTGCTGGAGAAAAAAGGGGTTTCCAAATGAGGAAGGAAACATTTTCTGGAGGGACACTGGAAAGAATGCACAGAGATTTCAGCAAGATAAACTATAGAGAGAACTAGCGCCTAGCAACATGATAGCTTTCTCCAGGCGGGCTTTAGCTATGCTCTTAGATAATGCTTGCCAGGGAATTTGAAGAGCTTCTCATTAAAGATGCCTACAGCAATAGAAGATTTAGTATCTCAAAGTTTGTTATTTCAGGGAGAAGAAGGGAACCAGAAAGTCTGCACAATCAGTTTGATGAAGGTCGTGTTAATTTCTGCACTGTGAGCATACAAGCAGCAACAAGAGGAAGCAGGCAGTGTACAAAGTCCCCATTATGAACACTTGTTTAAAATACACTTTATTCTTCTATCTGTATTTTTCATATCAAAGAAGATGCTCTGAGAATCCCATATTTATCTGGGCTATTTAATCATCTGCTCCACTCATAACAGAACAGTGGCCACTTGTACATGCATAGGAAAGATATTAGCGCTTTGTAAGGTGATTTGTATTCCCTAACGACGTGTATGAGATCATTGTATGAATGAACATATATTTTACCAAAGAGAGGATGGACTTGAATAAAACTACATCTTTACTGCCTTTAGTTCAGTGTTTTGAATAGTACATGCTCTGTGCCTGACTCAGACTGCAGTGCCCTTGAGAGAGCAGCCCCCGGTGCTCTCCCTCGGTGTTGGGACAGAGCCGAACATGACAGGACACCTGATAAAGACGATTGCTAATAATGCAATTGCTCAGGGTGATCCCTTGACAGAAGTTTAATTCCAGTAGTGTTTTTACCCTAGGAGGTTTCACATAGCTTTGGGGATAAATACAGCAGTGAAAACCAAGCAGGAGAAGAGCAAATGCATTTCTTGAAGGCTTGGTTTATATGTTAGTAAAAGGGCAAACAGAACTGCTCAGTTTACAAAACTGCTAATTTATCTTCACCCTACATATCAGGAGGACTGATTTTGCAGTGCTACTTACCCAAATCTATCATTGTTTAATAAATTACTCATGTGTTTCTGACTGCCTTTTGTCATTGATTTTAGCTCTAGCCAGCTTTAAGTGTGTTGCTATTTCCTGGTTCTTTCCTTCATTAATATTACCTTCTCAATCCACACTAGGCACATATTTTCTGAAGATAAATTGTTTTCAACCCTTAAAGGTGGTAATGCTGTGATGGCTTTATGGTAAGTACATGCCACTAATTACTTCAGAACTACTGTTGAATCAACTTCATCCAATGAGGCAGATATTTTGTGGCTTCCCCCTTCCCTCCCCCCATAAACAACTTTGCTATTTTTAGCCATTAACAATATTTGTAAAGAATATTTTTTACTATTTGATTCCACATTTAGTTGGTGAATTGTAAGACAGCGTTCTGTCTAAATGTGGCACAAAAGCACTGGTTGATATTACTAATGTATCTTTTTTTAAAAAAAAACTTTTCTGGTGAGAACACTCATTCTAATTACTCAATTGATCTCATAAACTATCAGCATATACATTTCTAAACTTCCTCTTACAGTTTCGTATTCTAAATCACAAACCATCTAATATTAAATTTTCAATTAAAGAAATTGCAGAGTTTATAATATTTGTAAGAAAATTGCTGGTGCTTAAAAATATAAGTACATTCTGATGAAACTGAAATGACACTTTGGCTTGTATCACGGCACTCTGGTTTTTGCATGAAACAGCCAACAGGATGCAGCCGATCATCTGCAATTTTGTTTGAGTGTTGGATACACATGAATCATCCTCATCTGTGGTGCTTTTTAAAATCTCCTTCCAGTTATTGTGAGGGACTGTAAAGACAAACAACTCTGCTCAGGATACAAATAATGTGATTTGCATTCAAATAAAATTTTAAATGTTAGAACTAGGATGCTCGATATTTTTTCTTTTTTTTTTTAATTTTATTTTTATGTTCTTGATACATCACAGAATTGAAATATGGAACTCACTGCTTTAGGATTTGAAGGTAGCCAAAGAGATAAATGTGTTTAAAATGGATTACAGAATAGGCTAACTGCTGGATGCTTTGGATGCAGTTCTGGCTCAGAAAATCTTTAAATTGCTGACTGCAAAAAGTTGGGAATGTGCATCAGAGATAGGATCATTCATTCCCTGTTCCTATACACTTTCCTATGTATCTGGTTCATGTCGACAGCATAGTGAACAAGACAGATCACTGAGCTGATCCGATACTGCTGTTCTTATGATCTAAAGCTGGCAGGTAGCAAAATTATATCAGATAATTTAAAAAATCAGGTCAAATCATGAGGGATAAGAATTCTGCCAGTGTAAAGAAAACCCCTTTCATCCACAGAGTTCTGAAGAACAGGCACTCCTCTGCTGCTCTGTTTACACAAAGGTTCAAGGTCCTCAGTAAAACTCTTCTGTGCAGGCAGCCCAGACCAGCACCAGCTGCTTTCACTCCTATACTGCCCAGGAATATCATCCCCATTTAGCCATCACTCTTCAATCTTACCTTTTTCTCCTCCAATAAAACCCCGTAAGTTTCCCACCTACTGTTCTTACATGAAATACTTTGATTTAATACAAATGAAAAAGATTTTATAAAAACAAATTTCCTTTGCTTTTATACATGCATGGTTTGTTTTTCTCTGTGAATTTAATGGCCTTTTGAGGCAGGTGGTTTCGTGGTTCTCAGGGTACAGTCCTGTTTCCCCCTTGTTTGTATGCTCTTTTTGTACAGCAACAGAAGGGAGAGGCAAGGATATAATGAGCCAGAAATGTAAACCTTCTGAGTTAGGAGAGCTTAGGTATAAAATGTAGCATCAGAAACCACTTTTTAAGGTACTGAAGCCTTGCAAATCTGCTACTACAGTCAGTGAAACTGCTAGCTGGCTGGCTGACCTTGGATTATTTTTTTCTTTTCTTGTCTGTACTTGCCTCTCCCCAACTATAAAACAGTAATGATGACACACACACCACTCTCATAAAACATTCAGACTTGACGAGGAAAAATTATATACCTATGCGTATTTGGAGTAATTTGATTTCAAGTTGAATGTATCTTGCTTTTTTCCAGGTAAATTTTTCTCAAAGAAAGAAGTTTAGTAGAATGTCTTTACAATATCTGTTAAAGGGAAAGGTCAAGTATAAAGCTAACAACCACCTACTCTTCCAAACTCAACAGATGTGTATATGTGGACATTATGTTTTATCTTTCTATCAATATCTGTCACTCAAGAGAATAATGCAAGAAGGGGGAAAGAGAGACAGAGATTTTAAAAAAATCTAAATAGACTAAAAAATGTTGCCATAGAGACTGATTCAGACACTATAAAAATAGCTTTATGTATTGTTGATACCATTATTTTGCTTTCTGGTACTCTACCTGACTGAAGCAGAAGGCCTCAGCAAGATGCCCAGAATCATCAAAAGCAAAGTAGCAATTCCATGGAGGATCTCCCAGATTATTTTGAATCCATGGCTATGTGCACATTTGGTTTAAATTACTTGTTTCAAAATCTAGTAACATAGCTCCTGGAAGCCAGGCCAAGAAAACTGAGTCTTTACAGCTGTTTTGCTGTGTAGCAGCTTCCTGGCAATTATATACATTCTCTTCTTTTAAAATGAAAAATAGTAAAATCGCTCTCCTGTCCCTTCATTTTTAGGGACAAAGTTACTGTGCTCTTATTTTAAAATTATTTTGTGTGTGTGTCTTTTTTTTTTTTTTTCTTTTTTCTTTTTTTTTTCCCCTGAGTTGAAAAATAAGTAACATTCTTGAAAATGCTGGCTGGATATACATATCTCTTATAGTCTTATTACACATTTGTAACCAGTAAAAACTATGTGGGGTGCTATTTAGTTTTCTTTTAACAACGGGAGTTTAACAAATTGATGAACAGGACATGCATTTTGAATTAATTTTCTGTTAACAGAAATACTGTGTTTTCCACCTAACTTTGATACAAGAATCATTGTCCAGTCTTTCTTGTATGTGCTAGACACAACTCTTAGAATTCTACCTTTTAAACTGTATTTCTTTTTATTTCATTTGTAAAATAAGAAGTTTTTAGGAAAGGAATACTTCAGTCTCTGAAATAGACATCTTCAGAAAAACAGTTCTTGTACAAATGAAAAGGAGTAGGGTTATATATGTCTGTAATAAAAAAGCACAACTGAAACTTATTGCTGCACTGCTTCCCACTCTTTTTGTGGCTTAACCCCATTAAAAGGATCATGTGAGCCTTGCACTCGTTTAGTTTATCCTAGCCATTGGACTGGTTCACCTTGTTCTAATCCTATTTTTCTAGTCCCTGGTTTGAAATTGATACGACAGGCATATTTATACATCACTTCTTCCAGAGGTGAGGGATTTGAGACATTTATTTTGTTGCATTAGCAAAGCTGCTAGAATTAATGGAATTATATCTGCCAAAACACAGTGATAAATTTTAATGAAAAAATCTTCCTAGTGCAACTGGAACCGAATGGGCCAGATCTTTGCTCTCTGTGTGCCTTTTTGTACTGGCAAGGGAGTCGTTACCCATAGGAAATTCTAAAGCCATAGTACTGACAGACATTTCACCCCATCACTGCAATGTTGAGGTTTGGTCAAGTTAGGTTTGCAAGGCTGCTACAGCCCTTGCAGCTGGGTGTAGCTGGCTTTGAGGGCACAGCTCACCCTGATCAGCAGTCTTTGCCTGTTTCATTTGGGCAACAGATTTGTTTTGACTGATATTTCTGATGTTGGGAAATGTCAGTTTGGCCACCAGAAATGAGCTATGTCTTTTATATTCACAGCTGAAGCAGGGGGTTGGGCAGTAAGCTGTGCAGTTGTCCAGAGCAGAGGACTCCTAACCAAAGGTGGCAGAAGAGTGAAGTTAATAAGCAGAAAGAATATGCCCATTTGACGATTTTTCAGCTGAAGTTCAATATTAGGCATCTTGGTTTACATGGTTACCCACAGGGGTATGAGGAGTGGAAAGAATCATGCTGTCTAAAGCAGGAATAATGAAACAGAAACCTTGCAACACTGCTGCAGGGATGAATTGACAGGGAAAGAAGAAACCTCTGAAGGAAACTCAGCCCCATCTCTCTGTAGTAACGAAGCCAAGATTACAAATGGCTGTGTGATAAGGCATTGTGAGGGCCTTGCTCCGTCTAGAGGCTTCAGCAGCATCAGAGGCTTGTAGTATAGCTGGCAATATCAGGCAAGCGTTCTGATGTGTGCCACAGATGACATTGCTGACGACCCTATGTGTTCCTTCCCAGAATGACAGTGGAAGAAAAGGATACAACAAAATACAAGGGACTTTTCATATTAATAGGCCAGGCAGAAAGAATGCTAGATTTGATAAGGCCAAACTTATTGGAAGGTTCCAGGAGCCGGGGGGGGGGGGGGGGGGGGGGGGCGGGGGGGGGGGGCGGGGGGGGGCGAGAAAGAAGCAGCTTTTAGCTGCTGCAGTTCAGTCTTGCTGTACCCTGCAAATACAGCATGTTAAAAGCAGACACTATTAAAAGACTAGGTAGCTGATAGCATCAGAGATACTAGTTTGCTGGCACAGCTTTATTTAGATCCAGTTCTCACACTAGGAAAAGTGGGGTCTCATAAAGCCTTGAAAAATAGCAACATGGTCTACATGTTAGCAGTGTAAAAGGGATTTTATTGAGGAAGAAAAGAAAGTCACAGCTATGAAAGAATTAGCTGAAGCCCATCAGGGAAGTTGTGCATTTGTAAGGACACACAGACAAGAACATGTGCTGCCTGTAGCTGACTGGGCACTAATCTGAGTGCCAGTGGCCAAAGCATTATCGCAGTCAGATGTTAGTGCAGGTTCCTGGCAAATTCCACCTAGCAAAAGAATCTGTTTCATTGTACATCTGCATCAAAGCCCTTGTCAGGAAGCTGTGCAGGTAATGAATGTTGGTTGTGGATCTTCATCACCTGAACACCTCTAGAACAGTCATTCAGAACATCAAATTGCCAGTGTCTTTCTACTCTTAAACAGAAGTGGTTGTGGCTCAGAGATGATTTCATCTAGAGTTCTAAATATCCGAATATATGACAAGGGTATGTACATTTACAGCAGAGATGTTAGCAAATATGGTAGATTAATAAATGCAGATTTGAGGTCCAACAAGCTGATATCTATCTGAATGAGAATATGAATTGGGAAACTCATAAGCATGACATGAATAAACAGGAAATTCAGCCACTTTTAGACAAACCACTATTGTCCAGGGCATTTCTAATTTAAGATGATACCTGGCTATGGCAAATAGAGAAATTTTTTACAGACTACTAATTCTTACATTTATAAAGTCACATACATGACTCTAAGAAGACACAGGAAGATAAAAAAATATAAGAACCATTCTAAGGCATGTCATGGTTTTTTTACAGGGTCATTCTGTAACAACAGCAAAGGTGGGAACAGCTTCTTGTGGTCAGCATGCCATAGAAAAAAGCTTAAAGGAGACCAGACGATTATGACCGTATGAAAAGCCTTTACAGAATTTGATAATCTCAAGTGGAAAAGGAGACGTTAGAAGTTGATTTTTTTTTTTCTTCTTACATTTTAACATTGAAAAAGCCATAAACACTTGGTGGAATTTTTGGGTTCAAAATTCTTGCATGATATTTTACATTAGTCGTCAAGATTTTGACTAATATTTTTCAGCACTGAAAGCAAAGGCAAAGCCACTATCCATTGCTTAAACTAAGTAGCTACTGACAAAAGAAGAAACAGTTTTAAAGAAAGGTTTTCAGGTCTACATTGACCTTGTTCTGGGGAAAATTGCAGCATCTGACAGTTAATTTGAACAAATTAGAGATGAATAGGTAATGGGCTAGATTTGCCAGAAACCTGTCTGACTCTGCCAAAGAGGAAGGTATCATTGAAGTTAGCATCTAATAAACCTACTATATTATCGGAAGTACTGAACTGATTTGCATACAACTGATGGTCAGATTTTGCAGACATAGTCTAATCCATACTGTACTTCAGGCAGAGATCTCTTCCAAAATTTGAGTGACACCAGGATACAAGTAGTCAGTGCACCAAGAACAATAACCTGTGTGGTGGCTTGCCCTGATTAAGTGAGTTCAGACACTAGAATAAGGTGATGAAAGTAAGCAAATAAAAAATATACCTTACCAGATTCTAGAAAATTCTTTGACAAGTGGTATGTAGTTGTAGCACTTTTACTGTTGTTATTTCAGACCTTTTGGGGGTGGTTGTTGTTTCATTTTGGTTTGGTTTTGGTTTCTTTGGTTGGTTGGTTTTGGTTTTGTTTTATTTTTCTGAAGAAGAACACGTGACAGTTCCTGTAGCAGTGACTTCACTAGATCCATCGACTTGATTACAGTTTCAAAACCTCATCACACCATGTTATACCAAAACCAAGTCAATATTTGCAAAAGGCAGGTTATATCTATACTAGCTAACTAAGCAGGGCCAGGCTATGGGTCCAAGCACCTGGCAGGTGGTTATCCATGCTACTGAACTGCTAGCATGACCCCTGGTCTCTGCAAAGCAACACCCCCCTGTGCAATACCCATCACGTTCCACAGGCCAGCACAGGCCAACAAGCAGTATGGCTGCAGCCTGCCTCTTCTGGAAGGCATGCATTTGTATGAGTTGTCCTCAGGGCCAGAGAATGTATCCTGGCCCATTTAATTAATTATAGATGTATAGACAAAGCAATAGAGTTTCTGAAATCCTTGTAACAAAACACGGATCTCATCTCCTTTCTCTGAAAACATTCTGATTTATGCTTCCCTTACTGCCTCTAAGCCTAATTTGGAAGTAAAAATTGCAGAAGGGTTTCTATCATTTCTTTTTGCTCAAACATGTCTGGGTACCTATTATATGAAATAGTACTGCTGATCCCACTCGCCCCTGGCATTTGTGAAGTGGGAAAACTAATACTTCCCTCCAGAAGCACTCTCAGGACAAATAGAGTGTGGATGTGAAGCTCCCAGACACTGAATTATGAGAAATACATGTACCCTTGATTGAGGCTGAGGATTATATGGAATTTTAAGACAAAGACCTAATTAAATGCATTTCTTAATTATGACTAATATTTTTGTGGAGAAACAGAGAGTTTGCTTCCACAGACATTGTGGAAAGATGAAATAATTTATTTATATATTACATTTACATAATTTAGTAAATAGTTTTTATAGTAAAAGACTCGGATTCTTTTTCAGTTTTACAGATTCAGCGATACTAAAATTTCTACTTCTCCGCTTACTTCGACGTTGTGTTACCTGTGTGTGTTTCAACTAAAGCTGGAATCCTTTTATATTTTCTACTACTTGAACTTTTCTAGCCCTTCCATGCCTTAGCACTTATCTATACTCTTAATGAATAAGCACTAACTGCCTTTGCATACATTTTTTCTTTACACTTGCCTAATATGAATAAAAAGTGGGAGTCAATACTGTTGTTCTGGGTCTGTGGCACTTAGACCCTCTTTGCACAGGAAAAAATTGCTACATGGAGTCTCTGGCAGTAAAAAGTCAAGCCTTTTATTTCAGGCTTCCAAATAACTCTGTGTGAAATTATTCAGAGTGTAGTACTTTCAAGTAAAATGTTTTGGATGTCCACAATATATTTGGAAGATGGCCATAGTTTAATGTAAGTTTTTTTCACCCCTGCACAGTTGTGTGAGATTACTACAGAATTAAATAGGGGTTGGGAATATAGCAAAACCCAGAGTTTCAATTCTTGCAGTTTATTACCTTTCATAACTGCTGACACTAGACAAAATGTGTTAAGGTACTAGTACAAAAGCAATTGAACTGGGATACTATGCAAAGTGCTTTGACCTTTCCTATTAAAATATTAGGGATCAATTATTCTCTTTACACACTGCAGACAGAACAAAAAAGCTTATATGAAAGCAGGAAAAAAATAGGTCATCTAATAGGAAAAAGATTTTGGTAATGTAATACATTCCATGGGCAATTACAGAAGCATCAATATTCAAAAATAGACATTGTTTCTACAGGTAATAATTCAAGACTAATAAAGTCATTCCAGGTGCAATGTAACAGATAAGATGATGTCAAACAAAAAAATTGAAGTAGTGTTGTCAAAGTCTTTATGTAAGTAGTTGCATGTAAAACTGTCTTAAATTCTGCAGTATTCTCCTTGTTTGAAAGCAGTTCTCTATATTTGAAATGAATGCCTGGTATCAGTGACAACTCACCAAAAAGCAAGAGTAATCAAGTTAAAGGAGAGATGAGAAGACCAAGTCTGCATCCACAGGCTGAATTTTTTAACTGATATTGCTCTGCACCTCTAGATGCCGAAAGACCTTTAATAATTCAGTGTTGACTTTGGAAAATCTGATGTGCCCTCCTGAATTACACAGGTAAATCTGCATCTTTCTGGAGATGCCGTGTGTGTGGGGGGGTGTGAATATTACTTCTGGGTTTGCTACAGACTTGTTTCTCCATACTGGTGGATGGACCACAGCTGTGTCAGAAGGCTCTGTTACACAAGGAAAACAGGAACATTGTTTCTTCCTCTTCTGCATTAGTTAGTTTTGCTTGAACTCAGTTACTGGCCTAGAAACTTTGCATTTTAAATTAGATTATACCCTTTTAATGTGAAAGTTTCATCTACAGTTATTTAAAACATAACCCATTTAATAAAAATAAAGTGCAAGTTAGCTAACTCAACACTAAAAGGTACACTAATCAAGGCCACTTGGCTATTATTATTGGGGGGGTTTATGCAAATACTGTTCCACTGCTATTTCACCTGACATTTCTATCTCTTACGTCTAGAATTTTATATCCTCTATATTCTCCATTGTATATAGAAAGATATAGGCTTCCTTTGAAGACAATAAAAACTGATGTTTGGTTTTGGTGTACCTTTAGATACCTGTATGTTCTCAGGGGTTTAATTATGGTTTAAAGCGATAATATAATTCTATATGGTTTTTACATCAACATTAACTTTTATATTGAATTTTATGTTTTTTTCTATATTTTTAATTACCCTTCCTTTAATCTTTCTAGTTTTTATTTAACTTTTATTGTCGTATTCTTTCCTTTATTTCTGTTACAATTATCAATCTCCTCTGAATAGATACTTCAGTATTGCCACTCTCTTTTTTTCCTATATTATGCTTTTGGCCTCATTTGCCCCAGGCATACTCCTCTGTCATACAAAACCAACCTTAGTATGCACCGTGGAAATCTCAGAACCTTAATCAGTGAGGGAGACAGCACAGAAAGAGTGTATTTGGATGCTTATCTAACACTTCATTCTGGGAAGATGGATTTACAATTTATGTCCTATACAAAGAACTCATCTTGTACCATGCAGGATATATGAACACAAGCAATCCAGTCCTGCAATCATTAAAGATGGGAAATACCCTGTTACTTTAATATTCTGTCCAAAAAGCCGAAGGCTCGCATATTCTGCTGCTAGCTGCTACTTGTTTTATGTGTGTTATAGTATTCACTCCAAAATCAAGTTTCATGAATGATGGATAAACCATCATTGCACTGGGTGCCAAGTCAGCTGGTCAGTGTGTTGGGGCTTCTTCTGTTTTAATGGTCCACCCATTTTACTTTACATGCTCCCTGCTTTCACTTGAAATTCTGGAGTCTTTCTCCTCTGTTCTCTGTGAATACTGCTGTCATCATGCCACATTAGACTTCTTTCAATTATGATGATTATCTTGCTGCTTAAGTAGGAATTTAGGCTGCTTCTATTCATCTGGTTTTGGTGGTTTTCCAAGTATTGGCATGCCTTGTGGCTTAAATGCTAATATTGTGTGGTGTGGTGACATTGATCAAAAATAGGAAGAAAGCATAATGGTGACATGACCTTGCCTCAGAGTCAGAAAGATTGCATAAGATATTAGAAAACTGCACAGGTATAAATGGACTTTTGCTTAATCAATTAATTATACTGTTCTGAGGTTAAATTGTTCCTCACTCTATTTGTGAAGGTTAATTGATAAATGTACACAAATGCAAGAAACAGGGTTTATTTTTTTTTTTTTTTTCCAAAAGAACTCCTTGTAGGACTCTTTAGTTATATAGAATTAGATGAAATGCATGAAGAGCTTTTTGGCCTTAACAATGCAATGTGTTTATATCTTATTTCTTTAAAAAAATCAAACCCCTTAAGTTTCCTTATTGATCAGAAGATTTTTTTATACAGCAAAGAGTCTACACAACATTTTGTAAGGAGCTTTTTAGAAAATTATGTAACTCATGCTGCAAGATAAATGGGCAAATAAGAAGTGAAAAAATCTAATACATCATATCATGCTCTGAACATAGCAACTTAGCGAAGCAAACATGGACAGACAGCAGTCTCTCCTTTTGCTTTGTACACAGAAAGGTAGTCTAATAGTGTTCAGAGTGTGTTGTACAAAAAAAGATACATACTGTTTCACACTGATCACATCTGTAAGATTTTGGGTTACTTCTACCTATGCTCTTCAGTTACAGCTACCAATCAACTGATGACTCTAAGAAAAAGTACTTAACATCGTAAAACTTCAGAGGCAGCTATGATCAAGTCATTAAAATACCGATTATGTCTTTTACAAGTGTATCGAACAAAAACATTGTCGTTATCCCCTCCTCCCTCACCCCGAAGGAAAAAAAAAGAAGACCCACATGTACTACTTAGTCCTTATAAATGATGAGCTATGAGGTTTACTTTCCTCTCACCAGATGAAAACTGAGCTAGGAAAGCCAGCCTGGGAAATCTTTTAATGATATAATTTCCAAAAGACCGTATTTTAAGTATTGAGTTTACCAGTTTTAACTTAGATGTTACTTATGTGAGTGATGTAATTTTTGGTAATGACAGAGATACAAGGGATATTACTTGTACAGCATATTGGGCAAACAGAGAGAAAATTGAGTCTGAATCTTGAAATGAAAAAGCTTGTACAATATTGTCAAGATAAGGACAAATGTTTTTATAAGCAGGGATTTGCAGGTATGAGAGAGAACTCAATATTCTCAGTATTGGCAGATGCTTCTCTCTGAGTGGCTGTCATTAGTCTGAAAGCGTGTAAAGATCAACTGTCATCCTCTACTTTGAAAAGGATGACTTTGGTATATGAAAGAAACAAGGCCAAGCTGATAGTGGGATCTCATCACTAAGCTATGTAATGTATAAATAAGATAATTTTGATTTAAAAAAGAATCTGTTAGTGCTTTAGGAAATTGTCAGTGCCTGGTGTTAGTTCAGAGAGATTTGCTGCAGAGAGATTCCTCTGCAACACTCATATGCATGGGAGCTCTCTTCTGTTACAAGAAGCCATCTTTACTAGTTGATCAAAGACAAAATTGAGAGAGACTATGGCTGTAAAAAAATTTGGCAGCAGTTGATGGTGTGTAATCAGGTGTAGCTGATAGGCTGCCAGTAGCTTGCTATGTATTCTTCTCTTAGACCAAGACACTGCTCATGGTTCAGGCACAACAGGCAGGAGTTTCAAACTCTCATTTACTAGCAGGCTAAGCCAATAGCTTTAAAAAGTTAGTGGTGCAGAATGAGCACTCTGATTGTATTTGGGTTTGGGGAGGCTCCCTCTCCCCTGGAGGCTTCATGGGCAGGTTGGCTCAGCAATACTGCTCCTCACCTAGTCTGCAACTGTGTGTCTTCAGTGAATATTTCACACCTGGGTCTCTTCTCAATGGGGAAGACTGGAAAGTGGGGGTTTTTTGGGCTTCAGCTTGAAAATGTGCTCTATTATAGCAGAGTAGTAGGAAAAATACTAGTAATAAATCCCCAAATCGGTATTTTCACAAATCTGTGTATGGTGTGTCTATACTCATCAGGACAGGTTACTAAATGAGTTTTCCGGGCTTGGCTTGACAGAGGATGAAGGCAGGAAAAAGCAGAGTGAGAGAAATTAGTGATGTACTAAAGTCATGCTGGTTGCATCATCTTGTAATTGTGTTTGGATGGGATGGAGGAGGAAGGTATCTCCTGCCATTGTAATGCTGAACTAAGGAAACAGAGACTTCTGCTTCGACAGAAGTGGATTATGGAAACTGTCATCGCACAAGTTCATTCTGAAATATTACCGTATTTGGTTCTGACATTGTTATCTTCAGGCCTTCTATTTTTATCAGTTAACTAGGTAAAAATTAATGACTTCTGTCCATTCTTGTGTTAGCCTATATGTTGGAAGGGATGAATGCAAATAAATACGTAAGTGTAATCTCAATTAATTGCTAGAGACTCAAGAAAGCTTTAAAGACTTGTAGAGGATTCTGGAGCCTGTCCTGAAAGGAACATGGTGCTACTGATCTGATTTAGTTATAAATGGCTGGGAAGATCTGCAGTAAAAGCAATATTCTTCCTACATCTTCAGTAGTTTATGCTCACACTTGCCTTCAAGATAATTTGAGAATAAACTTGACATTTATGGAAAACATTCAGAAAGTAACTGAATAATTTTGAGTTTGTGAAAGAGATACTTTCAGAGTTGTGCCCCCCTCTCCAATGTCAGAATGTTTTAATTTTCATTATTTTCATACCTGGAAGAGATATTGGAAACCTCAGAGAACATGATGATTGATATTTTTACTGATCAACTTAAAGTGAAGGGAATCTTGAAATTGACCTAGAAATATAGAACAGGAGATACAATACTGTGCTTCCTACAAGATGGTTTTCTGGTTTTATTTCTCTTTCACCACCCTGAATGATTTGAAACAAAAATTTAATACAACTTTTTTTTTTTTTTGTTAATTGCCCTTGCAAGAGGGTGACTTATTCTGCTGTGACCCCTGGGAGACTATCTGAGATACTGACTGAACCCCACTGGCTCGCCTTGGCAGGGAACTTGCTAGGTCTCTCCAGAGGAGGTTGGAAAGGCAGTTTTTCTCAGATATCTGAGAATGCAGCCAAAAAAAGGTAGGCAGAGTGAGCTGGCATTCATTGTTCATTTCTGTTTAACTTCCTGCTAATACAAATTTCCAGTAATGGGTGAATTCTGATCCAGAACAGCCTATGTTGACACTTTGAGGACCTTCTGTTCAGAATCTGAAATTATGACTGCTTTGAATATCTTTTTTGGGTTTTAAAGAATTTAAATTATATTTTCCAAATAGGTTAATTGTGTTCTCTAAGGCTTTAACTCTGCAGTTTCCATCAGTACTAAAAGGCACCATAAAACACACCATCATTTGTTCAGAGTTCAAACTCCAAATAAGATTACAAAAATGGTCTGACACATTAATGAGTTGCATGCTGGTTGTACCTGCACACTTCCATTTCTCTGCCTTGCACTATATTTTCAAAATATGAATGGCCCACACAGTACCCTGCCATGCATGCCCTCTGCACCCTTATGCAATTACAGGCCTTGCAAGTGTTTCCCAGCACTCTTCCAGGAAGGTGGAAAACGGGTACGTGTTTTCTCTTTTGCAAGATCCTGTCTTGCCTTAAGAAGCACAGACCAGCCTGGCCTTGGCCTGTGTATGTCTTGAAGTCAATGGAGTTAGCTTATTGCACACAAAGAGAAACTCTAACACTGTCTTTTTAATTCCCCTGGTCACTAGGCTCCTGTGAGTATTTAGCAGCCTTTACTTTACTATGTGTCTAGTAAATCTCAGATGTTCCAGGGCAGGTCTTCGCATGTGGTGACAGTGTACAGAGCACATTTCAGGCAGTGGTATGCAACAGACGCACACACCCCAAAGAATCTTATCAGTGCGGTAAGTTCACTGCTGGTCTAGACATGGCTGTTGTTGGAATATCCTGGGAACTGGTGTATTCCAGACAGGGCTGCAATCGGTCCCACCTGGATCCAGTCACTACTGGATGCGGGGCGAGGGAGGAATGCAGAATGATGTCTTGTTTTGTCGCTCTAGTCTCAGCCAGTAATGTTGTTGGCTTTGAGATTGGTCTTAAATTACCGCAACATTACTACACTGGGCTGAATGTTGAAATGATCCTCAGAGGGCTACTTGAAATAGCCTCCTGGCCATTTTATCACTGCAGCTTAAAGTTAGAGCACCGCACCATTTAAAAAAGAAACAAACAAATAAAAAAAACCCCTAACAAAACCCCATGAGCTGCCACAGTCAGTTACTAACCTAAAATTGTGAGATCAAAAGCAAAGTATGTAGACTGATGGAATGTTCTTTGTCAGATTAAATGAGATAAACCAAATCTGACACTAGTATAGACTGTCCCAATGCTGGCAAAGTTGATGGAAGTTGGCCTGCTCATTCCAATAAACTACTTTGGTCAGTGCCTTGTGGTGTTGCCTCATGGGGCCCTCATAGCACTGAAAATTGCTACATTTTAAATAATGGTGATCATATAAAAAAGCAGAAAATACATACTGCTGAAAACACATTGTCACCAAATGGTGCAGAAAACAGAACAGAGAAAAAATATTTACATTGGTTGGTAATAGTTGGTAAAATAAAAAACACATTAAGATTCAAGGCAATTAAGAAAAGGGTTTTTTAGTGGATTAAAATGTTGTCACAGGATTATGGTTCTCATTGACAGATATATTCTGAAGATATTTGCTTTCAAAAAAAGAAATATTAACCACCAGCAAAATATTTACACCATTAATTAATTTCTACTGTACAGAGGAATTAATCAATTAAAAAAAGAAACAAAACAGATTAATTGGTGCTGGGATTTGTAACGGTTTTGTGGAGTTGTAACAGTTAAAAAGCAATCTTTTAGTTGAAAAATCATGTTTTATCTGATTGGAACTCAAACGATGCTCACACCGTGTAAAAAGTGAAGAGGACTGACCTGAACTTGGAGAGGGCTCTCTGATGGTGATTTCCAAGCAGGTAGAAGTTCTAACTTTGCAATGGTGAGATGTAAACATCTCCTCAGTGCTTTCTCATTTTCAATGTAGTCATTGCTGACTTAGCACAGATATCCATGCAGAACTTTTTTTCAAATATCAACTTTTTTTACACTTTAAACAGTGGAGTTTAGCCATCTTATGTAAGGGCACAGATGGCATTACGTTTTATGGGTTTTCTGACTAAAAACTTCCATGTTACTGAGATAACACATTCTTACTTTGGATCTGGGCCTGAGATAATGTAGCTGGCTGAAACACTGCTTTATTCATATAAAAGATCCAGCTGGGATTTTAGACATCCATTGAATTAAATCAGTACCAATTAATGTGCCTAACATGAGAAAACACGTTTCTATTTAACATATTTTAATATATATAATACGGTCGTTTAATTTTTCTGTGTACGTCTATTGCTCTAAAATATATAGCTGTTTTTCAGGCTGGTCATAGTTGTAAATTCTCAACTTTAATGTTACTGCGCAAGACAGAAGTATTAAAAAGCCGTATTTTTAAAAAAAGTACATTAGTTACAGTTCACTTATGTATAGAGATATATCTACCATATAGAAGGCATGTGTACACATATTGAATAATCTGGCAAGAATTAAGATATAAATAATATTTTGTTTTCCTGATAAGTAAATAATTTGTTCTAATATCATACACACTGTAAACAGTTTAAAGTAAACTTCTAAAAACTTGACAGAGATCTTTCTCCTCTGTGTCTCCACATACATTCAAGAGTAGAACTATGAATAAAGTTCATAATAAAGTTCTGTTCCAAGTCAGCAAAAACCTAAACTCTAGAGAGCCTATTCTCTGTGCTGCTACTGCATTAACAATGGTATGCTCATTTAGCATTTAACAGACGATTGTACTTGACATTATGCACGAAAAGCTCTAATCATAAAAGCTTGAGTAATCTAAAACCCATCCCTGACAAGATTTCACTGCTGGAAGTCTAATTTCAAAATGTCAGCCAAGGCTGAGAAGCCATATATTGCATGCTCATTAAATGCAATAAATCCATCACAAACTTTTCAAAATCTGCTATAATCTTGCCTGCATCCCTGGAATGGGTGTGAGACCATACAAAAATGAAAAAATATTGCCTTTCATGCTATGTGATATATGAAAATGAGGTTTAATAAGGCTAACTGCTTTCATCTGCTTAAGTGTATAGTCTATAGCCAAGCTTTATCTTTCTGTGAATTAAATGATACTTTTCAACTATTTAAGTGACTGGAAATCTATAAGACCTCTGGCTTAAAATGCAGCTCTGAAAGTTCACATTTTCTAAGCATATTTCTTCACCTCACAGTATGTCATAAGTACATCACAAGGGAAAGAGTATAATGACAAAAAATTCAAGAAGAATCTGAATGTAGACAGCTTTATCAGCGTGACCTCTTCTTTTTCATTTAAATGAAACTTGACATTTTGGTTAAGAATCCAAACAAGTCTGACACATACGTTAAACATACCATTTCAGAGGTCGTATTTCGTTACATAATGTGTAGAGAAACCCGTGATAGAAGATAGCCCACTTAAGATGAGTGTGCAGACCAGTTGGCATGAAAAATGGGGCACGTACAATTAGTTCTGCCATGTGGCAGGAAGCAGTGCCTGATCCCACAGCATCCCTGGATGCACCACTTCATCACTGGGAGCACTGGGGCCATATGAGCTCTCCACTTCCACCATCTGCTGCACACAAGTCTTTGACCAAGGACCAGCCTACCTGTTGCTGAAGGAGTGCAGCTGATGTGTGTTAGGTAGGCTTGAAAATTCTCTAAACATATGATTACATCCTATTACAATCAACAGCACATTCCTGTTACTGAATGATAATTAATATCAACACCTTCATGCACAAATGCTTGCTACGTTATAATCTTTGTTTAAGAAGGTGTTTCTAACAGGCACTTTGGTTTCACACAGGATTAGAAGGGGAAAACATTTTTTAAAATTTCAATTATCTCAAGCCAGCATTTGAATTCCACAGATGTTGCTTTGTATAAATTAGTCCTGAGTTTTACTTTCCATTGGTTTCAGAAAAGCAGAAGACTTCTAACCATATTTTAACCTGGAGACCTGTAGCACAAAACTTGACAGTGGGAACTTACGACTTTGTCCCTTCTTCATCCAGAGCCTAGCTCCCAGATGGAAAAAAACTGCAGTGTTAGGCATTTTTTATTAGGAGGCTGGCTCTGTCACCGTAGGTTAGAGGTACTCCCTGGACACAGAACAGGTTAGGCCCTTCAGAGCTGTTACTTGGGGGAATATCTGGGTTTTGTATCATACACAGGATTGGGGGCAAGTAACATGCTGTACAGTTCAGCTCCACAGAGAGGGTGCATTTTAAAGAAAGTCTGAAAATATATTCTGGAAGTCTCGAGATTTAATTTAATTTCTCTTCTTTTCAAAACTAAAAGTATCTCCATTTAATTTCTGAATATACTGCAGTAACTTCAAGTTCTTGAGCCCTTCCACAAAGGGCAAAACCATGAAGCTACTAGAGCTGGCACAGAATTCTTGCTGACTTCAGTAAGCCTAGATTACTACATTTTGAATAATATTTCACACTTATCATGGGGGGGGGATACCCCATGGAAATGTACTTAATGTTTAAAATATAAATGATTTTAAAGGCAGTAGTCTATGCATCTGTAATATCTTCCACTACTTTAAGTTATGCTTCTACAATGTAAGTGGATTTGATGACTAGTGTGCTTGCATATTAGTATTTTCAAGGAAAGGGTAAGTTATTAGTGCTGCCTTATTAACAAAAGTCTCTGGTTAAATGCTAAATATCATCCTAAACCCTCTAGTTAGATTACGAAACAAATCAATTCTTTCTGCCTTAAAGGTAGAGAAGGTAGCGAAAAGCAGTCTAAGTCCTCCATGGCACACAAGCTTGTGCTTATAGCTTATGGCAAGATCAGTAACTGAGGAGCTGCAAAGTTAAAGTAAAATCAGTTTAATATTACATTGCAAATCCATACTAATTTTTCTGATCAAATATTAAGTTTTCTGCTGAGATGGAAGAATCTAGAGGCATAAAGAAAATGGCACAGTCACTCAAGAGAGCACAACCTGTCACTTCTTTTTGTAAAATGACTGGAACACCCACTGTCCCCTGGGAGCCTGTAGGCAAATCAACTCCACTAACTGCTTAAAAATGTTAACATGGCAGCCTTGTCAGTATTGTGATTGCTCACAGAAAAACTTAATAAAAAGAGTAATAAATTCAGCTGGATATAATGTCATGACTACTTAACATAAGACATGACTTGATTCTCAGCTCTCTGAAAAGCAACTGTATCATTGTGCAATATAAGATCCAATTCAAGCTGCTTGCTCATGGACCAGTAACACATTCACAGCTTCTTGTTGCCATAAAAGCTGCTGATACTTCCAGCAAATACTAAGATGCTACGAATGTGAGACAAGTGATACAGGCAATCACATGATGTATAGAACCAGATGTCAAATACACAGAAAAATATCCAATGCCCTTTTTCAGTAAAGACTTCACCTACTGCTGTCAGCCTCGTTAAAAGGCTAGACATTATTTTGAACTCTGAAATATTTCTGAAGTATGGCAGGCTTATTATTAATAGAATTGTTCAATAAATATTAACTTCCCTCAAATAAGACTAAAGGAATATATAAATAATATTGTGCATTGATACATATCATAATATTTGAATATTAAAAATATTTTGGATTTATGTTTATGAAAAAAAGAATATAGCCACTTTAATATTTAATATTTAATGAATGGTAGATTTAATCACTAATGGACTGTATTCTACTCTCATACATACTCAGAGATCCCACCTTAATCAAAGGATGTTGTGTATTTGAAAGTCAAAATTAATACATGACTGATTGGAAAATCCTGCACTTATCAGCATACACACAGGCACACGTGCACACTCACACACATACATACACAGAGAAATGCTGTATAGGACTTAATGGAGTTCTTTAGAATTTATTCCAAACTGCTTTTGAATTGTGTGTTTTCAAGAGATGCCTTGAATATTCTCCAAAAATCCAAAATAAAGATACAATGTTTTTTTAAGAATAATGGAAATACAGAACACTTACCATTTTGAATTAAATATACAGGACTTTTCCATAAGAGTGTTAAGTATGTGAACCATAAATTATTGTTCAGGAACAATGATTTAAAAACTAACGCATTCGCAGAGCTGGGTAATAATGATTACTTTAGTTTTTTTACAATACCACAATCATTACAACAAAAGGCCTATCTTAAAAGGAATTGATGCACAGGCCCCAGAGCTTTGGTGGGTCTCCAGAGTATTCACTTCAGAATTAGGGTCTAATTCAGTTGCAGGCACTATCATCTATCAAATTCTGTTGATTAAATGTCCTCTTTACTACAGCTATGTAACAAATGGTTAGACCTAATTTCAAATCCACTGTGCAACTCGGTATCTTGACAATTATCCCATCAGAAAAGATGTCTTAAAAAAAAAAAAAACCACAAAAACCAAACAACCAACCACAACAATAAAAGATAGGGATTGTTATATGTAAGGCAAAGAAGGGCATCCCATAAGTAACAAGGTTAATAATTTCTGACAAACATAAATTTTGCTTCTGTGTTGGATCTGCCACAACTAGTCTTTCATGACATTATCTAGAAGTATATGAAATTTGTGGTATGTCGTTATTTTGGCAGCCATACTCAATACAAAATGGTGTTCCTTAGCTAGGTTCTGTTAGAAACACCTCAGTCCTGTCGCAGCAGTATGTGTGAAACTCCTTGGGCCTTTCTCCACTCTGGTGCCACCACATACTGCTGAATAAATATCCATAATTTCCAAAGCACTGCAGGGTTTTAAGGATAATTTTGAAGTGCTGCAGGATTTTATGCTGCACAGCCCCCGTTATAATCCGGGGGCATTGTGCAGCTTAGAAAGCACTGTATGGAAAATCTGCCCCTAAATGAGAGTTGGGAAGGAATGAATCCCATATTTGGAATTAAAGAAACCAAAAGAACAGCACCCAATCTATTACTTTTTGAAAAGCAGCTAGAATAAATCAAGAGGGATATATTTGCCTTCATAATCGAGCTACTTTGTGCTGAGCACTTGATACAAAGCGATTGTAAACTAACTGCTTAACCAGGCAGCAAAGGGTTTATGGCCCGTTTGCATTTTGAAAGGAATGCAAAGGAACTGAATTAGAATTCAGGCTTGATTTTCACTGTTTTTAACTTTATCTGGTGACTCATACCTATGTGTGCTGATTGTGATGGTTTTCAAGTAGTTCTGCAGTTACACTATAGCTACCATTTTGCAAGGGTTTACTGGCTGCAGGTACCAGCTGATATACAGCCCAACCCCGTTTAATGTTTTTCATTCAACCATAGTTTAACATGGATTTTAAAAGGCAGATTTTAGTAAACATAGATACAGTGCTAGATACAGGGAAGTGACATGATGTTCTGAGCATCAATCTAATGTTCTCAATCTCTGACAACACAGAGATAAAAAAAGGCCTGATATCAGCCTGGAAGAAGGGTGTGTAATAAACAGTCTGTTTATTTATTTACTGAGTTCAGTTTTCTCTGTTTAAAAAGTTTAATTCTTTTAATGGATTAAAAACCCTCCAAATTTATAAAGGTAGACTTGATTTTTAAAAGGTAATATTAATCAGAAATAAATCGAAAAATTCCTGGCCTACATTTAAAGATGACAGAGTAGCTCAAGATACGGGTGAAGCATAGGAGATAGTGACGTTCAGCTTGGTAAAGGGAAAAAAAAAGCTACATAGCGTGGTTTCCTATAATAGCATAAAGCCACACAGGAACAGGGCAATTGCACGACAAAATGGTTTCTTGAAGAGACTTCAGAACAAGCCTTTAGATCACGGGGCTCTGTCACACCCATGCACAAGACAGTTTGTCAGTCCTGCTGTGTGTGTTGTGGGACTGTCAGAGTGTCAATGATGCACTAGATTGCTGTCTGGTTTAGGAGAACCCCTCCCAGCTAGGGCTACTGAATTTTGAGTGCAAGTCTAATTACCAATATGTAAAAAATACTATATATGCATAATTCTATAATATATAGACAGTAATATAATTTCTGGTCCCAAATCCCTTTTAGACTATAGTTCATTAACAAATCAAGCCCCAAAATATTTCTTCTTGAGAAGCACAGCAATGGAGAACTGCTTAAATGCAATGTATGCCCAACTGGTACATGGTGAGAGTCTTACTGTGCTATCACATCTCATAACTACACTTCCCTGTTTTTCAGTGTTCTATGATCAGAGCTACTGCATGCAAGTGTATAACTGAGCTTGAAATGTTCAGGATATGCTCCATGAGAAATGGAATTTAAGAATTTGAAGGCAACAGCAGAAGAGATGATAGCCATTACTAAAAGAGATTATCTGTCAAGAAGCTTGACAGTCAAGGCAGAGGAGAACTTAACAATGTGAAAAAGTGGTCAAGTGTAGAAGGACAAAACGAGCAGGAAGATCTCTGCCTCTTGGGAAGTGAAAGAGAGGCAGAAGAGAGGGGGCAGGGGAGAATGGAACAGAGAATAATTTTCTTCTTCTAACATGTAAATCCTTGAGGAAGTTGCTTCTGTCAGACTGCAGGTCAGACCACTGGGCAAACTCCAAGGGTCCAGGAACATGGTGGGTTCCTCTGTAAGAAATGACCTTGAAACAAAACCTGCCCAACTGGCCAGAGCCACTGAAGATTTGAATACTGTGGCTGGACGCTGCCTCTATTCCTTATGAGTTCCAGTGCCTTGCCAACACCAGAATATTGTTCTCCATGAAATTCAAACACTGAAGAAAACCCTACATGATTGGAAATTAAAGCCTGCATTTTGTAAGCTGTCTTCTGTATTTGAAAATGGAGAAGACCTGTGTAGAAATCTCTGAATTCCCAAATGTCGGCTTTGATCATAATATTGGATGACAAAGAAAGCAGGAAACAATATCAGGGAAGGAAAACAAAGGAAAGGGTGAGGAAAGTCAGATTAAAAGTAGATCAGAAATCATAAAAGCAAGGTAAGCAATGAATGAAGAAAGAAGATAAAAGAAATAAGGGGAAAAAAAGAAAAAGAAAACAGAATTGATGAAAGAAGAGACTATGCAATGATGATTTTACTTTCTTTAATTTGAAAACAGATTATTTCTTTCCACCTGAAGGGGTAATCTCCACTCACTGTGAACACTTCCTGCAAAAAGGAGATGGGAAAGGACAACGCAGCCTTCAAAACCAGGACCTTTCCCTCCCCATGCCACACAGCAGGGCCTGTGTACAAAGGTTCTTGACTCCTACCTAAAGACAGCCTGGCTGGAAGATTCTCCCTGTCTCCTTCTTTCTGACAGTCAGTGACAAACATCATGCCTATGGAGCTAAAGAAGGGCTTTACTCCTGCCCAGGAAATTACCTGCATTTTTCACAGTATTAGAAAGTGAAATAATTTTACTGTGACCCTCTTCTCAAAGCCGATGATAACACAGTTCTGTTTTCACAAGGAAGATATTCCCTTGGACCAAGAGCTGGTGTTCAAGAGGAGAAGAACTGGTAGCTATCTGGTCTACTGAATGTGTTGCTCTGCTGTTCTCCACTCAAACTCTCCATGGCCCGCAAGGCACTGCACATAGTTAAAGATGGAGTAACTGTATTGCTAGTAACACATTATCTTAGTTTTTAGCAATTTTTTCTTCCTAATTAGAAATCATTAGCATATATAAATATTCTTTTGCCAAAGTGCTTTGAGCTCTGTTCCAATTTAGATTTGGTTATTTTGAAAGGTAAATAACCATAAAAATATTAAGCAAAATGCAAAGTTGCACATAAAGCTCAAAGAAACATACATGTTTACTATACAACTTCAGATTGAAAGCAATTTCTACTCTATTGTGTTCTGTGTGCATGACTTCAAATTGTTCCTAAGTAACATAATCATCATTAACTGAACCTAGGCATTTTATTATATACAAATTATGACTTATTAATTAATGCATTAGTAGCATTTTAAAGGAAATAAAATCCCTTCAGTTATTTTAAATCATTAACTGCATGGCTAACCACATGATTAACTCCTGCCTCTATATGTCAATGAGTCTCATATTAAAAATGTAATGTATATGGGATGCAAACAGTTCCCATGTAAAACAATATGTACTAAGAGATGATCTGCAGAAATAAATAGTATCTCAGTGGGAGGAGATGGGTTTTTATCTGGCACAGAGCTGTCTGTGTGGAATGCACTAAAATCAGTGCGGAGAGTATCTTAGGGAAAGCAAGAAATGTGCTCCACTCATTGCAACCACATGCGTGGCCTAGTAACTCCTAACATGTAAATCCTTGAGGAAGTTGCTTCTGTCAGACTGCAGGTCAGACCACTGGGCAAACTCCAAGGGTCCAGGAACATGGTGAGTTCCTCTGTAAGAAATGACCTTGAAACAAATCCTGCCCAACTGGCCAGAGCCACTGAAGATTTGAATACTGTGGCTGGATGCTGCCTCTATTCCTTATGAGTTCCAGTGCCTTGCCATCACCAGAAAATTGTTCTCCATTGAAATTCAAACACTGAAAAAAACCTACATGATTGGAATGTAAAGCTTGAATCCTGTAAGCTGTCTTCTCTATTTGAAGATGGAAAAGGCCTGTGGAGAAGTCCCTGAATTCCCAAATGCTGGCTTTGATTATAATGCTGTTGTTTGTACCCATCTGTATATGGAGGTTGCGACCTTTCTTTTCTGGTACATATTTCCCTGGCATACCAGCTTTTGAGGCCCACATATTGAACTGCTCTAATCTGCTCAGCGTGTGGGGTGCTTGGTGGGTAACACTTCCAGACCAGTTGGAAACCTCTGCTAATGCAAAAAACCAAATTAATTCCTTGATTCCACTCATGTGTGACTGTATAAGAGCAAAGTCTGTCCCCTTCACAACACTACTGCTTCTAGTACAGCTTTTCCCAGTAGGCTATAGTACCTCCCTTGTACTGCTGGGTGGAAACAGCATCTTTCTTGCTCCATTTTACCTGACAAGAGTTTCACATCCAGCCTTCTTCCTAACATCCACCGCTTCTCTGTACCAATTAACATTTCTAAGGTTAAAGTGCTCAGAAATGAAGGCTGAACCATCTTACTACAGCTGAAAGAGTCCTCACCACTTTCCCTCACTCCATGCGTCTCCAGGGGAGCTGGTGGATCTCGGTGTACTGACACTGAGAACAGAGGGCAAGGCTGATACATTACTGAAGCTTCTCCCTATGGGAGGGGTGAGTATGAAATAAGTTGAAGTTCTGACTGGAAGGAGAAATAAAATAAAAATGTTTATCTCTGTTGATAAATCAAATTGAAAATCTGTTGATGTTGGAAATACTCCCAGAGCCTTAATGATAGGTTTATTTTTATCAACAACAATAATTAATGATTAATGCTACATGTCTCTCAGATGCATCTTGGCAACTAAAATTAGCAAGTATAAAATGTTACATTTTAAATTCTATACTTAGCATGGATGCCTCCTCCTACAAAATCTCCCAGACTGTTCCCATGTCCATCATGCCCTGGATGGCATGTTATAGCCAAATTACCTTTGGAAAGTTCATCTGTATTCTCTCTGCTCCTCTGCTGGGAATTCCCTTAGTGGATGCTCTGTGATCTGCAAAGATCAGATAACTTTGCCTGCAGAGCCAACCGCTGAAATCAGTGCCATCCTCTGTGCACACAGCAGCATCTCCAAACCAATTGTACTGACAGGATTAGATCATTGTAGGAAAGCCATCTTCCCTTCCAGATGCCAGAAGGCACAACAGTTTTTAAATTTTAATTTTTTTTACTGTATTTGCAAACTGGATAATGTTTTATTATAGATCTATTATTATATTTTAGAAGCTACTGAAAATAAAAGCTTCTAATAGACCATGGTCAGAGAACCAGACTATCACAAGGGAATATTGTGCATATGGGTCTAACAGGAAGCCTGCAGAAGAAATACGCAAGGGACTGCACTGAAAGGCTACTTATTTTGTGCATTCAAAAGCATCCATTTTTTATTCCTTCTTCTTCAACACCACTTAGATAAATTCCTTCCAGAAGTTTAAGCTTTCATAGAGCACTAAAGAGATTTCTGCTCACCAGTTTCTAGGGGAGACAAGTGAATCCAAGTGACCCAAACCAGTCCTTCTAGCTGACACGTGATGACAGGTTTAAATATAGAGAACAGAAGGACCATGAGCTGAGATTAGTAAAGCCCATACAAATTCTTATTATTTAACACTAATACAGTGTAACACTAAGAGATACCAAAGTCTATTTGTGCTAGGTGCATTATACATGTAACTTGAATGGAAACCCTGCAAAGTGCTGCTTTGACAAACCTCAAAGTGCTTTTTTGGCTCTGCTTTGCTTATCATACCTATTCACTGAACTATTGAAACCTCAATGGTCTGAGACCTCCCGGGGCTCAAACACACAATCAAACCATCATGCCATAACAAATGTCAACTGAGCTATATCAATGACTGGTGTGCATGCTCCTAGCCATGACAACTGAAAGACAACACAATCTGGCTTAATTCTGATTTGTTTCAGGCTTTGCATTTGCTACTGGTAAAATATGTGCACAGGGATTAATGCCACAACTCAGCTTTGAAAGTTTCCTATTTGCAATTGACAATTTCCTAATAATTAAAAAAGACGCGTTGATTGTTTAATAGCTAAAGTTTAACTAGGACAGTTGTGTTCTTTAGGTACTCATGGAAGTGATTAAATCTTCCCACTAAGGTTTTAAAGTCTGACTAATATATTTTTACTGGTCTTAGGCACTGTTGAACCTTCTTTCCAAAAGGAAGAATCCTTTAGAAATGAATGGAAAAAGACACTTGATCAAGTTTAAACTCTTACACATTTGTTTCTGGAGTGATTTTATGGGATGAAGTATATGAATAGCTACAAGAGACAAATAGTCTAGCAGCAGTGCTTGTCCAGCATTAATGCTGCCTTGATATTGAGGTCTAACTATGATTCCCAGCAAAACCATTTTTCTTCCATTGTAACACAACTCTGTGGGATCATTCAGTTCACTAAAACATTATTACTAGTCTGTATTTACTTTAAAAGATAAGCAGTGCTAAAATTAAGGTTTTCTATCAATAATTAAATTGCTAACACTCAAGCCTGAATTCTGATTGACTTGACATGAGGATATGCAGTAAAAAACAGAGACTTGAAAGCCCTCAAATAGAAGAAGTGTAAAATCTCAATGCAAATAACAAGAGCTTTAAAATTAACTCCATCTTTTTAAGTCCAAGTTTCAATAGCTATAGGTTCTGACACATTGGGCTTTGTTGTCCTGTACGGCTCAGCTAAGCTTGTTAAGGAAGACATTCTCATTCTAGGTTTTTACCTAACTTCAAGTGGTATTCAAAGAATTACAAAACCATTTACATTTCCTAGCTTAAAGAAATTATTTAACAAATATGGGATAGGTTAGAGATATGACTTTTTATGAAATGAAGAGCATAGAGAACAAATTATACACCATGCTAATAAGTAGAGACAGATATGTAATCACTTACTAATGGAACAACATTTTGTGCCAACCTTATTCATACTTCCTTCCAACTGCTGGACTCCTTCTGTCAGATATATATCATTTTTCTTCAGAAGAGAGAGATACTAACATATTTTCCATCCTGTTTTTAAACCCAGAAGTCTAGTGCAAACTGAACTTTCTTGACATTTCAAAAATTCTATCAGTTTTAACAGCTTGAGGCCTTTTTATTACAAACATGTACATTTCCCTGCAGGGTTCTGGAAATCTTACAATTACATTCATTAAAAATGTCCATGATTATAGCCCAATGCGTGCTTCATAAATTTACCTTTACAGTTTCCTTTCAGGAATTATCCTGAGCATAATTTTCTATTGAATTCCACAAAACACCCACTTATTCATCCACCATGCCAGTTTTACAAAAATTGTGACAAAACCATCAGAAGAGAAAAATACTAGAACACAGTTATTGTCAATTTTTTCAGTACCAGGTTTGATGTCTATAGTATGACTCATTAAGACTCAACATAATAAGCATGTATGTCCATGAAAACAAATATAAAGAGGTCATGCTTCAGCAGCAGTCTAAAATTAAAGGCACTGCGTGCATTTTTTACTAGTACTAAGAGGATCTTCAGGTACATAATTTTGGGTCCCTAGCCATACCTAGGAGTCCCTCTGTTTGACAAGCTGAGCATCCCTTTCATGACAAAGTCCTAATATAATCTAAAGCACCTAACAACATCGTTTTTTCTCATGATGTAATAAATATGCTCAGGCCACACCTAGTGAATGCTGACTTCAACGAGTTCAGCACACAGTGACCACAGCTTCTTAGAAAGAAAAAGCAGGAAAGGTCAGAATTTCAGTCATCGTCTTTGGCTTTTCATCAGAATGTTGGTCTTGGTCTAGAACAGAGATTCGCATTCTGCTTGTCCCACTTCCTGTGAAATTTCGCTTACCATCACCTTGTAGAAAAGCTAGAAAGTGGAAATGAGAAAGAAACTCTATGCTTTTCCTGTTGAAGATTTGCTACCTGTAGCCCGGCAAACAAGATTCACAGGGAAAGAATGAAAAGAAACTTGGGATCTGCTCCTGTCATTTATTTTTTTTTTCTCCAAAGGCAGACAAATATAAAATGAATAAACAGGCCTGGACATAGACACTGGAACCCAAGACCTTAATCTTAACACCTAAGAACAATTATCATTTTCTAGGAAGTTTATTTTGGTAATTAAAGTCAATTGCAAATTAAGCTATCTAATAAGATACAGGGTAGGTTAACTCACAATCGCCCAGGGCAAAGCCTCTTGTACATCTTCAGTGCCTGGTTTTGGCTGCTGTTCAAACAGCATCCTGGACTAGTTTGATTTAATCTAGCAAAACATGATCCACTGGTTTTTTGGTGTTGTTTTTTTGGGTTTTTTTTCCAGTTGCTGCAAAAGCAAGAGGGACTCCAGCATGAAGAGTGAACTGATTCACTAGCAAGCTCTGTTTTCAGAACTGAGTGTACTTCAGCCATAAGTAAGAAGCACAAACCCTACGATTCATTTTCATACCGACTGTTAAACCACCTCTGCGCCTGAATCTCCCAGCTTCAATGTGACACTATTTCTAAGGCTTTAAATTAGAAGTAAACTTAGGGCTAGAGAATACTTTCATGTACAAGAATCACAGGACTGAGCCCATACCTTTTACAGAGTGATGTATGTGGTGGTTAAGGAAAGAATACTCATTTTACAGCTTCTGATCAAACCGGTCTAGGAATCAGACCAATCCAATAGTCATTCCCTTCTAAAACACTCTCATTGACTTGACTGCAAGATATAGGGGCCTAAAAACTCTGACCTAGGAGAATACAAGGAAAAAAATGTAAAAGTGTACAAATGAACTTCACAGTGCATGTCAAGGTTAAACCATACCATATGTTCCGAAAAATACAGACACAACAGGGAGTTGTAGGGAAGCATAAATAAAAACCACTGCAATAGGTAGATAATCTTTTGCACCAAATTTACACTACTGTTCCTTAAATGATAGTCTTTTAAAAGAGACTCTGTTTTGGAACGTGTTTCATTTTGTTACACAGAAAAAGTAATGATATAATAACTACTGTATAGGGCACAAGATTTACACCGCATTTACCTCAGAGTTGTATTTTTGGATGTATTCTTTTACCAGATATCTATATCAAAAATACCTTACTGCGCTTCTGTATCTGGTTTTTTGTTTGTTTTTTGTTTGGTTTTTTTTTTTTCCTGTGACAAATGGATTCTATGCCTATATTCCTAAAAATGGTAATCCACATAGGAAAATCCATGTAGGAAATTCATCTTTCATACTAGAATTAAAATGACTGAGTAGCTGAATGCTGATTTTTGGTGTTACTGTTGTGTTGGTTGGGTTGTGTTGCTGATTGTTGGTGTTACTGTTACATTATTACTTAAACTGTTTAGTCTTGTGAAGTCTATTCTTATGGTGTCTTCATTTAAAAATCCTTTTTACTATTATCACCTAGAAGTGCTTATGTTTTCCTCTTTATTAAAACTAAGACCATGTAAATAAAAGCAATGAACATTTAACTGTTTATAGGTTGATCTACTTTCCATTGACTGCTTTTCTGTTTCCACTGAAATTCAACAAAGAAGCAAAAGAGAAGTAGAAAAAAGGTGTGAAGCCCAAAATAGCTGCTTGAGTCATCAACAGATTGTCTGAAATTATTCAAACAGGTGTTTGTGAGAGAATGAGCTATTTTCCTCCAGGCTGCGAAGGTGAATTCTAGAAGGGAAAAAAGTACTCTAAACAGGTCCTGAAGAGCAAGGAGGAAAATGCCCACCATTTTGGGAAGAGTATGACAACAGAGGGTTACCTCAGGAAAGTCTGAGCTATGGGGGGGTTTTTTGTGATAAGGCAGAACACCAGAGAGACACATGCCAGCACTAAGCCCAGCACCACAACCAGGGAGGAGAGAGTAGACTACACCTGTGCAACATTCTTCAGCACACATGTGCAATGTGTGGTTGTTTAGGTGGGTGGGAGAAGAGACACTAGAGCTGGCACCAGTGTGAGTCATAGGTCAGACACAGTCTTTCATGGGTAAACTTCAATAAATTTTGGATTTCCAAACTAACACCACTTTTGCTTTTCAGAATAAAGCTCATTAAAATGAGCTCCAATAAAGTCTCTCACAATATTCTTGGAACCAGACTAGGAGGTCACAGTTGGATGAGTGGACAACTAGATGGATGAAAAACTGGATGGATGGTTGGCTTAGAGTACAATGGCTCATGGGTGCAATTTACCTGGAGACAGATAACAAGCAGAGTACTGCATGGGTCTATCCAGGGACCTATGTTTAATGTCATTGAGCTGGAATTGGCAGTGGAGTGCTTCTTCATATAGTTTGTAGATAACACCAAACTGGGGGACCACACCATTTGCCTAAGGGCATGGCTGCCATTCAGAGAGACCTAAACAGGTTGAAGGGATGGGCGGTGAGCTGAATGTGAGTCAGCAGTGACCTCTGGCAGCACAAATGGATGACTGCAGCTGGGGCTGCATTAAGAGAAGCACAACCATTAGGTTGAGGGATTGTCCTCCTCTGCTCAGCACTCATTAGTGTGTCTAGAATAGTGTGTCTAATACACTTGGATTGCCCAATACAAGGAAGACTTGATAAACTGTAGTGACTTTAACAGAGGCCACCAAGATGCTTGGGAGCTGGAACACGACTTGTGAAGAGAGACTAAGGAAGGTGGACTTGTTCAGCCTGGAGAAGACATGGCTTCAGGGGCATCTAACAGCAGTTGTCAGTGCCTGTAGAGAGGTCATTGAGAAGATGAAGCCAAGCTCTTCACAGTGATGTGTGGTGGGATGACAAGGGACAATGGGCATAAATTGAAACAAGAAGAGGTCCAGACTAGATAGATATATGGGAAAACATTTTAGCCATGAACACTGTCAAGCAGTGGATCAGCTTTCCCAAGGAAGTTGTGCAGTTTCCATGCCTTTTCAAGACTTGACTATATTAAGCCCTGAGCAAACCATTCTGACCTTACAGCTGACCCTGCCTTGAGAATGAGGTCAAAACAGATGATCTTCCAACCTGGACAATTCTGTGATTCTACAGTTCACAGAGCTCTTAAAAAGTTTCTGGGGATTGCAGGCAGAGAGTACATGCTATCTACCCAATTTCTTCCCCGTAACCCACTTACAATCAAAATGTCTGTTTTGTTTAGAAATAACAAACTGAATTAGAAAGTTGATGTATTTTGAGAATCAGACTGGCAGGCACTTTTGAGAAGAATGTTACTTTCTCCTCCGAGGCAGGTAACAGTAGCATGAGTGACAATGTTTATTGATCTTGGGTAAGAAAGATATGCTCCCAGAAGTTCTCATGAGAATCTAAATGCAGATAGTTAATTCAGCTGATGTTAATGGCTTTTGTCAGAATTTGGAGGGGTAAAAGAGTGTTGCTTAAACAGACCTACTCGTAATAAGAGTTGCTCAGTTAAGTGGACTTTTCTCCTGTTGTTTCTGAGTTCCCAAATACACAGCAGGCAGATGTTAAGGTGCAGTGCACTCTGACTGCTGGCCTATTTATTGGTGTGATTCTCTGATGGCTAACCCATAGCAGAGACTCTGTGGCTCAGCTGTTCAAAAAGCTATAACACAAAGAAAGAGACAACAATCAGCAGAGTAGGTGTTGATTTGGAAGTTGGGTACTGGCAAAAATAGAACATATTTTCCTGGGTTTCAGCTGCTTAAATGAGGGGTATTCCCCTGAAGTTCTCTGGGCAAGACCTGAAACACAGACTGCTACTGCCTGGCATACTAAATTCCCTGCTTCCTCATTGATTTTCTAACACAATCTTAATGCTGTGTTAGCATCATTTCTCTGTCCATTCCATCTGCTCTAGGTCTCCCTTGCTGTTTCCTAGGAGATATATTGCTACAATGCCTGCATCTGTAAGGCAGCAGCAGATATGGGGGCAAGAACCACATGGCTGGAGGCAGCATTAATACCACCTGAACATCTGCAGGTTCTCAGGGGATCCTGCCACCCACTGTTTCGCAAAACCGGAGGGAGCTCTAGTTAAACAGTTAGCTGCTTTAGAGCTTCAGAGTGCTGTGGGAATGGGAAGCTATGGCTTCTCAAATCCTTTACACTTCCATTTGCTTCTTTCAGCCTACAACCTCTATTTAAAAAACAAAAACAAAAACAAAAAAACCCTCAAAAACCAACCAACCAACCAACCAAACAAAAAACCTAAATTGGGGGTATTTTTGTCCAGTCAGCCTATTTAGTGAACACTTAAATCTTATTATTTACATAATTTTATGGGGGTTTTACTTGTTTACCATGCACTTATCAAAACTACTGATTGTTTATGTTATGTTCTTTAATTGGTCAGGACATGGCTTTTTCATATCCTTTCAGGTATGGTCTAAAAGACAAATTCCAAAATGTAATAGTAAGCATAATAAACTCAGTACTGCAATTAAACAGGGGTGACACAGCATATCAGGGTTGCTAAATCTTGCCTTGTGTCTTAACGTCTTCCTTGTTCTTCCCTTGGTAGGCACACATACAACTGAATATGGCTAACAAAATATACGAAGTCCTATAACATTTCTAAAAATATGCCTTTTTCTCACAAGTGACCCAAACTCTGTCAACAAACTCTTAAGTACACTCAGAAACAGATAATACAGAAAATAATTAACTTTTGCCCATATGTAGAATGAATTCCATGATTTATTTTAAACTGTGTTCATCTTTGCTTTCTTCACAGGAAAAATAGGTAAACAAGAACTTTTACATCAAATAGCTAATGTGTTTTTATTTAGGCAGAACTGTGAAAAAAATCAAGGTATTTTCTGAATGTATGGAAAGGAAAGAGAATTTATTAAAAAATCCACATAATGTTAATCAATAATGTATTTGGCGTAGAGAACCCATTCATTAAATGGGATCAGAAGCATAGTAAAGATTTATAGCTAAAGCATTAAAGGTTCAAATATAGAAGAAATACAACCATTTTTCTTGATGGCAAGAAGAACATTATGAAGCATAATACAGAAGAGTTACCTTACAGTGAAACCTACAAATCACTGATAGATATTTCCTCAAGGAAAACTGTCAGTCTCTTCATAGTAAATATATAACACTTTTGTAGATGTTAGAGACACCTCATAGTATTTGTGAAAGAACAGATATTTGAGATGTTAGGTTATATATGAAAAGTGTTACCCTTCCTTAGTTCAGAAGGCTTAATTTCAATGTTACAATGAAATTCAGCTGTTAAAGGGCTATCTCCAGTGTATCAATTGCATACCCTCAAATTTAAATACCATTATGTAGCTAACATTTAACACAGAAAACAAGAGACAGAAAGAAATACTAAAGTAAATTAATGTGCGTCTCATGCCTAGCATAACACCGAATATATTTAAGCACGATAATTAATTAATTTCATAATATTCTTATAAATTCAGCCCTCAGTGACCTGTATTTCAAAACAGGATCTGACAAAACAGAAATCTCTTACACAGTCTAAAACATTAAGAAGGCTTTGAACAAAGTTCTCCAATTTGAAAGGTTTGGGGAAACATTCTGAAAAAAGCAGAACATTTCTCAGCTGTGTCTTTCAATAAGATGCACAACACGTTTGGCTAAGAAGGAATAAAGGATCAAGGCTTTCCTGTTGACAAAAAGCTTTCTTGCTATCCCAATCCAGATCTTCTAAGAGACATCTACTCCCCTCCATGCCTCCCATCACAAACTATTCTACAGCAAGCTAAAAAGCCCAATGACCTAAACCTCTGGTATAATGTTGATATCCTCAAGTTACTGAAACTGGACAAAAAAATCACTTTTAAACAGGTAATATTAGAAATGGAAAAGCTATGGTAGCTTGAAAGAACGTAAACCACTTCTGCATGTCCTCTGAAAATAATTTGTCCATTTCTGCCTGTGGGAAATACCATGATCTTTTTTACTGAAAAGAGGCAGAACTTAGTTGGATCACATAGTCTTCACTAAAAGAAGCTTTTGTAAAAACATCGAGGATATACTCATCCTTCAAAGACTGAAGCTAAACCTGACATGCTAAGTATCTATAATTTACATAAACCAGAAAGAAAATAACAGAAAAGACCAAGAGACACAAATTTTTTTTCTTTGTCACAGATGTCAGTGGGCATACTAAAATGAACCACAGAATTTTCCTGGAGATTGAATAGCATTGAAATGAATAGAAGTAGTTGGTGTAGTGTTTAATGGAGACAGAGAAAACCACAAACTGAAAACAGACTGACAATATGCTGTTTGTTATAAATACACCTTCAGTACACTTACTTTACACACTGTTCAACTTTAAACTGGAATTCAGCTTTGATAACATTTACAAGCACCTATTCTCAAAGGGAATATACACAAATACAGAGCTGGGAACAATTCAAACTCAGAAGCAAAGCCAAACTAAAGCATGGAAAAAAGAGGCATTCTTCAAGTTTGTGAACAGCAGCATCATATGGACATTAACTAGGTGCCTCAATAATATGAGAATAGTACGAATAATATGAGCAGAGTACAGACTTGGCCTATCATAGTTCTCAAATTGTCTCTGATACATTAAAAAACCTGAGCTTATCTTCTTGTCATAACACACCACCTCAGCCTTTATTCAGGAAACAATTTCTGCTGACCTGAGTATTACATTGTCGTGATAAAGTATTCCCCAGATTCTCCCCAAATTTTAAGACAAGCACTAAACCCCCAAATGGTTTAATTTCTAGGCAATAATAAAATCTCAGAAACTAATCTAAAATGTTTTTTTCATCTTAAACCATAGGTAAGGACCCGATTTGCTTTCTGAAGTTCCCATTTACAGATTTAATTTTCCAGCTGAGCAAAATGAAAACATAATTTTTCCTACAGATGTCAGTATTGTAATCTAGCTCTGTGGACTGAAAATCAAACACTAGCTTCTTCTGGCCATATATGATCTTTGCAAATAAAAACTTCATAACTTGAATTCAAATACATCTAATGCCAAAACGCAACCCTACTTACAAACATACTGAAGTCATACCTGGATCTGACCACTTTAATTTGAATAGGCTTTTGCTAAACAGTGGCTTTCGCTGGCCATTTTGTGGATGGTGCATTCACATGTTGGAGCTACCATATATTCACATATCAGTGGACATAGTGCTAGAAAGATTTTTGGTCTGTAACAAGGAATATCTTCCTCTGTATAAAAAGTGTATTCTGCATTTGATCCATTAAAGGTACTCCCTGGCTGGAAGTTCCTGCATGGTACATATATCAAAAGCAAGACACGGACTCAAAAAGAAGACAAGTGTTGTAAAAGGTGGTATTTTATAGTCATATTTCAGGCCATATATTCAAAATGTAAATTTTGTGATGTGTTGTTTTTTTCTCTATTATTTCTTCTGAACACCTCCGTTTTTAGATCTGCTGTTCTCAGATGTAAGTCAATATAATATCACTGTACTTTCAGGAGTTCAGGAAGCAGATGTAAGGGAGCTCAAGGAGATTAAGATTAAAAGAAAGTAACTGGATTAAGAGCATGTTTTAGTCCAGAGTTCCCCGAGTCAAGCATCAGAGAAAGTCTGCCAGCATACCTAGAGAGCATGTTATCAAACACAGTCAAACTGATGCCCTCAAACCCTGATTCCGCAGTGGCTATATACACAGGAACTTTCAGCTGCTGAACCACATTTTTTCTTGAAATACGTAATAAAATAATACATATGACTATGTATGATGGTGCCGAATTCTAGGGAGGCTTAATCCTTCTGCACTCTGGCTCTCTGAAGTTGCTTGTGCATTTCTGACTTTTTTTCCCCTTAATAAAATCTGTAAGAGTAACATGAGTTTCTTCTGCAAACCCATATTTTTTTTGTTTGTACCTTTTCCAAAAAATTAAAGCATATTAATACCTTAATTTTAATAATTTTGTTAAATTATGTGTTGGAAATGACTGGTTTGGGTTTGTTTTACAAAGTACAGCTGTGTGACTTGCATTGAATTTATGTGACTTCTGGCAGCTAAACTTCTAAGCACACATTAAATTAATAACTATAGGAATAACTATAGGTGTGTTGTAGAAACAGCAGTTATCCTATAGCAGATGATGAATGTGTTTCACTAGATATTGGAAAAATTAAGATGAGCAGTGCATTATGTACTTTAATGCAGTGGGATATGGATAAAGAATTAGTTTACAGCTACTTGCTTACTACAGACCTCAACAGCATTTTATCACAGTGTCCTGTTCACTAATTACATCCTATTTTCTATTCCAAGCTATCATGTAGCCATAGTTAATTTGAAGCACTTATTGCCACCTCTGAAAGTTGCCTAGCATCACTAGGTACTGGGTGATGCCTCAAAACACTGACACAGCCCTGCTCTGCAGGAGAGGGACAAATAACAACTACGTTCAGAAAAAGTCCGAGGACAGATTAGTAATAAATCAGCAATATATCACTAAGCAAGGTATGCAGGGTTATTACTTTCTTATAGCTACATCAGTCAGAGATTTAACAGTCCTATATCTTGTTATGATGACTGTTTCTGCACATTTTCAAGAGTAGTACTCTAACTTCTAAGCAATTTCTACTTGCCTTTGAGTACCAGTGTGTTAATAAAAAGACAAAAACACTATAGGACAATCCTATTACAACTATTATAATGAATCGGAATGTGTGCTTTTGATGTTGAGTCTTTGAACTTTTTTGCTTTGAAATTTAGTTACAAAACATAGAAGTCTACCACAGAGAACACAGATTATCCAGAGGGAACAATACCAACAGGGATTTTTTGAGGGGGAAAAAAGCCTACAAAAGACAGTAAATATTTCCCTTGTCTGTTAATATTTTTTTTTAAAAAGCCAAGTCCTATGAGTATAGGACTAAATGGATGTAATTATTTTAAGCTAAACACAAGTAAAACAAAGTTATCAATATTTAAGGGCAAATTTAATAGAATCCATCATCATACCTTGTTATGTGTCTGAGTTTGTCCAACCAGGATAAGGATATTTGATGAGATAATAGACAGGCAGAAATTTATTAGGATTATTGACCTCTCAGATCTGATGTACCTGTTCAAATAAACAAAGAGAGGGTACAGCTTTTCCAAAAGGAAAACAACTAGTAAGTCATACAAAGCTTTGATGCAATTCTTGCATTAAATATTGGAGGTACTCTGAAAGGTAAGAGCTCTCCTTCAAGTGCTCAAAAAGAGTATCAGGGAGCTATCACATTACAGACATAACAACCATGATATTTTGATATCTGTTCTGCAATTCCCTCTTAGTATCCTGGTATATTTTAAAAATAATTATCAATGTTTCTTTTAAAAACTGCTGGCAACACAGTTCTAACTCCATACTGATAATAACGGGCTTGCATGCATTCAATGTCAGGAACTTCTTATGCTCCCTGCTCATCCCTGGGAATATCCACAGCTGGAATAGACACTCACAATAACTAACTTCAGCAAAAATATGGTGATTTACATAAACAGAAGATGTGGTTCATGATGCATAAGTAAGATGCAGGTTTGTTGATGATACTATGCCAGTGCATTTTGGAACATGTTATCCGGATAACGATAACATTAATCTTGAAGTTCCACCACATTTACAAAATAATTTATATGAAGAAACAATAATACTGTAATATCTTCACCTTCATAAAATCTAATGCCAAAAAATAGCTGTTTGTGCAGAAAGATTAAATTATAGCAGTAAGCATCACAGTCTCTCTTGCAAACTTACCGTACTCATTTTACAAGTAAGTTTAACATGAAAAAGTCAAATAGTCTTATCACCTATTTCCCTACAAGACACTAATGCTCTGATTTTTCTATATATGGCCTTTTACGTGCTGTAAGACAGAAAGAGCATGGTTATGGTTTCAAGTGAAGTACCTTACTGACCTGATTTTCATAGCTGCTACCAGAGTAAATGTTGACTAATGAAGTAAGTGAAAGGTAAGGGTGCTCCATTCCTCTGAAGACCATGCCATATTCTATGACCTATACTATATGCTTCTCACTGGAGCTTAGTTAATATTGCTGTCTCTTCCTGAGCTGTACACCCATCGCTGACACTCTGAGGAGGTCATAGCAAAGGGTGCTGAATGCATGAGAAATGCTGAACTTTGAACATGAGATGAATTGTAGTTGCTTATTCTCAGCTCTACACAACATCACTACGTTTTTTAGTTAACAGACAAAACAATCCTAGTACCACAACCCACATTTTTCCTTAAAATATAAATGTTTTTAAGATTAGTTCTATCTGTTTGCAATCAAATACAGAAAGTCTAGTGCCTTCGAATGCACAGTCAGTATGCTTCTACTTCCCAACTCGTTAACTATTGATTCACCTGGGGTGGTTCCCAACACTGAGTATCTATAGATTATAAAGGATCTTAGTGTTTGAGTAAATATAGTGCAAGCAGGAGCTCATAGCATTGACACAAACAGGGAAGGTCTTAGTGTTTCTGCCAGCCTGCTATTGATGAAAGGAAGGGAAGGGAAGGGAAGGGAAGGGAAGGGAAGGGAAGGGAAGGGAAGGGAAGGGAAGGGAAGGGAAGGGAAGGGAAGGGAAGGGAAGGGAAGGGAAGGGAAGGGAAGGGAAGGGAAGGGAAGGGAAGGGAAGGGAATATTAGATTGACAATGAATTTATTTTTCATTTTGAATTTTCAGTTGGGTAGATCAAATCAATCAACCATAACAGAATGCTCAGACAGGCCTTCTTTTGACCAGAATACTTCTACCTTATATCACTTCTAAACAGGCCCTGCCATTCAGAGGGAAGGTGGGTGTTCCAAAATATAAATAGAGACATAAAGCCAAAATATCAATTTTATCCCTACCCCCATATTTATATATATATATATATAAAAAGCATATATACATAAAATCTTCATTGTCTGGATTCTCACTATAGCTGGTTGCTACGTGCTCTTGAGACATGTGTTGAAGGCAAATCTTAATGATTCAAATGACAGGCCACTCTGTTGTCATACTACTTTCAAAATATCTTACTGATAGAACATTGAGATCTATATGAGGTACCTTTTCTTCAGCTGGATGCAGAACCTGCACTAGTTCCATAACTTACCATATACATTTTTTTCTCTGCTTGAAAGTTACCATAATCATAGAATCATAGACTGATTTGGGTTGGAAGGGACCTTTAAAGATCATCTAACCCCAACTCCCCCGTCACAGGCAGGGACACCTTCCACTAGACCAGGTTGCTCAAAGCCCCATCCAACTTGACCTTGACCTCTTCCAGGGACGGGACCTCCACAACTTCTCTGGGCAACCTGTGCCAGTGTCTCACCACCTTCACTGTAAAAAATTTCTTCCTTACATTTAATCTAAATAATGGAGAACATCAGTTCCACTGAGCATGACAGTATTTCCATCCAAGTGCTAAATATATCAGGGACTGCAAAAATAACATTATAATTCTTCAGATGGGAATTATATCCTGAAATAATCTCATTCTTAGCTTTGACAGACAAGAGCTGTTAATTTTTATACTTGTACATATAACTTATGTAACTCGATATTCTATATTTATTACATATATTTTTAATCCTGTGAGTCTCTGTGGCTACATAAGAGAATGAAAGAGATTAGGGTGTAAAATTATCATGCTCCTTTTAAAAGCAAAGTTTTATTGGTTAAGTTTATGTTACCCTAAAAACTATTGTTTTTTCCCTGTGTTTCTTCTTACTTGCATAAGAACTTGTTTTTCTTTTACTATGGAAAAAAAGCTATATGAGAACCCATGTTCACTGTTAAAAAATATTTTTTATTTACATGACTTTTCCTCATACTTCTCTACTTCTACACTAAGACATCATGCTATTTCTCATCACAACTCAAATTAATTTACTTCATAAATATCTATTGTACTTTTAAGTCAATATATTATTTTAATAGAGTTAACTCAGGATGGAAAGAAAGTCTATTACTGGAATGTAGAACCACACTATTTGAGACTACTTAATTTTGTGACCTTCATTGAAACTTATACATGAATTTGATAAACTCAAAACCATTTGACTGAACCTCCCTAAATCTGCAATATCTGGCGTGGCACTTTAATATGTCATTTTTATCACATAGAAGTTTTGTATTAAAATGTAAATGGAGGAAAAACAGTCAAAGGTATAGGCCAGAAGCCTCACATGAAACATGTCATATAGAAGAATCCTGTAAAATATTATTTGGCACTATGAATACCCCACTGAAAGAACAATACCATTCACACTGAGGTGGGGAAAGAGAAGAGCACCTAATGTGCTCTTTAAATATTAATTCAACTTTATATAACTATGCATTCACATTCAGCTTTGTCCATCCATTACATACCTCCATAGCGCTGCATAGACAACTGCTAAGGTGATCAAGGCCAAGCATGAAAGACCACTGCCTACTATTAAGGTCACTGAGGGTGTACCAGATGATTCCATGATCTGTAGGTTACAACAGACAACCATGAAGAAAAAAATCCTCCAGCAATTAAAACAATCAAAAAAAAAACCAACCCAACAAAAGCAAAATGATAAAAGCAGTCACACTGTCACAGATAGCTTTAGTAATATTACTTATGAAGCAGAAATCAACTTAATTCCAAAACTGATCCATACATAACTCTGAGATCTGCTTAATTATTGGTACATTCCTCAGGGACCTTTGAGCTTTAAAATGTCTTGCAATACCTGCATGACATTTTGAGAAATAAAGTTGTAATATTACAATGTAATAGGAGACTGTGATGTTAGCAGAAGTTTAAACTACTTCTCAGATAAAATTAATTAAAAGATATATTTCTCTTGAGAAACAGCAATGTTTAGAATTGTGTGTTAAACAAACAGCTTGGTTTCACTGTAATGTATTAAAGATCATGTGGTAATTTGTCCCAGAATTCGATTCATGCTTGTTGCAGAATTACCAAACTTTCTGACTTTTAATAACTTTGACTTCAATCCACTATTCTCACATGCTTAATTTCCTTGGGCCTCTGTCTAGAAGGAGTGGCAAGATATCTATGGCAACAATATCACAAGCTTTCTGTAAAGAAGCTTCAAATTTAAAATTATTTAACTTATACTCTGTGTATTAATAAAAAATGAAAATAAATAAATGACCTTGAAAATCCCTGCTGTAAAAGAAACTATTATCGCCAAATATCAGGTAAGGTTTTTCCTCCATATGTGAATGTGCTTATGGTCTGAAATTGACATGGTATTTGCTAATACAAATGGAAAAAAGATAGATCTAAAAGTTTTAAAAGATACCGTGCCTGGTTTACCAAAAAGCTTTTTAGAGCCTCAGGGATGTATTGTAAATTACGTTTATCAAGATACCTTTTGTCACCCAAATAGGAGGTAAGACTGATGTACTTTTAGGCCAGATCTCAGGGAGAAAGTAACGTTTTATTTCAACCACTTTGTTCCAAACTGATCTACTTTGCTGTTAAAAAGAGTCTGAACATATGCTTCCAAAACCAGGAAAATCATGCTTTAGCAGGATAACTTCACAAATATTTGCTTTTTAGCTATTTTTGCATTCAATAATATTGGGAGTGTTTGCTTGTACACTTAATGTTGCCTCTTTCTCATGAAAACTTGATTATTTTTCTTACATCATATCAACAGACTACACAGAATATCTGTGCTGAAAATGTCCAATGCAGATCTGCAATCTGTTTAACTACAGTATCTAGGGTTTTCCTACCAAGAGCAGTAATAAAGCCCTGTACATTCCCCTGGAAAGGCTTGCAACCTTTAAAAAAGCTTGTTGAGTGGATAATTGTTCAATACAAAAGTTTTCAACACATTTGCATCACAATTAGAAGGCTTTCTCTGAGAAATTCAGAGCCTGAGAGCATGCAAATTTCACTAGGATTTAGTTATATCATAGAATCTGGAATTCATTTCTCTGAGACACTGTAGACACCAGGAGACCGACGTTTGCCTACCTGCGATATTAAACAATTGCTCAATGCAACGTCTGAAATATACCTGAGAGGAAAGCTCGACCAGCTACCCCCCCCAGCCCCCCGCAGCCCCCCCGCTATTGCCTTTTGCATTAAAACTGGATTTTCCTCCCCCACCACCCCCCTTTGTTACTTACTATTTCTCTAGGTTGCTGAGCCAAAATGGCGAAGGTAGAGAGACGATCACATAAGCATTTCGTATGGGATGCATCGGTAAGCACAGTTTTACATCCCTGGGTGGACCAGGTTCCCAAAGAGTCGTTCCTGCAAAGGAGAGAGGGGGGGGTGGGGGTGGGGGAAATGGGGATAATTACGCCTGACGGCCAATTCCGTGCGGAGAAAACGCAGTTTAACCGCGAGGAGAGTGTAGTCTAGTTCCCGGACAGCGGAGAGGTACTTGTTGTGGGGCAGGACCGGCCCCGGCGCCCCCGCGGCGCGGCGCGGCCGGGCGGGGAGCGGGCGCGGAGCGGGGCGGCGCGGGGCGGCGCGGAGCTGTCCGGCGCGGCGGTGCTGACCGTCCGGCCGCTGCGCTGCGCTGCGCGGAGCCCCGCCAGCCGCGGCAGCAGCCGCCCCCTGCGCTGCCAGCCACCTCCGAGCCTCCACAGAGCACTGCGAAAAACTCATCGGGGGAAGTGGGGGAGGCTTGCTCGCGCTCTCGCTCTCGCTCATTCTCTCTCTCTCTCTCTCTTTTCCTACCGGCTCTGTTTCTGGCCCTTTTGTAAAAAATGTGGTGGTCGGTAGTTGTAGTGTCTTTTTTTCACACACACCCTCCGCCCCCCCAGCCCCCCCTCCCCCCTCTTTCGTGTGTGTGGCTAGGTTAAAGGCATATGGTTCCCAAACGCCTGTCTGGGTTATGCCAATTGGACCGGGAAATGCCGGATCTTCTGTTCTGACGTCTATTTTTGCTGAGGATATTTGATTTTTTTTGTTGTTGTTTTTAGTGATCAGCCTTAGAAATTTCACCCTGGAAACGGCAGCATCAGATGCCTCCAACTCTTGCCTTAGCTCCAGCAGAGGGGTGGATTTCAGTACAGCAGCACACAACATCACCAAAGAGACACGAGTTCGCCCTCCAGACATCACTCAATCAACTCGCCTTTCCCCAGCTCCCTCCCCCTTCCTGATTTCTTTTTCTTGGGGTGGCAGCAACACGCTAACCCCAAGCCAAAGCGATCATTTGCTGACACTTTCCACCAACCGCCCCTAAACAAAACAAGATGATTAACACAGCCCCCGAATTCAATTAGACATTCAATATGCTAATGCGAGGTCTGAAACCCACCCCAGCAGAACAATAAAAATGGTATCAACCCACGTTTTCTTTGTGCAGGCAAAGAGAGTGAGGGAGAGACAAAAAATCATTTCTCCTTTTTTCTGAACTGCGGGGGGGGGGGGGGGGGGAAATAATTTCTACAGGAAAAAGGGGTGGGTTGCAACTAAAGCAAACCTATTATCTATTATGTGTCATGTTTAGAGAACAACAACTGGGTTTCTTTCTTCTTTCCCCCCCTCCTTTCATGTCCAGGGAGCAACTGCAGCGACTCTGCTGCCAGCAGCAGTGCGCGCGCTGTCAATTCCTGTCCATTTCACCTCAGGTCACTAAATGACTTGAAAAAAGAAAAACGAAGGTGGGAGAAACAAGGTGGGGGAATAATAATAATTTCCGGGCCCTCTGATCACCCTTGTTTCACCTCTTCTGCCTTGACAACCCACCTCTGTAAGTGATTCTACATGCCAGGGCCCTCATGCAAAGGCAATTTGTTATCCCAAGCCTGCTCTTAGAGAGCAGTTCACCCCAGCCAACCTCGGCATTTTGCACCACTAGTTTTTGAACACACACCAGATGTAACCCTTACACACTATTGTCTTCAGAACAGTATCCTGTAATAAACAAAACAAACAGCAACCGAGGGAAACAATTGAGAGAAAATCATGAATTCCTCAAGCCACTAAAGCTGCCTGTTAGCTTTCCTTCACAAATTGTGTCTTTCAGAGAGCCACAGGCTAAATCAACTTCCACTTTGAAAAACATAGTTACATATTCTAAATTCTGAAGCATTATCTTCTGGACAACTTAACCAATCTATTTTATTAGCTTTCCTGTCTCTTATTTTATTGTGACACATATTTAAGGGCATATGAAATGCATTTATCTGGGCTGATTAAATATTAAATAACAATAGCTTAAGAGAAATTGATGTGTTTTAAAACAAAAGGATGTTATTATTCATCCTGAGAATAAGATTTAATATATTCATCCTGAGAATAAGATTTAATATATTGAATCCACTCTATGCTGAAAAGTGCTGGATGCACAATGCATACAAGTTAGCACTAAATCCTTGCAGATGCTGTCCAAAACATAGAGTTAGACAAGTTCTATTTATAAAAGATAGAAAACACAGAGACTGATTTAATTTAAAACCAATCATCTGTTACAATTATAATTATATTTAAATTAGTATAAATCATGGGCAGTTCACTAGGTTTAGAGGGGTTCATGCTATTCTTCAGGTCACTTGTGCAAATACAAAATTCCATCATACAGTAACTGAGAAGCTCACTGTTGTACTGTATCACCAGGTATTACAAATACACTCCACCTTTTTGTACTTCTTGAATACTAATGAAAATTTCAGAGGAATTTCCAAAAGCGCTCTGAAATGAAGAAAATGCTCTAACTGAATATAACAATATGACATCCATTGACATGGCGGGAGCAGAGTCAGTCTAGTATTGACTCTTTTTACATCTCTGTTCATTTTTTCAATGGTACACTTCACTTTCTTGCCTAGCAGCATTATATTTGAATATGTACCAGATGAAAATTCAGTGATTAAATATGGTCTCTCTTTTCTAACCAATGCAGTTAAAAAATAATAATAATAAAGCATCTTTAATAAATATATTTGTAGTCTGTTGAAATAATGGCTGACAGAAGCTGTGCAGAATGTTATACTAAGCCCATGAAGGAGACATGTAACAATGAGCAGAATCCAGAAAAGAAGTGTTACTGCAATTTATTGCACACTGCTCATGCATGCAAAACAGTAAATGTATGATTATAAACTCACTCAGAGATGCTGGACTTTTCACTTGCTGACATAAAATCAGTATTTCTTTTTAGGTATAAAGTAGATAAGGGATGGAAATATGAAGATAAATGATTGTATCATATTTAGTACATCTCAATGCTATAGTTTTTATGAAGTCCTCCATCTATGATCTGTCTCTCTTATAATGCAACTCTTCTGGGCCAGTCATAATCTGCCTCATATTTGAAAGGTTGTTTTCCTTTTTGGTGTGATTTTCTTTGACTACATGTCTAACATTTAGGGTTATCATATGAATATGCAAAAGGGCACCTATTAGTCCTGTGGATCTTTCTTGTTATGCAGAAACCTATAAAAGTGTGACAGGTACTATTAACACATGCTCTATTTATATCAAGGAAAATTATCAAACTGAAAATAGGTAGCAAATATAGATGTAGGATCATGCCCATTATTGACAATTTTGTACAGTTTCGCTGAGCTACAGATGATTTAATCAACCTGGCAGAATTCCCATGATATAAGCATAGGAATTCCCAAGGATAGATTCACCATTGCAGATCCTGTGTCATCCTGCAGCTGAGGCAGGGGAGAAAGCAGGGGGAGCAGAGAAGCAGGGGGAAAAGTCTAAGTAGGATGTAATACGGGCCCATAAATTTACGGCTAATATGGCAAAAGCACCAAAAAAACATCAGCTCAAACATTTGCCTGTAAGTGTGTCCTTCTCAGAATAGCGTTACAGTTAGAGGAATACTGGAGTGTCTTTTTAAATGCCTTTCAGAGTTTAATGTAAACTTCTTAGTTCTAATCAAGAATTGTGAACATACTGTGCAATAAAAATGATGGCCAAATGATGTACAGAAAAGTATTTCAATTGTGTATGATACAGAAGAAATAAAGTGAATTTTACTCTTTAAAATGTATTATGCAATATTGCATGATATATAAAAGTGATGCTCACTACTGAAAACAATGATATGACTGTCTCAGATATTGAAATGGAAATGTAGTTTATAGGATAGGAGCATTTCAGTAGAATAAAAAAATCATTCACAGACACGACTGCCAATCTGACACAGACTGATGATGAAGCCATGTTTACTATGCTAGCAACTATGTTCCCATTATTTTGCAGTATTTTTCTTGGTCTCAATACACAGTTTACCACTTACTATTGACATAATTTGTTAAAATTAATAATATACATATCTTACTAATTACATTGTTTTGTCTACTCTAACATATTGATGAATAAAGATCAGCTCTGACATTGCTATTAAAACCCCTCACTTAGTAAAAGACTTCACCTCATATCGTACACTGTCCATACCTTATTAGTTTATTTTGAAGAATTTTTTTCAAATGAAATATTTTTTTTGAGGGAGATACTGTGAAACAGAGAAAAAGGAAGTTAACGATACCGTTCACTATTTTCTTCCATACTGGCAACTAGTGATCCAAATAGTTGCCAGGGTTTTGATCATCATGAATGAAAAGCTAACATCTTGGCTATACATATATGATGGTAGCATACTTTAGTAGTTTCTCCGATGATTGATATCTGTTCTTAAAGTAGGGTGAGAAACCTGTTTGACCATTAAGTTACATTACTTAAATAACAGCAAGAAGCTATTAATTAAGTATTTAATAACAGCTTTGTAGAAAGTAAACTACACAGAAGTTAAAAAATTAAAATATCATTTCTCTTGAGATAATTTTAATTCTCCCTACTTCTTGGGCAAGTATTCCCCCCCCCCCCCCCGTTCAACTAGATGCTGGTTTTCCTTTAGGGCAAACTTTGGTACTCTAACTCTATTCTCAGTAAAGAATGACATATAATGATGAGAAGCATATGGAAAATGCAGACATAAGAATTTTTTAGCCTAGCAAAAGATAGGAAAGAAGCTCGTAGCTGTTATGAGTAGCAGATTATGTACATCATTGTGCCTGTTCAGATGTGCTGGCTGGCACATTAGTGAAGATAAAGTCCTCCTAACACCTGCTTACTGCTTTACACCTGGACTCAAAATCCCAGGGAAGCCATAGGGAAAGCTCAACTGCAGGAGTCTCTTTTCAGTTGTGCGTGTCCATATGTCTGAGACTTGACCTAACCCTTAGTAAGCATAATTTCTACCGTGATCAATCTTATCTCCACCAGTAGTATATGGCAACATCTGGTTTATATCCATAGTTTTTCCTAAAGTAAAAAAAAAAAAAAAAAAAAGGAAATAAAGAAAAAGAAACAAAAACAACAAAAAAAACCCCACAATGGAAAGGTAGATGCAAAAACACTTTGTTTAATTCATACATTAAACGTAGTTTAACAAAGTATTGTTTACTCTGATATTGTTAATATGATTAACATTATGTGATTATGACTTAGGGGTTTTTTTCCCCTCACAGGATTTAGAAAAACTAATGCATGAAATCATGGAAATGAAAAGAAATAGAGTGGACAAAAATAACTGCCTTATGACTGCATGTCTAAAATACTGCAAATGTCCCAAAAAGGATGTCTGGATTTGTGTGGTGTCAGAAGAAAAAGCTGGGTGATTAATGTCTTGCAACTGGATTTCCAATAGAATACTATGGGAGGTTTGTTTTCCTAAAGAATAAGGCCACTTTTCCAATTCAAGCATTGAATTGTTTATTATTCCTCAATGAGAAACTTGTGATTTTTTTTTTCACCAAGAAAAGTAGAAATCTTTGAAAAAATAATTTTCTTGCTGATCTTTATATGAAAATTAAATCCTATCTGAATAATTCTTTTGTAAAACAAATGTGCATCTGGGCTGGAAACCAAGTTTTATTCCAATGTGATTTGAACCAGATAAGATATTAAACCCTAAAAAGTAGGTTTTATAACCGAGCTGTTGTAGTTATAAGCATACACAGTTACATTAATTTTCTAATAATGTACAACTCATAGAAGGTCTGAGGGAAGATCAGGAATTGCTTTGGTTATCAGTTTGACTACTATATACAAATGACTCATCAAAAGGGAAGCTAAGGAAGTGAGCATTAATGCTTGGGGGAACATTTTCTTACTCTTTATAACTTGCCTGTCCATACAGTTTAGGGCATGATCTAGCACACAGTGTGCATAAGCTGTGCTATAATCAATAGTTGCCCTGGAATTAGTGTACTGCAAGTGTGCAAAAGTGTAAAAGGAAAAGAATTTCTAAAGGACTGATATTACAAAAATGGGATGAGACAAATACTAGGGGGTTCCTGCCTCCCTGCTGTATAATTCTTGTTTACTGGTGCTCTGTACTACTGCTATAACACATACTTACCACTATTAAACTTACAGGATCCATTAATTTTTTTGAACAACATCAGACAAACTACAGTCATTCAGCTCTGTTTCTGTGTTTTAAAGAGCCTAATGGATGGACATTTAGTCAAGAGCATTCTCCCCCCTTTCCCAAGATTATAGAGGAAATCTCCTAAGAGGATGAGTATTGGTGCATAAAAAAAGTCAAGGAAAACCAATCACTTTCCATAGCTTCATCTCTGTCTGACCCTGTAGATGCACTCTGATAAAGCAGAGCAGGATTAAGTTTTGGACGATCCTCCTTATGTACACACTGCCAAAAGATGTAGGTATCTGCTGAGGATTTATGAGAACTATGACTTCTTTCCCTGTGGACCGCCAGAATGAATGGAGCAGACAAAAGGCTACACTCCCCCTCCAGGATATCTTGTCCCAAGATGATGATTTCCTAGAAACTACAGAAAGCAACAGAGTGAAATTTCTTATTTTCATACAAGCAATAATGGAAGCAAACTGGTCAACTTCACCACAAATTCTACAGCGAATTGCCATCTCCCATCCTTCCTAATGAGGTCTCATTTATTGTCAGTCTGTACTCTTATTTTATCTTTCATTTCAATACATTTTTGCTGATTTTGTTCACTGTAAAAGGGAGATATACCTGATAATGCTGAGTGACCAAGGCAAAAAGGATCATGTCACATTTTGCAAGCATGCATGACTTAACTGTGGGTACATTAAGAGATCAGGATCTTCATTTAAGCTGCTGTCTGATATATTTGGCTTCTTGGGGCAAAGTCATATAGAGACTTGCTATGCTAAAATGTATGTTGTCAAAGTAGTAATTTTAGTATTGTTTTGGATATGTATAAAATTGCTCAGTTTTAGTTAGGTTAATTTTATATGATAACATTAGATATGTTTCAGTCTTAATAAAATCAGTAAAATATTTCATATTTGTTTGTTCAGGATATAAATATTTACATAGATTTATGGTGATCTAAGGAAAAATTGTAGTGTTCTCCCAGTGATCAACCTATGAAACCCTTCACACCATACTATTATTCACAGGTGCTCCTAGCAAAAGCGATCCTTGAAAACTGTATATTGTCAGGGACTGGAAAAGATTGGGGGCTCTAAAGTTTATCCTGGAAATTAAGAATGTCAAAGCCTGGACCAGGGTTGCAGCTATCATTAATGTTTCTTCCAAATGACAAGATCAGCAATAAAGCAAAGTTTCATTAGTTCAAGTTTCAAGGCCAGCTATGACCGGCAGGGAGAGGAACAAATGTGAAAGGGAATTAATGAGGGGAAGACCGGAGGCTGGGCTTCCCTTACTGTTACTGTTATAACATCCTATGCTATTCTAGATTGAATGGACAGATAAAATGAAAAACAGCCTCCTCAGAGAGTGCTTTGAGTTAGGTTCCAGAGATTCCAACTATAATGCAAGAAGAAAGTTAATCCACAAAATGAGAATGGCAGAAGAAAACATGTTAAGTGGTCAGGCACTGAAAGGATGCTCATTGCTCTGGTGATGCAAAACAGAGCTGAGCTCACTTTTGAAGCTAGATGTGTACATGATACCTTTCAAAACCTGAAGTTGGGTTCACTTTGAAGATGGAAAACAGAGAGTCCCCCTGTTATGTAACAACTCAGTGGCTGTGAGATAGAAAAGGTGTTAAGACTTCCTTCTCTGCATGAGGGATGTTGAATAGATATTTTGCCGCTGATGACCTAATCCCAGACTACAGTATATTGTGGAGTGAGTGTACCCTCACAAATTCTTGGTGAAGCAGGTGCTTAGTGAACAGAACTATACATTGGGCCAGAAGGTGAAGCAAAGCATGGACTTTGTAGCCCTGCTGCAAGAAGACAGGGATTGGCACCTGCATTCCAGTTCCTGCTCCATTCAGTATTACTTGTTCAGCAGACTGAGTATTCGAACATCAGTTACATGTTCTCTGAAGATCCTCAGGTTTTGTACATGTTCCTTCATATCTTAGCTGCATGATTAAGAAACCTCCTGGTTGTCAGCCTCTCCTCCGCTGTATCTTATGATGCCATGTGCTGCTCCTACACAGTCCTACTGTGTATCCTACAGCTCTGATACCTGTGGGTTCCCTGAAGAACACACTGTGGAGCTATGGCAACTGGAGCTAATTTGTTTCAGTGTCCAATTTCAAAGAAAGAAGTAAAGGGTTTTTTTCTGTCTGATTTACACTTTGAAAATAAACTTAACTCAAGCCAGGCTGGGATAAAACAAACAAACAAACAAAAATAGGGCAGTTACTTTTGTTTATAAAACACAAAAAATGAGATAAAATAAAACTGGCATTCGTTCTGCTCACACAAGGATATGTCAGCAGTATGTCTCCCCTTTTATCCAGCTGTTATTCTTCAAGATTTTCTAAACATTCAGTTTATAAAGAGTTCTGTATACGTTAGGCCTCAGGCCTCTTGTGCAAGACACTTGCTTTTTATAACTAATCCTCTTTTGTAAGTCCTCCCCAGGAGTCTAAATAGATCTAATCTGTTTTTCCTCACATGCATTGATTTCTTTCTTATTTGTGAGATAATCTGACCATCCGTCTTAATTAAAATAAGTATTTTTTTTCTTCCTTAGAGATGTCTCTTTGTTAGATGTTATCTTGTGTACCTGACTGGCTAATTAACGACTGCTTCAATAAGAGTAATGCTTATCTCCCTATTCTCTCTTTGGTGAGTCAGAGTGTACACTGACTGAACCAAGACAAAATCTTTTATTGGTTATCAGGCTACACATTAAAAACACATTTGATACAAATTCCTGAATAGGACAAAGGCATATAGTTTGCTATTGTCTTGTGACTGGGATCAGACGCATAGTAATTAGCTGGTTTAAGGTGACAAGGGGTTTGTAGTGACTGATGTTTAATATCTTTGGTTGGGTACCCTTTCTTCAGTGAAAACCTTAACTACAGATTGTAAAAGTGAGCAGTCTTCCCATTTCAGACAATCAATATTACTTATAATATGAAAGAATAGGACTAATGGTGAACAGAGGGCATTCAAGAAGCTTTCTTACTCCGTAGTGCCCTACAGCCTGGAGAATTGGTCATTCCTCCTGAAAAGGTTCTGAATTTTGCAAGCACAGATGAGATCTTACCTTGGGTAAGTCTCACCTGTCCTGCGTGCATTTTCTAATCATTGAACTATTGGACGAAAGAACTATAGTACAGGCCTTCATACATGTGCTGTCCATGTTTGATGTAGCAGATAATTCACTAAATAAAGGCCACAGTCAAGAATGCCAGAGAGATAACCTGTTTATGTATCTTAATGACAGTTAATGCTGAGGTTCTTCTGAGCACATTAGAATGCAGACTTGGTGGCCAAGCAGCTTAACATAAAATGCATAAGGACCTCTGGATTTAGCATTCTCCAGAGTCATACAGTGACTGGAAAGGAGGTCTGACAAAGTCCATTAAGGACTGAGGCACCTATAGTGGCAAGTATCCACCTATCTCATGTAATAACTAAGACTTTATTAAAATGGGGCAATACAACAAACCTGTGCAAGCAGTTGAGATGCAATGGCCTTGTATATACCTAGATGATCACAATTGTAATGCAATATAGCTAAACACAAAGCTTTCTTACAGTGTTTAAACTGATTAAAAACTGATTAAAACCCAAAGCTAAACAACACAGATGTTGCTACAGCTGATAGATATAAGCTGTACATTGAAAACTCTATCATTCACAGAGCTAACCTCTATGACATTATATTTTTTCCTTAATAATTTGCACTTTTTTTTTTTTTTTTAGATGTGGGAAAATCATTGTTATTACAGAGTCAAAATAAAGTCAAGTACAGATCTAGGAAATGGAGGCTCTTTTGTTAGAAGAAAAAGATGTAAGAGACACCTCCTTAATGTATATTTTAGACTCTTCCAAGCTGGTCTTAGGCCTGATGTTCTTGCCTTTCAGTAAAGCTTATTACCTTAGGACTTATTAATGTGTCTGCTTAGCTTCTAGACTCCAGTGGTTTGAATGTAGTCACTTTGGGATGCAGTTATATGAGCTACTGCTCATCTGACTCTTCCCAAGTGTATTTATTTACTGACCAACTCCCCAGTAAATTACAGCCTAACTGACATGCTTTTCAATACCACTTCATGCCTCTGTAATGGTAGTCTCAACTAAACCAGTCAGCTGATAATGATAATTTCCAGAGATAACTTCTAAACTGCTCCACTGTGCTTTTTGCAAGGAGTGCCTAGTACAGAGGCTAGAAGAAGGAGATGTGCATCACACTGGATCACAAAGCACGAAAACAGATGTCTCCATATTTCATCTCAAAAATGCTGTGAAAAGAATGAGGGTCTGCACTGTGCCATGACTGAACAGTGAACTATATGTACCAGGGATTGTGCTGACTTAATAGTATAAGGGCATATGTTGCAGAGGAGGCCACTGCGGTGCACAAAGTCTGGTGGATTCTGTGGACATGTTCTGAATTTGATTGGCACATGTACAATATATTTGATGCATTTTTAACAACTGTATACCTGGAAGTCCCAGAAAAATTTACTGCACTCGACAGTGGCAATACAGGATTTAAGTCCTCTTACTCCTCTGGTACATCCATTTCAGCTACTCGCATGTCAGCTAGATTGTGTGTTTAGACTAATGTGACTGATGGTGTTAAAAACTATATAAGACTGGATAAATGTTTTTATGTCAGTCTAAAAAAAAAAAAAAAGAGTGGATAGAGGAGGTGTTGGGGAGTATGTGCCTTAACTAGATGCCAAAAAAAGCCTGACTGAATAAGTGAGAAAAGCTTACTAGCCTATCCACTTTCTTCCATCTCCTGAGAACATTTTTTGTTTGTGTGTGGCTTCCTTGTGGGAAACAACACAAGAACTCCCAATGCTCTGCAGGTACAGGGGTTGTAATAATGGGCTTGTCTTCTGTCAGCTGACGAAATTGTACTCTTTAGCCTTCAGGTATGGTAGAAAAGGACTGAAAAAAGTGTCCCAAAATAATAAATGTTAATACACTAATGATCTATTCACATTGTATAGCACCTTTCAGCTGAAAGCCTTAAAACAGAGATGGACAGTATCATCCTGAATCTCATCATGAGGCACAAGAAAATTAGGAGACATCTCTAGGACTTGAGGCCAAAATAAAAATGTGAAGATAAATTACTCCTAGGCTCAAAAGAAAATGCAACCAAATACAGTGCTGTATTTATTTACTTCAGTCTTTATGTGGAGGTCTCATATACCATTTTTGATGCTTACAACATCTATCATATAAAATATTGAAAGTATACGTATATAAAACATATACAGTGACGTTATTCAGTTAAAGTTGCAGTTTTTGCAGAATGGAATCAACTCTCATTGGTGCGAAAGGCATATCACAAGCTGTCTGTCTGTCTATCTGTGCTGTGTCACAGATGTGGCATGCTTTAGTTGAAAACTCCAAATCTGAAATGCCTTTCCCTTCAGCCAGACATAGTGTTGCAAGTACAAACCGCTACAGCATCCTTATATTTGATGTAATTTGCATTCTGTTACGTTCTCATGCTACTTGATGTTTTAAAGGTGTAATAAATAAAGAATACAATTAATTTAGATTACACTACTCAATCTAAATTATATATAGAATACTAAGTACATGAAGCTTATTAACTAGAATGTATCTCCTAGAAATTACATAATGAGTGCAATTCTAATCATTGTCTCTGCATATATAGTATTCAGAGAATGTCATGAATCCGCTTCATGTCAGTGCATGCTGTATATTGATTGGACCTGTCAACTTCAATGGAGTATCCTCAGTATAACTCACATCAGAACCTGGCACTATATTTTGATCTCTCAGACAGCTAAATGATATCTAAAATTACATATAAGCCAACATCTTTCTATTGACTACACATTGGAGAAAACTTATGTGTATATTTTAATTCAAAGATGCTAAAGCATGTCAAGCACATGATGTGTTCTTCAGTTATATTAGTTTTCAGCAGGGGGTTGGAAATAGCAAAACAGGAAATATGACTATGCCACTCTAAAAAATCTGTGGCATGCCCACATTTTAAAGGCAGTATGCAGTTCTGATCTCTTCCAAACTCAAATGGATCTAGTGGAACTAGGAAAGCTATAGGGAAAGGGGACAAGGGGACAGAAGACATGAGACCACTTCTGTAACTTAAGTCCCTCCTGTCTGGGTAAGAGGTGGCCAAGGGAGGTCTGGTAAAGGTCTGTAAGAGTGCCATGGTGAAAAAGAACCAGAGATGACTGTTTGTTATTCCTTGTAATATAAGATGCAAAAGCATTAAATGAAATTATTAGGCTGTATACTGAAAACAAACAATAAGAGGCATTTTTTCTCAGAGGGTGTAGTTAAACTGTGGAAATTATTGCCACAGGAGGTTATAAATGACAGAAGATTATGTGACCTGAAAGAGTGATTAAGTAAATTCAAAGTCAAAAGAATCTTTTAAGGCTACAGTACACAAAGATAAAAAAAAAATCTGACTGTACCTCACAAACCTGTTGGAATCTGGAAGACATACCAGGGGAATATCTGCTGCATAAGTACCTTGTACTTAAGCACTCTTCTACGGATTTGTTAATAGCCACTCTGGCTGGCAGGATGCTGGGGCTAAACTAATCTTTCACCTGGTCAGTCCAGCTTATACTTTAACTATTATTTCTGATGTAAAGGTTTTGCTTTCAAATTAGTCACATTGCTGATTCTTCCACATTGCATATATGTTGCTCAGGCAAGTGGCTCTGGTGCCAGCATGATCAGCAGCAAAGTGCTCCAGTGTGGTGTACAGTTGGGGGTTCCTGAACCAAGGGAACCTCAGGAGGAGGTTCTCAGCTCTCTCAGCTGCCTGGTGCCATGGCAGCTGACAGGACCTGAGTGGGGCCAGGAGCAAGGGCGGCCAAGCCTCCCCACCTATAAAAGAAGCCCTTAGGGAGTGCTAGCAGCCAGGAGCGCTGCCAACAGGGTGGGCGAACAGGCCATAGTGCGGCATGGCAGCTGGCAGGGCAGGGCAGGTGCTGAAGCTCAGCCATGGAGCAATAGTGTCTACCCGGCAGAAAGCCACGGCCTCTGAGCTCTGCACCCACCATGACTGATGCAGCTGCCCAGGCAGGGCCCTGGTGGGAACACGCTGCTGGCTGTGCCCCGCTCTTATGCCAGCAGGGGATGGCAGCTGTGAGTGCTCCTGCGGGAGTGCGCCTGGGGAAAGGAGCTCCTCTGCTCAGTGACAGAGCTCCGGGAGGGGGTGAGTAGGTGAAGGAGTAACAGGGAGAGCAAGAGAGAGACAGACTGCAGGAATCACACCCTACCTTCCTTGAGACAGGCCCGACAGGCAGACAGGACGCATGATATGGAGGATTCACTATCCTCTCTCCACCTGGCTGAACACAGTGACTTCAGGGACTGGGAGCAATGGCAACATGTTTCCACCCAGCACAGCAGGTGCATCTCCTCTGTGACTACCCCACCTTCACAGGTGTCCTTGCATAATGAGTATGAGGCTCTGAAAGTGCAACCAAACAATAATGAGGATGATGGTTCATCTAGCTTGGTAGTGTTGCTGAGGTTAAGTCAGCCTATGCCCTGCATCAAAATTGCAGTCAAAAGATGGGTCATTGTGACAGAAGGAATGTCCTTCCCTTCTGCAGGGAACAGAAGGCCCAATATGCAGACCAGACCTGCTCCTTAGGGAAGTCTGCTGCCTCCCTGGGGCCTGGGTTAAAGATGTGAGGAGAAAGCTTCCTACCCTGGCACAGCCCACAGATTATTATCCATTACTGATTTTTCAGGTAGGCAGTGATGAAGCTGCAACAGGAAGTCTGAGGGAGCTCAAAAGAGACTTCAGGGTCTTGGGACAAATGGTTAAGGGGTCAGGAACACAAGCAGTGTTCTCTGCCCTTCCAATTGCAGGGAATGATGAGGGAAGAAACGGGAAGATCCAGCACACCAATACCTGGCTCCAAGCCTGGTGTCACCGGCAGAATTTTGTGATTTCTGATCACAAGGTGGTCTACACAAAAGGAGGCTTGCAGGTAAGAGACAGGATACACCTGTCTCAAAGAGGGGAAAGGATCTTTGCACAGGAGTTATCAGGGCTCATTGAAAGAGCTTTAAAATAGATTTAAAGTGATAAACGCAAGCTCACCAGAGGTAGTGAGCCTGGGGGTGGCATGCCAATGTCTGAGGGACAGTGTGCTAGCGAGGTCCTTTGGTGTGCTCTCTCAGTGGAGGCAGAGGATGGAGATCCATGCAGCAGCAAAGACACAAGAGTTATTGATGTGTTAATAAGCATGGAAGTGCCTGAGAATGGTCATGTAGGAATTAGGGCTTCTCCCCCAAAAAAGGTGGTGGGATCAATAGCCCAGCTGAAGCAAATCTACACCACTGCACGCAGCATGTGCAAAAACCAGAAGGAGATGTAAACCATTGTGCAACAGAAAAACTATGACACGGTCGCCATCACAGAAACATGGTGGGATGATTTGCACAACTGGAGTGCTGCAATGAATGGCTATAAATGCTTCAGAAGGATAGGCAAGGGACGAGAGGTGGTGGGGTAGCCCTGTATATTAGGGAGTGTTTTGATTGTCTAGATCAGGGGTCCTCAAACTTTTTAAACAGGGGGCCAGCGTGTGAATGAAATGGCAGAAGTCATCTGCGGCTGCTTGGTTTCCCCCCCCAATCCCCAGCGGGTGGGTGTGTGTCTGTAAATACCGGGGTTGGATTGAGGACCCTGGGGGGGCATATCCAGCCCGTGGGCTGTAGTTTGAGGACCCCTGCTCTAGAGCTTAAAGATGGTGAAGATAGGGTTGAGTATTTACAGGTGAGAATCAAGGGAAAGGCCAACAAGGCCAATATAATGGTGGGAATTTGTTATAGACCACCCAGCCAGGATGAAAAGGCAGACAAAATATTCTATAAGCAGCTGGGAGAAGTCTCACACATTTGCTAGTCCTTGTTCTCATGAGGCACTTCAACTTACCAGATGTCTCCTGGAAATACAAAACAGCAGAGATGAAACAGTCCAGAAGATTCCTGGAGTGTGGGGAAGATAACTTCCTGACAAAGTTAGTGAGTGAGCTAACTAGGGAAGGCGACCTGCTGGACCTGTTGTTTGTGAACAAAGGACTTGAAGACTGTAGTCTGTCTTGGGCATAATGATCACGAAATGATAAGAGGTTTTGATTCCTGGAGAAGTACGGAGCGGGGTCAGCAGAGCTGCTACCTTGGATTTACAGAGAAAAGACTTTGGCCTGTTTAGAAGCACAGTTGACAGAGTCATTTGGGAGGCAGCCCTGAAGGTCAGAGAAGTCCAGTAACACTGGACATTCTTCAAGAAGGAAATTTTAAAGGTGCAGGAGCAGATCATCCCCATGTGCTGAAAGATGAGCCAAAGCCCAATTAGAACTTAATCTGGCTACCACCATAGAAGGCAAAAAAAGTGTTTCTGTAAATGGATCAGCAACAAAACGAGGGCTAAGAAGAATCGCCATCCTTTAGTGGATGCAGGAGGAAACATAGTGACAAAGGATGAGGAAAGTCTGAGGTACTTGATGGCTTCTTTGTTTCAGCCTTTAATAGCAAGACCAGTTGTTCTCTGGGTACCCAGCGCCCTGAGCTGGAAGACAGGGATGGGGAGCAGAATGAAGCCCCCATAATCCAAGTGGAAATGGTCAGTGATCTGCTGCACCACTTAGACAAACACAAGTCCTTGGGGCCTGAAGGTGTCCACCCAAGGGTACTGATGAACCCGGCAGAAATGCTCACCAAGCCATTTCCAATCATTTACCAGCAGTTCTGGCTAACTGGGGAGGTCCCAGTTGACTGGAGTTTAGCAAATATTTCACCCATCTATAAGAAGGGTCGGAATGAGGATCTGGGGAACAACGGGCCTGTCAGTCTGACCTCGGTGCCAGGGAAGGTCATGGAGCAGATAATCTTCAGTGACATCATGTGGCACATGCAGGACAACCAGGTGACCAGTCCCAGCCAGCATGGGTTTATGGAAGGCAGGTCCTACCTGACTCACCTGATCTCCCCCTATGACAAGGTGACCTGCTTAGTGGATGAGGGAAAGGCTGTGGGTGTTGTCTACCTGGACACAAGTAAAGCCTTTGAAACCATTTCTTACAGCATTCTCCTGGAGAAACTGGCTGCTCATGGCTTAACAGGTGTACTTTACCCTGGGTAAAAAGCTGGCTGGCTGGCCAAGCCCAAGGAGTGGTGGTGAATGGGGTTAAACACAACTGACAGCCAGTTACAAGTGGTGATCCCCAGGGCTTAGTACTGGGGCCAGTTCTGTTTAATTTTGATGATCTGGACAAGGGGATTGAGTGCACCCTCAGTAAGTCTGCAGACAACACCAAGTTGGCGGGGGGAGTGTTGATCTGCTTGAGGGTAGGAAGGATCTGCAGAGGGATATGGACAGGGTGGATTGATGGGTCAAGGCCAATTGTATGAGGTTCAACAAGGAGATTTACCGGGTCCTGCACTTGGGTCAAAATAAACCCATGCAACACTACAGGCTTGGGGAAGAGTGGCTGCAAAGCTGCCTTGCAGAAAAGGACTTGGGGATGCTGGTCAAAAGCCAGCTGAGCACGAGCCAGCAGTGTGCCCAGGTGGCCAAGAAGGCCAAGAGCACCCTGGCTTGTATCAGAAACAGTGTGGCCAGCAGGACTAGGGAAAGATTGTTGCTCTGCACATGGCACTGGTGAGGCTGCACCTCAAATCCTGGGTTCAGTTTTGGGCCCTCACTGCAGAAGGGACACTGAGGTGCTGGAGCGTGTCCAGAGATGGGCAACGAAGCTGGTGAAGGGTCTTGAGCACAAGTCTTACAAGGAGTGGCTGAGGGAAATGGGGTTGTTTAGCCTGCAGAAAAGGAGGCTTAGGGGGCACCTTATTGCTCTCTACATCTACCTGAAAAGAGGTTGTAGGCAGGTAGGCGTCCATCTCTTCTCAAAAATAACAAGTGATAGGACAAGAGGAAAGAGCCTCAAGTTGTGCCAGGGGACCTTAGACTGGATATAAGGAAAAATTTCTTCACCAAAAGGGTTGTCAGGCATTGGAACGGGCTGTCCAGGGAAGTGGTTGGGTCACCATCCCTGGAGGTATTTAAAAGACGTGTAGTTGTGGCACTTAGGGACATGGTTTATTAGGACTTGGCAGTGACAGATTCATGGTTGGGCTTGATGATCTTAAAGGTCTTTTTTAATCTAAATGATTCTATGATTCTATTTGCATATCAAACCCAAAACAGTGCTGAGACAGTAGTATCTTAGCAGAGCCTCTGAAATGTTGAGGTACTATGAGATCCTAAATTTAGAAATTTAATTTCTTGGCATCACATAAGTGGACATTGAACATAATTAAATCTTTATTGCTTTACATTAATGTTTTATCTCATATGAGACAGAATTTCTTATTTCCTCCATTTTATAGTGTAGAATTGGGATTTTACTAGTGTACTCACATGCTGAAACATTTCACAATGTTCAATCAAGACAGAAAGAATATGTGTGTGTATATATAAAATAGACATAGATAATATCTGCTGCAATGGTGATACTTGTTATTATTGTATCTCACCTGATTTTGATACACTTCATAAGGTCTACTTTTACATTTACCCTAATGATGGCTTCACACTTTCTATTTTTTCGCATGATCTTAACTGTTAAGCACTTACAAAAATATTTGTTTCTTTTCTTCACAACATTTCCTTTCTTTGTGTAAAATTATACCTCCTGACCCTTGGAATGGTCAAGTTTTAATCCCAAGCTAGTAAGATCAATTCTGTATTTAGAAATGTCACTGCTTTTAAGTCCAATACCTAGTAGTCTTATGGGGCTAGAGGCAATAACTTGTAAAGGGAAAAATCCTCAACTTTTCAATTGGACACACAGACCTTTTTTCTAACCCTGCAGGGCTGTCAGCTATCAAACTTTGAATTCATGACATTTTAAAGAAAATGTACGGAGGAGTTATTTTATAGGAACAGAAAATAATTTTTAGCTTGCTTTAGAAGTTTTTACTGCTCTTTCTTGCCCTATGCTTTCAATGAGTAAGATACATAGTTTTACAGGTGGATGCATATGAAAATAGTACTACTAAATGCTTTAAAGAGTCTAACATGCTAAAGGTTATATGGTATGAATTAATACAAAGATGTTAGCACTTGTGGAAAAATGGAGGAATGAAACACTCAAGGTCAGAGATGCAGAAACCATGACCTCAGCTGCGACTCTTCTTATGGCTGTGTTTTAATGTCCAATGTTTAAAGTTTGTATTTCAGACCATCTCACATTAAAATCAATTAAAATGATTGCAGCATTAGTTGAATTAAGCCATCTTTCATTTTCAATGATATGTTAATTAATACCAGTAGTTAGTACAATGCAAACTGGAATTTCTTAGAGATTCTCATGAAAAAGCTGTAACAATACTAGTACTAGTACTTTAATTCTTGATGAGATGTTAAGAAAAAGTGCTTTGGAAACATATTAATTCACTTGCTTTAAAACTGTAAATATTTTACTGCTCCATAATTCTAAGTTTCAGAAATGTCCGATTTTCAACTCACTTAAATATATATATATATATAAATCAACATGAATAGATTTTAAACAGCATTAATTCCACTTCTACTGAACTAATTTCCTTCAAAGTTTGGTTTGCTTTTAACTCTGGCAATTTTAGTTCTGGAATAGCTTTCTCTCTGTGACAAACTTATTTTAAATTTCAGATTTTAAAAAAATGGAATTCAGAAATGCCATAATCCATTGCTTCTTTAAGACAATGGTTCAACATAATATTTAAATGTGTATATAACTTGATATGCCAGTGGATTCAGCAGATATACTCATACACTCAAAGGTAGTCACATGTTCAACTTTCTTGTGAAATCACAGCCGTTTCCATCTCAGAATCACAAAATATCAGTGAATTAAGCTTCAAAATAGTCCTTTAAAGTAAGGATCACTGGTCACATATTCCAGATGGTGAAATACTATGCTGCTGTACTAGGTAATCAGAACAGATTCTTCTGTCCTTTAAGTCATAACAATCTTTAACAAATGTAAAGACTATGCATATTACGTTGTAACTTTGGCTATGGAAGATCTTTATTCTTGACTTAAGAACTTATTCAAATAATTGATGATTATAGTATCAATGAAATTGATATTAATAACATAGTAACTCATACTGTATCAAATAAACCCCCCTGTAAACAGATTCATGTTTAGTATGTTTTTGCAACAATTAGCAGAATTAAGAATCAATCCCAACTCAAATGCAAATAATAATCATAATCACAGAAACATACTTCTCCACCAAAACATGTTTTAAAGGTTCCTCTGTACATATAATTTCTCTCCCTTATCAACCACTCCTCTCCAATTTCTAGAAGAAAAATGACTGGTAATATATCTTGTCATTTCTGTGATCTAGAACTATTTGGCTTGACATTTCTCAATTACTACAGTTCCTAAGAGAAGTCATCTGAAGCCCAGAGTACCTATACAAGGTCATGAGTATGAGTTGTGCTGAATACCCACAAAAAGATTCCCTGTTATTTATTTGTTGACAACATCAATAGGCAATTAAATATTTGCTAGCAGTTGCAAGAAATGTTTCTTTGTTAAGCAAAGTTCATGCTAACATTGTCCCACTTAATTGTCAGTCATTACTGTTCAATGTCACTGGGAAAGGTACATCTATTGGGAGAAATCCCAGCACAAGTCCTGGCAGAAGTCAGCAGATTTCAAGAGAGATGCTGCTGCAGTACTTTCTACCTGGATACCATAGCTTTTCCATGAGTGAAACTATGTGAAACTGTTCAGCTGGAGACAGTTCCATGGAAGTACCTACTAGAAAAATCAACACCTATCTGAGAGAAGATAATATTGATGCAGCTGCCCTTGTGCCGCCCATGGTGTAGAAGTGACAAGTGTAGTGTGAAAGGGAGGACTTGTTGACAGGGCATTACTGGGGTTACAAGGTTGGGGATGCAGCTTAAGAAGGACCACGACCAGGATACTGGAGCAGCCAGGAGGAAAAGAAACTTGATCGGGGTGTCAGGAAAAAGGGAAGCTTACTGCATGATGCCTCTGTGTATATTTTGTCCAACAAAGTCTTTTATGTCTGTACAAGGCAGATGGCACTTTAATTAAGGGTTCTGTAAACTTTCCCAAAACATCTTTGCGATTTCTGTGTTCAGTATGTTTATGTACCTCCCCCTTCAAATTAACAGCTTTTCAAATATTTTACCCTTGATTAACAATGATGCATGGGAGCTTCTGCTGGATGAATGAAGGGTGAACCCAGCACTACCACCTGCATGATGTTAATACAGGTTTTTGTAAAGTAGTTAAGCCTATAGCAACTGTGATACATAGAAAGTGTGATGGCAAAACTGAGGAATGGGATAAGAACATGAAAGAAAATTCTTTTGGACATGTAAAATAAATATTTAGGGTTTTATGATAAATTATGATTAATACCAATTTTGCTTTTAATTATGTTACAAGCTTATGTTGCAGAAAGACATATTGATTCATCTACTACATTAGAAAATATTTTTAAAAGAGCTGTGGATGGCCCTGATTTTAGTATTTTCAGTAGTGACTGCAAAATCTTAGCATATTTTATTTTTTTCCCCTTAATTTTAAAAAGCATCAGGCTTACTGGGAAAAAAAGTTCACAAAGAGAAAAATATGCAGCAAACAATTCCTTCTCCACAAGGTAATATAATTTTGAGAATGAGTTATAGAGATATGTGCCTTTTTTGTCTGTAGCCAATATATTTTTTGGTAGATTTCTTCCAGCAGAAAACCAAATATTAAAGATGTTTTTTTAAAGTAAATTAGAAAAAAATAACAAAACTATGTGAATAGGATCTTTTTTCAAATTATGGAAAACAGGTGTGTTCATAAGCACAACATTTTCCTCAAAACACTTGATTTCTGATTTAAACATAAAGTGATGTAGCCTTTTATTAAACTTTGTAAAAATGACTTTAGACATAAATGTAAAGACTTGAGAAACAGCTGCAACATTAGGCTTCATTGATGCTTCAGTAGTCTGACATTAAATATTGTGTTTTCCTCTTGAAATCAAATTGTTTACATAGCATTTTGTTCCTTAAACTGACAAAGGAAACCTTGATATACAAGACACATCACTGTCAATACAACTGAGATTCTAAGCACTCACAGAGTTGCATATGCAATGTTACACATGTAGATAGTCCCATCTTTACAAATGTAAGCCATTGAAGGATCTGGCTGTAATGCTATCATGTACATAAAAACATGGCTTTGGCAGCTGAAATCCAAATGACAATAGCAACCTGATTGTAGGTTGCTACTCCTATGGATACCATTATAGAATTTATATAAAAATGTATCTGAATATGTGCTAATGTAGACAGCACACAAGTCTACTTCTTTATCTGTACTTGTGTTTACAGATCTCCCATGAAATTGCTGCCAGAGACTACAAAGGTCACATTTAATTTTTGTGAAGATGTTTCTGGGTATGTTGCCTCTTTGTCCATGAGGCAACATATCAAACACTGCATGCATGTACTGTAAGCACTGCTTTCCATGACAAGTAAGTCATCATAATAATGAAGGGCAGAGGCCTCCAGCTATCTTGTGACTCCTACATTTTTTCTTTTACCAGTTTTGGCTCCTTTCATGAATGCGCAGCATGCTCTATATGCTGGGGGACTAGAATCATTGTTTTAACTGTTCCCTTTTTTCTTTTGGGTAAATGAAAGGAGGTTGTTGCATAAAAGAAAAGACAGTATATAAAATTACCAAAGCTTTCTTTTGAAAAAGCAAATTCTTCACTACCTCCCAAGGAAATTATATGAAAAGCTCATGCAAACAGAATGTGCATATTTTTATGATTCTAGCTATGAAGTTACAGCCACAGACAGTATTTAATTTTGTATTCACTATCAACCACAATTGCTCCTCTTTCCAGGTAATCTTTCATCTCTGCAGCTCCTCTTTGGAATCTCATTAGATTAACAGGTCACTAAAACATTTTTTGATCGCATTTCTCAACCACCTTTGTCAGCTTATGAGTCAACCCTGTAACATATGAAAGTAAGATCATTTTTGCACTCACTTCCTCTAACATATTTTAAATATATAATGTTAAGAAAAGATTTATTCCTTCCTACCTACTCTCCTGTGTCACAAGATAGTAGGTATTTTAATTCAAGACCAATATGAAAAATAGCAAACTACCCAGATTTCAAAGTCATGTGACTGACAGATGTGCAAAATCAAACATCGAACAGATAGGACAGTTGGAGGATATACTAAAGAAATAAACTCTTGAAGGACAGCCAAGCACAACCTGAACTGAGTTATGGGATCTTATCATGCCAAAGGAGACCTAGCTAAACACCTGGCATTTGGTTATCTGTTGTTGACAAACTGTGGCTTGATGTTTTGACTTAATATCTTCTATTCCACTTAGTGTCCTAAGAAATAGGAGACATTAAATATTCCCCTTCCTGTGCAAGTAAAATGAAAGCAGAAATGTATCTGTGTCTAGAGAGTATTTTGATAGTTTAATCCTCCCACTCTACTGAAACGAGGCATCAGGGCAATGTCTGACATAACATGCAATGTTTGATGAAAAAGCAAAGCAATTGGAGAAAGTACACAAAGAGGACCAAAGGTCCAGAAAATATGACTGATGAGAAAAGCTGTAAGAACCGGCATATTTAATTGAGGAAAAAGAAAACCTGAGAGGAAACATGACCAACATTTTCTTCATTTATAAGAGGTTGCTAGGAAAAGAAAGTACTGTCCTCTTCCTTTCCACCAAACCGGAAAAATAATAATGTGCTGAGCTTAGACTGAAGCAGGGGCTGCTATGGAAAACTTCCCAACTGTAGAGACAGTAAGGCCTTTATCATTCTGCCTTGGGGAGCCATGGAATTTCCATCATCTCAAGTTTTTAAAAGCACGTTACAGAACAGTCTGCTGGGAATGGGTGAGAGACCAGGGTAAGTGATCTCTTGAGTGACCTCCTTCACTACGTGCTAAAGCCAGTGATCTCTTTTAAAGGGAGCTGTGTTTGCTGAATACCCCTGAAAATGATGAAGTGCCTTCCACTGCTAATGACTGTAATAGGACTGTGTTGCATCTTGTACATTAGAACACAAAATTGGGAACTGGAAAAACTAAATGTTTGGCAGTTTATAAGCATGGCTTAGAGAGCTGTACGCTGTGTTTTGTTTTTTGTTTGTTTGTTTTATTATTATTATTATTTATTTATTGTGGTATGCTTGTTTCAGGATTTGTACAGATGTGACCTATTATATTTCAGAATTGAGCTGAACTGTTATGCAAATGTAAAGGTAAGATCCAAAGCCAGCTGAAGTAAGCAGAAGAGTTTCAGCTGGCTTTGATGGCTTTGGAGCCGGTCTGCGCTGTGTTCCCAAGGTCATATGTGTGTCTCTGTGTGTGCTGGGGAGAGGAGGAAGGAGACATTTGTACAGGTACTTACCCTGACTTTGAAATGTTAGCTTTGCGTAATTGACTCAGGGGTGTATTCAAACCGCCTAATCTAGGAGTCGAAATTACTGTGGCATTTAGGCTTAAGGCAGAAAAAGTGAAATTGCCTAATCTCTGGGGTGGACAGGGTCCCCATATGCCAGCGAAGAGACTATGCTTATATGAAACACTTTTTATAATCTGAATACATACTTTACAATCAAACTGACCATGTTTTTAAGCATTTGGCTTATCTTAAGCGCCTGAATAACGCTTCAACAGGAACATAATATAGAACATAAAACAGAGTATCATGACTCACAAAAAAAGGGAAGTAAAGTTAAAACATTTAAAAGGTCATATTTCATTTTTAGATGATGCAGAAACTATTTTACATGTTTATAAGAGTTAGTTGGAAGCAGTAGAATTTTCTTAGTAATTTGTGAAGCTAATTAGTTGACACACTGAGAAATCCAAGCTATAAAGCATACCATAGTCAAATCAATGATAATAAGAAATAGTTTTGATGATTTTTTCAGTGTTTTATTGTTCCATACAAGGACACAATAATACTGCAGAAAATTGATTTTCTGTGGAAAAGTTCCCCTGTTATGCATTGTATTCATCATATTGGAAACCAATGAGATTTTTAAAAAGAACTAATAAATAGTTCAAGCAATATTAGCAAATTTCTTTCCTCCACAGTTAAACTTGGGCTGTTAAACTGAATCATGAAGTGGGTCAGTGATCCAACCCTGAGTTTCTTACATAATGGCCTCCTGTGAGGCACAATGTTTTCTGTGAAGTTAGAGTTGACAAGCCATATCACCTCCCAGGAGGTGGATAAGGCCCTATATTGTACATTTTATAATTCTGCAAAAAGCATTTTTTTTATTATCATTGATCTGTGCATACAGCTCCTCGAGTTAAATAAAAACTTTGTGGACCAAAGAAAGTACACACTAATAATGTAATATGTTATGTATTATCAATATTATCAATTATTAACAATATTATTATCAATATATATAATCAACTAAAAAAACCAAAGCCAAAGTGACCGGCAATTAGAAAGGACACCTTTTACAAAAGTTGTATTTTCTTACCAAGTGTCAGGGCCCTGATTTCACCAACAGGCTCTGATTATCCTGACAAGTTTATAACTGTCTTTCTCCATAATCCTCCTCTGTGACCTCTTTTCCTACCCTTTCCCAGAGGGTGAATCTTGGCTTCCTGTGCTCTGGGTCACTTTTGATCTGCCAGAACTGTGTAACTTTTTATCTGACTGCTGTGAAAACACCTATGCCACAAGAAAAAAAGGTGTGAAAAGCTCAGACCTCGATGTACACACACTTCACCCGTTGGCTCAGGAGTTGCATTTAAGCTCAGGCCCCTGCCCTTCGTCCACGCCTGTGCTGTGCTGTAGCTGTGCTTGGCCTTGCACCATGCCAGTCCTGACCTTGTCTTGCTGGCTTGACTTCCCAGCCGCATCTCAGATCTGCCACATCACTACAGGCTGTCTGGTGATCAGTGGTCTGTGGCTGACCCTGGACTCATTCTGCTCTTTTTGCTTCTGTACTGTGGGACTGCAACTTTCATCTCAAGTCTTGCTGTCAGCCCCAGCTCCCAGGTCACCTTTCCCTTGCGGAGCTGTCCGCTCCTGCTGCTCCCTGACGTCAAGATGCTGTACCATAATTCAAGTACATACAGATAGAGGACAAGCCTAATGATAGGGGCCCTGAATGGAAGTTCTTTCTTACTTTTGTCTCAATTCACTGAGGGCAATAAAAAATTTCAGCATCTTTCTGAAGAGGCTGTGAACCTTATTAAGCAGCTTTGGGAAAAAATGTACTATCAAGTACAGTGAGTGAATGTACTGTGGATTAGTACAATAGCCTGAACAGGGAAGGACCTTAAAATTTCTTTTCCTAAGGTATTGCAAGAATGGCTTACAAATGTCCATTAACTAATTACATTAATTACAGCTCCTCTCCTATCTCAGAGGAAGCATTCCAGTTCTGTTCGAATCTTCCATACTTTCTCTGAAATCTTGGCCAGGCAGCAGGACAGGGTGCTGTCACCACAGGCTGATGAAACAGCTTTACAGATTTGCATGCTAGCAGTGCAATGATCATTTCCCAAAGCAACTTAATCCTTAAGCTGATCCCAGAGTAATTTAAAAATTTATATTTGTACTGCTGAAGTTTCTTTTTCTCCATAAGAAGAATCTTTTCTACAACTCATGTTTTACACTTCTGTCCTGAAAGCTGGTTTAAGGCAAGTTCGTAAACACAAGGCTCCATCATGATCCTGCCTCCAAGAAATCTAACTGATAGCTGCAGCATTAGCAGAAAAGAGCTGCTTTCCTAAAGGAGGTGAGAAAATTTCCCTTCTCTCCCTACTAAAACCGTGATGGAATGTAATGTAGATACTAGGCATCTCTGGTCTAGCCCCCTGAGGGTGCTTGAAGAGTGCTTAACACCCTCAGCTTGCTGTGGCAGTTCTAAAGCTTTTTGGCTGGGGTGTATCCTGGTTGATCCAGGACTACTGCGTAGGCACAGTGTACGCATGTTGTGGTCCTGGCATGTCTGATGCTGTGCTTAGCACAGGAGGGAAACCAGATACAGAAAGTCATAAAGTTTTGATTGTGTGTGGGATCCTGCTGTGCCCCTGATAACTTGACACTGGCATTAGCATAAAAAATAATGTTTTAAAATATATGTGTCTTATGAAGGGGAGGGAAACTTCTCAGGTTTGTGCTGTGCGAGTGGACTGAGCTGCCCATATCTCATCTTCCTGGATGGTGAGCCTTGCAGCACCAGGTTGCAAGCAAGGCCCTAGACATTAAGTATTATGTATGTTTCAGGCTGAAATGAGCCACAGACAGAACACAAAGATTATGGAACCAGCAAGTAAAGTAGATGATTGTCTCTAGAAAGACAGGTAGACAGACCCCTTTCTTTCGATGTGGAACAAATGTGGATTGTAGCCTGCTTTCAGGACTATCTCAAAATTGCTGATGCAGAAGATACCTAGAATGCAAACACGATGTAAATGTGCCCAGAATCGAAAATGTTCTTTTCCTTCTGTTATCTTGGAAATCACTTTGGCTACAGAAACAGCCTTTCTTTAATTGGATCCCTTTTCCTCCATGAAATTTCATTTCTTTCTTCAGAACGATTCAACTTCAACAACAGTGAATAGAGTTGTGGTTGAAATGTTCTTCTCTGAAATGGAAGACGGGGTATAAAGCTCTAGGCATTCAGGAGGAAAATTAGGGTAGAATTATAGCTTGAAAAGCAAATGCTCTTGGAGGCCATCAACTAATTAATTGTATAAAAGGCCATCATACAAATCACTAGTCCATCATATAACAGATGGGTGCCTTACTGATCCCCCTCAATGTAAGCAACAAGCCAACTGTCCATGACCATGTAGATGTCATCTATAACTGGAAAGTATTGAATTACAGCATTATTGAGATGTCTAATTCTCTATGTCTATTTCTAATTAGGTACCCAACACTGAAGAGGAAAATATTTCAGGTACACTTCTTTAACTGATGTAGTTGTCTCTCTGTCTACTGCATTGCCTGTTATGAATCACACTGTGAGGAACCTAGTCCTCCCTTTTCTCTGTAGGTCAATTACACACTGAGGGAGGCTGGTCATACCCCGTTTCCTTTATTCACCTGGGGCAAATGTGCTCTACATGTCACAACTGCTTGTACTGACTCCAGTATCAAAATTCACTATGGGCATGGAGTAAAGCCTCTGGGATGCAATAGAGTCATAGGTCCAGTATTTTAATTAGTTTTCAATGTATAAATTCTTTAAATAGAAAACCAGAAAAGCCTAAGAAAAATATGCCTTTAAAAACATTCTCCAAAGAGCAAGCAAAGCAGCGGTACTTATTAAGACTCATCACTTGAAAAAGCCTGTCTGTAACAACTGCTTTTCTTTTTTTTTTTAATTTTTGATTTTATATTTATAGACTTAATAGTCATTAAATAATACACATATATTTTCCTTCTCTCACTGTCACATATGCTGCAGTTGAAATTGTACTTTAAGATTGCAGCAATTAGCTGTGTTCTGAAAAGAAAAAATAAAACTAAAAAAAAAAACAAAAAAAAACAAACCACAAACCCAAATGAAAAAAAAAAACCACATCAGCCACCCTTTTCTTTAATTTACAGGGCTAGGAAATAGTTGGGGTTTTTTTGTTAACACAAAATTAATTTCAAATTCCCTAATTTTTATTAAAGTTCTCATGCATGAGGTTTCTGCTTGAGTTTTGCTCAGCTGGAACAAAGCTGGTGAAGAATATTTCAAGCTTGCTTTCAAGTCCCTCCTAGCAGCCAGAGAATGAAAAATGGTCTGCTGGCAAACTGTGGCAAGGGTTTTCCTTTCCTTTTTCTGTAAGTTTATTCCAACATTTGATATTACAAACCATGAAATTTTGCTTTCTGCGCCTGAAACTTGTCTGGGAATTACCTGTATTACACTTGAATGCTTCTAATAGATTTAACATCCTGTGGACTTTTAATCATCCATGCGGAGTCAGACTTGAGGCATCCCCAGGGCTCAATAATCAGCCCTTTATTATCTATGACCAATGTGCTACCACTGGATATTTATCAGTCGTAATACTAATTACAGCATGAGAAAATCCTTTCACTTTTGGGCATACGCTTACATAGATTGATTGATTCCTCTGTTACTGTTGTAAAAACTTGAAGGTAACCTGGGAGTGTTTCCTGGCATCTCTGACAAATCTCATGGATTCTTTTATAACTCAGTGAGAAGTTCACAGATGTTCTTGTTTTTCTGGCTAGGATTTGGTCCTTTTACTGTTTTAAATAGCAGGTGATCATGTCCTTATTACTCTTCATGTTTCTGCTTTCCCTGTTTCTTGTACTCAAGCTGACAGTTAAACTAAACAGTGCTTCAAAACCAAGGAAATATTCACTATGTCAGGTTTCCTTACACACAATTATCAAATTGACATGATTAGACCCATTCTTCATGTCAGAAACAGCATGGCCAGCACAAGGGAAGTGATCATCCCCCTGTACTCAGCCCTGGGGAGTCTGCACTTCAGATCTTGTGTTCAGTTTTGGCCCCTCACTACAAGAAAGACATTGAGATGGTAGAGCATGTCCAAAGAAGAGCAATGAAGCTGGTGAAGGGTCGGGAGCACAGGTCTTACAAGGAGTGGCTGAGGGAACTGGGGTTGTTTAGCCTGCAGAAAAGGAGGCTCAGGGGGCACCTTATCGCTCTCTACATCTACCTGAAAGGAGGTTGTAGGCAGGTAGGTGTAGCAACAAGTGACAGGACAAGAGGAAAGAGCCTCAAGTTGTGCCAGGGGACCTTAGACTGGATATAAGGAAAAATTTCTTCACCAAAAGGGTTGTCAGGCATTGGAACGGGCTGTCCAGGGAAGTGGTTGGGTCACTGTCCCTGGAGGTATTTAAAAGACGTGTAGTTGTGGCACTTAGGGACATGGTTTATTAGGACTTGGTAGTGATTGGTTAACTGTTGGACTTGATATTAAAGGTCTTTTCCAACCTAAGGAACTATATTATTCTATGTGGTCTGTTAGCATCCTGACTTTGCTTCACCAAAACTGATCATTTCTCATGTTCATCCCTGTAAAAACTGATATAGGGACCTGAAATTAATTTTTACTTTAATTTCTCTTATAATTGGATTTTTTATTTGATTGGTTGTGGGTTCTTTGCTAATTCTTTTGAACTGATAGTCATTCTGCCTGCTTTCTGATGACCACTTGCTCTTCTAAGACTAGTTTGTTTTCAGACCACAATACAGTACCAAACTTTTATCATTACAGTCACCAGCAATTCCTTGTGAGTCCAAGCAGAATTTTCTCTAGTTAGCCTCCTACCTATAATAGCTGTCTTTGACACAAGTAGGCACTCAGTTCTCTTCAAATGCTTTGTAAGAGGTGTTTTGAAGTGTGTTATTTTTTGGTTCTCCTTAATTCTGTCCAAATGAGATCGTCTTGCCTCCTGTGGCTTGTTCATCTCCATGAAATCTTCTCTGCAGGTTTCTCTTCTCAAGGCCCTGATTTTTAATCTGTAACCTGTTTCTTTTCAATAATCTGATCTGTCAATGTGGGCCTACATTTCATTTATATGCTGATGACAAACAGATTGATGTCATAAAATTAGCCCTTATTATTCCTTTTGCCACATCTGTGCTGCCTGTTTGTCAAATCGATGCCAACGTTTGGATGTTTAGTAATTTTGTACAGTTTAATGCCTCTAAAATACGGGAGATAGACACCATTTTAAATCACTATTCTTTTGTAAGTTTGTCATTGTGGGAAAGTGATTCTGCAATAGTGAGGAGTAAGACTCCAGATCTCCTAGCACTAAAATCGCATGTGTATTTTTATACATCAAAAACTGGTGGCAAGCATAAGGTACTAGAGAGGTACTAGAGTTATGATACACACCCAATACCAATGGTCAGCATAGCCATCGGCAATTTTGAACTGGAGAAACTGAATTTAAATTCAACAACTACTTTGGCACACTTTTCAAAGTACCTTTTAATTGTATGTTACAGATGGAGACTTTTGGAGCATGTTTTTTAAAAATTACTTGGAGACTTTCAGTGTTCTTAGGATCATGTATGCACAACAATTAGATTAATGGCACCAGGGCCGAACTCAGATGCAATCCCAGTGAACATACAATGAAGACTGTCTCTTAAACAGACGCGTTCCTGGTACAGATCTTTGAAAAGCCTGAAGTGAAATCTGAAGCCAGGTTAATTTTTCCTGGTTTTGTGTTTGATCTGAGTGTGAAACATAAAGCAAGCACTTTTTTCTGTTGAGACTGGCTTCTTGGATGGACAGTCACCTAGTTTTGAGAAAAAGCAGGGCCTATTTTTTCAAAGTAAGGTGAAACTCAGTTCATATTTAAAAAAAAATAACAAGCCAAAACACCAGAAATTTTAGTCTAACATATTTGAAAATCAGTGTTTCTGTCAATAGGGTCTAGAAATTGAGGCAGACGGAAAGTTTGCAGAAAATTTACACAGCCTGTATATCCAGCCTTCTCTTTCTTAATATGTGAAATAATTTCTAAAAACAATATATGAAAATTCATAAAAGTAATTTCTTAGCTCTAGATGAAAGGAGGTCAGCTGATTATAGGCTCTCATCTCACGTGTCATGACAAGAAGAGCATGTTCAGATAATCTGCTATGAATAAACACAAGATGTATTTTTCATGTAACAGGTTTTTAGCCCTCCCACATAAGTTTTACTGAATACATAAGAAAATTCCTCTTACAGAGTTCTGGACAAGACTTTTTTGGGAAGATTATGTGTTTTCCTCTTTGTCTTTAATGTGACAGAGGGATTTTTTATTTTCTTACTTTGAATCACAGGTATTGAAGGGAAATCAATCTTTTCTTACTAGACCTAAAATTCCTGAATATAACAAAAAATCAGGCCAAAATTCTCTAGTTATATGATGCTACATTGCCTTTAAGCTCTATAAATATGTACAGGAAAATAAATTTATTCAAACTTTCAAACCCAAAAGTTCTATAAGAATGTTTTAGGAACAAATTTTATTACTGGAGTACTTGTTTCTTCCACTGGTCATCTGATTCCTTTTATTCATTTTCTTAACATTTCTCTTTGTAGCTGGGAATAAGGGAAAAAATGGCTAGGAAATACAGGAAGGAAATAATCCCTGGAATAACTATACTGCCTCTTATCCTTTCTTACATCCCATTGCTTACTGCATTGATCCTCTCTGTGTTGAAAGCGGAGTTCCCTGTTCAAAGAGAAGTGATGGTGGCAGAGTGCCAGCCTGCAGCTGGGCTGGGGACTCACACTGGCAGATCAGCGGAGTGGTAGAGCGTAAAACAATACAAATGCTGCCCTTTTCCAGGACAAACTGGCTCAGGATCTCACCAGGAAGATTCTTCGGGTCAAATGCACAGCTATATCATAATCCTTGACTGTAAGACTTAAGCCAGCAGATCAAGTGAGTAACGTGGTTATTGGATGAAGCTGGACTCCCTCGAAAAGTGGAACTAAGAAAGCTGGGAACTAATTAATCATATCTGTTTAAAGATGTGGTGCAAAAAGAGAGTAATGACCACTTCTGGGATTAACTATGGGAGTCTTGAAAGTGCCTTTGGTGTAAAGAAGGTTCACTGAGTGCATACAGAAGTATTGCTCTCATGTAGTAGACACAGACCACAAACTTCTCATGAAAACTGTAAAAAACACTCAGGTTATGCATGGATATGCTTGGAATTTGTTCATAACAGGAACCTGTGGCAGCTTTGGCATTGCAAAAAACACCTTTAAAATAGTTTTTCGTGATCCAAAATGGTCATCTTAAGCCAGCCACAAGCAGTTCAGAGCTGTTGAGTTTAGGCTTGAAAGGGTGGGCAGAAATGTGAAAAAGGGGCTTTCCCCAGATAAAAATATGTTACTACATTTGGACCACTTAGTCAGACTAAAAGTCTGAACCCAGATTTTAGAAACATTTGGGGTTTATGTTCACATAGTTCTTTAAAGGTAATGAAAAATACATATTCATGTAAAAGAAGCTTTATCAGGAGAATAAACAATTGCTTTTTTCCAAGTACTTCTTGCCAGAAGAAGACATAGAAAGCCATTTTTAGGCAGGGTCAGATAAAATTCAATACCAGGATACCTGCATAAGTCTTAAATTTTGATTCTATTTGCTTAGCTGTTAAACTTAATGCTTGTTAATTTTATTCATAACATGTTGAGCCAGATACACGGGCATGCTTTGCTTTGCTTGTTTGTACCTCTTCAGTTATGCACAGCAGGCAAGAATTGACTTTAGTCAGCTGATTAAGGTGATTGGCATCAATTGGAGCACTGCGAGACAGAATGTACCAGTAAATGTGGCCCTTGGAAAAATCAATGTCAGGTGTTGAGCTCCCCTCTAACTCTTTAGCAGGCTATGGAAAAATATGTTATTCTTAATTTCAAATATAAAGTTCACATATCTTTGTGTTTTTCTGTGAATATAGAAATATGTTTGAAATTTTGGGGAATTTGACATATTTACATAATTTTAAAAATATATTTATCTGTGCGTATGTCAATTTTAGATGCCAGTACATCAATTTAATAAAGTGTGCTTACAGATTTCACTCTTGTTCCCTCATATTTATGAGCATTCATATGGTTTGGTATGGAATTAGAGAGGTGTTATGCATAAAATTTCGGCTTTGCTTGGAATGGTGCTCCAGTCTCTGGTTTGCAAATGTCCAGAAAAATTTGGGTCAATGATTTTATACAAAAAATGTGCATAATTGGGTTGAGTATACAGCAGATTGTATCTGAATAGTAGATAAACTGTTTTATCTGACTTGTTTTATGCATAAACACTGGTACACTACATATTGGGCCTTACTAACTCAGGGTAGGTTGTGGATGGACAGCAGAAATCGTGCACATAAACAACCAAGTCTTCCATTGTAAAACCTTAAAAACAAACCTGCAAAATATATTTTTGCTGATGTACAAGATCAAAGGAAGGATTGGGGAAACATCTGGCTCTTCAAATGGTGATCAGCTGCTGCCTCTGGCTCTCCCTGCCTAGCACAGCAGATCATCAGCCGGTTCTATCAATGATAACTACAGCTGTTTTTTTGTGGGCCATATATAGAAAAGTTTAATAACCTGCAAGTAGTCCAAGGTCTATACTATACACTATATTTGGTGTGTGATACAAAATGAAGACAGTATCCCTTTCAAAAAGGTACTAAAGACTTTGGAGCAGCCTTTCCCAACAATACTTTGACATTCACAAGAATTAAACAGAGGGAGTTTATCACGATGCTGCTAATAAATCAAGAGCTAATATCAGAAACTAAAGACATAAGTTTATATTTACATGGTTGGTTCAGGTTAGATTTTTTTTTAATTATTTAAAATAAAACTAAATTGAAATTCTAGTCATGTAGCCGTAATCTAATTCAGAATTATTAAAGGGCTTCAACAGTTTTATAAGCTCTTCACTTTGGAAAGATTAGGGTTTGGATCTAGATTATACAGCAATTTAAAGTTATTGGAGCACTTCACAAATTGGAATTCTAATTTGGAAGAATGAAGGCCTCCTAAAAATGTGAAACACACCAATAATTTAAAATTATTTTCTAGTTTGTAAGTGCAGAACCCCTACCATTTACAAAGAAAGACACTTACAACAAAAATTAAAGTGCTGCAATAATTTCAAATCAATGAGTATGGTGTGTAGCTATCTTAAGGCACTGAAGTGCTATACTTTCTTTTATGGATGACCTTCAATGTTAAAAATATAAGCAAATCAAAGAGTTTTTTCTCTGCAAAACTGAAGACACACCGTACTTTGAGATTTGAGATAAGCAACACATATATTAGAAAAGAGTGCATAAATATTTCAGATGCAACTACACAAAAAACATCTGTGTATACAACCAAGAGCTTCATTTTTCCCGATTTATAGGTTTGCTCATTTGTCATTATTTGTATTATACATAAAAACAGTTCAGTAGATCACCCTAAAGAGTGATCTTTTTTTCCTCAAAGAAAATACATCTGTGTCTAATTTTACTCACACATTTATACATACATGTGTATAAACAAAAACACTTTTTATGTCATTGTTGGGAAAGAAACAAAATACAGTGGTCCTAGTCCTCACTGATAATACAAGGCATGAGAAACAAGTCTATACACATTTGAGTCCACTAAGTCAGTGATGTGAATCAAAGACAGCTCATAGGGGAAAACTGAAAGTTAAAATAGTCCCAGTACTGTAGCCTAAGATCTGATTTTGTTTCAGTGGCAAAGTGACAACTCTGTCATATCTCTCTGATCCTGCCTTGTCTCTGCTGGAGTTAGTTCTGGGATAGCTTTGTTTGGAAAACACCCTCTTTCAAGCAGCATGATTATGTTTTCAATTTTGTATGTTATTATCTTGCAATATTAAACTATATAATTCATTATTAATTAATCATTTAACCTCCACTTGACCTTTATCTCGATATATAAAACTGCCACTGTTTCCCTAGTTCTGGAAACCGTACATATTTGACATCATAGTCTCTAACCTCTTTTTATTTAAAACCAGTAATCTTATCCCACCGTTCCCTGACTAGGTTTTACAACACAGATTCCTTGATGATTTTTAAGCCTCAGTTTCAGTCCTCACTTTGCTCTGAACATTTCTTTTACAAGTTCTTTATGATCTACCATGTGACTGATTATAGTTTTCTGGGGTTTTTTTTCCTTCCACTGTGTGTGATCTCTGTGTAGCTCTCAATATTATTGATCGTTCTTGAGTAAGAAGAAGGTCAATATCTACAGCTTTTTCATCTCTTCTGAGCCCCACATAACTCTTTCAGCAGTTTCTCTGGAGTTTCTTTTTTCTTTGCCCCATTGATTATGAAAATTTTGAAAGCTCTCACTTTTCTGTTGTACCTACACACATAGTTCTGAATAGCACCTTCATTCAGGTCACACTGACTTTGCACCTCTTTCAACTTAAGTTTCTTTTCCTTTTACAGATGGTGAGGGAAAGATCTTGAAAAAAGTAACAGGGACAAAGCAAGCAAAGTGGACCACAGACAAAATCGATCTAAAGAAATTGATCACTGTGTGGAGTTAATTTGTAGCTAATTAAATAAGTTGCTATTGAAATTAATCGAGAGCTTAAGCCAAACCAGCTATCAACATGTCACTGAAGTCACTAAAAATGAAGGAAAATAACACACAGTTGCACAACAGTGTATCTCAAAAGCATTTTGCAAGTGAGGTCAACATTATTTTTATGTCAGAGGTAGTAGCACTTTTGTACAGAAACCAGAAGTGATTTTCCCAGGGTCATCCAGTATTGCTAGGAATATAAAGTGTGTTCCCAGCCAATTGACCTCTTTGCTTGGCAACTCTGCTTCCAGTTTCCCCCTCTCATTGCAATCTATCAAGATCACCTGCGGAGGTACAGGCTTCAGAGGAAGCAGAGACAGGAAAAACATGCACTGAGCAAGTATTCACTGTATTCAACAGTGAATTACTGAGATGCTCAAGAAGGCTCGAGGGAAAGACCAAAAGCAGAACAGTAATGCTGACCTCATTTTTATGATGCTGGGGGAAACAGATTCAGAAAAGGAGTGGGGTATATTAGCAAAGGACTTGGTAAGCATAATAAACTACTGATTTTGCACCTTTGAGAAACTATAGTTCACTAAAAAAGTTACATTTAAAAAAAATGCCCTTATTACCTATGTTATAATGTATTTTTTGAAATGGCATAGGCTTCAGGATCAGGCTAAAATTAATAACCATATTCTGATTTTCTTCCCTTTCCTAATTCCAGTTTCTAACTGAAATTTCCTAGTTCCAGTTTCTAACTACAATGGCTAACTGTGAACTTACTTTTCTCTCCCTCTGCCATTCATTCTATTAACACTTCTTTTCCAGGTCTCTCCCTTCTACATATCTCATCACTGAGTAGGTGGTGAAGCTTTCACCCCTATCCCACCAATCTGGAAATGTCCCTTCATTTGCTTTGAGCCACTTTCATTTCAAAGTTTTTTACCCTCATCTATGACCCTTTGTATGACCTATACTAAGAAGGAAAGTGTCTGTCATATAATTTGAGCACCTCTTGAATGTATTACCAAAGGAACTCTTGGTGCTTGAGAAAGAAAAACAGTCCTGCTTCCAAAATCTTACAGTGTAAGCAAGGGACAAAATATTATCTTTCTGGTTTAACATCTTAAAGTGATTCAATTGATACACTTTTAAATTTACTTACAAAATATTAATTTAGATGTCTAGCTAGCAGAGCTTGTTTTTCCACAGTTCAGCCCTTCTTTGATTATTTTTTTCCCCTGACTACTTCCTGGTTAATTACACTATAAGACACTTTTCCCACAGAGACAGATTCCCAGTCTTGCCTCTAGCACATGAGCACACGTTACAGTGCATCCTGTCAGTCATGTGCTTGGTGATTTCCATGCTGTGTCTGGAGTCAGTCCAGCCTATTGTCTTGCTCTGACTCTGTCTTCAGCTTCAGCCTCATCCACCCTCCCTGCTCCTTTCCTCCTGTCTGCTGTCATGAGCTGTGCTTTTATTTCTACTGACCTAAATATTGATGATTCACCTTTACCCTTGAGTGGCTTCTCCCTCAGCTCCCACATAAAACCACTCTTTATTTTCTTTATAATGTACATTATTTATGTGTGGTTAAGATGGTTAAGATCTTTTTAAGAAGACAAACACACATATTACAAATCTTGGACTGATACAATAGAAGTAGTCAAAAATTTAGGTAAGGTTTTGTCAAATTATAATTTCAGTTAATTTTAAAAGTACATGGAGAGTTTGACTACAAAGACAAAATGTAGACCTGAGCCCCCTGAAGTCAGTGACAAACACATTTGTATAGCAGAATTAGATTCTTGTCCACCAGGCAATCCCTACAAGGAATTAGGTACTTAGTCCTTCACAAATTCCAGTTCTGTTGGCTTTTGAATGACCTGAAGTTTGTATTTCACTTGGCTGTTCAAATTCATCTGGAGACCCATTTGAAGATTTACAGATTCTGGTTACTACTTCTTCTGGGCTTCTGCCCATTTGGAACTAGTCTAGTATTCCCAGGTGACCTAAACGTGATTCTGAAAGAATTGGCTAAGAATAATTTCATTTTCCTTATTTTTAATGCAAATATACCAACTGGATTTTCAAGAATTCTTGTAACTTAACCTTCTGAAGTGCAAGCACAAATCCTACCTATCACAAAGTTGTACATTGAACTTACACATGTATTATAACACAAATACACTGAAGAGCTCAGTAAAATTCTGTAGCAGTCAGCAGTAACCTTTCCATTTGTGTCTGTAAATACCCATTGACCCACACTGGTGTAATGACTCTGTGTGCTGAAATATGCACAGCTCAGTACTCATAAAAATGAGACCTAATTTTTTAAAATGTTCTTTTTTTTTTTTTTAAATTTTATTAAGACTCTAGTTAACTTTTGTTCAAAGCTGATTCAACTTCAAGCATCTAACTTAGCTAGAGAAGTACACAGGAAACCCTATTGAGCCATGGCCCCATCATGGCTCTTTTTATGTCACTCATTTTTGTAAATATTTTGCTACCATTGTTCTGTTCAAGTGTGTACTTTTATTTATGATTTTATTTATGATTGAAAAACAAAATCCCCAAATCTCCAAAAATTAGTTTGCCTGTTGACTGGGGGAAAGTGTTATTCTTCCTGACATGTTGTGTGAGAGAAGTAGATAATGAATCTTTCTGGTCTATCTTTGGAGCACTGCAGATAACTGTGAACAGGTTGAATCAGATGTCAGACAGATCAATAGCTTAGAGGTGATGAAGTCATTGCAATAGCTCAATGATAGCAGCAGAAAAGAAATGGTCACAGAAACCAGAATTGATTATGGGGAAATCTAAGTGATTTAAAAAATATCATAAAGGAAAATTCAGACTGTTGCTAAGGATTGATTCTGTACAGTTACTATGTACTGTCTCTCTCCAATGTATACTAGGTTCCTACTAAAGAAGCGCAGTGATTTACACAATGATTTACACAGTGATTCACACAGGGTTGTGGCTGAGGAACAGAACAGCTGATCAAAATTAAAATATAGTGAACTTAAGAGTATTTGGAAAACATTAAAATATTCACATTCAGTTCTTCACCTTTTTCATATTACCCCCTCTATCTTTGTATTAACTCTGTTGAGGTTTTCTGGATCTCCTCCAGTTTGAGCATATTTTCCCATTAGTGAGATGACCAAAATTACACCTAATAAAGTAAAAGTCTTAGAACACCAAACACTATACAAACACTCAATTAACTTCAAGCAGACTTTTCTCATGTGGCCATTACTGCACTATCTGCACAGAGAGGTAGGTTGAGATTAATGGTGCTTGGAGATATGCATTTAGATTAGTATGAACATTTTTTCCCTTTCTTTTTATGCTGTAAAGTCAGTGAAAATATCCTGAAACTATTTGCAAATGCAGGTTGCATTTACTGAGTAGATCTGTCTGGAAAAAGCATTTGGGGGAAATTCACAAAAAATCACAGTCACAGAGATGTAGTTCTCTTTGTTTCTGTCCCCTGGGTTAAAGCATTGCCATAGGATACAGAAGGTCTTGGGTCCCATTACTCCATATTTCTGGAGGAATATGAATTCATACACCCTACTTCCCAACAGAATGCCTTACCCTTCTGAAAGGGAATTATGGATCCAAACCTCTTAGCCCCTTAGGCTGAAGCAAAATACATCAGCAGTCAGTGAGACAGAGGACAGTAACGTTTCACAGGCACTTTTACCTAGAAGTGAGGAGACAAGTATTTTCCCATTTGGAGGGGGGAGGTTTATAGTCTGTCCTCAGGTGAATCTTTAATCGCAGGTATGAAACAGAGCTGTACCAATACTGACACTGAGATTATCTTCCCACTTACATCCCATTAATTCAGTTCAGTAAGAGCTGTTTTTATTTTCAAACACTTTCTTTGCCTTTTCCATTTACATAACTAGCTTTCCTCCCTTCTCCATCCTGAAAATCTATTCATGGTCCTAATTCAATTCACCATTGTATAATTGAGACATAGAGCTTTTTGGAAGCAGATTGCTGGCTTTTATGAGATCACCCACAAAGTGTGGTTATTTAAAATACAAAGGCACTTGTCACTTCGCAGCAGCATGCATTCCTTCGTGGAACTCCAGGGTTAGCTAGTTTGCAGACTTTGCTCTTTTTTTTTTTTTTTTTTTTTTTTTCAACATGGAGAGATTTGTGAAGTTTTCCCTCTACGAGAAAGATTGTGTGAAACAGAGTGAAACGATATAACAAAATACTCATGGACTGATATCTTGACATGGCAGTTCAACGCTTCTGAGTGCAACAGCACTGATACATGGTAGTTTTGCCATACGGCTATGTAACATTATGATGCGTTTACCAGCAAGCTGTAATTGGGTATCATTCCACTATGACTGCCTGCAATTTTATCCACTGACAAAGTGGCTCCTCTGCTCTGGGAATCTGCAGAATTCAGGCTCAGTGCAGCAGAATCCAACTTTCTGCCACTGATGTACACTCTGTAGAAGCAAACAAAGATTTCCTTCACACACAGGCAAAAAGATCCAGCTATTTCACTATATGTCCATGGAGAAATAGCAGTCTAAAGATATCCGTATCTAAAGATACGAACTTGTAATGACAAATTCACACAAGCTGTATTTCATCCTTCCATATTCTGGTGTTTTGTAATAGAAAGCTGGCTGGACTGCAAAAATATGATCATAACTTGTCTTTAGTTATAGATACTGCTACAGCGTTTAATCCAAATTTTCTTGCATTCAGACTGGGTTTTCTTCTGTGCTTAGAACAGGTTTCCTGTAGTTTTCTTACATTTGAGACCGCACTCAATTTAGTAGTTATAACCATGCTGTGACCTAAATGAAACAGATAATGGATAGAAATGAAACTATACATTTGATCTCTCCTGATATTCCTATTCAGGGCTACAGAAGAACCAGTTAACAGAAATCATGCATCTGAAACAATTTTCCTGCTCTTATGCAAAGTGAAGATCTTTGTCACCTCCTTCTGTAGAAGCTACTGATTAGGCCCCTGTTCTAACATTTAGTTAGAAACCTATATGAGGAGGTGTGAGGAAGACCACATCAATACAATAGTGGTGTAAAAAGCATTCTGCCTGCTGCCATGTACTTGGGAAACCAAGAAAAAGCTTTTGCTGAAATAGGTTTTTTTTGCTATAAACATTTCTGCAGCAACAGAGTTATATTTGTTACCCACTCATTTTTTTGCATTCATCTTGTTATCAAAAAGTCTTTCAGTTTCTCAATTGATATTTGTTTTGATAAAAACTTACTAGAAGAAGTATTTTTAAGATTGACAGAATTCAGCATGAGTTATCTTGGTTTTAGGTTAGTCTTCAGTAACTTCAGAACAATTTAAACTAGTGTCAGCCAAATGTAACACAATTTCAAAAGAATTGACCATATTCTCTGTCAAAAATAAAACATTTACAGCTGAAGCAACTCTGGTGATGTGTACATCTAGTATAACTGTGCTGAAAAATTTATCAGAGTGGAATGTAGTCTCCCACCTGCCCACATCATCATTGTGCATGAAAGTTACTTTCCCCATATAATAATCACATTCATGTAAGCAGATGAGCTAGTTAGGTATTTCTTAGGCTACTTCATACCATGCTCTGTGTTGTGGAGGCAACTCCAAGATGTGTTGCTTCCTTAAAAGCATTGGATGCATTGGACTGGATAGCGGGAGTACAGGTGCTGTTACAGGCTTTGAGGAGATAAAATCTAGAATGATCTCTTCTTGAGATTATTTGATACCTTGAGACAACAGGGTGGTTTCTATGCATCCCTGAGCATAAGGCCAAGAATTTTGCCTGGATCTGACATGGGAAAGTAACCATACTGCTGTACTGCAGTGCTCTGGGGCTAAATGCAGTATCTTCATTCACAGAGCTGAAGTTGCTCTTGAGCAGCTCAAAAATGCAAATGTTCTCTACTTGGGGCAAACTAGATGAGATTCACTCCACCTGGTTTGCACAGATCTGACTATAATGCAGCTGGGCTTACAGATGTTCTCCATTGCTGAGACAATGCAACATGGCCAGAACATACCAGTGAACTGAGCTCTGAAGCTGCAGTTAGGATATATATTTAATCAGGGTTAAGAAAGTATCTTTTCTGCTTGATAGTTACTCTGTTGCTGCAAGGATGCACAGTAGCGTGGTATTTTTCACATCTGGAAAAACTATGGAGGACCCCCCAAAACAACTACCTGCTTTACTGGCTATCAGCATGAATGTAACAGGCATTTGCTAGACTGGCTGTGCAGATAGGGTAAAATGGTTGTAAAATTTGCCAACTAGCCTCCCTCCCTCCAAAAGAAACTACCACTTCCCTCAATAACTGTATGATCAAAGAATCACTTTTTTACCCATACTTTCATGTCATTAGGATCAAGCAAGAGCAAGTTCTCTGTGACTGTTATCATAGTGGGACACACACCCCTACCCCCACTCCCGAGGGTTGGTTGGTTTGTTTGTTATTGACAAAGTACTTCTGCAATGAAAGAAGAAAGATAAAATACTACAGATAGGGATCGACCTGGAAGGAATCTTATACAACACTTGTAAGGACATACCACTACCAAGGTGGAGAAGAAAAAGGTCTGATTTAGCTCAGCATTGTCTCTGATGTGGAAAAGAGCAAAGAAACAAGGAAAGCCTACAGTGATACATCTCTGGATATCCTTTGAGGTGTCAGGGACTTGGGGACTTCGTGACCTGGAGGTTGCATTTGGACCACTGTACATAATAGCACTTATAGATCTGTCATCAGTGAACATGCCTAAGAGGTTTTGGAATTCATCTAGATTTTTGGCTTCCAGAACACCTAGCACATTCAGCTGCACAATTTAATTACAACCTAAGTGAAAAAAGTGCTTTGTTTATTTTAAACCTCTTACCTGATAATTTCATTAAGTGCCTCCTCATCTTCCATTATTGTTGTGTTTTCTGCCTTTGCAATATTTCTAGTTATTCACAGAGCCACTGCCACCATCTCGTTTGGTTAATTGACAACATGACCTTAATATCACATTCTTTCTATTCAGGCATGAAAGTTCATTCTATGCTACATTTCCATACAACAAATTTAACTCATCCTATGCTGCATTTTAAGGTATAGTGAACCCTGCTGTTAGGTTACCTTACTAATTATCCTTCACTCTTCAAACTTCTGACATTTATTATACAGAAACCTGCAATTCAATTCTTGCATCTTACTTTTTATACTTTCAACATCCACACAGAATCACTGATGCCTCTGGGGTTGTTTAACTACCTATTTCATTTAATTGTCTTCATTGGGATTACATTTGTTTGGGTAGTTCTCCAATGCTATTCTTTTTTCTAGGATAGAAGCTTTATCTTCACTTTTCAGGTATGTGTTATTATTAAATACATGCTGTTCTATATCTGACAATTTTCCATACATTTTAACCTTTCCTATAATGTTGGAATTTGATGTGTAACTAGCCTAACCTATTCTGATTTAGGTGAAATCCATGTCTTTTGGATGGGTTCAGCCTAAACATTTTCCCAGTTACTAAATCCTCCTACAGCAAACGTGGATGCTTCCCTACATGTGATATATAGTTTCCTACATCACATGAACGAAACTGGGAACATTTCAAACCTTGTTACAAAGGAAATTCTCGTCTTCAGCCTACATTTGGTTGACATTTTACTTTTGGTCTTGTCTTCTGCTCCTTTTTATGTCCAATATTCATACAAATCATACCCACTACAGTGATTAGTTCCTTTTGAAGATGATGTCTAAATGGTTTGGATACTCCAGCAAATTTTCATTTATTACAGAAGTCAGTCATACAGCCCTCAATGGAAACTCAAACCATCTATCTGTGTCACTGATATAGATAAACAGATAACCTAATTTTACAGCCTACCTTTTCTAATCAGTATGGAGTATGCAATGTGCAAGAATATATAGGCCTTCCTTAGTCTAAGGACTCTCCATAGGAGCCCTTCGATGGGAGCATATTATCTTTTACCTCACATACTTGTAGGATTTTCTTCTTCCTTAATGACCCTGAGACTGTTAATTGGAATATAGCCTGTTCACTGATGTTCTTCAAAGAGTTACTTACCAACTTCTCTGACTTTTTTTCTCCATTTCTGAGGATTGAATTGCCTGCCACAAGCACTATAATATTTGATCACCTTATTTAGAAATATGCACATGTACAAAAGCACACGCACACAAATATATTACAGTTTGAAAACATAGTTTTGTATAACAGTGACAAACATTGCATTGTTTTGATCTCAGGCTTGATTCACTATAAGCTGGTATTTTGAACACTGGTGCATGCCACAGAAGAGAATTGTAAAATGCTATTTTGATATTGTGTTTACCTGATGATCATGCAACGGTGAGATCAATGATGGTTGTGGCCCTCTAAATAAAGACTAAAACAGTGAGGAAGGGGAGATGCTCGATGAATTATTGTTAAGTCAAGAACATGTGATGCAAAAATAGAATTATTTTTCTATAGTAAATCTTTCACTTGCATTTCAAACTATACCCTGTATTCTAAACTGTGTGCATTATATCAATTGTTGTTTACCTAAAACATTTTACAGATAATATTCCACTCTCCTCATCAATGAAAGCACCAAATTAATTTGGAAGGTAGTTGTGTGTTCTCCGTCTCCTTCAAAGTATTTTCAGAACAATAGTTCAGAGGCAAAAGAAATACAGTAACGTCTTCAAACAGCTTCAGGAGAAAAGTATTCCAATTATGTCATTCTCTACAGCAGCACCAAAAATGGTTTATGACAAAAAAAGAAAATAATTTTTTTTTTTTATGTTCCCTCAGTAGTTTCAACAGTTTTGGAAGATTATCTCTTGAAATTGAGAGACAAATGATACTGTGTTTCTCTTTCACTGATACGGATTAAAAATAAACTAACTGCCTTTTTTCCTCTTTGTGTGTAAGATTTTACTTTTTTATGATCTGTAACTCTGCTTCTTTCAATCATATTGAGGTGCTCAAAAAGTCTAGTGTACTGTTGGATACTTCATTATTACACTCCAAAATCTGACATCTGGAAGCATTAAGCATGTAGAACAAGAAAGAAAAGTAATTTTCAAAAATTTTACAACATCCTCCTAGGAGAATACCCTAGGAGTGTTCAAAAGAAGTCAAAGAGGCAATATGGTCTTTCCATTTATGGCGGGTCTATTAATCAAAGGACTGATTAGTCTCCATTGAATTTTGACTGTCTATATCCCAAAAGATAAGGACCTAAACTGAGCTTCGGGGATGTTGGCTTCCCATGTAACTCAACCATTTATAGCCAGAAAAAGGGCTGCTAGGCACAGCATGATGGGCTTGGAGGAAGAAATATTAGTGCACATTGGGAAGAAATGAAGATTCTTAGTGGTCCTTCATTACAAGGTGTTTAAGTTTTTGTCTTCTTTTTCTGTTGTATTTTTGGTTGCAATCTGTCCACTTTAATAATTTTCATCAATGGGTTTCCCTCAGTCATATAAATGTGTCAAGGAAAATACTTTCTTTTGCAAAAATGTTTTTTAACTTAAGATTAAAAGCAGACTGGTTTTCTCTGTTTAAAATTTCCATAGAACCATAACTGTTTATTATCCTAAAGTCCATTGTCTTGTGAAAAAATGACAATGATCACTTGCACTCACATTAAATAATTCCTAGATGTTGCCACTTGCAACTGCACTTCAATAACTAGAAGACTAACAAATAAGATTAATATGAATTATAGTGTTAAAATAAAAAAAAAACAACCCAAATACGTAAATAAATATGTTCTTGAAATAATCCTTTTTACCATGATGGAGCTGGCAATTAAACTATAGCTAATACAACCAAATTTTATAGATGTATGACGGACAAGAATTAGATGGTACATATGGCCGTTAATCTTCCTCTCTTAGTTTTAAAACTCACAATTTGTATTTTAAGAATCCACTAGTCCACTAGACAGTACATATGACTAGAAAAAGAGCTGAAGAGCCAGGTCTTATGAAGTATCGGTTCATAAATGATACTTAGGAGTGTCAGATGAGAAAACAAGGTTGTCTTCAGAGTTCATGAAAGTTGTTTTCCTTTTAGATACTAGCATTAGACTGACTGAACAAGATGGATAGAAACATCTCTACACTCACAGTCCAGTAATGTTTCAATTTTTCTTTTGCCTTTAGTGCCTTTTCCTTAATAAAGTGGCAGCTTACTGTTCGTTATGATGTGGAGTTTATAAAGCACTTTTATAAAGCATTTTTTTTTTTATAAAGCAGATATATTTATGGAACTTAGTGACAGCCTAACATCAGTTACTACATCTTATGCAAAGCTAAGAAAACTCTCCAAGAAGTGGTGTCATTTAGTTTGTCACACAGAGCAAACAAGCAATACCTTCCTGGTAACCCTGGCTGCAGTGTGTTATGCTGAATTATGGAAGGCATAGTCTTTTGTGGCAATGATATTTTTCAGTAAATATGTCATTGCTAGTAAAGGTCACAAGGTTTGTGTTTAACCGACAGTGTAGGGAATCAGGACTTGCCTCCCTGTACTGATTTGTTTCAGTCATGATGGCAGCTATATAGCAGCTATATGAGTAGTTACTCTGTGTATGAACTGAACTTTCTGACTGCAAAATACAATGTGACGTGGGAGAGTGCAAACCAGGATAATACCAGAGGTCCAACACAAGAAACAAACTGCAGTTAATACAACGAGAAATCACAACCACAATAAATCAGTCAGTCAGTAATCACTTGTCCTAGTTTCAGCTGGGATGGAGTTAATTATCCTCTTAGGAGCTGGTATGGTGCTGTGTTTTGGCTCTGATGTGAGACTTTTCAGTTCTTCAGGCCCTGCCAGTGAGAGAGTTGGAGGGGCACAAGGAATTGGGAGGGGAAACAGCCAAGGTATTCCATACCATGGGACAGCACGCCTGGTAAATATACCCGGGGGGTTGCCTGGAGCGGGCAGATCATTGCTCAGGGACTGGCTGGGCATCGGCTGGCGGGCAGTGAGTAGTTGCATTGTGAATCATGTGTTTCTTTCTTCCTTTCCCTCTGGATTTTATTCTCCCCCCCCCCCCCCCCCCGCCCCCCTCATTATAACTGTTATTATCATCATTGTTATAATTGTTGTTTCATTTTTATTCTATTTCAATTACTAAACTGTTCTTATCTCTGAAGTTTTATGTTCCTTTCTAATTCTTCTCCCCATCCCTCTGGGTGAGGGGGGAGTGAGCAAGGGGCTGTGTGGTGCTTAATTACCAGCTGGGGTTAAACCACAACATCACTACATGCTTATGACCTTGTAAATCAAGTAAAACCAGCTGTGGAGCTAACAGAAAACTGAATGATCAGGAATCAAAGAAAAGAAAGGGCACGTGAGCAGACTGTGTTAAAACCCATATAAAAATAAAACCAAGTGTACTCAACACCAAGCAGGCGGCATTCTGAACACTGCACGTTTCCTCTTGCTGCCCCAGGATGCTGATGTCTTACTGTAACCCATTCCCCCATTCTGCTTGAGGAAGATGGACACCATGGGCTTAGGACCTAGAGGAATGTTGTACAGGGAGTGCAATATCAAAGAAAAAGGGGCAGATAGCAGGAAGCATTTGTATAACAATTTTACCTGTATTATTCATGAATCCTTTTTGTATTAATTTGGTTTGTGATTGTTTGTAGCAGTGTAACTGAACTAACAATAGGTATTTGTCTTTTGATTAGCCTGTTAAGATTTCAGTTAGACTAACAAAAACCTCTTATCTCTACATATCTTTGTTCCCTTTTGTCTGCAATGAGATTTTGAGTGTTACTATAGATACCAAAATGGGAACTGGAGAAGTTTCCAAAGGCACCCTCCTGATATTATCCACAGATTAGATTTCAGAATATTAGTAGTGTTTGCAGAGGAGAGGGCATATTCTAGGTAGCTGGCTGAAGGTACTGCATACTTCTAAGTCAGTCACACAGTATAATTGTGGAAAATGCAGATGAGAATAGGCTCATCATTTTGATGGATGGACCTTGTTTCATTTTTATTTATTTGCAGCTTATTATATGCTGTGTTCCTTTATGAGAATGGGGCAGGTCAACTGGCAGAAATGTGACTGCTTGCTTTGTCCTAGCAATCAAGATGGCAAAAGAGTCTCTGAAAAGAAGGATGATCTGATTGTCCAGCATCGTTTGGGCATACACAGCTAAAATACCTTCTAAAGTGCAACAGACAGTGTGAAAGCTCAGCTAGCAGGCAGTCTGAAACAAGATTAGGTATTTACAGACTTGGAAAGAGGAGAAGCAGACACACAGTAAAGACTCTGAAGTTACTTTTTTAGAAAGGACTTTTCCTAGGGACCCAGCAGGAGCTATTTGCTATAATGGAGCATTTGCCTGTTTATTTTCCTTTTTTATTTTATTTTTTTTTAATTTCTTGCATTGTTTAATATCACACATCATATTCCTCTTTTACTTTACTCCCTTGCTGATGGTAGATATTTTCATTGATCAGAGCACAAGATTGGTACTTGATTTATAACTGCTGTTCCTGAATCAGCCTTTCTGAGATCCCATATTTTGTAAGAAAAACAGAAGAATGGTCCCTACAATCATAAAATATCTTGGGCAATGTCCAGTGAAGGGATCCAATGTCCATTCAAAGGATGCTCTCATGACTGGAAAATACATAAAATGTGGCAAGTTTGTCCTAAGTATGTTCTATCATATTTTCATTTTAAGACTTTTCAGTGAACCAGCTGAACCCTGTCCTGTTTTAATGACTGCTTGCACACATTCCTCTTAGCTTCCTTATTTACCCTTTCCTCTGAATGCGTCTAGTTTTGCAATATTTCTTCCAGCCTAGTTCCACCACCTGAATTGAAACTTATTTTCATGTACATATGGAGAAACTATTGTTACTGTCCTGTAAAATCACTTTTATGTGTATCAATGGTAATATATCATGGAATCTTCTGAATTTATCTGCTTTCTTGTGACTTAGCAATATCTGTATCTCCCAGCATACCAGTGTTTCTGATTATTTCCTGAAGGTGAACAGCTTTTTGTATTTCTAAGATGAATAGCATTTTTCAGTTTTACCATGTCTGTAATTTGTCAAATTCCACTTTATCCTTTTCTTTAATGATATGCACACTTCTTCCGATTTAATACTACCTTCAGATTTCATTAGTGTGCTCTTCACTTTTTCTTTCAGCTTACTGATACAGACATTAAACAAATCTAACTCTTTCCAACTCTTGCTAACAAATGCCAACTCTTTTAGATTCCTCCTCTTAATATGTTGCTGTTCATTGTTTCTATTTTTTTTACACATTTAGGCAGTTTACAGCCTGCATGGTCATGATCTTATTGAAGGCAGTACTGAATCAAATTTTAAAATCAAAAATTCCTAAGATGCCATATCAAATGCTGCACTAGAATCCAAATATTTATGATCTACTTGATTCCCATTGCCCATTAATTTTGTAATTGTATCAAAACAAGCAATGAAGTTTGACTGATGAGATACAGTTCTTCTAGAGCCTCACTGCCTACTGTTCATGGCTCTCTTATCCCAGCTATTAATGATGGAATATTTATTTCATTGCTTTACAAGGCATTCAAATAATATTTATGGCACCATAGTTGTCAGTATCAATCTTTTCTATTCTGGAAATCTGTACCACATTTATTTTTTTCTATCCATCTAGTACATTCTCCTTTATCTATAAGTATTTGGAAATAAGCATCTGTAGGTTTACTGAAGTCCATAATTCTTTTGATCTTGAAGACAGTGCGTCATTCTTGCCTGTGTTTGGAGTATACCATTAACATCTTCATGAACAGAGCTTTTAGAAGGCCTTCTTTCATAGATACCTAAAATGCAGGGTCAGGTGGTATATTTTGAAGACTAGTCCATAGATGTTTGGTCCTGTTTACAAATATACCTACACTCTCTTGAGACTAAGTATGGTAATTGTTGCTCTTAACTGCCACACAATCACTCACATTTGATAGCTTTTCCAGAACCTGAGCGTGACCAGGTTGCCAAGGCTACAGAGTTTTGAGCTTTGGGGCTATTCAAAACCTGACTGTACATGGACCTGAGTAACCTGCTTCACCTGGAACCCTTTGAGCCGGAGGCTGGACTAGATGACCTCCAGAGGTCTCTTCCAACATAGATGATTCTGTGATTTTATGAACCTGATTTCTTCAATGCTTAATTTGTAATCTGAAATGTTATCGAACTTCCTATATTCATCTGTTCTTATATCAGTCTTACTTGTGCCTACAGCGCTACTCCTTTCCTAAGATTTATTCCCCATTATAAATATAAAGTGAGAGAGATTATTTCAGCTTTGGTTTTTATATATTTTTGGTGATAAAAAGTTTTTTAAAAGGTGTTTACTGTTTCAGGTTTTTTAGAGATTATTAATTTTATCTCTTTTCTAATGCCTTTTTTTCTTAATATTTTTTCTCTCTAAAAATCTCTACTAATCACTTTCATCACTGGCCCAGAACACAGGCTAAAAAGAATACAACATGAATCTGAGTATATATCATCCAAAAGTGGTAGTTGAAACTTGCAGATATTTTATATTCCCATCTAATTTTGTGCATCATGCACTTAGAGATCTAATATGTGCATAAATTAGGTTTGAATATGACAATTGTTTCTAAAAGATGTACTTATTATACATTTTGGGAGCGTGACTTTGAATCAGTAGCAGGCTCAGTCAGATACTTTCTTTAGGTTGTGAGAAGACCTGCATTTGTGGCAAATTGTATCAATTCTCAAATGGATTTCTGTCTGATGATCAAGTATGATTTGATCCACGAATCAAAATAAGGAGCTAGAAGAAAACTCTTTAGATACAGAATCTTATTTTTCCAAAGTGAGAGGATACTGGTCTCCTTGTTTTCCAAGCTGACTGTAACTGTAGATGCGTAGGGCAATCAAACTCTCTTACTCAACAGAAACAAAGTAAGGCCTCTTCACTCTGTAGCATTTGTAATAAAATTCCAAAACCTTAGTAAGTTCTACCATCCTGTGCTGTTGTTCCTAGCCAGATTGGGCCACCAGACAGTGCAAAATTGTTCCAAATCTTTTCACTGGAACTGACGATGGACCAGCTCCCTTGACCCCTTCCTGAATAACCATTATTTCTGCCTATTAACAAACAGCTCTCAAAATCTAGACTATGTAATAATCAGAGAACTTCTCAAATGGTAGAAATCGGTTATCTCTGCCCTTCTTTCTTTATAATCAGTGATATATGTGTGTTATGTTGTCAACCCAGTCCTCTCACAGTTGATTCCACTGTCATCTGCATGCTGGTAAGTCCTTACACTTCTTAGCTGAAAATATACTGTGTTAACACAGCTCTTAATTCTTTTTCTTCTCTTTGTGGAAGAATAGAACTAAACAGAGTAAAAAAGTTTTGGACTTGTGCTTTATCTATTGCAAGTATGTGCAGTTGATCTGAGCCATTTGTGCAAGCTTAAACCAGACGAGAATTTAGCACTGTTAGCTCCATACCATGCATCCTGAAAGAAAACCAGGCCTGTTAAAGCATAGCTGAAGTCATCCTTGAAGTTTGATACCATATTCCTCATACCAACAACAGTTACTTCCATCTTGCTATATTTACTGCATTTCTAAATATATCTGCAATTGTTTCTTGCATTTTGTAACACGTTCATAAGAGGATTAAGGTTTGAAAGGAACTTTGCAATTTATTTTAGAAAATCATTTATTGCCAATCCTTTACAACTGACTTCTAATTTGTGTCTGCAGTCATCTTTGTGACACGATTTTATACATCTAGTTGTGAATACAAATCATTCAATTCAGATGTGTAATTGCTTAAAATGCTTGTCTAGCAAGCCAGGTAGTTATATGTCCAGGGAAAGATTTGCAGACTGTTTAAAACTCAGCTATGTAACCACGGCTAGAAGAACATATTAAACAGCCCCTTTTGCATCTGTAGAAAATCTCTGTGTTTAACATTCAGACATGCACCTGCTATCAAACCTGCTTTGATTTGATATACAGATTAAAAGCTAGTCATAAGAGTCTCCTAAAATGTTAGCTATAATGTTTGATTAATAAAATGTGGTTTGGTTACACTCATTACAGGCCAAATATTATTTGAAACAAAATTACCTGTCCATTACAATTACATGAGGATTCCTTTGGCCCATGGGCATGTCACTGGAATTAGTTTTAACAGGAGAAAGAAGTAAAGGTATCATACTGACACAGAAGGTCCCTGTAGCACCCCTAGAGATCCAAGACTGCAAAACTACAGCTGAGTATCTTCCCCAATGCAATAATTAATAGACTAAAATCTTGAAAAGTCACTGTAAAAAATTATGTATGTATTGTATGTGACTTCCCATTACTGAATCCTCTCTATTTGTGGCATCTTCATATGCCTTTTACTTAACAACAGCATAACTATTTCTGATACTATAATTTAGTCTGTGGAAATTTTAAGATCAGTAGAATTATATTTAAAACAGAAAAGAAAATAACCAGGTTCTCTCTAAGGAACCAAGCTGAACATTTATTGGACCCCCTCTCAGGCCACAAGAAGTCATTGAGCTTGTGGACTGAGCAAAGTTGATATGAATTGTTAGCAACAGACCTGAAACTCTACAACACTACTCTACAGAATCCTTTTAATTCTTTTTCACTGCTGTACATTTTACTCTAGGTGTAACAGAAGTGCTTCCCAGTATAGGAGTTTTCAGTACCTGTCTGTAGTACATTCAAAAGCATAATGAGGTTTACAAGAAAGCAGCAGAATTATGCACAAAAATGGATAAAGCTATTTATTAAATACCAGATACCAAACCTTACCTATTTTCAGATGGACTTTATATTATTCAATGATTCCCATTCTTAATTTATAAATAAACAAAAATTCATTAAATCTGGGCAAAACTACTAGTGCTGAGTTTTACTGGACTTCTACAGTGAAAATTTCTGAAAAAATGTATATTGTGAGGTACATTTCAAAGGTAATATTTCATACTAAAGGTAATATTTCAAAGACATGTGAGTGTGTAAGTACAAAACAAATGAAGGAAGCAAATCAATACATGAATGTGCAAATAGTAAACTTCAGCTTAAGAGCAACTATCTTTTTTAAACATGATTAAAACTGAGTTCAGGACTGTGAAGTGCTGCTGTAGCATGCGCTTAAAACATATTCCCAACACTTAAGCAGCTTTCAAAATAGCTAAAGTGTCCGAGACATGCATTCCTACAGTGATGTAGGCATTCAGTACTCTCTGCAGGAAAAATCGGAAACCTTAAGGTCCCAGCAGTGAACAAAGGAAGTACTGAGACATTCTCCACTTTAAATTTCAGCTTAGAAATCCAGGCAGTCACAGTGGTAAAGGCTGCAGTACACAAAACTGCCACATACTACCTGGCTAAAGTACAAAAGTCCTTGAACCAGCACCTATGCTTAGTTGTGGAAGTGAGTCCTGGCATACCCGAGGGCCTAGGTATCTTGGTGATCCAGACTGGGAATCTATCTTGCACCACGGCTCCTTTCTGGAATTCATGTGGTTTCCACAATGATGAGCAGAGTGTGCAGGTGGTATGTGCATGGTCATATCTGGCCTTGGTACGGGACATGGGCTGGAAACACATTTAAGAAACACTCCTGAAAACAGCTGGGAACTCAGAATTGGTACTGCCTACTGAAACCCAGACATACCCTGCACCAAAAATGGTTTAGTCAGATCCTGAGCAGGATGACTCTCCTTAAATAAGCCTTACCACTTGACAGTTTTCTTGGCTACAGAACAAGAACTAGGCAGAGCAATACCATTAGAATAGCTTGTGCTCCTCAGAACCTTTCATTTCAACAGAGGCCATGCTGTTAAAAAAAATTTGTAAATTCATGCCTGCTCCCTGCCCATCCCCCCTTTTTTTCTTCCTGACCTCTGTCAATTTGAGCTTTCATTTGAATTTTAGCTCAAACTAACTGCAGCATATATGAAGGGTATAACATTCCTGGTATATGCCTCTGTTAGGAAATCAAACCCAATTAGATTACTTGAAAAACAAATAAACAGGGCTTTTAAAATGTATTTATGTCGATTACTTGGATTGTAAATTGTTCTGTATTCCTTTATTTAAAAGTTATTTCAATTCCTCTTAAAGATGCTCATGGATGCAACAGATTCTCACATAATATTAAGAAGCAATTAACCACAGAGTGAGATCAATAAAGAGAAGTGGAATATTTATTTGTTACATACCTACATACAATGAAGACTTTTGCAAGCAAGCAGTGGAACTCAGAGCATAAGAGTCCAGAAGGAGAGTGAGCAACTGGGAGGGAAGGGGATCAAGGATAGCACAGGGAAGGGGACAAATCCTTTAAGCTTTTACCTTGCAAGTTTCAGCTCTTAAATATAACTTTTGTATTTTACTTAGAAAAACACTGTTGCACTAGGACCAATGAATGCAGTGATTAGCTAATACTACTATGTTTTAATGTAGGCAATAGGGTCTAAAACTAGGTACTGATTCGTCTCAATACTTCCTGTGTAAATTAAAAGGGGGGGGGGAGTTCTGATTTTACTCGGGTCAAACAACCCATTCAAATGACTAAACTAGAGGTTTGAAATTTAGAAGGGAAAATTTAGGTTCTTTATCTCACTTTCTTCTTGCGGGACTCCTTGCTTCTTTTCTTTCCCCTTCTGTTTATACTTCCCTTTTCCATCTATCTCTTGCTTGTTCAATAGCATGTCTTCTCTTTTCTATTCTCAGTTTCTCTTTCTTGCCTCCCTTTTGATATCCATTCTTTTCTTTCTTCCTTTTCTGGATTGCACATAAGGATACAATCTTTCAGTGTTTGCTAATGTATATAGCAATAGTTTCCTAATCCTTCACAATACAGGAAAGATAAATTTGCAATAACCGTTCAATTTTATTTTATTTTATTTAATAAAAGGGGATTTAGGGCACCAATCTGGTTGCTCCATGGCTGCTACAGGAGTTCTTGTTTCCCTTTTCAAGGCTAGATCTCTCTGCTTCTCATTTATCACATTTCTGTGATATCTACTTTTCCTAATTTTCCCTCCCATTTTTCATCTCTCAATTTTCCTTCTCATTTAACTTGTCATTCAAATTTCTCCTTCCCAGTACTTGTATATCTTCTTCCTCATTCTCTCATCCTAGTTGTGCCCTTCCTTTCTGTTTCTCTATCCCACTCTCTCTCTGTTATCTCATCTGTTACTTGTCTGTTGTAATCTGCTTCACTTATGCCAGTGAATACACTAGAACACACCTCTCTGTGGGTAATGTTTACCCAAATGCCTCAGGAAGGGAGAATGCCTGAGTACTTGCAATGAGAGATGTGTAAAATAGAAGTAAGGGGAGAGGAGAAAGAGGAAAGAAAATTGTGCAGAGCTGCAATTACTGTAAGTCTTTCTACTGATGTGGTTGGATGATGTATGCCTGAATCAGAGAGCCTTCACAGTCACAGGTGTGTAAAGCCACCTACGCAGAGTAACTCAGGTTTTTTATGTCCGTTACAAATGCTCTCAAGCTGCACCGTGGTTTGAACAACACTTACATTTACCTTTTGAAAAATGGTGTGAAGAAGAAGTATTGCTACCACATTTACATTTTTATAGTATGGCTTGCTCTGAAAGTGTTAGAGGAGATTGCCTGGCTTAAAGCCTGGCTCAATGATTCCTGGAGGATATTTTTTCCTGCAGTATCCAGCTACCATATGGAGTGCCAAGTAGCATAAAAGAGATTTCAGAAGCAATTCCATGATTACAGTTACTATGCATTAAAGGCACAGAAGAACTATTGTAAATTATCTGTATAGTTCTTGCATAATAAGTTACTTTGCTCAGATTACAGGTGACAGTCTTCCATTACAGATCATTTTGTATAAATGCATGGCAATCTTTTTAAACAAATGACTCCTAGCAGCAGAACTGTGATTCTAACAGTATCTCATTCCAGCACTGCCATTAAATGCCTCCTGAGTGACCTTGAGCAAATTGTTCTCCATCCCACCGCCCTAGTTGCCTCCCCTCATGTGGTCTGCCTGTCTTAGGTATTTAGACAGTCTCTCTCTCTCTTTGGATTAGTGAGATAATTTTATCGCTTTTTAAATTCTTAATGCAATGGAGCCTATACTAGTCTCTCGGAACTTCTGTAATAAATACTTATTAATAATTATGATTAATCATACTAATATGATGAGTTTTGGAACACATGACTAGCAAGCAAAAGTAAGAGCCAATTATTTCGAAGATTGGGACTTGAAGGTGAGTTGCAATGAGCAATGCTTGAGCACCATGCAAGTAACACCACGTTTGAAGACTGATTGAAATGCCTCAACACAGAGAGGACAGGGGGAGGATAAGAAACCAGTTCTCCATAGCAACGTTGAACTCCCTTAGATTTGAAGCTACTCTTTCCTCTGCTGAAATTGTGTGACACTTTTCTATGATGGCTTCCTTGTTAATTAAAAGTATTTCTGTGCACAGCCACTACCCAGCTCCTGGGTAGCACATACTGCTCCTCCTGGCAATCACCAGTACTCTGTTCTATATTCTCCTCAAGGCCCCTTGCTTTTTTTTTTTTTTCTCTGCTCTTTGGCACCTTTTGGACCCTTTTGTTAATTGAACTTCTAGCTCTGTAAGCTCATGAAGCCTATGAGAAGGATTTCAGTTCTTTCCCAGGAAAGCTCCAATAGATGTACATCCTGTGGTTCCTGGAAGAAGTGATATTCTACTGGTCTTGATCGATTTGCAGAAGACATGTACTCTATGTACCGAGTGAAGCAGGTGTTTTACAGTAAATAAGTACAAGATTATGTAATTTAAAACTGCAACAAAGCACATATGTGCAAAATGACTGAATTAAGATTACACAGACAATTTCAGTCCTGACGTTTTCCAACTGTCTAGAACTCAGGTGGGCAAATTAATAATACCCTTCTTTTATCCTAGGGCTTTTTGGTTTTATGGAGCTTCTTAGGTTTAAAAGATAAACAAGCAAGATTCCTCAATCTCCCAGTTTGAAATCCCATTGTATTTTACTGACAACCCTCTAAAATTCAGCAATTGTATGGTTGGTTTTTTTCCCTCGGGTTCTGAGGGAAGTGTATTGCAGTAGTCAGAGCCTTTTCACTTTACATTGTTTTATTTTCACTGCACTTATTTTCTACTTTTATTTTTTCCTCTCCCCACTTCTGTTGCAATCTCCCCTCCTTAAACACCTTTTATTCCCTCCCCCTCTACTGCATCAAATCTGCCCACTTGGTTTCTCTTGCCAGCATCTCTCTCTCTCCTACTCATCATGCCAATATTCCCTCTTTACAACTCCCCCAAGTCTCCCTTTTCACTCTCAAGCTTTGCAACTAGGCTGCTTTTCCCCTTGGGCATCACGACACAGGAGTTTTCCTCTTTTGATTTCCTGTAGCCAAGCTCCACACTGACATTTTGGTGCTATCAGAAAACATTTCAAGAACACTTTAAATGCCTAGGACAGAGTCAGTCTTCAAAAAGTTTAGCAATCAACCACTAATAAAACTCTACAAAATATACAGAATCTGAGATTTTTCAGAAATTCTTATCTTGGCTGCACATAGGATAATTTTTTTCACAGAAATGCCTATGCACATGTATTTGACAGCGATGCCACTGCATACCCTGTGCCATAGTGTGCGAGACCTAATCTTTCCAAACAGGGAACCTTAGGTACCAGGAAAAAAAAATATTGTAAATTCTACAATAAGAAATGACTGCTAATTTAGCTGAAATTTTACCCCTTTTACATTTCAGGCAGAGACCGATACCTGATGCACATATAATAATTGGTCCAGCCATATTTAGACAGAGTTGTACAAAAATGAAAACTTGGTTTTATAACAGAAATTAGAAGATAATTTTAAAATCAGCTGTTTGCTGCCTGCCCCACAAGGCACCGATGTATACAGTAGCTGTGTTAACTTCTGCAGGTGTCTGTGTGACTTCTCCCTGCTGCCCCTACGCAAACACTTAAGTACTTGTAGGGAGTGGGAGGCTGAACCCAGCCGTCAGCAGTTCTAAAACTGTCCTTCTCCTGAGTCCCTTCCAGGTACTGCAGCTTGTTGAGACGCAAATTCCCATCTTTGAAGGACCAGCTGCATCTGGTCCTTCAAAGGACATCTGGGGAGAAAATGTATCTGTGACAGAGTGGCAAGAGGGCCCTGAGGGCACCGCTAGGACATAACGTCCCTGCCCGCCCAGGGCCCAGGACCCCACCTCAGCTCCCCGGGGCTGTCAGCCCCTGCCCCACTGACACCACAGCAGGGCCGGTGTCCGGCTCCCTACAGCCCTGCCCTGCCCAGCCACGGGCCCTGCCGAGCCAGGCCCACATCCCGTGTCCCCATCCCCAGGGAGGTGCCCGGGGCTGGGGCTGCCCCGGTGCCCTGTGCCCCGCTGCTGGCTGGGGCGCTGGGACGGGCCCTGGCTTCGGGCCCTGCCCTGCCGCTCACTGACACCAAGCGCAGAAGCAATGCCTGCACACTTTGCCTTGCCAGTCGAAGCCTGAAACTTCAGATAGCAGCGAGGCCAATCTTATTTTATTTTGCGGGAGACAAATCAGAATTTGCAAGAGTTGTTTTTACAGCTTGGAAGTTCTCAGAAAGGTAGGAAAAGCAAGAGAAAAAGGCACCGTCTGCCTCATGCACTTCACGGGCTGAGGAATGGTATGGATGATGCAGAAATAATGAGTTTACCAGGCTTCAGTGATAAAAGGGAAATATTAGAAACTCGTAAGTGCAGAAGTCATTGCAAAGCTTCTTACAAATACTGTGATGTCCCTAGACACAATGCTTATTTTCCTGTTCCTGACATAAATAGAACATAATAAATTATAAGGAGAAGGTCAATGCAATGCATCATTTATGTTGGTTTTAATATCTGGATTTCAGGAAAAAAATAGAAAGTAATTTTAAAGCACTCTGAAAATACATGTATTTTCTGGATCCCAGTCAAATGTGTAAAATACACCCACACATTCACACATAACACAAACACACTTTTTTTCTAATTCCAGCCTGACTTTTAAAGAAATTTTATTTAATATGTAATGTAAAGGTTATTTTTTTGTGAATTCTCTGGTATTCATAAATAAATCTAATTTAACTGGTTTTCCTTCTAGATACACTGCAACATCTTCTAAATTGTGATACAGAGTATTTATTGCTTTCTAGACAGGGAGGGTAATCATGCTGCTAAAGTCCTCTCAGGAGGAAAGCTGGCAATGGACTGATGAATACACAGCAAATTATTTCCTGAAAAGTCCTCATAGCTGAAAAAAATGTTAGTTATCAAGACTTCATGATTAATACAAGAAAAGCAAATAATCTGAGCTGACTGTAGTCTGAATCACTGCAAAGAGCATCTACTTCTTTTAGTAAGGAAGATGGATTCTCTATTTTCCTATCTGCAGTAGCTCATACAGTCATCATGGCAGGGAGAAAAGAGAAACAGACAGGGAAGAATAGCTATTTTATTCAGCTTACTGGTTCTGTTGTCTCAGTGCTAACTGGTGTAAGTAACTGGGATGAAGCTGTGAACTGCATTTATAGACACAGAGGATCTCAAATCTATAGCGAGCATTTCTCAGAGAAGAAGGACCAAATTAGAACTGCAGCTTGAAATATTATTTCCAAACAAGTTTTTAGAAACATCAGAATATGTCTGCCTTGCAGTAATGAAATAGCGGTACATGACAGTGTTTATTTTAGCCTAACATGTGAATACAACATGACTGCCAGTATGGTCCAGCTGCTTAGGAATAACCCCCGCCGGTCAGAGTGGCTCACACTGATGCCCGCTATCACAAACAGGTTATTACTTACTTACCCAGGGCCACAAGCAAGTGGGATATTTGCTCCTGTCTCTCAGCACACCCTATATTTGTCATGAGTGGCCCACATCACACTTTGAAGTTCCTGATTGCAGGGGGAAGATGCTCTTAATAAAGTAAGATTGACAAGAAAAATAAAAATGTCACTTTCTCTTTGGAGACATTAGAAGTGGAGAATGGAGCTTTAATCCTCACCAGGATTGATCATTACTGACTTTTCTGAGCTAATGATGAAGGAGAAAGAAATCTGTAGTAACTCAGATAGCTTTCACCGCCAACCAAGAACCTTTAGGACAACACAGACAAACATACATCATAGCTGTGAGCTGAAGAAGTACACTGTAAGAGCCTGATGTCAACGCTCCTTTTGATTTCCCCCAAAAAAAACTTAGGGACTTTTTCCTTCTACTCCCACTCCTATTCTCCACCTCCCACTTCTGACATATTATGAGAAAAATCTCAGACACATGATGGAACAGTTGGCTTTTTTTCTATGATCCACTCAATCAGAAATTAAAGCAGCACTACCAGCAGAGTACCACAGTGCATAAGCAGCAGAATAAGCTTGAATGCCTTTAGCACACTTGAGAGAGACTCTAATAAACGTGTCTGTACAATTCTTCTCGTACTGTAGGTGTTACACAAAATTCTGCACCAAAGATTTGTTTTCTTGGGTTTTGTGAGGAGCAAATACTAAAGAAGACAGGAGAAATGGCCAGCAAGTGAATTTCATTTCCATGAAAAATGTTGACATGTTGGAAGATAAATATATCCTATAAAGAAGACAAAGTTAAGCCATCTTGTTTTCTGTCCCTTTCTCACACAAACTATGCAATAGAAAAAATCATAAAAATCTCTCTTGTAGACAACTATGCAGCAATACTAAATAATTCACTAGATTTTTCCTGCAGACCACAGCAAAAGTAGCAATATCTTTGCCTTTTCTGGGTGTGATCACAAACAAAAAATCTGGATATAGTTTATTTCTAAACAGAGTGATGGAAATCAGAGGCAATAATAAGAATTAGTAACTCTCAAATATGTTGAGTATAGCTTATTACTTTGAATATGTTAAAAGGTATCTGTAACACTAGTGTTTCTAAATTAATTTTAAATCCTCATTGAACAGGAAAAAAATGACAAAGACAAAATGTCATGGTAAATCCAAATACTTTAAGATTATTGTCCATTCTCCTGCAATTTATTTAAAAGTGCAGTTACTGCCTATAAATCATGGAAACTACACAGAAAACAAAATCTATTTAATTTAACTATTCAAAATTTTTGCATATATACTGAGGATTTAACAGGACTTCAGTTTGAGAAAAATAAGTGCCAGAAAATGATACAGAACAGTGCCATCATTTTCAGGAGGACTGGTGGTGGGTATTGATGAAATGAGTCAATGATTGCTTATTGAATACACCTGGAATTCTGTATAAATCCCTGCTTTTCTGCTCACAGCAAGCCGTTTTACTTACTGGCTTGTTTTTCTTTCAACAATACATTTTGGCTGTTTAGACAGGAACTCTTCAAGGCAGAGATTATTTTCATTGCAAAACACTGGACGAGCGTTTGTGCAGGTCCTACTGAAAAGCCTTCTCAACCCCTTCAGTTCCACCGAGAGGCACGAGCACACCACAGCAGCAGGAATACCCAAAACACACAGAAGGACCATGAGGGGGCGGGGGGAGGGGGGGGGGGGGGCGGGGGGGAGATGTTGCTGTTCTTGGGGTCACAGGGCAAAAACATGGAAGTGTGGAACTACAAAAGTATCAATTTCATGGATTTCTGTGCTGGCGGCTGACTCCCAGATCCAGCTGAAGCTTTTCCTGTGTTAGACACATTTATAAGTCTGTTCCTGGACAGAACCTCTTGTGTGTGAAACATCAGAGCTGAGCTACAGCCTCTCCTGCAGTTGCACCATTCTTATTACCTGGTCACTTACTTGCATGAAGTTTGTAGGAAGTCAGCCAACTAGTTCTGGATGTGGACACATCCAGATACTTGAACAGAGAGAAAAACAGTGTGATCATGTGTCCCATTTCCTGAAGTCAGTTTGGACAAACTGAAAGGGCAGTTTGTCACAGGAGGCAAAGATGAGTATCTAAAAAGGTCTGCTAAAATACACCTTCAGATCAACTTGGTTGAGGGTTTCTTTCCTCCTGTATCTAGAGAGAACTCTGCTTTCTATGATCAAGCTGCTGGAAAGGAAAATGTTACAATGCATTTCTATGACTCATTTTTTAAGTGTGTGAAAAACACTAATCTTATTTTATGACTCCTGGTTTTCCAGTATTAATATCTACACATACCATGACCACTATATTACTCTTTTGAATTTAATGTTAATAATATGCATTCATGTTATGAGATGCCAAATGTACTTGGAAATGAATACTCAAAATACACCATGCTGAAGTTCATACATGTGTGATTACACTTCAGATATATTCAGCACAACGTTTATAGGTCACATTCTCATCTGATATGGTCTGGTGTTGCTTGACAGATTTTAAGTTAGACTTAATTACAGCAGATGAGAATCTTCCTTTTGAAGCCAGACATCATTACTGAAGACTAGTCAATAAATATGGAAAAAGTACTTTCTGCATGAAAACACATGCATTGCTTATATTTGTGTTATTTCATATATCTTCTATTAGATGTTAGTCTTCTGTAGAGCTATTTCCTGTGGAAAGCAGAGGGATAAGAGGTAATTCAATAGTTTTAAGACCTCACTTTTCAGGTTTTAGTGTTTGTACCCTCAGCAGAAACAGAACAGCTGTTCCAGAAGCTTCTGATGCAAGTTTTCTCCCAGAGAAATCCTTTCACTCAAATCTGACTATTTGCTTTAGGTGAATAATCTTTTGGATCAGGGAACAATCTTTCATATCTTCAGTTTCAACAGGAAAAACTTTAAGAATATAACAGAACTCTTCTCTATTTAGTTTGATTTCATTGAGCCGATTTATGATCACTATATCCAAGGTTATTTCATGCAAGTAGCTCTTTTGCAATTAGTGTGTTTATTGCTTACCAAAACCAACTTTTGAAATGGCAATATATAGCATTTAGTTCATGAAAATAAAAATTTCTATCAGCTCTGGTGTGTTGAAATAATGAGGTCCCACCATTTGTGCAGTACAGTTTTAAGTCATATTTATCTTCCTAGTAACTTTAAAATAGCCTCATTGAAGGTCCAATCTGACATTTGTATTTAAGAAGGATATCTAATTCTATTTCATTAGAAGCTACTTTACCAGCTTTTCCCAAATCAGTTTTGACTCAAATAGATAACCACTTATTTCTCTGTCCTTCTCCACATCATTAATGTGCAATATTACATCTATGTGCCCTACTTTTGTCACTCATGCTCAAGAATGATAGATTCAGATTGAAAGTGGCATGAAGAAAGGGTTTCTAAATATTCTATGCCCTGACTATCCTTTCGAAAGAGAAGTTTAAAAAGACCTTACATTGTTAAATCTAGCAAAACAAACACTGAGAGATATTTGAGAAAAGCAGTTATACCCACCAGGAAAATAATGAGGGAAAAGAGGGGTTTAACCTGGACGACATTGGCACATGACAAGTCACAGTCTAACAGGTTTTGTGATTGAGCCTTAATAACAGAAACATGATGTGATTGTCTGCCAAAGCTGGTTGCTATACACAGTGACCCAGGAGGCCCTGTCCAATCCTGCTTGACACAGAGTAAAAAACCACTCTAATAATGTTTCATGGCTATTAGAGTCTTTTACTTCTCACTGGTACTTTGAATTTACAGGACAACATTCTCCTGCATTATTTTGAAAAGACATCTGTTGTATACATGAATTATTTTCTGGGTTTCATTTCTTCAAAGGTTAACAAAATCTTAATTAATGAACCATGTACATAGGAAACTTGACAGCAATTTATTTTAGTAAAACAAATGTTTGGTGGTTCAAAGATGTATATGAATTTCTGAGGAACAGTTATCTGAAAGTAAACCATATTACATGTTGCATACGACCTTCAAATCCAAATCAGTCTAACCCTGAAGTCTCCATGGGGCAGATGAAAAGTTGTTATATCCACTGCACATACTTTGTGTTATAAATAAATTAAGTCTGAATTGCAGTGAAGTTTAAAACTTATTTCAAATTTCTTACATTTGAAGTTAAATTTACCAAAAAAATTGGACAATTTAAAAATAATTTAAAGAGACTGAGAACATCCAGATTCAAAATCATTCAAAATTCATTTCACTAATACCCTTGCACCAGAAATACACATGTTACAATTTAATGTTAGGACTCTGTTCTGACACCTGAAAGTCATGTCATGCATATTTGCACAAAAGTAGATGAGGAAAATGAAAAGTGAAAGCTGTATATTTGTCCGAATGAAAAATGTCTTTGGCTTCCATTTGGAATAGATGTGTATTTAATTACAAGATATTGTATGCGCATGTAAAGTTGGAAGGGTGGAGTAAAAGAAAGTGGTATATGGAAGTGTAACACTGCCTGAGCATTCTGTAGCAGACTGATGCTGAAACAGTGCCAGAGGCAGGGTCGTAAGTACCAGCACATCCATCAAAGGAGGAGATAGGCACAGAACTGGATGCTTTTACAACAGCTAGAAGAGACATATTTTCAATTATTGCTTTTGGGTCATGAATTTTCAGTCATGTCCTGCATGTGAATTTGTACACATGGGAGAGGTTTTGCGGGAAGGAGGCAGCACGAAGGTTTGATGCTCAGTTTTAAGTACTTCAGCATATGATACAAGCAGACAAATTTTGATTCCACCTTCACTTGCCTGCTAAGTATAGAAAAGATGTTTATGTATTTGGAAATGGTTTTAAATGCACTTAAGTAGTAATAGAGAAGGGATGGCCTATATGGAGACATTGTCTGAGCTTGCCCGCATGCGCATGTAATGTACAGGTTTTCTACATTGTAGATGAAACCCATCCAAATTCCACCTTACTGATGTTCGCAGCAATATTACTTTAGCCATATTTTTAGGTCTTTTGTAAACAGACTTAGAATTACAAAAAAAAAAAAAAAAAAAAAAAAGTAAAAAACAAGGGGGGTGGGGGGTGGGAGGGGTGGAGGTAGGGGGGAAAAAACCTTAACATTACCCTAATTCCTCTGAATTTTTCTAAGTATTCTTACTTTGCTATCAAAGCCCAGAAAATGGTCTTTCACTTTCAAGCCTGGACAGCAGAAATTTTTTTTGGAGTAGCTTATATTAGAGGAAAGTGGCTTCCACTCATTTATTTTACCCAGCTTTAACACCTGTTACATAATAGAGATGCCTACATCTCATCTCTATAAATCTGAGACTTTGGCATTTGAGAAGCGTGGCTGGGTGGGAAGATAGAATATTAGGAGAAAATTTAATCTCTCTCTCCTGCATTTATAAATGGTGAATCTTCCCTGACTCAAAAACATACACTAGGTACCTCATATAGTCCATCATTTGTGGAAATAGTTATATTTACTTAACTCTACCCTGCTCACTTGTGAACTATGCACTTTCTGTCCTAACATTATACGTCTGTTAAAGACCTTGTAAGTCACAGTAACATTTCTCTTGTCAGTTGCAGTTGGTTCTCTTCCTGCAACTCTCTCAATAACAAAACCAAAAGCCACCAGTAGGTTGCCTGCTGAGCTGTTTTGACTGGTTATTTTCAATTTTTATACCAAGTTTGCATACGGCCTAACAATGAGGGGGGAAAAATCATTCCAGTATGACTGACAATCCCAAAAGTACTAGCTAGGAGAATACATTCAGATACCGGGATCACTTAGATCCATAAGTAACTCTTAGCTCAATCTTTTCACTGGGGTGTGTTGTACACACCATAACAAAAGAGGCATGATGTGGCCATGCAATAAGGAACAGTGTATTTGTTTCAGGTATTTGCATATTTTAGAAACACTTATGTTCTGATTAAATATATTGTCCGTCAACATGAAGACCTGATAGATGAACAATATGCCTTGCTCAGCTAATAAAATGGACAGCTTTTACAGTAGCTTCAGGAATATTTAAGAAGTCATGTAACTCTTTAACTCCTTTTTTTAGTGGTAGGAGGTACAGAATATTTGTTCTGTTCACCAGGGCACTGATTAGCACTGTCCGGTTGACATTAATCCATGCTTAAACTAGATAGGACACTATAGTTGAAATATTTCTATTTTCAAAGCCTTACCATAAGAAGACAAAGATAAAAAAAAGAAGTATTCATCTCCTGTGGAGGAATATAAGGAGGATGTAACCTAAAAAATCACTACAGAAAGCTAAGAAAATGAGATATATGAGCTTTCCTCAGAGAAAGAAAATTACATGTAGTTGCTTAAATAACAGTCTCTGCTCAGAATTTTACAGGATCCTTTCTAGAATGTAATAGAATTTAGAATTTATAATTTCTAGAATATAACATCAAACAGAATATTATTAATATTTTCATACTCTATTAGAAAATATAGTAACACAGATGTTTTATATTCCTAATGAACGAACTGGATTTAGTCTATCAATATACAATATAGGGGATAGAAGTGGTCTATAACAATGTTCCTTATTATAACTATGTCTAGCTATATATTTTTTTGTAAGATCTGACTTTCAGCCTAAATGTGAAATTCAATTATACATATTGTTGGGGTATGAGAGGCAAAAATTACATCTAGAGAGATTAGAAGATCTGTGTATGTTAAATCAGAAAGATGTCATTTTCTTGAAATTACATAGGAAGATTTAAGAAATGCCGCATGAACTGAAATATCCGGAAAAAATACTGCTTACAGGAACTTTTGCTGACCAGAAGAAGCAAATGTATATTTTGTACTAGCAGTGGACTGAAACAGATGACTTTTTAAAGAACTGCTGAGTCAAGGTGTTTTCTGTTTCCTCGCCTGAAAGTGTCTATAAAACCTAATCTGTCCAATTCCACCTAAGGGTTACTCTTAAAGGTATTTTGAATGCCCTCTATATGGACATGGAAATAAACTGCAATGTTAAAATAACTTTTTACTCTCAAATTTCTTTCTGAAATCACTGTTGATCATGTGGAAAATATTCCTACTGATTTTAAGTGGAAGACAGGCGAGTCTTATGGCATAATTAATTTGTAACTTTTGAGTCTTAATTCATATCAACTTTTTACACAGTGTTTCCACTTGTACTGCTTTGGATTAAGGACTAAAGGAAGGCAGGCAATTTCATTGCCCATATGCAGCATCTTCAGTAAGACTCTTCCTTTAATGTGTCCAGTTCTGCATTTAAGCACTGACCAGGACCACTGGCTTTATGACTGGGAGCTCTCCCCCCGCAATGAAACAAAAAAGCTAGTAGTCAGATGCCAAATGTCTAATACAAGGGTAAAGTGTATGCGCGTATATGTGGACAGTGAATTATTTGACCAGTACTCAGCAAGACAAAAGTTGCTATTAATTCGGTCTTTAATATTGAGTGAATTTATATGAATGTGCACTTACATAATCTTAATCGTATATCATAGTCTTAGTCATATATGCCGTAAGCAGGTATAGTTAAGAAATTACTATACCCCCCAAAGTGTTTTTATTTTAGTCTGAGAAAGATTGTCCCTTTTCCATGATATAGCAGTGATCTGTCTCAGTTCCTGAAATAATTCTGTTCTGACAGAATCTGACAAAACTATCTTGCTTGTGCTGAGCTGTTTCTACCACACTACTACTACCAGTAACCAAACCAGGTAGATGAAGCTAGTGTAGATATACTGACTCTACACTGCAGTACACTGCAACGACTAGGTGTAGAAATAGTTTGTGAATGTTATTTTTCCCTTTGCATCTAGACGACTTTGGAGGTAGCTGGCATCCGCAGTGATACTTGAAATATTGTGATCAACATTACAGAGCACTGGATAGGAAAACCAAGGAAACTAGAAATAGCAAAATGTGGGATGCTTCTTGGTAGGTGTTATTTTGCAGTTCATCACAAGTACAACACTGAAATGTTGTCATTAGTCACGTATACTTGTTGCTGTTTTTATGCACACAAGAAAGACTTAAAAATGAGGAAAAAACCGTCTTCCAAACTAAACAACTATCATCATCATGTTGATATTAGTATTTTCCCCTCTTAAAAGAAGGATTTTCCTTCTTAATTTCAAAACTACATGGAATAAGAAAGCAACAAAATATATACCAGCAAAGGTACACAGAAAATTTGCATCCTTCTGTACATATATGGGAGGATCTGGAAGGTTTGAAGATATATGATGGAGGACTCTAAATAATCATTTGGAAATTCTTCTAACCTAATTTTTAACAAAGCATCTCAAAATTTCTAGTCCTGAATTGAAGAAGACTTCAATTGTGCAAACTAATGTTCTTGAATATTGCCCCCCTGTAGATTTCAGTTAGACTATTCACAGGATATGTATTTAAGCAATCTTTAGTGAGATGTGGGTCTCAGGAGAAACTGTGAAGCAGGAATATCACATTTGACAATTATTTCTTGGTGAAATAAAAAATCAGAATCTTTTTTAGTTCCATCTGATTTTTAAAAGGCACCAAATGACTAGCAGGAAAGGGCCTGATTCAGTTCAGATTTGGACTGGTTCCAGCCCAGAGACCAGAGAAATTGTTGCTTGGGGGTAGGTGTAAAAAAGCCATGTGTTTAAATAACATTGTGATCATGGCATTGGGAATAAAATTCACAAGCCTGAGAGTTAGGTGTTTCTTTGAACAGTGAATAGGGAGAGGTGCTTGAGAACAGTATTCAGAGCAGCCTTGAGTAAAGCACACATAAAACAATCAATAGAAAACTGCTAAATGAAATGTTTAAAGTTCCACTTCATTGGCATCTACAGGGACTGACACCTGAAACCACTTTCCATACACAGATAACTGTGTCATACAGATGACAGGCTGATTCCCTTTTAAATGAAACTGCCAGGAAGACAAGCAGTGCTGTCCAAAACACCTTTTGCCCCAAAGAGGGAGGCCTGGATTTCCTCATCAGCCGGAAGGAGTTCAGAAGCATCTTATTTCTGGGACTGGCAACTCGAGACTGAAGGTCACTCTCTTCACAACCTGTGAGTTGTGCCACACTCTGCATATAAAGATATAATTCATAGGGCCAGAAAATGACAGGGAGACTGATCCTAACCAAATGATAATGCCTCTTCCCTGAAGGTGTGGGATGGGAATCCTGTTTCAGGGACATCTTATATATTCAGCACTAAGTAGTCCTTGGGAGATCATATGGACTCATTAGTTGTGGGTTCAACATCCACCTCTGCCTTCTCCTTATTTTTTGACCACTGTGGAAGTCAAATACACACATCCAGGCTTCAGATTTCTCATTTGTAAAGCAGTAATTACTTTCCTTTTTAAAACTACTCTGACAAGGGCTCTGACCAGTATTATCTTAGTTGCAGTAGTACTATTTTTAGCATCTCAGACCTCTTATAACTAGGGAGAGTGGATTAGACAAAATGTACAACTTCAGTACACGAGGCACCTCATGGTGCACAGCTCTGGTGCATCTTTACCGTACTGGCAGTTCACTCCAATGGGAAAAGTTACTGACAGGCAGAAAGGACATGCTTGACTTTCAGGCTTTACAGTGACAATAAGCTGTTTGTCTGTTGCTTGTTTGTTTTTAGCCATAAACCCATCCAAATTTAAATGGAAGTCACTGAAAGAAAATGACAGTCCGTAACACCATTCTGATGCAGCAAGGTGCTGTGCTTCCATTGCCTGTATTTGAGCACAGGGTTTCAGTGTATTAAATTCTCCACTGTATCTGTTGATGAAATCACGGTTTGCTCAAGGGTTTCCAGAAGAGTTTTCTGTGGTTTTACTATGGAAGGAAGTGTAAAACAGAAAATGAAGACTTTGATGGTCAGTAAGACTATTAGCTTCTATGTACGTATATGTATAGTTTTCTATATGTATACGTATAGTTGTCTTCTATGCATAGCCTTCAGTAAGACTATATGGCTTCTACGACAACGGGACATTCTTTGACTATAGCCTGTTACAGAGGGATGGGATCCACCTGTCTAGAAGAGTCAAGGGAATTTTCGGCAGCAGGCTGGCCAGCTTGGTGAGGCGGGCTTTAAACTGAAGGACTCAGGGGAGGGGTCCAAAGTGGCAATGCTCACACCGTCACATCCAAGTGGGGAGTAAGTCAGCCCAACCAGAGCAGCGCCATATGTTCCTTAGCTGCCTCCCAAGATGAGAACCTAAAGGCCAGCCACCTCAAGGGTGCACGTGGCTATGGTGGGTCCTCTCGTACCCCTCCTGGGAAACCTGCACATTCGATTACCTCTCTGAATTGCCTGTACACCAACACACACGGCACGGGGAATAAACAGGAAGAATTAGAGATCTGTGTGCGGCCGGAGGGCCAGGATCTCATTGCAGTTACAGAGACCTGGTGGGATAGCTCGCCTGACCGGAATGCTGTTGTGGATGGCTACATACGTTTAAGGAAAGATGGGCCAGCAAGAAGAGATGGTGGAGTTGCTCTTTATGTGAGGGAGCAACTAGAATGTATCGAGCTCTCCCTAGGGGTGGATGCAGAACGAGTCAAGAGCTTATGGGTAAAGATTAAGGGCCAGGCCAACATGGGGGACACCATCGTGCGTGTTTGCTACAGGCCACCTGATCAGGAAGAGGAAGTCAATGAGGCCTTGGAAGTAGCCTCACGATCACAGCCCCTGGTTCTCATGGGGGACTTCAGCCACCCTGATATCTGCTGGAAAGACAACACAGCTTGGCACACACAGTCCAGGAGGCTCCTGCAGAGAGCACTGACGATAACTTTTTGACACAGGTGGTGGAGGAACCAATGAGGTGAGATGGGCTCTCAGGCTTTGTCTTCACAAACAAAGAAGGGCTGGATGGGAATGTGAAGGTTGAGGGCAGCCTTGGCTGAAGTGACCGTGAGATGGTGGAGTTCAGGATCCTGCACAGAAGAAGCAAGGCAGCCCTGGACTTCAGGAGAGCTAACTTTGGCCTCTTCAAGGACCTACTTGGAGGAATCCCATGGGTTAGAGCTCTAGAAGGTAGAAAGGTCCAAGAGAACTGGCTTATATTCAAGCATCTCTTCTGGCAAAACTCAAACAGAAGAAGAAAGCTTATGGGGTATGTAAAAAGGGACAGGTCCCCTGTAAGAAATACAGAGATGCTGTCAGAACATACAGGGAGGTGATGAAGAAGGCTAAGGTCTCCCTTTAATTCCAACCCAATTTGGAATTAAAACTGGCAAGGGAGGTCAAGGGCAACAAGAAAGGCTTCTCCAAGTTCATCAGCAGGAAAAGGATGACTAGGGAAAATGTGGGCCCACTGTCGAATGAGGTGGGTGCCCTGGTGATGAAGGATACAGAAAAGATGGAGTTGCTGAATGCCTTCTTTGCTTCAGTCTTTGCTTTCAAGGCCACCCCTTAGGAACCCCAGATCCTGGAGGCAAGAGAGAAAGTCTGGAGAAAGGAAGACTTTCCATTAGTTGAGGAGGATCGTATTAGAGATCACTTAAGCAAACAGACACAAATCCATGGGCCCCGATGGGAGGCACCCCAAGTGCCGGCAAATGTTATTCCTAGGCTACTCTCCATCACCTTTGAAAAGTCATGAAAGACAGGAGAGGTGCCTGAGGACTGGAGGAAACCCAGCATCACTAGTCTTCAAAAAGGGCAAGAAGGAGAACCCTGGAAAATACAGTCTAGTCAGCCTCACCCCCATCACGGCCAGTGGGATCCTGGGGTGCACTAGGAGTGTGGCCAGCAGATCAAGGGAGGTTATCCCCCTCAATCTGGAGTAGTGTGACCAGTTCTGGGCTCCCCAGTTCATGATAGACAGGGAACTGCTGGAGAGGGTCTAGTGGAGGGATACCAAGGTGATGAGGGGACTGGAGCATCTCTCTTCTGAGGAAAGGCTGAGAGACCTGGGCCTGTTTAGCCTGGAGAACACCAAGAGAGGTTCTTATCAATACACACAAATATCTTTAAGGGCCAGTGACAAGAGGATGGGGCCAGGCTGTTTTCAGGGGTGCCCAGTGACAGGACAAGGGGCAACGGGCACAAACTGCAACACAGGAAGTTCCATCTGGATATGAGGAAAGAACTTCTTCACTTTTAGTGTGACAGAGCACTGGGACAGGCTGCTCAGAGAGGTGGTGGAGTCTCCTCTGGAGACATTCAAAACCCATCTGGACACAATCCTGTGCAACCCACTCTAGGCAAGCCTGCTTTAGCAGGGGGTTGGATTAGATGATCTCCAGAAGTCACTTCAAACCCTGACCATTCTGTGTTTAGAAATATTTGTTTCCTGCAAAAGCAGATCTCATTTACAACAACAGCCAAAATTGAACTATTTCTTTACAACCATAAACAGTACTGTTCATGTCTATGTAGATTCCCAAGCTTTTGCATGATATCATTATTCTCTGTCCTTACTTGAGACGTGTTCTTTAAGACAGGAGTACTAAATATATTGGTACTAAATATATCTAGTTTTTTTCTTTTAATCTTTTGCTACAGTTATATTGTGACCTTTTCAACCACCTACTGAAATTTTCTTTCAGCTGATAAAAAATAATGAGACTTTCAGTTCAGCAAAGCAAGGGCTTAAATTTAAGGAGGCAAACACTGCCAATAATTTGACAGACAAGCTCATTTAATATGCAGATATCAAACTGAACTCATAGGTTGAAGACAATGAACCTGCTTATATAACCAAGTTGAATACATGTGATACAGCATTTTGCTATATTATGATTTTGGTTTACGTATTTCCACTAAAAATTAGCAATAGGGGCTAATCTGTTCTCCTTGGTGATGAAAAAAATTACAATTGTCATTGACATAATATTTTGCAAAAATTCTAGCGTATTCACCTAGATGAAGAACAAGTTGAAAACACAATGCACATTAACTTTTGTATTTAAAAATTGCTTTATATGTAAATATCCCAAAAGACTGAGAAAAAAAAGCACATAGGCAGAAGCAAATTAACTTTAGATGGATATTTCTAAGTTAACTGATTGTATACACAAGAGCAAAATACAAAAATATTGAATTATTTGGTATCCGTAACATCTTTTTCTGGAAGTAAATATGATCCTTGTGTTATTCATTGCCTTTTTACCACTTAAATAACTGCTTGGGAGTTTCCACACGTTTCACTGATTATATTATTGTAAAGGGCAAAATATCCCTCAGACTAAAATTACATTATTTTTACACATCCTTCTGGAAAGAATGCATAAAATGTAATAAAAAAATGTGATTTAATGATGATCAGAATTTATATCTTGTACAGCATACTGAAGAAGAGGCTAAAATATGAGGTTTAAAGGACAACTGAGAGCAAGCAAAACCCAAACTTGTCAGCATGTGAAATTATTCAGTGCATGGCACAGAAAACCAGGTTTTGAATATTTATAAGGCACAATTCATGGAAGTCTTGCTATAATGCTTCTGATTATGTTTTATTGTTAATTAGTTTTCTTGCTATGTAGACCTGTCTGCTGACACAGGTAATCCCTACTACCAGGATGTTTGAACCTAGATGGTTTCTACTTTGTATGTGTGAATGCTATCTGTCTTGTCAAATTAATTTCTATACATGAGAAAATAAAGGTGCCAGATCAGTGAGTAGGGGAAAGGGGAGTGTGATGTAAGCCATTCAGTTCAGCTTTTAAGTTTTAGAGTAAATCACCCACTTCAATTAAGAACGAGACTGAAAAGGTTATTTCTGGGTTCTTAGCCTTTAGGAACTGACTTAAGAGGCAAGCAAAAGTACTGAGATACAATTGGTATCAATAAATCACAAGAGGTTTGTGTTCTTTATTTTTGTGTCACTATGCAGAATGAGACTAGATTTTCTGCTTCAGAAATTTCAGACCTCCTCATTATTAAACAAATGTCAGATATTATATTTCCAATACTAACTTTATGGAATGCATTGCCTGTCCTCTGACAAGATACTGATACCTTGTATGTTGGCATTGGAGGATATTTTCTCCATAGAGTCACTGGTTGTCACTATGAACTTAACAATGAATTTACAAATTTGGAAAATGCCCATCTCCAAAAGCTACAGGCTTTATATCTTAAAGTACTTCAGAACTTTATTCTTCTGTACTTATGTCCTGGTTTCAGCCGGGGCAAAATCAATTTTCTTCTTAGTAGCTGGTACAGTGCTGTGTTTTGGATTTAATATGAGATTAATGTTGATAACACACTGATGTTTTAGTTGTTGCTAACTAGTGCTCACTCTAAATCAAGGACTTTTCAAATTTCCTGTGATCTGCCAGTGAGCAGGTGCACAAGAAGCTGGGAGTGAGTAGGGCTACAGCTGACCTGAGATAGCCAAAGGGATATTCCATAACATAGAACATCATGTTCAATATATAAACTCTGGGGAGTTGGCCAGGGGCTGCCAATCACTGCTTGGGGACTGGCTGCGTATCAGCCAGCAGGTGGTGAGCAATTGTATTGTGCATCACTTCTTTTTTCCTTTTGGGTTTTATTCCTCTCTCCCTCTCTCTCCTTTTCATTACAGTTGTTGTTGCTATTAGTATTGTTGTTATAATTTTATTTTATTTTATTTTATTTCAATTATTAAATTTTCCTTTCTGAACCCATGAGTTTTACCTTTTTCCCCAATTCTCCTCCCCATCCAGCTGCAGGGAGAGTGGGGAGTGAGTGAGCAGCTGTGTGGTACTTTGTTGCCAGCTGGGGTTAAACCATGACAACCCAGTTATGTGAGTTCAATGTCAATAGCATATTTTCAATATTTTTAATTATGCTTATTATTTTACTTTTGCTGGCAAGGAAAGCAGTTCTATGAGATCATTGGATCGTTGCTTAAAGTCTGATAGTCGGGGCTATCTCCTGGAAAGGAAAGCTGTGAGTTTCAACCCCCTCAGAACGAAGGGGACTTAGAACTCCTAGTACTCCACAAAGACTTCAACCTTAGGTTAAAAGGACATCCTCATTAAGTATGTGTTTACCCCAAGGACATAATTTGGCAATCCATACCTTGAGGTAGAAATTGATACATAGGGCAGGACAGAGTCTGGTATTGAAACTTCTAAATTTATGTACCTATAGGTACGCAAGGTGTCTAAGTTTTCATTATAGTCAATTAAGATCTTGTCAGTACGGCCTATAGAGTTGAAAGGACAGTTTACCTGTAGTAGGTACCCGATGACTGCGGCACTGCCAGACATACACATTTGAGTATTTTCATTTTCTAATTTTGCAGTTAATTCTGCTGTTAGCAATTGATTTAATTTCCTACACAAAGCACTACTAGAGATGTCTTATGTTGTCTTTGCCTTCACCTGCTTTGAAGGGCACCGGATTCTTCTGTAGATATATCCTGAAATTGTTCTACACACCTATATTAAGTTACCTAAACTAAGCCCTTAATATTAACCCTTAATTCTAGCACAAATACATTTACATATCAATTATTTACAATTTCCTAGTTCTGTGCAGATTTCTGGCTCAGTCTGGTTAACAGGAAAGTATAGGTGTCGTGCTTAGTTGCTGTGAGTCACTTCTTGTAGATCTTATCTCTCATTTGTCTGTCCAGGACATTTTGAAACCAAATCTAAGGAAAATAAATCATCCTGCTGCATTCAATGGCCGGTTTTAGACTACAACACTTAATTTGGACACTTGAAATGCAATAAATCTGATTAAAAAAGGGCTTGAATCTTTTCTCATGGTAACAAGCTATCACTCGTACATTTGTATCAGCTTACATTTGTAAAATGCTTCCTCGTAAACAAAACTAAACAAAAAAAAAAAATCCAGAAGAGAAAGTATTAAAAACAACACCTGTAAAGTTGGCTACTGATGATCTACACTTCAAAATCGGACAAAGAATATAAAAAACGTAAGTCACATTCCCAAAACACTGACCTGGGTGTTCCTTGTTTTTTTCTGATACATGTTTTCTCAGAAACAATTGCATTAATCAAAAGAAAAAGAAAATGTAAAGGTCTACTCAAACCAAAAGGAAAAATAGTTATATAGGTTACAAAATGACATTTGGGTAACAGTTTGAGCTGGCAGCAGCACAAAGAAGTTGTAAAAGAAGAGTATCTCTAAAATAGCATGGTCAGTATATATATATATATATATATATGTATGTATATATAAACACAGCAGAATGTGTTTGAAAATACCTTCTCATCTCACTCCCAGTCTTCTATGGTTCTTCCCCACAACTGTCTGAACAGCTTCTTTATTCTCTTGAGCTTAAGATGCTTTTTGTCTGGGATTTCAGCTTGTATCATCATTCCCAGATAGTCGTGCACCTACACACTAGTCTTTCATGGTTCCTTAAAATGACACACAAGATGTTGCTATTTTTGCAGGAAGGTGAGAGTGAAGCCAGGAGCATGTGGGTTCTTTTAAAAGTGCTAGACATTTTCTAGACTTAAGGAAAATGGGTAATTTTAGTGGCGAGGTCATGGTGTTGAGAACTGAAGAGCACCTTGTTCTCTAATTTTAGCTGAAACACTGACTCACTGTGATATTTAGACATCTGTGTGTTTCCTTGACTGTGATGAGAATGTTTCTATTTACTGGGAAAACCTCTGAGGAAAAGAAGGTTGTGTCTGATCAGAGTTGTATTGTGTAAATTAATTACAGAAATATGAGAACAGAATTGTCTGCTTCAGATGAAAAACATAAAACATATTCCCAGCAGTCAACTGTACAGGAAAAGTAAGGAAGCAGAGAGAGAGGTGGTGGTGGTAGAAACATGGTTTTGGTAAATCTAGCATAGTTTTTCTCCAGCATTTAAAATGAAGAAGATACAGTGTAATTCACTTTAAGGTTTATGTTATGTAATTTAAATTTGGTGTATGTTATCTAATAGAAATAACATTAAGGGCATGTAGAATCTGATGTCAGATAAATATATATTCCACTATGCAGACCATGCCTTGCTGTGTAGTACAAAAAAGAAAATGTTTCATATTTTCAGTTAAACTTCTGGGAGGGTGGTAAATATGTTTTACATGCTTTATTCATCAAAGATTTTAATATGTGTGTGTACATGAAATGATGAAGAGTGTGTATAAGTACGCACACAATTTATGTACCTAAAACATCAGATGTTTGACTGTCCACTTGTAAGAAAAAGAAGGGAGGGGAAGAACAGGCTGAAGATGAGTGATGTACATACAAAAAGATACTATTGACTTTTTCCTGTACATGCTGCAACTTTTAAAGTACGATCTGCTTAAAAAGAGATTAGACTATCTCCTGAATACTGCCGACTCTCTCATTTTAGAATTCCTCTCCTAGCTCTATGGCATTATGTTGTTTAAATCAATCAGAAGTTGTTCAAATGAAATAATTCTGTCTTTGTTTTAAATAAATCTTTTTGTATTGTGTTATTATCTGATACTTGATATATTTACACTTCAGGCTATTTTGATACTGTATTAAGGCTATACCTTCTTTTCGTGAACAGCCATTTAAAACTGAGCAGATATCAATGAAAGTATTCACTGACAGTTTAAAAAGATGCTGAATAGATATATATTGCAGTCAAAATTGCAATCATGAAGTACAGCATAAACCTAAAGGATTTAGGTTTAAGTCTGGTCAAAATAATGTACTCTTTACAGGCTAAGCACACAAAAATATCAAATTCATTATAAAAAGTGATCCTGTTTTTCTGGTTCTGTATTGCTCTATATGTCAGTATATGCAATCCCTTAATTATTGCCATTCAGGTTGATGGCATAACTCCTGGATTTGTGCCAATACCTGTGGAGTGATTCTGGTTCTATGGTCCCAATCCAGCATGCTGTTTAAGCCTGGGCCTTCAATGGATCTGTTGGTAAACTTGAAATCAGGACCATATTTATATTAAGTGATGAACTGACAGTAATGTGGTGGCATTTTAATTCATGCTTTTAATATATGCAAAAATATTTATACAATTTTAAATGCAAACATTTGGCTCTGCTTCCATGGATTTATGGGTAAATGGAACAGAGAAGATAACCACTGGAAATGGCATCATTAGGATAACATGTAGCATTGGGAATCATAACCATAGCCAGCAAAATTTAGAATTATATTATATTTTCCATTGCTTAGAATAATAGCATGGATTGCAGGATGTTATCCCCAGCACACGCACTTGAATGCATATGTATATTACATTTAGTTAACTAGCTGTGCAAGAAATCTCTTATTCAATATTACCACAAAGATGATAACATTAAAAAATCATCACAAATACACCATGCTTTCCGCTAAAAATCTATTCAGCCATAATCTAGCAGCTATTCAACACAACAGATTTTTTCATGAAATTGCTTTGCTCGGAGCTGTTCATTTAGCATATTACCTTCCATTTAAACTTGTTTAAATCCTGATAGACATTTGTATTATTCTCATTAAGGTCTGGCCATCCTGCATAGCTTAAGCTTAATAAAAGATATTCTATTCAAATTAAGTGGTAAGTAGTATAAATATTGTCCTAACAGTCTTCAAAACATTTACAATTTTAGCTGATAAAATCTAAAACATTATTTTTAGTAATTTATCCTTATTTCTTGGCATTTCAGTTTTATGGCAAATTCAATTCATACCAGGTATATTCCTTTAATCAAATGTCAGTAAATGTAATGTTGGCTTCTACTGTTTCTGTTTTAGAGGAACCCAACCAGACCAGCTCAGAGGAGAGAATGGTAAGTTGAGTTGTACTCTCAGTAAGTGGAGCAGGGCTGAATTAAATACAGTAAGACCACAGTACAGGGTAAAGCCACCCCACATATAACCCCTCATATACTTGAAGATAAATGTAAGTTCATATACACTTTATGCTTTCACTGTGCTGTAATGGAGTACACAATGAACTAGTAGTTCTTGTTTAATGCCTTGATGATCTCTTCATCTGTTTACCTGGTATACACCAAAGACACATTTATGCAGGATAAGATTCTAAGTACCACAGACAAAACACTACAGAATGGAAGCATGGATAACTAAGGGAGGATCAACAAAGATATCAAAAAACTGGAATATTTTATCTTGGTTTTGCTACACATAGATGACGCAAGTGCATAGCTACTATGCTACCATTATTTCAATGTACTTTTTTGAATATTGGGATGCTTCAAAGAACGAAAATCTTAAACCCATCTTGTTTATTTACTCTGCACTGAGCTTCTGGTCTAGATTCAAATTCTCAAAATGTTATTCATGAAAATAACTCTATTTTTTAATGACCATGGCCTCTGGAAGTCAACCATACAGAAATATACTTTTGTCTTCTTTTTTCTGAAGGGTGGCTTTCCACCAAATAGGTCTTTTTCAAAATTTGTCAGTGAGGACATAGACATTGATTTACGTCATGGATAGGCACGTGAAGGTCTTTGCTTCCCTCTAGTGACTGGTCCAGGAAGAGATTCAACTGAATCTGCTGATGTTGCTCAACTATGGCACAGAGATTCAGCAAATGACTAATTACGTGTAAAGATACCTGTGAGGTCAGTGAGATGCTGATATAGCATTAAAGGTCTATGCTTGTGACAGCACTTGACAAAATACGGCAGATTTAAACTGGATGTGTGTTTGACTGTTTCTGATGGAGTGTTACAGTTTTAACAAGCAGAGATATGATTTCAGTGTTGATAATTAAAGAACAACTGGGTAACAACCTATATGATACACTTTAAAATAGTATTCCCAAAATTTATTTTAAGATCATTTTGCCATACAAACACTATTCTTGCAGAAAGACAGATCAGACTACATGATGTTTGATTAATCAGAGAGAGTATTTACCAATTCACAAGACTTCAATCATATTTAGATTCATGCATTTGGAAGCTATCTTATACTCTGCAAATGCTCAGAAATGCCTTCTATTATATTCTCATCATATTAATAAAAGTAGGTGTATTTATATGAGTTGTACTTCTGTCTTTTTTGTACTGACTGCAAAAAATTTGAAAGTAACTAATACGTATCTGTGTAATATTACACAACATGATTTCCTTATAAGCAATTTATGCACATGTTCTGTGCTCCTATTGTGGAAGGAAGAGGAGAGAATGGCAGAATTCCCACAGTTCCTTCTCACATGGATAAGCAATGTTCCCCAGATTTTTCATCTTGGGTGACGCAAGTAGATTTCAGGTTTTGTTAAGCATGGCGTAATACAAGGACCTTTAGTGCTGCTGCACTACTTTCGTTGGATAAACAGAGCTAAATTTTTCAGGATGGGCAACAGTCACGAGCTCATCAGAATGAATGAGAAAAAACCAGAAATATAATTATAAAACTATTTAAACGTTAGAGATCTACATCATAGCAGGGAAATTATATTGGCTTTCAGAACAGCTAGAGAGCATGCTCAATTAGGACTCAGGAATACGGAACTTTAACTCCACCAGACTTTAGTGGGTGACCTTTGACAGATTTGCTTTCATTATGCCTTAGTTTCCCCTATCTGTAAACCAGGGAGGATGGTACAGACCTCTATGTTAAATTGCTTTTAAATCTACAGGTATTACACACTTCAAGAGTTACATGATATAAATGAGAAAGACTGATAAACTTTCACAGTTGTGATTGTGCTATATTGTACTTTTGGAAGCTGTATTGGATTTGGCAAACACTCTTTTCCCCTACAAGAGTCAGTCCAAGTCCAGCACCATACTGGATTCACAGACCCCCCTTAATGCATTTCTTGGTGAGGTATTACTAGAAAAAACAATGGTCACATTTTATTTGACTTGGTAACATCCATGAATTTTTTCTGGAAACACAGATATAAAACCAAATTATGGCCAATTTGTTATCTGTTCTAAAGTTTATTCAAACTGCTTAATTATCTTCTGCTCTCACTATACACTAAACAAATCTGTCAAAAGTCCAATTCAGATCTTTACATTTGATTATGAAGATGCAACCACTAGTTCTTTTTATTCACATTTCAGAATTATAATTGCCTGATATTACAAGAAACCACTATTTTTAGTTTCTAAAAATCTACATTTCCATGAAGGCAATAAATAGCAATTGAGTTCTCAACAAATGGAGTTGATTAATCACCCAGTAAAAATTAAAAAGAAAGTGAACTTATTAACAAGAATTAATTTGATTTCCTTTTTTTTTTGCTGTAAATCACAGCAGGCCATGTAAGCTCTGTTCTTGGCCGTGTAGGTGTTAGTGAAGAACAGTGTTATAAAAAAGAACTAAATTATAAATTCCTCCCATAGATACTGATTCATTTTGTGTGCGATGTAAGCAAAGAAAATCTTGGTCCGACTCTTTTTCAATATAAAGACACTCCATTTTATACTTATAATACCTACATATTTCAGAACTAAGTACTCCTTCATTAGAGTATAATCTTAGCAGTTTGTAAATTTAAAGAAATTTAGATTCAGATCTTGCATGTCTTGAACAGTGGTTTGCCACTTGATCTGCTATGATTCAAATCAGTCAAAGCCTTTTGGCTGTCTGCAAGGGAGTTTGGATCAATTTTTTCCTTCCATACTGTTTTAACGGGAAAAGAATGTGATTCTGTAAAGTCTTTCATGCAAGACTACCAGGAACAGAAGACTAAGTAGTGTGCTATTACACAGATCTCATTATGGAAAGTTCTTCATAAAAGCAGGTACACCAGCAGGCATTTATCTTTTGAGTAAGTTCATTAATGTTAACTCTTCCAATACATCCACAAACATAAGCATAGAAGCTAACATGGAAAGGAAATTTTCTGCCTTGAAAAATACGAAAGAAGCAAGGTCTGACTGAAAAGCTGTTCCTACAAGTCTGACTGAAGTGAACAAAAGAAGCTGGCATATATTGCCAAACTGTATTTACATGATTTACTCTCATTCAATTTTCATTCTACTTATAGAAAAATATATTTCCTCAGTATCTTCCTGGTAAAAAACAAATAATATAACTGTAAAGTAATATAAAGCAAGGAGAGGCTACTCTACATTTTCAGAAGCAAATTCTAAGTTTAGGATATTCTAATTATTTGTTGATTAGCTTGAGACATTTTTATGTGAGTTATAAAGAGTCTTCTTAAACATATTTTCAAAGGCTTGCAAGGCTGAGTCAAACATAGAATAACTGTAATGGTTGTTCATGGCAGTTTTAAAAAACAAAGTGGAGAGGAGACAGACAAATTAGATCATGTTCCCTGTCAATTTTATCACAAGGCAACAAAATGCAAAAGTTCTTTTTCAGGCATGCATGTGAGCTTACAACCTAAAGCTGAGTTGCATTCTACCCTACAGGCAAATCCGTGAGAAAATTACAATTAACTGGTAGAATCTTCTTTATTTGCATTGAACAAATTTGTTTATGGACTATTTCTCCACAATTGTATCCAGGGACACTGGGAGAAAAAATAATTGAAAGCTCTAGGGCGTAATTTAAAAAGTAATTGTAAACTTTTTTTTAACCTTCCTTTTAATGGAGTATTGTTATAATATGTCTGGAGTGAAATCCTGAAGTTATATAAATGTATACAATTTCTCATTTCTCATATATAGGTATTCATAGTTTCACATAGCTTCAGCATAAAAAACCTAAATCACTGTCAATTAAATTTGTATGACGAGAAAAAAAAAAAACCAAAACAAACCAGCAGACCTATCACTTGCCCTTAACTAAAACTGAACCAGTTTAAAATCCTTGCAATATTAAAAATTCCAGCTAACTGCATTGTACTTCTGCCAACTAAATATTCAGCAGGCACAAACTGCTATGAGCACACATATGGACAAATAAAACACTGCCATACTGTTACAACATCATTCTGCAGCAACCGGCAGAAAAGAGCCCCAGAATACCAAAGCCCCTTCCTTACCTAGTGCTGTGAGATGTCATGTTGCACTGTGTACAGCTGTGGAGCACACCAGCAACAACTGACACTGTCCTGTGGAGTACACATGTGCCCACATTACGCCCACATGTTCCTTAAAGGATGAACAACAGCTGCATTATTTTGCTAATGAGTCAGTGACTGTTGAAACTCCCATGTGAGATGTCACCTCCTTCCAGTGACCCACCATGTCTACTCCACCTTCGACACCCTCACCATGATGATGTTATCTGAGGGTTGCCTGTGAGGGTGGTACTCACGATGCTCGGTACTGTGACACCTTGTTTCCAGCCTCTCACTGTATTTTGAATTCTGCACCCTGGTTCAAGAGCCCAGCGGCTAGGTTCACTAAGACAAGTGACTAACTTTGTCAGGCCAAACTTTCATGGATCCTAGAGCTCCACACAGACTGTCTGTTATGGCATCTATCACAGATATAAGCATCAGAAAAGGCAGAAAAGTTCAAGTGAACTTTTCAGACAGCCAACAAAACTGCCACAAACGGCATTTTAAAAATTGAAATGTACACATGCATGTAAGGATTCTTTGACCACTGGGCTTACACAGCCTTGCCCAGACTTAAATAAAGCAAAAAAGTGCTAAGAAAAATCACTGACAGTGATATGGCTAAGATTTACATGTGGCATGGTGACAAACACATGGAAAAAATGGTAAAACTAAATATAGAGGTGCTGGGAATCAGTTCCCCAATCCATTAATATTTTCCTAAATAATATGGCAGAGTTCCAGCAGGACACGAGTAACACACTCCGGAGGAGCTGACAGCTCAGCAGTCATGGGCTGCTTTTGTGATACTGAAAAGTGTGTTTCAAACTCCTCAAGTAACTTCTGTAAAGAAAAAAATCAAAGGTCTGGTCCCTGAGGTCCCCAAATAAATGCTCTAACCATTGGATTATTTGCAGGTTGAAACTGCCTTTGCTGTCTCACTTTCCCTTCTTCCTTTCCTTTCTGGAAAGGTAGGAGGGACAGGAGAAAAGCCTTCAGAAGCTTTGTTTCATCTTAAAATCTTTTAAATCACTTTTGTGGGGTGGGAAAGTCAGCTCTAGTACCTGACCCACTTCATTTTGTTCTTTGTGGACTGAGACACTGGAATGAACATATTGCAAACAGTTCCTGACAGCAGGGAGAGTTTGTTCATGCCAGACATGGCAAAGCAGAAAAGATATAAATCTTCCCTGAGTTTTTGGTTTGTTTAAGGAATTAAATTGTTTCTCCTGAGAATGTAAATTATAAATATTCCACACATTTTCCCATGTACTGAAAGAATCATTCAGAATCCTAGACTTTACTGAAAGCAACATTTAAAATACATTTTCTGAAATGAATAGATGAAGATATCACTCAGATTTCTGAGGGGGGAAAAATCATCACTTACATACCGTTGATGCTACCAGCTTTGTGTAGCTGGAAATATCAAAGGAAACACCAGAACTCATAAGCAGCCTTGTTTCAATCAACACAGACAGATGTGCTATACATTTTGGGAGAATCAAATGAAATGAAATGCTGAATTATTGCATTTGAGTTTGCCCTTTATAATACATGACATAATATTTTATTCTTTGGTTGCATTGTCTCAGTATTGTACACAAATTTGACAAGCTGTCTATGGCGAGGGCACAAGCCTGCCAGCTTGATAAATGGAAAACCTTGTAAAACATCGTCACAGGGAAGAATCACCAAATCTCATAGAAAGAATGGTTTAAAACTGCTTTTGTCAAATGTAGGATGACCAAATTATTGCAGATAGCAATGGCAGTAGGATAAATTTGATGATCTGGTGTGGTTAAACAGCTCACAGATCCAGAAGTTTCTTCAAGGATGGATGATAGGTAACTGATCGATCTCCTGAGAAACATGCCCAAAACCCAGGGAGACAAAGCTTCCCCTGCTGTTGGAGAAAGCATCGTTTACCAAATGTGAACTTGCAATGCACACAGATAAAGATTTGAGAGAAGTAGCTAAAAAAGTGGCAGAACCCATTAGAGGTTACTGCCAGCTGTATGTCTGTGATAAAAGCAAACACAGTTTTCACCGGAAAACCACTTAATTTAAAGCATCAGTCTCAGCATAGACTACTGATTAGTTAAGTACCTTCAACTAAAAGCAAACTATGTTTTGTTGGGTTTACTCCAAAATGCTTGCCAAATCCTGGTTATGCAATAATTACCCAGTCTGGGTCTGGAAGGACATGAGTACAGCACAGCTCTGCAGGATTTGCAATGTGGATGAGGGGCTATTAATCCCATCAAATTCAGTCGCCTACTGTTGAGAGTGGCTAAGTCCTGAGACTTGGGAAAAAGTGGAAAAAATAAAAGCAAAGCAAGCCTCCAAGAACACAACATCATCACGGGCACCTAACCAATTCTATAGTCCTCTACATATTTATTTGTTAAGACTTATAAATGATAGGAACTGATTCAGCATTGTAGAGCTTTCCTGATAATTTTAAACTCATGCTATCAGAATACAAATTCTGAACTATATTTGAGTACATACAAATAAAATGCTCCAAAACAAAAATAAAATTATGAAACAACTCATGCTCCCACAGCTAACATCAGGGATCTTGTCCAAAGGGATGGAGGAAAAAAGTAGAATTTTGTTCTTGCTATTGCATACTCAGGTAAGAAGTAATGTAACATTCTCATAAAATAATACGCATACATTTGTAAAACAAATGAAAGTGGTGTCCATGCAGACCTTACTGATATGTCATATCTTATTGTGAATATTTGATAGCTCATATCACTTTTCCAAACTGATAGATCTCCAAGCATGCCTCCAATCTTCAAATATTTTAACATCTTCAATAGCTACCATTAAATAATATGACTAGAAAAGACACCCATCAGAATACAAAAGCATGTGTTTCTCCCTCAAAACCTTAGACTATTTCATGTAAGCTTTATGCAAATTTTAGATGTTGCAAAAGTTCACTTTTCCATCCAGATTCCGAAGCATACTGAAAGCAGTATTTACATATAGTACTAAACTTCTCTATAAACAATACTAAGAGAAATGCATGCAAAACAAGTGGCAAGTATAAAATATTTTTTTTTGTGATTGCTTCACACTTTCATCCTGAATATCTGCATTAAACCTTTTCATCACATTGTTAAATCCACAGCATGCTTTCTTTTTTTGGTAATCTAATTCCATGGAAATACGCCTTTGATATTCTGGACAGAAGCAGTGAAATCAGAGCATGTGCTCTAAATACACAGTGCCTTAAGTAATGCATGTAAAAAACTGTAAATAAAGCACTCTACTAATACTGCATAAGCAAAACATTGAGAAGAGGAAACAAAGAATGTGTTCCAAATGTTTTGTGTCCCATGTGCACATAATACTTAATATCAATCTTTCATGTACTTTATTCCACACATCTTACAGAAATGGAACATTATGATGTTGCTGGCAAATAACTGCATTATGATTCTTTCATGGAGGCACAGACCATGGCACTATTTGTATTTGGAATGATTTCTAGTACCGTGTCCAAAGTTTCTCATTTCTATACTATAATGTTGTTTCTCAGCCATCAATGTACTGATGTAAACCCAGGCTCAAGGACAAAAGCACTCACAAAATCACAGGCGTAGAATTTATAACACAGTAGATAAGTCTGCAGTGTAAGACATACACAATATACCTGGACAAGAGGTACAATGTTATCTTTTAAAAAAATAATATGCAAATCATATAGGAATGCTTCTTGAAACACTTGATCTGTATTTAGGCAAAATTCACCTTGACTTTAATGGGAGATTTACTGTCAAGGATTAATGCAACAAATTACAACTGCATAAACTTGGAATCCTTTTCAAACCACTCTGATTTTACTGCTTTACTTCTTTACAGCATCATTTTCTGTGCTACAGAAGGGACACATGCTGAAAAAAGTAGCAGAAGACTGCTAGCAAGCTTTCACTATTTAGTATACAGCTATTATTTTACTAAACTAAAATGAAAATTTGCACCAACTAAAATGAAGATTGCTGTGGGTATCACACTTGAAAATGATGTTTCTCCCTGCAGTAACAGAAACGGGAGCCTTCCTTTAATTATCTGTGTGACCAGTTACCCACTCACTGTCTAGCAACTACCAACAAGGAACTCCAGTTCTTAGACATCCTCATTTTAATCTTGAAAAATCAGATTAAAATTACTATGTGAGAAATCTCTTCCTGGTGAGGTATTGTATTATTTCAATTTACATAGATGCAGAAAAGAAGCCAAGTGACTGGCAAATCCAATACTCTCACATTGTGAAAGGTTCATTTTCTCTGCCTTCAATGCCAGTCCATTTACTGGCTGACTATTTAAATATTTTTAGGTGATTTGTAATGTTTGAGCCATAGCAACAGGAGAAAACATCTGTCACTTACGTTCTTGAATCATCCCACAGCACACAGTAGGGATTCAATGTGCCCTAAGAAGAAAATAAAACAAACAAATAAACATTAGTTACTGGTATAAAAAAAATATATATGTCATGTTTGACCTAAACATTTATTTGGGTCTCCTCCTACAAGATCATGCTTATACTCTGACAGATTGGTACAACTGAAATCGCAAAACCTTAAGGGTAATTCTTATGGAGTATTTTAAAAGCACTTGAACCTCAAAACAGAGTATTTGCTGCATTCTCTTATAAAAGGTAAGCATAAAGTTGTCTATTTGGTATATTCTAGTAGAATTGAAATATGAGATAAGAGTTAATCTGTTAAGAGACTTGAATTGACCAAACATTTCTAAGTGCATTTAGAAGCAGAGCTTTAGGCCTCTCAGGAACTTGAATGTCAAAACCAAAATGCCTTTAAAAATTTTAAGTTTAAAATTTAAGTTTAAAAATTTAAAATATTGGGCAAAATGTCTGGAGGCTGGGATTTCAGATGACACCACATTCAATACCCAAGTCCTTTTGTCAATTAGGTTCTAAATCAGCAGAGATTTTTTTCTCAAAATATTGTTGGTTTGGGTTTGTGGGTTTTTTTCTTGATCTTTGTAATCACAGCTCCAACCTCTTTGCAGTCAGTGGAAGATTTCTGTTTTGATTTAGAAGAGGATGGGAATCTAGGTTTATTACACACCATTAAACTGTGTGTAATGTTTTGGGAAATTGAAATGTCTTTATTATCATTCATGGTTATTTTGCTGCCTAGGAAGAGTTGAGGCAAAATTAAAATTCAAGTTTTGCCCCTAATCTTCTAAATCCTCCTTTATCAAAACTCAGATTGGCTTAGAAGTACTTAACTGTCTAAAAACTGCAAAATTGAATTTCTGTTCATCCGAACATTAGATGTTCCCAGAAGTCAGAACTACATAAACAAATCAGATCTAAAATACAGAATAAAAAAATATTTTTACCAAAATTACAAGTGATTTAAAGAAACAGGTGAAATACTCTTTTCTTATGCTGTTAGTGTAGTTCTCTCATGAACAGTGTTAGTGCAGTAGGTATAAAGATAGTTTTGTATAAACAAAACACACCTTGATATTTCATTCTGAAAAGTGTTTTATTTATAGGAAAAACATGGCAAACTGTGAAATCAAAATCTATTAAATATTTAAATTCTTCCATCCACCTCTTTGTCAAAGATAAAAAAAGTCCTGAAGACGCTTTTGGGAAAGGCATTTAGGGAAATTTTGATCCTCTACTTCAGTATTTTGCTGAGTGCATTGAATTTTATGAGTATAAATATTTAAAACCAACATATACTCATGGCACTTTATATTAACATAGCACTGTACAAACATAAATAAAGGATGTTCCATTCCCTGAAGTATGTATAATGTGAGGAAAAGGAAGGGGAAGAGGGCACAGGACAAAGGACTGGATAACAGGCCCACTGAGATTCAGAGACCAGGTCCTGCTTCACTAGCCAAAAGCTTTCAGATACATTGATAAAAGAGAATATAAAAGGCTAAGAATGAAGAACAGAATGACAGTGCAGAATTAACTTTTGTTTTTTAAAAAATGTCATTTTATAAAGAGCATTAATTTGATATCCTAAGACTGGGTGAGGAAATTCTACTTGCAGTCTGATACAGCTACACATATTAAAAAAGTAGTCCTATAGCTGAATTGTAGTAAGACATTGTATATCTGTGATCTGAGACCCATCTTTCCTACCAGCAGTATCATACAGTTTATAGTCACTATTCCCACAGTGCAAGTAAAAAGAATACAAAAACATTTTCAGAAAAAATGTCCATTATAATGAAATCTACAAAATAGAGGGAAATAAAAGTCTTTGCAGAAAGCTGAAACATGGTAAAACTGCTGCTGTCAGATCACACACTTCACTCTCTTTGAAATGTATTCAAATGAAAACAAAAAGAGTATGCTTGGCCATTGCAGTCACTAATGAGCGATTAAGCAGAAACAAGGAAATCGGGTTAAATATTACTCCTGTTCCTTAAGAAGGTCTTGTGGGGGGGGTTTGCTCCACCAGGCATGGCAGCTCTCAAGGGCAGAGCAGCCTTTCAGACCTTCTTCCTCTTTTGATACCCTGATCAAACACCCTCCAGGCACTGCAAGGACCACAAGGAGCCTGTCTTACTTTCTTCTTTGCCCTTAACCTGTTGCTCCCTTTTTCCCAGTGTTTCTGCGTTTGGCCTCCTGGCAGTGTCTCCCCACACTGCTGTCATTGGGCTACCTTCAACAGCCATCGCTCTTTGTGAAGGGAGCAGTATTTCATCACAGCTCTTGCCAGTTAATTACTTAGCTGCAGCGAGGGAAGCAGCTGCTGTGTCCATTAATGTTTACAACTGCTGCAGTATTGATTTATACACTACAGTACAGGACTTGGATATCTCAAAAATAGACGTGTGTGAGTGTGTATGCATATATAACTCTGCCTAGCATATAAAACCGAACTTTTGTGATGTGATTGGCAACTTTGAAAGCTATGCAGCGCAGTGTCAACTGTGTTTTGTAGACAGGGTTTTCAGTCTCACTGAAAGCTTGAGGTTTTCAGTCTCACTGAAAGCTTGATGTCCTACACAACTGCTGCCTTGTTACTTTAGTGTCCCTGGAGTAAACTCCTGTGCTGTCAGAAGGTGAGAGTTCATATTCTCTCTGAAGCAAACAGGATTTTGTTTGAGTTGTGCAGTTTTTAATATATTACCTTGGTGTGTCTTTAATCAAACTACTGGGAAAATGTGACCACATTCATCAACATGTTCACAATGCGTAAGACCAAATATTATGTTCTCTAAATAATGCACTGCAACCCACATTCTCACTGTGGTCAACTGTCTATCATATTTTAATTTATCTGCAAATCCAAATAACATGCTATATACCAAACAGCACATGTAATTGTGATTTATACTTCCTCCAAAATATAATCGCCTAGTTTCATTAATAAACCGGTTAATTTAGATATAAAATGAAGCAATGATAACAAACTCTGAATAAATTAATATTGTAAGGCTAATTTGAATTTAATGTATTAACTCTCACTAAAGAGATATGCATATACATTTGTCCATCTTTTTTCATAATCTCTTAACTACTTAATTTAGTCTGTGGATGGGGAGGTAAAGGAACAAATGTGTAGGTATACTCCTATACATTAGTAGGCATGCTCTAGAGGTTGCTTAAAAATTAGTCATTAAATCAATTTGGAAACCAACTATTCAGAACAATCAACAGTGTTTTAAGAAAAAAGGTTGAAAAGAACAAGAATAACAACAAGAAGAGCCACTGAAAAAAATCAGGTCAAAGAGAATGTTTGTATTTTATTTTCTGTTTAATAATTGATCTATTTAATTCACATCACGATTAATCTGCAAAATATTAATATATAATGTTCAAATGCTAAAGATACATTAATACTAGTTTTATCTTTCTGTATGTGTCATATAAAGCTTGTTTTATAGTAATATATTATAGTTAAGTAAATTCTTGTTTTCAGCTGAGAAAATTACAGTGAAGAAGATTAGAATTAGATCCTCTGAAAGCGAGAAACACTCAAACCTGCAGAATAATATTTCTGTGCATCTACAGCCTTAGTTCTTTAAACCAAAGTACTATTATGCAGGATAAGCCTTGAACATAAAAATCACCAAACATTTAAAGATGTTAAAATTGTAAAAGTGGTTTCCATTTCCAGATTTTCTAGAACAATATTCTGTCATTGTATATGCTGATCCAACTCTTATATCCAGATGGCTCAAGATCCTTTATAAATGTACTATGTATGTAAGTACAATTTAAGGACTGGAAATTTGTTCTAAGCACTTGATCCTTCTCTGGATTAAATTATAAACAAAAATTAAGCCAAAGGGAAAAAAAACCAAATCCACCTGGCTCTCATATCTATTGGCAAGCCTATTCATCTTGTCAAGACATGAGCTAATACAATACTCATTAATATTCTGTTACTGAAAGGTTGACAAAGCAAGGTGACAATCAATGTCTCTAATCTGACCTTTTGTAACAACAAAATTTCATTTCCAAGATTTTGAAACTTGGCAAAATCTTGCTCTGTAAATTACTCAAAAGGATGGGTTAAAAAAAAAACAACGAGAAAAACATAAAAAAGATACACATACACATACACATATCCCTCTAAGAATTTTCTAGAATTTATTCTTCTTGGGACAGTCGTTCAGCCTTTCTTTAGTCTAGCCTTGCTTGTGTTGTGCTGGTTTTAATAGCTTGTGTTTGTCCTATAAGTTTTTTCAGTGCTGACAAATTGCTTACTAGTATTTTCTTTAATTGTTTAATTTCTTTTCTAGTATAAGTGACCAGTGTAATTACAATCTGCTTTTTTTTTTTTTTTTTAACTTGCAACTCCCCACTCTTGGAAGTAGCAATTCCAATTCCAAAATATAGAAGTCATACTCTAATATTCCTTATCTTCAGCTCTTGTAAGTAGCCCCACAACCACTGTTAAAATAATTAAAATTAAAACCTAGCATTGAGAAATACCATAAACTCTTCCAAATAATGATCTTAGTAAGATCAAAACAAGTATTTTAGTTCAAAGGTGGTGTTTTTTTCCTGATATATAGGATTAATTTGTGGTTTACTTCACGACATTACATTTTAGGCTACATTACATTTTTAGTGGAATTTCTGACAGGAAAAAAAGCTATGTTAAAGACTGATACTTTCTCTTAATATAAATGACTTAGGTTGGAAACAAAACAAAACAAAACAAAACAAAACAAAACAAAACAAAACAAAACAAAACAAAACAAAACAAAACAAAACAAAACAAAACAAAACAAAACAAAACAAAACAAAACAAAACAAAACAAAACCCCAACTGTACCTGCCCTAAACAATCTTAAAATTAAACAGAAAAACCATAAACCCCAAAACCTCCACAATTCTTTATGAAAAAACTACTAATCTTGCTGAAAGGTAAGGAGTCATCTCAGTTTATGTTCCTCTATTCCTTTCTTTTTTTTTTCCTTGACTTTGCAGTAAATTTCACTGAGCTGTTCTTTGTAATATTATTTTTCTGGGAACTGAATGGTGAGTCAAAATGACCATTGACCATGAAACAGTCAGTTTCTTCTAATCTTGTGTAAAATGTAAATGATCTAGAGTTCAGAGTTTTCTTCATACATTTGCCCAGAGACACTAATCCAAACTTGCTACTGACTGGAATATTTGGAACTCCTCCAGCTGAATTGTACCTATATGACCACCTGAGCAAATGTTTATAAGAAAAAATCACAGCTTTATAGTCTTTTGCATAACAATACTATTTAATAAAGCTCTAGTAACTAAATTCTCAGTCTTGGTAACATTACAGACAGAGTTTATATGCCATGCCTTCACATAAAATACTCCCACACTTGTTATTTTAAAATTATTTCCCCAATATTGTACATTACAATTATTTCCTGCAAATAGTATATTTTATTCTCCCTGTGGCTGCTGGGAGATTGCTGATAACAGAAAGAAAAACTGTTAATATTTTTCATATAGTTAGACATAGAATCCATTTCGTTCAGATTAAAAATATATTCAATGTGAGATTAAAGGATGGAAAGTACAGAATTAAAAATAATTGAACAAAAAATCTCAAACATTTGTAAGAATTGTAAGCTAAATTGGAACCAGAACATTTTTTTTCAGTCTGCTACAACAGGTTAGGTAAAAACTGGCTTTTAAATATAAAATAATGAAAGAAAAGAAGGAAAGGCCTGAATAACTATGCAGTTCTATGACCTATGCAGGGAGCAAAAGGTGAAGCGTACAGCACAATACAACATTTTCAGTTGTATGCATCAAGACAGTTAATGGACAATTCTTGGCAGAAAGTGCTGTTTAAATGAAAACCTCAGAACTCACGCAACAGCATCTAATTTTTGCATATACACATGCATGAAATAAGTACACATTCCCTTCAAATTATGTTAGACACTTTTCCTGGCTTAAGGTTTAGTAGTTAAACTGGGTTTTATTACCTGATATTTATTAGCAGTTAAACTGGGTTTCATTACCCATTCAACACCACACACCTTTCTCTCATGATCTGGTAAATACTCTTGGAAAAGCATTATCAACTATCCTTGTACTTACATTAGACAGATGGGCCAGTTCTATCTCCAGGAAAGAATCTGTAGTTTTGGGCTCGGGTCGTATAGTAACAACAATGATTTTTGAATTGACAACTGTAAAATTCCTAGGAAAAAAACATGTAAAAATGAAAGATTTAACTTAGTATAAGGTTAAATGAGGCTTCTAATGTTACATTTGAAGTATTTAATGAGTATTTTCTGTGACAACTATTCAGGGAGAAAATATATGGAAGTGGTGAAAACCTTCACTCATTAAACATGAGAGGCTGAAGAGCAACAATGGTGGCAGAAGCGTCATTCCTTAAAGTACAGTTTCCTAATTAGAAGGGTGTGTTGACGACACAAACATTCTGTCAGTGTTTGAATGCATATCATTTGCTTCTCTCAACATAGACCTACTAGCTGTGTTTTAAGAGACAGTCATTTTTCTTCCGAAGTGCTGTGTTGGACTTTTTTTGACTGTTACCTGTAAAATTGTGAAGATGAATGAGTGCAGTGGAAGATTCTACAGTTGTGCTGATTCTGCACTTGTGAAAAAACCCTACCAGTTTCCAATTTCTGAGAAATCATTGAATTTGGTACATGAGTGGGCAAATACTTTAAAAAAGTATAATCCATAGTTGTGCACTGACTGAAAGCCTACCAAACCAAATCAATTTTTTCTCATATATGTGAGAGTGGGTTTGGTCTCATGTTATTGTACTAGGTTACTCAAAATAATAATTTTCTGTTAATTTCTGTAATTAATCATCAATTTCTCTTTTCATGTGAAATGTGGATCAGGACAGACCTAGTATTGCCAAGGTTGTGCTAATACAGGCATAAAGACATGTTGACATGATGTTCATGTCTGAGATCCTTGCTTCTTATGACCCCCTCAAGCTTAGAACAGCCATCAGTTACCAGCCTGACTGTTTCTGATGATCATTATGGTATTTCCTTTGTATGTAATGCTGCTTTCAACACCTTCTGCTGATCGTACATAAACAAACATGAAACCTCACAGAAAGACTTATTCACAGGTAGATGTTATCAAAGAATAAACTAGGCAGTTTAGATGCAATTATAACAGTAAAAATATTCTTTTGTTGTTGTTGTTTAATTGCATATTTTCTCTAGGGAAATGGTATTTAGGAGAGGATTCCATTTTGCTGGATCATTGAAACAGGAATTGCCATGGCTACAGTAATAGAAACTTAACTCAGTGGGCACTTTACTCAGCACACAGAACAAAATTATTCTTCTGGGGCAAGGTATGAATTCTAGTCCAATTTTACTCAGCCGAAACATAATGGAAATATAACAGAAGTGGCTTTCTATTTTACTTAATTTCTATTTCTTCTCTTTTGCTGCACTTTAAAGTCTCACACATTGTTGACAAAATCATATATCTCTATCAGACTAACATGTAATGTTTTGCAAATTTTCAGTGTGTTGCGTAGAGGGGGAGTAATGATGGTACCTTACTGTACATACAGTAGCTGAATATCTAGAAATGTTCCCAAGTAAGGCATAATTAAAAAAACAACAACAAATGAACAAACCCACAAATAAATACAAAATGGATTTCTCTAACAGATCATGACAGGCAGAAATTGAACTTGGTAGCTATTAAAAGATTTTGTCAATTTTGGAAATTCATATAAGATAATGTAAATAATGACACACCTGTACTTGGTCACAGTCAGTCTTTGTGACTGAGAAATGTTTCCTTGCTGTATCTAATTTTGGTACAGTTCTGATGGTTCTAGGGTAAGATCCAAAAGAGTACTTAAGGTGCCTAGATTGTAACCTCGGTACATCAATTTTACCTTAGTCTCTTTAAAACTCTATGAATCCACTTATATTCTCAACAGCCTCTAGCAGACTATTTCACCTGAAAATAAATGTAACTGGCTATATCGCTGTGAAATTAAATCTGCATCACTTATTGCTGTCCTGTCTGGGCTGAAAGCCTACTTGCATATCTCATAGTTAACTGTTTAGATAGTCCCTGGAAGAATACAATCTGGCAAGTATATTCTCAACTCACATAACACGTTACGATGCCATCAAATTAAAGCTTAAAGCATTGTAGTCACAAGACTTTCTCTCAAAATCACAGTGCCATTGATATCTTTCTTGTAGATAATTTTTTAGACAATAGCTTAGTGCTTATTCAGGATTTGAAGTAATCAGCTTCTACAAAATGTCCCGGGAGGTGGAATATGTGAGTTTCAGTCGCTCATGTATTGGGAATGACATAGAATAGGAATGACCTATCTCACGCTTCCTCAGCAACTGCATCATCTAACTGCTTTTTTATGACAGGTGGGGAGTGACTTCACCATTACCTCCTTCTCCCTCATAAAAAAAAATTCTAAAATGAACTTGTACAGGATGGTGCTCTGATGACTGTGCAGAAAAAATGCACATCAGGGTCAAATTTTGAAATCAATTACTCAAAAAATATATGATATTAAATTCCTTGGGAACTCTGGTTGAATAAATCCTTGAAGATTCAAGATAATGAAGTTTGATTGAGGAAAGGCTCAAGAAGAGCTTCCAGAGTGACTGTCCATTTTGTCTGTGTTTTTTATGATGTGAATTAAGAACAATATTAATAAAATATAGTTATTTTACTAAGTTCTTTTTCTATCTGTATATACATTTTGAGGCTATTCTTTTACATAAGGGTATACATATTGATTCTGTGTGATATGAAATTCATATTTTATTTTCTTTTTAGAGTGTCTCTGTGTTGGTCAAGAAAAATGAACTTATGAATAAGGCATGTTGCTATCTCAAGACAGCATGAAAGAAGTTATAGTTCAATGTGTAAATGTTGTATACCTTACAAAAAAATTATGAATGCCATAGTAGTAATGCTGTGCAGTAAAAGCCTGTCTGAGGTACTCTGTCCTCAGTCTAACAAAGCTGACCTAAGGAAGTTTAAGGGCCTTTTTTGCTGTATAGCACTCGAAGGAGGGGATTAGGAATGATGTTTCAAATGGGGAAAGAGAACATTTCAGTGCACGAAATTATAGCAGGAAAAGTACAGTGGTTGTTTAAGTGACAGGAAAAAAGTCTTGCTACAGCAAAATCATTGATTCTTTATTTGTTCTTATTTGTTAATGTTAAAAACTATCTCACAATATGCAATGTATTCCTTCAGAGAGCCCAGGAGAGGAATTATACATAATATCTTCTAGATGAGTATAATACTGAGAATCAATTTTCTGTGAACCTAACAATAACATAAACATGCTCAGGGATGCAAGAGCTATGGAAATAATACTCAGTCTATAGTGCTCAAAGTATTCAATATTTCAATATATGATTTTAAAAAAATCCATTTGACATTACAGAAATAGTGCAGTGCAGCAAAGTATCTTAAGAAATAGAATCAGATGAATTTTATTTACTTGTGCATGGAAAAAAAAATATTCTATTTTTATAAGGAAGAACAAAATGCTTTTCTCTTCTTTTCCCTAACCTCTTCTTTAAGCAGCCCTAGAAAAAAATTCTTTGAATAATATACATGTACTACTAGGATTAAACACATAGTCCAAAAAGTTCTATATTAATTTAATTGCCAAGTTCTCATCTCACACTGTGTTTACGAGACCTACTTTTAATAGACTCTATGCCAGTAAAAACAAAAAAAATCAAGGCCATATGGTAAAATGCAGCTAATTTTGGAGTTTGTGAAATATATTGTATAGGCTGCCCTAAATAATGAAATCCTACACCTATGATGTACCAGATGGGTATTCTGTGGTTAGGTGTTTTGAAAGGTTTTCCCTAAAGATATATGGAGATATTTTTTATTTATTTGTCTATTTATTTTAAACAAAGAAGTTCCTTGTGATGATGCAGAAGCTTGCACACCTTTTAGTGCTGATATTAAGAAATGTCTTGGAATGTGTGTCACCTTTGCTCTTCTGGAAACTACAATCAAATATTTACTTTGCTCCCACCCTAACTCCTGTGCATCCGGGGACTGAAATCACATGCAAAGTGGTAAAGCTTTCTAGATATTTAACTGTAGCCAGTAGAAATCACCTCTTTATCAAGTTGTCAGGGTGTAAATGATGTGGACTTTGAACTCAAACAAAAGCCTGTTTTACCTTACTTTATTGTTTTGTTTACCTTTATTCCCACTGTTAACATATTTCGGCAACTGTAATTTTATTTAGAACAGTATTGCATAAGATTCTTTTCCAGAATGTTTTTTTAATTCATACATTGTACATAGGCACCATACTTCTGGGTATCATATAAAAAAACTAGATGATGTTACCTCCTTCCATATGTTACAGGGTTTTTTTCCATACACAATGCTATTGTGGTGTATGTTCAGCACTAATATGGTTATCACAATAATGCCTATTACATGTAAATAAGATTAGTACAGATGATAGTAAGATGATAGTTTTTCATTGCAAAATATAAGCATACAAAAATAAACCTTTTCCAAATGGAGTGGGATGTATAGAAACCTCGACTTCATTCACATACCTGAATGAATGTAAAATGATAAACTACCCCATAAGAACAATTCCTTTAAAACCTGCATTGCTGTTCTAATTTTTGTAAGGAGTCTAATAGCTCAACAAATTCAGCACTAAGCACAGTTGCAGCTTTTGTGCAATTCAGAATTCCATCTGAATGAACATTAAAATGGTTTGAATGCATAAAAATGCATTCAATACTATTTAGTATCTTCATTAATGACAGAAGACAGTGGGATTGAGTGCACCCTCAGTAGATAGTGGGATTGAGTGCACCCTCAGTAGATCTGCAGGTGACACCAAGCTTGGTGATGCAGCTGATACACTGTAGGGAAAGGATGCCATCCAGAGGGACTTTGACAGGCTTGAGGAGTGGGCCTATGTGAGTGCCATTAAGTTCAACAAGCCCAAGTGCAAAGTCAGGCAGCTGGGTTGAAACAATCCCCAATATCAATATAGACTGGGGGATGAAGGGGTTGAGAGTAGCCCTGTGGAGAAGGACTTAAGGATACTGGTGGATGAAAAATTGGACACGAGCCAGCAATGTGCACTTGCAGCCCAGAAGGCCAACTGTTTCCTGGGCTGCATCAAAAGAAGTGTGGTCAGCAGGTTGAGGGAGGCGATTCTCCCTCTCTACTATGCTCTTACAAGATCCCACTTGGAGTACTGCATCCAGCTGTGGGGTCCCCAGTACAAGAAAGGCAGGGACCTGTGCAGAGGAGGTCGTGAACATGATCAGAGGCTGGACCATCTTTCCTATGAAGAAAGACTGAGAGACATGGCATTGTTGCCTGGAGAAAGGAACACCTTACTGCTGGCTTTCAATGCTTAAAGGGGGCTTATAAGACAGAAAAAGGCATTTTATGAAGGCCTGTAGTCACAGGACAAGGTACAATGGTTTTAAACTGAAAGAGGGTAGAGTTAGAGTAAACATAAGGAAGAAACTTTTTACGAGGGTGACTAGAGACACTAGAACAGGTTGCCGAGAGGTCCCATCGTTGTAAATGTTCAAGGCCAGGTTGGACCAGGCTTTGAGCAACCTGATATAGTGGAAGATGTCCCTGCCCATGGCAGGGGGTTGGAACTAGGTGATCTTGGACAGTCCCTTCCAACTCAACAGTTCAATGATTTTATGAATCTATTAAATCAGTCTGAAATTGTGCCACTGAGGTAGTATTCTAAGGGCATGAGATCAAATTTTGAATATATCTAACACGGGCAAAGAAATTCAGCATGAACACTTTCTGATGACATCAGAGACGTAAACTATAAAAGTTTCAGTATAACTTCATTATAAATATTAAAGAACTTCAGGGAGGGCTGAGGTGCTATTCTCTGAACAAAGAAGAGGCTAGACATATCTGGGAATATGTGTTATATTTTTATATCACAGATTAATATTGACTTCTATTCTCTATTCAAAAACTTAAGAGAAACTAATAGTGCTCATTTCCCCTTCTTAGGCAGCTGAGAATTGGAGTCAAATCATACTGAACCTATTCAGAGAGGCAAAGTGGGATATCTTCGTATTTGAATTTCTAAAGGCTTCCTTTATGAATAGGTATACATAGACTATTAGACCATTTCACTTTAGAAGCTCACAAAACCTATCTGCGAACTGAATTGTACAGAGAAATGGTCAAATTTGCTGTGTAAATCAGTAACCAGCTGAAAGAAGAATAGATAAAAGCAAAAAATTTCAGAACCAAGATGCGCTTTCTCGTAGTCCACAGTACTTAAATTGCTGTAATTTTATGCCCCTTTTCTGCCCCTATTCCTGCTACTTAGGACGTTACTGATTCTAGGAGAAATCTAGAGAGGTCTATTAATCTTACTTTTTTAATGGATTAAATAAAAGCCCTGAAAGGCTTTTCATATAAGCAAATATACAGCATTTAAGGTTCATGCTTATTTTCTATAAATTGAAAATGTTGATCTGTGAGAGCTGGAAAGGCATGATCATAGACTGTGATTTACAATATAAAGGTCTGAAAGGTACATGGCCACCTCAATACTTTCCTAGGATTGGCAGATTGTCTCTAAATCTGCCAAAAATACTGAGTACAGCAGCTATTTGGATCTGTTTCTTTGAATATAGGAGAAAAGATGTCTCTCACAAACATGTCTTACTTCCTGGCTTATTTCAGGAACTGGCACACAAATGGAAAGTGTTTACTGACGTTTCAGAAGTGGTTGAGATGTCATTTATACAATGCCTTAAGTATAGACAGCTCTCACCAGCACTTCCCAGGCCTCCAGGTGTCCTGCCAGGACATCACTGTTCAAATTGTGCTTTACCTCAGAGAGATTTGTGTCCCCAGCATTGCAGCTACTCACTGCACAGCACATTGCAACTTTACTAGTAAGTTTTGGTTGGTTTTGGTTTTTTTTTTTCCTTAGGATGGAGTCTTTTTTGTTTTCAAGTGGATTTTGGCAAAATTCTGCTGGTTTTTCATCCTTTGTTTCAAATCCTGAAGTTTTGGTTAAATAGAGCAGGGAACTGTGATATGGGGGCTTCCTAATTACTATCCTTTCTAATTATTGTGAATTCATTAGCAGCTGTTGTGACACAATCTGCAACCATTTCTTGTACTGTAAAAGGACATTAGAAAACAAATGGTGCCCAGGATCATGTGAAATAAGATAGTATTAATGAACCATGAAATGATCTTAACCAGTAATTTGAGAAGAGGGGGTGAAATGTTTATTTGAAAATTGTCTGTTATCAAGTACAGAAAGAAAAAAGTGAAACAAGAGACCCTCCCATGTCTTTATGTAGGTGTATGGCCCTCATAACTGACATGCCACAGCTGTTCAAGCACATGCATGTCTTGTACCTACAATGGATCCCCTCTATAGCTCTGCTGTCCCTTATGAACACAACTTGCACTGAAAACGTACTTGAAAAACCATTACTAGAGACTTCTGTAGAAGTAGAGTAGACAACCTTAGTACATCAGGTTATGATGCCATTATTAGATCACTTTTACTAACTGGACAAAGTAGTTTGAAGCACAAGCATAAATGGCCTGAGCACTAATGTACCTCAGTGTGCATACGTCTAATCAAATATTTCTGTAATTCATATAGATTATGTGAAATATTTATTAAACCAATTTGATAAAAAGGCTATTTCCATCACATAAATGACTATGCATGAAGGAGACACATATACACATACATATTTTAAATAACAGGGGGAAAAAAACCAATACTAATATGCAAATAGTCTTGGTTTTCTGCTTTTATCCTGACATGTAGTGTAGTTATGATCCCAAAATAGCTTAATTCATACTTTATTTATGAAATTTCTTACCTCAAAGTGGGCAAAATGAGTTCTAAATTTTTGTATAGCACTGCTCCAAGTACAAATACAGTTGATTCATCTAGTTCTGAAAAGAGCAAGAAGAAAAATATTTTTAAACTCTCCTTCACAAGCTTTGATCAGCATAAAAACCTGTGAATACCATTTATCTTTCTAGTAGAAATTTTATTCTAAATAAACCATCATAATTTTGAATTATATCCTGGAAGGCTGTCATAAAGATGTAGCACTGTCAGGAATATATCAAAAGATTTAAACCAGTGAAAATCATATTTTCAAAAAATCCATCATTGTGTGCTGACATCCATGCTATTTCATTTACCTTTATAATTAAGCATTCTCAAAGACTGTCTTTAGACCTTAATGCCTAGCAAGTAAATTCTCTAATGTCAGATATCTACACTGCAATGGTATTTGTGAATTGTACCTGAATCCAGGGTAATGTGCCTGCTGAGCATCACCTGGTAAAAGCTAGGTGACCTGTTCGAATGGCCCAGTCTGCTGGAGTGGAACACTTTCAGGGGATTCAGCAGAACTGCACTTCAGGTTACTTCATAACACCACAGGTGCAATCCTGTACACAATAACTAAGCTCTTTGGCACAGAAAAAAATGTCTACGATTTCTGTAGCATTTTTGTTCAAGATGCTAAGCCCCATCATTTCCCTCTGGGATAAGCTGTGGGTACTGGATTTCTTTTGAAGATGGATAAAATAACCACTTTATATCATACAGTGGTCCTATGAGACAAAGACTGAGTTCCCTTCTTAAAGCTAATACAAAATTAACATGCTGATATGCTTTTTTACCTGTTGACATAGGGGTGAAGATATTTTTTGGAATGACAACCCTGTCTTCTGAGTTTCGTGCCCAATCAACCATTCCTTTTCTTCCTTTCATAGGGAAATTGATGTCAGTTAAAACAGATGCAGCAGGAAGCTTCTGAATGCTAGCCACTAGTAAAAGAAATCACAAAATAAAAAAAAATTGTTTCATACTTTAAAGCATCATACAATAATAACAGTATAGCAATAACAAAATTTTAATAATACATTTCAAGAAAAGCAGGAATTTATAGGACATTAGCTGGCAGAGAAAGTGTAATCTTCTGTTTATTATGCACTTGTACTATGGATTAATTGTGTGGCATATAATTTGTCAGCTAGATTCTGATTAAGTTTCTTAACGAGGATTATTGAATGTACTGGTTTATACCCTGAAATTTACACTAAGGACATTGTCATGTCTTCACAGCAAATACTAAAATGATCAAATGTGACAATGAAAGGAAGAGGATACTGCAAGTTGCTTTGGGAAACATAACTGCTAGATACAGGCTAATGAAGCAATAACAGAGCTTTTATCCCCTATACAGGCACAATTTCAAGACAGACCCATTAAGGAGATTCACATATTAAAAGGCTTCATTGTTTCCACACATATGAGAGTAATATGGTATAGCACTTGATTTCTTTTCCTTGAAAGAATAATTTCAATTCTGAATTATTATTTTTTTTTCATCTAAAAAACCCCCAACCCCCCAAACAAGATCAGTATTATATCTGTAACAGACATAGAAAGGCAGAAGAAATAGGTATCAAATCTAATAATAGGCAGTTTGGACTTTTGTTTACTCATTCTTATTTTCTCTGTTTTCTAACTCAACTATTATCTGGAAATCACTTTCATCTTTGCTGTGAAATCTAAGTATGACTCCACGGCAACACTCTTAGTGTCTGCTAAGACTCACACTACTTTTAAGGAACTGACAGGGCTGCAAGTACACTCAGAGAGATGATAACACGCCTGGAGCGCCAGCTCCATTCTTAATGTAAGCCATGTTGATAGCCATTTCCTGTGCAAGGCTCTTCCTAATCAATTTATGAAGAGGCTAATGTAGTTGGAAGAGTTTGGACATCAGGACTATACTTTGATCTGCATAATGATTCTGCTGCAAGGATTCTGCAAGGGGGCTAAATATAAAGACAATGGGGGACAGCTGTAAAAGCAATCAGAACAGAAAAATTAAAGCAGAAAACCATTAGGTGTCTCATCACTGGATTTTATTTGAAAGGAAACTGTAATTCAAATCCATGAGAAGAGGAAAATTAACAGGCTAACAATGTTAACTCTACAAATGTATTCCTTGATAACTGACTTTTAGTTTCAAATTAGACTGGTTATGTATTATAGAATCACATTAGTGAGGTGGTACTTGAGGTTATTTCAGGGTTTCATTATAAAACTATCATCAGGGCTTTACAATGCTAGTTACAATCCCCTCTGGGCTGAAATTGGCAAACACATTCCCAGACCTTAAGGGGATGCTTAGCCTTGTGAATTTTCAGGTGATATGTGGAGGGAGAGGCGTTCAGGTGTTTCAGAATTATTGGGGCATAAAATGGATTGCATGTTTACACGTGCAATCAATGGTTATACAGGAATACATTAACATTTTAAAAATGGATATTTTTCCATAGTTCTTAAAATGTAGAAAGATTTTTATTTTATTTACCACATAAATAAAATTAAACCCACAGTTATTTAGTTTTCAAAATTAAATATAACCTGTATAAGACAATATTGTTGTTGTTTTTTTAAATGCACAGTATTCATCTCTGTATCTACCTATCTATCTAATTAGCTAGAAGAGCTTTAATGTTTCATGCACGTTTTGGACGACAGTTCACTTTATTGAAATAGGAAATCAATGTTATTCAATGGAATTCACTCTGCAAAACAAAAAAACACTTTAGGACTGGATAAATGGTGAGAGTCTAGGACAGTACATCTCTGGACTCTGTCTATCTCTGTATTTTAAATAGGGCCATTCATCGTGGTACCTAAGCACTACTTAGAACCAAAGTTTCAGAAATATTGGTTAATATTTAGGTGATGGATAACACAAAACCTAAATATAAAAACTAAACATTTGACTTATGGCTTATATGCAATGATTATAAACATATTTATTTATTGGGCTGTGTTAGGTTTATGGTTGGACTCAAAGATCTTAAAGGTCTTTTCCAACCTAAATGATTCTATGATTTCATGATTCTATATATTCTCATACATGGTGGAGACAAACTTTTCTTCTATTCACAGTCAAGCAATATTTTATTTATTTATTTAAAAAAAAAAAATTCACAGAAGATTTTGGATCTCTGCATAGACAAAGTGAGTACAGAGCACATATAGACCAATAGTTGAAACAATTTGCCAAAATTCTTGATCTATATCCTGCAAAGTCTGCCTCTTACAGCTTCGCACAGATTATTAGGTCCTTCTTTAGTCACTTTGCTGAATGATTCCAAGAGGATGTGCCTATAATGTCCAACATGGCACTGATGTTTGATGGTGTAAGATAATTTAATGGAATCTGACTGGAGGCAACTAGTTCAGCCCATAAGCATGGCCAGGTGGACATGTAAAACTGTTCCCACCTCTTTAGTGCCACTGTGAACCGTATTTTTTTGGTAAAAAATCTAATATACATATTAATTATTAGTCTACAACTCCTTTCAATGAGCTTGGAGCAGGACAAGCTGTATTTCCATTGTGAAATGTGGCTTTGTTACTCCCTAACTTAGTTTACATCTGTGTTATGAAATAGTTATTTATTGTGAGCACGAAAATCAGCAGGCCTTTTAGAGGAGAATGTGTATAATTCAGGTGCTGGGTCATTCACATGTCAGAAGCTCAAATGTCAGTTTCTTACACACAGATAATAACAGAATGACTTTCATTCACTTTGTACTTTGTTGTATTCTTATGTTAAGTTTGTATTAGAAAATAATGCTCCAAATACTGGAACTCAACAGTTCTGCAATTGCTGCAGAAGGGAAAAACGAAAGTTGCATTTTTTAATTTTTTTTAATTACCCTACCAAAACATCACATTCTGAACTTGTGATGCAGAAAACTAGCCAATGAGGATATTTACAGGCACTATGGCAGAAGTATTCTTGCTATTTATACACACACAGAAGTTGCATAATACTGGAAAAACAGTCAATGAGAATATTAATAAAAATGAGATTGTAAAGTGGAAAAGAAAGATGAAAAGAAAAAGATAAAGAAAAACTAAACCAAGATTGATCTAAGCAGAAGTTGAAGAAAATCTGCACGTGCCATTTTAAATTAAGGAATTTAAAATATAAAGCTTCCCATGGACACCAAATACAGCAAGTTTTATGGTCTCAGTTAAAACCATATTTGAGCTATTGCTGTAGTACATTTTTCTATTCCAATCTGACTACATGTTCTTGGAATATTTATGCTGAAGACATAATACTGACAAGTAACCTGCATGGTCACTCCTCAGATCACTCATAGTTTGGATGTGCCCTGTTCTATGTAGACACAATTAATTGAAACTTTCCTAGATGGAAAATTTTCTTTTTTGTTTATTTGTATTATGGCAGTTCCAGTGATATTCTAGGTATTGCTAACAATAATAATAATAAAAAAGGCTTTTGGCAGAAAAAAATTTGGAAAGTTTCATTGTAGAGAAACATGTTAAACATGTTTAGGGTGCAGAATACATTGCATTCTTTCATTCTCTGGACAGCCTCTCTTTTTGAGGCTCCTATATACTTTCAATTTTAAAGAGATACATACTTTCAATTTTAAAGAGATTCCCAAAGATTAAAAAAAAAAAAAGAAGAAGAAAAAAGTAGAAAAAGGAATCTCATCCATGGTACTTGACTGTATTCAACATTTGAAGAATGCAGGAGGTAGAATATAATCTTTATTTCTTCAAAAACACAGCACCATTATTCTTCTGAATCTTGCAGGTGGAATTTCTATGCTCAAGATGGAAGAAAACTTTACCCAGTTCTAAGCTGGAACACAGGAGAAAAAGCCCTTCTTTTTAGAATTCTTTAAGCTTTTTTTTGATGCACATTGGTATGAATTACAAGACAGTGGCTCAACTACACATCAGAACCCATACATATTTGATGACTCCATAATAATTATTGATTCAGAAAAATCTACTTAGGTAGTCTAGTCTAATCAATTTAGTGATTGCTTTGACCCCTAATGGATTCATTTTAATATCCTTTACAAATGCATCTCCTTTTGCCTTTATTTCATTTCCATGCTGCAGTTGCAGACAACCTGTTCAATACTACTCTACTGAAAATTTCGTAATTGGAAACTGCTAACTGTTCTTACTTGAGTAAAATAAAATATCTTTGGAACTGATGAACTCTAAGCTGATAGGAATGGAGAATTTTCCGTGACTATCCAAATGACCTGATTACACACAGTAATATGTGAATGATATTTAAGTGGTTTATTTGGAGCTGCACAGAAATGGTTAATTAATGTGTCAAGAAAATTCTGAGTGAAAAAAAATATTGTGTAGTTCTTGTATGCTAGCCCTTGTAGATTATGGCCTAGAATAGAAAAGCTGAAATGTGTTGTTATGATCCCTATAACCCTAAATGAGTTATAAGCTGCGTAGTGCAACTTCCAGTAGCTGTTTGACTGATCTGGATTGCTAAATAATAAAAGATAAAGCAACCAAATAAGTGGCATGAGTCATCATCACCTTCCCTTTATTATGCAACCATTAGCCTCTCATGTTCAAAAAAAATTGGCAACATTTCAGAATCAGCCCCTTGAATAATATTAATCACCTTAGAACAGGAAATCAGATTCACTGCAAGGCATGACAGAAAAAATGACTGGATGTTTGCTCATGGACTAAACAGAACTCTAGTAGTGCTAAATTTATTTCTGGGTAAAATAGTCATGAATAGAACTGCCATTGCTACAAGTGTTCAGAATAAAGAATATGAAAGGATTTTTGTGTTAAAATTAAGAATACTGAGTATTTCTGCAAACATCTGTGTTAAGAAAACCCAACTAGAATCACATTTATACATATTAGAATTATTCTGTTGACCCTAACAGTAAAACTTTTGGTCTTCTGTAGAATAAATAAGCTTATTTGTCAGCTCATGTTGGATACACAGGGAACAAAGTCTTGCCTGGCTCATCATCAAATGGCCAGATGGACATGCTAGAGATGATATTCATAACAGATTTGCTCTACCCACTTAAACCCATCATTTAAAAGACAATTTGTATTAAACACAAATGGTGATATCCCCTTTTCAAGGAGACCAATTTGTGGACCTCCAGATTTGCTATGGAACTCTGCATCTGAACAGGCCTGATGATCTTTAAAATTCTTCTATCAGTACATGGATAAATCCACCTCTTTACCACTCACAAGATTATATGTAACAGAAGGACTGTGGTGAAGTGATATCCTCTTATATGAGCATAAGATCAACCAGGTACTTTTCCCTCTACTAGTAATACTCATGAAATCTCTTCACACTGAACCAACATTGAACAATTGTCAGAAAATAGGTAGAAAAAAGCTCCTAAGAAATTACAACTGAACAGATATACTACTTCTTAGGACTACCAACACAGAAATGATGTCTTCTTAAATTAGAACCCTGTTATGCCCTACTGCTCCATGGGAGATGAGAGGGATGTCCCTAGAATCCTGCTGTGCACTTGCATCCCTGTAACTCAACAGCCCGTAACAGCTACCTTCTGATTATTAAAGTTTTGGGCAGCAAGACACAGTATTGGTGTAGGCAGAAGCAGTAGGTGTTTCATAGATACTTTCACTAATCAGGCACGAGTTATGCATGAGTCCTTCCTTTGGTGTCAAGCAAATTGTGCCTTAAATGGGCTCGCTGCTTGAAGGTGAAGGATAATGCTTTAGGTTACTCAACAAGCTACCTTAACAGTGATCTCTGAATAATTCCCTTCTGTACTCCATAGAAAATGCAATGGGGAAGAGAGGTACCCATTACCTTTTTTGTTGCAAAATAATACATTTATTAGTAAAAAGCACCTTAGAGGAAATAATGAACTCATCTGTATTTTGAGCTTGCAGGCTGCTGCAGTGCTCTAAACAATGTGAAGAATAAGTAAAGACATGAGCAGTCACATAATTGTATGATGTTTTAATATGCTTCCAAAAGCCTGTAACAGAAGACAGTAATATGCTGCCATATCAATAATACGACTCGTATAATATTTAGGAAGTTAGAAAGGAGCATGGCTTCAGACAATGATCAGGATGCATTTAATAAACACTCAGATATCTTCTGGTACTTACATAATTAAAAAAATAATAATTTATATGGAGCAGGCAAGTGTTTCTTCTTGGTCTTGTGTACTTTTGTTGTTCAGTACCAAGTTCTGTATTTTAGGAACAACTCAGGAATATACTAATTTCAAAGACTCATAAAAAATCACATAGACATATGCATTCTCTTGAGAGGTTTCTGATTGCACATTTGTTATGATAAAAAATCTAACTTGATAAAATTAAAATAGGTGAAGCATAATATTACAATTATTTTTCCAAATTTTCCTTGTTCTAGGAATGGGAATAAAAATGGAAAACAAAAAATTAAAAGCTCAAATGTTAATTAGAGCATTAAGAATTGTTGTTATGGATAATAGAATCTTTCTAAAAAAAAAATATGGAAACTATTTAAATTTAGTCCCTGAGAAAGAGTTAGTGTATAGAAATGGCTGTAGCATCACAGAATTTGTCCATGCACCAAATGTCCTATCAGCAGGTCCCCCTAGGCGAAAATATAATAATCTTAGCATTTTTATAATTTTTAATCATTGTTTCTATATACTTACATTATTGCATTCTGTAAGATGAATACAGCTATTTGCAGCTGGCCAATATGAATATAAAGAAAAAAATAACTTGTAAATTTGCAAATCTGAATCACAAGTTTTAAGAAAACCCAATTGATCTAGTCAAAATGTAAACAATTTTTTAATGAGCAGTCAGAAAAAAATGTGTTTCCATGATACAATGGAATGGTTTCCGAAATACGTGGTTATTCAGAAAAATCCTTTGAGCAAAACACGGTATGAAGTTGTACTTCATTAACTGGAAGACAACTCCATCTTCTGGGAGTTATATTGAAGATGAAGATATGAACAGCCAAAGAGACCCAGAGCCACATCCAAGGTACTGTGAGTTTCTGAGAGATTTTTTTTTTCCATTCCTCTTAGTATTACTGTGTGTTCATGCTACTAAGACTAAGTGTTCCCTTAGCCACCTTTGCCTTGTCATAAAGCACTTCTCAAGGACAAGAAAGACATGGCATAAAGCGAGATGGAGGCTGATGCAGGAGATAGAAAGAGTTGGCATTTAAGTGCATGACTTTTAATGTTACATACACAATGGTGAAAACCATGGTAATACTGAGGAGGCAAGGCCACCTGCAACACTATTTAAGATCGACTGTGCTGGGAAGCTGCAGAAACCATTTTTCAATCACTAAAGTGACTGGCAAAAGTGTCTGTGCTGGTGATTCTAGCTCATAATGAGAGAAAAAGAGAGTGAAGCTGAAGCTGATTTTAAGGTAGCAAGCTCAGAAGGTGGGAATGATGATGAAGCTGTCACCAGAAAAAGGGAGAAGGAAGAAAAGCTGAGAAAGAGGTATAATTTGTATATTTATCACGTTTACTGATGATTAGATATCCACTAAGAACTACTTAAAAGATAGACAGGAATTGCCAGAGAACAAGAGATCAGTAAGGAGGCAAACAGACATGAAAATCATTAGCAGGGATTTTTTTAAAATATTGTCTCAACATTACATTGCTTGGGGAGATGATGAGCAAGGGTAGAATGATTGCTTCCCAGAAGCAGAAAATTGAAGCAAAGGAAAGATGGCCATTGTCTTTGCCTCTAGGGAAATGGCAACTGAATCCTATAATTCAGAAATCTAGAAAGATGTGAACTAAGTTATGCAGGATATTGAAAGGTGATACGAGAAGTGAAATCTCATGCATGGAGATAGAAGATTTGATGTAGAAAAGCCACAATGTGAATCCATATATGTTTCTAATCACAATATTTTGTAGCAGACTAGAAACATCTCTATTACATTTTATTATTGAACAGCTTTTTAAATCATACAAAATGGCAACTTGAAGAACTTTCAGATACAACTATGAGCAAATTAAAACTGAGAGAACTGTAAATTACTCTGGCATAGAATCTCAGAGCAATAATAGTATGGAAGTGGCTAGTAATACTTAAGTACAGCCTGATCAAAACCCGTATCCTTCAAAACAGTAGATATGGAAGAAATGCTTGCAGGTAGCCCTCATTTTTACAGCACTTCACCAGGCATGTACAAATTTCTCCATATGCCTTCCCAGAAATGATCCAATCAGAGCATCTCAGTGCCTTTATACTTCAGCTCCATTAAGACTGAGATATCAGACAAAGCAGCAAGCAAGATCCTCAAAATGCTCAAGCCTGTAGCTATACTGGTCAGCTTTACTGATCAGACTGGTTCCCTCATTAAATGCATCTGCAGTTGCTTTCTTCTTTAAAAGCTGGTCAAGTCAGAGAAAGCATTGCTGGTCTAACACTGCCTGTTAGACTACTGAACTAATGTTTTTAGCACTTGGATTAGGAAGGTCTTAGTGTGATTACCTCCCCCTCTGAAGAGGCGATCCCCGTCTGAAGGAATTATAAATCATACGTTCCTCACTTTGGATGAGAATATCCATTAGGATTCAAGGCTATCACCATCAAAACCTTCAGCTATCTAGGAGGAAAGGAGGACTAAAACTCTATTTGAATACTCATTTGACAACAGACACAACACATAAGCCAAGGGTTCAGAAGAAAGGCAGATTTGCTTAATTCATGCCAGATAACTGAGAGGTGTCTCAAATTAGTGCTTTACTAATTTCTTTACTAACTTAGGAGACAGAAAGAATTCAGTCATAAGCGTAGCATTTCCTGGTCATTTCTCTAGTGGGTATCAAATCATTTCTCTAGTGGGTATCTTCCATTCTGAGTTTTGTGTTCAACTAAGTACCAAGGTGCCATAAGCCGGTGCACCCCCATCACACACATACCTCTACAGCTTTAGCTGCTGGTGCTCAAAATCAGCTCTGATAATGCAAATGTGTAACTTCGATCAGACTACTGTGAAAAGGGCTGTGAGAAGTGGGGGTCCGTGCCCCTTCACTCAGGAGCTACACTTAAGCTGAATCAGCTTTGTTTGTGTAAGCTATGTACTTTGGTTTTTTTAACCTTGACCTGCAGATTTGGAATCAAGGTCAAGCAGCCTTGGAGCTGCTTTTTCACTATGGGCTTGCCTGGAGACCACTGGACCAAATCCTGATCCTGACACTGTGACTTGACTTCCTGGCTTGATGTCAGCTCTGCCTCATCACTATGGATTCGTCTAGTGATCTGAAATATTAGCTGGGCCTGGCTATCGTCACAGACCTCCTCTGCTCATTTCGTTTGAGTGCTGTGGGACCTTGACTTTTCCAGCAAGGCCACTGTGCATGTCCTGCTGTCTCCTGGTTTCCCTCATAGAGCAGCCCACTCTTGCTTCTCTCTGAACCAGCACTTCATAAGCAGGTGCTACAATGTCTACATGGTTAATGCCTTTAAGACAGGCTTGAGCAGAGTCATGCAGAAAATGTGAAAAAGAACTGTTAGAAACACAGGTCTCCTGTGTCTCAGCTTCATGTTCAAGCCATGATTCTAACTGTCCTCACAGGAATTCATAACCAGGTCTTTGTTTTCTGGAGGCATCTCTAATTCATCTTGAATGATCTCCATGGAGGAGATAAAGTGGATTAAGATTTGCTTAAGGGATTGTAAAACGTCTTGGGGCACTGTGATATCTAATTGTCAGGATAATGCACACATACTTTATTTAGATTGTTTACATCATGCATGGCACAACAAAAACTCACTACCTCAGTGGGACATATAGACACTATCCAATATAAGTAGTAAGTAATACTAATTAGGCTGAGTTTGATTTACGTGCTCACATTGTTGAATTCTAAATTAACTTTAATAACTCAGGAGAAATATCTCAAGAGTTACTATGGTCATTTCAATAAAACAACTGCACAATGAGGAGATGGTTTAAAAAATATCTAACTAGAAAACTGGGACTATAAAGAATGACAGGGCTTGGTTATTATAAGCTGCTATAACACAATCACATGAATCACTATGGCATGCAGACCTTGTGCTCAGCTCTTGTTATCCAATTCTGGTCATCCCATCTCCAGCATCCACTGCTTCTTCCCTCCCACTCCCCTCAAATAAGAGACTTTTCATATTTATCAAGGCTGTGGGAGGAGGAATCAAAAAGATCCAAGCAGCTAAGAAAGGAATGAAAACCAACAGCCAACTAGTCAACTAAGTCGAACGTTGTATCATTATTGTTTCCCTTGTTTGAATTCAGGTGCCTTACATGACCATTAATTTTGAATGCAGTTGACAGAGAAGGATAGGGATGCCTTATTAGGGTTGCTTGTGTTGCCTTCCCAGGATTTTAAAAAATCATGTGTCAGGTCCTGCACTTGGGTCCCAATAACCCCATGCAACATACAGGCTCAGGGAAGAGTGGCTGCAAAGCTGCCTTGCAGAAAAGGACCTGGGGATGCTGGTCAAAAGCCAGCTGAGCACGAGCCAGCAGTGTGGCCAAGTGCCCAGGTGGCCAAGAAGGCCAAGAGCATCCTGGCTTGTATCAGAAACAGTGTGGCCAGCAGGACCAGGGCAGTGATTGTCCCCTGCACTTGGCGCTGGTGAGGCCGCACCTCGAATCCTGGGTTCAGTTTTGGGCCCTCACTCCAAGAGGGACACTGAGGTGCTGGAGCGTGTCCAGAGACGGGCAGCGGGGCTGGGGAAGGGTCTGGAGCACAGGTGTTATGATGAGCAACTGAGGGAACTGGGGTTGTTTAGTCTGGAGAGGAGGAGGCTGAGGGGGGACCTTATTGCTCTCTACAACTACCTAAAAGGACATTGTAGTGAGGTGGGTGTTGGTCTCTTCTCCCAAGTAACAAGCTACAGGACAAGAGGAAACGGCCTCAATTTGTGTCAGGGGAGTTTTAGATTGGATGTTATGGAAAAAAAAAATCACTGAAAGGTTGGTGAAGCATTGTAACAGGCTACCCAGGGAGGTGGTGGAATCACCATCCCTGGAGATATCTTAAAAATGCGTAGATGGGGCGCTTGGTGACATGGTTTAGTCATGGACTTGGAATTCCTGGGTTTATGGTTGGACTTGATGATCTTAAAGGTCTTTTCCAACCTAAATGATTCTATGATTCTATGAATCTGTCATTCTATCATCTGAATTTTCTATATATTGCATACTGAGATTAAACTGCTTTTTAGGAATAGTGGATTAACCCTTGCCTGTGAGTGAGTACATAAAATGCAAGCACATTACTCCTGAGCTCAGTGCCAAAACTAATCACAGAATCTGGTCAAAGTATTTAATTCAAGATATACCATAGCATTATACCTACAGCAGATAGGCTTCACATTCTTAAAAAGTCTATTCAGATTCAGACCAGCTTTTCAGGTGCTCTTACAGTGCCTTCAGTTTTTCCTCTACATGCAGGAGAGAACTACCACTTTGGACAGCTAATCTGTAGAAACTACTGTGAATAAGACATCTCTGGTTTTCCTGAGGCATGACAGATGCCATCAAAAGGTGTCATAACCATGACTGGCTCTGCAACTTTTGCATTACTAACATATATACCTGCTATGACTCTTCTGTCTCTTTGGCACTACATCCGATCTGCAACCTATTTTCTGCTACAGTTATTCCAATACAAATTTTGGTTTTATTGCTATTGTTACTTCTTTAATTTCTTGTTCTGTTCAATGCAGTATGGTTATGAAATACATATTCAGAATAGGCATCCCCCAAGCTGAAACTATAATGCTTTGGCTAACTATCCCTTATTTCCTGGAAATACTGCCAGTAGGTAGAAGCTCTATAAAGTTAAAATACAATTCTACAATGTGGAATACTCCATAAAACACATCTATATCTATAAGATAAAGCAGAAAGGAAGAGTTTACTCCAGACTGTTTTCACACATTATTTCATTACAAATTGTGAAATCTTTTTAAATAGAATATCATGAATGTGAAATATGGAAATAAGCAGGGATGGAATTGTTGTTTTCTATTAAACTATAGTTTTTTGGGATGCAAAAAGACAACACAATTCCTTCAATTAATTTCCTGTACCTGAAAGTACTAACACAGAGTGACTGAATTTATATGCCAGAGAAGCTATTTATTTACTGAAAATCTCTGCAAATTCTGTTAAAAATAATCTATGCTTTTAGTCTTTCAAAATCATTCATCATTAAGTATTCTACAACCAAGTACAGTTTTGCTATTACTGCCATGCCATATTTGGGATAACTGTCATTATGTCCACAGTCAGATCTAGGAGAAAGCCAGAAATAATATATTTCTTGCCTTCTAATAGTATTTGACCACTTACAGATCATAATTCACAGACAAGGTGGCTTTCCTAGTACAAATCATTCCCTGGAGAACTGGACGATAAAAAGTGCTATTTTACATTATCCTTTTTTTGCCACCATATCCTGATTATAGCATTGATACCCAACAAACAGTATCTTGCACGATGCTGGGAAAAAAAATGCCTTTTTTCCTTTCAGTTATTCCCCCCTCTTTGTTCTGTGTAGTTTTTACAGTGTTATTGCTTTTATAGAATATTTTTGATGTACTAAATGGGTTTTCTGCCCCTAATCCCAAAACATCTAAATGGTGCTTTATTGGAAACCAAACTAACTGCACTCTGGTGGCAAACATTCATATCAATTTCTAAACTCAATGAAAGAGGAACAAAGTTAAGGGTCAGTGTAAGAATGCTCAGTTATTTGATAATATTTCAAAGCAGTAACTTTTTTGTAGAAGTACAGATGTAGACAGCATAATCAAGCATATTTGATATGAGCTGTGGCTATTAATTATATCTTGATGATTTAAATATTTGAGTTCTACAGTTACACTATATTTATTGCAAAGGGACATCTGAATGGTAGCGAAGTATTTTCAAAAGGTGCTCAGTGTCATCATTCAGCAAATGAGACTTTCAGTGCATGTGCTGAGACAACGTACTGATTGCACTGCTTGGAGCAAGAAGTTAATCAGACATAGTATAATTTTTTTCCCCAAACTTACACCAACATTCACTAAACATTAAAAAAGGAATTGATGAGAATTTAGCATAGCAATACAAGAAGTAAAAGCAGTTAAGTGAAACAGCTAATTTAATCACATTAATAGGAATAAACAAATATTATTCAACAGAGGTATATATGATTGGAAATTACATAAAGACAGGAGAAGAGGGTGACAGAAGTCCTTAAACAAAACCTGTAACTATGGTTTTATAAATAATCCCTTGGTCTTTTTAATAATTATCTACTATATTTAGGCTATATTTGTGGAATTTTTGTATTATGCCTTCCTTCATTTTTAGTTCTTTCTGTAACAGATTAAATTCAGCCTGGGCCCAAATGGTTAAACTAAGAACAAAGAAACCTCACTGGAACAGTAAATTGACCTTGCTTTCCTTACAGTCCTGAGAAAACCCTAGCCACCAAGTACAGAATAATTTTCTCCTTTAGTACAAACCTCAATACACTATAGACTTCATCTGAATGAAAAAAATCCTACCTATTTAGATATTTCTGCTAAATGAAACTATTTCAACATGAATGATGGTAATATACACACTGAGTCCTAATGTTTTTTACCTTGAAGAGGTTCAAATGCTGCGAAGAAACAAAATAGTGTTTTGGCAATTTAGCAATTCTTAGCTTATCGGACAACCTGTGATAACTGTCCATAAGTTATGGACAAGGTAACATAACTTTAATTAAGCTGTTTTAATGGAATGTTTGGCTTTTTTCCAGTGAAGCACTAAATCTAAAAAAAAAATATCTAAAAAATACCTAAAAAACCCTGCAGGTCTAATAATTCCATTTCACACTCAGCTACAGCTAGAAGAGTCTTTACTAAAAATTGCTAAAACCAGTGACAGTGCCGATTAATGTGAACATAGAGAATGCTGAGTGACAGGTAAAAATTTGGATCCAGCAGCTGGTGCTATCAATAGAAATTATAGCCATAAGAAAGAAAAATCCATAAAAAGCACACATGTGACTCACTAGACAGTCTCCCTCAAACCATATATTAAAAAGCCAACAAATATGATGTTAGATAATGGAAGGATTAACCCAACTATGAACAGAAGAAAATATTCTAACAAATGCCTACATGAAGGAAAAATGGCCATACAGCATTACTTGACTCCTTGTTTTCTAAGCTTTAAAAGAAAATTCCTAAATGCATGCTTCAGGTACATTCAAACAACAAATACATATTTAGCAAACCCCCTCTAATGTCTTGCAGAATAAAATGGTAAACAGTACAAACATAAACACTTCAAACTTCTCTGAGCTTTGCTGTTGAATACCACTTCTAAATAGATGAACTAGTGCCATATTTTAATGTCTTACCCTATTGATGTGCAGTCTTTATGATTTCAGTTTATCTGAAATCTATAATTTTAACTTCTGAAAATTATTTCTAAGTACAACCAGGAATGTAACATAGGTGATGTGGTATAAAATCACCAGACGTGTTTTCCAGTAGTGGAACTTTTCATCCAAGAAACATGTATAAGTTCAATTTGGCAAAGTTAAATGGCAGTCATTTTGTAGAAATTAACTTTTCTTTGTGCGTTGTTGGCTGTGAATGGAGACCATTATTTTTCATTGCCTAGATAGTGATGCAATTTTCAAAGCTAAACGAGCATTGAAAGCATTCATTCTATGCTTCTGCAATGAATAATCTGAGATACCTAATGGCAAAACGAGACATTCCCTTTAATCTTTATGAACATATTGTACCCTCTTGAGGTAAAAATGAGAAAGGAGGGGATAAGCTTGCTTTATTCTTGATAAATGTTCCCTCAGAAACAGGAAAATCTTGTACGTGCAGATGTAGCAGCCTGCCTGACTGCCAGTCCCTGAAGATCCAATCATCCTGATGACTGTCCCTCAGTTTCTTCCCCTTGGGCAGACCACTCTGTTTTCATTCCTCTGCTTTATTGGAGATGAGATTTTGGTGCCAATATAGGAAAGAAAAATGTTTCACCAAAGGGCACAATTTATACCCATATGAATGGATTTCTAAGTATTTGCTTTTCAGATCAGCTCACATTCTAGCTATGCTACAACAGGACCGGAGACATGATTTTCTGGAGAAATTACTATACTAATATGCTATTTTCCCATAGATGTACTGGAAATCTACCTTCTTTTATGATACTCCATGGAAGACAGTATGAGGCCATAAGATTTTAATAGCAATGTATTACAAAAAATGACATGTAACTAACACCGCTAACTATTAGCTAATGTAATTGGCACTAAAAATGGAAGACCTTAGAAGGTAGACAAAAGAATTCCACAAAAAATAATCTTTAAAGGACAGCATAAGCTTTGAACTACAGATTATAGGAAAAGTCATTCATGTAATGAGAGAAAACATCTTTTCTATAAGACCATTTCCCAAACTATATTGTTAAAAATCCGCAGTAGAATGATCCTCTGATTTGTATCACAAACCTTATCAAAGACCCTCTATCTCAGCCTTGAGCCAGAGCAGCAAATAGGGTCCTAAAACTCACAGTTGAAGTCAAGGGAAAGCAAACCAAAACCCAAGAAATGGGTTCAGAAATCACAAAGCACAAAAGATAATTCATAGCTTTCAGACCCTGTTCTTGATTTCAGCAAACCCAGTACTTGGATCCTTTGAGATACTTTAAACTATCTTGCTGACACCGTTAGCTCTGTTACCATAATACAATCTCATCTGAACAGAACTGCAGAGACGTACATAGTATCTTTGGTCTGCATACTGAAGTCCAACTCTCCATATAAAAAAAAAATATAAAAATTACACAGGCACAACAATTATATCTGTATGTTTACATGGCTTTGAAGTTTGATCTCAGAAATATCTTATAGCTCCAGTGCCAAAATAATTATTTACCATAAAAATACTATTCTCTGATATTAATAACCCACTATCACCTTCATGAAACTACCTTTAAAAATGAAAAATGCTTATTCAGTTTGTTAGCTCAATTGTTACGTTAATTTCAGGCTATGTGGTTTGAAAGAGGCAGATCTGTACTGCTATTTGGAATGAAAACCTAGGGTCACCACTGAGGAAATCATGTAGTTTTTCAACACAGCAGGCTGATTTGTCTAATATTCTGGGTAAAAGTTTTTTGACCCCTTTTCTGGTTTTTGTTTGTTTGTGGGATTTTTTTGTTGGTGTTTTGGTTTGTTTAAGTTTTGGTTTTGGTGTTCTGTTTGAGTGTTTGCGCTTTTTTATATTATTTATTCCCCCCTCCCTTGAAAACCCCAAAAATGAAAACAAACTTTGGCAGCTGGTATGTTACATCCTTAGCTTGGTATAAACTATGCTACCTCCACATTCATAACAGAGCTGTGTTTTGGGTAATAGACCTATCTCTGACACACTGCAAGTAACATGCAGAGTTAATAGCTGTCTCAAGTCTTTGTACGTAATATTGCCTGTTGACTCCAGAGTCTCAGACAGGAAATCAGTCTGCTTCCACTGCCTTTTGCTCATTTTTACTAGCTGAAATTCCTTGGGTTTACTCCTATTTATATTTTGTGGGGGTTTACTTTAATTCTATTTAATTTTCCTGCTTTTGTTTTCAGTAGTGAGTAACACAACCCTGTAGAATTCATTAAAACTGAGGGTGAACTTTGGTATTTACAATACTTAGCCACACCAGCTCTAGCTGACCAGCCCTAGCTGATGTACCACCAGATGCTGGCTGGGCATTCATGCTGACTGCCTTACAGGGATACAAAATCCCAGAATGAGTCACCTGCTCGTGCAGAATTGCATCTTGTTATCAGACTGTAACACTCTGGTGGTGCCTCCCCTGTTTGACAGGAGGACTGTATTGTCTGGCATATCTTGACACTATACTTCACTGAATATGATTGTTGCCTCTTGGGCACTACCTTACTATGAAATGATAATACTCCCTGTGTGTGCATTTACCCCATTAACTCAAAGCTGTCTCCAGAGACTCTTAATTTCTATCGCCTTAAGCCTCATTCTACTTAGAAATTGTTGGAAGTCACCTTAAGATGCAGCTGTCCAAGGCAAAGAAGTAAACAAACTCAGATAATTCATTTCTCAGGGCAACACTTAAGTGCACCTGCCTAAAAATGGCCTGTCATAAACTGGATGATTCCTTTAGAAAACATCAGCTTTTAATTGTTCATGTAGGAAGGGGCCTATAAACAGAATGATTCAGAAAAGAGTTTACAGAGGTAGAAATTTAGAAATTATGTAAGAATCTAAGACACATATACTTAAATGCTGTTAAAAGCTATTTCCACAAATGGGCTGCAGGCACTGCTTTCTGTTTCAGTTGGAGGCATATTTTTTTTTTTTTAATTAGACTGAAGCCTGGGTATCTGTACATTTTATAGCTTCCATTTCTTTAGAACCCTTTACTCTACTGTATCCTACTTAATATAAGGTAGTGAAGGGAAACACTTTAGATTATTCCATTTTCCCGTAGAACTGTTTAAAAATACTGAACGGTTAATTTATTTAACTTTTCCTTTAACAATAATTAATAAATTGCATACACAAAACTAACTATTGAATTATGACTATTACTTAGAATATAGCCATAGAATTAAGTTAGATTTTTATCTATATTTATGAAGATTGTTTGCTAAAGATTCATACAGCCATTCCCCTGATATTAGTAATTTTTTAATCTTAAGTAACTGAGAGCCATATTTCCTTTGGATCCCTGAGCATGCAGTTTAGAAAAGAGAGGAAGAAATCTGCTCTTTTATGCACTGTTCACAGCTAAGTTTTCAGGGAATGTGAATCATTTAATAAGCTTATTTGATATTGAGAAAGAAATATGAGCTCTTGATCATGTACAGGCACTAAATCAGACACTGTGATGAGCTACACCTTCAAAATATATGTGCAGTTTTACTCCTTTAATCAGTGGAGAAAGCTTGAGAGTTCTGAAAGCCAACATACTGATCTGATCAAGAAATTGCTGAGGCTGCTGTGAAGGAAATAATATAAATATATATATAGGTGAAGCAGAAGTATATAAGGGTATAAAAAAATTCCAATTCACCTCTCTGTAGTTTTCCTATTCTTTTGTCTATTTTTCTCTGTTCCTTCTGGTAGCTTTTACCGACCAGACGATTGTTACATACGGTTTGAGCAAATGAAGGATATAGAAACAGGAGAGTGGAGTGACACTGGCTGTGTATGAATCTTGGGAGTTGAAGGAGTTTTTGAGGAGTGAAGAAAGAAGTGTGACAGATGCCCACTTTCACATTAACAAAGCATCTGCTCAGCAGGCAGGGTAAAGGTTTGGGGCAGGAAAGACTGATGAGCTACATCTGAAGAAGTGCAATATTAGACAATGAAAATGGGCAAAAGTATATATAGCAAAATTACGTATTAATATAAAAGAAAAAATTGTTAGCTGAATATTGCTGACCTTGGTGTATATTTTATTAGTTATTCAAAAGCTAGGTAGAAATCTGAAGAGAATATAAGTGCTCTATGAATTAAAGGGGACTTGGTTTTTCTATCTATTAGGAATGCATTTCATTGCAAAACATGCATTGACTTATTTTTTTTCCTTGAGAAAATTTGTTCTTGACAAAATCAACCATAATTATATTAATCATTACAAAGGTATTGTACATCACATGATATAAGCACATCAACAATTATATACCACAAGGAATGATTCCTGATCATCTGCTTAAAAATAACAAGTGGAATCCACACAGTGGTTCTTTAAAAGTGAAAGCTGTACCCTTAAATTTTTCTTTGTGAAAACACGGGGCATTCTGGAATAACTTGATGGAAACAGGAGAGAAATCTGTATGGCTGTTTTGGGTCATTCTATGGAATTTCCATTTTCATTTGTCTGACAGATATGACTTTCTTTCTATTGGGAGAACATGTTGAAATTTTACCAGCTGAATTTTTATTCACCACAATTATCCACTTTAAAATTCACAATACTGTGCTTTAGCACTACACAGCCTCAGAACAAGCAGTAATTTCAGTACAAACTAATTCTGAGTATATGTGAATGCAGTTATTAAAATAGTTTTTTCCAAACTGAAAATTTCAGACATGTTCTTTACACTTTTTGATGAGTTATTATCAATGCTGTGGCTTTTTTTCTGTATCTTTAATATATTACAAAAAAGACCCTTTCAAACATTAAAACAAATTCAGTCCCTTGGTATACTTTAAGCTAGTATGATATTTATGATATATAAGAGAGAATCTTGAGTGCTGCATTTAAGGTACACATCACTAACTCTGACAAAAAACAATCAAACAATAAGCAGACTAGACAGATGCTATTAGGGTATGTAAACAAGTCATATAATGTGGAGAGGCTTCGTGAAATTATGAACAGGATCTACAGTTTAGAAGGCCTAAAAATCTTACTTGGGAAAAGGTGAATGAACCCACAGTAACAGACAGAAATCCAGCTTGCTCATTTTCTAGTTCTAGCTCAGGTGTACCATTGCTAGTGTCTTACAGCTAGAGTAGGTACGTCTTCTGAAAGCTCCTTTGGTCACTAAAATTCCTACATACCTCTAGCTAGGACTGGAAAATTTTAAGATACACTCCACAAGCCTACAGGATTATTTAACCTTTTGGTGCAAATTTCATGGATATGAACGTGGAATGGAAGATTGAAGGGGGAACAAGAAAGTATGCAAAAACATAAAACAATGGACACTTTTAAAATAATTTTCTCCCCTATGGCATCCTAGACTGTCTGTGAAGGCAGAAATTAGACTTTGTTCTCTGCCAATATTTATACAGCTTATCTAAGCAGATCAGTGTGAAGTCTTAAATTCTATGTTAATTACTATACTGGGTCAGATTACTCATCAGAGTACCAGTGTTGTAGTAGCCATTTTTAAGTAGAGAGATAACAGATAGAAGCTGATTTATGCATGGAAGCATGGCTTGGACCTCTTCATTTTTTTATATAATATTCATCACAGCTAGCTGCATTCACCACATAGATATCTACTTGTTTTTATTTTAATCCTCTTAAAACCTTGGCCTCTTGTTTATTCAGAATTAAAAGTGCTAATGTATAGTTTAGTTAAGAATCTTCACTTTTCCTGTGAGCAAGATTTAACAGAAATGTCAGCCTAGTTTCTCTTTTCATTCACTTTTCAGTTGCGTACGTCTAGTCCCTTTTTAACAATTTGTTGTCAAATATCTATTCTAATAATTCCAATTCTCAATGGTTTTTTTGGTTGTTTGTTTTTGTTTGGTTTTTTGTTTGTTTGTTTGTTTGTTTGTTTGTTTTGCTTTTATCATGCAGCTCTGAACCTCTGTGTGTCTACAGGTTTTATTTACTCACAGTTTAGCACTCCTCTTTGTTTTAGATGACATGAATCATTCAAACCTAAGCTAGTGACTGGGCTGTTTTTATAGCCAGTGGAAGAACTTCCAGAAGGCAACCTATGCCCTTACTTTAGATGTCTGAGGTGGTATGAATTGCGCTCCTGGGCAGTAGTTTGTCTTGACCATAAAAGAAGCTTTGGGTGGCTTTGACAAACTGTGTGATGCTTAGAGGAAGTAAAATGAATCCCAACCATGTAATCTCAACTGAAAAGAGCATTGGAAATGATGGTTACTGAAAATTAAAAGAAAATTCTGTATTTTCTTTAGACTGCTCTTTTTGCACACTAATCCTGTTGTTCTTTTCTAAGCTTTGCTGAAAAATGACCATGGGATTTTACTAAATTATTATAGACCCCTACATTATGTATGGTTTGAACTACTCCCTCTTACATGCTTTGTCACACTGAATTTAATTTGTCAGTGGATACCCTCTTCTTTTCATTTTGCTATAACCCCTGGAGACCTTCAGTTTTTCATGTCTTTGACTAGACTAAATAACTTTGTGTTATCTGCATATTTTAAAACATTACTGGTCACTTGAACAACAGTATTCATAAATTAACATTATTAACAATTAATCATTAACAAAAAGTGGCTTTTATCGTGCTGAAAATTCTGTTTATTTTCTGCCAGTTCCAAATAACATCCATGAAAACACACTGCAATTCAAACAATTTGATGTTCTCATTGATATCTTTTAAAAGCTTGATTTTTGGCAAGAAAGACTTCTTTAAGCATTTTTTTTCACAGCTGCTCTTAAGGAAATTTATTTGATAAGAGGGAAAATTTTCCTTTAAAGAGAATTTTAATCTGCCATTAAAATATGTATCTCCTGATACTGCTCTCTATTTCCAGTTCCACATTGCACCTATACCTTTAAAGACAGTTATGCTTATGGTACTCCAGTCTTCCAGTCTAGCAATTTTTTTTTAATTAAAGGATGAATATTTCTTGATAGCAGTTCAGCCACCTTTTAGTACATTTCTTCAGAACTGTTAATGGCTTACTGCGATAGACTCCCAAATCAGCCAAAGCTCTGAGGTAGATCTGTGTAGACCTTCAGCTCTCCTCAAAAGTTCAAAAGGCTGTGAAAAGCCAAGATCAATTCTTTGATCAAAATCAGGAACTCATCTTTTAAAACAGAGAAAAGTGAAAGCAAGTAGTTAACACAGAATGGTTATATGGTTTAAAAGCTTTTCTCCCACTGCATGTTTTATCCTTGCAGGTGGGTCTCTGCTTTCAGCTAGTTCAGGGACTCCGAGTGGTAGTAAAAGCTCCTGTTTTTTCACACTATCCTTTTCCTGTGCCTGCTCAGCTGGTCCTAAGGAGGAGGAGGAAGAAGAAGAGAAGAAGCAGGATGAGGAAGGAGGCTTCCACCTCCTATCAGAAGCTCTTATTTTAGCTAATCATTTCTTAAAGGAATATAATATAAAACTGAGAGCACACACATGAAACAAATACCATCTGTCCCAGCCATGCATGATGAAAGCAAATTATTACTTTTACATTGGTCAAGTTTTTCATAGCATATTCCCTACCCTTGAGAGAAGAGCTAAAAGGAGATGGGCCTTGCTTTAATAGAAATGCATTTGATTTGACTGAGCTGCCTAAACAAACACCAAAACACAGATACTGGATCTGGATTTGGAACCAGTCTCTGATGTTTTGTTCAGAAGCAATAAAGAATTTGAGTTAAACGCCACCGCACTGAAAAGTTTTATGGTTGTATGGCAACTGTCCTTATGGACCTTCTTAGCTACTTTCAAATGTATAATAATGTGGCTTGGTATAGCCCACCATATAGTTAAGGTAACTTTAATTGCTTCCCATGTGTCATGAGCTGAGAATGTGCAATGGACAGTCATAGCAGTGTGGCTGTTGTGTAGTAACTTGTTAAATCACAATTACTTGCTTCTGTGTCTTGAAAGAATGAGAAAATAAAATTCCATCTGCGAAGGATCTCAGGAGATTAGCATAACTGTCAAACACAATTAGATGTTCAAATTGTATATGGACCACTATAGTGCCATTCAATTAGAAATGAGCTTGTAAACTGAAATTTGTAGAAGGAAAGCAAGCACTCTGCAATACTGTGAAATTTGCTACAGAAAAGGGTTTTTTTTCTGACAAGAAGCTGCAGTTCATCTTTAGTACTGAATCCTTTTTCTCATATATCTGAAAACAGGTGATTCTAAAATGAAAATACATCAAAAGGCATTTCAAGTATCTGAAGATGCTGAGGGAATATTTTATAGTTAAAAACCTATGGAATAACTATTGGATAGTTGTGCTTAAAGATGAATATATAAAAGTTGGACCTCCTTTCTGCATATATCTGCCTCCTGCATGGAATTCATTTCATGACTTAAATGACAAGATTATTATTACCACTTATAAACAGGCCCTTACACATTTTGAAACTCTTTTTGGAACAGTAGAATTAATGCTAAGACAAGACAACAATAACTGTATAGTTAATTCCTCTCACTTGAGATCAACATAAATGTTCCCTAAATTCCAAGTACATCAACCCTCTGAGGATAACTCACCAAAACAGAATTGTTGCAGAACCTTCCTTGTTTGTGAAAATAAGAAATTAGTCCTTGCTGATTACAACCTCAAGTCCCCATTTCACCATGTCACCTGAGCTCAAATATTCTGGTCAATAAGTGACCCTGTACTTTTTTGATGGTTGACCAAGAAAAGAGAGGACAAACTCATGCCAGTATGTCAAGGCACAGAGCTAGGTAGTCAGAATAAATACATTTTACTTTTCTCATTTTGTTTCTATTCCTTTGACGGTTATACTGTTAAGAACAGACCTACTCCTGAGCACATAAAAATATCTTCCATGTGGGAAGAGAAAGATAATCAAAAGAAAGTCTGTTAAGATTATGCAGTTATCTAGGCTAGCCAGTGCACAGCACGTTTTCTGATTCAATTGGAAAGTTGTTGCTGTTTCCCATTTGAAGACATGAATATGTAAACACACAGATTATTTGAACGCATCTTCTTAAAACATTTTGCAGTGGGGTTTTTTTGCACGTTTTTAGAGGACAAACAGATCAGAATGCAGTACAACATGCCAAGCAGCACAGGCTCTGCTCTTTAAATAAATTCATCTTTTTATTTTGTCATAAAAATGTCAAGGAACAAGCATTTTAAGAAAGATACTTTTCTTTATAAATTTTTGCAGGGTCTAGCATAATGAAGGACTGACAACTGGAAGAAGCTTTAAGTGGTACTACAGTGCAAACAGTAAACAACAGAAATAATAAATCACTGGTTAAAAGCTAAAGTTCCCCATACTGCCTACTGAAATGTTTAAAAAAATCTTAAGACTGCCAGTGTTCTTTTTGGTGATTTTTTTGACATATCTCCAATACAAGGCTGTGCCTTACAGGGGCTAGTGTTCACAGTCCTGTCAATCTGGATATGAACTGGACAACAATAATAAATATTTATTATTGCACAGCAAGTTACATTTTCAATAGGGACATTGCAATAATTTCCCTGCTTTATTCTCCCTCTAATTTATAAATGGCCATATCTTCTAAGGAGTTCTAATGACTTGCTGAAGAACTGACTGACATATAGATGCAGGAAGACGCTAACTGAAGATCTGAAAGAATGTATTGACAACAGAAGTTTTGCTATCAGACAAACATATATTTTGAATTTGTTCATTACATACAACTACCTAATACTTTCCTGGCATTATAAAAGTTTCGCTATAGAAAGTAAATTGATACTTCCTATATCAGAAAGGAAGATACTAAGCAAAGACTAAATACTTAGAAAAGAGCTTTTCAAACTCCTGTTTTTGGTTGAATTGTTAATAAAATGATGGGGTATTGCAGAAGCATTTACCAGGAAGTGGAATTCAATTGCTAAGCATCTTCATATTTGATGTTTGTTATTATTTGATTATATTGCCTGGCAACTCTCCAGTGCTGAAAACAAAGTTTGAAAAATAAATCTGAATAAAATTTTGAAGCTGTCACACATAGCAAAAACTAATGTAAGAATCCATAGGCTTAAATTATTTGGCAACTAATAGATTTTTTTTTAAATTACTGCTTATCTGTCTATGCTGATTATTATCACATCATAGCATGTGCAAAGACTGTTCTTTGGGAGAACAGAATATTAAAAGAGACACTGTCAACAAATTTAACATTTCTCAAGCTACTAAGGATATATTAATTTCTTAATTAGCATGATTTTCTAAATTACCATTTGAAAAAACTTATATCATGGAAATGCTATAATATATACCTACAGTTCATAGTATTCTGGTAAGTATTTTCTGAATTTTATTTAGAGTCTGAAACTGCATTTAGATCTTAAGATATGATTATAAAGAAGTCCCACGTGTAAGGCATACCAAGTGTGTTAAACCAGAGAGGAGATAATCAAGCAACAGAGACAATCTGGAGGAGGAGGAGCAGCCCAATCTGGATCTTGATAGAAGCAGCAACTCTATAGTATATACTTGCAATTTCTGATTTTCAATAGGTCATAAATTTGATAGAAGAAATTCCTATTTCTTACCTACATTTCCAGTCATTAGGTATGAATTCTGAAAGTCCATCATTCCCATTCCAACAATGTGTATAAAATCTTCAATCACCTGCATTAACTCCACTGAGCCCGGATAGATCTAACAAAGGAAGGTCAGACATGCCATTAACTATAATATCAAAATCTACTATGATCCCAAAACCATAAAAAAATTGTTACATTCAACAAATAATGATGCATCATTAAAAAAAAAAAAAAGAAAAATAAGGATCAAAACGGTTATTAAAAAGCTTTAAAACTTTGCTTGTATCATATACATTAAAAATAATTTTTAGTTTTCATGGCCTGTTATGAACAGGACAATTTTCAGTAATAGAGTACTTTGCAATAGAAAAAGAATAGATGACCTGTTAAGGTGTTTTTTAGTTTGTATCAGTGAGATCTCCAAATTTCACTTTATGAGCAACATTCAATTCATTCTTTCCACTACCGGGTCTAAAGACTCTAAAACATGTCTATAGAGACTATAAATTCCAGCTTGCTGTGCTCCATCTTCATCATGCTTTATCTGTCTAGATCCATAGCTTCTCAGCTCAGGACAGAGAATTTCACAATGTGCTTTGTCTTCTACATGGATCTTTTTTATAAAAGGTAGGGCAGCAATACCATTTTTATGAAGATTTTGTTGTGACATTTATGATCTTAAAAGGTTGCAAACACTGCTTCAGGTGAAGGAGACAACTTCCATTTTACTAATGATGAGTTACTGAGGTACTAAGTCTGGGTTTTGCATCCATCTCATTCATAACACACATACTCACAGATTATGTACTAATAAATTTCAGTGAAAATATTTTTTCACCCTAGTTCTTGCACATAAAATTTTATAGTAATAGCTTCAGCAGAACTGTCGAACAGTCAGTGTTATAGAGGTACTCTTCATTTTTATAAATCTGAAGTACTGATTAATCAATAGGATGCAAACAGATGGTGATGAAGAACATGCAGAATAGCTCCTGTGTTTTGAAACACCAGTATAAACTTGTGTGTTGTGGACTTGGTTTCCTGCGTGCAGTGCTTTACATCAGCTCTTAACAAAAGGCAAGTATTAAAGTGAGCGCAGTTTATCTGAATGCTATATAACCTGTAATTAATGGTATAAACTGCTGGAATTTAGTCTAGAAAAAAGATGTGCTGAGGCATTACAGCTGTATACTTGATAGAAAGTCAGAAACTTGCTGACAGTGAGTAAGATTCTCTTTCCAGCAAAGAATCCAGAAAACCGGCTAACAGATCTATATTAACAGTTGCTGCAGAGTTCAAGAAAACCATGACAGCTGGCAAAAAATGTTGGTTAGGCTGCCCCTTGGTTTGCAATGTTTCATTACAAAAAAAATCGTCAGCTGAGGGGCTGAACTGGAAACAGTCACCTTTTACTTTTTTTTTAATGAGTCAGTAGTGTTTGCACAAGATTGTATTTGCAGCACATAATGACTTGCACACATTCTTTTCAAGTTTGATTCCTACCTTGATTTTGACATAAAAACTAAAAAAGTATTTGCACAGGATGCAGTAATTTCAAATAATATTTTTTCTGTTTTAAAATCCAATTATATTTAAACATAACTTTTCAGTCTTTTTATCCAAAATATGATAGAAAGGAGTATTTTGTATAGGAAAGTGCTTTTTTTATTTTCAATAGTGAAAGAAAAGAACCTTTGGAGTTCAGATCACCCCTCCTAGCCAGTATGAAGAATGACTTGCTTCAATAGTTTCTTGGAGAATGGTCATGTAACTGCCTAAGAGCAGTAACATGACCAGCGGTATGGTCTCTTCAGGTGTCATAACTCAGTAGTCAAAGATTTAGTGAATTCCCTAGCTTTGTCACCAGGCAGCTATTGCCCCGCTACTCCTGCATTCAGCTCATCTTGGTGCTTGCTTGTGTTCCTGCCTGCCCACCAGTGCTGTACTCAGGTCTGCAAGACAATGAATTACCAGGTAGAAAGAAGGAGCTACAGAAGAGTAGAAATAACTTGTCTCCTCTCCCTTTTTCAACACCACTTCTTTTACCAGCAGCAATGAGGGTACTATATATTTGTTGTTCCCTCTTTCACATCTACGTTTTCATCATTTCCTCTTAGGCGTTGTCATCCCCTGATCTTCATAGGACAGATGGTGAACATGGCATGGGTAAGGTAGAAGGTAGAAGGCAGGGTGGAGGTAGAAGAAGACAAGGCTGATAACATAAGGAGTGGTATCCTGTCAGTTCATTAGTTGGGCTAAAATAGTTGTTTAATATTGGTTCAAATAATGTTGGTGCTGTTTATAGAAACTGCCCACATGCATGTGATTTTGCTGCTGCCATCCACCACCACTAAGGGAAATGACATTGTCTATTTTTGTAGCTGGCTGTTACACAGAGCAACAGAAAAACAGTGAAAGAAAAATAAGATTCCTGGCTAAATTACAATGGGTCAGCTGCAGCAAGTTATGTCTACTGCAAGGTTTGTATTGGTAGTGAAAAGTTCTAATCTTCCCTTTCTTAGTCTTAAAGATGAGCTTACAAAAATGAAGTTAAATAGCTTCGAAGACCTTTAAACACCTGGTGATTTATTAAGAACTACATTAAAAGTAAACAAATTTCAAGTATCTATATAACACAGCGGCAATGACCATACAAGAGCAGACCAAAGATCTATGTAAGCTGTCTTCTTGCCTTTGATAGCGGCAAATAGCAGATGTTGAAGGAAGAGTATAAAGGGGCATGCACACAGTGATACTTCTTTTGGAATTTTTGCCCAGCCTTTAGCACTTTTTTTGCCAAAGGACTTCCCTAAGCAAAAATGGGGTCTTTCATTTAACAGTCCGGTATTGACTTTTCTTTCATTAATTTGTCTATTTACTTTTTTGACTTGTGTACATTCAGCAGCAAGAAATTCTGCAACCTGACCTTCTGTAGAGGAAGTATCTCCTTGTATCCATTCTGAATCTGCCACTATATGAGGTCCTTTAGTTATTTTACAAGAATAGATAGTGAATAGATTCATCATTCCTGCATGACACTCTCCAATCCACTCCTGATTTTAAAATCTATTGCACATAACTGCAGTTGACACTTTTTCATACTGAAATAACTTGCTTTTTTTAATCGTTCTTCAGATAGAAATATTTTCCTGCCTTTGACTACCTCCATATTTTTTTCTCTGTACATAATTATCTGTTCATCCTCATTCTCACTGATATTTGTATCTGAATAAATTTGATAGTTCTATGGTCATGTTCATGAACAAAAATATTAACATTGGCCTATAATGTTCTTGGTATAAACATGTAGGAAATACTTATACCAAAGAAAAAAATAGTTTTAATTTGAATTTTAAATTCTTTTATTATAAATTTATTGGGCTTTTAGACTTTACTGTTTTATAAAGTGCTATCATCATATCTAATTTATGCCAGAAATTTGTCAGTCTTAATGATCACAAATGTTCTCCTAAATACAATCTTTTAAAAAAGGTCTACTGTTTAAATTTCTGTAAGTTGTTTGGTGGTGTCATATGAGTTCTTTAGGTGAGTTCTGATGTCTTCTAACAAAAGCACCATTGCACCTAACCTTTATTAGCATTTTTAAGCTTTTTTATGTAGTTCATTAAAACATCAAAAGCAAAGACAGAATGAATAATCCCATGGAAAGCAATGAAAATCTGTTCATCAAGAGAATTGCCTTATATTCTTCATAGAATTTTAATCTAAAGAATTCACCAGTGGGTCCTGAAATTACTCCTTTTTGAAAAGGATCAGTTATTTCCAAAACATTGTCTCACTTAGGATTTCCTTTCACCCAGCAGGGTATATGTCTAACCTGATTTTTAAAACCATACAGTCCACTTTGTCATGACTTACTGAAATAACGCGTGGTTTCTGATGCAGTGAATGTCATAATACAAATAGTTTCCAATTTTTTAAATTGGTGAGTTACGGAATGCAAATCTTACCTGTTGTGCATCTTCCCATTTCTCCTTGTTTTCTTCATCTAAGAGGTTACTAATGATTTGAAAGAAGTTCTGAAAAATCAGTTAAAGACAAATTAAAATTATTTTCAATAGCATAAACTGTTATATCCTTAACTTGATATTAAGAAAGTTTTTCCTTTATTACAGATGCAGTTCTGCAGTCTATTTTCTTGCAGTTGAAGAGATGAGGTAACAAAATAATATATTAGACTGGTAAAAGAACACATATATTTTATGGTTAGTTGTTAATTTCTGGCTATATAATCAGATTCCATACTACTACTTTGTATAAAACAAGAACCGTTCTAAAGTTGCCAAACTTCTAAATGTGACGGTGTTCTATTTTCAAGTTGCTCTCATTCCAGAAACCAGACAATTATCTATTTCACTAATAACCAAAGTACACTAAGAAAACATCAGACTCATGATCACTAGTGTCTATTCAAAACATGAAAATGATGTTTAATGATCATAAATAGGAAATACAAGTGTATTTCATTGGTAAATGCTGTGTGAAACCAGGTGCATCTTATTTTTAAACATTACATTTGCCTCTGTCCTTTTAGTAATGTCAAGAGAAACTGAATAATTAATTTATGTTTCATTGACCTAAAACTGTTAATTTATTTATCTTATTTTCCTATTCATTTAACTATAAGGGAAAAAAAGCAAGCAAAAGCCAGGGTGTTTAGCTTTTAAATCACACATTTTAAAAATCACTTTATTCCAAGTGCTTGTGGAGAACTCTCCTTTCTAATTTTGTCTGCTCTATCTACCAATTTGTATTCTCAACTTTGTCTTTAATTAGTGCAGTCTGTTCTCAGGTCTGTATCACTTTTTGTGCAGAATGTCAATTTTTTCTACAGCCTGCCAATTATATTTTATCTGTTCCTTCATAAAAAATAGATGTAGTTTCCACTGACCTTAGCTGAAGAGTGCAATTAAGATACTTGCAACTTCTAAAAAATCTCTAAGTGGAATATCAACCATAGGAACCTATCAAAACTTGAATTAATGGTCATTCCCTCACATGCACTTACATTTTAGCCATTTTGGGGAGCTAAATAGGGCTTAAATAAGGTTTAAGTACAAAGTAACTTTAACTCACTGTTAATGAAAGTACAAAGCATTCAAATCCATGGCAAGAAGCAGAAATGAAAGCAGAAATAACTTCCACTCTTAGTGTATTATGGATTCAGTGGTTGTGCTTTAAATGACATTAATTTCAAAATATGAGATGTCACAGACAGTTTAGATGTCTCACAACCATGTAAGTAAATCATTGTAGGATACAAAATCGAATAAAATTTGTGTAAGCTGTTTTTACATGAAAACTATTTTTACATAAAAATGTTTTTATCTGTTTATTCTGGTAACACTAACTACTTGACAAATGAGAGGATCATCTTTGCCTCATATTAGGAAGTTACTTACGTTAACCATAAAATTTACACAGATAAAAATTACTTTAACTTGGCAAACTTAATATAGAGGTGTCTGACACTTAGGTGAACTTGGGCAAAATCGTACATTAATGAGAGTACAATTCTTCTCTCACTGAAGTCAGTAGCAAAATATCTATAAGCTTCAGTTAATGCAAAACTTCATGAAACGAAAGGAAATGGCTCAGCAAGCTCCTGTGAAAATGACAAGTATACATTTGGACAGGATGATGGGGATTAAAGACAGGACATAAAAGAAAAATGTTCTCATGGTTTGATCCAATTTGCAGTGATACAGAAGGGAAATTTCCCATCAAGCTGAACATAAAAAGAGGAAAATGTAGCTACATATTGCTTATATACTAAGAATAAATTTAATCTCTTTCAGGTATTCAGTAGCAAAATAAAACATAATGAAAAGTTACAGTTAGTATTCATTACAAAGGATTTGTCAGTTTAACCAGGTTGGAAAATCATAATTGCATAAATGCAACTTCAACTAGGAAATACGTACTGCTTTATTGGTCCCTCAAGTAAAATATACTATACTGACCAAAGAAGTTTCATGGCAGTATAACCACATCTACTCTAGGCCATTATGATTTTGGCAAAGAGTTCTACTAGGCAGAGGCAGCCTTTGGGGGTATTTGCCTGAGGAAAACACTTTTTAAAACATGATAGTTCTGCACTCTTCCAGTGTAATACTGTGTAGAAGCAGTGGACAGAAATTTTAGCTAACTCGAACTTGTTAGGGTGCCATCAGCAGTCTAACTGCAGCAGCATGGAGCTCAGTGTGGGACAATTTATCATACTAAGGAGCTGGTTCAAAGCTGGTTTTGCACTACATTGCAGCCACCAATTCCTCTGCAGAAACAGCCTAAGCCTTAATTACAAAAGTATCCATGTCCATGTAATGAGATCTATCTGAGACTAGCCTAGATTGCCTGAAAAACACTCAGGAGTTATAAATGTTTCTTGCAGATGACAAATTACATGGTTTTGCTAGTAATGTTATGTGTTCATCATATTTAATTTTTATTTTGGTTATGGGAAAGCACTAAAATCACCAATAATTAACAGAAATATATGTGACAAGTTTATAAACAATCCTAGACTCAAGCACAAACAAAAGATGAGCAGTACTGTTTTAATACATACTTTGTATTTGCCAATAAACCATATATGATGTATATAAACCAAGTGACAAGAATACCTTCCTTCTTGAGATCTTTTTTTTTTTTTTTCTCTGTTTCTATCCCTGGTTGATGTCATATTTATGGTAGAAGTGGAGGCTGAGATGTATGAAGACTTTTCAGTCAGCAATACCAGTGGTTTGTGAATTAAACAGATAAACGATTAAATGGCTTTGCTGCTTCCATAATGAACAGATATTTTGCACTCCAATAAATGTGTCAGAGGAATAGGGATTAAAAAGTCTTTCATCTACTTTGACTATTCTCTTGTTCATTGCATTCATGCTGCAAGAAACAACACTGCCCTTTAGTAAAATGATTGACAGATATGAAGGCTAAATTTTAGAAGCATTATGGATGTGATTTGGTGGTATTACTGCAGTAAACACTGGACCTCCCTGTAGAATCAAGCTCCTTCCTTTCATAGTGGGGTTTACGTATTACTGAACTGGCCACTGTAGAAAATGTGACAGCCACAGCCAAATTTTGAAGTCCTTTATTTTTGTCCAGGCTTTTGCCAGTTACAGTCAGGAATGGACAATTATGTTTTCCTAATTTAATTTCCTTCCTTTCAATCTTTTTCTTTTGTGATACAATGGCTGCAGTTCTCTGTTCCAGTTCAAATTCTTTGACCCTCTCTGCAGGCATAAAGCTGTCGTAAATCCTTTTATACAGCTAGAGAAGAATTTCTCCCTAGGACGAATTAATGGATAGCCTTAAGTCACCTCCACTTTTGGACTTCAGCATAGGGAGGGTGTGTGTGTGTAAGGCGGAAGGTGGAGGGGGGAAAGCATTGGGCAATCCTGTTAATCCCTGACTGACAGCAATGGTCCCTGTGGCTAATATAAATGGGATTATACTGCTCTAACTTCTGTGGGGAGAAACCTTGTTTCCTGTTGGTTGCTGGATCAGGGGACTGTATATTTTGCCATCCTGTCCTGAAAGTTAGTTCTTTTCCTGCCATCCTGTCCTTAGAAGGTAGCTCAAGAACTCTTAGACCACTTCTGGAAAGTGTTTCAAAATGTTGCTTACATTATACCTATTTAAATTTTTAATAATTTTCCATGTAGAATCCTTTTTACACAAGTAATAGCACAGTGGTCATCTCATAGCCTCAGTATACCTACACAGTGTGTTTTAAAGTAATTTCAATATTAAGAGAAAGACATTTTATTGTAGAAGAATTGCATGACTCTTGTATTCTGCTATTTCTGCTACTGTACTGCTGTTTTCAGCCACTAACGCAGAATACTGTCCATGTTGTTTAACTGCCCCATACATCGTTATTTTTCTTCCTGACACTGTATAGCTATGTATACATAAATATTATTGCAATGAAGATTAAAATATTCAGAAAGAAAAACAGTCATATATATAATAAATAACTTGGCACTAGACATGCATGCTTTAAAAAATTTTGGTTTGCTCTTAGTATCTGTCTGCCTAAACAAAGTGGCATTTTCTATGCAGCACATCAGTCAGTGGCATCTTTGTTTTGCGGTAATTAGCCTGAAATTTTCAGTTAATCTCACTTTTCTGTTTGTTCTTTTTGCTATGGAGTCTCTGAAACACATGTTTTGCACTGGTAAAGATATAAGCCAGACATTACAGGCAGTTGAGGGACTATCGAGATAGATGGAATGTATAAGAAAAAAATATACCCACACAATATACACTTTTCTCAGTTTTAATGGAAGATGGAATGTTATTTTTGTATGGACCTTAAAAAATTATATTACCCATAATTCACAGGTAATTATTTCTGACATCATGTGAAATGATAAACTATGACTTTCAGGGATTTTAAGCCTCACTCATGCTTTTCTGATAACTTCTTTAAAACAATAACTCAACACTTAAGAAAAACTACTCTTTACCTAGTGAAAAAATTGAATAGAATTAGAACACCACACAGAGTTTCCTCAGAGAGAACAATTTCAGTATTTTTGTGCAAATTAGTTTCATTTTACCTCTTTGTCACTTTGATGATGGACTAGAAAGTATGAAAATGTGTGATAGAGAAAATAAAAATTAAATATAATCCTCCAGAGTATGGTAGCATATGACATATGTTTACATATGGGAAAATCATGGTTTCTCAGGAATTGACAGTAAAATTTAAATTGATGTTACTAAGCGAGGATTTCATTTTATATCAGCAGAAGTCAGTAACAGGAACATTGCTTAATATATCCTCTGTGCAAAACATATGCTTAATTCTGATTTAACTTACTTTTCTGAACACTGCATTGCCTTTTTAATTTTACCTTAGATTGCAATTTGGGTTTTTTCAGAATTTGTTTGTTTTGTTTGAATTTCAGTGCCTTTTTTTTTCCAGCTGGGATTTGAGAGCTCTTGGTATTTAGGCATCTAAAACCTAAAATATAGTTATTTCTTTGGTTTGAGAAATCCTTTATTTCCTTCACAATATGGCTTACCAATTTTTGCCTTTTCCCATTTCTTCACTTCAAAATGATTAGTCAAAAATTAATAAAATAGTACTAATCATTTTGCCAAGTTCTGCCAGAATACTATTAACAAATTGTGGAAACAGCTCTACATTGCTGAAGTGAACAGAACTTTTGGCACTGTCATTAGCAGGAAAAGAATCAAATTCTAATGTATGTAAATTGCAAATGACCTTATCTGCTAAGCTCATGAACAAAATCACTTGTGTCAAGCAGTTTCTCAAGGCTGGTTCTACCAAAGATTTCTATAGTTTGTGAACCATGAAAAAGTCACATTGGGCTATCAGATCACTGAGTACGTGAAAATATTTCAGAAGAAATTTTGTCTTTATTGTAGAAGTTATTTTTATCTGTACACAGAAAAACAAGAAACCTGAAAATATAATAGAAAGCTTTTGAAAACCTAACTCTGGAAAAATTGTCTTTTCCAAGATGCCTCCATTTATCTGCATACATTTATTCCAAAGTGTATTTATAATGTATGCTTACCTTTACACAAACAAATATGTACACATGACCTGCATTAATAACTTCATTAGTTATTTATGAATGATCATGAAACTTTTTCATAAATAATACATACATCTACCTTCTTACAATTCTTTTTCAGTAGATCTACAGATTTGAAAAGTGTCTAAAATTCTCAGATATAGATGGAACAAATATCCTCATCTAGAAGCCTTGAGAAATTTTTATTTGAATGAACATTACACAGTAAGTTGTGCAGCCCATTATATAGAACTAATTACCATGGGTTTCGTTCTGAAAATATTTTAATTGGCCTCTTGCACGAGAAGAGTTAAACTAACACGTGAAGTAGAAAATTCATACCAAATGTACTATCCATCACTCCTGTGCACTTTTAATGAGCTTTATTTATTTGAACTGATGAAGAAGCAATGCCAGAATTACATAACTAAACACTGTGGATAGATTTTGAACTGAAATGAACTAGGGCAAACAACACTAGTGAATGGCTTAGTGCAATAAAAACAACTAAGACCAACACATCCCTATCAATCAAACCAAACGCTGAAAGAGAAAAATACTGAAATAAATGTTACAAAGAAAGAATTGCACATTTTTCACTTGCTGCGCTGTTTTGGATATTTGTCTCATTAAATGTATCTGAGCCTTTTCCTATTTTACAATTGTTTCATACTTTTATGTGAACAATGTTTATTTTTATTATTCAGAACGTTTAGTTATCTCAGTGGTTAAAGTGGGTGACATGCAGTATACTGACATAAATGCCCATCAATTGAAACATTACCCTTACAATGTTTCTCTTACCTGCACCCCATCAGATGCAGGGATATAACTTGCTCTTTTAAATGTGTCTGTAACATTTCTGAGTATTTCCACAGAAATCAGAAGGTCCCCTGCATAAAAATTTTTCCTCTGAGTTAAATCCAGTAGTGTCTTGGTTACTTGGGACATACCATCACCAGCCAACATCCTCTGTCCCTTGGCAAGGTGCTCTTTAATCTGTTTCAGAAAAACAAAATTAATATCAGAACCTACTCTACTGAGAAAAAGGTATGATAAATTCTAAACATAGCCAAAAATATTGAATATTAAAGCTTTTTATATTAAATATGAAAGCCATTATAAAAAAGTTCTTCCTGTTAGGGAGAAGACAAAATAGTAGACTATGATGACAGCATTGTTATGTTTATCAGAGAATCATGGACTTCATACTGAAAGATTCTGAAGTTGTCATATTTCACCCCTTTGCTTCTCTTTGGACCAATAATTTCTCAGCATCCATGTTACCAAAGGAACTCCACGGGTTGGACTGCAGCTTTAATCTCTGCTATAATGGAGCAAGGAACTAGTTGTCCTCAGAGGAACAGCTGCACAACCACTGCTGCCACTCATGAAAAAACTCAGAGCTCTGAAAGGGGGAAATGGTAAGGAAGTCCTTACAATCTGGTTTACCATAGGAAAGTATACTCTTCATCTCTGCCAGCCCAGAACGGCTAGTTAATAGAAGAGTGATGGTAGTTAATACAAGTGGAAGCTGATTATGGTGCTCTCTTCTGTAGTACTAACAAAACAAAGATGTTAACTTGGAAAAATCCTGTTCTTTTTTTCAACAAATTCAAGTTAAATTGTGAATTGCTCCTGTGTATCAACCAAGAGAGCATACTTTAGCTGTAGCTCTCCCAGCAGATCTGTACAGTGATAAAGGTAATCCAAAATGTATATACTGGTAGAAGAATCCTTAGAAGATGAACTTGTGGATCTGATTAATTCTTAAAGCTGACTCTGCATCCCAGGAAGATGCATAGTATAGCACAAATATGTCAAAAGGCCAGCCAAGGCTAAAAAAAGTGCATGGCTTAAACAACCTATTTTTAAATATGCATATGAATTTATGTATACAAACACAAGTTCTTCCAAATTGATGCTAATTTGAAGAAAAGATAAATGACCTGAGACAGATGTCACTCTAAGCAGGAGGGCTGAAGAGAAAATTCTGCACAGCTGGCAACCAAAATGCTGACACCATGTCTGTAAGTGTATCTCCAATTGCTTTACAACTTGGCCTTACTACTGACATAGAGAGGGAAGCATAACTAATGTAACATAATGTGATGAAGTAGAAGGAAGAGTGTAAAGATACTTTTTGTCACTTCCAGATCTCCCCAGCCACTTTGTGTGGATATATGGGGGTTGATTAAAAACAAACAAATAAAATGATAGAACATATAGTAAAAAGAGTAAATAAATTAAAGGGGTTCAAAATAACTTTTATGAAAGCAATTAAAAAAAAATCAACCATCCTCTGACATTAGTGATCTAAATAGGGTTATTTTCATGCTTCTGCACCACGTTTTGGTCACATTCTCAAGCAGTCATGGATTGAAACACAGCTGGGGCTGGTGAAAGTGGCTGCTTTGACTTGTATCTATGGTCTTAAGTCATCTTATAGCAGCTGGGGATTGTTATGGACCACAACAGGCTTGTCCAAACCACTTAAGACTTGGAAGAAGACATGCCTGCTGCAGCATGGACAGTAAGTGAGGCTACTCTATACCATGAATACAGAGGTACAAGCACAATTATATGATCAAATATTTTCAACAAAAAATTTCAGTGAGGAGAACTGAGGCAGTTAATTGGAATTTTTTAACAAATACTTCAGCAGAAATATCTCCCTCAGTCTTTAGAGTACTGTAATAAGTATTTAGGCAAGAAGCTTGCTTCCAGAAATCCTTTTGCGCAGATTCTATTGATTTTAGAAGGAAGCTTTGAAAGTAATCTTGTAGGAAAATAACTGGAGAAAAAGGTGAGAATGGAAGAAAATTCATTTGACTAAATTCAGGGATCTGATACTATATACATAACATTATAAACTACTTTCTTGGGAGGAAACAAACAGCAATTTGATCTATGATTTTTTCCTGTGAAATGTTGCCATTTGCCTCATCCACTCTTGTGTCTGAATAGCAAATTAAAAGAGCCTCAGCTAGCACAGTAACACAGAGAAGCAGAGCTTTTGCTGAAACTCATCCACCTGTTCATTGACCCCTAGAGTGTATTTCCAGATCCTGAGGATTAACAATGTTCAGTGCATCTTCAGTCAAGCCCAAAAGACATACAACATAAAAGACAGTCCATAAAGCTGAGCTCCCAGATCTAACATGTGCCTCAGGATTTACCATGGGAAAGGCATCACACAACTTGAAGTAGAGCTTAAGATATAACAAAGATGTTCTTTTAATTCTAGTAAGACCAGCAAAGTGATCAGTCCTCATAAAAACTCTACTGTGCATTTATGCTTCTATAAAACACTGGTAGGAAAGCTGTCAAACTATTTAGCATGCTATTTTATATTGCATTGTTTTGCTTCCTTTTGCTTCATCTGTATGTTCACCTACCCATTTGTTTTTCCATGCTCCTGCTAGATTTAAATTCACATTTTAAAGATGGCAGGGGCCAATTTGTGGTTGGAGCCTTGGTCTCAGTGGCTTTTGTAATGCAAATAATAAATTAAAATTATACTAATTTTGACTGGTTTTTAGGCTTTTGAGCAAATAAAGTTCTGTTTTCAGTGAAAACTTTTACAGATCTCTAGCAACAGAAGCGGGAGCTGTAGTATACCCTTTAATGCTTCAGCAAGACATTTTGAACGCTTTTGTATGCAATGATAAAAAAGGTCTAGGAAGTACTCGCAATGCCACAGGACTAAATTGTTACACCTACTTTAGAAGTAGCCAGAGTTGTGGTGAAGGTGGTTTAAAACACCTCAGAATTATTGGCTTTTAGATTACAGCTCAATTTGGACATTTTTTTTTTTCTTAAATAGCATACCCAGAAAGCTTAGCTTCCTAGCACAAGTACCCTTCCTCCTGTGGGCCCTACCACTCATACACAGCCTCACGGACACCTTTTCATCATCCTCTCAAGCTCCAGCCCAGAAATTCCTTTCCCTGATCCTGAGCTACCCCTCCAAGTCCACACTGCCTTCAGTTAGACTGGCAGAATAGCCTTAGAAATAGCATAACAAAACAGAAGTTTGCAATGTATTTAGGTTAGGAAAGTGGGTGAAAATCAGAATTAATTAGTAGAAAGTTTCAACTACAGACTGGCAAGCAATGTGCAGCGCGGGGTAAGAATTAGCAGACTCTTTATTATCAGTGTATTACCTAATGTATTTTCTTGTAAGACAGCCTACAGCTCCTAAACACAACTTTAAAATCATAGCCCATTCAGTCTGATGTAAACTGGTGCAACACTATTAAAACCAGTAAAGATGTCCAGATTAATGTGAGCTGAACATAGCGGATTATTTGCACAGCTACCACAAGAATCTTTCAGTGTGAAAATATACAATATACTCATCAGTAGTTAGTTTATTGTCTTTCTCAACATACTGCTTATTTTCTATGCTGCGGTCACTGTGATATGCGTTCTCCAAGAAAGCTATTTTGGCCACCACTTTAGGTCCTTGTAGTTCTCTGTGAAGGTCATTTTTTAGTGGTCTTACAGGCAGGCTCATTAAAAATAAAGTTTATGAGCCGAGAGATAGTGAAATGAAGCAGCTGTTAAAGTGATACTTCAGTTGTCAGCCCAACCTCTAGCTGCCTGCAGTATATGGCTGCATACTTGAAAAATTACTGAAATGTTTAACTGGACTTTGACTCTGGGTCCAACTACCTTTGTCCCTCAATTTATCAGAAAGTATGATATAATAAAAATGCTTCTTTACAAAGTCAGAGCTCCTAGGTCTCCAACATTGGAGTATAAATTTATTACTGCACAATAATTATTGCAAACTTAGCAGCTAGACATGGTTTAAAAGGACAGAAAACAATGAACCCTCAAGAAACCTATAAAGGGTTGAAAAGAATGATTAATTTGAAGAGTAAGTATACCACCATCCTTTTTTCATTATTTTTTAAGATTATATTGGATTCATGGCCAGGTATTACTAATGATGCGATTAATACATTTTATGGTAGTGGGGACTGTAAGAACCTGAATTAGGAAGCCTTATATAGAAGTGAGGAAAGATAGTTTGAAATAAAAATACATCCTGAAATTGCTCATAATCTGGAAACCACTTTACTTTGCACCTCCAGAACCCAACACTAATATTTTGTAAAACTTTTTTCATAATGACCTTAGGATGCAGAACAGGAAGGAATATTCACATCACCTGAAATAGCCACCTGAATTACACAACTGTACCAGAAATCTAAAAGCTCTTGAGAGTGTTGATTCCCCTAAACAACAACCCTGAGCACCTGAAATCTTGAATTCTCTGAATCACATCACACGACCTCTGTGGCTCCTAGTCTTGAGGCTGGAATTAATACTACTACCCCACCCTCACCCCAAAATAAATATTAATTAATGATTTTGCATTACACTTACTTTTGTAGTTACCAGCATTGAGGTCCATGAAGGCTGGAACCAAAATGCTGAAGTCTGTGTGCTTAAAGTTAGGCACATAAATTAGAAAGGCAGAAAATATATTGTTGGCAGATGAAATATTCCCATAGGTATAATCCTGCACTGAACTAACTCATGCGGCACGTTGATATTTAAACTGTAATGTGATGTCATTGTGAGAAAGCCCTTCCTATCGGGTTTACGAAAAACATATTTACAGGGTGTTTTTTTCTGATTATCAACAGATAGTCCTTTAACTATTTTAGCACAAACTTGGGAAGTTTCATTTACTTCCCCTTAATACAATTAATTATTTACAATGTTTTTATTTTCAGGCTGTCTCAGTGTTCAAAAATATTATTTCATGCATCTTTTAAAAGAAACAGAGTAAGGTCTAAAGATGCTATAAAATAAAGGTCTAAACAGCTATACATGTTCAGGTATGTGTTGAGTATTTATAACCTAATGTCATATAGGAGCCTTTTTCCTTTCCTATACATTCAACACTTTATGAAGGAGATTGCTAAAGCAACACAAAATAATTTTCCACTTTGTCATCAGTGAAATTAGTTAGTAGTCTCAATCTAGATTGTGATAAGACACTAATAGTAGAACACTTTCTGCAGACAGGAAGGCAGTCATATACTTCCTTTGTTTATAACAGAAAAGGGAGAAAGTAAGTCGTATCCATTGTGTCAAGGAAGATTAAGGATATATATTAAGGAAAACTTTTCAGCTGTAAAAGAAATTATGAGCCAGAGTTTACCTGAAGAGACTATACAGTATTCCATGTTGGAGACTGTAGTAACAGTCAAGAAAAACAAAATCCTGGAATAACACAAATATTGCTGATACTCAGGGGAGAGAAGTTTGGGATGGATGATCTCATGAATTTCTTTACAGTTCTGTAATTCTGTAATGGGTCTCTGCAAATATTCTGGAACCCAAACTAAAGCCTCCTGTAATTTACCCCAACCACAAATGACAAATTTTCAGGAGTGCCCTGAACTGAACTATCTTCCTGCATTTATCCACTGTTATGGTGTCCAATCTGCCGCACCAAGTTTCTGCAGATTCTTTGCCTCAGTCTTCCTCTGTGCACTCAGCGTAAATCACTGCATATCTGTGCTATAAAGGAGCTTATCCTAAATTTACATTGATGAAAAGAAAAATTAGGATTGTTTCACTCTATACAGTTATCCCTCTGTCATAGAATTCCAGATTTTCTCCAGGTAAAATATGCCTTAAAACAGGGATTTGTTTTTAGAGAAAAGGAGCCAGCTTAATCACACAGAATCCTATGTTGTTCTAGACATCCATCACAGGCAAACTGAATTTCTGTACAGATGCCAGAGAAATCGTATGTGCCGTTCTATATGTGATGAGGTGTACTGAAGAATCTTCGGAAAAAATCATCTCCTATCTGTGGAAGTTTAACATGTTTTTAGAAAGTGAACATTTTAACAGATTAGAATGTGTTAGGAGAATGTGAACAGCTCAGAGGGATGCTTGGTTCTTTCCGTACCCTCTTTCACAAGAACTCCTATTATTTTGCTCAAGAGATATTTTTTTTTGCCACTTCAACCTGTTCCAAAATTCTTTTTTTAACAACATCATCAACAACATTGTCACTCATTCCAGTCCTTGAGATATAACCACCAAATAGGTGACAAAGTCATTATAATGTTTCAGTATTTCGATATCTGCATGGACTCAATAAAACATCTTATCAGACATTTTCAATAGATTAGACTGCTCTTCAGTAGAGTAACAAATGGCTCTAGGAATAAGAAATGAATAATCACTAACTAAGGAGAACATTTCTTTGAGGCTTGTGTGTTTTCTTTCTTCTTATACTTATCACTGTGTTTGTTGACCAGGACTTCTATTATTATTTTAAGTACTGCTATTAAATGCTTCAATTATCTGTGATTAAATCCTACTCACGTTGGTATGCTGTGTGAGAGATCTTGTTGTTGTTACTGTCGTTTCCTTTTTTAACCAGAGGGCATGTCTTCAACATTTGTGTAATCTATGTATAATGCAACATGACAAGAGCAAGAGTTGAAATGAAAAAGAGAATGAGAACTCTGAGAGGGGTGTTTTCATTCTATGACAGACATAACACTGCTTGAGGTAAAGTCTCATGGCTCTCCATACTGACTGAATGGCTGAGGGTCACAAAGGGACTTACTACAAATGGCTTATCTTTCTTTTTTTAAGGAACATGGTCATCCTGGTAAGTATTTGTCTCTAAAACACAAAGCTCTGATTAACCGGTTCAATTTATGTTTATCTGATTTTAACCAATTTCTGTATTTACTTGAATTTATGTTTCTATTCATTCATTCCAATGACACTCACTTCTGTTTGCAGGACAAACCTGAATGGTTTCTTCAAGGAAATCAGCATTACTGCAGAGCCCTGATATCTGCATGGGACTGCTGCATTAAGTAACAGGCAACAGAAAAATCCTTTGCGCCTCATATACTTAACAAATCTGAGCTTAAACTTGGTGGTGCAACGCAGCAAATAAGTAGTGGACAAAAAAAGCAGGGGAATGACTGTAAGTGTAAAATGCTGTGACTACTTCTTTGCTTCTAACTGCCTAGCCAAATTCTTGCGGTCATTCTGCAGCTGTGTTGGAGTGAAGGTTCCTGCAGTTCTGGTAGACTTTAAGGAAAAATAGATTAATTCTTTCTTTACTGAGTTCCTAAATGGCCTTCATGTCTTTTTTTACCTCTGGCCATGCCCTAGAGGAGTTCACCTGTTGGCTGCAGTGTTGGTTGGTTTGGAATATCAATGTGATCAGGGAACACTCAGCTGCTCGCTGCTGCAGCAAACACAGCAGCAGCAGAAACCATAGAAGCACGTTTCATTTAACACAGAGATTACTCTGGTAAAGCAGACATGGAAAGATGATTATGGATGCTGAGATGACAGAGGGGACTTTAACAAGTGGGATTGTTTGGCTATTAAAAAGCAGATATTCAAAAGCAGAAGGGAAAAAAAGTGACTTATCCAGTTGAATTAAGTTGTGATGTGCTTATGCAGAATAGAAGGTAAATGTTTTCTCCTGCTGTATCGCATCTCTAAGACTGAGGTGCATGTGTATGTTGGCAAGATCATAGAATCATAAAATCATTTAGGTTGGAAAGGACCTTTAAGATCATCAAGTCCAACTGTTAACCTAGCACTGCCATGTTCACCACTAAACCATGTCCTTAAGTACCACATCTACACATCTTTTAAATACCTCCAGGGACAGTGACTCAAACACTTCCCTGGGCAGCCTGTTCCAATGCCATCCCCCTTCTTCATTTCCTCTTGTCCTATTGCTTGTTACTTGGAAGAAGAGACCAACTCCCACCTTGCTATAAACTCCTTTCAGGTAGTTGTAGAGAGCAATAAGGTCTCCCCTAAGCCTGCTTTTCTCCAGGCTAAACAACTCCAGTTTTTTCAGCTGCTCCTCATAAGACATGCTCTAGGCCCTTCAGTAGCTTTGTTACCCTTCTTTGGACACATTCCAGCACGTCAGTGCTGCTGGCCACACTATTTCTGATACAAGCCAGGATTCTATTGGCCTTCTTGGCCAGCTGGGAACACTGCTGGCTCATGTTCCTTTGACTTTTGACTTTTGACAATTCATGGCTTTTGACCACCACCCTCAGGTCCTTCTTCACCAGACAGCTTTGCAGCCACTCTTCCCCAAGCCTGCAGTGTTGCATGGGGTTGTTGTGACCCCAGGACAGGAACTGGCACTTCTCCTTGTTGAACCTCATACAATTGGCCTTGACCCATCGATCCAGCCTGCCCAGATCCATCTGCAGAGCCTTCCTGCCCTCAAGCAGATCAACATTTCCCCCCAACTTGGTGTCATCTGCAGACTTGCTGGGAGTGCACTCAATCCCCTTGTCCAGATCACTGAAAAAGATATTGAACAGAACTGGTCCCAACACTACACCCTGGCGAACACCACTGGTGACCAGCCACCATCTGGATGTAACTCCATTCACCACCACTCTTTGGGCTCAGCCAGCCAGCCAGCTTCTTAACCAGAAAAAGAGTACACCTCTTCAAGCCATGAGCAGCTAGTTTCTCCAGGAGAATGCTGTGGGAGACAGTGTCCAAGGCTTTCCTAAAGTTCAGGTAGACAACATCCACAGACTTTCTCTCATCCACTAAGCAGGTGACCTTGTCATAGAGGGAGATCAGGTTAGTCAGGTAGGACCTGCCTTCCATAAACCCATGTTGGCTGGGACTGGTCACCTGGTTGTCCTGTATGTGCCACATGATGTCACTGAAGATGGATCTGCTCCATGACCTTCCCTGGCACAGAGGTCAGACTGACAGGCCCGTTGTTCCCCAGATCCTCATTCCGACCCTTCTTATAGATGGGTGAAATATTTGCTAAACTCCAGTCAACTGGGACCTCCCCAGTTAGCCAGAACTGCTGGTAAATGATTGGAAATGGCTTGGTGAGCATTTCTGCCGGGTTCATCAGTACCCTTGGGTGGACACCTTCAGGCCCCAAGGACTTGTGTTTGTCTAAGTGGTGCAGCAGATCACTGACCATTTCCACTTGGATTATGGGGGCTTCATTCTGCTCCCCATCCCTGTCTTCCAGCTCAGGGGGCTGGGTACCCAGAGAACAACTGGTCTTGCTATTAAAGGCTGAGGCAAAGAAGGCATTAACTGCTTCAACCTTTCCTCATCCTTTGTCACTATGCTTCCCCCTTAATCCAGTAAGGGATGAAGATTCTCCTTAGCCCTCCTTTTGTTGTTAATGTATTTATAGAAATATTTTTTATTGTCCTCTATGGCAGTAGCTAGGTCAAGTTCTAGCTGGGCTTTGGCTGTTCTAGTTTTTTCCCTGCATAACCTCACAACATCCTTGTAAGTCCTCCTGAGTGGCCTGCCCCTTCTTCCAAAGGTCATAAACTCTCCTTTTTTTTCCTGAACTGCAGCCAAAGCTCTCTGTTCAGCCAGGCTGGTCTGAGGTGCCTGTGTAAGTTAGCGAGGTCAAGCGATACAATTTCATGAATGAGGAAGGTACCACAGCAGCTTTAAACAAATTTCACTCTCCTGATCCTGGGCTGCTCATTTCTGGTGCCTATCATAATACAGGCAGTCATGGGAAAAAAACAGCCATTGAGGTGGGATGGAGCAGTTGGTTTTCAGATTACATATTTCATATGAGTGGCTGAGGTATTGAGTTATTTCCTCTCTTTGGCAAAATTCAGATTTATTTACAGAGTTAAGCAGATGTCTTAGGAGACAGAGAAAGCTGTATTAAATTTATAACATGGTGTTAAAATCTCTCAAAACCCCAGCATTTCAGTCCATGTAATTAGATTGGCAGGGCAGAGCAGGCAGAGCTTTCTCACTACCAAAGGAATGCCCTCACCATCAAGCAAACAGCAACACTCACTGGTCATTAGATTTTTGCTGCAGTTTTAATCTTCCCCCATGCAGAATGAGAAAATGTTAATGAGGCAGAGGAAAACTGTTGCCTGCCACAGTCTCTTGATCAGTTGCCTTCTGATGAGAGAAAACAGTTTGCCATCCTCCTTTCAAGGTATGGAGGTGACAAAACATAGCTGACTCTTGCAGACTATCAAAGGCTGTGAGGGTGGAGATGAAGAGTGGCATATGCCAGTGTAAGGATAGGCTGAGGCAGAACAAAAATGTTGTTATTGAGGCCTATACATTCATATCTACAAAACTAAGCCTGGCTGCTTTGCTCTGCATTTATATAAAAAGAAATTAAGCGCTAAACTAGCAAAAAAGAAGCAGTAAATTTTTTAGGAGAAAGCCTTTCATTCCCCAGAGTACAGCAAGCAGTCATTTCAGTGAGGAGTACATGGACAGGCTGATACGCTGCCCTTGTAATATAATTTGGAAAAACAAAATCATCTCTAATGAGCTGCAGCTGAGCAAATCATTATTCACCTCAGAGTTCTTTTTATCAAATTATATTTTAGCCAAGCACTTGCAAAACTATGAATAACGCTGCTGTGGAAAAGGGGAAACAAAATTATAGTATGAACTAGAAGCAGCAGAAATGCATTTTTTGGCTATATTATCAGTTTGATATGCAAAGATTCACCTGCATAAGTTCCCATACTCCTCCATAAGTGCTAATAACTTGACACCGGTGTGGTATTTCATATGCAGATTTTTTTTTTCCTAACTCTCAAGAGTTAAGAGGTTTTTCAGTTTTCCAACTTCCTCTTTGTGATAGAAAAGCAGCCCAGTTTGCACGAATGTGTGTTTGATTTAGGTGTTATATCAGCAAAATTGGCACTAATTAGTACCTTACTTTTATCGAGCAACTAAATGTAGAATTCCATCATCCAGGTTTGAAAACTGTGCTACGTAGGTTTAGAGAATGGGCTGTGTTAGTACAGGTTTTCTGATACCATCAGAGATGACCTTCAGAAACAAAGAGTCTTGATGACAGGCTTTAGTTTTCCTCATTACTTATGAGTGTAGTACAAACCTCTTCTAAACTAGAGTGTACAAAAGCCATTTAGAGGAGGTCTCATATTAGGCAAAAGGGCTATTCCAGTGTGTGGTGACTCAATGATACATTGCCAATATTTTTTTACGCAGATCCCTCACAAAATTATCTTTTTTTCTGATTCAATAAATCCTAGCAATCAGAATACATGCATAACAGAGTAGAAAATAGAAACAGCCCTATATATTCAAGTATTTTCTCCATTTACACAAAATTAGTTTTTAGTACTCCATGGTAAGATTTGATTCTTTAATGGTTTTCATTAAAAGGGGTCATACAGGCTTCAGATATTAATTTCATAAAGACCTCATAAGCTATGAAAACTCCTTGCTCTTCCATACCAAACTATATTAATCTCACTTTCATTTTCTACATTAGCTCTAATTCAAGTCTTTTATATCTTGGGGTCTGGGTTTTGGGGGGTTAGGGAAGGGGCTGAATGGCTTCTTTGGTTTGGTTTGGCTTTGTTTGTTGTGGGTTTTTCCTAATTTAGCTGGCTATCATCCATAGAATGGCTTAAGAATATATGAAGTCTTTAGCTATGCCTCTCAGAAGCAGTTCATACAAAGCATGATGTAGGATATTCCTAATGCTGGGGTCTCGCTTCTTAGTTTTCTCGCTTGTAGTGTACCAAATTTGATAGGCTTCAAGAGAGTATGAAAATGAAATTAACTCTTACTTGAGACATTTTAGTGACACTTTTTTTCTCAGATACCACCTAAGGTAGGCCTGTGGGCTCCTAATTACTGATTCTGTTCTTGGTCCTGTAGTCACTCATATCCAATCATAGTAAAAATTTCTTATTCTCAGGAAAGATTTTACCCTGTTTATCCAAATGAATGAATTTAGAGAGGGAAAAAAAAAAAAAAAAGGGGGAGAAAAAAATCAAAGCATCACAGTAGAGCATGAAATTTCTCAGCAGATCCAACGCATTTGAGGTATGCTGGTTGAATCCTGCAAGAACATGAGAATTGAAAATCGGAAAAAAGAAATCTTGGAGAATGCATTCTCCACTGCATTTACTTTTCACAGTAAAGACTAGATGTCTTCCTATGCTGGTTCAAGAAGTCATGCAGGAAGTCATGCTAATTAATCATGATGGTCCCTTTCTAGGCTTACCAAAAAAGAAAGCAATAAAGACCAAAGCAGAAATCAGATATTGCTCTATATACTAAACAATTGTTACAGCAAGAACAAGTACTAACACACACTTGAAGTCCTAGAAATGAAATAAATGCAAAAGACTAAATTTGAAGTTTGGTCTGTCTCAAAGTATCAATTATACAGCCCAGCTGGCTAGACTGTGGCAGCCAAAATACATGCTGTACATCTTTTGCTTTAATTTATTTGTGCCGCAAGATTCAGTTTGCAATCTCTCATGGTGATGCTAAACCTAACTTCACAGTGTATTCAGTCAGTGGAGTTGTGTAATGTCTGATCTACTTATAAAATTTCAGATATGCAGAATAATACTTCAGGATATTTTGGAGATATCTTTCTTTTATTGTATTGGAAAATACTAGTCCGAATTAACCAAAGACTAGCTCAAGTAACCAATTTTAGGAAAAATTATTAGGCAGACCATTTTCTGCTTCCAGATCAAAAGAATATAATAGGCAATGAGGAAAATACTTCATAATATTATACAGTTTAAGTTTGGGTCATTAGACCATCACCTAATCTGGCTTCTATATATAACAGTCCATTAAACTAACAACAGATACTCTTAAAAAAAATTAAAATATGCTAGTTAGACCAAAGGAGTTCAGTTTTCAGAAAATGAAACTATTTGCCAAAGGTAAAAAGAGAGAATAGGCTTTAACAAGGTCCATAACTTCTGCTACAGCAGTAATTGATTTGGTAAAATAATCCAAAAACCCAAAACATGTCTAACCCACAAAAGAGAAAAAAACTTCAATTCCTGATAATATAATCTGGAATTAGAGAAAGCAGTGAAATTCCTCCGTATTAATAAAATCTGGTGATGCATATGTAATAAGTATGTGACCAAGAACTATCCAGCAGGAACTGAAGAAAGGATACCCTCTGCCACTAGGTCTTATTCAGTCTTATGACTTCATTTCCATCCACAATAAAATGGACACTTGGAAGATTTTCTTTGCTGTAATTTCTTTCTCTAGAACACATTTAACAAATTGTGCATCGCTGGACAAAATATTCCTTCTTAACTGCAAAGATAACTGGCAACAGTCCTGAAACACAATGACTGACTAAGAGCATTTTTGTAATGCAAAGCTGCAGGTACTGCAAACACACTAGGGCAACAGAACTGATACATAATCTATGATGTTTCTTTTTCTGTTCATCAAGTTATTATTTGATCATCTAGGTCATGATTCCAGAACGCAAAGCATAACTATTTATCGCTTTGCATTTTCAAATCATAGTGCTTTGGTAAGAATGATCGTAATTAAGTTCTTTAAGTATTATTATTAAAGCTAACCAAATAATTTTCCAAGGGTTTATTTCATGGATTTTGGCATTTTTGTCCCTTAATTTGTTCAGTGAATAATTTTTTGTGTTAGTCAACCAGTTGTATAAACTGGTCAAACAGTTTTTGTTGAATTCATTTGATGACTGATTTGTACCAGATGCTGGATAAATTATTCATGACTAATTGGTTCCATTATTCAAAGAGATCTAATTATCATCCCTAGTTTTAAAAGGGACCTGTATTCCATAGTGCACAAGGTAAAATAAACTCACAAAAGTACAGGCTGTACATTTGTGGCATAGCTGAAGAGCATCATCCTCTTAACCACTTTTACTCAACCTCCTACACATATCATGTAGGGCACTGTGCCCTTGAAAGATGTAAGCCGACTGCCAACCTCCACTCCACAAGCCAAAGCATTCCCCTTCACTGTCTCATCATGTTCCAGTGTAGAGTCTCTTCAGAGGCCCTGTAGTTATATTTTTACCATGCCAGGGATTTTCTATGCTGTCACGTGGAGAAGTATGAACATTAAGAAGTAACAGTGGCTAGGCACTAATTCAGAAGAGCAGAGACAAATTTCCTACTTAATTGGTCTCACTCAGTTCCCCATCCACAAAAAATGGAGATGTAGTAGAGTCTGATCTCAAGCATACGTTGAGATATGTTAATGAAAGATTGTGAGTTACTCTGAAATTGTTGCTATAGAATATTAAGTACAATATTCATGTATGTTATCAAAAAGTGGTCCACATATCTAGACAATTCCATTTAATTAGTGGAAAACCCTGCTTTCTTCTGCATCTGAAGTGCCAGTACATGCCTATCCTAAGCACACACAGTATTTCTGCCTGGCACATTCTGTTAAGTGGATGGAAAAAGAGCTAAATTATTCATGGTGCTGGGGGTTACGAGCAAACTATATTATCTTTATCATTGTGAGTGTATTTTTGGCTTTACTGACTCTTCATCTTTGCAAATAGACTTCCAAATGGATTTTGAGATTAAAAGATAGTGTCATTTTAGGATGATTTACATAGCTACCATATTGGTCTCCATACAGGTCTCGAGTAAAGCTGAAAAACACACAGCAGTAGCTGGGTTTCTGCTACTTTAATACTGCTTATATAAGCATTGAAATTTGTCCCATCTCCTCCAGGTGAGTAATAGAGAAACTGTAAAAATACAAGAGGCTTTCTGCATGAGGCAGTAAACCTGCTGTAGCTACTTATAGTAAAGAAGCAGTCATCAGAGACCAGTCACCTGTGGTTATGTGATAAAATTCTGCACTATATATAGCATAGAATTCTGGCTTAATGTGGACATCTGCTGAAAACCTGTGTTAGCATTTGTAGGAATAGGTTATCTTTAGGAAGAAAGCAAAAATCATACAGATACTAGAGTGGAAGTCTATTAATTAACTTTTCAGGATTTCTGCCTTGTGTGAATTTCCAATTTCTGGAGTTATAGGAGGCACAAAAACACAGAATCATAGAAAGGTTGAAGTTGGGAGGGCCCTTTGGAGGTCATCTGGTCCAACCCCCCAGCTCAAACAGGGTCACCTAGACCCAGTTGCCCAGGACCATGTCCAGGTGGCTTTTGAACGTCTCCACGGATGGAGACTCCACAACCTCCTGGGCAGCCTGTGCCAGTGTTCAGTCACCCTCCCAGTGAAAAAGTGTTTTCTGATGTTCAGACAACCTCCTGTGTTTTGGTTTGTGCCCATTGCCTCTTGTTCTGTCACTGGCCACCACTGAAAAGAGGCTGGCTGCAGCTTCCTTGTACCCTCCCTTCTAGTACCTATATATATTAATAGGATCCCTCCTTAGCCTTCTCTTCTCAACAGCTTCAGCTCTCTCAGCCCTTACTCATAGGAGATGGATCCAGTCCCTTAGTCATCTTAGTGGCCCTTTGCTGGACTTGCTCCAATAACACCATACCCCTCTTGTACTGGAGAGTCCAGAACTGGACACAGTACTCTAGGTGTGGCCTCACTGAGGGACACATGCAGCTTTGAAATTCTGTACTGACAGTCCAAGGTGCCAAAAGGTAAGTTGTTTTTACTATATAAATAGTAAATACAGACAAATAAAATAGCCATGGGAATATTGTCTAGCCCTGAGGCCAATGAGCACAGACAGCTTGTATGCCTCAAGCTAAACTCTCTTCCTCTCCTCTGTTCCAGAAAACAATGGTTTTATTGACTGTCGGGAATGGTCTCTCTGCCATGCTATCCTCTAAGGGACGCTAGGCATTGTTTGGGAGAGTACTCTCCAGTATGGTCTTAAATCATGTCAGTGAGTATGCTGATAGATAAAACAGTTACATAGTGTGGATGACTGCAAGGACATTGCCTAAGCCTGGGTAGTCACACTGTTTAATTTATGTACTAGTATAACTGTAAGCTTCCAGTCCAGAACCCGTGTAGCCATGCTGGCAGGATTTGTAGTCAAGGCAGTATTCTCTGTCTCCTGGCATAAAGCAACTGAAATTTCTTTAGAGAGTATTTGCTTTGGCACAGCACCATGTGAATTCCACAACATGACTTCTGGGGTGGTTCTGGATCGTGTGTGGCTTGTTTGGGGGGCAGAGAGACAGGAACCTGTCTGTATTCCTCCAGGCGTGCAGCCTTAATGTATTAATTACTGTATGTATATTATGTATATCAACAGCTTTAAATCAACTTCAGAAATATCAGTTCTGAAGACTGTACACCCACTTTTGTTTCATGTATTTCAGGTAAGACATGAAAGGAATTCAGCTCAGACTCAGATTTTCCGGAACATTCACAGAACTGAGTGACACCCCACACTACTCCTGGTCTGAGTTCATAAAATAACATTATGGGTAAGTTAAGTGCACTGAGGCACCTCATAAATGCTTTCATAAGCACACATATTTATTATAGCAACACCGTCTGTCAGCAGCTTCCTTATAAAGCCCTATTTTCAGGGATTTATAGAGCTGACATATGTATCGTGGGGGGACAAGCCTACATTTGCAAGGCGATGACCTTATAGGTCTTCACCTCTATTTTCTACCATTCTTTAAATACGCTGTTGTTCACTTTGAGAAGCAGAAAGATGTAAGAGAAGAAAATTTCCTTGTGAACTGCTCCCAAGAGTAAAAGAAATCCACTTTTCTCCTTTAATTTGTATTAAACTACACTGAATTTTTGTGCAGCAATAAGAGTATGTTTAGATGATCGTGTAATTTTAAAGAAGATTTAACTATTTTAAAATGTTTTTTGGCAAAAGATTATTTCACAGTGTGCTCTAATCATACTTAATATTTTTAAAAAGGAAATATAGAAAAATAGATAAATCTGATCAGGGTTAGAAATTCCTCCTTTTGTCCAACAATGACCCTTTCCTGCCAGGCAGACTGTAGCTCTTTGCAAAATATCAGTGCCACACCAAAAGTTAACCAGGTGAGTCAAACCACTGAACAACATGAAAAAGCAATTCCCACTGTTTGAGTTGCTTATGAACAACTTCTAGCAATAACATAAAAAGAAGAGACTGAATATCACTACAGAACCAGTGGCATGAGGATCAAGGCTATGAATGTTGATATGAAATGTGAAAATGTAAGAGCAGAGGAACAAAACTCTAAAGGGATGGTCTTCTGGCCAGGCAGGTCAAGATTAATAAATCCTTTAAAATATTTCAAAATCCTTTAAATATTTCTGAAGATTGTAATATTTAAATGCAAAAATACCAAGTAAAAGAATAATTTTACTTTGAAATATCTTAATGTTTTCAATCACAAAATGTAATGTTTTTGTTCTGCAATATGACACTATTAGTATTCAAACCTGTATATATATTACCCACAGTCATTGTCTTTATTGTGCTATTTACAAAAATCCAGATTCTAAGTAAATGAAATACAAATTTATTCCTGTCCATGCCCATAAAGTACATTTAGACATACTATATGCAGCTGTTGCAAAAGAATAAAATATCAAAAAATATAAAATGCAAAACAGTTAAAGCCAACCATGTTGTTTTTTCAATTGTGAACACTAAAGGGATAGAGCAGCATGCAAACAGCTATATAAAATACGAAAGTTTCTCTGTACTGGGGAAAATTGCTTTGACACTTTCTTCTGTTATTTTAAAAACAATGCTTGCTTTGGCTTACCCTGAAACTGAATCCCAGACCTCAGTTAAGTTGGAATCTAATGAAACAGAAATGCAGCTCAAAGGAATTAATCAAAATCTCCTATAACTGGCAAGCCAGATCTGAGTAATGACAGCCAGGCAACTACTTTTCAAGCCACCAAAGATTTTTAAACATTCTACAAAAGTGTTGCACTGGTTGAGAGTTTGGGAAGTTATGAAGCACATAGCTGTATTAGTGCTCTTCTACCAAATGATTAATGGGTCAGTGGCCTTTGGAAAAGGAGTGAGAGTAATAAGAGTGTCAGTAAAATTTATCATGCAGGCAAAAACCATTGCCCATGAGAATCATCAAAGGAGCTCTTCCCACAATAGTATTATTAACCTGGCTGAATGCTTCGACTATGGAAATAGAATGTAATCAATATACCTAGCATATACCATGTTAGCACATTTATAATGCAAAAATATATACAATGTATTGCATCTATGCATATAAATGTATTTAGGCAGTAGATAAATGTATAATGTATATACTTTGCAAAGAAACTTTTTGTTAAGCATACTGAAAAAATTCCGATAATATTTCTTCATCTAGAGTTACTTTACTGTGTCCAAGACACTGCAGTAGCTTTACCTTATAATAATTTCCTATTGTTACATTTGAAGGTGAAGTTCTAAATTTGACAGCAAAAAGAAATACAATTTCTGACTTCCTAGTGTGCAATTAAAGAATTCATAGTATTATAAAATTACTCAGCAGGTCACTCTTCCAGTAGATCTCATTTATTCACACCTCATTTTCTAATAAACCAAAATACATCTTACCTCTGACACCTATAAAGATTGCACACAGTGGACATGAAAGAAGGGAATCTGATTCATTTTTCTATTTCTACAGTAAGACAAAGGTTCTCTCACTCAAACACCAGCAATATACAAGATCAAAATAATATAGATTAATATAAATTATTCTTTCTTAGATCTATTTCCCCCCTGGCATTTCTTATCAGAAATCTGACTTGAGAGTAAATAAGTAAGTTTTTTTTCACACCAATTATTAGTAATGAATAAACAGAGCAAGTACTAAAGCTGGCTTTGCACCTACTGAATGCTGCAAGTGTCTGTACTCATTTGATATGCATCTAGCAAAGCTTGGATGTTCCCAGAAGGCCACTCCATGAACACTGAGAGAGCAGCGTCTGCTAGTGGTGCCTGCAAGTCACAAAGACAGAAAATATTTGTGTAAGTGAGAGCAACTGGAAAGAATGAACCTTATTTAAACTACATTCCATGTTATTTTAAAAGCACACACAGAAACAATTTCATTCAATGATCATCAGCATAATGACAGTAGTATAAGATTCTGAAAGATACTTTAATGTTCACCTAGTGGGTTTTTAGCAGTGTTTTTGTAATTAAAAAAAAAATAATTATGTTTTGCTTTGTTTTCATCGCTTTGCCTGATAGGTCCTGTCAAGTTGATTTCTTCTCAGCTTTTTCTCTCTGGCTATAAAGCATATATATGTATTTATATACATATACATACACCACAGACCCATGTATATATGTAAGCCATAAGAGACAGTATATGTACGTATATGCATATGTAAAGATGTGGGGTTTATATAAATACATTCACATATATGCATATATACATATATATATATGAGTCTAGTAATTATGTCTAAAACATAGTGCAAAAGATTTCTCCCCATTTTTATTATCATATAATTTCAAAGCAGTACTGTACCTGTGGCATTGAGAGGACATCGATTGAATGCCATGTCCCCAGCTGGGGTCCTTTTCCACACCATTGACATCAAATAGTCTTCAGGACATATTTCATAAGGTGCTGCCATTTAGAAATGAGAATTTAAGTAGAAACATTAATGTAAACACGATATTTTCTGTCAGAAAAGTAGCTCTTCAGTCTTGTCATAACTCTTCCTGAAATGTATATGTTAACATCATTTGGTCTGATTTAAAGAATTAAGTACAAAAATAAAAAACCACAAACCCTGTAATTTTTGTCTTTGTGGTGGTATTTATTTCATATAACCCATGTCTTTACTCTTCAGCAAACAGTCTTTAGGTTGTAGATGCAATATTGATAGCTTTGAATCTTTTCTTGCTGCTCTATTTTGATCAATAACATTAAGCATCTATCAGAACATGATGATAATTAAAATGCTACAAGCTGTGATGCTTATCTTACACTAAAATTTTAAAAGATTTTTCTGAAACCTAAACTGCATGTGAAAGAATCAGTTCTGAAACCACTGTTGAAAAAGTGAATGTGCTAAATGTATCAAATGAGAGCTGTACATTCTGAAGACCAAAAAGCAGGTCATTTCTTTGAAATGTGTTTCAGTACAAGTTGGTAATTAAGCAAGTATAGCCAATAATGTGGGACTGAGTGGCTATAAAATGAAACTGCCTTTTACTGGTTATTGCAATACCATTTAAAGAGAAAAAAATATTTTCACAAATTCATGGTAACAGTAGCACACGGGGGAAAAAAAAGGTTCTGAAAATGCATTGTGGTTTTTTTTTCTCATGGTCATGACTTACAGATGTTTTTTCTCTTTGTACTTTTACTGTAGATTCCCAGTTTACAGTTTCTGAGTAAATTAGATTAACACAGCAAACATCTGGCTGAAGTCATCTCACAACGAAAAGCACTGGCAAATGCTAGTTACTGAAATCTAATTAATTCCAGGTTTAGCAGAGTAAAGCCATGAGTTGCTTAAAAGCATTATTTTATATATATATATATATATATAAAATTTTTTTCAGGAAAATTGTAACCTCACTGTATTACAGCAAAGTGGTTACAAAAGAAGAAAAAGGAAAAGAGAAAGAAAATTCTGTCACTATAGCAGATGGGGTGATAAGGCAGAAAGTAATTCAATGATTCACCCATAGTTGCATGGGAAATCTCTAGCAGGAAGGAACAGATGACAGATTCTGCCCATCCCATTACCTAACCCATAAAACTGTCTATCTTCCCTGTTTTGCACTTCTGCTGATGGAAAAGTGAGGTAAGTAAGGGAACTGAGCAGACTTTTGCAGAAAACTGTACCCTCTTTTTGTGGAGGACAAAGAATACCTAGCAGATGGTTCAGTAATACTAATATGATTCACAGTTGGGCAGAAAAATTGCTTGCTAAATTTGCCTCACCATCAGCGTTTCTGAATCGTAAATCAAGACAGTTGGTGCTGCTGTAAAAGCAAGAGATCCATTAATGGCAAAACCCAAAGAGAGCTGGTTATACTCATAAACTAGAATACTAACACTGCTTCAGACATGCACGAAAAGTGAATGCACCAGGCCAGTGTTACTGTGGGGAAAGCCAGATTTTGATAAACCCAAGCCATCTGGTGACATAAGGAAATGCAATTACCATTCTATTATGACCTTATAAACAAAAGAAATGTTCTGATTTGGGGAGTGTAAATTAACATAATATGGAGGTAATATTACAAATTACATAAACTTGCTAAAGCTTAGAGCTCTTTAGGAAGTATATTTTTCATGCAGCTGTGGCCATTTCAAATGTGTTATGTTCACTAATCAACACTTTAGGTGTTGTTTCTCAGAACTAAAACTCTTACTTCCCTCCAAATATGGAATGTTAATGTGAGTTTTTTCTAAAAGAAATATATACATGCACATATATGCGTACTATATATACATCATATTTTCTCTTTTACTTTAGCAAGTCACAGGCAATATCAGAGATTTCCTATCTATTTGGAAGGGTAATACTTGTATGCTTTGCATCACATTTTTCACAAATCAAGATTACATTTTAACTTAAGCCTAGTACCAAAGATAATCTGTGCACCTGTATGTTATGTTCAAAGTAAAAGGCATTCCCAAGACCTAGGGTTATCAAGAAAGAGGTGCAGCAGCAAGTCAGAGCTTGGAAAAGTAACACTTGCTCAGGTAAAGAAGTTTTCTTGGTCCCTGGCTGACTCTGTACCTCTCGATGCATTGTACAAATACCTTTGATCAAGGAATGCTGTGCATAAAAAGCAAACCAGTTCTCCTCAAAGCTGAAGTATATCTGGCAGAGCTTACTAATCAGGCATCCACCCACATTAAAGCATCTGTGAGGCTCCATCCCATATTGCCCATGGAGACATTACAGTCATGCTGGAGTGGTATTATATCTGAGTTAAAAAGCTTTGCTGGCCCTGCTGGCTCTGCTCAGGGCCACTTCAAATATTTCTGTAACTATGGCACAATTAATTCATAATTCACCTACAGATAAATGTAAGTTAGCTGTACAAAATCATGGAGAATTGCTAAAATTTAGAAGGAAACAGCAAATACTGAGGTAAATTTGCTAAAATTGGCAAATAAAAAGCAGCTCTCTTTTACTGATGATATGATTCAGCAATATCTTCCCACACAGAACATGTACTCAAATTCACCACATTATACTCCTGAATTGATAGGCCTGAATTCATCCCACCTAAGCACAAACACTCAACTAAGACAGTGGTCTAGAAGCACAGTCTTCCTCTGACATTATCGGTGAGAAGACATGTGTCTCCAAGAGGCAATCAACCCACCTGGGATCTGAGGAAGGTCTGTACAACACACAAACAAAGCAAGAGAAATGTACAATCCTGCAGAATTTACAATCTACCTAGGCAACTAACAAATATGGGAAAGGATAATGAAAGGGTGAAGCAAATTAGCCAACAGCACACAGTAGCTCACAAATGAAGCTAGAACTACAGTTCCTCTCTTGAATCCTAATTCAATGCCACAGGCAACATTATCTTAAACAAAGGCAACAGAAAAAACAATTGTCTGTGTTACAATCAGAGACAAAACAAGACCCAAAGGTTCAATTTTATTATTTAGTTGTTGACAGTTATTTGAATCTTCACCCTTCTCATATTCTATCTTATATATAATACACTTAGCTAGTATTGCCTCTGAAGAAACCTTTTACCTTCAGTAGGAAATCATTAGCCAGTCTTTGGCAGCAGTTATGCACTGTTACCTTTTTGTTAACAAACAATCATTGTTATCGTTGTTTTAAGCAATATTTTGGTCAAAACATTTCCGATGTTTTCTACCACTGACAACAGACTTACAAGAAAAATATTGAGGGTCTGTTTTGAGTAACATCTGAGTAAAGCATAAATATTGAAACCCATATAGAATTAGCAATAATGGAATTATTTCTAGAAACCAATGCTACATTACTGAAACCTAATATATTCTTAAAACTGTCCTAAGAAAATGGTGCTATTTTTATAAATATAAATTTACCAAAGTCTTCTCTCCTGAATAATATTGTATTTTGCTCTCAGTTCTCACGTATCTTAGTTTTTACCGACACATTCAATGAGACTTACCTTATGCCTCTTACACATTTATCTGGAAGTTTCTCATCAGCTTGCCGTTAGACCTTACCAGTCATGGGCTGCAATTTCTTTTATTACCTAGCTCTCTCCTTTATTCCTATGGGACAGTCCAATTGTTCGTTCATCCTAAGTTTTGCACAGTAATTCTTGCATGACTAGCTGCTTAGAAAATCTAGAAGGTTTTTTCCTTTCTATGATTTGTTTCAAATTTTATTAATTTATTCTTCACAAAAGAATACTTTGAGTGCAGAGTACTAAATCCTTAACACTGCTGATCTACTGAAGTGAAATCTGACTTTAGACATTTGGGATACAACAAAGGAGCAATGACTGAAGCCAAAATACCTTCAGATATTTGTTTTTCATTCTCAGATTATTACACAATGGAAGGAAACAACTACAGTTGTTTGTGTTTTGGTTTTTTTGTGTTTTTTTTTTAAATTTGGAATACAAATAAATTACAAAGAAAGATATTCAACACTTGTCCAGAAACCAAGTTGTTTGAGAAACCAGCTATTCAGATAATATTTCTCAGCCTGCCTTTCTTAGTGCTGGTTATATTCAGCTTCTAGGAGTGTCTGGTGTAATTCACTCCCTGCCTGAACCATTTGAAGAGAACCACTGATTGACTATGAAGAAAATCTTGCATAATCAGATAATGCAGAACTCCAAGAAATCCAGTCAAGATTTTCAGTCAATCAAGTAAACAGCTTGTTTGCAAAGTATCTTATTAACAGCAGCCAGCATAATAGAAATAAGGTTTTATTCTTTTTTTTTTTTGCTTCCACGGTTTAGAGTCAGCTATAATTTAACTTTCTATAAGTCTATAGACCTCTGGGTGATACAGACAGGTGCAGTTTCATTCACTTTACAAATACGTTATGCAGGTCTACAGAGATGAGGAACTGGTCTTATGCTAATGGAAAATTAATGTTAAACTAAGAAAAAATTAACATTTTAGTCTCTCCTGTTTCTAAATGACTTACAGAGAAAAAGAAAACACTGAGACAAAATAGCTTCTCTGAACTGTTTTATAACTATGAAATAAAAGCATATAAATGATAAAATTTGCTTATACTTTGAATGACCATCTCTACAGTACTTTTCAATTTTGCTTGGTGTTTATAAAATGTAAATCTGTATATCATTTTATGAAATTCTGGTAAATTATCCACTGTATACATTTAAATCTGAGATGCTTTAGTAAATGTCAGTCTAGAAACAGATAAAAAAAATCTGTTATTCATGTATAATCTTCTGCATAAGTATAGCTTGTTAAAAGCTGCCTTAGGTTACAGTTTTTATAAGCGTACTGATTCTAATCTGGAATTAATCAAGTAAATAAATAAATTTACCAAATGGCAAATAATGCTCTGTGTGCATTTAACTTGTAAATACATCTGTAAAATATTTTATTAACAGTAGGTGGCAACCTTTGAAAATTGGACTGCATGGTTTTACTTCTAAATATACAAATGCAAATTATTTCAAGAATGATTTTATAAGCAGAAGGTGGTTGATCTGAGTATCTGCTTATTGAGAAGATTTACAAAAACCTCTAAATGCTGTGCTTTTATAGGGGAAGTCTGCATTAACTATGGAAATCATAATTTGTTTAAGAGTCTAACAAATACTGTTTTGTGGTGCTTTTCAAATAATGAATGTTTGATTAATATTAAAGACATCATTTGAGAAGCAAATTAAATTTGGTTAACTTCTCCAGTATAGCATTCTAACTTTATAACTGCAAATAGTCCATTTGCTGTTCTCCAAATGCAATGAGATTCATTGTTCCACTGTACTGCAAATACCTTGAAAACTGTTCTTTGGTGGCTGTCAAGAGGTAAGTATGCTGCCTATGAAAATGTGGGCTTGATAAAATTCACATCTGATGTATTCCCCAGTTCCTGACCCACAGCATCCCTGCCATTTAAGTCCTTTCTCTATCAGAGAAAATAGCCATCGAAATATCCAGAAGTCAGAGATTGCTAGATTGATTTTTGCTGCTTCCTGGTTTGCAGTTCAGAATGCATAATTTCCCAAGTGACTGGCTAAGACATCCTATACTACTTACACCTTGTATCTTACGCCTATCCAACAATGCATTCTTTTACGTTAGGACAATGTGTCTTTACAGATAAATATCATCAGATTCACCAGCTGTTCTTCTTTAAGTACATTTTTATTAGCTGTCAGAGGGAAAGACAAATTTGTTGGGAGGGCAAAGTAAAAATTGCTGCACAGAAATGTATTTAAGCATCATACTAAAACAAAACAGACATTCCTTTTTCATTTCAAATTGCTTTGCTTTTTATGAAATTTTGCTCAGGTATTCATTCATTCTATACAGTACAGTATGGCTCACTTTTTCCCTCATTTTCACTGCACCAGAATTTACCCCAAATGTATTACAGAGTTCTCTTATACACTTTATAAAAGGAATTCCACAATTTACAAAACCAGCCCTGATATTCTGAGAAACAGTGCCTTCAAAGAGAATTTCTGTAGCAAGTCATTGCCACTTCAAATAATACAGACATGCCTAGACAATGATGTAATTATCTGGTAACTTCCTTTACTATGGTATTTTAATTTATTAAATATATATATTAATATATATCTGATATATATTAAGCATATATGTATGCTTATATATCCAATAGGTCTAGTTTACACCCAGGTACCTAAGCACAACTTAGTATACTGAGAAAAACAGCAGTGATTTGTCTGAAGCTAGGCCAGATGCGGCATTTTATGGCTATTGCTCTGTGGATGTTGATCTTGTCTCTCCTAAAGTTAGTCATTAAAGTAAGCCATACTGTTGTGTAGATAATAATAGTGATTATATTTTTGGCTCACCAGGACACCTCTGTTCACTGCACCGTCTAACTTCCTCTCCAGTTCCTTCACATTGTTGCCCAGTCACGGCAGCACCCTGACAGATCCTTATCCGCCTCTCCCAGCCACCGTCGCAGGATTTGGAACAGCCACTCCAGTGGCCCCACTGGTTCCACTGGCCATTTGCTGTTTGGAAAAATAGCGTTAGGGTGGTGACACAATGACAGTCATAAAGGAGGATATATATAGGTTATTCTTCACCTGCATAAGAGAAGAAAGCCTCTCAAATATGACTAACGGTGACAGAAGTAGTAGATCTAGGCACATGGAAGATGGGGAAGTCTCTACTTGGCTCCTAAATAAGGGATTGGGATTGTTGTCTAAATGACTTGCATCTTAAGATAAAATAAAAAGAATTGCTGCACATTAACATTCACGCAAGAATGCAAAACCGATGTTGTCCCTTTTGTTTGTTTGTTTTCTTACATACTTACATAGTGCTGTTGTATGGTAACAATATACATTACAACATGCTTAAGAACCCTTTAAAAACTAAATAAAAACATTTTTGCCTATATTTTAGGAGCTTGGATTTTATATGCTTTGAAAGCACAAATGAGGCTTAGAATAAATGTAGTTTACCCACCCTGGAAGGCTGCTTTTGTAGTGCCAGAGGATCAGCGTAAAAGGGAATCAGGTCATACATGTTCACTTTCTAGGTTCATGAAACACTTTATCCAGTTCTTTAGGCCTCAAACATATCTTTCTAAAGCCGGTGAATGTCCTTTAGACAGTGATAAAACTGGAAAGCTGATATGCAGCCCACCACACAGTCTTTCCGAACATATTCTTCAGCTTTGTATCTTATCAAATACAGGAAAGCCAGGCCCCAGGCCTCCCTCTGGAGATGGCTGCTGCGCCCCTCCGCAGCGCGCTGAGGCCTGTGGCAGCCCCCGCGCCGGCCGCTGTGCCCCCGGCTCCCGCCCTGGGGCTCCCGGCCCGGAGCCAGGCTGCCCGGCCCGGCCCTCGGCAGGAGGGGCAGCACGGCTGCTCCCCGCGCCCTCGGTACTCACCCGTGCACTCGGGGTTGTAGCACTCCCGGCTTTCAGCCCAGGGCCCTCGGCACTCGGAGCCGCCGTGGGCCGCTGCTGTGCACTGCCGGCTCCGCTGCTGGGTGCCATTGGAACAGGTCACCGAGCAATGGCTCCACGAGCTCCACTCCTGCCACTGTCCGTCCACTGCCGCGGCAGGCACATAAGAGATGGACACAGTAGAGTTACCACCTGAGAGAGGCAGGGCCTCGCAGCTGCACCCTAAGCTAAGGGGCTTCAGCGCGGACTTGAACGCAGCCCCTTGGACTGGGCCTGGCCTAAAGACAGTTGATTTCTTACAGCAATCAAATACAGAAACCGCCATTATGTGCTAATTAAATTTAAAATGGTTTTCCTTTTTGTTGAAGTAAAGAACATTTCATCTCTTCTAATTGTATGCTGACACAGCAAAGGCTAAATTTTGATTTTGCTCATGTACAGTTTGAAAGGCCTTACTAAATACAAGGCCTTATTAAAAAGGCCGGTCTTGCCTTTTTAGGCAAAATGGGGCCAATCTTGCATGTTGTAAACCCTGAGCCCTTCAAAAGGGTTTTATTACAGCTGCAGCACTCAGATGGGCCAGTTTACAAGATTATTGGGTCCTGACTGTGAAATCAGGTCTCTTTAGTTGAATAGGAAAAGGAAAACAGGAGTTACCACTTTGCCTCACATACAGTGTCTGTTCTCTATAGTTGCAATATTGATATACTTTTATCATTCATGCTTCCTGTCAGGTAAATGACCCCAGTTGTTCAACATTCTGTTGAGATAAAATGTTGGAGGGCAGAAACGTCCTGCCTTCCTCCTCATCTCTGCTTCTGTAATTATGCATATTGCATAATCTTTCTGAATTTGTCAAGCTGAACTTTTAAACAATATGGATATGGTGACCGGTTCTGTATTTAGTATTTTGTACTATCCCACACACTCGAGTTTGGATGCAGATTCCCATGAGTAAAGGTTTAGGACTGTGATTTTTAATTTCGTACATCAGAAAGCTTCTTGAGGTAAATGAAAACATTAAAAACCAAAACATAAAAAATACAAACCAATTAAGTTCCCATACAATTGAAAAATATATGGTCTATAATAGATGATAGGACTAGACAGTAATTTTGAAAACAACTAAGCATTATGAAATGTGTTATTACTGGTTGTGCTAATTCAGTATCCTGCATTCATACAGACCAGCAATCATCAGTTTGTCATTGCACCTGCATTACACCCAATACAAACTTCGGTAAATTTTAGGTTGTAATACAATTTTGATTAATACTTGTCCTTGAAAACCTAGTTTTATAACTACCTTGCTCTGAAAGCACCATTACTGAAAACAAGTAACTTCACTTGGTGCACTTGCCAACCCCTGATTTCACGATTCTAAAGGAGGGCTGGAATAGCAGCTTCCTGAGTTGATGGTTTTAATAATTAAAATAGGAAGCAGAATCTTTAAGTTAGTGATTTAACATACTGTGTCTGTATGGGTGCAACACCATTCAGTGAAAGAGAGGTGAACTATTTTACTGTTGTCTGACAGTAACCACAGAACATTTCTAACAGTTCAAAGATGCAATCCCTATTATCTCTAATGCCCAGGATCTCAGCAACCAGTGAACGAAAGGAAGGGAGGATTTGAGGGTTTTTTCCTAAAATTCTATATTAAATATTCGATGTAATGCCTGGTTGTGAACCACTTCTCAATGCAGATGCCTCTCAAGCTATGATGCTGTGCCCTGATAATTTATTCTGCAGAAAATGGAAATCTTTCCAAACATGGAAGCTAGTGGTACTCATTAATCATAAAAGATCTATGTGAAGAGGAAAACATTATGGAAATTACTTTTCAATGCACCCTCTTCAGTCTTATTCATTGCTATATAGTATTATTTAGGGTAGGAAAGATCGAATCAATTATTATAGTGTCTTTGGAGAAAACTCATTTTGTGGCTTCTCATTTATATTTCATCCATCTCCCTTTATCTTTAGGAGAAATAGCATGTGAGTTTTCTATTTCAGAAATATCATTAAGAGACTAAAGAATTCAACATGAAGATTCTCTTATAAAATTGAACATTCAAATTACAGCAAATCTTAACATTCAGCAGATTCAGATTGTTACTTTTAAAAGTAACTAGCATATAACTTCCTCTGGTGAAAGTAATTTAGGTACAAATGACTGCTCAAAATCCAGAAGACTCAAATAACTGCTTATTTTGACAGATTAGCTGTAATAACTTTTGTGGTTTTTTGCAATACTGAAGTGAACCGAATGCATTAATTTCTTCTCTGCTGTTTTTATTTGGCATGTCTCTTGTCAACTCTGCTTCATGCTCATAGATCATGTTAATTACCTTTGTCTAGGCACATGTAAAAGTGCACAGCTGCCAACTTGGCCAAAAACTGGATTAATCCAAATTTTTTGCAGCTGCATTCAGCACTAAAACTTTTCCACAAATTTGTCCTAAAGTTGGAGTATGCTTTGCTGATCAGAAGAAAAGCGAAGTTGTTTCACATAATTCTGAGAAATTTAGTTTAAATTCTGTGAGGCATAAAGTTCCATTTTTCCCTTCATCTCTGTTTTCAAATCATCAAACAACCATTTCCTAATTAAATGTCCATCAACCCTTTCCAGGAAGAGCTCTGGTCACAAAGAATCTATTTGCAGCACTGTTGTGAACTGCGGATATTCAACAAGCCCACTGCAAGGGTAACCTTCACACTGTCAGACAGAGCTCATGAAAGAAACTTCTCACATTACAGCTACCTGACAATGATTCTATGATTTTATGATTCTATGATTATTATGTATATAACCTTCTTTATGGTTATTGAACTTATGGCAATACTTAGGTATTATATACATATATACACACATATATGTATGTGTATACATACACACATACATATATATATATATATGTAAGCATATTGAAAATTTTCATCAAAGTTAATCATAACCTATGGACAAAAAATTTAAAATACATTTTGAAAGAATAATTTCTTTTTTCAGTTAGCTTCAGTTTCAGTGGATGAAAGTTTTACCATGAAGCCCACACATTGTTTACTTGGTTAGGGATATTTTTTTGAAAGTAGCTTAGCAACTGATGCCCAGAAATGAAGAACTTAAAATCCTTACCATAAGGGCTTAACTGGGATTTAAATAATGCCCTAGTTTGTGTCAGCCTTTCTCTCTGCACACATGTAGATAATAACTATTTTGAATAAATTAATAACAAAATTTTATGGTTTCCTAAATATGTTTGTTGTATGTTTAATAAATAATATACATTGAACCTCAAAGCAAATATTTCAGATATAAAAAAAATTTTAGATATGGTGGACAGAAACTGTGTGACCTTTGAACTCTTTAAGCCATACTCAGAAGGTTTGCCTTTTGGTTCTCCAAGACCCATCCTGAATCAAGATTTCATATACACCACACCATGCCCTACAGAAAGAGTATCTTGAAGAAACTAAGAATTGTCTGCTATATCCTTTAATCACTACAGTCAGAATTATGAAAAATATTAACCCATCTACTCATTTTGCATAACTATTTTCTTGTGGAAAGAGAAACTAAATAAATCACAACAACCCACATCAAATGCACTGTAACAAAGCAGAGAGTTGCTAGATGAGCTCACCAGGGCAGAGTGCAATATTGCAAGGTTTATGTTGTGTTTCAGGTCCATCACATGATCTTCCCCCATACTGGGGAGGTATACATGACCTTGTCCTAGTTCTTTGGCCTCGACCACATGTGAATGAACACAAACTCCAAGGCGACCATTCCTCCCAAACGCCATGTACTGCAATAAACCAAACAGATTTTAACCAGAAACAGACACACAAGTAACAGAAGGATCTCAAATAAACAAGATCAATATTTTAGATGGGAATTATTTTGCCAATTTCAAGGAAATCAGTACAATCTTTAGCTTTGGCAAATAAATCCTTTATAAAGTGTAGTCCATTTAGATTTTAAAAGTATATTTTATCTAAAGCATATTTAACTTTGAACCATTTTATCTAATTTTTAAACTAATCTTACTACCAAATTTTCTTTTCTTTCTTTCTTTTAAGAAGGTTGGCTTCCCTTTTCAAAAGTTAGTTATGCTATCTTTGGTGCCTGACTTGACACATTTTTAAAAGCCCTGATTTTCAGGAGAGTAGTCTTTGTAAAAATCAGGCGTATACTTTATGTATCAAAGCAACTCTAAAAATTTGAAGCAATCTAAATTAAGCTTCCTTTTGAAAATATAGAAATAAATGCAATAATTTCTTACTGTGTCACCATCATAAATTGGGGCTGTTATCTTACAGTTGTTTCACTTGTTTAAATTATGGTGGAAACATGGCATCATATGTCCTTGATTATCTTCCTCAAAAATTCCAAGTCCACATAAACAAGAGTTTTGCACTATTTCCTTACATGAACATATTAAGTGATTTAACATACACAGTAATACATGCATCGCTATCTTAAAAGAAGTGTTCACTCAAACTTCAAACAGCTTCAGAGTACACAATAAATTACAAACACGTAAGTATTTTTATATTCAAGTATTGTGTAAAATTAATATGAAGAATCATAGAAGATGCACCTTTCTCTGCCTTATTTTTTTTCCACTGTAGGAGAAACTAATATACAATATCCATATGAGCTTATATACCATATGCATTCCCTTTTCAGAAGGAACTAGAGTTAAATTTTCAGAAAGTTCTCTAATATAATTATAGGTAAACAGATACTGGTAAGACAATTCCATAGGTGCATTGGTAAAACAGTTCTTTATAAAAATAGTGAAAAATAATGCAATACAAACTTTAGTTATTTTTCATCTGCTTGAATAAAAGCAGTTGCACAGGATTAAATTATTAATGCAGTGATGAGACCTATAGCGATTCTAGGCATTTAAGAAGAAGCCAGAGACAGTACCTAGACGGAGCATCACACTTGGTATCACATAACTGTGTGTTTCTGCAACCCTGTCTGTTTGAAGGGTGTCTGGAGGGTGAAATAGTGTATAACATCTCAGTGTATCATTGGTAATGATTCACAACATTACAGAAGAAATAGATTTTCTGGTTTGTCCTCACTTTATTTCATTGCCGTGAAAGAACTTCTCATATATAGGTTTCCTTCACCCTGAAGGCACATATCACCTGCCCAGTTTCTACAAATAAAACTCTTTTCTTGTAGGGATCAGAATAACATTTCCTGAGGTGAAGTTCAGTTGCAAGGGTGCGGAAGGGCATTCGGCTCCCTGGCATATTATCTCAAAATCATCAGTAAGATCAAGGGGAATTCCGCATGTAGGTAAGTTCTATTGCATTTCATTAAAAATAAGAAAAATCGTCATTTTAGATGTTGTGTTGAGGTAAAAAGTTTGTTAGCTACCTTCTGAGAATTGTACCTGACAGACAATTTCAAGCTTCATTCAGAGAAGATTGTAACCCACTAGATAACAGCTCAATTGATGAAAGGTTTTTAGTTGGTCATGTACAAGTGGACAAAAAGCACAATAATTATTCCATAGTCCTACATTGCTAACTTTATTAAAATTATCTTATTCTTAACATCACATCAATCTACATTATATTAGAAAAAATGATTAATGTTAAAGTGACAGGTTATAGTCTAGTTATTTTAGAAATCTTGATTAACTGTGACATTTTGCAAAACTAGGAAACCTAACTCTTCTAAAACTAGTAAATTCATGGCTATATCTGCATATAATCCCTTACATTTCATTTTTTCTCAACAGGTACTGTACTTAGACAGCTACTCTGATCCAGCAATATGATCTGAAGATTTTTTTCTCATTGGCAAAGTATTAGCTTATGAATCCAGACATATCTCTAATACTCCACGTTTTTTATCATGTGAGAAAAATTAATGAAAAATTGATTTGTCAGATCAGATTCCAAACAGTAGTCAGTAATAACAACAATATAATTTCATCTCCTGATACCACAATCATTGATTAAGATGCTCAGGTGCAACAAGAAGTACTTCAAAAAACATAAAAGATAGCAAAAAAAAAATCCAAATTAGAAAAATATTACTCTGTAAATAATAATAAATTCAAAAGATCTTGACACTATGTAGACACAGGTTTTTCAGGGTCAAGACATTTTGAATTTTTGTTTACATCTATTGTTTAATGTGGAATTTTGATTTGATGCTGTCAAAACCTTATGCTAGTTGTCTTCATTTAAAAATGACAAAAATGTGCTGAGGGGCTCTTTAAAGAAGCTGTCTTGAAACAAAAGTTTGTATATCTCTTTGGGCAAGAGTGACTGCATGTTAGGAGCAGCACAGAATAATTCTTCTGTGATACCTGAACAGAAGCCAAAACAAAATGTTTCACTTTGGGTGGACTCAAACTTACAGCAGCCCTCTATCTGTTTGTGGTTTAAAGTAAGCTCATTAAGTAAAAATTTCACATTACCTTCTTGTATGTATAGACTTGTATAGCTGAAACTAGTAGATAACTAATACAGTCAAGGATGGAAAAGGCATAACACTAAGAAAACAACCAATGTCAGCAAACAAAATATAAAGGAGAATTAATCTATTCAATGCATTACAGTGGTATCTACATTATCCAGATAAGCTTTAAAAGAACATCTTAATTTAAAAATTCTTACCTTTGAATATTTTTTGTAATATTTCATTAAGATTTTCTTTTTTTAATACCATTTTCTAAATGCAAAAAACCCTACAACATCTGATGAATTATAGCCAGATGAGCTATGCCAAATTAGACCAGATGGAGAGCTGGCCCACCAAGGAGTTACTGTTTTCTATAACACAGTTTCAGATATAAGATTCATTATTTGGGACAAAAATATTCAGAGTATTGCCAACTTATCTGTCAAAAACATTGCTAGCAGAACGAGTTTGCATTACTGCAGAGCATCTTTCCTTTCTCTCTGCCACTCTGTGAACCTAGTCATGTTGAAGTGAACACCCACAGTGTTCACCATACACAACTGCTGTGAAGTGGGAGGAGGTGTGAGGCCATGCTGGCCTTCATCCTACAAGCACATTTTTATTGGGGTTTAAATGCTTTTGATTTGTTCAGCTTTAAACTGAACAGATATTGAAAAGCTATCATGGCCATTGATGTTTCATTGTAAGTGGTACTGGCCCGGTACTCTTTAATATCTTCATCAATGACGTAGTGAGATCAAGCGCACCCTCAGAAAGTTTGCAGGTGACAGCAAGCTGAGTGGTGCAGTTGACACACCTGAGGAATGGGATGCCATCCAGAGGGACCTTGACAAGCTCAAGAAGTGGGCCTGTGTGAACCTCATGAGGTTTAACAAGGCCAAGTGCAAGGTCCTGCACATGGATCAGGGCAGTCCCCAGTATCAATACAGACTGGGGGATGAAGGGATTGAGAGCAGCCCTGTGGAGAAGGACTTGGGGGTACTGGTGAATGAAAATCTGGACATGAGCTGGCAATGTGTGCTCACAGCCCAGAGAGACAACCATATCCTGGGCTGCATCAACAGAAGCGTGACCAGCAGTTTGAAGGAGGTGATTCTGCCCTTTGCTCTACCAGCAGTTTGAGGGAGGTGATTCTGCCCTTTTCTCTGCTCTTGTAAGACTCCATCTGGAGTACTCCATCCAGCTCTGAAGTCCTCAGCACAGAAAAGACATGAACCTGTTGAAGTGGGTCTAGAGGAGGACCACAAAAATGGTCAGAGGGATGGAACACCCATCCTATGAAAGAAGGCTGAGGCAGCTGGGGTTGTTCAGCCTGGAAAAGAGAAGGCTCTGGGGACACCTTATTGTAGCCTTTCAGTACTTAAAGAGGGCTTAAAAGAAAGACGGGGACATACTTTTTAGCAGAGCCTGTTGTGACAGGACAAGGAGTAATGGTTTTAAACTAAGAGAGGGCAGATTCAGACTAGTTGTAAGAAAGAAATTTTTTACAATGAGGATAGTGAAACACTGGAAAAGGTTGCACATAGAGGTGGTAGATGCCCCATCTCTGGAAGCATTCAAGGTCAGATTGGACGGGGCTCTGAGCAACCTAATCTAGTAAAGATGTCCCGGCTTACTGCAGGGGAGGTGGGTCCCTTCCAACTCAAAATATTCCATGGTTATACGATTGCATGATATCATAGTTTAATATGGGTGAATAACTACATCTAAGCAGATGCTGCATTAAAGAAATTTTTTAAATTAAATTTGAATATATGTATGCACAAATTTAAACTCACTTAAGTGCTATAGTTTCCTTTAATGTAGTTTAAATTGTCCAGTCAAAAATCTTTCTTAAATTCGTAATATGTAAATGCAGCAAATCTTCTGACAGCTGCCCTCTAACCTTCAAGTTTAAGCCATACAGCTACTCCTGCCATGTCTCTTTCTAATTACAGACCTAAGTTTTCCTTACAGTTATTTTTTTTCCTTTCAAGTGAAAGCCTGAACTTTCAGAGGATAGATGACTAACAATAAACCTACAGGAATTAAAAAAGATAGGGCTAATTTCTTTGTAACATTTTTGTTAGTGTGCGGTGCAGGCAGAGAATGTATCAAGATGTGCAACAATTCAGCGATACAGCCAAACTTCATTGATATGAGCTCTGAGAAAATAAAAGGAGATAAGCAGTCTTAGCATATCACACAGGCGAAGATATAGTTTTTAAGTATACAAATGGTTGACATCGTTTAGGGTATTCTTCCTCCTGCCATATCTTGTTTTATCCATAAGCCTGAAAATGCAGAGCTTGAGCTAAATTTTTGAAGAAGTTGTTGAAGGCAAGGGAGAAGGACAAATAGAAAATAACGATGAACTTCTAGTTGTTAGAAGTCATCCACTAAGCTGAAACGAATCAGTGGCACTGCAGTCCTGAATCCTGAGATAGCCTACTATGCTAGACTTTTCTATAAGACTCTCGATTCCAAGGCAGACTGAATTTACGTAATGGGCTCCCATCCTTGAAAGAGTACTTGTCTGGAACAAATATATATAAACAAACAATTATGTAAAAAATGGTTCCTACATGATTTACTTGAATTATTAGGTGTACTACTTTGAAATGTAAGGTTTTATTTCAATACTAATACATATATATAATGAAGAAGCTGGTGAGTCCCATTCTCAATATTTTCCAGGACAGTGAGATCACAAAGAGACGTATTCCCTAACTTCCCAGTGAGTATCTTGAACACTAAAGGGAGTATATGAAGGCAAGTTGATGAAAATAACTCTGGAAGCCTTGCATTAGTATTTGCAAGTTTAACAGATTCCTTTGAAGCCTGTGGATAGATGCTTGAGGTATAGTCCAGTAGGCCGTTCTGCATACTTTTTTTATTTTAAAGGGGCAACCTTTTGATTAGGAAATACTATTTCAGCTCTCCGAATGCTCCCTGCTCCCTTTTACTAATCATGCAAACATGTAATGAATATGCCCAGTAGATTTTTTATTTGTAGGTTACAAGGAGAGACCAGTGTTACATGTTTGTATGTTTGTTGCTTCTAGTTTATACTCTATGGTGTAAAATCTTGCTGTATTATCAGAGTCCAGAAGCTGCATGGAATGAGTGGTACAGGTCTGGGTACACAGGCCAGATCCCAGCTACATATGCAAACATTTAGATTGTTTTGTCAACTGTGTGGTTTAATTATGCTGGTATACAAACTATGTATTTTCTTATGCATGGACCAGGGATAATCCTGAACTATGCAGCTCTCTGATATGGGATATAGAATATAATGAAGAGAGAGGATACTTAGGCTAATAGTTAAAGGGTTTTTTGAAAAATTAATGGAGCTGTGGCTAAGAAAAGCACATTTCTAAACTGTTAATCCTTGCATACGGCCATACAGTAGTGGCCTTGTAGCCAGACAGAGACCAACATAAATTAATAAGTTTATTGTAATTATGTGCAACAACAGGCAAGATTAAGTCCAGAAGACTAATTATTTAGGAAAGGTAATTCAAGATACATGAAGATTATCAGAATCAGCTGTGCTGATCTGCAAAGGAAAATACCTTGGCAGTATCACTGTTAGCCAGTGAGAACATTGCTCATACTGGGTAGTTGGAATAAAAAAAGCTGTACCCTGAAGCGGGAGCTCATGTGTTAGAAAAGAGCTCCTTTGTGACCTGAGAAATATGGAGCAATCTTTTTGTGTGAGCATTGTTTAGAAGTTTGCTAGACAATGTGATTTTTAAGAATTAACTTTTTTCAAGTTTACTTTGACAGAAAATTAATTACCTTCACTTCTGCATTACATAGATTTTTTGGGGGGGTTTATATGAAAATTTTCTTTCTGTACTGGAGAGAATGAAGATAAATTTATGTAAAATCAGATTATTTAAATGCCTTTCCTTTACTTAGGCAATACTAAATGAGCAAGAAAGCAGGTAGAACTGCATTTTATTGTGAGTGCTGGACTGCGTGTTTTTGTGTTCATATCTCATGCAGTTCCAAACAAATCTTTAAATCTATCTTTGATTGTTTGGAATGTTTGTTCTTTTCTTTTATAGTTTGCTTTTTTCACTTATTTTTGTACTTTCAAGTTAAGAGTTCTTTTGCAATATATCCCACCTCTAGCAGGCTCTAAGCTAGCCTTTTTAGAAATAGTTGCCGTTTTTGTGCATAAACACTTCAAATTATCAAATCCAGCCTTGTCTGGGGGTTTCTACCCTAAAATATTAGAATATCCCATGTGAACTGCTTACTTAAAGCACAGCTGTGAAGCATTAAGTGCTGAGAGCAGTTCTTATTACTGTGACTGTTTATCTAGATACAGTCTTTTAAGTTGCTTTTGATTACAGAGGTTCCCTAAATGCTTATAATGGTGAGACACAAACTCAAATGGGATCACATATGCACTTCCCATTGGATATTTTCAATACACAGTAACAATGTGAGAGTTTGATTCTATATGCTACTACTCATTGAGATAAAGTCCAAGGGATTCTCTGTGCATGACAGTTTAGTTTACTTCAGAAATGGAGTGCACTTCCCCAGAAGCTGAAGATGGCTCTCCACCCTCTTGAGATCAAATGTTACAAAGACCTGAGGAATTTATGCATCTGAAGGCAGGCATACAATTTTTTTGTGTGTTTCAGCCACAGCAGAGAAAAGTGAATATAGTCATAGGCCATATGCCTTCCCTTTTGTTTTCCATCCCAGATTAATCATGTCCACAGGTAGAGTCTAAATAAACGAGATATGCCCTTTCAGCAACTAACCTGAACATGTCTGTCTCTCGTCCTTAGTGTATAACTACTGCTGAACTCCAACTATGTCCAGATCTCTGAGACAAAAGGAGTAGGAAAACTGTGATGCAAGATACCGATGACCTTTACCTTGTGTCAGATGTAAGAGAGTTACTTTTTGTCTGATCTTTTTTCCTTTGATGGGTAGCTGTTGCCCTTTCTTGCCAGAACATTGTAAAGAAAAGTCCATTAAGACATTACTGATCAGAGAACATTATTCTTCTGGCCCATCGCCTAGAAGACAGTACTCTAAATGGCAAAACAATTTGATGGCAGCGTCTAATAGTATGTTAACTTAACCCACCCTGTTAATCAGTCTCTGCTTCTTAATGTATTGGTGATCTGGATTTCTTCCCTAGTTTGTATTTGGTGCTCACGATATACCTTCTCTTTTCTGAGTGAAAATCAGAGAATATAGACTTTTTTAAAAAATCTGAACCTGTTAGAAAAAAGGCACTCTTGTTCCATATCTTGACTGTCCTGAAAGTAAAAATAACAATCCACATGACAAATTTTTTTCACAGCTGAATAGAATTACAGTTCTCTGCTCTACTTGAAAGGTCCTTATGAAATTAATGGTAATAATAATAATAATAATAATTATAATAATATAATTTCAAATTCTTATCATTATACAGTTCAAAAACAATTTTATTTATCGGCTGCTAACACTACCTGGACAGAGGGCAGTGTTATTGCAAACCCTTGATTCTCTTAAAGGGCCGCTGCAGTGTGTCCCGTAAGGTGATACACAAGTTCTGGTTCGCACCTGCGACCCTTGACCACAAGTAACTGAACACGTACTCCACTGGGCCCACTCTTCAACACCAGATTCACCTGTATTCAAGACAACAAACAAACACGAATATAGACATAAGTATTAATGAGACTTTTTTTTTGGTGCTGAAGCTCATCATTGTCTGCTCTTACAAATCAAAGAAAAAAGTGCCACAAAAAAATAAAGATTTGAAAGTTCATGGAGTAAAGCAGCTGTGAAAATGTGCAATGAATAGAAAAGAAAGACACCTACAATGCTGCAGTCACATAATTCCTGTCATAGGGAAACACTCTGATTGCTTAGCGTCATTTACAACCTTATGAGAACTACTGCCCTTCACCAGTTTGGAAACACCACTGCCCTCAGGATGCTAAAAGAACATAGACAACTCTTTTTATATAATACCAAAGGATACATCTTTGATATTTATACTTATCACTCTAGAGTGAAAGCTAAGTAATAGTTTAAGGAACTCTACCAGTAAGGGAATTCTGATTAAAAAAAGAAAAACACCCAAACCAGCCCTCCAGTTTCTTATCTTTTCTTCAGCAGAGGAGAGCCATCTAGCATTTGAGAGAAGTTCCCTGGCAAAGACAATCACTTTGTTTACCAAATTTTAAACTGAACAGTGGGATGAGAACTTTGGTTCAATCATTTACTGCACAGATCTGCTCCTTTCTTTTGACCTACAGGTGTGCTAAACCCTTGGATGTGCTAGACCTCATTACTACATATAGTACATACCACTAGTTTCAAAATTATCAGATGTGATTTATTAATACTGTACATTTGAATAGTATATTTTTTTTTAATTGTTGAGAGATAGCATATTATAGTTTGTTTGTTTGGGGTTTTTTTGAAAGCAAATAATGCATAAAGTCTTCTTGCATGTGTGCTCAGGAAAGAATGCTTAAATTTAGTTTCCATGAACAGCCATACGCACAGTTCTGGAATTCCCTTACCAAAGGCGTTCATATTCAGAAAGATGAATCCCTCGAGTATTCATAGAACACAAATGCAAAAATAATGTGAATATACCTTACTTAACAATTTGAGTAAATAATTGTGGATTCATATTTATATTTTTCCATTAAAAATCAGGATAAAATGGCATGCTGATGCCTGTATCATACCCTTGATTTTTAAACCTAAGTCATTTTGAAAGAAATGGGATTTTCTGCTTTAAAATCAGTGTCATGATACAACCTTTAGTCTTGAATAGCTTGCTTAAAATTTCAGTTCTTAATACACCTCTAGTCTTCCAAAAGTTTTCATATTGGTCACAATCAAGGGAGAGTCTGCAAACCAGGAAGACTCTGGTGCCATCTTCCAAGAATGAAGTAAATGATATACTATTTCTTGAATCTGTGCTTTTGTACTAAGCATTTGTACAAGCTCTTTTTGTTTTGTTTCCAGAGGCCAAGCATGAAACCTTTGCAAAATGTTTCTCTGCTACTCTCTGCTAGTCCTCTAAGAAGCAATTTAAGGCTATTCGATGCTTTAAAAAAAAAAACAACAGTGCTTCTTATTTTCTTATTCAGTAACAAGGCAGAATGCTTTATAATTAGCACACAATCCCCTCTGCTTTTCATAAAATTATATACATTTCTAACGATTTCTATGGACAAGGACAAAATGATGAAGTTTTTGCATACAAAAATTCACAAAAAGTGATTTTTGTAACAATTTTCTGTATTTATTAGGTGAAAAAATGTGACATTCAGACACTGATTTTTTTAAATCATTTTTCTGATATGAATTTAGTATTTTGATTAGGTTGTTACATGGCTTGGGTTCGGGTTAGATGATGTAATAAGGCAAATATAGCTAATGTGTAGGTAGACATTAACAATTGTACAGTATGTACTATAAGCCTTATGTACATAGTAAAAAATATTTGTATTGCTATGGGTTTCTAGGCTAATATTTTTTGTCTTTTCTTACATGTTTAAAGTTTGACTTTGCCTGTGTTAAAATGGTTTAGATGAAAGGTCAAACAGCATAAAAAGTCATAGCTATGTTTCTCAGGATGTTTCTCATTATGTAAAACAGTCATATATACTCACTGTAAATTATCCAGTATCCAACATAGGCATGGTGACAGTACATAGCTAATAAACTACAGAAATAAAGTCCTGAGAATTTTAAAAATTGTGGATATCTTAAAGTTATAAAAAGTTGCTCTTAACCCTTGGATTATGATGAAAAACAGTAGTGACGTGACACTAAGTTGTGTGATTGTATTCAGTGAATTTTGAAATTAATATTAATTATTACAAGTTCAGAGCATACATGTACTGTCCATTCACAAAAAGCAGAATCTAGCAATATACCTCAACATATGTAAAGAATAGAAGGCATAAACATTCGCTGGGACAAGATCATCTACACTAACATGATGTATGGTAAAAAGAGTGAAATCAGAGAAAATAAAGAACAAATTTATCTCACCAGATTCTTTGCTTCCTTTTGCACAATGTATTACGATTTCTTGGTAAATTTTTTTTCAGAGTATTTTGTACTGCTTTCAGTATGATTACTTATTTTAAAATATTTTACAGGACGGAAACATCTTCACAGACATCATAATTAAAAATCTTTAATTTAAGCAAATAAAGATTTCTTTCTTTTCTCAAACAAACCTAGATTGTCTACATAACCTGCAAATACATCTTCCATTGTTTTATTTCTTTTTCAGCTTTTTTCTTTTCTGAAATGAAAATTTCAAAAGAGCTACTTTTCATTTTCTTCTAATTTTCCATTACTTTAGAACTCTTAATTTTTTATATCTATTGTATTAAACCTACATTCTCAAATTAACCACTGGCAAGCTACCAAACCCTTATTTTCCCCTGCTGTTCAACATGTAAGAGGAAACACAACTTACTGTATGGAAGGCCTCATTGATCTGTGTAACACTTACCTTTATTATACTCTCTAAATCCCATAACACCTAAGGGAAGGATCAGTCCAAACACATAAAATGACAAATATAGGAAAATAAATTATTCACACAATATTTTTTTAAATAAAATGTTTTACTACCTCATATCACTGATAAACAAACAGGAAAATGCATATTTGAATACCACATTTTAAAACTCTTCCATACCCAGCAAAATTTGGTGGATTAAGTCCACTACTTTAACAGTATTAAATGTTTTTCGTAAATCTTTTCCAGGACAATTCTCTATTCCTATCTCTCTGCCTTTTTAAAGCATACAAATATATCATTGCACTTTTGCATCTGTTTTATTATTACACAAAATAAAACACTAAACAAGCTTAAAATATAGGAAACCTCAAACTCGGTATCCATTTACTTTAAAGGTCATTAGACTTCTTAGTACATGGGTAAATTCATGAGATAGATATGTTAGAAAATCCTTATGAATCAGTTTAAGAAGATATCACATTGATTATATTGCAAGAGAATGAATGCATTAGTGGTGAAGAAAATATGTAATGATCACTACAAAGGAAAACGAAAATAAAGAATAGATGAAAATTAGTAAGTATGTCCAAAAAGAGTGCAGTATTATCTAAAATGCGTTAATCTACATTATGTAAAATATAGATGTCCTCAAAGTTTGGCATGTAAATTTATATGCTCTGCTGATACATCTCACATGCTTTCAGAACAGGACCTTGAAAACCAAGCCTGTATAATTTTGAACGTTCATCTCCCACTCCACACATACAACCTATCAGAACGTGATGGTATAAGTACTGCATTTATAATGCAGTTCTCTAACACCCATAATAGATGCACTGCAATGCATGACTAGAAATTAGGAAATACAAGTTTTACCTGATAATATGATAGTTTTGGAGATTTATGTAAGGAAATAAGAGATCATCTTACTTATTTTTTGGAGTAATTGTATGAATTCAAGAAGCAGCATAAAAGCAAGGATGTTATTCTATGTAGTAAGCAACTAACATTCTAAGTCTGTGCTAGGTATGTAAGTAGTAAGCTTTACTTGCCTAAACAAAAACTGCATGGAGACCAAGAGGGTTCTAGGCTCCCTTCTTCCACTACATATACTTACAGTAGTACAAACTGAGAGTTAGCCATAAAAGTAGCCCTATAGATTAATAGGAGGGAAACAGACTTTTCCAGTTCTAAATTCTTTGTCAAACAGTTCTGCACTGATTTGCTATATGTGTATTTAGATTACTTAATATATTGATTTCTTCAAATATGTTAAGTAAAGCACCCTACTACTAAGGAAGTCAACATGCAACATTAACTAGAAGCAATTATAGCTCTTTTACTAAAGTGAATATAAACTGGAAGCATTATGTATGACTGATGCAGGCATATTTTCTAGGTTAGTAACTATGAAATACAGAGTAAGTCATTTCAAATCCATACAATAATTATCGGGCACAAGATTCTCAATGCAGTAACTTACTGGAATGGAGTGTGTAGGGAACTGTTAAAGAATTAGATTTTACCAACAGCTACACAGGTCACTACTGATGTTAAAATGGGCAGTAGTTTTGGTGTGTGAGAGCTTTATTCAACTCACCGCTGAAATTTTATCATTGGCCTCAAAGGCAGTTCTGGTAACTGTTGGTAAACAGGCTTTTTTTTCTTTTTTAATTACTTCAGCTCTAGGTTTGTAATATCATTTTGGTATCTATCTAAACAAGATGAAGTTGCTCAAACAAAATTAGAAAATATGTTTTAGATGAAAAAGTCTTAGATAATTTGCACATCCAATTAAAAACTACTTACGGCCAATTTCATTTAGCAATTATGAATCCGGAAACCAGAGAATAGAGCGTTGTGCTAGGCCAAAGATAGTAAATGCTGAATGTATGCACATTAAAGTCACCCTAGTAATTAATTAATTTGATAAATGCCTAAAGCTGGGATTAGACCTCAGTCTATTTATAAAGAAATTCTGAAGCATGTTCTTAACAGCTTTGAAAAAAGTGAATATGTCACAGTAAGCTGTCCTGTGTCTTGTACATGTGAGACTGCTTTTACTACTAAAGAAATTCATGCTTACACTGACTGATTCAGTATCCACATTCACAATGCATGTTTTTGTATGATCTACCCAATTCTCAGCTACTTTATTTATGGACTTTAACTGGTGAAAAAAAAAAATGATTCAAAAAAAGTATCAGCTTAGAAAACTGACAAATATACAGCAAAAGATTATGGAAACATGCAGTGGTTTTGCTAAAATTAACAACAATAAATAGAAAAATGTAACTGATGTATTACCAGTTTGTGCCATAAATTTAGCAGCATCAGCTTGTTCCTGAGGGACCCTTTTCTCATGAACAGATCGAGGTCGCTGACTTTTAATTGTATGATCTCCCATCATTCCAAATTCTAAAGACAGAATAAAGGTTTATGAAAGCTTGTGTGTAGACATTTCTCAAAAGTCACATACTGTCTCATGCAATATGCTCCTAAACATACCTGGAAGTTGCTGATAAGAGTCAGGCAAGTGATCACGGCAGTTAACATCAATTTACCTTTGCTACACTCAGCTTTTAATAAATACTTAAATTTGTGTCTGCAGATTTTCAAACATGATTTTATTGCATGAACCAACATTCAATGTAGTGACACATATTGTAAATCAGCTGTACGACACAGGACAAACCAATTATTCAAATGCAGACTTTTCATTCTTATATTTTTAATCAGTGCAAACCACACCAGAAAATGACTGGGACAGTGTTAGACAATGCTGTTCTATGGCACAGCCTGCTGCTCCTCCAGAGGACTTCTATTTCTGCACTCATCTTTCAGGCTGATGAAGCCTTAACAGAGATAACAAAACATCTTTGGGAGTGGTGGAAATGCAAAATAATAATAATAATTTAGCCAACAAACTGCTTATTTTTAGACTGAATCCAACAGAACAAATGTTTGTGAACTGTTTCCTTTATAACTAACAGCTTTCAGAAAGACTATAGGTTATATCTTGCCCTCAATATTTAAAAAGAAGTCCCCATTGATTTCAGTAGGGAAATCTACATAAAAATCAATGACAAAGGCTCGGAGTGTGGGAGACAAGAGTGCTTCATTTTTTATCCTGTCACTGCTGTCATGTTCCCTCTCTGGTCCTGCACAAACCTCCTAGCCTTCTACTTCAGAATCCATTTTTTCTTTCTGTGATGAACTGTGAAGGGTCCTTTGCACTTAGAGGGGGACTGCTGCATCTTCAGCACAGCTCCCTCTGGCCCTCCCAGGCACACACAGCTGTCTGTAGCTGGGTGCTCTGGGAACCGTGGGTTAACATTGAAACTACTTCAACTACAACCTCATAAAGTTTACGATGGGGCAGAAGGTGTCAGAAGCACTAGGAATATAAACATTAAAAAATACCTTTCTGCTGGAAGGTTACCTTGCAAATGCAAAATTCAAAATCCTCCCCAATTTGTAAAGTCATGAAGATAATAAAACTTACCTTCCTGCCTCAAAAGATGCAAAACGTTATATAAGATGTAAATGCTACTAATAAATATTATTTGCAAACACATTGTTACGATAAATCATCAAAGTAAACATGTTTAAATTTCTATTTATAAAAATAATAAAGGCTTAATTTATTTTTAAAGGGGTCAATCAGCAGAAAGAGCATTTTTTTCCTTTCTAGTAAATTATTAATACATTTCTCCAAATTACTGGGGTTTTTTGGTAAATATTCATTAATGGCACCACTTAAAATATAAATTTAATTATTCATTTGAGAACAGTAATGCAGTTTGCATTCCAAAGAGAATATTTTAAACTCTAATTAATAAAATGTATTTTGAGAATTCATTTAACATTTTTAACACATCCCAGAAATACATGTAAAAGATAATTAAATTATATATACACATATATATTATATATACATATATGTATGTGTGTTACAAAATTTTATGAATGGATTTTTGCAAAATACATGTCTTCTGCAGCTTCTCTGATTTAAGACAGGTTTTTATTCTGTGGGAAATCTCTTATTATAATTAAAATTTTACAATCAATATTCTAATGCAAATTATGATTAGGATGATACTTTTACAATTTTTACAAGATGCAGTACAGATGACCATTTAAACTGTAATTAACAATGCAGTGAAGGACATGAGACTTCGCAGAGCCTTCCCCCAGAAGAGGCTGTGAAAGCAAGACATGTTTGCTCTGAGTTTGCTGCCTGTGTGCTGCCTGCTTGTCAGGCACTTTAGAGGATGAGGCACCATTCTTGCAGAAGGCTTAGTTCTATTTCTTTAGTTAAAACAGAGTGCAATAATGAGAGACCTTTGCTAGAGGAAGACTTCCCAGATGCATGTGGGGAGGTGGTGAATGTTCTGGTCCCAGTCCTGCAGCATCCTGTTCCGGGCGCAGGCACACACAGTGTGCTGCAGGACAGAGACCTCTGGTGAAGAGGCTGAGTGAAGCCTGGGAGATCAGCTTTCAGGGCTGTGGTTAAATACCCAGCGTAGCTCCATTCACAACGATGGAGTTACTCACAAATATCACCAAGCAAAATAAAATACAAGTTGTTGATGCAGGATCTAATCATGCCTCGACTTTTTCATTTTTCCACTTCGCAACAAATTTTTTTAATTTATGCATTCAATTCACTTTAACTGTTGCTGATGGTCTTTGAGATGCACTTTTCAACTAATCTCCCTTTGATATATTAAGCATTTATATAGTAAATATATAAATATATATAGAAGATCAGTGTTTCATAACAAAGAGTAAATTATTTCTTTGTTTCGTCAAAAACCAGAACCAGACTTATGCAGTGCTCTCATTTTCATACTCAGGTGAAGTATTTAACCAAAAGCCGCATGAGAACAAAAGCCGTGAGAGGAAGTGCAGTGTACCGGCATCGGTGAGGACTTCAGGGCCTCATTAAAATTCAGGCCTCATAAGAAAAGAAAAATAAGGATCAAGTCCATTTTCATAATGGGAGCAGAAGTGTCCCGTTTTCGGCGCATAAGTACAAACAGTGCTCTCAAAATTGTTTAATCTAAAAAGCTCAACAGTAATGCATTTCTTATGAAGCATTTTATAATAAAATATCTTAAGTGATTGCCATAGTTTACAATCAATACTAAATAGAAAAAAAACCTTTTCCTCCATTTTCAGATCCCAGATAAATAACAAATGTAGGAGATGAACCAGTTATGCATTCTTTTTCCCTCAGCGCTTCACAGAGTAGATTTAAATGCTTTCTAGGCTGGGAGAACATTTTAAACCATGTCAGCCTAGAGTATGTCTAAAATGGCAAAGTAGTTTCAAGGACTCTCTGTGTGAGAAAGGTGTTAAGAACCACCTTACTCTAGACAGTATCTGGCATAAAGGCGCCCTGCAAGGTCAATTCAGCAAGATCCAAGACCTGATGTCTGGGATATATTGGATGCTTGAATTAAGATTCTGAGTAAAGGAATTTTTCTCATTCTCACTCTTCTTACCTAGTTCTTGCTGCTGAAAATAAGGGTTTTTTTTAACCCACAACAAGATATTTTTGCAGACATCAGTTTCTGAATGTTTTGTGTTTTTTTTTATGATGCCTGTCCTGATTTTCCCTTGGGTGAAACAGAGCAGTCTTTCTTTGCTTTTACCTCAAATATTGATAGTAATCAGATTGTTTCATTAAATGAAGAGGCACAATGAATCTTTTCTGCAGCAGACAGGTACATGGCCTGATCCAGAAATCACCAATGTGACTCTAAGTTAGGCCTGAAAACATGAAAGGTATTTAATGCTTTTCTTTACATTGTTAATGTTATAATCTACCTGCATAAGAATAAAACTTAGAGAAATACCTCAAAATGTAAATAAAAAATAACATTATGGGGAACCTTGAATGGATCATTTTAACAAGACCATGCCTTATAACAAACCATAACATATTCCAAACATTTGTGGTAGATAATCTGATGTTTCGTTATCTGATAAAAGAATTTATGCTGCTATCAGTGGTCCTTTGGTGCCTATGGAATTACAATAGTTTCCTGCAGCACAATGCATGTTCTTTCTCTCCTCAGCTGCATACAATAGATCGATACTTGAAAGTAGCTTAGCAATGAATGTATCTTAACATGGAAGTGACTTATTTCATTTTACATATAACTCTGAAGCATGTAATATAGTTCCATGCATTCTAGGAGTAAAAAAAAAATTTTTCTGAAATTCCAAAGTTGAGTATTATTTACAACAACTCTTATCTGTAGTCCCATTGGCTTTACCTTTATTTTTATGTTACATTTTGGGATTTTTTTTTCCTATTGAGTAACCTTTTTAGTTTTTAAGGAGAAGCTAAAATCTTGAGGCCAATGTAGGTGTACATTTTTAGGAGACAAGAGAGGTGCCATGTGCTCTCTGTAGGAACAAAGAAGAAAAAACATCTGTTAAAACAGTATAAAAATGCAAAGTAGGAAGACTGAGCAATACAAAAGAAAAATACTGGCATTGTAAGGTTCTGCTCACCAATGGCTAAAGTGGATAATAACTGAATTTAAGGTACACATCAAACACGTTTTATGCCTACACTGTTTAATAATATTCCTAAGCCTGTTACATATATGTCCTTGTCATCAGCTGACATTAACCATGTTGGGTTGGCTCTTCTGGTTATTTTTATGTCACATTTCTTGGGAACTTCACAGCGTAAGTGTATTGATCTTGTTATAGGTGTACCATCTACTATGATTTGTGCTATTAATGGTGCAGAATGGACTGGCACTAATAAAAAAAAAAGCCTTCTTCAGCATAGCAGTTGGTGACAACAGTGTGAATGAACTGTTAAAAAAAATGAAGTGATTGAACCTTTTAGGGTTACCCTTTTAGGACATGTAAAATGTAAAGCAACCTCTGAGTTGCTGGGTGTCCTCAGCTTGTACTGAACCACACGGAAAGTGAGATGGTGAGCAGCTCCCTGAAGGCTGATCAGAACCTTAAAAGCAAGAAGAGGCAATAGATTCCCTGAAGTTTTTGTCCTTTTCTTCTTTCACCCACAGCACTCTGGCGTTGTACTTCATACTATTCCACACACTCCTGAACCATAAATAGTTCAAATGAGTGTTTTCAATTACTCTTGACTATGGAATGAATATTAAAGAGTTTGCATTAATGCACATTCTGGCTGCAAAGCATCTCAAATGCAGTAGCGTGGCATCCTCTCTATGCCAACAGACATGTTTTTCCCAGAAATTATTCAAAATGCTGATGTAAGTCCCAGGTGAAAGGGAAGGAGGGGGTGCAGAGGGGGAAAGGAAGAAAGAGGGCTAGAGAAATATATAACGAACCAGTTTGTTTAATTTTTGGACTGAGCTATTAAATGATTTCAATAGATCTGATTAATTGCAGACTTCCCGGAGCCTGAAAATGTTTCCTGCACATTTAATTTCTTCATAACCTATTCTACAGTTTCTCCCACAAAGATACTAGTGCAATATGCAGTAACAGCAGTACTTGGGGTTTCTCCTCAGCCTTGCAGTGGTCAGTACAGTTTCTTCTGGTCACTAGATGGCAGGATGTGTGTTGACTTAGAAGCACAATTTTGCATTGGATTGAGAAGCAGAGACTTTCTTTTTCACTATAAAATTATCTTTCCTATATAAAAGAAATATTCAAAGAACTGAGGGGGTTTTGTTTTCTTTTTGGTGTTTTTTTCTGTTGTTTTTTTTTAGTTCTTTTGTAGGGCTGGAGATTAAAAAAAAAAACAAACAAACAAAAAACACCCCCGAAACACTCAAAGCAAAGAAAACATGAGCTGCAGTGGTTTTTCCCTTAGAGTAAACCCTGTGACAAAAGAGAAGAAGATGCCAGGAGCAGCCCCTTCTCTGTCTCCAGCCCTGCTTCACTGTAGCAGGGCACCCAGGCCCCACAAGGAAGCACTTGTTCTCAAATGCTGCGCTGTCAGGACACAGAGCTTCAGGGCATCAGTGAATATCATCACTCTGCAGTACAGATTTAGGCTATGGCTTTCTATGGGAACCTCTTAAAATGTATTTCCTCACCAGGCAGGCAAGTTGCCAAAATGGTAACATAGCTATTAGCCGAATTAGATTTCCATGGGAACCTCTTCTTAGCAAATGTCAAAAACGTTCTTAGAACAGTCTTTGCCTACTTCCTTACATAGATCATGGTCCCATAAAAAGTCCTCTTTTGGCTCTCCAAAACAGTATAGAAGAGCTTTGACCAGTTTCAAACTGAATGGAATAATTTCTTTCATTAGAGTGAATTAAGATCTGAACCGAGCTGTATTCATGAATACAGTGAGAAAGATATCCTATTACTCATGAAAACATGGACAGGATTTTAATAGCAGTGGAAATATCAAAGGCAACAGTGGTTGTTGTTGGTTTTTTAATTATAATGCACTTTTGCATTTTATCAAGAAAATGATAGGTTAACATTTATAGGAAATTAGATAAAAGATTTTTTTCTCTTGCACACAGAGATACCCTAATACAAATACGTATGCACTCTTCCAAAAAATTAGGAAAAATAATTCTGTATTCTAAACAGTCAACATATTGTACATAGGTAATTGGTTTGTGTTTGACTCTAGGGACACCCATTTGCTCCTAGGAAATAATGTCAGATTAATATTATTCCTTTTATTTTTAATAACATAAGAAATAAAATATTACTGAATTAAAATATAAATTATAGCACAAATCCTGGTGAGTTAGACTTTCTTATGGCAATGCAGTCTGCTGTCTCTCTGTGCATCTCTGCAGCGACTCCCTTAGCCAGCCATTCTCTTCAGTGGGATCTGAACCTGTTTATTCATGGTTACATATTTGGTCAGTGAAGAACATCATAAAGCCTTCATGTTTATTCACTTGTGCAGAGAATGTTGAAACTGTGCAAGCTTTATTACTTGCCTTCCTGGGCTCAGTTTCTCATCATCTTACACCTAAGCAGGAGAAAGTGAGCATGTGAATCTAGTAAAGTGACTCATACCTGTTCAAAATGAATGTAAATTGTCACCACAATAGGTAGTGTGTTTTCACATGTACTTTGCAGAATTGTAACTAAGCAAAGAGGAAAAGGAGGGGTGAATGAAAGCCTAAACTGCAGCTTTACCCATTTATATCTCTACTAAGTCTGACATATTTTTTAATTGTCACAGCCAGCATGCAGAAGATACTCTGTAGTTCGCATTTTCCCTCTTCAAATATTTCCCTAGTAATCCATCCCAAAATGTTTGTATTAAAATAAAAATAATAAAAGTAATAAAGAAAATTTACATTGAGTTTAACATTAAAATCCTCTAAATTCAGCAGTACATTATTCTTACAATGTTCCCCATTGTTCTGTCAAGACATTCATGGATGCAATAACACATTAAAGAATGAAAACACAGGGGATTACCTTTATTTATTTTTGCTTTTTTAAATGAAAGACCTATAATGCATTCTCTTGTAGTATTCTCATCATTGCAATATTTCTACTATAATAACTTATTCATGTGTAACCCTTAAAAATTTAAATCTTAGTTTTATAATAATACTTTGATGTCTTCTTTTTTTGCATTTCATACAATTTTACTTCTGCATTAAATTTTCTGCTTTGTCGTATATTTAATTAATTGAATTATTGATAGTTAGCCAATGCAGTAGTTATTTCAGAATAGTAGCATTTTTATATAAACAATCTCTTTTTACTGAACACTGCAGCAACTACCTACATATTACAAAGGCTAGTATGTGCCTCTTTATTGCTCTATACATTTAGAACTCAAGAGAAGATGACTGTAATTTTCCAAGCTATTCTTGAATTCAATAACTTCATTCTTTCTTTTCTGTTCTAGAAACAGCAAAAAGTAAGGGTAATTGTAGAAAGCAAGATTCACAAGGACATCTAGGCTATTTCCTTGCCCTGCAACTATTTACTGCAGACATCCCTGCAGATGGTTGCCTAATCTTCTCTAAATGATAGCAGCATTCATTAAAATTTGAAATCTATTATCTATGAAAGATTCTGAAGCTGTATGAAGAGAAGGAGCAAGAATCAATGTTTTAAATAATAGGTACTGCAAACTCTACTCACTAAGCATAGCTTAACTGAATGTGGGATTTATTTTTTTTAGAATGGTAAAGCTAAATGACATTCCATGCCTTTTTAAGAGCATTTTCTTGTCCTTGTTTTATGTCTCCTAAATTGTTTTTACAAAATAAAAAAAAAAATGGAGGATATGTCACTGGATGTGACTTTTACACATTACATTTTTATCATTTGCGGTACCCCAAAGATGGCTGTTTGTATATAGGCATCATGGGAAGCTGCTAAATTTTATGGGAGAAGAACACTGGCTGCTATAAGATGGCCTGGTTCCACCCAGCCAGGCCAAATTTTGTCAGGTGAGGACATTGTCTAGAAGGTCTTTTCCAAAACCATGTACCTACTCTGAGCTAAGATGTTTATATAACCTGTTCACAAGGATATGTAGACTTTGTGAACCATCACTGGCAGGTTAACAATCTCACATGTGCAATGTCAAACATATTATTCCATGCAGTTCAGCCTAGGAGATGTCTGCATGGCACATTCTACCTGTCTGCTTCCTACCTGCCAGCCTGTAACTCTACCTGACAGGTAGTGTATTGCAGTGGTTTTCAGAATGGACCTGGAATCTCTTGAAAGGCCTCTTATGTTGACCTAAGATCTCTCTGAACTTTTATGATGAAACCTATGTCCCTAACAATCATGACTCAAAGTTACCTCTTCTCTAGTCAACAGAATTGACTTCATGGGAGAACACGACATAAATTAAAGGAAAAAGCAGCGATTCAAAACCTAAGCCTCAGAACAAATCTCCTCAATAACTAAATCCTTTCTTCAGAAATACATGCATGGGATTTCAACTAGGAAAGCACATAACAGATTTACTCAAAACCTATCAAAGTCACACGGACCTAGATCATTGAGGATTTTTTCAAAATCCATTAGATGTTTTCACTGGATTCAGTAAAAGCACACTTTTCTAGGTCTCTGAGATTCTCATTTCAGGGTCAAACTCAGCAATTCGTTTAATGTTTTTAAGGACCCAGATACCACACTGAGGCTAAAAAGCAGTGGTCTCCTTCACCTACTGCATAATCCACACTTAGAAAAATGACAATACTTAAGTGATATACTCAGAGGTAGAAGGGCATGCCTGACTTTCATCAATAAGCATCAAAGTAACTGATTTCAGTATCCTCACTGTTTCTACATCCCTACATGATGTCAGACACTTGAATGAATTCTTTTTAAATTCTCATGCATCTTCTGAAAAATATTACTGCAACAATCTATACCTTTTGACCTCCAGAATGATTAATGGAAGTGTACTTTATGAAGAATTGTGGCTGCTTCTCCTACATATGTCAATAATACAGATCATTTAAAAAAACATCTATTCACCGATGGCTGTGTGAGATACATCTCATGTGACTCATTTCAGCTTGTCAGCATAATATGCGATGTGGTTACCCAAAATCTGTCTTAGTTCATCATGCTCCATCATTTGAAGAAGTTATGCCAACAGTTAACATATATGACTATCTGAAAACTGCAAGCAGAGATTTTTTTCAGTGAAGATGTTTAGTTCTGAACTTAGAACTGTAAGAGTTTGCAATACTCATTGCACTGGGAACTCTGCCTATAACTTATGTAAATGAACTCTCCAAATGACCTATTAGTTATGCACATAGACAAACTAGTATCTCTTTCATGGAGAAGTCTGTAGTTAGTGGTGTTCTATTTAGTACAAACTGACTTTCTCTCAACAGCTGAAGACCTGCAACAGGAATGTGTATCACTGTTCTCAGAGAGGCTTAAGACTGGAATCTCATTATGCTGCTCCTAACTATGAACCTTTTTTGAGTTCTCTGCAGAGCTACTTGCACATCTGCCCACAGGGATCTTATAAATCTCTTCCATTGCCTCTACTCTACTGTCTAAAAAGGGCTGGAAAACAATGGGTTTGCTGGGGAGCTCAATAAAATAGCTACAAAAATATCTTTGATACAAAGATATTTTTAAAAAAAATTGAATTTGCTTCAAATTATGTTTTTCATTCTTGTGTGTTGGCTTTCTGAAAATATTTAATGATTTAATAACCCCAAAGAAGTGTTCTCATATATAGTCTACTATAAGCATGTATAATGAAATACTTGTGGTAAGCAAATCCTGAAACAATACATTAAATTATGCCCACTGGAGACTTAGTAGTATATATTCTGATTGTCTAATCAGGAATCAGAACTATAAAAGCAGTATATCTAATCACAGCTAGGCAATTGTAGAAGAATGAAGCTGGGTTAATTATCATTGATAATATACAGCTGTGGGCTGGCTTCAGGGACGGTGGGTTGGCCGATGTAGATAAGGTGCAGCTGTGGCTGGTTAAGTTAGGTGGTTGGGCAGCCGAGGAAGAGGGAGGAGAAAGAATGCACGCCCTGGATGAGGAGAGACTAGGAGAAGGCAGCAGAGGGTCTGGCATGAAGAGCGAGTTGGTATGAGATGGTAAAAGACCTTGTTGCAGCTGGCTAGTTTGGAGAGTGCTGTGACAGGCAATGTGCATTGTAAACTGAAAATAAGAAACAGTGAGTATTGAAGAACAGAGGAAGTGTCTATGACTGGAAATAATTTATTTATTTATTTAGAACAGCAGCTAAAGTATTGGGGGAAAATAAGCAGAGCATCAAACTTCAAAGCTCCTATGCGTTATTATTCCTACTTACAACCCTTACCTTGTTTATGTACTTAGAATACCACATATCCAATACTACTACCACAATGAATAGATTAGATTTATTTCACAGTTAAGTGGTTAACAATTAACTTAAAAAATGGAATAAGGCAGAAGATTATAAATTCAGAAAAAGAATTGTTGAACACAACTAGATTGAAAGAAATAATAGGTGCTGTATAATTTTTATCAAGAGTACGTCAAGTAGCCTGAAAAGCTAATGTTGAAGTTCGCAACTACCAGTTCTCAGATGAAAGTGACAGAAAAAGAACCCTAGCTTTAGACCGATTTCAGACTGCTCATTCTGTGTGGATCTTGTGGAATATTTTTTGTATTTCCAGGATATATTTAATTGAGGGGTTTTGTTAAATAAAAAGTTACTTAAAGGTTACTTCAGCTTGGTATTTACATCTCGGAGTAAATGAAATACTTTAAAAACTAAAGTCTTATGACTTTAGGACTATCTTTTGGCAAATGAGAATACAATTATTTTTTTAAAAAAGCAGAATTATTTCCTGATATATAAGTAGCAAACTCCACTAAAATCTATTGAAAGAATCCTAAGTTTCAAAAGTAACGTTCCATTAGTTTTAATGAAGGTTTTGAAAGCGCTGCAGCAATGGGTCTACAAAGCCTGACTGAACTGGAGTGCTCTGTGCCAGAACTCAATCTGGAGCCCTGAGGTAGTTATATCTACAGTCAGAGTAATTTATTTCCCAGGATAACTGCAGAACCCATCGATGCAAGGCATGGTTATACAAATGCCCACATGCTAACATATGTAAAACATCTCAAAAGGATAGTCTGGGTGCACAGGATCTACCTCTGGGAAAAGGGCTTGGTGCCACATGACAGCACATGTATAGAGTTTAGGCCGTAGAACAGATGTTCCCGTTTCTTACTTCCATGTAATTTATATTTAAAAAAAAAAATCATTGCAAGTTGCCAAAAGACATGAAGAAGCAGGTTTTTATGTAACAGATTCTATCCAAAAATAAGTAATTAATGCTAATATACAATCCCCTATATCAGTAATCACAGTTAGCACTTTTATATAATTCTGATCACTTTACGTGGTGCATTTCAATTATTCTTTCCCACTATCAAAAGAACAGACAAGTCTTATTCTGCCTGATGTTGTGGTTTTAAAAATTAACATCGGAGTAACATCACCTACAAATGACAATACTTTCACCTGCACTAGTGTAAATCAAAAGCAATGAAATAATGGAATTGAATGTGTGTATAACTGCTGCGTCAGCAGAACTGGCTCCAGATGGATTAATTCCTGTGGTTGTGAGCCGCACACAGGACTGACAGGCCTAGAATAATAAGAAATTATTTTCTAGCTCCTTTCTCTATGTCCTGCTAGACCATGTAGATTCTTACACAATTTAAGCCTTTAGATTATAGGAAGAATTACAGTTAGAGTGTCATTTCACAAAATCCTTATTCATTATGAGGTCAGCCTGGAATTGTCTCTCAGTGGTAGTCTTTTAAAGAGTAATGACAATAAATTATTCCCAATATTAAAAATGGGACAGTACAATAATCCAGGAGAAAGTTCCAGTTGGGAGAACATCTTTTGTTGTTGCCCTCTGCTATTTTCTTACTCCCCCAAGGAGCATTGTTGTTATTAATGTGAAATGTTACAGTTGTATGCATTAGGTACATACTAAACAGAAGTTAGGAATGTCAGCCACTATACCTTTGCTATGTTCCTGTGTCAGGACATGGGCAGTTTGCTAGAAGAGCAAGAACTTATTATAAATAGTAAAATACTTGTGGAAAGAAACGTTACTATACGTGATCACTGGATTACCAGGGCTCTTCTGGACAAATGCCTGTAGCAATCAAGAAGTACTCAAATATTAGTCTGAAAAGAAGGTGCTATTCAGAGTATGTAAATAAGATGTAAATCTTTAAATGAGGTAATTCCGGCTAGCCCTAGAGATAAGTCTTTCTTTGCAGGAGCAAAGGCAAATCACTTATCTGGTATTTACAGTTGAAGCAAGTTTTGAGTCCCACACCAGTTTCTGTAGATCCAGAATTGGGACTAATAGCTGGAGGGGTATAATATTTCTGTGGCCACTTAGCTCCTAACTCTGGTAGTCATAACACAGCTTACAGATTCTAAATAAAAAGACTTAAAAATTGAGGATATGGGGAGAATTTCTGACCAAGTTCTAATGAGCCTGCATAAACATCACTACTTCAAGGTGGAAATCGAAGTTTCTTGTGCTTCCTCTCATGCCCTATGCAAGGAATAGATCCTCTCACATGTCTTGGAAAACTTAGGAGTTCCTTGTAGGATACAGAATTTGGAGTAGCAGAAAAGAGACTGCTGCAGGCTTCAGGGCATCAGGAAAAGCAGGAGTCCTATATGATTCTTAACTAAATAGTATCTAAAGTGAGACAGAACAAGGTCTTAAAAAAAAGATAGTAGGGATGAGTTTGGTACAATGCCCTGGGTGATGCTCTGGTTTGTGTTGAGAAAGGAATGCACTCTGAATAATTAGAAAAGATAAGGTGGGCACCTGAAGGAGTTAAGGAGACCATCAGGTCAGGAAATCATTGAAAAAAGAAAACTGAAAGGTCTACTCCACCTAGATCCCACCTGTTGTGAATTGAATGATTAGGTGTCAAAACCAAATGAGTATGTATGTAAAGATGTTGTGTAACTTCTCATGAAAACTGTATAAAATACCTAATTGGAGCTAGTTTGTCTGGTGTGAATTGGTTAGCTCCCCAACATTGCACGAAATAAATACCTTTGCTGGTTAAAGACAAAGTGGCCTCTGAGCAGGTACTCTGTGCTGTTTTGGCATCAAAAGAAGAATGTCAACCACACTGAAAAAAGGGGAAGAAAAAAGGAAAGCAAAAGCATATCTCTTCAGAAGGGAAGAAGTCACATATACATACATGTCTGATCAGGATCTGTCTGGCTCTGCTTGCTGCTCGAAGACTCTCACAGGGTTAAAGAAGACAGGGATAACAACCATCAGGGCTTCTGTTCTCAATAGCTGTGTCTGAACTTAATTCAGAGCATCCTCAGGGCATATAAGCTGAGGTACTGTTTTTTAACTGCTTTGCTTTTAACTAAAAATTTAGCATGATATATATATAACTAATTACATCAATATTTACTATGACCTCTAAACTAAGTAACTTCTATTAGAAGAAAAAAAGAGCACAAACAATTGCAGGTGATTATATTGGTTCACTATAACAGTATGCAACAAATGAACAGGTAAACAGTAAACCTAACCAAGGACTGACTGTACTAATGCTGTACCGGTGCATTCCTGTGGGCAGCAGGTGATATTTTTCATATATAGAGCTTATTTAATAAAGAAAAAAAAAAGCTGTTTCAGGGAAAAACTCACTGATTAACTAAGCTAAGAGTTTCAGACAAAAGAAAGGAGAAGACAGGAAGAATAGCATTTTGTAAAAGTTGAAATAACTGTTTTGTATTATAGCTACAGTTTGAATTTGAAATCAAATGGTTTGGTTTTTTTAAAAATACTGCAAACCAAACAAAAGCCCTGAGTTACACATTTAAGTCAGCCCCAATCATTTTTTTCTGTCTCATGAAGCAAAAAAAATCAGTTATTCCAGAAATTACTTCACTGAATGAATTTGGAAAAATAGAAATTAAAAAAAACTTTATTGCATCTACTCAAGCACACTAGGATTTACATTAGAAGTAAATTATTACTTCCTACAGTAGGCTTCTTCATAATAAAAATAATAGCAACTTCATCTAGTTAAAAAGAAATAGAAGAATCATAATTAAGTAGGATACAATCTAAGGATCGTAAATACATTGAGCATATATAGGGATAAAATGTGAAAAGCAGTAACCAAATGACATGCAGTTCTGAACCCTGTTCATCCCACGATGTAAGGCTGTTAAGGAATGGACATTTAGATCTACATTTGTACCAAATGAAATAATAATTAAGGATCTTTGAAACCCATGTATCGGCTTATAGTTCCTATTTCATATACTTACATACTGATGGAAAAATTGCTGTTATTTTCTACATGTGCTGAGGATGAATAAGCTGAGCCACCACAAAAGGGAGTATCTAAACCCAGTCATCTTATCCTGCTTCAGACTTGACACACTGCTTCATGGCTGTGAATTTTTATCATGTCCTATCTATTGACGATGATGCTCATCAGCTGCAGTTTTCATTAAGAAAAGGGAGTTACAGCTGACAGTAGGGTTTGTAGGAGTTTATAAATATTCCGCCACTGTTCAGAACTGCTGCAATGAACTAAAAGCAGACATATTAGTTGTGATTTTGAACCCACATGAAACGAGCTATTAGACTATAAAGCATGATCACTCAACATCTTAATTAAAGAATAAAGCCTATCAAATTAAATATGGGGGGAATTTTTCTGATGTGGAAAAGGGCAGAACAACTATCTAGCTTTTCAGTTTTTGCTGCTAACCAGGAGCTCTGCATCTTCATAACCCTTCCAATGAGATCTCTATGCATACTGGTTTTGGAATGGTTTCATAATGGAAGGTGGGAATAGAGTTTGTCTCCACTGCTCCTGCTTCCTCTGGTGACTTCAGCAGAGTACTGACCTGTGATCCTGCCGGGCCACGGGACTTACCGCAGTGCCCTGTGTGGGGATACTGAGGGCTGAGCACCAGGCTGCCCTCAAGGAGCTTGTTCTGCAGCCACTGACAGCCTGTGAGATGTTTTCCTTGATCATCAATATAATGTTCCCTAAGCATCTTCTGCTTACATCACTGTAAAGTCACTTTGATATAAATAACCAGTGACAGATGAGGCCTGTGGGGTGCTTGTTAGAGAGCCAGTGGTAGATATTGTATTTGAAGTCTGATCAATGATAGCACAGCAAGGTTCTGGAGATCTTATGTGTCACTGTAGAACCATAACAAGACCTTTTCTCCTTCAGCCACTGAGTCCACAGATTGTGAACAGGGGCTTGTGCCCCTGCTTACAAAGAATTTGGTGAATGCAGTAGTCTTCACCTGGAGACAGCAAGACCACCCAAGCTCTGGAGGAAAGTGCTGTCTCCCTTATGAATCAGTACAGTCTCATTTGGTCAAAGATGACTGGAGTTAGGAAGGAAGAGCTGACTGTAAAAATGGGAGCAACCTGCTCACTTCTCTCAAGTCACTCAATTTGGCTGTTGAAGGTGCCTGAATATCATCTGCACCAGGACAACAAACAGGCCCTCCTCCAGTGATGCTCACATCTGCAGGAAGCTGCCACAGCTATGGCCCTGGGGTGTTAGGAAGGGCAAAGTGTAAAGCTGCTCCATGCTGTTTGCTGTAAGTCAACAAACACGAGGGAATAATGGTTTAGAAATGTGGCACCTGAAATACAAGATAGACCTTAGAAAAACAAAGACAGATATATTTTTTATTATAGAGGTGGTTTATTTTTTTCTTAAGAACAAAAAGAGGTATGTTTACTTATATATTGACTATTCTTTCTTTTAGAAGAAAATTATCCCAGCAGTAGTGCTTGAGATTTACTAGTGGCATTTAGAAATCTTTCTTTTTCATAAATGCAATGTACATATTCATGTAACTGTTTCATTGGAAAATTGTTGCCCAGCCCACTCAGGTTGTTTAGATTACTAACCGGAAGACCCCCATTTTATATTTAAAATTCCTCAATTTTACTTTCCCACTCATTGGTATTTGTTTTGTTCTTATTGTTATTGCCTTCTAAAAGTACTTAATTTCAGAGGCTTTTCTCTGCTTCCTCTCCAGTTTTCAGGTTTCCTTGATAAGTAAGAGCCTCTAAGCTGTAAACAGTTTTCCTCAGTTCTACATGTGGCTGTAAAAGTACTTCACACCCTCCAGCTCTGGCTTTCTATCTGTCCCCTGACTTGCTGTTTGTACAACTAAAATCTGTTTCCCCCCCCCTTCATATACCATCATCACACTGTATTCACATTAATTGCTCTAAATCTCTCTATTAATCTGATTAATTAACCTATTAATCTCTCTAAACTTTCAGGCACATCTACAAGCAAGGGTGTAGATTTTTACTTCTGATCATTAATGTACAGCATAGCAAAATACTGAAGTCATGCAGCAAGACTGTCCCATCCTTAGAATTGCTTACTAATAATTGTTTTGGTCAGCTGTGGCTTAATGTTTACTCTTCATGAAAAACTGAAAAGACTCAGACTTGATACCAAACACCTGAGAAACTTACTGTTAATTGTACTACTTTAAGATATGCTGGTGGGTTAAGTTGTGTTTCATTTGACTTCAATGTATCTACATTCTTATATTTATCAACAGCATGTAAAATAACTCAAGATGGATAACAGTAAAAGGAAGATTTTTGCAACTCATATTCTGTTTGTTGTATGGCATTAATTGTATTCCTGTATAGAAAGTACTTTTGCTAAAATGTAAGTCAAGATTAAAGTGTTAGATGGAAATTAAGCTTTATGCTGAAATTTAATCCTCGTGAAAAATACCAAAATTACTTTAGGTAGGAATGATGATGGAAAATCTGAACATCTAAGTTAGCACTGTGTGTTAAACAATATAAACTGTATTACTGTTAGAAAACTGCAAAATATAAGCAATGAACTCTTTGGAAAGCACAGGCTACCTGAAAAGAATAGGAAATATCACTATACTACAGCAGTAAACGAAGAAGGGCCAATAGTATATTTACTAACTACTTAGATTGTGTAAGAAGAGGATGAGAGATGTTCAGTGTCAATAAGAGGGAAAAGAAAGGTATGAAAGTCTATTATTTTTACTGCATATGCACATATAATTAAAATCTCCCATGACAGAATCCATGAAATACAGTTCCAATCCCAGTTACTACTTACTCCAGAAATGTTATCCTAACAATGGTAACATTTTCAATGTTTTTTAATGATAAGTATTTCTCATCTAGCAATCTATCAATAAGAATTAGGACACATCCTTATTACACTTTAAGCCAAAATTCATTTTTGGTCTGTCAGTTCCATTTCCACAAAGGCTGTCTGTAACCTCCTTGTTGGGAAAGCAATTGACAGTTGCTTGCCCACTTTACTTCATTAGGCTTTAGAAAAGTAAAGGAAAGCTCCACACTTGTGACTGGCATACAACACATAGAGCTCAGTCACAGGAAATTGTTCTTGTAAAATTTCAAAACCATACACACACACATTTTAAATAGCCCTAGGTTTCTACTCATAACAGCACATCCTGTATCTAAAGCATGCTTTGGGGGGGATTCTTTCTTTTCTTCTGAATTCTTCAAATTTTTTTTAATTTATGTTTAAAATTTTATATTTTATTTTAATGTATACTAAACCATTCCCTTCATTCTGGATAATTCCTTCATATGCTACAGAGCGGATATACTGCAACTTTGACACTGTAATGTACATCAAGAACAGGTGGAAATAGAAAACCAGTCAGTAGAGGACAGTTAGACAGAGCTGTAACTTTCAGCTGCTTAGTAACTAAAAACTTATACATACTGAAGCATATATGTTCACAACCATCAGTAAACCTATGAGATAGAAGCACACCTCAGATGGGAAGAATTTAATTTGTGGAGTATTTCCTGCTCTACTAGCATGTGAAGAAGTTGTGTCCCAAAGAAGGAAGAAATATCGTCTCTAGTCATATATTACTTCAAAATATGAACACCTAAACACACTATGTAAATGGAGCAAGAAAAAGTAAAACAATAAAAATGAGAACAGGAAGTTCTTGTAAAGCAGATAAGGAACCATAAAGGGTGGACAACTGGGATCATTTTGAAACAGTAAAAGCAATGCAAATCACTTTGCATTAAAATTGCAGTGATCTTTCCCCACATAGGCCGTTTAAAGTGAATCAATGCAGCTGGTTGGAATGTAATCTTGACTGCTACATAGCTCTTTAGCCTTTTTTTTTTTTTTCTGTTACCCAGTTTCAACCTGCCTTAGTCCAGACCATTATACTGAGATGACTAAAAGAAAAAGGAGCAATCTCATGGGAGCAAAGCTGTCAGTTTACAGAGATGATATGATTTTATGTGTTCTTTAGGTTTTCTCTTCATGACTTCCTATGCACATTTGCTCGCCTTATATCTCTCCTTCACATAGAACCGTTATATTTGGGAAGTATATAAAAAGTTTTTATAATTTCAATTTACATGTATTTTGCTCCTGTTTTATAAAAACAGAGCACATCTGTGAGAAATTTTATCTACTTTGTCTTATTCCATCTGTGAGAAATTTTATCTACTTTGTCTTATTCATTGTATGTTTCTTCCAGGACCATAGTTTATTTTATTTTAGTATTACAGACAAGTATGCCTAACATGACAGTACGCAATAAATTAAAACCCCTCTTTCCAAAGGTACATGAGAGTCAAGACTTCGATTTTAAGAACCTGAAATATCATTTTAATTAAAATGCTTATACTATTACAATATACTTTGAAGAAATTGAAGAAATTTTGAGATCGTAAGTTTTGTTCTTTCAGGGGCACTTCCTGTAACACAAAGACATCATATTATAAATAAGCTGCACGTGATGTTATGGATCATTAAGTACACTAATTATTTAAGACTATCCAAGATATACGTGCAACAATGTGAGCCAGAGCTGACAGTGAGATTAACAAAAAGTACAGCACAGCAGCTGTATGGGTGATGAGCACAGAATTTTCCCTTGCCTTGAAAAAATATTAGTGATTTTATTCTTCAAGTACTGGAAATGTCTCTCACACTACTGTATCTTCTGCTGAAATAATGGTAGAAACATACTTAAGATGTCTACAGCTGAATCATGGCTTTATTTACATATTTATACCCTCAGACCTGCCGTCATGGGCAGATGTTTGCCTATAAGCACACACATTTTCAAGACAAATGCCTTAAATCTTTTGAGTAATTCTATGGTATGAACAAACAGATCCTAAGATACTTTCTATAAAAAAGAATAAAACCTGAGATATAATAATAAACATAATCACGTTTTCTTAACCCACTATGCATTGCCCTATATCATACTTGTCAATATAACTACATTCATTCCAGTGATACCAGGCTTGATGGGCAGTTATAAATATGTAAGTGATCAAAGGAAATGTAAATACTGCAGCTAAATTCTTTAGCAACATTTACTACTCATAGGAGTTTCCCATCTTTACCCTATGTTACTCTGTCTTTAAAACTGAAAAAGAACTCAAGACATAGAATATTCTACATGACAATGAAGCCATCAATGTCAATCTCATTCTCTTAACAGCAACCATCTAAATTAAAGGGAAAATATCTAATATGCATATTAATACTCTTATGCGTGCATCTCAGTGTGACCAAGTGGGTAAAAAGGTTGTATATTGTCATTCCAATATGTATGCAGCTCTGATCCTCCTAGTTTCACTACTCCTCCTCATAACTCCATTTGATTTATCATACCAGCTTTTTGTCTGAGTATATAATTATGCATTCTCTTCTAGTAATAATATATGCTGATACTGAGTATGAAATTAGAGAGAATGTGAAGTACTATATTTAATGACATAAAATGTTGGCTCTTAAACTTGTATTAATTATTCATTTGTGTGTAGCAGGTTCCTCGATGCATGTTAGACTTCGTTAAGTAGATATCTGGGATATCATATATTAACCATGGGTAGAAAAAATGTAATTCAGAAGAGATAACTTTTCAGCTTCATTTAGATTGCTTTTGTGATTGCAAATGCAAATGAAAGCAACAAGTACACTGTGCCTCTTGCTGCCTAAATGCCACTGGTCATTAAACGGTCTAGATGCAAGGCTTAGGTTAGTTCATGAATAGCTGCCAAAGCACTTTACTTAAATTGGTGGACTAAATAATTCATTCAGAATTGAAGTGGCCCTAATTCATTTTAGCTTACATGGTAAATTAAGCTCAAAAGAATTAAAGCCACCCTAACCCTGAATAAGACTTATCCACAAAGTAGAATAAGTACTTTATTTTGGGGTCACACCTTCAGCTGATTCTGAATTTTCTATGCTATTCCCACAAAGACAAGCCTGAAATCTGTCTCCCCATCTCATTGCATGCAGTTCTTACTTCTTCTAACTAGACATTTGGGGTTTTTTCTTCTGTTTTCCTTCTCTCTTGGTTGTATAGGTAGCAGACATGTGAGTGACATACTTTGAAGTTCTGTAATTTGCAAAGCAGTAATAGGCATAGATATCCGCAGTAATAGGTATAGATACCCAACAACTAGTGGGCAAACTGGCTATGTTTACTTTTTTTTCCATACAACCTCTGGTTTTGTTGCGATGAAACATCTGCAGGATGCTGACATGGTTCTCAAGAGAACACTGAATGCTTATCTTTAAGATCCCCTATGTTCAGTACCAGGTTCCCATGTAGAATAGGAAATAGGAGAAAGGAAAGAGATCAAACCTTGAGTGTATCGATCATGTAATTTTGTTATGGTCATAAAAATTCTCTTCTGAGATCCAAAAAAAGGAGCTCAACAGTTAGTGAGAGCCTTTCAATATGACCCAATGTAACACAGCCACAAAGACAGAAAATATTAGTAAGGCAAACATTATTGAGAAAGGTCTTTTTTCAGCCTTTATCTTCTGAGTTGAAGTATATCAGTAGAACAGATTGTAGCAATACTACCTCCCCAGATTATCAGGCTGGCTTGCTTTGTTTTAGATCCTTACAGATTGACCTGGCTTTTCTGTTCTCCTGTTCCTATGTGACATGGGTACGTAGCTGTCCTCAGAAAAGTTCCAGTTTGGCCAGTGGTGTTCTACACATTGTGAAGCAGATCCTTAAAATCTTGCTGTATTTTTTGTACTCATGTAATTCAGCCAGCAAATTCTATCATAGATGCGTGTAGCTTCATAATTTAATACAGCCTTATTTATTAACATTAATTATTAGGTGGAGTCTTCAGATCTCCCACAAAATAAAAAACCCAACAACAATGCTGAATGTTAAGGAACTTTTACAATAAAAGCTTTCATTACTATTTTTGCACCTATTAAAACCCATATAGGCAGGTTTCTGACTTCCAGCATTTGCAGGATTAATTGCAAAAGTGATTGATTTGAATACTGCATGGTTGAGTTGTGATCATGTGGTCCTTGAATTAACATGACCTACAAAACAGAAATGGTTTGTTTAGTCTAGATCGGTTGCCCTCAAAAGCATACAAACTTGGTATAAAGAGGATGGTGGACAGTTGACTCCATGTTTACAAAGTATTGAACTAGAAGCAGTTGAGTGGATTTAAGCTTAGAACAAACGAGACTTAGGGTAGATCCTAGGATGAAGTGCAAATACTAAAACAGTTCTGCTAGTGTATGGACACAAAATTTCTCTGTCATATTTATTATGAAGTATAACTGTAGACTGAAATGTAGCAGCACTGATGTTCACTCTACCTGTCCCTCTGTACCGGTCTACCACACATGGCCACCCCAATCTCCATAAAGCCCAGGATTAATCTTTTTTGACTACCTATTGCCATGATATTTAACACATATGGGAAATAATCAATAAATCTTGTGGATATATGGAATAACAATCCAAGATTAGATACACATTGCATCTGGTTTTCAGTGAATTAAAATGGAGAACAGTTGTATGTATGTTTGAAAATGCTCCTGCTAATCACATCACTTTCAGGCAATCAGGATTTAGGCATCCTAAAGAGATCAAAAGATAACTGCAAAGATGGCTAAACTCAAGACACTTTATTTCTTACTCCTTTCTTAGATAAAATTTGCTTTTAGAAAAAAAGATTAAAAAAGAAAGAAAAAAAGAAAGAATGTAGGAATGGAATAAAGAGTTTCACATAGAGTAAATTGGAACAAAATTTCCATTTTGATTCAAAGCATTTTCAAAAACCATGCATATACATACATATGTAAAAGTACACATCTTTGTATATAAAAAAGCATAAAAATGAAAGCAGAAGCGTTAACAAGGAAGTGGTCATATATATCCTATATTTTTTACATTTTGAATGCTTCTGAATAAACGTTGCTGTGAATTGCATACTGACCAGAGCAGCTACGTGCCTGGTCCTCTTCTATTTATAAAATTGTTGTCCATGAATTGCACTGGGGATGGTGGCAAGCCCACAACTACAACTCTTCTCAAATGCTGCCACCTAAAGGCTAAAATGAAGTACAACTCTAGAGATGAGTGAAAACCAAAACTGGCAAAAATGAACGAATGGGAAAAGGTTCACAACTGTGCAACAATGGGAAGTAGAATATTGCAGAGGTGTTGCTTGGTTATCACATACCAAATGCATTTGTGTTTAATCCCATATGCGTAATTACTGCAAAAATACTTCGGGGATAGTTTTTTCAAAGGACAGGTCAACATTAAGGTTTGCATCTTCAGTAGTCATATAACTGAAACAACATTACATTCATAATTCACTTAAAAAAACAGTAAACCCAAAATTATTTATATGAGCTGAGTGACTCAGAATTATGACACCACTTAAAATCTCCAAACTTGCTTTCTAGTTAAAAATATGCTTCCTTTAATTTGAACACATAATTCATGTCAACTCCTTCAAAAAAGAATGTGCAATATATTTGAAGATCTGTAATCGTGATTATCTCTTAAATGTGCACGAAAACAACATAAGCAGGGAAAAATGAGGATTTGGCTCTAAATGTTGTCAAGTTAAAGATCTACTAATTAAAAATAAACACCCAATCACCTGAAAATCCTGCCTAAAAGGTTGTTTTTGTTAGAGCTAGATGGGATTTCCATATAAAGTAGGTCTTAAGAGAGAGGCTTTAAAACAGCTACTAAAATTAAGTGGGTCTTTTCATTACCCTGATAAAAGGTAGTTTATGTCATAGGAAAGGTATACTATGTCATAGGAAACAACTAAACCTAACTTACCCTTAATGTAATTTACATGTGCCATCTTTGCAATACTTTGTCTTAAATTCAAATAATAGAATGTTATAATCAACAGGTAATATTTTGCAGCTTTTAACTAATGAGTTGTTAAATATATGTTTACTAGACTTTGTACGAAAGGAAGAAAACTAGATTTTAAGATCGGAAGAATTAACAGATGAGTAGTTTGAAAGTGTGGAGTTCATGTACCACTGTAGCCTTCACAGTTTGAGAATAAAAGCAAAGCAAGTTCTACAGATAGAGGCAATATCTCATATTATACCAGCTAAGGAAGTTAGAAAAAATATATACAATTCTGGGCTCTTCCACTGAGAAAAACATTTTTTCCCCCAATTTTTTAAGTTGATTTAATACTTTCCACTACAAAACCTTGATGCACTTAGTGCAGGCAATACATTTTAGAGCGGTATATTTGACATTCATAGTAGTAGCTTCCCCATCCCTGACTTGTATCCTACTTATCAGTGTCCTATTTCACAGTGGGTCACTTGACTATCAGCAAGGCAAAACAAAATCAGAGGGAAACAAAATAATTCTATTTTTTAAAAAAAATCCAACCAACAATTACCCAGTTGCACTGGTATTTAAGAGTTTGCCAAATATGTGTAATTTTGCCACTTCCATTGACAGTTTTCTGATGCATACAAATTGATTTTAGGAATAACAGTATCCAGACTTATTTACTTGGTGAGCTGAAATGAAATTTCAATTTCAGTTTGCATGAAGAAAGGCTGTTATAAAATTCCATTGGCTATGCTGTTTTATTTCCTTGTTTTGGCCTTGATTTTACCATGTTATTTTTCCAGTAAATATTTTACAATCAAAACAACATGCAATGTGTTAAAAAAAAAGTGTCATGCAGCCAATCTATGGAAACCAGTTTCATGAAAAGTTACAAAAAACGTTATTCATTAGCAGAAAATGTTAATATTTTAGCATATCTAAGGAATACCTGTATTAAATCACTGCAGTGATGACATTCTCTACAGTACTGCCATTCTGTATATGAAGACCCTGGTGTCCTTCATTTGCCAAGGAACATGTGTTTTGGTTTTATTTCAGTACCGGTTTTCTCTCCTGTGGCATTATCCAAGCTAATGCTCCCCACCAAGAGAAAACAGTAGGTTTAGATTCTGTCCTTTCAGGTAGCTGATGGGGCTGGCCCACAATCCTTTTGACATGACTGATGATAAAGTACGTACAGCAAGATACGCAAGGTGCTCTTCAGTCCCTGGCAGTTCCTGACTGGAAGGTCTCTGTACTTCCCTCAGCCTGTCTGTCTGCTGTAGACACAGGACAAATCCGGACACAGGAACTGGACCCTGCTCCCAGGTTCTAATGGTTCGGACAGAATTAAGCCATACATAAAATAAGGACTCATTACTCTGGCAGCGTGGGAAAACAATCTGTTTTTTAAAACTATTATTCGGATAAATTAATGTTGCATGCTGTTTCCTAGAACATGGGAATTTTTGGCAATTGATACAGATTGAAAAAAAAAGTTTGGGTTATATATGGCACTCATTATTTTTGTTAATGGCATTATTTTCCATTGTTTTCATTTGGCCAGAATTTCTTTCAAGATTCTTGCTAACAATCAGTAATGCTGATGCACAGCACAGGACATTTCTATAGTCTGTAATGGTCTACACCACATAGATCCTCAATCTATCAGCAATCCAGCTCAGCAAGCTTGCACAATATAGCACAGCTGCATACAGATACATTAGTACAGGTCTAGATGTAATTGAAGAAATTTTGCCTCTGCAAGGCTAAGTAGTTTGGGAGCTTTATGAATTCTAGTCTACAGATTCTGATGCTGAGGCTGTTCAGGAAGAATTGTTTGGACACCTCCGCACACAACACAGCAACCAGCATAAACCACAGAACACACTTCTAAGTGTGTGCTGTACATATACTTATTTGATGGAAAGAATAAGAAGGCTTAATCTCTTCTTCAGGGAATGTACAACTGAAGTAATCCTGATTTGATTCCTTCTCCTGATAACCACTGTGAGATTTCAGGTGTTTCAAGTTCCTAAAGCTAACAGAGGACTAAAGAACACGAAGTGAAACTAAAAAGTGTTCTCTATTGTGTTTCGGTTGGAGACCTTATCCGATAAGCTTTTTTTCTGTAAAACCTTGATTGTTTCGTTAATGTACTGTGAAAAACTAATAAGCCTTCTTGTAGCCCTCCTTCTGGCTTAGAAATGTCCTTTAGGCCCTTAGCACTAAACATGAGCTTCTGTCTGATTCCTGTAGATGTATTTCATATACCTTTTTCAAGTGTCATACTGTACCCTTCTAATTATGTTCTGTGGCAAACATGCTTATATCACCCATTTATTTTTTTTCTACTCATTAGCCATTTCCGTCACAAAGAAGTAGCAACGGGGAAAGCACAGTTAATTGCATGAGAGGCCAATTCAGGACAAATGTAATGTTTTCTTATCACATCCCATCACACAAGGTTGCCATTTCTCCACTTTTTAAATGTCTATCCCTTGCTGCTAACACACAAAATTGAACACTGCCTGTGGCATTTACTGTACCTTCATCTGCTGGATTAAATGTTGTCTCAGCTGCTCTACTCTGTCCCTCAGGGACCAAAACCGTTACCATTCAGAATACCCTCAGCAGCAGAAGCAGCAGAACACCTATGTCTCGTCCAAACTAACAGCATAAAGATGATAGCTCGCTACGATACTAGCCTATTCACCTTTTTACTCATTCTTTTTTATGTCTTCCTCATAGTTTATAGTCTTTTTAGTATCAGGCAGGGACATGAAGGATTAATCACTTTCTTACAATTCCTGAACACATTTTATTAGAAGTGAGCCAGAACCCAGAACTGCTCCTGGGCAGAACTGTGTGAAGGATGGAAATTTTATTTCACATAGGATTATCAGAGGTACAGCTTGAGAAGTCAGGGCAATGGCTCAATGATCCAGGAAATGTTTCCAGTTACTTCAGGTTTCTTTTCATCTTACAGTACTACTCTAGGGATTTCAAAGTCTGACTTCAATCAAAGTCAGAATGAAAAGCAACAAATTTCCAAATTCTCCATTGAGAAAAAAAAATCCTTTAAAATATTTTATTTAGAACCACTTCTTGTGCAATTTGATGAAAGAATCATTTGGGTAATTGGCTCTGGACATCTTTCAGTTGCCTCCCTGATTTCATCCCCAAGTAGTTCTGAGAAAACTGACTGGATCTCATCCCCATTGAGATAAAGAAGCTTACTCCAGTAGTATACAATTGCGCACTAATTTACAGAGGAGTTTTTAAAAGATAAAGGTGTGGAGATAAGCTGTAGCACTTTTATAAATCAAATTACACTCTGTAACCAAATACTCCAAACTGCAGTGATGTTGGGAACAATACTGAAACTGTGGCTTGGATTCTTCTCATGTTATAGTTTTGTGACAAATCAAACTGCAAAAAGCTACTGACGTCGTCTGTAACATCATGTTATTTCCCTTCACAGTTTTTAAAGGGTAAAGTTTTTATGAAAGCTACTTGTAAAACCCTAAAACCGGGGGTTTTTTCTTTGTTTAAGATGTTTCAGTTTTACTTATCATTCTCAAGACAATGCATATATTTACCTCAGTGTTTCATATCTTGTCATTGGTTGTATGAAAAAGACTGCCAGACGCTCATAGCAAGGCTTTGGACACCTCCCAAAACAACAATATTTTTAAAAGATTGTAACTATATAAAGATTTATTCAGCTGTGTCTTTCAACCATGAAAGCAGGTGTTCTCATTTTAGGAAGATAACTTTTAGTATTTGGTGGCAGATGGAAACTTAGTAAGTATTAACTACTGTGAAATGAGAGAGTGGCGCAATGTTGTATCTCATTCATACTCCTAGAAAGTCAGTCAAATCACACAATATGGACTTACAGTCCCTGGCAACAAAGTTGAGAATGAGAGAAGGGACGGCTAACACAAAAATCATTTTTTAAAAGTTCAAGATGTCTCTACTTATTCTACCTGCAATAGGCATTTTCCAAACACTTTGTTCAGGCATTCACCTATTCCTAAATGATAAGCAATTCAAAAGAAAACATAAAGCAACCAGAAAATTCTGAATATAATTTCAGCTTAACTTGAAATTTCTGAACTTCATTAAACTTCAATTAACTTTTCAAAATTATCATCTTCCTTTTATTACAACCATAACCTAAAGCAAGAACAAAACCCATGAGGGAAGCTAAGTTGATCGTGGAGAACATTGGAAATTTTACAAAGAAATCTGTTTTCATTACACTTCCATACCATTTCCGAACCAAAACCCTTGACATAAGTCTCATAAAAACCCAAAATGTTGTAACTCATGCAAATAATTCATGAGGGCCTTAAGGAATTTAAGCCACCAAAGTATGTGGATTTGCTTTTGTCTCTCCTTGTATGATTACCTACTGATTCACATGATGATAATGAATCCATACACTCTCAGGGGAGTTCAGACCCTGTTATTTTTTGATGGAAAGGTGAGGTGGGGTGAGAAGCAGAAAAGGCCTTGGCTCTGCGTAGGCACTGCTCAGCAATATTGCATCCCTGTGTCATCACCACTGCTTCCAGCACAAATCCAAAACATAGCCCATACTAGCTACTACAAAGAAAATTAACTCTACCCCAGCCAAAACTAGCACAAAAGATTTCAAGCAGATTTGTATTTACATCCCAGGCTTGGAAAATAAATTCTTACAACTTCTTTCTTTTGGCAAGGGGATCCACACTGAGGTGTCAGAAGTGTTTGTCACAGCTTTTTTTCACACGGCCCTGGGAATATCTAGACCAGCACTGGCCATACGCTGCGTGTTCAGGTATACCTCAAGCACTGCTGAGCATCAGTCAATGGATGCACCTTTTTTAAGGAATAGTATAGAAGTACACCTGACACCTTTCCAAAGAAATGGAGCTAAATGAAGCTCTGACCAGCTTCATAATGTAGATTTGTTGTTGTTTTGTTTGGTTGTTGTTTTTTATTGTTTTTTCCCCCCAAAGCTGATGCAGTTGAAAGCAAAATTACAAGTAGCACATCCTTGTAAACAGTCAGTCACATTTTTGGACAGGAGTCCTATTATGAACTCCTACAATCAGTGCACATATGCGATGTCTGTCTACTCTCATGCTCACCTCAACTTCAAAGCATAGGTCTTGTTTACAAGTTCATCAAACCCTTCCCCAGGGATATAGGTGTCAAGCAATGAAAGGTGACTGCTTAGATGCCAGGGAATGATCTGTTTAGAAGGAAAGCATTTACGAAGTGGTGAGTAAGAACTGAAGAGTTTCTCTTGTCTGCTACAGTAGTTCAAGTTAGTAATTATAACAGTTCCCCAAAACAGATAACCAGTTTCCGTATTTATTTTTATTTTACATATAGATTGTATTCAAACACTGGTTAGATTTCCCAAGATTTTTTATTGCTTTTACATTTTCTCCTCAATTTTTAAGTAGTTTCTGTGAAGTGTACTTGCTGATTTTCATCTACTCCTGAACACATAATTTTGCTTTTATCTTCTGACATTCTGCTGAATTTCTTAGACTATCATCACAAAAAGCTCCATTACCTGTCTCACCTCTCAATTTCTCCTGTAACTTTTCCCCTCTGTTCTTGATACACGATGTTTCCCGGCTTCCCTCTCACATTTCACACTTTATTCATTTCTTATTCTCCTCTCCCATCTTCATTTAATATTTCCTTCTGAAGCCAGTTACCCTCCCTTCTCATCCGTCATTTTTTTCCTTCTGCCAGCTGGAATGTGGCTGTTTGTCACTTGCTCTATTATGGAACTGTTCCCACAGTATTTCATGAAAATAACATCAGACTCAGTATTCTTCCAGCAGTTTTCATCTTATTTTTCAGATTCCGGATGAGTGGGAATGGTAACAGCAGGAGAAGAGTCTGATTCTAATCAAAAACAACTGTTAACTATGAAATATCTCACACTCTTTGAAAAAAAGTCCTTTTAAGGACTTCATGAAAGCCTTTAACCATCATCACTACATGCTCCCTATCACAAGTAATCACACCTGTTGATAGTTATCTGCCAAAAAGTGGTAACATAAGAAAGTGAGATCTGGAATTCATAGGCAATTGAGAATGCCAGTGTAACAGGCCGATTTACAGCAGGTGCCTTAGTGACTCATGATGGCCACCTGACTGTGCCAAAAATGCATCGAGCATGGTATCTTTTGTGAAAGCATCCCTCCTGCTGCCAAAATGCACCACAAAGGAGTAAATCTAGCAGACTTCAGGTTACAACTTTTGATTGTTTGAAAAACTCCAGTAACATAGGAGTAGCTGTCTGCTTAAAACTACAGTAAAATAACTGATTTCAAATGGTTCAGAATATTGCATTTTAATACTTCTCAGGTAGGTTGAAGTCACACGCACCCTGCAACAGCACCTTTCCCCTTTCCTATAGGGCTTCAGAAAAGAAATAGCAGATGGAGCCACACAACATGAATTTAGCAGTTCAAGTGTCAAAGGTGTTCAGTTTGTAGGGATGGATGGTAAAAAGCAGAACCAGCCTGGATGTGGTAACAGCACAGCTGGTTTTAAAAGGGAAAACCCATCTACGGCTTTCCTGAAGAACTGCACAGTGACTTACATAATGGGGCTTGAATCTCAGTTGTCCCTAGGCGCTACCACTATCCACTTGATTAATAGTTAATCATTAGCACAGTACACATTAGGCTCATTTTATAGCTGCCCAAGTAATTCTGATTTAGTGGAAGAGCATTGGAAACAGAAACATTACAGTTCCTGCTAGCCTAAGGACACAAGCGAAGCAGCCCACAGATCAAGAATAGCAGGTTGTTGTCCAAGATGGCATCAAACATACCTGTTAGTCAAGACGCAGTAGAAAGGCAGCCTTGATATTTTGTCTTTTTCAGTATTATCAGCTATGAAGCTGTTGTCAAAGTTATCTTCAAAAGCCTCTTTTATGCGTGAATGTCAGTGTTGTCTCAAAAGTGCACTCTTGAGTCTGGCTGATTTTAATAGTATAGACTTAGTTATAGGCTTGGAAATATGATGTTGTATGCCAGACTAGTTAGGCTGCGGATTTATAGGCTGCTTCTGTATAGCGCCTTGGGTGTGTTCTGGGTCAAAACCAAGCGTGATCCCTTGGAATGTTTGTGTTTGTATTATTTATAATTATAGTTCTTCTATTATACTTCTTATTGTTCAAATTCCAACATATCTATAACTCTGAAGTTAGGATTTAAACTTACTTCTGAAAAGTACTTAAAGCGTCTTTCTGCTTACAGGTGTTGAATTAACAGTAACTTGAATCAACAAGAACTAATCTTCTACTTCAGGGTTATCTTGCCTGCAACGAGCTGAAGAGCATAGCAATGTTGCCCTCTTTGGTCTTCACTGTAGATCTTTTAGTCAGATCTGGTACCACAGCACTGGATTTTTAATCAGAATCTGTGGCAGGTCTGCATGTACACACGTGTAGAACACACCCAAGAGATACGGACTAATGATAAGAAGATTTGCAGTGTGAAACTAAGAATATGTATTTGTCCTTAGCAGTTTTTGGCACTAACAATTACCAAATGTAGATCTGTGTTACAGTTGATACCTAAGCTTGCTTTTCAAATAAAGCTCATATGAAATAATATTCATATGAAAGGACTGTATAAAAGCGCCTTTATAGAAGACTACAAGGAAGAAAAAAATTCTGGAAGAGACCTTGATTTAAAAATGAAATGAGCTTTTTCCCTCATTTGCAACTTTTATATATTTACTCCTCAAATTGGTTTTGCTATGCAAATGTTGTTTACTCTTTGTCACTGTCACCTTTGAGTTCCTATCACGAAAAGTTAAGCTCTTAACATCAAGCTTTGAAGCTTCTGAACAAATGTTAAAAATGTTTTCCACCCTAGAAAATCCAGGGCTCCCCACTACTAATTAGTGCTGCTAATACGTTTGTGGCATTTTTGCTTTTTCAAAGGGTGCTTGAAAAACATTTGGAAGTGTCTCCTATATTTCACCAATCAAAATTATCATCTGTATTATCTTTTTCTATCTTTGATCAAAAGCACCCTTATACAAACAAAAAAGCAGCCCATCAAGTAAATTTAATTTAGTAACCATCCATAGCAGACACTGTATCAACATGTAAAGATACAGTTAGTCTCCACTAGAAAAATAAAAACAAACCCTCTGAGACAGGTATTCCCCTTTTCTGTTCCTATATAAACATGCTAAAAATGGGAACCAGATAACTTATTCCACTGACAAAAAAGATCCCTGGACTAAGAGAATTGCAAACTTCCTAAAACCACTCTCTTCCTAAAATGCTTCTGCTCCAGCATACTCATTTATCCACAGCAAACTCCACGGGCAGGTAAGTATACATGCCATGGCTTCAGTTCTTTCTATTTTACAGTCAAAAAACAGACTGCATGCCACCTTGAAGCGACCTACATGAGTTCAGCCATAAAGCAGGTATAAAAAGCATAAAGATTTTGGTTTTTTCCCATGGACTCTACTAGTAAAGTCAGTGGTTTGTGCTTGTAATTTGAGAGTAATCTGTCAAAGCTAGTGAATCCACACTGGATTGGTCTTTCAGTGGCTTATCGCCTTCTGAACTATTTTTACCTGGACAAAGTAAGCACAGACGAACATGCGAAAAAGAATTCTCGGTTCATTGGCAATTTGTATTCACTTGCCACATTTAGCAGAAAGGGACACAAGGAACAGAACAGTGGAGAAACAGACCCAGTATTTTCTGCTTTCTCCTGAAACATGTACCAGCAAAAACCTGATTAGAAATAAAAAAATTATTCTGCCTAATAGGAGCTAGCAAGGAACATATGGCATGACATAGATTGTACACATTGAGACATCAGTCAACATGGCAAAAAGCTGAAGCAACATCCACAAATTACAACCTTAATTGCTAAAAATAATTAAACAGATTGGCAGACATTTTAAAAAGCACACATGGGCATCCAGTAGCCATAGAAAGTGAGTAGGACTTAGTGATGTAAATAGTGATGCCATTTATAATTCTAAATGTCTTCCCTATTATTTAATAGATCTTTATTTAAGAGTTTTTAAAACATCCAAGTTATGTTACGTCCAAGTTTGATTGGGATAACCTTCTCTAATGCATGGAGTATTTTAACTCATTCCTTTCTCTCACTGTACCTCTACACACAGTATTTGAATTTTAAATCAGTTGGATATTTATGTTGCTCCAAATTTTCCAAAAGTATCATAGATTATAGATGTCTGTAAATGTGAAAAATATCCTGATTTCTAGAGGGAAAAAAAGAATTCTATTTTTTTTTAAAGTAAGGGTAAAATCCAAAGTTATTTTCTCTAACTGTCAGGAAATTAAAAACCCAAAGGGAGCTTCTCATCGTTTTTTTCTCCAGCTGTAGACTGCTGACAGCTGATTTTTAAGAAAAAGGGACAAAATTCTGATCCAAATTTTTCCTCTTATCTTTCATCAGAAAAGTGAACACGTTGAAGGAAGAAGGAATTCTGTTCAGTTTTATTGTTTTGTTCAAATAACTGACTCATTCTCAGTCACAGGTCATGGGAATTAGGGACAGCAGAGAAACACTGATAATGTACTAAAAAGGTAAATACCCGAGTTTCAGCTTTCCAGTAAACCTTAGAGTTGAATTAAATGTGAATGTCATTAGAATTGGAAAAAAAGTGTTGCATGACAAGAGCAAAATAGAATGCCTGCCTTTCTCTCTGCAAAGAACCCCCACCAAATCAGACTTGTTCATATTCATGACCTCTTTTTCCTCCAACTCTTCATGAATATTCAGTAAACAACTTTTCTTCAAAAGAATATTCATAGCTACCAAAACCACTGCAAACCGATGTATGTAAGAGTATTTGCACTGGCCTATGAGCATATTGAAAAGCTCTTTTATCGTTCGTACAATAAATTCATTAACTGATTAAGGACACTCTTAGAAATTAGAACACAATTAGAAGGATCCCTCTTCTACTGGGAAAGCTCAGGCCCTCCAACCAGAGAAAGCAACGATGCCACATGACGCACAGAAACCATTCTGAGAAATAAGTAACGTCAACTCGGTAATCACTTGTGAGCACGCAGCCTACAACACTTTCATGCAACTACCGCGCGATTCAGAGCAGTTTCATTACGGAACCCGCCGCCTGCTCGCGCACAGAGCGGGGCCTGGCGCCCGAGAGAGCAGCGGCCGCCCGCCCTGCAGCGAGCGGGCCGGGGGCACCGCACCGCGGGCCGAGCGCACCGCACCGCGGGCCGAGCGCACCGCGGGCCGGGGGCACCGCACCGCGGGCCGAGCGCACCGCGGGCCGAGCGCACCGCACCGCGGGCCGAGCGCACCGCGGGCCGGGGGCACCGCACCGCGGGCCGAGCGCACCGCACCGCGGGCCGGGGGCACCGCACCGCGGGCCGAGCGCACCGCACCGCGGGCCGAGGCCGCTGCTCCCGGCGCCCGCCGCCGCTAGTGGGAGCCGGGAGACCGCGCAGGGCCCGCGCCGTGCGTCACCGCGCCCGCCCACGGTCCTGCCTCAGCGCGGCCTGCGCGGCGGGCCCTGCCCGCTGGAGAGCGACGCGCCGTCTGCTCTGGCGTAACTGGGGGCTGCGGCCTGGAAAATCAGAGCTGGATCTTTTAACCTGAGCTAAGTCAGCGCGTTGTGGTGGTTTCTAGACGCTTCCCTCCCGAGCCGCGCCTCGGTTTTACTGGGCCTCGGTGCTCCAGTGCCACCGCTCCGGCCCCGGTGCCAGCAGTCCGGTGAAGCTCCGGCGCTGCACCAAGGCTGCGGGCCGTGCCCTCGCTGCAGAATCTGGCCCGCGATTAACTGAATACTTACCTGTCCGAGTGCACATAGCATGCCAGCTGATGTTTACCAAGGATACTGAAAGGATATTCGGGATTAAATGTAGCCCTTAGTATGCGCAAAAGGTTTTGTCAATTTAGACTCTCCCTTGTCCCCAAAACCCTGACAAGATTTTATGTGAAAAAAATGGGCCTTAGAAGCCTGTACGACCACAGCTGTAGCTGCCTGAGTACAATTGCTCAATATAAATTTTAATATAATTCTTGTGATAAAATCTGCAATCATAAAAACACAAGCTGGCTTTCAGGTGCCCTGTTCTAATCGTGTCTTTTGGAAATCAAATCTACTAACTGCAGCACTTTATTTTAGTGTCTTCATGAGAAACATTACTTTAAACTCATATTCAATTATTTGCCTCACTAGTATGGTTGCCAGGAATAAAAATTTGTTTAAAAGCAATACTGAAAGATACTTATTTCCAATTTCCATTGCACGTGGCTAGTATTGAATAGAATAACTCTTTTATTTTATTAATTATATATTTTAATTTCAGATTTTCTTAAATGTAAAAGAATGATCAGAGCTGGGGATGAATTAAGTACTGATGGAGCTAGGAAGCAACAGACGACAAAAAATCAGTACAATGGATGCGTTGCAATGGGCCTGGGGAGATCAGAAAAGAAAGCATGTCACAGTCTTTGATGTATTTTCTAGGAGAGACAATTAGACACTTCTGGTGAGAATACTTTCAGTAGCACATACAGGGAAGAAAACACACTTACTAAAGAGCCAGAACAGAATTAGGATTCAGGAGTTAGATACTAGTTACCTCATAGCCCTAAAACACAAGATTGCTATGGCTAGTAAGAGACCAAAAGCTTTGTACCGAATTTGCGAGCACTTGGGCTTGCTCTGGCTGAACTTTTCCTGCCTTGCCTGCAGCAGATTTTTTCCTATGGCCATTTTTCTAGCAGACCTGAGGATATGGCTATTTGTTGTATTTTGGTTTGTTTTTTTTTTTAGTTTTGTTTATGTTTCTATGGCAGAGACATTGTTTCATATAGAAGACAGTAACAAGCACTTCCTACTTTCACGCAGACACACCCTGCTGAAGGTACCGGCCTTAAGACCCAGAGGAGGAGTGGAAGGATGAGCATAATGTCAGGGAAAAGGCTGAAACTGAGAAGTGTCTGTATTACAGTTTAAACTATATAATTACTATCATTGATACTTTCGCTGTATAGAATAATACTATTTTTTTTCTGTAGATAATTGCTGGGGAGACACTAGCTTGTTTGCAGGAAGAGTAAGTACAAGAAGGGAAGTCCAGTGAGGCAGAGTGTGTAGAAATTTTATGAGAAATTTCAGTGCAGTGATGAGGAGAAAGAAGGCGTGCAGAATAGAAAGCAACATCAGAAGTTCTCTGTTTAAAATACAAAGTCAGCAATACATTAGTGGTAAAGAAAGAAGGACTGCATGAGGGCAATACTTAAGAAATTATCTTGAAAGTTACCAAAATATCACAGTGGTTGAAATACTTGCACTGTTACTGTTTTAGGTTTTAAACCTTTCCTGTTTAACAGAAAACCTAAACTAAATCTCCGCTGAGCTTTAACTACTGCTTGTCCTGAGAAAGAACAAGGCATTCTGAAATGGTTAGTGAAAATGATTCTCTTAGTTGTGTCCTCAAGGGTCAGAAGTGAAGTAGACACCATCTTCTAGAGCTGCTTGTAGCTGAGGAAAATGCAATTCCCAGTTCATACTTGATAACTGCGAATTTGCATACCACAAGTAGCTGAATGTGCCACAGTACTTGCTAGATCTGAGGCGTTTGCTATAAGGTAGGGCTGTGACTCTCATTTTTCTCTGCTAGATCTCTTCTTGGATAAAACTGCATCTGAAGTAACTAAGGCGAGAGACAAGTGCAATGAAAACAGATACTCCATTTCAGCAAAGATATGCTAGATACAAAGGTACTACCAAAATACAAATGTATTAGTTAATACATTGCTTGGATTTGCCACTGCCAGGATTAATTAGAGGTGATCCTAATCAAGCAAAAAGGGTCAATGCACAGGATCAAGCACTGTCCTATGAACATTCATACTGTAAGGTCAGCGCTTGACATGTCTTTGGCCAGAGCCAGATCCTGCTATCCCAGTTGCCTTCTGGGCATGGCTGTAAGAATGACATGGGCATCAAGGGGAAACCAGTCACCAGCTGGGGGATTTAACTCAAGTTAATCAACCAACACAAACTGCTGATCACTGTTTTAGGTACCAGTAAAAAGAAGAGCACAAACAACTAAACAAGCACATAAACATCTGTCCTCCTTCCTCCATAATCTCAGCTTTCTATATTTTTTCCACCAGTTACATTCAGTCCTCCAAAATTTCAATGGGGAGGGGACATGTAGCAGGGAGGCTGAAGTGGTACATACACAACAGTTTTCTGCTGCTCTGAGCAAAATATTTTTCTGCCACCCTATGGCCAAGTCTTTCACACTTCGCTTACTGCCCTGTACTTCATGGCTTCCTGATGCTCCATGACTAGTGTCCCTGCCCTGGTGTGAGTTGCCTGCAGCCCCAGTCTCCAGGGGTATGCATAGCCCTGTGGCGTGATGTGACTCCCTGGCTGCTGTTGCCTCTCACACATACACCTGAGCAGGGCCACCAGCTCATCTGTCTCAATGGCAATTCGGTGCCTGGCGGGTTTTTCCAACGCTGTTTCCATTGGTCCCAGTTTTGAAGGGAAAAGCATTTAGCTAAATGGATGAAAACTCCCATGCCACTTTCCCTCAGGGCTGGGGCCAGGGCAGACCCTGATTTTTAGAGTTTACTGGTACAGACATAGTCATGATGACTGGTTGATATGTTCTTAATACTTTGACTTGTATACCCTAAAATCACTCTCTACTTAAATTTATGGTAGCTGAAAAGTCTTATGTAATAGGTTTAAAACATGAGTATTTTCCCTCTTCCAGGCATGCCTGAGGAGTTAGGTCATTGCTGTAAAATAAATAATTCTATATATGTATAAATATGCATATTACATAAGAAGAATCTACTGTCTTGAAAACATGAAGTTTTGAGACAGCTGGGCCAAGAAAAAAACATCCAGGCAGCTGTCTGACAACTAACCTACTGACTTTTGAGGTGTGACACAGGGATCCTTCCTGCTTGCTTCTTTCATTTGGCACATATATGAAATAGGCTGCTCAGGTGGTATGGGCTGCTCTGTCACATGCAGCTTAACCTTACTCATAAATACTACCTCATAGCTCTGAATAAATTAAAGTCCAAGTAGATATTTGTTTATTTTTCTTTGTTGTTTCCTTTATAACTCATTCTGATTTTTATTTTTGTACAAAGTAACATGAGACCAAATAAAACAGGATATAATCAAACTGCAGAAGGTTATGCCCCTAGGGAGATGATCAGTTTTATAATGATGAGTTGTATTTACTTTTCCCAAAATTAAAATAAAAATGCTCAGGTTTTCAGTCTTAAGAAACAAAACTCGTATTTCCATAAATAGTTAAAAACTACAAATTATGAAATATAATTCTTCCCCTAGCCATGTTGCTGATAGTACTTAAGAACGCATTGCTATGCATAATACTACATTCACTCGGTGTCCTGCAATGCACAGTACTAGGTCTTGACCTTCACGTCCTAGTATGTTTCAGTATTTTTGATTAGTATTCACCTAATATTTTTTTGCTTTTACTCCTCCAGGGGCTGTACCATCCTGTTAAGCTTTTTCCAAAGTTTTTTTTTTAAACAAGTTGTAAATAATTGTTCTTATCTCATTACAAAATCATTGTAAAGTGTTTATTTATAACTGTATCATGCTTTAAGACTTTGGTTCCTTTTACTTATCCTCTTAATTTTTCTTTATTAGAAAATTGATTTTATCAAACACATTCAATAAAAAAATCCTCTTGCAGATATAATGCAATTCCAGTAATGAAGTTTAAATTTTTGGTATACTAAGAACTGACTCTGCCTTCCCAGAGTTCTGGTGCACACAGATTGACTCATTTGAGTATGGTCTTTCTCACCTTATTATTTATTCCACAGACCTGACAGTCATTGTGAGATTTCCATTTGTTATTTAATACTGTAAGTCAGAAATATGTGTATTTGTTCCCAGTGCAGAAATTGAATTAGTTTATTTTATTCTTGTTCATAACCGAAGAATCTATCTTGTCAAAGACAGAAGTCACATATCTACTTAGAGAAATATATATCATAGATATAAAAAGTGACTGAAAAAGTCATTCTTCTGTCTATCCTAGTGACCTAAATAATTCCTGACAGGCATTTGTCTAACCTTTTCTTAAAAACATCCAGTAACAGAAACTCTACATCACTGCACTCCACTTGAACACCCAATCAATCTTTCTTTTAGAATGTTTTACCCAGTGTCCCATGCTGGCCTTGAAGCCTGTTGTTTGAGAGTGGTATATCACCTTTCTCATCATAGCATCTATTTACCTATTCAAAAAGTGCTATGATTTCATCTCAACTTTTTTCCAAGACTTAACAACCTCAAATGCCTTCCTCAGAGGCCATGTTTTGTAGTTCTCTGACTTGTTTCATTGCTTTTCTTTGAATAGTGTAATTGCTTTATGTCTTTCTTGAAGCTTGATAGAGTACTTGAGCTGAAGCCTTACCTGCATTAAGCAGAATAGAAGGATTACTCCTACAGGTTATGTTCCTGTTGACGTATCCCTGCAGGATATTTGCCTTGTTTGCAGTAGCTTAATAACATTGACTCATGCAGAATTTGTCATCCACTCCAAATCTGAGATCTCTTTCTGCAGAACTTCTATCCACTTAGTTATTTTCTGTCTTGCACTAAATAGATGATGAGTCCTGCCTACATGCAGAACTTCGCATTCTTCTTTGCTGAACTGTATCCACTTCATAAATAAAAGTTATTCACAAGAAGTATAAACCAGTGATTCAGGTGTCTTTAAACACTCATTGTGGAGCACTAACAAAAAATGATAGAAGATGCTAACATAAAAGCACAGCTTTCAATTTCATTGCTTATGCTGATACCAATATAGATTCAAGCATTCTCTTCTATTAAAAAAAAAAAAAAAAAAAAAAAAAAGGAATTGAAAATCAGTTACTATATCTGGAAAGGAACACCATTAAGGTTAGAAGGCTGAGTCTTGAGTTGGTTTGGGTTTTTTTCTTTTTCTTTTAAATCATGGAAGATTGCTTAACTGACAGCCTTGGGCAGCAAAGCCGTCATTCCTCTGCAGAAAATTTCAGCCTGAATAGTGGGAGTGTACACTTCTCCATGAATGTACTTCACATCTTGACCCTGGAGAAACCATTCCTTTTAGTACTGAGTCAATTCATTTTCCATGTCCACTCAGTTCTTGGTCACTCTGCCAGGATTGCCTACAGCAAAGATTTTGGAATATGGACAACAGTTCTGTAAAAACCATGTCAAATGAACAAGCCTGTACATTTTTAGGGCTAGTCTACACAGAAAGCTTGTACCATTTTGACTGTACTGATGCAGTTGAACTGTTGCAGCTTTTTAGTGTGGATTCACTTCTATATTTTTACCATTAATAGAGCCAAAAGGCAAGGAAGCAGGGATACTCTTGATTTAATTCTACATTATGTTTTTCATGGTCAATCCCATTTAAGACGTTTCTATTCCCCTGCCTGTGGGCATTCACTCAGCTGTGCTCTGCACCCTTTTATAGTTCCCCATCCTCCTTTATCCTAACACAACTTTTTCTGGGATTGCATTGCAAAGTACATCAGTGCTAAAATTACAGGAGTTAAAAGCTCCAGGTTTGGAGTGCTCCACTGCTCCTGTTTGCAGCACAGCCACGCAAGAGTTGCAAAGACAGAGCTAAGAGGGGTTGAGCCGGGGTGTCTGGTGAGAAAACATGGCTAAAATAGGTGAGTTGTGATAACCTGCTAAACCACATTCCCCTCTACAGAAATTTGTGCTCTACAGAAACATTGTGCTGCTGCCTGACTCTCTAATCCACCTGTTAAACTGCACAGCTGGGGGAATGAAAATCAGAATCAAAGTTTTGCTTCAATGAATAGTTAATTGTGCAAGAAGAAACAGCAGCAAAACCAACAGAGACTGAACAAAGACAACCCCCATGGAACTGAATAATCTAGCTGTCCAATGGCCGTAAACCTGTTTGAAATCAAGCCTGTAAAGCATTTGAAAGGTAACACCTTTTACCACTGGGTACAGCAGGTAGGAACTGCCTCTTCCTTAGTAAAGACCTGACCTCTCTTTCACATGTAATCCAAAAACCCTGAGCAGAGACACATGCCTTGCTCTGACCTTCGAGGGGCAGAGTTTATCCCCACTTCCCTTCATGGTGTTTTCAATAGAGTGGTTTAATCAGGTCCTTACTCAGAACCACGTTGTGTTTTGTCAGGTCTGTTGTCAGTATCTGGCTTTACTGCAGTCTGACAGTGCTGTGTGAAGGTATCAAAGTCTGTTTTAAATGATCTAGCTTCCTCCTGCAGGGAGCCTATATTCTCAAGGTACATTAGTCTGCACAACACACCATACAGCAGACTGTTTCAGTACCCAAGTTGGGTATTTCTAGACTGGAAATATCTGTAGCACACAAACATAGTATAGACATACCTTTCCCTTGGGTGCCTCTCTCCTGTGAGGTATTGTACAGGGACTCTGGACATCTAATTCAATTTTAATAATTTGATTCTGCTAGCCAGTAGGATACCTAAAAACATAAAATTACCCCAAATTTCTTGCACAGTTAAAATTTATTTTATGAAACACAGGGGACTGGGGAATTTAAATCTCATGCTTTTCAATAAGATTTAGCATCCCAAAACTGTGATATTCAAAGATAAATAGACAGCAAATTTCTATTGAACCCAGTGAGAGACTAATACTCTCACAGAGCTACACCTTTGAGATCTGGGTTTTATAGATGACCTTGTAAAAAGGACATAGACATCTAAAGTGGGACATAACCAGGATTTAGGAACTAAGTTCAAAACACAGATGCTTGAAATATCTGCTTTGCTGCTGCCTACTCATGTCTGAAGTCTGCAGAGCTATAAGTTTCCAAAATTAAAGCTCTCATGGTACCTAAAGTTCTACTCTGGGATTTGCTAATGAGTGAAGCACCGATCTTAGACTAAGCCCTATCAGGCTTCACAAACTAGATTTTTCTCTACTGTGTTTGCAGAAAGGACTCAATCTGTTAAGGCCTACCAGAGCAGACCTGTTGTGCTCTGTTCTTCTAATGAAGTTGAGTATGAGAAGTGGGATTTGAAGAGCTAAAGCATTCAGTCACAACAGAGTTTACAAAAGCTTTTCTTTCTATTCTTGTCAGAGGGACTTTGAACTCTTATATCCTATAAATGCATTTTACACAACAGCTACAACAGCTATATATTGGGGGGGTGGTATGTGTGTGTAGAAAAAAAAAGAAGCATTACATAGCTGCTGAGACTATTCCACTTTGGATATAATAACTTGTGAGGCCAGAAGGGAACATGCAAGTATGTCCATGACTCTTAAACAGCAGCTTAAATAACACATCTTGCAAAATGCCAAATGGTCAAAATATTTAGGAGATGATGGAAGTGAGGCCCCCATGTATTCCAAACTGATCCCCTTTATACACTAGTAAAACCATTTACATTCAGCTTTGTTTGCAAAGTCTATTTTACACTCACAGATTTTTCCAAGTAATAGTTAATAATAATTAAAAAACTATGAGTACTCTGAGTTCCATAGCTCTCTATGGAAAAACGGTATCTGCTAAGGCAAAAGGCATCAGTTTCAAGTAATCTGGATAGTACCACAGGTAATAATTAAAAATAGGTTAAAAGTTATGAAAAAAGTCCGCTTCCTGCCCTCATTTTCCTTGTGCCTTCACCTTCAGTTGTGCTCACCCAGTTCCTGACTGAGATAACAAACACAGAGTGTGTTCTGCAACAGCAGGTGAGGAACTAAAGGACCAGGTGAGGGGGCATCTTCCCCGTTTTTGGTCCCTGAGTGATGGCTGGCTGAGGTCAGTAATGAGAAAACCCCATTTTACTAAAATATTCAAGCATATGATTAATTCCTGTGAAAGAGTCCAGGATTGAAACATATGCCTGAAATTAAGTACATTATTTAAGTATGTTTCTGAATAGGTCATGTTACCACCTGAAATTATTTGATAACCAGGTCAGTATAAACCACATTTAAACAACCACTCTCCTAAAAGGTCTGATGTTTCAATTGGCAAAGATAATTATTTTCTCTTACATGATAACCTTTCAAGGGCATGGCTGAGGTGCCGTATTATGGAAGTTTATCATTTGCATTGCTGTGCAGTCTGTTGCGGGGATAAATACAACACAAGTCTTCCATTTCCAAAGCTGTCCACCTTGCTTCAATGCTAAACACACTTGAAAAAATCATGCCTTCAGCTGTTAAGACATTAATTTTATTTCTTCATTGACAGTAGTCACTATGGTATGAATGAAAAATAAAAATAAAACCCTCAAAACCAAATATTTGAGCATATAATTTCGAAGAGTTAAGAACAGCTTGTTTGGCTTATTACTTTCAATTATAATACACTAGTGCTGCAAATACAATAACAAACTTAAGTAGTTGTATGTTGCAAGGTGAAATTAAACTTTAGTAGGTAGTTCAGTTTCTAAGAAATAACAAGCTGTACTGAAAACAAGGCTGCATACTTCATCTTTTTTTACTTAGATACATTTTAAAAAGTACTACAAATTACAAGTTACTTATTGTGCCTGAAGATTCCCAGAAAACAAGAAGGAACAGTGAGAAACAACAAATCAAGGAAGTGATAGCAGCATAAATGCAAGCATCCAGACTGCTTAAACTCATGGATTTGAACTCTTTTTCAGTTGCAAGACCTTTTTGATGACTGAAGTAACTGCTGAGACAACATCCCAGTTATGGGAAAATGTCTGGTCAGCAAGTTGAGTATGTTGACACTTCAATCTAGATGTAGTAATGCAATATACTACTTTATCTTGAAGGAAAAGTAAGACTCATCTGATTAAATGTGGATTACCTATATAAAATAGGTATCTATAAATGAGCTAGATGACTAGACTCATTTTATAATCAATGGAGAGAAATAGGCATTTTTAGGGCCTGATTCATCTTGTGATTCATTTTGTGTTGAGAAAACCAAACCACACATGATCAAAAAAACCTGCTGGAGGCCTTAAGTGTAAATCTAAATTCTAGCACATAGACAACTGACATATGTTATAGATTATTATGTTTACACAGATGTATATGTCACTGTTTTACTTAAAGCCTATTAGACTGTAATAACATTTACAGTGCTACCTAGCTTCTTGTACTCTGTTACTCTAATTCTGTAAAAAACAAGATATGTTAAAGCCATTAACAAGGAAGGAACAAATTTTATAACCTATAAGCTATAGAGTAAGAAGAGAAACACCAACTTCATTCATTTGGATACCGTTTTTTCCTCTTGGAATTCTTCTGTGAATGATCTGTAGTTTACAGATGGATGACTATAAACCATACATTTTTCAAATAAACTGTTAGAAAAAAAAACCCCAAGACACCAGTTTATTTTTCCATAAGTCAAATTGAATTTGCTGCAGTTTAATTACCATTTTGTCAAAAATTAATTTTATATGCTTTGCAATTATACAGTGCTCTAAGGCACTTGGAGAAAATCATTCTATGAAACCATACACTATTTTACCATTTAAAAAATCCCTAGGAATTTTCTTAAATTTTGCCATGACACAAAGATAATACTACAATTTTAATGACTTTACTAAGATAATAAGTGAATAGAATTGCAAGAATTCTGCAGAGAAACACCCTGTAATTCTCTTACTTGCATGCTAGGCTTTCTGGCCCACCCAAATTAGACCCTAAAAGTCCTTCAGGTGTTCCTCTGACACCCACCCTCACTGACCTTGTCAACTGCCCCTACATGTTGGATGACATGCACAGCCATTAGCAGTCAAAGCTGGAAAAAAAGCACTACATACAGAGTAAGTGCTCTGAAGGACTGGGTTGTTCAACTGCAACGTCAGTTATCCTTTACCTACATAAAGAGTCAGATGATGTTATAAATACAAATTTGCAGTTATTTCTTTGTTTCTTTTTGCTACATGAAGCTTTCCACTCTCAATTTGCCCGTCTTCTGAAATACTGTCATTTTTCACATTGCTATAGTAACACCAAAAATATTTCCAGTATTCATAAAAAAGGATGTGACAGAAACTTGAATAGCATTGGTATTGAAAAAGCCAGTCTGCGTTTAAAACTGAAATTTCAAGGGCTAAACTGAAAAATACGTGGAAGATTTTTGCAGATGAATATGCTTAATAAATGATGATTTAAATGCACATTTCTAGTTATAAACTAATGTCTCTCCAGCAGAGGTGCATACAGCAGAAAAAACCTGCCCTACGCTCACTGCTGCTGCACTATTCACAGGACAACAAACACAAAACAAACCAATTACAGACTAGCCTAGCAACATTATAGAACTAGCAGTTGCTAGTTGAATAAGAAGTGTCTTCATGTAAATTAGAGACCTACCACAAAATATTAGTGACAGTCTAGTGAGTATGTCCTAGGTTCTAGGAAGCAACATGCAAATATATGGAAATATGGATTCCTTCATCATTAAATTTTGTTAATGCACCACTAATTTTAATCCTGATGAGTTTGTTCATTTTTTCCCATACAGGACAGAACAGTGAGAGGAAAACATGCCACCAAGGTTGTCACTTGATATTCCAGTCACACTGGGGACATGGCTTCCCATTCCTGGCATTTCAGCCTGTTGAGTCTAAAGAACTAACTGATTATTCCGTACTCAAAGCCAACATTTTCCACTTGAGACACAATTCCAACAAAATTAATGTCAGATGAGGAAAGCATTAATTCATTTTCCAAGTAAATTGGTTATCTAGTTTTTGACAGCTTGTATTGTTTCTGTGTGCAATGCTGCAGGCAAGAGAACTCTTAAAATAAAGAAAAAAAAAAAAAAGAGGGGAGAGGAGATTTTTTACTACTGAAATATGTATAGACAGCATTATGGGCAGAGCAGGATACTTTAAAAAGATGTCACCGTTCCTTTTTTGGCATTGGCCCTAGCACAAGTGGATTATATCTACATTTCAAATTTTATTAAAAGAAAAAATCCATACCACTCAGTTATGAGGAAAGCTCAAGTTTATTTATTTAATTCAATTGAAATGTAATTCTTGATAGGTCTTCTGGGATTCTTTTAGCAACCATATGACAAATCAAACTTTTTCTCTTGTAAATCTTTATCCCAAACTACATCAAAACTTGAGAAATGATGGACACAGAGACCATATCTGAAAATGAATACTAATTTCATCACTTCACATAACTAACTTTATACGTATACCTTTTTCTCATACATAATCCAAATATCATTTGCATCTTTATAAACTATTTTCAAGTTTTATTTTATTCATTGCTTAAATGAAGGACCACCATAATGAAAACAGATTGTTTAATTATTTTATCTCTAATGTGAATATGCCTACTGTGAATATTGCACAAGTAAGACATAAATGTGCTTTTTTTTTTTTAAATGGCAATTAAAAGGTCTTTGCTGTTTTTCCATTTTGGCTAGTTCTCAAATACTTTGTACAGAAGGAGGAAAACTGGAACTAGTGGGTCCATCATAAAAATATGAACTATAAAGTTAGCAATTTAGCAAATGTAGCAATACCTTTCTGAGTTGGACACATAAGGCTACCTGAAAAACAAAATTATAGCACTCCCACTAGTAGGTATAGTTACTAAAACAGAGAATTTACCAGACAGTTTGTTTGGTTTAAAAAAACCAAAAGAACCCAACCACAAAAACGCCCACAACAAACAAACAACAAGAAGAAAACAAACTGAAGAGGCCTACAGTTCTTATTAGACTCTTCTGTTAAATTTCAGTCAATTCAGTGGAAAAGACAGAAAGACACGAGACCTCCCTGAAGATAAGGTCCCTGTCTGAAGAAAATGTGCCTATGTAATCCAAATAAAAATTTTATGCAAATTTCTTTTATCTAGGTTTTCTCATTATGTGCTTTGAACAAAGCAACTTCTGTGCTAGGATACGAAGTAGAAGAAATGTGTTCATATTTTTACCTGTAGATTCATATTTAATAACACATCGATAGACTAGAATTGTGTATCATATGGAAATGTGCATGTGTTATGTAAAATGGAGTCAAGTTATAAGAAAACAAAGGTCTTTTATTACAATTTCATACATACTTTTCACAGAAATAGAAGTGTTATTCATGATGTCTGGACTAAATACTAATGTGGGAACAACTACAAATCTAAATTTGTCCTGTAACTTGAATAATGCAATTTTTATTTCTCTGAAGAAATTATTCAGTTGTTGGAGATGGGGACAGGAGAATTCATGCTTGCACTTCAGCATTGGCTAATTAATCAGATCTCTAAAAATTCCTGTGAAGTTACTATTCCAGTCTTTAGACATGGAAACTGAAGCAATGGGTTAATTGACCCATCTGAAGCTATATAATATTTTAATAGCAATACAGCACTAATATAATTAAAAACTGAGCTTCCCATTTCTCAAATGGTACAAAATCTGCTAGTTCAAACCCTTCATTAAAAGGGTATTGCTGGAATCTTGTCAAAAGAGAAGTTGAATCTGAGCTGTATGTACGTGAGAGACAATATTTTCAGACTGCATGAAGCAAACAACCCTTATTACTCCCCAGAATACAGGAAACTGCTCCTGTGACAGCGCTGACTGTCAGCCATGGGCAGCTCAACCACACATGCTGTAGACAAAGTCATACTTTACTCTCCCATTTCATTTCTTGCAGGTCTTGGTAGTGTGGCCAGATTTCAAGGGCAATGTCTTTCTGTGAACTGTGTGTCAGGTTTATTAGATGACTAACACAGTGTTTTTTTCTAGTTTAAGGACACTGTGCCATCGTGAAGGCATATTACAAGCCCCAGACTTTGGCAACTCTCATTTCCAGCTGATCTAACGTGAGAAACTATTGATTGTAGACAGACACTCTATATAGAATCAATCACAGAATCATTTAGGTTGGAAAAGACTTTAAGATCATCAAGTCCAACTGTTAACTCAGGACTGCCGAGTCCACCATGAAACCATGTCCCAAAGCATCTGTTTTGACTTTGTTAGACACGTTCCCAACTAAACAATGGGACAAGACATCAGTATGCACCAATGGCCCTGCTCGCCCAGGCTCTCCCAGAAAGGAGAAAAGGAAACCAAACCTGGAAGAAAATGACAAGCATTCCCTGATCTGAACAACAGGAGCTCAGGACTCCAGGTGCTGTAAACATGTCTTCTCTGAAATCTAGACATATCCACAGATGCTATCATGGAGATAAATACGTTATTTTAAATTATTTCAATAACTTTAGTCTAGAAAGAACTGAATCCGTTCCATTTCATAAATGTTATGAAACATAACAACACTTAATAATGTAGGTCTCGCATCAAATAAAAGTGCTTTATTCTTAAAAAAAAAAATAAAATATTTTTTTGACATGGTATATACCTCTGGCAAGCTTCCAAGGCAGACTTGTGTCTTTCAAAACTGAAACAAATTTTTATATATATATATATATATATATATATATATAATCTCTGTTCATGAGGTAACTGAACTTTTCTGGTACATTACAGAGCTTCTTCCCTAGCAGCATTATCAACAGTTTTATTTTGCATATGGCTGCACTTGTGAGTTTTTTTAATGGACTCTTGTGTCCCTGTCAGAATCTTAGTTATCATTAAAAGTATTAAGTTTCTAGCCCTCACTGATACAGAGGAAAGCCTGAAAATTAGATGCACACTCTAAATTTCAGAAACCAGAGACAGAATACCAACTGTTACTGAATACCAACATCTGGCTTAGTCATGGGAGGAGAGGCAGTCCCATCTGGCTGAAAGTGAACCATCAGATTTAAAAAAAATAATAAAAAAAAAAAAATCAGAAACATATAGCTCCAATCTGTCCTGTAAGGCAGTCAGCCCTGAGAAGCAAAATATATCACATTAAGACTTTAACCATTGAAACTGAAAGACTATTATTAAAGAATAAATAAATAAATAAACCATTGTGGCCTGCTGGAAATGTTGTTGAAACTACTGAAGTTGAAAAACTCAGCTGTACTTCCAAGGACAGGTTCATTATGATGGCTAGCCTCTTGAACCCTGAGTTAAAAACCTTTACAGCTGATGCAAGTTATGTGGAAGGAAAAGAAAAGCAATTACAAGGCACCCCTGCTGGAAGAAGTTAATTATTTAAAGCATTCAGTGATTTCCCATCTCTCTTTCCTTGCCTCAAGAACCAGGTATTTGTCAGATTCAACCCCCAAAATAGTCTGTTTTTTCACAACAGGGTTCCTTTTCACCTCACTTCTACTTAAACAGCTCACACAAATGTTTTGTCACCTCCTGAGCTTGATTATGGTTCTGAGTGGACATTTAACTTTCATCAATAATGTTAGACAGAAATCCATGGTGTTTTATTCTCAGATTCCCCACAGGTTTCAATGATTCCTTTATCCTTTGCTGGGGAGACAAATCAGAGGCCTGGGCTCTGATGCACTGAATGGTCTCCTATTGATGGGCTAGTAAACGTCTAGACAGTTGTCGCTCATCTCTATTGGACTGCAACACAGAGAAGGTGTATCTTGTATCAGTAGATGGAAAGTAACTCAGCTTAATCTTGACTGCTTTGAAAAGTGTTATGAAGAGATCTCCTTTTTCCATGTTAACATATTTAACTCTGATGTGCCTCGAATATGAAATGCTTACTTTATGTTTCAAAATGCAGCACTAAAGAGAAGGAATGTATTGTGATAATTTTCTCAGTAAGTATCTACTGCATTATTTATGATATTTTTTATTCTAAACTCCTGTTTTCAATTGTAGTTTCAGGAAGGTTTCTATGTATGTCTTTAAAGACATATGACCTTGATATAAACTTTTTTAAAAAATGTCTTTTGGAAAACATCTGGTATTCCAGAAGCAAAACTCAAATTAGAAATGTAGAAAATAATTCAGAATTATGTAGAACTGCGTAGTAATTTAGAATTATATAGCTTCTTAAAAAAAAATATTCATAAATAGTTTGTGTCTTCAAACAATCACTGCTCTCAGATAAGTGTCCTGCCTTGTATGTCAAGATTGCAGATCATACTGAAAAGGACGATGTCAAATAGTGAGGGGCTTTTCCAACGGTAATGCAATATTCATTTCAGATATGATGCACATTTTTCTTAAGATAAATTACCTGTTTCATGTAACAATGACTATAGTCCTAGCCTATACACAGAAGTAACTTTCATTTGCTGAATCAGTGTTTGTGCTCCTGGTGCTGCTAAATCAAATATGTTTCTGTGTTATATAGACTGTTAACCTTTAGTGTTGGAGGCCTACAGACATGCTAAAGAAAATAAAAATTTTCTTCCTAATAATACCACTTCAGCAGGACTAAACTCCTGCTAAATGCCTAAGACTGCTAAACACCTTACAAATATGAGCGAACTAGGGCTCCTAGGTTGTCTGCAGACTTCATTAGCACATTTTAAATATGGGGAGTGAAACACAACATATCAAATTAATTTTCACTCAAAAAAAATATTAATTTATAATAGTTTTCTAAAGCGATAGCTTAAAGACTGAACAGAAAGAGATTATGTGAATAGACTAGGAAGCATTGGTACATAGCTGCAGCAGACCAACTATGTTGATTCCACAGTTGTTGCAGTATTTAAGTACCAACTCAGCATCGTTAATTTATTTTCCTCCACAAACCATTTCAGAAGAATACTATCAGCACAACAGAAATGAACAGACCTTGATGAAAAATAGATGACAAATGCCACTTCAAAATGGATGGAGGCAATTTCCTGTACAGGTAAATCCAGACCCAAACACTTCAGCTCTGCCTGATATTTCAAATGAATATCTAATGTTTATTATCTCTAGCAATCATTTAAGAATTGAAAACAATCATTTAAAATTCAAGTAATTTATGCAGGAAATGTACTGAATGTGATCACCTGAGAAAATTTTCTGCTTCTGTAAAAATGTGGGGAAGATTTTTTTTCTTCTATTACAGGGAATGCACACCATGCTTAATCTAAACATAAATACTCCCTATTCTATAGTGAAGTTACTATAATATTTTCAGCACCACAAATGAAAGGCAAATTATTACCATACTTTATAGTAACTTAAAGTCATCAAGTCACAAGAAGTTTACAGGGACATCTTTAACTCATTGTCTCAACTCCAAGGCATATACATTTGCTTTGCCCTGGGCCCATGAATGAATAATTTCTGAATTCAATCCAAAGCTAAAGGTTTACCTTCTTAACTCCTTAATTTGACATATAATCACAACAAGATTAAAGACTTCTAAGAGCATGGCAGTTTTCCATTGTAAGGCAGGAGCGAAAAACCTTATAAAACATAGAGTGTGATGGCAACAGGAGTAAATTAAGTCTTGTGGGTGGTACATTACAAACTTCTATTGCTTTCAGATGGACATTTCTTTCTGCGCATATTCCTTTTGTAGGATCACCCAAACTCACCTATTGTATGGGTTATATAGCTTTAAGAATTAGGAATGCACATTTTTCTCCGGTAATATTTTCACCTTACCTATCTGAAGTGTACAATTATGTGTTCTTCTGATTAACTACACAGCTATCTGATGTCATCGCCTCTTCTCTAACTTTGCTAATGGCTATTTTTGTTTAATATATCTTTCCTCTATGAATTTAATTATTTTCAGTAGAAAGAAGTCTAATCAAAGCATCACTTAAAATATTGCAGTACTGAGATGTTCTTAGGATAAGCACATTTACATTCAAATAATTTTTACCACTACATTGCACTGTCTTGTGACAACTACTTTGGAAAAAAAAAATCATCCACTTGTAGAACAGAATTTTAATTTCTATTGATTGTTGCAAACTGTAGGTAGAGAATAAAAAGACAGTAAGTGCTGTTGTAGTTCTGCATTGAGTCTAGCTACTGCATATCTATTTTGAACAGAGACAACATGCATTATATTAGACAGCCTATACAAATAGAAGCATCTTTATTAAATAAGATCTTAATCTTGAAAGGTCATTGTTTTCAGTCATCTTGAACTCCTGATCACAGCAAATTCATAGGCCCTAATCCTGGAATCACACCTCTACTTGAACTCAAGGATGTGAGCAACCTCATTCAAGTGTCAAATGGAGGACCACAGGAACACAGGTTGGTGTTTTCCAATTTGAGATGCTGTTGCAGTGGAAGATTGATTTCCCTTCTGTCATTTCAAGCATGCATATAACATACTTTAAGAATATAGTGAGATTACTTCTGTGAATCTAATTACCTTAAGATGTTTGAAACATTACTTTACTAAAACAAATTATCAGACTTCTTTAACTCATTGTCTCAGCTCCAAGGCATATACATTTGCTTTGCCCTGGACTCATGAATGAATAATTTCTGATATGAAAAATTAATTTCAGAAAAGGAGAAAAAAATCAATCCAAAGTAGAAAGGTTTACCTTCTTAGCAGCTTAATTTAACATAGAATTACAACAGGATTAAAGACTTCTCAAAACATGGCAGCTTTCCATTTTTTATACCCTAACAAGAAGCAGAATCTGGTAATGGTGTCTGGCCTCACATTCTTCTCCAGGGTTTAGTCTTCCATGAAATATTTGAAACAAGATCTCTGTTCTTCTGTTTCCAGATTTGAACACTTCAAATTAGTTTGATAGAGAACTTTTTAAACTGACGGTCTATGTTACTGTTTGTTCCACGTCAAGGAAAAGACATTTAAGCTTTTAGAACAAAAAAATGTGAACTGAATACTTCGGAAGTTTCAGGGTAGAAAGTCCTGTTATCATCTGCCCTGCCTGTAACCAAACTAGATTCAAAAGCCTAATGGAGAGGCAGGGAGAATCCTGCCCATATTGTGCATTAGAGAAGAGAACTTCCATGGGAACCATTGTATTGGAAACTTGACTTAAGAAAACACCTTTTGAGAACACAGATTTTTTGGGAATTGCAGGATCCCTCAAAGGTTTCCCAGGAAAGCAGGAGCATGAGAGGTGCAGTCTAGCAATGGAAAACTCAAATATGGAAATATTTGATACATTTCAAGGAAGGAATGGGCAGAAGACAGTAAAAAGTGGAGACCTTTTTTCCTAACATGAGTAGATGAAGAAAGCCTTGTCTCCTAAGAGCTACACACTGAAAATTCTGTGATGAAAAAAATGCAAAAAGAGGGGTTTATTATCTTCTTTAAAAAAAAGGGGTAAGAAAATCTCCATTTGCTGTCAGCTTTTGGATTTATAGCAATTCAACATGAAGGATTTCTTCAGAATATCAGTGTAACCCTTTATTTATGATTACAGAAAAGACCTGCTGTTCTGCTTGCCTATTTAGTAATGCTTCCACATCGGCCCCGTATGCATACACATTGTCTATTGTGTTAATTCTTGAAAATAATTTTATTTAAAAATGGATAAATGTACTTTTTATTCACCCAACCTGTGTTGAAAAATTAAAAATTGGAAAAAAATATAATCTCTGTAAGACCTAAGTTGATGATATCGTATGAAAAAGTCACCTGTACATTTGTGTATCTAGCACCAGAAACATCTACCTAAGTGACTATTATCTGCACAAATGGATCAGCGTGCACTCTGTTTACATGAACTATCATTCCACAGAAAATCTTAGGCCACATTCACTGTAGCAGTCATTGATACAAATGTCCACCAAAGAAAGCTGCTAGTTCAACCAGTTCGTATTTTAGAAGAATGCTCTGCATTAGCTTGCATTTCAAAAGCATGCATTATCTATACAAACATTGCCTGACAATGTAGTAAGTCAATATCATCATTCTTAAGACATAGGAATTGCAAACAGCATTTTACATAGAGAAGGCTATTGAGACCAAGAAGTACAAAAAATGAGTACTCTATCAGGAAATTGTTTATTATATTCAGAGCATAGTATGATGTAGCATCATCAGATTTGCAATGTAGGTGAGTGCAGCACCTAGCAGTAACTAGCTGGTTTTCAGGTGAGACATGCATCTGGCAGATGCTAAAATTGAGTCTGCCAAGAATGCACAATTTAACATCCTTTAATGGTGAAAGCAGTATAGTTCTATTTAGGAATAACTAGACTGACCAGGCAATGAATGGAAATGCTTTATTATGTTTGGAAGGGAGAATCTGCAAGGAGGAATATGGGATTTTCTATTATAATGGTACAGTGGTCTGTAATCTACACCCTTCTAATTCTTTCAAATAAAGATTGGGAGGCGATGGTAAAGGTAATTCCATTTCAATTTTAAATGAATGTAATTTTCTGTCAGTAATTATCTTCATCTGGCAAACAGAGCAGCTAGAAACAGGGGAAAAATAAACAGAACTTACTCTAGCAACATCTTTCTAAAAAGAAAATTCTGAAAAGCTAAGAAAAAAACGTACGTGGTTCCTGGCTGGATTTGTTTTCTGTGGGCTTGACTCTGCTTTCTGAAATAGTGTGCTGATCAGCAAGCCATGGGGAGAGTAGTTCAGATGTTTTGCTTTGAAAATAAATGGTTCCATGCTACCTCATGCAGGGCAAATCCATCTCCCATGTCCGTAAAACCAGCTGTATACAGGCTATAGCCCCTGTCACTCCTTATCACTCTGTCTGACAGGGGTGGTCCTTTGTATGCCATTTCAGTTCTAAACATTCGTATGTAGTGACAGAATTTGGGGGGGGGTGTGTGTGTGTCTGTGGCAGCAGAATGAGGAATTGTTTCCTCCCTGCTGTGTCTTAGTGCTAGAAAGGACAAGTACTTCTGTTCTCAGACATTTAAAGTTTGATAGAAAGCTTGGTCCCTTATACAGCTGGTTTATATCCAGCTACCAGTCTTCAGCCCGGACCAGCTCATTTTTCAAGATTAGAAGAGATTCCCAAGTGAGGTGTCAGAGGGTATGCTTGAAGCCCAAGAGCCATTTGGAAAAGTCTTAAATGTTGCAAATATCTGGGAGCATAACTTAAAGAGATACTGGATTTGGCAGTAAAGCTGACCAAACATATTAATGTTTCTTCATTACATCCTGCCCCAATCTTCTTTGTCCTGCTCCAGTGATTAAAGTTTCATCTTCCACATCAGTACAGTTGTTTCTGGAGCTGTGCCACAACCTGCATCACTAAAATGATACAGGCTAAAATCAACTTATTTTGGAGAGGTAATTCTTCACAGTAGCTTTTGCCCAATTACACTTTTCTTTTTCCTTTTAGAAACAGGGAATAGATTGAGAAAGACATGATTGTGGTTCTGGGGTTAATTTGTAATTTATGCTATCTGGAGAGGTCTCTGTATATTTGAGTGATGCTACTATATTCTACACAGGCCTGACAATTCTTAGTGTGTAAGGTCATCATGTGAAATATAAAGGAAATGAGACCTGAAGTTGCAGTTTACCCCTGTGAAGAGTCTTGCTCATAATAAAGTATTTACCATGAGAGAAACAAAAATGTGTCTTTTGTTCCACAGGGTCTGTTAAGCACCATCACAGGGACTTTTTAGCTAGAACTCAACAGATTCCAGGTTCAGTTTCCAATACTGCTTTTCCCTTAGGTGCAAGTTTTTCCCTTCTCTTCCTCAATGAAAGTCCAGGATGATCTGAAAAAGTTCTATGCAGGAAGCTAGCAGATGATGAAATACATTTACAGATCTATGATGAGTATGAAATACTTTTTTCTCCAGAACATCTCTTTGATGCCACTCCAGAGGACTACTGAGTTTTAGTCAGGAAAATGTAGTGTACAAACAAGAGGAACATTTTGTTTATCAGCCTATGAATACTGTTACATGTATTTGTTGCTCTTTTCCAGCTCCTTAAAGTGGAAGGATAGTTCCTTTTAATATTCTATAAAAATTCCAGCAAAATCACCTCTGACAACCCAGTCTGGTAATTGTAAAATATTTGTTAATGGAGCTGTAAGAGCAAATAGGGTACAAAATTCTGCTCACAGTTAGGGCTTTGGAAATAAAGAAGTAGCAGCAAGCAGATGAAGGAGAAAGAAAGAATTTATAACATCCATGTCATACCTAGACAGTTATAACTTTGCAATACTCAGACTGTACCTGCCTTTTCTGATATAAATTACCTATATTAAGCGAATAGTCAGAGAAGGCAGAGAAACATAGTTCTATCCAATTTATCAGTTAGGGTATTCAATTACTCCTTACATGAAAAAAGAAGTGTACAGACCTGTCAGCTCTCATTACTATCTTTTTATCTGAGTGGGCAGAACAACCTGAGTCCTAACTTTTGTATTTCACTTTTTGCATTTTAACACTGCCATCCAACTGGGGAGAGATGTGACTGGACTATAAACTGGGAGTTGGCAAACTTAAAAAGAGAGACACTTGCCTCAACCTGTATAAAACCAAACTTAAATTAAGATGTAAACTCCAAAGAACTAAGCATGTACTCTTCCAGAAGTCAAAGTTATTAACTGCAGTTTGCAAGTGGCACATAGTCACACACCTGAACTTGCTATGCAGAGAAAAATTGCAACTTAAACTCCATTAATGAAGTTTGAGTGACTGCAGTTTACAAACCTGTACTGACAGAGCTGGTCTTTACACTGAAAACTACTATGAATTGCAGTTGTTATAACACCAAATGTAAAAGAAGTGTTTTAAGAGAAAGTACATTCAAAGTTAATTCATTTATTTATTAATTAGCTTTTCATATATACATATCTTTCCTTTACTGTTTTGTTCTTCCAAAGGCAGCGAAGGGCAAAGTCTTTTCTTTATGAGCTGAAACTAGGCTAAGTCTAGAAATGTCAAAAATAATATTTATCAGTGAAGACCGCTATCTGATGCTGATTATGATAATGCATCTGATTCATAAAAAGATTAAGTCTTTTTTGTTTTTATAAAAGTATCATTTGCCACTATTCTTTCTGAAGGTCAGCATTTAAGTTCTTTTAAACACATTTATTTCCTCAGTGTGCTTCTTGGCACTTACTGTACTGCTTATTTCTTGACCTTCAGCAAGGTAAATTTTTCTCTCAAGTGTTATTATGATTTGGAGAACATATAATAGAACTTTTGTATTCCATTCTAATTAAAGATAGCAAGCAGTACTACTTCCAACAAAATTTCGCCTCAGCTTTCACTTACAGTCAATCTTGTTCAGAGATTTTGTCTTTTTAAAAAATAATAATACTGTTTCATCAACCACTAGTTAAAATCAATCATACAAAAGAAATAGGAATGACAGCATGGAATCTTCTACAACAGAGCATTTTTGAAGGCCCAGCCTAAAATTTTGCACGGTACTTCCCACAGAAAGCAAAGAGCATCACAAATAAACTTTACACTTTGTGCTCTAAGTAGAAAAAAACCAAAAACAAACAATAAACCCCACCGACAAAAAGGCCTCTTTGACATTCTGAACTTGCGCTCTATAACATTAACACATATATATGAATAGAAGCACTATACATATTACAAATGTATGTGCACATATGACACACAAAATAAAACTCCCAATTATTAAATATTCTACAGAAACACCAAGTGTCATAATGTATTCAACACACAATACACTGCTGGAAGATGCTGACAATATGGTGCATCTGGTACAGGAGTTTATGAAGAGTAAACCAAGAAAAGATATATTCAATTGCAATGTTATGCCTTAAAAAAAATACTAGAAGTTTATTACAGTGCTCAACTGTTCAATGTAATTTTGGGTGTATCTGAAAATTAACTTTTTTAAAAAAATATGCAGATACTTTTCTCGTAAATTTTTCTTCAGCTTGTGTATACAGAAACTGCTAACATGAGTCATACTGCCTGTGTCTGGAAAGTAGTGTGGAATGCTTTCTAAAAATATAACTGTTCATTCTACATTATCACTAATTAATATTAACCCTATATTAAGGAGAAAAAAAAGAGAGATGAGTTTTTCTTATTCTTTCTCTTAGAAAACTCTTGGAAGAGAGAGAAATTTCACAGTACATTCTCTTTGAAAGAAATGCTTTTTTCTTAATTACCTGCACTGCACCTAATTCTAATACAAATAAATATAAAGCAAATCATCTTAGTTCATAGATATGAATATAATTGCCATACCAGTGTAATATAATGGCTTAAGTTTATCACAATAAAAAATTATTTTCCCTATGAAAATGTTTATTTTTCATTGAAAAATAGAAAAGTATAGGCATTAACTGAAAATTTTGTACAGCTGAGTACCTCATTCTCCTATTTAGTCTATGAAGAGATCTGGGACAAACTTTGCTTCCCTTGGTGCATAAACAATGCTATATATTGGTAGCTGGATAACTGTGAGTTACTCCAGGGTCTGACATGCAGCTGGAGAGCCTGACCCATAAAAGGAAAACCAAATTGCATTGAGCTCAAAATAAGACTCGTTCTAAAGACCAGAAACTGATGAGAAAAAAATAATGAAAGTTTGTAGGTGAAAAGTGAAGAAAATAGTGTTAATGCCATAGTAAAAACCCTTCAGCTCCCATACTTTGATGTTAGAAATACATCCACAAATAAGAAAGAGAAGGAAAGAAAATTGTTGAATGGCAAATATATGCAAAACAGAACTTAATGTTTGATCTAAATCAGCTGGAACACAGATTCAAATAATTTTTCATTTAGGAACGTTCTGAAACTTAAGTGGCATATTTTTCTCTATTATTCAAATATTTGTACATTTGGTAAAATTATAAATTAATCTTGACTACATCTTAGTTATGGTACAATCCATAATAATCCAGTCCCTCCAGATTGTAGTGATCAAGGTTATTTCTTGCTTCATTATTCCTCCCACATTCTTATTCTTCTCTTAAAATATTTTTCTTGTTCCTGATCATTATTCATATGTCATTGTTATTATTTCATATCTGAGTAGGGTATACCCTAGGTTTTTCTATAATATAGTGGTTGCTTTGACATTTTCATTTTTGGTAATGCATTAAAAAAAAAAAAAAAATGCATCCACTTGCAGTTTTTCAGTTAACCTAACCAGGATAAAGCAGGGATAAACTACACTCTCTAACATATTTCTTAAAAGGTGCTTATAGAAAAGACGGAGGCAGACCTCAGAGGTGCATGGTGAAAGGACAAAAAGCAACGGTCACCAGAAACAAGGGAAGCTCTGACTGGATGTTAGGAAAACCCCTGTACAATGATAATAGTAAAGCAGGGGAACAGATGGCTTAGAGATGCTTTGGAAAGTCAGTTCTTGGAGAATGTAAAAAGTTGACTGGATAAGACCCTGAACAACCTGATGTAACTTTGAAGTTGTCCGTGCTTGGAGAAAGTGATTGAATTCAATGACCTTCAGAGGTTCCTTCCAACCCTTTGCTCACGCAGTAAGCTTACACAGTTATCATTCTCCCATGCAGTGCTGGCTACTTTTTGTTTTGGTTGTCACTCATCTTGAATTTATGATCTGGGATGTCTGGGTGAATGTGCACTCTGAAAAAACGGGGTTAAAGCAAATCGGTATAGATGTCCCTGAGTACTCAACCCACCCAATGGTTTTGAAACGTATATTAAGGCTCGGAAATAGCAAGGTGAGAAGAGTCTAACATCTGCCTAGATTGTACGTTATATTCAGAAAACAATACTATTAAGCATAGTTGTTGGTCGTCAGGCATATGGACAAAAGCCTAAGAAATTTGGTTTTATCTCAGCAAATCACTGTATTGAAGAAAATAGGCAGATCACTGTGTGAGTACTTCTCTGCTTCCCAGTAGTAATTCTGATAATGAAAATAGCACATACTAGCCAGACAAACAGTGCCCTGATTTTACATTTGCAATCTGTATCAGAGAAGCATGTACAAAAAGGTATTGTGAGAAATTATCACTTAGGTTGTAAAACTGCTTTGTACTGTCAAACCAATGATGTGTACATTTATTTTAAAGAGAACTAGGACAGCCTTTCGGATGAAATGAATTAAGTCTTCTTATGGCATCCATAGCATTAATTTATAATCACAGTGTTATGGAAACAGTACTGAGACAAATGATACTGAAAAGAATAGCTTCCATATCATTGCCACACCACTTTGGAAGGATAAAAATTACTGAAAAAAGGAGGCAAATAGCTGTTTGCAGTTGTCCTTGCTGAAGCTGCATGTGCCACGGAGTCAACTAATAACTTCACCAGGACTCAAGCTCTGTAATATAGCCATGCCTGCTTTTAAATCACTAGCATACTCTCTGGCACAGATGTGGCTTGGGTCAACTAGAACTTTTTAGGGAATCCCGAGCAAAGCTTGAGCATCATCCTGGGGCAGAATCCATCTCCAGCAGTAGTTTAGTGACTGCTCTGTTTTGGGGGCTAAGATCAACTGGACAGATTTGAGCTGTTTTACCAGCCAGCCAGAGAGCAGTTCCTTGCCCATTTCATTTACTTGCACAAACATAGCCAGGGAAACTAAAATACCTTAAAAAAGCTATTCATAAACCAGTTGCTTTTCTCAACAAACTTAGCAACTAAGAAACTTTAAGAAAGATTTAATGAGAAAATATTTCCTGTTGTCTACTGAAATTACATATTTGATTAATTATTTTCCTGAAATAGTTCTTAAATTTTGCTGAAATTACTTGCTGGACCAAAAAATGCATTTGTTTGTTTGTTTGTTTGTTTTCTTTGTTGTATTCTGTAATGACTGATAAAATCCTAAGAGATACAAAAGTACTGTTGTTGTTATTTTAAGAGATACATCAAGCAAACAATCAAAACGCCCCCCAAATCGAATTATTTTCTATGTTAGAGGTAAATTGTTGTAACTTCATTATGGAGCCTAAGGATATTGCTATCATGCCAGCTGCAAGGACCATGAGGGAAAGCTTAGGTGAGCAGAAGAAACTCACAATTTGCTGGCAGTCCAGGCTGAGATAAATAGATAGCTATCAGCTTTAAAATTTAGAAACTCACTTAATCAACCAAGCATTTCAAATAAAGAATACTTGAGAGGTTTGAAAGAGATATTTACATCCTAGAAGAGCAGGAATTCTACTACAGGTTAGCATGGCATTTATAGATTAGAAACACACTAAACTAAATTCCTTATCATTCTCATTGATTTTTCTGAATGCTCTGTCAGTAAATCTGACCTGTTTTATAGTACATAATAACAATTTATTGGCATCCGGTTTCAGCCTTAACCCCCTCTCCCTCCCCAGTAACATATTTTTTTTAAAATTCCAGAATCAGTTAATTCATATTTTGGCACCTAAGAAATTGCAACACAGAGAATGAAGTGTTCAGAAACTTGAATGTTAAGAATTGCCTTGCACCAGATAAGAGGTCCCAGTAAATTGATAGCCTGTAGCTGACAGTAGCCATTATCAGATAAGCCTTGAGAGGAGTGCCTCCAACTTCCCGTGAAGAAAAATACTCATGCACTTATATACAGCAGACGACATCATACTTCCCTTTCTCTGTCAACCTCAGTTTTAACTTTCTCATCTCCAGCAGCCACCAGCAATGGTCTGTGATTTTATAGTCTTCTCTAAAGCACCAACCCTTCTGTTAACACCACAGAAAATAAAATAAAACTCTATTAGCCCTTTTCTTGACCCTGTGTCCCTTGACTTCACTTTTATCAATAAGACTTGAATCTTGGTTTTAAAAGTAGCATTTTGGAAGAATGGTGGTTTGATTAAAAAAAGATTGACGAATAGTGCTACAGAGAGCCTTAACAGTGGAGGCTACTGTCTGCATAGGATGGGCTTTAGCAGTAGCAGTGGAAGGAAAGAGGCGATGTGATTAGACAAAAAGCAGCCACAGAGGACCTAGCTGAAAGGGGGAAAACATTTACAGAAAATAAAAAAAACAATTAAAAAATATATCAGACTGTTTAAAAAAGTACAAAATAAAGGGATTGGAAAAGAGAGCAAAACATCTTAGTACTTCTGGCAGTGGTTTAAAGATTTTTTTTCCAAATGGACCAAATTATTAGAGACCAAAGATTGATTTTTATATTAATTTAAAAAGTTGTTTATACATATTCCAAGTCTTTTGTCTACACTTCCTTCTTTTGTTTAACTGTAAGATGGTATTTTCATCACGTATCACTCAGATCTGATCCTATTTCCCATAAATTATAGCTGTTTAATTTTGCTTAACAAACGTTGCAATTTGGCTACTGAAAGATGAGAAAAAGTTAAATTGTCAGTCTCCACAGCTGCTGCAATAATAAAATGGTTTCTGTATTTTTCTAAACAATTTATTAACTGAAACATCAAGAATGATACATAGAAATTAATTGTAATTTTATTTCAAATTTCTTACCATAATCCATTTTATTTGTATATGAAAACTACTAGGATATTTAAGTGTAAAATTTTTTCCTATACAAGTGTATGAGCTTAGGCCTCAGAGGAAACAACTGGACAAGAGAATTGAGCTCACCACTTCAGCTATGCAACTGTGCAATAGCATTTTAAACCAGAAATAGACCACAAAACATCTATCCTGCAATCTGCTGTTCATTGCAGGTCTCAAATCTCTTCCAAACATTTTTCAAACTATTTTTAGATTTGCAGGATGAAATAATTTAAAGGAGCACAACAGCCATCTTGGAGAAGGTAAGCAAAGAAATAACAAACCTTGGCAAAGACAAAAGATGAATGCAGTCCAGCAAAAATGAAAGGATATATCATGCTACATGCCAGCAAGAAAAAAAAATAATTAGTGGCCAAGCATACCACAGGCCAGCACCACTAAGTGCAGTGCAAAATGCAGTTATCTTTAAAACAATATTCGTCCTATGAATCTAAGTACCAAAAGCAGTCTAGCCAAAGCAACATGGGGTCTGTCCTCAATTACTGTGCTCTGGTCAGAAGTGAAACCACTTCCAGAACTTGAGCTAACCAAAATTACCTCAAATATTGCTACACTGGAGCTGGCACCACCAACACTTCTGGAGTTTCTTTCTTGAAGAGGTGACATGTAGACTATATAAAAACATAATAAAATGTATACAAAAATAAAAAATGAAAACTACATCAGTTACAGTCTTAGCAATTTTTGCATTCCACTGAAAAGCTGTTACCTGAAGAATCAGCCTTCCATTTAATAATTAGTCTGCTAAATTGTCCCTTTATTCCAGATGACAGAAATCACAGAATCACATAATGGTTGAGATTGGAAAGGACCTCTGGAGGTCATCTGGTCCAGCCTTCCAGATTCAGCAGGATCACCTACAGCCAGTTCCCCAGGACCATGTCCAGATAGCTTTGGAATATCTGTAAGGAGGGAGATTCCACAACCTCCCTGGGTAACCTATGCCAGTGCCCAGTCACCCTCACAATGAAAATGTGTTCCCTGATGTTCAAATGGCACCTCCTGTGTTTCAGTTTGTGCCTATTGCCTCTGGTCTTGTCACTGTGCACCACTGAAAAGAGCCTGGCTCTGTCCACTTTGTGCCCTCTTTTCAGGTTTTTATATGAATTGATAAGATGTCCCCTAAGCCTTCTCATCTCTTAGCTGAACAGTCCCAGATGTCTCAGCTTTCCGTCACAGGAGAGATGCTGCAGTACCTCAGTTACCTTTGTGGCCCCTCACTGGACTGGGTGTTCCATCTCTAATCTAGAGCAAATGTGTTCTCTGGAGGTAGTGCAGCTGTGAGGTCCTGCAGATGGGCAGCAAGATGGGGGTTCTTGGGCAAGAGAGGGGCTTTTTCTGTACGTATTGAACACTCAGAATACCATTTACTCTCTCTCCACTCCCGCCTTCACTCTCATACACATAAAGAACCTTCATATACATGCATGTGTTTTCATACATATATGCATACACACACATTTATATGTGTGCGCACTTATCTCTGTCTCACTCCCAACCCCATTAATATCACATACAATGCAATGCCACATAAGCAGTAATGCTACTAATGGAGTAATAAATAAGCATTCAATTATGCGAAGCAATTATTCCTTTTCAGTGCTGTACCTGACATCTAAGAACTTCAGCTTTGGGGCATTACAGATGTACTACATTAGCCGGTTTGAGCTGTAGTAGTAGCTTGTGTAGTTTGTAAACTATAGTTTGTAAACATGATGAACCTGTATTCTGAGAACTCCCTGCCACAGGCTGCTATGATTAGTTCATACTTAACATGCTTCAGAACGTCAGCTAATCCTTATGACATCTATGAAAGGCAAATATTACCACCTTTCTTGTGAGATATACTTTGAACTCTGTGACACAAGTTTTACTAAAAGATGCCAAAAGTAAACAACTTTGCTACCTGTTAACCACCATTCATTTCAAGGCAGGTGTGCAATTTTCTAACTGGGACATGATAATCTTGGGAAGAAAATACCCTTGAAAATAATGGAAATATGGTTGTACATTAGAGACTGTTACTCATAAGCACCAGGGATCAAGTTCCTCATAAGAGACCTGAAGGGAGCAAGTTTGAAACACCTTCAAAAGCTCATGAAAAGACACAACACAACAATCACAATTTATCTGGTCTACTCCACTTTTCTGAGCTTCCTTCTTCTTGCTGAGCAATTTGCATTAGAACTAGATTTAATGGCTAACTTTTCTAGACAAGCAAGTGAGCCGAACAGCCTGGGACTATGGAGATAGTAGGTTTCAAATCACAGGGGCTTTCAGACAAAAATGGACAAAGTGTTTCTAAGTGGCTAAAATTAGTTTGAGGCAGCTGTATCTTAGTGCAGAGCTGTGAAGCCTGGAAACAACTGCTCTCTTTCCTATCAAAGAAGGCAGAGCCCAAAAAACCATCTGATCTGTGCACCTCTCAGACGCAGAAGTGGGAACACAAAGTCTGCTGCCAAATGGCAAGGGGACAAAGAGAGGAGTCATGCTTAGATATAAGAAATGTTGTTCACATTTAAATACAAATGTTGTTTATTTGAGAGGGAAATCTTTCATGTGAAGATCACACCGAACAGTACACGTAAAGCAACTTATTCCAGCAAGGCCCTGTAAAGATTAGGCCTCTGTGCACTATAGCAATACAGTTAAAATGCTTAAGTTAAAGAACAGTTGTTAAAACACATTGTACAAAACTAAGTGTATGTAAATTAATCATGTGGCAAAAACCTTGGGACATTTTACAACTGCTTTCTATGTACAGATGAAACTAAGCAACCCTGAAGTGGGCATTTATTGGTGGCCCTGGAAGATATTCAGGACACCTGTATCTTGGGGGCCTGAGAAAAATTGTATGAGTTAATAAGGGATTAAAAAAACACAGGGGTGTCTTGAAGTTCCTCTTAACTATCTGTCCTCTTCTGAATACTGTGATCCCTCCAGCTGCAGCTAAAGGAACTAAGGCAACACCAATTAAGCCCTTCCTTAATACACAGAAATGGAGATCCTTCCCACTCCTTTCTTAAACGTTCTTTTTTCAACCTGTACAGAAAACCTGGCAAATGGGTAGGGCTTTGCAGCACATCCTGAAGGTCAGGAGTGAAGTGAAAAAAGAAGTAAAACTTGGCATAAAAACTGCTAAATAAAGGACTGACATCTTGCCACTATAATCTATTTCCACAAGAGGTAAATGAGGTCATGCTTAACTGCATTTATATCAAGCTAAGCAGCCCAAAAGAACAGCTCAAAAAACCCTTTAGGCTTGCCAAGGTCCTAAACGGTCATTATCTTACATAGGACAAATTAAGGGACATTTATTGAGGGACTAGGAGAATCTTTAATTAAGGTGAAGAATAAATCCTGTCTTGCAATCCTTATACTTGTTTGGTTCCAAATTGGAACATAAGTAAAATGGGTAGATTAAAAGAAGAGGAAAAGTGGATTCTTCCATAGGAACCTGTATCTCTGTGAAGCTTCAAGATGTAAAAACATTGAAACCCTCCAAAATAACTATATTGATTTCTTAAGCCAAACAAATAGAAAAGAAAAATGTCTTCTATTTAATGTTGTCCTAATTAATCCTGCAAGCATTATTCTTGTGCTCCTGTGGAGTTAATTACAAATCAGTTTAGTATAATTAGATATTAATATCCTCAGCAATATTTCCTAATAACTCTTAAGTTAACAGTATCATTGCTCGATATAGATGTTTTATCACTGTAGGTCAGATCCTGCAACCCTGCAAGAATCAGATGATTGCTTGCTGAAGAAATATTAGACAGCATTTCAGAATCTTCCCTTAACATTTAAAATTTTAATGATACAACAGTATACATATGAATTGTTTTTTGAAGCTATCTGAAGAATTCTGGTACACGTTATTCACATAGTACCATTCCAATTTCATTTTCCAAAATTCAGAGTATAGTATTAATTTTCATTTCATCATTTACAAAGACATTTCAAAATATAAACTGCAGACTGATGTTATCTGAAGATTGCTGACCAGTAACTAGAGCCCTTTGGGATGTGTGACTGACAGGGAGATTTGCACCAGCCCTTATGGCTCTCTCTGGAGGAATACAGCTACTCAAGGCAAAGCGTGGCCACCACCACTTCAGTTTCCTCTCAAGTGCAGAATGTCAGAGAGAAATTCTGAGCAGAACTCTGAAGGGTGGGAGGAAGATTACGAGAAGTCAATCAACCTATGAACAACATGTCTTGCAGCATAGCAGGTGGATACAATGTCCTTTCTGTCTTTTGGCCACCACCATCCCATGGCTCTGTTCAGACTCTGTGAAATTCCCAGAAGTATTTCCCATACTTTCAGTAATTATGGAGTTTCTGTTTCTTCATGTAAGTCACAACTGTAGGGTTAATTTAGAAAGCGCTGCATCAGCTGTGTATACCACAGACAGGCGTAGTTCGAGGTTAAGATATAGACAAGAGCTCCAAGTGTCTCCTAGACAAATATCCATGCTCAAAACATTTCCCAGGAGAGTCATAGACATAGCTTGAAATACAAGGAGATACCTAACTGTATTTTCTTATTATGTAAGTTTCGTTACAGGCTTCAGTCCATACTTCTTGTATGAATGTTATATAGCCATTAAGAATCACTTGATATTGAGAGTGTGAGTAGCAGTCTTAGCTAAAGAAGTTTCATGAAAAAACAGGTACATTGATATCTTGCTTAATATGGAACTCTGGAACTGAAAAATCCCCCTCATGTAAAATTTTTGGGTGGAAGATTCTTTAAAAAATTCCTCTTTTAAGATAACTGTTCTCAGCAAGGTTCAGCCATAGAATTGGTATTTCTCATCTTTTTCGCAGCAGTAACTGCAACCAGACAGGGTACCTTCAGTGAGAAGAGTAACAAGGACTAAGTGCCAGCAACCCAGAGAGGGAGATGCTGGGAGCTCTGGGGGCAGATTCTGCAAGAGAACAGAGTTGCTACTGGGGTAAGGGGTACCCTTTGAGACTTGAGGACAGAAATTATGACTGCAGGGTCATGATAGATGGATATATATGGAGCTTAATCAAAGTGAAGAAAGTTCACGCTGCTTTGCTGTAGGATAGTGCTAACTTAAGGTTTGTGGGAAAGTTGTTTGTGGAAAGATAAGGCAAAGAACATGGCTTTTTTAGCCAGGTAGATGTACAACTCTTGCTGAGCCTAATAGAGACTTCTCTGTAAGAGATCAATACTCTCCATTAGTAAGGTCCAGCTATATATCTATGTCTGTACCATGCTACAGAACAAGATTAATTTGGATAGTGAAGTAGCCTGCATTAGAAGATGTGGGAAATTAAGCTGAGTCCCTTGACTCATCACTGGTTGTCAAAGGCTCAGATGCAAAAATTCTTTCAGCTATGTAGGATCATCAGTGCCATTTGCAGACAGATTGTGACCCAGGGCCTTTAGACCCAGAGGTGTCAAAGGAAAATTAGACTTGTCTGCTTCATCACAACTCCAGGAACACATCTGACAGAGACTCTCAGCGCTATTTTGGGTTTGAATGGCCACTGAGGTTGGAGAAACTCTCAGGTGTTTTTCAAGTGCTATTTTTTAGGGCTCTACAGCTTTTTCTTATGATTTGATTGTTTGAAGACAGGATGAACTGTACACTGCAGATGAGAAACCTGGACAAAGAAGGCTGTATTAGCATATAAGGAAAAGGACAGAGGACGAAAAGAAAAACAGAAGGAGGAAAGAAGAATAGCAAAGAACCTTTGTCACAAGAATTTTTAGATGGAAAAACAACTCCACCATGAAATATTTTTGGGTCCCCAAAAGGACTCATAATGCAGAAGTCTGCTTTGAGTAAGTGGTTGACAAGATCTGTCACAGCACTTTGTGTGCTTGGCTTAACTTGTTCAGGCTGCAAGCTTGAAGAAGTAGGGGATTCCATTGCACATATCACAAAATTAAAGGTAAAATTTTGCATTTGAGTGACAAGGCAAATGAGCATCCTCTCTGTGAATGTATATGTGGACTTTCACTATAGAACAATAACAGAATTTGTCACCACTGTAAACTGAAAAAAATAACTGAGATGAAACATGGTAAAATATCAATATCTTAAATTTTCATTCCAGATCATACAGAAAGTTGCCAGATTCCTTCACAGACTGTAAATAGTGTTATCCATGATCCAATATAATCATACAAATCTTTATCTAATTTACAAAGCATGAAAGAATTGAGTCATACTAAGGCAAGCACAAATTTTAATTATTTCAGGAAGACAGAGATATCATTGATCTGAAACCCAGCAATGGGGCTAGGAATCATAAGCCCTTATCATTTTTATTCCCTTAGCTGTTATCATAGAAATAGTACGTGTGTGCATGCTCAAATATATATGGAGACAGAAACTGTATGTACAGCAGTTAGATGGGTTTTTGGAGAAACATTCATAAGAATATAAGCAATCAATATTATCATCATGGAAAACCACTGCACATATGTACATAAGGCATACAGTATATAAGGCAATAAAATATTTGAGTATTCACAACTAAGTGTAACTCCAAGGATGACCACAAATGAGCAATTAAAAACCCTCAGCTTTTTAGTTTTATCTTAAGCTCTTTAGACAAACCCATTCAGAATAAAATAAATTAAATTAAAAACAAATCTCCTAGAGTCATTTAGACTTGTCTTATACAGCACATTTCTAGTTCATAAATTTTGCAGGAGGGAAATACTCTTTTCTACTACGTAAGTAAATACTATCAAGCCCAACATCTTGGGGCATCGTTTTAGAAATAAATTGTGCTACAGGTAAAGACTCCAAGTGATTAATTTACTACTTTATTCAATAAACCATTACAATGATTAATTACTCTCACTGTAAGAAAGTGTGATTTATTACTAATTTCACTTCACCTAACCCCTGTCATCAGACATTAGACCTCATGCTTCATTCATGCAGCTCCGTCAACCATGACCAAAATTTCTGCTCATCCTCTGTAATTTTTCTCACAATATTTCTTCATTTCCTATACATTCTTTTTACTGCAGATAAAGATCTTGTAGTAACTTGCTGAAGTTAAAATACCCACTATCAATTTCTTTCCCGCAATGCAATTTGAATATTTTACACTTCACATTGCCTAGCATTGCTGTGTGTTCCTGCAAATCTTTTCTTTCACCTTCAGCTTAGCTCTAAATTAAGTGCTGTGGTCCTTTTGTATGCAGGCAGTATATGAAGCATTCAGAGAAACACAGAAGTAAGTGGCAAATGAGAATATTATTTTATTTTTTCTTTTATATCATATTTCAGGAAGTAAGTCAAAGCAAAGCTTCTGCAGTCCAGCAAAAATATTTGCCATCTAAATTTAAAAAGGTGTTCTAATTTTTCTTCACTCTTTACTATGATGTGTCTGCTACTGTCTGTGGAATTTCTTCTGATTTACAACAGACAGAGCTACAATACACTCAGTATTTCTATATTTTTAGAGATTTGTACATAATTTATTCTGTTACATGTAATATCATTAAGTGTGGACTCAAAGTAGTCTGAGGCCCTACCTTGAAGGTATTTTATGACATAAATGTTTAAACAGGAAATTTGCTCAGGGTATTTTTTTCTGCCACTAAGTTCAATATAAATATTAATATCTTACTAGCTGTATTTTTAGAATTTAATTTTTACCTCAGTTATCACTACCTTGCAGATAGGCAGTTTTAAACTGTACTGTTTTAGCCTAGTAAAATCCCCTGTGCTGTTTATCAAATATATTTTATGATGGTTTTGTCACAATTTCAGAAATTTTTTCAGAGGTCTAAATACTGCCTTATTTTTACTTCAGTCCTTTTATGGCTTAGCTACAACTATATTGACAGTCTCACTTATGTTTATAACATTAAATTTAACCTGTCTCTACTTTTAAAAAGATATTCTGAACACCAGAAAGGAATTCAATTCAAAGGAAAGACTTACATCCTTTGTAGCCTTTAAATAAAAAGTCACAAGTCAAGCATCAGTTTTCAGTGAAGGGTGGAGCTTCTTCACACTCAGTTATTTTTACATTACTATTTTTCAGCCAAGCTTTTAATTTTCTCTTTGTCAAGGAAGAAACAGAAATGTTGTCCAGTTTGTTAAATGCTTTTGGTTTATACAATGGAAGGGACAGCTAAACTATAGACTGTGGATTTAGGCAATTGCACAATACAATTCCATTTTAACATATAGAACCATCACTGACTTTATTTCAGTCTGTTCTTCCTGCTGGAAGCAGTGCCAGTATTTTCAGAGACAGTTGCCTATGACTATCCAAAACATAGTCAGGAGGATGCTGCAGCCAAACTCATTTTGATGTCAGGGACAATGACCAGAAATTGAAACCTGAGCGTCTCAGGTTGGACTTTAGGAGTTTAAAAAAATCCAACAAACAAACAAAACACACATTAAAACCCAGAAAGGCGGTGGAACCTCTACCTTTTGTGGTTTCTAAGGCTCAGGCAGACAAAGCCATAACTAATACGACCTAATGCAGGGATGCTCCTGCTTTGAGTAGGTGGGTGTGTTAGAAGGCCTTTAGAGGTTCCTTCCAACCAGCTTTTCTATCAGAAGTGATTCTACAGTTTCATATTGCCCAAGTATACTTTGAATGTACTGAGCGTGTATGTACAAATCACCAGGTATAACTATATGCTATGTTCTCCCTTTCCTCTCTCAAGTATAAGGTATATGAACTTGGAAATGGACTGAGGAAGGAGAAAGAGGAGGACAGATTAAGAGACCCTCAAGAAGACAGCAGTGATTCTTCCCATGCCTTAGATGCTGGCATGCAAATGCAGAAAAAACATGAGCAGGAAATCTTAACAAATTATAAGAATGATGAAGAGAATGACTTAACTGAAATAACATGCTCGTAAAAAAATGTGCATCTAGAATATGAAGGAATAAGAGATTAATGGAAGACAGACAGAAAAAAGGGTAGCTGTATGAGTGGTTATAATCTGATGAGATAACCATACCCACTAAATATCAGTGGTCTATTATCAACATGGAAGGAAATATCAATGGGGTCCTAACACACTTCAGCTTAGGCCTGCTTTTTAAAAAACTCTGATTAACAGCATTGATGATAGAAAAGTGAAAATGCTTATTAAGACAGCAGATGACAGCAGGTGTGTAGAGATTGCATATACACCATGTCCTGGTTTCAGCTGCAAGAGTTAATTTTTTTCTTAGTAGCTGGTACAGTGCTGTGTTCTGGATTTAGTATAGAATAATGTTGGTAACACATTGGGGTTTCTGTTGTTCCTAAGTAGTACTTAGTCTAAATCAAGGACTTTTCTGTTTCCCAGGCTCTGCCAGTGAGCAGGTACACAAGAAATTGGGACGCGACACAGCCAGGACAACTGACCCAAACTTCCGAAGTGATACTCCATACCATGGGATGTCATGCTCAGTACATCAGCTGGGGGGACTTGGCTGGTGGCCACAGATTGCTGCTTGAGGACTGGCTGAGCATTGGTCAGCAAGTGGTGAGCCAGTGTGTTGTGCATCACTTGTTTTTCTTGGGTTTTATTCTTCTCTTTCTCTCTCCTTTTCACTAGAATTGTTGTTAATTTTGTTGTTGTTGTTGCTGCTGTTGTTATTATTTATATTATTGTTATTATACTTTATATAAATTATTTAATTGTTCTTATCTTAATCCATGAGTTTTACCTTTTATCAGTTCTTCTCCCTATCCCACCAAGGTGGCAGGGGGAGTGAGTGAGCAGCTATGTGGTACTTGGTTGCCAGCTGGGGTTAAACCACAATGCACTGGAAGACAGGATTAGAATTCAAAAGTGTATTGAATAATTGGATTAATTTTAAAAAAGGATAAGATTTAAAAGAGAGAAATTCAAGACGTTTATATAGGGAAAAAATCAACTATGTCACCACAAGACAGAGGAAAAAAATGGCTAAATAGGTATTCTGCTAGATAAAAAATAACACCCTGTTCTGAAGAATGCATACACCATATTGGGTTATTTAGACTGAAATGTATCTTGCACATCATATGAAACCATCCTACTGATAGTCTCAAGGTGGGTAAGACCTCAAATGCAGTACTGTGTCCAGTGTTAGGCATCACAATTCAAAACAGAGAGATGTACCACCTAAAGGATAATAATGAGGATGATCAGAACAAAAGTCTGATCTGGTAACAAAGTCTGAAACAACTGAATTTGCTCAGCTGCAGGAAGAGGATAGGATAGTAGTGCTCAAGTATGTAAAAAGTTCTTGCAAAAGAGGGAAATATTGTTCCTATGTCAACAGCTTATAGAAGAAGGAACTGGTATTACAGTGAGAAAACAAATGGCAGTAAAATTCAAGCTAAAAACCAGTAAAAACTTTTACTGGGGTAGTAAAGCACTGGAATATGCAGTCCATGAATGCTTAAAACAGGGTCGTGGTGGTGATGGTGGTGTTATTAAGGGCAGGTTCAGGAAATACCTGTCAAGCAAAAAAGTCATAGCAGATTCTAGCCTGGAGTAGAGAAGTAGACTAGATGGCTTTGCAGGGTCTCTTCCAGCCCTAATATTCTGATTATATGGCATTGAGTTGTTTATTGTTTTGGATTGGAGGATTTTTATTTTCTTTAGGGACTAAATCCCCAAGAATTCAAGAGCTTTTCTTCCCCATAGATTTACTTTTAAAGTTTGTGTTAGGATGAAACTGTCAACTGAATTCTTCAGCGGTATTAAAACTAGCTCCTAGATACAATTACCTACACACTTTAGAAATGCAAGAGTTACTCATGCATACTCATTACATTCATACTCATACAATCATTACTCATACATAAAAAAATAAAAAAGTAAATTTTTGTGGGTTTTTTTTTTTGTTTTTTTTTTTTTTTTTTTTAAGAAACTAAGAACGTGTTATATAGCTAGGACTTCTTTTTCTTGAAAACACTAGAAAGGACAGAAAATATCCCTGCAACCCTTCAGTGATCCCTTCCTCCATTCTTCTCTTCTCCCAAAGACAGTGCTTTTTCAGCATACTTTCAAATGTCTGAACAATTTGAAATGCAACTGCCAATACACTTGGTGATACATATTGCAAAATGACAATACATGAATGTTGATAGAGAAGGAAAATATAATGGAAGTGAAGTTGTGTTATCAAAAAAAGTACATCAAATGGCAAAAGTCTTGAAACTAATGTCTGGAAGGAAGTGAAATCTCCTATGGCATGTGTTAACGGTGGCCAGACAAAATGCCTATATTCAAATGCTTCAGGCACACTACTATAAAGGAACTGAACTTTTCACAAAATAATTTATGCTAAAATATGTATTTTCTGACATTAGATTTCACTGCTTGGAAAGAATTGACCTGATTTACATAATATTCTTACACTTTAAAAAAGACCTAGCTTAATAATATGTTTTTAACAGAACTTCCCATGGCATATGTCAACCTAAGTTGCATCCTAGAGTATTCTTCATCAATCACTAACTATGGACATAAGTATTACTGTAAACCCAGGCAAATTACAGATTTATCAGTCATTTGAGATAATAAATACTTATATAATTCAAAATTCTGTTTACCAAATTAATTTGTCAACATTTCAAATGAGGGAATCAGGAGAACAGATTAGATTTTACTCCAAGATTTTCAGAAACTCAGTAGCAATTATTGTTTGACTAAATAAGGGAGGAGACAGTGAGAACCAAGCAACTTAAACCACTTTTACAATTCAGCAGTCTGTCATTGCAGCACTTTACTTAAAACAATATTAATAATTAGTGTTTTCCTTAGTCTCGTTTTCATGAGGTGAAACGAACCATGCTTAATATCTAGCATTCCTATGGTAGATCAAATCTATATACATTAAATTACTGTAGCAAACATTTTCCAAAATTATTCTTATCTTTTAAAGATGGGAAACTGAAACATTTAGTAGTTCACGTCTATAGTCAAGGTAACAACATGAATCAGTGATGAAGGCAGAAATAGAAACAGTTTCCTGGTCATTAATACAGTATGTAGGATATCATGTACTAAATACAGTTTTCCAGGAAACTGAACAATCCACATATTATTAACACACATTTTTAAAGTATACAGAAAGTGAAAATACAGGTTATTTGGTATCACAATAAAAAAGGGATTAATCTGACTTATTAATATAGAGTAAGTAGGCACTGGATTGACAACAGGCAAGCTAGCAGCACGTAAAGTAGATTATGCTTCAAGTCTGCTTGGTACCTAGTGACAAGTTGATGGATGATAGTATCTGTCTGTTCTCTTGTTCACAATTTAATTATGGTTTTGATACAGTTAGAACAGCTGAAAACCTGAGAAAGAAACCTAAGGAGTAAGAAATGTTCATGTTTAGCCATTATCATACAGATCTCAAAAAAAACCCCAAAAAACAACCTCAGACCAGCTTCTGATTTTGCAGTTGTATGTAAACCTTGATAAACCTAGTGTATTTACACCCTAATTGGAAAAAAAAGGTAGAAAAAAGTACTGAGAAGAACAATTGGAATAAAACCATAGTGGTACGAAAAGCTTAGAAGTCTGTCAATATTCTAAAGTGAATTTCTCTGTTGATCTTCAAAGAGAGCATCTAACATCTTTTCCCAGTTGCCAGTGTATTTTGTCCGGGCTGAAAAGGTCTCATCGCTATGGTGTCAAAGTATACAACTTTTTCAAGTAGAAAAGTCAGAAATCAGTTCTGTTGAATGAAACCTTTGTCAATATAGATAAAAGGTCAGTGCAATTTTATCTGCAATATAGGATAAAGTTGACTCCTGAAAGAAATGCTTTGTTGCTTTATGGGCTGCAAAACATAGTCTTTTGACACATTAATTATTTTATCAGCCTTTTATCTGAAAAGTCATTGGTGGATGTTATAAAACTAAGGCATAATTACGATGCAGCGTTATGTACCCGTTCTCTGAGGAAAATTCTGTACCATCACATATTTTTATTGACTGGTTACCTTTCAGTTGGATGCTCTCCCTTTTGTAGCCATCACAATTTCACACATCCATATTAAAATAAAATTGTCAGCTATAAAAAGGCAGGACAGTAGTTTGAAATAGGAGTTCCTATTTCAAATGCTTGTAACAATCTGTGGAATTAATTTAACAAGCAAAGTAGTTTTCAGGCATATTTAATGATGTAAATAGCCCTATGGGACCTAGAAGCCCAAGGTCCATGCATGAAGTTCTCTGACAAAATAATTATTACTTTTCCCTGCATCAAAACCAACACACGCAATGGAGACTGCAGTCACTTTTCTAAGCAAGGTTGCTGTCAAGTTGCCTGCATACAGAAAATATGACTAGCTTTAGGTAGCTATGTCTGAAAACACTTGCCTAAAGCTCCCTTGTAAATAATAGGCCACTAAGGAAGACTGTATTAGATCTGTAACTACTCCTTCCTCTTCCAGAAGGGATAAATATTTTTCAAGCACATAGCTGAAGGCAAGGGGATATAGATATATGTATACCTTTATGTACATACAGAAGTTTACAATTTTACTTGGAATATTTTAGTCTTTGTGCCATATGAAACACAAAATTTTAAATAACTAAATGAAGTTTAGAAAAATCTTAAATTAAAACAGATTGTAACAAATTAATTTCTGCTTAAGATCCAAGAAAGCTAACCAAAGCTTTGCAACATGGCCACGTTCTAAATCAGTCCTTACCTTACCCATTTGCAGTACCTAAAGCTATAATTTAATGCCAGTCAAGGAAAAGTTTATAAAGTACATTATCTACAGGTGAATTATTCTTAGAAGTACAGGACTTAATGGTTGTAAAGGTTTTATTAGTTTGGAGAGCATTTTGTAATTAAAGAAAGGGGAGGTTACACTAAACCATACCTTAGCATTAAAGAGTGTAGACTAATCAGAGCTGTCAATGAGGAATTAGGTACACAGCTCCTATTATCATTAATGCAGTTTTCATGCTCCATTCTCCATGTGCCAAGTAAAAGATATAACCCTTAAAACATTGTTTAAAGAAGGTGCTCCCAAATCATACACTGAAGAATAAGATATAATTTTTGAGAGGATATGTGTGTTTTATAAACGTCAGCAGCTTATCTCATCTATTATTACTTGAGTGAACTTTAATAAAGTTGTGTATATTTCACTCTTTTTAAAGTCCTTGTATAATTCTTGGGTCATCTCAGCTTGTAATTTACCATCTGGAAAGCACTGCTGCATTTAGAAGGTCTTTGCGGACATTTTTTCCAGGTTGTTTTTACTGTATGAGTACAAAGAAGACATTCTTTCTTACTGGCAAGCTGAGATACCACAGTGTTTATTTTAAGGACCTGGACTCCTTATGGAGATCTCCCCTCCTCCTTGTACCTTGTATCTCAAAAGACAAGATGGTAGTTAATTGTTACCCTCTTAAATGCACTGAGGTAGCATCTAATCTTGACTATGGGTACAACCTGTATTATGCCTTTCATAACTCGTCTGTCCACTGTAAAGATTAAGGTCCTACTCGTATCGCACTGCAACTCCTGACTAGCTGGCACATGCTTTCAAGGTTTCTACCTATCTCCATTAAATCTATGTAAAGTTCAGGTCCTTCAGCAATCTTGTTAGCTGCCTACTGTTAAATGGTTTTAACATCCATCTACATGTAGTCCTGTACTGCAACATTTAGCTGCATTGGTATTCAAAAGTTTCCTTAGGAACTGATCCCAATCATCCTTAACCTTTGGTTATGGTATGGGAGAAGTAGTGTTTATGTCATCTGAGAGTGATACTTTGGGTTTTTTACCCATGCAATGCTTTTTTTTTTTTTTTTTTTTTTTTTTTTTTTTTTTTTTTTTTTCCATTTTGTCCCCAGCCATGACACTGTATCACTTGTTATTTTCACAGCTATACTCAGAGCCTGGCCATAAGTCCAGCTTATCATGGATTTTTGCAGTATACATTAATGATACATATAACAATTCCATGGCTATAAGTTCTCTGGTGCCGCAAAATAGTAAGTATTGGCAAACATTGTATTTCATATGAAAACGTAGTGTCTTTGAGATTCACACTAACCATAGATCTCATTCATTCTAAAGATAGAAAAATCATAACCTATTTTTCTCGTATTTTGAAGTATATTAAGAGATTCATGTGCAATCATACTTTTTAAAAATATGTATTATTTGTTTAGCACTTGAATATAAACTGTCTGAATTTAGTCAAATCTTTCAATGAAGCATTTTCATACTTGGTAAATTAGGTAGCCTAACTCTATAGCTTCTGTGCAACAGATTGCCAAACCATGAATTTAAAGAAGTCAGTGTTGATGAAAAAAAGCAGGCTTAGCACACTACAACTACCATCTCAGCAAAGAAAGGGGATTTTGCTGACTTTGTGCAGGATTTTTTCTCATACAGACTGCTTAAGTGGGTCACTATATCTTATTAGTTTACTGGCCTGAAGGCAATTTAAAACTTTGACTGAATTTTATCTGTGTATATAGTGCTTTAATCTTATTCCCACATATTTATGTTAGTTGCAGAGGAAAGCTGAATAATTTATTTGTGATTAGAAACTATTGGAATTCACAAGGCAATCAATGTACCTCTGAGAGCTCTGGCATTGAGCATAACTTATAAATGGGGTACACACGGCGGAGGAGAGCTCTCATTGCCACATTGGATCATGTTTTCCCAGGATTTTTTTCCTCCTTCAGTCTTTAATTACTCCTGACAATTTAACCACAACCATTTAGTCAGCAGTGTCATTACAGCAGCAAGCTAATTCCTTCTGGAATCAATATGAGCCTTTCTGTACATTTTCATGAGAGTGGGATCAGAACACAGGACTGAACACGACTAACATGCCCTTTGGCCAGCTGACACACCATTATAAATATGTAACTTTACAAAGACCTCTGTTTCTAGAACTACAGCTGCCAGGGACAATTTGCTTTTTCCTTCCTCCACAGTGTACAAAGGAATAAAAGCAGGATATATTCCTAACCCCAGATCGGTGATGTTCTCAACAAATACTGTCATGCTCCAGGATAAGAACAGGGATCTGTCTGCATGAAGAGTGCAATTCTTGCCAGGAAAATAAAATCTTAACCCAAAGGATGTTAGGTTTAAATGACACTAAAGGATTTCTGAATTAAATGTTAAGTACACTGGCATACATATAATTAAAACTGTAGCGATTACCCTACCTAAAAGACTGGTATAAAATTATTTCCATGCGGATACATGAAAAAGTGAGCCATCACTACTGTAAGAGCAGACCAAATTCCTCTTGAAACTGTAAGGTAACTGAAAGCATACTGCACTTCCTTGGTTTAGGATTGAAAGGACAGTTTTCTAATTCCAGGCAACATGCACACATGGATTTTTGTGTTTGAAGAATTCGGCACCAACTGAAAGTAGCAGACTCAGCTATTTACTGAATTAGAGTAATACTGCTTGAGGAACAGAGAAGAGTGGAGCTAAAAGTAAGCTACAGTATTGTCTGAGAGTATGTATGTCCATGGATCTGAACATTTCTTTAAACTAGTGCAAAGAAATAGTACATTAAGATAAGAGGAAAACTGTGTTTTCAACTGTAATATTTTTAAGAACAGAAAGAACAGAAACCCGTGTTTCTTTTAAAATATAAACAACATTTTTTTACTAAATAATGTCATCCCTTACACTGAAGTTCTGTCAGTAAAATGTCACTGCTCAAAGCTGTCAGTATATACTGACCTGTTCCACAAATTGTACTGGTAAACAAAACAACAAAGACAAGATTATAGACCAAATAAGGACTAGTGATTAAGATGAAGCAATGTAAAGCTCCAGAATTCAAATACTTTATATCTACTTAAAAAAAAGACAACATTCAAAACTAGAGGATTAGCAGGAGAGAAAGATGAAAAGCACAAAATCTTTTGCATAGAAACTTTTATTTGTGCTTTGGGAAAACAGGAAACATCAATAAGAGAAAGATATAGTGTTCAATGAAGGTGACAGTGAGACAATGAAATACATTAGAGATGTTTACTTCAAGAGCTCTATTACTACACAAAGGTAACCGTTTCACTTCATGAATAGATATTTTGAAATTGTAAAAGCAACCAACAGTGCAAGCTAAGCCCTTGTGATAACCTCCATTCAGTCTTCAAAACCTGATATGGGATTCAGTTGTGAATAGCACCCTTTCTAAAAAGTATTGAGCAAAATGTCCAAAAACATGACATGGTAGGAATACACTTCAGACAGAACATTAAATTCCAGTTCTGTCTTCTTTGAGCCTTCAGGAACTAAATGATAATGTGTAAACCTAAAGGTGTCAGGTACACCTTTGAGAGATTCGTACATGCTAGCTTTTATCCCTTTTTCACTATGTTTCAATATGGAACTGGCATTAAATGGCATATAATCGCAAGCAGGTGTCAAGGGCTTTCATTAAAAGTAACAGAAATCAATGCTGAAATCTCTAGCATCAGTCAGTAAAAGAAGTAAGTTTATACCAAAATTAGAGAGAATTTCTGTCTGAAAGCCAAAGCTTCCCACCTCTGCTATTAACTCCATAACAAACCTGGGGTTTTATGTAATAGCATTGATTCTCTTGGGATGGAATTCATGAGACTGTATTTAGATATCTTTAGTGGTTTGTAATCAAGAATATCTCCAGAAGATCCAAACCCAGCAATGATATGAAGCTCCAGTCCTTGTGGATGGAATTCCTAATCTCTGTTACAGAAATGCTGCTTTTTTTTTAATTTAGATGAAGCTCCTAAGAGTTATATTATAAATTCACAGTTTATGGAGGTACTCTTCATTCTAATTAATGTGTCCAAGAAATTATTTCAAAATAAATAATTATATAAGTTCTGCAAGAGGCCAGTTATGTCACGTAATGGAATGTTAATGTAGGTGTTATTCCATGGGTATAATATATCTCTCTAATTTAGGACTTCCTCCAGTTGTAGACAGAACTTCTATAATCACAAACCAAGTTTTTTCTCATACATTGAGTAGTTCAATCAGTTCAAGATTCAGGAATCTAACGAGTAGAATCTTCCAAGTTTACAGGAAGGGCATGGTTTCCAACCTTCTCTCTTGATTTGGGCAAATTGTGTGTACATATTTCCATATTTTTAAAATCTTGTATGAAGCAAGAGTTATTGTCTTGCTGCTGAAGAAGAAAACACTGTTCATTTCTTATATGCTGGTATTCTCGGAAATAATTTCAAAGTATTTTAGTTTCCTGCTCCTAAAAATTAACCACATCTGTAAGTTCTAGTGATAGAAATCACCTGCATTTCAGGTAGAAAAAAAAGGACTCAATGAAAAAAATACAATCAATTATTCCCCATTCATTTGAGAAGAGTAAAACAGTTTAGAAATTCATGTTCCCTGAATCTTAGTTAGTTAGTAGTTTTCACCTTTGAGATTTTTCATCTGATGGCCTTTTGGTCTGGATCTGAGGGATTTTTGATTTCTGGAGAATGAATTCAGGATAACTCACAAAAATGCTGTTAAAATATAGAAAACATGTATATATATTTGCACTAGAATCTTCTGCTTTGAAAGAAATTATTGTCCTTTTTCTTTTGTATTGCAAAGTTTTTTTTATAATCAGAACAAGCTGTACTTTATATTGTCATATATTACATATTTATATATTCATATTTTGTCATATTTTAAAAGGAAAACTGGATAGACTTTAAGTATTGATGGCATGATGGGTCAAGGGGAGGAAAGCAACACTATCTTCAAGTAGAAATAATCCAGCATTTTAGAGGCCTGTGAAGCTGCTTGTAAAGGCACTTAAAATGTGCCATGTGGGTGTTTCCTACATCAGATAGATGTCCTACCTGCAACATTTTCATGCTAAAAGGAAGTAATTTTTTCTGTATGTCCACCTGTCTCCACTGCATTTGCTTGATGTCATCAAAAGAAAAACATTATCTTTATTTGCTATGACTTTGAATGAAAATATCTACAGTCTCTCTTGGTTTTCCTTCAATGATATCTTACATATGGTGGAGAAAGGAAGAAGTGCGAAAATTCCCAGGCAACAAACAGGCAGACAGAACACTTTTAGAAAGCAGCTGTTGTTCTCCTCCTGGTGCTGCACTCATGACATTTTAACTTTCCCTTTTTGGCAGGGATGTGGTTTACTGTTTCACCATGTTTCTGCCCAGTGGTAACACATAACTGAGGATCAGGAAAAAAAGCTGTCTCTTGTTGAACTGACCTTCCTCATTTTGAAATGGACACTTGATAACTGTAGGTGTCACTTTAGATTATTTTTTTTCCCCTTTGGTGAGGAGATGTCTCAGTTATCACACAAATATGTGCCTTACCACAAAGCTTGAGCTCTATTTGGTTTTGTGCAATACATCAATAAATAGATTAAAAAAAAATAATAAATCAAGTATTCTACCTAGAGATGGCCACTTTCCATACTCCACTTAATCAGAATTTACAGCTTGTTATCTCAGCTCTGGCAGAGGGCTGGTGAGAGAGACAGGCAACAGATACGCTCAACAATTCTATTTTCTAGCATTACACAATGAAGCTAGAGGGAGCATCTTTTTTGCTTTGGTTTTGCTATTTCATACATAATCTATATATGGCTTTGAATATATTTTATTTAAGCCTGAGTACTCCTTCAAGCAACTTGTAGAGTTTCACTGTAGTATGATGAACTAATTGTTAAGATAGATAAGAAAAATCTACAGATAGGTAAATAAATGTACCAGCTGGTTCTTAGAATCACAATGGTAATTAAAAGAGAGATGAAGCAAGAAAAATAAATGTCAGATACAATCTAATTGCCTAGGCAACATAAGATTCTGATCATGTCATCCAATCCCTGTTTTCCTCAACAAAAAGTGATACAATCATAAGAAATCCTTCAGGAGGGTTTACAGCTACATGTGGTTATTTTTCCACATGTTAAACCTACTCTTTAGAAAAGTCTGAATTACAGCTTTAGAAACATGTAGGCAGTTGTGGGAACAAGGCAAAAATGCAGTGCTGTTGTCAAAGTTAATGACACTGAGGCATCACATTAAAGAACCAATTACATTTTATATATTTTTATTATGCTTCATTGTGTTTCTAGCTATATCAATATGATGAAAAACTAAATACAAATACAGGGTATAATAAATAAGTAATACCTTTGGTGGGATATTTTATTTGAACTATTTACACTCAAACATGGAATGCAGAAGACTATAGTAATATCAAGCATTTAAAACTTTTTCCTAAAAAAATGCACATATACTAGAAACCAAAGTTCCATTTTGATCAAAATAAGAAACTGAAATTTGAACATATCAGTATTGCTTATATCATATGTTGCTTTCCTAATTTACTTTTCAGTTTAATATTTTTGTGTGCTAAGAAGAAACTGCCTTGTTTCTATGGAGCGATTTATTTATCATATTATTCACAATTCAGAAGATGTAACAGAATCAGTGATCAGGTACCTGTGGGAATATAAGCTGTGCATGTGCAAGCAACTGCTTGGTATTTTCACAAGAACTGTTTACATGTGCATAAACGTAACTGAGAAAGGAGAAGAAAAAGTCTGAAGCTCTCTCCCACGTTAAGGACAAATGCATGAGGCTGATCAAACTGAAGCTACATTTTTCAGCTTCTGTTTGGTCCTTGCTTATATACAACAAGCACCATTTAGATGGTGATCCAAATATCCCTTTTCTCCATTTTGCTCCATCTCTCCATCATCTTCATGTCTGAAGTTTACCGTTTAGCTAGCTGCAAACAAGAGGGCACAAGTATTTCTTAATAAAAGCACTTGCTGAGAAAGTGGATAACTGGCAGCCAGAACAATGCAGCTTACTTTTCTGCCCTTCCCTAAGAACAATGCAAACATACAGAAAAGAGAGACCTACAGTTGGTAGAGTATACAAGGCACTTTCTTTATCTGCTCATAGGCATCTAATGCTTTGGCAGTCTTCCAAACATGCATATATAATACAGGGAACCACTTTTCTTGTAAAAAAAGTGTTTGCTGGCACAAATTTCAGACTTTGTGGGCTATCTTTTAAATCAGCAGCTAAAGCTCAGCTCCTGCCCTACCATCACAGATAAAGTGGTCTTTGTTACTCCAGCAGAGCTGAAAGGAAGAATTGAAACTTACTTTCTCCTTCCCCTGGCTTTGCTTAGATCAGAACTCCCTAATTAGACTTTTTCTCATTCTTGCTAGGTTCTTTTCTGAATCATGAATATTTTTACTTGTTATATTAGCTTGTCTGATTTTCTGTTTAAAAAAATAAATAAAAAGCCATGCTTCACTCAGATTTGACTGGACTGATGATGTGTTACATTGCTTTTTTTTTTTTTTTTCCCTAGGTAGTTTCATGAGGAATAATCAAAACGTATTGCTTATTAGAAGGCAGTTCAGATTGTGAACTTTGGTTGTGATCTCAGACCCTAGGAAATAAGGTTTTACAAGTCACACACAAATCCTTTGCAAGCGGTACTTGTTAGCTTCTTTCAGCTGAGAGGCTGAATGGATATGGAAATGATTGGGCTGAGGCAACACAGACCTGTGTGGAGTTCATGCATTTATAAATGTCAAATGGCTAGTTAGCCCCAAAACGAGCTTCTAGCCTGCCATGTAGTTTCCTTGATATCGAGCTAAGAAAAAATGTAATGCCTGTAGAAACATGAGTCACATGGATTATCAGTGACTTTTAATCAGGTTTTCTGTTGCTTTTTTGCATCAATTATTCTTAATTCTAATTACTCCCTAATCTAATATAAATAACATTGGTTATCCCTGGAGTCCTCCAAATGATATGATAATTGTCTCCATCTATGAGAAAAGTACCACAGTCAAAGATTGGTTCCAGGTACCCAAGGTGACAAATGTGGAGGTCAACTGCATAAACATATGCTCAGCTCTATAACTGCATATAACTTTAATCATTTCTTACTGTTAAGGCAGAACTGGCATCAAGACTTAACTTGTACTAATCACATTAGTTCCACTCACTGTTACCTTGGCCATGATGAAGAGCAGCCTACGGACACCATCCTGTTGCAAACAGTACTCTACCGGACTGCAAAATCAGTCCTTCCAAGTGTTACTTGCTCTCCATTTTGAACTAAAATTAATATACAGTCTCATATGGGGCTAACAAATGAAAGGCATTGACTTATGTGTTAGGCCATTGAAATATAATGACCCTGTATAATAAAGAAGCCTCAGCCGAGGAGAGCGGGTTTATTAGCACGGAGGTTGCCTGGTAACAGGCGTTTGGCAGGTGCCTGTTATCATTTGATGAAAGCTGATTAGGGAGTTGTGCTGAAGAAGATTGGATCATTATTAAAGAACAGCAATTTGCCCTTATGGCTCAAGTTGAGGGATATAATGCAGCAAGTGTCTACTGAGATAAGAGGTAACTATTTTTTTTTCTCAGTGTAGAGGGAGAAAATTATCTTTTTACAGCATCTTGCAGGGAAATGGCTGAGCTAGAGTATGCTGGGGCTCTGTGCAGAGCCTCCAGGGGCTGTCCTGGTGCCTCCTGGGCTGCTCCGAGCACCCCATTGAGGCACCCTCCAGTTTGCTGCTCCTCTGTGGTCTCTCCTGCTTTTTTCTCAAGCAAAAGCAATTCTGAGTTTAGAAGCCCTGCACCCTACCTAAATGCTCACCTTAATGACAAAGCTCAAAAGGCTCTGATCTTTACTGAGACTCTAAAGAGTTGGGGGTTAAAAGTGTGGGAGATGCTGGGTTGTGCTTTAAACACCAAAAACTGTAGGTTCCTGTACCCACAGATCTGACTATTTCAGAATAGAAGGCAACCTTGCTCACATAGGAAACTTCCATGCTATCAGTGACTAGATCCCCCAGCAGCTATGTAATAGGTAACTAGCAGGAGCTGCTCAGTGAAGTGAGTTGCCATCGTGAGGTCCTGTGTTCTAGGCTAGTTAGGTGCTTTCTAAATAGGGAACTGCTTTTTCACCTTCTGAAAGCCTCTGCAGTATGATTTACATCCTGTTACACTGCTAGTCAGGAGAATTATAAATAGAGCAAAGGACAAGACCCAAATAGCAACACAGCTAAAGTGAAATTCAAGCAGAAAGTTTAGGAAAATTATTTTTTAAAAAGAGGGGAGGAGGAAAAAAAAAAAAAAAAGCTTAACCTCAGGAACCTGAAATCCTTTGGTATCTGACATTAGCTGACATAATCTTTTGTAAGAAGTTAAAACTATATTGCTGTCTGGAAGCACTGCTATCTAGAGAGTCTAGTTATTCCCTAAAACTCTTCAGGTTTGTGCAAATAGGTATTTCTGTTTCTGGTGAAAGAGCTGGCTTACCCAACTACATCAAGATCACAGCTGCTCTATACTCTTTCTTGGCTGTATTTTGAGAGAAAAATAAAAGTGATGTAGTGACTAAGCCCTGGACAGGTTTTGATAAAAGCAAGTAGCTACAGCCCTGACTGGGAAACCCCAGCCGTGAAAGGCATTTTTTGTCTCTTCGGGTGACTTTGGCTGTTCCCAGCACACACCAGCTTATCTTCCTGTTCCTCCTTCTCTTCTCCTGCCCATGCTGCCAGATCTCCTCCCTCACACCAGACCTGGTTTTCAATCAAGTCCCTCGTTAGCTACTTCAACTCACTGAATTCAAGGAAAACTGGCCTTATTTTCTTGCTGGGTTAGTTTTGTTCCAGGACAGTGAATGAAATCCTCTCAGAGGATTCTGACGAGCTACAGACAGAAAGTGCGTGTCAGGAGTGGAGAAAAGACTGGGAGAAAAGGACAATTTTCCCTTTTGCCAGAAGTAAGCTATCTGGGCTGCCTTACCTCGTGTCAGGTAACTTTATTCTGAATACTCCAGCTAACAGGTCAGCTCCTCAAGGTGAGTTAATGCAATTTCCACTCTAAATGCTCCTTAATTAGTACTCTGATTTCTATTGAAAAGGCAGATGCCTAACTTCCAAGCACATCACTGCTTGCTTACCAACAATATATCTCTACTGGGGCTTACAATGAATACCAAAAAAACCCCACCCCAGTAAAAATTTCTAGAGATATTCACTCAAGGAATTCTGCAGTGTTGTTCAAATTTTGAGCAAAGGAGTTATAGTCATAGAGATGTCAAAGAAATCATGTTAGAGTTGGAATTTGTTACACTGAATGGTGATATATTTCATATAAGATAGAAACGAACTTGGTGACAGGGTTACCAAAAGCCCTTGTTGCAGAAGCAATTAAATAAGACAGTCAAGGCTCTGCCAACACCCTTCACAGTAAGAACCACTCACCCCCACACAATACTTTGTACATAAGTCATGACAGAAAATTAATTTCAAACTTTGTATCCAGCCAGTAACACTTGAGGCAGCTTATTTTTTTCCGAGACTGTGACTTTGGGCAAGGCTTCTATGATAAAATGGAAGTATTTATGTAGTGCTTTTCTTTTTTTTTTTTTTTTTTTTCCCTGAAAGCATATTTATTCTATCTGCAGCTCCTCACAAGGATTTCCAAGACCCAGTGAGTTGTTCTATCTAATTTGAAGTCTATATGTGACTTAAATTTGAGAAAAGTATTGATTTGTCTGCTTTCTGTGAGCCAAAGGAGAAACTAAATTTTATTTGGAATATTCTTCTAATATTATTCTCTCTCTAAAAATCCTTCATTTCAGTGACTGAAGGAGAGTGTGTCTTGTGGGTACTTGGTAAGCTCTAGAGCAGAAATCCTCCTAAATTTCTATTGTTTTAACACAACAGCTTTACTTATTCTGAAATTTGTTTTCAAATTTATTGTGGCATTTGAAAACGCAGCTAGACCACGGTGGGCTTGACAGCTACCCTTGAGCAGTCTGGGTTTCTACTTCGATGCTGTATCCAACAAGTCTGAGAAAAGTGCTTACCTGCATCCTTAAGCATCTGACTTTTACATTTTTGTAAACTAGTCCTCTATTTTAGACTTCAGACATGTTCTAAGTGTATTTTGCTTCATGTGCTTCTCAGGTAGCTAGGCAGTGCTACGCAGTGTATGTGCCACAGTATACAAGTCTACTTGTAAATGGCACAAACAATGGAAACAAAGCAGCTCATCTTTACCATAGTTCTTCATGGGGGTTGCTCTCTCTTTTTTTACTGAATTTCTGTACTGTTTGTAATAAAAATCTATGAAAACAATATAAGCACATTTTAATTATTTTTTACTTGAATATTCCAACAACAAAAAAGGAATTTAAACAATCTGCTGGGACATTTATGTGAATGAACCATTCCTTTTAGGATAGAGTAAAAATTAAAGCCTTTAATGTTTTATGCCCAAAGCTACAAATTTAGGATCACCTGTTTCTATAAATCTTCTGATATTTAGTGGATACAGATAATGAACTATTCAGTATGATGAACCGTTCAACCATTTGTTGCTTCTTGAAGGCAAATATCTTTGGAAGTCTTCTCTGGAAGAAGAATGTTTTCTGTAGCCAGGTCTGATCTAGCATACCCCACAGATACCCCTACCATATCCCTATAGGTTTTAAGACAGTAAATCCTTTGAGACCTTTTAAAATGCTTCAGGACAAACGTCTGTATGTGTAGCTGAAGAAAATGGGTATACTGGTTTTGGTCATCTTGAGCTCTTCAATATGCTGGAAAATCTCTCAGCCAAGTTCTGAACTGCCGGAGAAACCTACAGGTTTAGGGGGGTTGTTAATCAAGCACTTCCGTTGTTTGTAAATCTAAGATTTGCTCCTTGGCTTTGTTTTCAATAGTTTTTTCCAGAAGATGAGCAAAACTGCTATTGTCAACAGAGCTTTGTGCATATGTATTATGTGCATATCTGTTTATGTAAAATGCATCGATTAGTGTGAAACTGAAACTGAAAGGGCTAAAGCAATGAGGAATAAGAGAGAAGAGACTGCTGTATGCGTAATTAGTGAGCTCATATCTGGTATACTGTATGCTGCTCTGAGTTCTGATATGTAGAAGAATATTGAAAAAATGGACAGGGTTTAAAGAAATGCCACAAGAACTACTTCCGATTAAAATATTGAGGAATGCCGTCTGAAAGATGACTTGATCATGCTCTATAGAAGGATAATTTAGAGATCTCTGTGGTCTTAGAAGGTCATGAGAGACAAGTTTTGTCTAGAAATGGAAGTGCGTAGCTGGAATAGAGATTGCATTTTATCACCATGTGATGAAGTGGGTTCTGTATCATGGGGAATTTTCAAATTAGGATGATGCATTTTTTTCTTTGGTTCGGGATTTTTCTTCTCTGAAGCATACTGTACTTAAACAGCTAATTTTCAGATTCTGTGCAGGAGCAACAGATAAATACTGTTCCTTTTCTCTGCAAATGTTATGGAAAATGAACCTGTAGATCCCTTCTGGCTTCCTATTAAAAACTGAGAGCAATTCAGTCCAACATCAGACCGCTAGCATGGTGTGGTATATGTATTATTAGTAAGATAAAGAATATTATATGTTGTTATCCATGTAATAACTAAAGAACACAAATACTGTAATGCTTTGTCAACTTCCTTGCATCCTTTTGAAAAAGACATTGATTTGGCCACTTAAAATTCACTGAATTATTTTTTTCTATCCAGTGGCAAAAGAAATCCTGTTTCTTTAGTATATGTAGAACCATTACATGTTATAATGGCTATAAATATGCTAATTTTAAGCCATAATGATCTGGATTTTGATGTCCCCACCTGTAAGTCTGAAAACATCTAATCTCATTTTTCTACCTTTCACACAGCGTATTGTCAATATACTGAAATATTTTACAGATAAAATTAAGCAAAGTACATAAAAAGCTAAAATGCTTCACAGGACAAATTAAAAAATTGGAAGAGGAGAATTTCCCTACATCTCATCTCACCTGCCTTCTGTACTATCAAAAAAGCTACACAACTTTCCCAAGGATCTTTGGATTTACAAGAATTTTCAGGTGAAGTCAGGGCTGTCTATAATCAAGGCTCTGGTCCACCTACATAAGTTCAGACAATTTCATGTACCCTTTCCAGTAAAAGAGCATACCTCTGCAGGCAGCTGCCACTCGGGTTCTTAATGAAATACAGTTCTGAATTTTCTCTCCTAAGGCACATGCTTACCTATAGGCTGAGCCATCAGTCTTGGTATTGAAAAAAATGCCTTGGACTTTATTGTTTAGGAGATGGAAACAAAGCCAGATGTGTCAAAGAAGTTTCTGTCTGAGTAGGAAGAGGAGACCTGAAATAACTCAGAGCCATTACAGCATCCCCCTTTGCCTGTTTAGCAATACTGCATCAGAAAGCTGTGCACTGTAGAGCTGCTTCTGTTTTCTACTGAGAGAGGTAGCATCATTTCAGTGATGCATGAAGTAATTAATCTATGTAGTTTATAAAGCACTTAGCATTCCTTTGGGATAAAAAGCACTTATAAATGTAAGGTATTAGTATTTCTTATGTGTTTAAGTTGTCAAATCTTCTTACTTTCTTATCACTCAAATCAGCTTTAAAATTCACTTTTGCAGTGAAACCCACAAACGCTAATTCACTCCAATTAAAAATCTATTGCCTGCACATCATTTTTAATGGAAGTAGGTGCTTGAGTAGAATAACCCTTTGAATCTTACTCATGCAATATGCTGCAGTGGGCCAGCTTTCCCTGGCATTTCTATCCATGTGCAGGAGCAAGCAGTTCTCTTGAATGACTCATGATCTAAAAATCCGTTTGCTGGGGTCAAAAAACCGTTTGGATTTGTCTGCTTTTCTTCTTCAGGATTTGCTACCAGCATGATAATGAACATATGCAAGGGTTCATTATGCACATACTTTCCTCCATTCCTCCTCTCCTCCCACTCCGCAAGGTTTCACTAAGTATAGGATGCCACAAATGCCGTTTTCTAATCCTTCACCCAAATGCCATTTCAGTAATTCTTACATTGCTGAAGGAAGCTTGTACAAGACATTCTAGTTAAGTGCTTTAGTGTGATGGGACTGTGGCTGACATTTATGTCAGCACCTTCTGTGATTTAAAAGGGGACAGATCTGCTTCAGGGGGAGGGCATTAGCATACGTGCCCTCAGTGCAGCTGTAGGGCTGAAGCTGGAGTGGGGCTGGATATGAGTAGAGGTTGGAGCACCACAATGAAAATAATTTCCTAGGAATTATTGTGTGATTTTGTGAAATACTGTTACTTTAAATTATTCAGTAAAGACAGATCAAAGTAAGCTTATTATTTAACAAAAAAAAACCCCAAAACCAACCAAAAAACACAACCACGCCAAAATACAATAATTAATTTTTTAATTTAGAAATCTGTGATATTCAAAAGACTATACTTCAGAAAACAAGTATTACAGCCTAACAGCTTTTTTGACTGCTGAAACTGCAAGTCACCGTGGCTTAGAAAGCATCTGTGACAGCAAGACCTAAAGAGACATTTCTCAGATCTAGCCAATAATTTGCATCTTAAGCATCTTAAGAATGTGAAATCATTTGGTCAATAATCCATAGTCTTTAAGATTTATTTATCTTTTAATTCATACCTAAGCCTCAGTTGTAGAAAAAGAATGCCTAATGATGTACTCTGAGTCTTCTTAATGGAGGACCATCATGCACATTACCCCAGCATAAAAAAGTGAGTTAACGACAGAGATTTAGCTTTAACTCTGAATTTCCTGGCTTTTTCAGGCTCAAACAAGACCCTTAATGTTACTTTAATGTACTTTTTGGTGGTATAATTCTTCTTAATTCTGTCCATTGCAGTCCTTTGATACTTTATGAATTACTTATCTCACATTAATAAGGCTTAACATGGAGTATTAACCTCCTATACATTCCTAATTAGTTTTTAATGAATTTTAGTTTCCTTGTTAGAAAAAGAGCTAGCTAGCTAACTACCACAAATTTAATCTCCATTACTGGAGCATAAGACAACCACCCCTGGGGATGCATGTCCTTGAGATTTTCACATTAAACAAGCAGCTTTATAAAAGAGTCAAGGAAACTTAATACATGTATCCCTGCTTACTCCTCAACTTTGACAGTGTAATGAGTCGTGAGCTATTTATAACTAGTGACACAATACACTATATAAGCTTTAAGAGATTTCTATAATATATTAAGATACTGCAAAATTTTAAAAGGCCAAATCGCTACCCACCTGACAGCCTGATACACTGGAGTAGGGAGGGAAAAGAGGGCGAGTTAGTGCATATTCTAATACATGCTGTAGTTCAACAATAGCAACAGTCATGATATTATATGCAATGGAAAATGTAATTTCCCTTTTTTTGACATGATAATCATACTTTTTTACCTGAATATTTTTTTATGTGGGTGAATTTTAAGAAGTGTATATATGAGCTATATTTTTGTGCATAGTACAAACAAAAATGTTGCAAACAGCTATTTTGCAAGGGAGCTTCTGAAGCACAGGTTATAGAAGTGTTCTTTTTCTGTTTTGGCAGTGCTTTAAATAAATAGAAATGCAAAAATATTTTATGAATTAGTACCTGGGGATAAGTAAAACAAAAAGAGCATCTCATTACAAACTGGATCGGTAGCTCAGTAATGACAGAGAAAGGTTTTCACTAGCAGTAGACAGGATGTTACTGAAGCAACACCCAGTGCTGGCATCAAGTCAGAGAAGCACAAACCCTCTAAGCCCTTTGGCTCTGTTGGGAAGGTTGCTACAATGAGGATGCACTTCATGGTGGTTCTTCAGTTTCAGGATTTGATTTCCGTGTTGATTTACCAAAGTCCTATAATTTTGCATTCCTCATATACTGCAGGAGCTATTTGTCAGTCCCTTATGCATCTCCTGGGGGATGGGGGAGAATGTGGCTCTCTGGGGTTGATGTAGGAGTTCTGCAGTGGAGGGCTCTGTTTCTAAATATTTGTCTTCTCTGACATGGTTCTACCAATTGCACAGGCATTCTTGGCATTTGCTGTGTGATCTTTTAGAATGGGAAGCCATCTGAAGAGCTATAGTTCAGCAAATATCTATGTTAAAGTGGTAAGCTGCAGTTGCATCTATTGGATGGTTTTGAGTGCAAGTACACATTTCCTTACAATAACACAAATTGTATTTGGTTCATTTCTTTTTTGTTCACAAACAGGATCAAAAAAGAAATTATGGTGTCCCAGAGAGTGAAAACATACATGTACAGATACACATTATTAAAACATTTTAAATGCAGAAATCCAGTATGAAATACAACTCAAATTCATTTAAACAATATTGGTTTGAATACTGAAATATTTTCCGTAGTTTTTTTAAAGTATTTTTAGTTAGAGAAAGTTTATAAATATGTAATACTCATAATTTATGGTGGGCAAAAACAGATAGCTGAGTGTTTTCATAGCAGAATTTCTAGACCAAAAGCATGGATACTTCTCTGCAAATCAAGACCAACGTGAAACTCTGCATATGCCACAGAGCTTACTGGACAATGGCCTGGCACAGTAGTCTCTGCATCATCACTGGATTTCACTCATTAATCTTTTACTTACAAATAGCAGTAATAAATATATATCATGCATTCACTAATTACACTGCACATTGCATGTTGCATGTTGAGACCTATCACTGTGTAGCAGCTGATGGGAAACAGAACAGCTGAAAATGAAAGGCTATCCAAATCCACAAAATGCTGGAGGCAGCTTAACCACTGAGCCTGATACACAATGTAGAGGCACTGTATACATACGTGGTTTAGCTGGGTTCACAACCTTATTAACTTAATTCATCTTAGCGGTTAGAAAGCAGTAACTTGCACAGTGCAAATCATCAGTCCTCTCCATTAGGGGCTGTCGCCAGCCCATGACCCATCCACAACTGGCCTCAGCCAGCACAAGGCTCTCTTGCTCTCATTTTGTGTGATGGGAAGGCAGCACCCTCCTCATTACACAAAAAGCAGGTATTGGAAAGTGCCTTTTTTTCCCTAAATCCAGCATCAGGTGATCAGAGTTTAACAAGCAAGCCAGTACACTAGACAGCTGTTATCAGATAGCATTATCCATTCACTAAACTGCCTTCAGTTTTCCAGATTATTAAACCAGCCATGTCTATCTGCTTCCCGTTTTGAGGGAAATGCCACTTTTTCCTCATACAGTTCTGAAGGCTAATGTAGCGCCTGGACTATCAGAAGGGATTGCATGCTCTTCCTTCTGCTCTGTAGATCATGACTGCCTTCTCCCTCTCCCCTTCTCTCCCACTGTCTCTTCTTCAGTTGAAGAAACTGCTGGTGACATAAAAAATACTTTCACTCCAGTCATTAATACTCCTTCCTGCATTTGTTTAAAATGCTCCATTTCCTGCCTCAGAATACTCATGCCTTCTGCTAACAAGAGAAGAGACAGGCATGCCTAGGAAAAAGGTGGAAGCCGATCAACTTTTTCAAACTCCTTTGCTAAGCGTTTCCTCTCATCTCAGTTCTGTGCTGGTAAGGACAGACAGTATTTCAAATCGCAGCAGCAATATGAACCTATCCAAAGACCCTGTTTCTCTTCTGTAACAACACCAGGGCTAGCTTTAAATATAAAAAAAAAAAAAAAAAAAAAAAAAAAAATACTGAACTGCATACACATATTTTTTGGCAGGAAGAATGGAAATTGCAAAAATGCTTTTCTGCAGCTCACAGGTAGATGGCTATCCCTTGTTCCTGTTGCTGAGCAGTTTCAGGAGATTCCTCCTGGAACTGACCACTAGCTTGATCAGTGGGTAAACATCTTGAGTTTTGATCATTATAAATGGTGTATATACATACTAATTTTGTGTCTGCAACCACATCATTCTGTTGAGACAAACCAAGTTGATTCACCATTCAGTTCAATGTTATGCCATTATGTTTACTCATGCCCTTTGATGTACATGCTTTATTACATTTCAAATAAGTCTTAACAGAAATTTTGGTTCACTCTTATACATGCTATTACTGTAAAGCACACAGAAGCTTCTGCAAAGGATTATGTTAACTTCCTGCAATGATTACATTGCAGTGAACGTGAAACTTCTGTGGTACTACTTTTTTCCTTGACTGTCACAGCTGAATTGGCCAAATAGACATTCTTTCACATGCACATTTTAGAAGACTAATTCAGCACTACAGTTACTCATGAATGTGGGTACAACAGAACCAATAAAAATGTAAAACTGAAAAATGCAATTTTTACAAAATGGCAACAAAAGCTTCAAGTGCTCAAACTGTCATTGCAGCTTTTGGCAAGTCTTTCAGCAAATATTGATCTATTTCAATTTTACAAGCTTTCAAAAGTATGACAAAATCTTCAGCATTTAGACCATTCAACTTATCTTCTATTGAATACATTTATTTAGACCATTCAAACTGTCTTCTATTTGATACATTTATCACTGACTTGAGAAAATTGTCTAATGCATGTTATATAAAAAGATAAGAAGAAAAAAAAAATTAGGACATTGCCACATGAATAGTCATTCATTTTGAATATAATAAGACAGTTTCCTACAAGACAGGAAGGCTGAGGGTATTGGTACAGTCAGTAGGTGTGGACTGTCCATCAAAGCTCAGTTTCAAGGACCGATTAAAAGTTGTATTGGAGTTTATTAATCTCACTTTGATCTTAGCCTTGCTTTGAGTGGGGTGTGTGTATATGTGTATAATGGATGACCTTCACAGGTGTCCTTTAATCTAAATAATTCTGTAAGTTCCTGAAAGACTGCAAAGAGAAAGATAAAAGCAATGATAAAAGAAAAGTGGACTATAAAAGAGGGAGCTGGTTTGGGGTAACAAGCTTTTCCTTCAGAATGAATAGCTAGTTGGCAGTTGATAAGCATATTCAAGGGGAAAGAATAAAGAGAAAATAGCTTGACAACATCGATGACCTCCAAGGTGTGTACAGCAGTTCCTTCAGTGTCTGCTTCTGTTAGTGGAGTTTCATCTTCACCCTTGCTTCCCACCCTAAATTTCTTTCTTGAGTTCTCATTGTGTTCAGGGAATTTTTCTCTCATTTGAGATGATTGCTACTGTTGTTTGCAGATTCTTCTCTCAACAGTTTCAGGATGACATGACCTATTTAATGGCTTGAATGTTACTCATTTGAGTTCTTGACATGACACTTGAGTCCTCATGAGATTATTTAGGTTAAGGTTAGTGATTCAGTGCTAAAATCAGCAACACAGATTCTATTCTTCAGACTGTCTGGGGATGTGATTTTACCTTTTGCCAAGTTTTTGTGGGTTTTTTGTTTCTTTTTTTTTTTTTTTTTTTTTTTGGTTTCTTTTTTCTCTCTAGTATGTGATACCTTGACTTTCCTCAGTTGGTATTTTTCTCATCTTGGTCTATGCAATCCTGCACTGAGTATAGCTGCATATTTGTGACATGGGCAGATCTGCTTCCTTTGGTCAAGCTGAACTACTCCAAGTACATGCCCCTTTTGGCTTTGCTCTGTCACAATCACATACACAGCATTTCTGAACCACAGATAAGAAAGGGTGCTGATTTATAGGAAGGGTCATAGCACATCCAATACCAATAAATATTGCTGTTGAACCTGAGTGAGGAATAGCTAGCTGCATGCTTCCATTCAAGAAATTATGCTTAATCTACTTCCTTGTTTGCAGCTTGTCAGTCTTCACAGCACCATCACAACACTAATATTTAACAGACTGGAGACAGTTTCCACACTGTTAAATATTCCAGTCATTTGTTTCCAAAAGTGATGAACAGAATAGAATGGTTGGGAAGACTTCTGTGCACAATCCTGCTATGTACACTGCTCAGTCTTTTGCCAGTTTTGCCAGTAGGGTCCTAAACTTACACATCTGAAATGTTTAAGGAAGATCACAATTCACGTTTATTTATGTTTCATTTTCAAACATTTTTGGATAACATGGATTGAAATCATAGCTTCAAAACAAACTGGATGCAGATGTTCAGAAGTATGGGGTGGTGTATTCTGGGCTTGTTTTGTTTTTATTTCAGACAGATAAAAAATAAAGAAACACTGAAAGTGCAAAAGCAAAACCTGTGCTTTGAAGACAATAGTGTGTATATGTTACCAGAGCTGAATAGTTCAGGCAGTGAAAGCTTATAAAAACACTTCTCTCTTGAAAAAAATCTTTAAAATAGAAAAGTTTTAGCTCATTTTAGAATAAAAGTGTATGCCACCAACATTACTAAAAAAGAGGCAGAGAGGAAGAAGAGGGACCAGTAGAGAAACCACTGAAAATGACTGAATAGATGTGCATTTAAACAAAACAAAACAAAACAGGAAAAAACCAAAACCAACCTTGTCAAGAACCACAGAAAGGCCTTGCCTTACTATTATTTAGAATATTGAGCTTCTTGGCAAAACACTTACACCATAACATGCATCCTTAACACAGACAACTGGGAAGAACCTTCCTATATTATTATAAAGATTTCCTAAATAGAGAGGCAGTTTTCCTCCTTCCCACCCCTACCAAGTAAACAAATTAAAGTTTAAGTATAGTACTCATTACTGATAGAAACATCTTTATACTAGAAAACTATTACACAATATATCATTGCTAGTGAAGCTTACAAATAGTTATTTGGTTGCCTAGATATTTAACATTCTAATTTACTTGAAAACTTATCTGAGTAAAGGGTCTGACTGTTTGTGGAGTGAGGTAATTATTGGCCACTGGAATAAATTGCGAGTCTTGGTAATTCATGGCCACTGGAATCTGATTCATATGTAGTAAATTGCAGGACAACTCTGCATGTTGCATACAGCTTTTTTTTATTCTGCAGAGAATGGAATTGGATCTGTGAAATGCAAACATTTTTGTTTTACCCTGTAATAATGCAAAACCACGTGAGATTCACATTCAAGCCTATGAGTTGCTTTATGTATGTTTTAAATAATTGTCAGATGATCTCTTGAATCTGTATGTCTTGTCATGTTTAAAGTTATTACCTGTAGTATTCTTAGAAAGACCAGGCATCTTGTCTACATAATTCACTGCTTTGATTCACTTTTCCTAGCCAGTGGGTTCCACTTACTGAGATACATTCATATCAGCCTAAAAAGCTTTATTCCCTTTAAAAAAAAAAAAAAGTTTGTTTTAACCATTTACAAACCATTGCCATTACACAATAACTTGTACTGATTTTTCTCTTGTTCATTTTAATGACAAAATATATTTTAAGAATTACAGGCCATCAAAGTTTGAGGTCCAATCCATCCCCATATTTATGGGATTTTCAGATCTTTAGTGAAAATCTAGTTCTACATCGAGTTGACCCATTAAGTCAAACAGCCAGTTCGGTTCTTCAAAGGAAGGAAAAAGAAAGAGTAGCTCAAAGCATGTGATTTTTATGTCATGGGCTCTCATTAACTCAGCTTTTTCCACCAAGGATACCAGACAGTACTGTAATGTAGACCACTGCAGCTATTAACACTTTCCTTAATTGCTGAATTCCAGTGTAATTTAAAAGTAAAGCAATGTGGGCTGAATGGAATTGTCACCTAGGAAGTCCCTTTAAAATTCTTTCTTTAACTAATGCTTAGCCAGGCAAGAACTGTCTTTTCCAACATTTTTAATTCAGAAGAAACTGAATTATTTTTTACTTTCGCACCAAAGTATATTAATTTTATTACTTTTGGAATCCAAAATTTTGCCTTTTTTAGAATAGCAATGTCAATCTTCTGTATCAAATCCTGCATTCTTCTTTCAAAACTTTCCCTGAAGAAACTAAGTGGTATCTAATTTAGCTGGCACTACAGCTATATCTTAAATGATTTGATTTGGAGGTATAAAAGAAGGTATTCTGTTCACCTAATTCAGTGGCCTAAATTCCCTAGGCAGTCAGAGGAGAAGCCCAGAAAATTTACAATTGTAGATTTGAGATTCAAGTACTCTTCCGGTGTCTCCAGAAATAAGCCCATCCCACTAAAGTGAGGGGCCAGCTTACTCAAGAGTAGTATAGATAGTCAACAGGAGGTTTTCAGCCTCTTGAAATCTAGTCTGTCTCCTCCTAGCCTAATCTATGGAGCTGGAAACCCTGAGGGAGGTCCTGTAATTGTAGATTGAACGGACATCTTCCATTTTCCTTAAGTACCTAAACTCTCCTTATTGTTGAAACTAAAGCAACATGCAACTGAAAGTACAAGAATTGTAGGTCCAGATGCAGTATGCCACGAGATGTCCTGCATCTTAATCTAGTGGTAAGAGTAATCACCAAGGGAGTACATAATGTTCAGATCTCCTACTCTCCAAAAGGTTATACTTTTCACAATATTAAATACAAAACAAAAACAGACCTGGGAGAAGCGTTTTCTTAGCGTAGGGTTATATCAGTCAGATCTAGGTATACATATAATTCAGAGTCCTGAACCTGAAAACCAGGCAGATGGGCTGATATTTTGGATTTTGAAGTTATCAGCAGTATTTAGGTAAATAGCACACCAACTGATGTCAATACAAACTGGAGGACAGGACTGTAATTCAAGATCACATACTCATGTTATTATTACAGATTTTTTTTGTTAGAACATTTTTTTGGTATTTTTTATCTTCTGTGTTACAGGCAATGAAAACAAGCTTACATGCTGCCCAAAGGGAACCTGATGGAAGAATGGAGATAAGGATAATAGAAAGGATTAGAGACTAATACCATATCATTAGTTGATTAGAAAGTCAAAAGAACAGGGGAATGGGTTTAAATTTCAGGTCACAGTGAAGGAAATTAGTTAAGGGAGTAATTGTTGACCTTCATTCATAAATAATTCCCCTTTTTTGAGGAAGAAAACTCCATACATGCATTAGTACATGTACTCATAAAAAAAGAGTATTAGTGCCACTAGTTTCTGCACCTGATGGTCAGCATGTACAAATGAAGCATGAAAGACTGAGTGAGACTATCTATTGAGGATCTAATTTACTAGCCACATGGTAGTGAATACCTGAGTTCGTGATCAATCTCACAAGTGGTGTAAAATTTAGAAAACTTATTTTGGTAATTATGACAGACAAAATTTACTTTTCATTGCAAGAAGGCTTAATTTTCTTAATGTTAATAGGAAAAATCTGAACTTTTTTTTTAAGAGAATAATCTAATTCTAATGGTGTAAGAAAACAGTAAACCCAACAGCAACTATGTAAACAAGTAATTTTGTATTTGAACCATTTAAAAACATAATATACTGTCAACCATCAATTAGAAATCTGGTTAATAATGCATGTTATGAGCTGTTTTTTTCCACATAATTTAAATAAAAAGCTTATCTAGTTGACATGATCTAGCTTACTATGACATGAATCCATATCCATTGCTTCCTTTATTCAGTCTGAGACCATGGCAACAAAACTAAGTCTTAAGCCTGACTGTCTAATTCAGTGGGAGAAAAAATCTGTGCTGTGAGCTTGATACTTCTTCGGTTTTAATGCTGTCAGTAGCAATGCTTTCTTTTTACTTTGACTGGGAAGGGTCTAATCATAATAAAGAAAGGTGCCACAGGACAGCAGAGAAGACCACCGCTACATAAAGCACTAAGGCTACTTGGGTCTTCTAGAAAGCATCTACAATAATTAACTCAACGAAACCCACACCAACTAGAAAAGCAAATTCCTATGATTTTGCATGCTGTCATACTGACAGCACTATTACTGTTTTGGTTCAACCCAAAGAATAATCTGTCTTGGGTCAGCAAACATTCTCATTGCATAGTGTTGACACATCCACCACATTTTGCAGGGTAAGAGGTTCACCTATATAAACATGAGCAATCAGTCCTGGGGTCAGAGAATGGCTCCTGTCCCACTTGGTGGTATAGTTACAGTCCTACAAAATAACTTTCCCTCCCAGTTCATAAAACAAGAGCTCCAACAAGTGCTATAAAGATGAACAAGTAAGAAGCATGATGTATGTCCCCTGCATCTATTACCATGACCTTAGTTATGTTTGGTCTTGAGATACAGCAAAGCCTAGATAAACTTTCTAATGCTTCAGTAGTTATCTTTAAGTTGCACAAAGTGCTGAATTCTTACATATGCAATATAAAATAAAAGGCATCATCCTCCATCCATCATACTGTAAAAAATATCAAAACCCCCTCAGATAGCTGTAGAAGTCTAATGGAATATTGTAACTCCACTAGCCCGTGTTTCAGGATAATTTTGCACAGCCATGAACTGTTTGGTGTCTTTGATCACACTACAGTTGATTTGAAACACACAGTGGTAGAACGACAGCTTTGTTTCTTCTATGGAATGCTGAGTATCCGTTTAGGCTGAAATTAGTATCAAGCAGAAGTTTAAAATCAAAAGATAACATTAAAATAAAAACAGTAAGTCACCTTTGAATGAAGAAATCTTAATCAACCCACTGCTTACATCTTAATTTTTTTAGTTTTATTAAAATGCTATATATTGTTCTATTTAAAATGAAAAAAATGTCATGGAACAAAATATGTGAAATCATAACTTAAATATTTATAATCTATCTTTAGCTATCAACTTCTTTTAAATTTTGAGAGGATTTTAAAAAAGTTATAAACAATGAAATACATCAAAATGTTTTCATTATTTACTTGTGTATCAAAGTATAAGTATGTTAATACAATCATATGAAACATGTATTCTTTAGTTTTGTGTATTTGCACTATGCTCCAAAGCTGCTTCTATAAATCAATCTCATAACTTAATTTGAGGAAAAATCCAATGAACAAAAGACTTTTAACATCAGAGGCTCAGATGGATTTCTTTCCCTACTGTTGAAGCACTTGCAATAGCAAACATCTGAACTTATGCTCCAGATTAATATTAGCTTCTTTTGTAGCATCTTGGCATCTTGGTTAGCTTTGGACTGACAGCAATTTGCAAAATTTTCCTTATTCCCTTATCTCTCATATTGGACATTTATTTTTCTATTTAATAGCTTTTCACAGAAAGTTTTTTTGAGATGGTTGAAATATTATTCTCAATATCTGTAGACTGTTCTTTAACATACTTTTTTTTCCCCACTAAATTTGATTTCTTCTTTAAACTTCCTACTGGAAAGTATTATCTGTAACACGATCCTTTAAACTCTGTTGGTGCAACTGATGGGAACCATCAATAATGTAGCTCTGAAACATCAGAAAAATTAGTCACACCTGAGGAACTCTAAATGAGATAGAAACCTGCTTCTCTCTTATTATGAAGTCACTTGACTTGCTAGACCAACTTTAATAGTTGTATTTCTGTGTTATTGAATGAGAAGAGTTATGTCTTATTTATTATTAATATTTATTATTAAATACTAACAATGTTCTGAGCACTTTACAAAGCTAAAAATAAAGTTCTTCTCCCTAAATTTTACATTGAAAGAATTTTGTAGATCCTAGCTAAAATAAAAATCCAAAAGACAGATACAAAAAGAGGAGAACCCATTTCAGAAAACAGGAAAGTGGGAACATGTAGAAAAAGAAATTATACTTAGTAGCTACCAAAAGAACATTCAAAGAACAATGACTCCACATAGGCACTATATAAATCTGAGTATTTCATTCACCATCAAACCACATGAACAAGACTCATCATCCCTTGGTCCTTGCTCTGTATCACTAAGGATAGGATTCATATCATCTAACTTTAGATGGTTACAATGTAGAGAGCTGCATCTCAGCTTCCCAACCTAGGCTTCATTTACGACCAAGGAAGAAAAATAGGCTGTTCTAAAGTGCAATTCATCTCTAACTACTTTGCATGCCTTTTGTGGAATAATGGCACTTTAGAATTAAAGGTTGGACCAGATGAACTTTTGAGGTCCCTTCCAACCTCATCTGTTCTATAAATTTAGTATTCCTTAGTAGGACATTGAACAATAAAAGGAGTCCAGAAGATCAAGTCATATCTTTGAACTGAAGGGGTTAATCTCTTTCTGCATACTTTAATACCATCTAACAGACAAATTCTTTCACTTGCTTTGTTTCAAACATTTCTTCCAATATTTACAAGTAGCATTGTTATAGAAAGCCCACTTAAATAGATCCCAAACCATCCATCATAATTTTGGAAAAATCTTGAGGATAAGCAGTTCCTATTCTCTGATTAAAAACATTATTTTCTGCAAATCTAGTCCCTTTAGTTTCTAGTACTTTTTTAGGAGGGGGGCTCCTGGTTTTGTTTGGTGTTTTTTGTTTGGGATTTTTTGGTGTTCTTTTTTTTTTTTTTTTAACCTTAGAAACCTATTTACATCTTTGGTGTATTTTTGTATTGTGTATGCTTACATAAAGACGGGCATAATGTGCAACCTAAAATCAACCACACAGCTGCTTGCTCATTCCCTCCACCCACCACTGCAGTGGGGCAGGGGAGAGAATCAGAAGAGCAAAAGTGAGAAGACTTGTTGGTCAAGATAGTTTAATAGATGAAACAAAAAAAGGAAGGAAAAAAAAAACCAAACCCCAAACCCAAAGCAAATTATGCAAAGGCGATCACTCACCAACTCCCACAAATAGACTGATGCCCAGACAATCTCTGAGCAATGGCTACTGCCCTAAAACCCCCTCCCCTTCAGTTCTTATTGCTGAACATGAGATGGAATATCTCATGGGTCAGTTGGGTGCAGCTGTCCCAGATGTGTCCCCTCCCAACTTCTTGTGTACCCCCAGCCTCCTTGCTGGGGAACAGAGCAGGAAAAGAGAAAGCCTTGATGCTGTGCAAGCACTGCTCAGCAACAGCCACAACACTGGTGTGTTACCAGTACTCTTAGTCACAAATCCAAAATACAGCAACATACGAGCTGCTATGAAGAAAATTAACTCCATCCCAGCCAGACCTAGTACAATATACAAAGTTACAATCATTAGCAATTACATGATTATTGATCTACCTATTCATGCTTGTAGTTTGTTCCCAGAAAAAGCATCTATTTCCATGAAATTATCAGTAATTTGGGGGGGGGGGGGGGGGGGGGGGGGGGGGAATTATGATTCTGTTGTAATTATCCAAGTACCAGCAGAGAATCCCAATACAAAGCAGCATAATGATTAACCTTACAGAAATCTGAACACACATCAAGATACAAAAATACATCTGAAAGATTGAAATTATTTTAATCCTGAGTCATAGTATTATGCAGGAACTAGAAGACAGTATCTGAGACAATTTCTTACTTGTATTTCAGATAAAATTACATGTATTTTTTAAAAATTATTTTGCTTTTCATAATTCTCCTTCTTATATTATTGAATGGAAAAGTCTTTCACTAATTTGAAAGGCACCAGGAATACTGTAGGTAATACTAACATGAATACTGACCAACACTATTATGAAATATTTCTCTTCTTTGCATGTGTGGAGAAAGAAAGAAATAAAGTTTTCACAAGTAGGACAGCTTACAGATATTATAGTTCATATGTAGCTTGACCTTTGCCTGAAATGTTAGACAATGAAAAAACCAATGATACTATGTAAATACTCAGAGCTCTTGGTGGTCTGTTACATCTTAACAGTTTTCTTTGGAAGGAGTCTGAAAGCCTGCCACATACCATGACCATCCAAAAGCAAGAAAACTGCATCAGTAGAATGTAACTTCTTCCCATTTGTTCTCTCCAAGTTGTTGTATTTCCACTGAAAAAAAATATTAGCAAAGATAACATAGAATGATAGAATGGTTTGGGTTGGAAGGGACCTTTGAAGGTCATCTAGTCCAACCTCCCTGCCATGGGCAGGGACATCTTCAACTAGATCAGGTTGCCCAGAGCCCTGACCAGTCTGACCCTGACTGTTTCCAAGGAACATGTTGGGTTAAAACGTAAATAACAGTTAAAAATATATATACATCATAGTTAAATATTATGTACTATATATTTGTTCTGTCATCTCCATTGCTTTTTATTCTCATCATCCAAACTCTTGAGAATTCAAGCTGAACATCATTGCTTCTAAACACTACCGATTAGACGTGTTTTTTCTTTTGACAGCCACAACTAGCCACGTGACACTTATTTCTGAGGCACCACTGACACCTTTATTGCACCTCTTGAATTTTTGAAGCCCTGTGTGCTTGTCAGGATGGACTGACACTGCTGTCACATTGCTATAAAATGACAAAAACAAGCTAAATCAAATAAACCTACCTCTAGCTATTCAGGTGTGCTGCTCAACCAGACAAAACCAATTTTATCCATTAAGTTGTGTTGATGAAACACAGTAAGACATTGTGTTTTTTCTTCTTGCTTCAAACAACTATATTTGACAAATACTGGCACTGCAGTAAAAGACCCAGACTGGCTCATAGATGGCCAGTGGATTCAACAAGCTTTCAAAATTGGGCTGCTTTTTCTGTGGCCGCAGGTCACAAAGAGGTTGGCATTGACCTGGTTCTGGACCAATGTACAGGCTTTGATACAGAACTCAAATTAATTTCTTTAGACTATTCTGAGGTGGTACAACAATTTTTTTCAGGCTTAACATTCCTTCTGGTTCAAGGTCAGGGTGTCATACTTGAATGACAGTGGATCAGGGATACCTGAATTGGTCTATCTTGAAAACACCTGAAATGATAAACAACAGACTTTCTCATAACAAGGTGACTTTGCTGATCTTTATGTTAAAGAAAATAAAACCATCAAGAACTAAATTTTTTCTTTCCTAGTTCAAACTATTAGACCTCTGATACTTTCTTCAAAAATATTCTTATGTCCATCCATTACATCTTTAAAGAATTAAACCTGAATGTTCAATTTATTCATTAATACTGAAATGAATTACTAGAGAAAGAGGTTTATTAGAAAGTTAGATAGATAAAGCTGTCAGCCTGGACAACAAGAAAACCAAATGGGATGTCTCCTATCATCCATAAGAGTAGCAACCTGAAAGCAAAATGAAAAAGAAATCCTCCCATGCATCATTTGTTTAACTGGGTTTACTATATAAACATTAGTGAAATTAGACAATTAATGGCAGATCTTTACTGTGAGACATATGTCTTCATAGTGTAGTTATACTAAAAGAAACAAACAAAAAAAGGTACAGTGCAGCTGTTAATAGTAAGACAAAAGACAAATAAACCCTGTAAAATTAAGCCTTTATTTTTCCATGCTGAAATCTTTGCTTGAAGTAAAGCAAATAATTTTATTTTCTTAAAGTGGAGACCTATGACCATTTCCCTGTGCACAGCTGTACATCTTAGTCTTAATTTCATTTTATTCTTGAAAAAGATCTGGTATGTCACAGGATGAGAAGAGAGCCTTAATTCCTGCTATTTCCAGCTTGGCCAGAATTGTAATGGACCATGCATTTAGGAAAAAGCTGTTTTCATGGGTTATACTGACACAAGCATTAACATTTTCACTCCTGTTCCAGCACCCATATATCAGTTAAAAGGCCTACCCTGATTTAAAAAGGCTTACCAAATTTCAGGATTTTGGCCAGCAAATGACTCTGCCAGGACATCACAGAACACTAACCTTTAGACCCCAATTGCAAACTGTGATGAACAGACATAAGAGTGCAGAACACAATGAACGTAAAGTACCCCAGTGCTAAAGCTGTAGCCATGTGGTGCTACAGGTAATCTGGTAGGTAGGGAGCCTTCAGTAGTTTTATCATGTAAATCATTCTGCGTTTGCTAAACCTGTTTTACATCATCGGTTTTACCAGCAACCCAGCACCAGCAGGACATAAAAATGCATTAAGGCATGTAATTCATTTTCTCAAATTCCTGCCTTCCTGAACTGTTATTTTATTGCTTTCTGATTTTAATTAGACCTCTGCATTTCTAAAAATTGATCAATTTTTAGGGCAGAAAAAGCAGAGATAAGGGCATCAGACATATATAGACAGAGATGGAGTATATTATCTAGGGCAATTAAGAAATCTTTTATTTTTAAATGAAGCTTTTAACTGAGGCTAACAGGTCTCAATGTATCAATATATATTCCACAAAACCCCATAGCTACAACACTACTTCAGTGGACCCTCAAAGAACTACCTACTACTGCTTTATGTGACTAAAAATACCCTGTGCTACTGTGTGTTTGTGTATAGAGGCCACAGAACCATAAGCCACTCAGAGAGCTGGTATAATCTGATGCATTCAAAATGTGCAGCAGCTATGACCATCAAGATTTCAGTATTTTGGTATTATGAGGCTGCAGAACAATCTGTTCAGAGATGACAATGGCTCAGGAAAAAGCTTCAAATCACATTAATACAAAGGTAGCAATAATAACTGGTACTGTCACAATTTAGTAATGAATAGTGAAGTACAAATAACTGGAAATAGGATGGAGAAAGGAAAGAAATCCAGGCTAGTGGAAAGACGAAGATTACACTTTAAAGCTGCAATGAATTTATCATTACTGACTTCAACCTCAGATTATATTATTCTGAATGTTGTTTATTATGTCTCTGTTACTAGGGAGCTTACCCAATTTGAACCTCTGACATTCTCATCTCTGAAAACTGATGGAGAATTTTTGCATTCATTAACCTTAATATGCTTTTATCAGTCTCAGAATTAAAAACAAACAAACAGAAAGGCAGCTATATCCTGAATGGTAAGACGTTCAGCTGGAAAAAAACATGTCGCTCAAACAAGAACAAAAGCTGACAGTAAAAACCAGTTGATGAAATAGCTAGTGAAAGCAGACTTGAGTAGAAAGGACTGAGACTGGAATAAAGTAATCAATTCTCAATGGCTAAGGGGCATTTGATATGTGAAAAAAGTGGGATTTCCCTTTTATTCCCACCCCCCAGATGCAGGGGTTACTTTTGTACCTGAATTACTGATTTCATTTTAAGGGGGAAAAAAAAAACCTATTATAAAAAAATAAAGAAAAACAGTCCCATGAGAAAAACGCTATGGAACATCTATTTTTCACCTACAGAGCAGCTGCTTTGTACAGGATAGTCTTCAAAAGGTAAAAATGCACAACAGGAAATAGTCTGTCTTTCAAACCTATAAGCAAAAAATTCATTATTTCTTGCTTCATGTGGTATCCTGAGACATGGAATTCTGAGTAATGTTTTTGCCACATTTTTGCAGTCATGAAGCTACAGCTGATATTTACAGCCCAAAGTAAAAGAACTCTGTTCATTTAAAAATCACAGCAGGTAAACCGTGATTAATTAGTTTCCAAAAGTTTTACAAATAATTAAAAAATAATTAAAATTAAAATTGACATTGCAAGCAAACAACAGGCCAATAAAACACTTACTGAGTTTCTGCAAGTCCAGGTCAATTAAATGATTCAATAAGTCTTCATTAGGTGCTTCCATACTGTGAGGTTAGTCTTTACACTTCTGTAGTGGGGATTTAATAATACTAAATGTGTTGGGTTTTTTGCACATTCTGACCTGGGACAAATATTTTCTGTGTGGAGGCCTGGGTGACAATGGTCCGTGTCAGAGTCCAGACCTACATACTACACAAATACAAGCCAGGATGTCTAACTCGGTCCAAGCACCCTTCCTGCCAATGATAACCAATACATTTCAGTCCTACTGTAACTAGCTTTGAAATTTTATTGTAGCATCTCTCTGCCAGCTGAGTAAGATAAGGATGCCAGAATGAAGATGAGGAGGAGAAAAGGGGAACAGGAAAGGCTGGTTTACAATTAATAGGCCCCTTTTGTGGTTACTTTTTGAGGGTATCAGGCTTATAACAGGTGTAAATCCTACTTTAAAAAGTAATAACAGCTTACACTTGATTTTTCACAAAGGAGAAGTTCAGAGATTCTAATTGCATGAGCTGTTTAAGACATAATTTCTAGAATCTCACAGATGAGCCAACTGTGAGTTAAAGAAATAACATAGATACATGAATTATCAAAACTCTCACAATGTGTGACACATCAAAATAAATGCAAGAAGCCTTATTCTCATAACTATCTCTCACTAAAAGACCAATTATCACATCCAGAACTCCTTTAAGAATGTGGTTCTGATCTTCATTTTACTGCTACATGCTAGGCTGAAATTATGAAAAGTATACTATGAAAGGTATATTTTGTGTGCTTTCTTTTAATATTTCATTATCAGTTTTATAGTTTAGGAAAATGTGCTTTCCTTCCTTTACATGCCATCTAATTGGCCGTGTATGTTTCAGCCAAAGAAACATCTCTAAGAAATAACCTCAGAATAGGCAATTTTGAAAGTGTTCTCTTTTAGGCAGAATTGCCTTAAAGGACCTCCATTACAATTATAAAATGATTCTAACATTCCAATTTGATTTTTTTTTCTTATTAAAAATACAGTTTTACAATGGACTCACACTGTATTATTCTTAAATGCTTATGAAATAATTTGGAGATAAAAATATGAAAAGCAACTTAAAGATCAGTTGTTCACTACAAACACATTTACTTAGCTCTGTGGTCAAAAGAAATTGTTTTTATTCACGTCAAAAATGAATGGCGACAGGCTTCAAAGTCTGGTGTCTTGAAATTTTTAAGGTCCAAGAAGAAGCAGTTTCAAAGATATCCGAATCAAAAGACAACATGCAAGAGGTTTTCTATCACCCCTTTACAATGAATGCAAGTTACTCGTATACTGCAAACGATAAAGTACAGGCACTGTGGGAGAGTCTTGTAATTGTAACTGCACCCTAAAATCTGAAATTTTAATCCTCACACCATAGCACAGCATAAAGTAATGAGAACTTCAGAGAGCCCTCTCAGTCTGTTAAGTATTTCATCATTTAAGGATTACCCAATCAAGCTCTCCAGTAGATGAAAGAAATCTTTATGTTGACTCTGTATTGAGACACACGGATAGATCTAAATGAAAGGTTCCCACATGTCTGAAATGGCAAAAATCACTCAGACACCAAAACTTTGAAGTGGGTTTGAGCTTCCAGAGCTACCTGCTGAGCATCTCCACAAGTGGTAGGGGAGACCTAACAGCTTTAGAAGAATTTATTGGAAAAAAACAGCACACTGCAAAGGAGATTCTCCTCCACCAGCCAGTAAAAAATGCCAACCGCAGGTGTTTCTGATCTCCTGCTTGTGCTCCTCCTCACTTGGGTGCCTGACCCAGTGCTGAGGGCAGGTGTCTCTCTCCACTCAGGAGTAAATCCATTACATTGACTTTCCACCAGGTGACCCTAAGCTTTTAGGCATAGAAGAGCATCCTTCTGTTTTCTTTTTCTGTTAAAACTGTAGCAACATTGTGAAAAGAGTATGAGATTTCTGGAAGTAAAAAGGGAGACAAGGAAATTAAGTCAGTAGTCTTGTGCTGTATCATGAAATCTGTCATATATGTGCCATTGGTCCAAAAGAGATCAGATGAGACTCCATAAAATTACTATAAAGAATAAAACAAATGACATCTAAGCATATACTCCCATGCAACTGGCACATGCCACTGCCTGCTTTTGGCTTTGGTTAGCACAATTTTAATTATCGGTGTGTAAATGGGAAAAAAAAGTGGGATTTCCTAAACAAATACTCTCCAGTCACCAAAAGCAGTAGAAGACAAAATGGTCTGTGGATATTTTCAAAAATGTCCTGAACTGCCAGGCATAATGTCCCATGCTTTCTCCTGTCCTTCTCCTTCCAGTAATGCCACAGTCACACTGGAAAGCAGCCTTGTTCCCCAGGGAGGGGGGGAACCTGCATTACACCAAGCTCCATGCTGCCATGACCAGCTTTCATATGGGATGTGTCTTCAGCCCCACTTGAAGCACTTAGCCCTGGAGCCCTTTAATCACTCTGATTGTTAGCCTTTTGTTCCAGCATGGGTTGAGCTAACTCTCCTTTCTCTCTGAATCTGCTTGCACTATGAAATCAGCTGCAGGGGAATTTTGAGAAGGGTCCCATCCTGTTGGAAGACCAAGGAGCAACAGACATCTTCTGCCCATCCCATGGACCCCAGCGAAACTCAGGCGGGAGCAGAATGCCTGGCCGTGCCTGGTGATGACGTTTGGCTGGACAACAGAGCACAACTGCAGACCAGCTGCTGGGGAGTTTTAACACCAACCAGAAAGACACATAATGAGTTTTAAGCACTTCCCAGGTTAGGCAGCTGCTGAGCAGGGGATGTTTGGATTGCCTAGATACAGCCTCAAACCTAGAGTAACTGGCTTCTAACATGAAAGCTAATTCTCTCTAATGTCTCAGCGTGCCATTTATGCTGTGCCACCAGGGAACTCAGATGTGCTGCTCTTGCCTACCTGATACGAATTCTCCTTTGATAGTTACCAGATTGCCTATTAGTTAAAGCAGTATAAATGTAGTACATGTGGTTTATATACCACCTGCACGTTCACAGTTCTGCCATGAACTGGGAAATGATAAAACTTTTACAAACATTGATTTTATGGCAGACTGCCTCTGGGGAAAATCACATCTTTTGTTAAGGCAATTGCCTTCTGCCAAATGGAAATCATGTCGCTGAAAATCCCCTTCTGCATTGTCCATTTAATCTCCACTTGTAATTTTTTTGTTTGTTTTGTTTTGGGTTTTTTTTACCTTTCATACTAAAAATAACACTCTGAACATCAAAAGATAATGCTGGCAGATAATACCGCATCCGGTAATGGGGTGTATACAAAAGAAGAAATACAAAATACGTTGCTTGGTTTTTTTTCTATTTGGTGTATCTCCTTGTATGTGGTACAAGTTAAACAACCAGTCATGTAAAAAAGTCAGGTTATGATTATCTATTGCAAGCTACTGCTATGTTTGGTATTATAATCTCATAGGATTTTGATTTACAAACACTACTTTTATGAGGATATGTGTACAATAAATTGGCAAAATTATCTGATAGTGTCTTTATGCAACGCTGATCAGCAGCACTAACATTACAATCAACTAATTTACAGAATATAACATATCTGTCTGTACCTTTTAGTATAACTGTATGCTGTATAAGAAAGAGTTTTGCTAATGATAAACTCCCTTCATGTTCAATTGCAAAAATGCTGTTGCTTCCTCTCCTGAAGACAGGAGCCATTTACAGATAGAATACAAAAAGGAACTGCCAAATTTATGGTGTATGAGATCAATTGATTGTAAAAATGTGTGGATTACTGTTCTGGCATAGAAACGGCCCTGACTCTGAACCCCACATTGCTGTGTCTAAGAGCTAGGGAAAAAAAGCAGAAAAAAATGCTGCCTGAGCTAGACATGATTAGTATATTCTGCCTTGAGACAACATGGTGGGAACAACCTATAGAAAGTGACTTTTTCCTCAGTTCTTCCTACCATCTTATCCTTAGCCACTCAAGCAGAGGTGCAGCACCATGAATATAGTAATGAAAGAAAGAGGATGAAATTTTCAGCATCCTGCTACTTCTCCCTCTTCTATACAGAAAGGGAGTACACAACTGAAAATCTACATGGGAAAAAAAGTGACATATTGTAAATGTTTAACAAAATATCCAGAGGTCAATAAATTCTCATTCTATAGTCTCCAGGAGCAATTTTATCTAACAGGTATACAGTACTACACTGTTATTGGTATGCAATATCGTAATTCAGTGTGACCAATGGAAATAGCATTCAGTATGAAATAGCCAGGAAAGCAGCAGGTCCAAACTATCTGCATCTTATTTCAGATTTAATTATTGCAATAACATCTCATTTGCTTCAAGGTATTATAATTATCTTCTCATTTAAATAGAGTGGTATTTTAATATGAATGCAGTTAATGAGGCAATAGGTTGAAAATGTCCTTAGCATTGGGCTTTAAAGTAGAACACACCATTTTAAAAATTGATCATCATTGAAAGTCAAATGCATTTTCATTCTGCCAAATGCGGAGCATACACTCAAGTGATTTATAGTAATTTTTACAAATTGCAGTGGGTTTAAGTTAAAAATTGGTAATAAACACAGACATTAATTAAGAGGAGTTCTGCTGCATTTGGCCATTTAGACTGTATCAGGCCATGACTTAAAATGGATATGTTCATTTAAATTGAAGACAAAAAAAGAAGAAAAGTCTGTTACAGCAAGCTTTCAGTCCTCTTGTACATAAATAAAACTATTCTGGTCTATTTATATTTTATCTAGATGGCAAAAAAATATTCCTTCAATAATGCTGTCTGCAAGCATCAACATTAACAGGCCAGATCAATGGGCTGAGGCCAATTGCAAGATGTTCAACAAGGCCAAATACCGGGTCCTGCCCTGGGGTCACAACAACCCCATGCAACACTACAGGCTTGGGGCAGAGTGGCTGCAAAGCTGCCTGGTGGAAAAGGACCTGGCTGAACGTGAGCCAGCAGTGTGCCCAGGTGGCCAAGAAGGCCAAGAGCATCCTGGCTTGTATCAGAAACAGTGTGGCCAGCAGGACCAGGGCAGTGATTGTCCCCCTGCACGTGGCACTGGTGAGGCCGCACCTTGAATCCTGGGTTCAGTTTTGGGCCCTCACTGCAGAAGGGACACTGAGGTGCTGGAGCGTGTCCAGAGACGGGCAAGGGAGCTGGTGAAGGGTCTGGAGCACAAGTGTTATGATGAGCAACTGAGGGAACTGGGGTTGTTTAGTCTGGAGAGGAGGAGGCTGAGGGGGGACCTTATTGCTCTCTACAACTACCTGAAAAGAGGTTGTAGTGAGGTGGGTGTCAGTCTCTTCTCCCAAGTAACAAGCTACAGGACAAGAGGAAATGGCCTCAATTTGTGTCAGGGAAGGTTTAGATTGGATATTAGGAAAAATTTCTTGACTGAAGGAGTTGTCAAGCATTGGAACAGGCTGCCCAGGGATGTGGTTCAGTCACCATCCTTGGAGGTATTTAAAAGTTGTGTAGTTGTGGTGTATAGGGAAATGGTTTAGTGATGGACATGACAGTGCTGGGTTAACAGTTGGACTTGATGATGTTAAAGGTCTTTTCCAAACCTAAATTATTCTATGACTTTTTATGATGTTATTTCCTACACTAATATCTATTCAATTATATGCTTTCAACACATTATTTTAAAAAGAATACTCTCAAAATGATTTATAATTGATTTTTAATTATAAAGTGTTCTCAGGAAACTTTTAAATATATTATTATTATTATTGTTATGATTTGCAATTTAAAAATCCTGCAAAGCCCAAGGAGATGTTCATGCATAACTGTGTTATAGCCCTGAAACACTCCTATCCTTAACCCAGGATAAGATGTTCCCTAAGAAAGTAAATTACTTTTTTTATGTCATATATAATATTTTGTCATTATTAAGTAACCTATTATATGCACCTCAGCCCACACTAGTTATTTCCCTAAGGATTACTTTAAGACATTGAAACTGATTGGTACCATTTGCTAAACCATTTCTGCTGCCTGTAAAAGTGTGAAAGCCTTGGTATTTTGCAAGTTGACAATTTCTTTTTGGCCATTAAGGACTGACAACTTCTTACATTTGTGGAGATCTCTTTTTTTTCCTAATGAGTTATAACATCATATATTCAACCTACAAAGTTTAAGATGACTCAGGACTAAAGCAAAAGTTCCCTGAGCATCGAAGAACAAAGGCAGATGGCTTAATGACAATTTTTTTTTTTTTACAAAATATGGTGAGATTACCATTAAATGACTACATTATTTTTCTCCTACTCTGCTTACATTTGACTTTTGACCTTGCTCCAAATACTTACCCTTCTCGAAACCTGAGTTTTTTTCTCTGTCTTTGTCACTGTCATCCTTTCCCCATTTTTTATTTTCAACACAACAAAGTGATTACAAGCCAGAGAATGCTTATTAGAATATTTTTTTTCTCCACTTCAGTTTAAAGCGAACTCTGCTGTACTCTGACTGCATCAAACATCACTATCTGGTAACATTTTATTCTCTTCTAAACTTGCAGAATTTGCATCAAAACTAATCTATGAGGAGAGGAGCAATATGGTGATGGACTCACACAAATTATTTTGTATACATCTAATGTGCCGATACCACAATACAGTTATTAAAACCTGGGTCTTTCTCCAACCTTAACAAAACCAAATGTTGGTAGACTGCTTGCAATCACTTCTGTGTTTCTAGTGGCTATTGGCTAGCTCCAGTTTGCAGTTTCCTGAAGCATTTAGATCTCTTTCAAATCTAATATATTTCCCTTCCTCGGTGTTCCCTGCTCCAACTTGACTACCATAAAACTTACTGGTTTGTTTTTTTTTTTTTTAAACAACCTATCAAAAACTGTTGCATCCACTCATGCTAACACTCTTGAATCTGTTCCCAGCAACTGCAAATCCCAGTGGGACACATATGCTTTTGCAGTACCTCCTGATTAAGATGTCCCAGACTTAGTGCTCTGTGTTCGGAAAACGTAATTCTCTTTCTGCATGTTGTTCTACGTGACTTATGCCTGCTGTGCTAGTCAGTCATGTTGCTCAATAGTTATTTTGAGTTCTTATTACTTATTTTTTAAAACTGAAAAATTGATTCAATCAGAATGATGCACAGTAACATTTTTAGCAGCTTACCACTGTCCAGAAATGTTCAGGCTGTGGATGAAGTACCATAAAGATAAGGGTATCATCTGATCCAAATCTCCCAACACTGAGGTATAGCAACATACTATGTCACCGCTTTGGGGGCCTTGCCCATAGTTCTCATTAATGAACATTTGTAATTTTAGAGTTCAATTTTTATAGTAGGGTAACCATTGCTAAGCTGGTAGTACCACTTCGTCCTAAATGATTAAACCAAAAGCTCTTTCTATATTTGCATACAGATATACGGGCATTGAATCCCAATAAACTGTACAGCTCCATAAATATCTGGTTATTCCTTTACCTTTCCTGTCATCAATATTACTGCCTTCCATGTCTTCACATGCCCAGAAGCTCAGAGCAGGAATATCATGAGATCAGTCACATATCTTGTAGTTTCAAATTCTCCATGCTGTACTACTGGGGTTTGTTATCCTGTATTCTTGCCCAGAAACTGGTCTACATTCTCCTGCCCAAAAATGAGGCCAAATTTAGGCAGGTGTCATAATATCGCTATAGTATTGTTCTGCACTTCCAATTCTGGGGCAGGCATTATTTTTATCTGTCCTAACCCACTGGAATCAGCCTTTACTTTCTTCATTCTGATAAATAGGCTAGCAAATCCTAGTACCTTGGGAAGAAGGGTTCTCTAATTTTAGTTCTTTGTCCTTCCCTCTTTGTAACCATTATTGTCCTTTTCTGTTTTCTGCCTCACTGTCACAGTTTACACCATGTGCAGGGAGGATGTTAATTACAATGTTTTCATCCACTGAGCCTCTCCTGAATGGATATGGATACTCTTATCAACATACCAGAATTTTTCTTTTCCTCTGTGCTTGTGCAGAGCCATCTGTAGTGACAAAATAGCATTGCAAAAGTCATCAGTGTGCTGAACATTTCATCTAGCTCTAGGTGTAAAAGCCAAATGTCAGATGCCAGATTTATGACTCCACAGGATACAAATATTCCCTCTCTGGAAAGGTCACGCAAGATTATCATCAATATATGAGCAGACAGTGACAACAGTGTCCATTTCAGTACCTTCAGTTGTTTGTAGATCTATAATTTGCTGTGCAGTTGTTTTACAACCCACATAATGATTAGCCAATATGCAGTAACATTGTCTTCTGATTCTACAGTAATGGTCTTTCATAGACTTCAAATCACAGCTTTGCCAGGAAAGAGCAATTTCCTTTGAAAATGGCTTCTTATTCCTATTTGTATAAAGCTGATTTTGTGCACTTTCCATATGAAGTTCATGAGTTGTCTCCAGTCTCTAGCTCATGGGATTAATTTCCATGGGAGATTTCTAAAATTTGTTATTAGTTACTGCTGGGCTGTTACCCACTGTGAGAAACCTTTTTTTTTTCTCTTCCCCACCCCCCTACCCCCTTTTTTTTTTCTTTCTTTTTTTTTTTTTAATTGGATTTACAATGTTTTTTAAATAATTGTATCTGGTTCTAATTAATCCCTAAGGAATCACACTGGACTACCTAGCTGAAGCATAACCTGATGGTGTCTTACCGCTACCACTCCTGCTTTAATTTTGACAATGTATACAGAGGTTTTCTTGTCCAGAGTATTTAATCTTTATATGCTCAAGGACTGAGGCCGTTCTCTGATCCCTCATCCTTTCCACATAAAATTTCGATGCATTCCTTCCCTGGCTTGTCTCTGTTCATCTGAGGCTACCGAAGTTCTCAGTGCAACAAGGAACTTCCACGCTTGCATGACATCTGTTTCAGTAAACCTAATGTCCACAAGCATGGACTCCTGACTGTCATTTATACATACTGAGAGGGAAGCTAACACCTGACTAGTCTTGGTTACTCATCTTTCCAGGATTTTCATTCTTCCCTTTCTAAATATTTGTATGTCAAAACTGATTTAAGCTAAGATTCCTCTTTCAGACCAGATGGTCTTTCAAATTGTGTTCCCTACACCAGTTTCCTTAAAAAGCCCACATTACATGAAAAGAGCTATTCACAATGCACAGAAGACCTATGTCTTTATACTTGCATTGGATTCTTTTAAGGATCTGCACAAGTACTTTAAGCTCTCAATTCCCAATACCAAAGCAAAGACAAGCTCACACACACTTTCCCCTTACAGGCGTCTTTTTTGCACAGTGAGGTCTATGACCTCAGGCTCCCATGTCCACTGAATCTCCATTCAGATTTCTCTCTCTCTGTAAAATTCATACATCTCAGTATTTCAGGCATGCCAGCACTTCCGTGCTGCAATGAATAGTGCTGCAGTAAGCACAACTGTAAGAAATGGAGCTTTCATGTGCATACAGCAATGCTCAGACTCTGCTGTTTCCAACTACATCAAAACCAACTTCAATTATGCCCTTAGTCCACACTAATATACGTCCTTCATGAAAACTAGTCTTTTTTCTGCCGTAACCTTCATTATCTTTCCCTCAGAAAAAAAAAGGGGGAAAAAAGTCAGTTATGGCTGAGAGCGCATATCAGAAACTTAGGATAAAGCACATGATAGAAAAACTATAATTGTTTCAATATCCCCAAAAGTCAATGTGAAGGTTAAACTGAAAAGAAATTCAAGTATGTTAAAGAGAGAAACACACAGCATAATCCCCATGCAATCTAAATTCTTGTACGGTAGTAACACCACAATGAAACCATTTGGTTTCTGTTAAGATTTTCAGAGCTTGTGATTCCAAATCTTGTTAAACTGATTTTTTTGAACATATTGTATTCTTTTTTCTTGCTAGTTTCACACTAGTGAAAGATAATTCACACATTTCTTTACCTTGGCATGTCTCAGAACACAGAGTGAAGAATGCCAGTGGTTTTGTGCATGTACGTATTTAACCCCTGCACCACCACTCTTCATTAACATTTGAAAGAGTGCCTTTTAAGCAGTTAGAAATGCAAGACAAAGTTTGTAGGCAGATATGATGATGATGATGATGATGATGATGATGATGGTGATGACTGTGATGCAGACTGATGTCTGTTTTTCCCCTGACTTTAGGTTTTCAGACTGTAAGGCTTGCCTGGAAGCAGAGGCAGCAAGCTTAAAACTAAAATGCATGACGTAAACAACTACCTAAACAGTAAGTTTATCTCTGTCTTAAAAAGTAGCTTAGTAGAATCACAGGATGATCAGGGTTGGAAGGGACCTCTGGACATCATCTAGTCCTGCTAAAGCAGGTTCACCTAGAGCAGGTTGCACAGGATCATGTCCAGGATGATTTTAAATGTCTCCAGAGGAGACTTCACAGCCTCTCTGGGCAGCCTGTTCCAGTGCTCTGCCACCTTCTAAGTAAAAAAAGGTTTTCCTCATATTCAGGTGGAACATCCTCTCTTGCATTTTTTTCCCATTGTCCCTTGTCCTGTCACTGGGCACCACTGTAAAAGCCTGGTTCTGTCCTCCTCACACTCGCCCTGAAGATATTTGTAGACATTGATCAGATCCCCTCTCAGTCTTCTCCCAGCTAAACAGGCCCAGCTCCCTCTTTCCTCAGAAAAGAGATGCTCCAGTCCCCTCATCATCTTTGTAGCCCTCTGCTGGCCCCTCTCCAGTAGTTGCCTGGAGCCTTCCAGTTCTGTAAGCCAGAACTGGACACTGCAGATGTGGGCTCCTGAAAAAAATGATTGGTGCAAAGGACTCTTGTGTCCGCAATATATGTATTTTGAGGGACTAATTTGGGTTAGTTTTAGTGTGATCCAGAAAACTGAAGGCCCAAAGTATTAAGATGCACTCCTGGAGCTCATCTTCTGATTTGATTTCATTCCATAGGCATACCTGGTATGAATTCTGAGCTCATTCCTTGCCATGGATCAGGCACAGGCACAGTAAGTGGAGATGATTGTGAGATCCCATTCAAAAGTGTACACCCAATCTGCACTAAAATGACCATGTAAATGCGTGCTAACTTGTCGTGCTGATCGATCTAACTATGTTGAGCTTATAGCAACACTTCCCAACTTCGCTTAGACCTGTCTGTATGCCTGAAAGTTCAGCTCCATCTCCCCTACCCTCCTACCCCCCCAAGTCCCCTCAGCTTGTACAATAAAAGACATAACTTTTTCTCACAAATTTTCCCATATTTTTATCCGTAGACCCTCTGGCTCCAGCACCGAGGGTAAATCCATGCGTGCTTATCAAACCATGTAACTAAGGAAGATGGGAACCAGCTGCCTACACTCTCTGTCCCCTGCCTACTTAGTTTACTGCTTCCTATCATAGAAATGTGACCAGAAATTGAAAATTGTCTTACCTGGAAGCATAACTGGAACTCTGACAATAAAAAGCCCACAGGTTAGCAAGTGCATGACCATTTTGTTGCAGAGACTGTTAGTGTCACTGGATACATCAGAGTCCTTTTTTTTTTTTTTTTTGTTTGGTTGTTTTTTTTTTCCCTAGCAGCTTCAAATTAGAGGGCAGAAATTGATTACACCATTCACTTCCTACACATCAAGCTTCTTTTTTTCTTTCTTTTTCTTCCTGAATGGGTAGAAAGATTGTATTTTGCCTTGTGGAGTATGGGCAGTTTCACTTCACAAAGGAAGCTCAATGAAACAACAAAGTAAACTTCTGCAGAACTCATTCAGTGCCCCAGGCAACATGGGAACAGCTGAAAATCACTACTAGATAACTCTGGCACAAGTGTACTAATGCATGAGTAGAGTGTCATCAGATCAGGAATGCATGTTTATTTACAGACTGGGGAAAAACTACTGTCCACTGTTTCTATTATTTTATTTTGGACACTGTTCAATTGTTAACATAAAGCATTTTGCCTTTTCTATGATACTGTAATAAAATACTTTTCCTTCTACATTACCATTCCCTGTCCTGGCCATAGCTGTCCTATCACTGCCTCTCCCCAGTGGAGTGAGCAGAAGGGGTACAGCAGCCTGAGCGTGGGAAGCACTTACTTGCTGGAGTTCTCTTCCGGACAGCTCCTGCACTCCCCCTGACTGCACTGCACTGGCTTTGTGGGTTTTTTTTCTGCTTTTCATGATAAGCCAAATTCTCCTCTCTGTGTAGAAAGGCTGTGGGTGTATTGTGCTTGATCTGGCAGTATGAGTGTAGAAGAAAAAAAATCTAAAAGTTTTTTTGTACCTTAATAGGAAAACTCCATTAAATTTCATGAATAAAACATCGTTGATGATGCAAGAACAGGTTTGGGAGGGAGCTAAATTACAGGGGTGCTGAAGTAGCAGAAAAAATGATGTACATGTCTACAGTGCAGGTACATCTTATCCGCTGTATAAGAAAACCTCAAATAATAAAAGATAAAATTAATGGCCTAAATGTACAAAAATTGTCATTTAAACAAAAATGTGTTGTTGCATCTATTTTAGACAGACTTTCTATATTAGCTTGCTTTTAGAATTACATTAATGAAGCACAAGTGAAGTTGCTAGACTTCATTAACCTAACTCTTCCCACCAGGCTAAACAATTGTTTCTCCATCTTGCCCTAGTGCAACATGTAAAGTCTCACACTTCTGTAAAAACAGAAAAGCAAACAGATTAGTCTTAAGAGTGTGCACACCTTACAGCATATGACTCTTTTAAGAGGGACTGGAAATTTTAAGCAGTTCAGACACTTTATTATTTTTTTTTAAAGAAAACACTGTCTTCCACAAGGCCTGTATTATTTGTACAGACTACCAGTAGTGCAGTGAAGGACCTAAAATAGCTATTAAAACTCAGTCTGTGGCATTTGTGGGACTACAGATCTGAGTGATTACTGGCTCCACTTGATCAACTAGATACTCCCCAAGACATGGAGGTCAATAACACACAGGAAAACCCCTTTTGATACGTGTGATTTTGCATGCTGTTTCAATTTGCAGTATTTTTGACATCACATGACAACAGCAAATGTAAGCTACAGCAGATGTAAGTATTTTCTGAAATAATGTTGGACATCATGTATGAAATCATCTGACTAAAAAAGCCTACACCACTGACAATAATTAATTTCTCAGGAATTGACTATTATTCCTGAGATCAGGTTCCTTTAGTATCAGCAAGTTGAGCTGACGTATGCAAATGTAATCTATAGAGTAAGAGCTGCCATCCTGTAAGAAAACCTGGTAATTCAACATCTTTTTTAATCTAAAACTTTTTTTTTCTTAATGACAGTGTGGGTATGAAAAATTATCCTATTTGACATTTTTTAATCAAAACAAGTTTTTTCCCAATTAAAAATATTTCATTTTGACTGGTATAGGCTCAAGTCAGTCCCATCTGCCATAGCTCTTTATATTTTTATTCCCTCCAACAGACAAAACTCTCAAACCGCTTAAATCACTTTCATGTCATTAATGGTCTTCAGACTTCCTACAACAAACAGTAGGAAACAGAGTTACTAACAATGATACAGAAGCAGCCTGAGAACCATACATGCCTCTGATCTCCATGCATTTGGAAAAGAAGTGCAAAAGTTATGCTGCATCACAGACACAGCCTGCCCCTAATGAAGAGGTGATTCAGCCAGCTCAAAAACTACAATGGATTTTGGTAGATAAGGTCCAGGCATGGAAGACACTGCAGCTCTAGCTCTCATGAAGTACTTGTTCAAACAGAAATAACTGACCAACTGATCTGAAATAAAATATTTCAGTTTGGTATATCAGGTCAAAACATTTAACTTGCCTTCCATCTGACTTGAAGTATTTTTTAATGATTTTTTAAATTTAAGAAAATCAAATCAGATTTTTATTCCAGGAAACCTAGTTTTGCCTAAGCTCTACTTTCTGCTTCTAAAAACTACACATAAAATTCTCAACCAGTTTAGAGATTGACATTCCTTGAGCTTGACAAGAAAACGGGAATACAGCCAGGAAACAAAGATATTCTTTCTTCCAGTATCCTTATCTGCTACAAGTTTGTATTACAAGCAGCCAGAAACCAAGTTAATTTTTGGAAAAAGGAAAGGAGGCTACCTGAAACTTTGAGTTCCAAGAAGGGGAGCAAGCAGGGAACCAGGCATATGTTCCCAGGCTGCAGGGGCTGCCTTCTTGCCTGGCACAGGCAAAAGATCTTGTTTCCAAAACACTGACAACCTCCACCAAGAAACTATACTCAGATTGAGAAGTTACACTGGCATTTTCTTGACTATGTTTATAAGTAGTGATCACTCTGCATAGAGATATGCCAAGAATCACTGGAGATTACTTGGGCAAAGCACTACAAGAACAGCTTACTATATTTTCCAAAATGTCTTTGCATCAGTCACAAGAAGGTCACTGCAGGAAGAGGACTCATAAGGAAATAGGGTTTCAAGTAATGCTTTTCAACAGCAAAGAGAAGGTGACTACATCTTATGATGCCCTAAGATACTAAGTCTAGATGAATGAGCTACAGAGGAAGCTCAAAGCAAATGTCCAACCAGAAACAAATTAATCCTCTCTCAAGAGAGTTAAGGTTGTCTAACCTCAACCTCCATCCAAGAGTCTCTTTTATTAACTGGATGTATCTGGTTTTAGCCATTATTTAGTGTTAATTTTCTTTCACATAGTTTAGTTTCCCAGCTTTTCAAATAGGGAAAAAGGGATGATGACAGGGCAGTGACTTTTGCTTTGTAAGTTTTCATAACTGTATGATATAGCCAAAAATGAAAGCTCATTCACCTACACAAAAGCACAGAGTGCCCTTAAGTTTACCATGCCCTCACTGGAAGGTAAGATTTGGTTAACTCATGGACAGCTAGCCCAAAAAGTTTCATGAAATGGCACAAAAAGCTGAGCTTGGCTGCCTGACAGCCCTGTTGTGTAACACAGATCTATGATGATTTCTGCTGCATGTGAAGCTCTACAGGGACATGAGGAAATGAATACACATATGTAAAGACTATATATTAAGTAGATAGCCCCACAACTCTGAGCTATACTGTTCTTTCTTTGTCCTCACTGTTGCTTAAGTTTTTTTGCCATAACATTGAACTATCTCCTTTGAATCCATCAGCCCACCAAGCAATCACAAAGATATAAGCCCCTGAGCACTGCTCACCCCCAAAAGCCACATCTGTTTCAGTCACTGTGTAGTCACAAATGAGCAACAACACAATTATAACATAGCTCGTAACAAGTGAAATTCAAAATGCTGCTTACATTGCTGCTTGCAGTGATAACAAAATTATGAGAGCAACAACAAACACTGAAACCATTCAAGCAAAGAAACTAGAATACATGCTAGGGTTTTGTGGCAGCCACATCCTAGTGCTTTCTCTAGGCTTTCTTCCTCCCTTGATGTAATTTTTCCCTTTGACCACATCTCACTTTGCATCAAAAAAAAAAAAAAATAATCATTCTTTCTTGTAGAATGTGCAAATTGGATGTGTGGTATGAGATGAAGAAGGGTAGAGGTAACATGAATCATAAACTGACAAATAGAAGAACTGGAAAAGAAAGTTAACCCAAATAATCTACTTGCACATATTCAGAAATCTTTGAAGAGCTATGTGCATATTGCAAGTTGCAGCAGGCCTGCAGGCAGCTTTAATTTGCATGAATGGCTCTAGCACAGAAGCGAAGGGCTGGATGACTGGACGACCTTGGCAGCATTCTGAGGGTCACTGAAATGCAGTTTCTTCAGTAAGGCTCAGAGGGATTCCTTTGATAGGTTATATACCAGTATTTTCTTTCTTCAGTTTTTTCTTTTCATTGTAAAACATAATTCCAGGTGCAGTAAGGCTGAAATTTGAATATCTCCCTCTCTGGATATTATCTCACTGTATTCTATTAACAAAGGCACCTTGTGATTTTAGCAGTATTTTGTGACACTTAGCAGACCATTGCTACTCATCACAATGTTAGTCTGCATAAGCTGTGTTATTCTTATGAGATTTTGATTAATTATCATCAAATTAGCATGTGAAGATCCGCTGCATGCCCCCTTCCCTCCTACTTTTGAGATACAGCAGCAGCAGAAAATATGCAGGTAGTATGCTTCAGGCAGCAAAAGTGGCAGCATCACTAAGGTTAGATACCTATTTCCTAATTAATTCAAACAGTTTCCACTCACTACCCACTGATTAAGTCTTCTACATTTTAGCTGAACACCACTAAACTGAACATAGTTATCACTCATGCTGTTACTATAGATAAACAAAAAATATATCACTCCATATATAAAAGATAGTTTCCTAAAAGAAAAAAAAAAAAAAAGATCTTAAAATGCTAAGTACAATGCATGTGCCTAAAATTTAAACACAAATCCAATAAACTTCTATGAATTCACTCAAATTCCTGTTAATAAGGAGAAATTATTTCTTTTTTTGGTGATAGTTCAAGTTTGCAATTAGATCAGTGTATCTCATGGCTAGGAGGATGGGTAGGATAAGTGCAGGAGCCAATAAAGATGATGAGATAACACAAGCTAAAATGCCAAATATATGTAGAGCTATTCCATTGTTCCAACACATTTCATCATCTTAAAAATCCTGAGAATACCAAAGATGAGACGACAAGACGACACAATGGAGAGAAAAAGGCACATGTTATAGAGAGCTCTGCACAATGTTCTTGACCCAGAAATAATATAGCACAGGCTGATCCACTCATTTTTGGTTTGTAGGTTTGATTACTGCATGTCATGCTAAAAACTGGAGACAAGCTCCTTAGAAAGGCTCCGTTTAGTACAAAACATTGTGGTTTAACTACAACCCATTTTGCCTGGCAAAACAGACTGTCACAGACGTGTCACTTTTGCATTCTCTTTCTGCTAGTTCCCTCTGAATTCAGAGTCCAGTTCAAGGTCTGTGTCCTGCTATTCATAGCCCTAGGAAATAATTCTTTTGTGTAAGGGGCCATTCTGGTTGAGTAACCTTAGACAGCTGAAAACCACAAAAGCAGACTTGACAAAAACTAATAAAACACAACAGGAAGAGTTTGATCTGTATTCATTGCTAAAATACCTCTAAAACTTGGAATAGCCAAAAAACCCCACCCTTCCTCATGTGCTTTGGAAGGCATTTTTTCCTTTAGATGCAAAATATGCATGTTTAAGTCCATCACAAAGGAGAACAGCAAGATTGGGTCCCACACTGAAAGTGAATGGTGCTACACATTTTGTAATGTTTAAAACAAGAAAAAAAGGAGTTAGGATCTCTTAGCACTTTGTGTAGGGCTCAGCTCCACATTAGGATATGCAAATGTGTCTACTTTTGAGCAATGTGTCTAAACTCTGATTGCAGGTCTTGGGTAGCTAGTACAACCAGTGTAGCCTGGAAAGAAACTCCAGGCTTCACTGCTGAACCATTGATAATTATTTTGAAAAATCTGCATCAGTAATTCTGTAACATATTCTCTTTAGTCCAGAAAATCCCCTAACAAATCGGAAAGTGCTATTCACTTTGATAGATCCTCCCATAATGAATTAGAATGAATCCTGTTTTCCAAACTCTTGCAGTTTTACAGGGACTCACATAATATTTTGTTCTTTAAAGCTCCAGGGTTTGTATTCTCTTAAACCTATCATCATCTTACAACACTCTTTGGAAAAAAAAGATACTACACATGGAAAACAACATGAAAATATGAACACACAACAAAATGGAAGTGATAGAACACTTAGTCAATTACCTAAAGACATATCAGCTTTAGTAAAGTTTTCAAATATGAATATATACAACTACCAATTCTGGTCCTCCTCGATCCCACAAGCTTCACTTATGTAATGTGCCATGGCCATGGAAGTCCCAAGTATTTCCAGTGTTCCTTGGTTTGCCTTCCAAGTCCATCTGACACAGGTACCTTCTCAGTACTGTCTGGTTTGAAAGCATAGCTGATCAATAACATTTTTTGTAATTACATGTATAAATTCTGATGATATACCATTCCCTGGGTGATGTGGGAGAGATCTGAACATGTAGTTTAAATTCCAGATCGTACCTAGCTCAGTTCTCATATTTGGCAAAACCTGGTGGCTGCTTTTCCCCTATGCTTTTAAGACGGATGTTTGGTATTTGATGAGGAAGCACATCAACATGCATGAGCTTTGCCATCCTTTAGAATAATTGCTTCTTAAACTTTATCATCTCATACACTCCTCTATGTATTTTGTATTGTATTAATTATACTTTCCACTGTGGTTAAACAAAGAAGCAACTTTTTTAAAAAAAAAAAAACAACACCTTTTTATAACATTTTCTTTACCTGTTTTTTCTTCATAAGGTAGTCAGCATTGCAGTTGACAAGTAATTCTGTTCACAGTAATGATGATTTCCAGTGTCACTGCAATGTTTTTCAGAATGAGAGGCAAATGAACAATTCTGAAACATTCTTTTTGAAGTAATTTTTTAAATCAGGGTTTTAAATTTTATTTTAATTAACTTCTGCCCAGAATTTTAATCAAAGCCAAACTGCAACTAAACATTTAAAACTCTCAAAAGATTTTTTTTCAGTATTTTTCTCAAAGAAAATATGTTTTTTTCTTCCTGATTTCAAATAAACTCTAACATCATGAGAAACTTAATGGTATTTAACTTTTATTCTCCAAAAAGCTCTGCTTTGAGGTCTGTCCAAAATATCAGTTGGCTCATACATGTTTTGTAAGAGGATCTGTCATGGAAAAAAATCTGTGGATAAGTAAAAATGTCCATACTCTTATATGCTACTCAAATGATCCCTGACTAAAACTGCAAACTAAACAAAATAATTTTGTGTGCTATTGTATTTCCTGGCAGTTACACCATCATGAGTGAACTGCCTAAATACATAAACAGCTATGATATTTCTGGGTCAGCTGACAATTGCATTTGAAGGCACAGGAGTCCCAAGGAATATCTGAAAGTCATAACTGGCCAAACTACATCTGCAGTATTTCTGTATTTAACTTAAGGGGCAATGATTCAGTCATTCAACATTTGTCCATAAATCAGGCAAATACCAAGTCATTATTTTAAGCCTCTGGACTCAATATGCAGATATGATTTTGTTTCTACACATACTAAGTAGCATTTTTCAGATATTAAGTATCAGACTATTCTCAGCATTTATTACACAATAAATGTTTTAGACTTCTAAGAAAGAAAGCAAAAATCAGAAATTCACAAATAAAAAAAAATCCTTAATAAAAGGTGAGACTTGAACAAATAAACGAAAAAGTACATGCTGAGATGAGGATATGTTTAAGCTTTAAATGTATATGTATTACTAAGTTGAACAGCTAAAACTGTTTTCTCACAGACATATCTGCATTTCCAGTTCCTTCTTCAGAATTATCCCTTATTTACTGTTGTTTAAATGAGAACTAGACCCCCACCCCCATCCTTTTTTTTTTTTTTTTTTAATTTGGGCACAATGTTCTTGATTCAGAAGATCTAGTACAGACATAGAGTAACAATTCACCTTTTTTTCAGAGAGCGATTGCCATCCATAGGCCTACTGTATGGGAGGGGATAGATTCCACTACAGTATGGACAATGTAGTGTATCTGTCACCAAAAACAGCTGAGGAGAGGCTATGATCTGCTATGATCTGAATCTCAGCCTAGCCTTTGTCTTGCTGTTCTTACTGCAGCTACTTTCTACTGCTCCAGCCTAATCCTGTCCTGGATTTCTCCCCGCTAGGTAGTTCTGACAGAAATTTATGGCATCGTAAGATGTTAAAACAATAAAGATGGAAAGCGAAATATTTTATGCAATTCTTCATTTGCAGCACACTATTTCACTGCTCTTAATTGGTACTGATGGCACAAACATGAAAAATCCATTAATTTGGATATAAAAACTACAGTCTTTACTCATCAATCTCAGTTAAAGTTTGTTTGCGTGAAGACTGAATTTAGTCCTTACACTTCAAAATAAATAGACAACTCCCCCCCTTCCACATTCCACAAAAAGCTTTCAGTTGTAGCACTTGAAGAAAAAGGCACATAAAGCCCATAAATGAGTCAGACCAAACTACCGCTTTAATCAAACTTTTAGTACTTGGCTGTAAACCACCACAAAAAAAGTAAGAAGAACTGGAACACCCTTTACGATAATTGAACAAGCCAGGACTGCCATCATACAGGGAATAAATATTGGAAAAACAATAATCTAGAAAGGCTGATGCTGAGAGGATTAAATTAAATACCCATGGAAGTTAATTACCAGGAAAGTAAAAAGTATATTGGAAGGAGCAAAAGAGAAGATAGACAAATAAACCTGCTACCAACTAAACTTGATTCCAACAATTCCTTCTTCTGTGCCCCATAGTGTGTAAATTACAGTGACTAATCTGACAGGAGTAGATTCATAGCAATGCAAGAAGAATAAAAAATTTAGCCCACACTTTTTCTACTTTATTGAATTTCATCTATGTCTGTTCATTGGAATTCTTTGTAACTACCCTATGTTACAGATTAAAAAATGAAAGAACTTTTCTGATTCCTTTTTTCTCATTTCAGCTTTGTTTATCCTTTGGAAAAGCCATCCAGTGTGTATCCACTCCTCTCCACAGACAGAGTGCCAAAACAAGTTGTGCCATTCATTTGGAATTGATTTCTTCTCCATATAGGGGAAAAACACGCTGTTCTGGATTACAGGTATCTATTTAGCATTTAACATAAAGACAAGATACAGCAAAGATGATGTGAGAACATTCTTTAAGGAGAGGGCTGAAATGGATAAATTGTCTATCTACTTCAGTTGCATTTGGTGCTTCTCCTATTGGTCTCCAGTTGGAAGAAGGACACCTGTTTTGCAGCAATGGCTAAAAGTAGCCCAAAGAATATGAAATGGAATGTGGGAGGTGCAATGACCCTACCCAGAAGACTACATTGAGGGGTTAGTGATCCATGTAATAGGCAACATGAGTAGCCACAGGCCTGTGCTGTCCTGTACTACACTGCATACACAGCATGGCTTTCAGGCTTGTGTTTTGTTGCACTTATCCCTTGGGTAAACTTAGATGGCTAATTGCAAAGAAGGCGGCTGCAGGCAGCTCACACTTGGTACCCGTAATTACACTACCCATGTGTCCTTATCTTTGCCTTAAAGTGAAGCAGCAAGTTCTTATGTGAACATCCATTTCTTTCATGGGAGAAATGATGAATAGAGTAATTTGCCCCCAAGAAAATACTAGAAGAATTCTAAAGATAACAATGCTGTTGAATGTCTCAACGGACAAGATCTGCACTTTGTGCTGTGACCAGACTGAAGTTCCATCCAATGATACCACAGAACTTGAGGTTCTCACATATGAAGGACCATGAGATTACCTATCCGCTTTTTCATTCTATTAGCTCCAATAAATGTTATTTTCAGCAATACCTTGTGAAGCGTGAGTGCATTTCTTACTGGGATCATAATGAACACTGCCACTGCTGGGGTGTTAACATGGTGGGTAACGTAAAAGCCATATAGACTTGGAGTTAAATTTCCCTGAACACTAAAACTCTTGTTAGAATTCTTCTATTGCTATCCTTCTTTAAAAAGTCAGTTATGAAACTGATACATGTCACAAATTTACAAACGTACATTACAATTTCAATGTTTACTTGTTCTCAAAAGAAGCTTAATTAAATATTGAGAGGTTATTTCTTTGAGGTCCCATTTTAAATGGATTGTATTAAAGAATATATATATTTTAGAAAGCTGAAATAAGTTATAAAGATTTACGCAGAAAAACTTTAATTGCCTTTCACCAAACTATTTCAGTGCAGCACTATGCATTCTAAACTACTGTAAGAGATGTAATACTTTATCATGCTCTTGAACGGAGAGTATATCATGTGATCCATGATACATGGATGGGAGAAGAAAGCATATCCCATGCCTTGATTTTAATGAGGCACCCTTTGACAGTCTCTCCCATAATATCCCTGCAGCCAAATAACTGAAATATGGACTGGATAAGTGGGTAAAAATGGGTAGAAATCTGGCTGAAATGTTGACTTCATGTAGTTTGGCAAATATCAGCACAAAGTTCAGCTGGCAGCTGGCTAACCTAGAGGCATCCCTGGGATTGACAGTATGGCCAACAGTACTTAAAACCTTTTTTAAGAACCCAAATATTGGGTCAGAGTACACTAAAGACAGAGACAGGCTTAGAGGTGGACAGTGGTATGATGAGACTCAACTGACACAGGTTGCAACATAGAATCCTCAAATGCTTTGGGTTGGAAGGGACCTTCAAAGATCATCTAGTCCAATAGCTCTGTCATGGGCAGGGTCATCCTTCGCTAGATCAGGTTGCTCAAACCCCCCATCCAAGCTGACCTTGAACATTTCCATGGCTGGGGCATCCACAATTTCTCGGGGCAGCCTGTCCCTAAAAAGTCCATAATTTCTCTGGACAACCAGCATCTCACTACCTGCATCATCAGAAATTCCTTCCTTTTATCCAATTTAAATCTACCCTCTTTCAGTTTTAAACCATTGCCCCTTGCCCTGCCACTACAGGCCTTGGTAAAAAGTCTTTCTGTAAGTTTCTTGAAAGGCTACAATAAGGTCTCCCTGGAGCCTTCTCTTCTCTAGGCTGAACAACCCCAACGCTCTCAGGTTTTTTTCATAGGAAACATGGGATATTCCAACTTTATGTACAAATTCACCATAAGGGTGGTCAAACACTGGAACAGATTATCCAGACAGGTGGTGGAGATATGCCTCTGGAAATAGTAAAAACTCAGCTGTAAAAGTTTCTGAGCAATTTTATATAATCAGTCTCCTTGAGTGGAGAAACAATAAATACTTCAAAAGTCTAAACCCTGAATCTCCAACAGCTTACAGCACACCTGGAGAAGGAATTCTCTTGTCATCCTATGAATGCTTCAAAAATCTCAAATACTTTTTCCTGTCTTTTAACAGAATATAAAAAAGAAAAGATTTAAAATTTTCACAAAGTTCTTTTTTTTTTTTTTAATTTGGTCTAGGTCATTTGGTTATGACCTTTAAGACGATTGTTTCACTAGAATTAGCTTATTTTTCAAAATGTCATTTGCTGGTGAAAAAAAGTGAGGACTTTCGTTTTGAAAAGGTCAAAAAGCTTTGACCTTTTCAAAACTCTTTTGAGAAAAAAAAAACTGTCAAAAAAGTTTGGTTTGTGAATATCTGAATGTAGTTGTTACAACAAAACAACTCCATTGTGCAGACCCGCTGCTCACATTAAAAACTTTGTGGCATAGCTTCCAGTCTTTACTGGAAAAATGCTGACTCTCTCACCTTTTTTCTGCCTGCCTAAAGCAAAATTTCATTTTCCTTCATGAACAGCAGCAATCTACCACAACACAAAAATTTGCATGGTTTTACTTCCATCCATAATTTGCAATAATAATTACAAATAATAATCCATTAAATTATAAATATTTTAATATTTTAATGTTATGTATTAGCTATAAAGAAAAGAAGTTAAAAAGGAAAAAGTTTCTTGCTCCACGATGGTGAGCATTTCTGCCTGACATGTTTTTCTCAGCCTGTCAGAACTGTAGCACCTCTGGGCATGACATTTCTCTTGGATTAAAGTCTGCTCCACCGTTTGTTAGACATTGCATACTGATGCGTTCATTCCCCAAAGGTGACATCATTACAAGAGGTGTTATCTTTTTCATGTTGTCAGAAACACTGTCCAACTCTTTTTTTAAGCAATCTTCCCCTCTTATCTTTAATTTTCTTTTCCCGCTTTCTTTTACAGAGTATTTATTTTAGGAATAATATTTTGGACAATTATTTGCCCCTTCTGCTATTTATTGAAACAAAATTTCATACATCTTCTGATTCTGAAACACCAAGAAACAAATTCTTCACTTTTTAACTAATTAATCCTTTTTTTCCCAAGGTTGTTTTGCAACATCTTTCCCAAAAAAAGGGCTACAGCAACATATTAGTTCCTGTGTCACACTAATAACTTATTTTAATTTTGATTTTGGTAGAAACCACACTACTGAGACATTCTAAACACTGATATTCTGTCTCAGATTGCTAACAGCATTTCTGCCTTCTAGGTTCATAAGGAACTAAAAGTAATCAATATTTAAAGTCTTTTATTCCAGTTTTCCAGTTGCATCTATGAAGATGGACTTTTACTCATTTATACCATTCCAATACATTCTGAAGCCACTGAACCTGTGCAAAATTTCATAGGCCTATCACGCTGTTTCAGATTGCAATTATCATGTTCTAAAATTGTACAGGATGGTTATGTAAGGAATGAATTATGGAAAACTTCTTTGACAAAATTTGTAAGGTGTTATCAACATTAACTCAGCAACTTCTATCAAACTGCAAGAATCACTCATAGGAGGAGAGAGGAGGGGTATTCATGTGGCCCACTGCAGACTGTATTAAGAGAAATTATGAATTTAAATTCCCTGCACCCTCATACAGCAAAACAGAAGTGCCTGTAAGACAATGATTCAGAATACCTAAAAGAGATCTCTAAAAGAGTAGATGATGTGAATACATTTGATTTGCTTAGCAAGTGGAAGTAATACAACGGACCAGATATTTTCATATATAACAAATACAAGCCTAAATTGTCTAGAATCAAAGAATCACAGAATGATCAGGGTTGAAAGGGTCCTCTGGACATCCTCTAGTCCAACCCCCTGCTAAAGCAGGTTCTCCTAGAGCAGGTTGCACAGGATCACGTCCAGGTGGGTTTTTAATGTCTCCGGAGAAGGAGATACCACAACTCTCTGCACAGCTTGTTCCAGTGCTCTATCACCCTCAAAGTAAAAAAAAAGGTTTTCCTTATATTCAGGTGGAACTTCCTCTGTTGCAGTTTGTTCCCATTGTCCCTTTTCGTGTCACTGGGCACCACTGAAAAGAGCCTGGCCCCATCATCTTGACGCTTGCCCTGAAGATATTTGTAGACATTGATTAGATCCCCTCTCTTCTCCAGGCTAAACAGTCCCAGGTCTCTCAGCCTTTCCTCAGAAGGAAGATGCTCCAGTCCCCTTATCATCTTTGTAGCCCTCTGCTGGACCCTCTCCGGCAGTTCCCTGTCTCCCTTGAACTGGGGAGCCCAAAACTGGACACAGGACTCCAGATGTGGCCTCACCAGGGCATAGTATATCTGGCAAAAATAAATGTAAAAACTGCAGAAGGATGCCATACTCATTTCTCTACTTTGCTGCCAATATCCCATGGTTTTGATTTACAGCTCTCCAGCAGTAGTCGTCACTTGAGCTAAAGTTGCCAGTTCTATCAGACTACCCATAGAAAATCATATCTCCTTGCTATCACAGTAATTCCTGGAGGTCTTAATAAAACAGTGGTATCCTTACTGCCTGACAAACAACAGCCCTGCAACAGGGAAACACAAAAATAGTTGCAGGTGGATGCAATGCTTGAAGGGAAGGGGCTTCTGAGCTCCTCCTAGGGAAGACCCATCTCCCTGAGACACCCCAGCATCTCCCTCCAGCAGCACTGGTGCTTCTGACCTTGACATCCAGGGGAACTTTAGAAGGACGAGCATAGCAGCATACAGAAAGGGTAGATATCCATAAGTCCTATTGCACAATAATTTTCAGGATATTATTCCTAATAAAGCTGTACCGTATTACTTGGGTACTAAAAGCACTGACATTATTATAATTGGACAGAACAACTGTTTGGTGTATTTCAATGCGATTACTCAGTTTTCAGTTAGGGTAAAAATAAATCCTTTTCTCCATACATATATGATGTCTTTCCTTCTGCACAAGACAAGATTTTGAGTGTAACAATATTTAAGTAATTAATGCAAATTTCAATAGGGTCTTAGCATACACCTGTTCCGAATGGCACAGCTATGCAGGAACCAAAGTGCCAAATCACCTCCATTATGGTTTTCTGAGGAAAAAAAAAAAAACAAACAAAGAAATGAAGAAACAAACCCCTCAAATGTAGCAAATAGGATTTATCCAGATGTATTACAGCTTTTTTAAAGGCTCTGCCTTTGTACCAGATTTTTAACACTATTAGCTGAAGTATTAACTGCTATGGAAACTCTTACTTTTGCTGCAGTGACATCAAGCAGTGGTCAAAACGATGCTTCAGAAAGAGAAATGAAAACACAGTATTCTGCTGCTCAGGGTTTTGTTTTCTTTTTCTTGCCTAAAATATGCCATATATCTCTGAGATGTTTCACGCTGTCAGAAATCAGGCTGTTGTAGCCACTGGCTGTCAGGGCCTTGATCAGTGGTATCATGGCTGCTGCTAAAACCACCTGCGGATCCATCCGTGGGGGACAGCAGTGGCATGAACAGACCAAAACTTAGCACAGCACCTCCGTTTTTATGACAGTCTGTTTTTTATGACAGTATCCCAGAGTGTTCTGGATGTTCATTGCGTTTGCACTCAAAGTCGCCTCTCCCTTCCTCCCACCCCACATCCTAAGGAACACCATTGGAGTTCTCTTGGAGAACTCTGCCACCCTGCTCCCACTTATGGCAGCCTCCAGAGCTGAAGAGCCAGCCCTCGCTTGCAAGCTGAGCACAGCTTGTTTATTGTTTCCAACCTGTAATAAATAACAGCAAAAGGAAAAAGATCATTATACTACGCACTCCAACTACACAAACAGGAAGTTGCATCAGTAATCTGACTGTGGCTCTTCGGTTCTAGGGAGCTCAGCCCATGCTTAGATCTAGAAAAGATCTGCAAACAGTAACTAAGAGTTATAGGGGGATAGGGAGAATTTCTGCCACATGTTTTGGTTGGGTTTTTTTCAGGTATCTTATGCCACAATTTCAGTAGATAAACAGAAGTAAAAACTGTGTTTAAAAAAAAAAAAAAACCCACACCAAAAAATCACAAATTTCAACCTGCTCATTGTGACTGAGACCAGCAAGAACAGTTGCCATTTGCCCTCTTTTTTTTCTAAAGCAGGAATAACTCCAGTGCAACTTCCAGCTGGGGATTTAAATCTCTGCAGGAGGCTGCCTGATTTTCAACAGCTGCTCTCTCTTCCCAGTCCTCATGGCAGGAATGGTCATTCTATAACCAGTGAGCCATAACTCCACAAATCATGCATGAAGGTTGCTCTTGCCGTAGTGCTGGCAGGAGGCAGGATGCAGGATGCTGCAGAAGCCCTGCTTAACATTGCTCAGGAACTGTCTTAACCTGTGCTGGCTCAGGATGCCTATCTGCACCATGAGAGGAAGGTAAGACACAAGAGGTTTTCAAACCCTGTGCAAACAACTAAGCATTGAACAGAAAGCTTACTATGAGATCTATTATGTACTTCTGCTGGAGTTTCAGTAAAGACAGATATAAGTAACAATTTAATTAGACTCCTATTTCCTCTAAGTTAGGGCCTCAACACAGCCCATAGCCAGTTACACTGTGGTTTCTGGAATAAGTCCTACTGCATTATCAGTATTGTATTTCTCTCAAGAAACGAAAGCTTAAAAAAAAAAAAAAAAAAAAAGTAACAACTGACTTCAGTAAGCAATGGGGAAACAATCCAATTTACAAATATATAGGAATAAAATGTACTTCTGGGACTAGCAAAATTAAATTGAAATACACTTTCCAAATGTTGTTGTTGCAAATTCCATCTGTTCTACAAGTTAAATCCTGATCTGGGAATACCATAAACACCAGAACAGGGTGCAAGCCATCAGAAGCTCATTAAAAGAAGAACTTTTTAAACACATCTTTTACAAATGCTTTATATTTATGAAGTTGCTATAAAACAAAGCAAATACAGATGAGGTGTTCATGACAAAGAATCAATCCCCAGCTAGTTTATGCATCAAGAAAAGAAAAATAAATAGAAGTCATATAGCAAATAACTAAATTTAATATAACACTTATTGCTGCCTTTGTCTTAATTTGATAGAATAAGATCAATTCAATTATTTTTCCTGATTTCCCACAGTCTGCTTCTACATAAGGATTCAGTTGCTGGTTTAGTTCAGCTGTTTTTGAGAGCAAGATATATCCTAATGACTGACAGGATGACAGAAGAGGTTTGACCTGACTACCACTTTCATAATGAAGTTTCTTTACTCAAAGAGAAATGTAATTCAAGAGTTGTATTACTTCTTTTGAAAGGAATCTTCCAGACTTCGAGACAGTGACCCCAGTAGACGCTTTTTTTCCCAAGACTGCTCACTAACAAGGACAAAAAAGAAAGAAGCTATTTGAAAGAAATTATTTTTGTGTTATAAGATGGCTGTTTTGTCAGAACACAAAACTAGGGGTGCTTCATGAAGCTAAAGCAATAAGATTAACTTTTCAAAGCAAAAATGCTGTCTAAACTAAAAAGACAGAAAACTACTCTTCCTTTGAGAGGTCTATAAATGTCATCTCATTTGCTGGCTGAATTCTGGTTGTTACTGTAATGTATGCTAAAACACTTTTAATAAGTAAAGACATTTCTTTACAAGTCAAAATGTCTACTGACCTTTTGAAGATTCATTATAATTTGTAGCTGAACCCTCAATAATAGATTTACAATTAGCTACAGCCAGTAATTGCTTATTAACCTGTAAAACTGATGAAACCGACACCTCTCTTGAATAAATATGATATCATACTTCTCAGATTATACAAATATATTAAAGATTAGCACATTTTTTGCATATGTAAGAAATTAATCATCTGTCTGTAATTAAAATTTATATAAAAATATTAGTAGATATTAATTATGAAGTTAAAGATAACAAACATCTTTAACATCTGACTATTTGATCTATTACATCGCTCAAACATCACAGTAAGAATAAGCCACACAAACAAAAAGTATGTCATTAAATTAGTAACACATTGAGCAACAGTAAGAATAATTTGACTTTAAAAATCATGTTCTGATACAAAGCTATAACTGATACCACGTAAAAAAAAGCCACTGCCTTAAAATTAAACAGTATTGGTAACTGCTGAAACTCCTGTGGAAAACAAAAAAAGGTTTTGCAAAATCGTACTTTTGAAAACCCTTGTTATAGTTTTGGTCAGTGGTATATAGTTATGTTCAGTGGAATATAGTGGTTCAAGGTCCACCAAATGGTTTTGTATTTAAGTTCATAGCCTAAAAAATTTGTTCACTTCTTACACAGAAAAGCTTCCACAAAATTTAATGGAATTTTGCCTGGCTAAGGAGCCTCAAGATCCCTGCATTACTATATTATGCACCATTTGATAAGTGAGAAAGTAATGACTCAGAAAATGGTAATAATTTAGTTTGGTCTACTCACTCCTAAATGTTTGAAAATATCTTCCCTTGTAAATTATAACTGTCATAAAACCTGTGTCTTCAAAACTACATTTTGACCAACATTAAAAACAAAGCAAAACAAGGTGGCAAATTCATTCTGGTTTTAGGCTTGCTTTTACGATGTCTTCAATCATAATGAGCAAATCATGGGTCCTCCAAAAACTGCCAAGCAAAGTATCAACTATAAGTTTCCCTTGTGTAAGTGCTCCTAAAGAAGCATACCAGCTCAGCCAAAACAAAAGAGATCCATGACCTTTGCACAACTATGACCACCAGTCAGGTGATAGAATAATGCAGCACAGCTGTCATGACAAAAATATCATTGTTTAATATGTAAATTGAGCCTGAACTCTTATTTTGTGCTAATTTTAATAATTGTCAGTGTTAATTTTCAAAGTCTTTTTATTTCCAAACTCTGGAAGAAAGATACTGATAATAGAATATGTATTAAAAGGCATATAAAAAAGAATCTTTTGTATGAAGAGGTATTTGTTTTTTTCTAGACATTGTGACTTCCCAAGAAGACAGCAGCTCCTTAATTGTCTAAACATTTACTGTCACAGCTTTTCAGCAAGCATCCAATTTTGAAATCAGAATACCAAGGAAATGAGTAGTCAATATACCTTTACATAGGATTTCTGTGGCTGATCTATTAACTCTCATTCTATTGTCTTTAGCAGAAAACTGCTTTCCTGTGGTTATTTTGTAAACTTGTTTCCACGAGTAAAGCAAACTGGGGCTAAGAAGATGACTGAAGAAGTTTTAATTACCTACTGTTGCTGGGTAATACATTAGAAAAGATGTACAGAACAATTCTGTATGCATGGGATGCAAGAGATGAGGGGCGTTTGTCCAGAGCCTTTAGTACATGGATTTGCAATGCACTGATTAGAAAAGAGAAAAGGGAATACAAAATGGGTTTAGAAACTTCATAGGAGATTTTTCTTCTTCTCTAGGTATTTTGCTGATTTTCTTATACGAAGAATAAAAGCAGTTTGAAAAATACTGGCATTGCCACAATTATTTATTCAATATAGTAATTTAATCATAGATATTTAAACCTAAGGTAATAAAGCTGATGCAGATGACAGGAAAGTCTTCTCAGACTGCAGGTCCTCTATACTCCTACAGAATCCCTCAGCAGTTTTCTCTTAACCAACAGATCTTTAAATCCTTCATGTGAAACGCAACAGCTTTGTCAGGAGAAGTACTGAACACACGATTCAGCCCCATCCTAGACACCTCTACTGCCCGATCATATAGAACATTCTCCTAGAAAATGGGAACATGGGTTTGAATCCCTTTGACATCTGAACAAACTAACCATTAGACTAGTGAAGAAGGCATGAGGGTGGTTCCCAGAAAGAAAGTATTAAGTCCTTTTGCTTATTTATTTATTTAATATACTGAAGAAACACTTAGGTCAGGAAACTACTCAGGACTGAAATCCCAAGAGGATGGTAATGCTTCCCAGTAGTGCTGACTAAGGTGTGTACATCTCACAGAGATATGTAGTTTAAGATGTATTTCTGTGTTCAGCATTTCCTACTGGCTAACTCAGAGGCTCCCTGCTCAGCATGCTGCTCTTTCTAATCCCTTTTCTGAGACATCTAACTGATATGCATTGCACGGGAAGCCTTTGGAGTTTAGCAGCATAGATTATGATGCAGGTTATGAGTTAGGTACTAGAGTGCTATGCAGCTGTGTCTCATCCCTTTATGGCTCCACAATCTTACAAAACAATTTCAGTTCGGGTTTTTCAGTTGATACAAACTTGCTCTAGTAGCTCAAGAGAACTATAACAATCTACACCAGCAAAAGACTGGCTCTGATTGTACAATTAAAGCATGAACTAATACCAGTCATAATAAGCACTCAATCACAATCCACATATGAAAGAGAAACCAAACTAACTAATGCCTCCACATTGACATAGGAACCTTAATTTCTATTTAGACACCCCTAAGTAATAGGCAAAGTGAACACCAAACTTGACGGTATAGTTCTTTTTAGGCCTGCAATTTGTACCTGGGGCATAACGAAGACCCGATGAGTGATTTGCACAGCTTACCCCTCAGCCCGATGGCTGAGGCATTCTGCAAGAAGGGCTCAGTTGGTAGTTGTCCTATTACAGAGCGACAAGTGATTAGATTGTGATACACAGTGTAAGTGCTCTGTTCTCATTAAAAATGAACATGCTGTGGGAGACTTTTACTACTTACTCTACAGGTACCCACTGTGAAAGCTAAGATATAATGAATATGTAATTTGGATATGTCTTTTATGGAAAAATCCTATGAACCCAAAATAAACCTTGGGAAAAAGCCCTAAGCTTAGATACAAATCTCCTTGTCTGTTCTACCTACAGTTTTAAATGAAGTGACTTGTCATCTTTGACCCCTGAGAGCTTTCCTTTCCAATATTTACTGGATTGCCACGTCAGACTGTGGTGCATAGTACTACAATAGGATAGACAAACTCTTTGTTACATATTATAGCTGAAGCTCTATCTCTGCCACAAGAAAATTACAAGTCTGTACACACATTGTATAAGGCGCATGGTGTTCCATGGAACATTTTTCATTCGCCCTGGGCTATCTTATCTGAAGCCTGCCCAATGCTTGTAGGGATGGTGTCTGATATTCTAATCATCTGAGCAGGTCCTGAATATACAGTCTTTTAAGGAAAATTGTGAAACTGATTCAGATTTTCTTCTTTTTTTTTTTTCCCCAGCCTGGAACTCCAACCCTCAAACATACAACCAAAATAACTTAAAATAACTTAAAATTAAAAAAAATCCAGCACACTTCAACTAAAAATGCAGAAATGGACAATATTTACTACTTATAAAACTACAGGTTTGGACTCTTGTGACCAACCTTTCAAGGTGAAATTATTATCCTTAAGAGGAATATCCCAGCCTCAGCACAAGTTCTACAGTACCTACTTCCACTATTAAAAATATTCATAAATTCAGCCTTTAGTCTGTAAAATACAGCATTATAAATATGATACACAACTACACAATGATTTTTGTGTGTCCCTTTAAGGTGTCTGCAGTTGTATGTTTGAGAAACTAAGGCATCTGAAGCATTACTGAGTAATAATGGACAACAGATAATATTTTGTGGGGGTTTATTAAACAATTATCTTTGCATAAGTGTCATACAGAGAATATATAGAGTGGGAGAAGTACCAGTGTTCGTGGAAGTAAGCCAGAGTTGCATATGTCCTCCTCACTTATCAGTTCTGTAGACACTTCCATTACATTATACATATCCACAAAACCCACTTATCTGAGGAAACGCACGCACATATCTGTGAAGTTGCATCGGGTTTGAAACACAGTAAAAGGCTTGAGTGTATCTAGAGCAAAAGGCAACATGCCGTAATGCTCACATTTTTCCAGGATCAACAACATTAATTTTCACTTCTCAAATGGTCAGAAAAAAAATTCCTCTTTTATTTTTAATCACTGAAGAGTATTTTTGGACAGTGCTGAAATGGAGTCAATTAAAAACATTTGATACTCTCATCAATAACTCTGCTACACTTGAAACTAAATAATTTAAAAAGAAAGTAAAAGTTATTAAAGAAGCCAGATTGTCTCCTTCATGGAGCATAAAGCAAAAGTCAAAAGCAGAGCAAATCAGAGACAGAATTAATCAGACGCACTAAGAAAAAATTAGTTTTGTTCTACATTCAGCAGATACATCTGTATTTGGAAAGTTAACAGGCTCTGCCATAAACACAGCTCACTGCATTTAATTGTTTTTAAATGCCCCAAAAAAGACCTACACATAACAAGAAATAAAGGTATTGGAAGACCCATGGATTTGAGCACAGACACCACTATGAAAGCTGTTTTTTGGACAAAGCAATTCTCTAATCTGTTCAGATTTGCTGCATTAATACATTTTATTTCCTTATGAACCAAAACATACAGAATCCAGTTCTAAAGACTCTGCAGCAAATTCTAACTCACAACAAGGCTTATCAGTGGTGGGGTGCTGGCAGGGGTCCTACCCTGCCCGCCGTCTGTTGCGTCATGGGGTAGTACTTGTGGTTCGGAGTCAGGTTCGACTTCTTCAGACCCAATAGCCCCAATTCATCTCAGCCCTGGTCTTTAACGATCACTTGGCTGAAGGAAATATTTATACTGAATCTGAGGAAAATTACTTAGCATTTTTGTTCTGTTGCAGTCTAGATGAATTCAAACAGTAAACAGAACCACAAACACATATGAAGTGTTATATGTTTTGTCAAACTTCATTAGTTAAACAATAAGCACTAATACACATAATTTTCTGTACTGGAATCCAGCCAATCCTCAAGCAACCGCAAGTGGGAAGGGAATAAGGAGCCTCCTCTTTTTTCAAGGCCTTTGCAAATGCAGTGCAGAATTGCAGCAGACCTAGCCAGCACTCAAGGGAGTATACGGATTGCTGCCAAGTTCTCTACACAAGAGCAACACAAAAACGGGGAATGATAAAGAAATGTGGAACAACGGCCTTCCCGTGCCCTTGCACTGAGAGCCACCAGCCTGCTGTGCTGGAGATCACTGCTACATGCCTCCCCTTTCCAGGGATGTCACACTGCTTCCAGGCAAAATGTCTTCTAGTGTTGCAACAGGAGCATCACTGTAAATTTAGCTCATAATGATTTATGTGAGTCCTTCTAAAGGAAAATAATGGGTTTATGCTGGGAAAAACTTCCAAAATCTTCTAAGTGCAAACCTCAAAAGCATGGTCAGTGAGGTACCTCAGTCCCACTGAATGACATGTGGGCCCAGCTAATTAGAAAAGTATCTAGTCTGAGTATCTTTAATCTACCTCCATCTATTCACACATTAAAGGGAACAGTAGTTCGTTTCCTTCAAATTAAGAAATGACATTAAGAAGGCTTTTGAAATTAGTTAAAAGTCCATAGAAAATTGAAGTGCTGCTTATATATTACTAACTGAAAATAAACCCATGCTCCTATTCTTACCCTTATATTTGAAATATATATGCATTACAGAAACATACAAATGTATAAACTAAGACAGAAGCACTAGTTTGAATAAGAATGAGGCAAGGGTAAATATGACATTAGTGCTCCTTGCACAGGATCAACAGTGTTGCTAGGCACTGGGTGAGTATAGGCTCAGCCAGTTAGTTCACTTTTTTTTTTGATAATTTAACCTGTTATCAAGGATTTACATCCAGTGTTCATTAAGGAACTTGCTATGAATATATTTATATTAACTTCTGAAAACCTGTATTTCTTGTCTCAGGATGTTACTTCATATCCTCAGACACCAGTACTATGAACTGTATAAAAAAATTCTATTTACTGTTATAGATTCAATATGCTCAGCTACTTCACATGAGGCATACATTATTAGAATTCAGAGGTCAGAAAAATTTGATTAAGATGAATAATAGGAAAGAAGTTTGACAGGATATTATTTTACCTCAGTATATAATTTGCAAGTGCATAAGACCTCATCATCTATATAACTGAAGTTATTTTCAATCAGAAAGATCAAAGATTAATCTTTGATATTCTTTCATCACATAAGCTTTTATCATATGTTCATAATATAACTTTTATGTAATGTTAGATGTTGCAACTCATCAAACAGCAGAAAGATTAAAGTAAGAAAAAGGAACATATGTAGGTCACACTGAAAATAATTATAGATTGAAATAATTAGAAAAAAGAAAAGTAAACAGACACTAAATGCTAGGAACAAACAAATGCCATCAAAAGAAATTTAAACAGAAACATGAAAATCTGTCACACACAAAATTAGAATACCCCTGGAGAGCCCACATTCTTAATGACTGCATAACAAAATAATCATTTTAATTATTAGTTGAGGAGGTCCTCTTACATTGGTTGGCAAATGTACAAAATTATCCTTTCAAAAAAAACCCAACCTGTTGTAAGCAGGATTCATTAATACGTGCAACACAACAATATGTCCCTTAGGAAAAAAGGCTTTGTAAACTTCTAAACTGCTGAAGATAATGGAAGCTTTTAAATGAAGGAAAAAAAAAAAAAAAAGCAGCATACAGTACAAATGTGATGTTTAAACATCAGATGTGATGTGGAAACTGAAATGTATTTGAAGTAGCACTTAATCATACGCTTGTCTAGAAACTAATCAGTTAAAAAATGTACCTAATTTTACAACATTAAATAAATTCTGGTGTAACCATTTCACATGTTTTTGTTATTGAAATACTAAATATAGAACACGAATACAGCTAATGGGAACATATTGTGAATTTCAGAGTACCTCAGTGAACGCAAACTGTGTGAGTCTACAAAAGGTTTTTCTTATTCCAGAAGGAGCAGATTTCTGTCCCTGCCTGTCACTGAGCTGCAGCTGCCAACCAGAGAGCCCCCTTATCTTAATTTTTTTTTTTCTCAAAGATGGCAGTCAAAAGAGAAGAGGTAGCCTCCCATTGTGAATTATAAACATGCTGCCTTGTACTCCTTCAATTCCCCTGCTGTCTGGACACTATCATGGCACTACAACATCTCTCAATGTCTGATATTCTACTTAACCCCCAGCTACTTAGAGAATTTAAGAGGAACAAATACAGAAGAAGGAAAAAACACTCTCTCTGCAGCCTCACACCGTCATGGTCTGTCACATCAGGAGTGTGAAATCATGGCAGGGAAAGGGGTGAGACTGCAAAGGACCCAAAAGAGGAGCATGCGGCTGTACGAGTTGAGAGCTTGCATGCATTTGGCACATTCAGCTGCTTAAAACACATCACGCTGCTCATCTCTGGAGCACTGACAAACAGAGGATGGTGACAATGTGACAGGTAATATCCTTCTGTCCACCTGCTTTTGTGAATGGACAGTGGCGTGCTCTGCCTTAGTAAAACAGTTCAGAAACTGAAGGGATCAAGGAAGAAGCAGGAAAAGCACAACAATGACTTTGAAAGTGATGCAAGATGATCTGCCAATAATGGGTAACAGTACACCTAATAGCTTGGTATTTTCTTGGAAAAGGTATTTGAAAGTAGGGTAAACTTTCTGGGATGCAGATAAGTATCCCTTTATTCCAATATTCTTACAGTACTTCAGAATGAAAATGTCAGAAGCTCCCAGCACTCACATCTTCCTGGTCCCCTTCAGCCAACAGTTAGCTGAAGTACTAAAGTATAAAGGCTTACCTCTCATTTTCTTCAGTTTAACGTAACTCTGAAACCCCTCATTTCTTACAGAAGTAACCCCTACTATGGGCTACAGTTGTGGTGGGTTTTTTTCTATTCTGACCACATACAGTTAATTTAGAATGCAACAAATCAAACCAGCATTTCAAGTTACTCTTCCCAACCTGCATGTGTCTATAAACAGCACCACTGACTGACTGTCAAAACACTTATTCAACTAGTTTTGTCTCCCACTGAAGTTTATCACTATTCTGTCTTCCTGGCTAAGTCAAGCTATTGTATCACCTGTGCCCGGAAAATGCTTCATTTGAATGGCTGATAAAAATGTGGTATAGATGTAGTGCCTTGATTACCAGAATCCAAGCCTCCAAGCACAACCTAAACCTTTTCACAAGCTGGTAGACAGAAGATAACATTCCTCTTTATCAAAACTTATATTACAGAGAATACGTCTACATTTTGAACCAGAAGGCACACACATAAAGATTTCCAAGTAATTATTGCTTCTTTGCTTCCCAAATCCATTAATTCCCCCTTTTCTCCTTGGTAAATTAAAAAAGAAAAATCTGTATCACAGACTCATCATCACCCTCATGTCTGCATGATGTCTTTCGCAACAGCAATTACTTCCAAACTTTCCCACTAACCTTATACTAAACCTTTCCAAACCCCACCTCCCAATATAGCAGTGTCTTCCCCTGAGCTCTGGCACAAGGGCAAAGATTCCTACACTCACCATGTTCATTGCTCACAAGCAATTACTTGCTGTGTCCATGTATGCAGTCAAAGGAAATTTATAGCAACAGAGTTCCAGCAGATCAAACATCCTAACTGGTACCTATTTGGATAAGCTGTCAGACACACAGGCTTGTCACTGAATGATAATAACTGGTATAGGTGCTCTCTCTCTCTCCATCCTGGATGGAGCACTTAATTCATCCTTCTTGTTCCTATACTTAGTTCCATAATAAATTAGTCTCATTTGTATTCTTCATTCAGTGGTTCAATAGGTGATGAATCGAGATTTACAAGGTAGGTTTAGAAAGGAACAAGAAATCCGCTCATTTTTTATAATATACCTCCCATCTATTTTTTACATTGTCTTTAAGCTTCCCATGCTTGCTTGGGATAACAAAGCTGACACATTTGGAGAGTCTCGTGAAGACAGCTGATCGCACAAGGTTATCTACAGATTTGTTCATTCTCTTTTCCTGATCTCTGATAAATAAGTTGATCTCAAAGCATTATAAAACCCACTGCTCACTTTTTCTTCTTTACCCTCCCTTTTCTTGTTTACATACTTTTTAATAGATCGGTCTTTTCCTCTCACCTCACATCAGGGAAGTTGAAAACCTACAGTTCTTATGTAACACATAAAGACAAGAAAAGAAAGTCATATATCGATTAAAGGGGAAAATGTACTTCTTGTTTCTCTGATTTTATTCTACAATCCAGGCAGCATAGTTTGCAGTCACATCTACACAGCTAACATCAGCAATGCCATGATGGTAATCATGTTGAAATGGACCCATTGGATACCTTAATTGAACCATCTTTGATTTGTTCTTCTATAGAAAGAGATACCTTTCTTATCAACTCTTCAGGAAAAAACTTAAAACTTCATCTTTTTCAAAGGGTAACTTACACTAAGGATAACAGGTAGTTAGGATTCAAGACTTCACTAGCTGTTACTGATTTCATAATACAAAAATATTATTTAATTATTTTTTGGGGAAAAAAATGGTATAGATGCACAATGCATTTTAAGATTAAAGTTACTGTATACCTGATTTGCTCTTGGCACAGAAATTACCTTGTAGATTCCTCTTAGCACAAATTGATTTTCTCAGTTTTCTAAGAGTATGCTTGATCTCATTTCCAAATAGAACATTTTACCTACTCAGAAAGCAGAATTCAGAGGGAAAGCCAGTAAGTAATGAATTAGCCAACACTTCTGGAAAAATAGGAGAATTTGCAACTGGCATCAAAGGTAGTAAGTGCATTTTACTTCGCTTAGGATTTTGGGTCTTATTCATGAAAGCCTTTTAGCTGGGTTTTCTCTCAGTGAAAAGATGTAAATCTGATTATAAACAGTATCTCTTATAAAGTAATGGTAACCTCAGTTAATGGGAACAGTCAGTAAGCTCACGGTTCTAAGTTACTGTTTCTGGTTCCTTTTTCCTCTTGTGCTCTTCCTGACTATTTACTTCTTTGATAGAAGTGTCTGTTGTTGTGATAAAATCTAAAAGTATATAAATCATTTATCTATGGCCTGTTCCTGCTTTCTCTTTCAAAGCTAGCAGCCACACACTAGGACAAATTGCCAGGTATCACAAAAGCCATTTGATTTCTGGCATGGGTTCAAGTCTTTTTCATACATCCATTTGCACTTCTACAAAAATTCAGAAGACTCTCTGCAACCTGGCAGTTACCTTTACAGAAATACTAACATTAAAATACCATCTTATGCTACTCTGTCACTGCTGTTAATAAGGATAAAAAGTCCCCCAATTAAACACAGTTTCTAATTAAGGCCATGGTATTATTAACTGGTGCACTGCTCTTCCAAACGAGAAAAATAGAGGATTAAAAATTATCCTGAATAGCCTATGGGTAGTCTAAAGCTGATAAAGAGAAGAAAATAGCAGTACAAAAAAAGGTTAAAATATGTCATATAACTGCATTAGAATCTGTGAAGAAGCTACTACTAAAATGTCAGTGTCTACAAACCATTACCCCGACTAGCATCTGATATATTACTACTATTGCTTTTTTTTTTTTTAAAAAAAAAAAAAGAGAAAAAAGTGCCTAATATTTACAGAAGCTAAAGAATCACGCATAGTTTGAAACTTAGTATCTGTGAGACTGGCCTGTTTTCTTCAATGATTGGAAATTACTGACACCACCTAAGTTAATCTTAGAACAAACTGAACAGTCAAAACAATGCATTTCATTACTGAACATTTTCTTTGTATGATTGTAGCTCACCAAATTAGGTCACATAACTAACATTCTTACCCCTCCCCAAGTCTTCCATTAGTTTTGCTTAGTTTCTCTACAATCCTTTTATCTCCTGAAAGGATTTTCAAGTAAAATTTACTGACAGTGCAATTTTGCTATTGACTTGTGCTTTTAGAGAAAATTAAACTGCACAGAACCTCCCTGCTGCAGATGTTTTATTCTGAGTACCTTGCAATTTATAAAAATTATCATGCTTAGTAGATAAAATAGTTCACAGTACTCTAAAATCTTCATAGATTTTGTTACTTTCTCATAATTTATAGATTTACCAATGAGGTTTCTAAGTGCACATTAAAGTCTGGCATTAGTTTAATTTCTGATTTCCATTTTGGATGAGTTAAAAGCTTCTTAAGAGGTAAAATGGCTCCTGTGAAAATCACCCCTTTTCCTCTTTTGCTCTGATAAACAAGCAAGGCAGAAATACCTATTCATCCTCCAGCACCCTTCTCTAGTCTAGGATAACGACTTGCTTTGATGACCAGGACTGAGGATTGAGTGACAATTAGGGACAGCTTAACTTGCAGTCACTGGTAAGGTTTCAGCCTGCATTTTCTCAGGGTCTCCAAGCTGTTCAGCAGTCACATCCTGAACTCCAGTGTTCAGCATAAAACACCGTGATGGAAGCTCTGGCAGTTCACCAGCTGACTGACAGGCAGTGCAGTATCTGTGCAGTGCAGGTGCTGGAAAGAGCTGGAAGCAGTAACATCAACCCCCATTCAGCAGTCCCCAGTTGTCATTCAGATCCCCAAGCAACCACTCCGCTGTCTGGATCATCCTGCACGATAAAACCGGCATATACCTGCCAATTTTAATAACATAAAAGAGCTTTTAAGCAGCCCCTCATCTAAAGTGCTACTGTTTTCCCAGAAATTAAATTCAGGAGTGGGGAACAGGGATAATCTGCTGCAGATTCAGGGGGCCACGACGGTGACAGAAGTGAAAGAGACAGAAGGTCAAAAGCTCTGCTAAGACACGGCCCCACTCACAAAGCTATTGAAGAGTAGCTCCACCGCATACATTAAGAGGCTTCACACATGTAAGGCTGACTGTATTTCATGATAGGGCTTTTGATAGTTCTAGCGATATGAAGAATTGACTGAAATTTTCTTTTTTATATGTAAACAAGGGAAGGAATGTGGATTTAGGTATTAGGAAGAGGTGTAGTTTGGTTATTAACCAGTATACAGATAAAACAAAAAAAGATTGGAATAAGCAATGAATTCAACTCATCTCCCTTCTACTATTGTGCTATTGAGCTTCAAAAAGATGGCTGTTCTTTAATATTCTAACACACTTTCCCTAACTGTTGAACAGATATCCGTAAGGTAAACTGCACTGAAACAGTATTTGTAGGGTTTCTTTTTTCTTTTTTTCTTTTTTCTTTTTTTTTTTTTTTAAATTTATTATTGTAAAGCAGTGTCATTCAACTTCAACAGCAATTTACCAATCAGTCAGCCATCCCGTCCCATGCCCTTGTCTCCACCCAGTTCTGCCATGGACATTTTTGGTGAGCTGCTAACATGCTGGTGAGCCCATCTCAGGAAGAGACAGGCTCCTCTGGATAGAGCACAAATGATCAAAACTGGTTTTGACCTCCTCCACTCATTTTCTCATTTTTTTACATCGCTTTTTCTGTGTATGAATTCTTGGAAGACTGACAGGATTTTGGGTTTGTATTGTTAGTGGGTTTTTTTAACTAACATAAAAAAATAAATTGAATTTATGAAACTGAGAATCTGAGGGGTTTATTTCTGAAATTTCCTTATTTTAATAAATTGGCAATTCACTTACCATAAAACCTTCAACATCCTTTACACCCTACTAAATAATCACAATTAGACTACAGTATTATTTTTCTCAAGGAGGTTGAAAAGATTTCATTTACTGAAAGAAGGATGTTTTCAGTCCTTCTTTTTTTATAAATTCAGTGGAATAGTCCTAAAACATCCCCATAGATGCTGCAAAAAATAAAGTTGTTATAATTAGACCTTCATCAAGAAAAGACAAAACATCAGCAACTTTAAGAGCTGGTTATGCTATCTAAAAATCATAGGTGAGCGTTAGAAAAAAACGTTTGTACCCTTATTTATATATGGTAGCAAATGAAAGGCATTATATTCACACTTTTTGTTGGTTAAATTCTTTAGGGCTTTTTTTCCCTGAGATGTCTGATGATCCGTGTTTGGATCGGCTTGGTCAGACATCTTTAGCTATGTACAAAGGAATTGGCAAGCAGGATACATACAGCTTAAGAGTATAAAGCAATTATTTATTGCCTAACAGACACAAAGGATAGCTTAGATTTAATAAGCTATCAAGTTAAGCATTAATAGGCTTACCACACCAAATAAAACACCTCAAAAATCCTAGCTGGCACAGCAGGTATCAGTTGGAGGAAAAAAGGCTGGTCTCTGCTGATCTCAGACACAACTCCTCAATATGGGTACATGTTCTCATCCACCCCATCCAGTCCACCAATGATGTTGACTGGTGATCAGACTGATGATGGAATTGCCTGGTTTTTTTCCACTATTGGTGACACAGAGGCCTGCGACACCAGTGAATTAGAAATCTGCTAATCATGACATAATTAATATTTGCTTGCCTTGGTTCTGAACATGAGTATACTAAAATAGTGCAGCTAAATAGTGGCATGTAGGTATTTTGTGATGGCATAGCCAGAAAGTACACAAGCACTGTCATCACCAGAGAGGAAAACAAAGATAAGTGTAGCTGCAGGCAGGAGGCATCCAAGTAACAAATGTTGCCAGAGAGGACAAAATAAGCACAAGGGACTGCAAACAGGTGGGATATGCTTCCATACACACAAGGAGGTTGACTGACGAGGCAGAAAGAAACCTCCAGATATGCAGGATCAGAAGTAGAGGGCACCAGCCTTTGGAAGGAGGTCAATGGCGTAAAGATACCATGCTTAAGCACAGAAAATCAGACAAGACAAGCTTACTTCAGTTCTGACTCTTGTCAATATGCTTTCAAGACTGATCACCTGGGCCTCTGTGACTTAACAGCCACCAAGGACCATAGGCATCAACTATAATTAAACAACTTGAGCTCCAAGGTGTTGCAGATTCAACAGATAAATTAAGATACAAACATTAAAGATGAACAGTTTGGTATATGCAGTGATAAGATGGCTTAATGTTGTATGAGAACTGACCATTAGCAAGAAGTGTGTTGCTAATTAATGAATTTAGTAAAGTCCAGTTTTACAGCTGAAAGCAGTCCTGATTTGCTGGTGTTCTGAACGCTACCATTGCAGAGATCTCTAATACATATCTATGCATATATTCAGTTGTAACATCATATTGATGTTTTCACTACTGAACCCTTGAACTTCTAAGAACCCCCATCAAAAAAGTCCTGCTTCCAACTGTAATTTTACATTACCTTTCCACAGACTTTCTCAGACCTCTCTCTCACACCCTTCACCCTTTCTCCAAAGAGTCTGAGCCAAAGTTATGGAGTGGGAGCATATCAAAGATGGCCCTTGGATCCAAGCAACATGGGGAGCTGAACTCCAGCAAGCAAGGAGATAACGTTACATAGAGGTTACAAAGAGACAAGGTTACAGGGTGTAAGCTTCCATAACACGAAAACTATTGCATATTGTAGTGCCACAATCTTCCCTTTCTGTCAAAGTTTTTATGATTAATATTATTTAGTATAAATGTGGGGTGTTTGGTTGCTTGCTGTATACTAGTCTTTCTAAACCAACACTGATTTGGGGTTTTACTTTCAAACTGTATTCACTCCTCATAAACCTGGGCTGTGTTGGATAGATATATGCTGGTAAGACATACCAGCATTTTCCTGCAATAGTTTCCTCCTGCCCCAAGCTCATCAAAGCATTCATTTAAACAGCAGAAAGGAAAGGCTTGGCATCTTCTTCTGGATCTACCCAAAGCTGGTGAACAGGTTACTACTCCCATCTATTTGTCACTGCACACTAGCAGTGACAAATACCACCTTGACACCTTAACTGGCAAAAAATCACACGAGACTGAATGTTTGTTCTTTTTTGCAGAGGCAATAACCTCTAGCTAGCCAATGGTAATAGGCAGCCAGGGGACAACTACATATTAAACAACTCCCATCAGCTGTACAGTGAATGAACACCAAGCCCTGAGATTTTAAAATGCTGTGGCTGCAAAGCCGTCATGAAGAAATCAAATCAAAAATAACAAATATAGCATGTCTAACTGTATATCCAGACAATCTAGGGGATAAGGGGAAAGCAAATCCAAAAGTACTTTCAAATGACCTTACGTATTTCTGTAAGTTGGTAATTCTGAAACTCAATTCAGGTATTTCAATTATCAGCATGGTTAACTAACCCTACTAAAAAGAGCTACAGTGGTGATCAAGACTGTGAGTTAGATAAATTGCTTTTATTTGGTATCACAAGCAGGAGCACTTAAAAATACCAATATTTTCCCCTTCTTCCACTCCTCTAGCTCAGTTTTTCCTATGTATAAATAAATCAAATGCAAACAGCTTGCTTGAATAAACCAGCACAGTCAAAGCCTCATCATAACTGTGCCCAGCAATATCAATGGAGCAAAAAATCATGTTTGATTATATTCTGAATATCTATGCAACCTGCTAAAAGAAGCTTTTGTGACAAATATAAGAACAGATGTATTTTGTGAGTGGGGATGGAAGACCATCATGCTTTGTTTTCAAGCTTCACTTTTGTTTATAGGAATCAATTAACTGGTTTATGCTCGTTACATTCAGGTTAATAGGTTCTGGAAATTATTTGTTCTGTTCCCAATTCGCTACTTGACGTATGTGGTTGGTTACCTAGGTCTTATCTGTATGGATGGATGCAGACGGAATGCCATTCACACTCCATACAGTCAGGCATGAGCCTGTTTTGGGCCAGAAGTAATTTAGTCACATTAGAAAAGCGACACATTCCAGCAAAGGGGCTTTAAAAAAGGCACCAAAATACACTAATGTGGTTACATCAGTTTTGAATCAGAGCTGGCTCATATCCAGAGAGCTCAGAGTGTGAGCAGAGGAGCTCAGGTCCCTGCCTCACCCATTCATGTGGACGTGCCTGGAGTCACATGACATTGTTTCTGGTCTTTGACAGTACAACTGTAATTTTTTTCACAGGGAAGCAACCAGGGTACAATAAAACTTTAGTGCAGAGGGTCAGTACACATCCTATACACTAACAGCTCTTAAATTATGGTATAATTTGCTTCACTGAAAATGGGAATTAACTTCAAAAGCTTAAGCAACACATAAATTGCAGTATATGCAGGGTTGTAAAACTGTTAATCAAATATTTATTGATTATTGCTTATCAACAGGGATACCATGACAAATGGATATCCATTACATGAAAACAGAATTATACAACCCATGAGGATATTGCTCCTTTCTTAAAGTTCAAACTGTATTATTAAATTGCATACTATTATTCTTTCTTAAAAAATGGTATGCTGTTCTACATGATGTTTTGCCACACTAACTGTAAGAATGAGGAAATTAGGCACCTTTCAAAGTGTTTGCCAATAATTAGGAATTCCACTTCTCTGTATGCTGGATGCCAAATCTTAGCCACCTCTCTGTATGCTGGTTAAGTATCCTAAGCTTAAAGAAGGAGAAAGCTAACAGCTGGCTGAGTGATACCAGTAGGACAACTGCAGCACTTGGTAGAAAAATACATGCTGTCCTCTAAAACAGTTTCTTTCTGCCAATGTAGAAATAAGGATGGGAGAAATGCAGTGGGTGAATTTACATGTGAATTTCTCATGTTTACCATGCAGGGGAAAAAGAAAAAAACCCCACAATATATATTAACAAAGTTGTCTTTAACATCTACAGTAAGAAAATAAAAAAAAATCAATTACCTTCATTCTAGGAAACAAACCTATTTGGTAAAAAAAAAAACAACCTATTTGGAAAAAAACTATTCGGCATGTGGTTGCAATCAGTGGCTCAATGTTCAAATGGAGATCAGTAAAACAAGTGGTGTCCACCAGGGGTCCATACAGGGACTAGGTTCAATATCTTTATTAATGGCATCGGCTGTGGGATTTAGTGCACTCTCATCAAGTTTTTGGATGACACCAAGCTCAGTGGTGAAGTTGATTCACATAAGGGAAGGAATGCTCTTCAGGGGGTCCTTAACAGGCTTGAAAAGCGGGCTTATGTGAACCTCATTAAGTTCAACAAGGTCAAATGCAAGGTCCTGTACATGGGTCAAGGCAATCCTCAATGTCAATACAGATTGTGGGGTGAATGGACTGAAAGCAGCCCTGCAGAGAAGAACTTGATGATATTGGTGGATGAAAAATTAGGTGTGAGCCAACAACAGGCACCTGTAGCCCATAAAACCAGTTGTACCCTGGGCTGCATAAAATGACGTATGGCCCGCAGGTTGAGGGAGATGATTCCTCCCCCCTACTCTGCTCTCTTGACACACCACCTGGAGTACTGCATCTAGCTCTGGGGTTCCCAGTACAAGAAAGACATGGACCTGTTAGAGTAGGTCCAGAAGAGGATCATGAAGATGATCAGATGGCTGGGACACCGCTCATGAAAGAAGGATGAGAGAGTTGGAGTTGTTCAGCCCAGAGAAGAGAAGGCTCTGGGGAGATACTATTGTGGCCTTTCAATACTTAAAGGGGCTTATAAGAAAGGCTGAGATACTTTTTACCAAGATCTGTGGTGACAGGACAAGGGATGATAGTTTTAAACTGAAAATGAGTAGATCTAGATTAGACATAAGGAAGAGGTTTTTTATGATGAGGATGGTGAGACACTGGAAAAGGTTGCCCAGAGAAGTTGTGGATTCCCCATTCATGGAAGTGTTCAAGGTCAGGTTGAATGGGGCTTTGATCAAGCTGATATAGTGAAAGATGTCTCTGTCCAAAGCAGTAGGGGATGGACTAGACTGATGATCCTTAAAGGTCCCTTCCAACCAAAACTATTCTATGATTCTATAAATAAGCTGAAGAAAGAAAAAGGTCTAGATAAAACTAACATATGGTAAAATAGATGCAAAACTTAATGGAAAAAGTACTCAAAGGATTAGAGGATCATTTTCAGAATAGAAAGATTTATTAAGCAGAATTCTGCAGGGTCCTGTCTCTGCTCTGTCTCTATTCATATTTTTAATAAGACTGGATAACAATACCCTAAAGATTACATGGTATAATTCTCAGCTGGTGAAAACAATGAGAATTCACGATTTTCTTGGGGTGAGTAAGGACCAGTACAGTGTTCTTCATTTAAGCAACAGCTACACAGACATTGGAGGAACAATTTACTAGGTAGCAATTTTTCAGGAGGAATTATGGAGATCGTGTCGGAATCCTAACTAAACCACTCAGCAATACCCAGTAGTTCCCAGAAAGCTAAATGTTAGGCGTGTCATCTATGTCATCTGTGAGACATGAAAAGTAATCTGTTTGAACTAACAGCTGATTTAATTTCTGCCTCTTGCTTTGAGAGTTGCTCTTGCAGAAGGTGGTTCACTTGGAGGGAATCCAGTAGAGAAAACCAGAAATTATAAAGCTATAAAGTAATCTACATGAAAATGCTGAAGAAATTGAAAACAGGAATATTTTTTCTTCATATCCACAGTGATTAACAAAAGAAGGGGGTTAAAAATAAACATTTGTTAGAAATAAAAAAAAAAAACACAAAAAAACCCAAACCCAAAATCACAAACCTTTTATTAAGGGCAGCTAATAAAACAGCTTGTCTTGGGTGGATGACAAATCCTGGCAGCATCTAAGAACAGGTTAGACGTATATCTCTCAGGAGTGATTTAGATATAGTTCAGAATGTTTGGAGGGGAAGGAGAAAAGATACAGTGACTTTTCAAAGTCCTCTCAAACTCTTTTATTAACTAGACAGTTTTAGACAATCAAGTTTAAAACCACTCGCTCAGGTAGTGAAAGCACTTCAGGTATTACAGTATGAAGTACTAAAGCTCAGATATAGAAGATATTCTATCTTTTGCAGAAATAGAAACAATTGCAGACATGCTTCTTTTACTACTTGTTCCATTCAAAATTAGTTTAATGTAAAATATATATTGCCCTATAGTACAGCCATAGCTTAACAATGAATAATGATAACTGCTAAGTCAGAACTGCAAACGTCCATTAAAGGAAATAAATAGAGACTGTTCTGATATGCCATGAACACCTCTCTCACACAGCTTCTATGAAATCTAAGTATCAATTAGGATGGAGGGGGTAAAACTTTGCATCTCATAACATGCTTGGATATACTGTTTAGAAATCAACCAAAAAATAAACCCAGGAATTTAGAACAAAAGCATTGTAATACACCTAGTGTTTTCTACCATTACTCTGTGCTCTATAAACTATATCCAAGAAATCTCAGACAATCAACTGACTATTTCAAACAACTTTATGAGAAATTCCACTCAATATAATGAAATCATAATCTGAAATCAGAGCATTTTATAGACAAGGAACCAACTCAAAACCAAAACCTTTTATATATTCTTCCAAATCGTACAAGAGGACAAGACAGATCTAAACAGCCCCGGATTTTCCATAAAAGACAGGCAATATAGAGTGTGCTGCGTTTGGTTATAGTACTCTGAGCAATATAGGAGACCACATTCACATCCCTAAATTTCTATTATTTTTCACAAGTCATCCAGTTATTGGACTACAGGGTTATTGTTTTTCTTCTACAATTAATCTTTATTTATAAAAGAAAATAGTTTTAACTTTAAAAATTGAAAGGAACTTACCAGAAATCTAGTGCCTTTTGGTGAGGGCAGATTAAAGCTCATGTCCTTGAACACAGGCTTCCCACATCCCAGTTGCATTTCCTACCTATTTTCTACATCTCATTCTTTCTCTGTCCAGTTCCAATAAGAAATCAAACCCTTATGAAAGAGGCTTATACAGTCTCCAAAACTTCCTATTTAAATTAATTACTATTTTTCAAGGAAATGTTTTACTAAAAAATATCTAACTGTTCTAGTGAGCAACTCCTTGAGATAAACACCTTTACTGTTATAAAATAAGGGCTAGATATGTTAGAAAAAAAATAATTATGCAGCAAAATCTGGTCTAAAAATAGCTTCTTTCCCACCCCCCACGCCCCCAAAAATCTCTACATTAGAAAACTCCTGAACACAGGCAAGTGTCACTATATATAGAATGACTAGAGGAGTTCCATAGGTACAAGAGTAGAGATATCAATGTTGCTGTTACAAAGACCAAATTTTTTACAATATTTTTTTGATACAGATACAGTGCTCAATGTACTGACACTCTAAAGGATCAGGGTTTTGAAGGAAGGAAGGAAGGCACAGCGTAATTTAGTTCTACCAGATTCAAGGTTAAGCTGAAGATTTTCGTATTTAGAAGTCAGAGTCAGATAGATGAAATGACAGCCATGAAAATTCATGTCTCAGGATTTTCAAAGACAAGTTGCACAAACACAGAAATGAAGATTTAGATCATGAAATGAAAACACACTTCTCTTTTACACAGATACTGCAATTGACACATTCTCGGTTGAAGTGTTTTAAAGGATTTAGTTAAAGTGATTTAATTTTGGTTTTTGAACAGTTTTTAAATTCTTTCAACTAAGGAACAGAAGAAATGATGTGTTAGTTATGTAAGCCATCACTTACAGGCAAATGGCTCAAATGGAAGATTAAAAAATAACACAAATCATAATAAAATATTTACAAAAGAATACATTTAATATAATACCCATTGGGTGACAGGTTTGCTTTCAGGAGGATGTGTTAAACTTACCTATTAACTTGGTCATTAAAAGCATTCCCTGAGTTGTGCTGATAATTATTTGTGAGAAGTTAAATTATTTTATTGGTACTTGAGTGTGTCAAATCCCACTGTTATTGTCACTGAGAAGAAAAAGGAGAGTGAGTAGTTTACAATAGGATGGGGATTTATTTAAAAAAAAGGATTATATAATACTATAATACTTCAGGAGGCTGCAAAACCTATCAGTATAAAAAATGTGATTCATAAATTGCCAAGAATTTTATCATAAATTGTTTATGAATCAATCAAATGATGGCATAAGATGCTTGTTTAGCAATAGATTTGATAAAACTCTATCTAGAAATAAAATATGCTTGCAGACTTTATATTACGTAAGCGTACAGTTTGTGCACTATTCCAAAGATTAATTTTCTTTACTTACTGTGGTTTTAATATACGTTCCTCAATAAAAAAGGTTAAGAAATCCATCTATACTCTGTTGTATAAAACATAATGTCACATTTCTTTCCTGTTTCAAAGCCTGCTTATCCTGGACTGAGTATCATGAATGGCAGCATAGATTGAAATCGGAACTTTTATGGGAGGTTCACATTCTAGAAGCTGAAATTGCTATTAAAAATTAATAAATCTACTGATGTTTTTAGATGAAATGGAGTTATATATATAAATAGGATAATACTCGACATAAACTCTTGAGCACATTAAGGTATGAAGGTCTGTTATTCTACCGGGTTTATGGATCTGATAGAATCTAAATTGAAAGGCAGAATTTTACTGCAGACAAATAACTGAAGAAATATAATTCATACTTCTACCTCAAAAGCCCAAGGTATATATCTGAGAATACACTGACAATGCAGAAGTGGAATTCTAGTTATGAACAATTACCAAGATGTACAGGAAAAAGAAGAACCTTTTATTTAATGATGTGCAAATCTGGGAAGAACAAATTTATTGCTTTTTCTCAAAGATAATGTTGGGGGTTTGTTTATTTCTTTCAATATACCTATGTTCTCTATTAACAGTCATGGAAATTGGCTGGGTTTTTTTCATTCTTTCCTTGTTCTCTGAAGCCACAGAACAAACAAAGAGCAATGCAAGGTAACTTGACTTTTGCAAACCAACAATATATACAAAATGCTGTTTCAATGTTTCTTTGCTGGTCTAATTAGCTATGTATGTAAATGAGGTACTCAATATAAAGTATAATTCACTTTGGAAAGAGTTTTGCAGTGACATCTGCTAAAAAGATAAGATCTGGCATTTATCTGTAGCAAAGACTTCACAAAGATCTATTTTCTCTTAAATTAAAAAATTTCTCTATGGTTCTTCTGTACAGAACACATCATGCTGGGGAAAAAAAAATAAAGAAATTTCCTTGACATTTTGCAAACTCTAACACATTCCTCCAGGCACTGAGTTTATTTTTATGTCTCCCCAGCAAACTACTGTGCAAAAGACTCCAGCTTTTTCTGAAAGAAAACCAGTATTGTTTGTTTATTTCTTGTGTATAAGAAAAGCTGGAAAATATGCAGGTCCTTTGAATGAGGCACAGTAAAAATAAAAGTTAAAATATTCTATAGAAAGCAGCTCTCGGTATGCTTATTGTATCAAAGTAGATTATTTCCAGGACTCATTCTTCAATCTTTTATACCCGTTTCATTTCAGAGGCCATTGTGTCTTTATAAATGGCATTTCACATTCCCTTGGGGGAAAAAATACATATATTCTTTAAAGCCACATTTTTATGAACAAATACATGATCTTAATCTATTGTTATGTACTTTCTAATAAATATTTCTTCTTTCCTCAGTTACAGCCTCAACATGCATCTGTTCATAGAAGCGTAGGAAATATCATAATGAATCTAAAAAGTATATATCTAATTTAGTATCCTCTTACTAAGAGTTTCTTGACTAAGATCTAAAATATGTTGTGTGGCTCCAAACTAATAAAGCATGCAGTACAATTTTTTGAGCTTTCTATATGTTAAGAAAGCAAGCCTTCTAAAATCCTATACAACTCCACTGATGTATATCACAATCTGAAGTTTTCTTCAGCATTGAGTTTTGGAACATGTGAGAATATACCTCCTAAACACACTTATAGATCTAAAATAAGCCTTAGGATGCTAGAAGAAATCCAAAGCAGACACACTTTCCCCAAACATCTAAAAAGTAATTATTTAGTGTCGTAAGAAAAGAATTAAAGTCCTCTCGTATAACTGGGGATGTTCTCTTTTATAGCTGTCTAATCCTTTTTACCAAGATCTTGGTCTCAGTGAATTAATTCTTTGCTTTGGTGTGACACACTTGGTGTATTTAGCCCTAAGACAATCCAGGGGTGACACAGGAAATCATTGCAGGCTTTCCCCAGAGTATATTCTTCTCTAGTCTTGAAGGAATCAATCCTGCAATGAGAAATTGAGAAGACAAACAAGAAAAAGTGCTGGAGGCTGACTGGAAAACTGCCTTTGCCTTAACAGCAGAGAAGAAACTCCTGCAAAAGAAAACTGGATTTCTGTATATCCTGTGAACCTTTAAAAACCCCTCCAGGATGAAATAAGCCTGCTTTTCACGTGAGAAAAGAGTGCTCCCTGGAAAGGCTAGGTTTGCTCTGCAGGTTCTGAATGTTTTCTGGAGACATTTAGGATCTAATTCACCTTACAATAGTCAGGAAAAACGCTATGCACCAGTTAGGTTGCGTTTCAGTCTCACTGTAAGCACTCAAATATATAATTCTTGAGCTTTTTTTCTATTCTGAAGCAAACAGCAGTTTTATATTCAGAAAACTCAATGAACAGAAAGGCTTTCTGTGGGACATTGGTGATGGTTGGTCCAATTTGCTATCCCATGAGCCATTAAACCTTCCTACCCACATTTAGGTTTGTGTCATACATTCCCAGTGTTCCTTCTATCATTCATGGATCATCCTTATCTGTCATTTAAAACAGCAAATTAGTTTAGGAGTCAAATTAGCCTACTTTACCTACCATGTCTTCATCATTTCATGTTCAGGAGGACAAAAGTTTCCTTTCTTTTATTGGTAAATCTATTTATAAAAATATATAAATCCTTTACTGTCAGATCATAGTGTTTTGAATGGAAAAAGCATGCTGAGTACATATATATGTGTATATATAATATACATTACATATATTAGAATTCCTAACGTACATAATGCATTTCACTGTAATGTATTTGCTGAGTAAAGAAGAAGGTGTAACAATAATGCCTCTGTAAAATTGGTTAGGGGAAAAAAAAAAAAAAAAGTGCTGCATGAAACTTTACCATATATTACACAATTCCATGATTCTGTAATTTTATTATTCTAATTTAATATCCTGTTCTTTTGTTCATGTTTACCACTGTCTCTTCAAGCTTGTATCCTCAGGCAATAAACTTCAGAAAGTGTGGTCTTTGTCTTCTAACCCTCCCTTCCTAAGTTCTTCACCCCCCTGCTAGCATACTAGGAATAATTCATTGTATTTTTAACTAATTTATTTATATCTAGTGATGATGCTCATGCTTATGGCTTTGAAAATTATACTGCATATAAACAGATGTTGCAGTTAGTTCTGGTATTCAAACTAGATTTTCTCATTTCTTTGTTCAATTAATTACTTTTAATTCTGTGTCTTGAAGTTTCCATAAATAAGTCTTCTCCTTGACTTGAAGGGGGACACCATTCAAATATTTAGGGATATACTGCTAGCTCTGCCTCAGTATTTTTAATTTAAGTACATATTGGTTATTGTTTTTAATCTTCTGTCCTAAACCTTTCACTTCAGGGTCTTCATTGTGGTTGCTCTTCTCTGAAGTTTGTGATGTACCATTATCTTTTTGGTATAAAAATTAAAAACTTGTAACTCTATATCCAGTTCACAAAGAACAATAAATTTAGGTTGAAAGCCACCTTTTCAGTCTTTGCTTATGTAGGGACCTTTTTTTTTGAGTTCCAAATCACTATCAGACATCTCTTCCTCTCTGCAATCACCTCCCAGTATCATTCACCATTACTGCTTTCAGGATTTCCCCTTCCCATTTTACTTAAATTTATTCACAGGACAGAACACTAGTTTACAGTATTCTGAATGCTGTTATCATATGTTCTGCCTACATTTCTAATTAATATAAGCCTTTTTTATTTTCTCCTGGCTCCCACTGTTATTTACATTTCCTCCTAATTTATTGCTGAACTGCAAGTTTCATCAAGCAGATTATTTCCTTTGTTAAATAAGTACTGAAGATCTAGGTCCAAATATGAATTTATGCACATGTCACTACCTCATTTCTATTAATTTATGATATTTTATGCAGCCCATAGTCCACTTCTAAAAACTGTGTGAAAAACTAAACCAATCTGAATTAAGTTTTGAAGAAACATAATAGAAGTCTAAATAAAATCCGTATACTGTCATTTAATACTGTCCTTTCATTCACCCATTTTACAATTCAAAAAGATAGCTGGGTAAAATTTATAGTATTAGAATAAATGTAATAATACAGAAAGTCATGATAATTATTAACATTTTGTTATTTCCACACAGTGATATCCTTTCAGCTTCTTTTCAAAGCTTTACTAGTCTCAAAACTAGATTTTTAGAACCTAAAGTTAACTGTTTTCTTGTTAAATGTGTTAGGTTTGTGTGGCCAGGACTTAGTAGCAGGTGGGGCTACAGCAGTGGTTTCTGTGTGAAGCGGCTAGAAGTTTCCCCCATGTCTAACAGATCCAGTTAGGGGTCCAGGCTGGCCCCACCACTGGCCAAGGCCAAGCCCATCTGAGGTGGTAGCGCCTCTGGGATAATATATTGAAGAAAGGGGAAAAAAGACTGGGCAACTGAAATTGCAGCTGGAGAGAGGAGAAAGAATATGTGAGAGAAACAGCTCTGCAGACACCCAGGTCAATGTAGAAGGATGGGGAGGAGGTGCTCCAGATGTTAGAGCAGAAATTCACCTGCAACCTGTGGTGAAGCCCATGGTGAGGCAGGTTGGGCCCTGTGGCCCATGGAGGCTAACAGTGGAGGAGGTATCCACCTGCAGCCCAGGGAAGACCCCACAACAAAGCAGGGTGATGCCTGAAGGAGGTTGTGACCCCATAGGAAGCCCCTACCAGGGCAGGTTCCTGGCAGAACCTGTGACCCCATGGAGAAAGGAGTCCATGCTGGAGCAGATTTGCTAGCAGGACACACCGGAGCAGTCTGTTCCTGAAGGACTGTGCTCCATGGACGGTACCCACACTGGATCAGTTTGTGAAGAACTGCAGCCCATGGGAAGGACTCATGTTAGAGCAGTTCATGGAGGACTGTCTCCCATGGGTGGGACCCCAGGCAGGATAGAGCGTGAGGAGCCTCCCCCGACCAGAAAGGAGCAGCAGAGACAATGTGTGATGAACTGACTGTAACCCTTGTTTCCCATGCCCCTGCACCACTGGCAGGGAGAAGGTAGAGAATTTGGGAGTAAAGTTGAGCCTGGGAAGAAGGGAGGGGTGGGGAGAAGTTGTTTTAAGATTTATGGGTTTTTTCATTACCCTACTCTAATTTGATTGGAATAAATCAAATTAATTTCACCAAGTTGAGTCTGTTTTGCCTGTGACAGTAATTGCTGTGTGATCTCTCCCTGTCCTTATCTCGTCCCATGAGCCTTTCGTTATATTTTTCCCTCCCCCTGACATACAGTTGAGGAGGGGAGTGATAGAGCAGCTTTGGGGCACCTGGCTTCTAGCCAGGGTCAACCCGCCACATTAAATTAAAAAAAAAAAAAAACAAAAAAACCATTGTACAATCCTGTGTTATTTACTTACTTTAATAGTATAAGATAAATATACCCTGTACCATTGGATTCTGGCACATTCAGTTTTCCACAGGTGACCTTATTCTTGTTTGTCAAGTTCTTCTTATTTTTTAATTGTTTTAGAATCACCCTTGATTTCTTATTCCTAAAAAAAAAGCTTTTTAACTCAGCTATTTTAAAGCAGATTAATATCATCCCCTTCAGTCTTTCTGGTATTTGTTTTTTTCCCTATGATGTTGTAAGAAAATCCTTATTATCTTAACCCCTTTGGCTAGCATTAATCTATTTCTCTTTTTATACCACCTTATCTTTCCCCTACAAGCTTTAACTTTGAATATTTTTGTCTGACTGCCTTTTCTCTTTTCCCTTTCCAGAACAGTATTCAATAGTGATTCCTTATCATGTCTTTCAGTGCCAGAAGCTACCAGCAGCATGGTACAGCTGTGACAGATCACAAGCGAATGGGAAAGCATGCAAACATGCTCCCACTTTGTGTGAGTGATGTAAAATACTTTAAGAAACTTTTTTTTTTTTTTTTTAATACCACCTCTTGGTAATACTGAACCTGACTTGCTAAATACCAATCTGTTTCAAAAATCTACAGATTAAGGCTGACATAGCCAGAATTATTTGTAGAAAACTTTATTTAGAATGATTTATTAGCGATTCTTCAGATTAACTATTTTGGCCATTCTGCACACTGTCCTTGTATTTTAGATCATTTTACTCCTAATTAGACTACTACAACCTGAAGCATGTTAAAGAATAACTAAAAAGCGACAGACCATTACCGTGATTGATGGGTATAACAAAACTGACAATATACACACTAGCTCTGGTTATGTATCTAGCTACTTGCTGAATACTGACATATGTACAAACTATTAGGGATCGAGAAACCCTCACTATGAACCAAAGAAAAGACTGAAGTAAAATATGCAGCTCAATAAAATATGCAAACTCAGGTTTTACCCTGAGCAAGGGATTAGAGTATATGACCTTAAGAAGTCCCTTCAAACCTAAATTTATCTATGAGTCTATATCACATAATTTCAAAAGTATTTTTGAATATATTCATCAAAATTGGTCTGACAAAATGATAGCCTTAAGGCACCTCCCTTAAAATCTCTTGAATTTATTATTATATCTGATTACATTAACACAATGAACTACTCTCAAACATAGTAGAATACCAAAATCTTAATATGCATTTGTACCTTAAAAAAATCTCCATGTAAATCATGACTGAAGTTTGAAAGCTTGAGCTCTGGTCTTCTTGGACTACTGCACTCCAAAATCTGAATCCTATATATGACATCACACCAGGGGAATGCTAAAATATAACCAAACCGTGAGGATGGCCTCCTAACTTAAGTGATCTTCCAGGGACCACCATCAGTTCTAGAAGCTAAATTGCAACAAAAAAGTCATCTAGCTAACTGTTCTCACCCAGCTGGTGTTGTAAACCATTCAAGCTTTCAACATCATTTACTAATGTTTTCCAGAGGTTTCCTAGTTCTAACATTTTAAGTATATTCTATCTATTCAGAGCATAATTTTTTTAAGAATGTAAAGCTTACATGTTTACAAACATTTTTTCTAAAGGGAGAAATATATAAGGACTGCTACAAAGAACAGCAGCACTTAGTTAATTTATTTTATTAGTCTTGAAATGGTTGAGGGTAGGCTCAGAAACAAGGATCCTGTTGCTCTCATGAACTTCCCAGACTTACTGGGGGAGGCATAAATCGCCTTTTGATACCTGTATGCCAACAGTTTCTGCAAAAATACAGGAAATAATCTATTGCACATATGAAGGAATAAGAAAGATATAATCTACACAAATTTAGTAAAAAAATATAAATTCAGTAGATAGTTTAATGTAATTAGGAAATTTGCTTAACCATTATAACTGCATATTTCTCAGTGAGATGGCATTGATTGTTCCAGACTACCATGGATTTGTACATGAATCGAACACAAAATTATTAGTACTATAAAACTGAGTGCTGTGTGGTTGTCCTTATCATGCAACTAATGAGTGGTATACACAAAAAAGAAACTTGGAAAATAAAAATTAGGGACACCTGTGTGGACAGAGACATTTATGTATGATATCTGGCCAGAGTTCAAAATTCACACTGCTAAATGTTCACCTGGGAGAACTAGGACAAATTCAGCTGTAGCAAATGTACTGGAGACAGGGTAACTAAAAAAGGGAGGGGGTAATTTATAGCATTTTCTGGAATACAGAACAAAACAAGACCCCGCAAAAAGTAAAATAAAATAATGCTGTGATTGGTTGTTAAAGCTATTCAGTGTTACAAATTAAGATTAACTGAACAAAGACAGCTCAGAGAGCAAAAGTGGTCCCAGAACCATTGTCACTCAAAAGCACATAGATCTAACACTGCCCTGGAAAGGTCATCAGTCCATCTGTTTCTTTGGCAGAGGTGACAACCAGCCTACATAGATTACTCTCTCCTAACAGTATTTAACATTCCATAATCCTCAAACCAAAGACAATCCCATAAAAATCCAGGAGACAATCTAAAGCATTTCTATACTATTGCAGACACAATGGGCTAGAAGGAACACAGTCATTCTGTGGTTAAAAGCACTGATTTCAACAGTTTCTAAGCTAGATCCTCCAAATGAAAGTGTAAATGATTTATGACATCATTAGATACAATTGTCTCTATGCAGACAATTATTTCCAGTTCTCTGAGCTTATTGTGTGGTTTATTATAAATAATCTAAACAAGAAAATGTAAAACATACATTGAATTATTTGTTTTAATCATATTTGTTACACATTTGTACTCACAAATGAAAAGTATTTCAATGTTGTTTATAATTCATGTGATTTCAAAGACTTCTTGTGTCATTTTGATTAAGGTATTGCCACATTTGAGTAGACTTCAATGCATTTACACATGGCAAATCTATTAAAAATGTAGTAATCATTTGTGACAGTGAAACCACAGCAATAGGAAAAGTAAAATCTTGATTAAATAAAACCTGTACCTTTGTGTTTCTTACACCGATGAGCGACCAACTTGTAAATGTGCTTTCATATAAACAATAAAAAGAATGCTTATTATAAAAAAAATCCAGAGATTTTACTGAGAATTCCATTTTTAAGAGTGTGTGTGGCACTTTCTAGTAGTTCTTGTGCTTAAAATGACAAGAACCCAAAACCAGATAACATGAAAGAATCTCTGGCTCACCTTGCCTTCAGTCCTACTGGGATCAGTGGAAATTAAATACTAACAAAAGAAAAGGTTGACAAGCAACATCATGAAAATCCTCAAGGTTACTGCAAACGGATTAACTCTCAGTATTTGTACATGTTCTAGATACCTGCTTTGGTGTCTAAAAGGGGACTGAGCAGAACTGGAAGCTTCATTTCAAGCAAGTGGTGCAGATGCCCTGGAATTAGCTCCTGAAGAGCCTATGTGAGGACACTCCTGTTCCCAATGGGCCTGAATAAAGGCTTCTGGGACTGCATACTGTACTTTGTTCCCTCTTCAAGCCTGGTTGGGGATGTAGATGACCACATAAGTCTGCTGTGTGCCAGCAAAAGGCATCTAACCTGCTGATAACCAAACCTCTACACACCCTTGGGCAATGCTATATACTTCAGAGATTACTGAGCTGAACCCAAAGACTTTTTGCTCACTTTTATTCAAAAATACCAGCTATGGAAAAAGGTAGAATACACCTTTCACATACGAATACGCTACTTAAAGTAAGTATCTCTTAAGGAGGAGGACATAGAAATTCATGGTCATCCTTAGCCTGAGGAAACTTAAGCCCATATTTTCTCTTTCCTGGGATACTGCCCTCACTAGCAGGCAAAGGCTCACATTAAGCATTGGTGCGTTCTGATATTCCCATGAAACTACAGCACTGCAAGAAATAACAAAGCAAGATTTATGGGGTCAGCAGAAGCAACTCAGAGGAAACCCCGCTCTGTACCGGTGGTTGAAGCGCTTCCTGACTGAGGGCAGGCTCTGGGCAACATACACATTTAATTCCTAGCTTCACCCACTACAATTTGGTTTCCTGCACTCTACCATCACAGCAGTGATGGGACTTGAAGAAATTAATGGGGCGTGGGCTGGAAGGCATATCCTGCCTTTTATGACTGAGACCATTTTTGTGCATAAAACCAATGGAGAAGACCAGTAGAAGATGATGGCACAGAGCAATGGGAGAAAACAAACCAGATTTGGCAAGAATTCATGACACAGAGGAATCACATGCAAAGTACTGCATAAAGCTGGGAGTACTGGACTCTTCACAGACCTTCAGCTTCAACTGGTTGTGTGACTGGAGTGATGAGGAAATAAAACCAGGGAATTAAATACAGGGATTCTGTTTCTTTGTCCAAGCTTGTGCATTTCTTGAGCTAGCTGAAATACTTTGTTTTGTTTTGTTTTGGTTGATTTTTTTTCATTTGTAATTCCTACAGAGCTTCTGTGTTTACTTCACCTATTTTATACCCCAGAAGGGATAAACTGTAAGGTTAAGAGTACTAATAAGACCGGAGTTCTGTGGAAGTGCAAACTTCTGGAAAATCTGAGGGTTTAGCTGAAAGAGTAATGTAAATAGCTAACAACCTAGACACACGACAATGCTCAGGGAGACCAAGAGAAAAACCAAGAAGCCTGCTGAGTATTTAACTGTGAGCTCCATCAGGGCAATGTGGCAGTTTCTAACAGAAAGCTACAAGTTACAAATAGCAAATATGCTGAAATGGACTTTGTGGCCTGAGGGTCTGTCTTATAAGAGGAACAGTGTGTGATCGCCCTTCAAGTTAGCATGCACATAATGTATTCTCTGATCAACACAGCACTTTGTGTCTTCACCAGCACATCACTACTACCATGAGCCGTGTGTCTGCCAAAGGAACAAAGGAAAATACCAGGGGTCTTTTCGTCTGCAAGCCAAAAGGATCCCTGTCCTGAAATGGCAGGCTTCCCGACTACATCACAGTACCAGACACCATCTTGGTGTCATATCGCAATAGTGTCTTTGAATAGAAGAGATTTAACAACTCCAGTACTTTTTTACTTCACGAAATCTCCAGTGCACCCTATGTTTAGTCTCCAGTGTTTAATTTACTTATGCCTTTTGAATTAATCCATATAACAGACACAAATACTTTCTAAATTTTCAGCTTTTCAGCTGTTCTGGAATCTAATTTTTTCCCTGCATAAAGGTCTGCATAGACTTCTCTCCAGAATACCACAGGGACTCTCCTTAATTTGCCAGAAAAGATCAATTAACAGTATTTATCCTTAAAATGCACAAAGACCATAAGTAGTCACAAAACAAGCTCAAAATTTGTAATGATAACTAAGCTCTGAGGAAAAGACTGAATGGACAAGACTTTTAAATCCTTGGCTGGTATCAGACATGCAACAAAGATCCATGTTAATAGGGCTATACAATTCACAATGTTCTGTGCTGCTAGCAAAATAACTTCTATTTTTTAATTGACATCTCTCTTAGCCAGAAAAATAGCAACCAGATCACTGAAAAGATCCGCACGGATTTTAATACAAAATGATTCCCTAAGATCTTCCATACCCAACTGTTTGAAGTGAAATATTGTGGTCAGTGTACACCCACAATAGAAAACAGACCTTAGAAAAGTAAAACAAATCCTTTGACACTGTGCCACAGCATTATTGTAAGGTATTCAGTTAGGATTTTAAAAAATGGCAGTTGCCAATCTCTGAAATCTAGTAATTGCTGGACAGTGTTTTGGTAGATGATCAAAACATCCTACATGCTTGCTTTTGCATTTCTCACCTTATGCGATCTAAGTAAATTATAAATTCTGTTGTTAAAGATGATCTTTTTGTCATGTTTTTTGATAACCTTTACTATGTATACTTACATCCTTCAGGGCCAGATATTCTTCCACAGCTCATAATACAATACATATTATCTCCCAGTACTTCATAATTTAATGCCTTCTCCTTCTTAGGAAGAAACTCCCTGACAGTGGCTGTCATCTTAAATGACTGTAAACTTTGTGTTTAAATACGTATCATATATTTAAAATGTTTTGTGAAAGGAAAAATTTAGAGATAAATACAACTCTAAATTTACACAAAAACAAGAACTAAGAAGCATCTATTACTCCTGTTGTAGTTGTGTCAGTCATAGCCAAACATCAGCCAACTGCTCCTAAAGTCATCTGTTTTTATCCAGACGTGTCTAGTGTGATACCATTTGTCAAATATAAATCAATAAGGTGATACTACTTTTTCTTTTATCTAATGCTGAAAAAAAACCCGCAGGCTTTAGACTACTGACATTTTGTAACAAATTCCATGGCAGCTCCTGAACACATTCAACAGAAGAAAAAAAAAAAAAAAAGTACAGTGATGATAACCAGTGTCATTCTTGCCAGTTAATTCTATAAACGTTTTTTAGTGTAGCCCTGTATCCTTACAAACACAGCACTGCTGTTGCCATTAAGAAGCCTCAGGATATGTCAAGTATTGTCTGAACTTCTCTTGTTTTTCCTGGAGCTTTGTTTAGCCTGTTTAATGACCAGCCAGGTATTGCCTGATTTGTTTAATTTTTGCTTATCATTGTAGAACCATATTCTTTTTATGGATGGTAGCAACAAACAGTTATTCTGTACAGAATGACATACTTATTATCCCAGCACAATGATTAAATGAACAAGAGCACAGTCCTGGCAATGAGAGAATTGTTTGAGAGCAGAGGTGTCCGAGCAGGAGACACTGGATGCAGTGGCAGGGGCAGAGGTCTGGCCGGGTCAGCGAGGGGCAGGGGATGGCACTGGGGATCCCAGAGCTAATGAAGACTACACTGATGATCAGTTAAGACAGTGCAGGTCCGGGAACTGCAAAAAACTAGGTTCTAGGATAACAAGAACAAAGAATATTTGCTCAATTTATGTAAGACAGTCCTTCTGTAGGAAATTTGTTATTAATTTATTACTTTTTGATATTGATCTATTTGATAGATATTTGTTTTCATTTATTTTATAATTAATTTGTTTGATAATATTTACAGAAAATATTGTTAGTAACAAAATATTAGTTTCTTCTTTTAATATTGTTTAGATATATTTAAGGTACCCACATTTTCAGTTGAGGGTATTTACTGGTAAACCTGCTTTTAATTAAATCCCATTTACATGAATAATCCTTTTGATTCAATATGATTAATTATGTACAAGTCAACACAAAAGCAGGAATTTAGTCATGTCTGAAAAATATTTAGATGCTACATCACGGCACACTTGGGTTCCCCCTCATGTCTTATTTACGATAGAAATTCTTTTATTGTATAGTTACTGTCTGTGTTATGTTATCAGACCAAATTCTGTTCTTTGCAACATTTCAATTTCACATGGACAAAAATCCATTATCTAAAATCTTAAAAGCATGAAATAGGAGATATATAAACATAAGAGTCCTTCATTCCCTTCATATAGTTCATCTGAAAAACAGCCAATAAAATCACACTTTCACTTCAAGCACCAGAAAATACCTGAAGCCAACACGGGTTTGATTTTCATCAGAGCTATGGGGAAAAAAATATTTGGGGTTTAGCAGAGATGGCATAATCTATATATTTTAAGTACCTGTATGACACTGACTACTGAGCAAACTGTAAACTTTGATGTACTTATCCTCATAATATCACCAGAAGGCAAGGCAGTACTATCATAACAATACCATGGGGAAAGTGATGCACAGAAGTTGTATTTTCAAAAGAAACCAAATAAATTTGCATGCCTCATCATCACTTCCAAGGCCTACATCCAAAATGAGGACCTCCAAAGTGTTCCTCCCAGGGCAGCCCACACCTGCTGATGTCTAAGAGCCATAAGCAACATGCCCTAGATGCACACAAGGGCCTGGGCACTGCCTTAGCTGTGAGAAGTAGCAGACTCCTGAGAGTCACTTGCACCTCTTCTCAGAAGGCTCTGTCCAGTCAAGGAACAGGAATACTCTTGATTTTTCCCAGATTTGAGGCTGCCTCAGTTTTTGTGGATAAATTAAAAACTCAGTTGACTAAAGAGAACAAATATGTAATCATTTGAATATTAATTTACAAGACAGGAAAACATCGGTTGCAGGCCTGGCTCCAATTATTTTTAAGTCTATTACATTCTCCCAGGACAATAACTATCAAACTTTTCTTCTGATCACAATTCTGCTTCAAGAGGTGAAACTTGTATCTATTGCATTTATGAACCCAAATAACAGCGTAATCAGCTGAAGCCCTATGGCCCTGTACATAACTCCCACAACTTTATCAGGTGTTGGGGTTGGCTAATATCCCAGCCTTGGCACCCCCCTCCCTTCGAAGGAGAGTGAACCTTCATGATACTCTCTATATTAGTGGTTTCCTAGACATTTGGTGCAGACGGGACCAGCTGGACTAGGCTCTGTACTCACATTACACCTGCAGTGCTAAACATTTTTCCTCCTTTCCTTTGTCAGTATGAAGCACATCTATCAACCTTCAAACCCACCAGTACTGGAGCATCTGTATGTGTGCCAATCACTGCAGATATCAGCCAATGCCAGAGAAAAAAACAAAACAAAAACCAACCAACCAACCAAACAAAAAAACCCCACCAACCCAAAACACTTCCAAGGATAAAAACAATAACTTGTTATAGCTCAAACTGAAGTACCCAGTTTTGCAGACAGTTGAAATCTTCTATGCATACAGTACAGAAGGGACTGCAAATAATATATTGGTAGGGTAGAGAAGCAAATACCGTATAAGAAAAAGTGAATAATTTAGGATTCAAAGAAATATTCCACATTAAATCTTCAGACTTAAGATTTTCCAAAATCCTTTCAGGAGAAAGTGTTCTTGCATAAAGGATGTACAATATTATTCCTCATAACCAATAAATAGCATGAATTCAATTCCCTGATTTTCTAATCTGTAATTTAAGCTCTTTCTAGCTGCACTACAGGAATGAGTTCCAAGGGCTTCACAGGCTCATCCCTGAGCACTCTGTGTACACTTTCACAGAAATCTGCACCACTCTTTAATGGTCAGCAGGAAGCCCTGAATGAACATGTATCTTGGACTCTGTTTTGAAGGGTTGGCCAGTAATATTGTAACCAAACCTGGTACAGCTGCCTAGAAACACAGTATGATGTAACTGGCTGCTAACATATGCAAAAGAGTGGGCAAGGGTAATGGGTATTAACCACTTTATCAAAAAACTTTTTTTTTTTTTTTTTTTCCAAAGCAAATCTAAACCTGGCTGAGCCAGTACCACTGTTCCTCTCCAGCTCTTTCTTGTGCCGCTTTTTGGTACTGATGGAGGCTTGGCTGGGCCATCATAACACACACAGCATCAAGATAATCTAACTAAAAAACCTCAAGGTCAGTAGTTTTCTGCTTGGCTGGTGTGCTGAAATGGCTCAGCAAAGAGAAAGGAGTGAGGCCAGAGCCATCTCTGCAGCAATGGGGTCCCAGATTCTCACAAGCAACAGGTGGTAACATACCTCAGTTGATGACACTGGTTAACAAATTCCCACTTAAAATAAGGTATTTGCAATGCCAGTTAGAAGCAGTAAGGTTAGAAGGCCTGTTAATCATTTTCCATGGCTAATTCCATTGGAGAATTGCTGTTTTGATCCTTCAGCCTCCCAATCATCCTTCAGCAAAGCTGCTCAATAGCACACAACTATCAGCTATGGCTGAAAATTATTATCCATGCTATAAACAGACACTGTCTCTGCATAACTGATGAATGAACTAGCAGTACATGAAGATGAGCAGGAACCAAAGTCAGCTCCCAAAGTGTTTTGCAACTGAATAAAAAAGAGCAAATTTGGTGAAAACTGCCCAAAAAAAGGATGACACACTGCTCTCCCTATTGTCATCAGTTTTCTATCAAGCTACCAAAAAATGGATGGTATTCAAAGTTTCTGTTTTTGTTGTGGTTTTGCCACGTCAAGGAGATATAAATGAAATTTGAACTGAAAAACTGAAAATAGTTTGCTTCCAAATTTCAGTTGCACACATTTTCAGCACCATCAAAGAATACTAATTTGAGTATGTCATATGCCCTGTTGTCCCTTCAGAAAATTAAGAAGAAAACCAAGAAACCGAAGTGCAGCGCATAAAGAGATAGGCTAACCAGCTAAAAAAGAAAGAAAGACAGTGAGCAGTTACAAAGTTGGTTTTTTTAAGTGCATCTGCTTCACTCAACTAAATGTCAAGGATGGTTTAAAAAGTAAAATTACAGAGAAAAAACCCTTAATTAATACAAATTATGAAACAATTTGCTTTTGGTAGAAGGAACACATGCTACCATTGTTTCATGTCTCTTTTGTGGGCTCTAATCTAATATTCATTTAGACCAAATTATATTGATAGCATGGGGAATTTGCCTTGAGTAAGGACAATGATTTGGCCTTTGCAGAGTAGCGTAACACTGGTCTCATACACTGTTATTATAGATTGTTTTTATTAATTCTGATGGTGGCTAGTCCATCAGAAAAATGTGTCAGTAGACTGACAAAAACTTTATTCATAACTTTGGTAAGGGATTAATAAAACTGAGAATGACTTTGAAAAATTTGACTGTCTTCCTCTTGAGATTTAACTAGCATCAGTAAGGGCTCCAACTCTGAAATATTCATACATCAATGATGCATAATTTGTAAATTTGTACTTTATATCATGTACAACTTTCTCTATCCTAAAGAGCATTTTATATTTCTTGTTACAGTGAATGCAAATAATGCTCAATGGAATTCTGCAGTGACCTTTGTTTTATTACAATTACTGCATATTTATAAATGAACAGCTAAACTTCAATTTGAGAGCTACAAAAACTTTGAGTTTGAATCCTTTGATAAAACACAACTGAATAAACTTCATAAAATTAATTCCCTAAGAAGAGAAAAGAAAGTCTCATCTGAAAATTCCTCTGTGTATATCAACACACAAAGCAGATTTTTCCATGCTTTTGCAAATAGAAGACTAAACAAAACAGCAATATGGATAGATTTGAACAGAAGAGGATAAATTGCTTTAAAAACAGCACAGGAGAACACATTAAATGTAATAGATCATATAATCACTGTATTATATAAATGCATAAAATATAAATACGTAGATATAAACCACTGCATAATAATAAGAAATGCAGTACCTGCATTATGTCATAATATAATTCCATGTAATGTCACTGAGACCTAATAACTGAAATCCCACTATGTAAACAGAATCACCATTAACTTCTGTTAATGGCTGTTCTACATGTGAACACTTCCACATTTTTCAGAAGCACAAGCAAATCAGAGGACAAAGTCTAAAATACAGTAAACATTGTATATTCTGCCCACCCATAACAAGTGTAATAGAAGTATCTGAAGACAAAAGGCATAGCTTACTGGTACAAGAAAGTCAAGGAAGGCATGACTGGTCTGAAATATTTGATGGTACAAGTATCAAGTACTTGCTCACCGGAGCCAGCAATAAAAGAGTCAGAATCCTGCTTCTAACCTGGATGCATTTTGACTTCAGTCTGAACACTTAATTTCTTTGCATATCTTCCCCATTCTTTATCACTGGTTCCTATTCATGCCCTGTGCTTTAGAGTGGAAGTCTCTAGCAGCACTCATCCCCAGCTGAGAGCAGGTCTCCACAATGTCTGATGTGCAATAATGCCCACAAACAGAGGTTTAATTCAAGCAAAAATGGCAGCCTGGGGAACAGAAATCCTGGTCTTGGTTATAACACAGCTTCCAACATACTACTTCATTTAAGTGATGAATGTTTTAAGCAAGCAATGAGCTCATGAAAAACCAGCATTCAGATCTTGTACAGTACATTTGTGATTTCGCTGAAGGCAGAGCAAACACTTGCTGCAGCCGGCTGACCTTTCCCACAAAATAAGTAATATGTCATCTTGTTAGTGTGAGGAGTGCTGAATAAAATACTGATAGAATCTGTGATACCAAAGAATTACCACTCAGACACACATATAAGCAGCCAAATATACTTACTAATAAAGCATTTAAATAACTGGAAGAAAAAACATTTATATAGGCTTTTCCTACTGTAAAGGAAATTGGGTATTTCCCTTTTTGAAGGTATCAGAAAATTCACTTATAGGTTGATCCAAATCCTACCAAATTCAGTCTGCATGTGAAGTGCTGATTACTTTTGTGCACAGACTTCTAAACTTTACTTCAAAACAAGAAGTTTCATAGTTTACTGAAGTAAATCAGGTGGAAATGATCAATACAGCACAAACTGAAGTACAATCATTACTGATAAGAGCATATAATCCTTGAAACTCAAGGTAGGGCTTATTGATTAAGAAAGATTCTGATCATTAATGCTTTTTCTGCAGTGCATCACTTCAAAAAAAGAATCTGAAATCAAACTTGCATGGCTCTGATAAAGCATCCTATTATGAATGGTCCAAAGTGACCCAAATATGGACTAAGAATATAAACATTTCAGGTGATCATTTTCTTTTATCAAAGTAAGTCCAAAAGGGCATTACATGAAGCATCCTGAAATCCATAGATTTTGAAACATTTCCTTCAACTGGGAACCAAACCCATAAAGAAGAAACACAATGTCTCTGACTAATTTTATGAGAGTTTCTATGACGATTTTGGCCATGAACATTTTAAGAGGAACAATATTAATGTAAAAAGTTATTCAAAGTGAAATAATTTTTCTTTACATTCCAGATTTTCACTGAGATCAAACTGCTCATAACCTGCACAGTAACAGGTTATTTTAGTGTATAATTTTTATGTTTTTAAACAATATTTTATAAGTTGTAATGAAAAAATAGCTTTAACACAAAATTAGAGCCTGTTCTTCCATTAGTGCTCATCTTCCTATGTCCCCTTGAACTCACAGATAAAAGAATCATAAGCAGCAGGATATAAAAACTATCAAGAGTCCTCCAAGTATGTTGCTGTACTCTTTCAATATTCTGGAAAACAGTTTTATTTATTTTGGATTCTCTAAATTTTTCTTTAATATAGTTGTTGCACTAATTATAGAAGTGTATAGTTGTGAGGCTCTGTTTTGTAATTTTTGATCTTCCTAGACAAGTTCTGCACTGATTTAACAGTTTAAATCCTCTGATGGAGCCAACTGACTGCATCCTACATCTTACTATTATTCAACGTGTAATAAATTATTGTTTTAAAGAGACATTTATTATAGTAAAACCTCTTAAGATATCCCTGGGGTTTTTTGGTGTTTTGGGGTGGTTTTTTTTCAGATCTGAAATCAGGAAAAAATAAATAAATCAGTTGCTGAATACTGAAATGCTGGTACACAGTGAGCTGTTAGAATTTGTGACATAGTAGACCAATGCTATATTTCTAGCATATTAAAAAATCCCCACTAAAATTATTTTAGACTGGCTGAATAAGATATACAAGATTAAGCCTGGAACTCCAAATGCCAAGATTTAATTAATGTGAATAACCCCTCTCTTCTTTTCTTCTGTTGGATTGAAGTAAGAGGTTGAAAGAATTATTTTCATTGCTTTATGAGGGACTCTGTCAGATGCGGCAGTAAAACAGGGGAAAACTCTCTTCAGTTTCTAAGTAACTCTTATAAAACCCCACAATAATATTATGGCTTTGTAATGGTCACAACATGAAAAGAAGTTTTTGCATTGTTATTGTCATCATTCATAAAATTGTATGGACTGACTACATGCAAAGGTTTTACAGGCCCACTAAAGTTGGAACTGAGCCCTGTCTTACTGACAGAAACTTCATGAGATACTTCAGTCACCGCACTGAAGATCAAGAGGACAAATTCGCTTGAGCCCTTAAATTCAGGACCCTGCCAGAATGTTCATTGAGATCTATTTCCTAGTGCTTTGATCCAGGCTAAGCACCTCAGATGTAAGGCTATGGAAAAGGATCAAGATACAATGAAACTGGGTCTTAGTAAAGATGTGGTGATTTTCAATATTGCTTTAATCAGTGACAGTGAAGATGATCTGCCTTTGGAAGAAATGCTGATTAAACCACGTATTTCCAAACCATTTTATTAAAAAAATAATAGTTACAGCTTCCTTTTTTGACCTAGTTCCTAGTTCCTTATTGTTCAACACTTCAGCACTTTTAGAAACACAATCATCCATTGTATACTTGTCACATCTTTTGTAAAATGCAACACTTTTTTTAAAAAAGGAAAAATACTTTCATCCATTTTCCAAAGCCATTTATCACAATCAAAATTGTAAAAAAATATCAGAGTTCAAAAAAGAAACAGTAGGCTTTAATCTAAATGTTCTTTATTTACATTATGGTTCTAAAATGTGACTGGAAATAGTTTTGAAAAAGATTTTACACTTCACACAGTCAAGCTTGATGAAAGCAAATCTGAAGGATGGGAGGGTATGCATAATACTGTAGAAACCTGCCAGGTCTTTGCAATTCCTTTCGGAAAGTCATTGCTAGGCAATGGCAGTACCAAATCTCAAAGTAATACACAAATTCATAAACCACAATTTTACAGAGTCCAAAGCACTCTCACAGTGTTACTCCAACTCCATGTCCCTTAAAACTCAACTTACACTAACAAAACTGTACTTAAAATTGCCACTGTGAACTCTAACAAGACACCATTCTCTCAGTTATTGGTCAACCTTATTTTTGGTACCTATGCCGATCTAACTGGAAGCAGATTGCCTGTGACATAAAAATTTGTATTTCTTGCCTAAATATTTGCTGGCACAAGCAGTGAATTCCACTATGTTTGTGGCAGGAGTATTCTGCACTGTAACCCCTCAATAAAGCCTCCAACTGAACCACAAACCAGCTTTATACATACAAATACACTGACTGATGTAGTTGATAAATGTGACTCTATCTACAGAAAACAAAGACTGAACACACCTCTCTCGCAGATTTTTTGCCGTCTGAGGAAAGGGGGAAAATGCTTTAAACACTGAGTGAAGGACAAAAAGCATTACTACTACTGAGAAGTAAAAGAACAATTGTCTGTACTGAGAAGTACAATTTGCTAATTGTTTATAACTTTTAGTAACGACCTGATGAACAGCTTCCAACTGCATTAAAATAATTAAATAAACATTGAAATAATTGTATTACTGTTCAAAGTCTCAGGAACACCAAAAAAAAAAAAAAAAAAAAAAAAAAGCGCAGTGAAAAACAAGTGAAGGAAACTTCCCACCTACCACACAAATTTCCACCCCCTCTAACCGTGCCGTTTCTCAAGCTCATATCCAGGAAAACCCACAAGTAGGAGCAAGAATTAAAATATGCCTGAAGAAACGGGAAGCAAATTATGTTGGAAATGAGTTTCAAATTTAAGCTGGGGAGATGGGGGGGGGGGGGGGGGCAGTGTTTGCCCTAAGCTTCCTTTGTCCTTTCTACAAAGCTCTTTTCGGAAATACGTGTTTTGACTGCGAGACACGCATCCCCCTAGAACTCGGCACATTTTTGCGACCGGTAGGAAGGCCGGCAGCGGCCCGAGCACCCGCCGTGCTCACATCCCTTCTCCCGCAGCGCCGCGAGCCAGGTGGTACCTTGGGATGGAATCGGCGGGCAGCGGGGGATGCACCTTCCTCCCGCTGCGGGACTGACTCTCTCAGCGCTGGGGCCCCGCCAGACCTGCGCGGGGCTGCCAACGCGGGGCAGCCGCCACTGCGCGGCTGCGCCTTCTACGCGCCTTTGGGTCTGTGGCGTTCGTATTTGCTAACGGGCTCCTCTCCTTCCCCGCGCCCCCATGACACACACGGCGGAGGCAGAGGGCGTGCGAGCAGCGCATCCCCCCTAACTTGCGCGGCCCGCTGAGGGACGGTGTGAGCCCCTGCGCACCCGCGCAGCGCCCCGAGCGGCAGCGGCCTCCCCCGCGCAGCGCCCGGGTGTCCCGCTCGGCCCCGGCTCTGCCTGCTGCGCCCCGGGCTGCGCGGCGGGGGCTGCCTCCGCCTCTCAGGGCACTAATTAGCTCTAAACGACGTTAAATACCATCCCGGCCGCCGCACGGGCTTCTCGGGAAGCGTTTTTTGCCGGAGACGAGCTTGCCCGTCACGTCGGATCGCCCCGTTTCCTGGGCTCCGCGCTCTGGGCGCGGCGCTGACCTGCGGGATACTGGATGTGTCCCTCACCCTCTCCTCCCCGCGGCCTCTGGCACCGCGGCAGCTGGAGCAAGTTCAGCTTTTCTTCTCCCACAGCACTGGGGCTTGGCTGCCCTTAAAGAAAATCCTCTCCTAACAACGTGTCAATGTTACATTCCTCCACAAAGCAACTTCTATTAGGGGGGCTGGGAGCTTGGCACTGCCTCGGCACAGACTGGGAGCTTTGTGGCTATGCAGAAAACAAGGAGACAGGGAACATTTCCTGCATTAAAATGCAACACCCTGGGCTCTATGATTTATCCCCCCTTTCCCCCATTCCCGCATGGCTGCTCTGAAGGATCCCCTCGCCCACAGGTTGCAACCAGAGCCCCCCATCTAGGTTCAGCTGACACTTTCCCTGTCTCTCATCCCCTCCAATGACCTTCCCCAAACCACTCCCCAGCCTCCCCAAAATGTCAGGAGGCCAAAACAGGAGCTAGGCAGAGGGTTGTCGTGCTAATCGCTGGATGCCCTGTCTTCCCACTCTTCTAAAACCTCCCATTTTCCAGCAGGGACACAAAGCAGCTGCTGGGACTGACAGATCAGCACCCCACCCCCCACTAATACAGAGCTGAGGCCACCTGGAGAAAGGGTGCAGCAGCCCGTGGCTCCTTCACAGAGCTCCCAGCAGGTCAAAACAGCGTGTCCCAGTTCTGTGCAGTGCCTCACATCTCCAGGCATCTCAGGCAGCGGGTTCACCCTGAAGAACTGCATTTGCTTTTGGTTTGGTTTGAAGATGTTGAGGTCTGGCTCCATGGGGACCAGGTGTCCTGACCATGGTAAATCTTTTGGTCTTTTAGTCAGGTTGCCCGCATGCCTTTGAAAATGTTTTCCTTGCAAAGTCAAGGGATCGTATGAAGAGGGCCAAGATTTTGTAGTCAGGTGGTTGCAGTAAAGAGGTGGTGGGGGGGGGGAGAGCAATTCCTGGCTCCCCAGCTGTGGGCATTACTGTAAGAGGGGGCTGAAAACAGATGAATCCTACTTATGAGGACTTTCAACAGTGCTTAGCAGAACTATATGCTGAAGGTTAAGCTGGTTTAGAAATTAAAATGCAGCCTTCCCAGCCCTGAGGGAGTGAGTATCTTCTCCAGCCCTTTCGCCTCATCTAGAGGTGAGCCGGAGTGGAGAACAAGTCAAATGAATGTATCAAGGAGAGCCGGCAGCAGGACCTAAACGCCAGTGTGGGATTCAGCTTCCCCCTGCCCCCCCCCCCGCACCCCCCACCCATCCAACCCCTCTGAGAAGCACCTACCTTCTTTTGGTGGCCGTTTAGCTTCTCTCGTGAGGTTGCAGACCTGGGTGGTTTGCAGCTCCTGGGTCAGGCAGCCCTCGGTCTGCTCGTTGAGGGGCAGCACCACGTTATTGAGCAACACCAGGGACTGGTCGTCTATTCCCCATTCTCCCAAATGCTGAGGGCAGGTGCATTTTGTATACATGATCCCACAGGACTCGGTTCTCCCATTCTCAGATTTCAAGCAGCTCTCCAACCAAGTGCATAACACATGGCACCCAAACTGGCTTGGGCTCACCTTGTTCAACACCAAAAACTCAAAGAAGGATTTTTGGTCATCTTCTTTTTTGTGTAATCCTGGGAAATCGATAGGATAGACGCGGCGTATTTGAATAAAATTCTTATCATACTGCAGAAATACAAAAGCATTCTTGGAATCGCAGAGCTGCATTATAGAATGGTTATTTTTTAAAAGATCCTTTATTTTTTCATGGGAAAAATGATCAAACTGATAAGCCAAGAGGGAAAAGTTGGAGCAGCTGAAGTCCTTTTTGGAAAATTTCAGGTAAATACTATATTTGGTCGGATCTGGGTTTTCCAGCGTCCAAGTACAGTTTGTGAAGTTTTTAGGAAACATTTCACTTACAGAATACGATCCATAAATGACCCCCTTCACCAATGTGGAACACCAGAAGTCTTGGGCAGCATTAAATCCAAACATAACCAGTAGATAGGTGGAAAATATATAAATCAGCAAATTACGAACAGCCTTCATCCTATGTCATTTGGCCTGCAGGAGATGAAATGAAATAAAAATGCAAGTAGAATTCCACACGCATTGAAAACCAAACTCCTTCCAATATTCGAGCCAGCTGTTTTCAAGCTTGCAGTTAGAGCCCCTTTCAGAAAGAAGGGCAGGTAATTTTTATTTTATAACGCAAGGGACGGGTTTGCTGCCGTGTGCACAGCGCCATCACGTGGCCACCGCAACGGCCAAGTCCTCTACAGTCAAATTAAAAAACAACATCTATTAGATTATTAATAGGAATGTCCCCTCCTGTCTAGGATGTAGTCATCATGGCGTGTACTAGAACTGCTCAACTTAGGTAAAAACCTAGATGCCTTAGCCGACAGACCAAGAAAAGGGCAAGTTATTTATTTATTTCTTCAAAAAGTAAATAAGTAGCCTGCTGTAGTCATGTATGTGCACATACAATATGCACATGCAGAATTTCACCGGCATACAACATGGAAGACAGCAGCATCTGTTGTGGTGTATTAATTTTCTATTAAGTCTGAGAAGTAACTGTGAAGAATTACAGCCATAATTTCAAAATGCACAAATTATTATTTGTTAACAGATGGAACATTATCTCCCACACGTCTACACGCCTTTGCCCTGGCCACCAGGTATACAGAGGTCTCTACAAAATCAGGAAATACTGAGATTAATGTATTAATAAAATTTTGAGACTACTGGAAAAAGAAACAAAGACAGATGGATGAAACTAGTGCTGGTCTGATACTAAGTGCCAGCTTAAGATAATAATTTCAGTGTGCTTCAGCCTCTAAGGATGTATAAACTGGATCACTATTAGCATCTACGACCCGTAGCTCTGTATAGCTGGCAGTGCTACAGTAGGATCTCTGCACCTATTGGACTGCACTTGCCCTCTTACTATGAATATCTTGGACTGTCTGATTAGCTCCTGTGTTTTGCAGACGTGCGCTTCAATGATGAAAGACACGCTGCATTTTCTCTGCTAGTATCTCCAAATAAAGCTGTTTTACTGCACCTGTCAGCCGTCACAGCCTCCACATGCTCTGTCCTCTTAACAGTGGCCTAGGTTAATAAAGCAAACCTTAGTTATATTTACCTGTGTAATGTTATCCCAAAAATTCGAATGGAATGATTTCAGCATTAACCTTTGCGAAGTTGCTTATCTCTCACAAATGAGTAGCTTTCACCTTCAGCTTTTAAATGTAAGCAGACAGGAGTGATGCCAACCTAATTTCAAAACTCTCTAGACAGCAGTCTCTTCCACTGTTGCTCTGTAAGCAGAGGCAGACATACACACAGAGGCACTGTTACTGAGTTTTGATCTGTGTCTCTGCCTAGCTTTTCATTTCCTCACCAAACAGCAAGGCATCTTCTGTCTCCCATTGCGTAACACACAGCAAATCACTGGATTAAGCTCCCTTGAAGAGATTTTCGTATCTCCTAGATTATAATTCAAACTCTGAATCTTGAAACGGGCAAAGCAGCACCAGCTCTAACCCCCTTTATTAGTGGAGGTTTTTTAAAAAAGCAGAGCTGCTGCTGGGTCTATCCACATGGTCAGGTTTTCTCCTTTCTGAGCATCCATCTCAATGAACAACATGGTCCTTCTTCTCCAAATAGGGTCGGTACAGCATTTAAGGTTTTTTTTTTAAAAGAAACTTATTGGGAATTCTGGAAACAATTTCCCCTTTGCTGAAGCACTTTGCAGGCAATGCAGTTCTGCGCAGTGTTGTTCAGGATGGTGTAGGCGTTGAAAGCCAATGTGACAATAAGTATCTAAATTAGGTATTTCACCCATGAAAAAGGATTAATTTTATAATCTGGGAAGTAAAAAGGGGGCTTAGTTGCTTTTCTGTTTGAAAAGGAAAAAAGGCTCCAACTTTTCTCATCCTGTGTAATATTTGCACTAGAAAAATAAAGACATCTGCAGTGCTAGGCTGTTTTCTATGAAGAAACGTAATCAAATAGCCCTCATTTTAGTTGTGCATTTGTTCATGAAAGGCTACTGAAATGCAACATAGTCCTAATCGCTCTCTCCCTCTGTGTATGACACACACACACATGCACACACACACACGAATTCAGTGTGCTGGCAGCATTTCAGTTAGTTTGCACTGCTGCTAGATTCTAGAGTGAATCTGCTCATTGAAAGGATTAGGCACTCAGATTAAAAAGATCTTCCTTTTCCATGGAGGAGGGAGTTAACGAACGGCCACAGAGGCTTAAGGTTGCCCATTTTGGAAGGGGGAGAATCCTCTTCTGCTGAAAAGCAAACCGGCGTTTAGTTTGGATATTCCCCAAACTGATTTTCTAGGCGACACTGTAGTTTAGCTGAACATAGACGGCGCCATCACTCCACTTATTTTTTTCCCCCAAAAGAAGACCCACTGACTTCTCTTATTTTAACTTCCTATTAACCTAACATCCACACCCCACCCCACCCCACCCCAAATTACCCCAATCGTGCACAAACCTCAGGTTTTCTCGGTCTCGCTGGAAATTACTCTCAGAGAAGCAGACCTGTCGCAAAACGGACTTCTCTTAACTTTTAAACTGCAGCGCTGAAGTAAATGCGAAGATCATTTTGTATGTGCTGTCTCTCCCTCTATCCAGCAACAGCCTGTCCCCCTCCTCCGCCGCCTCCACCCCGGAATCCCAAGCTAAAAGCTCTCCAGTCATAATCCCTGGAAATGGGAAATGGAAATGCCCCGGGCACCCTTACCTTCCACTCCGAAAGCTGTCAGGCTATTTCTCTAAAACACTAGCACCACAGGCACACGTCCCAACAACAGTGATGGAGAGATTCCCCTTCTGTCGGAAGCACCGTTTCCCATTTTCCCCGGCTCAGGTTCAAAACCAAGATTAAAAAAAGCAGCAGAAGATAAAAAACGCAGCGAGAAAACCCCCGCACGCCACACACACACACCACCGAGGAAAAAAAGCAGCTTTGGCTCCGGATCCACCAAATCCAACCACATGAAGGGAAAGAAGAAAAAACCAAAAAATACCACCTCAAACCAGCGAGCTTGCAGGGGAAAAAAATTGGAAGTGGCTGAGCAAGCGAAGGGTTTGTTGTTGTTGTTGTTTTGGGATATATTTTTTTGTTTGTTTGTTTTTTACTTGAAACAAAGTCTCAGCACAGCAGCCCGATGAGCGGCGATGCCAGGCAGGCGACGGTTTGAGAGGAGGACTAAGGCGCTAGTGCAGATTTGTTGGTGGGTTTTTTTTGTTGTTGTTGTTACTAATAGACTTATTCCTCTTTCCTGCCTCCTCCTCCCCCCTCAGGCACTGATGGCCGGACAGCGGCGGGGGGGGTCCTTGGCTGCCGATGTCGGGAAGCGGTGTGAACGCCGGGCGCGCAGGGAGTACGGAGGGAGCGGGAGCGCGTCTCTGCTGCTGCGTGTGTGTGTGTGTGTGTGCGCGCGTGTGCGTGTGCGCGCGTGTGCGTGTGTGAGAGCCAGCCAGCCAGCCAGCGAGCCTCCGTGGGTGCCGATGTGTGAGTGCGCGCCTGTGCGCGCCCCCCCTGCGCGCCCCCCCGCCGCCCGCTGGGCGCGGGGGGTGGCTGCGCGCCCCCTCTCCCGGGGCGGCGTGCGCGCCGCTGCGCCCTGCACCGCGCGTGTGCGCGCCCGTGTGAGTGTGCGTGTGTGCCGGGCGCTCCGCCCGGCTCCGGCAGCAGGGCCCGCGGTGCGTTTCGCACGTCACGGCCGCTCGGCACCGAGCACGTCCCAGAAACGTTGTTTTCTGCGTCCGGGAGGCCCTTCTGGCCCCGGTTCCCAGCGCTGGGGCCGGATGCGCCCCGGCATGAGAGAAACTCGCGGGCGGGGAGCGGGGGAAACGGGGCCGGCGGGGCGGGGAGGGGGGGAAGCCCGCGCTTGATCTCCTTCCTCCTGTTCTTTCTTCTGAAGCATAAACCTCCCCACCCCCCCACCCCGTCGCAGCCCCAGGAGCTGTCAGTTCGGCACCGCGATGCAGATTAACTGATACAGGGCTCTGAGGATAAACCCTTTCAAACTGCCGCCTGCCTTTCACTGGAAACAATAGCAATTTTCTCAGCGAGGCTGCAATTAACGCCGTATTTGTTCCCTGCCAGAGATAAGGCTGTGTCTGCATCGCGGCTGCATTCGTTCCCCGGCTGCCGCCGTCCGGCCGCTCGGCACGGCCGGTGCCGCGGGGCCCACCGCGGGGGTGGGGGTGGGGGTGGGAGAGCCGCTGGGTGCGGCGGGGCTGCCCGGGGCGGGGGTGCCGGGTACCCGGCGGGGGAGACGCGCAGCTCCCGCCACCGGCCCCGGCCGCCGAGCCGCAAGCGGAGTTTGCGAGGCAACAGCGGCTCTAGTAGCACCGTTTGCGGCGGGTGGGGCCCGAAAGGCGAGGGAGGTTTGTGGAAGAAGCCTTGCCACAACGAAGGCAGACATGCCCCCTCCCCCCCCCCCCTTTTGTTTTATTATTTTATTTTATTTTAGCACAGCTAGGTAGGGTTGGATACGTATTTTCTCCCTCCCCTCCGGCCGTGTCTCTCCTGCTCCCCAGGGCGGGTTGAGTTGTCCTCTGGCCCTTCCCGCTGGCGTGAGACATCAGGGCAGTCTACGCGACAGCAGATATCCGGCGTGAAAATTAGGAGATGACATTTTAATAAATACTGCTGTCAGTCACGGGCTAGCAGCCTGGCTGCGGTGCGCTCCCAGCGCTGCGTGCAGCACGGAGAACAAAGCCTCGCCGCGGCTGTGCGGCCCCGCTCCCTGTCACAGCCCCTGTGCCTCCCGAGTTCCCGTGAAACATGACTGCGTGGTTTTCAACGCGCCCTCCCACCCAGCCCGATGAAACGAAAATTTAAACTTCTGGATGATATCCAAACCAATCCGTCCTTAAAGCAAACAGTTTTCTCCCCTACACCCCCACCCTAGCCCCTGCAAGGTTTGAATTCCGGTAGTGCAGAGCTTTTATGATTACAATTACATGCTGCACAAATTCTGATCAGAGGTATTACTGGTCACAAACCCTTTCTGACCAAAGTAAACAAAAGCACGGTTATAGCTTTTTACTGTATTTTCCATAGGTACAAGCTGTAAACCACATCCTCGCTAGCTTTTACAAACATAAATACTTTATGCCCCTGTTGTCAAAATAAAACAAAAAATATCTACCCGAACCATGGAAAATGTGAGAGATCAGCATGATCTATGCCCAGCAAATACAATGCAATGAAAACTGACCTATTACTGGCTTAGAGATAACCATATTCTCTCACATTTGGTGGCACCGCATATTATCTGTGGGTGATCATCATATAGGTTGAAATGCTTCAAGGGAATTTTGGTTCATTGACAGGTTGGTATGAGCAGAACAAATCAAAGGTGTAAATACAATGCGGCATTTAAATACTTTTTTCATACCCTTTATATTAAATGAAGAACTTGAGGGGAAGTCACAGAAAAAAACATCCTGAAAGAACTCTTTCACCTGTTTCCTACAGCACTGGTAAGTTGCAGCTGCTTCAAATATGAGTGGAAATGAAAATTAATAAATAAACAATGTATGGTAAACCCTTGTCTTTAGCAATCTCCTAGGTATCCCAATACGGTGATTAACTTCCACTTTTCAATTTTGTGAAGACACAGCAATGCTGGAGAGGAATCTGGGAGGGAAGACTCCTTAACCTCTTGTCTATGAACTGAAGGAAGGGATGGAAGGTGCACAAGTCATATTTAGGTTAACTGTGGGAGCTGAAGAACAGAGGGGTAGGATGGTCTGGTCTGGTCTGGTCTGGTCTGGTCTGGTCTGGTCTGATCTGGTCTGGTCTGGGATGGGATAGGAGGGCAGCACAGAGCACTCTTCAGATTTCTTCTCAAAATTTGTTGTGATTAGACTTGAACAATGCAGGTTTTAATTACTGGAACAAACTAAGATAAGCTAACCATTTGTAAGTACACAAATATCCATGATCCACTTGTAGGTATCTTTCTACTTGAACTGAGGCCAACTTCAGAAATATGTTTGCTAGGTGTCATGCAGCTGCATTTGAGATAACAAAACCCTGGAATTTTGATAGTCTAGAAGGGAGAATCAGGATATGTTTAAGTCTACAAGATATAAATAAATAGAAATGTAGCTGTGTTTGTTTAAATTGGACATGCAGATTATTTGTGTTTGGACTGCTTGTGTTTTGTATGTATGTTTAGTGCTAAACTAAAGTCTGAAGGGCAAAGGTAAAGGGAACCTGTGCACATTATATGGAAATATTGAGTAGATCCAACTTGTTTGAGTACCTCTGCTAAAACCTAGGAGTAAAGTATTAATAAAATTCTACACTGTTTTGTGGGAGAACTGTCAGAACTGCATGGCACATGTGGTGCCATCTGTACCACAAAGTAAGTATCAAGGCACTGAAAGAAGTGTTATGTCACTCAGTAGTAGTGTGGTAGGGATAGGCACAACATAGTGCATGCTAAATTTATAGTGCTGCTTTCTAGACTTGATGTGATTGTTTCAGCAAGGTTGGGCTTGATCCAAACTAGGAAAGAGGTAGGAGAGCAATATTTTTAAGTAATTTTTCTATTAGTGAGAAAAATGAGGCTTACCCAATTTAATATGTTGGATGGAATATAACAAACAGTTTGTTTAGTTGCCGCCCCACCCCCCACCCCCCACCCCCAGCTACAGTAGCACTTTGAGATCTTTTGTATCTTGGTCACAGCAGCTAGATTTCAGTTCAGGTTTTGGTGAACACAACATGAAATTCAACACACTTGTACTTGGAATTATAATTCACTGACATTTTTAATGCACATTTTAAAGGGGAGGCCACAGTTTAAAGTAAGTGGCTTTGGAGAACGGACTGTTCTCTAACTCAATCACCTGTCACCCTTAGGGGGACTCTTTTCAAGTCAAGGTCACTGTTGCAGCCTTTAAGCAAATAAGACAGTCTATCTCCAACACTGAAGGCACACATTAAAAAAAAAAAATCATAAAAAGTTTTTTCAACAAAGATTTTCATAGTTTGTTCTTCATTCTTTATTATTATCATCATATTTAACTGACTACACAGTCACAGACATGTCGCTGTTTTATGCACAATAATGGAAATCATGGTTATAGAGTCAACTTGCAGGTAAGGGTCAAGTGGTATTTTTACCAAGCTTCTTGTCTTATATAGAAGTGGCACCAGTCTGTTCCCCACATCCAACTTAGACATTCAAGGCCCTTCAAAATCCCCCCTGGCAATCATAGACTTTCTAGTCTGCATCACAGGTTCTGCTGCATAACTCCGAATTTCTATAAGAACAGTATTTCCTTGCTGTAAGTCAGGGAAAATTTTAAATCCAAAGCTAGTGTGACTATCTCAAGAGAAATGCTATATAATTTAGTCTGAAATGAAGAAACGAAATGGAAGATGCATGCCATATTATGTCTATTATAAAATTAAATAAATACCTAAATATGAAAAGAAGAAAAATCTTTTGTTGCTCTTAACAGGTTGAGCACGAGTGTAAATTTGAAAGAATTTCATAGACTTGCATACATTTTCTGGTCCAGTATCTTACAAACTATTAAGAAATGTTGCATTTCTCTACTAAGTTCAGGTTCTAAGTGAATTTCACCATTATTAATTTTTTCTCTGTCATCAAGAGGAAATACGAATTTAATAAATGATGTGTTATATTCTGCCTTCTCAATTCTAAATATCTTTTGAAAAATTATATGAGTATATTTGAATTGTATTAGAGAAGTGATTTGTATTTTTATAAATAGTTAATAATGCAGCACCAGTAGATGGTGCTCAAGAATATATAGCATAACTGAGGGGTAGGGGTGATTAAAAAGTTTTATTTTAAAATTGAAAAAATTCAGGGAAAGTGTTGGTTTTCTTTTGAGAAGTTGATTTTTCATCAGAAAACAATGTCCCCTTCCAAATGTCAAGCAAACCTTTGGCTGGTTGACAATACTCATATTGAAAAGCTCAGTGATTTTCTTGCTTGCTTGTGTGTTTTCGTTCTTTGTATGGCTTCTTCAGTGCAGGTTCTTACAAGAACTTTTAAATTCTGCTTCTGGCTTTAACTATTTTGATGTTATTCAATCACAATTATTGGGGTAGAAACAGTGAAATTCATGCAATAGGTGACACTAGGAGCATGGGCAAAAGGGGTCTGAATCACATCTGAGGACTGTGCAGCATCCTACTTCAGTCAGAAGTGCTTGAACACTCCAGAGGAAGGTGCACAAAACCCAGAATAAGAATATTTTTGACAATCTGGCTTTGTAAAATCTCACCTAGTCTCCAGTATTCAGAGATCTATTTAAGTCTCCAAATTAGTTTCAGTTCCCCTGCAATACTCATTTGACTAGTTTAACTCCATATGTTCTTATTACCCACACAAGCATCTAGTTCTTTTCATTCTTAATTTTTTCTAGCTCAACATAATCAAATAATGAGTCCCACAGCATAAATGTATAGTATGTGAAAACTGACGTGTATTGCTTCTGTTAGATTTGCTGCCTTTTGAGGTAATTATGTGTCACTGTATTCTTGTATTAAGGCAGGGAGAAATGAGATTACGGCTTACTTCTAGCAATTATGTCATATATTTTTCTCATGCCTCTTTTTAATTTCCTTTTTAAGATAATTCCAGTTATTCCAATCTATTTCCACAAAACCATGCTTTTTAAAGAACTTCTATCATTCTTGTCACTGTTTTTTTAAATACCCTCTGGTTTTCTGATATCTTTCTAAGATGTAGAAACCAGTACAGCACACAGTAGTTCAGATGAGGCTACAGCACTGATTTATATAACATTGTTTTTCTGTATCATCTCAGTCCTGTTCTTGATTCATTTTAATATCTTACTTTTTCTGATAGCTGCTACACTGAACAGAGCTGCTACACAGAACATAGACACAGCTGCCTATGTCTCTTCTTTTTATCGGTCTCCTGTGAGAAAATTTGTCAAGGCCTTTAGGAAGTTTAAGTAAATGATGTCAATTGGTTCTCCTTTGACCACCATGGTAGTTTACTGATGTGTTGAAAACATTCTAATAGACGAGTGAGGTAGCATCTTCCTTTGCACAGATCTCAGTCTTCTGAGTTGTTTATTTTCTTATTTTTAATTTGCCAGGTATAGATGTAGGATTTATGAATCTTTGATTCACTGATTCATCCTAAAGCCTTTTTATAATAAATGTGAAACATTTGCTACTCTCTCCTTCCAGTAGAGGAGTTGTTTTTCAATTAGAGATTTCATAGCTCAACGACTTCTTGTTCAAGATTTTCAGTCCTGGTGGCTTCCTGCTTTTTAAATGATTGATTTGTTCCAGCACCTCTTCATCTGATAGTACCTCATTTTTATTACCTAAGAGTGGATATCTCCCTAACATCCGCTATTGTGAATGCTGATGCATATAAATCTTCTATCTTCTTAGCAATGTCCTTCTCTTCCTTAATTGCTGTCTTTAGTCTCTGCAGTTCCCAGAAGACATAGCGGCTTTTATAAGCTTCTTGCTTTTGGTAAATTTAAGGGGCTTCTTTTAATTAGTTTTTACATTTTTAACCATTTGATTTTCAGCAGGTACCTTTGTTGTCAAGTTTTCCTTCTTACCTCTTTACTATTATAGCTTGTGATTGTTTTCCTCATTTCATGAAAACTGCCTTGGCAGATTTTTACAGTTCTCTGCTCAGCTTAAGTAGCATATCAGATCCTTTCATTTCACTCCATGGGTTTGCAGCTTACCTTCCTTGTTTATCTCCTCCCCTCCCCCATATGTGCATTTATCAATGGAAATATCCTTGGTTTGGGGAGCAACATGAATGCCACATATAAGGACCCTGCTGTCTTTAATTCTGATACTAGGGTTGGTTTTTTTGACTAATACACATTTTATTGAATACCTCTGTCCCAAGGTTAGGGTCGTGACATTTTTTGCATATTTAACTCTTGCTAGATGCGTTTAACCTCATTATTTTAGGATGACTTTACATATAAGTCTGGATATTCTTAACCCTTGACTTCTTTCTGGTTATTGTGATTGAAGTCTAAAGGTTTGTCTAAACTGCTTTAATAAGGTACTACAACTTATCAAGCTGAACTGATTGATTTAAGGCTGTCTTATGTCCTCCAAGGTGACAGCCATTTCTCAGAATAGTCATCTTTCAATTATGTGCTGTTTCAGGAAGTAACTTCCTATTGTTCTGAGAAATTATATCTTTGAGTTTGCCATTTATAGATTTGATTTGTTTCTAACTGGGTTGCCTAAGATCTGTGATTATCCTGTGTTGTTAAGTTTTCTTGCTTTTTTCCTTTTCAACGCTGCACACTTACTATCCTGGTTGTGACCTGCATTCTTTGGAACATGCTTTCCTGTACCCTGGGCTTCCATTCTCAAGCACGGCCCTCTTCAGTTAGAGGGGGGTTTCCACACTGAAATTTGTTGAATCTTTTATGAACAGAGCAAAATTCCTTGCAGGACTGGTTTATTCTGTTATTCTAGGACAGTTTACAACAAAGCACTGTAGGAATTTATTTATTTATTTCTCTATCTATCTATTTATTTATTTATTAATGTATTTCTCCAGTAATTTTCCTGTGCTACCACACTTGTGACAATAAATAAACCCTTCTTCTATCAGAAAGATTTCTATTTCACTTATTTTGCTTTTAAGTTGTAATTTCACAAAAATATTTGCAGTTCTTTATTATGACCAGATGTCATTCTATGGCATCTTTCCTGAATTTGTGCTTCCTCAGTTGCATTTTTCATGGATACACAGAAGTACTTGTATTACCAGTAACATTTGTAGATGACTTGGTGTTCTTTGGCTCTTGTTTATTAGGTGATAGAACATTTTTTTCTAGTCTTTCAATCTATGAAATCTATATTTTCAGTACTTGCATATATAATGGTTGTAATTTGAAAACAAACTTGTCACTAGTTCATAGTTGCACATACTCCGGTGGTAAGATTCTAACTAGTTGTACTGTTGTATGGCTGTAGAGCTAGGAAGAACTCATTGCAGTCCCTACATGTGGGCTATATCATAAGCTTTACCAAATTAATTGGAGAATATTTATGCAAAGATCACTATAAAAACAAGGTCACTGTTTTCATGTTAATTATCTAAATGCACTAAAATCCTCTTTATACTGGGAAGAGGACAAATATTTTAAAAATGCCCTTTCATCTCTGATGTTATTAATCTACTCTAGAATATTGCCTAGTCATTAATCAAATTGAACTGTGATAAATACAGAAATCTTGTGTTGTTTTGGCATGCTCTACTAAAAAGAAATAAATCTGGAGTTAATGCTGAATCTATATTTAATGTCCTTCATTTTGCTTATGTAGTCTGGAGAAGAGTGATTTTATGTACTTTGTGTGGTGGTGTTGAGATCACTTATCACAGAGGCCAGTGTTAAAAGATGGTGTCTTGCATTGAGTTTTTCCTCGCATTAGTGAAAATGAAGGGCTGATAATCCTATCTAAAGCTTACCTTTCCACTGCTAGGAAGAATTTAGTGTTTAAAATGCACAAAATGTGTTGTTTGTTCTCTACCAAGTTCAGCTCTGATCTCTGTTTTAAGGTGTCGCTCAAGGTATCAGTAGAAAGTCTTGTTTAAATAAAATCTTAGTGGAAGACATGGGTTCAAATTCCTTTTTTTTTTTAGAGTTTGAAACATGCTTTTCTTTTTTTCTCGTAACTTGTTAAGCCAGCAAAAAGGATACCAGTATTTTGTTAGGGGACTAACAAGGGTATCCTCAATTTTTGTTGTTCCTCTTAGGCCTCATTCAGTCCACAATGTCTATTCAGCACAAAATACAGGAAGTTTATTCAAAAGTAGCACCAGAATCTAAGTGACTCTCTATTCCCTTATGTCTTTGGTTCTACTGAGTGGAACTACAGAGTATGGTGGCACCATGACTGCCATTATTACCATTGAAAAAGTATGGCCTGCTCATTTCCTTAAAAGAAAGTTTCCATGAATCTGATTTGAGGAGAGGATTCTGAATTGTGTGTCCTGGGCATGAGGAAATGGTAGTTTAAAATGAATTTTTGGGAGATTTAAGGCAAATTCTTTGTAGTATTATCCCCAGTTATCTGGGGCTTTAGGATGCCCCTCACTAAGCGTGCTGACTTTTTGAAGCATGTAAGTCTTCCCAAGAACCTTACTGTAAGGAAAACCTTTGTTGGAGCTCAGACCTCCAAATTCCAAACTAAGGAAAGGGAATTGAAATCTTACCGTAGTCCGACTCTGCATGCTTCTTTGACCCAAATGCGTACATTTCTATAAAAATAAATGAGTATGTGGTGTGTTTAAAGACAGTATTTTCTCAAATAACCAGTATTTCCATGGAAAAGCCATTCCAGGATTAGCTGAGTCAGCCAGGAACCTTCAGCCTGGGAGGAAAAAAAGGACACATTATGACGCTATGGTACTGAAGACTCATAAGTGGCAAGGAAAGATGATAGGGACTGAGTATTTATGGTCTTTTCTAGCAAAAGGAACAGCAGGCTTACAATAAAGGTGGAAGGAGTCATGCTCAAAACAGAAGAGGTGACTCTTCATGCAGTAGGTAATCAACCTTTGAAACTTTTTGCAGAAGGATGTTGTAGATAAACATTTTCATAGACTTGGGGAGACTGGACAAGCATATGAAAGAGAAATCCAATGATGGTGGTGGTGAGGGGAGTGTCAATAAGTATGCAAATTCATATCCACTTCAGGAATTACCCTGAGCTGAAAACAGTTAGACGTTGGGAATGTATTAGGGGAGAATCTTCCCTTGTTCTTACTCCTCCTTCAACATTTACTACAATCACTTCTGAAGCAGAATGTGAGGCTGGGTAAACCTTTAGTTTGGTGTAGTATGACTGTTTTCATCTTCACTCTTTTGGGGTATTTTAATACTGAAAAACTGAGAGGTAGATTTTCAGAGGTGCAGATCATAGAATCAGTTGGAATTTGGAGTGAAGCACTGGTCATCAATGTCTGGAATGTCAAGACCTAAGTATTTCAGTTTGAAAATGTTGGCTGAGTGCCTGTAATTGCCTCAAGTGAATGCACATATTTAAATAATTAAGGGTAGAGTCAGGATTCAGATCAAGTTGATAGCCAGCAAGGAAATTGTCTTTTTTCTCTATCTGAACCTCATTGGTTTTGTAAATGTAATAATAAAATGTGAACACAATGTATACTTAACATTAGCCGCATTTCCTCCAAAGTTTTAAAAAAGGCAGGAGCTATGCCCTTTTCTAAAATTGTCCAGTACCTAAATTCTGATTGAATGTGGCAAGGTTTATCTTCAGCTAAAGGAATGTTTTAGCATTGGGAATAGATGCGTATAGGTCAGAGTGACATACTTTATGATTTTGGAAGAGGATACTTAGAAGAAGAAAAAATACTGTTTTGACCAAATTTGACCAAATCCTTGGCTGCATGGTGGACATCCACAGGGTAAATTGTTTCACTGAAACAATTTGTTATAAGTTTGTGTGTATGTCATCTACAATTTTGACATCTTATCATAAAAATCATAAAAACACCTTAAAAAGAGAAAACATCACACAGTAATAGCCAAAGGCAGGAATGGCAAACACTGCTTACTGAAAGGGATAAGGCTTCTCAGATGACTGCTATTAAGTGGTTTATAGTCCTCAGTTCTACAAGGAGATGCTGTGAAGCTCAAGTACTTGATGAAAACAGATGTGAATGTATCATTCAAAGTGTAAGAAATGCAGCTTTTTGGATGTGTTGAAATACGTGTTTCAGGTCATTGTATTAGTCTTCCGAAATACTCTTGGCATGGAATTTTTGAGAAATAGCTGAGTTTACTTAATAGTGCTAAGAAATATAAAACCTGAGTCACAGAGGTATATCCTGGCAGTAACTCAGCTCATATAAATGGCATTGTACCAGTGTAAAACATATGTGAGAATAGAATCATGCTCTTGATATGCACTGCATGCTCAAACTAAAGAGTGAGAGGAGAGGAACACATTTATATTACCAAAGGGCAGAATACTCTGTAAAAATGTGGGGTATTACTGTAAAGAACCTCAGGTGGCTGTCATTGAGAGACACATTCTGACTACACTATCCAAAATATGAGAGAGTGCAAGAAAGAGACTTCCCAAATTGTCAGGCACAAGAAAAGAGTATTAGCAGGTGGATTTTTTGTTGGTTTTGTTTTTGTTTTTTTTTTTTAAGATGAAACCGATATTTGGGTGGGTGAGAAGAATGAAATGAAAGAGATGAGTTAGTTTATATAGCTGTCTACCATTGGATCAAAAATGGGTAATAAATAAAGGGAATTAACCCCAACAGAGTACATAGAAGCTATACTAAATGTATTGTATCTACTGCTAAAGAGCCATAGGGTTTTCTTTTTCATAAATACTGGCAATGTTCCTGGTTTTCCCCTGCCAATAATGTCTGGTCACACTGAAATATTTTTTCCCTCTACTTCTTCTTTCCTTCCTCTCTCCCTCTCTTCTCTCACCACATCTGCCCCCTTCCTTCCTTCTTTCCCTCTTTCTCTCTTTTCCTTCCTTCCTATCTGTACACTTGAATCTGTTATTTCACTGTTGTTAACTAGTGAATCCTAGACTTTTTGTTGAAGTGGTATTACTGAAAATTACTGGTGAATGATTTATTGGTATTATGAAAACTCCTGTTCTCTATGAATATTGCTGGACAGTAAATTTAAGTAGTGTCACTGAAGTCAGCAGATCTGTGCTGAATTAATCAGAATGGAATCTGGCCGTAAGAGTCATAAATGATAAAGTTGTTTGCAGGCTTGCAACAGATCCTGAATGGATGGCTCAGTATAAGTTCCTTCAGACTGGCCTAACTGGACATTGCCTTTATTTTAGAGGGTGTCACCCTCACACAGAGTGACTCAGCTTCAAAATTTATTTGGTCTTGGTTTCTCTGATGTGTTAGCTAATCAGGGTAAAATTCAATATTTGATTCCACATGAAATTACGAGTTTTCAGTGTATCAATACCAGAATGATTATCTGATCTCCCATCAGTTTAGCATAATATCAGATATTCCAGTTGTACCTGTATGAGAACTTGGCTTCTTTCACTGGCAACTGCACCTTATTTATTGATTCAGCTGCCTGCATGCACACACATGATTTCCTAATATATGTGTGTCTACAAGGAGAGTATAAGATGTTTGAATCTGCCTAAAATTTTTTTAGCTCTTACAAATTCATATTTTAGCCACTCATCATGGATACATGGGTGTTTGTGCTAATTAAAGTAAACATTCATATATATATATATATATATATATGTTTATATATATATATATATATAAACACATATAGTACCTGTACATGGTATATAGATACATGTAGGCAAGGAAGATCATTCTTTGCTTTCTGTGCCAGGAAGAAATTGGGTTATGAATAGCTTTATCTTATAAGAGCATGAGATCAAAGGCTATACACTGATATCAAAAGTAGGAGGCCTATACATGTATTTAACTCATCCATTAAAAAAAAAAAAGGTATTTTATATGTTATTCTTCACAAACTTTTTGTTTATTAGTATTAGATTTTAGTCTGTGCTTTATTTTTGTGCATCTTACAAGGCTTTTAAAAGTAAGTAGGTCACCATGCAAAAAGGAAGTCATCAAATGTAAATCATTTCAAACACATCATGCTGTATGTTCAAAAGTGACACAGGGCTGAAAAAAATCAGTAGCCTGTTTTCAGTAAAATGCTTATATATGATCATATTTCTATTTTATACCTCTTTTAAACATGTGAGAGAAAGTGACTGAAAAATAATTCATGACAACACTATTAAAATATGATATTTAAGTATACTGACAAGAAGCTGTTCTAATCTCATCTCTTCCTTTCTTTTATATGCCTCCACTAGCTTCTTCTCTTTTGGTATATTCAATACAGTCCTTTCATCCCATTTAGAGAACTTTGCCTATCTTTTTCCTTATATAGTTATTGCACTCATTTTTCTCTCTGAACCATGTATTTCTGTTGCTCAGTATTTCTTCTCATGCTTCTCTTGCTCCACTTTTACTGTTTTTTCATAAGCTTCTATATTATTGGAATATTTTCCATATTCTAATTTTTACTCTATTAATAGCTCTTTGAATACTATCCTCACAGTATTGTTTCAGTTTTGTGGAAATACAGACAAGAAATGAAGGATATTGCTTATTTAAACAGCAACTTTCTGAACTTACCTGACGACATGACAGTTCCTTCCTTGATTGCTCCTACAAGGTGGAGATGTTTCTCAGTCCCCTTCTCCCCACCATTCCTCAGAAAACTGGCCCATCAATGGGATATGGGTTGGAATTAATCTGTCCAGTCTTGGACAGACTGCTAAATGTAGAGATGGAAGAAGTTTTAAATGTAGATGTCTATATCTGGGCTGCTTAGTCTCCTGGTATGGTCAACAAATAGAAACAGGTGCTTCTATAATATATTTAATTTAATCTTCTGTAGATTTCTGAAGTAAGTTAGATGACTCACATGCTGATAATTGCCCTTTTCCCTGTTCCGATGTAAATGTCTGAAGTTATGTGAGCTGAACCTTATTTCTGCTGTATCCTACAGTGGATAGTGGGATGGTAGAGGTAATTCCCTGTTTGATTCCCCAGTTTCTTTGAGTAACCCATACCCTAAGTCTGTTTCTTTCTCTAATTTGAATGGAAGTCAGACATTTTATAAAATTTCTCTGCTGGAGACCTGCCATTTGTAACAGGATGTACTTAAACTGTGCCTTTGAACCTGTCCAGGAGGGTCTCTGACCTGACACAGGATCCCGTCCTGTCAGACTGGGAGAGAGGAAAAATCCTTCAAAGTTCTTGTAAGCAATGAGAAAAATGTTAACATCTGTCTTTATATTTGGTCCTTTTAGCAGCACAGTTTCCCTCACCCTGTTTCTATTTTCTCTTTCCACTTTGTACCTCTTGGTGTTTCCAGTGGTCCCACACCAAGGTAGGGCATCACCGCAGCAGGGGGGTCACTGTTCCATGCCCTCCTGTAAGCTGCTGTCTGAGTGTCCAAGGGCAGGCTGCATGCTCTGACTCCTTCCCCCCGGGAGTACGGATGCAGGCAGGGGGATGCATGCTGGCTTCATACCTGGCAGAAGCCAGTGGGGTGCTGAGGCTCAGGTAGGATCTCTGTGTTGCCACAGTGCTTGCAGCCCCATTCCTCCAGCAAGCAATGGTACATGGCTGAGAACCACCACCCAATCCCTCTAAGTAGCTGGTGTCACCCACAGGCTCGGCATGGTATAGGCAAGCCCAGCCTGTGCTCTGGGATCCTCCATGCCTGGATACAATCTGCCACTTGAGCCCTGCCCATTAATTATCAAAAAATCCTAAGTATGGATGACTGACAATTGATCACCTTCTTGGGAAGGGGAGTTGTTATGATTTAAGGTGAGCCTTTACAAACATTCCCGAATTCAGAAAGTACATGGCATACCTCAAGTCAGGAAACCACATACCAGCTCATAGGAAGCCTTCTGGTATCTACCCTCCCAACTGTTGCTGCTGTGGAAGCACTTGCAGGAGTTAATGTCTTTTTATTCTCTCCTGGTCCAGAGAAAACCTTGATGAAATTCTGGGTTCACTCTCTTCTCTCTACTTGTCCTCATTAATGCAGTGCTCTTCTGTCTTTCTCTCCTTTCCTGAGTTGCTGTCTTCGAACATGTCTTGACAAGTTTCTTTTAAGCTATGAACCCTTCAGGGCCAGGGACATGTCTTGTTAAAATTGAAGAAGTGCTGTAGAAGTGATTTTTACCATGCTAGAATAAAATTTAAAAATATTCATGAGATACAATAAAACTCTTCACTCACATACATGGCCACAGTTGGAAATGCCCAGCTGAGAGCACAACAGACTGATACTTGCAGAGTAAGCTGCACTGGCTGCAAAGGTCTGTCCCACTAACTACACATTTTATAATTAGTAATAATCTTCATACTTTAAATATAACTGATAGAAAGGAGGAACTCCTCCATAAATTCATTTTTCAGTAGTTTAAAGGTTTAGTTTGTGATGTAGTGATGAATAGTGGTCTGAATGGTTTATTAATTAACTCTATATGTTATGATTCTGAATTTACACATTTTTCTTCAATCTGATCTTTATTATGCAAAACTTTTGAGCAATTAGCTTTAACAGAGAAACTGCTATTAAGCACTTAGAAATAAGTATGTGGGTGGCGTGTCTTGTGAGGTACCAACTACCATTAATTATGAGGCTGAACTTTTGCACTAAAGTCCTACTACCTCTGTGGTTTTAATATAGAATCCACATCTCTTATGAAAACATATTTTTGGAAATGTTCATATAGATTTTTCTTCCTGTTGTATTTTTGGACACAAGATGTTAATTAGAAAACTATAAAATCCTACTTGTTGCAAAGAACGTTGTTTAGAGGCAAGTTTAGTATGTAAGAAATCTCAACGTTTTTTATAGGCTCAAAATGAAAATAATTTTAAAGCTCGGTTGAGAATCACATGCGTTTATTTACAATAGAATAGCTAATACTTCTATTATTAGACCATTTAATAAATCAGATGAGGGATAAGTCACTCATGCAGTTTGTTGATTTTAAATAATGTCATAGCATGCTCCAGTACACTTCAATTTTTTGTGAAGTATTTATTTTTGCCATACTACATTTTCATATACTTGCTTTGTCATATTAAAGAAAAACATTTCTCCCATTCTGATCTGGACTTACTGTTTGATGAGGTAAAACAGTTACTCACTTGCTTTTTATTCCAGCTGGTTGGTAGTAAGGTAAATGTAAACGTAAAACGTGAGAGTTTGGAATAAAGAGGTGGCTGTGGAACAATACACTGTTTCTATCTTTCCAGGCAAATGGGATGAAGGAATAAGTGAACAGGGAAAGGGATATGATTGCCTGGAATGGGAATTGGGAAGAGGTAGTTCAAAAGTATTTCACCTAAGTAGGACTATCAGATCTTTTTTTTTCCAAAAGTATTTTGTAGTTGAGAAGAGAACATTACACATTCAGCCTATGCCACAAAATTAGCAGTTATTGTACTTCACTGGTTGATTTGACAGCTGCTGCTTGACTAAGCCATAGCAGTGGACAAATAAATTCGTGGCCATTGGATTCATGGAGTTCCTGTCCTGAAAGACTTACAAGGCATAGATGTCTTTAGTCAGAAATAGAAACACTTTAGTGTATTTTCTAGTAGCAGTTTATAAAGCACCAATGAAGACACAAATATTTTTAAAGGATTGAGTATACTTATGTACAACTGAAGTACCTGGAAAGCACTGGATTAGCAGTCTTGGCAACTACTTAATATCCAGGCATTTCGCCCTACCCTGATCACACCAATGTTTAGTCTTTTAAGTGTTCCCTGCAGCTGCAGATGCGTTGTGTACCTCTCTTTAGCATTTTAACATGGAGTGTCAAAGATAAAGGTGTAGGGCCTATGCACAAATAAAAGAGGAGCTTGTGGAAAACTGTGCAACAGCAGAATTGTGGCTACTGGCCACTGTACTGTAGGACTCCTCTTTCCCTTCCCACTTAACAAATCAACTAGGCCATCTTCCAGGACAACAGCTAGATTCCTGTTCCAGACTTTTCCACCCTGAATATTTCCATTGTTCACGTTTCTATAGCAGGGAGGAAGTGTCTTCCAAGTAAGATGACTCTAAGAAATGGGAATTGGTAAGAATTGTCTTTAAACTCAAGAGTATCACTGTTAGTCTGCAACCACCTATATTCACTAGCTCAGCAGGTAACAGATGGCTGTGGATTGCATTCTGCCTCAGGTACACACCTGAGAGGCACACTTTTGCAGATTTGTCTTGGACCAATGTTGAAGTGAACTCCTGACAGGCCCAGTCCTGTGGTGGGTGAGGAGCTAAGCCACAGGATGTGCTGTAAGGTAAAATCCAGGAACGCAGAAAAAGAACTTTATGCACAAAGGAAGGGCTTTTTTTATTTGTTTGGTTTTTTGACTTTCCTTAAATAAAGTAGGTTGCCCTGTGCCATTTTCTCAATGATTAGTCATGTAAAAACCTGAGTGAAAAAATCTTGTCTTGATTTGCAGAGTTACCTGGAGGAGCAGATTGGGTTATGACATTCTTCAGTTGATTCTCTCTAAGCTTAGGGCCATGTACTATTGCTACAAATTAATTCAAAGGGCTGCTAGAAATCTGTCCCTTGATGATGCTGGCTGTATTCCAGTCTTCATCTTCCCTGCTGACTCAGCAGCCAGCATTCACTTTAAACCCAAAGCTGGATGGGTCAGTAGAGTCCTTCTCTGCATGATGCCTTGAGTAGCTGCTGTGAAGAAGCACAGGGCCCTGAGGGGCTGGACACTGGGTCCAGGCAGCCTTTGTCTGTCGGTTCAGACTTGTTCTTTGGCCGTGAGATCCATGAGTGAAAACAGCAAAGGTATTTATCCTGTGCTATATTTCAAATCCCATGAGAAAAAAAATATACATGGTACCGTCTCCTAAACTGACACCATGAAGGAAAGCCTTAATTCCATTTTTTTGTTTCCTGCATGTCTAGAAACACATGCACAATCACACACTTCATTCACATGTCCCCAGAGGACTTCTTCCTCATCATTCTTTCCTCTGCAGGGTCTGTGCTATGTCTCTGGGTGTTTGTAGATTGAGCAGCTTCCTAGTCTTTGTTCAGAGGAGATAGGAAAGGGAACCACAGGACATACTGGTGTGTCCTCGTTATGCAAGATTGGAGAGTGGAGGCTGAGCTGCTCTGTTCAAGAGTTCAGGTGAGATGAATCTGCAGTCTGTAGATATGAGCACATCTTCAGTTTCAGACACCACCACCAACAGGCTTTTAGAAAGCAGTGGGAAGATGCAGGCAAAAGTCACCAGCCCAGGTTTCTTCCCCTGTTGACAAATTGCTTCAGAGATGCTGGTACAAAATTAAATAGTGCCTCCCATGCAGAAATACAGGGTGGATCAGTCAGGTATATCCCAGAACAGTTTGGGGTTTTTTTTTGTCTGAAGGTGGCCCATTTGTTATGCTCTGTGGATGTGCCTGGGAAATGCTGGTGTGAGCATGAAGGCCTGAAGAGAATGGACACACCTTATGGGATTGATTTTTGGGAGTATCTTAAAGCATGCTATAGATGTTGTCGCAGACAACCCAGGTGATGTACTAGTCTATGTGAAAAAGCTTATCAGGGATTTTACAGGGACAGGGAGAATACACAATGGGCAGGTTGCCTGAGTAATGAATGTATGCACACACTTTCTCTGATAGAACTGCATTTAGTTTGAATTAAGAGTTCTTTTTCCTTATTTTTTCAGATTTTGGTATATCTCTACCCACTGTCAACAAGAGTGTCACTTTGTGCTCTGTTGTATTTTTGTGTGTATGGTCATCTCTTTCATAGTAATGAGGGATGGGAAGGGAAAGCAATTCCCTAAGATTTGATTTCATAAGTGAGGGAACTTCCAGGCACTGTGAATGAAGCAAACTGCATGATTTTACTCCCCCGGCCCCCCCCATTTTTTATTGTAACCACTTATTTTTAAATATTTTCCTCTTTTTTCTTTTTTACTCTTCACTCATGTAATATGTTTATTATACCACACTGAATAATCATATCTTTTTCAACTATAGATTTTAAGTGTTTCAAAAGATGTCACAGTAACTATTCTATAGACACAAAGATGTGAAATTGCTTTGCCAAAGAGAGAACAACAATAAAAATGATAACAGAACCTTTTCATTCCTCTGTCCTTCAGCTGCAATCTGTGGTGCTTTTAGTGCAGAACGATGACACTGGATGCAAAAAAGCTGGGATGTGTTCACAGAAGACATTTAGGAAAATTAAAATCTTCCATAATATAAAGGAAATTAATGCCTTGACCTCTTTAGACATTTATGCACAAGTTTAATTTTATTCATAGGAGTAATTTCTCAGAACTCAATAGGATTACTCATTTGGTACATAAAGTAAAACAGATTTAAGTGCCTTTGGGATCCCAACTTAATGTGGATAACATCGACGTTATTCGCGTTGTTTTCTGTTTTCTTTGAGCCCATACTCTAGACATTTTATTGTAAACTTTTTTGGGTTTGTTATTGGCTGTCCTTCAGAAAGAACTGTTACAAGGGGACAACTAGTCCTTGTCTTCTGTACTAAGTAAATGAAATTTGGTCCAAAACAGAGGAAAAAAAGAGAGAGATGAAACAACATGCACTATGAAAATCCATAAATATGGGATAGTTACAAACAAGACGTCAAAGCCTTTACCAGCTTCCATATAAAGAATGTCTTAAAGTACATAAATCCTCAGTCTTTTTACAGAGCTCTAGTTCATGTCTTTTTGCTAATTTGTCTATTTTTACTATTTCAATATATTTTGCAAGCCATTTTTCAATGGAAAAATTGGTATAACTAAATTTACCTTTGAAAAGATTAGATGTAAGTGGTTTAAAATGGGTAGTTTTAAGGGAACACCATCTGGTACATGGTTATTAAAAAAGCCCACAAAAATATTACATGACAACATTCATATGCAATTAAATTAACATAAACCCCTAAATTAACAGGTCCATTCAAACTGCTGATTATGATTAATTTTGTAAATAAGTTTGCCATAATTTTGAATCTCTGTTATGACCCCTGGTGAGTTGTAGAAAGGATTTTTGTAGGACACACACTATAGCAGTATTTGAGGGGATTAGTAGTACTTGAAAGGATAAGAACTGATAGAAGTCACCCAGCATTTTGTCTATCAGGTTACCTTAGTAATAAACATCTATAATAATGAAAGACTTGCAAAACTAGGTTTTTGAGGAGGTTGGCTGGGATTTTTATAAGCTCACTTTTTATGAGTGACTTAAAAGCACACTGAAAGTTATGGCAGGTATGGAATTACTATGTATTAATGTATTAATCTAAAATACTGATGAAAATCTACTAAACATTGCATTTTTGGGTGACACTTCATATTTATTTTGCATTTTTTTATAAAGTTGCCTTGGTCACTAATATCTCTTTGCTTTGTATGTATGGCAAGTTATGAACAGTCCCTGTAGTATTATACTGATTAACTTAATAGGAAGCTATGTGCAAAATAAGCAAAAATAAATAAATAACTAAACAAAGTACACAATCCATCCCTGTCAGCATTCCCAAGACACAAGTGAAGGACAATATTGCAATTTCTTGGTGTCAGCAATTCTGGTTTTGACAAGGTGCAAACTTTGGTTTGACAGAGATAGTCTTCAAAGAGATAAAACAGTTAGTAAATATCTTTATTTGTTTTGAATTCTAGGAGGCAAAGGTCAGTTATTACAAACTACTTAGGGAGATAAGCTGACAGGAAGATAAAGGGAGAACACTCCAGGAGCCGAAACATGGAAGCCTTTGTACATTCTGAGAACAGCACACTCTGGTAGAGACGAAAGGTGTGTGCAATGAGAAAGGGGCCTGCTGAGGCAATGTTAGGTAAACTTAAAATTTTTTTCTTCCTGCATGCCAGCATAACCCACTGTGGCAACACAAACAATGTTCAGTGAGTCAGCATTTGGGAATGTCCTTCATATATAAATATTGGTGCAATGCTGTATATCTAAAACCCCGATAAATGGCTGTTAATAATTCCAGGACAACTTTTAATAAACAAGTAAATATTTGATGTGTTCAGAAAACATGACAATGGCACCAAGAGAATAAATAGTGCTAGCAATTAGGTGAACAAAGGGTGGGAATCCCCTGGCTGACTGCGGGTGTCTGGTGTTAGTTGCCCACATTCATTCTTTCGCCCTATCTCCCTTAGATACCAATCCTAGCACGTCCCTTCTCTGGGCATCTGTCTTTGTCCATTGCCCATAGTGGCAGTCCAGTCAACTAGCTTGGATGAGATGCTGATGTTTTAGGTGGCTGAAATGAGGTAAGTCATGCCTAAAGTTTGTCAGCTCTCCTTCCACAGGTTTCTCCGCTCTGGTTTTGTATCTATCCACATATAATGTCTCAATATAACCTACAGACTTCATCCCATGTGCATGCGTGAGTGTTTATTAAGATACATGCAAGCACATTTGTCTGTCAGTTTTTTAAGGATGTGATTTGGTCTTTAAAAAGCAACTCATACATGGTATATGTCATCTGGATATATGAGAAGTTGAAAAGTAAGGCATCACCTCAGTCCTTTTCCAAACTATTTCAGAATTCTGTCAGCAAATGGTTTAGCATTTCCCCAAATAGCAGCCTTCTCTCTGTTGGATCCATGGTTAACAGCTCCTCACTACCAAAATAAGAATCTGTAGCCTATCCCCAAACTGTTTCAACCCTTGAGATCAACACAGAAATAGTTTGCTGGATCTTTAATTAGCTGAGACTGTGTTAAACACTGTCTTTTCCCCACAGCCTAACTCACAGGCAAAAATATACAGCTCTAAATTAAATATACAGGTAAAATACACCGGTAAAAAATATTTACATCTCACAGAGAAAAGTAAAATTCTTTTCCTTGCTCTTATTTTAACTGTGATAGAGTGAAGACAGGGCTATGGTTACCTAACCACTTTTGAGGAGGTGAGCACTATTCTTAGTGTCATGATGGCTGCATTGTCATTATGATTACACAAAGCTTTAAGAGCAGGAGGAGTGAGGCCTCCTACTTACCACCTTGCTGACATTGTTTACACAATTAAGATGAGCAATACCTTCACTAAGACTGCATAGCCCATCCTCTGTAATTTAGGCTCATAAATCAAAAAAGGAATAGTGCTATTGTATAGTTGCCTGCTCGGTACAAAAAACCAAACCAAACCAAAACAAAAAAACCCAGTATGCTCAGACCCATAATTTGTTTTGGGTATTTTTATAGCAATTTTGACTTGGTTTGATCAAATTGTGCATTATCTTCCAGAGTTGAAGTTAAAAAGAAAAGGCAGGTATGGCTTCAAACTCAGCAAGATTTGGCTACCAATGAAGTCAGAAGGAGCTGAGAGCCAAGACACCTGCTTTCATGTACGTAAAATGATGTCTAAGAGGGAGGCATTGGGTTTATCGGTGCTGAAGTCACTGGTAGCTGGAGGCCGTGAATTTCTTACTCCTACAGCAACTACACACTTGCTCCTGTAAGAGGGCAAGCTTCTAGGTCCAGGCTCCTGTCAAGTTCTAAGCTCCACAGGAACTTCCAGAGGCAATGTGTTTTCTCGCTTTTGTAGGATTAATATTTCTTTCTCTTTGGTGAAAGCATGTTGAGAAATCCTGAACTGAATATTGTTCCAGGTGAAGAGAAAAAAGACTATGATTAAAAAAAAAAAAATAATATAAGAAATGATACATAACACATGCTGTATTTCAGGTTTCATTGATTTGACAGTGAGTTCACAAAATATCCTACTTTTTGAAATGTGTGATTTCTGGAAAAATCAAATTCAGTTAATCCTTCCCACTCCATCACCTTCCTATCCCCATCTCTGCACTGCCTGGGGTTCTTCTTTGTGTGTGTGGTGTTAGAGCTCTGACTTTAGGCTAAGACTGTGACAGTCCCTCCTCTCAGCAACTCACCTCTAATGAGGTCTCTTCCAGTTTCTTGGACGTGGCCTTGGTGCTTGAGCAGCTCATCTGATGTTGTCCAGTGTTCACTGCCCAAAAGCTAATTGGACTTTTACACAGAAGTGCAGAAGTTAAAACAAATAGTAGAACTGCAAAATTATAGCATCCTTTTATTTCTATATGGTGTCTTAGATTTACTGAAAGGTTAGGTGATTTGCTGTGTTACATTACCATTAACTAGTTTTTGGCAGTGAGGTTTTAATATTGTATGAATCGTATTTCCAGTAGACTGGAGGGTTCCTTAAGGAAGCTATGTCTCATATTTAAGATGCTAGGACCAACAGATTTAAGTCTTTGATGTCATTTCAGACTCTTGTGCTTTTAAAACTGAATACATTGAATACAATTCAACTATTATGTGTGATCTTTTAGCATAAGCCTTTGAAAAACACCTTTCTTTAGGTAAACCTGATGCATGAGCTGTTAACTTTGATAAAATAAACAAGTGGATCTGGTATGCTTTACAAAATATTGGCCAGTGTCTGATTTATTGCATGACATACTTTAGGACACACTAAGACCTGCTGGCTGCCCAAGGGAGGTGACATTGTACTCACTAATATGTTTGAAAGAGCTTTGTTTTTTCAACTAACTGTAATGATTCAGATCAATATTTAGCAAGGTTTGCTTATTTACAGCCATCTGAGGGCTAATCTTAAATACTTTTTTGTTGTTGCTTGAGTTGTAAATGTTCATTATTCTCAAATTCCAAACAATACATTTAAAACCATATTTTGTGGCCCTAATTACTACCTTAACTGTATAAATTAATAATAACTTTTTAAGATCCTAAAAAATTCAGTTGAACTACCATGACCTCTTCAAAATTCATCACATTACCTGCCAGTAAATACCATGTAGTCTTACATATGGGGTTGCTCAAAAGTGAGAAGGCTTACATGTTCCCTGGGGGGGGGAAAAAATAAAAAGAAACCCAGTCCCAGTATAGCCAGATGTTTATGCTCAGATCTGCAGCAAGACCAACACATAATAAATGTCAATACAGCTTCAGCTGTCAAGATTTCACATTATGGAACCTGTTGGTAGTTAATCCAAATACCTGAAAGCTTACCACCCTTGAGAGACCCTTGTTGTAGAACACCTTCTTCCAAGGTTGCAAGCCTGGAGACTGGCAAATACTCTCCTAGACTGTAATGCTTTTGTGCAACAGAGTCTTTTTTTTAAACCACTAATAATTAATTTTTAAGTTTAAGAATTATGAACTTTATGCATCATATGCATACCTGAGTGTGTGCAGACACTATTGAAATGTGATGTGGAATCTTTTCTAGGTTAGGAAAATAGTATTTATTTTCTGTTACATTTAATATTTTATTTTAAAACTGTCATCAGTGATTTTGTGTGAATGTGTGGTGTTTATGTCTTTAAGAAAATATGTTAGAGATTCAGCTTCAAGTTTATGCACACTTGAATGTCCTTGGTCAAAAATAAATGTAGTGACTATGACACAAAAGTGTATTGTGAAACAGAAGTCCTCAAGAGTGGTGTGAAAATGATTTCTATACTACTTGAACCAATTGTACTAATCCTAAGATGTCCCGTAATTCACTGCAGAGAGGTTTTTCTCTTCCCTGGTCAATAGAAAACAAGCAGTGCCAAGGACAGCAGCTTTCAGTGCATCTCAGGAAAATCACTTAAGTTAAAATTGAACTACTGATAAATACATTTGGGGAAAACAAATTTCATTATTCCAGAGGAGAAAATGGTGTAAAAAGTTTATTGGTATAACATTGTGAAACTGTATTTTCTATTTTAGTTGGGAGTTTAGCAAAATGTAAATTTTCTTTTTTTCTAGAACACAGCATAGTATAATTATTTTGAATTTTCTCTGTGAATCCCAGCCCCACCCCCCCATCCCAGTTTCATCTTTTTTCATCTGAAGTTTTTGCTTTTGGAAAAAAGTCACAGTTCTTCATTCCAGTTTCAATATTTTTGAAATGTAATTGAAACAAATGGAAACTTTTGCGAAAATAATAATTAAAAAATATTGCAATATCATCACAATAATGGGGTTTTCCACTTTTTGTATACTTTATGATGAAAACTGATGTTTCTATGTACTATTTTACTTTGAGTTGACTGATATTGTATATGACAGAGGAAATACTCTGAAAGTTCCTTGTCAGCTTTACTGATGGGTCTGATTCTGATGTCAATTATTCTTATTTACACTTTCTAGCTCTGCCAGTTTTAGTGATGATCATCTTGATTTACAAAAGTAGAAGTGAAATTAGGTCATTTTTTTAGCCAGTAAGGACAAATTTGAGGTATTTTAAACTGTAAAAAGGTAAAGAAAGATATAACTCTACGAGCTGAATATAAACAGCCTCATGTTATGAATGTGCAGTTATCCAGAATGTGCTTAACTTCATGCTAGTATTCTTGACTTATTTCTTCTGCAAGCAGAGTTTGAAAATAACAATAAAGTAGAAACAGAGTTTACAAATCTACAAAATGTAATGGTATTTTTAATTTGGAAAATATCAGTTAGAGTGTTTTGTAGTGGGTCACTTAAGTTAGAAGTATAAATAAATATATGGATAGCCAGTTTAGGGGGAAAAAATATCTATCCAAAATATTCAATGGATAATTCTTATTAACATTTGAAGAAAATTATCTAAAGAAATCATCAACCAGTATAGGGGGAAAAAAAAAACCCAACACCCATGAAAAACAAAGCAAAAACCACAATTCATGATGGTAACATGCAGTTTTATGAATTCCTCCACTAAATTTTCAAAATATTATCGTAAATCAGAATCTTCCTTGAATTTCCATGTAGAAGGAACTCTGTTACACTAATTCACAAAACATTAGGGACAAGAAAAGAAGACAGACAAAAACAGTTGATCCTTTACCCCTCAATACTGTAATCATAACTTGAGGGCTGCTCCTCTCCTCTCACTCTCCTCTCCTCTCCTCTCCTCTCCTCTCCTCTCCTCTCCTCTCCTCTCCTCTCCTCTCCTCTCCTCTCCTCACCTCTCCCTCCTCTCCTCTCCTCTCCTCTCTCTCCTCTCCTCTCCTCTCCCTCTCCTCTCCTCTCTCCTCTCCTCTCCTCTCCTCTCCTCTCCTCTCCTCTCCTCTCCTCTCCTCTCCTCTCCTCCTCCTCTCCTCTCCTCTCCTCTCCTCTCCTCTCCTCTCCTCTCCTCTCCTCTCTCCTCTCCTCCTCCTCTCTCTCCTCTCCTCTCCTCTCCTCTCCTCTCCTCTCCTCTCCTCTCCTCTCCTCTCCCTCTCCTCTCCTCTCCTTTCCTTTTCCTTTTCCTTTTCCTTTTCCTTTTCCTTTTCCTTTCCTTTTCCTTTTCCTTTTCCTTTTCCTTTTCCTTTTCCTTTTCCTTTTCCTTTTCTTTTTTCTTTTTTCTTTTTTCTTTTCTTTTTCATTAACATCTGTGCTTACAATGCTCTACATTAAAGTCTGTTTGAAGAAAAATTTGCTCGCTGATTTTTTAAAAAATATATGTATTGCTGAATTAAATAATCCTCTATCAGTTTGTAAGATTGATGTATGCTTTTCAAAGTCAACTGGTTGTCTTATTTTGTGTGACACAGGCTGGACTTTATAGACTCTTCATAATCCCTGATAGAATAGACCAGCATATGGCTATGATTAGTATTGTATCAGTGATAAACAATGCCAAAAGTGGACTACAGGGACAAAAAGGTATATCAATGTGTTTTTTATCAGGCATCTTAACACATAAAGCATTTGCCTTTATGTTTCATCCTAGTTTTTGAATTGTTACAATTGAGAGATAAGTAGTAATTCACCAGTACAGATTAGCAGCTCTGCCTGTTGTAGTCATTTTCATATACACACAATTTATACTATATTGCTCTCTTTTGGAAAACAAAGAAAGTATTATTGATTTTTAATGAATAATTTAAACTAAATTCCTTTAGAATCATTTATTATTCTGAGATTCTTAAACATTAATATGGCAAATATCCATGTTTTATCTGTTACAGATGAACAAATTACAATCATGAGTCAGTGTAATCCATTCATTGGTTTACAGATCCTGGAGCCCTTCAGGCAGCGTGACAAATCCACATAATTTCCCTGAGTGCTAGGTTGTGCATTTGTGTATCTGATTAAGTTGAAAGATGTGTTAAAAAGCGTATAAAAATCCTCACGTAGACAGATAGCTCCCTATGGCTGCATATCTCAGAAATCTCTGGAGCATTTTGTTATTCAAAGCAAAATTGGCAGTAATTTACACTCAATAAATTGGTTCCAGATCCGCCTGTTTCAGATGATATCACAAGGACAAGAATTTAAGTGAATTTCCCTTACTTTTTGTCAAAGTGTATTCCTTTTAAGAGATTTGCCATCACAAATGCAGATGATATGGAGATAAAGATTCTTCCTCATTCTCCAGAGCATGACATTCACATACAAGTTATGTTTTGCTCAAATCAAATCAAATCAAATCAAATCAAATCAAATCATCCTCTTTTCCAATTTTTTGAAAAAAGAGGATTCTGGGTTCATGGCAAAATCATGGCATGTATCATTCAAAATGTGTTAATAAATCCTCGACTTGGTTCAGACCAGAAAGTCTCTGTAGAGAGGTACAATAATTTACAATTTGTGACCAAAGAAAAAGTGAAAATTAAGTGTTAGGAGTCAGGCCTTGGCTATGAAGTGTGTGGTCTAAAGTCCTGTGCTGTTTTACAGCTCCACCAAATAATACTTGGTTACAAAATTTATTAATTTGGTCTAGCAGATTTTTAAAGGCAAATGTGAAGAAAGAGCTTGTCTGTCTACAAGTTGCAAATTCATGGAAAAAAGTGGCTTAAAAGAATAACATCAGAAATCATAAATTAATATGAAAGTGTGAAATCAAGAAAAAGAAAATTTAGACTGAAAGAAGAGAAATAGTTTTCTCATGGTGATATCAATTAAGTTTGAAAATTTAAAACAGAAACAAATTGAAACAAAAAAAGGAAATAATTTATAAGGTAGAACCCAGCACTGGCAAAAGGATAGTTTGAGTAATGTAAATGTTCTTTTATATTTCAAACTTTAATAGCTCTGTGGTTATGAATGGATGTAATTTTAGCAGAAAGGAGGGAAAATGTACTTTGTTTGGATGACAGTGGTACTTATGTGTGTGCACATGTATGGCTGAGAAAAAAATGCTGCTCTGAAGTTGCCCATATCTATACATTCTATTATTTGAAGGATAAATTACTTTCAGTGGAAATGCATTAAAGAGGTCCATAGCACCTATTGCTTGACTCCAGATCAAGTTGTAGTTTATGGATAAGATCAACAACATTTTGTAGCACTGGTACAAGTATACTTTGTGACCTGACATCAGTGAAGTATTGGAAATAACAAAAATCTCTCCTGCCACTATCCCTTTGTATAAAGTAAAGCTTCAGGTGGCTGATGTGGGTAGTGTCTTTATTATTTCTATTGGCTTTGTGCCATTTGAGGAAATTCTGGTTTTCACGATGCAAAGTGAGTTTAGCTTACCAAGATACCTACCTTTAACCTTTATTATTTGCTTTTTTTTGTTTGTTTGTTTGTTTCAGGAAAGCTTGAGAATATGCAAGAGCCAACTATATTCATAGATCTCAATACTTATGGACACTATTTCCTTAATCTAAGTGAATATAAATATACTTTGCATCATTTTCCTGGTTACTGGCAACAGTATGTTTGTAGAAGCTTTTTCTCTTACAAGTTGATAAGACTTACGGCTAAAGTGTAATAGTTTTGCCTCTTTTTTTTCACTTGAAAAGTATTAATTTACATGTATTTGTAATTTTGTTCATATCACAGCTTTGCAGCTAGACCTTTATTTGTTGAAATGTTGCTTTATGGTTCTCAGAATTACATCAATTCTATTAGACAGATCGGTGTGTAAGACCCCTTCATCTCAAACAAAATTGATCCTACCACTTCTTTATATGTATACATAGGTTATCCATTGCTGTCTGAAGATATCAGGTGGCGTTACAGTCCAAATGTAAAAACATTCTCCATTCTATATCTGTGTTCATGTAAAATATAAGAATAATGCCTATTTACATGTTACTATTTTAGTTTTCATTTCAGGATGTTTTCCAAAATCCATAAATTAGTATTTTCCTGGTCAAAAAGGCATTTAAATGCAGGTGTTTATTGCTTTTCTTACTTTAAATAAATTTAGGAAATAATAACATGCAAAACCAAGTTCTAAATCAAAACAGAATTAAAATAGCAGTGAAGCATTTGTTCCCTGAAATAAAATGGTAATAGATTTGTGCCCTTGTTGTTCTTAAGTACTCAACATTTTATATAGACTTACAAGGAAATAAAACCAAGTATTGGAACTTCTGAATAATGTAAAAGAAACAGCTCAAAAATAGCATGTGAATAGGGTCAGTTGCTGAAATTCTAGTGCATGATACCAGATTATTCTGTTGTACTACTAATTTATATGAATTCTTCTTGACACTTAGTAAGAAGAACTACTGTTTTTAATTTTACATATGAAATTATTGTTTCCCTATAGAAAAACTGCAGGCTGTCCTTAGACAGTGTAGTCAGTTGACAAGATTTTGGTAGCAGGGGGCCTGCAGGGGTGGCTTCTGTGAGCAGATGCTAGAAGCTTCCCCTTTGTCCAACAGAACCAGTGCCAGCCAGCTCCAAGATGGATCTGCCGCTGGTCAAACCCAAGCTCATCAACAACAGTGGCAGCACCTTTGTGATATTTAAGAAGGCAAAAAAACCTTCACCAGCCCGGGCAACTGTAGCTGAAGAAAGGGGTGAGAATATGTAACAGAAATAACTTTGCAGACACCAAGGTCAGTGAAGGATGAGGGGCGGGAGGTGCTTCAGGCAGCAGAGCAGATAACCACACGCAACCTGGGGAGGACCCCACACCAGAGCAGGTTGATGCCTGAAGGAGTCTGTGACCCTGTGGGAAGCCCACATCAGAGAGGGGTCCTGCCAGTACCTGTGACACCATGGAGAGAGAAACCCACACTGGAGCAGGTTTGCTGGCAGGACTTGTAAACCTGTGGAAGACCAATGCTGGAGAAGTCTGATCCTGAAGGACTGCACCCCATGGGAGGGACTCCATGCTGGAGCAGTGGAAGAGTGTGAGGAGGAAGGAGCGGCAGATACAATCCTCATTCCCCATACCCCTGTGCTTCTGGAGGGGAGAAGATAGAGAAAAATTGGGAGTGAAGTTAAGCCTGAGAAGGAGACGAGTGGGGGGAAGGTGGTTTTTTTACCATTTAGTTTTATTTCTCACTATCCTACTCTGATGTGATAATAAATCAAACTAATTTCCCTGAGTTGAGTCCATTTTGCCTGTGATGGTAATTGCTGAGTACTCTCCCTGTCCTTATCTCAGCACATGAACCTGTTGTCATATTTTTCTCCCCTGTCTAGTGGAGGAGGCAGAGTGATAGAGCGGCTTGGTGGGCACCTGGTGTCCAGCCAAGGTCAATCCACCACAGACACTTATTTGTGGGATCTTGTGGTATGGCCTTGCACTCAGCAGGAAAATAGCCATTTAATTAAACATCATCACATTGCCATTAGAACTAGGTGATTGCAGCTTCTTAGCTCTTGGCATCTTGAGAGCTTGTAGGAAATAATGTTGAATTCTGGTAACAACAACATAACAAAATTTACCATGAGTCCTTGTAGGAGGGAACATGGTTTTATTTTAAAACAAAAAATGCTTCATTCACTCTCATCCACACAGTCTCGTAACAAGCAGAGCATGTGTTTATCCAAGTAGTCTGTCCAGCATTCAGGATTAAGGAGCATGTACACAGGTGGGCTAGCCAAGATTCCTTGTGATGACACGGAGAACAAGGAGCACTGTCTACTGAGTTATTATCATGTCTCCTGGCTTCTTCCTAGATCATCAGCCATGATAGTTTTGGATGTCCTTTTTATATCCCTTAGGAGTGGACCTCAGTTAGGTTTTTCTTTTCTCTCAGTCCTGTCCAGCCTTTATGTGTCATTTGAATTCATTAATTTTCCTTTCTTTCTGTACCTTGGTGTCTTAAGGTGCTCATCCTGTTTAGGGTGTGGGCTGTCCTTAATTTTCTTGTCCTGAGTACACTGCATGTACCACTGCAAGTATCTTCTTGACCTATTAATCTAGCTGCCATAATCACTGTCTTTCTTACATCCCTCTTCTGCTGTTTCCACATCCAGACACTCCCATTGATTCTGCAACCTCATTTCTATTGCAGTTCTTTGTAGCCTAGGAGGACATTTTGGGAGACACTTTGAAGTTGCACTGTATAGCTCAGCTGAGTTTTTAAAGCTTTGCTGGGGTAACAGAGTTGACCACTCTTTAACAATGAAGGCCAAAATCTTGACCCTTTCATTAGAGGGTCCAGCTGAAGAAGGAGGTAACCATATAAGCAGTTTTAGTGCATTACTGCACAAAGCAGGAAAACTATTCATAGGCAAATATCCAGGATGTCAGCTGATTTTTTAAAAGAAACAGGATTTGCAGGATCATTGATTCCCTGGAAAGGATTTTGGTGTTTGGAAGTCCAGGACAAATGGGCACAAAAAGGATCCTTTTCTCTGACCCATTCATGTTATTATGTTCTTATGTGTCATGAAAATCAGGGTTTTTTTGAAAAGGACCTCACATTTGGTAACCTTGTGCCAAAGATATCCATATATCTTATCATCCAGAAGATTTTACCAAGTAGATCAAAAATATATGATGTGTTCTAAAACGTGCTGAAATTGAAAAAGAATTTCTAAAATGAGTCATATTAGTCAGATCTACCTGTGATGTGTTGCCTTGCAACACACACTTTTGACCAAATGCTATTAATAATGGTCTGCAGGATAATATGGCATTAGTAGTAATAATTTAAAAATCATCCCCTCATTGGCAATTAAATCAAACAAAAACCCAAACAATAGCCTACGCAGCAGTGTGTAATTTATCTTTTTTTGATTCAAGACCAAATTGTCTTTGATAAACTTGAGATGTATGGTCACAGCTGTTCCATTTCCCACATCCCTTTAATACTGTTTTCAGCAAGCTACAAATACAATTGTAGAAATGTACTTTTCTCAAATGACGTGATAGTTTTTAAGAATTTACATGAAGTCAAGTATCCTTGAGCTGCAGTTTGTATAACCCATTTTGTGAGGGTATTATTTCAGTGTTGTCCTCTTTTACTGTTAATCTACATAATTGTAAATTTAGTTTGATTAAAGAAAAATATAAACATCTACTCAAATAAGAACTAAACATTTGAGGCTTTCTTTCTTTTATAATTCTTGTAATTATAAAGGGTAGATGAAACGGGGTACAAAAGCATATTTAAAAGGCATTTTGTACAACCAAGAGAGGTATATATACATAGATGTTCATATGTATTATTTTATGATATAATTTTCCATAATTCTGCCAATTTCTTTGAATGTGTATAGTGATACATCATGGAGAGAGGAATTATCAATTGCTAATTGACTGGGAAACACTTAGCATATTTTTGGTGCTGCAGAAATATTAAAAGCTACCGAACCACATTAAAAAAATTGTAAATGATACAGTGTTAACTGTGGTAATTTTCAGAACTTAATGTTAAAGCCCCACATTTTTTATTTTATTTAATTTAATAGGCAACTGAAACTTCTGTTACTGCAAAATCTACTGTAGTTTTTGTTGGATTACTATGTTCTAATCTGTGATGAGCAAAAGGTGATAGGGTAATTTCACTTTAGAAAAGGATCAGGAAGGATTAACAGTGAAATCCTACAAATATGTATTTTTTAAACACAATGTAAATTTCATTTAATGAACACTTTTTTGATCAAATTTATTGCCTTTAAAAGTGAGTACAATTCTATCAAAATTTTGGCTATGTTCCCCATTTTTTAAAAAATTAACTGGAACCTGAAATGTAAATGTCCATTTTCAAGGATTTAAGCACTGAAATATTAGTACTTATGTCTTGTAATAAAAAATGTTTAATGGAAAATTCACTTGTTTCCTATCTGCAAGCTAAATCTAAAATGACAGGTTTCATAAAATTGGAAGACAAACTGTTGCAGTGTTTACTAGGTTTTTTCTGCATTTTCTGTTTGCTGATTCTCTTTACCTGTGATGATGATTAAATACATTTAAGTCTTTGTCTGATTTTTTGCAAAACAAAGACTAAGCAAAGTACCATGCCTCTTTCAAAAAGTGATTTGAGCACCTTTGATCTTCTGTGTGATTTGTAGGTGAAGACTTTTCAGGAGGCAACCCAAATTGTCTTTACATCTTCTCACAGTCTTGTTGCAGATAAAGAGTACAATTCTTCTCTTTTTTCTCTACCTCAGGCTATCCAACTCCTTAAAAAATGTTTTTTAAAAATATTTCTTCCTCTTTTATTTATCCTAAATATTTTTCCTGGAATTTATACCTGGAATGCCAGACCTTCATAAACAAATTTCTCATTGACCTCTGTGCTGAAAGATCAGTCTCTGTATTTTCTCCATGTTCTTTCCACATTTTCGAAAATAAGCTGTTAAAGCTTCTCAGCATTATTATTTTGAATTCTAATACTTTCCACCCAGATGCAACTGGAATAATTGCAACAGGACTGAAAATGCTATAGAGTTATTTTCATGAAAAAGTTCATTGTGATGACTAATAACATCAATGAAAAAGAAAAAAACATGACATATTTAGATTACATACATATACAAAACACTAAAATATGGAGAAAGTTGGAGAGAGTAAGTGTTAAATTGTAATGGTGATGATGAACAGCATCAGACTTGCCCTGGAGTTGTTGGAAAACATATTGAAAAAGATGTCTTGCAATTTCTCATTTACCAAATTGTTTTCTAAAATGTGCATAAATTAAAATATTTCACATAACTCTCTTTATTGCTCTTCGTTATTTTTTGAAGAATGGCAAGGTATTATAGTTAACAGTTTTAAAACACTATACCTTTAGAATGAAAGCTTGCAACTATATGCAAAACCAGAGATGCTTGTATATTATTTTTCCTTTTTGGCAATGTTATCATATATAGAATATATGTAGGCAAAATATTTACAGCCTCTCAGCCCACTGCTAACTAACTCCTTTTCACAATTATCCATATCCCTTATGCTAAATGGGTGAGCCAGATAAACAACCACAAACATTAAAGAATTTATGCACATATTGCAGATCCTCTTATTTTACTGAGTAAATGGCATACACGGAATCTTAAAATTCTAATTAATATAGACAATTAATAATGCAAAACAAAAAATTACACTGAACAAGAACTAGAGGTTTTTATTTTTAGAAAAGAGCTTTATTTTGTGACATGGAAACCAGAAGGATTGTGATTAATGGGAGAGCAGAATTACGCAGTATCTATCTTCCAAGCAAGGCACATTCTCACACCACTGTGGGTAAGGGTTAAGTGCTTATTGCATGTCCACCGTGGTCTTTACCAAAGGAAAAAAAAGGAATTGTTCCCAGATATCATTCCTATAATGGCTAAGAACTGAACTGAAATTCCACATGAGAAAGAAAATGTCTGGAGGAAAGTGGACTGGGTTTGAAATTCTTGAACTCCTAAACATTTTTGAATGGGCACATCTTGCAGTCATTAAGCCATAATGCAGAAACAAAATATTATATAGTTCTGTAGTACAGGGTTGTGTATTTATATAGGTATGTATATACACGTGTAATAGTATGTAATGGAGCATAATCTCCTAGGATGACAATAGGTCAAAGGTATCTCACTATGTCAAACTTTAAGACATTTACTTTCCATGTCTTTCTTTATATTTACTGACTTAGGCAAGGAAATGCTACTGCTTTCACTCTAAACATGAAAAATATGCAAGCACTGAAGTGGTAATTCCTGTGGAAATTCTTGGGTTTGATAGCATTTGTATGCTATGGGTGTTGGCTGCAAAGAACATGAAAAATCCTTTTTTTCTGTTTACATAAAAAATAAACCCAAATAAACGTATCAACCCACCTCCAGTCTTTTATTCAAGGAAGCTTGCTTTCATTATCTACCCTTTGACATATTGAATTAACTTCCCATATTATTTTATTACTTCAGGGGCATATCTTACCCTCCATTTCCACCTTACAGAAATGCTCACCAACCTAGAGCTGTTCTGTCTAATAGTTTAAGTGTTATTAAGGTTATACGGCTCATCTCCTTGCCCCTTCCAGATCAGCTTCACAACTTCACAGAAATTCCCTGCACAACAGGCCTTTGAAGGAGTATTAGAGGCAGAATACACTTGTTAATGCTTCCCCTCAAGCAGTTGCTGACACTATCGGAGTCTCTGAGTTTCAGCAACATTTGCAGTGCAGGTTAGAATGGGGATTATTTTGACCTAGCCACCATGAAGAATTTTTGTGCTAAGCCCGGATATGCATGGACTCGACCTCATCTGATACTGTCTTTTTGTTGCTTTTCTCATAACATGAACATCACTCTATCATGCTCTTCTAACCGAGTAATTTTATATGTTCTTTTACTCCCTAACTGTTGTTGTGTTTCCAAGAAACTAAATATAGAATTTACTGGTGACCATAAGATATTGTCACATAGATACAAAAAGAAGTGCAAGACTCTCTGACAAGACATGTTCACATTAGGATTTTAGTTAAGGTCAGAGAAGCACTTTGAGATGAATCTCTCAGCTCACTTACTGCACTTGGTGTAACAGAGGCACTTGCTGGTGTCATGGAGGAGTGACCCCATGCAAAAGTGAAACTCCTTTCAGGTGAAAATAACCTGACCTGCCTACCTCAGGAACCCTGACTGCTTAGAAGTATCTGGTTCATGAGACCAAACTACTTTTATCGTAGCAACCTTTGAAACAGGTATAGCATCAACATCGGGTCCTCAGCACAACCTGTAGGCTCTACCAGCTTACTCCTACTATGCAGCACTACTTGCTAATTATAAAAGCAGTGAACTGTCCTCCAGCAGTGGCTATTGTACCATCAGAAAAACACACAAGTCTGATGAACCTGCCAGAAGTGTTGGGGTGGGAGAGGAGGAAGCAAATTGCTTGTGTCTGTATCCCTAGACTGGTTATTTGTATTGCCTGGACCCTGGGTCTATGTTTCTCTGTCTTTACTCTTGAGTATTGCAGGATCATGATCACTGGTTAAAGAGTAGCAGGTCTATAAACATTTGAATGCTGCTATTAGTAAAAAAGGAATTAATTTCTCACTGGAATAAGGAAGATTAGATCTGGATAATTCATTTATAAATACAGGCCTTGAAATATTGTGAAAAAAAATTCGGAAGCACAGAAGAAGGAAATTAATATTTCCAGGTTCCTGAGAGGCTGTTGCTAACTATAGTAAGGAAAATGCATGTATTTGTTACAGCCCTCTAGTTATGTACACTATGAGATGACTCTGTCATGCAAATTAGAAAATCAAAACGTCTATTGGGTCGTTAAGGTAATGCTCTTCTCAGGGTATGATTCTCTCTACAAAGTGCTGTCTAGGTATTTGTATAGTCCAGTTTTAAATGGCTTAAGAAAAAGTCTTCCAGATTTCACACCAGGACACTGTTTTGCAATTGAATGCATATCATTCTGAGATTGCTTTACAAGTGATTGGCACTCTTCAGAATATATTTATAACATAGCTTTGGTAAGACAAACAAGTATACTCAAATTAGTTCCTGAGGAAGCTAATTTTCTTTCCCAGACGCTGCAGTACATCTGTCATTCTCCTCACTATTGCTATAACGTTGTCATGCTCAGGCATATATCCCATAAAAGCTTATCCTCAGCTCTAACCTCTGTTTTATTCTTTGCTTCCTCTTAACTGCCTCCATGTAAAACCCTTATGTCCAGTGTGTATGTGCTTTGACTCTTGACTCAGCTGCATGAGATATTGACAGAAGTGTTACAATTGCTGGGGATATGGAAGGAAGCATTATTTTGCTTTAAAGAAGACTTTTTTTCTGTCCACCTTGTAATGAAAATGTAGCCATTGTTTGGGTTGCTGAGATGAGCCAAGCAACTGTTAGGAGATGTTACCTTGTCACACAGAAGGGTACATCAGGATTTTGCTTACCTTTGCAAGTTCTGCAAGCAGCATGGTTAAAGGAGAAAGACGTGAAATCTTCAGACGTTAAAATATCTTGAGGAAGCTGGTAGAGATGAGTGTCAAATGAATGCCTTTCTAGCATGAGTGACCACATGGAGTGGTTATGGCGATGGAATCTTGCCTGTCTGTGCAGTGTTCATGCTTCAAGCATTCAGGTTCACATATGGGACGTCACGACATGTTCCTATTTTGAGCATGAGTGAATTCTTCTTAAGGATCTGGAATTAGAAAATACTGCTGAGATATTTTACATCTTCCTCAGCATTTTTCTGAATACTGCTAAAATAGCAACCAAACAACAAATAGCAAGAGTACATCAGTTATGCTAGTCCTGTAGCTTGATACAGGCTGGATTCAAAGAAAGAAGTATGCTGAGCTGGAAGTGTCTCAGGTGGACAGGCTGTAGAAAGCCTTAGGAAAGACAAACATATTTTGTCAAGACATCTCACAAAGTGGCTGGATTAGTTCAAATACCAAAATTCCAAACCAGCTTCCCAGGCCGTGCTGGTGCATCTATATCCTGCACTGCAGAAACAATTGGAAAAGAGTATGTGACCACTGCCTAAATGTCAGCGCTGACTAACCACAGCCTGTTGTTGCCAGACAGAGGAGTACTGGGAACCCCCTGCTCTCCATTGTGATTTCAGGAATGCTGGAGCACAAACTACATGTGTTTCAGTTGTACTTGATTCTGAAGCTGTTTGGGTGCAGGTGCCTGGGTGCTGGCAGGGGCTGCAGGGCCCTGTGAGGGGCGGCCGGGGCTGCCCCAGGCCGGGCACAGCCGGTTCCAGCCGGCTCCAACTGGCCCCCACTGGGCACAGCAGGGCCCACGGCAGTGGTGGTGGGGGCTCAGGGAAATGTCTGTAAGGCAGGGCAAAATGCTGCAAAACAGAGAGTTAAAAAAAATATATTTAGAAACAGCCCTGTGCAAGCCAAGATCAGAGAAGGTGAGGGTGAGGGGAAGGCTTTTTTATTTTTTTCACACTGTTCTACTCTGTTTTATTAGTCAAGAAATTAAATTCGTTTTCCCCAAGTCAAGTCTTTTTTGCCTGTGATGGTAACTGGTAACTGATCTCCCTGCCTTTATCTCAGCCCATGAGTTTTTCATCTTATTTATTTCACCCTGTCCTGCTGAGAAGGGGCAGTGATTGATAGAGAGGTTGGTGGGGGTCTGCAGACATCCAAGGTCAACCCACCACCCATCATGGGTATTCCCACATGATCTTGGCAACTCCAGGAGCCCATGCCTGGGAGTTCAGGTCCAGGAATACTACCTAGGTGTGAGTGAGTGCTGACTGTTTCAGGAAATGTGAGTTGGACGCTTCCTTGGGAACAGTCACGACTAGTCGCGGTCACAGAGCAAGGTGAGGCTAGATGGGCAAAGGACAAGGCTCACTGACATTTTGTACGTACCTGTTATGATTTTTTTAAAAATTCAATTAAACATAAAAAATAAACCCCTTGAAGGCACAAAATATAAATTCTTCAGTGAAATGAAATCTCATGCTACCTGCTGTTACAGACTAATTGCTCACAATCAATGAACTCATCTTTTTAATTTCAAAATTATTAGTATTACTTTGGTTATTAGTGTAATTCGGTGTTAGCCTTTTTTCTTTCGAAATTAAAATACACCATGATATGCTCTAGAATGAGTAAGAAGTTTAATTATTTTTCCAAGGGGAAACATTTAATTTAGGTTTATATTCAATACTCCTGTAGAATACATTAATATTATCATAAAAAAGGGTATTTTGGTGTGTAAGCAAAATAACTGAAAACTGTGCTGGATGTGTATGGCTAAAATGCTTGACTGGCAGCAAGTTGATACAGCAAGAATTCATCAGTGTATCACAGTCCGTATTTGTTCTCCCCTCACTCATGGTATTTCACCTTAGTTCACTGACTTGATTTCTGAGTCTGCATCTGATGATTGCTCTCCTCTTTAACTCATCTTTTCTTTTGCTAAACCACTCTGCTTTTGTCTGATCCCTCAGACACTTCCATAGACATCTGGTCTCTGAATATTATTTGGCAAATCACTGATTCTCTTCTGAATAACAGGCAAGGTTCACACACTCAGTAGTTCTGTCTCTACCCACTTTTCCTTTAGCTTATCACAGTAATATACCTAGTTATCTATTAGCTTTATTCAACTTCCTTCTGAACAAACACATTTTAATCTTCATAGTTTTTCAGCTGAGATTATTCCATTGCTAAACTATCCTTCTCAAGCGAGTTTATACATTCACTACATATAATGCCAGTCCTTTTCATATGCTCTTTGGGATGGTCTTCCAGGCTATTTTGAACATGACTACTGACCTTTCATAAAACAGAATTCTCCTCAATTTGTTGGACAGACATTCAGAATACTTTATTTGTTTAAAATTTTCAAATTTAAAGCTACTCTTTGCTTATTTTTAAAAGATGACAATACTTAATTTCCTATTTTGAATTTATATTATATGCTGATCTTTTTTATTATTATTTTTAAATATAAGGGTGACTTTGCAGCTTTTTCTCATCTGCATTACCCCACAATGCTTCCTACCATAAAACACCTTCGTTTGTTCATTTCAGTCTTGTTTGTTTTATGATGGAGAACAGCCAGCCTGTATGGAAGTCAAACATCATTACACTCAATTTTAATTAGTCTCTTCTTCCATTTTCACAAGAATGTACTTCATTCATTTTCATTGTTTGACTGCATCAAACATTCCTATTTGGTCCTTCAGGATAAAGGCTTTCTGGGTATGTGATTACTTCCATTAGGACTTCTCCTGATCTTGACCTTTACATTGCTTCCAGATGAGCATTCTGGTAATTATTTCTGAAACTTCTTGGGTTTGCTTATATGTACATCTAATTTGCCACCTCTGGATCACTATCAAAACACTGATCTTCCTGTCACAGTAATTGTAACTCTTTTTACTGTTTTTTCCCTACATTTGCAATCTATAAAATCTAAGCCAGTAAAGCATGTGCTTAAGATACAAGTGGTAATATATCTTACCACTATCGTGACCCTGTACAAAACCCTATGGTTATGCAGTTTTGATTATGCATTTGGACAGTTCATTGAATTTTCCCTTCAGTATACCCTGCAGCTATAAATTGTCTCAAAGGAGCTGGAAGAGAATTGGAAAAACTTTGTTTCATAGAATCAAATGGTTATGTTTATACAGAAATCCGTAAGTAGGAAACATCATGAACCAGAAGATTTCTCTGGCCATGTCTAGCCTCATGTCTAGGCCAGCATCTCTTATTTCAATATGCATCTCGTGATTCTATACCATACTCTTTGAATCATTGCTTTCTGACAATGGTATCAAGGTCATACTAATAATGTGAAAAAACCCAGTTTATTTAAGTCTTGTACCTATAAACTTCAATTTATTTGTTTTGAAATACTCAAATTTCTTTAACCTAAACAATTTTTATCATAATGAAACTAGACAGGAATTTTTATGAGAAGTGATTTTTCTGTGACCAGATACAGATTTATTTGCAAGTAAAAGAGACAAAATTATTTTAGGAAACACTGAGAAAATGAAGACATGGCTAGGTATGTGCAAAATGTAGATGAAGTTAAAAATTGTAGTGACTAGGTCATTAACCATAATGAGAGTGTATAGGAAACTAGAGGAGTGTACATTATATGCATTCCAGCTGTTTCTCAGTGAGGATGAAGAAGATGAAACTTTACCCAGGAAACTTCGTTTCTTTTCTCTCATGATATGTTTAAAGCACATCTGTTACAGAGCTAAAAGGATATTATGTCAGAACTGCCAGGAGAAAGATCTGAATTGTTCTTTTAATTTTACAGTAACTGCAGGTAAAGTTTGATCCTTCAGCCTAGATTTAAATGTGGTTTGAGAGAGAATTATATGTTCTGTCCCATTTGTTCAGAAGTTCTTCAGAAATTCACCATTAACACCCCACCCTGCACCCCCCACAGAATCACAAATACAGTGGTGAAAGCTAGCTAGATAAGACATCATACTTCTCGTGACTACTATAAAGAAGAACCATAATCTGAGACCTTGTTATCCAAAGGCTAGTCTGAAAGAAGGTGGTCATCATCCACAGGATATACTTGTCTATTCACACAGGAAGTGGAAGTATGTATAGAAAATGGAAGTATAGGTGGAATAACAGGGAAGGATATAAAACATGCTCTGACATGTTGAAATGGAATTATAAAGATGAAAAATCAGATGGAGTTGAAAATGGAGAGACAGAGGAAGGAGAATAAGGTAGGAAGGAGAATAGGAAGGGCTGGTAAAGGTACATCAGAAACAAAAAAGAGGGCCAAAGAAAAATTTTGGTCTGCTGGATGTGATGGTTTGCACTGATGAGGGACACAGAAAATAGTGAAACACTTGCTACCTTCTTTGCCTCGTCTTTTCTGGTAAGGATTGGTCTTGGGTCACCTAGATCTTGGTGCCTATTAGTTGAGCTTGAGGGAGAAAGTACAATCCATAGTAGAGAATTATTTAATTTAGGTACTATTTAATCCAGTTGGATATGCACATGTTCATGCAATCAGATGGTATCCATGTGAGGCTGCCAAGGGAGCTGGCCGATGTAACTCTGAGGCCTTCCTCTGTGGTCTTTGAAATGTCATGGTGACTAGAAGATTTTTCCTGCTGACTAAGAAAAGATAACTGCAAAAAGAACAAAAAGGAGGCCCCAGGGAACAACAGGGCAGTCAGTTTCACCACAGTCCCTGGGAGGTTATGGAGCAAATTCTCCTAGAAACCAGTTGAAGACACATAAAGGCCAAGAAGGTGATTTGGAACAACTAGCATAGGTTTAATAATACTATGCCATAGCAATAGTTAGGCCTTCTCTAAGAAAGTGACTGGCACTGGGGAGAGCAGTGAATGACATTTGCTTTAACAGTGTCTAGGCTTTTGACAATGCCTCCCGTAGCATCATTGTATCAAAGTTGAGGAGATAGGGACTGGGTGGGTTAACCACAAACAGGAAAAAAATTGGCTGGACCATTAGGCTTAATGGTTTAAAACCTAACTGGCAACCAGTTATGAGTGGTGTTCCTTGGGTGATACTGAAGCTGAAGCTATTTAACATTTTAATCAATAGCCTTGTTAGAGGACAGAATACTTCTTCAATAAATTAATGTGAAACCTTAGACTGGGAGGACTGCTTGATACACTGGGTGACAGGATTGCTATTCAGAGAGACCTTGACAAGCTGGAGGTAGAGGCCAACAGAAACTCAAGAATTCATCAAAGACAAATAAAAAGTCCTGCCATATGAGATGGAATAAACTCATGGAACATTAGATTGCCAGCTAGGAAGATGCACTGCAGAAAAGGATTGTGCAGCCCCGGTGGACAAAACACCCTTGCAGCAATGAAAGCCAATTGCATACTATGTTAGTACCAGAGTAATCAGCGAGTCAATTATTCCTTTCTCTTTGATATTTTGAGGGCATATATATGCTACAATGCTCAGTATCGTCCCCTTCTGTACAGAAGAGATATTGACAAGGTTCAGAAAGTTTAACAATTAACTACCAAGATTATTAGGGGCTGCACCATACGATGCAGGAGGTGAAGGTGACTGAATAGAAGATCAAGGAAATCTAACCGCAGTCTACCAAAAAATTAAAGGGTTTTATAGAAAAAAACAGGCTGCTGTCAGCCATGCACAGTGAAAGATCAAGAGGCAATAGACACAAATTTCAGCAAAAGACCTTTCAGCCGGACACATAAAGAAAAAAAATAAAAATAAAAAATTACAGTGAGGGTGATTAAGCACTAAAGCAGGCTGCCCAGAGATTCTATGAAAGCTTCATCCTTGAAAATATTCAGAACTTGACTGGACATGGCCCTGAACAACCTGGCCTAACTTCATCGTTGATCCTGCTTTGAGAAGCATGAAGACTAAATGACTTAGCGAGAGTCCTTGCAACCTAAAGCATTTTCTGCTTGCAAAACATTTCAGGATCATTGTCTACCATTATTTGTGGTGCAGTCAAGCTGCTTGTTTTTTCCTGGGGTTGAATTCATTCAGCTTCCCATCCGGACCACACTCTGAGTTACTACAAAGCCCATTACCTCCCATTTGGTCTGCTGTTGTTGCTTGATTAACTGTTTCCACAAAAGCTGCTCTTGTAATAGCTGCTAAACCTGGAGTTTGGACAATTTTTTATCAATTACACCCCTGTACCCCCTAGAAATAAACAGCCTGAGTGTTACTCTTTGAGTAACTCCTGTCTCCCCATAAATTGTCATACTACTGTGTGAATGGCTGAGCTTCTATACCTACAGAATGAAGCAGGGTCTGGACTGAGGCTTTGATTCAGGTCCCTGCCCTATATAAGCCCTTATCAGACTACCAGATGCAGATATAAATGTGGAATTTTGCTACATTGTCCAGCTTTTTTGATTTTTTTCTTGCTCTATGAAAGGCTCCTCTTGCTCACCTCCTCCAGGCCAAGCATCCTAACGGGATGCCACCTTCTCTCTGTGGTTTGATTCTGTAGGGAATATCCTAGATCTGATTAGGAAGAGTGAACTTGACCCTCCAGCACACTGCAAAATAAGTGCTCATTTCTTAATAAGACTTTTAAAACTATGGATGAATATACTTTTATGTAATGGCATATACAAATGCAACCTCAGATCACCCTGAATTGTAAAAAAGCATGTACAACACCTGCTCAGAACTAGGTAAAATTAATAAGTATAATCATTCTGTATCTAAATTAAAGCAGGAAGACAAAGGTTTAAGTATCAGTCAGCCAATAAATTGCACATTTGCAGGGTCTAATTGCTCTATCAGAGAATGATTCTTTAGGTTAGTACAGTTAGTTCTTCATAGAAATCTGTCATGTGTTATACAAATTGCATGTTTTCTTGTATCAGTTATTAACTTTCAAACTGGTGAATTCTAGGTACAACACTAAGCTGACCTTGAATGTTTCCAAGGATGGGGCATCTACAACCTCTCTGGACATCCTGTTCAAGTGTTTCATCACACTCATCGTAAAAAAAATAATCTCTCTTATAAGTAGTCTGAATCTTCCTTCTTTTAGTTTAAAACCATTACCCCTTGTCCTATTGGTACAGGCCCTACTAAAATGTCTGTCTCCAAAGCGCTGGGCAGCATGTCACCTGGTCCAAGTGCTCTACTCACAGCCAGGGTCAGCCACAGCAGGATGTTGAGTTATGTTCTGCATATCTCCAAGGATGGAGACTCCACTACCTCTCTGGAAACCTATTCTAGAATTCAATTACCTTCTCAATTAAAAAAAACCCCAAATTTTAAATGGAAGTTCTTGTACTTCAGTTTGTACCCAGTGCCCCTTGGCTTGTCACTAGGTACCACAGAGAAGAGTCTGTTTCTCTCATCCTCACTCCCTTCCATCAGGTATTCACAAACATTCGGATCCCCCTGAGTCTTCTCCAGGCTGAACAGCCCCAGCTCTTTTAGCTTCCCCTCATATGTCAGGTGTCACAGTCCTTAGTCATCTCCGTGGCCTATCACTAGATTTGCTCTACAATATCCATGTCTCTGTTGTACTGGGGAGTACAGAACTGGACACAGTACTCCAGATGTGAGTGAGGTGAAGGATCACCTCCCTCAACCTGTTGGCAACGTTATTCCCAATGCAGCCCAGGATGCTGTTGACGTTCCCTCCTTCAGAGCACATTGCTGACCCATTTTATTAATTCCTTATTATACCGGGATGTTTAGTGAAGACTTTCATTTGTTTAAATATGGTGTCTTACTAATTAGTGAGAAAACTCATAAACAGCATTCTTGTATTTTTCTTCAAATTTGCAAGGAGGGCTCTGAGAGGTATCTATGACTAAGTTTACAATCAACTGTACTTTTCTCCAGGGTCATCTCTTTCAAAGTTTCTAAAGGATGTGTCAGTGTCAGGGGAATTATATAACATGCATCTTAGTGAACCATGAATGGCATACAGGTTTTAGCTTTAACATTTAATATCATGATGTAACAAAGTTTTTATTTCCTCATCTGGCTTTTTATTGACATGTTGCTGGATAGGTATATTTACCTGCAATAACTGTGATGGTGGTCACATTGGTTGTAATGACATGTTTTCCTTGCTGAAGGTGCATTACAGACGCATTTCAGAGAAGATGTTGTGGACTAGACAGAGTGATAAAAATTTCAAATTGATAGCTTCACTCCTGCGACATAACACATCTTTCTTACACTAAAATATTTCTTTATCCTTCACATATCACTCTTATTTTATCACTTGGGAATTCCTTACTGACCCATTCAAGACAGAAAACTGAATTTACTTAGCTACTCATACTAGTAAAATGTGTTAAAAAAACAAACTAAAGCGTCATTATCTTTCTTCTCTGCATATAGCAAATATGTTTTATGAAATCTATATCTATGGATCAGAGATTTATTTCATTTCGCTTTTATTTTTTTGAAAGAGGGTAGAAAAAAGGAAACTGAGCCAAATTTTGTCACTATTTTACTGACAGCATGAAATTGTCTTGCTGTCCCAGGGGTTAATAAGAAAAAAAACCCCTCTTATCAGACATCAAAGAAAATGCAGAATTATCACAACAGTAAGCAATATTCTTTCATTCTTCAGTAATAAACAGTGCACGTTGCTACAGGAAACAACTGTAACCAACTGAATCCATAAATATGAACGGACTTTTTGCTTTAGCTACGAAACAAACCGAAAAATATTCTGTATGTGACTGGAGCCCAACTGTATTAGTAATAGTGAGCTTTACTAGAAATCACACTGCTTTTAGTGGTTGTTTAGCACTACCCACTAACACACTATGGAAACTTGTAGTAGAAAGCAAATCCCTGGCTGAAGAACTTTCCATTTTAAGAGAGGAGGAATACAAAACACTGTCTTTTCGGTTTAACTTCATAGCTAGAAAGGAAGCAGAAATTATTAGGATCCAATAAAAGGGTTTGGGCTCTTTCAGCAGGCCTTATAGAGAACATATTGCCTAAATCCAAAATGGTGTTACTGAGAAACCACCCAGTTTCCGCTTAGATCTGGAATTTCATAAGCTTTGCGTGTACCTTATTTTTTTTTTCCTTTAAACTTTCTCAAACTTAAGAGTTGCACCTTTGCACCTTCCTGCATGACTACTGTAACCACTATCCTGATAGTAGAAAATGAAAGGTTTCTTCTGGATGGCTTTTGAAAGAAATGAGTGAGCCCTGACAGTACTCAAGGATCAAGAGTATAGTTCACATTTTCAGGTAAGGGTTCAAAGCTATGAATGCTGAGTACTTCATGTGTCTACATAAATTTGTGTGGATAGAGAAGCAAAGTACTTGATGCAATTTTTTCTGGGTGTTTTCTTCAGACGTGTCTGTTACATGCGGTGTTTGGAGGGCAGCAAACTGCCTTCCCAGGGCCTGTTCAGAGGTGCCAAACTCCTGCCTAGGACTTTCAGTCCTTATCTTGGGGCAGATGCTAAACACCAAGGTTGGGGAATCCCAAGCAGCCTGAGCAAAAAGCTAACTAAAAAAGAATCTGTTGAGTATCTGTCTTCTGAACCCTAAATCTTTACTTTTGTCATGAATCATCTTAATTCTCAATGCATATGGGCCTTAAAAAGATCTGACTTGTTTTCCTGCCATAAAAAGCCTAATAAACCTTTTTTTTTTAATTATTCAAGGATTTTATTTCATTTCAGATTTCTCACTTTAAACATGCTCTGTTAATTTCAGTTGATTTCAGTTTGCTGACATTTTACTTCTCAGTTCCATTTAGCATCAAAGAAAACACTAAAAAAGCTATTCTGAACTTGCAATAACAATTTTTTAAAAAAGCCTAGCCCTTGTAATTCCCGAAATAAGCTAGAAATTCACTTTGCTAGTGCTAATGCCTTTTTACCTTGAATGCAAATGAAGCCTTTGAGCTTTTTCCTCTAGAATTAGGATATTTAACATTGTTATCACACCAAGAAATAAACAATTGTTTAAGGAAATGGGTGAGAGTTATTCTCAGTGCTACAGTGCTGAGTCAGTCATGCAGAACTAATTTCCTGGCTGTCTCTGAATGCACATAAAGCTGCTCTGTAGCTGCTGCTGACAATGAACTAGTGACTGGAAAAAGGAATCTTAAACACAGTCACATCTCTTGACTGTTAAAATCCTTTACACAAAGCATGCTGATCTAATGTACTGTAGTAAGCAGTATCCTTTTTTTTGAGTGTTAGTAAAAGAAGTTTTAATACCTGAAGCTGTTGCTAAGTAACCAAATGCTTCCAAAATACATCTTTCTTGCTAATAAAACTTTTTTCTTTTTGCTTTTTGCTAATGAATATAGTTACATTGGGAATGAAACACTAGATATTGCATAATGGGAAAAATATCTTAAAAACAAAAGATTATCATGCATAACTGAGAATGTCTTATTCATGTGGGGAGCATACTACAAGTCACTTAATCAGGAAACCTGTATTTGAACAAAACTGCCCAATAATTTAGAAGCAAGATGCAAATGGCAGTAAGCTGCCTTTGTAAAAAGGGACACCCTTGTTTATTTATCTATATCATGTGGTGCAGAAAAGACAACCTTCGGCTACACTTAATATGTGATGTTTAAAGCAAGCGTACGGATATTTTTGCTTTCAGAAGTAAAGTGAATTTTGTAAAATGGTGTTACAGCACAAGCATTCTCAGAAAAAAAAATCCCCAAACAATCCACCAAAAGTAAGAGAAAAAATAAATGCATTCATGTACATAGATTAAGCAAGACTGCAAGAAAACAGAAGATGCCCACAAGTAGCAATACTGCTTGTAGCTTAATGTAGATCTAGTGTTTCTCTTCAGATAAACTTTAATGGCTGGGAGAAGATGAAGGTGGGAGGAAAGTGCACTCAAAACCAGGTTTGCAGTGTTACAGTCTACACAGGGATGTAAATGAAGATTTGGACACAGGATCTGCTCAGTGAAGCAGAAGGTTTTACTGCCCTCTAGTAAAATGCAGTTACAAAACTGTCTTTTAAAATGTATGCATGCTGAGTAAACCTATTCAGTTATTGTTACTGAAAATGTGATTAGTTTTGGATTGTCATTTCATTGTTTCTATAGTCAAAGAACAAAACATTTATGTTCAATCTAGAATGAATTATTTTTGAATTAAGGAAAATAGCAATAACGAAACACAAAAGCAAGGTCTCTGTGACTGCATCTGCATGAACAAATCTTGTGCCAATTTTTCAGCACTGTTATTAGCAAAAGCCTAAGTGATGGCACTCCCTGGAAAAGAACAGAGTTTTCATAGCACAGTGCAAAAATTCCTGAGTCCTAACTACAGGGGAACTTACCCTGTTGTTAGCATTGTACCAGCACTAACTTAGCAGCTCAAGAATGAGCACAATTTGTGTCCTTTAATTTCTGGCAGAAGCAACTCCAAGAATGAAATGGCAGCTGAACTCTTTACATGATGCTTATATAGCACTGTAGAGAACTGGAAGGTAGTTGCAGGGAAGTTGTAGATATTTAAAGGTGCAACACAAAGGAAAAAAAGAAATAAAATAATAGTTTTGTTGCCACAAGTAGCTGTTCCATGCGGTGCTGTACCACTGGATTATTACTAACAAGGATGACATGAAAGGTTGTGTGAGGCTGTCATCTTAAAAAGCCTGACAGTGATGGGGATTGTTGTAACTGTGTACACTGTGACTCGTTAGGCAGTGCAGTCTCTGCTTCTCAAATGACAGCTGGAAAAGTGCTTGGGAAAGGGCAAGTACTAACTGCCACCTCACAAAGTACCTAGTGCTTTGCTTCCTGCATCTTGGTTTCCTTTCTTTCTTTCTTTCTTTCTTTAGTATTTTTTTCCTCAAATGTAAAGTATAAAACTAGCAGGCTTTTCAGGAGTTACATGGCCCCTTGGGAAAATTACGTTTGCAATTCTCATCAGTCACTGAAAGGTACAAATATTCTGTCAATCTTACCAATGCTTTTATATAAAAGAATACTCAATCTCCATATATTTTTATTTATACAGATTTATAAATATTCAAATACCTGGGGAAAATGGGGTTAGAAATGGGGGAGTACTTCTAAAGTAAATATAAATTAAAATAAACATGAAAAAATAGAAAGAGGTTATATTCATTCATAGAAAAGATCCAAATAGAGGGTAGAGTAGCTTATTTCTTCTCCTACCTCTTGCCCTTCTCGGCCAGGGACAGAGAGTGAAGGGGCACTAATTTGTCCAAGGGCCACCACAGAGGAGGGACTTTCTGACCTGTCACTCTAGCCTTGTCTACTCTCTCAAGGTCAACATATAACTTGAATCTAGACATTCAGCCCAGTCCTATCTTGTTCATTCGTGGTGGTCTGGGATCGCAGAACCACAGCTAGTTTCCTGACATTCCTGTTTTCTCTTGAGACCTGCTTGGATGCAGGTGAGAAATCAGATTCTCAAGTGCTTCAATACCTTGTCCGATGTAGTAACAAATGCAAAAAGAACATTGTTGAAATAATTTTCAGCATTTTTTATGACATGAAGACTCTTAGGCCATTTTCCAATCCAAATTCATGGATTCCTAGAAAAAGAGGCCTGGAAAGGTCTGTGGGAGACAACCTAATGCAAACTTCATATAGAAAGCAGAATCATTTGTACCTCAGTCATTGTTGACAAATGCTGACAATTACTAACCTGTCCTTGAAAGCCTTGAATAACAGCTACTCCAGATACTCCAAAGTCTTTTCCATCTTCATTAGGTTAGATTCTTGATGAATCTTTCCTTTTTACTGCTCTCCTGTTTGCTAGCTACTTGGCTCTTTCATTACCTCCTTGGCTAAGTCCTGTTCCCTTAAATTTTGTTTTACATTTAACTGTCCCAGTGATTTATGCACTAAAGGGATATGGGGGGAAAAAAAAAAGTACCATTTGAGCTTCCTGGGAATAACAACCTTACCTTTGTAAACATCGTAGTTTTATTTAAGATATATTTATCTCCTTTCACTTAAACTTTCTTAAATAAGAGAACACAACCTATTGGTTTTAATTTGACAATGGTTAGTTTATTATGCATATTTACACTGCCTTGTGCATGATACAGGTATTGCATTATGATCATTTGACAACCTATGGTACATTTGGTAGCATTATTTAATATCCTTTTGTTGAGTTATTCTTATTATTCTCGTACTGTGAGCTTGTTTAAGTGTTTGAGATATGTGAGCACTTGATCAAATTTATTTCTATTGAATTTTGTGCAATTAAGTAGGAGATGTGTTAGTGGTATTTGTGTGTATGAAAGAAACTTACTCTTATATTAGGCACTTAGACAGACAAATGATGCCTTCCATGGTTGTGAGTGCCTCTTAGACAGCTCTATGATCTTATATTTCACCTGAATTCTGAAAGGACATATATGTGCAATGGTGAAAAGCAAAGACTTCACAGAGCACCCTCAAAATAGGTTACACAGCTACATATGTCACTACAGTTTCCTTTAGGATTTCTGTTAATAGAGTAAAAATGTTTTTCTCGTACCTTCATTCTGAGATATGGCCCATATGTCTACACGTATTGTGTAGTAATGTAAAGGAAAAAGTCAGACCTTAATGAGTGTTTTCAGATAAATGAATGATAGATATAAGCATCTTAAAAGAAAAAGTCTCAATTTGTTTGAGTTTAAACTCAGAACCTGAACACTGCATTGATAAATGTGCTGGTGAGGCTTGGATGTCTATTTCATTGCATTGGTTTTGGAAGTCACCATCACTTTTGGATGCAGTTCCAAATCTGTATTTCTCTCTTCTCCAAAACCAAATTCTATAAGTAGAATAAGTAAATAAGTAAATGGAAGAGAGACCAAAGAAATTCCAGGAATACTTTAAATTATATTGTGATGACAATGTGGTCCATGCATTTCTTATCCTTGGAGAGCTCTGAGTTTCTACGCTATCACCAGATCAGATTATGTGACAAGATCATAACTAGATCTGAATGACAAAGAAGTTTCTATCCATGTGTTATAAAATAAAACTGCAAGGACATTTTTCTCCCCTCACGGCTGCTGCATAAGCCATGGTTTCCTCCCTGCCCATTGAGTATTCGATTCACAATCTTGTCCTCATGCACAATCTCCTCTGTGAACATTTGATGAGGAAGGCACTGCTGTGTAAATGAAAAAATGCATATTCGCATCTCTGCTATGCCTGATTTAGACTAGAACAGTGATTTTCAGCTTTTACTCTGTAGGCTTCTGTGGTTTGCAAAACAGCAAATAAAAAGGCAAGTCCACATACGCTGTAGAACTGTACAGATGTGAAATTTCTGAAGGGGTCTGTATCTCCTTTGGGAAATTTATGCAGGTAAACAAACTGAAAAAGGCTGGAAAAACTCTGGACTAGAAATTTGAACAAGTCATTCTCAACGGTGTCCTAATTCTCACACTCTTTTGCAACTTGCATGTTTTCTGGATTAAATTGTTTCACTTTATAGGAATGATTATATATTGAAGGGGCAGGAGCAAAGACTGATGATGCCCTTGTCTTTGAAGTCTTTGCAAAAAATAGGTATGGAACTATTTAGACAAAGTTGAATAGCTTGAGCAGATGCTTATCTAGAGCTTAGAGACTGTTGTATTCTTTTTATTCCTTTTTTTAAAACTCAATGCTCTATAATAATAAAAGGAAATCTGATAAAATACAAGGGAATGATGAAAATTAAACCATTTTCAGGAAAATGGTGAAGTTAAGCTTTCTGTATATTTATGAATCCTGAAAGAATGCTTGGATGAAATCAGCATCACCAATTCACTTCCCTCATTCTTCCCCATACTGTGAAGTCTTTCCGAATCAATAGCAAAAATAGGAATGATCCAATCAGTGCAGCTGTGAACATTACAAGATGCACACTCCAACAAACATAAAATGTGTGAGTGCCTGGTGAGCATTAGGAAATCTGTCACTGTGAACAATTGAAGGTGACAAGTTTAAACAGACCAAGGAATTCCAGTCTTGAGTTACTTCCAAACAAGATATTTTCAAAATTGTCATGGTCAACTTCTTTCACTGAAGATTAGCTGTATGAAAAATTAGGTAAACCCCCCCCCCCCAAAAAAAAACAAACGTTCTGGGAAAACTATTATAAAAGGAAACAAGAACATTTCTGCACTGATCACTTTCATTTTTGCTAGAACTTTCAAGAACACCTTTCCATACTATGAGTGCTGGATGACTAACCCAGCATTATAGCCTCTCAGAGGGTGGTGCCTCAGCTAAAAAGAGTCCACAGTTTTCTGTTGTCATCTTGAAAGAAAGGGAAAACTCTGTTTGAGAAGTCTATCTTTTTCATCAATAACTTACGAGAGTCCTATGTGTGACTGATTCCATTCTGCAAGAGTCCAAGCCCTGGAGAGAGGGTCCATCAGGCAGGTCTAGGAGCACCTAGCATATTGGGTGGCATGGCAAAGTGGCAAGCATGGGGGAGCAACCACTAAAAGCATTAGAAGTAGTTTAACTCCACAGTATTTTGCTCTTTTGTGAGAAATTTTAGCTTGCTTAATTCATGGAGCAGATGGGAAATGATGAGAGCTAAGGACAATGGGACTGTCTTGAGATACCTAATAACACTGTCATTGGGCAGATGGGTGATATGAAAGGGGGAATAAAAATTATTTTTTTTCAAAGCAACTTTAAGCTTCGGGGAACTGGGGAATTTTTTTTCTGTTACATTTGTGGGTGGAGTCTCATCTGCAAGGCTTTATCACGTAATTTCTGCTTATTTAGCTATCAAAATGGTTTTGTTGATTTTAGTCTTTAACCTTTAGCCTAAATGGTAAAAATATAATATCAAAGAATTTTTTGTAATATCTGTAAACATAGTAAGGGTAAAGTGTCAGAAAGTAAGTTTCTCTCTTTCCTACCACTTAATATATTCCAGTATAAATCCTTTGTAAATGATCTGTGCACTTTCATATTTCAACTTTCTTACTTATGCTGCATGTTAGAGGGAAGTGCTAACTTTAAAATTAGTCATCCTAATGTGCAAAGCACTGGAAAAAGATGGATGTTTTGAACATAACAGGCTTTACATTAAACTTCAGCACAGATTAGATGAATTGTGGAATTATGCCTAATACTCTTAAAGGGTTTTAGTGATCAAACATGCAGTAGACCCATGCTGACATTAGGTCTAACACGTTTAAGGTATACGTAACAGAGATCCAGGGCCTTACAGACCTGTGGTTCTACTGGTTTATATTCAAACTTTTACAATGTAAAAATGTCGACCAAAAATACCCTTGTTTTTCTACAGTCAGCAGTATCTCCAGTGGTATTTCTGAACAGTTCAGAGTCTCTGTTCTGTGCCTGGTAGTCCACATACCATATGGTGTATTTTTCTGCTGCAATACTGTGCAGCCCTCTTAGACTGTAAGTAGACTGCACTACCACTTACAAGTTATAGCTTATTGTTAATGTACTAAAAATATTTCTGCCTTCACCATAGGACTTTGACATGAAATCTGCTGATAACATAAAAATATACATTTTTGATATTATATTTCTTGGGAGATTTAAAATAATTTGGTTTATGGACCACTGATTTGCTAGTGCTGACTCTCACTAAGGAATGCTTATTCCCATCCATAGTATTGATTTAACCTTAGAGCTTTAGAAGTTAGTCATCTTAACTTAAGCTATTCTCATAGACTATTTCGTAAGATAAGGAGAGGTATCTAAAGCCCATGTCTTCTAAGACAAATAAACTCCTGCTTGAAAACTCCTGTCTCTGTTCAAGTCCACTAGACTAGTCAGCTAAAGTTACGTGAAGTGAATCTTATCCATAGTACGGAGGACAGCTATAGCTGATCTTCAGATCCCCCAAGATGGGAAGTGTTCCTCATGCTTGCAGAGGAATCTGAGAGCTTTGGCTACTGTCAGAATTCTTTGAGAATATTTCAATATGGTTAAGTAGAGCGAATCATGAAAAAGCTGGTAAGTTTTAGTTGCAAACAGATTAAGTTTAAGTCAGGAATTAGGTGTGAGTTTTCACAGCAAAGGATGACATTATATGACCATTTTCGCTAGCAGTCAGATTGCATGAAACAATAGTACTGTGTGGTGTTACAGTCTGTAAATTTGTGTATTTTGGATATTTCTAGATAGTTTTATGTCATTCTACAGCCTTATTATGCAAGGGAAAACAAACTGAAGAAACAAATATGTATTTGGTTTGCATGGCAATTTGGGAGTGGAGGGGCTGCAGGTGTGGCATCTGTGAGAAGACATCAGGAGCTGCCCTCCCATGTCAGACAGAGCCAGATCTAGCTGGCTGCAAGACAGACCCACCACTGGCTAAAGCTGAGCCACTCAGCAACAGTGGTAGTGCCTCTGTGATAACATATTTAATAAAGGAAAATGCCGCACAACAGCAGCTGGGAGAGAGGAGTGAGAACATGTGAGAGAAACAGCTATGCAGATGCCAAGTTCAGTGAAGAAGGAGAGGGAGGAGGTGCTTCATGCACCACAGCAAAGATTCCCCTGCAGCCTGTGGAGAGCACTATGGTGGTGTAGATTGTTCCTTGCAGACTGTGGAGAGGACTACAGTGATGCAGGTTGTTCCTTGCAGCCCATGGAGATCCACTGTAGACCATATCTCCATCTGCAATCTTTAAAGGACCCCACTCCAGAGCAGGTGAATGTCCCTTAAATGAAGCTGTGACCTGTGAAGAGCCATGCTGGAACTCCTGGAAGGACCTGTGGCTCATGGAGAGAAGTCCACATAGGAGAAGGTTTGCTGGCAGACCTGTGATACCATGGGGGACCCACACTGGGGCAGTCCATTCCTGAAGGATGACAACCTGTGGAAAAGACCCATGTCGGAGCAGTTATTGAAGAACTGCAGCCCTGCAATTAGGATCCACATTGGAGAAGTTTGTGAAGGGCTGTCTCCCCTGGGTGAGACCTCACAACGAAGCAGAGGAACAGCATGAGGAGGAAGGAGCAACAGACACAAAGTATTATGAACTGATTGCATCTGACCCCATTCCCCATCCCACTGCACCACTTGAGGGGGAGGAAGTAGAAGAGCTGGGGTGAAGCTGAGCTGGGGAGGAAAGAAGGGGTGGGGAAAAGGTAGGGGGTTTTAGATTTGTTCTTATTTCTTATTAACCTACCTTGCTTGATTAACAACAAACTAACCTATTTTTTTCCCCAGGCCCAGTCTGTTTTCCTCATGACAGTAATTGGTAAGTGATCTCCCTGTCCTTACCTCGAGCCATGAGCTCTTCATCATATTGGTATTGTCATATAAGGATTGTCCTGTTGAGGAGAGGATTTATAGAGTGGCTTGGTAAGCACCTGGCAGATAGCCAAGGTCAACCCACCACAGAATAATACAGAAATGGTTTCCTGAATCTGGGACCCTGCAAAATTGGTGTCAGGCAGGAGGCAAAAACTAAGTTAAGGGGGATGAAAACAAAGTCACCAAAATGCTAAGGCCTCATCTGTGCGCAAGGCTACAGCTGGGTAATTAGATGTATGATTAATCATGGTTTAGTTGACAATATGTATCTGTCCTAATGAAACCAGGTTTAAACTTGCATAACAATGTCTGTACTTATGATACACTAGTTTAACTAAGATAAAAAGTGAAGACAATTCAGTACACCTTAATGACACAGATGTTGAATTTCAGATAAATGTAAAGCCAGTACCTAAACAGTGCAAGATACAAATTTCTTTGATAAATTTCATAAGAAATTATTCAGTAAAAAATGTCTGTGTTTGTTTCTATATTTTTTCACATTTTAAAACTTGTCTTTCTTTATTACTTCTATATTCACCTGGAGTATTCTATGACTCCTGATCATGCAGTCTGTGAGCCAGGGTAGACATGACTGTGACATTTGAATAAAGAAATTGGAACATCTGAAATAGACTTCTCCTTGCAGAAACACTTGTCAGTTACTGAACTGATCCATTTTCCCTGTGAACTGATGCAATATGGGACTTTAACCGTACACCACTGGAGTGTGTTTTAAAGGCTGTTATTTCAACAGCTTTATGTACAACCCTGAAGTGTATTTGACTTTCTCTTAATGCTGCTTTGTTGGGCTTTTGCCAAAATAAATTTATAATACAGCATCTATTACCTCTTTTACCAGTTTGAAATTTTGTCTATGTCTGGCATCCTAAGTACTGGTAAAACTGAGGATTTCCTAGGAAAAAATGTTAAATTCTAAAGGCAATTTCATGGCTTTGGTCTTTGCGCACCAGTTAATAGAGATAATGGACACAATGAGGAATGGGGGTATGTTCCAACTTTACCTTCATACTGTGAAACTAACTCAGGGAAAGGATTCTGAGAGAATGAAGTAAAAGAGGTTGATCTACAGAATATATAATATTGAATGCAATGTCTTATATTACAGGTAATATATCACCTGTACTTTTCCACGTGTTCCAGGGGTGGTTCACTTGCAGACCACACCAATGTGTATCACCCAGTAACAGAAAGAGTATAATTTCCTTAGGAGACAGGCAGGGGAGCTCTTCACACTTTGACATCATGAAAATAGGTGCTTTAGGAATATTTCAGACAGACAGATGAGATGGATTTTATCCTTTTTCAGAATTTTTTTCTGATTTTTTTTTAGTAGCTTTACTAATATGAATGGCAGAAAAGAGAAGTGCTATTTTCTGATCTCCGTAAAATAAATGTATGAGTTAAATCTGTCAGTTCTTACTATTTCTAGACTGAATTTTGATCTTAGCAGTGTACTGCACTGGCTGTTTTGTAATTAGTTGCTGCTAAAAAAAGATGTCTATCAAAATATTAACAAGGATGGTGGTCAGTCTCTGTCAGATTTATTGAAAGCAAGTCATTTACAAGTTCTATCATAAATCTAGGTCCAGTAATGAGATTCTCAACTTATTTTCCATAAAGTAGTTATTACATTATGCAGGCAAAATGGCACGGTGCACAACAGTTCAATTTCATCAGCTCTTCACACAGCAATGAAATCACAAACCAGTACTGTTTAAATTTTGATTCATTTCATTGTCATCTATTAGCCCAGAATACATGTATACATGGAACATTTTGGCAGAACGTATATTAAAAAACCTGACAATTCTCTTATTTCTGTTGAAATACAAACAATAAAATGTTAAACCCTTCTCTAAGAACAAAATCAAGTATGTACATTTTTAATATTTCATTTTGAAATTCTGAAATTAGTATTTTTAAATTAATACTACAGTCTGCACTCTCTTACACTGACATTAATACACACAAATAAGGTGTAGAGCTAACTGCTACAGAACTGCTTCTTGAATCTCTGAAGTTTTAGAGAGCAGTTCTAAATATGAAGAAATTTCCTTAGGCTTGCTAAGTGTTTGATAAAGGTTAGAACTTGTTTCTTCTGCATATCCTGAAACAATTAACTATTTAATGAAACTTTGAGCTCACGGTGGACTTGTTTATAGGATAATATTTGCCATCTATCTCAAAAACGTTTAGGTATCTTTTAAAGACCAATTTTCACTTCAGTGTCTGAGGAAGCCACGTAATGGTAAGTAGTTTTCTTGTGATCACACTTAATGCAAGGTAGGAACTTGTGGCTCATCTTTCTGCACTGATCAGTGACTGAGCAGTCAGCTGGTGTTTAGGGAATTCATATAACTAGTGTGAGATGTGGTTTCAGATTCCCTTAGCTGGAAAAGGGAACTGAAATTGTTGCTTTTGAAGGCATGCTCTTCTCACAGAACAAGCTAAGAGCATAAGGTCCACCAGAATTTTATAACTTTAATTCATCTTTCTTCTCATTTCTTCCACCTAAAATTGTGTGGGAAATTTGAATTAAATTGAGAAGTAACTTGGGGACAAAAGATTAAGTTGTTTAAATGAGTATGCTGTTGAAGAAGTTCTTCCCCAATACAAGACCATACTCATCTGTATGGCTCTATTTACATCTATACTGAGTGTCTGGGTTAATTATAAATTCACTTTTAAGCCTATAACTGCTGATCTTGTATAATAAAAACAGCTTAGATCAACCAGCTGGCCATACCTCAAATTCAGCATTATGTGGAATGTCCAAATGCAGGGTAGTGATGTCTACTGGCCCTTCCTGCTGTGTATGGAATTTATCCACATACTGAAAGTTGTAAATGCAGTAAATCCAGCAACGGTGATTCTGCAATTTCTTGGTCCACCATTTCTGGCTTTCTAAAAACTTTTTTTTTTTTTCTTTTGCTTGTGATTAGACTAAGTGAGGAAAGAGAAAGAAGGTCCATTCCTAAAGGACTCTGAGAAGCCGAGTCTGGACCACTGTAGGGTGGTCCCAAAGTAATGGATGCGAGAATGTGGATTTTTGTCTTAAATCAGGTGAAGATGACCTTCAGATTAGACCCTGGGGATAGCTGTGTACTGTATTACTTGATGGATGTTGTTCCTGAAAGGTGTCATGGACTGCTTCGTTCTGCAGTGAAGAAAAACAGTCAGATTGGGGATGATGTTTAGGCACTATGTGTTCATTTTTGGCATAAATTCAGTTTAATTTTTCCACTGTATATATCTTTTCTGCTCTTTTGCATTCTGTGTAAAGAGTGCTCATAGACAATATTGTGAAATTGAGGAAGAATAGTAAATCAGTTGGCTGATTTTGATATAGTTTCTGTCCAGAATATTTTTGGACTCTTGAATTAAGCATCTGAATTTAAGTTGTATTTTTCCTAAGTAGTTCTATGTTTAAAATGCAGGAAGCAAGCCACAGTTTTCTGGATTCATTGTGTACCACTACAGATCAATATTATATGTTTTATCCTGTCTGACTACACAACACAGGTTGGAAGCTCTCCTACAACTAGATTCAAGCACAGATCCCCATTTATCATGTAAGTAAATACATCAATTTGGTTTAAATCATCATGTCTTGGTTTGATGCTTTATTGGTTTGGGTTTTTTTGGTGTTTTTGTTCATTTGCACCCCCCCCCCCCCCCCCCCCCCCCCCCTTCCCCCTCCACCCGGAAAGAGGAATTTGACAACTTGCTGAAGGTTTCAGGAAGCCCCAGAGAAATGATTGCTGTGCTTCATGATCAGGTAGTTTGGACACACAGGATTTATGTACTGCAATAAACATGATCTGGCTACCTAGATACACTGCTGTTTGCAGTTTTAATGGCTAAAGGGCAGGAGCAACTACAGGGCTCACAAAGTATATGATGGCATATTCTCAAGCATATTTGTGGATGTTCCTCTTGAGTTTTGCTGTGAAGAAGATTAAAGGAGAAGAAAACATATTTCCTTGGCTAAAATCTGCTCACTTGTAAGGGAAAAAGTCCAGAATGATATCCTTTCCCTACTGACAGAGCACTGTAACTCTACAGTGAGAAACTTGTGCCAAACATTGTTTCTGTTGCAAGGGTTCATGAATAGTAGATCACAAGTTAATACCAGACACCTGAAAGACAGTAGTTGATGGTAACTCTGGATAGGAAGTATTACAAAAGTGGAGAAATTAAGAAGGAAGCTAGTGGTTAGACTTGTTCTTTCAGAACCCATAGTGGGGAAGAGAAACAGGAAATGGAGTCAGAAGGATCAGGGAAGTAATCGGGAATGAGGCTTGCGTGGAATAAAATGGTGTCCACGAAAGAAACACAGATGAAATCATGGCACACTGTAACCCTCTCTCCGTAGCCCCTGCTGTCAGTTTGCCCCCCACTGCTGGGGTTTTAGCTGCTCATGTAAGTGGTCCAGCTTCGATAAGCCTCAGCTGTGTGACTTTGATGGTAAGAAAGGTAAAAATTACAGAGAGCAGTAGGATTGCTGATCTGCAAATTCTGGGAGACCGAGGAGTAAAGAAAGAAAACATCAACATGAAAACATAAAATCTTAAAGAAAAGAAATGCAGTGAGGGTAGCTGAAGGCTGGTCAGGGGCAGCCAAGAACGGCCAGGTTGGGACTGATGCATAAGAACTGCCAGAGCTGCCAGAGGAGGAAGGCAACAGCTCTGCACCCGTGATGATGGCTCCTGGGAGCCATTGCCACCAACCCTTTGCTCCTCACTGACATCTGCCTGGTTGGTGAAGGCTCTCCAGCTGCTGTACTGGAGTGTGGGCACATCAATGCTTAACCTCATAGCTCACTAAATACTAGCTGTCTTTTATGTGCATTGGCCAATAAATAATGACTTTGTACTTATAAGTTTCCCATATTCTGCTAGCAAAGTCTTTCTATGCCAGGTTAATGATGCCCAAACAAACTGACTATAAAAATATTTTGTAGAGGTTAAAAGGTGATTTTATTATTATGCTGAGAAGCCAATGTGCATATTTAAGAAAGCAGGAACTTAATAGGAAAGGAACATTATCTTGGAAGGAGTGATTTACATTTGTAGAATTAAAAAAATCTAAAAAATAAATAAAGTTCATCTAACAGAAGGTACAGTAAGTGTCCTTGGGATGGATGAAAAATCCTTTGCTAGTGCCATACATCCGGAAGAACTCTGATGCTCAGAGCTATCTGGCATTAAATCATGTCAAGCAAAAGCAAACAGCAATTGAAAAGAAAATCATTAATGTTTTTAATTAGGTTGTCTCAAATTCTCATCTGCATTCTGAAAGCAAAGGGCTTATTTCAGTAAAAATCATGGCCAGCTTCTGTAGCAAGGAAACTGGCTGCACTTTAACTGAATTGGGCCCTAAATTTGTTGCTTGGCAAGAGCAGGGAAATGTTTTGCTCTGGTGTCTGACTCCATTGGCAGTGGTGCTTGTTAATCACAGTACCCATTACAATGCACTGTACAAGGAGGAATCTCAAAAACATTGTATTACTTAGCTAAAGGGTATAAAGTGCAGTCTTTTCTACTAACCAGATTTGTGCTCTTTTGTGTTTAATGGTAGTTGTGCCAGTCTATGATTACTCACAAATGGTGACTAGAGACTGTGGCTGAGAACTCTCAGTGTGAGTGCAAGAAGGGGAGGACCACAGAACTCATGCATTGAAGAAATATTTAGGCTAGCTTAACACTGAACAATAAATTGAAGACAATAACATGGAAAACGAAGGCTAAAAATGTTTAATTACTTTACCCTGATCACCCTCTCCCTTCCAAGTTGGCAAGTAGGAACTGGAACTTGCCAAATGCGTTTTATTTTAAAATCTTTTATTCACTGGCAAAACTGCATATTGCATCAGACCTCATAAATGTATTTTACAATTTTGTAAGGTTTTCCAGCCTGCACATACCTATGTGTTCATGCACACACACTTAGAGAATGACATATGCAGGGGCAACTCTGACATTAGGCTTTGTGGGGCTTCATCGTTGAGTGAATTTTGTAACTGTAGGAAAAATATCGCGAGTCATGCTTTTGCCTTCACTCAGCACAGAATCATCATTAGCAATGCTAGCACCAAGCCCAGCACTTCAGCCCGCTGGAGGAAGTACTCTGCATACATGCAGTAACCCTTGGAGGGAAGGAATCGTTTCCCCTCAGCAGCACCTTCCACCCCTCCAGCTAGAAAGCTCAGGAATCACCAACATGTACAGTGTTTCTGTGAGTAAGCTGGGTGTTCCACCTAAACACTGCTCTAGGGTCTCATTTAATGTGTAGCAGAGCATGTGAACATGTTGAAATACTGACAATAACAAGTAAATGGAGAAGTAGCTTAGTCTCATAAAAACTCAAAACTCATAAAAACTCATAATCTGGTAGTGGAATCAGAGCCCTGGCACAGCACTACCTGAATCCTTTTTGTTTGGGAGATGGGCATCACTGCAGCTGTGTACACTTTCACTTGCATTGCCCATTTCCTGTGATCCTTTCAAGCACACAAGCAACACAAATGGCAAATAACTCTAATATTTTTTGTATATTAGCATTCTAGTAAGTGTGACTGATTTAAATTTGGGTATTGGTTAGTAAGCAATGTGTGGTATCTGATGGCTAGTAGGTCAATGGAATGTTATCCTATTCACATAATTCAATTACTTTCAGTTACTTCTCCTTTTTTATATCCAGTGGGAAATAAATAGGGGCACTAGCTGGTTTTCCAGGAATAAGGTATTTGAATGCCTTTTTTGGGTGGCATAGATTAATGCCACTTCATCACTGAAGAGGTTGAGCTAACTTTCTCGAAGAATTTGTGTGCACAAACTGTCAGTTGTAAGCATCCCTAGACGTGCACTTCCACTCAGTGTAGCATCATCCAAAGGTGACTAATTCTGTGTATTACTGTTGTGAATGAATTATGCTTTAATTGTTACTATGCCCTGGCTGATCAGCAGAGAAAGTAAGAAGTGTCACAGGCTGTAAAAAAGACCATAACTTAAAAATAAAACCAATGTACTTAGAAAGATGGTTTCATGTAGATACAGAAATTTTTATTTTTTTTATAAAAGCTAATTATTTCCAATATTTGGCTTAAAATATAATCCTACAAAATTAATCATTCCAAATTTTAAATCCAAATTAACAAAGAGACCTTAGGATAAAATGCACAGACTTGTTTTGGAGGCACATGCTTTTCCTCTCAGATGAGAAAGGAAGTCAGACATATACCCATGAATTTGATATTAGTTTCATTTTTTTAAAATACTTTTGTACGTGTATGTGTCTGTATATATATATATGACTGTATTTGGATGCATGTATATAGAATCTTCCTCTAATTTTGACATTATTTTGATTTTTGTTTCAGATTTAAATACAGTTCCTTTGCATAATCCAACATATGACCAAAATATATTGCAATCATGTCAGTCCTGTATCCAATTTATTTTTCAAATTTTTTGTGTGCTGAAACACAGTTATCTTAAAGACCACATTTCTTTTCACTACCTGTCAGACTGACTGTGGTCTATAGGAGCAGTGTCGTCGGCAAAGTCCAGGAAGAATGCATTCTTGTGCATTCCATAACATATTAACTGCGCTAAGACTGTACTTTCTTAGCTCCTAATGATGCAAATGTTTCAGTCAGATTCTATGACTCCTTCTCTTCTGGTAATCTTTCTTCAGTGAAGAGAAATATTGGACAATAATATTTATCCTTAACAAATTAAATTAAATAGGGGAATGAGTGACCAAGAATACAGGATAAAATACTTAGATATCCATAAACCACTATTTTTTTAACCTTGTACAAGATAGGATTTCCTAGAAATAAAGGAAAGTGATATGATATATTTAGCTTAACAATATGCTTTGCCTTTTATGGATTTTGAAGGAGATGAATTTGGATATCAGGAAACACAAAACTCTTGTCATGAATTCCAGTGTATAGCATAGGGAGCATTCAGAATCTATCAAAACTGAGATATCAATAAATCCTAATTCTAAAGTAAATAGGTCAAAAAACAGGGAAATTTGAAACTGCATATGGTGTCCAAGAAGTAATTTTTTACATAATCCTGAATTCTTCCAGGCTTACATCTCAGTGAAACAAAGTAAAGCAAATTTAATATAGACACAATATTGAGACTTAATAAACACACAGTTTTCATTGCTCTTTTTAGCAATATTTGTACTTTTTTTGATGTGGTAGTTTAGACATGGTGTCATCCGAGGTGGCTTAGGGTGGTTCAAGGTTATGTTTAAGTCTTCTTTGTTACATATTTATTTTGAGATTTTCAGCTACTGACCCAAAATTTGAGTTGGTCTTCTACAGGGTCTGTGCATACCTCGCAGTCCCATGCAGAAGTCTTGGAGACCCCAGAATATTGCAGGTGGCATTAGGAGTTGTGTTTAGTCAATTGTACTGTCTTTTTTTGGATAGATTTTTATGACATTTAACTTCAGCCATAAGAAAGATGGGGGAAGGATCCAAGTCAATGTTGAAATCTAAACTGGTTATTTAGCTCTGTCATGTGGTATATGTATCATTCCTGTGCAGATATCTCAGAAATCTTAGGACATCTCAAATGGCAATGGATGTCATTTTGACAATTGAATTTGTCAGTTCAATTGCCGGGATTCTTGATGAAGCCTAGCTGATAGAGACTTAAGTGCAACTCAGCACATGCCAGTGCTCATTTACCTTTTGGGTTCATTCTGTCCAATTTGGACACTTGCTTTAGGCTGTCATTAACTCTTTCTGGAGTCATCAGACTATGGAGAAAACCTATATAGTTAAGACTTCTCCAAACCTTAAAATTTTAAGAAAAATTTAAAGATACAAAGCAAAATACTTAGTTTTAGATAGTTTAAGAAAGCTAAGATAAATTCACATTTTCAGACTATTTCTTGTGTGTAGAAAAGACAGTAGCATTACTTCTTTTAGTGGTTCATCATCGGTCAATTTGTAAATTAAATCCAAATTCATAATTTTCTAAGATGCCAAGGGTTTTCTTTCAAAATGTTGTTTTGGCGAAAATTTCATCTCAATAAATCCTTTATTTTTTTCTTTTCTATTCAGGCAAAAAGAAAATGTTTCCCCAAAAGAATAAAGGTAAAAAAAACCCCCAAAAACCCAAAAAACCCCAAAATCTTTTCTACTTATAATGAAAGACTTCTATAAGTTAAGCATCTCAGAGTAGAAATTGTTATTTTATAATAGACATTTTAATACCAAGACTGTTGGATGCAAAAAGTCTACTTTTGTAGTGGCTAAATCATTGACTGCCAAAAAAGCAGAGCACACTTCTGGATGCTGTTGCTGCTGTGATAATTCTGAAACGTATCAGAGACACTAAAGTGTTTAGTCTCTTATCACACATTGAAAAAAGAGGAATTAAAAATCAAGAGAAATTATTATTTTGATTCTGAGCAATTAATTCTTCATTATACTAAAGTCAAATATTTACCTCAGGTACATATAGAAAATTATAATTCCTGAGAGCTCTGACATGTTTTGCTATTTCCCACTGGTGCAGTGTATGAGGTTGTTACCCTCGCTTTCTGTCCTAAGCAGGCAGTATATCTGCTTCTCACTGCTCCAGTCATTAACCTGGTATATGAACTCAAATGATCACTGATTGCAATTATCATCCTGGTCTGAGAACTGCAATGCCACATAATAGACATGTTGCCTATTTTGTGTCCCTGCAGCAGGGTAACAAACAGTTAGGTATTGTAACCTTTTAGTAAATCACAGCATAAATATCAAGATAACAGGTCAAACCCCTGGCAGACATCTCAATTGGGGGAAAGAAACAACCAAAATCCCAAGCCATACCAAAACAATAAAGTGGTAGATTTTTATTTTTTTAATTTTTTTTTAACAGAAGAATCAAATAAATTAACTTCATATTGTAGGAGAACAAAGCAGATGGTAATAAATCCCAGATTGTCTTTAGAAAGGTGGTGAGAAAGGTCATTCCCTAGGTCAAACAATTTAAATCCATAAGTCATACAATTTTCTCATGTCCTTTGATAACTCCTTGAAATAAGGAGTTTAGACTTGATGAATGACTTGGTAAATTCACAGGTACTGAGCTTGCTTTTTCCAAAAGAGAAAACTTTGAAAATTTTGATTCACAAAATGTTTGGACGCTTGTGTTTTTCAATCCCATCCAGACTAGAGGAAATTTCAAAAAGATCTGAATTTTCTGTGAAACAGAAAATTTAATTTTGGATTTACTTGTTGCAACCAACACTTAAAATCTGATTTATCATGTTCTCACCATTGTGCTAGAAATCAAGATCTGTTTTCAGTTATTACAGCTGTGGGAATCACATGAGCTCTTACAAGTAAAAGTCTGTGCCCACAGCTCTTCCACTGTGTCCAGACCACAACTTCCAATCTATCTGCAGCAGCGCGCTTTTCAGGTATAATATTGATAAAGTAAAGCTGGACTGTCTTGCCATCTTCTTGGAGTTTTGTGCAATAACATTTTATTAATTAAAGTCAAAAGGAATAAATAGGAGGCTTTATGAAAGATAGATGTCAGAAGACAGACATGGGAAGCCCAGAAAGATGATGAGGACTGAATAAGAATGAAACCTTTATCCTCTACTTAATTATAGTTATTGTCTATTTTAAAATAACTTTGGCTGAGCAAAAGCACAAAGCTACATCATTCACCCTTCTGTTTTAGAAGGGTCTGTTGTACTGGTTATTAATTGTGGTTAGTATAATAAGCATGCCTAGAAGAAGCACCTCAAATAAATGATCAGACACATAGAAAAAAAATTGACCTGTTTAAATGTCAAGAAATCACATATTTAATTAGTGAGCTTGTTATGTTTCACAAAGAAGATTATCAGTTGACAGCATTCATATTTTAATTAGGAGAGAATACCTTTGCACTCTTCCTCAGGCAGAGCAGGAAATTTGTCGTGCAAGCTGATTTTCTTTGTGAACTGTTCTGCTCTGACTGTAGGCCCAGACTCTCCAAGGCAAAACTGCACTGAAATTGATAGCATAGATATCTGAAGAAGCTTGGACACTTTCTTTGACAGGAAAATGCATAGAAGACTATCAAAGGGTCTCTTCTAGTTGATAGGAGTTTTACTGATGACTTCAGAGAGTCACAATTTTGCCCATAAACCTAACTTGACTTCAGGTCTGTATAGTTTCCATACTCCTTTGGTCTCCTATATTTATTATTTCAGCTAGCTGGCCATTCCCGATCAGAAGAGTAATTCAGCAGCCATTCATGGTTACTTTTGTTCCTTATGGTTTTAGTTGTCTTTGACTGCAACAGAATGAAATGGCTGCATACTTTCCTCACCTTCGCAGCAACATCTGTTCACTCTTTAGTCTCTCTGGCCTGTGTTCTCAGCTCGCTTCTGAGCTATGTGTCTGTGTTCTTCTATTCAAGCAGCTAACAAGCCTTGTGGCCATTCATTTCTTGTGACGCTCTTTGATGGGTTTCACTTTGAAGACTTTTAACTACACTTTGGCTTTTCAACATGAAATTGAATGGTGCACCCAGTCTTTAATATACCAGGTAGCTTTGATACCAGTGTTCATAATCTGTTGTGTTCAGCAATCAAGATTTCTTGTTAAAAAAAAAAAAAGCCCCCCCCATTATCCTGATGATAGTGGCTATAGTATCCTAGCAACAGCTTCCTTTTACGACGAGTTGTTTTTCAAAGGGCTAGTGTCCAGAATACTTCAAATAGACTTCATTCTCCATACAGTTTCTCTATCTACATCATTCTTTTTTTTTTTTTTTTACTCAAAATGTCCTTGATAAGGCTATTGTAAGAAATAAAATGTCATATAACCTCTGGTTCTTTAGGTTGGTTTTTTTTAGAGTCTGCATTTTTATAGTAATGTAATAACAAGGAAAAATGGAACTTCTTTTACAAAATACCCCATAGTAAAATGATGAAAAATTTTCTATAGAAATTATTTTTTACAGGATGTGTATTTTTTCTGTATTTTTTTTTCATCGAATACATTGATTTATTTTTTGAAAATTCTGAAAACCTTTTGGTGCTCCTCAAGGAGAGTGGGGCATCTCCTCTGTGTGCTCTGTCTGCTCCAGCATCCTTCCACTCTTTTCAGTGGTACAGCTTGCAACAGGGTATGCATCAGATAAAAGTCTGGGTCCCTAATTTTTGGGTTCTGACACCATTCCACCGCCCATGGTATGATGACACCTAACTGGCAGATGATTGAATCAGTAATTAGATCTAACCCTCCTCTGACAAGCTAAGGAGAGAGCCAGGGCAGCAGGGTAGAGAAATGCTGGTGTCAATATGGAAACAGTGAAGGAGAACAGAGAGGTGAAAAGCAATCAGGAAAAAAGATCTGTTCTTATTGTCCAGACATGTGGAAAACATTAATAAAAAATATATTAATGCTATATCGAGATCCTTATTGTAATTGTACATTCTCTGTATCACATGGATTCTCCTGTACCTTCTGGTTCTGTAAAAAATGTTGCAGAAATAGTCACCTCTATCAAAACTTTAAATAACTTGTGTTGTGGTTATCACGAGAAGGAACTTTAAATTTTAGTTACCTAGGAGTTTTAAATCTTTAATCAGTCCACTTTAATTTCACAGAATGGCAGAAGGCTAATCAAACTAGATTTTGAGACTTATTTGAATATTTCATAGATAAAAATTTTTTCTCACAGAGTTCGTTAGCAGGTGTGCAGAGAGCCTATCTCACACACAGAGCCGAGAGATACTATTTATTGCATGGCTGTACAGGGATGGGTGATAGGTGGTAAATCCACAAAGCTAGCACACTTCTTAACACATAGTAAAACACTTTATACACTTTGAACAATTGATTACAATTATGTTTAGTCATGCATAATTCTCATTAGTTCTTACAAGCCTCCTCTCCTTTTAAAGGTACAGTGTTGTGGGTTTTTTCCCCTGTGCATGTTCTATGGGGAGGGGGCTTTATTAGTAGCAGGCTTTCTTTGCTTTAGGGAGGATCTTTTAGTATACTAGTTAGGATAGTTCTCACGTAGTTCAGGTAATTTTCTGTTTGGTCTCATTAACCATTTGGTTCTCCTTGAGTTTATCTTGTTAATCCGCAGCTTGAGGTATTTATGGTGTCAATCCCTTCTCCCAAGGTCATATTCCTCTGACTGCCTGCAACATTCTCTGTCTTTCAGACTCTTTCCTGTTCTTCACTATAGATACCCACATTTTTTTGTCTGAATTTCAAGTTAAATAACAGACTGGCTTTCTCTTAATCACGTATCTGCAAGCCAGCTGACTACAAAAGAATTGACATAAGACATCATAACAATTCTACAATTATGTCTTTGCCATTTTTTCTGTGCTAAGTTTTTGAGGTTTATTCTGTAAGAACTTGAACTGGGTTGGGATTTTTTGTTTTGTGTTTTTTTCTTGTGTGTGTTCATGTGTTGATCAGCACTGTTGCTCCTGTAATGCTGATTTTGCCAGCATCAGTTAGAATTTGGTTATTTACCTGTGGAATATGTCAGCAAACTTGTATAGGTAACTCCAGAGAAGAATAATGAGAGAAGCCCATTGCATTTATCATTGAGGAGGTAGTGTTATAAGCAATAACAATTAAAACAATTTTATTTTGGGTTCAATCAATTTAGGTTGAGAAACAATAAGCAAAAACAGTGCTGGGTGAGCAGAGAACTCAATTAGTTCCACCACATGCACACCTGAGTCCTCAAAGCAGCATCTTTTATGCCCGGATCTTGACCAATCTCTTCTCGCCGGATGTTCGTCCCGCTCTTTCCCCATTGGGCCGTTAGGGTACGCCTTCTCCTCCTATTGGCTCTCCTTTGGCGCGCTTTTTCAAATCTCAAGGTCTTTGCCTCCTTCGGCGGGCCTTCTCTGGCATGGTTTGCCTTCCTTATCTCCTTCCTCGGGTTTTTCCAGGCAGCGATTGCCTCAGGGGAAAGGGAAGCCATCACATTGTCTTAAAGGAGAACCACACGTGCCCACTCACCCAACTGTGATACAGGACCCAGATTTACACAGGATACAACAATTACACTTATCACAGTGCATTCTATTTTTGACATGAATCGTGACTGCGTTTATCACAGTAGGAAGGCAGAGATCTTCTGACAGTGCCCCAGTGACTCTCTGCGGAACATCACAGAAACATCACAGTTTTCCAAAAAAGAAAAGAAATGATGGGAAGGTTAGCATAGTGGAATATTTTAAATATTTTATACGTCTTAACTAATTTCCAACTTCTTCATATGGTTTCTAACATTTTCCTCTGATTTTGCCCTTCTTTGATCATTAGATTATGATGCTCCTCAGGGACATTATGATATTGTAACACTCCCTGTGTTGTGGAAGTTATGCTGGGAAAATGAAGAGAACTGCTGGGAGATGTTAGGAAACACTTCAAAGACTCAGGTTTCACGGTCAAAAGGGACTAGTGTGATTATTTACTCTGACATCTCCCACAAAACAGCCCTGGAAGCTTTAAGCCTGTTTTTCATCGGGCTGAAAGCCCTGTAAGAGGACATTATGACTACCAGACATCTGCTGCAGCTAACCCTGAGTCAAAAGAATTGAACATATCTTAGTGAGGTTTAGTGAGGAGATGTAGGCTTGACTGAGAATCAGCAGTTGTGGCTGCACTGCAGAAAATGCACAATTTATGTTCTAGCTATCTCTATTTCCTTCAGACTTTATTCCCTGCATTTCAGAGATTTGTGTTTCAACATTCTCCACATTCAGGAAAGAAATAAGAGCACACCAGACAACTGAGTCTATACACACACATACATGTTTCTTCTGCAGTGGACTATAATAGAATTTAACACTAGGGTATCTTATTCAAAACAGTTTGTATTTTATTTCTGGCTGGATGTGATAACATTTTTACAGAAACAAAGAACAAAACCACAACCCTGAACAAAACCACAGATCCTCTCTTAACTGTGTTAGGAAGGAAGGTGAGAGAGTCTAAAGAGAAATTAATGTTCGTGAACCTTGCAAAAGATCTGTGAATCTCTTTCTATAGTGCTTAAGGGATAATGGTTCTGGTTTCAAACACTGGGCCGTATCTCACAGTCCCTTATCCAAAGAACTCACATGCTGAGTTTACACACATAATAAATAATCAGTGGCAGGATTAAATTATGCACCAGTCATTGCAAATTCCCCAGATTCCCTTTGGTGGAATTTTACTTACTTAGTAATGTTAGTGAAACAGAGATGTATGTATGCTGGCATACATGATTGCAACACCTGCTGTCTCAGGATTTGTCCCTAAATGCATCAATGGTCGTACTATTTATCTGAGAGGCAGAAAGATAATAGCACTTTACCCGCATAGCTCTGGAACCAATGAAAACAGGTTTTTCCTGCCAAATCAAAGTTAATCCCAGGTCAAATTAAAAAAAGAAAGTTTTTTCTTCTTGAGTTCTACTGATAAGGAATGCCAAAGCTTTGCAGGTCTTGAAAGATATTTTAGCTGTTAAACAGGTGTTAAATTAGGAGTCTAAAAATTGCAGTTTCCTAAATACAGGAACCACGCTTACCTCCATGTTTTCTGTGATAACAATACTCTTGGAATTAAGAAAGAACAATACTCTCCTGAGGTCATGAGTGATAAAAGGCAAATGCTGGATAAGTGATAAGAGACAAATGCCTGGAAACAAATAAGTAGATAATAGAGGCAGGGAAATAATTAAAAATACTATGGAGGTATAAGATATATGCTTCTGCTTTATGGTAAAAATAAGCAAAGAACAAACTAGTTAGCATTTACATTAAATTCTCAGTAAAAAGGAAGTTAAAGAAAGTATTGTCTCTGTCTAAAAATATCTTTCTTTTTGCAGATTGTTACCTTCCTATTCCCTGCCTTTCACCCATGTGGGAATAGAGTAAATGAGAAACTAAATGAAAAGCAATATAATGAAAATCTAAAAAAAAAAAAATGCCACAAAGGATTACTCTTGTTCACATAGTATATTGTTTTTATAGTCAGGAAACTCTTAAGATTTTTAATGTGAAAAGAAAGTGACTCAATTTATTATTATGTCAGCAGTTGTTCTGAGAAATGAAAAACTACACAGTGCTGAGCCATTCATGATCTGATTTGAAAAATCACCAAAAAAGGTGTGATTTAGTTTATTTCTGTAATCTCTGTTGCTTTTCAGAGCAGCCAATTCCTCCTGCTGTAGCTGATGTGAAATCTAGATGCTCCTAGGGGTGAGATACTGTAGAAAATAGAACACTGCTAACTCAGATGCAGACAATGTGAACCAGTCATTTTGTGTTATAGCTGCTCAACCACCACCACCACCACCACCCCACCCCTCAAAAAAAAGGAAAAAAAAAGGAAAAAAAAATGTCACAGAGAATCTTGTTCAAACTATTCCTAGGTTTCAACTCAGTGGAAAAAAAAGTTAGAATGTCTCACCGTCTATTAGGTATGCCAATAAACCTGGATTTTGCTAAAGTCCTCCAAAATGTTCTGACTCTGATGAGTTTGATCCTAAGATCTCTTGGCTCAAGTATTAGTAATGAATGGTAAAAATAAAGCCTGCTATACTAAAATAAGTTTGGAATAAAATGACCATAAACTTCCAATATGTAGGAAGAAAACAACTACCATCAAAATAATAAATACCTGAATGTTCACACTGATAGACTATTATGAGAGAAGTATGGAATGCTTCTCCATGCAGCATACAATGGAAGTGTTAGAAATTTTTTTTTTTTTTTTTGTGGCAGACAAATGGCCCTTAAATGCTAAACTGTATCTCTGGCAAATTTATTTGCTTCAAAAAAATTGAACATACTGTTGCTTTTATGCTTAAAGGAACTTGTATTTCACAGCATGACTGTACTGGTAACCACTTTTATGTTACATTAATGTCCTGCAAAAGTAGCTTAATGGAACATAAATACACGACTAATAAACAGTAATGTAGTAAATGCTTTGTATGCACAAAGAAGGAACAAAGTTACACATAAAGAAGAAAATAAAACTAATGTGAGTATTTTCAGATTTAATCAGGTCAACAGTCCTACTGACTACATTTGAATTTGGGTGCATCAAAATTCAAGATTGAGCTTAGTGGCTAGAATACAGAATTGAGAATCAATATTTCTAGGTTTTATTCTGTCACTTACTTGTGTGACTTCAGACAAATAATTTGAAAGATTTGCATCTAAGGTTGTTCATCTTTCAAATGAGGTATTTACGTTATTTATGAATATGTTGTAAGGCTCAAATTAACAGAATATTTGCAAAGGTACATGTAGTGGAATGAAGCTGGGTTAATTATCATTGATAACATACAGCTGTGGGCTGGCTTCAGGGGCGGTGGGTTGGCTGGTGTAGTTAAGGTGCAGGTGTGGCTGGTTCTGATGTAGTTAAGGTGCAGCTGTGGCTGGTTCTGTTAAGGGGTTGTGCAGCCAAGGAAGAGGGAGCAACCGAGGATGAGAAATGAGGAAGAAGCAGAGAGAGAGACCGTGTGCCCTGGATGAGGTGAGACTAGGAGAAGGCAGCAGAGGGACTGACATGAAGATTATGTTGGTATGAGATGGTAAAAGACCTTGTTGCAGCTTGATAGTTTGGAGAGTGCTGTGACAGATAAGAGAGTAAGACATACTAGAAATTTTAGATGTAATGACAGTAACATGTTGCCATGGCTAGCTGTAAATATTTCTTTATCTTAATGATGGGGCCAAATTGTGACTGTCAAGTATGTCTTTATGCTTCCAAAGGTGGAAAACTATGTCACGGGTTTTTCCCAGTTTAAAATGGTCTTTCTGTGTTGTAGTATAAAGCGGGAATTGTTTGTAATCTCAGGTGACCTGTGGGAATGCACTTGGTACTTTTGTTACATTGTTTTCAGAAGTCCTGCAGGAGGTAACAACACCCAAGAGGAGTACCAAAGAACTGAAAAGAAAGAAAAAACAAAGACCATGAATCTATGTTGCAAGTCATTATAGCAAAAATCCCTCAGCTTTAAATAACAAAAAGAAGAAAGTAAGCCCCTTAGTTAAGGTGATTTATGATGAAGCTATACTTTGAGTAAATGAGAGAAATAGCCTTAGTGGCAGAAGATGCGTTATTTTGCTAAGAAGGAATGGCTCTGCCCCTGTTAAGAGCAGCCTCACTTTTTTGATTGATAGGTTAAGGAGGAACTGCCTGAAGAAGCTCAGGTGAGGCACTAGATCACTGTGTACTTGGCAGGGAGATACAAATCTGTCTGATTGTCCTGCCAAGAGCATCTTTATAGACAAAAGTGTTATCCATTGTTAGGACCTGGCAAGGTAGACCTAAAAACTAGTAAAAGTAGAGTATGTGCTCTTTTAACTTATGAGATGACAAATGTCCAGTGAATTAGAAATTGTCTATTGAAAACCATCTCCAAAGAATTATTTGAAAAGCCACCAGGGGTTCTACCAGCTAGCATAGTCCAAGTTCATAGATCTTGTCTATGAAGTGGGAGGCAGTAGTCTTATCTAAATAGGTAGAATGAGTGAGGAAGGAAGTATCACAGAATCACAGAATGGTTGAGGTTGGAAAGGGACCTCTGGAGTTCATCTGGTCCAACCCCTCAGATCAAGCAAGGCCACCTAGAACCAGTTGCCCAGGACTATGTACATATGGCTTTTGAGTGTTTCTAAGAGAGAGACTCCACAATCTCCCTGGGTAACCTGTGCAAGTTCTTGGCTACCCTCACAGTGAAAAGGTGTTTCCTGATGTTTGTGTGGCACCTCCTGTGTTTCACTTTGTACCAATTGCCTTTGGTCCTGTGACTAATCACAACTAAAAAGAGACCCTGGGGCCTGGGTAGGGGATGTTACTATAAAACTCCCTCATTGGGTACAGCTCTCTGATTAACAACCATTAGTGGTCTTCCAAGTGGGCAATAATGAAGTCCAATAGACAAGAAGTTTGAGGGTACTCAAGAGGGATCTCAGAGCCTTGGGGTAACTGGTTGGGGGATCAGGAGTACAAGTAGTGTTTTCTTCTATCCTGCTAGTTGCAGGGAACAATAGGGTGTGTAACCAGAAGATCACACAGGTCAATACCTGGCTCCAGGTCTGGTGTCAACAGCTAAATTTGAGGTGGTTTTTTATTTTTGCTATTGGCGTGTCATGTTTCATGACACGGGTTGGTTTACATGGCACCCTCAGTAAAATTGCAGGTGACACCTAGTCAGGAGAGAATGTTGATCTGCTTGAGGATAGTAAGGATCTGCAGAGGGATCTGGACAGGCTGGATTGATGGACTGAGGCCAATTGTAGGAGGTTCAACAAGGAGAAGTGCTGGGTCATGCACTTGGGTCACAACAACCCAATGCAACACTACAGGCTTGGGGAAGGGTGGCTGGAAAGCTGCCAGGTGGCAAAGGACCTGAGGGTGCTAGTTGGCAGCCATCTGAACATGAGCCAGCACTGTGCCCAGGCAGCCAAGAAGGTAGATAGCATCATGGCTTGTATCTGAAATAGTGTGGCCAGCGGAACAAGGTCAGTGATTGTCTCCCTGTACTAAGCACTGGTGAGGCCACAACTCAAATCCAGTGTTCAGTTTTGGGATGCTCACTTCAAGGGGGATGTGGAGGTGCTGGACTGTGTCCAGAGAAGGGCATTGAAGCTGGTGAAGACTCTGGAGCACAGGTCTTATGAGGAGCAGCTGAGGGAACTGGAGTTATTTAGCCTGGAGAGGAGGAGACTCAGGGGGGAGCTCATTGCTCTCTACAACTACCTGAAAGGAGGTTGTAGCGAGGTGCAGGTAGGTCTCTTCTCCTGATTTACAAGAGACAGGACAGGAAGAAATGACCTTAAGCTGTGTCAGGGGAGATTTAGATTGGTATTAGGCAAAATTGCTTCACTGAAAGGGTTGTCAATCATTGGAACAGGCTGCCCAGGGAAGTGGTGGAATCACCATCCCTGGAGATGTTTAAAAAATGTGTAGCTGAGGTGCTTAGTGTCATGGTTTAGTGATGGACTTGGCAGTCCTAGGTTAATGATTGGACTTGATCTTAAAGTTCCTTTGAAACCTAAATGATTCTATGATTCTATGATCTTGCTGTTCTTTGTGAATTGCCAAAGCAGAAACAGAGAACAAAATATGATGGAAAGGAAGGCACAGTTTCAAAACTGCTTAAGTGGAGAAGCCTTTTAAACGTTAGCTGCAGGACCCTACAAAGTAGCTTACAGGTATAGCTACATTAACATTGAATAGTTTTATGGTAGAAGTTGTAAGAGAGATTAAAATTTTATCCTCCAAAAAGTAGATAAAATATAATCATTCTCTTCAAAAAAATACCTCATTGATTGTGCTGTTATATTTAGACTTAGCAGAATTTTGTCTTGTTTGAATTGGAAGGAAAGTGCCTTTTGCCGAGAGTAATATTCAAATATCAGAATACTTATGACCTGAGAGATTATTTAATTTAAAAGCATTCATGTACTGTACTTAAATAAGTCACATTTATCTGGGAGTATAACAGATTTGTTCATCAAAGCTGCCTGTATTTCTTCTGAGAGTACATTATATAGATGGATGGTTAGGCTACCAGTAGTAGCAAAGGGTAACTGGATGCTGGTAAGCTTATTGGAATTGGTGGTTACTGGGGATATGAAGAGTTGATTAACCATGTTAGTGAACATTTGAAATATTCTTTTTCTTTGGCTGGCCAAAATAGTGACTAAAATTCCTGGAACACTGTCACTTTTTTTTTTTAATATATATATATATGTATGTGTGTGTGCATAAAGCCTTTAAACTGGCTTTCAGATAGAAGGTAGAACACCTGCCAAAGACCCAATGATCTGGATGCCGCAAGTTATACCACTTATTGCTTCCTTTATTTTGCCACTTTCATATCCCTTCCTATAACATAAAGTGACAGAAAAGACATGATGTAGGATGACTTTGGAAATTCTGAAGATCCTAAAAACAGTCAGTACCAGAGGCAGAGTTGTGCTGTAGAGGGACTATCACAGAATGTAGTGGAGATCCTGTAGATACCAGAGAAATTGCTCTCAGGTTGTATTTCTGAAAACTTGGTTTTGACACAGGTGAACTTTCAAGATTTAAGGCAGCCAAATTGTAAAGTAATAATAGTAATATAGCTCAAGAGAATGGATAGGAAACTAGCATAGTACCAAAATAATGAGCAATGCAACTTTGGTGCCCCTGTATAGAAAAAAAGACCTTAAAAAAGAGAAAACAGCAACAGAAGGCCATTTTAAACTGTGGATAAAATTATGTTAAGAAGCCTGTGTTAAAGGAATTTTAAAGGATGACTGATATTCTGATATAACTGATGCAAAACAAGGCCTACACATTACACCTTCTAAAGAAAAAAGAATAAGATTTGAAGATGCACGTGTCAGAAACTGAACGGCTAGTGTAGGTACAGTAAGGACTTAGCCTCCCAGTTTGATAAGAACTTCCTTTCACACAGGTAACTTTTCCTTTAGAATACATATGCCTTGTTGCCTCTCCTTGTTCTTGGCTCTGGCTTTGGGTTGAAGGTACTACAGCATGTTGGAAATACTGTTGATCAATAGCAACTTAAAGGTAAATGTGAAATGTATGTTAAGTAATACTTTTTGTGTAAGTCACATATAATAATCTTGTAGGTGGTGTAAAATCTTTGTCTAAAGCCTTTTTTATTAAAATAGTTGAGAATCTTTTCTGCAAAGTGAAGATCTTTTGAAATTGTGTTTAAACTTGAAGTGTTCCTCATAGAAAAACCTCCAGGAGAAGTGGTTACTTGCCTTCCATGTTCTACAATCACTGTACTAACATATCCCTAAATGTCAGATGCAATGTTTTCATAAATAATATACAGAACTACATATTTGCCTTAGATATCACCTTTTAAAATTTTGGTAGTTATTCACCACTTACTGGAGAAAATCATATCTCTCTGAGTAGATGTTTGAAGCTGGCAGGCAGGGGGTCTCATTGGTTTAAATTAAAAGTGAAGTATCAAGTCATGCTTCCATACGCAAACTTTTCATTAGTTTTGCTGTACTGAGACATTTAAATAGGTTTTCCTCATTATCATGCATTATATTATATTACTTTGTCCCTTTGTGTAAAATAATAGAATGACCACATACTATTTTTGCCATGCTCTAATCCTTCCTATTTTAATGTAGATATACAATCTTATTAAAAAAAAAATATTACTGCTCATGGAAGTGAAAGAAACTTTACAAAGGTTAGACCCTCCTTCATATATGAAGCTTACCTAATAAGAAACCACACTATTTTGCTAAGCTTTTGAAAGACATATTGATCAAATATTTTTCACTGTTTAAATAAACAAAAACTGTTATTAGATGTAAAATGTAGATTTTTAAGCTGGGTATTCAGCTTAGCCAAGTAAATGGCTTTGCCTCTTTCATAAGAGAAAGGGATTTTTTTCTTCATTTTATTGCAAGTGCATTTACAATCTCAAAACTTCTTTTGCCCCCATGTTATATAATGGAATACAATAGAGGCCAATATATGTGACTTATAATTGGCACTGATTAAGATTAAGAATGTAGTCAGCTGGCTCAGTTGCTAGGCAGTAGCTTGTTAAACCATGGAAATAAAAGTGCACTTGATCATATGATCCTACCCATAATATTTACCAAAAATATACAGCAAAAATTTTACAATGAGTAGATAAAGCCTTAACTGAACAAACACTACACTTATAGGGTTATTTCATTTAACTCTTTAAAAATCACTGTTGAATGATTATTAACAGATTTTTTTTAAAATAAATTTTGTCCTTCTGGCATGTGGTAAATTAATGTAACATTGCTTATTCAGTTGCTTATTCAGCTTCACCATCACAGAGAAGTGTTTGAATCTTGCTTTTATAAAAGTGAACTGCTTCCCCACCACTTTAAGCTTACTACAGATGAATGCCCTTTCCTTAAAAGTCTGTGTGACTAAATCTGCTTAAGTATGTTTCTCTGATTCTCCACCCTTTTCCGTGAAAATTGATGACGGATGAGAGGCTAACAGGGAAAAGTGGTCATAGTACACCTTTTATTCATGTTTGCCATTCAGAGTGAAGTTTGTCTCGTTACAGTGTGAGTGAAGATCCTCGTGGGAGCTTACATATGTGGCATAAATTTGACCTGTGTATCCCAGATGTGCTATAGCGTAAATAAATAGCCCACAGCCTGTGGAGTGCCTTTTTGTTAAGGGAAGAACAAAAACTGTTGAGGTCTTGAATGAAGAAGCTTTCCTGGGAACACCTCTTACATCTAAAGCTGTCACTGATAGTCACTTGGAAAAAGATTATAATCCTAAAATATTTCCTAACACTGTTGTCCTCCTGGTTAAGGGGAAGAGGGTGAAGGAATTCAAAGCAAGTTACTAGGTGATAGCTGTATGGAAAGGTTTCTGCATTTCAGAAATCACATGGAAGTAAAGTGTACCTTAGCACCAACTGTTCCAGATGATTAAGTTGGACATAATTTACATCAATAGGTACAAAGCTATCGAAGAATGACAGGTACAGTGTGTATAGAATAAATGACAGTATTCTTCTCGGTTCAGATTTCAGGAAAACAATTTTAGTATGGGAAATGTACTTTTTAATTGATGTCTACATACTGCCCTTTGCAGGTGTGTTCCATTTAGGTGGCACTTGCCACATAGCTGATTTTGATAGAGGTAGATGGGTATATCTACAAAAACAATTACTTTCACCGGGGAGCAAACTGAAGCACTGAACCCTTGGCTGTCCATACTGCTTAATTGTCAGCTTGCTTCCTGGCTGTCATACATATCGCTACAATTAGCTTTCTGTCAGACAAGGGCTGGCCATGTTTCTCCACTTTCCCTTTAAAAAAAAAACCCACCACTACCACCAAACAAACAAAACAAAACAAACACAAAAACCCCACCCCACCCCCCAAAAAACCCCCCCAAACAACCAACCAAACAAAAAAAACCCCAAAAAACAAACAGAAAGAAAGAGAAAGAAAGAAAGAAAAAGCTACCACAGAAGACTGCACTAGTTTTGGCTGCTCCTTCCTTCCATAGTGCTGCTATACTACCCACGTAACGCATGCTAAAACACCCACTACGTGCATTGTTTTGTGCTATAAAAACACAGCTCTTGTGTCTTGCAACACACTTTTCCCACTGTTTCAAACATTTTGAACTGAAAAAGCACAGGACTCCCTCCTAGACTTTAGGGAGCACCATAAGTTTCCAGAGGAGAGCCAATTGCCATGGGCTGTAGCCCAATTTGCTCTAGAGCATGACTTATCCTAAACATCATGGATGGGGGCCAGTCTGAGCCATTTGGTTTATGGATTAGGGAATGGTCCTCGATGTCTTGCATTCAACAGTGTGGAAATTACTGTGATAGCTGTATGACACTATCCGCTCCACTTTTTTTACACAGCTCCTTATATTAGTGTCATGGCATAGTTCTGTGAAAGAGGCAATGCAATTTCTTCCTTCAGAAGTTATCTGGACTTTTCCCAGAAGTGAAATAAAGGAGGTTTATGTTTTTTTCTTTGAGGAAAGAGCACATTTCTTCTGGATTTCCCCCTTCCTTTCAGATGGTTTTACCCTCACCCATTGGCACCAGGATATATAAAAGTAAAGACATCACTGATTCTGAAACTATTTGTTCCCCCTATTCTCACTCTCTGTAGAACTCCGGTCAAAGGCCTTGATAGCTAAATGGAAAGTACTGGCTTTGCCAGAACCTTACACTACCATCTTAAGATCATGTTTGTGGGTTAAGACTGGTAAGCAGCTAAGCACCACACAGATGCTCTCTCACTCCCTAGAGTGGGATGGGGGGGGGGAGAATTGCAAGGGTAAAAGTAAGAAAACTCATGGGTCGATATAAAGACATTTAAATAGTGAAAGAAGAACTGTGTGCTTAAGAAAAACAAATTCATTTGCTACTTCCTATTGGAAGGCAGGTGTTTTGTCGTTTTTCAGGAAAGCACAGTTTCATCATGCATAACGCTTACTTGGGAAGACAAATACCGTAACTCCCAATGTCCCCACTTCCTCCATCTTCCCACCAGTCTTTATTGCTGAGCATATCATTATATGTATGGAATAGCCCTTTGGTCAGTTGGGGTCAGCTGTCCCAGCTGTGTCCCCTCCCAATTTCTTGTGCACTCCCAGCTTGCTCACTGGCAGAGCAGTGAGCAAAGTGGAAAAGGCTTTGATGCTGTGCAAGCACTGTTCAGTAATACATAAGTCCAGCGTGTTATCAACACTGTTTTCATCACAAATATTATACATAGCACTGTACAAGCTACCATGAATAAAATTAACTCCATCCCAGTCAAAACCAGTACAATCACTTTTGTTTTTTCTTTAGAGCTATATCTCCCTTTCCTCCCATACAGTTGGTACTAAAAAGCAAATGTGCACAAACTCAAGATAGTTTTTATAGCTGTAGAAAGACAGCACATTGGATAGGTTAAAGGTGGACAGTCAAGACATTTTATTGGACAGTATATGTAGAGTTACTGGGGCAGCATTATAGAAACAACAATTTAGAACACATGGAAAATGAAATTTTTTCTGTAGAATTCAGAAAAATACAGTATGTTGCTGAGGCTATGCATGTGAGAAGTTGTTTGAACACTTTGAATTAAATGAAAATATGCTGTAAGGGTCACAGTCGAAGAAATAAAAAATGAAGAAAAGCTGTGCTAAAATATACCAAAATGTTTTTAAAAAAGCAAAAGTGAAATCACTAACTGAGGGAAATATCCCAGCACGGTCCCAGTTCCTGGTTAGGTACACTGTTGTCTAACCAAATTGTGATGTCAAAGAGAATATTATTACCTTGATTATGCATTCCTGGAGGAAAAAGTTACTGTAGATTTCATCAGAATGAGGCTGAGGCACAGACTATATAAGACAAATAATGTGAAAAGATGCAAGGTGCAGGGGCAACATGGCTAAGGAGAACCTATATTTTCCAGATTCAGCTGGCTCCTTGAGCTGTTATGAAAGGTCTGTCCAGCTGCTAACAGTCTCTTGCACCATTCCAGTTCAAGGCAGACAACAGGGTCAAACTTATTCTTAAAAGGTAAGATGTAAGAACACAGGAAAAGAGCAATAACAAAGGGTTTGTAAAATCAGAGTGATTTGCAGAAGTTCTCTATTAGCTGATAGTCCAAGCTGGCAAATCACCATCTGAGATGATTAAATGAGAAAGAACAAAACATTAGAAGAAACATTCAGGTGTGTAATCATGACTGTATCCTGCCTGTTCCCTAGCTGTTGTCCCAGAAGAGTAGGGGGTCTTCCTGCAGATTTTCTGTCACACCTAGCCCCTTGGGGAACTACACACCTAAATGTTTCAGATGCCTCAGTGCATGCTAAGTGCATGTTGCTAGGTGTTTACACAGCTGAATCTCTACCCAGGGGACAAAATTCAGAGAGTAAGACTGTCTTGCCAGTAAAATAAGCATTTAAAAGTGACTTTTCCACCTGTGATTTATAGAACTGATGTTTCATTTAATCTTTTTTTTTTTTTTTTTAATATAAAAAAAGAAGTGATCACCAGGTAGTCTACATCCATGTAAGTTGAGACTCCATCCCTTACCATACAGAAAATCTATTTGGTTGAAGTATTTTTGTACCCTTGGTATTATATTTTCTATTGCCATCAGCCAATTAAGGCTGCACTGACTTCAATTAATTATTCAACACATATACAAAAAGCAATGGTTATTGATCAATATTATTCTCAGTAGTCTTTCAGGATTTAGCAACTGAAAAGACTGATTTAGTTGTCTGAACTCAAGTGTTTTGTGCATTAAACAAAATCTAGAATATCTTACTTAGCCTTTAGTTGCAAAAGGTAGCATGCATTTTGTCACATCTGTTGGTTCTGGATTAGTAATTTGAATAGCTTCATTCATATTTTCATGGTGGTTACTAGCTCTGAGGTTTTTGGGAGGAGGCAGCCAAGAGAGTTCCCACTTTCTTTTGACACGTCTGAAGGAAAGCAAACGTCTTTCATTTCTATAGTAATTGCAAAACCCCTACCCAATTACATTCTAAAAAGAACCAAATAGTACTGATGCATTTCTTACTACTTCTTTCCCTTTCTTCTCTGTTTCCTACCTCTCTTTTTTTCTTTTTTTGTACTGTACTGTAAATTTTTTGAGGTGTGTAAATGTGTAAAAATTTGAGTTCTAAATTTTCCTTGAAGATCTGTGCACAGAAGGAGCATATGGGCATATGGTTTCTCTCTGTGGTACTGCTGCACAGATTAGAAGCTTTTCATAAGGCAAGCCAAACCAAATGCACAATCTTCTTGAAACCTTTGTGAGAAGATTTCAGAAGTATCAATATAGTGCAAGCTGTATACAAGTTGTGTAATTCTTTTACATTTGCAAATCTACACACCCACATACTCCTCCCTCCAAAAATGTCTTCCAAGGCCAAATGCTCAGGGTTACCAAAAGAGGCTAAGAAGCAGTGTGGTAGTGTTATCACATTATGATTGTGACTCTTCTTTCAGAGTAGGATTTGCAGGAAACATCTCAAAGAAATGGGTGCACATTTGTCTTTCCTTTGCTGTTCCACTGTAGATAGAGTTCTTTTGCCTGATTATAGGTATGGGTGGGACAAGAGGATATCTATTAATTTCAGACACAAAATTTTGATAGCAGAGTAAACATATTGGTTTGTATCCTAGAACAAATACTGCAGAGATCATGTTTCAATGATTGGCTTATGTTTTATTTGTCTAGCAAGTTTGCCAGTTTTACAGTCAAAATTAGGCTTAATGGTAAGTTCTTATAAAAACATTATGATGTTTCATTTTTAAGTTACTGATCATTTTCCTCATCCAAACCTGACAGCTGGTAGGTAATTCCAGTGAAGGCTGTTATTTGTAACCCAACTAGCTGTATATTTTGCAAAAAATATTTTAAAGAAAAAGAATAAAATATTCTTTTTTTTTTCACTAAAAATGGAACTGAAGTATGTTCCTGAATGTAAATTGTTCCCAACAATTAAATCAGCAATTCACAAGAACCAAGAAACATTATTTCTGACCTCATTACAATAACAAAGCTATGTAATTCTTCGACAAGTCTATGTGCCAGAATCTAATTTGGCTGCCTTTAATCTTGTGAGATAAAAAGATTTAATATTTTACTAAATAGCTTATAAATAATATTGGACAAAGAATCTGCAAGAAATTTTACAAAACTCTCGGTTGATCTGTCTTCCAAGATTTCTGTCTCAGGATAAAACTTACAGTCTTTGCCACAATGTTTTCACACTTAGCAAATGATATATACATGCATTTTTCTCTGCTAGTTTGTACAATATTGGAGGGAAATTTATGATTTCTTTTGAATAAGATTACCATATCTGCTTTTTTAAATTATTATTTTTAAACCATAGTTACTATTAAAATAATGTCTTAGTTCAGAAGTAAGAAATTGTCTGATCATACTAATTGTACATAAGGGTTTTTTTGTGCTCACACTAGACAGATAATCAGGAGATATCTAGCTCAGAGATAACTTTTGAAACCCGTAATTTCTCAGAATACCAGCATCCTTTTGGAATATATTTGGAACATTCTTTTATATAACATTTCATATTCCCTTATATAGACGTGTTACAAATGAACTAATGATAACCAGATATTTACCTGAGTGGGTATGTGAACAGCATCACTGAAGGCAATGAAAATTTTAAGGGACATAGATACCTACAATAGTCACATTGCAAAAGCCCCTAGTTTGAAACTGACTTCTATTATATTTTTGTCTATTTATTCTGTCATTATTTATTATTATATTATGGTAAAAATTGTGTTCTCCAATTAAGCTTTAAGTTAGGCACTCTGAACACAATCTATTTCCAGTAAAAAATTATTTACAATAAAATACAAAAATACAACAGCAGCGATAACATTAAAACAAAATGGGGATGACAAGCAAGCAATTATATATTATTGGTTTGCTTGCTAGTAATATCTAAGACATAATGGTGTATTTTCAAGACAATTGGTAACTCGGGGAAAATGCTGGACAACAACATTACAGTTATACATTGACAGATCCTGGTAACTTGCACCCATCTTTCACAAACTTCTGTCTGTTAAGATCAGATTTTGATACATCTTGAAATGTAATTCTAAAATACTGGAAAGTTCCTAATGTTTGAGTAAGCACTGAGAAAGAACAAGCCAAACGATCAGCTCAAATACAGGCTGATATTCTAGATAACAGTTTAAAACAAACAAACAAACAATGCTAAATGTGGGACTGGGTTAACTGGGAGCTGGGCAACAGGCATTGTGCTAAAGTGAATAAGTAGGTCTTCACAGGAAATAAATTTTGTCAAGCAAATCTGATGAAATTATAAAATTTACTGGATATTAACAATATATTTAAGATTTCTGTTAATGGATAAGCAAGAAAACCATGGGAGCGGTTTCATTGCTATATTTGACCCTGATGAGACTGATTTTGGACTACTGCGTATAATTCCTGGTATGCATCCTTGTTGCCTGTCCAAGACAAAGTTAATTGCTATAAGTATCTTCACAAGGATAAAAGTAGGTGTGGGTGCAAAAGGACTCATTAGTTTTTTGGAGAAAGGGATAAAACAATCTAAGAATAAGAAGCTTACTAGAACAAAATAAGAATGTAGGCACATTTTTAACAAAGATTGAAAATATGGAGAACTTGTCAAAATGGTGGGTTCTTTATCAAAACGGAGTTTTCCAATAGGTATGCTTTAGTTACATAAGCGATTTGCAACAGGTAAGCTGAAGTAATTAGATAGTTAGGCAGTAACCATGTAGAATTTAATAGCCTAGAATATACATGTGTTAATACTTGTGGTATGAAACGCAATCAAACCATGAGAAACAATGGTATCATCACAATAGCTTACCTATCTATAATAAAATATCTTGAAGAAATTGATTAGTTTTTAAGTTAAGCTTAAATCAATACAGCTGACTCAATAGTAGAATTCCTGCTAAATACATCCTTAAGACTATCCACACACAAATAAATTTTAAAAAAACCCAACAATTTGAAAGTATACTGAAAATAACAATGTAAATACTCAAAAAGTAGACTATTTTTCTTTACCTAAATCATAGATAAGCAATTGAATAAGAAAGTATGATTATTTATGCATCTAAACCAAGTACTTTAATTTCAGGTTTTAAAATATTTTTTTCTGAAGTAATTGATTTACAGATTAGCTTGTTGTGTATTTTTGTTCAGACACAAAGGTTCAGAGTGCAATCCAACACCCATTGAAGGCTATAGGAAACTTTCCATTAGAACAACAGATGTTTTATCAAGCCTAGGGATTAAATAAAGTGACAGATAATTGGGTGGGAGGAAGCAGTGGAAGACAAAATTCAGAATAAATATACAATGGATTATGGCCACAGTACAATTACTATGTATGAGAAGGTTTTAATATTACACCAAAAGGCTGTTTGTGAAAGTCTATTATGAATATGGCATAAATTTTGCACTTTTAAAAAATACATCTCTGAGATTAGTTAATAAAGTTGCATAACCTTTTACAAAGGAAATACATGTGACATTCTTTCAGCAATTTTGTAATGTATCAGAAATAGTTATTGAAAGTAGCTATCAAATTATCAAAACAGTATTTGATCAATGCAAAAATTTAGAATTGAAGTGTGAGATGTATCAAAATTAACAGCAAGTACATGAATATCTGACAAACACTCATTCTTTTCATCAGGGAAAACATGATCACTAGTGCTATAGGATTTGTTAAATAACAAATGTGAACCTATCAGTTTCCCATTGCAAATATAAGGGATAGATTTACTATAATCTCTTCAATTTAATTTGAATGAAAACTGTCTCTTCCCCTTTTCCTCTTCAACTTTCCTTTTTCTTGGAGTGACTAAGAAAAAGTATAAAATAGCAGTGTAAATGGGTTCTGTTTACTTCCTACTTGGAGACACAGACACTGTCTTCTTAGAGTTATTTTTATTTCTTTCTTTTCACCTTCATATTATCCCCTAAAACAAAGCAGGACAAAAACCAGAAGAGTCTTTTTTTAAAATTTGTTATGCCAAATTTAACAGGTTCTAGGCCACTTTGATGGCATTTTTCATCATTGCACTGAATGAATGCTTGAGAGCAGAAAGCCAAAATCTACCGTCTAATTTTCTGGAAGCCCACTGTCTTTCAACATCTTAGTTCTGCTGCTCTTTCCACTTCTTGTTATTAAGAAAGGATCTGTCAAGCCCAGACACACACACATACACACCCACACTCACACACCCCTTCTCTTCAATACCTCCAGCCAGCAGCTTGGTTCGCTGTGGGAACTGGAGCTGTCCACTAAAAAGCAATGAAACCACCTTTCTCCAACCTATTCCAGCAAGGCTGAAGGACACTGTGGGCTCAAGTTATATGAAACTAAGAGTATGAGCAAAACATAACAGAAAAAAAAAATTCCTTCAAAAGAATGTCTTCTACTGTGGAGGCATTCTCGGACTGTGCTTTTGCTTCTGCTATTGAGGCAGTCAGAATCCTGGATTATTGCAAGTAATAAGCATCAACACCAATGGACATATATGTGTATGAATGTGATGTTTGCAATTCCAGACCTACACTGGATGTCAGCAGATGGTAAAAAAACAATGGGAAGGTAATACAGAAAGAGGAACACCAGGTGAACAACAGGGTAAACCTGATTAGATTATAAAGAGCAAAAACAAGGGGAATAATAACAACCCCAAGCGTCCAACTAGTTAAATCCAGCAGACAACAATTTCTTTAATTCATCTAGAGTCACTAGCATAATTCTCAGCAACATATTGCTTTACACATTCAAGTGCTATTCAAGTGTTGCTCAGTTATAACTTATTTTGCTAGCTGATTAAAATGTTGGGTATTAAAACTGGCACTGGTTCAGCCATCACAGTTCATTAAATTACTTGGGAGATGTGGACTGCAGTAGGAAGGCCCATGTGGTAAAATGAAATGTTCTATTTATCAAATCATACCCTGCTGTGCTATTCATTTGGTAATAAAAACTTTATTTTCTCCACTTGTGTCCTCTCTCATTAATGAGATAAAAAGCATAGTCAGTTTATTGGCTTGTATAAATACCTGAACAATCCATCAAAGGCAAACAAAATATAGGCAAAGCTCCACTGGAACAAAAAATAAGTGCTTATTTTTGGAGAACCAAATATGTTCCTTTTTATAATTTCCTGGGCTTTGTGGCCTAATCAGTCTTCACATATACTAAAGTGATAAAAATCCATTATCTGAGAAAGATAATTATAATGATATAAAGACAAGTGTTTCAGTTGTGCAGCTCTGATATGTTCGTTTTGCCTTTCTTCACATGATTTTGCCTTGGTGAAAACAGTGTCATAAACACCTTGAGTTCAGTTTGGACAAAGAAAAGCCTTGAAAAAACTAATCACCATTTGGGCCACAGATACTGATCATGAGGCAATATATATGCTATTCCAGTTCAGAATAGTGCCTCTGAGAAACTGTTCTTTTTACTCACGCATTATCACCTGGAACAAATTTAGTCCTAGAAAATTCCTGTCTGGACAAGAAATCACCTATTTGGACAAAGCATTGAAAACCAGAACCAGTTATGTCCATTCCATAATCACATTTATGCTAGTGGCTAAGACAAGGGGAGAGGGTGTATGAAGACTGCATCTCATGTTTGCTTATTTAGTACAAAAATAATTAGGTTATTTAATATTAAGACTTCAATAAATATGAATAAGTTCAGAATCTTAGAAAAATTGTTTTCTGTTCTGAATTTTATCATGATATCTCTCTGCAGTGTAGCCCTGCAGACCAGTAATGTATTGCCATAGCTAGTCTCATGTGTATTGGGTTTACGTGACAAGGTTTTGGTAGTGGGGGAGCTGCAGGGGTGGCTTCTGTTAGAAGCTGCTAGAAGCTTTCCCGATGTCCAATAAACCCAATGCCAAAGGCCTAGACTGAGCCCACCAATGAAAGTGATAGCACCACTGTGATAAAATATTTAAGAAAGCAAAAAAAACTGTGCAAGGACAATTGTAGCCAGAGACAGGCGTGAGAATAGGTGAGAGAAACCACTTGGCAGACATCAAAATCAGTGCAGAAGGAGGGGGAGCAGGTGCTCCAGGCACTGTAGCAGATATTCCCCTGCACTTTGTGGTGAAGACCACGGTGATGCAGATTGTCCCCCTGCAGCCCATGGAGGCTAACAGCAGAGCAAATATCCACCTGCAGCTTGGGGAGAACACCACACCACAGGAGGTGGATGTACTTGAAGGAAGCTGTGACCCCATGGGAAGTCCATGCAGGAGCATGCTCCTGTGGTAGGACCTATGGAGAGAGAGGAGCCAACGGTGGAGTAGTTTGCTAGCAGGACTTGTGACCCCATGGAGATCCATGTTGGAGTAGTGTGTTCGTGAAGGACCTGTGACCCTGTGGAAGGGACCCATGCTGGAGCAGTTCATGAAAGACTGCAGACTGTGGGATGGACTCATGTCAGAGAAGTTCATGGAGGACTGTTTCCTGTGGGAGGGTCCCCACACTGGAGCAGGGCAGAGTGTGAGGAGCCCTCTCCCTGAGAAGAAAGGAGCAGCAGAGACAACAGGTAAGGAGCCTACTGCAACCTCCGTTCCCTGTCCCCCAGTGCCGCTGGCGGGGAGAAGGTAGACAATTCAGAAGTAAAGGTAAACTGAGAAAGAAGGGAGGGGTAGGAGGAAGTTGTTTTAAGATTTAGCTTTTATTTCACACTATCCTTTGATTTGATTGGTAATAAATGAAAGTAATTTCCCCAAGTAGAGACTGTTATGCCTGTGACAGTAATTGGTGAGTGATCACTCCCTGTTCTTGTCTTGGCCCATGAGCCTTTTGTTATATTCAGCTGGATGAAGAGGGGAGTGATAGAGCAGTTTTGGTGAGCATCTGGTGTCTAGCCAGGGTCAAACCATGACAAAATGCCACAGGCTTTGTACTAAGTTTTCAAGACCTTAGGACTGAGGGTTGTCAGGCTCACTCTGAACTTGTCTTGACCTGCCTGAAGCCTGCTTTTGACTTGGTTTAGCTGTAACAGCAAGCTTTTTGTGAGCAGGAATCTATGTCTAAACAGCTTTATTTTTTCCTTATCTTTGTGTGGTACTACCATAGTTTTATATAGGTAACAGCAACAAAGAGTTATTCTGTGTAAAATGAAAAATTTATGACTGTAACTTAATAATGTAGCATGGAGAAATATATGCCTCATAACAGCAGAGGTCTTGATGAAACATAGGCGAGTGCAGGCATGGGAACATAAGAGATGGGGCACAGGCTTGACACTGGTTCTAACCCCATCAATATAAACATCTCACCAGTGGTCAGTTAAATAAGTGCAGACCTGGAACTTGACAAAAACATTGGGAGGAGTGAAAAGGAAAACAAAGAGCAAATAGTTAATCTATATAAAAATGCATCATATCTCACAGATTTGGATATAATGTGAACTTGCAGAACAATGACAAAAGACCAAGGTGTAAAAAGCATGTTAGCAAATGTTAAAATAACCTCAAACTGGTCCCAGAGAGAGAAGAAACCACCAGCATCATACTTACACTTGGTGAAGGACAAAGGACGCTGATGACTGCTGATGACTCACTGCCCCCTACCCCAACAGATGGAAGCACCACAGAAAGTAGTGAAGGGTAACAAAAAATAAAATAAAAAAACAACAGGAAAGGTAAAAGCCAGGAAGTGTGATTAAAATTTAAGTGTGTTGCTGTTATTACCTATAAAAGAAGAATCCTGTTGTACAGAAAAGTTAAGTTTCTTCTTCATTCTTGTCATGGGTTGACTTTGGCTGGTACCCTGTCAGATGCCCATAGGTGGGGAAAATAAGAAAAAATGGGATTAAGTAGATTGTGCATTGTGCTAAAGACAGAGAGATCACTTACCAAGTACTGTCATGAGCAAAACAGACTTATCTTGAGGAAAACCAATCTAATTTATTTCCAACTAAAATGCAGTTGGATGGTGAAAAACAAAGACAAAATCTAAAACACACACACACACCGGCCCCCCTTTTCCCAGGCTCAACTTCACTCCTTCATTCATGACTCTTTCTACCTCCTCCCACCTCAAGTGGTGCAGCGGGAGAGGGAATGGCGGGTTGTGGTCAGCCCTTAACAATTTGTCTCCAGCACTCCTCCTTCTTCATGCTTTTCTCTTTCTCCAGCATGGGCTCTCTATGGACCACAGTTTCTTCAGGAGATACCCACTTGCCGTGGCATGGGGACTTTCACACATTGCAGTGTGGGTATCTGCTCACCACAGTCTCTCCATGGGTTGCAGAGGAATCTCTTCTCTGGCACCCGGATAACCTCCCCTCCTTCTCTCACCTTGTTGTTGCCTCTTTATTTTATTCATCATCCCTCTTCCCATGTGGCATTTTTTTCCCCTTTCTTAAATAGGCATTCCCTGAGGGCCCACAACCCAGGCCGCAGCCTGGTCGTGGCTGTGCCCGGCCTGGGGCAGCCCTGGCTGCCCCTCACAGGGGCCCCACAGCCCCTCTGCTAGTTTATTGGCACCTGCACCCAGTAGATTTCTTTTTCTGTAAAAAATAGACCTAGATTAATAAAAATTCTTTGACTGGCCCATTATGATTTCATTTATACTACAAGTAAAATCTTGGGTTCATATATAATGTATGTTTTCTTGCCATAACAAAATTTTAACAGAAAAAGAGAAGCAAGAAAATGTGTGAAAAATTTTGACTGGTTTTGCTTCAGGACTGCCTGCAGTTTGTCATGGTAATAGCAGTTGCCATAACAATCAAATAAGGAGTTTACAGAGATCGGATTCCTTCACAAGCTTTCTACCTCATCTACAAGGTTAAGCTCTGTAAACAGGAAGGAAAATATTCTGCAAAGGTCATAACATGAGAAGCTCATAAGACATTAGAGAGCCCTCTGTTCTCCAAAGTGTCCCCATATTACTAGCAAGAGCGGTACCTGTCACATGAGGAACAACAATGCCTAACTGTCATTTCCAGGAAAAAATACGTAGAAATGCAAGCATAACAATGATAATAGCCAAATAAACAAAGTACAAGCAACAAAATGCTAATATATCTTGGGAACTACAAAACTTTAAACCCCTTTTTTAATTCAGACTTCATCAGGTGGACTGATTGCTGCCCCGTCACTAATTGTAGGGTGGATTATAGGGTGGATGATTGCTGTGGGGTTTAGAGGTTGTAGATGTTGAAGTCTGACTCTGGTCTACTTCCATGGAGCAGTGAGAAAGCTCATTGTCCCCCTGCAAAGCCATTTTTCTATGGAAGGAAACTGGCATTCTGTATGCCAGGAAACTAGGGTATGCAGGAAAGAAGAGACCATACTCTAGTACATCCCTTAGGTTTGGACAGAATGTGCGCATCAAGGGACCATCGAAGAGTGCACCTACCTCACAATATTACACATGGCCACAGAAATTTTTACAGGTCTAGTGACAGGCACAGAGCAGAATGGTATAACACTTCTTTTACTTTCCATTGCTTTGGTGGTTTTGCTCCATCTGCCTAAACAGATAACTTGAAGTTGTTGATTTAGTGCTAGTACATTATGTGGAGATTCAGTGAAATAAATGAAGAAATAGAAAAAAACAGATCACAATGAAAAACTTCCATTGTTGATGAAGTCTCTGAAAACAGAGACCTGTGATCTTTATATCCACATTACACTAGTAGTTACAGGTCCCAAACCAAAATGAGACCTCATTCTTTCACAAGTGGTACTTAGGTAAAGCTGAAGGTAGTATTTGCTCTAGAGAGCTCATACATCTGTAGGAAATACAGGAAGTACAGTTTATAGGGTGTAAGGAAGAAAAGTAATTTCTATAATTCAGGATACTTATAGCTGAGAATAAGTAGTTCATCATATATATGAACAGCCGTGACAGAAAGATCACTGAATAACTTACTGAAAAACAGGTGTTAGACTAAAAAATTAAATCCAGAACTTCAGACTTCTAGCCCGGTAGCATAAACAAAACATACTCTGCCACTTTGCTATTGCACCTGTAAAGGATCTGTTATTGATGCATTGCCCCACTAGGATTATACATAACTCACTGGGTAACACAAAAAAAGGTTATCCATCTTTCAGTAAGAAGTCAGTTACTTGGCCTGGAGCTTTAGCTTAGGTACTGTTGGTATGACACTGAAACATGTTATGTAATTACCCTGTGCTTTGGCATACTGAGCTGCTCTAGGATCCAGTAGACATTGAAAGATTGTGAGAAAGGAAACTTCCCTATATTTCCAAACAATCTGCCTTTTTGTAACATTATGGGCAGCACGGCTGTATATATTTTAGATGTAAAAAGACTGGGAAGTCAACAAATCATTGTTATCTGGTATTGGTTCTATAAATGGCAAAATTGAAACTTCTGTTTCTTTGCTGAACACTGCTAATTGTTTTGCCACCTGCTTCTTCCCTTTTTTGTTTCTGGCACTAAATCATTTGTTTCATCTACTTGTAATGCTCTGTCTGGCATCAAACTGAGTAATAATAAGTTAAAACCTTTTCTGAGCTTTACGTACTATTGCAAATGTGAGCAATTCTCAAGGTGGGTGGAGTGCAGAGTCATAGATATCCTGAGGGAAGTGGGTGAGAATTTAGATATGCCTGGCTGAGGTTAGTAGATAGAAACATATTGGAAAGCAAAAGGAGATTTGGTTGCTTAAATATAGACTTTTAGGAGCATTTTTTGCAATGAATATTAAATACTACCTAGCTTCCCATTGTTCAGAAGATGTCTCCTGCAGGTCTTACTTTATGTGCGGAAGTCCTTTGCAGATACCTCAGACACCCTAAGGTTTTTAAAGGGGCTCTGAAGACAAAAGCTTGTATTTGGGTATCTGAGTTATACCTCACATGCTTTAACCATTTCCTTTCAGTTTCTCTCACTTTACTATATGCTGTACTAAGGTAAAAGACTATTCAGAGAAGTGTTTACTCTGAGGTGTTTCTGGGGAGGATCTGGTGGGTAAACTCTATGAAGGGGAGAGAATGATGCTTCTTGCTGGTGGAAATGTAGGCCAGAGATTACAGGGAGAAAAAACATGGTTGGTGGTACATTGCTGTGTGAGTGAGGTGGCAATGGTGGAGAAAGGCTCTCAGATGAGAGAGGCCAGCTCAGCATGGAAGGGGTGAGAACAGGATGCTGAGGCCTTGTCTTAGCAGAGAAGAACAGAAAGATATGATTTAGTGGGTATATGCAAATCCGTGTTTCTCTTTGGCAGAAAAACAATAGTTTCCCCCAAAAGGTTGTTTTAACATCTTGGCTCCATCAACCAGTCAAACTTATTCAAACCAAGCTTAAACTTCTATTTATAAGAATTAAAATATTCCTAAATATATGTGGTTTTAGAATATCCACCATCACTATCAAATGTCCTTGATTCAAGCGGGGGTGGCACCAAACATCAAAATAAGTATTCATTAGATATATTTGGGAGGCACTTTTGCTATGAAGATGCATTTTAAATCTTCCAAATAAATTTTAGAATGTAGGAGGGACAAATTTAGCCAGAGACTAAATTAGACTAAATTCATATGGATTCCTATTAATAATAGGAATAGCTATCAAACTAAAGTGGGTCATTGCAGTAAGGCTCACTAATTTACAGATTTCCAGGCGTATTAGAAGACATCAAAATCTTAGTACTGTCTAGTTGTCGTCCAGTTTGAAATTAAAGATATCTCTTATTAAAGTGGATTACTGGCATATTCTTACAGTAGACAATGATACAACATAAAAAGTCAGTAAATGTGCTTCATGTCCAAGTGAGGAACTGGTAGAAGATACTCAGAATAAAACCCACACAAGCAGTGAAGGGGAAGGGTTAACACTGTGTCGCAGCACAAGGTTTGAATAAGAAATATCAAGAAGGCTATATAACACATAGCTTGATGAAGGGTACCTAAACTGCATTTCATCTGATACTATGCAAACCATTCTGAGCACGAAACCTCAAAATGCAAAAATGCTGTACAAGCTGATAAGTCAATAGAGATTTTTCAGTGGCAAGAATGAGATATGAACATGATTGCATTTTATGAGCAACCTGACAACAAACCTTGCAAAAGAACTAACGGCTTCTTATATTTCCTGGCTAATTACTTAATAAACACCTACACACAGTCAGATAAATAAATGCTCATTCTTTCCAGTGCATCTAGAAGACGTTCCATTATATATGGGGACAAATTTGCAACTCTGCTGTAATGCATTTTATTGTCTAATGCTAAAGTTATTTGTGTTTAGTGATAAAGTTACTTGGTGCCTTGCTAAGAATGGCTAATAACAGAACCTCTTAAAATGTGATCCCACAATACATTGAGTCCAGAAATACATTTAATTCAACTTGACCACTTGTCATTGTGAGATACTTTCTTGATGGGAAGCTATAGGATGCTGTATTATTTAGCAATTCATTTCAAGAGAAGATAATAAGAAAACACTGTATATAAAATAGTGCTATAGCTATCAGATTGATGTTGCAACAGAACTGAGAGGTGTTGGAAAACAACAACATTTTTTAAAAAATCTAGAAGAGAAATCTTATGGCTCCCTAGGTGAAATTTATCTCAAGCCCGAAGTGTTCTAAAGGTGATGTAGAAAGAATAAATTTAATATTCTTTCTTTCGAATTCGACACTGGTTTATGTTTTGTAGAGAAATGTCATTAAGCCATCACTTGGGAAAAAATCCAGATACTCTTTTTTTACCTAAAAATTGCATTTATTTCATACATTCATTTGAGGTGTTCTTTATCCAAGTTTCAGCCACTAGGAGCTCAGTTCAGTTGCCTAAACATTGCCATTTGTTGATGACCAAGAGGATCTCAACATCTGCATGTGCTGGCAGTTATGACAACACGCCTGTGAAAGGTTATGGAGAAAAGGTCTTACTGACATAATAGATGAATGCATGCAGCATACTTTATAGCATCTCTAATTATAGTAGAGACCTACCTTTAGAGAATTAATCAAACCCTGCATCTCAACTGGCTATAGTGAGAGCTTGGACACATAATATGCTTGTAGATACCTACGTAACTGGGGTATTAAGATTTCTTAATCTCATATTGAACCCCACCTTGATTGATGGTTTTGGATTAACTTTCTAAAACAGGAAGCTATGACTGGAAAGAAATGTGGAGATAATTGACTTCGTGGTACAATTTGGACAAATAAGGTGGACTTGAACTTGAAACAATGAAGCCAATAATAGTTTGCTATCTGCCAAGTCCCCTCAGGCACTTTAAACTTTTGAGGATATAACTGTTGATCAATGTGACTAGATTCAACAGTCTTTTGTATCTATCTTTGCCAGAAATCTGTCCTTGAGACTGAGAAAGACATTTTGGAGTTGTCACATGATCAGTCATTCAAGACAGGACAGGGCTTTCAGTCACTGGGGAGTATCACTTGTTACAAGCACCTGGAATGATGTCTTAGCCCATGTCTACCTATGTATATACAAAGGCCTTTTCTTCCTCAGTGTGCATGAATAGTGTGTGGTAGATTTGCCTTTCAGACAGAATTCTGATAGGCTGTCTCAGGTTTCACTCTAGGACAGACTAGCTGTGTACTGTTCTATGAGTGAAGTAAATGAGAAGTATAAAAAATAACATCTTGAACTTTTAAAATAGCTTCAAATTAGTTGTTTTAGTTTGACTTAATTAAAAAAAAAATTAAAAATGCATACTTTAACAAACCTGTAAGAGAAACAGTTAGATAAAATTGTCTTGATAAATGAGTTTCTAAAGGTAAGAGTTAAGTTACTCAAAGGAACAATAAAAGCACAAGTACAAACTATCCCAATATGGAAGAAGGTGAAGAAGCACAGGTAAGAGATCAATCTGGCTAAGTCATAAGTTCTTAATTAAACTCAAACATAAGAAATCATACAGAAAATAGAAAGAAGTTGCAAGAATCAATGAGGTTCATAAAAAAGTAGCACAAGCATGTAGGGATTTGGGTTAGAAAGGCTAAGACACAAACCAAGATGCAAGTAGTATGAGACATTAAAAACGGTTGTCATAACCTTGTAGATGGATTAGTATGAAATTGTGTTCACCGGGGAGGGTGAACTGTAAACAGATGGCATCCAAGAAGGATGAAATGTTTAATGCATATTTTTAATTCTGTATTCCCCAAAAGGTGAATTTGAGCTACTGACTAGAGTAATCAATGCCAGTGAAGACAGAATAAGACAGTCAGATCCATTACCCAAATATAGATTACAATGTTGTTTGATAAGCTTTAGGATACCTGTGATATCTTCATGGACCTAGCAGTTATGACACAAGCCCTCCTGGAGTGGCATCTGGAGGTCAGTCAAGACATCTAAAAATATCCTAGACAATAGATGCTTAGTGCTTAGAGCAAGGACTACGTGTTTGAACTCAGTCTAGGTCAAGGCATCAGGCTACAATAGGGAATTTAGACTAGAGATCGTTTACATAACTTGGAAGTTTTGAAATAATCTCAGTCCAATTCATTGTCATCTCAAGGAGGATCTATGACCGAGGGTGGGATTAAATTTGATATTAGAACCCTTAAATTCAGATTTCTGTTTGTAGTTGTTTGAAGTGTATCAGGAACTTGATTAAAATAACCCACACTTAAGCATCTGGTGCCATTTGAAGTGCTTTTCAGTACCAAGACTTCCATATATTCCTTCCAGATATGATACTGGACCTGTAAATAGCCCAGGTCCTTTTGAAACAGATACTTTGGCAGGGTAAGAATACCCTACAGCATCTCAAATAGCAATAGATGTTATTAGCCCTAAATGCCCACTGTAACCAATAGTACATTTCAGTTGATTAAACTTAAGTCTCTAGTACCATTTGAGATCTTCAGGCTAGCTAAGGAGGACATGAGTCTCACAGTGATCTGGTATTATATCCCTGGTGGCTGTCTTGGAGATCCTGTATGAACTCAAATGATACTAGACACTTGTGTGGGTAACTTGATCAAAAAAAAGGGTCTGTTTTCTCTGGAAAAAATAGATCACCTTGGATACTTGTTGAAATTTATATGTAGGTATGAAGACATGTTAATGTACCCTTATAAACAGCATTGAAATATATAATACCCTGAAACACAAGGAAAGACAAAGTGATCATAAAATATGTGGGGAGGAGGGGTATAGAGCAGAGGGACATAGAATTATACAGGCTAAGAAAAGATAACAGACTATGTAAAGCTTCTGAAGGATAATGGACAGATTAATTAATCTGAGTTTGAAAAAAAATAAATCTTGTCCAACCCACCTTTTTTTTTTTTTTTCCATTAAAAGATCAGAGGACCTGGGAATGTAGAAAAGTCTGGATATAAATTTATCATATCTTGAATTTAGTATGTTTTTAACGTTTATACATTTTTTTGTTTGTTTTTAATAATGCAGGTAAGGAAATACATTTTTGTTGACCTTTCCACAGAGGCCTTAAACAGTGTTGGGAAACTGCTCCCAGAGAACTGTTATTTGTGGTTCACTGCCAGAACGAAAAGTTGTACAGAGAGGAGCTCCATTCAGTTTTTTCATGAACAACTAGGATGATGGAATCAAAAGCATATGATTAAATTTTCAGACAACACATAGCTGGGAGGGACTGTAGGCATACTGGAGAATAGGATCAGAATTCAAAATGATCTTGACAAATTGGAGAAATGGTCTGGAAATAAACCAGATGTAGTTCAGCAGAGATGAGTGCAAAGAACTACATTTAGACAAATACAATTAACAGTGTAAGTGGGAAGAAAAACAAATGGATGCGAAGAAATTAATTTCCCGCCTTTCCAGGGATTATAGTGGATCAGAAATTGAACTTCAATCTGTAAAATTGTCTTCTTGTGAAAAAATCAAGCACCATACTCAAAGTATAATCAGGAGTGTAGTCTAAAAGACATATTAAATAAACTTACTTACTTCACACAGTAGTAGGGCAACAGGTAGAGTACTGTCTCTGGGAAAGTCACCTTCAACAAATATGTCTTTCAAAGAACAGAATTTCAAATTAAAGCAATCCCAGACACAGACTGGAGATCTAAAAAACATGTTCTAAAAGGAAGCATTGAATAAAGTAAGTCTAGTGAACCAGATACTATGGGGAATATGCAAAACCATATTTTTTTAAAAAAAGGTTATTGTTACAGAAAAATACATCATGCTGAATCCAACAACACAAGAGACTGCTGAGGCTGCTGCAGCTCCATGCCCTAGGTGCAATCAATAGCAAAGCTGCACTGATGGTCCCAGTGGGCACATGCACACAGAGCACATGTATACAGCACATATACACATGGCTGGCCACACAGAACACAGACACACAGAGCACCCCCACAAACACAGACAGTATCAACAGCCTCATCCTGCCCCTGTCTCTAGCTGAGAAGGGTGGAGATTTGCTAGTGAGAATGTATATATATATGAACACAAACACATATATAAATATATACACACACATATGTGCAACATAGATCCCCCCCTCAGCAGCTGGGCTCAGACACTCAGTTTTCCCAGTAGCTGTGCCTGGATCCCAGTCTCCCTGGTTTCTGGCACCTGGGCATACAAGCCCCTGAGGCAGTAGCCCCTCTCCAGTTGCTGGTACAGGTCATCTCATTCACACAAACACATGCACACATACCCAGAGCTGTCTGGAACTCCCCTGGTCCCCAGAGGGCAAGCTCCCCAGGCTCTCACCCTTATAGACACACACCCCAGCAAATCTTGCCACTAGAGATTCCAGACCCTGTGGTCTCTCCAGCTGGCACTACCCTGGTCCTCCAAAACAAGTGCTTCCTGTGGTCTCACTCTTGGAGACATGCCCTCCCCTCCAGCTCTCAGACAATGTCACCAGCTCGATGGTTTGTCTGGGTGGATCTTCACTAGTGATCACACACACACTCCCACACCAACAGCCACTCCAGATGCTCCACCACAGACACACAGGCTTCTGACCCTGGGCTGGCATTTGTTTTTTACTCACTCTGGTCTCTCCAGTCCAGTTGCTGGCACCCAGGCACATGTACCCTCTGGCCTGTGGTCCCATGCCTGTTGCTGGCACTCAGACCCCTTCCCACACACAGGCACACAGAAAAGGGAGTCCCTCACCCATAAAAATAGTTAGAAATGGAGTTTAATAATAAGACAGAACAGACTGTGCTAATGAAATGCAGAGACAAATCATATCGACCAGCAAGTTGTTTACACGTAATCAGCCCTTTTTATCTTCTTAGGCCCGTGTTTTCCCAAACATGTTCCTACCCAGATCCTCTAGGTTCCCTTTCAACACTTTTGGTTCCTTCCCTAAACATCCCATAATGTCTTGTACAATCCCCAAATACTCTTCTCCTGCATACAATAATGTGTCCCATACCCCTAGGCAGTCACTCCACTCAGTCCAAAAGGTGTTACAGTATTGGTTCTTCATGGTGGGTGTCACACCTGGACGTCGGCTGAGGGTCTCCTGGGACAGCCTTGGGAGGACCTGAGACAGGGTGCCTTTTCCTCTTGAGTCTGAAATTTGGGTTCCTGCCTGCCTTTGGGCTCTATGCTCTTCTGGGCTTGTGGACATGGGCTCATGATGAGGTGATGGCTCCTGGGATGGGCCTTGGAGTCATTGGGGCAAGGTATTATCTGGGCTTCCCCACGTACCATTGTGCATCTGTGCTCCTCTGTGAGTGCAGATGATCTTTTTATCGAGCAACCTAAGCTATTCTGAAGAATAAATGTTTGATCTGTTCTCTATTTCTTCTTAAAGCGTAAGAAGAAATGACCTGATTCGGTAATAAGAAAGACTTCCAAATGATACAGAACTCCTGAAGTCAATAGGTTAGGGGAATCCAGAAGACTTCAAGAAATGGATAGACAAATATCTCTTGGGAATGACATGGGAATAATTGATCATTTCTTTACAGCAGGATAAGAGACCAGATGGCTTATCTAAATCCTTCATGCATTTATTTTTCAGCCTCTTTCAGTTTATTAGGCACATTGAGAGACAAATGTAAATACAATGTACAGACTTGAAAAGGAGGGGAGAACAGTCTGCTAGGTCCACATTTTCAAACAGATAGCTGAAGAACTGCTAGGAAGTACAATGAAATGAAGACTAGAAAACAAATCTTATGTCTCTCTTGAGCTCATCGGTAAAACTTTGTTTCTGGACCTACTATCTGAGAGTATTTTGCAGACATCCATGGACGATGACCACCAAAGACACAGAGTTTTGGTTTTGAAGTGTTAGTGATATTAGTTATAATTAATTGTAATTATTCACAATAATTTCTGCCTTCCCTTGCCCTATGACCCTGATATTCTACACATAGCTAAGCCTTATGTGCAGTTGTTTCCCAGTTTCCACAAGGGCACTCAGAACCTGCATGGCACACAACAGCATTAGGGATGTACAAATATAGCACTTGGTGATGTCTACATAGTGAGATATCTTATAGGAAGACTGCTGAGAATTTTGTATTATATATCCCCAGCTCTGGAATAATTGAAAGCAATATTTTTTGAAAAGTTTTATAATAATTTTCTGTGGTTAGGCTTATTTCTGCCAACATAGTGGGTACAGGTTTCCTTAATATAGTAGGTTCCCAAATACAGTCACAGGAATGCTAATGAGGAATAACAAAGAAAAATATTGAAAGATTCATGGAAGACATTTTCTAAACATACACACAAACACACAGAAATTCACATATGCTTATATACATATATGCACAGGGTTGTGTACACACACACGTAGTGGTTAAAGAGAAAGAGGTATGATGAATCATTGACATCTAAGCACCACCAAAGTAGTGAAAGCTGAAGGGGGAAAAAATATTTCCCAATAGACATCAAAAAAATGGAAATTACATTTATTTGTATAATTTCTGAACGATATTATTATTGTAGCTGTCAAATGATTCTAATGTTTTTGAATTATTTAAATTTTGGGAAAGTTATCCATTGTCAGATTGCCTTCTTTGACTGAACAATTTCTGAAGGACTAGTCTGGATTCCCCCTTTTTCTTAGATTCAGGCTATTACTTGGTTATATTGTTCACAACAGTCTTAAGACATGTATCCCATTGGTGAACACTTTGCCAGAAAAATAAAGAACAGGTGGTCACAGGCAGTGTCAGGCTGAAAGCCATACGTAGAATTTTCAATGAAGTACTAACTAAATTAAATAGTGAAATGCATTAAATTCTTCAGGAATGTGAACAATCAGCAGCAGAAGAGCAGTTGATCAGGAATTAGCTGAAAGAAGAAAAAATGCTGGTGGCACTCTTTTCCATGCTCAATAATGTTGTACAGCTAGAGCTATAACAGATTACAACAGAATTAATACTAGACTTTCAAGATTCTTTTAGGTTGCATGCCATGAGTGAAACTTTTAAAGGCAAGTTCCTTGTAGTAACTAATGTCAGCACATAAGTTTTCTTTTATAGCTTGGTGCAACTTTTCAGCTCGTTGAACAGACAGTTAGTTGTAAAAATTCTGTTTATGTAAACAATACTTATTCAGTTAATAGTCTATACATAGCAATAACAATTTACCCAAATTCTATATTTGCCAACCCCATAGAAAGAAAACTAGTGAAATAATGCTCATTAGGTCATTCAGCCTTTTGCTAGTACATGAAAAATATTCATTAAATAGTCAACATTAACAGAAGACATCGAGGTAACCTCTGAAAATGCTTAGAAAAGTATCCTTCTCTGTGTCAACCATTCATGGGATAATGTGTATTTCTTAAGAGAACAATAAAAAATTTCTAATTAAAGTGTAAATAATAATACAGTCTGGTTAAGATTTTTTTTTTTTGCATTACACTTTTGCATAATTAGCATTATACATAGTTATAAGAGCAGAATAGTCTTTCTTCTAACTTGTTTGTACTTTGGTTAGATGTAATACTTGTTTGGGATTTTAATTGTTACATAATATGATGCATATGAAACAGAAATATTTATAGTTTATTTTGAAGATGACCTAACAGTTAGAGATGAAACTTTGGAATCCTCTGAGATATTTGATTTCCTTTCTGAATTCTGCAGATGAACCACATTAGAGCATTTGCTTCAAATTCCCTGTATGTGATGCAAATTTAATATTTATCAGTGTTGGTATGTAGCAAGATTATTTAATTTTTATGGAGTACTCACATGGTTTGCACTGTTTAATATGTGCTTTATTTTTACTAAAGGCAAAATACTTTTTAGTGTGTTTGTGAAGAAATCTATTCCAACCATTTGACATTTCACCGATCCACTTAAAACAACAGATATAGATACTTGTGGATTTTATATATATCTATCTATCTTTGAAAATGGTTATGACTTTTTTAAAGGTTTCTATAACCAGAAACAAATCTCTTATCTGTGTTAGTGTTCTTAACAGAGGCCATCACTGATTCTCCTCTCTAGAAACATAGACTGCACAGGGCTGATGAATAAAGCTTCAGTTCAACTTCTTAGAGGTTATCAATTAATGTTTTGCAGTAACCTAAGTTACTACAAATAATTTAAGAATTCAGAGTATCTAATAAAGTGACTGTTCACCATTATTGTAGGTCCTTTGTCCAGGAAAAATCATTCAACATCAACTTATAGAAAGGACAGGAAGTGTAATCAGATAGTAAATCAGTCTATGATAGTTCAGGGCAAATGCCATCCTTTTAAGATATGATTCTCGAGTAACCATTTTGTTTAAAAAAAATTTCAGTAGACTTAACTAAATAATATTGCTACTGTATGTGTAAAAATATCACTGTGAATAACTGGGGTCTTTTTGCACAAATTAAAACCTAATTGCTGTAAAGGCACCACGCAGGGCCGTAATGCACAGAGGTACTTGAAAAAATATGCCAAAGCAGAATGTTTTGGTTTTCATAATAAACCGTAATGTGCACAATTGGGAAAAAAAAAAAAAAAAGAAAAAAAAAAGAGACAAGGAGATAAAGAAATGAATAGCTGCAACTTATTTAACATTTATTTTGTGAGTTCATGACATTATTGCCTATTGTTAACAAAAAATGATTCAGGATGAAAGTAATGCCAAACAACAGGCAAGAACATTTTACATAAATCAGGACTAATTGGTTGTTCATGTAAATTAAGTACTTTGCTAAAGAAGTTCACAGGATATGAAACACTTGATGGAAGATACACAGAAAAAATGATCTGTCACTTTTTCCAGCAACATAAACATTTTAATAATTACAGAATATCATTAGTGAAAAGTTGCTTGGTGCTGGCTCCTTTTTTGATCATTCTGCCAAAACCTGAAAGGTAACAAATTCCCTGTATCTACAGGGAAAAAAAAAAGAGACAGAAAGTCGTAAGCTCAAATGTCAGCTGATCTTGGTTTGGGGCAGAACTGTTGACTAAATAACTCTGTGAGGTTCCACCCAGTCATATTTTATACAAGTGCAAAATTAAAATTTGGTAAAAGTTTAAAAATGCTTAGCTGAAGTAAGTAGAGCAGTCACACATCTCACATTGCGTGTTCCTGGAGCTGTATGCATTTGTAGTAGTTCTGTGACACAGAACAGTCTTGCACCTAGCCAGCTTGGATAACAGTTAATTAAAGGTTAATTGAGTTCTCTTAGGTCTTGGAGGAAGGTAGTAGCACAGGAATATAACCAATCCTTGTTAATTCCCAGCTTTAGTCACAAATGTATCATACCTAGCAGTGATCATAATACTTTGAAAAGAAACCTCACATATACGATCAGTCACTGGAAAAATGTACTCGGCATGTTAATACAGCATACTGGCATATTTAAGTTCATGCAATATATAGTTATTCTTAAAACAAAGGGGTTATATCTATAACAGAAAGCTGTGGAAAATTGCTTCCCTTTTTAAAATTTATTTAATGGTGAAAAACTTTCTTCCATATGTTTAGACCATGTTTTCATTATTCAAAAAGTATTAAGCTAGAAATATTAAAGTAGAATTTCTGTATTATTTCTGCAATGCAACAGGTGTTTTTGACAATACTTGATTTTCAGAAACATTTTTAAGGGGATACCTGAAAGTGGAATTCAGAGGTAGAAAAGGGTAAATATGGCCATTTCTGTATTGGAATCCTTTGAAATGCAAATACTTTGCTAACTGGACAACAGCAAGTTGAGAATACTGGGGTTTCTTATATTTGAGTGACTTAAAGTGGTCTGTTGCATGGGCTTTTTACAAACTTGACACGGATAATATTGAAACAATGACATACCAACTAACATTGTAAAGACAAAGAAGCAACAAAATTATTGTCACACTGAATTATTATTAACTTTCTAAATGGGCTGTCATTTAAACAGTTACTCAGACTGATTCCACCTGGAAGGTTAATATATGTTAGTATTAAAAAGAGCTATTGTAAGTGACTGTATATGCTCAGAGCTGCTCAAAATATATGACTGTTCAGCAGCTGATTAAACCACTTATGTTTAGAATAAAGATCACCATTTGTAATTTATAATCTTTTAAATTTGTTATGTGATACAATGTTGTCTTTTTCACTAAAAAATATCTTATTTAATGCTTTATCTATGATTTGTTACTGACACATTACAATTAGTTTGTTGAATTGTTCTGGAAAGTATTTTCATTTAAGGCCACTATCAGCACAATTCATTAGGTCTTGAAATAAACAACAGTAATAACAAAAATCATCAATTCTCAACTACATCAAGATTTTCGACTCGTTTTTCCAGTCTCTTTGGAGAATGCTGAATCTGAAAAATGTCTCAAAAAGGGATGAAAATAACTTCAGTTTCCTCCAAATATTTTGTTTCCATGCTATTATTTCACAGAAAGGAAGAGGCGGAGGGTTCCCCAAACATAAACATTATATGCTTGGGGGTGGCGGTGGGTGGGGGTGTTTTTAATTACAACTTTATTTCCATGCAGCATAAGAAACACCACCTTTTACCAGTTTCTTTAGCTGAGTGGTACAATCTGCAGGGAAGTCTTTCACAGACAGCTGTTTCCCCTCCATAAACTAAGACTTATGTTTTAAAGCTTTTATTCCACACATTAAATAAGAAAAGCATGAGGCATTCTCTTATCATACTTATATATTTATATATGCATTTTTATGATACACTTATGTTGCTGGATATATATCTACATGTTTAAATAACATTCTTAAACAAAGAAGAAAAACAAAGGCAATTCAAGATTTTAAAAAACATTAACATACTGTTGTGATTGGAAAGTCTAGTGGTAAATCAAAAATATCAGAGTTTCAGCTTTGCTGCCAAACCTTTTGTAAACTGATGTCACAGTGTCTCACAGGTACTTTCATTCAAAGAGTACTGTTTTAGTGTTGTTAAAATTATTATATGCGTTACATCTTTGGACATTCATAGTTTCAAAGCCTATGCTATGCAAAACCTGAATGCATTCAAAGTCATGGGCGAACAACATTCTTGCTTCAGTTTGGATCAGGAAAACACTATTGTCTTGAATTTTCTCCAGTGACATGCTTTTGTTCACTCTGTATACCTTTTGGAAAACACAAGCTGAATTCCTTTTTGACAAAACTAAAGTGGAAGGTGTATTGCAGGAGTGAGTATACCTAATGTACTCCAAGTTAGAGGACATAGGTATTAGTCAATGGGAACAGAAGAGGGTTCATCAGAAGTTAGCTGCTCAAAGCATGTATAGCTCTTGGTATCACCATTTGCACTTTGCCGATCCACTTTTGCCAGGCTCCACACCCTGCTGGTGTGGGTATAGCTGCTGTGGAGTGAAGTCCCCGATTCCATTTTTGATCTCAAAATTAGTATCTCTAGAGAAAAGTTCCTATAGAAGGCCTACTTAAAAGTCTGTTCTAGCAATACTGGAGATAACTCTAGTTCTAACTCATAATTCTTCAGCTGAACTCAGAGAAATTAAATTCCTAAATTATATTAAATTTACATTATTTAGGAGGCATGGATAGGTTTTCATCCTTTGATAGAGGCTGAGCATCTGATTGTATGTTTACTCACACATATAAGCATTTGGGAAGCCAAAACCATAACAAAATCAATAGGAGAGTTTCCTGAAAAACACAGCTTTTGAAATTTGAACACCTAGAATGACACCCTAAAGGCCTTACCAGCATCTTGGCTGGCATATAGTGGCAGAGTTTAATTTTATTTGAACTTAAAATCTAAAATAAAAAAAGTTTCATAGACTTTCTTGCTTTGTTCAAAAAAGAGCAAGTGAAAGGTAATACAAGTAGGAAGTGGACTACAAACCTTTCATTTCAGGATGGGAAGAATGCCGGTCAGGTATGTACACTTTAGTGAACATAAAAGTATTGTAGTAAACAAGCTGTGGGATTTCAGAGATGGTGGAAAATGGTCTCTATGGCCTGGCAAGAAATGTTTTTTTTCCTTCTTGAATTAATTCTAATACTTTTATTTCTGGGGGGTGGGGGGGTGGGGGGGTGGGAAATGGATATTAAAACAAAATATCCAATACTTAGAATACTAACTTTGGATATAGAAAATTCAAATTCATGTTTGTTGTCTAAATCATGCAAAGAAACAATTTAACTGTTCCCTTCTGATTTACTCCATCGAACTGCTGCTTAATCTTCAATACTGTCAGACTACTGGCTATTTTAACATTCTTGATCTGGTTTTGTTTAGAAATTCTACCTAGAATCATAGAATGTAATTTTCACTAATTCTGATGTTATTGAAGTTAATACATTGTGTCCAAAAACTGTAGTCATACCTCAGTGAAGAAACTTTTGATTTAAAATTTATGATTAGCTCAGGTTATATATTTATCTCAATACACTTATTCTAATATACTTCTCTCTTCTTCTCATACATTTTTTTAGTCATACGAAGAAGCAATAACAGATATTGCAAGCAGTACAGAAGAATGAATAGTGAGAAGGTAGACTTAGAACTCTTTTGAGCTGAAACAAAAAATAATCAATGGCTTTGAAACACTCATACAATAGTATTAAAAAGATCTTTAAAAATTTAACAGAATAATCAAGTGAGGCACCTGGGTTAAGAAGAGTCTTGACAGTGTTTTTTCTGATATGAATAATATCATAAAATCATATACCATTTGTATATGTGTTTGTTATATATGCTTGTGTGCATATTATGATAAAATCATATTGCTTTGGAGACAAGAGATGTTTCCTTTTTAAAGAGAAATAGTGCCAAATAGTGAACACCACAGTTTGAAGGTCACATCTATAGAGACATCTCTGTGGAAAAAATGTTTCATTTATTTTTCCCTTCTAATAGTGTTTCTAAGAGCCAATGCTGTTACAAAGTAATATTTATGATCTCAAACTCTGTCTCTCATACTCCTTCACTCATTATTGCTGCTCAGTGTCATTACTTTCTTTTTTCCTCCAGCAGCACTAACCTTGCCTCTGTCTGTAAAAACACAGACTACTTTAGCTTGCAGATAATGATGAGTAGTTTCAGTGCACCCTGAGAGTTTAGATCATTATCTAGTACATATTCCCTGTTCCTTGGCTTTCATTTTTAAGGTATTTGTGTACATATTTCTCTGGCGCTTTCCTTCCAATGCAATAGCATCTTCAACTATAGTCCTCCTTCCTGAAGATATCACTACAACTTTTTCTGAAAAACACTTTTTAAAGAAATTTCAGCAAATCTAGGTTGCCAAGTCCAGACTGATTAATCACTTAAAGACTGAAACTGTATCAGTGCTGTTTTACTCCCATTTTTTTAGGCTTCTTATCCTTTCTAACCACTCAAGAGAGTTCATCATTTCTTTCCAGAATTGCTATCCATTTTTCTGATCTCACATAATAAACTCTGTCCCATAACGACTTACCTTGTTTATGCACTCATCTTAATCATTGACAAATCACAGTTTGGTATCACCTTTTTAGTTCTACTGCCCCATATCTCTGAAATTCTTCTTTTTCTAAGACAAGGCATTGAATAACTTTCTACTTCTTAAATCTTACCTTTAACCTTGCCTCCTCCAAGATTTTGTACCTTTAGAAATAATGTTACATAAAAACTTGCATTTTTTAAAAAAATATTTTATTTTTTCTTCACTGTGAAGGTAAGCACCTAACACAACTGGCTAAAACTGTACCATCTATCATGGCAGCAAATATTTTGCAACTTTCTCACATAGCTTTATCTACACAGATTGTGAATGAAGACTAGGTCTCCCCCAGTTTGTTCAGTATTCAGTGACACATTCTTTTCTGTCACAATAAATTTGTGCATTTCTTGAAGGTGATCCTTCAAGATACCTGGATCTATTTCCCTCAGTTTCAAGTATTCAGTTGTCAGTATGAGTATTTTTCATCAGGTGTGTACATTTCACTTTAAAAAAGCATGTCAGAGCTTGTGGAATTTATTTTTGGATCATGAGCTTTGTCTTCTGCTATGGCAAAAAAATTACTGAGTGATGCCAATAGAAAATCAAACAAATAAAATGTAAAAAAAAAATCCATTAATATTCAGTTTACTGTAAGTGATAATTAATTCTGGCCCTATTCATTTTCCCTTTGAATTTAATTTCTAAATATGGTTACAGCTAAGAATCATGAATTAAATTTCACATATTGGATGTTCAACAGCGAGACGGATTATACACATAAATTTCTCAGATTTAAAATAATGAATAAATACTGAGCAAGAACACCTCTTAATCCTGAGTCGTTTAAAGGTTAATAGTAATTTGGAGCCAGTGATGCAGAAAAATGTCTAAAAAGAACAGTTGTAGTATAATGTCACCATCTTTTCCAAATAACCACCACTACATGTACAAACACTTAAAAAGTTACACTAATTGAAGATTATATGTGTTTGTCCCCTTCCTATGGTTATGCTTATATGCAGACACGTGACCTTGCTTACTACCACTCATCATCACAATTTTATTTTTTAATAATAAAACATTATGCCTTAAGCAAACTGACTCAATGTAACAACTATCTATAGAATTCACTTTTGTGAATTATATTTTTTCACTAGCTACTTTTTTCTAAAAGAAAAAAAATGTACATTTAAGAAATCTTTGTTCTTTAGTATCTTCATGATCCCTCATTTCCTCAGTGTTATCCAATTTAAAAGTAGATACTTTGCTTCTGAGCTTATGATGTGTCTACTGAGATAAAAATAATCCCACAGTAGTTCTGTGAATAAACATTTAGCCGATATCTTCTACTTATCTTTTGCAATCTGTGAGTAAGATCATGAAAGAAACTAGATGACAGGTCTGAGAAGAAAATTGTTCAAAAAAATAATCTCAAAGATTTATCCAAACGTTTTGCTTGCAGGGTGGTGAACTCTATTCAAACCTCACACAGATGAAGTGTACAACGCACCAGAGTCTTCAGCTGTGAAACAAAGCTCTAAAACCTTACTAGTGAGGATTCACCACAATGGTGGTAGCAGAGATTCAGTGTGGCTGAAAATGTCTCTGGAAGCTGAAACTTTACAAAAATTTTTTCTGTGCATTAGTTTGCATTATGATTCCATTAGAAGTCTTATAATGCTAAGATTTGGGAAACGTTTTTCCCCTGCTCTGAGCACTCAAGTTCTTGGCCAGATGTGTTTTACTTATTGCATCTTTGAATGATCTCTCTAGGATCCAGCTGGGGCACGCAAGTGACAAAAAAGTGGCTGTGCTCTGTTCTGTAGTTTGCAGTGTGGAAGACTCCTCAAAAATTGGAATAGTGACTACCAGTCAATAATGTGGTTGTAGCATTTAAATCCTCTCACTTATCTATTAAAAAAAAATCATTCTATATAACCTGCAGTGCTTTTGGCTTCTTGTAAGAAATATGGTATGAGTTATTTGTTCTATTTCAGTTGTATATTTTGCTTTATTACATTAGAATGGAGCAACTTAGAAGTTTATTTAATAATAGTTCCAGACAGTTTTTTCTCCTAAGTCTGATCTTTTAGATGCATAGAAGAGAAAAGCATATCCTAGTTCCATGAGGGACAGGGAGGGATATCCCTTCTCCACTTAGTCCAAGTCTATCATATCAAATGTCTTTTCAGCATGATTCAGGTATCTAATTAATTATTTTCCAGTGGTCTATAGTGTTACCACCTATTTTTTGAAAGTTGCAAGTAAGGAGTTTAGTATTTGAGTCTTTAAGCATATTTTCCCACATATATATATTTTAATAAATTAATTTCTATGTGATTTTTTTTTTTTTGCTTTTTCTTCATCCATACCTTTATTTTTTTTTAATTCTCTTTTTTTATCTTGCATAGGAATACTTAGGACTTTCATGTTACATTTTCTTAATGTTAAGGGAAACCTTGCAGGAAAGCTTAAGTATAATTACCTCAATTTTCTATATAAGGAAGATGTCGGTTAAAAAGAGGAAAAATAAGGCTGCTCAGTGAATAAGCATGTATACACTGCAAGGTGCATGTAGTCTATAGTGTGCTCTACAGCTGTGAGGCTTTAGTTGTCCATCCTCAGGGACCTACTAGAGTGAACAGAAGCCTCTCTTTTCCTTTCTTAGGATTATTATTAGGATTAGTGCATCAGTAGTGATGGAGATCTCACTAGATCTGACATGGCCTGATATGCAGTATAGCTAAGTTATATATATGATTTTGAGACCAAAACAGAAGGTCCTGATGTGAACATGGACAAAGGAATTTTGGAAGCAGGAAGAGAGCAGAATTTTCTGGTGCTCACTTGAATCACAGCATCTCACATCTGGTTCCTCTTGCCAGATTTCCCCAATGGAAGCTGTTTCTCTATTAGGCAATGCTAGATGAGTTTTCTGCTGGTATATTGCTTTCTTGTTTGTTAACTGTTTAAACAGACTCCTTAATGAGGCTATGTAATGCTTTCAAGGCATAATTCAGCTTTTCATGCTATCACTGTAATGACTCATCCAGCTTTGTAATATAAAACTAATTCTGGCTTGCAACAAAACTCTCTACTGGATAAGTGGAACTTCGGGAGCCTGCGACTAAACGCAAGCAGTATCTCAAAGTTAGTGTTAATGCTGCCTGACCCTGTGCCACTTAACGATTAGTAAGACAGAGATACTATTATTCTATATGTCCTGATACAGAACTGTACCGCAGCGAGAAGACATAAGAGGTTTTTTTTTAAATTGTCTGGTTTTAGGTTTAGAATTGACCTGTTCAGTCTATAGACTCTTTTTTTCTAATATTGCTGTGGGTTAACCCTGGTAGACAGTGAAGCACCACACAGCTATTTGCTCACTCTCCCTCAGCAGTATGTGGGAAAGAATAAGAAGTAATTAATACAAGCATTCAATAAAAAAGTTTCACAGCTGAAGGCAGACGTTTCTGTTTTCCTCTCTATCCCTTTCATCCCAAGATATTAGTGAATCACATTTTTTATTAAATAAAAAAATGTTTTCAATAAATTAACACTTATCTGCTTTCATCAGACCACATTGCAGTAAATAAACGATATAAGCAATATACAATTCCCTCCATAGGCCAGTTCAAGACAAGAATGTTTTGTTTACATTCTTAGATTAATTAATAATTAAGATTTACCTATTTTTTTTAAATTTGAAGCTAGTTCTATGATCAGGTCAAAACTTTTAGTATTTGATGTATTAAGGAGAGGAACACCTGTTATTATAACTGAAGCCAACTGGAGTTACAGATGATACGTGAATTAGAAAGGTTAAGGTATCTAAAATTAATGAATTAATTTGTAATCATATTTAGAAGATAATTTCCTATTCTCATGGAATTTCTTTTACAAGTTCTTTTTCTCTCTTCCCCAGCTCCTTACCAGATATAATAAAGCTTAGGAATTCTAAGTCCTTAATGGACTGGTTTTGTTTTATTCAATGTAACACGGGGCTGTCAGAGAGCAAGGATTTCCACTAAGCCTTCCATGCCTGGGGCTGCTGCCCTCTAGACTTTCTTTCTACTTAAAACTTGACAGAAAAGGCAAGGGGCCAGATTTACTTCAATTTTATTCAGAGCAGATGGAGGCAGATGAAACTATAAACAGCAAAGTAGCTGAGCACAGAAGTTAACTAAAACACTAAGTGAAGCTGTTAAATCTGACACAAGGACTAAAGATACACTGCCAGAAAACAGAAGCTGATTTCAGAGAACAATGAAAGCCAAAAAACGTTTCTTTAAAAAGTTCAAAGAAAGATATTAAGAAATAATCAGTGCTAATTTAATTTAGAAAGACATCAGATTAGTTGGTCTAATGAACCTTAGAAACTGCTAGTATAATGTGTTCTTGATTTCCATCATAAAAGACAATGTGTAAATTTTGCTTTTGGTAAGTAAACTACCTTTGAACACAAGATAACTTTTAGGCCTTTTAGGGTCCATAAACCTCCCTTTGATTTTACCTACATAAAACTGTAAATCATAAAAAGTCTGATTTTTGGGGGGATATTTTTGGAAATGTTTTCAATAATCATAGAATCAGAATGGTTTGGGTTGGAAGGGACCTTAAAGATCATCTAGTTCCAAGCCCCCTGCCATGGGCAGGGACACCTTCCACCAGGTTGCTCAAAGCCCCATCCAACATGGCCTTGAACACTGCCAGGGATGGGGCATCCACAGCTTCTCTGGGAAACCTACTTCAGTGCCTCACTCTCATAGTGAAGAATATCTTCCTTGTATCTAATCTAAATCTACCCTTTTTCAGTTTAAAGCCATTCTGCCTTGTCCTATCACTACATGGACTTGTAAAATGTCCCTCTCCAGCTTTCTTGTAGGCCCTCTTGAGGTACTGGCAGGCCTCTGTGAGGTCTCTCCAGAGCCTTCTCTTCTCCAGGCTGAACAACTCCAACTCTCTCAGCCTGTCTTCACAGGAGAGGTGCTCCAGCCCTCTAACTATTTTTGTGGCTCTCCTCTGGTCTTGCTCCAACAGGTCCATGTCCTGCTTATGTTGGGGGCCCCAACAACTGAATGTAGTACTCCAGGTGGGGTCTCACGAGAGCAGAGGGGTGAATCACCTCTTTCAACCTGCTGGTCATGCTGCTTTTGATGCAGCCCAGGATACTGTTGGCTTTCTGGGCTACAAACACACATTGCTAGGTCATGTTGAGCTACTTGTCAACTGACACCATTAAGTCCTTCTCCTCTGGACTGGTCCCAGTCCATTCTCCCCCCAGCCTGTATCTGTGTCCTGACCCAGGTGCAGGACCTTGCAAGTTGGCCTTGTTGAGCTTCATGAGGTTCACATGGTCCCACCTCTCAAGCCTGTCAAGGTCCCGCTGGATGGCATCCCTTCCCTCCAGTGTATTGACAGCACCATTCAGCTTGGTGTTGTCAGCAAAATTCCTGAGGGTGCACTCCAATCCCACTGTCCATGTCACCAAAAAAGATGTTACACAGCACCAGTCCCAATACCAAACCCTAAGAAACACCACTCATCATTGGTCTTCACTTGGACATTGAGCTGTTGACCACAGCTTTCAGCATGACCATCAAACCAATTCCTTATCCCCTGAGTGACCCATCTGTCAAATCCATGTTTCTCCAATTTAGAGACAAGGTTGTCATGCAGGACAGTGTCAAATTCTTTGGGCAAATCCAGGTAGATAGCGTCAATTGCTCTGCCCTCATCCACCAATGCTGTAACCCTGTCATAGAAGCCCACCAAATCTGTCAGGCACAACTTGCCCTTATTGAAGCTGTTTTGGCTATCACCAATCACCTCCTTATTTTCCATGTGCCTTAGCGTCGTTTCCAGGGGGATCTGCTCCACTGTCTTGCTAGGCATGGAGAGGGACTCACTGGCCTATAGTTCCCAGTGTCTTCCTTTTTCCCCCTTTTAAAAATGGGGGTTATGTTCCCCCTTGTCCAGTCAGTGGGATCTTCACTGGACTGCCACAACTTCTCAAATATGATGAACAGTGGCTTAACAACTTCATCTGCGAGTTTCCTTAGGACCTGTGGATGCTTCTCATCAGGTCCCATGGATTTGTGCATCTTTTTGCCTAGTTTCTTTGTCAGGATGCATCACTCCTGAGCTTGGAGGAGGTGATCTTTGAATATTAACTAGCTTTCTTGTGCCCCTCTTCCATCCAGGGCTTTATCCCATGGTACTCTACCCAGCAGATCCCTGAAAAGGCCTAAGTCAGCTCGTCTGAAGTCCAAGGTGGTGAGCTTGCTCTGCTTCCTTCTCACCGCCCTAAGGATCTTCAACTCCACCATTTCATGGTCACTGCAGCCAAGGCTGCCCTTGAGCTTCACATGTTCCACTAGCTCATCCTTGTTGGTGAGAACAAGGTTGAGCACAGCACCTCTCCTTGTTGGCTTCTCTACTAGGAAAAAAGAAGTTATCATCAACGCCTACCAGGAACCTCCTGGAATTCTTATGCCCTACCGTGTTGTCCCTCCAACAGATATTGAGGTGGTTGAAATGCGCCATGAGGACAAGGGCTTGTGAACATGAGGCTACTCCTATCCACATATGGTGGGCCTTATCTGCTGGGTCTTCATGTTCAGATGGCCTGTAGCAGACCTCCACTATAATGTCACCTGTCCCTGACCCTGCCTTCCCTTTAATCCTGACCCATACACTCTCAGTCAGCAACTCATCCATCCCCAGGCAGAGCCCCATGCACTCCAGCTGGTTCTTGACACAGAGGGTGACCCCCTTCCTCGTCTCCCCTGCCTATCCTTTCTAAAAAATCTGTATCCTTCCATTGCAACACTGGTCACAGTGGTAATCCCACCACATCTCCATGATGCCAGTAAGATCATAGCCCTGCAGGTGTGCCCATCTCTTGACTCCTCTTGTGTATTCCCACCTGAGCACACCTTTTGCAGGCAGGTCTGCTGCCTGTCCCTGCCCCATTTGAAAAGTCTGGGAACTTCCTGCAGCCTGAAGTCTGCACTGCAGGCTCTCCCTTCAGCATCTCCATCTGGGTGGAGTCATTGGCCACCTCTAGGGTAGATGGTGCAGACTCCCCAGCAGGAGCTGCAGCCTTTGCTCTCGGATGAGTGCCCATCATTCTGCCCTGAGGGTCAGGTAGGATGAGTGCCCTTAATGTATGCAGATGGTCACAGAACAGTGCCCTGTTGCTGGGTTATGGGACATCCAAGTCTCTCTACTTGGCCAGCAGAATCTCTCTCCTCTGAAGCACTACACACCCTGTGCCCTCCCTCATGAACTTCAAGGCAAGATGCTGTGCCATGCCTTGGCTGACACACCATGCCCTGTTAGCCAGTCCTGGCCACAGTGCCACCAGGGCTGCCTTTCATGGGAGTGAGGGGTGGCTGCTATTGCTCCTGGCCCCACCATGCCTCATCATCAACTCTCATGCAAGCTGCTGGCTCCTGGTAGGTCTTCGCTCTTCCCTGGGGTTTCCGCACAATTCCCTGCTCCACTGAGCAACTTGCCTGCACCAGAGCTGATTACCTCATTGAGTGACTTCATCACTAACACACATTTTATTTTAAGAAGTGTGGATACCTATTAGTTGCTGTGATAGGGACAACTGGCTACAGTTGCTGCTGTAAATGAGCTGCAGCACAAAACATCGTTCAGGTATAATTCATTTTCCTCCCAGGATGTGAACAAAGAATGCAAGGCTGGTTGCTTCTTTACACATCTTTCTCCCCTCTCTCCCTCTAATTCTGATGGCCAGGTTGATTTCTGACCTGAATCAAGACTGAAAGTGAAAGCCACTATAATCTGTCATTAACCTATGGATGCCTTGAATTAGTAATGATACTTCTAACAGCAGTAAGACAGTAGTGTCCAATTTTGTTCAATTATTTCTTACTGCAAACATAGCACGAAGAAAAACTGGGCCATCTCAATTGTTGTTGTATGTAATTATTGCTAGTGGGTTGCTTTTTACTATTTTTAAAATGATGGAAACTGCATTTCTGACATAATTAATACTTGATTTTAATTCATCTACAGTGGAGTGAAACCATAATTTATAAAAGTGATCATACACATTGGGTTTGCGTGGCTGTGTTTTGGAAGTGGGGGAGATGCTGGGGTGTTTTTTTCTGAAAAGCTGCTAGAAGCTTCTCCTACATCTGATAGAGCCAATGCTAACCAGCTCCAAGACAGACCTGCCACGGGCCAAGGCTGCATCCATCAGCAATGGTGGTAATACCTCTGGGATGAAATATCTAAGAAGGGGAAAAAACCCACTCCAGTACAATAGAAACTTTAGTTGGAGAGAAGAGTGGAGAGAGGGGTCCATACTGGAACAGGTTTGCTGGCAGGAGAGACATTGGAGCAGTCTGTTGCAGGAGCGGGCTGGAAACTAGGACCATGCATGGCAATCAGTTGGCTGAGGGGAATGTGCTCCAGTTTGTTTAGAGAACAATTAACATGATACAGAGCATAGGGGAGTGGGGGATGGGGGATGGATGACTCCATGCCACTGATGGCACCAAGGAAAGGTAACACCTTGCTGTTAATTGCTGGTAGTTAACCACCAATCGGGGATTGCCTAGTATGCAATGCTTAGCTTCAAGAACCAATCTGTTTAAAAAGTGCAGCTTCTGCAAGTGTATATAAACTCGTGCTTCTGTACAATAAATTGACATCTTGCTTGCATCAAGCTGCATCCCGTCTCTTCATTTGCTGCAGTCTGTTCCTGAAGGACCTGTGACCCTATGGAAGGGACCCATGCTGGAACAGTTCATGAAGGACTGCAGCCCATGAGAAGGGCTCACATTGGAGAAGTTCATGGAGGACTGTCTACTGTGGGAGGGAACCTACCCTGGAGCAGGGGAGGAATGTGAGGGATCCTCCCCCTGAGGAGGAAGGAGAGGCAGAGACATGTGATGAACTGACCACAACCCCTTAGCTTTTATTTGACACTATCCTACTCTGATTTGATTGCTAACAAATTCATTTCCTCAAGTCAAGCCCGTTTTGCTCGTGATGGTAACTAATGAGTGATTGCTCCCTATCTTTATTTTTACCTGTAAGCCTTTTGTTGTATTTTCTCTCCCCTATCAGCTAAGGAGAGAAGTGATAGAGTGGCTTTGGTGGGCACCTGGTGTACAGTCAGGGTCAACCCACCACATCACATAATTTTGATTAAAAAAAAAAAAAAAAAAAAAGAAAAAAGACCAAACCCCCAAACTAAATAGAATTAAATTTTATGAGAACAAAAAGGGCACTCCAAATTTTAATACCTGTCTTTGAAATACTGCCAATGTATTTACACCAGGATTAGAACATTAAGAAATAAAGCTGCTTGATTTTGGAATAGGTATACAGAAGAGGAAGAAGTAATTTAGATGTATCCCTGCAGGTTCTGTTACGAACAAGTGAGTGTGATGGGGTTGACAGTAATTAACACCATCATGTGTAGAAATGACGCCATCCATGTTCTTGTTTAGGGAATATAAAAATGGATTGTTGATTGTAAAGCTAAGAGGCAGATCAGGATATGGAGGGAATGGCAGTCCTGGTAGAGACATTTTAAATCCCAGAGATCTCAAATAAAAGCCAGCTGAACAGCAACTGCAGATTGTTTAGTCACAGGAACATATGGCATCATGCAAAATACTGAAACTGAATGATTAAACAGAAAGACTGAACATTTATATGCAAGGTTCAGAGCTTGTAGTCTATTTAAAGTCAAAGATGAGTACTAATTCCAAAAGCTAATGAAATCAGAAGATCATTTCTGGAAGCAATAGATACAATTTTAGGATCCTGAGTACCTTGATTACCTCAATTAGTTATATAACTTGGATTCATCAGAATTTACTTGCAAGTCATTTGTGGCTAGCAAAATCTGCCAGGATATATGTGTGTGTGTATATGCATGTCTGCTTTAAATTATGCACAACAGTATACTTTTTTATATATATATATATATGTAAAAAAAAAAAATAATTCATCCCTGAAGACTTGTGTCTGCAATCCTGGTGTTACAACATGAAAAGTGACTGATTCCAGTAGGGTTACTATATATTCTAAACAGAAATTGAAATTTATTTAACCCTCATAGTTGTGGTATCTGAATAAACCGTATGAGGACCAATATTCTTTACAATAAATAGGTTTTTGAAATACACTGCATGGGACAAGAGATGCTTTTCTGTTTAGCACATACCTATCAGTAAGCTATGAATGCTTTCTAGTACTTACTGGACAGTAAAGCGAACAATTCAGTCCAACTTCAACATAGTCATAATCTGGGTTTTACTTCACAGAGTATGAGATTACTTTTTTCCTTTAGTTCCTCTAATCTTTGTCTCTCAGTAAGCATGTGAAAGTCAAGAAAAATAATGAGTCTTTCTGTTGTAGTAAAAGTAAGTGTGAAACATGTAAGGACAATTATTATTAATATAAATATAACTAATCTATTTGCTTTTGGATGAAGCTCTGGATTCTCTGAAGCCAAGGAAATTATTTTTTTTCTTGTGGTTTTAGTCAAGGTGATAAGTTTGCTTAGGAATTTTCTAATATTCTTATTTATACTTCTATTTAAATATTTATAATCACTTACAGGTATATAGATCTAGCCATAGGCTGCTGCAGTGACTGCTTGTATATGTACCATATGTTCTTGGGGGCATGCAGTCCTATAGTATTATAAGGTTTTGTTCCTGTTTTCTCTTTGATTTGCTGTTCTTAATCTAGTTTGATTATGCTTATGTTTTGTATAATCATGACTACAACAGAATGTTTTTTACATCAGCACGAGCAAGAAGACTTCTTGAGAAGCTGCTAAATAAGTGCTGATAATAAAATCAAATGGATTTTCAGATCTAATTGCTATAGTCAACATTTTGATGCCACATATTCACTTTTCAGCATTAACTCTAGAATGATCTCCTACTGAGTTATTTACTCAACTGCAAATTTCTACCTAACTGTGTTTTTCAATTTTCATTGCTTAAATTCTCGTAAGTTTTTCAATTAAAGCATACACAGAAGAAAATTTATGGTACATAAGGTGGCAAGTACAAATTACTTTCCAGTTAATGTGTTATTATAATTCAACATACTTAACTGTTGTTTTCAAACAGTAGTTACCTTATATCGGGATGTTCCAGTCAACCATTTTGCATAAACCTGTAAGGAAATCTATCAGTGAACATACAGTTTGCAACAATGAGTCAAAAACACTAAGAAAAAAAAAAAAAGACCATTAAATAATGGGATAGATTTATCCATATGTGTAAATGTGCTCAAAATAACAACAGGTATATATTAAACATGTCCTAATTGTATTTTTTTTATTCCAGTGTCATTCCATTCTTCCTTAAAAGTGGGTAGGATGAATGCATTGCACCTCTAACTACTATGACATGGATCTAACAGATGCCACACTTAAAGGGAAGCTTCTTTCCCACCAGCTGGGAAATTGTTTAAACTCAACAATTTCCAGCAAGGAAGATAAGAATAAACATAAGAATTGGTTGGTTTAGTGCAGGTGAACTATTTTGTGTCTTCTTCCATTGATCTGGTTTCCTATCTAGCTATTGTAATTAGTAGGGCTGAAAAAGGGTTGTGCAAGTGTTACTTAAGAAACACTAAGTGGTAAGAAGCTGCTGGGTTAAGTTCCTTTAATTCTGATCACTGTTTCTCTGGGCACTGCTCTGAGTGGAATGTATATAAATATGGATTAGTGAACCCATAATGTATCTATCCAGTAGATCGCAATGACCAGATCATAAGGATTCAGTGTCTACACTGGAGAACACACGCCAGTGGTGGCTATAATATGAGGTTCAGAAGATGAAACTGTCTCTTTCAGGATAGAATGAAATTAATCCAGACAAGCTCTGAATAGCTAATAACAAAATTTTGGCCTACGGCAGTGGTATTTTTTTTCAAGAAAGCTAATCTTATGAGACCTCCATTTGTCAGAATTACAATGTGCTGACCAGAACAACATATCTTATTTGCTTTGTGCAGTTTTGGGTCAAAATGTTAGAAGAAAAGCTCTAATAATTTCCATACTATTGATTGTTTCCCTCAGTCTGAACCCTGAATCAGTTTCAAATACCAAATCAAACCATAGTATAAGTAATCTCAACTTCTACTCACATACTTCCGTCATTGTATATTGTGATCAATATTCTCTGTGAAAAGAAAAAATCTTTGAATATTTAGAAACAATGCTTACAGGAGTCACATTAGTACCACTTTCACTGCCAACGTTTAGTGGTGTCAACACCAGAAATACAATTCATATGTCTAATAACTGCAAATCCATTTACTGTTCCTATACTACTCCCAAAACACCTTTTCTTTTCTGTCAGCAACCAAACTATTATATAATACATGAATGACAATAGATAAATTATTATTCTTTGTTCAAAATGTATGATTCAATCTTTTAAGTACCTACACAGACCCATGTGAAATTCAGCAGGGTATTGCTTCAAGTGATGAATTAGATCACACTCTAAATGAATTTTTTTCTGCCATTTAGCTCCTTGAATGCATAGCAATCTGCTTGAAACACTGGGAAATTTACTCCTGTTTTCCATCCCAATTTGCTGGCTAGTGAAGCTCATAAAAATTTGTCACTGAATCCAGTACTAACTGGACTAAGCCCACGACATCTAGGACTGAAACACTAGTAATAACAACTGGAAATTTATAAGTAAACATTTCTTCATGTTCTTAATTGCAAACTAATTTCAACTGTCGACCCTTTCAGATAATTTTATGTCAGCTAACACTTAAATTAAGCAGCCTTCAGGTTGTCCTGATGATCTTAGCTGGGCCGAGTTACTCTTCAGAGATGTCATTGGACTTGGGCTTGTGACCCAAAGAAGTTTGGAAGAAGACTAGAATTATGCAAGCTAATAATGATCAAAGTTATTAATACTTTGCATCACTTTCAGTGAGAGCAAAGTATATTCAGGAGCAGAGATAGAATGGCTGATGGTAATGACAGAATAGAAATGAAAATTACAACATCTAAAGAGGAAACAGAACTCCGAACTTAATGTACTCAGATAAAGACAGTTAATGGTTGTCATTGCAGAATTATGAAGAAAACTGGAAAACTTTTAAATTTGGATAAGAGCAACTGATTTATCAAATTAGGAATATAACTATGTCTGTAAAAAATAATAATTTTTTTTTTTTAAAAGAAAGAAAACATAACACAGAGAAATAGGAGCCTATTTATCATTTTCAATGGAATAGAAACCTTTGGAATAAATTATGAAGAAATTAGTTATGGAAATAGAAATGCATGGAAAATCACCAGCATGACTTTTTAAAAAAGATAGGTAATCCCAATATAACTTGGCATCTTTGATAGAATAACTGATTCCCTAGATAAGAGAGAAGCAGAAGATCTAACTTATCTTTCAGTAAAGTACTTGGAGTAGTTAACAATAGGAGAATATTAAACTGCAAAAGATAGAATTAGTCAGATAATTTTGATGTGGGTAAAAAGCTGACTAAGGGGAAGAGGTCTTAAGTCTGCTATCATTTATATGTTATGTATTATTTTTATATTTTGTCACTGTGCTAAATTCTTTGCTTACAAACAAAGCAGGTCTTCGGTATAAACTGTTTCAGAATAATATTAGAAGAATCAGGAGGGACTACAGTGCAGGACTATTTCTTATGTATTGACTTTTTAAAGGTTTATGGTTAATTATAAAAGACTATCATAAAACCTCAGACAAAATGCAGTAGAAAGTGAAGTCCAAAAGAAGCCTTTTCATTCTGTCAGATCATGCTTACAGGCCTACCTTTTTTTCTCAAACTCCTTGCCGACTTCTTGGTCTAGGCTCAGTTCTACATCATTAGGCCCTATTCATAACCATGGTAAACTGACATGGCTTTTCTGAAATCAGTGAGGATGCACAGTGATTTGTGGTAGCTGAAGTCTGTCCTATGATGATTCAGTTTCCTCATGATAGATACAGTTTATATGCACAGTACCATTCAAATATTAACAAGCTCCTGGCTTTTCAGAGAAAAGTCAGAAATACTTTAAAATTATGACATCTTTTTCTATACAAGAGTTGCACAACTGATTTCATAAATGATCCTAGTATTATTGAAAAAAAAGTTTTTCTTAGACATCCATGAGAATTACAAGAATTGTTCTTTCACATACAGCAAATGAGAGTTTTTCTTAGAGCTTCCTTACCATTTACTATACAGGAACACAACATGGACCACGTGTCTTTCATCTCCCTATCAATACATTTTTTAGAGATGAAACATTTGTTGCACCTGAACATGTGTGCATGTATGTACACATGTACAGGTATGTACTATACACTTAACATTAGAGTTAGGGAATCAGATATCACCCTAATGGGCATGTTTTAAAAATGGGTAAATCATGCCTATAACAGTTAAACAAAGGTTTCCTAGACTGGTACTCATTAACAAATTTTATGCAAATGATTAATTCTCACTATCAACCATTATCATTACATACTCATAGCCATCACTACTTGGCAAGCATACCCAACACGAGCTGCGAGTACCCAACACCACAGAGCTGACCAGTATAATTTGCAGTGGTGGCAACAGCCCTTCATGTCCTCAGTCACCACCGTGCCCAAGAGCTTTTCAACAAGACGATGCAGAGCTGAAGTAACCTTCTTACTCTTACCCATCCCCAAGTTCAAGATCTGGTCCTTCTATAAGGCAGTTGAGTTTCAAGGCAATTCACAGCCCTTGGCCTCCACCCTGAGCTACATACAGCCTGAATGTGGGGAAAAATTATTTTCTAGGCTGCAGCAGATGCCTCACCCTGTTGCTTGGTTGCTGCTCCCTTTCCTAAAGCAGAAGCAGCCTTTTTGCAGGTGCACTTTTTCTATGATGAGTAATGGCCCATCAGTGCATTTCTAGTTATTCTATGACTTCTTTCCTCAACTGGTGCCCGTATTTTCAAGGCCTTTGCTGTTATCCCACCCTTAAACTGTGTGTGGTAACAGCAGACACATGGTGCCATGCTCAGTCCACCCAGCAAGTTGATAACCTGACAGGCTGGACTGGGTCCCTGAAGTGTTAACAGGAAGCAAGTTAGCATAAGCCCTCTGGCTTGTAATTAGCAATGGCAATACTATTTATCTGGGCTGTTGGGTACACAAATGCTTTTACAGGTATGCTGTCTTACTGTGCTACTTCTTTTATGAGTGTGGCATGCTACTTCACACAGCTTCATGCCATTTCTTTCTTCATTCGGTGCTTGTCTTGTCTCTCAGGATATCAAACAAAACTCTAATTAAAGTGTGTTGCAACAGTGGTTTTAAAACATCATAAGGCTGAAAGCTTTTTATTATATAGATCATATCTGGATATTTTTCTTTTTTACCACAACTTTCTTAACGTCTTAATATAGGGATTTTGTAACTTGCAAAATAACCATGAAGACTCCTTAGTGCAATGGGGATGGAAATTGTTATACAGCTCTGAATCAAATATAGTAAAGTTGTTTCCTGGAACAGTAAATTTACTCTGACTTTTCTTTTACACACAATATTTGCTTTTCTGTTTTCATGATAATGGGCCATGTTTTATGAATACTGCTTTGTAACATATATATCTATATGAAGGAATAGGTTCCCTGATCTATTGAGAGAATGCTTCTGTAAAATGTATATTTCTTAATTCTAGCCTTTGGATAAATAAAAGCCGTCAAATAACTAGATTATTTTCTCTCTGTCCACAAAGGAATTGACTAGTGATTAAGTCTTTGTCTTTTTTAATTTTATTCATAGCTTCTAGTTATGTAGCTATTTCATTCAGCCCTGATAGACTTCAAACACTTCACTTACTGCTGATTTAACCATACAAATATTTAATTGTATCCAAAGGTTGTGAGATCCCAGTTGTTTTAAGTCTCTTACTGAAATGTGACTGTAATATTGTGGGGAAACATCTATGCTTCATTAGTTAATATGTTTTGTGGATGAATAAGAGATTGTAATTCAGATTGACTGTTTCAGTTAAAACATTAAACTGCTGAGGTGGATTGGTTTTGTACACCATTATTCAAAGCAGAGAATATGCTTTTTAGAAAGGGTTTTAAATGGAAAGTAGGTAAATTTTATGAAAGTGTGGTCACTGCTTTACATAAAAGGAAAACCAAAGCCTGATAATAATTTTTGAAAGTTACTGTATTTTGTATATGAATATTCATACAAGTCATTGTAATGTGAATATTTTCTTTGCCACATGGTACACAGGGTAATGGAAAGATGATAATTTATTGTAGGATTTTGTTTATTATTATTATGAGAAGCTCTATCATAGGTACATTGAAGTAATAGTGTTATGAATTAAACATGTATTTGTTAGGTGTAAGTTAAAAGAAAGGTTGTGTCACTAAAATCTCATATAAAACCTGAAATTTTTTAAAGCACATTCTTAAGTAAAAGATTTGACACAAATAAAAATACAATTACATGAATAGATACTATTATTTATAGGTAACTGTTGTAAATTAAAAAACATATTAAATTTAGGATTTAGGTCTGCTCAGAACTGTCCCATGAAGGCAAAGCAGTGAGGAATTCTGTGGCCCCGTCTCCTGTAAACATATATTTAGGGGCTGATGAAAAAGAAAACAGAGAGGAGCAGATGATAGTGTCAAAATTAGCAATAGTGGTAATGATATTTATTGAAACGTCTTAAACAACAGGTACAGAGAGATCCATGACCAAAAACTGTAGTAGGAGAAAAGGTGATGAGCTGGTGATGATGTAGTTAGACCACTGAAACTGTTTTTCATCTGCCTATATTTCCTTTTTTTTTTTTTTTCTTTACCATTTTGTGAAAATTATAGATTTAGAAGTCTTTTAGGTCATATTGATTCAAGATATTGTTATGTCTCTTTACCCTGGGACTTGGTCCTTGAACCAAACCCCTAGATGGTCCAGAAAGAAAAACAAAAAAGAAATCACTATTAAATTTTTCAGAGATTACAGTCTGTTAGGTGAACATTTAATTTACAGGTGAATATTTAATTTACAGAACGATCTATTACTGGTTTTGTGTTATTCATCTGTCTGCAGGATCAAAATAATGGAGCAGGCTCTGTGGCTAGTAGTTCCAGGGCATAAGCTGAAGCATGACAGAAGACTACATGACACCAAAAATATCCTAGGTCAAAAGGAGTAAAGGGATAGCCTAAGATGACCTGCTCAAAGCAACTATGATGGGAACAAGAATAAGAGACAGTGGTTTTTAAAAGACATCTTTTTTTTCAGTCATTTTCCTCCAGACCACCAAACTTGGTGTTCAAAATGTCTTACCACCCCCACCCCAACCCCCCGCCCCAGCCCTTCATGGATTAAATGTCTCCTCAAATCGGTAAGCCCAAGTCTGTTTCTGCAAAAGTCCAGAATATCACCCTGTCACAATACCTTGGTCTGTTTTTGCCTTGATCACAGCCTCTCTGACTACTGCTGATGGCCTTTCAATGCCTTTATTATTGCTGTGTCTTCAGGAATGAAGCTGGAAATGTAGTTTTTGTATATTGAGACTCATCCAGCTCCCAGACAGGAAAATGTGAGGTTCTCCCTCTTCACCCTGATGGCAAGTGAAATAAGGTTTCTGAAATAATTTTTGTTCTCCTTGATGACTTTTTATGTTGAACCTTTTTGTTAGATTCAGAAGGTCTAGATCACTCTGTGATGGTGTGTCCAGTTCTGGTCTGAATGGGCAGACATCTGCAATGCAGAGAAACTTGATTTTATGACTGCCCTTGATGATAGCTTTGGATACAATTTCATGAGCTGATGCAAGCATTTTGTTTGCTAACTTCTGTTCTTAGAAAAATTCCTTATCCTCTCTAACTGTGGAAGACTCTCTAATGTAATCTTAATTTTAGGGGCCAAGCCAGTTTTAACTGCATTCTGTAACCTAATGTTGTTTTTATAAATGAGTTTAAAGTAGAGGCAAGGGATTAAATGTGATGTGACAGAGAATGGTGGGAAGGAAGGAGAACTGAGATGAAAAGAAAATATTCTCAGGATCTGTGAAGCTTCTCTGAAAAGTAGATCACTTACTGTAAGTAGCACTTAGGCTGTTCCTGGCTGAGATTGCTGTTTTCCTCAGGTGCTTATCTCTAACAGACACTGTGACCCCTATGTGGCAACACTGATTGCATCTACTGAATAAAAAATGCAAACCTGAGCATCACCACCTTCACTTTAAACAGGGTATGACAGTGACCAAGACAGTGCCTCTTCTGGTATACTGTGAAGCACTGCTAGACATAATGTGGAAGCAAGCCCACACCTGGCTCTAGAATAAAGCTCATGGTAAAGAGCTTTAATTTTTGCTTTGCCTTAAGTTAGCAGTTAGCAAATTTACCTGGATGGCATTTGTGTATTGCCGTAACAAATGGGATATAATAATGAGGTGATTTAAAGTGACACAGCTCACCTTCAGAGTCATTTAAGTACTACATATTTAAGTTTGCTTTTTCCCCCCTCATATATGAAAAGCAAGAAAAGGAACCCCTTTTACAGTGTATTGCTTTTCTAGTGTGAAGCAGTAGGTTAGTCAGCTCTAGAAGATTTCCTTCCCTTTTCTCATTTTTCTCCACTTGATACCTTTCTGCCTATGGACAGCACTTATAAAAAATTTTTAGCACTCTTGTTTTCTCAAAAATCTAAGTGTTAATCTTGTGTTGAAACACCTAGATGCCTGCATGTCTCTAAAGGACTAATATATCTAAGCTACTTTTGAACATAGGACTTAGGTACTTACGAAAACGTCAAAGAAATGTGCAAGACCAGGTTTTCTTGAAATGAGGCAAGTTTGAAAGGTTTAATTTAAAAAAGACAAAGATCCATATATTCAAGAATCTTGTCTATCATGATTCAGAAGAGTATGATCGGGACAGGTCTTTGAAGATGCTTTTCTACCATATTCTGCAAGGTTCCAGCAATCTGTATCTCAAGAAATAATATACCAAAAGATGATACTTTTAACTGTACTGAAGCAAAGTTCCTTTTTTTGGCTGGTTCAGTTGAACAATTCATCCTTCTCAGAATCAGAGCTTTGGGGGAACAGCACAGTGTGGTATTTAATAGTGAGAAAGTGCTTGAAAGTTGAAGAGATGGGACAATTCCATGGAAGAAGTGGCTATGTCAGTGATCTATAAATGCTGTATCACCCCATCATTTTACAATAGGGCAGTGACCCAGTTACATTTGTCTTAGAATGATCAAAAATTTATTTATTTCATTTATATCTGCCATAGATAACTCAGTTGCATTTTCAGGATAAAATTTCTCAAATATCTATTCTGAATGCTAGAAGAACTAAACATGAATACATTTCTGAAAAAAAATAAAATTGTGTTTTGTAAGAAATATGCTGTATATAAAGCAGCACAATTGTTACATTAAACTGTATTATTACAATTTTATCCCAGTTGTATTCTGTAATACTATGCAATAAATATTTAGAAAAATACAGTATTTTTATCTAGAAGTATTATCCTTCGGTTTTATATGTATTTTATATAAATTTACATGTGTTGTATTAAACCAATATTACATTATTTATAGGCTACTGATGAGAAACTAAACCACAATATAAGCTGTCCAACATAAGCTGGCTAAAATTATAAAGACAGACTTAACAGAAACAACTTGAAACGCCAAGCACCAACAGTAACTAGCAACAAAACTGTCCTAAATGTGGCTATCAAAATTACAACCTTTTATTCTGATTTACTGAAACTTATTTTAAGTTAAACACTGGTACCTGTTTGTGGCTTCAACAATTCCCACAAATATATTTTTTAGATGATTCAGTTTAGTTCATGTACAGATTTATAGTGATTGCTTGAGCTAGTATATTTTATTACAATAAAAAATACTATAACTGCACAGGTAAAAGTTTTTTTATTCAATATAAGTAGTCAGCATTTTGAAATGTAAAATTTTCACCTAAAGTAAATACTACAATGATGAATAGACAGCTGGCTTGGCAGCCTGATTCATAGCACCTTAGCTAAACAGATGGACTCCCTGTCCAATCTGTAGAGAAAGTGGGTGCCTCCTAAGAATAATTTTAGACGGTCTCAGCGATAGAATCATCCATAGAGTGATATAATACTTTCACAGACTGCACAGGGACCTGTCTAGACTCAGTCATAAGGAAACAAAAGGTATTAACTATATTAGAATTAGCATATAGGAATGTGGAGTCAATATTCCTCCCTCCACTCAGAATTTACTGATGACCTTGCTTTGGAGAACAGATGCCTAGCAGTTTGCAATAATTTTCCATGGACAATTACATCAGCACAGAAAATCCAGAGCCTTGACTATATATCTTTTACTCCTATGTCAGGAAAGGATGGAGGAGAGTTAGAGCTAGTACTTCATTTATGAATAAAGCCAACACAAGGACAGAATGTAACAACCTGTACTCTAGTGGCAGAACTCTATGACTTCTTGTAGGAAGAAGAATTGGTAACATACTTGTAGAAACCTGAGGAAAACATTTTGTTGACAGAATAAAACGGTAAGAACCAGAATTTGGTTTGATAATGTCTTCAGTTTGATTCTGTGCAGTTGTCTGTAGTGACTGTAACAAGAGCATCAGTTTCACATGACTTCTGAAAATTGGCCTAACTAAACATGATAATACCTCCAGATTGTGCTAAATCCTTTCTTCAGTGGTGTTTCAGAGGACAGATACCACATTACCACATACTGACTTACTAAATCCTTTCTGGAATGATCAATTGTTTCCTTGGCTTCTTCAATATAGAAAGAAAGAGAGAAAGAAGGAAAGAGAAAAAAAATGGTGTATTTTGAGTGTCTATGACTCTTGTAGCAGAGGGGCAGGGAGATAGAGCAGAACCATTATGCTGTTTTGTCTCAGCTAGCAAATCTACGGATAGTGCAGATCTGGCATGGTGTGAAAGCTGAAAAATCAGGATGTGAACAGCATTGAACACTGGCAGTGCACAGTGAGAAGACATTAAAAAGGTGGTTTTTCTATGGTGTATCCAGATTCTTAACAATGAGGTCATATTCAGTGGTCTTACAGTGTCATTATTTTGTGCAGAGATAATGCTCAGTTTTCTAAAAGTGCACCTTTAAAGTTATTTCTGAGCTGCTAATTCTACCTGTTTATTTACCTACTTTTAGGCATTTCTTAGCAATTTGCTTTGTAGCATCTGCCACATAGAAGGGCATCGTGATTTATCGGCAGCTCTGAATATATTACTTGTTAACCTTTACAAACACCTAGCGTGACTCATTCCATTTTATCACAGCAGACGTCAGTGGGAGTAAGTATCACTCAACAGGACAACCAGTTTGTACAAGATATAGGCACATGTGCCAAATGTACCCAGATAAAAGAGTCAGTTAATTTTTAAAGTCTTAAAAAGGAACATGAATACAATGCAGTCTGTGATGGGATTTGAGGCATGTGCATTGGTAGTCATACTGAGGGGATCAAGAACCTAATGACAGCCTAAATAATGAACAAAAGGAAGACCCACTGTAATTGTCACTTTTAAGTATCTGTCCTACAAAAAAAAAGCAGCTAGCCTTAGCCCTTTATGATTCTTCTGCCTTTTCCCAGGAACTCCTGCATTGTAATACCTGTTACTGCAGTACCTTGGAGCAGCACTTTGCTGTATTTCGCTGCCTAATGCTAACTTCCACAGGCTTGGGAAGCACTACACTTAAACAGTTCAGCTTTCAAGGAGTTTGGCCGCGCTGCAATTTCTAAACTTGTCAAGCTCATAGTAATTTCCTAAGATATATACCTAGCTATGTGGACTATCCTTTTTATTGATTTTTATTGTTGGATTCATACATATCTTCAGAACACCAGTACTCTCATAAAACCAAATTTATGGCAACTTATACTAAAATTGGCAAAATAGCAAATAAAAAAATAAATAATCCATATGATCAGCTGAACCAACTTAATCATAAAGAAGCAATCAATCAAAGTTTGGCAAGAACATTCTCTCTCTCTCTATCTCAAGTCAAGGTTACTCCATGAGGAGAATTGTCTTCAAATTTCACTTCACAAAAAAGCCTTTGGGAAGACTTCCCAGGAGTTTTCCTTCTCAAATGAAAATTATAAGACTTGTCCCAAGCAAACAGTTAAAAACCATAATCAGACATGGTCATCAAGTCAGATTTTATTAATTAATTAATTAATTAATTTATTTATTTATTTTAAAACAGATTTTTACTTTGGTTGTTTAGTTGCAGACATGTAAAATGAAATTTTTTTTTGCAATGTGGTGGGCATCCATTGTCTCAAAATAAGCTCTTTAAAGTCATATGGAAAGGCATTTTTGTTGAAAGCATGCCAAATGAGATGTGTTTGAACTAGACTACTCCTATATACTATAGGTTTTTTTATCTTACTAAAGTCTAACAATTTTGCTAATATAAAACCAAGAAATATATTCCATTAGGACCAAAAGATCACCACAAGAAACACTAGAAGATGCTTAAACACATATCTGGGTGGCTGAATGAGGGGCTTTTGTTTACTACGAAGGCAACGTGGCTTAACAACGGCAATAAGGTACTATGATTTTAGTTTCCTAAATGAATTTTGAATGCCTTAAGACACTCTATAAACAGATTGCAGGCACTTAAAATACCAGCCCAAGTTAAATGCCCAGACAAGGCTGTGTGAATATTCTCTTGTATTATTAAAACAAGACTGTATTTGGCTATGCATGATTGTTAAGCTTGCTTTTTTTTTTTTTTTTTTTTTAAGTATGTCTTTCCTAGTGTCACATTGCTGAGCCTGACGATTTTTAATGTATGACAAATGTTATCTTATCTCAATGTTATATCTTACTGTTTTGTTGGAACTAGTTTATTTGTGTAAAGAAAAATCTGCTTCACTATGAGCATGACATATAAATCACTTACAATATTGCAACAAAGAAATAGAGGTTTAAGACTAGAAGAGACCTTTGCAATCCATAGCTAACATGATTTTTCTGCATTGAAAATTTTAGATAATGAAGTTGTCATAGTTTGGATTACCTTGGTAATGATGTTATCTGATTCTGACATATAATGTCAGGTTGCAACATTTACTTAAAGTTACTTTGTGCTTTGTATTCTGACACAGTGTGAATCACACAGCTTGACTTGATATGTCTTAAACTGACACCTTGCCATAGATATGCAAATGCTCCAATTTTCTGAAAAAAAGCAATTAAAATACTCTTGATAAACCAAGAGTTCTACAGAAAAATACTGATATTTTTCCACATCATCAGGATATAAATAGTATTATACCAATTTTGCTAGCATACTTCAGCATTTTTTAAAATGTACAGAGGTACCTGTGCAACAACAATTAATTGATAATATTCTGAAAAAAAACCCACCTCTGTGTAAGACTGAGAACATGCATATAAACAACAATGTTACTTGATGAGATATTTTACACTGATTTTTGAAGGTACAGTGCACACACACATATAAGCATAAACCCATAATGAATTCAACATGTTGTATTTGCTTCTCAATATTCAAATTTTGCATGTGCTTCTTGGTTTCTGTTCATCATAGAGGGGCAGTTAGGCTCAGCTGCTGTTCATCCTTGTCAAGACCAAAAACATGTTATTAAATATCTTCTGTACGTTGTTAACATAATTTTTTTACTTCTGTTCATTTCTAGGGTTGTCCAAAGTCCTGTTTTTTCAGATTCTTTGAATATAATGTCCTTCTTTGCAGTTTTCTAAAGAATTAAGTTTCCCACAGGGAATATTCCAGATAAACCATGCAAAACCTGGAAGTAAACATTGTCAGGGGATTTGGAGTCAGAAAATGCTTCAAGTGGAAATATTCTTGCCTAATTTAAGTTACAGTCTAAGTTGTGGTTTTAGTTTACAAGTAACATGGTAAAGTTAATAATCTTATATAAGTTTATAAATTATAATTCTTGTATTTATTGCTATGGATATGGGAGACTAAGTATCGTATGTTGCAAGGCCTAATTTTCAGCTGACTGGTTACCATTGGAATCATCAGAATGGGATCCAAAATATTTATCGCCTCCTAAAGAAAGTCACTTAAAGGCCAGTTGCTCACATTTTCATTTTTGAGGGAAAATGAGTCAGACCTGTTTGAGGTACACTAGTGTGTCTCCAGCATTCAGGTATTATTGGCAGATAGGAGATCTGTGTGGAATCTGTGATCTACTGGAGTAACACCTGGGGACAGGATGGGATACACTAAAGTATCTCCAACAGCATAAGACATCTATCTATGTATAAGCAAGTAAATTCAGTGCTTAAACCAGGGTATCACATGCAGCTGTCAGTGACTATTCAATAAGATAGGAGATGAGGAGTTAAATTTAAGGGAAATGTTTTAAATTTTGCTTTGCTCACAAGTTTTGTTGGGTGCAGCACAGAGGCAGTGTCCAGGCACTAGAAAGAAACAAGAATGTTTGTGTTTATCTAGGTCTTGACTATTTGATTTTTTTGTTCCTCTTCCTTTTTCCTGTTCCTTCTCTGCATTCCTGTTCCCATCTAAAGACAGTTTGAGTTTGAGTCTATATAGGAATGATTGTGAGTTTCATTTCAGTGGCTGCAGAAAGAGGGGATACGGTGGAGTGGATGGTGGAAGAGGTGCCCTAGATCTCTAGGCGCTCCAACAGTTAATCTAGATGCATCTTCAGTCTACTTAGGACCAGCATCTCTGTAGTTATCTATTTCATGGCAGAGAAATCACAGTACTCTCAGGTCAGCTCTGCATGGGAAAGGAGTCATGGTGTAAATTCATATTCTAGAGTTTTGTAACTATATTACCATCACTTTGCTCTCTGTACTACAACTATTGAAGAGATCCAGAGCCCATACTGTGCTACTTGAAGCACGGTTCAAGTGCTTACGTGCTGTCACGGTCCAGTCTGTGGACTCGTGATGGTTTGTTTACTATGATCTCGAAGCACAAAAAATCAAGGCGACCACGCCAAGGGGTTATGCTTTGATCAAACAGCGCAACTTTATTGTTTGCCTGTAAAGTGGCATGCGATAGATAGTGACAGCAAGGGAAGAAAAGGTAAAGTAAAAAGAAAAGGAAAGAGGATGCTACCACCACAGGTCCAAGGCGTCCCTATGTTCCCAGGTCCAGGCAGCAGCCCGCAGGTCCTTCCAATCGACGTGATCCTTGGTGGGGAAGATCTCCAAAGTTCAGTTACTAAGGTCCCATCTTTTATGCCAAGCAACACACCTTGCTCCTCCTCTGGCCCATGGATTGTTGCCAGTCTCTGCCTTCTTGAGCAAGGTTACCACGCATGTCCAAAGAGGAGTGCCTGAGGCATGGTTTCCCTTAGAGGCGGGTAGCTTCAGACCAGAAGGTGTGGTTTTATATTATAATGATATTATAATGAGGAAAAGATCACCTGAAGTTCAAGTTTTCTGGTTCGTTGCTACGACAGTGGCCGTGATCCATCTTCTGAACAGTGGTTATGCAGCCTTATTGTAGTTGTTCCTTTTAAACCCAGGTAGCAGGGAGCGGCACAGTACTCCTTGTACCATGCAGTTCTCTTTCCCAGGGTCTTTGTGTCTTGGTGTCCATGAGGATCACATTCCACCTCCAGGTCTCTGTTGGCAATGTTGAGACAATATCATTCTCTTTGGACCGACTCTTACACATGCTCACTCAGTCCAGTAAGACTATCCCTGATGCTTACTTTATACCTGAGATACATTTTTGTTTGTCCTGCAAGATCCTTTTATGTGTAAATTGAGGAATTTTTAACTCACCCCCACTGTGGATGCTGCACATCCTCATCGTGTAGCGCTGTTACCAATGGGCAAATCATTTATTCTTAGCCTAAAATTCCAGAACGGCAAATCCATTAAACCATCTGTCTCTTATACATAGATAAAATTTGATCTACTACTACAGTGGTATGACAATTTTTTAATCAATAAAAAAATTGCTGTGTAAAAATGTATTTTTATAAGATGATCTGCTTGTTAAAACCTTCGCTCAAAAGTAGGTAGACATACACTTCTGTTATTGAAAAACAACAAAACTCACACATTTCATATCCAAAATACTCTCCCAACTACTTTCTTACACATACTATGTGGAATAAACTCTATGTCTCACCAACTGAAGATGTAATGTCAATATGCAGCAGGAAATGCAAATACATTTGGTCAGAGAACAAACAGAAAGACAGGACAAGAGAAAAGTCTGTAGACTACCAGTTAGGTCATACTAGTTTTGGACAGGAAGGACAAAGTCACTCCTGTCTTTGAAGATCATCTACTACAAAAAGTACTTTAGGACTGAGAAAGTACTAGCAATGGTGAACCTGACACTACTCCAGTAGGTATTCCTATGTCTTGTACCCAATTATTACTTAAAGGTAAAGTTTTTATGTAATGAGAAGAACTCTCAAACTAGAGATTTCTGTTGTCATCTTGCCTGGTCTAACATCTAGGCAAAAGGTGGAGAATTGATGTCCCAGTGGAGAAATGGAATACATTTATTCTATATCCTGTGGCTGAAAAATGCTCTTGCAAAGGCAAACGTATGTATTTGAGTCTATTGAAGCTCAACTGAGCATGCTAGGTGGTCCGTTCTCTTTGCAGATAACATTGTTTATATTAAATATAGGCATTACTGTCTGAGTTTTTCAATGGAAGAAAACCCAGTTGCTGTGTTTTATAGCTGATTTGTGTTATGTGTCCAGTTTGGGTTTGGTGGATGTTGTTTTTATTTGGGCTTCTTTTTGAAATATGGAAAAATTATTTTGTGACAATTGTATAGGAGACTGAAATTTGTTTTCTATAACTAGGTAAGGCAAGAGAGAGGAATGCTTACAAAATCCATTACCTGGAAAAAGGATTAGATCTCTGGGTTTGGGCAATAAAAGATCTGTAAAGCAAGTAGAGAGAAAACTGAGACTGAATATTTGTGGCAGATTTTATCAAGATCATATTTCTATTTTTATTTTTTTTAAATTAGGCTGAATAAAAAAATTGTTGTTACATGGATCATTGTAAGTTTAGTGTGTCAGAGTTACAAGTTTAACTCTCATTGTGTTACTTCTCATTGAGATTATGTATATAGAACTCTGTGCCTTGGCATCTGTGTGTAACTATGTCATATTTCTCAGATGTCCCAAAATTTATGGAGTCTAAATATATTACAGTGCTATTTATGAAAATTTTCTCTCCAGTATTTATTAAAAACAGAAATTCTGAGTCAAAACTAAAATCATAAAATGTTTTGTCTATATAAAATTAATTTGGCTTTGTATTAAGCTTTCTAGAGGAAGTTTTTCTTGTATCGGCCAATGGAACTTTACAACTGCTAATGAGCATGATCCTGCTTTTACTGAAGTTAGTACAATTTTGTATTAAATACAGACAGATCATGCTAATATTACAAATCCTGTGAAAATGGAATTATTATTGTCATTTTACTGGCATCATTCTGAATTTACAACTGTATTACTGAGCAGTGTTTACATCTCATTGGAGAAGGATTGTATGTTACCAGAAAGATTCTGTAAGAAGCATTCATCAAATGGATGATGCACGCAAGAGATGCTGAGGTGTCTTGGTGCTCTCAGCACAGCCTCTGCTGTAGGCTCGGCAATGAGTTACAGCTCCTGTGACAGTGGGGCTCCTCTTCTTTTGCAGGTGAAGGAACCAGGGCAGTTAGGATTTGTTTTCACTCTGTGGTAGGTGCCCCAGACAGCTTGGATACCAGACCGAGTAGGGAAATCACCTCTGCTTGGTAAATGCCTAGCTCCGTTATTCCCCAACCTGGAGCAATGTGAAATTAAGGATTACCTTGTTATTCCTTGAATTGAAGTTCAGTTTCTGGTTAGATAAAATTCAGAATACAATAGCTGTACCTAGGCCTTTATTAAGGTGATTAATTAATTTGCAGTCTTTCAGAGAGTGCAATAAATCAGAATTTTCAGCAGATAATTGGTCTGTTTGATTCACTAAGAGCTCCTATCCTGCTGTTTACAATATCTTTGAGAAAGAAGCCAACAGTAGCAAAGTGGTGGACAGAGCTCAATATTCCACAGGGCCAAGAGCTGTCTTCAGAAACTGGAACCAAATAAACAAGCAAATCATAAAATAAGAGAAGTACAGGACATTATTCAGTTAGAGCAGAAGGGCAAGTTAGTCCCAATAAGGAAAAAAGTTTGATGCCCTACTTGCATAAAGAACTATTTTATAGAAATATTTTTTCAGACAAGAATCAAGTGTTTGATCTAAATCTAATGAATAGTGATGTTTCTGCTGGCTTCAGTAAAACAATATCTGCTGATATAAAAACAGGTAATCAATACAGGTGGACAGTAATTGAACATAAATGTGACCACCCATTACTGAAAGGAGACAGGACCCTGAGGTATGCTGAGTTAGCATAATGGTTAAGATAATTTTGTAATATAAGAGGTTTCCTAAAAAATAAATTTAAAAGGGCCTAGATAGTGGATGACTTGATCGAGCATTGTGTACTGAAATTAAAAAAAATATATATATAAAGAAAGGGAGAGGGAAATATAGTTTTCTATGTAAATGTGTTGAGATTGTAAAAAACTGACATGTTATGTGTAATTGGAGTTTAAGCCTTGTTTTTGTGTAGCAAGATGTGGACTGTAAATTTCGAAGTATTTAGTTATCAATTAAAAAGGAAAACTTGATGCACATGATAATTCATGTATTAAAAAGAAAACAAACAAAAATATTTTTAAGTCAAGAAAACCAAAGGAATTTTACCACCAGATTAAATATTTGCCTTTAAAATAATGACAGTGAAGCATCCAACAATGTTTCATTTGCTGAGACTGAGACTAAAACACAATTTAAAAAAATCTTCACAAAGCATGTATTTCTCCAAAATATGCTCCAAAATAGACGTTTAGATGCTCCAACATGTTTAGATGAAATAAGCTCATACAAATCCCCATAAGCATAATATATTCATACCTGTGTAGCTGTTATTTTGAATGAAATAGCAGAAGAGCCAAAGCTAAACAAGATGGCAGACTGAACTCCTCTGAAAAGTAATGTGCTATATTTATATTAAGTAACATATAAATATATTACTTAGTATTAATTTTAATTAGAAATTATAAATACATTACTTGAAAAATGTGTTATCTAATATAAAGTTAATGCCAATAAAGCAAATGTAGTAAGTGGTTGTTATATGAAAGCATCTCTGAAGAGATTATTTTATTAAAGAAACGTCCCAATTTAAAAATGAGAGACTCTAACATAAGCTTCAAGTAGGACAAACTGTTCTTAGACTAGGAATAATCCATAACAGATTGAACATTCTAAAAAAAGAATTGCAAATGCACACCACTAATTATCTTACAGATATGAGAAACTCTAAGATATGTATTAAAAAAGAGGAAAGATTGAAATAGATTGGTTGCTATAAAATTAAAGCTAAATTATTCCAATAGGAATAACAAATGTATAGATCCAGGCTATGCGTCTTTCAAAAGAATTTGGATATATATTTAATTATTTTCTGCAGGTAAATTTATAGCTGAGGCCAAAAAGCGTGCAGTGTGCTTCTGGAGCAAAATCATTAACGCAAAGCCGCAGATCAAGATGCTTCATGTATCTGTAGTGCTAGAGAATATGGGTAATGCAAAATGGTATCTGCACCCAAGAAACACAAACGGCTTTAAATAGGCTTAAGGTTTGGTAGACGTCCACAGATGACTGTCAGAATTATTGGTGTTTTTTACCTGAAAAGTACCACAATTCAGGTTGCAGAAATATAGCTATGTGGGGCTGTGGTTTTTTTTTTTTTTTCCTACTGGGATTGAAAAGAGAAATAAAATTATGCTTGGGAGAACTCATGTTTTACTGAAGGAAAGTAACTTCCAAATAAGAGTCAATAAATTGATTGTGACTACTTGTATCTCTAGTAGGACACAAAGGAGTCCGTTTCAAAGGTGAAAAATGAGAAATAGCTATTGCCATTTTGATGAAGCTTGCAATGTCTTGTCTGTTGCTGGAAAGCTTGTCATACCTACTGAATTTTTAACTCTGTACTGATATAGAAATACCAGAAGATCCATTTCACTAGAGACTAGACAAGTGAAAGCGCATGCAAGAGATAGTAGAAGAACAATTTTGTAAATGCTAGATTTAATAAGAAAGGGAAACATCTGCCTTTGACACTTAACGAGTAACTGTGTAGAGTAGGACTTTTTGAAAACAGTTCTCTGAGATTTCACTGATCGTTTGAAAACTACTGAAAACTATTGTTGCAGTCTTTGGGCCACAGTAAAGTTACAGTGGAATCCACTTATGTTCAAATTGCTTAACAGGTTTGTCGTTTCCCCCATCATTTGGAATAAATGTGCAATAGAACTGGAAAATAAAAGGGATGTAATAGGCTAACATAATAAGTATACAATATAAACAATAAGGGCCCAATATTGTTTTTCTATGGGAGAGGACATGATGGGCACATAGTGAAGGGTTCATCTAAGTTTTTATTTAAAGCTTGCTTTTCTTTTTTTCTTTCATATTCCCTCCCAAATCCTCAAACCAGCTGGTACCAAAATGCCTCTAGGTAAAAAACTATGTAGAAGGTGATATTATAAAATGTTTACAAAGGTCGTTTTATTGTTTTTTCTTTGTTCGTTTTGGGGTTGGTTTTGTTTTTGGTTTTTTTCTTCTTTTTTTGTGTGTTTTTTGTTGTTGTTGTTTTCTTTTTGTTGTTTTGTTTTAAGGGCAGCTTCAAAGCATAGGATCTGTTACTTACAGCTATTTGTTAGGAAAGTCATATAGCCAAACAGGAATGGAATTTAACACATTTTAGTCCACTATGGATATCCCCCAGAAAGATGAATCAGAAGGTGTAATGGCAGCTAAACTCTCTACATTGGCTGTAGAAGGCAACTAAAGGACCTGTGCTGGTTTCCTAAAATTTGACAATATGAATAAATAAAAGATTGCCTAATGAATTCTTGCAATGTATGAAATAACTTTGCTTCAGAATGCAGAATTATCTGAAATGAAAAGCAGAACAGTTAAAATCTAATCTGAAGATAATTTGCCTGTAAGTGATCTAGAAAAAAAAAATATCAGCAAATGCTACAGCATAATGAAATAAAAAGTTTCAGAAACTTGAAAACTTACAGAAGTATGCTGACATGGAAGAAGGATAATGAGAAACTAAATGGTGCATTAGGACCTTTTAATGATCTGTAAATAAAGAGAAAGCAAGGGTTAGTAAGACAGTGTAACACAGCTGGGGGTGAGGGAGGAAAATTAAAAAGACTTCAAAAAGTCAAAGACATAAAAAAACAATGAAAAGGAAAAATGCACAATACGATGGTGAAATAGAACTGGGGACTAAATAGATGGGCAATATTATGACAAAAAAGAACTGGGTGTTTCAATGGACTGCAAACTTACTGTAAATTAGCAGCATTATTTAGGCTTCTGCCCAAATAAATCAGGAATAATTCCTTTATAGGTAAAAACTCTGCAGTGCATTACATACATGCAGAATGGGACTATTGCAGCTGTGATAATCTAAATTATATTCATGGGGCTAATAAAACATCTTACCTTTCTCTGCAACCTCTGCTTCATTAAGCAAAATAATGCATGTAAGAAATAGAAGATAATTACAATGCTTTGTTTGGCATGGGAGGCATCTGGCATAATGCCTCTAGGATTGGGCAGTGGACTTAATAAAGAAAAAAGACTAATAGGAGAGAGTTCAGAGGACAGCAATACAAATTATGGTTGTGGAATAAAAACATGAAGGGAAAGAAGATACTGAGGCAGCACAGTGATATTTGGCTTGAAATATTAAATAAAATGTAAAGGAAAGGAGCAGGTGATGTCTACTAATGGTAGAACAAGAAATATTATGCTTATTTTGCAACAAAATTATTGTTTTGGTTAGATATTAGCAGGAATTTACCAAGTATCTTGATGACTACTTAGGAAGGTTGTAGGGTTTCAATGCTAAGAGATTTTTCAGGAGAGAAGTCAGAGGTGTGATAACGGATCTTCAAGCTCAGAAGTCATGCATCATAGCAAATGACAGAATTTTCACTGGAGCATGACTGTTCATTAAGCATCTTGTGTGACTGTGATGTGTCTGTCATCATGGTGTAATTTTAGGAGGTTCCTGTGATCGCCTGTGATGCTTTTCCCTTGCTCCACCATGGGGTCTCCACTTCGTGGCCAGCACCTTTGCGCCTCTACCCAGTACAGTAGTCAAGACCATCCTGGACTGTAATAACTTCCAGTTTTGTAGAATCTTAACACCAGCATAGCTACAGGTCATCAGTAATGTGTCAACCTGCAATAAAGGCCAAATTATAGTGCCAATCCCTCCTGGAGAGGAACAGTAGTTTTGGGTTGATTTGGGGTGGGGGCATAGGGACTCTAAGTTACAAGTGTACAGGTATATCTCTCTTAAGTTTTGCTGCTGTGTCTAAAGAGTTAACCAATTCCAGTAAAGCCTTTCCTTTTGTTAGTGATTAACTACATTTGTTCCTGTTGTGTAGCTCTCCAGTTCTCTAAGGGCTGTTCAGCAAATCTATGCCCTCAATCAGAAAAGCCTATCTCAGCCAGATAAAATCAGATAATCTAGACATCAGATAAATCTTTTAACTTAAATTATTGATTTATTTTACACAATCACACACAATGAAACCAGGGGCTATTTTCTGTTGAACAGGTATGGAAATTTAGGAAGATGTCTCAGATGTCTAGGGAAACAAACTTTCAGTTTTTCACTGGGACAGTTCAGTTCCTGATTGTGATATACCTGCAAGATCTGTGTAGAAAAGCACATTATTTTCTGAAAACCTAGGTGTTGTAGATAATACAGCAATTTCAATTGATTTATTATCATCTATATTGTTTTATACTGTCCACATGTATTTGTGTCCATATGAGGAAGTATATTATCCTTATAGATATGTGCATAAATAATGAATAATACTTCTTTTAGCTGACTTATCATACAATTATATGAAATTTAAAATTGAGAAAAAGTTTAGACCACCACTGGAAAAGAAAGGGAAGCAGGCTTGTCACAAACCCTATGTTAAAATGATAACACGTTCTGAATTGATTCTTTTTACATTTTAAGATTTTGGATCAAGTTTTCTTGTGTAAAACCAGTGCAGTGCTACAGTGTCCTCTGAGTCATGTAAAACATGGAGTAAAATTTCTTATTTTGTGATCATCTGAAAAAGACAGAAAACTTTCTAAATTATATTTTATGACTGGACTTCATGTTAAGGAAAAATTCAAGGTTCTCTGCATGTGAAATTTCCTCTAGGCAGGGCTTAATGCTAAGAGTGAATTATGAAATTAATGATAATATTGGAAAAGCATATTAGAACAAAATGGTATAGACAGGTAAGTATATGTAAGAAAATAGCAAATTTGGAGAAAGCAATCAACATCTGAAGACAGAAATACTTTTTGAATAAGAAATGGTTGGGTTTTTTTATGATACAATCTTACTACATGATACTTTTGTTAAATACAAACAAATACAGAGATAAAAACATCAGGGTAATGTTTCTACTCTGAGAAAAAAGTTAGTTTAATGAGAGAGAATGGTGGAATAACTAGGTTAAACAACAGCTTTAAACAAGAAGAATCATATGCTGTATATTTTTGACAATCAAAGCAAGATTTTTAAGTGTTTCCCTGCAATGTGTATGTTTGTATACTGAGTAATATTTTCTGTTTGAAGTGTATAATTCCTGGAAACAAAAGAGCAATTAGAAATTAAGCTTAAAATGAAGCTTTCCTTTTAGTTTATTTGTTGTTTTTGTAAATAAATGCAGTCTTTAAAAAGAAGGAAATGTCTTGATCAGTTCTTTAGAACATACAGATTAGGATTAAGTTTTGGTTTTGCCTTACCTGCCTTTATATTTTACCTTCTTTTTTTTTGGCAAGAACTTTCCTTCTTTTTTTTGGCAAGCAATGCCTGAATATCCTTTAGCTATTCTGTGTTTAGGGTACTCAGTAAATTTCTTTTATGTGGAGACTTTGTAATGTGAGAATTGTAGCCATTTTAATCCCCGTTCTTTAAAAAAACTCCTATATATTGGCACTATAGAGAAAAGCATCACTTTGGATCACAGCACTCAGCTATTAATTCTTACACTCTATTACACTGCAGATGGCTTAAGGTGAAGGGCTCAATTCTCTGCTGCAATGAGTCACTTAGTAGGTTAAGCAAACAAACCTCTATAGTAAACAGCTTCTCAGCTTCTAACAGAACAAAAGCTTTTCCTCCTTTGCCTCTATATCAGTGTTTCAATTTCTCATTCTAAATGCTTAATTGATAAAACATTTCATTTCATTAGTCAGTTATGTTCCTGCAGACCTCTCCTTGTACTGTTGCTTGATTTCGCAAGTCCTTTTCTGAAGAGGCATGAACAGGCGAAGTTGCTAGGGAAGGAATGAGAACAGCCTCTATATTTAGTCTCACCGTCTCTCGGCACTATTCTAAACAACAGCAGATTTTTGTGGCCATCATAACAGGCTTTTTTCATCCATGTTTGTCCTATACTCTCTGTGAGCTCCCTTCCTAGATATGCCTGTTATGCATGCTGCAGTCAGGAGCATGGCAGTGGTGGTGAGCCCATCTTACACAACTGATCCAGATTCTCAGCAATGATTTGCTTGGAAAACACAGTATTTCTCATTGATATGGCAGAGATAACAGGCTTGGAGCAGTCTGTCTGACTGAGTAGCTGCTTACTTTGTAAACCTTCCTAATTTTCACCCTTCAATCATTGCACCTATAGGGGCATCTTCAGCACTGAAAATTATTTTGAAAGATGAGTTATCAGGTTAAAAAGCAGTTATTGATATTCCTGCTGTAGTTTGATATTCTTCCCTCATGGAGTTGCAGAGTGAATGGTCTGTTATCTGTTGTGTATCAGAAGGGGAGTGTGAAAACTGAAAATATTTGTGAGCACAACATTTTTAACTAAAGCCCAGAACTTTCTGAGATTTGTTACTATCTCCTTGTCTATAATGCAACTCTTCTTTTGTACTCTTATTTTTTAATATTGCAGAAGGATGCAGAATTATGACCCTATTAGACAAGAATTTGAACACCTCTCTCAAGGTCAGGGGAAACTGAGTGAAATTAATACTGCTGAAATAATACTTAGTATTTTTTATAAATCCTTGAACCATTTGTTGTAGAGGAAGAACCTTTTCAAAGTACTTTGTCGTACATGTCAGCCTGTGATGGCTTCTTGGATAATAGTGTATTTGATATATAGAGTATATTAGCAAGTTATATTTGTTCTTTTTTTTCCTAGCTTTTTTTTTCTTTTTAAAGCTGCTTGACAGCTCACACTGCCAGAAATGTGTGTATTATAAGCTAAGTTCCACTTCTTTGATTAAGCAAATAGTTCCATCCATTTCACTAGCACAATTCCTGAAGTATGGGACAATGTAATGAAACCATAAAACTTGCACTGATTTGTGCTATATTTGCACTTAGTATTTTGAGTACAATTTTCCAGTATTGCCAGGGGATATTGCAAGCAGTGTCTTGCAAATTGAAAATTAGTCACTCAGGTTATCAGACACATCAGTCTCCCATATTTGTACCCTTTCTTTTTGTGCTCTGGACCCTTTTCACTTTATATTCCATCCTATTATGAATTTAATTTAATGGCAATTCATTATGAGTGAAAAATGTTGTCATCTGAAATTTGTATTCAGGAAATATTTTATTGACATTGAGCATAAGGAATCAAATTTATGCACATTCTGAACCCTTACTGATGAAGGGCTTAATATTAGTTGATCAAGTGCCTGTGTGGTGGGTTGACCCTGGCTGGACATGAGGTGCCCTCCAAAGTCACTCTATCACTCCCCCTCCTCAGCTTCACAGCGGAGAGAATACTTAATGAAAGGCTCATGGGTCAAGATCAGGACAAGGAGATCACTCAACAATTACTGTCACAGGCAAAACAGACTCAACTTGGGAAAAAAGTTAATTTAATTTATTACCAATCAAATCAGAGTAGGATAGTGAGAAATAAAACCAAATCTTCAAAATGTGTTGCCCCCACCCCTCCCTTCTTCCCTGGCTTGACTTTACTCCCTGTTTTCTCTACCTCCTCCCTGTCAGTGGTGCTACAGAATGGGAAATGGGAGCTGTGGTCAGTCTATCACACACTGTCTTTGCCACTCCCTCCTCCTCACATTCTTCCCCTGCTCCAGCGTGGGGTCACTCCCATTGGGAGACAGTGCTCTACAAACTTCTCCAATGTGAATCCTTCCCACAGGTTGCAATCCTTCACAAAATACTCCAGCATGGGACCCCCATGGGGTCACAAGCTCTGCCAGCAAACCTGCTCCAGCGTCGGGTCCTCTCTCCATGGGTCCACAGGTCCTGCCAGGAGCCTGCTTCAGCATGGGCTTTCCACTCACAGCTTCCTTGGGGCATCCCCCTGCTCCAGCATAGGGTCCTCCCCAGGCTGCAGGTGGATATCTGCTCCACCATTAGCCTCCATGGGCTTGCAGGGGACAGCCTGCCTCACCACGGTCTTCTCTACAGGCTTCAGGGAATCTGCCTCGGCACCTGGAGCTTCTCCTCTCCATCCTTCTTCACTGACATTGGTGTCTGCAGAGTTGTTTCTCTCTCATATTCTCACTCCTCTTTTCAGCTACAGTTGACTAGGTTGTTTCCCCCCACCCTTTGTTAAATATGTGGCTGATTGGCTTGGCCTTGGTCAGTGATTGGTCCTTCTTGGAGCTGGATGGCATTGGGTTTTTTGGACATGGGGGAAGAGCTTTTAGTAGCTTCTCAGAGAAACCACCCCAGCAGCTATCCTGCTACCAAAAACTTTGCCACACAAACGCAATACAGCCTGTGCCTGAAGAGTTTTGTGAAGTTTCAGCTCTGAGGGTTTCACAAGTGAGCAATGCCAAAAGTTAAAGTATTTAGAAATAGATTAAATAAAAAATTGGATATTGTTACGATATTTAAGAGATTGATCAATTCATTCCTAATTGTAGCTATACATGAGAGCTTTACTTTAAAACATCCCTGGAGGGAAACTGAGTATTTTTGTTTTAATAAAGTACCAATTTCATAAGCAGCAGAAACATTGTTGTGACTAACAAAGGAAACATAAGAATTAATAAAAAGAATAAAGCCTGGTTTTGCTTTAAACTGGTCCTGACTTGGAGGACCAGAATGTAAGTTTCAGTGCATACATGTATTTTTAAAAATCTTTATGAACAAATATACAATGTGACTTCCCTTACTACTTTTTATTGCACCTACCAGTCATGCTGGGTTCTGATAGGCATGGCAAAGAAAGAAAAAGAGAACTGACTTTGAAGGAGGAATGTGAAACAATAATGGCAATACATTTGGTAGTAGTTGCATATTTTAGTATACAAACAAAGCAAAGTGAATAACATCCTTAAGACTAGGAAAAAAGCCTGAGGCGGCAAGGTGGGGGCGTCACACTGTGGGAGGGATGAAGAAATGTGAAGTCATGGCTAACTGGAGGCAAGTGATATTAGTGATATAACCTCTGCAGGGCATTTTTCAGTTAGATATATGAATTTTTACTTAAATGGAATAAAGTAAGTGAAGGCCATTTTCAGTGATAATATAGAATATAGAATCATAGAATCATAGAGTAGTTTGGGTTGGAAGGGACCTTTAAAGGTCATCTAGTCCAATACTCCTGCAATAAGCAGGGACATCTTCAACTAGATCAGGTTGCTCAGAGTCCAGTCCAACCTGATCTTGAATGTTCCCAGGGATGGGGCATCTACCACCTTTCTGGGCAACTTGTTTGAGTGTTTCATCACCCTCATCGTAAAAAATTTCTTTGTTATATCTAGTCTAAATCTACTCTTTATTAGTTTAAAACCATTACCCCTTGTCCTATGGCAACAAGCCCTGCTAAAAAGCTTTTCCCTATCTTTCTTGTAGGCCCCGTATATGTACTGAAAGGCTACAACCAGGTCTCCACAAAGCCTTGTCTTCTAATCTATATTTTTTTAATATAACTTCCCTCACCTCTTAACATAAAACTTAGATTTTAACCCTAACTCCCATTATTATATCAAGGAAAGGTAGAACCTATGACCCAATGAACTAACTTTGTGAGCATTTATGTGCATGTTATCTGTGTAACAGACAGAATGGACGTGGAGGGAAAGCAATAAAAATAGTACCTCATAAAGAAATTGTATTTCTTTACTGGCAAATAGTGTCTAAAAATATTAGTTGAATTCCAGGTCTTTCTTCCTCCTTAAACTTAAAACCTAGTCTGCCTAACATTTCTTAACCATTAATTGCAAGAAATGTATGGTGTTGTGAATGAATAAATTGTACAAGAATTAAAGTAAATATATATAGGATACATTGCTTATTTCAGTAGCACATCAACAAACATGAATATGCATTATTTCAGTTTAGACTACTCTCTTTTTTTTAATTTGTCATGAGGAAAAACAAACATTGCACCTACAAGGCGCTCCAGCTCCCTCTTCTTTTAACCTTTACTTCCTTTTTTGCCCAAAAGTTCCTTACAAGTGTAAAGATCAAACCTCTTCTGCAAGAATAATATAGTAAAATGCATTAATTGTTTTTTATAAAGTTAATGTTGGAAACACTGAACATTTGAAAGCTTCTCTACAGAGGAAAAAGCAGAAACTTCACTTTATTTTAAGAAATACTGAGTTACATGCACTGCATAACATATGTTCACTTATATTTTGGCTTCTTCAAAAGCCAGAATGCCTGTAATATAATATTTTATATTAAAAAAAAAAAGAAAAAGTGAGGGATGCAAATTACTACCTAGAAAATCTGAACAGAAGGATTTTTGTTTGAGAGTTTATCTCCTAGCAGAATTGAAAAGAAAGAAAGTGAGAGAGAAAGAATATGAGGAGAACCATACAGGAGCCAGTAAGTCACTAGAACTACTGAAAAAAGAACTCTAGTTCCCCTCCTTTTTAAATTTCTTCCATACATGAATTTGTCGCTCTTGTTTGGTTTTCAGAAACATTAATTTTATTTACTGAAGATTCAGTCCCCTTCACAAACCTGTATAAAAAAATGTGCCATGCCAAAAAGCAGCATTTTCTAAGTGATTTAGAATGTAACTCCTTGAAGCCTCTGGAAATCCCTTTGCTCTGTTATCTCTTCTATAAAAGTGTTTACTGGATGCAGCCAATCTCCTAAGCAACAGATTTAGGACCTGATTAAATTCCCATTACGTGTCAGCAGAATTTCAACACTTTTTCAGATGAGAGCAGACCTAGATCTGCAATCCTGTGGGAATCATGATTTAGAGGTCTTAAACCCCACCTTTCCATTGATTATTGTGGTCATCAGTGTTTTGGACTCACCATTTCATAATTAGCTGTTTTGTTTCTTAAAAGCCAGCTTTTAAGATATGCTTCAGCATGTAGATTGCTCCAATGAACTTTTGGGTATAAAGTTGTTTCCACTCAGTCTTTCTGAATTACAGATTGAAGCAGCATTTGGATCCCAGAACATGAAATATAGAATACATTGGGAAGCAAAACCCACAGAATTCTGCATTTTGCTATTTGTGTTTTTATATACTACCTTCTTTAAGCCTCTGCAAATGGGACATGCATTTTTGTAATCATAATTGTCATCTACAAAAATAGAAAAATTTAATTCACATCAGCAAATGGCATTGTCTTTAGCTACAAATGTCTTGAACATGATAGCAATGTTGGAATCTGAGATTTTCAGGAGCACAAAATTGTGTGAAACATATTACTAACATATAACTTTATGGCAAAATTGCAGGGGATATGCTCTACTGTCATACCCAGATATCTTTACCAACATACCCTTAAACTGTTGGTGCATTACAACCAAAGCACTGAGAAAACTACTTCTTTTAGTGCTAACATATATTTGTTTGTAAATACCAAGGCTAAACCAGGGCTTGGACAGCTCTTTGAGCATAGCTTATCCATCTACAACAAAATTTACTATTCCCTTTTCTGATATGATGTTCTCTAGGTATTAAAACCACATTGTTGTGGCTCCTTGGGATTTAGAAATACAATTATAGTGACAGCAAAGTAAACACTGCTTCAATTACAATCAGTAGTGAAATATGGTGGTGGTGGTGGGTGGGTGGGGTTGCAGTGGTGTTATAATTAAAATTTTGTCTGTGATAGCTTTGTTATTCCTTGTTATCAGAGGATTATAACTCCACGGTGAAAACTCAGAAATTTCAGAACAATCTGTCTTCTGTTTCATAAACAATTTTTTCTCAAGTAAACAAATAAAACTATGCACTCAGTTGTTCAATGAACAAATGGCTTGGAAAAAGGAATTTGAGACTTTTTGCCCTGGAAACATACTTTCTTGAAGAGAGGAAGAAGGAAAGATGGTGTCCTGTTCACATTAAGACTCTGGCAACTTGGCCGGACAAATTCTTGTTGGAGTATATTCTGCTAGTTATTGGGGAGAAAAAACATCATGTCCTGCCTGAAACAATGGGAGATATAATTTAATGTCATTCATCCCGTCTCCATCACAACCTTTTCTGAAGGTAGACACCATGTGTGAGATAGGGCTTAATGGAAGTTTGTGCAGCTCAAGCCACCTCTGGGCCACAGATAGGCAGACTCAGGGCTCTTGAAGTAGGCCAGTCTTCAGGTTGGAAGTCCCCCAGAATGCCAGTACGTGAGTGCTCCAGCTTGCATTGCTGGGATAGAAAATTAAGTGTGGTCATTAGCGTAATACAGTTACAGTACCCATAAAGTTAGTGTTAAGTACTGCAGTTTTATTCTGATATCACTGAAAGCAGACCATGGTCCTTTGCTCTTTACATTTTTTCCTTTAAGTGGTAAACTTTAAATTACTCCTTTGACTATAGGTGACTTTGTTTGCTTACTTGTTTACTTGATGTATTTAGTCAGATTCAAAAATACTTTGGTAACAAGTTAAGTGTCCTGTCACGATGAATTCATTTTATATGCATAGCAAAAGAACTGCTCTGACTGAACTAGTTTTGTATTAATGCTGCTCCCACATGTATCTCTTTAGATGTTCTGCTTTAATCAAAGATTAATTAGGAGTTAGTAGATACTTATTTTTTTGATAACATTGTTTTGGGATTTCAGACTGCAGTCATCTTTGGGGTCATTTTGCGCCAAATTTATGGCTTTGCACTTATAGCTTTACCAGAAATAAATGGAACTCTTACTGTTATTAGATACTGTGGTAATATCTATCAATGTGATGAAGATTGCCTAAACAAGAAATTTTACTTTTTAAATGCTTTAGACAGGCAGAAGATGAAAGGAGGAAGTGAGATGGAGGTACCTATGTGGTACAGACAGGGCTTCTGAATACAAAATTTAGAGCTTTAAAATCATCACTCAGGTGCTTTCTAGTTCTAAACAGGTTATGTGCTATTCCCTTTTCCCTGGAAGGGAGAGTTTTTACGGCACTTAACTTATAGGCTTCTAAGGTTATGCCAAAAAGAACAGCTAGATGCTAAATTTTTAGGACCAGGATTTTTACCTCTAATTTGTCCACAAAGCAGGTTTCCCACTGCCTAGCCTGCCTGTGAGGCAGGAGCTGGGGTCCATGCCTCTATCTGCCAGCTGTCTGTTCTAAAGAAATGAGGAATAATCCACAGTAGCTCTGTTTCTGTGGCTGAAAAATTATTTAATTAGTTCATGCAAAGTGGAGCACATTCAGTGGGCAAAATTAAAAGTATATTAATGATCCAGTCAAATGTGTGCCTGAATCTTGTGAATATATATTGAGTTAGTTTTTATTGCTTTCTGTACCAGATATAGTCTTACCTTGTAGCAAAGAACTCATCATGAGATAGTTATTTAAAAACCAACTAAATCTGCTAGAAGTCTGCTGAATTTCATTTTACTATGCTGTATTTATACTAATTGATACCTGGATCAGCTGATTGAAAGTTATAGATAGATAGATAGATACATACATACATACATACATACACACAGACACAGACACACACACTCTTCAGGATTACTCTAGAAGTTATGCTAGTGTACCAAAAAAGATAAGATCTTCATAAATCTGTTAATTTTTGTTTGTTCAGCGCTTCAGAAAGGGCAGAAACAGAGTCTAGTACCCAATACAACTGGATATTTCGCTTCTGCAGCACAATAACTGACTTTGTGGCAGTTTACTATGAAATTCTGAAATATACTAGCAGTGCAACCTTTTATTTGATTTTCCATTATTGTCTCCTTCTAGAAATGATAATTAGCTGCTTCTCAAGAGGCAGAAAAGCTAAAACACGTTTGACTTGGTTGATGAGATATAAAACCACTTCAAATATGGAAATAATATTAATATTAATAATAAATTTATTCAGGAAAAAAAATCCACCCTAATATGCTAGGGTTTGTGTGTGACTGCCTTGCACAGCTCTAATTTACAGTCATTCATTCATTCATTCCTTTAGTCTTCTGCACACAGACAGCAGAAACCTAGCCATAGTTTACTGAAAAAAAGTCACTGTAAATTTATGAAAATATGTAGAGAGATATATATAAAAAAATTATAATACTGAAGGTCGGTTGTGAGACATACAGTTCAGTCTTTTTTATAGCCTAGGCTAGACCTACTGATACTCAGCTTTTTCAGCAAGGAAGCCATACAATTCAATTTTAGAAGTGGGACTGTCATCCTTTACTACAGTTCTCACCCAACAATATATAGGGATCAATAACATACAGTGATTCAGCATATGGTTAAGTGAAAGACCCAAAGAGTTTCCCTTAATAAGGATGTCTAGTGTCATTTGAGATGTCACTGGGTACCTTCATGGCTTCCAGCTGCTGCTCCCAAAGGGAACAGGCCCCCACAGATTCTGTGTTACATTTTGCAGCCCAGCAGCAGCAACATGTATATTTGCGGGTGTGCTAATGGCATGAAGTATCCATCTTTAGGTAACTGAACTTTATTCCAAGATACAAGATTCAGTCTGAGATAAAATAATGTATATGTAAATCCCTGTGTGATAGTGGGTAGTTATATAAGTTAGTTAACTAAGCTTCCATATCAGACAGTTAAAGGCTTAGCAGGTGGAGTGTGGAGAGTATTTCATCTCACTGTAGAAGTGATCCTAAAGTAAACACCATATTACTGCTAATCTTGAGCTCTTGAATCCATCATCTACATTTACTAAATCTTCATTGTCCACAGTGTAAGCCTTGCACCTCATATGTCTGCAGACACTTTAATGTAGACACCTCAATATGTATGTTTTAATCTTGAACTGTATCCTGCCCTAGATATTTACTCTTAGATGTTAATAGCTGAGCTAGTTACCCCAAGGTCTTTTATAGAGAATGGAAATTTTTGGTCTATTATAGAGTTCTGCTTTTGATTACGTGCCAGCAGTACCTATTTCTCTCCTTTTACTGTAAAGGGACCCTAGGGTGACTAGCTCAGCTGTTAATATCTACCAGTTTCTGAAATTTACTATTATGTTAGTTGTTCATCCAGTTTCTTTATCATTAGGATTGTTCACAATCTTAAATTTAATAACATACTCAAATGCACCAGTATGCTAGAAAGTAAAATACGAAAAGTTAAAGTATTTTTTTCTTGCCACAGAATTTCAAGACCAAAAGGAGCTACTGACTGTATGCATGTTTCTGCTGTCTACTTTTTTTCTTATTTGAAAAAAGACCTACTGAGATTTTTACTAGTTTTACATTTGTTGTTAACCAATTAAAAGAGCTTGTCAAAATAGAACCAGCAACCAACTTTCCCCACAAAAGCAACAAAACCAAAAATACACTATTGATAACATTTTCAACTGAAAATTATTCTTATTTTTAAAATAAGCAATCCCCAAAATAAATGTAATAAATTAGTAAAAGTGTTTTTAAAATTTAATTTCCAGTTCTATAGCAAAAATTGTAACAATTAAAGTCAAGAACATGCCCTCTATGAAGCAAAAAGCCTCAGATCTTTGTATTGATGTTAGTTTGAAGATATATGGTGCAATTTAGTTTCTTTCCTGCCTTACATTAAATTGAAAAACCAGCTCCCATTATGCTTGACTGTGGTACTTCAGTATAGTAGAAAGTCTGAAAACAATGCTAGCTAGGAAGCAATTTTATTAATTAGGAATTTCTGCTATCTTCACATGAAGCATGTATTCCGTACCTGAAGTAAATTGTGTATTTCTGATTCATTGGTACTATTAAAACACTATCACTTGAAATTATAGACACGTGTGTTAAGGAAAGCAGATAAAATTAAGGATCCTACTAAAGATGAAAGATTAATAACTGGAGTGAGACATACATGGAACTCAGATGAAGTAGCTAGCTTATGAAGATGCAAAACTCTACATCACATCACTAGATGTTCTTAGTTAGGATTTCTGTTCTTCCAATTCTACTAGTAACAACTTACTGTCAATATTAATAAAAATACGTAAAAAGAGTTTGGGTGGAAAAATTTCAAATGGTACTTACCTAATTTTTCATACACAGAAGAAGGGCTTTCTTACTGTATTTTTCTCACCCTGAGAGTTTCTTTGCATGCATAATTTATGTCATTTTTCAGAATCTTGTTGAATAAAGGTCCCCAAGATTTTTCATTCTGCATGTCTGAAAATGGAGGCACCTAAAATCATTCATTCATTCAAAAATTTAGGTTGTCGTAGGTACATATTATATGATATTCTTCTTATAGTGTTTGAGAATGATCACTATAATGTTGTATTAATAAGAAAGTTCTCAGTGACTATGATTTGACAAAAGCATTTCCATAAAACTTACAAAGCATATAGCTTCAATTTTATTACATTTCCCTGCAGAGTTAGCAGTGAAAACATTTTAAAATTGTAGTATTATATCAGAGGTAGAACTGGAAGGCTTTTAGAAATAAACCAGTCTGATTTACCTGTCTAAGATGAAATGGAAAAAATAAACTCTATATAGTGACAAGCATTGTAGATTAAAAGAAATTGTTTGGCATCTAAAGTGTCATTTAAAACATAAATGAGGAGAGATTTTTTTAAAACTACTGTAGGACAGAACTAGTGTGAATTGGCAGACCTCCATTGATTGCATTGGAACTTTGCCGATTAAATTAGCTGAGGATCTGAGTTTATATGCGTTTTAACTTTCCAGCATCCCTTAAATCACCAGGAATAAGATGCCTTGATGACTCAGTAAATCAAGACAAGATCAAATAATTATTAAAAAATAAATGAGAACTGTTCTTTAGTGCAATACAATTTTATTTTGAATAGCATTTCATACAAATGCATCCCAAGACACTTTGCAAGAAAAGCTATAAATAATACAATTATGTGGTTTAATAATAAATAATAGATTAAAAGCTGTTAAGAGTGTTGGAGAAACAGTTTCCTCTTAGGTTTAGAAAGGAATGAAGATTTTGTGGGATGAAACAGGGGAAGGATGCTAGATTAATCATCAAGGAGGAAATACGTAACCCAAAATCTGAATGAAAGGACAAGGGGGAAAAAAACCCAGAATTTTTCTGGCTGAAGTCTTACATGCAAAAAACCCTAAATTTCTTAATTCTCTGGAGGTTAGTCCAACTACCAGGTTACAAACTGCTCAGGAAATAGGAACATTTTCAGGCCTTCTGATTAGAGATGTTTTGCCTTGCAGAATGGAAAAAGCATAACATAGGCAAGTTTTATCACACTGAGCCTTGTGCAGAGCTTTATGTGGAGAAGAGAGCTAGTGTCCAACCGTCCAGTCTCCTCCTCAGGTGAGACATCCTTTAAAAGAATGGCCATGGCAATTGTTTGTTTGCTTCTTTATTAAAAATATAGTGGGAGGAGAAATCAGTACTAGTGAGGGCAGCCTATCCATGAAAGAATAGTCCCCTATGACAGAGATAAGAAAGGATTTTCCTTTACACTTTACCTTACTCTTGGCTTCCAGCTCAGCAGTGTTTTTTTCTAGATGCTTTTCATGCTTTATGTTTCCTGATGCACCTGACAAAGCTGGTGATTCAGATGCCAAGGGAAGATCCTATAGGTTAGGCATTACAATAGCATTGCAGTGACCACATCACTAATGTTCATAGCTTTAAGATGAAAATTATGTTCTTTATTGCTCATATATTTTCCCTTTCTAATGTGTATGTGCCTGTGTTTTAACAGATTATTTTATTACATACAATCTAAGAAGGAAGTTTTCAGACATATTCCTCAACTCTCAAGATTGGAAGAGGTAAGAAATTAATGAATTGTGCAAGGTGACATGCTGCCAGGGAGCTCCTAGAAATTGACTGGGCGATGCAATGATGCAAATGTGGCTAGGACAGGATGAAGAGAAGGAAGTGAAGGCATGTTCAGAAGAGTAGGAATCAGAGGGACAAAGGGAAATGAAGAGACAGTCATAGTAGTGACACACAATGGTCCCTGGATGAGATGCAAAATTAGCACAGCCTCCTGCTGCTCTTGCTCTAGCCAAGAGTCTTTTGGTTTTATACTCTGGCCCCACAGTAACTGGCAATATGTCTAACATATATGATAATCCACCTTGTGGAGCTTTTTGGTAATAAATCCTTCTCCTTCCTCCTTATTCCCAAACCCAGTCTATTCTCCTGGAAGATGGGAATAGTGGTTAGAAGTCTAGAATAGTTTGCTACCCATTGCTATAAAGTATAACCGAATTTTATAATAAATAAAGAAGGTAAATGACTGCAGGAAAAAATGCAAACCTTTTGACTTCTGACAATGGCATCAATTTTATTCAGCTAGAAACCCCCCCCCTGATGTGACAGATCATGATATTTTGTTGAATTATGGTGGGGTTTTTTTAATACTTGGACAGTCACCAGGAGCTGGTGGAGGAAGGTCTTTATTTTAATTTATGGTTTGAAAAAATAGACTCTGTGCTTGGAAATGTCCTATGGATCAGACCAGCTACTATGCCAGGTCACCACTTCCTTCCTCCAAGGTAGGCAAACTGGGTAAAATAAAACAATATATATGGGACTCCAAGCAGCTTTTTGAATCCTTATGAAATAGTGGAAGTAATTAGATAACAATACCAAAGAAAAGTAGCCTTCTATTACTAGAATGGAACAAATATCAATCTATTAGATTTTGGCAATGTATGTACACATTCACAATACAAACAATATATACTTTGCATATAGTCATATGCTATGGATAGATATGCTTCAGCTGTGATGCTGAGCCATTTCATTATAAAGATATGATGGTTGGTGACTAGTAGTGTCAAATATGTTGATTCAAAATTGTAAAACGGTAAGTGTTTTCATTAAAAAGGTATTTGCAGTCATCTCAAAAAAAGCACCTGTTTTAGGTAAGATGGTAAAAGAAAGAGAGAACTTTAAAGAAGTATGCATATAAAATGATACTAATAAATTACAGGGGGTCTCTAGATCCACTTCGTTCCACACAAAGATTAGTATGGAATTATTCAAAGAATGGCATGAATCAGATATGGTACCAGTGTATATTCGGTCCCTCAAGCTTAAGGATGTCTCAGTCTCATGTTGAACCACTTGCACAGCTACTTTAAAAATTATGGTCTTCCACTGCCCTTGAGAGCTCACTTACCTGGCCTTCAGAATGATCTTCAGGGCACTTCCTGTCTTCTTTATGTATGTTTATATTTACATTATAATTTACTTTTGAAATTAAGTTATAATAATCATTGCAGAGTACTTTGGCAGGCTGTGAGAAAGGATTTTCTTGTTGCTTATACTCTCTACTGCAAAGTTTATAATATTAATGCCTTCTTGTTATTTGGAATTATTTTTCTTCCTAAAAGTGCCAAAGGCAACAAAGGAAAAGTACACATTTAATGCTAAAATACTATACAAAAGGGTTTTATATGTAACTACAGTAACAAAAGCTCTTTTCCCTGTGGAAAAGACCTATTTCCCCTACCTGACAAATATCACTTCCATATACTTGCTATTCTTGCACGTTCTAGTGATTAGTTGGGTGGCTGTGAGAGTTATTTGCATCTTTCTTCCCTGCTACAGCATTGTTGCCTGGGGACAGTTGGAAACCTTGGTTAATATTAATGAAATAATTTGGGACATGGAGCAGTGCACTAACTTCTGCTGCCTGGGCAGTAATATTAGTCCTCATTAAAGCTTGTGGAAGTTCATCTCACATTCAATTACATATGCCTAAAAACTGTTTTCCAGGCAATCTATGCTCCTTAGACAAGAGAAAGGGGAGGATAGGATCTGTTTCCCCCCAGGATTTGCTGCTCTCTTTGCATATACTGCAAACCAGCTGGGAAATTCTGATAAGTGACTTGTTGGTCAGAGAGATGTCGTATTGAGAGATGATGAATGACTCTGGGCTTCTGCTCTGAGACCTAGCAGAAATAATGTGGTAGTCTCAAAGGAATATTGGAAGTTGTATCTGTAACAGGTTCAGAAAAGCAGCCACATTTATAATGTTGTTCTAAATTCTAGACAAGTAAAATCCCTGCTTCCTTCAGAGAGTGTAATATTTTGTACACTGTTAACCTTTCTGAATATTAATCTAGTGGTATTGTCTTTGTTCAGTGAAAGGCCACAGGGCCTGGAAGTTCAGGAGGAAGAGAGGAAAGAGACAGGTGATATAGCACTTAAGCCAGTTGCTCTTTTATGCCTCAGTCTGTGTTCTATTTGGAGTTTTTTCTGTAATCAATAGAAAAAATTAAAAGCATCATAGAATCATAGAATGGATTGGGTTGGAAGGGCCCTTAAAGATCATCTGGTTCCAAGCCCCCTACCAGGGGCAAGGATACCTTCCACTAAACCAGGTTGCTCAAAGCTCCATCCAACCTGGCTTTCAATGCTTCCACAGATAAGTTATCCACAACTTCTCTGCGTAACATGTTTCAGTGCCTCACCACTCTCATAATGAAGAATGTCTTCCTTATGTCTAATCTAAATCTACCCTCTTTCAGTGTAAAGCCATTCTGTCTTGTCCTATCACTACATGGCCTTGTAAAAAGTCCCTCTCCAGCTTTCTTGCAGGCCTCCCTGAGGTACTGGAAGGCCACAATAAGGTGTCCCCAGAGCCTCCTCTTCTGCAGGCTGAACAGCTCCAACACTCAGCCTGTCTTCACAGGAGAAGTGCTCCAGCTCTCCTTTGAAGACTATTATGGCCCTCCTCTAGACTTGCTCCAACAGGTCTGTGTTCTTATTATAGTGGAGGGTCCAGAGCTGAATTTGGTACTCCAGGTGGGGTCTCATGAGAGTGGAGGGGGAGAATCACCTCCTTCAAACTGCTGGTCAGCTGCTTTTAATGCAGCCCGGGATATGATTGGAAATTTTGTTAGAAAACAGAATCTATCTGCAGCTGGAAAAATGAACACATTCTGGGCAGAACGTAATTACCATACATTGTCTAGTCTTTAAAGATCTTTCTTTTCCTTTTTATTAAGGGAGCTAAAAGTATTTAAACTCAATTGCCATGAAAGAATACTAAAATAGCATATGCTAAAAATTGGAAATATTAATTTAAATTCTGGGCTGTAATTGGTTTTACTGTCATAACAGGAAATTTGCTATACTGTCATATAACTTGGACTGTAGAAAGATTTCCTGAGATAGGTGTTTTAGAAAAGAAATTTGAAACTGGAAATTATCATTACATGTTATATACTTTGTAAGTATTTTTTCCCTAGTTTAAACTGTATTGTCTTTGGAGGACAGTCTTCACTGTTTTTAAGTGGGGCATACCTGAAATACTGGAAGAATTACAGACATTTTTTTTTAAGTCTTCTGCATTGCAGAAGTATCATTAGTGTTAGTTATTGACCTGTGCTGTAATCTGTTATTTGAAAAGGTAATTAATGTTGTTGTCTTCCATAGCCTTTGTTGTCATCTTAATCCTATTTAATATTGTTTTATGCTTTTTTATACCATATAAATATATAGCATATACGTATTGGTCAATGAACACCTTCAGATGAAAGAAGCAGCTAAGGAACTCTATTTTCAGAGGATGTAAACAGCTATAGCTCCACTGATCTGCTTGACACTAGTGTCTGGCTTTCAGCATTAATTATTATTTTTGTCCACTGTTGTTCACCTTGAAGACTGATACTTGAAAAGCATCTACTACATCTAAAAGGCAAAGATGGAATTGCTTTGCACAGTTCAGTTCCCTTTTTAAGATCTTCCAAATGCTCATCAAGTCTGAGGCCTCTCTCACGTACTTTAAGCTTCCTCTGCTGAATCTGATCATGACTTTATTTGCAGGTTTAGCAAACAGGTCAGAGTTATGGCATGCTTAGCATGCTAATGACAATCAGCTCCATGCCCATGTAGCCTGGCAAAATGCTCTAGTCTAAGAAGGTGTTTCTACCTTAGTAATAATATTTTTAAATTTTAAATTTTTAAATTGAAATAATTTTAAAAGATTTCTGGATGATTTTTGTTTGACTTCTAGAGGGTGGGGTTTTGCACTTATACCATTACTTTTTTGCTTTTAAAGCATTAATTTTTAACAGTTCATTTACAGTGTGTTCTAACTGTTTATGATATTTAAAAACATAAATGCCTATTAGGTGAAGGTTTAAAAACAATATGCTGAGTGCACAGAGCAATGATTTCAATGACGTTTTGTGTGGAGTTGTAACACAGTGGCTGAATATATACTTTCAATGGCTGGATTGAAATGACATACCATAATGGCTCCAAAGGAGCTGTTACAATTTACCCAGTCAATGATTTCCTTTGAAACCTGTACCTTCTAACATGTTAAAACCCACGGAAACAGACTCTCCAGTGTTCTGCTGACCCACACAGAAATTTCCTCCTTTACTCTCAGGTAGTGCACCTATCTTCTGCCTCGCCCTTGTAGTTCTCTCTACTTTGGCTTCTGAAGTACTTGGATTAAAATGAGAAAATGTTTTAGTCTGTTTTGATATTATTGTCAATGGTATTTTCAACTCCTGGGAAGAAGGTGGGGCATTTGTAAATTAATGTATTTACTAGTGATTTTAGAAAATAACTAAGCAAAATGACTTTTCTGATATTTGCACACTGTCTGCCAAAAAACCATTATTTTAGTCAGGACAAAGGCCAGTTGGGGATCTTGCTGTATTTATTCTTATGAGCATTAATAAAACATTACATAATAATCAGGATAAAGCATATCTTCTTTCTATAGGTACTTTATAATATATATTATTATGCAATGAAACATCTTAATGCACAATATGAACATACACATATTGAAATGCTAATACCAAGAAACAGAAATAATTTCAAAATGAGATCTTGAAGCTCAGGATGAGCTTTTAGTCCTAGGGTTGAACTAGATGATTTCTGAAGGTCCCTTCAAACCAAAATTGTTTCATCAGTCTATGATTTTTAAATTCATAGGTGCTTGGAGGATGATTAACATTTATTTCCTGTAAATTAATAAATGCTTAAGACACAGTACACTAATGAATATTGTGTATTCATTATAATATATACACTATACAATGATAGGTATAACAATTATATATAAATATCTGTTTATATTACATATAATATAATTCATAAATATTAATATATAAATAATACATATAATATATACTGTAAAACGAATACACTAATATTCATTAGTGTACTAACCAGTACAGATGAGAGAATGTGAGGATCCTAATACTTCTGCTAATTCATGTTTCAGATGTAAAAAGCTCAAAAACAACAATTTAAAGTATGAAAAAATGTTAACATTGATGTTTATATATTCATATTTTAGTAATAGTAACAGTCTGTAATTCTTCAGAAATATATTTACTTTCTTTTATATACTTTTATATACTTATTTACAGCAAATTAAAGCTCCAGAAATTTTACCTGGAGATATTACACAGGAAGAACTAGGAGAAGCATAAAAATTATTCCAATTCATAAGTAACCTGATGTCTGTTTACTAGAATCTGAAGTCAAAATAAACTATTACACATTCCTGAACAGGTTGACAGTTTCAATGAAGTACTTGACTTAAAATGAACTTCCATCAGCTATGATGCTGGATTTTATATCTATAATACATAAAAAGGGGAAAGACAAGATCAATGCACTGTAGCTTCTTCAGACCTAAGTCTTTTCTGAATTCAGATATGAGTTGGTAAAAAAATTGAGAGTATTTATTAAAAATACATAATACCAAATAATGGAATTCTCCCTAAGTAAGGTTCCCTGTTCATTTGGATTAAAGAACTGTTCATAATTTTGAATTATTTATGCTTAATAATTTTTACTATTTTTTCCTAAGTCTGTAAAAAATCCACATAAATCGTATATGCTACTTAAAATCTCAGCAAAATGTTTGTTTTCAAACATAATCACACATTTTCAAAGCTTAACTAAAAATAATATGGCATTAGTCATAAGTTTTTGAAGGACTTTTTTCAGAGCCCCATTTCGGGAGCTGAATATTATTCTTAGACAATATCTACTTTTATATGTAACTTTCATATGTTAAACAGATCTACCAATTGGAATATCTGTATTAGGTTCTACTTTATGAAGACGTATACACATGCACACAGAAACAGCCATCCGTCCATCTATCCATCCATCCACCCACCCATCCATCTCTCTATCTAGGAAGAAATTTATTTATCAAGTATGAACCCATCAGAAGTGATGATGGGAATGCTGCATTAAACTAAGCAAAAATAGTAGGTAGTCATTCTCTGCCCTAAATTTATTATTACTCTGAATTGAAAAAAAAATCCATTCTCAATCTAAACAATAACAACCAAATATAGCAAAGAGAACATCTGATGTAAGTTGTCATAAACCCAGTGAGTTTAAGTGAATGCCCCTGCTTTGCACAAGTTTAGCTGCTAGAGTTGTGAATCTTACTATTCATTCATTTTATCGACTTTATATCTGATTGTTTCATCTCAGGTTTGCAGTACTTCAAATTGTGAGTGCTGGGCATGAAGAATTTTCTTTGTCTTCAGATTGGGTCTTGGCATTTGAATACTCAATATCACTACATATCACTGGTCATGCCATATGCACACAAGTGAGATAAGGTGCTTTGGGTCACCATCCTTGGAGGTATTTAAAGGTCATGTAGATGTGGTGCTTAGGAACATGGTTTAGTGGTGGAGTTGGCAGTGTTAACTGTTGGACTTGATCCTAAAGGTCTTTCCCAACTTAAATGATTCTATGATTCTATGAAGGTGATACACCAAATACTATTCTACAGGAGTCTTGACAGAGTAACAAAGGACAAGGTTTAGCTTGCAAACTGGTTTCCCAAACTCTTGGGTTTCGTAATGCTGTTTCTGCTATAGTATAGAAATACTTTGGATGTTTTTATAAAGGAATACTCTGATAAAACATTTGTAATAAGTGGAAGTTTAAGCTGCAGAAAGGATGATGTAGTAATATGGACATGAAAATAAGGGAATAAAGTCTCTAGCTATATCTGCAGTAGTAAATTGAGCTGTGCAGTGGAAGTTGATTTGCTGAGTGAAATATTTGGGACAGGGTACCTGACACCCACAGTATACATATGTTTCAGCAGTCCTACTGAACTCTCCTCAGTGGCTGGAGGTGCACTGCTAGAGTATGTAGTTTAGTTTAATCTGAAAAGAATCCAGTCCTCGTGTTTTAAGGCTATAGGCTTATACAGTCTTCCACCCCAATAAGGGGGAAGATTTGAAGATACACTTCAAAAGCACTGTCCTAATATATCTAATAACACCAACCCATTGTGCGATGTATACCATTCAGATTTCTGTCTTAAATAGTGATTTAAATACAAAAGAGTTAGTACGATTCTCTTTAACTACCTAGCAATGGCTCTTCACCATAGCCCAATCAATTTATTTTGCTTGCCTGATCTCATACTAAAGAAAGTTTTTTATATACTTACAGGCCAGAGCTGTATATTTCAAGAAATCATAATCTATAGTTTAAAGGCCATTCTGATGATAAATAGTAATGAAAATATGAAACTTTATTTATATGCATAGAAACTCCATGCCCTACTTTTATTATAGTCAGTTCCATTTTTTATATGAGAACATGATAACTAAAGGCCGTCTAAATTGTCCCAGTTTTCTATTTTTTCCTATCTGATTTTACTTTTCCTAAAAATTATCTGTGGTGATTGTCCACAATGTTATTGTATTGCTACTGCGACTCCTCATGTAGCAAATCTAAGTTTTGCACGAGCTTATATTCAACACTTTTCGTACTTGGCAGGAACATTACCATTTGAGTATGGTAATGCAGCTCAGTCTAATCACTGCATAATTCCTGATCTGGCCATTCAGAAAGGAGAAGGAAGAAGTAGACTAAAGAGAGACACAGTGGTCTCCATCACCTCTGTTTTCTTCTTTGTAGCTGAGAAGTCCATACACAACAGGGACACAGGAAAAAAAATGTTGGAAAAATGGTAGAGCTAAGACTTTCTTTGGTGCTTTTGCTGTTCTGAAGATTTCCTTAACCAACTAAAAGAACAGAGCTAAAGGACCAAGCAAATAAGTATTTCATAACTGTAAAGGGAAATGGCATAAGTTGTCTGTAAGGGACTGTGTCTGTGAGACCCACCATCGTCACAGCAGATGTGTTGTCTCAACATTGCTATGGCAGGAAACTCATGCCATCGCCACAGTGAATGATCTATCTATACATTGTTAAGGCAGGAAGATAACACCACTGCCACCGCAAAGATTTATCTATACACTATTAAAGGAGGAAACCGACTGACACCGTGGAGCAACGGGGGAGGCTGATCCTGCAAAACTTAACCAAACCCCTGTGCATGTGCCCAGACTTGGGGTCAGGGGGGTCAAGGTGCCTGGAAGCCCCTGAGGAATGTTGGGCACGTACACCATTGTCGCGTGGAAGGTGTGCTTAAGCAGAACAGCTTGTTACAACTCTATAAAAAATGGAACCAACTAACATCAGATGGAACATTCCCCCACCAGACATGGAAACAAATCGGATTTTTGGGACACCACAGCTTTGAACTTTTTCCTTTTTTCCCTTCTTTCTTTCCTTCCTTTCTCTCTCTTTATCTCTTGCTCTCTCTCCCTTTGCATTTGCAGATTTATTGTTGGGCAAATGAAGTTCCTTGGTTCTTGACTCCGTTTTGAGTCTTAATTCTGTTCCCGAGAATACAAACAGAACCGTGCTCTGGTCTCAGACCGGCATGCGACATTGTACCACTTCTTGACTTTGAAAATCTGTTCCCTATGCAGTTGATGGCAAGGTGACAAAATCTAAGAAAGATTTTGAAATTTGCTTTTGTTCTCCACTGGAAGGAAAACAGAAGTCTTTGTGGAGCACAATATTAGACTGATGTTCAGGACAAATCCAGGGCTACCAATGTGGGCTGAGTGCTCTTGTCCCTTTGTGTCTGAGGGGGTTTGAAATGTTTTGAATTGAGCAGGATAAGAACTTGATCCTCAGCCCTCCATCCATTTGTTACGCTAGCCATCAGACATGAGAGTCTTGTTATTTTTCTCGTTCCACAGACATTCTACGTTACCTGGAAAACCTTTACCAGGAAAAAATACATCTCTGGGAAACACACTAGAGGGTCAAAGTTGCCATTCAACACAGATGTTTTGGCAAATTCTGATATTTGCTTCATTAAAGGAAAACAAACTCTTTTAGACACTTTGGGAATGCCTTCTTGGTTGTCAACCCAAACAGAAGCAGAAAAGGGATATGCAGCAGAGAAGAATGCATTAGTATTTTTACACACATATGAAATGGCTTTATTTGTCTTCATTAAGTATCTTTTATGAAATACATAAAGGGTTTCTTCTTCTTACAGGCAGTAGAATGGCATGTGAAGTGGTTTAGTTCTGAAATACTTCATTTTTTTCTGTGATATATTGTTTCTTATGTTCTTTCCTTATACTCTGGATTTTCTTTGTAGTATTCAGTGGAAGAGCAAAACCTTCAAATGAAGACATATCAGTCCTACCTTCTCATAGAAAATCAATATCCTTTGTGGTTTCTTCTGCTTACTTAGACTTTGTCAAATGTATAATATGCCCCAGAAAGCCCTTCTGGTGTTCATCAATTATTGTTTTACTGCAAGCACAGTAAAAAACTAAAATATAATTTTATTTGATAAATGAAAAAAAGAGAACTTAGATACTTTATTATAGTGCACTTAAAATGTGAATGCTTGAGGGGTTTTATCGGTGTCTCTGGGATACTTTTTGTTTTCCAGAGAAACATAATAACACAAATCTGTCTGTTTAAAGGCAAAGAAGTAGGGATGGTTTCCCCACTAGGTATAATCATACCCAGTGCAAATGTTTGTTCATACAGAATTTGAAATACTAACAGATGAAATACTAGAAAAATTCTAAACAAGAATGTCCTGCTAACAACCTTAGATAGGAATACTGTTTCAATTAACTTCTACCAATTAGGTTAATTATGTTATATACTTAGTTTCAGAGGTGTTTGTTTGTTGTTTTGTTTTGTTGGTTTTGGTTTTTTTTTTCTCTCTCTGGCTCTGTACCCAATTTACTGCATTCTGAGTTGTAACACCATATGGTAATGGAAAGATGCTTTAAGATAAGAAAATGAAATAAATTGTGACCTTGTGTTAAAGTGTAACTAAGTTGTACTCAACCGGTATATAGAAGTATTTATATGGCATTTTAAAATAAAGACAAATAGTATTTTAATGTAATTACCCTCCGACTCATAAAAATCTGAGATTGTTTATTTTATTTATAAAATGGGAGATGACAGTGCTGATACAAAATATAATAAAAATACAGAGACTTAAATTGGATCTTTGTTCTTATAAAGCACGAACAAAGGAGTACATTCAAAAAATAAAATCAATAAATATAAAATTTATAAAATCAGGATTTTTGCTTTTTTCCTGTCTTTCACAAAATATCTAATCAGACTTTGGAATCATTGGATCAATTAAAATACTATCAATATCAGTCATTCTTTTAAAGTGAATATTTATGAAAGTATTGAAAATTGTCACATGAGATAAGATAAATTCCTGACCTAACTTTTCTTGCATTAAAGTATTGGACAAGTAGTAGTTTTGCACCATATTGAGAAACCGCTAATATTTTTAATTAGTTTTTTTTTTTAAGGTTTAAAGTACTATTTTTTCCTACCGTGAATAAACACACAACTAGATTAGTTGACCGTGGTTCTTCTTTAGTATATTATTTCTCATTGTCTTATAAAAATGTCTTGTTTTCTTTTTATCTCTAACATTTGATCTCCAGAAAACAATACAAAAGCTCATTGAAATTATTTGAGTGTAGTCTAGAATCAATGGGAATGCAATTAAACTAGATCAAAATTGTTTATTTCCTTTATCAGTGATAAAATGAAAATCCATTCAATAAAACTGACCTTTCCAAATCCAAATTATTTTACTAGAGAATATAAATTGGGAAAAGAAAAATCACCATATTCATCAGAGAAACAAAACAAACAAAAAAGGATTTATTCTTGTTTTTTGCTGTAAAAATATAAATCCAGACTAGATCATCCAGATCTATAATGGTGTATTTTGTTTGACTTTGTAGAATTTGTAATTATTCTGAAAGAAAAACACTGTAATTAACTAGAGAGAATCCAAAGAAGAATGTTCAACTATGTGATTCATATGCCAAGCTTATTGGACATAATTTGCGTGATTTGGCTAACTTTTTCATTGTGGGCAAGTCATGCTGACACACAGAAAAAATGTATTACAATCACAATATGATTTTTTCAAATTTCAGTCAAGTAATTATTTCCCACTGTACTTATTATGTCGTAGCAATTTATTAGATGTTTCAGAGGAAGTAGTAATCTCTTACGTATTTCTGGTGATAAAAGCTGTAAACATGGGGAACAATTCCTCTTTTCTTTATCTGGGTCTCAGAAAAGGCTACTCATGGACATCAGCAAAGCACAGATAAAAGAACAGTTCATAGAAAAACAGGTTTGGAAAGGATACCAAGTTCCTATACAGCCCCTCCCCTCATCACAACATGAGATTAATTATAGACAAATATTATCATATGTTCTTAAAAAGTTGAATTCATAGAGAGTCATGGCCTCTTCAGGCAATCTATTCTAATAGTTTTTGGAGTAGTGAGCTTAGCTAGGCTCACAATAAGTTTTATATGCTAAGTCTGAAGTATTATTCAATTATCTCTTACTTTTTAAATCCCAAACATATCCCACTCTGAAAGGAAGTACATTGGCAGTGAAATGCTATTCAGCTAGTTTTTTGGCTTCTGTAGCTGAGAAAAGCCTCAGATATCTTTGCATGTCAGCTAGAAAAAAAAGCTTGATCTCAGATATATTTTCAGTTTGTACTTTCTCAACTCCTACTTTTTGAGTGTGAGTTGTGTTTCCAATTATATAACCAAAACCCAAATTCTGTGCTTTGGTAAAGTAAAATGTGTTGGTTGCATTTTAAGTTTTTCTAACATTACAAATATAATAGCCCATGCCTGAGAAATCATGATTTAGTTCACTACAATAATGAAACCAAATAGAGTAGGGTTTGAGACAAATCCTTTAGTAACAACAGATTTGAGAATATGTCAGTCAAGTGTTCCACAAAGCTGCAATTAAAGTTAGAAGTTGATAGTAACACATGCCAGAAAAATGAAAGGACTCCTTTCTTACAGTCATTCTCCAGTATCTGTTTGCAAAGGGCAACCAATGGTGACACAACCCATAGATTTTCATCTCGTCACTTTTGTTCTGGCCGCAGAATGTATCCTTTCATTTTTGTAAAGATGGCACTTATAAAAGCTACCAAATACCCTTGATCACATGTAGTTGCCAAGCTATATTTGGAATGTTCCTTACTAAACCCTTGTCTATTAAGGGGGGGGGGGGGGGGGGGGAAGGAAACAAAGGGTTCTGTAAAGTCTGTCAAACATTGTTTACACTTAAGAAAATTTTGTTTGGAGGAAGGGGAAAACCAGCATTAGGCCATGTCTGAAATCTGAACAGAAGTATAATAAGCTATTTTAAGGTGGTTGGGTTTTTTTTGTGCTGCACAAATCATAGTCAATCTGTATCCCATAAAAGGTTCACTTGACTGTTTTGATTTTACAATAGCCATTTGTGGGTTCATCTGGATGCATGATTATAATCACAGAAATGTTAAGAATAGACATATGGTTTTCACATATCTTGTGTTTGACAGAGGCTTGTTGTGCTGTTGAAACTTGTGAAATGGGTACATGAAAAATGATTATTCTCACATTATCCATCAACCTATAGGTGAAGGATTTTCTGAGCTGGTGTTTGGATGCAACATTAAATGATAACCCTTAACTGACTTTTTTGTTGCTACGCCTAATCCCCTGCCCTGGTTTCAGCTGGGATGGAGTTCATTATCTTCTTGGGAGCTAGTATGGTGCTGTGTTTTGGATTTGATGTGAGAGCAATGTTGATAATGCACTGATGGTTTTAATTTCTGCTAGGTAATATTTATACGAACTCAAGGTCTTTTCAGTTTCTTGGGCCTTACCAGCAAAAAGGGTGGAGAGGCACAGGGAACTGAGAGGGGACACAGCCAGGTCAGCTGACCTGAACTAGCCAAAGGCATATTCCATACCATGGGACTTCATGCCTGGTATTTATACCTGGGGGGTTGCTGGGCAGATTGTTGCTCAGGGAGTGGCTGGGCATCGGTTGGCAGGTGGTAAGCAGTTGTGTTGTGCATCATGTTTCTTTCTTCCTTACCTTCTGGATTTTATTCTTCCCCCCCCCCCCCCCCCCCCCCCCTTCCATTATAACTCTTATTGTCATAATTATTATTATTTTTCTTTGATTTTTATTTTATTTCAATTCTTAAGTTGTTCTAATTTCAACCCTTGAGTTTTACATTCCTTTCCAACTCTGCTCACCATCCCTCTGGGTGAGGGGGGAGTGAGTGAGCAGCTGTGTGGTGCTTAATTACCAGGCAGGGTTAAACCACAACATCCCCTTAAGATAATATATATATACACTTATTTTTTTCCTTTATATTATGTGGCAATGAGTTTTGTTGTTCAGGAGTACCCTATGTATAAAAGCACTCCCTTTGTGACTTCAAAATATTTTGTTATGTCCCTGATCCCTGGGGTATCCTTAAAGAATAAATAGTTACTCCCTATTCAATTTTTTTTTTCAGTCTTGTCCATGATGTTATGTGTACCTTTCATAAAATACATTCAAATCATCATTCTTTACAGAGAAATGCATCCTAATTTATTTAATCAAAATAAGTCAGAACATGGATCATCTGTGTAATCTTTCTGTCCCTTCTGGGACAGAAAAAAAGAACTACATGCAAGATACTGCTTTAGAAAGAGCTAAAAAAGTAGTGGTCTTAATGTTTTCTTCTCTTTTTTTTCTTCCTAAAATTCTTAGTATTGTATTTGCTGCCTTGCCTGATATTGAACACAAAGCTTATGATTTCATATAACTATCCAGGTCTTCCTTTTTGTTGTTGTGATAAGCAAATGTAAGTTTTTTAATTATGTGTCTGTAAGTCTGTGTGTCTTTAAAAAAGTTATTAATGGTGTTGACTATTATATGTGATAATTCATAGTGACAATTTGAAAACAAAACCAGTCCAAACCTCACATTTGCTATTCCAATCTACAGGAAAAATTCACCTCTCAAACTACACTGAAACCAGGTCTTTCCTAGGAAAGACTATGTATGGTTTTCCAGCTCTCTGAGAGCTAATAGATAGAAGAGGAAATATCTAGTATTTTGAAGACAGATGAAGGAAAGTCTTCATTAGCTTAAGCAAAGCTACTTGATTTTTCAACAAACTGAAATGGTCTCCATATTCAGTACAACTGAGGCAGGTTGAGCATCCCACCCCTTATCTGCTATTTAATCCCGAGCTATACAAACCTGTGTCTAATAATGTAAACATTTCTAGAACCCACAGGCAAGTTTAAGACAGGATAACTGCATAGCAGTTTGTCCTATTTTCAGCTGGGATAGGTTTAATTTTCCTCTTGGTGGCTAGTGCAGTGCTGTGCTTTGGATCTGGTGTGGCAACTGTGTGGTCCTGGTGAGGGACGGAGGGCTGGAGAGGCACAAGAAATTGGGAGGGGACACAGCCAGGACAGCTGACCTGAACTAGTCAAAGGAATGTTCCATACCATAGGATGGCGTGATTGGTATATAAAATTGGGGGTGGGGGTGGGGGTGTTGGCCAGGGTTGCGGGTGGTTGCTTGGGGACTGGCTGGGCATTGCTCAGCAAGCAGTTGTACTGTGCATCACTAGTTTTCTCTCTTCCCTTTGGATTTCATTCCTCTCCCCTTCTCCCTCCTTTTCATTATAACTGTTATTATTGTTCTCTTGTTTTTGTTTTATCTCAGTTGTTAAACTGTTCTTATCTCAGCCCTCGAGTTCTACACTCCTTTCTGATTCTCCTGTTGACCTCCTGGGTGAGGGGGTGAGCGAGCAGACTCACGGCCGTTAATTACCGCCAGGGGTTAAACCATGACACAGTTTAAAAAACAACTCACACCTTGCTTATGCTTACCTCTTCATTCTGCTTTGTGCCTGGGACACTTGGTGATGTAGCAGTTTGGGTTTAGTAACAGCAAGTCAAGAGGTCACTGAGATCATGAGCATACTTGGGGCTGGGACCAGGACAACGCCAGGACTGGGCAGTGGCCATGGTTTTATGGCTGTAAGTGTGACCCATGGTGGCTTGATGCTTATTTTTCCAGTGATGTGAATAGTCTGAGGTCATTCTCCAGTTGAAAGAGAGAAACTGCTAAGTAGGTCTCATATGCCTGAAGGACTGTGGAAGGAATAGCTTTACTTGATGAGAGGGAAAGGGTGAAATATTAACTTCATGATTTGATTTAAATGTTCTAGACTTACATGAGTTTGAAATTAACTCCTATTTTTTTAAGCTTAAAGCCAATTTTAGCAGGCAGAGTTTGGAGGACTGGAGAGTCTACAAATACAAGTTTTCTAGGTCTCTGCTCAGACTTCCAACAGTTACATGTTTAGTTTTTCATAGGCATTGAATTCTTATTACATTTAATGAAAATACTGTATATCAGTTGATGGTGAAAACTTACACTGTAGGAACAGCGTTACAACAAAAGAAGTAGTAGAGGTTTCCAAACTGAGGTACCTATGCTACTGTGACACGTACTAGAAGAGTCTTGCTATAGGCTGCGGGAGGTAATCCTTTCCCTCTGCTCAGCACTGGTGAGACACATCTGGAGTGCTGTGTCCAGTTCTGAGCTCGCCAGTACACGCGTGGAATGAGTCCAGCAAAGGGCTATTAAAATACCGAAGGACTGAAGCACCTGACATACAAGGATAGTGATGGGACTATTCATCCTGGAGAAAAGAGGTTTTAGGAATCTTATGAATGTGTATAAATAACTGATGGGAGGAGTAAAGAACATAAACTCTCCTTGCAGGTGGCCAGTGATAGGAGAAGAGGCAGTGGGCACAACCTGAAACATAGAGACAATTTTTTTCTTATGTTCAAGTGGAATTTTTTGTGACTCTGGCCAAAAAATAGAATGGCTTGTCCCAAGAGGTTAAAGAGTCTCCATCCATGGAGATTCTCAAAACACAGCTGGACATGATCCCAGGGAACCTACTGTAGCTGACCCTACTTGAGCAAAACGGTTGGTCTAGATAATCTCCAGAATGTGGTCTAACCTCACCTATGTGATTCTCCTTCTCACTTGGAGGACATACTCTCAGAAATGTTCCTTCAGTTGTGTTCATCTGGGCTGTGCTGAAAATGATTAGGTCATTCAATTCTTGTGAACACGTGAAAATGTCTTGAGAGTTTCAGTATCTCAGAGAAGGTCTATGGTAGTGGTGGTTGTTTGGGGCTATAATATGTGTTTGTTGAAACATTTGTCACGGTAATATATGACATAGGTGTTAGAAGCACCACTGACTTTTTAGAAAAAAGATAAACTAAACTGATTTAAAATTATGATGAAACAAACTGAATTTATCCTGTGCATGAGAAGTGTTGATGAGCATTTCTACTCTAACAAAGCCATTCAAGCATCAGGTTGCAGCAAAAAGTTCCAGTGCAAATCCTGTAAAATTTTAGGGTGATATGCTAGAAAGTTTTCTGCTTCTGCTTTGTATTTCTGTGTGGCCTGTACAAAATTGCTAAAGAACCTTTGCCAAATACAATTTTTTATTTTACTTATAAGTATCTGATGCATTTACACCAAAGCTAAATTTTTAGGTGTAGACTACTGTCTGTCTTGGATAGAAGAAGTTAAGAGCACTATTTCCAAGACAATTTTCCCCCCATTTTGGCATTTGACAAATATTCTTTTTTTTTTTAAATCAGCAAGGGAAAATACCTATTAAAATTTATGAACACTGAGTGGACAGCCTAGATATTTCATGTCTGGATAATTTTGTTTGGGCAGAGTTTCCTCAGAGTGACATTTATAGCCATCAGCACTTAGATTCTACTTTCAAGCCAAACAGTGTCAGTAATTGGTGTACCATGCTGCCATGTAGTAGTTTGTGAAGCAGAGCTGGCTAGAAAATGGCATTGCAGTTTCCAGAAAATTTCTTAGGGAAAAAAAAAAAAAAAAAAAGTTTTGTTCTGAATCAGCTCAAAATGAACAAATAAAAAAATTTAGAATTTCCTGTGAGCTGGAAGCTTCCCAGACTTTGCAGCTGCTCAGTGAAATGAGCTCTAAGCTGTGATACTGGCAAGAATGCAAAACCTGTCAAACTGCATGCACTGATTGTAAGATGCACAGTGTTGACTCCCTTCTCGTAATTGCCTCATGTATTTCTAGCATGGTACCTTGGCCTTTCTCCTCTTCCGTGACTTCACATGCCAGACAGAGTTAGTTGGTGCTTGTTAACCTGGTAAACAGCTGCTCCTTGGACATGGGTCAAGGGATGGATGAGAAGAAACCAGGGCTCTACAAAACAGCTGGCACAGTGCTTTCACGGAAGGTTTTATGCTGTAAAGACCTCTTAGAAGACATGCTGTTTGGCTGCTGTGTGTCTTGAAACCTCTCTTAACATGTAGCCACATGTGACTCTCTAGTTGTGCTACATCATTTTAATTCCTCTTGCAGCACATACCTTGATGTAGCATATCCTCATGAGACTGAGGAAAGTGAAATTTAATCAGCTGAAAATACACATTTAGCTGAGGAGATGAGGGAGTTCCCCATTTTTAGTTATTCTCTGATATACTAAACCTTGAACCTTGAACTGAATGTGGGCAAAGTTTCCAGGGCTGAGGTATTCTCAGGAAATAAATTAATTATTACTTTATGACCAAATTTTGTTTCCTTAGAAAATGTATGAATATCTGCACTGCTGAAATTTAAACAGGTTCAAAAAAAGAAATAGCTAATAGTGTCAGTGCCACATGTACGAAGCGGCCGATCTGTCCAGAGGAGGAGTCAGTGCTGTTCAGGATTTTTGGAACCAGGGGGAAATTACAAGTGTCCATAAGATAGCACAGTTGCACATTTATAATACATACACATCTTGATCATCCCATTAAAGTTAATTGTATTATTTTATGGTCATTTAACTGAAGAAGTATTTAGGAAGCCATTTCTAGGATGTATGTGTATCAAGAGAAGATGCTGGCTAGGGGAACTAGAATTCAGGAACTGTGGGCCACAGAACTAGAACCACAACCTAAAAACCACAGTGAACTTACTAATGTAAAAGAAATGGAGAAGTCAAGCCTGGCTTCATGGGACAAGGAGAAACAATTTAACACATGAGATATACAGTCTGGCATAGCCTCGTGGGGTGATCTGAATGAAGGAAAAAGAAAATTAGGCTTGATACAAGGGGCAGGGAGGAAGCAGAGAAGGAGCTAAGGGAAAGAGGGAACAAGAAATGGCATAAAAGCACATTCCTTTATTCTGTTACACCTTGTTTTTTAGAATTTCCTAAGAGTTAGTGTCAGTTACAGGGCTGAAAAAGACACAGAGGTTAACTGGCAAATTGAAATGCATGCAGTAATATTCTTTAAGATTCACAAATTTAATTTCTGTATTTCTCAATGAATTATGATATATTGCTCTCTTGTATCATACAGATTTTTAGCACATCAGCTATTCAACATTTCTAAATACATCTACCACAAATAAAAATGTTCTGACAGAGCATTTTAAAAAATATATGCAATAACTAGTCACATTTCTGATATGCCAAACGGAAACTTTTGCTTTTCAAAATTCAGCCTTGCACCTTTAATTTTCTTAATGCTTCCCTTATTGTTCATTCATGATAGTCTTGAAGGAAACTTTGGGTGAAAGTAGTTTGATAATATACTGACACAATAATTCTACTTAAATATAACTTTTTTCTTTCATAGAAGATGTGGCCTAAGTTTCACAAAATAGGGTTAGAATTCAGAAATGTTGTTCCATAAAGTTTTATTAGAGCAAACTCTTAAGTTGGTGCAAATCTGTGATGCACCATGATGCTCTTAAGTAGTGCAGGGATGAAATGCATAACTGAAGAAAGTAGTAGTCTTGTCCTGTTGTTCAGCTATCTGACCTGAACACATGTTTCTAACAGGAAATATTTTTTCTCTGGTCTAAAATATTCTATTAACTTCTGAGCACTTGCTTCAAAATCCCTATCATTCCCATTTTTTTCTGAGGTAGCAAAAAATATCTGTGGAGTCAGGCCACCTAAAGAGGAACAACAAAGCATCTGAGAGGCATCTGTAATTTCTGTGTCAGCTGTAAACAATTTTAAAGTGTCAGACTTGCAGTTCAAATCAGTCCAACAGATACTGCATTCCAGAGTGGTCAAACATAAATGAGATGGACTTTCTAAATTTATTTTTGTATCATAAAAAGCTGTAAATCTGTTCACATAATTAGAAATAAGATTTTGGTATTGCTATATGAAGCTTTACAATCTGCAATGTAGAGTCTAATTCCACTTGTTACAGATTCAGGGCATTATAAATAAAAGACCCTAGTTAAACTTGCAATTTTTAGTTCTATCCCCATGCCTCTATAGTTTCCTGCTCAAGCATAAAAATAACAAGAGTTTCTGAATTTTGGCTGTAGCATTGATCCTTGTTTACTGTTTTTGTCTTGGACAAGCTATCAGTCTTCACGTTGAAGGTACACTGAAAATTGATATAGCCCTCTCACTTGCAGTTCCTGCAGCCTTTACTTCTGAAATGATCATGACATAGGCAATCTATCATCACAGTATTTTCTGTATGTCTGTGTTTCATCAGGACTTAAATTTGTCTTTGGTAGATGTGAAAAGCTACTAAATGCAGTTTAAAGTAATCCAGATAAAAAACCAAACCAACCAACAAAAACCCAAACAGGAACACATGGCATTTATTCTCAGGAGTTCTTATGTGTACATCTAAGTGGGTCAGCTGTGTGTGATTCTGCCCATTGCTCTTCCTTTGGGAAGAAATGGCAACTAGTATGTAGGTCTTTGGTGCTTATTATATTTACAAAAAATATGCACAAAATCCTGTTTCTTTCTACATAAGAATCAAACAGCTGGAGACCATTTCTTTGCTCAGATTCCAAGATGTGTTCCATCCAGCACTTAATCCTAAAGGTCTTTTCTCAGGATACTATTCAAGTCTGCATGTGTTTGTATCCAGCATTTCTATCTGTGTGTGTGTGCTTTGTCCTTATGTCTTTATTTTCACCAAGAGGAACAGCTCCTGCAGATAACATTCAGCATTTTGAAGCTAACCACCATTTCCATAAGCTTTCTGCTGCTTTTAGCCTCAGTGACAGACAGTCATTACTCTCACCAGTTTCGATATGATTTAGCCCAGTTTCAAGCATCAAAAAAAGAAAAAAAGATGTATATGTGCAGGCTACTTCACATGAAGACCCACGCACATCTGAGGAAACTGTAAACAAGAATATGTGATAACGGTCATATATTTAACAGAACAAGAGGGAATAATGACAAAATAAATTACTGCACTCCTTTTGTCAAAAGAGATATCCTGAAACTCAAGCTAATGACACTGCAGTCAATTAAATGGAAAATAGCTTTGCTCTTCATTTGTCTACAGAAGTATTGCAAAATGTCCTGAAAACATGAATTTTCTTGCACAGATAAGAAACTGTAGGAAAAGGAAATGCAGAGATCTCTTTATGAAGATATATTCATAATATAAACTCCTTATAGAATAAATTTAGAAACAAATTATTAGGGTGGAGCATAGTGAGATAGATACCCATATAAAGATCAGAGAGGCTTTATGAAGATTAGCTGGTAAACAGCTGTTAAGCAGCTGCTCCTATGGGTTCAGTCTAAGCCTATTTCTCCATTCACTCTATCTTCCAACAAGATATTTTTCTGAAGAATATTGAACAACCTTTCCTAAATCAGGTTCCACATTTTTGTAGCAACACATAAAGTAGCAAGAAACGACAAAGAATGGAATGATCATTTCAGTAGCACAGAAGTTCAGAATTATCTGCTCCTTCAGTCTGGTGTTTTAGATGATGCAACTTTCAAGTGGAAAGTTTAATTCTAGTGCCCAAACCTTACATACATACTATATAAATTCTGAACATTTTTTTTCCCCTAGTACCACCATCAGCATCTAACAGATATCATCTAACACATATCCGTGGCATTTCTTTCTTCAGTCTTCTTCCTAAATATAACAGGCAACTGTACATATTGATGACTTCTATGTATGCCATATTATTTTAGTGGGTTATTACCTAGTGACAGAGAAGCTTCAGAAGAAGCCATTGTGTATATTCCTTTATAACATGTATATATTGTAATGGGAGCTACTTTCAGTGCAAAGCTGACACCTGTGCTTACATACTTAAAATCATAATATTAATAAAAATCCAAAAAAGTATACAGCTCCAAATAATAATAATTTAATTTTTTTCAAGTATTGACAGTTTTAGTCTTTAGGTGATATCTTATTCTCTTTTACTTTGTTTGATAATCTATGCATAGTAATGAAAACTGGAAGATCCTAATAGTAACGATGCACTCAGGAAGACCATCATAATCCAGGTATGGTCTATATAAATAAAACTGAATCCAGAGCCACACTATAAGTAACTGCTGCCCCTCTGGCCTCAGCTCTCCAGTGATGACTACCAGTCAACAAGCAAGGAACAGGCAGAGGCAGACTTTCAACTGAGATCCAGCACACTGGAGAACAAAAGTAACTGGAACTTTGCTTTTAAACAAGTCTAATTAGGAAAGAAAAAAAGCCATTTTCATGGTAAAATGGAAGTCACCAACTGCTCTTAAGATCCCTGAATCTTCTTTCTGTACAGTTATAATCATGTAGGATGAACACCACAATGCACTGGAACATTTTATTAATTGTAATTTAAAATCAAAGGTGAAATAGGAGGAACCAGAAAAGTGGTGCCTTTGACAGGCAGCTAAATAGAAGTAATACACTTTCCTCTCTAATTTCCTTTTGTGATGCTCCAGTATTTCCTGAGTAAGTCTTACATCTCTGTAAGACTCACTTAGAAGCAGTACTGACATTTCTTGGTCTTGCTGCTTACTTCTCTTCAGACAAGTGTCTGAAAACAACTTCAGTCCCTGTTCTTGCAACAGCTGAGCTTTTGAGCTCTTTACCAGTGATGGGACTTACCTAAAAGGAAGGTTGTTATACAGTGGATTTGGACAGTAAAGTTATTTCTCAGGGAAAATAATTCATGCTTTTGTCCAGGAGGGGGGAAAAGAAGGATCAAAATGGTGCCACTGGCAAACTTGGTGATTCAGAAGCTGTAGAGAAGGCTGTGACAGGAGATGGGTACATTTGCCTTTTGGAATGCACCTGTATATGTGTGAGGGTTCACGGGTGTTTAAACATGCTCCTTTCCTTTCTGTGTTCAACAACAACAAATGACCTTGTATTATTGGAAGAGAATTTAATAACTTCCAGCTTCATTGACCTATCCTCTGCCCTGCACATACACCATGTATACAATTCTATTATTTCCTAGTGGACAATTTTAGAGAAAAATAGATTAGTTATTCTTTATGGTCAGCCTTTATTTTTCAAATCACAGATATTACACAGAGTATCAAGTTAATCATTGCAGATTTTACTTTATTTTGACCCACACTCTTAAGCTAATGGTGAAAGCTGCTTTTATAATTAAAGTGTGGACAGAATGAGATACATATCATCAGGAAAGATTCAAACAGGGAAAATAATAGAAGAATAATAGAAACTACTGCAAGATTCTTCAAATTATAATATACAGTGTTAAGAAATGCCTTGAGACGTTCTCAACAAATAGCAACAATTCATTTTAATTCAATTTCAATTAAAACTATTTCATTTTAATTCACATCAGAGAGGGAGACCAGTCCTGAAAGTGGAACATCCCCATTTTATTAGACAAACACATCTGATATCTTGGCTAAGAACAAAAACAATTTTTTCACCATTTAGCAAGCGCTGCTAGACTCATAGTAGATCCGGTTTCTTTGGTGTACAGATTTCTTTTTTTGCTCAGAAGTTATATTTAAACAGATTTTTTCACTCCTCTCAACTTAGGTCCTTTACCAATAATTGGATATCTGGATCTCTAGCAACCTTGAAGAGGCTATATTATTGTGCATTTTTGCAGTAGGTATTTAAGACTTTGCAACAACCTTTTTTGTTATTATCGCATTACATAAAGACCTGCAAAAAAATATTGAGCATCTGCATGTTAATCCTGTATAGCCAATGGCAAACTGAACATTTAGAAAAATATCACTTGGACTGAAAGAAAATCAGTACATGAGCTGTGGTAGGCCGTGATCAAGATGAATTAAGGCTGTCTGTGACTGACCACCCCCACAGAAAATATTAACATATAAGGTCTTCCTTATGATTCATAAGATAATACAGAAAATGTGTTTACACCCACATTTTCTCTTTTCTGACAGAGACATTAAAATATAAACACACACACCCCCCCCAAAGAAAATAAAGTGCAATAGGTTGTGATAAGGCTTTTACAGATGTAACCAAATTATGCTAAAAATTATGTTTAGAATCTAGAATTTAATTTATCATTTCCCATCCAAACATAGGGTTTGGACATATGTGTTGAGGCAGCATTCAGCATGATACTAAGCATGGTATTAAGAAGATAAGTATCTTGTTTATAGTAATAGCAAAGCAGCTAATAGCAGGATAAGAAAGCTCTGTTACTATGGAAGGAATGAGATATCCTAAAATGGTCCTTAGAAGAGATAAATTATTATTTACCAGGTGGACCTTTGCAGTCACACATGATCATGACTGTTTACCATGGTTATTCCTTAAAAAACAGAAAGGGAAAGCCAAGACCAAAACAGAAAGTCTGAATTTTTATGTGGCAGCTAATTCTTTATGTAAGAAACATGTTAAGGATAAATCTATGGGGAGGTTAAATAGGCTGTTATCAGCAGTTGGTCATGGATAAAACCTGTGTAATATATAAGGTTTATGTTAAACCAAAGGAAGATATGAATATTAAAAAAAACACAAAAACAACTAAGGGGATTTTTTTTTAAATAATCTTTTTAGGCATCTGTGGGAAGTCTGCAAAAGCATGTGTTTTAAGTTACCTTGGAGACAGTATGAGCTTAATAAATAAAGCTGTTCACACATTTTTCTACTTAAATGTTATTTTCCTTTAAGATTCAGGTTTTCTTCTTTTTAAGGCAAATAATAATAGCTGGAATAGTGATATAAGATGCAGGAATTTTGGATAGTGTTCAAAAACAAATCAGCAATCTAAGCAAGAGCTGAACATATCTCCCCTAATTCTTTTAATGTATTTTCCTCAGACTGTTTTATTTCCAGAAATTGTTTTTTCTTTTAGCACTGGATAAATGGTAAGGTATTATGGAATTTTTAATTGTTACAGCTGATTTTTTTAGTCTTCTTTTTGAATGGAACTTTCTGAACATAATTTAGTAGATTACGATTTTAAATCTCAAAGGCAAACTTAGAGAACTTCTGTGTAAATAAATCTGAACTAAGAATTTTCTGGTTTTCATGTAAAGGCATTTAAAAGTCTCTAAAGCCTTTAGAAGAGATATATTTATTCAGGCACTGAGTGCTTATTTGACTGTTTAAATAGAGGTTATAAATAAGTTTAAGTATTTTAGTGATGTACATTTTTCTTAAGCAATATCTTTTATACAGTATTTTATTGACTTTAATAAGCATGAAATGATTGGAGCTATAATGGACAGTTTATGCTTGAGTGTACAAGAACCCTTGGTATTTATAAATGACAGATCTACAGAATACCTATGAATGAAAATGACCCCAGGTAACTGAACACAGCTTGTGCTGCAGGTATGTACACAGCTAAATAATGAAATGAAACCCATAGAGGACTCTCCACATACTTGACATGAGGCAATTTATGATTACTGTTGGGGTAAAGGAAGTGACATTCAGACTTTCTATAGATCTATTACAGACTACGGCAGAAGCTGTATCTAAAGCAAGGTAATAGAATGTTACTTTTAATATATAACATATAACATGTACATGGTGTGTAAAATTAGGTATGTCTGCAGCAATGACAGTATGAGACTGTCTGCTAGTTTTATAACTTTATTTGACACAAAGCATGGTGCCATATAAAACAATCTTTGTTTTTCTACTTTAAATATTCAGACACACTGATAAATACTCATGACTCATTCATGTGACCTGACATCAGATGTATTGTTTTCCATAAACCACATTATATATGTGTGCTTAATCTGTCAGCCTGCTAGGCAGAATCACTACCATGAGAATGACTACATTTTGGTTTTAGTAAGTCAGCATTGTAACATTGTCCAAAGGCAGAAAAAAATCTTCTCTCCCAAACAATAACCCTGAACAGAATATAGAAACAAAAAAGCCTTCCCTTGTATGCTTCACCTACCTAGATTTCTCTACTTTTTTTCCATTGTAAGAATTCTTTCATATTTTCTCCTTTTTACACCGAATGTAGAACTGATTATCACTATCACTGAATTCCTCACTTCGGTTGTGCAGCAGCAGAGATCGCAGCCAGTGATCTCAGCTAAATGAAGACTAATGCCCAGATTCAGGCTAGACAGCTCAGGTCAGTATGCTGGCAGAAGACCCACGAGTTGAAAGTCTTTTGAGCTTGCAAAGAACTGCAGGGAATTCCCTGAGAATCAAATAGTTTTATACAGCTGTATCAAGGACTCAACAGTAATGAGACAATTCAGCCACTGGTTGTTCTATACTGACGCACTTTTTTTATTTCCAAAGTTTACTTTTTATTCTTCTTTTTTTTTTTTTTTTTCTATTTTTCATATAAATTCTCGAGTCACAAGTTCTTTGATACTGCAAATGTTTGGGCTGCCAAAATCTCAGATTTTTTTCTAGATGTGATATAAGTGCATGATGCAGAATGTGCCATGCATAGAAACATATGGCCTTTCTAATATGAAAGCTGGTGTTGCTCCCTTCAGCATCCTGCAGGGACCTCTCTGTTTGCTGACTACTCCAGAGCACAGCTGTTCATATACTGGGCAATGGCCAACAGCTCCGGGTGCTCCCGTCTCTTTCAGGGACCCCAAAGCATTCAGTGTTCACTTCCATGCTCGCTTCCTCACTCAGGCTCCTTTATTTAGGCAGTATGACAAGCAGAAAATGAAGCAAAATCAGCCCAGCCCAGCTCAACCCCTTCCTACTGACTAGGTAGCCACCCATTACTGAGTAGGCAGAGAGAAGTTCAAGTCATCTAGTGTTCCACTTACATTAGAAAGGTTCTGGTGTGAGGTTTTTTAGTGCTTATTTATTATTAACCTTCCACCTGGCATTTATAGGACATTTATGCTCTGTAACTGGTTGCACTTGTTAATCACATGCTTATGCTTCTCCAGCTGTTACAACTGCCAGGGAGCAGCAAGAGCAGGCAGCTCCTGCAAAGGCAGGTGGCCTGGAGGCAGGCAGTGGTGGCAGTGCAAGGGCCGCACAGGATGAACACAGGTGAGCAGCTCTGGCAGTGGTCATTGGGTTCAGTCAAGAGTCCAGAACATCAGGCAGGTCTGTAGCCATGCGGCAGGTCCAAGGTCAGGCTAAAAAATCACAGTCATGCCTGCAAGTTAGGCTCTGGGTCAGAGTCAGGGAGATACAGGACTGGGCACAGGCATACCTGCGGTATTGTTCAGGCAGAGGTCAAGGGCAAGAGCCTGAGCTTAAAAGCAGCTCCCAGGCTAATGGAAGTGGGTCTCTGCTGGGACTTCTCACAGCCAGAAAGGAGCATCTTCAAAGTCGGCTGAGAACCCAAGCAGCTGAACCCTGGGGTCTGCAGGGAAGGCACTCAGGGCCCTGAAAACAACTAATGCTTTCAAGAACTGGATATAAGACAGTATTAAAGCAGATCAGATACAAGCAGGTCTGCCAGACTTGGCGCTCTTTTTCCTAGCAGCACATGTGCCTTGTATTTGACAGGTCGCTGGGCCACAGCCTCCCTGATATTTTCACTCGGCCAACAGCTAAACCCACACTTGTCTTACTTTCAGGCTCATATTAGAGTCTCCTTTACACATACTGCTGTCACTGTTGATAAGTCACTTAAGGCTTATGTTAGCCTGCAATATTGTTTTAGTCTTTCCATAACAAAATGTTAAGTCAGTGTTGCCTTAGACAACAGGAATAGACAGTTAAGTGAAAGGAATGGTATATGCATGTGTGTGCATGTTTGTGATTGTGTGGGCACGTTTGTGTATTTTTTCAATTACTTTAAACTCCCAGTAAACTCTTCAATCTGAGGAACTGAACTTTGATAATGGTGTAAGCTATGTTGTACCACTAGGTTATTGTGCTTACATTTACAATCTTTATCACATATACAACTTTTACGAATCATAAATAGTGATGGTACTTATTTTTCATTTTGAAACAATTTTGTATATGTGTTTAAGCCTTTCTGAAGAACTTTGTCTTATTTTTCTTTTTTTTCAGGACAAAACAAAAGCACTATCTCATAGCTGGAGTTCTGTGCAGAATTCCCTATAGTCAGTGGGGTCTTTACCTCCATGGGGGACTGGTCACCTGTAGCCTATTCGAAGGCAGGGAGGCAGCAAGGGCATTGTCTGACGGTATGAGCTTATGGTGAGAGAGGCATGCAAAACAGGGGACTGAAAAGTTGCCTGCCTCCTATTTGACTTCTGATTACATTCTCATATTTAATTTCTTGTCAAAGCTGGACACAAACCCTGTCATGCTTTGCTAAAGCCCACAGATGTAGAAATACATTCTATCTACACTCTGTCTCCTGTCTTCTTCCAGAATGGGGTAAATGTTCACAGTTATCTGAAGACACTGGCATATATTTTGTTTTCCTTCCCCTTAGCTACCAGAATTAAGAGCTATACTTTTCCCTTTGTTTATACCTTGCTTGCTTCTTGACTCAGAGTCTGTTGTGCCATTTAAATGAAAAAAATACTATCAAAGACACTTAATGCTTATTTATAATTCAAGTAAAGGCCATAAACTCTGGACTTTTCTTTGTATTTTTTCTTCACTTTGTCAGGCTTGGATATTTAAAATAATGAGTGGAATATTTGCATAAATAGGGATTATAGAGTAGGCTGGATGCACAAAGAAATATTGTTTCATAATTAGATTCAAGTTTTACAGCATAGCCAAATAACTGAGGAAGAATATCATAGAGGAAAATTTGAAGGAAATAAATTGTCAGTACACATAGGAAGACAGAATCAAATTAACAAAGGAAATTGAAAATATCTCTTTAGATAGAGACAGAATTTGAGAACAGGGAAGTTTCAAGCACATGGATTAGAAAAGATCCTAAGGTCCAGAACTATACTAGTGCTTGTCCACAGACCAAACTTGTCATAAGACAGAAGAAAAAAGAATGAGTTTTGAGAGTAGCTCATTCTAAATGATCCTCTAAGAAAAATGCTGGGGAGAAGCTGAGAAAGGAAAGAATGAACCTGAAGGAGACTAAATCTGTTCTGTGGGCAGTAAAGGCAGAAATTGGAGCTCAGGAAAAAATCACGTCTTCATCAGTTTTTTGGACTTTCCTGAGGACTCTAGCAATGGCAGTTATTTACAGTCTTTGCCTTTCTCAAGAGTTCTCTCAATATGTAACTATCCTAATATGACCAATTTGAACACTGTGTCATGTTATTTAATAGGCCTAAGGCAGTGAGATAAAGTGAAATAAATTATTCTGGATCAGAAATTCTGCTACGTTTTTGTGCTTAACATCTTATCTACTCTTCTAGCAATTGTGGATCATTTCTATTTTAAAAGTAACATGTTCCTATACTATTATGCCAATATTTTTTTTCCTGAAGTACCTAGGTTAACATTTGTGGCTTAATCTGCATTCCTTGTATAATTTTGTGACCTAAAATTCTTTTAGAAAAAGGTAATCTATAACCATACATTAACTACACCATTGTAATTTAAAGGAGCAAATTCTATTATATAGGGGAGCATCAGGGCTAAAATAAGTGTAGCTTTTGGCCATAGAGATCCTGAAATATTACAGCTCCTAGTAAAGGGCAACTGTATTCTAATTGACATACACTATAATTGAAGTCTATTTATGTATCAGTGGGTAAATGAAGCTTCAAAAAGAATCAAGAAAACAATAAGAGAAAAAAAATCCATTGCTTGGAAGAGTAAATCTCTGATGATAGCAGCTTGTATGCTACAGAAGGTCCAAGGTGCCAGGGCGAGGAGAACTTGTTGCTTACATGCCCAGGGATAGTTTATTTTCCCCAGATGTCTGGCAAAGCTTGAATGTCTAGTGAGTGCAAATTTTAAATTAAACTTTGACTTTGTGTGGTCCTTTCTTTACTACTGCTGACATTGGCTAACACGGTACATTAAGAATTCCCATGGCAGCCACAGGAAATTTTGGACGCACGAATGAAATCCACAGCACTGTGCTGTCAGGTTCAAAAGCTAAAAATGCCTCTCAAAAGTATTGCTTTTTAAGAAGGAGCAATTAAATCTAAAAAACTGGCTAAAAGGGAGCCACTGTTACAGTTTATGTTCCTGTGTACATTGCAAGTGCCAATTGTAAGTATGTGATACAGTGCTACAAACACCTTCCAAGTAGGAGGAAAAAAAAAAAAAAAAAGAATAGTGTGCAGCTGGGGAGGACTTTATTTGATCTCACAAACACAAACTTTAGCAGTCATCTGAGGTGCAGGAAAAAAAAAAAAGCTTGGATGAAGTTTCACAGATGCAAGAACAGTTTGTCAGCAGACAGTCAATAAAGTGTTTAGACAAGTTATTCATTTTCTTAAGAGCTAAAGTAGGTCAAGACAAAGAAATCGTCTGCTTTTTTATGAAGAAATTTCATGCATAGGTATAGTAGTTACAAAGGAAATAAACTGAATTTGTAGCTAGCAGCTACAAGGATACACAAGTGTAAGCAATCCTTTCCTGTAGCAGCCCTAAAATTCCCTTTGACACTGATTGGACATGGCAGTTTGCAGAGTAAACAATGCTACAATTACTTACGATTTCTTGAAAAAAAACAAACTCAAAAAATACCCTGTGGTATTTTTAAGGTAACTCTAGGCTCAGTTTGTTCCACAGCAATAACCATTTTGTGGGGTAGCCTTTGTTTATCAATATTTGAAAGTTGCAGTGGAGGAAACAAGCTGATCATGACAATGTAGAGAATTTGGGAAAACTGGGTAGAGAGAGGGAGATACTGATTCCTTTCCTGGCTTGAGGAAGTTTGCAAAAGAAAGAAACATTAAAAGTTTTTGCAACCAATGGAAGATACATCTTCTAGGAGATTTTGATATTTTTTGGACAATGCATTAATGATTAGCTCATCATTGCTCTGTGACACTTTGAAACAAAAGTATGTAATTTCTGCTGCCCTACTTACATTACCTATTAAACTTGCCCATTTCAGTGCTTACTAAAAGCATCATTTGGTGGTGTGGGGGAAAGTCTTTTTACATGTATGTGGGCTTTAGTCTGTGTTAAGAGCTTAAGTGAGGCATCAGTTTCATCTGAGCATAATTTTCTTTGAAGCCAAATCTTAAATCCCTGCTGATAGAATCTGAGAGAGAAGTTTAGTCCTTGAGACTGTGAGTGGCGAGAAAGGCACAAAGGTGAAAAAAGACATGGTAGAAAATCACAGCATCAAAGATAGAGGGTCTGTCACAAAGGATGAGGGTGAGTAGTTGATAGAAGCAGTCAGGCATTGAGAATAATCACAGAACAGCTGGAAAGGCCAAGAGACCCTGGATGTCAGGGAGCATTAGAGATAGCTTAAATGTGTCAAAGCCCAGGATACTGCTTCCTGGGGTTCCCAGAAAGAAAGATGTGAGCCAAGATCTTCTCAGGTGATTTGTAGCTTTAGATGAGCTTTATTTCAAAAAAACAACCAACTCAGAAATTCAGTTTTCCCTCTGGTGCATCTTTGGGATTTGGAATTTGGGCCTAAAGGGTGTGCCCATCTGTCCTATAGGAACTGTTTCAAAGGTTCTTCTGGGTCTGCAAACAAATTCCAAGTTTGCTGAGTGGGTATAGAAACACAGTCACTGTTATGACAGGGAGTAACACCTCAAGGGTGCTCATCCTGGGCAGTTGTGCATGCTTCATGAATAACCTACAGTGAGAAGCGCTCCTGAGCTCCCACAAAAAACACTCATAGCAGTAAACTGCAGAGCACTCAAGCAGCAACATGTCCTCATGCTGCATCCCGGTACCGGCAAATAGTTATGTATGCTGCAGGAGTTCATCTCCATTATAAAACAGTAGATACAGCTTTTTCATTTTCCAGGCTTTAGACCCAGGAGGAGCAGGCCTAGGGATTTCCCAGGCACCTTGCTACCCCTTCCACAGAGGAATGGGCTTTCATCAGGACAGCACTAAGAAGGTACGGCTATGACACCCACAGTTTTTGTGATCCTTAATTTAGAAAAACACTTTACTCCACCGGCAAAAATTCAATGTTTGTTGGAGATTAGCACTGCTGTGTGTGCTGTTGAAATCCTCCTAGGAAGCAGAGGATTCAGCAAAAGATGGCACTCGCTACTCATGGCATGGCCTTCTACTTGCTCTACCTTGAAATGACAGAATGACTAGGCCTTGGGTTTTGATGTTCATCATTTGAAATGAACAAGTTAAGTGAGATGCATTCAGTGTTCCCTTGGGAAAGTGAAATCAGGAGATAATGGTAGAATTAACTCAACTTTATTTATTGACCAGTAAGGAAACTGTTTATAAAGGTTCTTCTAATGCTTCCCTTCACAAATTTTCTGAAAAAAGAATTTACTGTAAATTAATCATATGTTCCTACAGCTTATTCTGCAACAAAGCCATTTCTAGAATCAATTCCGAACTTTTTAAATATTGATAATAAATAGTTATTCCAGTAGAAACATTTTGTTCAATCATACTCATTTTAGTCACTTACTGTTTCTATTCTATTAAGTGCAAGGCTGTGGCAATTTTATATCAGCCCATATGTTTGTATGTTTTTTCCTTCTGTTTCATTCTCTATAGTACTTTATGCTCTTTGAACTGAATCTTCTTATGCCTTTCTGCAACAGTTATAACTGAAAATTCTGAGTTTGGCCTTTGAAAAACTTAAACAGTAACTAAACAATAGAAAAAGCGAAGGGAAATAAAATCAGCTTAGCAATATGCTTTATAATATGTTAATTGGTGGCAATTGAAGATTACTCTGCCCCACTGGTTTTCTCAACCAGTTCCTGCCCATGTAATAAAAATGTTCTCCCCTTGTATGTTACAGGCAATAGAATTGCCCTCTATGGCCCCAGACTTGCAGACAGCTATGTCTTCCACTAACATTTTCATTAACTTCATTGAAACTACCTGAGTGAACTGACTTAATTGGGTATTCCAGTAACTGGGAAATTGAAACCTTTGTTATGCAGTTTCTGGATGATTTTTTATCTAAATTTTTCTTCTTTCCAAACCATCAGCCATTATTGGATCACGCAGCTACTTAACAAAATATTTTGTATTGTTTATTTTCCAGTATGTCTAATTTGATGTTGATAATGTTCATAATTTATCATATTGTTAAATATTTTTTTTTTGCTGATAGCTGCAGCCATTCTAGAAACACAAATTCTTTAAAAACTGAGTTTTTTTTTTAAAACAAAAAGGAAATACTTTATTGTCCTTATGGATACAGATAGAATGAAAACTACATGAAGATAGAGTACAATTAAAAGGGTTTTAAACTTGTTATTATAATTGTCTTGTGTTTTAGACCAGTCTTGTTATATTAAAAAGTTTGTCTCATGGTTTCTTGATATTTGAAGGCTGATGAGGGACCTCTACAGGCTTGAGGAGTGGGCCCATGCGAACCTCATGAAGTTCAACAAGGCTAAGTGCAAGGTCATGCACCTGGGTCAGCACAACCCCCAATATCAATACAGACAAGGGGATGAATGGATTGAGAGCAGCCCTGCAGGGAAGGACTTGGGGATACTGGTGGATGAAAAAATGTTCCTGAGCCAGCAACATAGGCTTGCAGCTCAGAAAGCAATCATATCCTAGGCTGCATCAAGTTAAGTGTGGCCAGCAGGTCAAGGGAGTTCATTCTTCCTCTCTACTCTGCTCTCATGAGGGACACCATCTGGAGTTCCAGCTGGAGAGTCCCTGGTACAAGAAAAACATGGACCTGTGAGACAGGGTCCAGAGGAGGGCCACAAAAATGTCCAGAGAGCTGAAGCATCTCTCCTGTGAAGAAAAGCTGAGTTGGGGTTGTTCAGCCTGAAGAAGAGAAGGCTCCAGGAAGACTTTACTGCTGTCTTTCAGTACATATTAAAAGACTTATAGGAAAGACTGAGAGAAACTTTTTACCAAGGCCTGTAGTGACAGGACAAGGTTTAATCATTTTAAACTGAAAGAGGATATATTTAGATTTGACATAAGGAAGAAATCTCTTATGGTGAGGGTGGCGAGACACTGGAACAGGTTGCTCAGTGAAGCTGTGGGTGCCCCATCAGTGGAAGTGTTCAAGGTCAGGTTGGATGGGGTTTTGAGCAACATCATGCAGTGGAAGATGTGCCTGTCCATGGTAGGGGGGTTGGACTAGATGATCTTTGAAGGTATCATATTGCAATAATTGAAATAATTGTATATCATTTATTATTCTCATTAGGTATTGTTCAGAGATTCCAGAAAGCTTGCTGTCTAAGAAGAAACACTACAAATAGTTGCAACAAAATAGTTCAATATCAATTTTTTAAACTATTTTTTGGAACAAAAATAGTGTACATAATTATTTAGTATTCTCAAACATATTTACATTTCTGCATAAGATAACCATTTTCCTTACTCTTCCATCTACTCTGGTTCCATTCTTTGGATGGACAGAGATTTACTCACAGAATTCTTAATTTATTTATTTGTTGTATAAAGTTGACTATAAATAATAAAAAATTCAAAACAAGTTGAAAAAATTTGGTATCAATGGGAACAGGGAGCTTAATCCCAGTGCCACCTTTGAAAGTCCTAGCAATACAAACCAGTGCTGTCAATTACTGTTGGTTGTTTTGAGAATACCATTCGGATTCCAGAATCATAACTTCATAAAATCCATCACTCGTCTACTTCATTGCCAGATCTCCAGTTTTCTAGTTTTCAAAAAACTTTTTTGTGCAATTCTTCATTGTCAATATAAAACCTAAAAATTAATGGACAGTAAATATGAAATATAATCAGAAAACTGTTAATACGGAATTGATACAAATACATTGAATAGAATGTTGAAAGAAATGGGTTGCTTTCTATAGTAGTTGTATCATTCCATTACACAGGAGATGTATTAAAACACAAGTCCACTCCTAACCTTCTGTTCTTTTCTTTTTAAAAGAAAATGCCAGAGTTTTCACTTATTTTATTGAAGTGATATTGAACCTATAATTAGGCCAAACAATGCAGGTCCAGCTGTCTTCAGGGATGCAAAGCTTAAATTTCGAATGTCTGGATAGGGGAAAAAGTAATTTTTATATCCACAGCCTTATGTTTCTTATAGTTTCTGCTACTCTCCTGGTTATGTTGGCTTGACTGATTTTCTTGACAGAACAGTCACCAATTTTTTAGAAATATTTCACAGTGTACATTTTGCCTCTGTTTGGATTTTACAACATAATTTAGAATTTCAATATTTTAAAAGATAATTAAAAGCGTTATTTTTAAACAACTAAAACCTTTACACTCCTTTGCTCCCTGTCCTTCACTATAATAACAATGATAGAGATCAAAAGGAAACAGCTGCCCTGTTTCTACAAAATAATACTGTGCTGCACCCTGAAAGCTTTTTTCCCACAGATTAAATGCACAAAGAATATAACTTCTGCATATTTGTGCTGTGTCTCCTTCCGTCTTCAGAAAGATTGTTACCAGTGGGCTAACTTACTGGGTGTCAATGAATTGGACAAGACCTTCCATAAGTGTTCACTTCCACAGCCTTTTATAAGGTTCCCACATCAATCATATTCAATGACATCTAATACCAGATAAGCAGCACCAGGCTCTTAACAGATACACGTTCTATGTGCATGTTGCACTGAATCATGTCAAGAAGTCTCTGACATCTCATTGCCACATACATCAGCGTTCCTGCTACTTTTCATTGACCTGTAGCTAAACAAAGTTTTCAAGAACTTAGTCCACACAGTAATTTTAGGAATTGCTATACACTTTCTTCAAGACAATGCTCTTCAGTCAGAGCATAACGTAGCTCCGCATCAGTGTCTAGGTTCAATATGCAGACAGATTCTACTGATTTTGTATTAATGGTGGGGAGGTACTGAGAGGAAATCACAGAAATTCTTTGCAGATTTAAAGAAATCTATCATTTAAGTTCAAACAAGGACAAGAGAATCATGTAGCGTAAAAGCCATTTTTGACCAACTGAACTGGGCCTTTCTGTACAGAGATATGCTCTGTCACAGTGTTCCTTTAATTTTGAAATACTCCTAATCAGTACATTACTGGTCTGTAGGTACCTGCCTTTGAAATACAGGTAGATCCATTTCAATGTCCAATAATGTATATTAAGAAAGGAGATTAACTCTACAATTTTTATTGTATATCTATTAAATTGGAAACCCATTGTGTTTTGGACTGTTTGAATTAAAATGGACAAACAATGAGAAAATGTTCACTAGGGAATGATCAGCTGGGGTTGAGGGTTAGAGTTAATTTAAAATATCTTTTCTATATTTAGATACTTTCTTTAATACTTGAGGATACTATAAGCTTGAAATAATAGTTCTTTCTTAATTTAGCTTAAGCTACATTATGCAGACAAGACACTGAAAGTTAAAAGCACACCTTTTCATTTGTCTGCAGTGTGGGCATACCCCCTTGGGCAGGTTAAAATAGCCCAAAAGAAGATGAAGTACTCCCTGTCTGTCAGAGAAGGCTGTAAACTCTTAAAGTAAGAAGTGTTATTTTGAGAGGACATATGAAAAACAAACAAGTGGGGAAGTCCTTATAGCCTTTGTTTTAAACCAAGAAACTGCATTTATTTGTATTCTTATTTTTATGGATATCTTCAGTTCGAAGAATTATTAGGATCTTGAAATAAATGCTCTGAAACATATTCTAGAATAACACTCTTTCTGGAGTCCTGGGGTGTCGAAATAGCCCAACACCACTCATATAGCCTTTTATACTATTTCAGTTATTAATAGAAAAATAATATTATTCTTTTCTCATTTACAAGATTTGACAGCTTTGACTTAGTTTGCGAAATCTGCCACAAATGAAGAATCCTGTTCCCAAATAAACCCCTACTTTTCAGTGTGTGCCATTTGACCAAGATGCCTGTAAAGTGGTGTTACAATGTCTAGGCAAGTTCTTTCTGTGATACCCAGTCCTGTGATATGTTCTAGCTTCTTCCCAAGCTTATCTGAGCTTACTGTCAGTTAATTTACACTGGCCTTTTGATAATATTCCCTAATAGAGTCTTGATTCTCTTGGTATAAAAATACTTTCTCGTAATTATTTTCTATTTGAAAAATAAAATTAAAAAAATCTTGCAGTGTTATTATTTATTTTCATTATAATACTTTGTATTTTTTTAAACATGAAAAATTTCCCTTGGTTTTGTGTATGTAGGGGAAGATTGCATGCATTTTATTTTCAAAGTCTTAATTCAACATTTAGTGAACAAATCTCAGATTCCAGGGGGTTCAAATCCCTATATGGCTTAACATCAGGTAGTATTACAGAGTCAAGTACTCTATTTATATTCTTTTGTTCTCTTCAGCTTTTCTTGTTGACACTTAGCATCTTGGCATTATTGTGTTGTGCTTATCTGACTAGTTTTCATAAAACTGGCAGATCAAGTTTGTTGCTTTCTACAACTCATGATGAATTACTTGACAAAGAGTATCAGCTTCCATTGTTTTCTTGTATGATTGTGTACTTTCTGAAACAAAATCAACTACATCACATGTTGGAACGTTAAGCTTCTTTCAAATTTTCATAGAGATTATATAAAATCATAATATTTTTGAAGGTTGGAGGGACAAAGATAATACCTTGATGTCTTCTGTAATAGAGGCTGTAGCCTGTTTTATGTAATATTGCTTTTTATCACGACATCTGTAACTGATGAATATTCATTATTTAGTTTTATTATGGAATTTTAAAAGACTAATCATCTTTTAACATAAGTAAAAAAGGCTGACAAACAGAAAAAAATCAGTAAAGGTTCCAAATAGAATGTAATTTCATTTGTTTGAGAAGAGTTATTCTGTAATATTTTAAAACTGTAAAATTTCTGTCTGGGTAGAAATTAGAACATGTATAGTTTGGTTTTCCTTGCTTAACTGTTGACATTTTAACAGGATGGAATTTACTGAAACTGCTTGCTTATCACATTAGTTTCTAATGTGATCACAGTATTTCTTTTGAAAAACTAACACTCTGGAAAACCACTGACATTTGGTCTGTCTGAGTGAAGTAAGACATTTCTGAGCTCATATCAAAATAAACTGTAAACTGACAGTGGCTTCATCTGATATTTTTTCAAGGGTTTAGGTATCATAACATGTATTTAGTTACTGATAGGATTATTCCTGCCAATGTACAAGGAACATTGTTGAGTCCAATGAACTCTTAATGAACATTTGTTATCATCTGCATACCAAAGGATGCTTCTTTTCTTGTGCATGCATCCCATCTCATACATTTTCTAAGAAATAACCCTGACAATTTTAAGAGGGTAACTTCTGTAGTCTGAAAAACTTCACTTGTGAATTTCTGTTTGCTGTTCTCCAGTGACTTTGGCATGTCAGGGACATATTCTGTTTATGAATAAATTAGTGGGAAAAAAACCCCTCTAGACCTTCTGTTTGAAGAATAACTTTTAGCTTGCTGAACCTGGCCAACAGCCTAAAACTCTTAAAATTTTTGTTATAATGATCCTGTTTTCTTTTTTCTTTGACTTAAAACAGTCAGTGATCTGTGTGATCCTTAAGGAATTTATCAGCTTCACCCCAGTGTGGAGGAGTATTTCATGCTTCTCAAATTCGGCTCAGCCCTCATGTCTTGGCTGCAAAGTTGTGGAGGGTTGACCCTAGCCAGCAGCTAAGCCCTCACACAGCTGCCCACACACCTCTCCCCCAGAGGGATGGGGGAGGGAATCAGAAGAGCAAAGGAGAGAAAAATATTTTTGGTTGAGATAATGACAGTTTAATACAGAAAGTGAAAGCAAAGCAAAATAAAGAATGTATTCACTAGTTGCCATCAGCAGGCAGATGTTTAGCCATTTCCAGGGAGACATGGCTTTATCACACATGACAGTTACCAGGGAAAACAAGGGCCATAACTCCAAACATCATCCTCTTCCTTGTTCTTTCACCAGCTTTTATTACTGAGCATGATATTGCATGGTATGAAATATCCCATTAGTCAATTAGGGTCAGCTGTCCCGGCAGTGTCCCCTTCCAATCTCTTGCCCAGCTCCAGCCTACTCGGCGGGCAGAGTGGGAAAAAGGATGGAAAAAAGATAACTTCAATGGGTTTTCTTGAGGCAGGCAGTGTGAGAAGCAGAAAAGGCCTTGATATTGTGCAAATATTACTCAGCAATAGCCAAAACACTGGTGTGTTAACAGCATTAAGGTCACAGATCCAAACCACATCACCAGGCTTCTTCTATGAAGAAAATTAACTCCATCCCAGCTAGATCCAGGACAAAAGTAAAATACTTTCTTGATTTTTTCTGGGCCTGATTATCAAAAGTTTTAATTCTTGTCGTTTCATCTCCAGTAGGAAAAGAAGAAGGTAGCTACAACTGACAGATGACAGTTTTCAGGCTGTTAACGGCTTTTAACTTCATCAGCCTAAGATGATTCTGGATGTCAGGTCTCACACTTCACAGGCAAGTGCTTCAAGTACTAGGCAAATGGTGGCCTTCCCAGTCCTTGCAGAGCATTTCAGAAGCAGATCAGCACCTTCACATTTTTGGACTTTGTTCTTGTTTTTCTCTCTCCTTACATCTGGACTACACATCTGAGATGTGTGTTGTTCTGACAAGCTGAAGCATTTAGAAAACTGACTTGGTTTTATGTGTTTTTTAGATTGTGGATTCACAAATAGACTTGGGTATTGCCAGACTGACAGTACAAGTTTTTAGCATGATTTCTCAGTGATGAGGTATTTGATCAAGACCTGATTTCTGTGTTTCCTCTGTCTTTCCAGGCTCAGAAGCCTTGACTTTTTAAGCCATGAACTGTGCTGTGGTTGGTGGGAGGCTTATGTCCCTTCCCTTGAACCAATGTGAAGTTGCACAGCAGGAGAAATATCGCAGGACATTGTACGTCAGGCAAGGCAGAGAAAAGAATGAACCATTAGGCAGTGAAAATTAGCCTATGTTGAAGTGGACAAACGATTATTTCAAGCTACAGGAACTAGATTATGTAAAAATTATATTCATGAGCTCTTCTAGCATTTTCAACTTTGCTTCCCTCTGTGTAAAAAAAAAAAAACCACCAAAAAACCAAACAAAAAAAACCCCAAAAAACATTGTAAGCCCAAACTTGCCAATACCACTGTAAAATTAAAGCATGAACTAGGAAGCTTTTGAATTAATAAGTCATATTTGCATCAAAATCAGTTTAATTTTGCTAGGAAGAGCAACCTCATATGCTGGGATTGGAAGAGGATATTTTTTCTGCAATTGCAAATTTTTCTTTAAATAATTAGTCCTAAAATGCATTTTTAAATTAAAGTTCCTAGAGTTCCACTGATTTCAGTGGATTTTTCATAGATTTAAGGGTATTGTCAGGTTGATCAGTTACTCTACAGGTCTAAAAGCCCTTTCTCAGATTGCCATTTTAAATGTATTTTATTATTAAGTAGAAAGGCACAAAAAGGCTGTGAGAGAAAAGCCTTCCTGTTTTGGAGCTTCATTAGCACCAATAAATCCTGTTGCATGTAAATGATCTGAAAAACTCAGAGCAATTAGTTTTTCCTTTTAAGTTGAGTGGTTTAGTGCAGATTGGTAGCTAATCAAGCTGGGAAATTGAAATAGTGTGTAAAAAAATTGTTTATGAGTAATATTGTAAACAAGCATTGCAGATAGTTCTGTACCTGCTTTAGTGCTATAATAAAATAAGCGGTGAAATCAGCTTTGCATCCATTTAGGTGTAATTGTACAAATTGCTAGCTAATCAGAGTGAGAAAATGAGCCAGGGCTTGGGAGAACAATGCTGCGTGCTATTAACTTGGTGTTTAACTGTGTATTTAAAGCATTTGGAGATGAAGACTTTTTAAAAAGTAAACATAGGTTTAGTTTTTTATAGAAAGCGTGCCTGATTCTGAATTGGTTTCATTAGTGTAATCCAGAAGAAATTCCACTGACATTTGTGAAGTGAATTCAAACACAAAATGATGTAAGCAGTATGAGAATCAGCACCATTTATTGTTTTCTGCTGTGTTAAGCCATAGGCATTTCATTAAAAATGCAAAACTGGTCAAATGCATAAAATTCCCACAAATAAACAGCTCAGTTTATCAAGCCAGCTGCAATCAGCAGTTCAATGGATTTTGACATGCTCAACACAGCAGGGACTTAACTGGAGCCATGTAAGCCTGGCTCAAAGGCTTGTGAACTTTTCAAGAAGTTCAAAAAAGCTTGAAAATTCATGATGTAGGGAAGGATTGACTTGATGTTTATTTCCTGTACATTCTGTTACATTTAAATTTTTACTTGCTTTAGTGCTGTGCATTAATGTGTGAACTATCCAGCCGTGTGGATGCAACCTGATGTTTTTGAGTTTTAAGAGGCATGACACAAAGTAAAGCTTACCCATATTGATCTGGCAAAAACATTTAGGTACTGCTGTAATTTACCTGTCCCACAGCAGTATTTTTAAAAGGCTCTGCTATTCTACTAAAACCATCTCTGCATGTTATATCTATAATATTCACAGAAATAACATAACAAATGTGAAAAAAAGAAAAATTATCATCCTGTAACCATGTATTCATAGTGCTGGAAGGAACTTCAGTAGATCACCTATTCCTTTTAATACCCCAGACAGCAGCAACTTTCCCTCAGTTATTTCTAACAGATGTTAGTTCAGCTCACAAGCAAAAAAAAAAGTGATGAGATGCCACAGTTTCACAAGAAACTTCACTAATATTACCGTGACACATTTTAATGCTAAATGTAACTTTATACTTTTTTGAGATTGAAACCCATTATTATTTATTCTATTCCCTGTGGTCATAAATAGAGTATTCCTTTCTTTCCAAAAGCAACCTTTTATGTTTTTGAAGGCTATCTCAATCCACTCCAAGCTTCCTCAGGCTAACAATTCTGGTGTGTTCCAGCAATTTCAATGTTTTCTCATAGGTCGTGTTTTCTAGACCTCTGATCATTCTTACTGCTCTCTCCTTTACACTCTGTGCCAGTGTTTCTGCCTTGAGGCCTACCAATAGCAAGTAGAGGGAAAAAATTACTACATGCATCTTACAGGCGATGATGCTTTTTATATATATCATGATAATGTCTGAGTTGGTTGGTTTTTTTTGTTGTTGTTTGTTTTGGTTAGGTTTTTTTTTTTGCAACATTTTGACTGATGGTCTGATTATGATCTACTAAACCCCTACATCCTTTTATACAGAACTATTGCCTAACATGATGTCTTTGAAACAAGTTTATGCAGATGATGAATCACTTGGCAGTTGCTTGTGTTGAATTTTATCCAATTGTTTCTTCAAATTCTCAAAATGATTGTGAATTTTCTTTCAATACAGCAGCATATTGGCTACCCTTGTTGGCTTAAGCTTTTTGGAACAGTTAGTAAGAATACCCTGTACTTACTTATCCAGGTCACCGGTGAAAATATTGAATCATGCCTCATTTAAGATGAGCAATTAAACTTGAGAGAGAAACAGACAACTACATTGAAGCACATAGATTTCATTAGTAATAAGGTAGATACACATACACTCATATGGACACACATGTGAATAAATATGTATAAATATATATGTGTATTTTAAGTTTTGCTCGGGTTTTATGTTACAAAAATTTTAATATTCAATACAAGGATAATTAAGAAAGAACACAAGTAAAAGTTGAGTTGTTCCCAAGTTTCTTTCCTATCTATTGGGATATTTAATTAAGATTTAATATGTTTGACCTTAGGTTAGACACTTATTTTTTCATTATGATATCTCTTCACCATCTCCACTTATATTTTGTTACTGCCTTAGACTAAATTACTTCAGCATCCATTTCAATCTAAGAAACTTGCAGGGAAAACAGTAACAAGGACTGTATAATATTGTGGCATCTACAGTGTTTTAATGGCCAGAAAGTTGTTAATAGGAAATAGATAATGATTGGCAATGGAAAAAATAGATCAGTAATTCTACAGCCTTTGGGTAAGTCAGGAGAACAAAGGAGAAAAGGAAGAGAAGGCAGCTGCCAGTAACCAGACACTAATTCTTTAATTATGTTGTGGGCACCATCAGAAAGCCAGACTACAGACACATACATCTGATCAGCTTTGCTTTGTAGCAGTCCATCTATCTGTATGCCATTCTATCACTTTTTCACAAGAAGTCATTCTTCAAGCCAGAACTGAGCCCCTATAATACTTTCTTTGATTATTCAGTAGCATTGCTAACACCACAGTATACTGGAGCACCTAAGGTTTTATTGCATTGTTTATTTGCTCTTTCTGTATGTAGAGAATGATATTTTTATTAAGAAATCAAAGGTTATATTGCACAACCCAAGAAGAAATTAGTTTGCACAAATACAATACAGACATTTCTCTCTTCTAACTGAACAGCAAGTTAGCAGAAACAAAATTTGGTCAGTGAATTCCTGTGAATGACTTAAAACAAGAGAGAAAAAAGAAATTGGGTTGTATGGTTAAAGACTGGATTACATTATTCACTACTGAAATACTTAGCATAATATGTCTGTGATATTTTAAGCAGATGACTGTAATTTACAGATCTCCCACAGGACTCGTTTTTAGGACTTTATATTTCCCTGCCTTTAGTAGAGAAATTGTCTTTGTATGGTGACTGAAATAAAGTTTAAACCAAATTAAACCAGGGTCTTTGGGGCGAATATTGGAACAGCTGGGAAAGAGCAAGATGCAGGGGTAAGGAAATAAATAAAAATATTTTAAGATATAAGAATTAGAAGCAGAACTTCTGTGGAATCAGACACTACAAGCAGATGGATTTTTAGGTGAAGATTACTCCCTTCAAACTACGACAGTTCAAAGTGATGAAAATCCAAATATTCATACCATGAGTAAAAACTATAAAAATGGGGCTATAAAGCAGGAATCTGTTCTAGAAGTAGAATGATTTAATGTGGAATCACCACAATAGTAATATACAGAAAAACATAAGGAAACAATCCTTGCAGGAGGACATAAAATTTGTTGGTTTTAATATACACAGAAAACAGGAGACTGATTCAAACATAAGATTTCATCTCCTGCCACATACCCGTACTAATAGATTTTTGGAAAATATTTTGAGCATCAGAAAGCAACCCCAGAAAGCAAAACATATTCCACCGTACTTTTCAGCAGTTTCAGACAGAGCTCTTACTTCAGTGTGAAAATAAGAGCATAATCTGTAGTAAATACAGGTAAAAGTGAGCTTGAAAGGCCCTCTTATCCATTTGCTTCCTGATCCTATATTAAGATATATTTACGATCATCAAGTCCAACTGTTAACCCAAGGCTGCCAAGTCCACCACTACACCATGTCACCAAGCACTGCATTTCTGTATTTTTTTAAACAACTCCAGGGATGGTGATTCCATCACATCCCTGAGCAGCTTGTTCCAATGCTTGACCACACTTTCGGTGAAGAACTTTTTCCTATTATCCAATCTAAATGTCCCTTGATCCAACTTGAGGCCATTTCTTCTTGTCCTATTGCTTTTAACTTGGGAGAAGAGATCAACACCTGCCTCACTAAAACGTCCTTTCAGGTAGTTGTAGAGAGCAATAAGGTCTCCCCTGAGCCTCCTATTCTCCAATCTAAACAAGCACAGTTCCCTCAGCCACCCCTCATAAGACTCGTTCTCCAGACCCTTCACCAGCTTTGTTGCCTTTCTCTGGACACACTCCAGCACCTCAATGTCCTTCTTGAAGTGAGGGGCCCAAACCCGAACAGAGAATTCAAGGTGCGGCCTCACCAATGCTGAGTAGAGGGAGACAATCACTTCCCTAGTCCCTCTGGCCACACTATATTCAGATACAAGCCAGGATGCTATTGGCCTTTTTGGCCACCTGGGCACACTGGTTGCTCATGTTTGGATGGTCCTCAACCAGCATCTCCATGTCTTTTTTCTCCTGGCAGCTTTGCAGGCACTTTTTCCCAAGCCTGTAGTGTTGCATGGGGTTGTTGTGACCCGGATGCAAGACCCAGCATTTCTCCTTCTTGAATCTCATACAATTGGCCTCGGCCCATTGACTCAGTCTGTCCTGATGAGTCTGTAGAGCCTTCCTACCCTCAAGCAGATCAACACTCCCACTCAACTTGGTGTCACCTGCAAGCTTACTGAGGGTGCACTCCATCCCCTCATCCAGATCATTGATACAGATACTGAACAGACCCCAGTACTGAGCCCTGGGGAACACCACTTGTGACTGTCCACCACCTGCATGTAACTCCATTCACCAATACCCTCTGGACTTGGCCATCCAGCCAGATTTTAAGCCAGCATAGACTACACACATCCAAGACATGAGCAACCAGTTTCTCCAGGAGAATGTTGTGGGAAACGATGCCAAAGGCTTTACTAAGGTCCAGGTAGACACCATCCACAACCTTTCCCTCATCCACTAGGTGGGTCATCTTGTAGAATGACATCAGGTTTGTCAAACAGGACCTGCCCTTCACAAAGACCAGTACTGGTTGGGCCCAGTCCCACGTTGTGCTGCACTTGCCATGTGATGGCACTCAGGATGATCTGCTCCATAACCTTCCCTGGGACCGAGATCAGGCTGACAAGCCTGCAGTTCCCTGGATCCTCCTTCCCACTCTTCTTGTAGATGGGTATCATATTGGCTAACCTCCAGGCTTCTGGGACCTCCCCAGGTAGCTGGGACTGTTGATAGATGCTGAAGAGTGATTTAGCAAGCTCTTCTGCCAGATCCCTCAGTACCTTTGGGTCGATCCCATCCAGCCCCATAGACTTGTGTGTGTCTAAGTGGAGCAGCAGGTCCATAACCATTTTCTCCCCGACTATGGGGACTTCTTTCTGCTCCTTATCCCTGTCTTACAGCTCAGGGGGCTAAGTACCCTGAGGGAAGTTGGTCTTACTGTTCAAGACTAAGGCAACAATCTTTCTGTACCTCGTCCTTTTCCTCATCCTATGTGACAATGGTTCCTGCTGCATTCAGTAAAGGATGGAGATTCTCTTTGGCTCTTCTTTTGTTTCTAATGTATTTGTGAAAACATTTTTTTTTTTTTATCTTTTATGTCAGTGGACAACCTGAGTTCTAGCTGGGATTTAGCCTCTCTAATCATCATCCTGCAGAATCTTGCAACACTCTTACAGTCCTTCAGAGTTGCTGCCCCTTCTTCCAAAGGTAGTAAACTCTTTTTCCCCCTGAGTTCCAGCTGAAGCTCTCTGTTCAGCCAGGCTGGACTTCTTCACTGCTGGCTCATATTTTGACACATGTGGACAGCCTGCTCCTGCACCTTGAATACTTCCTTCTTGAAGAATGTCCACCCTTCCTGGACCCCCTTGGCCCTTCAGGGCTGCCTCCCAAAGGACACTGTCAACTAGGTTCTTAAACAGGCTTAAGACAACCCACCAGAAGTCCAAGGCAGCAGTTCTGCTGACTATCCTCCTTACTTCTCCAGAATCAAATACTCTATCATCTCATGATCAGTGTGCCCAAGACATCCTCCAAATACAATATCACCCACCAGTCCCTCCCTGTTTGCAAACAGCAGGTACAGCAGTTCATCTCCGCTGGCTGGACTATTGACCAGCTGTGTCAGGAAGTTGTCTTCCATACACTCCCGGAATCTACTAGATGGTTTCTTCTCTGCTATGTTGTATTTGCAGTAGACATACGGTAAGTTTGAGTCCCCCATGACAACAAGGGCTATCAGCTGTGAGATTTCTCCCAGTTGCTTGTAGAATATTTTTGTCTGCCTCTTCAACCTGGTTGGGTGGTTTATAATAGACTTCCACCAGGATATTAGCCTTGTTGACCCTCCCCCTGATCCTTACCCAAAAACATCAAACCTTGTTGTTACCATCATTAAACTCTAGGCAGTTGAAACACTCCCTATTGTACAGTGCTACTTCGAGGAACATGGAGTAGAAAGTCAGTGCTCAAAATTCATACGAAAGATTCCTGAAGTATCAGAAATTATTTTGAAGTATTTTCTGACTTGATATGCTGCCATACCATCTCAAGAAAGCAAACTTAAACAGAAATTGCATTATGAAAACCTGGAGGGATATGAAGCACTAAAGTACGAGAGATCTGTGTTTCAATAAACTTAAACAGCATAGCTTAGATATAAATGTACTTTAATGCTGAAGAGACCTCAATATGTTGAAGTTTTATAGACAAAAAGTTGAATAGATTGGAGGTTCTGAACTCTGAATTTGAGGATAAATTATTTGTAGGTTCCCTTCTCTCAAGTCAAATTAACACAGTATTTAAAACTTGGAGAGGTAGGAAAGGACATTATTTATTTACTGTCCTCTCATTTGGATTAGAAGGCTCTTCAATAGTGTTTCATTGATTAATGGATATTCTTTGAAGAGATATGAAGGGTATACAGCTGCGTATTTTAGTGATTTCTCTGTATCTAGCACCACTTGAAAGAAGCATCTAGAACATCTGGAAGAGTTGCTCCAAGAGATCAGAGACTGTTTTAAATTTTGACTGATGTACAGAGGAATAAAAAGAAATTAAATCTGTTTTTTATTCTAAAAGAAAGGATGCTAATATCTACAAGTCCAAGCTAGGTTAAACAGTTCACTGCAAAAAGCTATGAGTAAATAGGAATGTGTGGAAAATTTATTCTTAACTTTTCTACATTTAATGTGTTTATCAGTCAAACTGAAGGTGATCTGGAGAAATGAGTAAGCTAGACCTGGCAGGCAATGAAGATAACCATCTGTGGTTGCAGGGTTTCAAAGCCCAGATTTTTTGGCTGTGTGCATAGCCCAACTCAAACATTTCAGAAATCAGCATGGGAACAGTTTTTCTAAAAGGAAAGATGCAACAGATGTAGATGCAAAATTGTTACTGCAGGGACAAGCCACAGCAGAAAAAACACTTATGGATGTGAAAGGCTAATGTAGAGTTCTAGGTCAGGTTTGTATCTAGACCATTTGATTTTGTTTGAAGACTGCAGAGTATAAGAAATTATTTTTTTATGAAAACTGGGAACATGGCATTCGGCATTTAAGGTAATCCAGAAAACCAGTGTAATGATAGAGTCCTGTGGTTAGCTCTAAAGGACAGCAACAAATTAACTAGCAATAAATTGTTGCATAGGTTGGAGAGAAGAACAGATGTCCTAAACTGTTGGTTTTGATTAGAAAGTAGAAGTGAACTCAGTGTATTCCTGGAGAGTGAGATGCTGCACTGGAGACAGGTAGGATTCCTAAAGGAGGCACACAGAAAACATGCTTCAGAGAAGGCAGAAGGAAAAAGGAGATTTGACAGATGCGTAAGTGCAGTCTTCTTCTTAACAGGCTTGGGGTTTTCTGGATATGTGAGTCTAAAAGAGGGGGGAGAGCCAGATGGTAGTGAACTAGGACCAATCTACTCCTTTCTGAAGAGCATTTATTAGTCTCTTCTGGTTTCATGTCTCTACTTCTTTTACAACTAGTAATGGCTAGATCATCCCAGGCCACTGGACATGCCAGGCAGTTTGTGACCTGTCAGAGAGTCTAGATACTCTCTGCCTAAGCTCTAAATACTTGCTAGCAATCAGACTCATATTTTCACAATGACAAAGTGCAAGAGCAATAAAATATGACTAACAGAGCCAATGAAAAAAAAGTAATCTTCTCGTTTAGTGCCCATTAGCACCTGGTCTTACCCCATCTATTGTAAAGTATAATTGAATTGTTTAATTTGCAACTGGATTGTTCTAGCATGTTCCCCTCCCCCCCCCCCCCTCTGATTATTGAGTGATACTTAAATCCCATAAGAGTAATTTAAACTGAAAGTCTGCCTCTGCATAAAACTGAACCCAGTTGCTTTATAATGAGTAAATAAACAACGTAGTACTTTAATCATTGTTGTTTCACACCTGAAAACTGCTATGTAAACTATATAAACACCTCTATGCTCTGTTACATATGTTACTTTCAATTTCTACAGTAAGTGTTTAATTAGATTGGCATCTGAGAAGTGAACTGAAATCCATTTACTTTCATCTGGCATGAACTAAATATTGGCACTAGATCTCTGTGAATACTAAAAAGATTGCCTGATTAAGAAGAGCTATAACAAAACCAGAAGAAAAGGATTCTTATACAATCCTGATTACAAAGGAAATAAGTTTAAATCCAGTAAAATACATGAGTGGCAGGATTATCTTTGCTGAACTTTATCTTTCTTCCTCTTAACCTTCTAACATCTCTCCTGGACTGCCATTCTAAATCAAGATAATTTTTACATCCATGAGATTAAACAAAATCAGACTAATTTTTTTTCCCAAGGTGTGTTATTTAATGGACACTACAGATAAATTAGTGAATAAGAAATGCTTGTTAGCACTCATTAGGAGGCAATAATGATGGACTATACTTTCATTGATCAGCAAAGGAAAATATGCAGTACACCACTCTTTGATTAATGGGAAGGCTGCTTGCAGCATATTCCTTCTGCAGTTGTTCTTGCCTTTACTGGAATCAAGTATCCTGTTTAATGATATCTCATAAAATGAGTACCCTCTACTTCTGTATTTAGTACTGTAATGTCAACCCCCCAGCTTTGCCAGGTGAAATGATGAAATAAGGTAGCTGAGTTCCTGGTATGGCGGATGGATACAATTAGGTACTTCTAAGGCATTAATTGTCCCTCTTGATATGTGAACTCCTCAGGGGAGCCAAGACCGCTAAGAGCAGGGGGTGATGAACTTCAGAGATACTGAACTCCAGAGCCTGAACCCTAGACTTAAAGAGCCTTAGGAGATAACTTCTGTCTATTGGGAAGCCAGCATGGGGGAGGTCTTCTCCTGAAGACAAATCCTTAACTAGATGAACCCCTCTGTCCTCTGTGTAAACCAAGAAAAATTAAATATTATGTTTGATAATTCAGTGGTGAGGCAATACACAGGATGTAGATGAGTAGGGAATAGAATACCTTGTGTGTAAAAATGCTGTCAAACTTAGGTATGAAAGCCAGGCCATTGTCTTCTGGGAAAGCAGAAATCAGATGAGAGAGTTAGCAAATAAGCCTCAATGGCCTGGGCTCCTCTACATACTTTGTGCCTGGGTGATCTGATGAGGGAATTTAAATTAACCTATATAGGGAATTTCTGTTGCCTTCAGGGTTACATAGCTGCAATACTGTGGGGTTTCTAGTACTTTGTAATTAGGTAAATTTAAATGCCTATTTTTAGAACCCTAAATAGATGTTTTGGATTTTGTTCTCAGCAGCTGCACACTGTTAAACCATTCCACAGAGTTTTAAATACATGAGGCTCAGAAAATGCTTGGATACAACCAGTGAATACTTGAAATTTAAGTGATATAACTGCCATGCAGCATAAGTAGCTCAAAACCCAAGAATAGCAGCTCATTACTCTCTTCTTCAATAGCTATTGACAATTTCAGTCACAAAAGGTTATGTATAGTATGGACTTTTGGTATGTGTCCAGATTTAGGCCGGGATAGAGGTAATTTGATACTTTCATATTTGATACCAGATACTTCCTAGTAGCTGGTGCCGTGCTGCATTTTGGATTTAATATGAGAGCAATGTTGATAACACACTGATGTTTCAGTTGTTGCTAAGTTGTGCCTAACCTAAGTCAAGGACTTCAGTTTCCCATGCTCTGCCAGTGAGCAGGTGCACAAGAAACCAGGAAGAAGGAGAGCCAGGACAGCTGACTCGAACTAACCAAAGGGATATTCCGTACCATAGAATGTCATGTTCAGTATATAAATTGGGAGAAATTGGCTAGGAGGTGCCGACACCTACTTGGGGACTGGCTGGCCATCAGGTGGTGAGCAATTGTATGGTGCATCACTTTTTTTTCTTGGGTTTTATTCTTCTCTCTTTTTCTTTTCATTACAATTATCATTATGATGATGATATTTTATTTTCTTTCAGTTGTTAAATTGTTCTTATCTCAACCCATGAGTTTTACCTTTTTCCAATTCTTCTCCCCACCCCACTGGGTTGGGAGTATGGGGTGGGGGTGGAGCAAGTGGCTGCATGGTACTTATTTGCCAGCTGGGGTTAAACCATGACAGTATCACACTGTAACATGGCAGAGGAGTCAGGAATCTACCTTGAAGCCAACTGAAGGGGGCAAGGATGACTGTGGTAGCTTCTCTGCCTAACAGGGAGTAAGAGCAGAGGCAGAAGGCAGTTGTAGATGCTATTAGCCAACAACACCAAGCTGTGTGATACGGTCCACATGCTGGAGTGAAGGGAAACCATCCAGAGGGACCTTGACAGTCTTGAGAGGTGGGCCCATGTAAACCTCATGAAGTTCAACAGGGCCAAGTGCAAGGCCCTGCACATGCGTCAGGGTATGCCCAAGCACAAATACAGGCTGGGTGGAGAATGGATAGGGAGCAGCCCTGGGGAGAAGGGCTTGGGGGTGTTGGTGGATGAGAAGCTCAATATGACCCAGCAATGTGTACTTGCTGCTCAGAAAGCCAACAATATCCTGGGCTGCAGTAAAAGAAACATGACCAGGAGGTCAAGGGAAGTGATTCTGCCCCTCTGCTCTCGTGAGACCCCACCTGGAGTACTGCGACCAGCTCTGGGGCCCCCAGCATAATAAAGACAGAGACCTATTTGAGTGAGTCTAGAGGAGAGCCACAAAAATGGTCAGAGGGCTGGAACACCTGCCCTGTGAAGACAGTCCGAAAGACTTGGAGTTGTTCAGCCTGCAGAAGAGGAGGCTCTGGGGACACCTTATTGTGGCCTTCCAGTACCTCAGGGAGGCCTGCAAGAAAGCTGGAGAGGGACTTTTTACAAGGCCATGTAGTGATAGGACAAGACAGAATGGCTTTACACTGAAAGAGGGTAGATTTAGATTAGACATAAGGAAGACATTCTTCATTATGAGAGTGGTGAGGCACTGAAACATGTTACGCAGAGAAGTTGTGGATAACTTATCTGTGGAAGCATTGAAAGCCAGGTTGGATGGAGCTTTGAGCAACCTGGTTTAGTGGAAGGTATCCTTGCCCCTGGTAGGGGGCTTGGAACCAGATGATCTTTAAGGTCCCTTCCAGCCTAACCCATTCTATGTTTCTATGATAAAAAAGGTGTAGCAGGACCTAGAGAAGAATGTTGGGTTTTGGACTGAGACTTGATTTTTGCAGGATTTTCTGGAGACATATAAAATTAGATTGACTTTATTTCTGAAGCTGACCTAGTCAACACTGAGAATATGCCATCAATATGTGCAAGGGATCCCCTGCTGATAAACACAGCCTGAGAATCTGCTCCTTTTCCTAAGGGAGCTTATCTAGCTATAAACTTAAGAAAACTGCCTGGCCTTAGGTAATATTTAGTCCCCGATGCTACAGTCATACTAGTTAATAAAACAGCTGTAGCTAAACAGAGGCATATTGTACCTATAAATGTAGAAGCACACAAAGCAGACTTTAATAGTAGCTTGTTCTGAACCTGAACAGGAACTCACTAATATAGCACAATTGTGCAAACATTTTTTTACTCAGTAGTCCAGTAAAAATCATACTGTCATTGCTAGCAATGGGCCTTATTCTTATTGTGCCTCATGTAAACAGTGTGAAGTTCAGTCCTGGACTGTTAGGCTTGTTATCAACTTTTTATGATAAATTGTGAAGTGAACTCAGCTTGGCACCAGGTGCCTTTTGTTATGCACAGTTTAAGTGTGGGTTAATAGCAAAGACCTTGAAAATACGAACACTGGTTGAGAACAGCTTCCCCAGAGCTATTACCATCACACTGATGGGAAGTTACTGTTTATTGAAAAAATGCAACCTAGAGAACTGGGAAAAGGGCTTCTTTTGCTTTAGGAAAAGCAGCCGCAGATAAGCAAGAAAAGAAACAGATGAGCAGCAGGATAAGGCACTTGCCACAGACTGGAAAAGTAACATTCGCCCCAGGGTCAGGTAGCATGTAGCCTGGGGTAGAGGTAAGGGCTAGGAATTGACTAGCCTTATAAAAGATCCCAAATTGGATGGGTGGAGAGAAGACAACCATTTTAGATACATCTTAGCTTCACTGTGGAGACTAACATCATCCAGGACTGTAGCCATCAGTGCTAATTAGGTGGCATCAGCTACTTGGTAGTGTATTTTGGCAGCTAGTATCAGCTGTGATTGTTAAGGGCCGATGTCTTTGAATACATAGTGATAATGGTAATGACTGATAGTAAGAACTAGCCATTAGCAGGAAGGGTGTTATTAATGAGTGTTAATCCAAGAAAGTTTTAAACTGGCCTAATTTATCACTCTTCTAAAAACCACCCATCTCTTTTTCTTTAATTGATACATCTGTGTATGTTCAGCTGTTAAGTGGTCTCTGGTACTGTTTTGTTATATTAATTCCCATTTTTTCTACAGAATGCCCATGCCTAGCCTAGCAATACTGTTTGTGAAGGGTTGTTCTCAACAGTCAGCTTGGATTTACCTTCTTTGTGGGGAGAAACCACAGAGATCACTGTGAGGAGAGGTGAAGCATTTGGTCTTAAGATCACAAGCCACTTCCGGGCTGGAAAAAATCAGAACAGAAAAGAACTTCTCAATTCACATGTAATAGAAGACTTCCTCATTTTAACAAAGGGAATTCAATTGCGTGTTCCATGATTTACGTAGTTATTTATGTACCTGACTAGCACTAGGACTAAAATTGCTGAAAATTTTTGTCAGTATACAGCAGTACTGTTAGGTCAAAGAACTAACCTGAAATAAAAGACCTGCAGAGATGTGACCATGTCTCTGTAAAAATGTATGCATGTACCAAGTTTTCTGGAATTAAAGTAAGAGCTAAAACTTCTTTCACGTCCATTGTCTTCTGCAGAGTTTCCTACATGTCTATTTTTATGCAGAGATTCCACGTATAGTCTCTGTGGAGGTATATGAAGACAGGATTGAGGAACTTCAGCCATCTGCTACAATTGTAAGCTAAATGTTTCCAGCAGGTGGAATGGAGAATTAATTCTGAACATCCTTGTTTCTAGTTCTGCTAGAAAAATAATTTTAGAATAGTTATAAATCAACTTAAAATACTGGTGGTATTTCAAGTCTATTTTATGAGGTATTGCAAATACAGCAAACAATCAAATTTAAATTAAAAGTACAAAATTCAGGTGTATGTGTTATAATTGCTGCGTAGCTGAGTATCAGTGGTACCTCTTACACATCCAGTTAACTTGGACCATTAATTCCTTGGGGAGTGAGAATTTCCAGAGCTATTCTACAGAAACAACACACTGAACATGAGACAAGGTGACTGACTGTAGTCCCACATTCTTCACAATAAAGTACTTGAGTAATTGTTGCAAAAGGTTTCAAGGTGGTTCCAAGAAGGTTTTCAAGAATATTTCCTCCAGACAATTCCTGGCCTGACTGTATTAACTTTATCTGCTCAAATATGTTGGTTAAAATCCCACGTGGAGAATCTGACCCTTCCAGAGACTTCCTTGGGTGTTTCCTGCTGTAGAACTAACCAATTGTACATAGGTAAAGTGCTTGTCAATGCTCAATAGGGATCATTGCAGCACATGCAGAAATAGTCATGTAGGCTAGACTTTTGTACATAGGGAAGAGAGTTAGGAAAGTTTTATGTGTGGTTAAGATGGCCAATAACTGGAGTGGTCGTGTAGGACTACAGGCCAGCTGGAATTTATGAACTGAGCAGAACAGGAATTTGGGAAGACTTACGTGATCCAACTAAAGACACCATTGCAAAGATGCATGCAACAGAGGTTTCTGTTTTCATCTGTAGAGCAACTGACTCCTGTTTGAGAGTGTCATTCTCCATGCAAATGTTCCCCAGTGCCAAGATCACAAAAATATTTTTTTAACACTCTGTCTGTGTGTATCTGTGCCACACAGTCTAGATCATCTGACAGCTAATTTCCACATAAAGTCTGCCACACAAATAACTAAATGTTTTCTAGCAAAAAATGAGCCAAGCCTTCCAGCTGCAAAAGAGCATTTATAGCTGGCTGAGTCTATCCAGCACCAAGGTCACTTGGACTATAGCAGTTGTGCTATTCTGCAGGTATAGCCTGGGGAGAACTGCAAAAAGCTAAAATGTTCATTGCAGAGAGTTCTTTGGACCTGTGGATATTTTCACCTTAATTGCCAGACAATTAACAATGTGATACACAGTTAGAGACCAATTATTTTCCAAAGGGAAAGAGTATTGTACCTGAAGGTTTGATTAGCTCAGCCAGGTAACTGTGCATTACCTTGCTCTGACTGAAAACTACCTGTAACTGCCTTGTGTCCACAAGTCAGAGGTATTCCCCTAAGTAAACATGGGCTCAAAATACTTTTCATGGATTTAATATTAATAAGTGTTTTGCAATTTCTATTGTTATTAAAGACAGTAAGTTCACCCAAAACAATTCAGACTTCTTCTGAAATCTACAATACAAAATATCATTAGTTATTGCTCCACAGTGCAAGACATCCATCCAGTAAAACAGTGACAAGCTGTACAATATTGTATAAATAGTTAGGAGTATAGATAGTCCAAGGAATATTCTCATATGCTTCAGTGGCACTTTCAATATAGAGGTTAGTTCACATTGGCAGAAAAAGCGTATTACTTTTGTCTAGTATCTGAGACAGTTAAAATATTTTTCTATATTGTTTCTCTAATTAATGCTATAAACAAGAAGGAACACATGTCAAAAGAAAAAGATACTTTCAAGGAGAATAGGATTGTCTAGTTGTAGTTAATATATTTCTTCTGATGACAGGTCAACAATATGGTAGTAATAACAAATGCTGCATGTAATGATGCATTTCTAGAATTAATCAGCAAATACAATAGCTTTCCAATTAGCCCAGGTATCTAAGGGGGGATTCACACTGTTCCCTGACTGTCTTCTCAATCACAGTTATGACTCAGCTGATGGGATGATGGACCATGATAAATCAGGTCTACAGTGACTCACAGGAAACATTCAGAGTTTCATGTGATTTCTTTGCTAACTGTAATGGGTATAATAATTTTTACGGTAGTCAAAACTTTAGTAGTTTTTATGAAGCAGCTTTATATGTAGATTTAGGTGCTTAAATCCTCCCTAATTTATAGTGAGATTACTAATAGGATCCATTGGTAGGACAGTTCTATAGCTGGTTATCATTAAGTAGGAGTCTATTGAATAAAACATTTTCCTTTATATTAGAGGAAATCAAGCAAGTTTTTGAGGGCTGTGTGGGTGCAGGTGCTCGGGCACCGGTGGGAGCTGCAGGGTCCCTGTGAGGGGTGGCCACGGCTACCCCAGGCCGGGCACAGCCGGTTCCAGCCGGCTCCAACCGGCCTCCACAGGGCATGTCCAGGCAGCAGCCCTGGTGGTGGGGGCTCCGAGAAAGTGTGTATAAGAAAGGGCAAAAATGCTACGCTGGGGTTGTAAGGGAGAGGAGTGAAAAAATGTGAAACAGCTTTGCAGGCACCAAGCTCAGAGAAGAAGGAGGGGAGGACGTGCCCCAGGGCTGGAGCTGAGATTCCCCTGATGCCTGTAGAGAGATCACGGTAAGCAGATATCCACACTGCAGAAGGTAGAAGGCCTCATGCTGGAGCATGTGGCTACCTCCTGAAGTGATTGTAGCCCATGGAAGACCCCATGCCAGAGCTGGGGAACTTCCCTCTCACACTTTTTGGCTCAGGGGATGGTGAGAAACAAAGACAAAAACTGCAACACCTTAACCCCACCTTCCCTCTTCCTGGCCTCAGCTTCATTCACTTCACACCTCCTCCCCATCCCTGAGTCCTGCAGGTGGATGGGGAATGGGTGTTGCACTCAATCTGTAACAGCTCCTCTATGCTGCTCCTTCCCTCTCACACTTTTCCCCTGCTATGGTACGGGCTCTCTGTGGGCTACCATCACTTCAGGAGGTAGCCACATGCTCCAGCATGGGGCCCTCCATGTTCTGCAGCGTGGATATCTGCTTACTGTGATGGGCATAAGCGGCATAAGCATCCTTTCCTTGGAATGAGCAACAAAACGAGGATAATCGCAGAGCTAATGTAGAAGTTTACAGTAACTATTATTTTATTATTTATCTTAAATTTATTAATTTGCATTCTAATACAAAATTAATATTTCAATTCAAATTCATAGCCTTGTCCTTTGTTTGGCATGAGCTCCGTTTCTCACAACCATTTTAAAATCACAAGAGGGCAGCTTCTTATGAAGCAGGTGGCCCTTTTGCAATTGTTTAAAGACCTTTTACTTTCTTTTGGTAACTTGCTACTTTTCAGTTTTTGGAAGAAGCTTTGATATTCCCGTTTAGATTTGAATTTCATTTTATAAGACAGAAAATGGCCAATAAAAATGTTACACTTTTTTTTTTTTTTTTTAATAAAAAACCACGTCTGACTTTTCTACAGAAATCTCCAAAGGTTAGCCTTTGTGCATATCGTATGTAGTATTTTGGATATTTTAAGTGTGTCAGGACTCCTTACCTCTAAGCTCTGTGCCACTCTCGAAGCCATTCAGGAGTGTGGGTTCACCTGGAGCACTCAAGCTTTCTCTCCTGAAGGATTTACAAAAGCTTTCCAGCCTCAAATGCAGACTGCATACTCTGCCTGTGTCCTAATTCCAGACAGGAAGAGATTTGAAAGTATCTGCAGAGTGCCACTGAGTAAAGCACCGTTCTCTGTGCCACCATGGTATGTGCAGCAAAAATCTATTGAGAGAAGTTGAACTCAGTTTATGCTGGGGAAACAGAAAATATTGCTTAATAATTATATGAATAAAGTTATATAATAACCAACATAGATTAAACAGGGCACACCATAACAAAGAAATGTAATTCCTTTCTTAATTGTAAACACTAGGATAATAGAGAAAGAAGATCCAGTCCTTATATATCCAGTAAGAGAGTTTTATAAAGGTCTTTATAATAAGCTCAACAATTAAATATCTCTAAGAAATATAATAACTAGACTTGAAACTGAGCTGGTATGTGGACCATTAATTCTCAGCTCTCATACTGTGAGTTTTGTCAGACTTCACAAAATAAAAAAAAAAAAGTTCAGTCCAGTCAGAGTCTGTTTTCCATTAGGAGAGTTAAAGAAATTATTCCAGCCTGCAACTAGGAGATTAAATTCTTTTTCTTTAGTTAGTACCTTTCAAAAGGTATCACATTTTGAATAAAATTAACATTGGATTATAGATAACAAACTGGAGTATAAATACTAAATATTTGACAGAACATTTTGGAGTTAAGGGGTTTAGGCTTGGCAAGACAAATGGAATGTATTAGGAACTGCTTTCTTTCATAGCAGAGATGAAATACATCCAGGTTCTGTGTACACTGTGCACAAAAATAACAGTTATACTGTTGTTCAAAGAGTGGAAACATGAAATTATGTGAAACAGAAATCCCATAAAGCCTCTGCTCTGTTTTTTATTTTCAGCAAGAAATTTGGGATTTTCTAGCTTTTCAATTCTAGTATTTGCTTTCATTAGTTGAAAAGCTTCAAAAGTAAACAAGGGTGGGAAATATTTTCCTAAAGTAATGGTGGAATAGGTTTATTTTTGTAATGATATCTATAAGCTATAAAGATACATTTCAGGCAATTTTATAGAATTATTTTAAGTACTAAACCCAGTACATGTATAATGAAATTTAGTAGTAGAGAAGCTTTTCCAGGCATTTCATACAGCTTATGTATCATTCAGGTGCCTAAATATGGACATCCAATGCCATTTTAGGTACCCTAGGATAGCTCAAGCCATTTCCAGCAGACAGTTTTAGAAAGGTGTGGGTCATCCATAGGTCCCATATTGTAACTCGCAGCATTATACAGATACTTTGGATACTTAAGGGCTCTGTTACAGCTCTACACACCTATGTTTTACCATAGTTACTAATAAAGATCTAATAAAATTGGAAAACAGTCCAGATCATGTTATAAATCTCAGACTGGTTAGATATACCAGATGGGATTCCACCATATGTTTGAGAGAAAAGAACCTATTTTTGCTTCAGTTGCTGATACAGTGTCTGGAATCTTCTGTTGTGTCCCTGTATGATCTCATTGTGATACTTGGAAACTGTGCAGTATATTTAAGGGCTTTGTACAATTATATCACAACACATTCGACATTTATATCTTCATTTTAAAGATCATTCTTGTATTATTAACAGGACCAAAACAATCTGTTAGAAATTGAAATGTATTCTGAATATACCCCTTTCTGAAGGGTAATTAGAGAAGAATTCAAACCACAAGGTAAGATTCAGAGGCATTTTTTCAGCTAATGAATTAATTCAGAAGCTACTTCAAATCTGAAGTTCCAAATTATAGAGATGGGGAATAATTTGGTGTTACAGAATGGAAAACTAAAAAAATCTGCTTTGGTTTAGGTTTAGATCTATGTCCTGGTGTGGAATAACCAGATCTACTTATCCATTGCATTCTCAACATGTCTGAAGAAGACCACAGAAGAGTAAAAGTTTAAAACCCAAGACAATGAGAAATTTACATGTAAACATGCAAATTTTGTGTCAACAAAGTACACAAAACATTTCTTACATATTATGCAGTACATATTTGCAGTAATTCAGTACACTGTTTTATGATCTATCCAGTGTTCTGATAAACAAACTCTTTGGTCATTCATTTATGGCATTAGCTTCTAAAAGGGGACATTCTCTTGATAATAGTGAGTGCAGTCTATTAACATAATTTCATACATACGCCGTAAATGAACGATGCTCTACATAAAGTGATGCAGAGCAAATCCAGACTTCATTGGAAGATGTTGGACAGCAAAAATATAAGGCTAAAATTTCAGTAGTATTGTTATATTAAAAGTAAATGTACAATTTGGACTGAATGTTCTGAATTTATAGTAGGTCTACATCCATAAAAAAACCTTTCAAGGTCTGATGAATTTTCTTTTTACCGCAACAGAAATTCTTGATGCCACTGCTGATGTAAAACTTATCAGTTACAAAAAAAGTAAGAAATTTGGTCAAGGAAGGATTAGAGAATGGCTGCCCTTTTATAAGTCTGTACTCCTATGCTATTCCTATGGTTTTACTACTGTAACAGTACAAGACAGAACATGAAACTGTGAAGTAAATTTGCATGTGTATGTTATGTCTACCCAGAAGGGCGGTGGATGATTATTGATGCTTTCCTCAGAACTGCCTCTGAATCCATTACACAAGACTCCTATATAACTGTTCTGGCCAGTACAATTGTTATTTGGAGTTTTATAGATAGATTACTGGTAATCTAAATGTAGGTAAGTATTATTTAAACTGATAAAAATTATCAACATTTTATTATTTTGTATATTTTATTAAAATATTTATGAAAGCTTTTGCACCACAAAATATAAAGGTACCATTTCATTTTTTTTATTTTGTTTTTGAAAAATGTAATTACACACAGAACCTCTGCAGTGTGTTACCGAAGTCTGTTGAACAGGGATAAAAGGTATTGCATACATTAGGGAGTAGGAATCCAAATGCTGACTTGAGAAGGAACCTGAAAGGAATTAGTAAGAGAAGTATACAATCCCTGGAGAAGAGGACAATAATTCTGCCTCACCATTAAGCCAGCACAGGTAAGGGAAAACCAGCTAAACTTCAGCAGTGTCAGGTTCTGTCAGGTTGTATAGTTAATGAACAACTTAGTCAGCAGGTCCCTGTACCACCCATTTTGATATCTGACTGCATTTACATGGTCCATTTCCAAAGGTGATGTTCCACAATAAAATTTAGATATAAAAAACCACTAAACATTGATGCTTCAATTAAAGGTGATCCTATTTTAATGAAAAACCCTTTTAAAAGTATAAATTCCCCAGGGTGTTTTCACAAGATATATTGTGTAGTTTTGGTCCTTTTCCCACATTTTACTGGGTTTTTCTTAGAGCTGTGTAATAATTCTGGCCAGAAAAACTTGTGCATAATGTTCAAATGTTTTCACTATTTCTATTTTCTTTGCATGTGTGTGTGTGTGTATGTGTGTGTGTGAAGCTTCCAGATTCATCAGCAGATGCACTGATCTTACTGGTTCTATATCCTTTAATAAATAGGATGTTCATGAAGACGGTCTGTTTATATTCATTCCTGATCTGTAGCAGCACTGGGGCTTTTTTTGAGACTTCTCATGTTACCTATGAGGTTTATAGGTCTAGAAAGGATCAGAATAGCTTTAAAAGGACCATATGTGGACTGCAAAGCCTTTCTAGGAGCCCATAGGTGTCTCTGTGGGACAATCCATATGGCTGAGAGTTTTGTGGTACAGCAAGCATAAAACAGCATCCCTGCCTTTGAAACAGACAGAGCTATTGAGGTGAAATGACAGAGATGGAAATACTACTGCAAAACACAGCAGGAAATAATGTGGCTTGAGGCAGAATTAACTATAACTGTACACTTTACAGTCTGCAAAAGCTTGAGTTTGGGGTTTTTTTCCCCTCCAGTGTAATTGTACTTTGGCTCCTTTCACAATTTAGAATAGAAGTATGTAAATACTATCTTAAACACACTCCTTAATTCCAAGAAGACAAATCATTTTTGATTATTCATGTGTTTTAGAATACAATGCAAATTGTCAGGAGCAAAACTTCTATTCTAGGCTTTTTTTATGCTAGGTAGAATATCAGTGAAAATAAGATTAAGTTTTTACATAGGAAATTTTATTGCAATTGAATTTAAATTAACTCCTTGTTGCAAAAATAAAACATCATGGATTTGTCATAATCTGATTGTCCAGCAGTCTGTTCTACAGTGCTGTTCTGTTCTACATCAGTGAGATTTCAACCTGAGTCTGAGTAACTATTCTACAGCATTGCACTAAGACTAAGGTTTTGCCAACAGCTCTTTAGTCATGACTGCAGTCTATTTAAAAATTCATTTCTCACAGATTTCACAGGGGAATTTGTATGCATGTAATGTAAAAGTAACCCAAGCAATATTATGGACAATGAAAGCATAAGCTTCTCCTGCCTGAAATTCTCTACAGAGAAGCTGCAGCAACTGCCTCTGGGTGTTCTTGGTTCTGTTTCACCACTTTGCCATCTGGGGAAACATAAGAGAATCAATACATCAGATTCTGGAGGTTATGCTTTAGAGGTTATTTCTTTTTAACAGATGAATTGTTTTCCTCCTTTTTCTCATAAATATAAACAGGGGGGAAATATTGTAACCAGTGACAACTGGGATAACTAAATACTGCAGCTTTGCTTAGATACAGCTAAAAAGGTTGTAAACCTTGCTTGGCAATGTCCAGTCACAGCATGAAGGACAAATTTTTCATGGACTTTGCATTAGTGTGATGTATGGTTCTCTTTGTCCCCTCCCCCCCAATAAATTACCTTCATCCAGGATAAATGTAAATACAAGAACATGCAGTAACATTACTCGATATTTTAATTCTCCTTCACTATGTCCTTGAAACTTCTCACAACTCATTGCGATCTTTTAGGTGATGTAATGCATAAAGTATCAAAGTACCAAGAGATCCCAATAGTTTCACAAAATTAGACAGGCATTTATTTTAAACTGTTTTTTTTTCTTTCTTCTTTTTTAACATCTATCTTTGTATACAAAAAGAAATTTGATGGAATACAGCTGTCTCTGGTCTTTAAAATTATAATGCCAATTGAGATGTTTACTATTAAATAGTTGGCATTATTCTGTGTTGTAAATTTTAAGATTACAGAGTTATTACATTCTGCCAATAAAATTAAGAATGCATGTACTGATTCATTTTCAGTCAAGCATGAACAAAAATGGTTTTAACTTCTTGATCCTGTGAGAATATGCTACCCAAAGGCCTTCATCTGTTGAAATGTCTCAAATAAATATGTTTGAACATGACTTGGATATATTCTTTTTTTTTCCTGAACAAATGTGTAATGCTGAATAATTCTTACTTGCGTCATTTATATCATACCTTATGGTCTTCATTACAGAGGCAAAGCACCTTTGATTTTTAGAGGTCTGAATACAAAGTAGGTCTGCCCCATGTGGTATAATATTAATAATATTCATATTATCTCGTATCTTCCTAGAATGTCTAGAGGGACAAAAGAGAGGAATCCTGGAATTTTGGCTGTGACCACTGAAGAAAGAAGCAACACCTCAAAACATTCATCTTTCTCATAAAGGGAGAAAGTACTGGAATATTTGTCATTCAGTTGGAGGAGTTAACTCACTTATGAGTCCCTGCTCCTTTGTGCCTTTTCTCCATCTTGCCCTATGCCTCCTGCATATATGATCCACTGATGGAGTAACTTAATCAGAGTAGTTGTAAATACTTCACTTTAACATACCTTCTGTGCTTCTGACTTCATTCTGTCAGGGTATGGAATCTATTGTCTCAGCTGTACTGATAGGAAGATGTCAGGCATTCTTTTCTTCAGACAAGTACTAACGGAGTACAAAACCCAGGAGTTTCACCACTGCCACTTTTGAAGAGTTATGCTTAACTTCAGACACTGAGGAAACTGCAAGGCTAACAACAGAAAGGCTTTAAACTTTGCTTGTTTTGCAAAAGTGCAAGGCACAATGACCACACAGTCTGGTTCACAGCTTGGATCTTACTGGATTGAAGTCTGTGTGCCCAATAGGTGGCATGGATGTAATTTATGCTTTTTATGATTTATAATATGGCACATGCAGTTATAATATATATGAGAAAAGAAGAGGAAAACTTCAAAACTTAGTGAGGACAGCCATAATACATTTCTGAGAGCACCAGTATTGAAATAATTGTTACTAACTAGGAGTAGAGGAAAAGTAGCTCTAGCCCTTTTACAGCCCTGTAAAATTTGCACTTGGATATAATAACATTTCTGTTTGCCTTTCTTTTTGTCAATACCACTATTACTGTAATTTCCATGAACAACTAAAAAGGTATTTAACACATAAGTACCCTGAATTCTGCTTGCAGGAACAAAGTGCTGCATGAACGGAACATGCATTCTTAATTCATAGTTGGTAATCACCTTTGGGAATATCACTCCCCATTAGACTAGGTCTTATCCGATATAAACAGACATGGTTCCACAGATACAGTTTGTCCCTCATAATGCTCTTGTCCATAATTTCCATATGTCTTTATTACCCAGGAGTACATGTTGCCTCCTTCTAGGCAACATGTCTGAGCTGTAGCCATCGACATGTGATACGCAGACATGGAAAGTCCTGGTGAAAACAAAACCCCATTAAGTAATATTTGGGGGAATAGGCACTTCTGTTTAATGTTAGCTGAAAGCTAAGGACTCCCAATGATAAATGTTGGAGCTCTGTTTTCTCTTTTAATAACTGTGATTCAGCCTTAGGCATAATGCTAAAGAGGCTTCTAAACTTTCATGAAACCAATTTATTTTTTCTTTAGTTGTATAGATTTTAATGGTCCTAGATCAAAAATTAGTTTGATCCAACAAGTTCAATGTCTTCAATAGGAAAATAATTGTAACTAGAGAAAAAAAGAACATGAACATACACTGCATGTATTTGCTTACAGTTCTTATCTACACTTCCCCCATGCAGAAAACTAATGTAGACTCCAATAGGATCTGGGGACTATCTGCCACCTGCATCATCCGATGTAGTCATAATTCATAGTTTTGGTTCAGTTTTCAGTATATTATCTGGCCTTGCAAAGATGGAATTTGAGCCAGATTTTTTAAATTTAAGGTTGTGGGCAGATTTTGAATGAATTCTATCTAGCTATTAGCAGAACTAGTGGGAGAACATTCAAAATGGCATTGTTATCTGTGATATGCCTGAGATAGTAGGAACAACCTTTGTAGCATCTGTAGGAAAGCACCTTGGACTGTTTTGTTCTCACACTATACACGCCTATGCTACTACTTCTGTTCTTTGAAATTAGGTGTCCTTGGTATATTTGGTATCTCTGTGAATTAAACCCACTTCAGAAAAAGCTTTATCTATTAGGTACCTTGATACATATTCTGTTTCTGTTTCACATAGGCAGTTTTAAAGACGTATACCATGACCTGAGTTAAAAAAAAAAACCAAAAAACAAACCTGATAGAGCAGTATCCTTGGCAGCCAGGATGAAAGTAATAAAAGCAGTAGGTATTGATAAAGTTCTGGTGAGACATGGAAGAAATTTTTTAGTAAACCATATCAGGATATGATTTTTGTAACCACAGTTAATCATCCTGTGGGTATGAATACAGTAGACCTATGGAAAACAGAGACCCGAGTTCGTCTCCATTCCTCTGTGGTGCTTGGATAATGGTCTGTAAAAATGTGTTTTAAAGAGAGATAGCATTACGATACATGTTGCATAATTTAAATTATTATCAACTGCGAGAACAAGTTTTTACTGGCTTTCTTCATTGTTTCTAGATTTTGCTTAATATGAAACATTATGAAACATTTTGATACAGTGATGACAAAATATGCCAATTTCCACTATAGAATACAAGTATGACTCTAACAGTGAAAACCTGCAAAATTATATCTGAACTTTTTCTTAAAATGTGCAAAGTCAGTGAGAATATGTGGATTTTGAAGATAAATCAGTTTATACCATGTAAGATCTTCTGTCCTATTTGTCTATTAAAGCTATGTTTTCTATTACATCATCAGTAAGATAAACAGTGACTCTGTGACAGGCCTAAGTATACCATAATCCCTAAAAAAGAAACAAACATCTAAGACCTCCAAAATGTATGTGCTAGAGAGCTAGACAGATCTAAAGAACTCAGCAACAGGTTTCCATATCAATAACTTAGTCTTCAGATTTTAATAGCTTCAGTGATCTAGGGAAATAGACTCTATATCCAGCAAAATGCAAGTTTATAGCTCTGCGGATGGTGATTCAGGCTTCCATTATAAATAAATGGCATTGCATTAAATTGTCCTAGCCTCTTACTGCACCACACTATCTGACACTAGTAAAATATAACTACATTACCTTGCCCTTTGTACCAACAACAGCAGAACATATTGCCAACAACAATTAATTTGCCCCAGGGAACACTGGGTTCTTTCTGAACTGCAGTATACATGAATAGAGATGGGCTGGTCATCTGTTTCCTCCATTTGTTTCTGATGAAAGACATCCTGACTTTTGTGGCAGAAGGATTGATATACAAATGACTGAGAAGTCACCTTATCCACCCATTTTTGCTTCTTCAAGCGTTCTTCCATGAGTATGTGGTAAGACAGCTGCTGATTTGCAATATGCAGCTTGTACTGAGCAGATCAAATGTTAAATTATTTTCTAAAAAAATATGAAAATTTAACACTAAAGACTTTTTTTTTTTTTGTAAATAGAGTCTTAAACATTGTCAAAAAGACAGGTGGTCCCTAATTTAGTAAATATTTTACAGAAGCTTATAACATAAGATAAAGCTTTTCTGTTTCAGACAACATACATTATACTAATTTGGTAGAAGTACCACTTACTCAAAAGTGCTTCTTTTTGAGTTTGCATTTTAGAACTGTTACAAGGTCCCTCTCCCTTCTCCTAAGCAGAAATTTGAGGGTGTAGCCTAGGTGGATTGCACAATGGGTAGACAAACACATTACTGTAGACTGGTATTCAATGTCTTGTACTTTCAGCATTATAAAGTGCCAGTTGGCACGTTTGGTAAAAGTACAAAGGATAAATGTAAAGTACTCACAGGTACATGTAGATTAGTGTTCTTAAATCAGTGTTGTATAAAGTAGAACTAACACAGGAAAAAAACATCCCTGGTATTGACATGCAATAAACAGACTATCCAAATTGTTTGATTTACTTAGTTGCCAAGTTAAAAAACAAAACAAAACAAAACAAATAATAAAAAAGTGTGTATGTGTATGTGTATGTGTGAGGCAGAAGAATAATGTTCTGCATTTCTTGGATCTCTTACAACTTCAAAACACACTACATAAATATTCTAAAATTTGTCCAATGTTCTAAAAGTCTTGGTGACATCAGAGGCAATGTGTTTTCAAAAGCAATGCCTAGAGAGGTATTTTCCTCTGTGAGGTGCTCTGTCCTACTGAAGTGTGATTAATATGATCTAAGACTATGTACCAAAATGCATGCAATTGGGATTGAGGCACGCACTTTGTAACTCAGCATTATACCTGAACTATAACAGAAGTTAGGCAAGCACTAGATGACCAGTCCACCAGAATAAGGCTTTTCCATAGACTAAATTTAGGAGCCCAGAGAACATTGCAGGTCAAAATGTCAGTAGTTTATGTCATCTCTAATGACATGCTTTGGTGCTTTCCATATTGTAGTTTGGACTGAGGGCTAAAAATTGAGGGAATTCTTTGGGAAACTAATGTATTTATACTTGCACCATATCATATTTCTTTCCCAAAGCATCTGCTACTGGCCACTGTCAGATTTCAGGCTAGACACACTTTTCTTAAGTTTTTAGGAAGTGTTTTTACTTAAATTACCATTAATCCCATTTAAGACATCTGTTAGGTCTTTTTGGATCAGGACTTTAATCTGTTTCTGCACTTATGACCTTTTCTTACAAAAGTGTTATAAGGGACTTAACATAACATTAAAAATAAATAAATATAAAATATATACATTTTTAACCTTTGGAATAAGCTCATAGTTACTGCTCAAAGATTACGTGGTTTGTTTGGACTGTGAAATAGCATACTGAAAAACTGAAAACATACAGATTTTTTCCCTGTTCTGAAACCTTCCCCTTGCAGTCACTTCATCCTTCAGAATCTCTGCTGTTGTTGGACAGTCCAACACTAGAAATACACAGTAGTGTGTGATACAAAGGAGTCTCTTAGTATAGATAAAATTCTATCGGGAAATCTGCACTTTGCCCTGTAATTGTTAATTATACCACTTCGAATAAAACAAGCTCTCTTTGTGAAGTGCATCTTGGTGATTCTACTTTATCTTGGCTAAAGGTTCCTGTCAACTTCGCTGTGTCACTCACAGGTCACCCCTTATCTTTCTTTAGATCACCATTGCTGTTATGGGTGTGAAAAATCAGACATAAGACTGCAATTCTGAATTTTCAGAATATTTGAAGCAATATTCAGGAGGGCTTGAAAAATGTGAAATATTTGACTGATATTTTCTCAATATGTTTTTTTGCTCAGTCATTTAGTGATGCTGTAGATACTGTATGGTTTAATCCCAGTAACTCAACTATGAGAAAAGAAGGATGTTTATATTATGAAAACAGACATGCATACCCTTACTTAGTCATAGCAAAAACTCAGTGTAACACCAACATAACAGTGCTGAACTAAAGCTACATATCTTGGCGACCTCTAGTAACATACCTACAACGTTAAGGGGTTGGGCATAGATTGATTTACTTACTTCTCAGTCAGTTTTTGCAACCTATGCTGACCTGAATGCAGTTATGGCTGTACTAACCCTGATATCTGTGCTAGGTAGTCTACTAGATGAGATGTTTCTGCTCTATGCTGCAGTGTAAGCAAATCTTTTGGTGTCTGGAAATGGCACTTCTATTTCCTAGCATTTCTGGTTCAAGGGAGACTTTTATTCTCTTTACTGCAATTAAATTGGTTTCTGCTTTATGAGATTCTCTCTGTTGGTGCTCTAAATTTTAGACCAAACTCTTCATAAACATGATCAAAACTATTTTCTTCATAACTATATTTTGTTTGATGAGCTTTATTGATCATGACTCCCCTTGTTTAGAAACAAACAGAACTGCACTCCCAGCATTGCTTCTCTCTTTCCTTCTTTTCAGAAGTAATCATGTCTATCATCTTCTTTACTTAGTCACTGAGAAAACTCACCCCTTACTGTTAGGAACTGTAAATAGAATTGCATTACAGAACATGAAATCTAAAGTCTCAGAAAACAAAAGTTTGCTGTAATTATATTCACACAAACCAACCAACCAAAAAAAAAAAAACAAACCCACCACCAAAACACAGAAGGAGACTTAAAGCTGAGTGCCAGAAAACCAAACTAAAACAAAACCCAAACCCAACAAAATGCAGTTATGAATGAAACACGCTGTATGCCTTCTAACTCATGGCATTAGAAACATTATGAAATTCATTAACATAGAAGGCTGCTGTGCTTATATGTTGGTCAAAGCGGGGAAGGTGTCATTGTATTGTTTGTACCTTTTATTGGTTTATCTTTCAATTAGAAGAAATTTGTGTGGACTGGGAGAATAAATGCTTGATGAAGTGTAACCAGATTGAGTCCTAATTCTGTACCTCCTACGTGCCTGTGTATGTTGCAAGTAAAGTTTTTGTCCTACAGGTTATCTGTCTTATCAAGTGGGAATTATACGTGTGTTTTGTGTATTAATTATGTGATAATGATGAGGTACTTTTTGAACATGTAGAGAGCTATGTAAATATTAAGACTCAGATCCACATGAGTGTTTAAGCACTTAACACCTGTCAAAACAAACCAAATTATGTGCTTAAATAGCTTTTTGCACATCTGAGCTTTTGTGCTTGTGGTTCGTTACTTTTGTTTTTCCTTTAATCACACAGTTGTTGTTTGTAGAATATGTTGGGGTACAAGTTCAATAAAGAAAACTGCATGGTGGCAAGTACTTTTCAACTGTTACTGTTTATTACGACTACACTTTCAGCTTTGTACAATGTGTTTTCCATCTTAAGGCCTTATGTAGGTTTCTATTAACATATGTAGAAATTATTAAGAGGAAAACAGAAGTCTTTATTCCCAAATTTGAGTTGTTCTTTTGATGTATATGTGTAATTGTAATTATTACTCCTGGGAGCACTGTCTGTGCAAAGGTTTATTTTCTGTTTTGGCTGGGGGTTTTACCCTCAGAAAAGAATGCAATTCTATCCTGGTTTCAGCTGGCATAGAGTTAATTTTTCTTCTCAGTAGCTGGTACAGTGCTGTGTTCTGGATTTAGTATGAGAATAACGTTGATAACATGCTGATGTTTCAGTTGTTCCTAAGTAACGTTTATACTAAGTCAGGGACTTTTCTTCTCCCTAGGCCCTGCCAACGAGAAGCCTGGAGGGGCAAAAAGATATTTGGAGGGGACACTGCCAGGACAACTGAAGCAGGGTCCTCCTTTTGTGGGTCACTAGGGTCCAACATGCCTCATTCTTTGTGTTGTCCATTTCAGGCATATGGTCCTGAAACCACCTGTCTATCTCCACCTTGGACCTTCTAATACTGTGCAGCCTTTTAACTGTTTCCTGCAACTCATCCACCTGTCACAACAGATCATCAACCCATGCCCACCTGAGGCAGGTACTTACCTTTTCTCCAGGAGAAGGGTCAGGGCACAGTGCACGTGCACTTCCAGTTACTCAGCTCATAGCCAGAAGGCTCACTTGTTCAGTGCTCTGCAGACTGTTCAACAACAGCACCCTGAGTGTTGTTACTCCATTATTATACAGAGATTTCATTCAGCTTCCAGGCCCTTTTGCCCATTATCCAGTCATGTGTGAACTGTTGCTACATAAAGCAAATACATATGTAATATACTGCTGTGATCCAGAGAACTAACCATTCAAGTAAAAATGAATTCCCTCATTTTTTCACAGATAAAGAAACAAGCAGCATGTTGAAGATATTAATGAAGTATTTGATACCTCTGACACATAGAGACAGCAGTCAATGAAGTTGTGCCTCTGTACTAGTTAAGAACTGGGGCCACATTTTTATTTCAGTTCTTTATTTTCCAAATCCCCTTACTCAATATCTGGCTTTTTTTAAAAGAAATCTGTCACAGTATGTCCTTTCATGTTTTAAGAATATCTTGGATAAAGCAAGTCAGTTGTGACCTCTCAAATGGAAACTCCAAAAATAACCATATAGAATTTGGAATGTTACAAATACAGCATTGGAATTTAAAAGGAGAACTATGAATTACATAGGAAACCAGAACAAAGAGTTTAGTTATGGCATGCAAAATAAAGGAAGAAAATGCTTCTAGTGGATAGCAAGCAGTTATTAATATGGTATATAAACAAAAGCCATCATTTAAAAATAGGCTTCACCAAAAAAGCACATTTTTGGGTTGCCATTTTTTATTTTTAAGTCACACTTCCCGTCACCCCCCCCCCCCCCCCCTTACATTTATTAAGCATGAGTACATATTGGAAGGTTTTTTCCAGCCCAATTAGTAAAAGAATAATCAGATTATTACATCTCCTGTTGCCATCCTTATTGCTTTTTTTAAACAGAGTATTTGTGGAAAAAAGTTTCAGATTATTATATTCATCCTGATTTCCAGATAGCAGGGTAATTCATTATTTAGCCTTTGGATATGGTGTTGCTATGGAATGCTGGCTGAATACATAGTCAGAGAACTGAGACTGAATTTTTTCCAAACTTCAGGAATGGTACATTTGCATAAAGAATGGATTCTTCAAGGGTACAATTCTTATATAAAACCAATGTCTATTGGGATAACTTGATTTTTTTTGTTGGTGCTTTAACATCACTGATGATGACAGTGTGTCTACCATTAGTCATTCCAGTTACCTGTAGTGCAGGGGCAGAACATGAAATTCAGTCTTTATTTGGTGGTTGCCCAAGAACTGATGACTTCAAAAGATTCTTATAAGCTCCTGTATCCGAAGTCTTCTAGGATAAGGTAAAGTGCTGCATGAAAATATATCAGTATCTCTGATATATGTGCAACATACAACTTAAGGCAGATTTTAAAAGCCGGAAGATATCTTTGTAGTTACCTTGTCTGGTCCATACATAAAGTTGTACAAACAACATGACATAAGAAATTCCTATATTATGCCTACAACTGAGGTAGATAATATTTTTTAGACAAAGCCAAACAACAAAAAAAAATACTTTAAATTTTAAAATTCACTACAGCTTTTTGTGTATATACTTGAAGGTTTAACAGAATTTATAATTATCAGTATTAATGGAAACTGTATTCCATAGAAAACACCATAGAAAATCAATGAGTGGTGAATAACTTCTTTCAATTTTGTTTACAAGTTTAAGATAATGCTGTTAATGAAGGTTAAGTTCTGTAAGAGGAGCAATATCGATGATTAATTAGTTTGCATCTTGAAAAGATTACAGTCTGACCTCTCACATGTCACAGGAAACAAATACACAATAAAAAGGCATAAAATGGAAGAACAGACAAGCAAAAAGATCATACAGATAAAATTATTATTGGACTACTGGTTCTTCATTATTTCAATCAGTTAAATTTAAGCAAACAATGAGATTGCATGTTGACTGTCTAGTTACATGCTGGCAGCTTACTTGAAAGCATCATTATAAGAATAAGCCTTGTCAAAATCCTTGAAAAAAGCAGATTCTGAAAAATAAATAAAGAAACTTATGCATTGCTTCCAAGCTTACAGTCCTGGATTGTTTTGTAAGCACATATATTTGGTGTTAACAATCTTTTAATAGTCTTGACAGCAAAGTTAAGGATTATATACAATGAAAACTTAATGAGTACATGCTTTTAGTTACTATGTGGCTGTTTTTAATAAAAAAACGATTGCACTGTTAAACTACCATTTGACTTAGTTTGGGTCTAGTCCAACACACAACGAGCAGAAGAGAATGCTGCATTTTTCTCACCAGCTTTGCAAAGACTGTGTTATCAAAATTTTGTAATTGTTAAGTGGAAAAGAATGAGTTAAAAGGCTTTGGCTTAAGACAGCACAAAACCACTAGGGGAATTCATGGATACCAGAAAAGCCTCTTGATCCACATAATGCAGTCAATAAGGCTGAGGCTCCCAAGGGAGGTCTTAAGGTCCTTGTTTTTAGCTTTGTGCCTGTGATGCCTTTCGGACTAGTAGCATGTGTTTCCGAAGCTCCTGAAATCATGAGGGACTTGGCATCACAGAAGAGGATCCTTCATAAAAGATTAGTGGAGATTCATTTGATTCCAGGCTGCAAAGCTGATAATATCCTAGGGTTCCTGATCTCACATATGTTTTTAATAGGGACTGAAGAAGAACTGCTTGCAAGGCTTTCTTACTATAACTATTTTGTGGGCTTTATGTAAAAATACAAAACCGGATAAAATGAAAAATTAGTTTAAAAGTCTGAAACATGAGACTCATACTCTTTGAACCTTTGAAGTATTTTTTTATATAAAATAAGGCACCATGAAGCATTATTTCTTCTTAAAGGATGTTGCGGACTCTAATTCTTACAGAAATATATTTTAATTCAGAACTACTTTTCTTCATACATGATCAAACCTGCTGCGTTGCAGTGTTGTGCACATTTGTAATTTAATGTTGGTAAACGTCTTTAAATGTTAATGTTGTTATTTAAACACAGCTATGCATTTCAGTTTGAAAATGTAATGATCACAAAAACCAGGAGGATCTAATTTAGATCAAAGGGCAGAGTAGCAGTCAGTCACAATTATTTGCATAATCAAGTATAGTTTATTATTTTTGTGTATATTTGTTTACCCGCTGAACAGTTGTGACGACATAGCAACCGTGTACAGATACCTGATTTAAGTGCAGCTGTCTCCTTAAGGATCTACCCTTCTCAGCCCTGCTGGTAAGCAGCTTCTGCAAAGTGCAAAAGTGTTGTTGCAGGTTCAAAGTCATGCAGTCAGTGAACGAAACCAAGGCAGTTAAGACACTTGGTTATGGTCTGTTAAAGAGGTTTCTGTCTTTCAAAGGTGTTTTCAAATTTACTTTTCTGACAAAATTTAGTCCATGATGTATTACAAAATGTATCTGGGATGACTCACACATATCCATGTCCAGAGAAGTCCTTAGTGTTTCCCACTGAAGTAATTTCAGAAGTACTTGGTACAGGATGTTCTGAGTGCCTCCAAGTCACCGAGTAGCTGTACAATCGGTAGTTTCTCTTCAGTTTCTGTCTGTCTTAGTGCTAGAAAGGGGCTCGTTGGTTCTAGATCTTTATTTTTCCTCCAAGACAGCCTGTCAGAGTTGCAGTGAAATGTGGCTTGAAAGGGATTTAAAATGCAGACCTTGCAGTCTCACCCCCGGCATTCTCCATTTTCAAATTTCCTCTGAATTGAGAGTCCTCCCCAGCACATAGGATGGTTAGGTTACAGAGTTTGTCCTGAAGAACACTCTCCTGGAGAGCATTTTGCAAGTGTCACAACTAATTTCTTTTGTTTAAACTGTATTTTAATTGTCAGTGTTTCTTTACACAAAAAATATCTGTTTCCATTTAAAAATTATTGGTTAGAGCTACTTTTAATTTTTCAGTGCAACAATAACATCTGCACAAAATATCCTTTTGTTATGGTTTATGCTTTGCACTTCACTGTAAACAGAAGTGTTGGCTTTATTTCTTTTAATAATCTTTTGAGAAATTTTTTAGTAAGTAGAGTCAGCTTTTATGAAGATAACTTCTTTTTACCAAAAAGGAAGTGTTTGCTGTATTACCTACAAGTGCCTTAATTTGTGCAATGCAGTCTATTCCTATTTATGGTTTACATGGTTTATCTGGTTTATATTTGGACTAATGTCTGGGAAGGATAATGTTCTTGTACGGAAATTAGCGTTACGCAATTAAAAGTTATATATAATTATTCAACATTATGTTATGCCCTCTTAACAGTTAGAGGACATTAAATCTGCACTTGATGAGTAGGTTGGAGTTTAGTACTAAATAAATTTTGCTTTAGGAAAAGAAAACAGGAGATTATTAAATATTAAACTAATAACTTTAAATATAAACCATTTATTAAAGCAATGTGAGCTTTTTTCTAGTCCACCATGTTTTCAGTCTCTGTTCTCCCTTTCTTCTTGTGGTAGTTTACATTTTTCCACGTGTTGATAGAACACAAAACTTAAATGTAGATGACCAATAAGAAAAGGCAGTCACAATAGATCAGTGTGTAGAGGCTGATATGCAGGAAATAATTTTGTTGGGACACAGTGACCGAATAACACAGTCTTTGCAGTTTACAAATCTGTGAAATATCTTGCTCTCCGATTAAACCTTATCTTGTTACAGCAGTTAAACTCATCATACTGTAGTTATATGGGGAGGAGCAGGATGGAGAAGGGAGGTGGCAGCACAGTCCTGCATTCACTATCATTTCTTGTTTTACATGGAAATAATGGAATTACATTGCACACACTTATGTTGTAACATTCTTGAACTTCCCTGGTGAGACCCCTTGAAATGTTCTGCACTGCTTATTTTTTCACAGAACTTCCCAATGGAATACCTTCACAGAGAATCTTGCTTTAAACCGTATAGTGTGATGGGACAACATCTTACTGCTCGATACTTCAGGGTAGTTTGCACAAGGTTAAATTTACCCCATGCACTTTTATCCATAATTCTAAAGTACTTCCCTCTGATTTTGGGTCTCCTTAGAGGTAAGAAATCTCTGAACACAGGAGTCTGCAATGCCTTATGTAAAACCAAAAGTACAAACCTGGCCATTACAGTATTAAGCTTCTGAGTGCTTGACTTATCAGTAGATTTTTTGGCAGGAAGCACAGGGTAAGTGTCCTAGATAGCAAATGTGTGTTACCAATTATAAGTAAAGTGCAGACTGAGAGCTTTGTAAATGCAAGTAAATTACACAGATAGGACTTTTAACTTTGTTTCCTCCCCAGCTGCCATGCCCCTAATATTATTTTAAATTATATTATTTTCAGTAGGATAATTTAAATATAAATCATTAAATCTAGTTTGCTGGATTATCTGTATGCACTAAGAGATTAATATAACCAATTTCAAATCCACTGGTCATTTTGTAGGTATTTTCCTCTGCCAGACTAGCTATTGATATCAGCAAGTTGACAGTTTTTATCCTCAATGGATTACATTGTTCAGAGGTGTTGATTATTCTAGAAAAGTGTAAAAGGGATTTTGCTGTCTTATTGATGGTTGTTTCCCCATTAACCTCTTTTTGAATGAATTGCGTCAGCTGTCTCGACAAAAAATTTCAGATGTGTAGAGTAGCCATGAACCAGATATGCCTGGCTTCTGATTCTTTATTTTAATTCCATGTAATATACAATATCATAAGGTATTTGGGGAATATGTTGGGATAATTAATAAATCTGAAGCTGTAATTTGAAAATACATTGCATAGACAGACAAACGACTGCATATATCAAGATAAATATTTATTTGATTTATTTCTTCAGCTGAAGTCTGCCCATTAACACAGCTTTCTGTTTTTGAAAGTAGTGCTGCTGACTTACAATTCCTGATGGCACATTCAACCATCAGCAAGTTTTGTGGTTATAAATTCCATGTATAAATTTGTGTGCCTGCTTTGAACATTAGGAAGTTTAAGTTCAAAAAATATTTTTCCATGGAGTAATTAAAACAAAAGAAAACAATTGTTCCTTGTGGCCAAAGTGTTTAGCTAGCTTTGAATCACTATCAGTTTTTTGTTAGCAGTAGCTGTTTGAGCTGGGCGTGTTTCTGTTATACCTTCTTTGTGAAACAACAGTATTGCACCAGAGGGTTTTGTGGTTGGTTTTTTTTTGTTTGGTTGGTTGGTTGGTTTGGTTTGGTTTGGGTTTTTTTCCCTTGAATAGAGCATGGGCAAAAAGCAAACAATTCCTACCTAATGATTTCCATACATTACCAGCAAATTTACCAAGGAGCTCTGTTACTGTTTTTTTTCAGTACCACAGTCATGAATTCTTCCCTTGGCTTGCTGGTTGCTTTCTACTTTTAATACCCTCAGATATAATCAGTCACAACTGTGTGGCAGACATTTCCAACAGTTTGTGCAGAAATCTGTCATTCTCTGCTTTGGCTTAATCACGCATTGTATAGGTAGCATCCCTACCGTCCCCAGAAAAGTGTCTATAGTCCCCATTTAGCTAATATATGCAGTAAGTTATCACAATTGCTTCTTCCATGCAAAGTGAACAGAAATATTTTCAGTTAATTGTGAAGAGGACTGATTAGTTAATACTGAAGATATATCGGACATGCCAAAGATTATTCGACATTTACCAATCATGGCAGGCCTGCCGATCATAGTTTAACATTCTACAAGCCTCAATAACTTAGAATGGATAAAGACAATTATTTTATTTGCCTCTTACAGAATCTTCTCTATTATTTAGTTTTTTTCTACCAAAACATTTTTTCTGTCTACACTGGGGAACCAAAAATTCTTTGTGTTTGCCTCCTCCTAATTTGTTTTCAAGGTCTAAGAGAAATTTTTAATATACTTCCAGAAATGGCAGTTCCTGTATGGTGTGATCTATACAAGACAGACCCCATCCATTCTAGTCAGAATGGGAAATACATCAGTTTTCAGATCATTCATGCTCAAGTTCATAAGTTGGTGCTACACCCATCTGGCATTTTCTTAAACTGTTTTCATGGTTAACTGTTGCAGTCAGTGCTGAATCAAGCTGTAACGTAATTACAAATTGTTCAGCTCAGTAGGGTACCAGGTGACTCTCATGGTTTATCTAGGCTAGGGTTCTGATTTCCATCATTACTTACAAGTCAGGCTAGTTATCTGGTTTGGAGCCATGTAATTGTTTTGGATGACATCATTGTATTTTCTCTAACAACACATTGAGGTATTTTTATTAGGATTTTTTGTTTTGTCCTGTCTTTTTCTTTTTTTTTTTTTTTTTTTTTTTTAAAGGATTCCTATACAGTCTCAGGGGTCTGAACAGCTTATTTTTTTGCCAAGATCTGGTAGAACGAGTTAGTTTATAAACAAAACTTCAGCAACGCAGTGTTATTTATTGCAGTTCTGTAAATCACTAGTAGGTATGGGAGATACTAGAGCAAGTATTTTTGGTACTGTCCTACAGCACATGGCTGAAGCTGTAGTTGTCTACCCGTTTTGTCTGAGACAATTTTCTTCATAGTACCTTGCAAGTTGATATGTTTTGGATTTGTGACTAAAACAGTGTTGATAACACAGGGATATTTTAGTTATAGCTGAGCAGTGTTTACACAGAGTCAAGGTCTTTTCTGCTCCTCACCGCACCCCACCAGCGAGAAGCCTGGGGGTGCACAAGAGGTTGGGAAGGGACACAGCTGGGGCAGCTGACCAAAGGGATTTTCCAGACCATATGATGTCATGCTCAGCATATAAAGCTGGGGAAAAAAGAAGGAAGAGGGGGACGTTCAGAGTGATGGCATTTGTCTTCCCAAGTAATTTTTAACATGTGATGGAGCACTGCTTTCCTGGAGTGACTGGTGGATGAGTTCCTTGTTTTGCTTCACTTGCACATGTGGCTTTTGCTTTCCCTTTCCCTATTAAACTGTCATCATCTTGACCCCTGAGTTTTCACAGTTTTACCCTTCTGATTCCCCCATCCCTCTGTGGGAGCATGAGCGAGCAGCTGTGTGGTGCTTAACTGTCTACTAGGTTAAACCATGACATCCAACTAAACATTTTTACCTCCTGGGTAGTCTATGCTTGTTGCTTAGAATGCCAACAAATTACTTTAAGTCCAAATTTCTCCTTGATTAGCTCACAACCCATAATCTGTGAAGAATTCATCCATTAAACTCCTGCTATTTATTTAATTTTAATCAGTAAGTAAACTTCAGGCCATTTTGTGAAACAACAAATTTGACTACAACAAATATTAATTGGTATTTTCTCAGGCAAAAGTTGAAACATACAGTCTGAAATGCACTTTATTAGTTACATGAGATACTGTTGCATTCTTCTTTGAATAAAATTTTCTGTGTATATACATTTATATTGACAATATCTAATTGTAGAGATTTTTTTTTCTGTTTTTCTCTGTGATTTTATAAACTTGAAATGGTTGAACTTATTGAGAAATGTCTTCACTTAAGAGTCTCCTTGCAGTAGACAGCAGTACTTAACCAAAGTCTGTTTTTAACATCTTCTACATGGTAATTAGGTGTTTTTTGTTTTGGTTTGGGTTTGTTTTTTTTTTTTTTTTCCATTACAGTCAAAATGCTATCATGGTGATTCTGTGAAATGCACAGTACATAGATCTTACAATTCACTTTATTCTAAATAAAAGATCTCATAATTGGGAACTTCTCTTTAATCTGTTGCAGGAAATCCATGTCTACTGATCTAGTGGATAAATCAGTATGAATTACAAATAGAACAAAAAGAACAGTTCATATATACATTGAATTCCTTTGGGTACCCCAGTCCATTGTCTTCAGCTTAGTGCATTGTTGTGGTTTAACCCCAGCCAGTAACTAAGCACCACGCAGCCACTCGCTAACTCCCCCCTTGCCCAGAGGGATGGGGAGCAGAATTGGAAAGGAACATAAAACTCAAGGGTTGGGATAAGAAAAATTTAATAATTGCAATAAAATAAAACAAAAGCAAACCCACCACTACCACCACCACCACCAGTTGTAATGAAAAGGAGGGAGAAGTGGAGAGGAATGAAATCCAAATGGAAGGGAGCAAATAAAACAAGTGATCCACAGTACAACTGCTCACCACATGCTGATCGATGCCCAGCCAGGTCCTGAGCAATGATTGGCAGGCCCTGGCCAACCCCCTCCCCCCAGTTTATATACCAAGCATGATGTCCCATGGTACAGAATACCTCTTTAGCTAGTTCGGGTCAGCTGTCCCCCCTCCCAATTTATTATGCCCCTCCAGCCTTCTCACTGGCAGGGCCTAAGAAGCTAAAAAGTCCTTGTCTTAGTATAAGCATTATGTAGCAACAACTGAAAACATCAGTGTGCTATCACTACTGCTCTCACACCAAATTCAAAACACAGCACTGCACCAGCTACTATGAAGAAAATTAACTCTATCCCAGCTGAAAAAAGGACATCTGCAAACATCAAAGAGATGGTGTACATTTCCAAGTCATCTGGATGATTACAGAATTTTAAATTTACAGGTTTGTTTGAACTTCTTTACATGTTGGCCTTCAATATTCTTGAATGAAAAAGCCAATGTAAATTTTGAAATGTTTTCTCCTATAAAAGTTAGATGCAAACACTCTCCAGATCTAAACTTTTAGGAGGTGATAGAAGTCTGATACAGATTATTAAACATAAATTGTGGATATTATTTGTGGAGGACCCTAAGCCACAGACTATGTGAAGAGGAGGGACAGACCCAGAGTAATACTCCACTATCCTTGCTATAGTGTTGTTTTATTCACCTAGACACCTTCATCTACCAGGGTTCCTGTTGGTTTTCCCCCTTACGGCTGAGCATACAATGATTACAGGAAGATAAAGGTCAACCCTCCCTCCCACCCCCAAACTGGTACCAGATAGGGGACTATTTAGAGCACGCTTGACATTATTAGTAGTCCCCACTACTAGTGACCAGAGTCCTTATTGATGCCAAGCAGCAACACTCAATAAATCATCTTATCAAAATATTAAATGTCTTCTGTCCCCAAATGAAGAGCATAAAAAAAGACATTACTACAATGGACAGTAACTTAAAAAAAGGGAGGAGAGTGAGTGTTGCCCTATTGAAAATGGCAAACACAGGGAAGCTGAGGTATGGCATCAAAAAGACCGTTCCTAGTGTGATCATTTGTACAGGCCAGTGCACAAGACAGGGTCAAGAAAGGTCTTTAGCCTGGCGTAGTATGACTTTTCTAGTCAGAGTCTCCCTTTGGGTAGTTAGACTTGACCCGAATATAAATGTTTTACTGTGAGATGCCACCACACTCTGAAGTTCTTTGTTAGAACTACATATGTGCCTAGTGTGAAAGGAAGTTTGAAAATAGGTCGAGGAAGGAATTTTCATGGTCTGAAATAAATAAATTGCATCTTGGTATTGGAACTGTTTTTCCTCTCTCACCGAAACTCCACATCATCTAGAATGGGGGAAAGAAAATATCCGTATAGAACCTTGAGAATTCTGCACATTTTGGAAGGAAGTGTGGAAGGCTGGAAAATTCTTCATATTGTCAGCTTTCTCTTGCCCATAGAAATTACACTGTCACCGATTTATCTTTAATGAATTGCCTTCTTTAGCAATAACTCTTCACTGTATTTCCAACTTCAGACATAAGCTTACTATAGACCATTTGTAAATGAAGTGGTTTCTATTCACTTATTTTACTGTCTACCCTTATCATACTTCTTCTGAAAGCCCTTGTGCTAAAGCCAGAGTATTGAACAAGCTGTTCATGTAAAAAAGTCAAGCCTGTACTCCAGAGAGACCCAGAAACTGAGAACTGACATTATTATTTCACCCTCTCTATTCTTCTTATAAAGCAGCTATCACTGGAGTTGCTGATTGTTGATTCCAATTTTGCTACCTTCATTCCATGTTTACCTTTTTCTGTTTATCACAAATGTTCAACATCAGATTAAAAAATCCATTCTCTCTTCAGATTAATTTTAAATTTAATAATTAACATTATCCCAGGATGTTGTGTTTCAGAGGAGATCTCAAGAGTGTCATACTTTTTTCCATCTTGGAAAACTACGACAGTACACAGATGCAATTAAGATATCAGCATTGAGGCAGGACAACTTGCTCACTGAAAACCAATGTCCCACAAACCATTCATTCAAACTAGTTCCTATTTTAAAAATTAATTTTAGTAGATTGATTTGCTACATATCTTTTCTAGCACTTACTATGTTATAATTAGTAAAAAAATGAAATCCAAACCAATTATGAACTCATCCACTATCTTTGACAGGTAGGATTTTTGCTGTAGCTTCAGAGGCTGAATTTTCAAACCTAAATCTTTCTTCCTCTCCCTCCTTGCAGCCCTCCACGGTAGCCTGTTCTTCCTTTTTCTTTTCGTCCTAAATCCATCAACAACATATCCAAATAAGCAGTTCATATTTACTAATATTATTAGCTTGTCTAGGCAAATAAATGTTAACTCACATTAATGCCCAGTACCATGGATGTTATCATGTACTTTGTTGCTGTTGTACTTTCAAGCACAATGCTAGCATATTGTGTGTAGATTCTCTGGTAAAATAAGTTTCACCATTTTATATACCGTTAAATTATTTTTTGCCACCATAGACTGGTTAAACAAGAGTGCATATTACTTGTGAAATTACAAGTGAATGGGGCAAAAGCATATTCAGAAAATTCCTGCAATTTTATGTAAATAATCTTTATTTACATTTACTCATCTATTGCTCTTTCTTCTGGTTGGTTTTGTTGTTGTTGCTTTGGGTGGTTTTTTTTGGCATACTGTTCTAGTTCTGTGTTTGCTGGAGACTGCAACTGATACAGACTGAGGTCAGCAAAGAAATTAATATGATTTCAATGGACTTTGATAAATTCCATACAATGTTAAGTCTAAAACATCTGTTTTACTTTATATGTATGACCCATTAATTTCAGCACACACACCCCACCCCACACCCCACACCCCCGCCTTTATTTTTCAATACTTTCCTTTGTTTTTTTCTTTGTTTTCTTTTTCTTTTTTTTTTTTTTAATATTTTTCCCCACTTCTGTTGTCTTTCTAAGACATCTTTTTTCCCAGTTTTTCCATTCTCCTTTTTTTTTTTTTCCTTTCTCCTTTCCAGTTTGGCTTTCTCATGCTTAAAAGCACAGTGCTTGAGTTTCTGACAATTACAGTTAGTGTCAGCTTTCTTTTTCTTCTTGTGCTGAATCAGCTTTTAAAAGCCACACCAGCTCACTCAGCAGGTGACTGCTGACTTGTACTGCTAGAAAATTATGGCTTTCCAGACAGTCAGTCAATGCCAGAGGAGGAAAGCTGCCTTGTGGCAGTTTAAATGACCTAAATTAAATTGGTACAATTGGGTGAGGGAGGCTTGTGCCTTACACAGCTGATTAAGAATTGCATAATCTATAATTCTATTGCACCAGAGAATGCCAAGTGACTCTTCATATCAGTAAATGAGGACAATATATTTAGCAGCATGGAAAATTCACACTTGAAGTTCTTTTCCAGTGTTTTACAGCTACTGTATTTTTCGCTAAAACCTGATATGCCTGAGTACATATAAGGATACCAGAAATGTATATATTAAACCCAGGAGAGTACCAAGTTGCTATCTATCTGTATATTCTGACAATAAATCATGGGCATTTTATTCCCATGGTACTAGCTAGGAGTGTTCTAAAGAAGTGACTCAAATATCATGATTCTATGGCTCTCAGAGCAGTCTGCTGGGGAATATTCTTAGACTTCAAAATATATTTTAGAAAAAACTTATTTTTCTGTTAAGAAGAAAGTTTTTAAAGCTGTCTCCTGCATAACTTTATGGGATACATTATCAGAGTACTTTGCTTACATTAGAGTTACTTACTTTGGTCATATTATTAGCACACTTAAGTTCTTCTTTGTTCCCCTTTTGGCCATGATAGAACTGCTGCTTAGATGGGACAACTCACCTGTGCAAAAGTGGGCATGGCGCTGAGAGACGTATGGGGATAGGGACAAGGAATTTTGGCTGAGTTACAATCGATGGCAAACCATGTAGGATGTTTTTATGTTGTACAAAGGAGTAAGAGAGAAAAGAGCATGTTCCACAAAAAACATTACATAATTTTATTTCAGTTCCAGAGAAAAGGGATACAAAGGGTATTTTTTAACAAAAAGAAACTGTTTGTTCTTCCTTTGGTAGTCCTTTCCTGCCATGTAGGGCAGATTGTTAAGTTAGACACTAGAAGTACTGAAATCCCTATTCGGCCTTTCTTTTTCAAGCCAAGCTGTCACTGATTTCAATGGCAGCTCTGCCTGATTAAAGAGAATTGAATAGAGCCCTGAAGCAATGGTGTTTTGTCCTTGTATTTGCTCTTCTGGCCCTTAACCATTAGGTTTAAAGAGCTTGAAGCAGTAGTGGCACCAGCAGTGTTTCAGGTGAAGAAGAAAAAGGATGAAAAACAATATCAGGAGTTGTTTCAAGTGCTGCTACAAGAAAAGCCAGTTTGTATCATATTGAAAGAACTGAAAAAGTGAAGAATGCGTAGAAACATTTTTCAAGTTTCTGTGGGGTTTTAAATACATAAAACTTCAACATATAATAAAAATATGTAGGCTTTGTTACTACTTCTATTTATGAGTATGCTAAGCAGAATACCATGCATATGCTTATTCCAAGGTTATAACCACTGCATTGCTAGCTCCTTCCCATTATTAACAGGCAATAAAAATATGACTTTTTTTTAATTGTCACACTGGAATTGCTAAATAAAATGCCAATTGTACTGTTTTATAAAAAGAGGCGAGACAAATATTGTTAGAATAAGAGCATAACCCTTCACAGTATTAACTGAGAAATATAATTGAATAAAGATGTGTTAGAAAAATATTGCACTTTTCAAAGTTTGAACACAAAGATCCACAGCTGTTGGACTGATATGACTAAATATGAATACTTATACTGAAGTCCATCATTCTACAGTCTTTCTGTATTCAAGTAAATAATCCTGCTTTTAAGATGTGATTAATACTATTTAGATCTCTGCTTTCAGGTAGAAGTGACACTATGTACAGAAAGGGGGCTATGTTGACTATCTCAGAGATGAGCCATGTACATTCAATCCGATGAACGTTTTTAAAATACATATATTATTACAAATAGATGCAGAATCATAGTTACTGGAGGCGGTTTCATCTTGGACCATAGCACTGACTGCTAAAAAAAATAGATAAATCTAGCAAGCTTGCTCCTGCTCCTTTTTTTCTCCAGTCCAACGACTCGAGCTCAGTTTCAGAAGTCCCTGGCGCAGGAAATTCCTAGTCCCAGATCTTACCTTGTAGTGATCTTCACCTGTTGTGCTTTAACCCCAGCCAGCAACTAATCACTACACAGCCGCTCGCTTAGTCCCCTGCAGAGGGATAGGAGAGAGAATCAGAAGGATAAAAGTGACAAAAAATCATGCATTGTGATAAAGACAGTTTAATAGGGAAAGCAAAAGCCATGCGTGCAAGCAAAGCAAAACAAGGAATTTATTTACTACTTCCCATCTGCAGGCAAGTGTTCAGCCACCTACAGGAAAGCAGAGCTCCCTCACATGTAACGGTTACTTGAAAAGACATACATGATCACTCTGAACGTCCCTCTTTTCCTTCTTTCCCCAGGTTTATATGCTGAGCATGACATCATATGGTCTGGAAAATTGCTTTGGTCAGCTGTCCCAGCTGTGTCCCCTCCCAGCGTCTTGTGCACCCCCAGCCTCCTCGCTGGTGGGGTGGGGTGAGAAGCAGAAAAGGCCTTGACTCTGTGTAAACACTGCTCAGCTATAACTAAAACATCCCTGTGCTATCAACACTATTTTCAGCACAAATCCAAACCATAGCGCCCCATACTAGCTACTATGAAGAAAATTAACTCTGTCGCTGCCAAAACCAGTACAAATCCCTGCAGGCTAGCTGATAATTGTTGGACAAAATACTGTTCCTGCCTCCTGCTAGGATTATACATTAAAGAATGGTTCAAAGAAAGCTGTATATTATTTCACTCAAAAGATAGAGAACACATAAAGAAAAAGGTTAAATCAACAGAATCCTGTGCACATTCTTCCTGTTCCTGGCTTGCCTTTCTTTTTTATTTATTTATTTATTTATTTTTTTTAAAATACGTGTGTTAAAAAAGTCTCCTTGGTAACATACCTACTTGGGAACATCCATAAGACAAGTCTATCATGCCTTTTTTTTCCAGTCCCAGCCAATTTCCTTTAATATACATTCAGCTTTCACTTGTTGCATCCTTTGTCCAATGCTTTCTTTCAGACTCCAGCCTCTTTGACATATCTGTTCTATTTAGACCAGAAGGATAGATCAAAGGTCTGATTCTGGAAGGTTATAGAAAGTTGTTTTGACAGGAAGAAACTGAACAGGAAATGGAGTTCCCCCAATAACTGTGTTATTCCCACAACAGTTTTGCCTTTCCTTTAAGGATCAAAGGAGGTAAACCAGTACCTAAATGAGCTAAATGTGCTACATATATTCAAGCAGGAGACAATCACAGAAATAACTTGATTTTTTTTGGTATTTCAGTAAAATCTGTACTGAGATTCTCGGATTTTCTTTAACGTTTGACAAATTTAGCAGATTGGTGTGTTTTGCCCTTGTCTTCTGCTCTCATAGCTTTTCTGGGTGTCTTGACAATCCCATCAGATTAAGCCATCATGACTCAATTTATTTCCACCTGTAATTTTTAGGCAGACATTTTTCAGTAAACCCATAAAAAGAAAAAACGACTCAGTGCAGCATGGATTCATGTTTCCCAAATCATATAACCATTCACAAAGCTGGTTGCAATTTATAGACTGGTATGTTGTGGGTAACATTATTTCTGCTAGAAGAATGTTTTTATGTAGCACCCAGCAGAACACAGTTAATAATACATTGCTTAGCATTTTGAATAATTTTAGCAAAGGAATAATTTTAGCACTATAAACTTGCTTGAGATGACTGTTTCCCCTACAGGCCTTCTTTATGGCTCTGTTCATAAAATCATTACATATCCTGTTGACTTACCTCTCTGGTTTTTCATACTAAACATAAAGCAAATTAAGCAAATTAAAAAGGTGCATTCCTCAATGAAAACTTTTTCAGTTGAGGCTTATTTAATAGACATGGTTTGATTGGAATTCATCATAGAGAGTTGTCAAAAGTCTGTGCATTTCTGATCTACTTAAGTTCTCTACATGGATACTACTGTGACTTCAGGCTTAAGCCATGACTTAAAATATTCTTTGAAATTCCACAAACACAGTGTATAAAACTGATTATCATTCCTGCTGTAAATTCATGATTAAATACATTTATCCAGTACAATTTTGTTTAACAGTTTCAAATTTCTACAGTCTCTCCATTTGGAAACTCAAACCTAGAAGGGGTAGCTTAATTCACTGAGTCTAGCTCCTTGATCTAGCATTAAAAACTATTATCTCTTTGAGAAAAATAGAAATCTCTGTTAAAAGCAGATTCATTTTGGTTGCTTTTTTTAGTTTTGTTGGTTTTAGCACTGTTTTATTTTGACTTAAATGATAATCTTACCTCTTTGTGGCATACTTAAAACTCTTACATTTTGTTTACTATGTTAAATGAGCCAAGTTTATCTTCTTTTCTCTTGCAAAACACACCTTCCATTCACATGGTTAGATTATGCCTTTCCTCTACTTAATTTCCTTTGACTTCTTTTTGTCTCAAACCTGGTTAACCAGGACTTGTATTCTGATGAATATATTTGATAGAAGTAATATTTCCTTAATTCTACTGAAAAAAATACCAACTGATGCTTCTTACACTTGTAAACTGATGCTTCTTACATTTCTCTTTCACAGATAAAGCACGCTGGCAGTTCATAGACATCTTATGATCAAACTCTTGCCCTTATCTTCCTTTTCAATTTTCAGCCGGTAACTCTGCTAACAAAAACTTTTGCTTTTTGAGCACAAAGTGTGTGACTTTACATCTGCACTACACATATTTCATTTCATTTCTATTACTGCAATCCTCAAGGTCATCAAGTTCTTACAATATTCCTAGCATTGTTTGATGATATTTCCAACACAGTGTCTTTGGTAAACTTCATTATTATGTTTCTAATATCCATGCCAAGATCACTAATGAAATTATTAAATAAGATTGTTCCCTGTGCTGATCTTTGATCTGCATTCTGATACTTTTCCTTTTTAGTATTGCCTATTTATGTCTTATCTGTTACAAGCTTGTCCAATTATACTTCTTCCATTTTTGTTCAAGAATAATTCCTCTATTTTTGTCCAAGTAGAATTCCTCTATTAATATCTGGCCTTTTTCTCCATATAAAACTAGTATTTCCCATCTTGTTCGACATTAACACTTTACTGAAATTCGGGTTGATTGTGGTTATCAGTTTGCTTTTCTTTTTTTTTCTGCAATGAAAAAAAACATTCTGTTGAAGTACGGTGTGATATTAATCTGTCATAATTCACCTTTCCAATCTTTTGTTGCACTTTCTCTCAGTTTCTGTATACCAACATGTATTAACTTCTTCTTTCAAGTCTTCCCTATAGTCCAGGATTTTGAGCCTTACTGAGATCGAACTTACAGACATATAATGGCTCAGATCATAATTTTCCTGATTGCAAGTGCAGGTACACAGTTTGCAGATTCTCCATCTTGTAATGTTTTCCTGACATCATGAAATTACAAAAATAATTTGCTTTCAAGCCTGAAATTCCAGTTTTCTATCACCTTTTCTCTGCTTTTCTCAGCAATCTCTGTGTTTGCAAGCGACTTTCTCTTGCTATTGCTGTTATCCTTTCACTTGGCCACATCTTTCTAGTTCTGGTCCCTTTTTTCCCCTCAGGACATATTTCTTTTCCAGAAGAATCAGTATCCCTCTGCCTCCGGAAGAGTTCACTTTATCTAGAAGCTCCCACTTTTAAAATAATGGAACATAGAAACTGATAAGAAAGGCATAAGACAAATCCGTCCTAGTGCAATACAGATCCTTGATAATATTGTGACATTTATCTTAGAAAAATCCAAGCATGCTTGAAAAAGCAAGCTTTGTTACTCCACATTCTCAATGATTTTAATTACCATTTTGGCTTCTCAAACATTTTCCTTTTAAGTTTGAACATCTCAGTTTTGGCTTTATTTTAATTTGTTCCAGTGTTCTTAATATAAGTTCATTTTCACTTATTAGCTCTTCAGTTCTGTACTGTCCCTAAAATAAAGGCAGTTGGTTTAGGTTCAGTGATTATTTGCTGAGGAAATGTGTAGGCTCTGTTCTCTGTATCTGGGCAACTATTGAAAATATTTCTCAATTGTAATTTTAATTAAAAGTAGGTTTAAATCTGAAAGCAACTTATTAAGTTTAGCTGGGAAACCTCTCCAGCTTTTCCCAGAGCTTTTCAGATAGCTTTTTCTCTTTTCCATACTACTATGTTTTTTGTGTCTTGCCTTTTCTTCTCTTCAGAGCAACCACATTATTGTGCAGTTCCTTTCTTTTTTACTAGTTAGATCAATCTTCTCATGTATTACTGACCTTAAGTGACCATATATGTTTTTACTGACAAAGCTTATTTGGTTACAGAATATTGTTGAATAGCTGGGCCCACAAAAGAAAAGATCACTGAAGAATATCAGTAAAATACTCATATTTATGTAGTTACATAAAATATTCTTAGTGTAGACCAGGTGTATCATGAAGTGACATATTAATATGACACCTGTGCTATGGACACCTGTGCCTGAAAGACAGGAAGGCTGTTTAAAACTTTTGTCCAAGTTATAAAAAAAACCACAAACAATTAAAAGCTGTCCTATAGCAGTCAGTGAAACATAAGCAGTATATGATAGTAGGACATGTATGCCAAGTATGATGAAAGACATCCAGCTGCTTGCAAATGGAGTTTTTAAAAACAACAAACAACGAGTGTAAGAAGTTTTCATCATGTGTAATTGTAGCAAGATGTTGGAAGACAGATGAAGAAGATGAAAAGTTTGTGGTAGAAAACTCATCTAAGAGGATCTGTGTGACTTCAATTATATATAAGGAATGTCATTGCTAGCAATCTTTAGATTCAAGCTGCTGGTTTCCATTTGATTAGTGCATGCCAATACTTTTATTTGTAGTTTGCTTAAATAAAGGATGACTTCTCTATCAAGGCATGTGAATATTTTGGAGAGGTGGATGTACTTTGGAAGAGCCAAGTATGACTAGCAGGTCATGAGCCAAACCTTTGAATTGCACCACTAGAGCAAGAGTTGAAAGGCTTGAAATGAACAGTCACATCTCCAGCTTCCTCTGTCATTCACATCTAACGTATAAGACTCTGTGGGAGATGTTCAGCTTCACGTGCAGATGATGGGCTGGCCTTGTACATGAGTGCTTATATTCAGGATGATTTAAGTAGACATCTAAGGTATACTGAAGAGAAGATTTATGAAAGGTCATAGGAGAGGGTGACTTGACTTTGTAGAACAGCCTGCCATAGCAGAAAATACTGATGTGGCCATTTACAATGAACTATAAATTGCTAATTTTTTTACAAAAAAAATTCTAGTAAGCACAGACAAATATGACAGCAATAGGAGCAAAAAGAGGAAAACTATATAACTTGGAAAAAAATATACCTTAATGAAATGACTGCATTAACATCTTTAGTTATCTAAAACACAGCTATTAGAGATTTAGCAAGCTCTGCAGTAAAATTAAATCAGTCTATATATGGGCTAGAAATACCTGAGCCTGTTTGGGTTTTGGGGGAGGTTATTTTATTGCAGGTTTTTTTGGTATTTGTTTCTTTTGTGTGTGTGTGTTTGTTTGGGTTTTGTAGTTTGTAGCTATGAAGGAAATGCTTATTTTGTAGGTCTTTCAGGAATATCAGTGTACTTTTAATACAGGATATTACTAGTCTCATTAGACTTTTTGGACAAATGAAACAATGGGTTCTATATTCTACAGCAATTCACCACTATGTGTTATTTCAATTAAAGTATAGTATTTCCTTAGTGCAGTCTCTTTTGGGTGAGCTTTATGAGCTTTCAAAAATTTTTTTAACTTTAAGTATTCAGCATACAAATAAAGGAGGAATTTATTCACTTCTTCATTGGAGGCAAGATTAATAGTATTATTTAGTGGCTAACAAAGAACAGAACAGCTTATAGGCTTTCTTGAGTTCTGTTTTTGGTGTGAATGCCATACAGCTTTATTTGCTTCCTAAAAAAAGCATTAGATCAATTTTTTTCACTGTCATTGCTGGGGAAAAAAAACTACATAATGCTCAACTGGCTGCTGACTCACCTTGATACCCTAATCACCTTGTGGGGTGTTGTCTGGTGTCTTCTAACACATCATGAGGGTTATTAGGACAGAAGTTATTTATAGCTCACATGGACCTTTCAGTTTGCTGGAGAATAACTCTTATACCTGCCATTCAAATAACCAAGAAGTCAAAGCTCAAACTGAAAACATTCAGGGGCACAGTCAGGATATATGAAGTCTGTACTTTAAGACTGAGAAGGGTCTGGATGAAAGCCACTGATGGAAGATTAGCATTAATCAGTATCCTTTCCAATCATTCTGGCTGGAGACTTTTGGCAATTCTGTGCCAGTATTCATAAATATTCTTCAAAGAAAATAAATTCACAATTCTTCCTATTTTTGTATTAGAAATATGAAAAAGTTAAGGGAGAAATAACCTTGAGGGATAGTTTTTAACTTCTACCTGAACCTGGTAAGGGGGGTGGGGTGGGTGGGGTGGAGTGGGGTGAGGTGGGGTGTGGGGTGAAAGACCTCAAAGATATCTACTGCTTCCTTTAAATTATAAGATTACTACATATTAGAATTTGCCACAATGTAAAACAACAAATTGCAGCATGTTGAAGCACTGAAAAGCAATAGAGTGCTTTTATTTATCATATGTCTCAATATAATTTATAAGTTATGAAATATTTGCAATGTTCATTTTATATTATATGCAGTCCCTTTACTGGTTCTTCCTAAGCAATTCAACAACACAAGTATTTATGTACTTTTTCTTTCACAGCTGAAAACAAAACAAAAGGAACACCTGACATAAATCCCTATGGTAATTGCTGTCTTCTAATTCCTTTTTTGCAGTCCAGTGCTTTCATCTCAATAAAGATGATATCGTTATGCCATTACTTTAATTATAATATTCAATATCTTATAAAAATGAAAAGTCATTATATTTTTCCCAAGGGTTATAATTTTGCACAGTGCATGTCTGAATTTCAGACACATTTATAAGCATACAGCACTGAAAAACTACTATTTAGGAATTAATGATTTATAATATATATATTTATGACTGAAAAGAAGAATTTCTTTTTTTTTTTTTCTGTATTGTGTACACACAGTTCATGTTTATGAATGAGTTATAAATAAATATTAGCATACTGAAAAAGAACTGAAAAGAGAGACATTTCTGTTATTCTAGCTCTTTGGGGGTAAATTACCAAAATATATCCTTTAAAAAGAAATATTATTTTTAATAGTCAGACCTTGGCAGCTGTGGGTAACAGTGATAAAGTATACTAGTGAAAATATGGGTTTCTTTAAAAAGTCATCTTCACTTGCATTGTATTTGTTTGGTATTGCAACACTACTGAATTAGGATTTGCTATTAGTAACGTTCATGGCTGTGGTATTGATCTTCAGGGGACGATGGATCTGAAAACACAGGGTTATCTCTGTTAAATAGAAGGAAGCAAGTAGACTTAACTGTGGGACAGAAAATATTAAAAATTATCCCTTGAAAAACACCTTTAAATGAATGAAGAAAAAAAAAGCAAACCAACATAAATTCCTTTATGAATTTTCTTATGTAGATTTACATGTTGCAACACTGATGGTCAAAACATAAATAACTACATGAGCGGTAGTGTGAGACTTCTAAAATACCTGTGCTTAGTGAGTGTAGTTAATGACAAAGACAGGCTAAAATAGGAATGATCTTGCATTTTCCATTTTTAGCTGAATACTCTGTTTTACTGCTACATTAACTCCAGATTTGATATCTCTCCATTTTAAACAGCACAAGGTAGTTGTTTGTTTGCTTGTTTGGTTTTTTTTACTGTTCAGTGCATTAGCTTGGAGTTGAAAGGCCTTTTACCTTTCAGTTGTTGGCCAAGGTTCCTCAAACTCTTGTGTGTAGCATACATTCTCTGACTGAGGGTCTCTTATCTGTTATTTATCCTTTTAACACTTCTCATTGCAACAGCTGGCACACTTTTCTTAATTAATTTGATCTTGTTTTTAAGCTTTAATCTCTAGCTGCTTCTCGCCTGTCAGTAGAGGAAGTTCACTTTAAAAAACATATGTATGTGGTGGACTGCCAGACCCCCACCCAGCCGCTCTCTCAAAGAGGATTGGGGAGAAAATGAGGTGCAAAACTTGGGATAGACTAGGAGATCACTTACCAATAACTGTCACAGGCAAAGTAGTCTCAAATTGGAGAAAATTAATTTAATTTGTTGCCAGTTAAAATAGATTTGATAGTGAGAAGCAAAGGCAAATTAGAATAACACTTCCCCACACACACATGTTTTTTCACAGGATCGACTTCACTCCTTCATTCCCAGCTCCTCAACTTCCTCCCCCACCCCAGCTGACACATAAAAAGCAATCTATAACAAGTCATCTGTGCCACTTCTTCCTCCTCACACTTTTCCCCTGCTCTAGCAGGGGCTTTCCGTTGGCTTCAGTCCTTCAGGAAATACCTACCTGTTCTGGTGTACGGTACTCTGTGGGCTGAAGTGTCGATGATAGCTGCTTCACCACAGTCTTCTCCACAGGCTGCAGAAGAATCTCTGCTCCAGCACCTGGAGTACCTCTTGCTTCTCCTCCTCTGACCTTGGTGTTTGCAGGGCTGTTTCTCAAAATGCCGTTCCCTCCTCTTTTCTTTGTGGTATTTTCTCCGTTTCTTAAATACTTTTTCCCAAGATAAGACCACCTTGGCTGCTGGGCTCTGCTGTCCCCTGTGGTGGGTCAGTTGGAGTCAGCTACAACTGGCTGTGCCCGGCCCGGGGCAGCCCTGGCTGCTCCTCACAGGGGCCTTCCTGCAGCCTCCTGCCAAGTATGCCCAGTACAACGTAATATTTTGATGGTTAAAGAAAGGTTACATGAATATTTCTGAGACAGAGTCCTCAGACATGTAGGAGGTTTTTTTGTTGGTTTTCATTTGTCTGTTTGTTTGGATTTTGTTGGGGTTTTTTGTGGAGAGGACATCTAATGAGCATAGAACTATGCTTGCATGTGTATAGCACCTACATAGCCCCACAAGAAGCTCTTCGATTCAAACCAAATTAAAAGTTTTGCCCATACATTTATTTTGCATGTAGCTGATTACTCATATTGAGGTTTTAGTTGTATTTTCTTAATGTTTTTGTATTTATTCTTTTAAAAATTATTATTTTTTAAAATTAATTGTACTTGCATTGTTTAAACAATAATTTCTGAGAGCTCAGAACTCAGTTTTTAAGGTTCAGAACCTGTAATTTAGACCAAATTTTGGTATAGAGACTTGCTTTATTTGGATGCCAAATGAGTAAGCAAATTATTAAAGACAGTTCTACAGTAGCCAGTACTTCCTGCTGGGAAAAATGTAACCAGAATATCACTTACTACATATACTGAGTCTTCCAAATAGTTAGTTCTCAGTGCTACGAAATGTGAAATACCGTCTTGGTAAGAATACCTGATTAGTAGTATACTATCACATTCTGGAAGTGTAGTAAAAATATACACACAGAGCCAATAACAAGACTTGAATTCACATCTTCTGCACTGTAGTGTGTGTTCCAGACCTGGGCTGAGTGTACTGGGGAACCCAGACCTCCAATACATACTTCCTTTGAAGTCCCTAAGATATATGTGATTTCTTGATGGAGACCTTTAGAGTATGCAGCACTCTCTGCTCTCTGTACGGGGAATACCCTACTCTAGACACCTTCATATCTATTAGGTGGACTGGGTTGTCAATATTCTTCTGGAGTTAAGGTTTCTAATTTAACTGAAAGTATTTTAAAATGTGAAATAAAGAAACAGTATCTCAAACTGACACTGGAGTCAAAAGCATTCATTTCTATTGAAAAGGAATATTCCTGTTAAGTCTAAAATTACTTTTCAGTTATGGGGTTGATGGTTGATTTTGGTGAAATATTTGAAGCATTTCGTTTCAGCTAGACAATTTTCCTGAGTTTTTTTCAGTTCATCCAATAAATCAAAGAATTTCTTATTCACACAGGTCTACTGTGTTGAAAACAGTATGGAGACTAAGGCACCAAGATAAAAAATTCATCCATCTCTGCAGATCAATGAAGCTGGTGCCACTAATACAGTTTCTTCAAATGGACTAGAAGAACATATAAATTATCATTGGAATGGGAATTGATCTGTATTGTAGAGCTTGACCTTGTTAAAGTTTTTGATAGAATGTTAAAATTCACAAAGATGGCAAGTAGAACATGCAAAGGTATGGTATAACCTTCAGACACTGCTGAAGACATCTTCCACTTTCTGAGCAAACCAAGACTTTTTAAAAAAGAAAAGTTTTTAATTATTTACAATTATTTCTTAGTATTTTCTGTCTATACTAACATCAGAAAATATCCCCAACTAACTCCCATATTAATCTCAAATCTGATTAACAATGCTTTATACAATCCCTCCTTAATGTTAAGAAGATAGTAAGTAAATAATAAATTCCTTTCTTTGCTGCTAATATATTTGGTAAGCAAGGCTTACCTTTAGCTTTAGCTATAAAAGCTTTTGATATATCCCTCTGGCATTTTTTATTCATCTCTTCTGTCTTTAAAAGCAGCCTAGAAACATAAACAACAATTGTAGTAGGACTGGATGGCTCAGCGAATTAGTAATCAGATTCAGAGCCTTTTCTTTCTGTCCTACTAATCTAAATCCAGCTTGACTTGTTACCAAAGGTTGTTGGTAGATAACAATTTGATGGAATATGCTTATTTGTTATGCTTATTTGTGACCTTAGCCTATGGCACAGCCCTCACCTACAAAACTGTTCTGTTGCTAGCAGTGTCAATAAAGTTGTTATGGACTGAACGGATACGGAATAGATACTGAATTGGTTTTTTTTCTCCCTCAGTCTCACAGAACAGACTAGGACCTTATACTGCAGCTCCCCATTGTGCAAATAAAGAGTAACTCTTTTCTGGGGATGACAGGAAAATATTTTCATAAGCATGAAAATTCACCTGTTTTAACAATGTGAAGAACAGTGGCATGGCAGAGTGAGCTCTGACAGCAGCAGGTAGAACAATAGTGTTACAAACATGTCAAACTTGAAAGGAGCTACATTAACAAGTCAATCTCAAGCAAGTAACCTCCTTTGGGAAGACTCTGAAAGGAGAAGTGCAGTTAGCAGGCTAGCTGTGTCACTTCTCATTTACACTTTTTTTTAAACAGCCTTGGTCGAAAACTTCCTCATTAACTTTATTTTCTATTTTCAGCATACATTTATTATAGCTGGTTTACTCCAATCAGTTTAATATGTCTGCTTTTACTTCATTTCTTGACATTGCAACTGAGACAGTAGCTACAATGCAAAATTTTCCCAAATGTTTTCTGAAAGTGCATCTCCTTTGTCTAGGTTGACAGCCATATCCTCTGAGAATTCCAATGAGTTAGTGAGTCTTTACCTCTCTTGTCTCTCCTTAGGCCATTTTAAAATAATGGCATTATGTTGGCTACTCTCCAGTACTCTCAGATTTCACTTGATCTGTTTTGAAGAGCAGAAGTATATAAAAATGCCTGCCAAAGCTTCTTCAATTTCTCTCCTTACTTCCTTAACCCTTTTGGACATCCACTGTTTGGTCATGGCTCTATCAATTTTAAAAGCCATTTCACCTTATAATAACCATACCTGACACACTCTGCACATATTCTAATCCCTAATCATCCATCTCCATAAATCTGATTTCAGATGTAGTCAAATACCTACTTTCATCTTTTATAAGGCCATATATAATCATTATTTAATGTATCTTCAATCCCCTTATACTCTTTCTAGGGGATAGCTTGCAACATTAAAGTTTCTTTCAGCAATAAAGATATGTCTAGAGCTCAGTACTAATCTAGAGAACTAGTTTTAATTCAGAATTGCAATAAATTTTCCATTTCTTTCCTGCTTTAGGGAGGAAGCAGCCTGCAACTGAATTATAGCTGTGATAGTTATTTGCTTCTTCACAACTCAGTGACCCAGAGCCATTGTTCTCCTCAGTGCCCCACAGTCTGCAGGTTTGCAGTTCTGTCAGGGAAGCAAGAAGTGCTTTATATTTCTTCACTTCTCTGCATGGGCATGTCAGACACATAATGATTAGCTCTTGAAAGGACCTCAAGAAGCTATGTAGTCCGTTCTCTCATCCCAGGGTAAAATCAGTGATACAAAAGCTTGTTTATGTTATCTTTTCTTATTAGCCTTCAGTCACAGAGATCCCCTAACCTCCTTGAGCAATCTGTTCAAGGCTTATTTAAATTTTAGCTTTACAGCTTTGCCTTGATTTTATTCTATAATTCTTAGAAACAAGATTAAAATATAATGTATGTTACTTCACACATTACAGCAATTGAAAAACCTCTTAATGTTTCTGCACTGATTATGCCTAACAAAAGTTTAGAGACAGAGCCCGGGGCTGATGCTAAACACTTACAAGATCTATTTGATGTGAGCTGTCCCACTGAAATCAAAATGACAGCTGATTATAAATATTTTATGTTGCCCTCTATCAATGTTTTTTAGCTGTAAAAGTTTTCAGTACAGAGCAGTATGATAATTCTGAGGTATTTTTAGGAATACAACACTGATCCTAGCTGGATTATGTGCAGAAAGTAAAACAAAAGCCTCTGAATCTAACCAAAAAGTTGTTACTATGTGTACAATGAACGCTTCAAACTAATGCTAAAATCAAGCCAACAAAACTCCATAGTCCAGACACATAAGTTGGTATCATGTAATGGTCAATATCAAATAACGATCCACCATGGATCGTCAGAGTCACAGAATCTTCCACTGAGGCAAAGTGCCACAGGCCACCTGCAAAATGCTGACTCATTACTCTGTTGTAACTTTTGTGGGTTTTGAAGAACTTCTGCCTGGGTTTCAATAGGTGCAATTAAGATTTTCACATCAAAATTTAAAGAGTAGAATTCAAACACTGTTTATGGGAAGCCACTTCTGTTGAGTGTATTGGTCATACCGTGACCATTTTAAAGATCATTTTTAAGAGCAGAAAATTTGTCCTGGAATTACACACTCTCTAAAGACACTAGCCATTTAGAAAATTTTCCTCTGCCTCTTTTAAAGATTGTAATGTTTACTGAGCAAGCAAGCCATGATGTCCATTTGATAAGATAGGGAGAGAAAGATACATTGAATTGTATCTACTAAACCATGACCTAAGTTCTTCTCTTTCCTTTTTCTCTGGTAGCTGATAAACATATTTTTTAAAAAATCGTGGTCCCATTTTTTATTTTTTCACATCTTTCCTTATGTTAAGTCCCTGAGGACCACAGCAACATGCTCCTTGTCATATGTTATTCCTACTGCAACTTTAATTTTGTAGCTCTGTATAACTGACCTTTGTCTTGCATTCCATCACAAATTACATCCTAGGTTTTCTATGTGCTTCACCAATAGATGTGTTACAAGCTGCATGGCAGAAAAGAGGTTGCCATACTTTAAGCAAAATACTTCCAGGAAAACAGAGCCCCATCAGAGCTCATAGGAGTGCTAGTCATGTTGTCTATCATTTGTTACATTAAAATTTTAAGAGGTGAGTCTCAAAGGCAAGGGTATCAGCCCAAACATCACAAGAGATCTACATAAACCAAAGAAACATGACTCATATATAAAACCAAAGCCAAGCACCTATTTTATAGTCTAATTAATGTATTATCAGGCCAATCAAAGAATTATGAAACGATTTTCAACTATGTTAGCACTTAATAGTCCAAATTCCCTAATTTTTGTAGCTCATCCCAGATAATGATACAGTTCAAACTTATATACACAAACTTTCTGGTATCTATCCCTTTTTCTGTTATTGTGTTACTCAACATTGAAGGGGAAAAACAGGTTCTTTTATGGATCCCTGTCAGAATGATGGCAGCACTAAATCAGAGTTACAACTAAAGCTTTATTTTCTTAACAGGATTTAATGATTCCTAGAGCACAGAATTTATGATTAGAATAGGACAGGTTGTCTACAAGCAGAATCAAAATAGCGCAATCTATAAGTAGTGTAATACAGAATTTATAATACAACTTATGAATTCTAATGACCTAGACCTTAACTTAACTTATGTTGTGACTTCCAATCACCTAGACCCTCTGTGGGTGAGGTCAGATGTTAAGACATGGTTTGTAACATGGATAGTAACATAACAATCATATCTAGACTCCAAAATTATAAAAGAATACAAGTCACTCAGTCCTTGGAGGAAGCAGGGGGCAGTGGAAGCACCCCTGGCCTCTGAGGGGTCATAGGCCACATTGTCCTGCAGCAGTTCTGGTTAAAGTTCATAGAATCATAGAATTATAGAATAGTTTTGGTTGGAAGAAACCTTTAAGATCATCACTGTAAACCCAGGACTGCCAAGTCCATCACTAAACCATGCCATGTCCCAAAGCACCATGTCTACAGGTCATTTAAATACGTCCAGGGATGGTGACTCAGTCATTTCCCTGGGCAACTGCTTCAATGCTTGACAACCCTTTCCGTGAAGAAATTTTGCCTAAATTTCCAATCTGAACTTCCCCTGGTTCAACTTGAGGCCATTTCCTCTTGTCCTATTGCTTGTTACTTGGGAGATCAACACCTGCCTCGCTACAACCTCCTTTCAAGTACTTGTAGAGAGCAATAAGGTCTCCCCTGAGCCTCCTTTTCTCCAATCTAAACAACAACAGTTCCCGCAGCCACCCCTCATAAGACTTTATGATAAAGGGTGCTACACCCTTTATCAGCTTAATTGCCCTTCTTTGGACCTGCCTCAGCATCTCAATGCCTTTCTTGTAGTGAGAGGCCCAAAACTGAACACAGTATTCAAGGTGCAGCATCACAGGGGGATGATCACTTCCCCAGTCCTGCTGGCCACACTATTTCAGATACAAGCCAGGATGCTATTTGCCTTCTTGGCCACCTGGGCACACTGGTCGCTCATGTTCGGATGGCCCTCAACCAGCATCCCCAGGTTCTTTTTCTCCTGGCAGCTTTGCAGCCACTGTTCCCCAAGCCTTGTTACATGGAGTTATTGTGACCCAAGTGCAAGATCCAGCATTTCTTCTTCTTGAATCTCATACAATTGGCCTCGGCCCATTGACTCAGCCTGTCCAGATGAGTCTGTAGACCCTTCCTACCCTCAAGCAGATCAACACTCCCACTCAACTTGGTGTCATCTGCAAATTTACTGAAGATGCACTCGATCTCCTTGTACAAATCATTGATAGAGATAGTAATGAAAACTTCCCCCAGTACTGAGCCCTGGGGAACACCACTTGTGACAGGCCACCAACTGGATTTAACGTCATTCACCACAATTCTTTGGGCTTGGCCAGCCAGCCAGATTTTTACCTAATGAAGTGTATGACTGTCTAGGCAATAAGCAGCCAGATTCTCCAGGAGAATGCTGTGGGAAAATGTGCCGGAGGCTTTCCTAAGGTCCAGGTAGACAACATCCACAGCCTTTCTCTCATCTACTAGGTGGTTCACCTTGTCATAGAATGAGATCATGTTTGTTAAGCAGGACCTGCCTTTCATAAACCCATGCTGACTCAGACTGATTGTCTGGTTGTCCTGCATATGCCCCGTGGTGGTGCTCAGGATGATCTGCTCCATAACTTTCCCCAACACCAAGGTCAGACTGACAGGCCTATAATTCCCCAGATAATCCTTCTGGCCTTTCTTGTAGATGGGTATCACATTTGCTAACTTCAAGTCAGCTGGATCCTCTCCGGTTAACCAGAACTGCTGACAAATGATTGAATGTGTTGTGGAAAGCACTTCCATCAGCTTTCTCCGTACCCTTGGGTGGACCTTGTCTAGCCCCATAGACTTGTGCGTGTCTGAGTGGTGTAGCAGATCACTCACCATTTCCGCTTGGATTATGGGGGATTCATTCTGCTCCCCATCTCTGTCTTCTAGCTCAAGGGGCTGGGTACCCAGACAACAATTGGTCTTACCATTAAAGGTTGAAGCTAAGACAGCATTAAGTACCTCAGCCTTTTCCTCATCCTTTTTCACTATGTTTTGCCTCATATCCAATGAAGGATGAAGAGTCTCCTTAGCCTTCCTTTTGTTGCTAATCTATTTACATAAACATTTTTTAATTTCCTTTTATAGAAATAGACCAATTAAGTTCTAGTTGGGCTTTGGACCTTCTAATGTTTGCCCCTGCAAAACCTCATGACATCTTTGCAGTCCTTCTGAGTTGCCTGCTTCTTCTTCCTAAGGTGGTAAACTCTCTTTTTCCTCTGTGTTCCAGCCAAAGCTCTCTGTTCAGCCAAGCTAGTCTTCTTCCCTGCCATCTGGTCTTTCAGTACATAGGGATGGCCTTGTCCTGTAACTTTAAGATATCTTTCTTGAACAATGTCCAGCCTTCCTGGACTCCCTTACCCTTCAGCACTGCCCCCCAAGGGACTCTGTCATGCTGTTTCCTAAACAGGCCCAAGTCTGCCCTCTGGAAATGCAAGGCAGCAGTTCTGCTGATCCCTTTCCTTACTTTACAATCAAAAAATTTATCATTTCATGATCCCTATCCCCAAATAGCCTCCAGCCATCTAAGCTCCCCACTTAGGACTGGTAACTGCTTAATTTTATAGATAGCACTCTGTGTGCTGTTATGTTTTTCTCTTATGTGGTGGGGTCATCAACAACACCTGGTTGGCCAGGTGCCTAGATCCTTCAAGGTCTGTAAGGAAGTAACTAATCAGCCTGATGCCCAGGAGTCTTGAGGCCAGTATGGAGTGGAAGAAGAAATATGTTTTACTTGTCTGCTTGGTTCACAGGACCTTCAGGGCCTGATAGTGAGAGGAAAGGGAATGAACACGTGACCTGCTCAGTCACAGAGAATGGCTGCTTGCTTTATAAAATAATGTTAGTTATGCTGAACACATTACTAGGGATGGGGAGTACTGGTCACATATGGTCACTCTTCTTACCCTTCTTGGGTCCTAGAGGTTGATGAAACCACTGATTTATTCCTCCTCATCTGGATCACATTGAGGTAGTTGTTACAGTTTTTTGATAGCACAGTCTGTCAGCTTGTTCTTTTCTTCATTGGCATGCAATTTGATATCATATATGAGTTGACTATATATATGTTATGCTTGAAATATGTTGAATGTTTGTTCTTTGATCTTTTTCTTATCCTACAGCAGGTTTTATTTGTTTCCCCAAATCAGACTATCAAAAGATAACGCTCTTGTCTTGGACCATTGCATGTTGTGGGCTGCTAGTTGTTGCTCACTTCTTAAAATGAAATTAGTCAGAGCCATATCTAATATAAATAACAGTTGTCCAGTAAATATGCTAGTGATTAATAATAGCTGGAGATCTTCCCTAGCTACTGTCCACTTAGACATATTTATTAGATTATGCAGTGCTTTTACATAATTAATAGCAAGCTAATTGATGGCACACGGTAAACTACCTTTTCCCTGAAAGAATAAGCATGTGATAATCTTCATCACAATTTGAAATTAATTTGGAAACTAATTTACTGAGGAAACTGTTGTATTGGGCTGGATTAGATGCTGGTTCTTAAAATAAAAAAGCCACAAAAAAACTTTGAAGGTTGCTGGGACAAAGTGGTAAAAAGAGAAAATAGATAATAGCAGTGAGCATTATTTTTTGTCTTACTCATGTCTAAAATGAACAAAATATCAGATTATGCTTTTTTTTTGACTTTTTAATGAGTCGTTAGCATGACTGAGAGTCTATGCATTTTTTTTAACTATCTTTGCTGAATGAGAAAATCTGACAAAATTTCTCAGGTGAATCACATTTAAGTCATAAAACATAAAATTTGTTCCTTCCACTTTTATGTTGAAAAGACTGAAGGAAAGGATTATGTCTGAAGGAGGTCTGCAGACTTCTGCAATTTCAGCAGTTATTTAACAATGTTGTGTACTTTATCCTGTCTCTGACTCCTGCTAAGAAGATGTGCATTTGATTTGTTCCTATTAGACTCATGAACAGTATAGGAAAAATGTCAAATTTACTAAGATAAAATTCATTTACTTGGGTACACAATCATTCATCTTAATTATGTCTGACATCTTCACCATTATATAATCAGTTTCCCAGAAGAGAAACTCACATTCTGTCTCCTTTAGGAATCCTTCATTGAAGGAGACTAGTTATTTCAGTCCTCTGAGAAAGCTAATAGCGTAGTTGAAGCATCATGAAAAATAAAGAATAATGGCTTGTATTCATCAAGAACAGTGAAATACCACAGTGCCATGCCTGATAACCGTAACTCTTAACACTGCTTTCTTAAAGGGTAGTAGACTATAGCACGTAAGATTTTGAAGCAGGAGATGTATAAACTTTTAACGAAAGAAAAAAAACCAACCCACCACTTTTCTGCCTTCATTGAAATAAATGAGAGTTTGTCACTGAACTTGAAGAGGAACTATATTAGATAAAATTTTATTTCCTGTGAGGGATATTTTTTTTATATTGTGCAAAGATGACGACATAATGAAGCCTCTAAAGTAATGTATTTTATACTCTAAATGTCTTGATCATCTGCATACAGTACTAGTTGTAAGCAAAATAAGACACATTACCATACACCTAATGTGAAATAAACTACATTTATACTGTGATAAACAAATAATGAAATAAAAATAAAACCATTATGATTAGAATCAGAATTAATGTAGAATTGTCACGTTGTGGTACTTATACAATGAGTATTTCCCTATTCACAAAAGGTTGAGTAAAACCTGTAATTCAGATGCCATCTCAGATGAAGCAGTAAAGATGATCTATCTGTGTCTTTCAAAAGGTCTTTTCACCTCAAAGAATACAGCTAATAATACAGGAGGATGTAAGAACTTCGTTTTAAGGTTCCCCAGTTTTTGGAGCTTAGAAGCTAAAAAGAAAATATGAGTGTTGGTAACTACTCTTATATAGCTATATATATAGGATTGACAGCATTAGACTACAAAGTATCTGTAAAAGTAACATGTTCCTCAAAACTGTTTCAACAAAAGTAACATTCAGAAACCTAGTAAGATTAGGAAACAAAAAGATTGCCTTTTTTTACTGTCCTCAGCCCAGAGGAGATCATTGCTGAATCCGTGTCTTACATAGACCATCTTAAACTACAGCATGAACTACCACAAAAATATCTCCTGCCTTAATGTTTCCATGCTTCATATTTCTGCCGAGTGAAAGTTTCTTTTAATTAAATTACTCAAGAAGATAAGTGTAAATGATCTACAATTTTGATTATTGAAAGACTGAATGATTCTGAAATGACAAAAAGTTGAAGCTGAATATGCCTCAGTATCCCAACAACCATTTTTCTTTCTGTCCTTTATTTGTATGCTTTTCAAGGCAAAAGCTTTCTCTTGACATTTAAACAAAACAAAGCTTCAGAGTTTCATTTGAGGAAAAACATTTGTAGTAGTATTGAGAACGATGATGATGCAGCTAAGACAGAGGCTCTGAACAAATTCAATGCCCTAATATAGACAACTGTAATCAGAGGATTGGACTATATTTCAGTAACAATGCTGGCATAGTAGCTGCCAGTGAGCTCCTAACTGCTTCGTTACTCATGCCTGACCCCCTTGAGATGAATATGTTGAGCCATTGTCAGATGACAGATTCAGATGGCAAGGGAACAAGCAAAATAATTACTTTCCTGAATTAAATTTTTCATCAAAAGCGTAATGAAAAATAAAAATAAAAATGCCTCTGGGGGTTGAAAAAGCCCAAACTAAATGCCAAATTCTGATCTAAAGTCAATTAAATTGCTCTGGTTTCATATTGAGCTGAAATGTGATTTTTTTTTTTTTCTCAGGCATATAGAGATATATTTTATTTTCTTCACGAATGATTACTCTAGTCAATAGATCTACTGTGATGTTCAAAATATTGTTTCTAAGGGTAGGCTTACTTAATGAATACTTATGGGTTTTTTTCCAAGTCGAAATAGTATTTCATTGAAGATATGTCAAAGCATTTAGATAAATAAATAAATTTTAAATTTTTGTTAAATATTTTTTCCTTCTTAAGATGGCCTGACTTAAAAGCGATCTGTTTTAAATATATCCCAAATTAAATGAGATTTACATATTTTTGCTTTACAGAAGTAGGTACCTTGGTGTACTCTATTTCAGTTTGATTATCAAACTGAAAAAGTCAACTGTTGCACACTTCTTCAGTGGTTACTTAGTATTTCAATGGCTAATGAGCAAATTAACAGGGAATGTATCTTTCCCTTAAGCTGTTCAGGATGATTAAAAAAAACAACCTCAAAATAAATACATGTAACATGCGTATAACAGATAATCAGACAATTTGTGTTAAGAATTTCCCTGACTGTGAAAAGGTAACTTTTAGAATTTAGGCAGATAGGACTGATTTTTTTTTTTTTTTTTTTTTTTTAAGACAGATCACTGAAGTACAGGAGCTTGAAGCTGAATTTGAAGTGGTTGTATCTAAACTGTTGAAAACTGGAATATTACCAAGCTAAATCTAAGAGTGCTCTGTAACCACATCCTGATCCTATGTTTGGAATAGGTTTGGACATGCATAAACTCCATTTCATCTTTTTCTTCTATATGGGCAAACCTAGGCTCCTGTGAAAGGAAAATTCTGATGGAAAGGCAGTACTGGTACATACACCTTATCTCCCAAATAATTGACCAGGCAAGTAGTACCCAGAGGCAAACAGCAGTGCACACTCTGTTGCTCTAACTATAGTTAAGAATATTTCTTTCTTTATATGTAGGAAATGCACTATACAAACACAAATGAAGCTCCTCTGACAAAAGTTTTGATGAGACATGTAATGACCTACAGGTCTGTAAAACTAATGTGTACTAGGTAATTTAGTAGATGAAGAACAGAAGTAGTTGTTATGTGCAAAAATATAGAATACTTGAAAAAATCAGCATGGCTTTTGGAAAATGAAGTCTTGGCTCACTTACCTTGTCAAGCAATCAACAAGCTTGAGAATGTATCATTAGATTACTAAGAGGCTTTTGACAAAGAAAGAATCTTAGTAAACCATTAGCAGGCATTAGATGAGAATTAAGGTCTTGGCATGGTTAAAATATAGAAAATAGAACTTATGGGTAAATGATGAATTTTCATAGTGGAGAGAGTTCACAGGGGAGTTCCACACCAGTCTGTGCAAGATATGCTGATTTGACCTTTGACAAATAGTGAAATGACAATTTTTCTGATGATACTGTGTTATTCATGATAGTAAGTACAAGGGCTGTCTGTGAAGAATCATGACAAGTCCTTACAATACTGGTGGCAATAAATTCATTAATAAGTGAACCTCATTATAAAGAAATGTAAAACAACATACATAGATAATTAAATATATCATTTTGCATAACAAAGAAAATTCTGTTCAATGAACTCAACAAATATTGGACACTCTGTGTCTTAGCTTTTCTTTTGATAAAATGGCAATGATAATATATAATGACCAAACTCCAAGAGTGTTCTAAGAAATAATCCATTAATATCTTTATTGTGCCTTGGAGTTACATACTATTCACAGAGGATTTTCAGAATAGGGAGCTAATCTATTATATTACAATACCTGCACTGTGAAACCTCAGTATAATCAATGAAGCAAAATTGGCATGTAATTGAAGGGTATAAACATGACAGTAGGAAAGAGGAGAGACTGTTTAGGGTTAAGCTGGATAATCCTGAAAAAAAGGAAAGAGCAGACTGATTATAAGGAAACATTCCAGAAGACAGGGCACCTTTCAGACTGCAGAATAGCCTATCTGGACAGGTGGCACACATCCTATATTTGAGCTTTTAAAAGCTAACTTCAGCAAAACACTTCTAATATACACTTAAGAAAAGAAACCATTAACAGCAGAAAGATGGATAAGATAATAAGAGGTCAGAAAACTGTACTTGGTTAGTGCCAGTCCTGATGTAACCCAAATGAAAAACCCTCCATAATGAGAGTACAATAAAAAGGATCATACATGGGACAGGAACCTCAGCTGTTACGTTGCTGTCAGTAGTCACTCTAACAATGCAAAACCATCTCCTTAGCAAAACTCAGAAAGTCTTGATCTCAGTTGTTCCACCATAATTCCACATTTTAGCACATTCCATGATATTGGCTGCACTGAAGCCAATGCAAAAAATAAAAATAAAAAAAAAATAATTGGTTTAACAGGGTCTTGTGTTGTCCTTCCTGCGATGTGTGAACAGCTAAACGTGCCTACAGTTCTTTTCTGTTGATTTCAGTGGTCTGACTTTTGGTTTAAAAGTTAGCTGCCCATCATTATTTAAATATATTTATCATTATTATTTAAATGATGTTAATCCTGCTGATTTGATATTTTGACATTATTTAGTGCAAGACCTCTGTATACAATAATTAGGAGTGGTTGTGTGAATTCTGTTTTTAGAGTGCATATTCTATTAGTCACTTTATTTTAGTGTCACAATCTCTGTATGTATAGAATAGCATTAATAAATTTTACCTACTTTTGAGGAGGCCATAAGACAAGAATTCCACATTACCCACCATATGTTACTTTAAATGTATAGTTTTTTAGATAATATGACAAAAATCCTTTTTACTTTCACTTGAATAAAAGAAAAAGAAAAAAAAACAACCAAATAATTTGGCTATTTTAATCATTAAAAATTCTTTAATTTAATTGGGCTGGTTCTGCCTATTACAAATCAGAACAAAGTCAAAATGGCAAGTAATAGGAAAATTACAGCACTGGGTAATTTAGTAAGGAGACTGTCAGTTATTTCAAGTAGAGGAAATGGCGAATCTGGTGATAATTTGGAGAACAGGCAGATCTCATGTTTCAAATTATTTATTAGGCACTAAATGTTCCTTACTTGACTCAGTCTTTTGTTAGTTAAGATTATGTAATCTAATGCTGGATTTTGAAGTCTGTGACCAGAAACAGGGTAATATCCCCCAATTAATAAGTTAAAGTATGTACAAACAAGTCACAATTTTCTTTTTGTATATCATCTAATTTATAACAGAGAAGTAATGATACTGATTTTCTAATTATACCAATCTTAAAGAAGATCAATATGAAATGTTTTTAAATATTTGAATTATAACATTTTTAGAATACAAATATATAGATCACTATAAAAACATATAAAGTACAAATAGAAACACACTGAAATATACAATATGACCTATTAATGGTTTACACTTTTATAGGAGCAAATGCTACAAAATCAATTAAATCTAAAGATTGTTTTATGCAGCTTCAACTTTGACTGAAATGTGTAATTGTATTCATGATCTACTTGAAAGCAAATATAAGTGTTTTTTAAAATAAGAGCAGCCCAAGAAAGATTATATTTAATAAGGTGCTTGATTCTGTAAACTACTGTGTATGATCAGGACCTTAAGTCCTTAATATTCATAAAGAAAAAAATGCAAGGCAAAAAGAACAAGATAGATATTTTGAGAAAACTCCACTGTGCTTGAGAAAAGTAGAATTCATAATACATTCATATTTATTTATTAATATTATATATTAATTACATATTTAAGTATGCAAATATTATTAAAAGGTATGAGTTGCCAAATTTTTAACTGTTAAATAAAGTGCAATTATGAATATGGTTTATCAATTTGCTTATGTTTTTCTTTGTTATTTGCATGCCTAGTAGTGTTGGTGCTGCAATAATTCCTCTTATCTTCTGTGATGGAATATGAACTGATTCATCCCCACACCCACACCCCCACCCCCCCTCGCCTCCCCTTTTTTAAGGAATGGACTGAACCAAGTAGAATTAAATGCTTCCGGTAACCATGAAAATGAGAAAATCTTAAAATCGTCCTGTAGTGTTAGACTGTGAAAACTTCCATTACATTGATGAGCTGTGAAAGATTCAGCTAGTATGAATGAAATCAAAAGAAAATATTTACCTGTGCAAGGGTCTTAGGGTCTAGTTCAGGAACATTCAACTAGTACACAACATGAAGTATCAACACTACATTTCAATCCCTGAAGTAAATGATGTGAATGAAAAATGTTTTATGAGAAGGCAGGTGAGTGCTTGCTTGAAGAAAAGTATTGTGTTCAATCATAAACCAAAGGCACGCTGTTAGTAGCAGGAGTTGTGTTTTGGTCTAATGTATGATCTGTACTGTGATCAAAAAATTATTTATTAAAATTAGCAGAAACTGCATATGAGGACAAGATAAAAAGAATTCTTAATTGGTAGTCAGTGATGTGTACTTACTGGCCACTTTGCCACGTTTAGCTTACTATCATTGTTAGAATTGATCCTATAATACTGAAAATGCAATAAATAGCATAGACTGAGGTCTTGCATGTATGGAGCTTATTGAAACAGCTGTTTCTTTCTGTTACTTGGATTTTGAACACTAAAAAAAACCAACAATAGACTCACTTCTAATATGTACTGATAGTTAAGATTTTAAAGAATAATTTCCTATCTGGACCGGAAACCTGTGAGATGAGTTTTAGCTTAGAGGGGAATTTTCTCTGTAAGAATAATCCTTTGAAAAGAGGGCTTCAGTGAAGAATGCTGATATTATTTTTATAAAGCTCGGGAGGAACAAGAAATTGAGATGTTTATTTTCTGCCAGACTTTTTTTTTAAAACATGGGAAGCTGGTGAAAATCCTTTTTTTGACTGCTACACAGACAGTGGGGAGACAGCTATGATGAGGTGCTTAAACGTCCTACTGGGAGATGTAATAATGATGATACAGCTTTGTCCCTCAGTTAGATACTTGCTTGTAAACAACCAGGTGTGGGACTGAAAATAAATGATGAACTGGAGAAAAGATGGCTCAGGTTTCAGTCAGAGCGTTAGTTTTCTGGAACTATCTAGGAGGGAGAACTGATAGAAAGCTGTAATTTTAGAAATAGGACTATGCCTTTAAACTGGAATGGGGACACATACAAGGAAATTTAGGTGAGAGAGAAAACTGAAGACATTGACATCTTGACAAATTATGTTGTCATTTTTGTTCCCCAGTAGATGATGAGTGCAGGAATAGAGAGGTATGTACATTTTCCGTGGCCTTTTTCAGGACAAATTCCATGAATGAATCTATGAATTTTGAGACATTTCCACTGAATTTTGAGGACCTACAAATTCAAAAAATGTCTAAACACCTCTTCTGTTTATAATACACTTTTGTAGTTTCAGCTTTTATAGTTTATCATGGAATCGGCATGACAACTGTCCTTGGTCATCTTGACTTAAAAAAAGGAGGGGAAAAAGGGCATGGTAGTACATATACATTTAATCTATTATTAAGTGTTATATGAATTATGTAAGTTTACACATAAGAATTGGTAAAGCACAGACAGAAGAAATAAAAATTTATCTACATTAAATTTCTAAACATACCTAAGGATATGTACTAAACTTAGATTCGTCCCAGCTAAGATTAGGAATTTTACTTAAATATCTAATTGGAACAACTAAATTTAGGAGAGCTGAATTCAGTTCCTGCATTTGTTAAATATGAGCAAATATAACTTTCCCAAAAATTTCAGCCAGAGAAAGGACACCAATTTTGTCTTTATTTAAAACAACAAACTTTTCTGTACTAATTCTACAGTAAGAATTGTGAGGCAGTTCTGTAGAAAAGTCATTTTTGTGGAGATTAATAGGATGGCCAAGTTGGTCCTTTCAATTCTATTTGTACTGAGCCAGTCATTTGAGTCAGTCCATTTGTACTGAGTCATTTTATTGCGAGAGTAAGGCTTCTCACTGCTAGAGCTTTACATTTTGTTACCCCCTCAAAGTTTGAAAACACAGCTTTTGAGATTAAAGTATTTTTAATGGTGTGATTTCATAGTTGATAGACTAGATTTATCTCTATCAGTAAAGCACAGCATTATTGATTCATAAAATAGATGGTGAAACTGAAAAAAAAATCACAGATGGCATAACCTTAAATTTTTGTTCTACACATCTAAGTGATTTTTACTTCTTAAGGCCATTACATTTTCTCTGGATTAGTCTTTGAAAACAGTCTTTGTTTCTGTACCTTACTGAAATTTGGGGTAAGTTTTGTATGTAACTGTATGGTAACTAATAGCTTTACTTTATGTAGTGATATAAAAACCTATCGAATAATAAATAAATATTTAAAGTTTTTCTTGCACAGATGTCCTTGCAACTAGAAATATAGCACTAGTGCACATGCAAGTCTTACTATTCTAGTGCATTCATTTTGCTTATAAAAGGGCTTTTAGAAATTAATGGGAACAGTAGTGTTTAGGCTTCTGTGGTGTTGCTTTAATATATATGAGAGGCTGGACATATAAAATATGCTCCATCATCCAGGGCTTTCAACAGCAGTCCATTCGGTTTTAAGCTTTGTTCAGTCAAGAAAAAAAGTATCGCTTAAGAGATGGAGTTCATTTTTTGTGGAACAACGCAGTATTGGGTAATAACGGGTTCCTGCTGTAAGATTCTGATGAGGATATTACTTCACCTTCAAACTGTGTTTCCTTAACATATGCTTCTTTAAAGTCAGTATAATTTTTGATCTTCTATATAATTGTAAACAATAAACTGTTGGATATAAATATGTATCCAAACACAATAATAGTAGATGTAAATTGTTTTACCATCAATGAACCATGGAGAAATACCAATGAGCTCAATAAACTATAAGTTGATATTGCCTTTATATTCATTAGATGATAGCATTTTACAGCCATTGTGTTGAGCTCTAAACTGTGATACTTCCTAAATAACATCAATGGCTTATACTTACAGATTATGTAATATAGCTTCCTTTTAAAATTGAGCCAAGTTGTACTTTGGTACATCACAGACACAAAGTAAGTTTTGCGTTACTGAAAAACAGTAAAATTTATACAGCCATAAGAGTCAGTATAGTGGCTGTAATCTGATTATAAAATAATCTGCTGGCAAATACAGCTAAATCTGGCAGTTAGGAATCATTCATTTGAAATTTGAAATTCATTAACTGAATAACACTGGAGGATTAATCAGAAGTTTTCTGTATAGTAGTAGAGTTGAATGGGAAGACTATATTGCACTCTTTTAATGTTGATTGTCCAATATTTCACTTATCCAGACATAAGTATTTTGTGCCTTTTTTTGTTTGTTTGTTTGTTTTTGGTTTTTTGTACAACAGATGGGTACAGTAGTTGCTAAGTCTTGATGAGGATGAAATAAAAAACATGTGTGGGTTGTGTAATGTTGGTAGGGTTTGGTACAACAGAAACTTGTATATGAGTTTCAAGATTGGACATAGATACTTCTTTTTTAATGAACACATCTCATTTATTGTAAACTTCAGTATTTGATATGTTATTCAAATATAATGAAGGAGTGTCCCAGGTATTTAATGGCTAAGGAAATGTAAGAGAAGAGCACAAATCAGCACTCTGTAGAATGAAACCCAAAATTTGGTTTTGTTGAAGTTCCTTTATGCCCCTGGAAGTCATAGCAACTAAGGCTGTCAATGACTAACAGAGGCCATCTACTATAGTCCTTGTAATTCAGAGAAGCACCAACTATTCCTTGGAGTAAAAGACGGGAAGGAACAACAGGACTGTCAGTGGGTTTTGCCATCAAATCCAACACAAAATAAGTGATCCTTATGAAGGTGTTCATTGCTACTTGATGTATTACAGACCAAGAAATGCTGCCTGTGCTGTGATCCTTTAGCAACATTAAGAACTATGGTATAAGACCAGACTGTAAAATGCCAGAAAAATGTGAAGGAATCCTGAGGAGTCTTCATTGTACAACAAACTATGCCCAGCAATATGCAATAGATCAAAACAGTCTATTCTACCCTGACAGTCTTGTCTGGGAGGCAAAAATTTGCCCCAGATGAATGATGCATTTTAACCTGAGTATATTATTGGGAGAGAAATTAAAGACTTTAGAATTCTAAATGCTATTAAAAATACTCATATATCTGTCCATACACTCTTTCTTTAGCTGTGAAGATGTCAGGGAAAGGTGAAAGGTACAGGAAAAAGTATGGAGGGGAAATAAAGTCTTTTCTGACCTCCATACATGATTAGTAAAAATCCAAATCATGGCTTAACACAGTATAAGTATGGCTAAAACCAACAGATTTCTTTGCTGATACTGATATATTGGATATCTTAATTTCTAAACCCAAGAATACTCCTTTTTTTAATACAGTTTCTTTCCTAAGATTGTTAAACTCTATTTTAAATTAACATAGATTGTTTGCTTGTATTGCCCACTCTGGTAGATCGTTCCATAACTTAATTATTTTATTTACTTTTTTTGGACAACTATTATCATTCTGTATTTTTTATAGCCATCTGCTTGATCTTATATCAATATTTAATTATTTAATTTCAATAGCTTCTTTTAATCCTAGATATAAATCACAGAATCACAGAATGGTTGAGGCTGGAAGACATCTCAAGGTCATCTTGTTCAACCTCTCTGCTCAAATGGGCCACTAAGAGCAGGTTACCTAGGATCATGATCAGATGGCTTTCGAATATCTCCAAGGACAGAGACTCCTCAACCTCTCTGGTCAACCTGTTCCAGTCCTCAGTCACCCTCACAGTCAAAACCAGTGTTTCCTTATGTGAAGATGACACCTCCCGTGTTTCACTTTATGCCCATTGCCTCTTGGCCTGTCACTGGACAGCACTGAAAAGAGCCTGACTCCACCTTTTTACTCCTCCTTTTAGGTATTTAAACGCAATGATAAGATTCCCCCTGAGCCCTCTTTTTCTTTGGTGGCCTGTCTTTTTAGGGATGATTTGTCCCATATCAGTATTTGTTTGTTGTGCTAAACAAGCAAAGGTATTTTAACGTCTCTTCTTAAAAGAATGAATATGCTCACTCTACCTTCCCAGTAGATCTTAATACATGTTCCATGAACCTAGATTAACAAACCTGTGCAAAATATTTCAGGTGAGGGCTGATTGATCGTCTGGTCTTAGAGTATTTTTAATAATTTTTTGCCTTTATTCAAAAGCATTGGCTATAAACTACCTGACATTTGTCTAATCTGCTCTTAAAAAAAATCCTGTCCTAGTGATTCCTCACCCAGCCTTCTTCACAGGTTACCAGTCCTCTAGACAGTGACTGGAAGTTCTAATTAAAACCTTCTATAAAGTAGATTAAATTATCCTTTACCTTACCCACGGGTGACATAGTGAACCACTCCTTCCCCTTGTCCAGGTCAGTTTGATTCATACCTGCTTACAAGCTTGTGTCACTACCTAGGCAGTTCAGTAGTTAACATGCACCACTAACCAATATCAAAACTTTGAACTTAGAGAAATTTTTATTTCTTTATTAATCAATCCCATCTTTTAACAATGGTCTCCCTCAACTTGATATATCAAGTCAAAATGTTAATAGGTTGGAGAAATACCTGCAGCTCACATCTTTTAACAATGTAATTATTTCAATAGGGATGAGTCCATTGCATTATGAAAACAGCAGGAACAGGAAAACTTCATTGTTATACTTTAATGTTTGGCCACTCCATCTTATGGGTTGGAATGCTTCTTTGCTTTTTAAGACCTCAAAATGGAAACCATAGCTGAAAATAAGGAAACTTTAAATATTGTATTGTTGATGGTTTAATAATGTATTTATGATTCTAAGCCAAACAATTGGTTCATTCTAATAAATAGCACTGTAAATTTAATATTAGAGGACTGCTTATCTAAGCTCACAGAGAAAGTGATGGTTTTTTTTAAGGATTTGCAAAAGAATTAACATAAAAGAGGACAAAGTCAGAATAAGTAGTTCAATTACAAATCCAAAGTGATTATCATATTGCAGCATTTTTCCAGATTATTTCAGTACTGTGCCAACTGCTGTGTCACCTGCTCCTTTTCCTCATACTATGTACTCCTTACAGAATCAGATTGTCTTTCCGAAATTGCTTATACAGTCTTCATTTCTTCTGTTAGATAAGATCTGAATCTCTTTCGGGACCTGAAACTACCTCACACATGTGAGCTGGTTTATTTTTTATTCTGTTTCATTGGTTTAGGCACAGATTTTGCTTTTAGAGGGAATATGTTAGGTTGTAGTACTAAGCAATAGAGACCAAATATGCTATACACTTCACTGTTTAGGGTAATTTCTCTGATATATCCTTACAGATGAGAAAAAACATCAAATACTTGATTTTCTGAAAGGTTGGATTGGGTGTTTTTTTAAATTAATGGAGACACTAAGTTTGAAACTTTTCATCTGTGCTGGGGTTTATCCATATTTTCATATTCTTTCTTCTTCATATGTTACTTTTTAAGCTCTCTCCCTTGCTTAAAATTAATTATAAAGAGCAATCTCAGTGTTGCATTGCTATTTCTGATTCAGCTCCTCTGTCTCTGGTGTTACACGTACACATTTTAAAGAGGTACTGATGAAGGGAAAGTCAGCACCTACTCCATCTTTATTAGTTAAGCTGTGTGAGGATTTGGGGCAGATGCATCTTAATCATCTAATCAATCAGTTTTTAGGCTCATTCCTTACACAGTTTCAGCCTAAGTTGACTTGCACTCTTCCAAAGATATCTGAGCATGGTTTGGGAATTGGCTGTGTCTATGGATCATTCCTAAAAGGCATTTTGCCTATGGCCATCCTGATCTGGAGGGTAGAGAAGTTTCACAGTATAGCTCTAAGTTGTTTCTAGGCTTTTGGGTCAGAATATAGCCCTGGCACTGTTAATTGACTGCAGATTTATCCCTCTACCCCAATCCCCCAACTCCCAACCCCGCTCCAAACCTGAAGCATACATCTCAAAGTTTCTTCCTAATAAAGCTGCCCCTGCTGTTCCAGGGGCACCTAAGTTCCTCTTGAAGGTATGTACACCTCCTTCTCCTATTTTATCTCTGAAGTCTCATCACAACCTGTCTAATCACCCATAATACAGAGGCAGATGAATGTGATTTTCTCTAGTGCATGTCAAGTCCTTTCACTAACTCAACCAGCATGAGAACATTTGCCTGAGGTGTGGAATCAACATAGAAAATCAGTCATTTTCCTAAGCAGACAAATTCATATGTCCAAGGAGTTCCACCTCAGCTCCCACTAGTTAGTTATTAACTCTCCCCAGAGAAAGAATAAATGGTTTTACAAGTATTATCAAGCATTCAGTGGAACAAGTACTGAAATTCAGAGTATCTCCCTTGAGACTGACAATTTTTTAAAATATTCTGTAGAGTCATTCCCTTTCTTCTTGTTTACCCAACAAATAATTAAATTAGTTTCTTTCTTGAAACAGAGATTCATTTTTTTATATCCCATAGACTGGATCCTCTTGCTTTTTCAGAAAAAAAATCTAACTAGACCCAAAGATCAGGAGCCTTTTCTTCATTAAGATTCTACTAAGTCAAATGCATTTTACATGTACAGATTGGTGCCAAGTGATGATGTCTAGCGTCACTGAGCTTGAAAACATTGTTACATTGTTTTCTTTAGAAGCCAAGAAGAAACAGTCTCCTTATTATTCTATATTTTCTATACATATATTTCTTGGGTGGAGTAAGTTTGTGGAATCTTAGCACAAACAAAGATCAGAAGGCAATATATAGGGCACAATGACAAAAAATGATACCTCAGTGTAAGAATCTGATATTATTGAAACGCTCTTCCATTCTTACTAGTAAGAAATTTTTTGCTCTCTCTAGAGAAAATCAACTCTGACATTACTCTTCTGTTTTCTTCATTGTAGCAATATGTTACTTATTTTGTACCTAGCACACAAAGTTATATAACATTAGATGACAGTTGAGAGGGTGGGAGACATGATAGCATTCTCTACTGCCTGAGAATTGTTCTAGGATACAGGAAGCTATCAGAATATCTTCCGAAAGAGGACTGGACCTTTTGGCAAGTCCTATACAAATGGCACAGAAAGATCATTAATTGAAAGAACACATGTATGTGAAGACAGGTTCCTGTACCTCCTGTGTTCACACTTTGATGGCACCGCTCTCATTTCTTCTTTCCAACATTGCTTCAATTCTGTAAGGCTGTCTATCTGTTTCTTTTAAGAATGAAAAGAAAAAGGATTTCCCAGGCAACAGTAGTCTCTCCATGTTATTGTATTTCTTAAAGTAGTCCAAGATCCTCAATTATTCCTGATATATCTGAACCTTTCAGACACACTATCCCTGACACTGTTCTATTCTGCAATGATGATAACGGTTATTCCTTGGTGACCCAGTCTCAAACAACCAAATGTTGCAATATCTCTACACCAATCATTATCCACAAATATACATACTGTGTAGCAGGAGATGTAATAGTAGAGTAGAAACAGAGAGAAGAAACTATAAAATAATGTTGGCTTGATTTTAGGCCAAGTCTGCTCATCATCTGCTTAAGACAGCTAGGATTGACAGTGATAGTAAATATACATTTAACAACTACTGACAACCCTGTTAGAGGACAACCGTAACAGATTTGCATTGCTCCACAACAGTGCACCTGCCAGTGTCTTTAGTGTTTGTATTCACAGTAAGGGCTAATGGCCATTTGTTATCTTTGGAAAGATGAACTGTTCTTTTGTATGGGACAATGAAGCTGGAACAAGTCTTCTTTCAGTAAGGACAATGAACCATGAAATTGGGCAGACATAGCAGTGAATCAATGTATTTCATACAGAAACAAAGAGCCCAGTAATGGGCTACAAAAATGTTTGTGACTTTTTTTTAAAAAAATCTTCATCTTTTCTGTTGTCTGCTCTGCCTGTGGGCATTGTTGTCTTTCAAATGTTTTACATGTATTACATCAAAAAGTTTAAGGACTTTCATTTCTGAAATAATCACTTATATCTGTGTTACAATTGTTCTGTAACAGAGAAAAAAATCAGTATGTAAAGAAATATTATATTGCTGTTCCCATGAGATCTTGGGCCCCATTCCTATTGAGATTAGTAATTTTGTCTTTCATATTTTTCCCCCTCTTTTCTTGTGTATTTTTTATTTTCCTTAGGTTTTCTCCATGCCATCTTCTTAAGAAACATAGTTCCTAATGCTTCCTAATTCCACTATTTCTGTTTCCTGCAAGAAAATATAAGGTTACATGTTTTCCAGAGTCAGGAAACAGAGAAGCCAGATGGCCATTTGACCAGAGAGGGCAACTGATGGCTACCTGCCTATCTGCTAGCTGTAGAAAGTGAATCCAGTGTGCTATATAGGATACTCAGTGGAGCAGAGACAAGAACAGAGCTTTGACACCAGAATGAGGTACCAGATGAAATGATGACAAAACCAAAAATGGAAGGCATTTGTCCAATATTTCCTATTTCCTCAAGTGAAAATAAAAATTCAGCAAAAGTTGACCATTTGTTGAGCCCTGCTGCCAGTATGCATTTTGCTTTCATTTTATTACTAGTTTTACTACTCAGGTTCATCAGTTGACTTCTCATATGTCTCTGCTTTTGCTCAGTTGTGGTGTTCTTTGGGCTAATTTAGTTTTCAAATGAGCCAAAATAAAACTACATTCCTACAATTAATCACATTTTTTAGAATGCTACATCCATATCTACAGTTCAACAGTAAACAATCAGGGACGAAGAAAGGGGACCTCTTTTCAAAGGTGAAAGAAGGCTTTGATTGTCTTTCCCATTAAAAATCATAATGTATACTTAGAAGAAAAATCTAGAAAAAATCGCTACCTGACTTCACTCCTATGTGAAAACGCCTGTTCTTCTATGTGCAATAGATATCTAACGTAAATGTGGTAGGTCTTTTCCAACTTGATTTTTTGTGTGTTATACCTGTTGCGGTGTGAATTTAAAGCTTTTTGCCTTCACTTTCTGACTTATTCTAACTTTTGTTTTTTGTGGTTGTTATTTTTCTTGCATTATCTTTGTTTAAGTTGTCAGTGCACTTAAGAATGCATATTAAAAGCAAATGTTTGTTTTGCTTACTTTTCGTGATGATTTAAGGAATTACTGAGATTTGTGAGACCCAAGGAGGTAAAATCATCTTGATTCAGTATTTTCTGCTAAAGTACAACATTAAAAATATAACTTTCGTGCAATTATAAAATGTGCTTTCCATAATTCTTGGAGCATGAACAAAATAATTACACATAATTGAGGAGACAATCTTTACGGGCATCTTATCACAATCAAAGGTGACAAAAAAGAAGGACTTTCTTCTTTAACCAGAAGCAGCAAATTCCTGCCAGAATTTGCTTCTTTAACCAGAAGCAATTTCTCTGGAGTAAGCTAATGAAGTATTCCTCCTGGCAGATCTTGAGGAAAATATGAGACAAATTTTAGAAGAAAAAAAAAGCAAAATAAACCCACATCATAGGTTCAGAGTGAGCAGTGAGATAGTACAAATTAAGCTAAATTAGATTTAATAGCTTGTCTGACATATATATATAGTATTGTGTTTATCATTAGTGGAGACAGCATCTGTTTTAACAGAAGATAGTGTGTTTTAATACTGCTATGTGTATATTTGGGAGGCAGCAAATACACACGTGGAAAACAAGTTCCATCTTACTGATACATATCAGAGTTTCTGTATGTGATATTTAAGAAAACCTTTAATATTGTTTAATGAGCATGATTTTGTTATCTTCCTTGGTAGTTCAGAAACTTCAACAACACCTATATGACTCTAAATGGAATCCCTGTTGTTGGCAAAACTATTTATCACCAGATGGGAATGGAAAGATAGCTTGTGATGACCTCAACAGAAGTTTCTGATAGAGTTGCATGAGATCTGGTGGAGTAACTGAGGCTATCTAATATCCAGCTCTGCAAATATGAAACTACTGCAAAGAGAAAGAGATTTTTAGAGGAGAGGAAGAGATATTCAGAGAAAGGAGACAAAAGAAAGGATCAAGTCAAAGGCAGTCTGAAATATGGCTATTTGGGGAGATTACACACTGAGAACCACCTATTCAAAGTCAGAACAGCTGTATACATGAAATGACTTATGAAAGACCAGTTTACAAGCATCTTTGCTGCTCATCCTGCTAGTTATAAAGGCATTTTCTTTAGCATAGATTAACAACATTCTTGGTTTTTTATCTCTATATCTGTAATTAGGAATTTTTTTTGCCATCAAAAATAAGAGCTGGATAGATTCGCAGTGTGGATGTGGTGGGTTGACCTTGGCTGGCTGCCAGGTGCCCACCAAATTCCTTTCTCACTCCTGCTTGCCTCAAGATGACACAGGGAAAAAATGTAATGGGAAAGCTTGTGGGTTGAGATAAGGACAGGGAGCTCGTTCATCGGTTATCGTCATGTGCAAAACAGACTAAATTTAGGGAAATTAGTTTAATTTATTAACAATTATATGAAACAGAGTAAGGTAGTAAGAAATAAAAACAAAACTAAAACCACATTCCCCCTCCCCCTGCCATGCTTCTTTCCAGGCTCAACTTCACGCCTGACTTCTATCCCCTCCCCTGCCTAAAGCACCCCAGGGGGATGGAAAATGGAGTTGCAGTCAGTTCATAATGCGGTCTCTGCAACTCCTTCCCTCTCACACCATTCTCCTATTCCAGCATGGAGTCACTCCCATAGGATACTCTTCTTTTTGAACTGCTCCAGCATGGGTTCCCATGGGCTGCAATTCTTCAAGAACTGCTCCAGCATGGGTTCCACATGGGGGACAGTTCCTTCCAGAAAATCTGCTCCTGCATAACTGCCTTTGCACAGGCTTCAGAGAGATAAACAACGTTTTCAGAAAGCTGTCTTTGAAGAAGGCTGTGTTGATGTTTTTGAGCGTTTTAACATTCTTCTACTTGAAGGGGAAGAGTTTGGTCTCAGTAGTATTGTGGCAGTATATTGTCTTGCAATTATTAATAAGGATTAGAATTATCAAATTAATACTGCATGTAGAACGTTAAGAAGAATTTCTGCTTTTAGAAATGGGAGGGTTTAGAGAATGGATGATTCCATGCCTCTGTTATTACAGAACCAAACTACTCCTGATCTCCCATTATAGTTAAATGGTGAATATAGAAAGCAAGTAATGAGTAACAAATCAAGTGTAATTTAAGATACTGTACTGGTTTTAGCTGGAATAGAGTTAATCTCTTCATAGTAGCTTTTACGATGTTATGTTTTGGATTAGTGACTAAACCAGCATTAATAACACGGGGATGTTTTCGTTATTGCCGAGCGGTGCATGCTATTGCTTGCACAGCATCAAGGCCTTTTCCCTTTCTCACATGAACCCACAAGCAAGTATGCTGGGGCTGCACAAGAAGTTGGGAGGCAAAATTGTCTGGGATGTGCCCTCAACTGACCAAAGGGATATCCCGTGCCATATAATGTCATGCTCTGCAATAAAAGCTGGGGAAAAGGAGGAAGTGGGAATGTTCAGTCATAGCGATTGTCTTCCCAAGTATCTGGTATATGTGATGAAGCCCTGTTTTCATGGAAATGGGTAAAAATCTGCTTCCTGATGGGAAACAGTGAATGATTTCCTCATTTTGCTTTGCTTGAGTGTACAGCTTTTGCTTTCCCTATTAAACTGTCTTTATCTCAACACATGAGTTTTGTGACTTTTGCCCTTCTGAATCTCTCCCGCATCCCATTGGGTCAGAGTGAGCGAGTGGCTGTATGGTGTTTAGCTGCCTTCTGGGGCTATCCCAAAGCAGATACCAAAACCAATGCACACACGAACAAACAATTAAAAAAAATAGTAGAAAACTGCTTTAGAAAAAGTTTCTAATGTCCATTGTATAAGATTAACTTTTTAAGTCATCAGAAGTAAGTAGAGTGTGTCTGAAGGAAGTAGAGTGTATCTGAAGTTCTCTTTGCATAATATTTGTTTTCCACCTTAACTTTTAATCAAAATCTTAATATTTAACAAGTTATCATCAGTTTTAATGCATTCCTGCTCAAAAATTCTGGAAGCCATTTTTTTAAAAAGACTGATGAAAGTATAAACCCATGCAAATGAAGAATGTTACAAGAGAAGTAGTGTTGCATTAAAAAATCTGGGGATTCCAACTAGGAACATGGCATGTAAAATATTTATATGAGCCAAACTTTTATTTTAAACATAACAATTTAATTCAAAGCATACTGGAACAACAATGGCAAAACAAAGTAACACCACCAAAACCAGAAACCCATTAAAAACCCACCACAACAAAGTCAAAACAAATAAACGCACAATGTGTTGTGGAACTCTAAATGGCAAAAGAAAACATACCAAGAAAAGTAAATACAATTCTCATTATATAAAGGCAGCTCAGTAATGGGGGTAATTTAGAATTTAAGTATTATCCATAAATATGTACGCTTGAAATTTGCTGTAACTTCAAGTAATATAAATATAAATAAATGTTCATATTGAACCAGTAGTTTCACTGATAGATGCTGTCTGAGAAAAGAATATGCCCCGAAGATTCATTTAAATGCATTTTTTAGACTTCTGGCACACCGAAATGGGAGTATACCTTTTCAGAATTTAAACAAGATAACAAAATCTTACTTGATTATAATATAAATAGCAGGTGCAAATGTTTCCCCAGATACGTACATTATAAATGCTTTAAATTTAGCATTTTGATTTTTAAAAGGAACGTGTCATAGAACATTTTTGTTTTGGTTGAGATATTAGAAGACTTTATCATACAGGTTGTAAGATAAGAAGCTGTTTAAAGCTGGTTTAAGCATATCTTTGTGCTGGGTTTTTTTTTTTCCTCTTCAGGATGATTTCAGATGACATGATAGCCTAGCACATTTATATTTATAATCACAGGTTTTTCATGTCCGATAACTACAGGTTAATTTTGTTTATCTCAAAAAAAAAAAAAAAGAACAAAACCCTCTTATGTTTCTAATATTTTTTTAAATTCCAAACATAACATTAAAGAATTAAAATAATCTATAACCAAAAAGCAAATCATATATTTTCTATATTCAGACTGTCAACACTGCACATTTTTCTAGAACAATCAAACTCATTTTTCTAATAAAGTAAGATTTTATGTTTAAATAAAGAATTGACAACTAATTATTTATGGAAGAAACTTATTTATTTCCTTTATATACGGATGACATTGGGTAGGAAAACTTACTGTTGGTGGAAGAGCAGGGTACCAGATAGATTGCTGCCTGGACAGGCTGGGGAATTGGGCAGACAGTAATCTCACAAAATTCAACAAAGGAAAATGCAGAGTTCTGATCCTGCAGAGGAATAACCCCAGGGACTAGCAGACTAGAGGTCAACTGGTTGGAAAGCAGCTCTGCAGAAAAGGACTTGGAGGTACTGGTAAACAACAAGCTGATCATAAGCCAGAAATGTGTTCTCATGGCAAAGGTCAAGAGCATCCTGAATTGCATAAGGGTGAGCACTGACTGCAGGTCAAGTGATATGATCCTCTACCTCTGCTCAAAGCACTGTTGAGACACATTTGGAGGTCTTGGTACTGGTATGGACTCCCCAGTACAAGAAAGACATGAATAGACTGGAGTGAGTCCAGGAAATGGCCACTAAAATGATGAAGGGTTTGAAGGAAACTACAGTTTGAAGAAAGGATGTGTGAGAGAGGCTGGGGCTGCTCAGCCTGGAGAAGGCTCAGGGGAATCTCGTCAATGGGCACAACTTAAATCGCATGAAGTTCAGTCTGAAAATAAGAAAACACTTTTTTTACTGTAGGAGTGGTCAGACTCAGACAGATCACCCAGAGAAGCTGTAGAGTCTCCATACTTAAGAGATGTTAAAAACTTGACTGAACATAGCCCTGGGTAACCTGCTGTGCTAATTCTGTTTGAGCAGGGGTGTTGGACTAGAGAACCTCCAGGGTTTCCTTGTGACCTCAGAGATTCTGTAATTCTGTGAAATAATATTTTGCTGTGTTTGTGGCATAATAATGTTATAGCAAAACTGCAATCTAAGCAGCAGCAGGCAACAACAAATATAAATATATGCATTAAAATACAATTTTTTTGGAAAAATGATAGCAGGCAAATTATACCTTTGTTTTTTATTATTTTCATTATTTCTTATGTCTATTATTATTTTTTTTCAGCCAGGAACTATTGAATAGAAAAAAGAATATTCAGTTTTGAAAATATCAAAGTAGCGTATCCCTTTCTGAAACAACTTATCGAGAAGCTCGAGAGAACTGTACAAAACCAGATCCTTCTTCAGGTATTGTTTCAGTGAAATAAACTACAACAAACCCAAAGAATTCTTGTGACATATAATTTTTCATACAACAACCCCTTTGGACGAATCCTGAGTTCTAGATAGTCTATGTTTGGTCACCACCTCTTTGATTCGCAACCATACAATAGGCTTATACAGTGTGGTGGCCCACCTCGGTCACTGTATTTTCAGCACAACACAAAAAAGCAGGCTTTATACTGCTTCCCCTTACTGATAAGCCCCTGTTAATACATATATTCATTTTCAACTGTATATCTGTTTTCCTCTTCTGGCCTAATTTCGTTGCTGTTTTGGGAAATCTTGTAGGTCTGATGCAATTGTACTCACAGAATCACCAAATTTGGGTGGTACATCAGGGGATCCTCTCATCCCATTCTCATAGTCAAGCAGGGTTAGCCACAGCAGGTTGCAAAACATATTGTCCAGGTGGGTTCTGAACGTGCCTGGGCAACCCATTCCAGTGTTTGACCACCCTTACAGTAAAAATGTTTTTTTCCTAAATGGAATTTCCTGTATTTCAGTTTGTGTTCATTGCCTCTTGTCCTATCATTGGACAGTACTAAGGAATGTCTGGCTCGGTCTCCTTTATTCCTCACAAGTGTTCTCTTCTCTAGGCTGAAGAGTCCCAGCTCAGTCAGCCCCTTCTCATATGAAAGATGTTCCAGACCCTTAATCATCTTCATGGCCCTTCGATGGACTTGGTCCCATTGTGTTCAGGGTGTCCATGGTTCTCTTACTCTTTTTTGTTGTTTTTTTGGTGACAGTTTTTCATTCCCCCCCGATATTTTTTTTTCTTCTTTAACAATAAGATAATTCTCTGATATATCTGTAGTACTGAGCATACATTGTTATATGTTGTCTAATTTTGATTCAATAGTTCAGAACACATGGCATCTTTTTGCTCTCAGGCTTAATGAAACTAATTTCTTGAAGTGGAACAGCCATCATCCAGGCAATTTTATGAAATCATTCCTCTGTTCCTTACACGGTACTAATACTTCCTCAACATTCAGTAATTTTTCAAATATTTCTGCAAGTATGGGCAAGAAAACAGTTATAGTGAACACATCTAAAAATGCATGCCAATACGCACAGAAGAGAGCACAGAATATTTGCCAGATCTATTCCTCTAGGATTCGTTAGCCAGACTGAAAGATTATGATGTGGTCCACGTTAAGGACCACCATATTCTTGCATAGCTGCCAGTACCCCTTAGGAAAGAAATGTAACTAGGGGAGACTCTGGTGTCTTTCCCGTCAGAGACAGTCTATCTCAACAGGTTTGTGTCTAGTACAGCGCACACTTTAATTTTGGGTAGCTATTCTGTCAAGTGCATAGCAATAATGAAATTAAAGCGATGCTCAGACAATAACATATTTTGACCAGTGAGAAGGGAGTGAATAGGATCTCTTGTGACTCCAGAGTTTAAATTTTTTTCCACTGGCTTCTGAATAGCTTGTAAAGAGTGTATTTAATGCCTTATACAGATGCCTTGCAAGATATGACCAAATTGCACCTGTATGATTTCGTATCAACAAGCTATTCTCTATATTTAGCCATGAAGTGCATAAAGTGTTCCTTTTTAAATCCAGTTCATTGTCTTTTGAACACATTATGATGCTCTGGCTCTCAATGAATAATCCTGTATAATGAGATTTATGTGACTGGAGTCAGCTCATTTGCTAAATGCCTTTCATCACAGTCTAGGCCTCAGATTTTTTTTATCTTCTCCATATCTTTAATCTCAGAGCATACCAGCATGCCTGAAGACGTTCAATAGATTTAACACTGTTATTAATGTTTGCTATTTGTACAGATTTTGCACATATTGGAAATCTCAGGCACAAAGTGTGAAAGTTACACTGATTTTAGTTACTTTATTTCAGTAAGTCTTTGTGTTGGTATTATAAGAAATATATTGTTAAAATGGATGGATGGCCAAAAAAGGTAGGAAGAAGGAATAAAATCTGGAAGAATCAGTCAATGGACATGATTTTATGTTTAAGAGTGCAGTAGTACTATTCAAGAAAATGGGAAAGTGAAGTCTGAACTTTTGTTTCTGTGTTAGTCTAACAGAAGATAGCTTTCATATAATTCAGAAAGGAAATATAACCTACTTGAGCAATAAAAAAGTGTATCACAAAGCTCTGGTTCATAAAATTTCTTAATACATGTAAACCAGAAAGAATTATATTGATCAAAAAGTCAAGCCTTACCAAGGATGGTGATGTGAATAGCTGTTTCCTTAATGAGCAATGAAGTGACTGATAATTTATCATAATCCAACTTTTTTACTGTAGGCTAAAATAGGTTATCATGAAAGTTGATCTCATGCAGAAAATTTTAAAAAGTATTATCCAGCATGACTCATGAACACTATGGTTTTTCAGACGTTATTTGCCACAAACCAGTGCAGAGGTTTTTACCTCTGTAGTTAATCCTTTACCCTGTGTCTGGATGACCTTAATTCAAGGGCTGGTTCTGCTCTCAAACCTGCAACGAGACTCTGAAGAGTATAAAAAACAAATATCCGTAATTTTTTTTACTAAAAAGAAGGCTATTTAATAGCTTGGGTTTACACCAGTTTCTCTGGCTGAGGTTAATGAATTTAGAATAAGGAAAGGAAAAAAGACACCAGTGGAAACCCAATAACAGAACTAATTTTAGCGTAGAGTTCAGATGAAGAGAGAAAATATCAAGAGGCAGTTTGGAAGCTTACAATATAAAGTAGCAAATTCCTGAAAGCTGGAACATCACAAAAGCAGATCATATCCTTGTGAAACTTCTGGGGTGCAAGCTGTGTTACATATAATGAAACTGGGGGCCTTATCAATGAGCTGACTTACGTAATATACATTATACAAAATAACTTTTCATTTAATTTTATTCCTAAATGATACTGTTATCTCAAACCATCCCTAATTTTTTTTCAAATGGAATCACACAATCATAGAAAATCTCGAATTGGAAGGGACCCATAAGGATCATAAAGTCCAACCCCCTGCTCTTTGCAGGACTACCTAAAATATAAACCATATGAATAAGAGCATTGTCCACATGCTCCTTGAACTCTGACAGCCTTGGTGCCATGACCACTTCCCCGAGGAGCCTGTTCTAGTGACCAACCATCAGTGAAGAACCTCTTCCTAATGTCCTATCTGAACTTCCTCTGACGCAGCTTCATTCCATTTTCTCATGTCCTATTCCTGGTCACCAAAGAGAGGAGATCAACACTTCCTGCTCTGCTTCCCACCTTGAGGAAGTTGTAGAGTGCAATGAGGTCACCCCTCAGCCTTCTCTTCTCCAAGTTGAACAAGCCAAGTGACCTCAGCTGCTCTACTCCTCTTAAGTCTTGTCCTCAAGACCTTTCATCATCTTGGTTGCCCTTCCTCTGGACACACTCTAACAGTTTCATGTCCTTATTATACTGAGGCACCCAAAACTGCACATAGTATTTGAGGTGGGGCCATGCAGGGTAGAGTGCAACAATCACCTCCCTTGACTGGCTAGTTATGCTGTGCTTGATGTACCCCAGCACACGGTTGGTCTTTTTGGTTTGCCAGGGCACACTAACAATGTATTATGTATATAACATACATACAGTGACTCATACCCAACTTGCTATCAACCCAAACCCACAGATCTTTTCCCATGGAGCTACTGTCCATCCTCTTGTCCCCCAGTTTGTATGTATAATCAGGATCACCCCATCCCAGGTGGGGAATCTAGCACTTGCTTTTGTTAAATTTCATATAGCTGGTGATTGCCCAGCTCTGTAGCCCATCCAGATTGCTCTGCAAGGCCTCTCTACACTTCAGTGACTCTGCAGCTTCCCCTAATTTAGTATCATCAGCAAGCTTACTTAATGGATATTCAATTCCTGCATCCAGATCATTTATAAAAACATAGAAGAGCATTGGCCCCTGGGGAACCCCACTGTTGACTGGCTGCCAGCCTGATGTAACTCCATTTACTATAAGGCTTTTTGCCCCACCAGTCAGCCATTTGCTCACCCGGTATATTATGGCTTTTCTATCTGTGTGCTGGACATTTTTTCCAGAAGGATACTGTGAGAGAAAGTACCAAAAGCTTTGGTAAAGTCCAGAAAAACCACAACCACTGGCTTTCCACGGTCAGTTAAATGGGTGACCTTGTCCTAAAAGGAAATTAAGTTAGTTATGCAGGACTTTTCCCTCATGAACCCATGCTGGCTATGACCAATGACTCTGTTGTCTTTCAAGTGTTTTTCAAGGACTCCCAGGATAACATTCTCCATAATTTTACCAGGCACTGAAATGAGACTGACAGGCCTGTAATTACCAAAGTCTTCCTTTCCCTCCTTGAAAACTGGAACAATATTTGCCAGCTTCCAGCCAACTGGGACCTCTCCAGACTCCCAATATTGAAAAGTAATGGCAAGAGGTCCCATGATGACATTGGACAGATCTTTCAGTATCCTGGGATGAATCCCATCAGGCCCCACAGACTTATGCACACCCAGCTGCAGCAGCAAGTCTCAAACAAGTTCAGAGTTGGCTGGAAATTTACCATCCCCCCAGTCATGATCTTTCAACTCAGGGATCCTGGGGTCCCAGGGCCTACCACTGGTGTGGAAGACAGAGGCAAAGAAGGTATTAAACGTGTCCAATTTGTCTACATTCTTATTTGTGAGGTAACTGATCTCATCAAGCAGCAGACAAACATTATCTCTGATCTTCCTTTTGCTGTTAACATACTTTAAAAAGTCCTTTTTGTTGTCCTTCACAGTGCTGGCCAGCTTAAACTCTAATTGAGCTTTGGCCACATGATTTTCTTCCTTACAGTGGCTAAATCTATTGAAAAACCTTTGGCAGACTTGATAAATGGCATTTTTCTTATCAAGGACTGAGGTTTATTGTTTTATGCAGCATGACTGGTATAAACCTGAAGCTAATATTTCAATTAACTCCTTTCTTGCAAAGTACATTAGATGAATACCCATACATACATATACATAAAATACTATATACTGATCGCTTGCTTAGTCACCTATTGTACAAAATTGTCTTATTAATGTAAATAATTTATGTAAGTAAGTCTTTATAACGTAAAGAATTCCATATTAGCCTTAACCTTCCCCTCACAGCCCTACCTCAAATGAAAGACTTAAATTCATTTAGCAGCTTCAGTCCAGTCTGGAGAAGCTACATTAATGAGGTGAAAAACAGTTAAGTTACATAAATAATTCTTAAAGAAAAGCACCTATTCTTAGTCTTGCAAACAGTGCAACAACTTTCAACAATTATCTTTGCTCTAATGTCTTTGTCTAATAATTACATTCTTGTATCTTTTATGAAATTTTACACTGATTTTCTAGAAATTATACAGAAATAAACTATTTTTTATGTAAGTATACAAAAAATATATCATAGTGTGTATAAAGAAACCTTGTTTAAAAAATAAACATATCTTTAAAAGACTAAAAACCACATTAACATTGTCTGTGGGAATGCACTGGAAAAAAATTGACTTTTTCCAGAAGTTTTTAACTTTGCTAGAGTACATTTTGCTAAGAACAATTGACTATTCTGTCTACATTAAGTATATGACATACTAATTATTTGAGGGTTTGGGGTTTTTTTTTTTCATTTCTCTGGTTTATAAACAAACAAAAAAGATAGCATGTAATGACATAATATGTAAGCTAAGTGAATTTGCTGCATTTATTCTGGCAGTATAATTTCTAATTATAGAATTCTAACAACATACTATTTAGAGTCAAATATGACATATTGTGTTGACAAGATACTTTATAAGATGATACTTAATGTTACCTATGGGAATGTGGAAGATTAAAAAGGCTGCAGAAACAGGGAAAAGCATTACAATGCGTATTCTTAAAAGGAAATACATTTAAAAAAAGGAATGGGAGAATTTTCTTACTGGAAGTATATTGTTGAAATATATACTTGGAAGCTGTGTATTTAATTATAAGAACATTATAAGTTATAATGTTGAGTTATAAGAATATATTTAGTATAGGAATATTTTGGTTCATATCGTTGTGCCTATAATTGCCAAACAACAAAATAATCAAAGTTTTTGGTCATTCCAAAGATGACCATGTGAATGGACAGCCACTAACTCTCCTCCATCTAGAACTATTTGCATTCTGCTGTTTTGTTTCTAAGGATGAAGTAAGAATTGCAGGTGAGAAGTAGGAGACACCATATAGCTTCATTTTTGCAATTTTGATACTTTCTACAATATTTTCCCCATAGGATTCTTAATAAGGGGAGCAAAAACCTGATTGTAAAGAGGTACAAAAAGAACAATTATTAAAGGTTTACTGTGAAACTTGAAGAATGGACTGAGCAGAATTCCAAGGGACTCTGTGATTGGCTCTAGTAATGTTCAGTAGTTTTATTAACAGCCTAGCCTGGCTGATGGAATGGCAAGTCAAATTTACAGGTGACATCAGCCTTCTGGAGCCTGCAAGCATATTGAAGTTGAATTCAGAATAATTTTGAGAAAATGGAGAAACAGTCAGGAAAAAGGATGCAATTCTTCAAAAGTCATTTGCAAAGTGGAAATAATCATCCGCATGAAATGAGGATGGAGAATAATTGGTTAAGTTATTGAAGAAATCAGGATATTTTATCTAGACAAAAAGGAGAAGGGAGATTGTATAACAGCCTTAATATGCAGAAGATACCTGCCAAGAGAAAGGCAATAAACTGTTTTCTGCATGTCACCTGTAGATAGGCTAAGAAGCAAGAGACTCACATAACATCAAGAACCATTTATGTCAGGTTTTGTGTGGTTTTTTTTAGTTCAAGAACAGTTAAGCATGAGAATGCATTTGTTAGACAGGCTATAGGACTTCTGTCACTGCAAACTTTTTTTTTTTTTTAAGAAAATAGGAATAATACAGAGTAGATCTTTTCAGGCTAATGCGGTAAACTAGCTGACCTGTTATTGACTCTTTTGGACACGTTTTGTGTGATTGTATGTATGTATATATGTACACTTGAAGCCATACTCTTCATTAGAGCAATGTTTCAGTTGAATAATTTCTTTATTTTATTAGAAAATAAGTAGCATGTCTTAATTTTAAACAGACTTTTTTGATATTTGCCAGCTAAAGCTCATGTCTACCTACGCTACTGTAATCTAGTTTTCAGCTATGCTACATTGAGTGTATGCATGCTTTTAAAGAAAAGGATATTGCCAGTTGTGCTGATTCTTATTTCAGTTGATTTTTCTCTCTTTCTCACTTATGTTACTCCAGAATATCCTGTTGAGGAAAAAAAAAATCAAATCAGATTCATGTCCAGCATATCAAAACTGCTTATCATTCTCTTAAAACTGGTTAATCAGAAGGCCACCCTTAGAGCTGCATAGAAATTGATAGTTTGCAGTCTACTGAGTACATAAAGAGAGTAATGTATCATACAAAGAAGTATAGTATGTAAAATCTTTCAGTTGGAATCTTTTTATATTTACCCCTAACACCTGTGATGCAAACTGTTGCACTTAAAATGCATCCAATGAGAAGGGATAGTCTTTGTCAGTGTGTGGAAATGTGATACCTCCTATTGCTCAGAAAATCCTGGCAGTTAAAAAATGATAATTCATATAAATAGACTGCCCAGTAAATGTGGCTAAACTTATTTTTCATCCTTCTATCCTAATAAGCTTGTGACACATAATTTCTTTGCAAAATAGTAGAAGACATGCACAAATTTCAGTTGTTGGTGTAAGGGCATCCAGGAATACAGTATGAGGTTATATATGTATATAATATGATATAATACTATACTGATATGATACATCAGTAGATTGTTTATAATGCTTTGACATCCATATCTACCACTGTTTTACTTTGGCTGTCTAAAAGGAACTCAGAGGACAGGAGAAAACATGTATTTTAAGCTTAACTTAGTGATTGTATGGAAAGCAGGGCTTGGCAGCTCAGCACAAACACAGCAGTTGAAAGCAGCTGCAAAATATTCTCTGAGGGTATTTGAAGCTGTATGGAAGTATTCATAGGGAATGCATGTGCAAACAGATGATCTGTTCTCAACACCAAAATAAAAGAACAAAGTAGACAGAAAGGACTGATACAAGACAAATGTGAGTCTGCACTGGGGTCAGAACACAGTACCTGTATATCTTTGGATGTAAACTGTGGATTGACATTTTACTGGAGATTGGAGTGGTGGCTATTAGCAAGAAGACTCAAATACCATTAAGGTGTTTTTTCACATAGGGGAAAACCGAATGTGATTTCTATGTTTACTCCTTAGTTATCAATAAGGAGAGTCTAGATATCCTCTATCGGTGTCAGAAGAAATTATGAAAGTGAATATATAAAATGGCAAATAAACGAATATAATTTTAGTTTTTTCCTCTCAGTAGAAAAGACTTTTCTGGTAATTAAGTAAGTATTGAATTTGTGTTTGATTTTCTGTACATAGCTAGTCTAAACTAAGAAATTCTCATCTATTGTTCCTTTAGCTGTCAAAATAGATCCCCAATGCTTTCTTGCTCTAATATCAAATATAATTTTGTAGAATGCATATAAACCACTTCTTTTCAGTAAGTTTTAATTTTGGTTCAGTTACTTTAGTGCACCAAACTCAATGATTCACATCTGCATCTTCATTGATTTTTCCCTTGTGAGTTGTCTCCCAAACATTTCTCCTTAAAGTCAGTAATCAAATATACTTTTTCCCCCCGCTTTACTACGCCATTTCCATGTAAAAATATCTGCTGCTTGTAATCAGTGGTTCTTGCTATATATTGTATGATTCTCATCCTTTCTGTCCTCCCAGCCAGAAGTCACAGAATTTAACAGAATTCAGGTAGGCCTTTCTACCTTTCTAAATTTTCAGGAAAACAATTTTTTGACACATCTGACATTGTTTGATGGACTACATTTTTCTACAGATCACATTCTGGTCACTACAGTAATAACCCTGAACTCAGAAAGTACCATTGCTTTGAGAACAGTATAGTATAAATGGCTCATGATCAAAAATAATTCAGTGAAGTAGCAAATGTATAATCCTTCAGTCCACTTTCATATTCTAACACAGGTTAAGATTTGTAGATGATAGCAGGAAATCTGTTCCTTGGCTGATGGGGTATGGTTAGCAAGAGCCCCAGTTCTTGCTGTTTCAAGTACCTGAGGATTATATTTAGGGTGTATTAAATATCCAGCTCATTCTGGTCATATTTATCTTGATAATTTTAAGGCATTGTGTTAATCATCCCCACTAAACATTAATAAAAAGCATCGGGGAATTATTATTATAAGCTTTTTCATGTCTGCCCTTTTCATGATGTTGTTAAGAATTTCACAAAGATAAAGAGTTTATGAAATCCAGGGAAAAAGAAAACACAGGAGACAACTATTTTACTTCCTAAGAAACAGCAGGAAATCAGTAGTGTATGAATCTGGATTAGGAACAAAGAATAAACTTATAACAAAGATGCAACAGTAAAATTAGGAATCAATTCACAGGTATATAAAAAGAAAAGTAAATCTGACTTGGAGTGAGGCTGTAGAGTTTTCTTTTTTTATGTTGGGTATATGACTGCACTGGATTAATCCTGTTCCGAGTCAAACAAGCTCAGATTTTATAAACAGAGGTCTTGGTTTGACTGTAAGAAAGGTCTTTATCTGGCCATTTTGCAGAATGCTACCAGAGAAAAAATGCAAGGAACTTGTGACAAGGAAGTAGACCAAAGGGAATTTAAACAGGAAAAAAACTATTCCAATTAATATTAATGGATAGTAGAAAAAATGGAAGATGGAAAAGGAAAGCAAGTTTGACCTCTAAATCATTTAAGAATATATAGGTGACCACATGAAAATTATTATGGCTGGAAGTGATTCAGAAAATAATGATGCAGAAACATGTGACTTGGCTTTGGAAATAAAACCTTTAAATTTCAGATTTAAAAAGTTACTGGGTTTAACCTTTCGTAGAGTTCCCTTTTAATCTTTTTGATTGTAAATCAGTCACAGGTTTCAAAGGGAAAGTAGTAGTCAACTACAAATTATAGTAGTAGTATCAGTATGCTAAACATTGAAATTATAACTCATTTTAACATAAGCCAACCATCACAGCCTGAGAGTGTCAATGCTCTTAAAGGTGATATGTATCTATTTACTGTATTTCAGAGTAAAAAGAACTAATAATACCATATTTAAATTGTATAATAACAGATATTGCTAGGGAAAGAACAGTAAGCTCTGATATAATAGAGGAAGTTTATGTAAAATATATTTAAATGAATAAAATTGACTTTGTATTGTTTTTGCGGCATAAATTTACAGCTGTAATGGTACACCCAACACTTTGCCATCCTAAATTTGCCTCCAATATTTCTGAAAAACTTGTTCAGTCTCCCCTTAAACTTCATACCCTTTCTTTATCCACAGCATTCTTTGGCAAGGAATACTACAATTCTGCTTGCTAGGATGCACAGAATCAGGTGCTTTTGATTATTCTGAATCTGGCTTCTAGTACCTTGAAATAAAGGTCACAAGCTTGAGCAATGGAACAGAAAGTGAACAGCTGAACAGTTCCTCCATACCCACTATGCCACTCACAGATTTGTAGACTTTTAGTATATCCCTTCTATATGATCTCCTTTCAGTTCCTTATACAGCCTGTTCAGTCTGCTTCAGAAACTCCACAAAACCAGGTATTTTCTGTTTACCATCAATTTTCAGTATGACAGAATACCAAAAGGAAAAATCTCTAAACAACCTTTGTATGGTGATGTTATAAAGAAGTCCAACAATATACCATGTTTTGTATCTGTCACCTTCACATTTGAAAAGCATTTTTTAAAAAGCTAGAAAAACCAAGATTCATTACTTCTAATGTTCTAAAACGTGAGCTGAAATCAGGTGGACTGTTGACATAGAGCAAGTCTATTATATAAGATAAATGTAGTCAGCATTGGCCCCTGAATTTTGTATCATTAAGCCAATTTAGGCAAAAATCAACAAGGATAACAGATAATCTAGCAGATGAGTGACTGATGATACCTTGAAATGAATTTGTCTAGCTGACTCATAAAACCTGCAAGAATGTTGGCTTACAACAGAATTATAATACATGGGAAATGGCATCTCTAATGGATACCAAAATAATAAAGATAGAGTTCTGTGGAAATGAATGCCTCAGTAGAAAACTTTTTAATCCTGTAATTAACAAAGAATGTGATGAATTGCAATATGCTCAATTTTACATTGGAAGGTACTATATAAAGCACATTATTGATTAACATAAATCCTGACTAACAGTTTGATCTATGGGTAATAATGATTTGTATCACACATTTACATTTTACGTTGTTTCTATAACTGCATTGCATAATTAATAGTAATTCTCTCATTGGGGTATTAAAAAGAATAATAAGTAGGAGGACAATTTTATTTCTGTACTGAGAAAAAAGAATAACCTTGAAGACCTACTCTTCCACAGACCTTATCTTTAAAGATCACTTTAGCTGCTGGCGATAGATCTAATCCTGTAAATGGATGCAATGTAAAAATGCAATCGGACTAATTCTTCATTTAGAGAAATGGGAGATGGTAAATATTTAAAAATATAATAATTATTGGTGGGAAAACACTATGTGCAAATGATGTAGGCAGTGGAATGTAAGTTTTTAGTTCTGTTAAAAAACACAGTCATCAATACGTGGGACTATGCACAATTTTAGCATTAGGTTTATGCAGAACTCTTGGCAGGATCAGGGTCTAAGTGTGTGTTTCATATTTCCCTAGCATTCATACTTGCTGCTTTGGATCTTAGAAAACACACAATGGGAATCACTTCTGATTTGCAAACTTAAAATACATGCTTTTTGACAATATCATATATGTGCTCTGGTTTTCGTGCTCAGAATCACAATCTATGAAGGCTATCTTGCAGTCACAGGTGGATATATAACTTTTTAGCTTTGAGAACTAGTTTTCACATCTGTCTGTATTATGACACCATAAACATAAGCATTAATATAGTGAGTGGAGTAGTGAACATATAGCAGGTAGGAACAATATGTTGAGGGAAAGTAAGAATTCCCTGAAATATTTGATAGAATCATAGAACTGTTTGGGTTAGAAGGGGCCTTTAAAGGTCATCTAGTCCAATCCTCCCATGCAATGGGCAGGGACATCTTCAACTAGATCAGCTTGCTCAGAGCCCTGTCCAACCTGACTTATGAATGTTTCACAAATAGAGCATCTACCACCTCTCTGGACAGCCAGTTCCAGTGTTTCACCACCCTCATTATAATAAATTTCTTCCTTCTGTCTAGTTTAAACCTACCCTTTTTAATAGGATCATAGAAATACTGAGGTTGGAAAAGACCTTTAAGGTTGTTGAGTCCAACTGTTAACCCAGGACTACTAAGCCCACCAATAAACCATACCCCTAAGCACTGCATTTATTACCCCTTGTTGTATTGTTACAGGCCCTAATAAAAAGTATGTCCCCATCTTTCTTATAAGCCCCTTTCAAGTATTGAATAAGGTCTCCCCAGAGCCTTCCCTTCTCTGGGCTGAACCCTCAGCTCTCTCAACCTGTCCTCAGAGGAGGACTGTTCCATCCCTCTGATCATTTTTGTGGCCCTCCTCTGGGCCCACTCCAACAGATTCAAGTCTTTCCTGTGCTGAGGACTTCAGAGCTGGATGGAATACTCCGGGTGGGATCCCATCATAGCCAAGTGGAGGGCCAGAAACACCCTCCTCAACCTGCTGGCCACAGTCCTTTTGATGCAGCCCAGGATACAGTTGTCTTTCTGGGCTGTGAGTGCACATTGCTGGCTCATATCCAGCTTTTCATCCACCAGTACTGCAGCAACCCACAGGGCTGCTCTCAATCCCTTCATCCCCCACAGCCTGTATTGATACCAGGGTTTTCCCCACCTCAGGTGCAGAACCTTGCACTTTGCCTTGTTGAATCTTAAGAGGTTTGCATGGGCCCACTGCTTGAGTTTATCCAGGTCCCTCTGAATGCTATCTTATCCCTCAGGCATGTCAACTGCACCCCTTGGCTTCGTCTTATCTGTAAACTTGCTGAGGGTGCACTTGATTCCCCTGACAATGTCATTGATGAATGTGTTAAATAGCACTGGTCCCAACACAGACCCATGAGGGACACCACTTGTCACTGATCTCCATGAAAACATTGAGCTGTTGACCATTACTCTCTGGGTGCAAGCATCCAAGCAGTTCCTCATCTACTGAACAGTCCATCCATCAAATTCATCTCTCTCCAACTTAGAGAAAAGGATGTGGGGATGGTGGCAAAGGCCTTACAGAAGCCTAGATAGATGGCATCCATAGCCCTTCCCTAGTCCACTGTTCCATTAGCAAATAATGAAAAAAATACTCACTTTTCTAACAGCATATTTGGAAAAAGAATTGCACACAAGGTACTTATCAATTAAAATCTTGTGAAAATGCTCATATCTTTGAATAAATTTGAAGGAATTTGTCTCGTTGCTACAATTAATTAATGTATTTTAAGGTTCTCAACATTTTTAGAGCTCTATATAAAATAGAATTATGAGGTACACGTAGGAGTCATGGAGTAGTCTTCTGGGACATACCAGTTTTCGGAGACATTACTGTCAAGATAATCAAGTATAAATAAAAAGGAATAAGTGGTAGACTATCCAGTGATGATACAATGAGAATTGAAAACTAAGTATTTAGCTTCAAAACTCAGATATACTAGGTTACTAACAAGAATCAAACTCAGCTCTGAATACTGAAGGAAAATGTAAGACATCAGCATTCTAAGGGAAGCACCATCCCCACTGATCTTGTGAGTTATTCTTACAGTCTTTTCTCTTATGGCTTGAGTCAGCCAGTTCCTCAGCGAGTGATACTGTGGCACATGAAGGCACGGACCCCAAGTGAGATCCTTTATTGCATACATCAGTGCTGGTTACATACAACCACTTATGCAGTCAAGTTCTGCCCTGGAATATGCCTACATGCAGCAAAGCACCTTTGCAGCCAGTTCACACTCTATCGAGTTGTTTACTACCTCCATGCTCATCTGGGGAGGTCTCTTCTTCCCCGATACTTAAGCTGTGGGAGGCTTTGGGCAGCCCCTCATTGCAGACAGGTGAGCACAGAACTGATTTGCAGGTGAGCTCAGAGAGCCACATTTAGTGCTAGTTGCTTCCTCACTACATTTTAAGGCATAATCACTCTGCAGCCTGGCACCCAGGCAACGAACAAAGCCTTTTCTCAGAAAGGGCCTTTACATGATACAACATGGAAGACTTATTCATTACAAGCATTGTTCATAAAAGACATGTAGACTATATTCTTAATGGTTAAACCTAGATTGCTTTTATTTGAAGTATTGAAGACTGACAGGAGGCATTAGTTGGACAATAAAGACAACAAGAAATCCCGCTACAGCAAAGTATGGCACTTTCTCTGGGTCACTGATACATACAAGTAACGTTTATGTTGTGACTACTTATGGTAAGGTTGGTCTTCTGGGTATTCATAATTAAATTAGTAATTGATGATACAGTGCTTTCCTTTCTTGTTATTTCCTGTATCCATAGGTATGGGATCAAACATGAAGGCTTTCTCACAGTCTATCCAAAAGATACTGGGGTTTCATAATTATTTTGGGGCAGTCTAACAAATGGGATGCTAATCAGAAGTTGGATCTCAGTATGTTTCATTTGTGTTTTGTATCACTTTCCCTCCATTGTATAAAGATTTTTGGGAATTAGTTTGATACTTTTTCCTCTAGTCCTCATCATTAGTATGAATACTTTGATTAGTATAAGTAGCCGAGGAAAAATGAGTGTCACATTTGATTTGTGGTTTTTATCTAAATTTATTTAAGTAAAGGGTCAAAACAGGAAGAAATTTTCAACATCTGCTTTTTAAATGATATCTCCTCTGAAACAAAATTTTACTCTGTGGTGGGCTAGCATTGGCTGGCAGCCAACTTATTTCTCCCTTAGCTGGACAGGGAGAGAAAATAGGAAGAACAAGAATGAGAAAGTTTGTGGGTTGAGGTAAGAAAGGGGAGATTACTGTACCGTCACTCTTGCAGTCAAAACAGATTTGACTTGGAAGAATCTACTTAACTTATTGCCAATTAAATTAAATAATTAATTACTAATTCAATTAGTGGGAAACAAAACAAAAAAACCCAGAAACAAACATTTACACACTTTAGGAGAACAGCTTTTTCTCCTCCTTTCCCAGGCTCAGCTTCAGCCCAGACACATCTCTTCCATGCTTGTTACTGTTGCAAGTTACACTCAGTGCTTTTAGAGAGGCAACACCCAGAAGTTACAATAGGAAAAAATAAACAAACAAATAAATAATTGAGGAGGTAGCTGTTTTTATCTTAAGACTTTTGAATAAAATAAGTGGCACTTCCTAAAGGTTTGGTATTTTTCAGCAACCAGTAGAAAATTATTTTCTATGGCAGATTCTTTCAAAATTAGCAAGGTTGACCAGCTATATTGTCTTTTAATCAAATACTTTTCAAGATGCGGAATAAATCAGAGTTGTCTTGAATTGTCTTAAGTCTCAACAAGCTAAATAAATTTTTCTGTTGCTTGTCTGAACAATGAGCAGCATGAACTTGGGTATTTATTTGCTTTTCCTAGCAGTGAACACCAGCCGGACATGAGAAATTACGGTTTATGTCATTAAGGTTTTTGATACCAGTCTCCTGGCTTAGTATGCTTTCATTGCTGAGGAGAAACTCTATCCTCTTGCATGTTGCTGGAACACTGTGGGAAGGTAGAATTGTTTCTCACAGTTTTCTACCTGCTAGATGTAAAAGCTATGTTTTACAAAAGGCATGTTGCAGACATGAGAATGGATGCAGAAAAGACTATGTTGGAAGGCAAACACATATTTTAAGCAATTATGACACCATGTTCTTGCCTTTCTGTAATACCTTACTGGAACTACATAAACACTTCATATCAAGCTTGCAGTAGTTTTACAAATGGACTGACACTTTAAATATTACCTGAATACATTAGTTTTCAGGAATGCGTTTCTTACCTTTCTTTTACTTTCCCAGAAAGCAGTATAGAGTGATTCAAAAGAAGAATTCTCTCCTCCCAGCATCTCTGTTTTTGTGTTTGTTTGGGGTGTTTCTGTTTTGTGGCTTTTCTAATCGCAGCCATCACCATGGAATTTACCACACTGTAAAAAATATGTAGGGAGTCACTATACACTTCATTACTTAGAACACTTATGATTTAATGTATCTTCAGAAGAACACCTACTTTCACTGTGAGAGTGCTATAGTGTACTGGTTTTAGCTAGGATAGAGTTAGTTTTCTTCACAGTAGCTAGTATGGGGTTATGTTTTGGATTTGTGCTGGAAACAGTTTTGATAACACAGGGATGTTTTAGTTATTGCTGAGCAGTGCTTACACAGATCCAGGGCCTTTTCTGCTTCTCACCCCACCCCACCAGTGAGGAGGCTGGGGTTGCACAAGAAGTTGGAAGAAGACACAGCTGGGCAGCTGACCCCAACTAAGCAATAGTATATTCCAGACCATATGCCACCGTGTTCAGCCTGTAAAGCTGGGGGAAAAAGGAAGGGGGAAGATGTTCAAAGTGATGGATGCCATTTGTCTTCCCAAGTAACTGTTACACATAAGCACAGTTTTCCTGGAGATGGCTGAACGCCTGCCTGCTGATAGAATATGGTGAATGAATTCCTTGTCTTACCTCGTGCATGTAGCTTTTGCTTTCCCTATTAAACTGTCTTTATTCCAATGAACTGGTTTTCTCACTTCTATCCTTGTGATTCTCTTGCCATCCCACCATGGGGTGAGTGAGGGAGCGGATGTGTGGTTGCTTAGTTGCTGGCTGGGATTAAACCATGACATTAAAAATAGTAGCTAAATAATATGTTATTTCACAAGTGACTATCCATGGCTGGCTTGAGATACACCTGTTTACATCAAACCCAAGTGCAATGCTAGATGCATAAATATTTACAGATGCTGCTAGAGGTCTTTTTTGTAACAACTATCAGGCTACAGTCACTAAATAAAACGGCTGGTATTAAAATAAATGATAAATTGGATAGTTATTGAACAAAATATGAACACAGATATGATTTTCCATTTTTCTGCATCTGTTGTGCAAAGTAAGCATAGACTGCTACTATTCTGATCTATCATCATGTGTAATCCACATCACGTTCAGATTGTATTGATGTAAATAACTACAGGAAGTTCAGAGTTATGAGATAAACATAAAACTCTTACTTAAATGAGAAAACAATTTAATGAAAAAAAATTATTTTTATAGAATTTATGGCTATTTCTGAAGAGGAAATAACTGATGGTAACTGAAAAGTGCTTGGTATTCAGATGCTAAAGTTGCAGCAGTTCTTGCAAAGGTTGATGGATACATCTTAATTATTTAGGATCGGACTATGGAGCTACAGGAGCTTATACAGAAATAGTGCGAGATCAGTAATAAAAATGTCAGGAGTTGCTGAAACCAGTAGACTGACAGAGCTGAGGCTGCCTCAGTTCTGTGTCCCCAGGTTCAGCCAGTAGTGAGACCAAGCATGTTCCTGATAGGCACATGTGCACACATAGGCACAGTACACATACACATGGCTAGACACACAGGTTAACACAAATGATAGACTCAGCACTCACACAGATGCAAACAGCACCAATGGCATCATCTTGTTCCCCTCTCTAGCTGATCAAAATGAAGGTTCCTTTGTGTGAAATACATGTCCACATCTACAATGTGGATCCATCCAGTCTGCCCAGTAACTGGCCCCTGGATGCCAGGGCTCCCCAGTTGCTGACTTTTGTGTATTATGACCCCACAAGACCCACAGTTCCACTCCAGTTACAGACTTCCCTCAACCGTAGACACAAACATGCATATTCATGCAATGGTACTTAATGGATCCTCCAAATAAATTCTCCTTAGCTACTGAAGCATTTAAATTGTGTTATTTTTAAATAATATTGAAGTGGATTTTCTGTTTCTGTGATAGGAGAAGAAATATTGTAAAAAGCATGAAAAAGACTCAGTAATGTAAAGATAAAAAGTTGATGAAGTCAAGATAAAACAGTAAGCAAAGGGAGTCCCTCAGGGTATGTGGAGATGAAATATACCACTGAGGATTTAGCCTTGACCTTCATACAAAGTGATTAATTGTAAGCATTTTTTTCACATTTTTATGTTCCTTATTGTTACACATGTGCTTCTACCTGGCAAAATAAGTAAATTGCATCTGCTGAAGCACTTATTTCAATACAAAATGAATTATGATTGCAATTCCAAATTTTTTACTCATATGCATACATACGTTTGTGAAATAACCCTTTGGGTCAAATTGGCACACAAATGCAACAGTGATGGGTTTCCTAGAAGATGGATGTTCTGCTCCAAGACACATATTCAGGCTTCTACTGGGTGCATTTTTTAGGGGGGAGGGGAGGTAATTTTATTGATTTCAACAGAGTTGCATCAGCAGAGATATGACTCACTAACTTCAACAGGAGTAATATCCATGCACCTAAAATCAAAGTTTTGCACTTAAAATCAGTTTGGGAAGGACTGAAAACAGCATGAGACACTACCATATTTTGGATTCCCTTTTCTCTCCTTTATAATCTCATGAGAAATGTGTTATGTTGAGAAAGACTTTGATTTACCTAAGGTAAGGGTCTGTCCAGTTTTTTGAATTTAAGAATATGGCTGAAAGATGGTTCTGATGGAGGTGATTATAATCGTGCTGACTGATAATTCTGTAGACAGCTTAGCACATGAGCTGGTATTTTTCTCTCTGTAGCTGAATAATGAATCTTAATATCAACCTACTCTAAGTTCAGAGCTGCCTTGTAAATAAAGTTGGAATTAAGCACTTTGAAATATGGTTGTTATCTATACACTATGGAAATATCTAGTGTCCTCAAATTATGCTCTCTGTCAATGAATGTGTAAAATACCATTAAGATTATTAGGACATACATATATGCATCAAGAAGAGGCTATATTCTTCAAAAAGATATTGAGCTTTGGAGAAACATATTTTTATACTTATCTCTGAATGATGTGGTGTCAGCTATCAAAGTAACATATGACAAGCATAAAGTTAGAACTATTAAATGCCAGGCCACAATAGGACAAAAACTTTTAGATAAGATATTGTTGGTAAAATATATTGCCCATGAAAAGTGAAGTAACTGAAAAAATTCATAAGCAAAGCTAACAACTGACTTTAACGTCCTATTATTAATAGCAGTATTTATTGTATTGGCATTGCCATTGTTCTACTTTATTGGCATTTTCATTATGTAAATACTTTTTTTTTAATTTTCAAGTGTGGTGTAAATATCCAGACAGTATATAAGCAGGATCTGGGACTGTGAAGGACAAAATTTGTTTGCTAATCAACCCAACAGACATAAATATGGCAATGAAAATAAAAATCATGTGAAATTAGTATTGCCTGCATTTGAGGCAATAGCTATGCCATAGGATGACAGGAAGTTGCAGAAGGTTGGGTGATTACATTTTGGAAACACATCCAAAACATTACTGTTTCCAAAACGAAGTTGTGAAACTTCCTTTCTCTATTCTTCCTGCAAAGATGTGGTGCTCTGTTAGTCCTTCCTGGTTGTAGCTCATCCAACATAGTTTTAAAACATGGCTCCAGCTTGTCTGAGGATTTCTTGAATAACCAAAAGGTTTTTTTTTTTTAACTTGTTTTCCTCATAACTGAACATTGGTGCATACATCTGCCCACTACAGAGATGCTCATTAGTGAGAGCAACAGTGAATCTCCAATCTTCTGGAAACTATGAAGTGGTCTAATGAGACTTTGTAGGGTTATTATCAGATCATTTTGTCTTCCAGAGGCCAGTAATCTACTGAGGATTCAAGGTAAAAATGAGAATTCTCAATAATGTTGCCAATGCAACTAAAATATAAAATGTAAGCAATGGTTTAGCTTCTATTCGGATGATGGACAAGAGACAGGAGACTGACAAGTTCTGCATGAACCATTTACATTAATCTCATTAAAAAGAAATAAAGGTGATAATGTATGCTCCAAAGCAATGAATTGTGTTATATGTAAAAACTGAGCCACAAATGGAAAGAAGCAATCACTATCCACAGGCTGTCTGGACCCTGTTTACATAATTCTCCACAGATTGCTAAGAAAAATGCAAAGGAATGTTTCCTCTTTTTTTTATGCCTTCTAAAGATAGTATCCTTCTGAAGAAAATGGAAGGACTGGCACCAGTGGTTTATGGATATTGGCTTTATGAGCAACTGTAGTTCTCAGAAACAGGTATTTCAAAAATGAAATAACCTATGCAATGCAAAATACAATTATATGAAAAATTAAAATGCTGCTCCAAACAATTGAAACCACTGATTTATAATATGATTGATACAGCAGAAAGAACACCCATAATTCAAGCATCAGGAGTGTAAATTTTGTTGTCACTGCTTTAACTAAATAATCATACAAACACCAAAATGAAATCTTCCTTCTTATGCTAAAACCAGCTTATACTTCCAGCTCGACAGTTTATTTAAAACATTCATATTCCCAAGAAAGATTCTCCTCCTCCTCCTCCTTTGGCAAAAAAAAATATAATGCCATGTAACACTTTCATCAAACTGCGCTTTTTTTTTTTTTTAAAAGAAGCTCTGTTTTTTACAGTATATGACAGCTATAGATTCTCTAGTCTCATTTTCAATTAAGTTCTGGTATTCCAATATTTAAATTCAGTTCCTAAGCATGTCATTTCAGTTTAAATGGCAAACTCTGTGAAATTCTAGAAATACATTAGTATTTCCACATTTTCACATCTCACAGTACACGGACATGATCACAGACAAGATCTGTACATGGCTCTTGTTGATTCTTGTCAGCTTTGGGGAACAAAGTCAAGAAGTGACAAAAGGTATGTAAAATTTAGAAAGTAGGTAATTAGATTCAAACCTTAAGTGACAATTGATGTAGGTACTGACACCTGAGTTCATAACTTAAGTTCCATTTATAATCAGTGAAGCAGAAGTGGAATTTCTAGGGTACAATTCAGCACAGTCAAATCCAGATATTAGATGCCTCATGCCATAGAATCCCTCTTTTTCTTAATATGAATGGAGCCAGAATCAACACTCAAATGTCACAGCTACATTGAAGATCTGAAGTACGATGAATCCTACCAAAGATGCAGAATTTTCCATAGATTTAACCAACAATTTCTGTAATCTTTCAAAAAAAAACATCTTTAGTCCTGCAATTCTTAAATAATCTAGGAAAAAAACACCAAAACACCAAAACAAGAAAGATACTGGGTCTGATGCATGGTGTTTTCAGTGAACAAGACAGCTTACTTCAGAGCTAGTGTCATAAAACTTAGTGAACTGGGTTTTAGACTTGAATACATCTTTCTATGTTTAAAAATCTTAAGTATTTTGGGGAATTTGTTCACTCTCTGGGTTATTTCTTGTCTCCTGTTTAAAAGTTGCAGTAAAGGATGTATCTGAATTATTACATAAATGGTTTGGGTACTGCTCACTGATGGCAAGACCAAGTGGCACAACACTGCTTGCAGCCAGAGAGTCAAACTCTCATGCTTCAAAACAGGGCAGCTGCATCCCGCTCACCACCTGGGCCTGTACTGACCACCCTTCCATGTCTAGGTCAGCCTGGAGGAGCAGTAATTGATCTCAGGCCATTTCCAAGTCTCCTTTCAGGTTTATAACTGGAAGAAATGATAAAAGCCTGTTTCTATGTGACTGTGCAAACAGAAGAAACGGCACTGGCTACTCCTGCAGAACCATAATGAGAATGGGGTGTGCCGTATAAAAACTTGGTAAACAGGAAAAATGGAAAAGCTACTTACTTCCATGCTTTCCTTGGGATCAGAATCAGTGTAAATCAACTAAGGATTATTATAACCAGTGTATTCTCTATATCACTATATCATTATAACAATGATTTGTGTGAACAGAAAACATTGCAAGTACCCTAATTTTAAACTCATTTGAAAGTCATAAAAAATGTTTACAAAACAGAAAAGCAGAAAAAAATATCTTTGCTTAGTCAACTAAATGTCATTAAAAACAAAAGTTAAAATTGCTTCCTTTCCAGAAGTACTTGACATTGTCTTAAGTTCTGATGTAAAATTAGAGGTGTTATTTAACTTATGCAATATCAATAGTGCCTCTCCTACACTTTTCTAAGTATTTCAGTTTCTCATTATGTGGGGAGTATGATCTTACCTAAGAGGAGGACAGAAAAATTAAGAAAATGGAATATGAAGTATTTTAAGAATCTCATTGAACTCCCACTGGAGTTGATGGGTAAATGCCTAGCTATTTCAGTGGGAGTAGTACTAGAACTAAGATAAGCAGGTTATATTTTCTAATACACAGTGTATAGTGGTCCTATAAAATGAGATTCAGAAACTAATTGACTTTCAAGTTGCTTCATCTTTTAGAAAGCAGGAATTATGCAGCAAATATTATAGGTCTTCCTAACCTTGGAGAGACTGGATCACATTTTTAAGTAGAATCAACAGCTCATGCAGTTTATAGACATTATTTCACAAAAATTTAGAAGTTTACAAACCCCTAGTGAGTAGAATGAAACTGGAGTCAAAGACTCCAGAATAAGAATGTATGTGAAAGTGAACTATCTCAAGACTGTAGCAGAGAAGCCAGTATGTAAATAGCAGAGGCATTGCAAGTACACAGGCACAGGATGGTGCCAGAGGTCTCAGAACTATACATACAAGTGGTCAGTTATTGGTATAGAATGGTGCAACAACTTAACGCAGCTGCCCATAGCTGATAGCGTAGTTGGAAATATTTAAGACAACAACAACAACAAATAATTGTACAGGTGTAACAGCTCCAGAATTGGTTATTTAATCATTATTAAAGGGAAATAACTGTAATGCCTGTCTTTGGTTTAACATTCCACCTTTGAGGTTTGACTGCATCTTAAATGCAACACAAGGTGTCATAAAAATCTCAAATAAATTAAATAAGGTATTTGGTAATGTTTTTGTATGCTCCTGATGCAAATTTAGGCAAACAAGGGTTGTAGGGCTGAACTGAATGCTGTCCTTTCACAAGATTAAGCAGAATCACTTCCAAAATAAAGTGGTATGAAGATCATTTGCAGATAATATCTAAGTTTTATTACTCAAAGATATTCTATACACACTGGTAATATATCCTGATACTGAAGCTGCATAACTCCGTGCATACTATGTTTTAGGAATGTCTCCTGTTCAATCTAGCACTAAGGGAAAAAGCACGCTTTTCAGAGGTGTTTTTATTTAAGGCAGTTTTTAGCAGCTAGCAGATGATTTTGTATAAGCCAGCATGGAAGAACTTCATATGCTCAAGAAAAACAACTTGAAAACTTCTGTAATATTCATGATGCTGTCTAAATAAAGCGTTACTTTTTGACTCTTCAAGCATATTACTGCATAGATTCTTCATTCTTAAATAATCCTCTGTTGCTCTGAATATAAATTTATTTTAATACAGGGGCTTAAAACATTCTTTAATCACACTTTTCTATTTTTTCAGCACCACACTTTGTATATTGCTTTGTCTTGGTGTTTAATGGTGTGCTAGGCAAAATGCTGACATATTAAAGAGGGATTGATTTTGACCTTTTACAGCTTTCAATCTACAGATGTTTATGCACATGCTTGGCTTTCTGAGTGAATGGTCCCACTGATGTCTGTGTGACCACATCTGTTAAACTTAAAATTTTTTGCAGGGTCAGGATTCAGTTCTGCAGAAATCAAAATGCAAACAGAATAGGAGATGATTCAGCAGGTTTCTCTCATTGGTATTAACAAAGATTCAAATGCAAATAGACTAGATCTACAAGTACTTGGCAGATTCTAGGAAAACTCAGTCTTAATTTGCAAAAGATGACTTAACAGTGAACCCATTCTCTTACTTTTAATTAAATTTTCTCTTACAGTCAAACCTTTTCTTTGTATGCACAGGTGGAATTTCTATATTACTGGTAATTTAATACGAAGTGATGAATCATTTACCAAATAGTACATCTGATAATTTAAAAACTAAGCTAATTTTATACTTACATTAATTGCAAAGGATATTAGTATTTAGAAGGAAATGTTAGTTGTAGTGTAGTGGTAATTATTAATCGTATTTCATTTAGTTTTAACTCATGTACAAACTTTTGCAACTTAGAACACAATTGTGCAACCTACTGAATTACATCCTACGGAATGACCATTAAATTTAACTACAATCTCTATTGTAATTGCTTCAGATAATTTATTTACCTTTTGCTTATATTTGAATAAATCAACTTTCCTATAGAGTTTGAGGCTATGACAAAATAACTTGAAACAGAGAATGAATTAGTTAGATTTTAAAATATGCAAAGAAGCTGTGGGGATAAAGTGAAATCCCAAAATACTAAGGTCATTCATGTAAATTTAATCTTACATAAAAGTCAAGCTATCAGATCATGTTGAAGAAAAAATGTTTTTAATACTCCCACTTGTGAAGTCCTGTGTGGAATTGTAATATGGAACATTATCATCAGCTTCTAGAGTTTGTGGGGAAATAAACTCCAGTTCAAGTGACCATGCATAAAACTATTCCTCAGGGAATAAGATGGCACCTATTTTCTTATCCTGAACCATCAGCATATCAACTGGACTTGAACAAAAGAGAGTTTTACAGCCTGCTTGGCACAGATGTTGGTTATTAATCAATGTGACAATGCAAACACTTTAGCTGGATGTTTTGCAAATGTAATTTTAACCAGTTTGCTCATATTAGTTCAATTTGTAGAGAAGGGGATATTTTTTTTTTGTAGTTGCTTTGCATAAAAATAAGAAAATAAATAACAGTCTTCCTTTTCATGAACATCTCATATGCAAAGGATGAGCTATAACATTTGATTTTTTCCTGCAGATAAGAATACTTTTTTTTTTTTTTTTTTTTTTTTTTTGTCATTTTCAGGTACCATTTTTCAATGTGCTGATACTTTCATGTATTAAATTAGTATTGCAGCAGTGTGATGTATGGTGTACAGGGAGATCAAGGTGAAAGTAGCCATTCTCATTAAAGCACAGTTTGCTCTGTGGGGGAAAAAAGAAAAAAAAAAAGTATTTCTAGTGGTGAATGACATACATATTTCTGCAACATCTTGTACTTACAGTCCATTAAAAATTATTTCCATCAGCATACAGTATACAGTTGGTCTGTACTGGTTCTTCTTGAGTTTGCAAGGGTAAGAAAGAGGTCAGCTGACTAAGAAGCACAACCCTGGTTAAAAACATTGCTTGACTCGTATCGGTAGCTATCTGAATCAAACCTGCAGGTATCCAAGTAGGATAAATACTTCTCACATCTGTGGCTTGTTACTACAACACAAAATCTAAAAATAAAGATATTCTACCGGAGTCATGGTATGAAAAGCTATATTTTCTAAGGGTTTGTAAGAACAAAATGAAGGTTTGTTTGCTTGTTTGGTTTTGCTTTTTTTGGTTTTCCTTTTATTAGTTCTGTAGGTTGGCAGGATTCTAGTAAGGTTATTAGTTTATTTTTTTAGGGCTAGCGACAAACAGCAAAAGAACAATTGTTTTTAAATGTTTATGTACTCATATTAAACAAATTATATGATGAATAGGTGTTCTAGAGTGATGTAGATTTCTTATATTCACCAACTGCTGTGAGTCTGTATGCAGACTGAGGAAGAAAATGCTGTTTTTATTGTGTTTTGTTCTGTTGTGATTTGTTCTGTTTTGCTTTATTTGCCAAATGAAGAGCTGTCATTACAGGATAAGACAAAAAAATCAGTAAAATTAATTCTCACAGTTGCTCTGCACCTTGACATTAGAAAGGTATTGTTAAATCAAGCTCTTATATATGAGAAGGAAACTTTCATCGTTAATTTTTCTAACTGATAGGAGGTAATTATTGTGTACATAAATTATACTTTGTGCATACTATATTGGTTTTCTTTTGGAAAATATAGTCTACTATATTTTATATATATATTATATAATATATATTATATAATTATATTCAAAAGTATGTCCATGTATGTCTTTTTCATTGGATCCATATAAAACACCCACCTGAAAACAGAAAATGCTACATATATAATACATGTATAATTGCCATCCATAGGCTTCATCAATAATCAGTTTTTTGGGGAAGAGTGTTTCAGAAAAGGTGTCTGGTTTAGCAGCTATGAGTTACCCCTTTGAAATGAGTGATTTTCCACCATTGTTTAAAGATGAAGCTTAGGGAAAACACTAATTTTATAATATATGTATAATTTTGATAAACTGTTCAGGTTTAAAGTAACAGAATAATTACAGGCTCCTACTATAGAACTGCTTATTCCAGATCCCCAATTTTACTTGTTTTTGCAAACATTTTCTTATCACATGCTGAGGATGATTAGGCACTTGGAGCTTTTGATTCTGCTCTAAGTCTTTATGCTTTTAAATGTTAGCAAAGACTACTGCCTTCATGTTTGTGACTGTAATTAAAAACTGTATATTTTCAGTAGACTTACATTGCTAGCTTACTCTGTGTGGGTATGCAGGACTGCAAATATATACATAGAATGTATTTTACTATAATTTCTGAGTAAACTGCTACACATTATATATTTATTTTAATAAAGGAAATGTGTCTTTGTCTATTTAGCAGTCATTCATAAAATGGTATAGAGAAAGTGATCTGAAGTAGAAGTATTTTATTGTCTTCTGAACTAATGATCCAAGTCTTATCACCTGGCAACACCAGCTCAGCTGTGATTCATGATTATAGATAATATATCAGGCTACAGGCAGTAATCATAAAGACTAACTGGCCTCATGAGGCTAATCTTCCTTGGCTTCCTTAGTAATCCATGGACAAGGATAGGTCCTTGGAAGAGTGATTCAGAGAAGGTGTTTAAATTAAACACTATGAATTGTCCTTTGGAAAGCATACCCTTTTTTTCCCTTGCTTAAAGAAGAAATTCAGGGAAATTAGCCTTAAGAGGCAAATGTTTACTTCTGTGAATACTCCTTAGAGATAAGAGCCTGGAGGATTCCAATACACAAAAACAGCACTTGAAGCAGAGACCCAATATGAACCAAACTACCATCAACTAATAACCCTGTATTCTTAAAGGGATCCTTATGAAAAGGTCAGTATGCTAAATGTACCCTGTTTGCTCTACCTGGGAAGCATAACTGTGCAGTGAGCAACCGAGCACTGACAAATAGAAAATAACTCAAAGCTCATGTAGCAAAAAGGTCTGTCACTGAATACCATTGTTGAATGCGCTTCAAAGGAAACTGATGAAATTTCTCAACTGAGTCACAGAACATGAGGTTTTGATCCAATGAAACACCTAACCACATGCCTAACTGATATGTCAACATCTGTGGTACTATTTGTGCTTAAAATTCAGAACACATTAAATACTTGAAATGTCAGTTCAGGACTTTAAATCAACCAAAGGTAAAAAAAAACATTTCAGGGAATTGTCTAACCTGTTCACGTTGGATAACACTGATGAACTGTTTCAGAGTTCAGTCTCAGTACTACATACACTGACTTTTTTCCTGAACAATAAAATGCAATATATTGTTATTTATTTGTTCTGGAATAGTTCCACATTTTAGTTACCTTGCCAGATACATCAACCAATCTTGCTTTTTAATTTTTTTTTTTCTCTTCTTGCAGCTTTTACATGATTTTAACAATGTAAACTGATGCCACCTTCCCCCCACCCCGCCTTCCCCTCGGCAGAATATCTCATCTGCCATAACACTCAGGACTCTGTCCCACTGCATGTGTTAAGGATTTCAAACATTTCTGTTCTGCCTGCAGTTCCTGTGCCATGGCAATGCAATACAGTCAGAACATGAGTCAAATGAGGTGATTTTGAACTCTTGCCTGCTGTTGAATATCATATGGACTGGAAACCACAGCACTGTAGCCACGGAGCCAACCATCCTTTCAGACAGAGGGAGACAAATGGAGTTTGCAGAGAGCAGATGTCCACAGATCTACAGAGATGTAGCACTTGTTTCACATTAATCTCCAAGTACCAGAGGTTAAGAGGTTAGGCTTTCCAGCCTTTTCTCCATGTCACTTGATATAAGTATGCAGCCAATTCAGTTTTCACAGTTTTGATATTATCATTCCTTCCTTCTACACATTCATACACATTAACTTTTTATCTTCTCCTTTTTTCTGTTATATTTACATTAGGTGATACAGCTGGCATGTTTATTTCTTGAAAGAATTAAGAAGCTTCTGCATTACTAAGGGACAAAGAGGATAAGCAAAGGAGAGTAGAAATTCTGGCTTTCATTGGACTGTTTTATGGTTTTATATTAGAAATAGTGACATTGTAAAGTATATTTTCCTATTTTAGAAATAGTGACATTGTAAAGTATATTTTCCTATTTTAAGTGTGAATATGCTAAGTATATTCACAAAATCTCATTTAATAAGTAACATAAGTCTGCACTTCACAGCTTTGAAATATGGATTATATATGATGCAATACAAATTAAAATCTACATTGTTGAGGTCTACGTTAAAAGAAAATGAAAACAAAGATCTACTATGACAAATTGGTAAAATTATTAACCAGGAAATAGGATTTTATACAAAGTAAAAGAAGCCTACCTTCCATCCTTGAAAGATGCATTCTCAATAAGGTAAAAATATTATCTTATTTCACCCATTAGCAAATGTGTAACAGTAAGAAGATTGAACATTGACGCAATAAGAATGTAAAAACACTTTTGTAATTATTCTCACAGTTTTCTTCCAGAAATATGGAAATTGTTGCCACTGGCATCTTCCCCATTGTTGTTACTGCTTTCAAGTAGCCTCCCAGGAAACTGATTTTCTAGAGGGTATTAAAAATGCTACTTGGTTATAGTTGCAGTGGTAGATTCCAGTGCTTAAGAATTTAGTAGGACAGAGTCATACAGGTGATTACTCCGGGAATCAGATACTGCCTGAGACAACCTCAAAGGCTCACGAATAATAGGTAGGTCATTTGTTTAAAATACCTAAATATTAACCTTAGAAAAGTAGGTGTCTGTCTGTTTAATTTAGTTCTGTTTTATTTCTTTGATTTATACCTGAGGAAATTCTAACTGAAATGTATAACGTGTTCAAGGAAACCCTCCTTCTTAACATGACATCCTTATGTTGGGGGCTCCAGAGATGAACACAGCACTCCAGGTGGGGTCTCATGACAGTGGGGTGGAGGGGCAGAATCACCTTCCCTGACATGCTGGCCATACTTCTTTTGATGCAGTCCAGGATATAGTTGGCTTTCTGCAAGCATACATTGTGAGGCTATGTTGAGCTTTTTCATCTACCAGTGCCCCTTCATCCTTGTCCTCAGGGCTGCTCTCAATCCATTTTGTGCCAAGCCTGTATTGATACTGAAGACTGAAGGGGCAAGACCTTGTACAGGGCAACACAGATGATTGTTCTCAGAAAGGAAATGCTCAATATTTACCATAAATAGGCACCCAAACATTTCATTTAAAGGGTAAGTTTCAAGTGATCAATCACTACATAAGTTTGATATAATATAGAAATTCTGCCCTTTAAATAAGGCTACCAACATCCATTCTCCCCCTCCAAACATGTTCAGCCCCTAAACAAAGCATCTTTTTATGGTTTGTGTCCCATAAGCCTTTGTGTGTAAGCTAGCCGATAAACCTATAAATGTCAGCAAAAGAAGTATATAGGGTTTTTAAAGTATTTTCTGATACTAGTGTTTGGATCAAAGCATAAGAAAGAGTTTGGTTTGGGTAAGTTTTTGGCTTGTAAGTTATTGTAAAAATATGAATAAAGATGCATAAGAAGCTACATATTAAAAATAAGCATTCATATTTCTAGGAAATTTTTTATTAGATTCATGTTATCATGAAGGTACATATTTCTCCTTTCCATTCCTTTTCTTTCTATGCTTACTGTTTTGTTATTTCAATTACAGGTTTAACCAGTACTTTTCTGGACACTTTACTGTTACTGAATCACTGAATTTACCCTAAACAGGACTACAGCATAGAATCAAACTTCTCAGTGTATACTGATGTAAACTTTTAATTTTCCTAATTTCATGCTTCTCAAGTTTAAGTTTTATAAACTGTATGTGTATTAGAGTACTTAAAGACCTGCAGCCTGAGTCTAGGAGCTACAAAATGTACTATTCAGATTATGTGATTTGGGGTGGGGGTGGAACTACCATTAGGCCACAGTTTCTCTTACATATAGGCTAAGACATATCAATCTTCTAGTTGAGGCATTCATTCATCTTTAAAATGGCAACATAACAGGTCTTTTTTACCAAAATGAATAGTAGTAGTATCTCATTGGAGCCCAGTAGCACTTTCACTGAAGCATGAATTTTAAAAGTGTAACAAAAACATTGAAACAATATTTGCCTTTCTATTTTCTCCGTGTTTGGACTTTCCTGGTCTTGCTGCAGCAGATGGTAAATGAGACTCAAAAGGGAAATCTCTGTACATTAAAAGAAGATGTTTTTCTTCTTAGTAAATTTTAAAGGCAATCATAAGCAAAGCCTGTGTGGTTATTCAGAAAAAAAATAATAAGAAAATGGATAGTTAATTCCTTATCACTTAACTGCTTATAAATCAAACAAATCCTTAAAAAAATGTTTGCATTTCTCACATAAAAAGCCAACCACTTCACAAATGAACATTGCCCATGCAGGGGGAGGGACTCAACAGATTGTATCATATTCTATAACTCTTAAATGCTGTTTAGAAACTTATATTTTTCCATGTGGATAGTTTATTTAATAAGTAGTTCTAAGTCACTGTTAGCTGTGATATACTGTACCTTCCTCCCTGTATGGAGACCTTCTCTTGTATAGCTATGAAAGAGTCCTTAAAATAATTTCTTAAGGTGTTAACTGCATTGAACTCAACCGCTCAGCTCTAAATATTGGAATTCTAAAATGAACTTGGGATGATTTTGAAATATTTTTGTGCTTTATTGCTACAGTTCAGGAATGACCAAACTACATGTCTTCTGAATTTTCTCTTTCTGGCCCGGAGCATCATTTGGCTGTCTACAGCAAACCTGCCCAAGGCTATTGCCTAAGAGCTGGAGCAGCACATATAAACACTGTAAGCTGGTATCATGCTGATGCCCAGCAAAAGGGATAGCTCTTCTAGATATGCTTAGCTGCAAAGCTTTTTTAAAGCAGACATTTCTGAACAGCATGCGTTTCCACCATGAAATTAGTTTTCAGGTCTTTTAACATCACTGATAGAATCTCATTCATTAATTGAAGTAAAAAAGTATTATTTTGCTGCAGCAAAAGATTTCAGAACAACCAATGAATGTATTTGCAGAAGAAACCAAAGTGAAATGCAACAAAAGCTTCTAAGATTTATATGTAGAATAAAAAAAACAAAAACCCAACCAACAAAAAAACACCTGCAAATACAAATCTGACACTATAATATATAAATATAATAATAATTTTATTTCAAAATACACAATTACCTTCTCATGTTTCTATACAGACCAGATGTTCAAGGAGAAAGCTATCTTTATACTTACTCAAAGGCTTTTGTAATGTTACTAAATTCTTTTAACTATGAGGGAAGTTTGAAGGGCTTAAAACCTCTCTGAGACTTCTGACAAATGTGTGCTGGCAAATGACAATGAATTAAAACCAGCAACAGGTCCAGACTTAAAATGTTTGTGGAGAGGCAAAGACTTGTTCAACAACATGGTGATATTAATCCATACTGCTTGCTTTGGAAAAGTTTGTGAAAGGCTCCTTATTATCTCAGAATACTATGGTGGCTGAGCTGTTGTATGCGTATCTATTTTATACTCTCTGTGCCTTCTTTTTAGAAAATTTAAAAGAAGACAACAGTTTGTTCTGAGGTGGGATAAAAAAACTTAAAAATTAGTCAAGAAATAAAAGGTTTGTTTTCCAGATAGCCTTAGGTCTTAGGAATCAATATATTGTAAGCTGTATTATGTGTCTTAAAGTCAAGGAGAAAGTATATAGGCTAGAGAAGGAACTGGAAAACTTGTGCCAGAGTCTCATCTTTTTTTATTACTGCTTAATTAAATACCCTTAAAATTAAACTATTTCTTAAATACATCAGCACAAGTGAAAGAAGAATCAGGACCTCCTGTTCCAGAGGTTGGAGAATCTATAATTACTCTATAAAATTTTTTATATTTTCCACTGTCTGGAATGTGTTGAATGTCTTTGGCAAATTTTTAATTTAATGAGTCTAATTTATTCAGAGCAGAAAATTATGTAGAGTAGAAATGGTAGCAGTCTAGGCATCAGGACATTAACACCCACTCACAATAATTTTATTTCATGAAACAGAGTTGATACAGGGCAATACTAGAATAAACAACTTACACTATCTTCCTTAGGTAACATTTGTCTATCACGCACATGGCAAAACACATCAATGGGTCACCAAACCTGGTAGGCAGTATTAGTTTAAATATCAAAAAGCTTTTACGTGGTATTTGTTAAAGAGGTCTAACCCTATAGGTACATAGAAAGATATAACAAGACTTTGGCAGTGAAAAATGTATCAAAGGTAGTTACATGTGAATAGAATCATCTTTTTTCTTTCTTTTCTTTTTTTTTTCCCCCCACCCGTTAATCAGTGGAAAAATCACTAGTGCAAAGTTGTCGTTATGGTTGACATAGTGGGGATAATCGACAAGTAGTGAAATAAGTCTAGCAGCAGAGCAGCAGCAATGACTCTGGAGTTTGGAACAATATAGCCCCATTGCTGTGCTTACACTAATATGCCCTTCTCTAAACACAGCGTTGCATGAATGTGGTTGTAGTATAGCAAATCTGAGTGGATACCAAATTGATTAAGTTTTTGAGATGCTCAGATAAAATGGTGATGGATCACAGAAATATTTGAAGTAAATGGGTTTTATGACATATTTTTTTTGTTGTTAGGTCATCTAGCTTCTGAATCAGCATGATTCTTCAGCATCTGTTCTTTGCAAAGTGTAGTCAACACGTTTTGGTTTTTTTTCCACAGTTAGACTTAGACATTCTTAAATTTCTTTCAGAGCATTGACCTGTCATGTCTGCAACAGTGAGAGTGAGGCATTCTTAGCTCAAATATATCAATATTAGGAGGCATTTGTCCATTAGTATAAAGCACTCAAATATTATAGTGGCAAGTCTGTATCTATATGCAGGAAAAAAACATATTGCATGTTCTGCACTTACTAATGCAATTTTGACTTTGTGCAAGTAACTGCAGGGTTTTTGAGTTTTGCTCTTTTGGTTGGTTTTGGTTTTAATATATAACTAAAAATATAAGTGAACACATATCACAACATATAATTTGTATCTTCAAATAAATTACTTGCAAGTGGCTTGATATATGGATCAAAACTATACATTTAACATAATATTCCTTTGTATTTAAAGCTGTTATGTCATTACTTCTTCATCTGTAGAGTAATAGCTCCTAATGTTCTCAAAGTCACATATTAGCATCTGTTAATTGAGACTTAAATTACCCCTGTGGGCTGGATAAAGAATACCTAAGTTTCACTTCACTTGCAGTTGAAGTGTAGCCAAAAGTAGGTTAAATGTGGCAGATTTCTTCTGCTCAGCTGAATCAGAACACATATATCAAGAATGTATTTGGGGTTAATCTAAACAAGAACATTATTAGAACAGATAAGTAACATGCTCTGTCTTAGGCAAAACACCAAAGAATGACAAGCTTCTCTTTGTGCTTATTCCAAAAGAAATTAGTTGCAGGGGAACAGTCACCAATAAAACAATGCTGAAGTGTTATATAGGTCAGTACTGATTCTGATCTATAACACCACTACATATAAATTTTCTGTATTAACACTACTTCCCAAAGTAATACCCAATGTGCCATTGCCTTTGTTTGGCCACTGAACCAGTCTGGGAGCTTGTTTTGAAAGGTATAATAAGGTGACAAAAAAGATTACTAACCTCTGAAATTTTGCACTTATAGGCTGAAATAACAAAGACATTGTTTTTCAGCCCTGGACAGGAAAGTAACAAATTCTTAGTTTTAAATCAACAGTGCTTAACCCATAATTAAAACTGTTGGCCTTGTATGAGCTAGGCTGCAAGGCAAAGTGGCCTTTTTTGTAAATATGGAGATACATACTGTGCAACAGAAATTATGTGTGATTTTTAATTGCATACTCCATGCCCTTGCAAAACTCATAATTTCCAAGCTTTTCTGGAAATTTCCTAACGTATGATGTGCATGCAATTGAACAGCTTTTAGCTCTGGTTGGGTTTGTTTTGTATTCAGATTATGTGTGTGTATATTTATATTATATTTATATTTTTGAAACTACATTTGTGGTTTAAATGGTCTAATAATGAAAGAAAAGGGTAATCGAAATGAATTCTTATTTTTATTTTAAGATCTGATATAGGTTATACAAAATCAATTTAAAGGATCAGATTAGAACTATTTCAGGAGGTTATTGTCCCTCAAATGGAAATTATTATCCTGAAGTTAAGATGTGCTTATTGTCATTGTGATTAACCCACCATGTTCAGCAGTTTATCATTTTAGCGTCGTGACAGCTAGAGCTAAACTATATGACTTGTAATGGATAAGGAACGTGCTTCAAGAAAATTATCTTCTGAGATGAAGGGGTCAGTAACTTAAACTACAAAACCTCAGTCACTTCTGTCTAGCTGACCATACTCTAATTCTGTGTCCACCAGCTTCCCTACATGTAGCATGGAGCTGTTTGTCTAGTTTAAAGGATTGCCAGGAGAGTTAGTTAGTATCTGAATACCTGAAGATTGAGAGCTGCATATAATTTTGTAAATCATGTTTATTTTAATACTTTGTCTAGAATTGTTAATGATCATCTTTGGGCTTGAACAAAATATTGTTCACCTCTTAATTTAAGAAGTCTCATTTGCAGGCTGGACAGGGCTTTTACCATGATCTCAGTTGCTTTGCTAACTGAAACAGCATGTGTAATGGGACCAGCTTCTCTCAGCATAAACAAAATTCATTATCTTTGCATATTATCTCAGCCTTTTGCTTCCTGTCTAGTAGTCTTAGTGTTTAGGGTCCAACTCCACAGGTCAGTACACTACAGGGTCAGGAAAACTTCCCTTCCAATGCTATTAAATAGAGGATGGGGTTGGACTCACAAGCTGGCTGGTGGCTGTTGATAGAATTAGCAGAGGATGGAAAATCACTTTCTCTTAAGTGCTTGAGAAATGACAGATCTATTCACAGTATCAGCTTTTGCTCCCTTGATTTGCTTCATTGCTTCTGCCTTCCTTAAATAAAGCATAGGGCTACTTGGGATCCCACAGGCTCAAGTACCTTTGGAAGATGTGACAAGTTTCCTTCAGTTAGCATTTCCTTCTAATGCCTTAGCTAGCTGTTCCTTTTCAAAAAGTAGTGGTTTAAGATCCCACACACACACACTTTTGGAGTATTATTTAGTACTGCCAGGAGAACAGTCACCACAGTTCATTTAGAAATTCTACTATACACCATTGATGGGATCCTTTTTGTCCTTTTCATGGTCTTTGAACATTCAGGTTCTGAGAGAAAGTCTATCTAAGATACTGAATGTTAGCTTTTAGAAGTAACACACGATCCAGCATAAAATGCATATGAAAAAGACAAAGGAACCAGCATACATTTTTACATGGTGCAGATTAAGAAACTGAGGGGATATTTCTTTCAGGATATCTAAGGAAATTAAAGACTCTTCAGGAAGACATTTGCATTTTGTTGGAGTGAAATGGTGTCTTAACTGCATAGGCAATATTTTAAATATCTCTTACTTTCAGTTACTATTGATTGTGTCACTAGGATTGATAGGAGCAAGAGATCTTTTTTATTATTATTTATTACTAATTTCTGCTATACAGCTACTATATACCAGTTTGAAATAGTATCTGTGTTGCTAAGAAGCCAATTAAATCTCATAATAGCAGATATTGTTAATCTGTGGGCTTCTTTTCCAATGATCATTGTAATGTGGCTTTTACTACCAAATTCCATCCTGACATACCTGAAGTAATCTTTTTACATTGGAAGTATTTCAGATTTTTTTTTAATTAATGTGATATTTTAATTGAATCTGCATGCTAACTAATAAAAGGTCTGAAAGCTGACATTGGTTTCTTCAGTTGCAGTTATAATTTAAAAGTATCTGAAGGTGATTGAGAACATGGGGGCCACATTCAAGGGGCATTATAGACATTGATCAGAATCAGAAAATACTGTACACCTGTTAATAAAGTATGTGTCAGCTTATAAAGGATGAATAAAATTCAAAATATTTATTCTTAAAAGTGATGTGATATAGAATTAAGCTGGATTATAGGCATTTTATTTATGGAACAAAGGAATTTCCAGAGAAAGAATCAAACTCATACAAGGTACTAGAGTTTATTTCTATGTAAACAATATGAAAGAAGTTTTATACTAATGGATGTTGACATGCAAGTCTTTGCTTTGGAAGCTAATTAGAAAGGATTTTACATTATGAGACATATTTTCAAAACATTTCCTTAAAAATTGTTATGTAGCCTTCTCCATAAAATTTCTATCTCATTTTTCTTTTTTTGTTCATCTTCGTTGTGTTTTCTTCTGTTCATTTGGCCATTTTCTTCTCTCTGTTCTGATACGACCTTGCTTTTCTCAGTGCTATTTTTCTCATTCTCTTTTTCCACCTCACTATTACTTATCCTTTATATTGCAGTATTTCTTAGAACAGGGATTCTCAAACACAAGGAGTCATGATCCCACTTAAGGTAATGAGTATAACCATGTAAACAGACATGTGGCTGCAAGTCTGGAAAGGACCCCAGAAATGAAAATAGAAATGGGGATTGTAAGCCCTGAAGTGGAGCTAGAAGCAGAAAAGTTTTCAGAACATTAGTCAAAGGGTAAAATGTTATGTATCCAATCATATTCTGCAAAGTGCTGTAGACTTTGCAGGGGAATAATTATAAGAACAAGACAGAACTGAGAGATGATACAAACAAATGGTAAAAAATGAGGTAATTTGATGAACAAAAATAATAAAATGTGAGAGATTCTTGGCCAGTCAAGTCATGGGTTTTCTATCTCCACTTTCTTCTTGAACTCTTGCTCCCCCTTCAAAATTATCACCAAATACTTCAAGATTTCAAATGTTCTTCTCTCTACCCTCCCAGGTTATAGTTTTTCTTCATATCTTTGTGAAGAAAAACAAGGTTGGATGGTGTGGGAGGGAGCTTGCCTTTCAAACAGTCCAGTATCTTCTGCCGATACACTGACAGCTATTAAACTACCTATCCACTTCTCTACTAAGCCATGTTTTCATAGGGCAATACAGGCCATCTCAGGTCAGGCACCATACTGCCCTGCAGTAACAAAAATCACTTCAAAGAAAGAGAAAAAGGATGCTGACAACTGACACTGTGGCTCTTTTATGGGAAAAGGCAAGATAAGGGATCTTGGAGTTCTATTGGAAATGGCAGAAACTCTGGATCCACCACTGAGTTAAATGTAAGAGGTTAGACTAATTTTGTCAGCGAATCTGATGATTTTTTTTCCTAGCAGGCATGCCATAGAACATTTCTGATTGTAATCTCCATTTCTGTCACAGCTAGAATTTGCAGCACCACCTGGACACAATACTGAGTAGATTGTTTACATTTCATTGACTATTTCAAGATAAAGTGCTGTTAATCAGTTCTTTAAGGGTATAACAGAAGACACAGGAGGCAAGGTTTAGAGTTTTGATCATAAATTCTTTATCTGTTTCACATTTGAAATGAACATCTTAAGGAATATCAGAGAACTATATAAAAATAAAAGATTTCCAGCAGAGTAGTACATGTATTTTTATTTCATATATTATGTATGTGATATCTTTATTTATCTTTGTTAAATTTTGATCAGGTTAATATTATTGGAATCAGTACACATCTAACAGCAAAATTGGATGAGAGACATAGAAGTGTTTTTCCTTGAAGAAAACTTGGAGTGGTTTACTCAAGATTTCAAAGCAGTTATGTTGATTTTTCTGTCTTCAGTTTCACTTCCTTTCCTTCACATTATTTATTTATATAACTCAAGAAAATAAAAGGTTAATTTGGGAGACATCAGAACAAAGTTTAAAATCAATACACTGAGATGAAAAACTTAGCAGCAAGCATGTTGGGTAGTTTACTTCCATTTGGTGTAGCTGTCTGGAATGAAATGAATTATTTCCCATTTAATGCAACAGCTTTGGGGATAGAAATATACTGAGTCTAAGTAGCTTACTGAAGTGTATATCTGTGTGGAAAAATTAATAAACCACCACACAAATTAGGTGGGAGGAAAAAGAAGTTTTATAGACTGCAGCTATACTTCCCTTGCAGGGTTTGTTGAGGAGCACCCCTATCCTCAGTCTTTGAAGTGGACTGTGAAAAAAGACTCATGTAAACAACAGGAGTGGAGGGTGAGGACTACTTCATTGAACCTACCAGATCTTCACATTCCATTTTGGCAAACACATACAGCATTTCAGCTGGGAGCTGGTCCAGTTTCTTAACAAACACTTTTCAAAGCCATGACAGATTCATTGTTGTACCCTCACGTATGACGTATAGCTTCACAAACTGTACTGGACACACAGGGTGGTGATCTCTCACCTTTTGGAACAGTGACATTGCTGCACTGTCATTTCTCTCCAAGAAAAGCTCATGAGCAAAATTCCCAGTGGAGCAAGAAGTTACATTAATCACACATTTACAAGCAGAATGCCACAGCGGTAGTGTCTGATCACAAATACAGTACTTTCTCTTTCTATTTCCCTTTTGGCCTGGATATCTAGTATGGGAGTTACTGCCTGACTACCTAGTTTTGACTGCTGTACAATCCCTGCCTTATCAACAAGTCACTTCAGAGCTCTGGACATATTGCTCCCAATATGATGAGCAGTGCTGTGTTTATGTGTGTTAGGTGTTATTCTGTTTAAGAGTTATGTGCAGCTACCATGTACAGCTTGTAGCCTCTGTTGTTCCGTAGCTTTGTTTCTTTTTTACCATCAACTAGCAGCGGCTGGGATGGCTCATTGGGCGGGTCAGTCAGGAATTACTGGGTTGGGAAGGTTGAGAAAGGCTCCCAGGAGCTGCAGCCACTGACCCTTCCCTCCTCACTGATGTCTGTGCAGCCGGTGAAAGTTAATTGACTATTATGCCAGAGTATGGCATCATATGAAATAAATTCTATTTATATTGATGTCTGTAAACCAACACCTGATTACTCTATACTTGTAGACTGTATATATATATCTCCTGTTTGCAGAGTGCCTTCATACCTGTCTAAAGAAGCCTAAACAAACTGGCCTGGGAAAAGGGTGAGAATTATGGAAAGAGGCATCAGTAAAAATTCAGACACTCCAAGAAAAAATAGAGAACTATATATGGTCACTCAGGTTTAGGTTTCTTGATTTCAAAATAATAAAGTATTTCAAACTGTTAGAAGTCTGTATGTAGATGGCTAGAGATATGGTAGGTGGATAAGTTTGTACAGTTTTACACTGAAGTTTCTTAGGTTCCAGAAATACTGCTTCTACATATATAAATACCTTGGTCTTGACAATAAAGAGTAAATTGGCTGTATCAAAAATAAGTTCTACCAGATTATTTGAAACTAAGCATTTGTCTTTCTTTCTCAAAGGATAAGCAGGTATTTTTCCCTGTGGATGAAGTATAAACCTGTGTTTTCAAAGCAAAGATATGATGGTCTCCTTTTTACCATGGCCCTATGATCTTTTAAGAAACCTGAACTCAAATTGCTGAGTCACAAACCTATAGGCACTCAAAAGGACAATTGTTGCCCAAGGAAGTGATTTATCAACGTCACCAGTGCTAATTCATTGATTGCATCAACATCATGATTAGAAATGAATGAAAATATCTCACAGTAAATATTTTTTGCTGATTCAGTATTTAATAATTATCACATCTTTTTCAATGGGAAGAGTATTTCCAGATATAACATATTTCCAATACCATCTTCTCTGTAGCGTTCCTGTGCTTCCCTTCTTCATAGGTCTCCCTGGTAGCCTAAGTAAACAGCAAAACTTCTCATGTCCCGTTATGTTAACATAATATCTTATCATTAATTCTAGAAATAGTAGAAGATACAGTGCTTTGTGGATTAATTTTTGGGTTTGATTCTTATCAGCTAAATTTAGATGTCTACAGTGATGCTATCTACATCTGATTCAATCACCTTGGGCTCACAGTAAACAGAAAAATCACCTGAAGGTATTTTACATGTCTGTGGTAATTATGAGTTTAAGCTCACTTGAAAGTACTAATTTCTCTCCATTGACTCAGAGCCTAAAATGACTACCTAAAATATAAGAATGTGCTTTTGCCCAGAAAAAATCCACTTTCTGTGCCTTTTGTCATTTGCATTTCAGATATCCTTTTAGTCACTTTGATTTCTGCTTTAGTTTATACTTACTTTCCTTTTATTGGCATCAATAAATACAGATATTCATAAAATTAGTGACAATAAACTGTAATAATAATAAACACTATACTGACATCAAGAAAATACTAAATTCTTCTACTTAAGCATTCTACGTCATTGCACATAGGAGTTGTATTAAGAATCTAAAATTATTTCACTTCTATATTTCATGCACATATGTGAACACAAATGTGCATTGATGTCCCACTTATAGTGTCACACAGGCACTCTAAATTTGATGACAGTCCTGGAAAAAAAATTAAAATTGGACTATTACATTTAAGAATTAGGTAATCAGTTGGAAAATAAAATTTTAGATTCCTTTACAATTAAATTAAATACTGGACTAAAGTACATAGGACACTATAAACCAAATTATCCTCAAATATAAAGAAGTGCTTACGACATAGAATTTACTGGTCATTAGCCTTTGTAGATGAATCAGGGTACTCTAAACAGTTACAGCTTTACATCTTAAATAGTGTATCTTTTTATTCATACAGGGAAGATCACCTGTCCTTTTGGTATTGTTATAAATGTTTCCTAAAGACATTAAGGAAAACTTAGCTGGATCATGGATGTCACAATAACCACAATCTGTTGTTTTTATTTCAATGAGGTTAATTTACCACTTATCCACTGTAAAACTGTAAAACAAGCAATAAATAAACAAAATAATTAGTGAAAATTAAAGAACACTTTTATCTGGGGGTTTGTTTAATTTACAAATTCTAAACATTGTGTAATAAATTTTACAGTATATGAAATTAGCAGCGGACATGAACACACACTCTTTCATGTGAACATAGAAAGGGTATTTCTCTGTCAGAAGCAGCATTGTCAGATTGCAAGAAGGTTTAGTCAGTAAATCCTTAGATAAGAAACATACTTACTTCATTTTGGAAGACTTTTCAAAAGCATATGAAACTATAAGATTCATCCCATCTCTGCTGTTGCTCCTCCTGAAGTGACTAGGAAGTCATCCATGTAAATAAATAGCTGTGGGCCAGGTTTGTTACTACCAGTGCTACATCATTTACCCACCTAGAGCCAACAGATTTTACATCCCTTTTCACTAATTCCCCCTCTGTGGGGTATCCTTTACAGAACAAATTTTAACTGCAGTCCTAAAAATTGACTGTTACATTGTATTTTGCACTTAGTTCCAGCATTCATTCTCTGCAGGGCAGAGACCCACGGCATAAAGAAATGTGTATTTGCAGATAATCGGATACAGTTTGACATTTCTTACATGCATTTTGTTTTAAAAATAAAACAAACAGGTAAGTAGGGAACTAAATGCATATGAACTTACACTGCTTTTCTTCAGACAGGAAAATCTGGGTCCCGTATCACATGACTTAGCTGTATGAGAGCTGGGAAAGCATTCCTAACTCCATCAAAAGCACTACATAAATATATGGAAAGTCCACAGAAGTAGAAACTGAATGTCCTATTCACATTTACATTAAGGTAAGGTTGGAACAGTACAAAGATTTGCAATATGAGAAAGAAACCAAAGAACTGTGGGTGGCTGAAGGAAACAGGAAGACATGGAAATCCAGGTATTAAGAATTCCATTATGAGCAGCTAACATCAAAGTCCATTTGAGATCTACAGGAATGGGAATATCCTTGCTCACATTTCCTGGAAGGAAATTAAGTAACTGGAGTTCAATCTCAAATCAGCTTTCTCAGACGTATTTCCTTAGCCTGCTCCCTGGGACAGTTTTCTAGTCATCTGGTAAATGCCTCACTGAAGGAGCATTGCCTACTCCTCCTTAAAAAGTAAGCTGAAATTTTGTTTCAAACAGATGTGAGTATGGACATAGAATCAAAAGCAACTGGGCTTGATCAGTGTAATAAGTTGTCATCTAGAAGCTACACTATGGTAACTGTCCGTGTTAGTACCCTATACTTGTTCTAAAGTGATTTGTCACTTAATCTCCTTTAATTAAAAAAGATAATATGGAGAGGGTTGTGAGTTGTAAAACACAGTTTAGGGCTGTACAGCATTCCTAAATCCTGGATTCTCTTCTCAGAGTTTCCCAATGGCTACTTCTAGTCTTCTAAATCTAGTCTGTTACAAATACCATTCTCAGATGCTGAATAATACCCTTGAAGTTATTATACAGAAAACCAACCAACCAAAACCCCTTCCTAGTTTCTACCATTTACTTTACTGTTCTGTTCACACTTAGGACTCTCCTTTTGGGTGCTCCAGTTGACTATTTGGTCTTCCTGAGAAAGTATAGATGTAGGGTGTTTACTATGAGTTGTCAATAGCTTGAGGAGTTTGCCAGGACATATATGATGTTCATGGTGAGTTTCTTCCTCCCCTGTCTTGGGGTCCACTTGTGTTTCTCTTATACATTTCCCTGCTTTCTTTTTACTGGTTGCTGGCTGAAATCCCATCTGGAAGATTATCTGGTTTCTGAATTTTTGTATTCTAGGTGTATCCCAGCCTGAGAAGTTAGACACCTAGCTCTTGAGCATGTCTGAAAGCAAACAGGAAAGTAGGGAATTGGCATTTTATAATCTTATGTTACCTTTATGTATGTCTAGTCAGCATAATGGTTGCTCTAAGAACAGCACCAATCATGGTATTATGGTTGTGACAGTTTAACAGTTAAAGTTAAAGTGAAGACAATGAAATATTTGTAATGAACTGTTTAGAGCCTTTAGTGAGGAGGAGACATTGGCTGTAAGTTCACTGAAACCTGAGAAGATTTAAATGCATTTTTTGTAAGCATATCTAGTTATGGAGATATGTATTATTTTCTGTAGAAGAATTATAGAGGACTGTATGAAAAAAATATTTGTAAAAAGGTTGTAATGATTGTTAAAAACGTAAGGTATGAAATGTAAAAAAAAAAGGGGGGGAATTGTAGAGGAATGAAGCAGGGTTAATTATCATTGATAACATACAGCTGTGGGCTGGCTTCAGGGGTGGTGGGTTGGCTGGTGTAGTTAAGGTGCCGCTGTGGCTGGTTCTGTTAAGGGGTTGGGCAGCCAAAGAAGAGGGAGCAACCGAGGAAGAGAGATGAGGAGGAAGCAGAGAATTCATGCCTAGGATGAGGAAAGACTGGGAGAAGGCAGCAGAGGGCCTGGCATGAAGAGTGTGTTGGTATGAGATGGTAAAAGATCTTGTTGCAGCTTGATAGTTTGGAGAGTGCTGTGACAATTTTCCAGGAAATTAAAGCTGTATATTTGGTAGAGGAAACCAATGGACTCAAGTTTCCCTTTAAACTATGTGAATATTCAGATTACTGAATTAATGGGTAAGAACACCACCTACTTCTGTTCTAAAACAACATAGTTGCTCATCCAATTATGTTCTGAATGTAACATGAATTTATTAAGAATATCATGTTGATTGGGTTTATGCTAATGCTAAAGTCAAATATCCATGACCTGTCTGACCCATCCTTCTCTTGCATGTCTTCTTGTTTATTGTGCAAGGTGCAAAATTAATTTTTAAATTTATTCTTAAGCATGTAAATATCACAGCAGGGAACTTAGATACTTTACTCGAGGCTCTAGATTTCACCCTAGTAGGAACAGAGAATATGCATTACCCAGCTATAAACTGGATTAATTGTATTTCCTTGCCCCAGAAAGCTGGGTAGACAAATATTTTGTGAGGTTGAGAGAAACCCATGTAGTGTTGTAGAGAAGACTGGGTAAGTATGCCACTTTAAGTAGAATAAAGTTTTTATCATCCTGTCAATAAAGAACTTTCATAGCATACTACAGATGCCCTGGTAGGTTATCTAAGATAGTGACACTAGGCAACCATCCATCACCTTTTGAAGAAAAGGGTTATCTTTGTATTGTCTATGTGAGAAATAAGCATTATGTATTGCTATTTATCATCCCTGTCCAACCTATGAATGGCACTAATGAGGTCTGGAAGGAGTCACCTCTGGCTCTAGGTAAAACAACTGTGCTAGTCTGTAGTTTTGTGAAAGGGATAACCCAGGAAAAGGAAGTATGCAGGGCTGCATCCACCCTTACTGTGTCCAGAGGAACACTGAAAACAATTTGGGAAAGCGATTTTGTCTCTATTAAGACTAGGTATTTTTTTTGTTTCTGTTTACCTTGTGGTAAAGCATTGGTCCTGCAGAGACCACCCCAATAATAAAAAAAGTGCTAGGTTGGGTTTTTTTATTATTTTATTTTAGTTTTGGGTTTGTTTTGGGTTTTTTTCTTTGTTCGTTTGTTTGCTTGGGTTTTTTGATGTAGGTTGTTTTGTTGTTTTTTGTTGTTTTGTTTTGGTTTTTTTTCTGGAGAGAAGCTCAGTATGAGTTCCTGGTTCCTGCAGAGAAAACCAGTATGCAGCAGTTCACACACTGCAGAAAAGGAAAGATGGGAATTCAGATACCGCCTTATGCTTCTAAAACCCACTGCATTAAAAGTCCCAAAGTCTGTTAGGAGCAAAGACAAGAACTCCTAAGTGGCCTCAGAGAGGTCTTTAGGCTATGGATCCACATTATTTCACCGGCTTCTCTCTCTGATTGGATAAATCATTTCTGGTCACCCAGCTGTCCCAGTCCAAAACAGTCCACTCGGAATCTTCACTAGCATCTTGGTTAGGGCAATAGATAAACATTCAGACGAAGAGTTTTAGTATTTTAGCACTAGGATAAACCAGAACACACAATTTCAAGTTTCTAATCAAATAATTTAACAGTTAGGCTAATATGCAATGCAGAGAAACAGCATATCATCAATGGATATTTTTATAAAGAAAACAATAAGAAAATTCTTCACAGTCAAAGGGCAGAGTTAGCTTGCCATGTGTAGAAAAGTCAACCAGATCCCTTTTTAACACTTTGGACTGACTGAGCTAAGCGCTGACTTAAGCCATTTCATGCTGTGTTTTGATGTGATAATAAATACAGTTTTAGAGTACCTACTACTGGATCAAAAGGCTTCAGCCACATGACTATTTTGCCATGCAGGTTTATACATCTTTGAAGGAATAACTTTTTTTCTTTTTTGGCCTTATGCTAGATAAAATAACACCTGTCTGTACCACTCTATTTTTATGCTACTTCAGATGTCATCTACTGACTTACAACAAGCATAAACCTTGGTTAAAAGTATCAAGTCCGCATAAAATTCACATCATCTGCTCTGTTTACCTGGACAGAAATACAGTCCTGTGCTCCAAGCTGATCTGCAGTGCTTTGTGATCCAGCAATAGATGTAGTATGAAATTATTATGAAATTATATAACACAGAGGACTACAGGACCACACCTTCATAGATCTGCCTCATTTAAATCCTATTCTTAGGTGTGGATTCAGGAGCATATTTCCTCTGGCATCTCAGAAAGTAAAAATGCCTTGAGTCCTGACACCATAGTTCAGTTTTGTCAGATGAGCTAAGGTTTGCAGGGCTACCTTATAAATGGGATCACCAAAGTGACCTGGATTAGGCTAAAAAAAAAATTAAAAATCCTTTTTACTGTTGTTGCTGTTGTTAAACTCATTATTTTTTTAAATCCAATGCACCTATTTTCAATATTCTCTGCAACACAACTACATCAGACAGCTTGAGAAAACTGCATACTGCTGTGTAGGCTAAGAATAAATAACTGGGAGAGAGGAGGGAGCAGAAAGTTCTTACAGCTTTTACCACTAGAGGAAAACATCAATGAACACCACCCTTAGGCTCTTAATTCAGGTTTATGGTTTTCACTTCCTAAGCTGGATGTCTAACTTTCAGACTTTCCAGCACTTAACATGATATATGTCCAAGTCCCTTAACTTCTTTATTGTCTCTAACCCTTGTTCCCTCTATCTGTAACATAATTCTTAACAGTTGCCCTGCCTATGGTTAGCTGCCTGTGGTATCTGTGGAGAGAGGAAGGAAATACTTTAGATACCCACTTATGACAACAAAGGTTTCAAAAGTGTCAGATGTTATATATTTTCAAAGGAACATGTACAAAAGAAGGTAGAATTCCTTCTTTGTTTATTTTTTTCTGTAAATAGATCCTTTTTAAAGATAATGTTATTATAGAGTGGAACTGATAATTCATTCCTCTATTACCATTAATCAAGTACCAACACTGAAAAATATACATATACATGTTACTTCAGGTTTTAATATGATATTTTTGAAGATTTTTTTTTTCCATAAGTTGATCGGGAATTCAGTATACCCCAACTCTGTAATAGTGACTGAGCAACTGCTTACACTTCAGACACTGACATGTTTTAGTATACTGCACATTTGGGTTTTTTTTATTAACAATTAAATTAAGAAACTTAAGCAAGATAGCTTATGTGCTGTTATTGTTATTTAGCATAACAATAAATCAGCATGCTCATAGTTTGTATTAATGTATAGGAAAGATATAGATAATTTTTCAAAATATATGGTTTAGTACATATACATAATACTACATTTTTTAGTAGCATACCTATTGAAATGATTCCTGAAATTTTGGACCAGGTGCTAGCTTCAGTCCCACTAAACAGTGACATTGTCCTTATCTTTGTATTTTCTGCATGGTAAAGAAATTAAGTATTGAGATCACATCTTTGTTGCACCAGTCTAACCATTTTTATGACAATTTACAGTATTTTCATTAAAGAAGAAGGGATGGTGGGTTTGAATCCCTTCAGACAAAAGAAGGTCTTGTGCTTTTATGCACAGCATCCTAAACAGACACCCCAAGCACTGGGAAAATGGGGTTTAGAGCGACCACTGTCACCTTGAGAGGGTAAGCAGGGATAACTTCTGGAAAACTATAAGCTCCACCTAGAGGGTTATAGTCCTTTACCAAGGACAAGGTCATTACAGTCACTTGAATAAACAGGCACCTGTGGGCTAAAAGGAAGTGAACTTTAAGCTTTTTCTGCTGGCTACCTCTAACCAGCTTTCTTCTCTGAATGCCAGCTAGGTTGCAGTACACCGTGTCCTCCCACTTCTGGTGTATTTATTTTACAAATTTCAATCCACATCTGCAATTTAACAGGAGTCTTTAAAGAAGTTATAATAGAACCCAGATGGTAAGGGAGAGGAGATGGCAATCTCTCCTGGCATCCACAGGTTTCTACATTAAGTCGAGAAGGTTTTCTCCTTGTTTAGTGTTTTTTAAGATAATAGTTTCTGCCTTTTCAAGCATAGTAAAAATTAAGTTCTAATTTTTTATTTTTTTTTTTTTTAGTTATAGACTGGGTTGTAGTATATGACTACCTGAAGAGAAGTGTATTATTCAGCTATATGGGAAGTTCACATTTAGAGTTTGAGGGTTTGGTTAGACACATTTTTTTAACCATTGTTTTACTAATTCATGTAATGAAATTAGTCAAGGAAATATTTGCATAGAGGATTGGAGGTTCAGGATAACCTTTTTCCTCCATAATTTTAAAGAAAAAAACCTTCTCACATCTGAAAAGCAACCTGAGAAATTTTTTTTTAAATTTCTTAAAACACCTTCTAATATTACACCTACCTACTCCTGTAGATAGAAAAGAACAAGATAGACAGCAAGATATGATTATTCCTTCCTTTTTATATTTTCTTCTCCCTTTATTAACTTTGATAGTCCTGCCATTCCCTCTATTTGACCTCTACTATTAGAAAAGGCAAATGAAAAAGAAAGTATCCCAGTACCAAAACTCTGCTAATCATCACTGGTTTCATTTGCTTGGAAGTTGTATCTCCACTCCCAGCCCTCAACCTCTTTGTGCCTTTCAGATCATAAGCTGTTCTGGGCCAGAGCTGACTATTTATCTGTATTTGTACAGCACACAGCACTATATTCACTAGGGTTTTGGGGTACAACCATCCTACAGTAATCATGTTCACTAGTAACAACAAAGACAAGCTATGTTTGAAAAATTAAAGGGATGTGCAGTGCAGGTCAGGCCTGGGCCTCTGAGCCATCCTTTCTGTTGAAGGCAGTTAGTTTCCACTTTAAAGGTGTGGAACAGTTTTTGAACTTCTGGGTACTGAAGGGGCCCACTCAAAGGATTCAAACACCTCTCCTTTTCAGAACTTTTTTTTTTAAAAAAAAAAGAGCAATAATTTAGCAGAAATTAAAGCAATTTTTAACCATCTCTTCTTCACTGGGGCTTCCTATACTTTCTTTCAAAGTCTCCACTTTCTAACCTTTATCTCACAGGAACACAAAACTGAAAGGTACTGCACAGACATTTTGATACATACTCAAATCAGTGGACTCAGCTGACAAAAATTTGGAGTGCAACTCTCAGGTAGTTAAAGGGATGCAGAGGGCTGACTTGGCCTTAGCTACACCAAGGTGTGATGCTATCAGTGAATAAATTCTAAAGCAAAACAGAAGGCGTCATCCTCAACAGCCTCAACAGAAAATCATATCAAAGATAAAAAAACCAACCAAACAAAAAAGGCACTTAGTTAGGTGAAACTTAACAGTTGTTCAGTAGATGGCCTAGCAGTTAATTTAGGCAGGATGGAAATGTGTTAGGCAGGAGGCAAAGAGGAAGCAATATGCTTTCATGGTAGAAACACTCTTAGATGTATCACTAGTTCTGGTCTTTGTTTCCCAGACTTGCTTATGCATATCATATAAGGCATTTGTACTTAAAAACACCAACAAAAACAGCAAGCAGAGCACATGCTCAGCACACATTTCCCACATTCTGGGGTACAGCCATCTTTGTTGTGGTATTGAGTCCACCTGTACAACAGTACTCTCCGCAACAGAATAACCATCTTTTGGTTGGCTATGTTCAGGGCATGTTTAGTTATTCTGAATCTAAAGTGGATGGAAAATCTTGCAGTTTGGCAAGACGTTCACAAGCACCTCTGTCTTTTCTGTTGATTATGTCCAAGTAACTCCCCTCAGTATTGGGAAATGAACCTTCACATCAGTGCTGTGTTATTCAACTAAGCCATGCAGCATACTATCTATTCATGTTAAATATCATGCTGGTTGATAAGGTTGACACATAAAGGCTTGTGTCAACTCAATCATATATCTACAGCCTTAGTATCTCTGCCCTTATGTTCTTTATAGAAAGGACAATCAATTGGGTGTTCTGAAATGATGCATGAGGCAGGCATCTTTACAGGCTTGGAAGCTAAAGGAGTAAGTCGGAATTGGGCCTTCAGTGATAATTTTAAAAAATGCTCAGTGATGGAAATTCTCCTGCTTCTGCTGGTTGTTTATTTCAGCAGTTAATTATTCTCACTGTTAAAAATCCGGGTTTTTTCATATATTTGAATTTGTTTGGCTTCAGTTTCAAGCTTTTGATTCTTTTTATACTTTTTTTCTGTTTCAGTAAAAGCTTAAGTGCTTTCTACCCATGAAAGTATTTATGCACTGGAATTAGACCTGGTGGAGAATTTTTTTTGTCTCACAAAAGTTTTGATCATTTTGAAAAATTCAGGAGAATAATTTCAGGAAAGAGTCTGAAATGTAAACCAATACCAAATACAATTGCATTTCACAATGTAAGAAAAAATATTGAAATATTTTGTGTAGATTTTGACTGCTGGATATTTTTAGATTTTTTTTTTTTTAATGCTATCGTGATGTTGCTAAATCTTATATTCACTAAAGAAAACTGATCAAGCTCTTTTGATTTTCTTAACCTTAAGGATTTTCCTCCGCACCCTGGAGTGTATCTGTAACTGGTTTTGTACACGGACTTTCTTAGTGAAAACATGTGATTTCCAATTTTTTTGCTACTGATCTTATAAGGGTTTTCATTTCAACTGAGAAGTTATGTATGTGGACAAAACCACCTGCTTTCTAAAGGGTGCTTTCTCATCAACACAAAAAAGACATAAATTAATCTTTTCCTCGTAGCATCAGTTTTGGACCTTGTGCTAAGTATCATCTTTTAGTCTGCCCTGTCCCCTGTCTTTGTCTTTTTAGAATTCAAAATCCTTTTTACAAACTCTCCTTTGCATCAAGCAATCCTTCTGTTTTGTAACAGGAATACACATTTTTAAACTTACATTAGGACATTGCAGTCAGGCAGTACTGTTTTGATGGATTTTTCCCATGTAAGCTGTATGTGACCTATAGCCACAGTCTCCTTATCCTTTACATTAATTCCCCTATAGCCTTTTAGATCTGTTATCCTTGTTATACCGGTACACTTTGTCTCAAAGAGACCATACATTTTTCATTCCTCTTTTTTTTTTTCTTTTTTTTTTATTCTTCTTTTGCTCTAATCCTGTGGGCCATCTGGCTAAAAGCCTCTCTAATATGCTTCAATGATTCTCCTAGGGAAGACCTTACCATGATTTGTCTTTCTCGTCAGATACAGTCTCTGACATTTCCCTTCAGCCAAATACTGATTTATATCAAAACATCAGAATTTACCACAGAATTTCACAGACTTTAACTGTTTTTCCATTCTTAGTAAAATTTTATTTATGTGTATATCAGAGAAAACAGGAAGGACAGGCTCTAGCAGAAGAATGAAAGTCCATTTTACCTCTCTGTCGTTATTACAATACTTTGTGTAGCAGATTTAATCAACTTCAAACTTCTAACATGGTTTTCTGTCATCTGAATCAGATTCTGACATCAGAATGTGCTGTTATTTGAACCTGTAACAAGAGATTGCTTGTGTTTAAAAAAAAAACAAACCTGCAGAAAGTATTGTGAGTCATCTATTTAGAATTTTTTGTTGTTCTGCTCCTGGATTCATACATCACTTTGCCTCCTATCACCAAGTTTAACTGTAAATAATAATAATCTAATGCAACAACAACCTAATGTAAGTAGCAATCAAATATATTTATTAAAACAGAGAGCAACAGAATTTACATATTTAAGAACAAGATCTAAAGAATATTATGAAGATGACTGAACCACCTAAATGATGGTAAGAAACCAGCTACAGTTTTCTGTATTTCCCTAATGGTTCTTCTTTCTGTCATGTCTATACAACATAGATATGTACAGTTTCATTTAACTAATGCAGCCATACTAGTAAATTTACATTATTTACATCTTGCAGTATTATCAAAGTTTTTCCCTTTTAATGATAATTCCAAATAATTATTTAGTTTTCAATTCAGAGGAGTTCAGAAGCACATCAAACTATTCATCCAGTGATTTGTTATACATTATATCTATTAAAAGTTGAGCTTCTAGTCACAGGAAAATGTGTTTTTCTTGCACACTACATGATTACATAGGTGTTTCACTAAGCAATGAGAGACTGCATTCCTGACTTTCCAAGAAAACCAGGTGAGAAAATAATCCTTTTACATGTGGTTTGCTGGTATGAGGCTACTAAAAAGCTCAGATAAAACTTCTCTCACATACAGATCTTATGAGGGGGTAGTTGCAAGGAAGCTTCCATCAAAAAATGGAAGACAACAAGTTATAGTAAAAGGAAAGTTACATCAACAGGACAAATGACAATGACAATAAGGTGAATAAAGCAGCAAGAACTAATCAGCATATCTGCGTAACAGTACAAGTGACAACACCAAAGCTGCCTGCCCAGGTGCCTGAGAATTCTGCCAGGGAGCCCACAGCATTTTCTGAGGAAAAAAATATCTGCACAGTTTAACAACTCTGCTGCAAAAGATAAGAAGGATGAGCATTACAATGAGCTGAGAATAGAACATGGCCTATTCCCCAAAAAGGCTTTTTTTAAAACAATATTTTATTTTCAATTGACAGAAAAGACTGGTGGGAAAACAGTGAAAAAAATGACACCCCCACCTCCCACCCACTGTCTCAAGTAATACATTAAACTACCTCAGTAATTTTTGTTCTCCTACGAGTCTATCACCATGAGCACAGGTATGTTTGGAGCAAGGAAACATTGCATACATCGTAGTGAAGAGTTTTATTCTGGATGTTTTCCTTTGTTTCACTTTGAACAGTAACCTTTATTATTCTATTTCTTACGTCTTAACGATACCAAAGTATGAAAAACACGAAGTAAAAAGACTATCTTAGAATAAAGCTTTTGAAGTGATAATGCTCATGTGTCATTTCAAAACCCACTTCCTCTTACTGTTAACATATTGACCCCCCTTCAACCAAAAAGTCAATATGGTGTTCCTTTATTGTCAGAATAATTGGCCAGTTAGTGCAATTATTTCTTGTACATCTAGTTGTACAATGGCAATTTAAAATGGAAACATACTTTTTCCATTGAGGTTTAGAATAAGTGGGTGATTTTAGGATAATCAAATGTCAATGGAATTATTTCAGTTCCATTCTGATTTATTACAGCTATTAAGGCAGACGGTAAAGCATAATAAAGCTATCTGCTTGGTATGCCCAGGAGCTATTTTTCAACACTAAATAACAACCACCTTAATTCTTTTCACCTGTAAAAATCAGAGGTTCAGAAGAAATGATTGAAATCTGAAAATAATCTTTTCAATATAATAATGTTATGTCTTTTCTTTATAGACATTTTAAACCAATAGAAAACATCTTTTAGTATTCTTTGCCTATGGAACTATTTCACTGTTTATCACCTAATTTTGAAAGGAGCTGACAATATTTGTGAAATCAGGGGAAAAACTCTAGGTCATAAACTTACAAAAAACTGGCATCATGGTGGAGATAGGAAACTGACCTTTTATAGCAACACTAATGAGAATCTTTCTAATAACTACTGTAACCAGATCTATGAAAAAAAAAATGCTTACAGACATTACATGTTTTAAGATCTTTAGACACATCTTACAGTGTGCATTAATGCCAAACATCATTCAAAATCCTTAGTGTTTTAGTAGGTTGAATGGGATTTTTGATATCTTCATATTAATTCTCGGTGAAAAGACAAAGCTAGTTAGTGGGGGGTTTGTAGTCTGAAAAGTACTGAAATGAAACAATGGATAAAAAAAGACTTGAGTGCTTTTCATGCAATAAAATTGTGCAAAGTATTTTAGCTCTGGGATTCAATAATACACACAGCTTGATATTTTAGTAGTTGTGCAAAAATCATTTCATCATGTTGAACAAACTCTTCAAGAAACCCAAGGAGTATTAATCCATCACTCTGCTCTCTGTAACAGAAAAAACAGTGGTTATTCTTCATGCTGCACAATAATGATTGCTCTTGTTTTACTTATTTGAAGTCAGACTGTTATCACGGAAACCACAGAAATCCAAAGAAGTTTCAATGGTTGCAAACATTTTGCAAATAAGACAGGAAGCCTTGGAGAGACTATTCATTATGCTGTAGGGTAGGAAAGCTAGCATTAAAGAAGTGAAGGCAAAGCAGACACAGAAGTAACATAAAACTAGATGCAGTATAGCAGTTCCAGAACTATGTGGAAATTAAGTAGGACCATGAGCAGCAGAACCCATAAAGCTCAGCTTGCTGTGGATTTATGGTTTAGTCTGAGGATTCTCTGATTTCAAATAAGATTTTTCAGCACACAAAAGCATATTTTTTTTTCAGTAGTGAAACAACCGGATCTTTCTCTCTCTTTCAGCAAACTACTTATTTTTTTCTAAATTTTCAAGAATGTAATACCTACCCAGACTAGTAAAGCAGCCTAAGAAGATTAAAATATTACTAGGAAAATGTCTGAAAGACAGATGCACACATAAATTATTGTCTAATTCTGTGTAGGGGTTTACAGATCCACAGGAGTCTAACATACTGTCATAGTCATGAGAGACCTAGTCAATAAACTCAGTGGAGTCCAGGAGTGTTTCAGCTGACCCTTGACTACACAGCAATTCATTTACCCTTGTGTAGGTGTCTAGTATCATTTGAAGACCTTCTATCATGTTGCCTGGCCTTAGGTAGAACCTTGGAAGGGTGTGAGTCTCTCACAGGTCCAGTAGCATATCTGACTGTAATATGTGATATTTCAGGCAGTCTAGGGTAGCTCAAATGGCATTAGACATCACTGTGTGAGCAACGGAACAAAGCATCTAGGGACTATGCAGCTGAATAAATGCAGACTTGTTGACTTGCTGATTGTGCAGACTAGGCCTCTTGTGCTGCTTTCAGCTGTTCTCCCTTTTATGTCTAGTAACATTTAAGATGTTGTAGAATACCCTGTCTAGCCACTGGCTTGGACTCTGGGATAGCACAAGTCTTCCATTGTATCACACTGTCTCATATGTCTTTGGTAAGGAAGGCCATCTAAAGTGGCACTGAATACCTGCAAGTAGGCAACTCCATTGAGACCTGCTGACTGTAACAGAAGCCCAGATACCTATGGCGTATATAGGCACTTATATCTAGACACCTTAATTTGTATGCATAAATCTAAAATTGGAGTCCTCACCAGAAATATATATACATGCAGATTGTGTAGTGAGACCCGTTTTCTTGGGATATCAACCAGACTTCATCAATATGGATTATAAGAATTTACTAGGTCTATACTTATAACAACAATACCACAAGAGATTTTGCTGCAGAAAAATAAGCAAACAAACAAACAAAACCAGCAACAGACTAACAAGTTAATTCACTTATATACAATCTGTACTCTTATTCTGTAGTACATACAGAATACAGTATGGACATTGTTTACTAGCTGAACGCTTTCAGAAATATAGGTACCATAATGCATGTGCATAAGGACACAATTGAATAATTTTAAAATTAATCAAGAGGCCAAGATATTTTATTTTTTCTTTTTACAGACCTCTGAAGCAGGTCGGATGACCTCACAGGGAAATTGTTAGTATGAAGAGCCACAAGATTTTTAGTGATAACTAGGATCAATCTTCTGTTTCAAAAAAAATTCATCCTGTGTCTGGATGTATAAAATACCTGAGCATTACCTGATTATGCTAGCCAGATTACTACTATTGTCTACTGTGACATAAGGCTATGGTATTTGTTGCCAAATAGTTTACACTATTTGACTGTAGGCCTTACAGAGAAATTCAAGCAAGCGCCTACAAAGAACCAGGAACCATGATTACAGCAGAAAACATAATGCTGCTGAGTTATATAAGGATGACATTTCACAAAAGTATTTTCTGGCAGAATAGGAACATGGGGAGAAATAAAAATGTAGAAGATGTTGATGCAGGCCAAAGTACAGAAATTAAGAAGTAGAGCAACACAAGCCAGTAAATGTAAGAAAATCAATACAAACCCACATTATCACATTTATTCATTCCTTGCTACCTCATAATGTTTCATCATCACCTTCATCAAAGCTGAAACATTTTCTACTTGTCACAAGTTTGCTGGTAGAAAGTTAATCGAGCAACAGAAATAAATCACCATGTCATTTTAAATACTAGTCTGATTCTCGTAGTTAAAGATCAAGGATAAAAGTCCAAAGGCATCTTCTAATGATGACATACACACTATTCAAGTGTATTCTGGAAGTTCTGCATTCATTTCAAAGGCAGAAGTGAGAACTTCTCTTCTTGAGAGTGTGTTCTGGATATTGATGGTGACAATGAGACAAAACCTCAGAATACTTCCACTCAGTCCAATAACACAGAAAACTGGGAAAAAATTAGACCAAAAGAAGTCATATTAAAATAATCCCTTTATATATTTCCTGAGTATTTTGGATTCTGTATAGCACATTTTTGCATCCATATACTCGTCCAAATTATGACAGTTTAAGGTGTTACATTTGTTTACTGATTGTCACCAGCATGTAGGTGCTGCTCAGTAACTTTGTCACTGACCTCTTAATACAAGAATAAAAACAGCCATAGAACAGATGATTTCTGTTTCACCTAACTTTTATTTAAGTATACAATGACTTGTGCAAACCTGTAGCATAAAACAGGAGCACTATGGATATTACAAATCACTGCATTTATTCTTATCATATTTTGTAATATCTTGCACTATTTTAAGAATTTAATGTCTTACTGCACTTAGTACATCTACTGCTTCTTTTCTGTAAAAGCAGTCCTCAAACAATATATGTGTGTGAACAAATGTGAGAAGATATACTGATATAATTATGATAAAAGAGCTGATATAGGGAAGATATATTTAAGAATGACAGTATATAATTGGGGATAAACCAAAGGAGAGGAACATGGAACTTTTAAATAATAACAATAAAACTTAACAAGGAGGAATTTTGGGTACTACCAGACACCTGGTGATAGTTTATTCTACCTCTGCTACTAGCAGCTAACAAAGGTGTTTGAGACAGGAACAAAATCATCTTTGGTTACTTCATGGTCCTTTATTGATTTCAGAATTACTCAGTTCAGTGCATACAGTTAGGAAGGATTCATCCAGGCCTTTGAGTACAAACAAATTAATTTAATGTAGGAATCCTAAAAACTTAAATTTCAGCAATACTGCTGTGTGGAACTCTTACTGATATTCCCTGAAAAGGTAACAGGGGTTTTAAAAGTACACATTGAAATCTACTTAAATTCTATAAGTTTCTGAAATAAATGCTATCTGAACACCAGTAAATGATAAAAAGATGCTTGCAGGATTTTTATTTTAATTTTTTTTTTTTTTTTACTGTCCTGTATTTCGATTTTATATATATCTGCATGGAAAATCTAAAATTCCACTCTCAAGAACTCCATGATTATTCCTTGTTGCAATGAAGAATAAAACTTGAATGTTCTAAATTACTCTTTAACGGAACATTCTAGAAAAATATGTACATTATTTCTTATAACGATCTGACAGTGTTTTGTTGCAGTTTTGTATTGCTTTCTAATTCTCAATATTTTTTAATAAAACATTAAATGTTTGGGGTTTGGGTTTTTTTTGGTTTTAAGGAGAAAACAGGTGCTCATATACAATGTCAAAATGATTGGTTTAGTATTTTCAGTATCCAAATGGAAACCTGAGCTATTTGATTCTGACCTATTGTAGAGAAAAAAGACCTTCTGAACCTTGAGTACCTGTTAAACGGATGCATGACATACACTATGCACATTCTGGATCTTCTGAAAAAAAATATTTTGGTAGGGAATCGTTTTTACTGTGGGATCATGATGTCCAAATTTCTGGTAGTTTAAGTATTTTTCCTGAACTTTGTTCCAGAGATATATCTAAACTTCTGTGATGTAACTTGAATTTCAGCTACTCTTAAAAAATATATGGCTTATTAGAACACATATTTAACATCTGACTTCATAAGCCTACTTTGAATGGGTTCTAATAATCACATCCACTGAAGAATTATATATTTAGAGAAAGTATGGTCAATGAAGATCATTATTGTAGTCACCCAGTCATTGACATAATCACTATTATATACATGAGTTGTAAATTGTTTATATTTGAGTAATCCCACTGCTTTGGGTTATTGTGTCTATGACTAACAGCTTTTTTTTAGAGGTGGATTTGTTGGTGGTTGGTGGTTTTTTTTTTTTTTTCATTTTAATTAAATTATTTTAACATTGTGCTCTGAGGAAATGGCCAAAGCACAAGGCAGTATAATACTTCACCATTAGCTCCAGTTTGTTTATCTGCATTTCATTCTCCAGGCAGAGTAGGGATTAAGAGGCAAAAACCCCAAAAATATCTAAAGAGTTATAATTCAGTGAAAACAGTATTCTTTCAATAGTAATGTCATGAATGCACCACCTGCCTTTGACATTGCAATGTTAAGCCATTCTACAGGATTTCTGAATCAAAACAAACTTTGTGACTTATCTATTCTTGTTTTCAAAATAGTTATGACAGAGAACACGTACATTTCATCAATAAGTTTGTAACTTTATCTATTTTTCTGATATTTTGTTAAAAGCACTATATAACCTGTTGTATTAAGATTTTTTAAATTGTGATTTAAATTTCTGTATTTTTTTATTAGAAAGCAGTCGATGCTTATTTCGGATGGACAGAGAATCACAAATAGTTATAGGCTTTAAATACCATCCTCCTCTAAGTTCATTTGATTGCAAAAGGAATTAAATTGGCCTTTGGTAATGCTGATCAGCTGGTTTCTGTGACCTTTCAACATATCCTGTTTGGAGTTAAGATAAAAAAGAAAAATTCAAATCTGTAATGAGAACTGGCATATTATGACATTTAAAAACTGAATAAAGAACAATGTAAAAAGTTTGATGGTAATTAAAGCCAAAGTTTTGTTCACTTGCTAGAGTTGAACAGATTTTTAAGACAATGTTAAAAATTCTTTGCAAAACATATTTCCCATTAGACCAAGAGAATTGATATTAAAAATAATCATATTTGTAGCTTTGAATAACATCACAGAATTAGAATTTGTAGACAGAGATTTGTGTTTGTCATCTTCAGTTCTGGGAAATACCTGTTCCTTTCTTAATTACAGGCATTAAAGAAAGAAGTCATTTGCATTTCCCAGACCAATAAACAAACAATTTTTATTTATTTAAATTGCTTAATTAACTGTTATGTATCTGAAATAAGAAGGCAAAATAGATACTTTATAATCAATGCACATGAAAACATAAAAAATGCATGGTATGATGCCAAAATGCAAATAAGCATCTCTTTCTAGTTTTAGACAGGTTGTCAGTAACTCTTCTCAGCCAAAAATTAATCAATGACTAGTCACTTCAATGTTTAGAGAAAGCGAACACAAAAGGGACTCAAGTGCAGCTGAAATGAATTTATTTGTTTCACTTGCATGAATATTCATTAACATTGACTGTCAGTGTTGAGTGAATTCTACTAGTTAGAAAAAGTATATGAGGAGCCTTGGGGATCTCTATTCATATTGCAGGCCGTCAGATGAGTTGCTTCAAGCTGGGCCATAGGAATTTGAAGCTTGTAAGACAACCTTGCCTAAAAATCTATGAAGATTACTATGCTAATACAGTGCAGTATGTGAAGTGTATTATCAGTATTAGTGTCAAAACCGAAGTCAGTTAAAAAATGAAGGTTCCAGAAATCATACACACCCAAGTACCAAACAACGGAAAACAGAAAGGAGTAAAGCAAAGTAATCTGTCACAGTGGTGGCATTTCCTTCTTCCCTGACAGATTCTGAAACAGGGCTATGCAATAGTCTAACAGGGAGTTCAGCTGGTCCCACAGTATGAGGTGTCTGATACGAAAAGTCACAATATTAGTCATTTTTGAAAGAATTTATGATGGAATTGGTAGAAGACCTCTAAAGATATATATTAAAAGAAACCAGAACTAAAGATATGAACTATAAGTGCATACTGAAGATATACAAGAACCTTCTGAGAAGATAGGATATGCTACATTAACTTAATCTTTTTATGAAAACAGACCATTTTAGTTCGAATAAAAAAGATTGCTTGCCAGTTTGGGTGTGCTTCAACAACAAGAGTACAGATACATATTACTGTTCACTTTATTTTTACCTATCTTCACAGATCTTTCTGAATATTCGTTGTTATCACTACTGTAGCAGTTTTTCCTGCATTAAGTAAAAATGGATGTTTAACACTCCATAAAAAACTTTCATAAAAATAAATTTTTAAAAAATATAAATCTCACATAGCTTTTCACATAAGCTTGGCATCCTTAATATTCGTTACACTTAAGTTCTAATATATTAAAGTAGGTGAGTACCATTGTAATGGTTGGGTTCCCCTATATATCTTATTATTAAATAAATGTGGTATAAAAAAGAAAAGGAATCTAAGGATAGTACAGATATTACTAGTTTGTTTACCTGATATTTACTTGAAATTCCCAACTTGGAGGTAAATTTCCAAGCCTAGCACCACACTGCCCTAACATGGGGAGGGAAGAATATGAACTTTATCCAGGATTATTAGATCCTTTCCTCAGACAAAATGGATAAGAAAAGTGTCAAGCATGAGATACAACACCAGGAAAGAAAAAGAGGTCTGAGAGAAAAGATAGCTATAGTATACTAAAGTTATCGTGCTTTTTAGAAGCCTGCACTGTTCCACTCTTAAGTCACAGCTATAAAGGTTTTTCTCTTAGTCACTCACATCTAAAGGATAAATCTTACGAAGTTTCCAAAGATAAAAATGCTCTTGGCCTGATTTTCTGATGTGCTGACACCCACAGCTGCCTCTGAAATCAGTGCAGGTTTTAGATGTTTAATTACTTTGAAAATCAGGCTGCTGGTTTTTAATTGAAAGACAGAGGAAGAAATGTGGGGAAAGAAGACACATATGTCTAGGTAGTTGGAGTTATGTGACCTCTCGTCCTGGTTTCAGCTGGGATAGAGTTAATTTTCTTAGTAGCTGGTGCAGTTCTGTGGTTTGGATTTGGTGTGAGAACAATTTTGACAGTACACGGATGGTTTTGGTTGTTGCTGGGAGATGTTTGTACTGAGTCAAGGAATTTTCATTTTCTCAGGCCCTGCCAGTGAGAGGGCTGGAGAGGCTCAAGAAACTGGGAGGGGACACAGCCAGGCCAGGTCACCTGAACTAACCAAAGGGATATTCCATACCATATGATTTCGTGCTGAATATACAAGCTGGGGGAAGAAGAAGGAGCGGGGATGTTCAAGGTCATGGTATTTGTCTTCCCAAGGAACCGTCACACATGCTGGAGCCCTGTTTTCCTTGAGATGGCTTAACACCTGCCTGCCAACGGAAAGTAGTGAATTAATTCCTTGTTTTGCTTTGCTTACGTGCACAGCTTTTGCTTTACTTATTAAATTGTTCTTATCTCAACCCTTGAGTTTCACATTCCTTTCTGATTCTCCTCCCTATCCCTCTGGGTGGGGAGGAGGGGGGGAGTGAGAGAGCAGCTGTGTGGTGCTTGGTTGCCAGCTGGGGTTAAACCACGACACTTCTGATTTTTACCCTTCTCTTAACTGTTATGCTGTACCTTGTGCTCTCCTCATCTGTTTCTTGTATTCACCCAGTTTTACAGTTTTACTCTTAGTTCATAATTTTTTGGGGGAAGGGATATATTTTAATGACTATGATGTACAGGGTGTAGCACAAACAGGCTTTGATACGTCCCTGAATATTTCCATTTTTTTCCACAATATCAATTAATAGCAATAATAATCAGACAAAGACTTCATCACTTTGAAATCTGAAGCATTTTCCACAGGTACTGAGCAAAACAAAAAATATTTTCTCCACAGATTTAGAAGAGCAGAAATATATCTGTATTGCTGTCATTTCCAGACAATACATAACATAGACTGCTATCCGGTGATGCTTGCATCACAACAGGTTAATTGTAGGAGGTGGTAAAAAATTCTGCTGCTAGAATGGGCCTTTTGAAGGTGGTAGACTTTATAGATACAACTATATTTTCTCTGTGCTTGTATTCATTCTTTTTATTAAATACACAGCTTTTATATATATACACAAAATTGTTCTCTGAAAAAAAAATCTTGTATGTAATTTTCAAATAATACCTTTTGCTGCTCGATAAGAGTGCACTTCTTTTAGAATATTTCTTAGATAGACATGACAAACATGGAACTATTTTTATGTAATTTACTTTGCATTTCATGTCCATAGGCAAAATATCCTGTAGACAGAAACATTGTATTACCAAATCCTTCCCTTAGCCTTTTGGATTTGCTTTTTCAATTTTGGGTGTTTGGCTTGAACATCTCTCATTCTCTATCTAAAATTCAGTCACTATAATATAGGACCTTAGATCGTACTGCATTTTTTCCTGAGTTTGTAAAGTTAATAATAGCTGTTGTGTTGACAGGTATATCTGACACTACATTATAATTTATAAAATATCTTATGAAGTAAAGTAGTTGCATAGGCTCACAGAGTCTGTCCTAGTAAAACAGGCTAAAAGGCCTGAAGATTATAATCAATAGATAATTTGAAAGTCATGAAAAATTAAGGAGACAAATAAAAAAATAAGTGGGGGAAAAATTAAAAAGGACTTGAAAGCAGTCTAAGAAAAGCCTGAGGCATCTGAAGACAGTCGTTACTGATGCAAGACAAGGGATATACTAAAGATAGGTAATGTCAAGTGGGAACTATAATGAGCCAGAGTTAAAGCATGGCTGCCTGCCTCCTAACTGCCAAATAAACTACTGTAGACCTGCTTAAGCTTTTTATTTTGCTGATGGTTATATTTGGCAGGAACATAAGATTCCTCTTATAAACATACTTGATAAAGTAGGGTATTCTCTGCCAGGATTCCAGCAGTAATCCTCATTAATGCTAAATGGTTCTTGTAGGAAATGAGAAGAAGATAGGATGAAGGGAAAATGTACAATGCATACTGGTTTATTAATAACCACAGGTATTTCTTACAGCTGGAATTTACAGCTGGAATTACCAGTACAAGGAGCACAAGCGTATCAGTCAGCTGAACATCCATTGTTAAATTAAGGACTTATGGATCAAAGAAGAGGAGGAATAATTGTGCTTCTTACTTTTCATTAGTATATTCCTATCATGTCTCTCGATCCCAAACCCAGCTTAGAAAGACTTCTGGCACAAGGAACAATCTACAGATGGATCAGCAGTGGCACTCCTACAGTTGTGCCTATCTGGTATATAGCTGTGTGATTTTAAGGTTTTTACACAGCCAAGCTTTCAAGTGAGAGCTGATGCAGAAAGAAATAGAGTAAGTCATGTCTGCAGGCAGTAGCTGTAATGTTTCTTCCCCATAAGAGCCTAAGCACTCAAGCCAAGGCTATAGGACTTACTCTCTGCTTATAACTGAGTCACCATCAGATTGCCTTCTATTATTCCTAATTGGAGACTTTTAGGAAAAAGACTAGATTACCTTAAAATTGATGGACACAGATGGTATTGTTAGCTGTGCATTGTTTGATTTTTATTTTTTGGTCATTTAACAAATATGCATCTTTTTCAGTTCATCCAATTATATAAGAGGGAAGGGAGAAGAAATGGGGAGTTCATTTTTCATGACAGTAATTTATTATGTAATTTTTCACCTCAAGATAGAATTTTGGAATTAGATTCATTCAAATGGTAATAACAGCAACACAAGTATTAGGGTGAGGCGTTGATCACCTGTCTACATGGTGACTTCATAGTCATGGTGACATGCTGACTATATTAGAGCTCTTAACATTACTGACACCTTTTGTGTATTTACTCACTCTTAATTTTTAATTTTTAAATCAAAACTCATAATCCTTCCACTTTAACCAACAAAAGCTCTTTCACTTTATTCTGTGCAATAGAAATTTCTCCTGTGATTTCAAAAGAACATATATTTAACTGAGAACTCAGAGATTTAGTCTTATGTTTGGCTTCTTGCTCACATTATTTCTCAGTTTCATTTCAGACTCTACTTTCCCTTTTTTCTTATTGTCCCAGTCATTATTTCACTTGAGTAAAATATAGTGCTTATTTGTAAACTGTTTCACTATGGCTCTATGAGAGGTTCTTTGATATACAGAATGGCTAACTGAGCTATAGAAGTAATGGATGGTGGAGCTGTTCCTATAAGCATCATATGCCTTAATTTCATTGACAGAATTTTTGAATGCTACATCAGTAGGTGATGAGGCATTAAGAGTGACCATAACAGCACTAATAACAGAAATAAACAAAAATAATTTAGCAATTTATGCTTAAAGTTTTGAAACAAATCTGTATTAAAAGGGACTAGGTATACATATTTTTTTCTATTTTTAGAAATATTTATTCAATTATTGTGATAACCTTATATTTTCATAAGTGAGAAAACTAATAAAGAAGATGGAACTGGAAAAGTGAGTATAACAATATTCATAATAGGCAGGAATCTGAGAGTCTAAATTTCTCTCTCTCATATTTTTACCACTTCTCTACTGACTCCGAAGTCATTCCCTGTAGGTTTCTCTCAAAATAAATAGCAAAATAAATAAGTAAATATTAGTTCTTCTTAGTTATATAAATATCAACCTGACATAATTTGAATCACACTGACTATTTTTCTCCCTCTTCAGACTGTTTCACATTACAATAGCATTTAGAAGGATGGAATTTTGATTAAACTTTCACATTCCTTGACTTGGATTTATTGCCTATAACTTTAGGCATTTTATTGAAATGCTTCTGTTAAAAGCTGAGTTGCTGTGCACATAGTCAAGGCTGAGAGAAAGATGTGGGTGACTTACTAGGAGCTGAATAATATTCAGGAGGACTTCTCTTTCTACAGGGAAACTGTAGGTCATCTTCTCAGTTTAGGCGTGTATGTCTGTTTCCAAGCTAAAATGACAGACTAAAAAGCCACTAAATTGAGACAATATTTTTAGAGCTATTGCTCATGGCCTAAAGATGTAGGTGGAAAAGGAAAGGAGCAGTCAGGTATCCACGTTTTTTAGGGCTACTAATCTATGTGTTTCTTGGAAGGAGCTTTCCTATGCCATTTAAACTTCTTGCTTTCCAGATCAGACCTATAAAACACAAAACAAAACCAGAAAGATTAAAACTTATGTATGACACTCACTGGGAAAGCCAGGTCTTTAGTGCTGCTTTTATTCTTGTTTGCTTTGACAAGGCCAATGAAGATGGCACTGGCTGTTAAATCTGCAAAAGGGTAAACCTGCTGTTGTTCCAGCAGCAAAATGCAATTCAGAATGTAGCTTCTGCACAGAAAAATGGCCTAATTTTTAAAAAGTATCTGTAGTGAATTATAACTACCTAAACAATTCTGGGCTTCTGTAGCAAGCCTACTGCTGATAGTGCTTAGCTAAAGTCAACAAAAAGAACTGCCTTACTTATGCTGTCTGTTGAAATATTAATTCAAATGTCAGCTGTGAAAATAATAAGTTCTTTAATACAGTGGCCCTGTTCTCTATCAAAGTTTGCAGAATTCTGTTCTGTTCAAACTGCAGTATGTAGATCTAAGCAAACATTACAATAAAGATTAAAAAAAAATCAGAATGGAGATACCATTTGAAATTTTATTTTTATTTTGATATATGATTTTTATATGATTTAAGTAGTATTGTTTAAACTAATACTTGTTTCAAATATATTCTTTCTTTTTTTTCCTATGGCAAATATTTTTTTGCATGTATCTGTTCTTAGACTCAAAAAAAGCCAAGCAGATACAACTGTGACAAAAGGGCTTAAAATGTTAAACTGTGTTGTGCTCGGGTTGGATGATGGAACCAGCGGGCACTAAGTGCTTGGCAGTGAGATGCTATGCCATTCCCTGTATGTATGCTGATAATCAAAGCATTGTATGGAGTGAATGCCACTTCAGTTTTATGAGCTTTTTATGTGACGTGGCATATCAAATCTGCCAAGTAGAGGACCATCTGGAAACAGGTCATCAAAATGGGTTCTGACACCCTCTGACAGACGAGAATGAAGACAAAGACCTGTATGGGGGGAAAAAACCCAACCCCACCCTCAAAAAAACATGGCCATATACTAATAGAGATTAAGTAAAACAAATCCAGTTTTATGCTGGATGCTGGAATATGGTGTTCTTAATAACAGGCATAGATAGATTTACTCAAGTGAATTTAAAAAATCATTTTAAAATGTACTCTTTTATGGAAAAGCTGGGATTGTGCTTTCTTTTTTCTTTCGGTTACAAAAGCATAAATCTTTCTAGACATAACCAAAGTGTTATCCTTTTCTCCTCTTCTTTTTCTCCACCTAGGGAATAAAAATGTTTTTTAAAAGCTTCACAGCCTGATGTTCAACACACATTGTAGAAACACCCACAGACAGATTTTTGATGTGTTCTAAAGCCATTAGGCTACTGTAGTTCAGCTGAGAAGATATTACACAATCATATATCACTGCAAAAGTAAACTCGTGCTCTAAATGTCATCCAGTTATTAAAATACCACAGCTCCTGACAGTTTGACCAAAATGAAGATGTATGAAAAATGGTTATTTTCACTTGATTGTTGGGTTCTTAAGGCAAATTTATCATTTATATAGACATATATAGGAGTGGATTATAAATGAAAAATCTTGATGCCAGTATTGAAGGGTTAAAATACCTTTTCAGATGTATTTGAGGGCTGAAAACATGCTCTGTGCTTTGTATGATTGAGAAACATACACATACCCTTGCTGAAGACAGTCACAGTCTAAAAAGATGAACAAAACAATTCATAGGGTGGTCTAATGACACACCACAATTCTCCAAATAAATCAATTTAAGAATACATTTACACCAGCTTTGTGTTGAACTGAAATCACTCAAGTGGCTGTGATTATAGTTCCAGTCTCTAGATTTGATCTCAGGGACTATTACAAATCCCATTTGCTCTCTCTTTCTATGCCTCCCCTCCCTTTTGTTTGTTTCCATCCTGCTTATTTTTTGAACACTGCTTGGAAAACAAGCATTTCTGAGCTCTGGAAAGTCTTGAATTAGTTACAAGGTAGACTTAGAGTGGAGGTATTGCTGGAGAGTGGCAGGAGAAAAAGTAAGGATCGCTGATTAACCTAGCAGTGAATGAAAATGGGTGGTTTTACTTCTCTGAAGTTGTTATTGCAGAGGGGGAAAGATCTCGACACATTTCTTTTTTTCTATTTATGTTTTTATACAACAGCTGATATACTAAAAGGAAAATTATACCCCTAGAAAATCCAGGATCTACTTTTTCCTCATGCCTTTCAGGTTTGTTTTTGAAGCTGTTTGGTTCTCATGTGATTTATGAAGATGTACTACAACTGAAAAGTAGTGAGAGTGTCATGTCATATGCTGGTAACTCCAGGAATATTTTCCCTTATCTAATAACATACTGGATGTTTTCCCTTTTATACTTTGTTGGATATTGTAACTAATTGTTTAAATTTTTGAATACAGTGACTGAACACTTTTCATTTTTTGTACTTCAGTCCTTTTATGCAGCCAGACCGTAAAGGCCAAATATAAGAATAATTATATAAAATGATGAAGTGAAAAATCTAGGGGAAATAACTTCTTCAGGCATCTCTGTCAAGTATCCTTGGAGAAATACTATTCTGAAGTACGAAAGAACAGGAAAAGTTCAGAGCATGCATCAGTGCTGAGGAGCTCCTTGGGAAGGGTAAGACGACAGGAACTCCTCTACACAGAGAAAGCAGAAGGCACTGAAATGAACACAAGTTCTTTCAGACTTCATGGTAGGATTCTGACATGAGCAAGCACTGCTCCCAAATAATTAACAGATCACTTCCTTTCTTTGTCCTTTTAACCCAGCACAGTCCAACACATCTGCTAGAGTGGTCAACTAGGATGTGAAAGACAGACAGAGATTCCCTCTCTGATTTAATTAATAAACTATTTGTTAATCCAGGGCGATCCAAATAAACTCTAAAGGGTCATTTACTAGTCTGTTGATGAGTTTCTCTTTCTAAAATGCATTCTTGATAAATATTTATTTGCTGTATTTCCATAAAGGTGCAAGAGTTGGTAAATTGATCTTTTCCAAGCAGGGAACAAGGGAAAAGGAGGTGAAATCTGGAATGGGGTTCTTTTATTTTATACACATCTTCCTCCTCTATAGAACTGAAGATTAATGGATGACATGCTGCTATTTTCTACTTCAAAATACAGAAATATAGAATTTAATCTTTTGGTTGCCATGACACCGACCAAAAAATGGGTCAGATGTGGCGTTAAGGAAAGATTTTAACTGAATTTTAGTGTATGTATATATATATATATGACCTTTTAAATGATATTTACACTTATTAGTATATCTATACTATGTACATATAGATCTGTATATACTTATATATATATTATTATTCTTTATATACAGAGGATAAATGTAATCCTTCTTTTATATATGGAGAACCAGAACACAAAGAAAATACCTCCTCTGGGATGATAAGGGGAGGGGTTACTGCAGAATATCAGCCCATCATAGCATGGACTACATGATCAGCAACCCACCTAGGGTTCAGCAGGAAAGTTCTGCATTCCATTCTGAATGCAGTTTTGGCATATGTGGTAAATAAAATGTTTATCAGAAGATTCATGCTATGTTCCTTAAAGAGCAAATGACATGCAAGAGGCAAGATAAAAGGGCAAAATGTCTTGGACAGGAGGAGGTGGAGTTACACATTGGAAATCAGGCAAAGGAATCTTGAAATGATGGACTGTAGTGGAGAAATCAAAGAATGTATTTAAAAAGTATGTTCACTTATTTAGACTGATTTATGTAGGAAGATTTCTCCCAGTGTGTAAAGATAATATACAATGGGTTTCAAGAAAGACAGAGAAGACAGGTCCATCTGCAGTAGATATGGATCCTGATAAGATCCTAAAAAAAAATCAAAACAAGGCAGAGAAAAAGGAAACATGACCTTTTAGACAAACTATCCGTGCAAAGAGGGAGGAGACAGAGGAAAAACTGGATTTGGACCCGTCAGCTGAAAGATTCTTCTTAACAACACAGAGAAGGTGCAGTGCTGTTAAGAACAGCAAAATTTTACTAATGAAAAAAAGCACTGAAGTGAAGTATGATATTTATTTTCGGTTGTATTACTTTTCAGTTGTCCAGGAGACCTGAGAAAGGAATGTCTGAGAAATATGTTGCTTTGGTTAGAAGTAATGCAATGAATAGGAAAATAATCATAAAACTGGAGGGAAGGTTTTAAAGGGTGCAAAAAAGAGAACAAGGTGAGAAAAAAACAGTGCTAATGAAGAAGTAAATGCCCCAATGTCTGATTTGTGAAGTGCTGTATGGATCTGTGTAGTTTCTCCTGCACATATATAGAAAATAGCTTATGAATAAATTCCAATGACTTTATACAAAATGTTGTTGTGTAATAATGTGGTATGTCATACAGTAGGTAGAAAAAAGTGCTGAAATCTTAGCTAAAGTAATATTCGTTTAAGAAGTAAAGGCAGGGATTGCTAGGCACTTCTACACCATTTATCTAGTGGTGTAGGAAGCAGGGAAGATATGGACTCCATCTTAACTAAAATCAGTCCACTGCTAAGCTTTTGCTGGTATAGCTTTTTAATCTATCTGTCAATATAATAAAAAGGAAGCTATAAATGAACTGATTAGTGTGCTCCTTTTCTGTGGAGCTTCTCCCTTAAAAGATCTCTAGAGTATTTTATTCCTCCCTAGAAACAAACTTTTAAAATTGTATAGGCAGTAATTAAAATTAGAGTGTGAGATGATGCTAAATGGGAACCAGGTGACAGTGAAAGAAAAGTAATTTTCCACTTCTCACATCATTCAGTCTAAAGCAGAAAGGACAAATTACTAGTGCAAACTTCTTGAAAAGGAAATTTAATATTTTCTGATAATAATTTAACAGTGTCATCCACATCACTGCTTAATGCCACCTATTCCCTGAATATTTTCTTTAGACGGGCTATTAAAGGGCAAATAGAGTCCTTAATTCAAGTGTATGTTTACAATGATAATGGTAATTAGGGCTTTGAGTTTTTCCTTTTAAGGCAATTTAATGCAAATTTATTTTGACCACAGACATAATTCGTCTTCAATGAATTATAGAATCATGGAATGGTTTGGGTTGGAAGGGACCTTAAAGAACATCTAGTTCCAAGCCCCCTGCCATGGACAGGAACATGTTCCACCGCACCAGGTTGATAAAAGCCCCATCCAGCCTGGCCTTCAACACTTCCACAGATGGGGTATCTGCAGCTTCTCTGGGCAATCTGTTCCAGTGCCTTGCCACTCTCATAGTATGAATTTCTTCCTTGTATTTAATCTGAATCTACCCTCTTTCAATTTAAAGCCATTCTGCCTCCTCCTAACAGTACAGGCCTTTCTAAAAATCTGTCCCTATCTTTCTTATAAACCCCTGTTAGGTACTGAAAGGCCACTACAAAGTCTTCCTGGAGCCTTCTCTTCTCCAGGCTGAACAACCCCAACTCTCTCAGCCTGTCTTCACAGGAGAGGTGCTCCAGCCTCCTGACCATTTTCTTGGCCCTCTGGACTCACCCCAAGAGGTCCAGGTCCTTCTTATGCTGGGGGACCAAAACCTGAATGCAGTGCTCCAGATGGGGTCTTATGAGTGTGGAGTACAGGGGAAGAATCATGTCCCTCGACCTGCTGGCCATACTTCTTTTGATGCATCCCAGGATTCAGTTGGCTTTCTGGGATGCAAGCACACATTGCTGGATCATGTTGAGCTTTTTGTTCAACAACACTCCCAAGTTCTGCTTAGGGCTGCTTTCAACACGTTCTCCACTCAGCCTGTATTTATGCTTGGGATTGCCCCTACTCAGCTGCAGGAACATGAACTTGCCTTGTTGAACTTCTTCATGTTCGCACAGGCCCACCTCTCAAGCTTCTCAAGGTCCCTCTGGATAGCATGCTTTCCTTCCAGCATGTTGACTGCACCACACAACTTAGTGTCATTGTCAAACTTGCTAAGGATGCATTTGATCACACTGTCCATGTCACTGACAAAGATGTTGAAGAGCACTGGTCCCCAGTACAGACCCCTGAGGAATGCCACTCATCACCAGTGTCCACTTGGACACTGAGCTGTTGACCACAACTCTCAGTGTGACCATCAAACCAATTCCTTATCCACTGATTGGTCCACCCATCAAAACCCTGTTTCTCTAGTTGAAAGACAAGGATGTCATGAGAAAATGTGAAAGGGTTTTGCACAAGTCCAGGAAGATGATGTCAGTTGCTCTTCCCTCATCTGCCAATGCTGTAACCCCATTGTAGAAGTCCAGTAAACTGTCAGGTGGGATTTGCCCTTACTGAAGCCATGTTGGCTGTCACATCTCCTTATTTTCCCTGTGCCTTAGCATGGTTTCCAGGAGGATCTGCTCCATGATCTTGCCAGGCATAGAGGTGAGACTGACTGGCCTGTAATTTCCTAGGTCTTCCTTTTTTCCCCTTTTTTAAAAAATTGGGGGTTATATTTCCACTTTTCCAGTCTGTGGGAACCAGACTGCCATGACTTCTCAAATACGATGGATAGTGGCTTAACCACTTCATCCACTAGTTCCCTCAGGACCCCTGGGTGCATCTCATTAGGTCCCATGGACCTGTTCACCTTCAGGTTCCTTACATGATCTCAGATCTGATCTTCTTCTACAGGAGGCAGTTCTTCATTCTCCCAGTCCCTGCCTTTGCCTTCTGTGACTTGGCTAGTATGGTTGGAGCACTTGTCAGTGAACAGAGAGGTGAAAAAGTCACTGAGTACCTTAGCCTTCTCAATGTCCCAGGTAATCAGGTGTCCTGTTTCCTTCCAGAGATGGATCACTTTTTTCCTCATTTCCCTTTTATCACTGATGGGCCTATAGAAGCTTTTCTTGTTGCCCTTGATGTCCCTGGCCAGATTTAATTCTATTAGGGCTTTAAGTTTCTTAACCTGATCCCTGGCTACTTGGAGTTTCTCTGTATTCTTCCCAGGCTACCTGTCCTTTCTCCCACCCTCTGCAGACTTCATTTTTGTGTTTTATTTTGTCCAGGAGCTCCTTGTTCATCCATGCAGGCCTCCTAGCTTTTTTGTCCATATTCCTCTTCTTTGGGGATGCATTGCTCGTGAGCTTGGAGGAGGTGATCCTTAAATATTAACCAACTTTCCTGGGCACCAATTCCCTCCAGTGCTTTATCCCATGATACTCTACCCAGCAGATCCCTGAAGAGGTCAAAGTCTGCTTTCCTGAAGTCCAGGATGGCGAGCTTGCTGTGCACTCTCCTGGCTGCCCTAAGGATCTTGAATTCCACTATTTCATGGTCACTGCAGCCTATGCTACCCTTGAGCTTCACATTCCCCAACAGCCCATTCTTTTTTGTGAGAACAAGGTCCAACATAGCACCTTTCCTTGTTGGCTCCTCTTATCACTTCAGAAGGAAGTTATTGGCCACACATTCCAGGAACCTCTTGGATTGCCTATGCCCTGCTCTGTGGTCCCTCCAAGAGACAGTGGAGTGATAAAAGTCTCCCATGAGGACTAGGACTTGTGAATATGTGACTGCTCCTATCTGCCTTTGGTGGGCCTTATCTGCTCAGTCTTCCCGGTCAGGTGGCCTGCAGCAGGCCTCCACTATAATGTCACCTGTCTGTGATCCTGCCTTCCCTTTAATCCTGACCCATAAGCTCTCAGTCAACTCCTTATCTATCCCCAGACAGAGCTCCATGCACTCCAGTTGGTCATTGACACAAAGAGTGACACCCCCTCCTCATCTCCCCTGCCTCCACTTCTTAAAGACCCTGTTCCCTTCCAACACTCTGGTCATAGGAGCCATCCCACCATGTCTCTCTGATGCCAATAAGATTGCAGCTCTGCAAGTGTGTGCACGTCTCTAACCCCTCTTGTTTATTCCCCATGATACTTGCATTTGCACAGAGGCATTTAATTTGGGCCCCGGATGAATCTGACTTACTGGCTGGAGAAGGTGGAATTCCTTTGCACTGTTGTTCAGGTGCTCTCTCACTGCCCTGTGATCCCTGAAGCAAGAAACCATGGCAGGCAGACTGGGAGGATCTTTCATGTACAGTGCCACCAAATCTTTGTAAAAATTTAACTTAATCATGAGGTTTTAGGTAATCATCCTCGAATGAGGTCTAAAACTCATTAAAACCATATTTTGATCCCCTCATTTATTAGAGTGCACAAAACAATTGTTTTCAACACTCGTGCAAATGATGTATTCATTGTTCAAATTTAATGCTTAGAATTGAAAGGTAACAAAAATGTCTGAAGCTTTACTTCCCACATAAAATGCATATGTGTGTGGGAAAGAGAGGGAAGGTGGAGAGATTCTGACAAAAGTTAGCAAAAAAAGTTGCTACAGCCTAAAGCTGAAGTAACTAATCTCTTGGTGACTTATGTGGAGATTTTATGTTCTGTCTTGTCTAGCAAGTCATAAAAAAATCATACCTTAGCTACTGTAGCCAGCTGCCACATTTATGAGTAAAGACTTACTCCACAAACTACAAATCGGCAGGTATAGATATACTTGTTTCTGTACAGCAGACAGTAAATATTTATTCGCGGCTGTCAGGTCAACTCAAATTACCCGCAAAAAAGTTCACTTCAGCCATTTATTTAGGCAGGGAAAAAAATAAAGAAAAAAAAAAACCTACAAAGAAACAGTATATGATACTGATGAAAAAATAAGAGTGGGAAGACAGAAGTTTTAATGGATTATGCCCCAGTCAGGCCTTACACTGAAAGGTGTTTAGTAAGTTAATTGACTGATCTTTGGTTAACATTTTACATTCCAATTAAACAAATTTAAATACTGCAATATAGTTTGTAGACATTCAGTTATAAATACAATAAACAAGTTTGGAATCCATACAGGTATAACAAAGAAGAAATAGGAAATTGAATCAGTATTATCTCTCCTAAGACAATGAATTTAATTTTGAGTAATTATTAATTAACTATTTGCAAAGTGTTGCAAAATATTATCCCATACTTACTATAAATGTTAAAAGTTATCACCATGGTTGAGAATCATACATTCATTAGCACTAGTAGCCACGTAAACAACAGTTAAGCGCACAAAACTGTCAAAAATATGTATCTTTGTACACCTTGCATATGACATTAACATGCAAACAGAAAATGAGGAGGATTGGGAATGTTAGGTGACCTATGAGGCTGAGTAGATTGTTCCTGGATGTGCCTGAAGGAGGCTGTGACCCTGTGGAGAACCCACAACTAGGAAGGCTCCTGTCAGGGCCTGTGGCCCTGTGGACAGGAGCCTGTGCTAGAGCAGGTTTTCTAGCAGGACCTGTGACCCCATGGGGGATCCATGCAGGAGCAGTCTGTTCCTGAAGGACTGTACTCCATGGAAAGGACCCACACTGGAGCAGTTTGTGAAGAACAGTAGGCTGTAAGAAGTACGTTGGAGAAGTTAATAGAGAACTGGGAAGGGTGTGGAGCAGGTAAAGAATGCGAGGAGAAAGGAGCAGCAGAGATAAGATGTAATTAACTGACTTCAGCTCCCATTCCCCATCTCCCTGTGTGACTCAAGGGCAGGAGGTGAAGGAATTAGGAATGAAGTTGAGCCTGGAAGGAAGGGAGGGGTGAGGGGAAGGTGTTGTTAATCTGTTTTTATTTCTCGTTATCCTACTCTATTTAATTGGCAATGAATTAAATTAATTTCCCCAAGCTGAGTCTGTTTTGCCTGCAATGGTAATTGCACAGTAATCTCCCCATCCTTACCTCAATCCATGAGCCTTTTGTCATATCCTTCCCCCGTCCATCTGAGGAGGGGTAGTGATAGAGCAGCTTGGTGGGCACCTGGTAGCCAAACAAGGTCTACCCACCACAGACAGAAGAAGGAAGCTTGATAAAGAAACTTAAAAGTTAGCGTATCTAGTTAAAAGTGGTTAATATTTTTTGTATGCCGAAGATATCTTTTATATATTTGGTTAGGCAAATATTAGATAAAAAAGATAGAATCCATAATAAGGGTTGAGATACACTATCTCCTTCTCAAAGAGGTACTTATACCACAAAATTGGATTGTTGTTTGCTCTCCTATTAAGCCTATTTCAGAAATTACTTCTGCTCACAAAGCAGGAAGACTTATACCGCAAGGATATGTCCCTACTTTTGAATAAAATGGACTGTGACTTGTATTTTCTGCTGAACTCAGTGTTGTCAATATATGTTAGCTTTGCTTAGAGCATGCCTAGTCAATGGGGCTCATGAGGGAATGTAGCACTAACAATGCCTAAACCGTGAGACTCAAACAGCCCTATGAGGAAGACAGTTGCATCAATTTTTTTCTGCAGTAGCTTTTCTGCTGATGCACAGCTTTGACATCTAACAAGAATGCTTCTTACGAACACCTGACCTGCTTAGTGCCATGGGAGGCTGAAGATAGTTATATTCTGTCCAGGAAACTTAGCTGCTGAGCTTGCATCTTAATTTTTTCATTTGTTTCTTTTATAGAGAGTCCTAATAAAGAACTGATGGTGGCCTCTCTATGCAGAATTCCTTACTGGGTGAAGGATGAATTCTCACTACGTCACAAAGAGTTTCAGGATGCATTACACGTCTCAATAATTTACTATCCACAGCCACAAGCAGATGTCACTCTATTCCTGAGCTCCTCTAAGGTGATACATTTCCATTCCATTTCCAGACCCCTTATTTAATACTGTTAAAACATCTCTTTGCAGCTGTTCTAAACGTGTAGAAGGGGGCTAAATTCACTGAGTCAGTTATTAATATCAAATTCATCACTCAGTTCTTTGTGATATCTGACTGAACAATTGTCAGTAGCAGTTTTGTTACTGTCAATTTCTGTCCAAATTTGTTATTTTCCAAGTTTTAGGGGATAATGGCTCTAACATGGCTCTGTACAGCTTCTGAGTAAAGAAAGGAGTTAAAAAGAATTCTACATGGTATACAAGTTATCCAGTTGGGTGATTTTTCTGTCTGCCTGATCTAATTACCTTTATTACTACCTCCTCCACAAATAAAGAGTTTAGCTTGTCGTTTTGTGGATTCAAGAATGTAGGCATTTAATGGCTGTGAGGAATGCCTTCATTTCAGGGTTGGAAATTTTGAGCTGTGAATTTACTGAGACTCATACAGAAGTCCACAAAGATCTGATTGTGGGGTTTTTTGAGTGATTAGTGTGGATTTGCGTCAAACTGCTCCTGTTGAGAAAGATATGGGTCCATACTTACTTCTCTCTGTCTCTGCCTCTCTCTCCATTTCTGTGTAGAACGGGAGGTTTTTTTCCCTTTTCCTCTAGTGCATCGTATCTCTGCTTGGTGTATCTAATTGATTTTTCTATTTCAGAGGATTGGAGCTCTGCCAGTCTTTTAGGGTCTGCCTGAAGCTTTTTATAAACCTCTCCTTCCTGCTTCCTTTGCTTTCCTCATAAATCTTTTCCAATTGTCAGACTTTCTGTATTTAAGTAATTTTTCATTTCATTTTTGTCTTGTTTAAGCAGAAGATGAAAGGAACTACTTCCTTCAGGTTGCTGCTTTGGTAAGCTTTCCAGGATAGAAGAGTGGATCCCTATTCTTTCTCAGTGACAGATAAAAACTAGATCAAGGGCCTACTCTGTGGATGTCATAGGGAAGTTACAGGTAATTAAAGAGGGGTGGAAGGTGTATTAATATGAGACAGAAGCAATTGAAAAAACATCTAAAGCAGCTTAATCTCTCACTGGGATGAAATTACAGTTTTTTGCACAGAACCTATTTTGCACCCTCAATGAGAACTAGACAACTTCGAAGACTTGCTAAAATGCATGTGGGAAAGGCTGCTGAGGTTACTAAGGGTGGGAGGAAAGTGGTTCTGGCTGTTTTCTTTCTATAAATCCCTGATGAGGTTTTCAGAAGGGCTGTGTTCCAACATGTAAAATTTCTCTCTTCGTAGGATCACTGCATGTCTTGATCGCTATACAGAAGGAAAAGAAAGGTGAAAAAATGGAAGAAAAACCTCAAAAACTAATTTTCTTTTACTCACAGGTATTTTAGACTAAAATATGTGTTTAGATGCATCCATATTCATTCAGGAATTTCAATAGCTTCATAATCTTAACTGATTTTGTACTCAGGTTTTAATGACTGTAATAAAATCAACTTAGTCTGAGGTCACAGAAGGTGTGAAGGAAGCTTTTCTCCACTTAAATTTCATTATAACTTTATTTGACCTAGTCCATGAATTCAGAACTGATAAGTGAAAACTAAAATAAAACTGGCATTTTCAACTGTATACACATGCTTAATGGCAGTTTAGAGAAATTATACTTTACTAGTTGGATTCTAATTCTTTAAAGTAGATAAGGGAGAGAGATAAATATAAAGCTAAAATATATGTGCATAATACCTATGCAGCATACAATATGATTTAATAGGTTACTGGAAATGAAATAAAGTTATTAACTAGTCAGAAATCAGTATTATAGGAAGCTGCAAAAATGAGGGGGTTTTGTGTTATTTGCAGTAAGGTCGTATTTCCATGTGTTGTTAAATTCACTTTGAAATGTATTCAGTCACAGCATCAAGCTATTTGACCAAAGCACTGATGCAAAAGCAAAACGTGTAAAAGCATTCTGCTCAGTCAAAACCAATCTAAAAATTTTGAGGGGCTGGCTTGTTCAACACCCTTTTCATTATGCACTTATTCTAGCTTGTAACTAGAATCTCCTCGGGTACTGCAGGCCTTTTGCATCATAACTTCCTTGTTTTTTATCAAAAATCTAGTCCTGTAATGTCAGCAAGATGTTGCTGCCCTCATTTGTGAGAACAATAGTATCCCCTTTGTACATTCACTCCGTTAAGTCCAATTCTTTCTTTCTGTTGCAGCAAGATATTTTCTTCCTTTTCTAAGTTGTCTTAATGCCTATTGCTTCAGAGCTCAATGGCCAGATCTATATGTCTTTATAACCTAAAGATATAATACTATTTTTGATTTGCCAATATGAACAGCCAGAATCATTCAGAACAGAAATTGCCCACTTACTGATTTGTGCACCCTTGCAATTCCAGCTAGACTTGAGTATTAGATCTTCTCAAGTGCTGGAAGAAAAACTCCCTAAAGAGAACAACTTCTCAGAGTTTGAAGGATAAGATAATACATTATGCCATCTGTATACTGTTATTAGAATAAGATTTGATAAATCTGGAGTACTAGGATCTTGTGTTTGTATTGCAAGAAGAATAACATCCCCTGTTGGTATGCAGACTGCTGACCCTCTGACCTAAGCCAAGAAGCAAGAGTTTGAGGAATTATCACCAGGAAGGAAACAAACAGAAACATTTTAGAAAAAAATATTTTAAAATAACTTTGTGGACCATATTTATTCTGTAATTCATTCAGTGAAACAAACCAGCTAGAAATATTGTATGAAAGAAATAGCTCTAAGTTTACAAGCCATTAAAAGGGAGGAAAAAGTCATAATAGTGAAGTGCATATAGATCTGTAAGATATTAGGAAACACAAATAGATGATTGCTAGGAAACAGCAAATGATCAGGAACAACTTCAAGCCTGACAGAGAAAAAACAACACTGTTTTCAGATGCCTGCACATCATTGTCATTGGTGACCCTGAAGAACAGCTGAAACAGTAATTGAGGAAATTCTGGCGGAAGTCAGTGTTCGCAGTGAACAACTTCACTTGCCAAGGCATCATGCAATAGGTGTGCGATCACTGCATAGCACAGTGGAGACAATGTAGAAGTGCCTGCACTGCTTTTCTACAAGGTTCACAAGAAAGAGAGGACTGGTAACAGTTATACTGCAAACCTGGGACAGACAATAATAATGAGAAAATTTGAAGAGTGAAAATCCCTTTCAATAGGGCATACATTTGTCCTTGTGCATTATTTAGCTAGGCAAGATTTGTGGAAATAAGAGTATCAGCAACCTGGCATAGCAATTAATGGTAGCAATAAGATGCCATGCTGATCCACAAAGATTTGAAACATGACAAGCAAATGTCCTTTGTCTTAATGTACAATTGTAAGACAGTGGTGGGAAGAAAAGGACAAAAATGAGATAGGCAGTGAGAGGAATCTCTTTGAATTTCTTCTGTCTCTCTACCACAAAAAATAGTTGTAAGAATGTCATGAGTATCACCACCCAAATTTTATTGTCAGTTTTTCTATTGGCAGTGGTTAACTGACTTGCAGCGAAGTTGGATGAGGTAGGAATTAAAGTTACTGGCTTTCAGAGAGCCATGGAAGATGGCATTTTCATGTTTGCCATCTTGCCAGTTAGCTTATACTTCCAAACCCATAACTTTTCCTATCAAAAAGGAAATAGAGCTAGGTTATGTGATTAAAGACTGTTGTCCACAAAACACTAGGGGGTAAGAAGCACAACAACAGGCAGGGGAACCCCAATAACCCAGTGAGAGGTACAATTCTTTTTACTGGGATTCTTCCAAGCAGATATCTGAACAGGCCAAAGTCTGTCTCCTTACATCTAAGGTTGTTATCCTGCTTTTTGCCTTACTCCCTCCACTCAGGATCCTCAGCTCCACCACCTCACAATCACTGCAGCCTGGACTGCCTCTCAGCTTCACATATCTGAACAGTTTTTCCTCATTTGTAAACATGACGTTCAGCACCGAGTCTCCCCTTACCATTTCCTTTATCACCTGTATTAGGAACTTGCCATCAATGTACACTAGAAACCTGAACTGCTTGTGCCCTGCTGTTATCCTTTGAGCAGGTATTAGAGTGATGCAAGACTTCCATGAAGACCAGGGACTGCAAATGTGAGGCTTCTTCCAATTGTCTGAAGAAGGCCTCATCCACTTCTTTTTGCCCAGGTGGTCCATAGCAGACACCCAGACCTTGGTTTGCCCATTATTCCTCACCCTTAAGTTCTCATTTGGCTCATCATCCACCTCTGGGCAAAGGTCCATGCATCCCCACTGCTCTCACATAAAGGGAAACTCCCGTCCTTGCCCTCCTGGCCTCTCCTTCCTACAAAGTTCATACTCATCAGTGGCAGGACTCTAACCATATGAATTGTACAATATCTCCATGATCCCAGGAAGTTGTAGCCCAGCCACAGCACTCTGACCTTTAATTCCTCCCATTTGCTCCCCATGCTGCACATGTTAGGGTGCATGCTCTCCAGAGTAATACTCAGTCATGCTCATTTCCCAGAAAAGGTAGAATTTAGGTGATCCTACCCTGGCAAAATAACTGTGATCCTACCCTGGCAAAATAACCGTAACGGATCCTGTTTACTCTTGTAAATGTGTTTTTAAAGGGAATTTCTCAACTATAGATCTGTCTGTGGAGGCTTAATTCTCTCACTTATTTATTTTTTTTTTTTAGCTCAACTCAGAGTTCATAGGATAGCAGAACAATCTTTTTAAGGAAAAGCTCAGGAAGATGCAGAAACATGTTCATAGACCAAAAAAATAAATATGTTTTATTTTCCCTCCACTAATAAACAAATACATTTTGTATGCCAGGCATAATATACAGATATTAGGAGGAAAAAAAAACCAAACAGCTGTCTTACTGCTCATTCATAGGCTGAAAGGAGCTGTGAAAGATGTTTCATTCAAGTCAACCTTCAATATTATTATATGGAAGAAGGAAGGAGAAAACTGAATTTATTTTTTGTATGTATACCTTCAGTAAGCTGTGCTGTTGGTTTGTTTCTTTTATTTTTTTACAAAAGGTAATAGAAACCCCCCCTTATTAAGAAAGAGGTTTAAGAGCAAGGTCGATAGCTGCTTTTTGATGTGTTTAAATTCCTTTTCTTTAGATGAGTTCATAATGGGCAATAAAATTTTGTCATTTTATTCTTTGTCTATACTGTATATGAAATGCCTTTAAAAAAAAAAGGATAGTTTAGAACTTCACTAAGTCTATGTCATTTTTTATGGTCAAGAAATAAATCAAAGTTGGTAGACAGTTGATAGCAATATGTCTCTAAAATGTAAAATCTTAAAATTCATATGATTTCAAATAAAGAACCATTTTATATGTAGTATATTAGCAATAACACATTTTTAAAAACTATGTCAGAATGAAAACTCACATGGTGTTCACCAAGAAAAGTTATTTATAATTTAGAATATGTCTGCTTTGTAGATGAATATTGAATTTCACCTAGAAGTAGATTTTTCATAATTAATAGGATGTATTGTTTTTCTGTGTAAAGCTAATCAGTGCTCAAATATGCAACAATATTTATACCTTAATCACTATGTGATGAAGGAGAAGGACAAAAGATATTACTGGAAAGGGGATCATCCTGGTTGTCAGGATTTTCCAAGGCATATACAAATCACACACAGCATTTCTACTCATGTCACAAGTGAGCTTTATTTCTTGTTACCTATATAGCTTCTAAAATTAGAAAAATATAATCATGTTATAAAGCCTAGGTCTCACTTCTCACTTATTAAGTAGCCCTACATGAACAAATTTTCAGTATCTTCCAACAATGTTCTCCAGCAGACCTGACTGCACTTCCAGCTGTATTGAATTGTCAGGGCAGGTCTTAGACTTTGAGGAACTATTTAAAAATTTCTTCTATGACAGTACTCTCATTTCCTGGTTTGGTTTGGTTAGTGGGTTTGCCTGTTTGTTTGGTGGTTTTTGGGGTTTTGGGTTTGTTTGTTGTTGGTTTGGTTTTATTTGGGGTTTTTTGGGGTTTTTGGGGGGTTTTTTTTGGGGTGGTGGGGGTGAGGGGGTGTTGGTAACATTCCCTGTAAGATCAGCTGCAGAAATGTACAATGAATTATTTGGATAATTTATATAAACTCTATTCTTGTCTGTATAGATTACAAGTGAAAAGGGTTAAACAGACAGACAACACAGTCTGAGAGGACTGAGCAAGCCTTTTCCCTTGTTGAAATCTGAAGATACAATCATTGTATTCTATTCACATCATCAAAATATGAATTGAAATCTACATGCTGCTTATTTCTCCTGTGTTTAAAGTTGGGCTTAAGCCCACCTCATGATCTCATCGGAAGTCCCTATGCCTGTCAGTTTGAATGCTATCTTCTATTAAAATGTCTCCACTAGACCCTAATCTGACGTTATATTATATTTAACTCTCTATACCTCTCTATTCTTTGCTTTCACAGTAGTGATGTATTGTATCTCTTTACTATATTCAGATTTTCACCTGTATCTGATCTGCAAAATTATTTTTGCTTTTTCTGATGTAGCTTACATAACTGATTCAAACTTTCTTAGAAGCATCCCCAGTCCCATCGTAGTTCACAGTTAAGTTTTCCATAAAATATGTATTTCTGGATACTAGTTAACAGTAAAATGAAAAAAGCATCATTTTCTTCCTCAACCTCTCAATGCTTGTCTTTCCAGATATTGTTCCTTCCTTAATATCTAGATTGAACCTAGAGTACTCTGATTACTACAGTCAATCTATATTAATTGATTTAATCATGAGAAGAGGCTAAGCTGCATAGTGATTTACTTCTGTGCACCTCCATACAAGTCAGCTGGTATCAGAAGAAAAGAATTCTCTTGCTATTTTTCTCTCTTGCTGTACTTCACAGATCACCTTACAGAGCTATAAAACAGTGCTATTGGATGTAATCTTGATATATGAAATGGTTACAGTGCCATAACACAACGAAATGAAGGGGGGGGGGGGGAGAGCAAAGAAAAAATGTCTCTGAAATTTAACTTTAATTTCCAAACACTAGAAAGCTGAGTTTAGAGAACACAACTTCAAGAAGTTGTTTCATACAACAGTGGACTATCACATGAATCACATATTGCTTGGAACTTTACATGCAAACCTTAGAAAATCAAACAGGATTGTCTTTACAGTTCTCAACTATTTCCTATTTCTCAGAACCATTAAAAAGCAGTGGAACATGAGATAGAAACTCTACAGTAATTATTACATATAGATACACTCTTCCATGGAAATTTAAATGTTTTATTCAGGCTTACTGATGGTGACAAATGATAAAATGGTCTTTAATTATTTAAAACTTGCATCTAGCTGAATTAGCAATACTATTTATTTGTAGGAGAATGGTGGATAATAGAACACTGCTAATTCTGGTAAGCTGGTAATTTTTTCCATAGTGGCTAGGATGGGGCTATGTTTTGGATTTGTGTGTGCTGAAAACAGTGTTGATAACACAGGGATGGTTTAGTTATTGCTGAGCAGCACTTACACATAGCCAGGGCCTTTTCTGCTTCTCACCCCACATCACCAGCGAGGAGGTTGGGGGTGCACAAGAAGCTGGGAGCAGGCACAGCTGGGACAGCCGACCCCAACTGAGCAAAGGGATATCCCATTCCATATGATGTCATGCTCAGCAATAGAAAGATGGGGGAAGAATAAGGAAGTGGGAGACGTTTGGAGTTGTGGTGTTTGTCTTCCCAAGGAACCATTATGCCAATGCCTGATGGGGCCCTGCTTTCCTGTAGGTGGCTGAACACCTGCCTGCTGATGGGAAGTGGTGAATGAATTCCTTGTTTTGCTTTGCTTGCGTGCACACCTTTTGTGTTTCCTATTAAACTGTCTTTATCCCAGCCCTTGAGTTTTCTCACTTTTCCCCTTCCGATTCTCTCCTCCATCCCACCAGGGTGTTAAACCACAACATAAGTCTTGAACAAGTTTATAATGCCATTAGGTAAACCAGTGAGCCTAGCAATTACTTTGAACTCAGTGTATCTGGGAAACAATCCTGTGGGTTGATGCCTGTACAGAAAAAAGAAAAGGATAAAGAAAATAAGGTGAATCTCCTTTTTCAGCGTTTATGTTGTTATGGTGCCTAGTCCTGAACATTTTTCTTGCACCATAGTATTATATTATATTAATTTTTATACCTTTCTTATTAGTTTATTATGCATCAATTGCCTTGATATTATGTTGATTTCACATTATAAAATCAATAAAACTTACTGGACATTGACCCATAATTGTTTGATATATGCTGTCAATACAACTTACTAGACTGTTTAAATAACTATACTTTGATCTGCTGTTTTAATATTAACATAAGCAATAGTAGAGGCTTTCTCAAGACATGCAATACTTCTTAACACTTGCCTCTACAGTTGGGGTGAGGCACAGAAACTCATGTAGGTAGACTTGATGTCATTGAGGAGCTTTATGGAACCTCATTGCATTCTGTGTTCTGTCTGCTTTGTGGAGAATTCCATTGTTCCTTTCAAGAGGAGATGTCCCACCATATGCTGCATGTCCCTTGATGGGAGCAGCTTCATATTGCATATGAGAGTTATGTGAGGCAAATAAGGCACCCTGAATCCAGCTCTGACAGGCAAGAATGTGTGTGTTATATAGCAGTCAGGCTACCATTTAAAATTAGCAGTCTAGAATAATTTCTATATTGTAATGAAATTAAAATTGGAAAGTGGTTGTAATAATCAAACCCAAGGTTCCATGATTGATGTATGTCAGAAAGGGACAGAAACTTGTGTATTTTTCCAGAGGAAAAAAAATATCAAAACAAAAAATGGTCCCAAAAAAACTCTTAGTGTGTCAAGAAACTTAGTCAAACATAAGCTTTTATATATATATAATATATAATATAATGTGTATATATATATATATATACACACTAGAAATAAATTAGTGATATGTAAGTGAAAGACTGGATTTGTCTTTATGTCATTTGACAGTAAGCCTTAAGACAAAATCAGAATCAAGTTTCTGGCTAGGTATCATAAGACCTTAATTGTTCCCCGTTCCCACACCTACAATAATAACACAATATCAGAGAGATTCAACAAGGAAGGAGACACTATTTTATGATAGTTATCTCATTTTTTCTATCAGGGATTTTTTAACACTGTCAGCAACAGAGAATTCTTCATGTTGACTGAAGTTAGCTATCACAGAGAATATTACGGGATAAATCCTGTACATATTCTAGGGCTTTATTTTTCTTATCAGATTTTATCTACATTGCAATGAGAGAAAAATATGCATATCTGTTTTGAAAAAATGTTGGGAAATGGCGAAACAGTGGACAGAAAAATATCAATACAAACAGAAGTTTGCACTTATGAACAGTATTATAATGAGAAAAAGGAAGTTGAGAAATGATCATTTATTAAGATATCAAGTATAATTTAGTATAACTCCCAGGGTACATAATATTGAACAATAAAATTTTGTTCATAAAAAACAATGAGAAACAGACGGCTGCATAAACTGGATTTCTGTGTTTGAAAGATAATTTTTACTACCCAGTATTGCAGCGAGCAGAGAATCAAGAACATCACACAGACAACTTCAAAATTAAATTATATATTAAGAATATGATTAACTCTAGGTGCATTTGGAAAGAACTTAAAAAAATGAACAAGGCTTAATTGTCTTCAGTGCCTCATGGAAGTCAATGCAGTAAGAAAGCAGAAGAATTAAAGCTGTCTGAGTAACAAACGCAGCATGTGGCGTCAAGTCATTACAAACCCCACTGAGATCCCCCTTGGTGGTATTGCTAAATCCAAAACTGGATGGAATATATGAAATAATTGACTCTTGTTTGGTTATCTATTTATAGGATCAATTTCCTTTTGAAAACCTTAAAAAAAGCGAAGAATCCATTTGGATAATTGCAAATGTATGAATCCAAAGTTATTCCACTTTATAAAACGTAGAAACAGGCCTAAGGAGAGGATGGTGACATTTAAAACCTTAAGGAAACAATTTTTAAACAAAACACAGAAAAGTGTTCCTGGTTTTAACTGATATTAGGCTACTAAAATTGGAATTTTCTGATTTGTCTATGGCACTGAATGGTCATCAGAATAATATCAGAGGATGCTATATTTATCAAAATATAAATAATAAGAAAATTCCTGGACATGTACAAAAAAGTTTCTAAAAATCTTCAGACCAGTTGAAGCCTTTTCTTTCATGCTAGTTGAATAAATGAGAAAATATTCCTTTGAGAAATGGAAGCTGGATATTTGCCACGTTGTTTCAAAATGAATCACTTAAAGTCTTGACCCTGCCTTTTTCACAAAGCAGAAGGTTGACCCATTGTGGGCTAGTTGTGAAATCTGGCAGTGAAGTCTGTGAGATGAATTAAAAGGGTAGGAGCAAAAATTTCCCTTCCTGGAATAGCCTCTACATTTACCCACATCTTATTGTTAAAGTAAATTCAACTGATCTGGAGCTTGTTCTCCTGCTGGAGGATATAAAAGACATTTTTAAGAATGTCAAAAAGGTTATTTGAAAGTCCTAAACAGACTCGGTGATATTGCATGGATTTTGTTTTTCTTTTTATTCCACAAAGGTACTTTGTAGTTGAGAAAAGCATATGTCACAATAAACAGTGCACACCAAATAGTTCTACCAAAATTTGAAGTTATATTACATGAATGCCTGAACCCAACACCACCTTTCATGTATGGTGGGATTTTTTTAATGAAAATAAGTGGCTTTAAGGTTAGAATGAGCTCAACTGGATGAGTTTTACATTTTTTTATGAAGATAAATATAAAAGGGTTTAAAAGAAATATAAGAATTTGATGAGAAGATTTACATACTACAACTGTGTTGGTGAATTATTTGGTCCTTTTGCAGATTTTGTGTGATATTCTTTGTTTTAATGTTGTATAGAAAATAATGTGTTATCATATCTGGAGCAACATACTGGAAATTGTGTCAAACTTTATTTTGGAAAGAGACAAACAATGTAAATCTAACTAAACTTATTTAGAGTTCTTCTTCCATGCAGAAGTTAATTTTCCCTAAGGATATATTTTTTTTTTCCTTTTTTGTTAGTTCTGATACACAAACAAATGGGTTGCTTATTTGTATGAACTGAAGGAAGCAAAATTAATTTCAAATCAGCCAAATAGAAAGCTATAACCTAAGAAAAAGAATGCAGAACACAATTGGAGGATGTGTAGTACCCAACTGTGTACTTCGAGCTTTACCAGTAAGTTACAGACTCTGAAAAGAACCTGGCAGTCTTAGAAGCCAATCAACTAAACATGTACTCCTTATTCAGGATTATGACCAAGACAAGTAATTTAATCCTTATGGATGCTATTAATTGCAGTAAGAAATTAAAATTACTTCTGTACTTATGTAAATACAACCAGTTTCTGTCCAGTTCTACTGTCCATAATGTGTATAGTATGTTGATAAATTGGGGAAGGTTCAGTTATAGCCATCAGATCACTGAGAAATTAGAAAATATGCTTTGTGATAAAAGGTCTTAAAGTTCTTAACCTATGCAGTTTATAAAAGAGAAAATACATTAATCATCCTGTTAGTGCTTTTATTTGCCACAAGCCTCTTATAAGGAAGGTTTCCTAAGTTCAGGCAGTCAGCAGGCCAGGCCAGTACCGAGAATTTTCCCAAAAGTGATATTGAAGGAAGGTATAACATGCATAAATATGACTAAAAGACCAAAAGGATTTAAAAAAATAAATACATTAAAAATTTTAAATAATGACAGATAAGAAACAGAGACAGTCTGTAAAGAGCTCTTCTGCACCCTTGCAGGTCCTTTTCAGTCAAACAAGGAGCCTTCTAGGTTTCTGAAAAGTCTCTGCAGCTCCCTCTGGCCCTTAGGAAGAAACCTAGGTGGCTGCTAGCTGCTTCTTTCACAGTCTCCATGTGAGCCAGAGACTCTCAGCTTCTTGCTGTGATTGCTTTTCTAATGACCTCTCAGAAACACGGTGCAGTGTGAAAGCATTCCCCTGCTAAGCAGCCTCAGTCACTCCCTGGGACTGGGCACAACCTGTTGGCCCTTCTGGTTGTTAGTGGTCTTAAAGAAATGATATAACGTTCAGCTCAGAAGTCAGAGCCTATCACACCAAGACTGAAGATTTCTGACTAGGAAATAGATAATCTCAGCCTAAAAATAAAGTCATGTTTTAAGCAAAGAGTACAGCAGACCAGTAATATAACAGGCTATAAATATTCTTCATATTTCTAGATTTCTAAATCAAGGTCTGGAATTATTTTATGTAGTTCAAAGAAAAGAATTATTTTACATTCTTCAACCTGTATTGTACAGAACTGTAAGGTTGTATCATCTAAATATTAACCTGTTTAAAAAGTCAAAGATTATGACAGATTTTTTATTTATATTTTCCAATGTTTTGCTGTTGTCTTCAGTGCTTGTGAACAGTGGCAAAATCTTAACATTCCAACTGTAAACACTTCTGCATTTTCTGTAACCATTTACACAAGTCCATTCTTCTGAAAGCTATAGACTACTGTGTTTGTTACTATTCTAATGCTCACTCTGAAACAGTGAGATACTGCAGACAGAAACCAGTACAGAACTCATCTCATAGCCCTCACAGTATGCCACATCATTATGTATTTCCTACGTCTAGCAATTAATCTGCTCAGTATCTTTAAGTACTTGCCAAAATATTTGAGTATTTGAGAAGGCAGCTATAAAATACACCAATAAATGGATCTTCAATTTAAGTTGCAGTATCTTATGAAGATAAGAGACATAAAAAAGATTTTAATTTCTTGCAAGTAAACTTTTATATTATTCTACAGACACAAATTGTTCCCATGCAACCTTGTGACTCTAACTTATTACTTTTTTATGTACATGAGAACATAATAACCATATTTTTTCCTTATTACTCATCTATGTAAACCTCTGTGGTTGACATATATTTCTGATTAAAACTCTCCTCTAAAATATATGTTTGATAACATGTTTGATTCCATCCAAAACAGAATTGTACCACATTTTCTTACATGAATCAGGCTTCCTGATTACAAAAAGAATGTGGTTTCTTTTCCCCTAATTGAACATAACTTTCTCTAATTGTTATTCATTATTCTGCTGTTTAGGCAACAAAAATCACAGAGCAATGATTCACAAACTTTAAGTTTGTTTTTTGGTGATAAAATTTGGGGGTATTTTTTTCAGCTGCTAATTACTTTCCAAGCAATGAACCCCCAATTTCTTATTTACAGAAACATTCACATTGTACAAGTGCAAATGCCTTGTAGACTGTCTAATCATGAGACCAAAATGTTGCCCTAACATGCTGTTTAGAAGAAACTCCTTGCGAATAGGGTTTTTTGTCCATATCTGCTAGCCAGATACTGAAAGAAAAAGAGAAATAAGCAATGGAGCATAATTCTGTATTTTCATTTTAGGATTCCAGGTGCAACTTTAAGCAAATGGGGGGGGGGGGGGGGGGAGGCATAAATATCATTAGCAACTCTATGAATTTTTTAATAAGGTATCTTAATCAAAAATGTCTATTTCAGAAGGATTTTTTTTTTTTGCCCAAGAGTCTGTGCTATCAGATTTCTATTTTTATTTTTATTTTATCTATTTTCAGTATACTTTTGTGGTTTTACTTCAAAGTATTCTCAAAATTCTTGAAAAAATTATATTTAACAGAACTTGGTATTCATTAACACCCCTAATGTACTCATTAACACAGAATGTTCATTTAGAAAAAAAGGAAAAGTCTGATTCAAAATCCATGATATCACTAACATTTTATATTATCAGTTCTCATAGGAAGAGACATCTTTTTTTTTTCTTTTTTTTAGGTGATGAAGCACGAATGAGGTAGATCTTTCCCACTTTGCAGCTACTTTTAATACGAACAAGATGTGCAACGGTTATTCTAGTATTGGCTTTCAAACAGGTACACTTCGTTTCCTTGCTAGTGCTCACTGTCTCCTAGGAGACGGAACACATTGTCAAAGAGTATGCAAAACTAAAAATCAAGATGGAAGTTAATTGGCTAAGGCTGTCCTTAATGTCTACCTCCCCCTCAAGTGAAGCAGGGATCTGAATGATAAAAGCATGAATATAGACAAAATCTAACCATCTGTTTTGCATCTAACTGAATGAAAGAATACCAGGATAGCAGGAAACTCAAATAGAAGAAGGAAGAAGAAAGACTTCATAAACTAAAAGCAGTTAATAAGTAAGGAGAGTATTTACTAAATCATAAATAGTACCATGAGTTAAGTAAGTAGTACCATGAGGTAATACCACCAAAACAGCAGGACTTGAGACCTCAGCACACACCAGGCACTGTAGGTCTGTTCCACAACATCAGAAACCTGCACTTGTATCTCCTGTGACTGTGTCCCTCCTATCCAGCCTGTCCCTTGGGCTAGAAAATTTTCAGGATGGCTTGTCAAGAGCTAGAGGACCTGAAAGGCACCTGTAGGGGGAGACTGAGAAACTGTGACTCTCAAGGCCTAGCATCCCAAAAAAGCTGTCTGGAAAACATCAAGGAAAGCAGAATAGGTTTGTTTACAGTTTTTACTTTTACAGAAGTTAATGGACTCCAGAGCATTCTCACAACACATTTCTGTTTGACAAATCAATATTTTCCAGTGAAAAATTACTCCATTTGGGGAATTCCTGACTAAGATTATTTAGGCTGGTTTTCAAGAAAAACAGACACTTTAAATATTAGCTGTTCCACTCACTTTTTGATATAAAAAAATTTGACGTGCCTAAAGAATAAAAAGAAGCAGTTGTCAACTGCAATGATGCATTATTATTATTATGTTCAGAGAATTTTTGTACAAAGAGGTATGTTTTTTCTTCTTTTTGCACTGAAGTATTTTTCACTACATGTATCAGTTCCCCTGAAGAATGACATATTATAAAATGTAGTGGGTTTCCCATCATGTTTGTGTTGTGCCCTCTGTTTCTCTCTCCTGCATACATACACAAAGCCGCATGCACATACATGCACATGCATACTCCTGCCTGCTCTCCCAGAGGTTTAAATAACAACCAGTCTTGTTCCAAAATCCACCATTTTATCAGAACGGTAGATTTTCTTTTTCCCCACAGCACTAAATGACTCAAAAAGTGCCTGTTTCTACGTAGCTGTCATTGCACTGCCTTGCATTTCTGCCCACTTGCCTAGTTTGCAAAGGAGAGGGTGACAAGAAATCAGGAAGGATGAGTGGGTGGCAGTGGTTGGTTTCTATTTGGAGGAAACTGTTTGGAAAACTGTAGAGTTCTTTTATCTGTCAATGATATAACAGAGTCTGACATGCCTTGCAGTAGGCAGAAGCAGCTGTCAGTAGTAGTATAATTTATTAGTATATCTTTTTGAATAAGAAGGCTGACAGACTAACATGGGAGCAAAGGGGAAATCTGCCAAGTCATTGGCTTGCACCTCAGGCTCAGACTGCTGATAGCCCACTGTGGAGTGTACACAGCATTAAATATGTATTGATTAATTCAGCGGCACAGTCCACTGACTGCATTGTCACTGATAAGGAAAATGGCTGAGGCATTGCTTCCTTTTCCAGCTGAGAGAGACAGTCCCAAGCCCAACATGCTGACTCCCCAAATCCTCACCAGGAATAGCTAGAGCTGTCCACAAACAGGATGGTCTGAAAGGAGACTTTTTGCATGCACATTGTAAAGCAAAAAAAAAAGTGGACAATGAAAAAAAAAAAAAAAGTGTGATGTATAAAGATGGTGATTTAAAAACCATACAAGTAGTAATTATTACCTAATAATTGTAAGATAATAACTTTGATTGATGATATTGTAGTGTTGTTGTTTTAAGATCTAGAGTGAGTATCATCCAAAAAGAAGAGGAAATCAATTGTCCATGTTTATTAGATGAATATTAGAAAGTCATAGAGAACAGAAACCACCTGATTTTTTATTTCCTGTTACTGCTTTGAGTAGTGTCAGTAGGAAGGTGACTCAAGACCACTCCTCGGAGTACCGCTGCATAGCACCACACACAGGGTCCAATCCAAAATAAACTTGAGGTAACTACTAAAGACTGCTTCAAAGACAACTGTCCTGGTTTCCACTGGGACAGAGTTAATTTTCTTCGTAGCTGGTGCAGTGCTGTGGTTTGGATTTGCTGTGAGAACATTGTTGACAGCACACGGATGGTTTTGGTTGTTGCTGGGTGATGGTTATACTAAGTCACGGACTCTTCAGTTTCTCAGGCCCCTCCAGTGAGAGGGCTGGAGGGGCACGGGAAACTGGGAGGGGACACAGCCAGGACAGCTGACCCAAACTAGCCAAAGGGGTATTCCATACCATATGACATCATGCTGAGTATATATAAGCTGGAGGAAGAAAAAGGCAGGCAGGGACATTTGGCATGGCATTTGTCTTCCTAAGTAACCATTATACATGACGGAGCCCAGCTTTCCTGGGGATGGCTGAACACCTGCCTGCTGATGGGAAGTAGTGAATTAATTCCTTGTTTTGGTTTACTTGCATGAACAGCTTTTGTTTTCCCTATTAAACTGTCATAATCTCAACCCACAAGTTTTCTCACTTTTACTACTCCAATCCTCTCCCCCATCCCACTGTGGGGGGAGTGAGTGAGTGGCTGCGTGGTGCTTAGTTGCCGGCCAGGGTTAAAAAACTTTCTTAGGGAAGCCTGCTGCCTCGCTGCGGTCCGAGTGTGAAGACAAAGCTGCCTACCCTGATACGGCCCACAGATTATTATCTATTATCAACTTTTCAGGTAGGCAGCAATGAAGCTGCAAAAAGAAGTCTGGGGACACTCAAGAGAGACTTCAGGGCCTTGGAACAACTGGTTAAGGGATCAGGAGCACAAGTAGTGTTCTCTGCCCTTCCACTTGCAGGTAATGATGAGGGAAGAAACAGAAAGATCCAACAGATTGATAGCTGATTCTGAGCCTGATGTCACCAGCAGAATTTTGGGGGATTTTGGTCATGGGTTGGGCTACACAACAGCAGACCTGCAGGCTAGAGGCAGGATTCACCTGTCTCAAAGCTGGAAAAGGATCGTTGCACAGGAGTTAGCAGGGCTCATTGAAAGAGCTTTAAAATAGATCTGAAGGGGGAAAGGGAGAAAACCAGGCTTGCTAGAGGTAAGCCTGGGGGAAACATGCCAACATCTGAGGGATGGTGTGCTAGCAAGGTCCTTTGGTCTGACATCTCAGTGGAGGTAGGGGACAGACATCCACGCAGTAGGAAAGACACTAGAGTTATTGATGTGTTAGAAACTATGGAAGTGCCTGAGAATGGTCACTTAGGAATTAGGGCTTCTACCCCCCCGAAAAAGTGGCAGGATCAATAGCTCAACTGAAGTGCATCTACACAACTGCACGCAGAATGGACAACAAACAGGAGGAGCCAGAAGCCATGTGCAGCAGGAAAACTATGACACAGTTGCCATCACGGAAACATGGTGAGATGATTGGCACAACTGGAGCACCATGATGGATGGCTATAAACTCTTAAGAAGGGATAGGCAAGGAAGGAGAGGCAGTGGGGTAGCCCTGTATGTTAGGGAGTGTTTTGATTGTCTAGAGCTTGGCGATTGTGATTATAGTGTTGACTGTTTATGGGTGAGAATCAAGGGAATGCCAACAAGGCAGATATCATTGTGGGAGTTTGTTATAAACCATCCAACTAGGATGAAGAGGCAGATGAAATATTCTGTAAGCAGCTGGGAGAAGTTTCACACATTTGCTAGCCCTTGTTCTCATGGGGGACTCCAATTTACCACATGTCTGCTGGAAATACAGTTCAGCAGAGAGGAAACAGCCTAGGAGATTCCTGGAGTGTGTGGAAGATAACCCTCAGCTGGTGAGTGAGCCAACTAGGGAAGGCACCCTGCTGAACCTGTTATTTGGGAACAGACAAGGACCTGTGGGTGATACAATGGTTGGAGGCCCTCTTGGGCATAGCAAATACGAAATGAAAGCTTTTGATTCTTAGAGAAGTAAGGAGGGGGGTCAGTAGAACTGCTATCTTGGACTTCCAGAGGAAAGATTTTGTCATTTAGATGCCTGGTTGACAGAGTCCCTTGGGAGGCAGTCCTGAAAGGCAAAGGAGTCCAGGAAGGCTGGACATTCTTCAAGAAGGACATCCTAAAGATGTAAGAGCAGGCCATCCCCATGTACCAAAAGACCAGCTGACAGGGAAGAAAATTGGCTTGGCTGAACAGAGAGCTTTGGCTGGAACTCAGGGAAAAAAGGAGACTTTATGACCTTTAGAAGAAGGGGCAGGTAACTCAGGAGGACTACAAGGATGCCATGAGGTTATGCAGGGACAAAAACTAGAACAGACAAAGCCCAACTAGAACTTAGTCTAGCTACTGCCATAGAGGACAATAAAAAATGTTTCTATAAATACATTAGCAAAAAAAGAAGGGCTGAGGAGAGTCTTCATCCCTTATTGGATGCAGGAGGAAACACAGTGACAAAGGATAAGGAAAAGTCTGAGGTAGTTAATGCCACCTTTACCTCAGCCTTTAACAGTAAGACCAGTTATTCTTTGGGCACCCAGCCCCCTGAGCTGGAAGACAGGGATGGGGAGCAGAATGAAACCCCCATAATCCACGTGGAAATGGTCAGCAACCTGCTACACCACTTAGACACATACAAGTATGTGGGATTAGATGGGATCTCTCCAAGGGTACTTAGCAACTTGATGGAAGTGCTCTTTGAGCTTTGTTTAATCATTAGCAGTTCTGGCTAACAGGGGAGGTCCCAGTTGACTGGAAGTTATCAAATGTGATGCCCATCTAACAAGAAGGGCCAGAAGGAGGACCCAGGGAACTACAGACCTGTCAGCCTGACCTTAGTGTCAGGGATGGTTATGGAACAGATCATCTTGAATGCCATCACAGGACAATGAGGTGATCAGGCCCAGTCAGCAAGGGTTTGTGAAAGGCAGGTCCTACTTGACTCACATGATCTCCTTCTGCAACAAGATGGACTGCTTAGTGGATGAGGGAAAGGCTGTGAATGTTGTCTACCTGGACTTACTAAAGCCTTTGACACCATCTCCCACAGCATTCTCCTGGAGAAACTGGTTGCTTGTAGCTTGGACAGGTCTACTCTGTGCTGGATAAAAATCTGGTTGGATGACCGATTCCAGACAGTGGTGGTGAATGGAGTTACATCCCATTGGTGGGCCGTCACAAGTGGTGTTCCCCAGGGCTCAGTACTGGGGCCAGTTCTGTTTAGTATCTTTAACAATGATCTGGATGAGAGTATCAAGTACACCCTCAGTAAGGTTTCTTGGGAAGACAAACTCCATAATGCCAAATGTCCACCCACTTCCTTCTTCTCCCAGCTTATATATACTAAGCATGACATCATAGGGTATGGAATATCACTTTGGCTGGTTCAGGTCACCTGTCCTGGCTGTGTCCCCTCCCAGTTTCCCGTGCCCCTCCAGCCCTCTCACTGGCAGGGCCTGAGAAACTGAAGAGTCCGTGACTTAGTATAACCATCACCCAGCAACAACCAAAACCATCCGTGTGCTGTCAACAATGTTCTCACAGCAAATCCAAACCACAGCACTGCACCAGCTACGAAGAAAATTAACTCTGTCCCAGTGGAAACCAGGACAGACCTTATTGCTCTCTACAACTACCTGAAAAGAGGTTGTAGCAAGGTGGGTGTTGGTCTCTTTTCCCAAGAACTGCATGAATCATGATTTTATGCAGCTAAGATCTTGAAAATGTATTTCAGTGAAATGCATGCCAGGATTTTTCTGATCCTAACAGATGAGTAGGTTCAATATGCACTTGCTGGAGTTTCAGAAATAGGCGTCTATATTATTTCTGCACTGGACTTTGTCTTGCCCTCTACCCTCTCCCTAGGACAGAAAACCAAAGATAGTATTTAGCAAACTTTTGAATTAGATATATGAATAAACCAGATTACAATTTAATTTCAATTGGAATATTGGATTTGGTTTTGAAACAAAATAAAACAAAAATGTGAGCAATTTTAAAGCTTCTTTTTATGTTGATTATTTTGCTCATATTTTACAGCTGAACTTCATAGTTATGTAAACCCTGGAGATCACATTACATTTTCCTGAGAACATGTTATTCCGTAACTAGTAATTTTAGTTTCTTGTAACTTCCTTTAAAGTGGTTTGTACCAGTGACCATTCAATAGACTGTTTGTCACTGAACTTTTGACCTGATCTATTCTCTTGGTTCTTGTATTGCTAGAGTTACATATTTTTCAGATGAATGTTAATTGATTTGTTGTACTGGGAATGTTGCAGAAGTTCTTTCATACACTACATTTAGGAAGAAATAGATTTCTCTATCTGACACGCAACTGTCAAGTGGTACTTGGTGTGTGTGGTTCTCCTGAGATATCTAATGGCAGTGTCATCCCCCAGTGGCCAAACTATAGATCATCCTATGGAAATGCTAAATAATCTGAAATGCACACTCTTAAAGACATACAACTTTGTTCTCCATATGTACATATTCAGAAATTCTAAATCAATCTTTCTCTTTGTGGTGGAAATGAAACCTTTGTTCTGGGATCGTTATAGGCTTTGCAGAGACAGAGAAGGTGCCATTACCCATCTTTCATATGTGTAGGCATTTCTGAAGCCAAAAAGTGACACAAAGTGTATCAGTCCCATTAAGAAACATCACCATGGTTATGTTATTTATATATATATATATAAAACATGTTAGGTTATGTGATAAAAGGCTTCTCTCCACACACATGAAGAAGAATATGGTTGCGATGTTGGGCAGGCACATCCCAACGCTACAGTCAGAGATATGAACCCGTCTCCTGGACCGCCAGAGCTATCCTATGGGAGCCTCAGCCACGAGGGCTGGGGGACAGCCCACATCAGGAGCCAGCATGATAGCTTTCCAAGGCATCTCATAAGCTGTGGGAGGTCACCCCCTAGGGGTACAGGGAACAGCAATGGGAGATTGAACAAGACTTGTTGTGGGATATTTAAGGGAGAAACTGAAGGTAGAGAAAGGGAGGGATCAAGGTCACTTGGAAAGGAATAGGCATAATAAAATAAGGAATAAGAGGATAAAAGGGACTGGTCACACGCTAACAGTTGCTGGTCAGTATGTGTATCTGGCTGTGCCCTGAATCTGATCAGCATAGTCTGTCCTCTTTTTTTCTTAAACTCCATTTCTAAGTAATTTCCTGGATGAGGGATTCTATTCTGTGCTGGTATGGGTGTGCACGGGACTGAGTGCCAGCATAGGGCTGTGGGTCAGAGGGGTCATATGTCTGGAGGTCAGCAACTGCAGAGACAAGGGTGCATGTGCATTGTGTGGGTGCTTGTGTCAGCATGCAAGCACTAGGAAACATCAGACTGGTATATCCACCAAGCAGGATAAGAGACTTGGGAGCAAGGAACTGGAGATGGCCTAATTCTGGGCTGATTGGTGGAGAGACCAGGTCTGCATGTAGGCTACTGGAAGGATCAGGAAGTTCAATCCAGTGACGGGAGTCCATGGGGTGTGAGATTCAGCTCCTGGTGCAGGCATAGGTCAGAGCTAGCTATTGGAGAAACCTCTTTACATGTTTCCATGCAACTGGGAGACCAGGGGATCCCGGGGCCAGCTGCTGGGTTTCTAAGGCCAGTTACTGAAGGCATCCACATTGTATATATTTTTATATATACATATGTATATATATTCTGCTAATGGGCTTTTATGCTGAGAGAAGGAAACACCATGAAGCTGTTGGTTCTGTCTACATTTGAGCAAGTGCTGTATTTTCTCTGTGTCAATCTGTGCAGCCAACCATGTGTATATGTACATGTGCCTGTTCAGAACACACACTCAGCTTCACTCCTAGCTGGACCTGGGGACATGGAGCTGTGGCAGCCTTGCCTCTGTTGGACTACCAGATTCAGCAACTTTTAACAGTTATGGCCCATGGGACAAATGTACAATTTAAATGTTATTACCTTCCTTTCAAGAAAAAACAGAAGAATTTATTGTAAATTGGTTTTACGTGGATGCTGAGAAATCTTTGCTTAACCAGAAAATCTCTTTTGTAAATAATGACTTCAGAGACCTTGAGGCAATTTATAGCTGTCCAAAATGCACATACAGTCAGGAAGAGGGGTTTTAGATTTAAACCAAAATATTAAGCCTCCAGGGGCCCAGTTCATAAAGTTGTTTAGTAGTTAAATTTTCCTTAGAGGGGTCAATGTAGATGTCAGTTACTGGGGAAAACAGAGTTTATATGTCCTATCATTGATCAGACAAAGACTCCATAGTGTGAGTGGACATTTGTCTTGGGAAGACTCATTTTTGAAGACAACATCAGCTAAAACGAGACCTCACTGCAGCAATGTGTACTTACTGCGCATTATAATTTGTCAGAGCTTTGTATGGAACTTGAGGTCAGCAGCTGTTTGACCTCAGATTTATGACAACTTGTCTTCGTAAGAGGATGCACACATACTTGATTCATTTCCTGTCACCTTCATGATAATGAACTCTTTCTGGGTGACTATAGTCTTCCTGGTAAGGTCTCCCTACAAAGTTCAAGAACCCATATGTATACAAAGACTTCTTGTGTATCCTTCCTGTTGTTTCCCTATCCAATGTAAATAATTCAGGCTCAAACTGCTCATTGTATAAAAACAATTTAAGGGAAAGCTCCAAGCTGTCTGAGATGCACAGATACTCAAGGGATTCTTTAATTGTCATCTGATCCCTCTGAGATTCAAATAACCTACATCCCAAGTACAATGCACAATCATTCCCAAATGTATACATTATTTGATAAGCTTACACCAAGTGTGACAATTTCAGTGCGTATAAAAAAGTTATGATTGAATAGCCCTTGAGATCCACCCTACATTTTCCTTTCATGAAATTATTGCAATGAGAATACACAGCTATATTCTCTTCAGACTTGCCAAAAAAAGGGATTTTTTCAGGATGATTTCTGCAGCAGAAAGTCTCTGCGCAGCACTGCTTTATTAGTTCTCTAGCACACTTTTATCAGCTTCCTCCTGAGAGCAACTCTATTACCACTTCTCTTTGGAGAAGCACAACCTTTCCTTATAATCCTAAGGTCACATAGCTCAGTTGAGTGCTTAGCTGTCAGATGGTGCCTCTTTGAGCTGAGCCTGTACCTTGGCTATGAAATAACCTTATCCTTAGTGATTGATTGATTTGAAAGGGCTTCCCTTTCCAGTCAGTTCTGGGTACATCCCATAAATGTAAACTTCACATAGTTACCTGTGGCTAAGGGGCAATTTGTTTCAGTAGGACAGGATCAGGGATTTTCAAAGGGAAAGGAAAAGTTAAGTATCTATGAGGGTGAACATCTCTAAGTGGCACCCCTTGCATTCCTCCTTCCTGGCTGTTGACCTCCACAGCTGCCACCAGAGGTGGGATATATTTGCCACTTGATACTCCTTTCATCATTTCTTGCTGTGGATATGGTTACACTGTGCTGATGGATTTTATCACCTGTGTTCATAAGTTGTTGCTGTTTTTTTTAGGTCTAGAATTTATGCAGTCTCTTGGCTGTCTATCACTTTTAGATCAGGCACATTTCTCCCTTGTTGCTTTTGATGAGGTAACTTTTACTGTTCTGCAGCTAATACTGTCAATACACTAAACTGAAGATGTCATTCTGATAGGGGACAGAGAAGGAAAGAGAGGGAATTCCTAAATTTACGAGCCCTGGGAGATTTACCATAAAATTTGTGTTCTGATCTCATTCCTTTCAAGGAATTAGGAACAAACCCAGTCCTCCTGCTTTCTTCAGCATACCTACTTGACAGTGAGAATCTGGAATTTCAACAAATCGTTTGGTGTCCATTTTCGTTCTCCCTTTCTTTCTCAAAATAGGAATATCTCATTTAAGATAAGCTATCTTCATTACTTGAAGATATTGTAATATTGGTGAATGATTCCAGGTTAAAATTAATGTTTTTCCTACTTTTCCATGCTTTTAAATTCAGTGTAATATTTTATCTGTTTCTGTTAGATGGTGCTCAATCTTTTTCCTGGTACACCCCTCCCTCTCCATTATGCCCTGACATCCTTTCTTTATTTCTTCCTTTGAGATTCTGTGGATAAGGATGTAGCTCAGTTCCTCAATGGTGGAAGAAAGGCAACCTATTCGAAAGGTTTCAAGTATTCATTAAAAAAAAAAAGAAAAAGATTCTGACACAAATTAAAGGTGGTCAGTAGTTCCTATTGTAAATCAGATCTTCTCTTCTGCTCTCATTTTAGATGGACTGAACAGAAGAAGCTTACAGGTTCTTATAAAACAATTTGCTAACTTCTCCATTTTTGCGGCTCAGAAATCACGTGTAAACTATAGTTTAGATAACTGTGTTTAAATCCTGACTCTGAAGTAAGCCCTGGAGTTTCTTTAGTGAGTAATTCCAGGTTTTCTACCTCACACCTCTGTGAGGTGAAGGGATGCAGTTCTGTACCAATTTGTGTACAACATTTCCTCATTCCTTTTTTTGTTTCCTATATGATAATATGCAAGTATACCTCAACAGCGCCAAATCAATAATATATAAAAAAAGCTCATTTAAAAAGAGCTGTCAGCGATAATACATATGAGCATCTCTTTTATGCAGTTATATTTTTAATATTTTCAGCCACTTGACTGCTTTGATGTCTTTTACATTTTTCAGATTGTCTATAACAGTGCTAACAGAACACTTCAAGCTCCAGATGAAGAGTAAGCCTGAAGGCCTGGTGGCAGCAAGCTTGTGAACTAAAATTAGCACACTGTGAAATGCATGCTTGCCATCGTTCAGAACTATGGTGAACCAACAGTTACCCATTAAAAGTCAATGTCAATACACAAGACATTTTCAAAGGCTTTGCTGTATTTTGGATCAAACCCAGTAAAATATTTTTGGCATAATTTTGGAGTCTTTTAAAAAGTCAAAAGTTCATTTTGAAAGAAAATCTTAGCAAATTCAAAAAATCCTTGCTTGAATCTCGAGCCATTATTCTTTAATTTTCACTTATTCCCCCAATTTTTGTTTCTGTCCTTTACTATTATTCAAAATAAAATAAAATAAAATAAAGTAAAATATTTTAATTAATGGAATCGGATGTTTTTCTACTACTGCTTTGATAGCTTCTGCATAATTTTCTTATAAAAATATCTCTGCATTTTTTTCTTTCAATATGCAATATATGTAATCATTGTGCTAATGTTGGGTCTTCAGTGTATTTATATTTTGAACCTTTAATCCATTCAAGCAATAAAATTTCTACATCAGACTGAGTCTAAATGTGTTAAGAGTTCATAAAACTTACAATGCATTTTTAGATCGGCTAAGCTGATATATATATCAAAGTCCCGTTGACCTCCTATATACCAAGGTCCCTAATGTGTTCACATTTGACCAACCACTTTACATTCTTTTTAGAAAAGAAATAGCAGCTGTATGGTGTTAATTAATCAAATGAAAGATCAAGGTGCCACCAATCTCCCAGAATCTTTCTATGGTAGGCTTTCATTTATACGAGATATGCCACAATGATCCTAACCTGCAATACAAATTCTCTGTTGCAGGCAACTTCTTAATCATGACTCAAAGATCCCTTCATAACCATAAACTAACTGATTACCATGAGCCTTAGTATGTAAGATTAGGCTTCTGAGAAACAAGTTTGTTTACATATAATTTCATATATTAGTCACCTCCAGCAAATGTTTTCTCTCTGATAGTGACTAGTCTTTGATATGAAAGAGGTTGGAAAAAAATCATAAGATCTATTTGACCAGCTTTGCAGAAAATTTATTTCTCAACTGTACAGACAACTAAAAATCTTTAAACAGGAAATTTATTCACAGTAATTACATTATGCAAGTTGGTGAATATCTGATTCATAGGTACAAGCATACACAGATGAAGACCAGGGGATAATCACAACCAAGGACCCAATTCCTTTGCAACTTTAAACATTTTATTGCCCAAAGTAGACTAAAACTGACTCTTCAATAAAGAAAACTGATGTTTCCTAGGAAGATTTCAACTGAAATTAACACCAGTTCCCTAGCACTCTATTTAATATCTAATTAGCTCACAGCTAGGAAATTACATCTTATTTCAAGGTTGAGTTTGTCTGATTTCAGTTTTCAGCCCCTGGATCTTGTTATGTGTTTGCTATCAGCCGTGAATTAGTTCACTAATTTTTTTTGCCATGTGTTCTTTTGTTTAGTGATTGAGTCACCTCTTGAAGTTCTTTTTGGTAAAGTCAAACTTTTAAAGATTTGTAAGATTTATTTTCCAGTCCAAGGACCTTTTCTTCCGTAATATTTATAAATCATTCTGATATTCCATATTTCCTTTAAAGAATAGGCATAAAAATCAAACAGAGCATGGTATTCCGGTGGGTACAATAACTTTTCTACAAAATGGCCAAAGTAGGAGCATTTCCTTGTCTATAAATTTTACATCTGCTTTTCTATATCCAGGTATCTCATTAATCTTCATAACTTTAAAGTAGAAACTTATGCTGAGATTGTTATGTCTCTTAGTCATGGCCTTCCAAGACAGTCTTTCGTGCTGTCCTTATTTGATTTTCCTCAGTGTAATGGTTTGTATTTGGCTCATGAATATATCTTTAGTTAAAACGTAACCAGTCCACTGCACCTGAGAAGCATGATGGTCAGTCAGAAGGAATCACACTGATATGGTGAAAAATCATGAGTTTCTAGAACTAGAGTGAGCAAGTAGAAGATGGTTACTAATGGAAAACCAGACCTTCTTTACATACTCTCCACCATGCTAGAGTCATGGTAGACTCGAACTAGCCAAAGGGATATTCCATACCATAGAACATCATGCTGAGTTTGGAGCTGGGGGCTGCCAGTCACTGCTTAGGGACAGGCTGGGCATTGGCCGAGGGGTGGTGCGTAATTGTATTGTGCATCACTAGGTTTTTTTTATTTCCCTTTGGTTTTATTCCTCCCTCCCTCTCCTATTCATTACAATTATTATTATCGTTGTTGTTATTATTATTATTTTTACTTTATTTCAATTATTAAACTGTTCTATCTCAACCCACGAGATTTACCTTTTTCCAGTTCTCCTCCCCATCCCACGAGGGAGGGAGGGGGAATGAGTGAGCAGCTGTGTGGTATTTAGTTGCTGACTAGGTTAAACCATGGCAGGCACATTGCTGGCTCACATTCCATCAAGACCCCTCGGTCCTTTTCTGCAAAGGTGTTTTCTAGCCAGTTGGTCCCAAGTATATAGTGGGCCTGGGGCTGCTCCTCCTCAGATGTAAGACTTTCCACTTCCCATTTGTTGAACTTCATGAGATTCCTGTCAGCCCATTTCTCCAGCTTGTCAAGGTCCCTCTCGATAGCAGCACAGCTTTCTGGTGTGTCAGTCACTCCTGCCAGTTTTGTATTAATTAACTAATAGAAAACATCAAGGAGCTGGCTCGTTTTAAATATCAAACTTCTACAAGCTTTAGCTACCACACTAGTAAAGCACTCTGCAAAGGAAAAAGAGATCTACAGCCCTGTGCAAAACCTTTCTTGAAATCTTGAAATTAGTTGTCTATCTCAGGTGAAACCTTCATTAGTAAAAAAAAAAAAAAAAAAAAAAAAGGTAAAAAAAAAAAAAATTGGAGATGCAATTTTCTTCCTACCGTTTTCTCTGATCCCACACACCAGAGTTGCCAGGAAAGCTATTTATTTATGGAATTTAATGAAATATAAAAATGTTAAAGTTTTATGGGGATAAATATTATAATGCAAATACATAGGTTGGCATCTAAGGAAGTGCTCTTCGTAAACACCATAACATATAGAGTTGTACAGTGTTTTTACAGACTGCTTCAAAAGTCATGAAAACCTACCAGCCTTTTAGCTAAGGTGCTGAAAAGTAAAGAATTCCTGAGTGATAATTCTTTCTTTTGCCCTCTGCATACAACCTCAGCCAAAGCTGCTGTGGTTAGAAGTGTCTTTTCCTATCAAAAGGTAATCTAAAGGACTATGGAAAGAATATTAGGGACAAGGTCAAAGAGCAAAGGACAGATGTTAGTTGGTGAAGGTAAAAGTGATAGATGTCCATGAATTAATATCTAATGACACATACAAAGATCCTTAGTGTACATAAAATTTAGGACCTCTTTTATTGTTATTCCTTGGTGTGAAAGCCTAATGAAGCTTTGAATTTTAACTGGGAATAACTATGTACAAATATATATGGTAAGTATATAAATAGGGCTTTATTATCTGTGGTGGTTATTTTAAAGGAGTGTTCAGCTTTTTCAGATGCTATGGACAAGCAAACTAAACATTGTTATTTGGTCATATTTGTTCTGAGGGATACTAAACAACGGCTACTAGTAGGACAAAAATAATATATATCTATTTCTTTTGCAAGGTTTTTTTTAGTTGCTCCTGTTATTATATAGCAGTACTGACTGTAATTTACAGCTTGCCTATGCTTCCCTCATGACTTTTCTAAAAATTAGGAATGACTATTTTTTGGTAGACCAGGATAGTTCTAAGCTACAACTTGATTTTCAAAAACAAAAGGGAAGGATGGGAGAACTGTATCAACAAACAAATAGTTGGCAAACTTCTGTTCATTTCAGATTAAAAGCTGGTGTCTAGCTAAAAACTCTGTTGTCAATAAAACTGTTAAATCTTTCCTGGAAATTGCTGCAGTCAAAGGTAGCTCAACTGGTACATCTCTGTATAATGTGGGTGGGAGATTTCAATCATTGAACACAATTCTACAGTTGTTAACCTACTTAGATTGTAAAGAACAACAGTAAAAAATAATGCTCAAGGTGTATTAGTAACAGTGGAAAAGTCTTTCAACTAATGCCAGTCTTTGGTAAAACTGCATAAAATCAAGTGTGATTATTTAAAGGACATTCAACACACAGGGAACAATGCCTGAGATCAATAAACCTTTCCTTCCAAAATGCAAAAGACTTTAAGGCTTGTTTTATATTAACCCTTTCAGTGCTTCCAGCTTCTCACTTTGCTGTTGAATAATTTTGTAAGGTTGAACTTCAGTAATTTCACCAACAGCTGAAAACTTCATGAAATCTTAATTATAACTTCCTCTTTTCTTAAACAAATGATAGTAAGTATTCTATAATTGAGATGGTGACTATAAAGGGTTTGACTTCAAACTGTAGAATGCATTTTGATTTGCTTATTATCTACCAGAATTTAATCAATTGAGCTGATGTTTTCTGTGTTTGATCTCTGGCATACACAATTACAGGGGAAAAAAGGAAAAAAAAATCAAAATCAAAACATTTCTTCATCTTCTAAGCTCATTATTACTGAGAAGACAGACAGATAAAAGTGTTTATACCCAATATTAAATTTCTTACAACTATACCTGGAGTTCTAACACATCTATGTTTTGTATCTGGAATATGGCAGTAGGGTGGCTCCAGTGCAAAGAACATATCCTTCAGTGGCACGACTACCCAATTTCCTTCAGTTACAAATGTCTGAAAATTGTTGATTTCATGTATTCCATAAGAAAAGTGTAATCAAATTATCTGATAATTTAGTCAGTTGAGAAAATTCTGGCTTCGCTGATCTTCATCAGAATGGTTGAGAATGCTCTTAACCATTGCTAACCTTGAGCTCCAGCAGAGCTGTAGCAGTTAACAGATGTGTTTTCAGGTTGAAGAATGGTATGTTATATTGGAAGACCTGGAGAGGACTAAGTTTTTGGCTTGCTGATATGACTAGTGATGGAAAATTGACAGGCTTTTTAGTAAACTGCTCATGCCTCTGCATTATTTGGAGGGAAAATCTTTATTTGGTCTTTTCAATAATTAAGAATGAATATAACATTGCAGTTGACGTTGAAAATACCACATTTGAAAGCTTAACTTTAAAACTTGTTGATGACCTGCATAGTGAAGGAGCTATCAGCATCAGCCTGTGGGGTGGAATTTGCTTTTTCGATTTTTCTTTAAGCAAATTGACCTAAGAATTTACTAGACAAAGGAAGCACATTGAAAGAATATATCAGATACAAAGTCTATCTCAGATATTTAAGGGTGCCAGAATTACTGGTTTTAAGGCATCAGTAACTGCCCCTCCCTGGGCAGTTCCTTTACGAAGCAATCTCTAATTATATATTTCTTTTTTTATTTTATTTCTTTAATTGGCCTCTGCAATTTGCAACATGTAGGCTAGATAGCACAAGAGGGAATGTCACAGCTAAAACATATTTTTTTATTTCTTTTTTTTTTTTCATTTTTTTAAATGTGCAATACTTCCTCTGAATGACTCACTGCCCCTTTGGGAAAAGAACACCAGTACTATGACATTTTGCTATTAAAACCATAAACCATAATACCCCTGCTTCTTGGCTGCTCAATTCTTTCTCAACATTGCTGAACTTAAAATGAAGCATGTAAAAATGCGCCTGGCTGAAACCGTTTTTGAAGATGTAACTTTGTGTTGGTCTGCTCATTACACATCTGAAAAAGAAAACCTATAGATCCTAAGAGAGTTTCTCTGTAGTACCTTAAAAGGAAATGTAGTAGCTGCAAAATGTAGATATTTTGGACTGACATTTATTGTATTATGTAGTTCTAGGTGACTTCGTTGGCTAAGTATATAAATAAGTAAATAAATAAATAAATTACATGAATTGTTGAAGAACGAGTTTGAGTGAGTAAACATAATGGACAATTCCTCCTGTAGAAATAATAAGGTTCAGCCAAAGTTTATAATACTTTTTAACAGATACATAATAAAATTGAGTGTAGATGTAAAAGGAAATCTAGGTATACATAAATTATTGTACAGATATAAGTACTCATCTGTGTTTAACAAATTCATGAATGGTAAATATCACATGTATCCACATGTAAAATGCCAAATATTTGCTTGCTAACAGACACTTTACCTGGGAACAGGTGCAAAACCACAAAGGAAATATTCTTTCCAGTATCAGCATGAACATAATTGCTGACTGAATAGCTCTATGACAATCTGATCAGGTCTTTTATGTGATGTATTTGCTGTCATGACTCCATTTAATTCCTGTCAAACTGAACTAACCACAACTGAATTAATGTTTCATCTTAAAAGATAAATTATTTGTAATTATTTAATTACATATTGGTATACCTGATTTAAGTAATAAAAAATATTTCTTGCTTTAATATTAATGCAATGAGAAAATATTTTGTATTTATTAAGATGCCCAACATTTCATGTGACCAATCCAGCTTTTCTTTTTTTAAATAATATTAACATTGCTATTATTCTAGCAGCAAAATACCTTTATCAAAATAGCAGCTGATGTCATCATCTCCTGGAAAAATTAAAGATTTAAATTAAAGGCAGTCAGAATGAAAACAAACATGTAACATAACTTTGAGAAATTAATGAAGGCTGACACAATATTGATGGTTCTCTCTGCTTTCATCTTACATTTTTCTGGCTTTCTTGTCTGTGTTTTTGTTTACAAGGCCATATACACAGTATTATTCTCATAAATCTACCTCCAGTGCTTGATTTTTAGCTACTGAGTAGTCATAGATGCTATTGACTTCAGTTTTGCTATTCAACATTTCTGAAATGACATTCTTGTTAAAGCACTGGGAATTTTAGATGGCATAGATTGTGAGAGTCTGGCCTTCATAGATATGTTTTCATTACTAATGAATGTCAGAAGCAGGCAAAATGACTGATAGCTGGGAAAGCATCCGTATAGTGAAGCAAGTTAAATGAAAGAAAAACAAAGCAAAAAGCAAGAGGCAGTGTGTTCAAATGGGAAATGGCAGTGAGAAGCTAAAATGAGGGCAGGTGAGAGTGACAATCAAAGAAACAAAGAAGAGACTTGTGGTGTACCCTGCAGTTAAGTATGAACTAGACAAAGGTGAAAATCATGTGAATAATGTCCACTAAAGATATGTTGCTAAAACAGTGCTTTCCTCCACATAAGCCTGATACCTAACGCCCTAGGCTGCTACAATATAAGATCTGTTTACTTGGTTTTACATCTGTTGGAGAAGGAATGTGCAAGTCCTCAAGGTGACTGGTATGTAGCTAGAAGCCAACACTGAGAAGTGAAGTAGAAGATTTTTCTTCTTGGCTCAAAAATGTGGGCAGGGTAGAGGATGCTACTGGAGGTGTGGGGAACTGGATTCCTCACCAGAATATCCTCAGGGCAGCCTGGCATCTGGGGAGCCACTGAAGCTCAATGGCCACAAATGACATAGTGTTGCTCTGGCAAGAGTCTGGTAGTAAGGTTCAGGGACAATTAGGGAGTGAAATTAATTGGAAAATGTAAGCAAGTAAATTTAAAATGTATATAAGAAATGTGTATTTATAAGATACATACATCCTTTCACAAACTGGAATTCACAGTCTTTTGGCAATACCATGTTAATTCTATCAAGTTTCTATTTTGTCCAGAGTTTATTTGAACTTGCATTTGAGTGGATATTTGCATTTTTTCTTTTTCAGTTAGTCAAATGAGCATATTTTTAAAAATTTGCCTTTCCAAACATCCCTCTAACCTATTTTCTATTAGTACTCCTGAAAATAGGTTATCCAGATTTAGAAAATAAATAGTTTACTATTATTAAATAGTATATTACCAACTATAAATCAAATTCCAGACCTTATTAGCTGTAATTCACTTCTGTCACAAACAGAACGGCAAGTCATCCCAGTTTTGTAGAAGGACATGTTTGGGAAGATAATGAAAGTTGTTCCTAACATGAAAATACTTGAAGAAGGTTTTATTTTTGTTTTGGTTGCTTTTTTAGTTTTGTTTTAATTTTGCAGTGAATCTGTGAGCTAGAGAGCAGAAAATGAATGCGCATCACTTCTTTTTTTTGTCAACTGGAAGCTTCTTGGTATACAGTCTGAATCCCTGGTGTTACATTAGATATACAAGTACCTGTCCCTTCAGTGGTGCTTGAAAGCTGATGAGTGAGATGAGTTTGTTTATGTTAATACCCCCTTACCTATTTTGCTAGGAGAACAAGTAATCTAACACTATGCCTTTGACATAATTATTAGAATATACTTAAAATAGTTTCTGTTAATTCCATACATTGAAATTTATATTCTTAATACATAAAAAACTCCAAACCTATGCACAAGAATCAGTACTTAAATTACTTATTTTTCAGTCATTTTCCCGCTTATATTACCCTTTCTTTGTGTTTCTCGCTGTTTGTCTCTCTGCCATACAGCTATGTCAATTGTACTGCACAACAGTGCAGCTACTGAAGATTTTTCCTTTGATCCTTTTAACACAGTGGAAAAATGTACATTCCTTCCCAACAGCATAATTGTCTTTTTTATTTTTTTTTTCTTAGCTCTGTGTGAGAACCAAAGCTCCTTTAGTTCAAGCAGCTGACAAAATAAAGATGAAAAATCTATACATCTTTTTCATTTTTCTTTACAATACAAGCAATATTAGCTGAGGAGATCATATAACAAGCCCTGTAGCTGCAGAGTAAACTAGATCTCTCTTAAATGGCACATCCCAGTGGAAGCAGAATGTGCCAATTAAATGATCATCCCAATTACAAGAGGCTCATGGGGATACATTGTGCTGGTGTGGCTTGTAATCGCTTTCATTTTATGGATTGATTAAAACAAGCATCAGCATCAGCTCCCCATCTTGATTACCTAATAGAGATGATTTATTTTGTATCCATACAAGGATTCTTTTCCGTATCTGTGACAAAAATAGTGGAACTGACAGTACAGTATGTGCCAAAATAAAAAATAACATTTTTATTCCCTTGTGGCTCAGCTGAATTCTTTATGGTTTACTGTCTGAGTAACGTATTTTAATATCAGGGAAACAATTAGATATTGAGCTACATCTTGATCCCAGAGGAATTAACTGGAAGTATTTACTCTTGAACTGAGAGCAAAGCTCAACACATTTTACACAGAGAAGGTGAAATCAATGACAAAAATCATGACACTTCAGTGGAATCAGAACTTTATTTAGGAAAAAAAAAATGGAACTTATTAACTAAAACCAGAAATAAGCAAATCCATCCTGTCCACAAGTCAGACACCTGTATCTGGAGAAGCTTAGAAGAGTTGCACACACTTAGGGGAAAAAATAATTTTCTCACTGTTAAACAAGTGTTAAACAAGAGGTTGCTTACATGTATTTAATACTGTTTTACTGGAATTTACCCTTTAAATACCCAAAAGAAGTCCCCAAAAGAAAAAGAAAAGTAAAAGAAAAAAACAACAAGCAACACAGATACTTTTATATATTTTCCCAATTATGATAATTTAAAAAATAACCTTTGTTACAGAAATGTATAAGTCTGATTGAAGTAAGGTAGTTATCTTACTGAATACTTTTAGTGGTGTCAATGACTTTTTAAAATTGGCTGAATCAAGGCAAACTCTGAGGTTATTATCACCCACTTAAGGTGTTTCATTCCTGTGTGATGCACAATACCTAAAATAAGAAGTCCTTGTTTCTTAAAGAATCAGTAGGGGACTCCAAGCAGCTGAATTAGATGTCATAAATTACATGATGTGATTAACTTGCTGAGAGTCAACAGGGAGGTATACAACAGTATGTTTTATTGATTGTGATTGTACATTAGATACAGTGCTCTGGAAACTTAAAACCATATATTAGATGAAACTTCGAAATAAAACCAATATAGTACTCATCACTTTTCACTACTTTCAAAATAAACCAGGAGCTTATCAGAAGTTTCTACACTCATGACTTGACATTTCTCTTCTTTTAATGGAATAGTTAATTTTAATTTTGGCAGTGTCTTTATTTTAAATGACCTTTAATCTGGTTATTAAGATCCTTATTAAATCTTACAATTAACTCCAAGGATCTTCAAGAGTTTATGTAAGAACATATTTTAGTAGGTTAAACATGGGTCTTGGAGCCTGAACTTACTTTTATATTTTAATAAATTATGTCAATGTATATGTGAGTAGATTTACACTTATTTTTATAGTAACTTTCAGGTTACTGTATATAAAAAACTTTAGTAGAATAAGTATTAATATTAAATGTAAAAATATATGGAAACAGAAGAGACAATCAAAGACTAAGAAAACATATTTCCATTGCCATTTAAAATAAGTAAAATTCAAAAAATGCTGAGATAAGGTAGAAGTTATACTTAAGAATGTGACTGCAAAGAGGTTTTTGTGCTAGTGTGGCTGAGAATGGGCATAGTGAGCATGTAGACATGCAATGAGCATGTAAACAAAAGAAAGATTTAGAAGAAATCATGAGATGAAATCCTGCCTGCAAAAGTGCCTCTTTACTTTCACAGGACTACTATTCCACCCAAACTCTGTAAAAGCACGAGACATCACTGCAGGTTCCCATTGCCCATCCTAACACATTTACTTACAGGTAAAGTCTGTGACCATCACTTACCCTTATCCTTCCTACATACACCTATAACAGACTGGCAGAATCATTTTATCTTTCTCCTCTTTGTGGATTATCATTACAGGGTGCTGTACCTCCTTCCCTAGTGCTCCACCTTTTTCTTGTAATCTTCTTTAGGAGACCCTCCTGTCATGAGTAGGGATACAAGAATAAACGCTCTTATGTTTAGCCCTCAGAAGTTTAACATTCCTTTCCAGTCCCAAGGGTAACAACCTATTCCTTTTATCCCTTATATTTTATCTTTCTGTACAACCACTGCTTCTAGCACCACTTTTCTAACATTACTGCTTATATTTGTATAGCCTTCTTTGGAATGTAGCATGTTATCAGTTAAATAAAACTCCTGAAATTTCATTTTCTTGTCTCTCCAGGTATCAAAATCTAGTTAAGAAGTCCATTACAAAGGTTTCACCCCCACAGTAAGTTTCTTGGCTTTCATGACTCTTGAAGGGGAAATTTTCAGTGTGGTGAATGAGGAATTAAAGTGTAACTGCCACTGCTGTTAATACGAATGGTGGTGTGATTTCCTACACTCTACATTGTCAGTTCATCCTCTGATGTCTAGGACATACTTCAGGCCAAAAACTAAGTTGTAAAACATAATTGACAATAAAATTTGAATGAAATACATTTATGATTTCTTAAATTCAACTTACATTGATTGACTTCTTAAGATACACAAGAAACCTGTAAATCAATTATATAGTCAGAAGGATACCAGAAACAAAGTTCCCAATATCTATTTCTAACATATGCAATTTCTAGTAACATCTAATGGCTTCCAAATTCCTGAGTCATTATGACTGTTGCAGTTTTCTAAAAACTTTTTATATATACTTAGATCCCAGCTTATTAAATATGCAGAGATGTCATTTAATTACTTGATATTTCACAAAATCCTTTCTTTTCCAGTAGAAAAAAATCTTCAATTGTAGATATTTCTGCTTCAGGAAGGAATAGTATTGGCTTAAGTTCATTAAAGGCTACAGTTTGCAACCACAGTTTAAAAGCAAACATTTAAAAGGATTGAAAGAAGAGTTTTTGTTTCTAGGAAGAAAAAAAAAAAAAAAGAAAAAAAATAATTCTAATAACTTTCAGGGTATGACCACCAAAGTATTGTAATGTCCACCTGCAGAAAAGCTCTCATACACATGCTTAACATTAAGCATATGATTTGTCAGATTACTTAGACTCTTGTTAAAAGCAATTGTGGATCAACCTCTACTAAATCATCAGCAAATTATCAGCAACATCAGTTGACTTTGTATATGCCAGCTTCCCTAATAGTATTCAATACCAGAAGTGGAATTGCTAGATATACAAATGGTATTCTACATTTTGAAATACAAATAGCAAGTCACATCTATAAGGCACAAAACTGTAAAACATGCCTGAAATTATAAATTAATGTGCCATCATTTTACATACTTAGACAACAAAAATGAAAACATTTCTTACATTAAAATTGTTTACTGAAACCCACAGCATTTTTATGTTGGAAATTGTGTTGCTATTTCCCTATTAAAGTAACAACTATTCTAACCCATGCTCTTTGTGGAAAGAAAAAAAGGGGATAAATAAATAAATAAAATAAATTAAGAATCCTGTCTATAATTTTTTTTGTCTACTGCAACTTGTTTTTATCTTGAGTTACCCTGATTTAGTAGACAAAAAACTCATGACAATTGTTCACTTGTGAGGGAAATTCAGAACTTAACAACAACGGTTGATGGCAGGATAAATCAGAACTAGCTCTACTGAAATCCCTGCAATTGCATCTTCTATACTGTGGAAGTGGTAGGAAAGCAAGGCTCTCTCTGTAAAGTATAGCACAGAACAACCACCAAGAAAGCAATAAAGGAATAACTAATGGGTCAGACACAGAGCATGGCAAACTTCACCTATATGCCTTGTGTGAGAACTGTGCATAGGCCTGGAGGTAATCCTTTGTATGCAGATGACTTCTACTCAAAGACAATATGAAATGTAAATTATATGGCTTTAATTTTTCTAACCTTCTATTTAGTACAAAAGCAAGAAAAGAAAAAAAGTTTTCTTTTTTCGCCCCTTGTGTGCGATTTTTTTATTTTTAATGTACTTGGATACAGACTTTACACAGTCCTGTATAGCTAGAACAAGCACGTACCAAAAGCACTGTAAATATTTATAGACACTGGAGTGAACTCATCCAGAATGGGACAACCCTATAGATGGTGCAAATACTCCTGCTGAACTAGAAGAGAGAGAAGTCTATGGTAGAACACAGAATCATAGAATCATAGAACATAAAATGGTCTGCATTGGAAGGAACCTTAAAGATCATCTAGTTCCAGCCCCCCTCCCATAGACAGGGACACCTTCCACTAGATCAGGTTGCTCAAAGCTCCAACCAACCTGGTCTTGAACACTTCCAGGGATGGGGCATTCACAACTTCTCTGGGAAACCTGTTCCAATGCCTCACATAAAAGAATTTCTTCCTAGTATCTAACTTAAACCTATCCTCTTTCAGCTTAAAACCATTCCCCCTTTTCCTATCTCTACATGCCTTGTAAAAAGTCCCTCTCCAGCTTCCTTGAAGGCCCTCTTGAGGCATGGGAGGGCTGCTGTGAGGTCACTCCTTGCAGTGTCAGGTCCAAGTCTGGACTGCCCAGTACAGGAGAGACATGGATGTACTGGAGCAAGTCCAGCAAAGATGATAAGGGATTAGAGCATTCCTTATATGAGGAAAAACTGAAAGAGCTGGAACTTTTTAACTTCAAGCACAGAAGACTCATGGAGGATCTCATCAATGTATATAAATATTTGATGGAGGGAGTAAAGGAGATAGAGTCAGACTATTCTCAGCAGTTCCTGGTGAAAGGACAAGAAGCAATGGGCACAACTGAAATACAGGAAAAGTGTGCTAATATTTTTTCTGCTATTTTGAAGACAAATGTTCACAAGAATATGCATTTGCCTATATCTATTCTCCCACTAGTTTTTGTTACTACCTGAACTCCTATAGCACCTACTGAATAGTGGTAAATCTGAATTTTAAGCATAAATAGCTGTGCTAGCAATTTATATCACCATCACCTGTTCCTGCCACACTGAGAGATGAAAGTGATTTATAAGGATTTATAATACAACTACCACAGAAATTGTGACTTTTTTTTATACTTCATCCACCTGCTCAGTAAGTGGGATACAATGTTTTAAGAATCTGATTAATGGAAACCAGATTCTGTTCTAGTCAGATGGTGGTTTTGGATACCAAATCCGTGTCATTCCCAACTATACAATGTCTGGATGATGAATAACGCCAAGCTACAGGGCACATTTTATTCCCCTGTGTTATAAAACATTGTGAGAGAATAAGGAAAATACCCAGAGATTCTACATGCAGATTTTCCTTTGAGGACTACCCTTGCACAAGGAAATAGAGTGAGCTGCTTCTTCACATTGCTAACTACATCATTTCACTAGGACCGACATATTTATCCCAGGTGTTGTGCTGTTGTAAACATGACTGCCATGTGTACTCTCTGCCATCTCTCTTGAGGTGTAGTGGTACAGGATTCTATCACTTATATATAGTTATGAAGACTGTACAAGTGCTGCCTTATAACCCAGTGATGTCTGTCAGAGGCTAATAGAATAATCTTCATAAATTCAATTATCAAAATGCTTTAAAAATTATGAACCTACTCTCATACTTACCATCTATGACTATTTTTCTGGATTTTTTTTGTTATTTTTTTGTTAATTTATTTTGTGTGTGTGCATATATATAAATATTTTAAAGACAATCAAATCCATTCTATGAAAATCTTACATATTATAATATTTGCCAGGAAGAAAAATTCATTGCAAGCCAAAACCATGCATCTATTTCAAAGTACCAGGAATATTAGGTATGGTATAAGAACAATGAAACATTAAAAAGCCATCTAGTACTTTTCATTGTGTAGGTAAAACTTCCAAAAGAAGTTGAAAACATGATGTACAAGAATCTGTCAAAACTGACACGGTTTAACAACAAAAAAAAGACTCTTTCCAAAAGTAAATTAAAGTTTTAATGAGGTGGAGAAACGGAAGATAACGAAGACTCCTTTACACTATTTTCATGGTATACAGCTGTAAGGAAGGTAGACATATTGTACAACAATTTTTAAGAGGGTGCACTGAGGCATCCACATATGCTTTACAAGACAGTATGTGTGTGATGAGCATTCCCATGTATCAGCTGGCTGTACATCACTACAATAAATTATTGTGAATTTGAGGAATCATTTCTGGTTAATAAACAAGACAATATAGGCTTTGATTATTAACATGAATTTTGAATCAGGAGTATTTGCCTCTACACTTCAGTATATCTGTTCTTTTGCAATCTGAAAAAAGCCAGCATGAATTTGAATGGCCTTCCTTTCACTTGTTACAAGAATTCATCTATACTTACCCATTCAAAGGCACAAACTGTGAGTCAATTTAATCTCTCACATACTCTGATGTAAATGAAGAATATAGACCAAAGTCTATACAAATATAGTTTCACTCCACATGTTATGCCATGATCTGTCTTTGGAATTACTCACGTAAAACAGGCAGCAGATTCTACAGTGCCTTTTCATCTAAATAATGTCTGATGCATTTCTGCTGTTCTGTCATGATCAACCTTATGAATCAGCGTCACCAACTTAAAGCTTAATAAATACATCTAAAACCCCTGTTTTTCTGAGTTTTGCTCAGAGGTTGCCTAAAGCATTTAGATAGGGTTTTCATGTTACTTAGAAGTAAATAAATAATAATTATATAAGTATGAAAGTTCTAGAAACCAAGAAACTTTTTTCCTACTGAAAAGAGTATCACAAAAAAATAAAGTAAAAGGTATTGATCAGCTGCAAGGTAGATTAGTAGGAAAAAATGGCTTAAGGCTACAATGTCATGTATAGCATGACAGGTTATAGGAGAGGAAGAGTTCTATTCTCTATGTTCTTCCTCTGTAAGCAAAAGCACATTTGAAGTCTCTACATTTAGGAAAGTGTAGGTTACTTACGATGCTAATATTGACAACATTCTTCCTCCTTGTTTCCAATGAACTATCGGATCAAATCACCTGGACTGGATAAGAAGAAGAAAGTCCAACATACTGTGTTTAGGATTTCCCTCTCCTCTTCAAATTAAAAAGCTGTTAGGTGAACTGAGCCTTGGAAGTATTGATTTTACACAGGGAAAATATCTAACAAACACAAAAGAACTTTATAATATTACTACTATTAAAATTGCAAGATAATTGGAAGTCTGCTTGCCAGTATTTCCTTGGATTTGCAAAACTACTGAAAACTAAACACTGCCTTTTCCATCAGTAGTCACCTCATATTGCTCAACATCAGAAAAGATATTTTTTTTCCTGTAGGGAGATTTCCTCAGTGACTAGTGTTGTTACTGCATATGGTAATTTTATGTAATATGAATAATGTGTAAAAATACATAAAATGAAGAAAAATAAACCCAAACCCACCTCAGTCATGCAGTCTTAAAGAAAAAAAATGTATTTCACTGTTTCAAAAAAATATATGCATTACCTAAAAAGAAGGAAAAAAAATAATATTGCTTATGTGAATTATATAGCTTTTCCAAAAAAATGATGTCGCCAGTATTTTGTAAAGGGATAGTGAAAATTAATTTCATTTAATCCTCAGTCTTATGAAAAAAACCCAAATCCTAAATATTTGCCTTTAAAATTGTCAGGAAGGTAATTGAACTTTTAAAGATACACACCTTGCATTTGGGTTTTTTTTAATTAAGTCTGATACACATTTAGATAATGAAGTTTGATACAGAAGCAGATTGGAACCAGTCATTATAAAAACATATCTCGTTACAACTAATAAAATAATAAAAATAATAATAAAAAAACCCCAAAACAAACAAACAAAAAAACCAACCCAGCAACTTTTAAAATGTAATATCTTACTAGACCATATATATCAGCTTGGCAGATAATTAGGAACAATTTCTTTCTTTGTCACCAGAAGGTAAACCATCTACATTGTACTTCACAGTAATGTATATTGTACTTCACGGTATTGTGGCTACGCTTATATTCTGTGGCTTGGCATGTTGGGGTTCCTGGCTTCATGTGTTAAAATGTGTCTAGTGACTAGCACTTTATAAGGAAGTCTGCACAGCACTTGATTCAGACATCCTTTAGACTCCATGTGCTGTTCTTTCAAAACATAGTTACTATTCTGTGTAGGGGATTTCCTGATCAGTATGGGAATAGTCTACTGTTCACAAGAACCATATTTCTGTAGCAAAAAAGAGAGATGTATTGCATCAGATAAAGCTGGCAGGATTATGTCCATACTTCCATTGTGAGCATTTAATTGTCCCAAAACCATACAATATTTTCATTGTGTAGGGAACTAATTAATTAATTCCAAAAGTCTTTTTGTAAATGAAAACACATGTACTTCAGACAGCCGGAGAACCAAGGGTGACCTGAGAAGCTAAGTTACTGTACAGATGTAGCACATGTGTAAATTAAAATTAGCTGCCTTAGGTACTAGAAGTCAATACCCCATTAGTATGGGACTTTTGATTAGCAAATTTATGATGCTGATATTGACCTAAATTGCACTGTTTATTTGAAGTGAATTATATGACACACAAACTGATGACATGTATGTAAATGCTTAGATTAAGTACAGCCTTTGACTATGTATAGGTACATATGCCATGCTCTTCCTCTGAGAGGCAGAAAGTTCAAATTCCATTTTCATATATGCTGTTTTGAAAGTGTGTGTCAAAGCTGTCATTGATAAATTTTTAGAGCTCAAAACATTTTTGTATTCCTGTAATGAGCTCAGTGAAATACAGAGCTCAGCTAAGGAAGGGGAAAAATGTCTTCAGCAGCTTTCTTACTCATTCAGGGGATTAGTTTCAGAGCATTTTTTTTTAAATCACATGTAGGAAAAAATGAACCCTTCCCTTTTTTCTTCTTCGTGTGCTATGTTTATATTGCCTTTTTAGGTCTATCTAGTCATGTACAGGTGCTGAAGACTATCCTGCTCTTCCAGAGACTACTCTGAAACATGAAGGTAGCAAGCTCCAGGTTTTCCTGGTCAGTGTAAGCAGATTTACATGTCAGTTTAATGAGACTGAATGATGAGGCGCTACTTCTTGTTGGAGACCATATGGCTGTGGTTCTACTTGTAGATTAAACACCGCATGAAATACACCTGGGTGCTGAAACTCAATCATCTCTGCTGCTAAATTGCTAAGGAGGTCTGATGTTTTCAGTCTGTGCAAACTAGAACTCTCCAAAATGATTCCTGGATGTGGCTTGGGAGCTAGAATACTCTGTAGATCATTTCCAATGCATTTAGCATGCAGCCGCACTCTTCTGGAGGCTAAAATATTTTACTAACATAGATATAAGCCGCTTTTTACCAGCTGGACTCAGTGCCCAGGGACATAACTAGACACATTTAAGTTACTCTAAAGGTAGTCTGGAGACCCGCTTGAGGAAAGGAGGTTTTGGTGAGGGAGCTCTTGTACTTTAAGATTTTAAAATGTAGATGATGAGAAAACTGATCTCAAGAGATAGAGGTTAGAGAAAGGCAAATGAAAAATATAACCTCTATATGTACAGCTGAATGGTGTGGGCTGAGATGGATTGATGGAAGTTTGGTTTCTAGGACCAAGCTTCATATAAACACAGTGTGATTAACTATTGAAACTGCTTATGGTCTTTTGTACCTAGATGGTATGCGGAGCCTTCCAGGACTTGGTTTTGTTTACTCTCTCAGTATTTCTGCAGGAAGAGCCCAAGTCTGTAAGTGTGCTAAAGACCTTTGGATAATGTTGCAAATGGTGAAATTCAAATTGAGAGGAAGACTCCAAGTACAGATGTCCACATCTGTATAATCTGCACAGTCAGTAGAGGCTGTATTCTACCAATACAGTCAATGGGCAATACAGACATCACCGCTATATGTGAAGTTTTCAGCCCCTGATTTAGATACCTTCATGTTAGGTGAGTGTCTAAACTTCACCAGTATAGTCACCACATAACTAGGTCTTGAGTCAGTTGGCTACATATAGTACCATTTGAGATGTTCTGGCTTTCCTTCCAGGTTCATGTCTGCTAGTACAAAGAGCATGATCTCTCCTCAGCATCTCTGTTCCATCTTCTAGATCCATGTAGACATTGTGGATAACTTGATATACCTGATGTTGTCTTAGATGACATTAGATGCTATCTTAGATAAATTAGGGGTAGCTTCTATACTTAGGAAAAGACATAGGCAGAGAAAAGCAGAGATAGAGGAGCAGGGATAGAGGTGGATGGGGAAAAACAAGCATGCGAAAAAGAATGGGACGGGGGTGGGATAGGGTGGGGAAAAGGCCTGTCAGGTATAGCCAGGCTGATGGTTTATCCTTGTCTGACCAGTCTGATCACCGCAGTCTGTTCTATGACAATCTGTTGAATAAAGTTTTCCAATCTGTTTTTGCAAACAAGGACTAGGAAAGTTGGCTTACAAAAGTTTATCATTATAAATAGGCACTTTTCCTTTAAAAGTTCTTTATATCACATTGGAAACCTTGATTTTTTATAAAGAAGGTAGTAATTTTTTTAGCTTTTAATCCTTAAAATATATCAGGAGTGACAATCAGCTCTGTTGTTTCCTTCTCAGAAGTTCTTAGGAGTTTAAGAATATTAAATTTAAAGTTTTACTTTTTTAAATGACTAGTTGGAGTACTAAAACTTTTCCTGAAGTTTTTTATCTCCAAAATGTATTGAAGGACAGAGAAAAACAAACAAACTAACATGCAAGCAAACAAATCTGCATTTTAACTTCCTGACTGGAGCTTTTACGCATTGCAATTCAGATTTACTCTCTCACTGTTATGATATTGTTACTTCACTGGTTGCCTAACTATAAAAGACATAATTTTCTAATTTAAAAGTCAAATATAAGATAAGAATATTCCTGTATTTTTCTGTTATTCATCATAAAGAAGCAAAAAAAAAAAAACCAAACAAAGAACAAAGAACAAATCTAACCTGTTCCCTTCAGGTATCACCTTCCCAATTACTTGATCACCTTGCGTAGGTTCACTGTGAAAAGAAAGTTGCACACTTTTGATAGTTTTGTGGAACAAAACCAGACCTCTGAATCTTTTAAAAGGGTTTTCCACCAGTAAACTATTCCACTGAAGTAAGGAACATAGAAACACGCCTAGATTTTATGGCAGGGGGAAGTCAGAGGCCAGATGAATTAAGTATATCAGGTTTTTCAACGCCAGAAAATAAGTACCTGGCCAAGGCAGGCAGCCTGACTTAGGTTCTCACATTTGTTTAGTGGTTTGCTTTTTTGTTTTTTTTCTTTATATACTGAGCTTATATAGGTGCCTTGGTAAATCAATTGAGAGTAAGCAAGGCACTGAACTCTCTGGGACTGCCTTGGTAGCTTACACTTCCAGTCACTTAAGCCAGTCAACACAAAATACAAGGAACACGGGTATATTTGAGTCTAGAAGGTGCCCACTGTGCACCTTGGATTGCAGAGCATGGAGCCTTTTTCTGGTAGGAGGTGCCTCCCAAACATGAATGAAATCCCTCTGAACACAAAAGCTAGAGTGACAGTGGCACTGCCAGAGGCAGGGGGTGGCCTGAGTCCCGTCCCCTCTCTACAAGCTACTGTGTGTTTTGCAATAAATAAATGTCCTGACCCAACCTGCTGCTGGATGAAAAAGGAAACCCTTTCTGATTACAAATGCATATTCCTCTTCAAAAGCAACAAACATCTTCCTGAAAATAGCTTTTGGCTGCAAACAAAATAAATGCTACCACTTCAAGGAGTGACTACTAAAGCGAACTTGGGCAGGTTTCAGCAGTGCTTCCCATGAGCTCCTGGTAGGGTGTTAGACACCTCTGAAAGAAAACCTTAGAAGAAAGGTAGTGACAGCTACAAATACCTCCAAACCTGCTATGTATTCACAGTTCAGAAATGTGCTCTGTAGGAGCATATTTGTCTCAAATTTTTTTTTCCATTTTTTCCTCTCATGGAACTTGAGATTTTTTTTTTTCCATTTGTTGGGCAATTTCCTAATTTCACAGTTAACTAGGGTTTTATTTTTCCTCTGCATTTGTTCAATAAAGCTAGAAAAATAAGTCCTTGCTCTAGAATCAATCCAACCTTTTTCTCATTTTCTGTGTCAGTTTTCTACAGGTTAACTTAAAAGCTGAAGTATTCTCTGGCTGCATGATTTACAATGAAAGTACTGAAATCCAGTAGACCATCCTTTCTCTCAGGAGACACCTACCTGGCATTCCTTTTATTGCTAATGGTAGAATTTAAATGTCTGACTGCTTTTGTTATGTAGTTTCACTGACTGCACTTTGGAACTGTTTCCTAAAGAGAAAGTACTTGTTAAAATGTGTCCCTACTCCCTCCCCATACACACCTTCACTGAAATATGCATAGTGCTTGGAAAGACCTATAAATATCTAGTATTGCTGGGGGGAAAAAAAGCCCCAAACTTCAAAATTATTTTTCTACATCATAAATGGCTATACAACTATTAAGCAGTGGATTTTGGAAAGGTGGGTGTTTTTTTCTTTCTCTATTGTGATGAAAGGACCTAAAACCTTGCATTCGAATCCAAAAGTCTATTATTTTCAGACTACACGTTCACTATCTTTAAAGATGACTCTGTGTTTTTGAGGACTGAGAGCTTTGGGTAAAAAACCTTAGCTTGGCAGAAAAGTCAGCCTGAAACACTTTGGATTTTTTCCCAGACCTGCTGTATCTCTTTTATGCTTCATAATGACATCAGCATTTTATACCTCAATATTTATTCTAGGAAAGAAATAATTCTCAAAGCAAAATAAACAATTGTATCATTAAATTGGCACCTTTGCCGAGGAAGACAAATAAGAAGTCCCTACATATGGTAACTATAGCATGGACTGAAAGAAATATCTATTTGAAAAAGGCTTTTCCTTTGTTTGTTTGTTTGTTTGTTTGTTTGTTTGTTTGTTTGTTTGTTTGTTTGTTTGTTTGTTTGTTTGTTTGTTTTTTAGGGGGGAGCTTTTGAGAGGTTTTATCAAATTTAAAAAATGCAATTATTCACACAATGCTTACTGAGTTCTGATAAAAAGTTCCTGAATATGTTGCAAGTTGGCAAAATGAAAAGCATTGAGCTCTTATTTTGTTCAAAGGCTGTTTTTTTCTGGTAATGCATACATCAGACCTCCTGCTGGCATTCAGTAATGTAACGACCAAAAGAGAGATAAAACTAAAATGTATTTTAAAAAGAGTGTCACAGACTTCAGTGTCTTTATGTATGACTTATGCAACCTCATAGAGATGTTTACAATACAGTAGGTGGAATAGAATTTGGTTCAGTCATCTGGTAAGTTTTGCCAGGGAGAACCAGGAGCTACATGAACTGGTCTGACCAATATTTATACCAGAATCCTCCAAGGAGTGCCTGGAAGCAGAATACATGAGTCAGCAGTCCCACATGTTCCCTGACAACTTCCTTAGTGCTGCAGTGTGGTGATCTGTTGTTTGATGTCCTGTCTAAAATAAGACAAAACCAAGTTCCTGATGATCTCTACTTCTGTTACTGTGCTGCGTATTGCAGCTGCTTGTTTGTCTTGGCTATACTTCTAAATGGTTGAAATAATCCTGGTGTGGGATATCTGTTTCTCCTCAGTTCTTATCTCCAGCTCCTTATCAACGTTGTATTTACCTTAAAAAACAACAGCAACAAACCAAACCAAACCAAACCAACAAACCCCAAACAAACAGAAATATACCTAAATTATTTTTAATACATGAAAATCCTTACCTGTCTTGAAAACACATGCAAGCCACAGCTGTACTCATCTATCAATTGCACAATCATTCATTACTTCATGTACAAGCGAGGGAGAGATTTCTAAATATTTTGCAGGGACAGTGGTAGGAATAATCTGTTTGCACTAGTTAAAATAACTGCTACACTCACATTACTTCATTGTTTTCTCTCAAAAAACCCACACACATTCTTTTTTTTGCTGCTGGCAAGACATGTATAACAAATTTTAAGGATAAAACCAGTGTAAAATGATGAGATGTACAATTTGATACTCACTCCAAGAATATACAGGCATTCTAGAGTCCATAGTCATGGCTGTGAGTATGTTCATCTGTGTGACTTTTTAAAATATTTTAGGAAAAGTGAAGTACAATGTCTGCAGCATGTTGTAAGAAAAACCCAAATATTTGCTTGATTTTATTTAGTATGGAATTGAATTTTAACTATAACAAAGTATGTTATAATGCATACCACATGCATGCAACACTAGCTGTCTGCAAGAGACTGAACTTTTTTTTTTTTTAACTGAACTTATCTAAAGCGAAAACCTATGATCATTTAATTTGGCACAATTACTAATCATTCAATAATGAGATCAAACAAAACATAAAAAATATTGTTTAAGAAGTAGACAGAATAAAATAATTTTTAAAGCTATTTTTTTTCTTTGTTTTCCATATATCTCAGCAGCAGCTCCACAAATTCAGTCATTGAGAATTTCTTTCTCTTACACCTTATTTGGGAAGCTGCAAATTGGAAGCAGTTTAATAACTGCCTTTTTATTCAACAGAGATCTGCCCCAGAAAGTGTTAAAACAGGAACTATGGATGGATCATGTAGAGACAAATAGGAAAGGTTGCCCAGTTTCAGTTTTAAAATAATAACTGTATAGATAGATTAGGGTAGACATGCTTCTATACAGAACAAAACTATGAATATATAGGGGGGGAAAAGGTGCTATCATAATATCACTTTTATGATTTATAAGCACATTCACAGTTCCAGTTCTTATTCCTAAATATAAATTATTTCCTCTTCTGCTTCTCTCTAAAGATACATTAATATAGAAAGTTAAATTGTTGCTGAACTGGAAGTAAATTTAGATTGCAAAAGGAGATATGAGAAAAAAATCACATGTCTTCAAATAAAGGACTGCTTTAATGTTGACATCTGTTCACAGTTTTTTCACAAGCTTACAGACCCTTACAAAGCCTTCATCCCTGATAATCTGTGTAGTCTCATAGACTAAGTGAAATCATGCCACAGAATTTTGCCATTAACTTTAATAAGATCAGTCTACTCTGATCTTATTAAATCTGAGACAGCCTCAGGAAGTATTTGTTTTTTCTTTGACTGTAAAGGCAATTTCAGGATGCTTCAATTGAGTGACTGACATTAAAAGGGAAGTGTCCAATTGCCATGGCTTAACATGAGCACACAGCTATACCTGTTTGGGAGTTATGTTACCGCTATGAATATTGGAAATTGTATAGCAATGTAAAGCTCATTTTAATGTCTAGTATTTCTTTTTATATGATTTTGATCATCTCTAAGCAAACCTGTTTTTCGATGTGTCTTCTGATTGCTCTTTGTCTTGAAACTCAGTTTTCCTTCTGCCTGTGTCTGGATTATGATATTGTAAACTGCTGAAAGAACTCCTGTTTTTAAATTCAGTTACTTGCCTGGTGCCCTTCAACAGGGTTTTAGAATAAGGTATAGAAAATACATTTGCACTTCTAAAAGGGGAATGATACATTTATAATCTTTAAACTAGTCAGTACTGCAGATCCAGGAAGGACTCCTCCGTAAAACCTAAAGGATAGTATTCACAAAAGACAAGAACTATCTAAACTGGAATGAAAGCAGCCAGCACTGGGCAACCAAATTAAATTCTGCCTGACCAAGCAGATTGTTTTCTATGATAAGCTAACTGGCTTCTATGGAGGGCAGTAGATATTGTAATCCTTAATTTTTTTCAAGGCCTTGGACACAGTCTTCTATCGTGTCCTTACAGCAATGTTGGTAAGGCATGGACTGCATAAGTGGATGGTAAAATTGGTGGGAAAGTGGTGGGATTGCTTTGTTCAAACCATGGTGATCAATGCTACAAAGTCCACTAGCACCAGCTAGTTATTAATGGTGTCCTTCAGGGATTGATACTGGTGCCAGTATTGGGGACAATATTATTAAGTGGCTTTATTGATGACGAGAATTGTGAAATAGAGTGCATTCTCAGCACATCTGTGGCTGAGGAAAAACTGGAAAGAGGGTGGTGGAGGGACTGGAATTGAAGGGCAGGTCTGCTATCTAGAGGGACCTGAACAAGCTGGACAAATGGGTTGAAAGGAACATCAATAAAATAAAATTAAAAAAATAATAATAATAATAAAAAGACAAATGCAAAGTCTTGCACCTGGAAAGGAATAACCTCATACAGTGTTACAGGCTGGGGATAACTAGCTGCAAAGCAGCTTGGCAGAAAAGGAGCTGGGCTTCCTGGCGGACATGAATTTGGACATGAGCCAGCAGTGTGTCCTTGCAGCAAAGAAGGCTAGCAACATCCTGGGCTGCTTTAGCAAGAAGCCACTTGGTCCAGAAAAATGATCCTTCCCCTCCATTTCACACTTGTGAGACAACACCTGGAGTGCTGTGTCCGGGTTTGGGCTCCCCAGCACAAGAAAGATGCTGAAGTACAGGAAGGTATCTAGGCAAAGCTGTACTTTCAAAAGTGTTAAAATGGTAACTTTCCTTGAAAATGAAAACCAAAAAACAAAAGAAAACAAAAAAAAAACCCTAGAGAGTCAGTAGACCATGGTACTTTTGGATTTTAGCAAAGCTTTTGATACTTTCTCTCACAGTATCCTTCTGGATAAACTGTCCAACACACAGCTAGACAAACCCATGATAAGTTGGATGAGCAATTGGTTGATGGGTGGGGCTCAGAAGGTCGTAGTAAATGGGGTTACATCAGGCTGGCAGCCATTCACTAGTGAGGTTCCCCAGGGCTTTATTTTAGGGCCAGTGCTCTTCTATGTTTTTGTAAATGATCTGGACATAGGAATTGAATGTGCAGTAGGTTCGTGGAGTATATTATATTAGCAGGAGCTGTGGACTCCCTCTTCTCCCTCAGAGAGAGGGTTTACAGAGCAATCTGGATGGGCTACAGAGCTGAGCAATCACCAACCATATGAAATTTAACAAGACCAGGTATACTGGATTCTCCATCTGTGATAGGGTAATCCCAGTTAGATGTACCAATTTGGGGATGACAAAATGAAGAACAGACCTGCAGAAAAGTATCTGGCAAAATAAACAGAAGTTTATGGAATGTGGAAAAATGGACAGACCACTTGGGAGAAATATAGGAACATTGTCAGAGTATGCAAGGATGCAGCGAGGAAGGCTAAGGTCCATTTGGAATTAAATCTGGCAGTGATTTAAAGGACAACAAGAAGGGCTTCTTCAAGTACACCAGAAGTAAAAGGAAGACTAGGGAAAGTGTGGGCCTGCTGCTGCATGAGGTGGGTGCCCTGGTGATGAAGGATACAGAAAAGACAGAGTTACTGACTGCCTTCTTTGCTTCAGTCTTTGCAGCTAAGGGCAGCCCTCAGGAATCCCAGACCCTGGAGGCAAGAGAGAAAGTCTGGAGAAAGGAAGACTTTCCCTTGGTCGAGGAGGACTGGGTTAGAGATCACTTAGGCAAACCTGAACACCCACAAATCCATGGGCCACGGTGGGATGCACCCTTGACTGCTGAGGGAACTGGCAGATGTTACTGATAAACCAATCTCCACCAACTTAGAAAGGTCATGGAGGAGAGGTGGCTGGGGACTGGAGGAAACCGAATGTCATTCCAGTCTTCAAAAAGGGCAAAAAGGAGGACACAGAAAACTGAAGGCTGGTCAGCCTCACCTCCACCCCAGGAAAAGGGATGGAACAGCTCACCCTGGAGGTCACCTCAAAGCATATGGAGGAAAAGAAGGTCATCAGGAGTAGTCAACATGGATTCACCAGGGGGAAATCATGCTTGACCAACCTGATAGCCTTCAATGATGGAAGGACTGGCTGGGTAGATGAGGAGAGATGTTGCCTACCTTGACCTCAGCAAGGCTTTTGGCACTGTCTCCTATAAAACCCTCATAGGTAAGCTCAGGAAACGTGAATTAGATGAGTGGGCAGTGAGGTGGATTAAGAATTGGCTGCATGGCAGAGCTCAGAGGGTTATAATCGGCATCATAGAGTCTAGCTGGAGGCCTGCGCTGGTGGTGCTCCCCAGGGGTCAGTACTAGGTCAGTCTTGTTCAACTTATTCATCAGTGACCTGGAGAAGGGACAGAGTGTGCCCTCAGCACATTTACTGGTGATACAGAACTGGGAGGGGTGGCTGATACCCCAGAAGGCTGTGCTGCCACTCAGTGAGACCCGGACAGGCTGGGGAGTTGGGTGGAGATGAACCTAATGAAGATCAACAAAGGCAAGTGTAAGGTCCTGCACCTGGGGAGGAATAACCCCTTGCACCAGTACAGGCTGGGGGCTGACCTGCTGGAAAACAGCTCTACTGAGAAGGACCTGTGAGTTCTGGTGGAACAGCAAGGTGACCATGATCCAGCAGTGTGCCCTTGTGGCCAAGAAAGGCAATGGGACCCTGGGGTGCATTAGGAGCAGTGTGGCCAGCAGGTCAAGGAAGTTTTTGAGGGAGGTTATTCTCCCTCTCTACTCCGCCCTGGTGAGGCTTCACCTGGAGTACTGCATCCAGTTCTGGGCTCCCCAGTTCAAGAGAAACAAGGAACTACTCCATCAGAGGGCTATGAAGATGATGTGTGGACTGGAGCATCTCCCTTATGAGGAAAGGCTGAGGGAGCTGGGCCTGTTTATCCTGGAGAAGAGAAGACCGAGAGGGGATCTTATCAATGTCTACAAATATCTTAAGGGTGAAGTGTGAAGAGGATGGGAGCAGGCTCTTTTCAGCTGTGCCCAGTGACAGGACAATGGTCAATGGGCACAAACTGAATCACAGAAAGTTCCACCTGAATACGGAGAACCTCTTTACTTTGAGGGTGACAGAGTTCTGGCACAGGCTGCCCAGAGAGGCTGTGAAGTCTCCTTCTGTGGCAACATCCAAAACCTGTCTAAATGTGATCCTGTGCAACCTGCTCTAGGTGAACCTGCTTTAGCATGGAAGTTGGACTAGATGATCTCCAGAAGTCCTTTCCAATCCCAAACATTCTGTGATTCTGTGATTCTGTGATTCTGTGGTTCTGTGGTTTGGGTGGATAGCAAGTTGAAGAGTCAAGAGCGTGCCCTGACAGCCAAAGTGGCCAACCATGTCCTGGGGTGCATCAAGCAGAGTATAGCTAGCTGGTCAAGGACGGTGATTTTTTCACTCTACTTTGGACTGGTGCGGCCTCACCTCAAGTAATGTGTGCAGTTTTGCACATGTCAATAACAGAAGGACATCAATCTATTAGAGTGTATCCAGAGAAGGGTGAATAAGATGGTGAAAGGCCTTGAGGGCAAGACTTAAAGAGTAGTGGCTGAAGTCATGTGCTTTGTTCAGCTTTGAGAAGAGAAGGCTGGGGGGTGACCTCATTGCACTCTACAACTTCCTCAAGGGGGACAGTGGAGCAGGAGGTTCTGATCTCCTCTCTCTGGTGACCAATGGTAGAACATGAGGAAATGGAATGAAGTTGCATCAGGCGTAATTCAGGTTGGTCATTAGGAAAAGGTTCTTCACTGAGAGTGTGGTCGGTCACTGGAACAGGCTACTCAGGGAAGTAGCCACGGCACCAAGGCTGTCAGAGTTCAAGGAGCATGTGGACAGTGCTCTTAGTCATATGGTTTAATTTTAGGATCATCCTTATGGGTCCCTTCCAATTTGAGATACTCTATGATTCTATGATTTCTCGATCTCTTTTAAGTTTTATGTTCAAATGATTTGGTACTTATCATATATTAGCAATTTATTTCAATTGGCCCTAAGATCACTTTCTTAATTTCAAACACTTGTTCTCTGATTCATGCTGAATCTCACAGTTGCGTGGACTTTCTGGAAAAGACACTCAAAAATTTTTCTTCAAACCTTACAAACCTCTGTTTGAATTTTTCAATTGTGACAATATTTAGAGAAACAAAGCACATTTACCCCGTTTCTTCTTTGATACCATTCACATTCACCAATATTCTCTTTATTTTTCTGTATTGTCCCATACAGCTGCTTCTCTTTGTACGCATCAATATGCATAATACACATTTTTTTGAATGAAAAAAATATTTCCTCTGGGTCATAAAGATGGGTACTTATTGGGGCAAGAGTTTCTTGGAACTACATTAATAAATCAAACATTTGTTTCTTTGTAGGTGTTTCCTTTTTTGTGTGCAGACTTGTATTGGTTTTGGTTAAAAGATTTTTATTAGTATGTTCATGCAAGCAACACTGCAAAGTTATTTAGACTACAAAGTTATGATAACTCAGAAATACTCAATAAACTTGTAACTCGGAAACTCAGAGACATATACCTTAGTAGACAGTGCTGAAATTAATACATAAACCAGAAGTAAAAAGGAGTATAGAAAAAGGAAATAAGGGAGAAGAAAATATAGAACGTGCTTACTTATTTCCACTTGATGATTTTGAATGCAAATACTTTACAGTGCAACTCTAAAAAGCTCCCACTTTTTCTTGTATTTTCCCACATTTTAAAATGATATATAGCATTCTAACACCTCACCCTCAATTTACTAGAACTCTTTAACAGAACTTTACACAACCACTTATTATTGCATGTATTTTTTTATAGCTGAAGATAAAGACTCCAACTTCAGAAAAAAACAAAAAAAAGGAATACAAAGAAAAAAATCCACCCCAAAATTTTGTCATTATATATACACATCTATGTTTTGTTTTGGAGCTTTTTCAAAGTGTCTTTCCCAGTTACCTTATTTACAGAGTCTTGTCTTGATTCACAGAGAAGTTCTGATGCACAAAAGCTGGATTCTTTTGAGTTAAATGTACCATCAGTCCTTGATGGAACAGTCTGAGAAAACAAGTCATCTGTAGCAAAATGAAGTCTTTCATTGTGTACTGAACATGAATGTGAACTGTAGAGAAATGACTGTGTTTAGAGCTGTCAAATTATACCTCCAGGCAGCACCTGCTGGCTCTGATGCAGGGGAAGAAGAAGATATCGAAGAAGGTTGTCCCAGATCTGAGGGCAGACCCCTGGCCTGTCCACTCAGGGACTGTTTCATGTTCTTGCTTCACAGATATCCTCTGTCGGGATCAAGCTGGTTGGAAGAAAACAACACTGCAGAATAATCCCAAATCTTTAATGACTACAGGGTCTCTTCCACTCTGATGCAATCTTACTGATCTGAATTTGTATCCTACATACAGAACCCCTCCCTACCATCTGCAAACCTGTCACAGAAGTAGGAAATCCCATAAAGTTGTTGTTTAATTTTATCCTGATACAGAAGGCGGTTTAATATGACCAGAATCAGTTCACTTGGGATATTGTGCAAGAGTCCATCATTCCTCTAAGAGTGTCATCTTCCTATGGATGTTAACCAGCTCAGAATTAGGAGTGGGTTCAGGCAGAAAGCCCTGAAATAGCATTAGGAAACAGATAGGAAAAGTGTTTCATCTTCCTGGACATAGTTGAAAGTGGTAAGACAGTAATGATCTATGGTCATGTGGACATACTTTCCTATGGGGTTTACAGACAGCCCTGCAGGTGAGGAAGCAGACATTTGTGGGACAGCCTGCCTTCTGATGCTTTTGAATTATATGCATGATAAGGACATTTAGTCCTTTTTGTTTCTGACTGCTTCTGTTCTCTTGCATGAATGAGGAAAAACACCAAACTAAAGAGTAAGGGTAACTCAGTATTATGTACTGTCATGCTTAGACGGGAACAAACATATAATGCAATAGAAAACAGCTGGGGGAAAGCATCGCTTGATAGTTATCTGATGGAAGTATAGTCTTGATTGTTTGGTAATTTCTAATGCTCTTCTAATTAATTAGCATAAACAAAAAATATTAACATAAATAAAAAAGATCTCTTTTGCATGTACAGTCATATTAGATACATATATATCTTCATACACCAAGATATGTAGTGTTTATGGGTAAGGCAAGCATTTAATCAACTATTCATAGGTGGTTTTCTGTGTCTCTCCATCTAAGAAAAGATGTCCTTAGGGTATGTCTTTACAGTACTCCAGAAGCAGATAAACTGATCATGAAATTGTTTTGGCTAATCATTTTGTAAAATATAAATGTTCAGCTGCAACCACTTTAGTAGCAATGATTCTTGATTAAAAACTTCTGTCAATCATAAAATTAAAATCCATAAGGAAGTCTCACTATATTCTTTGATTTTTTTCTCAGCCAAAATCAGATTAGAATTTCTTTCTTAATATATTTTGTATTGCTAGAATTTCTCTTTCACATAGTAGGGAAAATCTATGAAGGCTGAATCAAGAAGGCTATATAGGCTGCTGTTCTAGAAGATTCTGCACTATAATAGTACATTCTAAAATGTAAGACACCTACTTGTTTTCATTAGGGGTCAGCTCAACAGTTTGGATTTTAAAAACTATCACTTAGTTAAAGAAATTAAAATGTTTTAACATCCAGAGTAACATGTAATTTTGTGGTGGGAAATTAAACCTCTGTCTCTCAGGTATGAGTTCAAATCATAATTCTTCTATGTGGACTGGGATTTGGACTACGATAACATCTTATACTGATACCATTAACTTTCAGCTAATAGTGATGAGGTAAAGAAAAGGGCGATTCTCCGGAGAGGGAATTTGCTTCACGAATCTTAGGGGCAGTTTGGATTTGCACGGTGGACAAGTTCAAGGCAGAATTTCAGCTGGGGCTTGGACTGCTAGGTAACAAATGGATCTGTTGGGAGGTGGGATGACATCTCCAGGTTTCTTTTGTTGGGTTTGTTCATTTGTTTACTTTGTCTGATGACACAAGAAGTTCTGCTGCTAGGAAGATGTTGAAAAAGCCAGAATACTTGACACAACTTGTGCTGTCAGCTGAGAGTTGTTGACATTGAGAAGTTCCTAGAAGTCAAATGACCTTGAACCTGAAGTGCAAATCAGAAAAAAAATGTCAGTTATATAAATTACTCTACAGCATTTAGATACATGATCTACTCTGCCAAACAAGAGGTACCAGCTAATATGGAGGGGAAAAGAATCCAATAACTGAAGGCTACGGGGAGGACATGGAACAAACTTGTTTAAACTACACAGTGGTCAGTTTAATTCATTAATAGGCCATGTGAGAGCAGTCTTTTACAGGTGGCTGAGAGATGAACACACCACAGAATAATTTCATCAGGTATTTGCTTTACCTTTTGCCATGCCAGCATCCTAGCAGAATTATTTCTTATATGTCAAGATGGATATTCAGTAAACTGGTATTTTAAAACTAAGCAGATGAAAAATAAGTGTAAAAGTTGTGAGCTCACTGTCTACAGTTACCTGTGCTATGGAAGAGCAAGGCACAATTTTATCCCTAAACTCGCAGGGAAGACTCTGTGGCTTTTCCCTTACAGGCAATGTGGCTCATCTGGTTCATTTTTATTTCACAGGGAGAACAGGCTGAAACCTGACTACTCCCACAGGCTAAGGATTGTGATGCTTAGCTCAGGAATTTCTAACAATAAAGCACTCAGCTCCACCAGTAAAATTAATTGCTAGCTTTGTGTTGCTCTTCTGTGAGAGCATCAGCACCTAGGTGGGCTTTCCTAACAGTTATAGTAAGAAAGTGGAGGGATGATAGGATTGCCTAAGGCAGACAGGCTACAGAAAACACCAGAAGGAGAAGAAAGTTTGAAGTGCCGCCTCTCTGGAGACCTTCACAACATCAAGTTGTTTTATCAACAATTTACAGTGTTCATTGAAACTCAAAATCTGAAATGGCTTCTCTCATACACATAGATTGCCTGTCTTCCAACTATCAACTACAATACTCACCCCGAGAGTGGAGTATTTAGCTTAAAAACTATACCCACAAACTCTGGAAGAAAATGGGAGAAAAAGTTCTTTTACCACACTTATTCCTTGCTCCGTTTCTCAGCACAGTTCATAGACAGTTGCACTACCATAATCAGTGTACAGGAGATGGGAATGTATCAGTATATCTTCTGTGTTCTTAAACTTCATGTGGTAGTAAAAGAAATACAATAATGAATTAATAAATACTTACCATGATCTTAATTTTATTCTAATGTTTATTTTGGCTTTAGCATGTTTGGCAGACCACAGTCATTCAATATTCTCTGCAGAACTGCAATCCTAAGTAAAAGGGATCTACTAGTGATAAGTGCATAAGTTTTAATTTGCATGCTGATTTTCCTTTTTTTCTTTTCTCTTTTTTCCTTTTTTTAATCTTTCCAAGATGATTTGAGGCTTTCTCAATCAATTACTTCCTTTGTATATTACTCCACACTAAAGAGTCTCACATTCTATCAAATCACTGCAATTGGAAGTAAACTAGAATGAACCCAGAAAGATAATGATGGCAGAGAGAGATTCAGCTACAGCTGTATGTGCATTTATTGCAGAGGATAACAGCAATGGAAGAACTTCTGCATCTTACTTAAAACTTTGGTCAGTTTCTTTTCCCTAACATCAGTAAAAGGACAGTTCAGATTGTGTTTGCACAGATTGGAAGAATCAGCCTTTTTTTCTAAGGAACAAGTTTATTAAAATTTCAGTAATTCTCCACCTCCTCCAATGCCTTGAAACAAAAAAAAAAACCACTTAACAATTAACTTAGCAAGTTTATTACTGTTAAGCGGGTATTCTTTATTAACAGCGCTGGATGCATGGGGGATAGCTCCACCTAATGTGCATAGCTTCCTTCTCTCAGGTAGCTCTTTTTATGCAGAACATGTACACATATTCAATGAACTTCCTGGAAATGACATACATATTCAGAGGATTACACGGTACTAATTATAATATTTGCCCTCCCCATCATGCTTGCCCAGCTGCCCAAAGCAGGTGTCTTTGGTCGTCTCAAGGATCTGCAATGCCACCAACTCCTTTTTGCAGTCGGCTAGAGCTCTTCTTTGTAGTTCCTATACATGGTCTTAAACGAGGTCATCTCAGTCTCTTACCCTTTCTTGGCCTGTAATCACTGGACTTGGGCCAGTTTTCCTTCATCCTCCAGGACTACCTCTTCGTTAGAACCTGAATTTATTGCTTACAAGTATACAAAGATTAGTTGCAAACAATTAAGGTATATAAAAAGTTGATAGTTAAGAGATCATATTATTTACGAGACTTAGCAGCCCCTTTCAGCCTCTTGCAGGAAAAAAACCCTGCTATTTTACATGACCAGTTCTGTACTAAGGTTTTCTGTTTTAATGTTCTGTCATAGAATATACAGTCTTTAGACACTGTGATTAAATTCATACATATGTACTCTTGACAGTTTGTTCCTCTAGAAAAGACAGACGAGGTTAAGCAGTTTCTAATGATCCTGGTCTTACCACCCTGAAAAGGGCAATTTCCCTATTCCAGTATAACAGAGACTAATCTTGTTAATAATATTCTTGCAAAAGGGTTTCCATATGATTATGGTGGACATAGGAGATGTCTTTTGAGTAAATTTTCCATTTTCTTTCCAGACTGTTCTAGATGTCTTGGTAAGAAAGATTCTTATGTGGGATGTATGCATATCTATGTATGCATATATCTGTGCACCCAGGGACTTGGATTTCTTTGAAAATTGCAGGTACTCATCTGCTAGAGAGCAATTTAATTTAGGTATTTATATTGCCAGTGGCTGATAGCTGTTTAAGATACATACATGAGTTAATGTCTTATTTATATGTCCAGCCTCAGCAGTAGAGCATGTGGCATTGCTGAATTAGCAAATCAATGCTGTCACATTGTACTGCTATTAATTTGGCCTAGACCTTTCAACCAGGCCTGTTTGCACAGATTTTAACACTTATATGAAGCCCCACTGACTTCTGAATGGAAAGTATAACCTATATTTTGCTGTTGTCTTGACTGTCTACTTTCTTTGTGCCCTAGAGAGTTGACTAAATTAATGCACACACACACACACACACATATATATATAATATAATCCACTGGGAATGAAAACTTGCTGTGTTTCAAAGATGCATAAACATACATTTCCCCATTTATTACCAACTCATTACAGTAAGGATTAATTAATACTTGCATGCAAAAAAAGTTTTTTATTAAGTAGAAGACTGCATTGGTAATTATGTCAAACAGTTTCTTCATAGTATTTTGGCATTTGGTTTGTATATAAAATGGCATAAAACAGTACTTTCTGTTGTATCTTTGCATCCACACTTACATGTAGTGCAGTACAAAATTAAATGGCCTCATGGCATTTCAGTTGCAAACATTAACTTTTCAATGCTAGCTTTATCTTTAGGGACTGCAGCCTTTGGTTTGTGTTTCATTTTTCAGGCTATATAGTTCAGGAGATTCACAGATTCACTTTCACATGTACAGACACTTAATTTTAATGACCAGCTGAGTTATAGCAAGGTGTTCTGTAGAGAGGCGTGGAGGGAATAAAAATTTCTTTAATAGTTGTATGTTTGCACTAATGTTTTTTTTTTTAGTAAAACGTCAGAAAAATATATGAAAAAACATTTATAGTATTTTGATTACAGGTTAAAAAAAATCAAATACAAATTTGTGGATAAGACATTTAGATCATCAGACATGGAGATAATGATAACAAGATACTCCTGCATATTTAATAGACCTATTTCAAAATGCACTTGCAATAATGCAATTTATTCATGCTCTATATGCTGTGTTCATACAATACATGTAGTGTAAGAATCGATCTCGTTAAATTAAAATTTAAGTCCTAGCAACCTAAATATGTAAAGGAGCACTGAAATGAAATTATTTTAAATGTTTCATCAGGAAAATACTCTGACTGTAGCCCTTTGTGATTTTAGGACATACTACACTTTAACGAAAATTATTATTATGACACATGAGAAAATAAAATGGTTAAACGCAGAGCTTATTGTGTCATTGCATTATTAAACACATGGTTGCATGAGCAGGTTCTCCCAAGTTAAACAACCATGCTAAACCTCTTAATTTTCCATATGTAATCTATACCAACACAGAAAAATTATAATCATTTCCTTAGGATCATAAATTAACTAGTATGGTGCATTATGAAATACTGAGTGAGCAATACTTGCAGAAGTAAAAGAGCAGTGGATATTGTTTAACTATGAATTTTGCTGTAAGTACTTTAAAAATATTGAGGAATAGATGACTGCAAAAGATTAATAAAAAGCCCCAAATGTTTATTTCATAAAAAGCTTTCTCCTAAGTTGTATGAGCAAGAATCTGCAAGAAGCAGCTACAACAGTTTTGAGTGGAGGTGAGGACTACTACCGCAAACATTGGAAACCATATTGCAGAAAGGTGCAAGAAGAGTTTACTTGTCAGTAGACCACTGCTGTCTATTTAGTCTTTATATAACGGTAAAACCACCATGTTCTTTTGACTCAGCCTGGGCCCACATCTTCTCTGTGATGTACCAGAGAAGCAGATATGACAAATTCTATAAATACCTGGGGGCTGGATTGAGGACCCTGGGGGGCTGCAGTTTGAGGACCCCTGCTCTAGCATAACAATTGCACCACTCAGCTTGGTGTCATTCACAAATTTACTGAGGGTGCACTCAATTCCACTGCTTATGCCGTAATAAAGATGTCGAACAGTACCTGTCAAACTACAAACTGCTGAGGGACACCACTTGTTACTGAACTCCGTTGGATGTTAAGTCATTGACTGCAACTCTGGACATCTGGACACAGTCATCCAGCCAATTCCTTATCCACTCCATCAATCCATCAATCAAAACCTTATCCCTCCAATTTAGCAACATAGATGTTGGCAGGGTCATGTCAAAGACCTTAAGGCAGATGACATCTGTTGCTCTTCCTTTATCAACAAGCTCAGTCACCCTATCACAGAAGGATGATCAGATTAATCAGGGCTGTTTCTAATCACTTCTCTGTCATGCATATGCCTTGACATACCAGGAGCATATGTTCCATGTTGTCACCAGATACACAGGTGAGGTTGACTGGTCAGTAGTTTCCAGAGTCCTCTTTTTTTACCCATTTTAAAAATGGGTGTAATGTTTTCCTTTTTCCAGTCACTAGGGACTTTGCCTGACTGCTATGACTTCTTGAATATAATGGAGTGCAGCCTGGCAACCAATATCAACCAATTCTCTCAAGATCTGGGATGCATTTTATCAGGTCCTGTGGACTTGTGTATGTACATGTTCCTCAGAAATAAAAAAAATAAAAAAAAAAAAAAAGAATGAAATACAAATTGAGGCTAATGTATAATTAATATGGATTAAATATTGATAAATTTTTTTTAAATAAATAAGCAATTTCAAAATTAATTTTAATGTCTATAGTATGTAAATACACTGATTTAAAAATAAGATCAGCATTCTTACAATTATCTAATTTCAAGCATAAAATATGTATTATATCATGAAATAGCCCTATTTTTGAAACTTTTTGAACACCTGGAGTTTCCAGTGGTTGACAATCATATGAGAAACTCACATGAAAAGCTGTAGAATCTCTGGACTTTCTTTGACAAGTTGATGGATTCATTTAAATGCTTGTATATGGATTTAATTTTGTTCAAAAGCTGTACCTGTTGACCTTAGTGCGATGTCTGAGACCCTACTGAGAATTAAGAGGCTTAGAGAAAAGTGGAATTCATGGCCTGATCAGTCCATGACATTCTGCTACTGCCTATGTGTCAAATTTAATGGCTTGTGACAGGTCAATTAAAGCTAAGGAACTCAAGGCTTGTATGACAGATTGGTTGTTTATGAAGTGAATTGGTATGTGTATATAATGTAATAATTTGCATATTTAATTTATTATTGTTGTGAGCATTACATTGTCTTGTATAAATTATACCAGTTTGCTGTTCAGATAAAAATGGATATTGATGGATTTGTTCGGACTCTGCACAGGTTGGCTAGAATCTGTTCTGGATGCAAGTCTTTGCTGCCTGGTGTCAGATGGCAGAGTACGTTTCCATGTCTGATCTGAGGACCTAAGTCAGTGGACACAGGCAAAACTGCTTAGTTCTTCATAACTAGCAGTGCTCAAATTTCTGTTCACTACTCTGGAAGAAGGATGAGTAAGAGAAAGTGTTTGACAAGCCATCTCCATAGCTCAGGGCTGTCACCAATAGATGTTGGGCAGTTAGGAAATGCATATATCCAAATTTTATAAATATGTTTCAGATAAAACAGTTTCCTCAGAGAAGATTTATAAGAATGTAGGTACAAAATGTTGATATGTAGTGAAGGTTCTTGGAACGCTGGAGACTGAAATGTATGTCTGTTCTACAAAAGGTGATCTTAAAATAATCTGGTTTTATTTTGCAACCATCATAGTCACTGTAGCACTGAATATATAATGGAATGCATCTTTATGTTTTGTTTTCTTTCTTTTTTTCCTGGCATATACTTATCTTAGTTTACACGTCTAATGTTGATATAGGTTTATCTCTTTTCCTGTTGAAAAGTTAGACCTATTTGTTCCTTTTTGGGATACTGTTCAGTATTTATACTTAGATAATTCTTCATTCAACTCAGTCCAGGTATCTCTGATTTTTTTCCTGGGCCTATATGTTCTTCCCAGAGACCTATAAAATTGTTCTGAAATAACAGAGATGTTTCAGAGATATTATGGAAATAGTTTGGGAAAAACATGTAGAGAAGATGGTAGATTTTAAATGATACACCATTTTAAAGGGTACTTACTGGCTTACAATTAGCTTAAGCTAAATTGATTGCCTGCTGCTGAAAAGGGCTCTTTCCTGTTCTCATTCTTGTATTGTCACTTGCAACCAGTTAAAGCATATAATTTAGTTTTGGTGTTGTTGGGTTTTTTTTTCCCCATGATTAGTTTCCAATCACAGCTAATCTTGACTTACTGTAGGGCCACATGATTGCTGGATTGGCTGAAGGGAGGCAGCAAAACTGTAGCTAAGAAAGGCAAGAATGCTATTTTGGAAAAAAAAAAAAAAAATACAGCCCTATTTTGGCTTAAGCTGAGCATGAAGTAGTACCTTAAGATGTATTCAGGACTTCCTTTTCATGTCCAATAACTGTAGCCAAGCCCAAACTTTTAATCTATGTACAGTGACAAGAATGCATCTTGTCCATTTTAGACCCTAGTACATGTTCCCATGTCTTTCTTTGTCTTTTATTATACAGGTGTAATGCAATATACATTGGTCATCACCTTGAGGCTACTCAGAGAATGAAGCAATATAATGTGTGGATCATGCTTATCAACTGCAGTTTCATGTTGTGATTACATCGCACCGCTTTCTGAAAAGTAATGTCTTTCATAAAGCTTCTGCAGGCTATGCAGGGTCTTTGTATTAACCTATAATATACCTATTATGTCTCAGCTTCTCTGTTTTGCTCACTCTCTCATGAACATAATCTTGCAGTTGATGCCTATGGCAACTTCTGAGCTGGTGTTTCTTGTTTTAAGTGGGTGGCAATTACTGACAGGATGTCATCTGTTGGATTTTGTTCCTTACTGTGACTAATTAAAGCCTACTTTACACTCTGTGAATACTAGAAACACTACCCCTTCCCCCACATGCCCTTTAAAAAAAAAAAATTAAATACATGTGCTAGTGACTATCTTGCAAGTAATGCAAGGTAAGCAGCCATTTCCAGCACACTTTACTGTACATTTTAATTAATGAGATTGTGCCAGACAGATGAGCTCTAGAAAAGAATAGCACTTGCATGAAAAATACATAGTGTATTTGCTTTAAGATGAAGAAACAACAATCAGATGTGGATCACATTTTTTTGTAATAAACATACATCCATACATATTATGTACAGGTAAATACAAGCCTGTCTGGTTTTCTACATCTTAGAGTGTCTTCTGCTCTTATTCATAAAAATGCAAATAGAGAGTAAGTTCAGTGGAAAAAGGGGATAGGTGAGAACCTGTTTATGTATATACTCAACTTGCATATACTTCATAATACATTTCAATAAATAAGTTCATCATACATGTCAATGACAGAACCCTAGTGCACTTCAGACAAATGAAATGCTGAACACTGCAACACGGAAGCTTTCAAAATGGCACTTTCAAATTGCTGTAATCAGTTCTAAGCATTCTTATACTTTCCCAGCCACAGAAATTAATAAGATAGATTTTGAAAAGCTTGTAGGTTTTAATAGTCTTTACAGATTTTAGTTTTTTAAAGGTTGACCTGTTTAATTGAAATAATTCAATGTTAAATTTCTTTCAAAATAAAATGAATGAAATAACATGGTTGTTTTGAACTGGATGCAAGTTTTTCAGCATTACATGGTGGAGGTATTCCACAGAATTTAGTTCCTTTTAATGCTTGTGAATGCTTATTATATCAACCATTTCACTAATTAAAACATAAATAAATTTACCATTTCGCTAATTAAAACATCAATAAATTTACATAAATACATAGTAAGTATATAAATAAAGTTTCAATGAAGAATCTACAAGACATAACCCTGAGACCAGTATAATTTTCTCATGACACTTGCTAAATATTCTAAACACTCCCTGAGCTGAACAGGAGAGAGTTGTTTACATAAACCATATGGTATTTATATGAAATAACAACAAAGTAGTCTGTAAAAGCACTGAGCAGCAAGGTTCCTAAATTTTATTTATGATGAGGAAGGAATTTACAGAAGCATGGAGAAATGTGTATGAATACCTGATGGGGGAATAAAGAAGGTGGAGACAGACTCTTCTGAGTAGTATTCAGTGACAGGACAAGAGGCAATGGGCACAAACTGAAACGCAAGTTTATTTATATTAGTGCACTTTTTTACTGTGAGGTTGGTTGAGCACTGAAACAGGTAGCCCAGGAGCATGTTGTTGAGTCCCCATCCTTATCGATACTCTAACCCCAGCTGAACATGTCCTTGAGCAACCTTCTGTAGCTGACACTGTTTTCAGCTTGAAGGGTTGAACTAGAGAGCCTCCAGAGACCTCTTTGAGTCTCTACTATTTTGTGGTGGTTTGAATGTTTGTTCTTTGCCTGCATATAGAGAAATCATGTGGCTTTGATTCAAGACAGACAGAGGATATTTCACTGAAGCACTTAGGGAGAGATTTTCTGAAACATTCATTGTTTTCAGTTAAACCATTCACATCATGGATGTATGGCTGTTCGATGTGAAGGAAATATAAGAAGTTAAAGTCACAAACCCATCCACTGAGGCCAGTAGTTCTGCAGTGCAACTTTCTCATGTTCATTAATGTAACACTAATTTCATTAGTTTTGTACACCACTGAATTTCTTTTTCTCTGCTTTAAATATTACTCTTTCAGTGTCATTGTTCTACCATGAGTTTATCAAAGGAGACAAAGAAGTATCCAACTGTGCTACTCATAACGAACATCATAAAACTCCACAGCATGTTTTAGCAGAGAGATATTTTACTGCAATAACATCAGACATTTTAAAATAACATTTGTCATTTCGTTTGTTTTATTATATGTAAAAAAATTAACAACAAAAAAAGAAATCCCCAAAATATCAGGCAATTTCAGGGAATTCTGAAAAACCTACTGGACAAATACACAGAAGAAAAGCCTTTTAGCATTCCCAGGTAGAAAGAGAAGATCTTGATGTTCATAAGCCACAAAGGGCTGAGAGAGAGAGAACTTTCTGGTGAAGTATCATCACATTTCTGTCTTTTATACAATTCTTTAAGCCATCTCAGTGGTCATTGTAGGAGATACTATATTGGTCCCTATGGACCTATTTCCTGATGTGCAGCAGTCTCTATGTCTTGTGTAGCAGATATATCAATTTAAGCCAAATAGTTTATGTCTTATATTGATAAATAAAGTCTTAAATATCCTTACTATGTCTTTACAATACACTGCTCAGCTACTTTCCAAACATTTAGCTTTCAGTTCCCGGTCTGACCTTTGTGCTTGCTGAATACAAATTCTTGATACATTAACTTACCAGCAAAAAATAAGTAAGTTAATAATATGTTTTCTTAAGACCTCTGCCAGCTGTGTTTTCTATGACCCTAAGGATTAAAAGAATAGATGACTATCTACAGAGACTCTGAAAGTCCATATTTTAATTTCAGATCTTACTGATCACAGAATTAACTTACAAAGGTCTCCGGTTGCAATATGGAGATGCCTCATCTATAAAATGCTTTGAAATGGGAAGTGTATGCACAAGCTGTGGATGAGTTAAGACAGGGGCTTATCACTATCATTTTAGCTGTAGCCGGTAGGTGTTTATGTTCATGTTTGTAAAATGAAAGTGGATTTAACATTTTTGCAAAGGAACAGCACAGCACAGCAAAGGAGCCATTCCCAAACAGAATTTTGAATTGGCATTATTTTACAACTCCAGAGAGGAATTAGAATAGTTAGTTCTAAATTGTACTCTATATTTTACTGTGTATTAATATAGGTTTATTGTGTGATTTAGTCATTATATCAGGTAAAGATTTTGAATTTCATAAAGACTTATAGTATTTTTATATTTCACTGGTCAGTTGTTCGGAGATGCTAAACCCAGTAACCTGACATATATGAGATTGCCACAGGTCCCTGTTCTCGCATTCAGAAAGTAATGAGTTTGAGCATGTGCTCCAATAGACACACATGCACACGTGCCTGCACGCACATGCAGACACACACACGCAGAGCCAGGACAGCCAGCTTACACTGTAGTTCATCTCTGAACCCCAGACCCCATGGTCTCCCCAGTCAGTCGTCTGGTTCTCCTGGTCCCTCTAGTAGCTAACAAGCAGACCTTCTAGTCTCTTCAGTATCCAACTTAGAACTAAGGCACATCCAACACCTGCCTCCCAAGTCTTTTATTCTGCCCACTGGATACTCCAATCTGTTTCCTAGTGCTCACACACTGACATAAGCACTCACACCACGTCCCCCGTTGCTGACCCCCAGACACACAGCCCCTCTGACCTATGGTCCCACTCCCATTGCTGGCATTCAGACAGTCACACACACACACACACACACACATATGGGCACATAATAGAAAGTACACTCACCCAAGAAATGAGTTAGAAATAGAATTTAATAAGAAGAGAGGACAGACTATGCTGGTCAGGTACAGAACACAGGGTACTGACCAGCAACCATTAACATGTGATTGTCCCTTTTTGTGCAGTTGTCCATGTCTCTACTTCTTCCTCCCCAAACCACCTCAATCCCTCCTTTTCTCCACCTTTAGTTTCTCCCCAAAACATCCCATGATTAGCCTTGTTCAATCTCCCAATGCCATTCTGTGGCACCCCACAACGAGCCACATACCCCTGGGTAGTGACACACACACACACACACACCTGAGTCCATGAAATGCCCCAGAGAGCCACGCTCACTGGCTCTTGGTGCAGGGTGGCCTCTGTTTCCTGGAACCCAGGGTCCCCTGGGGTTCAGATCCCTGTCTGGGGCATCGGGGTGCCCCTGCCTGTCATTGTACTGCTGCACTCCTTCTAATGGGTGTGGAGATAAATCCTTATCACATAAACGATAAAGTTGATAATCTGTGTCCCATAAATATCTCAAATATTTATTAGCATGGAATGTCTAAGTAGTGGATCAACTCCATATACTCAAGGGCTTTATTTATATCAAAAACAACCCACATAATTCTGGGTCTTTATATTATTCTCATCTTTAATATTAATCTATGATGAAACAATATATTTATATATTCAATTATAACAATATATAATTCTGGGTCTTTATATTATTCTCATCTTTAATATTAATCTATGATGAAACAATGTATTTAAGTATTTTAAACTATGCTTGGAAGTTGTAATGAGATTATGGACAACAGTTCTATTCCTTGCAATGATTTTTTAAAAAATATGGCATAAATAGTTGTTTATATTAATAATTACTGTTAATATTTTTATAAAATGCATATTTTAAGAAGAGTCTTCACCTTATTTTGTTAGATCTGAAAGTGTTGTTTGTTTGGTTTGTTTTTTTCCTGAAATATAACTAAGGCCTTTTTCAAAATGCTTCTTTGAAAAACTAATATCAAAGCAACCAACCAAGAGGCCTGTGCTAATATCAAAGCAACCAACCAAGAGGCCTGTGGGTCTTTTTGGTTTGTTTTTTTTTTTAATTACCCTGGCTGGGATCATAGTAAATAGAGCAGGAAATGTCCCAGGACACAGTTGTTCTCCTTTTTTTGTTATTCTGTTTATTTAGTTTCATTTCATAGGAAAAGATGTCCTTTATGAAACATTCATATTTTGCGGCCTAAGAAAGATGTCACAATTAAATATTTTTTTTCTATTTTAACTGTCCTTTAGGTCATTAAATGTCACACCGAGCGTATTTTGCTTGCTTGTTTATTTTACTTTTTCTCTTCTGATTTCAATACTTCTAAAATATTTTTATTTCAGTTTCACTAAGCATACAGAATATGCAGTTTATTGTTATTGAATTGAGATTCATCTTTTACTTATCATTTTCTTGACTAGTAATCCTTTCTTGTGTTAATTGAAACCCCATATTTTGTAAGGTATTGGTGGGGGTTTAATATTGAAGGACAGGTTAAATTGTATCTTTTATGTCCGTCATAATGTCAATGGCAACTACAATGAATTTTCCCTTAGCTAATGTCAAAGCTATTGAAATCAATATAAAGAAAAAAGCTCTCACAGGCCTGCTGGTTTACACATCACATTGCAATTCTACTTTTTTTTTCTTTACCTTTACACATTGTCAGGGAGAATAATTTCTTTGTCCCACAATGGTAGTTAGAAAGATTATTACAGTGATTGGAGACAGGTTTTTAAAGTTGTAGTGGTTTGACTTTGGCTGGGCACCAGGTGCCCACCAAGCCACTCTATCACTGTCCTCAGGAGGACAAGGGGGAGAAAAATTATATCGAAAAAAAATCCTTGTGGGTCAAGATAAAGGCAGTTTAATGAAGCAATAGTAAAAGTCACACAAATGAAAGCAAAGGAAAACAGAAGATGTTATTCTCTACTTCCCATCACTAGGCAATTTTGAATGTTCCCACTTCCTGGGAAACAGGGCTTCAATACACTTAGTAGTTGCTCTGGAAGTCAAATATTGTAAATAATGAATACCCTTCCTCCTTTCTCTTATCTTTTATTGCTGAGCAGATATCATATGGTATGGAATATCCCCTCCCAAGATCTTGCTCACCCCCAGCCTGCTGGTGAGAGGGTGAAAGGTTGGAAAGACAAAGACAGCCTTGGTGCTGTGCAAGCGCTGCTCAGCCGCAGCCAAACACCCGGTATGTTATCACCACCTTTCTAGATACCAACACAAGCACAGCGCTATGGGGGCTGCTATGGGGAAAATTAACTCCATCTCAGCCAGAACCAATACAGGATCTGGAGCTCATATACACCTAGGAATACATGAAAAATTCTCAAATCTTTGAGGCTTTCAGAATAACAGATAGGTCTTCCAGAACTCATACGTTCATCTATTTTTACTGTTATTGAATCTAAACTGTCATAAAAGATTTCATTCTGTGGATGCTCACCATTTTTAGTATTTCTATTACCACTACTTCAGTAACACCCATGGAGTAAAACCAATGCATAAAATTTCACAGAAACAGCTGCTTAGATCAGGTATTTCATTCTAAACTTCTCTACACAGCTGACTTACTTTCAGTACTATTTCTGGTTTTCATGTCTGTAGGATAATACTTAGGAAAATATGTTCACACTGAGAAGTACTTTGATAAGCAACTCTCTTTTCTTTCCTTTAATATTAATATCCTGAATCTTATTTAAATTTCTTGGAAATACACACATTTCTGAAACAAAATATCCTAGTTTCATTGTTTCTGAACAGTTATTGCTATTTCATAGTAAATGTTTCATATGACTGTCCAACAATATAATTTTTGTTAATTAATTTTGTAAATTAATTCCACACTGAGACAAATATATACTCCTACACCAAGTATTCATTTTTCAAAGTCCAAGAGCAAGTTTCCCTGACTCCCTACTTCACAGTACACTTCCCTACATTTCACAGCATGCCCCCTTCATTCTGTTCTGTCTCATATTTCATTCTAATAAGCACATTCTTGCTTGTTTATGATCATTTAACTTGTAAACTCTACAATAGTAACTGGTATTAATTTTCATTAGCTGTTTTTAATTTGTTCCTGTCTACAAACTCTACAATCAAAGAAACATAGTAAATCCTACCTTAACATAACTTTATTCCTGCAGAATCCCAATACAACTTAATCCCTTTTAGACTGTTGGGTTTCACTTCCACATGCAGACACATAAGTATAGATGTAGACATCTATGTAAGAACTGCAAGTCTTATCTGCCCGTTATGGTCAGTGGAGATCTAATCAACATAGTCAGTGGAGCTCAAGGAGATATTAAGCTGACTAAATGTAGATACCTAATTTAGGTTAAGCTAAGTAGCTTTTAGAATCCAGTGGCTGCAATGACTGGATTTTATGGACTATAATGAAGGTTTAGGCACCTATAAAATAAGTCATAATCTGCATAGTAAAACCGCAGGTTCATAGAATAATTTAGGTTGAAAGGGATTTAGGGAGATCCTCTAGTTCAAACACCACCTGAAAACAGTGACATGTCAACACTATAGTTGAGTATGTAAGTCAATTCTCAGTCTTATTAGTGAACTAATAGGCATAAATAAAGGCAGAGGTTTCCTATATTTGTAGATTTTATTTTCAGAAGTTTCTTTTTTTATCTTTTAACATATCTGCATGATTGCTGAGGTATAGTCCGATTCTGAAGGCATTCAAGGACACTATAATCTCTGCATTGACTGAATGCAAAAGAGGTGTATTTGAATGAAGTGGGTTAAATCATACTACTGTTATTATCATATATTATGGACAGATATTTATGAAGCATTTTATCTTATCTTCCAGTAAAATCTAATAATTCTCTATCTGATACAGAATGTAGAATTTTAACATGAAAATGGTCAAAGTCCTGCAACAGTTAAGGGTATTTTCTCCATTCTTGCTTCATGAAACAAGTTTCAGTTGCTTACCTTAGTACTATCCTTTCAAGAATGAATACACCAATTTTGGTTACTGTCACCTGTAAGATTTTTTTTTCTCTGTCATAAGTATTAAAAATGACAATCCGTGCGAAGACAAAAGGAAAAAGAGAAAAGGAAGGTGTTTCTTACTTGCCCGTTTCTGTCTGAATTTGTCATATACTTGGATGTTGTAATATATTAGCTTGTTATCATCCACTCTTTCATAGTTAAGCTTCAACAATTCAGCATCATATCAAGAAAATGTCACAATGTCTCTCACATATAACACCATAGTACATAGTTCAATAGCCTAAACACAGATATAGAGATGGATCTGTAGTATTTTTAAAAATGGCTTAAAAATCCATTAGTTTTACAAGTAAGGGAAGGTTCTTATACAAATTCATGTAATACAGACAATATGAGGCTGATGTCTTTAATTACATGACAATTTTTGTCATATATTGGTACACTGTGTCTTCTTTTGTATGGAAGGATTTGTTGCGTATAAACTTTTAAAAATACATTTCTGTGGATATTTATTGCATCTAATAAAATCTTTTCCCTACAACATTCACTAAAAAAACCCCAAACCCCAAACTCAACTTATTCTGAATATGTCTAGTGATTTCTTTGACAGTTTTCTTGCACTCACACTGTCTTAAGCTAACTATTTATATACATCAGTTTTGCTCCACTCTAAAATAATCACCACTGATTCACAAATGTATATATATAACCCAATACTAAATCAACAATAAGACATCTTTCTTTATTAGCCAGATAAATAAAACTATGTAAAAAATAATAATAATTTACTCATGACTATGTAACTTTCAGAACAAGAAACACTAAGGTAAAAAAATCTGAGGTTATTGCAAAAATAAATCTAGGGGTTTTTAAACACAAACCTGCTTATTTGTGAATTCCTGTAATTATTAGGACAGCTTTATTCTGGGACTGAATTTCTTGAGGTCAACCATGAGAATTTAATTATATAAAATTGTAAGTAAAAATTTTTACTTTTAAGCGATACAGGATTTTTTTGATCTCATCTGGAGATTAGATTTCCTATGGTCTATAATTTGTCAAGAGTAAAAAGAAGGCTAATTATAATCATAGTATTGGAACTGTGATGGTAAAAGGAAGAGACTGAAAATAAAGGGTAATTCAGTCCTAAAGGACTGTTCCTGACATGCCAGCATAAAAATTCTATCTTCCCCAATAAGTTTTCTGTGCACAGAATAAGATAGACTATTATCCCTAATGATTAATTTCTTACTGTAGTCCACAGATTAAAAGACATGGAAGATGAGATAGGATTGATAAGTCATTCTGTCTGGTTAGTAAAAATTTTATATGTATTTGCATATCTAAAAATATGATCCCATCACTGCAAGACTATGACAAAAGCTTCAGTTTTAATTCTCATGGGAATCTGTTACCAGAAACCTGAAAAATTCAGGGACAATTGTGATGAAGGTCAAGTTTGATATGACAGACTTTCAGTTCAAAGCATTTCATATGGCCTTAATTCACCAGATCAACTCCAAGTAATACTATAAACAAGGCTACTTCAAAGATCTGTTACTCTTCTGCACCGCCTGTATAGAAAATAGCCCACAAAATACTAAAAGTGCTGCTCTGTGAATGTGGGCTATCAAGCATTGTATTTTCTTTTTCTGATAATGTTTACTGATGAACAAAAAAGGACATTTTAAAGGATTAATTATTATCCGAAATTGTATTCTTTTAGCCCAAGAAATATATCATTGCTATGACTAATAAAAGATAGGCTTTTGCCATTATTGAAGCCTGAAGAATTGTTTGGATTTGTCTTGGCCTGAGCTGACTTTAGCTTATCATGACAGCTGTTTAATGGTTGAATATGATTGACTATCTTGGGGTTTTGGTTATCTTCATGAACATCATAGATAATAAAAATTTAACACATCTAGGTAGGGGATCAGTGAAGAAAGATCAAGTAAGCAGTCTGCATTAGCAAACATATGAAAGTAACCCTGAGCAGACCAAAAGCAGAGAAGGAAGAAATCCCTCTCTGTCAAACCTTTATTATGCCAGTGAAGAACTTCTGGCATTGCCAGCTCCTTGCAACCCCTTATATCCATCGGAGTAAGGCAGGAGCCATCAACTTAGACAGGCAGTGGAAAGTTTAATATAGCATCAGAGAAAAAAAGGTAGATACAGAAAAACGGTTGCTTATGTATGACAGTGATAAACTTTGTTGAAGGGGACATTAGTTCATAAATTAGATAATTCAGACTGTATTAGTATTTTTGTAATAAGACTTGTAATAACTGTATTGTTATATTTTAGTTAGTTGTTTGATGATTGTTCAAGCATTAATTAGGTTAAGAGTAAGTTCCTGCATATACATATAAGGCAATCTCTTTTTACCTGAAGTATAATTTTGCATGCAACGTGGTATGTGGGGAATGTAAGCACTGTGCTAATGTTGAACATTACCATTTGGCACACCAATTTACCTCAGGTAGGACCTTTAGCCAATAAGATTTTGCCTATGTCTGTCTATGTTCTCTTTCCTTTTGATCCAGAGCTACATCAAAAGTTTATTTATCACTAAGCACTCAAGTCAGAAATATATTTATCTAAGAATATCATCATGACAATAACGCCCTCACCACCCCATCTTTAAAGCATATTTTTTGTACAGATGGTTTATCCTATTAGTCTTCTCTTTGTATTATTTTGTCCTGGTGTACATGGTCAAAATGTGTTACACAAAGGTAAAACAATTTTGTAATAGATATATTCCTGAGTTTGTATGCACTTTGTTAAACACACTTATACATTTAGAAATATGAAAACGAATGAGTTTTCACCATAACTTAGACTCTGGTGTTTTTTTCTTGGGGTTCCATATAAACCAGTGCTTTTCTTCTGTCGCCGAGTTCAATGTAAAAAGAACTATGCTATTTAGCAAGAGTTTAATTATTTAAATACTTTTATGACTGTGGTTCCATTGTGCCTGTGTATTATATGTAAGTTTATTTGCATGAGTTTAATTTTGGTCAAAAATTTGGATCATTTTTCATAAAGCCATAAGGGTCACAGGAGTGGAAAGTTAAAATGATAGAAGCCCTCCGGCTTAGTGGTTTGTTCCTTGTTTTCTCCAAGTTGCTTGTAAAAATATTTTAAAGAATGATTTGGTTTGGATTTCTTTCTGAATACTCAGAGCTTACTGATCATTTTCTCTTTTCTTTTGCGTTCCCCAGGAGTTTTATGAATACTTTTGTAATGGACAAGGTGGCAAAAATATTTTTAATGAATAGTGTTCTTTGATTCTGTTAATCTTACAATTTGTGCTAATAAATATGTTTGCATCTCTCTAGAGACTCAACACTCAGTGTTAATGAAGACTAAAGACTGCTGCTGATGAAAATAATTGTTGCTTATTTAAAAAAAATGCAAGTAATCATTAACTTCTATATAATTTTTCCATAACATTATATTTGTTGATTTTTTTAAAAAATAGGCACTTTTAGTGCTCAAAGGATTGACCCTTTATTTATTATTAAAATCAGCATATAATTTCTCAGAAGTGGAACTAAAATATTTGTTTTGTTTAAGTTGTTTGCGGTTTCAGATTACTGTGGAAAAAAAAATATTAAATTTCTGGGCAGTACAGAACAGTAATTTCTTAGTTTTGAACTGTATCCAAGGTCAGCTTGTTATCTATTATGCTGCTTTAGCCTTAAAATGATAACTGTTCACCTTAATATTAATGGTTCCTGTTTCTTGTGAGAATTAAGAAGCAAACAGTGGATAGCTACAATGCTTCTACTGTTGTTCACAGTTTCCCAGAGCTTCAGGGTGTGAAAATATATGACAGTATTGCCTACATTGTTCAGACGTTTTTTTTCAGTATGGAAACCAAAATATTTGAATTTACTGACTCTCAAGCAGAAACAGAAAATAATTTAAATGTAGATTGAGAAGGACAGCAAAGCTAGACCCTGGAGAAGAACTAAAAAAACCCCAACCCAACAACAACAACAAAAAAAGACTCTTGTCCTAGTTTCAGCTGGGATAGAGTTAATTTTCTTCTTAGTAGTTAGTACAGTGCTGTGTTTTGCCTATGATGTTCTAACAATGTTGATAAATGCACAGATATTTTTAGTTGTTGTTGGGTGATGTTTATACTAAATCAAGGACTTTCTGGTTTCCTGGGCCTTGCCAGCCAGAATGCTGGAGGGGCACAAGAGGCTGGGAAGCGACACAAACAGGTCAGCTGACCTGAACCAGCCAAAGAGGCATTCCATGCCATATGACATCATGCTGAGTGTATAATCTGGGGTAAGAAGAAGGAAGGGGGGGACATTTGGCATTATGGTCTTTGTTTCCTGAGTAACCGTTATGCAGGCTGGAGCCCTGCTTTCCTGGGGATGGCTGAACACCTGCCTGCCCATGGGAAGTGGTGAATGAATTCCTTGTTTTGCTTTGCTTGCGTGCACGACTTTTGCTTTACCTATTAAATTGTTCTTATCTCAACCCTTGAATTTTACATTCCTTTCCGATTATCCTCCCCACCCCCCTGGGTGATGGGGAATGAGCAAGCAGCTGCGTGGTACTTGGTTGCTGGCCTGGGTTAAACCACAACAGCTCTAGTTACAGCTACATGATACAGCTGGTATTACACACTGGTTGTTTGTTGAAAAATGGAAAAGAGAAACCTAGATGTTAAATCCTGAGTTTTTAATCTCTTTTCACTATTTAATACTGAAACTGGTGGGCTGTATTAAAGACATTGGAGATATATATATGTAAAAAAAGGTGTAAATTATATTGCAGGAGTGTTTTAAAGAGAAAATGACAGAAGGAAAGAAAAGAAAGGAAGAATATGCTGGTATTTAGAAAAAGAAAAGAAAAAGGAAAAGAAGTGGATGTGGATAATAAATGATAAATCTGAATCATAGAATCATAGTATCATTTAGGTTGGAATAGATCCTTAAGATCATCAGGTGCAACAGTTAACCCAGCACTGCCAAGTTCACCACTAAACCATGTACCTAAGCACCACATCTACATGTCTTCTAAATACCTTCAGGGATGGTGACGCAACCACTTCCCTGGGCAGCCTGTTCCAACACTTGACAACACTTTCAGTGAAGATATTTTTCCTCGGGAAAGATCTTGTAGGAAAGATTGTAAGGGAAAGAACAAAGTGAATTATGTATATTAACTTTCAAAGAAGCATAGAATTTTTAATGAAACTCATCCACATTACCTGAAAAGCTTAATCTGTTTTACTGTTGGTTGTAGTAAACGTGTTAAAGGATACAGGTACACAGAAACTTAGAGAAAGATGGAGAAGGAGAGAAGGTAAAAAATATACATGTTTTAATTGTTACCCAGGCATCAGTTAATAGTTTTTAAATCTCATCTGAAAGATGTTCTTTGTAACCATTTCTCCTATAATGCAGAACTTTTTTGTTCTAATTTTCTTCATTTCAAAGATAGAAAAGGTAACATCAGCTCCTCTGCAGTTTAAGGGTAAGTGCCTAGTTGGACTGAATGATGTAGGATGGAATAATTTACCTGATATCATGCAGAGGTTACAAATTTAAAGAAGCACTAGAACTCAGGATTTCTTAGCTCTGTATTACAGTGCAGATTACTGCACCGTTCTTGATCTCTAGTATATCTTCTGATGAAATATACCTGAGTCAATGTGTTCACTATTTAAAATACACATTTAGGCTACTTTACCAACCATAGCTGAAAATGACCCATGTAGAATATCAAAGAAGTGTTATTCAAGAAGCACAAGTGTGCTGTAAGTTTAGTCTTTAAATTGGCAGCTGTTTTTCAACTAAGGTATACTTACGGATTCGGTAACTGTCCCAGTTTCCTCTGGGATAGAGTTAATTTTCTTCTTAGTAGTTAGTACAGTGCTGTGTTTTGCCTATAATGTGAGAACAATGTTGATAGGACACTGATTTTTTTCACTTGTTGCTGGGTGATGTTTATACTAAATCAAGGACTTTCTGGTTTCCTGGGCCCTGCCAGCAAGAGGGCTGGAGAGGCGTAGGAAACTGGGAGGGGACACAGCCAGGACAGCTGACCCAAACTGGCTGAAGAGGTATTCCATACCATATGACATCATGCTGAGTATACAATCTGGGAGAAGAAGAAGGAAGGGGGGGGGGAACTTTTGGCATTATGGCATTTCTCTTTCCGAGTAACTATTATGTGTGACAGAGCCCTGCTTTCCTGGGGCTGGCTGAACACCTGCCTGCCCGTGGGAAGTGGTGAATGAATTCCTTGTTTTGCTTTGCTTGCATTTGCGGCTTTTGCTTTACCTATTCATTGTTTTTTTATCTCAACCCTTGAGCTTTACATTGCTTTCCGATTCTCCTCCCCAGCACCCTGGGTGATGGGGAGTGAGCAAGCAGCTATGTGGTGCTTGGTTGCCAGCCGGGGTTAAATCATGACAGTAACTTCTGGAATAATTTTATTGAATTGGAATTTGTATCTTTTTATTTTTAATAGAGCTGAGATTTTTTTAAACTTTTGTTTAGAGAACAATGAGTCTTTTGAAATCATTACTGTTTACAATGTGGCATTTTTAGAATATTTCAGGGTTTAGTCCTTGATGCAAACTTTTGCTCTGTAACATAGAATACTAAAAATTCAGAATTATGAAATTGGAAATAAATATTTTCCTTTAAGAAAATAACACTTTTTACCTAGACCTGAAAGAACTACTGATTTTCTTTCTCTCTCTTTTTTTTTTTTTTTTTCAGAACAGTAGATTTTTATTTATTGGAAGATTTAATTGCCCATAAATATCTTGTTGAATGTCAGGCTCTAATGACCAAATATCTGATCAACAGTAACCTAAACATTTTGAAAACCTCTATTAGATAATGAATTTTTCTCTTATCTACGTTATAGGTCATACAGTAGGCCAGACATTAGCACACGTGCAGATTTTGAATTCATTTCAGCAGAGGGCAAGAGAGAAACTTAACATTTTTACTTCTTTGTTACAAGTGATAGAATACATTGGCCTTTGAAGAAGAAATTAAAGAAAAAAGAAAAGAGGTGCTGTTTGGCTGATGGTATACTACTGAACTTTGATTATGAGCTAATTTGAACTATTTAATGACACAATATTTGGATTTTTATCTTCACTTAAATTTTGCAGTTGCATTAATTACCATGTCCCTTCCATACTTAATTGCCCTCTCCCTGCACCTAGATAATTGGAAGTTTAATTATGATATTTAGTATGTTGGAGGCTATGTTTGGAACTAAAAATAAGTAGCAGGAAATAACAACATAAATATTTTTGACCTTTTCTCTGTGCTTTTAAAAACATTCAATCAAATATCAAGTTTAGTGGATTAGATGCATTGCTATTACATCTCTCTGGGAAAGATATCCCTTTACAGGATAGCATTAAAGATGCTTTCCAATGTTTGATTTAACATTTATTAATTTTTGCTTTTTTAAAAAATAAATTATTTCTACTCAGTATTCATGATCTGCAATAGTTATTGGCATAATGAAAAGTAGATATTTCAGTAAAACAATTTCCAATTCTATTTATAGTAAATGTAATATTTTTTTGCATTTAATAAAACAAGCTAATTTTTTTTTTTTCATGTGCAATTGCCACTTGACTGGAATAGTCTCCAAACTTCTTTGATTTTTAGCACAGTAAATGTTTCATCTGTAAAACTGAAAAAAACCCCAACTTTTTGAAGTTTGTGTTTTATGTATTTTGTGTAGCTACATTATTTTCTTCAGCCTAGCATACACACGTTGTTCCTACACTAACATCTTTTTAGTATTCCAAATTTAAATTTCCCCCCCTATTGTTAAAGTTATTAATCGTAATGTATGGAGACTTAAGTTCCAGACTGCAAATGTGACAGGCAGTTAGCTACCTACAGGGCTGAAAACTGAACCAGTAAATTGCAAGTGAAAATTCTACTTTTCCCAAAGGGAAATGATGCTGAAATTTACTTTGTAATGTATATTTGAACACCAAAGGAAGTTATTGACTTTGATGATCACTTTTCATTGAACTAATGCTACTGTAAACACATTGATTCCAGGAAAGCTAATTCTGATTTGCATCATTGTACAAAAGACAGCAAACAAGCAATTTTACAAAGCCAATGACCTAATGTTGTGAAAAGGTTTTCTTATATTCTGATTTTTATTCTATAGTTTCGTTGTCCCTCTCAGCTCTTTCATTTATTCATTTCTTCAGGGTTTTTTTAATTATTTTTCAGAGAATCAATTTTAATATGCTTCCTTCTTATGCTGACATTGCTATGATTCACTAACACACACAAAAAAATTGGAATAATCTTTTCTACCCTGTAGTCCTGACTTTGACCTTTAAGAGATAAAAGTCTTTCAAGTAATAATTAGAGGCTATGTTATAAACCTTTCACTCATGCTAGAAGGAGTGGCTGCTCAGTGAAGTGAATAGTGTAATTATAGAAATCACTGCTCACAAATGTTCAAACAGTGATTTGCAACCTGGTTTCCCTGTACATACATTAGGGAAGATATACTACAGTGTTAATATTTTAATTTCTGCTTGATTTATATTCAGATTTCTTTAACTGCTATTTCTGTTTTGCTTTTCCAGTGCTGCTGAATGCTAGCTCCTCAGTCTGGAAAAATGATTTCTATGCTGGATTTCTCACTATTTGCTTTAGAGCTGGCAAATTTGGATTAAAAAATGGTAACACACTAATTAGCTCTTTGATATGTGGTATTTAACCTTTGTATACAATGGATAAATTATTGTCCTTTTAATGTGTTTTTTTTTTCCCCCTAGAGTTCCATTCTTTGCCAGTAGCAAAGCTACCTCCCTCATTCTTTGTGATCCTGGTGAAGGAGGTAATGGTCCCATACACCAAACACTACAACTACACAAAAATTATTCAAAGTGTTTTATTCCCTCCTTTTAGAGGTCTCGTCAGATAAAACACCATTTTCTCCTGCCTCATTGGTTTGTCTCGATGAAAGCTGCCTTACTGTGCACAGTCAGGCCACAGCAGGGGCCAGCAGCAACCTGGAGCTGGAGGCTGGGAGCGGCAGGGCAGAGCCCACAGCCAGGGCCTGGCCCACCGTCCTGGGCAGGAGCAGGGCACTGGGGGACATTGGGGCTATCCCAGCCCCTGGCACTGGGCAATTCCCTGTGGACAGGCTGGGATGTTGGCTCATGGGCTGTCTGGGATGTAGTGGGGCTGCAGCTCAGGCTGGGCCCATGGCGGACCAGAGCTGAAAGCAGCCCCTGGGGAACCAGGGCAGGGCTGGGGTGGGGTCTGCCCAAGCTCTGGCCACCTGGCAGCTACTGCCAGGGGGTCCTTCAGGAAAGGGCCACCCTCCATGGCCCCCCGTCTCTAATCCAGCTCAGAGGCTCAGAGGCCAAACTCCCAAGATAGCGGATGCACTCATGCCCTGAAACACGACTTTACTCACACGCAGGTAGCACTGTCTAATATGGTAAAAATACTTTATGTCTACTTGTTTGCCCTGTTGGCACTCTTCAGCGCAAGTACAGACTTGCAGGGACTACTGTCTAGTTTGTCATACACACTAAATACTCATCTTTGAAGTATTACATACAACATTTTAACTTTCTACAAATATGATTTAAGAAAATAAAACAAAGAATCTCACCTAACTGCAATAAAAATTTCAATCCTGTTTTGACACATAAATTCAATACCCTATCAGATATAGCTTGTGCTGGGCAACCTAAAAGTATTCAAGACATAAACAGTTTTTCCCAATAGAGGGTTTGAGGAACAGGCAAAAACATGGCTGGGATGGGGGATAAACATGAAATTCATGTTGATTTATAATAAAATGAAATACATTGGGGTTTTGTCACTATGTTAACAGGAAAGTCCTGGAAGGACTGGTAAACTGAAAAATATTACTGAACTTCACCCATGAATTTTACTTACATTTTCTGAGGTAATGCCTAAACTTTTCAGTTATCCTTAATCTTCTGCTTTTCTCACTACTCAACGGCTTTCCTAATTAGCTGCTATTTGTATATTTGATTGGAAATAAAATATCCTAGCCAAACAACATACTTCTATTTACCCACAGTCATAATAGAAAGCCTAGCTTTATAACCAAACAGACAAACCAAAGACTGGACTATTTCTTAAGAGTTCAGAAGCCATGCCATCTCATTATGCCTTTATTAATCACATCATGAATGTTTCAGTAAGAGCTACCTGAGTAAACATCACATTTGCCTGCCATAGTTATCTACTGCACATTTAATGTATGAAGGTACAGTTTATATTACAAAACTGCATTTTGCAGTATATAAACCATCATATTTTTTGTTATTGCTCTTTGGAATGAAGTGACCTTAATTTTACAATCTGTTATTCACAGAAATTTTCCTAGAAGGGATATTCAAGCACCCTAAAGTTTCAAAGCTTTATAAACATCCTTTGACACTCGCTGCCTTGTAATGCCATTTATATATTTTAACGATAGTCAGTGCTCTTCCGAAATAAATGAAGTATTCTGGGAAACAAATAATAATAATAAAAAAACCTGATCACAACAATTGGTCCATGTAAACACATTAGAAATGCTTTCTGTATCCTTTTGGTATTTAACAAATTACATACTTGCCTAGTAGGAGCTCGCTACTCCTGAGACATTTCAACCGGTAATGGGTGTGAGCCTTCACATCCCACTGCCCTTCTGCAACACCTGCACTGCTCTGCAGCACAGTTGGAGAAGTCACAGTGCAAACTGTTGCCATTCACAATAGGTCTCCCTCCAGCCCTGATGGGGTACCAGCCAGCCAGGCTAGCAGCAAAGTATTGTGGGTTTTTTTTTTTTTTTCCCTTCTTAAATTGGTTGGAAACAGAAGTGCTGAGGTACTAACAGACTGATTCCTGTTCTTACCTCAGCCATCAAGAGTGTTTCCAAAGAATGTTTATCAATATGGTGATAGGCGCTTTATATATGTATATATATATATATATATAAACATAAATATATATATATAGTTATATAACACCATGAAGTCATTTTCAGAAGATCTGGGTGGAGATTTTCACAAATAATGGATATTTATTCTGATAAAAATTTCTTCATGTCATCTTGCTTATAGAACACGTGGACATGTGTCCATTTGAGCATCAAAATCAGGAGCAGAGATGATTGAAACTCTTTTACGTAACTAAATATTTGGTTTACTCTAAATAACATAACACACTTCTTATGAAATACTTTTTGTATGTTCTTTTCAAAGGTCATTAACTTCTAGTCATTTTTGTTGGAGGAAAAAAAATCTGAGGCCAATAGTCATATCGCTCAAACTTGGCCACATAAAAGCAGTTCATGTAGTACAAACTACCTGTCTGGATTTATTCTGCCATCTTACTAAGTGACATGTTCTAGGGCCATTCATCTCTGTCCGTTAGCTATAGGTGGAACATCAATGATGAACATAGCCTGGATGTCTTAATGGTTAATTTTATTGAATGAATTTCACAAAAACTTACAGAAAACCACTAGGAGATGTACAAACTTTATTGATCCTCTAGGGCATTTCCATGATTTCACTGACCTATTTCAATTAAAAGTACATAAGGAACAAAAGCTTACAAATGAAATGATCCAATTTTTAAATTAAAAAAAAAAACATTCAATGTTTTTATAGTAAGGTTTTAAAAATATAAAACTTGGATTATGTCACTGACTATCATTTTCATTTAAATTTTTTTAACTGGTTACTGAGTGGTTCACAGAGCTTTTAGGATAACACAGGAAAGCACTGGATTTCCTAGTATGGGAACATCTATGAAACTCTGTATTAATGATGGTTGAAGTTGCTTACCCTAGTGTTATAGCTTAGGCAGGGCTATGTATTAAAATGTCAGGAAAACTTTGACTCTCTCTTCTCTGTTCTCCACTTATTCATTGCGTATATTTCAGAGGAACCTGCAAATCCTTAGACAGAAAAAAATAAACATGCAATAAACAAGGTGTTCTTACTGTAAGCTATATTTTAAAATGTTCATTTAAATACACTGTTTCTTTAACATTTCCTTTTTTGGTTGATGGGCTTCTACCAAACTGTATCATTTGAGTGGTTCATGGCTGAAGGTTGGTCAAAATAATAGAATTAACATTTGAATGAACGATGAAGGCTGCTGGATAATGTGAGGCCCAGTAGATGACTACCTTTTATCTATTTCTATCATCAATAGAATTAAGTTAATGTTCTGTATCTAACATGAGGGCTTTACATTTTAAAAAATCAAGGTTAGAAAACTAGTCTCCAAAATGTAATTGTAGGTTTAAGTGCAGTCAGTTCAACTCCTTCATATAAATGTGTAGGTATGAAACAATATTTGTGATGCAAATTCTGCAATACAAGAGGAAAATTATGTGTTTGTAAGTGTCCTAATCAGCATTTCCTTCATGAAAACAATTTAGGCTATTCTCAAATGTATAACCAGTAAATCTTTATAGCAAATGATCAGAAGCTTAAAGAATATTAATAAAAATTAAGTTTATGCATGTCCTGCATTAGAATTATTCTGCATCAGAATTATTAAAACAGATTTCACAAATCACAAATAGCACAATTCATTAGAAAAACCTATTGAAAGACTGCAAAATCTACATTAACTAAGTTAGTCTTATTTTGTCATGCCATTGAAGATATAAGGTGGTATACCAAATCTTTACTCATTAGGTAATTTGGTTGTGTTAGTACAATTCTGAAGATGAACATTAATTAGAGAATCATTCTGAAAGCGGAGAGATCATTCTTATGTTTAATTTTAATCTGCTTAATTCAACAACACAGAATGAAAGGCATATGAAATTTAACAAAAAAGTTGTTTGGCATCATATACAAATTTTCTCATATTTTGTGTGAATTGTCATTATAAGAATCAGCGTAAACTACCAAGGAGGCTGAAGGAACTGTGTCTTTTCAGCCTGGAACACAGAAGGCTGAGACAGGATCTTACTGTTTTTTATTGTTGTCTAACAGCTATCTAATAGAAGGGTACAGAGAAGATGAAGTGAGGCTCTTCTCAAGGGTGTACAGTGACAGCACAAGAGGCAACAAATACCAGTCAGAACACAGACAATTACAGACAGGTATTAGGAATCCCTTTGTCACCATGGGAGTGGTCAAACACTGGAACAGGTTGCCCAGGGAGGTTGTGGAGTCTCCATCCCTGGAGATATCGAAACACAGATGGACATGGTTCTGAGCAGGCTGCTGTAATTTCGGTCAGCTTTGAGCAATGGGTTGGATAAAATGACCTCTGAAGATCTACTCTAACCTAAATTATTCTATGGTTCTAAAATTGTCAGTTTTAATACTTTCACTTTTAATCTCAGTTAAAGGTAAATTTATGTAAACTTGAATCTGTTTAGCTATTTCAGTGGCCACTAGTGTTCTGAACTTTTTAGAATAAGGAGGACTTATAAATGAGTACATTCACATTTTTTGGATTCAGATACTTTTCAGAACTGAGATGGTTGTTATTCAGTTCATGAATAGAAGTAAAACAGCAGCATCTGCCCAGACATGTTTCTAAATCTATATTTAGGCACATGAAGAAATACTATTTTAAAACCTAAAGCAAATTTTTAAAAACTGTAAGTAACTAACAGCCTTCACTAGGTCGAATTTATCAGGATTGCAGTGAGGTTAGACATAACCTTGAAAATTTAATATTTATGTCACTCTTCACACATAAACTCTTTTTCTGCCTTTGTTAAATAGAAGTATCTTGTAATTCGCTCCAATAACTTACACCTCAAACCAAAGATACAATGATATCACGTTCTGTCTCATAATTTCTAAGCTAAATACTGCAGCCATTATATTGCAAGGAGGAAATACATTGGACTGTCACTAAATGCTGGTTTACACATGAAAAGAATGATCTAAGGACCAGCCAGACACGATTGTTATTAAAAAACTATCCGTGATACCAAAATCCTGCATTAAGATAATCAGTAAAAAGCACAGTGAGAGGAAAATAGGAACATTCATAATGTAGTAATTTGATTTTTTTAACTATAACTTTAAAAAGAAAAGTTTATCACAATACAAATTCTGTAAATACTGTACCATATGTAATTAATCTATTTATTTTCTAAAGTTAAGTTATTTAATTGAGAATCATTTTCCAGATTTTTCATTAGGAAAAATATATATTCTAGTGATCCATACGTCAAAAGCACAGTCTGCTCATTCTTGTCATATATACATATGTATTTTATATATATACTAAAAAAAGGATGTTAAAATATTGTTACTCTTCTGGCTTTAACAAAGTTGCTATGAAATATGAGATAAGGGAGAAATTTTATCTTGTTGCCACATTTACTTGAACATTTCCAAGCTTTCCAAATTATGGCTAATTTTGCCGCTCTCTAGAAATACCACAGTGTAATGAATTATGTGATTCAAATAAACCAACAAAAGGTAGCCAAACCCCACATTTACTTCAAATTGCATCAGATTTATTTGGTTAACTTTTTCTCTGTTGAAGCTCATAAATAATTAAATTTGCTATGTCATTTTTTGCACCATCTGTGTAGTTATAGTCTTTATATTTGCATGAGCTGATTGTAAGGAAAATAATTTGTTTATGATTGAACTGGTTTTACAAATTCACAATGCATTTAATAAATATATAGTGTATTCAGTATAGTGATTGTGCTTTTTTTTTTTTTCTTTCATTTACAATTATTTCTGAAAATCAACATGCAAAGATACAAGAAGCAAGGACCAACAGGTAAAAAATGAGAGTGAGAATGAAAATGGGTAGGGAAGTGAGACTCCAGATTCTTGCACAATTTTTAATTTGCAACTATCTTCAATTGCATTGGACATTTTGTTAACAACATTCCTTGAAAGTTAATATTTTTAAAATTATTTAGCAAGATAAAGGGTAAATAAAAAAGGACTTCAAGAGGAGCTAAATAGAACTTAGGACTTTCAGTTTGGGACTTTTTCTCAAAAATCAGAAAAAACTTAAGGGTTTTTTTTCATAACTATTGTATTTGGTTTATGCAGCAAGGTTTTTGTAGCATGGGGTGGGGAGAGTGGCAGGGGTAGGTTCTGTGAGAAAACACTAGAAGCTGCCCCCTTGTCAGACACAGCCAGATTCAGCCAGCTCCAGGAAGGACTTACTGTTGGCCAAAGCTGAACCAGTCAGTTATGTTGATTGCCCCTCTTTGATTTAACAAAGGGTAAAAAAAGGCTGTACAACAGTACCTGGGAAAAAGGAGTGAGAATATGTGGGAGAGACAACTATGCAGACACCAAAGTCAGTAAAAAAGGAGGGGGAGGGGACGTTCCAGGGACCATTGCGGAAAGGACTAAGGTGATACAGGTTTTTCCCTCCATGGTGGAGCAGATATCCACCCTGCAGCCTATGGAAGGTTCCATGCTGGAGGATGTGCCCTGATGAAAGCTGCAGCCTATGCATGGCCCATGCTGGAGCAAGCTTCTAGCAGGAGCAGTGGGCCATGAAGAGGAACCCACACAGCAGCAGGTTTTCTGACAGGACCTGTGACCCCATGGAGGACCAATACTGGAGCAGTCTGTTCCCGAAGGACTGTACCCCATGGAAATGACCCATGCTGAATCAGTTCCTGAAAAACTGCAGTCTCACGTGAAGGATCCATGCTGGACAATTTCTCGAAGGACTGTATGCTGTGGAAGGGAGTCTACAATGGAGTAACAGAAAAGAAGAGGAAGAGGAAGAGGAAGAGGAAGAGGAAGAGGAAGAGGAAGAGAGAGGAAGGAATGGCACAGACATGTTATGGATCAATTGCAATCCCTGTTCACCGTCCCTCTGCGCTGCTTAAGGGGAGAAAGTAGAAGAGTTGGGAGTGAAGTTGAGCCTGGGAAGAAGGGACAGGTGGGGGGAAAGTTGTTTTTAGATTTGCCATTTATCAGTAACCTACACTGTGTAATTGGCAACAAATTAATGTCCCCAAGTCAAGTCTGTTTTGCCCATGATGGTAACTGGTAAGTGATCTCCTTGTCCTTATGTTGACCTACAAGTTTTTTGTTGTATTTTCTGTCTGTGTCCTGTTGAGGAGGGAGAGTGATAGAGCAATTTCATGGGCACCTGGCAGCCAGCCAAGGTCAACCCACCACACCTATATACTAGTTCTATTTTGCATGCTTTCCGGTAAAGAAGCTCATTTTTAATAAAAAAAGTAAGAACTTTACTGATAGCTAGAAAAAATAATGACAACTTTCTGCTGGCAACCACTAGGCTATAGAAAAACGTGACTTTAACCTTAAGCTTAATTTGAACATATCCAGATAAAACAGCAGAAGGAAAAAAATTCTTGCTGCTAATAAAGCCAATGAATGAGTAAATTAGGAGTCATTAAAAGAAGAAAGAAATCCTAACTTTTTATCTGTTGGTTTAGCGAAACATAATTCATAGCCTCTCTAAAACTGTTAGATTTACTGAAAGAACAAAGCACACCAGTTCACAGTATGATTCAATATGATGGCAATGGTCATAGTGATGGCAATGTGGAAAATAGTGTGGAAGATAAGATGAAAAAGCTGCAGTTCTAAATCACACAGATCACAATAAAATTTAGAGCAATTCCAAATGTAGCACAGAATCCTAAACACAGTTTTAGCAAAACTGGCTTATGATATATTCTCTTTGGAGCACCGTGTTCGTAATCACTGTCAGTACTTTACTTTCCACTGCTGACTTGTCTTAATCCTTTATTCATGACTTCCTTTAGTTTTGGATATTCCTGTGATTACAAGTTGTGTTACAAATCACAGCTGCTTATTTTTCATGCCTTCTTTCCCACATTTTGAGACTATTTTCACTCTCTTCACAGTACTAAATGTGGAATACCTCAGTCTGGAGTCTCTATACTTTCAGCCAAAATACACAAGACAGTAAAAGTTGATTTCTTTCTGAAAAGACTGTTTCACTTATTCACTTTCACTTATTCAAGACATTTAGAGAATTCCTTATTTTTTCATGTACTGTTGTTTATAGAAGTCAGGTAACTTAAGAATGAGCAGTCAATCAGGAAATTTCATTAAAGCAGCAGCATACACGTGAAAAGTCAAAGTGTAATTAAGGGAAATTTTGAGTGGTAGTTTCATAAAGAATTTGGATAAAGGTCATACATACCAAGTAAGTTAAAGGATGCATATGTTGAAGAATGAAATCACTGAAAAAATTGCCAACTGAGTTACAAGTTCTGTTTCAGTCCTTTTGTAGGCCAATGGAACAATAAACAGTAACTTGAGAGCAGCTCGTGACTTGCGCATGAGCAACAGCACACAAAAATACTTATGTGCATATGTATGTACTGTCTGAAAGGATTGTTCTAGTACACCTAGGAACATTGTGATCATACAACATTTCATTTAAGATGGTCATACTGACAGAGCTTTGGCTGTGGTAGGTTTTACGGTCCAATAACTGAGGGATGTGAAAGTTGAAACACATTAGGTGTGTTATTATCATTTTGATTCCTCACAGACTCTTCAATTATGCATGTTTCCACATCTGTAACTACCACATGCAGGTTTCCTATCATTTACATAGAAATTGAAGCAGAACAGCACCTAAGTAGAAGTGTTATGAGATATTTCTTGTTTTATTTCTATCACAGCTGTTTAATGACTTGTATTGTTTTCTTATTTTACATAGATGATGTAGTTCTGCTTTCTTTATCTCCACTAGTTCTGCAATAATTTCTGGAAGTTTTTCTTCTAAGCTTACCACTTAGATTCACGGAGAGTTAAAGAAGACCAAAGTTACTGTCTTTAACTTTTCTAGAATTAGTCATGTATATGCCTTACTCAGCAATAGGGTGCAACTCAGTGTCTGAGGGAAAGGTGCATTAACCAAAGTAAACAGATATTTCTTTTAATTGTGGCAAAGAATATATGCCTTTCCATTTAAAGAGTGGATAATGTCATAACTTTGCCATTTCCATTATTTGTAATGTTTCCTTCTGCATGTTCTACAGGCATAGAGAAAACACTAAGGTGATGCTTTTTTGAATTTTTACTTTAAGTTCTATAGCCATATTTAATACTGCATGCTCCCACCTTCTGCTTTTGTGTTTAACACTATTTATTCAACTAACATGGAGTAATTGCAATTTGAAAAATTAAATTACTTTTCTGTTTTATTATGTTGTCCTGGCTTTGGCTGGAATAGAATTAATTTTCTTCTCAGAAGCTAGTTCAGTGCTGTGTTTTGAATTTGGTGTAGGACCAGTGTAGCTGGGGACTTTGCATTTTTTCAGACCTTGCCGGCAAGAGGGCTCAACAACCACAAGAAATTGAGAAGGGACACAGCCAGGACAGCTGACCCGAACTAGCCAAAGAGGTATTCCATACCATGAGGTGGTATGCTCAGTATATAAACTGGGGGAGGCTGGCTGGGGCCTGCCGATCGCTGCTCAGGGACTGGCTGAGCATCGCTCAGCGGGCATCATTAGTTTTCTTTTCTCCCTTCCCTTTGGATCTCATTCCTCTCCCCTCCTCCCTCCTTTTCATTATAACTGTTATTATTCCTATTATTGTTCTTCTGTTTTATATTTAATATCGATTGTTAAACTGTTCTTATCTCAGCCCTTGAGTTTTACATTCCTTTCCAATTCTCCTCCCAGCCCCTGGGTGAGGGGCGAGTGAGCGAGCGTCTGTGTGGCACTTCTTGCTTGGCACTGAATTACCAGCTGGGGTTAAACCACAGCATATGTACTCACGTTGGTACCAACTCAAAAAATTGGTACCATTTCAAGATGCAAAATATAGTTATTAAAATAAAATATTACTCAAATGACTTGACAGTGTTAACATGTTAAAATCACTTTGTTAAAAATGGGTTTGCTTTATCTGGTCTCTGAATCTTTTCTAATTTCAGATATGTTTGACAGTTCTACATGTTTCATTGCTCTGTTCCTTTCTTACATGGAAAAAGTCCTAATATTTGTTATATAAGAATTTTTCAATGCTATGAAGAAGAAAAGACTAAAAAAGCTTATTAGCTGCACCCTGCTATTTATCTGCATCTTAGCATACACTATACAAACAAATAAAACATATACATGGCTTTTCCACTGACAGATAATCATTAAATATTCTAGGCTTTCATATGCTACCATAAGGAGAAGTTACAGAGGAGCTGAAGACTCTTATTGAGAATTTCCTTGTTCATGCTTATAGAAGTGCCCTGTGAAGAGCTGGGAAAATGCTTGTATTAAATTTTAATGAATATTATCTGTGACCTTTTTTGCTCATTTTTATATTTCTGCCTGCCTGATGGCATGAAATTAAATGAAAATTGTGTTTAAAACAAGAAAACCAAAAAACCTATCAACAAAGCAAAGTAAAAAAATGAAGTGATGGGCCATGTTGCTTGTGGCTGGGAACAGTCTTTCTAGCTCCCACCCTTCTAAGAGAGTTGTTCAGCAAATGCTGTAATGTGAGATCAAAAGTTATCATTTTCTTGAAAGGCTAAGGTACTTGAGAAAAACTGAGCATGCTGCAAATCAGGCAGGGCTGTTTTCCCAGCAAAAAAGTCTAGGGCCTGAGAGAGTTATGCATAAAAAGACCGAGTTTAGCTAAAGAAATAATCTTAAAGGAACTGTTTCATTTTAAAATTTCAAACTATGGTAATTTCTAGTTTTTGTAGGTATTACCATTTTAATTAATTATTTTGGGGGGTTAGAGTAGAAGTAGAAGTCTGAAACAAGAAGAAAGAAAGAAAAAAGTGTGTGTGGGTGGGTGTGTGTGTGTGGGTGTGGGGGTGTGTGTGTGGGTGTGTGTGTGGGTGGGTGTGTGGGGGTGTGGGTGGGTGTGGGTGTGGGTGTGGGGGTGTGGGTGTGTGTGTGGGTGGGTGTGTGGGGGTGTGGGTGGGTGTGGGTGTGGGTGTGGGTGTGTGGGTGTGTGTGTGGGTGGGTGTGTGGGGGTGTGGGTGGGTGTGGGTGTGGGTGTGGGTGTGTAGGGGTGTGTGTAGGGGGGGGTGTGGGTGTGGGGGTGTGTGGGGGTGTGGGTGTGGGGGTGTGTGGGGGGGTGGGGGTGTGGGAGGGGGTGTGGGGGGGTGTGGGTGGGGGGTGTGTGGGTGTGGGTGTGTGTGGGTGTGTGGGTGTGTAGGGGGGTGTGTGTGTGTGGGTGGGTGGGTGGGTGTGTGGGTGGGGGTGTGGGGGTGGGTGTGTGTGGGGGGGGTGGGTGTGGGTGTGGGTGGGGGGTGTGGGGGTGTGTGGGGGTGTGGTGGGTGTGGGTGGGTGTGTGGGGGGTGTAAGGGGGTGTGGGTGTGGGTGTGTGTGGGGGGGAGGGTGTGGGTGTGTGGGGTGTGTGTGTGGGGGGGGGTGTGGGTGTGGGTGTGTGTGTGGGAGGGGTGTGGGGGTGTGGGGGGGTATGGGGTGGGGGGGTGGAGGGTGTGTGTGGGGGTGTGTGTGTGTGGGGGGGGGGGGGGTGTGTGTGTGTGCACATGCCAGGGGGGCAGCAGTTATGTAATTACTTTCAACTATACTGTCACCCAAAGGTATAAACCCTTTTCAAGACTAATCTCAGTTGAACCCACTGACATATTTATATTAATGTTAACAAAGTGGACAGTAGGACTATACCTTAAATTGTAAGAAAACTGGAATAAGGACCCATTTACTACAATATAGTTGAGAGATTATCAGTGAAAGAACATGATAAAATTCCAAGTTAGAAAGGACTGTAAATTAGTAACTCAAAAAAATCCAGGCACAGAATTATTCATAGCACAGTTTGATAAACATATGGAATTTCTACAAATTTATTGTAAATTTTCTATATAAATAGAATTATATTTTTTTATATATATATATATATATATATTGTTGCATTTTCTGCAAGTTTGCATATGACATGAATGGTGCAGTTGATACAATAGAGGGAAAGTCATCCAGAGGGATCTTGACAGGCTTGAGGAGTGGGCCCATGCAAACCCCATGAAGTTCAACAAAGCTAAGTACAAGGTCCTGTACCTGGGTTGGGACAATCCCAAATATCGGGACAGACTGGAGAGTGAATAAATTGAGAGCAAACCTGTGGAGAAGGACTTTGGGGTACTGGTGGATAAAAAGCTAGACGTGAACCAGCAATGGTTGCTTGCTGCCCAGAAAGCCTTGCAAAGTGTGGCCAGCAAGTCAGGGTGGCGATTCTGCATCTCTACAGTGCTTCATGAGAACCCCACTTGGAATACTTCACCCATCTCTGGTGTCCCCAGCACAAGAAAGACATGGAACTGGGAAAGCAGATCTAGGTAAGGGCCATGAAAACGATCAGAATGTCTTACTGAAACTTTTAAGTATATAAAAGAGGTTTATGAGAAAGACTTTTTACCAAGGCCTCTACTTACAGGACAAGGAGTGATGGTTTTAAACTCAAAGAGGGTAGATTTAGATTGAACATAAGGAAGAAATATGTTACAATGAGGATTGTGAGACAATGGAACAGATTTCCCAGAGAAGTTGTGATGTCCCATCACTGGAAGTGTTCAAGTTCAGTTTGAATTGGGTTTTAAGCAACTTGATCTAGTGAAAAATGTCCCTGTCTATGGCAGAGGGATTGGACTAAATCTCTTCCAACCTAAACCATTCTATGATTTCATTTAGAATATTAAGATTTTTAAATAGACTCAAAATGATCTTTTCTCTGCATGCATGGCCTGTTCCCTTTCTTCCAGAAAAAAATATTTTTGACAGCAGCAAAAGTCAAATTCTGGTGAAATTTAAGTAGCTATAGTCTTAGATTCGTAATATATTCCTTCCCCCCGCCTCCCCCCCCCCCCAAAAAAAAAAAAAAAAAAAAAAAAAGGAATGGTTTAAACCAGACATGAGTGACAAAAATGCATGTGTCTTTAGATTTTGGACCAATGTCAGATTTTACTCAATATCAGATCCAATTAACAATGGCTGTGTTTTGTGTTTTGGTTTTATTTCTTTCATTCTATAGAATTATGTATAATCTGCTTCTCAAATAATTTTTGTTTAACTGTTTCAATGCTATGGCAAGCAATTTGGCTATACTCTTAGCCTCTTTGTCATTTCTTCCAAAGATTGTGGAGGACTAAGCCCATTAGTAAATGCACTCCCAAATTTTCAGTTAAGCAAATCCATGACCACAGTTTCAGGTGAAGTCCTTAGCTTTTTCCATTTAAAGACACAACTACTCTCATTAATCCACCCAGACCCCCCTCGTTGTTCCCTTCATCCACACAAGGAATACTGGTCAGCCTTGGAGGTCATGACTGCAATTTTTATCACATCTACATTATCTGATTGTGAAAACAGGTGAAATTCCTTATTCAAGGATAATATTTCTGTGAGAATACTTTAAAGGCAATTTGTAAAAAAAAAAAAAAAAGGAGGTTAATAAGAGGCTTTTCACAGGAATTACATGTCATTGTTGCTCAAAAGAACTCAGCTTATGGATTTAGAGTTTAGAGTCAGTTAAGTGCATATCTAATCTTTTAACCCTGATATTTAAAGACCAATATGGAAATTAAGTCACACAACTTTATTTGAATTTAATGATTTTTTTGTGACAAAACCTCAGTGCAATACAGGACATATTAGCTGCTAGTATTCAAATTAAAAATAAAAAAAAAAAAAAGGATTTTCATCAGCTTTGTTTTACTTGATTTATCTGTGACAGCAGTTTCTCAAATTGACTAGGTGTCTGTGGCTAGTTTGATTCACTTTTTCTTATCTTTTTTGTGACACAACCACAATTTTGTATAGATAGAAGCAAAAAGCAGTTATCCTATGTAACTGAGATATCTATGACTCTCATGCAGTGATGTAGTGTAGAGAAATATAGGCCTGGCACAACTGTGGAAGACTTGAGAAGGAGAGACTCAGGATTTGGTTTGGAGGGACACAGGCATGGGATGATCAAAAATGGGCCAGATGCAGATAAATAATAATAGAATTTTACTTACATATAAATGTAAATCTTACATTTCAAGTAAATACTGCAAATATTTTAACCCAATATTGTAGTTGATACATCAGAATAATGCTGCTACTGAGTAATATGCTGTCTGAAAAGAAATAAAAACAACCAAACAAAGCTCAAGTCCAAGACTGTCTGTCAGAACTTTAAGAAATGTGTACAATTATTCGAAGAATTTATGAAGAAATTATCTGAATCTCAAAAAATGCAGCTATACTTGATTCTAGTGCAGATGCAGAAACATGGGGTTTGGTTATCCTTGGTTGCTTGGAGCTGCTAAGGGAGAAATTATTCTTTTAATTTTGTCTTTTGATAATTTATATCAGTGTCTGGGAATTCTGACATGCTATCTTTGGACATTTTCTCACACTCTAATAGAATAGGCTTATTTTACATTTAGGAATAGACTGGTAGAAATGAAGCAAGGACTTGTGTGGAGAACAAATAATGGAGGGTGATGGGAACAAGAAGCAACAGGATGGGTCATGGTACAAAAACGATAACATCTCGGACATATAGTATCACTAGCTTAAAGAAAGGTTAAGTGTATACACCTGACAAAAAACAAATCCTTATCTATCTAAGCATCCATTTTTAGCTTTCACTATTTTTTCCCAGTAAAAAACTTAAATGGAAATACAGAAGTAGAAGTGTCAGCTTTAAAAAAAAAATAATCATATTTCTTAACAATAATCACATAATGTTGATTACAAAACAAACATTTTGCACCTGCTGAGACTGCTCTGGAAAATATCTATGGTGTCTCCATTACTTCTTCTGAAAATGTCTGACTTTAATTGGGAAATACTTTTCACTAATGCTTTGCAGAAAATGTTAACAGATGCATTTTCCGCAAACATTAGATATCAATCTATTTTATGAATGCTAAAAAGTATTCAGAACTAGTTATTTCCAGAGAAACTTATAGTTACTTGGGGGAAACTTCAGAAAACAAACCAGCACTAAATTCTTATCTCATGGGAGTCAACGAAAATGTTATCACTTCATTCATTGCAAAGATAATTTCCGACTCATTCATCCTATTTCATTATGGCCACTGCATATCCAGGCATTCCACCACCCCCTAAAAAACCCTTACCCTCTTATATTAAGGATAAATTTAAACTTGATTTTATCATTAAAAATGTCATCATATCTTAATTTTATTCTGTGTCTATGTTCAGTTTCATTTTGATTCCTTTGTTAATCACATACATTTTCCCAAATATGCATAGGGCATGAGGGTTTGTCACTGGACTAAATATTTTGACTCCAGAATACTGGACATGGTTTTTAAATAAATGTGGTGGACTGACCTTGGCTGGCTGCCAAGTTCCCACCAAGCTGCTTTCTTACTCCACCACATCAGAAGGACAGGGGGAGAAAATCAGATTAAAAACTTTGTAGGTTGGGTCAAGATAAAGGCAGTTTAAGTAAAGATAACAAAGGTTGCACTTGGAAACAAAGGAAAGAGAAAAAAAAAGATTTATCCTCTACCTCCCATCAACAGGTGCCAACAGATGCTGTACAGCCACTTCCTGGGAAGCAGAGCCTCAGTAGACATAGCAGTTGCTTCAGAAGGCAAATGACTTCGTAAATGTCCTCACCACCACACCACCACCCCCCTCCACCTTTCCCCCCAGCTTTTATGACTGAGCATCGTGTCATATGGTATGGGATATCTTTTTGGTCAGTTTGGGTCTGCTGTCCCAGCTGTGCCTCCTCCCAGCCTCTTACTCACCCCTGGTCTAGTGGCCTTTGCGGTGGAGGTTAGAGAGACATCCTTGATGCTATAGCAGTACTGTTTAGCAACAGACAAATGCTGGTATGTGATCAACACCCTTCTAGCTACAAATATAAGCAAGGCACTATATGGGTTGCTGCAGGGAAAGTTAACTCCATCCCAGCCAAAACAAATACAATCTCTACCCATTATTCCGTACCATTTGCATTGTAGTCAAGTCCTACAATTTTTTTTTACATTTACATATCTTCTGACCATCCAACTGGATGTTTCTCACTCTTGAAATCTCTTACCAACACTTACCAATAATCCTACATACTTAGATCATTTTTATATCCAACATAGAGATTTATAGATCTCATTAACTACCCTGTGCCTTAACAGACAGATTTCCCCATTCTATGGGTCTCTGCCACTCCACAAAATGTCCATAAATAAGAACAAGCTATGACTTGGGCCCCATGTGTCCTGGTGGTTGATCAGGACAGGAGAAGCAACATGTTTGATTGTTGGGTACCAACACCAGCTTGGTTTGGGTTATTGCTTACCCAGTTCCTTGCAAAGCTCAGTTTGGGTAGTTACTGCTACATTACTTCCTACACCATACAGCTCACATCATCGTTTATTTTCCTCCAAGGCTGAATCTCCTTAAGGTACACAGCAGATCTCGCCATCGTTCTGCATTACCCACCAAGTAACCCAGGTCCTGGACTGAAGACATTCCCAAGAATGGGCTTACTTTCTCCCAAAGGAGGAACAACCCACACTGCCTTCCCCAGCCACTTCCTTGTGTGCACTACAGGAACCTTATCTCCTCCAACAGTATGCAAAGGCTCTTTTGGGGCAGTACCAGGATGGTCAGCAGATCCTCTGGTGTTAACCAAGTACCCTCAGGAGAGGATATTTCAAGGACCCAAAAGGGTACTGATGGACTTTTGGTATAATGACCATGAATACAGAGAAAATTAAAGTTGTCTACCTTGCCTGGCCTCTCCATTTGAAACATTCACTGTTAGCATGGTGAATATTTCAAATAATGACTTTTTCATGTGCCATAAATGTATGGCCTGTTACTTTAGTATCTGAGAGTTGATGAACATAAAACTCAGACACCTACTTGGCTCTGAGAACACATGGAACTCATAGTCCCAGATCTTCATTACTCTGTTTCACAAATGGAGAGTGTCAGGTGCTTAATGATAGAAAATGTACAGCTAGAGCATCAAATGAGGGAACAGTCAGTCCCATAAGCAGTATGAAAGAAAACACTGAAAATTGTGATGTAGACAGGTGAACAAGTGTATCAATACTCATCATTCTGATTAGACTTTATAATACAGCTCACAAAAATTCAGATTTAAATTTGAACTAAGGAAGTTGTTAAAATCATATTATATGCTAATAACATACTTTAATAATGAACAATCCTGAGACATCAGATTAGTGTGACTTTAACATTTTTGAATTTGGCTTTAATAGGAATAAATCAGGGATCCTTTGTTCATACAATGTACAAAACCACTCTTGACAGCTGCCTATTTAAATTTTGTGAAGCCAAGATGGGCTATAGAAAGTATATTTAAAACCACATAAATATAGGAACCTAAGATGTCTAATCACAGTCTTGACCCTCCTATACTTTCAGGTTTAGCTGTAGGAGTAAGTATTCAGACACCTAAACTTTTTGCTGCTTTCAGTTGTAATGAAATACTGATTATGCCAGTTAGAAGCATGCTTTATTTACCTAGAGTGTACGAATTACTAATGACATTTTCCTATCAGAAATTCTTCTCACTGGGACGTCAAAATCTAATATGTAAGGCGAACCTGGGAGGCCACATGAAATGCAGTCACAGTCTACATGAATCAGTCACTCAAATTAGGACCTCAAACCTTGTTCCTATAAAAACTGAATAGAGCTTATATTATTCACCTGCACTGCCTCATGTAATTCCATGTACATAGGAGTAATTAGGATTTGGGTAGTACTAGGGTGGTCCTAATCATCTCTACTGGAAATCAGTGAGTACTACAGTCTTTATTCTAAGAAAGTAATAAATTAAGCTGTGTTCTGGTTGTCTGTATGTATTTGCACAAAGAAAAGCAGAGGGCACTAATAAAGAGCAAATACCTACAAAATATTGATTATCTAATTTCACTAATTAGAAAATTATCTAATTCCAATTTGGCATTTAATTTATTACCTGAACAGATGTAAACATCTGCAAGGTACACACCTACATTTGAGTTAGTTGGCTAGACTCTTTACACTAAGTAGAGAAAAGCTGGTACTTTTATAGTGTGATTCTTCGCATCCAAGAGCAAATGTTTAAAATCAGACAGTTTATGCCTTTGAAAGTGCTGCCTTTTCTTCTTTACAATAAGAATATAAACATTTGAACCAGAAGACAGGTGAAGTTAAACAAATTAGTTCCATCCTCAGAGATTAAATCTGTTATTTTAAAATAACCTTCTAACCATATATACTATTCACATGGGATGTAATTTGCTGTACACTTCCATTTTAACTGAGTTATTTAAAGTAATGTGGTTGATTGGTGGGTTTGAGTGAGTGAGGGTGATCCTATTGACCCAGAAATCTTCCTTACTGCAGGATAAGTGTCTGAACTCATAAACAACTGTGCTATCTCTAGACATAAGAATTTCATATAGAGTTGACTATCTCATAGTATCTCTCATTGCCATCTGTAGATATCAACATACTGTGCAAGGATGATAAAATCATCATCACTTTAGATGAAATAAACTGATGCTGGGGAAATTAATTAAAAAAAGGAATGAAAATATATGCAAGAAACTGAAATTTTAGGAAGTAGTTGAAATTTTTTTTAATTGCCTGTGTGTGCATGTTTCTATAGGTATTTCTTTCCAGTGCTGCTAGGGGGAGACACGGGCAGCATCCTGTTAACAGAATCCATATTAATTGTTACATCTATATAGAAAGGGAGCTATATATATACATATGAAGGCATATATATATTATAAATATAAGTATTATACTTTAGGAAGTTCTGCTTATGAAAACAATTCTACAAGATAATTCAAAGTTCCATGTAGTCTAGTATCCTATCTTTAAACAGTAGCCAAAAAAAAGTAGCTTCAGAGGTTTATAACAAGGAAAGCCTTTGATGACATATGCCTATTATGCTTTCTGAGCTACTAGTGAACTGTATGTAGCTCAGGGAAATCCTGAGATGGAAGTTACACCTTCCTTTTTTTCTGTGAATTTAGATTTAACAGTTACAAACTCACTCTACCTATGATTCCAGTAAGAAATAAATAAATACAGCCCTATTACTACTAAAGCCTGAAATAAAAATCTCTGCTGAGAGTATGTCTCAGACATTTTTCTATTAATTTCAGAGCTCGCACAGTAGTTCATTGGAGTGGAATTAAGTTATCATATTTAGATCCTGAATGTGAGCTAATGTGAGGGTGAGGGGGCATAGAACAGAGAAGCCGCACATCAGATGTACAGAGCTAACATGAACATAAGGGCATTATGTGGGGAGAGGTCTTTAGATGCGCTTGGTAAGAGAAACTGAAACATAGAGATGTACATGGTTATCCATCATGGTACATGCAGAAGTGAATGTGAAATGGGTAGTCATAGGCTAGTGTTTTTGGAAGAGTCAAAAGGATGAGGAATTTATTTATGAAACTTTCAAATCACAGAATCACAGAATCACAGAAAGGAGGAGTTTGGAGGGACCTCTGGAGATCATGTAGTTCAACATCCTGCACATAACAAGGTCAATTAGAATATATTGCACAAAACCTTGAAATGGCTGTGAGCTACATCATTGTTCTGGATGTACTTGTAATTGGAATTGTCTGTATTAAATTTCCTTTGTTCCTGTTTTGGTCAGTTTCTGTTTGTCAGAACATTTCTGCGACTTTTGTAGTCATGCATAACTGACAAATTTTTGTTGCTTAGTGATACTATCATATATTATTTTTTATTGTGGTTTATATGATCATTATATCTGTTATGACAATTACTTGCTCGAAATGTGAATAAGAAAAAGGCTAACTTTTTTTGTCTCAGTTATTTTAAAATTAATACTATGGATTACTTCTTGTTTGGAAAGGTGCTGTAATCTGTTTTATATACTTTCCAGGAAATGACTAATAAACAAATCAGTGGGACATTATTCTTGAATTTCTGTCGTACGCTCAACATTTAAACTGACTTTTTTTTTTTTTTTTTCAATATCTTGTGATTAGTTTGTAGTCCAGAAATCTTTCAGTTTAGTTTGAAGGAATCAGAACATATACAAGGGTCAGGGAGAAGCAAGAGTGAGGTTGCTCCACAAGGACAGGCAAGGCAAGAGCCAAGGGTGACCCCGCAACACAGACCAGGTCAGGACACTCAGACTCACTGTCTCCATGACTTGGATGGGATCTATCACCAACCCAGCAAGGTGAGGTAATGAGTCAGGAGTGGGTTTCATCCAGAAAGGCCATTCAGTAGGTGAGAGTAGCCAGCTGAACACTATGATGTATACCAGGGTATGCATTCCTGGTAAGGCTGCTGAGGACAATAAAGCCTACTAGTGCCCTCTGGCCCTAAGTTTGTAACGCTGTAAAGGAAAATAACCTAGCAATGTCTGTAAATGTAAATTCAGTGCTAGGACAAAGAAGAAAAAAACAAAACTAAAAACCAAACCAAAAACTTCCATTATATTTGTTTAGACAGACACATTTCTGGTTTTGTGGATTTGTCAATATCTGTAAAATTGCCTGTATATGGGCAAAACTGAAGCAGTTAAATGCAGAGTTAAATGCAAATCCTCCCCCTCATCTGAACATTATTTAAGTAGTAACCTTTTATTTTCATAGCTGTAATTTCACCTATATGCATTTAAATGTAAATTTGCCCTCATATTACTAAGGAAAGAACAGGGATATATGCATCATTTATAAATACCCTCATGATGTATTCAAATAGTGCACTGGTAAGCACCAAGATAAAATCTCGGAAAGGCAGCTAAGTGGCTAGACAGATGGATTATGAGTTCAAAAAGTAGCTGGAATGCTAAAAGGAAGCTTGACCTTGAGGGAAATGAAGAAAAAGTACGAATAGCACTACTTATATATCAAGTGCGTGCACACTGCCAAACATAATTCTAGAAAGGTATCACATGCTGGTTAATGAGGGATATTACAGGCACAACAAGGAATAAATAGGTTAGGACAAAGGATCCCAAACTGCAGCACATGTGCTACTGGGGAAAGCAAGACTTCAAAGTTCTGTATAGCTGAGAGCTGCTCTTGCTCCTGAATACCAGATATCACTGATTGCAACCGTTCTGCAGTGACAGCTGCTGCTGATGGCTGTAGTTTGCAGATGACAAGCTCAGTAAATAATGGTTACCTGACTTTACAAAAAACTTTCAAAAGAAAAATGGGAGAACTTTGTCTTATTTCATAGAAATAAAATACTAGCATTTCTTTTGCCATCTCAGATAGTTCTGCAGCAAGCCAATTTGTGAAGGACATCTGTACATAACTATTAGATAATTATGTTCTCATCGTTCTTGCATCTTTTGTTCTGTGAATAGCACACAGGAGGATCTTCTATTTAAAGTTTGAAAAAACCAGTAATGAATTGCAAAGACCACATTTATTTTTTTGCCATATGTATGCTGTTCATGCCCATAGTATTGTCGTTGTTTCTTAACCTGTCTTAAAAGATCAGATCTGAAAGCCCAAAGAAAGGCTTGTGTGTTTTTTTTTACTATTTTCAAATAGTCATTGGTCTAGTAAAAGGTGTTACTGTTCCTCCAAATGCTACATTGCTATAGCCTTAAACCTTCACAGTTGTAACCATAGAAGTACATAAAAAACCCCAAACAAACAAACATTAAAATTGTGGTATTTTATCAAATATCAAAATTTACATGCTTATCTTTTAGACTTAAACATAGAACTGAAGACTAAAGTTAATGTTTCTGTTTCGTAAGAGATTCCTTTGTGCAGTAGCATATACATTAAACTTTCTTTTTCAGCAGTGGAAGGGCTTGACAATTTTAAAATAAGCCTTTTCCCTCTGAATATTCTGCATATTCTCATGTCTCCTTCTAGTGCCACAGATTTATCAGCAGTGCTAGTGGAGACAGTGCTGGTGATGCCATTCCCACCACAACTGCTAGGTCTAACAGATGACAAAAGCAGCAACTTTTTTGCCCTGTCACTGCAGCAGCAACAGCAGCAGCAGCTTTTTTCTTCACCTGTAAGGAAAGTTAATTATATATTTAAAGTGCATATTCACCACCCTGTCAAAAGCTTTCATAAATTTGACTCTGACAGTTCTATTCCAGCTCCTATCATCTACACCAATAAGACTTTATTTAGATGTGCTGGACATCTTTATAATTTCAATACTCGACATACTGATGATATCTTTAAGTTCTCTATCATACCAAAGTTTCCATGAACTGATAAATCATATCCTATATAAAGAAAATATATAAAGACTGCCACACACATTGTTAAAGGTGTAAACAAGTTTTAAATAAAAATCTTTTTTTATTTAAACATTTTTTTGGAAGTTGTACTTATTTATTCCAGGAAAAGGCTAAGAATATTGCAATTATCTGACAGGCACTGTAGTTAATTTAATGAGTAATATGAGACTTCATATTTATAGTAGGTCGGCAGTTGTAGCTCCTGATCAGAAGAATGCATACAGTGGAAGTTCTACAAATAGCGACTTCCACAAATAGAGGCTTCTGCAAATAGCCACAATTAGTGGCTTTTCTGTTCATTTGCAAAACTTTACTACTAAACATACTTAGTCAAGTATGCAGAAAGTACTGAAATTACATGAAATTTTCATTTGAAGACTCAGTATTCATTGGGCTGGTAACTTTTTAGCTTTCAATTTGGTTAACAGTCGGTGTTTTAAAAATCAAAAAAGCAAATAATGTGGAGTCATTCTGTTTTAAAGACAGCATGGGTATAAATGCCAGGACAGCAAAATACTGTTTTTCAATTAAATCACAGAACCACAGAACCACATAATGTTTGGGGTTGGAAGGGACTTCTGGAGATCATCTAGTCCAGCCCCCATGCTAAAGCAGGTTCACCTAGAGCACGTTGCACAGAATCACATCCAGGCAGGTTTTGAATGTTGCCAGAGAAGGAGACTCCACAGCCTCTCTGGGCAGCCTGTGCCAGAGCTCTGTCACCCTCAAAGTAAAGAGGTTCTTCCTCATTTTCAGCTGGAACATCCTGTGTTACAATTTGTGCCCATTGACCATTGTCCTGTCACTGGGCACAGCTGAAAAGAGCCTGCTCCCATCCTCTTCACACTTCACCCTTAAGATATTTGTAGACATTGATAAGATCCCCCCTCGGTCTTCCCTTCTCCAGGATAAACAGGCCCAGCTCCCTCAGCCTTTCCTCATAAGGGAGATGCTCCAAGCTCCAATCATCTTTGTAGTCCTCTGCTGGGCCATCTCCAGCAGTTCCCTGTCTCTCTTGAACTGGGGAGCCCAGCACTGGACACAGCACTCCAGATGTTGCCTCACCAGGGCAACCTCCCCCCACCTGCAGAGCTGTTTTCCAGCAGGTCAGCCCCCAGCCTGTACTGGTGCAAGGGGTTATTCCTCCCCAGGTGTAGGACTCTACACTTGCCTTTGTTGAACTTTGTTAGGTTCCTCTCCATCCAACTCTCCAGCCTGTCTGGGTTTCACTGAGTGGCAGCGCAGCCTTCTGGGGTATCAGCCACTCCTCCCCATTTTGTATCATCAGCAAATGTGCTGAGGGCACACTCTGTCCCTTCTCCAGGTCACTGATGAACAAGTTGAACAGGACCCAGTACTGACCCCTGGGGAGCATGGCTGGCTACAGGCGTTCAGGTAGATTCTATTGTGCTGCTGATCACAACCCTCTGAGCTCTGCCATGCAGTCAATTCTCAATCCACCTCACTGCCCACTCATCTAGTCCACGCTTCCTGAGCTTACCTATGAGGATATTATGGGAGACAGTGTCAAAATCCTTGCTGAGGTCAAGGTAGGCAACATCCACTGCTCTCTCCTCATCTACCCAGCCAGTCCTTCCATCATTGAAGGCTATCAGGTTGGTCAAGCATGATTTCCCCCTGGTGAATCCATGCTGACTACTCCTGATGATCTTCTTTTCCTCCATATGCTTTGAGGTGACCTCCAGGGTGAGCTGTTCCATCCCTTTTCCTGGGGTGGAGGTGAGGCTGACTAGGCTGTAGTTTCCTGGGTCCTCCTTCCTGTGCTCTTTGAAGGGCTTTTGAAGCAGGTTTTTTCCCAGGTCTCTGGTTCAAAAGTATATTTATCAGTGCTAGAATTACATCCCAGAGGCAGGTGTCTTTAACGGGCAAGAGTCTGGTTGAAAGGGCTCTCACTGACCTTGTGCTTGTCAAAGGCAGAGAGGGAACAATGATATGAAAGCATCAAAGCAACACTGTTAATGTTAAAGGATTGTAACTGACATGAAATTTAGTATCCTTCATGGGGGAGATGGACAAAAAACTAAGGAGCCACTCTAGACACTAAGGCTGATATAATGATTGTGGTAGGTGGTCCTTTTTATGTGTTTTTTTTTTTTTTTTTTTTTCTTCTTTCATTACTATGGATAGATTACTATGGATCACTAGTGAAAGCCATACCCTATGCTTTTGGTGGAATGTTGATCCCAGCTGAGTTTGGCTCTGAGGACCTTAGAAAAGGACTGAAACTGATACAAAAATGTTTTTTGAAAAATATATTTGACATTTCTCTGAGACATTATAGAGTATTATGGTGCTGTACTTAATACACAGATTGCTCTTAACACCTCAGATAAACAACACACGCACTTCTATTGAGAAGAAGTTCACTCAGGAAGTCTATGTCTACCTTTTCCTATAGCTTTCATGGAAAGCAATGGGAGGTAAAGAGAAGAACATTCAAGTTCAAGTTTTCCATAGAAATTCATTAACCTCTAAGGCTATTTCTTGAAGAGGGGAGAAGGGAGAGATCAGTCTGTCTCTCTGTCATTGTTGAAACCAAACCATTGCACAGTGATCAGCTCAAGTATCCTCAGAGCAAGGACAGCGATCATAAGAAGCATCTTAATACAAGCCTGCTAGCTCGGGCACTTGCTTGTTTGAGAGGTTGCTGGTTTCCAGATTCTGTCTCTGTCTTCTAACCTGTGGTTTTTAACTAAGATGTGTTTTCTGTGCACGGGCAGCACTTGAGCACTCAGGCTTCTCCCTAGGTAGGAAGCAATTCACATCTTAAAAATACCACTGAACCCAGGTAAGTAGTCCTTGCAGAAATGCTTCTGGCATCTACTGCATAAAAATGCAAAATAGCACCAGAAGCAGATCCTGGTTATTTCTAAAGAATTGAAGTAGAAGAGGTAGTTGCCCAAAATTCAGCCCAAATTCTAGACTGAGATGGAAATTCTGCAACAGTTTGTTTTTGGTGTTAATTTAGCAGCTGCTTGTTCAGCATGCTGACTGTTTTTGATCCTACTTTGAGACACAAAAAACTTCCCTAGTTCCCAGGTTCTCATGAAATCTAGACCCTTGACTCACTGCCAGATACAGTGGCAGCCATGCATACAGTTCTTTCCATTTTGGGAGTCACGCATTTAAAAGTAGCATGGCTGTGCCTGCTACTGGATATTCCTTTTGGCTGGCTAGAACATTGGGTGACAGGAAATTAATTGTAGGGAGGGAAAGTTCAATCTGACAGTTCATTCAAGCCAGACTTTTACTGCAGACCTCTGTTTTCTTTCATTCATGGGTACTTTTCTAGCAGCCTCTGGCAATGAATTTAGAAACTAGCAGAAGTTACAAGAATAATCACTACCAAGGACATCCAATATAAAAGTATTTATGACTCACATTTCAAAGAACTAAATTATCTTATATTTACATAGCTGTCTAGGGGGGGTTGTTTTGTCCAATTTTCCTAAAAACCTTATAAATTACATAATATTACAGAATTCACTTCATCACAAAGATGAAATAAGAAGATATTTAACATCCTGCTGTGATTTATGATAGGAAGTCTATAGCAACATAATTTCTTTACAAACAGAATGAGTGAGATACATGGTTCTAGTATTGATTTAAGACAACAGCAGGACACTTGGCTTTTCAGGGAAAAACAGTCACAGTTATAATTAGGCCGCTGGTTTTATGTTTTATCTAATCATGAATTCTGTATTTAAAATTAAAATCTAGGTTGTTAAACATTTCTGGAAGAATAGATTCAAGCAACAGGAGGCGACACAGAGAAGGATGGATCCCATGACTGGAGTGTGGCTATCAGTAGCTGCAGGCTATTCAGAAGGCACAAGCAAGGAAGGAGGGGTGGAGGCATTGCCCTCTACATCAAGAAATGGAGAGAGTGTGAAGAGCTGTCTCTGAAGAATACCCATGAGCAGGTTGAAAACTTATGGGTAAGCATCAGAAACTGAGGCAACAAAGGGAACTTTGTGGTTGGTGTCTACTACAGGCTGCCTGATCAAGGGGAGTCTGTTGACAATGCTTTTGTACTCCAGCTACAGGGGGCATGGTGCTTGCAGGCCCTTGTCCTGCTGGGGGACTTCGACTACTCCAACATCTGCTGGAAAAATAGCACAGTGAGCTGTAGGCAATCCAGGAGACTCCTGGAATGCATTGAGGATAAATTCTTGGGCCAAATAATACACATCCCTAGCAAAAGGGATGTGATACTAGACCAATGCAAGTAAGCTAATTGTTGATGTCCAGGTTAGAGGCAGCCTGGGCTGCAGTGGTCACGTACTGGTAAAGTTTGCAGTCCTGAAAGATATGGGCTGGGCAAAGAATAAAGTCAGGACCCTGAATTTTAGGAAAGAAAAATTCCAGTGCTTCAAGGAGATAGTCAATAGAACTCCCTGGGAAAATGTTTCCAGTAACAAGGGAGAAGAGAAGAGCTGGCAGATCTTTAAGGATGCTTTCCATGGAGCACAAGAGCTCTCGATACCCAGGTGTATGAAATCAGGCAAGGAAGGCAAGAGATGAGCATGGCTGAGTTGAGACCTGCTGGTCAAACTAAAGGGCAAGGAGGAAATGCACAGGCAGTGTAAGCAGGGACAGGCATCCTGGGAAGAGTATAAGAATGCTGGCCAGTGGCATAGGGATGAGGTCAGAAAGGCCAAGGCATGGATGGAGCTGAAATTGGCAAGGGATGCAAAGAATAATAAGAAGGGCTTCTACAGGTATGGCAGCCAGAAAAGGAAGATCAAAGAAAGCCTCTGATAAGCAAGACTGGTAAACTGGCAACAATGGCTAAGGAGAAGGCTGAGGTACTCAATAACTGTTGTGCCTCAGTCTTCACAGGCAATCTTTCTTCCCACACCTCTAAAGTAGATGGACCACAAGGCAGAGACTGGGGGAGCAAAGACCCTCCCACTGTAAGAGACCAGGTTTGTGACCACCTGTAGAACTTGAACATACATAAGTCTATAGGACGTGACAAGATGTGTCCCAGAGTCCTGAGGGAACTGACTGATGCAGTTGCCAAGCACTCTCTATGATATTTGAAAAGTCATGGTGTCTGGAAAAAGGGAAACATACTCATTTTTTAAAAGGGTAGAAGGGAGGATCCTGGGAAAAACTGACCTGTCCACCTCACGCCTGTGCCTGGCAAGATCATGGAACAGATCCTCCTAGAAGCTATGCTAAGGCATATAGAGGACAGGGATGCAGTTCAAGACAGTCAGCATGGTTTTACCAAGGGCAAGTCCTGCCTGACTAATCTAGTGGCCTTCCATGATGGAGTGACTACATCAGCAGACAAAGGAAGCACTACAGATGTCATCTATCTGGACTTCTGTAAGGCCTTTCACACATATGTCAACAACATCCTTCTCTCTAAATTGGAGCGATATGGATTTGATGGGTGGACTGTTAGGTATGACGAATTAGTCGTATGGTCACATCTGGAGGGTTGTGGTCAATGGTGCAATGTCCAGACGGATATTGGTGACAAGTGGTGTCCCTCAGGGGTTGGTACTGGGACCAGTACTGTTTAGCGTTTTCATTAATGGCATAGGCAGTGGGATTGAGTGTACCCTCAGCAAGCTTTCAGACAACACCAAGCTGAGTGGTGCAGTTAACATGCCTGAGGGATGGGATACCAATCAGAGGGACCTGGACAAACTCAAGAAGTAGGCTTTTGTGAACCTCATGAGGTTCAACAAGGCCAAGTGCAAGGTCCTGCAACAACAATCAGGGAGATGAAGGGACTGAGAGCAGCCTGGTGGAGAAGGGCTTTGGGGTACTGGTGGATGAAAAGCTGGACATGACCCAACAATTTGCACTTACATCCCAGAAGGTCAGCTACACCCTGGGCTGCAACAAAAGAAAGGTGGTCAGCAGATCAAGGGAGATGATTCTGCCCCTCTACTGTGCTCTGGTGAGACCCCACCTGGAGTACCGCATCCAGCTCTGCAGGTCTCATAAGAAGAAAGACACAGGCCTGTTGAAGGAGGTCCAGAGTAGGGCCACAAAAATGATCAAAGGGATGGAACACCTCTCCTATGAAGATAGGCTGAAGGCTGAGAGAGTTGGGGTTGTTCAGCCTGGAGAAGAGAAGGCTCTGGGGACACCCTATGTGGCCTTTCAGTACCTAAATGGGGCTTAGGAGAAAGATGACAACAGACTTATTAATAAAGCCTGTAGCAATAGGACAAGGTGTAATGGTTCTAAACTGAAAGAGGGTAGATTCAGACGAGATATAAGGAGGATTATTTTTTTTCCAATGAGAGTGGTGAAACAGTGGAAAAGGTTTCCCAGAGAGGTTGTAGATGCCCCATCTGTGGAAACATCCAAGGTCAGGTTGCTCAGGGCTCTGCACAACGTCATCTATTTGAAGATGTCCCTGCTCATTGCAGGGGGAAGTTGCACTAAATGACCTTTAGAGGTCTTTTCCAACCCAAACTATCCTATGATTCTAAGCAAAAGGGCAGTTTGAAAACAAAAATGGAGTAAATTTCTAATTTCAGCAGACAAGGAAGTGTTAGAAATCTGGGTGTTACCATTTGGTTAGTGGCTTTTCAGACTGAGTTGGGAGGGAACTCATAACCAGCACTGCAAAAGTCCTTATAGGTAGTGGTTATATCAGGGCTCTTTAGTGCTTCTTTGCCAACACATAGCAGAAGACAATGTCAGTAACTGTTGGAGTTACCTCTATACAGAGACACCAAAAGTTCAAACTCAGATTTAGGTTTACCTACTTGTACAGAAAATAAATTGCAAGTGAAAGACTGCTGAGCTAGAAATACAACTTCACATCTGCTTATACAGAAGAAATGTAGGAAAAGAGAATGAATGACCTGAAAAGTTGAAAAGCCACAGATCTAAGTCCAATATTTTATTTTGCAGTGGATTTTAAAGATAACACCTTTGCCAAAATTTGTGGTTGTGAAAAATAATTCCATTGCCTTCACAAAGTAGTGTGTCTTCAAGGAAAGGGGCCTGAACATTACTTCAAGATCAAAAAGAGAGTTGGAAAGTTATAAACAGATAAATGGACTTTGTGCTAACTTCAATAAATAAAAATAGGAGGAGCTGATTTACAGAAAGAGAATGAACAGAAAGATTTACAGAACAGAATGAACATTACTGGAGCTGCTATTTGGCCAAAGGATAAAAACAGAGATGGAGAAGCAGCAAAGTCACTGGCAGATTCTGTCATTAAGTGAGGAATATGGAGTCAGTTCCTAGCAGGCTGACATATTTTCATTATCAGAAATATTTTAAGGTCATCCAAAAGAACCAGATTAATGTAATTGGATTGAAAATATGATTGATATAGCTCTTTGAACTCAAGCGCTTGTAAGGAGAAAGGGAAGAGAAGGCTGTTGCCAAATCATGAATCTCAGTTGACTGGAAGCTGTAGTAATGACCAAGAATTAAAATATTAATCTAAAGACCTTGATAATTAAAAATAAAAATATGGTGCTTCACTAATCAATGGGAAACACGGAATATCTTAGAGAAGCAGAGTATGACAGTAGGTTGTCTCGCTCATATAGAGTATTATCTATAGCATTCATATTTGTCACCAGAATATAGAATTATTCAAGATCTGCTGTAAATGTGTCTTCTCTAAAACAAAAGTATCCATATATCTGAGCTTTTGGTTAATGCTGCAGTTTAATAATTAATACTGTATAATATTTTTATAGCACTGGGCAAAAGCAAAGCTTTTTGGTTGTATGCCAGCAATGCTATAACTTTGGCAATTCATTTGAAATGTCTCTAGGTAACTTTGCTTGACAAAAATATGCTGCGCATTTGTAATGATCTCTCTCTATCATTCTCTATCCATTCAGACACCGTGGTGGCCTGGTGACTGTACTTGTAAAATGTACAGATCTTTTCTGATGACAGCTGCAGGAACATAGATCCTTACATGAAAATAAGAAAAAAACCCATCCTTCTTAATTTGCTCTTTCAATCATATTCTTTACAAACATAAAGGAAATTGTAAAGGAACGGTTATATCTATATATTTGCTATATAGTTCTATATTTTTTATAGAATTTCACATGTAGCTTAAAGATCAATTGGGGAAGTTAGCTCTGGTACTAATGGATATGATACCAACTACTAAAAAGTTCTTTCCGCAGCAAATGCTCAAAAAGCTATTAGTGTCAGTATATCCACTTTTCTTCATATATCTTGGAAAGGACATTGCTTTTTTTCCCCAAAAAATTGAAAGCCTGTTTTTGATCTGACTCTGAGTTTGGTAAGTATTAGTGATTAGATTAATAACTGGTGTCCTAAAAGATAATACTTGCTGTGCTGACTGATTGCCAAACAGTGAAGAAAAAAAAACACAAAACAAAGAAAACCCAAAAAAACAACAAAAAAAAATCCTTGCACTAGTGTAGATATCATTAAATGCCTCCAATGATCTGAGTAGTCAGTAACTGATATGGCTGTCAAGAAGAAAAAGAGTGAACTTACTGTAATAAGATGACTTCTTTTTTATTTCTTCAATTTTGAGACGTGAATATTGACAGTCATTTCCCAGTGAAGACACTCTCATGTTAGGCTCATCAGAGTTCTGTTTTATTTTCCCTTCGTTAATCAGTTAATGAAGCTAAGGGAATAGCAGGGGCAGAAGCAGAAATTATAGTTTCTTCAATACAAGGAAGACAAAGATTTTTTTTCTTTGTCTCTTTTTGTTTCTGGAGTACTCCAACTCAGTGATTCACCTGTTTATAGTTGTGTTTGGGATATAGATAAAAGCCAGCTGCCTATAGTTCAATGAGACAAAATAGAGGTGGGCAAGATGGGAGATTGGAGCATCTCCCTCAGATATATTTTTTAAAGTCTGGACACAGTCCTAGGCAGCTGGCTGTAGCTGTCCCTGCTTGAGCAGGGGGTTTGGACCAGATGACCTCCACAGGTCCCCTCCAACCTCAACCATTCTGTGATAAAGCAACAGAAGTATATCACAAATTTTCAATGCATCCACCAGATTCCCCTTCTTTCATCACTAATATTTGCAGTCAGATTTTTGGTAATCCACAATTACTGTTGAAAGATAGCTATGGCAGCTTTATTCATTTGTATTTGGCTAGGATGATGTGACCTCTTCTCTGGAGTCCTTTCCTTGCTACTGTGTTTCTTGCGTTTGTCATCTGCCTAGGTTATTATAGTGTTCCCTACTACACACTTTGAGTCATTTGGAAACTAAGGTCTATGTGAAATGCAGCAATTTGCTTAGTAAAATAGATATTATACATATATGTGCATATCATACACAGAATGTTTTTTTATTCTCTCTCTTTTTGTTTTTTTTTTTCTCCTTTAGTAACACTGTTACCTATGGACCAATGGGTAAAACTGGGATGTTATTTTTATATGTAAAGCTCTACATAACTTTGGTGCTAGTAAGAGAAACAAACCTGACACAAATTCTTTGGTAAAATGGCATCTCTGAAAATCATTTGGGTCTGACACTAGTTCTCTTCTCCCTGCTCCGTGCCTGAGGTAACTCATACCTGTGAGTAGGTAGAGAAGCTTTTAAGAAAGCTAAACATTGTCTGAATGCAGCTTAAGGCTTAGGCAATATGAAGTATCTGTTGTTATAGTTCTTTCTTTTGCTTTTAGCCTTGTTCAGTCACTTTGCTCAAAGCTGCTGTGACTGATGGCTTATTTTCAGGTAAAGTAAAATATTAGTTTAAGATGAGAAAAATTGAACAAGTCGAACGATACCATACTTCTAGTATTTCTTTCAAAAATATTTCACTTATGCTTTCAGTGTTACAAATGTTATCAAAGACTAGTCTGACCATGAAGTTACTTCTATGAGGTGATCTCACTTCTAAATAAATGCAATGGACCCATAGCCCTGTATGGAGCCTATTAATGTCATAGGCAAAAAGCCAAAACTGAGGAATAGTACTAGGGCTAGAATCAGGCCTTTTACTTGGAAACAGGTGGGGGTCATGTTAAAAGAAATAATGGAAAAATGAATGAAACAAGGAAATAAGCAAACAAGCTAGGGCTATCAGGTGGAGAAAAGAACATAATCAAAAAATAATCCCCCCAAAACCAAACAACAAGAATCAAACCTAATTAATTTTTTCTTTATTTTTGTTTATATAACTTTAAAGACTGTCATGGTGCTTCATATTAAATGCATTGACTAGGTATTTAATTTTACATGCAGACCATTCCTCTATAGTTTAGATCTAGTCATGGAACATTTTGAAATATTTGTAGCTTTTACATTTATGTTTGATTAAATAGATTACTGTCATTAAAATCCAACAGCATTAAACTGATGGACTTTGAAATGTTAAACATAAATAATATATGACTGCACAATGGAATACCTTTGAAAAGTAAAATCAGTAAGCTTTTCAAGCAAAGACAGTTAAGGTTTGTAATTGTCCTGTACTGGCACTGATATTTTAGATCTATTTACTGTATCAGTAGTCTAGATATCTACCTTGGTAAACCAGGGTGAAGTTTACCTGATTTAGCTCCAGCACTGGTACATCATTATTGAGACAACGTGTTGCTGTTCTGCTTTGTTGTTTCTTGTATAAAAAAGAAAATGTGGAATTTAGAAAATATCTGTTGATATAAACCACAATTATTTGTGAAATATGCAACAGATGGTGAAACTTACAATCATTCTATCAGACTAATAGTATACTGTCTGCATTTCAGAATTTGCTTTTCCCAAAAGATGCTGTTGGGCTGAAGCCATATTGACAGCTGGTATGTTCCTAATGTAGTTAGTTTGATATACCTCATCTATTAAATTGTGTGCATTTTCCAAAATAACAGATGACAAGTGCAGTTGACCACCTGGGAAAAGGCATCATCAGTAGGAAGCTTAAAATGACGGGGGTTTTTTGTGATTGTACAGATACACACTGCTTTTCTATTTTGGGTGACATTATAAACTACTAGCATTCTATTTGCCTTCCAAAAGTACAGTATTTTTTGTACACACATAACGATCAAAAATGGTACAACTAACAGATGCTATATCTATCATGCTTTTAGAAAACTGTGACGTACTTATCAGCTTCTCTCTTCAAATGTAGTTTTTAAGAATCATATTGCAGAAACTCTAAATTGAATTACCAGTCTCGGGCTGTATTATTTGTAAAGTGAGTATAGAATGTTTCTTACAGAAAACTGTATAAGGTGCAGTAATTTAAAAGAACCAACAGTTTTCTCTAAGGTAATGTACAGTGATATACTTACTGGAGAACTTTTTTTTTTTTTTTCCTGAACGAAAGCACCACTGCATGTTATTGATGAACCTGTTATTAAAATAAGGGATTAGAATCACAGTTTTAAAAATGTGCAAAGTAAAGTTTGTATTATCTGGGAAAAAACAAGCACAAAGCAACGAAAACATGAATAGCAGTAAATAGAAATCTACTTTTTCACCAATATCTGACATCCACCTGACCAAAACTACAGATAGTCCCTTGCAGTCTGTTTCACCTTGGAGCCAGAATTTGCTGTTTGCCTTCAGGCTGTCCTCCAAGGATAGCCTTGCCATCGATGCCACGTTCATAGCACACACAAGGAAAAGCATTGCCATGCCCTCATCTGGGGCAAATAGGCTCAGCCCTAGTACAAGCTACACTAATGGATTCAAGTACAGTGGTGGACTGTCAACTGACATTGGTTTACACAGCTTTATTGACGGTGCTTCCCTTCCGCATAAGACTTCACGTGTTCCAACTGCGCCCTGGGTTTCCACTTGCAGTGAATCAAAGATGTGGGTGTATTGGAAACTAATTTTTTTTTTTAACAAAATGCAACTCGAAGGCCTCAGCAGCACAAAAGAATACTTAAATTGGTCAGGGGTCAAAGGCAAAGAGATCAGCAAAATAAGAATTTGTAGGGGTTCTTTAGAGAAAAACCTCTTTGCAGCATAACAGAAAGGTCAGCAAAGGAAGGGACCAAGATGTGAAGTTTAAAAAAGGCCACAACATTTTCATTTCTGCTGCTGTTTCATCTGGTGGCTTTCTGAATGCTAAAAGCCTTTCTACTGCTGTTTCTTCAGCAGACAACCCAGCATCTTCTATTCAGACACACCACCCTTTCCTAAACACTTTGACCACTGGATCACAGTTCCCCATTGGCCCCAAGGCTTTGTGAACAAACCCCAAGTCTGATAAATTAATCAGTATTGAAGTCCTTATTTAATTCAATGCCAGATGCTGCCAGTCTGGTCCATGTGTCATCAGCTGCAACCAGTCTGACTAATTCTCACGCTATGGGGAACTTCTTCTGGGGTTACAGGTGGAACAGTTAGAGGTAACTAGGATCTACCTCTACCCAGTGTGACTTATGTGGGGACAACATGGACCAACTTAACTTGGTTTCCACTGAAAGGTGTTCATCTGGCCTGTACAGGGGTTTCTCCTTTCTTACTACTGAACAAAATAAAACCATAAAAAGACCTAAACAACAGAGGAAATACTTACTGTGAATCCAAGTAAAAAAGAAAAAAAGGGCAAAAGAAATAGGTAAAGCTTCAGTTTGTATTGCTGATAGTTTAGATATTTATCTTTTTTTAAAGTGAAAACAATTTTGACTTATTTTCTTTCACCTAGAATCATAAATACAACTCATTATTAATTCCTCTGAATAATAAAGAACTGGCACACCAGCAGAGATGTAAAGAACATCCTCTCAGTGCTATTTCATCCATCAATACTGTGCCTCTAGTTTGATTCCTTGGTGCTGAATTTGTAGGGTTGACCAATGCCAAACCCAGTTCTCAGAAAGATCTGCAGTTTATTTATTCAACTTTGTTCATATACCAAAATCCACTTGGTTTGCAGCAGTGAAAGCTACAGAGAAAGGCAGTCTTTTATCTAATGTGTTGTTTTAATTTTAACTAAGCCAGGTACTCTGTTAACTGGGTGGTTTTAAATTGTGTTTATTACAAACAAGAACTCAGTACTCCCCACTGGAGTGGCAGCTAAAGTACCTGGGATGGCCCAGGCAAGCTTGACCAATGCAGGCACAGTTTAAGCAGAAGAAATTCAAGCCCTGCCCCATTTAAACTACTTCACTGGGCCATTTCCAGTCACTGGTGGCACTCAAGTCACTGTGCATTCTGGTAGCTGGTCGTAACTTCTTTTGGGATGTCATTGGTATATGAACAGGGTGCATATCACTGGTATTGGTCAGGCCCTTTTCACCAGCATTGGGAAGACTGAATGTAGTGCTCCTGCATTGGTGCAGGTAGCAGATCTTAGCTTGTTTTTATTTCAAGTACAATATCTTTTTTATAGTAGGTTTTTGATACTTGATGCAAAAATGGATTAGCCATGTACATTTATTGATGAAGTGCATTTTGCTTTTGTAATTCATTGCTTTAAGCAGGCCTAAATAGTAGCGCACAAAAACATCACAATCTAGCTTATCATGCTGCCACACTATCAAACTGGTGCAGTTAATTGTATTGTGACTTCGTGTTCTGTGTACAGAAAGTATACTTAATTGTACACTGTATTTTATAGAAATGTGATGAAAAAACATATACTTTGTTTCATTTATTTTTAGATTGTACAATGCACAGTAAACTTGTAAAAACTTATTTATTCGAGTGCACAGGATGAGGAGAAGATTGATCTGTTGCGTAAAAATCACACTGGACCAAACACCAATAAAGGAAACTACAATAGAAGGAGAATTGCAACAGCAAAATCACTAGAATAAACTCACATTTAGGCTTTAGACATCATCTGCCTGCTAGCCCCCGTGCTCTGAGCAGCCGGTAGCATTGACTGCTCTGGATCAGAGGCACTCACTGTCCTTAAATCCCTTCTAGGTTGCCAGTGCTCCCAAAGGAGTCTCCCACCTCCAGCAACTGGGCATTCACTTTAGACTTCAGCACTTACCAGCCACCTGGTGGAGCATCCCATGGTCACAAAAGGCTGGGCTGAACACATGAGCTGTTTAACTCCTGCCTCTGTGTTTGAAGTAGGCAAGATATCTCTGCCCTTGTGTGCTCTCTCCTGCTACCTGGATGCAGGAGAAATGGTTGAGCGTGCCATGCCATGTTCCAGAGAGTAGTGGGGGTGAGGTGCCATAGCAGCTCCTACCCTCTACAGACTTAATTTAGGGCCTTTTGTCTGTACCTCATCCCTGGCAATCTTAGTAGAGACTTAGGAAAAAATGCAGTTATTTTGTGGATACCTAAGTGTGTCAGCCATAGGCAGCCTTTGTGCACAGAAACTTGATCTGACTTTCCTGCTTCATTCACTGGAAAGGCAAGGAATTGATAACCCTGGAAATTAGGGACATTTTGCAACTGTTTTCTGTTTTGCGTGTGGGAGAGGACTTGAGCGCAGTGCACCCTGCTGAGTTACTAACAGCAAGATGAAAACCTGTAAAGGGGCAAAAATTCTCAGAGGGTGATAGCTGAGAAACATCCAGTAGCTTCTAGTATAAGCCATACACCGTGTGTGTCCTGGAATCCAGGAAGACGATGTAAACCAGATGTTTTATAGCTGGGAGATAGGCAGCTCCAGCTCTTCCATATTCTTGGGTAACTGGAAGTTGCAGACCTGCCTTAGCATCCTTCCCAGCAAATGTCACAGTCCTCAGGCCTTTGAAGGCTTTAAATTGGTAGGCTGTGCCTGAGAAATTGCTGGAGGGGCAGCAGCCGTAATTACAGCTCCCCCCTATCATTTATATCGCTGATGAGAGAGATTGGGAAATACAAGTAGAAGCTCTTAATCACTCTCCTTTTATCAGATCCTTTTCTGGAAAAGGACCAAGATACAGTGCTTCTTGTACCTCTTGCACACCCTTTCATCTCAAATTGCAGAAGACATCCAGCAAGACAACTCAGCCACAATCTCCCATTCTGTATGGCGAGGCTTTGTTTATGCTCATACACAAAGCTTTCACAGGACACTAGCAAAGATGCTTGTTTGGAGAAAGACCAATTCACAGAGCTCTGTCAATCTTGCTGTGCTTTCCAACACCTGCTTGAGGACCTTATTGCCCAGCTGGCTTCCGGCATTCCTCCTCAGTTGAAGAGGATGGCCAGATCCTTGTTGCAGAAATTACTTGCTTTGTCCCATGGTTCACAGCATTTCAGGAATCTGTGTCTGGCGAGCAAGACAGAACTGTCAGACATGGTTTAATGCTAAACTTGGCAGTATTAGGTTTACAGTTGTAGTCGATGATCTTAAAAGTCTTTTTCCAACCTAAATGATTCTGTGATTCTATGATTCTACATATTGTACATAAATTAAACTTGACCATATTACAAGTTCTCTGAATTTTGAATAGAAGTTCTTTTCAAGGGTTGGTTCAGGCTATTAAAGTACCAGCTCTAATGATGATGTATTTATAAATCTTGATAATCTTTTGTCTTTATTTACATCCAGAATAACTTTCTGTAATTATTCATTCATAAGGCTATTCCACACCAAGGTGCAAGTTGTTACTACTCAGCTTCTTTAGCTATTTCCGTTATATGGCCAGCATTTTTTTTTTTTTTTTTTGAGAAGGATTTAGGGAAATACACAAGGCATTGAACTGGTGTAACACATTTGCAAAAATAATTGCTTCACCAAAGCAATGCATAGTGAGCTGTCGGCTTTTATATGGGATGGTGGACCCAAGACTGAGATAAACATCCCCTTTTCAGAGAGCCAGCTCCAAAGCAAGTTGCTGACCTTACTCATTCTTCAGGGAGTCATCTGAAGATGAAGCAGAGCAGCATGTTTGGAAGACAAGAGGTGAGGCATATTGCCAGGGGCAGGATGGTGAGTTGCAGCTGGACATGTGTAGGGAAAGATCATCTTGAATTATGGGAGTTGAGTGGCTGGTGTTTTTTAAAGTGGAAAAGATAGTTGATTAAGTGGGAGTTGGTCTCAGGACACATAAATAATAACAAGGGAAAGAAAGGCTGTGCATGAATTCATGTACCACTCTGTGATGCTTTTGTCTGGAACAGTATTACTTTTCTTCAGTAGCTGGTGCAGTGCTGTGTTTCGGATTTAGTATGAAAATAATGTTGATAACACGCAGATGTTTTTACCGGTTGCTAAGTAATATTTATACTAGATAAAGGACTTTTCAGTTCTTTTTCTGGCCCTGCCAGTGAGAGGCACAAGAAATTGGGAGGGGAGACAGCCAGGACAGCTCACTCAAACTAGCCAAAGCAGTATTTCATACTATAAAACATATGCTGAGTATGTAAACTGGGAGAGTCAGCCAGGGCCTGCTGATCACTGCTCGGGGACTGGCTGGCCATCCGTCAGGGGGTGGTGACCAATTGTATCATGCATCACTTGTTTTTTTTCCCTTTTGAATTATATTCCTCTCTCCCTCTCTTTCCTTCTCATAACAGTTGTTGTTGTTTATTACTATTATTATCTAAATGTTCTTATCTTAACCCATGAGTTTTACCTTTTTCCTGAATCACCTCCTCATCCCTCTGGGGGGCAGGGGTAGTGAGTGAGCAGCTGTATGGTACTTAATTGCCTGCTGGGGTTAAACCATGACATAATCCTGTAGTATGCTATTCATTTTGATTCTGGAGAGTCAGTCAGAGTCAGTGTTGGTAAAACGGAAAGAAAGATTGTCTGGTGAATCCCACTTGAGTTTTAGAACCAGATGTTATGGTAAGGAAGAATGAAGCGTGTTAGAAAGGGTTCAGGTCTTGGGGTATGAGAAGGTTGTTTCATTGTTTAGAACTCACTTCTATAATTGTATATCAAGATGCATTTCATAAAGGATAGTACAAGAATAGAGGGAAAAAAGAAGGAAGATTAGTCCTGGAACAATCCAGTAACAAATAAAATAAAGGAAACTATGTGAACTCATGAAATTACAGACCCTCTACATAACTAAACTATGAAGAAGACATTTTAAAGGAATTATTGTTAAAATTAATGTCAGAAAAATAGTGATGGTCTATTTTATAGTCACTCTTTTGGAGTCTTTGCTTTGCTGTAGGTCCAGCACTAGGTGGCGAAGACTTCTGTTTCAGGTAGAGGCTGAGCAGAGTTTGCACAGAAGCACTGAGACCTACTCAGTAATGCTATTTTAAAGAAATATGATGAAGAAGTTTTTTACCTACTGCTTTTTACAGAAGAACAATCAATTGATTAGCATAATTCTCAGTATTGTAAATATATGCTGAGTTGTCTTGGTTTTTATAGGTTTGTTTTGGTTTTGTTTTTTTTTTTTTTTCCTAATCAGATGGGAAACAAAACCAAAATACTTCAAATGTTTTCAAGAGAAAGTGAAGACTACAAGTCTTAGCTTTTTAATCATGTGTTGGTGTCAACCCTTTCACAGAGATAGAATAGAAAGAAACTACTTCTTTTCTGTGACCATTTGTTCTCCCAAAGGCAATGGCTTGTGATGGGAAGATAGAAGACATTAATAAAAAAGTCACTTTCATCTTTTTCTCTTTCCCATAGTTAGTCCTAAAAAAGAATTTTAGTTACGAGGCCGATGTTAATAAATATTTAATTTTTAAAGGGGTTGGACCACCTACAGTGAGAAAAACTGGTCTGATGGCCCAGAGGATAAGAAGTTCCCAAATAAGTGAGAAGGCTAGGTTGAATTACTTCCTCTGAATTAGGTCATCACCACTGATGACCTACTCGTTCCTTCTCTGAACTGCTTCAGAAGTGTATCTTGTACTTGAGAAATCTTGTTAAAACCAACATGATTCTGGAAAGAAAAAATAATCAAACCCAATAAATAAACTGTCAAGGACCAGGCTATGCTCTGGAACTAATCTTTTTATAAAGTTACTATGGAATTATTGCCAAATATAGCAACAAAACATAAAGAGCTCAATAATGAAGCTCTTATATTATCAAAAGTTTACCCATGAATGTAGTCCTATTTTTCTAAGAGGTTTATTTACACAAGTAAATACCAATAGGAGTAAGAACTGTGTAATGCGGTCCTAAGTAACTCCACACGGTATTTTTTTTTAAATAGTGAGCATTCCCTTTTGTGAATATTTCCTTAACCTTCTGCTCAAGCTATGTCGACACAGACCCAGAACTCATATGGCATTCTCATTATTTGATGGATATTGAACAGATATGCTCATTTGTTTTACATTTCCCTTGACAAAGGCTGTGGCAAAACTGCATGACTAGTTCCTCATTGTCGTGCTTTCTTCTTTCTGTTTCTGCAGCATTATGCAGTCCTCTTACACTAAAGCAATGGTTTGAAATATCATTTTTCTCCCAAAGGATATCTTTGTTAAAGGACAGAAATCCATTTTACTACTGTCTATCATTATCTGAATTGACTAATACAATGAAACTTATTATGGAATGTGGGGATGAGGTGGGGTACTTCAGGCCAAATGTTTAATACATTTCCCCTTTAATTTCAGTCCTTATTTACAATATTTTGTTTAAAAAGGTAAAATATCCAATAAACACCTGAAAATATTTTTGAAATATCATTATAGTGGTGTCATATATAACATCTTAATAAATATGACTTTCATATTCTGAAAAAAGGATAATTCTGTCCTAACCATGTATTTTCTTAACAAACTAATATATATATATATATATTAAAGTACTTTTTTCCTTCCTTTTTTTCTTCCTTTTATTCTTTTTTTTTTTTTTCATTATCCACTGTCATTGTAGGACACATATCCCCACATATAGTTATGCAAAATAGCATTTTCATTTGTTAGTTTAACACTTCTTTTATAAAGTTTTCCAGATAAATTAAAAAAATAATAATAGTCAGAGCATAATATTGCATGAGAGCATCATCATAATCAAAATTATACTGAGTAGCATGTTTCTGCTCTCACTCACTTCATTCTCACTATCTATCCAACATTAGGAGCTTATTCCAGTGAGGATAAGCAAGGATAATTAAGAACAATTCCACTAAAGCAGGGCTGAAAAAAATAAAAACACCTAGAAAAGGAGTGAAGTTGGAATCCAACTTGCAGTCACTTAGGATTAATAACCTAATATAGTAAGGAGTGCTCACACGTTATGGAGGCACTCAGATAATATGGTGAAGACTGCCAATATGTGAACCTATGTAGATGGATGATGAAAAACACTTATGCATTACGTCTGTCAGCTCCCTAAGTATAAATAGTATTCAGCAGTTTTATGAGTAGAAGCTCTAATAGGTTCTTTAGTTTGTACCATCTGATATTTCCAAACATCCAGCAAAATGAATCATAACTACATAGCTATTACTGCTATAGCAATGAAGTGGTTATGGAAAAAGACAGAATGAGGAAACATAATAGTTATACTTTTATGTCTGGCAAGAGGCTCTCAGGTACTTTAATGAGGAATTTAGGATACAAATGTGGATGGATGGATTGTTAGATAGATCGACTGTTATTTATCTCTGTCTGAAACGTAGCTTATTGTGATGAAGATTAAAGTTAAAATGTATGTGTTCTCCCCCTGGGTGAATTTTAGAGAAATGTAATATTCAACCAAACAGAAAAAAAAAAAAGTATTACTTTTTTATTTGAAATCTGTTTCCTATCCCTGTAGCATAATGACACCACTGCAAACTGGGCACAATAGAAATCTACATATATTACAAAAGCACATTTAGAATTTTTATTTAAATCCTAGTAATTCTGTTTCCTTATGAACAAACAAATTGGGCCTAATGCTTTACTGCATTGCTCCAGGTTTTCTGATTCCTATAGTGTGTTTCATATTTGGGTTTTTTTGATTTTTTTTAAGGTAGGGGTTTTTTGTTTGTTTATTGTTTTGGTTGTTGGAGTTTTTTTGAGGGGGGGGGGTGTGTTTTCCATAGAAAAGGCTCACAAGTCTTATTTGCTGCTTTTAATAGGATTGCATCAGATTTAAAGCCAGAGTACTGCAATATAACGTTGAGTGTTTTCAGTGTTGTTTCTAATGGAAGCAGAAAGGATAAGGATACTGGACTTCCCTCATTAAAACACCTCTAAGCTCTCCACATATAGTAAGAAGAATCTGACTGATAGTTTTAATCACAGAGCTATGTAGGAAAATATCACAATATGCTTTCCTACCTCTTATAATCTTTGCCTAGGTTTCTGCTCTTGGCCATTGACAATGACTGATTTTCAATATACCACAGCAAGGGAGATGCTCTACCATAAATGGAGCCCTAATTTAGAATGAGTAGTCTGGGTGCAGTTAATTATTCCACCTGTCTGCAGTCCCTACTGATTATCAGATGTGGCTAATATCAGACATGATGCTGGATTAGAGTTGTCCTTTTTTTAAGAATGAAGTAGCTGTGGGGGAAGTACCCTGGAATACTTGAAGAGGAAACTAAGATCATAACTGCTTATCAGTGGTAACTTGTGACCAAGGAATTGTCTGGCATAGAGAGACAAAAAGCAGCCCAGCTGCAAAAGAGGCTGAACTGGTTGGAAGCAGAAGCAGGAAAGCCAGAGACAGAATAACTTGCTGTAAGGGAGCAAAGTTTCCCTTAGTGATGAGATAAGAAATAGCCATAGCATTGTCTTGTAGCCATTCTGGAACAGAAGTGCTCAGGGGCCACCTCTGGGCAGGTGATGGGGGATGGACCCATTGCCAAGGTGAGGTGTCCTATGTCAACATTTACAGGATTGATGACAGTGCAAGTGTATATAAGGACAGAACTGGTATGGTAACAAGGCTCTATCTAATGCATTGTTCATTAACATTTTTAAAGTATATATGTATTTAAGCAAAAATGTATGTTTAATTCACCTCAAGGAGTACAATAAGGATTCCTGAACATACGCCTAGCTATCAAGGGACTCCAATTCATTTTCCCTTAATAAATAACTGGAAGCTGTGTTTCCTCCAGCTTTACTACTACTTATTATGGCTTCTCTGACAACGGTCAGCAAAGCAGGATTTGGGCTCCCTCCTTAATCACTTCAATTTAGCATAAACCCACCTTCCCCAGGGAGTGACCTACCATGTTGATTCTGAGTCAGTCATGGCAACCTACTGTCTAGCAAAAATGTAAAGGTATAGAACCAGCATATTTTAAATTATGCAGAAAAATCTGCTAGTCCATAGGTACAAGTCCCTACAGAGATGAGTTTGGAACATGTATAGAAAAAGAAGCAACTCCACAACATTCCTGTTTAATATCTTTTACATGACCTATATACACAAGCTTTGTGCAAATGACACAGTGAGAAAAACTATTGAAAGACACCTAGTAGGCTTGACACATTTACAGAAAGAAAAAAAATAATCAAGAATATCAGTAAGATCTGAGCTGATTTTTTCCATCAGCTACCAAGTTATGATGAATGCAAGTGCAACATTACGTAATGACTGTAGTACAGGGTTTTAAAGACAGAAAACTCTTTACATCCAATAGAAAGTCATATTGCGTCAGCAGCACCTTAAGATTTCATTAGTCAAACCATACACAGAAAAAAAAAAATCAAGAAAATACGTAAGCCACAATACCAGAAAAAGAGCACAAACAGTCATTTAAAAATCTTTAAATATCAGCATTTAGTTTCACTTTCTGTCCCTTTTTCTGAGCCCTAACTGCAGTCCAAGAATAGCCTGCAAGTGCTGCTTAGTCTGGACAGTTGGACTGTGAAGTGTCAAAAAGGCAAGTGTTCCATTTGGCATTGTGAAAATCTTAGGTACCAATTTACCATGCTCAGAAGTGACTGAAAGAAAAAATTCTTATCTTCTTATTTTTATTCTACCTTTCTCTGTCCTCTAATCCTCCTTAATCCACTGAAAAAATTATCAGCTAGGCTTTTGCCCATGTCAAGATTTTGAACTGAGGTGGTTTTGCTCTAGCTTTGTTCTCAGAAGTGTGACAGACTTTGGATCACTTTTGCAACAGGAATCGCATTTTTTCACCACTCTCATAACTCAGGAAGAATTGCAAAAGGATTTTGAATTAACACCGCAGAAGAACTTTATCACCCAAATCTTACCTTACAATTTCAGGAAGGTTTCCCACTCAGGTGCTGTCTGACCTGTAGATGACTTGATGCATGTAAGAGTTTAAATTACCTACATGGTTAAAGGCTTGCTGGCAGGGCCCAAACTGCCTAAACCTCAAGCAGATTATTGAGCATGGCTGCAATAACACAAACTGATCCCTAGCTCTCACATAGGAAGAACAAGACATACTGAAGCTTTTAGCACTGGAAAGATCATATCTAAAAATCTCATGAATATTGAACATATGATTTGAAAGATTTTCTTAAAATACTAAATCCAGTCTTCCTCTGTCATAGTCAGTTATCTGATTTATAAACATAACTTCAAATAGGCTGGATTTGTTCCTGTCACTTCCTCAGACCTCACTTGCTGGTTATTAAAAGATTAAAAGAAGGTGAGCCTTCTTTTAATTTCCTGAATAAGTTTCCTCTTGGTGAATTTACACCTACTTGATCATTTGCCAGCATGAATTAGGTCTTTGGTGTCCTTGTGCATTTGCAAATCGTAACCTTGTCTCGGCCTTTATTCTTTCCAACAAAAGCTGGTCCTAGGCCATATTTGACTCAGACTTTGAGCCCAAGGGCTTTGCCTTTCTCTCCATCTGAAACACTCTCTAACATGAAAATCCTTACAAGTCAAAGGCACTGATTATGCTTTGCTGTGTTGTAGCCTCCGCTGTGCCATGCTGGTGATCATGTTGATAAACTCAGTAGCCAGAATAGTGAATAATTCAGAAAACTATGATTGAGGGCTGTTTAAAGAACTGTTCTTCTTTAGTCATCTGTTTAAGCAGCTGGTAATTATCCCAATGTCATGTCATTCATGGTAAGGCACAAGTCTCAACGGAAAGACAGTGCTGTTCATTGCCCCCTACCAGGTATGGAGAAGAAGAACATTCCTATGGGGTCTTATTTTAGAAGGTTCTGTTAAACTTTTCTTTCAGGTTGAGACCGCTGATGACTAGTATAATCAGCCCTGCTATAGTCATGCAGAATTTGATGTCGATACATGGCTGGCTGCAGCAATATCTATCAGCTGGAAGGTAATAAGCAGTGGTATCAGCTGTGGGAAACAGTTGAAAACAACTCCTGCATGCAGACAGGTAGCCTTCAATTGCACATAGACTAGAGCAAGAAAACCCCATATTCTCACAGGTGTTCATTGGGAGTAAGTGGTAGTGATTTCTGCGTTCAGGTGAGAGGCCCTAAGTCTGGTATTTGTCATTGCATTCTTAATCCCTGGAGTTTGTCCATCTGACTGCAAATAAAAAGAGGTTGCTGCCTTTCAGGGAGTCTTGAAACAGTCACCTCCCAGCACACAGCACACTGGGGTACTCAGCGGTGCTCTTATTCAAAGGCTTTACCAAGCCAACATCTTGGGATCAGTTTTGATCACTGCAGCTGTGAAACATTCTTGCCCTTGTTCCACTCGGCAGTCATCTTCCCAAACTACTTGGTGGGTCAAAACCTGTGTATAGTATTACAGAAAAGATCCATGCTACATACAACGAAATTAATAATTCCCTATTTCAGTCAGAAAAAAAACTAGTATGACAAATTGTAGGATCATTTTTCCACTTTCATTATGTCACGTTGGCATCTTGTAGACTTTCAATTACTAATATATGCATACTTTTCTATTGCTGAGCAGTTTCCAGCTAATGACACCACGATTTCTTGAAGAAATACTTCTCATTAGTCCCTAAACAAAAGACATTGTAGTCTTCAGTGTTTCTTTCTATTCCATTTCTATTGCTTCAGTTCTCAGCTAAACTAAACTCTTCCTCCCAAAGTAATCTATCAGAAAATTTTATTAACACATACCTAAACTTTGTGTGAGAAAAATCAAAGAGAAAGCTGGATAGCATCACTCCATGGCTATTTCTTGGGGAGCTCCATGGGTCTTTCTCAAGGATCTCCACAGCTAGAAGATATGATCTTGCCATTACCAATTAAAAAAAAAAAAAAAAAAAAAAAGTTTCTGACCTGGCAGTGCAAGGATTCAGCCTCTCCTTGACTTAAGCTAGGAGTCACTGGTTTAACCTGTGCTCTGGGGCCCGGTGACTGGTGCCTCCACTGCTCCAGCTTCATTCAGCTCTGGGGATGGCCATTCTAGGGACAGGGTGACACATAGCCCTCCCCACCGCCCCTCTAATCACTGCCTGAAAAACAATAGCCCTTTGTGTGCTTGGGTCTGGGGGCAGCTGCCAGGCTGCAGTGGGAGCTATGATGAAAAAACTCAGAAAAATAAACCAAATAAAAGCACAGGTCTGAGCAGGAGGGAACACTTCCACCATGACTATCACAGGCCTCCCTGCAGGGACCTCAGGATGCTGAAAACTTGCTACAGGCCTCCTTCCCCAGATAAAACCATCCTTCCTAGGGCACAGAAGAATATTGGAAGGGTGAAAACACCAGAGAAAAAGGATAGATGATGGGAAGTTTGTCATGTATAACAACTTTACTTTTTCTCACTTGAGTACTAATAAGATCTGTTTTGTATTGATTGGATAATTTGGACAGTGAGTGTTAGTATCATTATAACTGGACTAATAATGTTTATTGCATTTTGGCTACAGTGTTAAAACTTTGAAGCAGAATGAAAACTAATTCTCAGCTTCACATATATGCTGTGTTCCTCTTTTTAGTCCATGACAAAATTTCAACTGTTACAACTTCACTAGGCTTCTCTGTCCAGTTTACTAGTTCTGTTGCAGTATGATGTATCCATGCATACTCTTCAGTTCTCTCCCTACACTCAGTTTTCTTTTCAGTCCTTTTCTCCAGCTTCATTTAGTTTTTCCTGTGTAGAAGCATAGCAAGTCTTCATCTGAAATCCAAACAGATTAGAACTGCTGCCTTCTTTTATCTGAAAAAGGTCAGTAGTGCCCTTCAAAGATGAATTAAATTGGTCAGGTGTGATGCACATTCACTAATCTCCATGCCATTTTTCATTTATGCCTTCAATCTTTTGTTCAAACCTTTTCTAAAGCAGAAGCATACAACTCAAGTGACTGGCCAAGCCACAAAGAACTTTGACTTATTAGCAGAGTATGTCTCTATTCCTTGTCTGTCATTGGCCTCCCTCAACCTCTTCTAGACATGGTCATGCCTTTACATCTCAAATCCTTTCTGGATTCACTCTACGCTGCCTTCATTCTTTCTTTTGTACCTGAAGGACAGCAAATAAAGGGAAATGGAAAGTGAAGAAAGCAAACAATATATGTAATGGTTTTTTCCCTGAATTTGCTTGTGTCATGGAAAAACTGCTCAGTCCGCATAGTTTAGTCCAATCAGTATAGAAACAAGTTGTCATTTTATTAACAACATGTAATAAACTCTCAATCAGTGAATTATATGTTTGCAATGAATAAGAGCAATACAAAAGATACATCACAATACTTGTCACATAAAATGTTAACAAACACCTACAGCTTTATAACAACACTTCTATAACATCCCTGAAAGCTACAGTCACACATAACACACACATACAGACCGAAATGCAACCAACTGAGTGTGTGGTTGAGGGTCCACCACATGCAGATACTTCTGTGGAGGTGTGGTGCTCCAGCTGAGCATGCCCGTCTGTCTCTGCTGGAACCCCACTAAGGCACCGGCTATGGGCAGGACACACACACACTGGAAGAAGAGGTGCCTCCACATGGTTCCTGTGCTGTGGGTCACTGGCAAAGCACAGGCTGCTTCTGTGCCCCAACGGAGGTTCTGGATCTGCCCAGCAAGGTTACTGTTCCTCATCCTCTCTCCCAACCTTTTACAGCTTTATTTCTTTTATGCTTGCTTTCAGGTTGAATATTTTGTATCTCTTTGTAATTCCCTGGTTAATATTTAATATGGCTGATGGTCAACTTCCTTTTTAATTCTATCAGCTTGGGTCAAACCTCCTCTCCGAGTTTTGCATATTTGATTTACACACACACTCTTATGCTGACATTTCTATCTCACCAGCTGCTGTTATCAAAGCCATCTGCCAAGGGTGGGGTCTGCATTCTTGCCATACACAATTGCTTACTAGACCTGCAATTCTGTGTGTGCCAGCTCTTACAGTACTATAGGACTGAGATTTTCAGGTCCCTGCACTGAAATGTATTAAAAAACCCTTAAATTCTATTCTCATTACATATGTGATACTATTCTTTTTTTGTATATGGGATTAATGGCTCGCTAGTCTTTGCTATATTGTTCTCCTTACTAAAAATCTGAGACAAAGTTTTTTGGCTACCATCAGACAGGTTAGAGGCAGAGTATCATTACTACCTGCTTTGTCTCACAACATTCCACCCTCATTAAATAGCAAACCCAAACCTTTTATCTTTATTTTCTTAGGAGAATAAATGACAAAAATTGAAATGTTATTATTTCTTTTGCAAAGAGTTATTTCTATCCTTGCCAGGACTGTCTTTATTTTTATTTTAGTAACCTCTAAGATTATGCTTTGATAAATCCTTTTTTCCAATTTCTTAGTCTCTCATCTTACTCTTGATATTTCTTTTGACTTGGTGTCTTACTAATATTTTGTGTCTTTGAGTAAAGATTAAACATGGAAAACATTTTAGAAGAGTTCTAAAAATTATAAAACTTTTATATTTTTTATGAAGAATTAATTAAGGTGGAAAATGACTTTCATAGTTATATTATTTGCTGCTTAGTACAGTTTAATATGTCCACTTTTCTGCTAGTTGAGAGATTTATGTTATTGTTACAAAGAACATTACTTTATGTATGCATTTATGACAAGTAGCCATCAAAGTGAACTGTCCTATATTGCTGTAAACCGGGTAACAGTGAAGGAGATAGTCATCCAAAAACCTCTGTGAATTTCAAGTTTTCTTTTTTTACAGAGAAAGAAACTAAAACGTGACGTATGTATCACCAAAGTTAAACAAACATGCAGCAACAGCAATGGAGACCCAAACTCTTAAGCTTCTCTTTTATTCATTTCTTTTGCAGCGGTGAAGCTTCCACTTCCTTTTCTAATCTCACTGGTATTGATAGGAAATAGGATTATCTATTAGTGGATTTAGTGAACGTTGTGGCAACAGATGCCATAGCCAGAGGAAACCAATTGCAAAGCCAAGTTTCAGACACTAAGAATGTGTTTCAGACTGAAATAGAAGCTTAAAGAAGAAAGTTCACTCAGGTCTAGTGACGTACAGAATTAGACTCTATAACTCGAAAGTTATAAAGTAGGTATGTTTATTGTTATAAAGTAGGTATGTTTATTGTGCGCAGATGCACGGGGGATCGCTCCTCCACAAGCGTGCATGCCCAAAGTGATGAATCATGTCACATTTATACAATAAAACAAATGAATATTCAATTAACACCTATACATATTCGTTACCTAAACCCCCTTACTCTCGCTTCGTATGTTAATTAGCTTATCAGTCCTTTGCCTGGAATGTGGTGGTCTTGCAAGTTTGTAGGTGATTCATGTCCTTGTGACCATCTGAACTTCTCCAGCAAGAAGATTTAGCACTCCCTTCCTCTAGATAACATTGAAATGTCTCTCATCTTTTTTCTCATCCTTTTTATAAATAGCCCCTTTGTTAGAGGAAGAAGGGTAGGTGTCTCCTCAAAGCTGTGTGCCTATGTGACCATACACCACACCCATGACCAGTCACCATACCCACATTCCTTGAGCAGACACATACAATCACAATCGATGTCCATTGTCCCCATTTCACACTATTTCTCATATCACTAGAAGCATTTGTATGTACCAGCAACACCAACAAAGCTAGGATTCAGAAAAAAGAAGATACATGGGGTGATGTAATTCATTTGTACTAAGGGTGAAATCCCAGGAACAAAAAAATCTGTATTATTTCTGTGTGTGATTTTTCTTAATTTAATTTCCCTCACAGAAAAAGCAGCAAGGAAATCTGCTATGAGACAAAAAGAAATCAGTTCAGGAAAGCAAGGCATTTAATGAAAGTACATGGAAAATATTGCTGGAATGAAAACTACATGGAGACCTCTTCTGCTGCAGAAAAAAAAGGGGAAAGTGTTGGGCATAAATATGCTGTAATGCATTGATTTCTCTACAGTTTTAAGGTAGGCATTAGATCAGAAGGGTTAATCCCCAAGGATCTTTTGAGCCTAATTCTCTATGAAATGCTAGGAGTCTGATGCATTTATTCAGCAGCATCCACAGGAACTGACTGAAAATGCTGTGCTCTCCTTACGGGTCTGCTGAGTAACTGGTTCCCTCTCATCTTCCCTGTGAATCACTGTGAGCTCACTGAGTCACTGTGTTCTTGTGAGTCACTATGAGGTCACTGAATTGCCTGTGACATGGAGAGGGGCAGGGGCTGCAGTAGGGTGAGGCCCAGCAGGACAGTCAGATGTAAAAGGGCTGTCAGGGTGACTGTGGGAGTGGATCAGGCAGGTACTTAGTCAATGCTTTGAGATCTGGGAGCTGTGAGTTGATAGCATAAGTAACTTCAAAATCCAATACAGATGAAAAGCTGGCAAAAGAAAGAAGAGAAATAGTGGGAGACTGCAGGAAGGGGGAATTGTGGTCAAAGATAGCAGCAGACCTCCTTGTGATCTTCAGTTCATCAAGATCATTGAAGTTTGATGCTAGCCCCTTCTGCCCCACATGCCGCTTACCCCAAATACTTACAAATGACATTGAAGAATCAAATCATGTTACCAAAATGATCATAACTATGAACACTTAAGAAAAAAAAGGTGCACATACAACACAACAATTCATGGCTCTGAAGGATATTTAGAATGGATGTCTTACTTCTAGCCCCAAATCAAACAAAACAGTAAGTAAAAATCAATACAACATAATTTACTTCCTGTCACTTTTATGAACTTAGTTTATTAGAAGTTATGCAATCCTTGCATAACATAATCACATCGAAATGTCTAAGTGCCATTTTTATTTTAAAAGCACTTCTGTTAGACTTCTTAAAAAATCTCATGTATATCAAAGTGCCAATATCTCTGAGTTAATTGCAAAAGCACTGTTGAGCTTGCTGGATTTCTCATCTTTCTCTTGGGTTTCAGAGTGGTTTCAATAGTGAAGGAGAAACAATTTCTATGCCACTACATTGGATTTGGCTGGGATGGAGTTAACTTTTCCACTGCAGCCCATATAATGCTGTGCTTTGTACTTATAGCTAGAATAACATTGATAACACCCCAGTGTTTTGGCTGTTGCTGAGCAGTGCTCACACAAGCATCAGGGCTGCCTCTCCAGCCTCCCCCCTGCAGGCCACTAGGCTGAGCATGGGCAAGAAGTTGGTGGCCACAACAGCAGACCCAAACTGACTGAAGGGCTATGCCACACTTTATGAAGTCATGCTCAGCAATAAAACTTAAGAGAGAGGAGGGGGAGTGGGGGTGGGGGTGGGGGGAAGGGGAGGGCAGGGGGAGAGCAAGGCTTTCACTAGTAAGTTGTCTTTGAAAGCAACTGCTATGCGTAATGAGACCATACTTCACAGGAAGTGGCTGAATGTCACCTGCTGATGGAAAATAGAGAATAAATCTTTTGTATTTGCTTTGTTTCTGCATATGGCCTTTTCTTTCTTTTCTTAAATTGCCTTTATCTCAACCCATGAGTTTTTAATTTTATTTTCTACCCCTGTCTTGCTGAAAAGGGGAAGTAAAAGAGTGGCTTCGTGGACACCTGGTCAATGTCAACCCACCACAGTCCTTTTTGCAGAGCCAGACATGGGGGTCTGGAGAAATTTAAGATAAGGACAATAGTTGGGAGAGGTAATGGGCAAAACATGGACTGGACATTGCCAGTGAATGGTATAAATGTGAGGAATTTTTGTTGTTGTAATTGTGGTGAAGGAACAAGGGGTGGAGTGTGTGTAAACTGTCCACTTTCGTTTGCATTGTGGTGATGTTATTTTGACTTTGGGGAACTATTTTTGTTGTGGAAATGAAGATTGTGTGTTTAATGTGTATTTTAAAGTTAATTCTTATAATATGTGTTTACAGAGGCAACAGATGTAATGGGTTTACATGGCAACATTTTGGTAGTGGGGGGGCTGCAGGGGTGGTGTCTGTGAGAAGAAACCAGCAGCTGCCCTCATGTTAGACACAGCCAGTATTAGCAGGCTCTAAGATGGACCTGCCTCAGCCAAACTGGAGCCAATTGGCAATGTTGGTACTGTCTCTGTGATAAAATATTTAAGAAAGAGTAAAAAATGCTGTGCAACAGCTATGAGAGGGGATTGAGAAAATGTGAAACAGCCCTGTAGAGACGAAGATCAGTGAAGGAGGAAGGCAAGGAGGTGCTCCAGCTACTGGAGCAGAGATTCCCATACAGCCAGTGGTGAAGACCATGGTGTTGTAGGTTATGCCCCTGCATGCCGTGGAAGTCCATGGTGGAGCAGATATTCAACCTATGGCCCATGGAGGGCCCCATGCTGGAGCAGGCAGATGTGTCCTGAAGGAAGCTGCAGCCCATGGAGAGTCCCATACTGGAAAGGTCTGTGGACCCATGCTAGAGCACTCCATTCCTGAAGGACTGTATCCTGTGGAAAGGACCCATGCTGGAGCACTTCATGAAGGACTGTATCCTGTGGGAGGAACACCACACTGAGCAGAGGAACAGCATGAGGAGGAAAGAATGGCAGAGATTAAGTGTTATGAACTGATTGCAACCTTTCTTCCCCAACCCCCTGTGCCACTCGGGGGGAAGGACATAGAAAAGTCATGAGTGAATCTGAGCCTGGAAAGAAGGGGAGGTGGAGGGGTGGGGAGAAGCTGGTTTTAGTTTTGTGTTTATTTCTCACTGTCCCACTTTGTTATTAATTGGGAATAAATTAATTTCCCCAAAGTCAAGTCTGTCTTGCCTGTGATGGTAACTGATAAGTGATGTCCCTGTCCTTATCTGAACCCACAAGCTTTTTGTCTAATTTTCTCCCCCTGTCCTATTGAAGAGGGGGACTGAGAAAGCCGCTTGGTGTGCATCTGATGGCCAGTCAAGATACACCCACCACTGTCAATTACTCCCTTTGCCCCAAAGTAGACGTGTTGTCTCTGCAGAACTTTTTGTAGTGTTTTAAAAATGGAACTCCAAATGAACAATTTATTGGAAAATATTTCAACATTAGTCAACAAGCCCATCATTCAAAGCCCATTATGTTTAAAGACCAACTTTCGTTTTCTTAATTGCAACACATCGAGCTACCCTTGCATTCATCATCATTGGGTATTTCTCATTTAAAACGTTAATAATGAGTAATATCTGAATGTAAAGGTGGAAGTTCCTTAATCTTTTGGGTTAAAAACCAACATCCCTTTGGTGTGGAAGTAACTACTGCATATTCTTATTTAATCTGGTGCTGGGGCTATAAGACCCATTCTTGTTAAGGTAAACAAGTTTCAGAAAGGAAAAAAGATTTTGCAGGGCTTTTTACGTGTTTGGATTTGTTTTGGAAATAGAATCATGGAGTCATAAAATTGTTTAGGTTAGAAAAGACCTTTAAGATCATTGAGTTCAACCATTAACTTAACACCACCAAGTCCAGCTTTAATCTATGTCCCTAAGTGCCACATGATGTCTTTTAAATACCTCCAGGAATGGTGGTGACTCAACCACTTCCCTGGGCAGCCTGTTCCAATGCCTGACATTTCCCATGAAGAATTTTTTTCCTAGTATCCAATCTAAATTTCCCTTGGTGCAACCTGAGACCATTTCCTCTTGTTCTATCGCTTGTTACTTGGGAAAAGAGGCAGACACCCACCTTGCTACAACCTCCTTTCAGGTATCTGTAGAGAGCAATAAGATCCCCCCTGAGCCTCCTTTTCTCCAGGCTAAACATCCCTAGTTTGCTCAGCCACTCCTCATAAGACTTGTGCTCCAGACCCTTCACCAGCTTCACTGCCCTTCTCTGGACATGCTCCAGCACCTCAATGCCTTTCTTGCAATGAGGGGCCCAAAACTGAACACAGGATTTGAGGTGTGGCCTCACCAGCGCCAAGTACAGGAGGATGATCACTTCCCTAGTCCTGCTTTTTGTGGGGAGAAGCCCTAACTCCTATGTGACTATTCTCAGGCACTTTCGTGTTTTCTAACACATGAATAACCCTTGTGTCTGCTGCCACATGGATCTCCATCCCCTACCTCCACTGAGATGGCAGACTGAAGGACCTCACTAGCACACCATCCCTCAAATGTCAGCATGCTCCCCCAGCTTTATCGCTAGCAAGCCTGGTTTTCTCTCTTTCCCCCTTCAAATCTAATTTAAAACTCTTTTAACGAGCCCTTCTAACTCCTGTGCAAAGATCCTTTTCACCCTTTAAGACAGGTTCACAGCAGAAATCCTTAATTACTAATGAGGCCTCCTTCCACATGTCTGAAATAAATTTGTGGTTCACAAACCAATCACACCACTGACTTAAAGTCTTTATGGATTTGTAGTATGTATTCCTTCAATATATAGAATCATCTCTTGCATCTTTAATCATAAGAAGTACATGCTTTGTAAAAAGATTGGGGACTCTTCAGAACCGTATCGTTCAGTCAGTCAGATGAGGAGGAAAAAAAAAAAAAAAAGATAAGCACCACACACATTAGCTTCTACTCTTGTTTTAATGTTAATATCTTTAATACAGAGTGGTTTTGCAAGAGATTTCCTGCCACCTTTCCATGTAAATATAAGAGGTTCTTTTGGGCAATGATTCCAGTACAGTGCACTTTCTAATAATCTTTCTATTGAGTTCACTTAAAATCCTAAACTGCCGCCAACCTTTTCATTGCCAATTGTATTTCTATTCTTTTGCTTTTCAAGAATTTTATGCCATCATCTTGAATTTCCTGACTTCTGCCTCTGCTGAAAGTCATCTTTTTCCCTTCTCCTCCAAGTTCCTATGTTTTCTTATCTACCACTGTACTGTATGTTGGAATTAGATGTTGAAGATCTTACCAGTTCTTTGAAGTTAACAGTAAACATACTTTGTTCTTAGAAATGAATGTTTATAAGTAATGCATGAAAAGAATGTCAAAATAGTTGCATCTCTTTTCCACAAGTGCACAACTCATTAAGAAATTATTACTAGATGTCTATATGTTAATTAGACATGTGGAATAACTGCCTGACATAATTTAAGGCTTTGGTCTGAACTTCTGAATTTAGTGCTCATTCAGGTCAATGGGAAAAGGTCTGTTGACTACAGTGCAAAAATATAATGACCTGTTGGGGTTTTGATGCCTCAACTAAAGAAGATTAGCATTGTAGTACAAGAAGTAATGGATCTAAGGCACACCCCCACTGGTACCTGTTCCATGACAGATGTATCTGTTACATCTTTTTGCAAGATGTAAAATATTTCTATCCTCATGTTCAACCATCTCTGCTTTTCAAGAATACTGGCATGACTCCAGCTACCCCTTCTGTCCTCTGTACCTTCACTCAGAAATAACCTCATGCCCTCTTCTCACTCCTAGAGACTTAAAACAGGGTTCCTAAACTGGAATAATATTTAAGAGTCCCTTCCATTGGCTGCATGAAATTAAAACCTACTTATTCTGAACTGCTTTTTAAGAACCTTCAGTTAGAACTTCATGACTCTTTGTCTTTATATGTTAGGCCCTGTTAGAATTCAATCAAAAAGCTTCACGGCACTTGTGCTAAAACTTATCTGGTTAAGACTATTATGTTCTAATTTCTCATAGCCTATATACCCACCATGACTTATTTGAAAAACATATCTAGTTTCAGGTTACATACAACAGATATCTTTAAAGGTACATTAGTGTTTTTTTCTTTAACGAGTACTTGATGTTTTATTGTTTGCTTTGAATGATGGGTTTCTAAAAGATGTGTCCATAATGCCATAGTAGCTTTAGGATCAAGTTTGTCCTCCAGCCCAGAATTCTCAATATTTTTCCATGCTGACTTTCATTAAGGTGGCAGGATAGAACTGCTGAACTCTTTTTATAGAGAGAAATTAAGCAGAGAAATTAAGGCAAAGGTAAACAGCTCATACTTCAGCTGGAGCAATAAGGTGAATGTAAGTGGCATAAGCCACTGTAGCCCAGCAAATAAGACTTTTGTGATTGCTTGTATAAGGCCCTCAGCTGTGTGCTGACCCAACAGTGTGGGGGCTCCTTGGCCTGAGCTGGGTGCTACTGGTTTAACTCCTGCACCACAGCTGTTGACCACTGCCCCCCCTGCTCCAGATTCAGCTCTGGAGGTGGTCCCACTAGGGAGGGGGTGACACCAACCTCCCACTTCCCCTCCACATCCCATCACTGCTTGACAAATAATTGTCTTTTAAGGGCGGGGGGTGTTGGAGATGGGGTGGGGATGGGGCCACTGCCAGGGTGCAGCTGCCAATCTGGGAAGGAAATGAGCTGTGACAAGGAAACATGTAAAAAAAACCTCAAGAAAACTGCAAGCCTGATCTGGAAGAAACCATCAACCACATACTTCTCCTGACAAGGAGCAGGAGGAAACCCTTAAAAGGCACACCCTACTCTTACCAGCAAATCCATTAAGGTGCTGACAGCTCATTACAGCTTGCCCTTATTCTTCCTCTTTCTTCTGAGACTGCCAATATTAAGGCCCCCAGGAACATGGGAAGGAAGAGTATAGCACCAGGGTAAGTGATTTTTTATTTGGGGGGGGGCAGTCCTCCTGTGAAACTATTTAGCTGTGTTACTGAGGTTTCTTTGAATTAATTTGGATTGTTAGCATAACTCAACTAACACTTTGGGCTATTAGATTGTGAAAACATTAGTTGGGATAATAATAAACTCTTGGCTTTATATATGCGGTTTGTGCCCTTTTTGTTTATAACAAATTCATAATTATATTATCATCTAGTTCTGAGAATTTGAGCCTGATCTTGACCACAGCTGCTAAAGCAATCTAAAGCCTAAATCTAAAGTGCAGGTGTTGATGAACATAAGAATAGGATGGCAGGATTTGATTGTCTTCATTCAATTATATCCCCTTCTCCTTGAGGTGCTATACAATATAATTTCTCAGGCAGTATCAGAAGCTTAGCTGGCCAAATAACTTGGTTAGGATTTCTGTCCTGGTTTTTCCTTAGGTGTTACAAAGGTGGTTTGTCATCGTCGTCATCCCCCCCCTTTTCTCCTGTGCATTCATGTATTATATTATGCATGTAAGTCACAGACTGTAGCTATTTTTTATATATTATTTATATTTTCCCTTCTTTGTTGTATTACTCCATCCCATCCCTTTAATGTTAAAAGTGCATGCTTTTTGTAGCAAACATAAAAGCTTATATTTCACACTTCAGTGCACTGAACAATGGTTAATGGCATTCTGATTTAGTCTTACATTTGAATAAGCTTAATTGTGTTCTTATTTTATTTAAGCAAGTTGCAGTATTAAGGAAACTCATTAAGGTTTTACTTGCTTCTTCCTCAGGGAATGTTCAGCTGTATTTCTCCAATTACATTAATCACCATGACAGAAATACTAAAGATCTACTTCATATGGTGTTATTGTCTTTCTCTAAGATGGGTCACAGAAACTAAAATATGTAGGGAAATTATTCTTTGGGCACCTTTTATTTGCAGCAGTACTGGCTTTTATTTTTAATTACAGGATATAATGCTTGAGAACTGTCAGTGTGGCACCCCCTACAGTGTGAAGTCTTCTCTTTATGAATATTAAATATATAATGATTGAAGTAGGTACTCACAATTTCATAGTCTGTGAACCTCAGCCATGGAGAAATCGCCTTTAGATCTCAGAACTCTAAGTCAAATCTTAAGGGCAAAGCTTGAAAACTATATTGGGTAGCTAACTTATTCCAAACTGTAATTAGTAAGACTTTATAATATGTGTTTTCACATGTCCAAAAGAGTCTGATATTTAAGCCCTTCTGTTCTCGGTATGACAAAGCCTAAGACACTTGCTCAATCCAGTCTGCTGAATGTTTTCCTCATCTAAATGGAGGACTGTAGCAATCTTTGAGGATGAAAGTTTCAGTTTTTCTGAATTCTAACATTTTCCAACATAGTAATATTTTGTAACTTAAAACCAGATCTAAATGTCTTCCTTCAAGTACTCAGATACCTGTTATCTGAATGACAGTATGCAGGAAAGAAGGAAAAAAAAAACAACCAAAGCAGACATTAACAACACTTACACAGATTGCTTACCCCACTGCAAAAAGAGAAATATTTAACTCTGCTTTATGCCTTTGCAGTAGACACTGTCAAAATGTCAAAAACAGAGACTGAATTATTTTCTGTTCATGATCTGTTTTGAGATTCTTACTTGAAAAGTTTAGCACAAGGGAAAGTTCATGCTGCTTTCAAGGGAGCAGTATGACCCATTTTGGTTTTGAGTGAAGTACAGGCATCACTGTAAGTACTTCATCAGGCGAGAGTCCTACTCCTCACAAAATGGGAGAGGCATCTGTATTAATATCTTGTTCATGCAATTTTATGAAACATACTAAATTTTGCCAGACTTTTTTTTTTCTTTTTTGTCTTTATCTGGAATTGAGTGGAGAAATAGGAAAGCCTTGTAAAAAAGAATAACATTAAGACTATATTTTTTTCAATTAAAGCTTTCAGTGAAGGCAGCTTAAAAGACCCGAGAGTTTAGCTCCTAAACACTCCTACTCACACAGAACAATGTATGCTTTTTGAACTACTTTGTAACTGCCTGTGTTGTGGTTTAACCCCAGCTAGCGTAAGCACCGCACAGCCATTGGCTCACTTCCCCCCCGCCTCACCTAGAAGCATGAGGAGAAGAATCGGAAAAGAGTGTAAAACTTGAGGGTTGACATAAGAACAACTTAATAGTTCAAACAAAAATGAATGAACAATGATAATAAAATAACTGTTATAAAGAAAAGGAGGGAGGAGGGGAGAGGAATTAAATCCAGATGGAAGGGAGAAAACTAATGATGCACAATACAAATGCTCACCAGCCGCTGAGTAATGCTCAGCCAGTCCCCGAGCAACAATTGGCAGGCTGTGGCCAACAGCCCCCCACCCCCAGTTTATATACTGAACATGACATCCCATGGTATGGAATACCCCTTTGGCTAGTTTGGGTCAGCTGTGCTGGCTGTGTCCCCTCCCAGTTTCTGGTGCTTCTTGAGCCCTCTTGCAGGCAAGGCCTGAGAAAATGGAAAGTCCTTAATTTAGTATAAATATTACCTAGAAACAATTAAAACCATCAGTATGTTATCAATATTGTTCTCACACCAAAGCCAAACCACAGAACTGCACTAACCACTAAGAAGAAAATTAACTCTATGCCCACCAAAACCAGGACAGCCTGGCAGAAAAGGACCTGAGGCTGACAGCTGGCTGATATGATCCAGCAGTGTGTCCAGGTGGCCAAGAAGGCCAATAGCACCCTAGCTTGTATCTGAAACGGTGCTGCCAGCAGAACAAGGTCAGTGATCATTCTCCTGTACTTGGCACTGGTGAGTTCTGGGTTCAGTTTTAGGCCCCTCACTTCAGGAGGGACATTGTGGTACGGGAGTGTGCCCAGAGAAGGGCAGTGAACCTGGTGAAGGTTCTAGAGCATAAGTCTTATGAGGAGCAGCTGAGGGAACTAGGGTTGTTCAGCCTGGAAAAAAGGAGGCTCAGGGGGGACCTTATTGCTGTCTACAGCTGCCTGAAAGGAGGCTGTAGGCAGGTGGGGCTTGGCCTCTTCTCCCAGGTAACAAGCAACAGAACAAGACAAAAAAGCCTCAAGTTTCACCAAGGGAGGTTTAGATTGGATGCTAGGAAAAAAAAATCTTCACTGGAAGGATTGTCAGGCATTGGAACAGGCTGCCCAGGGAAGTGGTTGAGTCATCATCTTTGGAAATGTTTAAAAAACACATAGATGCAGGGCTTAGAGACATGGCCTAGTGGTAAACTTGGCAGTCCTGGGTTAATGGTTGGACCTGATAATCGTAAAGGTCTTTTCCAACCTAAATGATTCTATGATTCAACAAATAAACATATTCCTTTGGCATCTGATTATATGAGGACAGTAAAACCCAGAAAAAGACTGTACAGCTTGTTGCTTGTGTTGCACAATTCCTTATCCTATCTGTTGATAGGATTCTTTTCACTGGATATCTCTGAACAAGATAAAAAAAGCAGTGGTGGTGGTGGTTATAGGGAAATGTGTGGGAAAACTGTGCATAAAAGTTGGCTTAGTAGGGTGGTTCTAAAATGAACATACACCTGATTGAGAAAGCTGGCAGTATACAGCATTATTAGTTGATTCAACAACCATAATATAAAAGTGATTTTAATCTCAGAAAAAGGAGAACAAAAGTATATTCTACCGAGACTATACATTAATCACAGTGTTATCAGAAGAACTGTTAAATTTGCATTATAAGGTCACAAGGTACTTTATAATAGCCTGAAGGTTTTAGATAAATATAGACAAATTTGCATAATAAACTGTTATTATAGTCCTATTAGTATTTTGTTTTTCCTTAGAAGCATAGGTAATCTGGGTTTGTATCGCTGTTTTTTAAATAAATCGGTAAATTAAATTTAATTACATACTTCCCATTGGGTAGAAATTGCTGAAAAACAATATAATGCTGCTTACCTGTCCTGATTTTTATATATCTATTGATTCAATGGTACACTCAACTGAATTATAATTTTCAATTTAAGATCAACGTATGTATTCATATACATGTCTCAATTTTAAAAGGAGAATTATTAAGAAAGTTGTCCTGGTTTCAGCTGAAATAGAGTTAATTTTCTGCTTAGTAGCTGCTGCAGTGCTGTTCTGGATTTGGTGTGAGAACAATATTGGCAGCACACTGATGTTTTTGATTGTTGCTGGATGATGTTTATATTAAGCCAAGGACTTTTCAGTTTCTCAGGCCCTGCCAGTGAGAGGGTTGGAGGGGCACATGAAACTGGGAGTGGACACAGCCAGGTCAGCTGACCCAAACTAGCCAAAGAGGTATTCCATGGGACGCCATGCTTAGTATATAAACTGGAGGAAGAAGAAGAAAGTGGAGGACATCTGGCATTGTGGTGTTTTTCTTCCCGAATAACTGTTACATGTGACAGAGCCCTGCTTTCCTGGGGACTGCTGAACACCCACCTGCCCATGGGAAGTGGTGAATGAATTCCTTGCTTTGCTTTGCTTGCACACGCAGCTTTTGCTTTACTTATTAAATTGTTCTTATCTGAACAACTGAGCTTTACATTCCTTTCTGATTCCCGTCCCCATCCCTCTGGGTGAGGGGGGAGTAAGTGAATGGCTGCATGGTACTTAGTTACCAACTGGGGTTAAACCATGACAAAAGTTAAAAAGCAGACTGCACCAAACTAAATATACTTTTATATATATTTATCCCTTTGACATTTTAATGAAGGTCTTAGCTTTTTTTTTTAATAATTTTGAGGTTGGTGTCATTGATTGGTGATCTTGTATTGAAGATTAAAGTGTCCACCTCAATTCATTTAGATATTCCAGAGGCACTTATTACAGTCTTCTTCACCAACCTTTTCACTGAAGATCACTTCAAACTTTAGCTCATACTAAATGTGCCATAGATATGCCCATCAGTGAATATTTTAGTTGTAGTCCAAAACTACTATAACTTTCAGTTGACTGCCTAATAAAAATTAACATTTATAATAAGTTACATTTCATTACATATTTAAAATTCCATTATTTATATAATAATTCCATTATATATGCATATTTCTCTAGCCAGAATGGCACCAAGTCTTTTCCCGATGGCCTACGCTATTGATGTGGGTGTAATTCAAGGTATGAGGTAGACACCTCATGAAATCACCTGCTTCTGTTTACTTCTTTTTTCACCATCTTCTTGATCTATCACTTGGGCTTCTCTTTTCCTAAGTCACATGACCTTACCACATCACAGCTATGTCACAATATTCACTCCTTCCTTTGTGCACAAAGCAGCATACTTGAACAATGCCCAGTATATTCCCTATATAATTCACTCTAAAGAAAATGCTGGTCAATGAACAGGAAGAAGCAGAAGCAAGTCGTAATATTTTTACCTTGTGAGAAAGAGTAGGTCCAAATTCCAGAGACTATTCTACATGCTATGCTTCTGCAGCATTTGACCAGAATCTTCCTGTAATATTTTACAAGCAATCTGCTGATTATATTCCATGTGTTAGAAGGATCATGATGTGGTTCTTCAAGGGAGTTATAGCATGCTCAGTAGCACTAATGAATAAATACAGTGTACATACAGCGTAAAGGCGGTACTGGATAACTAACTAGGGCCGATGACTGAATAATTTATGTGTGTTTATTTTTCAGTGATATACAGTAGGGCATGTTTTTGTGATCTTTTTACCATTGTATTCATTAAATTCCCTTTTAACTTTTTTATTAAAAGAATATCAATGAACAGCATCTTAATTCGTCTGATCTCATTTTTTAGTTTTGTGCTATCTTCTTACAGAAATCATAATGAGTACGTGAGCATATTCTGATGAGTATGTTTTTGTATTTTCTTTTCAAATACTGCCACCCTATCTTCTTTCCCTGTTGGCAGTTGAATCCTATTTGATTAATATGATAAATATTTAATACCCTTTTTCTGAGAACAACTGGGGCCAGATTATACTAATGCACAGCTAATTAGTAAAAGGACTTGATTGTAGCTCATGATTTTGCCTTCATTCTGGGACTCCTAGACTTCTGGGAGTCCTAGGCATCTGAATGAAGACATTCAGATAAAGTCAAGGAGGAAGGGGTTACACCAGCTGGGCATCTTGTACACTGTGCATCTGAAGTCCATACTTCATTTCTGTTCATGAAGGTCTGGTCAAACAAGTAGGAAGGTCAATTTTTCCTTGCTGAGTATCTATTAGACAGCTGCACCATAAAGAGTGTACTGCATAAGGCAGATTGTTGTGTTAAACGATGACTAAACTAAAGACAATACAGGACCTTAATCTTTCATAGCTCAAGGAAAGTGCTTTTAATTCCAATTACTTTGGCAGACTAGCCATTGCCTCTTAACTTATTTGTGAAAAAGGACTCACCTGACTTTGATGTAGAGTAACATTCTCTGCCAGAAAAAAGGATGTAATTTTAACACTTCTGCTTGCTTCTAACAGAATAGGTTGGGGATTTTATTAGTTTTGGAAAATCCCATTTTCTGACATTGTCTTTTTCTTATTTTATTGAGTATACTTTCTAAGTACTTAAAACAACAAAAAGGAAAATAAACTTGAATGTTCAAATACCATTAGAGATCTGGAAGTTCAAGTATGATTAGTAAGTGGAAAAAGAGTAGTAGTTAATGTACTACTTTGAGAAAAAATTGGGGAACCTGTACGCTTCTCCTCAGCATTTCTTCTACTGTATAAATGACTTGGGATCCTTTTCCTCATTCCAGTCTCTCTTTTCATTTGCAAATGATCAGACATATGTCAAAACCTTTTTGTAGTATATTGAACTAAATAAACTCTAGACACTCCTCTTGCTAAATTAAATAATTTGGCTCATTGTCTTTAAGTATCAGATATGCTTTTAAGCCATTAAATGTTCTTGCATTATTCTCTGAACTTTCTCGTAATACCGCCGCCTTGAACTATGAACACCAGAACAGAATACAGCATGCCAATAATGGTTATTCCGCTGCCAAAAACAAAGCTAATGTAACATGTCCAGTCTTGCTAATATTTTACAGTTTTTACAACCAAGGTTCACTTTATCTCTTTTGGGCCAAGTTTTATTGTAGGAGTTCATTCATATTCATCTCATTATTCGCTAAAAATGCCAAATCTTTTTCAGAACGAAGGTCACAGTTCTTCATTCTCTACTTTTGCTCTATACTGTTCTTCCTGGTTAATTACCTCTTTGTCTTGTATTTCAGGTTATCAGTACAAACATTTAAGAGTCCAGGGTCAAATCTCCAAGAATAAACAAATATCTTCATTATGAATATTTTTGTTTGCAGTGACTTCTGAGGCCTAGGACTTCATTAGGGTTTTAGTCCATTTCAGTGTGTTTTGCTGGTTTTATATCTTCCTGTATAAAAAGTTACATTTCCTATTCAAAGATCTCGCAAAAATAGGTATATTCCACCTAAGTTATCAATCATACTTTATTCAGTCTACATAATGTTTTATTACACTAACTTTTAATGAATGAATAATTGCATGTCAGTCAGTACGTACCTAATGGCACTGGTTCTTACCTTATATTGTAAAAAATACTTTCATAGAGAAAAATCAGGGATGCAGGGGAGATACCACCTGATTAGTGTACTTATTGCATGAAGGGGAAAAACATAAACTTTAAATTATCCTAGGAAGGTATGTTTCTGTAAGGTGTAAAAAAAGAAATGATATCATTCAGTGCTCCTCAAGAAACCTTTTCAAAATACTAGCCTGTAATCCAGAATGTATGAAAAAAAATAAGAAGGAAGTATTGGTTTAATGTTTTTACATGTGGAATTGTTATTGCGGTTCTCATGAAGGACTAAAAAAAAAAATAAAATACACAGAATAAATTGTTGAGGATTTATTTTAATTTTGAAAAGGGACTATTTAGATAACTTTGATTAACCATACTACAATGTAAACATAAGACATCCACTGTTCACTCACTCTCCCTTTGAATATTGTGCTTCCACATCTTTGAGCTACAGTGATTTTTTTGGGGTTTCAAATGAGCCTGGATAAGAAAATGAGAATTTGATCGTGTTTTATATTTTGTATTATGACCATTAGGGAAAGGTGGATCTTAATGTTCTGTACAGTTCCATGTCAATCACCAGAATGAATTTGTTGACATTTATGTCTTAAACAATATGCATGTATTTGCTGTCAAGTATTATTTGGCTGTACAAATATTTATCTGCCATATAGCATTGACCACATTAGCATAATCTGACAAATAGTCATTATTTGTCTGAAGCTCTAGAGTCCTGACAGCTAATCCCAAATAGCATATTTGGATGGAGAACCATGAAAAAGATTTATGTGATATTTGACCTACTTCCAAAATTCTGATATAGTCTACAGAGTTTCTAAGATGGACAATTTTAGATTAACTGTTAGAATCCCAGAATTTCAACTGAACAGAGAATTGTACAAGTGGAAGGAATACTTAGTGCTAATGTAAACTTATAAAACAGATTCTGCATAGAAAATTCAATAAAAGGAGTTCTTATTTTAAGAATATCTGAAGGATATAAGAGGTTAAAGGAAATATTACTTTTATTAAATTAGAACTGTTTGGAAATATTTATTGTTTCTAACAAGAATTCCTTTAAGTCTAGAAAGAAATGTGTGAAGGGTGACTATGATAAGAGAAGAAGAAAAAGGAGTAGAAAATGAGAAGAGGGAAAGAAAAGGAAGAGGTGGTTAACTAAAAGTTGAAATATGGTATATTTAGCCAAATGGTTAAGGCAGTCACTCAAAATAATGGAGAATAAGATCTATTTCTCTTTCATTTCTAATAAGACATTCCATTCAGATAAACTTGTTCACTACTAAATCAGATTTCTCAGATTTTTGTATTTGTTTAATGAAAGAGCTTTGTTGTATTTATTAAAATATAACAACCATTTCTATTTGAGATTATTAATTTTTCTTGGGATTAATATCCAAACAGTTCTGAAATATTGCGGATTCTATCAGTTCAGTAGCAGGAACTAAACTCTTATTCCTTTAGACTGTTCAAACTAAGCATTTTGAAATGTTATTTGAGGAAAAGATTGGAAACTCACATCTCAGGACCTTCCTTGCTGGAATTATATATAGTTTACTATTGTGGATTAAATCTGATCCAGTGGTAATTTCCTCCTTTTTTGTAACTACTAAAATGTTTAATTAAAAAAATCCCCCTAAGTCTCAACCTAGAAAATAGTTGAAGTTAAGCCAGAATGAGTCTTTCTTATTGTGCATATATATGATACTGCTAGGCCTAAAGGGTGTTCTGTAAATTATTCCCATGTATCTTGTAAAAGTAAATGTCAGAGATTACAAATTGAATAACAAACATGTATGCACATGTATATACACTTGTAACTATTTGTCAGATGTAATAGCCACACGGCAAGACCAGTGTGTTTAAAACCTTAATATTTTTTTATAATTTTATAATCTTAAATCTTTATAATCTTAAATTCACTACTTGTACACTGGACCTAACCCAGTTTTCATTAATTTGAATACTTAAATCAACTATTTAATTATATTGATCAAAAGGAGCCAAAAGAGTATCAAGACTAGTGTCTGATATTTTTTAAATTCTTCCTTTAAGAATCCATTTGTTTATATACAGTTGCAACTTTTAACAGAGATGAAGCAAAGTAACATTTGTTGGCTATTGATTAAAAGTTTAAACTCCTTCATCATGTCAGATAAACTGATACTCAAAAATGTTCTTAAATATTTTTTTAAAAATCTTTAAAATTCTTAAATATTCTTATAGTTTAAATTCTTATTAGCTTCCTTCCTGATAGAGTGATGCTAACACAGAGTCTTAGCAGAGGTGGATATGAGCCAAATCTTCAGGTCCTGACACTCTCTATTTTCAACTGTTCTCATAAGTCATCACTGATGCTAAATTTTGCATCCGAGTTCTATCTTCATTTTTTGTAAACTCAGAGGCAGCAAAAAAAAAGACCTAAACCACTGTGTCCCTCAGTGGAGCACAGCTCAAAACTAATTCCATCTTGAGTTTAGCATGCACTTTACTTACTGTGACTGATACATTAACTTCAAGGGCAGTAATTTCAGAAAATTTACTAAATCTCATTATTCTGGACAATACCGAACTATGCTATACATCATTAACACTCCAGTAAATACAGTGGAACCACATATCTCCCAAGCAATTTGTATTCTCTGCCTATTTCAGCACATGTTAAAATGTCTCTATTTTATAATAACTTTCTTTCTAATTGAGCTATAAATATAATTAAATAGGGTAAATGTATCCTAAAAGTGTTTCTTATCAGCGTAGGAGTCTGTCTTTTCTAAGGTATTTAATGAAACTTAAATTAATTCTCTCAATAGTGCAGGAATAAGGTTCTATTATTATTATTTCTCCATTTAGGTAGTAATTCCAAATATTTGCTACCTCAGGGAAGTCCCTTGTTGTACCTATTGAGTTATATGATGTGATGGTAGCTACCTTGCTACACACTGTTAAGCCTTTAAGGAATTTAACATTGTATATTGAGGCATATAATATGACAAAATAAAATTAGCTAGGAAACTGTATCTATGCTCATTTGCATATTAAGAAAGGTGGGTTTTTTCAAAGATATGCCAAAAGAGAATCTGAAATTTCTCTGACATATCAGATGTCTGCCACCCTTTGTTTTTGAGTAAAACAGATTAAGTGAAATTAAAAAATGAAAACAAAACAAAAAACACCACAAAAAAAAAAAGAAAAAAATTCCAAACAAACAAAAAAATTACAAATAGCATCAGGAAAAAATGAATTATATAAATAAAAATGGTTGCTTTTGTTAAATATAAGCAGATGGTGTGGCTAATACATACAACAATTCTGTGTTTCTTCATGAATGTAACATTCTACAAAATGGTGGAGGCACAGATATAATGGGAGAATTTTTAGATTAAAATAATTCTTCAAATAGCCTGTGACAGTCTATAATCAGATTTTTCTGTCAAGCAAAGTATTGAAGTACATACCCAAGCTTATGTAGAACAGTCAGTTTGACTTCCAAGGGGCCAGAAAATCATTCCCCAATCTGCTGAAATGATCTAGAAGACACATGTTCTCACCGAAGAAGCAACATAGTGTAGAAGATTACTGCTACTTACAGTAGTTATGTTGTAGCTATTTTACACTTTTCTTTTAAAATATGTCTGAGGAGAACTTAAAATTTGTTTTCCCATACAAACAATTAGAAAGATGGTAAGTAATGTTGCATCTTGGTACAATGTGTTAGTAACACTCTTTTAGTGAAAGTATGAGAACATTGAGTTTATATATGCTCACAGACATAGAAATAAGTTCCCGCAGTAATCTGGCCCAATGGAAATGAAAACTGAATGAGCTCTTTGCAGTCTGTGCAAGATAAGGATGACTGAAGTCTACCAATAACTACAAATGATAATATAAAATATTGAGAAGGTATCAAATGCAATGTTAAAAATTTAATTCAGAATCCCCAAACAAATCAAGCTCCTTATGGTGATCATAGGCATAATTCATCAACACTAAGCAATTGTTTGACAGCAACTTTATGTTCACATTGTTTTAAAAGTTTGTCCAAAGTAGCACTGAATGTGTCATTTTTCAGTTATTACATGTAATATAACTGATAAACAATTTTACTGAATAAATCTTCCTGCCTTTGACTAAGAAGGAAAGCTTATTTGGGAGTTTTAACTGCTACTCTAACTAATCATCCTTTTAAACTCCCAAGACCAATTTAAAAACCTCTATTCTTATTTTGATGCAAAGCAGATTATTCAGCAGGCTTTGAGAATATACCATTCTTATCACTCAGGACATGCTAGCTACATAAGCTTAGTCTTGAATATTTGGAGTAATTTATCTTCCTGAAACCTTTGAAAGCAGCTGAAAACTAAACTTCAGGTTTATTTTTCTACATGTGTCCTCTGCCGATTCCTATACTGGGTCATTCCTGAGTACTCAAGCCATGATGCAGTAATTTTAGTATCAAACTTTGTCAGTATCAGAATTTAGGCTTTGGTGGTAGCATATCTTTTGCAAGGTGTATAATTTTCCTAAAGCCTGAGTAACGGTAAGTCTGTTTCTTTCCCCATAAAGATGTTCCAGGTACTTATTCCACTGGGTGTTTAAAGTCTGCTAATTTCCCATCCAGGATTACTTTTTTCATACATACGTGCATACAACTTTTGGAACATACAGCTATTTGGCTGTATTATGGTCTTTTATGCTAAAACAAAAGCTTGTTCAGCAGGAAAAAAAACCAAAAATCTTATCAGATCACAGGTGGCACCATCTCTTGGAAAAATTACAGTAAAAATCTTAAATTTTAATTTTTATTGCTCACAGATCCTTTTCCAATTTTTTATCCTTTAACACAAGTGAAGGGCACTAGAACAAAGCAAAATCATCTTCTTCTCCTCTCCCCCCTAATTTGATGCTATAGTCAGGGATGCACTATTTATGATGAAGCTGATAACTAGTCTCCTCTACTGAACTCTGAGCACTCATTTAATTCTTTTAAACGAAAAATTCTATGTTTTAAAAACCTTGCCCCAAGATACAGCAGCAACAAAACAGCTTTGTTTAGAGAAGGGTATATTTGTCTGTGGGAAGACCACTCTTTCCACTCTTTTCTCTGCTAAATTCTTTTTTTTTTTTTTTTTTTTTTTTTTTTTTTTTTTTTGTGGAGGATGTAGTGTATGCCAGTTTATTGTGATAATTTACATTGGAAATTCTAAGGCACTGTGCAAGCCAATGGCTCTCTGGGGCTGGGGCCCCCCCCAAGGGTCCCTCAGGGCAGGGCCTGGCAGCCAGGGCCCATCTGGCTGCCCTAGTCAGGAAGAGGGCAGCCAGGGGACAGCAGGGTGGCTGCAGCTCCAGGCATTAGGCAGCTCCTTGGGGGTGGCCCTTGGACAAGGCTGGGCCAGGTCATGGGCACATGGGTGGGCTGTACTTGGCTGGGCCCATGGCCAAGCAGGGCAGGGCTATGGGGAGTTGGAGACTTGCCCCTGCTGCGGTTCCCCTGGAGCAGGGACTGACAGCACCCAGAGGGTTAACATGGGCTCTTGCTCTGTAAACAGGTGGGGGGAGCCCTGAGGCAGGAGCCAGGCAGTGATATTAAGTCCTAAGAAGTGCCCTTAGGGCCCTGGCAGTCATCTTATATTTTAGAGATGTAGCTTGTCAGCAAATGCCTTCATAATGGTAAACTTTTCAACAGCTGCTGAAAACATGGTATTTCACTGTTATATTGTATTCTACACCCTGTAAGTCTGTACTCTCACTTAAAATCATTAGTACTTTACATCTGACCTAGTGATAAGATTTTTTTTTGTGAATAGAGGTAATGGCACAGTTATGCCTCTCAGAACACACAGGGCAGATACCAAAATGCAGTTGTTACGTGGGAAAAACATCAATTACCTAAACAAAAAAAAAATCAAACATTGTTAGAAGCAGCAGTACTCTAGGAAGATTTCTTCCTTAGCACAGTTAAATGTAATTGTATAAAAATTATAGGTGATTGTACGAAATATTTGCTTTTAAAGCTGATCTAGTGGGATACTAAACATTTACAATAATAGATTATTGTTATGAGTATGGTTTGAATCATCTGATAATTGGGTCACAATCTAAGATAATGACTTTACTGCAGCCACATGCAAAGCTGTCTATGGAATCACCATCACTGGAGGTATTTTAAAAATGCATAGATGCAGTGCTTAGGGACATGGTTTAGTGGTGGACTTGGCAGACCTGGGTTAATGGTTGGACTTGATGATCTCAAAGTTCCAACCTAAATGATTCTGTGATTCTATATAAGAACTTTTATGGGAAATCTGCCTTGAAAAGCTCTGACTCGGAGGTTAAATATTCTTTGGTGACTGAGTGAACTACTGTGACACCAAACACTATTGAAATCCTTAAAAAAGAGAAACAGCAGACAAAGCAATCTTGCTTTTCCTTCTGCAGCACTTGAATGGGCAGCCTCTAGGATGCTGCCACTGCTTCTGTTGCCAGCTCGTTGAAATGAATGGGAAACTCCTGGAATATGTTTATACTAGAAACGCAGATACAGTCCAGTATGCACAGTGGGAAAAGGTGTATTATGTGAGACTTTGGGAACGTGACTTATTTGTCCTACTAACTAGGCCTTAGAAAATTCCTCTGGTCACTCTGTATCTACTTATAGACACCTGAAAAGATGCGAAAGGCTTGAGTTTGAAGTTAAAGAAATTTATGCTTGAAATAGATGCCATTTCCTAAAAAGAAGAAATTCATCATCAGATTAAGTTAAATGGGAAAAGAATAAACTCATATTGGCTGCACTTGATATTTCACAGACCAGGTTTTGCATGAAGCCGTTAGTTTTGTCAAGACTGCGGTGAGATTTATTAACCTAGGCTGAGCATCAGTGTGTTGGATCTTGCAACATTACTCAAGTAATACTACTACTACTGATGATGATGATGATGATAATAATAATAAAAAATCTAGTAACTCTATAAGCTCCATCACAGTAGACCTAGCCCCTGCAGCTCATGGAGGGTGGTAGTGGAACAGATATCCACACTGCAGCTTGTAGGGGACCCCACACCAGAGCAGATGGTTACGTTCTGAAGGAAGCAGCAGCCTGTGAAGAGCCCACACAAGAACAGGATACTGGCAGGAGCTGTGGCCCATGGAGGACCTAGGGTGTAGCAGTCTGTTACTGACAGACTGCACTCCACAGAGAGGACCCATGCTGAAGTAGTTCTTGAAAGACTGTAGCCTGTGAGAAGGACCCACATTAGAACAGGGAGGAAATGTGAAGGAGTGGCAGAGAGGATCTGTTATGAACTGACCGCACACCCCTGTATCACTGGGAGTGGAGGAGTGAGTAGTGAAGCTGAGCTTAGGAAAAAGGGATGGAGGTGGGGGAAATGTGTTTTATTTTTTTGTCATTGTTTCTCACCACCCTGCTCTATTTTTAATCAGCAATAAATGAAATTAATCCTCCCCATGTTGAATTTGTTTTCCCTGTGACAGTGATTGATGAGTGATCTTCCTGTCTTTACCTCAGCCCAAGAGCTTTTCCATCCTATTTTCTCCCTGTATCCTGCTGAGGAAGGGAAAGTGAGAGAGCAGCTGGGTGGGCTTCTGGCAGCCAGTCAAAGTGAACCTACAACAAGTATCTACCCAAATGGTCTAGGAAGGAAAAATTCTGAAGCATATATATTTGCTAATAACATAACTGATTGTTTTACCTTTCATATCCTATTACTGCAATCAGGGAACATATCAATGGTATCGGGAGAGTTTTTCCTGTGTGTCTCTGCTTTGTCAAAACATGGTGACGATGGGAGTCCTGGCCTTCCAGAATATGATAAATAAGATTTCTTACTTTAGTTGATAGCTTTGAAAACCAGAACAGTGTAATTGGCCATCATAAAGTCACAGAAATCTTTCACTATTACCTACATTGAAAAAAGTTAATTATTTGAACTGGCTGTGCAATTTTTCAGCTTCTTTGTAAATTCTACAATGTTAGAAGAACCAATAGCTTGATAACTAAACTGAACCAAGTTTGACACTCAAACTTACTGGTGTCCCTGCTAAATTTGTGAAGATGCAGATAACTCATTCAAAAGAGTATTTTTGAGTCATTCTATAAGGTTTGCAAAAGAATATGAACAAAGATACTTTATGAGCACTTAATGAGTTTATGTTGTGGAATATCAGGCTGTTGTCTTGTTTCATTTTTAATAACCTGTATAAATCCAAACAAAATACTCTTCTCATCAAATACACTAAAGTTTTCTAGAAAGAGTTCAACAAAGGATGCAAACAAGGATGATTAAGGGACTGGAGCATCTTTTCTGTGAGGAAAGGCTGAGAGAGCTGTGACTGTTCAGCCTAGAGAAGAGGACAGACTGGATCTTATCAATGGATATAAATACTTGAAGGGAGCATGCAAAGAGAATGGGGGCAGGCTCTTTTTAGTGTTGCTCAGTCACAGGACCAAAGGCAATGGGCACAAACTGAAACACAGGAGATTCTGTTTTGTCATGGTTTAAGCCCAGCCAGTAACTAAGTGCTACACAGCCACTTGCTCACTCTCCCCTCACCCAGAGGGATGGGGAGGAGAATCAGAAAGCAGTGTAAACCCCAGGGTTGACATAAGAACAATTTGAAAATTGAAATAAAATGAAAACATAAGAACAATAAAAATAATAGGTATAAAGGAGGGAGAGGGGGAGAGGAATGAAATGCAAAGGGAAAGGGGAAAAGAAAGCTAATGATGCACAATACAACTGCTCACCGCCCTCTGAGTGATGCTCAGCCAGTTCCTAAGCAACAATCAGCAGGCCTCAGCCAACCTCCAGCAGTTTATATACCGAGCATGACGCATGACGTCCCATGGTATGGAATGTCCCTTTGGCTAGTTTGGGTCAGCTGTGCTGGCTGTGTCCCCTCCCAGATTCCTGTGCCCCTCCAGCCCTCTCACTGGCAGGGCCTGAGAAACTGAAAAGTCCTTGACTTAGTGTAAACATCACCCAGCAACAACCAAAACTATCCACGTACTGTCAGCATTGTTCTCACACCAAAGCCCAACCACAGCACTGCACCAGCTACTATTAAGAAAATGAACTCTATCCCAGCTGAAACCAGGACACCTCTGAACATCGGGAAACACTTTTGTTTACTGTCAGGGTGACTGATCACATTTAGGAATGATCAATATTCAGACATTTTAATAAATTCTTATTAAATATGTGAAGAAAACCTATGACACTGGATTAAGAAAACAAACACATCCTGTCAAAATCAGCAGATACATTTGAATCAAGTGTTTTTAGATGTCACTGCACAGGTGTTCCAGACCAAGCCAATAATTACTTAGAGTTGATAGAAACTTGTACTTTTAGCCTATGATGTGTCTGAGTAATTTTAGACACTGCTATAAGTAGAAATTGCTCTCTTTTTAGATGTCCCTTTTCCCCTCCACTGACTATAAATGAAGTTGATGATAACTAGTGAAGTCACAGATATCTATACTACTCTCCAGGAGCATATCTCTGTTCAGACTCTTTGGATACCATCTTGCACTGAAGAAATCTAGGCATATCAAAAGGAAAAGAGATTGGGCCTCATCTTTCCCTGAGGATGAATCCAAGTATACCCATGAAATGTAGATGGGGTAAGCCTATGTTTGGCACCATGTATCTCATCCCCCTGTATTCAAACACTGCTTTGCTGGAAAGTACTCTGATGATAAGTGTCTCCAGAAAAGGCAGGACTCAGATCAACAATTCTGTCTACCACAGCAAAAGTTCCCAAGAACTCACACATACAAGAAGGGCACAACTCAGTTTGCTTAAGCATAAGTGTTTAGTGCCCATTTCAGCATTAATTTGTACAGATTAAAAGCACCATCAAGTTTTGTGGGTACAGGATGAAGTAAAAATATTACTAGCATGTGTATACAGACAGGTGGTATCTAAGCCTGAGGTAAGACTGATTCTCAAGCTAGTGTAGGCATGTCTGCACAACTTTACATATAACTGAGCTTTCCAGGCAAGAATTGTAGGGTGAGACTGTAGGACATAAGGAATTCTTCCTATTAATGATAAAGAAGTAGTTTAGTAGGATACTTCCTACAATCATGGGAAGAAATGATTGATCTTTACTATGAAAATGTAGGTATTATTAAATATCTCCATGTCAAGAATGCTATTAGCATTCTAATGTAACTGTCTTCCATTCCTGGAACCTACATGCACCCAGGAGAAGTCAACATGAAAATATTATCGTCTATTTATGCCAAATTATATTTTAAGTGTAAATGTAAATATTATGAGTCTGTTCAATGCCATATTTTTTCTTTTTTGATTTTTTCTTACTCACAGTGGGCAAAATAAACTCATGACGTATCTGACATATTGTAAACACACTTGAACAGCTCTTTTTAAGTTGCAAGTCATTAAACCTGTATCTTTGTGCATGCAGACATGGTTCTAATAGGACTTATGTGAAGATAAAAAAGCAACCTCTTAGAAAAGGAATAAGTACATTTTAATTAGGATGAAAGTAAGGATAACAGATCATGTCTGTTATACAGAAACTACTGAGGCCTTAAAAAGTTTCAGTTAATTAAGTTAATCAAGTCAGTACTTGAACAGACGTAGGAGGTATTAACGTGGACAGAAAAGAAAAATGAGAGAATGACCTGCTATATCTGTCTGTACAAGGAAGTTTCAGATAAATGCATACAATTCACCAATGCCTTAATTGTTCTAATGGTACACCACTCAATTTTGTGATTTAAAAAGGCAGGGAAAAAAAGAAAAAAAGTTTAATGAGCTGTTCCAGCAGCACAAGTAATTGCTTTCATTCTCATTAAAACTAATACATGTTAAGTTCTGCTGGATACAGAAGATCCAGGACTCTACTGTAGCAGCTACAGTTGCATAGTTAAAGAACTACAGCTGAAGCTTTTCTGACATCATTGATAGTGTTTGGGCGTGCTTTTTAATTTCTGAGGAAAAGAGGATATGATTTCAGAATTTGTAAGAAAAAATAAGTCTTCATTAACCAACTTTGTCTTTCGTTGGCTGTATTCTTTAGTTATCTTTTCTAAGTAAAAGTAGACTGGAATAATTCCATTTGTTAAAAGAAGTGCATAGTCAGTGATTTTCAATTTATTATTAGATTAACATATTTTTCATGGACTTTCTACCTCTGTAAAATGCTCTAACTCATTTCTCAGGTCTTTAATTCATGTGATTTGAAATGAAAAGGTGCTGCCATGGAGAGACTGGACGCAGCTTGATGCAAGCAAATGTCAATTTATTGTACAGAAGCACGAGTTTATATATACTTTCAGAAGCTGCACGTTTTAAACAGATTGGTTCTTGAAGCTGCGCGTTTTAAACAAAATAGTTCTTGAAGCTAAGCATTGCATACTAGGCAATCCCCGATTGGTGGTTAACCACCATCAATTAACAGCAAGGTGTTACCTTTCCTTGGTGCCATCCGTCCCCCGCTCCCCTATGCACTGTCAACATGACTCATCATGTTAATTGTTGTGTCTATACAAGCTTGAGCACATTCCCCTCAGCTGATTGCCATGCATGGTCCTAATTTCCAGCCCGCTCCTGCATCTCCCCCTTCCTGTTGCACAAAAAGAACCTTTGAAACCGAACGAGTCATTAGTTTTCGTAATAGAACAAATAAAAAAAAAGCAACTAAGACATATTATCAATGTCAAAACAACCCACTGTCTCTGTTCTGTACAATTTTACAATTTCCCCTTTTTGTTTTTGAACAGCTAGTACCAGGTTTGCCATGTTCTGCAGGGCCCTTGCAAACGTGGCAGCAACCAAGGCAATAGCAAACAAACAATACTGCCAATTGAGTGAATGGATGCCAAAAAGGCTGACATTTTCTCAGATTTTGATAACATGTTGCTGCAATGGGGCGCCTAAAATCCACGCAACACATACCTGCATTTAGTATGTGACCAAATTGAGAAACTGACAAAAATGAATGTTTGAGAACTGAATCTCACAACATACAGGTTCATGACTGAAATGATTGTAGGATTTTAGCCTGAAGACCCTCAGAGTGAGAGCAGATGATAGTCTGCATGAAATAAATGACTGGTATAAAGAGGGGGATAATCTGTTTATCATGCCTATGGTATAGAGGAAAAGTGCTGAAAATTAATTTCAGCAAGAAAATTTCCAGTTAGACATTGAGAAAAATTTTACAACAGTAAAGATAATGAAGCACCGGCATAGACTGCCTGAGTAAAGATTGTGGAATACATTAGTGGGGCGGTCTTTATAAACATATTAAACAAACATCAGCCAGGAATTATTCCTCCTAGGGTCATGGAAATAAAACATAAGACTTCTCAAGGTCCTTTCCAGAAGCGTTTTTATATGAAGTCAATATGAATACTTGATTATAACCATCTGATTGACCTCAAGAGAAGAATTTATGAAATCGAGGAAAATAAGTAAGAAACAGATGGGGAAAAAATGATTCTGCTTAGAGATGGAATTAGAATCCATGGTTTTATAGGTTTAATTTGAGGGATAAACTTTTGCTGTGATTCAAAGAATATGTAAGTGTGAATTCTCATACTTTTTATGTTCCTTGTTCTAATTCTATATAGTGGGATGATATATTTTTATATCACAGAAGACACTTCTAAAATCTTTTATCTGTTGTGTATTTATTATCATTTCTAACAGAAATTACCTAAGTTTGAGTTTCCATTGTATCAACTCATTGATACTGTGAAAATATTAAAATGTGATTTTAACTTGCAGTCGGTCCTTGTAATGAAACAGCTGGATATAGCTGAATATACCATCTCACCAACACAACAGAGTAAACTGACACAGGTTTAGTGATACCAAGTGGCGGAGACTGAACCTTCAGGAGTTCTGTCATGCTTTTTGTCACTGACTTAATGTGGGTGTGCCTGCATGGTCCACCCTTGAAAAATGTCATGGACAACACCACCTGTTATGTTGTGGGTGTAAAAAGTGTGTGCAGGTCCAATGCACAAAACTGCCTGGAGGGTGTTTGTCCCAAGCTGGTTGTCTGAGACTGAAAAAGCATGCTGATGACCACCAGTATTGGGTCTGGCTGAGTCCCATAGCAGCCCCCATAGCGCTGTGCTTGTATTGGTATCTAGAAAGGTGGTGATAACATACCGGTGTTTGGCCACTGGTGAGCAACACTTGCACAGCACCAAGGCTGTCTCTGTCTCTCCATCCTCCCCTCTCTGCCTCTCACCACTAGGCTGGGGGTGGGCAACATCTTGGGAGGGGGCATAGCCAGGACAGAAGACCCAAATTAACTAAAGGGATATTCCATACCATATGACATCTGCTCAGCAATAAAAGCTAAGAGAAAGGAGGAGGAAGGGTGGGTGTGGCATTTGTTATTTATGACGTTTATCTTTCAGAGCAACCATTACACATACTGAAGCCCTGCTTCCTGGGAATTGGTCAAACATCACCTGCTGATAGGAAGTAGAGAATAATGTCTTTTGTTTTCCTTTCCTTCCACGTGGGTGACTTTTGCTATTGCTTCATTAAACTGCCTTTTCTTGACCCACAAGTTTGGGTTTGTTTTTTTTTTTTTTTCATTTTATTTTCTGCCTGTGTCCTGCTTAATTTTATGTCCTGCTGAGGAGCAGAGTGATCGAGTGGTTTGGTGGGCACCTGGCATCCAGCCAAGGTCAACCCACCACATGACCTCAGGTGATCATGTTTAAGATTGAATTGGCCATCAGCTTTTCTGTGATTGTACCCCGGAGCTGGCGAGGGCTGCAGGGCCCCTGTGAGGGTGGGCCGGGCACAGCCGGTTCCAGCCGGCTCCAGCACAGCCCTGCAGGGCATGGCTGGGCCCTGCAGCCAAGGTGGGGACACCTCAGGGAAAACCTATTTAAGAAAGTGCAGAATATACCAGGGAGCAGAGAGGAGTGAAGAAACAAAACAAAACAAAACAAAACAAACAGGAAAAAAAAAAAACAACCCAAAACCCAAAGAACACAAAAAACCCCACAACCCCCCCCGTGAGAGACAGCCCTGTGAACACCAAGAGGAGGAGAAGAAGTAGGTGCTACAGGCAGCTGGCAGACATCTACACTGCAGACCATTGAGGACCTGACATTTGAGGAGGTGGACATTCCTAGAAGGAAACTACAGCCTGTGGAGAGACTGTGCTAAAGCAGGGGAAAAAACGAGGAGAAACAGACAAACTTAACCGTAACCCCCATTCCCAGTTCTCCTGCACTGGTTGTGGAGTGGGAAGGTGGTAGAGGAGTCAGGAATGAAGGACTGAATTCAAGCCTGGAAAAGGGGAGGATGGAGAAAGGTGTCATTTTTTTTTGTCTTTGTTTCTTAACATTCAAGCCTATTTTATTTTTCAATAAACTAAATTAATTTTCCCAGACTGAGTCTATTCTGCCCATGACAGTAATTAGTAAGTAATCTCCCATTTACCTCATACCCAAGAGCTTTTCCATCTGATTTTGTCTCCTTGTCCCACTGAGGAGGAGGTGGGAGAAAGGCTGTGTTGGCATCTGGCAGCCCAAGGTCAATTCTACCACAGTTGTATTAAATGTTAACCAAGGAATTACAGAGAGACTCAAAAAATGAGTGAACCTGAAAACAAACATGGAAATTTGTAAAAGGTGGCGTGAGAGGTCTTGGAATGGGATAAGGAGCAGTGACCCTGATTGGACACTGCCAGGTGTCACCCTGCAGCATCTGTATTTTTGCCTGGGCCAGGCTCAGCACCTTCCCGTAAGGCACAGGAGCAGACTTCACCCAGCCAGTGCCCCACGGTGCAAAAGTGGCAGGGGTGCACAATTTCCCAGGGTGAGTGGGGGGCCACATGACGCTCCTGCCCATGGCTGGTCCTTTAGCTGGGCACAGACAGTGGAAAGGATGCAAGTTTAGTTGGAGCACCCACATCTCCACAGGATGGCTGGCACATGGGGAACCTGCACCCGCATGCTGGGGTGGAGGCATGTGTAACCCACATTGGTAGGGTTTGTCTATAAATGTGTGTGACTAATCTTAGATTAGCTATATGAGTGTTTAGCAAACAATAGGTGTTTATTAGCATTTTTTAAGTTGAAAGTACTGCTGATTATCTGCTTATTGATATTGATTCTGAATATATAGTTCGTCAGTTAATTACATGTTATTAATAAATGCATGAATCAATCCTGATTAGATTTAAACTATGTAAAGTGAGTTTAAATTTTGACTGCTGAGCAATTTTTTCCAGTAACAACTTACTACTGGTCTTTTGATAAAGCTAATATTCGGATTCATAAAGCATTATACGTGCCAAACTGTTCAAAGAAGTTATACTTAATTGTTAAGCATTTTCCCAAAAATTTCCTTACACACATTATTTTTTTTTTAGTGAATGTGTCTATTGGGGTGGAATTTTATTGCCTAAAAATACATGGTTATTGACAGGCTTGGATGTCATCCTAGGTGACCAAGCTTCTGTTACAGTCAGTAGAATCTAATCAATATAGTCAACAGTGGCTAAATTTCTAAAAATAAATTTATCTGGCTAACCACTGGGGACTTGATTATATGGGCATACTAATACTATTTGAAGTGACCTATGGTCTCCCAACTGTCTTCCAGCTGTCATTCTACAAATGCATGTTCTCACATAGGTTCTGTGTCATTCCAACCAGAACTGTATTAATCCTTAACTGTCCTACTGAGTTCTATTTGGGAACAGATGTCTGCCTCTCAGGAGCTGAGTGAAGCTACAGGTGTTTATTTTAGAGGAAGCTAATATTTTGTGTTGACTAAGCATCTACTGATGCCATTAGAAGCCTGTATACTTAGAGCATGTATAAGTGCTAATATAGACTCCTAAAATTAGGTGGTTTTTATTTGCAAGTAAATCCCATCCTGGGTGACAGGTACTCAACAGCTGCCTCAGCCAAAGGCAATTTTTTGATCTTTAAATTAGACCCATATAAGTTAAAGTTTTGCCTTCAGTGTTGTTGTAAACACAAGCTTTATAATCAGACCTCTTCCGGCAGGACCATTTAAAATCTCACGATTTCAAATTTGTAGGAGCTACCTAAACCAAACTGACATCCAAACAAATTATTGTCTTTATTGCTGGACTGTAATATCGGAATGTTTGTTATGCACTTTCAACAGCCATGAATGTTACATTTCTGTTTGTAAAGGGCTATATATCAGCTATGAGGATGTAGCTTAATTTTATTGTACTTTTGGCTTGCATAAGAGCACACTGTTGGCCATCAGTCAAAATCTCTTCAGACCAAGATTTACTCAGCTTTCCACTTCCCAGCCAAATTCCATAATCAAGAGTCTGTTTTGCAAAATGCTGCCTGCAGGAATAGGGTTCAGGCAGTCAGACAGTCCCTTTTTCCTGTATGTTCAATTCCTATTTGCATGTTCTCACTTTTCATTCTGGGTTCTGTGAATCTCAGTCCAGCTTTTCCCTACAGATTTCTACTTCTGTACCATGAAATACCCTTCCAGAACTAGATGCTTAGTTTTTATATACTGTAGTGTTGAATGTCATAGTTCCTACAACCCTTTGACAACCTCTGGCTCTTCATCTTTTCTGGCCAACTTCAGCTTTTTTGTAGGTTGCTGCAGTTTCAGCAAATTAAGCTACTTGACTCCAAGTCTTTTTTCTGTATATCTGCAATGGAGAAATCGATTTCTAATTCCTAAGATTACTTAGAAGATTAATTAGTTGTTGTTACAGTCCTCTAAAGATTAAAATACGACATGAAGGAAAGTATTATCATAAAAATGTTCTTCCTGAAAAGATAAGCTACATTTTGTTGGATGCGTCGATGCTTTCCTTTTTTCAACCTTATTCAGCTTATTGTTTATGGGGTTTTGGTGCTGTTTGTTTTTTTCTTCTTTTTTACCTGAAAGTATAAAGTGTTTCACAGCATAATTGAATTTCCCATCACCTGGAACAAAATGACTTCTAGATAAATATAAACAAATGTTCTTCCCCCCTCCCCTCCCCTCCCCTCCCCTCCCCTCCCCTCCCCTCCCCTCCCCTCCCCTCCCCTCCCCTCCCCTCCCCTCCCCTCCCCTCCCCTCCCCTCCCCTCCCCTCCCCTCCCCTCCCCTCCCCTCCCCTCCCCTCCCCTCCCCTCCCCTCCCCTCCCCTCCCCTCCTTTTTTTTTTTTCCCTCTTATTCAATATTTAATTGAGATTTTTCTTGTTATAATGGGTTTTATTGTAGGCAGAGGTAAATCACTGTCTCTTGTCCACTATAGGTCAAACTAGTTTGGAGAACCTTTCCTGAGAGGTTCATTTGAATGCAGAAACTATGATCTTGTTGCTTTGTGGAATACATTTTCGAACAAGTGTGGTTCTCAGAAGATAAATGACATTTTATGAAATCACAGAATGTTCCTTAAATAGTATAATGGTTTTAAAGCATTTTAATTAACTATTTGGCAAATCTAAAGATGTAGAATATCATCAAGCACCGTAATTTATCTACTAACAATAGTATCTGTGCTTTTTAAGAGCTTGTAACAACGCCTCATACTTGTGCTTTAATACACCATCGTCTGTAAACCTAACACAGTTTGTAAAAGCTTTAAACACAAAATTCTCAAAACAATGCTATTCTAAATAATGTATCCAGTTTTATAACAACCATATAATGTCATTCATTATTAGTTACAATTAAGAAGCTTCAAAAGAACTGTATTATTAATATCAGATTTGTTTATTCCATAATATTTTTAAATAACATAAACTATTAATATATGTATATTGGTAAATATTCCAATCACAGCATAACATCTCCTTTTATCTGAGAGTAAGAAACACAGCATGAGCTTCACAAATCCTGCTAGACCGCTTGCTGGAACTACTAGCATATCTAACATAGTGGTGCTTAAAGCATTATCATTTTACACCATTTTTTCTTATTTATTTGTTACCAGGATTTTCTGTAGAGTAACCTATAACTGCTTTACTTGAATTTGCTTTTTCTTCTTTATTCACATAAGAGGTTAAAGATACAGAGGTGTGCTGGCACCTGTTTCCTAAATATCTAGTATCCTCTGATATACTTCAAGGTGTCTGAGAGCTATGAGACAATGACAGATGTGACACAGGTCTTGATCAGATAAATTTCACTCTGAAGCGGCAACTGGAAGCTAGACAGGCTACTGAAACGGCACTATGTGTCTGTTTCTAAGCAGGTGATTCACATCCAGTTTGGATTCAGTTCAAGATTAAAGCATCCACATTTATATTTCTGACTGTATGAAACTTCTATGTGCACTAGATGACTAAACCCTATTACAATCATTGTACACTTCTCCAGTAGAATCCATGGAACTTGGGAAGCAATTTAATTCACCCAAAAACAGTCTTCTAATGCCTGAATCAGTTGCTGAGACTGGCATTTGATGCTACTTGAAATACGCTAGGGAGTCCCACCTGAACATCAGCTGCCATTGCAGAAGACCTATGCCCCATGCATGTCTTGCACACTCTGGAGTGTTTCAGCTGGCACTAGGTCCCTATGTTTGGACAACCAAATCCTGATCTGGCAGGTGATTAGTGAAGTAGTTCTGGCTGATTAGTGGAATACACCGGTTGTATTGACTAGATTTACATTGACTGACTCTTGTGCATTCACAAGACATTGTGAGACACCATTGAGAGACACCATATTATATGTTTTAACCTGGAGCCAGAGACATCCTGTAGAGGCTTTGGATTGCGTTAAGAGAGCCCTCTAGTTTGCAATTTATAACTCAAATAGGCATTGTATCTAAAGAGGAACAGCCATACAAGAAAGACAATATCTACTTCCTGTTTAAAGCGATCTATTTGTATCACTTTTCATTAGATGGACAACACTGACTGATGTGAACCACTGCTACTGTCGTGAGTTAAACCATTTCTGTCTCTTTAGGAGTTAGTTACCCCATAGTATATGGGTACAAGAAATCACCGAGGTGCTTCTGCAACTTGTTAATGCTCTGCTTCTGCCTTTTGGAACAATTTGGAGATTGGAATTGCTGCCACCACTGCTTGCTTACCTCCCCACCATGACCCTGATGCTAAAACCTATATACTTCCATTTTCCAATTCCCATCACATCAAACAAATACCCAGGAATGATTTATATACTGTTGTCGGTAAGCAATGCTGATAGAGGTGTGAAGATCCAATGTTTAAAGTCCCCTTGACATATAAACCTAAAGCAGCTTCTCTGCTTCAGATAGTAATCTTAAAACCATGAACTTTTGGAATAGCCTACAATTCTGCTGCTCTGTCAAACAGCAAAAAAAGGACACCCATATTCTCCATACTCTAGATTCTCGTTTTCCATTCATTTTAGATCTCCCTGTGTTCCACCACCAAAATTTCTTTCTAAATGAAAGCTGCAAGAATTTTCACATTGGCTTCACATGCAAATTATGCAAAGCATATACAAACCAAGGATTTGAATGTGATCTTTCACTCAGTGCTTCAGCTTCTGATTGCCCTTAGGAGACGTTTTGGCTTTCAGGCCATCCTTTCAACCACATACATTAGTACTTCCCTCCCACTTGCCCTCCTGAGGTCCCTCTTTCAAGGCGAAGGCAGTATCAGCAGAAACTGTGGAACTTGTGTATATTTACCCTGATCTGATGTCTTTAAATGGGTAACTGAGTTTTTACTTGGTTTTTTTTTGTTTTTTTTTTTTTCTTTTTCTGGTCTTGTCTATGGTTCTGTTATTCAACAGGGAATGTAAGAAATTTGTCTATAGGACCCTTTAGAAATTTGCAGCTTATTGTTGAATAATAACATATCTTTTAATGCAAAAAAACGTTGCAAACTGATTACATGACAGAAATGTTGGAATGAAATGTCATTTCTGCAACGCTCTGTTGTATTATAAACATCGTGAGATACACAATTATTTAGTGAATGTATGAAGGTGTATGGACAGTTGAATACCTTTCTGTGTATGTCTTCTTTATATACATGTTACATTTTGAAAAGGTTATATTTTATGAATTTCAATTGCTATATCTTGTTTATGAAATATTTAAGCATACAGGATAAGCTTATACAGTATGAGACTGTACCCACAGTCACACCATTTGAAATTATATTGCATGTCTCTGACTTACTCTGGAGTAACACAGAAAACACAATGCAAATTAAAAATCCATAATTTGTTCATAATTACCTGCAATTACACATAGCTGAGAACAGAAACCATTTTTTTGCAGCTTTTCTGAATTTCTATTGTAAAAGTTTGAAGAAAGAAAATTAAATGGATACCTAATAAAATAAGTTCTCTATTACTTCATTCTCTGTCTTCTTAGTCTTTAGCTGTCACCAGCTTCTGAATATAGAACTTTTGAAATGGCTTCCCTCTTCAGGATAATTCCCAAGTGATCACCCTGAATTTATGATGATCTGTAAGACACGTTAAATTATGTACTCTAAGCAGAATTTTATGCCCAGATAAAACCTTTTTCCCCCCCTTGCTCTGATAGTGATCATCTTCGAAAATAAATTAGCTTGAAATTAGTATTTTAGAAAGAAAAAATTGAAAATTTTATTAAGGGAAATTATATTGGGAAATACATGAAGTTTGCATGTTCCATGTTTTATTTAATGGAGCATGACAACGTGGTGGATTTGCAATAAGGGGAAAGGGGCTGTTGTTACTTAGCATAGATAGAATGTTATATGGGGTGAATTTAAACAGGTGGCATGCAATAAAGACATAGTTTGCTTGATACCGAACAGATCAATAAAGATAATCACTAGTCACTAAAGAAGAGTTCATGTATCACCCACCAGAACCATGCTCAAATAATTCTCCCAGCTGTGATCTGCAGCTTACCCAGATGTTATGTTCTTACTGAGTTCACAAAACTTGCCTGTGTACTGGGATTTGTTAGGCATATATCCTTCATCTTTTCATGAATATTGATTTTCTTTCTATAGATGGAATAACAGTGACAACAGAAGAGAAAAAATCAAACATTTCCAAATAGCTGGTTCCCTCTGACTTTTGCCTAGCATGTGTACTTTTGTGAGTTATCTGCAGTGCTGCATTGTGGAATTTCTTATTTTGGCCACAGTGCTTTCTGGCTCTCTGTCTGGGGTCTGTGAAGTACAGTTGGAAGTGGTTTGACTGTTATTTTATATATCTCGCAGCTCTCATTCTTAAGGAGAGGGCACATGCTGAATAAACACAAAATAAGACATCTTTATATTATATTAAATGATGGCCTTTGTCCATGTCATCATTTATAGCTACACGAGTCCTGCAGCTCTCTGTAAAATGGACAATTCTTGTACTCTGACATGAACTGCCTATTTTGGTATCCTTCCTCGAAAGGTCTTCTGTCTTTCTTTACACATTAGATTACTTCTTTTCCCTTTAGATTTTGCCTTGTTTAGAACAACAATTTTCAGCAGAGGGGGGAAAAGAAAATAAAAAATTAAGTCTTTCACATCCTCTTGTTTTCCAGTCTTGACTGTTGTCTCCCTTACTTTTCACTCTGAGGCATCCAGTTTAAAACTAAATGAAGAGATTTATACTGTGTTTGACTGTTCGTCAGAATTTTTAGGTATGTGACTCTAAATTCTGCCCAGCCTGATAGTGTCAAATCACCTACATAAAACCCTATGTTTCCTGGGCATTGAGATAGAGATTTATTTACATAGCTCTATTTTCATTGCATGATTAATTGTATTCTTATTAAAATTACTGCCTATTTACAGTTTTCATCATTTCAGAAATTCTTTGTAACATGTTTGTAGATGCTGTCCATATTTCCTAGTTATATTTTTCCTTTTATTTTTAAATTCACTTAAACATTTATTATGAGGTATTTGGGGCCAACTGGCATAATTACTCTACAGATTAGATTTCATGTGCTGTTTTTAATTCCTTAGTTTACAAAAAAGTAAAAAACTTTGCCGTCAGTCTTTTCACTTTCTCATATGCAATGCTATACCCTCTACGTCTTCCATTTTGTCATAGGTTCAGGGTTTACAAAGGTTACCTGTCACATTTTCAGTTCTCAGAAGAACTCAGAATTTGTTCTCCTTGAAATCATTCAGGGAACTGCTTTTCTGTTGTATCTACACGTACCCTGCTGCATTCCTCAGCCAAGAAGCTACTACTCATTTTACAAAGGAAGCTGCTTCTTACTGAAGTCTGTAGTTTCTGTTGGTCAGTATTTGGTAGCTGAAAATGAGGTGGGCTCAGAATTCAGTGTTGCAATGAAGAAATCCTATTTTTTTTTGTTTCTTTAACTCTTTGTAAAAGCTGGAAAGTCATAGTAGCATTTCTCTTGTGGAAAGACAGCAAAAATAATAAAGTTTGGTGTGGGGGTGAATTTTGTTAGAATGACTGGCTAACAGGAGAGTACGGTGGTACAAAAGAAAAAAAAAATATTAGAGAATATCAGTGGTAATAAAAAGTTACACAAAAATGTTTCCCACTAAGAGTAAACATTAACTGGGCTTCTGAAGCACTAGTTTTTTTCAAGCTTAACATATTCCCTTAAAATGATCTCAAGACTTGTTCGTTCTGAGGCTTTGGAAGTCTGAGAAATGTAGACTCTGCTCCTGACCTTGGGTATTTTATAACTGTCTTCAGTGGAAACAGGATTTCATCCATAGTGCACAAGTTTGAAAATAATAGTAGATTCCCTTAGTATCTTTCCTCCACTTTTCTAATTCTGAGGATTTTCCAAGGAAAAGATTTCAGGAGCATTACACCAAAAGAAAAACAACTGTCAAGGCTAAAAAACCCTCTTCACCAGAACCCTAGATCTGCAGTAGATGTTCATTCATTCAGTTAGCTGCCAGGGAGAGCTGAAGGTCTAAGATATCCTGCTTTTTTTTAGGAACTGAAAAAAAAAAAAACATTTCACAATGGAAGGAGATGAGCATAAATTATAAAAATATACATATGTATATATGTCAGAGCTAAGAGGGAAGAAATGTGTTGAATACATTCACAAACACATCTACACAATAATCCTCAAATGGCATCCTCTGTTATATCATCAGGTTGCATCTGCATGAAACAATTATGAATCAGAACCAGAAAGCGTACTGACACAGTGTAATACCAAAAATATTAGAAAGAGTGGGGAAAAATTACATTTGGATTACATGCTTTGCTTGTACAGCTGTACTTAACAAATGACTTCCCAGCTGTTCTGTACAAAGTAAAACTCAAAGTGGATGCATGTGCATTCGCATCTATGTGTGTTTGGGCAAATAAACATATATCTATGATATATATGTGTTTATGTATGCTACAGATAAGGCTTTTTACTTCAGCTCATTCAACATTTAGACTCAAGTCTTCCCATGTCCAAATTTGTATGGGAAATTGGAGAACTACACATTCTGTGGTGATTAGATGGCGGTGGCAAACATAACTGCTAATGCCAATATTCATTATGTTATATTTAGGAAAAATAATTTAATAACCACAACAATTTACTGAATCAATTGCAGGTAAGTTTTTAATTTCCCAGTCTACTGAAAATAAATCGTTCTGCTGTCAATCGTCATATCCACACTAAGCAAGTCTTATCTTCCTCTCCAATTCTAATCCTGTGACACCAGAATCATGGTTTCTTTATTTAATTGAATCACCTTGAGAACTCCTAATTTTCTTGTTTATTTGGTTTGGTTTGGTTTGGTTTGAACTTGTGAATATGTTTTTTGTAAATTATTAGGTTTGTGCAGATTTGTTTATCTCAAGCCTGGGATATCTACTAAACAGTTTATATTTTATATATACTTTTAACCCTTTATTTTCCTATAGAGCAGTATGATTACTCTAATTAGCAATTTTTCATTAATATTGATGGAAATGACATGCTATTCATTTGTACTTTTAAAACAAATAGTATTAAACAACTTTGCAATTAAAAACAAATAGGAAAACAAAAAGGTTTTCTTGATCATAGCTGTTGTGAATTTAATCTAGGCTATGATTCCAGTAAATTCTTTAAAATACTATTAGTTCCATAAAGTGACAGGTTCTCTTGAGTGTTTTGCAGCATCAAATTAAAAAAAATAATATAAAGGATAGAGCAATTAATTCCTCTTCATTAAAGAGGAAATGTTTCTCTGCTTTTAGATTTGCATTTTTACGCAAATTCATTCATGTAACTATATTTAATCTAATTTACATGTTGTTGGGATATTCCACATAAATGTGTTTATAAAGGATCAAAACTCAATGATTTTATTCAGGTTAATTAATTCCCTTTGGTCAAAGAATTGTAAAGTGTTGACAAACAAGACAGACACATAAAAAAGCCATACTATTTAGCAATTTTGTTTTGTATTATGGTCTATTTCAGCTGTTGCTGTATAAATATAAATCCATTCATTGAATCAGAACTGGCTGTAAATATTCATGCAAATAAGCCTTAGGCATCTTTTGTATTTATTTATTACTCTTCCAATGCTGTCTATAGTCTATAACATTCTGAAATCTGAAACCATAAGGAAAGGATTATATGTAGATAAAGGAACATTAATAAGTAATAGAAATACTTCATTTAGAAACATACATTTGATTGACACAGCTATCAGAAAGGCATACTTCAATGTACAAGTATGCCGTTCAGGAATTTGTGTCCTTTTGAAACAGAACAAGGGTATTCAGAAACATAATCCTCAGACTCCTCCTGTACTTAGGTTTAGACTGATTTAATATCTTTACCAAATGTACCACATTGAACATTTTATTAAAGCATCTAAGGTGGGGGCATAGTACCTGTGGGCTCTGTGTACAGTTGTGGTGATCTGGCCCTCAGAATCTTGTAGGGTGACCAATGTTTTTTAATTTTCATGCATGGAATATAGGCCATCTATGCTTCTAATTTAGATGCCACAAAAACTTAACATGCATAAGTATTTTTAAATGTTTCCAGTCTCCTCCTTCCTTACATGAATAATTACTATTATTTGAAATAAATTAACACAAAGGATGCATATGCTAGGTCTTGTCAAAAGAAACCTGAAAACCAAACAGTGTTATCTGTTAAGTCAGAAATAATACATCTTAGATCTTGGCTTAAGTAATCACAGGTTCTTATTACCTGGAAAAGAACTTTCGGAAGAACATATCAACAGAGAATACAGTTAACATTCTTAAGCAATGGAATAACACTTTTCTTGAAATCAAAGTGTTTCAACTTTAAAAACTTCCATTACTATAAAATGTTTAAAGGGACACCCAGTGTGAAATGCACTCATCAGAAACAGAGAACAGCTTCCCACATGATGGAAAATCCTGTAAAGAATTACTTATATTAGTTTATGAAAAGACAAGAGTTTTATGCTTTCAGTCTAAAAAACTGTGAAAATAAAATAAAATTCAATGTTATTTATTGTATTAGAAGTAATTTAAAAGAATGAAATAGTTGGAGGCTGAAGTTTTACAATGGAGATGAGAGAAGTAACATACTTAACACAAGAGAACACGTACACTCAAACACATTGTGATATGCAGAGAATCTAACAGAAAAAATACCTTAGCTCAGTCTTCATTGATGTTCATCAGCCTCCTCACAGTTGTTTGAACATGTTTTTAACAGTTCATTAAGAATACATTCATTTAACAACATACTTCTGTCTTATCTTAAGCATGTTTCACCTCTGTACTCAATCTAAAGACTGGTTTGTATTAACAATATCGAGTTTTTGAAAAACAAAACATTTTTTTAGAATGTTATTGATATACCCCATTTCAGATGTCTGCATGGTACCTAGTTATCTTCTGTTCCTTGAATGATCAATGAGAGGAATATGACACTTCTAAAGTATAACTCACCTGCATTTCACACATGTATTTTAAAAGATTTAATATCCTATGAAAGCAGTTCTACAAGTAGTTATTTCTCTTGACTGGTACTCAGAAAACCTGTGCTGAATGTCTTAGAATTAAAAGTATGTTTCTTAGATGACCCAGTTAGGAATTCAGAATTACTACTGAAGTGCCATAGCCATTCATCCCATGGTCTTGGGTATTCCAGAAAATAAACAAGATCATCCCATTAGAGTAGGATAAATACTTCAGTGTGTTTAAAAGTATCAGTTTGATATAAATTTTAGTAGAATTTATGCAGCATTTAAGGATGTATTTTGTAGAGTTTATGATTTCAGATTCTCAAAACAAACCCCTATTCAAATAAGAAAATACTGAAGTTCTGAAAACTGCATATACCAGCCTGGGAAGCATGCTAACATGAATGAATAAACCAACTATTAATTTCTAATCTTTATCTATATTATCTTTTATTTTGTGTTAGAAGTGTTAGAAGCATCATTTTCCTTATAAACTTTGTTTCCTAAAAAGTTGAAGGTAGCTATGATATATGCCACAGTCTTTTCCCAACTGGTGAAATAATAGGAAGCATGCAGTGTTTTAGCTGAGTTATGGCAAAATATACCAGTTCTGAAAGCCATTTGTACTGTTCTTGGTGTCTACATTTCTGACAAAAGAGACAACATATCTGTGTTGGCTTAACACAGTAGTAAACTACTGGTTTACTCAAGGACAGCGAGCACAGAAAATTATAAACAAGTGGTAATATTTCAAAACAAGCTATAGAAAATTTTCTCTGTACTAAAAAAAGAAACACCAGAAACCACTATAGGAAAACCCATTTCCTTGGCAAGAACACTAAAATGTTCCAAGAACAACTCCTATAGACTACAGGAATATATCTATTTGTTAAAGAGATGTAAATTGGTAGGTACAATTTTTGCTATGCTGTTGACAATAATTTTTGCTATGCTGTTGACACATAAAAGAAGAGATGTTTCCAGTCTAAACTTCAAGCTGTGAAACAAATACACTGTAAGTGCAGACAGATGTTTCAGTTTACTGACTACCTTCTGAGGGTTTTCCCAAATCATAGTGCAAAAAGAAAAAGAAAGAGAAAAAAGTATTCCAAAGAAGGCTGACAGTGCTTTTTGAAAATGTTGCTTAAAATGAGCTACTCACAGATTCAGTTCGTTCTTATACATAGCAAACAGCTCATAGGCTCACTTTGATTTCCAAGGAAGTATGGACAAAAAAGAACAATTTTGGTCATTCCTAAATACATTTCTGGCCAATTCAAGAAGATACATACAGTAATACACCACTAGCTGGTTTCTTCTGGCTTTTTTTCTTTCTATCTTAGTGCACTGTCTTGTTCTTAACTCTCTAGTACTGATTCAGATAAACTAAAAAGCTTTTCAAACTAGTAGTCAAAATCCGCTTACCTATGGATGCCATGCATGTCTGCACATTATGCAAGAAGAATCTTGTTATTACTGTGTTATAAATATTTGGCACAACAGGAGTGGATTGAAACAGATGTTGATTAGATTAAACTAGATTTAATATGTTTTTTGAATCAATCGTTTTTACTGTAACATGGAGTTTGACAGCAACTGAAAGACCAGTCATTGCTTTAGACCCTCTTGAACTGTCCCAGTTTATAGAACATTTTGTTTATATCTGATATGGTACTCCCAGGATTATTCCTCCTAAAAGTATCAAGTTTGCCTGCACAAAACACACTCTGCAGACTGAGAAAATATTCTCTAAATAGGAACTATTGGTGGATTCACTAAAAGCCCACACTATTCTAAATAGAACACTAATAAAGGTAAAACCTGTACATATTAATTTCTTGGATCTGAAAGTGAGTTTTTGCATAGCTAAAAATAGCTTATGAATTGAAATGAGGAAGGATAAGAACTTTACTTTCCTTCATGGAGAGTCTCACCTATTATCTCCACATGTTAAGTGTTTCATATAGGTGAATTCACAAATATTAGCAGGAAAGTATCTCCCTTAAAACAATGAGAAAATATGGATCGAATTTTGCTTGGGAAGGGTGTCTGAGAAGTAAGTATGAGTCCACTTTTGAATTTCAGCTGTCAGTACACTCTTTGGTCAGTTTTCCACATAACTAGCCACGGTTTAATATTCTCCCACTAATAAAGGATTGCAGCTATCATCAATTTAAGTATAAATGTTAATGCTCATGTGTTTAGAGTGTCAGACAATTCCTTTGAAATGTTGAAATGAAGACAAAATCACAAAGCTTTCCACCATTTAACCACTTAAATATTTGATCAAACTATATTCTTACAGGTTTAGCAACTTTTCAAATAAATCTAAAAGATAATATAGCTACTTAAAAATGTGGTTTTGGAAAGGTTTTAGGATATTTTTGAAAGCAGAAACGGAATAATTCTATTTCTTCAATCAGAAGACTCATTTCTGATGGCAGAAAGTACTTTTATCCTCAGACTGCAAAGTTGGTAGCTTCTTAGTTGAATGCTAATTCTTTTTATTAATCAGACTATTTTTATCAATTTATTGCTTTTCGTAACTAAACATAGAGATTAGAATATATTTTATATTACACTGCAGAGTTCTTTTAATATTCTTGAATTAGAAGGTAAACAAAAAACCCAAAGGAAAACTGTACTCATTTTTTCCACAATACTCTCTGAAACCTCACCTTAATTGAAACTAGAATTTTTATTTCTGTTCATCTAGATCTTATCCTTCAAACTAGTCCTTAGAAGTAAAAACCTTAGCCAAGTGAGTTCTCTCATTTAATGTGATAAAAAAGACCTTGGCCTAAGGACGGAGACATTTTTTATATTTTTTGATATCTGATAGATTTGAGGATTTTGTTTCTTCTGGGAAAATCCCAGACCTGCTTTATCTTCTGTGGCTTCAGCTTTCTGAAGAGAGCTAAGCTATGTTTTACCAGATTGCTAACATAATATTGTGCTCTCTAAAAAAATGGTTCTAAAGAAACACAGAAACTTCTCTCTATTTGAAGTCATCTGAGTAAACAGGATTAATCTACTTGAAATTCATATGGAGTCTCTCGGACATTCTTTGAACTCATCAAGAGACCTGTCATTGACTTTAACAAATGCACAACTACACTGCATATACATAAAATTATATACACAGTTAAGAGGTTTGCTAGACTGAGGCCATTGATTATAGCATAACAGAGAGTGAGGGCTTTACAGACATTATTTTCAATAACTTTGCCTCACTGGGGACAATGGTAATGTCAACACTGACTTATTGTCAATAAAGGAGATACAGTTCCACAGAGGGATCATACATACATGATGGATTTCCAACAAGAGAAACACTACATTCTAAATTGTAACAATGGCAGTTATAACTGTAAATATGACATGTAAAAGTACTGTTTATATGAGAAATTTTTGAACTAGGAGATAAACTAATACACCTCTTCATTATCTTTATGTTTCACGTGTCACTGGTCTGTCTCAGGCTAATCTAGTGCTCAATGTAAGCTGCTTAAAATATAAACAAAAATAAAAAACATAAAAAAATCTCATCCACATATTTTCTTTTTCTTTGTCCATGATATTACTCTATAAAATTTCACAGAAATTAAGAACAAAAACCTATGACACCGAATGTGATAATTTTAGGGATAAAGAAATCTCATAGCCCATGAAAGAAAAAATAATAATTAAAAAAAAAATTACCTTATGTTAAAAAATTGAGTCTATGATTGAATATTTTTTGTTATAGATACAAAACTTACACACTCAACAACAACAGCCAGCCAACAAAGCCCCTACTTTTAATCACAAAATTTCATTTGTTGCCTTCCTCAGGAAAAAGAAAAAAATCTTACGATTTCTACTTAAATAGAGTTGTACTAAGCAGCTAATAAATGGTTCATGGGCTCAAACTGTTCATGAATAATTCACAAGGTTCACTTCCACCTGCCAGATATTTGGATCATATGTTGTCTATGTACAGTCACAGAATGTACCCAGAAAAAATTCTGTTTCACAATGCCTAATGCTGACATTAAATTATTGTAAAATGCTGTATTGAATTAGCCTAGAAGGAACATACTGACATGCTAGTATAACAGTTTTCAGATCAGACACCTTTTATCAACTACTTACTTAATATGCATTTTTAAATTCAAAGAGTGATCAGAAGTGAAGGGTAAACACCGAAGTCTGCCATGCTTATGATTTTTAATTGTATGGCTGGCCAACCATCTGCATTTGATTTGGCTGGTTCGGTACATCTTTTTTTCCCTGTTAATTAATACAAACTTACTGCACAATTCTGGATGCAGTAAATTACACTATGATGGTTGATGCTGTCAGTGACATGCTGGGTATTGAGTCTGATAACTAAAGAATGAAATTTAACAGAATAGCATATTGGAACTGGATGACTTGCTGAAAAATGACTATGAAGGCCAGTTGAAGGTTCTTGTTATCTTCACAAAAAAGCTGGTAGAAAGAGGGGTCAGAGGAGACATGCTGATATCTCTGCATTAGTTGAGGACATAGTATTGCATGACAGATTTAATAAACAGTAATCATTTGTTACATAAAAATCACAGTTGCCTTGAATACAGGGTCACATTTGGCACCATAGCTTCTTTGGCACTATAGCTTCATGAATGCAAACATTCTTATATTTTCTTTGTGTGTATTAAACTATGATACATCATTTAGGAGCTCAAATTATGTCATTTTTAATTGATATTATGATTCTTATAAGTAAGAGATGTGCTCAAGGTGTACATAAAGGTCTGTTAATAGAACTGAAACAGTTCTTTAATTCCAAATATATTGCAATGTCCAATTTTCCTGTTACACCATATCGGCATTTACAGATCACATCTACGGCTGTGGTCAAAACTTTAAGCTATAAGCTGTTTAGAGTAGTAAAAAGCTATCATGGACTGATGTCATTTGAGTTTTAATAGATATAGAACAAGATATTTACTACTTCTAACATTTTTTCTTTCCTTTCTGGTTTAATTCAATCCAACTACTTGATAGACAAAGACGATTCAGTGAATGCAAAAGTATGTTTTTGCTCCAAAGATTTAACTTTTTTCACATATAACAAACCTAATTTCCATGTTATGAAATATTACAGGCTTTTAAACTTGCTCAGAATATATAACAATCAAATCACTGAAGTGGACCAAAAGTGAGTGCAAAGAAGCAATTCTATGCAATGGTTCTTTTTTCTTGCAATGAGACATTTCCAGTAGTTTGCATTTTCAGAACAATACATCACCAATTAATGGAAGAAGAGGTTAAAAAACTGGTGTTATTATAACACATCTGCATCAGTTTATGAGGAATCATACTTCTACAGTAATATTAAATTTGTCTTCAATACACTAAGAAAATTAAAACTACAAAAAGTCCGGTTCTGAGAACTACTTCAGCCTCTGGTTAAAACGATATAGGTTTCAAAATCTATTAAAAAGTCTATTAAAATCTTTTTTATTGTTTATAAGCATAAATAAATCTCAAAAGAGAAGAAATCTCTTATAAGCATAATTCTGTGTGGCCTTAAAGTTTCTGATACCTATTTCTTGTGATTTTTTTTTTTATTATTTTACAATATATATTTTCAATATTATTTTAATGTAATATTATCTTGAAATATAATTATGCGATATTTTTTATATATATTAGGCATTCACAAGGCAAAATCTAATGGACAGCTTGGACTTTTTAATAGCTGAAACACAATACAAATAACCTTTCCTATAGTATATTGCAAAATAGTGTCGCTTGTGCCTTGGAAAACAGTTAAATTCATGCATAATTTTATACAAAGGTCAAATTATAAAATTTACCATTTGTATTCAAATAATGTTTTTTCTAATACTTCCATAGAGCCTAAATTTCTCATGTTAAACTTGGTATCATGATAGAAAAACATCATATGTTTAGGGGTTGATGATTTCCATTCACTTTTCATAAAAAATGATATATCAGATACAAAGTGATGGCAAACAGTTTTCATTTACCTTCTGGTTCTGTTCAAGGCTGCTGTGAAAGGGAAAAAAGCTTCCATTATCACTTAAGACTAGTATAAGAATATGTTGAAAGCCTCTTCAGAAATTTGTTATATGAATGTCACTGCAGTTCAAATGTTTTTACCCTCTGAATAAGAGATCTTCTGAAGAGTTTATTCTTGAGAGAGATGCCTGAATCCTTGGGTATAAGCTTGTATCATGCCACCCATTGGGGACAGCCATGGGGGCTGGATGTAGAATGGCAGCATTGACACTGTGTCAGCAGATCACATTCATCCTACAACATCCTGAAACCCACACATTTTTTTAAAGTAAACCCATGTATAAAGGAATGTGACGTGTGGAGTGAAGAAGTTATGTAAAGTTGTATAGTCTTCAGGCATACTTCCGCATTGCTTTGTAACTTAGCCATTTGGAACAGGCATGGTCCATTTCTGTGCCTACCTTCTGAGGTGAATATCCATGTGCCGAACATGCACAACCAGTCAATTTCCTCATACTCCAGCATAACTCTCTCTAGATGCTTTGTAAACATTTTTCTTCCTAAATTTCTTAGGATATAACTGGAAGAAAGAAATGAAAAGGAAAAAAAATATTAAAATTTTCACAATATGCTATAAAAGTTTTCATTTATTTTAAAACACAGATGAATAAGGAGATGTCATAACCATGTAACTAGAACACTCTTTCACACATGGGAAATGAAAATATAATGGCTTTCTGTGCCTTAGGAGTTTCAAACAGATTAGCAAACTGGACACTGCCTGGATTGGAAAGTGGGGAAGAGTATACCACATTTTCCCAGATGGATAAATGACAGCAATTTGTATTTATGTAGGAAAAAAAAATGTGAAGGACAGAGAAAGAGTAGGAAGAAGCTGTCTCTCCCACTAATTGTATAGAGCACTTATCCGGGAAACAGGGCAATCATCTGTTTCACATTGCTCTAGGAACAGTACACATTATTAAATATTCTCTCTAAGCAAATCCACTTCAAATTGGAGAATAAGATAATTCCTATGATTAATTCTGAGTGTTAGGGGTTGGTTTTAAGTGTATTATAAATAATAAAGACTTCCTTTTCTGATTGAAATTAGTACTCTTCATTCCTCCTAGCTAATATTTTCCCTTTAATATGAAAATTGATAAAACATAGGAATCAGGAAAATGGAGGGCTCAGAAAGATCTCATGAGTCCTTTAGTCCAACATCTGAATTGTAAGGTTGGTAGACATAGATTATTCTTGATGAATGCTTGTCTAAATTGTTTATATGAAGATCTAATGAAGCTTTGATTCCACCACTGTGAATGTTCCTTACGAGTGCATAATTAATTTTACAGTGAGAACCTACATCCTATTTTCTAATCTGTAAGTTTTTAGCTGTAATTTAAGATAATTACTTAGTGTTCTATAGAGCAGAATGGATAAAACTTCTTCACCATCCTTCTCATTCTCAAACAAGCTTTTAATTGTTTGAAGACTTTTATACTACTACTTCAGCATTATTTTTCCTTAGAAAATAAACATTAATGGAAGATATTATGCTTCCTTAACCTTTGATCAAACCAGTTCTCAAAAAATTTGTCTTAAGAGTTCCTGTAATTGCTGACTATCCTTCTTAAGTGATGATAATCAAAATGGATGTTGAAGACCAGACATGGTCTCAGGAAAGCAGATAGAACAGAGAAATAATTATCTTAGTATCTTGCTTAAAAATGTTCCTATTAATACATCCTGGAATGAGATAGCTTTATCTTGCAATCCACAATAAACATTACTTACTTTGCACATAGAACTTGACTTCTTTTTCTGAATAGTGTTTTGCATTTCCTTTTATTACAAAAACTTTAGTTGATTTGTTAGCATTATTCCAAAGCATAATCAGATTTTATTTTTTTTTAATTCTAATTCTGTTGTCTAGAAGTCTTCCTGACTCTTTCTATCTTGGTTTCACTGACGTTTCTCAGTTTTCACAGGATAAATTAACAAACATTTTAAATACAGGTGAAAGTCATAGAGACACCTGGATTTGTTGTTTGAAACAGTCTCAAGATGTGATAAGAAATGATTTTTTTATATCACTTCTTGAAGACGGCTTTTCTGTCAGTGCCATAACCACCACAGAGCCCTTTAACTGACCTCAGATTTTTTTGCTAGTTTGCATATGACAATGTTGCATGAACTGCCTCTTACATTAAATCTATATCATACCTGCTGCTTCTTCCTTATTCACTAGTTATCCTGTCATAGAAGAACATTATCTTTCTTTGATACAATTTGTTTTTTACATATCTATTGTTGGTTCTATTTTACCATATTATACTGTAGTTGATTACATAACCAACATAGTCAAAGCAGTAGTAATTGTACTTGAGTACTTGCTTCTAGCTGTGAGCACTTACACTTCCTTACCTATTACAGTGAGATTTAATACAAATTTTTATGTGTTTAAGATTCAGATTTTTCAAATGTCTTTTTTTTTTCTTTTTAAAACATGAAAACCTCAAAACTTTTTGAATTGGCATTTGGATGTCTTGGTATGTGTCTCTCAGATTGAAGTGTTCTGCCAATACAGCTTTTTCCTCTACTATTTCCTAGTTAAGTAATCAATTATTTTGTTTCCTTCTCTGGTTGTGGCCAGTAGCAATGTTACTATTTCAAGAGTCTATCAGATTTTCATAGCAATATAATTGTCCAAATTTTTTTTCAGGTGTTTACTAAACCAGTCAGGGACTTGATAAATTAAATTTGCTTGTAAATGAAAGCCCTCATCAAGACCTTACTTTTATTCCATTTTACAGATTGGATTTTTGGCTGAGACCTTGGTTTAGAAAAGTACAATCCAGAAGTTTGTCTACTGAACTGAGAAGTATGAGATTCAGGTATGGGTAGAGGAAAGTAACAAAAGAAAGAATTCTCTCTTACATTCATGTATAAATATGTATTCAGAGAATTTAAAGGGAATAATCCTGTATCGCATAGGTTCTGTGTGTGTAGTTTTCTGAAGACAGGTAGCATTTTCTGCTCACAACTTTTTCATGAAAAGAATTTGAATGTGAGCGATGTACCCATCATATCAACTGGAATTATCATGAAAGAACCACTACTTGAATTTTGTATAAGTACTAGATGTGTTTCAACAGTGTGAGGCTTTATAAGAAGAAATAGATTGCTACACATTGGTTCGTGAACCAAGGAAGACCCTACTGAGATTGAATTGCTGTGTTTGAGGCCTGGAAGAGAAACTGCTACTGCAAGATATTATCTGGCTTGTGTAAATGGAAGTACAGGATTTCAGTTCCGATAGACATGCCTCCTTTCTGATAAGGGACAATGTTTAAAGGAGAAAGAGTATTATTGAAGGATGGTTCTTGTAAGTAATTGCACCCATTAAGATCCTGTTCCCTCAAGCACCTATATATCAGAATAACAATGAGTTCACTTTGCTCCGAGTTTTTTGCAATACTATTGCACTTTGAAAAATCAGTTTGTTCCTCAAGCCAAGTTGAAAGCTTAAAGTAGTGAAAAAAGAATAAAATATGTATTCATTTACTTGTGACACTGAAAAGAAAATGCTGGTTTTGTGTATTCAGTTTTAAGATTTGAGAGTTTATTCTGAGCCAGAATGAAAGAAGCATACTGAGGTGAAAGAGTGTAGGATCCAGTTCCTGGAAGTGAAAAGGGCATCAGGAGGAAATTGAAGTATTGTGGAAATGTGAGTGAAAAATAATTCATGAAAGAAATATTTTGACATTGAAAGGATGGAGTAAGTATTTGAGAAATTCCATTAATAACTAAAGTTATTAGAAATCTATATTTTGGCATATATTTTGGAACATCGGGTAGTCATCAAGAGAAATTTCCTGAAATGCCTTTTCAGTTATACCAAGATAAAATATTAGACCTTCTTTGGAATTAAGTTTCCATTGTGTTTTAAATTTGAGCAGCTAACCAAATTTTGAGGGAAAGAGTTTCAGGATCTGGTGAACTTTAATTCAGATTTTGAAACAAAAAGGATATTTAGTTAAATATTTCTATTATTCAATGCTGATTTATAAATATTGAACAATCTGTTTTGTATGACAGCTGTACATTAATCTACACAGACATTTTAATCTAATATACCTATCTGTTTCTCTCTCTCCGTCCATTCATCCACCTATCCATCCATTCATTATTGTGTCTGTTCTTGTCAAGTATTTCACTGGAATAATCTTTTGTACCTAAATCTTCTAATTCAACTGAAATTCTAAGTGCAATGTAACGGGTAATTTAGTGCACACTTAATTTAGGAGCCTCTCCTTCCAATCATATCTCATTCAGTTACACCTATTACACTTTTCAGAATGTTGAAAGAAATAATATTGCTATTAAAAATCATTATGCTCTGGAATTTAACTGTGCAGGCATGCTTCAGGAGCTTTATAGAGATATTTATTTTTTTAAAAAAATAGGATTCTCTGTAAGTGCACATATATTATTAAAAGAAACACGGAGATGAGAACAAAATAATCTGGAGTTAAACTGTACAAAATGCATGTAACTTCAAACATTTCTCACCCTTGATATAGCAGCTGTATTTTATAGTTAATGAAATAATCTACTTTTGTTTACACATGTAAATTTGTACTTCAGTATGATTTGATCCCACAAGCCTTATTCAGACAAAGCCTCCATTGAGCTACTTGGTACTACAAGAATCACATGTTTAATAAATATGCTTACAAAGAAATCTTATAAAGAAATCTTCAAATTATGGTTTAAGTCCTTTCACTGAAATATTTCCAAACGAAGCCTCCAAAACATTTCACAATGCTAGGAGAATTCTGATGAAGTATAAAGGTATTTTAACTTACCATAAATCATAGTTCAGCTCTGTGATATAACTTTCCCTAAAGCTCTGCATGCAGTATTGCATGTGCTATGAACAGATCAAACTAGTATTTTCCTCCTACGGGCAAAATTAAAGCAGTTCTTCTAACTTATGTCATACAAATTCATTCAGTGTTTCTGGCAGTTCTAACAAAAATAAATTTCAAGTTGTACCCTGTGGTACCTCTTTTCATTCAATTTTATCACTTGAAAAATATGTTTAAAACTTCTCAAAGTTATGCATTTATATATATTTATTTCTGGTCTTTGATTTGTAATTGACATAGTTGCTTTTTTTTACCCACTTCATCATGCACAGAATTATATATCCAATTTAAAGATTATGAGCAGTTTTGAAGAAGTTAAGATCTTGCACTCAGTTGAGCTCTTGCAGTTTTTTTCTTCTATGCTGTTTCCAATACTTGAGTAAACCATCAAGATTTATCTCTGCTTCTCCTTGAGACTATTCCTGGAGAACTACTTACTGTGCAACAAACACACATACACAAAAAACATCTCCATAGTGTCTGCTGATCTCAAAGTGTTTATTTTTCTGAGAAAAAGATTCATGGTTAATGAGTTTAAAGTTGACCTTTGAACACTGAACCCACTTTTAAGTTGAGATTTTTATCTGCTAATTATAGCTGATACACAGTACAAAACAGATGGTAGACAGAGAAACAGCAACTTACAGAAGCAAAGACAATTTACTTCGAAATATTATGAATGTTAAGAACGATTAACAAGGGCTGTTGTTCACAGACGCAATTAGAGTACAGAATATTATTTGGAAAGAAAGAAAATAAAGGAAAGGACGTAGGAAATAAAAGCTAAGAAAATAAATCATTGTAGACAGCTGATCCTTTCTTAAGGTTAAGCAATCAAACACTTTCAGAATAGTTTAGAAAGTTGTAAATTTTGATAAAACACCATAAACCCAAATCAAACCTTTCTTTACAAAAGTATCAAAAGTATTATAGTAAAAGAGATTAGCAAAGGCAGTGGGTTTTTTGTTTTGTTTTCGGTTTTACTACTTGTTTGCTGGTGACTTTTTTTCAGAAAAAAATGTATTATTTGGATGGGGAAAAAATGGGTAAATTGAATAGGATAAGGGAGTTGTAGACTACATGTGAAACTAGAAGTCAGAATGGGGATTTTGGAACTGTTTAACTCTTCTCCATGGTTTTTTTGGGGGGGTGTTTTTTGTTTTTTTTTTTTTTTGTTTTTGTTTTTGTTTTTTTTTTTTTTTTATCCTGTACAGATTATACTCTGTGAATATTTCCTTTTATTTACATTGTTATGTTGGGGATGCCTCTATCTTACCTGTGAGGTATCCAGAATATCCAGAATATGTTTCATGTAACTATATCCTTTCCCTGAGCAGTCTTTTCGAAATCTATCCTATGCTTTTTAAACATCTTTTTAAGCTTTATGTGGTGTCAAGACAATCATCCTGAGATAATTTCTTTTCATCTTATCTTTCTCTCGATCCAAGGAACAAATAATCAAGTACCCCAACAACTGCACAAAAACTTTGCCCCCAAAGCTGTAGACTAGGAACCTCTATGTGAAGAAGAGCTAGAATGTAGCCTTGGACAAGCTTTTGTTGAGGCTTTAACCTTGTGGTGTGAGGAAGTGAACTCAGCACACATAGCCATGGGTGAGCAACTATTGCAGTCCTACTGGTGAAGTCTGACAAAATTTCTGAATCTGTCAGGATCTTAGAAGGCCACTGCTCCTGACTGCAGGTCATCAGCATGGAGATAGGAATTCGGTTCCAGCAGCACAAATAGGCAATTCTAGCTACTGCTAGTATCAAGCCCGTAAAGATAATTAATATTCAACTTAGTGAAAAGGTATTGAGGGGAGAAAGACATCCTGACAGTATACTCAGGCCAGTATCAAATGAACCTCTGTGCTGTTCACACTACCTGGACAGCCAAGCTTGGTGTCAGGGCCCTGAGACCATCCCTCCTCCTGGTGATGTGGCTGCTGGGGCTGAGGCCACCTTAGGGGTAGTGCAACTGAGGGTGGACCTCTTCCTTTGCTTACCCAGGACAGAGCATCCCAGACAGTGCTGTGGGACTGTGGCCCTCAGCCAGGGCCAACACCCTTCCTGTGGGAGTTGACTGAGGCTGAGCCTCTAGTTCAGCTCCTGGTGCCCACGAGAGACCCAGACTCTGGGTACCCCTCACAGGTCCTGATCATGACCTCACCTGCCAATCCACACCTCATCCAGGCCTTAGCCCTTCCCCATTCCCAGTTAGCTGCCCAATGGCCACAGCTGGGGCTGCCCCTGGTGCCCCCTGGCTGCCCTACTCTGCCTGGGGTGGTGGGATGGGCCCTGGCTGCCAGACCCTACCCTGATGCCCAAGGGAGTCCCCACCACTCCCAGCCCCTGACCCCAGGGAGCCACTGGACCCGTGCACCCTGGCACATGCCTACCCCACTGTTTAAGTCCTTTAGGAAATTTTGAGTTACCATGGAAATGCACTAGTTTTACAAGAATGAATAGTGATTTTTAGAATAGTGTTTTCTCATCTGGAATGGAATTTTGGCTATAACATTAAAAAAAAATCACAACCTTACAGTTACATGTAACACAGTAACGGGAGGAAGCACTTAATGATTAATTAACATATCTTATACATCTACTTACCCATGTTATTCTTCACAGATATTTGAGGCTCTGATTCTAGCATACAGAAATCAATACTTTTTTTTAAAGATACTGTAATGCTGTTGCCAGTGCACTAGGTAGTTCTGAGGGCTGCAAGTACAGGAAAAACAGAAGAGTGCTATAATACTTAAAAGACATTTAAAAGATGGTTAAACTATTCTGAAGGTCTAGATTAAATTCATATTGCTTAAATAATGATCCACAATTGACTCTGCAATGAAAATGGGCTGATTTGCTGCCAGATGGATCTGTAAATTAATAGTTTGATCTGGAACCTCATCTTAACTTCCAAAGTCTTTTTTCCTAATAGTCTATAAGATAAATTCTCCTTAATTGTGCATACGTTGATGTTGATCAGTCTAAATTTTCCCTGTGTAGTTATTCACACACTGCAATCAGACTGATTTTGTCACTACTGTAGCTTTACACTTTCTTCCTCAAATTCTAATGCTTCTGGGTAGCAAGCACGAGATACTGTTTTTTTAAAACAGAACCCTGGACTGCTTCTATACTCTCAAATATTTCAACAATTATCACCTTTGTCAGGAAAAAGTCAAGCTGACTTCTGGGTGGAATTGACAAAAATTATAAAAGAAACCTATGTAATTCTGACTTTTTTTAAAAAAAGATATAACGCTATGTAATTTTTGAGTTCAGGTAAATTTGAGAATATATTTTTTTTAAAAAAATAATATTTTAACTAGTTTAAATTATATCCAAGAAAATGTTTTAATGACTGTCAATGGAGTTGTTAGGGAGAATATTTTAAGCCTTTTTTTGTTTCAGGATTTTTCAATATTACATTGAGAATCAAAGATCTTTGGTGTTTTACTTGAATTTAACAATATTTGAGTGTCTCCTTTTGTTCTAACTTTGGTTGTTCTTTAGATAACAGTTTTGGTGTAGTCTTCAATTCACATCCCATTTGATAACCTGAATTTTAGTTCAGTGTCTCAGTTGTTTCTGACTTTTCTTACTTAAAGTGGAGTTCTCCAGCTGAAGGTTTCCAAAGCTCATTTTGGTGTGAGCCTGAATCAATAACAATAATGGGAGAGAAATAGCCAAGTGCTTTTCATACGGAGTATCTCATGTCGGCAAGAGGTGTTTCCACTGTGGCACCACTTAGACTGCATCTCCCCGCTGCCCACTGAGAAGCATCCAAACATCATCACTGATCCTGTAACCTCTCTGTACTCGCTTTAAATCCATCTGAACAGTCAGGATAGTGAAGGGGTTCCTCAGTGCTCTACCTATGAACCTTTGCTTTTTCTGAATTCATTCTTTCTTTTAGTCCATTTGATGGAAGAATACAAAAGCAAAGAAGAACATGCAATTATACTTTAATACATCAAAAAATTTAAACACTGCCACCTTTTGCATTGTTGTTTATTTTTTTTTCCTCTCGGCTAGTCTCTGTTTTTAAATCTTTCTGAACTGACCTCATCAAAACTTACTCTTGACTATGCTAACACCCTTTTCTCTGTTTTGTTTCTGTATTTGCTTTCCTCTGTAAAAAGCTCTTTGATAGCTGAAGCACAAATAGTAAACAGAATATGAACAACAAATATGATTTCTAAAGGCCTTGTTAGGCTTTCTACTTTACCAGATTTTAATTGGTCTCCTATTGGTTATTGGGTTTTATTTCACAGAATACTTTTAAAAAATGAAGTTATTAACACCAGAAAAAAAAGCACTAATGAAGCAGTCCTATCAATTCTCCTAAAAAGCTAGAGGAAAAGCAGTACAGTACGGTACAAGACAAAAGTAAGTGCAAGGCTCTATAGAGAGGTAGACAGTGATTCAACAGGTAGAATGGCAGCACTGAAGTCAGTGGTCTTCCTGCACATAAAAATGATAGAGCATTTGGATTATGTTTTGGAACTCTTAACAGCAAAGAGTGAACAAACATTATCAGGAGACACTGCGTCATTTGTTATATTGCCAGGATGAAGAAAAAGTTAAAGATGAGAAAATAGCCAGGAGTTACTGAGTGTATGGCTACAAGAATAGAGATTTGTTTGTTCTTTATTGTTTAGCTTTAGTACATATTCAAGGTTGTATTTGTCATTGATAACATCTTAAAAACAGTACTTGCAATTGGAAGATTTTGGTTCATCCACATTTTTCTAGGCAGTCCTCTGAAGTCTTATATGTACAGAGTTAAGTATTTACTGTTTAGAAAATGGCCATGCTAATAATAATAAGAAAAAAATCCTTCTTTTATAAAAACCTTGAAGGCTTTGAACCTTGCTGTGAGTATTATGACTTATTCCAGTTTATACTAATGCCTATACCTGTGGTGATCCATCTCCAGTATATAACAAGTTCTGAAATTTAGGCTTTTACTAGGTTCAGATGAGGCCACTGCAAAGCAAACAGTCCTCTTTTTCTGTCTCAAAATATTGTTCTATATGCCGCTTCTTTCAAGCCTGAAGAAAAACCTGATAAATAAATTAATGTTCTAATTTTATTTTTAATGAATATTCTAATCTTATTTTTATGCTTACTCATCTACCAAACTCAAGTACTGGTGAACACTTAAAGAATACACTACCTTTAATTGCTTGACATAAATATTTGAAGTCTTGTTTAGACAATAAAATACTGCTTACAACATTATTCTTCTAGAGGTATAGTTAGACTCACAGCTAGCATCCTATTTTTAAATAAAAAAAATATTCAGAATCATTTATCAATGAATGGATAAGATGATAACATGAATTTTACCAGGAATATGATTGTTTTCAATGTAAAATGCCAAATGCATGTCTGATTTGTGTTGCTCAGAAAGTGCACAGATTCATTTTTCAGTTGCTCGAATTTCTGAATGACCTTCGGGCTTAGTTCCAGTTAAACTGTGTTGAAATAGCCTAGCCTAGATGTATATAACTGTCTAAAAGCTTTAGTAATGTACATCAGTCATTTTATGAGGAAAGTAAAATGCACAACGGTACAATTGTAATGGGTCACAAGACCCCTCATTAATGAAGCATGTCTTTCGGGCAGTTGGAGCGGATCACATGCAGCAATGTGAGAAAAAGCCAATCATACAACTGCAATAATCTATAAAAACTCTAGCTAATAATAGACAAGGCAGATAAATGTTGGGGAACATTCTTTCAGCTGTTCTACAGCCCTTTGGCTTTGGAACCTCTACCTTCTGCCCTACACTAGCAGACTTAATGTAGGGATAAGATTGCATATGTTGGTACATCTACTGACCAGCTGCTTTTGTGCAAGCTTGCAAAAACTATCCTCCCAGTCAATCAGAACATCTGAGTCATTCAAGGTAAGTGAAAGAATTCACTTACACTTTCTGCATGACATAGTCATGGATCAAGGGCCAGAACCTGCTGGATGTGTCTTTCTTTCATATTTCTTTTGTGGTGCACTTGAGAGCAGAGGAAACATCATGACCTGATTGTGCAAGTCTTCTTTGTTGCTGATAAATACACCTATAGTAGTGTCCAATCAGATCATATCACATCTCATCTGCTGTTATCACAAAACCTCCTGGACGAGGATGCTTTCAATTACCAAAACTTCCCTCAGCCACTCAGGCTGAAGCAATTCCACCTTGTCTTTATGTAGAATATGAAATAAAATCAGGTTAAGGATGATTTGGCATGTTCCTCACACTAACATCAGGCTCCTAAGAAATACTAAGTGACAGTGCCAACCTAATTCTGAATCAGGACTTTGAAGATGCTTGTACTGCCTTCTATAGCTAGTACCGTCTATTGGCACAAAGCTCATGGATGTGACCTTTCACACCCTGAGACAGGGACAATCCTCTTAGTCTCATTCTTGTTTACTGCTGGACCTCAGATGATGCACCATGTGAGGTACCTTATAAAGTAGGGACACAGAACAGGGATAATGCATGTTGGAAGGGTCATCAGGAGGTCTCTAGTCCACTTTTCTGCTCAAAGCAGGGTCAGCTACGAGGTCAAATGATGTTGCTCAGGGCTTTATCCAGTTGGGTGTTGAAAACCTCCAAGAACAGAGACTGCACAGCTGCTATGGACAAGAAATTCAACTTCTTGGCTGTCTTCATGAGGCAAAAATTCCTCCTCATACCCACTTCTAACCTTTCTTGTTCCAGTTTATACCCTTTGTCTCCCAACCTCTCACCACACACTTCTGTGGAGAGCCAGGCTTCATCTTCTTATGAACCTCTTCATAGGTGTTGGAAGTCTGCTATTCTCAAGGCTAAACAAGCTCCATTTCCTGTTCAAGATGTGCTCCAGATGCTCAACCATCTCAGTAGCTTTCTGCTGAACTTGCTCCAGCTGATCAACGTCTTTCATGTATTGGGAGGCCTGAAACTGGGCACAATGCTTTAGAAAATATTGTAAGAGTAATCACTTTCCTCGATCTACTTGCTATGCTCATAAGATTGGTAACTCTGTTATATTCACAGAGTATTGGAGAATACTTTGTCCATGGTTGTTTGCCTGACATTAGCCACATTCCAGGTACTGCAAGATTATGCTTTGGTTTATTGTGCCTATTTCATCTTACAGATTTCCCGTTGCCATCTTACAACATTCCTGCTGCCATCTTACAGCCTTGCTGCTGCACCACAATCAGGGTGAATATTAACAATTTACAAGTCCATGGGGACACTCTACAATTTCACTGAAGTTAAATCGATTGAGGACTAAAGAATACAAAAGAAGTTGCCTAACTTAGAAAATCCTAGAGCCAGAAAGCATTTAAATCTGGAAAAGCAAAGAATTATTGTACATACTTCTCTGTTCTTGCTTGATTTCCTCAGCTTTACCTTTCAATAACTGCTATAAGCAGGCTACTGAATTAGATGGAGCTGTGGTCTGATGCTTTAAGGCCATTCCTGCATTCATCTGTTGCTGAGGGCAAAAGTCTTTAAAACAGTTCACAGGGTTTTGCACAAAGGAGAATTTGGTGATGGGATTGCTGCAGAAGGACAGGTATCATGGTCATATTTTACATAGGAATTGTTTATGTACTAGAGTCTGTTAATGAATCAGCTATTGACAGGGTGTAGCACCCATATTAAGGCAGGTCTCAAGTACAACCTAGTAATAGTATAAACCTTACCTTTCGCGATTATTAACATCTCCATATCACAGTATAATCAAACAAGTGACTGTCTCCCCAAAAGTAAATTTCTTCACTCAAACATTCAGGAAAATGTTTCCAAGTTATTTAAACTGTGAGTCTGATGAGGCTTACTTAACTCACAGAATCATAGAAACATAGAGTATTTCTGGTAGGACATGGCCTCAAGAAGTCATCTGGTCAAGCTTCCTGCTCAACTGGAGTAAAGACTGACTTTATACCAGGTTACTCAGGCTTTTTCCACCCAGGTCTTAGAAACCTCTAATGACAGAGGTTATACATCTCCCCTGGTAACTTCTTCCAAAGCTTACTTATTTCCATAGTGAATTTTCCCCCCTATATTCAGTCTGAACTTCCCTGTTACAGTTTATGACTCTCGTCACTCATCCACCTACCATGTGTGTATGTGAATGGCCTGGCTCTGTCTTCCTGGCGATCTCTTTTTAGGTATCACAATGCTGCAATTAGGTCCTCCTGAAGTATTCCCTGATCACTTCAGGTGGCATAACTCATTCCAGTTTATTAATATTGTTCTTTTATTTGGGTTCCAAAACTGGACATAGCATTCCAGAAATAGTCAAGCATTGTCAAGAATGATTTGTCCTCAGTGGATCAATGGTGGCTATTCATGACCACCTTTCACTTTTTAGCAGAGATAAGAATTGCAGGAGAGAGAAAAGAGGGAGGAAACATGGAAATCACATTGTTCAAAAAAGAAAGAAGTGTAAAAAGAACTGTTTTCCAGCGCAGTTTCTATATTCACATCCAGTGGAAACAGGACCACTTTTAAGACATCAGGTTTGTCAGTTTCTCTTTACATAAAGAAGAAAAGAAACTTGGGGAGAGAGATACTGAGGAGTATCTCGATAACAGCAAAGCCAGGAAACAGGTATTCACACTCCCTGGGTGTTCAAAGAGTTGTTCTTTGTGCAACTGAAAGAAGGTGAATCTGACTCACTGACAGAGCAGCAACATCCCAAATTTCTGTGTTCATCTGAAAGAAGTCTGACACTGACACTAACATTTTTCTGTCATATCTGAGTTCTACTAGTTCTAATTTCATGTTTATATATACTTTGAGGAATGTTGTTATAATGTGAACATGTACATGAAGGTGTTACATTCTACACAAATTTATTGACTTGTAAATACTCTCCTTTTCTTTTTTCAGAAACTTATGCACAGGGTTATTATTACAGGCAAAATGGATTCTTTTCTTACAGATGAATTAAATGTGTGAGAAATAATAATAATAATTAATTATTTAAATCTTTAGCTAATTCAATAGCTCAGTCACACTGCAAGTACATACTGTTATAAACCTACCTTTTTTTTGGATGCTTGATTTAAAATTTCTTTTTACCTGAAATTAGAATGAAATTGTGAGATGAAAAAAGAATTATTTCAGCAAAGTGTGAAGAAAACCGATCAAAGTACTTTTAATGATGGATAATTTTCTTAACAGTCTCATTTGAAGTAGACATTTATCTCAAGTGTTTTGAGCTTTTTTAGCTTAAAACCACCTTTTTAATTCTTATTGTTTGCTCCATTGTTATTTTCTACCCTTGCTCTTCATTAAGACTGTCAAGCTTTGCAATCAAGAATGAACTCTCATTTGTGTGGGCTTTCCTAATCACAAAGTCTAGACACTACTAACTGCAACTAAAAAGTAAGAACAGCAAACATTGTCATTCTTCCAGTATTCTTACGGATTTTGTATAGCAATTTTTTCAAGATATAGTTCATTGTTGAGTAGTATCTTATGTCACTCAAATATTGCATGATTATGATTGTGAGTGTAAACATCAGATTTATGGGATATGTGTGAAGCCGAACTTACTCTGCTTTGTTAAGCTAGTTCATAAGACCAACCTAGCATCTGTTCAGCACACTGAAAAGCTGAACAGAAGCCTGAAATGCGACAACTAGCAGGAGAAATAGGAAGTTCCCCAGTGAATACTCTGAGATGTTCTTTGTATCTTAATCTAACCTTATCCTCAAAGGCTTTTGCATATTTAGAATTGCAGAATACAAGCAATCTTCTGAAGAGAGGAAAGACCCTACCTTTCAAATGTTTAATGGAGAGAAATGCTGAGATATATTTGCAGCAAGCAAGTTGCTTTTGCATGGTTGGTTTTAATCTAGCAAGTATGATAGTATATGGTCACTTTGTGGTGTATGATACCACCTGAGAAAGTATGTAATCCACCTCTAGTGGCAAGCTTTGGACCACCAAAAGTAAGTTCTGATCTGTGGATTCCAGCAGATTTTTTAGATGCTTTCATTTATGGGTTTGAAAGTTGTTTGTATGAAGGAAATGTGTAAACTAGTTTCTGAAAACAGGTCATTAGAGCAATCTTAGTAATCTTTGTCTTATATTTTGTTTATAATTGAAATAGCGGACAAAATTCACAGCTAGTAATCTGTAGACCCATTACAATTCATCACAGATAATATATAACTCTTACAACTTAGCTTGTTTAAAGCTTTTGACATAGAATATCAGAATATTGTTACGTCTTTTGGTGTATTGAATCCATCGTTGAGTGATCTTAAAACTCTTGGTACATAATAAAGTAAGAATTTGCAGATCACGCTGGTTGCAGGTACCTTACTAGTTTGGAACTCTTCCTGCTTCATCCAGAGGGAACCATGCACAACGGAAGTTGTGAATCTCTCTCAGGTCCTTTCTGGGACACAGCAAATCCTTCAAATTAACAGCTGGTAGACTGGCCAAAACGCGGTAGTAATTCAGTTATTAGATGTGGCCCAAACCTCTGTGATACTCCTTATGCAGAGGACCACACCAAATCACCTTCCTTCCTTCAGCTTCAATCTTTCAACATTAGCTGGACAGGTCATGCACCCTCATTGATCCTTATGTTATGCTCCTTATTCTTCTTGTTTTACTCAATTTGATTTTAATAAATTTCTTACTAAGGACATTACAAGAAAGAACATCAAGTGTTTTCAGAAGTTCTTTCACAAACATCTCACCAGCACATACTGAAGTCTTGGTGATATCATAACATTGCAAAAGAGCTGTGGCCATATTTATTTCTTAAGGTTTATTGGTGGCTTCTTTGCCTTTTACCTATTTTAGTTGTTTTCTTCTCTGAAAGAAAGATGAAAAGGCTGAGAGGAGCCTTTTGAGTTTTCACTTGAAAGACAGGAAGAGAGTACTGTCAGAGTTACTTACTTGGTTCAGAGTTTTATTTGCTTTGCTTTCATATTTTCAATGGAAGAGGAAGATATACCCCTTTTAAACTTCAGATAGACTGAAATTTTTATTGCTGTCACTCTTATTGGCTGAACATGAGCTTGATAGCTCTGATTGCATTATCAACTCATAAATATTTAATCTCTTAAGAGGCACACAAGAAAATGATAACTGACTCTGTCCTTGTAAAAGCAAGTCTAACAACATCTCCACAAAGTTGTGTTTAATTATCTCTTTTTTTTAAAGACATTATTTTAGTTCATTGCATTTATTAATAAGATATGAAATTATTTTTAAAAATATTTCAAGCACTGTATTTTTACACAAAACCTTTCAGCTTAAAGGCTTTTACATGAGTTGAAACAGAACAAGGTCTTAAAAAAAATAAAAAAGATTAGTTTAGGATAAGTTTGGTACAATGCTCTGGGTGATGCTCTGTGTTGAGAAAGGAACGGAAAAAAAAGACTAGTCAGGATGAGTTGGTACAATGCTCTGGGTGATGCTCTGTCTGTGTTGAGAAAGGAGTGTACTCTGAATAATTAGAAAAGATAAGGTGGGCACCTGAAGGAGATAAGGAGACCATCAAGTCAGGAAATTGCTGAACAAAGAAAATCGAAAGGTCTGCTCCACTTAGATCCTACCTATTATGAATGGAATGACTGGGTGTCAGAATCAAATGAATATGTATTTAAAGATGTTGTAACCTCTCATGAAAACCTTATAAAATACCTAACTTTTCACTGAAAACTTTGGAGCTAGTTTGTCCGGTGCAAATCGGCTAGCTCCCCAGTGTTGCACAAAATAAATACCTTTGCTGCTTAAAGACAAAAGTGGTCTCTGAGCAGGTACTCTGTGCCGTTTTGGCATCAGAGTTCCAGAGACATACCAAAATTCTTTTCAAGGTTTATTTTCCGAAAAATCTCATTTTCTTTTTTCTTTTATAAGAAATACTTAATGATTTCCATGTACATAATTAATTCTTGTATTAGACTAAATATGCTATACTGGGTTCAATTACGTGCATTAGCAAAAGCAAATGATCTTGTTATATTTGTAAGTACACAGAATTACATAGCAAAGCTATAGTACACTCTTATTTAGAGGTGAACATTTGAAATAAATCATTTCCTTGGATTACTCTCTGAATACTTAAGCAATTAAGAAAAAAAACCTGTTTCCCACTTATTCCTTTTTTAAAGCTTATTCAAAATTGTAGAATTTTCAAAGGGAGAAAAAAATACATTTAAATGGGTCTGATTTTTGAAATACTACAGTGCATTTAACTGCAAGCTTTCCTTCTTTTGCAGGGAAAGGAGACAGGAGAAAAGAGATATGGGTGTTACTGGCTGTCTTCCTGATTTGGTACTTGTAGAAGAAAAAAAAAGTAAGAGAAATTTCTGACAATTTCCCTATAAATCATTTACTTGTCACTGCATAAGGATTTTTCATTCTTTTCTCTAGCTACAATGAGTTTAGAAATACTAGCTGTTTCCACCAAAAAAAGACCTTACAGAGCCCAGCTTTACACCTTTTTCTTAGTCTAAATATAATTTCTAGAACATTACTGCTAAAATCTTGACAGTATTATTATGATGTTAAAGTTCTTCCAAGTTTGTTTTGGTTTGGGTTGGGGTTTTTTTTAATAATAAGTACTGGAGTTTGTAGTAAATTCTGAATGATTATTTTCTTCTTTTAGAATAGATAGACTTTATTGGAAAAGATGTTCTACCAGTATTTTATTTTTTTTTTAAAGATTCTTTTTTTTCTCATGAAATTTTATGGCATATATTTTTGGAAAAAATCTTCTGTGTTACCTTTTAGTATCAGCTGGTAAGTCCATCTTTTACTAAACTTTATTAAAATTTTGCATTTCATTGCCACATCTGTTCCTGATGACTTACAAGTCGTGACCCTTGTAGCACATGTTTTGATACAATTTGCACAGGTTTTGTTCAATACTTTCTCTCTGAATAACTCCCTGAAACAGACCTTGAAGCTATCATATAAAATAGTCAAAATCTCACATATCTCATTTCATCTCAGTATTCTTTTCTCAAAATAATATTATTAATGAGCACAAGGAAAATACATGGCAATTCTGTTTCTTCATTTTAGTGAAGTTGATACTGAAATATATGGCAAGACTTTAATTCTATGAAAGGCAAAAAGAAAAATCAATAAAATGAAAATTATTAGCAAGAACTTATTAACTTGAGATAAATGAGGCAAAAGTTGCAAGCTGTGCAATATTCTTGCAATGTATGATTAATTTCACAGGAAAAGTTTACATCTTCTTCATGCAATTCAGGATTATAGATTACAGAACATAATTTACACCAAAAAAACCAAATTAGTTGTGATTTAAGTGAGATTTTTGCAAGTTGACCTTTCAGTTCTTTCAGTTTTCACTTTTAAAAAAGCATTATTTAAAAAATTTAAAACTTTATAATGTGATTATTTTTTGATGCATTTTTAAAAAGATAAAACAATTACAATATTTCATAATCTTTAGTTCACAAAAAAACCCAAAACCAAAGCACCACTCTTGGTTTTGCTTTTAATCATTTTAACCAGCTTCCCATTTTATTTTTTGGAATATTTCCTAATTTACCTGACTTTAAAATAAAAGTAAACCTAGACTATATTGTCTAATGAATAAATTAATTATGAATTAATTTCATATTAAGCAGGCTGGAGACCCAGACTTCCATTTCAAATTAGGAAAGTGTATTTCCCAATCACTTCTTTTCTGAACAAACAAGGGCTTTGTATTTCCAAGATAAAGCAAAAGCAGTTCAGAAAGAATGAAATATCATAACTGGCAAGAATTTTGTTGTTTTTCAGTAAAACTTCCAATGCCTTAATAAACTACTTCTTTTTGGCCCTTCAGAAGCTACCATATTCTTCTTGCAAATTTTAGAGACTGCTACTTAGTATTCTGTGATTTATATATCTCAAAACTCAGAAATTGAGAAATACATGCCATAATGAACATTTGTTTCATTTTCTCATCTGGAATTAAATTATCCCTTTCAAACAGAATGCCTGTATATTACTTGACTCTCCCCTAACGATAATGTTTAATTGATAGATACAATCTGTGTTGACTTTTTTGCATGAAGTTAATTTCTCCTCAGTTAAAGACTAGCACCTACTGAGGAGTGGATACACTGCTAATGGAACTGAAGGAGGTATATGTTTTCCAGATTTTAGTATGTATCCTGTTCAAATTAAAACAAGCACACAAAAAACTCTACAAGATTACAGAAAAAAAAAAAAAAGTTGAAATATAAATGAACTTTTTTTGTCACATAGTTTTATCACATTACTTACGCTCACATACTTAAAAAAAAAAGTATATATATGAAGCCTCTCCCTTTATTTCTGTGTGCAAAGCAACCAGCTATATAATGTATAGGGTTCAAAAGAAGTTCACAAGTTGGTCACAAATTACCTACTTGTTGAGAGTCTTGGTTAATAGCTTACTGTAAACATGCTACATATTGTATAGGGGTGGATGTGAAGCAGAGAGGAAAAGTAATTTCTTTGTCATGGCTGCTGCATGCTCCAGCAGGTGGGACCAGCAGGAAAGAGGGAAAGATTCTAATTTCCCCAGTTAATGGATGCAGGGGCAGTAGCCAAAGCTCCAGGAATGTGGTTTAGGCAAGTATACAAGAGCATAGAGCAAATAATGACATCTGCTGAATGTGGTGAGGAAAGGCAAGGCTGATGTAGAGAGCAGAACCAAACCTGAGCTTAAGGGTCAGAGACTACTACAGACCAGGAGGGAGTTATACTCACAGTAAGAACATTTGAAGTCCTGAAAGTTGCCAAACCTGACAGCAAGGTGGAAGGAGAGACTGAAGGCTAGAAATCTTAATTTTTAAAACTTTGTATTTAGTCTTTTTTGTCCAGCAAGTCTGAGGTTTACCTTTTTCAGGTTTCTGTTTTGTGTTCTAATAAAATTTAGTGTCATATTTTGACAATCTTTCATGCACCATCCACTGTTAGCCCATATCATTATGACATATAGTTATGCCTGTACGTATATATACATACATATGTTTATAAAATGTCATTAAAAAGTTTATCTGCTAGTACCTAAAGAAAATTTAATTTTTTTTAAACAAAATACGTTTTACTATAGAAGGACAAAAAATGCTAATTCTTTTTCGTACCTTCATGCCAAGGTAAGACAGTGGTCAATGTTAATAACTCATCTTGACAAAATACTATGCGTAATTTTTGAAGCTGTATTGTACTGTTTCCTTCTCTAATTTGATCCACATATTTTTTAAGAGGGATGAGAAAGGAAGACAAAACAGGAGAAAACCTGACCACATTGACTCAAGGTCTTTCTGGGCTGAAGTTAGATCAACTGTTGGTCTTACTCTAGTTCTTCTTGGCAGGTAATCATCCTGAGCCATCTAATCTCTCTGATAGCAATGTGACGCAGTAGTCTGGATTTATGTCCCTTTTTTTTTTTTTTTTTTTTTGATATACATATATATATATATATATATATATATGGAACTTAGCCATTTTAAGCTCCTTTTACAGACAATGAAGAAAGGCAGGTTGGTTGGTGAGAATTCAGGTTTTTGTTAACAGCCTAAAGAGGAAGTTTAAAATGGTTTACATAGTTTTTAAGGTTTTTTACATAGACTTAGCCTCACTATTCCCTCATTTACAGTGTAGAAATTCTGATTTTTCATTTTTATATTTCATAGAGGGAAACCGTTGAAGTCCCATATTATCATTTAAAAGATCCTGATTTTATAGAAGCTCATGGTTGTGAGGTCTTGTTTGTCCTAAAGCATGACCCAAAAGAAAAGGGTAGTGTGAGCTTTCCATAGATTCAAAGAATTCAGGAAATAAAAAAAGCTGAACAGGAACTTGGCTGGGAGTTTCTCTGTCTGCACAGAGGGGAAAATTTTTCCCTAGACAGGTCTTAGAAAAGGTGATAAACTTAGAGTATTTTCCCTTCATGTAGATTTACAGCTATACTTTCAGCTTCCATTTCAAGTTTCTTCCAAATTAGATTAGAAATTGCCAAGATGTTAATCACACTTCAGATATTTATAGTATAACCGCTAATTCAACTTCAAATATAGCATTACACTACTATCCCTAAGGTAACTCAATTATACTTATTTTGTATTACATGATGTAATACATCAGTGTAAGAACATAATGACATAATAAATAAAAGCAGAAGAATAAAGAAACCTGAAGGAATTAATTAAAATAATATTTTAATATGAATGAAAAGAGACTGATTGTAAAATTTTAGTCCTTGATCCAGAATTTCCTTGCACATATGCCTATCACAGTAGGAGTCACTAATTTCCCACATAGTCTCAAGATCTAGCAATGTGAAATGAATGTACTGTATAAAGGCCAGAATTCTGAACTTTGATGAAGGCATTATGAGACTTCCAAATCAAAATCTGGTTGAAAAAGTACACAAAAGCAAGGTCAAGAATGCAATAGAAATTCATTTACAGAGCCAAGATAGAAAGCCTGGGCAATTACAAAAGGAGTTTGAAATTTTGAATACAATAATCTGTAGGAGGAAAGAAAGAAACATATGAGAACATTATGGTGCAGTAAGATGAATACTACCAGTCAGGAAACAAGTAGGTTAAGTACTCATTACAACACCAGATAACTAGTCCAATGATAGCTATATAGACAATAAATATTCTTTTCTAATTAGTTTCAAGAAGAAATATACACCAATTTATCTTCAAAGAAGCCCCTTATACTACTAAATAGATTTCCCCTTCACCCCCTTTTTACTGGAATTATTAAATGGATCCTTTTCTCCATAGGTGTTATGTATACTCAGTGAATAGTAGCAGGAAAATATAAACAATCACTTAACATTTATGAACGAACAATCCTATACACACTGCTTGTGCATGTATATGTAGGCACTCAAGTATCAATATAGTAGGTCTGATATTTTCCAGTTCCTTCAGGCCAAAATCCCACCAACGCCTCTCAGCATGAATCCAATGTGTTTCAAATGTGGCCAATTAATTTTGCAAATGAAGAGCATCTGTGCAGGGTGCATGTCTCAGACTTGCATTCATTTCACACTGCATATATAGTACACTGTATCTGTGGGAATATTTCTGTTTAGAAAATACCAGGCAGAAGTATGAGAAGCAGGAAGTTAAACAAAAGAACAGTTTTCTGGGGGAAGGAAAAAAAAAATCAGATTTAAACCTAAACTTGCTTCAAGCATTTTATGCCTATAATTTCTTTCTTTTGGACTGTCTTTTTGTAAGAGTCAGAACAATTACACAGAGAGCAACTCTTTCATTCTCTGGGAGCAAGGAGCCAATCTTAAACTGAACTGAAGTAGTGGACTGGACTTGGGTGGAACTTAACTTTTTCAAATCCAAGATCATGATTGGGGGGTGGGGGGTGGGAAGGGGAAGAAATAGAAGAAACAGAAAAGAAAACAAACAATCAAACCTATATAACTAGTAGGTAAAGAAGAAATGGGAAGAGAAGCTTCTGAATTCACAAGTTACATTCTAGCTCAGCATAACCACAAGGAAGTGGCAAGTTTTCACCATTGAAATGTAGCTCTGTTTTGAGGTAATGACTGATGAGGACTTTGGACTTTCCTTCAAAAGAAGATTTATGGTTATTAATACCATGAGGAGTAACGTGGCTCTGTGTATCTGGAAATAAGCGATAAAGTAAGCAGGGGAAGTTTAGAGTCTTGCACACCTCTACCCTGTTACACTATGTAGCTCATTGAGACCTTGTAAGACTGAGCCTAAGGGAATCCTGTGGACTGACATTCAACCTGTATTTTTCCTTTATGGGTTTACAGGAAACATTTTCCTCGATCACAGTATTTACTACAGTGTCTATTCATACTCTATTGCAATGTGTCTCCTCTTTGGCTGTGCAGAAACAGAGATACTTCCTACGAAGGGCTCATCTACTTCAACACTTTTCCAGCCATTCATCAAGATCAGATACTTAGAGAAGTTCAAGGCTTTGAAGTGAGGCTTTATGAGATAAACTACCAAAAAGCAATTTTTTTTTTTCCCTACAGAAAATGTTTTTCAAAGGTTGATTTACATCTTAAATAAAGAAGTTCTACAGTCTTCACACCTTTTGCTTTTAATATGCTTTCTGTGATTGGTGTTGTAAATATTGTTCAAGAAACATTGGGCTTTTTTTCTTTTCTTTTTTTTTCTTTTAGGAATCTAGCGTGAACCGTATCTTGTAATTTGTACCATAGGTTAATTAGGCATTGTATAAATAAGTGTTTCTATTTAACATTTTTTAATTTTCTGCCAAGCTATGCATATAGTTAGTCAAGCTGAGAATATTTAGGTGTTTGTGACCTTTTCTTAAATTAATTTCTCAAGCAATCTAATCATGTTAGTTGCTCTTCTCTGATCTCCACTCAACTTGTTCCTCATCCCTCACTTCCCTTTCCAATCAGGTACCAGCATGCTGAGAAATGTATAAAGTATTCTAGACACAGTCTTAACAGACCTGGTAAACAGTGACTAATATTTTCATGATTGATTACCTGATGTTTGACATATGATGCCAAAAACTGCACTGACCTTGGATTATTTTTCCCCTGAAATATCACATTCAGAGCTGGAGGAGAAATGTCAATACCCCCAGAAAATTTTCAGAAGTTACATGCTTTCTTTTTTCAAAACTGAGGGAAATAGTTTAAAAAAAAAAAATAAAAAGATTATGACCTAATAATGCCCTTCTACATTATAGTCAGTTGAAATATTTCATTTTGACATTTTCCTAATGTTGCAATTTTAGCTTTCTAAATGACAAGCCAGCTATAATTAACTAACATTTTTTCACAAAAACCTAATCTTTTTGTGTGTGTGCAGAAGGTCAAAATAGGCTATTCTAATAATTCTAATAAAAAGATTTAGAAAGCAATAAGTTGTTGAAAATAAATTCTTCCAGGGCATACATAGAATCAAGAGTTCGGCACATTTAAAGAAAAAAATCAGTTCACTGAAAATTTTCTGACCATCTTTAATCATACTGATAATTCATTTTTAATTATTGCTCTTTTTTTTAACATAATTGTTATCATCCATGTGTTATCTTCCTACAGAATATCTATTTTAGATTTTTTTCCAATTAAACTTTGTGTTTTTGAACTTTTTTCTTCAAATGCTTCTGTACTTTCTATTGACATTTGTAGTCTTTCTCATGGATACCCACTATACTTTCAATTGCAAGTTTCATTAATATGCTGTTTACTTTCACTTTCAGACTGTTAACAAAGATGTTTAATAGGACAAGAGTCAATTCTGACCGCTGTGGCAGTATATGACACTTCATTTCATCTTGAAACATTGTTCATGGTTATTTTTTGTATTGTCTCAGTCAGTTTTTAACCCCAAGTCTTTATGCCTATTTTGATCTGCACTAAATGTGCAAGATTTCTTCAAATAGATACTACATCTAACATTTTTTTAAAAAGAAAATACAAGAAAAATGCCTTCTTGACCATGTCGAGTCTGTTCTCTATCTCCTAAAGTTCTGTAAAAAATAAATTGGCTTAATGTAGAATAGAATGAGCTTCAGCATTACATGCTGCTTGCAGATCATGGTTTCACTATTGTTAATGTGCTGCATATGTAGGCAATGCAATTTCATGCACTTTCATGATCCAAAGTTACCGCCCAAATTTTATGTGGACAGAAGAAAGCAGCACAAATCCAAAACCACAGTGAAAGAACTTCTTCAGCAGCTTCCTGGCTACTGTAAATAGTTGTCTACCTTGACACGGTCTGCTGCCTGTCTTCTGACCCCTCTTCTGGAAGAGGTGCAGACCCAGAACTTCTGGTCTGCAAAATTTGTCTGTATTCTTGTTAGACCTTGACTAGACTTAAAATAAGGCTAATAGTTAAACAGCCTGGGAACTTAACTCCTCTGAAAGGCTCAGCTTGGCATCTGCTCTTAGCACAACCCTAGTACAAACAGACTAGGATGAGCCCCCTGAGGAGGAAGCATTGCTAGCTTTTTTATTATATTTAAGTTGAAGGATGTAATTGTAAGGTTGTAAGGAACTTGTGTTGCAGATGAATGAATGTACTTGTTTAGGAATTAGGAAATCTGAATTTGTGGTTTTAATTCCTAAAGGAATTTCTAATTCTCTGACTTCTAATTCCTAAAGATGACTTTTTCAAGAAATATACAGCAAAGTATGCTTTAGAAGAAGGATGAATTAGTCTCAAGAAATTACTGAAGTCCAGAGCACTCTTCTGTCATCAGAGGGCCTTGGCCACTAGCTGTATTCTTTTGCTCTGCTTCCTTCATAGTGGACAATGTTTCACACTAGCCTAAGGCTTCATAGTTAGGGAATCTGTGTAAGAAGTGGTAGCTCAGTATCTGTCAGGTACAAGGAGAAATTCAGCAGTTGTCTCCCATTTTTAGTGTAAAACCAACCTTGATTGTTACTATGATAAGAAGAGGGGAACATAAGCAATTTTTTATACAGGAGATTAATTGACTCAGTCCTGATTAATGTTAGGAGTTACCTTCAGGAAGGGGCCAATGGTAATAAAACACAAACAGATGAAGGTATACGGAAGAAATATGTTTTAATTTCATGCTTTAGCACAGATTTAACCTTAAGGTTGTGTGTTTTGTTTTATTTTATTTTGTTTTGTTTTATTTGCTGAACTGTGAAACACCTGCCTTTACATAGTTCTTCAGAATTTATCTGTCCGATCCTCATCTGTTACAAGCCAGCCATAACTAATTTGGTCCCACTTGGAAGGGTTTTAATCTGTAAGCAAACTTACTGAGACCAACAAAATATCTCAAAGGATAACACTTTTTTTTTTGAATGATGATGCTAAATCTTTTATAATGATTTTGAAAATTGTGAGTCAGGAAGCAAGACTCAATCACATTAAAACTGTTCAGTGTCCTTTTCAGCAAGAAGGGAACAAAGAAATTTCTGCTTATAAATCTGGGAGGACGTGCTCCAGGCACCAGAGCAGAGATTCCCCTGCAGCCCGAGGTGAAAAGCATGCTGTGCCCTGCAGCCCATGGAGGTCCACAGTGCAGCAAAAATCCACCTGCAGCCCATGGAGGACCCTGGACTGGAGCAGGTGGATGTGCCCAGAAGGAAGCTGCAGCCCACAGAGAGCTCACGCTGGAGCAGGCTCCTGGCAGGACCTGTTGCCCCATGAGGGACTCATGCTGGAGCAGTCTGTTCCTGAAGGACTATATCCTGTGGGAAAGACCCATGCTACAGCAGTTCTTGAAGAACTGCTACCAGTGGTAGGTAACACATCAGAGAAGTTAATGAAAGACTGTGCCTCATGAGTGGGACTCCATGCTGGAGCTGAAGAAGGATATGAGGAGGAAGGAGGGCAGAAAATACATGTTATGGACTGACCACAACATCCATCCCCTATCCTGCTGCACCACTTGGGGAGAGAGGAGGCGGAGAAGTCATGAGTGAAGTTGAACCTGGAAAGAAGGGAGGGATGGGGCAAAAGATATTTTCAGATTTGTCCATATTTCCCAGTATCCTGCTTTGTTTGATTGGCAATAAATTAAATTAATTTCCCCAAGTTTAATCTGTTTAGCCCATGATGGTAACTGGCAAGTGATCTCCCTGTCCTTGTCTAGACCCACAAGCTTTTTGTTGTGTTTTCGCCCTCTGTCCTGTTAAGGAGGAGTGGTGATAGAGCAGCTTGGTTGGCACCTTGTGGCTATCAATGGTCAGTCTGCCACATTTAGAAATTTGATCTTTTTTTCTTCACTACTGGAACAAATTTTAAGAAAAAACAAAACCAAAAAAACCCTCACAAATTCTTCATAATTTTCCTCAAATTTGAAATTTTCCTGAAAGTTTCTGCTATTAGGTAACTGGAATTATTTATTACCAAATTTATTAGTAACTCTTCTCTCACAATGGTCACCACATGCTGATCAGGTCTAAAATGAAAGAAATTCTGTAATAATTATGGCATTTGTTTGAGCCCAGTGAAGTTCCTCATAACATCAGAAATCTGGTGACTGGTTGGCAGTTCTGTGGAAACTTTAGTTGTGGTTTTTTTTTTTTAATGATTATGACTGGTTATTATTACATTTATAAATATACACCATTTTTTGATTTTGTTTCACAGTAACCTGTAGAAACCTTTTGAAGAGGTTTACTCTGTGCTCTATGGAAAGTATTCCTCTGGGATATTGGCATTTGTTAATTTCATTGATTCCTTGTTGATCATCTTTGCAATAGGGACACTGCATAAAATGGCTTTCGTACCCTGCAGATTAATTCTCATTGTATGACTGGCATAAATACAGCTGTGCTGAGTGAACAAGTATAGCTAAATATGCAGCAATATAACCTCCAGGATCAGGGCATGAGTAAGTATATTATATTGGTATTGGTATATCAGCAGTTTATTTTTAAAAGTAGCCAAAGGGATGAATAATCCCGCAAAATAAAGTACCACTTAGGGTATCAGAAGCTTTCAGCTATCCTATATAAATATGCTAGAATGCATCTGGTAGCACCGGCACAATATGGTCCTAACTTGGAAGTAGAACAGTGTTGAAAATTTTTCCTTTAAAACCATTCTTGAACCTTCTTTTCACTGTTTACAAAGAGAATAAGGAAAAAAAGTGGATGGTAGAAAGACAGTAAGGCAAAGTATCATAATTAATAATAACTTGTGTATTAGAGAAATAAAAAATTACACAGACTGATAATTCCCAACGCTCCATTTTTATGTGCTACATATCTCACTGTTTTATCAGCTTTTTGAAGAAAATCTTCTGCAAAACATAGGAAAAGGTGTTGAACTTTCTTTCCTTGGTGTAGTCAACCTTTCTGAACACCTGATAATGCCTTATAATAAGACATTTAAAAGAATATTGAACTGCACAACAAAGGCTCTTTTCTAGAAAACATGATGTGTGCTTGAGTTATTATACTCAATTATTTACAGATGACAGGATAATGACATAAAATGCTAAGAGAGAAAAAAAAAATCTGAACAAAGATCAAGAACCATTTCTTCATGCAGAGAATCACAAGTGTGTTAGTGTTATATAATGGTTTTCAACCCAGTTGGGCCGGAAAAAAAAAGGAAGGGAAGGCATTGAATAATCCATTAGAATGCTCCCTGTGGAGTAATAGAATTTAAAGAGGGAAAGGACCAATACTTCTGCACTTTGTTGGTGGGAAGCTTTAAAGTAAATGTCTAATTTGCTACATTTGTCTGCAGTTTTGACCAAAAATTCTCTGCTTGAAGCACCCATCTTCAGTGAGAAAATTTATAATAAAATTTAGTAATCCCTGCAAAGAATTTTATATAAGTGAAAACCAGAAGTGCTTCAAATACATCAGGGACATTGTAAAAATTTAGTGCATGTCACATCTATAAGTGCTGTATGAATATCATATTAATGGTAAGAGACTTGGTGGCTCTCTAAAAGACAAAAATTGCCTAAAATCAGGATTTCAGTTGAGAGTGTTGCTAAATTATTGATTTTTACCTCATCCAGGAACAGGCTTCTGAGGAAAAAACACTTTTTGGTTTTTGGTTATTGCTTTTTTTTTTTTTTTTTTTTTAATTCTGTTTTATTTTTGTCTGTGATACTCTTTACTTAGTTGTAACTTTCCAGTGTAAGGTCTTCACAGGCTCCCATATAGGCAGTATTGTGTAAACTGTTGTTTTATAAACCAGAGGCTCAAGAAGGAGTATATCAGCTCTGTGTCATTAAAGTTAAGATTTGGATTGCTAATTAACCAAAGATAATTAACACGTTTAAATACTAGTCTGAATCTTCTTTTGAATGAGAAATATTTAATTCGTCCTACTGGTGAACCACACTGTTTATTTGAATTCATTTCTTGAGTTAGGAATTCATGAACACCCTGAAGAAGTGCCTAACAGTTTGAAAGAAACCTTTTCTTATTTCTGGCAGAAGTCCTGGATCCACAGGCTTCATATTGCTTATGGCAACCAATTACAAGGATGTCTTGTCTTCTGAAATGTTTTTTTGTATTATCATAGCAGAAATATATACATAGACAAACAATACTATTAAATCCAATTATGCACAATCAATGCGAAATCTGGTGTGAATGTACAAATACAGAGGTAAAAGTACTTAATAACTGAATATATATTACCTTCCCACGTGAGAATGAGCTGTATATTTTTTACTACAATGAGAAGGTTATGTTGTTTTAAGTGTAAGGTTAAGGGACTAAAGGGTAATTATTTTGTTTTGTTTGAGCCTCTAGGCAGCATTGCAAAAGCTAAGTTATAAACCCTATGCAAGCTGAATCTCATTCGCAGTTAAGATTCAGAACTGTTAAGCCATGGACAAGTCAGGTGCAGCTCAGATTCAGAATATATATAGCACCAAAATTGTAACACTAAAATCTATGCTATATTCAGCACTGACTGTCATGAATGTTTGTAGAGACTTTGTTTTCATGCTTGCAAAAAAGAAGTTACTAAATTGCTGCCTTAAACTTCTGATTGGCTCAAGGGAAATGATTGGGATTTGAGGCACTACCATATTTTCTGTCAGTTCATTTTAACTTTCTGCCTTTAAAATATGAGTATTAGTGAGATGATGCCTATCTTGTCTTTCATTCCTGTTCCTGTTATCTGTTCCTATGTCAGCGACCTAGTACATAAACCATTCACTCATGGCTATTGGATATATTCAAATTACTATTAAAACAGGGGTCCTCAAACTACGGCCCGTGGGCTGGATACGGCCCCCCAGGGTACTCAGTTCGGCCCCTGGTATTTACAGACCCCCCCTGCCACCCCCCCGCTGGGGGTTGGGGGGGGGAAACCAAGCAGCCGCAGATGACTGCCTGCCACTTCATCCGCGCGCCGGCCCCCTGTTTAAAAAGTTTGAGGACCCCTGTATTAAAACATCCAGAGTATATAGTCTGATTTTTTTAAGATTGATCTATTCAAACTTATATAAGGGATATATCCAAATGGCTATAATGTAAATTGTTATTAAATGTCTAAATATCCTTACTGCATTGAGAAACATTTGTTGTTGCTGTTCTTACAGGTGCTATTGTATCTACTGTAAATTATCTTTGGACAAGGCTTGAACTTCTTACATAGTTTTCTGAAAACAGTATGGTCCAAATGTTTGTTGAGGCACAATGAGTAGATACCTTATATATGCTCAGCTGTGGTTGGAATTTTTATTTTTCTATTACAGATACAGGTGAATTAATATTTTTTCTTGTTTGTCAGTGCTTTGAAGTAGATTTGTAAGAATTTGTCATGTAATATGCCATATTCATGTGAAAGCACTTCAAATGGTTCTTTAGAATTTCCACTGACCTCATGTTTACTACTGTTTTTCTCGTAATTTACAACTGTACAGCACTATAGTCCAAAAATGGTGTGTTCTAACTGCTGATACCACATTTGCAGCCTATAAGTACTCGTTTACTGTTGTTGCACACTGCTTTGCCCTTTAGTAACCAATTAGACAAGTCAGAACACTATTTCCAATATCCACCAAAACATTCTGCTAGGTGTTACTGATTTTACAGTCTCATTTTTTTTGTCCGCAAATGATAAATTCATTTATGACATATGTTAATAGAATTAAAAATATAATTTAAGGAAATTATAGATTTCCTTTCATAAGATAAAAACCAGGATAAAATTTGGCTTTAGTTGTGATTGTATTAAAAACACAGTAGATTGATCAAGAGATTGACAGCCTCAGCAAAGAGTAAAAAGGTACTGTGTTTATCTTGGGAGAACTGATATTATTATGATGATCTTTGATTAAAATTGTGTTTTACCCAGCGTGGGAGTTATAAATATAAGTAAGTTGTCTGCTAGTCACACTTTCTTCCAGCTCAAGTTTAAGTGGATACTAAAGACACCTAGTGTCCCTAATTATTTTTTTTATTAATGTATGAATATAAAAATCTAAATCATCAAAGCAAAATAAGCTTGACATTCTGTAAAGTCAGTGGAAAAGTGTTCATGTTTTTCTCCAGATCTAGAGGGAAAATAATTTTCTTTAAAGCCGGACACATCCTTTGAATTTCTGGTAATCTTTCACTAGTTTTTTACAGCACCTACGTATTAGTTTCTAATACAGCAAGGCTAGTTGCTTCTCTGTGTTCTTGAAGTGTAAACCTTTTTGGTCTCTTATTTAACTGGGGGCGCAATAAGTCAATGAAATGCTGAAGCATAAGGGAATTAATTCAGACAAAATGTTTCTGCATATCTAGTCTTAATTAAATTCACCATCATATTGGGGGATATTTCTAAACATTTCAATGTGCAAAACCACCACCTTTTTTTTTTTTTTTCTTCTTCAGTGTGGATATTTTTTATATTTATTCAATATTTCTGGTTTCCTTTTTTTTAGGTGAATATACCTAGATTACGTATGTCTTCATTAATCTATTTCATATTGTAAATATCTGTACTTAGAATAGCTACCTGTTTTGAAGTGTTAAATATTCAGTACAATAAAGCACTTGAAAGAATATTTGGATTTAATTTCTATGTCATTTATCTGTATTTATGTAAGCCACTAAGTTTCTGAAGGCTCTATGCTTTGTTAAATTTTCATTTTCCAGTGTCCATGGAATTAATAATTGGAATCCAATATCAAAGATGAATGTGTCCTGGGAAAGATTTCAGGACATAAAATCCAGAACAAAGAAAAACGTTTCCATTGGCTATATCCTTATTCACAGCTAACACTCTTTATTTCATGGTAAGACTCCTTATTGTCTCAGTTCCCTGCATTAGTGAGTGATTATATGCTTTGCATGTTCTTAAATCAAGGGATCTCTATCACTAAGCCTTCAGCAGATGTGTTCCAATTTTTAGCATATGAGAGGTATTTTCTCACAACTGTAAAATAAAGAAGAAAGAATGGGATGCATTGGCCTGGAATGAATCACATCCATCATTCATGGCCACCCTAAAAACTGCTGTTCAATGTAAGAAAGGTAATTCTTGTTGTTCCATTAACTCCATCAATTGGCAAGACATGGTAGACAGGCACAAAACAAACCATGTGGTAAATGTAACAGTGAATTTTCAAACAATGATTAAATTTTGTAAGCAGATTCTGTAACATTTAGACTGCACTCTGGGTTTCAAATATAGGCTATAACAAGAGGCTTATGGAACTAAACATTGAAGGCTACTTAATCAAGTATAAACCCACAAAATTAGAAATTTGATTCCTAGAAATAGGCAAAGATCTGTGATCCTATGGAGTTAGAAATTCTGTTGATTTAAAATTTATTTTTAATTTGAATAATTGTTTGTAGATTATTTTGAATCATTTTGAAGCTTTTACACAGAACTAATTTATAGATGAGGAACCATGAAATCAAAGAGGCGATTCTTACCATGAAAAGCTTCCTCATTTTTTTAAGTTATGAGAAAGCGTCCGTTAGCACGTCACAATCTTAATTTTTCGAGCTGAGCAGCAAATTTCATGAAATTATTTTAGGGAACTACTTCATTCCATCCATCCATAGAAGTTTTGCTCCAATTTGGCATTGTGAATTACCTTCCTACCTATTACTAGTGATTACTGATAACTATTGCATAACCTGCAGAACCTGAGAATATGGAAGGTATGTGGTCTGTCAGTGTTCTTTCTCTCTGTTCATTAGACAAAAGGAAGTGAATGTACAGGGTAATAATACAAAATCATAATCTGGGTATTAGAATAAGAGAGGTGATAAGAGTAAGAATTAATATGAGGAGCTAGAGGAGGTTGATGAGGTGATGCTGTCTACACTGGCCCTTGAACTAGGAAAGGCTACAAGAGACAATGAAATTAATTATTTATGCTCAGATGGAGTACATATTACCAAGTAATGTATTTAAGTAGAAACCGTTGCCTGTAGAAATCCTCTTTTTTTCTTTAAGAGGTTAGAATGTGAATACTGGGGGGGAAAAAAAAAAGTTTTAAAAGGGAAAAAATGGTATTTGTAGATTACCTGAATCTCCTTTCTCATGCCCTTCCCGGGAAAATGTATAACAGTTTCAACATCTTTGCTACAACCATCACAAGCAGAGCTTGGCAAGTCACTGAGATCAACTTTCTCAGTGTATATTTCTCACCATCTCACCACAGACGGAAGCATTGTAGTGGGTTTCATTTCACTTAATTGTTTTCATCTCACATTTAGACATCTTCATCCGAGCTTACATACAAAGCTCTGTCTTCCAGAGAAAAACAGACACTTGTAGCATTCGACTTCTCTCCCATTTTAAGATAAGCTAAACCTTAAAAATCTCTCCACTGAGTGTAAAAGGAGTCAAGGGTAACTAATTCGACTATTGTCATCCGCAGTATAGACACCCGTATTTCATCAGCTGACCCCTAACCCTAGAACCTGTTTTTGCAGCAATGTATAGGCCTCATTGCATATAAAATTGAGATTTCTGTTTTGAGTAAAATTTTCTACAAAACTTGACATCTTTTTCAGAAAACAGATCTTAGAAGTCTCAACATTTTCATAAGCTTTAGTCATTGATATCTCTGTGCCTCAGCTCCCCACCTATTAAACCAGAATAACATACTCTCTCACTTCACAGAGGTCTGTGAAAGTAAATTAATTACTATTTGTGAAGCATTAGATGTTATAATGATCACTGCCATCACAAAACACATGAGGAAATTAATAATTCTGTCTCCCTAGCAGCATTTGATTAGTTGCCTAAGGATACACAGTGAATAATGATGAGAAAATAAGATACTGAGTAGCAACTTATTTACTGAGTACTATTAATCATGTGTGCTGAAATGATGCAAGGGTCTCATGTACAAAACACTACATGAGCATTTAATTAAAAACTGTACTATAATGCTTATGCACAAGAGCACAAATTAAGACTCTACAGATTACTTACATTCTAGTCTATTCTAACATTTGAGTGCTGTGCTTTGCAACTACAATTTTATTTTACTGTAGTTTTTAGCATGTAAGTATTATGGAGCTTGAAAGTGAAAGGCACGTTCATAATTTATTAATAATTCTGATGTTTTTGCATGTCTACAAATGAACGTTATATCAATTTATCCACAAAGTACGTTTGAAGCACAGTAAAAAAGGCTAACATTAAGTACTATATATGGACATTAAGTAGTATATATGGTTGAATTACCTTGTGACTGTAAAAGTAAATAAGCTTAGGATCTATTTGCATGGATTAACTTGCAAATTCAGGGACTGAGCTTACACAGAAAAAATGTGAAAAATCATCGAGTACTTGTCCATGTTATAAATAACATAAGCAATAGGTGAAACACATGGTCTTATTTGTTGTTTGGAGTGGGGGAAAGCAAAACAGGATATAATCAAGAGCAATCAGTTGTATGAAATTTGCTACCTGGTTCTACTAACCATATTCTAAATATTTCAGTAGCATTCACTACATTGCCAGTTAACTAGTTATAGAGAGACAAAATGTATCTACCAGAAAATAATTCTGAACAATGTCTTTCACTTTTGACCTTGTACAGGATTCCATTCTTCAAAATACACAAGGTCCCTGTGCTTTAGTACATTATGTAACTCTTCCCAGTATATCTGGGACATATCTTTTCTATAAACAAACATTAATCATGTCTGAATAATAATTTCAAAGCATTCTTGATTATTATCAGAGATTATTTAACTGTCAAAAGGACTTCCCCTCATATTGGCATTTGCTTTGCCTTGCACAAATAGAAACAATGCAATAGTAAAATAGTCTTGTATTTCCTTTTATATTCCAAGAAAACACTTTACCTCTAAGTAGACTGATCTATATTCAGAATACACTGTTGTATTTTCTTAATGGAAAGCTGTTTAATCACTCTGAAAGAAGTTCCCATATTTTTCTCTGCCTTTTATGTAGCTGCTGCCAAATGTTGCTAAAGGGCACCGTTCAAATGAAATTACACTAGACATCATGTTGTATATCTATTACACCGTTTAGTTTGAAAAATGTAAATGTTGCTAACTGTGTGGCACACTGTGGTCTTTTACATTTTGACAAATGTTTGTGTCAGGAAAGAATTACAATATTTGTAAATGTTTGAAAACAATTCTGATACCAAAATGCAAATGCTTCCTTCAAAGTACCTATTAAACTTTTCTCTAATCCTTTACTTATTTTCATTGTAAAGCAAACTGAAATTAAAATACAATAGCAAAACATGAGCCAATGTCACTCTATGAAATCAATGATCTTCCCCAAAATGTTGCTGCATAAAGGAAGCCTAAGCATAGTAAGAAAAAAGCAGCAGTTTCAAGCAGGGCTTCTTAATTCTCCTCGTCACACAAGTCCAATGGCTTTCATCATAATATTTTATCTGTAATTTCCATACTTTTTTCTCTGACACCTTTAAAGTATGTACTATTCTTCCCAAACTGTTGATCCAATGTAATATAGAAAATATTAAAGACGGAATAATTATTACTCTGCTTTAGTGATGTGAATAATTCTACAAATTGAAAGAGCCACAAGCAAAACAAAATAAAACCAAAACAAACCAAAGAAGAAGAGCAATAACTAGTGGTTAATAAAATTAGAGTAGTATTTTGTAAAGTGGTTTCGTTATGAATAAGTTATAGGTAATGAAAAGAAAGAACTGCATGTAATAATAAATAATATCCGGTGTAAAGTCAAAATGTCTGTAAGAAGCTGAAGGGTTTCTTGTTGTATCTACAAGATATTTAATACAAAAAGTAAAAATAATTCAGGCAGGAAAAGTCACACTGGGTTTGCAGCTGAATGTACTGCTCTGTGTCTGAGTTGTGGTCTTTCCTCATTCAGCTGCTATGAATCTTGCATTCACATAATGGCTCAGCTTAGGCAGCAAAAGGATGTGATGATTTTCCTTGAAAAGAAGAGCTGTGCATTCAAATCCCTGAATATCAAGAATAACCAAAGCTCAGGCTTCCTCTTTCCTTTGGGAATCCATTTGCCATTTAGCTCTTATACAGAAAGGAGACCCTGCAACTTTTTCCTTTAGTGCCTAATTAGAAGCTAAAGATATATGTTCAAATTCAGATGAAAGGCAGATTTCTTGGAACATTTCCTCTTCTACTTCATATTCTGCCTAAAGTGAGTCCCATGCATAGGTACCTTTCCCTCTTCAGTTGAGAGCAGATTATGAATTCCATCATTGCAGAGAATATAACTTCTACACATTTCAGTGCTAAGCGTCACAATGCTCATGTGTTTCTGGATCTTTACCATTGCATCAATTACAACCAATGGACCTTTAGCAGTAGTAATATGCTTCCAAAAGCATTGATTCAATCCTCAGTAAACATGCAGATCTACACCAAGTATTACTTTCCTTTCTCTAGAAAGTGAATTCCACACTCCTTTAACCATTTTTCCATTATTACACAAAAATTACTTTTACCTCCTTGGGAAACAGCTCATGTTTTCCAATTACACCAGCAGGCTCTGTTGCCATGCAGCAAGACCTGGACAGGCTAGAGAGTTGGGCAGAGAGGAAACTAATCCAATAAAGTACAATAAAGGCAAGTGTAAAATTCTGTATCTGGGGAGGAATAGCCCCATGCACCAGTACAGACTGGGGGTTGACCTGCTGGAAGGTGATTGTGGACAGCAAGATGACCATGAGCCAGTGAGCCAGTAATGTGCCCTTGTGGCCAGGAAGGCAAATGGGATCCTGGGGTGCATTAGGGACAGCGTGGCCAGCAGGTGGAGGGAGGTGATCCTGCCCCTCAGCTCTGCCCTGGTGAGGCCACATCTGGAGTGCTGTGTCCAGTGCTGGGCTCCCCAGTTCGAAACAGGCAACTACTGGAGAGGGGCCAGCAGAGGGCTACAAAGATGATGAGGGGACTGGAGCATCTCCCTTCTGAGGAAAGGCTGAGAGAGCTGGGCCTGTTTAGCCTGGAGAAGACTGAGAGGGGATCTGATCAATGTCTACAAATATCTTAAGGGCAAGTGTTAAGACGATGGGGGCAGGCTCTTTTCAGTAATGGCCAGTGACAGGACAAGGGGCAACGGGCACAGACTGAAACACAGGAAGTTCCATCTGCATTTGAGGAAAAGGTTTTTTACTTTGAGGGTGATGGATCACTGGACAGGCTGCTCAGAGAGATTGTGGTACCTTCTTCTCTGCAGACATTCAAAACCCACATGGGTGTGATCCTGTGCAACCTGCTCTGGGTGAACCTGCTTTAGCAGAGGGTTGGACTAGACAATCTCCAGAGGTCCCTTCTAACCGTGACCATTCTGTCATTCTGTGATTCTGTGTTTTCTTAATGGCAATGAACAAGGCTGCATCTATCTGATAGCACTAACCAATAAAGACCTTCTGACTTTTCATAGCTGTAAGCTTATCAAATATTCTATTATTTTTTTAGGGGAAAAGTTCATTCTTTAGGTTAAGGTATTCTCTTTAACATTTAAGATAGCGTTTTCAAAATAGTTTTTTACATTCTTAAAACTATCTCTGGGTTGTGAGCACCCACAATGAACTCAGTATTTACAGATACTTTCAAATTTCAGCTGAGGTTTTAAGTGAGGATTTAAGTGTTAAAGCATTGGCATTGAATGTAAAAGTCTGTCCTTGCTGTCTCTGTGAGTTCTGTTTAACTAAGTACAGGCCAGATATTTAGTGGAGTAATTCTTCATTATTTTTTTCTGCAGGGTAAGTACTCATGGTGGTGTCTCACAAAGCTATCATATGACCTGGATGAGAGTTGTACAAAAGGTGCAAAAGTGTATCACTGGTAGAACTGGTGCAAAAATATCAATTACAGGAGAGGCAAGACCAGCAGTGCATTGTGTCACTTCACATCCTTGGCAGAAAGATGACTTTTAACACCCTAGGTAAGTCGTGTCATTGTACATGACATCAAGAGTCATAATAATGTCATATATTTAACGGACAAACCTCCAACTCCTTACTGAGCATTTAAGGAGGGTGAGTACAACTATGTCAGCAGGGAAAGGGGCTGTCATTTGACAAACTGACTTTCCTACCTGAAAAAGACATATGAAATGTATCAAAATGAATGTTTGCTCCAGATAGCTTATAGCTCTTTGAGACAGGTATAAAATGTGACTGCAATATGCTGCAGCCTTCCTTCTTTATATGTCTCCACCCCTCAGAGCATGGGTTACCTATCTTTCCCAGATGGTACACCTGTTGCGACGGAGGGAAGACACAGTCGCTCAATATGAGTGATCAGCAGACTTCGTTTATTGTCTCTTACAGTCACCTTTTATGCCTTCTTATAATTAGCTCATACATATTACAAAAGTTAAGCTCATTATTGGTTAGTTGCCTAAATACCAAGCCCACCCCTAGTTTCTCCTCTGTAGTTTTCTGTTCCCACCTGCAACATTCTTTTCCCACCAAAATCTTCCTGTTATTGTGTAACAAGGACAGCCAAAGACAGTGTATTTTGCTTTACTTCAGATAAGCTGAGAGCGATGTGCATTTTTGTCCAGCCAGCTGGACTATGTCTATGTGACCCTTTTCAGCTAGTCAGTTATCCACATACACCAACCTGTATTTTTCTTTCTGCAATTAGAATTTAAACACAATAGTAACAAGTCAACATGAGCTCACAGAAGCTGATTCTGAGTGAAAACGCTCCTGATCTGATGATACGCAAGTATTTTGTCTGTGTGTCAGGCTTGGTCTCATAGATCCCAATAGTGTGGGTATTCAGGCAAATACTGTGTTTCAGATATGTTTATCTCATTTGTCAGCTCCATCTCAGCTGGCTGCTGCTCGCTCAACTTCAGCAAATGAGTGTAATGGCTTTGAGACTATGCTATCTATATATTTTAACTGTAAAATAAGGAAGATTTCCCAAGTAAGAGCTCTATGGCACGGATGTTTCAACTTTATGTAATTGATAATGTTATTGAATAATTTTCTACAATATATGAAATGCTTCCTTCCATAGACTAATCACTTCTACCTTACGATATACAGAGTGAGTTAGAAAATTTCTCATAGTCTAGACAAAGAGACTTTTTTTCTGCATACCAGAAATACTATGAAAAATGGTTCTGTAAAAAACCACCACCACTATATACATATTTCTACATATATCTTAGAGGTATTTCTAGGTATACCTTTGTATTTAATTTTCTAATAGTGAACCCAAAGGACACAATCTCAATCAAAATGTGTTTTACCTCTTAGATCCCTCTATTTCAGTCTACCTGAAATATAATTATAATGTTTTCCTTACAAACTGAGTCATATTATTCTGTAAAGCACATTAACAAGCACGGATTATCCAGAACACTGGTAATACAATCACTTGTAAAAGAACACAGGTAAAGAATAATTTGTTGTCAGTACATCTGCTATGAGACACCTAAGGAAGAGGAAAATTAAACAGTACCCCTTACTGAAATGGTTTCAGATATTATTATTATTTGATATTTTTCCTAGTTAGGACCTGGTAAAGTCTATAAGTGCACCCTCAAATCTTTCACATCCCTGAGGTGTTGTCAGAGGCTGGTAAAGAAGCACTACCCCAGCACAAAGACTACTTAAACTAATTTGATTTGAGACCAAATAAGTGTATCTGAGAGTGCTGAGAGAGCTGGCTGTTGTCATTGCAAGGCTCTTGTCTATCCTTTCTGAAGTGAAGGGTCATAGTAACCTGCCAGATACCTCCAGACTGGAAAAAAAGAAAAAATCACCCCGATCTTCAAGAAGAGCAATAAGAAGGATTAGGGTAATTGCAGGAGTAACTTCAGTCTCTGGGAAGATTAATCCCAGAAAAATCCTCCTGTAAGTAATTTCTGAGCCAATGAATGACATGAAGGTGGGAACAGCCAATATGAATTTACCTAGGCCAAATCAAGTCTGAAGCTATGTGGTGGCCTCATATGATGAGATGACTGGCTCAGTGGACAAGGGAAAAAATCAGTGGATACTCTTCATCCTGCTTTAAGCAAGGCTTTCAGCATGATCTCCCATAGCATTCTTATATCCAGAGTGCTGAGATGTGGACTGCAAGCTGGGTAGAAAACTAGCTGGACTGTTGTTGTTATTCAGCTGGTGGAAAGTTAATAGTGACATCCTTCAGGCTGTTAACATCTGTATTAATGGACTGGAAGATAAGACCAAACATGCCATCAGTGAGTCTGCAGATGATACTAGGTTGGGGGAAGTACCTGATACACTGGAGAGTATGGCTGGTACTCAGAGATCAAACCAGGCTGGAGAAATGGGCAGAAAGAAACATTTAGTTTAACAAAAGCAAATGTAGAATCTTGCAGTTGGGTCAAAATAACACCATGCATGAGGAAAAGCTGGGGACCCAGCAGATGGGAAGCAGCTTTGCAGGAAAGAAGCCAGATTCCAGGTGTACAAGTTGAATGTAACTCAGCAGACCACCCTTGCAGAGGACTATGAGATTATGTAGAAAAAGAGATCTTCTTTAAATGAGAGGAGAAAAAAGATTTATTAAACAAAATATTTAAAATAAATGCTACATTTCACACTAGCAATATAAAATAGGTAAGGCTTCCATTTCTTTGTCAGAACTTAACTAGATTAATTTAGCAAAATCAGTTTATTACTGCTTACTTATACATAAAAACAAGGCAATATACAGCTCTATGCTTTTCAAGTATTTAGTCCAAAATAAATAATATAACAAACATAACATAACATAGCATAACATAGCATAACAAACATAACATAAAATTACACATCTAGTTGTATATACAATGTCTTTGGAATTTTTCAGGAAAATAATATGTTCTCCTAATTAAACAATTTAAGAATGGAATACACAGTAATTACACTGGTCCTCAGTGGAATGACATTTTCAGCTTTAAAGAACACTATCAGAGAATTATTTTCTTGTAAATAAAACTAATCAAAGAGACAATCCAAAGGAGGCAGTAATATGTTGTTCTAGGATGCTACCACTTCGGTATAGAGGCATAAATTTATCTCAGAAAGTTGGAGCAGTTTAGCCTGAAAATGTGTATCATGATCTGGACTGGAACTCATAGCTTCTGGACTGATGTCAAAATTTCTGTCTTTTGGGAAGAAATGAACATCCTATTCACATCTGTGGATCCCAATAATATGTTTTTCTCCATTACATATTTGCAAATGAGAATTAATTTTTCAGATTAATTGTGAAAGAAGGGATTTTACTGTTAGATTATCCCCTCCAGCAGTACAGGTGTGAGATTATTGTTCAAACTTCCACTTTGTCAGATTATGGAGACTTAAATATATCTATTATAACTTATAATATAATAATAATATAAGCTTATATATATCTTAATTTTTGTGAGAATTTGACTCATAGTTACAATCAGTCCAATATGTTGAGGAACTGTTTAAAAACTAATAAAACAGAAAAGAATATCATAAAATCATATAAAATAACCATTGCAAAAACTATGAGGGGTGTTTCTCCTCCCTGCACACACACACAGAGTGCAAAGTATGTAGGGTTCACACTAATTTAGTGGGAGGCTAATTTAATGGGAATGCTGAAACACCCTTTTCTAAGTAAGAATACACAGAAATAAGAAATGCTTAATAATGTTTTACCCTGGGAAGAACAAAGATGGAGGCAGAAAGGAGTAAAACATTTTAGTAATATTGCACAGGTATAAGAAAATGCTAAATTAGTCAGTTGAGATTGCTGTGCTAAAGAATGTTTTTATTGTTGAAAAAGGCATATTTAACATGCTATAAATCAATAACTGATCAATATTAACACTATCCAGGCTATCCAGCAATATGATTGATTAAAAAAACATATGTGAGTGGGAATTACATGTATGTACATGTGCAATTTTGGGGAATTAAAATCTGTAGATGAGATACATGATTATCAATATGGCTATCTTCTCATTTCTACTTAACTCTGTGCTGCCTCTATCATCAGCCAGCTGTGTCAGTTAGCTTCAGGTATAAATAAAGGCTACCTTAGTTTACATTTGCAGTTTCCCTGTATATTTACAGGTAAAATGCCATAACAACGGTGGAATAAAAGAAGGCTGTAGGAAACATGATTCAGAAGATGTTTCAAGGCCCAACACTGCATTATTGCAATCTAGAGGCTATCAGCCTGAGCACTGCAATGACTTTAAATACTGCAGGCATTGTTTAATACAGCTTATACACAGCATTGGTTATGTATTTCAGCAAGTGGCACAGAATTTCTCACCTTTTGTCTTTCTTGAAAATCTGAATTGCTAGATACTGTATCACTAAAAAATAATAAAAAACCCTCAGCATATAAAACATGTTTACCATGCAGGATTGATAGATCCTTTTATAATTTATTACAAAAAGCACCAATAATAATGGGTAATTAACCAACTTGTGCATAGTGAGCCTAGAACCTGGTAAGAAAGTTAGGATTAACATTCCAAATGCTATATAACTGTGATTTCTTCACAGCCTTTTAATGAGGAGCTATTTTTCAAAAGATATAATTTTAATTTCTTAAAACTTCTACAATCTCTATTTGTTGTGAAGAATCTCTCAGGACACCCTTCCCAAAAAGGGAGCAGTAAAATTACTTAAACAGTTCCTTGTTTGTATTACTGAGACCACTATGACTTTCTTGAAAAGTGCCCACACCCTGGCGAGTCCTGGGAAGTCTTCAGAATGTAAGTTTGTTTTGTTTTGTTTTTTTTCTCTTATCTCTTAATCTATTTTCTATAAATGATCATTTCCTGAAAGGTTGTAACTGAATAAAACCATTTGTATAGCCTAAAACTACGTGTAAAAAAATCCCTGATTTCTATGGTTAATATACATTTTTTTATTATTGTTTTTCTGCCTCAGACACATACAAATCTCTTGGTAACTTCATAGTTTTCATCTGAATTAGGATAGTCTGCCTGGTATAAACAAGTTCAGACCAGATGTTGTTGCTCCATTAAAGATGACCTTGCATAAATGGAGTTGTGTAAGAAAAACCTGAGGTCACAAACTGCATGTTTCCTAAATTTTTCACTAGGATATTTCAAGCTGTTTTAAAGTAGATGTGGACATTTAAAATATTTGGCCTTTTTCAGTACTTGCAGTATTTTTTCTTATTTTCTCTATAGAGCAAAAATTTATTTTTTTTAAGAAATGTCTCCAGACATCTGTTGTTTCAAAGTGGAATGACTGATGCTTATTATCCCTGGATGACTCTCCCAAATTTCTCACTGAAATATCTGTATTCAGGCAAAGAAGGTTCCTCTGTAAGCAAGACTTTGCAGGTGCTGTTATAGGATTTCCTGGAGATAGAAAGTATACAGTCTGAGTGACAAAGAGCTATGAAAAAAGACATGCCACAGCATAAATTCACAGATGGTGTTCTACCCCCAAAAAAATGGATAGACAATTTTGTCAGATGTTTTAAAACTTCACAGGTATTATGCATTCACCAAGCTCCTGATTCTAGTTATGTTTTAATTCTTATTTTAAATACTTTCAAGGAAGAATATTTTTTAATTCACATTGTACTATGTACATAATCTTAAGTATAAGCCCAAAACAATGAAAATATAAACCACCCTACCTATTAACCTGCTTTAGTTTCTGTCGTATGTGTTGTGATATGATGTGATATGACAGCTGGATAGAGTAAACAAGGAGTGTGCTGCAAGGCTACTGTTATAAAAACTGTTAAGATTCATGGTAACTTTCAGCTTACTTTGGAAGTTTGTTTTTATTTTATACACTGAGCAAAGCATCATGCTATAATAACTCCCTACTGCCTGTGCTACCCAGAACAAAAAAGACTGTATGGAAACTTGACTTTGTGGTAAACATGCAGCATTTGAAAAAGTGTATAATAAACCAGTGGTGAAGTGTGTTGCTTGCCATGGATGGTATGACCACTGTATCTCAAAGAATCCATATGAATTGTGGATGAAGAACTAAACCTTCTCTTAGCAGTAAAAAGAAAGGCAAAACCTGGTTTGGCTGAATTTTGGAAGGTAAATTCGGATACCTAAAATGATAAAGCCAGCTACTATGGATCCAAGACAGTTTATGATTCTTTAACTTAACTACAAACAAACAAAAAGAAAAAAAAAAAAACCAAACAACAAACAAACAAAAAACCCAAAACCAAACCAAAGAACCAACAAAGAAAATTGCAAAGATCTTATTGCAAACACCTTTTGGAAATAGTATCAAATGAGACAGGTGGGGGTGGTATATAGGTATGAGGGCTGTTTTTTTGTTTAGGACATAGTTTTAGGTTCAGACTAAGTTTAGGTTGCAGACTGGCAATAGGTGCTCACACTTCGAGTTTACATACTGGAAGCTTGAGACCATGCTGATACATATTGTAAAGCACAGACACTTGCAAACAGATCTCTACATACAGTAATTTATGCTGCTTAGGATTCTTACTGGTAACTGTCACGATCCAATAATCATTGACTAGCTCTAGAAGGCCACATTGGATTTGAAAACCAGTTTCCAAGGGTCATGACCTTACATTTTTTCCTTCAAACCAGGTGCAACTAAAACTTGAGAGTTTCATTTTCTGTATTTTCTGCCAGCTTGAAGATTTAACTTTAATCAGAATTATTTTCAGTATCTTAGGGACAAAAGCAAAGCATGTGCACATAATCTTAAATACTGCTTATGAGATAAATTTTTTTTTAGTTCTGGAAACAAAATATACTCTTAATAGAAGCATATATGTTTAAAGTCACAAATGGTCACTCACTGAAGGAAGGAATACTGGTTTCACATATTCAAAATCATTCATATAGATGTGAAAAATGAGCCTTCTAGATGACTGACACACTGGTTTTAAACAGAAGAGAATTAAGGAGAGATGGGTTCTTAATATGTTTTGTTTAGTTTCTTTCTTGAAAAACTTCATATGTGACTAAAAAAGCCTACCAAATACATTGAAATTCACATATTTAATTTCAAATTAACTTTTTATGAGGTTTTTTTTTTTTTTTTGCATAATAAGGAATTTGTATTTGTCCAATTCAAACCAGTTCCCTGCATTTCTGTAATGCTTTTGAAGACAGTACATTGAAAGCAGAATTGTACTGTATGTATCTTCATACTTCAATATGCTGACTGTACACCACTTCAAGACAGACATCTACAGCAGTAGCACTGTAATATATTCTAGTATAAATATTACATAATGGGTATGAAACTGTATTTGAGATAATTTAAGGAAGAAGAAGTAGAATAATGCACTCGTGCATTTTCTTTCCATCTTCAAATGTATAAAAAGCTTCATTGGCTGATAGCTTATTGTCAAGATATTTGCCTGGAATTAAAGACTCATTAATCTCTTATTTTATTTGAGCCATATTAAATAACATGATATTCATCATGTGCAATATATTTGTTATTGTTATATAGTCACCTTTCTTCCATACCATGCATATTGAACAACTATTGATCTTAAATTTTATTTATCTTCTCATACTTGACAATTTTCTTCCAAGAGGTTTCATTACTTTTCCAGTAAGGTGAAAAAAGAATCAGCATAATACAGTTCATACTTGAAAATCATCTGTGGTGAAGTGCAGTTGTCATTTTGCTATTTTAATTATCCTTCAATGTCAAAAGATTAGAGAAGAAAAATCTATTGCATGTTCACTGTTAGTCTGATGCACAAGTATATGCCACTGATTCAGGATCTGATCCATCTCCTCTTAAACTGGTTATACAGACAATCACTGATTCCAAAAGGAGTTGGATTGAGCCAGTACTTGCAATATGGAACTGTGGATAAAATAATTCCAAGCGAAAGTAAATAGAAAACTTTACTGTTTAAATCTGATACTTATTTCCCCCACTACCACCACCACCCCCGCCCCCGGCAATGTGCAGCATTATCACTATTGACAAAGTTTTATATTAATTTGACAGGTAAGGTTTTAGATAATATATTGCTACTAAGAACATATAGGGGAAAAAAGTAAAACAAAATAGTTAAATGAAATTAACCGGTAGTAGGGATGCCTTATGATTCTAAGGAGACTCTCCTTACAGTTTCACTCAGCATCAAACTGAATGTCTGTTAGAAGATTTCAGGCAAGCTACACCAGAGCTGCTCATCACATGGTTTGTTACCTTAGAATCCTGCTAAAGCCAAGGTTATAGAATTCAGTCCTATATGTATGGTGCAGTAGACTTACAGGTTACTTTGAATTTTTTCTTTTTTTTTTTCCCTTTGCCATAAATTCTGATCTTTATTTTCAGATGGACATTCTTCCAGCCCTGTGTAAGTTAACAGAGTTTTACTGATTAGAAACAATTTAGTCCTAAAGTCCTCAACTTGATTTCTAAAAAAAATACTTAAGAAAGAACTAATCTAAGTAACATGGTTTCATGATTTTTTAATCAGATTTTTTCCTCCAAGTTTTGTACAGGTTGCTAATAAAATATTGTCTTGACTCTAGCCTTGGAAATTAATTTGAAGAAAAAAATACTGCAAAACCTGCACATTTGTATTTTACTATTAAACTTTGTAAATTGTAAAGGAGTTACTAGATAATTTATTGTGGAGTGACTGAAACTGGAAGAACCAATAAACAGAATGAATTATTCATTTGTAAATTGATGATAAAGCAGCTACATTTCAGCTTCTCTTCTGTACTGAGTTGATACTGACTTACAATGTATGATCAGTACTGAATGCTGATATATGGAGATCAATCATCTCAAAAATAGTGTATCTATTGTGGTCAATGGGAAGTCATTCATTATTGTAAACAGAGATGCTTAGTAGTGGTCCATTTGAGACACTAACTATTCTTGTACTCTGCTGTACCTCATTATTAGAAGTAGATTAGCTTAATAGAAAATATGTTAATCATTCCACTTCAAATCTTCCATCACTAAAGTTAAGTGATTAAAATCTGTGTCATACTCGTCAGATAAATGATAACAAAATATTGGAACCTTTATTTTTTTTAGTAAATGTATCCATACATTCAGGTACATACAAAAAAAAAAAAATCATACATATGTATGTTGACAGTAGTACGGTAGTACTTGGTAAAACCCATTTTTCAGTTAACAGTTTATTTCTGAGTACATGCTATTTATTAAAAAATTAAATATGGTATGATTGAGTAGCTAACAAAAAGCTGCAGTCTTCAAATAGCTTAATAGCCACATAAATCCAGTAACACAAAGGATGACTGGCCACATGCTCTTCCCTCCTGTGCCCTTGCGTATTATATAAATAATATTATGCAGCTGTTCATTCAAACAGTCTATCCAAACTAAAACATAATCAAAGTTTGGTAAAGATATGATTGTCTTGGGAATTTACAGAAATGCGCTCTCTGCCAGTGTTAAACAGTACCTTGCTCAGTTCCTCAAACCCAAACCCACAGAGCTTCTACAATTAATCAGCCTAAAAGCCAAATGAATCCCTTGGTTTGATTCTTTCCATGTTGAAGATCCTTGACTTGATTCATGTCAGATTTTCATTTAATGGCTTGAAGGAATAAAAGAGGGAGATGCACCAGACAATGGCATCATTCATTGCTCTGACAAATTTAATTCCTGAAATAAATGAATAGCTTTTACATTGAACCTTGAAGCACCTGGCTATATTTTGACTTTGTATGGCCCTCCTGATGTTTAGCAATTAAATCTCTCTGGCCTTCTTACATGGCTCACATCTTAAAATAAAAACGGGATGTCTGATATTACACTGTATCCCTTTTATTTTTTGCTTCTTTCTGTTAGTTCCATAATGGCTGTTCTGGAATTGTTTTATTTTGCATTTGTTAATCAAGCATTGGAATGCAGCACAAGTATCATAAACAAAAAATAATTATTGAGTACATTTTATCTCCTTTCAGGAGTGTTTTTGTTATGTAAAATGTTCAATTACATTTGCACTTTTTACAGAAAGCTAAGCTATTGTGTAGCAATTCTTTGGTTGTTTAGTGATATAATTTCCTAACAGCTAATAAAGGGACATTCAACAACTGAACCAGGCACTCAATTTAGATAGGAGCATGCCAATTATTTGCACTTTTTTGGCAGGTAGACAGCTGTGTAAGCTGGTTGTTGCCTTCTGGCTTTGATATTTGTTTTAAAACTTTGTTAGTCTCTCCCTTTCCTGGTAGTCCATTTATTTTTCTTTTTCTCCCCACTCATCCAAGCTTCACTGATGTACACAAATCCTGTTAAAATCCAGACTTAAAAGGGAAGAGAGAAAAAAAAAAGTTTCTGTTATCAGTCTGCCTCACATGCCTGTTTGTTTTCTTTTACCGATATCTGTTTAAATTGCATGTCTAAAGATCTTATCCAAATTGGTGAAACAGGCTACTCTGGTTTTTTTGTTTGTTTGTTTGTTTTTGCTCTCATTTTTGCAATGTCTCTCTTTTCTTCCTAATAAGGTGCCTAACACTTCTGATTCCATGGATGTGACAAATGTTTGGGGTTTTTTTTAACCAAGCTCGTATTTTTCATTATATATTTAAACCAAGTACACCAAGTTTTTTACTATCTTGTCTTTTGACCAGTTTCAGCAGCAAGATGCATTCCTTTGGAGTTTGATAGTAAAGGCAGAAATGTGAACAATCTGTATTGCTGACCAACTTAGTTTGCAGTTTTTATCACACACATCTTTGCTTAATATTAGTTTCCTTATTATTCTAGATACTTTATAAACCACTAAATGACATAGGCAAGATTTGTATTACTTAGAAGAGCTGCCTGCCATATATAGTAGGCACAAGGAAAATGATACAGATTTCTCAGACCAAAGAGATCTGCAAAAAGCCTTGCATCCACAAACAGCCTAACTTTTTATACCATAAAAGACACAATAGTGCTTAAAGTCACTTCTCATCCAAAAATTCAGGAAAGATCTGAATCCATTCTGCCTATACCTGGACACCTTACTGAGGTTCTGAAATTAGCATATAGCTTCCTTGGGCAAGTGGAAAGAAACAGATTTCTAAAAGGCTTTCTACGACTAAAACTTTTTTTGGTTTGACTGGGTTTCTTTTTAAAGGACACCACATTTAGGAATTAAGTATTTACTATGGCAGTTCACTATAGGATATAGATTAAACAGTTTTAGATGTATTTTCTTCTCTTCTTCAAGTTTCTACTTGTTATTATATTGAGGAACTTCACTGTGGAATTCATTTTAATATGGTGTCTAAACCAATAAAGATTATGTGAGCATTCAATATAACATGCATTTTTATTTAGAGCAATTATACCGAGATGAGAAAGCAATTTACACTATAAATAAGAATCTCTTTCTAGTGACCAGGCAATCCTAATGCAGTTGTTAACTAATGCATTCAGAAGAGAGGAACAGCAAGGAAACATTTCATTTCTGCATTCTGAATATTCTCAAGTCTTTTGTTCCAAAGTAAGCATAAATCAAATAAAAGGGAATTCAATGGTAAAATAATCTGATGTTAGAATTTAAGTTATATGTGAGAGATATTTAACTGATCTCTTGTTAGGACTTGTGTCAGCTACAACAAATGTTTTGCAACATGCCAAATCCTGTTATAAACTTCTCATTTTGAGTGCATTTATTTAGGATTTGTTCTAGTTTGACTGAGAAAACCCAGCTATACAGTATAACAGCATTTGTCTTCTATGCAAAAGAAATGCAAGAAGTATTGTGAAAATTTACCTTCTTTCATATAAAAATACATTTTTAAGGCATCAACTTCATAAATATGTAGTATTTCAATATTTTATATTAATGCATATAATGTAATTATTTTTATGAGAAATAAAATAAAGGTATTAATTGACTTCTGACTGTCTTTTGTGTGACATTTCAGCCTTGCAAAGAATATATGAAAGTCACTATTCTGACACAGGGCAGGTTTACATTACCCAAGTGTATAATATTTCCATCAGCATATAAAACTACCCAAAGCAGTATAGCAATCAGTAAAAAGAAATCATAAAAACTGTATCAGGTATTTTCACCTTCATATATTGCTGTATATATTTCAGTGATATGGATAATGTTTTCTGAATGTGTATTATGGCTATACTTGAGCAACATATGTAAAGACTTGTGCAATATGAGGGTTTTTCGTACTTAATTTAACCATGTTCTTAATTTTAATAAAAATGGGAAATTCAGAGTATTTTTGACCAAAAAGGGTGCACTTCTGTTATCCCCAGGGTAAAACCTCTCATAAAGATTTCTGTTATGCCCCTTGTATTTAAAATCGTGTTGGTTTGTTATTAAAAATGATTTAAAGTTATTTCACGATACCTTGTGGAGATTCTGTTTTCTAACATATTTATGAGCATCAACTGATTTGTATTATTCTTAATGAATATGGAAAAGGTGTGCCTATGATTAATTGTAATTTCTCTTAGTAACAGAAAGATAAGAAATGGTTTAAAATACATTCAGCTGTTCAGGTCCTCAGAAAAATAATGGAAAAAATATGTAAAATCTCAAATTCAAGCAGGCTTTAAAAATTAACTTTACTTGTATCTTTTTTCAGACTCTTCTCAGTGGTTTCATGGCTCCATTTCAGAATACAGAAAACAAACAAATAACAACTAAACCGCAAGCAGTATACTAAATTATAAAGCTTATGGCAACAGTGATTGAAAAGCGGTGTCTGTATTCTCTCTGTGCATTGGACAGTGAGCTTTCATTTCATACATCATTTATAACTTGCTTCAGTGATTCCACGAAGTCAATACAAACCTTTTAGACAAAATCAGACGTACGTATTTGTTCTGAATGTTAAAATTTCCCCTTTATTTTTCATTTAAGATTTTTCATTAAAATCCATGGTTTTCAAATTAAAACCTTAAATAGGTTAACCCAGGCTCTCTTGCTATAGCTTAAATATTTTTGGGATTAGTTATCGCCTTAAAATGTGGGTGTGTATTTAGTTTTTCAGGAAGCTGAGAAAAATACACTTTCCTTTTTTTTAGTTTAAAGACAGATAGTGACATGCCGTTCTCCATGGTGAAAAAAGAGGGATGGAGGAATGATATAAAGTATTTTTTTTTAAGGTAGACACACACAGAACCAAGTTGAACTTTACAATTCTAAGACCCACTAATCTACACTGCCACCTACACAGCAATCTAAGGAATCATTTTCCCTCAAAAACAGCCTTGAAAATTTCCCCAAATTAATCTTTTACTTGCATTTACTTTAAGTTTCTGTTCTAGGTTTTCAAGTTCTCTCATGACCTGAACCTTGCTTAATGTGCTGATTTACCATGTCTCTCTCTCTGTTTCAGCCTTGGAACATTACTTATAGGTTTGTCCAGCCCTCCATAACTCCTCTCTTGTTCCTATGCATTTATTAAATATTTTAGCAGTTATTATCTAATAAACCACTTTGTTCTTGTCTGTGGAATTCCACTCTGAGACTGGTTTACCAGCACAGATCTAACCTGATCATCCGGTATAGGCTTACGTCAGCACTAGGATACTACCAGATACAAAGCATGAACTGAAGTACTGGAACAGCCTAGCAATGAGTACTTAGCATGATCCCCAATATTATTTTACTTCCATCCAAACTGCAAACTCTCATGCAATGCATCAGCACAACTGGGGTTTGGCATCACCCCTCGTATCACTTTCACAGCTGTGGTAGTAGTAGCCTAGAAAACAGGACTGGAAGAGACCTTAAAAGGGGATATGCTCCATCCCTATATGAAATCAGGATTAATTATGCTCAGCATGAGCCAGCAATGTGCTCTGGCAGCTAAAAGTACCAACAGTATTCTGCGGTGCATCAAGCACAGCAGAGATAACTAGTCAAAAGGGATTGCCACACTATACTCAGCACTGGTGTGGCCTCACCTTGAGTACTGTGCACCATTTGGGACTCCACAATGCAAGAAACACATAAAAATATTACAATATGTCCGAAGTAGGGCAAGTGAGATGGTGAAAGGACTACAGGGCATGACGTATGAGAAGTGGCTGAGGATATTAAATTTGTTCAGCTTAAACAAGAGGAGACTGAGGAGTGACCTTGTTGCTGTCTGCAGCTTCCTTGTGAGAGGGAGCAGAGATGGAGGTGCTGATGTCTCTCTAGTGTCTGTTGATAGAACACAAAAGAAATGGCCTAAAGCTGTCACAGGGGAAGTAAAGATTGGATATAAGGAAAAAAGTTCTTCACTGAGAGGGTGGTCAAGCGCTGGAACAAGTTTCCCAGGGAACTGGTCATGGCCTTTCCATGTTCAAGAAGTGTTTGGACAATGTACTTCGATAAATGGTTTAACTTTAAGGTTGCCCTGCGTGGAGTCAGCAGTTGGACTTGATGATCCTTGTGGATCTCTTCCAACGCAAAATATTCTGTGATTGTAATACTACTTAAACTGAACCAGAGAAATGTTTCCTCTAATCTACACTTAAAAATCTATAGCTAATCTATTTCCATAGACTGCCTCAGTAACTCACTTAGGTGCTTAGCTATCTCCCCATCAGGAAGCCTTTCTTTATGCCCAGGCTTAACCTTCCTTATGCAAAATAGGTCTACTATTTCTTGTCTTGTTCATAGTGTAAAAAGTAAGTATTTATTTGCTCCTTTGCCACAATTTTTCATATATCTGATTACTATTATTCAGATATATTTCAGAAAGCTTTTTTTGCTTCATGTCAAATAATACTAGTTTTTTCAAGATTTTGTTTATAAAACATTTCCTAGAACATGTTTTTTGAATTGTGGTGCCCATATGGGGGCAGGGTAAGAAGGAAGACCTACACTGCAAATATGTCCATTAGTCAAGTGAAGAGAGCCAGAGCTTATTCCACAACGCTGCAGTAAACCAGCACTAATCTAAATATCCACACTATTTAGTTCCATCCTAAGGGTTCATAACAGTGTTGATATAATTTATTAGATTTTTAGAATTATTAGACTTAGATTATTAGATTAGATATTTAGAATTATTAGATTATTTAGATTATTAGAATTCCTGATAGATTGCCTATCAGGAATAGTACTTGGCCCATGCCAGCCCTAAAACTGTGATTGGCAATTTCCTGGGAAAAGACTACTTAGACTACCTCAAAGCAAGCTAGGGGTTATGTTAGTAATTTAACATTAGAGGTTATTGAGTTCCAGTGATAAAGCTTGTGACCTACTCAGTTGACAGATACTTTTTTTTTTTTTTTTTTTTTTTCTGTGCCTCAGAATTACTACACACTTTACCATAACACCATTTTGCCTCCAGTCAGCTACATCTCATCCTTTTCTACAAGAATGGCAAGATATATACCATTTACCTTGCAAAGCCAAGGAGAGGGCTCCCTGTGGGAGTTTGCAGATGGGAGTTAGCAAAGTCTGTACAGGAGTCCATTGCAGAACCAGCCTGGGATGCTTCAACAGCTAAGTCCTAGCATAACCTGAGTAATGCCAATTTTGTTAGCCTTTAACTTCCTCATAGAAACACCCCAGTGATCCCAAGACTAACACTGCTTTGGTAATGATTATCTAAAGCAGCTTGAGCTGTTAGACAGCAACACAGAGTACAAAAAACACAGCTTTAGTATCCCAAAAAGACCAGGAAAACTGATTTGCTATGTTGTAGAAAAAAGACTTGCAAGTGTGTGAGGAAAAACAAGCAGTGTCTGTATGTTCCTAAAAGGTTGCAAAACAAATAAACAAAGAAAAAAATCACATTCTTCATGTGTATAATAGAAAAAAGAAAAATGGGATTTAATTACAGAAAAAAAGAGATTAAAGTTCAAACATTATATAAACTACCATAAAAAAGATGTGTAGTGAAGCATTAAAGCAGATTCTCTGGAAAGCCTAGAGAGCTTTTATTGCTCTAGGTCTTTGAGAACAAACTAGACAAACACTGGTCAAGGATGAGACACAACCGTCTTTATAATGAAACAGGGACAGTCACCTGAGGCCACTCCCATGCTGTTCTTTGGGATAAACTCACACTTTTGTGATCCACTGCAACTCTTCAGTCACATTCTGCAGTGGAATTCAATCTAGCTCAGTGTTTACCATTTTGAATATATACACAGATGAGTATTCCTACCCAGATTAAACATTTTGTACTTCCCTCTTTTGTAGTTCATTTCAAGCCATTTCTCTAACTTGTCAACAGCACTGCATATTTATAAATCTGTGTTCCAGACTTCTTACACATTTGCCTAGCTCATGTTTGAAGTCACATTTTTGTAGAGTATTAGATCCAGGTATATGATAACTACAGTATCCAACACACATTGACTTCATACATCCTCTCAGCAGGCATGTAAATTGAGTGTCACTGGTTTAACCCCTTTGCCAGAGCCAGTGACTGCTCTATTCCCTGCTCCAGCTTCAGTTCTGGGGATGGTGCCTCTGGGGAGGGGGCAATACAAACCCTCCAGTCACTGCCTGACAAATCATAGCCCTTTGTGTGCCTGGGGCTCGGGATGCTGAGGGCCACTGCCAGGCTGCAGCTGCCAGCTTGGGAGAAGAAAGTGGGATGTGACAGGGAAACCTATCAATGTAGCACCAAGCAGAGCCCAGATCTCAGAAGAAGGAAAACAGATGTCACATCTCTCAGAAGTGACCTGCAGATGCTGACAAGTCACTGTGACCCCCTGTCTCCCATCCTTCTTGAGAACGGCTGAAGCATCAACCTTAGGACCCACAGGGACACTGGAAGGATAATCACAACATCAGAGGAAAGGCATAGATGCTAGGAAGTTTTTTTTAAAAAAATCAAGGAGTTTAACTGCATTATTAATGAGACTATGGCCTGTAACATGACTTTGAGTGTAACAACATGCCTTCAAATAACTTCATCTAGTACATATCTTCCCCAGATCATAAATATTTAAATTAAATCAAGCAGGAATAACACTTCAAAACTGAAAATCTTTTTCTGGATCACTTCCAGTATTATCACTGCAAAGATGTTTTATTCTTAAAAGCTGGCTTTCATTTTGTTGATAGTTAAGTGACAAAAAAAGCCGAACATTCCTGGCTAGTATGAACAGTGCCCACTGCCTTATGCATTATGGTGTCCTGAACTCTGGAAATCTGTGACCAGTGTTGGCTCTTTAACAGGAAACAGTAGCATAGTGCAGTTCAATATAGTGAAACATGTACTGTAAATTGATTATTTTCCTTTCATCTGTGTATGTGTTTAAAGCTAGATGGAGGTCAGATGCTTGTATACAGTCTGGATTGATAGAATACTGAGTAGAGATTGTAAGGTAAGATAAAAATATTTTCTGATTTATTATATCATCGCAGTATTTATCCTGGGTTTAGTTACATGCTACATGTTGCTTAAGCCCGTATTGTCTATGTACATCACTTAAGTGTGTACACATCTTCATGTACATGTACAAATACCTCTAACTATCTTAAAGAAGCTAGAAGAGCCCACATAACAAATACAAGTGCATAAATGTTTCATCAAAGACCATTTCTCTTAACAAACCTTGATAGACCTGTCTAGATACCATAGAATCACAGAAAGATTTAAGATGGAAGAGCCTCTGGAGCTCACCTAGTGCAGTCTCTTGTTCAAAGCAAGGTCAAATTTGAAGTCATGCCACCATTTTTCTCAAGGACAGTTGAGCTTCATACATCGCTAGAGACAGAAAATGCACGGCTTCTCTGTGAAAACTGCTCCCATGCTTGCCCACATCCCTGTGGAAAATGTTGTTTCCTAAAATATAGGATTTCCCTCACTGAAACCTCTCTCCACTGCCTCTCCTCCTCATCCCATTAATCTTCAAGAAAAGCCTGAGTCTGTTATCTCCATACCCAGGCATTAGGTAATTGAACATGGAAATTACTTCTGCCGCCTGAGCATCTTCTTCAGGCTGAACAAACTCCATTGCCTCAACCTCACCTCATTCCTCTGGTGCTCTAGCCCTCTGATCATCTTCACAGCCCTCCCTGGAGGTTCCTCCAGACTTCCAGTATCTTTCTTGTAAAGCAAAGGCCAAAACTAGACACAGAACTTTAGGTCTGGTCTCACATACACTGCATAGAGTCAAGTAATCCCATCACTCAGTCTGTGAGCTACACTTTCATTAATGCAGCCCCATATGTGGTTTATCTTTACCCCTGCATGGGTGCACTGCTGGCTTACGTCCAGAATTATGCCCACCAGGAATCTGGGTCCTTTGATGCAAAACTGCTTTCTCTTCAGTGCCCAATGTTTCCTGTTGCTGCACTATTCTATCCCAGCTGCAAGACTTATTTCCTTTTCCTGAATTTTATGGTGTTTCTTTCCATTCACTTCTCCAATCTGATGACTTCCCTTTGAATAGCTTTCCTTCAGGATACTGAATTGCTTTTTATGACTAAACAAAGTACTTTGCTCCCTTCAGAAGAAATAACAAATTGATATTTACAATTAAAGGCCACATGTAGTGGGAACAAATCTGTACTTCATTTAAGATCCTATTTCTAGATTTCATTAAAAATATTGGTACATCACACACAAATGAGAAATATGCATGTGGGTCTAAAGCAAAACTGTATTCAAACTATGCTGCACTTTCGGAGCCATGGAATTATCTTTAAAAATCATCAAAGATATTTTAAGTTATACGAGTTGTTTTCTATTAATATCTTTGGTAGCGAAGAGTCTTTACTGTTTTGAAAGTTTTCTGCAGATAGGTTGTGCATTTTATGCATTTGGTTTGAGGTATATAATTAGCTCTTGGCTAATCTTCCAACACAGCCAGGTTCATTTCAAGGTTCTATGCACTTGTTGCATATTTTATATTTCACTGAAATTTTTATCTTCCAAGAATATTGCTGGCCATCAATAGCAAATACCAGTCTTACCATGCCAAACATAATGAAAAAAAGAAAAATAACAAATGAAAAAGCTGATGCTGGATATTCCTATGGATTCTACTTGTATAGAAACCATGAGTTCTTAGGTTTTAGCAAGTAAATCTGAATTTGACAGGAGATGGGGGGGGTTTATTGTATTGTGGGATATTATCTGACAAAACATGGCCCATGAAAAAGAACACAACCAGTGTAAACTGCTAACCTGAGAAAGTAATTCAAGCTATGACACTGAATACCATGGGCAACCTACTGTTCATCACTTTTTAAATTTTCTACTACGAAATAAAATGCAGGTGAAAACCAAAGGTTTCTTGCTGAGGAAAAAAAAAAAAAAAAAAAAAAAAACCAACCAAGAAAAAGAAAAATAAAAGAAAATTGAAACCACATGGAACTGTTTTCATTCCCTTGCAGCAAGAACTGGCTAAGTAAGATCTCAAAATCCAAGCAGTGCTGTGACAGTGAGTATATATTGATTTCAACAAAGTCTTTAAACAAAATCAGGATGATAAAAGGGTCCAGAGAAAAGCTAGTATACTGTGGATAGGACGCCATATCTGGCAACTTTGAACTGTTGTACTGAAGCTGGACCATTTTTTTCTCCACTGGAGTCACAAAAGCTGAACACTATGTTGAACTGACTTCATCAGTGGTAATTTTACATCTTTGAATATCAACCATTGTACTAAGAGTGTTTTGTTTGTTCTCAGTTCTGCTGAGAACCAGTTTCTACTGAAGGCACTGGATTCTTGTGTGCACTGCCTGTTAGAAGCCATGAGCTAATAGGAAAATGAGGCAAATATAGGTTCAATGTTCAGGGTATTAGGTTACAAGTGATTAGTATCCACGAACAACTAGTAAATGTCTTCTGACCGCTTCTGTTTTAACAGCAACCTGGTGTATGCTACAGATTATTAAACAATCAAAAAGCATTGAATACTAATGAAGCTTCTTTATTACATAAATAAAATAACAAGATAAATGTTAAAAATCTTTCATTGTTATATCTACTGGCTTAAGGTGGTACCTTTGGTTTGCAGCAAAAGTAAATCTCCACTGATAGCCACTATTGATTAACAGAGTTTTCAGGGTCATAAAACTACCAACCTCCAGTATCCTTGGCACTTGAAATAACAGGCAAATAAGGGTTTGCAAATAAGGTTTTACAAATAAGTTAACACAAAAATTCTTATAACACTATTTAGAACCTTTGGTAGTTCTCTTTCTGTCTTTCTGTTGCTCTCCTTTTATCTTCTGCCTTTCATAAGAATAAGCAAAATCCATGGCTGGTGATTTTTCAAATACTCAAAATATGGATAGAATATATATTTGTAACAAATTATAGAGCTGCGTTCAAAACACTTAATTTTTTTTTCCTCCCTATTACTTATTTTCCTAAGCCTGATAACCTGCTCAATTATTAAGTGGTTAAAACTACACTACCAAGTTCCTAAATTCAAATCTGGAACACATTTCAACACATTGAAAAATGTGTTTTAGCAGAAAATCAAAATATTTGCATTAATTGATCAACAGACATTATCTTTTAACACTTCTTTTCACTTCCTTTTTTGTCTCCAAAAAGGATTTATAGATATTGTAGAGATGAACTTAGGTGTGGCTGTAAAGAAAATGTGTACGTATTTTGGTGTAAGTACACTGTTGGCTGCATTTACCATCAAGAAGCCTGAATAAAAAGTATAGCAGTCTTCTCATGCACATTGTAGCTTCTGTGATCTGCACTATCATTAATAGATAAAAACTCTGAAGACATCTAACTGACTTAATTTACTACTGTGCAAAGTCTATTTACTAATGATGTGCAGCTAGAGAGAGTCTGTTTTTACAAGTACAGCCTCTGGCCCAGACTTGTAAGAGATACTGGTAGGATTTTCAGGTTCTCCTAGCTTCATTTCAAGACCATAAAGGTTAATAAAAGGTTAGTGGCATAATGAAAAAGCCGCTGGAAGCTCGTCTGCATTTTTAGGTAGTTAACTACCTTCTGAAATCAAGTTTGTTCTTCTCTGCCTGTATTTCTCATCAGTGTTTTATGGCATTGTGATTTTCTTCCAATTATTTCCAGGCTGACTCACCAAAAATCTGGCCTTCACGCATACAATTCAAGAAAAAGGTAGAGCTCCTGCAATCAGGGCCACTTTTTTGTCCAGCAACACTATGGTACTCTAAGTATTTGTTTAACACGTGAAAGCGTCACATTCAAGTCTCCTCACTGCATGATTCAGACAGGTATTTTGTCAGCCAAAAGATGGTAAGACATAATTTTTCCTGTCTTGATATCGTAGTTGGAATTTCTTTCAGTCCTCCCTCTGAGGTTATATCATGGGGGGGTGGGGGGATGGGGGGGGTGGGGGGGTGGGTTGGGTTTTGAAACGTCATCTTTACCATCCCTGGCAAGCACTATAGTCTTGCTAAACTGCACAATCAGTCCATGTGATACTGTCCACTGGTCCGATTAAAAGTTCATAATACCATGCAAGGTAGTTACTCAAAAAGGTGAGTAGGAACTTTTGGCAACATGCACATTATGAAAGGAACCATTGCTGAAATTTACAGTCAATGTCAAGTAAGAGGAGAGTGAGAGGGATACCAAGTGTAGGAATACCTAGTGGCCAGGATAGTATCTTGGAAACAAATTTTTTTTTCTAAATGAATACAGGTTTCTAAAAATTACTTTTTTTCTAGAAAAATAAATGCCTTATCAAAAGTTGTTGCCTATTTTCAGCGGAAACATGCATAGATCTGTAGAAAGGACTTCTGAGATTAAAATGAGAATATTTTTTAAACTCAAATATTCTGATTGTATGGCTAAGCCGTTTCCCAACGTAAGCTGACCTTGGATGGCTGCCTGACCCCCACACAGCCACTCTCTCACTCCCCCTCCTCAACAGGGCAGGGGGAGAAAATGGGACAGAAAAGATGAGACAGTAAAGCTCACAGGTCAAGATAAAAACAGGGAGATCACATACCAACTGCAATCATGGGCAAAAGAAACTTGACTATGGGAAGATTAATCTGTTGCCCATTAAAAATAGACTAGGATGGTGAGAAACAAAAAATAAAACCTTATCTCCCTTTCGTCCCAGTCTCAACTTTGCTCCTTCATTCCTGTCTCTTCTAACTCCCCCTGCACTGAGTGGTGCAGGGGGATGGGGATTGTGGTCAGCCTATGACAAAAAATGAGAGGTCATAATAAAAGAGAGGTCAGCTCCTCTCTGCCTCTCCTTCTCTCTCACCATCTCCCCTGATCCAGCTTGGGCTCCTCTTCATGGGCTTCAGCTTCCTTCAGGGTACATCCTGCTGCTCCAGCACGTGGTCCTCCACGGACTGCAACATAGGTACCTGCTCCACCATGCTCCTCCATGGGCGGCAGGGCAGAGCCTGCTTTACCATGGGCTTCTCCATGGGCTGCAGGGGCAGCTCTGCTCCGGCACCTGGAGCAGCTGCTCCCTCCTTCTGCACTGGCCTCTGTGTCTGCAGAGTGGTTTCTCTCACATTTTCTCACTTCTCTCTCAGAACTCGAGTGCAGAATTTTGCCCTTCCTTTCAGACATTTCCCTGAGCCCACAACACCTGGGCTGTGGGCCTGGCTGTGCCCTGTAGGGGCTGGTTGGAGCCGGCTGGAACCGGCTGGAACCAGCTGTGGCCAGCCCAGGCGTGCCTGTACCCTGCACACCCACCTACCTTTATTTTCTAGAAATAAACATTAACTTGAGTCAAGGAAACCTTGGATCAGGAAATCACATCTGATCCTGTCCTCCCCTGCTCTCTATTTTTAACTCTGATCCATTAAATACTGTTTACTGTAAAAAGAAGTTAAAGTATTTCAAAGTTAGAAATTATTTGAAGATATATTGACTTGAAGATTTCAAAAAGAGAATTCTTTGGTGCTTTTTTTCATACTTCTAGTGTAAAAACAGATCTAACAACCTTTTTTTCTTTTTCATTTAATAAAAAGAAGCTCCTTACTGTGAAACTATCTGAAGTAGGAACAGTATTATATGTGAGGATCAATTGTAAATATTTATACTAATAGTTTTGTAATCAAATTTGCACACTGGAAATTTTTTCAAACTTCTTTTTTCAAAAAAACCCAGAAAATAGCAGAGAATTATATAGTCCTGAAAGGGGAGAAAACCAGAAAAGGGTAGTGTATGGATAAGTGTGCTTTCTGCTTTTTTTACTTAACACTGTTTAGCATTTTTATGTGCTAAAATGTACAAATAATCCAGTAGTCATGGGCCGAACTGTTGCTTTCAGTTGCTACAACCAGAATTTTACTAGTATTCTACTGAAATACTTTGTAATACAGAGATCTGCATTGAGACGCATGATATTTGCATGATAGGTGGCTGTGTCCAATAATCCGAGTTAGAATTTTATTGAGTTTCAAAATTAGTTTGTGTTTGTTGGGGTTTTTTTCCTAACCTACAACTATAAATCTGTCCTAACACCTGACTCATGCTATTGTTCCATAAAAATAACCAAATCTGTGCCCTGTGAATCACATCATGGCAGCTAGCAGCTGCGTGCGGTTCAAAACTTAAAGCTCTATCATGAATTTGACTTTCTTTGACCTTAAAAAAAGGGTGAAGTGTTGAGACTCAACTGTGTCATGTATTGGTTTCTCACTTGGTAAAGTATACTAGAGTTTATCCTAGAAGTTAAAGGGTTAAATTCTCAGTCATCCTCAGCTTGAAATGGCATGAGAACTTTTCTTCCACAAACAAACCGAAGAAGTGATTTGCATTAATATGTCTTCTTCCTTTCCTACTTAAATTGTGAAGCATGAAAGCAGAGACTTATGAAGAGCAGGTGGAAGATAGATTATTTCTAACCTAAAATGTTTTTCCCCTCTTTTTTTTTTAAAAAAAAAACAAACAAAAAAACCCACAACAACAAACCAAAACAAAAAAAACCCAAACAAAAAAACAACCAAACTCTGGTGATGTTTTAAAGTACAGGAATATAGGTTTCTCCTTACAATATTTCAGTATTGCCTTATCTGTCCTGAAAAATCCAACATGGCCTAAGTGATTTTGATCAAAGGATTGCTGGTTTTCCAAATCTCAGAGGAAGGTATGTTAGAGGTAGAAGTTCAGAAAGCCAGTTCTAAATGCACCATATTATAAAAGCTGATGCATTTGAGGAGCTTTTCTCTGTACAAAAATCTTGACTAAGGCGGTTGGCCTCAGGAGGTCATTAATGATGACAAATCTTCCTTGAGTTTCCCCACCATCTAAGTAAAAGTGATTTATTGACTAAGATGCTGGTTCTTGCCAGTGCTTTCTGAGCTGCATAGGTCTTCTTTCCCAAGCACAGGATTCAGCTGTCAGGAAACCAATAAACCCTGTAATATGTGGATATAATTTTGGATCTAAACTTAAGGGTATGTTTATGTAATATAATTCAGCCCCATAAATGCATATCTGAGTTACCCTGAGCCCATAAAACCAAGCACAGTACTGCTATGGTAACATTTTCTCGAGGACCAGAAATAATTTGGACACATTTGCAGAGAACTGTCTTGGGTCATAAGCGTGGGAGGGTATTCCCTAATCTGGAGAGAGGCTGCTCAGAATTACACCACCAGCTGTGTTAATGAAGACACTCCAGTGTGTTCGCCTCTTTACCATGTGACTGTTGGGGAGAAGAGATTCTCTTTGGGGCAAGTGATGGGGACAGAGAGAAAGGGAGAGGAACAACTGGGCACAGATGACAAAGGCATATTAGATCTCACATCTTTCTCAAAGATACATCACATGACCATTTACTCTTCAAGGGAGTTGCCCTCTGTTAGAGACTTCCTGCATTTCCTTACTTATTCAAGGTCACCAAACAATATCATGAAAGAAGAATAAATTTAATCCTTATTAATGACCAATTAATTGGTTGACTCTCCAAATACCAAGCTCATACAATGAAATGGATGGGCACCAGATATGGGAGAACAGACAATGTCTAGACTCTGGGCAATACCAAAATTTTTTCTGATCTTGCAAATTAATGTTTTGTTTCTTTCGTCTGTTTCATTATTACCTAGCCTTTCAAAACTTTCAGATTACACTTTGAACCTAAAGTATAAGTACAGCAATGTTACAAGAAAATCTGTTATCCTTAGATCTGTAACCTAATATTCAACACTCGATTTTTTTAACAGGTCACATTGGATCAGGATGAACACTGGAAAGATTATTAAATAAATATAACATTAAAAAAAATAATGAAGTTTATCACATTATTCTGATAGTATTCAATGCACTATATTTCAGTCAGGTAATGAATAAGCATCTGACTCAGTGTCTTTAACAAATAGCTTCAGATTTATACATGATGTGCATTTTTCTGCAAATATGGGTATAATGTAAAACTGCTCATAGAGCAAGTGTGAAAATTCTGCACTGAAACTTGTGCAAAAAGAAATAAGTAACATGCAATCAATAAGATGGATTAATTGTTGTATCAGGAAACATTTCTAAAAGAAATCTAAGTTAAATTCTGATGAAAATTAATTTAATGAGATTTAATATTTTCCTTAAATCATCTGAATAAAGCTAAAAATATGCAAATTCTCTTATGATCTGCTGCAATAAAAAAATGCAGAAATATAATGTTGGGATTTTTTTATGTTCAGCATAGGAAAGAAAACAAGCAGGTGAAACACAGTATCTCAATGAAATCAGTATTCAATTCAGAGCAAACTTGCTGGATTCTATTGATCATTGTCATCATGTCCGAATAATGAATTGTGTAAGAGTTGTGTGGAGAGTTGAATTTGGTAACTACAGTGGACTACAATACACTAGCTATCAAAATATTCATATATTAATTTACTTTAGAGTATCACAGGTTATGTGTGAGCATAAATTGTTGAAAAATTATTTCTGGCAGGCATTTAAACTTTATTCAACCTACATAAGCAAATTTAGTAACAGACATCTTGCAGCAAAGTTCTTGTGCATTACATGGCTGACTAAATGTTGAAACTTCTTTGTTAAGTCAGCTTGAAAGCTATAGTTTATAATAAGGAGCAAATATACAGTAAGCTGGATTTTTCAATGTGTATAGCTTGATTTTTCTTTTTATTAATATAGGCTTAGGCCAATAACAAATCTTCTGAGGACCTCTCAGATGCAAATGTGGTCCTCTTTGTCTTGCTTCATGCTGCAGAACTTCTTTCTTTATCCACAGCCACTGCAAAATACTGTCTATTCTCTTTTATACTGTCTTTCAAGATAGCTTGTGCAACATCTGTTGGAGCATACTATTATGCGGTTTAGATACATTTCCACACTGAAGAGGCCCAGATCTTCTTTTTACAGATGTGGTATACCCAGAGATGGGAAATGCTTTAGTGTCAAGTTGAGATCATCCTTAACTCTATGGTAAATACAGAAAAATGCAAATCCATACATAGGAAAAATGAAAGAATTTTTAATTTATTTATAACAAAAGTCAGTCTGAAAGTCTCTTTTTTAAACAGTTACTGTAGATGTTCTTTTGACATAGCCTCTTCAGGAACTTTTTCTTTCTACAATAAAACAGTTCTAGTTGGAAGGTAGCTACAACAATTAATCTCATCCAACTGTGTTTCTGTGTATATTCAATTTCAAGTTTAATTAACTAAAAATAACCTGCTCTGACAGAAAGATTGTGATTGCTCCTCTCTTTGGATTTCTGTAGGAAACCTGTGCAGATTAAATCTCCTCTCTCCAACCTCATGAAAAATAATAATAATAATAAAAAAAAAACCAAACCACCAACCAACCCAACTGTATTTCCTTTAAATGAATGCAAATTTGATGATTTGTAGCCCTATAGCCAAACTAAAAACTTCCTCACTTCTCTGGAATGACCTAAGTCACAACTGTCAGATAAGGACTTGTCTGCTGAAATTGTCTAGGTGGTTAAAATTCATTCAATATTTTCCCTTTTATTGGCAGTTTGCCATTCAGTATAGTGTTTCACCAGCTGAGCTGTGTATTTTCTGTTGATTTACAGATTAATCAGTGAACTTGATATAGGTACTTAACTAGAGGTTTTTACAGTTCATTATTGTCTGATAAACGATGTAGTGATATCCTATCATTTTGGAATGTCTATAGGCTTCAGATGGTTGACTTCCAAATCATTCCATCTACATACCATAGCAAGTTTAAGTTTTTTATTTATTTATTTATTTATTTTAGAAAGCCGTATTTCAGACAGCAGAGTTAAAAATAATGTTTGACATTTGTTCCCTTGCTCCTGACATTCGCTGCAGTGTAGTTAAGTGACAAAGACCAGCAAAGAGATGAGTGGTATCAGCTGCTCACAACTTAACTGCAATGCATTCTTCCTCACGTTGCAACATGTAGGTTGATGATGGGATTGAGAAATGCAATCAAGGTACAAGGTATCTGTCATCCTGCCTTTAAATGATGGGTAGAACAATAGGGATCTATTCTGCTACAGGAAGTTAAGATCTGGAATTTTAGAAACATTAGAAACCACGGCACTGGTAAAATTACTTTTAGTTTTACCTGTTTTAATAAAACCTGCATTGTGACTGGAGGTTAATTTTCTTCTATTATTCAGCAAATATGAACAATTTCGTTGTGGCTGTAAGAATCATAGTCATGCCCCACCAGTATGTTTCCTTATTTATCTCAAAAGGTAATTCTGAGAATGATTTGGTGCTCAATGCCTGTGGTAGTGGCAATTTCCTGAATGAGATGTGGCTGCATTGTTAGAAACTGTCAGGATCAAAACTAATCTTGTAAAAGCTTCTTAGCCTTTTTAGAATGTTCATTTATTTATATGGAAAACATATTAATACAGAAATGTTAGTAAGGAATCAACCTTAAAAGATAAAAAACCAAAATGCATGATTTTTTTTTCTGTTGCCTCAGTTTCTCAGTTCTGTCTTCTCTGTGTGTATTAATATTAGAAGACAATATTATAGAGAAGACAATCAAGTTTTATTTATTTATTCAAGGAAGACTTCTGAATTACTGTTTCTGATAAGATAATCTTGTCTCTTTTGGTTGCCAAAATAGACATCTTCCAAAACCATGCAATGTGAAAAAAATCCTGTTTTTCAAACTGTGTTTCTTTATATCTGCAGTCTTATGTGCGGGGAGGGTGGTGGCGGGGGTGGGGGGTGGAATTTTTCTAGTCAGCTAAAAACACTCCACCTATGCAGGCAGTGATTATGAAGGATGTGAAGAAACCTTTGATCCCAACTCTTTTGAATAGGAATTAATGAAAGTACTTCACTGTATTTAAATTCTAAAGATATAAGTAGCCTGATTGATCTCCCACCCTGTTTAAAACTGAACGCTTCTCAAGCACTTTGCTGAATTGGGTCCTAACAGCATAGCAAATCACCAATGTCAGCACTGATGCTGGTACAACAATTGAGAATAAAGATGATTCAAAAGAAGAATCACATAGTATTTATGATCGAAAGTATGTTGCTCATCACAGATAAGTTCTCTTGGTAGATTCATAAGCTGAAATAGAATGATGCTGTATTTCTCTTTTATAGGTCCTTCAAACATTAAGGAAAACTCAGTGAGGAAAGATTATTTTTACTTGATATAGTGCTGTTGATTCTGGGGCAAAATGCTCTTTTATCCTGACAATTTTTTTTTAAAATGTTTTCACAGTTCTTCACATAATTTTTTTTTAGACAATTGTCTCGTAAAACTGTGCAAATAGTAAAAAGCCATCATAACAGGCTTAAAGAAACCATTAATGTTTTTCTTTTGCTCCAGAAAAAAAAGTATTGGAGAAGGAAAAATTAACCAGGGTTGATCTTTGTTACAGCCTAACTGAACCTCCTTACTTTTATGATATTACCAATTCAAGAGGTACTTCAGCTATTAAAAAAAAAAAAAAAAAACCAACAAAAAAAACCCCAAAAAACAAAACAAAACAAAAAACCCCAAACACAAAACCCCCAAACAAAATAATAGCCTGAAGACAGGAAATACCAAGTGTCTTATGAACACATAGAAGTGCTATATACGTGTCTAACACACAGAAATGTAAAACAAATAGATCTAGGATCACATGTTTTACCAGGGAACAACTAACATATATGGAATGGTCATGTGAAAAGTATTCTACCCTGAGATCCATCAGTAATGTTTGCTTTCTGACCAAAACCATTTATTCCAAAACAAATTATACTATTATTATGTGACAACGATACTTTCTGTGCTCATATTAGATATTCAGATTTGGATAGATTTCATATTGAGCCAAAGGAGTGCTGTTTTCCCTCCATGTGTTCAAAGACAGAATGACACACAGCATAAAAATATGTGAAATATTCCTTAGGGCAATATAAAAGTTTTCCATGTCAACAACATCTAAAAGATGAAACCCATAGTGTAGAGATGGTGACTGAGGACATCCGTTTTAAGATTATAACATGCTTAACCTTCATCAGTAGATGGAAACATGGCTCCCTGTGCAATCTAATGTCAACCAAATTTAGGAACTAGCTCAGATGCTCATTAGCTGGGATAAATGAATAAATCTCATTTCATAATTTGAGAAATTTTCTTCTTCATACCTTCCCCAGAAGGTATAGTTTTAAAAGATGCATTCACCAATGTTGAAAGACTGTTCTCCTCACAATTGTCTAAGCATAAACACCAAGTGTTTTTTCATCTTTCAGAAAGATTAGAATCATATAAATATACTGAGAAAACAGGAGCTCTAGAGTTTTGTAGTAGTGTGTCAAGAACTGACAAGCAAAACTGTTGCACTGAAAAATTATTATTCTTTCATCCAATAATAATCTTGCAAAGTCATATATTACATTTGTTGTTGAAATTTTTGCTTCTTGAATTTAAATACTACAGAATAAATTTCAAAGCTAATTCCTGTAGAAAACTGTTAGTACTCCGTAGCAACTGGGAAGAATTTTGTGCAGGAGCTGTAGTGGGTATATTCACCATGTTCATCCCAGCTACTTCAGACTGAGATGAAGTCCATGAAGAGGAATAGCTCCTTCAGGGAGATGCAGAACATGTAAATACAGTGTCCTTTTGGAAGAGCTTCTCTTTATAAACTCTGCAGATCATTGAGAGATAGATAGGCATCCTTCCAAGAGTCATACAATAGGTAGGTTCTCTTCCCTTTACCCTTTATTCTTAACAGATTAACATCATCACTGCTTTATTATTGCAGCTATGCATACATGTAAAGTATCTTAACAAACCAGCAGCCCACCTGTCTGAAAAAAAATACCATTTTTATTAGCAAGTAAAGCTTATATGGGTGAGAAAAAACCCTAGTGAAATTTAGTAGCACTATTCTGTAAAATTTGATGGAAAGATTTATCAGTTTTGTAACTTAATGAAATAAGACATTGTCCATTTTAGAACAAGATTAATTTTTTTATAATCTTGTGAAGTTCATTTTGTTTTGCCTTGTTTTGGTGTCCATTCTGGAAGGCTCATATAATCTTGCTGATTCTAGACATTCAAATGGTAGTGATTCAAAAGATAGTCTTAAGCAGAGCTGCTTCAGTGAGTTTTTGGTATTTGTCTCGACTTTCTGAAAGTGCAAAATCAAATTTCACCTAAAGGTGCTTCTGGAGAAGATCAAGGCCTGAATAAGAATAAATTGCCTTTTTCTCCCTGTAATAAACAAGCATATAAGATCTAGCTTGAAAAGGTAAAAATGAGGGGCCACAGTAGGAAGAATTTAATACCTCCTTCTACTCTTTTGCGTATTGTAGTGTATCTGTATCAGCAGCAGCATACCTGTCCACCAGTCTAGTTCCTCTTTGATGTCATGACCCGAGTTGGACTTTGAAAGTATTACTTGCAAAAAGGGAGAGTTTGGAAGATATGCCAGAAAGCTAATCTCAAACACATGGTTAGAATGCCAGACATAAACCACTCCTTAAATGAGAAACAGTTTAACAGGGTTGAGTTTGTTATTACCTTATATGCAGGAGTAACTGTGGAAGTGTGAGGCTGATCATTGCATTATTACTCAGGGATCAGTCAGCATTAAACAGCATTGGTATGATGCCCTCAGAAGTCCATTTATGATGTAGATCTCTGAAAAAACCTAAGATTATTGCTCTAATTGGTCACATCAGTCATTCCTGTGAACCTAGAAGGAATACATTTTTGACTAAATTACTGTCCAATGATTCACTTTTAGACCTTTCTCTTATGCCAGCTGGTTGCATCTTCAACAATTGGCTGTTCCCTAGGATAGATTTGCATGAAGAAGTTACACTACAGATCTTCCATTTCTTTTCTATACATTCTATACATTAAAAGTAATCAAAAAAAGAAAATAATAGTTTTGTTGTGTGCTATGTGCTTCCCCAGTTTCCTGTCAGCATTGTAAAAACACGCACATGGGATTTCATAATTTCAAAATTCACCTGACTAATTGAGACTTCCTTTTCACCAGCACAACAGTGTTCCCATCTGGCATTTAACTAAGCAGGTTTTTTCATTAGCATTTTTGAGCATTATAAATGAATTAACAAATAACTTCCTGTTTTCTCAAAGTTACAGATATTTAAAGAAAAAAACGTAGCTAGGTGGTCTTGTAAAAATTTCTAAGCAATGCTTCCTTGTACTGTTTTTCCACAGTCTTTGACCATTTTAAGCCCTGCTTAGGGATTATTTTAGAAAAAAACAATCATTGTTATTAGAATGATCAAATGCTATTATTTATATTCATATTTTATATTGTATAGACTATATAAATATATATTTTAATATTTAGTTTTATATATGTAAATATATATTAAAATATTTATATTTGAAAATTATTAAATAGAATTAGAAAAGGAGCAGGGAAGAAATTGAGTGAGTGCTGCAAATATGCAGGAGCCTTTCCAGTGTTAAAAGACATATGGGGTTAGTATGTCAGTCAGTTTCTTTCAGATTTTTAGGCAACTGACTGGACTGTTCTGCTGATGTGTAGTCACACTCACAGCATCCTGTCAAACATGCAGTCATTTTCTCTGATTTGCTCTTTGAAAAGATGACATATAGTTATAGGGGGGACTGTAAGATTTCATTACTATACCAGCACCTAGTATACTGACTCAGGAGAGGTAGCTGAATCTTTGTAACCCATCCATAAGACTGTACTATACCTCAGTAGTGGAGCTGAGATACAATTATAGATATCGAGATCTGGGTGTAAGGTTTAAAGAGGGATATGTCAGTAAAAAAGTCTATCTTAAAAAATTAGTCAATTTAAAACAAAACAAAACCTGGTAAGTAGACAATATCCCTTTAAGTGGAAACAGCAGCAGTATTCAAGCACAACTATTTCATTCTAAAAGTAATAAACGTGAGGAATAAGTTGTCAGGTAAGCCCACTGAAGCACATACTATAAATGAATTTAAGAGACAGCTAGAAGTTTTTATAGAGCTAGAGGGGAAATTAAAGACAGTGACAAAGCAGGAAGACTAGGCTGAACTAACACATATAAAAGACAAGTTTTCTGGTTCTTCTCTCTAGCATTTCTTTATGTTCATTACAGAGTGTATCTGATACTTGTTATTTATTTTAGAGAAGGGCAGAAAAAATGAAGTTGTTTCAAGTACATTATCCCAAAGGTCCCAGAAACTTCACCTTCACTTCACCTATGGACATTAAAAAAATAAAATAAAATAAAATAAAAAAAGGAAGTAAAAGTTGAAAGTTGAGACCTTGACTTCACCTAATTTGACATGTCATGAAGCTAACAGCGCACGAACAAACACTGGTAGGTCATAGAGGAGAAAACACAGAGGATATGGCTGATCTTACCTCCTCTGCACTGTGTTCAAGAGTCATATCTTGTGCATTGTTTTTCTTCTGCTGGATTGTCAGAGTCCTAGAACTGCATCAATAACTGTTCACATTGGATCTGATCCAGTTCTCATCGAAGCCAGAAACACCTTTACTGATTCCCTTGTGAGCTGGATAACTGCGCATATAGTCTATCATGTACAGGGCAAAAAAGTTAGTGCAGCTAGTTGAAATGCTTGCAATAGAATAGTTAGGGTTTTGTTGTTGGGTTTTTTGTTTTTGTTTTTGTTTTTTTCTTTTTAAAGTGATGTCAGTATTTTTCATTTGTCTTAGAAGCTGGGCATTGCTTTTCTCTAATTTTTTGTGAAAATATATAGCAGGAATTGTCAAAGAACTAATACCAGAACTAAATAACTAAAAGTTGCAGCTGTTTATAGAGTTTCAGTTTAAATAATGATTTGTTTTTATAAAATTTATTTTCTACATTAAAAATGTCTAAGAACATTTCAGATCAGCATTTGTGTTTCCATTGTGAGGTGAAATGAAAAGGGAACTTGGAAAGTTAAGCTTTCTCAGTTGTTCATGTCTCAAACAACTCTTAACAAAAACAGCTTTTCTTAACTGATAGCTTCAGGAGTTAAAATATAATAATAATAATTCTATTCTCTTCAGGTTTTGCTGCTGAAAGTTGACACCTACAATGATTTTGAATGTTTGGGATTTTTATATCCACACAAGTGACTTCTAATGAAGTGATTCACCTGTATATAGATAGATACACAGATGGAAAACTCTGAACACATCATTCTTAATACTTTTGACATGTCTGTCTCGAGCTTTCTGCCAATAAAGTACATACATAAAGATCAGAAATTATGCCTGTAGGTATTTGCTCATATTTATTGTAGTTCATATATGATATACAGGGTAAGTAGTCTTGGCAAAATACACAAATACTGTTGCTCTATATTAATTTAAAATTACACCTGTTTGACTGCTTTTGTTGAACACTAAAATGAAGCGTTCCACTAAACATGTAAAACAAATGAACTGATATAATGAAATCTATCTGTTAATAAGCAGTAAAATGATGCTTTAGATTATGAACAGCAAGAAAACTAAAAAGAAAGGAAAACCTGAGGCCTTAATTTGACTTTTTATCACCAGATTCAATACATCTGCTTTCCTGTCTATGTTCAAAAGCACAAGACAGAAGAGCTGTAATAGTCATATATAGTTGGATATTGCACATATCTAATCCTCATGGTGCTACTTGATAGCTGTCTAACATTATTTGATGATGCAGTGTGATGCTGAAACTTAGGTTGGTTTGAGATAGTGGCAAAAGGGTCTAAAATGTCAAGTAAGGATTGGCATAACTATAGTCGTTCAAGCACTTTTGCAGATAATAAATCCACAGTGAAAAGAAATGGTGAGACTGGCCTTTGAAGACTATGTAATCCAGTTGCTGGAGAAAGTGTTTTCGTCATACTGGATCATCTAACACAAAACAGGAACTATCACCTGCTCCTTAAAAAACCAAAAAAATAGGGCTGTAATGGATCCATTTAGATACTACTTAATTCAAAATTATAGCAAAATTATAAGAAAATAATGGGCATGTTGCCACACACTTCTTGCTCAGATTTTAGCTTCAGGGCATATTATCACTTTTCAGGATTTTGACCATTCTGAGTCTAGCTTACGATGACCATTTAATTTTGTGAGATCATAAACATTTAGACATTTCAACAGGAAAAGTGACTATACAATTATGTTTTCTCACTCCAAATTATAGTTGTTTATTATTCCATTTTTTGTGTACATAAATAAACACACATTTGCATATTGTTAACATACCTCATTAATAGCATGCATATTTTAATCTGATTTTCACAATATGTGCAAGACACATACATGTGTATACATTTTGCAGATACAGTGATATTATTATAATTAACCACTAAACCCTTTATAAAATACCAACTGTGATTAATTTTAAAAGTATTTGAAATTCAAATATTTTGTATAACTAAAGATAGATCATTATTAAAACTTCTATGAATATTCAAAAAACAGAAACAAAAAAAAAAATCCCATGCTTTGTTCCTTGGGGTTGAATGACAACTAAAGTATGATAAACTGAATGTGAAATCTAAATGAGCCACAACCAGTTATTCCTGATGTTTCTGATTGTTTGTGTCACAATTTACAGGCAGTGAGATTCAAAAAAACAGGGAAAGGAATAAGGAAGTCAGGTACTGGAGATATGTTTATCAGATTAATTAGAACATATTAGACAGATTTGTCATAATTAATTCTTGCTTAAGCTAGGAGTTTTTTCTCAGCAGAAATCCTCTCAAATCTCTGAAAAAGGGAGATAAATGCACCTTCCAGTGCTGTAGTGATATTTATGAGAAGCTGTAAAGAACAACCTGAGAGGAGATATGAGTTGGTATCTCTCTGTTATCTCCAGAATTGTTCAACACTTAAGATCTTCCTCAGGAGTTAGCCTTCTCTGCCTCTGGCTGTGAAGGAGGCACCAGCCAAGTGAGAGCTGTGCTTTGGTATCTAAGCTAAGGACCTTGAGCTAGGGTGGTGAATCAAGGTCTCATTATCTGTTGCATAAAAGTACATTGAAACATTTTTTAAATATTATCTAAAATCATCCTCAAACATAGGGAGATTCTTTTCATGTTTGGGGTTTGTTTGTTTGTTGTTTGGGGTGGTTTTTTTTGGGGGGGTGTGGGGGGTGTGTGTGCCAAGTCTGCTTATTTGAGGATTTAGTAAATGGAATGGCCTGAGGGCTATGCTAATACCTTTCAGTAAACCTGTAAAAAGATCTAGCATTACAGGAGAATAAATCAAGATTGTCAACAAAGACAGGACAGTTTTTTAAATAAACTTTTCTGAACATAAACACATTTTGACAACATGCTGCAGATCACAGCTGTAAGAACAAATGTAATTGCATTGAGTCTGGCTGAGATGGAGTTAATTTTCCCCATAGCAGCCCCCATAGCGCTGTGCTTGTGTTGGTATCTAGAAAGGTGGTGATAACACACTGGTGTTTGGCTGCTGCTGAGCAGCGCTTGCACAGCACCAAGGCTGTCTCTGTCTCTCCAGCCTTCCACCCTCTCACCAGTAGGCTGGAGATGGGCAGAACTGGGGAGGGGACATAGCCAGCACAGTGACCCAAAGTGATCAAAGGGATATTCCATAGCGTATGACATCTGCTTAGCAAGAAACCTAAGAGAAAGAAGGTGGAAGGAGGGAATTCCTTTTTTACTGTGCTTGTCTTCCAGACCAACCACTACATATATTGAAACCCTGTTTTCTGGGAAGTGGCCAGACATCACCTGCTGATGGGAATTAGAGAAAAACATCTTTTGTTTTCCTTTGCTTTTGCATGTGACCTTTGCTATTGTTTTTTTTAAACTGCCTTTATATTGAGCTGTGAGGTTTTTTCATCTTCTTTTCTCCCCCCTATCCTCTTGTCATGGTTTAACCCCAGCTGGTAATTAAGTAATTAAGAACAATTTAATAATTGAAATAAAACAAGAATGAAAGAACAACAATAATAATAATGATAACAGTTATAATGAAAAGGAGGGAGATAGGGAGAGAAATGAAATCCAAAGGGAAGGGAGGAAAGAAAAGAAGTCACACACAATACAACTGCTCACTGCCTGCTGAGTGATGCCCAGCCAGTCCCCGAGCAGTGATAGGTAGGCTCTGGACAACTCTCCCAGTTTATATACCAAGTATGACGTCCCATGGTATGGAATACCCCTTTGGCTAGTTTGGGTCAGCTGTGCTGGCTGTGTCCCCTCCCATTTTCCTGTGCCCCTCCAGCCCTCTCGCTGGCAGGGCCTGAGAAACTGAAAAGTCCTTGATTTAGTATAAACATTACCTACCTCAGTATAAGCATTACTTAAAAACATCATTGTGTTATCAAGGTTGTTCTCACACCAAATCCAAACCACAGCACTGCACCAGCTACTAAGAAGAAAATTAACTCTGTCCCAGCTGAAACCAGGACACCTGCTGAGGAGGAAAGTGGTAGAGCAGCTTGGTAGACACCTGGAGTCCAGCTAAAGTCAAACCACTGCAATAATATAGGGCTATATATATACACATATATCTTATGCAGCTGTGAACTCCAAAATGAATGGTACTACTTCCATTAAATGTCATTTCATTTAATCTCACAATTGTCCTTACATACACGTTTCCCAAACATAAACAGACATTATTTTGAAATCAAGATTTCTTTTTTATCATGTAAGATATATTGTTTTGCATGATTTTTTGCAGTCCAAGGTCCTGGCTGGGCACGCAGGTTGTTGATAGGTGTAAAGTCCAGTAATCATTTCAGTATCTTCTTACCTCCATTAAATCATTCAGACTTCAGCAATTTAACTACACAATTTCAGCTGCCATATACTTTTTCTTCCATATATTTTTATTTCTTTTTTAAACTCTCAAAGTAGTTCAGTTTTCACCTTTTTTTAATTAGAACTACAAAATATGAGCAATATTAAAATTACTTAGTCACAGCATGATTAATATCTCATTACATTTACTGGTGGATTCTTTTCTGCACACTCTCATTTCAAAGAATATTAAAACTTCCATGATTGTTTGCAATCCATTTTCAAATAATTTAAGATGTAGAGTGAAACAAAGTTAATAGATAGTCTGTAAAAAAACACTGCTGATGTTGAATTAACTTGTCATAATATTGCATAAACTTTAGGTACCCACTGTGGACATAAATGATTTTGTCTTTCCGTTAAGAGATATGTATTAACATCTTGTAAGTATTTTACTTAGAATTTGGCTTTGTAATAGGTGAGACAAATGTAGTAAGTCAAGCAAACAATAACAGATTATTAAGGTAAGAAGTAATATTTATTTATACTTACACTCTGATATATCTAAATGACTATTTTGATTCTAAAAAAATATAATATCAAGTTAATAATAAGTTAGAGAAAGAAGGAAAAGCATATGAAGTCATCATATGAAGCCTCTCCTGGAAGAAAGCATGTTTCATGGTGTTGTCAAATGTAATTTTTGTAACAGGAAAAAGGTCTGTGACACACACTTACATAATTCTTTGCTAGCAAATAAAATTGACAGCTTGCATATCCATTGCTCCTAAAGTACCTATATAGAGAGGTGTTCCCTATTCCAGTCCTGGGAAAGATCACCTCAACAAAGCAGCAATGAAGTGGAAAAAAATCGAGAGGATTTCCTAAAACCTCCCCTCTTTTGGTCCATTGGTTTTAATAATCCAGTCCCATGTATATTTTTATCAGGGAATGGTATATAGGTGGAAAAAGCAGCTTTCCAGAGCATTGTTGTCCTTGTCTCCATCACAGCTGCATTTGAATTTTCATTTCATATGCAGAAAGAATGAAGAAGAAACAACAGAAATTTTAAAAACCTCTAGAGCACATTAAACTGGACAAAAGCAATTTAGCAGTGACATCATGAAAGGGACCCACTGTGAGAGTAGCACTTATTTCATGTACTGCCAGCCATCTAACAGTTAAATGTCAGGCTGCTTAGGTGTCTTGTTTCCTCCCCAGTCAGAAGAGAAACAAGACACCTGCAGTGATGATTCACTCTATCTGCATCAAGGTCTGAGACAGGGAGAGTAAATCTCTCTCTGCAGGTGCTTTTCTGCAACCAATTCCTAAGGAGAGACCCTGAAGACTTGTCTGCGCATTCTAGAGCAGTAACCAGTCCTGCAATCCCCAGTGTCTAAATCACATCAGATATCTAATTTTACCAGGGAAAATTAGATTAGATGAATTTCACCCTAAATAACCACTTCCAATAGGAAGAAACCAAAAAGAGATCTCTTTGAAAAAGGAGCCTTTGACTCCTTATTCCTGCTAATATTTATTTTTTATTAAATAAACCTTAAATATTAATATAAATATAGAGACAAGGTGCTGGGGTCAAGTCTACCAAAAATTTTTTGAGCAGTAATCAAGTAATCTATATGTGTAAATACCTGCTGGTATTGCACACTTTATAATTCTTAGTGCAAGGAGGTTCTCAGCACTTAAAGTAACTCAGAACAAAGCAAGAGCCATTTTTTTGAGATGTCACAAAGCAGCTTAGTCTTATCACATAGAGGTATCATGGTTCTGTCTATGAAATATGATTAAAAGTGAATCTTGCTAGTTACATGTGCTTTCCTTTCTGCTTTGTGTCTTCACAGTAGTTTTAATGCATATGTCAAGCCAATAATGAAGTAATAATAGCTTCACACATACTGACAGCCATTGGGAGGTTATATAAGGTAGTGAAAACAGGACTTTATTTACTCACCAAAACTACTTTAAAAGAATGTTAATTATTATTACATTATTTCTTTTTTGCCTAAGGGATGAAAGAGATGAGATGTTGCTCTGTAATTGTCTACAGTTTCAGGTCAGTTAAAAAAAGCTTTTTAAATGGACTATGTTGCGTAAGTATATTATTTTTGTGCCCAGAATACCTTAGATTTTTGTACCTTTTATGACTTTAAATGTGCTTTCTGGTTACATTCAGTCTTTGAGGGCAATTTTTGGAGCATCAGTTTGGATATCCTTTTTTATTAGTATTTATTTAATCTTCCCTCAAAGATCCTGTACACAAATTCTTCATTATAGAGACTCCGGTGTCAAATAGAAGTCAGGTAAATTTGATTTGCAGTGGATTATCATTTTTATGCTCTACTTCCTGCAATACCTCCATAACTTTCCAAAACTTCTTAGTTTTGGAAGGTTCTTTGTGTGATTTAGACTGTCTTTTCTGCTTACAGTTACATTCAGTTATATGTGCCTAAATAAAGTGCGCCTGGTCTGTGGAATCTCAGGGTCATGTGAGAGCCCACATCTTGCTGAGAGAAGCCTGTAGGAAAGATTATGAGACATTGGAAACTGCATTATTATTCTTAGCTGATCAAAGTATTCATAACAAGACATGTATTTGCTGAATGTAGCTCTTTATTCTCTCTCTGTGAACAGATGGAAATATGTATACATTTGTTTCTCAGGACTGCTCCACTAGTTACTGCAAATATATTTGAGCTTTGGGATTTTTAATGAACTTTAGCAGAATATTCAGTCACTTGTATAATACTTGCAATTCACTGTTTAAGATTTGATTGGTCTCCAAACCAATGTAATTCTTGCACTCCTAAATTTTCAAGCTAGATGGACTGTAATCTTTAAGTTTACCTCCTGCTCACAACAGGGATGTTCTTTACCCAGGACAGCATTAGGGCTGATCTCAGAATAAGAAGAATAGAGATAAGCTTTTATGAAATTGTGTAATTTATTTTCTTTAATGTCTTTTAGTTTGCCTCTCTTGAAAAAATATTGTCTGTTCTTTTTTGAAGAGCTAAATTGAATGATTGAGAGGCTGCTATACCTGTTCTACTTGCTTTCTAGGCTCTTGCTAAGCCTGGCATCCAAAACCAAACAGATCTGTATGCCCCTAGTTTCCTTTGCACATGACACTTTAGGGGATGCATTCATTTGTATGCTGAGAGTGAGTGGAGCAACCCAGACTATTTGTGGCCCACTTTGAAGTTTAACCTAGACACTTTGCTTTAAATGCAGGCTGTCTGAATTGAACATTAGGCTGAAATTGAACATGAAACTGAGATTGGCAGGTTACTTTGTGAGACCGACTTTTCTCTATGTCCATGCAGATAAATGTGCCATGATTTGAGCCAGCGTGTAGCATTCATGACATCATTGATTTGATTTCTTTTTTGTTAATATGTTTTTGTTGTTGTTGTCACTTTTAGCAGTATTATCTGTGGCAACAAACTATATAACTTTACAATAACTACCATCGAAAGAGTGTATTTTTGACACATTCTACAACTGATACTTATTGGTAAATTTTCATTGCTCTTAACAGTAGTATTCCTTTTTAATGGAGGCTTTTGCAGATTTATCCACACTGAATATTCTCATTCATTCCCACAGGTCTGTCTTTTCAGTGAATTAATTCTCAGATTTAATATTAGAACTATGCACTTTTGATATGGCAATTAAAATACAAAGTGCAAGTTACCAAATAACATCTAAAGACTTCTTAAAATAAAATCTAAAACAAAGAAGAAAGAAAGAAAGAAAGAAAGAAAGAAAGAAATCCAAAGATTGTGGCCTTGGGAGAACTTACCAATCTCATGTCTAAAACTAGAAATAGATTCTCATTATCACAACAGTATCTAAGGGAACCAAGCTATGCCAGGGCTGTATCGTATTAAGTGCTACATAAATGCAAGGAGCAAGATTCTAGAAAAAAGGCAGACTAGGAGACACCTACCCAATTTATTTATTTATTTATTTTTTTTTTAAAGAGGGTGTATTCTCTTACCTGATTCTAAAGTTTCTCGTAAAGCATAATGAGATGAAGTTAGCTCTCTGTGGATAAAAGGTATCTAATGAAACCAGTTTAAAATGTTACTAATTTGTTGTAACACATTGCATATTTATTCGTCTAACGCCTTGACTATAAGCCATTCTTCCAACCTACCTTTAACAGTAAAATTTCTATTATAGTTAATAAAGTTATGAATCATAACTCATTTCTTCTGAGTTGAGTGCTAGAGAAAGATGACCACCTAAGATATATATTTAAGGTTCCTGTAAACCCATTTCTATAGCTGTCATTTCAGACTGAGGGAATAAAGGTATGTTAGCAAAAAGCTTTAGCCATTCACAGCCTTTTTTCACAACTTTTACATCCAAGAAAGTGAAAACTGTGTCCTTAAATGTTTTCTTGGAAGTCTAAAACTCCTTACTGTACTCAGATACTGTCAAGAGTTGTTTCTGTGTATCTTCTTTCTGAAACCAAGATTAGAGACCATGCAAGAAATAAACAGGAAAGCTACCATTCTGATGGATTCAATGAAAATTTTTTACTACTGCATAACTCCATTTATCTTTGAGGTGCTGTCAAAAATGCTTAATTAACTACCAGCATTCTAGGCTAGAGAGCTTCTTTCTTGTCATTTTGAGCATCAGCTAGGTCTCATGTAGGCATGCAAAAAGGATATTTTTCTTGTAGAACTTCAATAATTGGACATTATAAGTATTGTTTCTCTGCTTCCAAGTAGTGACAAGTGCTTTTAATAATAACTACTATTTTGGGCGTTTCATTAATTCTGAGATGTTATGTAAAATTTTCCTAACTTGGAAGTAATCAACCTTGTACAGAGTAATTAAACTCATTAAAAAACCCACATTCTCATTTTTGTTTTCAGTGGTTATATCTCCGTCATGTTTTGACCTTCCAATGCATCTTTATAAATTATTAGAGTAAATATCAATACTCTTTTCTAGAATCATGTCCAATATAGATTTTATAATGCTAAAATATAAATAGCTGTAGAAGTAGGCAATGTTAACAACAACAAAAAAAACCCAAACAAACAAACCCACAAACACCACCACCCAAGAATATAAATATGAGACGAAGTAAAAGCACAAAAGATTAAGGAATAAATTGTATTTTTTAAACACACTGACCACAAGATTTGATTAATGAGTCTAAGCACTGCAGGTTACCTCAATCCAAACCCACATTTTTATAAAGCACATTAAGAATTTTGAAAAGTAAATAATTGGGCCCCTGCCATTTTCTCTGTCTTGAACAGAAACTTTCAAATTTGTTAACAAGAGACTATATTCTGTATTTGCTGGTAAAAAGTTTTTAATAGTAGAATTAAACAAAAAATATTTATGTATACTAAAGACTTTGGAACCAATAGAGCATATGCAAATGCAGTGTATATTCCTCATATCTTCATTGTTTCATCATCAATAATCTTGAAAATGCTTTGCCTTTTTCTTTTCCTCTCTTTTTCTTCAAAGTACCTAAAAAAGACACTAGTATATTTTATGGCCCATTTAGTACCTGATCTGGCTGCTAAGACTGCCACAGGCATGAACATTGTAATGTGGACAACTTCACAGCAAGAACTGGAATTCCAAATAATTTCAGGTCTGCTAATGGATACTGTTAATGTTCTGCAAAAAGGCCCTATAGACTATTAGTAGTTCCTGAAACCAGCCATCCTAAAAGGTAGAGCTTTTGAAATCAGATGAAGATTTTTAATCTTTATAATAGAAAGGAGAAGTAGGTATAATCTTTCATACAGATATGTAATTTTCATTCTTCACTTAGTTTGCGAATCAACAAGATTTATTAGTGTGGAAATTATTTTCATCATATTAGTGATTGCATATATATAATTCTTAAGCATATGAATGTTACTAGCAAAACAAAGAGCATTCACAGAAATTGGTAATATACTGCAGGGACTGGTACTCAAAGAATACAATGTAAACTTTATGTGCTTTTCTGAATAAAGCTAGGCATAAATAGATGCTTAAGTCTGTCATGTTTATCCAGAACATGCAATAATTATAACACCACTTTTATAAGTTAGGACTTACTTTATCAAAACACTGCAAATTTCCACATACTTCTTATTCCTGTACAATCTCTCTCCTTCCAGCCCTGACATCATGGCTATCTGTAATGCTAAGTGGGACATGAAGGATACAAAAGTAGTTAGGAGAAGGCAGGAATAGAAGGTAAACTGAATGAAGCATAAGAAAAGACAAAACTAGATTAAGCTGTTATATGAAATATGTCCTGTGCATTACCATAAAGCAGGTTGACTTTGGAACATTGCTATACTTCAAAAAGTTCCTATATTACTCTACCATTGCTTCCTCAGCAGATAGTGTCCTTCTTGTTCAGCAAGTGAAAAACATTTGAGCAAAAGAAATATAATTTTTGGTCTTATTTAGTGTAAGTATTTGTAGAGGAATGAAGCTGGGTTAATCAGTATTGATAATATAAAACTGTGGGCTGGCTTCAGGGGTGGTGGGTTGGCTGATATAGATAAGGTGCAGGTGTGCCTGGTTAAGTTAAGTGGTTGAGAGCCAATGAAGAGAGAACAGCTGAGGAAGAGAAGGTGAGAGAGGAAGAAGCAGAGAGAAGAGTGAGAACACATGCTCTGGATGAGGTGAGGCAAGGAAAAGGCAGCAGAGGGACTGGCATGAAGAGTATGCTTGTGTGAGATGGTAAAAGACCTTGTTGCAGCTTGAATAGTTTGGAGAGTGCTGTGACAAGTATTCACACTGTTGGTATTTGATTTCTGTTATTAATGTTTTGTTTTCACACTTTCCCTGATAAAGGATATGCTGGATCTCTCACCAAAAAAAGTAGTTTTAAACATAGAGACTTGAAGACTAAATTAAATGCAGTGCATATATTCCATGTCATTAAAAATATACAAGGTAAAGTATGAAAACATATGAAAGGCTACTAACTCAAATGTCAAAATATTAATTCAAATGTTTCTTGTTCAAATTATTGATTTTGTACTGGTAAGAATGGACGTGTGGCTCTGAGCAGAGACTGGTTTTTAGTAAGCGTGAGTAGTATCTTGGAACAGGCACTGTGGCCTTTGAGTGTCTTCTTTCTGTCATAGAAAGAACTCATGTCAGGCTGCATTAAAGCCGTTTCAGGTTTTTTTCATATTCTTTTTATAAATTTAGATTGAAGTGCAGAGGTTAATAGCCATTCTGGAATCATTTGCCTTGAAGCCACAGTAGCGTTTTCCTCTGTTATGGAGGATAAGTCTTAACCTTTAAGCAACAGAGAGACAAGGAGAAACTCGGTCAAATTCCACCTCTGAGTTAAATACATGTAAGCTGATAGATTGGCCTTTTTGTTTACTAGCTATGAATGAAAGGAATCTATTGCTATCATATGTGCAGCAGCACACAAACAAGAATTCAAGGAATTTTTCAGCATTTTCACAATTATGAAATTACCATTTCCATACAGTTTTCCTCTGGGGGAAGTCCTTAGTAACTAAGCTTGTTTATTCTATAGATTGGAAATGAGATTGTTGTTACATTTTTATGACACTTTTATCTAGCCATGTTTTTAATACTAACAGCATTTTTAAAGGCATAAGGAGTATCTCCACATCTTGCTGTAAGAAAGCCCGGGAGAAAATGCATTTCTAAATTGATATTTTTTCTGTCTCTAATTTAAATACCTTTGATTTCAATTCACTCTTGGGAGTGCAGATAGTGGGTGTGTGGTGGATAAGTAATATTAACATTGTGTATGTTGTGAAAAAGATTTCTGGGGAAGGAAGAACTTTAAAATGGTGTCCTTGTTTGGTTACATGTCTGATAGACTGCATGGTTTGCAGCAGGTGCTGTCAAAAGCTTACAAACATTGCATCTTGAACGCTGCATGAGAGACATAGTCTGTAGGCCATTGTAGGAAACATTATCACATGCATTAAAGCTATCTTCCTAAGCATGGAAGCTGAAACATTGCCCAGAAGAATTACCAGTATAACTACGCAAAGCACTTAAACTTTGAACAGGCTTGTCAAAGTGTTACATCAAGGCTTACACGTGGGATCAGGAGCTTTATTACTCCAGAAAAAGGCAGTAAAAAGTCATGACAGGGCAGCTACAGCAAAAATGTCTATCAAGAAAAGTATTGCACTGTTCATAATAGTTAGGTTGCTATCATCTTGCCTGAATGTTTATTTGCTTTTAGATAGTTCTTATTAATGTACCTTCCATGACACTTGAAGAACAATATAATTTCTTTTTCAGGAATAGCTTATTTATTGAATTAGATATTTCGGATAATTGAAAGAATTTTTTGTTGTTAAAAAATAAAAATCATTTACCTAAGAATACTAATTTATTACTTAATGTCTCAATTTTTTCTTCTATATAACATGTGACTTAACATCTTTCAAGGAACCCTGTTTGTCTTACTGGTTTGATATCCATTGCTCATTCTGCTCTTCCCCTGATGGCTACAATACACAGCTTTCAGTTGTTTCAGCTGTCAAAAAAGCTTCATATCAATGAGCAGCTCCCTTTTAATACCTATTACTAATTCATTTGCATTTCATGATAGAGATTTTCTGTAGCTCCAGTCCCATCTCTAGCACACAGAGAAAAAATATCTTCTCCTGAATTACATTTATCTTGTTACACCAAGTGGGGACACTTTCAAGTAAAAAATCTTAAATTGTCATTGTTGTAATGAAATCTGTAAGCTGCACAAGACAATCATCGTTTTGCTAAGTGAAATTACATGAAGAAACAACTGTTCATTAAAATAATCTAGAATTTCTGAAGTTTCATCAGGTCACAATTTATTTCCTATGTTGATGGTCATATATTCAACTTCACAATTTGTCTTCTGAAGCCCAGATGGAAAAAAAAAATAGCGCCAAGCTTAAGCAAAAGTGTGCTTCCTTCTTCATATCCTGTATTTATCTCTTTTTAACTAGTGATACAGTTGAATCTGCCAAGTCCCGGTCCTTCAACTGATTTTGCCATTTTTGTCTGTGTTTGTCCTTTTGACCCCCTAGACCCTGTCAACGGCAGTGGAGCTCTCCATGTGTACCAGCAATTCCCTGTGGAGATGAAGCAGCCATCTCCATTTTTTAAGTGCCTCAGTACTTGTCCACAGTACTGGGCTTGACAAAAGAGTTACTGATGCTGAAGCTGCCTCTTTAAGTGAAATGCACACTAATTTAATTAAGTATCAGTGGTGCCATGTTATTGCTTTGCTTTTTGATCTTTAAGCTGCAAATTGCATTTCCATCCCATCAACTAATTTACTTTTTGAAACACAGTTAGTTCACCAAGTGCATTATACAAATAATATGAGCGCTCTTTACAATGAATTCTACAATTTATCACTGTTTTACACTTCATTAAACAGAAAAATGAAACAAATTATATTTGAGACAGAATATGGTTTTAATGCTGAAAAATTTTATAGTCATTTAAAATGTTCTCATACACATCTGCCAAAGATGTTAAGTAGCTAATTATAATTTGCCCCCCTACAATATATGATAATGTGGTGATAAAATATGTCTTCGGAAGCATTTGCAGGAAGTAGTCAACAATAAACACAGAAGTTGAAAGTTCTGAATTTACTAGATGATGTTTTTCTTCTTTCTTGACAATGCAAGAGAAGCATGAGGTTGTGATGTCGGTTTTGCTTTTTCTTTGTTGCTTTATCTTTGTCAAGGTCATAAAGCTTGCGCTTAAAATTGTCAATCGTTTTCTGGCACCTGGCTGAATATTTGAATACTTGCCAGATTTTGTGTCACAGAGGTTTTAAGTGACACCTATCTCTTCCTCTCTTTTACCCTATGTAGGTAATATTTGCATATAATTAAGAGCCTCTGGGGAAACTGCATCTCATTTCTTTTTCCAGGCTAGTAACTTGAGTTTTAAATTCTTAGTAGCCAGTTCTAAGTCATATTCATAGTAGGTAAGAAACCGAAGTAACCTAACTAAAACTAACCTAAATTTAATTAACTGACTAAATAGAACTGAGTATTAATTATCTGAGACTAGCTAAAAAAAAAAAAAGTCAAGGAAGAAAATAATTCAGGAAGCTAAATAGTAACTAGTCCTTGTTAGTCCTTGTTACTATTTTTACTATAGCTTGTTACTATTTGTTACTATAATTAAGTCTGATCATCATGAAGTAGTAGCATGATTTTGGAGCATTATTCATACTTATACATACATAAATGCTTTAGCATGTGTTTCCAGTAGTACTTGGACAATAAATTTAATAACAGATTTTCAAAATGACATTTCAGAATGTTATTAATCTGCTGATATTACCATTAAAAACACCTTTACAGATATTGACTTGTGTACAGCCACACTGTACTGTACTAAGCATGCCATTTAGGTTCATGCCATGTTAGAAACATGCATGCACCACTATGAAGACCCCTGGTCCATCTGCTCAGCACCCTCCCAGTAAGCCTGGGGGGCTCCTGTCAGGTCCTCCCTGAGGTGTGTCTTCTCCAAGGTTTCTTCACAAGGCAAGTGCTCCAGATCCTGTCCATTCTGGTGGCCCTTCAACAGACTTCTTTCAATTTATTGTCATTTTTCTGTTATCAAGCAACCCAAAAGAGACATTCAGCAGAGGAGATTGAGATGAAAGCTCCCCAGTCAGGTGAAGGCAAAGTCATGCAGTAACTGTTCATTTTCTGAGCAAGCTTTGTTTTGGAAGCAGTTGAAAACTTTAACCAGATTTTTTGCACGTATACTAGCATTGAACTAACATAGCTTCAGCAAAAGGGTGGCTTTAAATCTTAGTCTGGGCAAAAGTCATAACTGTATAGAAATAAATACCTCCTTCAGATTGCCTTATGGTTGAAGCACATTTGCTCATAACTCGGATTCATAACCCAGGTTCACCATGAATGAAATCTGATGAAAGACAAAGGACCTCAACTAGGGCTCTGACACACCTGCTGAGAACAGTAACTCTTACCAAATACCTACCAAGGCTAAGAACCATCTCTCTTTTCACGCCATTATACCTCAGACCGGGGAAGGGTCTGCATCTCTTGAATAAGGTTCCTAGCTTTCTTTGGGATTCTAGGTTTTTCTCTGTAAAGAGATTTTGACTGTCTGCCAGGGTATTTGCTGTAACTGGCAAATGTTAAGAGCAAGTAGTTACCAAAAAGTTATATCTAAATATATCTATAGTTACACATCTATACATGACAGAAGTAGCCTTAAATGCGTAAGCACAGGTTGATAACCGGTGACGCAGATCTCAAATAGACAGGTACCGGTTATTAAGGGAATAAGGTCTTGGGATCTTGGTAAAACAGGCCTTAAGAATAACAAAGAACAAATGAATATCCAAGAATCTCAAAACATATCAGGTACAGAATAGCTGTCATAAAACAGGAACGTTGTGGGCCAGTGAATAAATGTTATGTAAAAGAACTATATTATCCCATATATAAAAAAAAAAAAAACAAACCACCAAATGAACTCAATAAAAAAGAGGAAGAAAAGTCCAGATACAAAACCAAAAAGAAAGGAATATGTAGGAAAAGGATGATTTAAATGAGAGTTTAAACTCTCACTTAGAAAGTTAATCCCTCACAGTGAAAGAACAATGTTTGTTTTCTTCGCACTTGAAAGTAACTCAGAGAAAGGAAACTATAATTTTAAACAATATAATTAATCTATAAAAGTTAAGTGGTTAGGTAGATACTGTGTTTTGTTATTTTTTGTTTGTTCATTAAGGCAATTTCAATTGATTTTAAACAAATTTGTAATTCAATATATGTAGTAAACATGGATGTATATATACTAACTTTATTTTGTCATAGAAACAACTGGCTGAGGTATGGGTTGTGTATATTTGACGCCATACCCAAGAGTCAGCATCTTCCCCAGATACTTTTTTTTTTTCTCAAAGGAATTTGGTTTTGGAATTTTATTTTTTTTTTTTTTAAATAAAATCTGTCTGTTGCTCCTTTTATGAGTTGAAATATAGTGACAGTATTTCTCTTTAGACAAATAACTGCCTGTTTAACCTAAGTGTATATTTGACTTAGACAAAGGTAATTGTTTTTTTCCAAATACAAAAACTTTAGCTATTTGTTAAGAACATGCAGACATTTAGTGTACTTAATAAAGGTTATTAAAGGTTATTTCTTTTATTAGCAAAGGGAACACCTATTCAATAAGCTTCAAGGATAAAAACTAGGCTATCAATTCAACAGAGACAGAGAAAACTAGTATGAAGGGAAAAAATCTATTGGAAGGATTGTGATAGTCATACTTTGGAACCTGCATAAAATAAAATAAGAGAAGAAATTATCAGAAAACTAAATAAAATGTACAAAAGGAAAAATTTGCATAGAAAACAGATACTGAATTATTCAACAACAACAAATCAATTTGTCCTTTTTAAGGGTAATTTTACTGCTTTGAAATAATTCCCTATTTCAAACCAGAATAAAATGTCTAAATTCAGAATGCTCCATGAAATTAGATACTCTAATTTATTTCTCAGGATACTCAGTGTGGTTTAATTTGCCTTTAATAGTACAGTATCTTATCGTTACTTATTTACTTACATGAAAATTAGTAAATAAAAAATAACTGGAATGATAAATTCAGCATGCTAAAACTTGATGTTAACTGTACAAAGTTACTATCTTCAGACTTTTTTCCTAAAGGAATTGCAACAGTATAACAGACATTCCATTGTTTGATTCAGTGTTGTTGAATAGAAAACTGCTAGAAAAAAATCACTTGGCTCCACTACCAGTTCTTTTTATTTTAAACATATTTTGACTAAATTCGCTCTGAAAAGATCTTTTAAAAAAAGTTATGAAAAAAAAATCATAAATGACAAAAACTAATTTTGTTTTTCATTTTCTTACATCCAGCATTTGGACACAGCTTAACTGTTGATTTTCAGTTTTTCTATCCAGAAACATATACAAAATCCCCAAGGAATGGGGTTTATTTCTCATCTTTCTGAGCACTAGATCTCTAGTCCAATAGTATCCCACATCAGGATACATGTACAATCAGTGAAGAGAGGCTCAAATCTTTAGAAGTGAATTGTATTTTAAAGTAGGAGTCAAAACCAAACAAAACTTAATGGGATTTATAGTATCTATCCCTTCCCAGTCATAGGTGTATAGCTTTTACATAACAAAAGCTTGTTTGAATGCATCCCATCTGCAAAGTATTTACATGCACTAAACGAGTCTTCATGATATATAAACAAGTACTTAAGCTGTTAAAATACAAAATGTTCTCTCCCTAAAAAAAAAAAAAAAAGAAAAAGAAATTGTCTAAGAAAAGATAAATGTTAAGTGTATCTATTATTTTTACTTAACCTTATGTAACTTTCTGCTTAAAAGATAGCATAGTAGGATTTTCAGTGCCCAGTTTGATGTCACTTGTTGGATGATTTTGAAGGTTGAAGATATCTTACATCCATTTCTAATATTACTGTGAAGAAAATACAAGTGCTAAAGGTGTCTGGCATATAGAATACCCTTAGAAATTCAAGACTATGATTCAGTGATCAACAGTAAGAAAAAGAAAGAGAAATCTATTTGGTGTTGTTCCTCTGTCTGAAGAACTCAGTCAGCACCTAGCTGCACTCTTATGGGAAGGTTTTTATCAGGGTTGGATAACTCAGTGAAATTTTTGTCATATACATAGATAAAGCTTACTAGATTATGTTTGTCCAAATCCAACATACCAATAAATCAGCCCAGGATTTTAATGAAAAAGTCATCCTGCACTGCCATGTTATACATACTGGTATACTATTACATCATCCTCCTCCAGGTATTTTCAATTCAAGCACATTCTTACTGTGTTTGACGCACACAGATTCAGTCAACAAGCAAAACCAGGATAATATAGTTAGTGATCTATCATCACCCTGAATCATTTAGTTTGGTGCATAGTTTTGGCCTGAAAAATAGAAGATAATTACTTTGGGATAGGCTTTGCAGTCTGTTGTATTACATTGATGCTCTGCTAGCCTTGGCATAGAAAGAATGACAATGCCCAAGCGGCAAAAGAAGTATGTCAAAAGGCATATGGGATCATATATAAAATGTTGTAGATATTCTGGCTTCTACACCCAAGACAGAAAAATTCAAGATATAACTGAAAGTAGTTTCCCAAATTGCCCAAGTTAAGTCAGTGTTGTTGGAGATCAGGAGAGAGAGGTGGCTTAAAGCTACCTTTGTGATCTGTATTTTCTGCCCCTGTTCCAATTATACCATTAGAAAAATATGTCAAGACACAATTTCAGTCTTTACATATGACCCACAAATTGCCTGGAACTGTATAACGCTCAGCATTTCCTATGTCCAGCATAACTAAAGTAGTTGGATTCCAAGTATATTGTGCCATTCAGAGTCAGGTGACCTGCAAAGTGAAGAACAGCTTAATTTATGCTAAAGCAGCTTAAAGCTTATCATCATGATGAATAAGAGCTAAAAATAGGAAAGGGTATTTCAGGGACCTAGGAGAAGCCCTTAAAGGTAGCTTCATCGAATATAAAATATCACTAAACAAATTGTCACTTGCTTTTCTGTAAGGACAGGATGACCCCACTAGATTTCCTTATCCGGCTTTGTGCCTTTATTATGATTTTTTTTAATAAGATTAAAAGATTTGCAGTCACTGTAGTGTTTTTTATTTTTAATATCCTTTATTTATTGTTCATGTATGTACTTAACCATGTATTTGAATTATAATTTGTGTCAGCAATATGTATGAGTGTGCAAAAAAAATACCAAAACTGTGCAAACTCTGCAATTCCTGTACTGGATCTTATCTTGAAGAAGCTCAACCTCCAAGATCACAAACTGCACACATAAAAAAAGAAAATTATGGTGTAGCTTCCTGAAGTATGTTTCATAGTATCAGGCAAGTACAGGGGGTGAAAAAAAAGGTAAAGGAGTCCAAGGAATGGAATTAAATATTTTTTCTCTATTTCTCATCTTAAATAATACTAAAATTATCATGCAAAGCTTTGGCTTAACAAATTATTACTCATGATATAAATTCAAAGCTGGTAAAGATTCCTGTTGAAATAAACTGAAAAAAGATGTGTCAAAGTTTTCTTGGCTCAGGCTCTAGAAAAACTCATTTATGGTTGGACTCAATGATCTTAAAGATCGTTTCTGACCTAAATAATTCTGTAATCCTATGATTCATGGGACAAACTGCTAACATTAGGAAAAATATTTTTTTGAGCAAAGAGGGTGGGGAAGTTCAGTGCAGGATAAGAATATGGGAGAGGATGGGCACTTTGATGAGCAATTCTTTAGAAGATGCATAGAAGGTATTGTGGGAAAAGATGTGGAGAGTAAGCAACAGTGGGAAAGAGATGTTTCTTCCTCACAAAGCCTCCCTGCTTGAAGGATTACTGAGACAGAGAAATGGCAGAGTGAAAGCAAAATGGAGCAAAACTATGATGTCAAGGAAACCATTACTTTATCTCTATGGTTCAAGGCCTTTGGAAATCAGAGATAAAACTAATGGAGTAGGAAGGTATTCTGTTTAATAGTGAGGGGATTTCTAACTGGATACACTGCACAGACATATAGTCTAGTAATTCTATGTAGTAAAGGAGAATGCATAGAACACAGGGATTTCATTATTAGAAGGTTCAGTGACTAAGGGGAGGGGGAGGGGAAACCAACTTATAAATGTTTAAACCTAGAGAAGGTTTCTATTCTGGAAGCACTTTGTATTTTGCACTCAGTTTCCTTCAGTTCTATGAATGTAGTGTTTGGTATAAAAAGCACTCTGTCATTAGCTTTTGGTATGCCCAAAAAGAATGTGATTTTTCTGTATTACAAAATATATGACAATAATTTCTCAATTCACAGTATACTTCAGTGATAACAACTTACTAGTTTGTAGAATAAGAAACAAAATATAAATCAGTAGCAGTAAAAAGTATGCATGTATTTTAAATACAGTACTACTGCTTCTGATATGGATATGACAGAAGAATATTTTACATTCTTAGATAGTGTGAAATGGTATGGTTTTATTGAAATAAATGAAGTGACACTGATCTACACAGTTGTGGGGGTCTTTCACAACTTCTATCCATGTTTTCAACAACAAATACCAGTAATTTTATTTTTTATTAACTGATTTTTGCTTGTATGTACTATAAACATGTTGTGGTTTAACTCTGATTGGTAATCAAGTACCACACAGCTGCTCCCTCACTCCCCCCTCACCCAGAGGGATGGGGAGAAGAATCGGAAAGGAATGTAAAGCTCAAGGGTTGAGATAAGGACAGTTTAATAATTGAAATAAAACAAAAATGAAAGAGCAACAATAATAATAATGATAACAGTAACAATTATTATGAAAAGGAGGGAGATGGGTAGAGGAATGAAATCCAAAGGGAAGGGAGGAAAGAAAAGAAGTCACACACAATACAACTGCTCACTGCCTGCTGAGCGATGCCCAGCCAGTCCCTGAGCAGTGATAGGTAGGCTCCGGACAACTTCCTGCAGTTTATATACTGAGCATGACATCCCATGGTATGGAACACCCCTTTGGCTAGTTTGGGTCAGCTGTGCTGGCTGTGTCCCCTCCCGATTTCCTGTGCCCCTCCAGCCCTCTCGCTGGCAGGGCCCAAGAAACTGAAAAGTTCTTGACTTAGTGTAAACATCACCCAGCAACAACTAAAACCATCCACGTACTGTCAGCATTGTTCTCACACCAAATCCAAACCACAGCACTGCACCAGCTACTAAGAAGAAAATTAACTCTATCCCAGTTGAAACCAGGATATTTTTTTAGTCATTCATCTGGTATGGCAAACGGTAGTCATGATCAATGAATGGAACATTGTTGTAATAAGCAAAATATTTAATAATTGATAGCTTGAAAACTGCTCAAATAAACTTCTCTGGTGTGACTGAGACGTTCTCTACAGGGGAAAAAGGTTAAATATTTCATTTTACTGAGACAAACAATGTTTTATCATTGTCTCAGATAACTTATAAGCAATTTTCAATAATTAATAATAATAGATCTTGTGAACAGATATAGCAATAATGTGTTAAAGTCTATTCCTATCATAACAAGAATAAAGAGGTTCAGATATATGAGTAGAGATTCACAGGAGCAGTGCTTCTTGAGTGAGCTCTCAATAGACATATGCAAAATAGTCCAGCATGTAAAAATTACTGTTCATTCACCTCACACCACTACAGGTAACAATATTTCCAATAGACATAGTCAGCTTCGTACATGCTGGTGGGACCCCAGCACAATTATTTTATTTCCCCAGTGCTCTATCAACCTTTAACATGCTTTAAGGAAGATCCCGGAGTTCTCCCTCTTCATCTCTATCACTAGAAGCTCTCCTGCTTTAGATGAGCTGGTGCAATTGCAGGCTTACTTTTCCTTTCAATGGAGAGGAACCAAGGGATGGGAGAGAGGGGACTCCTGTTAAAGGGGTGAGTCAAAGCAAATCAATGATGTTACATGGAGCAGGAAATTGGGGTCCAGAGGTATTTCCTGCATGTGGTGAATAGGATGGAAGTTCAGAGAAAGAGTTGGCAGAGGGGCTGTGTGAACTCTGCTAGGAAGACAAACACTGGAAATCGGAGAAAAAAATCCCTTTTAGACTATTTTTTTCTAATAGGAGGCACTCATCAAGGAATTTGTGTAGCCAAACAGTCTCTGAACAATGTAGAAGATGACTGCCAAAATTGTTTCTCTGATTACTCAGTAAAAATAAGAGTGATTAGGGAAACAAAATTATTCATATATGATAAAACAAGACCTGAAGTGGCTGAAGCAAAATAGGAAAGGACAATTATAGCCCATTGTAAATAAGGACTTTGTCAATACACAGATATTTTCTACTCTTCTCATAAAGAACCACTTTGTTTTACATGACAAAGTGTAGTATTATGTGTAGTTTTGATATCCTCTGCATTTACTAGTGTATTTTAGGATAACTGGAAAATCAAGGGATTTTGAATGCAAGCCTGTGCAACAGTCTGCAAGGAACATGTTTTGATCTGAAATAAAGATGACTTAGGAAAAGTAACAGCAACTTGGAAAGTAGCTTATAAAAAAGTTCAGTTACCAAAGGAAAACAAGAACTATATAAATCACAGTATAATAATATATATATAATAATTAGGGTCTGTGACCTCTGGACACTGACAGTTTGAGTGTTGAATTTGTTCTTTGGATCTAACCTTAGCACAGTCTGTCTATTTCATCTTACAAAACTTCAGATAGATGTTTTAAAATTGCTTTGTTCTACAAAGCAAAGTTCATGTTGCAAGATGAGGAATTATTTTCAAAATAGCTGGCTGTGTTTGAAAACAATCAATCAAACAAAAATCAGACTATTTGTTTGCAATCATTTCTGCTGTTCCAGTATTAAGATTTCAGGGCAACCTGTGACAGCAGTATGACAATGTTGTATTTCCACTTATGCTCTCCACTGAATACCTATGAATGTCAGTTGACAGAACCTTAAAGTGATCATTGCATTTTCAAATGAAAATCCTGATTCAGCATTTGGTAGGAATTTTGATTTTATAAATCAAATCAACAGTTTCTTGTTTTCAGTCTTCTATATACTAACAATAATTTAGCCCGTAGTGTCTTCTTCATGTACTTCCACTACTACTAATTATAACAGCACAAAGAAGTGAAGTAGAAAAGCTAATGGTAAAATTAAATTCCTGCAAAGACCCTCACAGCTGCACCATCACATGAATAAACTTGGGTGACAATGTTTAAGGTCATATTCAGAAATACTGGAGTGATAACTTTGTGCATATGTAATGTGATTCAGGATTGCTTTTTCAGAATTGGCTTTTTCTTCTCTGAGATTCTTTTTCAGCCCATAATAACCTATGGACAACAAAATTAAATACTGATCTGCATAAGGCATTATCTTTATAATTATTTAACTTATTAGTTTAATAAATAAGGGTTGTTTCTCATATTTAAAAAAATGAAATTTGATATATAGACCTTTCTGATTAATCTGAGTTTAATTTGTGCTCAGATGAAGTACAGAATATCCTATAAGAGCCTCATTAATCTTAATAGATTTCTGATTAAGCAGGTGGCAATCATTAGACGGACCCATCTGACCTATTTCACTGCCTGCCTGTGGCCGTTAGAAGATGAGCCTTTACTTCATTAATGTCCATGGCCAAAACTTCTTCAACTGAAGTGCTGCAATATCAAATCCTCACAACTGATGGAAAGAGTACGGACTGCAATTTACAGAACTGTAAGCCAAGAGTTTCAAAACAGTTTCCTGTAGTCTGCTTGAAATTTGATTCCAGAGAAATCTGTCTGGAAATCTCTGTAAAAGAATCTCTCAGGTTTGTAAATGTAAGATACTGATTTTGGTGTGTAGCATTTTAAGGGAAGCCTAAGAAATTCAGCTCTGAAAATCTGCCTCCTCTCAGTAACGACTTTAGTTATCCACCAGCTTAATAGAAAGACTAACTCAAAGCCTGTCACAAGACAGGCAAATATGATTTTTTTTGCATTAATTTCTTATAACTTTTTCCTTCTGTGTCTAAATGCTGTTGTCCCCAAGTGCTGTGCTCCCTTAGCAGCTCAGGGAACTGAAATCACGTGAACTTCCCAGACCTGTAAAGGAGCTCTGGTGTGTTTTTCATCTTGCTAGAGCAAAATTCAGTGAGTAGCCTCGTGGCATGCAAAGCTCCAGGAGATGTCAAGAAGAATGTCGCTTGCTTCCAGTTCTTTCACTTCCTTCTCAGCTGCTGAGGGGAGCCACCATGCACATAGTTTCACTCCCTCAAAATTACAGACTTCAATGAGCCTCGGCCATGAAGCATGCCTACCCTTTGCTAGGCTGAGTAGGGTGTTTTGTCCTGGTGCTCTCTCCAAGGACAGTGCTTGAAGAAGCCCTTCTGCTGTTGATGAAGGCTGGGAATAGAGCCATAAATAGAACATCTCTGTCTCTTAGACCAGGAGTTTTGCTACCCCTCCATTAGTTGCCTGTACAAGCAGTAGCCCATTTTTTCTATTTTTATCTAATGGCTGCTGTGCTTCACTGCTCTGCAAGCTTAGATGAAACCCTCAGGTCTAGTATTTATATCAAATTTGTTTAGTTAGCCAATTAACTGTATGTTTTGATATTTGGGAGATAGCAGTTCCTTTATAATTCCAATTAATGTGAGCAGAATACTGTCTTCTGTCTTTTAGATCAAGATGGTTTTGTATGCTGTTTCAGAGGTTGTGCAGCTGCACTGCTCTGGTCTTATTATGTGGTGTGAGCAAACATGTGGCTCTGTTACTGAAAATCATAACCAAGAAAACTCACCAAACTAAATGATAGTTTAGAAAGCTGACATTTGTTTATTGCATGAGGGTTTTTTTCCTCCTAACGTGCACACCAAGCTACTCAAGGGTACGCATTATATACAGTATAGTACTTGCATGCATAGTACATAACATATTCATCTTCATTCACCCACAGGACTGGTTACAAGTTTCTTGCTTCTAGTGAAAATTAGTGATTGCGACACCTTATCAAGTTGTCTCCTCTTGCAGCCAGATTTTTTTTTTTTCAGTTGGAGACTTATTTCTGCATAATTTACTCATGTAATGGTGTTCTTATCATTATCTGTTCTGTTTCCCAAGACTGACTCCCTTGATTAGAAGTCCTTTCAGTCATCAGTTTTGGTGACTTGAGATGGTGGGTACCTGAGCATTAACGACTTGAGAGGGCTGGTCAGCTTGACCTAAATTTTAGGCACTTTCATGTTTAACTAAGTCAGAGTTTGGTATTTGGGGAATTTCAGCAACAGCTCTGGACAATGTTTTGAGAGGAAACAGCACCACAATAATTTCACAATTTTATGAAACATTTCATAATGGCAATTGCCATGCACATGAGTCTATAACTGATAGCTGAGTGTGAGCTGTACTCCAAAGAGCGTTGTTGATAAAACTAATGAAATGTATTAAAAAAAAAGGAGCTCTGAAGAACAGAAACAGGAAGATCTGTTGACATAGGTTATTGGCATCTTAAGTAAAACACCCACAGACATATTATTTTATAGGCTGTATTGTCAGAACTCACAGACCTGAAAAGTGAGGCTACGTTGGCAGAACTCAATAGATATGAAAAATGAAACTAAAGAATCCTGCCCTTATTGCATGCTGACATAAAACAAATAATCTGAATACATTTCTGAGAAATGCTTCTAAACTCATCATTGACTCCAGGGGGTCAGGAAGCAGAGTTGCTGTGAGTGGTGTGTATCAGCGAATTGTGCAGCTCTTTGCCAAACAATTCCAAAGGTCATGTATTTCCCCTTTTTAGAATATATTTCCCAATATACATCATGCAGATCTTGGGCACAGACACATTCATTTACCTGTTAAAGAAAATGAAAAGGGGTTTGCGAACAGTTATATTCCAAAAAAAGATTTTTAAAACTAATTTTCAGTCCTAGATTTAACTTTCCAAGTGTTCTGCCAAATTAACCATAGGAAGATTGTGAAAGGGTTTACCCTTTGACAGTAAACTCAGAAGTTCTGAGATTAAATACTGAATTGTTTCCCAGCTGATACTTATTCCACCAGTTTCATGTTGATTTTTTTCTAACTAGTAATTTCATGACAGTATGGTGCTCAAAATTTAAAAAGAAAATTGCAGACTTGCTGATGAAGGGAGAGAATATTTATATACTAAATCAGTAGCAGGGAAGTGATGACTCAAATGCTATTAAATGATCTTACATTTTTACCCCCAAATTGCTGACAATTTCATTAAATATGAAACATTAGATTAATGGATTCAGAATCTTAAAGATCTTCTAATGTAGTTATCCTAAATCTATAACCTAATTGGAAAATAGTAAGTTATGTTCAGGGACAGATTGATTTTCTAATAAAGACAATTCTCTATTCAACTCATAAAGTGTTAAGATTTGTTAAAACTATATATTGATATGTATTAATTTATACCAGGTGTTTGTACAATGACTGAAACTATAATTTTTACTACATACAAAACCATGTGTCCTGTTGAACCATTTGCAGTCTAAAATTAGATATAAATTTCACAAGTTATAGCAGGTGGAGGAACAGTAGGGGAAATGATAACATGGTTCACAGCTGAGATCACAGGATGGATTTCCTGTTTCTTCTCTCCATTGTTATCTTTTCTTTCCTTCCTTTTATGTTTTTGGTTTGGGTTTGGTTTGCTTTTTTCTTTTCTTTTCTTTTTTTTTTTTTTTTTTCCTTTTCCCCTTCTTGCTTCTCATAATCAAGGAAGGAAACAAAACTAGCAGTTCTAAATGATCCCCTATAGAATTGGAAGAATGTCTTTTCTGATGGTCCTATGGTGGATACAGTCATAATGTAAGTGCATAAGTCATGTATTGGTGCAATTAAAAGTTCTATGATACTGAAGTATACATGCAGAAAGGGAAGCAGAATGATGAAAGTGACCTTTTCATATGGTCTCCCAGTAAACCTTCTAAGTTTTTTTCTGGTTATAAAACTATTGAATATTTCATAGGACTTTGGTGATCACATAGAAAATATTATTGCTAAATATACCAATAATTAATAGGATTTAAAATTAAAATAGCACCCAGGAGCTGTAGAATGGTTTGAAAAAATATAATTCCATAGTTACAAAAAATAAAAAGTTATTTACTTCATCCAGAACAACCTGAATAAAAATGGGAAACACAAAACTAGACAAAAGTTCTGTAAAGAAGAATCTTAGGGTTATTCCTACAGATCCTAGGTTGAACTTGAACTATAGCATCACATGCCAAAAAAAGTCACAGTACCAGAATGAATAAACAAGAATATGTTTTCCATATTAGGTGAGTTCACTTTTCCACCCTTGTTAGTATTAGCAATGTCTCAACTGGATCTTTTTGTGGAAGAACTAGGCAGTGAATATTATGAAAGATGCAAACCAGCCAGATACAGTCTAAGAGCATCAAAATAATGAAAAGTCCAGGAAACAATACTCAGAGAAAAAGACTGACCTAGTTTATGAAAGTGGAGCCTGGGAGAAGACACAATACCAGCATTGAAATAGGCAAAAGGTACTATAAAAAAAAGTTATGTTTGTGGTAAGGAAGATGAAAAATGATGGATTTAATTCTGATCAGATCTCAACTATGTCAGAAATTAGGAAAAAAATCTTTACAAAAACATTCTATGGGGTTTGTGTGATCCTAGTTATAGTGAAATATTGAAATGGTTTAGAGAAGTTGTGATGTGTCCATCGCTGACTGCTTTGCAAAATCTTAGACAGCATATTTCAGGAATGAGATTTATTACTTTAAGTCATGAATTAAGAAGAGAAGAAATGACATTTCAGCATCCTTTCTTATAATTCTATGATTTCTTTGTTATTTTCCACCTAAAAAAATACTTCAATTAAATATATATTCAAATGTTAATCAACAAAAATGTTTTTAAGTAATCGTAGTAGGCTTCATGAATTGAATGAATTAGGAGAAAATGTAATAAAAAATGTTCAGATACTTACGATTCCAAGATAATAAAAACTCCATAACAAATCAAAACATTTGGACCACTGCTTTATTTTAATCTTTCAGAGGATTCTGGGACTATCCAGTGAGTTACTTAACTGATCTTTTCCAGAGTTCATTTTGTATATAATAGAGTACATGACGGAAGAGAAGAGTATAAAAGTATTATCACTAGGCGTTAGTCACAATTCAGTATTCAGAAGTCTCATGTAAAATTTGCAAACCACCTCAAGTCCATTTTAGAGTGTTTGAACATATTTTCCTATGCATCATTAACCATTAATTGGATATTGGGTTGCTCATTTAGGACTACTATTTATAACTCATTTAGTAGTTAGAAAAGTTTAGAGGTGAAATTTTCATCCTATAGTCATCAATAGTAATTGGGCATTGGTGTCATCACTGTTGGAAGGTCACTTACAAGCTTATACAGCAGTATTAATAGTGTATTGGATATCTAGTAAAAGTTCATATTTTAAATGACGGACATTTTTACAGTTAGTTATTACTCTAAAGCTTTCAGGAATCCTGGGTGTATCTCATTTTGAACACATTGACTTAAGTTTACTATTTATGCATTTTCAGTTTTTCCAAATAATCTCTTTCTTCCCTACAGTGGTAAAGTTTTGTTACAGTATCTATTAAAGTTATCTTGCTTCAGCTTAACAGGGGTTCTAAATCATTAATAATTACATCACTGCATTCTTACCTGGAATAAATACTTTTATATTCAAAGCAACCATTTCTATTTATTCTTTTTAATCTATAATAGCAACTATTAAAACCGTTATGGGTTTGTTGTTGTTTGGGGTTTTTTTTCCACAGCTTCAGGGAACATCGTACTCCTTAGGAAGAAGGATAGAATCATAGAATCATTTAGGTTGGTAAAGACATTTGCAAACATCAAGTCCAACAAGCAATAACCCACCCACCCCTACCCCACCCCCCAAACGAGTTTCTGTATTCTGTGCACTTCTGTTGTATTTTCTGTTTTGCTAATCTATAAAATTATTTAATCTTAGAAATACTCAAACTTTCTCCAGGAACTTGTAGGAAATAAAATGTTAAAATAATCTGTAGTCACCAAACAAATTATTTCATTTGTTATATAATAAAAATGTATGCCTTAGTATATGTATATTTATATGCAGTTAAAATCAATACATACAAATACCTGACTAGGGATGGGGAGTAGACAACATGAAGCCAGATTTTTCTCAATGATGTCCAATAAAATGACAATGAGCAATGGGCACAGACTGAAATATGGGAAATTCTATTTAAATTGTGTTTCACTGTGAATGTGGTCAAACAGTGGAACAGCTTGTGCTGTCCAGAGAGGCTATGGCATTTGCATACTTCAAGAAATTCAGCCCTTGACTGGGCTCTCAGCCTTGAGCAACTTGCTGTAGTTGACCTTGCTGGAGCAGGTAGTTAGACATCTCCCTAGGTTCCTTGAACCACAATTATTCTGTGATTCTGTGAAATCCATGCAAATAAATGTGAAGTATTACTAACTTTCAAAAATCTTTGGATTGAAAGAATTTGTACTCAACCATAAATAAATATTTTATTGTCTCTTGTGCCTTGGAAATGTAGGTTTATCGTATACTCTTTACAATTGTTTTTCTTATACATAAGCACCCAAACTTTGTTTTCCAAACTTAAATGGTAAGAAAATTTACAATAGTAAAATGTTAACTTGATGAATAATTCGGAGCAGAAAGAAGTGGCAGAAGCCATAAAGTCACATTTTGAACTGTAGTTTTGTGGTTGAACAACATGACCTTTCACATTCTAAACCATGATTTGTGTCTGATCTGTACTCCTCTAGGAAATTAATTTGGCCAGTAGTCTATACCAGGGAATCATTTCATAATCTTAAAGGATATTAAATGTAAAACATTCTTTGCTATTGAGACAGTTTTTTATACAGGATTCAATATGCTGAAATCTTTTAGACAAGGAATGGCAATTATAGTATTATTGGCAAAGCATTTGGAGGGCAATAGATATTAGAGACATTGAACTGAACTGATAGCTGGTGAAGTTTATGTAGTTAAATCAACTGCTTTGACAAGTCACTAAAGTAGGTCACAAGGCAGTAGAGAATGAACCTTTGCATCTAATTCAGAGCCTCTGACCCACTGACACAGGATCTTCTGTTCCACATTGCTCTCCCTGGACCCTGAAGGAGAAAAAGGAAAATTAGTGCCTTTCTCTATTCACATGAGACATAGCTGTATGCAGCTATATATCCTGAGACCTGAGGAAAAATTCTAGCCTCTCCTGGAACCAGGAGGAGCTTGTACATGAGCACGTGAAAGGTCAATTTAGGCCTTCTAGCCCAGTTCCTACAGCTCCTTACACTGCTTATTAGCTGTACAGCACTCAATGATTCATTCGGTAGGACAGTGGCTACTCTTTTCAGTGTAATTTGGGGAAGGAAACACTGAGACAGAGAACCGCTTGGGTTAATCTAGTGAATAGTATAATGAGCAGTATAATGAGCAATGACTTGAAAAAGCTAAAATTATGAAGTAACAGGAAATTTAGTTAATCCTTTAAAAAATCATTTATAATATAGGACATGAGGCCAATACCTCAAATAGAGACAAGTCAAAACAGGAGATACCTGTTTGTATTAACTGTACCGTTAGTTTAAACTAACTAATTCAGCTTAAATGAGAAACTTTCAACCACATAAATTCAAGGGAGATAAATCTTACAACTAATGTTAAAGATGATCATTGAGAAGTTGAATGGTCGTAACATCTTTGTGCCTATTATTGAGATAATTTATAAGGGGATGGTTTTGTTTTGGCTTGTTTTTTTTCTTTTTTGTTTGTTTTAAATTGAGTGACTGGGCAGGGAAAAATAGATTGCTATTGTAAGAGTCCCAGGTGTCCCTTTTTTAGTGAAAGCCCAGAAAGTCCAAAATCAAAGACGTTTTAGTCAACAGTAAAGAACAAATGATACAACTGTTAAGAAAAAGTTATTTGCAACGTACACACAAACCCTAATTTATCTGAACTAAAAACTACTTTGCCTCTACTAATAAAAACTGTTTTACAAAATACAGGAATAAATAATGTACTTTATTATTTAAATAAGTACATTTTTATTTTGTAACACCATTTAAAATATTAACCTCTGTGCAAAGAAAGAGTGAATAAGATAGTACAGTGACCAATAAACTTAAAGGAGTTTGAATGATTTTCTGCTTTGATATGCCAACTATTAGCTAAACATTCTGACTCAGAAGAAAACCCCATACATACGGCTTTCAGCTTAGAATCAGAGTTAATATCTGGGGTTATTTTTGGATGTCACCTCTTTCCTGTTCTTCCAAAGGACATTATACCTACTCATTGCTTTACATAACTGTGTTTACAACCCAAAAGGAAAATATCAAAAAGTTAGATAATTCTATGAAACACCAGAACTAAAAAGATCATATTGAGCCTTTTGGCGGAGTCCTGGAGCAGATGCCTCAATTGAATGAATCACCACTTCTTCCTTAATCCCAAATATAGTATTGCAGGATAGAGAAGGACTGAAAGGAGATAAGGAAAAAAAATAAAAGAGGAAAACCAGAAAGAAAATAAATCAAGGAAAGATTGTATCTTGCTTCTAGAATTCTAAGTGTTAATGAGCACTACTGTTTTCTGTTTATTCTCTGATCCTAAATTTTCCATTCATTAAAGCAATTAGGTTCTCAGTAAATTAGCCTAGTTCTTTTGCATTTGATCAAGTAGCAGGTACCATGTCTTTCTCCATGTTTTGATAGCATCCAGAATATGGTCAAATATTTGACCCCTATACTTAATGTTACAATACTTTATTTAAAAAAAAGATAGTTATTTAGGTGCTCATGGTCAGATATTTTCTGGATGTCTGTGGTATCTATCCATCTTCTGCCACTGATGTAATATGATACATGTCTTCTGTGATTTTGCTGCAAATTATTTCAGCTTCTTGTGCTGTTAACAGCACTGTGGTTCTTTTCTTTAAACTGTATAATTACATATCATGCATATGAAAAACTCATAGCAAATTCCTGCTTGGGATGTTTGGGATTGCTTTACTTTGTTTCTCTGTTAACAGCCATCAGTCTTTAGTATCATTCACAAACCGTATTGTAGTCACTTCTGAGCGCAGTTACCCTGAGACTTTGTAATACAAATCAGAACTTACCATATAGAAATAAGAAAAAGCACACAGCTTGTCTCACTCCTACACCAGTATTCCCAGTCCCTCTACATTTGCAGATCCTTAAGGTGCTCTAAAAGTAGTCAATACTGTGGATAGTCCTGAAAAGAAGGAAAAAAAAAATTCAAATCTTTCTTCCAGAGAGACAATATCTGTTTCAGCATTTATGGAGAAAATTTGCAATGAAGGCATAAATCTTCACAGTAGCTATTGATTCCCTAGAAGAATGTGCTACAAATGAAATTCTGACTCCCAGGAAGTCATAAGACACAAAGCAGACTGCTGAAATCTGTCTCCTAGCCGAAGTGATTATGCTTAACTAAATGCAGAATAGACTCATACAAAATCTTCCATTTGAACTTCACCAATTCTTTGACTTGATCTTGTGAAAATGTGATCTATTTGCATCTGTAATTGTATCTCATTGTGCTTGATGTTTCTTCTCTTCAAAACCCAAAAGTCTCAGTGTTTTTGCATACTGCATTGCAACAGATGACTTGATTTCACTTAGATTTTCATGTCTGCAGTACTTTTTTAGTACTAAGGTACTTTTTAAAGGTAGTTTAGATGAGCCTAAAATTGACTAAGTACTTTGATTAGGTAGAACTTTTCGATTAAGGAAAGCATTTTTCCTATAGATAAATGTGTATTCTCCTAAAAAGCACCCTTGCAAGAAAAAAACAGAGATTACTGCTTGTAAGCATATTTGCAGCTGAATGTGTTTTCTGTCTTAACTGCTCACAGAAAAAGGAGTAAAAGACAATCAAAATGGAACACAAGAAAACTTTTTGTGTGTGTGTGTGATAACAGTAATACAACAGCAATTCTATTCACCAAAAAGGATGGCATTGTACTACTGCAGAAACAGGGCTCTATATTTTTTGATAGGCACTATAAAAACTTGCATTACTCTGTTCCAAATTGAACCATTTAGGGAACCTGTTACTGCTAGATCACACCATTTTTCAGTAAAAAACTAAGCCTTGTATATCCCTGGATACTATTATTGAAGGCGATAAAGTGTACTATTGTAAGATCAACGAGGGTTGAGATGACTATATTCTCATAAGCTAAAGAAGACAATCAGTATGATAATTAGAGCATGTTAATTACTCTCCACTAGCAACAAAAAATGCAAATGATATACAGCAGGAAATTAACAGCAGTTACTGCTCAATATTGCATGACTTTTCCATTAAGTATAATATGAGAAGTTGTTAAATTATAGAAAATGAGAATAATGAGCTGGCATATTAAAGCAGGTTAGGTTTCCAGTCTGGCTGTGGAGGGAATCATTAGGAAGTGTCCTGAGGATGTGATACTGTCCATACAGGTTAAGCACACTTATGCAGTACTTTGGGGAAATCTTTATGCATTATTTTATTTTCACTAGGTAGAACAAGACTGGGTATTCTAGCTCAGCTGGAAGCAGTACAACAACCTTTTCTGAATAATGGATCTGCTGCAAAATAGCTAACACAATTTCATTCCTTTCTTTGAAAAAACAAAAATTGAAGTTGGGTATGATGGGGCTTTTTTGAGAATAAACAAGCCAACAAACCAAAAAGAGCTGATAATGTTCTGAGCCTTGGAAAGGTTTAAAATATAAGGGGAAGTCTCCTATAGCCTGAGAACTGAAATTAGCACAAGAAAAAAAAAGCTGTGGGAGAGGCTTTTAACTGAGTTTTAAAGTGTATTCTGAGGAGTATAGACAACCTTATCAAAATAGTGGCACACTTTCTACTGCCAGCTACCAATGAGAAACAGATAAAGAAATACTGACATTTTAATCAGATTTTAAAAAACAAAAACAAACAAAAAAACAAAACATGAGGAACATTCCTACATGTTACAGGCATGTTTCAAGAAGCATTGAATCAGTTCATAATCTTCCGAGGACTTCAACAAGCCTTTGATTATGATCATTGACATATTAACTTGGGCTCCATGAGTTTCATACGAAACATATCTGTGACTGACACAATGTAAGACAGACTGGCATTTTGCAAGGAGCATAACATATGAATACTTAAACATGATCTTGATAACTACTTGTAAAGTTTGGAGAAAAGACCCTGCAACTTGAGCTTTCATTGCACTACATTATGTTTTTTTAAATAACTGGATTTCCTAGTGCCTTCATATTCTCAGGTAGTTACTCACATTTCATTAAGTTATGAGATGTAAAACATCTACAGTACTGTCAGTGTGAATTGGTTTTAGTACTTTATGTATGCTATAGGTGCACTTAAAGTCCCATAATCACAGAAATTATGGAAATGAAATTTTTACAAAGCATTTCCTTGCTTTTAGAATACAACAGTCTGTGCATGTTTGTTGTTTGGTTTTTTTTTTCATGTTATCATGGACATTTGTTTGAGATGGATAAGAGAGAGAAAAGTGTGTGTATGGTTTGTTTTATGTTTTGTTTTGTTGTGTATTTGTTTGTGCCTTTTGTGGTTTGGTTTGTTTTGTTTTTCCCAGGAGAACACTGTTCCAGCTTCTCTAGAAAAGCGGCCCACTTCAGATGGTCTTCTACACAGAAGCAGAATAAATCTTCATGGTAGATGAGCTGACTTGACCAGAGAGAAGTGGAAAACAGGAACTAAAGAAATTTGAGACAAAATCATGATATCAAAATTAATCAGGATGCAAATTATAGAAGAAAATATTCAATTATTTGTAGATCTAAGGTGTTAAGCAAGAATGAATAAAGACTTATTATAAACATCAGTTCAGCCTAGTCATGTTGAAATTAAAATTAATATGACTGGAATGATGAAGCTTTGAGGTATTAGAATTGTATCTGTACCAACATATAAAAAACGTTTATGATAGAATGGCATAACATACCAAAAAGGGAAATTATAACAATTAATAATAATAATAAAAAATGTAATTCTGTAAAAGTCCTGAGAGAAACCAAGATACTGAAATATCTCAGGAATATAATTAAAGGCAACTGTGGTGGGTTGACCCTGGCCAGTAGCTAAGCTCCACACAGCTGCTGGCTAACTCACTCACCCCCCCAAGGTGGGGGAGAGAATAGGAAAAGCAAAAGAGAGAAAACTCACAGGTCATGATAAAGATAGTTTGACAAGTAAAGGAAAGAGGAAGAAAAACAAAATAAAAAGACCCAAGTGATGCAAGGGCAATCACTCACATCCCAAGTGATGACCAAGACCCAGCCATGCTGGGGATGCAGCATGAGGAGCAGAGAAAACCTTTACACTGTGCAAATATGGCTCAGATATAATCAAAACACTGGTGTGTTATCAATGCTGTTTTGGTCAGAAATCCAAAAACAGCAGCATATGGTCAGCTACAGACAAACAAACAAACAAAAAACCCAACTAACTTCATCCCAGCCAGAACCAATGCAACAACAAAAGCAGAATTTAATATATATCAAAAAGAACAGTCTGAAGATGCCGATTGATCTGTTACTAGGGGGAAATGGTAGAGCTGTAAATGTCAATGACAAAAGAAATTTAATTCTATTAAAGGAAAATTTTGGGTCCCTTTACAAATTTCATGGTGTTTTCTAACTTACTGAAAATCTATCAGAGGAATAAAGAGTGCTGATAAGGAAAATAAGAAAGCTAAACGGTGATGTGGATGTTGGGACAGAGTGTGCTCTAGGCAAGTGTTCAGACAACACCAAAAGTGTCTGTAGAAGGGGGTCATGAATGCATTGGAGAGTAGGTCTGCTAATGTGGCAGTGTGCCCTCCACTCCCTGCCCATCCTGACTTGTTTTCATAAAAAACTGGTAAGTAATAACCATCAATGGTTGTCCTAATGTATGCATCTGGTCGGCATGGCTGCATCTGACTCAAAGTGGATTTGGAAAAGTCAGATAACACAATAGCCAAGGGCTAATATGAACAATGCACTCACCTAACAGTGTTGCTCAAGGTCTGACTCAGGCCAAGTTCAAAGAAACTAACTTCTGTGGTCAGTATGCAAATATGACTGAGTCACTTATCTTATTCCGTAGTGGACAGCTGAGGGTCCATTGAGCTCTCCTGCCCAGCAGCGGGTTGCATGCCAAGATCTCCCCTTGAGTAGGGACACCTCTCAATTTTACTCCTTGAGGTTGAGAGGTTCCTTGCTGCAACAGATTCTCATGCAGGGGGGTCCTTTAGAACATCATAACTCAATGGGAGGGTCTCCCTGACAGTGTTGTCTGACCCTGTCCAATATGCAGTAAACAATCAAGCGTACTTGGCCTTCAAATCTTGTTAAACCACTGTCACGCTTACTATCAAATTTGTTAAATCACTGTTTTATACCAATACATGTTGCTGCTTCTCTTTTATGAGTGAAGCTTGTCACTCATTTCCATGACAGCTATTGAGAGGGAACTGGACCTGCTGAAGAAACAGGCTGACAGGAACCTCATGAAATCTAACAAAAGCAAATGCAAAAAAATCTGCACCTGGGGAAGAATAAATACATATACAGGCTGACCAGCTGGAAGGTAGCTTTGCAGAACAGGACCTGGGAGTCCTAGTGGGCAGCAATTAAAGGATGAGCCACCAATACACTCTTGTGGCAAAGTGTTGTGGGCTGCATTAGGAAGAACACTGCAAGCAGATTGAAGGAAACGATCCATGTCCACTATTCAGCACTGGCAAGATGATAACTATGGTGTTGCGCTTTCACAGAACCTGGGCTCCCTCTGACAAGAAGACATGGATGTCCTGGAGCTAATCTAACACAGGGCATCATGATTGTCATGGGGCTGGTGCACATGACAGACAAGGGGAAGCTGAAAGACCTGGGATGATTCAGCCTGGAGAAAAGAAGGCTGAGGGAGACCTTATTGCTCTCTGCAGCTACCTGATCAGAGGTTACAGAGAACACGGAGCCAGACACCTCTAGCAATTGGCCCGTGATAGGGTGAGAAGAAAAGGACACAAGGTAGAACATGGGAAATCCTGACTAGGTGTTGGAAATTTTTTTTACCACATAGATGGCCAAGCCCTGGAGCAAGTTGCCCAGAGAGGAGTGTAGTGTTGATCCCCGGAGGTATTTAAGCCTTGACTGAATACAGCCCTGCACAACCTGACCTGATTAGTCCTGCTTAGAGTAACCTGAATATTCTTTTCCCAACCAGAATAATTCTCTGATTATTTGATTCTATGGTATAACATTTCTGTGCATTTTTTAATTTTGAAAATAATTTCCATGTTGAAAAGGATAGTAAAATCAGATATCTGTACACTTTTTGCTTATAAATGGTTATAGATTAGGCTAACGTAACTAGGTATAACTTAATGAAAATAGGTATTAACTATATTACAGGCTTCAGGAAAGCATTTTTGTGGAGTATTTGGAAAGCAAAGATGCAAAGATGTATAAGTACATTTGTATAATCTTGCAAGAGTGGCACACTGTGGAAACAGGAGATTTCTGAAACACAATTACCTGAATTCAATGAGGCACACACAATGAGTGTGTGCTTTTAGCTGGCATACCTACTTCATATAAAGACGTATAGAAGAAACCAGAAACCACAGAAAAATAGGCTATATTTACAGGATAGAACACCTTTCCTGGTGAGATGGTCTCTGTGAACTGGGTGTATGGCAGATTTATTATTTTTATGGATAAAGGAAATTTATTATGCAGTCCAACATTACTATAACATGTAGACAAAAGAACAGATGGCAGCCCTGTAAAGACTGAGGGGAATTAATTTGTATCTGTGCTTGATAATGGTATAATACCTGAAGGATGAATTAGGATGTTCTATGTACTCTGTGATGCAAGAAGTTACGTGGAAAAGGTCCTTCTTAATTGCCAGTCTATGTTTTAATCATGTTTGTGTCTAGATAAAAATTTCAGTTATCTAGAATTCACAGAATGCTGTTTTAATAATAAGCAAAAGTATTGCACTGAAACAGCTCATCTTGAAATCATTAACCAACAAGTCATTCTTTTCCTCTTTCTTTTCTCCTTTGGGTGTTATTCAGCATCTAAAAATGGCATTGCAATAATATTTGAATCTTGTTTGACATGCCATAACTGAAATTATTCAACCACAGAATTATTGGCACAACTCAAAACATTTGCAGATGAATACAAGCTGTTGCTGACTACACAATAGAAATCATGGTTGCCTGTTTTGTAACATCATTGCATTCTGGATAGGCAATTCTTCCTTACAAAACGTTATTGCAACAAACTCAAAAAGATTGTTTTCCACTATATATACTTCTAAAGTAGTAATGCCATTAATTCTTGGGCATTGTACCCACTGATAATTCACTTGTCCATATTTAAACCTTATAGATTGAGGTTGAGAGGTAGCTTATCCATCCACATGATTCATAGTTTGCTAGTAGTTTATTTACAGTGTACAGATGCAGTACATGGATTTTGGCAAATCCAACATGCCCCATACAAAGCACTTTACATAAGTGCATTTATTTACTTTGAGTACACTTGAAAAGTATAACTATGAATGACATTCAGATGCCTTAAGCATATATTTATTCTGTAATTTAAAATTCTATTTAATAAGATAAAAATAAAATCCTATGAGATCTTGTATCACAAACACATCCACCTTACTTTAAGCATGACTACTGTTTATTTTCCAATTATAGACTAGGAATAATGCAGAATGAAAGAAAATTGTTGAAAAGAAAAGCACATATGGAAATGTTTTGTTACTTTGTAGGAAAAAAAAAGTATGCTAATAGAGAAATGACAGAGAAATAAAGGTGTTTTGAAATTACATATCACCAAATAGGACTGAAATAGCACTTTCCATCTAGGCTATTCCTGAAACATACCCTCTTCTGCTGCAAATACACAATTTCTTTATACCTATCAAAGCCATGCAGGTGAAAAATATGGTGTAAAAGAGAAAGGAAAATAACTTGTTTTAGTCTAACAATGAACACAAATGAAACATTTAAAGAAGAGTACACTTTTTTATCTTAGTGAGAAATTATTTGTTTTGGTTCACTTGTATTGAATACTAACATTTCATCTTCATCAGAATTCTCCAAAAGTTCAGATCCAACTTACAGTCTTTGTTGATATTTATTTGGAAAGTCTATTTTATTCAAGTTCTCTACTTTAATCTTTTCTTTTCACAGGTGCATGCCTCGGTACAGCCAGGATTTCCAAACTATCATAAAACATTACAATGTGGAAAATTCTGGTGATAATGAAGAAATGTGGAGGTTTTTTGTATGTGTCTATAAAATAATCATCATACAAGATTTTTAAAAGACATGAAATATAAAAAGCAAGTATAATGACATTACAACTTTCAATAATAAGGTACTCTACATTCTTCAACTATAATATACCATTCATTAATGACAGTTTGGGGACCTAGCTATATATAAAGATAGCAATTTTTAGATCGAACTAATACTTATTCCTCATCAATCTGTAATTTCAATGATTCATTTTCAGCTGACTATCTATCACTTAGTGGTTTGTTGTCTCTCCATCTAAAAGAAAGTCTTGTATTAATCACTGTTGTATTTCTTGTTGTACATACACTTTTACTAATACTTCCATTTCAAACAAGAAAACACTATTTATGTGCTTTTTACTATTTTTCGTCACCATTGAAATGGGTTTTGTGTCACTTTTCTTTATAATTGATGTTATTTCCCAAAATCAACAAAGGAATATTATAGCTATGATGTTAATGGGGTATTATGACATATTACTATGAATCCAGACCATGTGCACACTTACAGAACTAGGACACCAGTGTATCAATGTCTTCCTTGTATTGGGGAAGATAAAATACTTCCAGTTGTATTGAAAATGGTACTCTAGATGTGGTCTATTGAGTGCTAAGTAAAGGAGGATAATTCCTTCTCCTAATATACAGGCCACGCTCTGTTACTAAAACCCAGAATGCTTTTGGTCTAGCTAACATTAGCAGTTTAACATCTTTTCTGTTGTTTTCCACATAGCAAGACTAAGGGAAGGGTAGCTCTCACAGCACCTAGCAAACTGACATCTGTTCTTGATCAAAGGATGCTTGGAGCCTTTATTCTAGCTGACATCTGATTAGGGACAGTCAAATACCCTTTTAGCCCACTCTAGAGGTCTATATAACATCCAGGTCCAGAGTACAGTTCTCAGTGGTAGTCAATGGATATAGCAGTTTGTACAGCAGGACATGAAGATGAGACCAGCAAACTTGCTCTTTCCAGAATATACATTCCTAGAGATGGTCACAAAGCATAGTGCCCAGGTGCTGCTGGAGGCACCATCCCTTTGCTGTTTCTCTCGTGCACCCAGGTAGAGCTTCAGAAGGAAGATGCAGCTCTGCAAGTCTCAGGTGACAAGGAATGCCTGAGGCCTCTTGCATTCCCTGGCATGTGATCTAGTATACAGGAGGTATGAAGCTGTGCCACTAAATGAAATACCTGCAGGAAGAGTTCAGGAGATTGTACAGCATCAGAGGGGTTGAGAAAGAGGTTGACAGTGTTTACTTTCAGAAGATCTCTCTTCAAGAGCCTGAATCTTCATCTGCAGAGAGATGGAAAGAGCCTGAGCCTACGCAGTCAGAAAAAGGAAATTCCCATCATGGTGAAGGCTGGAAACTGGAGGAAGGCTGGAAATCAGGAGGAAGTCACCTCTGTCCTGCTTATGATTTACAGTTACTGTATCGGTTTAATGCCCCCATAGCTGATGAGAAGCTGGGACCATTGTCAAATGGAGCATCTCTGGTGGCTGAGTGTGAGCAGCCTGGAACTGTAAGGAAGCAGCAAGTGACTGTGGTAGGAGTCTGCTGGCCTGACTCCTCACCTAGGGAGGCTTGCTGCTTGTCAGGGGCTCACGTCCAGGAGGTTGTTGAAAGGCTACCCAAGGCTCATTGAGCCTTCGGGCAGTCACCATTTGTTGCTTTTCCAGGCACCTATGATACTGCCAAGGGTAACCTGGGAAGTATCAAATGTGAATGCAGGATTCTGGGGAAGTTGTCAAGGATATGGGGGGCTCAGATATTCTTCTTCCTGCTGGCGAGCTGGGTCTGAAGAGGACTTAATGGATCCTGGAAGTTAACATCTGTTTCCATAGTTGGTGTCCGCAATACTGTTTTGGCTTCTACAACCATTGGAATCTCTTTGAGGGTCTACAGCTGCTTGGGAGAGATGGGAACCTTTTGACTGCATGGGGAAAATGTATCTTTACGAGCAGGCTGATCATCCTGGTAGGGAGACCTCTAAACTAGTAACTATGTCAGAGGCAGTGACTCATCAACAAACAAGTAGGGAAGCTAAGGACAGGGTGGGCAAAGGCTATGGAAATAGGAGGGGCATAGCAATCAATGAAACAGAACTGAAGTGGAATCCTTTCAGTGTAGGCACATAAAGAAGGAGGTTCCTGCAGGATGGCATTATGTGGAAAGGTCTTAGCCTGTACTTGAATGTTTTTCTGAAATGCCTCTACACTAACAGGAGCACTTACAAGTTTGTAGTTACAGGGCTATGACCTCATTGTAATCATGGAGTCATAGTGGGATAGCTCACATGACTGGAGTGCTGGGAATAGAGGGATAAAGAGCTTTTAGGAAGGGCAAGCTGGGAAGATGAGGAGGGTGGGTTGCCCTTTGTGTGAAAGCAGTTGGAAAGCATGGAGCTCTGCCTGGGTTTAGGTCAGGAATCAGTCAAGAGCTTGTGGGTCAAGATCAGTGTGTAGACCAACATGGGTGCCACCGTTAGTGGGTATCTGCTATATATCTTGCGATGAGTTAGGCTTGGCTAGCCCATCCAACTGCTTGCTCAATCCCACTGTCCCTGGAGTGGAACAAGTGAAAAAACAGGAAGAGGAACAAGAAAACTCATGGCTTGAGATAAAGACAGAGAGATTGATTACCAATTACTGTTATGGGCAAAACTGACAGGACTTGGAAAAAAATTAACTGAAGTTATTAATGATTAAATATTTTTAACTGCTGATTTGGGTATTAGGAAACAAAGACAAACTTTAAACCAACATTTTTCCTCTCTCCTTTCCCAGACTCCACTTAGGTCATTGCTTTAAGACTCCTTTTCCCTCTGCTGCTCAAAGGTGGCCCCTGAGCTTGGGCCCCTGAGTGCTCCCATTCCAGAGCTGCTACAAGGCAATGCTGAAGTTGTTTCTTATCTCCAAGGGAAATTTCACGCCATTGCAAGGAGTCTGTTCTGTCTCTGGCATTCCTATTTCCAGCTAGTTTTACCCCTTCTTGCAGCTGGGCCTCCTTGCCTTCTATGCCAGACCATTCTTAGGTCAAAAATTACCACTGCTAAGCAGTTACAATTAGTACTCCTTCGTTCCTCTTCCCATCCCTTTGCAACACAGGGGGAATAGGGGTGGTGTGGTAGTGTTACAGTCAGTACATAGTAGTTTCTCTCTGCCTCGCCTTTCTCACACTTTTCCCATGCTTTGGTGTAGTTCCTCCACAGGCTGCTGTCCTTCAGGAATATCCATCTGTTCCACTGTGTGTTCTTCCACAAGCTGCAGTCCTGTCAGGAAAATCTTCTCCAGCATGGTTTCTCTATGGGTGGCAGTTCCTTGAGGACCAGTCATCTGTTCCATTATGGACTCCACGGTCTGCAGAGTATATCTGCTCTGCCATGGAGTTCCTCCTCCTCCTGACATTGGTATTCCCTCTGTTTCTCACTTCTTGTTCATGCTTCCTCTCTGTCTGGCATTGCCTGCCCTTACAGGTTGGGTAAGTAGACAGTGGAGTATATTGAAAACCCGCTGAACAGCTGGGCCCATGGGGTCATGATCAGTGACACAAAGTTTATCTGGGATTACACACTAGTGGTATGCCCCAAAGGTCAATACCAGGGCCAGTACTGTTCATCATCTTTACAAATAACCTAGATCACAGTACAGAGTACATCCTCAGCAACTTCCCAGATGGTATAAACCTGTGAAAAGTGGCTGATTCATCACATTAGTGTGCTGTCATTCAGAGACGCTTTGTCAGGCTGGAGAACTGAGCCATGGGGAATCTCATGAAGTTCAAGAGGAAGTGCCAAATCCTGCATCTGGGGAAGAACAAGTACCAGTACATGCTGGGTGCTGAACAGCAGATTTGCAAAGAAGGACCTTAGGGTCCTGCTGGACAACAAATTAAACAAAAGCAATCAATACACCCTTACACAAAAAAAGGCCAGCAGTATCTTGGACCTGCCAGCATGCTGAAAGAGGTGAGCCTTCCTCTCTACTCAGAACCAGTGAGGCAGTATCTCAAGAACTGTGTCCAGTTCTAGGCTTCCCAGTCCAAGAAAGATACAGATTTACTAGAGGAGGGTCACAAAGATTATGAAGGTATTTGTGCATCTCTCACATGAGAAGCTAAGAAAGCTACAATTTCTCAGTGTGGAAAAAAGAAGGCTCAGGTGAGATCTTATCAATGTGTATGAACATGTACTTGGGAGGTAATGAAGGTGAAGGAACCAGATTCTTGTCATTTATAACCAATGACAGAACCAGAGGCAGTGGGCACAAATTAAAGAACAAACTCCATCTGAACATGGGAAAACACCCTTGATGATGATGATGATGATGATGATAATGATGATGTAAGAGTGGTTAAATAGTGGAACATGTTGTCCAGACAGGTTGTAGGGATCTTTAATATCTGTGAAGATATTAAAAATCCAACTGGACATATTCGTCAGTATTCTGCTGCAGCTGATCTTGCTTGTGCAGGGGGTTGTTCTAAACTTTGCCAACTGAAATGTTTCTGTGAAGTCAAAACAAGAAATGTAGACACATTCTTTCTTTACTGATGAGTCCTGGTTTTCTCTGGAACAAAATCTGTATGTGAATACAGAGAGAAGCCACAGAAATCTAATAAACCCCTTGTCTCAATGCTTAGGGTGAGCTGTGTAACATTTGTCTTACAGCAAAATATTCCCCAATGCAATCTCCAAAAAGAAGGGCATAAAAATACTTGTAAGAGAAACAGAAAACTACCAGGAGTTATTGAGATTCTTTAAATTCAGTTTTAAGTATTTCAGTAAATTATTTCTCAATTATTTCTTGTTGTGGTTTGACCCTGGCTGAATGCAAGGTGACCTGAAAACCACTCTATCACTTCCCTCCTCAACCAGACAGGAGAAAGAAAACATAACAAAAGCCTCATGGGTTGAGATAAGGACAGGGAGATCACTCAGGAATTACTGTCATGGGTAAAACAGAATTGACTTGGGGAAAATTAGTTTAATTCATCACCATTTGAATCAGAAAAAAAAAAAAACCCGCACCTTCTCCCCCGCCCCCCCCCCCCCCCCCCCCCCCCCTCCTTGCCAGGCTTAACTTAATTCCCAATTTCTCTGTGTCCTCCACCAGAGTGGTACAGGGGGATGGGGAAGGGGGGTTACATTCAGTTCATCACCTATTTTTGCCGCTCCTTCCTCCTCCCACTCTTCCCCTGCTCCAGCGTGAACTCATCTCTCCATGGGTTCACAGGTCCTGCCAGTAAACCTGCTTCAGTGCAGGCTTCCCTCAGGTCACAGCCTCCTTCGGGCATCCACCTGCTCTAGTGTGTGGTCCTCCATGGGTGGATATCTACTCCACCATTCACCTCCTTGAGCTGCAGGGGACAGCCAGCCTTACCATGGTCTAAGGGAACTCTGCTCCAGCGCATGGAGCAGCTGCTCCCCCTCCTTTTGCACTCACTTCTGTGTCTCCAGAGCTGCTGCTTTCACATATTCTCACTCCTCTCTTCCACTGCAGTTCTTTTTGTGCATATTTCTTTCCCCCCCTACTTAATATATGTTATCACAGAGGCAGTACCACCATCGCTGATTATCTCAGCCTTGGCCAGCGTCGGGTCTGTCTCACAGCTGGCTGGCATTGGCTCTGTTGGATGTGGGGGAAACTTCTGGCATCTTGTCACCGAAGCCATCCCTGTAGCCCCCATGCTACCTAAACCTTGCCATGCAAACCTACTACAGTCTTAAAGTAAAAAGGCCAAAAATAGGGAAAAAGACATGGTCTGACCATACCTAAGAATTTGACTTTATTTCACTTAAAATACCAGTGAAGAAAATCCAGTATCAGCTCAGGATGTATTCATGTAGACATTCATATAAACCTTCCTCATCAACTTACCTCTCTTCTGAAGCCAGACCTGTCCCCCTTATTCTTAAAAAGAACAGACAATGAGTTGTGAAACAGGGCTGTGAAGATTGCTCATGGGATGATGAAATTTATGAATACAATGGCAAATAAAATTGCTTAGAAACAATTCCTTCTTCTGTGTGACTTAGTATTACATGTTACTCTCCAAACGTTGTTAAAGGCAATAATTGAGCACAGTATATCTATGTGGAACAAATAATTTATTATTAGCCTAATTAAAATCGTAACAACTCAGTGAAAATACAAGAGTTATTAGTAGTCCAGTCTCAGCAATACTATGAGATTTTGCAGTACAATTGCTACTACAATTAGAAGCTGCCCCTTTTCTCTGAGGTTATGCTTATCCTTCCCATGTCCCTCTGACTGTAAGGTTAACAGTGTCAGTCCTCAGCCAGAGGGGTGGAATGTCACATGGAGCTGCTAGCATCCTGCCCTCTTCACTGGGAGGGACGTGATGGTGGGCAGAACCTTCCCCTCCAACTTTGGCTATGCTTGGGCTTATTTTTATAAATTTTCCAGCAGGATGCAGGATCCAGCCTGCATCCTTCTGGGTTGCCAGCTGCAGGCCCTCCAGCCCTACACACTCAGAAGTCTACGGTTTGTCATGCAGCGACTGGGGGATCATGGGGGGCTGTAACACCCTTCCCAGAGGGGTCACCTCCAGAGCTGGAGCTGGAGCAGGGGAGCAGCAGTCACTGGCTCCAGTGCAGGGGTTAAACCAGTGACACCCAGCTCAGGCCATGGTGGGGCTGAGCCCTGCACTGCCAGGTCAGCACACAGCAGGGCCTCCCCCTGCTAAAAGCATAAATCATATTTACTGGGCTACACAACAAAAATATGAGTGTTTAATCACATTAAATCTTATGGGTTAAATGTATACATGTGTCTACGTACTGCTAATGCTTTGGTTTTCTGTCAGCTGGAACTTGGGTAATGATTCACAGCTATGTTCTCACAGAAAACAAACAATGCAATCGACTCGAATAAATTGTTTTTTCTCTCTTCCTTTACACTTCATTCCAAACTTTTATTTAATAACTCAAAGCCAAAATTAATATACTTTACCAACAGCTAATTACAGGGGAGAATATGCTTTACTCTTCCTTTCATTGCATGCAGTCTAATAGCTCTCTACTTTCCAATGATTACGCCACTTAAATTAAAGTGGTTTGTGCAAAATAAATTAGCATTGCAAACAGCTTTAGTTTCCCCTGACTGAATAAACCAAATATGGTCACAAAACTGGAATAATAGAATTAAGTCACTTGCTTGGAATGTTTTTGATAACAATGACAAAAGTTAAAAAGACATCTCTCTCATTTTAGATGCCTGTTGTTGATGTATATAAACACTATTCTAATACATCCTGTTATTGCTTCAAATAGTTTATTGTAGTGATCATGAAATATTTGCTCTACATATCAAAGTTCAGAAAATGTTTGATTAATCTAAGACCTAGTGAAATCCTGTAGAAATTTATATGAATGACCAAAGGACATGTAAAGGAAAAAGATTTAAAAATAACTTTATCAAACCAATACACTGCAAAGCCTGAAAAGTGTGCTTGGCAGTTAGTTGTTGTACTTGGGAATGTCATAAGAAAAAAATGATAGAAGGAACAGAATAGTAGCATGATGTGTTATGGAAGCTAGAGCTGTTTAAAGGCTTGGGAATGGTTTAAAGCTTAACTGAAAAACATATTTTCTCTCATCCTCAAAATTTTGACAGGTAGAAAATTCCCATTTAGATAGGACTTCCCTTTCTACTTAGAAGGATTCAAAGATATATATGGGAAGAATAGATCTGCTATAGGCCAATCAAACAAAATAATGATTTGAACAACTTTATAGTTGATAATAAGCAAAACCTCTTCCACTTAAATTTAAAACAAAGGTTTAAATTTGTATTTAAATTCTTTTAGCCTTCAGATGTCTCCAGAGATGGTTCCAACATAGACTTCTCGTTTCTAGTTTTTAAATATTAGCCAGTCAGATAGACAAGTCTATATGACCAAATGGGATGTATATATAGACAAGTCTATATAACCAAATGGGGTGTATCCAAGAATACCAGATGAGCTGGCTGATGTTGCTGAGGGGCCAACATTTATAATTTTCAAAAGTTAATGGAAAATAAGGAAGTTTTCTGATTACTGGAAAAAGGCAAACATCACATCAATCTTTTAGAAGGATCATTCAGGTGAAGGTCTCACCTCCATCCCTGGGAATGTTACGGAGCAAATCCTATCAGAAGCTATTTCTAAGCACATGAAATACAATAAAGCAACTGGAAGAAGCTAGCATGCATTTACAAGGGTAACTCATACCTGGTCAACCTAACTGCTTTCTTTGGCAAAGTGGTTATTGCTGTGAACAGGGAGAGGGCAGTGTATGTTACATACCTTGACATTAGGAAAGTCTTTGACATAGTACATCATATTTTCTTTAGCACTGGACTTTTGAGACATGGGGTGGCTATGTGGATAGTAAGATGTGCAGAAAATTCACTGGACTCTGCTGGACTCAAAGACCTGTGACTAGTGGTGGAAAGTCCAGTTGCTGGACAATAGTTAGTGGGATCCTTCAGGAATGAGTACTGGACCCAATATATCTTAATGTCTAGATGGTGGAACAGAGTGTGGTGTCAGCACATTTGCATTTTCCCCAAAGAACTGGAAAAGCACTTGCATGTTAGATGGCAGGACTGTTATTGAGAAGGACCTGGACAGGCAGGAGGAATAAGCTAACAGGAACCTCAGGAAGTTCAGTAAAAGCAAATGCAAAAATCTGCACCTGGGGAGGAATAAATCCATGTACCAGGACATGTTGGGGGCTGACCAGCTGGAAACAGCTTTGCAGAAGTTGGTGGACACTAAGATCACCATGAACCAGCAGTGCATCTGTCCTGGTTTCAGCTGGGATAGAGTTAATTTTCTTCTTAGTAGCTGGTACAGTGCTGTGTTTTGGCTGTGATGTGAGAACAATGTTGATAGGACACTGATGTTTTTAGTTGTCGCTGGGTGACGTTTATGTCAAATCAAGGACTTTTCAGTTCCTTGGGCCCTGCCAGCCAGAGGGCTGGGAGGCACAGGAAATTGGGAGGGGATGCAGCCAGGACAGGTGACCCAAACTAGCCAAAGACATATTCCATAACATATAAACTGGGGGAAGAAGAGGGAAGGGAGGGACATTTGGTATTATGGCATTTGTCTTCCTGAGTAATCATTACGTGTGATGGAGCCCTGCTTTCCTGGAGATGACTGAAGACCTGCCTGCCCATGCAAAATGGTGAATGAACTCCTTGCTTTGCTTTGCTTGCGTGCACAGCTTTTGCTTTACCTATTAAATTGTTCTTAATTCAACCCCTGAGTTTTACATTCCTTTCCGATCCTCCTTCCCATCCCTCTAAGTGTGTGTGTGTGGGGGGAGTGAGCAAGCAGCTGCGTGGTACTCGGTGTGCTGGCTGGGGTTAAACCACAATAACATCCTTTCAGCAAAGGCCAATTACCTCGTGGGTTGCACAAACACGACTGTAGTCAGCAAATTGAGAGAAGTGATCCTTGTGCGCTATTCAGCACTAACAAGGCCATGACTGCAGTGCTGTGTCTTGGGCTCCTCCTTACAAGAAGACATGGATGTCCTGGAGCTAATCCAGCACAGGGCATCATGATTGTCATGGGGCTGGTGCACATGACAGACAAGGGGAAGCTGAAAGACCTGGGATGATTCAGCCTGAAGAAGAGAAGGCTGAGGGAGACCTTATTGGTCTCTGCAGCTACCTGATCAGAGGTTACAGAGAACACGGAGCCAGACACCTCTAGCAATTGGCCCGTGATAGGGTGAGAAGAAAAGGACACAAGGTAGAACATGGAAAATCCTGATTAGGTGTTGAAAAATGTTTTACCATTTTACCAATTTTTTACCAGATGGCCGTAGAGCAAGTTGCCCAGAGAGGAGTGTAGTGTTGATTCCCGGAAGCATTTAAGCCTGGACTGAATACAGCCCTGCACAACTTGACATAATTAGTCCTGCTTTGAGCAGGATGTTGGACTAGATTACAAGGGGTCCCTTCTGGCCTGAATATTTTTTGATTCTGCAATCCCATAATATTCTTTTATTGCTTGTTGAAAATAGTAGTTGTTTCATTGTTTTGACTGCAATATTTTGAGTGGCAAGGAAATCCAAGTCTAATTCCCTGGCTCACCTGTCCGGACTTCATTTATTTTAACAGCTCTAGAGAGTAATAGCAGAGTCTTTTAAAATTCTGTGTAAGTCTCATTTTAGATAAACTTCAATGTAACAAAGTATGGGCCAGAATGCATATACTTAAAGATGGTTTACAAATTTTCATTTAAGGTTTACCAGATATACTGATTAAGTAGCACTGAAACAAAACCCAGAACTTTACCATCTTAGGGACAATGCTATCTTAGTAGGCTGCAAAATCAGACTTTTGGGTTTTTTTTTCTTGCCTTAAAATATTTTTTTTTCATTTTTGATTGCCAATCTAGAAGGAAAGGTGGAGAGAGAGAAAAAAACCCAACTTTTTTTACAGTCCAGTAACTAAGGCATTTTCCAGATAACTGGGTAATATATATATCAACTCTTATAGACAGAGGACCTTGATCTCCCATGGTCTAGAGACATAATCTGCAAAATGCTTATTCTTTATGTATGGTTTTTGCAGTACAGAGAAAAGCCTAGAATTAAGGTAAGAAAACCAAAATATTTAGGAAGGAGAAAACAATAGGGGTTTTTTTAGATCTGTGTCAATTGCTTTTGTAAGGCTGGAAAATGTGTGAGCAGGACTTACAAATTCCAGACAGAAGAACTGAATGCCCTGTCATTTTAGCAAAATCTTTGCTCTTAATAATTTATACATCTTGATTTCACTGCCAGCATTTAAAGCTGTAATAGGGGCTAGAAAGCGTTAAATCTTGAGTTTTGAAAGGCAAAGGCATGGGATGCAGATATTTAATGAAGCTCATACCAAAAGATATAAGATATTTTATCACCAGCATGAGATGTTAAAAACAAAAATATGTTACTCCTCCGTGAATTAATATTCTGGTTTTGCTCATCAATAATTCATCTAGTTCTTATGGCTACTACACAGTGTGAGCTCTGTGTCCTAGATCTGAACAAAGTAGAATTTCTGTCCCAATTTTGATGAAGAGTTATATCATTTCTAGACGGAAATATCTTTGGCACATATGCAAGCTGTAGACGGGACAACTCCTGTTCCATTTCTTAGTTTTATTTTGTTTTGCTTTGTTTCACAAAGCACGGGTATCTGGAGGTGTGTTGCATTCTGACACTTTAGCTTTAACACTGTAGCACTGTGAGGAAGTGTTGCAATAATACTCAGAAAAACACATCTTTTATAAGTCAGATCAAATATACCATTATTTCAGGCAGTTTGGGTTCTGATTGAATTCCTTGCTCTCATGGAATTAGATGGCTGAGAGTGTCAGCTGTTCAGACCTTAGCGGAGAAGAATCAAAACCAAGACCCTGCATAACTTTGTAACTCACGACAGAAGAACTGTGAAAAAATATACACAATGTCATCTGAACACTGATAGGACATCAGCATGTAACTCTCAAGTAACTAAGTACCAATCTGTTGGTTGACAGGGCAACATAGGCACACAAGCGAGTATTGAATGCAATTGCAGCCAGGTGAGTTAACAGGCCATATGCTCCTGGAAATTAGGGAATAAGCTTGAAAGGAAGTCTAATGTTTATTCTCCCTTTTCAGTAAGTTAACAGCTTTCAGATATAATGCATGTCATTGGAAGAACTTTTTGTTTTTTCTTTTAGCCTCTTTGTCAGAAAATTTAATCTAGATTCATTCTGCTTAGCTTTTGGCACCTTCCTGAAAAACCTAACCTAGGCACAAAAATGACATAAACTATTTCTGTACTTAACAGAATGACACCTCAAGAGAGAAATTCAAATGAGCTGAGATCTGAATCATCCTGTGGAGAGCTTGCTTCTCTCCCACAAGTACAGAGGGAGCCTTGAGAGGCTAAATTCCTAACACAAATATCTCAGTTTGAAACCTAAAGTGAGGTTGAATAAATTCAGATTTTGAGCTGTTTGAAGCAAATGGAGGATCAAACCCATTCAGACCCATGTCAAATTAATTAGGAATGTACTAACAGGATTGCATAAAAGCATAGGCACTGTATCTGCCTGTTTAGCCCTGTCTTTCTGGTGCTACACAATAAAATAAGAATTTAATCTTTCATCTGCAAAAAACAAACTAAAAGTATAAATCTATCCACAACCCTCACAAAGAAAATAAATTGACTATATGGTCTAACAAGTAATAAAGCAATGTTTCCCTGAGCAGGCAACCAAAGCAAAAAACTCTCTAGCGCAGATATGAACTGTCATGAGGGAATTTTTTAACCCTTTCTACCAGACTGGAGGATGTGGATGTCAAACAAAAGATCCCAGTTTGTCTGGCTGGTTTCATTGGTTGATGTATTCATTCACAGCTGTGCTAAGGCTGCTCTAAAGATCAGATGTACTTATCTCCCATATTACCTGCCTGAAAGTTAACCTCTGGAAAGTGATTCAACTAATTCTGAAACAGTTTCCTGGTATAACTGAGTGACTCTTTTCCAGGCATAGTTTGCTGTGCACAAAGAGACTGTGAAAGCAAGATGCACATTTTCATGAGCACCCAGAAACTATTTACTGGCTAATAGATACAGCTGAGAGCTAGGACTTTCAAGATACTGGGCTAAGCATTACAATTCTCACTATCCTAGCCTAGTGCTAACTTGTCTTTCATCAGTCATCTGGGAAAGAGCTGGCTTCCATCACTCCTTGGAATGACCTAATCCTTGATATTGCCAGGTTGAGGTCTCCCATCTCCCTCGTGTTTTGTTGTTGGGTTTTTTTGGTTTGGTTTGGTCTGGTTTTTTTTTTTTTTTTTACTTAGGTTTTTATGCTTTTTATTTTTGTGTTGGTGTTTTTCCTTCTAGATCCCTGAGTTGTTATCACCATCTCAACACTTCTGTTTCTGTTTTCATACTAGTTATCTTGCCTGGATTTACTTCCCATAGTCTCTCACAGCTCAGAAACAGTGTTTGTGATAAAACAGAGTGAATGTTGCACAGCCATTTGGCAAAGAACTGAGCTTTGAGTTACAGATAGCTTAAGCCCTGGACATTGGTTACCTAAAGGCTCGATTCAGCAACCCAAATTTAGGCCTCTAACCACCATTGAAAGTCACCCAGTCTATAGTTATCATTGCAGAAGAATATTAGTTTCCCCTGGATTTGTTCTGTCCTCCTGTCTGGCAAATGTTTTTTACATGGGTTCACTACCATTCCTAACATTGGTGGGGTCATGAAAGCCTCAATTGACTGCTCTCAAAGTGTCAAATCAGCTCAATGTGTTTGAAAGGAGCTAATTCTACTCTTTATTCAGCAAGAAAGTCCTTTGGTACAAGACATTTTGGGCTGTAGAATCCCTCAGCTGCAGATTCAGAGATACCCCCAGGTGTGCCATAGAACAAAGGAGCCATAGAAGGGAACAGCCTTCCTCAAGTGCCAAACTCTCTTCATTTTACTGTCAAACAGAAAGCATTCCTTTTATGTAGGGAAAATTATCAGAATCAGTCCTTATGCTTCTGGACATGGAAATCATGTTAGTGGAGTTTTTTTAACAGATCAAATTTGAATTCAGCTATTCTAATCACAGAAATACAGCTACTTGGCTAAGCAAGACAGGGACAGTTTTTTGTCACATATGTCGGTGCAGAACTGCACTTTTTGAAGTATCTCTTAATATTCACTGTACATTAAGTCATACCCAAAGCATTACATATCATGTTGCATACCTATTACTGATAACACATCTTTTCTTTTTTAAAGTTAATTTGTTTCTTAGACTGGTCAAAATTTCAAATTACAGCACCTAGTTTCTTTAGGGATTAATTAGAGAAACAATGACGCCGGCACTCTTCTGCCTTCTGCAATGCAATCACTCTCCAAGACATTTGGTACTTAATGTAGAAATGAGTAGGCTGAATCATATTTAAATGTTTGGGTGCTCTGAGGTGGACATAAAAGGATCAGTTGAGCTTATGATCCTTGTGGTTCTCTAGGATAACAAACACAGCCTCTGGTGAAAAGATCAAGTATTATTTCCTTCATTTCCCAAATAAGGAAATTATAACTGAGCTGCTTTGGTATCTGGGATTAATAGGTAGGAAAGTACATGGAATTCTACCCTGAAAGTAATCATCTTTGAGCCACGTATCATTGCTCTAGCAAAAAACAGGAAGTCTCCTAGGCAATGGAACTACTCATCAGTCACTTACGTGGCTTGTCCAGCCTCCATAATGAATGCAAACAGCATTGTAACACTGTCAGTATCTTAATCAGGTTGTTATAATTTTCTACACATGATATGGAACAGCGTATTGGCTTAGTAATTATGAGTCTTATCAGCAAAATCATTATTGGCAGGAAATTTTAGTAAGATCTGTGGCAGGTTTTGCCTAACATCTGAGGAGACTTTATCTCCTATTGGTTTTGCATGCTACAATATAATTGAGATAACAGAATTACAGAGAAGCCATGAGGTGACAGACCCAAGGGAAACACACAGAACTGCAGAGAGCTATTAACTGAAGATACATTCCTAAAGTGTTTATAAAACTATTGTGAAAAACTAAAGAAAAAGATGCTTGAAAATTTTGAAAATTTGGAAAAGAGACACAAAGTTGAAATGGTCTGAAGACAGCAAGATAAAGATTTTCTCTGTGATGGAGTTCAATTATAGTTGAAAAAACAGGAAAGGAGAGGGAATGGAGGTAGAAGATAAAGACTGCACACAACTAAGCGTGAAGGTTGTGGAAAAGGGCAGTCCACAGTAAGTGAAAGTGTCATTGCCCTAGGAAACAAGTTGCTTAATGGTCTGATAGGGTAGAAAATCATTTAAGGTTTCTTTAATTTGCATAGCTGTAGAAGCTGAGGGAAAGAGGCACTGTATACTTAAAAAACCCTTGCCTTCTAGCTGGATTTTCCATGGTTCCAGACAGGACTGACTCAGAATAAACCAATGACAGGAAAGCAGGTTTTAATTTTATCCACACAAATCTCTAAGCAGAAAAGGAAGCATGGCAGGGAAATAAAAGCCAGAATGAAAACAAACTAAGGAAGGGGAAAAAAAATCAGCAAATTGTACTGAACCAATACAATAGAGTTCAGTTTGATTAGATCCCAAGCAATTAGTTGTTAAGTGCTCACTATATTGCATGCATAATGATATTATAAGTAAGTGGAATAATACACTGCTCCTGTAGCCTTGATGTTTCCTCTGTTACAGAGGAAATAAATGTAAAAGTATGTCAGCAAAAGCAAATCGCAGTAGAACAGGCAGTCAAAAAGTAAGAAACAATTATCTTACTTTTAGTGCTAAGAAATGCTTAGTTGTCCATTTCCAACCTCCCTTTTGCAAGGCACCATGTATGCTGTATTGTGTGGCCAGATGCCAAAAAGCATGAACAAAAAATAAATCCGTCATGACAAGGGTGAAGACAAATGTTAGCCTACACAAAAGATTTTCTGGGAGTGCAGTTTCATAATACAAGATATAGAGAACTGGAAGTGCTGTTCAAATCTGCATGCATGTTTTGAGATTTTCTGCACTTAAATATATCTACTGACCTTGCTTGCCAGTGATAAGGAAATCCTACTCTTCTACAGAACAGAAAAATAAATAAATCATGCTCTATTCTTCCTTCAATCATATTTTCCTTGGATTTGTATATTTATTTTTTAACCTTAAATATGCTGAAGCATTTTCATTTAACTGTTATGTGGCAAATGGTACAAATCTTAGTTATTACTGAGTTACAAGTTGAAATTCCAGTCTGCCCTTTAGTTATAACTGTAGTGTGGCTGGGCATCAGGGCTGTGACTGTAATTCCTTGGGTGACCTAGGAACTCCCCAGCCAGACATCTGCATTTGTGACATAACTGGTTTAAGACAAGGGACCTGCTTTTAACCAGCTGACTGACTACACCACTAGCTATCTTCACTATCAGGCAACTACCTGACTTTTACAGACGCTCTCCAGGTGGGAATTTTGGACAGTTCTAGCAGTTCCCCCAGGCAGGTCCTGCTGTGCCTTGTCCAAATGTTGTCCTTAAATGTGCTGGTTAATATCCCATATAAAGTATCCTAAAGACCCCCAGACAATTCCTGCTGCAGAAATGATCAAACTATACACAGACAAACCATTTATAAAGAGTCAATAGAAAACTGCTCATGCAGATACAAAAATGGTCACATAGGACAGCATTTTGTATATAATTGAGATATTTGAGAGATGTTTTGTATGTAGTTAGGGTAATCAATAGCAGTGGATTATTCATATGCTGGAATGCTCATGTAGGACCATGAAGCAGCTGTAATCTCATCCAATACACCTGAAGATGCCACTGCAACAATCATTGCAGTGGAGACTGTCATTGCCACCAGATAGCAACTGACCATCCTGTTCTAGAGATCTGATTTCCCATGTGAGTGTTATCCTTTGCCAAGATCCCAATAAATTAATTTTGCTTTTAAACAAATACGTTGTCCATGAGTCTGTGAGTGTCTTTATAACAATTCATGCACACACAATTACTACAGTAGGATTAATGTGTCTGGAAAGACAATTTTATTTATATTTCAGGTCAAGAGTGCATTTGAAGCTTACCTGGAAGGGAATTACAAACTTGAGGGACAAAACCCAGCCCAGAAGTAAAAAACATTCTTCGGCCTAGTCAAATGCACTGTTTTTTGTAATAGGATAGTAATGTAAAGCTGAAATTTGAAAAAGCAAGCTACGTGAGTTAGCAGGGAGTCATTAAAAATCTCCAGCTATGCATAAGTTTAACTTAATTGACCATCACTTTATGAGAGAAGACTAACCATACAAGAATTCAAAATGGACAAAATAGGTGAATTTTAAATATGTGGATTTAAAAACATGTAGGTTTAATTCAAGTAATGCTATTCTGTGGATCAAAGGAAAGGCATGAAAATGGCAAGGGGATACTTCTTAGAAGACAATGTTTGTGCATTCACACTTTACCCAAACATGGTGGGAGTCATAGAATGAGTTATAAAAAGTCTGTCTCTGAACTTTAATAAAAAAAAGTGTTAAACTGTTTTGCTTATATATATATATATATATATAACTTCAGTATCAGTATCAGTAGAGAAACCTGATTGTCAAAAATACTCTCTTTTCAGCATGTACATCACAGTTTCCATTGATGGCAGCATGGGACAGGGGGCTGTGGTGTGCAGTGGGGTGGGGGGTACACCTTGATTCATCTTGATAAAACCAAATCCTATACCAGAAGCCAAAGCAGGAAAGTGCTTTTAGATCCAGTAACAAAAAAGTAGCTGGTATAACTGGCCTTCCCATTTTTAAACAAACATTTAAATTTTAAGATAGTAAAGTTTTATAATTTGTTCATCAATTTTTAGTTTTTAAGCAGATATAATTCTAAACTAAATGTCTCACAGAGTTAAAGAAATCAGAACAGCATACATACCTTCATCAACCAAATTCATAATCTTTCCAAATAACACTGCCCAGGTACTATAAGCAGCAAATAAAGTTAACTAATTGTTATCCATACACAAAGGTGAGTGGTATTTATTCTGTTACAATTCTTTTCATTCTTTATGAATTTAAAACTATGTCGACCAACTCATCATTTTCTCAGGATCAACTTCTACTTGATAAATTTGTCATTCCTATTACAGTACACACTAAACTGTTTGAAATAGCTTGTACTATTTTCTTTTTCTCCTCTTAATTCTACTCTTTCAGTCATTTTATCTTGTTTTTTATGTTTAATCTCATCTAAATTTGAATACCTTTGAGAAATCAAGAGCTTTTTTTTTTTTTTTTTAATCTGGCCATTGATGTGGTGTATTTCAATGCTGGAGATGTATTACATACAGATTAATACGGGAAGGAAAAAACAGGTGAAGCTTATTAAAAAAAGATATGTTTTAACACATTTCAAATGAGCAACTCCACAAGTTTTCCACTTTCAAGAAATGAGTGAATTAAGAAATCGTTGAGGTATACCTGATATTTCATTTTTACAGGTATATTTCTTTTTTCTAGGCTAGTCAGTATCATAATAGTCTCCTAATGCTGTGGTAACCTTCTCTGAAAATAATAATAAAAAAACGTGTTTAGTGTTCTCCTCTTTATTCATGGAGATGGTGAAAATTAGAATCTTGACCAATATTTCTTAGTAATCTTGACTTTTCAAAAAGAAGGTAGTTCTGTAAAATGGGATTTCCTTTGGTTCAGAAGAGGCAAAGAATCGGAGATGAACATTTAACCTTTTTTATAGTATCACAAAGACATTAGAAACTGTTGTAGGTGAGGAAGCAACCCTGGGTAGTTCTAATCAACTGGGATACTTCAGAGACATGCCTTCAGCTGATCAGTGTGGCCTCTCTTTCAATAATGTTTAAGCAGAAACAGTCTTATTGTGTATTGAAATAACCTTGACTCTCCAATCCTGTAATATATAGCCACACAGTCTATTTTTAAATGTTCACTACATCCCACACAACTGAATTAGCATAAATAGTGTTATTCAGAGTTTCTTTGTACTTAAATACAAAATCATCTAATTAACTCAAGGTTTCCAGATATGTAGTGACATACACACAAACTCTGTGGAAAAATCAGCCCTGAAATAGAAAGATAACCAAGAGTTAAAGACAGCCCTTTACTTATCTATGAACTTTCTATTACTGATGACTGAATTCAAATGACTCAGCACATTGTATCTCATTATTTGCCTATTTTTAGTGAAATAGAAACTGCAGTTTCACTTAACTGGACCCACTGCCAACAGTACAATTTGATTTGAAAGCTAATTGTTTGTATGACTTTGCTTTTGGGTAACCACAGAGGATTGGGGCATTACAAGAAGACGATAATAAGGACAGATCAGTTTGTACCAGTTCCCATTTATGTTGCAGGCTTTGTCACAAGAATGGATTAACGTCATGCTCTTTTCTATTCTCCTTAAGTTCTACTTAAAAAAAGTATAAGGCATCAGAATTTTAATCCCTCCTGTTTCTAATGCTTAACATGTTCTGTGGTTTCTGGTAGCTTTTCTTTCTTTTCTCAGTGCTTTGTTTTGAGTAAATTCAGTGTTTGAGACACTGTGACAGTGTTTAAGTCCTGCATGAGTACTTTGATCCTCACAGATAGCTTTCTGACTATCATGAACATGTTAAACAACAAACTTACAATACTGAAAAGCAGGTATGAAATTTCTATAGTCCTTGTCTTAGAGCTTGATTTTGGGAAGCAGTTCCCATTTTCTGCTCATGATAATCTGCAGAAATAATTAGTCAGGTACTTTGTTATCTGACTTGCTTGTTGCAATGCTAATGAAGTCAACACTAGAGTCAACACAGTGGATTACTTCCAGAAGTTCTAAGTGTGAAATGTAAATGCCAAACATTTAGAAAAAAAAAACCAAACAAACAAACAAAAAACACCACCAAAAAAGCACCTCCAGGAACCTTGTGACAAAATATATCAAATTAGCCCAGTATTATAAAATGAGAAGCACACATCCTTTATAGTGGTTTCTAATTTTGGCAGCTTCAATCTGGACATCTGTCTTTAGTAGAAAATTATTTTATTTGACCATTTACAGATGCTAACCTCTCTACATTGGCTATTTAAGGAATTTAAACTGGTGAAGTCACACTATTTCTTTTTTTCTTTAACAGAGGACTACAGTAGCCCGCACCAAAGTACGTGAACTTCCACATATCAAGACTTCTCTGGGGCATATTAGGAATTTTCCATATCTGCTGTAGACTCCATTTTAAGAGATTAGTTCCAAAAATCAAAAGTACTCAAGTTCTGAAGTGTTCACATGTATATGTTAGCATATAATTGCCTGCTTATGATCAGAATGTTCATTTCTTTGTACATGTTTTTCTTCAAAAGCTACTGTATAATCCTCCATACATATAGATCAGTCACTTTTTCTGTCTATCACTTCAGAATGATTACAGTTGAAGCATACAGCATGGAAATTCTGTGGTGCCTTGAATATTTGCTGTTGTGTGATTTTTCAGAAAAAATAAGCTAAGACAAACCTTATTCTTTGCTAGCTTGTATTTCATTTTGCCCTTTTCTGGGTAGATGTCAAATTCCAAACTAAAGAAGATGAGAGGTTTTATAACCAGAGCTAAAAAACAAATGTTTCAAAGGCAATAAAAAATAAAATAAATCTTAATAAGTATTTGCCATGTGTTCTGTAATGGATCATTTTTTCAATATAGGAAAAGAAGAAGAGAATAGTTAGACTCAAGAATGACAAAATTCACCTTAACAGGTGCAGATTCATTCTGATTTTGTATGAAAGGGTAATAAAGATGACTTGTAAAATATTAAGCAGGAGCAGTATAACTTGGATGTATTAGAACATCCCCCAAACTCGTATTTTGTCATATCAGGCAACTTTCTTAAATTAAGAGCAGTTATTAAAAACAAAACAATAGAATTGGTGATTAAGATGGCAGTGTTTATTCTTTCTTTTCTAGTTTATGACCAGAGCTAATTATTTCCCCACTATTAATCCAGGCTTCCAAATAACTGAGCTGTTCACACAATTATATTTTTTTATGTGGTTGTGTAGAATCTTTAATAAACCATTCCACAGCTCCATAAATTTGCATTTCACAATGAACAGTAAGACAAAGACATGAAAAAAGATTTTACAGTTTTCTAGTTCTTTACAATATATGTGAATGTCTCAGATTGTCTTTGTGTGGCTCTTTGGTGCTGTTGGGTTGGGTTTTAAACAACATTTTTAATTATTATTATTATTATTATTACTATTACTATTATTGCTACTATTATTATCGTTGCTGTTATTATTAATAATATTTTAACTACTATTATAATTATACTACATTATGACTACTGAATTGTGGGTTTTTTCTGTGACACCAAGTCTTTTGAGGCTGTCCAATTGAATACCAGCTGAGCCACCAGTATATCAGAGCTGTAACTCTGTCCTTACCATCAAAGGTACACTTACCAGAGAGACAGAGACCACTTATCATCACCTATCTTCTGCCTTTGCTGAGCAGAGCAGAGAGTGTTTGTGTGTCAGAACTGCTTTTAGTCATCTTATCTGAGCAGGTTTCTCTAAAAAGAGACTACGAAGACATGGGATTCCTGATGTTTCAAACACAAAACATAAGAAAGAGGGGAAAAAAAACCAAACAACAAACCACCACCATCACCACCACAAACAAATAATTATAAGATAGTCTGGACACCTGAAAATACAGAAAGCTGCTTTATATTATGGAAGCAACACCTGGTTTTTTTCCTGGGCACTGTTTCCCATTATGTTAGTGCCATGTAAAAGGAAAGACTTTTTTTCCTATCAAAGAATCCTCAGATGACATCAAATTACTGGTTAAATGCTAACATACACCCACTGAAAGCAAATCACAGCAGCTGTCAAGAAAACAGGAGCTTGACAAGAGAGAATATAACACCACAGGGCACTGATGGATATGGATTTAGGATGAGTGGGACTGATCGGAAGGCCTGAACTTCAGGCTCATCTTTGACACTGAAAATTCCCCACTGTCCATAGAAGCATTCCAGAATTTCTCTCTTGAGGCATTCTTCGGATTTAATAGGAAAACTGCAAGAACTAGAATTAAGACAGTGGGCATTCACAGCATTATATGAACTCCAGGATAGTTGTATATTGATCTGGGTGATGAAAATGGCAGCTGCTGTCTTTTTTTGTTGGTAAGCATCCATGGGGAAGCAGCAAGTGCCATTTACTTTGTTCATATTTCATGTCTGTTTCAGATTTCTCCAGGGCCTCTTTCCTGTCTACAGTTATTTTTAGATCTAGTTACAACGTGGTTTTAGAGGCTTCTTTGTACCTGCAGCAAATCTGTACATGAGACAAAAGTATGACTATGCAGGTCCTACCATAAAAATAAGATGAGATAATATAAGGCATCTTTTAACAGCCACACACAGACCTTTAGTGAACTTTTTGTTGCAGATCTTGCATCTAATTATGCATCTGCTTTTAAAAGCAATATATACAAGATAATAGGTTATAGGTAAGAATCAAATTAATCTTAAATGTAGGTCTGCCAGTTAAGCTGTAGGAACACTAGGCATTAATTTAAGCCCTGTTAAAGAGAGATACTAACCAGAATCAAAAGGATAATTTCCATATGTACTGCAGTCATGTGATAATTTAGTTTCTGTTACTATACAGGGGTAAGGGTACTGACTAAAAATAGTCTGACCATGTGACTGATAGAAAAGGTCTTCACTTTTTTTATTTATTTAATTTTTAATCAAACTTCAATATTTCCATATGTTTATCAGAATAATGTCTTATATAGTTAGAGTGGAATTAATATCACTTAAATTAAATGTCAGAAAGATGTTCTACATTTCAACCCATTAACCAGGCTCATTTTAAATCAATGGAGTGCAATACATGACTGATGATGCTCTAGAATTTTTCAGATATCCAAGCTGAACAAACTTTCAAAGATGCAGTCTGCTCAATATTGATTATAAAAGGATTATAGGACAATTAATTTGGATTTAAATAATTATCATTTAGAAGACCAATGTTAGGAACAATGGGAACAATTGCAATTTTGTCTATACATGTCACAGTTACATGGTATGTTTCATGGTTACTGTAGAGCTCTCAAGGACTGAAAATGAACCTAGTATTTTGCTTTTCTTGTCAAAGTTGCTGAAAAATAAACACCTTCACTGAATCAAGCTGAGACATAAGATTAGTTCAACAAATCTCTCCATTTTTAGCTTGAGTATTAATCTGCTTTTATATAGCAGATAGGTGTCATGTAAGCTTTACAAATAATGTTACACCTCCAAATGGATGAATTCAAACACTATAAAACTATGTTTGGGAACAACCAGTGAAATTCTGAACAGCTGATTGATTTGGCTTTTATAATGCTCCATCATTTATTGTGTACAAATACTAACAAGGAAAGACTTTAGCACTCTCATATGTTTGGAGAATAGCCATTTTTGTCATACAAATATATGCATCTGCAAACATTATAAAAATTATTTCTGCCAAAAGGAAAACACCTGCTACTGTGATCACTGCAATGGCTGATTCAGCAGAAATCCCCCTGCCCTTGGAATTCCTTTATCTTATTTAGTGCTGCTCAATCAATTTTCAGGAGAAAATGGATCTTTTAAAAAAATTACCTGGCTGCTTGCCATAAGGGAAGTTTCCCCTTTGGCTAGAGGGCTCAAGGTTCTTGATTCCACTCCACAACACCCCCCACCCCCCCTCTTTTTGGCTCATTTGACCCATATATAACATTAAGAGGTGCCCTGGCTGACAGACAAGGCCATCTCATCATATGGTAAATGGTAATACACGCCATTACACAGTAAGTTTAAAATCACAGCCCCACTGAGAAGGCTGTATTCAGAAATTAAATGCCTCTTCTGAAAAATATCGGCCATCAGCTAAATCAGTGAGTGGGAGGTATCCCACCTATCCCAGCAGAGGTCTCAGGGGAACTTCTTGCACATGTTCCATGGAGCATTCTCCTTTGTATGATTGCACTTCTGTTCATTCTCTCCCATTCTATAATTACCTCTCACCCTTCAGATGGTCTTTCTCCCTGCTTCCTAGCATCCAGACATTCACTTGCAGCTTGTATATAGAACAGTACTAATTTTTACCCATGAAAATGTCATAGTTTGTTGAAAATGCACATTTCGTTTTATCCACTCATATTTGTTCCTCTCTTCTCTCCCTGATATCCTCCCCCCCCAGTTATCAGCACCTAGGGCCAGAGTTATTTAAGTTGCCTCTTTGCTCATAGCTGGCCACAAAGAATGTCTGTCTTAAAGTCTGGAGCATGGCATAGAGACTCACAGTTTATATAAAAGAAATGTAACCTCTCTGCAGGTATAGCATATGATAGTTTGTCTCAGGAAACAGTACAGCCAAATCAGGGAAGAACTGCATGCAACCCACTCAGATTTTATATATATATATAACCTCATATAGCCTACACTCTTTACAAAGCTTCAGGAATGAAAAGTCTGGCACCCTACGATAATTACACCTACCTAGAAGCAAAACCAGAGTGGACTCAAATGTAGGAATTTTTTTAAAGAGATAAAAAATGATGGGGATTAAGTGGAGAAGTTATTGACAGGAGACGTGTAGGATAAAGGAACTCTTGTAATAGGGTTCACACAATAATATATATAATCGCAAGATTATTATCTGGGTAATATTTATATTTTTAGTTAGCCATGTATTTTCTATTTGTGAAAGCCTGAGCTTTTGTTGCAAGACAGAAGCTTTAAGTTTGAATGCACTGACATACTGTTACATATACCATAGCTACATTTTTCTGGGGATCTCAGTTAGTGCCTTCCCACTCCTCTACACTGTGCCTTGTGGACTCACCAACATGGTCAGAGTTAGTGCAGCTACTCTTTTGGAGCTGCAAGGCAACATATGAGAATGCTTTTGCACATCACACCTCTTGTGAATTCATTTGAATATGTCAGTGAGAACACAGAAATGGAACAAAGAATAAATACATAAATACATGCTAATATACTTACAGTGGGAATTTGTGTGATACCTGTCTTTTACTGGATATATAATTCTCCCATGTTTTCTACTAACTGGAGAAAAAAAGAAGAATGCTTTCATGAATCCCTGAAAGAATTCTCCTAACTTTTATTTTCCCAAATAAAGATAAATATAATCCTATGTACAACATCAAAATTAAAAAAAAAAAAAAAAGATGTTCAATGAATGATTTGGTAACAGATTCCCCATTACTTACTCAATTCAGATGAAAGGCCCAAAGCTGGATACTTCTACAACTTGAATTGAGCTATTATAAGGAATTTGCTGCCTGAGACATCATTCAGTGTACACGCAAAAAAATGAGAAATATGGGAAAATTTTCAATAAAGAGGGTCAGTTACATCCAGGTTTGAATCCACAATGGGTAACGGAACTGTTATTGAAATGTAATTTAGTATTTTATACAAAAACTCAGAGCTTTGTCATAAACATTAATAATAGTCACTGTAATATCAAATTATTACAAATTTACTGTATTTCATTTAAGAGAACATGGTCAAACAAAAGAGGATCAGGATACCATTTAGAAATAATTAAGTGATCTGAAATATTGAAACAACAGAGATCTGACAAAATAAAGTGGTCTAAAATGTAATGTCATGAGCTTCAAGCTTTCTGTTACGACAAGAATGCCTCCATAAGCTAATGTCCCATTAGAAGTTATATCATCCTTAAATATGGAAAGTCTAATCATACCACTGTGTAGAGATTCATGAGATATGAATCATGTGCATTGGCTTCATCATCTTTGTTAAAGAATAAGATTTTCAGACATTTAATGTACAAAGAAGCAAAGAATGGGACTGATTTACCTCTACAGTATATTAAGTGAGATCCTGAACCACAGCACCATTGCACTTGTGAATGAACTCACATTTAATCTGAAATATTGGAAAGTTGTGTAAAAAGGAAGGAATATTCACATATTTACATGGAATCTCTGAAACTTTAATGAATTAACATTTCAAATTGTAAAGATTACAATTCCTGTTATTTTTTGTTTGCTTGGGTTCTAAGAATTTTAAAAACTGTTTTTAACTTCATCTTTTATTCCTGCTGTAACACATAATACTATAGATTCAAGGACAGGTGTTCGTTCTTCTTTTTGCTATAATATTCAGAAATACCATCTCATTTTAGAAGGAGAAAATTACTTTATCCCAAGTGCAAACCATGACTATACTTCGCAAGTCTCCTTGGAAGAGCTAACAGGAAGATGTAAAATTACAAATTTCCAAGCACGTTGTCAAAATTATAATTCAAACTTTATTGGCAATAAATAGACAAGCTCAGCATCTGACATTTTATTTAGTGATAGGCTTGATTGACAAAGATATAAAACCCAGACAGATTCAGAATATTCCTGGCACTTTGAGTGGCTATGATTTGAGAGGGTTGTTTCAGTTTCACAATTACAGCCAGATTTTGAGAAGACCTCAAGGCCAGACTTTTAAGTACTCATCCTTTACTACTGGAAACAATTCTTTAAAAATATATATTTTGTCTTCTATAGACAAGAAATTAAGGACAATACTTGGCAGCTCCAAGCATAACACTTGCTACCCACTCTTCTAATGCACTCTTTTAACAATCTGGCCAATTAATTTCAGTCCTAAATTGGAGTTGATTCTTTAGAAAACCTGGTCTAAATCAGAGGTGCTGAGTCTTGGCCAGCTTTCAGCTCTTAGGTCTTAATGAGATTCAGACAAACCCACAATTTTTGACATCTAAAGAAGAAGAAGAAAAGAAGTTTGTATGACCAGCAGTATTTTAAAATATTATAATATAGATATATGCATAAATATATATACATATGTACTCATTGCCTGGTTAGTCATATCTGAAAACTCTAAGGGTTTTTCTAAACTTAAGGACATAAGTTTTTTAAACTCCTATTTTTATAATTTATGTGCTCATCTAAAAAAAAAAAAAACAACTTTGTGCTCATTTTACTATATTACATTACAACAGAATTCAAGCAAGTTGTGTAATATTTTCATATTTACACAAATACAAGTAAAAGAATAAATAAATAACTTTCAGACTAGTGGGAATGGATAATTGACTGTAAGGGCAAAGTTCTGATGCCAGGAAATACTCCGAAGGAAAAGGCTTTCAAGTTGCAATAGCTGGGCTGTGGGATGGTATCTAATTTGAGATATATCCTTAAGCAGTAATCTTCTTCAAATTACAGAGTCTGACATCTTTCCTTGTCCATTCAAGACAATGTAGGATAAATTATACTGAAACAGATTCAACACCATTTGTGAATGTCAAGCATGCAATAAGAGCCCATTCAGTAGTTGGAAAACTGTCCACAAAGGCTAGATCAATCTACACAGGGGTAACTTGACTTAGGAGTGGGCTTAATGTGCTTTACTGCAGGACCCATGTCCTTAATGCCCATCTTCCTGATTATTAGCTCAGCAGGAGACTGTCCTCAAAATATATCCTGTACGTTTAGGGACAGACATGCTTAGAGACAGCGATGGTGATGTTCTTTCTGGACAGCATGACCAAGTGTCTGTCTACACATTAAAACATTAAGCATGCTGAAGTACCCTTTTCCAGGTACAGCCAGAGCTATAGTTATCTGTTATAGATATAGTTATAATTATAAAGCAAATATTTGGGGTGGCAAGTCCATTAGATGGACAAGTCTGAAATACAATTGGGGTTTGTATCCATAGTATGAAGACAGAATAAGAAGATTGCCTCCATCTCCAAGGTCCTACAAATAACAGATGAAGACAGATACACAGATGAAAACACAAAGAATGTAACAATTATGGGTGGCAGCCCCCCACCCCCCCCAACCGTCAAAAACTACAAAAACTAAGGAAACCAGAGACCTAAGGGAATTAAGGGAACTACTTAGTGATCTACTTAAGGAGCTAACAAAAAAAATTGTTTCTCTAATGTTTTCTTTTAGGGTCTGATTTTGTAACTTTGAGCAAGGGGGGTGAAAAATATTAACAAATCACAATATTTTAAATGCACTTTCAAAATCTGTATGGGATATTTCTTTTTCAGATAGTTACAATGTGAAAAACAGAGTTCATAATGAAACTTTGACAACAGTAACATTCATTAATATGTAATACCCTATACTACTGAACTACACTGATGCAAATACATATACTGCTTCTACATTAGAGGTATTTCTACGATAATATGCATATTATATTGACTCCAGTGATAAGGGCATCTCTAATGAAACCTCTTTGGACTCATCACCTGTTTAATCTTTTAAGTAACTTCTGCAGTCCAGATACAGCTGAGGGAGTCAGGAAAAAAAAGATTCTTAAAGTACTTTTTAAACCACTTCTAGTTAAAAAGATTAAAACTGAAAGTGACTCCAGCACTTTAAGAAATAACCGCTCAGTTTTTGCATGCTGCTGGATAATTTGTATGTTGCTCAGGTATTTGGATTTATGACTGTTTATGATGTGCTTTTCAATGTCATACACAATAATAACTATACATTGCTGTAGCCACAATTCAATCCAAAGAATCCCAAAGCATTTCAGAGACCAAAAATTTAGTCAGTACAGTAATTTTTTGCTGGGTTTTTTATTGTGTTTTGTTGTTGGTTTTTTTTAATTCATAAGCCTTGAGACTAGATATAAGAAACATTAAAGAATATCATACTTAGTACAGAACTACTTCTTTCAGGAAGCAGAGATTGTTTTCTTCATACAAAGAACACAAGAAATAGCGTATTTTTCAGTGAAAAATGAGACAACCCCAACATACCAAAACAATGGAAGAACCTGTAGCAGCTCTTTTTCTTTAAGGTCTTTTTTGTTAGTTGGCTGGCTGGTTGGTTGGTTGGTTGGTTGGTTGGTTGGTTGGTTGGTTGGTTGGTTTGTTTGTTTGTTTGTTTGTTTGTTTGTTTGTTTGTTTGTTTGTTTGTTTGTTTGTTTGTTTGTTTGTTTGTATTATGGTGGCATCATGTGAGAAGCCCTAAGAAAAACAAAGATGACTGCTCTATCAAAATCATCATGAGAGTCAATGTTCTGGATAAGAGTGAAATAGTATTTTAGGGATGAACATGTGACAGGGCATGAGAATCTGGTACCACCATTGGACAGCCATTGCTCAACTAATATGTAAAATTAGCAACCTAAGAAGAAAAAAGGTATTTTCTGCATTCATCTGATGTTGCTCACTGTATATTTATTTCAAGCAGTCCTTACTTTTCATATGTGCATAGACAGAGAAAATGTGCAATGGAAAATATGCATATATGAAATAATACACAATTATCCACGCAAGTTGCTAAATATTAACCTTTCTTTGCTCAAGTTCAAAACTTGGTCTAATTGTGGATTTTTTAGATTCTGAAAACTGTCATCATAGTCGCTTTATCTAAACCTCAGCCACGATGTAACATACAACATTAAGCAAAAATAAATAGTAAGAAAGAAAAAAAACCCACAAGTATTTACATCTTTCCTTAAAAGTGCTGAAATTCACTGGAGCAGAAATTATGTGCAAAAGCTTGTCATCAGCTAGAAGCCAGATGTGAAAATGCCCTGTACCCAGAAATTAAATAAGGTACAGATGGTATAGCAAGCAAAATGCTCAACCCAAAATTCCATTCCCAAGATTTATAAATATAAATCAGATTATTAAAAAAAATAGTTCAGTGCAAATAATGTAAGTTTAAATTTCATTTGAAGCCTAGAAGTTTAATTGACTGCAGAAAAGCACAATATGGGAGTTGTGAGGTGTGGAAAATATCAACCATGCTGGTATATTTTAAATGGTATATAAATGGTAAATAGATGAGGTAGGAAGGCTGGCCAAGAGATGTCTATATTAGCCCAGATGCAAGATGACAAATATTTGGACAAAGATTTTCCCAGCTGGTGTAATAAAATACCTTCATATTTTGGGAAGGACCAGTCAGTCAATAATTATATTTTACCTAAATATTGTTCAAGTAGAAATGTGGGTAGAAAACTATAAACTAAATCCAGAAATTCCCACTAAATTAAAATCTGCTGTCTTGTTCAGGAAGCACTGCCTTCCTGAAAAAAAAAAAAAAGCATCAGGAATCTAGTACAGTAACTCCGTAGTCACTGGAGAAACATAGCAAAGAATAATTTCATACAGATTTTATATTAATGTGGAAACTTTCCTAGGCACCAAAGGAAGTAGTAAGTAGTCTTATAAAAGGAAAATATATTTATCATAAATCTAAATCCTATAAATATTAGACATAAAATTGAGTGACTGCCTAAACAAGCCTTCTCCTTTGCTTAAAAAAAAAATAAAAAATTAAAGAGGCAAATTCTTAGAAAGCTGAACCTGAAAGAATATATAACAGGATATACATTGTACTTTTTTCTTACACTGATTTGAACCTTTGAATTTTTTATAGAGACGTATTACAGGTACCAGAGCTAAAGGGAAACCATTTTTTTTTTTTTGCTCCCTCTGGTGGGGATGGAATAAAAAAGCCCTGAGAAGCCAATTTATGTTTTGACTTGGTGCATCTTTTTAGTTACACTGCTTCAAATTTGGCTTATATACATTCTTGCAAAGAAACAGAAGTTGAAAATGGGAGGGGAAGCAGGTCAGTCATCTTACAAACCCATATTGCGATGGAACAGGAAGCATTTGCATCACAGTAAACCGTGCTGCAGCCAAAACCATAGGGTGACATGACAGAGTTCCTTGTTTGGGGTTTGGTTGGTTGGTTGTTATGTTGGTTGGTTGGTTGGTTGTTATGTTGGTTGGTTGGTTGGTTGGTTGGTTGGTTGTTATGTTGGTTGGTTGGTTGGTTGGTTGGTTGGTTGGTTGGTTGGTTTTTCCACCTTCAAGCATCAAAGTTTGCTCAGACCTCACTTTGTGAGATTGGACCTTAGGGTAATGGAAGCTGAGAACCTTCACTTTTAGAAGTCAGAATATTGAGCCAGGGTTCTAGGCATCACCAGAGCCGCTGAGACTAATCTGTGGATAGCAAAAGGGAGACTTAAGAAAGACCCACTTGTAACGAATTTTCATGATTGGCTTGGGAAGCTAAGGGTAGTTGTTTCTCATGTTCACTGGTCCACCAAAGAGACTGAAATCATAACCATTGTAAGTCATTAAGAAACATTCTAAAGAATGGAAAGTGAAGTACAAAATTAAGTGGAAAGGGAAGTGAAGTGGAAAGTAAAGTGAAGTAGAAAATGAAGTGGGAAGGGAAGTTGGAAGGGAAGTTGGAAGGGAAGAGGGAAGGGAAGGGAAGGGAAGTGGGAAGGGAAGTGGGAAGGGAAGTGGGAAGGGAAGGGAAGGGAAGGGAAAGGAAGGGAAGGGAAGGGAAGGGAAGGGAGGGGAAGGGAAGGGAAGGGAAGGGAAGGGAAGGGAAGGGAAGGGAAGGGAAGGGAAGGGAAGGGAAGGGAAGGGAAGGGAAGGGAAGGGAAGGGAAGGGAAGGGAAGGGAAGGGAAGGGAAGGGAAGGGAAGGGAAGGGAAGGGAAGGGAAGGGAAGGGAAGGGAAGGGAAGGGAAGGGAATTACTTTTTTTTTTTTTTTAAAGGAGACCTAGGCTTGATTGCAACTGGCCATTAATAGGATTCATGGTTGCAGGGGAAATAGATAATTATGGAAACTGACAGCTCATATAAGACTAGATCAGTTGACTTTCTGCACAGTTAATTTATTTAGATACATTTAACTGAGACCAACTATGGCATAAGGTGCTACTCAGTGTGACTGATTGTATCACAACCTTGGGTTTGAAACTTATTTAAAAAGACTTTGATGAAGAGCTATAGAAAATGTGTACAGCAATGGGTTAAAATTCAGAGAAGCTACAAAAATTCAGGTAAACAAGGCTTCCTACTGCCCCAGCACTGCGTTAACAAGTCTGTGTACAAATCAGACCCAAGTTCAAAAATATTGCTTTTATATTCTGAAACTCAACGGGCAAAGAAGGAGCACATTAAAAAGCAACTGATTTTCTCCATAACCTCATTTCTTAATTTAAATTTTATATATTGGATGTTATAGAATGTATCAGTATTCAGTTCTTCTAGAGAAACATAATCACACTTTCTCACATTCCAAGGACTCAACTCTTTGCAAAGCTAAGGGCAATCAAAATTAATTTAATAGAAGACTACATTCACAAGCATTTAGGTAAAATACAGCAAAAATCAATGAGTCATGTGGTGACTTATGATACGATGCTATTTCTAATATTTTAAATAAAAGGATTTTTTTTGCTAGATAATGTGTGCTAAATTAGCACCTTCCTCTCCACATTGCCAGCAAGTATTACTATGCAGCGAACACATTTGAACAAGCATGCAGAAGATCAGTTAAATCTTACATAACTTAAAATGACAGTTTCATTTTGATTACACAAAAAAGTCTTTTTGTGCCTCTCCAATATATTTGGAGACTATGAGATATCAAGAGTTTTAGGAAAGAAACATGAACTTGGATATTTGGGGTCAGATAACTTTGTATGGTGCAGTATTAAAGAGGCTTAAATGTCTTTTATGATTGGCAAATATTGGTAGAACAGAAGGTGTTCTCACTTTGTATTAGGAGTATAGGAAAGCAAGAGTAGAGAAGTAGGATAAGGAAAAATGTGGCACCAAAAAGTTTTTGGGAAAATTCTCTATGGAGAATTAATAAAAAAAAAATTCCCAATACAAAATTAATTTAATGAAAATAAAATATTTGCTAAAATCTATTAAATATATTTTCTATTAAATACATACACCATTCTATAGTATTAATTTTGCAAAATATACATTCTGATGATGTCAACATGACATATAAATATAGAACTATATTGCACAGAAGTCATATTGTTGTATTGCATTAAAAAAAATCTGAGAGTAAATGATATTTATGTATTTTTATTAGATATTTTGCAATGCTTTGTTCACAAGCTAGAAAACAGAGAAATTTCCCAAGAATATAAAACATCCTGACATCTTAACTGAAACATTTGAGACTGCTTAGAAACCCTTTGGCCATGTGAGCGCTGCAAAGATGCTGTAAATGAACTGAAAATCTAGACCTTATGAGCCCCAAAATAGTTTAATAATTGAACCTATTTGCAGCTGACATGTGGGAAGGAAACTATTACCTCTCTGTAAGTGTGTGTTCAATACTGGCCCATAAGGAACTTGGTCTAGAAGGCAAAGTAATAGTTGGGTAGGACTTTACATTACACAAAAAAAAGTTATCATTAATATAATTGAAACTCAGAACTCAAAAACGGTAATACACTAGCTAAAATATAATTTTTAACTAGCATGTAAAAGAAAGTATCTGTTACTATAGATAAAGAGAACTACTAAAGAAGTTCAGGTGTCTGCTGTGGATTCATTTGTTTTAGTAAATGATAAGCTGTCAGTTCTAAACCTGAAATGAAAGACGAGGTCTGTTAGGTCATGTGCCTGAAGAAAGACAAAATCTGAACAAAAAGCAATGTGATCAACATGTTTTTGGAGGAGAATACAAAGAAACATGTAAACAATAGCAAACTGAGAATTGAGGGAGCTGCTTTCTCTTTGTTTTCAAGACTATACGCTAGTTCATGTTTAAGTAGTTAGAACACTGATGGAAATCCAGCTCTAACTTTTACATGAAGAACTGGTGTAGGAAATTTTGTCCTTAAGCCTAGAACTTTTTTTTTAAATGCAGTTACAGGGCATTGGCAGAACACGTGTTGTAGAGGGTACAACTTAAGTTTGATAAAGGAAGTTTTTTAAAGAGAATTTTGATATCTGACAAAGACTATTAGTTCTTTTCTGTTGCAAATAAGTACCTGTCAGAAATTTCATGTAATCTCTCAATAATAGAAAGTCCCCATAATCTCTCTACTGTACATCAAGGTTCTCTTGGAGTTTCATACATTTTAGTACCTAGTTCCTTCCATGTTGCTCTCTGAAATTCTAGCAGCAAAATCTCTTGGAATTGCCTCTGCAAAACTGCAGGTTGCTGAGAAATCAGGCAGACTGAGTTACAAGAGATGGAGAAGGGAGGATGAGGGAAGGAGAAAGTGAACACAGCTGAGAGCACAAAGGATAAAAGATGAAACAAAAAATGAAAGCGACTTTAAGTTGCTCTTTGCAATCCTCATTCAGACTGGTCAACAGCAGTAACTGCTCATGGTTAAGAACACACACACTGGCTGAATGTGGACTTACATTTTAGTTTGATAAAGTGAACCATGATGGTTGGAAAAATCTCAGTAGAATTATAATTTGGTCTAAGACATCTGAACACAAAAATATTTCACAAGTAAATAATAGTAAGAGTCCTCATGGAATTTAGTTTTACTAATTCTTCCTGAATACCTGGTTTATTGCCTTAAAACCTTATACTATCATACTCCCAGATTGGTTTTCCCTACATATTTGCTAGATGGACTACATTCCCTGTGATGAGTTAATTAACTGCATTAATTATGGGAGTCCTTGGCTATGTTTCATCCTCTTAATCCAGTTGAAAATTTAACCTCACTGGAGAATGAAAACCACAGAACATAGACAGGAGGCAATCAAACTGCTGTTGTTTGAGGCACCCTGTCATCTTAATAAAATTTAAATATCTTCAGTCTAAATATTTCAGAGGCTTGAATGTTCAGTTCCTCATCAACATAAATACATGGAAAGCAGGTACGACATAGGAGTCACCAATGTGTTAGCCGTCTGCCTAACATTATTTTTGTGTTTACCCACAAACTTGCATGCTTTCTAGACTTATGTATGTACAGCTGTAATCCTTTGTCTCACAATATGTATGCACACAGCTGTATTACTGCCATCATGGAAACGGTGAAAACCAGCTCTATTTCCGAGACTGCATTTTGTTTTTATTACCTGGAATGTGACTTCCCTCACCAGACACCAGTTAACTAAAACTTAAGATCTCTAAGTTAATCACCTAAGTTTCTGCAGTAGTCAATAGAGAAAGACAGGCTGTTGTAGGGAGTAATTGTCCTCTGCAGGTACTGGCCCTCTATGCCAAGTAGAGAAACAGTTTAGAAGCTACATGGAACGTCTTTCTTTTTTCCTTATTTTTCTTTTTCTTTTTTTTTTCTTTTTTTTTTTTTTATATGAAACAAAAAGTGTTTTTATTTAAATGTTTCTATCAGCATCTGGAATGCCAACTCTAGTTTATTAGCCATGATCAGAAATACTTTGAATACAAATATAAATCTGTGTTCAGCCAAAGCCAACTGTAAAGTTACGATTTATTTTAAGTGAGAGGACCTCTGGAGTGCAAATGCTCCTGTCAAAGTTGTGGCAGTCTCTCTCCTGCTATCCTACCTGATAAGAGAGAATTTGTCTAAGAAATTCATGTAATTAAGTAAAATCAGCATAGGATTTGAAGACATTAGAGAATTTAAGAGGTGTAGGTGGTGTTACCATAGCAAAATCCACTTTCTGCAGTCTAGTTCCCTAGCTCCCTAAAGTGTCTTTCATACCTTTTAAAGGGGTTGCTTATTCCTCTTACAGTTTTCCTAGCTCTGCATTATTATATGTATTTGTAAGGAAAAAAGTGTTGTGATTAGGAGTCCATTTGTTTCACCTTTTAAATCACATCTGAAGACAGAATCTGGGGGCATTTACGCTTTTTTTTTTTTTTTTAATGTCAATTCACGTGTTTCCTCTAAAAGTTAGAATGATGTCATAAACACTGTACTATGACTTCAGGCTGAGAATAAGAAGTGGTAGCAGATGGACTCCTGAAAAACAAAGATCCTTTTTTCATGCAAATGTTCCTATTAGTAAAGAAGAATGGAAGATAAATATTGAAAAATATATCATATAGAAACAGAATGGCTTGTAAACAGAATGCTTTCAGAGTCAGCTGCTCTTTAAGCAAACTAGAATAGAGTGGCTCTAGAGACACATTACATGATTCAGTGTAATTACTGGCTTGTTCAAGTAGGTGTATTTATCTGAATCTGATCAGAATCAATCAATTCAACTATATGGTACAATCCTATACTTTTTATTTTGGAAAAAGCACCATATAGAAACAGGAACAATATATCATCATGATTGTACACAATATTAGATGATGCAACCAAAAAATTAAATACAGAAGAGATTTTCAGCACAAATGTTTTCAGAGTGATGAAAAGAGTTTAGAGACATTAAATTTATTTTATCTCTTTTTAACTAAACTAAAATAAAATAAAATAAAAATTACTTTTGGTACTGTTTGCAATTACTTTTAGTAATTTCCTTGGAGCGCTTCCAGGGGTGATTTTTGTTTCTTCACAGTGTTCCCAGAAAACCAGAATCTTTTCAATTTTTAGACATAATTGTGCACATACTCTTTTTGTAAGATGTTTCATTCCTAGAAAATGTCCTAACCACCAAGATATAAAATATTATGATATCAGAGGTATCAATCAATCTTCACTTAATCCCTTTTAAGTGGGGCATGACAAAGGAAGAGAGTACCAAAATTAATTAAGCCGGAGGAAGGAAATGAGCTATTCTAGACAAATGTATAGCTCAAAAAGTTGGAGAAAGAAGTTCAGCATCTTACTTTCCTGTGTTGTGACTGCTTTTTTTTTTTAGGTAACACATATTAATGAACTTGGAAACAGGAACAGCATTTGATCTAATGTGTTGAATTGTACTATCTATTGCTTCTCTTTCCACCTCAAAATAATTTGAATTATTTTCTCCACCAGAAAGAAAGGAAACACTTTCAAATGGAAGGATAAAAAATATATGCCTCAGTACTGTATGGTCTCTAGCTAGAGGGTCATAAGAAATCTGGAGACATCAAATTGTGCCCTTTCAGGCTGAACAAAAAACTTTGGATAGAATAGATTGCATGAGGGAAACTATGGATGTCCTGTACCATGGCTATGTATGGAAGGTTACATTTGTGTGTAGTCAGTTTATTTAAATTCTGTGGTTGCTGCCAATGTGAGGAACTGGGAGCCACTGTGCAGCTGGAAAGCTGTGATCTGATCACTGTTACTGGTACTTGGCAGGATGATTCACATATTGGGGCATCCACAATGTGGATATTTGTTCACTGGGCAACGTGTTCCAGTGCCTTACCACTCCCATTGTAAAAACAAATTCTTCCTTATATCCAATTTAAATCTACCCTCTTTCAGTTTAAAACCATTGCCCCTTCTCCTGTCATTTCAGGCTTTGATAAAAAGTCTCTCCCCTTTCTTCTAAGTCCCCTTTATATACTGAAAGTCTGCAAAGGGTATCCCCAGAGCCTTCTCTTCTCCAGGCTGAAAAACTCAACTGTCTCAAGTTTTCTTCACAGGAGAGCTTTACCAGTCCTCTGGCCATTTTCATGGCCTAGGCACCATCTCCGAGCCCCAGGCTGCTGCCAGTCTTACCTCTCTCAATGGTTCTGAGTTGGTAAGCAAGAGGTCCAGCAATGCTTTTTTCCAGTCAGGTTGTCTATCACAGGGATTAAGAAATTATCCTCAATGCACTCCAAGAGTCTCCTGGACTGCTTACAGCTTGCTGTATTGCTTTTCCAGCAGATGACAAGGTGGTTGAAGTCCCCCAGCAGGATCAGAGCCTGCAAGCGTGATGCTTTCTGTAGCTGAAGTAGGAACACTTTGTCAACAGGCTCCCTTTGATCCGTTGTCTTGTAGTAAGCACCAGCCACAAGGCTTCCTTTGTTGGCTTTTTACCCATTTTTTTGCCCATAAGCTCTCAACCCGTTCATCATTGGTTGACAAAGACAGTTCTGAGCAGTCAGTCTGGTTTTTTTTTACATAGAGGGTGACCCCCTCCTTCCCCATCTCTCCTTCCTTGCCTGTCACCCCTGAACAGTTTATAGTCATCTATTGCAGTGCATCAGGTTCCAGTGACAGTGATCAGACCATAGCTTTCCAGCTGCACCATGGCTTCTGTCTCCTGTTTGTAACCCTTGCCGTGTGCATTGGTATAAAGATACTTCGGCTGCACTGTCAACTGTCTCACCTTTTTGGTGCAACCTTTTAGGAGAGTTGGGGGACATTCCTTACTACTTTGGTAGGTGCACTCATCCACCTTGTTTTTTGTGAGTACACAAGTGTTACAGCTTTCGACCCCACCCCTCAACTTCGTTAGTTTAAAGTGGGAATCACTAAATCAGTCAATCTGCCAGCAAAGATTCTTCTTCCTCTTCCAGACAGGTGAATCCAGGTAGGATTCTGGAAGGCTTGTTTGGGATCCTCCCCCCCCCCCCCCCCCCCCGTGAGGAGGACCAGATTCCCTCCTAATGCCTTTGCCTCCATGCCTTTGTCTGTTCTCTCTATGATTTCAGGGCAAAACTGGCATTAAATCTGTGTACAGCCCTAAGAAACTGTTCTCAGTTGAATTTTCGGTAGTACTTTCAGGAAAGATACTGCAAATGGAAAGCGGTGGGTTATACTTTTCTATGGTATGAGAGGGAAGACTTTTAACAAAGATCTGTCACTCCTATCTTGTATTTTTAAAAGATTTGTGCTGAGCATTGAGTCAATACAAAAAGTACAGAAAAAAAACCCCAAATTTGAAATGGGTGTACCTGTTCAGTGCACTTGCAATAACAGGTTACTTTTGCTGTATCCATTTGCTATCTATACCATAGGAATTCCTTTCTCTTGAGGTGTGCGTAGAAAGAGCCTTATGCTATTACTCAGTGATAGTCTTTATATAATAGCAATTCTATATAATTTAGCTACTTCCTTGCAAACATTTTCAATCTCACAGGCCTTTATTGATTTTATTTCAATCAACTGACCATGGTCTTACAGAAAAACACAAATAGTTGAAATACTAATGAGAATTCCTGACCCTTTTCAATTGAATACTTGACCAGTCAGTGGAACACTCAACAAACCTGCAACTTCATCACTAGCAGTAATTACAATCAATAAAGAGGTTACCTTCTAATGCTGTTTGAAAGATGGAGACAAGGATTGCTTAAGAGATACAGAGAGATAGACACATCCATTCCACATTCAGGCAGGAAGGCTGCTGGTTACGCAGGCCACTTGAATCACATAACTTTTCTTGTAGAGGTGCTCTTCCTTATGTATAAATCAGAACAAGTGGGTTGAGTGTACTGACACAAATATAAAAATAAAGAAAAATTATACTTGCTACAAAATGTTTCTTTCACCCTGGAAGCTAAATTCCTTATAACTCAGATTGCACAAGGTATGAGCATGATATCAGGTTTGAACTAGTGAACATCAGATCTCTTCCACTTTCACAATAGATTGCATATGAAAATATTTTTATAGATATTTCTTTCCTCCCTTTTCCCATTCTTTCAGTTTCTTTCTTTCCAAGGTTATTATAAAGACTAAAAAACAAAAATAGTGTGGACTTTCTGTCAGTAGATGTAGATAGTAGGAACTAAATTCATAAATGCAGAACATTGTTAAAGGAGAGAAAAAAACTTTCTTTAACATACAACAGAAAAAATAATATCAGCATGGTTCTCTTAGGCTTACTTTTCTCAACTCTTTCCCTCCCCCCCTCTCTGGAATACAGAGAGATACTGAAATGTGTATATGCACTACCATAAACTTCCTCAAAAAAGAGATCATGACTCTTTTCTTTTTAAATACATTCACAGCAATTTGCTTGGTACCATTAAGTACAAAAATATTTTCTTATGCAATGAGGGATGTCTAATGCTTTCTTTGATGTTGCAGTGTTTTGCTTTTGCGGAATGATATTTGTGACAACATATAAAGTATTTAATGTATGTATTAAGATATTAATTTAATTTAACCTAAAAAATATTTTTCAGATGTGTATTACAGAGAAATAAATATAGAATATTAGTGTTGAATGTCTCCAGCTATTTCAGTATTGTTAAAAAACAGTTGACACAATTTGAAATTGACTTCAGTGATAGTCCACATGTTAAAAATGACATTTGCTAGAACTATGAGACCTGAAATGAAGGAAGGAAGGAGAATTTAACACTCAGAGGTAACTCAGTTAAGCATTTTTAGTCTACTGTTGCTAACTAGTTAGAAATGAGCCTAAAATAAATAACTAGAGATATCGTATGTTATTGTGGGATTTCTCTGGAATTAAGAATTTCTCTTAAATGAATTTAGGTCATCCTAAACTGAATATCTCCCATTCTTTTGTTTTCCTCTCATTCCCTTTTCTGTTCTCTTATACCCAATATTAATACGTATGCCTTGTTCACCTTTAGGTAATTCTTTTCACAACACTTTTGAACATTTCTTCTTGAAGTCCTTTTCACTATGTATTTTCTTTACTGAACTCATCCATATTGTCTTCCACTATGTGCAATACTTTGTTGGAATGTCCTCAGAGCACAACTTTACTTTACTTTACCGCACTTTTCCAACTTTTTCTGAAAGTCTTTCGCTACTCTCTCTTTGACATTCTTCTCTTCTCAACACCTAAAAATAGATACTCAGCTACCATCTTCACGGACCCAGGAAATTCATAAAGTTCTCAGCTTCAAAGAGATGTGTCCCTTTTTTTAGATTAAGATTTTGATTTCTTTCTCTGACATCTACATATCTCGGGCTCAAGTCAGTAAAAGCTTCTCTTGATTTCTTTTTGTTTTGTTTTGCCTTTTTAAAAAAATCTTTGCAACTGTTTCTACCCAGTTTACACTTCTAGTTCTCTTTTTCAATACCTGAGCAAACATGAATTTGTACATTACCTTTCTATGAACTGCATCCCCAAAACTTTAGTAAGTATTAATTAACACAGTGAAACACAAGGAAGAAGAGAAAAATCATCCCCCCCACACCCCCACTAGAAAGAATCATTACCTGTATATTCTTTACTTATTTTTGGGTTTACATGTGAAGGAAAAGAGAGCAAGCACATTCATGTATGAAAATACTTTTTTAAATGGTTATTTTCCTAATTTTTCTCCTTAGTAATACGCATTTCTCACTGGTTATTTAATCAACGTGTAGAAGGTGTTGTGATGCACATTTGTTAGCATAATTCAGAATATACTGATTTTTCTGGTAAGCCTTTTCATTATATGGGAAAATCTTTTCACTGTGTGTGTACTAGATTGACTGATTATCATTCAGTAGTTTTAAAATTTATATAGTCTTAATTGCACCCTCACATTGCACCCTCAGCAAGTTTACAGATGACACCAAGCTGAGTGGTGCAGGTGACAAACCTGAGGGATGGGATGCCATCCAGAAGGACCTGGATAAGCTTGAGAAATGGGCTCACGTGAACTTCACAGCCAAGTGAAGGTCCTGCACCTGGACTGGGGCAACCCTCAACATCAGTACAAGCTGGGAGGTGAAGGACTGACAACAGCCCTGCAGAGAAAGACGTGTGTACTGGTGCATGAAAAGCTGGACTTGAGCTGGTAATGTGTGCTTGTAGCCCATAAGGCCAACCGTATCCTGGGCTGCATCAAAAGAATTATGGCCTACAGATCAAGGGAGGTGATTCTGACCCTCTACTTCGCTCTGGTGAGACCCCACCTGAAGTACCACATGGACCTGGTGGAGCAGGTCTAGAGGAGGGCCACAAAAATGGTCAGAGGGATGGAACACCTCTCCTGTGAGGACAGGCTGAGAGAGTTGGGGTTGTTCAGCCTGAAGAAGAGAAGGCTCCAGGGAGACCGTATTGCAGCCTGTCAATACTTAAAGGTGACTTAAAAGAAAGATGGGACAAACTTTTTTGTAAGGATAATTTAGCAATAGGACAAGGGTTAATGGTTTTGAACTAAAAAAAGGGTAAATTTAGACTAGATATAAGGAAGAATTTTTGTATGATGAGTAGTGAAACACTGGAACAAGTTGCCCATAGAGGTGGTATATGTCCTGTCCCTGGAAACATTCAAGGTCAGGTTGGATGGGGCTCTGAGCAAACTGGTTGAAAGATGTCCCTGCTGATTGCAGGGGCATTGGACTAGATGACCTTTAAAAACCCCTTCCAACACAAATTATTCTATGATTCTATGATTCGCTTTGTTACTAGTTAAGATATTTAGTCAGCTAATCATACTATAGATGTAGTTGTCTTGGGTTTTTTTCCCCCATGTACAGTCCTTTTTGTATATAGATTTTGGATTTTTTCCTCTTCCCAAGGACTGTGGTAGAAATTTATTCCCAATAAATGGTGAAAAATGTGGTGCTGCAATAAAGAAAGTACAAGTAACTAATGGAGTGGGGAAAAAAAGTATCCCATTAAAATTAGTAAGCTTTTTTATTACATGAATCGGATGCATAGAAAATAATTTTAAAAAGAAGTATTATCATAAACCCATGATAAGTTTTACCTTTCCTTCTCTAACATTTTCATCCTTAGCATACCTCAATGATGTACAAGGTATAGATGGAACTTTGAGCAACTCAGTTTACATTTCACACAGTGGGATGTTTCAAATAGTAAATGATTCTGGGCTTCTGCACTGTTTTTCACTAACTCTTTACTTACATATATTTGAATCTTTACAGATTTCTGCTCATACCTGCTTCACTTTTCAAACATTATGTAGTTAAGTCTAAATGTCTTCAATGATTTGTACCTCCAAAGATCGCCTATGTGTTGTTTCTTCAAGTACTGTAGCTTTTTGAAATTTTCTTCTAAAGCAACCTAAATCTCCCAGTTTTAATACAAGAGTAAAATAATATTATTTTCACCTGAACTGCACTTTGGCATTTCATTTTATGCTGAACATGAAATTAATATCAGAGCCTATGTGAATGTCCAAGAACAAAAAGCTTGACAGAAAAGCCTCCATAACCCCTTGCAGACTAAAACCATCAAGTTGCATACCAATATATGCACAGTGAGCACTGAAAACCTGCAGCATACCCTGTGCCCAGGAAGAGGTAGCATCTTTTCTTTCTAATGCTTCTGATTCAGTGTTTCAAAACAGCCATTGTTTCTTGAGGTATCTTTCCTGAGTCGTCCATCACAAAGCAGGGTATAAAACTATCTCTTTCAAGTCCTCTTCTAAAGTAGCACATATAAATAATTGAAACAGAACAGAGAATGAAACAGAGCATTGCCAAAGAGCTAAGCCTTCCATATTCTGAATTGCCACAAAGCTGCAGAATGAACAGGGCCACGTCTTGCCAAGTTGTCCCTAGTCAGAAGAGGTCATGACTGCTGCCACTGGGGAGAGGATGGCACAGTTTTAGAGAAGTTTATGACCTGTGCTGAGAAAGCAGGAACTTGAGACAAACTTTATTGTGGAAAAGGATTCTGTGATTCATTGAATTCCTGCACCTTAACATAACCCACCATTTCAAATTATAAATGATACATACATTGAAAACTCTGTTGGAAGTGCCTGCTACTTCTGTACAATTGTCAGATTCTGCTGGAAGACTTGCTTTTATAAAGGAATAAGTTTTTCCTTTTTGTTTCTGTAACATCTATAGCACCTTTTCTCTGGTGAAGATGGCAAAGGAGAATGTTTATATAAGAGACAGTATATATAATTTAAGGAACAGACTTTACCATAAGGCTTAGCCCTCCATTCCTTCTAAATCTATTAGGGTTACAAAGGCTTGCATTTTTTTTTTTTATTTTTTTTTTTTTAGAACAGGAGGGGCCAAAGACTATGTTTTAGAGCCACACGTAACAACCACTGTATCATCCTGATATATCACTACAAATATTTTTCTATTTAGAATTAAAGGAATCAGACTTTAGAAGAATGACAAGGTAAAGGCAACAGAAAACAGATTCATCAGACTGAAACAGGACAGAATTATAATGAAAGTTGTATTATAATTGTGAATCAATTTGGAACAGACACTGCTTGGGTAAAAAGGATGAAAAACGAGCTACAAATAAGGGAATTCTCAGAAAATATATGAGACAATATAGAGAGTCAAAGCAGAGAGGAATAAAACCTGAAAATTGAGCAGAACATAAATGTATTTTAATACAATGAAATTAATTCTACAGGTTTATTTTGTTGACTAGTATGTTTGGCCCAAAAAGTTCTTGCATTGCTAGTTGCTGAAGCAAGAATTTTTTAATTATTTGAGACTAACATTTTTATAATAGGTAAATGAACTTATTTGGATAAGATGAGAACTGAACCAAACCTTTGCATGCCCTTGAACAGTAGGAAAAAGCCCTCTGAACTTTCTGAAGAAATGCAGTAGTTTATTTTATCTTTAAACTTTGTATATGTTAAGATTTTTCTGACTTCTGCTACTATAAGAAAAAGACACATGGAAATTAATAAGAAAGATATGTGCCATGGTTTTATTTAAATGTTCTTATTAAAATTCTACATGCTTATGCATATATTTCCTATTTTGCATAAACCAATTTATAGGTAGTTTAGAGCTCACCATATTGTAGATACAGGTTACTCTGTGAAACAGAATAGGTCTTTAAATTCAAACAGATACTACTTTAAGCACAAATGGGTTAATTCAAAATCTCTTTAAGTAAATCAACATTTTATTAAAACTCTATAATTTACATTGCAATCTAACACATGCTGCATGTGTTTTGAAATTAAATTCCCATCTGATATCCAGCGATATTCAACTGATCACTAATCAAAAACCTTAACATTAATGAAAATCCAGTCGAGTTACAACCCAAGGCTTTTGTGATTAGAAAACGTACTTTGTAGAGTCATTCCAGTTTTACACTGGCAAGGAGCAAATGGTGTTATGGCATAAACAGGAAAGAATTGTGGATTTCAATTTTTGTCTAGTTTTAAATGAAGCTTTTAAAGAACGGTTCTACTTGTTTTGTAGAATAAAACTGTACTACTTCTGGGAGAGGAAAGAGCTCCTTTCACTTTTCCTTTCCTTTCAGTGCACCATCACAATGCATATAATTTGCTTTTAGTAATACTGTTTCTGTTAAAAGTAGTAAGAATAATGAGAATCTTCAAACTTTAATCAATGGAGAGGCACAATTATGCAAAAAATCTACTTAAAATTGTGAAAAATACATTTTTAGTAATTTGTTTTTCAGAACTCCGTAATTAAATATATTGTCATAAAAGAAGAAATATTTTAATAGTTAATTGAATTGTATAAATTTGTTTGATAATGAAATTTACCATAAAGGAGGTTACAATATTTTATAAAATATCCTCAGCTTCATTGTGAATTTTAAAATGAATATGTACTGTTGGCTTGAACTTGTGCCTCAAATAACATCACCAATATAGCTACAATAGTAAATAAAAGGAAGTAAGAAACATAACTCTGCAAGAATATACCAAGAACATTCTCAGAAGACAATGCAATTAAACAAATATTCAATTCTCATTTTTACACAAAATAGAAAATCACAGATTGTAGCGTGTTGGTTAAATGGTGTATTTCTGCTTTTGTTTTGGTATTAGAATCTTAGAGTTTTTCCAACACTAAAAGTTTTTTTTAAATTTGAAAGAAAGAAAGCACTTTTAGATACGTATAAAATGAAAAAGTTACTGGGAGCATATAATGTGCATATCCAGGTAGTTTTATTTGAAGGGAATGGGAATGAGACCTTTTTAAAGGTTAGACTCTTTCTCTCAGGCAGGTTAGATTTTAAGTACCCATCTATTTCTCATTTCTATGCCTCTGTCAACACCAGCCCAGGGCTGACTTCAGTTGGCTTCCAGTTTCCAAGGTGAGACTGATCTTTGCTTCACCTTTAAACTGGTTGTCATCACTTTTTACACCGGAAAAATCTTTCACCAACTGAATGTGATGTTTATTGATGAATGAGATGACCAAATTTTACAGGCCCAAAACTTCTGGAAGAAGAACTGGTTTGAGATTACAGCTGTTTTGATAGATTGAATTTACTCATAATTTGAGATTTTGTGTCAGCTTAATTGTTTAGTCTTTAAATTACCTCCAGAAATGGAAATAAAGTCCAGAAATCTACTAAGGAGCCCTCACTGATTTTTCCTCTAGAATTTTTTTCCCAATTGCATTGCTACCTGTTTCCCTGATACAAGGCTGAACGTCTTGTTGGATTCTTGTCTGTTCAGTGTCCATTAGCATTCCTGGTGCTACATCCTTGGGGCTTTTCTTTGTTGACTTTTGGCAGGTCCAGGACTAAGTATTAATTATATATTTAAGTATTTAATTATATATTTAAGATAATTCTGAATTAGTTAGTTCACCTATTCAAAATGGTATGCACACATTAACCTGTAAAGATTAAGCAAAAATTATCAGGCTAGTTACCTTCACTAGGGTGCTCCAGAGCAGTATTTTCTCCTCCAGTTCTCAGTTGTTTAAAAACAATTTTTGATTCTGTAAGCTTATCATATATTCTGTATATGAGCCCCCAGAATCATAATAGCTTGATTCCTTGGGAACTCCAGCAAGGGGTCATATACAAACCACTTGACTATGTAACTTTGAGGCACAACCCCTTTAACACTGTTTGAGTGGTCATAGCCCTGGAACAATGCTGGATTTGAAAATACTGAAATCTATCTTTTTCTATTTGACGATGCTGGTCAAAATTCTAATGGCTAAAATATCTTTAAATAAGTATGGCAACATTTTGTCACAAGTGCTGTTTTAGGTAAACATAAACCATAAATCAATTCACATCATCCCAGCAAATTAAAAGGCAACCCAAATCCTAACCTCTACTCAATTTTTCATTTTTTACATTTGACAAACATCTAAATATTACAACTGAATTTGAATCACATCCTCTTTCCTACTGTTCTTTTAAAAATATTTGGAACCTGCTATACTTCAGGATAGTCATAGTGCTGACTACTAGTTCTGTAAACTGTTCTGCCACAAACTGTGCTTATTGACTGGTAAAACTGAATAGTTTATCATAAGAGTCTTTCTCTTATGTACTTAATATATTCCATAATAAATTTCATAACCCTGATTTTAATTCTGTCACCTTCATAATACTATGATGGGGAAGTAGAGTTCTAGTGGAGCTCTTCTGCTGAAAACTTGTTTAGTGTTTAAATTATTAATAAATTAAATATTCATATAATTAGGGAAACATATAACAATTTATCAAGAATATAAATATGACATTTAAAAGAAGAAATGCAAATTATATTATACCTATTATACATATACACACACACCTACATAGTATGTATACATACATATAATATGCACACACGTAAAAGACCACACACCCTGTTAAATCAAATGTCATTCTAAACTATGTGGTTTGGAACCTTAATGGTTTGGAATGGTTTGGAAGATTATCTGAACTCAGAAACCACCTCTGAAGTTAGTGGTACAATAGAAAATAATTAGCTTCCTTTGACTGCTGTGTCTGACTATCCAGTAACCACTTATAACTACACCGATTAAAGTAGTCTTTTCCAGCAGACCAAGTCATAAATTCCTGTTTTGGGATATGTGACAAATAATTCAACCATTCAGCCACCAATCCCTCAAAATAACATTGGTTAAAACCACATCCAGAGATAATTGTTCACAAACCTAAGATAAAATACATTGCAGGTGTAGCACAGATGAAATGAATTAAAATTGCTATCAAAGAGAAGCCATGCCTATGGGATTTCACATATTTATTATCATACTTAGCAATTTCTTAAGTTGCAATTTCTTATGATGGACTGTTTTTCATATCAGTGTTTCCAGAACATTAGATACAATTAATGTTTAGTTTTGACTGGTAGTGCTCATGTAACATTTAGATCCTTTACTTGAATGAGAAATTATCTTAGCAGCTCACGGTGAATTACTTGGTCTTTTCCTCTTTTATATTCAGCCAAATATCTAATCCAGAAATGTTCCTGTCGCTTGTTACAGAATTTCATGGAGATGTCCAAGATGTAATTTATCCTGGTCTGATACTATGTCAGTTTTAATAGGTCTAATTTCCTAACTCCCTGCTTCATTGTGACCATAAAGCCTTTTAGCATTTCACTTGCTTCACCAGGAAAATTTATCCCAGGCTGTGGAATCTGACCTTCAAATTCTTTCATGCATACACTAGCAAAGGATTCATTCAGCCTCTTGGCACTGTGAACCTCATTTGTCATTAATATCTCACTCTTGTCCTTCAATAGTTCATCTGACTCCTTGTCTACCTTCCAGCCAATACTGTAATTGTAACATTTTAATCCATTTATTATTTTAGCCTTCATGATTGAATGCAAACCTAGTTTGTGTTCTTAATCTTTTTTTCTGCAGACTTGTCTTGTTTCAAATGAATTTTTTCCTTCAACATTTTGAAAGCACCTGTTTTCTTGCACTGCTTTTTCATATCTAGTTAAAAAAAATATTATGCAATATGTTCACTTCCTATACCACTGTTTTTTATGATCTCTTCCTCTGTTCTATTTCCCTTCCTTTCCTCTGTCTTCCCATTCCTCCATTTTGATCAAGACCATATGTTTTTTTCTGAAAAGTAGATGAAAGTGTCCAGTAATATTCTGGACTCTATTTTGTCATCTTAGTATGGTCATTTCTCTCTTCCTTTCTATTCTTAGATCTTCTCAGATTACTCCAGAAGACTTTAAATGGTCAGCTTCACTTTTCTATCTTTTCTTCAAGAATGGCATTCTGATGAATCTGATGTCAAAGTGACTTTTGCCATTAGCTTCAATGGAGAAAGGTGTTCACTGGAATTAATTCTTTGAAAGGTTCATTTGCTAATGACTGTTGCTTGAAACACAGTGATTCTGAATATTATGTGCCTCTTAACTACGTATGTTTGTAGCAGCAGATATACATTTTCTATGTGAGTGGGAGATGCCAGCTTCTTGCCCAAAGAATTTAACAGGCGAGCATGCTAAAAATCACATAAAATGAGGAGATTCTTCAGGGATGTTCCTGGAGGGCATTGGTGATAACTTCCTCCTCCAGGCAGTAGAGGAGAGATGCTCTGCTGGACCTCATACTCACGAATAAGGATGGGCTAGTGGGTATGTGAAGGTCAAAGCGAACCTTCGCTTTGGTGACTATGAGATGGTGTAGTTCAGGATCCTGAGGGTGGGCAGGAAGGTGAAAGGCAAGTTCACAACCTGGGACAATAGGAGGGTTGAATTTGGCCTCTTCAAAGATCTTCTTGGAAGAGTCTTAAGGGGTAAGACCCTAGAAGTGAAGGGGCAGCACAAGAAAGCTGGCTAATACTGAGGGATGACCTCCTCCAGGCTTGAGATAATTCCATCCCAACAAATACAAAATCAGACAGAAATGTTAGGAGGCCTGTGTGCATAAGTAAAGAGCTCCCAGCCAAGCTCAAACAGAAAAAGGAGACATACACAGGGTGAAAACAAAGACAGGTAACCTGGGAGGAATACAGAAACATTGTCTGAGAATCCAGGGATGAAGTCAGGAAAGCTAAAGCCTGGATGTAATTGAATATGGCCAAGGATGTCAAAGATAGCAAAAAGGGCTTCTACAAGTAAATAGGTGACAAAAGGAAGATGAGGGAAAATGTGAACCCATTGTTTAATGAGACAGGGGACCTGATTACACAGGACATGGAAAAAGCTGAGTTACTGAATCCATTCTTTGCCTTAATCTTTACCAGCAAGAATGGCCTTCAGGAATCCCAGGTCCCAGAGACCACAGGGAAAGGATGGAGCAAGGAAGATGTGCCCTTGGTTGAAAAGGATCAGGTCAGGGAATAACTGAACAAATTGAAAATACATAAGTTGATGGGCCCTGATGAGATGTACCCATGAGTGCTGAAGGAGCTGGCCAGTATTTGCCACCATTAATTAGTGGTGTACCCCAGAAGTCTATACTGGGTCCAGTCCTATTTAACATCTTCATTAATGATCTGGTTGATGGGGCAGAGTGTACCCTCAACAAGTTTGCTAATTACATAATACTAGGAGGAATGGCTGATATGCCAGAGAGTCATGCTGCCATCCAGAGAGACCTGGATGGGCTGAAGAAATGAGAGGACAGGAATCTCATGAAGATCAACAAGGCAAAGTGCAAAGTCCTGCACCTGGGGAAGAAAACCTCAGACTCCAATATATGCCTTGGGCTACTGTTGCAGGCTGATCAAAGACCAGTGTGAGGCTCTGCTTGTATTCTCGGGAGCAGGATTAAGACTCAAAACAGAGTCAAGTGCCAAGGAACTTCATCTGCCCATCAACAAGTTTGCAAATGCAATGGAGAGAGCTCAAGAGATTAAGAGAGAAAGGAAGGGAAGAAAGAGGAAAGAATGTAAGGGTTCAATAGCTACCACCCAGGAGCTGTGGTGTCCTGACAGTCCGATTCATTTTCCAGTCCAGTGGGGGAACGTTCTGTTCGATGTTAGTTCGTTCTGTCCTTTTATCCTGAGCTGTTCTGCTTGACCACACCTTCCACCCGGCTATGGTGCGAATGCCCAATACTGTCACTAGGGAGTCTCGAAAAACTGTAGTTGGTCCTCAGGGGTCATCAAGCCCCTCGATCTCCCTGACCCCAGGTCTGGGGGTGTGTACAGGTATTTGGCTCTCCCACTGTTGTTCTGTGGTGTCAGTCAGTGGTTTTCTTGCCATGGCATTTTCAGACAAACATCTGTTGGTAGTTTTCCTGCCATAGTCATATTGAGATGAACCTTGGTTGTGGTGATGGTGGGGGGTGGTTTCCTGCCATAGCGATGTTGAGACAGACATTTGCTGTGTTGGTGGTTTTTTTCGCCAACACAGTCTCTTACAGCTACCCATCTGGGAAACTAGATTGGCAGAAAAGAACCTGGGGGTCCTACTTTACACCAGGTCTGGGCTGTATTAGATAAAATATTGCCAGCAGGTTGAAGGAAGTAATCCTTCTCCTCTTCAGCACTGGCAAGGCCATACCTGAAGTACTGTGCCCAGTTCTGGGGCCTCTTCGTAACAAGAGAGACATGAACATACTGGAGAGAGTCCAATGAAGAGCCACAAAGATGATTAAGGGACTGAAGCATCTCTTATACAAGAAAACCTGACACAGCTGCAACTGCTTAGAATAGCACAGAGAAGGCTCAGGGGGGATCTTATCAATATATATAAATACCTGAGAGTGCATAGAGAGGGCACAGAGCCTGGCTTTTTTTGGTGGTGCACAAACTGAAACACAGGTCATTCTGTCTGAACATCAGGAAACATTTTTTTTACTGTGAGGGTGACTGATCACTGGAGCAGATTGCCCAGGGAGGTTGTGGAGTCTCCATCCTTAGAGACATTCAAAAGCTATCTGTACACGGTCCCGGGCAATTGGTTCTAGGTGGGCCTGCTTGAGCAAGGGAGTTGGACAAAATGACCTCCAGAGGTGCCTTCCAAACTCAACCATTTTTGGATTCAGTGAGGAGTCCCTAAAAGCCCATTTAGATTTGCTGTTGGTTCTGCACTATCTTGTAACACATATTTGTACACATATACTTTGAAAAAAGTTGCAGTCTTTTGTTGTGGAATGAATTCACATGTTGCTCTTTCATTCCTATAGTCACCAAGGAAAAGCTTATGCCCTTTTTTGTAATATTTCCTAATATTTCCACTCAAATTTTAAGTTTTGAAATTAATTAATACGTGTGTGAGAGCTGTTAGTGACCTATAAAGCAAAACTACACCAAATGCAACCTTTTTTTCTAAAGCATAAGACGAATGAATACGTCAAATTGAAATACTCTATGTCCACTCCATGAAGCACAATTAAACCCTAATTTGTAGTAAGTCTGCTTCTTGGGTTGTATATTTCAGTTTGCTAGTTCAAAACCATATAAAACCTTTAATATTAATGCAGGAATAATTTCTATTACCCTAAAAAAGTTTGATAGCACTTCCCAAATATGTGTTGTTCACTATTTCTACTTTTAAATATAATCACTTATCACCTGTGCCATTCCATTTTCTATTATTTTGCCCAAGCACTGAGGTGTTGTTGAATAGCTATAACGTGCTGATTTTGGACTGCCATCCTGGGTTACTTGCCCAACTAAGATAAACTGATAGAATTGTTGCAATTATACTTTTACAGAGATTTTCAGTAGCAGGAAGGGAGTAATTTCTGTTAGTAATTTTCAGTAGCAACACAGTCCCACTAAAGTATATTAAAAAGTACTTTACTTGGGAGAAGTGACATGATTTGTGCTTTCCTAGAAGTTTGAGGAATATAGGCACAGGCAGATCAAACTTAATACAGTCCCAATAAGCAATAAATATCTTAAAGAAAATATAGAATATATTTACTTAGTATTATGAGGAGATCAAGTTATTTCTGTAGCTCTCATACACTTCTGTTTAGATATGAGAGTAACAAAGGGCTAATAGTGCTTAGACGTGCTAGGAATGCACAGTTTTCACCCTTCCTTTTCAAAGGTAGGGTGTTTTTTTTCAGGACTGGGGATACAGAAAAGACGAGCTAGAAAAAATATGGAATCCCAGACTAGGCAAGAGCTAATGGTTTAAAGGCATTCAGCTGATACACTGTGATTTGACTGAAGTCACTGGTCAGGATTAAAGAGAGTGGGGAAAAGACCAATCTATCCCTGAGGGCTTGGACTCCTCTGTAGAGGGCTTGAATTCCTTCTCTGGTTTTGCCTAGAAATTCCATCCTTATTATACAAAAATCTACAAGTGAGTTTTACTTTTTATTAATATTTTGTACATGGTATGGAAAAAGGTTATCTGTACGTCCAATTTCTGAACCATCTTATACTGTACATTGAACGTTAGAGTAAGAAGGCAAGATGAATATGCATTTATTAATAGGAAATGAGATCGAATGACAGACGTTGCCAAGACAATTGATGTATTCTATCTCCATTTGAATCTTCACAGAAAAGTTAAGCTGACCAGTTATGTAGCACATTTTAAGTAGCAGAAGAGCACAGGTCAAAATACGGGAACAAGAGAATAAGGAATGTTCCAAGAATTCATATTAGATATATCCAAGTCAGTTCAGCCTAAGGAAATGTACCTTAGTATATAAGTGCTTCCTATAGCATAGACACATTTTAGCAGGAATCAAGAGGTAGAACTGGCATTCTGTATTGCCTGAACCAAAGCAGCTGTTTGTGAAAGAAACAATGCCTATACCGTATCTTTATATCCTACTCCATCTACATATTGTTTTACTAGTTTTTCTTAACTGCATTGGTGAATGTTTTAGGGAGCAATTTGGATTAAAATTATTTATGGAGCAAAAAAATTATCACTTACTATTGAATTACAATTGTTGCCTTATTACTGAAAATTCATTGCAATAATTGAAGGTATTGGCTGGAATCAATGTAGGGAACAGAGTATCCTTCGCCTGTCCTGTGGAGTACTCTGTAAAAGACTTCCATTTCACCTCTGACTTTGACAAGAAACTCTATGCTTACTAAATCAGTCACATGCAAAGCAGAAACACAAATACTTTTTATTATTCATTTATACAATATATCAAAAAGGTATTTACAAATTTTAAACATAAATTCTATCTAATCGGTAGATGACAAAAGTTTTCTCCTTTGTGTAGAAATGTGGTCAGGTCAATACATTGTACATGCTGAAAGAACACTCACTGTTCAAGACGGTGAACAGATATGGAAGTCTAAATTATAAATCTTCATTAGTAAATTGTTGTGGGAATTGTGGGGAATCATATGAGAGACTACAGTGACAGCCACTTAGAACAAGCTGTTGTATTACATAGAGGCTTGTCTTAAACAATGTCAATCTGCTAATACACAAATCCAGATTAACACAGACTATTTTTAAGTGACTTCTGACCACAGGATAGATCAAGACTAAAACAAGGAAACTAAAAATGCATCAATTGGATGGGAGAGAAAGAAAAGAGATCCAGGCCTTAAGGAACTGCTTAGAAAAATGGAAAATATTTAAGCAACTTCTACAAAACGTTCAAAAAATACAAAACTTACATTAGTTTATTCAAAAGGATTTGATGTTTTCAGTACCTTTCAGCAAGACAGGAAAACAAAACTAAAATATAGAATAAGAGAACTTTACATATTCTGAAGTGGACTACATGAGCAGCATTGTTGTGGTTTCGGCTGGGATAGAGTGAATATTCTTCTTGATAGATGGTACAGTGCTGTTTTGGGTTTGGTATGAGAATAATATTGATAACACACTGATGTTTAAATTGTTGCTAAGCAGTGCTTACTCAAAATCAAGGACTTTTCAAGTGTCCCATTCTCTACTAGTGAGCAGGCACACAAGAAGCTGGGAAGGGGCAGGGCCATAACAGCTGGCCTGAACTAGCCAAAAGGATATTCCATACTGTGGAACATCATGTTTGGTATATAAAGCTGGGAGAAGAAGGAAGAGGGGATGTTTCAGTTATGGAGTTTGTCTTCCCCAGTAGCCATTACACATGATGGAGCCCTGCTTTCCTGGAGATGGCTGAACGCTGCCTGCTGATGGGAAGTGGTGAATGATTTCCTCATTTTGCTTTACTTGCATGCACAGCTTTTGCTTTCCCTATTAAATTATTTTTACCTCAACCTATGAGTTTTCTCACTTCTACTTTTTCTGATTCTCTCCCCCATCCCAGTGCAGGGGGAGTGAGTAAGTGGCTGAGCAGTGCTTAGCTGCTGGCTGGAGTTAAACCGTGACAAATATGTTTTTAAGTACATAGTGAAAGGAAACATAAAAACAAAGACTTTATGACTAAGCTAGTTTTTGACTAACACAGGATGAGTAAGTCAGTTCAAACCAGCAAAAACCAGCCAATTTGTTTTAGACGTAAAAGACCACTCGCTTTCTCATCTTGTGAAATACAGACTGTATTCTGACACTATTACTTCAAATTCAAAATAGAAACCAATTTTGAAGCAGAAAAGTATGCAGATTCAAATTACAATTTTTCAAAGAACAAGAAGCACATATAACTGTACGGTGATGGAAATGGTGCAACCCAAGACAATGTTGTGAGAACTACAGTGATTTTCAGGATTTTTTCCAGAATATTCAAGTGACATGAGAGTATGGCAAAAAGGAGAAAGAGCATCTAAGTAACATCAGTAGTTCAGAGAAGTAATTCACAGCAACCATACCCACCATTTTTGCATTACCGGAATAGACTACCAGCCTGAAATAAAACGGAATACTTACTTGTTTCAAAGCTGGGCACAGATGCATAAATTAATGTGGTGCTAGAAACAATGGTACTAAAACAATACTAGCAATGAATGGAACAGAGAAAAGATAGTTTCCACTAGAATGGCATGTGAATTAATGGGTATGTAAATACTTCATCAAGAAAAAGTGTTTTAGACAATCAAGAGACCTGACAGAATGAAGCTGTGACAGTTTTCAACTTAGTGCAAGGCTAAAAGAAAACAACCACTTCACCATTTTTATTAAATTCATGAAATTTTAAAATGGTATAACCATTTTGAAAGTAATTATGAAATTAATTTTAAAATTACTTTTAAAATGGTGTAGCCTCACTAAATTTATCAAATCTTATTAAATTTATTAGTTTATTAAATGTCTTCTTACTTAAATATAAAATCTGGACTAAAGCACTTTGCTACTCTAGGTATCACAAAGCAAGAAAAGAATTTTAGCTAAAAGATGGAAATACTGAGACACTCAGTTGCAAACAGACTCAAGAGAAGATATTCTAAGAAATATGCCTGCACACAGAATACTTAAGCAGAAACAACCTTTTGGATTATATAAATAGCAATAAGATTTTTGCAGTGCTTTTTTGTTACAGTGGAAAAACAAAAGAGAAAATTAGTTTTGTTCAAAGTGATTTGAGAAAAAAACTTTCCATCTGCATCAAAGATGTACAAGAGTGTGAAATGCAATAGAAGGACTAATACTGGCTGTGGGGGGAAGTTAACACACCAAAGTGAGGAAGGTAGTCAAAGAAGGACTGAGAGTGTTACTTGCCAGCTTTCTGAAAGCAGTGAAGAGGTAACAAGTTTCTTTTCTACGCAGCAATAAGTAGGGTTATTTGTATTGCACCTGAGTGAATCTTCAAGCCAGGGAAATTATTCTAGAGACCTGTTAAATAGAGAAGGCTTACAGTTTTAATATGGGTCTGCAAAAAATAAAAGGAATTATCTGCAAAAAATAAAAAGAATGAATCAAATAAGTTACAATGGAAGCAAGCAAAATCTGAATGCAAATATGCTTAATGAGTAAGGATTATTTTTTAATTCTTAATATAACAACTTCACTATATTTTCTTTATGAAGGGTGAAATATATGTTACCTGAAATTGACTCCAAAACACTAGAAAAGTATAGCAAAGTACTGATCTAAGCATACATATCAGCATAATAAGAAAGATCTCTTGGGTTTTTTTGAGTTTAATGTGAACTGTGATTGTCAGATCTACCCCACAATGTGAAACTTAGGAGAAAGCAATTAAAGTTTCACCACAGAGTTATAACTGGTATAGCCTCATTAAAGAAGTAATATTTAAAGAGGGTAAGATTGCAATTGCTGAGAAAAATGTGTGGAACAGAATATACTGTGGTCCTTAACAGGTTAGACACATGAACAAGATCATTTGGGAGGGATCAGTGGAAAACAATGGCCTCCTGAAAAATAAGCATTTTTTTATACACATAGTAACTGAAAAAAAAAAAGAAAAATAAATTTATGTAGTACCTCCTTTTTCCTATTTTCAGTTCTTTGAAATAGCTGGAATACAAACTGATGTCTCTCTTGACTGTTAAATCCATCTTTCTTAAGCATGAAAAAATATTTACATTTAAAATAGTCATATACAGTCATTGGGTGGAGTTTATTTGGTGTGAATTTCAGTCATTATTAAACTTTCTTATGCTTAATCAAAAAATCTGGTTAAACACAAAATCAAAATAATAATGAAAATAAAGTATGGAAATAAATTACATCATCAGAATTGCTTTATTCAATGCAATTAAATAACAGAATGGCTTTAACAAGACAAAATGACGTTCTAATCATTGGACCCTGGGACAAATACCAGCATCACTTACTGTAACATTGATGTTTCAGGAACAATCACAAGTAGAGCAGGGTGTTCAGACCGTGTCTGTACTAGCAGATAAAGCAGTGTCAGGCTCTAGATTGCTCCTGTGTGCTGGAGCTCCATGTCTGCTCTGATTAGTCATCAAGGGTGGCCCGGGCCCTGGGCTAGGCCACCTAGCACCCTCTGAGGCATATCCTGCGCATGATTCAGGAGTCTGCTCAGGGACAAATGCAAACAGGCATTTTGTGTATGGAGTATGGTGGCTATGGGGGAGTGAGAGAATTTCCCATATGACTTCCTCTAAGAAATTGCCTTTAAAAGGTTTTTTTTGTTGGTTTTTTTTTTTTTTTTCATTTCTAAGAACCTAGGCATGGCAAAGCCTGTATAATGCTGTATTATATTACTGTATTATAGATTACTGTATTAAGATTACATTAATAAGAATGTATTAAAATACATTATGTATATCGCTGCATAATAGCGAACCCATTGTCCTTTGGTAGGGTGAGGTCGTTAAGGCAGAAATGGGAAGAAACCTTTATCACATTAAGGACAAAGACAGTTCAGTGATAGCTATGTACATACCTATATTAATTTAAAGTCAAAAGATTTTGTATTAGCTTTATTTCAGATTGAATGTGTATTTGGGGTTGTTTTGGTTCTTTTTTTCTGAATGGATAAGCATTCGGTCATTGTAATAATAATTTAGCATCCAAAAAAGCCTTCAATATAAGTTCATTAATAACAAGACCAAATTAACTATTGCAATCATCACATCTGACATTTTGTTAAACACATGACAGAGCTGTAAGTAGATTTGGACATAACATGTCAGACAAAGCTCTGAAGGAGAAAAGTTTTCTCTGGTGAACACCAGAAAACAGATATTGGATAATTCTGCACAGCTGGTAGGTCATTTCATTTTGCTTGCAGTAGTCACTTAGGCTCATAATACTGTAATCTGTTCCTTCAAAATTCTTGCTTTATCTGGCTTTGTCTGATCAGTCAATCTTTTGTTTAACCATCCCTCTGAAATTATACGTTACCAAGAAAGCAGGTATCTGACAATCACAGTAAAGGTGCTAGCTGCTTTAAAATAAATGCAAATGTCTTTCACATAAAATTCAGCTATGCAAATTAAAATATTTCTGCACAGTCCAGTGTCTGAATTTATAAAATACCTGGAAAATGAGTATAACTAAATTATTCCAGTTTACAATTATATCACCTTCTCTAATGTAGGACTTTTTCTTGTTTCTACAGCACTTAGTAAGATGCCACACTTTCTCCCTTCAACTGTTTTTTTTCCTTCATATGAGCCAAATACGTTTATCTGTCTTGCTGTTATACCAAGCCTATGTACTGTAGCTGTATAATTATCTTTGTCTTTAATGTGTAATTTCTTTTGCAGTCATGTAGAATAATTAGTTCCTTTTCTTCAACACATGAAGCTTATCTCATCTTCACTGCTTTAAAATGGAGTTCTCTCTAGCTGAAAATACCTTCTTGACTGATATAAGGGTCCTTGGTTGTTCCACAACTCTGCAAGAACTCATAATATCAAGATTTCTCACTTCACTGAATACAAGGGATTTTTTTTTCCTGTCAATGGTATTCTAGAGATCTTAAAAATTAATACATTCTTACTGCATATCAGTAGAAACTTTAACTTGGAATATTCATAGAATGGTTTCAGCTGGGATTGTCAAGAGTATTAGCTTTCGTTTAGCTCTGTTGCTACCGATTCCTATCATTCATTCCTTATTCTCAAGAGTTACATTACGGTGCTTGCACTTTGAACAGTATGTCACTCATACATATCATCCGATTTAAATGTTACACCTGTCACTGGGATAAAATACTGCAGAATTTCATTAGAAGTGTGATTTTACATTCAGGAAGGGTTGTTGTTGAAAATCTTTATTACACTGGAATTGATTTTCATGCCAGATCTGTTACTGAAATAAAAAGTCCCACTCAGAAAAGTACAGATTTGGTGAATCTTGTCTGAATCTGATCTGCATCTACTTTTTTTTTCAGAAAAGGAAGAGGATGTTTCAGCTTTACTGGAACTGAATTGATTTTAGGCTCTACAAATAGATAAAGTTAAAACAACTGTCTGAATTTCAAAGTTACCACGCTGTGCACAATATTGTGAAATTGCAAAAATGTATAAGAGCAAATGTTTAATCTGTTAAATTCTACATAACTTCACTATATTGCAATCATGAAATACAATTTAAATCAAAGCTGGAACAGAACTCTTTCTGTTGTTATTTTCCTGCTATGCCTCCAGTGTTAACATTATGCAATCAGCAGAGGAAGCCAAAAATAAGAATATAAAAGCTGAATTTGATATAGTGAGAAAAAAATTATTTTACATGTAGATTTAAAGACAAAGATTGCTATTCGCGAATTCAGACACAGATTCTTTTCTTTCAAAAAAGAAAACAAACAAACAGAAAAGCACCAAACCCTAACGAAGGAAAATGCAGAATGAACTAAACTCAGCTGAGGATAAGTTAAGGATATGACCTTAAATTTACCTGTTATTAGTTCAGCTAATACTTCTCCAGTAAAAGAATATAATTTTCAAATATATGTGAATTGTGAATGACATTGACCACATTTTAAAACATTCCAAAAATAAACTACATTCACAGTAAATATATTTAGTATTTACTCAGACTACATTATACATTCTGTAATTATAGTATCAATTTATCAACAAAGAAATGGAATGCAATAGACCATGGGAGATATTAATTAAAAGCTATGTCTTAATTGTATGCTAAAAAGTGTAAGACAGACGCTACTTTCCTGAAGGCAGACGGAAGACTGTATTTACGATTCGTTATGGACAGGTGCCCAGATTTTAGCTTATCTATCATTTGCTACATGCTGAGTTTGTTGCATACAAGCTGCCATTACTAATAGTTTGGGACAGAGCCATGAAATTTCAAGTACTGTGTATTTCAGGTCAGAGCACAATCTAGTTAGTGTCATTTGAAATACATCCACCATTCCTCTACTTAATAAAGCCTGCTGGTGACCAATTGAACTGCAACATCAGTTTGCTTCTATTTGCTTTTTTTCGATGTGTGCTAGAAGTACATTTTTGCCTATGCTGCGGAAACACACTTTATTTCTTGTCCAAAATCCTTTAATTTCTAGTGCATTTGTAATTTAATTTTCAATTTCATTCTTTACACATACTGTCCAGGTTACAAACACTATGCAGTATGTACTTCCACAGATGGCTTTCATCTGTGAATGAAAATAGCTTTCATTCCAAGTAACACATCATGTTCAGAAAAAAAAAAAATCTGCTCTACATTCAGCATCAAACCTTTTGAAATAAGTTAGAGCACATCGAGTTTTTGGCTTTTTGTGTATACTGTGTAGAACTGATGGAACATTGCTATGGATCACTGCAAGGAGGATTGGATGCTACAGATAATGTGTTTTACCAAACACTTCAGAATTTCCATTTGAACTTTAAGGTCAGTGAATTGCTAGCTTGTTTAGAGAGTGCACATCTTGTATTATTGTAGTTACAATTTCAGCATGGAGAGATGGAATTTAGGTACTTTTATCTGCAAAACCTGTTTTGTTTGTGGAAAAGCATTCCCAAAGCCATAACACTATACTGGAGAACTGAGATTGTAACTTTTATATGTATATATATATGGTTTTAGGTTGTAAACTATGTTTTTTCTGTAGTAATTTGGTTCCATTTAAATCTATCAGATTTGAAAGCCTAGGGCTGGGAGCCTAAAGATTTGGAATTGTTTCAAGATTTTCATAGACATTTGTTTTAAGCTTTTATTTGTTATTTTATTCAGCAGACTAGAAGTAAAAAATGTTCATTTAAAATAACAAGTCAAATAATTTAATAAAAAAGTATGAAAACACTTGACTAAAATAAATGACACCTTGCATGCCAAGGACTTCTAATTTACCAAGAACTGTAATTTTTATGTGAAGCTCCAAAACAATTTTTTTTACTGTCATCTATAAAAATATGTCCATACCCAGCTCTACCTTAAATGTACTTTGAGAGCCCAAATTGCCTGCTGTTTTCTGAGATGCAATACTACCAAAAATCTGTGGGTTATCTTTGCACTGATTGCAGTACACATGTATAACTTGTGTTAAACATGATGTAGTTATGAATTGTTCCATATAATTATGAAAATATTTAGAACTTTTAGAACTTTTTTTTTTTTTTTTTTTAATGTGTGAGCTCTATTTTTTAATAAATCAGAAAATAAAGCATGGTCAAGAAATGTATGCGTACTCTGTTGGATTTTATTATAGTACATTAAGAAATAATCTTTCTGCCATACTCTCCCCTGGATATCTTCATATATATACATGGAATAATGGATATGCCACAGGACCCATGAAACATCTGACCCTTTAAGAAATACTGACCAAAAGCCAGTTTCAGTATCCTATTGCATCTAAACCTGTAGATGCTTACTTTAAGGCATCTGAATCTAACCTTTATTAGGAGACTAAAAGGGCTTACACATACAGGAAAGACCAGTTTTGCTCAGAAACGGGGTCTGTAACAACGTAAACCACAATGACTGAGATACTGGCTGCGCATTGGCAATAAATGAATCCTATTGGCAGTCAAAAATTTGTTAAAGCCATTGTGCTGTGCAGTGATACCATTACCAAGCTTAGGACAGTCTTGTCACATACATTATCTTTTTGCGGTAAATCTAAAACTCCAGTGGCAAAGGTAACAAATTGCATGGTTTATTTCCATTTTTAGTGTTCACCTTTTGCATATTAAAAGCATTAATTAATAGATTTTTTAAAAATGTATTTAATTAGCATTAAAATAATACTATTAGTAACGTAAGCAGCATGTTGGTAGAGTGATAGAATTGTAACAAATATCCAGATACTGTGCTAACGTACTTACATTGACAATAAAAGTTATGCTCCTAACATGGATGACTTGGTCTAGATTAAACTAAATTTTCATCCTCTCATAGTCTGATCAAATGATTAAGTACTACCAGGAGTGCCTGTGGAAGCATTAGAAACTGATATTGCCTTTTGCCTTTTCTTGCATACACACACATACACACAAGACATACTAACTACCCTGTTGTCTTACTATGAACTACCATTTGAATATTTTAGACCCTTTCCTTATATCTTGACCCCACACCTAGGTGTCACCCACTTTTACAGGCCTTTTTTTTAATTTTTAAAAGTGGCTAGAAATCTAAAATATGTTAAAATAATATCAGTTCACAACTTCTGTATAATATATATCATAATAAAAAATAAAGCACCAGATAATAAAAATCAGTTCTATACAGTAATTCTATAGCTCCTCAGAAAAAAAGTATGCTGATAAAAGATAGCAGATGATAAAAGAAACCATTGGCAGATCTGGTTTCCTTCACAATGCCCAGACCCATGTTCTATGCAATAATCCAGAATTATTGTTTAAGTTTATTCTCCACTGAAGCATCCTGCTTAAACACGTTCACTCCAACCCTGCTTAAGTGAGTCACATAAAGCACAGTACAAAGTATACAAACCATGCAAAAGTTTCTGCATTTGTAAAGAAAGCAGTTCATATTTCATGTGTTATTCTGGAGCATTATATGCTGAATTTCAACAAACTAAACTGAACTAAAACCCTTCCTCATCCTAAATTCAAGTACTGCACAGGCTGATATCCTCACTAAAAAGCTGGCTGGAATTTACATATTCCTCTAAAACATCTGATTAGTCTCATTAAAATAATAAGCCCTGATAAATTCAGAAAAAAAGACTGTGGTCTGATCATTGATAACCTCCTTCTGCACTTCACAACTTAAAGCTATTAAGGAGTCATAACTTCCCGAATGTGTTCAGGGAGCCTTGGACCCTCCCCTGGAAGATGCCAGAGGAAACTAAATTAGCAGCTGCTACTTTTTCATCTTCATGCTTGGCTGCTGTCAAAACAATACCTACATAAAATGGGATTTTCCAGCCAGGTGGCCACCAGGAACAGTTGGTCTCACAGGCCCACTGAAGTCAGAACTTAAAAGCATTCAATTAAGACAGTTTTTCACTATGTTTTATAGCGCTTTTGTGACTGGATTATAACTATGTTATCAGTGAAGATCTTTTTATGTTGCATTAATTGCTTACCCTAAAGTTGAAACTGCTCTGAAGTAGCTGTTTTATGGAAATGCTAGAACCTATTTATTTTCCATCATAGGGACCGGGCAGTAGGTAACATTTTATATTTTACAGCATTTTTGGGATTAGCAAGCAAGCAGAAATCCAAAATACCAAGCAACTCTTTTGTGAAGACAACTCAAGGCTTCTTTGGAAAAAAAGAGAAGACATTTGTTAGTTTCAAGAAACATTTCACACCAATGAAGAAAAATAAAGAGACTTAGTCATATTGTCATAGAAAGATACTACAACAGATATAATCAAAAATCCTTCATTAAGAAAAAGGTACATATTTTATATAGTCTTATTGCTGTAAAATAACTACTTAGTAGTATTTACCTGTTTCTCACCAAACAAAGCAATCACAAGAAGGTAAATTGCATTGACTTTTTCTTCTCTTTATTTTTTTCAGTCAAATACAGTGAAAAGCAAAAAATATGCTAAAAAGAAATGGCTCCCATTGGCTTTGTACAAGAGGTGTAGCAGGAATAGCAAAACTAATTCCTTAATAACAGAAATGCTAAGCATAGAAACTTTTCAATATGCTTCAAACAGGGATAAAAAATATCATTTTCCCCTTTGTTTAAAAACTGCTTAAGTTGACTTGCTTAGGAAAATAATTTCAGAATAAAATAATTTTTTGATGTATTCAGGTAGATGAGAAAGGTAGAAGAAAGGTGCATACACTCATAAAGCAACACTGAACTCTTTCTGACAATTAGGGATCAATTACCACAACAGGTTAAATGCTAATGTAGATTTCTAAACCCTATATTTACCTATAAAGAAGTTTTCTCTTCCTCAGCCTGAACAGCAGCTGATGTCAGCTGAGGGTTTGTTTTGTTTTGGTTTGTTTTTTTTTTTTTCCACCCAGTCTGGTCTGAAACCTTGAATACAAACATATTTAGGTCTTCGTCTTTATAACCATATGATATCCAAAGAGTCATGAAAATCTACAGATAAAACTCTTAAAAACATTAATATGAAAGACTGATTTAAAAGGTTCATGAACTAGTTTCCTTCCCCAATAGAAATCTTAAATATCTAAGCTTGAGAGACAGAGTTTGCACTAAGGCATTATGTGGAATGCTGGTTTTTGGTTTGTTCTTTAAGGAACCAAAGAAATGTACAAAATCCACAATATTGCTGAAAGTCTCCTCAGTTTTAAACCTACTTTGACTTGTCCAATAACAAGTTTAATGACCATTAAAAAACATTTAATGAGATCAGTTCTTCAACTTCAACAGTACTATCAAGCAAAACAAAATCATGCTTAGTGTCTCTTTCCTGAAAACAGTCTTGTAATTTTTTAAAAAAACACAACAATTTACCTGATAACTCGTTTATTAGAATGGCTTCTGATAATGTACTGTAACAAATACTCAGCTTGTTAATGTTAAAATATTAAACTAACAATTGATTGAGAAATAAAACAAATCAACACTTTAGAAGTTTATTTACCCAGATAAATATAGGTAGAATTTTTTTCTTTGTGATGGAAGGAATAATTAATTTGTAGTGCACTGGTTTCACTGGTTTTCAAACCTGTTCATATTAGCTTTTAATAAGCTCACCTCCTTCCTTCCTGTCCTCTATTTCCAGTTCCCCAGTTACTAACAGAGGTTGTTTTAAAATTATATTAAGGGAAAAAGGTAAAATATCTACAAGTTCCTTATACAAGACAAGAAATACAGTTCATCCCCCCCCAGCCCCTTACATGTTAGTGCTGGACCATATCAATCTATCCACTCCAGGTTACTTCTCTGATTTCCTTCCTCCAGTGTGTAGATCCAATGTTAATATGAGCCACATAGAAAATTAAATTTACCAGGCAATCCAAAACAGCTACACATGGCATATGAATTAAACTCTTTAGTTTGAAAATGTCTCCAGATACATATGTTGGTTTTGTATGTTCTATAACAATCTAGAAACATCTTTGCTTGAGGACAAATGTTAGTGTGACAAGCTTGACTTCCTCAAACAATCTTGTTAAAACTATTGATTAAGACTACTGTAGAAATCCATCTACCACATATACAGCCATAACTCATTTTACGCTCACCTTTCTCTTGGAAACAACTTAAGTGCGTGCATGAAACAATACTCATACTGTTTCTTGCTGTTTTGCTCAAACCTTTTTTTGATACAGAAGCAATATAAAGAAAGAAGTCAAGGCACCAGAAAATGAGACTCTACAGTTAATAAATCCAATTATCTCAATACTTTTGGTTTCAGCAGTTTGGGAATACAATGTAGAATTCTCTAATGCTTCATACAACTATCTTGTATATAATAACTACCTACTCCTTCAGTATCTCAGAAAAATATTTGATTGGCCTGTGGAGATTCTTCCCTTGTATCAGAACTGAACAGGAAAATCAGTGTGTTTAGGTGACCAATTTATAAATAATGCACCATCATAGTCATTCACTGAAACTAGGATGAAGCATGATGTTGCACATAAAGCAACATCATTTGAATTAGCTAAAAACATCACTGACAAAAGTTTAATGACATTTTGTCTTTTTTTTCCCTAGATAGTTAAATAATTTTATTCAGATTCATTAGATAAAATTATTTACTACAGAGAATTTTAAAACACATTGTGTGTAACTTCCTATGGAATTAACTTCATAAACTATTATATTTATTATAATAATCAGTGTTTAAAAAGCCATATGAGCAGATTCTTGTGTATTCCTCTCAATTTTTCTTTTAGTTTAGCTTGGTAAAGTGTGATTCTGCACTCTTGTGAAGGCCTACTGAAAAAACGACAACTTCACAGCTCCTCCAGATGCTTTTCGTGTGACCACACTCTCCCCCTACCACTGCATCTTTGAGAGAACATATTAAACAAAGTATTGGTCTATCACGTGGGATTTTGCACATATAAATACACTTGGGATTGCAAGGTTCTCCAATAATAGAAACAAGTAGTAAAGGTGCCTATGGTAATTAGGAACATGTTTTTGAAAAGCCTGTTGACTTTGTCATTGCTACTGCTGTGTGTTTTGTGGTGCTTATAGCTGAGGCTGATAGAGGTGTGTGAAGTATTCTGTAGTGTGATTGTTCAGACCAGATAGTGCACTAGAAAAAACTCCAGTTCTGCCTGTGCAACTTACTGTACCTTACTACTGACAGTGAAATGGAAAATGGGAAATGCTGCTTACAGATGTGCAGGGACAACAGTTGACTACAAAGCTACCCCACTGACTATATAAACAGACTATATAAACAAGAGGATTAGATACAAAAGACACAACTTAAAATAGCATGGAGGTGAATATGATACATTTTAGGCAAAATTGTAAGTGTTTAAACTGAAAAGTGTTAAAAATAAACTCCTCTGCCTAGTAATTTACATGCCTGATATGTAAGCACCATACAAACCAGATGAAGAAGGTGATTGGAAAAAGCCAACATGAATTTACCAAAGGCAAATCATAACCAGACTAATCTGATCACTTCCTACAACAAAATAATATCTTCTGCCTAACAGGTTAATTGTTAGAAACAAAGATCCTGTTTCTGGCAATTAAAAGAGAGAATGGGAAAAAATGTTTTGTATTGTGTATTTCAGAGTATTACTTTCAATATGTTTTGTAAACTTCACTAAACCATGAAAAAAACATGTGAGTAATGCATAATTATGATCATTAGGAAAGAGTAACAACCTAATGCGAGATCTTTGGTTTTGAACATTTATAGGACTGGGTTTTTTTATGTATGGAACTTATGTTACAGAAATACAGTAATACAAAATATCTTGTATCATTTAACAGTAAGATTTGATCCTGTTATATATATATAAATTATAGATATATATACACCTATATAACTCAGTCTCTGAAGACTGGCTATTGCTATTCAGAAAGATGTCCAACAGAAGGAACCTGACTGCCCTAAATTTTATTCCTTTAGGTTCTGCAACAGAATCTATGAAACTGAGACAGGCACCTACATTCCCTATAGTAATCACAGGGGCTGAAGCATCTCATTATATGATTCATAGCACCAGCACTGCCTAAACAAGGAAGTGCTGAGGGAATAAATGCATCTTAAATCTGAAACTCAGTCTATACATTTGTTTTTAAGTGACATTTCTGAAATCAGTTCCCACTGGATGGCTAGCACAACACCAACTCTATGATCAGACAAGCAACTGTGTCTAATTGTCAGACACCAGAAGGATATAACTTCCTAAAGTTTACATTTTTCCCTACCCACAGATACATATTCATGCATCTCAGGATCATGAAATAGCATTGCTATGGAGACATGTAAGAGGACTTCCATATATAGCCTTGAGCACTAAGGTTGTAATTTTATTTTTTTTTTCTCTAAGGATGACATCAGAAATGCAACCTATCTTTCTAAAGTGACATGGGAGTATCTCCAGGGAGAGAAAAATAAAACCAAGAGAGAAGAGTCAAAAGGAGGCAAGAGGAATGACAGAAAGAGGGGGGAAATGAAAGTAGAACCTGACAAGCAGGACAGACTAGAAAGACAGGAAGACAAATAAAAGCTTTGAATGCATACAAGAGCAAGAGGTGAAGGATTCAAACTAGTTGTAGAGAATTTACAAAAATTCATAAAAAACACTTTTTAAGGTAACACTAGTATTTAGCTTATTTACCAGCTGTATACAACAGAAATCTGGAAGTTTCTGTATAATTCCTATGATTTCCAAGGTGTGGATTAGGTCTGCACTTTCTTTATGCTGCATTTTTTAGCATCTCAGTTAGCTCCTGGCACCATGTTTCCAAATTGATCCACGAAGCCACAGTGATATATTCCTTTAAATCCTCCTAATGGCTCATTTTCACCATGTTGTTTCAAGAATATTCCTAAACAGTAACAACTGCCACTACAAATAATATTAGTATTTTTAAAAGTGTAATAGTCAAGTACAAGTCAAGCACAAGACAATTACAATTGTCTCTTCAGTGACTCTGGACACTTTTAATCCCTACATTATCAAGGTAAGTCATGGTTATAAATGAAGAGAAAGCTCATTCAAGGAGGGCAAAGGTAAGAAGAAGTTAACAGCAGCAGACTGGCAGCTAGCTAATGAAGAGCCTGAGCTGGAAACAATGCCTGTAACTTGTTTTTCCAGTAAAGATGGCACATGTTATGATGGGAAGTGCTTTAATGAGCACAGGTAAGAGAGGACAGCTGTCAGATTTTAAACTAGGTGTAAATGCTAGGGTTGTTTTTGTTGTTGTTGTTGGGTTTTGTTTGTATGTTTATTTATTGTGTTTCACTTTAAAACACTGCTTATGTGTTACATCCTGATATTAGTCCTTCCACTAGATATTCTTGCAAGCTTCCAGGCTGCTGTTAGTGGTATCTATCATGATTAGCAAATTCTAAAAAGTAAATTGGAGGTCTGTTGGAATCCTGGTGTCCCATACCAAATAGACAACTGTAAAGGAGTCCTGAAAGAGATACTTTACACAGACCCTTCTGGCAAACAGCTGGTATGCTTCTCCTCATATTCCTTTTTGTGGAATTCTTCTATTTTCAACAATGAAAAACTAACTAGTTCTGGCAGCCTTACACTGACAATGCCTGAATACCTACAATACTCCTGAATACCTACAAATTAGTGCTTTCATTTAAAAAAAAAAAATAGTATCCCTATCTAATTCTGCTAAGTTTTAATGCTTGTTGAAAAAAATCTAGACTAGACCATTCTGAAGCTGATTCTTACATTATGCTGACCACGACAGCTTATTAGACAATCTCCATGCACAATGTCATAAAAAAGAATCAGGGTGTTAAAAATAAAATAAAAAATATTACATATATAGTCATCTTCCAGTGATCTGATAAAGAGGTGCTTATTTTGCACACTACCTGAGTTTAAGGGCAAGAGAAGGAACACTGATAAGTAGCCTGAGTATAACTTTGATGTTTCAACACAACAGGTCTTTATGCAGGGAACGTAGAGGACTGAAGCCAGGAATGGGTAAGCAGAATTAAGATGTCTAGGATTCTTTTCTTCCCAATTAACATAGTTTATAGTGTTGTGTACTCCCTAGTGTGTTACAGGACAAGAAGTTATTTTACAAGCTTCATCCTTGTATCAATCCCTCCTGAAGATTGCATTTAGTCCCCCTAAAGCCAACAGAAAAACAGAAACAGCTCTCCATTAACAATTTTATTGGTGTGTATAACCAATTTTATCCCTCCCGTCTGTGAAGCAGTGAGAAACTGCACTTATAAAGTGAACATGGAAAAAAAAAAAAAATCCCTTCTGAACTATCTCTTTACTTTACAAAATGTTTCAAAGTTTCCTGCAAAAGAAATAATTTTCCTGGCAACATGACCTTCAGCTATGGCCTCTTGTATTGAGGCTTTCATGGGCTCATCAGTCCCTCCACTGTACTACTAGAAGACCTGCAGTAAGCATGTATCTGCAGTAAAATTATCTTGCTAAAGTGTATCTGAAAAATCACTTCTGCACAATGCTAAGGGACATTCTCCTGCTGAAGATACTTCTGGAAATTAATTTTTAAAAGCTAGCATTTTAGAACTTTTATTTTTCTCCTCTTTCTACATTTAAAATAAGACTATCACAAGCTAGACTCTGCTGGTAATAAGGACAGAAAAAAAAGACATGAATAAGTGTTTATTCTACATAGTGTTTATTTTTCATTAGGATGCATAGGAAACACTCAGGGTCACTGCTTCATGGTGCCTGGTATAAAGGAAGCTTGCAGAGGAAGAGAGAGAGCTTATAAGTAGAAACAACAGAAAAGGGAGTGAAAGGGATATTACATGGCAAAAAGGAAACTGGAAAAATGGTGCAAGGAAGAAGCAGAGGGAGCTTGTAACAACATCAGTGAAGGATCAAGCAGTAATAAATGCTGCAAACTAAGATAAAAATATTGATGAAGAGGGAAGAAAAAAACAGAAGAGCAAAGCATATAGATGAAATGATACTGGAGGATTATGGCCTGAAGAAACTTAGACAAAAAGAAAAAAAAAAAAAAAAAAAAAAAAAAGAAGAAGAAACAGCCAGAAGGGATAAAGACATAAAGCTGCTTGCAGAAGTCAATGAAAGACCTTTAAAGCCAGCTAGAACTCTCAGCCATCCTACAAGTTTCCTTGGCTTAGAGTCACCAAACTTTGCTTCCATAGTTTAGCTTGGTAGTCTAATGTGTCATCTCCTCATCCTGAATCAGAGGTAATGTGAAGCTTCCTCATAGGTAGCCTACAGTGGCCAATTTATTCTTAATTTTTCTTAGAAAACAGTGGGGGAGAAGGGAAATGTAGATGTGGCATACTGTCTGACAGCGACAAGAGAGGACAAAAAGGAAGTGTCTGTAGAGTTAGAAGACTGTCAATTATAACATTTCTCTGATTAACATAGTCATTTAGTGATACAGATATTGATAGTACACTTAAATGCAGATGGATTTGCATAAGAAGCAGTCTCAATTCTTATTTCTATCTGCTAACATATGGTCCAATCCTTATTATTTATTATTTATAATTATATCCTTTAACCATTTGAGCAGCAGTGACACTGTGGGAGAATTACCTTACTGTAGTAAATTAATCCTTTAGCTCTCCTTTCTTTAATGGGAATCTGATCAAATGACTTTTGCTTTATTATTATTGCCTTTGGTAGGTGCTGTATATAGTATTTCTGTTCTTTAGTTGGAAGTGCGTAGGAGTGCACTTTAGTCAAGAAAACAAGAGAGGACTGTCACGGTGCTTCAGTCATAAACCTGAATTTAATTAAAATGAAACTGCCCTCAATTAGAGTAAATGGAGAGGTAAACAGAATATCTATTGCACTAAAAAAATTTGTAGATGGCCTACTTTGTAGCAGAGTGTGGAATAACTGTCAAAGCTGCATAAAGAATTAGCTTTTTTTAGTTATACTTGATTTTGCAATTCAGAATGTGCAAGCTTCATCTTAATGGAGTTGGCTGGGAAGCTTCATCTAGAATTTAGCTAAGCCAGGTCCCTTTCCCCAAAATTATACTTCTAACTTCCTCCCAGGACAAGCAAGGATAATGTGAGGCAGAAATAGTAGGAAATAAGATAATAATAAGGTGATAATAATAAGGTGGCAAATGTTATAGATTCACAATTGTAATTGTTCAACCTGGTACGGAGTTGTTATTCCACATTCATGACTAAGTTACTTGCTTGTTGTGAGTTCTTTAAAATCTTGTAATTACAAAATCACTATTTATGGTTTATTGATACAGTCTGTGCTGACATTTACAACCTTTCTTTCCCTAAATAGCAATTTAAAACATTTAAATTATTTAGCATTTTCTTGTTAATATTTCTGCCTGGCAAGTCTAGAAGAGAATTGATGGAGTCACAATTTGACAGTCCCCAAAGCTATGGGAGTAGAGATGCTTTTTATCATACTTTTCCCAACAGAATCAATTATCAATGACACTTTCTTTTAGAAAAATATAAAAAGCCACCTCAAATGCCAGCAACATTATAACAGAAAAATCTAAAGTATTGCTTGTCCCTGTCATCCTTCCTTTACATTTAATGAAAGAACATATAATCCATCAGGAGAGGAAAGAACATGGTGTTTATCACTAATAGGTGCTGATACTTTTATATGTCAAACATCCCAGCCATGTTAATCTTTTACATTACTGGTGACAACTGTTCAAAATTTAACATCAGAGCGAGTGTCTAAAAGCAGTAAAAGGGTAAAACGTTTAAAATGTAATTTGCCTTGTTGGTGAAATACAAAATTTGTCTGTTAATCAATAGGTTTTTTGTATGGAATGATTTCTCATCCAAGTCCTCATCAAAGCTGTCTTAATTATATTACGACAGTGCTCAGAATTATTCAGCAATGGAGTAAATATTTTGGGTGAAAGTTGGTTCACAAAAATGCATAGCAAACAGTAGGGATAACTAAACCTTTTGTGAATGACTCCTGCATGGTATTCAACATTCACATTAGAGTGTTGAATCACATCAGAATTTTCTTCCAACACTGCTAGTAAATACACATTGATGATACTGACAAAATATTACAAATAGTAATTAATCTTTATCATAATCATAATCATATTTGTGTTTCTATTTATACTTAATTCAAGTTTTATTCATTTTTATACATCTGATGCAGATGTTTGTTAGACGAAAATATTGCACAGTAGTAAAACTTTTACAGCATGCTAAGTGAACAAAGCCTTAGTGATGAAAGAAATCAGAAATTACTGCTGATCTGTAAGTTTTGATAAATTTTAGAGTAATACATATATGCATTAAGTTAATATATAAAAATTCAATTACATACTTTACCAAAATGTCAGAAAGGTTTCAATACTCTAAATTAAGAAATAAAGAGGGGTTTGGTTTGTTTTTTTGGAAGTAGATATAGATATAAATAGATGCACATACACACGCACACATGCAAACAGAATGAAAACAAAGTTAGCTGATAGCCATGAACCTAACAAAAAACAGTAGGGAAATAACACATGCTCAATTTTTTAAGATTATTAGAAAGTTTTATTTATATGAAGAGTCATAGAAATATGTGCCACAGCAGTTCAAAGCTAACTACAAACATATTTATATTATTATTTATATATATAATATTTTATATACATATAGATTTATATATATTATATATATATATTAATTTTTTCCATTTTTTTATTGCGCAGTAGAACATATTATGAGCTTAACACAGGCACACAAGAACAGTGTTAAGGGATAACAGTAAAGGTCACTTTAGCCTGGTATTCTCTTTCTGACCACACTCAAAAATAAATGTCTGTGAAGTATGGAACAATGGGACAGGCATACAATACTATTTCCTTCAGCCTATCTTCCCAGCTTCCGGTTATCTGTGCTATTAAAACACAGCAAAGTTTCATGTCCAGTCCAAGAGACCACAGATCTAGATATCTTCATTATTTTACAGAACACAAAATCTGCACTGAAAAATCAATGTAAAGATAATCTGTGGTAATTCTGTTCTGGTTGTTATTGCTATCAAATTTTATTATCAATAATTGCTAATAATTCTGATCAAGAGATCCAAATTTTTTTTCTACAGAATTAATCTGGTATGTATTTTAAATACTAATATAGAGCCTGTGAAGGGACATTGTAAGGTTAATTTTTCTTTCATATGTCTGTATTTGCTTATTAATACATACGTGTCTTAGCTTAATTTGCTAAAAATAAACAAAATGAACCTTGGAATATTTTGGTTTTAATATCTTTTCAATTAAACAAATTAAATAGTTTTTGAAAACAGTGAAGAAAAATACAAAAAGAAAACCTGCATCTGGATGATTGGTCATGTACGATCAATATCTATGGTAATGACTTTTGAAAAACTATGTTCTTGAAGCAATCTGAATCAGAAAGATGTCTGGATTTCATTTTATAAAGCTAACATTTTTTGAGTCACAGGGATATAGCGAAGTACATACCATTTTCTGCTGTTCTGTAAACTCATTACTGATGTTTAGGAAGATTATATTGCCTGCACTGGTCTCACTGCAGTAATGGACATTATTTTCTCAGTTTTACCTTTCCTCATGAACACCATTGTAACTGCTAATATCTCAGATTATACACGTACTACTTCTGTACTTTCCACTATTTTTTGAAGTAATCATAGCTTATCCAGGTTGTATGAAGATTCTGTTTATATGGATATTTAGTACTAGTGGGGAAGTTATTCACACTGGGCTTTTTATCAGTTAAAGGAACCTCCATCAGTAGCTTTCCTTTGAGAGTGGGGGGATTTGGCCCATTTTATGTGGTTTTGCTTTGTCTTTTGATTTTTTTTATGGTCTTCATACCATGCCTGGTGTTCCTCTTTCCCCATGGACATCTTTTAAAAAGAGTAATTTCCTTTAGACCTTTCTAAGGCTGTTCTAAAACAAGAGCACTATGACAAGAATGCCATTAATCTGCTCATGGCTCAGAAGTTGCAACTCGGTTTTTTTTTTACTTTAATATAGTTTTTTTGCAGATACCAGTGTTACTGATGGAGTCATTTTTTTCAAATGCATTGCCAAGCCAGTGTGTTTGCAACTTCTGTAGATGAGCAATATAATTTAAAACAATTGCTATCAGAACAAATGATTCTTTATTAAGCGCCATTCAAATGACTTGGAAGATTCATATTATGTGTAAAACATATTTACAAAATGTGTCCATGCTTTCTGTTTTTTCTTTTCAGAAGAAAAATAATTCAGCAGCTTGGCCTAGTATTAAAATAAGATCACTCTTCTTACAACTTGGTTCTTCTAATACTTGTAATGATGAATTTCTCTGGTCCACATGGCACACAAACAGCTTTTGAAAAGGTTTTTGTGATATTTCTCAGATTTAGACTGTCTTCATGGTTTTGCGTATTGTCTAGTTTATTTTTATTCAAGAGATTGCAGATAGAAATGTTTTACATGGCTAGGCCCAATATATTTTTCCTCAGATAAATGGAAAACAGTAAGAGACAAATAATGGATTGGAATACACACAACAATTATTCCTAAGGGGATATAAGGAATTGATTGTTTGATATTGGTTAAATTGTGCCTTCTATATGATCATGACTATATACATCAAGTGATGGAGGTTTCTGGTAACATGCATTCCCATTGCTTTTTCTTTCCTTGAATGCTGGTCTAAGGAATAACAAGAAAAAGTAACTGCTGAGATAGTGTAATGAATGTGTGCTACAACTTTTTCTCTTCTTTCTTCATAGCAAATTCTAACAGTATCTTGCAAAATGAGAAGTCTCAATTATCTTTAAAGGAGCCAAAGACTTCATGTATGCATTAAACATCTAAGTACAAGAATAAAATAGGAGAGGGGCTAACAAAGAAATAATTCAGTATTACTGGTCACCATACTACAAAGGCACATCAGCAAATGTAATTTACAAGAAAGGGGGATTTTGCTTCTTACTTTAAACCTTAAGTAGGAGGAAATTTACTGGCAAAAAGGGAACACTTGTGTTCAAACATTCACTAAAAGCATTCAGATGTCCAGCACAGCTAATCAGTTAGGTAATTATGTTTGCCAACAAAATCATGTTCGGAACATATTGATCAAAGTACACTTATATTACTTTCACTTCTAAAAAGAAGTGAAAAACCATCTTCTCAAAACAACATTTAAATTTGAAATCTGTTGACCGTCTCACTGTAAGGCATTCATATAGCTAGCATTAATCTTAAACGTTTATGTCACTTTTTCCTTTTCTTTCTTTCTTGTCTTTCTTTCTTTCTATCTATCTTTCTGGTTTTTGTCTACAAATGAAAAATATTTCAGAAGCAGAGGTATTTATTGGGTAATTCTTTAGCTTTTAAATCAGATCTAGACTGGAACTCACAACTGTGTATATTTAATAAAAAGTGAATGTTAGACCCATATTATCAGAACTCAGTATTATGTTAATAGGTATGCACTAATTCTATCACATTATGGAAGCTCATAAGTCTTCATAGCACAGAATGGTACACAAAGTCTCTTTCAGACTTTTAGGCTTAGTATATATGATTTCAGTCTCCAGTAAAAAAATAGATTAGTTCCTTGGAGCCATGGGGACTGGAGCTTGCCTGTGTCACGTGATGACACCAAGGCAGAAAAACTCAGCCATGAGAGTTACTCTCCAGTTCCAGTGATATTTAAATTTTTATTTTAATTATGAAGTTCATTTGTATACTGAAACATAGACTTTAATGCAGAACCATTACATTATAAGGAGTATATACAAGGTATTTTGGAGTTTAATGGAGAACCAACTTCTAAGAGAACAAAACCTGTTAACATCCCCCCTAAAACTCTGTATCTTTCATGTTTATTTTGGCATGATCTATTTTGGTTTTGTGTTTTGTTTAGGTTTTGCAAATAAAATGAAACAATAATTTAGCTAAGAGCAAAATATTTACAATGCAAATAACTGCCTTGCCAAGATGTAAAATCCACTAGAGAATTATATGGCATTTGTGTAAGAAAACTACCTAAGCAGAAAGATCTCACAGTCAACTGAAGACTCACCATGATAAAAAATCTCTATCAAATAGTAAATGATAATTTAGACTACAAAAACCATTTTCATAACAAATCAACTTCACAAACAGTATAATAAGCATATGTAGTTAATCTATTTAGCGGTAACATCTTAAAATAGAATCAAGTCTCAGTCCTTGACATTCTTTTTGACATAAAGTTGGTGGTTTTTTTCATGTTACAATAACTATTTTTGAGAATATGTTTGCCGATAACTATCAAGAAGCATAAGCTTTAAAAATAACTAGAGCATGTTAATTAGTTCTGCATTGTTTATCCTGATTTGGACAGCCAGAAAAAGATCCACTGTGTCATTATGAACTTGCAGTGGTAACCTACAACTTTATGCTAATCCCTTCTATATGCTGAGGTATGGATGATGTTAACGCCTACTATTTTCCAGGACTAAGATGCTTTCGTTCTTGGATTCAAGGAAGGACCTTCCTCGACTCAAGGGTTCATAATTTTTATGGAATTATATATGTTTTAAAATCATCTACTTCTTGCAAAATTGGGGCATTGGATCTTTTGTAAATGGTCCAGAGGGGTTTTTTTTCAAAACACCTAAACACCTTTCCTATTTGGTCAGTGTTTAAAAATTTAATCTGATATGAAAGTCCTGGGCTCGTATCTGGTTTTCTTTAGGGAGATTTGAACCCATACCTCCCATGAGAGTGTCCTGAATGACAGGCTGCTATCAGGCTTGTTTTCATACAGTTTTTCTCTTTATCTTACAGAAAAATATCTGTCTTTTGGGAAAAGTTAGGACCTATCTGCTTGTAGGCATATGACTGTATAAGGCATAGGATGGTGTAAAGAGTATATACAAGTATTTTTGAATTTATAATTTATGCAACATTAAGAACACCGATTAATACTCAATATACAATATTATCTAATCTATTGCATACTGCTAGGCACAGCAGCTAGAATCCAGCTTCTTCAAGAGCACCAAAGTCCTCAGAAGAGTCTAAGAGAGCATTGTCACTCACAGATTCTGGGAGGATCTGTTTATGCAAAATGCAATCCAATTATTACACTAAATAGGAACAGAAACCTGAACTCAATGATCAAATAAACACTTCAAGGATAAGAAAATGGTAAATTCAAGGATGCACAGTAATAAAAATGATTTAGTTAAGTCTCCAGAACTACCACAGAAATCAGGTTTCTGCCACTGCTTGAAAGTTAAAAAAAAAAAAAAAATACTGAGAAAAAATGAAGACACTTAAGAGAAATTGCTATTTTTGAAATCTGTAAATCTGTAAAAAGCCTGTGAAAGTATGAGGGGAAAAAAAAAACAACCAAACAAAAAAAAAACCCCAACAACAAAACACAGTGATACAACTTTGAAAGAACCAGAAGAAACTGAAAAGTTGAAAACCTTGGAAAGCAGGTCTAACAGATGTTAACAATTTGTTTTATCACATTGTTTTATCAGCCAAAACCAGTTGTTCATTGTTTTATTGTTACCAATGCATTAAAACTTGAATAACAAATCCTTAATACAAACTTTTTTTATTTTCTTTTCCATGCATGATAAGGATGAAGATGATCTGCTGAGATACAGTGGACTATAGAGTGAAAGTAAACATAAAAACCTTACCTGAGACATCCCTCTGGGATAGGGATTTTATTTTTTGCTCTATTGAACACAGAACATTAAACAATTACCTACTTCAACAGAGCCTCCCATATTCTTTATGGAGCTTCTGTCTTTTTGTGATCTTTTTCCTGGCTCAGTTAACTCAGATGTTTTTTTAAATCAAGGGAAAACAGACACACTAGAACTCACTAAAGGCTGTCAACTATTCTGTTCCAGGGGAAATATGGGTTTTAATCATCAGCAGGCTTAATTCTTTAAGGATTTAGTTACTGGTTCGAAGGATATCATTGCCTCTTCTTTATTTAGGGAGAATCTGACCTGCAATGAAAACCTTACAATTAATTATACACTACGTTCTTTCCAGTCTAGTGAGGGATATATAGAGAAAAGTAAGCATTTGTGTATCCTGGTGAAGCTAACCATCAGATTAAAGCCACCAAAGTCCTTGGATCATACAAGACAAGGGCCATTTCTTGTAAAATAGTAATTTCTGTTTTAGCAAAATTTCAAATATTTTCTACATAGTCTTCAAAAACTAGATTGTGTTACAGCTACTATATGGATGCAAGACTGCTAAAAAAAACTGGGAAAAGCTATCATGGAACTATGACAGTAATAAACTATACTGTTTTATTAAACAACTTTTCATTAACCAATGAAACATGGTTACACATTTGTGAGAAATATCAGTTGACCTGTAAAACTGGTAGATGTAAACATTTCGGCTTTTAAAAAAATCAGACACTCTTCACCTCAGTATCATCATGATCATGAATTTAAAAAGACAAATTGAAATTATCTACAGTTCTGCAGTTTCAACTGGATGGTGGATTCCTCTGTATTTTCTTTATAACTATCTTTGCAAAATCTTCGACTTGGAATCAACTTTGTTTGCTATAATTTAGAAAACAGTTGTAGACCTAAAGGATTGTTTGTATTTCTTTATTTCTTCTAAGTTCATAATAAAAAAGTTTCTTCAAGTGTCTAGGACTGTGTAGCCATAAAGTTACAAAAAGTGTAAACAATAAAATCAGTGTTTACTTTCACTGTTAAATAGCTATTTTTAAAAGCATTCCTGATTTTTATTCCACTATTTCATAACTTCAAACAAGTCCCAGAACATGCTTTGTCTTTTTCATATTTCTAAATGTGTTTATTTGCACACACAAAAAAAAAAAACACCTACAAAAGAGGCAGAGCAAAAGTAAGCTATGATATTTTTTGATGATGTTTCATAAGATAAGGGACCTTCTGACCAGAGCTACTTCCACAGTGTGAAAGTGAGAACATGAATGTCTAACAACCAAGCTATATTAAGTTCATAGTCTGACACATTGTTGAATTAAGAGCTTTGTCTAAGAAGCCTTAGGACTCTGTATTCAGTGGAGGTGAAGAAACCTTTCTAGAGGAAAATGTGAGAGCCTGTGAGATCTAATTGCCTTCTGGAAATCCCTTTCCAATTCAGAAAAATGCACTATAGTTAAGCAATAGAGGTAGACCGAATAAATCTACATTATCTTCTGACAGTGTCCACCTCTCCATCAAATTTGAGAAGCAGGGTACTTTTGTTTCAGCAGTGTCTAAATCCTTATAAAATGCATCTGAGCCTAGCCTACATCCACTTTCATGGGCAGTACTTCTTGGATTATGTGCAAATTCAACTTGACTGATTCTATCAAGAAGAGGAAGCTTTGGAAAGAAACTGAGTGATTTAAAGTGATGGTTGCATGGCTTTAATAAGAACTAATGACTACATTTCACCAATACTGTTAATAGGGAAGTTGGAAGAGGACAATGAACAGAAGATGGGAGAGAGGGGTTTGATGAAAATGTCTGGTAAATTTAAAGGGAAACATTACCGGATTTTGATTAATGCTTGTTTCATTTCAGCTATATAAAAATATTATTATAATTAGTGAAGTTAATTGACTTTAAACTCATGTCTCCTAAGAATTTATAAAAGTAAAGAGCCAGGAGTGCAGAAGAAATTATCAACAGCCTGATTTTAAGGCTCAGATCTCATGTCCACCTAATACCTCTTTGTTTTCTTTATCCATGGGTTCAGGGGTTTTTAAGACACTGTCAGTATGCTTACTTTCTCCTTAACATGAAACACTCTGAAAGTACCAGGAAGGTCAATGAGAGATCATACAGTGTAACACTGATACTTCATTGCCACCAGATATATATTCCCTTGCCAGACAGATATAAATGAAAAAAAAAAATAGTTTGACTCAAGAACCTGCTTTGCTAGATGAAATTTCCTGCCTAGAACACTGAAGAAATAGTCTTTTGGTCATTTATTTTCTGTATGAACAAACTATGACTAGAGTGCAGTCCCAGAAGAGTTATGAATTGTCCTGCATATTTGTTTTTGAAAATACTGTTTATTGTGATTTCAGATACTGAGTTCAGAAATATGCACCCACATGAACACACACATAAATGTCTTACTCAATATTATTTTAGCTAGTGAGCAGTTTTATGCAACTTCAGTAAGTTATGAATTAAACTCCATAGTATTAGTGCTATACAAATCCCATTTGATGATATGATATCAAGCTTGACATTAGAAAGCACATCAATCCATTTTCATGCCTGAATCTCAAAAAGGAAATGACACTTCTGAATGGCACTCCAGCTATATTCCTTTCTATTTTGTTAATAAAGAGATATCTTATTAGTGGGAGATTCAAGATGGTATAAACAATTTTTTGAGCTCAATTTACCATATGCTATAGCTGCCGATTACATTCTTGTTGACATTTTCTGCATGTGAGAATATTATCCTGTCAAATTCATTATGCTTCTGTTCACATGTACTGTGTTAATTGGCATGTGACACTTCAAAAATCTGTTCCCAGGCAATATTCATAAATAGTTCTGTTTCATATGAGCAAATGTATTCAGTAGGCCTGACACTTAAAAGAATATAAAATATAACTCTTTTCTTCCCCACTGTTCTATTTTAAAAATCAAGTTAGTTTGGATTTGTTTCGTCTTTTCTTAAACCATGGCTGTTTCCATTTTATTGTGATATGTCATGTTTAATGATTTACTGTCTAAAAGAGTGTTTTGTTTCTATAAAAATTTTACTGGGTTCTTTGCCATTATTATGTGCAAAATAGCTAAATAATCCAAAACACCTTACTCCATCTAACATTATCGACTAAATTCTAAAGTATTAAAGGACAAGATAGGGTGCATATGCTGTGTTTCACAGAACCGGTGAGATTTCATATATTTCAAAGATGACATCTCAATTACAGCACTACAAGTGCAGACTGCAGAAAATGAGTAGGATATATCTGAAGATCCTAGGATGAAAACAATCATAGCTCTGTCATCAGCAAAGACAGTAAGAGCTTTGTCATCAGCTCCCTCTAGAGAATGATTGAGTGAAGAGTTCAGTACGCATCTTAGCTAAATATGGCACCAAAATGAGGCTTCCAGGTTGGAACATAATCATGTTAAAATGCTTGTATAGTTGATGCACATTTATAAACATCTCTGAAGGATGGCTCAGATCTCAGGTGGGTTGAATCACCTTGTTAGACAGCATCATGTTTTCTCCATAGCTTTTGGAAATCAAAGCCCACTCTTCTTTTTTTAGTGCCTAATGTTACCACTTAATATGAGGGGGTTTTTCATTCTCATCGATAGTAATGGTAGCATTTGGGAAATTTTTGTTTGTTTTTCTCAGTCTAAAAGAGAAATAACAATACACTTACAATCTCCTTCGCGCATTTGTTACCAGCTCTATTCATATCTGCTCTTTGGCTATTGTTTCTGTGTTACCAACATGACATTTTCCTCTTCACATTATGGGCCAAACTGGTAATTGATTTCTCTTCCTTGTTCCCTGCATCTTATGTTCAAAAGCATTATTTTTACCTTTTGTAATACGTGAATAGAAATAGCTGAAACAGAAAAATCATTACTATATGCCAAATACAGAATTTTGCTGGTACCAGGCAAGTATATTGGTTCCATCTAATAAGTGTACATCTTCCATCTGTGTTAGAAATATGAATTAATCAGACATTTCCTTCAGGAAACCATAAATTTAGTCAGCTCTAACTGCTATTTATGTCTGTGATAGACGGGATGGACTTACATTCTCACATGGAAGAACAAACATTTCCAGAGAACCTGGTCACAGACTCTTCATCTCTGTCTTCTCTGCAGCTGATTAATAATGTTTGGCTTATAATGTCCACAGACTATATACAAATCATTTTGATACTTGGACATCTGGAAAACCTTGTACAGTGTTAATGATGTGCTTCAAGTTGCATAATTTCATTCTGCAATAGCACAAATTATCCTGCAGAAGGGCACTGCCAGATATGAGGAAGGACAATATGTAGCACTCAGCGATGCACAGCCATAGCAATGGATTGTAAAAAATCTTGGAAGATAAATAGGAGTTAGAATCTGTTACTATTTTATATGCATTTATTTAACATTTAAGTGGTGCACATAATTAATCAAATTTATGATTATTTTTTTTCTGCCATGCCTACTGATAGGAGTTCCTGAACTCAATAGCTCAATAAACACAAGGCTGCAGCAGCACCATGTCCCAGGGTGCTGTTAGTAATGAGTAATGAGGCTAAGCGTGCATCCCTGGCAGACACACGTGCATACATACATGCAATACATATATGCATAAACACATGGCTGGCCACACAGACCAGGATATAGGGTTTAGAGAAAGACAAAAATTATTAATGGTCTGATCTTGTTCCCCTTTCTGGATGATCAGGATGAATGCCCATTAATGGAAAACATGTGTATGCATATTTATAATATGGATCACTCCTGCAGCTGGCTGTAGACACTTAAGTCTATCCAGTAGCTAATCTCTGTGTTCTCTGGTCTCCAATTGCCTAATGCACAGACAAACACATGCAAATATGTCTTCCAGTTGACTACTAGATTTTACAGTTTCCTAGTAGCTGGCTTGGACCTGCTAGTCTCTCCAGCAGACAACTTATGGTGACTTTGACACCTGGATCCCAAGTCTCTTATTTTATTTGCCAGCTAGGCCACCTTGATGCCCACTAGTGATTATGTACATTGACTTATATACCCATGCAGTATGCATGCATTCCAGTTTCTCTCCAGTTTCTGCTACCCAGACACAACAGAGCCTGTGACTTGTGGTCCCACCTAGGAGTCTAGTTGCTAGACCTCCATGCATACATGTGTATGCAGAATAGACAGTACCTCACTAAAACAGTAGAAATGAAGTTTAATGAGAGGAAAGGACAGACAGTTCTGATCAAGCATAAATGTGTTGACATGCAACCTGCCCTTTCTATCACTTTATCCCTCAATTTCCCAACACTTTTTCCTCCCCAAACTGCCTCACTCTGGCCCTGTCTCCAATACCAAAATGCCCTCCCTTACTTTGTGAGATGCCCCAGGGATCATTCCCTGCTGACTTCTGGTGCAGTGTGTCCCCGGGCTCCTGGGGGTGAGGGTGCCCTGGGACAGCTCTGGTGGTTCAGGGAGCAGACTCATAACTCTGACTGGAGCACAATGGTCTCCCTGTTTTCCATCATACCAGTAGGCTTTGTCTAGGGTGTGGAGACAAGTCTTTAATCAGCTAACCTAATGCTATACCTATCACTATATGGACATAGGTGTAATTAAAATCACCATCATCTCGATATAGATAATAAACCAAAGAAAATATATATCCAGAATTCATACACTTCAGACCAATATTTCAACTAAATGTCCTCAAAATTATACGGCAAGAGGGTGGCTAAACTCATTATTCCTTTCTGGATCCTTTCTAAAAAAGGAGACACTTTAGCTGTTATTTTTTGCATAAAAGACATAAAAAGTGAGATTTCTTGCAATTTCCACAGATCCTAATCAGGATTAGGTAAATAATTAGTGAATTAACAGCTTCAAAGAACATTTTCAGTATAATTTGTCTTTAAAAATTCCATGTGCAGTCATGACTGTTAAAGAGAGATGTGGTCAGGATATCAAACATTTTATTTTGTACATGAACATCAAATCTTGGAGTTTAAATGTTTGAAGTTCTAAGATATTATCTGTCACAAATACTAACATGAATATGAAAAGCAGGAGAGAACTGTAAACAGTGGAATTTTTTTACTTCTCATTCCATGCAAATGCAACATCACTGTTCTACAGATATGCAAAAACATAGACAGTACAAATATTGTCTAGGTACTGTCACCTTTTCTACAGTTAAATCAACTTTTGTATTACATATTCCTTGTACTATATCTTTTGAAAGTAATTTTCCTTTTCCATATTTCCCTTAAGTTTCACTTCTAAGGGAGTTGCTACTTCTCTAAGTTGCCTTTTAGTGGAAGTTAATGATACAAAGTCACCATGGGAAATATGAACACTTCAACATTAAACCACAATTATATGAAAGGAGAGTTTTCTCACTCCATCTATGTCCAGGGTGTTGTACATAGCCACCTCACCCCACCCCAAAAAAAACAAAAAAAACCAACAACAAAAAAAAAAACAACACAAAAAACCCACACAAACCCCACCAAGCAAAAAAACAAACAAACAAACAAACACCAAAACCCCCTTGTTTCTTTCCTGTTCTCAGAGTTCTTTTCATCCTGACTAGTTCCATCCCTTTGAGATTTTACAAAACCTTACACTGCCTGAATCATGCCTGTATGCTTTTCACGCCTTGTAAACCAGAAGACTTCTTATCTTATGGCTTGTGATTCATTTAGTAAGATGACTTAAGCATTAATTTTAACTGAAAGAAAAATGACAGAAATATATCCTCAGCCATCTGAAAGCTATGCACTTTTCCAAGCTGAACATGTATTCTCAATATAATTAATGAGAACTAGCCAATCAAGCAGGAGATTCACTTTAAAGATAGATGCCTATGAGAGGATAAATGGCCAATAAAATCAGCAACTTATTGTATTCCATGGACTATAAAAGCATCCTACAGTTAGACATTAAGTAATCATTTCTGTAATATATTGACACATACATACCTTAGCATACTTTTTAAATTAAGGTATCTAATACCTTTATGGGATTATTTTTAGAGCTTGCAAAATAGATATTTTAGACCCTAAACTACACTTTCAATATGTCAGTTATGTAATTACTGCCAGCATTTTAACTAAAAGCATGATGTATATATTTCCTGGAATGGAGAATTGTTTTCTTCTTGTTGTAGATAATTTGATGTTCTAGATGAAATGCTTAACGATCATTCTCAGCAATCACAAGAATAAGAATAAAACCTTCTTCAAGTCTTCTTCCCAAATGTAATTCTTTACATTAAAGGCTAATTTAATTGAAATATGTATTCCTGATAAACACATAGTACAGTCTGTCAGGGGAACAAAACTTGAGCAAATAACACATAGTCCTGAGACAAAAATTTTGATTGATAAAATTAAATAAGTCCTGTGAGTGCATTATAAGAATTTTTAAGACCTGATAAAAATATAGGATCTGTTAACAGAACTTATATTCAACATATTCATAAGTGGTTTAGAAAAAGGCATAATTAATGAGGTGTCAGGCTGTGATATGAATACAAGACACTACAGGATAGTGAAAAACAACTCAGCCTGTGAAAATGTGCAGAAGGATCTTGTTGTGATGGGTAGTAAGTTGGCAGAAAAAATTTCAGTATTAATAGCTGTAAAGTGATTCATATGTGAAAAAACAACCCTAAAAAATCTGTACAAAATCATACCCTGGAAATTATCTATCACTTTTCCAGAAGGAGATCTTAGAATTACTAAGATTTAACTGAAAATACTAGCTCAGTGGCAAAAAATGGTCAAAAAGTCAAACAAATTAACATGTAATGAGAAGACTACATAACAGATGGTAACAGATTTAAATAAATCAAATGGAATACTGTGTATAACTAAGCAATAGAAAACACTGCTGCAGGATGTTATGGTTGCCAGAAGTAAGCATGAGTTCAAAGAACGGTTGGGCAATTTTAGGAAATACAAGTCTATTGACTGGTCTTAAACACTACGATTACAATTTGTGAGCCCAAAAAATCTCTAAACCTTAAATTGTTATAAACTGAAAGAGCAAATTAAAAAAACAACAAGAACAAACAAAAAAAAAAAACAACCCACAAAAATACCCAACCAAAAATACCCCAACCCCATAAAACCAACAAACCACAAACCACACTACTGTGCACTTGTGACGTCCATACAATGTTCCTTTAGTGTTACTGGCCACTGTCAGATTCAAGTATATCAGGGTAAATAGACTTTTGATCATTTTATATGACATGATATTTTCATTTTACATTGTTATCATACTCTGTCTCTTGACTTCTATCAAACTGAAAAAGTCATCATAACTTAATACAATTAACATAGACATTAAGACATTTCTTGTTAATTAAAGTTTAATAATGTAGATATATTGCTTTTTAGCCCTTGTATCACCTCTGCAACAAATTATCAAAGTGCATTACATGTAGTGTGGGCAGATATAGCCCCACATTCTATTAAAGTAAGACTTCTAAGCCGTTAGTTTTTCTGAGATAAACACTATGGTAGTCTCAAGAAAAAGACTACTAAAGCATTTTCTTGATGTTTCCGGTGGCAAGCCATGCAGGTAGGACAATCATGCCAGTGAGGCTGTAAAATACTAATATGTTTTGTTTCAACTGCAGTTGATAGATACAGACACTTTTGAAGACACTGACAATAGCACTCACTGGTGTATACAATGAAGAAAAAACTGTGAGGAGTTAGTGCCTTAAGAATATTAATATTCAAAGCAGGGAAGAAAATGTGCATTCTTCACATAAATTGATTAACACTTTATAATTGATGTTATAAATAAACATCAGGAACACCAAGCTTTGTGTGTGTAGAATGGAAATTTTACCACATTTTGGTAACATTTGGAAATGTTACTAAATTTTACTCTGGGAGAAAAAAAAAAAAAAGAAAAAAAAAGAATATGTACATAGACTGCAAAAACTGTGTTGCTCTCTCTAGATTTTTAGTCAAGAACCGTAAGGTGGTGTAGAGATGTAAGGAGATGCCACATTTCAGCTTTAATCAGTTCATAAGCAGTTGACATGTCTTTAGGAGAGACGAGTTTTGATGCAATACATGAAGCTACAATATTTTTTTCCTGTCATAGTCACATGCCCAAGTTTTGGGAGAATTCTGGTACTTACAATCAAGAACAGACGAGGGTTAGAGTTAGGTTGCTTTGACCATTACCTTTATAAACAAGTCCAGCTAATATATGTGATGAAATTGTTAATCAGCTCAGACTCAGGTAATTTTCCTTGCTGCTTACTACAATCCATTTTCCTAATCAAAAGAAAATATACGTGAAGGAGGAATTAAATAAATTATTTGTTAATTAGCATTAAGGAACGACTTTAGAACAGATTTATTTCATTCTACTACATGTATGTTAACACTTGTTAATATGAGCCACGTTAACTAAGAAAATTGAATTACTAAGCAAATGTTGATGAACAATGAATATTAAATACATGTTTGGTAATTACTAAGAATTTATACTTCACTTAACAAGTGTTCAGCTCTAACTGTGTATTAAATAGGATAAGCTCTTACATTAAATTCTAACTTGCTAATACTTGTGCAATATTGAAGGTTAACAAAAAACAATGTGAATTGAGATGACCATAGCACAGTATCATTTTTCCATCTTCCAAGAAGTCTTCTATAATGGTGAGCATGGTGCATCTTCTTGTTTTCATTTCTTTGGATAAAATTAGATGGTTATTCATAACATCTGGTCACCAGTTATTTTATCTCTTTTTCTTTTTTTGATGCTAACACAGAACAAGAAACAATAAAAGTGAAAATTCCTTGTAAAATGAAACTTAAAACAGTTCTGATCCAAATAAAGAGTTGAACAAATAACTTGGATTTCAGCTTCTACTTAATATGAAAGTATGAATTTTAAAAATGGCAAACAAATGAGCTCTGTCACACTGTGCAGTGTTTTGATTTTAAAAATATTGGACGGTATGTTCCTACTAAGATTTCACTTTCAAATATTTAGCTCTTTCTGATAAATCTACTGATATTCCTTGGAGTTTTTCTGATCAGCCCTGTTACAGTATTCCTAGGTCACAACTGTTCAGTCTTAGAGGACACTTTCAAGGAATTATTGTGTCTGAAGTAGTTAAAAGTGACTTGGAACTAAAGCCATTTAAATGGGTGGGAAGCCCAAAGGAAGGAGTGGTTGAAGTGTATTTTTATTCTTTCCACCTCTCCCAGAATCCACAGTCTATTGATGTCAAAAAGCCAATTTACATATAATGTTAGGTGTGTCTTTCAAATAAATTAAGCTGCACACAGAAGAATTTCAAGAATCTCTGAATTTCATGGCAATGTCTACAGTTTAGAGGAGATTTGCTCAGCAGTCTAAAACCTGTTGAGTGATCTGTGGAACTTTCCTGGTAGATCCTGACACCTTCTTCCAGAGGCAAAAAGCACATGAGTGGTTATGTTCCATTCAGGTGTCAACATGGACTTGGTTTCTGCACTGGGTCAGAATATGTATCTGACATTCAGCCAATCAAATGCACTGCAGAGTGTAACTGCCCACAAGTATCCATTTTGCTAGTATGTACTAATAGCATCATTAACCTTAATTAAAACTGGGGAGTCTTTTAGAGGAGTGTGGGCTGAGTCCAGATCACTGCTTTTTTGTAAAAATAACGTTTCTAAGGATGTGGATTACTTTTCTCGACATTGGAAGAAGATTATTTATAGGAAAAAAATGGGCACATAATTTTTTTTTACGTATTTCCTATATGCAATGTTCAGCAAAAGAAATGTACCAAATTTTCATTTTGTCAGGACCTCTATAAGGTCTACAGGCAATTGATTCCTACAGCCAAAATAAGAATCATCAAAACTGGTGATGTTTCATGTTGAAAACAAGGCTTGAAGTTTAGATGAAGACAGCTGGAGAATGTTTTTGCTCTTTTATTTGAACCTAAAATACACCTAGTTACTACAATCATGATGGACAGCTTGAATAAATTGTTTTTTATTTCCTAGGAGTGAAATCTTAGCTTTATTGAATTCAAATAGTTTTATTTAATGGTGTAATAGGGGAAGGGGTTCAGCATTCATGTCAGATGTTAACCTAAGCACAAAAAATTGCAAAGAAAATAAAACTGTATGCTTTAAAATCGATTTTAGAGATCACCAGTTCAGTGAACACTATTTCATGTTTCTTAATCTCTCAGAAATATATAGTTAATTTGTATGTCATGTATTTCTGTACTTATTATTTACATCATTACCATATAGTAATTGCAAAAACCTACTGCTAGACAATCATTTCAACTGTGTAAGGATCCTACACTATAGTTGAATTTCAACCAAAGTCCAACAAATTAATATTAATTTCCAAATGCTCACATAATGGTATTCTGAATATCATAGAGATGAAAATATTATCCACTGAGCCATTCTCTTCTCCTTTTCAAAAAATGCAGTCTTTTAGTAACATATTTAGTGTAATCAATACTGACAATGTGAAATACTTACTTAGTAGGAGTGTTATAATTTGAAGGCAACATGTTCATAAAGTGTTCCATACCTTCTACCCCCACGTTCCATCCAAACATTCCTCATCTCAGCAAGGTTAAAGTATGAAATATGTAATTTTATAGGAGGTGAGTTTTTCAGGTGCTTTCTTCTAAAATTGCTTAATCAGAAGCATTTTTTGTGCCTGTTCAGGTGTTCCCCTATATATCTTTTCTGATTTAACTCAGTCTTTAAAATCTGTTCACAATTTTCAGGTTTTAAATCCTTTTGCTGTATAAATGTGTACATACTAACAATAAAATGTCTAGATACTAACATGCTTATGGTTACCCATTGTGAATATTTGGATGCTGACTTGTAGCAATAATATTTCACTTGATATATGCTACAGTTTATATTCATGCACAATCATTTGCGAAAACTCAGAGAATTTTTGTAACATACCTTTATATTAACAGTTGTACTGATTTTCTTATTTTTTCAAAATAGAAATTTAGGGTGCAATAATTCTGGAATCAGTGTTTCTTACTCAAAGATTTGTTGCCATATTGGAAACATGTAACTGTCATTGTCTACATTTATGAAATGAGTATAATAATCAGGAGCTCTGAGGCACGGACAAACCAGCTGGCTGCCAAGATGGATTCCTAACATTGCTGTTGATATCAATTACAATTTACATGTGCAGTCACTCAGGCCTTAATTCAAAATGCTTCTTCAGCACGTGACTAATTTTAAGTAGACCAGTAGTCTTCAGTGAAATAACTGAAGTATTTATACGTAGGCACCTGCTGAAGTGCTTTCTAAACTAGAACCTGCTCTAGAATGGCTCTAGTATGCTGCTCTAGTATGGCTGCTCTAGAAGGGGAAGAATATATAAAGCTAGAGAAAAAACCCAACAATAATAAAAGAAAATATTTTGATTGTATGCATATTGCCACTGTTGCTAAAACCATATTCCAAATGATCACAAAGAGGGGTGTGTTACTGCTTAGTCTGCAACGTTACCCTGAGCATCCTTTGTCTTTCTCTGATTCCAGTTATTCCTGTGCAGATTGGAAGGCTTTTCTGCTAGCAGTGTTCAATATTCATATGTGCTTTATATCTTCCATAACAATAATTGAAGGACTTTGTTGTGTGTCAGTCCTATCATTTAACAGTATAAGAGCCTTCCAAATACTGAAATTGTTATTCAGCCCCAAAGAAAGGAAAGAGACTATATGAAAAAAAAGGGGGTATGCATTCTGGTTTTATACCCACATCAAGTAGAGTTTACCTCATCAGTATTATGAGTGCTGGGCTGCCCTACAACCTCAGAAATCCCTATTAGGCATCAGCCTTTGTGTAAAATGCTGGGCAGTTAAGCACCTCTTAACTATACCAGCAACTCTTGCATGGCTAAGGTGGGGAATGACACACTGTCCATACCAGGAACTCCTGTTGCCTGGCCAAGGTAGAGAACAAGAGCAGGAATAATTAGTTATTCTCCGACAGCCCTGGAACATTCCTAACCCATATTGTAACCTAAACAGAATGGTACCATTGTTACGGGAATTTTGAAAAGATTACCAACTTGGGTAAAGGCCAGGTTGGAAGTTTACAGACTAAAGCAAATCATTTCACAGCCTTATAAAAAGTGGTCCTAAAATGAGACCCTTTGAACTCTCCTGGACTGCAGCAGGCTGTGATCAGCATCTCCCTCTGAGATGGACCACCATGCAGAGCTTGCAAACTCCCAAGTTTGCAATACTGTGGGGACCATGGCCAAAAGCTGATGTCGGTGCCTCAGCTGATACCCATGCTTCTTGAGGTTCAACCCTTTGTCCATTGAGAAATGCAAAGGCATCCAACATGAGTGTTTCACTTAACTCGAGGGGAACTTTTAATAGGTATACCTTTGAACATATGTGTATATATCTCTGTACATCTGTCTCTTTTGTGCTTGTGTGCATGTGTGTGTGAATCAATTCAGGTATCTCATGATAAGTATAGTATATTACCATCTTGATTCTGTAGAAAAGCTCTCTTGTAGCTTAAATAAATCCTATTACCTTTGTAAACCTTAAAATAGCCATAGATTAAATGCTGCTAAAATCTTATGATCAACCTTAAACTGTGAATAAATCTTAGCTATACTTTATATGCAACCCATAGTCCAGGTCTGAGAATAAGATTGGACCTAGCCACACCTAAGCTATATTAAGAGTTTAGAAAGCAAGGAGGTCTATTCTGAACCTTGTGACTCAACAGGAGGGTCTCACTTGCCATTTTACATCTCCAATCTCTGTGTAAATCATTCTAGCTCAATCCTTTGTGTGTTTAATCCATGTAATAAGTAATAGTGTGAACTTTGCCATCAAACTTTGTGTAGTCACATAACCACAAATTCAAATTAAATCTATTTAGCTTATACCTTTGATGGTGTTTCTTCAAGCAACTTGACCAAAACCACTCTTTTCATGGTAGCTGCCCGGTTGTACACATGTAAATAAAAGGAGGTGATTAGAGAAAAGAGAAAGCAAATAAAGGCAGGACAGCAATGATACTACTTATAGACAGTGAGCAGTATCAGAGCAGAGAATCTCTTTATTTGAAAGTCCCATTTCTGGGCAAACCTGCAAGAGAGTAATGTTAAAATCACTAAAGTTTTCTTCAGAGGGAAAAAATATTGCTCAGGCTTATAGCAAGAGATGGATATGAATCTCAAGCAGACAGGGAAAGCATATTACAGAGGTATAATCTGTTTCTTTTTTCCCCAGGGAGTATCAATAACTAGGATGACTGGAACTTACTAAAATTTGAACAGTTAAAGTCTAGATATGAAACGAATACATCTGGGTTTTCTTTGTTTTCCTTTGCCCTACATGATGTACTTTTGGGGGGTTTTGTTTGTTTCATTTTTACAGCTCAAACTGATCTTCAGGCTCTGTTCATTGTTGTGAAGTTCAAATAGAATGTAATCCATGAAAGATACTAAGCACATCAGTAACCTGTATGAAAAAAAAACAAAACAAACCCAAACCAAAAAACAACAAACCCACAAACCACCACACAAAACAAAATAAACTTAAAGGAATAGCAACACCTAAGAAATCATTTCCCACTGTTGTTGAACCACAAGATTCCATGCAAGAGGCAAAGGAACCAATACATTTAATTTGCAAGGCATGTTAAATGTGGCAAACAAGGAACTAGGACATGATTTTCTTGATAAATAGGCAGGTTAGAAGTAAGGTCAGCCTCTAGTACAAGACAGAATAAGGAAACGTATCTTTGAAAAGTATGATTCCAAATATAGTTGAGGTCAGATGATGGAATATAGTCATCCCAAATCCTTTTAGAGATTTGGCATTTTCAAAGCCCTGAATAAGGATTCCCTTCCTTTTGCTTGCATGGCAACATTAAAATTTAATACAAATACTGCAGGTGAATATTTGCATCAGGATTATGGAAAGGATTTAAAAGTTATTTCCATGTGAGCGAATGATACATCAAATGGACATTCTGTTCTGTCTGCCTGGCACTTCCAGCATGTGCGTTTACACTAGTAAGTAGTGCAGCCCAGTGAATACTAGACTTCAGATTGAAACAGTAAATACTGAACATCCAGTGTCCACACCATATGAGGTTTTACTTTTGCTAGGTTTGGACTGGCACTCTGGATTGAAGCAATTTTAGCTGTTACAGAATACTAGAAATGTTTCTGTTCTGTGTTTGGCCTTCCAGCTAACAGTTTCTGAAATCACTCTGTGATGTGAACCTAAGCGTGTGTGATAAGTTAGGATATTTAGGAGATTCACTTCAAAATTATGGTCCTGATCTGAACTAAAACATTAATGTGAATACTTCATTTACTATGTTTGCAGGAACACAGGTTTTTAGTTTAACTTTATGAAATACATTCAGTAAAGGTAAAAACCCAAATTAATACAACAAAATAAAATTAATGCTAATAATTACAAATGGCAATGCTATACTTTAAATCACTAAATAAATTCATTAATGACAATACTTACACTGAAATTGCTTGTAGAAGTTATTAGAATAATTTAAGTACTTTTATTAATTTTTTTTCTGAACACATTTCAATATTTGCAAGCAGTGAGAGAAAAGCAAAATAAAACAGTGCTTTTATCTGTACTGACATTTAGCCAGATATCTCATAACAAAAGTGATTTCTAGAAATCTGAACTGCAGATATTTTTTTCTGAAGAAATTGCTACCTTGATGAGCAATAGTATCAACTGAAAAATTAAAAATACAAATTTTTCATAGGAAAAAACCCTGCTTGAATTACATTTTCTGTTTACTTAAAAAATCCTACAACATAACCCTTATTTTCCTGCCCTTTTTATTTCATTGAAATTCCTTGGTGATCTTATTTTGACTTAGTATTTCTTGATATTTTAGATTTTTATTTATAAATATACTTTAAAAACAAAATCAAAACTATACAATGGACTTCCCCTTATTTTGGTTTGAAGTGCACTGCCATGACAATCAGCTGTTGGCTTAACGTTTATGTGAAATAACCTTTCTTTCAAGAGGTAAAAGGATTTGTTTTACTTGTTTAAGTCTTTCAAATTTGAAAAACAAAAATGGAATTAGGAAATAATTTCAAAAGACTTGGTCTAACATTAACATTAAAATTTCAAAATTGTTAAAGCTTTTCTTAAAAGTTGTCATAGCTAATTGGCAAGTACTATACTAACCATTTATGTAGAGTTACTATTGGCATTTATTTTGCAAGTAACAAAGGCACTACTTTGCTATCAAGGACCAAGAGGTTAGTTACATCTACTGGTAAAACACAATAAAACCAAAAGTGTTTTTTTTTTTGTTGGGTATTATCCTCAAATAAAAAGTACTGGTGTCTAAGTCTCTGGCTATATGTTATAAACTCCTAATTTTTTCAGCTTCTGGTATTGGTCTGTCAATGTCATACATAGTAATTTTTATGTTACTGTTTAATTTTCATTACTGTGCTGATGACATATCCTAGAGTTAGGGCTAGTTTCTCTCAGAAGTCTAAAAATTCTAAAAAGTATTTTTTGTTCATAGAAGGTCTTTCTCTATGATAACAACTTTGAAGAAATTATACTGTGCCTGTAAACTGTGTCCTGGTTTTGGCTGGGGTAGTTAATTTTCTTTTTAGTAGCTGGTGCAGTGCTGTGCTTTGGATTTGGTGTGAGAACAATGTTGACAGCACACGGATGGTTTTGGTTGTTGCTGGGTAATGGTTATACCAAGTCAAGGGCTTTTTGGTTCCTCAGGCCCTGCCAGCAGAGGGCTGGAGGGGCACGGGAAACTGGGAGGGGACACAGCCAGGACAGCTGACCCAAACTGGCCAAAAAGGTATTCCATACCACAGGGACGACATGCTTGGTATATAAACGGGGGTGTTGCCGGTGCCTGGGATTGTTGCTCAGGGACTGGCTGGGCATTGCTGCTTCATTTGTGCTTCATTTGTTTTCTCTTCTCCATTCCCTTTGGATTTCATTCCTCTCCCTTTCTCCCTCCTTTTCATTATAACTGTTACTGATTTTTTTTTATTTATTATTTTATTTTATTTCAATTATTATCCTTTCTGATTCTTCTGCCGTCTCTCAGGGGTGGAGGGGGGTGGGGGTGGGTGGAGTGAGTGAGCAGCTGTGTGGTACTTAGTTACCAGCTGGAGTTAAACCACAAGAAACTGACAAAAGTGCAAAAGAAAATTACTTTATTGCTAAACTTAAGCTGTTGTATACTGTATGCTGGAATTTATTTTCTTCCAAAGAAATCAGTGATTTGCTGAAAGAAGATCCTGACTTGGAACAAGGCTTTCTCCTAACACTCAAACTATGCCTAATTGTTTCAGAATCAGTATATACGAAGTATGAGAATGCAACATAGTATATTGGATAATTTTATTGATGACTATATAACTGTTATATACCCCAACAAACTTTAAAAAAAACAAACAAACAAACAAAAAAAAACAGAAAAAAAGCAATAAAGGGTAGAGGTGCCTAGTTACCACTGGAGATGTCTTTCACAAAATATCTTTTTAATATTTGATTTTTCAGTGCTGATCTTGAGTGGAGTTCAGCAGACCTTCTTCAAAAGATCCTGATAATTAAAATTCATAGGTCATTTGGATGTTAGGGGAGAAAATAAAATAAACTGTTTAAAAAATGTTTGTTTCATAAATTTAGATTCCCTGCCTCACTCATTTCTTCCTCAGGACAGATGATCTCCCTTTCTTGTCATACAGAAACTAACAGTATTATCATTTTTCCCATTACAAAGGTCCTTGGTCTGCATCTACTACTTAAGTTTTTACTCGAAGTGTCTAACTGACGAGTGCAATCAAGCTAAACACAGAAACATTGCTTTCAACATGTTGCTGGTTTGTGAGGTTACTGTTTCTGTTTAAAACATAAACAATTGCTGTGTTGCTGAAAGCTTGCTCCAAATTCTGTCAGTTTTTCAGCCACTACCTCTCCCTACAAACTTCGATTCAGAGTACAATGATAATGAGGTATTTTAACTTAGTGACTCCCATAGTAAACAAAAGACAGGAAAATGTTAGTGTCTTCAAACATGTGCCCAAAGCAACCACCTTCTATATAGAATGAGCCAAGTAATCCTATTTCTTTCAATTAGATTGCAAAAGAAAGATAAAAAGGGAATAAGTAAATAGACTGCAGTCAGCATCACAGAAAGAATTAGGAACAGGTCTACTGAGCCAAGTTCAAGGTTCTTGGCAAAGGAGTCTCAGGACATTTCATATACACACTAAGAAAGATACAGTAATGTCATTAATGGAGTGTAGTTGGCTTCACCACTGAAGTCCTCCACACTAAACAAAGCATTTTCCTGTTAGTACTTTTTGCAAATAGAATGCCCCTTGGCAAAGTAATTTTGCTTTCATATTTTCATTTTATCAACAATGTAAGGTCATAAAAGGAGGCTTACTTCATCTTACCTTACTGACGAATAGCAATGGGCAGACAGGGGTAGGTAAAGGTATCATTACCTTCCTTTTAACACTACAAGGCCATGTTTCAACACAGGACCTACCTGTTAATATCCTAGCAGTCCCTCCTCGTCCCTCTACTAGAAAACTGTAGTTATTGTTTATTTTTATCCTTTTTTTTTTCTTTTTTTTTTTTTTTGAGAAGCTTCCACACCTTGGTAGCATCCTTAGTAGTGTCCTTAGGTTTTGTACTTCTGAAAGGCAAAAGGTATCAGTGACTGAATTGTTTAGCCACAGATGTATCTGACTGGTGACCACTAATCTCATAATTGTGAATGTTAACATAACTAAGAAAGGTTATATGCTTATTTGTACAAAGAAATTCAGCTTCTCTTTCTGAAAGCTTACACCTATGAATGTGAAGTGTAGATAACAGAAAAAAAATGAAATGTACTTACATAAACCATCATTTTTTTAAAATCTAGTAAACTGTTTGTAGAAGACACCTGTATTGATTGTGATCCTTAACTTCCCATTTAAAATGCTAACAATTTATACTTTATACTCCTGAAATAAATAATTGGGAATAAATAAGGTTTTTTTGACTATAATATTTTCCTGTAGTAATATGGCTTCTATAGTAAGTTAGAAAAAGATGTTAAGTTTGTACTTTTTGATTGTGCAGTTAAATGTTCAAAACTGACTTTACTATATACTTCCATAGCTTGTTTTTTAATCCTGATAAACTGTTTCATGATTGAAACAGTACAAGCTTCAACCTCTTCAAATCAAAAAAAGACCTGTGACAAACTCAACAACCACAACAGAGATATACACTTACAAAGGAGAGTCATAAACTATATCTACTTTCACGAACTTCATCAAGACAAGACACCACAGCTGAGGAAATTGCTCACCATTTTTATTCAGGTGTTTTCCAGAGCCCTGAGGGCACTACAGGGGCCTGACCATCTCTGCTGATTCTTTCCTGGGGCCTCTCCCCACACTGCCCGTAGACCCAGAGGTCCTGCTCCAGCAATGCTGGAGGATGCCAGTCTCCAGCTCTGTCCATGGGTTACCTACCATAAGAGTATTTCCCATTAACTGTTTTTTTTTAAAACATAAGGTATGGGCATGCCTATTTAAGATAATTTCAGTTACAGTAAGAGTTTGCAACAGGAGATAGTATCATCTTTCCCTTCATCTGCTTCTTTAGACTTCTTTGCCTTGATGCCATTAGCCAGATGTCATCTGACTGCCCAGGGCACTGATTCATGCACCATTTCTACCCATGTGAGGAATTCTTAAAAGGAATATCTAACACTAACGTAGCATATATATATGCTCAAGATGTATGACCTTTTGAGCTCATCAGCTTGTATGTAACTGTGAAAAGATAACGGATTCCTTTGTGCCCAACCTCCAGCCCAGTTATCTAATACAGTTGAGAGACCACAATATGACTTTTGTTAGATTCAAGTAGAAATTGTTTCTTTTGGAGAATGTCTTATTCTTCAGTCCTAATACTTCTTTTTATTACCTTTTGGTGTGGATTGAAATACTGATGACCTGTCTAGGGTAGTGTCAGTTATGGAAGAGATGATACAGAATTCAATAACAGTGAATGAAAAACAGATTCTTCATTCCAGCTGATGAGCACTGCAGGCTTGCAGGTCTTCTCTGCTCAGTAGTTAAACCCAGGCTGTGCAGATGTTTTTCATTCCTGGAGAAGACTAGTGTAAATTTGCTTTCTTCCTCACTCAGTCCATAGCAGTCAAAAATTTCTGAAGCTTTCATCAAACCAGGACATGCTATCATACAGCAGTTAAACCATTTATAATCTGAACTACAAAAACAAAATTCCCATTTTTAATGAGTAAGATCATCAGAGTTTATTTTTCTACAATAAATTACAATCATCTGTAGTAAGGAATACTACATTTTGTAGTGTTATGAGTGTCCTTTAAAGAGAGATATGCAGTGATTTTCTATTTACAGGTAGATAGGACTGCAAAGAGATCTGAAGATATGTAGCACCCCTGACCGCAAAAAGGGTAATCATTATTGTACTTGACAAGTCTTGAAAATCTGTTTTTAAAGACCCCCTGTTATGGAGATCTCTGTTATGGATATAATTTCCCTTATTCTGTGCAAGTGATTTCTCTAGGCATACATTTTGAGACACTGTGTTTTACTGACAAGCCTTTTTGGAGAACCTGCAATGACCTCTCACAATGCTTAACTGAAGACGCTTTGTGCAAAATAAAGTATTCCATGTTTATATTAAGAAGCAGGTATGATGAAATACAGTATCTTATGTGAACTATACAACTGATTGCATTGAGTATTCACAGAATTCTCTATCTACTCAGTACTGTACTGTTAAACATACACAGCTTTTTAATTTTCTACTTTTCCTTTAATATTGATTTATGTGCCTAACTCTTGTCAAGAATTATTTTAAAAAAAAATCTTTCTTTACTTATTTCTTCATTAGAAATCATACAACCATAAAACGTTTCTCTACACACCCTAGAATCCAAGTTTAAGAGAACACCGTGCCGTTGATTTGATGCTACAGTACCTACCACAGGAACTATCACCAACCCTATACTGGCACATTCTTTCTGTCTCATTTTAGTAACTATTTTTGCCAGCTTCATATACTTGACAAACATCAGTCTTTATACATAGTCTGAGTTTATAAGGATTAAATAAAAATTCCCAAGTAGTAGTGTGGACATTGCTTCAATAAACACCTTTGCCTTCACTGAATACTTAAGAGCACATTCTGCATTCACAGGGCAGTACATCGCTTTCCACACAGTGAATCATTCACCAGTTTCTGAGTGCTAGGGAAGTTCTATCTCATCAGTGAGACTTCTGTGATATCTACGCGCAGTGGATCTGTAGAATATATTTTTTCAAGTTTGCTTTAGCTTAATCCAAATTTGTAAAATTTCATCACAACATTTCTTTTAAATGTAATAGTTGCAGTAAATATATATTAATATATTATATTGTATGTACTTAAAGATCACAGAAGATGTAAATGGCCTTACTTGCAATGACCCATGAAGGAACACCAATCAACCCAATGAGCTGTGAGTCAATACTGCCTTTAAATGCATTCCAGCATATCATTTTATAAAATTTTAATATAAAGCAGTAAAGCATACTATTTCTTAAATGACACTACTGGCCTATAGCAAAAGACAGAATTATTCCCAGGTGAAATTCCGGCCTTTCTTGCACAGTATTAAAACAAAGCATTTGTGTGCATTACATTGCTGAGACTGAGGTACTTCTAATAACAGGCTATCCGGGTTTCAGCTGGGATAGAGTTCATTTTCTTCCTAGTAGCTGGTACAGTGCTGTGTTTTGGATGTAGTATGAAAGTAATGTAAATAACAAAGTGATATTTTAGTTGTTGCTGAGTAGTGCTTACCCTAAGTCAAGAACTTTTCAAGTTTCCCATGCTCTGCCAGTCAGGAGGTGCACAAGAAGCCAGGAGTGATCATAGCCAGGACAGCTGACCCAAACTAGCCAAAGGGATATTCCATATAATAGAACATCATGCTCAGTATATGAACTAGGGGGAATCGGCGTGGGACCACAGATTGCTGCGCAGGGACTGGCTGGACATCAGTCAGCAGGTGGTGAGCAATTGTTCTTGACTTTTATTCCTCTCTTTCTTTGTTATTTCCATTATTAGCACTAAAATCAGTATTATTTTATTTCAATTATTTAACTGTTCTTATCTCAACCCATGGGTTTTACCTTTTTCCCTATTCTCCTCCACATCCCACTGGATAAGGCGGGGAGTAAGCGAGCAGCTGTGTGGTACTTAGTTGCTGGCAGGTGTTAAACCACAACACAGGCACGGTTTTAGAAGTGCACTATCTGCACTATGTCCTAAATTATATTCTAATGTTATCAATAATCTCATTTCCCATTGAAAACTGCAAATCAAATGTTGCTGTCATCTTAGCTAATGACTTGGAGGTAATGCGAACACCTGTTAAACTGGAAATAAAAATAAAAGACATTCAGTAGGAAAAAGAATAATATAAACTAAGATTAATTTGGCACAAATTGGTTTCAATATAATGAAGATAGATTACACATAAAACCTGGGAATTGCCAATTCAGAAAGATACTGAAAGTCAAAGCTGATAGTACACCCCTGACATCATGTGTCAGGTAAAAACTTCATTATGAGCTTGGTCTACACAAGTTCAAAATACACAAGATACACAAGTATCACACTACAGAGTGGAATGGTGTCAAGAATCTTTATTCCAGGGTAAACCGTAATCTGCACTTGCTGAAACCTTGGATTTGGATTCACCTTCTTTCTTTGACAGCGGCTGTCTAAAACCTAAGTGCTCAAACCCTTTCTAACATCTCCAGAAAGATCTCTCTAAAGGGGAACTGATCCCAGCTACCTTACACATCTCAGAGGGGATTAATTGTCCTCTGTATCTTCCCTTTTCTTTCAATTATTTATAAAGGAAACTTATTTAACTGTCCTAAGCTAGGCACCCAACTTGTAATCAAGAAATTTAGGTGATGGTTTATCTCACTGTTGATTATCAAGAAAGGCTAAAATAGTTTGCTAGCAATAATATTAAAATTACTAGTTTCTTAATAGAACTATAAAGAGATTTTTCAAATTGGAGGTGTTTAAATCTGTCTTAAACAGAAGGTAAAATAAATAATTTCACTTTTTATTATTTATATTATATATAAGCACAGAGTGATTTTTTTTTTTTGTCTGATATGTTTCTTGAAGTTCATGATGATGAATTCAAAATCCCACTATTAAATCTTCTAACCCTTTGTCTGTCTAACAGGCAAAGCTTATACCATCACATAGAGAGTGGCAGAGTCCATTGAAAGGGTCTGCTTATCATTACTTCTAACTTTGTCAGACTAAAAGTAGTTGACACTGAAGTGGAAAATAAAGCAGATTTCCCTTCTGAGAATCTGCTAGAGTGTGATTATTTTTCATTATTCTGCTTATCTTTTTTCAGCCTTTTGAAAAAAATATTTAGATATAGAATTAGAGATAAAAATCGCTAAGAACAGATGACATGGTTCCTGACTTCTGGAAGTAAGCTTCTGTCAAGGGCTGTATGGGCTGAACATGGGCGTTTTCCTGCTGTTGGAGATCCTAGCTTGCATGGTAATGGTACCAGAGCTGCCTTGCCTCTGTTTTCAGTAATCTTTCTACTGGCCTTTGAAGCAAGGAAGTGGAAAAGATGGCTAGAGCAGACCTGATATTCTTGTATGATGGGGAGAAAAAGGAAAGCAGAACTGCTACAAGTAATGGAGATAGAAAAGATGCCAGTAAAGCTGATTTTGGTCAAGTAAATCATTCACAAGTCACTAAGTGACAGAATGAAGATTGACTGAAAGTATAGTTCACATTTACCTCCTAATAAATCACACACACACACGCACACGCACACGCACACGCACACACACACACAGACACAGACACACACAGACACAGACACACACACAGACACACACACACACACACACATAAAATCCACACAATCCACAGATCTTACTCTGGTTTAGTGCTCTCTATCCTCAAAATGGGCCTGAGATCCACGCCTTTATTGCTGAAGAGGGGCTTCCTTCTTAAGCAGGACATTACATAGTTCAGGAGTGTGATAATTACAAAAGGAGTAAGTTTAAATTAAGGCTACTAGAACAGAGAAAGAAACTGCAGCTCCTTCTGTTTCAACAGGGTAGTTATGACTATGATTTGTTACCTGGAAAGAGCATACATTTACCACACAGCCAGCCTCATAGAACCTTTCATTTTGTCTCCCTTCCTTAACCAATACATGGCTATCAAAAGATGAAAAAATAGTGGCTGGCATTAAATTTGACCATTACTTCAATTCTGAAATTTTCCACCCTTTTCAAGTTTAGTATGGTTTAGATATATTATTTTTATGGGAATTTCATACCTAAATCATTATTTCCAAATGAGACACACACATACATTTTTAGGAAAAAAGTACTTTCAAACCTAAGGAAAAATTCTATGCTCAAAAATTTCTCCCCAAAAAACTAGTTTCTCTAAGAAAAGATTTTATTTTTCTCTTCAAATAATACATTGTATATATCTATGTAGTATTCTAGTTATTCCATTACTAATGACACGGGTAAGATTTGTTTGACTTGCTGACACATCTAGCATGAACCAAGAATGTTCAGTGCCAAATACATGAGGTATTGTAACGCAAGCCCAATGTTGAACTGGCCACTATCTCAAAAAAATTCAAACTTCCCTTGAATCTCTGAGGGCTACATTTACAAAAAAATTACACATACAAGGCACAGTAAATAATTACTATAGAGATTAGAACTAGAATAGTTTGAACAGTTAAAACTTGTAAGAAGGGAAGGAATTCCTTCAGTTAAGTTGGTTTATAATCTGCATAGTAGATGGAATGGGTAAGACAACACTGAATGTAAGAACAGTCTTATAAACAGTCTTATGATAGTGTGTTTCTGTTTTGTGGTCTAAAGCTTTTTATGATATATATTTTAAATAATATTGGCCTGTACAAAAATATTTATATTTTGCTATATCTTTGAGCTCCATAATATAAAAAAGTGAAAAGACTCAGATGTCTTTGGGAAAATTGACATTCTTTACTTCCATTAAGTCAGTGGATGGGTCTCAGTATTTCAGTGGCTTTGTGAAACTGAAGTCTGAAAGACTGGTACATTTATTTTTGTTATGCCTTCTAAAGTCTGTTTTGAAATTATTAGTAAGTCAAGTTCTTGATGGATACAGCAGGCTGGAACCCTTCTTGTCTTTCAAATGTGCAAAACACTGACATCCTTTGTTAGGTCTGGCTGAGATGGAGTTACTTTTCCCCGGAGGAGCTTCATAGCACTGTGCTTGTATTGGTATCTAGAAAGGTGGTGATAGCACACCAGTTTTGGCTCCTGCTGAGCAGCGCTGGCACAGCACCAAGGCTGTCTCTGTCTCTCCAACATTCCCTCCCTCACCAGTAGGCTGGAGGTGGGCAAGATCTTGGGAAGGGACATAACCAGGACAACTGACCCAAACTGACCATGGGATATTCCATACCATATGACATCTGCTCAGCAATAAAAGCTAAGAGAAAGGAGGAGGAAGGGTGGGTGTGGCATTTGTTATTTATGATATTTCTCCTCCAAAGCAACTGCTACACATACTGAAGCCCTGCTTCCTGAACAACACCTATTGACGGGAAGTAGAGAGTAACATATTTTGTTTTCCTTTGCTTCTGTGTGCAACCTTTGTTTTTGCTTTATTAAACTGCCTTTATCTTGATCCATGAGTTTTTCCATCTTATTTTTCTCTCAGCTCTGTCCTGCTAAGAAGGGCAGTGAAAGAGCAGCTTGGTGGGCACCTGGTGTCCAGCCAAGGTCAAACCACCACAAGTCCTCAGTTTTTCTGTTGTGGTTTGTTTTCTGTTGTGTTCTTGGTTGTTGGTGGTTTGGGGGTTTTAAATTATCAATATCTATTTCAGCATGAATACTAGAAGACTGGAAGAATTAGAAGGAAGATTATAGTCTTAATTCTACTAGCTGATAGGAGAAACCAATCTGAAAGAAACATAAAATGCTCTAGAAATTTCATGCTAATTACTAGAGATTCAGAAGTCACATTAGACACGTTGATGAAAGGTATACGAAAAAGGACATATCTGTCAGTTCTACAAACTTAGAGAACATATTGATGCTTTGACTTAGCTATATTAAAACTGAAATCATATCATTCATTCCTGCTTGTTACTTTATTTATATATAGTTGAGGAGTTTCATTAATAGTTTTTCTTCTTCCTCTGGTATTCATATTTTCCTAGTGCAGTCTCCAGAAGCTTGTCATATAGATTACAATGTCATATTATCTGTAACTTAAAACCAGAACAGCAAGGGGTACGACATAATATTTCAGTGGATGATTGTGCTTTAGTCTGTTCTGTGTAATATGATCCATTTACAAACAACCTGAGATGTCCATTGTTTTATGAGATTATATGAAGATGACAGATATCCCTTAAATCCCTACTCAATGATTGAAATCCTTGTATACAGATGTTTTTTACATTTAAAATCAATACAGATGAATTTATAAATAATATAACATATGAAGTAAATATAACGTACTGGAGTAAGCTCCTTCACCTGAACTAAATGTAAATGGGCATGCAGGATGCTCTCTTTTTGTGCAAGAGGCTAATGGATTGAAAGCAGTCCTGAGGAGAAAGACTTGGGGGTGTTGGTGGATAGGAAGCTGACCTGGCAATGTGTGTTTGCAGCCCAGAAAGTCAACTAAATCCTGGGCTGCATCAAAAGAAGCATGACCAGCACATCGAGGGAAGTGATTTTTCCACTGCACTCCGCACTCATGAGACCCCATCTGGAGCACTGCATTCAGCTCTAGGGCCCCCAGGATAAGAAGGACCTGGACCTCTTGGAGTGAGTACAGAGCGCCATGAACGTGGTCAGAAGGCTGGATCACCTCTCCTACGAAGACAGGCTGTGAGAGTTGGGGTTGTTCAGCCTGGAGAAGAGAAGGCTCCAGGGAGACCTCAGCACCCTTCCAGTACCTCAAGGGGGCCTACAAGGAAGCTGGAGAGGGACATTTTACAAGAACAAGTAGTGATAGAATGAGGGAGAATGGCTTTAAATTGAAAGAGGGCAGATTTAGATTAAACATAAGGAAGATATTCTTTGCTATTAAAGTAGTGAGGTACTGAAGTAGGTTACTCAGAGAAGCTGTAGGTATTCCATCCCTGAAAGTGTTCAAGGTCAGGTTTTTTGGGGCTTTGAGTGAGGTGGTTGAGTGGAGGGTGTCCCTGCCCGTGGCAGGGAGGTTGGAACTAGATGATATTTAAGGTTCCTTCCAACTCAAAACATTCTATGATTATATGCTTCTAAAACAGTACAGAATTCATTTAGGACCATATCAGCAGATTATCATTTCAGTTTGACAATATCAACTTATTTTGGCCAAAGAACAAGTTGATATAAAAGACACCAGCAGAGGTTCTACTGAGATTTAAATGCTGCAGAACATATAAACATATCTAACAATGTATTTGAGGGGAAAAATATTATTTTATATAATAATCTTCTAAAAAAATCTGAAAACTTGCATAGAAAATCAAAGGCAGTTAATTGCATTAATATCTTTGAAGAAATCCCCCAAGCAGATTTTACAGCTTTCTCTCTCCCTCTTTCATTTCATGAGTGTGACTATTTTGTTACACGTTTTCTCCTGCAAATGAAAAAACACCAAGAAATGTAAGAAAGCAGGTACCAGAGACTGCCTTTTTTGTATTAAAACTGTAATTTTAAAAGTAATCAGCTATTTTATATAAGAAGAATATACACATATAAACTATTCTATTTATCATCTTTGTCAATGACCTGGAGAAAATGATGGAGTGCTTGCTCATAAAGTTTTCAAATGACATCAAACTGGGACAGTTACTAGTAAATATATGCAAGGGCAAGGCTGCAATGTAGAAGGACACAGGATGGGGAGATGATGATACTCAGCAAAGTCCAGGTAGAGACAGTCATGTGAAGAGACTGTATGGGCTCTCAATTTGAACTAAGGGTAGCAATTTTTAATTCTTCCTGTGGTCCCTCTACAAGCAGAGGTCTGTTTGATTGAGTACTGGGAAACTTAACAAGCCTGAAATTATGAATATTTAAAATCATGCACACAGTATGCTTCACCTCTGAAACTGTGAATTTGATTCTGCAAACATTTATATACTACAGATAATTGCACCCACTTGAATAATCACAATTTTAATTGGTATGACTAGCCAATCATTGCTACTTTCCCACTTTCCCACTTGCACAGAAAGAGTTACTAGGGATTTATAAGTTAGGAATCAGGGGGTTTCAAACAGTGCAAGTTCTATAGCCATGAAGCATGCATTTCCATCTGCAGAATCTCAAATCTTGCATGAGATTTAGATAGATGTTGTCAAAATAAGGGGGTCTTTCCCCCCCTACTATAACTGTCTACTTTTTTGTCTTTTTTTTGTTTTCAAATAAAAATCTTTCTTTGGCTAGAAACTGGATACACTAAGTTGAAGTAATGATATATTGAGAGCAGACAAATGCACAATCTGAGTTGAACACATGTATCTTGAGCTGAGGTAATTTTTAAATATTGAACCCTTTTTTGGCTAAAAATACAAATTTGGTGATTTCTATTAAAAATGTCTTTTTCTTATAATTTTTGAGGGTTATGTTGGGGTATTTTTTGAAGTTTACCATTATTTCATTCAAATATTCAGTTACTTTATGTGAAAATAGTTTGTTTTTTCATATGGAAAAGCTGTGGGTTTTTTATCCTTAGACTGAAAATTTTAAAATTTGTGCTATGTCAAATGCCATTACTAAATCTTTAAATAGAGAGATCACCTAACACATAGCTCTAATATATAACTCCTGAAAAGAGAAATGCCCATTACTTAAACTTGGTTAAAATTACAATATTTGGGAAAACTAAAACCACTTGTTAGACCAGCATACGTGGGGTTAATAAGTTAATAACTTTCTTACATATAGGGAAGATGAAAGGACAAAATAGTCAAGAATGGAATAACAGCTGTTTAAAAATCTGAACTCCGATCGTGGAGTAGGGTTTTGTTGGTGGGTTTTCTGCTCTTTCTAGTGGCTTTTATTTGTTTTGCTTTGTTTTTTGTTTTGTTTTGGTTTTGTTTTTTTTTTGCATTGCCTTGTCTTTTTTTATTGTCTGGTTTCCAGTTTAGAGGAAAAATGTGTGAACATTATTCATGTAAACAGCCTTATTGAAAGCAAGATGGGGATTAGTGTTGCATATAATTATTTGTGAACAATTGTAGTATCATAGTATTCAATTAGAAAAATCACAGGAGTGAGCTATACTCTTACAAGTTTTATAAAACAGCTGGTAGCTTTTTGTACAACCAACATAGGAAGTTAATTAAATCACTATTACATAATTTCTCAAAGACTTTGTAGCACATTAAAGAACATCTCTGAATTTTAAGCCGTTATTTACAGTATCTTTTAATGCAATTACTTTATTTCCCTTTCAGAATTCATTTTTGTGCTTTTTTTCATCTACAATTTGAGATGCTTTGGAATATGGAAGAAAAAGAATGAAAAAAACCCATAATTTATTTATTTATTTATTTAATTTTTTTTACAAAATCCCAAGAAATAGGTATACTGTTTCATTTCCTTGCTTTATAACTTAGGATGGAATTGGTTCTTTTAAGTTCTTTAATTACACAATCATAGAATCATAGAATTATTTCGGTTGGAAAAGACCTTTAATATCATTGAGTCCAACCATTGACCTAGCACTGCCAAATCCACCACTGAACCATGCCTCTAAGCACCACGTCTACGTGCCTTTTTACTACCTCCAGTGATGGTGAAGCCACCATGTCCCTGGGCAGCCTGTCCCAATGATTGACAACTTTTTTAGTGGAGAAATTTTACCTAATATCCAACCCAAACCTCCCCTGGCTCAATCTGAGGCCATTTCCTTCTGTCCTGTCACTTCTTACTTGGGAGATGAGACTGACACCTACCTTGCTACAGCCTCTTTCAGGCGGTTCTAAAGAGGATAACGTCTCCTCTTGAGCATCCTTTTCTCCAGACTAAACAACCCCAGTTCCCTCAGCCACACCTCATAAGGCTTGTGCTCCAGACTCTTCACCAATTTTGTTGCTCTTCTTTGGACATGCTCCAGCACCTCAATGGAACATACAAAGGCTATTTATGAGTAATTTGAGTGTTAAAATCAGTACCTCAACAGATCTTGTTGGGATTTCACTACAGGGCATCTTAGGTTAAAATTTTGTATCTGCCAGCTTCATCACTCCCTTCTTGACTGTCAACAACAAATTAAGGCTTATATTATGATCTCTTGCTATCTCTGCTCCTCAGCAGCATGCCACAAGCCATGTGCCTCATTTCTTTGAGGCACTCTTAGCAAGGAATGACACACGTCTAAACAGTGAAGCCAACTATCTGAATTGTTCTACCTCTTCTGGCACTGGAAAAAAACAGGTTTTACTTGAATGTCCAAAGCTCAGTGATTGAGAAAATGTAATTTCTTCACAGACAGGAGAAAGAAATTGTATGTTGGTGTTCAGAACTGGAAACTTGGAGGCACTAACAAAGATAAAGGGGACGTTGGGTAGAAAGAAATACTGAGGATGTATTCTTGTGCCAAAGGATGGCAGTGAAGGTGCTAAGCAGGTGAAGCTAAGGCACAGCTCCAGACCCATGGGTAGCAGCCAGGTCCCTGAGTCTGGGTGCACACCAGGAGGTTGCAGCTGCTTATTGCATTGTTGGCAGAGACAGGGGAGTGTGGGGGCCCAACAGGGAGAGATGCACAGTGCATGACCAGCTACAGCTTTATGGGAATGCTGACATTTACTCCAAGTGATATAGTTACTACATAACTATATACTTTAAAGACCATTAGGCTGCTTTTAGACAATTTGATCCTGTTACTATACCTGAGAAGCAAACTCTCAGCACAAAATTACGTACACTTAAATATACAAATTTATACACACAAAAAATACAAAAAATAAATTGAAACTATTGTGCTCGAATATATTTGTTGCTTCTGTTATGAGGTAAATGTATGACTTTTGGCTGCTTAAGAAAACAAAATTACACCAGAAGGCAGTGACATCGGTTGTCACGTAAACAATATATATTAAACTATCAGGGGCCAGTAAAACTGAGACTGATACTTTCAGCCTGGGAGTTAAGTTCTTGCATTTTTAAAAAGTCACACAGACAATAAGTCTTGAAAGCAAGGTCAACCATCTTTCTCTCAAATGCACGATGCTGACATCCTCTAAAAACTTAAGAGTAAAAATCCATTGAAAATCACAGGGACACTCATCAAAAATCAGGTAGACCTTTTAAAATTCCAACTTTACTTTCTGTTTTCCTGTTCTTCAAGATGACTGTAAGGAGGTTCTGATCTATCCATGTTTACCTGCAATGTGTAGACGAGAATATCGTGTGGGAATATTTCAGCAACATTAGTAAAATTCAACATGGAGAGCAAAAAATGATTTCCTTTATGAGCATTCTAGGCCACAAGACAAACAAGATTGATTGCTGCTATGCATCAAACAACTGAAATGGAAAATATTTGCAGTCCATTTTATTGCTGAGACAAGAGTTGTTACTCACACAATCAGTAATATTGCACCCTACTTTTACAGGCAATGAACCCGAGCTAGGGATTAATTGGGCTTTATTTTTTTTTATTCTTTAATTTATTTTTTTTCTCTAACTTCTTTTTTTTTTTCCAGAAAATAAATGTAGAGTACTTCTCAGAGATGGGAATTCTGTCATTTAATGCAAGTATTGATACATTATTTGACAGTGAATTCTAATTCTGCCTTCAGTTTATAACAAAATAATTCATTTATCTGATAGGGTTTTCTGGATAAAAATATCCCTCTAGAACAGGTCTATGTGTTTTACTTATATACTATAGACAAAAACTGTAGTTTAAAACTCATTTTAACACATTATTATTTGAGATCCATTACATTTTTTTTATTTAAAAGAAACTTGGTCAACATTTATCTGGCATTTGTAATGAAATAAAATTTACCCACACTGAAAGAAGCTTAGATAAGCTGAAAATGCAAGTCTTTTTCTACTTTGCCTATGCAGTTTATCGCTGAAGAAAAAGTCACTATTCTATGTATGCATCAAGCCTCACTGAAAAAAGATATTCATCTGTTTTGGATGACCCAGAAATATGTTTAATACATAGCTGATAATATCTGAAATTACGAAGGCTACTAGTTCATACTGAAGTCATGGAACTGACTGTTTGTTGCAAGTGTCACATTCTGAGCACTGACTAAGACTGGAATATAATGTCTAAGACTGGAATATAATGTAAAAGATTAAGAGTCTGCTTTTTAATAGCATTATCTCTCCTCTCCTTTTTCCTTACATATATTCTGTCTGCAACACATTTTATAAAGAACTCCTAGATGTTACATGCCAAAATCCAAAATTCATATTGAATTACCACCTGTTTAAGCAGCCTTTAGGTCAAAAGTGCTCCTTATTGAGAAAGTAGAAAAAACTATTCTCTTGAACTTTACAGCTAAGGCTCAAGCTGGATTATTAATATTTTATTTTCTGGTAGCATCTTTGAGCTCTGAAATCAGATCCTACCTTTCCTCAAGGCACAATGGCCAACAAGCTATGATCATTTGATTTTGTTTGGTAGTGACTTAAATATGACAGAATGGTCATTTGTATAGTACTGTAGCTGCAAGTGATTTAATGTTAAAATTAGCTTAGGCTTGAGATACCCTTTTGTTTTTCTGGAAAATAAGTGGCATTCTAAAAACTGTGAGAAACTTGCTATAGTCCTTTCTTTAGAGGACAAAACATAATTACATACTTGTAGAGTTAGGCATGACTACATGTTACGAAGGACTTTAAAAAATGTTGTAAACTGCTTAAGATCTTCATGTTGGACAGCAGATCTATGAAGCACTACAACTCAAATACAAAATAAGTATACTTCTTATAAAGCTGATATTTCTGATATTTTATTAAACATTGGTCAAATGATCAAGCAATCTGGTGGAATCAGAGCTTTAACCACAAAAGAATGCTTCAACTTTAATAACCACAAATTGTAGATCCTCACAACCACAGCTTATTTGCCACCTATTCCTGAAGACTCCTGAGATAAACAGATGTCTTTTCCTTTTTCCAATGTTAAACTTTCCTCATGCCAAAACTTTGTATCTTGATATGCTACAAGGACTTCAGTCTTTAAATTAGACAGTCCATGGTCTAGTTTATATTTAAACTTTGCCAATATACATAGGGTAGATATGATGTCTCTTTCAAATAATATATGACTAGCTGTAACTAAGTGAGGGTATGATTAATTTAACTAAATTAAACATAGTTCAAACCAAAGTTTAACTTTCTCTAGTGTCTGAAGAGATTGGAGACCTTCTCTATTATGGGACAGCATCCTATCTCTCAAAGACATTTAGACTCTAGTTGAACATAATTTCTAGAAATTCTATATCTTTGGAAATACTGTAGTGAGAGGGAAAGGAATTTTTTAAGAAAGTATTTTGGGGTTTTAGCAAGGTGCATTCTGAAAACCAGTTGTGTGCTGTGGGCCTGTCAATATTTCTGAGTAAAATGTAATTATGTAATTACTTTAAAAAAATTAATTGTAATTAGCTAGTTTAAAGACACTTCCAGGTGTCATGTTTACTAGTGGACAGGGGTTTTTGGGTCTCTCAGTGGTTGCTTTTTTTTCAATCCAATACTCATTTCTAGGCAGGGCTCTCCTAGCAGGCATTGTACTAGAAATATACTTAATACAGTAAAGCAAACATTACAGGGAAGTAAATTTTCACTCTGAGGCCAAACGCTGGAATTTTATGATGCTTAGGGTATTGATACCAGTCTTTTCTGGTTTTATTATTTGAAAGGATATCAGGAAGTTTGCAAAAGAGATTACATTCTGCTGCACCGAATACTGTATAAAAATGTCAATTAACTATGAAAAGGGTAGAATTTTAATTTCTATGATAAGTAGCAGAATCTTGTATATACAATTATTTTAACGTTTGTGGTCCTTATTATTTCGATTGGAAAGTTTTCTTCAATAACTTATGGTTGATACCAACAACAAGCATGGTCAAATCCATGGATATTTAAAGTGACAGTTTGATCTCCAGTTTGACCATAAAGTTATACTTTTGTAATAAAATATAAAGTGTTTAATTCAATGGAAAACAATGGATGTTTTAAATATCATGTAAACAGTCTCTTCAGGGAGTTTTGAATAGTATCTAGAGTAACCAAAAATGAAGATCTCTACATTTAAATAATTCATCATAGAGTTGAAAGTAGAGCTAACCGAGTAAAACTCTTACTTACTGACATTTAAAAAACACTGACTTCTCTCCCTAAAATGAGTCACTGATAGCGGACTCAGCAAAATACAGAAAAGAAGCACAACCTGCTTTATTTGTTGGGAGGGTGTTTGCTAGATGTGTTATATGTATTAATGATAAATTAGAGACAGATCTGAACTGAAGGCTATGAATGCTTAAGAATTTGCAAATAATTGAAATATCAGGAAGTCCTTTAGGACTTCATCTTTCCTTAAAGAGCCTGTTTCTCATTTGTTTTTTGGAAAGCTGGATTCTTGGCCTCATGGGAATGTTCTTTAAAATGCAGGCTTGTGACTCTTCTGTTCAGAGCTGACTGACAAGATCTAATATAATCTACATGGATTGTTATTATTAGAAATATTTTAATTATGAGTTTATACATTATTTGAGAATTTTATTTGAAATAATGTTGTAAAACAAAAACTTAACAATGAAGCATTTGCTGGCTTTAATATTAATAAATTAATTTTCTAGCCATTCAAGTACAGTTCAAAAACATTGTTGAATCTAATGTTTTTATGTTAAAATTTCCTTCCCAAAGTAATTTAAAAATTCTTTTTCTCTCCTTACTTGTTCATTCAACCACAAGCAGATACTTGAACATATAGGGGTGTTGGTATAAGGAATTGAAGTACCTAATAAAGAAATGTAGAAATTACTTAAATGGAAAAAGTATTTGCTGGCCAATCCAGTCTGCTTCAAAGGTACTGATCCTACAATAATCTTTATGCATCTATCAGCAATTTCTGCACAACACTGAATTAAAGTTAATCAAGTTGCATATCAACAAGATTGCCAATCCCAGCATAGTCATACAATGTTAATTTAAAATAACATAGAGAACAGAATACTGCATGCAACTATAATTACTAGGATAATTTAACTATCTTAAACAGAAATATCAATTAAATTTAAATTAAGTGTATACAATTAAATCACATTTCTAGATAACAAATCATTCTGAAAAAAAATAATGAAACAGACCAAAAATTGTAACTAGTTATACGTTTGTAAAATTATTTAATAATTTTTAAATTTTTATTTATTTAGTGGTTATTTTTCACCAGCCTAAGTAGCACTTTCAAATTTGGGTCAGGAGGGATTTTTTGAAAGATGAGAGATCTGGCTTTGCAGCAGCTTTTAAAAAAGGCTTGGGCTTTGAAGTATTTTCTCTATAATATTAATCACTGCTGTGCTTGTAGTATGATGAAAGTAAGCCTCTGTCATCTTATTGTTTTTTATCTTACAGAGGCGTAAGGGGAAGCTTTGGCATAAAGGGAGTGTAAAAAGGTACAGTAGAAATCAAGTTTTGTTCTTAACAATTTTGAAGAGAACTAGCACTTCATCCAATAGTTTTAGAGGAATAAACTACAATGGGCTAAGGAAATGTTTGTCCAAAACAGAAAAGACAGACAGAAAGCATTGTTTCAGTTTCAGGGAGAAGAGCAGGGGAAGGTTACTGGATATGGGAAAACAGACATGGTCAGTCAGTGATTTTTATGAGCTGCTTTTTTAAACTTCCCCACTCTTCTTTCATAAAATGGAACATTCTCTTCCCTTAGGGATGAAAGCATTTTAGATTTGTTGATGTTCTGCCTTTAACTTTGCAGTTAAAACTAACATTGTTTGAACGGTAATGTATTTCTATTTAAAAGAAATTTGCAGTAAAAAGTTGATTCTGGACTGCTTATATGTAATCCAGTCACTTTGTAATTGTTTCTATAGGCAATATAGCTATAGGCAAGTTGTCAGTATTTATGTTAAAGATACAGATCTTGGTCCTAAGGAATTTTTCAATCAAGATAAATAATAGCCTGGAGAAAAAAAGCAAGAGAAGGAAACCATATTTCTAAAGAATCAAATACAAATGGAAACGTAAAATCCAGTACAAAGAGCCAAAAGGCATCTGCAGTTGGCACTTCATATGAAATTAACGGATATTGAGCATACTCATACACCTACACACACTTAAACACACTTGCATATATATTAAAGTTTGTCTTGCCTTACAGTAGGAGAGCTTTAAAAGCAGAAATATATGAAAATACTAGTGCAATAAAACTTGATTAAGCTGTTTAAAATCCAGTTGTTGAAATCTGTTCAATTAACTTCTTCAGTATCACCCCTGAGGTTTGCCTTAAACCTATCTGTTTGGTAGAATACTGAAAAGATGCATGTCTTGTTTTTTTCCAGATTTGTTACAGTTCAGTCACAGTTCAGTACCTCTGGTTTAAGGAATAGCCATACATTAAATCAAGATAATAAGCAATGTTTCTAGTTAAAAATGAAGCAAAGCCTAACCTACTGACCCTTTATGTCAATTGAAATGTTTGCAGTCTCTTCAATGAGCAGTGGAAATAGGGATATTTCCTATCACTTTGGAGGAATAAAATTTAATTCTGGTTGCTTGATGTAGAAATACATGTTCAGCTTTACCGAGTGCAAAATCTGGATAAATCACAATAACACAGAGTGACTTTGTAATTATCATTTTTACATATCATAAGTCAATATTTGCTCATTAACACAGAAACCCCACAGATGAACAATTATTTTCAGATTTTTGCATTACAGTTGCACTTCATAGTCTCCTTTTCTTCAATATCTGCTTCTGCTGCTTGCAAAATTTCAAACAGTAGATTCATATTTAGAATGGTAGTGTTTCTAAAATGTTTATACTGTGATTTCTTTTATTTTCACTATTAAAAAATTAATAAAATATAGGTCCATGTGTTCATAATAGAATTAATCCTGGAATTAATGAACAAATGTTAGCTTGTATGTTCCAAGTATGATAAGAGACTGTGACATACTGAAAATTCATAAAGAACCATAAAGATTCTGTGTTTCCTACACAAGAAAAAGGAATCTAGCCTGGCTTATCCAAAATCCAAAGAAGCAGCAGTATCACAGGAGAATCAAATTAAGTGATTATTGATATTAGCAGAACATGCACCATGCTGGCTGAAATTCCAGTAAGGAAGGAACACCATTATGAAAGATACCTGAATAAAATTTTATGATTCTTCACCCTACTCGAAACAGGAGTAAAGCTGCAGAATTATGTTATATATTCATTCATTGGTTACAGATCATGGAAGTGGGATCCTCTCCTTTGTGCAAGTTCAGTTTACCACTTTTTTTTGGTAATTTTCTTCCCCTCCAGGAGAGAGGAGATGAGGAAGAAGATCCATCATCTTATGAAACTCCTCTCTCTGGAGACTACAATGTCTTCAGTTGCCTTCTTTGAATTATTTAGAGAACTAGCATTAAAAAAAAAAAAGATCAGCATGATCGAGAAATGAGCACAGTATTCCTCTAAGTTTTAAGACCAAGGTCTCTCTGACATAGGCCCTGCTCAGGCTTCATAATGGTAAAATGTATAGACATGAAATCTCATTTTTCAGCCTGGCAAAACAGCATCAAAAAAGTACATCCTTGACCTAACAAAGACTTTTAAAGTTGCCAACTTAAATAGCCAAACTTGCCAATCCTTAAGCAGCCAACTGAAAGAAAAAGGGTACATCAAGCTCAGGAGTCCAATTCAGAATGGAGTGCACATGACAGGTAATATTTCTCTTACCCATATTAACTATCCAGCATTACAGATATGCCTTGAACTATTCATCTTGGCTTCCTCTGTACTCAGTGAAATGAGACGGGTCCCTCAAAACAAGTTGCCACACTGTGGTGAGTTTATGTTGGCTGGATGCTAGGTGTCTACCAAAGCTACCCTGTCACCCCCCTTCCTCAGCAGGACAGAGGAGAGAAAAGTATAACGAAAAGCTTCATGGGTCAAGATAAGAACAGGGAGAGATCATTCACCAGTTACTGTCACAAGCAAAACAGACTCAGCTTGCGGGGGAAATGAATTTAATGCATTACCAATCAAATCAGAGTAGAATAATAAGAAATAAACCTAAATCTTAGAAAACACGTTCCTGCCACACCTTCATTCTTCTTGGGCTTAACTTCATTCCCAATTTTTCTCTACCTCCTCCCTTCCAGCAGTGCAGGGAGACAGGGGATGAGGGTTGCAGTCAGTTCATCACATGTTGTCTCTGTTGCTCCTTCCTCCTCAAGGGGAGGACTTTTCACGCTTCCCCTGCTCTAGCATAGGGTCCCTCCAACAGGAGACAGTCCTACGTGAACTTCTCCAGTGTTAGTCCCTCCCTGTACCATTCCATCAAGTCTACAGCTCTTCGTTAACTGTTCCAGCATGGGTCCTTTCACAGGGTGCAGTCCTTCAAGACCAGCCTGCTCCAGCATGGGTTCCCCACAGAGTCACAAGTCCTGCCAGCAAACCTGCTCGAGTATGGGCTTCTCTCTCCATGGCTTTACAAGTCCTGCCAGAAGCCTGCTTCAGAGCGGGCTTCCCACAATGTCACCACCTCCATCACACAAGTGTGGGTTCCTGCACAGCCTGCAGGTGGATACCTGTTCCACTATTAACATCCCATGGGTTTCAGGACAGCCTGCCTCACCATGGTCTTCACCATGGGCTACAGGGGAATCTGCTCTGGCATCTGGAACACCTCCTGCCTCTCCTTCTTCACTGACCTTGGTGTCTGCAGAATTGTTTATCTCTACTATTTCTGTGTGAATTAGAACAAATAGTTAAAAGCTCACAATGGGAACACAAATAAAAAAGCATTTACTTGTATCCAGCTTTATACTTCCCGCTTCAGGACTCTGACATTGATTTGCTGGCATACAAGTCAAAAGTTAGCATACACTTCTATGAAGGGGTTTGTTTGGAATTACCAATAAAAGCTCTTCATATGACACCACGGGCCTGTGCTTCTGGTGTCACAGTACATGCTGGCTATTTCCCAGAATAAAATATGTTTAAGATAGTTAATGAACTAGTATCAGCAAATAAACTCTATAATTTTATGCAGAGTTTACGTGTGAGTTCATTATATAATGAAAGTAAGTCCTAAACAGGACAAACTAAGGTTTAAAATTAATGGGATTAAATGTCAAAAAGATTAGAGAATGATCACTAAAATCTATGCTCATAACACTGTATGAGAAATTTAGCTTAAGTTGGATTCATAGATGAAATAAATTAATTATATGAAAATAAAATAATTTAGATCTTAAGAACAAGAAGCCAAGACCCATCAGTCATACATCAGAGCTAACTGGGTAGTTCCTTAGACTCCATTATTGTAACAAAAAGGGGAATGGTAATACAGTCTCTAGCACTTCAAGTTGTTGAAGTACATGAAATATCTTCTACCGAACAATCTGAGGGTTACCTGCAGTCATTTGTAAGCAGCCTGATCTAATTCTTATTAACTTCGCTGGTATTATCCCCTCATAATTTAATGGTATGCAGATCTAACCCTGAATTCTTAGTAATAACTGTATATAAATGGACCTTACACAGAATATGTTGCTTCAGAACTGTTGTGTTTCAATTTTGAGTGGAAAGTTTCATTTATAAACTGTTTTCTGAATCATAGTTGGAAACCTAGCTGCAAACTAATGTGATGGATTTGTGAACTCTTGAAAGACATGAAAGGAGAAAGAATCTGGACACAAAATATTTTCCTGATTTAAAAAAGAAAAAATAATAAAGTTTTGTTCTCCTTCTGATTTGATTGAAAGGAACATCTAAGGATAGATTATGGGCTCTCACAAAAGACTGAATCAAAAGTTTTCAATAATTTTTTTCCTCATAATACGTCCAACAAAAATAAGCATATGTTTTAAAGGTTTGTAAACTTCATATAGAGTGAGAACAGTGGTAAAGCAACTGAAAAGCTGGTAAGATTTTGTAAGTTTAAATGAACAATCAAAACATTACTAGTGAGATATGTGTACTTAATTCTTCACCTTTACATAGTTCAGTATCTCCTTCTGCATGACAGCTAGAAGGTAGCCTCATTACTACTGTCCTGCTCTTTTTCCCAAACACTATATTCTTTCAATAGGGTCTCCTTAAGAGTTTCCAACAATATGTGAGAATGAATTCAGCATTTCAGACATGCTCAAGGAAACAAATCTTTGGAGAAGCTTTCACCAGAAACTTTCTACATTACCTTCTACTCACATGAACTTCCATGATACCTACTGTAACAGATTTGTTCCTTTAGAAAACGCTATTGTAATAAAGCTGGGTAGGGCAGGTGTGAAGAAGCTTTTTCAGGGACTAATTTTTCCAGAAGATTTTTAGTTAGCATTTAGTTATCAGGTCCAGGGTGAAATTCTGATTCAGAGGAAGTGAGAGAATATTGTTCTTTCATTTGTAATTGTTTAATGTGGTACAAACAGCATTTAGTTACTATTTCATGTCAGTCAGATCTTCAACATTGCAGGTATTTTACCCTACTTAACAGGCTAGTCAGTATTTTGAATTGCCTGTGAATATTTCAGTAATGTGCTCAAATGGGCTCAAAACAACCAGGGGTCCTAAAACTATGACCCGTGGGCTGGATATGGCCCCCCAGGGTCCTCAATCCAGCCCCTGGTATTTACAGAACCCCCGCTCCCACCCCCACTGGGGGGGGAAACCAAGCAGCAGCAGATGACTGCCTGCCACTTCATCCATGAGCCAGCCCCCTGTTTAAAAAGTTTGAGGACCCCTGCCTTAGACCATCATGAAGATAAATGAACTGTAGCAGAACTGGCTCACACAGAACAAGACACAATATGGTTACATGAATATGGTTCTGTGTTTGGCCAAATATCCATGTTTACAGTTAAAGAATAAAGCTAGTTAACAAAACTTTCTGAATTAACAAACCATTCTGAATTGTCTTTCCTAATTTCTGCCAGCACTGTGTGACAGAGAAGTTTGAGTGTTTGTTGCATGTGGTAGAAACAATTGCTCTTTTTTTTTTTTTTTTTTTTTCTAAAGATGTTAGCACTAGGTGCATTGGCAACAAAACAAACTGGCAAAACAAGGTGTGCCGTAGTGTGCTTCTGTTTGGGTTGGTTTGTAATTCTCCCAACAAAAGTAAGAAAGCTGGATGTGGAAGTCCAAATTACTAGAAATCCAAATTTCTGAGATAGATAAATCTTACTCTACCAGCATTAAAAAAAAAAAAAAAAAATCTCTCTGACAAAATAGAAGACCTTCCTGTTTTAAAAAATGAAATGTCTGTGACAAATGTGTCCAAGGAATTAAACTACACACAAAGACCTTTCCAAATGGTCCATGGATCATTTCCAGTTTCAAGCTTATCAGGCTTCCCACTATTGATACATTTTCCTAAAAGCTGGCTAAGCTCATACTCAAAGCTAATAAGTACCGGCCACAGTTTCAAGATGCTCTGGAGCTCCTGGCTGACTCTCACAAAACAATGGTCCTAACCAACGTTTTCTATCACTCTGGAAAAGTGGTAGGGTCAGTCCTCAACCTTTTATACGGTGACCCAGGCTTTCATCACCTATTATATAAGGGCATCTTATTATAACACTTTCCATGTTTAGGACACCAGTTTCTATACACACAATACCTGTCTGGTTGTTCTCTGCCCTCTGCCTCCAGAATCCAGCATCCTGGGCCTTGTGTGTGAGCTCTGCCAGTGTCTGGGCCCTCAAAACAACCACTTGAGCTTAAATGTGAAAACAACAGTCTATAGCCTCCTGACAACTTTTCTCACAGAATCATGCAAAAAATTGGAAAGGAGCTCTGAAGTTCACCTAGTACAATATCCTGCTCAAAGCAGACTAACTTCAATGTTAGATCAGGTTGCTCAGAGGTTTATTCAGACAAGTTTTGAAAAATTCTCAGCATAGGCATTACATAACCTCTTGGGGTTATGTCTTGGTTATGTCTTCATTACCATTTGAAGGCAATGAAACATTAAAAGTTTAAAACTGAGCAACTATGAAAAACATTTTTGGAAACTGTCCAACAATATATCAAGCTCTTTCAGGAAGGGTAAGGACTATGATAATTTTTGAAACTGCAATTTAAGGAAGACATGTTTTATTCTCTGATCTCTTATATGAACTCATAGCTAAAAATAATAATTAAAAAAATAGAATAAAAAAAAAAAATGAAAACAAACAACCAAACAAAAAAGGATAAACAGGATTGAAAAAGAGCAGAACATAAACTATACAAATTTCTTTTAAGGGGGATTGTAAATAAAATATATTACAAAAATTTTTACACCTTTTTTTGGAAAGTATACATAGAACTCCAGTGAATATAAAAACTAAGATTAATAAGATAATATAGACTGGATTTGAATGTAGGAATAACAGATTTTTTGAAGTCATAGAGAAGGGACAGAAATTTATCAGAATATGTTGTTATAGCATTCTTGAAGATCTGGTAGCAGTAATTTGTTTATATAAAAAAGCTGACAACTGAATTAGAAACTACCACCATATGACAAGCTCATGTTTCCCCAGTTAAGACGGTAGCTCAGGTTCCTGTATATCATGGTTTCTGATGCAGAAGATCTATCAAGGTCCTTTGTAATTTTTCATTTCTTCCCTGCATGGCAATTTGAATTTGAAAAAGTTATTTTTCTCTGTGGTTGGCTCTCCTTATTGCTGCAATGGATCCTTTTGGCATTGTAACCAGGAGAGCTGAGATACATCAGTGAGCAATCAGAATAAAATTAATAAGAGTTTACTACCGCACAGACAATTTCTTAGCAGTGATTTCCACTCCAGATATGTCAAAGACCCAGATTTTATCCACCTGCTGTGTTGGGTCTTTCTAGTTACATTGTTTCATTACCCAGATGGAATTAAACAATTAATGATTCACATGAGTATTACTTTTGAATTTGTACTGCTTCAGCCCTCAGATATCTTTCAACTCCCAAGTAAATTATACAGATATCTGGCTGACAGCTTACAGAATTCTTTTGGGATACACAGAGCAAAGCAGGAAAGGGAGGTGAGGATTCAATTAACAGAGATTCATTAGGATGGCATCAGATATAATACTAGTACCTTCTAATATCTCCCCAAGGATTTTCAAGTATTTGGCATACACTGATCTCAAAATCTGGCTTTGGGAGGGTGTTCTGTACCTTACCTTATTTATATATATTAAAAAACAAAAATAGAGAGCAGATTACAAAAGAGAGACAGAAAAGATTTATACTGCATATTTTCTAATCCAATCTATCTTTAAAGGTCTCCACAGACATCTATATCTCCCTCTTGGCAAGTGTTCCCTGACATGAACTAGAAATGTTCTCTTTTTCTTTTCCTTTTTTTTTTTTTTAGTTATTCTACTATGTTCCACACTAAATAATCACACTCTATACATTTTAACAGTCTTCAAATATTTGTAGAATATCACGACGTACTTTGTCATCACCTATCTGCTACATTTAGCTCTTTTAATCTTTACTCAGAAGTCAGTTTCTTTCTCCTGTCCATTCTACTTATTTTTTCATAATATTGAACTTCCATCTAGAAGAAGCATTTACCATTTTCCTGTTACTTTAGAGTTAATAATATTCATAATTATCACACTAACAAAAGTCCAAAATCATAGAATCATAGAATCATTTAGATTAGAAGACCTTTAAGATCATTGAGTCCAACCATTGACCTAGCAGACCACCACTAAACCATGTCCCTAAGCACCACATTTACATGTCTTTTAAATACCTCCACGTGTAGTGACTCAGTCACTTCCCTGGGCAGCCTGTTTCAATCCTTGATAATCCATTCAGTGAAGAATTTTTTTTCCTAATATACAATCTAAAACTCCCTTGGAACAACTCGAGGCCATTATTCTTGTCCTATCACTTGTTACTTGGAAGAAGAGACTGACACTAACCTTGATAAAACGCCCTTCAGGTAATTGTAAAGAGCGATAGGGTCACTGCCTGAGCATCCTTTTCTCAGGCTAAACAAACCCAGTTCCCTCAGCCACTCCTCATAAGTCTAGTTCTCTACACCCTTCACCAGTTTCGTTGTCCTTCTCTGGACATGCTGCAGCACCTCAGTGTCTTTCTTGTAGTGAGGGGCCCAAAACTGAACACAGGATTTGAGGTGCAGCCTCACCAGTGCTGAGTGGAGAGGGATGATCACACCCGTGGTCCTGCTGGCCACACTATTTCTGATACAAGCCAGGATGCTGTCGGCCTTCTTGGCCACCTGGGCACAATGACAGCTCAGATTCATCTGGCTGTCAACCAACACCCCCAGGTCCTTTTCCAAAAGGCAGCTTTTCAACCACTCTTCCCCAAGCATGTAGCATTGTGTGGGGTTGTTGTGACCTAAGCGGAGGACCCAGCACTGAGCCTTGATGAACCTCATACAATCGGCCTTGGCCCATGTATCAAGCTTGTCCAGATCCCTCTGCAGAGCCTTCCTGCCCTTAAGGAGATCCACCCCACCAACTTGGTGTCATTCCCCACCAACTTGGTGTCACCTGCAAACTTACTGAGGGTGCACTTGATCCCCTCATCCACATCATCATTAAAGATACTAAACAGAACTGGCCCCAGTACTGAGCCCTGGGGAACACCACCTGTGACTGTCTGCCAGCTGGATTTAACTCCATTTATCATCACTCTTTGAACTCGGCCATCCAACTGGATTTTTACCCAGAGGACAGTACACCTGTCCAAGTTAGGAGCAGCCAATTCCTCTAGGAGATTCCTGTGGGAAAGGGTGTCAAAGACTTTATTAAAGTTTAGGTAGACAACATCCATAGCTTTTCCCTTATCCCCTAGGTGGGCCACCTTGTCATAGAAGGAGATTAGGTGTCAAGCAGGACCTGCCTTTCATAAAGCCATGTTGGCTGGGCCTGATAGCCTCGTTTTCCTGTACATGCCACACAATGTCATTCAAGAAGACCTGCTCCGTAACCTTCCCTGGCACCAAGATCAGGCTGACAGGTCTGTAGTTCCCTGGATCCTCCTTGCAGCCCTTTTTACAGATGGGCATCATATTTGATAACTTCCAGTCAACTGGCTCCTCACTGGTTAGCCAGAACTACTGATAAATGATTGAAAGTGTTGTGGTGAGGACTTCCACCAGCTCCCTCAGTACACTTGGGTGGATCCTGTCTGGCCCCATGTACTTGTCTGTGTCTGAGTGGTGTAGCAGGTTGCTAACTAATTCCACTTGGATTATGGTGGCTTCATTCTGCTCCCTGTCCGTGTCTTCCAGATCAGGGGGCTGGATACCCTGAGAACAACAGGTCTTACCATTAAAGGCTGAGGCAAAGAAGGGATTAAGTACCTCAGACTTTTTCTTATCCTTTATCAATGTGTTTCCTCCTGCACCCAATAAGGGATGAAGATTCTCCTTATCCATTCTTTTGTTGCTAATGTATTTATAGAAACATTTTTTATTGTTCTCTATGGCAGTAAATAGATTAAGCTCTAGCCGGGCTTTGGCCATTCTAGTTTTTGTCCCTGCATAACCTCACAATATCCTTTTAGTCCTCCTGAGTTGCCTGTCCCTTCTTCCAAAGTTCCTAAACTATTTTATTCCTGAGTTCCAGCCAAAGCTCTCTGTTCAGCCAGGCCATTCTTCTTCCTCTCTAGCTCATCTTTCAACATGTGGGGATAGCCTGCTCCTGAACCTTTAACATTCCCTTTTTGAGGAATGTCCAGCCTTCCTGGTCTCCCTTGCCCTTCAGCACTATCTCCCAAGGGACTCCGTCAACCAGGATCCTAAGCAGGCTAAAGTCTGCCCTCCAGAACTCCAAAGTAGCAGTTCTGCTGACCCCCCTCCTTACTTCCCCGAGAATCAAAAACTCTTATCATTTCCTGATCACTATGCCAAACATGGCCTCCAACCATCACATAACCCTTAAGTTCTTTTCACAAACAACAGGTCCAGCAGGGTGCCTTCCCTAGCTGACTCACTCACCAGCTCTGTCAGGAAGTTATCTATCAGGAACCTCCTAGACTGTTTCCTCTCTGCTATATCGCCAGCAGACATCTGGCAAGGTGAAGTGCCCCACATGAACAAGGGCTAGTGACTGGGAGATTTCTCCCAGTTGCTTATGGAATATTTTGTCTGCCTCTTCCTCCTGGCTGGGTGGTCCATAACAGACTTCCACCATGATATCCGCCGTGTTGACATTCCCCTTGATTCTTACCTATAAATGGTCAACCTTTTCATCACCATCTTTAAGCTCTAGACAATTAAATCACTTCCTAACATACAGGGCTACACCACTACCTCTCCTTCTTTGCCTATCCCTTCTGAAAAGTTTATAGCTATCCAATGAAGCACTCCAGTTGCGCAAATAATACCACCATGTTTCCACAATTACAGCTAAATCAGTTTTCCTGTTGCATGTGGCTTCCAGCTCATCCTTTTTGTTGCTCATGCTGTATGTATCAGTGTAGATGCACTTCATTTGGGCTATTAATCCCACCACCTTTTGGGGGGATAGAAACCTTAATTTCTATGTGACCATTCTCAAGCACTTCCATGTTTTTTAACACATTAACAACCCTTGTGTCTTTGATGCCACATGGATCTCCATTCCCTACTTTCACTGAGATGGCAAACCTAAGGACATTGCTAGCACACTGTCCCTCAAACATCGGTGTGCCACCCCCAGGCTTACCTCTAGGAAGCATGGTTTTATTCCTTTCCCACTTTGTATGTAGTTGAAAGTTAGATGCATTTATGGTTATCACTGCTTTTTGTTTATTTAGTGTTCTCTAATTTTAAGGCATAGCAATGTACTTCCCAAACCTCCTTGGAAGTTATTTTACTTTGTGTTGTCAAATACTATACCAAATCTTGACCACTGCCTATCACTGTATCAGCATCTCTTCCATGTAGGTTTCATGACAATCATAAAGTTATTGAAACATGTTGGTGCTTCTTTGTGGAAAATATATTTAGCTTAGGTTAGAGATTATCTGTTGTCAATCTTTTAAGTTTTACAGTTACTTATCTTTTGTTTTTCATTGAATGTTGAGTAAAAGAATACATCTAAACAGAACATATTATTCTCCCACCTCTGGGTAGCAAAAACCACAGATTGATGATGTTATCTGTTATGTTTAACAATACAAATCTGTAATCCCTCTGTGCAATGTTTGTTAAAATGGATGGATTCTTTGACACTGAAATAGGAGGAACATACCTTTAAGACTGCTTGCTGAAGACCTAAGTGAGACGCAACATAGTTACTGGTCTGCTGTTGGGCAACCTCAGAGTAAGATATCTGGAAAAGGGAACAGGACTGCAGATAATCTGGAAGCACATTAGTCTTTAGGGAAACCTTGAAAATACTTCTGGCACTTAAATTGGTCATCAAGCTGCCTCAGTAGGAATCACAATCTATTCCTCTCCTGCTTCTTTGGGGTGGGGCCACTCATGATTCTGTGAAGTCAAAGAATTAGGTGCTCGGGGTATTTTTCAGTGTGGTTTTCCTCATTTTATATTCTTCATGCATGTCACATTATTTTTGATTATTATTATTTTGAATATGTTTTCTATGTGTGATGTGACATCTCAAAGGTGAATTGTTATGTTATGTATTACTGAAAAAATCTGGGGAAATTCTAACAGGAAATCATGTATATGAAATGACCAGATTTTTTCAACAGTAGTAGGCCTCCTTAGGCCATATATGTCACAAAGAAATTTTTTAGAAATTAGGACTTTGATAAATTAATTGCAGTCACAAGGCACAAACTGTTCTGCAGATAAACTCACAGTCCTAAAAAATTTAGATCATGATGTCATTGAAAATACAAAAATATTTAAAAACTCTATTGTGATCAGTGTGTTCACAATACTAATTTAATTCATAATTTCTGCAGTTATATACACTAGTGATCTATACAACAGTTTCACATGTCCAATATTCTTCTTTACATTACATTAAAAAAATATCTCTGATGCTCCAGACACAGTGTGACTGTTTCTTTGTACACTAACATATTTATTTAGATGCAATCACATAGTAATGCTTTAAGTGCTTGAATTAAGGAAGACAGAAGGCATTTACCCACATCCTATAACATTTGTAGATCTATAACTAACTTGTGAAGAAAATCACTCATAGCATGCTTTTCCTTAAGTTATAAGGAAATACATATTCATACAAGTGGGAAATTAATCTTGTTTATGTTTCATGCAACTTTTTTAAGATCAGGTATTAGACCAAGTAAAAGATTCATTACACAAATTCTTGGAGTCTAGTAATACAATTATATATTGTAGTGCAAATCAGGTAAAAGTATGTCTAACTAAAATGGATATGAAAGAAAAACCATTAGAGAATCTGAAACAGAAAAAAATAAAACCAATATAATCTAAAAGGAAAATAAAATTTGAGAAAAGAAACATCAAACACCTTGTATTATAAGAGTTAACAGAGAAGTTATTTTAATAGAAAAACTTATTTTAATGTTAAAGAAAAAAGTACCAACACATACAAAAACATCCACAAAAAAAAAAAATTCTTCTACTAGTCATTTTAAATTGCTGAACAATTGTCCCTGAAATCATTTATAAAGACATAGCTATGCAGAAAAAAATCCAAATGCAATTTGCCACAGTAAAACATTAAGATAAAGGAAATAAACCCAGAAACCCAGTAACAATTACAGGAACTGGAAAAAAAAAATATATATATAGGATGACAAGGCAAACAGTCCATAAACATGGTAGCATTCAATATGAGAAGGAAAGACTCAAACAAATGAGAAACAAAGAAAGCAATTTTTGTATTGGCTGTGCTTCAATGAAATTCAAATCCTGGTATGTAAATACATTATTGAAACTTAAGAATAAATTTACATGAATGTAAATATAGTAAAACCCACAACATTACTCAACAAATTCTAATTAACATAAATAGTGTATTTCACAACGCCTTTGATTCTAATAGAAAAATGAAAACAAAATTGAGAAGTTGTGAGCATTGTCAAACATCTATATTCCCATTTTACTAACTCATCTTCTGTCAATGTTTACATTCCTGACCAACCTAGGCTACACAAGGGTGATTCTTTCCTGCTACAGTCACATATCCACTATTCATTCAGTTTGATTCTGCTTTCCATAAAAAAAGAAAATTGCTAAAATGTTTTTTGCACTCAGGCTTGAAAAATGAATTCTTAGTTGTTATAATTTGAGACATTCTATAACATAGCCACACAGTTTGGGGGAAGTGAAGCATTGCTTAACATATCACTCCAAAGAGAACAGACAGGGTGGAGAAAAGAAGGAATCTTAGTGTCTTATGACATTGGTTTTCTTAGCTCCAAGGTAATTATATCCTTGGAAAAGGTGTCCCTATGACTTTCGCTGAAGTAGCTCTATAAAGCCCCATAGAACACTAAGTTAGATGACCCTGCAACAAAACTTTCCTTAAAACCAAGATTCAGATTTTCTTTTAAGATAGCAAATCCTTAGCCTCATAAATATAATATATACCCCACTGGTTCCTGGCTAGACATTCCTTGTCTCTCTCCTTGTTCATTGGTTTTAGTCAATGTGACATGAATTTAAATACATTTCTTACGCTAGTCTTGGCCAAGTACCTTAACTTGACTTCAGTTCTCTAGTTCAGTTTATTATGTTTGTTACAAAATATTTAAGTCCATACTGGTTCCACTAGGAACAAGTCAAAAAGGATCATTAAAAAAGGGCCTGCATCAATAAGATAACTGGCCAGATACAGATTTTCAGGCCATGTAAAATCTGTTTTGGGACACAGTAAGTACCCTGCTCATAGGCTCACTCCTTCTGAACAAAGGGAGCAATTGTTCTGGACTGTTACAGGATCCTGCAGGAGTTCTGCAGGATTTTTCTTTGTCAGTGAAGGATCAGGGTCAGAGCCAATGTTCTTACTGCTTTTTTTGGTCCTTCCATTTCTCCCCACCTTTCTTCTGTTTAACTTCACCATCATAAGCTGTTGTTCTTAATCATTGTTTTTGAAAGGTCTGGTGGGACAGGGTGGATTAGTTGGAAAAAATGGAGGGATGGCAATATATCCATTTTGTAGTTCTTCTAGTATATACAGATGATTACTTATAGCTTCATAAAAGTTTACTCATAAGTTTTCAGTCCAAGACTAATGTTCTGATTCCATAAGGAGACAATTGAATCAGATCCCCTGCATTAGTGATATTGTTAAAAACCTCTTGGCATTCCCCAAAAGAATCACTTCATTATGTTAAAAGGATCATATTTTCTTTATTTTTTTTTTTAAGAATATTGACTAGAAAAGGGATTTTTCTTTTAAAGAAAACTCCATAGAAAATAATCAGAAAATCTGTTTATTTTTTTACAGCAAGTAATTTGTGGCATAGGAGAGAATTTGTATACCCTTCCTTGTAATAGAGTATCTTCCACTGAGTTTTCAACATTTGTTTTCTGTTTACTACCATATGCCAAATTCCATGTAATTTCACCCAAATAGCTTGTGGCCATAAATATGACATAGACAGAAAAATGACAAGGAAGTAAAACTATGCAGAAAATGATTTGCTACCTGAAAATTCAATAGCTCAAATGTTTCCTAGATAGATTTGTCATAATTATCAATGATTCATGGCTAAAAAGGTGATATTAAAGATGATACTAAAGAAGTCATAAGGAGAACCTTATCAAGAAAGATATATTGAGATTTGCTCATGCTGACCCTACCACAGAAGGTGTATTTTTAGACAATATTTTTTCAGACCATAGTGTTGGAATTTTTAAATGATGCCTCAAATGAGATTTTTCTTACATAGTCACTCAACAACTACAGATTTGATAGAGTATATAGATTTGTGCCCTTTAGCAAAAGCCTTTGCTGCTGTATGAAATCCCATTGTTTTCATATTCATGGATATCACGTCATAGACACTCAAATATCCTAAAGTAATAGAATAAAGATATCTGTAATCCTAAGTGCCCCTCACTGAAATCAGCCAACTAAAATTTTCATATATAATCTGCGTGTTGAAAGATACAACAATTTAATAAATTACTGAATTAAAATTGAAGTTAATTAAAGAAAAAAAACCCACAGTGTAGAATATACTTTTAGACTAGACCAAATTCTACACAAAAACCCATTCAACTTTTAGCAAAGCATATGAAAGAATGATTTTAAAATAGGTAAGATACCAACTTAAGGCTTATAATAAATGGAATTCAACCGTGTTTTGCTCAAATTTTGATTGCAACTAGGTATGTTGATGGCACACAGACAAAATAAAGACAAATAATAAAACAAGATAAAAATCAACAAATATGTCAACATAAACTTTCCTGTATCGAGTGTCAGTTTTTCTTCCTAGACAACAACTTATTTGCAAAAGATCATACAAATGTAGAATATCTTAAATCACCATCTAAATACTGTAGTAAAGTTGTGATGTTGAGATAGGCCTTGCCAGGGAGCAAGAGAAGTGGGGCTGCTCCAGGGGGAAGAAGTCAGGAGCTAGGCTGTCCAGCCAGGAGAAAAAGGAGACAGGGTTCAAACAAGCTACCTGCAACATAGCTCTGATGCCCATCCAGGAGACAAGGCTGGAGACTGGCCCTCTAAGGACAGGCACTGCCCTCAGGACACTGGCAGGATTATACCAGAAAGTAAAATAATATAAAGGTAAAATGATGTGTTGTTCTATAGGGATGCTTACATATAGCTAGCTACACTAAATAAAAGACAAATAGGAGTTGGTCATGTTCATTAGGTGCTCAATAAAATTTCTGTGTTATTCTTGAAAATTTCCTCACAGATCATTGCTGCTTGATCCAGATAACACTGCCAAATCTATCCCTTCAAGCCATTTCTTTTAACAAGAGTCTCTATCAAGCCAGCTTAATCATGATTTCTGTAGTGCTGTTTATACCTGATGTAACTGCTATCCTGAGTCCAGGAAAATATCTTTACTGAGCATTTGACACTTATATCCAAGTAATCTTTTGACTGGTATCTTACCTTATTGTTACCCAACTCATCTTTTGACTGGTATCTTACCTTATTGTCTGTTCCTTCTTGTACCCTTTTGTTACCAAGATTCCACGCAGAGGAGGAAGAAAGGAGGAGATGGGTGAGCACATGAAGAATATAAAAACCTATGGAAATGGCAATGCATTAAGACAACAAGGAAAAATAAAGATGATATGCATGTGTCCATGAAATGGTATCTATCACCTCACGTTCATCTCTTCCATGTGTAAGAAAAAAATGATAGGTGAAGGGGAACAAACAAGGTCATTAAGCAAGATCATTCTCTTGTACAAAATCAAGTATGTGATTTTATCTGTCTCTTTAGGTTTTGGGGTATAGCATGCTCCATTCTCCTTTGTTATCTATCAATAATTGGAACTTGCATTTTGAAACTATCTAGTCCTTAGATGACATTCACCTGTTAATTAATTGCTATATATATATATATATAAAAAAAAAAATTTAGAGGACAATATGCTAATATGAATCACTCAAGAAGTTGAGATTTTTACCATTCTTCAGGACTCACATTTCTCTTTTGATGGGCAGATTTTGGAAATTGGAAATTGTATTATTTTTGCAAGAGTAGCATCAATCAATTTATAATATTCATTCAGCTTTTGAGGGGACAATGAAATAACAATGTATACCTACAAATGGTACTGAGTTAGGTCTGAAATTATAGGATAGTATAAAAAATATTGTATTCAAAGATTAAGTTTCAGCTTTTAAGGATGGGTCATTTGTGGTGTACTATGTTTGAGCAGATATATAAATTAAAATGTAACATTGCTGTCAAACTCGATGCATTAAAACTACTTTTTCACAGTATCAAAAATTCCATTTCCTAGCTCTTTTAATAATCTAAAGCATTTATGAAGACACTTTTAAATTTAGATCTGGAAGAGTTTGTCCAAAATATGACCTAATAATAACTTTCAAATCATTTCAATTCATAGAGTTGGAAATAGAAACCACAGACTGAGCGTCATTTTCATATTCTGCTCTCCTTGATCACTGTAAAAAAACTTCAGTGGCACATTGCTGTTATATATCTTAACCATATCAAGCCTCAAGACTGAACACTGCTTTTCTTTAGGAAAAAAAATAGAACTGTTCTGTAAATATATTTTTTTAAAATTTAATAGAGGATTTCAAGGAATGTTTAATATGTAAAAAACATGTTGTTAAAGTGTTAACAAATTGACTTATTGACCTACATTTTAAGCAAAGAAATCTGTAAAAGAAAGCAATGAAGAAAAAAATTCTCAGTGATCTGATATTTTTTCTTCCAAACATTTATCAGAACAATTAATAAAGAATTGATTGTACAAATATATGGTAGTATGTGTGTCCTTAATTTTATTTTAGAGTTTTTTTGTTAAAAAACAACATGCCAGGTGAATCAGTCATCTGAAAAATGTGTGCATTAAAAGAAACCATCTAGGTTTTGGTGTGGTTTTTTGCATTTTGTATTTTATTTATACACATATTTATTTAAAATAAGTTATTTACCTGTAATCTTGATAGATCGTAAACAGTAAGAGTTGGCATAATTTTAGAGTTCAGTGGAAAATTCACCAAAACATGTTTAGATTTTAATGGAAATCCACCACATTCCAACACCTAATGATGAGGTACACTATCAAAGAGATTTCTGAAAAATACTTCCTTTTACATATATATATATGTATGTATACATATAAGCATACATTTATGTTTGTACATGTATTTAAAGTGAATTGCGTTTTCTGTTTCATTTTTGTTCAAATAATTTATACGTGTATTTCCCTTACCATCAATCATGTTAACATAGTTGATAAGAGGAAACTTATATCTAGACATCTAAGGTCTCATAGACTCACACTGGAGAAAAATAATTTTTTGTGATAGGGGGTCTACATTTTTTGTGGTTACATCAGGTGTCATTTTATCTTCAAACCTGTCAGTTGTTCTCATGGAAAGTCACCTATGTTGTAAGTTCAGTAGGTCTCCCAGTGTGAATTTTGCTGAAATTATATAAACAAAAGTTGTATTTTACAAGGACATGTACAATTTTTGGACCAGAAAAGGTCACTTGGCCCAGCAAGTCTTTACCCTTTAAATTTAGCTCTATCTCCCATCCCTCATTTAACATTAAAGGTGAAATTCTCATTAAAGCTTTGTAAAATATTTGACTTGAAATTAAAACATACAAAACTGCCCTTTTGTGAAGTCTGAAAATTTCCATTAAATTTATATTTTAGAAGTGTAAAGATGTGTGTGGATAATATTGTAATCAGAACCAAAGACACCTTTTTTCCTTCAGTGGCCACATTTTTTTCTCTCTCATTTATTTCTTTGTGGATTTCTTTGTGGATTTCTTGATACTTGAAATGAGATGGCCATACTTGTAAATACCCTTTTCTTGAAACTATGTAACTATGCCTACAGCACATGTTTCAGGGACTATTGGAGAACTTCGGAATTATGTATTTGTTTAACATGAGCTCAAGATTTTAAACAAAACAAAACGAAACGAAACGAAACAAAACAAAACCATTATTAAGGTAAAAACCCTATTAAGATGGTGAATCAGGTTGTTCTTAGTCAAAAATGTTGAAGCAAGTTACCCTGCATGGTGCTAAGCAAGGTCAAGCACTCAGGGTTGTACCACACTTTTTGAGCATTCATTCGGACTCTATCAGTACTTAAAGGGGCTTATAAGAAAGGCAGATTTTTTTACCAAAGTATGTAGTGATAGGATAAGGGGCAAGGCAACCGCTTTAAACTGAAAGAGACTGGATTTAGGTTAGATGTAAGGAAGAAATGTTATCTGATGAGAATGGTGAGACACTGGAACAAGTTGCCCAGAGAAGCTGTGGATGCTCCATCATCGGAAGGGTTCAGGGTCAGACTGGATGGAGTTTTGACCATACTGATCTAAGTGGAAGATATCCCTGTCCACGGCAGGGAAGTTGAAACTAGATGGTATTCAATCATCCCTTCCAACACATACTTTTCCATAATTTCATGATTCAGATAAGCTTCCTCATTCCCAGCAATTTGTACATACCAAAACACATAGTCTTTATGAAAGCAGAAGAGTCTTTTGCTCCTCCTATCCCCCTCTAACAGACTCACCTCTAATAACTTTAAAATCAAAGACTTTCCTTCTGCAACAGACATTCTTCAGTGACAACTATTCAGGGACTTCTTACAGCTAACAAACATTAGATAGTTGAAACAGAATGAAACTTTGACTTCTGTCATTAACCATGTACAGAAAACAAACCCCACTAAGCTGTGCATAACCTTCAATCATTGAAACTCAGTAACCTTCATTTCATGGGCTCTTTTAACTGCCTCAGCTTGCCAATGCATTTTTGTGTAACATCATCATGTTGTTAGTGAAGACTTACTGAATAGTTGCAGATACAGGCTTGCAGTGCGAAACTGGTTTAAGAAGAGTTTCACATGTATAGAAAACCTTCTTTGTTTTCTGTCTTTCTGTTAACCTTGATACATTATTGATGTATGTTATGTGTTTATTTTTAATCATGTTCTTATACTTCTGGGAACACAATGAGAGCTGAAAGCTCCTGAATTTTCATGAAGTTCTGCTCCTGCACTTTTTCATTTTCTAAAGTCAATCCTGATGCTTACAAGATTGAGTGGAAGTAGGGATCTTTTTAGATTTACCCCTGTGTTTGGAGCTAGTATCTATGTGGCTGAAAATATATCCTTTCATTCTTAGGCAGAAATTAATTTCATGTAGTCATACCTTTTTTTTTTTTTTTTCCTTCTTTTTTCTTTTTTTTACTCTTGTTTTGAATTCGTTTATAATCCTCCTGTATACTAGATCTGGAAGCCCCTTTCTGCATACTAATAATGTCATTAAACATTATTCCAGTCAAAAGCATTCTCTCTCCAGAATTCTTTACTATTAATATTGTTGTCTTGACTTCTAAGCAGTGGTGTGCTGCTGGGCTACCAGCAACTTTTACATCCTATATTTTGCAGGTATCTTTGAAAATCATGTTTCAAATGGAGGAGAAATAAACCACATAATATCCTATTATATTCTAAGTGTAACTTAAGTGAAAAATATGGTTCTTTAATTTTGACAAAAACATTTCAAATTCACTTTCCTAACTGATTTTAACCCAATTCTAGTTTTTCCTCATAATTTTCATAAACTGACCTCACACTCACAGAAGCGCACTTTTGCACGAAGAGGTTATTGATAATCCATATCACTTGGCAAGGTATGAATCATACAGTTACATTCTCTTTCTCTTCTGGAACAGAGTGGTTGCACACAAACTCGGCACTAGAAATTATCCTTTGTTAATGCTTTTGATCCTTGGACTATACTTGGGCATTGTATCAGAGAATATTAGTTGCCCTCAGTTGAAAGCCTTCCAGAGACTATATTAATAGCAACAGAATGGACAACTACACACCAGCAGTCAGGTTCGTGCCCTGATTCTGTTTTACTTATGTAGGTATACCTTTTGAATCTAGACAATGACGTTTGATGTAATACTTCATAAGCAGTGAAAGCATTGAAGGATACAGGGATAAGCAGTATTCTGTTAGAATGAAGGAAATAAGATGGTCAAAGGTTTAAACTGGACATGGAAAAAATTGGAACACAAGTGGAAACATTTATGAAGATAGCAAGATATTTAAAATAACTTGATGACTTCAGATACAAGCAAGTAACTGTTCTAGAAAATACATTTCAGAGGAAAGAAAAATTGCTGTTTTCAACATAGAATTAGAAAACCAAAATGTAATGTTTGTGATATACTGGTCAATCTGGATGATTGAAAAATTTCTTATGGTCTTAGGCTTTATGAATTGAAAAATCTGTGAGTAAATTAAATACTTGATAAATTCATAGTAACTGTCTCTTTTCGCTATACAGATATATTCTTTGCAAGCTGCAGTTTTCTCAAGGGTGTGCCTTAACGCCAAGTGTGTCCTATAACTGCAGAAAATTATTTTTTATATTTTCATACTCTTGCAATTTTTTTCTTTCTGGTTTATTCTGTCCTCTGTCCATTACTAGAACAAAAAGTTGAACAGTGTTTGAAGGTTTGTATGTGTGTGTATATAGCTACACATAAGAGTAAATACATTAGGTAGTATAAATCATTCAAAACTGATTAGCTTAAAATGTTTGAGAAACTATAATGATCCAAAAGCATTACTTGGAATTTGGAAAATGCAAAACAGAATGAAGAGAAATGAAACTTTTGAAGTGCTTTGAAGACTAAACAAAATCAGTTTAGTCACATAGCAATGATACTAATTTTCAGACCGTTATATTAAAATACGCAAACATGTTCAGTTTAATTGGTCATTCCACTATAGTATGTTTTACATGTTCCCCTTGTCATTTTTAACAAAGCCAGACATCATAATTTTCAGTATTTCCTCAAAAGAATGGAAGATAAAATCCCTCTTATTTCAAGTACTGTTAGGCAATGATGTGTCAACCAAACTGCAAAACCAGTGTTGTTTTGTTCCAGAGTATTAGGCATTTTTGAACATATTTGTTTTCATCTTTGCATAATCAATGAAACCAGAAATTGGAGAAAAACAATTCAACTTTTTTCCTGTTGATGAGAGACACAGTATTCTGATGTTTTGTCTCATGTTATTATAACTATCTCAAGGAGGAACTTTCACTCTGACTGATAAGTTATTACTGGGCTGTTGCCCCCTCCAGAGGCCAAAGATGCAGATCAGAACTTTTATTCCAATGGAATATCAAGAAGAATTTCAGATGTAAATGACCATCCAGCAGTATCCAGCTCTAATATTTCATTAGTAGCTGCTAACCACTCTCACTTAATCATGCCTCTCAAACACTTGGGCAGTTTCTTTTGAAACACAACAGCACATCATACGTACGAGCTTTCTTTGGCCTGAGATCTGCTGAGAACAGGATGGTCTCGGGAAGTTTCCTGAAAACCTGGATGTGATCTCACCAGTGTGAGCAGTAGCTTTTCCTGTGAGGGCATCTGAAGACAGAGGAATAATGGTTATTTGCAGTAATCAAGTAATACAAACACAGAGAATAATTTTAGGTTAAGAAAATAGAATTATTCCAGATTCTTCACTGAAATCCAGACAAAATTTATTTTTAAGCCCAGACATACAACTTGTTTTACATGGCAAAAGACTGGAGGAGCAGGAAGTGTTGACAGATTTGGTTTTGCTTAGCTAAAACTGAAGACATTTTTTAAGTGACTAACCAAAAATAATTTGATATCATATTTAAACAATTTTGCTTGACAAACTTTTGGGGCTTTTTTGTCATTTTGAAAAAAAAAAACATTTTGGCCAACATGTCTCATCTACCTAGCTCAGTGATGTAATTTGCGTCATTTGAAGCCCCAGTTTATTTTACTTTTTAATGTATCTCATTGTCTGGAAGATTGTGTGGCTTTGTTTCCTTTTTGACACTTCTGACTGAATTTGCTTTTTTGAGATTTTAACTTAACATCTATCTTATAATAATAAAACATTTACAGTTCTTATACTTTTTTAAGGGTTTTGCTTGTTTGTTTGTTTTTTTGTTTGTTTGTGTTTCTTTTAATCAGTATTTACTATTTCTGTGTTTAAGAAAGAATGCCAGCAAAGAATGATGATGGTCAAAAAATACTATAATGAACCAAAGCTAAATTTTAGTTCTTGCAGTTGCAAGCCTTAACTGATCAGTTCAAAAGCTAGGAGGAAGTGTATAATAGCTTTTTTATCACAGCAAGAAAAAATCCAGAAAAAATACAGATTTAGAAATGCTTTGTTGACAGATACATTGATTGGCTAGTTTTCTGTAAGTACTTCAAAACCCTTTATTATTAAACCCCCCCCCCCCCCAATAAACTTATATTCTGAATTATTTATAATATTTGTTACTTTCTAACTGCTCCATCATTTTCTGAGAAATAAGATTAGCTGTTGACTATATATAAACTGAACAAGAGCCAGCAGGCACTGCTAATAATTTCTGCATTTTATTTCTGATTATTTATTTGTTTTCAACATGTTATTAAAATTTGAATTTAATAGGCAATTAAAACACTACAATTCTTCATAGGTAGAGCTAGCTATAAGTTATATAAAAATTATCTGTCTCCATATACTTTCTGTAAAATAAAGAGAAAATGAGTTTTAAGTAATACTTTTTCTTTTTTCTTTTTTCCATGAAAGAAAGAATTATTTCATCAGCTGGCAAGCACCAACATTACAATTCCTATTAGAAAAATTCATTCCCTCTCTAGCCTTTTCTACCCTAGCTTCCAGCTGCTTCCTGGGTTAACGGTAACCATGAAGTTGGCTGTGTGGTGGGAGACCGAAACAAGCTGCCACCTGAAGTACTGTTACAACACTCTACTGACACACAGTTCAAACCCTTGTAAATACTTGCTTACATGTTCCTTGGGGTCTGTCCTCAATTTCTAGAATGAAAATTGTTTCTACTGAAAACAAGTCCTCCAGGCTTCCTTGTGTTACCATACGTTATTGTTTGTTTTAGCTTTGCAAGTATATTGTTACTATGTATTACTGTTTGTTTCCCTATAATCAACGGAGAGGGTGCTAGCCAGCCTTGGTTGTGTAATTTCATGCCAAGAGGAAAAGACTCATCTAAAACTTACGATCACTGAGGAGACTATATGGTAGCTGAGGAGACCATTATATAGGAAACTAGGTAAACAAAAACAGTCCATATAAGGGAAGCAAAGTGAGTTCAGTGTTCGGTCATCTGTAACTATAGGGTGGACTGTTTTTTCAGACACCTTAGAAGACTCTACAATACTTGTAAGGAGCATGTGGGTGCTTAATTAACGTAATACCACCTATTGAAAGAATATTTATCATTTTTTTCTGAGAGATGTAATGCATAAACGTATGTGTGAAGTACATAATTTTGCTTGCATGAAACACACGGCATGCACATTAGGTGCAGCAATCCCTCATTCATCCAGCGCTGCAATAAAGGAATGCCTGCTTCTTAATGCTACATTGGTGTTAAGGAGTTTTCCTGCTCCCAATTTTGGTGACATTTGGAAGGGTTTGTTTTTGTTTCTCCATGCATAAAACTAAAAGTGTATATATCACAGCATGAAAAGTTAAGGTAGTTCTCATTCTAAGTTTGCTTTTCAAGTCACTTCCACATGCACATTCAGCTTTCTTCCTTAGAGGAAGTCTTTTGAATTAGAAAACTCATCTACAGTTAATTGCATTTTTAAAGAAATTATACTTGAAATTTACCTTTAAAGCCCCTATTGATAAATCTGAATTAAAATACTACCATAGCATTAAATTTACCATAGAAATTCCATCTTCTTTGCTCCATTTTATTTTTTAGGCTTTTTTGCAGATAGATGATTTTTAACATTTTGAAATTGTTATTGAGTGTAGAGAAGGTTCTTTGGCCAATTTTATTTACTGATGTAGCTAAATGAGTGGTTCAGCTGAGGTTGAGGTATCAACCAAAAAGCATGCATTGCCCCTCACGAAGGTTAGTCAACATTGTTGACACCTTGTTGACACCTTGTGAGCAAAATGTTCACCTTCTAATGTGTCTCTGTATTGTTCATTATTTTATATATTTCATAAAACTTTCTGGATGTGAAATGTCCATGACAATAAAACAAAATCCTCTGCCAATACCATTCACAGGTACCTTTTGTACCTTTTAAAAGGTGCATGCACATGTGTGTGTGTAAAATAATGCTACTAATATGGCAGTGATCAGAGCAGCTGAGAGAATATCTGTTTGCAAAACTCACAGTAAATTGGCTTAGATTACTTAATGTTTCTTTGTATTTTCTAATCCCTTTTTGTTTGGAAAATTGCAGTGATAAATAATAACTGCCTCTTGTTCTCCATTTCTCCCCTGCTTCCTTTTCGTTGTACATAATCAGAATATAGCACTTTTAATAAATCAAGACACAATCAGAGTGAATTATTTCTAATCTTTTTGTGCTTTTTGTAATCCACAGAGAAAGCAGATGGCTAGCAGTTATGGTCCTATGGTCTGCTTTTGGCTATTCATTGGTGCAGAGGAGAGAAAGAAGGAGGAAAGTACTAGCAGCCAGGATCCCTCAAGCAAAAAGAGCTTCCAGGAGGGTGAGTCACAGCACCTGAGGGAGGCAAACAGAGTGCTCATCATCTCTCTCATTTATTACCTGAGAGACGCTGATGGCAGATGGAGTGAGAGAACATAGCTCTCCTGCAGGGCTAGATAAGGAAGCAAGATCATTGATCGCTATGTACAAAAGCACAATAAAGACACCAGTGGAAAAACTGTCTGGAATCAAAATAAGGAAATGCATAAAACAACAACAATAGCAACAATAAAACCGATAACAATAATAAACAACCAGCCATCACAGACCAGTGCAACTTCAACATTCCTGCTCTTTTGTCTCACAACAGGATGACATGCCAGTTCTAGCCTTACAAACAAAATGTTTCTGAAATATGGTTTGTGGTTTTAACTGTCTATTATCTTTAGATTAAAAGACATCACCAGCTCCCCCATCACAACTTTAGCATTGCCCTCCCATTAGATTCCAGGGTATTGGAGAAAAACAGGTGTTCAACAATCTGTGGCATATGGAGTTTCTACTCTTTGGCTTTAATTTACTTCTATTGCCTTCTCTGTAAATTGCATTGTGATATACATTATCCAGTTTTCCTTCAAGTAAACATGGAATAGTTACAAAAAATTTCTTTTGTCTTTGTCTTTTTTTCCTTTTTTTTTTTTTTAACTCTTGCAATATTAACACTGCAATAGGTGAGTTGAATGGAAATAAATAATGCCACAACCAAAGAAAAATACGAAGACAAGATGCCTTTGTGGAAGCTATGAGATTTTAAAAGGGATAACATTTTCCTTCAGAATCAGGAAATATGGAGTAACATATATTGGATCAAAACAGGTTTCCTCCCTTGACTGACTGGTGCTACTTAGCTCAAAAGTTTCTATCAGGTGTTAACACTGGGTCTGTGAATGTTCTCTTATCGCTTCTTCATTTTGAGAGAAAAGAAAGTATGCATATAAGAGAAAATGCACATTTTGGGAAGCCCACTGGAACACCCAGAACAAGGAGAACATTCATTAATATATTAAGAATAAGGTTTTATTCCCCATTGACATTTTTTTCCCTAGTAACAGAGTAAAACTTGTACAAGGAAAGGAAATATGGAATTCCATTTCTGTAGATAAACTACGCAGAGTATTCTGAGGGGGGTAAAATACATTGCAGTTCAAGAGAAATGTTTCAATTTCACTTTGTATCAATGCTAAGAAAGCCTGCATAAGAACTTAAGTGCTGCATGTTTCTACAGACTATGAAATGAATCTGCAGAACTCAAAAGAATGGGACTAGTTAAGAATGCAACCAGTATTCTACTTGTTGGCCTACTTTTCAGCACCTCCGTCATTGTTAAAGGAACAAACACAACATATTTTGTCTGGCCTGCAAATTCTTTTGCCTAGTTTGAAACTACAAAAGATGAATATTTTGAAAGTTCAAAGCAAATCAGCCAAGCTGCTTTCAGCTTATAGGGTAGTGAAAATGTAACATGTTTCTGCTTTAATTTACACATTCATTATGTTAATTCTTTGAAGTTATTTTGGGAGGAATGCCTTAGCAACCTTCACCAGAACATGCTCCGTTTCTTGTGTGCATGCATGCGTATTTGTACACATTAGTTCAGGAAAAAAGTTGTATGTGTTTTAAAATAAACTTGTCCTCATCTGGCAAACATTTTTTTCTCATGGCTTTGTGGATGTTGCTATTGAATTGTAGTGATATCGGGGGTTTTGGACAACTGAGTATTCTCACTACCCCAATCTCCCCAAAGTGTCTCACTATTTTTTATATATATTCACTACGGCTGGCATCAAGAATTATACTTTAATTTGGATTTTGTATGCCTCTTTCCTCTTTTGCATTGCTGCTGATGCCAGATTGGTGGAATGGTAAGCTAAATCTGTACTAATAAGTTAAACCTGCCTGTATTTACTTCCTGGTGTTGGAGCCTGCCTTACTAAATTCTCTCACACCATACTACTGGGAAGCCACACAAAAACTACCTGGTGTTAACAGTTCCTGTACAATATTAACCCCTCAAAGCATACCCAGGCACTATCTAGGGAATGCTAGTTGTCCCTGACTAAGTGTGCCAAGTGTAGCAGCAATTTAATAACACGGTTGGTTGTCTGCCAGTGTCTTGGGATGGTCCCTGACCCAGTTAAATAAACAAATATAGGTGTAACCTGTATGTAACTCTCCTCCCAGGAGTTCAGCTGGCTGTTGTACAAAGCCTGGTTTTGACAGAGCAAAGCTGTGCAACCTTGGCTTAGATTTCTGAAAAAAAACTGCTAAGCCATTGGAAGGAGCCATGAGAAAGTGCATAAACTGCAGCCATTCAAGGTAAGACAGCTGAAATTTCAGACAGAGAGAAGACTGTTGAGACTGGGTAATTAGCAGCCTAAGGATTTAGGAAGCAAAAAGCTGGCATGAAAAGGTATAAAATCCTAAGGAAAAAAACCAGGGAACCGGAAACTAGTAAGCCAGCAGAAGTAAAAGGAGCAGCATAGTTCAAAAAGTAACAGCAGCCAACGTTTATTCATCTTCTTGATGGGTGCCTGGCCAACAACGATTTATTAGGTGTCCTATCATGGGTGGTGAGCTTATTAATGCTTAACCTATTAATCCCCACTATCTGTCATGTGTGTTAGTCAGTAACTAATTGTTTTTGTCTTTAAAGTTGTGTGTGTCCTACTTGTAAAACCTTTTGGTTCATAGTAGAAGTTGACCAAACAAAATATCTCAGAAAGGCAAGATTGTGAGAATACATGAAAAGACAAGTAATCAGTTTGATAACACTCACTTGAAAACAATCTTTTTTCTCTCTAACAAATATTTTTGTATGGTTACAAGAAGTACAGAATAAAATAAAGCAGATTCCTAGTTTAGTAATGTGGTTTTAATGAAGTAAAATCTGTAGCCCTGATCTTGTAGAGAACCTGATTTTACACAATGATCTGACAGTAAAGGATTCATTGCAAGATCAGGATTATATTAGAACAGCATTAATTGGACTACAGCACTAGGAAAACCATACTTTATTAACCTGTCTTCAGTCAGGGTTTCTCTTTTTACCGCAGTTCTCTATCAGTGAGAACAATGCTGTGGGGAACCATGTAACCTTTCAAGAAATATCTAAAACAAACAGAAGAAAGAACCAAAAGAAGGATGGACAGGTTCTGGTGATGTCCTCATGTTAATCTCTGCTCCCTTTCTTATTTGTCAATTCTTCCGTATTTTCCTATTTTTGAATCTCAGGGTCAGTGTGGCCAAAAATTGAGTTTACAGATATACAAATATGGACTAATAAAAAAATGTACATTAGTTACATTCTTCATTCTCCCTACAAGTTCTGTGCTTTTGGCTCGTGCAGCTTTCGTCTAATTAGACAGCGGTGATTTAATACAAAGGGCAGCTGTTCTGTGTTTGTGCATACCATTCTCAGTACATATCTGTGCAGGTAGAATACATTTAAAAAAGAAGATAAAATAATAATACAAAATAAAAAATAGAACTAAACTATCAAAATCTTCTTGAATTAGCTTTTTTGTGTCAGGCACCAATTTTCAAATCCATGAAGGTTGGTCCATATATATCCTTTCTGTTTTCAGAGTTCAGGCACTTTTCTATCCACCAGTGTATTTTAACACACAGGCTCTACAACAATAAACAACATATGAAGGGAAAACCATGTGAGGCATCTAAACTATTTTACAAGTCTTTGACTTAGTATAGCGTAAATTAATAAATAAACATGGATTTTATCACAGGACTGTCATCTTTTGATCTGTCTGCCATAGTTCTGAAGAATAAAAGATTTACATTTAAAATTTTGACATTTAAATAGAAAACATAATTACATTTTACCTGATGAAATGTTTAACACTCATAGCTTGTTGTTGTTTTCCAGTCATTTCTATCTTCTTCATGGTTAGCTTGCAGTTTATATACTCTTGCCTGGACTTTTCATCTGTTTAAGCAAGGAAATAGGAAAGTACAGTGTAAATATGTTCAAGGAAGCAGTAGCTATAGTCATTCTCATCCCATTAGAGCTGTGTATGACCAGATCACAATGTAGGATTTGAGTGACAATCATGATGATGGATTTCAAAACTTTCTGCTTCTTCAGAGGGAGGAACCATGCCAGACTGGGCAAACTTGTATAAAGCTCTTCAGTTTGATTTACAACTGGACTATGCTAACCTATGATGCTTTTGCAGTGACTTGTTTTACTTCTGCTTCCCATTTATAAGCAGTACTTCCCATTCCTCTGCTTCACACCTCCTCTTGGACAGCTGCCAACTCATTCTTTCCAGTATTCACCTGACACTCAAAAAAACTGTTGAAAGATTGCTTAAGCTGTGTTAAAACAAAGCATCTGTGGAGCTTTAAATTAATGTTAGGAGACCTCTGAAAATTAGCTGCAATATATCTTCCTATGGCCACTGTGAATTAAGACTTTACAAAAAAAGATTAGTTAACAATTTTGTTACTTGCACCAGCTGCCTGCCTTTTCAGTTTCATTCCACACTGCTCCTCACTCTCCCCTTCCCATATGGGCTGCCTCCATCATCACATGATTTGAAGTACGTCAACAGTTTGTTCACTGCATTAGGTGAAGAATGACAGTTGAATACTAGTTACTGTGCAACAGTGTACTAAAGTATTTGGCAGCCCCTTCTACAGTACTGGCAATAATGGCAAGAGTTTGATGCATGCATGTAATTCCTCTGTTTAAACACAGACCAAATGAGACATAAACAGACCTTGGGTTGCAAACTAATCATGACACTTTGTTAGCTCAGAGCTTTGGTCTTTGCCCTAGTTAGACATACCCTGAACAATTTATTGTGTTCTCTTTCTAAAGGTTCTCTTTGAAGTTCAAAAAAATATACTAAGAAAATAGTACCTAAAAGATTTGAAATAGATGGTTCAGATACTGAGGAAGTTTTTGCTGCATCATAAATTTTACATTGTAAAACTTTTTATTTATTTATACATACCTAGAGTTCCTAATAATATGCATGTCAAAACAACTAGGAGCAAATTGGAAGAACAATCAAGGACCTCTGGGGTCTATACAGGCAGAGAGTAGGAGTAAGATTCCTAGATAAATAAATTAATATTTTATTGGCATATTTTATATAACTGCCAGTTTATTTATTTTAATGTATTGCTAACCAGGTGTGTTTGATTATGTTTTCATGTAAGACTTTAATATATTTTTCAGAAGCAAAGACTCCTCTGAATGTACAGCTTTTGCTTTCGAGAAAAAATGAAGCTTGTTTTTTCTTAATGAATAAGAAACAAACAAATAAATAAATTTGTAATAAAACCACAGTATTATGCACAAACTGTTGTGGGGTTCAATAAAACTAAACCAGGTTTCCAGAACCGAGGATGAACTCATAAACAGTTAACCATTTAGGTCCTTTTATTTCATTGTTGGAGTACTCTTCATTAGTCAGATGTTTTCAGAATATTTTTTAACACTTTCATTTTACAATGCATCTGTTCTTTTGTGTCATTCAAACTAAATTAATTCAATTCATAGATTCGCCAAATTAAAGAAAGAATCTTTCAGACAACATTGAGATTTTCCCATTAATTGCTTTTACTGAACTCAAGTTGTTCATCAAAACACTGTGGTGGTGTTTGGTTTGCAAACAATCACTGCCAGACATAGTATTTATGGAGTAAACATTGAGTCACCCAGAAATGTTTTTAAAACTGGACTCCTTGTAGACAGCAAAATCTCAGATATGACCTTTTATCATGTTTTGGAAAAAGGTGGTGGAGTGGCAAGGTTTGAGCCAGAACCATGTGATATCTGTTCATTTCTGTTCTGTGGAGTTTGTGATCGGGCTGCACAGTTCTGGAACTGGTGCAGCAAAGGTGAGCAGTAAATGTATTTATTACTGAAATAGTACCAATAGATTAATCTGTGTTTCAAGCTCAATATGTCCTCCCTGAAACTTCATTATCATGATGTCCTGAACAGTACTAATGTACAAGTCACTAGCGGATGTCTGCCTTGATCATTACAAGTTAGACAAGATTGGCAAGATTGGTCCCAAAGCTCAGCTCATCGCATGCATTGGGCATTACTAAGGCACCTCTGAACTTACCCAAATTGTCTTTTAGTCACTGCTGAAATCAGCCACAATCATAGGTTTTTTGGTACCTAAATTGCTACTTGTTGACTGGTGTAGTGTGAAAAATTTCAGTCAACATCCAGTGATGTGCTTTGGCTCTAATTCAATGTTAAAGTCAGAAACTCCTACAACACAAGTTTCTCATAAGGCAAGGAATATTTCGCTTTGTATCTTACTTCTATGTGTTAAAAATAAGTGGAACCTAATGGGTGTATCTATCCTGATATGGGAGATCCCTGTTCCTGTGTCCTTCTTTAGGTCTCCTGTACTTTACCACACCTACAGAATGCAGTAAATGCTTTACATTTCAACATTTACATCATGCAAAGCAGTAAAAAGGTTGCTGAGAAAGTGTACTAATTAACATGATATGTATAAACATTTATTTTATAATGTCTATCCCCATATTACAAAATACAGAGCTTTCTTAACTATCATTAATGTCAGGGTAGACATACAGTCAAAAGGTTTTAAGAATTAGTCACATTCTAACAGCTAATGTAGCACAAAATTTTATCACCAATTTTAAGTGATACTTGATGTTCCTTTTTAAAAGCAGATATTTTGCAGTTCATAATAGCTGCGTATAGAAATACATATGTTTAAGAATGTATTTTCAAAGAGATCTTCCATAACTACATACAAAACTGGGACTTGTGCAGTAAGTCAAAAAGGCAATTAATTCTGCAAACAATTGAATATTTTTTAATGAGAGGTATCTGAATGAGATGACTGACATTCTACCATGGTTCTTATACTGATACTGGGGAAAAATATGGCTCCTCTCTTTGCCTTTTCGCTGTATTATCATGTCCTTGCTTCAGAACAGATTCAAAGATCATTCCAGGCACATTTTTGCTGTTCTTGAAGTGACTTGTGCAGTGGCAGCTTGTGTGTCACACCTCCATGCCTTCCAGTTCCACAAACTTTAGTTCTGATTTGCATCACAGGATTAGACATTCTTACCTCTGCACCCTTAGAATAGATTTGCTTTATGCCTTATAGTCCGCTGTATAGTATATATACTATAGTCTAGTAGACTATATATAGTAAACTATAGTATACAGGTTTTTTTATGATGAGATAAACCCCTATTTTCTATCTTATCATAACAGAAACATTTAATTAGCTAAGTCTAGGAAAAGCTGATATAAATAGAATAGTATAGAAAATATATTATTAGCCCTGTTCCTGATTTACCATCAAGTTATGCATGTGTGAGAAATTTCCCTATTAAATGTTCTGTTTTTAAACATTGTAATGGAAGTATTTAATTGAAATAAAAGCAATCTAGCATTTTTATGCCTTCCAGCTTAACCTTTGCAGATGCAGAACTGTAATCTTTCTGGAAGATGAGATCTCACTAAGCTTTGCAACATGGCTTTATAATTTTCTGTGTAGTAATATCTCCAGTGACAGAACACTGGCCCACATTTGCCTTTCCATGGACAGGTTACAGTTGTGCCTTACAGTTATAAGAATTTACTAATTGGTTACTATTCTGAGGTCCATCTTAGTTGTTACCAACTGCTAATGTTCGTTAATACAAAAATATGACATCTTCACAACATTTCTGGTGGGTTTGCAGAGGTGGGCTGACCTTTGAAGTGACAAGACCTGTAGATCCAGCTCCTACCTTGTTGAAATCCATCTAAAACATGTTAGGTTAAATATTATGTCCTAATGACTCATCTTATTTATCATACGAAGTACTGAAACTGTCCAAGAACCACCTGTGTAAGAACATGACATTCCAAGCTGTTAATTCAATTTTCATTACTATTCCCTAAATGTATCTCCCTAGATTTTATAATACTTAATGCCATGGCTTTTTTATTGTTATCCAGCCCTTCCAGTGTGATACCCCATTTCTCCTTTGAATGAATGATACTTTTAAAATTTTGTTCTTGGAACCTTCTGCTGTTCATTCTGTCTTTCCTTCCATATTGGAATACTTTAATAGTATTTAACTTTGTATGCAACTGTACAGATATTGTTTGTTTTAATCACTAAAACCATCTGTAATGAGATGAAATTTAGAGAGAAAAAAGAGACAGAGAAAGGTTATTGACCTTAGACCTTTAAAATTCAAGTGTCTTCCTCTGTTTTCATTGGGTTGAATATAAAAACAGAGCCTTTTGCAGAGGTGATGTTTTCAGTGTCCATTATTCACAATCTGAGCTGTCATGTATTTACTGCTTTGGATCTCTTTCTTTGGTACTTTCTACTGTAATTTAGATTAATTATAAGGTCTGACCACCACTAAGTCCCACTAAATATTAATATTTGCTGACTTCAGTACTGAGAGTTCTGATTCTGTTTGGTGGAATGAAGGAGAGGAGAAATGGTTTTGGTCTGTGATATGTTCACTGACTGGTTATTGTTGTGTGACACTGCAATGAAAGTAATGAGAAGCTGTTTGGTTTGTGCAATTGTTTTGTAGTGAAATTTTAATGAATAAATACTGCTGGTGGGCATTGTTTTGAGTTGCTAAATCTCACAGATGACTGAATACAAATTTTTGTTTATTTGTTATAGATGAGGATGGAGATTCCCACACAAAGCAGAAAGTACTTTTGAGGAGTTCAATTGTTTTTAAAGCATTTAGAAGGGTTTTTTAAGTTACTGTCATTTAAGTGACTTTCACAAATTCTCTAAATGCTGATTTTGCTAAAGAAGTAACTATGTACCATCAGGAGTTACATATTATTTTAATTTTGAAGTGCTATTCCATTCCAGAATTCCTTTCCCTTAATCAATACAATCCCCTAGGAGAGACAACATGTAGCAAGTTAAAACACTTGCACGAAAGTGGAGGTTTAGATTTGTTTTTTAATAGCCTTAAGCAAATAGTAGGCAACCTATGTTTGAATTCAGGTAATCCTTGGTAACTAAAAAATCAGTAAACATTGCTGGTATAAATTAATCAATAAACACTTAAAATGCGTTAACCTTAGAAAATTATTTGGTTGATGCAAACCTAGACCTTTAAACTGGAAGCTTTAAACTGAAAAAATATTCTGAGATATGTACTATACCATTAAGCAGGGGATTTAGAACCCTAAACACTGGATTGTTCTGGCATCATACTCTGAAACTGCTACAGTGTTGTAGTCAAAAAGTGGCTCTTAAGGCAGAGAATTAATTGTATGTTCAAGGCTAGAGACAATTCCATCCAATTTCATTACTGTCTTTAGAGGTATGTAATCACAGCCTGACTTACTATTAGTTGCTTTAAATGCCCTATTCTGACTATTCCATTTATCAGGTCAGATATTTATATGATTTTAGATTTTTCAGGCAATTTAGAAGGATTTTGGAGCTAGAATCTTTAACAGAGGCCCAGAGTAATAAATACAGCAACTGAGGACCAGAATAGCAAAGCTAAAAGTAAAAATTAACTAACAAAATAAGTGAAAATTAAATGTAAACACTGTGACCTTAATATGAACATAAGTTTGAGTAGAACTATGAAACTATCTAGTCATCAAAGGATTTATTAAACTCTATTCATTTGACTACATTTCAAATCAATTTTGTTATCAAATAAATAAGAACAACAAACAACACCAGATTTTATTGTTTGGGTTTTTTAAAAATAAATTTATATCTTCTAAATTCTCTTTTGAAATGATGGTATAGCATATTTGTGTAGAGTTCTTTATAGACTATTGAAAATTTACAAAAATCGAACCCACGAGGCATATTTATTCTACCTATAAGAAATATAAAAATAAATAAAAATCCTAAGTGTTAGATTTAATAAAAAAGGCATCTCATATTAATGCTAAAAGAGATTAAAAGTTATTATGTAATTTAAGTTTTGCATTAATTTTTGTTTTCCTTTTCGTGTTCGCTCCTACTATCTACAGTCTCAGGCTACTCCAGCACCCATTTGTCCAAGATCCTTTCTTCACTCTAATGCTGACATGGAAGTCCTATAATATTTCTCATTGTGTATCCTTACAAAAATATGATCATTCATCCTTTTGCAAAGATCCACGGAACTGAAGACATAGCACAGGCTGCTGAGGCATCTCAAAGGTACATGAAAACAAATTCAGGACCACAAAATTGACTGAATCTCATAAGCCAGCTTTTAATTTGGAATAGCAGTTAGGTTGATGGCTGTCTGAGGCAGAAACATATCAGTATCATCTGAGATTTTGTGCTCTTGATCAAGTGCATTTGAACCTATAAATATCAAATAGTAATTTTTCCGCAGCATAAATAATAGCATATACTTGATGTATTTCACTTAGATAAAATCAATAACAGTAATAGTAAAAATAATAATGATAACATCTTTAAGGCTTGTACTTCTGTCTGGGAATGCCATCAGGTAAGAGCAGACCTTTGTATACTACAGTGCTCCTGAGGTTTATATCTGAAAGTAAATGGTTTGTTGTGCTAGATTACAGAGTTTATTTTTCTTTGCTCTTTTATTATGATGAGAAATCAAGCCATTAAAATATTTATATTGAGCGTTAACAGTTGCACACTCACTAAACAACCACCATCAATAAAATTCACTTTGATGCTTTTTATGATAATACACTGTAATTGGTTTCAGCAGTAAATCCAAACACAGCTCTGAAGCATTGATTTTCCAAGGGGTTCTGTCAAAATTATGCAGTAAGAAATGAAGGAGCAGCTTGATGAGGCATATCATGAAATAATTTTAAAATACGAGTATTGAGCAGAAGATATCAATAAGTTGATAGTTGTTTGTTTTTTTTATTAAGACAATCCTAGTGGAGATATCTAAGGAATTGATATAATTTTCTATACTGACCCTTTTAAAATTACTTTGGCAGGCAGAGACAGTGTCTCATTTCTTGAGACTGACAGGCATGTCAGAGGTGTTGAATGATGGTTCAAATGGAAAGCAATGAAAAAAACACCCCAAAAACCAAACACAAAACCACAACATCATCAAAATCCACTTTGTATTTTTTATGTTAGGATTTAGAACATAATTCTTGCAAACAGATGAGTCATTTTTTGACACAGGAACACCATTTTATGATGATTTATGCATATGCTATTTATAGCACATGGTTTATTAATGCTATGAAATTATTTATAACCTCTGTGCATGTATGACACTAGCATGACTTGCACATGAAATACATACTATCCAAGTATAGTTTTTCGTTCCCATGGTATTCAGAAAAGTTGAATCTTACACATATATCTAGAGAAAGATACCTGGGGGGGGGAGAAAAAGGGTGGGGGTGGGGGGCGTCTTTTATTATAATTATAATTCTTTTTCTGGTGAGGAAACATTTTCCAGCTTAAAACCTAAATCTACTGTAATTGTCCTATAGTCAATTCAGTCTCTCTGAGGAAGGAATGAGGTGACTATTTCCTGTAGGGTACATGAACAGGAAAATTAAGTTTATGACAAACGGTACAGTAGAATCTTCATACAAATGTATATGAAGGCATGACCAATTCAGGAACCGGGGTACAGTGGTACTTACTGAGTGGGTTATGCCATGCTCAGACCACTTAAAAATCAATATGCATTGATTTGCTGCAGAATAAATTGTTCCCTTGTCCACAAAGTACAAAAAAAATATTCAAGTTTTGCTTTCTACTTCTAGTTTTCCCTTGCTTGAGTTACATTGTGACTACTTTTCTAAGAATTGTTTAGGGGTTTTATGTATTTTAATGTGTGCAACAGTTTTGAACTATTTTGCAAAATAAAGTGCATACAAACACTAGTACGTCATCACATATCTTACTTTGCCTTAAACTGCATAAAAGTTATTTTCTATATGAAAAAAAAAAGCAATTCATTGCTGCAAATAAACTGTAACTCAATTTTCTATTACATTCTGATTATTTTGAGAAAATACTTGTTTCAGCTTTAAGACAGCAGTCTGAAAGGATTTTCAGTCAAAATGTTGCTAAATCCAACTTCTGAATGATATTAATAATGATTGTTTTAAGCATAAAACTAATTCAGATTATGGAAATAAAAAAAAGCTTTGTAGTGCATTGAATCTTTCTCCTTACTATCATCTTGTAGGAACCTATGCTAAATTAATTCAGATTAATATACCTAAAATTAGCTTTAATTGTGGAATATGTAATAATATCAGTATAAAGGAAATACATGTGATACAGAGTTTTGGCAAAGACAACATTGTTATACTTAAACCTCTGGATAAGAAAGTTTCCATTGCTACAATTAATTACAAAAACTTAAAAGGGTGATTATTCTAGAACTAAATCACAATTTTTACCTGAAAGATCCACTTTTAATTAAAGACACTGGTTTTGTAGTGGATTCTGAATTGACATTGAGTCTTTAAAGTTTTTAAGAAATGTCTAAGGTAGGATTTTGTAACTTCAAGCTTTCCATAATTAAATCAACAAGAATAAAAGCTAGGATAACATCAGAAATAAGTATAGAATACCATGTCCATACTTTTATATATTTCTCTATATTTGCCAACAAAAATTATTAATCCTTTTGTTAGAAAAGAATAGAGACAAATATAAGTAATCTGAAAGAGAAAATTATAGTACATGTCTGGGCAAAATAATGTTTTCTTTTTAATACTGTTAATGAAACTATTTTTAATGAGAACTAGCAAAATTCCATTTAAAGATATTGGAGAACTATGTAATATTTATTAAAAGTTTGCATATGAAGGCTAAGAGTTCTATTTGTAGATTCTAAGTGTGCCAGAAAGACATAAACTAGTATAAGGATTGTGATTACATCCCAAAAAGGATTGGTGGTAGGAAGAAAGAGATTACTTAAAATTCATCGAGGGATGTTAGAAGCAGGTGGCTTATATAAGTGGCTGCAACCCAGTCTGAGGGTTGATACTAATGTCTTGAAAGAGAATTAGGGCACAGCTTCAAAGGATGAGATAGATGAAGTCAGTGATAATGACGCATAGCAGCAGGAAACTGAAGATACGAGGTCTTAATGGGTTTCAGTTTTAGGGTTATTTTACACATTAGACAAAGGGTAGAGATTATTTTATACTATCCAGTAAAACAGGCTTTTAAAACACTCTATGTTAAAAAAAATAATTCCAGGAGAACTCGTTCTTCTGAATAAATTAAGCTGAAGGAGGAAATACTACTTTTTAAAGTCTCGAGCTGTAAATGGGTTTTATCCAGAGATCAGAAGGCAAGTTGAGGTTAGGAGGAGATTATCTATGGGACATCTATCTGTAATTACACTGAAACTTTAATGATAGTATTCTAGTTGTCTATCTGAATCTTCTATTAACTGCTTAAGAAAAGGTTACTGTTCAAAGCACTGTGCGCAACTCTTCCACAAGAGTAAACTTCACCTTTGTGCAATGGTATTTGACAAGTATCAGGAACATAATTATCTTCCTAAAAAGGGAAAACATAAGAGTTTAGTTAGTATGTTATCTAAGATACTTTTGATGATCATTTTCCTAGAGGTGAAGTTTATGTTTTTTTAATATACCCTAGAAAGCCTATCAAGCACAAGCTGATGCTACTCAGTCAATTCAGTTAAAGGCTGCTTAGCACGCTGCATATAGTCAATCATATGTTCAAAATCCTTTTTCATGAAGTGTGAGGAGTGAGAGAGAACATCAGTTAAATAAAACCATAAATTAATCAGCACAAAAGAGCTGTTAGGATCACATTTGGCAAAGCACAAGGCTTTGAGAATCTGAATTGTCCTGTTGACTGCATGAGCACTCTGTCACAGCCTAGAGTGAGAGCCAAATTTTAGCCTTAGCTGGCTAAATCCAGGTTTTAACAGAATATTGTTCTGTCCAGTTTATTTCAGCAGGTCATTCTATTAATAACTCACATTCTATATGAACTAAATAAATTTTTGGATACACAGACAAGACAAAATCAAGAGGTTGCAGTAAAGGGAGGCTTATAGTCCCTATGTAATTGATCAAATAAAAGCAGCAGAATTTGTATTCTATTTTGAAGAATTACTTCAATTTAGAACTAAAAATACGGTGGTAATCCTATACAATGTATACTCAGTTTAAGATAGTTTGGTTGAGTTAACTTTTTTTATTATTATTTCTAGAAGAAACTTTGTCACCGGTTTTCTACGGATGATTTCATTTACTTAGACAGTTGCTGCTGACTAAGATTTTTTTCTAAGATTTGTGACATCTTTCAGTTTACACATTTCAATCCCACTAGGAGCACTATTGTTTCAACACTGCAGGAAAAATATAAACATTTATAGATCACCCTTTCTTCTATCTTTCTCACTCTGTCTGCAAATAGCTTTCTCTTCTATTTACAACTCTTCAGTTATGGTTGTCGCGTTTATATACATTAACAGTTTTTATCTTTATCTTTATTTTTCGATAAAAAATATTGATAATTTAGCTGACGGGAGGAGGAGAACTGCCACATCACACAAGGCAGTCTGTCATTACCGAACAGGCTAAGACTGTAAATTTGCAATTTGCATAGATATATATTACACAGGGCTACTAAGGTTTACAGAAGTTATGTATTTGTACCAGTAAGCACATGAATGTTTTAAAATATTATAAAGTGAGACTTTTTTTTTTTTTTTTAACCTCTGAAAATAGCTCCTCACAAGATGTAAATCTGTGCAATTAGGGAGGTGTGGTTATTTGTGGGTTTTTTTTTCCTTATGTCTTAATATGATGCAGTGTATTCCAGGTCTCCACTTTTAACAATTCAGACATATCGGTATATGAAAAAATAAGCTTCTCAAGACAACTCTTCATTTCAGTGAAGAAGTACATTTAATAACTTTACTAGTACTCAGTACCTTCACAGAGAGACAAATCTGGGTACTGAAAGGGTCTGTAATCCATGAGAGAAAAGCATAACAAAATGAAAGTCAGGCAAATTCACACAGAGGCAAGCTTTTAATTGAGTTGCTAATTTAACATTTACTCAGATTGTGGCCAATTACATATCTCTTGGCACCTTTAGTTTATGAATGGATGTCTTTTTTTGGAAATTCTTCAGTTATGTATAAGTCACTGAGTTTAATACAGGACTAAAGGCATGCAATTCTACATTTTATGTTATTCAGCAGGTCAAACTGGATAACCCAATTGTGTCTTCTAGAATTAAACAGTTATTGACTATATAAATCTATTTATCATCCCATTAAATCAAATGGTTAGCACTTCTGCTGAAGTAAGTGTTAGCTTCTCCAAAAGAAAGTCACTAAATTCTGCCCTGTGGTGTACTGATAAACTTGATGTAACTGACAAAATAATGTGCACCAAAGCTACAGTAAAATATGTGATTTTAAAGAATTTCTGATAACATAGGTAAAAATATTAGCTGATGGCGGTGAGGAGAGGTGTTGTTTAACAAATTAGTGAACAAATAGCTATAGAGATGATTATAATGTATTCTCTAGAAGCATGGTGAAATAGCCAGAATGTACAGAGAAACCAAGAAACAGAGAGCAAAATGAGATGGATTACCCGAACAGCAAATCTTAAAAATAAGCTTTCCTGTAATTGGGAGAAAATTTAAGTATTCCATCTTGACCATCAGGCTATCTCATCCAGCTTTTCATTATTCAGACAAAGTATTGTCACCAAAATGAATTCATCAATGTAACAGAGATGAATGATCCAACATGGAACAGACAGAATTATCTTCCTTTTCTTATGAAGAAAATTGTCTCTTTGTACCATTATATCAGTGACAAAGATGTCTGGACTTTATAAGCATCTCTTTCCATTTAGTCTGCCTTAAATATTAATGATGCAATGATTTAACCTCTCTATACTAGGTTCAAGAAAGTTTAAAAGTACTAAAAGGAAATAGTACTGTTTCAAGCATAAAATAATTAAAGTACTTCGAAGATATAGCTAGTTCTCACCACCTTAAAAAAAATTGATAATGTTAAATAAAAAGGAGACAGGTTGAAAAGATACAGAAATACACTGAGACTGCATCTAATCTGTCTAATAGTTTCAAGACAAATTGCATTACATTATGACATTCCTCAAAGTATGGTATATATGAATATCTAAATTTTAATCACAAACACTAGCATCACTAATAGCTGTATAAATCTCTGGGGAAAAAAAATAAATAAAAAATCAACAACAACCAAAACCAACCGTAAAGGAAAGATGTTTTGGGCCTGTATTGCCAGGTTATATCTAACAGTCATGGAAAAGAAAACCTGAATTCTTAAGCTAAAATTCTATGTAAAATAAATATTTTACATAATGAATTATGAGATCTCAACATATCAAACAAAGTTGCCTATAGTCTTTTCTACATTGTGTCTCCCCATTGTCTCTGAAATTGAAGTTGCATTTGTAACAGAAAACTAAAGCATATTAGCATTTTAAATGAAGTAGGCATAGTTTCAAATGCCAAATAGTAAAGATAGTTCCATGATTACTTTGCAAGCCAGAATCTGAAGTACTGACAGACAATTCTCCTGAGTTACTCATCTCCAAGTCTCTGCATAAGGAATTAATTTGGTTTCTTCCAGTGAGCTTAAGTATGAATGACAGTCTGAATCTACACCAGGAGAGCAGAGACAAGCTCCTTATCTCACACTATACACTTACCTCTTGTATTGTCCTTAGATATTAACTGAGGATAAGATGAAAACAAACAAACACACATATTGACAGAAGATGAATGAGCACATGAAAACAGAGGAATCTTTGTTCAGTAGCTGATATAGCCAAAATCCCCAGACCTTCTCTAGGATGGTGTCTAGACAGGTATTTTCCCTTTGACATTTGTACTGTTCAAAAAGTTTGTCTTATCGCAAACACCATGTAACAGAGGCACATCCACTGATAAGACAGGCTAGAATGAAGGATCTGTAGGACAGTTTTACCAAGTGACAGAAACTTTAGAAAGAGTAAATTTATTAAATGATGTCTGAGTGTTGAAGAAAGTGCAAGGATGGATTCAAACTAAAACTGCCTAAGAGCTTGTCACAGCACTCTCCAAACTATCAAGCTGCAACAAGGTCTTTCACCACCTCGTACCAGCATACTCTTCATACAGTCCCTCTGCTGTCTTCTCATCCAGGGCATATATTGTCTCTTCTCTTGCTTCTTCCTCAGCTGCTCTCTCTTCATTGGCTCTCTACCACTTAACCAGCCACACCTGCATCTTATCTACATCAGCCAACCAACACCCCTGAAGCCAGCCCACAGTTGTATATTATCAATGCTAATTAGCCCAACTTCATTCCTCTACACTTCCCCTTTTTTTCTTAACATTTCATACCTTATGTTTTTAACAATCATTACCTTCCTACAAATAAATTTTTCATACAGACCTTTATAATTCCTCTACAATACCCCCATTTTTTTCTCTTTTTCTTTTCTTTTTCTTTTCCTTTTTAACATTTCATACCTCATGTTTTTAACAACCATCACAAACTTTTTACAAATAAACTTTTCATACAGTTCGGACAACTTGACCCTGAACTCATACTCCTTCTTCACTTTTATCTTGGGCTTTTTATCTTCTGCAGGTTGATCACCTTTCTTCTTATCTGCTTTCTTAGCATCTGGGATTCTAATTTCTTTAGAGCGGGGTTCTGATGAATTTATAGTGCTTTGTCCTTTCACGTCTTGGGTCTCACTTGACAGTAACCCGAGTGAGCTTTCAGCAGCAGCAGATCTAGAATACAGCACTTACACATTATTCTGTGTCCTGAAAAATTTCTTAACATTCTTGTGGTAGCCCATTTCTTCCATAAGTGGAGACATCTTCAATGAGCACATAAACACAGGCAAGAATACCACCAGGCTGACCAGCAGCAGCAACAGCAGGAGCTGCCTACGGCACCGCACTGCTCCCGTGCCTTCCCCCAGCACAGCCATCACCACTGTCTGGCTGGACCCGCTCTGGACCCACCACCACTGCAGGCTGCTGCCTCATCTGGCAGTGTACTCTGCCGCTATTGCCTGTTACCCTCAGTCTCTTAACTACACGGCAGTCAGGCTTCCTTGTCTTTGATCCCAACAGCTCACCTTTACCGGTGTCTGATCCAGATCCCCAGGCTTTTCCCACCTATCTCAACATGATGTGGATTGCACACTATCCCCGCCTGTCTTTGCTACGTTGGGCACCACCATCACTGTTCAAAACTTCAAATGTCCCCTGCACAGTCATCACCACTGTTGCCACTCATTACAGCCAGTCTCATCATCTGACGAGCCTCACATGGGGCACTAATTGTCACAGCACTCTCCAAACTATCAAGCTGCAACAAGGTCTTTCACCACCTCATACCAACATACTCTTCATACAGTCCCTCTGCTGCCTTCTCCTCATCTTATCTCATTTTATCCAGGGTGGTTGTTTTCTCTCCTCTTGCTTCTTCCTCTCTTTGTTTCTTCCTCAGCTGCTCCCCCTCCATTGGGTCTCAACCACTTAACAGAACCAGCCGCAGCTGCACCTTATCAACCAACACAGCTGTATATTATCAATGCTAATTAACCCAGCCTCATTCCTCTACAAGAGCTGGTTACACATGAAGATCTTCACTAAGTGAGTTCCCTTCTTGCTTTACCATGATGTGAAACAGAAGAGACATCCCATCTCTTGTTCCCTTCTATTCTATTCTCTCTGAAAAATAACAGCACTGGGGTTACAATGTTCCAAGAGCAATAAACGAAATACATTTGGGAAGAGCATTCAACATAGAGTTTTGTTTGACCATATAATCAAATCCAGAGTCTACTAAAGGATTAAATTAAATATAATTCAACAGACTCAGATAACTCAATAATGTCTAATGAACAGAGTCTCACATAGCAGTTATTTTGCAGAAGGAAAACTTACCCTTATTATTATAGCACCCAGAATTGCCAGTCATGGGTTGTCCTGGGCATTATTCCAAGAGCAACATTAGTAGATGTCCCAGTCAAATTTTTAAGAGCTTCCCTTAAAATGTATGTAGGTCAAAACCCAGAGGTGACATACCAAATTTCTAATAAATTTCTCTGTCTTTTAATAAATGAAAGGGAATTGCTGAAGAAGCCAATTAAAGAAAGAGAGATTGATGTTGCTCTAAAATATTTTCTTAGGGGCAAGTAATGGATTTATGTATTAATTGTGTCTATGCTGCGAAGAACACTTGTCTCAGTTCTTAACAACAGCTTTCCATTAGTCTTCCAGCTCACTAAAACTTCTGTTAATGAAGTCTCTCTCTTATTTAAGAAATTAGGCTGTGTCCCAACTTTATCTACTTTTTAATGTATAGAATTCTTCTTTAAACATCTCACTAAAATATTGACAGGTAACATATAAGAAGTGATATGCTATCAAACTAAAAGGAGTGACTCAGTTAAGAGGGGGCCTTGACCCCAAACATCAAAACTAGCCATATCTGTCTGAAGGAGCAAACAGAAGAAGAACTTAAGTAAGAGAAAGGCAGAAATAAATTCTGAGGGTTAAGGAAAAATAATTATTTTGAAAATTGGGCCAGAAACATCAATATTGGATCTGAGAATACTTGAGAACTCAGAAGCGCTTACAAGCATAAAAAAAAAAAAAAAGATTTAATCAGCTGTTTAAGAATTCCACTGACATCAATTTATTTCTTGTATAGTCAGAGATAGTCAGTTTCCTGGGGTTTGTTTTGTTGTTGGTTGGTTTGGTTTTTTTTCTCCAGTTAACAATGATATGTACAGTTCAGGTGAACAAAATAGCCACTGACTGAAAGATTCTGCTCCCTGGCTGTGGGAAAAGCTGTGAATGAAATGTTGGAAGAGAAAAGCAAAAAAAAAAAAAAAATGTAAACCTAGATATGTACAGTAACCAAGTTTTTAGAGTGTACTGTAAGATAGCCACTTCTTTTCCAGAGCTAAGATACAAGGAAAAACTCAAGTAAAGAGCAATCATAGAAGATTTTTAAAATATGTCATGAAAACTTTTGTCGCACTGTTATCCCAAATCCAAATTCTTCACCAGGTGTGCAAGAGCCAATCCACACACAGAGTCGAGATATTTGTTCATTGCATGTCTGCACAGACATGGGTACTAGGTGTTAAATACACAAAGCCAGCACACCTCTTAACACGTAGCAGAATTTTTTATACACTTTGAACAATTGTTTATAATTATGTTTAGTCACAGTTAATTTTCGTTGGTTCTTACAAGTCTTGTCTCCATTTAAAGGTACAGTGGTTTTTGGCTTTTTTATCCCCACTGCGTTTGTTCTGCGGGGAGGGAACTTTGTTAGCAAGGGGCATTTTTTGCTCCAGGGTGGGTCTTTTAGTATGCTAATTAGGATAGTTCACACATAGTTCCAACAGTTTTCTGTTTAGTCTCATTAACCATTTGGTTCCCCTAGAGCTTTCCTTGTTGTGCCCTAAGGAACTTCTTCACAAAGGCATTTGCTAAGTAAAGACTCAAGGGTGGGATTAGTTTGCATAATAAAGTGTCTACACTAAAACATAGTAATCTGAACTTTCATTTCTCAGTGGAGAATTCAGTATGCTTAGCAGGGTCTAGAGAGCTATTCAGCTCAACCTAGAATATAAATTTTGGGTCAATGAATACCTGCTGAGAGACGAAGATGTGAAAAGGTTCTGGTTAACATTACCCAAAAACCTGGATTGTAGTTTTTATAATACCTAAATTAAAAACTAAGAAGTGGTGTGATTTGGGATTATGAGTTGAAGTGACTCATAAACTATTTGTTTCTGACCAAGTAAGGAAGGAGATCTGTTATCAAAATGTCTCAAAATTTTTATATTTATTCAGACATAACATTTGGTCATCTGATCAAATATGGGCTTATTTTTTACAGATATCTACATTTGAGCTAATCCTTTGCAGTCAATAGACAGAAAAAGATAATACCATTTTTGATTATTTTTATTCCAAAGTACATGTTCACATGTGATCAGTGGGAACATAGCTACTTCTTGTTAGCAATAAAGGAAGTCTGAGGGTATTGACTATCTTAAATTATTATGTTTATGGTATAGAACTATGTTAGCATTAGCAAAAACTCTGAGAAATCCTGAAACACTAAAAAATGAAAGATGAAATGAAACAGGATGTTCTGATTTGTCAAGCTATAATTTAATGTGCAACTGCTATATTATTTTGTTAGACTTTGAGTTAAAGCTTCTAGCTCTTCAGCTACCTCATCTTTTAAATATTTTTTTTTAAAATATATTTACTTGATAATTACCTAGATTTTCACTGTACGTACAATACAATGCACTGAAAAGGACTGGCAAGAAGCTTCCTCAACAGTGAAAGAAAAATGAAAGAAAATAAGTGCTAAAGCGTTTTCTTTAAAAGAAAATAAACTTATTCATAATTTTTGCAGGTATCTATTTTTTTTCTCAATAAAGAGCACAAATGTAACATATGATGTTAAAAAGGTTATTTTTGGAAATTTCCTGACAAAATAGCCATAAATTAAATTTCAAAATTCAAATGCAAAGGTACCCATGAAACTTTGTAGCATTACATTGAAATTAGTACCAAGTATCACTTAAGAAAAAATACTGCCTTTTGATGAAGAGCCTTTGAAAGAACAGGTATGTCAAAATTCCTCCAAGTAAATAGGCCAAGGTTTTCCATAATTTAGTCTTCCTTCCCTGCATATTATGTCACATTTCTATTGAACTAAGTGTTGAAGAAAAGTATTTCAGAATGAAAAAAAGGTGCTGAAAAACTGATACTTTTTTTCCCTAATATATTAAGTTTCATTTTCAAAGAAATTTCATTATGTTTTAACTCACATAACTTTCTACATGGCAACACAGATAATGTACTTTCCTAGAACACCTAGGAAAATATATAAATATAAATCCACAGATGCCATAACAGATAGAAAAGCAGTTACAACCATCTTCATTACTGTGGTGCCCACACTGGGCCTTGAAAGTGCTTCTGTGGGTGTTTAGTAATGTAGATTTAGAGACAGCAGAACAACAACAAAATCTATTTACATTACATGTAACCATTATTTTTAAGTTATTTCCTGATGGAAAAGGGATAACTTAAAACCATAGACTAACTTGAGCAGGAAGGGACCTCAAGAAGTTGTGTGGTTCAATCCTTCCCTGGCAGTAGGGTCAACCAAGAACAAGCTGTTCAAGGCCTTGTCCAATTCAGTTTTGGAGGATGGTACTCCACAGCCTCTGTGGGAAAGCTGTTCCAGTGTGTGATTGCTGTCACAGTGAAAGAAAACCAAACCACCTCCAGTTAGATACTATTAATTTCCATTTTTGCAGCTTGTGTTTCTTGCTTCTCATGTAGTTGTTATGCATCTCTGAGAAGAGTTTGGCTCCATCTATGTTGTCAGACAGCTTTACAATTCCCTTCCATAGCTGTGTCTTTTCCAGTCTAAGATCTGCTCCATCAGCATCTCCTCACAGGGCAAGTGCTCCAGCCATCTATCTTAGTGTCTTGTCCTGAAGTTGCTCCAATATGTCAATGTCTGTTTTGTACTGGAGCAGCCCAAGAATGCAAATAACAAACTGCCATGTTAACTTTTGAGTCCCAGTGGTCCAGCTTATCAATGTATCTTTATGGTCTTCTAAGTAACTTCTAATTCAAATTGTCACTTACAACTAAATGTAAAAACATAACCTTTACAGATATTACATTCTTTTGAGTATTTAGACAAGTTCATTTTTTTCCCTTCTGTTTTGTTTGTGAAAATGGCTGTCTAGATTACAAAGGGGAACTCCACACTCTACACATTGGAGGAAAGGGTACAGCATATTCCCGCTTGTCATCAGGAAATATACATAGGATAATGATCTTGACATACAACCCTAAATATGTCTATAATTAAAGCTAAAATCTCTCTACAAATGAATATAGTAGCATATACTGTGAGGAACCATTCGCACTACTGTGTCTAGTGTCCTACTACTGCTAGGAAGTAAGTAAGTGTTTTCACGCAAATTAAATGTTCCAACATGAAATAATTGCATTTTCCCGTCCTGCCTTTTTGTAAAACTATTTTATAAGGCTGCAGCATGTGAAGAACCCACATTAGAACAAGGTCCTGGCACAACCTTTGACCCCATGGGAAATCCACACTGGAGCAGTCTGTTCCTGAAGGGCTCTACCCCATGGCAGGAACCCATGCTGGAGCAGTTTGTGAAGAACTACAGCCCATGGGAAGAACTCACATTGGGGAAGTTCATGAAGGATTGTATCCCATGGGAGGGATGACGTGATGGAGCAGGGGAAGAATGTGAGGAGGAAGGAGCACCAGAGACAGAGAGTTATGTATTGACTGCAGCCCCCACTCCCCAACCACCTGTTCCGCTTGGTGGGGAGAAGGTAGAAGAGTCAGGAGTGAAGTTGATCCTGGGAAGAAGGAGGTGGGGTGGGGTGGGGTGAGGTGTTTTAAATGTATTCTTATTTTTCATTATCATACTTTGTTGCATAGAATAGAATAGAATAGTATAGAATAGTATAGAATAGAATAGAATAGAATAGAATAGAATAGAATAGAATTAGAATTAGAATAGAATAGAATAGAATAGAATAGAATAGAATAGAATAGAATAGAATAGAATAGAATAGAATAGAATAGAATAGAATAGAATAGAACAGAATATTCCACTTGAAAGGGATTTACAATGATCCTGTAGTCCAACTTCCAACTGCCTGACCAATTCAGGGCTGACCAAAAGTTAAAGCATGTTATTCAGAGAACTGTCCAAATGCCTCTTAAACACTGACAGGCTTGGGACAATTATTTTTGCAATAAAATAAAATAATTTCCTTAAGTCAAGTCTGTTTTTCCTGTGATGGTAATTGGTAAATGATCTCCCTGTCCTTTTCCTGACCCACAAGATTTTCATTGTATTTTCTCCCCCTGTTCTGTCCTGTTGATGGAGGAGGAGTGCTAGAGTGGTTCGATGTGCACCTGGCAGCCATCCGAAGTCAGCCCACCACACTCTTTCAGAATCTTTGTCTTCTGTAGGTGGAGACCATTTTATAAACTCCAGTTATCTTTCTCCTTTGTATCAACTTGAGAATAGGTAGCTATGCTGTGTGGATATCAGAGATCAAAACTACAAGGAAGAGGAAGGACTCTGCAATCAGCAACTGAGCTGTTGACACATGGTTCTCTATGTGGGAACAAATATAAGAATCAGTAAGTTTCCTGGAGCAATGCCCAGATTTAATATTCAGTAAGAATTTATTTGATCTTTGCAAATCATACTGAAGGATCTGTAAAGTTATACACACAAATTCAAGGGTTACTTTTGAAAGCATAAGCATTTATTTGATTTAAAGCTACATTTTCTATACTGATAAACCTTTTCAGATGTAGATAATGACATCTGATGTTTAAGGGAATTTACTGATCACTACAGGGATCAGAAATAAATTATTTTTCTTTCAAACACAGGACTGCACAAATAGATCTAAGTATGAAGTAAAAATTAGTTCAGTGATTTGTTTTCCCAGGCATGTACAATAATCACCCAGTGATTTAAAAACACAAAACTAAAAGCCCAACAGCCATAAATCAATTCATTTAATGAGAAATAAATAAAACATTTGTATAAAAGTATTGTATCTAGCAATGTAGCCATAGCTGCTGATTCTGTAATTGAACCATAACAGTTCATTATGGAACAATTCCCCAGATCTTACCATTAAATATTTACATGCTGGCATTAGCTCCTGTTATACAGTGAAAAAATGGTAGAAAAGAACATTCTGTCCAATGAAACAATTCAATAACAAGGGGGCTGTGAGTACTAGAACATCTCCTAATCTCCTTTGTTCTTTTTTTTTTTTTTTTTTCAACAGGATGCTTGAGAAAAGCTGTCTTTGTGAGGATGTAGGCTACCAACAAACAACTTGCCAATGACTGAGCCAAATTACAGTGAAACCAGTGAAAAAAAATCTGATTTCAGCTCATTGGTTTAATGAGCTTTGTTTTAGTTCTATTAAGAAAACCAGAGAAAGTAATAATTGCTTCCTCCAATAGTTCTTTCAAAAGAAGAAAATCCCACTCCCAAACTACCATCCACATCATTGTTTCCCTTCTTCATAGCTTATTACAACTAACATCAGCATCAAATGCAAATATTTATATCTATGTTAAGCCTGTATTTCAGAATTGCTTTCTGAAAACACAGATGTTCCAAACTGAAATCTGGCCTGCTTTTCTGACATCTCTGATTGCATATTTTGCCGTCACATCAATTCTGACATAACTAAACACGAGATTCTGTTCATTCTCTCAAGCTTGCTTACCTTTTCCCCTCACTGTAGGGAAGTGTAAGTACTGTCTCCAAGAATCCTAACTATTCATTTTGAACCTCTGTTGATTTTCCTATCCAGGTTTTCTAGGTTTATGTAGCAAATGCTGATATTCATTTCTCCATGAAAACTGGAAAAGAAAAGCAGGCTCTATGGTAATTGCAATTTTATAAAACTCTAGTCTAGATGGGCATCATTTACCAGCAGACTTTGTTATATTCTTTTTTGCATCCATTAACAAATCAGACTTCTGTTGTAAACTTAGCATCTGTTTTGATGACTTTCTTGGTGGCATTTTTGGTTACTTTCTGTCACATCCAACAAATGTTTTCTCTCTCAAGGTCCTTCAGCACTTATCTTCCCCTCACAAACCCACAATCTCTAAACACATGGACCTTTAAGATGTCACCTCTTGCCTCCAATCCTTTAGTGATGCCAGCCTCCATCATCCACGTGTTAAATTTTCAAGAAAGTATGTTGGTGTTTTCTCTTCTGCAGCACCTGCTGCTAAACAAGGGCTCACTCTTCTTTGTCACATCTCATCTCAAAATATATGTTTGTTGTGACCCTTATTCCCTCTCCACACAGAGAACAAGACAAACCAAACCAAACCAAAACCTGAGTAGACAGCAGTTAGGCAGGTGGTGCACTGGGACCACTTATTACCCAACTGAATGGGACAGTTTGACTGTTTGACTGTGTACCTGCTATTCTCCCATCTGTCTGTTTGTATCTATCTGTCATTTCTTCTTTTCTCAGACAATAAACTCTCTGGGCAGGGACTATCTTTTGTTCTTACTTTAGTTCAGGAGTTCTGAATTTTGTTATTGGCAGTAGAAGGCAGCAGGCTCTGCATTGGCAGTGCCAGTTCTCAAGATGTTCCATGGTCTGAGTGGGTTTAACCTATTAAAGCCTGTTTTAACAATTTGACGTGCCTGAGTTACTTTTGCCTCTCCTGCTTTACCTTCAGCTCTGGGAACACCATTGTTATGCTCAAAAGCTTGTAACTTGCAAAAGTGAACATGCCATAACCATTGAGCTATGAAATTATGACTAGTTCAACTAGTATTTTAACAGCTGAGTAGTCCAAATTACCCAGCTAAAACAGAAAAGCTTTGAGAATTCTACAGTTCATATTTTTATACAAAAACACCCGCCCACTCTTGCAAGTGACCACCACTTTCCCCAGTGCAGGCCTGAGCCTGCTGTGGTCCCTGAGGCCTGGGCTGCACCCAGCAAGCTCAGGCCCAGGAGAGAGGTGAGGGGAGGGCAGGGAGGGCAGCGAGAGCCCTTGGCAGCACAAGCTCTCACCCCAGGGGAGGAGTGCCTTGCCCATGGTCAGGGTTTCTTCCTCCTTTTCTCCACCTGGAGCCCCTGTGGGCTTATTTTCATACTATTTTAAGCACACACCCCTTCCTTCTCTTGGGCTGTCAACGGGGCTTCCCCTGTGAAGAGCAGAAATATTATTTACTGTGCTATACTAGTAGCCTTGTAGTGCCAGTATGAGCACTGTTAGAACTGGTGGTAACAGTAGTAGTAGCAGTGGTAGCAGTAGTAGCAGTTGCAGTAGTAGTAGCCATCTTATTATATCCTAGTGAATACTAATATCCTAACAGTAGACCTTGGCATCTGTTCATGACATTCAAAGCATAGTGAATTCACAAAGTCCTGTAGAGTTTATAGGACCATTCAGGATGAAAAACATCCCATCAAACTCAAGAAAAACAAAGAAATAAATCCTACTAATAATAACTGTTATCTTAATCCTATATTTCACAAGAATAACATAAAAGGAAGCTTTTTGAATAAAATCAGAAGTGCTAAAAAAATGTGTAGCAGTATATTTCTTGAGCAGGTTTTCTCTAGAACAATGTGCTTAAACCAAGATAAAAATGCATCTAACTTTTAAAATAATACAGGTCCTATTTCCTCAAATAACATAACCGTGCTTTTACACCATGAATATACAGAAATTTTTCCATGTCTTCAGAAATCTTTTGTGTACTAAAGTTTTGTGTATTACCATTATAGTTCATATTGTTAAAGTCTTGTGCCTTTTCTTTTTTTCAACATGTTGAACAACAATCTAGACTTAAAAGTGTTGCATGTTGTACTGTCCTATCTTCACGATAAAATCGTTCACACTTAGTAGTGACTGAGTGAAAATACAGAGTGCATAAAAAGAAGAAAATAAGACAAATCTATCAACAGAACATTCCATTTGTGCAACTGTGTAGACTACTGATGGCTTTACTTATTAAGCTTGGTCTCAGATGCATTGCTGAAAGGTAATTTCCCACTCACAGGCCTGTAGAATGAAACATTTATGCAAGCCTAACATCAGTTCAGCAGTCTGAAAAACTGAAGCCACTTTTAATATCTGTACTTAAGAAGGTTTGATTACTTTAGACATATATCTTAGCTGTATTCATAAAATATAGAATACACACTGGGAAGATAAAAATATATCTCTTACATACCGGAAAAAAAAAAAAAAAAGCACCTCATAAAAACCTATTTTTTATGTATTTTATCCTGCTGTCATATACAAAAAAGACCATAGGCCAGGCAACGGAAGCATAAGATAGCAATGTAATTTTTCACTTTAACATATTTCCAGAGTACAAAAAAAAAAAGCTACAAAGCTTTACTGAATTCAGATCTTTCAAATTACTAGGATTTTGTAATATATACTGTATTTCTTACTGCACTTCCTTGTTATTCTGTGTACTTTACTTTCAATTTCTCTGAAACAAAGCTACTTATAAAATGCTATTTTGGGATCTTTTAAAAGACGTGCAGAAATATATTTATATATTTTAAAGGACTTGAATTCAAAGTGCGTAATTCCTGTAATGGTATGTACAGTCATAGCAGTTTTTTATATTATGCTGTGAAGTACAGGTCTGTAAAAAGTTGTAATTTATAAAGGTATAACAAGAAAATACATATACTTTCTATTTATCTGTTGGTATTCCCTAACTTAAATGGTGGCCATCTTGACTGGACATCCAAATGTATGTAAGTATGCATTCTAGCAGTTAGGAAGATGTAAGAGCTGTTACAAAAAATTATAGCAAAATAAGTCTCACCATTCAAGAAGCAAAACTGGTATGCTGGAAAAAGTCATTTATTTAGGTAATTTGAACTGAATATCACAGCTCTACATTTATTTATTTATTTATTCATTTATTTATCACACCGTCTTTCCAACAATGTTGTTTGATGTATATCTTGTGTAGCTGAAGAGAACTGTGGCTGCTCAAACACCATGTGCAGCTGAAATTGAGAAGAATACAACCTCTGTATCAAAAACTGTTGATTTATGAAGAATTTTAGATATATGTTTAAATAAGAATAATAATAAAAAAAAAAGTTAAGGCATTTTCCATTTGTTAAGGGAATCCATTTCTTCTCCTTACCAGAGTATTAGTTATCTTTTCTATAATTTGCTGACAATTAAAACTTGCTTAGATTTTAGGATAATATTGTGTTGAATTATATGCTTTGTGCAGAAAAAAGAATGCTGACTTTTTCATCATTTGCTAATTACATTAGATAAGACATGATGACATTTTCTGTAAGTTCTCATAGATACATACATACTGCACTACAGAATTTTTCAGCTTCACTTTACCTCAGTGGCTGATAGACTTCAAAAGAAAATGAATGATATGGCATTCACATAAACACATGCAGGCTGATTTCTAAATATGTCATTTATCTTTACAGATGTAGTAAATATATTAGACATTTAAGGCATGTAGCTAGAAGACCAAATAATTGCAACTACCATTTTGTACACAGCATATAAAAGATAATTTTATTTTTTTTTTTGCTAAAATTAATTCCAAAAATCAATCGAAAATATGATGAAACTTCAAAACATCAAAGTTATCCGAGTGTCTGAGAGAAGGGAAAGACCTCAACTTCATGTAATAGAATCACAGAATCACAGAGTTGGAAAGGACCTCTGGAGATCATCTACTCCATCCGCCCTGATAAAGCAGGTTCTCCTAGAATGGGTTGCACAGAGTCACATCCAGGCAAGTTTTGAATGTCTCCAGAGAAGGAGACTCCACAGCCTCTCTGGGCAGCCTGTTCCAGTGCTCTGTTACCCTCAAAGTAAAGAAGTTCTCCCTCATATTCAGATGGAACTTCCTCCATTGCAGTCTGTGCCTGTTGCCCCTTGTCCTGTCACTGGGCACTACTGAATAGAGTCTAGCCCCATCTTCTTGACATTCACCCTTAAGACATTTGTATACTAAGCCACTTACTCTTTTTCTTACAAGTACTCTTATTGCATAGGCTATGAGTTCTTTATAATTTTCCTTTTTAAAAAAAAAAAAATAAAAAAAATCTTACCTTCCGTATGTCGACAGAGAAGGAAACAAAAGTTACAAATAATATTGGTAACATATCTTTAAAACAAAATAATTGCAAATAAATTCTGTAAGGTCTTAAGGTTCGGGGTTTTGTATTTCACTGTTTATTTCAGTCATGTACATTCTGATTTAAGAATGGGTTCAACTGCTAATGCATACAGGTTGAAGTGCATTCAAAGGGTTTTCAACTCATTTTTAAGTTTATTGAGTAAATGTGTGTTTTGTACACATCTGAAATTCTGTCTATAGTATTTTGTATTCTGACTGTTTTCATGATAATAAATAACTGAGTGGATAGTTACTGAAAACCTATACAGACGTTTAAGAGCAATAGGTACATGCTTTCAGAAGGAAAATCTAAAAAATTACAAACTGTGTCACTGCTTTCAAGGTAACTGCCTTTAAACTGTGTGTTTGTGAACATAAATGTATCTTTTAAAACTGAATAAATTGTTTCAGCTCTAAAAGTGGCTCACAGAAGAATGAGCATATTAAAAAGTTACTAAACTTCATTACAGTAAGTGTGTGTCTTTTACAGGTAACTGTGTTTCAGTGCCTGAACTAAACTGCTGTCAGCCTCCATGTTTTTAAGGCAAGCCCAAATATTTTACTACAGTTAGAAAGCTTAGAATACTATGACATCAACATTATTAAAGAATAAAATTAATATTAATGACTAAAACTGCTCAAACATATACTATGTAATTTATATTAAAACAAAGATTTTTAAGAAATATTTTTAAGATACTTGGTCCAGATTTGTACATGATATATTAAAATTTCTATTTAACCTGTAAAGCAGTAAAAAATGTTAGCTATTAAGTTTTTGAAAATTCAGTTTTAAAAGTTTCTTTTTCCCTTTTACTAACCTTTAAGCACAGTTCTTACACAGAACCTGGCCTACACAATCTCTTCCTCAGTAATAATCTAATTACATGGTGCTGTGAAGAGGCTGCATATGATTATGGCTTCATCACTTGTAGAAAATACACTGTCATACATTTATCAATATACTTTGAAGTATTATAAATAATTTAAGCTCTGTTTCTCCAACAAAGGAGCAGACTGAATTTAGTGATATAATATCCTAATTTTTTGTCATGTGTGTTTGTTTACTTATTATTGGGATACTTTTCCCAGATGTTACCATAATATATTGACTGTTGCAGCTGTAAAGATCACAAAAGTTAGACAAACTTGTGCACAAAACATTTTAAGGCTCCTATTATAACATAGCTATGTAGTTTTTAAAAATCTGTATGATTAAATACATCACTGTAAAGATACTCACTGTGAATATCTTGAAACAATGCCAGTTTTTAATTTTATACATAATATATTTTAAACATAGTTTTGTTTGATTTATATTTTTTTACATATCATGTGAAAAAGGATCTATGTATATTATTTTTTTAATAACTTGAAATGAAAATATTGGATTTTTTTATTATTCTTTTTTTACAACTACATAATAAAATATATACACTAGAGAAAGAAATCCAGGCTGGAGAAAAGGGCTGACTGAAACATCATGAAGTTAAAAAAATGGAATTTCAAATTGCTGAACCTGGTGAACAACCCCAGGTATGATGTACATGCTGGAGGCTGCACAGCTGGAAAGGCAGAAAAGGACCAGGGGATCCTGGGGGACACCCAGCTGAATATGAACCAACAATGTGCCCTTCCACTGAAGGCAGCTAATTGTACTCTTACTGGCACTAGGAAAAACGTCGCCAGAAGGTCAAGGGAGGTGATCCTTCCCTTCTGCTCAGCACTGGTTATGCCACACCTGAAGTACTGTGTCCAGTTCTGGGCTCCTCAGTACAAGACAAACATGCAGAAGACAGTCCAGCAAAAGACCATGAAGATGATTAAGAGTCTGGATCATTCTCTCCTATGGTGAAAGGCTGAGAGAGCTGGTACTGTTCGTCCTGGAGAAGAGAAGGCTCAAGGGGAGCATCTCATCAACATGTATAAATACTTAATGGAAGGATGCAAAAAATGCAGAGCTAGGCCCTTTCAGTGGTGCCCAGTGACAGGACAACAGGCAATGGACACAAAGTGAAACACAGTAAGTTATGTCTGAACATCAAGAAACACTTTTTTACTGTGAGTGTAACTGAGAATTGGCACAGGTTGCCCAGGGAGGTTGTGGCATCTTTATCCTTGGAGATACTCAAGAACCACCTGAACATGGTGCTGTTTAACCTGCTCTAAGTGACCCTGCCTGAGAAGCAGGGTTAAACTACATGACATCCAGAGGCCATTATTAGTCACATTCATGCTGATATCACATTATTAGGTTAATTTAGGTAAGGGTAGAAATATTTTCTTCTTAGGAGATTTTTTCAAAGGAGAAAGTAACCTCCTAAAACTGTACAAAAGTACAAGTGTTCCTACCTATTTTTTAAAGTCCAAGCAAAATCATTAGATTTTCATTTTGAGTATGCTACTTGCATTCTGGCATTCCTTTGGGTCCTTAGCCAGACTGTTAATGAAGATGTGGCTTTTTGGCCTTATGATGTATACAGGTTACCATTAATTTATTTCCTTATACTATTACTCATATTTAATAATAAAACAGCTTATTAATTTTCATTTCTAACACTTCTTGAATGTTGAAAATACAAATGCTTTGCCAACAAATTAACTCTATTATTTTTCTGTTTTTTCCATTTAAAAAAAAAAAAGTTAATCTTAGATCATGAATACACATATAAAATATTTATTGATAAGAAAAATGTTTGGTGCATATTTTCTAAATTTGAAAGAGAAAAAAAAATATTTTTTTAGCTTCCTCATTAACTTGCTTGCTAACCTTTATTTCTGCTGTTCAGTTAGCTGACATTCTCCCTTATACAGTACTACTGTGATCAAAATTGCCTACAGGAATTTGAAGTACTTCAGCTTACCTGAGACAAAAAATATTTTTTTGAACAAAAAACACTAAAGAAATGGTTTGCTGTGGCCTTGCACAATGAATCCCCTTTTGACACTTTCTAAAATAATAATAATAATAATAATAATAAAGACTAAGTACTTCAACCACACATTGTTCTGTCTGAAGAAAGCTCAATAGCTCAGATTCACCTTTCTGGGTATCACAGCTTGTGTATCTATTTCATGAGTGATGAAACTCAATTTATAGTAAAATCTGCTTTAGGTTTTCTCTATGTTATGCTGGTAAGAATAAAAATATAATGTATATGAGAAGTAAGATTTTACAGTGTGTTCCACATTCATCTCAGCAAAACTGATATCACACTCAAGGACTTCTGAGAATCCAGGGCAAGTTGGAAAGTGTCCTGAAACCCACTGTACTCCAGTGAAGTTTTCAGTGTCTACAGCCATGTCAATTGTTGTGTCAGTGGTATTGAAATGTAGCACTTCAGTCACCTACCAACAACAAATCAAATTATTTGTTTGCAATTACTTGACACTTTAGCATGGTCTAAACAGATTGCTGGAGAAATGCTATAATGCTCAAATCCTAGTATCGCTGTTATAAGATTCCTGCAGATGGGAAATTATATGTATTCTAGGAATGACACTAGACCTTCTTGGGCCTCACTGCAAATGTAGGTGGGATATGATAAAACAGTAAGCTTGTCATAGTGTGCCCAGCATGTCCGTAGTTGGTCATATGCACCGTCATGATCCTGGTAAAAGATGTAGTAATCTCAAGAAGCATAGACTACAATCTAAACATTTCAGAGAGGGAATTTGGAAACAAAGAGCTGAGCCTGTGTTTGACATACAGTGTAAACTAAGCTTCACCTTAGCCTGTTAAAACATTAAGCAACAAACTATGTAATGAAAGTGGGCACAAAAATTAAAAAAAAAACAACCCATCACTTTACTGTATGAAAGAGCTATTCCCTATACTGTAAGGACTTCATTGATAATACTTTATAACTACTCTAATCTTGTTCCTTCTCTGAATAGATCAAATATTGAAGACTAGTTGCACAAAATTCAGCTTTTGCTTACTCTGTAGAAATAGCAGTCCCATCACTTCCAAAATGACAAAATTTTATAAGAATAAATATATTCTTATTACTTTGATGATGGTAAATGATTCTTACCACTGCTGAGCTATAGATAACTAAGGGACAGTGTCATCAGATGTTAACACTTCATGTAAAATATGGAAGTGCTTCTAGCTTATCAAGCTAAAAATAAACTGAAATTGCATATATAATGTATGCAAATGAAATTACTCCTAATCAAAATGTACTGCCCACATAAAAAGCCCAAATCAACAATACAAAAAATGGATCTAAAAATAACAATGACAGCTATCTTATTTCTCTATAGGGCATAGATATTTAGTACAGTAAACAGCTGAGTATGAATGTGCCTTCAAAAGGACATAGTTTGAATCTAACTTTCCTCCCCAGTCAACCTGAAATTTATCACTAGACATTTGGAGGCAATTATGCTGCACTCAGCAAAAAATTTTACCTGAATATCTTCCATTTTCTCATATTCTAAATAAATGTTTCATGTCAGTAATTCTTAAGAATTTAATTTTGTATTTTGAAATGTGTCTTTTGCTTTTTTACTTTTAGTGTTATGACTATTAATACTGTTACTGAAATTAATCTTTAAGTTGTGAAACAAGGCCCAGAATATTTGGAGCTGGCTAATTTATTTGAGGAGGAAACATCCTCCTTTTATTCTTATATTTTGAATTTTGTCAAGTAATGTGTGAGCTTTTCTGCTTCTTTTCACCATAAACCAATATGCTCTCCCTAAATTTTAATTGTACTCATTAATCTGAGGCATTATTTCTTCAGATTTAATATAAAATTCTTGAACCTTGCCTTCAGTTAAACACATATCAAAAGTTGTACTAACTGTAATAGACTGAGCATTACACCACAAGTTCTGTGTAGATACTGTGTGATATGTTGTATGGATATAATATTCTTCATCAGTGTACAAGTGTGTTTTCTATGAATAAATGCACATATTTTTTAATATACATATAATATGTATCATAAATTTACGCACATATATTTTAATATGTGCTCATTATGTATACAGGCACAACCTACACAAATAAGAAGTTTACCAAAACAAAATAAAACTAAATAAATATAACTGTGGACATTTAAAGGACTTATCTATATTAGGAAGAGATAAAAAAACCCACAAAAGGCAAAGAACTATATCACTAATCCAGATCATGGATTAAAATCAAAAAAAGGAGGGAAAAAAAAATCTACTCTCTTTTCAGAAGCTGGGATTTCCAAAACAGATTTACTCCCAAGCAACCAAAATGCATTACTGGTTTGACAAGAACCATCCTTGAAAACTCTAGTGAGCACCTCCTTGGTCTCAAAAGGGCCGAGTCCAGGTGAGCAGGACCCCCAAGGCAGTTGGTGGCCAGACCCGCAACACAGGCTCGCAGGCTCTGCCAAGGCAGCAGCTTGACTGCCAGCGCAGGGCTTCCCTCCAGCTTCACTTGCTCTAAGCGGGTTGTGATTGTGTGGCTCCCTGCCTTGGAGGCTTATGTTCACTTTGCTTTTTTCCCTGCAAGCAGAGAGTGAAAGTGACAAGACCATTCCAGGAGGGCAGCTAAGAAGATGTCAGTATATTTTTCCTAGCTGGGCATAAAAGTGATGGTAATGATGATGATGATTTTTGCATCTCTGAAATTTTCCCATGGGCATTTATTTCATAAAAAGGCATTTCCAGTTTTAGAAAACACATCGGTGGAAAAATTCTTAAGATTAAACTGAATATTTTGGGTTCTGAAGTAGAAAAACAGTCTGCTGTTCCCTACATGAATTAAATATTAAAGAAATTATTGCAAGTCCTTTGTGTTTTGAAGAACTTGAACCACAACCTTATGTTTTTTGTTTTGGTTTTGGGTTTGGTATTTTTGGGAGGGATTTTTTGGGGTTTTTTTTGTTGGGTTTTTTTTTAGAGGAAATAGTTGTCATATTTGCAGTCCTCATTATAGCAGGGAACAAAACTGCATGACTGAGAGATACCTACAACATAAATATGAATCATTACCACAGATATCTTAGAATGCAGTTTTATAAGGTGTCTAGAACCCCAGCCTTTCCTGAAAATGATCTTCTATGTTAGCCAAGACATCTCACATAAGGGGAATCACTGCTTTGCAGCTTTAGCCCTTTGGTCCACTTTGAGGTCTATAAAGAGAAGTTAGTCCCTGAGAAAGAAAGCACAACTGGTCTGCTTGTTTTTCAGACTTAGATAAAGCCAGAACAAAAATAGGTGGAAAATGGGCCTTTGTGCTTGTCAGGAGACAAAAGTATCTGAACAATATACCAATTAGTTCCCTTTGGTGATTTTTCATCTTCTTTTCCATTGCCATTTAACTGTGTTCAGAAAATGACTTCTTTTATGCTTCTTTGAACTTAAACTGGTGGTAATTTATCACCTTTCAAATTTTTAATTTTTTTTTTAAATTTTTTTTATTGTATAGCTATATTTGAAACACACCTCGGCTAGCTATCTCAAGGCCATTTAAAGCAACGTGTTCTACACTGGGTAATTCAGAAAGAATTACATATAGCTTCAGTATTCTTTAATATTAGTTTTATTTGCCTTAACCATTACTCATTTTTAATTTCCTCCTGCCAATTACCAGTGTGCTGAAGCCAGAAATGACAATTGCAGGACTATGCAGTTTGCCTTTGCTCTATATATCCTCAATGCATTTAACCATCCTGTTATATAGGCATTGCCTTATTTGACCCTGTTTATTTAAGCATTTATAAGATATTTCCTTGTCTCTCTGTTCTGTTTTCTGATTAGTGTTAATACAATATTTTGTAGAATTATATTTTAATTGACTTGTAATATTTTATTTTGAAAGACAAATGCCTTTCTTTTGAAGACCTTTTGTTCAGTGTGTGTTTTAATGGACTTTCTTATATCCTTTCCTATTTATGTGTATTTTGCAATGGAATGCTCCTTTGCTAATGTACACAATGATATTCACTATAAACATTATATTTTAATCACATTTCCATTCATTAATGTGCATTCCAGGACATAACATTTGTAGTGGTATACATACCATCTAATTATGTTTAGAATAAACACTTGCTTATTTTCATAAAGCTTCCAGTTTACCCTGTTAAATAAGCTCAGATCTGCTTTATCTTCTGGAGAGAATGGCACCAGTATATTGACATGCATACGCTTACCATTCCTGAAATATTACAAAATATATAGAAATAATGGCTATGGATTCCATTTTGGCAGGCAATAAGATGAGACAGGTATCACAGCGGCCCATCAAGAGGGAGAGGTAGCTTTACAGTAACCAACACTCCCTCTCCCACCTTCCAAAAAAGATAAAAATTAAGTAAGAACAGTTGTATAGAAATGTTTCAATTTGTTGTTTCAGGCTAGAACATTTTCAGGGGGAAAGAAAGTCACAAAATACCCAAGGGGCATAGAAAGGCTAAGATATAATCCCTGCTTTGAATCAAATAGAAATAATATTGGAATATGGCTCCTCTTCTTACAAATCACCCATAATCACAATTCTGTAGAATTAGTCTTCCATTTATCTGTTTATATAGAAGGGAAGATATGCAAAAGAAGAATGTGACATTTTTATAGAAGCTTTTGCTTTAATTTGGTGAGCATGAAGCTTGCCTGGTATGTGGGGTAAAGTCTGTAGGAGCCTAATCTGTCACAAACAAGCAGATCAGTTACTCCCACACCCAAGTTAAATGTTCTAGCCAGCAGGTTATTGTTTTGGCATTGGGTAGGCTGAGTTAGGATCTACCATAGCCTTCTCACAAATACATTCTCCAAAAGTGTCATTTTTTTTTATTCTACATCAAAACAATAATAAAATATTCTGAAACTACACACTTTCTGTTTTATGGAACCGAAAAAATAATTTTCTGGTCAGCTCTAGAAAATAATAAATTCTCAGATATGTTACTCAGTTTGTCAGTCATGGAACAGAGTGAAAAATGGCTTAAGTTACCAAGGTTTATTTCAGGGAAAACCACCAAGAAAGACAAGTAGAAATAAAAAAATCCTGTTCCCCTGCCTGTGTTTCCATCTGCAGACAAAGAAACAAAAAGTCTTAATTGAGTAGGCATTCATTTATAATTTTCATATATATATATATATATATATATATATATATATATAAAGCTGCAAGCAGAAATTTCTGTAACCTGATAAGGTCTGGGAACTCCTTGAAATCAGTAGTGAATTCACTGAAATTTATTCCATGTGGGACATATTTAGATACAGTAACAGTGGGTGCCATTAAAACCTCTGGCTTTCTCTAGCTAAATCAAATGATTGATTTAGGTTAACACTATAATAATCATGATAATCATATCACCATCTGTGAGTTTTGACCACTGGAATTAAACAGTATCATATTTTAATTAGAAATAAAACTGTCTATATTAAGAAATAGTGTGGCACAATATCCATAAGGTAAAATAGTTATTTCAGAGAACCAAGCATCCACACTACATTTCTGGGCATTTTTACTTCAGATTAGCTGTAGTCAGTTCCTGCAAACTGTGGAACATCTAGAGCATGTTAGACATTGTCGTTCAAGGCATCTTCCAGTCTAGCTTCATTCAAAAAGGAAACCAGTTTACACACTCCACAAAAAACAGCTCTAACACACAGATGTTTTCAGCTGTTGCTAGGTCATGTTTATAGTAAATCAAGGATTTTTCAGTTTCTTGGGCCCTGCCAGTGAAAAGGCTGGAGTGGCATAAGGAATTGGGAGGGGACACAGCCAGGACAGCTGACCCAAACTAGCTAAAGGGATATTCCATACCATGGGATGGCATGCTCGGTATATAAACTGGGCTGTATTAGCAGGTACACAGCCAGGAGGTTAAGGAATAGATTGTCATTTTCTGCTCAGCACTTGTTAGACCTCATCCAGAATGTTTTAGCTACCCCAGTTCCTACCTCAAGTATTACACTCTGTGAAGAAAGGCTGAGAGATCTGTGTTTGTTTGGCTTGGAAAAAGCATGGCTTTGAGGGGTATCTGCTAGGAATCCACCAGTGTCTATAGAAGGTCTTTATACAGCTGCGCATGGTGGATGGACAAGTGACAACAAACATAAACTGAAAAAAAAAAGTTTCAGAAACTTTCAGACTGGATATAGGGAAGACCTTTTTCACAATGCAGACAGTGCAGTAGTGGTGCCAGTTACCCAGAGAGGTTGTCCAGTCTCTGTCCTGCAAGGTGTTGAAGAGCCAAGAGGATAAAGCTCTGAGCAACCTGGTCTGACCCATAACTGACAGCTTTGAGCAGGAGATTGGATTCAAGATGACCTGAGGTGACTTCAAAACTGAATTATTCTATGGGTCAAAATTTCTGCATTGTTTTAAAGTCACTTCTGATGAAATATCATATCCATCTTTTTAATTAAGGGACAGCATAGAAGACTTGTATAGAAATAAAGATATTAAGTATACCTTCTATTTTTTTAAGAAATATAGAACTGATCAGAAAGTTACATCTTTTGGGGAGTAGTCTGTGACATGGGAAGCTGCCAAAATAGTCTTGATAAAAGAACAAGTAAACAAACAAACCAAGTCCTGGGGTAAATCATCATTAAAAAAAATATTTTCTGTGTAATCTCTGTTTTACCAACCTGTCATTCATATCATATGGCATAAAGCCAAGAAGTCAGCACTGTGGCAGCTCTTCTTTACCTCTTCCCAGTAAATGTATGCTGGGCCATTTGAAACATCTGCTGCATGGTGTTTTCTAATGGAAGAACAGCGGACTGCTGTTGACATCTGTGTTGTAACTTCATTTAGGGGCCCACCAGCTATCAGGGGGAAGGAAGCAACAGCAGCAGCAGGAACAAATACACAGGGTTGGCAGGAGATGGGAACTGAAAGTGAGGAGAAGGAGCAAGCATAAATGGTATTTGTTGTGCATTCAGCAGTTCTACAAAACAGTGAACTGAAATGTCAATGTCTAAACTTATCTGACTTCTTAGTATTCTAATCAACCACTTCTCAATTAATTGTGGAGCTTTCTGGAAGTAACCAAACCAAACCAAAGACCAAACCAAATAAAACCTTACCAAGCCATATAGTTCTGTTTCATCTTCAAATTAATGAAATGAATGAAAGATTTTGCTTTATGCACGCTACAATTCCACTGATTCAGAGGTGATGCTGAATGAGATTCATATATATATTTAAGTTTAGATGTCTAATGAAGCAATCCCCCATTTCCTAGACAACAGTGACAAAGGAATGCTTATAAGGCTCCCAGAGATGTTCAGCTACCAACAGAGCCATATCGACTATGTGAACTGATTTCTTGTATCTTAAAACATTAGTAAGAAATAAAATAGTAAATATTAAGGAGAAGTCATGTCCTGACTAGTGAAAGTAAGTGAAAGAACAAAATTAAAAGAGGTGGAAAAGTCAAGAAGAGATTTTTTAAAATGAAAAAAATATACTGAGAAGTTGTTGCTGTTCTCTCTGAAGTGGTTGATTGCATTCACACTTGGTCTCTATCAGTCTAAGATCTACTAAACTATATACAAGTCAGTAAAGGTGCTTGTAACCTCTACTGGCTGATGTGCAATGAAAGATCCAGTGAGATATATATTTCTCACTGAAAAAAAGGTCAAATAACCGCTAAAGATGCTAAAGTAATGCTTCACTGAAACAGAGAATACTTTACTAGCTAGATTATTCATAGTTAAACAAAATGCAGTTAAACAAAATGTGTGTTTGGAAAAAATAGCTTTTATTCTAATTATTTCTAAAGTATATTTGATTTAGGAACTCAATAGAAGGAGTTTCAAGACAAATATTAAACAGTTCTGGACCCCTTCAATGACCAAAATAAAGGTTAGTTATAAAAGCTAGTACCAGCAGCTAATCAGAAGGAAAAAAGTAAATGAGGTGAATGAAAGAGAGATATTTCTGAAATAATCTTTTTTAAAGAAAATTAAGCACAATTTTTACTGTATTTTGTACTTACATTTTTTTAAACACTTGTGACAATGTCACCTGTTTTGGATAGTATAGAAAAGACTTGCATTTATGTTTTCATCTTAACATATCTTGAGTATATTATACTGGGCTACAGTATGGCTCTCCTTAATGAGGTGTTTCACAAAACTTCATAGTGGGCACCTTACCAAATGGCCAAGCTCCTGAACACATCCTACACTGTACTCAAAAAGTAATGGAATGGTTTCTCTTTTAAATTGGATAGGGCAAGAGTAACTAGTACTAGAAGACATAGTGGAAAGTTGGATGAAGGTCCATTAGTCTAGTAAAAAAAAAAAAAAAAATTAGGACTCAACATATGTGGTTGGAAATCCATGAAACTAATGATGTTTGATTTTTTTTTTTTTTTTTTTTTTTTTTTTTTTCAGAAAGGAGTTCCTCTATTGCTATCAATGTAAGCATGACAATTCTGGCTTTTTATATCCAGCCTTGAAGGAAGCTGTAAACTGAATTTGTATCTCATCATTTGGTCTATGTCAACATGTTGGATCATACTATAACTGTTCTTTCCAGTTAGACCACATGAGTCAGTAGTTCATTACTAGTGAAAACCAGGTGAGTTTAATTTGTACAGATGATATAAAGCCTGAAAGACATCTTCAATATGCTGTCTCCCTCTTCATAAAATTCATATGCTATTCATTGCAACTGACTCATTTTTTTTCTGTTAGAAAATGGTGATGCAGAAAGAAACAACCCATGTGGGTTTGTCAAGAGAAACTTACATCAAATGAATTTAGAGCTTCGATTTTTCTTTCTTCTTCGTTTTGTGTGTGTGTGTGGTGGTGGTGGTGGTGGTTTTTGTTTGTTTTATTTTGGGTTTTCTTTGGTTTTGCTTTTCTTGTTTTTATAGACTTACTTTATTAATTTATGAGAATAAGTGGATAATTTGAATTTATCCTGTAATTGCATTAGTAATGATTTTGGTATAGACCTATATGTCATTAGAAAAATAAAGAATAAAACATGAATAAATGAATCAATGTAGGTATTATTGGTTAAAAATATATAAAGATTATATATCAATGACTTGATGTCAGTATTCAACTCCTATAATTGATGGTCCTTGGGATTTTGTCCTTGTCTTGTTCAGTGTTTTCTTTAATAACTTAGGTTGCTGATTAGGGAATAGTTAAAAAAATATCCATGCTTCCTTCCTTCCTTCCTTCCTTCCTTCCTTCCTTCCTTCCTTCCTGCCTGCCTGCCTGCCTGCCTGCCTTCCTTCCTCCCTCCCTCCCTCCCTCCCTTCCTTCCTTCCTCCCTTCCTTCCTCCCTCCCTGCCTTCCTTCCTTCCTTCCTTCCTGCCTGCCTTCCTGCCTTCCTTCCCTCCTTCCTTCCTTCCTTCCTTCCTTCCTTCCTTCCTTCCTTCCTGCCTGCCTGCTTTCCTGCCTTCCTTCCCTCCTTCCTTCCTTCCTTCCTTCCTTCCTTCCTTCCTTCCTTCCTTCCTTCCTTCCTTCCTTCCTTCCTTCCTTCCTGCCTGCCTTCCTGCCTGCCTGCCTGCCTTCCTTCCTTCCTTCCTTCCTTCCTTCCTTCCTTCCTGCCTGCCTGCCTGCCTGCCTTCCTCCCTCCCTCCCTTCCTCCCTTCCTTCCTTCCTTCCTTCCTTCCTTCCTTCCTGCCTTCCTGCCTTCCCTCCTTCCTTCCTTCCTTCCTCCCTCCCTCCCTTCCTCCCTCCCTTCCTCCCTCCCTCCCTTCCTCCCTCCCTTCCTTCCTCCCTCCCTTCCTTCCTTCCTTCCTCCCTTCCTCCCTCCCTTCCTTTCCTTCCTTTCCTTCCTTCCCTTCCTTTTCTTTCATCGTTTCCTTCACTCTCCTTCCCTCTTTCTGACATCTTCCTTCTCTTCCAGGCTAATCACTGAAGTGCTTGAGATTTTTGAAGGTTTTTAATATCTTTTGGATGTTGAGACTAGCCTATTTCTCGTCCTGGTCTTGTGAGAGTTTAGAAAGCAAGGGGATCTAGACTAAACCTTGTGACTCAACGGGAGGATCTCCTTTACCCTTTTATACTGTTGATCTTTATAAACTGTTTGTAGCTCTGTTCTGACTTGATTCCAACTTGATGTATCTCTGTGCCTTTAGTCCATGTAATAAGTAATAGAGTGAAATCTTATGCAGTTGCATTTCCAAAAATTTATTTTAAACCTACTTCACTTAAAGTCTTTGGTGGTAATGCTTTAAGCAACCTGAGCTAACCTTTCATGACAAGGAGGGCAAAGCAGGGCAATCACCGGAACAAGAGGAAGAGGCAGAACAAGATGTAACCATTCTATCCTTATCCTTGAGTTAGTTATGGGTTATACAAAAAGATTTTAGCCATTGCCCAGCTGAGCACATTATCATCTGGCTGCTCTGATGCTGGGATAATGAGGCTAGCAGTTCGGAATTAGAGGGTAGGGAAGCCAAGCAACTGGGATCACTTCCTAGGGAAGGGGATATTGACAAAGCAGCTGGAAGAAGAACACAAGTCCTCAGCCTTTGGAGGCAATTCCTGTCAAGCATAGAAGGAAAGGTATCCCTACAAGGAAGATGTTATATGTTACTCAGTCAAGTGGACCACAATGGAGAGAAGTACCCAGTATCTGAGGGAATTATCTGTGCTAGAGATTATTTATTATGACCTGAACAACATGCGGTTATCTGCAGATTCAGATGAAGTCCAATGCACACGACCTATGTGGCAGAAATTTTTATGGAGTGCACCATCATCGTGTGCCAGCTCATTGACAGTAATGCGCTGGAGAGACGGAGCGGCACCAATGGTGAAGTGTCTTGCTGGCTCTGAGAATACAAAGGCAATCTCTCTTTCTCTTTGATCTCAGCTGTGAAGAAAATGGTCCAGCAACTCAACCAAGATATATCCTACTCCCCACCTTTATGGATCTGCAACTCAACTATTAACAGTAGGTGTCATCAAGAAAGAAGATATAGAAGGTACACACCATGGGGTACCCTGTGAATATAACTGTGGGATTATGGAGAGGGTGTGAGGAAACAGCATGGAAACCTACCTCAACCCTAGAGGCACAGGCATGCGAATTGCAAGGAAAAACAATCACAAATAGGAGTTCTTCCAGGAAGGCTGCTGTTCCAGTCTCCAGTGCAGTTTTCCAGGCAGCGTGGAAGGGCTGATCTCACTCCTGATCCTATGGAAAGAAATTCTAAACTGTATTCACAAGAAGTAAGTGGGCAGGGCTGCTCCACGCTACAGCTGCTCCATACATCTTGATGCCCTGGTGGGGAATCCTATGACTAGGACTAGAGAGGCCCTGCCTCCAGCCAGGTAGAGATGGACAACCAGGTTTACTGGACTGTGTGAATCAGACAGTCTGACACATCAGACCCACAGGAGTATAAGGCTCTAGCAGATACTGGTGCACAGTGTACCCTAATGCCAACACTGCATATTATCACTTCTATGGCAGATATATACCTATCATGGTTTAACCCCAGCCATAAACGAAGTACCATGCAGCCACTCATTCACTTTCTTCCCCCAGCAGGATGGGAAGGAGAACTGGAAAAAAAAATAAAACTTGTGGGTTGAGATAAGAACAATTGAAATAAAGTAAATATAATAACAATGATAATCATAAGGTAAAGAGGAGAGATGGGGAGAGAGGGAGAGAGGAAGAAAACCCAGAAGAAAAATATCCCAACAAGTGATGTACAATACAACTGCTCACCGCCCGCTGGCCGATGCCCAGCCACTCCCTGAGCAGCAATCGGCAGGCCCTGGCCAACTCCCCCCAGTTTATATACTCAGCATGACATTCTGTGGCATGAAATATCCCTTTGGCTAGTTTTGATCAGCTGTCCTGGCTGAGTCCCCTCCCAGTTTCCTCTGCCTCTCCAGCCCTCTCACTGGCAGGGGCCAAGAAACTGAAAAGTCCTTGACTTGGTACAAACATTACCTGGCAACAACTTAAATTGTCATTGTGTTATCAACACTATTTTCACACCAAATCCAAACCAAAGCATTGTACCAGCTACTGAGAAGAAATCCATAGAAGAGAATCCACAGAAGAGAAGAAATCCATAGAAGCTCTATCCTAGCTGAAACCAGCACAATACACATCATCACACTGGGCATCTCCTGGAAGCAAGTGTGGCATGACATATAGGGTATAGAATGAAGGGTGAATACTGTCTTAGTCTCAGCTGGATAGAGTTCATTTTCTTAGTAGCTGGTACAGTGCTGTGTTTTGGATTTAGTACGAGAATAATGTTAATAACACACTGATGTTTTAGTTGATGCTTAGTGCTTACTCTAAAGCAAGAACATTTCAAGCTTCCCATGCTCTGTCAGTGAGCAGGTGCACAAGAAGCTGGGAGGGAGTACAGTCAGCACAGCTGACCCAAACTAGCCAAAGGGATATTCCATACCACAGAACGTCATGCTAAGTATATAAACTGGGAGGAACTGGCCAGGAAGTGCTGATCCCTGCTTGGGCACTGTCGGGGCATTGGTCAGCGGGTGGTGACCAATCGTACAACACTTTTTTCTCCTTGCATGTCATTTCTCTCTTTCACTTTCCTCTTCATTGCAATTATTATTGTTGTTTATTTTTACTTCATTTCAATTATTAAACTGTTCTTATCTCAACCCACAAGTTTTATCTTTTTCTGATTCTCTTCCCCATCCCACTACAGAGGTGGGGAGTGTGAGCAAGTGGCTGTGTGGTACTTCGGTGCTGGCTGGGGTTAAACCATGGAGGTTACTAAAACACTTGTCTTAATCAGCTAAAGGCACTCTTATTCAGATGGTATTAAAGCGGCTCAAGGACCCTGTGGCCAGGTAAGGTAGCATTTCAATATTAGCATAAAGTAGAAGTGATTTTGAAAATCACTGTAAGTTTGAGGAATGAAAACTGAATTAAAGTAAATAAGGGGAATGAAAAGAGCTGTCCTGGATGAATGTGGTAAAGAACTTGACTGAAGAAATTTGTTCTTTGTAGCACCTAAAACCTTACAAAGACTGAGGGATGGAGGAACAAAAAGGAAAACAATGGAAAAGCTGTTTCTAGCCTTATCATCAAGAAGCAACACCAGGAATGACAAACAATAAGAAAACCTACACTCTCTGTGAAGTTATGCCAGGTACGTTCGAAACAAACGTAGTTCTGCTTATTTGTAGTAGACATCAAGTTATTGATAATCAATTCACATGATAATGAAAGTAACACATCAGGTGAGTGAGTGTCACTATATTCATGTTTTCAAGTGGAACAGTTATTCATCCCTCCTGCAGGGATTTAATTGTTCACCTCCTCTAAGAACCTTCCAGTCTAGCTGGTGAGTAAGGGTATTCACTCAATGAATTGGTGAACGGCTGCAGCCCTCAATTAATGCAAAACACTTGTTTGGATGTAGAACAAGAAAAAAAATATCCGATTTTCAACAACTAAAACGTATATATTCAAATATAATGAGGAAAGATCCTTTTCCTGATAAATTGAAAAGTTGTATTCTACCTAGCAAAAAAAGTGTTTATCTTCTCACTGTTCTTTTTTACAATACATCTAATGAGCATCTGGAAATGCTGATATAGTATAAATCTTCTGTGAGACACAGGGATGGACCGATGTGCAGCCTTATAATTCTGAATTTTGTAAATTATGAAGAATATTATTTGGATTAACAAAATATAACAATAGTGCAATCCTAAATGTTGGATTCACATAAACGTTTTGTATTTTTACAAGGTTGTTTTGGTGTGTTAGGTTTTGTGATTTATTAAAGCTTTTCATTAAGTATAGTCTCTGTTCAATAGAATAGAGGTGAAGTCATCTGTGCTATGCAGACCTCAAGGAAAGGACTCTGATTTGTGGCAAACTGTCCTGTCTATGAGATGCATCAATCTTTCAGGGTTGCAGGGTGAGGAGGCATTCCTGTAATCCCCTTTTACAGACTAAAATGTCTGTTTCTTGTTTTCCCTGTGAACTGTGTGAAATATGACCCTTTAATTGTCAAGATTTACTCTGCTTCTGGGCTTGGTAACTTTACTGAATGGCCAGTAATGAAAGTGTTAAGGAGAAAAGCCAGAAAAGTATCTAGTCTATGTTGGGATTCAATTTGCCTGGCTTAGATTCTTAACAGCAAATTGTCGAATTCTGAACTAATCACTGCCTGCTCCCATTTTATTCAGTAGAAAAAGACAGACACATCCAGGAGAAACCCTTCTTGGCTCAAGATGACTGTCTAAACTTAGTGAGATGGATTGCCTTTTGCAGGTGTCTATTTATCTTCACTAAGCTACAAAAAGAGCCTAGGATGATTATCTTAGCCTAAGAAAACTAATTGTTTGACTCCTAAACTTGGGTAAGATAAATCCTACCTGTAATGCCTTTTTTATTTGTTTGCTTTACAGTTTGGTGTAAACATTTTCATGCAAATGATCTAAAGAGAAATCATGGTAAGCTGTGGCATAATACAAATTCTGCTGAAGGCACTAAAAATCTTACAGCTGCTTTCTGTGAGATTTGGATAAGACAAATAATTTCCTCCTGTGATGGAGTCTTTGGAGAGTTGTCATTAATCTAATTACATGTGGTGGTTGTAGGGTCTAGGCATTTCCTTCCTCAAATCCATGTTTTTCTTTATGTACATGCCAACCAAGTACAGACTCCAGAGATGAGATTCAACCATCCAGCTTTAGCTCCCTTAAAATCATGTGAACTAAGCTAGTCATCGAGGCTTATTCAGTATCAATAGAGAGAAATGCTCATGCCCAGAGGGCAGCACCTCTTAGATAACAATCTTAAGGGTAATTTGCCTTCTGGCAAACCTTCTACACTACAGAAGCATGGGCAAACAATTTACATTATTTTCCACAGCTTCACGGGTGTTAACAGATAAATAGAAGAGGAAGAGTGGTTCATTCTCAAAGCTACAAAATGAAATATTATGTTATGTTCCAAACTGAAGCAAGACTGCAGACTTAAATTGAACTGATTACGAATGAACTTTTAAAAAAAAGAAAAAAGTGCCTGATTCTTGTAAAATATCTCCCCCCCCCCCTCAAAATAATAATTGAACTGTTCTTTCACTATCTGATTAACTCAAAAATTATTTTTGATTCAGTTCTGATTTCTATAAATACATTAATCATTCAGCAATATGGCAAAACAAATATGCAAATTGCCAGCTATGGAAATGTTCTGAAACACCTCAGTTCAGTTACTTCACAGTCAGACTACATTCATATGATTATTCACCTAAATTTCATAGCATTTTAATGTATCTTAGTAATTGATATGAATAAAGAAGGAGGTAGTGTGACAATATTCTTAACACTTTCATTGCACCAGCTGACTGGCTGCTTGGCTTTTCAATTAATTGTGAAAATTCTTCTTGTTCTAGTCCATCAACAACAGTAACAAACTCCTCTTAGAACTAAATTAAATGAAAGCTTTATTTGCCAAAACCCAAAGTAACCCTAAGCAAACTTGAGTGTATTTATTCTAGTTTAATAATAAACTTGGTCACTTATTCTATTGATGGAAGCATGTGCAGCATGAGATGTTGTGCTTATGAATCATTACTTAGCAAAGATCACTTAATAGAAATCTTCACATACCGCTGCCTCTCACACTTTGAATATAAGAAATGCTGTCTTGACAGAAGTAGCTACACCCCATTTTATATTACAAAGGTAAAGCAGTATTTTCTCTTGTCCTTGAAAGCAGTTTTTATGTGAGGACTTTCACAGTGTGTACTTGAGCTCATAGATTCTACCCTTACAAACTGGTTAGGATTGGTCCCCTGGACTTGACCGCTTGCAGTACTGAAAAAGTTCATCAAGCTACTCTTGGTCCCAGTTTGTCAAAGCTCACTCTTTTCTTACCTCACTAATCCTTCCATTTGGTTCATTACAACCTGTTTTACTCTAAGTGCTATACAGTCAGACCCGTGTATGTTTCTATAGTTAGTTATTTGACAACCTCAAACAACTGATGCACAATTAAGCAATCTCATTTAAATTCACAGTCAAATTTGGCAAACTCCTGGTCTTCAAAAGATTATTAAGTTTCTGTAGATTTTGTGAAAGATGACAGCCAAATAAAGGATACACTCCCAGCTGAGCTGTTCTTGAGAGAAAAGCTGCAGTATAAACACAACCTTTATTCGATGTCACATAATCCACACAAAAAAGAAATCATAAATACTTTGGCTAAAGGGAAATTCTTACACTAGACTCCTGTTAGACACAGGGATAAGGATCAAATCCATGGAAACGAGGATTCATTACTTGGGTACTAAAAAAATTACCTCTTGTTTTCTCCTCCTGGATTTCTTATCCTGTCCTTGGGTTTGGTGGGGTTTTGTTGTTTGGTTGGTTTTGGTTTTTTTTTTTGTGTGTGTGTGTGTGTGATAGCTTTGCTTAAAAAGGCATTCATTTAAAAGGGTGCCTTGCATTTATCAGCATAAAGGCTTCATTTTCCTCAGAATAAACAGGATTTTTGTTCAGATTTAAAATGTAGTATTATTACCAAGCTATTTTTTAGCTCAAATGAGATTTTTTCCCCATTAATTACTTCATATATATATGGCATATATACATGATGGATCCTACTATCTTACTGTATGCTATGCTGTGATCTCTTATTTCTAGGTCAAAAGGATGGAATATTAAATGAACAATTGGTAAGAACTGCAGTCATTAATCAGTATGTCCATTACCTTTCTTTCACTAACCAGATTTCTTGAGGGAGAGGGGGGAAGCAAAACTGTCTTTTCTGACAAAATTAATATTTTACCAAACAAAACAGATGATTTGGAGAAACATTGTAATTTCTTAATTAGAGAATTGAAGGGAAAATGGGCTTCAATTCAGTTTCAAACAAAGAAACGTTTTAAATGTTAAAATATTTTTTAAAATGACATCTATTTTGAAATTAAATGTAATTTCTAAAATTAATATTGAAATTAAAAATATCACTATGACATAAAAATGTCATTTTCGGAGAAATTTCAAAATGTTTTATTTCAACACTTAAAATAAAAACTATTATTCCTTGGTAAATTTCCACATTTAATGCAAGAAAAGCTTATTTTGAATTACTGTGACTTTGTGTATAATTTATTATTTAATAATTCAAATGCTACTAGAAAATGACCTGATTTTTGGAGAAAAATCACCTAATTATGAAATAGAAATGAGTTCTCAAAAGATCTTGTAGTCTACTTCCTTTCCCAGTAGCAGGATAGCTGAATGTAGATTGTCCCTGAAGGTGATTTTTAAAGCTGTTTTCCATTAACCTGTAATGAAAAGAATGTAAATGGTTAAAATATTAAAAGTGAGATACTAAAGGAGAAGTTGGCAGAATACAAAAATACTTTAAGTCTAAGAATACATAAAGACAAAAACAACAGGACACACTTCAGGCTTAGGAAGTTAATTAATCTGCATTTTAAAGGGACTATATAAAGGGGTAATTCACAGCTAATGTAGCAGAAGAGCGTTCCTAAAATATTACAAAGGCAATTGTGTTGTTGAGATGAAAAGTCTTCCATGGAGAAACGTCGTATCTGTTCCACAGCTGAATTCTCTTCATCCCATGGATGTAGTAGTACTGAAGCAGCTCCTGGACTGATCACTCATCCTTTGTTGGTGTATATTATTTAGAGGGATACATGCAGGAATATTACATTTGATATTATATTGAAGCGTAGCGTTTGCTAACTTTGAGAAATACAACTGTCCACTGTGAGAGAGAGCCTTGTTGCCTAACTCTGGCACATTAAACCAGGCACATCAGGAAACATCTCTCTCGCACTGCTATGCCAGTAAAGCAAGCAAGCAAGGCTCTTCGAGAGCAGATATACATCAGAAACACTACTTAATTCTGTTTACTTTGGTTTGGACAGCCTTTAAGAGAAGTTTAGAGACAATACCTTCTTCGCTTTTTCTGGTGACTGAAATTTAACAATATGAAAATCAAGGAGTCAAATTTGCTTGTTATTAGGAGAATCTAAATGAAATTCCAGATTTTATAAGAACTCAGTTGTCAGTAAAAATGACAAAAAATTCTGGTTAGCCTAAAGAATCATTATTTCCAGTTACCACAAAATATAAGAAATTTTGTTTTCTCTCATGCCATCTTCATAGCAATCACTGTGATAATTAAAGAGGGGCAGCCAAACTGGCTCATCACTTTTGGTGAAGAGTCACTCCCTACATCTGCTAGTTTGCTTTGTGCTTTTTAGTATACTGTGCTGCTGTATACAGCTTGGAGTGTAAGAGATGGTCCAAGCACGCAGCACATAGCAGTAAGCAAACCTTCATCAAGTCCGAACCACCTGTTCCAGCAGGTAGTACTTGAAAAATTTCTTATCTGCCACATTATATCCAGAATTGTTGTAAATTTGATGGATTTTAACATTTAAAATTATTAGGATTAGACAATTTATTAAAAATAACAGCTAAGACAAGCTATAAATAGTCCCTTACATGTGAATTGCCAACCAAAATCAGATTATGATCCTTTAACTGATCAACCCCTTTATGAACTAAACCTCCTATAAAAAGTTTCTACCTTTTAGAATTTATTAGATCAGTTTGTGAATTTTTGTACATATGTACATGATGATATGGATCCATGTGCTCCATGAATGGATGATTTCCTATCCTTTCAAAAATAGTTTTGCTTTGTCATTCAGCTTATTGGTGGAGTACATTCTTGTCATCAAAAAATCAATTCTCAGCTGAATGCTCATATAAAACCCATTTAAATCAAACAAATGTTCGTGAATAAAAAAGATCATTAAGGAGCTGAGGCAAATCCTGTGTTCTAGTTTGGTGAGTTGTGTCAAGAACAACATTGTATACTATTTTATGATGTCTAACTGTAATTTCCATTGAAAAAAATCACTTGAAGTTCAAGTGTAAAATCACCAATGTTACGTTACGTTATGACATGTGAATGATAATGTGGTTCTGAGACACACAAAATTTTAAGATTTATTGTTGACCTAGAATCCCAGCACAGTGCCTTAACTGTGAACTCAACTCTCTTCTCTGCAGATAAATTTGTCCTGTTAAGACTCTGCCTGTCTGTCAAACTTTTTATTCCTACATTTCCAAATACATTCTTGCAGAGTAACTACCTCAGAGATGAGAAAGCTCTTGAGTTTGCTTCTGCTATATTACTTCCACTCAATTTAGGTTTTCTGATGGGAAGTAGCTTTCAGAATTAGCTACTGTCTCTGTGAATGTGTGGGAATGACACAGTATAAAGCTTACAAAACTGTTTATATGATTAATATAAACATGATTTTGTCCAGTGCTTTCTCTGTCTTTTGCTCTATTGAGAAAGTTAAGCAGCTAAGACATTCAGAGTGGCTTACAATACTTTATACATGACTTTTGTCAGCTTTACTGCAATATGTGCTGTAAATCCTTTGGCATAGTCATGGTCTACTAGGCCAATAATCTCATTTCTGAAATGCCTCTAAATATGTATTTACATGACAGCATGATAGCTCCAAAGAAGCAATTATGACCAAGGAAGTCAACAACCCATGTTTAAAAAGTCCAGAGATTGTTACATTCCTCTCAGTTAAGTCAGATTCTGTGTTTCTATAAAGTAACTAATTTTTTTCTCCTCTAACCATCATTCTAAACTACCTGTCATTGAATTAGTATAGTAGCATGCTAGATTCAAGGGGTCTCAACCCAGGTGAAGGTAATGAAAATATCCCCATTAAATTTTGTCAAAACAGAACACAATCTGAATGGCATAAATTTCTGAAAAAGAATATCCTAAAATATGAAACAAAGACGATCAGAAGTAGAAGTTTTTACTCCATATTTTAATTCCTCCCAAAGGAAGCTGGAGAACAGAAGGATTTAAACATTACATCTCACATCAGCCATGTTTAAATAAACTGACAATTGCATACATAGGAGTGCTGTACTGTAAGGCAGGAATTGAAATATGCTGCTTTATCACGACCTGTGGAGGAAGAACACTCCTCTAACTTTCCATCTTTTTCTCATCTTACTTATTTTAAGAACATAAAAGGCAGCAGCAAAGCCTTCAAAATATTAAAGTCATTATCCATATGTCAGAGACAGCAGTAAGAATCTGCATAGTGTTACTAGATAATACATTTTAATAGTCTAATTGAAATTTCAATCTTTTTTCATAAAATAAATGGTCTTTGGTCAATATTTATTTCTATGTTTTTGGTTCCCTTTTAGTCTGCTATTTGACCAAAATGATACTTAAAAGCAAATCTTTCATCGTGGTTTTTATTTATATTGTTTAAAGAAAAAAATCCTGTACTTTCAGGTCTGTCCTCTGATATTTAAAACATGCCAAATAGAAATCAAAATCTGTCATACAGCCAACCCAGAAAAAGATTTTCTCATATGCTTCAGAGTGAGGCAGGCCCCAGATCAAAAGGCCTTTGCTGTTTTCTTAGACACCAAGAATATCCATTTATCTGCATAATGCAGAGCAGTTTACAATTATTTCTAAGCTTATGTTTTATCTAAAAGAAGTTTCCACTGTCATCAGCTCATGAAGCTGACAATTAGTATCCAGAACGGATTGAGGTCTTACCTACAGCTTTTATAAAGCATGGCATTTTCTTTTTATGAGATCGCACCCTTGGAAATGCATTCTTTACCCACAGTGTCTTACTGGTATGTCTCGATTTCTCAGCACTACCCCCTGCCACACCCCCCATCCCACCCCCCACCCCCCCTATCGTTTGTAACCATTTTCACACGCACTTTTGTATCCTGCTTTTCCTGAAAGTATCCATTCAGACTCACCCTGGATGTTTGCCAGAGCCAAACTAATTCTCATTCTACTTAAAATGCTTGCCCTCGTATACATGCATATGTGTAATAGGTAATAGATCTGAATTTAACTTTACAGGCCAACGAGCTAGGCATATCTGTCTCCCTGATCCATTAGACGCTGGGGAACACAGATCACTGTAGCAGACACACTCCGTTGATGCCTTCCCATTTTGCTAATACCGAGCTTTTAACTGACATCAGCATCGTGTGGCAAAATTGCTTCCAACCTCATTTAAACAGCTGCACATTTGAACAGGCTTAAATGATGGTTTTTAGTAAATTGGTGAAGCATAGGTTTGCGTATGCATAAATTAATCTGGCCAAAAGCCTGCTTTCAGGAAATCCATTCTTATTTCGCTGCTGAAAGTAAGTGTCCTGTCTCCAGGGTAAGGAGAAGAAGGTAGGGGGAGTAAGGGAACTCTTACTTAGTGATCTTTTGATTTGAACCTCAGAAATGATGCACATCATTGGTTTGCCCAAGCCTGTAGATTGAGCAGATCAACTCTGACCTACTACATCCGAACTCACAGCTGCTCAGCTTCACTTTCTCAGTGCTCACTGAACTGAAAGAACGCTTTGGAGCTCCTGCCTGATTTTCACAGCCATCCTATGGCAGTACAATGTCCAGTGCTGTTTCCCTTTCACTGAAGCGCATCTTTTATTTTTTTCCCTCTTTTCTCACCCACACTATTCTACACAGGCTTCATTATAATTTCTTTTTCTTTCCCACAGAAATTACTCTTTTGCAGCAGTCATGCAAAAAGCCCCCTAAAGATTTCTGCAGGCTGAATATTTAGATCAAAATGTATGAAATCACACAGAATTAAGGAAGGCACTGAAATCTTACTGGAGAAGGCTAAAAGCATTTCTTCTTCCCTCCTCCCCCTCCCCGTTTCTTTGTGTGTCTTTTTTTTTTTTTTTTTTTTTTTTTTTATAATTAAATCATTTCTCAAACAGATTCCATCATACATTATGTAGACGTGAAACATTTTTTATTCTGGTAAACGAGGCTGAATCAAAAGACTTGTAAACAGAGGTTTAAATACATTGCAGTTTGCTCCCCTCCACCCCCAAATTTTCAGTGGCTTTAACATGTACTTCTGAAAATTAGCTTCTTCGATAACTTCCCCCCACCCCACCCCTGGAAACGGTAGATGCTCCATCTAGTGGACTAATTGAGCACTTTTGAAACTTATCACAGGTAGAATCTCTTTAAGAAGTGTCAAGAAAAAAATATTCTTATTGTAATAAAAACGATGAAAGAAGGGGGAAAAAAGAAAGAAAAAGACAGCTTTCAATTTCTACAGAACATGTAAAAGTTTGAGCAATAATTATAAGTATTACAATGCATCCTGAGAATTTATTCTCTTCACAAGCAATACCGCAATTGAGATAACCCATTGTTGCCATGGTAATATATCATAAATTTCTGTCAACTGCCTAAAATAGCTCAAATCACGAGGTAATCAGGTTTGAGGTGGCTTTTTTTTCCCCCATGGGTTTTATAGCTTTTTAAATTTCAACAGAAATAAATCTATCTTTGCTTTGTAATTTGTAAGAACCTTTGTTAAAATCTGTTAAATGAAACCAAGTTTTTTCATATTTTGTTCACATTGAAATGTTTACCATATAGTGAAAATCTCTTATTAAAATACCTCACAATGTACGTAGATTTCTGCCTTGACCAATTTATCTCCTTTATTTCATACTCTGAACATTAATGTGATCATGAGGCTGAAAGAGTGTGCTGTGGTGTTGTGACATGTCTATGGATCTTAGTCATTACTCCTGTCATTGTTTATAATGAGATTTTCAGCATGGTCAAACACTCAGTGCCCTGATGAAAGACAACTACAGTATTAAATTTAAAAAGGCTAAAGTAAAGGATGTTTCTCAATCCAGAGTGTTATATCTATACAGGAAGGGATAATTAAGGGAAAGTCTGTGAATTCACCTACAATGTCACTGACTCACCAAGGTGCTCTACTCAGCAGTATGATTGAAAGCTGCCATCCATGACAGAAAGCTGAAACAGATCTGACAATTCATGCTTGAAACAATGTCATGAAATTAGGGAATGCAGAATTTGTATCACTAAAAAGGCAGCAGCATTTTATTCTTCAGAAAACATTAATATTTTATAGAAACATCCTCACAAGCAATAATACTTTAAATCATATGTAAATCCTTGGGGGTGGGGATTTCAGGTTGAAAAGCAGCTTTCTTCTTTGGTTTTTTTTTTCTTTCTTTCTTTCTTTCTTCCCACCCCCACCCACCCCCTTCAACCCTTCAGTGCATATATTTGCCTTTTGTGCAACAAATCAAAGAAATCAAAGGCATGTATTTGCTGTGCATGGTTTGTATATGATTACAAACAGCATGACTATGTCTGTCATTTACATTCAGATTTGATAGATGCATATTAAAACCTGGCAGTGCAACCATAGCTTATCAGAAACTTGTGCTGTGTTTTTGTGATGTAATGTAGTCTAAAATACCTAATATCATTAACATTCTACTCAAGCTTCACATACATAATGCTGCAGACTCTATAGCTACCAAAGCCAAAGACATTAACAGGCTTTAGTGTCCTGAGGAAAAAAAAAACATTTGGGAGTTGACGACCCTATTCATTGACATAGTCAGCTTTGTTTGCTGAGCGTGAGAGGATAGTTGCAGAATAGAAAAGACTATATTCAACATTCATGAGGTGGAGCATTTTTAACCAATGACTCAACGAATACATATTTTGCCTATAGATGGGCCAGTTGAAGGGAATCTTAATATAAACATAACTAAATTTCTAAGAAAACTAGTATAATTAAGGGAAAATATCTGAACACTCCTTGCTGCTGGGGAGGGCGGGGAGGAAGGCAAAAAGAAAATTTAGGATAAAGTACTTCATATTCCTTTTTCATTTTATTCCCCCCTCACTCTTTTTTATTTATTTTTTTAAAAATCTCTAGAAGAAAAATCCAGAATCTTCACTGGAATATGCAAGGAGAAAGGCACATAAAGCTTTCTTTTAGGTTTTGTTATTTTCATGTTTGCAAAACATTTAAACAGTAACTAGCAAGTGAAGATTCACAGAATGTGACAAAAGAAAGAACAATTTAGCTGGTGTTGATTCAGTCTAGTGCAGAAAGAATTTAGCAGTTGAAATTTTATATACATATATGTGTGTATATATATATATCTATCTCCTCTTACACAGATCCAACTCACCCCAAAATTAGGTTCAAGAAAACAAATAAAAAATGTCAGGCTTATTGATTCAGCCTAGGTTTCCTTGTAAAATATAGATCATGAAGCAGTATTTCCTGAAAGGGTAATGTTGGTATAAAATTTTTGTTTCCTGACTTTTACATAGTGTTATAAAAATATACACAACAGGTATAAGAAAAGCCAAGCTTCTTCCTGATATATAAGTTGCTTTTCAGACTATCAGTGGAAAAGATGTTAAAAGGGGAAAAGAGTATTTATAAAATGAACTTATCCAATTTTGACATTCTAATATATAATAATACACATACCATACAGATGATATCTAGGTAATTCCGTCCATTTGGTTAGTACCTAAATCTCTCCTTTTCATGATTTTATATTAGAAAACAATGTGTTATCAACTTAAACAAACTGACCAAGGCTTCTCTGATGTCAGAAACCCTGAAGCTTTTCCCTTTTGCCTGGCTGTCCATTGATATGCGTGCTGGAGGCAGGTGGAAACTGAACTTGAATGTAGTGAAAAATCAGGTAGTAGCATCAATACATGGAGAGTTGTTTGAAAAAAAGCAATTTTGCTTAAGCTATGAAGATGTGTTAAAAGAGTGACTAATGACTTCCAATCACAAGATATTTACTAGATAAAGTGGTATTCTAGGAATTTTCACTATTTTTGTGTCAAGGATTTCATTTTGTACATTCTTTCAAGCTCATCATTCTATTTTCAGGTATATTTGAATGGAGCTGAAAACCTACCCAGGTCAGCTTCCAAACATAACCAGTAGTTCTCTACAGAAAGAAGAAACTGCAGAAGTTTTTCTTTGGAAAAAAATATCACAGGTACTACCATAGCTTTAGTGGTTGGGTTTTTTTGTTTGTTTGGTTTTGGTTTTGGTTGTTGCTTTTTTTTTTTTTTTTTTTTTTTTTTTTTTTTAAGTGTATTCTGTTGTCATAATATATGTCAACGTTACAGTACTCTTTCCAAACGCAATATAATATAACATAACATTATCTGCTTGGAAAGTTTCAGACTCATACTTCTGCTTCCTATCACTGAAGAATTTGACAATCTTTGCTTAGAAATCCAGTTTCTTCATTTTGTGGAGGCTGAGGCCACAGAAAGACTACCCCAAGAAAACCTCATTTGTCACAAGGAAAAAGGTTAGAAAACAAAACATAACTTTAACCTTGAGTTAGTCTGCCCTGAGGATATTTTCCTTTGATTTTCTTTGATGCTACAGTAATTTCTTTTCTATGCAAAGGAATTTCTTGTCTGTGTGGCTATGAAACTTCTTGAAAATGGCCTAAGGCTTTACCTTAAGCTTGTTTCTCTCAAAAACTCTGACCCTGGTGGCAAGTCTCACCATACCCATAACAAGAACTTTAGGTACCTGATAACTTCAGTTTTGAAAAGTTCCCTCAAAGTTAATTCTGAGCAGGGCTTTGAGAATTCTGCTTAATTCCTTTCTTGGGTACTCTTGGAACTTGATTTATGAAAAGAAATTTTTTGTCTTTAGTTGGCTGGTTCATTCACCATTTCCCACTTAACAGCACTGACTCCCTAGTGCATGGATAGCTGAATTGTGGCTTAGCATCTGAAGTGTCCTGCAACGTAGCATTTAAAAATAAACCATCACTGATGTCAGTTTGCCTCACCATGAAGAATTTACCAAGCTCTCGTGTTTCCACCTGTCAATCAAAACTTTTAGTCATTTTAGGGTCTGACTGTGAAAGACTGAGTATCAGTTTCAGTGACTAAAATGCTATCCAAGATCAATGTGTGAAATGCTAAAGCAGTGTTACTATGCATGGAGGCAAACTAGCCTTTTTGGCCCCTCCCATGTCATTCTGGCCATAAGTTATTTCACCCAAATTCTAGTACCGTGCTACCCTTAAAAAAACAACCAAACAAGTGTATTGTAGTTGAAACAATGGCAATCCATTGGAGAATCTGCAGAAAATCTTTAAAGTTTTGAATACCCTATATTAATTTTAAAGTAAAGGCAATAATGTTCTTAAAACCAACATTATTATTGATTAGCTAAAATGAATGGCAGATATCAATGAAATCCACTATTAGGAAAATACAAGTCTGGCTGACTTTCCATCTTCAGACTGCATCTCAGCACAACTTGTAATCAGGATGCAGTATTAAAGAATGAGACAAAGCAATCTCAATTGATTGCAATACTGAAGGAAAAAAAAAAAAAGTCGAACTGATACAACCAAATATTTCATTGTCATTTTCCTGGATGAGTAATACAATCCATAAAAAAGTATTTCTATAATCCCCCCTCAGAATTTCTACATTAAATCAGAGCAGAGATTTATCTAACCAGATGTTACCTGTTCCCTGTCATGTACTCTGACTTTATTTTGACCAAGCAGAAATCCCATTCACCTCCTTGCAGGACCACAATATTTCTTTTCAGGGTGTGTGAGCTACCAGAAGAGAATGGTAGTATAAATTTTTGGAGGTATGAATTATTTCTGCAACAAAGAGAGAGATTCAACATAAGTCAGTAAAAGTTTTGATACTTTTTTAAAGAGAAAGCTTTCAGCAATCATTTCTCATTAAGGTTTTAACATGTTAGTAATAAACCCTGATCATATCCTTCATCTTCCCTTATTTAAAAGATCTAAACCTTTTATAAGAAGGTTTAAATAATATTTTTCTTGAGAAAACAAACATCAGGCATAAATGGCTTTTCTGGTAGATGTTTCATCTCTGACTGATAGATACTAATTTACGACATATAATGAATATTTTAAAGTTGGACATACAAAGGGTGAAAATCCAGCTCCATTGAAATCACTGGTTCAAAGAACCTGGAATTTTCCCCTCAATGCCTCAACATGCTATCGGTCACTATAACCATAAAATCTGATTTTTTTTCTGACACATGATATCAGAAGAAATACTGCCAACCTCCTCAAGAGGTTGCTGTCAAACCAGACAGTGAATCTGCAATGGATTTCCTAAGAATTCTAGCTGTAGGTAGTTCCTGTTCATAATATTGTTGGTTTATGAGAACAAAACTTTTTTTAGGTTACAGCTTTGTAAAATACTGTATGACAGAGGTGTGGAAAAAACAAAAATATGTCATTTTCTTGATAAATTCCAGTAGAAGATTTATTCTACAATTTTGGTTGGATTTTATGTTTTGATTTTTTTTCTGTTTTAATGTATTTCTAGGCCAATTAGCCTATATTCCAAACAGCAAAATTTACATACAATATTCACTGTATGCATATGAATGTGTTGAGAACCTTCCTAAATGGTTATACCTGTAGCAGTAATATGTAAGAAGTGAAATTGTTTATTTTTCAGTCTCAGATACCCAAACACTTGGCACTGCATGAATCATCAAGCTAATGGAATCCTGAAATATTGCCAGACTCTTCCTTTCATTGTTTAGGGCTTGTTTCTGCTCACAGTGATTTTAGCTGGACTTTTGCCATTGACTTCAAAGTGGAAGTTGGTCCTTAGAATTATCTCATTTTTCTTGAAGTTTCCATAGCAGATTACTTTGCTAATAGAACTATGTCATTGTTTTATTTTTGTGTTGTCCATTTCTTCAAGTTTAATTATTGAACCAAATTGTTGAATTCTGTTTTTATGTTCATGATAATTTTTTGTTTTCTCTCTCTCAATTTAATGACTAACTCAATGTTGTATTCTCTTTAGTATCATAGCTTTCCTGTCAAAGTAGCTCAGGTACATAAAATATTTTCCTCTACTTAGTTATCTATCTATCTGTGTACTAGTAACCACAGTTAAAATACTCTAGCTCTTATCGTGCACACACACATTTCTGCAGCTGAGGAAATTTCAGATGTTTAATGAATGAATCATGGATAAAATTGTCTCGTAATGCTAAACAATGATCTAATGCGGTTCTTGCCCATTTTCTTATGTAGTCACATGGGACACATACAATCTTGGCATGTTAATTGAGCAACATTCTTACACCTTTGAGCAAAACCAGTATAGACTGTCATTAATATCACATACACTGTAAAAAGACTCAGTAATTTGGACATTGGACATTTGGACAATGACAACCAACTTTCTGTAGTTACACTGCAGAATCATATTTCACTTCCTCAGACTATAGTTTTAAAAGGTTCGCCTGTAGTTATAAATACAGACTAGAAAATACGTAACTTCCATTGTAATTATGTTTCCATCTTAATGGCACCCAAAATCTGAACAATATGGTATCACTACATTGACTTTGTAAAGGGTCATAGAGTTTTAGTGCAGAATCAATTTAATTTTATCATTCAGGATCTTTAATGAGCATTAAATGGGGGTGAAAAAGACTGTAAGATAAACTTTGAATTAGGTTCTCCTCCATTTGGGTTTCTGAAAGAGCTCTCAAGCGATATCAGATTTACCACTTTCATTGCACTTCTAAGCACCATTACTTGCCATTTCACACCCAAATGCCTTTTCTTTGGACATCCTGTGACCCTTCTAGACTGCTCAGGATAGCTCTTGTGAACAAATCATTAATGAACCTGTAGTTTATATATGGTTATGCTGATGTTACTATGGCAGGACATTACATCATTGAGAGAAGAGAACATGTGTTCAAAAATCAACAACAGAAATATTCTTAAATAGTAGAAAAATGATTCATGAAAAATATAACAAAATGATCAGCTTATTCAAAAAAATGTTTTTCACTGTCATTTAGAGTAATCTTGCTGTATTTCTCACCACAATATGAACAGAAAAGAAAAAATTGCATATTATTGCCTTGACCAGTTCAACTCTGTTCCGTGGTGCTTTTCAGCTGAAACATAACAAGCTTTTGTTTGTAACTTTTTTATTAAATGATGTAGATCAATAGGTTGATAACTCCCTCCAAGTTTTCAAGTGTGTGCAGTTTATTTATGTAATCTATTATTGCTCAATCACATTTCTTTCTGTTTTTCAAAATGAAAGACCAGATCTTTTGCTTAGTAATTTTTCCCATTTAATTTTTCAATAAACACTGAATGGAGAGGTAGTGGCTGTCTCAGTTCTGTTCTACTCATCATGAGCAAATGTATTTTTAGCAAGTTATTGCTCATAGCTTTTTTTAACAAGCAAACTCAATGACAAGTATCAACTGACTTCAGAGATCTAGAATGAAGAATTTCAACACAAAAACAGGGGTTTGTGTCAGTGCTGCACCTTTCAATGGGAACGGGGTTAGATCGTTTTTCTGCTAAAAATCGAAGTTATAAGGTTTAAACACATACTGTGTTCTATATGGGATACATCCATTATGTGGCATTGACAATCAAGGGCTGTATTTCTCAGTGAAATTACAAGTGGCATGCTGTGGGTCTCAAAAGAAGTTGACAGGTTTTTACTCTCTATAAGAAAGTTACAACTCCATAAAAAAGAAGTCATTCTTCTTTGGAATATGTTATAAGGACCCTCCCTCTCCTTGCGACTAGGAACAAGAACAGCATGTTTAAACAAGTTACATGTCTCAAATGAAACAAGCCTTGCTGTTTCTTGAACTAGGGGAGGAAAAACTCTTAGGCTTAGAGGAAAAGAGTAAGAAATCTTTGAATGAATTGTTAAGAAAACCCTAATGTGAAATACATATTGATGTTTTAGTATAGTTTAAACATTCTACAGAGCACCAACTTAGACAAACTTCTAATGAGTTGTTCAAAAAAGAAACAAAAGGTTTATGTTTGTTTTCATGCAAGCCAACTTATCAGACTACAATAGAAACTTTTATGATCTGTGATGCCAAGACAGATACGCTCTAAAGTCTGCCTTGGGTAATTTTTTTTTTTTTTTTTTTTTTTTTTTAATTTCTTGTCATATAGTCCTATTGAGCCTTGGCTCCTTGTTCAGGGCAGGGAGTTGAGACTTGCTCCAATTCAGGCTTCAGGCAGGGCTCAGGGATCCCACACTTCAGAGCCAGGAACACAAAACCTGGAGAAGCAAAGGCTCTCAGGGTCCCTGCTGAAGACAAGGCAGCATAGGAGCTGGCACAGTATTTGGAGACATTGACTGCTTTAATTACGTCTTTCATATAAATTTCCACCATTCAGCAAAATCTTCACATTTGCAGTAAAACATATTGTTCCCAATCTGCTTCCTTATTTGAAAGGACCTCACTATTTTGAGTCTATTCTTTTTTAAAATACAGTTTTCCAGCTGTCACAGAATTATTCTTCACCAAGATGTGTGATCTCTTTTCTTGCTGGTCTGAAGCTAGCAGTAATAATGTTGTCTGTTTCAGGACATTCTTAAATTATACACTTCTCTGATTACATAAAACCTTCTAGAAAATCACAGTGCTCAGAATAAAGGGTTTAACATAATTTCACAGAATTAGATCCTATTTGATAATGATTATTTTAAGATAGATTTCACAAAGTTCAGGGGTTTCACCTACAGTGAATAAGTACAGACATACATGAAATTTATTGAAGAGATGAAAAAGAAAACAAAATCCTTGTTTCATTGTTCACTTTCCTTTGCCTCAAGGCTTTTTATACACCATAATCAATTCAACTCTCTGTCTTCTTCCTATAACATACATAGATTTAATTCTTTAGTGCTGTTACTGTCATAAATTTTCTCCAGGTGTTGGAGGTGCAAAGGACTCAATAGGCATAATGACCTTTAGACATGACAAGAAGAATGCAGATGTTGAGTAGGAAAAAGTAAATATTATATTGACATTCTTCCTTCACTGCATTTCAGTTAACATTCACCTTCTATCATAGCAAAATTGTATAACCATAAAGACAAAAAGATAATCTCTTAGATTGGGATAACTTTGTACGATAAAAATACTACATATAATTCTAGGAATCCATAAAGACAAAAAGATAATCTCTTAGATTGGGATAACTTTGTACGATAAAAATACTACATATAATTCTAGGAATCATGGAAATAATTTTAGTGCACTTTCTGCAGTTTCTCTACAGGAATATGGTGTTCCTTTTCAATCAGCACAAATTCAGAACCAAGCTATATTGCCATGCTGATGATCAACAATACTATAGAAACAGATGATTTAAAACAAGATAAGGCATAAATTACACCACTTTCTCTAATGTCCTTGGGATCAATAAACTCATTTGTAATCTTCCTGAAAAGCTGTGGCTTCACTTCATACAAAGAAATCATGAAAATTCGATATCCATACAGATTAAGAGCGCCTTCTCATTTTTTTCTCTTGTTAATTTGGTGTCCATTAACAGCAAGATAAAAATATGTGTGTAAATGAAACACACTTTTCTGTAATTTATGCAGGATAACTGGATAAATTATTGTCAGTAACATGTCTTTTCCATATAGCTTTCCAGGAAAAACAAACAAAAAAACACACCCAAAAAAATTCAAACAAGAAAAAAAAACAGATAAGAAGTTCAAACTGGATATGTATAAATATAATTGGAATTAAATTTTGCTGCCAGCAACACTGATAGCATTATTTGATGGAGGTTAAATTTTCTTCCCCCTCCTTTGATTTTATTGCTAGGCAATCAGTTCCCAAGGTCAAAGAAGTGGGGTGAACAAGCTAGTTTTTCCAGGTCTATACAAGTGTCTGGGATTATTTGTGTATTTAAACAGGAGTGAAGAAGGAGAGAATTCCTTGGCACTCCTTGCTCTCCCCTGATTGGCACTGGAGAAGAAGGAAGGGTCTTAATTGACTGGTAGGCTTAGCTTGGCTGCCCCTATATAATATTTCTTATATTCCTCCCTACTTTTTAGTGTCATTTTGTTGAAACCTTTTTTCCCTAATATTTTGATTCTGTCTACTTTCCAGCCTGCAGAGTAAGGCTGGAATTTCTTTACAGGTAAGTGTTTTTTTCTTTCTTTTTTATCTTTCTCATATCAGCACAGAGGTACATCTTCAGGTGAAAAGGAATAAGAAAAGATTTTTTAAAATGCATGTATTTGTTTATGAGTAATTTGTCACTTTCCATAGTTTGTGCTGAGTAGAAGCAACAAGCTGCCACAGCAAAAATGGTTCCTAGGAAACATCTCATTAACTGTACTCACCCAGAGGAAGGAACCAGGATTGTAACTGCAGCGACTGAAGTATTCTTCATATGTTCTCACACTTCAGGCAGTGGCTAGGTAGGCAGAAGGACTACAAAGTAACTTGAATCCAGCCATGCCACGCTAAAAATAACCATATCTGAATATTGATTATTTGACAAAGATACCATTTAACATTGCAAATAAATAACACAATGGGTGTTTATAAGCCATAGTGGAAAGAAGGTCAAGGCTCTGTCTGCCCCTTGAAGTATTACCATCCACACATTTCTATTAATAATAAAATGATGTTTGTGCTTCATTGTATTGCAAACTGATCAATATTACTGCTAATTTGCCTGACTTACTGAACTGTAGTGTTGAGTAACAGATGATTAGTTAATTGTTGTGGTTTATCCCCAGCCTGTGACTAAGTCCCACACAGCTTCTCACTCACTGTCCCCACAGTGGGATGGGGGAGAGGATCAGAAGAGTAAAAATGAGAAAAGTCATGGGTTGAGATAAAAACAGTTTAATAGCAAAAGCAAAACCCACACACACAAGCAAAGCAAAACAAGGAATTAATTCATTACTTTCCATCAGCAGGCAGGTGTTCAATCACCACAAGGAAAGCAGAGCTCCACCACATGTAACTGTTACTTGAGAAAACAAACAACACCACCCCAAACATCCCCCTGCTTCCTTCTTCCTCCCCCAGCTTATATATCAAGCATGACATTTAATGGTATAGAATATCCCTTTGGCTGCTTCTGGTCAGCTGTCCAGGCTGTGTCCCCTCCCAGTTTCCTATGCCCCCCTAGACCTCTCTCTGGCAGGGCACGAGAAACTGAAAGTCCTTGACTTAGTATAGACATCACCCAGCAACAACCAAAAACATCCGTGTGCTGTCAACATTGCTCTCACACCAAATCCAAACCACAGGACTGCACCAGCTACTAAGAAGGAAATTAACTATCCTAGCTGAAACCAGGACATTAATACATAATTAAGAGAGATTGTACTAATATCTGCTTGAAAAAGTTATGAATGGATCCATGAAGCAAATCTTAACCTATTATATAAGGAAACAAGTAAGTATTTTATACATATATATTAAAAATTAATCAATGTAAATGTATATTAATATACAATTATAATATTTAAATTTTATATTTAAATTATAATAGTAAAATATATAATAATATATAAAGCATAAAATTAATAAAATATTAATTACAATTAAAATGGAGAAGTTGAGAAAGAACTGGTATTCAGGGCTTGTATAGTGTTCTCAGATCTGTTCTTTGACCATTACTTAACCACATGGAGAATGGGTCTAATAATTTCCACTTTGGGGATATTTTTATAATTCAGTGAAAGGAAAACATATAGAAAAGTAGAAGCATGATTCATCCATTCACCTGTTGTGAATGCCTACTTTAAAATAAGATGAATCATCCCCTTGAAATATCATGTCTTTCCATTGATTATAAAGGGAGTCTAGATAGCATGCATCTCACCTAACATTAGCCATTTCCAGTGTTGCTATCCATATATGATCTAATCATCCCGACACTGTCTGTAAATCTCTGTGCTGTCAGTGGATGTGTAGTTTTAAGATAAAATAACCTAAACAAATATAGAGGCCTACTTCTTAGAATAATTTCCTCCTCAAAGCACCTGTTTACCTCACTGGTTCTGAAGGGAGTCTACAGTGATTGAACTCAGATGCAGACACTTAATTACATCAGATAAGCCACACCCAAGATTTGCGACCCATTAGCATTTTGTGCTCCATTTGTGTGATGCCAGTGATAATGTGAGGTGGAAGACATTAGAAAACTGTGCTGATATTACACTACAATAGAGCTAAGGAATTTGGTAGTGGATGATGCTGATTGTGTGAGGTCATTCTACAAAGGCATAAACACATACCTGTCCCGGTGTATTGACAAAAAAGATGTCTTCAGCTGTCTTAAAAGGTCATTTCACCTTCTATTAGACGATGGAGTTAAGAAAAACCCTTGCTATGAGACTGCTACAGGGATAAAACAACTGGGAATACTAGCCTAGCACCAGCCACAATGATACACAAAGACTTCAAGAATGTATGTATTAAAGCCTGCTGATCACTGATACAACTTGAGGCAAAGGGTTTCTTTCATGCTGAAAATCCCAATCAGTATAGATCTTTTATAGGCAATGGATTTTCTTCATTCTATTTTTTTATCAACTATACCTCCATGAATGCTTTTTTTTTTTTTTTTTTAGAGAGATGATTTTATGGAAAATATTGGAATCCTCGGCTAAGAAGTATCCTTAAAGGAAGTAGATTAACTATATGTACATATACACACACACACACATGTTTTTGCATGCACACATTTAATTACACACACATGAATGTGCTAAAATAGAGAATTTTATCAATTCTTTTTTCTAATGGCTGTTAAAAGTATCTGGTATTTAACTGTACAAGGGAACAAAGGCACTTCAATATTTTCATTAGCTCTGTCCTGCACGACACGACTGTCTATAGGGACAGGGCAAGTATGCTGTACAATGTGCCTCATAGTCTTTTTCCTCTGGACATTTAAGAAAGGATTGTATACAAGCACTCACCCTGCCAGGGTGTTTGGTTTGCCTTCCAAAAGAGGTTAATACATGTGGGAGTATAGCATGCAGTCAGGTCCCATCCTGAAGGGCAGCCAGGACACAGCCTGGGTGCACACCTGGCCGATGGGACTGGAAGTTGGATCTATCCTTTGTGTGGAAACTGTCCAAATGGGGAAGGTGCTGTAGGGGTGCCTGTGAGAGTGAGCAGATTTCATGCACATAAGAGTTGCACTTCAAATGCGATTTTAGCACTTGACTGACTCTTTTTATGTTTCTGTGTTTTCTCTGTAGCCTCTCAGCTGACCACAGCACCCTCTGAAGGCCATTGTAGCACATCAAACAGGGAAGGAAGACCACAGCCATCCAAGAGCATTGTTACAATATTAGCTTCTGATTTCTAAAGAGTGATGACATTCTTGTGATTCTTCCATTTCATCTGAATGATGTATCAGGTATTATTTGTTGATGGGATTTTTGTTCTTTTGGTTTTTCCCTTCAAAGTAACTGATACTTTTTTGTTAAAAGCTGATCCTGAACAGAAATTTAAATTTTGAAAACTGCACCCAAAATACACAGATTCTTTTTTCCAAACCCTTCTTTACATTTTTTTCTGCATGTACAGGCTTTGCCCTGTTCCCTCATAATCAAGAAACAAGAATAATAATTAGTAATGAATATTCATGGTATTCTTCTGTTATTTTAACATAATTTTCATGGAACATCCATTCATCGTACCATGAAGAAACCAAAACCATGAAAAATGAGAAAGCTTGTAGTGTTGATAAAAACAAAGAAATAATAATATGCATGAGTAGAAGCAAAACTATTTGAATGACATTTATTTTCCATTTAAAAGCTGTGCATTTAACATGTCTTGTAGCAAAGATTTCTGCATGGACACTTCATGAAAATCTTGATTAAGTTGAAGAATTAGTTTCAAGTGCTTATTGGTTTACTTATAATATATTAAATGGATTACTCTACTTTTCCGTTTGGCTTTAATGCTCTGGAAATTCCCCATTCATAACAATTAAAGCTGTCTTACCCATAAAACCATATTTTCAGCATATGAATGAGTACAGATGAGTGAGTACAGGAAAGCACTATTAAGGCTAAAAAGTCTATAGTTAAAGTTGGGAAACACCAGAATTAAGGCTATTCGTAACAACTGCTATTTGTCACATATACAGACACATAATGATATTGTGTTAATTATAAGATGTTTTTTTGAGGGGTAGGAAGGGTAGTGAAGGGAAGTCTTTACTCCTTTCAAGTCTGCCATCTGTAAGACTAGGTTTAACCTTGATAATTAGCTCTGTAATGTCTAATAAGTTAGCTGCTAATGAAAGTCTTGATTTAAAGCTTTATAAGATCTTTGAAAAATTATAGGTACAGACCATGAAGCTCCTTGAAGATAAGAGCCATTTTTTCTTGAAGGGATTACTTATTCAGCTGGAAGGGATATTTTTCCATTTTCAACCCATAAGGAAAAAAGTGTTGTCTGGAATCCACCAGAATCCCTATGGTAGGATCAAACACTGGATTTGGGCATGGAAGATAGCCTTTGGCATAGAAAGATGAATGTGGCTTGGATAATGGTACCATACAGCGGATAGCCTGGAGGGACTGTGAAGACTCACAAAAAACTAGAACTGTCTGAATCATATTGCACACTTCTGAGTTTCTGAAACCTAGTGTCAGATTTCTGGCTTTTGTCACCTTTTTAATCTCTTTATACCTTACCTATGTTGAGCTTTGTGTCTTTACAGCTCTAAATAATAGTACAGGTAATCATAATGATATCCTGCTCTGACAGTGGAGAATGTAGAGGTAGCATCCTCAGGAGAATCATCGCTATAAAAGGGTGGCTATGCTTCAGGTTTTGTATGCTTCTGACTTTTCTGTAGTAGTCAAAACTCACCTATGTATGGCATAAGCATGACCCTTGCAATGGAAGACATGCAACTTAGAACATTTTCTGTAAAAGGATGTGTTTCAGGTTTCCACAATTTTAGCATCAGTATCATAGTATTATGAGGTATTTTTTTATTGCAAATAATATCAGGGTTCAGTTATGAATGATTAGACTACTAAGAAAGTTCCCATACCTGCAGATATTGGACTGAATCATAAGCTGACATTAATATAGGGAGTTATAGTTAAATTTGGTAAACAACTCAGTGCAATAAACTTTTGGTACCTGACCCTTTAAAAAAAAAAAAATATATCTAACCCTGCCTATATTAGCAGAGACAGAGAGGTCCTAAAAAAGAGCAGTGGGATCACATGCAGTGAGTAATGGAGAGAGAAGTCATTAATAAGTTTAAAAACTCTTACGTGCCCAGACATATTCCTCTGTCTTCATTCTGGACAGAGAAGATACCTACATTTTTCTTTTGATATAACTGAAGAGGGCAAATATTGTTATTTTAAAATAAGACATGTTACAAAGTTTCTAAATGAGTACCTATACTTTTACCTAGAAAGCTGTCATTTCAGTGTGTTCACCACGCTGAGGAACCTTCATGCCATATCAACATTTTTGTGTACAGCACAAATAGCCAGATCATAAGATTCTCAAGTAATAGAAATTATTAATTTTTTCTGACAGAGACTGTGTCACTAGCAGCCATGTTTTTTGAACGTATGTATACATCTTAAAAAGTATTTGTATGTATACATCTTAAAAAGTATCTGTATGTATATATTTATATTATTTACATCTATATTTATATAAGTTAAAGATGTTGAAGATTTATTTTGTATCTATATAATTTTCCAGATTCAGGAAAAATACAGATATTAGTAGTAGAAATTTCACCTATTGCTGTCTAGTTGGGTTTTGTTTGGTTTTTTTTTTTTTTGTTGGTTTTTTTGAATGTTCCTTGGAAAATAATAATCTTCAATAAATCTTCTCCTGTTTTAACAGAAGTAACTCCTTTTTTGTATTTCAGTAAATCTCCCATGACGTGTATTATCTTGTCTTTTCTTAACTACTATAGGCAAGTGTTTGAATTGCAGTAGCCATATGTTTTGATGCAAATGACATAAGGTTAACAGAGCTGTTTTATAAATACCTCTATGGTACACTAGAGGCAACAGTGGATGGTAATAATGACTTCTTTGCTTTGCATGCCTTTAGACATCACTTTCTATTATTTGGTGGTGACACACTGTTAAGAACTGTGAAACTCTAGAGAACAGGCATCTTCTGATGATTCACCTTTAATTGCTGAAGTTTCTCAGTTTCTCTATACTTTCTTATTAACATGTCAAACCTTTTCTTCAGCTGTAAAAGATAAATAATTCCATAAAAAATAACAACAGTATGTTGAATTATTTTATAATTAACCTTTTTTTTTTTTTTTGGGGGGGGGGGGGAGGCAACTTTTGGAAACCTTTGGAAAGTACCTATTGATTTAATGACTCAAACATAAGGAATACAAAGCAGGACACATTCACGTTTTCTCTTACACCACTCGGACTATGTAACTGCAGCAAATGCAGAAACTGATGATATGATATATTTGTTTTACAAAATCCTCAGAGTTTTTTTATTCTGTATAAAAAGATTATTTGAAGATTTCCAAAATTCTACCTCTGGTAGGAATGAAATACCCTGAGGACTAATCCAATGCAGAAATTTTCTTGCAAGATTTAATATATTAATTACTTCTAAAAGAAGGCAAAACCAATATGCTCAAGTAACTCAGAGAAAATAATTCATTTTGACTAGCTTTTGTTGTTGTTGAAGAAAAGACTGTTTGTGACAGACCAGTCTCATACTACAGGAGAAGTGAATTTTATTTTAGGAATCTAGAAGTGATTTTCCTGAACTCTCATTCTTCTAATAGTAGGGTATCATTGCACATGTTTTTTCCCATGTCCAGAGATCCTGCCAAGGATTCTGTGTGAGAAGCAAAGCTTCATCTGTCTGGTGAAGAAGATGCATGCTGACACTTCATAATATCATCTTCTTTCCATTGGTTCTCTACATATACTGTGATTTTCATATTAAGTTCTCATAAAGCAAGGAGGGGGGTTGGGAGAGGATGGGGGCATGGGGAACAACAACAACAAAATTTAAACTGTTACTTCAATTAAATACTCTTGCTACAGGTGATTTTTCTCTATATAAATGGTATCAAACCACTTGTCTGAGGAGGGGAACATTTGAAAGACATGGTTTTTAACTTTGAAATACATGTTTTACAGAGATGCCACCAATTCAGTCATGTTCAGTCCCTATTTTCAACTGGATAGCAAGTAACACCCCGCTCCTGACTACTGTTGTTGTGTTTCTTGAATGAAGTTTTTGTCATCTTAATTAAGAACATCAGGTTTTGCACTTTAAGTCTCAGCTTTTACTGCTGTGTACTAAATGCAAGGACAGTTTGCCTCTCAGTTTACACCACCACCCCAGTATTTTACAGGGAATGCTCAGCCTGTCCCTGATCCGATTGTTACATCTTCACTGAAATTTTATGGAGGATCTGTAGCTCTTTCATATCCACATGATCAGAATCAGATACACCACAAGTATTTTTCTGTAGTTTAAAAGATGGAACTTTATTAACTACATATCTATATTCCTATACTCAAGATAGGTCCCTGAACTTTCAAGCCAATTTCTTCATCCTCAGGGTTTTTTTTAACTCACTTCTGTCTCCCAGCATCCATTAAATTCCTGTCTAAATGTCACAATGAAGTTTTGTGTAGAAATAGGTAGGCTAATTTTGGACAGATAGGTTTCAGAAGTCTGACCAGAGCAGCTCTGCCTGATCCCAATACAGCATGTCTAATGCAGAGCATTAGCACTACTAAAGTAATTCAGATTTATCATACAAGAATGCCTTCTATCTCTTATGGCATTAAGTACTTGAACAAAAAAAGAAATAACAGGTATATTTTCAAGTAAAATAAAAAAGACATGAGAGGAATGGAGTGTTATTTAATGACAGAAAAATATATTCATGGTTTCAACAAGTGAAGAACGAATTTCCCTGAAAATATTTTTTAAGAATGAATTTCCAAACCAGGATAAATGTATAAATATCTATCAATCTGCAAGGAAGTCAGGGTAAGAAAAGGTGTGCTGTTATTTAGTGCTTGTGCAGGAAGAAGTTTTCTAGAATCCCAGCTGTTGTACAGAAACTGTTAACATGCAGATGAACTTTCAGTAGACAAGTTAGATAACCTTTTCCTGGCTGCTTTGGCCTGGCTAGTAAAATCGATTAAAAAAAATTCCCAAAACACCAAAACCCACAATAAAATACAAGATCCCCACAAAAATTGACCCCAAAAGGGGGATCTACATTTTCTTTCACCTGCAGTTTTCTGAGGAATTAAGTTTTGATTGCTTATCTGTCAACAATGTCTTGGGCTTCATGGAGTTGAACATCTCACAGCTCATTCTGTTGGAAACCAGTCATTAGTCATGCCTCTGTCTCATGTAACATCCAGCGCTGAAGTACTTACACAGTCCTTGAGGACCTGAATCTACCTGATGTCTTCATTTGAAGCATTTAAACTTGGTGCAAGGGCAGGTTACTCGTTCTTCCACTCTGAGGCATTAATTCATAGATATGAAGTGGAATCTGTTTAGCAGAAATAGGTTTTCCTTCCCTTTAAATCTGATTCATTCCACAATAATCCTGGAATTAGGGTATATACTTTACAGAACCTGTGGGCTGAATCCCATCAAATACAACATAAGCATATAAAGTTCGTATCTGTGTGCAAATTTCACACCTTGAACTTGTAGCTTAGATTAAATGATAGTGGCCTCAGAAAAGCCATGTTAAATTACTAAAGTGTGAATTCATAGTTTGTGTTCTAAAATGTTTTGTGTTCTGAGCTCTAGTCAGTACAGTTTACTGATGATAGTAGAATGCCATTTAATTAAGAAAGTTCACAGAGCACTTTGTACAACTTAATGCTGGTCTTGGTTCCAGTGTCCAATTAACTCAATGAAATACGACGGATATTAATGAGTAAGAAATCACATGCTACTGTCATAATATGACAATATCTTATGTTCTTAAAAAATAAGAAAAAGCAAATAGTTCACTCCATATTAGGAAATACCATCTGGCGGTGAACAAAAGTTATAGTGCAAAAGATAAAAATCAATAGACTCAATTCCCCTATGCCCTACAGCATACCTCCATGATTTTCTAGAGTTAGCTTTCTTCACAGCCTTTCTTCACAGATTATTTTGATCATCTCTTTCTCTTTCCACATACTCTATAATTTAATGAACATTTGCTAAACAGTTTAACAGAGATGCCCAGTTTCAATCTTAAAGCTTTTGTCCACAGCAAAGGATCCTAACAGAGCTCATCTAATGTCTACATCAACAAACTGCAACTAACCTTTATAGGTATTAAGTCAGGTCCCAGATCAGCAGAACTATCTAGAAAGAAATGCTAAATTGCAGCCAGTAGTCTGGAATGGACTGCCTTAAAAAGTAGCTTTTTTCTTAATCTGAAGCTATAAAAAAACTGCTGTCTCTCCATCTATAACCTCACTGGTTTTGTGACAGTTCAGGTTTTGTTGAATGTTTAATGGCTTTTAAAGAAAATATGCTGAAAGCACAAAGAAACACCAATTTTATCTCCTTAGAAATAAAATACCGAATACAGTATTTTAACAAATACCAATATGAACAAAATTTTGAAACACTTTTTCACTATGAACCAGGAAACACCAGCCACAGAGAAGTTACTAATTGATAGCTACAAAGTTAAACACAGACTTGTAGCTCACCTCCACAAATATTTTTATAATTAATTTCACCAAATCAATAAGGAAAAATATAAACACAGGAACAAAAAGAATAATGCCTTAGTTGATATGTTTACATCAGAAAATTGTAAGATGAGAAATCAGCAGTATAGCTGACACTGACAAAGAATTGTTTCAAAACTTTGTCACTTCACCTCCTAAAACAATGGCTACTGACATATTTAAAAAATGGTGTGTTCTTTTTTAAGAATGACCTTTCCAATCCCTCTATCAACCATAGCACAGACTAGGGTCATGAAATAAGTTCACATAATCAAACCAACTACTACTATTGGAATGTTCATTCATGAAAATATGTGTTTGAAAGTATAAATTTCCTTTAACTAAAGATACATTTGTCCCATATTTCTCCTTGATTTCAGATTTTTCATTCTGCAGTGTAATTAATTACTCCAACTCTTCCTAGATGAATGATCAGTGGGACTAACAACTATCAGTAAAAAACTGGGAACAGTTCAGATTTAATAACTTTTAATGTTAATCACTAACAGGGTCAAACAAAGCTAGAGTCACTAGAGCAGAGGGGTTGGCTACCTTACCTACCTCTAAAGAGACTGAAGTAGAAAGAAACTGAAAACAAACAAAAAAAAAAAGGCAGAGAAATCCTCACATAATGTCTAGAGAAGCTGTGGAATTCATTGTTATAGCATGTTGTGGATGGTCAAAGCATAAACAAGTGCCAAGGATGACAGAGAAGTTCAGAGAAATCTATTGTGTGACAGTGAACACATAGGTACTACATCTCACTCAGAAACTCCCTGATCTACAAATGACTGGAGGATGAATGAAACACACAAAAGTAAGGATTGCCCTTTTCTAATACTTTTCTCCATATATTTAGCTTTGATCACTCTAGGAGTCAACATATGAGCATGACCCTTTGGTCTGATTCAACATGACAAATCTTCTGCTAACAAGTAATTCTTGGACAGTAATATATTTGATTATGTTGATATCCAATAATATTTAAATAATTTCCTAACATTAAGCTCTGTTGAGAGATCTGATAGATTAGCTGAACACCATTATAGCTGAAGAAAACCATTAAACTGGCCACCAACAGAGCAAACAAGGAGTTGTTCTTGCACATAGAGCTATTCAAGTGGCAAAAAGTTCTAGATAAGGAACAGGATATGAATAACAAAAAACCCTAGAGACTGCAAATAGGCAGAACACTGATAAATTCACAAGAACCGTGACTGAGACTAGCAGAACCAAAAAGGAGAAGCAACACTGGAAGCAGCCGAGATGTCTCCTTTGGCAGTGACTAACTGCTCCCTTTTGAGAGGGAGACAAACAGCCTAAAAGCACCATGCATGCAGAGGAAGGATGGAGGAAAAGAAGACAAGCTCACTTGTTGAAGATTTCTCAAGCTTGATCATTTTGACCTCAGCAACGAAGAACCACCAAGGAGCATAGCCATCACACTAATTATATGGTACCAGCTCCATGGTATTGTATACCAACAACTAACTTCAGATATAAATGATTCACAGATTTGTGTATGTGGTGCTCATGATTATTGTTGTGCAAAAAATAACCATTAGCACAGAATGAACTGTTATTGACTTAACTTAGTTTTAGTTTTTTAAAGATTGAAGTTTAAAACCAGCCTGGCTTATTAGTGTTCAAAACACTTCTGTCAGAGTAATCTCCAATTACCTGATACATACAGAGATACACTTTTGAAAATACTGAGTTTCAACACTCTCCATACATGCTTCAAAACAATCAGTGGAATAAAGAACAATTTAAAGAAAACAAACCAAACAAACACATGAATGTAAATTACCATGTCTGCATTAGACTGAAAACTAAAACTAAAATTTAAAACTCTATGTGTGTTTCAAAAACAATTTTCCTGCAGGATTAATATGAAAAACATCCTGATTCTTTTTATAATAGAGCTTGAGTAAATTATGATTAAATGGAGTACATTATATGCTTGTCATGTAATTCCTCCTTGAAAGAGGACTGTTTGTGAATGCAGGTAAGATTTCTTTCAGACTTCAGATCTGATGATCCTTGTTCTACATCAAACATGTTATGGCAGAATATATTTCCTACATGAATTTTAACCTTCACTCTCCTTCTCTCCCCACCTCATCCTCCTTTTTAAAAAAAAAAAAATAAAAAAAATTCTCTCTTTGTTTCTTTTGATTAGAGGTTACTGTTTGAGTAGAAAAGCATTTTGATGAGAAAAAGAAATTTGTGTTTTCTGATTAGATTAGCAAGAATGCACCTGGTAAACTGCTGATGATTTTGCTTCCTCAATCATCAGGTAGATAAAACACTAGCATTTTTATTGCAAAAGATAGATTACAAAATATTTGACATTAGATAATTAGTCCACTCCCATGCTATCTTATGTCTATGCCATTCTAACCTTAATTTCAATGTACAATATTTAATTTTACTTACAGTGTGAACACCAGGTATTTCTTTTGTCAATTTCAGTCCTCAGCAAAAAACAAGAATGCTGGATGAAAAAGACCTATACATAGCTAAACTATTGATAAATAATATACTGTTTCAGGAATGATTTTATTCACACATCTTCTTCATTAATTAATTCTTACTTCTCCTTGGATTACTTATTCCATTTGGAAATTTTATATTGTACAGGAAGATTACTAATCTGAATTAGTAACAATGCAACTAGATTGAGGACTCTCAATATCTTTAAATCATCAGGCAATAAAATGTGTGTGGGGGGTGTCTTTCTGTTGAACTTACATTTCCTATCCCTTCTAGCACTTCAGTTCACTTCGGTTGCAAGTTAACCAAAGGTTTTATAGGAAACTAGACTATCTAACTGTGACTATCCTAAATTTAAGTTCCTTCCTTCAAGTGCACATAATTTGCTTACTCAGGTCTTCAGGAATATCTACCACACTTCATTTGTAGCCCAGTAAATATGATTTCTGCCCTCAGCAGGAGAAGGCCTGGCTGTGCGCTCACCCAGCCATGCAGGCTTAGACTTGCAGTGGCCTGAGCCAGTCACAGTGGCCAGGGCCAGTGACTACTGCTCCCCTGCTCCAGGTCCAGCTCTGGGGCTGGGTCCACTGGAGAGGGCGTGACATCCCCCGGTGCAGTTACTGCCTGACAAACTGCAACCCTTTGTGTGCATAGGGCTGGGGCATGAAGATGATGGGGCATGAGGATAACCCAGAGAGAAGGGGTCCTCTTGGGAGTGGGTGTTTTGTGCAACAGTTCCTCTCTTTTTTGTTAGTAAGGATTTCCTGTGCTTGGACATGATGTTCCTACTTCTGTAATGTGTGTCATATTCCACTTCCATATTCCAGTTCACTTTCCAAATTAGTTACTACTTGACATGAGTACTGTAGTGGTTTGTTGGTTTGTGTTTTTTTTTTTTTTTGGGGGGGGGGGGGGTTGGTTTTTGTTTTGGGGGTTGTTGTGTTTGGTTTTTTTTTTTGAAATAATGGAAATAGTAAAGAATATCTTCCTTATATTCAATATTGAAGTAGAAAAACTGTTTTGACAGGAGTAATTGTGCCACTTTGTGTTTGGTTCACCGAAAGAACTTCAAAGAATGATGAACAGCCCTATAAGTGACCTCATGACAATCTGCTTAATTAGAATAAATTAGGAGAAAATATTGTTTTAACAGAAGAGAATCACTAGAGTTGTCTCCAACAAGACACTTAATTATATAAATCAAGGGGAATTTCTTAAGAGACCTCTCTTTTCTTCATCAACGTAACTCATTTAACATAGTTCCTTCTTTGTAAATGTGATTGGGGAGATATATCAAATTGGATAAATTAGTTCTAATTTCATCACCCATATAAACTTTTTAAAAGTTCCAACCAATGAAGAAAGATGAAATCCCAAAGCTGATTTTGACTTAAATGAAAATTACATTTTATATTTGTGATGAGTGACTAAATACAGGTATAATATCTTAATGACATAAATTAAAACTTGCCATTGTCATATACTGTTCTCTAAATTATCCAGATGTTTAGAATTAATAATAGAAAATACATATTTGGAAAAAAACCCACAACAAAACCTTATTTTACTGTTAGGATTTTTTTTTTTTTCTTTAAATCATATGACTAAAGATTGTAATTTAGGAGATTCAGCACACCAGAAGTATGCTCTAATACACATATTCTATTAAAAAAGGAAAAAAGAAAAAAGAAATATTGCAGGATAGGAAACAGAAGGAAAGGACTGGAAAACTGCTGTCGTAGAAGCTTAGTAGTTTCAGAGTCACATATATTTAAATTAATTTTATAAGCCTAGTTCATCCTTTGTCCAGTGTTGAGAATGCACTGAAGACTGCACTGCTGATTCAGATTTAGAAAACCAAGCCTAAAAAGTCATCACAGCATGAAGAAAAAGTTAAACTATGTATTGTACTGTAAAGGATTAAATCTCTGAAGTTATTTTTCATCACTGAAGCCCTTTTGCTGTCCTGAATCTAAGTCAACAGCTAGAACTTTTTACAGAAGAGCTCCCAAAAAACAGCTAGGAACTGGATTACAAAAAGTTATTTCATTCTGTATATTGCCTTTTTTTGGTATCAACTCCAGTTCTCTTTCATTCTCATGGTTGGAAGTATTTCGAAGTCCTGCCAGCTTGGTGACATAATTTTCAATTTTCTTTTTTTTCATTTGTTTAACACTTAAGTTGCGCCCTGATGAGTACATTCCATCTGCTTACCATGCAACTGACAAATAGCTTGCAAATTAATGATCACAAGCTGTGAGGAACCTGTTTCACTTGAGTTCAAAACCCATCTGACCTCATCCTGACATTTTTGAGGGTCTGAACCACATTAGTGAGTTACATAATGAGATACCTTTTGAAGAGGTTTTGGTCAAAGGTGTTTAGTGGAAAACTGTATAATTAGATGTCCTTATAAGAAGTCTACCATTTTTCATTGCATTACAATTCTTTTTTTTTTTTTTTTCCCCACAAGATTTTATATAATTTTAAACCATTCTTATGTCTTATATTTACATGGTATCAATACAGTTGGCAAGTAAAGCTATAAAGGCCCTCTAGCTAACAGAATAATCAATGACAAACCAACGACATTTCCCCCCCAGAAGTAATGACACCAAGAGATAAGGAATATTTCCTGTATTTCATTGTTTTCAAGTTCCTGATGTAACCAACCAGCTATAACTCGTAAAGTAGCTGTTAAATTTCCTTGGAAGCCAGATTAAAACAAGGGGAGTTTTATTGTATCTATATTATTCAGTCTGTAGTGGGACACATTGGTACTAGAGTGCTGGAATAGGTAAAAATGACACAAGACTTTTATGGAGAAGCCACACTTTTGAAACAACTAGAGACTGGGCAAAGAAAGTAGAGTGCCTTGAATATCTTTAACAGGCTATCTTTAGATGACTGAATCCTGATTTTGGTCAATACAGGCAGCAAATTACAGGAAACTGTTTCAGTGATTAACCACAGTGATATCCATAGCCTAGTAAGTGAAAACAGTGCCTGCCATGGTTGCAATGATAGGCACCAGAAATTAATTACATTAATGTTCTAGTTTGTATAAGGAGCAGCAAAACTCACAACTGTATCTACATACTGCAATTCATTTTGCATACTAGCATAACCTTGGAGCTCACAAAGAGGCATATCAGGAATGGACCTAGGATATTTGAAGCCAATGGCTTTTTCTAGCCATGGTACTAGATAAGACTCTAACCAAAGCAAATTTTCCTCACAACGAAAATATTAAGGTTGCACAGGTGCAACCAAGGTGTTTACTATATGTGATCTGAGTTTCTCCAGGGTCCAATGACTTTATTGACTACATCACCATTGACCATAATGAGAGTTTAAATACTTTGCTCCCATGTACATACCTGAATCGAGATGTCAATCTTGAACTCGATCCAACCATAGGGGGGGAAAAAAATCACATGTGAAAAATAAGCAAAAAACACATTATCAACTAGTCATCTTGAATAATTATTTTCAAATGCTCTCATCTGAACAACTTCAGGGTTTTTGTATGATCACTCATCCCAAAACAGTTATGATCTTCATTTACCTCAGATGCAGTGGAGAACATTTTTACTCCTCTCTCCTCTTATTGAAGCCATTATCCAGGAAACCTCTGTACCAGTAAAACAGAGAAAAGTTCCTGGGTCTATAAGAGAACGCAGCAAGTTAGGTCAATTTTACACTGGCATACCAGTGTTCTAAGCAAAAATATATTAAAAAACATACTTCAGCTTCCAGTCACGTCAGAGTATATGAATCAGAAAAAAGTATTATCCTTTTCAGAGATTTCTTTTAAAATGCTAAAGAACACATTAATCCTGTTATCATTGCAAATTTCAATCAGCTCCTCAGTTCCATTATTTTTTTTCCTCCTGATAAAAGCAATTCATTTAACAGAACTGTGGAAAAATGACTAATGTTATATTATAACATTAAATAAATTTTAACATAAAACTGCAGCTGCTACTTCCAGGATGGAATGCGGTTGGTATGCATGGAATATACTCCTCAGTAGTTCCCCAGGCAACACAACCTGCAACCTTAGCACATGCTAAGAGTAACTGAATGGGGGTGGAGTGGAGTGAAGACAGCACGTCCAGGCTCTGTTGTACTCCCTGCAGAAAGGGGAACTTGATGGTACCATGTGCCGATAAACCGCATAGTAGCCATAAAGGAAGATATTGGCTGTTGAGCCAGTAACTGGCAAAATTGCTTTCCTGGGATGAACTTCGCTTATTATAATTTCAATATAATACCAAAGCACACCTCCATCTCAAAGCTACCTGCCCCCAAGGTACAACAACCCTCACTGACCATGCACTTTATATTTTTATTTGACTCTGCCTTTAAAGGTAAAGTGAGATAATTTTACACCTATCAGTAACAAAGGTATGTATGACAGCAGTCACTCAAGCTTCACCTAAAAGTAAAGAAATAATATAAAAGTAAGTTAGGAAGGGGAAAAGTTAGGGAACGTTCCGCTGTAACTGTTGGGATTGGTCGATGGGCTGGACCTGCAGGAACCTGATGGTACCATGTGCTGATAAACCACATAGTAACTGTCAAGCAAGGAAGATAAGGGAAGATAGGGGCTGTCGAACTGGCAACTGTGGCAGAATCACTTTGCTCAGATGAACTTTGCTTATTGTAATACCAAAGCACACCTCCATCTCAAAGCTACTTACCTCCAAGATGCGACCGCCCCTCACTGACCATGTGCTTTATATATTTTGTTGGCTGTACCTTTAAAGGCAAAGCAGTAACAAAAGTATGTATGACTAGAGCCGCTCAAGCTCCATCTAGCAGTACAGAAATATCATAAAAGTTAGGAAGGGGAGAAGTTAGAGAAGACTCCATCGTAACTACTGGGATTAGTCGATGGGCCAAACCAGTTTTATCCCCATAGGGACGTCTGTTGGGTAAGAACTATACTCTATGCCCGCTTAATGATTTAACTCCAGCTGGATTTTATTAGTGGTTAGATTTTGTGTGTATACTATTTCATGCTTGTTCTTGCAGTCAGTGTGCTATCAACACCAATCTCAAATCTTAATCTGTCACAAATTTGTATAACAATAAGTTCTCAGCTGAGATCTGTTTTGTGTGACTTTCTGGAAATTTGAACAATTGTCATGGTGAATTCCCAAACAGGAGGGGCAAATCACTCTCCCATATAGCGTACTGTTCAGCAGAGTCTCTGTAGCCAGCTCTGACAGGCTGGTTGGGTGCAAGGGTCTCGTCTTTCCTAGGAAGCTGAAGACTAGTTGGACATCAAGGGTTGGGGGAAAACCTCCCCCTTAACTACCCTATGCATGCAATTTTCTTATTAAAGCATTCTGCTATTGTTTTGAACCTACAGTTCTGAAATCTGAAGCCTGGTCTGAGAGCTATGGTTTCATAAATTTGCATACAAATTCATAGGGCAGGTTAGCTTTGTACTTTATGTCTGCAAAGCCTACAGTATGTTGCATGTTAGTTGTGAAGCTCACTTCTCTTGTCTCATTTGTGTGTAGGTGTGTCTATACATCTTGCAAGACTGCAATTTCCTTAACACTGGATTTCAACTTTCCGTGACTTAAGGAATCTTGTACTCATGAGATCATGGTGAGCAAAGGCAGAAAGCTTTGTTAGCACTGTAGTCTGCCTCATTCACTCTAGAATTCCCTGCATTTTGCAGAAACAAGGTAAGTCGATGAAAATGGGATAAGTCTGGATGAAGAGGTAATGTTAGAATTTAATTCTCTTTATTCTGAAAAAAAGATCATAAAACCCAATGAGACTGTGAGACTGATTTCAGGTACATCCTACTACTTTCAAAGAAAAGTGGCAAAAGGGAAGTACCTTATGAAATAATGGAAGACAGATGGCTTTATTATGAAAGATATTTTATATACATTGGAACACTGAATATGAAAGATGAAAAATGCTGCTTTGTTTAAATTTCATAAAAATGTATGTCTTCTTCGTGTGGAAGATATACCTCATTCAGCATTTTCCATTGTCCCAGGGGAACTTAAAGTAATATCATAATAATTGTAACTTTTCACAATTTGTTCTGTTCTGTCAAATCACCTTACACATGTGCTTTATATTCACCTCAAATGTTAAAACATTCAATCAACTCATTTTTTAAAAAAAGGAAGACAGACAAGAAAAGAAACAAAGCATAATCTTACTGGGTACATTGAAGCTGCACCTAAAGCTACAACATTGGAGCTACAACTAGAATATCTCACATCATGTTAAGACTGTCTTTTGCAGTAGAAATAATTCATAATTTTGTATTTTGTTTGAGCTACTTATACATTCACATAGATAAAGGTATCCTGTTCATTTTGGAATTTAAAAATAAGTTACAGCTAGTATCATTTTATTACCTGAAGATTTGACAAAAATATTTAAAGCTCCTTAATCTTTCTCTTCCTCTAGGATACATAGGTTATTCAAAGCACAGTTCATGTTTGGTACCCCTGGTCCGCGCTTTATTGAATTTCTCCATGGTAATTTAAGTGCTTCAATTAAAAAAAAAATGCTAGTAATAGATTGAAACACAATATTCTGCAAGGGGACTCTTATCGAAGACCTGTGTAATCTCACTTCTTCCTGATAAGTATTCTGCTGCCATTTAATTTCATTTCATTGTCTTAGTTTTCTTCCTCCACAGATTTCAACAATTAGAAGTCACCTTAAAATTAGTGATGATATAAAAAAAACTGACTTACATAAGAATAATAGCCCAGGACTCAATATCAGTTTGAAAATTTGCATTCTAATATAGTGTGATTTGGTTTTGGGTTTTCCTCTTTTTTTCAGTTTCACACTGTGTGTATCTCATATTATCCTGCTCCTATTTATCAGTGTTACAAATGTGCTGATAAAATAAATCCCCTAACCTTCTGCCTCTACTGAAAAGTAAAATGAAGAGCTACTTCTTCAGACAGTGGTCACTGCTGAAATGGGCACACACAGGAATTTGTCAAGCTTATAATGGGGTTGCTGTGTTCACAAATTACAAAGTCCTTCCGGGTGACCACACATTATCTTAAATCAGAATTATACTTATTTACTTATACAGTATATCAGTTGTTAATGGGCAGTCCTTTTTTCCTTTTTACTTGCTGCTTGCTGTTTGGTTCAGTTTTATCAATTTAGTTTGATTTAGCAGCTTTAGTGAGTTTACAGTTTGTTCCTCCCATTAATTAGGTTTTAAACAACAGAACACTGAGTGAGTAGATTCATCTGTAGCAAATGTTTGTTCCATCTACTGCTGTTTCAGGTTATTTTATTTTTAATCCTCATACCTTGCCTTCCAAACCAGTTTCATGTAAACATAGAGAACACAGCTGTGATTGTAAACTGTGATTTAATAACCTTAGCTATTAATATAGTGAACAAAAACCATCATGCATTTCAGTGATATCACTGTAATAATGAGCATCATTAGCACAGTATAAAGCTTCTTATCTATCTGTATTCCTATTTAAATATAGATCACATAACTTATGGGAACCATTTGTGGTTTTACAGTCGTTTCTGTCAAAACATGACATTAAGGTCCCAAATGTTTATGCATGTCACTACTGTTTGTTTGCGTTTTTTAATACAAAACACTTTTAAATAACACTATCAGGTACTTTTGGCTACATAGTAGATTTAAGAATTTCTTGGAAAAGAAGATTGAATAAGTGCTGTTCATATTAGAGGTGAATAGACACTGAATGATTTGTTATCTGTAATGGAATTCTTATTCTGAGGGGGGAGAAAGTGAAAGTTCCCCCTTTCATTTTTTGTCGGAACATAATAAAATAGAAAACCACATTATATTAAGAATTTTGTTAGTTTTCAGCTCTATAGCTGCCAATTCCTTAGAAAAAGAAGGAATTGCTTTCAAGAAGCTATCGCTGTTTACTGTCATGGTTGGGTTTTTTTTCATCTCCTACACAAATGTACTTCCAAGGACATCTGGAGAACATCTTTTTGATGTTAAGTCCTTTTAATGATTCCTGGAGAGACTTGTGGAAAATTAGTCTTCCAGAAATAAGTTATAGTTTTATGGAGTTTGTTTTGGACTTTTTTTTTCCTCATTATGAATGCAAACTTGTATGATTTGATAGTAGTTTTACACAGATTACCAAATTTCATTTAACAAGTGAAAATTTTCATATTTTAACTTAATAGACTAGAAGAGCTATGGCTATTTTCCTTCTGTTTACTGTAAGGTCAATGAAGAAACAAAACATTTCACATTTAAAATATACTGCTATAGGTAGAACTATAAATGTTACTTTACTTCTTTCTTCTTGATCTTCTAGATGGTGAACGTTTGATATACATACAAACATAAATCAAAGTTTGAAAACAGTCACAGATGCTTACTGTATTTAAGCAAACATTTAATTCCCACTAAAACAGCAGCATATATATTGAAAGTTAAAAGCAGGCATTTGTTTATCCTAAATGGTGCTAGAGCCTGAACTCCTGTCTAAAAACATGTTTTATCAAAACCCTCTACCTCCAAAAATGCCAAACTGTGAAGAATGATAAAAATAGTACATGAACTGTCTTGTCCATTCATATGCAGTTTTCAAAAGACAGCAATTATTTTAGACTATTCATTTTCTACCTTATTACTCAAATACAGAGGCAGATCTCTTGGATTTGGCAATTAAACTGCAATTGCATTATACTAAAAAGCAATTGCACACACTTTCATATAGTGTAATAGAATATAAAAGAGGATGTTTCCTATGAATTATGACTATATGCCCAAAGTTTTGGTTTGTTTTTTTTTTTTTTTTTTTTTTTAAAGTCAAGACTTTGATTAGGGCTTGGAAAAGGGAGTTACAAAAATTGTAATGTATGCAGCCAATTTTTACTCTTTACAATTATTTCCATTTGTTACTGAAGTTTCAGCCAATTTTTACTCTTTACAATTATTTCCATTTGTTACTGAAGTTTGTTATTTAAAGCTCAAACATTGTATGTATTTATAAAATACTGGATGGCCCACCAGACAATTTTTACTTCTTCTTTATCATCTCGTGTGAGATCTCAGCTAACCCAAAAATTTATAATTACATACATTTCATTGTGGTAAATTGTTCTGTACTTAACCCAGTTTAACTCAGACTATAACTTATCTCACACTTCCATTTGGAATAGAATGGTCATAGACATTTGAAGAAAACAGATTGTATGAAGGAAAAATGTATGCTGCAGAATCTAGTTTTAGAAGGAAAGAGGAAAAAGGGTCTATGTGATTTTTGCAGGTTTTGCAGCATTGATTAGAAAGTTCTAAAAGGGAAATTTCATTATGAAAAAAACACACTTTGCTGAAAATCCCACTTGAGCCCTGAATTTTATAGAAAAAAAAAATATTAAATTGTCTAATTTTACAGATGCATTGATTTCGTGCATTAAATAGCTATACAAATGTTTCTTGCTGTTTTGATGGAAAATTAGCTTTTGTATATATATCAAACTGGATAAAGCAATTTTTTGACTAAACGGTATTTTATTTTTTCCTTTCCGTGGAAAGATCATTTAATATTTACTTTTATTTATTTTGGGCTTGGTTTTTTTTTTTTTTTCCCAATATAACATAATTTCTTCAAAATACTAATGTAAATAAATGTTAAGAAGTCTAGATTCTTCTTCAAGAATCATGAAATAGAATATTTAATTTGGTTAGGCTATAATTCTTCATTAATAGCACCCACAGTTTCCGATCCATCCAGTTTCTATATTCTGCATTAGAATGTATTTTTTTCTTCTTAGAATTTTTAGAATTATGCTAGCTGATACATCTACAGACATTTACCTCATTTAGATTTCCTATGTGAACAAATAATTTCAAATGTCAACTGTTCTTTTATAAAGGTTACAGCAGGAACATATGTAAACTAACTCACTAGTTACTGTATAAGTACCTAATATAGTCTTACTTTACTGGAACATTAAAAAAGACAATCATAAATAACATTTTATAGAGTCACTTAAATGTATTTTAATTATACCATTAATTTCACTCAATTTTTTTTAAATATATGGACAGTCTCCACAGGAAAACTAATGTCCAGACTCAGATCTGTATGCAAATTTAAAAGACAGATAGTTCAGCTTAATATGAAGATCCAGGTGACATATTATGTGAAGAACCTAAAATTTGCGCTAGATTTTACTCAGACTTAACACACTTAAAGCCGAGGGTGCAATCACAGAACTCAAATCAACTTCTGCTATGGTCCATAGGAACAAAACTTTCACCTATAAGTTTGTCTATGTTGCTTAATTTTCTGCTACAGGTCATGCCCAAGGTGCTGCTCTTTGAGTAAAGCTAAGCATCTCAGAATCCATTCTATAGCTAAGCCACTTAAAGTTTCCTAAGTTAGGCAGCAGTACATTTTCCTAACTTTTAGTGGGTTTACTGTGTTCTTAGTATACCTAACACACACCAAACAATGTTTAATACAATTATCACAATCATTTTCCTCTAAAACAGTGGATGGTTGGAGCTGAATAAGTATCTAAATGCTGCTAGTCTGCAGGCTGCAAGAATAAAATAAAATAAAAAAAAAAGTTATGGAGAATAGAAATTCTCAGCATTAATTTGCTACTCTCATCAGCCAGAAAGATTTGGATGAATTCTCCATCTTTTCTGTCAAATAAAAAATGCAAGAAACAAGAGGTTAGAGAAAGCAATCATAAAGAATGTAAAGTCTATGTGTAGGATGCTCAGACAAGATAAGATGGTCCTGGTTTCTTTTGTCTGGGTTGCTTACATATTTGTATTGACCAGTCATGGAAGAAAAATTAGAAATAATTAGAGACCTGAGTCCTCCACTCACAGATTATCTGTCCCAGCCATCAACATCATTAATTTCTATCTTGGTACTCATCTTGCTCTTAAAATCTCATTTCCTTCTATACACAGGAACAGGTCCCACAAAGCAGTTTGCGTGTCTTCATCATGAAAGCTGTAGCTAGAAATACTCTGAGGCCAAACCTGGATTTCTTACTTGATGTAGAACACTAACAACTACTTTTTGTACATAAAAGGTGAAGATCCTCCAAATGCCTAATTCTGTAAGCATTTCTGTATGCTTGCTTTTGGCTGAAAGTGCTACTAAGCAAACAAAGCAGGTCTTGGACAAAACTGAAAGATAGCACAAAACTATAAACCAAAACTAACCCAGTACATCTGGAGCTACTAGATACTCCCCTGAGTTTGTTTTCTTGGAAGGACTGATATAATGGCATTTTAACCCTCTAATAGTTACACAATTTTTTTCAGCTAGTCTCCAAGTCAACTTCTTCTAAGACAGATATTTAAGACTCTAAAGGAAATCTGGTTTATTTTTTTTTATGTCTGCTTGTCTAAATTTTACATTGCCGAAGTTAGTTTAAAAGGCTTCTACTTTACATGGTGCCTGTTCTATGTCCTTCCTGTTGTGTTTTTACACAGTTTAAGGGCATCTGAATTGTATGCAGGCTCATACATACCTTACAATTAGTTGTGATTGGGGCTGAACTACAAAGGACTTTGAAGTGCCCTGTTTGCTGTGTGTGTACTCAAAGCACACCTAATAAAAATAATGGTATACATTTTCTTACAGTAGAAGCTTTTTTTTAGAAAACAGCACAGGCAGAAGAAAAGATGTGGGTGCTATTATGTGCTATTTAAAATAAAGCAGATTAGTGGTTAAAACACCCAGGCAGAAAAAGATTTAAATTTAATTCTTTCCTTGGCCTGAAGGGAAGCTTAGAGTGCCAAAAAGAAAACCGCTTTAATTCTGGAAACAGAACAGTATCCTGTACTAATTTCTAGGTTATAAGAAGAGAATCAGAAAGTAGAAGAAAAGTATACTGGAGTGCTATAGAAATGGTTGGAAAAAATACTGTAATAATACATATTACTTAAATGTCTTCAATTTCTATGAAGGAGCATGAATATAATTTCCCCCAACCAAAGACTAGATGAATGGCATATCAATGACAAAATATTAGTCAAAGTACATAAATATGAGAAGATTAAGCTAAACTTATAGGCACTTTTTTTTTTTCTGTTGGAAGTTTTCTATGTCTTTGAAGGTGTTATTGTCCATTAATTGTGCTAAATAGAATAGATCAAAAACTACTTTTTAAGCCCTTATGAAAATAGCAACAACTTTTTTTATAGAGCTCACCTTTTTTTTTTTTTTTTTTTTTTTTTTTTTTTTTTTTTTTTTTTTTTTTTTTTTTTCCCCCAGAACTACACAAAATAAGCCTGTGTGGCTGCATCCAAACTGCCCATAACAAGCAATTTTTTACAAGTAATATGCTACCAGACAAAACCTGAGCAATTTTGACAGTGTTGGCTAATGTGAGCCACAGACAAAGGGTTGTCCTTTCAGTTAAACTGTATGGACATTTTTGTATTAGTGTTCAAGCCTGTATTCTGGTCCATTTCCTTTTCCTACTGTAGTTGTATCTATCATAATTAGTAGCACTGACTCTGTAAGACATGTGCTAGGTGAGAATTAGACAGCCAACGTCACTAGTTGAGGAAACTATATGTATGCTATCAAACAGCAGTACTTCCCCTCTCACTCTGGTAACAGCTCCATAGTTGGAGAGGTTTTCCTGAAACACTGCACTGTTATAATAAGCTCTTGATCTAATCTTAATGCTTTGTTTTGCTTTTATCGTTCTTTCTAGTTTATAAAAAGCAATGTGACAAAACACAAAACAAGAAATGTATTTTAGTCCTCATGCCAAAAACTTTGTCTGAGGCACACTTGGGTAGAAGTTTACGGTTGGAGGTCTAACTATACACATGAAGAAGAAAATATGCAGCAAGAAAACTGCTTTAGAAATAATAAAATTTTTCAATTATTACTAGCCTATTTATACAATACATTTTAAGAGCTTGAAACATAGACTGATTGGTTGCATTGAATACCTTGGTTTTGACTGCTGTGTAACAGTCAGCCATGAAGTGTAGAGTCCGTCCCAGCTAATTCCAAACAGGCAATCTCACTACTTTCCTTAATAGTCTCACTGAAACTATGGTGGAAATGATATGAAAAAATAATGGGGACTCCATGATAGAACACTTAGGATAATCAAAAGTTGCCAGTTTGAGAAAATCTAAATGTTAATTATAGCAAAATGTACGGTCCTAAAAGCTGAAGTTTATCATTGTAAAATCTCACCTTGTTAAAGTGCTGTATTTCTGTTTTCAATTGTATCACTGACATATATCATCAAATAAAATACTTAATTATAGTTTTCATTAGTGTATCCATCATCATCTTAATAAAAATATGGAAAAGATGAGGTAAATGCCATAGTAACGTATTAGGCAAAACTTACAGGCTCTTAAGTATAACCTCAATGGATTTACAGAACACTATTTATCAGTGTATGTACTAATTAAGATAAAAATATAAAAGATGTATATGCATATTAGTCTTGTAGGAGCTTCACTGAGTAGATGAGGTGGGATTCTCTTTTCTTCTCTATTAACCAATACAGAACAATTCCTAATTTACTTTCCACTTTTGTCAATAAGAGGAAATAAAGACTATATTGTTGTCCGTTTAGTTCCAATCCGTCCAATTAACTCATAATTGTATGAAAAAGTGTTTCATCAATATCTTCTGGTTTTTTACCAAATTTATGATCTCAACAGTGTTTTCATTGAGGTGAAAAGTCATGAAATGAGCAAAGTTCCAAGGTGGGCTTCTTTCTGTGGAAGCAGAGTAACTGGTGCCTGTGAAAGCGCCTTTCCTGTGAGAACTGCACATAGTACCTGCTCTTCTTCAATGAGCCAGCTGCCTCTTTCTAGACCACAAACACTTTTTGCTGTACAGTCAGAGCAGATCTGCAAGGGAGCAGTACATTTCTGTCACTAATGGCATTTTGCTCTACACCTTGGAGATATAGGAAAAAAAATCTGCGGTTTAAAATTCCCTGTTTCCCACCCCACCCAGACACAGACTTTCTTCTATTAGTAGGAGTAAGAGGAAAAATTAGAAGTCATCTGTCATCATCCATTACTTATTATATATGTTGCTACAGGCAAGAAACATGCTGTTACTAATTTTAGTTTACTTTGTTCATCTCGTTTTGCTTTTGTTAGCTTGCAAATATGACTGCCTACTGTGATATGGCCCATGTTTCTTGAAATCAATCCTTACGGGGATTCTGGTGCATAAGATGTGTTGTACAGTTCAAAGCATATTAAACGTTTGAAATCTCAGTGCTTCTTCAGCTAAATTAAAATAGATTATCCTGGTTGAATCAGGAAAGTCCAAGGAAAAGGGAGGTATTTGGAATGCTGAAGACTAAAGGATGAAATTATGAGTCCAGTTAATGAAATGTCAGCTGTTGGCATATGTGGTGTCAGCAATTTTCTCCCTCACTATGTAATTCAGTCCTGTGTTCCATAGGAGGAAATAGTAACTTTGTCCCTAACAGCAATATATGTGGGGAAACAAAAAAGAAGATATTCTTCAGGGGTTTGGGGAGGTTTTATATGGCCTCCTTTCTTTTTATGGTACCTCATTTCCTAAACCTCTGCATAATTTTCTATTACGTTACTCTCATTTCGTGTCAGGAAGTTTAACCTGTTAACAAACCATGTATACATAACATTTCTTGTATTGGTTTGAAATACTTCTGCAAAGTACAGCTAGGACTTTTTTTATCTCAGAATATAGACAGAATGTAAATGATACATTTGTTGGACTTTAATCATTCTGACTGTTTTAAACTTCATTTTCTACTGCAATAAAATATTCTTACTAAATTACAAAACAAAATGAACAATCAATAACTGGTGATACAGAACAGTGTTGTAGAATGGAAAAATGAAAAATATCATATTATTTCCTCTGGTGATTTACCCACCCGGTAAGAGAAAAAATGTGTACTTTTCATGATTTTTTTTTGTGACTGTGACAAGTATCATGACAAGACTTATGCAGCCAGAAAAAAAGGAGATTCTAAAATTCAATCATCCCTCTTATAGTCTGCTTCCTCTACTCTGTATCATACACCTTGTACTCTGTGTGCCTTCCATATTCCATTTGTCGTCTCACTCACAGATGCAGTTGCTATATTCATACCAGCTGAAATTCTTAAAGAATGGACACACACAAATACTGAGAGTTGGTAACTAGTCTAAAAAATCCTTTACATACTGTACTTGCCTTAGTAATCACAGGACAATCTGTATTCCTAAATTAGAACAATGCTTTTCAGTCTTTATTATCCCTGGAGAGACACTTAATCCTCATGAAAGCCATTTGGGGCACAAACCTTCCATTTCTCTTGAGCCCTGCAGAGGTGTCTGGCTCTTCAAGACACTATAAAAGGAAGCTATCTTCCTAATGTAGACACCTATGCTAATGTATCTCAGAATCATAGAATTATTTAGAAAGAGTTTCTGGGTGTCATCTAGTCCAAGACCTCACTCCAAGCAGCACCAGCTAGATCAAGCTATTAAAAGGCTTGGCCAGCAGAGTTTAAAATCTCTTCAGGGATAGAGTCCACCCCATCTTCTGTGGGCAACCTGTCCCAGTTTTTGATTATTTTAGTGGTGAAAAACTTTACCCTAATATCTAGTTTGTTCTTCCTAACGTCAGAGTTTCTCTCATTGCAACTGGTGTCCAGAGCTTCTTGTTCATCGCTGTATACCTCCAAGAAGAATCTGTCTCTGTTCTCTGCATAAAACTTCATTAATATCTTCCCTAAACCTTACCTTCTTAACACTGAACAAGCCTAGGTTTCTCATCCTCTTAAACATTTTATGATTCATCCTCCTAATCATTTTGGTCATTCTCTGATGTAGTCACTCCACCATATCAATGTCTTTCTTGTACAGGGGAATAAAAACTGGACACAGTACTCCAAATGCAGCCTCACAGGCACTGAATAGTGGGGCATAATCACTTCCCTTGACCTGCTGGCAATGCTTTTGCTGACGCAGACCAGAATGCATTTGACCATCTTTTCCACAAGGCTGTAATATTTGCTGTGCACCATGACCTGCAGGTCCCTTTCTGGCATCATTTCATAGTCTCTTGTGTCATTAGATGATATGAATACAATCTTAAATGAACATTAGGAAACATCTTGAACGTAACGTAAGAGAATGTGGTGTGGCAGCTAGTGTTTATCTGTAGTCCTCTCTTACATGTGTCATGCAGAAGAGGAGAGTAGGTGAACTCATTATACCTTCTGGCATTAAAAATTAAAAACATATAATGGTATTAGTATCTCCAGTATGCTTTTAGTTATTTAATCTCCAAGCTACTTCTGTGAATTATAGTCACTCAATCTCTATTATTTCATTAGACTATATATCACCACCTTGCTTTGCTATAGTATTTTATCTCCAGTCATTGAAGAAAAGTGCTTGACTATAGGCCATTTCTGCAGCAGACAGAAGGTTTGTTGGCTGTAACGTTCACTTTGGGAGATAAAGTATTCAAGTGAATACATTTCTTAGTGATTTATTTAATTATAGGGTATGTAGTGTACTGGCTATGGTGTAGCTGTTCATTACTTCTGTGAAATATGAAATTTCTCATATGAAATAGGGCATATTTCATTTTGTTTCACAGATTTCAATGTTTCTACAAATAAAGTAAATTCTTTTTGAAGTTAGATGAGAGGGAATTACTACTTTAGGAGTAATACATACTCAGAACTTTCTTCTGATTTAATTTGTAAAGTTCATACTGAAAATGTAAAGCATATTCTCTTTCAAAAAACTTGTCTCCTGTGAGTTTCACTTTTGTATGTGTGTGTATATATATATACACTATATGTACATCAGATTATAGAGAATTCTGATATAGTGATAAACTCATATAAGTAATTCAAGATTATCATAGCTTTTCCCATCAAGTACAAAGAAGTCATGGAAGTAAATACTAATGTGACATTCCTTTTAATCTGTGTGTCTCAATATGTTTTTCATCTAAATCAATTTTTTCTTATGAGCAAGACAAATTCATGGAGTATACAAAAAGATAGTGATGTGCTGCTGATATTATTGCAAGTGTTTTCCTTAAAAATCCCCTTTTATCCTGTAATTACACATCTACCTCAATGGTGTTTCATTTTCACATAAGATGAGGGAAAAATCAGAATGTTTTCTTATTAAAAATATTTTCTTACTGAGATGAGAAAACTCTTTCCAATATCTCCAAACAAAGAAATTCAACGTAAACAAAAGCATTTAATATTAGCACTTAATTTGTATGCTTATTTTTGCCTAAAAATAATAGTTTATGGTAACCACTTTCTGCCTATTTTCATTTCTGGTTTTTGACCTGGAGTTTTTCATGCCTCTGAAAGGCATGTCTTACATAAGTTATGTTGAAGGAGAAGGAATGGATTTGTGATAAAAATACACTTAATTTAAAAATTCTTGTTCTTATGAGCCCCAGAGACTTTCCATATTAGAAAAAAAAATGGGGAAGAGGCAAATGTATAAAATGTAATTTAATTTCATTTTTTCTATTCTTTCCCCCCCCTGCTTTGCCTTTATTTCCAAGTGCCTTCTTTGTATGCTCCCCTGCTAGCAATTTCAAAGCTGTTTCTTCTGAAAAAAATAAAGTATCTTTGTCTTCCACAGAAGGTTTAACCCATACTTCATGATATCCGTAGTCCTCAAACCATACTATTGAAATACCTGTAAGCACAGCTTACCTTAGTGTAGCGTAAAGCCAATTTCTGTGTGCCTTGAAAGTAATCAACTTTGACATTTACTCCACAGTTAATATTCCCAGTAAAATATAGGGAAGGACTAGTATGTCAGGAACAAATACAAACACCTGACACATAATTGTCTTTATAACCTTGCTATTACATCCAATCAGAAAGGTAAAGCTGCCAGATAAAGTCAGAACTAGCCCATCTATCAAGCTCTGAAGCTTCAGGCCTTTTCCACATAGAACTGCTAAAATCTTCTTCTTGTTGTCTTGTTTGGATTGCCTTCTTCCCCTCCATATCTTTTCACAGGTTCTCAAGAGAAGAGCTAAGACGGCCAGGCAGCAGAAAAGAAAAACCAGTTCAGTGGAGCAGTATCCTTCCTGCCATGGGCTCCTTTCCCAGAGCAGCAGGTTTTCCATCCACTATGCTAACATGGCCAGAAAAGATGATTAAACATTTTGTGTTTAATAGGGCAGCAGACTGGCTGGTCCTTTATCAATTTCTATGGGAAACAACTCTAACTTGGGAAGAAAATGAGTCTCCTATCATAATAATCTCATTCATTATTGTTCTTCTTCAATCAACAAAATATTAATCAAATGAAAACAATCCTACAGCATGAAGCACACCAAAATTGCATTAACATAAAAATATTTCATTGCTACCTTAAGCAGGTTGTGAAAAATTGATTGTTTATTACCCTTCATGAGTCCTCTGTGTTGTCTACTTCACGGCCTAAAAAGAAGTGTTTAACACAAGAAATCATCGTGAAACCTATACAAATCAGTTTGTACTATGATTTCTGAACTGTAATTTATTGTGGAAATAAGTTGTAGTCCATACCATGACCTAAGTGTTTGAATCTGATCATTTCAGAACCTTTTTATAGTGAAATAAAGAACTAAATATCTATCACATGTACTATTTTGAAGGATTCATTTCATTAAATATGTCTAGATGAAAGTTATCCATACAACACTTATTGTAACAATTTTAAAATCATATGAGATAGAGGTGAATCTTGATAAGATTGTGCAATTAACCTCAGTTAACTAAGAAAATGTTGTGTTTATATTTCTTCATACACTAATAGTTACAGTAATGCTTAGTTCAAGTTTTAACTTCACTTGAAAGATTTTGAGTTCATTATTCCATCCCTGAGGAAGGAAATTAAATGGTCTAAAACATTAATTATAACAAATTATTATTTTTAAAACTATACTATATATTTAATAAAAATAAATGTATAGTATATTTTCTTTTTTTGTTGTTTTATATTGGAACAATTTATCATTTATAGGGCAGACAGTATGAAAGCACTCATTAAAAAAGAGCAAACAGTGTGCAAAGGTTATTTTGCCTAGGATCAATTACAGTAGAGGCAGGGATAAGAGAACTGACAGCCCAAGGGGTAGACTCTGTAATGACAGCTAGACATCCACACAGCAGGAGTCTGCAGTGAGAAAACCACTAAACATATGTGTGATTTATAGTCATAAAACTTTTTCCCATGAGACCCTTCAGGAGGAACCCATCAATAACAGGAAAACTTTGTAAAAACACTATAACCAGAAGGGAAAATAGTTATAAATAAAATATGAATAAAACAAGAAAAAACATATGAAGAAACTGGTTTATTAATTCTGTACAGAAAGAAATAAGCGTATGTGTACATGCATGGACATACAGTATGCATATAAAACATATTTCAAGCATCAAAGAAATGAGTGGGGTTTACATTACATTGGGATATGGCACAGATGTATGGTATAGGTAACCTGTATATTATTACCTGCACCTTTTCTAAAATATAGTTTCTGTAATATTTTGTTTGAAGAAAACAGGGTATTAGCTATTTCTGGACAGGTACATAGAACTTACGTTTGAAAAAAAATACTGGTGATTACATTCAGTTCAGCTATTTGAACTAAATGAAAAATACTCCCGTGACAAACAGGTATTATTTTACTTGAATTAAAGAAAATGAATAATTATGAAAACTTTAGAAATATTTTGATGAATGTTTAAACTATTTAACAAGAAATGGAGTGCCAAGCAAAGCCCAAACCAGCTGCATTATGATATTCAAGATATGAAAATTAGATAAATTGCATTGAAAATGAGTGGGGGCACAGTGTGTTAGAGATATTGATATGCAGCCAAAATAGGAAGTTTTGATAGTAAACCTTCACACTCCTTAGCTGTCATGTTCTGGCAGCCTTTTTTCATGTCTATGGAATAGTCCACACAAAACACCAAATATTCAACTAGGCTTAGCAGCTGCAAGCTAGACTAGGTTTTAAAAGAATCTAACTTCCAATAGCACTTCATAAAAATAGCCACATTTCCAGGGAAAATCATCATGCTTGATGTAATAAACTCAATTTTTCTGTATAAAACATGTTCTAAGCCACTTATAAAATCTAATAGCAAATTGCAACCTTTCAACAGAGTCCCACAGAACAAGTAAAGATTTCCTGTATGAAAGTGCCATCTGGGAAAGTGAACACTGGTACTTTTAAAGTGGAAGATTAGCCCTTTTGTGTTTATCTAATAGAAGTTACCATCACTGATTATCTCATCACCTTTCCTTAGAAATCAATACAGCTGTAAACCCACTCTGCATTTTCACCTGGCAGAATTTGTTTTCTGTGCAACTTTTTCATGTCCTACATCTTGAAATTCCTGCCTGAAACAAATACATGTATTGCCTGTAAAGGAGGAGCTAAAGATGCCATGGTCTGTATTATTTCTTTGAGAGAAGTGGATTGAAAATTATTTCCTGTTCAGATGTGGGTTTAATTTTCTTGTTTAAATCTGAATTTTAAAATGCTGCCAATAGATAAGTGGATTGCAATTATTCACAATCCTGTAAATATATAGAGTATTTCTTTTATTCTTCCCTCTGCTTTTTTCCCCTGCTGAAGCTACTACTTAAGGACCTTGTTCCTTCTCAAGTAAGGTCCATGTTTTGCCAAGTAAAACTATGTCTGGAAGGGTCTGCAAGACCTAGCATAAACATACATAACTAAATCAACTTCTCAAACGATCATCACAACACAAGAGATAAGCAAAATGGCAAGTAGATTAAAAAGAACAAAAGTCAGGACACTGTCAGCCTTGTTTATCTTGTACTGTGCTGTCTACTTGCAGTTTTCCTTCACTTCCAAGGTCAATCAAGCATGTAATATGTAGATTTTCAGTGCATTGGAACTTCCTGCATTACTTGATGTTTGGACATGTTTTTCTGCAGTGGCACAATCAGGGATTTTATACCTTTTTGCGAAGTGGGCTATGGTGATAAAGTAAAAGCATATTATTTATGCAATTACAAAAATACCTTCTGGGTTTTCTCATCCAGTGTTTTTCATAAGTTTTCCTATATCACCTAGTATTTCCAAACATACCTGTTCTATGCTTCTAAACTGCCAGAACATATGTCATTGTTGATATTGTAACACAAAAGTGTTGTAATTATCAAGTTTCAGTCACCGGTTGCTTTCATGGGTATAAGAGGCAGTTCAAAAGCAGTAAAAGAATATCACTGGTTCTAATGAGATTTTACTTTACCTTTGTCTCTCAAAAGATATCATAAGGGTCACACATAAGAAGTCTCATAACTGTGGTATCTCAAGCCTAGATTCTCAACAGGCCTAAGAAATAGCAGCATTACTCCAGCTGTAATCTAAAGCACAAGTGATGAAAGGATGTGTCCAACGTGAAGATCAAGTATTAAAAACTTCCTCAGTCTTTTGGATTTCAAGCCTTCATCTTTAATCTCTTAGGAGAGTAACAGAATTAAATTATATGCTGTTCTGAGGTTGGGAACAATATTTCCAATTCTCTGTCTAAAGCTTTATCCCTGGGCAAAATAAGAATAATAAAAAAAAATATCTGAGGTCAGTTAGATGAAAGAACAGCATATAAAGCAACTAAGGTATTTGCTCAGGAGAGAGACAACTTTGGTTCCACTAAGTGCTTAAGGGATTATTTTATATTAACAGTTAGTGAACAAAACACATAAATGGCTCCTGTGAACAAGGTTCATAACTTAGTTCTGCCCTATTTCAGGAAATTGTCCTATCAACCAGCTATTTTCTTTGAGTAAAGATAGTGAGTGATCATTCATGTAGACAGTCTGCATTTGAGGACAAATCAGACTTGCAGTCCTAATGTCTATAGATCTTTTTATTTACCTGGGATGAGAGTACTGTTAGGGACAGTTCTAGCAAATTACGAAGTGCACAGTATTGTAAAAAAGTAGATTATCAAAAGCATAAAAATGGTGTAACTTCAGGAAAAGGAGTGATTTAACATTCTTTTTGCCAGTAATGGGTCAAGCAGGTAATAAGAATGATCTCTAAGAGGCCAGAAAATTTATAAAAGCTCAGGAATTTTCTAGCAAATCAGTTAATCTAGGAGGTGGAAAAAAAGACCTAGGCCCTTATTGGCATAAGTTAACACTGGGTTTGATGTGGACTCAATATAAATCTAAACTGAAGAGACAATCGGGGTTCTCGATGGATATATAAAAAAAAGCCCACAAATATTTTTTAGCTTTGGTAAAAAATCACAATCACAAATCACCAAATAGCTGCACAAGACAAACAGTTACTTTCTATAAATGTTATTTTATCAAAGATTCTCCAAAGTCATTCTGATTTTAATTAGGGAAATATATATAAATTATACTGATACAGGTATTTTTTGCCTACATGAGGCAACTAGTGTCAGGAAGAGGGATGTGCTGAAACAGCTGTAAAAGCAAAAGCTTTCCGGCATGCATAAAGACTATATGCCAGTATTATATTTAATAACTATTCAAATAAACAGAAAAAAGCAACTGCCCCCCTAAACCAAAATCGGAACCCAAACCCCATTACTATAGCCAGTAAAAATAAGTAGACTAGACTACATTTTATATTTTGCTGTCTTCACAATTAATGCTGTCATTCTTTTGGATATATTTAATATAGTGTTTTAATTAACATGTTAAAGGTTAAAATATCGATCAAATGATCTTTAACAAATCTACGTTTTTCATAATTTTAATAATTAAAACTATCATCATTTAAGATAATATTTATAATATTTCATCTTGACCTCAGCGAGATAAAGCTGCATTACTGCATGAAATTAGGGATGAGGTTTAATAGCTGTTTAATGCTTAGATCCCCAACATGGCAGAGATGTTCAATTTTGAATCTGAGGTTATTAATGAAATTAATAGCAGACTATGCTTTCCAACTTCAGAAAGTTGGAAAAAACTTGAATTCAGACTCAAATACAGCAGACTGATTTATCAAACTTAAACATGCAGAATATATGAGACAAGTTTTAGAAAATAGTGTTAATATTGTGCTGCATTTTTTAGTACTTACCTTTGGCACAGCAAAGAGAACTTCAAGGGAGATGGGTATGTCTACTCTTTTTTAGTTTTATAGTGAAATATACAACTTCTCTGCTGTAAGATGATCTAGGTCTACTGTTTTGGGAAGCAAACTCTCAAAGTTTTATGTGGATTATTTACGTTAGAGCAAATTCAGGACAATATTTTATGTATTTACCTGTTGATGGAGTTATAAATAATATAACAATAATGTAATATAATACTCATATGTAATGTAGCATGCAATGTGGAATATTTTGTGTAATATAAAATAAGTAATTATTTTAAAACTTGTATTTAGAAGTATCATTCAATTAAAGTACTGTCAGGACAAGCAGGCATAGGCAAAGTATGTTATTATTAAGACTTAATAACCCTTGAGATGTTCCCAAGGGATGTCCAGAATCACAAGAAAGGATGATACAGTTGTGGGGTGCTAGCTACTGCTTAAGATCAGCTTTCCTTTCATCTCTTCCTAGAGGCCAATAGGAACAGCGAGCCTAAATCTGCAGGAGTCTGTCCTCCCCTCAGTCCTTTTGCAGCATCTTTCCTCCTCTCTGTGCACTGCCTGGGGTAGAAGCACGTTACCATGCAGAACCTCTAATTTTGCCTGTGCTGCTGAGGTGGTACCACCAGCTCCAAGTGGTATTTCATACTGACTTAGAACTCTTTCAATGGAATTCCCACTGTATTTTTTAGTCCTCCCTGATTATTGGGAATTAAAAGTTTTATGTCTGCATTCTGTTACTCCTTGAGGAAAATTTTTTGACTGAAGAAACCAAAATGTATTCAAACTCTGATTAAGAATAAAAAAAGCACACTTCCATTTCTAAGCTGAATTGTTCTTTTTAGCTGAGGCAACGTAGAGGACTGGAAGAACCAGCTAGCTTCATCCCATGCTTTTGGAGGCTTCCATTCAAAATAAAAAGTTCATAGATCTGTCAGGTCCATTTTAAAAGTAAACCACCTGTTACTACCCTTCTTATAAGCAGGTATCAGGCTAAGCCTCAAAGTGGAAAGTTCCACTTTCCTGAAAGTAAGCAGGCCAGAAGATACTGAATAGTTCCCAGACTCCTAGGCAAGGCATTTTTAGAACAGTCTAATAACTGCAGACAGGTAATTTTCCCACTCCCCAGGGAAGACTCAGAACACTCAGTAAGACAAATTAAATGAAAAGGTTTCAAAACACTGAGAATTCACTTAATTTTCTTGAACTAGAACCTCCTTTGACTGAAACAAATATATCATTTACATTTTTATGTAAATGTATTTTTTTACAAGGTGATTCCTAGTTTGTAAGTCACATCTATTACCATACCTTTTTCTCCTTAATTATTTCCAAGAAAACTTTATACTTCTTTTCTGAATGCCTAATTTAATGAAGTTTCACTTTATAATATCATATTTTAACCTACTTCTACTATTGTAGCCCTAAAGTCATCACATTCTGCACTTGGCATTGATCAAATTTTGTGTTTAAATTTCATTCAGACGTTCCTAATTTTTGTGTTTAATTAGCAAAAATATAAAATGAAATTTGCTTCTAAACTGTCTTTGAAGAATACCTGTAATGACTTCCTTCCATCTTAATTGCTTCCTAGACAGAATTCAGCAATGGATATATAATGGGGCATTGTCATTTTGAGTTTATTATGCTTCTGAGTTTTACTAAGCAATGATACTTTCCATTTCTACCCTTCATTCCTATACTCCCTATGCTACACTATGGTCAGTAAGATTTTCCTTTTCCCTTTAGCCTTTACTAGTTTCATGCATAGTAACTATGCTACTTTTCCAATTGCATTTATATTACTAAAACAGTCATATGGTTTCTACTTCTTGCTTTTGTTTCCTCTTCAAAGAATATCTCAGTTTGACTTCTAAGAATTCTCACTATCTACTCATAATCTGTGATGTCTGCCCAATTTTCCTTTTAGGTGTTAAGATTTCTGACTATTCTTAGTATACTTCTTTGAAAAATTATATATCCAATTACCTCTAAAATTCAAGCTGTTGGTTTTGGGTTTTTTGTTTGTTTGTTTGTTTGTTTTTGTTGTTTTGGTTTTTTTTAGATGCAATCAGTTCAGATTTCAATTTAGAAGAAAATACAAAATCTTTATATTTATTTGGCTAAGATTTTCAGTACAGCTGACCTCATTTATTAGTTCATTTAATATATCAATTTTCCCTTTTCAAATACAGAACTTCAGCTGCAAACTTCACTTCTGCAGAAATTTCTGAAATAAGTTTCTTCATGCTTGTGAAGTAGTGTTGCTATAGTGATGACTGTGATAGAAAAAGCTATGAGAAAGGCAGTAACTGTCTTGAGGACATGGTTTCAATAAAGTCTAATAAATGAAATATACAGCTGTAGAGTGAAAATAAAAAGATAAGACAAAATATTGAATACTTTATTTATTTATTTATTTACATGAGGATCATCCATTTTACACACTTCATGAGGTAGTCCTGTGGGGAGAGGAGGTAGTGGGGAGAAAAGTATGCAGCTGCAGAATTTATATCTAGTTGCAAATTCCCAAGGAGATGTGGAGTTGAAAAGCAACCTTAATTCTAGAATTTTCTAGCTTATTAGGCTTGGGGATATTTTTCTTTAACGAAGTGTCACTGCTGTTCTGGTCCTTCCCTGGATATGCAAGAAACATAGCTTCAGTTCTGTGACAATTGAAATAATGTTTCCTCTCATTTTCTATCTGGAAGATTAGTGCCTTTTCTGCTAAAATATTTTTCTTTTTTCTTCTGCCTCCAGTCATAAAAAATCTAACTCTACTGTATGCAATCCAGGAAGGCCTGGGTGATTTACAACACACTCTTTACCAGCCCCAATTATTTTTGGGTTAATATATCTCTACCAGCATGGATGTCAGATCATCAGCATCACTGTCAGATGTAATTCAGAGACAGCTATCTTGAATTGTTTATGATGATTTAAAACTGATAGAGTCTGATAGAATTTTGGTTTGGTTTGGTTTTGTTTTGTTTTTTAAGACTTTTTTAGAATAAAACATACGGAGAAATCTAAGGCAAAATGTCTCTCAGGTAAAATGTCACTGATATTTTTCTGAAGATATTAGTGAATGTGATCCCTAGAGATCTTCTTGGTTTAGGCAATGTATGTATCTGAATACGTATAAGAATATGTTTAAACATACTCATCAAATTTTTGGTGACTTTTCTGTGCACAAATCATGGGCAGAGTACAGCATGTTTAATACAATTTTGAAATATATTTCCTAAAATAAGATCTGTTTGCAATTCTTGATGAAATAAAATGAAGTAACTGAGCTGCAGCAATCATGTTATGGACCAATATCTGCTATCCAGGGTACTGAGTCATTCTTATCAGTCGTGCATACTTAATTTATGCATTTGTGTGTATATATATTTTGTTCAGCTTACTTATAATTATGTAGATTTTTAAGACTATAAAGCTAAATGATTTTTGCATACCAGTATCTTACGCTTGATCCAGATACAATTTTCTCCAAACACTGTAGAAAGTAAAGAATTAGTATGACATTAGGGCAATGCAATAGATCACACTCACCTGGAAAAGGAAATTATATTTTATCATTTTGTGATGTAAAGTAACCAGTGTTGATCCAGAATCTGATAGCACAATACAATAAAAATTAAATAAACTTCACTATGGTCTAATGGTTAATTTTTTTAGATAAAAACTCTTTTGTGATATTTCAAGAACCTGTCAGTGAAAAGATGCAATTCTTGAACTATAAAAGTGTCAGGAATGTAGTAGTTACACATAGAAAATATATTGAATGCAAAAAGGTCATTTCATCTGCCTCCTGCCTGAAGATGAACTCCAGAAGAAATCTATAAACTTAGGTGCTGTAGACATCATAGGAGAACATTCTGAATTTGCTTTTAGGAAAGGTACATGACTAGTAGAAGTTGTCTGATTTCACCCAAGCCTACAGAATGCTACCATTTGCGATTTGCACATGAAAAGTTTTTTGAGTATGTTACCAGTGATGACTATGACTTCTCAAGACAGACATGCTGCTGGACAGACTATGTGACATATATACGAGTGCTAAAATAAATAGTAACAGGCAGGCTTGGTTTTGTTTCAGACATTTTAAGAAAATTCAATAAAATCCATGAAGGTGGAACCTGCTACTTTAAATTTTTCATATCTAGAGATGTTCAGTGTACTCATATAATTTCTTCTATTAGATTACTGCCTGTTGTTAAATCTGCAGTTATACTATTAAACACTTAAAAACTGGAATTCCTTTTCTTTTCTTTTTTTTTTTTTTTTTTCCCCTGTAATAACTACTTCAGAATACCAGCTCAAGTCTCCTCAGAAGTATGACAAAGAATTATCATTGCTATTCTGAACATGAAGAACCAGCTTTCTCTTGCCACAAGGAGGGGAAGGTCAAAGAGAAAAGAAAATGCTTTGGAGACTTAGCTTGCTCTGTGCCCATCAGAGGGAAGTTATGGGAGTTGGGCAATGACTGATACTGTTGGAAAGGATCAAATCTCCCTCCCCTTCCTTCATCAGGGGATGCTTATACAGCTCATAGACAACAGAGAGAAATCCTTTCCTGGTGTCTGATAAAAGTAAGTAGGAAAATTTTGCTGCCCTAGCATTCTGTTCCCAGGGCAACTGCCTCATTCACTTGAGCTCAGAGCTGGTCTTGATGCTTCCTAACAGCAAAGCTTTCTTATGCTCCTGTCTTCATTTTTATTTTTCTGATTTCAGACTGATGGTGCACACAATTTCTCTCAAATTTTCCTTCAAACTCATTTAAAGTAAAAAACCTATTACTCCTGACAAACGGAAATGTCCTGTGCCTGAACTCCTTGTTCATGAAGTTCAGGATACCTCAGGTCCAGAAAATGAAATCATCACCGTGTTTACAATTGCATGTATGAATATATGAATACCTAGCCTTTTAGCAAGAAGGCCTTAACTCCCATTATTTCCTATGCCTTTCTAGACAAGTCACTCCATGAATTTATAACTGGCATCAATGAAGACCCTTTAAAAAAAAAAAAAAAAAAAGATTTTTAAAAAAATTAATCCAACCCATAAGCTCTACGGGAACATATGTGAGAAACTCCTTATGAACTCTAGGGTTTAGGATGTCATTCCAAAATCCTTGTGGCAGTCTTCTCATCTGCCAGTGCACACTGGGAGACAGCTATTTCTTTCCTGAAACTACAAACCACCTCTCAAGTTGATATACAATTGTCATACTGTTGTCTTTGGAGGAAAAAATCCCCCCCCCCAACCAAACAAACAACAAAACAACCAGAAAACCACAGGTTTTCAAAACTTTGGAATAACACAGTTTACATAATTGTAATTGTCTCAGTATGTTCATATTTTATTTGCCAGATTGTTGTCCAAAACCAATCTTATTTGTAATCTGTTACCTCAATATCCTCAAATAACATGTTTACAAGTGGTAGAAGGCACATCGATATCAACACAAAATACCATCATGATAATCAAATATTTGCAGTGATACTGAATTTAAGACGATAGCCTCCTTAACATTTTAACTAAGAGATAGTGTAACATCTGGTTTCAACATTTTTTTAATTGTGTTTTTTTTCCTCAACACTAAAATGGAATTTATAATAAATATCCCAGAGAAATGTTCCCTCACTCACTTCAGAAAAGTTCAGATTTCTATATCCTCATACGGGATATAGAAAACACATGTTCTTATGTTATAGTTGATGTTATTTTGACTCTCTAAGAATCAATGAACATGAGCTAGCTCTCAATGATTAATCTCAACCTCTCGTATTTGAGTTGGTTTTCTCCAGAAAATTGACTGTATTTTTTTGAAACAAGGATGTTAACCTCAATTTTCCTTAACTGTTCTAACTTCCAGGCTATTGAATCTATTCCTTCTCAAGTATTGGGTATTTAATTATTCATACTTAGTGAAACAGTGCCATTAGCAAAGACAGACGTAATTCCATCTAGTTGTTCACTAACCTGGAGATTAGAGAACATACAGCATAAAGAAGGCTCATTTTCATCAGATTCATCATACCCAAGTAAACTAAACAGGAACTTGCACCTGTATTTCTCTTATCCTTTAATAACTAGTATGTTAAAGATTCTGAAGAGGGCATGTGTGTACTTCAGATTCTGAAAATACTTCAATATTTTTCAAATAAAAAGGGACAGGTTTTTTGAAAATGCAGAATTATCTGTTGAGCAGAAAAACTTCATGTTTGTCTTATCTGTGCTTGTAACCAAGTTCTCATTTATTCTGTAGGGGACAGAGATGGAACTAAATAAAATACAGCACTTCTATTATTATTATTATTATTATTATTGAGTTACAAGTTGACACTCATCCCAACTTTTCATGCAAGCAGATTCAGTCTTTCTACTAAACTTCACAAACCTGAGGAAAAAAAAAAATTGTGTTCATATTGCTAGTGACCGTGACAGATTAAGCTAATGGATCCATATAATTATCAGTTTATGGTAGCGTAAGTTAGTGAAATATTCTAAAAGAATTATCCACTCAGTATGCTATTTTTAAGATTCTTATCACAATTTCAAATAATGATAGAAACATCATAGAATACCAGGTTGGAAGGGACTTCCAGGATCATTTTGGTCCAAACTTGGCAAAAGCATCATCTAGACAAGATAGCCCAACAGCCTGTCTAGCTGAATCCTAAAAGTGTCCAGTGTTAGGGAATCCATCACTTCCCTGGGGAGATCATTCCAGTGGCTGATTGTTCTCATTGTGGAAAATGTTCCTCTTGTGTCCAGCCATAAACTCCCCGGGTGTAATTTATATCCATTATTTTTTTTACATTATTTTACTTTACTTTTACATTTATCCATTGTCTTTTCCATGTGACTCCTTGTAAAAAGGCAGTCTCTATCTTTGTAGCCACCCTTTAAATGCTGAAACATGGTGATAAGGTCTCCCTTAAGCCTTCTTTTCTCAGGGCTGAACAAACCCAGTTCTTTCAGCCTCTCCTCACACAGCAGGCTTCCCAGTCCTTGGATCATCTTTGTGGCCCTTCTCTGGATCCTCTTCAGCCTGTCTACATCCTTCTTGTATAGCAGGGACCAAAACTGAACACAGAGTTTTAGAGAACTGATGAATGGGAGAAAAAGGAAAAAAGGTAAAACTTTATTACTATTTGTTCCACAAAGAAAGGACAAAAGTGAACAAGAAGCTATTTCCAGGGACAGTTGACAGTTTCTCAAAGTTTGAAATGTGGAACAGCCACTATTCCAGATTCATATAGGCTTCATAATGGGATGGTCTTCTACATACAAAGAACTATTAATCAGCCTCAAGTCCTGCATCCCTCATTAAGAGTATATGTACAGGGGTAGACAAGTAACATTATATAGTTTAATGTAGATTGTGAGATTTGAGACTGAAATACAGGAACTCCTACATTACATAGGGCACTTCTTACCAAAAAATCCTCCTTCAGTCATTGAAACAGTTGATAAAAGTATTTTGATACATTTTATAACTCACAGCAGAAAGGCACTACAGACATAAATGTGTTGAGGGTTTTTGTGTGTTTTTAAATGTGGCATCAAAGACAGTAGAGTACAAGACTTGAAGAGAGGACAGATACTTACGTTACAGTGCTCACAACCATATGTAACATTTAAAATACTGAAGATATTCTAATATGCAAATTTTTGATGCCTGTGATTTATGTCTCTAACACCAGAAAAAACATTCCCCAAAGCAATGAACTATCCTGGGAAAGCGTAAAACCAGCAAGTACTACAGAATGCATATGCAAGCAAAAGAGGCAACAACACAAGGCTGGTTAAGCTGTACCCAATGCATCATAAATCAATGCCTGGGAAAACAGCACTGATATCAGATACAAAAATATTCAGTAAATGGACATCTGTATCAGGGTTCTGGAAAAATACCATGTAGTCTTAGAAAACAGGCTTGTGGGTTGCACTGGCATAAAGCCAGCTGTCTATACCATTTACTATCAGAAATTTTCCATATGCAGGGGACTGACAGAAAGAGAGGGGGGAAAATATTATTCGTTGTGATCTTACTGTGCAACAATACTTCCTGGTCATATGTGGGCTTACAATAAAAGTACAGCTGAATCACAAGCCAACAGAAACCATGGAGAGACACAGAAAAGTGCCCCTATGTGCAGTAGATACTACTGAGACATCAGTACAGTGATGTGATGATACAATATTGATTAAGAAAGCAGTTTCTAGTTAAATCAATACTGAACAGAGTATATCTTATGTGTCATGACATAGGTGAAACAGCAGAGACTATTTCAGAGTGCAATAATGCTTTTAGATCTTCATTGGAGAGCTTCTGGCCACCCTGCAGACTTCAAGGTATCAGACATCAGACTCCCAAATTGGTCTGATCACAGGGAACACTTTCCACAAGATTTTGCCTGTCACCAAAGGGGTGTGAGGCTAGGGCTCATATCTGTGATCTATTCCACCACTACCCATCCACACTGCACCTGCCCCAATGGTGTCCACTTCCATTAGGTAAGTGTAGAGGTGGAAGACTTTCTGAAGGATCACCTGTCCACAAAGTAGGTGCCGCTGCAGGTGGTACCCAAGTGTACCATCCACTGGGAGCAAAACTACTTTGCATGAATTATCAGGAGTGCTTTTGAGTGTGTGCTTCAGAACACTGATTACAGATGGAGTGCATATTTGTGCTGAAAAAGGACCCATACACTGGATTACTAAAGACACACACAAACATACTTCATACCTAGGAGACTGAATAAGGCAAGTCTGGGAAATGTGTGTCAGCCACAAATATGAACTGTATCTTAGTGCTAGGTGTGCATATAACAGAGTTTATTGCAATAAATTTCAAAGAAACTGTTTTACCATTCAAAGCTGAATCAATGAAACTGCAGATTTTTTTTTTCTTCTGCAGAATCATGCAAAAGTTTAAAAAACTTACCTCGAAGCATAATGGAAACTCCTGAGTTTTAAAAACTTGCAGTTTCATTTTGAAAATTCCAAATGTAATTCCAAATATTATTTTATTAATCTGATTGATTGATAGGTTTTTTTAGTGATATGCATTGGTAACGTGACATAGAACATCTGAAAATACGTTGCAGGACAAAGCAGTACAGATGGGCTCCTTCCTCTTATTTTTCCTCTCATTTCATCCTGTAAATGGGAGGACCTAAGATTTCTCTTGCCTGCTTCTCAAAGTGCCTGACAGAGGTACTGAATAAAGTTGAATTTTAATCTTCAGAAGATGATAGCATACATTAATTTCCCAAATGTTGCTTTTAGGACAAACCACACACTTGCATTAAAATAAAATCTAAATTAATGTTTTTATTTCTGTAGTTGCAGTTCTATTTTTCCAATGTCATGGGTCAGATAGAAATTAACTATATCCTTTAATGTCAAGTGGTAATTCAATTAACTGAAGAACACATGGGATATGAAGTGATCCTTTTTGAACTTTTATAATTTGTAGGATCCGTTCCTGTTTGCTGCACAGTTCAGTTGATTGCTTTGTTATCTGTGACAGACACACTGGACCCTTTAACCAAGGTAGCAGCTGTTGATACAGGCTCCAAAGGAGGAGAAGGCCTGAGATGTAGCTGGGCCAAGAACTCCTCTAGTTTCAATCCGTTCTCTGAAAACCCACAAAGGAGCAGAGTGAGACACTGAGCATTGATGCATATGAGCTTGGAACACCAATCAATCGATTAATGCATGAATAGCAGGTATGTTTTCCACAGCTCATTTATCAAGGAACAAAGTAAGTTGTGGGTACAAGTAGTCTCATGCATGCATTTCCCATCACATGCTCATATTTGGTTTTGAGCCAAACACTTTATTCCATAAATACGACAGCCTAAGTGACCCTTCTTTGAGGTCCCCCTGTTAGGCAGCTTGGCTGCATGACGGTGATCTCCCCTTGAGCTGGGACACCTCTCAAGGTTTCTCCTTGGGGGAGACAGACCTTTAACCAGCAGCAGATCTTTGGTAAGCAACCAATGACACACAACACCTTTTAGTACAGTAACTTTGATTTTAGACTTGGTAACTTTGAACTTGTCTTGGTAACTGATTTATGTCTTCGTAGTTTTGAATCGTTGTTCAAATGATTGTGCCATGCAGCAACAGAGAGAACCTTGCCATTGAACTTATTAAGTTGCACTTTTACAACGTCATATTAAAACCACTTTTGTTAATACCTTTCACAGTGGTTCTTTAAGCAATCTAAATCACCCATTTGTGACATTATCCTGAAAACTTTCTCCTTGGTTGCATAATAAAATTTGCCCCAGGGCTCTCTGTTATCCTGTAATGTGGATACAGTGCTGCACTCCTAATGTGCAGCCTCCTATTGCCATAACGTGGGGGTAGGTGGGTGGGGGGTTAATGCCTCTGGCAGACTAATGGTTTCTTTGACACAATTTCATTAAACAGAGATATCTCTAAATTTTAAGATGTAATTTGATATCTGTATGCAAGAACACTTAATTGATTAAGTATTTGTTAAAATGTAGTGAGTAAGCACTTCTTGGTCAACCACTACTGAAGATGCATTATTCCCTCTACATTTATTCTCGATTTCTCTTTTTTCTGCCAGAGTTGTTGAAGTGAATAGCAGAAAACTTTTCATTACATGTTTTAATGTATAGCTCATTCCCAATCTTTCAATACATAGCTATTAAGATCTATGGAGACTTCCAGGTGTTGCAAACAAAACCAGGTACCTCGAAGTTATGAGTGAAGTGACCAAGCCCCAAAACACAATTTGGAGCCTGTAATTCAGCTACTGGAACCAAGCTGCTGTGCACTGGAATAAACAGCTGCCTTGAAAAAATGATCTGAAAAAATCACCAGTGAGGAACAATGAGGAACTACTCCTTAGGGAATAAGATGAGCATTAAACTCCAATACTGGTCTTTCCAGGGCCTCAGTGCTTGAATCAGAACTTGAAGAAAGTGTCTTCTTCCTCGAGGGGCCAAGTACCAGTAAGTATTCTTTGAAAATATTGACTTCTAAAGTTACTGAGTTATGATGTTAACTACAATCTGTACCAGTTAAAATATTTCCCATTAAGATCAAGGTTTAATTTAAGTGAAATTTAATCTCTACAAGAACACAAACTCCCATCTGCCTTGTGAGAAAGGCTAAAATGCAAGGATTAATATTCAGTTGAAATTTCAGAAATAAATAGGCTAGAGTAGTACACATAAAAAAGGAAAATACTTTTTGGCTTAGTGGTTTTGATTTTTTTTTAAATCCAGGGATTTAAATGTGAAATGTATAAAAAACTCTCCAGAGGCCCAGTCCAGTCCTCCTTTTTCCTAAGCAACCAGCTAATGTGTAAAATCATACTTCTGATTCTTAGTACAGCAAGTACTCGCTCTCCTTCTGGCATACTGAATCTAATGTCACTTTTTGTGCAGTAACCCTGGTTGAACAGGAAGCAGGAACATTCTTCTACATACATCTAATTATTTTTTCCCTATGAATGGATGATAAGGCACTTCCCTGTGTCTCAGAAACTGGTTTTGAGTCACCCTTATCTGCAAATAAACGTGTAAGAGCCTTGGTTTCATTGGGGTATGCTCTTAACTACTGTCTACACAAAGAAAGGCAAAATTGCTACCAAAATTTCTAAGACAGGTAGAAGAGTCTTTGAGGAACATGTTTTGTGTAACAATTTTTACCCATACTAGGGATATGTTTATCTGATTACACTTTCAAAGTATTTCAAAAATTCTGCACCTGATGGGCACTAGCAAGCACACTTGCTTTGCAGCTGAAGTTTTTAAGCACAGGACTGTTAGAACAACAGCTAATATTCTAGAGCTGTGTTTTAGCTACTGACTTAGTGCTTTCAAAAAATTTGGCATTAATCATATACCCCAACCTCCCTATTGCAATAGGGAAACTCAGTAACATAGCCACAGCACTCAAAGCCACACACTGACAGCAGCCAAGGCCCTGTCTCCTCCAGACCACACCACGGATTCAGGGACACAGGGCACTCATTCCTGCTGGTGCAGGAATCTTGTCCTGGCTGGTGGCTGGTGGGCTGGACTTTGTGTATAGTACTTCCACTTCAGCTCTGCCTTCAGCACATTGTTGGATGTCTGTGTAAGGGACTACTGTTTTCCCTGGTTTTTGCTTTCTAATTTCTCATAAGCTGCCAACAGCCTTGCTGGTTCTATCACCCCAGACCAGTCTCCGTGACTTGCTCTGTATCACAAGTCAATTTTACCTGAGTTACTATCACTTTCCTGTTTCCTACCCCAAATGTGTTATACAGATACAAAGCTTTTAAGAGTTAATCTGTGAGTTTATGTTAGGATTTGGGTTCTCCCCCCCCCCCCCCCCCCGGTATATACCTCAGCCATTAGAACAGCAAATACGTAGTCCACAGCTTTTGGGAAAACCTCACCTCGTTAAAGTTGTTATTTCCCTTGTTTTCCTGACACATACCAGAAATATCTAATGACTTAAAGCTGATAGACAAGCGTAAGGTCCCACATAAATGAGCATTGTTTCATCCCATTGCAGATTGTTATTATTGATATTAACTCTACAGGATTCAACTGAGAAGTTGCAGTCTAAGTCAAAATCCTGGGAAAAGATACACAATCCAGTTTTCCCCAGGCAAAAGATATTTTGAACATTGGAGGTAGCAGGTGTGAGTAAAGCCATTTTGAAATGAAAGTTCCTGATTTTTTTCCAAGTTTCACAGGCATTCGAAGTTTAAAAACTCTGCATAAAACTAGGGTTTGAATTATTCGTTTTTATTCAGAATGAGGATATATTTTGACATGCAGCAGTTCATTCCATGTTCCCATCATCCCTCCTGGTACTTTAGTGCACATCATAATAGGCATTTCAGCTGACCTATTTTTTAATACCTATCACATGAAAATGAAACAATTCCCAGGTGTCCAACGTGCTACTCATAACTAAGGCACACAAACCCAGCATAGATTTTTGAGAGTTTAATCTCAAATGAAATTTAGATGACTCTGAGATTGCATACTCATATTTTATCTGACAGTAAAATTTCTTTTTAAGCTGCTCGTAATATTTATCTGTATGTAACTGAGACATTTATTTATTTGTTTATTTATTTATTTATTTATTTATTGAATGGAAGGAATATATAATAGCACCAGATAAATGTTTTCAGAAATGTGGATAAAATGTAAACATAAAAGAATGAAGGCTTAAGAAATTGTCACCAACAAATGCATTCCTTCCAAAGATTTCTTTCTAACAACTAGGTAAAGGTTATAGATTATTTTTCAAGTAATTTGAAATTCCTGATGAGGAAATGTTCATTACCAAAGTCAGAAGCCACCAAAATATATCTATTTTTGTCAATTGTTAAATTGTCATGTTCTTTTTAAATAGAAAGCCAGAAGTAAAAGGCCTATTGAAAATTTTCAACATTAGTCTCTGATCTTGTCTTGTACTGATTTGTTAAAAATTGTTTAAAACATTGCAACACACTTCAGCCTGCTGCTATTTCTCCACCTGCTGTTTGTATTAAGGAATCTAGCTTTTCTGATGATCCTGAAGCTCTGATTAAAGATTGTTTATTGTCTGATCTTAGCTCCTCTGGATTTTGCTCCTTAGATGTCTTTAAGGCCCTAGTAAATTCAGCTGAGCTAACATTAACAGCAATGGGATTATTTTTTCTAATTGCCCTTACTGTAGACAAGGTCATGATTTCTGCGACATTCCCACTGCTACAATTAATTCTAGGTTTAGAAATAAAGCTTCCATTTTGAAGAGTTGATTTTTATTGCTTATTTTCTACTCTCCCCAAAGGGTGTCTTCAACTGGATCATTCTTACAAAAAACAAAATGATGAAGTTTTTACCATCCTCTTTTGCATTTAAGCTTCAATAAGGTAGATAAACAGGCCAGAAGACAGATGGGTATCACAGAATTAGCGAAAATATAGACAGAAAGAGCTATACTAGAAGAGAGAGAGATTGGCTGAGCTCATCTGCCTTTTTGATCTGTATTTTTCTAATGGCTCTTTGTACAGAAGGTATGTGGGTTTTGGTTGTTGACATTTTTGCCCTGTGACAAAACCAGAATCTTCTGAGTTCAAAAAATCCTCAAACCTGGAGTTCACAGTAGCTTCTTCTGTCCGTGACTGTCCAGTGGATCTGTTCGTTTGTTTAACAACATATTTCTCATTGCAGATGCTGAGTTTTATAAAGTATACATAAGGAGATTTCCTTGTATAGAATCTGGAAACCCTGTGCAATTCTTAGGTCTGGAAATATTCATACGTGCACTGTTGTGGGAACAACTTGGCCTTCAGGAAACACAGGACTTACTCTTGTCTATGAAATATTTGCTGAGAGTCATCTTTACTTTTTCCCTTATGAATACCTATGGTGTTAGCCATAGGTCTATAGGGACTTTTAGAGTGCAGACTCATGACCTGAGAAAAGTCTAATAGGAAAAAAATGTTCAAATAAATTGTTTTGGGGGATCTTTTGCAAAGAAAAAGACCATCAGTGTTTTAATTTCTCTAAAAGAATCAGTTAAACTTTTGGGCAAGGGGAATAAAAGCCATAGGTCTCAAATGTGTACAAATTGAAAAGTTTATTGCTATGGTTTAACCCCAGCCAGAAACTTAGTACCACGCAGCTGCTCACTCACTCCCCCCCACCCCGTGGTGGGATGGGGAGGAGAATCGGAAAAAGGTAAAATCTATGGGTTGAGATAAGAACATTTTAATAATTGAAATTAAGTAAATAATAATAATGATAATAATAATGGTGATGGTGATGGTGATGATGATGATGGTGATGATGATGAAAAGGGAAATAACAGAAAGAGAAGAATCTTGCAAAGAAAGGTAAGCCTGCCTGGCATCACGCAGTAGGCCACCCAAAATCCAGTGTGTTTTGTTTTCCCAGTGTGACTTCCACTTCCTTGCATGTGAATCTTTTAAACTATGCTGGTTTTGGCTGGAGAGTTAATTTTTTTTCATAGTAGCTAGTATGGGGCTATGATTTGGATTTGTGCTGGAAACAGTGTTGGCAACACAGGAATGTGTTTGTTATTGCTGAGCAACACTTACACAGAGCCAAGCCTTTTTCTGCATCTCAAACCATTCTACCAGCAAGTAGCCTGGGGGTGCACAAGAAGTTGGAAGAAGACACAGCTGGGACAACTGACCCCATCTGATCAAAGGGATGGATATTCCATACCATATGACATCAGGTCCAGCAATAAAATTTGAGGGAAGTTTGGCTGGAGGGCTGTTGCTCAGGGACTGGTTGGGCATCAGTTGGTTGGTGCTGAGCAATTGTTTTCATTTGCATCACTTTTCTTGCTTGAGTTTTATTTCCCTCTCTCTGCTTTTTTCCTTTTCATTACAGGTTGTTTTTATTATTATTGTTATTGTAATTGTGGTTATTATAATACTTTATTTCAGTTTTCAAACTGGTCTTATCTGAACCCATGAGTTTTCTCACTTTTATCTTTCCAAATCTCTTCCCCCCATCCTGCTGGTGCAAGGAGTAAGTGAGTAGCTGTGTGGTGCTTACTCGCTGGCTGGGGTTAAACCATGCCGTAAATAAAGGTGTTTTAAGAGTATTTTAAATAGGATACATAGACATCCTGGAGAGATAGGAGATGAGCCAGTGGAGACATACTGGCCCTGATTTCAACCCACCTCAGAAACAATTGTCTGGCAACCCAGAGTAGTAGTTTAACAACCTGAATGGAGCAGCACTGGGACAATATAACACTTCAGGGCTTCTGAATCATGACCTGCAAGTGACTTGAGTTAGTCTCCTGGTGGACCTAAGGTCTTTTTAATTTTGAAGAGCGCTAGGTTTCTCAAAAAAACTCTTAAAGACAACCTGAGATATAGCTCTTGGGCATAATTCTTTGGGTACAGTCTTGAGATGTCTCCAGAACAAAGCATGAAGGGATGTGTTCAGAGATTTTATTTCTTTAGTTAAACAGTATTAAATAGGACTGCTATTTGACTTTACTTATTAAGTATTCTTTTGGGGGTAGTTGTTGCTAAATGAGGTTCTTATTTTACCTTGATTCTTGACCGTTGTTGCACTCAAAACCTACCTGTTCCTGTACCTCTACCTATCTAGTAGCCTGAAACCAGTTTTCAACATACTAGCCTCCTTTTACTTCCAGTATTTGGGCATTCCTGGTTACAGGTGAGCTTTATTTGAACAGCAAGAATAGAAGTACTCAAATCCTGCATATCACTTAATTTCATGGCTAGGCAAACACTCCTGGAATGAGTGTTGGAAGTGAGAAAAAGCTCAGATTTGAAGCATCTTATTTCTTGGACATTAATTGGATAATAACTTCATTATGCATAAGCTTTTATTCATTTTTATTGTCATTTTTAATCTTCCTAGTAGAATTAATCAAAAATTGATTCTTTCAGGTTTCACTAGAGAGGAAGGAGGTACATCTTCATATAGACCAGAATTGTGTTAAGCATATGAGGTAGGACTTTGATTCAATTATATTAATGTGCTCAAAATGAATAGAACTGAAAATAATGAATTTTTAAAAGACTTTTCGGGTGTATTTTTTAACTCTAAAACAGCTGTGGTGAAGACTTCATTCACTTCCTCTCTCTCCATGCGCAACTCCAACAACAGTAAATGCTAAGCCAATTTATGATAAACATCCATTTTACTGCTAAGCACTAGTAAAGTGATTTAGAAGGAAGTGTGGGAAGGGTGAGGTGTAGGATGAAGACTATAAATCTCAAAATATATGTGCCTAATTTTAGGAAAAGATGAATGTAACAGTGAAGCTAAAATCAATAAAAAAGAAAAGTGCCATGGTGGAAGCAGCAAGTCAGCTTTAAGTATAGCATAGAAACTCTGCTGGGTGCTGCCATACAGGATGATTATAATAAATTGCAAAGAGTGAATGGAGAAAAGATCCTGACTAGAGCCATTTCTATCCTGAGGATAACCTTATTTTGATTTGTGTATTTATGCATGCTCATCCTTTTTTTATTGCAGATACTTTACAGTGCATAGACTGAACCATACTCTGAGTTTCAAACAGACAAATTATGAATTTGGATATGAGTGTCTAGGTGTAGGTTATTTTATCACATATTTAAAATTGTTAAGTATATATAGAAAAAGTATATTACTATGTTGATGCCTAAATGCATGCTAATAATTTTATTATGAAAGGTTCTCAGGATATTTTCATAGTTCTTCAATTGTGTATGCAGTACTATTCTGCAGATTTCCATCCAGCTTTTTTTTTTTTTTTTTTTCTCTCAGAAATGTTTATCAATGGGTAATTATAATTAATTTTAAATGTGATGGTCCATTTTGAGGAATTCCAGTTAAACTTCACTATACTTGTTTCTCCTTCATAATAGGGTTAAAGCTTGGCATATCATTAATATTAGACTAACATGATCATACTTACTTAGATCACAGTTTTCTATTTCACAAATATAAGTTCAACATATTTTCCCATCACATCATTCATACTCTAACAGAATGGTATCTATACAATACTTTGCTTCAGTTTTGTAATTTAAATTATTATTTGTAAAAGGTGGAACACAAGTTATTACCTAGCCCAACTGATTTAACACTTTTCTCACCAAATGTTCCACTAGTATCCATCCATAACTATTACTCTTCCTGAAAACCTTGAGGAAGTTTTGGTTATCATTCACCTCTAGTCCATCATTTCTGATGCAATATCTCTATTCCATTTCACTTATAGGTCTAGAAGCCATTTAACTATATTCTATATGTTTTATAAAATCTTTCAGCTTGACTTTTTCCAGGTTTCTCTTTACCCTTTCTTGACTTCTGAAAACATGGCTGCAACTGTTTGTTATGGTTGGGATTTTTTTTGTTTGTTTGGTTTTGTCTGTTGTTTTTGGTTTTTTTCCCAAGCACTTTTTTTACTTGTTATTTTTCTTTCTGAGTTTATTCATACCATCAGATCAGGAGCCCTTCTCTGGGCTAACTTCAGCTTGCTAGATAGGTAGGTAGAATGGATAGGTTCTGAGTAGCACAGTCAAGAATCAAGGCAAATTAACAACCCTATATTGTGACAACTACCCCCAAAATAATACTTAAAGAAAAAGCATGCTCCTATTTAATACTGTCCATCTAGAGAACTAAACTGAGCATATACCCTCATGGTTTGTTCTGGAAACTTCTCAACTGGCAGGCAGACCAAGAAAATCTCAGAGAAAACAAGCCTGACCAGCCTCAGTTCTGAAGCCATGTGAGTTCAGTACAAGTCTTATGGTAATACTTTAAACAATTACATTGTTACAAAGAACAGAATTCTAATGTCTCAAAAATTTCAGATAAATACCCATTTAGGCAGAGGAGAGAGATTTTTTTAAGTGTCCTACTGGTAACAAAAGGTTTCTGGGAAAACTTGTACTTTCTTAGTTACTCAAGTCAGTCAAACACAGAGAAATCTGTAAGAAACCAGTTGTGATTTTCTAGTCCTGATAAACCTACTGGTTTCTTTGTTCTGGTCTTACTGTCTACCTACTATGTTTTTATTTTTTTACTTTATCCCTGCCAGTAACTGACTGAAGTCAGTGCTTTTTAACTGTGAAAAAAATCATAATCACTAAATCTCTTATGTTGAGAAGAGAAGGTAATTTAAAGGACTGTAACAATTTCTTCTAAAGCTACAACTGTAGTCTCTCCAGTTGACAGTGCAAAATAAATATACAGAGTTCAGCCTTTGCTGTGGCGTATTTTATTCCTTTGTTCATCCTTTACATATCGGTCTTATCCTTTCAGAAAAGGATTTATATAATACATGACACCTTTTAACATGCACTTTAGAATTTACTTAATATTTTAATAAATAAACATGAAAGAAATGAAATAATTGAATAGACAGCAAGTTAAAGAGGGGCCTAGGGTTTCTTTGCTTGTTTCTTTTAAGCATTTTAATCTTATAAAGAATAATCACAATTTTTCTTTACTTTAACTGAGTGAAGTGAGTTAGATTGGGTATTCCTGTTGTTCCTCTCCACACAACAGCAAAACTTTACATGAAATTGAAATTGCACCAATTTTTAGGACAGTAAAAATATTTTTAAAGTAAATTATTGTAAAGGGAGGAATAGTATGAATCCAAATGAAATTAGACTTTTATAAGAATACTGACAATATTGACTACTAAATTAGGTAGAAGACAAGATATGGCTTGCTGTAGCTATCTAGGAACATTTACAAATGTTATATAAATACTGACTTACTTTTATCCATTGTCTTTACCCTTATTCAATGAAGAGGGGAGAATAAGTATTTTCCTTTATCTAAACTTAGAACATATATATAGTTGTCTGTATGGCTATATTATAGGTATAAAATCCATTGGTAAAAACCATTGTGCAAGAATTAAGAAAAAAGAAAAGTGAATAGTTCTATAATTCACCAGGAGACTACCATCTTGTTTACACTTGGAATTAATTTCCTGCCTTTATTTATTCTGTGATCATGTCCAGAGTTATAAATATTAACAGTTATATATACAGCAGTTCCTGCTTCTGTACTGCTGGCACTTGCAGTAAACATAAGGAAGGTATGCCTCTCTTTTTTGTTCCACTTACATTTACATCCTTTGTGGATAAAATATTATTAGAATAATGAATGTTCCAGGCAAAAGAAATAACTTCTGCTTTTGATGCCTTCACAATATTATTTGCATATTACTCTACAATATTCTTTTGCTTTTGTTTGGTTTAGCTGCAGACTTTACTTACATACTTGAAAATAAACAATTTGCATCATGTTTATATCACTTCATGCTTTCTATATTACATATTCCTATGGACTGTAAGAAGGATTAATTAAAACATTTTTCAACTATATGTAGATATTGTGCTTAGGGGCGTAGTTTAGTGGTGGACTTGATATTGTTAGGTTTACAGTTGGTCTCAATGATCTTAGTGTTCTTTTCTAACCTAAATGATTCTATGATTCTATTCTACAGAAAACAAAGTAGTTTATACATAGAGATATTATGTGGACTTCTAAATATAGACTTCAGATTATTACTACAGATTAGTACCATGGTTGAACAGTTGAGTGGAATTTGTATTCTAAATCAAAATATCATTCTGCACCTCTAACTTTCATTAAAGCAAATCATCCCAGAAAATGGATGTGTGGTACATAAAAATTAAAATAAAATTTGTTCAGAAAAGAGACAGTGTGGATAACTGGCTAGCTGAAAAAGTTCACATAGACATAGTCCAGCTGGCTGGACAAAAATGCACATCGCTCTCAGCTTATCTGAAGTAAAGCAAAAATACACTATCCTTGGCTGTTCTTGTTACACAATAACAGGAAGATCGCGGTGGGAAAAGAATGTTACAGGTGGGAACAGATAACTACAGAAGAGAAACTAGGGGCGGGCTTGGTATTTAGGCAACTAACCAATAATGAGCTTAACTTTTGTAATATGTATGAGCTAATTATAACAAGGCGTAAAAGGTGACTGTAAGGCACAATAAATGAAGTCTGCTGATCACTCATATTGAGTGACTGTGTCTTCCCTCCGTCGCGACAAGACAGTAGCAATTATTGGTCAAATTTCCAAGGCTACATTTCAGTGACATACAATAGTGCTTGTCTTGCTATAATGATATAAAAATGTCCTAATGCAATGTACTTGACTAAGACACACATTTCAGAAATTTTGTGTCACTGTACTCATGCAGCAGCTGAAACTTGTTTGTCAGTACTTATCTAGTTTATAGTGTCCTGTCATTCATATCAATATTTAAGAATACTGTCTTATGCTTCATCACCTTTTCATTACTAGTCTGAGTGAGATTGTTTTTTAGAAAAAAACCACTAATTGACTTCAGTACATAAGTTCTTTTTGAAGTTGATGGATGCGTAGAGTGTAGATGAAGGATCTTTTGAAAAAGATTTTATTTAAAATCACACCTTTTGGCATCATCTTTTGTCCTCTTTTAAAAAACTCCCCTAATCATGTTTTAAAAGCAAAGAAAAATATTTAATTACAGGATCTTCTTTAGGGATAATGCATGGTGCCCCATAGCCACTGTTCAGCCTTCTGTTACCAAAAAGGCTGAAATCCTTAGGCATCCGAGGTAATTTCTGTTGGCTACCTCTTCTTAAAGTGTAAAACACTGAGGTCAGGACTGAGTTCAACATTAAACACACAGAAGCATGTAAAGTTATGTGAGATGACTTAGCATATGCTGTCTAACTTCCAGCTCCAGAACAGCCTGGATTTCCCATGGATCTTGTGTCATACCTGTCAGCATCAGACACCCTAGAACTTCTAAAATGTCACCACATACTTAGAGTTGGGCAACAAAAGTCCCCATCAATACAACTGATAGATCCTAGACAGACATTCCACTGACTAACCAGTTGGTGCTATCTATACAGTAAGCTGAGTCACTCTTTAGGCTCCACTGACTGAATGGACTAGCAGTGAAATTCAGCTGCTTACATATACATGGGAACTTAGAGCCAAATTAAATGCCCTATGTTCAAAATGTTTCTGCAGGCTGGCAGATATGTCACAGGACTTACAGGAGGTCAATATTTTTCTAGAGAAGAAGCCAGAAAGGATGTACTGCCTCAACCAAAAGGATGGTAGCTGTCTATATTGAAGCAGAGAAATCCAGTCATAGATCCTCACCGATTTTAACAGGAACTTAAACACCTAGCTCACATGTAGGCATTTATAAGTAGGTGTCTTAGCCTACAGTGGAATCCCAAATTGAAAATGTGAAACTTAATTTACCTGCCCATATACAGATAACTGAGTATCATTTGAATTGTCCTAGTGTACAATATGAGCTCCAGCTATCATTCGGACATAGCTTGAGCAGGTGATCTACAGGTCCTGTCACGTGTCTGTCAACCTGTCCAGAAATTCTGGACACCCTACAATATCAGAGATGCTGTTAGACACCAATATGAGGCAAGTAAATTAAGCCCCAATAAATTATGAACGTTATACACACACACACGCACCCTACAAATCCTTGAGGTCAGGTACTATGGGAGGATGTAAAAGAAGATGGATATGGCTAAAACAAGCTGAGAAGCATTACTGCAGATCTTACTCAGGTTTTGACTGATGGAAAGTTATAGCTTGGGATCGCTAAAACAAAGGCAAGTCAATGTTCTTGGATGGCTTATGCATCAGTGGTAGGGTAGACTGCAAGGAGGAGTAACTATTATCAGTTGCCCACAGCTACGCTGAGCTATGTTCCACTTACCCAATGACTCAGAGAATGTATGAATGTCATAACTTCAGTATTCAGATGTCCCACTACTTGGCAAAATTCATTACCACTCCAGGGGTATACCAACTGTAAGTAGCAGTTGTGCCACTCCATTGCAGTTTACAACAAATGTATTAAAGCTGGCAACAATTTTGGGACACCTTACATGATGAACTCATACTGCTTGGTTCAGAAATTGTTACATGAGCTCCTGAGCTAATTTTACACTGTCCAAGGCAAAATTATAAAATCATGAAAAAACATCCTGTAGAAAGCCATGCTCACTAATATGTCAGAGTCCAAAGCTTCATTACCTTAATCCGGCTATAGCCATTTGCTTACTAAAGTGACTAAATGACAGCTGAGTAAAGAGGTCCTTGGTTATAGCTTTTAACTTTTGGCTCACAAAAAAATGGCAACTACATGGTCTTTAGAAAGTCAAGTGTATGTAACTGTACAATATCCATAGTGCAATATGGCACATGGGAATTACAATGAAATCATCATCTTACACTCACAAGTATCCTCCACATAAAAAAGCCGAATACGGATAAAATATATAAATAGGTATAGGGCTGGGGGCAGGGAGAGTTGAACCCCTAGAAATTTTGTTTTGCTAAAAACGTGTGAAGAAACAGCTCTGGAGAGATTTCTTTGCAGAAGGGATGAAGACAATAGTAAAAGGAACTACAATTAGATCAGTAGATAAAACCATCCCTGGTTGGTAATGAATGAAAGTCAGTGCTTTGTGCATTTCTGTGTAAAATGATGTGATAGCCAAAAATCTTAGTTACATAAAAAAAGCTTTCCCATGAAAAAAAAATAATAAAATAGTTAGTCTCCCACTCTTCATGATGTTGCTAAGGGCTGAATGCTCAAGCAACTGGGTAACCATATAGGCATTCAGGGCCTTTCAGGGCACAGTTCTAAACAGAAGGGTTTCATTCATGTCAAGGGAAAAAAATAATTTAATACAATCACACTTCAGTTTACCTCTTTGCTAAGTAAGGATGCATCCTGTTACACTAGAGTGCTTGCAAATTGCTCTGCAGGCCCATGATGCTTCCTCTTGAAGGAACAAAGAATATTGTTCTTACCTGAAAGAATGAATTCTCTTCAATACAGAACTGAGATTTATGAGTCTGCCTCGGGACCCACCGTGTGTTTCTCCAGGTATATAGAGGAACTCAGGCTTTTAATCATAGCATTTTACTTGCATATCAATGACTTTTCAAATAGAATAAATGATCTGTGAAGGCAGGAGTAATATTCCAAAGCATGGTTGAGGGCTGTTGGGTTGTTGAGTTGTTGTATTTTAAATATTTTCATCATGGATTTAAGACTATAATTGTGTACCACTTGCAGGCCATATGCTAGTTCAACTTCATCCCTGCCTTTCCTTTGTTCCCATGCTTAGTTATTTATACCCTGTACATCATGTAATTAAACTTGGCATTACTGAAAAAGTAGTTAGCAAAAAGTAATTAATAGTCATTTGGAAAGTAATCACATCATTATTTAATTCTTATTAAGCAGTCTTTGCTTTGAAAAGTTGTGATACTTCATTTGCTCCATGAATATTTCACATATTTTAAAGTGAATAGTAAGTAAAATTCATTTGACTATTTCCCCTTGACAACATTGCAGAAAAAAAATAGATTTTTTTTTTCTTTTTTAGCTGGAAAAATTCAGTTGTTTCCATATGGAAACAAAGCTTTGCTGATTTTTGAGGGAAGAAATGATATGTAAGGTCATGCCCTGCTTTATGGGATTACATTAGATATATTCAGTTGTTTTGTAAAAAGCAATCATAGTTATACTGGGAATGTTGGACAAATAAACACAAAGCAAGAATTTTTGGGTTTATGTAAGTGCATGTACTTCAATACACTCATGTTGCAGAGATTTATCTCTAAATACTCTGAATATTTTACATGATAAGGTGAGATAGAATAGGCCCACAATCAATGTATGATGAAAGTATTATCTGTGAACTGTTGACATGCCTGTGATCAGATGGGATCTATTAGAATATTCAACCACATCTGTCAGGGGAATTACAAGGTCACTGATATAACAGAGCTGAAGCCCTGGTGCATCCCCTTGATCTTTTTAGATCTTTTATTAATAAACTGAAAACATTAAAACATTATTGTTAATTTAATTCTGAAGGAAGACTCTTGACAGCAAGAAAAAGAATAATTTTTTGATGGATTTTTTTCTGAAATAACTGTGCTCTATATTAAGCACATACCACACTATATCAACAATTCTCTTTGTTTTGGCACCTCTTCTTCCCTTAGTTCTTTTGGTACCTCTTATCAAAAGCTTCCTGACATGAATATTTTTTAAATAAATACATCTTTTGAGCCTTCTCTTCTGCCAAGCTGCTTAGGATTCGTTTTGGTTGGGGTTTTTTTGTGATTTGTTTTGGTTTTTTGGGGTTTTTGGGGTTTTTTTTGCATAGGGAAAGAGTATCTTTTATATTTCAGCTCACTAATTGCCAGGCCTTGCTAGACTTGCAGAGGCTCTTTTTGATTGAAGGATAATATTCAGTGAAAAGAAACAAACCAGAAGAGGAAAAAAAAAGGACCTTGCTGTAACAGGCATTGTTTAATTTGGCTCTCTGAGGCTGGCTACAAATCCTCCTCATTCTTTGTTGCTGTAGAAATTACTAGTCTGGAAACAAGCTATTGAAGAAAAAAAATTTCATTTCTCACTGTTAGCTTCTTTCACAAACTATGACAATCACTTTTCTAAGCATCTACTTTTGCTTTATTAGGTTGCTGTTAAGTCAATGGCTTTATCTAAGCCTCTTTGATCTGACGGTTTCATAATCCTGTTAGCATTAAGAAGTAAGGACTATATAGTTGTTCATTTAAACAGCAACAGAGAACAAACCAAAAGATGAGGGGAGTACTTTAAACCTTAAGGTGAAGTAAAATTAGCAAATGAACATTTATTACAGGCAAATTGCAAATCTTGTTCTCATAACAAAGACAGACTATAAACATTTCATGCCCTGGGAGCCCAAGAAAGTAGTCAGGTGTTTACCCTGGCTTTTTGGGCTGAATTCAGTATTGGTTAGCCCTGATTTCAAAAGATTTTAACTCAAATAATGTGAAACATACTTTATGGCACATTAAGCTTACTCTTCAAAAATATGTTACTTCATCTGTCTGTAAGTGTGCCAGTAGAGTTACTGATGGTCTCTGGAATAAAGACTTGGCCTTAAAACTAAGATTCTTGTTCTGCTTAACAATATATAAGAAATAAAATCTTAGTCAGAGAGACTTTAATTCTATTAATCCCTGCCAGGACAGAACATTGCAAAAGAACATTACAAACCATTATAGCCTTCTAACTGCTCCAGAAATGTTACGCAAATCTGTGAGTGCCAGAATGTACTTGCAGTTTAAATCTAAAGCTGCTGAAACATCCTGTTACTATTAGATCTTTTTCTCAGTGATTAATCTTTTGCTTCATAATTTTATACAAAACTAACCCCACAGTTTAATAATTTGGAAAAAAAGTCCAGATGGATGAATAAAATGAAATGTAAATAATCATATCGTTTGCTTAGTCTAATAATAAAGTATATATTGACTTTTTTTCCCCTAACAGATTATATACTTCTGTTCTACTTGTTTTGGTTTGGACAAAGTGAAATGTAAAGAAAGATAACATTCTTATAATATCAGCAAATTAGTCCAATCCTGGAAAATAGTGTTAATGAAATATTCAGTGCAGGCCTTAATGCTAAAATCTAAGGTAAGATTTTGTAATGCTAAAACTGAAGAGACACAGGAGCAACAGAGAGAGGATAGAAAAGAGTGAGAAACAGCAGAGGGAACACCAAGGTCAGAGCAGGAGGAGGAGCGCTCCGTGCCAGAGCAGATATCCACACTGCAGGCCACAGAGCACCTCCTTTCTGAGAAAAGGCTGAGAGAGCTGGGCCTGCTGAGAGGGGATCTTACAAAGACATCTAAATATCTCAAAGGTGAGTGTCAAGAGGGCAGGGCCAGGCTCTTTTCAGTGGTGTACAATGACAGGGCAAGGGGCAATGGGCACAAATTGAAACACAGTAAGTTCCATTTGAATACAAAGAAAAAACTTTTTTACTGTGAGGGTGACAGTGCACTGAAACAGGCTGCCCAGAGGGGCTGTGGCGTCTCCTTCTCTGGAGACATTCAAAACCCACCTGGATGCGATCCTGTGCAACCTGCTCTAGGAGAACCTGCTCTAGCAGAGGGATTTGATTTGATAATCTCCAGAGGTCCATTCCAACCCTGACCATTCTGTGATTCTGTGGCCCCACACTAGAGCAGGTGGGTATTTCTTGAAAGAACTGTAGCCCATAGAAATCCCATCCTGGAGCAGATTTTTCCCTGAAGGGATTGCAGCTAGTGGAAAGAGCCAACACTGGAGCAGGGGAAAGATATGAAAGAAACAACAACAGAGAGAAACAGCTGTGTATTAACCATGTCCCCTACCCCTATGCTGATCAGTGGGGGCTAGAGGAGTTGGGAGTTAACGCGTGAAGTTGAACTCTGGAGAACCAGGAGGAAACATGTTGGTTTAATGTTTGTCTTTGTTTCTTAGTACACAAATCTATTTTAGTTGGCAATAAATTAATTTATTTTCCCCAAAATATTTTTCTCTTGCCCACAACAGTAACTGAGAAATGATCTCCCTGTCTTAGACCCATGAGTTTTCACATGTGGTTTTCTCCCACTGTCCAGTTGAGGAGGGGAAATGAGATAGCAGCAGGGTGGGAATTCAGCTTTTAGCCAAGACTAACCCACTATGGATGCCTAAGTCAGATGATGAACCATACGTATTTTCTATAATGTGTCCAATCAACTTGGTGCTGTCAAGTCACTCTTTTAAGAACAAAGTAATTATCTGTTCAAATCAACTTTAAAGCCCACATCTTTTTATATTCACCAATAAAATTAATAAATATAAAAATTAGAAACTTACTGAAAAGTCTGAAAAATGTATTTATAAAATCACAGAACGGTTGGAAAGAACGTTTAGATGTCATTTGGTTCAACTCCCCTGCTCAAGCAGGCTTTGTATAGATGGCTTTTGGGTAACTCTGGATGGAGACTCCACAGCCTCTTTGACCGAGCTGTGCCAATGCTCAGGTACACTCACAGTGAAAAAGTGTAGAGGAATGAAGGCAGTGGGTTGATTGGCATTGGTAATATGCAGCTGTGGCCTTGCCTCAAAGGCAGTGAGTTGATTGACATGGACAATGTGCAGCTGTAGCTCATTCTGCTAAGTAGTTAAATACCACTGAGAATGGGGTGGTGTTAGATGGAGGAGGAGTAGTGTGGTCTGGTTTCTGGAGGAAGGAGAAACAGCATGGGCAATAGAATCTGATGTGGTGAAAGTCTTGTTGCAGCTTACTAGTTTGTTTGTGCTGCAACAATTGGTGTCCTGTGTGAGGCAAACTGAGCTGGACTCTGACTACAACTGGTGCCCAATCTAGCTGAGGCAAGTGGGAGAACCTATGACCCATAACAGACACTGTGAGAGGTGAGCTGTTGGCAGCTAATCAATATGGGTGTATTGCAATGTTTGATGTTCATCTTAACTCAAATTGCAACTAAAAAGTGTTTCCTGATGTTCATATTGCACCTTGTGTGTTTCAGTGTGTGCCTGTTGCCTCTGGTCCTGTCACTGGGCAGTACTGGAAAAAGCCTGGCTCCATCTTCTTTGCAGTCTCATTTGAAGTATTTATGTATGTTGATGAGATCCCCTGAAACTTCTTGTCTCTAGGCTGAACAGCCCCAACTCTCTCCACATTTTGTCATAGGAGAGATGCTTCAGACCTTTAATCATCCTCTGGACTGTGTCTTGTATGTCCATGTCTCTTGCACTAAGGAGCTCAGAACTGGACACAGTACTTCAGGTGTGGTCCCACCAGTGCTCAATTAGAAGGTAAAGATCACCTCCCTTCAGCCTCCTGGCAATACTCCTAATGCACCCCAGGATACCATCTGCCTTCTTTGCCAGAAGGGCACATTGTTGGTTTGCATCCAAGTTGGTGTTTGCCAGGGCCCCTAGGTCCTTTTCTGCAAGGCTGCTTTCCAGCCGTATATTGGCATATCAGAGGATATATAAACTTGCATTAAATGAAGGAAATGACCTAATGGAGGAAAATTTGTCTTTTCATGTAGTTAAAACATTTTAACTAATTCAGAGATTAAAAATAAATAAAAAATCAATAGATCCTTTATCTGGATAGAAAATAGCTCAACATTTATTCCCCAAAAATGGACAGTAGAAACTGTGTCCCTTTGTAGACTATAACATACCCTCCATTCTACCAGAATGTTTCTGAATATTCTTACATAAATATTTATATATAAAATGTATGATGTTCTGTACACTGCAGTGTTGTGCCAACATTCATCCATCTGTGACATATTTTACAGTCTTTTGCCTAATAAAGTCAAGCCGTATAAGCATAGTATCATATAATCATTAAAAATATGACTACAGATTTAAAGGTTATCAGTACAGCGCTTGAATATTTCTTTTTATATATTATTCAGAATGCATTATAAGGCCTCACTATATAAACTTTGTTTGATCTGATTTTTTTTAGTATTTTTCATGAGTAGTTTATAGACATTTAGTCTGTACCTCATAAATACCAATATTGAAACACTTCTCAACTTCTGAGTTTGCAGTACTTGCTGAATTATGTTTATTTTCTATGAACTAGTTAGTCTTCTTAAGAGTTACTGAACCTGCAACCTATTGACAGAAAACAAAGCTCCTGTTTTTAGAAATTAAGACTGACAGATCAAAGATTAACCATGCCAAGAGACACTATGTTAATCTAAGCTCTCTGTTAAAATAATCACAAGAGATTGGGGAAGAAAGAATTTTCTTCCACTTGAAACTAGCAGAATGACTAAGATTTTTGTGCCTTCATCTGTAGTGAAGAATGTTTTGCTTCCAAGGATCATCTCGGCATATTTCACTTTTTCTGTGTTTTAAAGCACTGGCTGAGCTTTTGATATCTGCACATTGCTTTTGTGATGCTTTGTTTCTCTGTCCTGTGAACTGTAATACACATTTGCTTGTAGGATTCTGGGGATGACTAGTTCAATATTTAATGTGTATGTGCAGGAGACACAGTGTGACCAAATTGTCATTCGTGTTTTCTTGAGTATAAAAGATGTTATTGCCCTTTTACATATGGATAATATGAGTATAAAGCAGCAAAACTTTAGCATTTAAAAAATAAAGTGTTCAGGTTTCACTGACTAGGAGCTATGGTGGTGTTTTTTTGTTGGGTTGGGTTTTTTTTAGTATGTATAGATTATTTATGCAAATCTAAGGGCATAATCTGAGTTATTGTTGAGTAGTATTTTTTCCACAAATTAGTACCAAATTCCTCAAACCAAGCACCCTTATAACAAGAAACGTGTGGAAAATTAGGCAGTAGTTCAGATTCACAAGGGGACTAACTCTGGTGGTGTTACTTACTCCAAATACAAAGTTTTAGGAATCTGGTCCTTAAACTGGAGCGTGCTACATTAAGCTAAATACATGTTCTCTATCTCAGCTATATGGCAAACAATGTATTTCAAAATATGATTCGGAAAAGCTACTGTGTAAACAGGAATTAGGAAAAAGTGCATTTCAGAATATTTTTTTCACATATATAGAAGTATCATTTCTCCATTCTGACCTCAGCACTCCTGTAGACAAAGATTTCTTCCAAAGATACACACTTTTTTAAAAAATACTGAGACCATTAACTGCTTTATTTATATGTACAGCAAGTAAAGCAGTTGTTCTGTGACTTGTCAATTCAAAAGTATGACATAAGAAAAAGAATTTTTGGCTTTAGTTTTCTTCTTTACTTAAGAATGTATGAAATCTTGATTCAAGTCCTGATTCTATCTAGGGTATCTTATTTTGCAAGTTACAGAGAGGGTGATGTGGATAGAGTAATCAGCCCAAATCTTTTTGTTGACTTTTAATCAATCAACCTAGACTGAAAATTTTATACAAAGTCTGACAATAGATTTGAGAATAGTTTTAGCTACCAGTAGATGAGGAGTCACTGAGACAAAACAGAGTTCTGGAACCCAGGTTGTCATAGTTCCAGGTAGGTTTCATCAGCAGGGTTGAAAAATTAGAATCTTCCACACAGACCAACACCACTGAACTGAAGAGAGTAATACCAGTAGGAGAGTGTATGGAATGGCTTTAGGTGGAGACAGATAGTTTAGAATTCACCAAGATGGTTTAGAATTAGAAGTTTACTAAAAGAAAAGTAACTGTCTAATCAAAAATATTTCATTTTAAGATTAAGATGTGCTTTTTCCTTGGACAAAGAAATTCTTGTCCCTTGCCTTTCACTCACCTTTAGCATCTCGTGGTAATGTGAATCTCTAACCTCTTCCTAGTGTAGGCTTTCTAGTCTTCAGTCTTTATCAACTCTCAGATCTTAGCTATGTAGTTCATTCTTGCTTCTTTTTTCTTCAGTTCTTTCACTCTCTGAGGTTGTAATCTAATAATCTATTGCCTATATGATCTGGGTATTCCTCCTCAGACATGTTCATCGTTTCAGCTGATTTCTAGTCCTGTTAAACTTCATATTTCTAAAGTATTAACTTCTTTTCATCCTATAGAACTTTATTGCTCATGCTCACTCTTGAGTCATAATAGGGTTTTTATTATTTAAAACAGCAAGATTATTCTAAATACAAACATAAAAATATGCCATGACTCTTTCCAACTTTCAGAAGAAGCTGAAAGTCAAATAAGATCAACAACAGATTTCCTTCTGAATTTTGTTGTGGTCAAATCAGTGCTGGGTCCCTGGATAAGAGTAAGGAGAAATGAAAGACAAAAGGGTCAAGAAATTCCAAAAAGCAGACTAATGAACACATCCTTATTGATTGATTTATTTTATAATACTTTAAGAACAATTCTGAATTATGTGTCAAGACATCATTGAACTGCAATCCATGCACATTAGAGATAAAAATGGCACATCTGAAACTTCTGTCATTTTAATAATTATCATATTATCACATATTTTATTTTCCCTTTATTGTTCCTATAGTCATTCATTATACAGTTTATTGCACTAAGTTCTGACGAAGGGGAAGGGAGTAAGATTTACCTTTATTTTAGCTGTACTACAAATAAGAACATAGCTATAATGTAATTTTGGGTGATATTCCAAGACTTCCTCTCTTTAGACTTTAAAATTCTTTTAAATGCTTCTATTTCTGTTAATACAGTCCTTTTTTTTTTTTTACAACATTATATGTATAACGAGTTGAATTATTTTATAGAGACTGTTAACATAAAAAACTTTTTAAATTATTTTTTATTGAAATATATTGAATTTACCTAATGTATTATGGCAAAGCAATTTCACCACCAAAAAATATAAATTACCAATACTTTACTGAGTTAGATTTTGTCAAATACTGTTGACATTTCAGCAGGACCACACAGAACATTCTGGTTCAGGTGGATGTTAGGGCATATGAAGATTTTGGGTTGTACACACTATATAAAAATTTGCAAATTTAGGCTCACATGCATGTAAACTGGTAGAGTACTTTCTCAGTTTGCTTGAGATTTGTCAGTAACACTCATATAGCATTAGCAATACACCATGTTTTCAGTTTACATAGCAAAAAATTGGAAAATGATATAGAAAACTTAATTCCATTCTCTTTCTTCTGAAATACTGAAGCCTCAACCTATGTTTCCTGTTGCTTTACTGCTACTGTAGCAGTACTTTGCACTATTGTGAAGGGGATTTGACTTAGAGTCCTACACTCAGCAGACTAATTCCTTGGTAGAGTGGCAAAGGTACCACTTAACAATTGCAATACAGGGAGGATTCTGAGTTCCTGAAATAGTTGTTATCACTGAACTGAAGTCCGTACAGACGAAAACTTTTTCCTAAATCATAGAATGCAAGGAGGTCTGTTAATATATATGTAAGTCCTTGGAAATCTCAGTGTTAGTTCAACTTCACTTCATATTAAAATTGACAGTTCAAGGGTTGATCTCTTCTCTTCTTATGCACATATATTTGAATAAAGAATCCTGAGAACAAAAAGAAATTAAGATGTCCCTGGCACCTAAACTAAAGTCATTATCTTCTTCCTAAAGAATGTTAATTTTTAATTTACCATAACATCATCAACAAAAGTAACACACACGTAATGGAAAAAAAAAAAAACAAAAAACAAAGCATGAATTGGTGATTAAAAAAAAAAAGCTTCTTAGTGAAGCCACTATATCTTGACAATGTTGTTATTTTAACTGTTGTAGCTGTTAGATCTACTGAATGGTCTTTTGAAACTATCTGAGCTCCTAGGTCTACTGGAAAGCTTTTCAGTATTTTGAAAAAAGGCTGCTACAATGACATGCCTTTATCTTCTGGAGCATGAAGAAACATTTGCTGAAATAAGGAATGCATGGCAAGGTTCCATGTGGCAGATAAGTGCTTATTGAGATTTAGTCCTTATGTGCAGTGGTATTGAAATATGCAACTATATGGGCTACTGTGAGTAAAAGGAGCACACTTCGAATAAAAGAAGCATGGTATCTTTCACTTTTTGATTGTGTTAAGTAATAATTATTGTAGGTGATACTTTTATTTATTTATTTTCTTCTTTTAACATTTGCATTTATTAAATTTTGATTATGAATGTCAGAAGAAATGTTTTTTTGTGTTCTTGAATTCACACACTAGCCATTAAAAAAAAACAAAACCCTAACACAAACCTAAAATGAAGAAAATAACCCACGTACAATAGAACTTTACTCAGTACACAGTAAAGTATCAGTTCACTAAGAAATCATATTTTATAACTTGAAAAAGTATTTTTTCTTTCTCTAAATTTAACTTTCATTGTAATTTTATTCTTTAAAAACTGTGTTTTCCTCCTTCTTTACATGCAAAGAGCTTTTCAATTTTATCAAAGACATGATTTTCACATCATTTGAAATTTTCAGGTGGAGTAAATAGATTACATTTGTGTATACTAGATCTTTGCTTTTGGGATTTTCCCTGCAAGTCCTTAAACTTCCCACATGGGCTTATCAGCAGGTTTTGCATAGGTGGATGCATATGAACAATTAAGGTTTAGCAGGTCATGTCTCCCCAAAATTCCCATATACTGTTTACTGACAGTTAAGGATATAAGTGTCTTCAGAAACACACTGAAGGTAAGAAAATAAATTCCAAAACTTAAATGCCTAGAAAACAAGCTTTTGTCATCCCACACTTCTCATGTTCATTAGTAGAGGAATGGACAATGACTCCTTGGAAACTGAATATCAATGCTAGCTTACTACTTACAGCATGTCAAGGCATTAAAAGTATTCCAGCATTTCTTTCTTGTCCAAAAGAAATTGTAAACATTTTATGAATTTTATTTTTAAATTTCCTTTTCAGTAGAAAGCAGTTAATTAGCTTTACACTAAATTCATTTTGAAGGAATTTCGTAGAAATGACAAGTGCAGCCTCTCAGTGTCTTCTGCTTGTGCATCAAAACTGGATTCTCTGTTTTTAAAAATAAAAGAAATGCATTGTAATGTTAACTTTATTTCATTCCAAAATACAGAGCAATACACAACCTCCTAGGTAAATGCATATTCTCTAAAATAAATCTTGTATCTTTCAATGAAGTTGTAAATACTTAAATCATAACCTACGACATTGATGTGACTCTGGAAAAAAGTATTGGAATAAATCTAATATTTTCCTGTCTAATTTGTTAGCCCCTTGGGATGACATCTGTCCTGCTCTCAGCTGTGACAGTTAATTTTCCTCTTAGTAGCTTGTGCAGCGTTGTTCTTACACCAAATCCAAAACACAATGTCAATAGCATATGGGTGGTTTTGGTTGTTGCTGGGTAACGTTTATACGAAGTCAAGAACTTTTCAGTTTCTTGGGTCCTGCCAGTGAGTGGGCTGGAGAGGCACGAGGAACTGGGAGGGAATACAGTTAGAACAGCTGACCCAAACAAGAGAAAGGGATATTCCATACCATGGGATGTCAGGCTGAGTATGTAAGCTGGGGGAAGAAGAAAGAGGGGTGGCTGTTTAGCATTATAGAGTTCGCTTTCCCAAGTAACCACTGCATATGATGGAGCCCTGCTTTTCTGGGGATGGCTGAACACCTGCCCGCCGATGTGAAGCAGTGAATTAATTTCTTGTTTTGCTTTGCTTGTGTGTGTGGCTTTTGCTTTCTCTATTAAACTGTCTTTATCTCAACCCAGGAGTTTTCTCACTTTTACTCTTATGATCCTCTCCCCCATCCGACTGTGGGGGGAGTGAGTGAGTGGCTGTGTGGTGCTTGGTTGTCATCCAGAGTTAACTTATGACAATGTCACATCTACACAATTTACTACTTTGCAGAAGTGAAGCATCTTTTCCAGAGTGGTTTATAGCTATCCTCTCACTTTGAAATGAATAAATGGAAAAATGCTCATGGAGAACTTGCAGTTTTTCAAAAGCACATGATGTAGGTAGAACTTGAGGAAACAATTCTCATTTTCTTTCTTTCCTTTCTTTGCTGTTGTCATCTTTGACCTGGGAAAGCAACTTCTGCAAGTGAGAAAAAAAATTTCAAAACAGGTGGTTTTTTTAATATTATTTTTTCTACAAATCAAGCAAGTTATTTTTGTATCCCATTACTGTTCAGATAAAATTTAACACTAGAAAATCTAATGGCAAGAAAGACAGTTGACTTTGATAACTTCACCCGACATGTTTAAATAGCTCAAAACTTTATTAAGAACTCATTGAATGTTACTGAACTTTCTCTGCCCTGTCATTTCTACCAGTTGGTGGTAACATTTGCACTAATTAATCCTGATCTATAGAGCACATTCTGTTCTGTGGTTGTATCAGCTCTGCCTCTTCTTACCTGACAAGGTCTATACTTTTCTAAGGTTATTGTTCTCTCTTTTCTGTGAAATTATTCAGTCACAGATTTCAGATGAAGAAAGGTGTTCAAAGCTGGTTACTCTTGTACAACTAACTGTTAATCTGGATGCTATGATGCTTTTGATGGAATTTCTTTATTACAGAAAAGAGGAGATACAGGGAATATATTGATCTCTCTAGTCCAATAAACCTTTTAAATTTTGCTTACATATGTGCAGTACTTCGTATTGTTTAAAAATCAGAAAAGCTTACTTTTATGGTCTCTCTCAAGATAACAGTATATATTTTAACCTCCAAAAAGTTTAGGGAAGATAAAAGCATACCACCAAGAAAAAAATATTTAAGGTTCCATTCTTAGCACCGATTTCAGGAAAATGAAACTCCCCAGAAACAAAGGTAAACCCAGATATAAAAAAGTCACTGTGGGAACAGAAGTTGATGTGTTATAGTCTTTTCCACAGAACTGAAGCTGTGGACCCTGTCATGAAAAAACATATCTATAATAAATCTGGAATCTATTTCATTCCCTGTCATACAATGTCTTGAAATATGAAGCTAACAAGTCATGTGTGCAAGGCTTTGTACAATTACCCTTATTTTACAGGGGTAACTGAGGCAGATAATATAAGCCATTCACACAAGGCAGACAGCAGAACTGACAAAGGATGTGAACTTCTGAGTTCGGTTCAGATAACTGGATCACATATTTTTTTCTTGGGTTTTTTTTTGACCTTTTCAATCTGATTGTTTTAATTTCTGTTCTACTAGAGGAAAATAGAAGCTGATTGGATAGTCATTAAAGTCAGTGCTACCTCTGCCATGTACTAGAGGATACAAGGAATGCTTAGAATGAATTTTCTAATACATCTACAAAAACCCAAACCAATAAAGAACTTTTATCAACACCTAAGTTTGGAAAAAAAGAAAACCAACCCAAAACCAAAGAGAAAAGTTGCATAAGTTAGGCTATAAAACTAAAAATGCAACAAGGATACTATTAAAAATATTAATAAACTTATTTAAGTTTCAATTAAATTTCAATATTTCAATGATGTTGGCGTTAACAGTCAATAAAATTTAACACTGGCAGTACAGGGCAACCAATTTCATTGTGTTCTTCAGGTGAAAGCACCAAACTTCTGCCAAAAAGAATGACTGTGATATCTGTACCTTTGTTACCATGGCAGGAATGCTGAATTATTAGGTTGACATTTGTCATTTCAAGAATGCAAAGGGAGGCATGTATTTTATAATCATTTGATAATCATTCTTGTATAGAATGTCAGAAGAAGGAGAATGCAAGTAGGTGCTGCAATCTGAAAAGAATATAGACTGCTGGATGTTTAATTCTGAGTTTGAGGTTAAATTTTATATGTATGGTTATTGATACTGGAGAGATGCTGCAGTGGACAATATTCTAGACAGCTATGGTTTACCTTGGTTTGACGGTGCATAGCAAACCATAGCCACTAGATGTTATCTCCAGTGCTGTAGCTGGTGTGGTTTTAGGTAATGCTACTGGTGTGCCAAAAAGAAGTAAGACTTGTGGGTTATGCAGAATGGTGGAATGTGGAAGTTCTAAAATATAAATACTTAGCCTTGTAGTTACAAGGTGGATTGGGAATTATATTTCATAAAGTATACAACCTGGAAATATTTGACAAATACTAAATTTTTGGCAAAGAACATTGCTAGAGAAAAAATATCTGCTAGGTATTTAATATATTTCATATTTCAGTATGATGAAAATATCAAACATTAAAACACAAAAGGTACACGGTGTATATACTAGATAAAAAGCCAGAACAATCTGAAGTGAGAGAGCACATGTGTTATATTTTTAAGAAGAAACTTGAACATTGGATAATGTAAGAGATTTTTAGAAGGATCATTCAATTTTGAATATGAACACTGAGCAACTGAGACTAATGTCCTGAGTCACACAAGTTAAACATAAATGCTCCAGTCACAGTATTTCATTAGTGCTGAAGAAAGAAAAGGACAGAAAAAGGAGTTTAGATTTTAAAAAATTCTGTACATATTGTATGTTGAAGATGAAAATACACTTCAATGAAAATTTTGTTAAACCCAGTGGGAACATTTTTAAGCTGATATTCTATAATAGTCAGTCTTGAGATGGGTTTTCTTTCTGATGCTCTTTCTCCCTCTCCTTCCCATGCTCTTTCTCTTTAATACATAAACATTTTTCTTATACAGACTGAAATTAAAATTTCTGACAGAATCAAAAGACTGTGGTTGTGATGTTCCTTGAACCTGTTGGAGAAAGAAAGACTTTAATACTGTTATCCAATTCACATAGGTATAGATATAAGAAATGCACCTAGACATCAATATCCATAAAAGGTATGAATCACATTCATGTACTTGTTACCCTTCTGGGTTCAGAATTGCTTGCATTTTTAAGATATTGGGACCTTTTGGAACAAAATGTCAAAAATTACGAGGTTTTAAAATGAAATTATAAGGAATTTTTACTGTCTAAGGACTTGTTCCCCATTCAGAAAAGACGCAGTTTAGAAAATTTTGAAGTATTTCTTGCAGCTTATGATCCTCTTGTTTTCATATTATATTGATTCTGACTGGCAATATTCTACTGGTGTAGCAAATTTTGTATTGATTGGATGAATTTATTAAACGTATTTATGTTTATATTTTTGCACACAGTCACAAAACCTCATTTACCTGACAGACCTGTGTAAAGGTACAAAAGCCTTTTATCTGGCTAGCCCCTGGAAAATTTTTCTCTCACAACCCTGAAAAGTGCCTAGATTTACTTTTATTCAGATTTTCCTCATCTCCATTACTTTCCAATCCCAGGAAAACATCTATTTGATGACAGTGACAGTGTTGCAGTCTAGACAGCAACAATGTTTGAACTGCCCAAAGCGGTAGAATGTTGGGAAGAAGGGAAAATATAATCCTAAATGAAGGCATTCATAGATACATTATCCAAGTGTAAAATAAAAGCCCACAGATGCTAATTTTTCAAGCTACCCAACAGGAAAAAAGTTAACTATTATATGTGCCAATTTGGTTATATTGGGTTATTTCTGGGGTTTGTAATTTTCACCAGTTAATAATGGAGCATCACATCAGATTTTGATAGATCATGACTAGTCAACTTGTCTGCTCATTAGTGGAGCAGTACATTCTTCAAATAAGATTACACAGAATCAAGACCTTTTTCCAGAAATTTTTTAGTCCTGAAAAAATTTTTGAAATAAATAGGCCTTCCAAGATAATGGATAGCATGATCCTTGCGATGGTACAAGTTTGTGAAGCCAAAATCCTTCTTCCTGTTCCCTCAACACACTTGATATATTCTGAGAAGATTATTGTATACTTGACTGTCAGCTTGAGATTCCGAGTGAGCACAGAGTTCATGCAGGCACATAACGACTGAGAGATCATATGCAATGGACTCACTTCATCATAACTTTGTACCTTAGACACCAGTATACTGAAATTTGATGTGCTGGTTTTGGCTACAGTAGAGTTAATTTCCTTCAAGGTAGCTAGCATGGGGCTATGTTTTGAATTTGTGACCAAAACAGCGTTGATAACACAGGATATCACAGGCATATATTGATTCAGGTGCTGATTTTATGTTTGATCTAAGAATTTGCTATTTTATTACAATTGACTCTGGAACACTCTTTGATTCATGCCACACAAACTGAAAATAAAAAATTCATTTATAAAGGAGAACATATTTCTAATGGATCTAATAGAAAAAAATTTAAGTAAAATATTTTACCTTTGAGAATGCTGATTGATGAAAAAAGACTTCCTCATACAAATGGGTCAAAGTTGTTGAAGATTAAATTTACTCCTGACCATGTTTCTACATCCAGTTATTAATCTGGATTGCCTTTCTACATTAATGGTGTCTAATATAGAAGATTATTTTTTTAAGTGTTTCCACAGAAAGCAAGTTCCCTTTCCTGGCTTTTTTGTTTTTCTTAAAACTTTGGTAGTAAATTTCAAAGAATAAAATAGAAATAAATAATATTCTATAAAACTTACAGAATTTCAACCATCTGTTTTCTTCTACATGGGAATATTGAGAAGGGAAAAAATCCAAAGCTAAATTTTACTTAAATATTTTGTGCCCAGCTACATGTGTTCAATGATTACTATTCCCATAAAAATTATAACATGCTATATTCTATTATTTTGCTAATTATACATTACCATCTGTGGGGAACAATGAATAATGTAATAGTCATGTTAGTTGCAGCCCAAAGTCAGAGCTATTTTAATGCTTGTCATTCAAGAGAAATAAAAGTTATAATTTTCATGATTTGCCCAGATTGGAGTTAAATGTGGACACGATGAAATGCATGAGCATTGTGACACAAGGAGGTTACACCAGGAAAATTTAGAATCAGTGCCTAAAATATTAAAATATTTACATTTTTAATACCAACAGAGAAATGTCCTATTCTCAAACTAGTGTTGCACAGGGTCTCACATTCTCAGTCTGTGTGAACCTCTAAAGCAGAATGGCTATGAAGACGTCGGATAACTTTTAACCTGCCTTCTCTCTCAGCCCCTTGCCATGAGCATATGACTGATATTTTCAGTCTATATTATTCAGTTGGGTAGAGTTTAAATATTGTCAGAGCTGTGTTACAGCTTTCTATTTTGATATTTCTGCAATGTTTTGCTAAGGATATATATCACATGTTATGGAGGAGTGACATAATAAAATACTGGGGGTGAAAGTATTTTTGAGATAGCTTTGGCAGATTATGAAGCAAAAGTAGCCCAAATTGGCACAGCTGATTCATTGATATAGAGTGGTCACTGAGAAAGAACAAAAATATCAGAACTGTACTTATGTGCTTGTAAGTCTTCTTGGATAGATCTATTTGGCTGACCACAAAGGAGAGCTAGACTGCAACATGGATGATCTCTTGGGGAGTCAGGAAATAGAAGTAAACAGGGAGCAAAGATTTTTTCCAGAGCAGTTCAACTTGTGTTGGCCTGGAGGCTATGACAGACAGTTTCTTGTGTTGAAGACCTCTGTAGCCAGTCAGTATAGAATATGTAGCTTTCTTCAGATATGTATGTGATATATAGTATTATGTACATTATAAAGTTTCTTTCTATAGAGACACAGGCTACTTTTGGAACATGTTTCTTTGGTGATTATTGTGGTATATGTAAGAAAAATTTTGACTTTATTTTTTCTCTAGCCCTGTAGCTCATAAAATAAAATATTACCATTGTTAGTAACAAATCACGGGCTTTTAAGACACCTGCAAGGACACTTAAATATAGCTTGTCAGACTTGTTTTTTCTGGACTTAGTCTGGATTGCCTGAACCTTTGCTTCAGTTTGTTTAGCCATAACAGCAATTGTCCAACTACAATGTTACTCTTGTCGTTAGCTTAGCTTTCTATTCTTGTGTAGTATAGTCCCTTTGTCATGTAACAGTAGCCTACATAGTAGTTCTATATCTGTTTTAATATAGATCAGTAACTGATAGAAATAAAAAGTATTTTTCTCATATAGAATTAATTAGCTCTGCCTTAGAATAAAAATGTAGTGCAGAGAAGTTCAGTTATGGCTGATAGCAGGGACCTTGAACGTTTGGGCACACAGGTATAAAAGTAAATCTCCAATGACCAATTACTGATTATTAACAGAATGGTATTTTGGGAGCTGGCTAAAAAAGGGTTTAGGCATTTTAAAGGAAAAAAAGAAATGTAGAATACATGCAAAACATAGCACGTACAGTTAAACTTCAAAATAATGCAGAATTTGTGGACCAATGAGGGAAGAATAATTAGGTAGACTATAGAAACAAATTCATAAAAATAATTTCCAATGATGAGGAAAAAAAAAAATCATATCCTCTAAGTGAAGAACCTGGGGTGCTTACAAGTTACTGCAGCCTTCTTCCAGCTTCATCTTCTCTAATTGTTGCCGTTGACTTGAAGAATCAGGACAGTGAAAGAGTGAGGATAACAACATTTGTATAGCAATTTTAACTGCATTACTAGTGAGGCTTTTTCTTTAATAATCAGATACTTTGGACTATTAGTGTTAGTATCATTGTAGTTGCACTAATATTAACATAATAGCCTAAAAATGAATTCTTTGTTTTGCATATAAATGCATGAGTTTTCAACCCAGGAAAATTGCATAGCATAAACGGTCTTGTATCTTGCTCCTCAGCCTTGGTTGCAGTTTGGATGCACCAAGTCCAACAGTTGGTTCCAGTGAAGAACATTTGGCACCTCTAAGTTAGAACTTTTGGTTCCCATGGGTTCTAAGACTCTAATTTTGTTACACGGAATTCCTAGCCAATGAAGAGAACAGCTAAGAAACTGAAAAACTTCATGCTAACTATTGAGATAGACCATAAAAACATGTCTTAGATTCCTGATGTACAGGATTAAGATGTCTCTATCAGGGTTGCAAGGTGATGCATGTGATTTAGTCTTTTCTACATGTAGGTCCATCCACTTGGGATTTTGGGGGGAAAACCATTATGAAGAGAAAGATAAAGTGTTAGTGTCAATACACAGTTTCTGAAATAACATCTAACACACCTATTGAAAAATAAGAATCTTGAGATTCACTACGTTCTTGTGAGGTTAGGAGGACCAAAGCTATATGCATCAATCAAAAGCCGTAAGATCCAGTGAATACGTGGCTATGACTCTACTTTCCTTACCCTCCAATCCTCGTCTGAGAAAGTCTGGTCATTGCAAAGCAATTAATTCAAGATAGATAACAGAGAGTAGAGAAAGAAAAAAAATAAAAAAAGATACATTAGTCTTCCAGTTGTAAGGGCATTCAGCAGAGAAAATAAATCCTGTATTCTCATCCTTATTCCATGGAACCATTTAATGCCACACAACCCTTTCTCCTCATCCTTTGAATCACAGTTAAAAAAGATGGTGAGGACTGTACAAGGGTACTGTTTAACTAAGCACTTAGTTGGCACCTTACAGAAAAATATGCCTGTCCAAGCGTGTGATTCATTGCGTGCTTTGTTTTCAGTTTTAATCAAGTTATTCCTCTGTGTAAAGCCAGCTATCAAGAAAGCTTGTCTCTTGCTCCTGTCTGTTTGTATCCAAACCCTATTAGTTTTAATAAAACTGATCCAAAGCCTCCTAAAATCAATGAACCAAGGTTTCTTTTCACTTTGGACTGGACTCAAATTGTCAAACCAGAAGCAGATCAGTCAAAGTTGACTGTTGTGTTGCAGAGGGTATTTTGAATTAATTGACAAATCCTATTAACATTTTGAAAGTTAGTTTCTGAACTGTGAAGTGGATCCATAAGTGAACAAGATGTTTGTGCAGGCTGTGAAATAATGACTTACTGTGCACTCAGTGTCATATATAAGCTGATTTGTTTATTGCAGATTGGCAGTAGCACCTTTTTCCCCCCCACTGTAAGGGTCTTAAGAGATTACATAAAGCTGTTAATAGCAACCCACCCCAAATAGGACTAAATAGGACTTTTTTCCCAATTCGTCAGTGAAGCTCAGATATCACTTCTAGAATGATATCAAATCTCTTTTTCACAGATTCCTCTGTAGAGGTGCTAGTAGCAAATATATCTGATGAACAGCTTTTAAAGCATAGTATTTTGAAGAGTGTGAGTAGGATTTGGCCTCAATGGACATCCCACAAGGCTAAGTAACCTATTGCAGGGCTTAACCAATCTCACTGTAAAACATTCTCTACTCATGCTGAGTTGGTATTTTCCTTGTTACATCCGGTGCTCATTCTCTCTCAAACGTTCCTGTACAGTCCTGAGAAAAGTTTGACTCTGTCTCCTCTGTATCCTCCCACAACAGAGTGGAAGACAAGTTGTGTTTCTTCAACTTTCTGTTCCTCAGCCTGATCAGCCTCTCTTGTTATATCATGGGCTTCAGCTGTCTGTCATGGTGGTTTTCCAGAGGGCTTGCTCCAATTTGACAGCCTTTCTTTTACTGGGAACAGCCTTACTTTTACTCAGCACTGGACCCAGCGTTCCAGATGTGTCTCACCAGTGCTGAGCAGAGGGACAGGGCAGCCTACCTCAATATTCTGGCAGTGCTCTTTCCAATGCAGCACAGGATGCCATTGGCCTTGACCGAGGCAGGAGCACACTGCGGGCTTATGTTCAAATTTTTGATGCCAGGGCCTTCTCTGCAAGCCCAGCCTGTGCTGATTCATGGAGTAATTCTGTCATTACAAGATACTGGTTTTGCCTTGACTGAATTTCATTAAATTCCTACTAGCTCACCAGTAATACAGATTCCACTGAAATGTTTTATCACCATCCTCTTTCTACATAGCCAGTAAAAAGATGCCATACAGTGGGAAGAGAAAATCCAACCAGGAGTTATTCACTATGAATAAGAGCCACCATCCCCAAAAATCCCAGTAGATGAGCATCAAGTCAAATCACCATAGTACAAAGTACTGCATTTTAAGAACTATTGCACTTACAGGTTTGAAATTTTTTCCTGAATTTCAAAAGGTTTTGATCAAAAAGTCCATGACAATGTAAAGAACTACAACCCAGTAAAATGCTCAACACATAAGCTTAATTTAAAATGTACATAATCTCATTAACTTTGGTGAGCCTAATGTGTGCTTGAAATTAGTAATATGGATAAGGACAGAATGTTAAACAAGGTCATTTAGGGAAGCTTAATTTGAAAAAGTGGAGACTGAGGTCTTACTCATTGATACCTAAACTTTGCCTCATGTTTATAATCCTAATTTTAGTATGATACACTGGCAAGTTATTAAATATCTGTATTGGTAATATATATCTGTAAGAAATCAGCATCTCTATGTTTAAAACAACTTCAAATAGATAATTTCTACAATACATTTCAAATGAAAGAGATACACAAGTCACTTCAGGTTTCACATTGTAAACTTACATGAAAATAGAAGAGAGGAAAACACAATTTTTAGTATATTTGTTACTTTGTGCCTGATGAATTTTAAATCTTGTCCTGATGACTAGACATGACTAGTACAATATATCTCAGCTGGACTTCTGACACAGTAAAGATCAGAAATTACAGTTCCCTAGTGAAGACAGGATTAGCATAATTAGGAGAAATAAAGAGATGAGACTAATTTACAAATACTTGCTTAGTAAAGAGAGTGTTCTTTCCTTATGGAGCAGCTCTTATACTTGATATTGCTTGCTTTGCACATAATCTACAATTGTGTAATGAAGTTCGAGAATGGCAGAAAACTAGGGAGTAATATTACCATCAGGAAATTGTATCATACTGAGGCAAGGAAATGAGACAGAATAGTGTAACGTGGCTTTAAGCACTGTTGATCAAATGAACTGGGGATTCATATCTTGAGTTACAAACACATACACACAAAGGAAAAAAAAAAAGAAAGTAAGTTCTGGGTGTGTTATCAGTTTCTAGTGCCATACATGATAGCCACGAAAAAAATGAATAATCTTAGGATGCTACTAAACCTGAGGAAAAAAGTACCATGCTATTTTACAAGGCTGTGATAACACTGAAATATAAAAAGCTAAAGAAAAAAAAACACATTCAAAATACAGCAGGTAATCAAATAAACTACTAAACAGGTCTGAAGATTGTTCATTAACAAAGCTGTCTAGAAAAACATGGATTGTTCAGTACAGGAAAGACAAAGAATCAGAGAAATGTAATGACTGTCCCTAAATGATTAGAGAAGAAAAATACTGAATAAGAAAAGCTATTTAAGCTGATGGACAAATGTTGTCATGAGGGAAATGATTATAACATATGCATGAATTAATTCAGTATGGAAATTAGAATTTATTAGGATAAGAACTTTTATTAGGATAAGAATGATCTGGCAACAGTTCCCTACAATGGTAGTGTTTCTATCAAATAGATTTGACACAGCCAGGGACCAATCTACACGACCTCAAAGGCCACTTTAAATTTTATGTTCCTATGAAAGATATCACAATTTCTTTGATGTATTGCTACTGTATCTATTGTTTTCCAGCTTTGCTACCAGTACAGTTCAATTTCAGTACATCCCACTGTGATGCTGAAAAGTCAATTGTTATGATTTTCTTCTGTTTCTTTGAAAGTATTCCTTACAGTAATATAATTTTGTTACAATTCTTGGACCAACAATAGTTGCAATTTTTAATATTGTTTAGAAATAATTAAATTAATATTTGTGCTTAATTAATTTTCTGAAATGGCTGATTTCCCATGGAGATTTGGTAAACAAAATGTTTACATAATTATTTTTAGATGAAAATAGAGAAATGAGAAGTGCCTAGTGAGCCTAATAGTGTACTGACAAGATTATGCAGAAAAAAAATCAGATGTAAAAAGGTACTGTACAAAAAGTCCAGACATTTTTTCTCCTAAAATAACTGTGTTTTCAGAACATAGGTGATTTTACTGAGTCTGATTTTTTTAAGAGCATTAAGTCTTTTTGTAAAATAGGTGTCACATAACTATTTTAATATTGTTCCACACAGATGAAATGTGTCCTTAACTTGATAATTCTAAGGTATATTTTTACTTGAAAACATGAATAAATCTGCTGTCTGAAGTACTCCAATTTGATTATAATTAATGTTGATTTTTCACAAGAACCATAGATCACTTTAATCTTTCAGAGTCTTTCTCAAGATAACTAAGGTACTGCATTTGTTGTAGTTATAGATAAATGCAATTATATTCATTTTAACTTGATAACATCGAGAGTGGGACTGATTTTTACCATATGTAGAGTTTTCTTCTGAAGTTTTACTCATTCACCAAATATCCTAAGTGTGCAATGAAAGACTTCACAGCAGATTGAAGAATGTATTAGTCTGATCCAGAATATCTTTTTATATACAATCACATCTGGCCTTACAACCATGTTACACACAAGTCTTTTTGACTTAGTAATTTTTTTTTCCACATAAGTAAGGCTTCTTTATTTTATATAAAGCTCCATTTCTATAATATTCTAAACCTTATTTGGACTCAAAATTGAAATTTTCATCTGGCCCAGAGTGATGCAACAGTGAGTTCAGAGCAGCAGAATATTTTTATTCATAAAGATAAGCTTGCTTATTTTAACAGCCTTGCCTAACTGCATTTATATTTCAGTTCTTACCGAATTGCAATAAAAACAGCTAGGAAAAAAAAAATCCCTGAAGAAAAATGGACTCTTTCCTGAACTGTTATAAGGATACCTGACACTTGTTAGTATAAAACAGATTTTAACTGCTTCTAGTGCTGTTGCAACAATTAGTTATAACAAAGAATCACTTGTTTTTCAGTGCTCAGTGAAATCAATAGCAAGACAATGCCTTCAGAAAGGTTTGCCATTATGTCCTGATGCATTTGTGGTTTTTTGTACAACTGATAAATTTGTGAAACTGCTCAACTTGAAGCTCAAATGACAACAGCAGTTTTGCCATTAATGCTGATTTAGTGTAACTGGTCCTGTCTTACCATATGTCACATTCAAATTCTATTGAATCTATTAACTTTTTCATTACTGATTAAAGAAATGATTCCAGAAATACAGTCTTTTGGAAAGGTGGGCTTGTAAGGACTTGTCTACAGCTGTCAAATTTATTGACGTAACAGATCATTAATAATTACTTTAAAATAGTGTTTCATCCTGAGAATGTAATTACTTTGAAATAAGATTCCACATGCAGACCTGGAAAACTTCCAAATCTAGGCAGGTTCTAGTTTAATTTGATTGATCTCCTTTATCTGTGATACAGGATTCCATCATGGAAAAGCATTTGCATAAGTCTGCAGCGATCTGAGGACAACTTCTGGGATAGAGCTTATTTTCATGGCTGTGGTTTTCAAATGTTTTTAGCTGGACTCACAAAATTCAGAAATACGATTGTGATGGGCTAGTCTTGGCTGGCTGCCAGATCCCTGCCCAGCTGTTCTCTCTCCGTCTCTGTAACAGGATGGGAGGGAAAATAGGATGAAGAACCTCATGGGATAAGATAAAGACATGGAGATCGCTTACCAGTTATCATCATAGGCAAAACAGACATGACATAGGGAACAATAATTTAATTTATTGCCAATTAATATAGATTAAGGTGGTGAGACATGAAGGCAAAACTAAAAACACCTATCCCCTACCCCCTTTTCTTCCCAGGCTCAACTTAACTCCTTCACTGCAGAGTCCACTACCTCCTTCCCACCCCATGCGTCCCAGGGCAATGAGGTATCAGGGTTGTGGTCAGTCCTTAACACTTTGTCTTTGCTGCTCCCTCCTCACACTTTTCCCCTGCTCCTGAACTGGTCCTCTCCACTGGCTGCAGCCTTGCAGTCCTGCTCCTGCACAGGCCCTCCACAGGCCAGAATTCCTTCAGGAAACACACATGTACACGAGCATGGGGTCTTTACAGGTTGTAGGAATGTGCTGCAGTGCCTGGAGTGTCACCAAAATCGGGAATCAAACCTCTTAACACCAATGTAGTATTAAGAAGCAGGCACTCTTTTATTGCAGCACTGGGTGCTCGGTGGCATCTCCACAAATCAAACACACCTGTGTAGATTTTACTGTTACTTTTATACACAATTTACAAGGTCATACACTCCCAGTTACAATGATTGGTTAGTAATTTGCATATACTTGTAATATTTGCTGTGTCATCCTTTTCTGTTACTACACTTGCACAGGGGAAGGGTCTTCACCTGGACAAGGGTTTTCTTGACCTGTGGGCGTGATTTTTAGTATTATAATGAAGGTAGTTCACTTCAGGACACCTTAAAAGTAAGTTTTGTTGCCAAGTTGGAAGGCTGGATATCAGCCTTGCCAAACTGTCCAATAACTCATCCTATACACAATAGAACTTAGGTGCTCTGGTTATGGTCTAGAGAGTAAAGACTAAGGGTTTTATGGTCTATAGCATAGGGACTTGAAGTAACAGTCTCGGATAACAAACAGCACAGCGATTCATATGTCATTGGTTAATAAGTGCTTATTATAGAATTGATATTAAATTAATATTGATATTAAATAGAATTAATAGTGCTATTATAGAATTAATAATTCTAATATGGAGATTAATGCCTTAAAATCAAAATGCTCTTATAACTAACTGTTACAAAAAATACAGAAAGATTCAGTAAAATCTTAAAATAATCTGCAACAGGAGCACCTCCTCCCCTTACTTCCTCTCTGATGTCGGTGCTCACAGGGCTGTTTCTCACTGTTACCGTCCTCCCCTCACTCTCCTCCGCTTCCCCCTCACTCTAGGGTGCGGTGTTTTGCCCTTTTTTACAGTCATTTCCCTGACCCCCATGACCAGGGCAGTGGGGCTGGCTGTGCCCTGTGGGGGCCGGTTGGAGCCGGCTGGAACTGGCTGTGCCCGGCCCAAGGCAGCCCCAGCCGCCCCTCATGGGCCGTCAGCCCTGTACAGAAAGAGCTGGGGCTGCTTCGTGTGGGTTTGGTTTTGCTCTACACTGAAAACCAGTAATGCCAGTTTTCTATATGGGATTACAGACTGAGTGAACTCCACTGGCTGCCTCACTACAAGAACTGAAAAGCAGTGTGAAATGGATGTTTTAAAAAAGAAAAAAGAATGTGAATATTTAATGTTTGATTTGTATGAGTTGTTATAATCCATCAGAGTACAGTTTGAGTGTCTCGGTATGCCTTGGCTTAGCAGCTCAGTTTCAATCAGAAAGACATGGCCTTGCTGGATGCTTTTCCTTGCATGTAACACCAGTTTTGACCTATGTAAGTAAAGAATTTCAATAGTAGGAAATGCTTAAAAGGTGGTGGTGTGATTTGTACAAATGTTTCTCAGGGACTAATCAGAGATTATCAAACTCATTTCTCTTTTGACCCAAAGCAGATCTCTTAACCTAGTTCTTCAGGGTCCAAAGATTTGTGCACTAATCCACTAATCCTCCTAGTCTCACAAATTATTGGAAGTTTATTACCTACAATCTCAGACTGAAGATCTATTGGAAAGACTGTTACCTCAGGGAAGCCCTGATTGATAGTGAAATATATTGCCCTACATAACATAATTTAATTTCTCCCCATTTTACATTTTACTGATTTGCTTTGCTTTGAGAAACAGAATTGCCTCCTCATTTGAGATTCTTTTTTTTTTTTTCCCCAGAGATAAACTCTATATTTGTAACATTTTGAGTTGTTTTTTTTTTTTTTTTTTAATGAGCAGCCCTGCAATGCAGTATTGAAAAAATGATGTATGCATTGTGGCAGCTTTTTGCTTCCCTCTGCTTCCTGCTGCTGCAGGGAATCATGGGAAAAACTACAAAGGTTTTGAAGCAACAGGGTCCAACATGGTTTTTATTTAATTAAAACCTGCTTGTTGCAGCTCTGTTTTTCACTTATCTACCCTCACACTGTAAAACGTCCCGTAACACAGATTTATTCAATAATATTGTTTAAGAACATGGGTGTAAGTACTAAGTTTTAGGATATTGCATGAAGATATGAATTCTTCAGCAAAGCAGATCTGAATATTTTAATTTATAAAGTTATAAAATCAGGTTTATATAAAATGTACAGAGAGATTATATCGAAAATATATTTTATTTGGAAAGTATTTGAAAGATTAAAATGGTAATAAAGAGGTTATTTATTAAAAATCTGGAGAGAAAAGTAAAAGGGACATTCAAACTGGTAAATGGGAAAGGACTTAACCTTTCACCATCCTTTCCCATTTGAATGTCCCCAGCTTTCACTTCTTTTCAGCTTATTTTAATTTTCCCATTTAAAATGGATAAATAGCTGTGGCCTGCGCAGTTCACTACTAAAAAATGTATAAGAACAAAGCCACAGGCTTTCCTATTTCTTTGCCCTTTGCTGAGAAATGTATCACATATCTTCATCTATGAATGTGCACATTTAACATGAACACTAGCGTGAAGCATTCCTCAAAACTGCCTGTTTCTAGCAGTAGACAATGTGAGTTGTGGTGACATAGTGAAACATACTAAAAATCTCATTATATTGCTCAGATTCTATACATTGTACTTACGTGCAGTTTCACTTTGTATATCAGAATGTATTGATATAAAAAGGGCTATGAAGAATAGCTTGTGATAAGCATTGGAATTATGAGTGTGACTGAACGTGCAAGCAACCTGCCTCATGTACAACTTAATAGGTGTAGTTACTGACATAATAAACACGTGCCCACCCATATAATTTTGATGAATTATTTGACATCTAAGGGGGAAAAAGAAAATTCTTCACTTTTGAGTGCTGTAACAGGTATTGAGGCTATGTATTGAATTTATCCTGCATTCACATCTAAGGAAAAAAACCCTGTGCTGGCAATTACAATGTCAAAATCTATTTTTCATTATCACTTCAAAGAAGAAACAGCTGCAGCTATTCAACGCTGGATTCACAGAGAAATACAAGGGACTCTGCCTGTGACACCACCACTGGACAGACTGACCTGAGCTCCGTCTGCCCACATTAATTCTGATAGTAAAGTACTGAAGCAGGGTAACACAGATTTGAGCTACCTGCATTGAAACAAGATAATCATGTTTATTCAGGAGTGCTAGGAGGGCTTGTCAGCTCTTGGTTTTTTTTATCTCTGACAGTGCAGCATTCAAACTCAATTATTTCACTGTGAAAGCGAATTGTACCTTAACATGTAAATCTCACTGCTATCAGGTCTCCTGTTCCTTCTTTCATTGCATAGAACAGCAATGTCCAGACATCTGCCCAACTGCCCATCAATGTCCCAGGTTTAGATTGTTGTTCCTATCCTAATCTTTCGTAATCAATTTGGAGACTGAAGTCTTAGCCTGTGTTGTTTCTATACTACAGCTAAAATTATATCACCTAGACAGTTTTACCTTCTTGCATATTAGATATCAACAGATTTCAATGTCATGGGAAGCCTGGGAAAAAGAGGGGAGAGGGGAGTGGTTTTAGTTTTGTCTTAGTTTCTCACCATTTTACTCTGTTTTATTAATAGAGTAATAAAGTAATATAAATTAATGTTCCCTAAGTCAAGTTTGTTTTGCCCATGATGTTAATTGATAAGTGATCTCCCTGTCATTATCTTGACCCACAAGCTTTTTGATCCTACTTTCTGCCCTTGTCCTGTTGAGAAAGAGTGAGAGAGCAGTGGGGTGGGATTGTGGCAGCCAGTCAAGGTCAACCCAACAGGAAATTTTTATTTTGTAAGGTATCGAAATTTAAAAAAGAAATTGACTGCTTTGAATTCAGATACAGGATGATAGCTTTATTTAGCATGATACTAAAATAACAGGGTGCAAGTTTACATATACCTTGTATTATAGGAAAATGTACTGCATATCTGAAATGCCTTTCTGTAGCCCAAAGCTGTGGGAACAATTAGGTTAGAAACTATTTGCCACACTCAGAAATCTCTGTTATTTTTTCCTAAACTATAAAAATTCCTCACACCTTATATTTTACCTCTGAAGCCTGACTCTAGTGTAATGGACATGTGCTAACTTTAACACACCTGCATGGCACACCTCCCAGAGAGAAGCCTCACAGGATTACCTCCTGGGGCCATTTGCTCACAGTCTCCAGCTACACATTCCCAGCTTTCATTTAAGGAACAATTCCCTATACAACAGCTTTTAGGAAATATATTGTGTTTCTGAGGACAGTTACTTTTTCTGTAATTTCCTTGCCCATCCCCATATTTAACAGTTCTTGATGGAGATTTCTCTAATCAAAATGTATAACCTTATCCTTGATTTAACAGGATGGGTGATTAAGCAAAACATATGGTGAACTATAACTATTACAGTGATTTAACTAGCTTTGATTTTCCTTTGTTTCCATCTCAGTGTTCCAGTGTCCTCATCCCATTGACTAATTTCTGCCACATGAGAATCCTCACTGGGATTTTGAACTGGGAAGTTCTTAAAGCTTCTCTTGGGCTATCAGATGCCATTATCAGAATAATAATAAAAAATAATAATAGTAAAAATAAAGCAAACAAACAAACAAAAAAAAACCAAACCAAAAAACAGAGAAAGCAGAGAGATTTTTCAGCCTTCTTTTTGGCACTTTCCTCTGTCCACTTTTGATTTTCCAGAAAGGAAATTAGCCCCTGCCATTATTTCTAGGAAGCCAGTTATCTTCTTATGATACCTGTCTTGAGCTCCTTGACTACAAAGTTAATCACCAAAGCGGGGACATTTTTACTTCTTTGCCGTCTGCTGCCTGAGGCTCTCTGGCCTCTCGTTGGGAAGCTGTTGCTATAGCCTAGAGGGCTGGCAGGAGTTGTTTAGCTGTCTGGAATCCCTCTGCTATCCAGATACAATGATGAGGCTGAGAATTTAGACAACTCCAAAAGGCTGTAATAAAGCTCACCTATTGCTCTAATATCATCCACACAATGCTGTCAGATTTGGTGGAAGAGTGGAGGAATTCAGAATTCAGATACCAGAGGACATCTAAGGACAAACTCTTAATTGACCAGAAGATGCAAGAGGAACGCCTCTTTTGTGCCATTCCTTCCTTGGCTTTGCCCTTCAGCACTGCGTGCAGTGCTGTAGCACTTGCAGTGCTGTAGCTGTGGAAGCCAGGGTGACCTGTTCCTTACAGAAGAGCAGCAAGCAGTACAATTTCCCTGGATGTCTCAGTTGCAGCCACCTCCTAATAAAAATGTTCCTACCACGCATTAGTACTCTAGGTCCATAGACTGGAATCAAAGATGTTTCACTCCCTGACTGCACATTGCTTAATGCTAAGCAACAGAGACAGGGTTCTGCTTATATTTTCAGGCACAGGCCACGAAGATTTAATTATTGTGAAGCAGCTGCAACAGGGAAGTGGGAAGGCATTTCTGTAATTTGGTGATTAATTAATTCTTCTTAGAGTACTGGCTTTCAGGCTGTTAATTTGAAACTCACGTTCTTGGGCTGGAACTGTTACTGTTTAGAAGCACTGATAGGTGCCTGTTCTCAGGAAAAGACCAGCATATAGACTGGCATACACTTTGCAGCCATGAAATGTTTCATAAATGCCAAAGAGGCATGGAAAAGCAATCAGGTACTTCATATTTCTTCAGTACAGACTAGGTGATGAATGGATTGAGAGCAGCTCTACAGAGAAGGACTTGGAGATACTGGTGGGTGAAAAATTAGACAAGAGCTGACAATGTGCAGTTGCAGTCCAGAAAGCCAATAATATCCTGGGCTGCATCAAAAGAAGTATGGCCAGCAGGTTGAGGGGGGTGATTCTTCCCCCACACCACTCTCATGAGACCCCATCTGGAATATTACATCCAGCTCTGAGGTCCCCAATTACAAGACAGACGTGGACCTATTAGAGTCCAGAGGAGGCCAATGAAAATGGTCAGAGGGCTGAAGCACCTCTCTTATGAATAATGATTGAGAGAGTAGGGACTGTTCAGCCTGCAGAAGGGAAGGCTCTGGGGAGACCTTATTAAGGCCTTTCAATACTTAAAGGGGGCTTATAAGAAAGATGGGGAGAGACTTTTTACCAGGGCCTGTAGTGATAGCATGAGGAATAATGGTTTTAAACTGAAAGAGGGTAGATTTAGATTGGATATTTGGAAGAAATTCTTTACTATGAGGGTGGTGACACACTGGCACAAGTTGCCTAGAGAAGTTGTGGATGCCCCAGCCCTGGAAGCGTTCAAGGTCAGGTTGGATGGGGCTTTGATCAGTCTGATCTAGGAAAGATGTTCCTGCCCATGGCAGCGGGGTTGGACTAGATCCCTTCCAACCTAAATCATTCTATGATTCTATGATGAGCTCTAAACCTTCCAGGATGCCTGAAGTGTAATATCAAAGCATTTTTGGCACCAAGGTGCATTACTGGACTCAGCCTATATCTGTTGATATGCTGACATATGATTATTTTCAAAATTTTACGCCAGTAATTCCTGAAGTTAAGAACAGGGATAAATGCTCTGTTCTCCCTGATGGAAGGAAATCATTCCTGCTTTTCTTTATTTTTGTAGAAAGTTTATAGGTAACTGTAACTCTTTACCCATCTGCCTGTGTAACAAGTTATACTACTCATTCAGTAATTTCTTTCTCAAGTTTGTAACTTCTGGGCAACCTACAACATATTTTTCAGAAAGAGCCAACCCATTTATTGCTTGAAATATCAACTCATGCCATACTGTTTTATGTTGGAAGAATGCCACAATATTCTAGTCAACAAATGATATAATGTGTCCTTATCTTTAGTATTTGTGGGTTTTTTTCTGTGTTGGAATACTTTATAATAACCACTTCTGCAAATTTCAGCTGGTCATCTTCACCACTATTTTTAGCATATTGAAAGCTACGTTTGCACCAGGCAATAAAATCTTCACTCTACTATTCAGTTCTTCCTATTTAGGAATTCAATAAAGTCCATTCCAGCTTCTGAAGATCAACCATCAATCAATATTTAAACAGTGTGATATCATACTGAGAAGCACAACTTTATTGTATTGATATGGAGTTTTAGTATACTCTGGAGTTACCTCAGAATCACAAAGCAATTATCCAATAATGTTAAGAATTTATGGTTAATTTAACTAATGCTTAATGAAGCCTGCTAAAGCTGCCAGGATTGATAAGTCCAGTGAGATTTTGTGCAAGAGCACATGTTAAAGTTAGGGTCCTCGTCTCATTTTGGCAGATTAATCATTACCCTAAATGATAGTGTTTCCTTCTAATGATATTAAAAAGATGTGTTCTCTTCCTTTAAAAATTTCTTAAAGGTTTAAATACATGTAGTAGCACATAGATTTTATGTCTACAAAAGTAGTCTCTTAGTGGGCATCCATCATTACAAAATAGGTAAAGTAGACATATGTTTGAGTGTCACAATTATTAGGGCAAGCAACATCTGTGTGTATTGTGGTCTTAGTACTCTTACATTTCAGTAATTTCTGTCTGTGCTGCTATGTTTCATTAACATGCTGCTATGTTTCATTATTACATTTTATTAATGAATGAATCATTGGGATTCAATGAAACATGAGCTATTGCAATAAAATAAGCAAAAAGGTATTGTAGAGGGGAAATTTGCATCAAAAATATTAAAAGTTAAGAAAAATTATGACATACACAGCAGCTTGAAAGTTGTAGTCTAAAGGACAAATATCTTTCTGAATTTGCTTTATCTTTTATGAATGAAATGTTCTGTGCTTTTAAAAGCTGTTATGCTTTTCCACACATCACATGTGACAACATAGATTCCCTTCCTTCAGAAAGCTCAGCACCCCACTGTGTGTAGTTCATTTGCTTCCAAGCTTACAAATTCAGGCAATGCATCAGACACTACAATGAGGTAAAAAAAGCTTCCATAAAGAATACATATACACTGTATATATATTTGTGCATTCAGACAGACAGGAGATCTTTCCTAATAGAAAAACTTCCATCTAGTAGGTATATTTGCTGAAATTATGAACAATCTAGTTTGGAAATTTGATGAAAATATGAAAGATTGCTTCTGTGAGGGAAAAAAACCCTGATAACATTGTTTTCACTTAGCTAGCAATATCAGTGTTTTGATATTGGTAGTCAGGATTATGGTGCTATGGTCAATTTATTTTATTTAGGGAAAAAAATACCTAAGTGGTTCACTGATTAACTATGTACCTAAATGCAATTAAATGAGTTTATTGAGAACAGAAAGCTATCATAGAAACATATGTGAATTTAATCTAAAAAAAAAAAATAAATAAAATTATGCTTATAATTTCCTTTTTAATTTTTAATGCATTTGTGAAATTGTCTTTCCAAAGGGAAAGGAATATTTTTTTCTTCACCATATTAAATCAGACCTAATAGCAGGACAGTGTTTTATGAAACCCAGTATGCAAGACATATATGATATATCCAATTATGCTTTTTCTTCTTTTTTTTTTTTTTTCTTTTTTTAATGGCAGATAAGGTGCAAACCTCATATGACTTGTGGGTAACTTCTCCATCCTATTATACCTGCAAATTATTTCCCTCCCTTTCTTCAGAAGAGTTAAAAAAGCTTTTACAATTAACTAGTGGCACTGAAATAATACAGAAAATAGAAAATACTAGTTGTTAAACTCTAAATGAAACAAAATTAGCTCAAATGAAAGCCTCATATAAAGCATTGTACTCACATGAAAAATAAACAATGCCATTGTTGTAAAACAGGAATATTATGAGTAGGAAAACAGCTGGAATATTCTAAGCCAGCTTATAAAATAAGAAGCCTCAAAGTAAATTTCAGCAGTCATAGCCAAAGCAAGCAGCATTGCAAGCACTTATTTTCTCCCTAGAGAGTAATTGCAGAACTTCATGCTATAAAAATATCAATGCAGATTAACAGGGGATATTATATTAAGCAAATTTATTATTAGGAGTATTATTTTGCATAGGTTACTGGACAAAGGATACAATTTAAAAGCAACCTTATGTCCTGTTCACAAACTATTTTTAAATTATATAATGTGATAAGTATATTTCAGTTTTAACATATTTCAAAAGTTTGTGGAGTTTTTTGTTTACTTATGGCTTCCTGCAATTACATAGCTAATTCATCCTCTTTTGAGAAATTTTAGGAAATTTTTCTTTGTGTTCTGAAACAACCAATAACGGTTATTTGAACATTTTTCCATTTAAGTAGAAATTTACACAGGTGACAGATATGTCAAAGATTGTATACATAGAGAGGGAGAGAGAGGGAGAGAAGAAAAAAGAAGATGCATGGAAGGAAAAAAGTGACAAAAGGAAATGAGAATGAATAGATTTGTATTTAAAGACTCATTCAGAACTGAAGTGTTGGATTTTATTGGCAAACTTTCAAATATCTCAGGACCATGGCCTAAAGGAAATTCTAAATCAGCTTAGGCTGATATTTTTATAATATTATTTCTGATCATCATACTTTAATAAATGCTTCATTTCAGACAGAAAGTATTTGGATACCAACAGATAATTGGAAACAATATTCTGTTTCTTCTAATTAATCAAAATTAGTGCTGTTTTCTACATTTCTCCTTGTCCATCTCTCCCTTTTTTACACATAAATAAATCCAGATTTTGTTTTATAATGCTGTCATTACAAAAAAATCAAACCCCAGATTGATTATACAGCTCCCTATATAATTAATCATCAAGATGAACAATTCTGTAGAATCTGGACTATTGGAGATATGGGAAAATTATATTTAAATATATTATTGGCATTTCTTCCAGATGACATTTGAAGGTAAGAGATTCTGAATTTATTAGCAAACTTCCCTGTTTGAAAACTGAGTACCAGAAGATTTTAAAAGTTAAGTTCCTCAGAAGAAGAAATAAAAAAAGCACAACCACAAGCCCCCCAAGAAAATATACATTTACTCAGTATGTTTTCATCAAAGTAAAACACCTTATTAGCTGCAAATTGAGGAAGGAACTGAACTATTCAGTTCTTCAGCCCTAGAAAACCTTCTTACTAACATAAGTTGATGCAGAAAAAGTGATGGTTTATATTAGAAAGCAGAAGTTATGAGAAGATAAGCAAATGGGATTTGCAGAGGAATGGAAAGACTCCACAGATACAAGTTCAATGTTTGTCCTTGAAACTTGCACTTGTCTGCTATAATTTTCTGTGTCTCTGATCTTTATTGTTATCTTCTCAACACTTGTTATTTTAACTTTGGGCAAACATGCCCAAACATTTCTAAGAAGCTCTTTTGTGAAAGGTTGAGAATATTTGTAAGAAAACAGGAAATGCTGATACATATTTTTGAGAAATACATAAAATAGTTGTCTTCTGCACTGTAAATTTACAAAATTACGACTTATAACTATACTAATTACAACTATATACTTCATCTTTGTTTTATTTCACCTAGAAATTGAAAACACGTGTTTCACAGGGGAAAAAATGCAACCCAGAGAAACTCTTTCTTCATAATTATTTAAAATAGAGGTTTTACCAAGATCATTAATTCCATTTTGGAGCTTAAACACTAAGAAAAAGATTGGGCTTACATACCTGTTTGTTGAAGAGATACGATATTATTTATTTTTTCTCCAGCAGCAGTTGAGTTGGTCAATCTGCTTTCTAAATACTTGCATTTAGATAACTGGCATTTTTAAGTATGAATTATTTAGGGGATATTCTAGGCATGTTCCAAAACTCTGATAAGAATCAAAGACGTAGCATATTAGAAATTCAGACGTTTTTGCACACATAAGAGAAGGGACAGATTCCAACAGTGAAATAGGTACTGTTGTGGTAAACCAGGTATTTTCTCCAGTGAGAATCATGTAGTTTGACCTCCTGCTGCAGTGGATTCCTAACACTAGTAGCCATTTACACTGTCAACTGGTGACTTGAAATAAAGATCAAGAGGACCCAGTGTATTCTTTTCCTTTCTTCAGATAAGAAATGATCAAATATAGACAAGTCAAACTCCTTTATATACTGCAGTTCACAGTTGCTTTTTTGGTAATAGAAACCAAATCAATACATTGCATACCTTTCCTTCTGATAATTATTGCATATGTTAACAATGTTACCCTTGAATAACGTCCATATTGAATATACCAATTGCAATCTGACAGCTCGTTTAACTAAACACAATTGGAGTTCGCCTGGAAATCTCATTTGTAAATGGCAGTGTAATGAGAGATTTGCAGGGGTTTGGGGGTTATTTTGCTTTAGATTTAATTTCAAAACAACTATTTGAGGATGAGGATTTGCATATAGTCCTTAATCACCACAAATTTGCTGAATAATTACTTTTACTTCTTTTTTCCTACTTTACAGCTGACATGGAAGGGGTTTTTAATATTCATTTGGTGTAAAATCTGCATAAGTAACTGGTTTAGGAATAAAATATGCCTGTTTTTCTTATCTGATAGATTGTTTTCCAGTAGGTAAGTAGTGTATTTGCTTCTATGAGAGCGGAAAAGAGTTATTTTTTAATACTATTTTTGTAAGTCAAATTCAAAATAGTTAATTGAAAGGTACTGCTTGGTTGCTCTGTTGTAGGAAAAAAACCCACCACCCTATGACTTCTTTCTGTGCAGGAAACTCATTCAATGCCCCTGCTTTTATGTTTTACACTAAGCTGAGTTCTCTTTCACAAGAGTTTCTACCAAAGTTGGTGGATTTTTGCAAGACAGTATTACAAACTGTTACCTTTATGACTCAGTCATGATAAACTGTTCCAGGAAAGTATAAAGAGAAAAGACAGTACAAGAAGTCTTTGTGATATCTGCTTCCCACTACACTGTTAGAACAGTAATACAGAGTTAACTTAAGAATTGACAGGATTCCTGCACTTGGGCTATCTCTGCACTCCACATATGTACAGGACCAAGAACGTAATAATCTTCTTGACACTGGACATTCATTTTGAGAGTTCATTTACTTTAATGACACAATCGTCATTTGGCTATGGCAATTGAATACATGATTTGCTTGTGTTTGTTTTTTTTTCTCTCTCAGTGGCAGTCAGGCCTCACACACTGCAGATCTTTACTGATACCTCTGCAGATGAATGAGAAACTTTGTTTTTCTACAACACTTAAAATATAAACTACCATATGAAGCAAATGGTTTGTTAATTTTATTTGCAGTCAGCTATGAGTTTAGAAAGGTAGTTGTATTTATTACAAAATATTAGTACTATTTATAAATGTTATTTCCTACTTACTTATATATTTATTTATAATGTCCCCATGGCCTGTTAGCTGATGATTAAAAAATTAAAATAAAAATAAAAGTATAAACTTTGGTCATGTTGGTCTAACAAATGCAGAAAAAAGCCTAAAGAATGCCTGAAGCAAGCACTGATTTTCTGCATGTGTCTCTCTAAGAAAATAAGTTTTAATTTAATTGTGGGTTGTTTACTTCCAGATGAAGCAGGCAAAATCAAATTTTAACATAAATATAATTTTATCTTCTTTTGAATTTTCATCTTTTTATTATGCTATGAGGCAACACAGCCAATGGGACTTTGGGAAGACCTTGAATAAAATTCAGACACACCAGTGCGATCAATGTCACTACTTTTAAGAAGTCAAATTTCCTTTCAATGAGCAGAGTAGTGTAAGGACTTTAACTGCTTTTTCTCTGTGTATTGATTGTCACCTACAAGCTGCTGAATCACTGAGAACAGCATGGGAGGCCTCCTTGGGTCATAGGATGCTTATTCAAGAGGAATAAATCCCCACTGTGAGACCAGCCAGCTGGCACTACTAACCACGGTAGTGCCTGACACTGCTGCAAAAGCTGCAATGCATTGCTTCAGAGCCCCTGAAATTAATTCCACCATACTTTACACGAAAGATGAGGCACTAAGAACCACATTTCTGGAAATCAGGGAAGACTAGTTAATACAAAGTAATAAAGTAATTTAGAGATGGTTTGGGATAATATTAAAGATATGTTTAGATCTAGTTTATAAATAACAAATAGCTAATATGTGATTTACTCTCAGATCAGTGGCAGCAGAGTGTCACGGAACCCAACATAGATACATTGCTTTGATCATTGCCTGTAAATATTCCACATGAGTATCTGTAGCCATTTGTGCCTCATGATACTGACACATTTCCTACTAATGATTCGTTACATTATTATAAGCTGCATAGAAATACAGTTGAAGGTGTAACTGAAATACAAAAGAAAATCAGTAAGCACTTTAGCCATTTAAAAAGATTTTAAAAGTGGAACTTTAAAGATGTTGCAAGTTTAACTTGAAATCTATTGACCATAAATTCACTTATTTTATGTAAATGTATTATTTTATTTTAGCCTAAATAAGAAAATATGCTGTAACCCTACTATGTACAGTTGACCAAATATGCAATAATCTAATTCTTTTCTGAAAAGCATTATTGAAAAGTAAAATAAAAATATTTCCATATTAATACACTATTTTCTTCTAGTCAAGTAAAGGATTAAGTGCATAAAATTGATTTCAACACACCTCTAGTGAATGACTCCATGAAGGTAATAAATTTATACATCTAAAATGCAATAACAGCAGTTAGGAAACATTTAGTAAATACAGATTCTTTTATTGCTTACCTATGTAACATATGAACTAAATTCCCTAAAAAATTTACATAAACAGTGAAGTTTTGAAAAAGGGTTAAAATTTTAATGTAACATCTGTGTTCAAAATTCTCCTATGTGGGATCTTAAATAATAACTAAAGTCCCAAGCTAAATGTTCAGGTTAAAAAGCTATATTTAGAAGCATAAACTACAGAGGAGAAAGCTAAGTACACATTAGAACTGGAGAAGATTTTGTCTTATTTTGGCTTCTGATCTGGAACAAGTAACCTGTGAGATCAATTTCTCCCCTCAGGGACGATGAAGCTTCCCATTATGGTTCTTTATGTCGTCCTCATCACCATATTATTCAGGTACTTAATCTGAAAAAAGGTCAAAGCTTTCCTTTGCCTAGAGAAGTAAAAGTTTTTAGTGCATTTCTCAAGCACAGAAATAATGTCACAATCTCAGAGGCCAAATGTGGCTTTTTTCCGCCCACCAGAAAAATTTCTTGAAAAGGTATACCTTTCTGAAACAGAATTTAAGAGTAACCCTTTGTTGCTTATATTAAAATGGCCAAATGCTAAATTTTCTTTATTTAACAGAATGCAAAAAGAAAGTAGTATTTTTCACTACTGAATGCTTTGGTTTATATCTCACTTATCTTCTGTTAGATGTTCCCGGTACTGATGTCACTATAAGAAAGAACATTTCACTGTTTTAGAGAAAAATATGCTCCTGTTTTCCTTACAACCTGCACAGGAATACATTTTACATAGAATAAACAGATATTATGAATGGAAAAACTTCTCATTTCATCATCTATTTAAAATATTGGGTTTCTTTATTGAGAAATTATTGGAAAATTTATTTTTCTTAATTTAGAAAATTAAAATTTTAAACTAAGGGTCTTTGATACAGTTTTCTGTTTGGAATGTATATTTTTATCTCCCAGCCCACAGCTATGTAATTCTGCATTTCCTTTTTCTATCCTTATACCTTAATAAAAAAAGGTGTTTACATCATCAATTTTGATTTTTAACCATTTCACTCAAACCCAAATCTAACAGCATCTTAAAGATTCAAATTCTTGAAAATCATTTTTATCAATCATCACATTCATTCTCAATCTGCATAGCTTGGTGCATCCTGTTAATTAGCACTTAATAGGTAAGAACCATCCACATTTAGAATGTGCACATTACAAATTATCAAAACCAAAGGGCTCACAGAATATGATAAGTGGGTTTTAAGTGGTATCAAATCTATACCTCTTCATCTGCTTGAATGATTTTTGATGGATCAACTGGTTCTTCAAAACTTCTGGTGAGGGAAAGCCCACAATGCATGTAAGAAATCTATTATAGGTTTTTAAAATAGTTTATGTTCCTCCTAACCTGTAATTAAAGTCTCTTTTGATGCAATTTATATCCATTACCCCCAGTTCACTCCACTGTGGGCATGCAAACAAGTTTATTTTATCTTTGGTTTTTGCAACCACATTTTTGTGTATTTGAAGAAGGCTATAACTCGCCCCCCCCCCGCCCCCCCCCCCCCATCCCCAGTAAACAGTCCAAATGTTTTCAAACTGTTCTTGTAAATCACATTTTTCTAGCCCTGACTTTTCTCAGCTGATCCACATATTAGAGAGAGAGCGCACACTATAATTTAACATGTTCAGGTGGAGAAGAGACATTACCTTTACAAGCACCACGTAATTGTACATCCCAACATAAAACTTACCTTTTTTCAGAACAGCAGGCTAGTTCAAGAGTAGTTTACTATAGTTTACTTCATAACGTAATCCCAAAATCCCACTCTGGAAAATTGCAGTCTACCTTCACACAGTTCTTCCAGCTTGTGAAATCATTTGTTCCCATCTAAGTGTAGAGTTGTCTTTGACTTCATTAAACACTGTTCCTTTTTTTCATACCAGTTTTCCAGTTTCTCAGAATGGTTGGAATTCTAATCCAGTCCTCCTGCAATTGCAGTTTCCTCTAATGTGGTGCCATATAAGTCTGTAATAAATATTAAATTTCTGTTCCAACATCCAACATACTCTCAAGAGTACTGAATAGCATTGAATAGTACCAGATAGAATCCAGGGGAAGAGAATCTCAGTATGTAGTTCTAGTTTGAAAGTGATCCATTCATAACACTTTCTAAGTGCAGTTTTGCATCCACCATTTCTAGAGTAGTTACATAATTTGTCAAGGATTCACTCTGGGGAATTTTTAAGTTGCTATGATATGAATCAAATTAACAATAAAGATTTGTCTGTCCTATTTTTTCCATCTGTGTGTATTTTCTCTTCCTGTCTGATAGGTTGTGTGTTAGGTTTTGAAATTACATAGTTCTGAATTGAAGCAATTTCTTTTTTGTATGTGGTACAAAGGTGTGAATATATTTCTTTTGTCACAGACATCATTTATTTCATTAAATATCTGTATTTCTATACATTAAATATGATCTCTTTTATAAACTTTCTGGCAAAATTAAGAAATTCCAATAACTTTTTTTAAATATTCCACTACACTGGAATTACTACATATTCAGTACTTCAAGTAATTAAAAATAAAGCATGCATTTACACATACCACTCACCTCATTACAAGGGATTCTGTAAATGACAAAATAACCTCACTGAATTATGAACATAGGTCCTAACATATAAAGAACCTTTGGGATCACTTTAGCAACTAAAGGGTTGGGAAAAAAGAGAGAATACATAATTATCTAAAATAAATTGAATTATGGAGTAGCATTCCGTAATTGGAATATCATGTCAGAGTGCTAACACTAATTAAGTACTACTTGCAAAGTATTCATCAAGGCAAAAAAAAAACAGTCTAAAGCAAATAGCAAATATTTATAATATTGTGTACTTCACAGTGGTGCAGAAGTAAATTAAAATAGCATAAATTTTAATTATCACCAAATTTATATTAAAATTATTAATACAAGAAGATATACTGCCATAATTTTTATTTTCCTTTATTTTATTCTCTTTTTTATCCAACTTTAATTTCCATGGTATTTTGCTCAAATAATAAAATAATAGTTTTTGTGAGAAAAAGAATATTAAAAAATGCCTTGAAGTTTAAACTAAGAAACCAGCAAACTTAGATCTATATACTGTGTGAATTACAGTACACTCTCACTGCACACATTCAAATATCACGAAGGAAAGTTTCCAAAGAAATGTCCTCTGTCAATGTATGTGGCAGATCTAGAGAAGAAACGTGAGGAAGGAAAGACAGCAGCAGAAGGTTCTTGTCTTGGTGACTACAGGTCAACAGCTCTAGTGCAGCCCAGCTGCTTTGCCAAGAGCACTCTTGTGTCATTACATCCTCCACTTGGTGCAACCATCAGACAGTTTAGCGACTGATGTAGCTCAGTTCATGAAGAGAAATGGGAAGATCTCCATTTATTCTATTTTAATGGATTTGCACTTTTGCACATGTTCCATTTTCAATAAACGGTCTTGATTGCAAAGTATCTTACCCTATGGAACAGAAAAAAAAGGTAGAGTTTAAACAAAATAATTCTACAGATTTGAACACTTCTGAGCAGTCTTTCAATCACATGAACCAATATTAAAGTAGGAGACGTGCCAATTGCAAGACCATTTAGCAGCATGTCTAATATCACTAGAAAAGTTCAAGATCTGGTTGGATGGGGCTTTGAGCAACCTAATCTAGGGAAAGATGTCCGTGTCCATGGCAGGGGAAGTTGGACTAGATGAACTGTAATGATCTCACCTGACCCAAAGTATTCTATGGTTCTATGACTATGATTTTAAAATTATATATCCCCACATGCAGCTGTGTATGTATCATGGTGCATTTCTGGAGACTCCATTTGTGCATACTTCCATCTAACACTTCAGTGCTCAAGATATCTCATTTGGTTTTTTTGCTCATGCTGAACCCCCGATAACGGGTATTAACACCTGTTAAGATGCAGAATTGCAGCATCTGAAATACACATTTAACTTTTTGAACAATTCCATGCTATTTCTGTCTTCTGAATCAGAAACAAAGTTTTTATGATTATGGGAGACAGTCAAAAACCAGACACATGATTCTCAGTATATTCTGAGTAAACTGTAAACCCATAGTTGATCCTGTCAAAATGAGGTTCATCTACTCATTATACAAACCTGAACGTTTTCCTAATTTGAAGGCTAGTTTCCTATTTTAGCCATTAATTGTACTGTTGTCATTTTTATTCTTACTTGTAGAGGAATGAAGGCAGTGGGTTGATTAGCATTGATAACATGCAGCTGTGACCTTGCCTCAGTGGCTGTGGGTTGATTGACATAGATGATATGCAGGTGTAGCTCATTCCTGCTAAGTGGTTAAATAGCCCTGAGGAGGGGGATGGGTGGGGTGTGTTAGGTGGAGCAGGAGCAGTGTGGTCTGACCTTTGGTGGAAGGAGCTACAGCACAGGCAATAGAATCTGGCTAATGGTAAGGCCTGGTTGCAGTCCGCTAGTTTGATTGTGCTGCAACACTTACCGAGCTTTTTGGGAGTTATCTGCTTCTTAGCTAATGTGATGCTATCCATGTATCAATAGAAATAGAATTTTTATACTTTATCATAGTCTCTCCTGGATTGTTTACACTTCAGATATGTCCCTTTTATTACATTTTCTACAGTTTTGGAATGGATGCCTGACCCTCTTCCACAGCAGTAGCAAATGTCAGGATCTTTAGCTATCTGCTGTTTCCAGTCTACTGTTTGGCTTTTGATGTGGTACATATTTTATGGACATTGCCCTCTTGCCTGTCCCTGGGTATAATTCTTCAGATATAAAATCACAGTTTCCATAGACACTGCAATTTTAGCACCATTTTTAGATGCCAAGTTTGCTTTAGTCAGAAGCTTCTTTTGTACACTTTGAGTAGGGTTTTTACACACTAATCTGTCTTTCAGAGCCCTGTTCAAGCCATCCCCAAACTGATGATGTCTGGACTTTTTTTTTTTCTTTTTTTCATTATTTTTTTTCTGTGTGGAAAGGAATACATTTTTGTTTTACAGTGATCCTCTTAAATAATCAGAACCTTCTGATATAAGCTTTTCTGATGATAAACACTACTACAAAATTCATCCTTTTTGTGCTAGTGTTGTGGCCCTTGTTTTCTGTGAGGCTTATGATGTGCGTAGTGACCTACTTTACTTGTTATCATTGCTACCAGTAGAAGTGGAATTAATTTATATTTTGCTGTAGCATTAACTTACAAGTGTGGCGTCAGTATATTCAGTGTGAAGAATGCAGGGTAATCCCCAGCTGTTTTGCCAAAAAAATGTAGAATTATTTAGGTTGGAAAAGATCTTTAAGATTGTCAAGTCCAACCATGAACCTAGGACTGACAAGTCCACCACTAAATCACATTGCTAAGCACCACATCTATGTGTTTCTGAAATACCTCCAGGGATGGTGATTCTACCACCTCCCTGGAAAGCCTGTTCCAATGACTGACCACCCTTTCAGGGAAGAAATTTTTCCTTACATTCAATCTAAACCTTCCCTGGTACAACTTGAGGGTATTTCCTCTTGTCCTGTTGCTAGGTATCTGGGAGAAGGCACCTACCCCCACCTGCCTTCAACCTCCTTTCAGATAGTTGTAGAGAGCAATAAGGTCCCTCCTGAGCCTCCTTTTCTCCAGGTTAAACAACCCCAGTTCCCTCAGCCGCTCCTCATGGGACTTCCACTCCAGACCCTTCACCAGCTTTTTCATCCTTTTCTGGATACGCTTCAGCACCTCAGTGTCCCTCTTGTAGTGAAGGGACCAAAGCTGAACACAGTACTTGAGGTGCAGCCTCACCAGTGCCAAGTACAGGGGGACAATCACTTCCCTAGTCCTGCTGGCCACACTATTTCTGATACAAGCCTTACTGGCCTTCTTGGACACCTGGGCACACTGTGGGCTCATTTTCAGCTGGTTGTCAACCAGCAGCTCAGGGTCTCTTCCAACAGGCACCTTTTCTGGCACTCGTACCCAAGCCTGTAGCGTTATATGGGGCTGTTGTGACCCAAGTGCGGGACCCAGCACTTCTTGTTGAACCTCATACAACTGGCGCCAGCCCATCAGTCCAGCCTGTCCAGATCCCTCTGCAGAGCCTTCCCGCCCTCAAGGAGATCAATACTCCCTCCCTCAAACATCAGTATTCCCTGAACTGAATAAGGTGTCTGGCTATTTGGAGAACAAACTGATCTGAAGTGATCCAAGTCTGGCCTAGAAACATTAGTATAGTCCTGGAGTCCTAATAATAGTGTCTATTTTATACTACCATTCAGAATCAATTGCCCTGCAGAGATATCTCCTGAAAGAAAAGTGAAATTCTAAACCTACACAACAAAAATCCTAGTCTACTTTTATGGTACTCAGTAGAATATAAACAGGGGTAGGAGGGTTGCTAGTTGTATTAATGCCCAGAAACAGGTACTGTTTAATGGGAGGATTATTTCAGAAAAAAACCATTTCTACACTGTAGAACAATAGGATTTTATTCTTTAGAATATTTCCTTTCAAAAATGTGTGTATAAGTACTTGTAAATGTAGCATATTAGAAGATTTTATATTCACTAATATGGAAAACATGGATCCTTTGAAGCAAATACCTGTTTTATCTTTGCTTTTTCTATTTATCAAGCTATTGTGGTTTTTCTTTCTTTAGAAATGGTATACTACAAATTCAACATGTAATCTCTAACTTGGCTTGTAGTTGCCAGAAGTAATAAATAAAATATTGCACAACTATGTGTAAAATACCACACATTTCAAAACACACTAGCTTATCTACATGTATGTGTGGCTAACCTAGATAGAACATGAAAATCTGTAATTGGGTTGAGGAAGCCTCCTTGGAAAAAGAGAAGTGAGCCTAGCTGGGTTCTGCGAGGTGTCACCACCCCATGGCATCCCCAGCCCCGCCTAGGCCAGGCTCAGCAGCTCCCCATGTGACACAGAGGCAGCCTACACCAAGCCAGGCATCACAACACAGGGGTGGCATGGGGGGAATTCTTCTCCAGGTTCACACCGGGACATGTGAGGCACCTGCCCATGCTGGTGTCTTAGCGGGGTGCCAGCAGTGGCAGGGGTGCATGCACAGCAGGAGCACTCGTGTCTCTACAGGAGGGTTTGCACATGTGGGACCTGCACTCACAAACTGAGGATGGGAGGGTGGTAACCGGTAATGCTGGGGGGTGAGGGGTGTGCAATGCCTAAGAGGGGCATATAATTACAGAAACGGACTTGAAAATCTGTAGGTGTATATTAACATTTTCCTACTGTTTGGGATTGTGGTTTATTGGTTGTATTGCTGAGGTTGATCCTGAATGCGTAGCTCACTGATTGCTAGTTAATTATGTGTCATTTATGTAACTGTAAAGCTCTCTGATCCTGGTCATTCAGCTATGTGAGCTGAACAGTTTTTCTCTATGACAACAATGAGGTATCTTTGTGGCTGGTTATAGGAGCTTAAAGTGGAGAAAGTGCAGAGGAGTTTGTTTATAAATTTAACCAGTGGGCGATAAATGTTGATATCGTGAGGCATACAGACGCAGGAGTTGACCTTTCATCATTTTGTGACAGATTATGGGTAAGAAGGGGGACGATGAAAGTAAACAAAAATAACTTATACTCTATATGATAAGGGAATGAAAGGCAGTTGAGAGATATAGAAAAGTTAAATATTTCAAGCTTATGAAAGCTACTTCTTCTAACATGATAGCAGTTGAATGGAAAATTGAAACAACTAAAATGAACATTTCTCAGTGCGACTTCATTTTTTCATTCTTTGAAAGCTGTGTTTTTCTGACAGAAAAGGATCTCATTGAAAAATATCTGACTGGCTCTAATATTTTCAGAAGAATTGGTTTGTTACTGATTTAACAGTTCTCATGTGTATAATGGACTGTGGGTTTTTTTCTTTTAGGGTTTGCCAGTGTCTCAGTTTAACACCAGCCAGCAACTAGGTACCACATAGCCACTTGCTCACTCCTGCCCTCCCCCAGTGCGATGGGGAGGCGAATAGACAAAAAGATAAAACCCATGGATTGAGATAAGAACAGTTTAATAATTGAAATAAAGTAGTAATAATAAAAGTAATAACAACAACAGCAACATCAACAATAGCAATTGTAATGAAGAGGAGGAGAGAGAGGAATAAAATCCAAGGGGAAAAAAATAATTTATGCACAATACAATTGCTCACCACCTGCTGACGAATGCCCAGACAGTCCCTGAGCAGCGATGGGCGCCTCCCAGCCAACTCCCTTCAGTCTATATACTCAGCATGATATTCTTTGGTATGGAATATATCTTTAGCTAGTTTGTGTCAGCTGTCCTGGCTCTGCTCCCTCCCAGCTTCCTGTGCACCTGCTCACTGGCAGAGCATGGGGAACCTGAAAAGTCCTTGACTTGGGGAAAGTATTAATTAGCATCAACTAAACATCAGTGTGTTATCAACATTATTCTCATGCTAAACCCAAAACACAGCACTGTACCAACTGTTAGGAAGAAAAATCAACTCTATGACATTTGAAATCAGGACAGCCAGCAAAACACACAAACCCATTGACTTTCCCCCTAAGTTTTAACACTGCACTGCTTAATATGTGAAGGTATATTAATTAGTCCTAAAATCTAGATAGCTATTGGTCCCTGAAATTTATGCTGAGATCATTCCCAAAGGTTCTTAAATCCTAACACTGTAACAGTTTCAATTTTCTAGTTTAGGTTTCAGCTTGATATATTGAAATGTATTCTCTTTTTTTTCTCCATAGATGTTCTTTTTGTAGCCCACACTGAGGAATATTAAAATTAAGATTCCAGTAAAGCCATTTTGCTTTACATCAGAGAACTATATTCCGAAATCTAGATTTACTTGAAGTCCCCTGAAGATTACTTTCAATTAAGTGATTACCCTGTAGTTATCTCAAATTTTGGAAGACAATCAATCATAATGATAATAATCAGTTGAGGCAAATTATCTCATATGATTCTTCTGTTGTCTTCAGTCACGTCTAAATGCTTAGGGCTCCATTTTATGAGAGAGAAAATTTCCTTTGGATACATTTATCTATCCATTCGTCAAGTTAAAATCTGTTAAAAATGTTCTGAGCTTCCTTTCAAGTTGAGACTATAACCAAGATTTTTATTTTTATGACAGTCACCATCTAGATATCAATTTGTACATAATACTTCAACTTTCATTTTCTTATAGATTAGAACCTGTGAGAGTTTTCTTGCCTGTATTGTTTGTTGAATTTCTAAGTTGATCATTAGCTTCCTTCCTGATTTCACGTCTGTGCTGTACACAACACAGAACTATGCCCAGTAGGATTAGAAAGATTTCTAAGAGTATCTTCCACATATTAAAAACCAGACCAAAACAAAAATCCCTCTGTAATATCACAGTTGTAGTCAAAGTTGCTCATTAATAATATTTCTTATTATACATAGGCCTACCTTCCCAGGGAATCCTTGTGTTCAGGTACACCATGTCCTACTTTACTGATTGTTACCTGACAGTACATTCCTTTTCTGCTTCTCTTAATGGCAAGAGTCAGACCAGGAGGAGCAGGGTCTGTGAAGGTTCATCCTGTAATCTTTCCATTAACCTGGGTTAAAAAAAAAAAAAATTGGAGTGGGACATAATCAGTGTCCTAGCACTACAGATTTAAGGTTTGGTTTGAGTGAGCTCATATGTTAATTTAATTATTTTGAAGTGTGTACAACAAGCAGTATTAAGTCCTGTTTCAGGGTGATCCAAAACCAGAGCATGATAATCTGCCCCGTAAGAACCTTAGTTCTTTGTTTCCCTCAAATGAGCAGTGTGGCATTATATGGTATGTCTAGGGAGGAGGTCAGAATTTTTTCTCCTGCTTCTTGTTAAGACTCTTTGAATAATTGCCTTAACAAACACTTGCTGAAAACACAAGGTAAATATTTATCACATTTGGAGAAACAGTGAAAACCACTAATTCCTTACAAATATATAAACCTTCTTCCGAGGAACTTAATTTATAATAGTGCTAATCACACTATCTTTATTTGTGAAATTGAGAACAGGATTTTTAGCCAAGTTGTAACCCATTTTACCTTTTTCCCTTAATTCCTTTGTCTTTAGGACATACCTTCTCAAACCCTTAAATATAACTATAGTACCTTCTAACCAGTGAATGATTATAAATGTGTGGATTTCATGTATATTTGCTTTCATATGAAAATGCATTTTTTCCTTCACCTGGCTAGGTGTTCCATTTGTATGTTGAAACAGTCAGCTGCTCCAGCAGAGGCACTGAATTATCTTTCTTTGTTACAACTAAAAAAATGAGATGTTATTTGAAGAGACTGTGAGAAAGGAGTTAAGTTACTTTTTCATTGTCTTGTTCTCTGTGTAGTTTGACAAGACTTCATGTTCATTTCCTCATCAGAATATATATCAGAATTGCCCTGACTTAAAGAAAGTACAGATAACTGAACACTAGATTTGGCTTAGGTTTTTGATGTACAGTTTAATTACTTACTTCTTGGTCCTTCCTTGGAAAGTGTTAGCTCTCAGGAATGCTGTCTGTTTCTTCTTATTTGAGTTGTTGGGTATTTTAGTTTCCAGAGCCAACTAATAGATGAATTGATATGGATTTATATCTATAATTTATTCTCTATTACATGGCAGTTATAGAGGAGATAAAATTTAGTTAATTTTTTTTCTATAAATTTTCTATAAAATTTAGGGTGGATTTTTTTTTCCATATACAAGTCCATGAGACTGTATCTTTCCATGGAAGGTGATAATTTTGTTGGTATATTTTATGTTACAAAAAATGTTCCTTGGTAACATGTAAAACCCCAACACTACACTTTGAAGTTTATTTTATATTATATGTTCCTAAATTAAAACAATTGTACTAGAAGAAATATTTGGATCAATCTAAAATGAACTGGATGCCAAAGCTTGTATTAAAATTTGGAATCTCATATATTTCCAAAGTTTAAACAATGTGAGTTTTATTTCAAATTCACTTTTTACTACATGAGCTGTTTGATCATGTCTTACACATCTTGTTAAATACTGTATGAATGATTCATAAATTGAGCTCTTAAAATCACAAGAACGATGTAACTAGCATATTTCCTTAGTAGATACTGATATTACCTTTAAATCTAACATAGTGACTTGATTGCTCAGTTGAAAGGGGAGAAAAAAATATTTTAATTTTATGTTTTAAATATCCACCTGCTTCAGTCTACCACATATTTAAAATCTTTTTGACCTCCAGTCGCATTTATATTGTGTAATTGTCACACATATCTGTAATGATGCTATATATATATGTAATGATGCTATAGTTGAATCAGCTAAAATTGGCCACCTGACATTAATGTCATTAATGTTAAAAATAAGTCTTTTAGAAAAAGTACTTATATACATTTTATTATATATTACACATGACATATATTTTTATTTTATTTTCCTTTGGTCATTACCAATATAAAAACTAGCCCTGTAGCATTGTCACTGTAATGAATTATATTTTGCACCTGAGCTTCATAGATTTTCAAAAACCTGAAGTACTGTTGCCCTTGTAAAGAATTTATAAAGATCTTTAGACTTTGGTTTTTGGTTAATTGGGCTTTTTTTTCCATTCCTGGTCTTCCTTATTCTTCCACAAAGAAGTGCAATGCTAGCCCTCCAAGACAGCTGCAAGGTCTGCTGCTACATTTCTAGACTGTGGACATCACATGTTCTTATTTATTTGTCTCATCAAACTTTTCGACGCAAATACAGTCTGCTCCACCACCTTAGTTTTGCATACACTGTGTCTGAGAAACTGCCAGCTAAGGAAGTCCCATTTTTGCAATGTCAGTACTTCCAGGTTTTCTAAGGTCATTGCTGTTCATTACAGCTACCACCTAAATTGCCCATTTTCCTCTCTATTCTTAAATAATTTGCATAGTTCTCTTCCATAGTTCTAGTGCACCAGCTATAGTTAAGGTCAAGCAGAGGGTGGTGTTTCTTCAGTTATAATATGTTATATTTCATGGTGATTTATATAAAAATAATTCAGTCTAAATTTTGGTCAGGCTATATTATTGAGACCAATACTAACAGTAGATTCACTTGTTGCAAGCTTCAGATTAATGCTCAGCCATATCACATCTGTTTACGGCCTGTGCCTGTCTAGGTACTTGCCCTCTCTCCCCACTCCCTGAACATAGCACTGATATACGTGTTTGTCTTCTTCAACCCCATATACACAATTATCCTATTTTTGCTGTTAGGGAAACCAGGCTATGAAACGAGTGATTTTCCTGAGCTTGCATAGGAAAATGGAGGAGAAATAACTTCCAAAAAAAGTTTGTCAGCCGTTAGAACCTCTTTTTTTTGCTCAAGGGTCTATACTCATTCTGAATTGTGTATATGTGAATGGCAGAGTAGCCACACAGAGATGTGTCTGCTTCATTGTAAGCATTAAATTCATACTTTGTCCCTTAGTAGGGACAAATAGTAGGATCACATAGAAGAATTACAGAGGAAATCTAATAAAAGGGCTGTGATGCATGTGTCTACTGCATTTATCTACAATTACAGGTGAAAATGTAGACAGTGTGTAAGATACTTCCATTGCTAGGTATTTTTTATTACATGGTTTTAAAAATAGTTGTATTAAATCGATTTTTTGAATTACAAAGCTATTCAGCTATGAGAATAATATTTTGTAAAAGTACTGGAACATTTATGTTTCCCTACTTCAGGAAAACAAGGATTGCAAAAAAATCCCAAATCCACAGAGCTATGTGAAAATGGATACAGGTATATTATGCTTTGTAAAATATGCGTAGATATGTATCTTAGTTTGTCTTACAAATATTAACCTATTTTAAAGCACAAACATGAATCAGTTTTACGGTAGAAATGAAAAATCAAGTAAACCACAGGAAATAGTGCAGTTTGGAATGAATAATAGAAGTTACTTCTTAAAGGAACAATGCAAGAGTGGGGAAAACAGATAACTGGGAGTTGGTTCAACTGACTGATAAAGTTTGTTCTTTCCATTCCTGAATTCAGAGTTCGACTGTTTCCTAAATTACCTAAGCCATTAGGTGACACTGAGGGAGTGGAGTCTTTTGGTACTTGCCAAGAAGAATGAATAACCAGTGTCAGGTATGAAGGGAAAAACACACAGTGTTTGAGTCTTTTGTTTGTCTCACAAAAAATCTTCTTGTTTTTTTCTGAACAAAAGGTATCTTTCAAATCCTGTCCTAGTTCATAAACATTTAAGTCATAAAGCCTTAATTTAAAAAAAAAAAAAAAAAAAAAAAAGGATTTTTTGATTTTTTTTCAGGTCAATGTTGATCTCTTGAACTTGTTTGTAAGTTTAAATGGTTAGTCTCTCCAGGTGTGAAATTGATTTTTTGGAACACAAGAAATCTTCTTTTGCTTGAGAGGAGGAAAAGCAAGAGAGAGAAAGAGCAGTTCTTTCTTCACTTTCAGAAAGTGTGAAAGGACCAGATATCTGAGAAATTTCATCTCTGAAGAAAAAAATTATACCAGCTTTATTTAATCTAGAAAAAAACACAAGAGAAACATGAAAATTATTTCCAGTTGTGTAAAAAATGAAGCAAAGAAAGCATTTTTTTAATCTTTTCTGTTTGTTTTTCCCACTTTATCTGCTGTGGATAAGACAAGACAAGAAACAATGTGTTAAATACAGATAAGGCTTGTTATTATGTATATTGGTTTTGGATTGGATAGAGTGTAGTTTTCCTCATAGTAGCTTGTGTGGTGCTCAGTTTTGGATTTGTAACAAAACCAGCATTGATAACACACCCATATTTTAGTTATTGCTGAACAGTGCTTGCACAGTGTCAATGGCTTTTCTGTTTCTCACACTGTCCCACCAATGAGTAGGTTGAGAGTGTGCAAGAAGTTGGAAGGGGACACAGCCAGGACAGCTGACCCCAACTGACCAAAGGGATATTCCATAGGACATGATGTCATCCTCAGCAATAAAAGCTGTTAGGAAGAGGAAGGAAAGGGGACATCCAGAACTGTGGCATTTGTCTTCCCAGGTCACCAATATGTGTGATGGAATTCTGCTTTCCTGGAAATGACTAAACATCTGCCTGCCAATGGCAAGTAGTGGATGAATTCTTTGTTTTGCTTTCCTTGTGGATGCACCTTTCGCTTTACCTATTAAACGGTGTTTATCTTTCTGACTTTCACCCTTCCAATTCTCTCCCCCATTCCATTGTGGGACACTGAGCAAGTGGCTGTTTGGGGCTTAGCTGCCTACTGGGGTTAAACCACAAGATTAGGAAACTTTTCTAATAAAGATAAATGAGCTATAAAGGACATTACTAAAGAGGTTGTCTACTTTTTGATAGTATACTTTTTGATATTATACTTTTTAAAGATGAGACAAAGATGCAGGGGGAGTTACAAGTTTATAGTGAGTCTAAATCCATTTTGGGCTATATTGTGTCTCAAGGTCTTCTGTCTTCTCTTCCATGATTCTATGGTTACAGCTGATAGCCACGATCATCCAAACAGCATTTTATAATGCAGTATGGAGTCTATAAAATTCAAATAGTGTTTGGCAACTTCGACTTCTTGGCAAGTTCATAAAGATTTTCTATATTTTCTAAACATGAGATGAAAGGATATTTTAATCTGTATTTGGCTTCAGAAATACTGAGGTTCAGATTTGAAGGTGAAGAATGAAGAACTTGCAGTCTCCTCCCTCTTTTTTTGACAAAATTTCAAACCACTTCATGCTAGTCTAGAAATGTTCCGATTTTTATTAGGAAACTTGCTATAAATTATTGCCTTTAGGAGCTACTAGCTGCAATTGAGCCGTATCAGGGGAAAAAAAAAATCTAGGAATTTGGATCTGAATTGAACTCCAAATCATGTAATGATGTTTAGTCATGATAATACAACCTCAAAAATAGAATTAAACCCCCCTCTTTTTCTTCAGTGGAAAGAAGTGGCCACAAGATGTATTGCAGATATAGAAAGAGTCTAAAATTTTTTGAACTAAGCAAGATAGTTCATTTTCTGAAAAGATATTGTGGACACAAAACCATAAATAGAATAAAAAATGTCCACTGATGATTCACTCACATTTTTACACACAAATTGAGAGTTTGTGTATCTTTGGCAAATGATGTTATATGGTCCTACTTTTAATACAGTGAATCTTAACTTCTTTTTCATAGTTGATACACTAATTAACTGCCATTTTCTGATCATTTGCTTTAGGAAATATTTTTCACAGCATATTGTAATTGTGCTGAAGTTTCCCCTTTGGGAAATGATTTTGTTCCTTTTGAATTGCTTAAAAATATCAGTCATTAACATTTGTGTGACATTAGCAGCTCAAAAAACTCGTATCTACTCTAAACCTAATATTGAACCTAATACAAATGAGTGAATTTGATTTTCTAGTATCAGCTTGGGTTGTTTTAAGATGCCACAGCAGCTGAACCATAGACATCTTATCACTTGGATCCAAGATCACAGAGAAAAGTTAATACTATAGGTTTTGAATCTGGGAAACCACTTAGGAGGAAGCTGATGTCCCAGCTGAGTACTCTAATGACTGTTACTGACAGTGATTCAAGTTCCAGATATAGCTTGTTCAAAGCAAGGTCAAGAAGTACTTCATGGGCTGCATTATGTGCTATATACATACTTTACAACCTCAAAACTATATTCTTATGTTCCAGATGACATACGGTGTGGTTAAAGGCTATAAAAAAAATTCTATAGATAAGAGCCAAGCAGCATTCAGCAATAAAAATACAAATTAGGTAGATTTAGGTGCATATGTCCAACAGAGAAATCAATAAATACCTTCCAAAAATGGTAAGCAGCACTCAGGATGCATAAACATTTACATGAAAACTCATCTAAGCATTTGAAATTTTGCTGCTGTGCATGCCCTGAGGTCTCACTGTCTGAGCTGAGTTGAGCATCAGATGCTGAGCCCAAGTTAATCAGCCTTGTAGAGAAGCAAGATACATGAGCTTGAGGTGATAGTTGTATGGCTCCCTGGCCATAGTTGCTCCAGATCTGGCCAACTCTGGTCTGACTGTGACTATCTGCTATGTCAGAACAGTAGGAAAATAGTCAGGCTGAGCCACAGAGGATTGACAGCATGCATGTCTTTTGCTCATTCTAGTTCAGTTATGTATTAGTGTATTGCGTGACTGACTTTTGAGTTCTATTTTCCCCTTCTCTTTTCTGTTTTAGACTTTAGTGAATGTGTTCTCCATAGCCACCTGAACATTTCAGTCATAATAGTTATTTCTTTCAGGAGTCAGCAAGCAGGGAGGCTCATTTGGAGGAAAGGATGGCAGATGTGTAACAGCAGTCTGTGCAGCCACAGTAGCTCTGATATGAACAGGGGCTGAAAAAATCCCCTTTGGAGTCACAGGACCAGAGGCATAACCTCAGGAAATGGATCTCCATGTTACAGTGCTTCGGATTGCTATGGGACTCCTGTCCTTCCTGACACGGACCCAGAAAGCACAAGTTCATAGGCTTGAGATGAGCTCTGTCCCCTCATTCCTCCTGGCCAGCTTCTGTCTCCCACAGCCAGGGTGCAGTACTGGCACCACTCAGTGCCTGTGGTCAGTATGTACCCAGCATATATGCTCAGCACAGCCCTACCTACTCCCTGAAGAATCAGAGATTATCTAGTGGAATGCCACTGTAAGAAGTGCCAGCAGCCTGTCAAGGAGATGGCGGCCTGTCAGGTCCTCCATAAATCCTTACTTGCTGTGAAGCCCCTTTGACCCATTTTCGTTTTCTACAGTGGGTCTATGCTGACACATCCTTTTTTAAGGGATATTAGCCATCTCTAAGGAATCATAGTAACGGATTCCCAGATTTTCCATAGGCAATCTTGTTTCCCAATCAGTTTCTTATTGTCTGTGTTGCTGGCCTGTTTATTTTTTCTGCATCTTGGTTCACTTCAGAGCTATACAGTACTGGAGCCAGCAAACAAACAGCTGTGAGCAGGGGAAGGGCAAGACTGTTTTTGCACTTGGAAATCTGTTCCTGCAATTGCTGTGACTGCAATTCCAATTTTGTTAGAAACTAAAGCTTTAGAAAGGCACATCATAACCAAGAAAGCCAGGAAGAATCCAAACTTAATAATATTTCTAAACCCATACCCTCTGTGAGCCACCTTTCTCAACTCGCTCATGAAAACAGTCTAATTAACTCCAGTGTGCCTTAGACAGCTGAACAGAAGACAATACTAAGAAAATTATGATGTACTCTTTCCCCTTTCCCTTTCTCTCTTTTGACAGTGAAATACTTTGCTGATTCATAGTTCCTTTCATATTCATATTTTGCTTTTCTAAATAATATTGTAATACATCTTCAGGAAGAGCAGCATACCAAACAGTAAAAAGATTCCCTCATCCTCATCCTTCAGACCAAGTCAGAGGGAAACAAAGGGAACATTTTGTATTCCTCTGGCATGTGTCTAATAACACATATTGTTATATGTTACAACTACGAGAGTTATTTGTGGTCCTTTGGATCTTATTTGCTGTACCTTGCTTGCAGGTCTGCTTTGTCACCAAATTTGAATCATTGCTCCCCACAGCTTCCTGAGGAGGGGAAGGGGAGGGGGAGGTGCTGATCATTTCTTCCTGGTATCCAGTGACAGGATGAGTAGGAATGGTTCAAAACTGCACCAGGGGAAGCTCAGACTTGATATTAGGAAGTATTTCTTTACCAAAAGGATGGTCAAACACTGTAACAGGCTTCCTGAAGAGGTGATCGATGTCCCATGCCTGGCAGTGTCTAGAGACATTAGGACAATGCCCTCAATAATATGCTTTAATTTTTGGTCAGCATATGATGTGGTCGGGCAGTCAGTCTAGAGGATCTTTGTAGGTTCCTTCCAACTGAACTATTCTATTCTATTCAAATCCTGCAAAGTTACAATTTAGAGGTTTTTATCAGTATTTTGTGAACTGTTCCATAAAATGTTTGTTTTCTTTAGATGTCATTACAATCCCAAGTAAATTGAGACAAATGGTAGCCTTAAACCACTATATATTATTCTGCATTCATCTTGTAGTGTCAAAGTGAGATCATTGTAAACTGCAGTAATAAGGAAATGCTTTGTTGTTTTGTTCACATGATCATGAATGATACTTGTTATATCGTAAGTATCTGTTAATCCCGGGACAATATTACTCAGTGAATAGAAGAATGAATCAAAAAATTTCTGAACACTATAACTCTTTTGATTTCTATCTTAACATACTCACAAGTAAGATAATGCCTGTCCAAAATGTATTGCTTAAATTAAAAACATGTACACTCTGCAAGTCATTAGTGAGTTGGGAAGCATAGAAATTCTGAATGAGATATTGGTTTCTTGTCGTTTTTTGAGCAGAGGATAGTAATTTAATTGTGAGCTACAGAACTATTGGCTAGATATTTGACACTTGTAAATTTATGCAGATTATGGAACTGTGACAACACTGTCAACCCAAACAGTTCTCCAGTTCACTTAAAGAAATTATAGGTAACAACTGTTACTAATTTTCAGTAGAGCTGAGCAGGAGATATTTTCTCTTCCTGTTAATAGATTTTAAACACTTTTCTGTTATCCACTGGGAGGAAACCAAGATTTCAGAAGTCTGTGAAAAACCCTTCCAAGAAATCTTTTTTAGTGTAGCTCAATATCTAGGGCACTTACTGGATGGCTCCATTCTGTATTATAATGAGTCTTTGATTATCTATTATCTATTCAAATGAAATAGGTCTAATGGAAGAGCTTTTGAAAATGGAACTGGATTAGTGAATAATTTGAAAAATTACATGTCATTTGTGTAACTCTTACTCAGTCCATATTCCTCAAATGTTTTTTCTCTGTACCAAATAAAAATCTAGATACATGGTAGACCTCAAATCAATCTTGTTTAGATCTGAAACTTTATCCTGCTCCCAGGAAATTATTTTTTCTCTATGAGAATTTTCCAATTGAAAAGATCAAAGCAATTTTCAATAGGCCCTGGTTTCCACAGTGGATGTATGTATCAACTCATTTCTAAATTATAGATGTAAAGGTTTCCAAATCTGATGTTGACAATTTGTCCGAATTCTTTGACTGCAGCAATCAATGCAGGCTGAAAAAGTGCCATGCATTCTAAATTACTACTGTTCTGATTTTTTGTGTTCCTGTTCTTGATTGAGTTAAATTCAAGCAAAGATGCACCCTAATCTTTCCTGATTTCTGATAACACTTGATGGGGAAAATCAGATCAGTATCCAAGTTTTCTAAATAACTGAAATGTACTATATTACTCTTAAACTTCAGATAAGCAATCATTTTAGCAATCATTGTAGTTACAATCCTGTAATTGAAGGACATGACGTCCATTTGGGTCTTTGCTCTTTGAACAAGATAGCCTGGGGCAGACTGTATTTATCTTGGTTAGTATATAGGAATTATGGACTCAAGGATGGTTTCTCAGCAGCTTACCACTTAACAGTTTCTTCTTAAGTCTTCTTACTGTCAGACAGCTATGTTTCTGCTCTTCTTAATCCTCTCCTCATCACACACTATAGTATAGAATTTACAAAGTTTTAACCCAAAGTTTATTAATAAACTAAACAATAGAATCTCCATAACACCATTTATGTCTAGGATGGACCCATTAATATAAATTAAGGTCTTTGGTGTTTGCAGTTAACTTTGAAAGAATTAAAAAGACATTTTCTCAGAAAGATATATGCATAAACTCATGTTCACAGATTCATAGAGAGATGAGGGTACAAAAAGCTTTCCTAAAACAGAAATAGAAAATGAGTTCTCACTTTCTCAGGTTATTTCTTGTCCTTGCACGGATGGATGTTACTGGGTTGGATTTGCTGCAGATTTCAAACTTAATATGAGCTCTCAGATAGCAGAGTGGCATAGTTGAACACCAAAGCCTTTTCATTGTTCTTTCTCCTAATGAATTGCCCAGGACAGAAAGAGGCATTTAGCTTTAGACACTTTTGCAGTCCAAGTGAGAGTATTTCTTTTACATGTCACCTTGGACTTTATAGATGTTACTGTGCATATATTTATATATATATATACATATATATATACACACACACACACACACACACACACAGTGACTTTAGATCTGAATTCCTTGAAATGCAAAAGAAGAGATTAAACATTATGATGCTTAGTGCTGTAGTACCTCAAAATTAGAAATCCACCTCCTCAAATGAAACATGTAATGTTGGCCTAGATACCCAGCTGTTTCTGTAGACATAATATAAATATTTGCTCCCATATTGGGAAATCATAGAATCAGTGTACTGAGCAGGAGGGACATCGGAGTCAGGCAAAAGATACTTGAAAATCCCTTGTGGCCTCAAAGGACTATCTCTGTAGGTGCTACTGTGAAATGGGGATTTTAGATTCTAATTTTACGTTCCACAAATTATTCAGGGTCCTTAATTTAATAAGATAAATTCTGAAAAAAAAAAAAAAAAAATGGGGAAAACCTCACTTACTAAGCTCAGATACTTCAGAAAATCTAATATCTAAGTTTTAAAACAACAACAACTCATCCTTAATGTCTGAAGTGCTTTTAGTGTGTGATTATTAGTTTACACCTCAGTTCAGTAGCTACTAAGACAGAGTTTGCTTATCCAAAGTTTGGTCACATCACTCTTTCAATCCCCATTTATAAAGATATGTTTTTAGCAAAGGAGTGGAGAGCAGAAACTCTGCTTGTTCCATAATTTAGTGGTTTGGGAATTTGTCTGGGATTTCAGAAATGATTGAGGTTTGTGATCAAACTCTTATATTGAAGTGGCTTACAGTTTGCTTCAACAACTGCATTGGCAAGTGCTCTTTAGTATGGGATGACAAATGCCCTTGAGAGATAGGTCCTAGGAAGTTATTTTAGTGACAGCAGGGATTATAGCCAGAAAGATTTTGCCTGAAATCTTGGTTGCCAATTTACCCAAGGCAGCTTAGAAGCACTGAGAGTATGTGGGAGGGGAGCAGCAGTGAAACAGTATTACAAAGAATGGCTCAAGTTTCCTTTTGAAATACCTGGGCATTTCACTAAGAATAAAGAAAGGAAAAATGAAAATGAAAATGAAAATAATAATAAATAAATAAAAACCTCAAAAAAAACACGCCACTGACTTGACTGCAAATTACCATATCACGAATATGTATCCCATAGTGTCCAAAAATGTACTACAGAAACTGTGTGAGAAAGCTGATTTTATGCATAGCCAGGGATCTTTACAGATAACTAACAGGTTAGGTTACCTATGCATCCATTCTCATTGACATATTCCTTCTTCAAATCAGTAAGGTTAATTCCATGCCTGAGGTTTGAAAATTTGGAAAGTAATTGTGGGGGCCTGTTCCAGATAAAAGTTAAAGAAATAGATCAGTGGCTTTGTTTTGCTGATTGACTGGATACCAAGCAAAAATGAATTCCAAATAAAATATAAGAATAAATGCAGTTTATTACATTATAATAAAGGAAAAATAGCATGCAATATGATAAAAGGAAACAGTAGTAGTTACAGTGCACAATATGATAAAAGAGCAATAGAAGCGAAGCATGAAATCATTACTGCAAAGTGTTACAGAGACTAAGAAATGGATACATCACCGATTACCACCTTAACACCATCCAGGCATGCACTTCGGCTGGGAAGTCCCATTGCAGCTGGCGCCAGGAGTCTCTCAGTGACAGAAAATTCCTACGTGGTGCATCCACCCGTAGGTGAGGCTTCTGGCCCAGTCCCGGAGTTTGCCTGCCTTTACCCTTCGTGAAAAACAAAAGTAGTTTACACACCCCGTGTATGCAAACTTAAGTTTAGACTAAGTGCAGGAGTGCACTATCTCATGATTTGTAAGGTTCACGCACACCAGGGAGGTTGGCCAGATGCTCGAGCATGGTGGACTTACTGTCATGACATAGCTGCACATGATATCTATTGTCTGGATGTTCCTGCTCATATCTTGCTTGTTCAGGGGGCTTAAGACAAACACCACCTGCTCATTAAAGTTGTCCTTGAGCTCCCTAAGCTTATTGTCCATGTTAAGCAATCCTTAATTAAAGAGAAAGAGTTTTAATAAGCAGTAATGAATTGAATAAATTTTCACCACAGGCTTGCATACAGAAATCTGTTTTCACACCTGTATTGGAATATATCTGGTTTTTAATTTGTTTAAATACGGGAGTGGGTATCAGCTCACATTTCCTGTGAGGATCTTTCTCTTGCTTTGTGGGAAATAGATGAGGGGAGTCTTGGAATCAGGGTCTCAGAAATGTGACTAAAAATAATCCTATTGTCTTTAATTTTGAGTGTGAATAGCTATTCATATTTAAGTCACAGCCTCCACCCTCCAAGGTGGAAGAATTTTGGGTGAAAGTTCTAAAATAATTAAGTTTTTTTTCTTTTTTTCCTGCATAACTTGTCAAATTCAGACTTTTGAAGTGAAACTTTTCATTGATAGAGATAGATAGTATATTTTGAGTAAAATTAAAATTGTAGAAGTTCTGCTATTCCACACACTTTTCTCCCAGAAAGAAAAATGACAAAACTCCTACACACAGGAGCAGAATTTTTTTTTCTTCAAATAATCTCATACGCTTGCAAATCTAGCCCGTTTTCATGTCTATTTTTGCTGTAGTTTTTAAATAATATTTTTATAATAAGCCCTGAAATTCACTACGTATGGGTCATTTTATTTATAGTAAGGGGATGAATTCCAAAGGAGCAGGGTTCTGACTCTGCTCTACTCCTTCTTGTGGATGCTCCAGCTCAGGCTCCTCTCTGGAAGTCAACAACAGTACAGTTACAAAGGAAAGGAGGTAGTCTCCTGAGGAAAGGATTTCCTCAGGACTCCAAAGCACACAAGACAGATATTTTCCCCAAAAGCGCATTGCTTGAAGCGAATGATCCTTTGCCTCTGCATTGCCCTGTGCCCTAGGCATTTACCAGGATAACGAGACCAGTCATTCATTTCCTAAGGCAAACTGGGGTCTGTGGGCTGCCAGTGAGCCATGGATCACTTGATGTTGACCCATGAAGATCTGTTTGGTCACAGAATGGCAGCTGTCCTCCTTGTTTCCAGCTGCTATATTGCACTAAAGACAGCTAGAAACACATTAAATACTTTCCTAATATTACTTTCCCTTGTAAGCAATTGCTGCTTTTGCCGCAGGGGTCTTAAGGGTTCTAAGTGAGAGAAACAGTGTGACATGATTATAAAGAGTTGTGGAGGTTACTGAGACAATCTCTCCATTAGCAGAAGTCTTAATAACAACGCAAAAAAGCAGTTTGTTAGTTTAGGTCCGAAAACAGAATTAAAAATGCAGGCATAGAAGCGGCTTTCCATATTTATAATCTATTAATAAGGGAAACTGATTTTACTGATGAGAGGTGTCATCTTCCTGGTATTACTTGGTGTGCACTGGTATGTAGAATTGGAAATCCTCTGAGGGGTGCTTTCCAGTTTTAAAACTGTGTAGAAAGACAGGTAATCAATTGATCATTGTTTGGAGATTTTTTAGTATATTTTGATTCAATTTCTGCGAAAAATTCTGCAGTTTGTTTGTGAAGGTGGTTTGGCTGTGGTGACATCTGGGTTGAGCTGCTGCTTTCATTGTTGTCCACATTGGAGAAAGCACAAAGAATTTCACTTTCTTCAGTATTCATAATACTTGCAGCTTTACATGATTACAATAATAATGATTATAATTAAATCTCATGCTTCAGCCATCTAGTAGAAGTGGGAAAGTCTCTTTTCCATGATGAACAACTGGAGAGTATTACTCCCTTCACCTCTCCCAGAGCATCAGTGATAGACTGTATTTGAATACAGAGCTCGTGGGAAATATTCTGATATATTCTTCCTCTAGTGCCCAGCTGTGGAGTTTTTCTTAGAGGTTCACAGGACAGAGATTATCTAGACTGGGAGGTGGAAAGTCAGTTTGGCAGGGCTCTCAATGATCTTGACTTAGCAAACATTTTTAACTTCCAAAGAAGGATGATCTCATTGGTTCATCTGGTCATGCATTCCTTAGATTTTTTTTTTTTTTAATTACCTGTAAGGAATTTAAAAAAATACTGAAAGATTTTAACTCAAATGAAGTAATTGCAATTAATAAAACAAGAGTTTATTACAAGTGTAACTAGGATTTATATTAATGCTAAGAAAATCTACAATTTTAAAAGGTTTATATTTTATAGTGAAATTTTTTGTTTAGAAAGTTGTGTGCCTACCTTCATAGCTCAGAAAACATGAAGTGGTGGTATGCCTGTATCATCATTGCTATCTTCAAGAAACATAGACAGCCTAAACCATGAAACCACTGCAAGCACCTATCCCTGTGGCTGTCCTGTAACCTTTACCTGTGCTGCTGTATGGAAGACGGATCCTTTTTATGGTCACCTAAAATGAACATAACTACTCAGAAGTAAGCCTCAGCTACATATACTTTTCCCAGAGGGCTTCAAGGTTTGGTCCAGAAAGGCAATGGTTTGCTAGCCTGCAACAAAAACTACAATGATCATTATTCTCACCTATTCAAGAGAAAAGAAAAAGAAAGAGAGAAAAAAACCCACAAATGTAGGGAATAAAGAATTGAGTATGGATGACAGATTCCTGAAGGAAAGCAGGCAGGTTTGACACTGTTCCATTTGCTAGCAGTGAGTTATGTGTAAGTGTATATGTATAAGACATAATGTGTAGTTTGGATTTGTTTTTGTTTTTGTTTTCTTTTAAGTGCATTTGAACATAATTTCCATATGTATTAAAGTATGCAGCTGTGTGTAATATATTTTTCAGGTCTTTTGACTCAGCAAATCCTAAGGAATAAACAGTTCATTATTCTGACCTAATACTCTGTGCTGGTTTTGGCTGGGATAATTTCCTTCATAGTAGATAATACGGGGCTATGTTTGATTCTGTGACCAAAACAGTGTTGATAACACAGGGATGTTTTACATAGAGCCAGGGCCTTTTCTGCTTCTCACCCTACCACAGCAGCGAGTAGGCTGGGGGTGCACAAGAACTTGGGAGGGGACACAGCTGGGACAGCTGACCCCAACTGACCAAGGGGATATTCTATACTATATGGTGTCATGCTCAGCCCATATAGCTGGGTGTACTGGTTTCAGCTGGGATAGAGTTAATTTTCTTAGTAGCTGGCGCAGTGCTGTGGTTTGGATTTGGTGTGAGAACAATATTGACATCACACAGATGGTTTTGGTTGCCGCTGGGTAATGGTTATACCAAGTCAAGGGCTTTTTAGTTGCTCAGGCCCTGCCAGTGACAGAGCTGGAGGGGCATGGGATATCTGGAGGGAATACAGCTAGAACAGCTGACCCAAATAATCCAAAGGGGTATTCCATACTATGGAACGTCATACTTGGTATATAAACTGGGGGAGTTGGCTGGGGCTGCCGATCACTGCTCAGGGACTGGCTGGGCATCGCTCAGCGGGCAGTAAGCAGTTGCATTGTGTGTCACTTGTTTCCTTTTCTCCCCTCCCTTTGGATTTCATTCCTCTCCCCTTCTCCCTCCTTTTCATTGTAACTGTTATTGTTATTGGATTATTTTGTTAGTTTTGGTTTGGTTTATTTTATTTTATTTCATTTCATTTCGATTCAATTATTAATATTTATTTCAATTATATAATAATATAACAATATTTCAAATATTAACCCTCGAGCTTTACATTCCTTTCCAATTCTCCTCCCCATCCCTCTGGGTGAGGGGAGAGTGATCGAGCAGCTGCGTGGTGCTCTAGTTACAGCTGGGGTTAAACCATAACACTGGGGGAAGAAGAAGGAAGGGAGGAGCATTTGCTTTTATGATGTTTGACTTCCCAAGTAACCATTATGCATGATGGAAACCTGCTTTCCTGGAGATGGCTGAACACCAGCTCGCCGATGGGAAGCGGTGAATGAGTTCTTTGTTTTGCTTTGCTTGTCTATGCGCTTTTTGCTTTCCCTATTAAACTGTATTGATCTCAACCCATGATTTTTCTTACTTTTACTCTTCTGATTCTCTGCACCATCCCACCAGGGGGGAGTGAGAGAGCAGTTATGTGGTGCTTAGTTGCTGGCTGGGGTTAAATCACAACTACTCCAATAGATTCAAACAGGAAGAGAATGAACAAGATTTTGAAATTATGGTAGTGAAGTGCAATAATGATAAAAGCTGAAAGTTTAAATTCAATGTATTAATATACAAATATGAAAATTTTGAGACCTCTACTTTAAACACTTTCATCAAAATAAGTTTGTAAACACATGCTAAATTTTTGAAAATTAAATTGTCTTATACGGAGAAAAGAACTAAACCAAAATAAACAACCAATATTACCCAGAAATTACATTTTCTTCCTTAATATTTTTCTGAGTGTTTTTAGGAAAATGTATAGGTTATTTTTTTCCCCTCTAATTCTGTTTTCAATGAAAGCTAAAATACTGTCTATAGCAGCTTTTTTTTTTTTTTTCAATTTCTTGTCTATAAATTTAATCTTACTAGTACTGCTATAACTTATTCTCAAACAGCCCTAGGTGATGCCAAAACGGCACAGAGTAACTGCTCAGAGACGAATTTTGTCTTTAAGCAGCAAAGGTATTTATTTCGTGCAATGCTGGGGAGCTAGCCGATTTGCACCAGACAAACTAGCTCCAAAGTTTTCAGTGAAAAGTTAGGTATTCTATAAGGTTTTCATGAGAGGTTACACAACATCTTTACATACATACTCATTTGATTTTGACACCCAATCATTCCATTCACAACAGGTGGGATCTAGGTGGAATAGACCTTTCAGTTTTACTTTGTTAAATGATTTCTTGACTTGATGGTCTCCTTATCTCCTTCAGGTGCCCACCTTATCTTTTCTAATTATTCAGAGTACATTCCTTTCTCAATACAAACAGAGCATCACCCAGAGCATTGTACCAAACTCATCCTGACTAACCCTTTTATTTTAAGATCTTGTTCTGTTTCATAGGAGAAGGGGCTTTTACATGACTGTAGAACTTCAGCTTGCACAGTCCTGAGTATTCAGGTTTTATTCAGCAGGTCTCTGAATGTCTTCATCTCATATAGACGCTAGTCTTAGCACCTAACAAGAGTACTTCATAGATGCTCTCACATATGCTTAAACTCTGGAACCTATTTAATGCTAAATTGCTTGATTACTGTAAGTATAATTTACACAAAGTTAAATGAGTGTAGTTTTAACATAGTAAAAATATTTTTATCTAGTAATGGAATATAAACCCCTACATTTAGCTTTGTTAATGTTTTCTCATTAATGTATAAAAATGCACTTTTTGTTCTTCATTCACTTGTAAGTATTTTCAACACAGTAACTTTGCAGTAAGTATTATGGGTTAAGTTCTAGGGCTGTGTAAAGTTTTCAGGATCATTCTCACCAGTAATTTAAATACTCATATATTTTTCTTTGCTCATAGGCACCTCTCAGACCAGGTTTCTCTCTGATATATTCCTAGACATAAAGGATCTTTTAAAAAATTACTTTACAGGATAATTTGATTAAAACCAAAGAAACTGGCGAGTTAAAAATTGGATAGGTAGAAAACTGTCTAACAGGCTGTACTCAGAGGGTGGTGATCCATGGTTTTTGCTCAGAGTGGTTTCAGGAAAGACTGAAGGACTCTAGGTCTTTTCTGCATGGGGAAAAAGAAAGCTCAGGAAGGACCTCATCACGGTATGCTAGTACTTAATGGGTAGGTACAAAGAGGATGGAGGCTCTATCTTCATAAGGAGCCACATGGAGAAGACAAGGGGCAACGGGTACAAGTTTCATTGTGAAAGGTTTCATCTCAACAGAAGAAAAATGTCTTTTACAGTGAGAACAGTCATTCACTGGAACAGCCTCTCCAGCGACATGGTGGAGTAGCCCATACTGGAGGTTTTCAAGATGTGATTGGACACCATGCCTGACAATTTCATCTAGGCTCCTTTTCCTGTGAAAAGTTGAACCAGATGATCTTTCAAGGTCCCTTCCAACCTGGGTTTTTCTATGGTTCCATGAAACAAATAAACAAACAAACAAAAACCCCCTAGCTGTCCCAAATTTTCTCTCACTCTAGAAGTATTTTAAAGGCTAAAATATTTTCATGTCAAGCCTTGGCAAAACTCTTTTTTGTTACCATATTGTCTCTATTTTAAAAAAATAACACAAAGGTTCTTTGAGGCAAGACAAAGAGTTTTAGGGAAACAGGTTTTGCTGCTGCCACACAGTCCCTAAAGCTGTTAAGCTACTTAGGATGGGATGGAAATTGAAATTTTATTGAAGCTGATGTATTTTACAGAGACATAATAGTTTCAACAAGAACTGTGAACAGGATGATTTCTTAGGAAAAGTGTCAATACCCTAGTATTTCTCAGGAGAGTACAAAACAAGAATCTAAAGGCAACAGAGACAGACCAAAAGAAATTGAATTTAAAAGGCAATATTTTTGGCCTGAAAATGGATATTCTGACAAAACTGATTCTTAGTTACCTTTAAAGTATTTCTTGTTGTTTCATGTAAAAATAGATATTTTAAAACCTAATTTTGTGGAATTATCTCAAGATGGAATACTTGGTGTCTCAGGAGATCTTAATTTTTTATTAAAGCTGACAACTTAGTACAGAACAGATAATATAAGACAAGTAGTATCTGTTTTTAACATTGCTGTATCTTCCACCCTTACAAAGATGTCATAGCCTGAGATTTCTTTTAGAGAGGGAGGCATAGTGGGGAAGACATTTCTGCTTTCATTTTTGCCTAAAATTAGGCTGTTAATACGTATTTCTATATAAAAAAACATTTAAGAACCAGAAATTACTGTTACTGTTGCCATTAAAGGGGAATGTCTCATGTTAGCTAAACTAGGGAATACAGGTCTTCCTCAGCTCACAGCTTCTGTGCAAGTACTTCCATTTCTAACAGACTAGGAGACTGCAGAAAGGGGGCAAGTACGAATCTAATGTTTGTGGCATCCAGTTGAGATTATTTCATTCAGTGTGGCTGGAAAACTGTTAGGACATTTCTTTGACTTCAGAAAACAGCTGTTGATTCAGTGTGTTGACTCCAGGACAGTTCTGACCTTAATCTTCTACACCTTTGTGGTCATGGCTTACATGACCCCACAATACTCTGCCTTTTCTAGCTTATGCAGGATGGCAACCTGCCCCATCATCCATGTTTCCCAGAAGTCATGACATCAACAATGAATCTCCAAAGAGAAGGAGGATATGGCTTCCTTGGCAACATGCCCACAGATTCAGCACTGATTACAAGTGATTAGAGAAACCAGTCATGTCCCAGGCTTCAGAGCACAGAGGCAAAGTAATTTCTTCCACTGAGCAGTTCAACAGGTGCAACTCAATACAGTAGTAAAGGGATTAAGTGAAAAATCAAAGGTTTCAAGAAGATGCAAGGCTCTTGCCTCTTCTTCTTGGAAGAAAAAGGCAAGGACGGAAGAAAGGCAACTACTGTCCTTTGAAAAATGTGCCTGAATAATACTGAGACGTAAAAGAAGAAAAGGAGACCATATACATTTCTGGATTCAAAATCCATGTGAAAGGCACAGCCACTCACATTATGTCATCACATTGACATCTGCAGATTTAAATGAAAAGAATGGTAATTGTTTTGTAAATTAATATTATTCTTATTAATTATAATAATAGTAGTAATAACAATAACAACAATAATAACAATAAGAATAATAAATATGTTGCTTGGTCTAAACACATAGTTTTTGTGCAGCATTATCTCACTAGTAAGTCAAGTCTACATTCACAAAACAGTACAGAAAATGAAGAGACACCTTCTGTAAGTGCCCCTTCCTTTCTCAAAATTAATCAAATTAAAACCATGTACCCAGTGGTTTACCAAAAGGTCATGAGAAGGAGTGATAACAAATTTGTTTCAAGTAATATCAACCTTTTTCCTACACATTTTCTTTCCAGGTGGCGTTCAGGCAGCAGCGGTGGATTTTTTGCTCACCCATTTTTCACTGCTTGCCATAGGAAATGTACCTTGTACCATGCAGCCAAACATATTTCCTTTGATGATGCAGTGTGTGTGATCCAGGCAATTTGATTCATCTCTCTGATGGTAATACATTATAATGTATCTTGATTGATACCTAGGAAACAAGCATCCTTGGAAAAATGCAGGACTCTTGAAGCTGTTAATTTCAGCTCAGGCTTTATGTAGTCAAATAAAGCAATTAAGCTGCAGTGAAGGATCATAAAATCAACTGATGATGCTGTGAGTTTTAGTGATATTATTTGTAGGTGGCATAAACAATATGCTTTGCACAGTTGGTAGTCTGGATAGACCAAGTAAAAGATAGGAGAAGTTAATATTTTTAAGATAAAAACAATATCACTGAATACATCTAGAAACAGAATTGTACTAGACTGAGAAGGATAAATATGAATTATTTGGTTAACTTTACTCTGCATGGCAAGACCAGTTACATCCAGTAACACCAGTTTTATAGGCAGGGCAATAGGCTTTTCTATTAAAAAAGTTACTTCATATTTCCATAAGACTCATTTTAGTTGCTTATGCACTTTCTAAACTTTAATGATTCAGACTTATCAAAATTTGCCCATGTGATATCTGCCTTTGGTGAAATATTTTCAAGCTTTTTTTCAAAAACAAGGCCAGTAAGCAAGTTCCAACAATGTTATAATAATATTTCTATAATAATTTTGTGTGTGTGTGTAATACTAAATTGTGTGAATAGGTATGGTACTTACTATGTAAAAAGGATACCTTTTTTACTCTTGTGCATTGCAAGATCAGTAAGTTGTTCAGTGAGCAGCCTGGACAGTTGTTCCATTACATACTATTTGTATGATGCAGAGCTACTTTGACTTGAAAAAGGTACTTGCATCATTGACTTCAATGGGACTTTGCTTGACAACAATGATACACCAGAATGCTGCATATTCAAATGGGTCAGAGACACAGAGCAATCAGCTTTGCTCCCAGCTGTGCAGTTATCACGTTATTACTACACACATTAGAATCCATTTGCTTTTTAACAGAACATGTCCATAAAAAAAAAGATCACATCCTTCTCTTAAAACAAACAAAACCCTCACCCCTACCCCACCCCACCCCCAGTTTTTCTTTATGATCATGTAATAATTAGTAAATAATAAATTTGTGTAGTTTTGACAGCAAGAATAAATGTGATACTTCCATACTAGATAAAGATACATGTAGGCCCAGTCAATCGAAATTAGTTGACACTGACAAACTAGAACAGAGCTGAAATGAACAAAAATAAATGGGATGAATGCTGCATAATGGAATATTAGAAATATAAATGAAAAGTTAAATAGAGAGGAAATCTATAATTTTAACTGTATTTAATTCATTCAATTTAACAAGGTGCTACGTAATCAGTACAAGTTGTTCTGATGGTACTTACAGATTAGTACATAAAGTACTGTGAATCTTACAGCAAAAAGAAATAGATATTTCCAGACATCTTTTGAAAATTCGACTTTAACCCGTTGCCAATACTTAAAGAACTTTAAAGGGGTTTTTTTGGGTTTTTTTTTTTTTGTTTTTTTACTATGGATGCTCTTGGCTTCAGCTATCACTTTATTTTACTAACTAAGCTATGCTAGAGATTATTTTGACAAGATTAAACAAATATATAGTATACATAATAATTATTTTATGTAATAAGCACATGTGAATGTACACATTTGCATCATTTCAAAATATTTTGTGGTGAAATTATGCCTGAATTAGGAAAACACAAGCATAGATATATATTATGGTTTAAGACTTGCTTATCATAGAGAGATGAAAAGAAGCCCGTTGAGTTCTGTTTCTATGTATCTACTTGCTTTTAACCAAAAAAGAAAAGAGTGGAGTAAATGACAGAAGCTGATGTATTGTATGTGCACAATAAATTCAGCTTTGCAACAAAACGTAGGCCAGCAAAACTCACAACCTGGCATAGACATCAATTGATATCAACACTGTACAACACTGCAGATGACAAGCAGTCAAAGGAATCCCTTCTTTCAAACAACTTGTTGGCAGAGTTGCTGGTGCAGTGTTTTGGCTTCTGGGAAGTTAAGAAAAGGAGGAAAAGTAATGAGAAGAAAAACTTCCTTTTCTTTGTTAAAAAGCACAGTCTAACTAGAACAGATATAGTTAGAGCAGTTTCACTGCCCAGGACTTAGGTGCTATATACTGAAGATTTCTAACAAGAAATGGGCATTACAAACTGGAGAGTTCTAAGAATTCCCAAAGAAAGAAAGAAAGAATGAAAGAAAAAGAAAAGAAAAGAAAGAATGAGGTCACTAATGCTTTAATCAGAAAAAGGCATGCTGCAAAATAGCTTCTGTACATGAAAAATATGAGCTCACACTATTCCAGAATTTAATAGGCAGCCCAGAGAAAACATTAGATAAAGGAAAGCTTTATCAATAGGCTATAAAAGCAATTGAACTTTTAATTCTGCCCCATCTTTCCTGAACAACAGTATCCACTTGATAAAGAATTCCTACAAAAAGCCTACCTGATTATGTATGATCTCTTGGAGTGAAGTAACAAAAGCAGCCTTCACGCAGTGTATCTTAACCCATTCTGTTGTTGGCTGACCCGCTGTTTCACAGTGCGAAACAGCATTTTCTGCAACAATAAGTGAATCCATCTTCACATCTTTTCTGACTGAAGTCACTTTGGTGTTATATCATAATATTTTCCTTCTTTATACTTTAAGAACCCAAGAATATTGCCTTATTTGTTACATTTTATTATTCATATTTGTTAGGTTAATTAAAACAAAACACCAGAATATACAGTTGGGATGTGTAAATCTTTTGTTAGCGCTCAGTATTTTTCTACCTATCCTATATAGGGTTTGATTGAAAAAGCATTCTGTAAAGATTTCTACTTTGTCATGTACAACATTTCACATTTTTCCAAAATTCTACTGCATGTAAACAGGGAACAGCTTAGTTTTAGGCTGGAGGTTTAGATTTTGTTTGCTTGGGTTTTGTTGTTTTTTTTTCCCCCACTGTTTTTTCATTCACCTTCATCTGTTTCAGACCAGTTCAATTTTCTGTTGATTGTCTGGTTTTCTTAATGTAAATTTAACAGATGTGTTCAATTATTAGGCTGAAATTGAACAGAATCTTTGTCTTCACCCTTCTGAAGCTGAATATCACTTGAACCTAGCATTCTGACACCTGTTTATATTCTGTTTAAATCAGTGGTTTGTTAATGCAAAACTGTCCTCTTATTCCTTTAGAAATGATCTTGAAACATAATTCCTCCTTCAATTCTCTTATGTTACATTACTCAATTTTTAGGAAAGCAAAACAGCCCATTCTAATGTTCTTTACCATACTCAGCAGGGATTACTATGATTTCTTTACATTTCAATACAATAACCATTAAGGTCACTAGCTCTTAATGAAAGTTTATGAAGAGTGAAGCTTTTCTTAACTACCTGATTCTTCATTTAAGATACTTAAAGCCATTCAAAGGTATTTTCACCATTTGTTTAGCCCATTCATGGCTCCTTTAATGTGCTAACTTCTACCAGGTTGATTAATCATCTTTCCCATGCAACAGGGAATACTGCCTACAATGAAAGTCCCTTAAATTTTAATCTGATGGTATATTATATACACTGTAATTAAAGATGTTTTCAAAACATGCTCACCAAATGATGGCAAACTGACTTGAAAAAGGATGATCAACACTTCAAGGTGTTGGCTTAGAGGTTTTTGTTGGTTTTGGTTTTGGTTTCTGTTCTTATCTCAAAGTTCATATTTATTCATGTGTTCAATTTGGCTACACCTTTCCCTTTTTGTCATTTACCATGCCATTATGCTGTTCATGTCCTATATTTCCCCTTCTACTCTTTCTTCTCTTTCCTTTCCATATTTTTTTTTTATTAACAATATATTTCAAAAATGACAGATCTCAGAAGGAGCTGCTTTCTATGACTTACCTTGTTATTGGAACAATAGCAATCTTCTTCATTGTGCAGAGTTCAGGCTAAAGTTACAGATTTTAAAACTCTTGGATAGTAAAATAAGAGAATGTATTTATGGAAACACCTGATGCTGAAGAAACAAAGCCAGTAAAAATGCTTAAATGTGATTAACTCATTTAAACTTCAGAAGCTAATGGTTAAGCTGCATCAAGAATGTCACTCAGTTACAATGATGTCATAAATTTGCCTCATAGAAAAGCTTTGAATCCATGCACTGGTTAACACTGATGACTGTATGAATCTCAGGCTATTAAAAACTGTGTAGCCTGATAAAGGAAAAGTTAAACTAAGGACTAGTTTAAAAAGAAGCTGTCAACTCATACTGAAAGTGATGCTAATCTGTCTGGTTTTCTTTTAATGATAAGTTCACCAGATTTCACTGTTTATTTAATTTATTTATTTATTTATTAGGAAAACAACCAATTTAATGAATGAAGTTGTAAGAATTTGGACAGTGAAACCGGTAAAAAAACTGAGGTAGGACTGCCAAGTCCCTGTTTCTACATTATATTGTATTTTTAGCCATTTTAATTTTCTTTATTTTCAACCAATTTTTTTAACAATTTGTCTTTCTCATTGACTGTTAGATGAGTATCATATCTGAACATTAGAAACAAGATTGGTTTTGATTATTCAACACCAAAAAAAAGCTTTATATCTACCATGTAAATCTATCCATAGATGTGTTTTTGTATACACCACTGAGTACATATGCATATATAGAGACAATTCTGGGACCCCAGCAAGTTTCCTGGACTAGGAGCAGATAAGCCAAACACAAAAAGCTGCCAGCCCAACTCTGAAGCAAGCTGCATGTTTCAAAACTGAAGTTCTCTTCAGCAATCACAATATCATCACAGACACAATCTGATAGTCATGTCTTGCCTGGATAGAAAATTAGAATAATAGTAAAACTCTGTACTCTGACATGGTTATTGTGAGTTCATGTATATTAGTGTAAATGCTGATATAGCCATTTTAAAAATCCTGTGTCTTAAATGGGAAGCATGAAAACAGCTGAATACTGGCTCATTAAGTGTATATAAGAAAAGCAGTTATCATAACATACGTTCTGTGCAGAAGAGGATAGCGACTGACTTGAGTGGCTGCACAGCTTGCATAGGAAGGAGCCACCCATATCTGGCCTCCTTGGAAGGGAGATATGAAACCTATAATTCAGTTATATGTGAAAACATTGTGGAAGAGGAATAAAGAGTTTTTTGAGTGATGTAGGAACAAACTAATACCAAGAAAAAACTACAATGGACACTTGTTTTTGCATATCACAGGATCCACTGTATATAAAGGGATTTATATTTTTCTAATATTTTTCTAATAGTTTCTGCATGTTCCCAGTGTTTAATCTATCACTGAGGAAACCAGTAATGATTATATGAAGAAACTTTAAGCTAGACTCGGAAATTAATTAAAATTTAGCATTGCAATATCTAACTTGAATGCCAACGTACCAGTGTGTCATAGGATATCAAAATGCCTTTTAACATCTTGACTCCCTGCAGAAAGAGAGGGAACACACCTGAGTAAAGCACGCATAAAGGTACCATGTAGAGAGAGAGGAAGACCTAGTATAGCCAGGAAACATCAAAGACAAGAGTTATGCTGTGTAGGAACTGGTGAAGTAAATCTAGAACAAAGGAAGCCTCTGTTTCTGCTGAATTTACTGCCATTGTCTCCGAACTAGTGCTGAAAGTCACATCAGCCTTCTCTCACACAAACAGAAATGACAGCATCCTTTGCAGTCCTTTTATTCTCCCTTATGTGATAGATGTCCGTGTTCCAACAAAAATCTGTGATGATATTCGGAAAAAAACACCAACTCATCAACATTATTTTCAAACTCCAGCTGTTGGTAAACATGACAATAAAAAAGGCACGTCTCTAGTAACCCAGATTTTCAAAATTAAATATTAGACATGTCAAAACATACTAAGAAACAAATAGAAAAAAGAAAATTAGCACTATATTCAAAGGCACTGACAATTTTGTGTTCTTACTAACAACAGAAGACAACAATGCTACATTATTTGTACATATGAAGATTAGGAGCCACATTTTTCCTCATGAGCCTGTTGACAATAATAGCATGATGATCTGTTTGGCCTTTTGGTCAAATGCTTTAACCCTGAGACACTGCAGGCATAGGACTACCAGTATGAACATTTTAACTAAATTGCAATTATTGTAGAGCTGGGTTTTTTTTGTTTGTTTGTTTGTTTTTTTAATATCAAACCTCTCCTGCCTTGTTATGTAACTAAACAACTCCCATGAAATTAAATAAATGTTCTTTACAAGTTGGTCCCTTGAGACACCCAACATACAATGTAGTAAATTATATGACTGCTGACTTTTAAGTCAAAATGTGAGAAAATATACTAACAAGAAAAATGAGTGTTAAAAGATTACAAAATAGAAATCTCAATGTAAGCAAATGCTCTGGTTGCCATGGAAATGTGTGGACCATCAACTCTGAAAACAGGATTCCTTTTTTCAAGTTATTAGTCAGACCACAAGTCATAAAATTGCTTTTTGACATCCTTACCCAGCTTTTCTGGAATCTGCACAAAGGAAGAGCATTTAAAATACTTAGGTGAACACCACCAGTTCCCTTCATGCTAACTTAAGAGTCTCCAACTTGACGTGTTTGTGGACAAAGCAAAACATGCACAGGTCACGCATAGGAGCTTGCTAGCATCAGAAAGCTATACGTGCCATGGGAAAAGAGAAAATATAAGGATTTAGATATTCATCTGACGATGATTTTATGAAGAACCTCACGTCTATCATCATCCAAGTCTTTGACATTTTGTATGATATCACTGCCAGATGCTAAAACCACATATAGCACTCAGGATCTAACCTTATTGGTAGCTGAACATGTTTTTATGTACCTTCTATGCCCTAGGAACCAGAAGTTTGACTATAAATGTCTTATGACCTACAAATATAAGGGATGAAATAACAGTAAAAAATAATCAATTAGAAAAATTCTTACTGCAGCTGATTTGATTAGGTATTTTTGAAGGTCCAAGCAAGTTGAAAATGACCTGGACTTTAGGAGGGTTTCAAACATTTTTTTTTCCTAAAAATTCTAGCAAAAATAATCTTGTAAATATAGCTGCTACAGATCAAGAAGTATGAACAGTCTTATGTATGTTAAGGAACCAACCAGAGGGACAATTGTAAAGCTTTCATCTTTGGCTTCTGCATTCTTATCCTGGAAAATTAATGCCTTCTCACTTTCAAGTTACTTTTAGTCACCAAGAAATAATTTATTCTTCCAAAAGACCAGAATGAAAAATTTTCACTGCATTTGCTTTAGCTAAATACCGTACATACAGATATTTCTACCTCCTTTTCTGTCTTAGTTTTTTATCTTCCATCCTTCTATCACTATAGAATTATCATAATACAGGTGATTATTTGATGAGAATGGTGGAGGAAGAAAGGCACAAGCTACATTTCATATCATTTAGAGTTTACTTTGGAAATTAAAGTTTAGAAAAACACAAGTAAACCGAATCTTAATTGTTTGGGGTGCAGTGGAAGGGTGAGCAACTTAATTAAGTTCTTAAGTGAAAAGTTTAGTGAGGTACAAGTAAAAGTTTCATTAATCTACATTAATCAATAACCTAATAACAGAAATAAATTTCAACAAATATGTGTTTGGTTTAAAATTAAAAATAACCCTGGGAACAGTGACCTGAAGTGGACAGCTTAAACTAGAATACTCTTTTAATCAGGAGATTACAAAGCTATTTTCTCAGTGAATCTCAAATTAAATTTCTCTAGTTCAGAGGAAGGACTAGCAAGTGTATAATTTTCTGACTAGAACATTCTCATGGGAAATATGAAGTTTAATTTTCTGAGACAGGAAAGGGAATTTTTCCTGTATCTCCAAGGGAATCCACATGTTCACATTTTTGTCCATGAAAGCTTGTTTGAAAGAATGTATCACTAAAAAACAATGCTGTTTCTACTTCCACCACATGCATTGTCTCACAAAACATATCAAATAATTCTGTTGTTTCATGCCTGATGAATTATCATGTCATGGCTGCTGAGATTGTGAAATGTTTTAAGTACTGTCTCTACATAAATGCAGATCAGCATGTGATTTAGTCATACGAGTATCCACTGTGTGTGTGTGTGTGTGTGTCTGTCAGTGCCCGGAATGGAGAGGAAAATGTGTGACAAAAAGAACCCAAAGAAATCTTTGCTTCAGCACATATAATAGGTCTGGATGACTGAATTAAAACTGTGAAACTGCAAACTCTTTAAGGTATGTTGCTGGTTTTCACCACTGGCTACTGATTCTTTTCTTATTGAAATCCATGACAGTCAACATGAAAACTCATTGACAAAATATGTATCAAATTACGTAACATTCGGATAAAACACAAAATTATTACTTTTTTATATGCAGTACTTTGGATATACATGACAGTTATTGACTTCCCTCAGAGTATCAGACCAACCTCAGCAATGTTTCCACTGGAATATAACTAACAAATTGTTCCAATAAATCATAATGCATGGGTTCTGTAAGAAACTATGGACTAGGGTATTGTTTATTAAGATTTATGTTAAGCCCAATGTAAAGGTTAGGCAACAAAAGATATGAAATCGCTTATGCAAACAGCCACCAGACACCGCTTGTGTAAGATAGGATAACCGCAATCGCTTACGCAAACTAAACCAGATACCGCTTGTGCAAGATAAGATAACCGCCAGATGTCCAGGAACCAACAGAAACAGGACAAACAACCCCATATAAGGACATATGAGTGAGGGTTCAACTATGGGACAAAGGAGGAAGACTTCTTACTTCGGCCTCAACGACCACCAGGAGGCAGAAAACGACACCCTAACAACAACTGAAGCATGCGTAGAGTACCTCCATTACCTCATGAACACGGAAGTAAAGATGTATAAAAAGGGACTGTTTGAACTGCTCAGGACGGCAGTTGGCGGAGCGCAGACTCCCCTGTTGTCCAGCGCTGTTTTTGGTCATATTCTACTTGCTATAATTAATAAAATTTTAATTGGATTATGAACCGTTGTGGTCTCAATTTATAACAGTTCTATTACTGTTATGTACAGTATAGGTTAGTATTCTCACCATTTTTATGCATAAAAGATGTAAACTTCCTTTAGTACTAAGCACCTCTACAAATTCCACAGTAATCAAAAACTGTATTTCAGTTTTTCCAGCTATGTTTGTGGTTTTCAACATCAGATAGCAAAATTCAGGTAACAGATCTATGAAGAAATGCAAGGTCCTTTAAGTGAACAGTACAAAGAAGAACATCAAAGTAATTTTGTACCATATTGAAAAGGAAAAGTCTATTCTTCCATAACACTGGAGAAGGACACAAAGAATATTCACCATGGCAAAACCACATGAAAAGATAGAATTAAAAATCAATATATTTTCAGCATTTATTCCTATGTCCCGATCTATATTAAACAATCCACTTTAAAGATAAAAACAACCTGATATACTTTACACAACTTTCACTTCTATGCAGGTATCAGGACTGCTTTTGTACCCAGCTAGCAGCTTTGCCCAGGTGCTTATTCACAGTAATTCAGCACAGTTAGAGCCAATTATCTCACCTTCAGGATATGAATAGCTGCTAGCTGCAATCACCCTTTATTACCCAGGAATTCTTGATAACATTTTGTCCTGTTGTAGTCTGCATGTGAATTTGATTTGTGTCAATAATAAAAAAGAATTAATGTGCGTTGGAATGTGTGTATTTTCTTAGCAAACTTCTTGAAAAAATAGATCAATATTAACAACATTCATACACCTTTTCTTCACATCCTAACAAGTTCTTTCCATAGAGGATTATATATATTGCACCTCATTTTCCTTAATTCTGCGTGTTATTTAAATGGAGCTTTACTACTCCATGATTATGTGAAAGCTTCATTATTGGTATTATTATGCTTATTTACTTGGATGAGAAACTACAAGTAAAAAAAATAAAATAATAATTTAACATGGTTTTGGATAAATCACTCCCAGAAAATGTATCATGTATTTAAAAAATACTGCTCAATCTATTGCCTATGAAGATTTTATTTTTTTTTCTTCCAGTCTAGCAAATGAAAAATTTACACTAGTCTTTTCATGAAGATTAAAGCCTTGGATCATACAAGAACAAGGGATTTCTAGTAGAAAAAGTACATTTTTTCCACAAAATGTGTGGGATATCTCATTCTGTTTTTTTCTCATAGTTTTGGCTGGGTTTACAAAAAAATTGTCTTCTTAGGTAAGACTACACATTGAGTAAAAGAAGCATGCATATAGATGGTAATTTTAATGTACTGAAAAAATGATGTAATAGGAAGATTCAATAGAAGATTATTTAGTAGAAATTTGAAAGCATAGTTGAGAGCCGGAAGAAATATAATAAAGGGCCTTTAGAGTATACTTTCTGATTCAATAGAAATGTATTTCTACCTAAGCATAATAAAGAATATGAAGAGCTCATACTGGCACAGTTTGGTTTCATAGAAAAGGAGGTTCAGTCTTGCTTCAAGCACACCATGTGCTATGACAAACAAATAACATCATAATATCCACATCCAGAGAAAGTTTGAAAATTACTTATCTATTGGAAAAAAATACATGTGGAAAAAAGAGGACCAGCTGCTTCTACCTTTTCAGCAGCTATGTGTTGTGAAGAAAGAGCTACCAGAGAACTCCAGAAGATCAGGACTGAAATCTAAGTAAAGAAACCTAGAGTTAGGCAGGAAGGTCCTGCAGAGAAATACATTTAATTTCATTATATTTTATTTGATTATCCATGGTAGTTCTTATTCAGCATAGTAGCTCTGGAGCTGTCATTACAGTATTGCACTCTTCAAGCTTTCTGTGGGGAACCTACCTACATACTAATTTATAATTTTGTATTTTGTATTTTGAATTCCACTCTTGGATGAAAGATCTGGATGACTATCTTAGTACTGCAAATTTTGAGCTACCTAGCCATCAATGGAAATTAAATGCAATAACACTTATAATACTTACCTTTCTTCAACAACCCGTTGGTTCAAAACCAGTTGCCTGGACATTGTCAAGCAGAAAGTGCCCTGTTCTGAAAAATCTTTTCTAGGTGTGACAGCATATCTTTCCACACTTTATAAGCAGTCTGAGGTCAGGTTACTTTCTAAAATAGTTGATGAAAAATATGCACATAGTACTATGGGCTCTGGCAGAAGGGTCAAGGAGAATGGCTTTAACTTACTCCTTGCATAGATGCACAGTGTATGTCTATGCTACTAAACTGAATGTGCTCAGCCATGTTCCCTTGCACTGAAGCTAGCTAGCGCTGGAGTGAACTAGCACTAAAACCAACCAGCACAGCTAAAAACATGCTATTAAACTCTCTTCTCATCTAAAACAGAACAGATGCATCCAAACCACTTATTCACAATAGTACCACGATTAACAGACAAGCTAAACTCACAAATCGGTGAATTAGTAACCAGCACTAGGCAAAAGCATTCCAGACACGACTAATTTGGCAACAAACCTGACACAGCTCAGCTGCCCAGGATTGTTCCCTGGTACTAGTTAACTTTTCTGCACTAAGAATACCTGGCATTGAGAAATTCAGTAACATGTCATATAACTGTAAACAAATCCAGTCTCATAGGAACTCATCTAAGGATACTGCTCACCAAAGCCAGTAGTATACCTGTGCAGGTAGAAGGGTTCTAATGTGAGAGGGAAACAGAGCTCTGGAATCAACACTAATATTTAAAGGCTTGCTAGAACAATAGTAAAATGCTTATGAGTGCCAAATTGTAGGTTGTGACACTAACCCAGAGGCTTAAAGCACTAAGCAAGGCATTTAAGATACAGATATATGTTTTCCTGAGGTTACTGACAAATGTGCTCTGATAGAACAGAGCAAGATACAATAGAATTGATAACGCATTAACACAAACAATAGATACACTTTATCTCTCCCTAGGTTAATTGATAGTCAATGGCAATGCAATGAATCCTTGAGTATTCACTTAGAGAACCTCCAAATAAATGGGGGAATTGGCACTGAAATTACTCTAGTGTAAAGTTTTGCTTTACATAATAAGATATGAGAAAAATAAAGAGAATCAACTGTCTTTCTCTGAGCATAGTTTGTCGGTATTAGGCTAAAGACTTCATTTCCATCCTGTTAACTACAGGGTAAAGTTTTGTGTGCAGGTCTGATTATTTTGTTAGATATAGCTCTAATGTAACCGAAATGATTTTTGAACCTTGCAAAGGAACACACACATATTCAAAGACTGTTGAACGTTGTGTCCAATTTCAATCAAATTTGACAATTAAAATGATGATAAAAAATTTCTTTCACATCTTTTAGACATCTTAATGTTGAATTACACTCTAGAAGTGCCAACTGGTTGTAAAGGGAATTTACATGTTTAAGGTGTAGCTGTCTACATATGGTATGAAAAATCCTACCCAAAACTTCGAGCTAGAGGAACAATACCTTATTAATGGCACCTTGAGGGAATGCAGACAAATGTGTTATAATCAAAGAATCCATATAAATTAAGACAAATATATATATAATGTATAAATATATGTATATCATATAATAAGTATTTATAATACATATAAGTACATAAGAACACTCAATGCACGCCAAATTTCTGTGTGAGCTAATTCTTCCTGGAGAGAAATCAAAACAGAAGACACAAGTCCATGTGGAATCAGGTGTTGTTAATTCTGCTTTCCACAGTAAAACACCTTACTAAACTCAGTGGAACAACATCAAAGAAGCTTTACATAAAGTTTTTGTGATGCTTGCTCTTCATTGCTCTAAGATCTTTGAACGTTATGCTGTTTACCAGCACTGTTTCAAATACTGCACATTAAAATACCCTAAAATAAAACTGAAGTATGGATAGGTTGCCCTTACACCTTTCTTATATCTTAACAAAAGAATCTGGCTACAATTACATACCTTGAAACCCAAAAATGGAACAAAGACATTTGTCCTTAGATTGACAGTATGTTATACAGTAAGATTGGACAAAATCTTCTAAACTGAAGTAAGAGAAAATAATTCTGAAATTCAATAGCCACTGGTGGTTTTTGGTTTTGTGGTTTTTTTTTTTACTTTTGGAAAAAAAAAATCATCCCACAACAAAGATGATGGTATCAGTTAGATGCCTGTTGGTGTTTCTGTGTACTCTACTGTTTATACTGAATGGCAAGTCTGTTCTCATCTTGGGTAGTTTAATGGTGCCTGTCAGCTTCTCAGTAATATACAAGTGACGTATCACTTACCATTTCCCTTGACAACACTCACCTTGTGGAGACAGATAAAGGGCTTGTATGCTGATAAGCTCATCTTCACCCATACAGATAATACAAAAAAACCCCCTGTGCATAACTGTTGATTTTTAAAGATAACCTCTGGAATTGCTGGTGTACTTAGTGGAAAACTTGGTAAGGCATTTAAAATACACTCCAATGAGATGGAATCCAGTAATGCAGTACATTTCAGAGACATTGTGTGATAGGTGCAGTTCAGCTTTCATGGAAATGGTACTAATTTACATGTCCTTGAACTATAATTTTTTCACAGGCAACTACTTAAGAAATCTCAAATCACAAATACTCTCTAGAGAATATAACTCTCTGGAGTCAGACAGAGTTTTAAACACAAGAAATAATCCACAACATAAATATGGGGCTGTAATTCTAATTCTTCAAACTGATTTTTTAAAATGAAGACATGCAAAATAGAAAAAAAATAAAAAAAAAGCAGTTGTGTACAGCAGGATGCAAGTATAATCCAAACCTTTCTGGGAGATTCTGGTTTGGTTTTAGCTGTTTTGGTTTGTTTTCTTTAGCATACTTTACCGATGGAAGAGGCCTAGGGAATAAATGCACATCTGTGTAAGTTTGACCATATTGGTGTGATGTGTTTTAATGTTGCTGTATAAAATCAGTTGGTGTAATGCCTTTCTATTGTCCAAGTAACTGAACTTCATCCAATGTTTTAGACTTCCACTAAGGTAATGATCCCTAAAATTAGTGGAGACCACTTACTCTTTACCTTACCTGCTTACCTAGGTCTTGTGCAATTGGAAGTCTAGGGCCTTACAGTCCAACTCTTTTTCTTGTGCAGAAAATGCCTATCTCAATCTGTTCTATATATCTGAACTCTATATCCCTAGCTCTGTCTTTGGTCTTTCAAAATACTCTCCCTGCAACTCTTTGTAAGTATTATTTCAGACTTACATCTGCTATAGAACCTATTTTTCTTTCTGAATATAAGATAATTAAGGGTACAAACTTTATTACATTTCTTACAGAACATGTATCTTGGTTTTTTTAAAACACAATCTAACAAAAGTTAATTGACTGTCCTGCATTCTCAACATTGCCTTCCCATAGATCAGTTCAAGCCCTGTGCCATTAATAGGAAATAATTAAAAATCTGGTAGAAGAGTTTTTGAAGGTTTGTCCAGAATCTTGAGATGAAACAAATGATCAGAAATATTATTCCTCAAGCAGGATGAAACTATCCATAGTAAGGAAAAACTCATCTTTGTGCATGGCAACTCTTTCTCAGGTCATGGTCTGAGAAGTAAAAAAAATCACAAATTTACAAGCTGAAGGACCTCTTTGACTAGACTTACTGTTGCAAAAACAAATTCACAAGAGCTGCAGACTAAAAATATGCAAAGATTAAAATAAGTATAAAACATCACACACACATATGTTGACATGGACATGTAACAACATTCATACATGTTTTTCCATTTGTGGTGAAAACAGTTTTGTCCTGGGACAAAGAATAAATAGGCTTTGAAAGCTGTGTTCTAATTCATGGGACAAGTGATCACCCAGGATATCCCTTTCAGTCCTGTTGCTGCCCGCAGCAGGGAACCATGTGAGACTCATGGTGGCTACTTCCCTATCTGTAACAGAATTTCCTTCCAAAGAAGACACAGAACACACAAATGAATAATAGACACTCACACCTCATCCCTGCATGCAAGCAGCTTACAGTCAGATGCCCCACTTCCGATATTGCCTTAAAATACTCTAAAGACAACTGGGTAAAAGGTGTCAATACACAACAAAAGTAATGGGTTGTGACCTGAGGAAGTAAGCAGTTTTACACAAAGAGTGCAAGGACTTTAGTAAGTCAGTGGACCAGAAGGTCTCAGAATAGACTCAGGAATTCATCTTTTTCAATAAGAATGGAGTGATTAGATAGCTATCAAATGCAGGGGAAAAAAAAAAAAAAAGGCCGAAAACCAGAAAGTAACAGAAAGTCTTTCTAGTGTGGACTAGAAAAGAATGGAATAACATAAAAACTGGGCAGCAGAGCAGGCACAGTCCTTGTACAATGGATATATTTATATAAAGAGTGATTAAGAAAAACTATCACAACCACTGTAACATGAAAATACATTCCTTCTTAATCCTCATTTCCTCTCACACTGGGAATTTTGTAGCCTTCCCCTCCACCCCACCCCCCCTTGCTCTTTAAATACCAACATTCCAGAGTTCTAAATATCTTCCTTGTTATTGTCAGATGTGATGTTTTAATACTTTGTGAAGTAATGTCTGCTTTTGTAAAGCTATTAAAATTCTATTTAATAGAACACTAATAATGTACCAATTAGAAAATTTGCAATTTTGACACTATAAAGACAAATTGGAAATGCACAATCCAAGCGCAGAAACTATAATCACTTAGTGATAATTTTAATGTCTTTGGGAATGACATTTATATTCCTCTTGTAAAATCCAGCTTTGTCATTACAGCAGAAGAAGAAAACATGATTTTATAAAAGATTCTCAGTCCCTTGGATCTTGTAAAATTCCAAACATTCCTCCTTTAATGACTGGTTACAACCTAGTTACTTACAAAACAATAAAATCAAAGTCATATAGACCTAATCCTTCTTCCATCTTGCCTCTTGTAATATTATTTGACAATTATTTGGAAGTTGAAGTACACATTTTTATAATTTGTGACCAAAACATTTACTGCTAAACAGCATGTCTCTGTTTGGGTAGATGTATCAGCTATGCTATACTTTTATGACTGGTAATCCCAAAAGATGAAGGAACGCTATTGAAAGAACATTCAAATAGTCAGCAAGGACTTGTTTGGTTTTTGTTTGTTTTGTTTTGGGGTTTTGTTGGGGGTTTTTTGTTGGTAGTTTGTTTGGTTTGGTTTTTGGTTTTTTTACATTATATTAACACCAAAAAGAACATTGCGGTCTCCTCACTTCTGCAACAGGATTCATACTGGAAATTTATAGACTAAGAGATAACATTATATTAGAGCTGTCCTGCAGTTTTAAAGGGAGGAATCTGAACTTTTGGTGAAGGCTATAGTTACACCACTGGATTTGCATTGTTTTAACTGTTAAAATGAAGGTGTAAGGTATAAGCCCAATTCAGTGCACCTCAGAACATAAGGAAACTTGAATTTCCATAATCAGTGAATAAGACTACTTCCCACCCCCACCCCCACCCCCCATATTCTCAGACTTCAAATTTTCTTGAAAGAATCAGGTTAGCTTCAGTAGAAGGGTTGCAGGAGACAAGTGCCAAATTATGACTAGAGGCACCAGGATGCTAGAAGGGACGTAGTTTGTGCTGCACATAAGTCTCTGTCCTTAATAATTTCCAAAGGCATTATTTCCTTTTGGCTACCTCAACATCTTTTATAGATCTCTCTTTAATTAGCTGATTTTTACATTTAATTATTTAATTATTTTTCTGAAACTCTGTCAAGTATCTCTGGTCACAGCAGTATTTCTCCAAATACTTTGCAAATATCAGCACCCCGGGCTTTCCTCAAAGAGTTCTTTTCTAAAATTGTTTTGTTTTGTTTTGTTTTTATCTCAGAAGAAAAGGTTCACATATTTTTTTTTTAAATTACTTTTTTCTTTAAGATTTTTCCTTTTCTTTAACTGAAATGTTTTCAAGTTCTATGCTGGAGAATATCTGAAGTATATTGGTAGACCAGGTATAAACTTCTGGTAAGTGGTTACTGACCTATTTGCTAGTTTTATGTCGTGTTTACTATTGTATTGATAAGTCAGGGTTTCAGTACTTTCCCTCTAAAAGGTATGGGGAAATCAAATGTGAATGTTCCATCCCAAGTGAGATCTGAAAATTTGTTTTGTGATGAATAATCCTTGAGAGGATATATCCAAATTGCCATTCAGCAAATCAAAGGATCACAAAAACCATTGATAAGAATGTGCCTTTAGTTGCTATAAGAATGCACTTTCTAGTCTTATAAAAAATAAAGTGTATGTCTTTACCACTGATCAAGCCTTATGCCCTTTCCAGTATTTCAGAAAGGAGATAATTAGGATGCTTTCAAATGCTACATTACGTTACCCATCATGGATACCAGTGAGGGCTCAGATATGTAGTTCCATGACATGATCATGATTGCCCTCATTGCAGGGTGCCACTCCAAAACGGTCAGATAGCTTTCATGAAGAAGCACCCATTTATTTCAATTGACAAGGAGGGATCACTAGGTTGTTAGTAGAAATCTGCATAAAATATGCATAAACCTGAGTGAGATAAATCCAGCCTGTTTGTCGAACTACATTTGAGAGATGAGAAGATTCCAAAGACAGTCTTCCTAGATGCAAAGCTCTTGGAAGGTGGTGAGGTGCCAGTAATTGTCAGCATATTCTGAGGTAAATTCAGAAGTTTATGATATACTTCTGAGTTTATCACAAGAGTGTTGCCTTGCTGGCCCATGTCCCTGAAAGTCAGCCTGAACCAGATTATAACAGTATCTGTAACCACATGGGTCCCTTTAACTCAAAACCAACTCAAGCAGTATAGTTCTTTTCAGACAGCATGTGGTCTCTAAATAAAGAAATACTTCCTGGTTTTCTTCACAATTCAGAATCCAGACTGAACCTCCTCAAGATTCTCCAGTACTCCCCATGGTTCTGGTAGCTGGTAGAAACCCGTGCATTACTAAGAGCACCAGATGTGAAGCTGCCAGTTGTATTGTTACTTTAGTTAACACCATACTTTGCAGCTTATATTAGTTTTGCAACTTCTTTGGATTTCTCTTATTTTCCCTCAAGGATCAGGGTGTTTTAACCTTAGTACCACCTAATCTTGCAGTAATGATAGTGTCCAGTTTTGGAATTACTGATTTAGACATCATTTATAGCGTAAAATACTGAGTTGATATTTCTGCAGCCACCTGCCCGGTCTTAGTTTCAGGGCACAGATACGCAAACAATTAACTCACACTGAATAAGGGTGCCAATTAACAATGTTTCAACTACTGCATAGTAATTAACATGTGTCTCTGTAGGAAAAATGGGAGTTTTGTTGTTTGCTGTCACTGAAAAAACAAGCAAACTCTTTTTTTGCACTCAGATAAATGTATGTGTAGGACTACAAATAAGCTGTCAGTTGTAAGTCTTTCCCACCCAAGAGCAATTTTTTTGATGTTATACCTTCTGCATATGTGTTGCATGTACATCTAAATAACTACCATGTACCCACAACAATTTGCATACATTTAGAAGGACTGAGAGGGACAGAGTCAGAATTTTCATTTTCCTAAATTTAGTATTCTCTATAAAGAATTCTCTATAGCAGATGTTCTAGGTCTGTGACATTAGTTAGTCAAGCTTTAATCTTTTCCTATAAGATATAACACTTCTAGAGCGAGGCAATGGTAGCAAAGGTACTCATGGAATAATAACTGATGGGAAGCCAGGCTACTGTCTAGAAGCATGGAAATTTGATACTCAAACGCTTGACTAGAAGCAGAAGGAACAAAGACTCTGAAAGCTGTCTTTCAACCCTAGGTGATTTCTCTAATTTCTCAATTGTTTCATTTTGACCATTAATTATTATACTTCAGAGGCCACTACTGTCAAGGCATTAGTCACACACAAGATGTTTTGTTTTGGTTTTTTTTTTAAATGGGAATGCATGTTTTGTCAGAAAATTACCAATGATCCTAACAGTCATTGTTAGATTGAGGAAAGCTATGTTGTTGTGTAAAAAAATCCTTTGAAGTTCAAAACAATAGAAGAGGGAAAGGGAGAGCATTCTCAAGTGTTGAGTAGCATATGTACTGTAAAGCAGAAAACATTGTCCAAGTGTTTTCTGTCTCTGAATGCAGCATGTTTTACTTAGACAGGAAAGAACAATAGGTATTGAAGATTTCAGTCTGTAGGATGAAGTATAGCAGTCTTCACAATAATATTTCCATTTTTGTATGAATAGATTTTGTTCAAACTAAAATACGTTACTCTATCAATTACATTTTATGAATATTCATGTATGAATACATACAGCCTCCTTTTATGATTAGAACTATGTGCCTTTGCTCCTATGTTATTTGGTGACATCTGCTATGTACTCCTGACAGTCTGTGTCTTTTATTGGACTGAGCCGTTGAAGGTACTTGTTTCATACTGAGAAACTGAGCACAGTGTTCATGTTCATACGTGACTTCCTAAGTACATATCTACCACTTTTTTTTTTAAATCAGCTAAGAAATCATGGGGAGTGGGGGGTGGTGGTGGTGAGGGGGAAGGTAAAGAAAAAAATAATCTTTGCTAGGATAGAACAGTAACAGAGAAAGAACCTGAAGCTGGTATGCCTGCTATTGCACCTGCAGGAGTTGGCAGTAATGTAAGCTGCTCCACACTGAACTGAACTTTCTAAGTTGTCAAGATAGTTCTTGGCAAATCTGTACTTTGCCAACTGTTTACTGCACACAAGGGTCTTCAAGCATTACAGAACACATAGATATCTTTCTGTATTTGCTCATACTGCAGACAATGATGGTGTAAGAAGACTGAAACCCTGGAATCATATCTTTCATGTCACACTTGGAAATACCAACCACTAGGATTCCCCTTAACTCATTTTTCAAGCTGCATAATTTTGTGGTTAAGGTAGCAATAAAATGCCAATGTTTAACTTTTTAATTAGACCATAGAGATAAATACAATCTGTTGCACTATGGAAAATCTGGATTTTTACTGTTAAATGAAATTACATGTTATTCTCTGTTTGGTGTCATCTACTTAATCCTGCTATAAAGAAAATGCATTCTTATATACACAAAAAGAAAGTAAGGATTAATGTTCTCTAATCAGAGGTATTGCTACCTCCTCTTCCTCTCCCTTTACCTTCTAGTGTCACTATTAATGGGATACGGAAAGATAATTTCATTTTAATTTTTCAGAAACAAGGTAGCTTACTTTCTGAGATACTGCACTTCCACCTTTTGAATTTGACAGCCTATCTACTAAGTAAGTCCCTAATTAAATTTGATTATATATGCTCAGTGCTTAGCACATAATTTACATCACAGATGCAACACACCTGCTTAGCTCAATTTGCCTTTTTGATCAGGAAAGGGTCAGAACTGATTTCATAAAAGGGAATTACATATTTTTCCTCAAGAGGGTGCCCTTTACGCTCAGGAGGTGACAATGGAAAGAATGATACAACCTACTGGTTTGACTGAACAGAACTTACAGTGCTGCTATACTTGTAGCATTTCGTAGAAAGGTATGGAGCATTTGGATTGAGATACCTCAAAACCTTTAAGTAAAGCTCCATTTAATGACATTCAGGCTAATTTAAGACCTGCTACTTTTTTGAAGAAATTAAATGTAAATTCAAGACAGCAGAACATTAAACCAAGGTAACTCCAAAGTCCTCTGCCAGACATTCACACTCTATTGAGCAAGCTTTCTTATACATGTCAAGTCATTTACATACATTTAAAGAGGTTGTAGTCAAATGGGTGAAAAAAGTCATGTAAAGCTATGACATTGACAGGAGTGATATTGTTCTTTTGCCCTTGATTTTTTCACTTGAAAACATAAAAATCAAGTGATTTTCTTCTGCAGGTCCCCATATGACCTTCATTTTGACCTGTACTGGTGGTAGTAGGCAGATACTCCATTTTATTTTTGGAAGGATGCCCTGTGACAGTCAGTACAGTATTAAAAAGACCTCCTACTCTTCAACCTACTTGCCCTTATAGAGAAGTTCAGTAAACCAGCTGGATGATAGGTGAGATACAAACTTGCTGCTAAAGTGAAGCTCCTCGCGGTGTCACCCAGTATTCTTTGGCTGAGAATCTTTCTGAGGGAATAACAAATTATTTTTTTGGAAAAGAAACAAGATTTATCATAACTTTAAAACCTTTGTAATGTTACAAGTGGAAAATAAATTTATCAGCCTCATATGGAGTTCTCAACACAACTCATGTATATGCACTCATATTTTTTTAAAATTAAATTTTGGAAGAGCAATATATATTTGTGGCTTCATACAGTAACAGCAGTCAGTTTAGTGATGTCCTTTGTAAAGGGCATAATTCTGTGGCTCAAACTCTGGGTCATTTAATATATTATCATGTTAAAAGAGCATTGATGGTATTCAGCACAGAGTTCCATAGGCTTTTATGAACTATGTTACTACAGGTTCTAAGAAAATTACTTACTGTTCCCCCTAAGAGGAGGGGTGATTTTAAATCTTGCCTGGTCCATTTAGTGGAACCACTTAATAAAAGACTGAGATAGATAACACATATGTAATCCATGAGGTTACTAAAGAGTTAAATTTTGAGCTATATTCAAAAAGAAGTTAAGTGTTTGGATCTTTTGGAAATAGGATCTCCACAGGTATTTAAGGAAACTTGACAGTACTGCTACTTTTTCTCCTAAGTTCAATTTTTTCAAGGTCTATCTGAAGAAATTGTACATGAAATAGAATAGATTGAATCAATAACATGTGTCCAAGTTTATTTATTTTGTATCTTATAGTAAATGAAGTACTCCACTGTTCAAGTCTCAACAAAGTACCTATACCTGAAGGAAAGAAAATCTGTAAAAAATATAACAAAACTGTATGTTGCTACTTTGGGGCCTGAATATTTGATTTCATTAAAAGATGTAAAAAAAAACCCATCATAATTACTTGCAAACCCCCAAATTCAGTAATAATTATTTTTATTTTTACAATGAAAGTTATATTAAATAATATTAAAATTGAAAGGTTTGGGTTTGGGTTTTGTTTGTTTTTTTTTGCTTCCCCCCTGCCCCACAATGTCTCTCTTGTTAATAGCTAGGGGAAGAGAGATGGGATGGGGAGAAGGAGAAAGAAAATGAAATAGTATCCTCAGAGATTGCTTAAGGATTCACCATTATTTCTATGGGAATGTAGCAAAGAAGCTTGCTGAAGAAGATCTCTTTTGCTCTCCCATTTATCTATATGTAGCATAAACATAAAATCCTCATGCATGTAGGCATAAAGTTTATTAGTAAAGAGTATGCAGAAAGTTTGCTTAATTTTTATTTATTTCACCCAAGCTTTTTATATGCAATTTTGGAAACTACTGGAATGTTAATAATTAGTTGACATTGAAATATCTGTCATAATGTATCAGATTTATCTCCTGGGTAATCCTAAACCTAGGACTGTACAAGGAAATATTTAGCTGAATTTGTCCAGAAAGGCAGGATTTACTTTCAACAACTGCATTGCAGGGGAACTTTCAGTTTGGAACAGAGAAAGAAAAAAGCACAGGAAAGCTACAGATTGTCCTGATTTCAGCTGGGATAGAGTTAATTTTCTTCTTAGTAGCTGGTGCAGTGCTGTTGGTCTTTGGTGTGAGAAAAATGTTGACAGCACAGGGATGGTTTTAGTTGTTGCTGGGTGATGGTTATACAAAGTCAAGGACTTTTCTCAGGCCCTGCCAGCGAGAGGCTGGAGGGCCACAGGAAACTGGGAGGGGACACAGCCAGGACAGCTGACCCAAACTAGCCGAAGGGGTGTTCCATACCATGGGACGTCATTCTGAGTATATAAACTAGGGGAACTGGCAACAGCCTGCAGATCGCTGCTCAGGGCCTGGCTGGGCATGGCTCAGCGGGCAGTGAGCAGTTTTATTGTTGATCACTTGTTTTCTTTCTCCCTTCCCTTTGGATTTCATGCCTCTCCCCTTCTCTGTCCTTTTCATTGTAATTTTATTTTTATTATTATTGGGTTATTGTTTATTATATTTCAATTATTAAGTTGTTCTTATCTAAACCCTCGAGCTTTACATTCCTTTCCGATTCTCCTCCCCATCCCTCTGGATGAGAGGGGAGTGATCAAGCGGGTGCGTGGTGCTTAGTTATGGCTGGGGTTAAACCACAACACAGATCAAAAAGATCATCTTACTCCCCAAAAGAAAATGGGATCTTTAAGCTCTAGGGTGTTGCAAATACCCAGGGGTTGATATATGGCAGCCTTTACTGTCACAGGTTTGCCTGTATTCTGTGAGCAGGTGAGAATGCAGTTCTTAAGAGGTGAGAGAACAGTTCTGTATCTGTAACACATTCATCTTGAAGTACAGTAATATATTACATTGTTATGTTGGGTTTTTTTTTACTAGTAACTCGACATATTTAGGCTTCTGAGTACCTCTGTCTAAATGGCCGTAAAATAGGATGTGTTAAAAGGGGAATTAGAGACAGCATAAGAAGTTGATGAAGCGTGGCTGCCACAAGTGAGGGAAACGACTATTTTGAGTAAGTATGTATCACATGCACATAGCTGACAGATATAAAGTGATGCATAGTATATGTATTATTTAATTGATAGACATAATAAAATGTATGGCTTTAAGGGCTCCCCAGACTCTGTAATATTGTCTTGTGAAAGAGATATGTGCTACACAGGGTATGATTTCCTTCTGTGAAATTTCTCCTCTGCAAGCAAAAGAAATAAAGTCATTTTACGAAGCGACTAATACGGGATTTGGTCCTTACTTCTGGAACTGGCAGCACTGCTTTTGTTCATTTGGATGGTCAGAAAAGTGTAAGAAAAGTATAAGAAAAATAGAGCTAGTTATAATCTTTATCCTCTGTTGTTTCCTCTGGAATGTAGTCTCTACAGATTTGGGCCATTTTCTAGATTTAAAAACTAAAGACATAGAACAATGCAAATAGGTAAGGGCAGACAGATGAAACCTGGCTGCCCCTCAAGCAATTAATTCCAGCTCCCAGTGAAAGAGTGAGTGAAGATGTCTTCATTTTCAGTTAAAGTCTTTTTGGCCATCTTCCACAGAGGTCATTTAGGTCCACAAAATGAGGATGTTTAGGTGAGGCGGGGTACTCATAATTTATTGCAAACTGAATGCATTAGACCATAATCTTTGCCAAAAAGTGTCAAAAATAAAACACAGCATGCAACACTTTGAAATTTGTTTCTCCTCTGTACCCAACACACAAAAAATAAGCTGAAAATGAAGGCTAAACAGAGATAACATTTTCTTTCAAAATCCCCTGGGTTTTTAATTTATTTTTCAATGCTTCTAATGCACGAGTGAAAAATCCTTTGCCTCAATTATGCCTACCTGCTTATTTCCTCTTTATTCTATTCCTTTTGGAGAAAAAACATATCTCTAAATTTGTAAGTTTTTCAGCATCATATCAGTAATACTTTTATGTTAATTAACCTGTAAGAACAGAAGCCTATATTGACGTTCATCTGCTTTTCATTCCTTGATGAGTGTAGTAATTTCATGACCTCACAAAGGATGTTAGGACAAGTAAATATATTTATCACATTGAAAAATCCAGACCAATAAGAATCCTTCCAATATAAAAAATTCAGCTGGAACTATGCTGTATGTTTTCTAGGTGAAGCACATTTTTCTCCTCCAGGATTTCAAATTAAGCATATTGCCAAATTACTTGTGTTTTCCTTTTAGTCTTTGTGTAACCATCAATGAGTGCTACTCAAAATGTTACTGAGAAAATGTTAGAACACTGGAGATACAGACTTAAAAGTAGGAACCTTCCATCAACATCCTTTACAATTTCTCCTTGGAAAAGCTTGAATAATTTATATGTGTATTTATTCATGAAACCATACAGTATTAAAGTACATACATTAAACACTTGATAGGTTGCCTAATTGAATTTTTAAAATTAGCTCCACAGATTTTCAGACTAACCATCCTCTCAGTGATTATATTCACTCCTCTCTGTGTACTCTTTCTGTTTTCCTTTTTTTACACATTTGAAGGCATGTTTAGAGCAGGAAGATATCTTTTTTACGACATGTAAAACAATGGAGGACTGGTCCTTGACTAGGTTATTAGGTAATAGATCTCTGCAAATAGTAGCAATATCATATAAAACAAAAACAGCAAAAGTAAAATTTGTATTTGTTATGGCGGGGGGGGGGGGGGGGGGGAAGTGAATAAGGAATGCCCCAGCAATAGATAGCTACCTCTATGCTAATGAGCCACATTGTCAAAATGATTTTGCCAAGCAGAAATAATATGTGACCTGTGACTGGAATGCCTAAAACTATAATTAAGGAATTAGTCTGTTCTTTATAGTATACAGATCTTTGAGCTGATGACATTTGCACGAGAAGTGGAAATGAGGTAAATCATCCTATGAAGATGGTGCAGCTATTGTCATTCTGTCTGTTTCTCCAGATATTTTGCCATGAAGAGCTTTCGGGGAAATAAGAAACTGAGCAACAAAAGCATTTCCAAACAATTTGGTCCTGCTGTTTTGTTGACTACCTGCATGGCATCAGGGAGAAGAGACTGACTGTTCTTAGAGATGTTACAGAGTTCAGTGCAGCAAAAGATGGAGAGGTTACACTTAAATGGGCAGATGATGAAGACTCACCAAGATGGTGGCCTCTGGCAGCCAGAAGTGATGTTTTTCTTTACCTGCAGATGTGCCCTTACAGAATAGGCAGAAAGCCTTGGCAGCAGACATGAACAAGTTCCCTCTGAGAAGAAATCTAGGCCAGCTGAGCCTGATCCATGTGTCAAAAACAAGACAAAGCCATGGATGACTGTAACTGAAGACTGTGGGAGATTAAACCATCCATCTGCTGAGCAGATCTATTTTAATTTTTTTTTGTATGGTTGATTGGTTGATGGGTTAAATCCAAAATGCTACAAAAAAGAGGGCTGAGGCACAGTAATTTTTTTCCTGCTCATCCACGTGGGCACCAACAATATTGCCAAGGGAGACCATGAATATATCAAGATTGAATGTAAGGCTCGGGGGACTAGGGCTCAGAGCATAGGCATCCAGGTGATGTCATCCTCAATCCTGCTAGTGGGAGAAGCTCATTTAGGAATGAACACATATAGATGGTAAGCACCTGGCTGTCCAGTTGATGTCACATGCAGAACTTTGACAATGGGTCTACTTTTGAAGAAAAAGAGACAGGGATCATATGACCAAGAAGAACAAGATCCTCTTCCCCATCAGATTTGCTGACATCTTAAGGAAACCTTTAAAATAGATTTATCAGGGAAGTGTGACCACAAGCCAATGAGAAGCTAACAAGAGTGTGGGAAGTAAGGATGTATTTGGTTTATGCAAAAGGTTTTGGTAATGGGAGGACTGCAGGGATGGCTTTTATGAAAATGCACGAGAAGCTGCACCCGTGTCAGACAGAGCCAGTTCCAGTCTGCTCCAAGATGGAACCACTGCTCCCTAAAGCAGAGCCAGTCAAAATGTTGGCAGCACCTTTATGATAACATATTTAAGGAGTAAAGATGCTGCACAACAGCACCTGGGAGAGACGAGTGAAAATATATTAAAGAAACAACTACACAGACATCAAGGTCAGCAAAGCAGGATGGGGAGCAGCTGCTCCAGGTGCCAGAGTAAAGATACTCCTGCAGCCTGTGGTGAAGACCATGGTGATGCAGGTTGTCCCGCTGCAGCACATGGAGGTTACTGGTGAAGCAGGTATCCACCTGTAGCCCATGGAGTATCCCACACTGGAACAAGTGGATGTGCCCTGAAGGAGACAAGACCATGCAGGAGACAGTTTTCTAGCTGGACCTGTCGCCCATGCAGGACCCATGCTAGGGCAGCTCATAGAATCATACAATGGTTTGGGTTGGAAGGGATCAAGATCATCTAGTTCCAAGCCCTTTGCCATGGGCAGGGGCACCTTCCACTAGACCAGGTTGCTCAAAGCCCCATCTAATATGACAAACACTTCCAGGGGTGGGGCATCCACAACTTCTCTGGGCAACCTGTGCCAGTGCCTTATCATCCTCATAGTGAAGAATTTCTTTCTAATATCTAGTCTAAATCTACCCTCTTTCTACTTAAAGCTATTCCCCCTTGTCCTATCACTACAGACCCTTGTAAAAAGTCCCTCTCCAGCTTTCTTGTAGGCCCCCTTGAGCTACTGGAAGGCTGCTATGAGGTCTCCCTGGAGCCTTCTCTTCTCTAGGCTGAAGAACTCCAACTCTCTCAGCATGCCTTCATAGGAGAGGTGCTCCAACCCTCTGATCATCTTTGTGGCCCTCCTTTCGACTTGCTGCAAAAGGTCCATGTCCTTCTTATTCTGGGGGTTGACATATCCTTTAAGGATACTGTTGAATTTCTGGACTCCAAATGCACATTGCTGGGTCATGTTGAGCTTCTCATCCACCAACATCCCCAAGTCCTTCTCTGCAGGGCTGCTCCCTATCCATTCTCTACCCAGGTTGTATTTGTGCTTGGGATTGCCCCAACCCATGTGCATGACCTTGGACATGGCCTTGTTGAAAGTAATGAGATTTGCATGGTCTCACCCCTCAAGCCTGGCAGGGCCCCTCTGGATGACATCCCTTCCCTCCGGTGTGTTGACCGCACCACACAGCTTGGTCTCATTGGCAAATTTACTAAGGGTGCACTCAATCCCACTGTCCATGTTGCTGACAAAGATGTTAAATAGCAGCAGTCCCAATACTGGCCCCTGAGGAATGGCACTCATTAGGCATAGGTAGCTCTAAGGAGCTAATTAACGCCTTCTCAACTTCCCTGATGTTACACAGCCTTCTTACCACCTCTTGTGGCTCAGCCACCTGCTGCAGGAGGTCCTCCACCTGGGCATACCTTTTGCAGGCAGGTCTGCTGCCTGTCCCTGCCCCAGGAGAAAAGTCTGGGTGCTTCCTGCGGTCTGAAGTCTGCACTGCAGCCTCTCCCTTCAGCAGCTCCATCTGAGTGGAGTCAATGACCACCCCTGGGGTTGATGGTACAGGCCTCCCAGCAGGAGCTGCAGCTTTTGCTCTCAGATGAGTGTTCACCGTTCTTCCCTGAGGGTCAGGTAGGATGAGTGCCCCTGACCTGTGCAGACGATCACAGAAAAGTGCCCTGTTGCTGGGTTATATGGACTTCCAAGTCTCTCCACTCAACCAGTGGAAAGTCTGTCCTTCAAAGTGATGCCTTCCCTACACGCCCTCCCACACAAACTGCAACACAAACTACCATGCTGTGCCCTGGCTGATGCACTGTGCCCTGTTTGCCCATCCTGGTCACAGTGCTCCTAGTTGCTAGCCATCCCTAGGGCTGCCCTTTATGGGAGCAGGGGATGGCCACCATTACTCCTGGCCCTGCCCATACCTCATCAGCTGCTCTCATGCAGTTCTCCAGGAAGTGTCTCTGCACTCCCCCAGGGTTTCCCCAGCTCAGGACACCTGCCCTGTACACAGTGATCCCTTGCTTCACTGTGGAACACTCCTGCACCAGAACTGATCACCTCAGTGAGTGAACAGTACTGCATCTTGTGGGATGGAACTATGTTGGAGAAATGCACGAAAGACTGTAGCCCATGGGTGGTGTGATGGGTTGACTGACTGGATGCCTGGTGCCCACCAAGTTGCTCTATCACTCCTCCTCCTCAGCTGGACAGTGGGAAAAAAATACAACAAAAGGCTCATGGGCTGAGATAAGGAGGGGGAGAGATCACTCACCAATTACCATCATGGGCAAAAGAGACTAAACTGGGGGAATTTAATTTAATTATTGCCAATCAAATCAGAATAGGGTAATAAGAAATAAAACCAAATCTTAAAATACCTTCCTCCCACCCTTCCCTTTTTCCTGGGCTCAACTTCACTCCCAGTTTTCTCTACCTCTTCCACTCCAGCAGTGCAGGGGGACAGGGAATGTTGAATTCTCTGTCCCCCTGTGTCACTCAGAGGAAGGAAGTAGAGAACTCCAGAATGAAGTTGAGCCTGGGAAGAAAGGAGGGGTGGGGGCAAAGGTAGTTTTAGATTTGTTCTTATTTTTTATTATCCTACTCTGTTTAACTGGTGATACATTAAATTAATTTCCTCAACTTATCTCAACCCATGAGGTTTCATCATATTTTATCCTTCTGTCCTAGTGAGGAGGGGGAGTGATAAAGAATCTTGGTGGGCACCTAGTGACTAGTCAAGTTTAACTCACCACAAAGGATGCCACTTTCTCAGTGAGAAAGCAATATCATCAGAGGTTCATGCACATGCCTATATATCAATGCACAAAGCTTGGAAACCAGTTACAGAGCTACAACTTTATTCAGGCCACAGATATGTAGTAGGATAGCTCACATGACTGGAGTGCTGTGATGGGTGGATACAGGCACTTTAGGAAGAACAGGCAGGGGAAGCAAGAAGAAGAGGTTGTGTTTTGTGCAGAGGAATGGCTTAGATCTAAGGACCTCTGCTGAGTATGGGTAATACACCAGTTAGGAGCTTATTGCGTGGGATCAGAGGAGAGACAAGGAAGAGTGTTGTGGTAGTTATGTACTACAGACTTCCCAGTCAAGAAGTGAATGAAATCTTTTTTTAAACAACTGGGGGATCCTCATGACAACAGACCTTGGTAGTCATGGGAAGTTTTAACCACTGGCCCCTGCTGGAAGTGCAACACAGTAGGACACAAGCAGTGCAGGAGTTTTTTGGAGAGAACTAAGAAAAATTCTGTAACAGGCAGTCAAGAAATTCAGCATAGCAGAAGTGAGATGTTGGAGTTTAAGAACATAAGAGAACAGAAGACAGCAGAATTATAACTTAGAGTTTCAGAAGAGTAGTCTTCTCCTTCTTCAAAAAACTACCCAGAAGGATCCCATTGTACATTGTTCTGAAGTGCAAAAGGGACCTTCAGAAAACCAAATTTTTCAAATTTCAATGACAGCATTTTCAAAGCCCCAAAAATGTACATTTATGTATGGAACAAGTTAATTGAGCTGGCATGGCAGAATGCTGGCTTGACTAAGGAAGATAATCCTTACAGAGAGCAGAGATTCTTTCAGAGGTTTGAGACCCTCACAGATCTCAGAAACAAAACAAACAAACAAACAAACAAACAAACAAACAAACAAAAAAAGATACTTAGGAAAGTCAAAGCACAGCTGGAGTTGAAATTGGCAAGAGAAGTGAGGGGCAATAAGAAAGTCTTCTACAGGAACATGGACAGTAAAAAGAAGACTGGGTCCACAGTTCAATACGCCCAAGGACCAAGTGATAAAGGACATAAAAAAGGTTGAGGTATTCAATGTGGTCTTCATTTCAGTCTTTACTGGCCTCAGGCCTCGCAGGTCCCTGCCTTAGTGACAGAACTGGGAGAAGCAAAGCAGTATCCATTGTTAAGAAAGACAGAATTCGGAAACATTTAAGAAAATTGGTCTTACCTAAATCCATGGAACCAGGTGAGAAGCATCCAAGGTTATGAAGGATATGAATGGTGGCTTATATTCCAGTTTCCTACTGTCCTGGATAGAACATGCTGAGAAATTCCTGAGGACTGGAAAAAGGTAAATATTGCACTCACCTTCAACCAAAAGAGGAGGCTCCAAGGAATAACAGACCAATGAGCAAATAAATCTTCCTAGAAGACATGTCCAAGTGCAGTGAGGACAATAGCAGGACCCTAAGGATACTAAGGGTGTGCTTAATGGCCCTTAACTAGGCCTTAATGGCCCGGACTGGTGTCCCCTCATACTTCCTGCCCAGGGGCCCCTTTCAGCTCAAGCATCTAATCACCACCCATGTTATGAGGTACCTGCCTCCAGCCCTGCCTCTGGCTCTGCCAGCACTGTCTTCTGCTTTCCTAACTTGCTGACTGGACTTCTCTGCTGGATTCCAGACCTTGCATTATCTGATAATCTCTGGCCTGTAGAAAAAACCAAGTTACTATCACCAACCCATTGTCAAGATGGAGTCTCTGAAGTACATTAATCAAATAGTATGATATAACAGATTTTGTTACAAACTACTGGAATGTTAAATACTTTAAAAACACAGTGACCCAAAACTTCAACCAACAAGTATGTTATTAATTACTCAGAATATTTTGTCTTGTATTATGTATTATGTGGTCTAAAACATTGCAGACATAATTCAGCCGATAGCTGATTAGCTGGCAAATGAGCCTTTAGTTAGAGAGGCTGCAATGCTTCTAGAACCTCTGCTGCAGAAGGCAAATGTAAATTTGGGTGATTAATGAACTTGCTGAACACTTTTAAAGCTATAACTGTGCAGACTTTGGAAACCTTTTTCTAAAACCTGTATTTTCCAATCATTTGAAACAGCTTTTAATAAAAGGCCTACCTAGTAACTGCAAGATCTCATTAAGTCTTATTTGTTGTGATACCGCATTTTCCTGAATTTGCCATTAGTTATGCACTCCAACTCAATGTATTACAGTCCTAGAACACAACCATGACTCCTAGAGTTTTTTCTGTCCTATAGAATGGCCAGACATTCTGTTAGAACCTCTTCTTTGTGGTAGATATGTTGATTTTACTGGTGTATGCTTTCTAAATAAGGAAAGAATACACGTGCTTTACCTAAGATTACTATATATTCCTAATGTGAATAAATTGTTCTGCTTGTTTTTAGAGCAAGATCCAATCTCATTTGTTACTATAGATTAATAAAAGAAATTCCATTTATATTCTAAAGCTTTCTGAGCCTCCTGCAAAACTGAACAGCCTTATTCCTGGCAGTCTTTACTGGAATTGCAGTATTTGGATTCTGCAGGAATTTACAGGACCAGACAACTTGTAACTGAAATGTTTAATTTTGATAGCTAAATTTCATGGAAACATTTTGATAGACAAAATATGTTGAATCGGAAGCCCAGTTCAAGTGTAATTCTTTAGATGGCTATTAATAGTAACACAATCACATGCAGATAACAAAATGTTTCATAAGTACAAGCTGGTGTCATGACATCTGGAAGTAACACCTGAAAATGAAGAAGAAAATGGAACGGACTAAGTCTTCAGCTTTCTATTTAGTTTAGTGAGCCTAATGTAGATGAAAATTCCATTCAGTCTTGTTGCAGTATTAAGATTAAAGCCATGTGGTAGCAATAAAGTACTTTCTGTCATGGCTCATGCATTTAAAATGTGACATTTAGAAGAAGAAAGTAGAAAATAAGATGAGAAAAATATGTTAGGTGATGAACTACATAGCTTAGTAGACACCTTGAATAGTCAGGGACAGAAAAGAATTTTGAAAAGACTTGTAAGAAGACAGACATTTAAAGGTAATTTTCAAAGCACTTATACTATTATTGTGAGCTTTTGCCTCACAATTACAGACCACAATTGTTGTTTAAGGTCATCTCCTATTTGTAGAGGAAAGTATAGACTGGGAACATTGTGTGCTCTGAGTTGCTCAATGTATGTTTTCTTCACTGTGCTTGTCTTTGAACTTGTAAGTAACTTAAGTCAGCAAGGTCTTTCATTTTTCATCTGCCTAACATAGGGTATTTTGAGGTTCATAGAGAATAATAAACAGTGCATCCAGGAAGTTTTATTTAGCACTTTATATCTAATAGACAAGGTTGCTTGAATGAGAAATGTTAGGCAAGAAAAAATGTGGAAAAAAGTGCTCTCTTTTCTGTGCTCCATTCCAACAAACAGTTTTGTACATGGTTAATTTTATCCAGGAGAGTAGTCAAGCCCGGTCTAGAGGATATGCTGGCCACTGATCCTAGCAAGGCTATCTACATATGTCACAGCTAAGTATCATTACATTAGCTGATCTGGGACTTACAGTATTATCAGTAGCTAGTATGCATTATGTCATGTTACCTAAGAATCAAACCAGAAGGCTATACTTATAAATATATAATATGTGTTATCAAGAAGTCACATAATTCTTTTAGTATGGATTCATATGAATAAAACAATGAAACCACTTATGACTGAAATTATTTAGGTATGGTTACAATTTAAACATTCATAAGGCCATAGCAAGTCTGCTTTATGCTTTTAAAAGAACTCTTCAGAATTAAGAGACTATTGCTCAGTAGATTGTTTTCATAACTGCAATTTTGCATGAGCAGATCTTTAGTAATGTAAGCTTTATCCTACTTCTCTCAAACTCTAGATTCCCTGGTTTCTTGTAAAATTGTTTTGCAACTTTTCGTAACATTCCATATTATCTATACATTGCATTAGCTTTCATTTGGTCTCCAGCAACTCTGCATAACTTTGTGCATATTAATAAATGTACAAATAATGAACAAAGCTTGCCTGCTAAACACTAATGCCTTAATACTAAATATGTACAAAAAGCCCTGCAATTTTTGTAGCTCATTTGTTGAAAAAACTATGTTGGCCAAAAAGTAAAAGCATGCTCTTCTTCACTTAATTCTTCAAAATCCTCTCTTGTTCAGAAGGCTGACTGTCATGTAATGTTCACTTGAAATAGAAGTATATTTATTTCAGCATCACTTAATTTACAGTTTAGATATAGAATTCCAAATTGTTTCTTTTGTTATCTTCTTTTGCTTCTTCCTTTTGCTTCTTTCATTTTGTTTTCTTCCTTGTTTTGTGAAGACCTCTTCCTGCAGAACAGAGCAGATCAAACCAGAAGGCAGGATATGAGATGCACAACAGGTAACACATTCTTTTATACAAATCTGACTCCAAGAGACAAAGATACAATATATAAGTATTTATTAGCACCTCAGATCCTTTTTAAAATCTTTTCTCAGAGCCTGATTTTTTTTCAGTGACCTATTTCTTAGCCAAATTATAACCAGGATGCAGAAAGACACTCAGACATTTTAAGGCAGTGTTTTCAGAACAAAATTTATTTGAAACTGGGAAAGGGTTGGGGTTTGGTTTTGGGTTTGTTTGTTTTTATTTTATTTTTCTATTCTGAATTAATTCCAATAGAATATTTCAAATGGATATAAATAATTCAAATATTACAACTGGAAGCTGCTATGAAAATTTAGATATTAATTTACTTAACCATTCATCACATGTAAAAGTTATCTGTAAGAATTTAAGGGCGAGGATGGCAATTTGTTATATTCTTGCACAGTGAATGCTATTTAAATAGAAAAAGTAACCAATCTTAGAAGCTAAAACAACTTATTGAGATATACATAAGGAACATTAAAATCTCATTTCACTCTTGTGATCTGCAAAAACACTGTTTTAAAATTATAAATCCTGAAGTGAAATAAAAGGAATCAAAGGACTAGACTAAGAATGATTGCTCATACTTTTTTATTATAAATACTGTCACTGTAATCTTTACAAGGTACTTTAGAAGACTACAATGACAAATTCTGACACCCTAATTCTGCAGGATATTTAAATTCATGTCTGGATTTAAATACAAAAATGACTGCATTTGTTCAAGTGGTACTACCTGTGAAATGTAATGTTAGACATATTTAAAATAACTTGCCCAGGTTTAGGCATGTACTTCAGGTATGCACACGGGTTTACTTTTGGAAGGGTTAAAACTGTGATTTCATAAATGTTTATACTATTTTCTATGCATTGGTACAAACATACAACAACATAGATGTTAAACAATCTTATGGTTATAAAATACCTCCTTTGAAAAACAATGACCAGGGTTATAAATGAATTCTATAAAGATGCAATAATTACACAGCTTTGTGCATTGCAATCACATAAGTTCAGACTGCAATTACATAATTACAGGCTGTCAAAAAATGATTGAAGGTATTTATGTTCATAATTATGTGATTTGCCATAATTATAGTTATAAAATGACTTCACAGCAAGATTTATTTTTCTCAAGTTTTGAAAAATAAAAATAAAAATAAAAATAAGTGTTTTGTAATTAGGGGGTGGAAGTAAACATTTGATCCTTTGGTATGACAATGTCTAACTGTAGATCAACAAAATGTTTATCTTGTATGCATTTGCAATACTTGAAGGATTACAGTCTGAGACACAGGAAAATAAGTCAAGTGCAGTAACTGATGTTGACTGAAATATGAATCTAATATCTGCATTTCTATTACCTGTCAAAACTGCTAGGCTAGTATATCCTCATACAGAATTTAAATGAAACTCATGAATGGGTAAACCTGAGAAATCAAAGGACTTAACCACTGTCCTGCATTTTTTTTTTCTTGATTAAACTGCTGTTGAAATCAGTAGCACGATTATATAAATATAGTACAAGAGTTCAGATATCTAAAACCAGTTGCAAGAACAGGAAACTGAAATATAACTTTTCCTGCAGCTTTTGTGTCTGAATATGGCTAGAAAGCATATGGGAAGTAAAGAAAAGAATGAGTACATTGAAAATTAATTGCAAAGGTGAAGACAACAAATATAGCGATCACTATTTGCTGGTGCCAAGATATGGATAAGACCTTTATAATAATAATAATAATAAAAATAAAAAATAATAATCATAAAGAAAAATCTGGTGATACTATCATCTTAATGATTTCAAATACCTTACAAAGTGAGAAAAATAACAGAAAAAGCACAGTTTTATATGTTCTGATGGTTAGAGATTAATAACACTTAGTTCAGATAAGCATTTTAGTTCAGAAGAGCATGTGAATAATGTCTTTTCAAAATCTAAACCTGGAATGCTCATGAAGATCTGTGTAAGGCTAATAATCTGTAAACACATTGAAGAATGATAGTCTTTTTGCCTTAATGAATACATTTTAAAATTAACAGTTTAAATTACAATAATTTACTCATGTGTAATGTTCTGTTTAGAAACAGCATCCCAGATGATGGTACCAATATTAAAGAAGATATGGCACATTCAACAGAATAATGTGTGTCATACAAGGATGTCTCTCAGTAACAGTGATTCATTCTGATGCAGAAATGATCACCAAACCTTTCTTTGTTTCATTAACAAGGTTATTATTAGTACAACATACCAAGACCAGAAACTAGGTCCATGCACTGGGACAAAATTGTCTACACCATTTAATTTCGAGGCCAGCACCAGGAATGATTTTGACTCAGGCAGGAAGGATCCTGCTAAATAATGCCTGAGCAAAGTCTGAAATTATGAAAGGTCAGGAGAAATGTCCTTAACAAAACTTAGCTTGCTTTGAGGAAGAAAAATTCCATATGGTTGTGGGTTGTGCCATGGCACTTGCCGCAGGGTCAGATGGCAAAACTTAATAAAGGTTTGAATTTTTTTTTTTGCTTGTTTTTTTGTTTATTAAGTTTTAATTTAACCTTAATAAATCCTTGATCCTCAAAGGGGACCAGCTGAGAAGGGATTGTATTGAACTGTCTAGTACTAGGTGTGCTCCAGAAAGTAAGGTAAATCAGTACTTTTGTACTCTAGAAAGCTAGAAATATCTTATCCTTTTTGCTTTTAATTACCCAAGTATAATCAAATAAAAGAGCATAAACCTGCTCTGTGGTGTTGTTTAGATGATACACATATTAAAGAATTAAAGCTGGCCATGTCAGTTATTGACAGTGTCAATTCTATGAGCTCAAGAGAAAGACTCCAGTGTTCTCATACTGTAATTCTTATTCACATTGCAGAGTACTGTAGCAATTCAATTCTAATTACTTGTGTCCTGTGACTAATGGCTAGAAAATTAATTCCTGACCACCTAGTGCATAGCATTGTACAAGGAATAAACAAGCAAAATGATTAAGTAGACTATGCATTTCTCACTCTTGTCCTACAAGGTTCCCTATTAAATTTTTTCATACTTTGCAATTTCCTAACTTCTGGGATTATGCTTTAACCTGCAGAAAGATACTCTGTGATATGGAACACAGCCAACCACCAGCCAGTTAGAAAGGAAGTCACTAATATTCTGCAAAAGATTGTAGGTCACACCATCACAATTTCTTTTCTCTGTGTATCATTTAGTGCCTTTTCTTACTTGGAAGAAAATAATTCTCTCTGTGTAATGCAAGGGTGATCAGAAAGAAACTGGGATTTTGCTCATAAATCTCTCATAATATCCTCTACAAGTTTTCTTATAAGCAGCAATTAAATGTCCTAATAGCACACTATTCTGAGATTGAATGAACTTCTTTAATAGCCTTTCAGTTTTTGCAATAAATTATCCCTCAAATTGAAAATTAATCAATTTTACTATTATACTTTTGTTTGAATTTTTTTCTTCTTCTTTGGAATGCCAAAGTAATTATAGGTATAAAGGATAATTGCATACGCCAACAATTTTTCTTTCCATTTTAAAAGATATGTTACACAGCTTTCATCTCAGCCATAGAGCATACAGGAACAAATTTTCTTTCACTAAAGCTAGTGGTAAAACTTCTGTTAACTTTAATGAAAGCAAGATCAGATCTACATTATATTGTCACGTACAACTTTCATATTTTCTATTAGGTTATGGGACTAAAATCTCATCTGGACACTCACAAAGGAGCACACAGAGAAAATGGGGGGGGGGGGGGGGGCGGGGGGGGAAGCCCAGTTAATACCCTGCCTCTGCTCCTCCCAGGCCCATCCCATGAGCCATCAGCCTGTCAAAGATCCATCTCCACAAACTGAGAGGAGAAAGGCATCCAAAGGCAGGTGAGAACCCAAATTAAAGACTCAGAGAAAGGGACAGTCTTTCCAGGCCCCTCCCAGGGCTATCCCAGGAAAGCCATAGTCCCGGTGTCCAACTGCAACACTCACCATGATGAGTCAACACTGGAACACCTTTCGGAGTGGGGGTAACTGCAACTGGGTGTCAGATGCATGGAGAAGGATATTTTGGGATTGCACAAAATGTATTACAGGGTATGTAGGGGGAGAACTAAGAGCAGAGAAAGGGAGGATCTTGGTTTGGGGGGGAAGAAGCATGGGAAAATAGAAGGATAAGGGGACAAAAAAAAAACCAACAGGGGTCTGTCACATTGTCACCAAAATCAGGAATAAGAAAACTCCTAACACCAATGTAGCATTAAGAAGCAGGCATTCCTTTATTGCAGCGCTGGATGCATGGGGGATTGCTCCACCTAATGTGCACGCCGTATGTTTCATTCATGCAAAATTATATAGTCTACACATATGTGTATGCATTACATTTCTCAGAAAAATCATACATATTCATTCAATAGGTGATCCTATGTTAAGCAGTGTGCATGCTCCTTACCAGTATTATAGAGTCTTCTAAGGGGTCTCAAGCAGCAGTTGACCCTATAATAACAGCTGACCGAACACTGAACCTCGATTTACCTCCCTTATATGTAAAGTCCATGTTTATTTCATTAGGTAATTATACAACGGTCTTCCCAGCTACCACACAGTCTTCTCAGCAACCAGAAGTTTTAGATGACTCTTTCCCTTTCGGCATGAAATTACGCAACTAAGGTTGGTTAGTAACCTCTCTGTAGCAATTATAGTGAAACAAACAATATAGTTACAAAGCTAAAACAGACTATACCACATGGCGGTAACAAAATTTCATCAGAGAGAGCTTGGTACAGTTGTTTGGCTGTGCCCTATGCTGATCAGCACAGTCTGCCTTGTCTTCTCATTAAACTCTATTTCTAATTTTTTTTCTTCTGTGAGGGTGTCCATCTTGTGTGTGCTTGTGTCTGTATGGAGCCCTGAGTGCCAGGAACTGGAGTGAGAGCCCCAGTCAGAAGGACCCATTTATCCGTGGAGCAGCACCTGGAGCAAGTGTGCATGTGAGTGTGGGGGCATTAGCAATGATCCAGCTGGACAAGCTGGCAGGTAGGTGATGTGGCCTGGGAGGGGAGGCGGGGGGGAGGGCGGGGGGGAGGGAGTGTCTCTAAGGGTGAGATCATGAGAGGGTCTGGCTTTGGGGGACCAGTGTAGTATCAGCCAGTTCTCTGTGTGTGTGCATGACAATCTGTACCAGCAGCTGGAGAGGTGCTATGGTCCTGAGGCTTGCATGACTAGATGCTAGCAACTGGGGAGACCAGCATTCAGGGACAGCTACTGGGCACGCTGAGTGTCTGAATGAAAGTGCTGGAGAAAGCCACATTGTAGATATGTGTTATATATACTTACCACTAATAGACCTTCATCCTGACCAGCCAGACCAAGTAGAACGATTGGGCCCTTGTGCAGCTTGTGTCTGTGTGAGTGCTGAGTATGTCTACCTGTGCTGATCTACGTCACCAGTTGTGTCTATATGTATATAAAATTGTATATTTATATATGTGTTGCATACATTCTGTCTGTGCATGTGCCCACCAGGAATGCAACTCATTACTAGTGGGACCTAGGTCATAGAGGTATGGCAATGTCAGCTTTGTCAGGCAGCTGCATTCAGACTCTCCCTAATATTTTATTTTATGAATTATCCTTTTTCTGACTCTTGATCATTAGGTTGTTAGTAACAAAGAAAAGAAAACAACTTACTGAAATTCCCTTTGTAGTTTTTTCTTCAAGTTTGCTTTCTCTTGCAGAAACTTAGCACACACCTCTCCAAACTTTAGAGTAAAACATAATTAATGAGAATTTTCTCTTTGTATTCCAGATCTGATTCTTACCTTCTAACTTTGTACAAATACAACTGTACGAGCATGAATGCCATTTGGCTGGAGAAAGTGATAAGAAACAAAACTGCTCTAGCTTGAAGTACTCTTTCTGTTAAGACGATTCTGAACTGACCTGTACCTCATTATGCCCATTTTAGGTTCTTCATTATTTGTGATTTTGGGACATTGCAAAAATGCAAAGATAACCTTATAGTTGTGCATGGTATATGTAGACTATATGCTATACAAGACTATGTGGTAACTTAATGTGGTAGAAACAAGATTGTGACTATACTGCAGACATTTTACTTCAAAGTGCATGTCGTGGGTTGACTTTGGCTTGTTTCCAAATGCTTACCCAGCTGCTCTCCCATGCCCTTTTCTCAACAGGAGGCAGTGAGAAAATGAGATTAAAAACCTAGCTGGTCAAGGTAAAGACAGGGAAATCACTTACTAATGACCATCACCAGCAGACATGAGTGGGAGAACTATTTTATTGCTCCTCAAAGTAAATACTAAGTAAGAATACAAATCAAAAGATTTCAGATATTTGGATGTATGGGGCAGCCCCTGGCTTGTTCTCACAGAGGCTACACTTGGAGCCCTCAGCTCCTCAAAACCTTGCCATGTAAACCAAATCCAGTGCAGCAACAGGGCAATTAGTACTTTTCCCTGTGCTCTCTGGGCAGAGATTATCCCGAAAGGCAACAACTGATGTATTTATTCTAGTCGGGTGTGCTTCCTATAGACAGCTCTGCTGAAGGGGCTTTGGATTTTTCTTTCTTGCCCATTAACACTTCCACCCACACCTTTCTATGTCCTTTATGTCTGGTTTTGGAGATATAGTTTGGCTGGATAGAGAAAAGACACGAATCTGTTGAACACATATATTCTGACAGCTATCCCTTTGTGAACTGTCACCTCTCCTTGTATTTTCTCCATGCATAGCAGACAGGTATGTAATACTCTGTGAGAAATTATTTCTGTTCCAATGGAAGAAATGGAAATAGTTTTCTGCATATACAAGTAAGGATTTATTTTATTTTTTTCCCCAGGAATTTGTCACAAATTTTGGCAAACGGAAAGAAAAAGATATTTTATTTATCACCTGCTGAATACTTACCTGTTATTCTGAGATGCTAGAATTTCATCATGTTCTGTCTTGTATCTAGGGGAAGCGCAAACATGTTCATATAATGGTACCTCAAACTATAGAAAGTGATAAGTCTTTCCTTTGCATGTTATGAATTTCCCACCACAAAGTGCATCTGTGAATATAAAATATCTCAAGACCTAGACCAATTAACCAGGTTTTTGCTTAAATTATATGATTTTTGTAATTTACATATATTTCAAAAGAAGACATCACTAAATCATGCATCACAGGCTTTCATCAGAACATCTTCATAATGAGCTTTTAACCTACTCACAATGTTATATATTTGTATCTATATAGATTAACAGAATAATTTTTCATATGGTGATATTTTTAATTAATGTAAAAATTATTTAAATGCATAAGAATTGTGAGCAGAAAGCTGAAAGCCAGCAACTTCAAATAAGATTGGTTGCTGAAAGATGTTTTTAAATATGGATTCAAAATGTTAATGTCTTCATGAAGGAAATTGCTGTAGGTCAAACAAAATGGAAATTAAGTAATACTTTTTTTTTTTTTTTTTAATAGAAATGATTAAAAAAACCCCGTCTGTGAATGGTTAAGTCATCACTGCTATTAGGTAGCTTCATTTTTGGGTTTTAACTTGACGTGGAAAGACTTGTGACTCCTGTTCTCTATTGCAGTTGCTTCTTTCAAGGGAAAAAGGCATAATTATGCAGTGCATAATTAATGAAGTTAAATTGAGTAGAACTATTTACTTTACAAATATTGGTTGTATAAAGTGACAATTAGTAAATACTAAATAAGACAAAGACACTTTGATTTGAAATTGCTATCTGTAAAATATGCTTATTTATAATAAAATTTAATGGTTGCTATAAATGTTAATTTTGCTAATTCAGCTTGGAGATAAAGGATAGTAACTAACTTCATATTAATTTACTAAGGATTAACAAAAGGAATGTTGAGAATACTTGAAAGGGAACTTTATGTGAAAGGAGGAATACAAATAATAATAAAAAAACAGATATGCAGATGCAATTCTAGTTTCAGCTAATGTTCCTTAATAGACTAAAAATCAGCTGAAAAAATAAGATAAAATAATTCTCCCACCTCTTTTAAAATCAATGAGACTGAATTAATTTTTCTAACTAATTTTGAAAAATGTTCCTAAAAATAGCTATTAAAAGTCAAAATCTAGTATATGTGTATGATGGCATCTTAGATGCATCTAATGGAATGTGGATATAAGAATGTGATTCTCTATTAATCTGTTCTGGTGTGAGAGCCTCCACAGGCTGCTGTGCTGTGGACCACCTCCTTCTCCTCCTCCTCCTCTGACCTTGGCTTTCCTTCTGTTCTTACTCAGTCTTCATTCCATCCACCTCTCCCTTTCTGTCATTTCCTCCTGCCCTTTCTTAAAATATGCTTCACAGGGGTACCCCCAGCCTGGCAGGTGGGCTGAGTGTGCCCTGTTGCAGAGCCAGTTGGACCCAGCTGTCTGGCACAGGGGCGGTCCCTGGCCTTTTCTCGCGGAGGCCACCTCTGCAGCTCACCCTCTACAGCTACCAAAAGCTGGTTACTGACACTCAGTACAGTGACACACCTAAGCTTGCTGCTCAGATTTGCTAGCTTAGGCTATATGATTCTGTAGCTTGGCTATACGCCTTTTGAGCTAATTCTAGATCATATGAGCCTGACTCAGTATCCAGAAAAATCTGGATCTGCACCAAGATAATATCATAAGCAAGTAATCTTCTACTGTTCCCATTATGTGTCCCATTTTACCAACCTTTAAAGGACTGGAAAGAGGATCATCCTTTTCTTCAATGCAAATCAACAGGTTACATTTTGTGGTGGCATCATCCTATGTACTTTGGGGTCATCGACTTCATATATAAAGTTAAAAAAAATAAGACATTATTTCCCCATTAACACTTCATATACACAATTCTGAAGATACTCATTTGGGTTTATATGCTCTATTTTTTAAACAAAATACTACTAAATATATTGTTTAGCTTTACATTCAGGTGGCAATAGAAGAGATAGAATGACTTATTAGGTTTTAATCTAATATTTCAATATGCCAACAGGAAAAGAACATTGGAAACATTGTAATAAAACCAATAATATACTGTTCTAAACATTCAGTTGCTGAAAGTTAACACTGGGGAAAATATTTCTATATAGCCACTAATTGAAAAAAATACTCATTTTAGCTGGACACATATTGAAAATGCTGTTGGTGTATAAGCAGTGAATATATAGAGTTGTTAGATGAAAACAAAAACAAAAACAAAAACAAAAACAAAAACAAAAACAAAAACAAACCTGAGTGAAATTTTATTAAATGCCACAGACATTTCATAAGAAATCAACAGTCATTGAAGGAAGCAAAGTAATATATCTATTTTATCTGCAACCCTCTAAATTACATTTGGATTCTGTGAAATCCACTTTTTACCAAATCTTTTTACAATTTCTACGTTGAATACTAAAATCAAAGAATGGATGATTTTCATGGAGTAATAAGATTGGCCTGGTTTACAGTTCTCTTTCATTGTGTCTGCTTTGGGAACTCAATATATGCATTTACAGAGGGAGGAAGACTTAAAGCTCCCTTATTTTGTTGGTTCCTTAATATTTATCACTTTAATAATGTTTTCCCCTCAAAGATATTTTTAGAAAGTCTTCTTTTGTAAATAAGGTATAAACTTACAGTGTATTTAAAATGTAATCACTAGTAGGTCTCTCTCACTCCTGTGTCTGAATAACCAGTGCCTTTGAAAGAATCTGTAGGTGTATAATAGACAGCTGTACTACTTCACCCTTGTTTCTGCATGGATTTTTTTCTTTCCCTTCCTAATTCTATTCTTAGACAGTAATAGTGGCATTTTTTTCTTCTTTCTGCTTTGCAGAAGCCCATCTGCCAAACTAGCAGATAAACTATTATAAATAAATGAACTATTTATTTAGTGGATATTATGTTCTCCCAAGTCAAGCTTACTCACTCACAACCTGAAATTTCAGAAAAACATTGCTTTTGCTGTTACTATGGCTTGATAGGTTTATACCCCCACCATTCCTGAGACACTGAGTAGGAAAATAAATCTAACACTTTAATATATCTTTCCTCATTGAAATTTTGCACATGCATCAGACAAAATAGGACGTTATACATCTTAGTTTTAACACAGTGTTGCATCTTCGCATTCACTTGCTGTCTCAACCAGTTTACAGAGTCTAATATGGAATTCTAGGACATTCAATTTAATTATCTAAAAGCTATGTATCTCATGCAAACTATTTGTCTCTGTCTAGTCAGTGGAGAAACAGAAGTTCCATTAGAGAAGTAGATCCATAGAAAAGCCCCCATATAATACAAAAGTGTTTTATTAATATAAAAGGTACATTCATTATGTTAGATATGCAGTTTCTAACATGTCATGAAGTGTTTTATTCAGTTATATCAATGTAAATGTTGATTATCATTTGAGATACCTTATGTGTGACATTCACATATGACTGGCAGGTGACAGGGTCTTACAGGAGACTGGGGTTTTCTGGGGAAAGCTGGAAATCAAGTAAGATATGTCATAGAATCTAAAAGGGCATTACTGTGTTCAGCTGAGTGATTTGAGCTAAACATAGTAAGAAAAATAGGAGGATAGCAAGAAAGATGGGTATAAAAGATGGAAACTTTTAAGGACAGAAATGAAATTATGCTTATTGTACAGCCATACATTTAGAAAATACATTTCATGACCATGCAATACTCCTTTTTCTAATTGTATCCGCTATTTACTTGATCAATCACACTGTAATTATTTAACAACTTATAAATTAATGCTGGGGTAATAAATAAAAATTCATTGAAAAGCAGACAACAAATTAAAAAGACAGAGATTTAAACATTCTTTTAGGTTGTCTAATATCTCTCTTTGCTAATGGAGAATTGTGCTTTATTTTTTGAAAATTTTCACGCATACACCTGCAAGGACACATGTTCATGTGTACTCACAGGCATTTGGTTATTTTGTATTTAGTATTGTGGTAGTACTTGCTCGAGTTTTGTTTTGAATGCCCAAAGCTTTGTTTTTTAACAGCTTTTCTTTCTTTGTCTCCAAAAATTGTTTTTCTGAAAGATATATTATTTACCTTCATATTCCTTTTAAAATTTTTAGCTGTTACTCCTAGAAAAATTACAAACATAATTTTTCATTAGTGTTTGCAAGTTTTGAATACTTGTCATGATTAAAAGTATCTTTCCATCATAATGCACGCAGTATTGCACTACAGTAATGCATTTACTGTAGCCTGCTAAGCATGACTTCCACTATTACTATTTAAACAGTAAAGTCTCTGTGCAGACCTGGTGGTGCAGAAACTCAACCTCTCCTTGTCCTGAGTTGGGTTTGTCTGGTTTAATTCCTGCACTGGGACCCAGTGACTGCTTCTTCCCCTGTTTTTCCTTCAGCTCTGTGGGGTGACAGAGGGTAACACCCCTCTAGAGGCCACTGCCAAGATGCAGCTGGCAGCCCAGGAGAAGGAAGTGGGTTGTGATAAGAATAACATACCCGAGTCCATATCACACTCCCAAAATTAACATCTGAGGATACAGGTTGCCATAACCATCCCCTCCTTTCTTCCTAAGGATGTGTTTGCTTTGGGACTCAAGAGCATACTGGTAGTATATGCATTAAACAAAATAAAAGGGGTAGATAGTAGCATGTTTGAAGGATTTTCTGTTTAACAGTTTTAACAATAATATTAATTTGGCTTCTTATTTTAGTAGACAGCTTGAACTGTTCAACTATTAAAACACTAATTGGTCTAAAAAGAAATCTTTGATTAAATATATGATGTCTTTCCTTTTGTCCATGGAAGGATTTTCAATATTATGTTACAAAATCTGTATGTTTGCTTTTTTCTTTTAATATTACCTAAGCACTATTTTCTATCTGGCACCTATATTATCTGTGTACATACATAACTCCAAAATGTCCTTGCTGAGTGTATTTTTTCTTCCATGTTTTGTCTGTCATATTTATTTGGATTGCTAGCTCTTTCTGGCAGAAATTATGATTCACATAGCCAGTAAGACATAGTCATAAACAGTATAAAAATATTTTGTCTAATATTAGAAGTACAAAAGTTATTTGATGTCTAAAGGATTTATTTGTTACAAATAAGATATCACTTAGTTTGATTTGCAACTTCAAAAACACATGATGAAGGGGTCTTTTTTGAGGGTGGGTGTGTTTATGTTTTCTCTGCCTATTTGATGCCTTTAACACAAAAATATTAAAATTAAAAGAATGTACAGTATAAAAGAAAGCTTTACAACAGTAATGGTGATAGAGATAATAAAGGCTTCATTATAATGATTGCACCATTCCTACTGAGATCTTAATAGCTTCTCCAAAGTCATTGGCATAACATGCTACGAGGACTCAGTTTGTACTTGCAACATATTTATTTTCCCCATCTGCATGAGGAAAACTAAAAGCAAAGTAACTTGAGAGTTTTTAAAAATGGTTACTGCCATGACATTGAAACTTTTTCTTTAGGATAAAATCCTTCCTTTTATGTTAACCATCTTCAAAAATACAAGAAAACCCAGAAGAGAAAAGTGGTTCATTTTTAAATACACAATACATTAATACTAAAATATTGTGTACTAAAATTTTTCAAATTGAAAATTTCCCTTCATTTTCATGCCGGCTCAGAACAAAAGACTTGTTTTAAAGTGTTTTCTATGTCTAAGTTGCAAGACTTCTTAAATGGAAGCTGTAGAGTAGCTGTTCTTATAGGGGAAAGAAGCGATCTACCAAAGAAATCATACTTTCTTGGGAACAAGTAGGTAATAATTCTAAAATACTTTTTTACATTTTTTACCCCTAAAGTAATTTTGACAGAAAAGTAAATTGAAAACAACTCAAAATTCTGCTAGCACCTACTTAACAAGGACTCCAAAGCAAATAATTTCTTGAAAGAAACTGTACCAAAATCTAATCAGAAATACATCTCTGCTTGTCTTGTCATTGAATAATTATATCAGTGAAAAACTGGCAATACCCTAAAAAGCACAACTGAGTATTTGTCTTTTGCCTTTTATGAGAGATAGAGGAAAAGAGGAAGGGAGCAGAAATCAGGAATAAAGCAGGTAGGTGTTGGGAAGAAGTGTCTGCATTTTGCTTTGTCCTGAAATATGTAGAATATAAATCTGCAATGAGATATTGACAAGCGTATTGACCTTTGATTCTTTCATATTAATTTGAAATTAATTCCATTTTCATCAAGTCTTGTAAGAAAGAACATGAGGGCAAAGGAAGGCACTGAGATATAAAACACCCAGGATCTCTGCTGGGTCATGCTAAGGTCCACCCACCCTAGCACTGCTCTACATCAGTAGTAACCAGGAGGAGGAGAGGAGAAGAAAGAACAGGGCTGGGCCTTTCCTGCTTCCTGCCTCCTCCCAGTACTCCACCCTGGCTGCTAGGATATCTACTTCCCACACTTCTCTTCTTGTGCAACCTCTCCTCTCCCTCACCCATTTCCTCTGTGCTAGGGCAAGGGAAAAGAGGTTGATCGCTGCACTATAGAATGTAAAACATCACTGCTGCAATCCTTACTGTTCTGTCACCTACACTGCCACATTTTACAGAGCCCTGACACCACTGATACTTACAGTGGTAGTATACTATGCTACTACCCACAAAAAAAACCCCAGTCTTTCACTATTTCACATAGAAAAAGCTTTCTCTTAAAGATGGAACATACCACTACACTTTCTGCTGTGAGGCCCTTGGAGACTCCTGTCAACAAAGTCCGTTCTGGGACAGGCTAAGAATTCAGGACAACTGGCAGCTCTTTATAGTTAAATTGAGAATTTCTTTCCACAACAACTCTGAGCTGGCCAACGTTTACAAGGGCTTCCTTATCTCTATCATCTCCCCACAGCACTCCTGATTGGGTGTTTGTGTGTGAGGTGGGGTGGGGTCCGTGGGGGGTGTGGGTGTGGGTGGGTGCGTGTGCATGTGTGTGTGTGTGTGTGTGTGTGTGTGTGTGTGTGATTTCCTATCACTCATCCCTTTTCCGGACCAAACATCCCTAGGTTGTTTAGACATTCCTTAATCTAATTCCATTATATGCCTTTGATCATAGTTGTCAGCTTTCCCAAAACTTTAGCATTTCAGCTCTGTCCTTCCTAAGGTGGAGAATACCCTAGTGTTCAACATATTTAGAGATGGCAAAACTATGGATTTCTACAGTGGAATGACAAAGTTTTTTGTTTTGTTCTCTTACTGATTTATTTGTTTCTGTTACTATCTCAATATTTCCTTTGCTTTTTTGATTGCTACGAAGCAGTGAGTTGACATATTAATCGATAATCTACCATTCTTCAAGTTCTCATTTCTGAGTGATGAAGATTAGCACAGAGTTCCTAATTTTATATATGAAGTTAGAGCTGTTTCTTTTTTATTCATATTGCTGTACCATAGTAACTTTGTGCAGTATATCTCAAATTGCTAACATTTCTGAATAAACTATTCAGAAAAGTATGTTTTACATCAGGCATTACAATTGCAAAATTCTCATTAATTTAACAGTATCAGGAATTTACCTGGATCTTTGAAACTAACAGATGTTAAAATACATTAAGCATCCACATTGAAGTGTTCATGGGCAAAGGAAAGCTGTGGCAGCCCAGTTGTCTAATTTGATGTACAGGTAAGGATAGCTGAGATGTCCTGGGGTATCCTTCCTGGCTCTAAGTTACTAGTCTAGAGGGACACACATCTCTTTTCACCCCCATGTTGTAAATATCAGGATAAGTCAAAAACTGACAAGTAGGGTGTCCTGGTTGAGACAGGGAAAGAGTTAATTTGTCTTCCTAGTAGCTAGTACAGTGCTGTGTTTTGAATTTAATATGAGAATAATGTTGATAACACACTGATGTTTCAGTTGTGAAGTAGTTCCTACCCTAAGGAACTCAAGCGGTTGCTCTCAGGCAACTGAGAGATGTTGCAACTGAGAGATGAGACAACAGGTCTCAGAGGACCCTTCTGTTGTGGGGTTGCTGGAACTTGAAGAACAGCAGGTGCTGATTTTTACCACAATAGTGCATGGGTGGCAATATTGCACCAGCCAATACTCCCTGATTCTCTTCCATAGGCTGATTTGTCAAGTGAGAGTCAAGGAGTGATCAGCTCACTTCCTCACCTGTATGTTTAACCCCGCATCACCTGTTGTTAAACCACGACACACGGCAAATGACAACAGGTATTTTTCAGGCAGCGGAATCACACCTGAGATCAAACATGTCATCTTGAAAAGAAATGGGATTTTCTTACTGTCTTGTAATATATCAGTCAAAATGAGAATCAACTTTTTGATGTGAATATTCACATCAAAAGTCAATCCAGCAGAGTAAATGGCCCAGCTTCTTTCCCAGGGTCTGAACACTTATTACCACACAGTTTTAAAGCTAAATCCTGTCCCATTATAATTTAATATATTATAACACTGATCTGATATAATTATAGTTATAATTGACTTTCCTTCCTGATTGTTTGAATGTGCCTCAGTAGTCCAAATAAATCATTACTCCACTAATCATTAAATCTATGCATTTTTATGACCTATGCAATAAATGAGCTGTGCCTCTTGTACACCTTGGTTCTCTCATCCTCCCACTAGGTGTCAGGAGATTAGTCAGGGCCAAAGATCCCTCAGACTTCAAAATGTTTGCCTTTTGTAGGATTTATTAGTACATTTGCTACCATTAATACAGATGTTTTCAAATGGTATTCTGCCTGCAGCTGTGAGTGCAGAGGACATGCTGGAGTGGGGCAGTGAGGGAAGGGATTGGGGCTGGAGCAATGATACAGCCTGGCAAACCCTCAAGGAGGGCAACTGTAGCCCAGAAGAGAATTTAAGGCTGAAAGACGAAACCAGTTTATCAGTTATGAAACTACAATTGACTACCTAGCAAACGTTGTGAAGAAGAGAAAGCCTGGCTTCAGATGGTATAGAATGTTGGATTAAAAACAAGTATTGCAAACAAAAATTAAAAAATAGAAAACTGTCCTTTTGATCAGGGAGTGCATACAAAAAAATTACCTGTTTTTAATGATGTTTGATAAAATTTCCTGCAACCCTTACGAAAGACCAGAATTTAATATTATTTTTTAAAATAAATACCAGTTTAATACCTACTAATACAGTGAAAATATATTTTCATTTGGTATTATAAACATACATAATATGCATGGCCTTAAAGTCAATATACTGTAACATGGAGTCCCTGTGATACTGAAAAAATGGCAAAAGGCCCTCTAGCCTTAATTTTGTAAGTTTAGAAGGCAGGCGTTCTTTATTGCAGTGCTGGGCGGACAGAGATTGATCAAATCATACACCCCTATCTGACCAGCATTTCTCAATTTATTACAATACATAATACAAAGCATACATATTCATCATATTTTCCTGAATTTTAATACATAACTACTCCCTCAAAATTATTTGCATATGCATAAGCACTTCAGTCCCGGGGGTCTTTCAAGACCCTTGGTGGTCATCAGGTTGGTGATCATCAGCTGAACTTTCTTGGGGAACACGCGCACTGCTTGTACCGCAATGCCCCCTTGCCCCACTTTTCTTGTCTATTGTTATATCCCAGGTGTCTCAGAAAGATTGCCATCTTAGTGAGCCTATTGAAGAGGTCAAGTTAATCATTGCTTTAGTTTCAGACTGTTAGTGATTCTTTATATCTTAATTATATCATTTGATTAAGAGATAAGCTGAAAGCTCACTTCTGACTAGAAATGTCCTTATAGAGTAAAAACGGAGCAACAGTTAACTTGAACATTCAGGCAATCAAGGTGAAACCTAAACCAATATTAATTATTCTTAAAGATTTCTATTTTAAAAAAAAAAAAACAAAAACTTTGATAAAAAAATACATGGAGATGCTACATAACAGGCATGTCCAATTCTAAGCATGCAAGGTTCAGATTTGCTGTAATAATAATTCTACCTGCCATGAAACCACATGACTGGTCTAATGATTTGTGCCAAATGGAGGGGGCTATATGTCATATGTCAGACTTTAGCAAGTACCCAAAGAAAACACCACTTGACATTATAACCGAAATAGCAGACTTGCAGAATTGCATTTCATGTTTTAATTGCAGAGCAAGTTAGAAGTTAGCACCTCACTTCTTGATGACATTCCACTTAACAAGCACACACAAAATGAAACATTTTAAGTACTTTGTGAAGTGAAGGCGAAGTGTGTGATACTGTTTCTTCAAAGCATACAAAGCGAATATGCACAGACAGCAGAAATACGAATACTGCTTTACGTATTATGGCTGTGTTTTCAGACCAGACATTCCTTTTGGGAAGAGGTGAGAGGAGGTGCTGGAATATAATTTCTGTAATTATCCTTTCTTTCTTTAGTGACTAATGTTAAAAATAATATGCCAGCTACCCTCACAAACACCTGTACTACAGTAAAACAGAGGAAACCAAACAAAAATACTAATTTAATAAGCGGAAATTGTATATACCTAAGAGATCTTTTCCTTCTAGACTTCATTTACTAAAATAGCTAATCAAGGGGATCCAGGCATGTCTGCCACAAGTTGAAAAATATTCATTGATAAAGTAAGAAACGGAGTTACATAAAAAATGTTATTGGCAGCAAAATCTTAAAGCTTCATTAAATGTAATGAAAAATAGTGCTATGAATGTGGTGTTTTGTTAGCAAAGCCAAATATTAGTGAGATAAATAACTTTTAATGGTTACTTTATAGAAAAGAATTGGATTTATCAAGTTTTGGTAATTCTTTCCAACAAAAAAGAAAGGCCCACCTAACCAATATCCTGGGTAGCTGGGGAGGAGCTTAATTACACATACTGAAGAAAACACAATGGTTTGACATACACATTTCAAGGCCAAATAAAAGTCTCCATTTAAAAAAATAAATACGAGGAAATATAAGGAAAAAAATAGAATGAAAATGAACAGCTAAACTACTCAGACAGCTCCCTTCAGGAGCTGGACATTGAGCTTTCTCTGGTTTTACGTCTCTGGTTTCTTAGCTACATGTTAAGAAATAAAAAGAACCAACTCAAGCAAGTAACTCAATAGTTCCAATAACCCACAATCCACCAAAACTCAATGAATATCCATACCATCTCTGTTTTCCATTGTTTTCCATGTTAGAGGGCTATCTAATCCTTAATGGCCTTCAAACTCCAGAAAACATGTACTAGATTTTTGCTGGAGTTAACTGGAGTTAAAACTAAGTCCACTGTGGGGTTTTTCCTGTCTTCAACTAATTCTAGAAATTGGTCTTTATATCAAGAAACAGCAAACTGATATACCAGAATATTGACATCCTTTCTTGTCAAAATGGCCTATACAACTGCCGGATGCTCTACTTTCAAATACTAACATTAGAAAGTCACTTTCTCTTGCCTCTGCCCCTGTTTTACAAGAAAATCAAAATGTTCTACTTTAGGAGGTACAATTGTCTTCAACGTCAGTAAATTATTCACTCAGAGCAAACAAGTAGTCCTGTGAGTGCTGTTCTTGCATCTGTCTGCTTCAGGTAACCCTGTGGGCTAATTTCATCTTCTACTTTCTTTCCTTTTTCTTCTCTTCTTGCTTCTGACATTGCTGTAGCATATAACAATTGTTTCTCTCCTGGGCAGGAGCACATTCAGAACAATTCTCTCATGGAGTTATTCTATGACATAAGATTTTTGCATATTGAAATTGTGGTTTTCTTCAGAAGTTTAAGATGTTCCCCATGTCCTGGCACATTCAGCAAAATGACCAAGACTCTACATGTAAAACTGGCAGAAAAAGCCAGAACATTTTTTCTCAGTAAGCATAGTTTCATTTAAAATAAAATCTTTGACAAGCACATGTGGAACTGTGTTGGGTATCTAACTTAATTTCAGTCATCTTAAAATGTAAATAAAGAATATTTCTTTGTTTTTACCTTTGAGTTCTTTTGATTTAATTGTTTTGTAGCATTTAGTTTATTTCTAATGCTATTAGATATCATGACTATATTTCAAATACAGTAATCTCTTATGGAAGAAGTGTAATCACATGGATGATATACATTTTGACATTACTTAAAAAAAAACCTTTTTTTTTGTTTTGTTGTAATCTTGTTTCCTAATAAATTTCTCATTTTCATTTGGAGTCTAATTGCCTAATATTGTAAATAACCGGACAGGAATGTTTCTGGTCCAATATTAACTATATGTCATTATAAGTGCATGACTGATGCAAAAAGACATCTTTGCTTGCCTTAAACTTTCCTAGAACTGTAATCTGGTTCATATGATCACAAACAGATTTGTGATTTCTTGGTATAATATTTCAGGTATTTGAATCTTGCTATATTTCTTTACATTCCTACCACTAGCATGTATGTTTATGCAGCCAAATATTTAGTCATCAATGAGAAAAGGTGTAGAAAAATATGTATGCTTTATCTCATCAAGGTTCACTTGAAAGGAAAGGAAATGGGGTCATTACTGTCCTCAAGATATACCAAAGCTTTTTGGCATCAAAGCAGCACACATGGTACCGTTTTGTACATGTCAGAGGTCAGCACATCTGGTTGCAACGTATGGCAATTATGGCAATTACCATTGTCGTATCTAACTAAGTCTTATGCTATGGAAATAATCACATATATATGAAGAAAATAAGAGAAGGAAGAGGAAGGGGCAGAAAGAAGAAAGCAGAATCCCAAAATCAGAGTGCCGTAGACTAAGAAAGAGAGTTTTCCATTTTCTGTATCTTTGTAGTACGACTGTTGGCACATAATTGTGCCATTGTGTATTTACCAAACTTGTTCAAAGAATATTAAATCCAAAAGAACAACATGAATCAGTGATCACTCTTTGTAGAATCCCACTGACAAATCTTATCTCCACAGATGAAACATAATCCACTGCAGCACTGGGAAGAGACGGGTAGCATAACACATTGAATAGCAGAATGCGTGATACGAACCAAGTGTAAAGCAGGCAAAGCTGTCTCTCTCAGAAAGTATGTTTCCATTTTAAACTTTCCCTGTTACGTGGTGTAAGAGTGCAGAATATATATCAAATATATTTTAGGAAAGTATTATATATTTATTATTTGGGCAACTGAGCAAAAAGGAACTAAGCATATGTATACATATTTCTAAGTTACTTCATTAGATCTACCCTTCCTTGGATTATAAGCATTTTTATAGCTATCATCCATTCCCCCCCCCCCCCCCCCCCCCCATATTTTAGACATACTAATTTACCAGACAAAACTTGTTAGAAAAATCTTTGTTGTTATTGTTGGTTTTGAAAATATTAAGTATTGAAATAAAGGGATAGCATATTTTAAATTACCAAAAGCCATTACCACATATAATCAAAGTTGTGGTTTGAAAAGCTGTATTTTCATCATCTACTGATCGAGTCTTCTGAATGGACTGCAATATCAAGAATGTACACAATCTTCTGTCTTTCTACAGGGACATGGTATACCTGAAATTCATTACAGGTATGCTTCCACATAGCAAAATCCCCAGGCCATAGGAGATAAGTGCCAAAAGTCAACTTGTAATTTCAGCTTTCCTGAAACACGGCAAATGCATGTTTAAATATTTTAGTTTGGGGACAAAATGCTATCATTTTAAAATAAAATCAGATTTTGTTTCCCCCCTGATATTTTACTTTTCGCATTAGAACCAGACATAATATGTGCATTTCCTACATTTACTTTGATACCTATTCTTTACCATAAAATATTTTAGGCCTGACATAGCTATTAGGTAAGAATTTTACTATTATTATTGCTATTATATTCCATGTTAGAAAGTTACTCAGACTGAACTCACAGCAATTTTTTTTCCTTTCCCTTCCCTTCCCTTCCCTTCCCTTCCCTTCCCTTCCCTTCCCTTCCCTTCCCTTCCCTTCCTTCCCTTCCCTTCCTTCCCTTCCCTTCCCTTCCCTTCCCTTCCCTTCCCTTCCCTTCCCTTCCCTTCCCTTCCCTTCCCTTCCCTTCCCTTCCCTTCCCTTCCCTTCCCTTCCCTTCCCTTCCCTTCCCTTCCCTTCCCTTCCCTTCCCTTCCCTTCCTTTCCCTTGCCTTCCCTTCCTTTGCCTTGCCTTCCCTTGCCTTCCCTTGCCTTCCTTTGCCTTCCTTCCCTTGCCTTTCCGTTTCCTTTCATTTCGTTCCGTTTTCCCATTCCCTCAGTTTGTATTCAACAGACTTGTATATGGAGATAGGGCCAGCATTGCAGGGGATCTGTGTTTCAGTTTTAGCTGTTCATTCTAGATCATCCCTGCCTGAATAAAAATATTGACAATAGTCTTCACAGTCAACAGCAGTAACTTGCCCTGTGCATGTCTTTTGCCCCCAAAATATAAGTATTGCAGTAAAAAATTAAATAGGATTGAGCCAAGGAGAGGATTTTGTGGCATGTTAAGTCTGTAAAGTCTGTCTTCAGTTCATCCCTGACTGTCCACAATTTTCAAAAATGCCCTATAGTCATACCAGGAGGGAAATCTTTGCACAGTGCAATGGAATAAATAATGATTTGGACAGCACTTAGCCTCCGTTTATCGGAGAGGGAAGAACTACCTACATACATGAAACTCAGAGCTATGGTTAGAAAATGTAGCAGAGAATTATTTTTAAAGCTTTGAAATGTTTTCTAAAAGTACAACACCTACTTCTAAAAGTAGAACAGATTTAATACCACCATTGGTGTTTACACAAAAAAATTGTAATTCTGATGAATCCTCCTTCTTTTTTTAAAGCCTAAATCCATTCCCAAACAAAGCCCTTTGTTGTTAGAAATGTTGATTGTGCCACAACTGATTTTGGATTACAAACCTAAATGGAATACCAATGCCTGTGAAGCCTTATTTCAAAAGTAATAAGAAACGTCTTCATATTATTTGTCCTAAGAAATTACGTTACTCCAAACTAACATTCTGGCAAATGTACTTGCAAGCAGACATCAAAACAGAAGAAAATTTATTGGAGATGAAATAAAAATCCATTCAAGAATCACTAATTTAGACTTCAGGACTTAGAAATATTGAAAGAAAAGGATCTAAGGCCCTTGAGCTCCAGTTCATTTCCGTCTCAGACTCAATATATAAATTTTTATGTTTCACCTTCTGCAGTATAGAAACAAAATCCTCTGTTACTGAAATGAATTATTTTTTAATTTATTTATTTATTATTAATTATTACAATGATTATTATTTGTGTTTGTGCACAGGAGCTTAATTTTCTTATTGCCATATAAACATTCAACAGACATATGGTGGGTGCTTTGTGCTTTTTTCAGTTTACAGCAATAACTAAATGACAGAAGCAGATGAGTTAGTAGAAAGAAACAATGATTTGTGACAGACTCCAGTGTTAGCACATCAGCAGCCAAATTGTTTCTAACCTATTAGTTTTGGAGTGGTCTGCTTTTGAATCCACTAAAATGTTTTGAAGAGACATTTAAAGGTGAAGAAACTGGTATTTAATTACTAATTTTTATTGGAAGTTTTTAGCTTCTCAAACATATAAGGCATTGTGGGAGAAAGGAGAGAACAATTTGTATAAAAACAAGTGGGGCATGAAGTATGATAGAATTTACTGATCAGATTTAGTTCACACTAAATGAAAGATGGTAGGTAAAATGTGAACAGACCACATATTCAAAAGAAAATGGTCACAATTTATATGATGGAAAAGAGAGACTGAGTGAATGCTAAAAATATCTATGTCTGAGTCAAAGCAGGAAACTCATGGAACCCAGTGTTTTGAATGGATTTGAGGAGTAAGGACTACCTCCAAGCTGAGAGTTTTCACTAGACAAAAAAAGGAAAGAGTGATCAAAATTTACTTGTGGGATTTAACACGTGGAAGTGTTTGAAAAATGCGTAGATGTGGTACTTAGGGACTTGGTTTAGTGATAGACTTGGCAGTTCTGGGTTAATAGTTGGACCTGATGATCCTGAAGGTCTTTTCAAACCTAAATTATTCTATGAATAATGATTCTATGATTCTATATGCAATAACAATACAAGATTTGTAATAAATGCCATGATCAGCAGCAGGGCAGAATAGAGTCCAGTCTTTAATAAGCAATATGAGGAAAGAATAACAACAAATTATTGAAATTGGGTTTTCATAGTGTTGCCCTTCTTCTTACACTGACTAGGTGTTGAATGATCTTTGTAAGGTATATAGACAATAATAGGCTTATTAACTGTAGTAAAATAAAACAGACTGAGTATAAATGACATCACTGTGCTATTGCAACTGTGAGTTAAAAAACCCCAAACATAACCAAACCAAACAAAACCTTTCACTCCAACATGTAATCAATTACAAATTAGAAAGTCTATTTTTAAATGTAATGCACACATTAATGGAATATTCGATGTTACATTCAGTCCAGCTGAATTCCACCTACGTCTCAGTGTAAGTAGAAAGTTAACTTTCAGGGAATTATTCAGAATCGTTATTCTCAAGAAATATTTAATTAATTATAATTTCCATTTTGACATCAATTCCTCAGTTTTTAAACATAGGTTCTTGTGAATTTCTAGAGATCTGAGATACTTGGTGTTACCACATTCTGCCATAATGCAGGGAACAGAAGAATGATACCATGTTGCAGTAAAAGGCCCGCTTTTAACTATGCTCATACTATGCCTAAATCATTTGGACTGATTCAGTCCTGGCACTGTCATTTCTGGTCACTACAATGGAGATAGTTTGATGCCCCTTTTCATAAAATCCTAGTAGCTGAAGCCCCTAACACTGGGCAGCATTTGTCATATGGAGATTTGCATCCACTGATCCTCAGAGAAGTGTATAACTACTTTGACAGGAGTAAGACTGAGAAAGGAAATGATACAGCTTTTCAAGTTGACTTTTTACTCAGCTCATATCCATAAGATTTATGATACTTGAAGGAGATGTCTAATTCTTTAATTTGATGTTCTTCAATGGAAGAGTAAAAACATATCTACGTTCTAGATCCTACTCCCACAGTAGAACGTCTTATAAAAAAGATTTATTATTTTTACAACAGACTTAAGGTAAAGCTTATAAAAAATATTATTGGCAAGGAGTATTCAGGCCTCATGTAGAAGAGTGGATTTATCACAAAGCCATGTCTTCTGAGGAAACATGATTAGAAATTTTATCTCACTTTTTTGGGAGCTAAGAGCAAACACAATTTCTGTCTTAACGTCACCTCATAAGTTTTAAAGCTGTGTCACCTCAGTCATGTCTGAACTTTCAGTATCTACTCACAAGTATCTACAGATTACTGCATTATGCTCTCTTCCATCTCCATATTCTTTAAATTTATTATGGCCAGTGAAAATAGAGCTATATGCTAGCTGATTTTCTAGGCCAGGGGAAAAAAAAGCATCTGAAATGTTCTTATAGTTACATCACTTTCCTTTAATTTTTATATTTTACCCTTTCTCCATCTAATTTCTGAGTCTTGTCAGAGACTCAGGATGGATTCCTAGAGCTACGTACCTGAATTTTATATTAGCATTTAAAAATACTCTTGAAATATTAAGCATACATAACATCTATCTGCCTATTACTATACAGGTAATCAGAATTATAAAATCTTTTTCTCAGAGCTGTTAGGCCCTCATAAATCCAGTGATTTTTCACTTGGAATGCACAAGTATTGTGAAAACAAGGAACATGTATCACAAAACTGTAGAATTTTAATTAAAACAGGAAGAAGCAAGATAATTAAGATATGCTACTAACATCAATATCACATTTAGGGTGCCATTTGGAAAGCTTTACAACCAATTGTCTGCTAGAGAAACAGCTTGTTAAGCCTAGGTGAGTTCAGATACTTTGCTTAGAAAAATTACGTCTTCAGCTGGCACATCAGAAGCTGGCAACAATATCTATTAATATAATTTAAAAAATTATAAAAATTTGCACAGACGTGAATTATCTGTAGAGAAATACAGATTTAAGTAAACAGATTATTTTAAATTAATTATATTACTTTGTTTCAGAGAATCTGTATAAAGCATATTTCAAAATTCTTAATCAGCTTTCTCTCAGATACTCAACTACAGAATCTAGTGCTAGTGGTCTCATTCTCTTTAAACCAGTATTCATAATATGGTTATAATTAAATAATTGTAACATTTTCTATCTAAAAAACATGGTTAAAAAAGCAGAGGAATTTACCTCAGTTGATTGGATATTACCAGAATATATATATGTATTTATATGAAAGGAAGCTGAACCTGCTGTGTATGTATTTGTCTTTTAAAATGTTATAAGTAATTTAGAAGTAGCAAAAATGCCATCATAAAATAATAAATAATACCAAAACATTAAATTAGTTCATAAAGAAAGATCTTTAGGAAATTATATATATGTATATATATATATATATGTTGATGAAACAGTACATGAAGCAATTTGAAAACATAAGACAAAATACCTGCTTTAAAGGATGAGTCAATATACATAAGTAAAGAAGGTTTGCTTAAATAGCTGAAAAAATCTGAATAAAGCATTTAAGTGAAATTTTCATTATGGTTATGGAGTATTAGCTTCCTTGTTTGAGGAAAACATGCTTTGATAGTTATTTAAAGCTGTTGAATGCAGAGAGAAATTTGGTGGATTCAAAATTCTTATGTTAAGACTATGATACATACTGCCAAAAAAGCCTGGTATTATGCAGGAGTAATTAATGACATGGAATCTATTCATATTTACAGAGCTGTCTTTGGTTCACTGGTTAACAAAAATGGGTACAACAGAAATAATAAATTACAAAATTAAAACCTAATTTAGGACTTGTAGAACTAGTGATGCAATGCAGAAAATCATGATTATGCTGTCTCACGATCCTAATCACAAAGAACGGTCTGTCCATAGAAGAAAAAGCTGACAAGAAAAAAAAATTCCCAAAGAGAAATAAGGTGAGCAGGAAGATTAAATGTTAAAGTAGTGCTGATTGTCATAGACCCACTCTGCATACTGTCCAATAATCTGAAGAACCTCTATTGTAGATACCTCAGAGATCATACTAAATAAAAAGTAATTTTGCTCATTCTGTATTTTGACAATACTCAGTTAAGATTGATATGAAGCTAAAAATGAAAAGCATAGGTAAAGCACGAACTTATAAACAACAATACTATATACTATAACATTGGAGTAATAATATTTGATGAAATTGCAGATCATGGAAATATAACTGAAGTAAGAGATCAGTATAGAAATGGATATTAAAAATATTTTTATCTGCCTGAAAGGAGTAGGAAGAAGAATTTTTTTAGAAATCTTTCCCTTGGAAAAAAATGTTTCACCCTTGTGAAATGACATACTTTAAAATACCTGAAGCAAGAAAACCTTCTATAAAAAGAGCTTATGAGGCAAAACTATGCAAGGCAGTTTCCAGGGGATACCAATAACTGAGCTACCAAGCTCCCCTTCCCCCTTCAAATCTAGTTTAAAGCTTTTTCAATGAGCCCTGTTAACTCTTGTGCAAAGATCCTTTCACCCCTCTGATGCAAGTGTACCCTTTCTCTTGCCTGCAGGCCTGGTGTCTTCTAGCCAACCCATGATCAAAAACCACAAAATTCTACCGGTGGTACCAGGCTTGGAGCCAGGTACTGATTTGCTGGCTTTTATTCCTTCTTCCCTCATCATTCCCTGCAACTGGAAGGATAAAGGAGAACATCACCTGTGCTCCTTAACCTTTAACCAGCCATCCTAAGGCCCTGAAGTCCCTCTTGATTGCCCTTGGACTTCTTGTTACAACTTCATCTCTGCCTACCTGAATAATCAATAATAATCTTAGGGCCATACAAGGTTAGGAAGTGTTCTTTTCACAACTTTAACCCAGGCACCAGGGGGGCAGCAGGTGTCCCTAAGAAGTGGGTCCAGGCTGCATAATGGGCCTTCTGTTCCACTTAGGAGAGAGTCTCCTATGGCAATAATCCATCTTTTTTTTCTTTATGGAAGCAGTTTTGACACAGGTCATAGGCCGACTTAACCTTGGCGACACCTCTAACCTACATGAACCATAATCCTCATCACTGTTTGGTTCCATTAGCAAAACCTCATACTTATTATGATATATGTATGATAACTCACAGATGACAACAGTAGACCTACACTACATACAGTTCAGATGTGTTTTGTTAATGAATAATTTATTATAGGTGTAGTAAATGTAATTGTAGTTGTATACATTACAATAAACTTTTTTCAGTGTAGGGGAAAATTTACGTCCATTGGACACTAGTTATAGACTTAGTTTGATTTAGTGTTTGACTTATTTTGTATGAGTTCTAGCATCACAGGCTGAATTACATTAGGGATAAGTCTGGTCCTTTATTTGAATGATACCACCTCATAGGAGCCTCAGCAGCTATGTAAACTGAATTACATGATGCAATCTGGGAATTAAGGCAGGGTAATTACCTTGACACTAGTAGCAGGCATCCCAAAATACAGATTAAAGTTGTCATTTTCCACTTTGTCTCCAAAACTGTTTACCAGTATCATCAGTCATAGGTAATTAAATCTGCTAATCTGCGAAGGATACTTTGAAAGTAATTTAAATAAAAAAAAAAAAAAAAAAGGTGGTTTTAATACGTAAATTGTTTACTTTTACTTTCACATCTAGCTGCCTTTTAATAAAACCCTTCTACTTGGGGGAGCATTTTAAATGCAAGATACTTTCTGGTGAAACAGAATATCTGTGTTATTAGGGAAAATAGCTTGAATGACCTCAAATCCACCAGTGGTCTGGTTAGTCTCTCGTCACACAACCCTCTCAGATTCTCATTACTAGTTTTTTAAATAGCAGAAAAAAGAACTGTCAATCAGCTATGAAGGAAATTCATAAAACACTAAAGGAAGAGTGTTTGTTGGTTTGGTTTGGTTTGGTTTTTTTCTTATTTCTGGATAAATTTCTGATATGAAATATGTTCCTAGGAATATCGAGAACATAGGGTTCTCTCTGTTGCCCAGATGCAAAGGTGTTATGTAAAATCTTAATGTTCTGATGTGCAGCCTTTCCATTATGAAATATAAGGCACAAGATTAAAGTTTATTGTCATGAGGGAATTCTTGCCTCTTGAAGGTTAGAGATAATTCAAAACAAGCAATGGAATAGTATAGCATTATTCCCCAGGGATTTTATAACAGCAAAGTACCCTTGTGGGTTATTCATCGTAATTTTTGGAAACTCTTTCATATGTGGACAGTTCACATATGAATATTTACATATGGGATGGAGCCAAATGCCAAGTTCCACCTGCTCTAAAACACGGTTAGAACAGGAGATTTAACACAAACAGTACTAGAACTTTGGCATAAAAATCTGCTGGACTTCAAAAGTACTAAGTCCATTTGTCAACAATATTTTTTCAATAGAAAATGAGACTGTTTCCTTTACTAATTTAGAAGGTCATTACAAACATGCTTCAATATCAAAAGTGAGTGGTTTAAAGTATGTTTAATGAATATTAATTGAATATTCCACTGAGAGATCCTGTTGGTAAATCTCTGACACAGAGCATGCAGGTTTTGGGTTCTGTCCTTCCTGCTGCCCCCACCTCTTCTCTTCTTTATATCTATTATTATGATTCTGAATGTAAAAAAAAAAAAAAAATACACTAACAATATAAATATTTGAAATATAATTACACAGTATTCTGTATTATACACATTTGAATCCTCTGCTTCAATTATCATGCTACTGTTGGTGAACTGTTATGCAAAGACATGTAAATTTTCTGTATTCTTTATAGAGCACACAAGGATCTTATCTATGTGGAATCTTTCAAGTATATTTGATCTACAAATGCATGTTTTTCCAACTCTTCTACTAGCTCCCTTCAGTCATTTTCTCATAATTATCCTTCAGATTTCTTCGTCCTCAAGGCAGTTACAATTTGCCTTTTAGCAGTTAGCTTTTCCATTTTGAAAGCCTGCACTTTGACCGTGGAAATTCAGTATTTCAGAGCTTTGTCATTTATAATATCAAAACAATTCAAATTCAGACTTTGAGTTCCTCAAAATAAATCTCTGGGTTATCAAATTTTTAAATAATGTCAAAATTACTGTATTTCGTTTACGTGGCAAGGCAAGGGGAGGTTTCAGGTGTGGTCTCTGTGAGGAAAGATCAGGAGTTGCTCCAATGTTGGATGGAGTCAGTTTCAGCTGGCTCCAAAATGGACCCATTGCTGCCCAAAGCTGAGCCTATCAGTGACACTGGTGACACCTTTGCAATAACGTATTTAAGAAAGGATAAAAATGATGTGCAGTAGCTGTGAGGGAAGCATCAGAGAATAAGCCATGCAGACTGAAGGAGGGGGAGGAGGTGCTCCAGGTGCTGGAGCAGAGATTCTTCTGCAGCCTGTGAAGATCATGGTGAAGCAGGGGAAAAGTGTAAGGATGAGGGAGTGGCAGATAGGAAATGTTATGGACAGCCCACAGCCCCCATTCTGCATCCCCCGTCACTGCTTGTTGGTGGGGAAGGAGGCAGAAGAGTCAGGAACGGATGAATGAAATTGAGCCTGGGATGAAGGGAGGTGCAGGGAAAGTGTGTTTTTAGTTTTGCCTCTGTTTTTCACTATCCTACTCTATTTTTATCTGGCAATAAATTAAAACAATGTTCCCCAATTTGAGTCTATTTTGCCCATGATGGTAATTGTTGAGTGATCTCCTTGTCTCTATCTCAACCCATGAGCTTTTTCATGTTATTTTATTCCTCTGCCTTGTTCTGATTGTCTCACCTGTCCCACTGGGAGGGAGGGAGCAGGTGTGTGACGCTTAGCTGCCTACCTACATACACGGAGTGAGAGAGCACCTTGTGCGCATCTGTCAGCCAGGCAAGATGAAACCATCACAACAACCTATCAGAGTAAGGGTCAGATGTTGCTTTCTGTCAATACTTTTAAACATTACCTAGTAACTAAACTCAGACCATGATAAAAGCCTTGGGTAATTCCAGAATTTATAAACAGACTGCAGACTCAAAATGCCACACTGAAGTTACAGTTATTTGATAACTGATATTATCCTATAAGTCACCAGTTTCTTTGAGCTAAGAAAATACTTATTTGTGGAATTCCATATTTTATCTAATAATTTTGTTTATGTTTTGTTGGTGTTTGGTTGTCAAGTGTTTTGTATTATATTTTTCACAGTCACATAGTACTGAAAGAAAGAATTTGTGAAATTCTGTTGTTTAAATATCTAAGACTGCAGTTCTAGTTTTAAGAATAACCGTAAATTTCCTAGGTATTCATTCCTTGGAAATATGGTGTTCAACTTTAAAGCCGATTATAAAGAAAAAAAATCATCAAATCGTGAAAAATCTGTTGATATAATAAAGAAAGAAAAGACAATTTTAGTCAGATCATGGTTGGCATTGTCAGTGTTTAAAACTCACATCTGAATTACGATAATCTGAGGTCTGATATGTATTTTAAGGGTCAACGTTACACTTTGACTTCTGGCTGATATGTCAGTTTTTATTTGTTAATAATTTTGCAACTGCAGTTCTACCTGTTAGCATTTAATTCCCATTTTGATTATTGCCACAAATGCTACCATATTGCAAGATCCAGAATTCTTAACATCACTGGAAATGGTAAAATATTTTACCAAAAAATTAGGAAAAAAGCATAGCTTCCTGTTTAAATACTCTTTTTGGAAACAGAACAATTAGCTATGAAAGTTTTTAAAGTATTTTCTCTTCTTTGAGTATGAAACAGCATGAAGTTATGTGAAAAGGAAGAATCATTTATATATCAATACAAAAAAGAGGTTTTGACCCAGAATTTGTGCGTTATAGAAAAAGTAAAAACAAAAATCAGTTTTTCTCAAACAGTTACATTTGGAAGATAAACTATGAAGTACATATGGCTGACACTATGATTTCCATATAACTTCACATTGACAGTATAATCTCCATTCAGTTCTCTAAAGAGCATAGATTTATAACTGTCCAATAGGGTAATTCCACATCAGAAAATTGTGGAGGACTAAAGTATCAAATTTTCATAAGACAAATCATTTCAGAGACAACCTGTTCACCAGAAATGCTCTACAGTGACTCTTGTTTTGCCAGATTAGTCATCTGTCCTTGTAAAACTGAGAAGAAAATGCCAACTTTTTTAATCACATGGATTTTTTCTTTATGCACCAGGTATCTGTATTTGCAATATTGCTCACTTTAGCTGCCAGAATACAAGAAATATTTTATGTATGCTACTTGAGAAGTGAGTCACTGGCCCCTTTCATCCTCCTCTAAATTGTCTCATAATCAGCACGAGCATATTGAAGTGACTACTACATAGTTACAATGACAGTCAACATCCAGTGATAGATACTGTTTAGGGAACAACCTCACAGTCACTTAAACTCTGGAATTGTTCCATGCTAATTACAGTTTTGTATTTATTTTTGTGTGCTTTTCTCCAGCTGTTATGGAAGTTTAACCTCATTGAGAAATATTTTTGCTAAATAAATCATTTTAGAGAACACACTTCAGCTTTTCTAAGTGATTCTTAGGAAATTTATTATCTCAGGAACAAATGAACTTAATTGCTGGAAATAATTATTGTGTATATAGGTGATTTGATATTTTCTAATATTAATGAAACTGTGTTATATTTAAGTTACTGCTAAAACTGAAAAGTCTACTGGTGTTTGTAATTGCTGGATGAGTGCTGCATGGCATGAAGATATGTAGATATATAAAATTCTGTGCAAAAATCACATGAACATGAACTGACCAAATGGTCTTTCTCTTCTCAGAGCCTGCAGTGTGGTGGGCTGCAGTATGCTGTAGCATTGAGGACCAAATTGACATTGCCAGCAGGTCTTAGTGTTAAGGGAACTTTTAACAGGAGAAAATGGTGATGAGCACTGTTGACTTCAGCAACAGACTTGAACTGGTATCAAAAGGAAATCCTTTGTGAATGTAAACGATTCTGAGATGGCTAGGCATTCTGACAGAGGTGAGCAGTAATAAGACAGACTCAACAGTATTTATTTTTTTTTGACATAATTGTAATTGTATTTTATTACCTTTTGTTTTGCTTTCCTCATGTTTTGTCAAACGGGATTTTATGCACTCTGCTACTGAGAAATGATATCATTTAATATAGCATCAACTGATGACAAGCCTTTAAAGAAGGAGCAATTAGGGTACATGAAAAAGACTATAAGCTACGATGTTTCATCATTGTTTTGTCTAACTGTTTCCATTCCCACACCAGGCATTCTGACAAAGACGAATCCTGATCTTGCAACACCTTTCTTACAAGCCAAATCTTCACATCTCTGTGAAAATTCAACAAGTAGACAGGCTTTCTATGCAACAGTTTGCTAGTATTTCCAAACAGTCTGCAAGACTTTGGCCATAAAGAAATGGTTTTTCATGTCTATAATATTTTCGCTTACCTTTCATTCCAAGACAAAAATTACATTGTTATTCACTGAAGTTCCTCTTTTTTATGTTATTGAATGCAATTTTAAAAAAAGAAATAAAACAATGTTTTCCTTTTTTTTTTTTTTTTTTTTTTTTTCCTAGGAAGTGCCATGGTGTTTTTATAATATAAAACAACTAAATTTACTTCTACTTTTTTCTAATTTTATACAATTGGGAATTATTCAACCTTGATATTCAATATTGTTGCCTATGCCCTATCATCTGTTTGCTAGTTGTTGCTACTGACAAGTCATGCACATAATACTTCATTTTTTACTTTACAGACACTCCAAGTAACAGATTGGATAATCATAAACAAAGAATTATGACCCTTTAATGTCATCAAACAGCAGGGGGAGAAATTCTACAAGAAAGAAAGCTTCTCAAATATGATGTCTATAACAACTGGCAAATTAAGAGACAGAAATAAACATAAAAGTAAATTAAATGCTATTCATAATGCACTTTTGAAGGGTAACTAAAATTCTTTTTGAAATATTTTAAATTAGTCATTTCAAATAATTTAGTCCATTCTCCTTTATATCTCCCACACACCACCTAGAACAGATCTCCAGAAATACAACCAAAGCAGATGCTTGTTCCATGTAAATGGGAACTACGATCCTTCTGTTGCCCCAGCTGACACACAAATAATACATTTATCTGCCACAAAACCATATAAATATAGTGTTGAAAAAAGTATACTGTAATTTTTATTTCTTTCAACTTATACTGTTATGTTTCATCTAAAATTTTAAGTTCATAACAGGAAAGAACAAAACAATTATACTTGAGGAAGGCTGCAATTGTCATCCTTGGGACCAGGTATGACATTGGAATTGGGAGTATGACACCAGAAGAAAGGGGGGTATGTATGAATGAGTTTTCTTGGATTAAAACTTCAACAACTTTATTATTCAATATTTTTTAAAAAAATATTATTTAAATAATTAGGACTTCTTGACTGTGAAAACCAATCAGATCACCAGGAAATTCTTGGCCTTGCAAGTATAATATGCTCTTTTTTGGTCATCTAAATATCTGAATCCTTGAAATATTATCTGTATAAAATACTTTTCAAGTGCATTATATTTATACTGTAACTCATTACTCCTGCTAAAGAAGCAACAAATGTTCATTTCCCCATTTTATGTAAAGTACGATACACCAAAGTTATATCAAGCAGGCATTGACAGAAAAGTCCTCAGCACCCTGTATTTCTCCACTATTGTATATTGTAAACATTTTCTTTTAAGTCTACAGATGTAGTTATCTTGTCAAAGTAATTCCCTGAATAATCCTAAAAAAAAGAAAACCGCTAACAATTCCTCACTTTTGGCAGGGTCTGGAAATGTCTTAAAACTTGCACTATATACTACCATAAGAAATATATTTCCTGAAATTTATGAGGAATATCTCTTAAGCCTTTGGAAACTGTCAAGGTAATAGAAATCTTATTAAATGTAATCTCCCTTGTTTAGTTTTTCGGTGGTGTCATGAGGAGCTGTGGAGCTGAGCCGTAAAATTCAGAAGCTTTGTCACTATACAGAATAGGACCATAAAGTGTGCAACTGACTTGTCCTTTTAGAAGGCCTCTCTGTGGTTGGTACGTGCTGCTTCACTTTCCTATATGAGTGATTAGGTATTAATTAGTCAGCTGAAAACTCAAAGGCAATCCATAACATTTCCTTAGGCTATTACTTAACTTATTTTGTACTTTATGTAGAGAAAAGGTAAACATTAATTCTTTTTCTCAGGTTTAAAATTAGTTACTGTGAATCTAAACCTGCTTATCTTTCTTAATTCTCTAAAAATATACCCCTGTGTTGGTTGGCTGGGGGGGGGGGGGGGGGGGGGGGTGGCAGGCAGGCAAGAGTGTTCATATTGGCATGTAAGCTAACAACCTCCCTGTAAATCCTAGGTCTAAGTCCACTGCTTTGTGCCTTCTTTTGTTGTAAACACCAGTGAATAAGGTTAAGTGGGATTTAAAATGTCTTAGTGATTTACAATGTAACTACATGTATACCTTCTCTAATTAAAATACAGGTTATACGAAAACCCCTCCATCCTTCCTCCCTGCTTGCTTTCCTAATGTTTCTGTTTACTGCTACCTCTGTTATGGGATACAACTCCTGGGGAACAACACTGCAATTAAAACACTGAAATGAAGGACCATACACTTCTCTCTAAAAAAACTCAAACAAGGTTGTATTTTTAATTAATCATTATTGCTTTGATACAAATTATCATGAAGATACAAGTTACGATTTAAAATGTAAGATATGGAGTGAAAGGGTAAGAAATTCCTCAAATGGCTTTGTTGTTAGATGGAAACTACATTCTGATTTCACATGTCTGACTCAATAAGGAGGGACAGGAGCACAAAATCACATCCGCTTTAAAGATACAAAATATTTCTATTTGTTTTGTACTGTCCTAATAAGATCACACACCAGTACTGTGCTACCCATCTGGCATATGTAAAAGGAAGGTGTAATTTTAGTACACATTAGAGGGTGAAACAGTCCTCGCAATAGTCAGACTTCACTGTAGAATTATATTCTCATAAACTAAGATCTGAAAACAAAATATGAATATAATTTAGTTATATCACTTTTATGAAGGGGAATATTCCCTTCGACACCAATTTCTGAAGAAACTGCAGTCAGGCAAGTTCCTGCTGCTGTTAGTAAGATTCTGCCTTGTCATGAGCATATATCTGCAATGAGTCGTTGACGGATCGGAGCTTTTACTTGTGGCAAGTGGAAAATGTGTTATGGATAGTTCTCATTCTACTTTTTTATTGCAAAGCTACATCACTGCTTACACATAAAAATGTTCTCCTCTTAATCACTCTATTTGAGAGCCCTTGAAATGTAATGGTGATGACTCCTAGCTAGCAAACTAGATAGATGTTAATGCAAAGTGAGTCATTACAATTTAGGTATGACCTACTGCCTAACACATTCAAATAATTTGCAAGAGTGATATGGGCATAATATACAAATCATATTATGTCTAACCAGTTTGAAATAGTGCACTCCATTTTCTCAATCATATTAAGGCAAAGCATAGTCTAGCAATCCCTCTCACTGAACTTTCTCTTCTTTTATGGATCAGGCATATGAATTCTGGCTTGCAGAATTAAGCATGTAATCAACACAGACATGCACACACGCGCACACACCCCCCATTCAGCAGTGAGTATCAAGCAGTAAAAAAAAAAAAAAAAAAAAAGTCAAATTACCCATTGCATTTCTTTGGACAAATGTATGTTATCAATTAGTACTATCACATTTTCCTCATACTTTATACTTCCAGAAATGAGAGCAAATTCTGTGTCCAGGTGATACATAATAATACAGGAGAACCATACCACATCGCCCTGTCCATATCACAGCTGGAAAATGTATTGACTTGATGGAATCCAGAAAATATCTAAAAACCTACACTGTTGGCAGTCTAGTGAAATATACACAGCAATATCAATATAAAACAGCAGGATCAGAAGAGTACAGTGATTCTCAATCATACATTGCTATGTAAATTGCATTTCTTGCTGTGTAACACCCTCTATAAATCTCTAAATTAAAAAAAAAAAAAGGATAATGGGAGAAAATACGTCTTCTTGCTGCATTTTTTTAAAAATAATAAATTTTGTTTGACTTTTCATGTCTCTCAAAGTGATAGGGAAAAAAAAGGCAAGCTAATTTACAGTATCATTGCTGACTACTGTAAAAGATCATTTAGCAGACTTTCTCATTGCTCTTTACATGAACATATTGTGATTAAATGAACATATTGTGACATCCACAGTTACTAGCTAATTATTAAAAGTCTCCAAAAATAATTGTTGAATACCTGATTAAAGGAATGAGTCAACATTTTATATTGATAGGAACTTCTCTTCACAAAAGAGTATGCAGACAAAAGCAAACTCGTAGGTTTAACTGCAACCTGAGCCTTTATTAATAACATATTATAATATATTTTCCTTTAATTGTCTAATAATTGAGAAAAATGTAGAAAACGTAGCATTTCCATTAAAAATGTTTGCATTTGTTTTTATCATGCAGAGACTATGATTGAAATAACAATAGACACAAGCAATTTACTAAAATTTTAACTTGCTCAGAAAGAGTTAATCATGCCACTGATGCATTAAGCATATAAATATTAATAAAATCAATAATTTCTTAGTGTGTCTAGAAATCAGCTTTGTATCAATTATGTCTAGTTATCTATTGTGTTTGTGACAACATGAAAATGGGCACAAGATCCTTTCATTGATTTACTGTCTAATAAATAATTACTATTTATTGATTGTAAACTTCCATAATAACTTTACCCCCTTCCTCATTATGCTATCAGTGTCAGTTCTAAAGTTAGAGTAATCTGCTTGATCAAATTTTAAAAGCAGTTATGCACAAAGGAGAAATGTCATTCAGCAAAGCCCTTTAAATTCATGTGGGAATACAAGGTTTGTCTCCTTCGACTCATTTACATCATTTCAGCACATTTTTAGGAGGATACTGGAAATAATAACCAAAAAGAAAGTGTCCAAAATTTACATTATGATAACTAAAAATGCAATTCATACAGTCTTTTTTTTTTTTTTTTTTTTTTTTAGGTGATAAAGACAGGAGTTTTGTGGGGAGAAAAAAAATGGGGGAAAAAAAGTATTAAGGCAGAATTTCAGAAAAAATATATTGAGGCACTACCTGAGACACAAACCAAAAAAGTATACGCTGTATACAAATTTGTCATTCTATCTTCCTCCAGCTCAGGTTTCATGTATAAACAAATACTTGTCATTTAGGACTTGCACAGACTGTGAATCTTATGCTCGTGCCCAATGAAATAAAAGGCATCCACGACCCAGATGTGTGCAGCTGAAATAACTGAGGAAATAGGAAGCTATTATGTCCTAACAGAACGAAGGTGAGGTAATAATATCTGCAGCATCAAGAAACATGATAACTTACACAAACATCTTGGAACAGGGATGCAAGGCAGCCCCAAATTGTAGCAGTACCCAGAGAGGCAAATCACACACACAAAAAGTTTTGAGTCAGAGTTTTTTACATCATAAACTTACCCAAAAGCTGTCTGAAGTATAAAAGCAAGGTCAAGCTCTCTTCTTCCAATGAACAGAAGTTTAGATGAAGGAACATGCATATTTCTAATAGAAAAAAGTGGTTAAAGTGGAAAATTCATATGAATTCAAAGAGAGGTGGATGCATTCACAGTGAAAAAAAAAACACTGAATCCACTTTTTCATTTTCTGTTTGATTTTTCTCACCATAAGTTTAATGTACAAAAGCTGGCAACCCCATTATTGACTGTATCTTGTACAGAAAGTGACGGTTAATGCTATGTTTTGTATCTACCCATTTATCTCAGTTCTGCCTTACTCCATTCAGATTCAAGTGAAGTTTAGATACTCTGTCTTCAAATCCAGATCAAAATGCTGCTAAGGTAAAAACTAAGCAGCCTGGTATGCACAAAGGAGTTGTTTCACAGATGAGTGTTTGTTTATATTTCTGTGCCAGGGAAATATAAGCATTTGCATCCAAATTTTGATGTTAGTTAAATTAGTTCTTAGTGAATTAGAGCATTTTCATAACCTTTCAGTATAAAGATTTAATTTGTACTGAAACTCTTTTTGTCATTATTATAAAGTAGGTTTCTGGGTCTTACTTGAGACAACTGTGTTTGAAGCCCTTAAGGTCTCATTGTCAGAAAAGGAATTAAGTTCAAATCTGCACTGAAGCATTGAGATCATACATTTTTCATAAACATTTACTCAACCACCTGGTTATTGCTTTTATTCTCATCAGATCAGATATATTTGTGTATGTGTGCAGGTATTTTTTTCATGTACATTTCCAGAATTAGAAAAGGTATGCATAAAGAAAGGTTATTTAATCTGAGTAGCAAAGTCTCTTCTTTCTGATAGGCATTCATAACTATAAAGCTCATTGTGAAATTCAGGATTCTTTCCGACACTGATTTGGAAATTCATTCTTCCCCACAAATGCATGGAAGTAGATGTCAGCTATATGCTTGTGCAATTCGTGGAGTATATGCAGAAGCTGCTCCATACTGGGATTTTGTCAGAATAAATTAGCCTATGCAGATTATATAGAGTCAATATATCTGTAAATTGATAACTAAAGGTATGATTGTGAATAGACATTTCATGCCATATAGCCAAAGAAAGACTATATAGCTTACTACTGTCCAGTGCAGGTCCATTTTATGTTTCAGTGTTGCAAGAGACAACTACATCTTTGATATACATGCTAGAGAGAGAATACTACTCCTCCGTACAAGAGGTACACATCTAGTAACTAAGCATGCATGCTGCTGAAGTTGCTGTATGTCTGGGTTGCCTTAAGAAGGCAACAAATTGGCCACTCAGAACTGGAGCAAAAGAGCAAGTGTGCAGAGGTGATGATTGCAGGCTTAAAGGTCCTGGAGTTAAGTGAGTCAACTTGACAGCATAGACACACCAAAGAGTATTTAGTCTCAATGTGCTTGCATGTACCACTTTCTCATGAATATCTGAGTCAGGTGCGTGATGTATATCAATACTACACATTCTTTTTAACTGAAAGTAATTGGCAAATTTTGATGGAAAAAGAAACAACTTTTTTAAAGCTTCACACACACATACACAGAGCTGGCTGTCAAACACAAAAGAAACTTCATGCCTGAGGGGAGATAATTATTCAAAAGGAGTAAATTTGGAAAGAAAAATAATTCAAATTCTATTGTATTCACTGTGAAGTGTTTTAAACAGCATTGCGTCTACAAGTACTGAGTAGAATTACAGACTGTCCTAAAAAGAGAACTTTTCTCTAGGGTAATTCTGAGCCTACAGTATCTTCCTGTCTTTTGGGTGCTAGTCTGGATCACATTTCTCCTAGTTGTCAAAGCTTGTGGAAGCTGTAGTGTTGTCATTTATCAACACCATACTGTAGATAAATTTAGATACATTCCCTGCCTTTATTATTTTAATTTTGAACTCGGATTGCACAAATAAAAGGTAAGTGAACAGAGGAGCAATCTAAACTACTATGTGAATAGATGTATTTTTTTTTATCTCCAAAGTGCTTTTCTGGTTTTGTAGTGGTAGCACACATATTAAAAAGAAGTCTGATTAAATCTCAAAGAAAAAGAAGCACATGAATTAAAGCTGTTCACTGGAATTTTCTTTAAGTAATCACCCTACAGTTCAGTAGCAATGAATAATTCCCACAGCAACCCCTACTGCCATATGGCAACAAAATCTACTCTCGTACCTTAAGGACAAAATCTTACCAGAGTGAAAAACAATGTTTAAAAATAACACTTTTTTAATTCTAAATTTTATCCTAGGGACAATCTGGGAAAAAAAAAAAAATACCTTGCAAAGGAAAAGAGATATTTTCATACTACATTTTTCATAACTTTCCCAATAGACTTTGTTAAGATAATAATCTCAACATAGATTCCTACATTTTTATATTATACCTCAAGTGATGACAAATTCTGACAGTCATGGTAAAAAGCCCAACACCTACAATAATGCAAAGGAATGTATGCTGAAATGTTAAATCTGTCCTAGCCATGGGCTAAATCATAACATCCATTTCAAGCAAAATTCCATTCTCCTTTGGAAAAATAAGGGGAAAAAAAAGATAAACTTTACATAAACCATAATATGAAATGACCATATTTGTTCAAGGGTATCTGCATCCTTGATATGTATACACAATGTGGCAGCTTCAGTAACCCACCAAGTCTTGACAAAACTGTATTGGCAAAAAGCAAATTTTAAGATGACAATCATGTATCATCATAGAAGCATGCAATTTGAGTTACAAGAGATGTCAGGAAGTTGGTAGTCAAACCACCTCAAAGCAAGGTCAACTCTGACATCAGGTCATGTGAAGGGAGACTCTGAGTATTGTAAGGCTAGAGTAGTAATTTGTACAGAACCGTGTACCTTTTCATGCCTTCAAGATTAAGCCAAAGAAAACTAGCCAAGAGACGTCTACATCTGCTTGATAGCCTGCTGCCAAACCAAACCAATGGGGGTCAGAGGCAGCCAGCACAAAGTAGCTCCAAACTGACAATATTCTAGTTCTCCTATTATTTTTTATTACTATTGTAAGAACAAATGCAAATGAATTACTTTCCTCAGGCCTTTCAGCCATTTGAAGTCTGCTGAACACATTGTTCAATGTTATATACGTGTATACATACATATACATGCCTATGTGCATGTGTGCATACGTAATTTTCCCTCCCATGTAACTCTTAAAAATACCTGATTCCCAGCTATGTGTAAAAAATCATATAATTCACAGCCTAGTCCTTCTGAACACTCTTACACAGTGTAATGCACAGCTACGTCTTCATCACTTCCTGCTTTTGACAACTCCAGAGAGATAAATACATGTGAAAGAACAAAAGACAAATGGTACCAAACAGTAAAAAATAATACATACTCACATCTCAAAGCTGTAGAATGAAAATTTAGTTGATCAAATAGAAGACATGATAATCTATAGTATAAATTTTATATATTATTGATCTCACTGGATTGATATTATTTTATTGCCTTTCCATCACAAAATACATTCACAGAGTACTGATTGCAACTTTTAATCAACTGTTTTTCATCTGAAAGTCATTGGTTTAAGAAAATAGCTATTACACTGACTTTTTATTCTCAGTGCAGGATACAAGTCATCGGACTTGTATGCTTTTAGATTTCTTTTAAATTGTGTTTTTTTCCTTGGCTACTCCATTGTAGCCCCTGGACACACAGCAAAGAAATGAGACGTTGAAACCTGTGTGCCCATACTTCTATCATAAAGACCTCTGAAACACTGTGTAGTCTTGCTTTGAAACATGTCTCTAAGGGTACGCTGTATTTATAATTCAGCTTCTCAAAGGTATATAACGGTTGTAATATATAATACATACAGGCTTAACATAAGTTTAAAATAAGCTACTTTTAACTTAGGAAATAGAACAAACTCACAACCATAAAGTAATAAATACCAAGTTATTTTGCCTTTATCATTTATATCATCAACCTGAAATATGCTCTGTCCTGAGGTCATATTCCTCTGGCACATCCAGCACTCTGAGCTTGCTGCCTAAATCTTTCTATCTCTGCTCAAGGTTGACTTACAGACAAACCAGTTTCACTTTCTACAATAAATCTTATGGCTAAACTGGTCCTCCTTTACATAAACACATGCCATTTTACTTCCACTCTTCATTGCAAACCAGTACATTTCCTATCAATGCTTGGATTCATAGCCTTTCAACTTAAAGGTGTATTCATGGAGAGCTGAGAAACAAAATCATTCTTCTGGGACTAAGTGTTTATATCTTTTTTTTTTTCCCCAACTCTTCATATATTAAGAATTAAGGAACAAATATTAAGTCTTAACAAAGTTGCTTAGTAAAAGATCAGTTATATACACTTTGACATTTTCCAGAATATCATCAGAGGTCTAGTCATCACCTAAAAGAGGGATCCTAAGTGAAGACTCCTAGCATCACCAACATCAACAAGAATTCAGAAGTTGTATGTAGACAGATACTACGCAATCAGCACAGTCTGCCTCAACTGTTCAGATATCTGTAGAAGGAAAGGTCACAGGTATTTGGAAAATTCCTACTTTTTTTCTCCATATTTTTTCCTCTATATACTATACGGGGCTGAATTTACAGAAGTTCTAGTAGTTATCTAGTGTCAAAGGAAAAATAACACAGTTTATTATCGGAGTTAAAGAAAATATCAGAAAACACATCTGGGGAAGCGTCCAGAACTGCAGAACACAAATAACAATATAGCCCTGAATTTCCTACTGCTGGGATGAGCATTTCTGTTCAAATAAAGGACTTAATCAAAGCTACTGTTGCACCCACTGGCTATTTTCAATGGACTGTTTTCAAAGATAAGAGTCTGGGGGTAAATAAACTGTGAGCGTTTTTGCAGGTAATCATAAAAGCTGTAGCTGTGATTATGAACCAAAAAAAAAGGATGACAGCAGCAGTTATTGTTACAGTAACTTTAATCTCTGGGAGAAAGTTCTATTAGGGAGCTTTTGCCTTAAATAGGAGTCACCCTTGCTTAAAAGAAAGATGAAAATTATGTGCTATTTTATTCCTTACACTGAAGTATCTATATACTCTATGGAAGAAGGAATCATGTTGCTGATAGACTACTAGATATTTAGAAAGGTTAGTCTTTCCTGAGAGGAAGGCTTTGGATGGGACTCAAGAAATCAGGGGTTTGAGGAGTTGTCACTGGAGTGCAAGATGCCAGGTTCATAGAGTTTTGAACACGTAAGAAAGTTGGAAATTAGGCCTAGGAGGAGTTCTAAACAAAATGTTCAGGTCAAAAAGTTCATACGGTTCTAGTAAGTCTTGAGTAAATACCCGAAGTGAACTCACTCTCTGGTAAATAAGAAAATTGAGAGCATACAATATTACTTATTTCAGGGTATACCTGAAAGTATGAAATTTAGAGCAAATGCATCTTTTAAACATCAAATATCTGGCATCAATTTAATATCCAGTACCAGTAACAATCTCTGAATCATTATGTTCCCTGTAAGACTATTCAGAGTCAACTGACTAGTGACATGTTTTGTGGGGCACTTACAAATAGTTTTTGTGCCCCAAAATGCTTTCCATGACAGTGTCATTTAATCTTCTGTGTAGTTTTTCAGGATGGTAATTTTGTCCTATTATAAACTGACAGTAAAAAGATCCTTTCATGATTATTTTTACAATGTTATTTAAAAAGGGAATGAAAACATGCAAGACTAATATCACAATTGTGTAAGATGTCACTATGTACAGGATAAGAGAGAAAATAAATGATAGGGGTTTAATTTTTACAGAGAAAAGTGTTGCTGTTGAATTTGAATAATAAAACCAATGATCTAGAATACGGGTTATTTACTATGATACCATAAAAATAAAAAGGAAAACCATGCCTTTGGCAGATTGCTGTTTAAAAGTAAAGACAAACTTGCCTACTACTAAAGCATCAGAACAGTATTCTGCTAGTTGTTGTTTTCTCCAGAGAAGTCTTAAACAACAAAGTGGTTCAAAATGGGTCTGAAGTAATGCTGCAGCAGCTCATGGATCATCCCAAAACAAACTTACACAAATCTACTGTGTTTGTTAAGCAGACACATACATCTCAGCGTGATTGTAACAGCTGAAACAAGGCATTGAGGGAATGTTGATGCCCTGAAGACTAGTGAGAGATCCTTAAATGTTGACATAATGACTAAAATAACCCAAATTATTGTGAATGTTGCCTTTGGTCTTTGGGAAAAATTGCCTGAAGTTTCATAAGTTAACCATTTATTTTAAAATAAAATGAATAAATATACATTCCTAGAAAAAAAATAACCTCTCTGAAATGTGTTATTTTTGTCTCAAATGCAATTAACACCTATAGACACCTGAAATTCCTATATAGTAAAAATGATATAATTAATGTGTGTAACAACAAACATTTGAGACAGTATTTCTTCCCTGACTTTACAAGTATCTTTGCAAGTATTCTTTTTTATTTTGTAACAAGTAACTAAAATACAATTAAGCCCACCAAGGATACTCTTCTCATAATATCTATTGCTCTGAAGGCAGTGAGGTTACAAAAGCTACTAGCAGCTGTGATAAATCCCCTTTATCAAAAATCTTCCACCACCGCTAACATGAGTAAAAGAAACTGCCCTTACAGGAAGGTGGTGCTTCCCTAGTGATTAGGAGCTTCCCTGACACATCATGGTTGGAAGAAAAATAAAAGATGGCTAGAACTTAATTCTGAGACTTAAAAAGCAGCCGGTGTTAACAGCAATTGAAGATAAAGATCTAGAGTTAGCTATTCATTTCAAAACCCATGAAGCATGGTTTGTGTACATTCTTAGTGTTCACTTTCTCATAAAGCAAAATCTATCTCTTCCTTTGAAATAATTCTGTTTTGGTTTATTCTATTTTAATGTTTATACCAAGCTTTTATTTTTTTTTTTCCTCTACAAATTGTTCGTTGATGATTAACATGTATCATGCTGACATTTTACCTTTATCTAGGGTCCATTTTTCTAAAATAAAGTGGGTGCATTACGTTGGGAATGTTTTTTTACAGTTTGGTTTATCTTTCTTTTAAAATATTTAGTGTTATGTAGACAAAGACAGAGGCAGATGTGTGAAAGATGCAGTGTTTTACATTTAGCCATCTCCAGTCAAGACTTGTAAGACCTCGGTTTGTGGACACCATTGTTACAGCCATTTTAGATCAGTTTGTTCAGGCATTAGCTGGGCACAAAGAGACTGCAGGCAGAATACAGGTAACCATTTTTATCAGTTTTGAAATTATTTTTTTTTAATTTAATTTAATTAATTGATCAATTAGTTTGGCCAATGCATGTTAAAAACACATATTATTTAGCAAACTATGAGGTTAAGAACTGGTGTGCCCACACTCTAGTACAGCACCTGGAGAGCCTTCCCCAGCCAGGCAGGTGTTGGTGAGGAGGGAAGGGTCAGTAGTCACAGCTCCCAGGAGCCATCATCAGGAGAGCAGAACTGTCACCTTCCTTCAACTCCATCAACAGTGACAGCCCTGGCAGTTCCTGACTGACCTTGGCTAGAACCCAGCCAGCCTCCAGCTACCCTTCCTGCATTATTTTTTTAAAGATTTTATCTTTTCATGTCGATGTTTTCTCTCTTGAATCCTTGGCCTAATAACGATCACAGCTCAGCAGTCCTATCTGTCTAATTTTGACCTTACTTATCTCTGTGCAGACGATCTCACAGATCTGTTTCAGCAGTCTGAATCAAGATTAAAGAACTGAGACTTATCAAATCTGGATTCCTGTACAAGGGCAGCTAAACTGTTTGGGAGAGAAATTATAATAGGGGCCACAGAAAGAGGGTTACAGTGTTTGTCTTTGGACATTACAGCTTAAGAAGGGTGTGAATAAATTGGAAAGAAACAAGCAAAGGACAAGAATGATCAGGAGTATATGATCTGCAAGAAAAGTAAGGAAGGGAAGGGGGTGAGAGGGAAAAGACTAGAGAAGATAAATAAGAGTTATCCCAGGAGACTTCTAATATGAAGACATATCTATAAAATGGAGACAGTGGTGTGAGAAGAATTAATGGGCTGAAATAACAGATAAGGGAATTTCAATAGATTTATAGAAAATCTTCCTACTGCTACAAATAATTAAGCATTTCCCTGGGGAGAATACAATCTGTAGTCCATAAAACATCTCAAAACATGGTATCTGTGGTGTTCAACTAATAGTCAGTGATAGCCTCCTGTCTTCAGAATTTATTCCGTTAACTAGGAATAGTTCCTAAGGAAAAATCTGCCTTTTAAAAGATGTTGGTTATGTGCTTCTTGTAAAGATGTCCATTGCGTTAGAAGAACCAAGCTGTCAATCATTAACTTGGAACTTCTGGGGGTCTTTTAGATATCTTGGATAAAAGCCACAATGTGTCATGAACAGAAATTTACCATAACTAGTAGAGAAAGCACAGACCAGCTTTGATATGTTTTTGATAGTCTGTAGTTCTGTATTTACTTAGAGTTTCCTGAACTGTCCAGGCTTCTTGCCAAGGTATATCAGATTCTGTAACCTAGCCAAGAGATTGAGGAAAACGTGAATAACCAAGGGCGGCTTATCATGTGCTGGAATCTTCTAGCCAGCTATAAATGCAAAGAAATACTTTTTTACTGATGCTACTGCACAAACTTACTGTCAGTAAAGAAGTTAGGAGTGCACATAAACTTTGATCAGAAAATTTGCGTTACTCTTTGAACACTGGAAACTACAGTTGGGCTGCAAATTCCTCAAATTATATACCTGTGGAGAACAACTTGGGGATACTGGCAGATGAAAAATGAGACATGAGCCAGCAATGTGTGCTCGCAGCCCAGGAAACCAATCGTATCCTGGGTCACATTAAAAGAAATGTGGTGAGCAGGTCAAAAGAGGTGATTTTCCCCCTCTACTCTGCCCTTGTAAGACCCTACCTGGAGCACCACATTGAGTTCTGGGGTCTTCAGTACAAGAAAGACATGGATCTGTTAGAGTGGGTCCAGAGTAGGGCCATGAAAGTTATCAGAGGGCTGGAACACCTCTCCTATGAAAACAGGCTGAAAAAGTTGAGGTTGTTCAACCTGGATAAGAGGAAGACTCTGGGGAGACCATATTACAGCCTCCCAGTACTTAAAGGGGGCTTGACAGGACAAGGGACAACAGTTTAAAACTGCAAGAGGGTATATTTAGATTGGCCATAAGGAAGACATATTTTTACAGTGAGGGCGGTGAGGCACTGGAATAGGCTTCCCAAAGAAGCTGGGGGTGCCCCATCCCTGGAAGTGTTCAAGGTCAGCTTGAAATGGGCTTTGAGCAACTTGATCTAGTGAAAGATGCCCCCTGTCAATAGCATAAGGGTTGGGCCGGAGGGTTTGTAAAGGTCCATTCCAACCCAAAACATTCTATATTCCTGTGGTTCTATGACTTTTACTGTTGCTGAAGGCACAAGAGTCTTTTTCTTTCTGCTTCTGTTGTGTGGTTCTCCTCCAGGAGGGCTTCTTCCAGAAGACACATTTTTGATGTTCAGTGTCCTGCTATATACCCACAATGAAGTTCTGAAAATTACAAGGATGCTTGTCATCCTTTTTTGGAAATTAAATAAACCACATGTGCTGTTGGTACAACTTCAGTTAGCACAGGCATGAGATCAGGTTATGTAGAGGAATGAAGCTGGGTTAATTAGCATTGATAATATACAGCTGTGGGCTGGCTTCAGGGGCGGTGGGTTGGCCGATGTAGATAAGGTGCAGCTGTGGCTGGTTCTGCTTGGTGTTTGAGAGCCAATGAAGAGAGAGCAGCCAAGGAAGAAGCAGAGAGAGGAAAAAGCAAGAGAAGAGAGAGTGTGCCTTGGATGAGATGAGGAGAAGGCAGAAGAGGGACTGTATGAAGAGTATGCTGGTGTGAGATGGTTAAAGATCTTGTCACAGCTTGATAGTCTGGAGAGTGCTGTGATAAAGGCAGGTGTGTCAATCACGGAAAGCATAACTTCAATATTATATTTCATAAACTTATTTGCTGATCTTACTATAAAATTTCAAACACTGCTGCTTAAATCATGATTTTATTTTTGCAGAATTTCTGTGTTCTAATATAAGCATTACAGTAGCATTAGAAATACATTCAAACACAAAACAGCCCTTTCAGACTTAAATTACAATCAAGGAGCAGTTTTGAGTGTTATTTTCATGCGACAGACTTAACTAACACTTAGCAAATTAGACAGCTAACTTCTACGCCAAAATACAGGACTAATATCAAATTTCTTTACCTTCAGACAGAAGTTAAAGTTGAAAGCAAAATAATAGCTGATATATTAAAGTTTAAATCAAAATACTCTTTAATTAGTTGAGTATTCAAAAAAGAGTTAATTCAAAGAATAATCCTATCTCCTACTTACATATTCTTGACAGCTGAGTTTGTCTTCCTCACAATAACAATTGTCTGATGAGTATTACTGGAAGAAAAAGGAATAAGAAGCCTTATTTGCTTAGAAAGATACAGAGTAATTTTCAGTTTCAGTAACAATGTTTTTTTCTTAGTGACTTGAACATATTGTAAGTTAAAACTTTTAACTGTTACAGGAAAAAGCAGAACACTGCTGTTTAAAATGGCATCTTGCATTTTTATGTTCTTATACAAAGAAATCAAATAATTTTAGAAAATTTAAATGTAAGTCTTTCAAGCTATATCAGTTCAAATGCATACCATTGCCAAAGATATACCAAAACAATGTAATAAAAAATACGTTTTAAGTAATATATGTTTGATATTAATACACGTATACTTGTATATATGCATCTTTCCAATTATCCTGTATAGGTTTGAATGTATAGCACAAGATGATTCTTAATGTCCTCGTATTTCTTTTGTTTTGTCATAAAATTTGACCTCATTATTAATATTATTAATTTCAATATCAAGTTATATCTACACATGCAAATAAATATACATAACTTATGTGGCTTTTATGCTGTCATGTCCAAGCTATCTCAGTTATTTCAAGGTAGTGTAACATGAAGGCACACTGAAGCAGACTACATTGATTTTGAAGCATCATAGCATTTAGTTCCTTTTTTTTTATTTTTTTCTTTTAAAAATTGACTTACTCTCTTGTATATATTGGCTTAGAGCTAGGGCTGGCAAGATTTACATCATAATGCATGGTAGCTGAAGCATTCATCTGTAAGGTTAGAAAGTTTTATTCAGATTTGGCATATGCATTTGAATCAGTCCTTATCTGTAGTTGTAACTTCTGAGCCCTTTATAAACTGTTTTCAGGTTTTCATTACAACAATTCTAATTTGTATAGGTATTCTGATAAATATGAAAGAGTGAGACAGTCTGAATGACTGAAATTAATAAGGATAGAGTACCTAAGTCAGTTTGACACTGGTTTGCTACTAAATAAGCTGTGAAGAGTTTTCAAAACTTCTCTAAACTATAAGAAACTCTGGCCAGTAATCTATTGCATAAAAGAAGACCACCCATTATGTTCCCTCTGATAGTGTTGTGAGTTATGGTGGAATTAGTTAACATATTTGAAACAAATTCACAAAATATTCCAGAATTATTAGAATCATGTTATTGGCAAATAGTTATTTAAAATAAATTTGCTTTTATATATTTTCACAGCTCTAGCTACAAAATATCTTCATATTTACATAAACTAAACCTTTCTAGAATCCTGATCAAGCTTTGTTCATGGCTATCACTATATGGTAGAGAGTCCAGATATGTATATATTACATGTTACACATTCTACCTAGAAAAATAAATATTTTTTTATTTAAATTTGGGGTAGTAGTCACATTTGACAAGGGTTTATAATACAAGTATTTTTTCTTTTTTATTTTTTTCTTTTATTTAGGCTAAATACTTTCAATTGTTGAAATCTATCTTTTTTTGCAGTATGACAATTTTGGTGATTTTTCCTTTCATTTATATCTATGCCAGACCATTCATTTCTGAATTAAGAACAATAATTTGACAGTAGGATGAAACTTGAGGTCATATAAGATTGTTACTTTTCAGCTGTTAATATTTGCTATCAGAATGTGAATTATATAAATTGTGTAATATTCATGGTGTGATTAATATGAGCTATAAAAAACTATCAGTAGCTATTTTATGTAGAGCAAAGGTGACCAGCTTTTCAAGACTCCAAACCATATCCCAAAACCCTGAAGGCCACTAAATACATTCCCCATGCTTCGTACAGTATGGACAAACTCTCAAAACACTTGCTTTTAAAGAAATATGAGAGTTTCTTCCAACCCTTGTTTTCTTTAAGAAGTAGATCAGGCAGGCATCCCAATTCAGAAACTTCTGTGGATGCTGGCTTTGCCAGTCTCTCATACTTTGCCTTCTGACCCCAGTCAAGCACAGCCAAGAGGTCAGCTGTGGTCCCAGGTCTGGTCACAGGGCTTTTGCTAATATACGAGTACACCAAACTCTTTATGAGCTACGTGTAGCTTAAGAGCTGCATATCAGCCAGCTTCGCCCTACAGCGCAATGTAATACACTGAAACAATTGCTTCCTCAGGTGGAGAGAAAATAGGCACATTCCTACATACATATGCATGTAGCAGCTGAGATGACACAGTAGACAGAGTGAGAGAATACCTAAAATATGTTGTTCAAATGACCTGTGAATCCACCTTCAAATTATTATTCAATACTAAATTTTATAGTATTGATAGTATTTGGACAAATACTAGGACTTGTCCAAATTAGTTTTAAAAGTTGCAGGACAGACAGTTCCTTGAATTGAACCCAGTATTGGTCTTCTAAGTTTTTTTCTGTGTGCTATGATAAACAATTTTCCTTTCCTTCTTACCAGGGTAGACACTTGGGAAACATGAAGGCAACAGAGATAAATATTATATCAGGGTTTTTGAAATGTGAAACAGTTCATTCTCAGCTGTGTATCTAGAAATACTGTGAATCAATGGTGACAAACCTGTTCCTTTAAAAAAATAAATAAATAAATAAATAAAATTTTGTACTTTTAAAAAATATTTGATCTGTCTTTATTGGCTACATCTATTTCAGCTTGATTAATACTGTGGGATTTAGAAAAGGGCGGTTTCATCCCCTCTGATACTGTAGAATTAGCTGTGTAATTTGGACATCTGTCACTGTCTTACTCTGTGGTTGATGAACCATGACAGGCTTTTCCAGAAACTAATTCAGGTTTAGTTGAGCTCCTAACTTAGTCATTTTATTTGGAGATCTTAAGTCAGGTCAAATACATCGGCACTAGAACTCCAAACTTTAAGTTGAAGATGTGTGACTGTTCTGTTTGTTTATGTAAACTTGTTGTGGTTTAACCCCAGCCAGTGATTGAGCCACACACAGCCGCTCACTCACTCTCCTCACAGTGGAATGGGGGAGAGAACTGGAAGAGTAAAAGGTAGAAAACTTGTGGGTTGGGATAAAAATAAATTAATAGGGAAAGCAAAAGCCACACACACAAGCAAAGCAAGACAAGGAATTCATTCACCACTTCCCACGGGCAGGCAGGTGTTCAGCCATCTCCAGGAAAGCAGGGCTCCAGCACACATAACAGTTACTTGGGAAGGCAAATGCCATAATGCCAAATGTCTCCCCCTTCTTTCTTCTTCCCCCAGTTTATATACTCAGCATGGAATATCCCTTTGGCTCATTCAGATCAGCTGTCCTGGCTGTGTCCCCTTCCAATTTCTTGTGACCCTCCAGCCCTCTCGCTGGTAGGGCCTGAGACACTGAAGAGTTCTTGACTTAATATAAATATTACTCAGCAACAACCAAAACCATCCGTGTGTTAGCACCATTCTCACACCAAATCCAAAACACAGCACTAAACCAGCTACTAATAAGAAGGAAATTAACCCTATCCCAGTTGAAACCAGGACAAAATAATTCTGAATGTGAACTCTGCTTGAATTATGGTCAGATTGAGAGACTGGTCTTAATAATGTAATCATGGCTTTCCAGCATTTACTCTATTCCTTCTATTTTCATAGTCACAGAGGAATGTTGTGATTTAACACCATCCAACTGCTAATAAGCACCACAGCTGCTCACTCATTCCCCCCTGGCTGGATAAGGGAAAAGAATTGGAAGGATAAAAGTGAGAATACTCATGCATTGAGATAAAGACCATTTAATAGGTAAAACAAAGAAAAGCAAAATAAGGAGTTAATTCACTGCTTCATATTTTCAGGCAGACATTTAGCCACCTTCAGGATAGAAGGGCTTCATCATGTGTAATGGTGACTTGGGAAAACAAACGCTTAACTCCAATGTCCCTCCTTCTTCTCTACAGCTTTTATCACTAAACATGATGTCATATGGTATGGAATATCCCTTTGGTCAGTTGGGGTCAGCTGCCCTGGCTGTCTTTCCTCCCAACTTCTTCTGCACCCCCAGCCTCCTCACTGGTGGGGCAGTGTGAGAAGCACAAAACACCTTGATGCTATTTAAACACTGGTTAGCAGTAACTAAAACATCAGTATATTATTAACACTCTTTTCATCACAACTGCAAAACACAGCCACACATAAACTAAAATTTAACTACGCCACCCAAAACCAGCAGAAGAGGCTACTAAATTGTTATGTTTGGCATGGAGTGATGGGTTTTCGATGCCAATCCCATCTTTTGATGGCCTGAGGAAGGTGTATTCAGCATCTTAGCAGAATTCCTCTCATCAAAAAATATATGTATATGAATGCTAGAGGTATACTATAAATTCTGATTAAAATGGAGAAAGTGGATCTTAAGAATACCCCAATGTTCTGTCAAACTTGTTTTTCATCAGAATTGCTTTTCACACATATCGGTGGGTCATGCTGAGAAAACATTCTTTGTACAAGAAAGTATTTGCCTAATATGGTTAATGTTAATTTAACTAATGATTTTCAATGTTACTGTGTTTAAATTAGGCAGAAGGAATAGTCTGAGAAGTATAAAGAAGATCTGTTCAGGCTGATTTTACTAACTCTTACTCTCATTTTGAGTATGCTGCTTAAGAGAAATACTTTAATAATATCTTTATATGATTATTCATAAAAAATGTAATTATATTCATTGTCTTCAAGCCCTACATTTTCCTGTCCCATTACAGTAGGTCATGGTCATTATGCTTCTCTCCTCCCTTAAGCCACTATGTTGCCATAAGCAAAATGAGTAGGAAATTTATCTGACAAATGCATGGTGAAATTTCTGCCTACCCAATACTTTTCAAATCAGAAGTAAAAGCAGCCTTGAGAGATAAATCTACAGAATTTCAAGCAGCCATACAGAAATTGCTGAAATAATCCCCTGCATTGCCCAAAGCAAGATGTAAATTAAGAAGCAATACACTATGAGTCTAATGGAGCATGTACTTTTCATGCTTCCATTCATCTCATGTAAACAGCTCGTACACTGCATCTCACAGGAATAATTACAAAATAGTAGAATATGTGAAATTATAAATATTAAGACAGAAGAGAAAAAAGACAATATTTTATTTTAATAAGACTTTTATTCTTTAAAAAAGTTGATAATTGCTACCTTGTTTTCTAATTATCAACTTACACAGGTAGAAAGTCAAAAGAATGAAAAAGGCTTTGGGCAAAATCAGCAGGGGAGATATGCATTCTGTCTGTTGAAAATAGATGTTAGCAGGCTGGTTGGCATGGTAGCAGCATTCTGTGCTTCCATACGGGACATAAATATTTGAAAAGACCTTAGAACTTTCAGTCTTCAAAATCCCAAGGACAGAGTGTGTTACAGAGATGTTGCTTGTTCCTTTCTGTGGAAGAAAAGATAAATTAAGAGATATACCCATACCCAAGATATGTTAAAATAGTCACCAAGGAAATTTTCAAATTCTTCATCAAAAGATCACCTCAACTGCTGTGGTCTGATCTCTTCAGTAATCACATGCATGAAGTAACAAGTGTCAAGAAGTGCCAAGAACTTGCTTTATTGCTTCTGCAAATCTGTACACCTCTATAAGGTCATTCTCCACAATACCACCATTACTTTCATATCTAATACTTGGCACTTCCATTTAACAAATAGAAGAATAGAAGAATAAATTAAAACTAATAAATAATTGACATTAGGGATATTAAGGACAGCACCTGCAAGCACATATTCACATGAGCAGATGAAAGATGATGGTTAACTGAATAACAAGTTTGGCTTTTCAACTTAATCATGACATGAGCTTCTTAATGTAAAGGGTGCAGTATCATAGGGATAAATTCTCGGGATAAAATACACAAGGGGTAGTTCAGAGAGCATTGTGGTTTTACTTTAGGATTTTGTAATATTTTCTAAAAGCTGATGCCTACCAATTCAGAAAATGACCCAGCTAAGCAAAGCCCTGGGCAACCTTGTCTGATCCCATAATTGACTCCGTTTTGAGTAGGAGAGTGATCTAGAGACCTCTGAGGTTTCTCCCAACTTGAATTGTTCTATGATCCTGTCCTGTAGTCTTACTTACAGGTAAGATTACCTTTTCTGCATTCATTTGTTTGGCTGTTGCTGAAATGGTTAGCAATTTTACAGTTTGATCCAGTATCAGACTGGCTATAATTAAAGAACATTTTTTTCTAGCAGCAGAGCAGGACTCCCAGAGAGGTTATGCCACCTCCATCCTTGGAGGTTTCCAAAACCATCTGGACAAAGCTCTGAGCAACCTGACCTGAAGCTGTACTGGACCTTGCTTTGAGCAGGAGGTTGGTTTGGTGACATCCTGAGGTCCCTTCCAACCTGAATTAATACATACTTTTATAAGTAGTGTATAAATAGTCCACTGATCAATTCTTGGATTTCAGACTGACCTGTAAAAAATAGCCTGTAAAAAATGGCCTTATTTTTTCCAAATTATTGTGAATGTCACGTTTTGTAAGACACCAGTGTTATGTAAAAGCTGTTCCACTCACCAAATATTCTACTGGGTCTACTGCACTGTTGTAATCAGTAACGCAGGACTGAGAGCCTTCTGTCTGAGATATTCAATTTCTTCTACTCTGTGATCTAATGAATGACAACAAGAAGTGTCATCACATAAACTGTGCAGTAAGCAGTGAAGGAGTCCTAAAGCAGACACACTTTTCCTTTCTCTTCAGTGGGTTCTGTCTTTATTTTATTTTTTGGCCATGCAATTAAATTTAACTCCTGTTAAGAAGCCAAAATAAAAATATTGTCATAAGACAAATACAGGAATATTTCCTGAGGAAAGAAAACTATTAAATTTAGTTCTAACCTCATTAGATTTCAGATTATGGAGAATATAATTGTAATTATAACAGTAGGAGATCAATGTGCCTAGGTAATTCTATGGAACTTAATGACTTTAGAACCTGAGTATTTGTTTTCAACCTTTTATTTGTGGGTATGAATGTAAAATACGCTGATTAGTTTAAAGGAACTTCTTTATCTTTTTAATTGTACATTTCTGTGTGACAGTGTATATGGTCATACACCTCATTTATATGGACAGATATGCTGCAATGGAGAGACGGGACACTGTTTGATGCAAACAAATGTCCACCTATTGTACAGAAACACGAGTTTATATATACTTTCAGAAGTCGCGGGTTTTAAACAGATTGGTTCTTTTGAGCTAAGCATTGCATACTAGGCAATCCCTGATTGGTGGTTAACTACCAGCAATCAACAGCAAGGTGTTACCTTTCCTTGGTGCCATCCTTGGCACCATCTGTCCCGCACTCCCCTATGCCCTGTCAACATGACTCACCATGTTAATTGTTGTCTAGACAAGCTGGAGCACATTCCCCTCAGCCAACTGATTGTCATGCATGGTCCTAGTTTCCAGCCTGCTCCTGCACAGAGATATATATATATATATGTCCATATAAATTAGAAGAAATTTGGTAACATTCTATGAATAAAATATTGTGTTTTGCACTTAGTTCTGAAAGCAGAGTTACAAAAGATTTTAGCCACTCAGTTTAGTAAGTACCTCTTATTGATTAGCCATATGGCTATTCAAAAAAGTAAAACACTATTGGCTGAAAAAAATAACTATGCCAGTTTTTTCTCTTAAAAAAGCAGAGGAGAAATTCTAAGCTAATCGCTCAGGAATTTAACATTTTCACCAAAGATGTAGAAGGCATAAGGGGCTCAAGTAAGCTGTAGCTATAATTCAGCCTGTTGGTCATGTAAAATGCTACCCAGTCATAATGTGAAACTCAATATACACCTCAATTTTTGACAGTGACATTCCTCTGTAATTTCACATTCTGTTTTTATGCATATGCACATATCCTGATCTTGATAAAGTTTAAGAACTCATGAAACATGTAACAGCTAAGTATAATAAGAATAGAAATATCAGTGATTTCTCCAATTAAGTTTCCATAGTTAGATATTCTGTGAATGTACATACAACTACAGGAACAGACCACTCACAAAATGTATCAGCTGTTCCCTTTCTGGAGCACACCTGGAAGAAAAAAAAGAAAAAGTCACATATACTTACCTAAGATATGTTCTCACTTACACATACTGACCGATACAAAAATCAGTAAGGAGAAGGTTCAACCTCACAGCCCAAGCCTCTCAACTCAATACCTGGGCTGTAGGCTGTACTGAGGTTAAGAATACTCTTCCCTCTTCTTTTTTAAGCTGTTTCACTGTGTAGAAAAGAATTAAAAATTTATAGGATCAGAAAGAGAGCAAACATAACAATGACTCAGTAGCCTACTGGTTCAAAATCTCACTTGAGAAAAGAGACCCAGATTCTGTTCTGTGTTCCAAAGACTATACATTTTACATAAGATAGACATTGGATAACATGCATAAGTAGCTCATGGAGCAACCTAGACCTTTCCAGTCCCAAAAGAATATCTTAACCAGCTGACATGAGAACCATGCTAACTATAGGGTCTTTCAGTGCTCTCTATGAATATTGCATAGCGACAGGTAAGCATCTCACTCACTATATCTGAAGCTATAGCCTCATATTTAAAAAGATCTCCTGGGATGTTTACTTGATACCATCCAGTGAAAATAAAAAAAAAAAACAATTTCTAATTAGTAGGGTAACTAGGCTATGACAAGTGCTATATAACCATCACCTACCTTTAATGTGAAACTTTGGAAAAGAAAATCTCCTGTCCCTTTAAGATATTTGTACTCTACTCACTTGAAGAAGGTTCAGCCACTTCCAGCTGAAAATTCTAGCCTTCTTAATATCCTAATAATATGTTAAAGTTTAATAATATTCACAATTTAGATTAAAAAAATCTGAAATAATTATTTTGCAATCTATTCTTTATTATTTTCATGCTGAATATTATATTTGGGTTAACTATTTGTCAGATTCTAGGTCCCATTGACTAGATACATTACTATGTGACACAGTGCGTTCATTCTCTTCATGAGGCTTTTGGCGTTATATGTCTGTGACTGATCAATAAACCCCTAAAATGGAAGAAGGCTCAGAGGACATGGGCAGCAGCAACGTGCCCGTGAAAGTCAGAGTTATGCAGGATGTGGCTGACCACAGCTGTTGCAAAGAAGCTGACTTTATCTCATCACAAAGAGGACCAGAGGGTGGTCTTTGTTTTAGATGAAAAGCTATCAACAGCTGAGGGATCAGCTGGTGGTATAAATGTTTCTCCCCAGTTTGCCAGAAGAGCTTGAATGTCTCCCTGAGTTAGCCACACCAGCATGGGGGTAGTCAATATGTGGCTCAGCTCAACATAGGGTATAAAACTAGAAAACTGTCCAAAGAATTTAAAACACAGCAGCAAGTCTGAGCTGGCTTCAACCCATGTTTTACTTCCCACCAATTAGGGACACCCAGCATCCTGACAGTGAGAATGTTACAGGCCCCAACAATGGTGATCACATTGGTATTGTGATTCAACTGTGTATTGAAAATGCTTTATTTTGCTAAGTTTAACTTAAATTTGTATTGAGTTATGCAAATATGATATGTATTTTGTAACACTTTGCTAAATCAGAAACACCATGTAACATCAACTATTTCCAGATAAGTAAAACTGATACCAAATACTAGACCTTGCACAAGTAGAATATCTAAAAAACTTGGTCAGAGTATTGGACTCTGACGATTTCCTGCAAAAACTTCAAAAATCCATTCTTATTCCCATTAAATATTTCCTTATGACATCAATAAATGTAATCTCTTACAAATATACCACTATGTCAAGATATTTTTTATTCATATACATTTTATTTTTGCTGAATATCCTGAAAATTTAATTACTTATTTACTTGAGCTTCTATGTGTACCACAAGATTATTTTTCGCAGATTTTTATATGATTTTTTATATATTTTTGTTTGGTTGGTTAGTTGGTTTCTTGATTAAATATATACATCATACATTTTCTCCAGATGTCTACAAACATAATGAGGTCAGAAGCTGTTTAAGGAGAACTTTTGTACTATTACTACCACTTTTAACTCCATTTTCTAATTCTGCATTCTAGGTCCATGGAATGGGAAAAAACCTACTACTACCTTGCCTAGCTTCAGGAATGTTAAGCGAAACTGTTTCTTTTCACATCAATAGTATTATTTCCTCACTGCATATTTCTTTATTAAAAGTACTGAGCGGGAACCACAGAATCATTTAGGTTGGAAAAGACCTCTGAGATCATCAAGTCCAACCATTAACCCAGGACTGCCAAGTCCACCACTAAACTATGTCTCTAAATACCACATCTACATGGTTTTTAAATACCTCCAGAGATGGTGATTCCACCACCTCCCTGGGCAGCCTGCTCCAATGATTGACCACCCTCTCAGTGAAGATTTTTTTTTCTAATATCAAGCATAAACCTCCCCTCAAGGCATAACTTGAGGCTGTTTCCTCTTGTCCTGTCGCTTGTTATCTAGGAGAGGGGACCTATCCCCACCTACCTACAACCTCCTTTCAGGTAGTTGTAGAGAGCAATAAGGTCCCTCCTGAGCCTCCTCCAGATTAAACAACCCCAGTTCCGTCAGCCAGTCCTTGTAAGACTTCTACTCCAGACATTTCACCAGCATTGTTGCCCTTCTCTTGACATGCTCCAGCACTTCAATGCCTTTCTTGTAGTGAGGGGCCCAAAACTGAACACAGGATTCGAGGTGCAGCCTCACCAGTGCTGAGTACAGGGGCACAATTATTTCCTTTGTCCTGCTGGCCACACTTGATCTTGATATAATCCAAGATGCTGTTGGCCTTCTTGGCCACCTGGGCACACTGCTGGCTCATGTTCAGCCAGCCGTCAGCCAGCATCTCCAGGTACTTTTCCAGCAGGCACCTTTCCCAACACTTTTCTCCAAGCCTGTAGCATTCCATGGCATGGTTGTGACCCAGGTGCAGGACCTGGCACCACTTCTTATTGAATCTCATACAAATGACTCATTAATCCAGCCTGTCCAGATCGCTCTGCAGAGCCTTCCTACTCTCAAGCAGATCAACACTCCTGCCCAGTTTGATGTCATCTGCAAACTTACTGAGAGTGCGCTCAGTACCCTCGTCCAAATTGTTGATAAAGATATTGAACAGAACTGGCCCCAGTACTGAGCCCTGGGGAACACCACTCATGACTGGTTGCCAGCTGGAAGTAACTTCATTTACTACCACTCTTTGGGTTCAGCCACCCAGCCAGATTTTTACCCGGCATGGAGTATACACATCCAAGCCATAAGCAGCCAGTTTCTCCAGAAGGATGCTGGTGGAGACAGCATCAAACACTTTCCTAAAGTCCAGGTAGACAACCACCACAGCCTTTCCCTCATCCACCAGGTGGGTCATGTTGTAGAAGGAGATCAGGTTAGTCAAGCAGGACCTGCCTTTCATAAACCTATGTTGACTGGACCTGATTCCCTGGTTGTCTTGCACATGCCATGTGGCACTCAAGATGATCTGCTCCATAACCTTTCCCGGCACTGAGGTCAGGCTGACAGGTCTGTACTTTCCCAAATCCTCTTTCCTGCCCTTCTTGTAGATGAGCATCACATTAACTAACCTCCAGAGTCTTCTGGGACATCTCCAGTTAGCCAGGACTGTTGATAAATGGTGGAGACCAGCTTGGCAAGCTCTTCTGCCAGCTCCCTCAGTACCCTTGGGTGGATCCCATCCAGCCCCACAGAAGTGTACATGTCAAAGTGGAGCACCGTAGTCCTCCTGGCCTGTGGGGCCTTCATTCTGCTCCTGTACCTCTCTTCCAGCTCATGGGGCTGAGTACCCAAGCTGATCTGACTATTTAAAGACTGAGGCAAGGGAAGCATTAAGTACCTGAGCCTTTTCTGTGTCCTTTGTGGTAATGTTCCCAGCCACATCCAATAATGGATGAAGATTCTCCTTGGTCCTCCTTTTGTTTCTAATGCAGTTTTAAAAAGTATTTTATTTATCTTTTATGGCAGTGGCCAGTCTGAGTTCCAGCTGGGCTTTCACCTCTTTAATCTTTTCCCTGCACAACCTCGTGACATCTGTATAGTCCTCCTGAGTTGCCTGCCCCTTCTTCCAAAGGTGGTAAACTCCCTTTTTTTCTCTGAGTTCCAGCCAAAGCTCTCTGTTCAGCCAGGCTGGTCTTCTCCCCTGCTGGCTTACCTTTTGGCATATGGGAATGGCCAGCTCCTACACCTTTAAGACTATTTTCTTCAATAATCTCCAACCTTCCTTGGCCCTCCAGAACTATCTCCCAAGGGAAGGTGCAATATCAAATGCCACAGTGCTAGATTTGCCTCTTTATCCTCCACACTGTAATACACAATTTTGCCTCTTTATCCTCCACACTGTAATACACAATTTTGCTAATGAAACTGAACATCCTCATGACAGCACAAGCTGATAGAGCAAGTATCTGCAGGACTGTATCTGTAACTACCACTGAGAAATGGTTTGGGTCCCAATGCACATAAGCCCTTCTCTCTCCTTATGGTACTTTCTCATTCTTCTGATTCATAAACATATCTCCCATGTCTCCTAACATTTAATGTTTTCTTGATTCTTCCTTTTTTCATATCAGCTCTTGTCAAATCTCAGGGAATTTCCCTGGATACTCCTATTTCTGCCAACCCTGTACCACTGGGTGAAAACCAAATAGGTGAATTCAGAGTCTGAGACATTCCCAGTGAAACACTCAACTACTAGAATGCGGCATAGTACAGGAAAATTCTCCAAAACCTCTAAATCTGTAAAATTAGGTCTTTTGCTGAGGTCACTGCCTGTGAAATTCTGTGTTATTGTGGATGTGGAATTGAACTTGTGATAGTGTGAGAAGGATGACCATTTTATTGGAGCAGTCAGTAACAGCATAACATTCAGTACAGCGTGAGGCATGATTGTCTTACCCTTGTTCACAGTGACTTGTAGGCAAGTAATTTTGTTGAGCCAGAGCCAACTATTCAGTGTGAAGAAAGAAAAAATCGGGACTGCATCTCACTATCAGCATCACAGCTGTTCTCACTTCATGTCCTACTTGATAGCTGGGCTACTGAGAAAAGCAAATACTTCTTTGTCTTATTTCTGCACTAAGTAAATGTCATAGCAACTCATTAGCACTGACACAGTTCTTGTTTCTGAATATCAACTACTTTAACTCTTTCTTTTACACCACCTGTTTTTCCATGATTTAAGCCATAGAAAGCAATGTCCTTTGTTTAAGACTACATGCAATTACAGCATTTGACTTTTCCAAAATAATAAAAAGATAAAAATAACTCATTTTATTCTTATTGTACAGTTCTGTTGGCTACTGTGCTTTTTGTGCATTGCTTAGAACATGACTCTTCTACTCTCAGTAGTTAGTCTTAACCTGCTTCTAAATAAAAAAAAAATAATAATAATAAAAAAAATTACCTCTGCACAGGACTGGGCAAATTATATTTGAGTTAAATGAAAACAGTGTCAATATTTCTGTGGACTTATGGAACCAATTCTTAAATAACATCATAATTTGACCCTTTGAAATATGTACCAAATGTTTTCCAAAACATATTGAAACCAGCAGTAAAATCCTTCTGTTAACTTCGTTGACTTGGATCAGATTCACACAGTAAAATTGCTTTAGATTTTGTGTTTCATTACTCATATTACTGTCACAGTAAAAATGTTATAGTCTTTATTGACTCAACTCTCAAAAGTATCTGAAAAGTTCTTGGTGCTATTTTAGGATCCAAAACATTCCTGTACGTTTATGTTAAAACTCATTAGAAGTTGCTTTTTGTTATCTTCCTTGCCTACATTAATTTGAGTTTCCACAAGCTGAAGTTTGTCAGTGTATAGGTGGATCATCAAGCCCAGGATAGCAGGCACTACTTGTCAAAGCTGTCATGCATGATACCCATCAGAAAATCCTGACACTGTATTGCTTCAGAGGCTAGTAAAGCCTTCACTGATTGCTATGGAATAGTTACATGGAGTATGAAGGTTCTACCTGAATCTCTACACTTTTCTACAAAATTTGTTCCAAAATGAGGGAAGCAGAGATAAATTAGCGTCCGCTTTTGATTGCAGAAAACTTGAGTGCATTTCTTTTCATCTACTTTTTTCTTAAACTAATTCAGGAACATACTCCTTCCAATCAAGAAAAACATGACTGATAAATCATATAATAGGAGCTAGTATAAATGTATTAGCTTCTTTGACCTCAGGAGAGCTGTGACGGAGGAAGCTGTGCACAATGCTATACTATGCTGATAAACACCACACTTTCAAATTATTTGTATCAATATCAGTGCTTACCTTATGTAAGCCTCTTTACAAATAGAAAAAAACAAATGCATGTTGTGTGGGGAATTTCTTTTACTTTCACCTAACCCAATTTAGAGATATTAATATTGCTCCTTGGTTAAAGCTGGGTGCTTATCCCTATCATATAAACATACTTGCCCACTCTTAGCATGTAAGGTAATCTATTTTATAATTGCCTACAGATGCATAAGTTTCTGATTTAGAAGATACACCCTTAGAGTATCCTTTGAGGTCAAACAGCCTTAATCATTATTTTTCTACTTTCTGTCATTTTCTAACTCATTTCTGTCATTGATGCATGTATTAAGGAAAGATAAACTATGAATATGCAGAGATAACTTACTAAACATGGAGCTCAGATCCTTGTCTTGATGCAAAATAATCAAGACTGACATATACTTTATCTGATCAATGGTTAATAATGCACCACTTCACAAGATGACAAAGAAATTACTTTCAGAACTACTCCTCTGGACATGTTTAAGATAAGATTACATTTAGAAGAAAGTACATGATTTACTTCCTCAGGCATACAACTTAGTTGGAAAGACTGTGAAAATTTAATATTCAGAATGCTTTGCTTCATTTAATTTTTAGTATGAAATTATTCAGTTTGTGGGATGCCAACTTCTATGATTGCTATTACACTAAACGTAATGTCCTACCTGTTAACACAATAATGACCTATATCTCAAAGGATAACAGTCTACAGGAATCTGTTACACCCAAAATCTTGTTCTGGCCAAAAAGGCAAAACCCCATATATACAAAGCTAGAAAATTATTGTTAGTCCAGTTAGAGTTTTAATAAACTTATAATCTAATTTATCTGGGTAATACAGAAAAGCCTTATTGATAATGTGGTTAAAACTGACCAGAGGGTGATCTCTGTTTTAGATGAAGGGCCGTATTGGTTGAGTAGATCAGCTGGCTGTGTAAATGGCCTTCCCCGAGTTAATTAAAAAATGTTTGAAAGTCCTCCTGGTGAGCCAGACCAGCATGGGTGAAGTTAATATGTGGCTCAGCCCAACACAGAGTACAAAACCCAAACAACCAATGGAATGAAACTTGAAGACAACAGCAGGCTTGAGCTGGCTTCAGCCCATGTGCTCCTTCCCAGTGACTGGGGTCTCTCAGAATCATGACAATAAGCTTATGTTGTAGTAGTAATAATAATAACAACAACAACAACAATAATAATAATAATAATACAGGAATCATGTTGGTACTGTGACCCAACCATATATTGCAATTGCCATATTGTGCTTGTGTTGTAATTTCAGCTGTATTACTTTGCTAAATGAAAATGCCAGGCAACACCAAATATCTTCAAATAAATTTTATATTAAAACATCAAAACACCCCTGTGTGAAATATCTAAAAGAGTCTTGTCAGAGTGTTGGACTTTGACAGTGGGAAATGTAAATACAAAGTTTAATCTAATTTCTGCAGGTAAGTGTCCATGGCATTTAATGGTTTTGTTTGAATCTCCTCAGTATCATGTGGAAGGTGGCAGAGACTTTCTGTAGGACATGATTATCTGCAGAGATAACCATTGTAGGATGTCCACATTTTTAAAAACTTTAGTGTTACTTTCTAAGGTTTTGAACACCAACAATCAGGGTGAAATCAGGGGCTAGGATTTGGTTTTGATGGTTAAACTAATGAAGAGCTTATGTAATGATGACTGTTGCAATAGCTCAGGGTATTTCACCTGCTTTGAATTACATATAGAGTGAACTGTAACATAACAAGTTTGCAATGTTATGTATCCAGCCATACTTAGGTACTAGTACAGCTTGAGAATCTGCACTGCAGAGGTAACATTCTGGTACGTACCATAAACCACCTTAGAATGATCAAAGATGAAAGGATACTTCTTTGAAAAGTCACGGGTGTTTACTGATGGTGAGTGTCACTGAAATTATGCAGCAACTGTTATAACTAACAAAGCATGAACACATGTTCAATGTTTTTAATAAAAATATGTTGCCCAAGTTCTGCAGTGTAGAAGTTAATAAAATATAAAAATTGGAAAGGTCATTTGCAAAAACAAAACAAAACCAAAAACCAAACAAAAAAAAAAAAAAAAAAACACACAGCAAAAAAACATGGAAGCCACAGTGTGTAGGATTAATCTAATGGCAGATGGAGAGCCACACAGTCTACAGCACACTTTATAGTACATGCCAGTCAGTACCCACTAAATTTTTTATCCTTTTTTTTTTTTTTTTGGCTTTCCACAAATTTTGCTATCCAACTGGTATGCAACTGTAACATTCATCAGTCCTAAACACATGAATAGTTTTATCCCATGGTAATATTTCTTATATCCTCACACCACTCCATGGAAACCATGCTTGTGTTTGCTTTGATGTACACATGCCACAGAGGAACCATCTTGTCTTCATGGCTTGTCCAGTGCTCTCTCTTCCTTTGACACCTGTTTGCAGTGACTGACAGTTTGTCCCTTTGGACATCCATAAGTTTCAGCCTAACCATACCACAGCTGTCAGATACTGTCACACTGTATGTATCAACATGGCAGCATTCTTTACATCCTGTCACACATAGACATGCTGCTAATGCATGTTTCTATCTTTTACTTGGTGCTTCATTTTACAGTTGTTTTGCACTTTGTTAGACACCACAAAATAGCTTAATTCCTGTACAAATATTAACATTCTCAAGATTTAAGAACAATTCTTCCATAAAGAGGAAAGAAAGAAAAAAATCTAAGGCTGAATGAAATATCTAACAATAATTTTAAAATCCTACAACAGCATATTGTGCGAAAATAAAATAAAAATAGGAAAATCATGTGCAATTAAATCCATTATGCATATTTAAAATATACTGCTAGAATCCAGCTTTCACTAATAATTGACTCATGTTCACAGAAAACATTTTTTATGAAGAATTATCTATTAATACTAAATGAACTCCTCCTTAAAAGAGACAAAAACCTAGTTGCTCAGTAAAACTTAATTCCAAAGGAAAGTGAACTAAGAAGAAAATGTGTTTATTGATTTTTCTAGCACGTATTTTTTTCCACTAAAATCCATCTACTGGGACTGTGCCTCTATGTGTTTCTATGATTAGAAAATGGCACACTAAACTCCAAAGAGAATGGGGGTTTCCAAAGAACATTTCTTGATACGCAGAAGACCTTTGGAAATTTATAAGCAGAAAATAAGTTTTGCTCCTAAGCTTTTTGCTTTCTCTCAGTTCTACACCCATTGTGCAAGTCTATAAAAAGAGGAGGAAAAAATCCTCTTATGAGAATAATGTTTTAATGCAGGAGCAGGCTGGAAACTAGGACCATGCATGGCAATCAGTTGGCTGAGGGGAATGTGCTCCAGCTTGTCTAGACAACAATTAACATGATGAGTCATGTTGACAGGGCATAGGGGAGTGGGGGACGGATGGTGCCAAGGATGGCACCAAGGAAAGGTAACACCTTGCTGTTGATTGCTGGTAGTTAACCACCAATCAGGGATTGCCTAGTATGCAATGCTTAGCTCAAAAGAACCAATCTGTTTAAAACGCGTGATTTCTGAAAGTATATATACCCGTGTTGCTATACAATTTGCTTGCATCAAGCTGCGTCCCATCTCTCCATCGCAGCATTTTAAAATTTGCAACTAATTCCACTAACTTTTGGTAACATAGCTTAACATGAAAGAGTTGTTCAAGGCTGTGAGTTTTAAGTAGTGGCATCCTGATACTTTGAGTTACTTTCGCAAACAACAGAAAGTCAGCTTAAGTCAGCACTATTTGTTGGGCAAAGGAACAGCTTCCCAGGTTGTTTGCTGCATGGTTATAGTCCTATTCTGGAACCTCTAATGCTGCTATGCCTTATGTGAAGTGCTAATTTCAGGCTATAACTTCTACTGTGTGCTGGTACCCAGCAGTTACTAGCAACCTTCCCTGTGTGACCTGTGTAGTATTAACGGTGAAGATGATAACATAAAAAAACCAAAACAAAACAAAATAAAAAGGAGATTAATAATGACTTTGGAGCTATTATGTCAGACTGGAGCTATTAGGACCTATTAAGGTCTCATGTGGACACACAGAAGAGGAGGCCTGTGAGACTACTGATTCCTGTGCTGCTAGATTCTAAATGTATACTATGGTAATGAGTGTGCTGTTATGTGCTTCTGTTATTTTTATGAGATTATTTCTGTTTGTTTCTTTGGCTTTTGCTCAAATGGCTAGATTTTTCAAACAATGGCCCCATCAACTATTTGCAGTGTAGTTCCAAATAGCCTGTAGCTATTTGCTGCTGTAGCCAGTAGCGTAGAAATGTAAATCCTTAGCAACACCCACAATAAGTAAATTAACATGCAAATGACCTTAAAACCGCCCTCAGAAATGGATGTCAGATTAAGGATAACATGGAAATTTCACTTTGAATGTTCAGGCTGAGAAGAGCAAGTCTTACTTCCATCCTTTGCTGCTTCACTTTAGCTTAACGTAAATAAAAAACCAGCTTATTCTCTAGCACATTTGATTCTAATGTATACAATACAGAAGCACATTGTCCAGAAAATTACTGAGACATATAGCACCAGGGAGAAATTACTTTCCTTGACTAAGGGATGCAAACTCCAAAGATTTATGTTAGAGAAAGAGGAGATCAGTATCACACCACAAAAGACATCTGACCTTCTTGATGAGGACTATCAGGAAGAATATGTGGGCTGGTCATTTGGTTAGTAATGGAAACTTATCATTCACGGGATAAATTGGAAGCTGGTTTTAATGTACATATTTTTATATGCGAGAGATCTAATCCTTTTCTTCCTATAAACTGTGTTCATCATAATTTTATATTATAATTTCTATACAACATATAACTTCCTAACTCAGAGGTTCTTGAAAAATACCCTATTGTGCACATTTTGACCAAACTTTAACTGTACATGTTCTTCTAAAACATGTATTTTTCCTCAGTCCTCCCTTCAACAAAGCAGTGATGCAGCTGAACAACGTTCAGAAAAAACTTCTAAATCCTTTTTTTTTTTTTTTTCAGGCAACCTTCTAGAATATTATCAAAGCAATAACAATCTTTTTAAAAGAGAACAAAGCATACATAAATGTACAAGACTTCAAAACCAACCTCATTACTCTTATCTTCCTTTAACACTACAGCTTTGTTTACGCTATGACACCACCACACATATTTTAAAATGCAGAAGTAGGAAGAAGGGCAAACCACAAAGCAGCATTAAAAAAAATGTATACCTACAGAAAAATATGTAGTAGAAAGCTTGAGGAAATGTGCAGTAAAACCTTTTAAGCAGTGTATTTTGTTAGACATGCATAGCAATTATTTTTGCTTTTACAGAAGTAAAATGTGCCATGAGACCAAAAAAAATCAGAGGATAAACAATTAAAAAAAATTAATACATTGTAGCTTTATATGGAAGAAAGCTCACTTTATAGTGTTTGTCATGTTCCACGTGGCATCTTTGGTACTTAAATCTTTAACACATTACCTAAGCAGAAAATAGAAATGAAGGAGTGGGGTAATCACATATTCTCTTTTACATCAGAAATGACCCTGGTGGTATGGTACCTTTATTCATTACAATGAAATCAAGGAGGAGTGTGAGACTGCTCTAATATCAGGTAAATTAAGGTTTATGGTATGCTATGGCTAGAAAGCAGTTGCAGTCAGAGCAGCTAGTAAAAGAATCTCTTCATCAATTGAGTGGCATTATCTGGAGTTTCTTGATGGATATTCGAAGTAATAAAAAAGAAAAAACAATATAAAAGGACTCTACAGAACCTATAGCCAATGTGTCAATATTGCAAACCAGTGACTATTACCCCTACTGTGAGAGAAAAAGTGGACATAAAGGCAGCTTTCATTTGCCCATAAATTCAGGAATACTTTTTGAACAACAATCATTTAAAAAAGTAATACTGGCTTCCTCTGTTATACACCTTGAGATTTTCTGATAAAAACTGCTGTAATAAGAAGTAATCATTATAATTTTACAACTACAGATAAGAAGAATTACTGGATTTCAAGGTTTTGTAAGGTACAAGAACTCATATGTTATATTCTAAATGATAACTGGAGCTCCAAAGATAGCCTAAGTGTTTTGTCATATACTTGAGAAAAGTTATCATAAATGCCAACTACCCAAGAAGACTGAGTTCAGGGAATGAGTTCTGCAAAGCACTGGTAAGATCTGTTTCTATCACACTTAACAGAGAAGGAGTTCTTCTCCAGAACTGTGGCCCTCTGCTGTTACTGCAATCAGTAATTCATTATAAACATTCCCAAACAGAATTAGCACAGTTCATAGGGTGTCAAGAAGTCAAGATCTTGATCCAGCAAGATCTACCACAGCCAAGACTACTACTGCCGCTACCATTTTTCCTTTTGTTTCATATGTTACTATGCTCAATGATCCTTAAGGTTTTCTCAAAGACTGTTAAGGATTTCTGCAGCCTTGTACCAACAGTTTTTCAGAGTACAGAAATCCTTAAGGCTACCCACGCTCTTACAGTGTTTTAAATACTCAGCTGAGTAAAATGACATGGGAAATATCTTGTAGCCTGCTTAAAATTAGAGCTAGATTATCAAGATTTTTCAGATCAAATATGTGGTGGTTTTTACTATTCTTGAGAACAACTAATTGATTTAGGTGCATTAGTAAATATCAAGACATTTTAGAAGAATGTACATTACTTCAGAGGTTATAAAGTTAATATGAATTCTCTATTTTGCAAGATGTTTCTTTCATTACTTGTAATCTGAAATCTATACATTAGATACATTAGATACAAGAAAATAATAAATCATTATTCTTATAAAGTTTAATTACATTTATATTTACACATTAAATATGTTTTAACAGATATTTTTAATATTCTACAATATTTTAATTTTATTATTTTATTCTTCAACTTAAAAAATATAATATATAAATAATATATATTCTACAACTTCAAAAATAAAAAGAAAATATTACTGTAACCAATTTATTTTACATAGTTTATTTGTAATATGTTTGTTGGTTTTCTTTATCCATGCTAGACTGACCATTCTTTCATTCATCCACTAGAAGGCTATTCTCTTAAAAAACACACTGTTAAATCTCTTACAGTTTTCTATTAATTCAGGCCATCAAGCCACCACCACCATGGATTGTAATCCTGTCAGATGTAACAAGCTAAGCAGATTCAGGCTGAATTAATAGTAGAGTTGGAGACCTCCAAGGAACACTTTAGGATTACAGCAAGTTTTTTAGTGCTGCTGGCTCAGTGGGAGACACTCTTCTATGTGAGTTAGTACTGAAGTAATGCCCCAGCTGGGGAATTCTAAAAGACACTATAATTAGGATGCTATAGGCAGGAGTGCTCAGAAATAGAGAATGGCAGACTAAATACAGCCAATATGGTTGAAAGCGTCTTAATGTACAAAATAGAAAAAAGCAACTGGAAAAGAAAAAAAAAAAAAAAGCAATTCCTGTTGCTAGCAGGAAAAGCAAGGAAAGTACTACTGTACAACGTAAAAAGATCTTACGGTCAGAGAATAAAATATAAAAGCATAAGAAAGTCTAGTCTGTTTGATGTGATGAGCTCCAGATTATTTTACTGATGCATATAATGAATTTCTAACAATATCAAGGAAAAAGAGCTAGCTAAAAATAGACAGATAAAAATAATTCTAAGTCAGCTATAGCTGACGTGTTGCTTGCATTACATGTTAAAAATGTTTTTCAACAAAGTCAGTCCACCAGGGGCCTTTGCACAAGTGTAAAATAAGGAACATTCTGCTACAAAACTTAGTACACAAGACAACTGTGGATATTTAATAAATGCTGGAGTAAAGAATCTAAATTCAATGGAAAAGCTAGTCTAATATTTCTAAGTACTGGGCAATTAGTAAAAAGTTTGTCTATTTTCATGCATGGTTTCTCCTTCCCAGAGCGAAAAGTTTTGTCTCTCTTCTCATAGACAAGTAGCTTGGAAGGAAAGTAAAGGAAGGTGAGCTCTGGATCACAAAATATTTTCTTAATTTTACAGGCAGGCAGTATTTGCCCATCTGTAGCTATGTCTCAAAATCAGTTCACTTCTTTTCCTAACATGATCAGCAAGTAGCTAAAGCCATCTTTAATACCAAATGTATCTCATTCTGAGGCTGCGTTGTATTTTCTTTAAATTTAATACAAAGTTAGCAGTGTTCACAAAAATTTACTGAAGGTGGTCCCCAAAGACACAGTCTGTATTAAACATATAAGCTTCCTGGATATGACTGTCTCCAAACCTTGACAAGGAATGTGCAGTGGAAAATGCTGGGAAAATAGCTAAACTATATTATATATAGCTAACATATAATATGTGTTAGCCTAAGGTTGAGTTGATACATTAACAGAGGAAGACAAGAAATGGGGAATAAAAAAAAAAAAAAGGTGATGTGATAGTCCCTGAAGGGCAGTAAATCAAATCAGGAGATAGAGCTTCCATTAATGTTTCAGTGTAAGAAAAAAATTGGGATTTTCCCCATAAATTTGTAATAGTTACCACCACTGGTCAACTTTCTAATCACTCAGACAATAAATAAAGTTGACAGAATACTTAACAAGGCACTGCCCATATAAATTATTAAAAATTTGCTGATAATATTCAGTGAAGAGCATATGAGAAGCTAGAAGTGCATTGACTATTTTAAGTATTAGTTGTCAATACAACTTCTTAATATGTACTGAAGTTATATGGAAGGTAATGTTTTCAAAAGATTGCTATGGAACATTTTTAAATTTTTTTATAGATCCTGAAGGAATATATTAGAACTTAATTTGCTGAAGACAGGAAGAATACTCTAGAAGTAACACCCTTCTTAACCAAACATTCAACAGCAAAACATAAGTCAGATTATTTTTCTGATTGTCATGCTACTGGAATTTTGATAGATGTGAGAGTTTGTTTGGGCATTATTTCCTTGATATTTTCAGAGTTCATTATAGAAAATAGTGTTGCATTTATCAATATTTTCACTCTTCAAAGTAGAAGTATAAAACTTTTCCTTGTATGAATGCAGCCTCAGAATCATGAATAAATGATTATTCAGTATGGCACAATGCATTTATAAATTGTGCATGATAACTCCCTATTTTAGGTGATCTTAAGCATCATCCAAAAGCAGCAGTATTGCTGTTAGCAAATGGACAAGTGTAGATGAAACGGAAAAGGATTGTGTCTTGATGAATGTTACTTGATTGCATTCTACTTATGACAAAGAATAAAGGAAAGCATTTACTGATATGGCAACAGTAAAAATGGAGTTGTAGGGTATTACTTTTTTTTAATAAAATGCTAAAATTGATTCTATTTTAAAAGTTTTGTTTAAAGTTACAACTTTTCATACTTTGTTTTCCAACTAATCATGCTCTCTTTGGACAATTCTGTTATATCCATCAAAAAATTGATTCATTATTTTAAAAATTTAATTTATTTTCCTCATTTGAAAGTTACTACTTTAAGAAGACATTTCCCAGGGCTTGTGTTCAGTGATGGCTTTTTTTCCCACTCTCCCAATTACAGGCAACTTTTTTTACAATTTATTTGAAGGCCTCTGAAGTCTGTAAATTTAATTTCAAAATTCAGCAATTTTGCATTTTCAGATTAGGACTTGACAACAATTTGACATGGAAAAAAAATCTGCTTAAAATTATTATGCAGCAGCAGCTTTTATTCTGGTGTGGCACACTTGTTCTTGTATATACAGTTAATTTTAGGTAAAGAAGTTGCTTTAAAATCACATTGAACAGAGACATTTCCTAAACCTTGAGAATTCTTAGGGATTATCAGTTTTCAAACATTATTTTATCATTCCTGATTGACAGGATACCTGCTATGAACAATAGGCCATGCCCCTCTATATCATAATGATAGGTAGTCTGTAGACTAAAAAGCATTGTTAATTCAGGCAGACATAGTATGAAGTACTCTTTGTAACTGAGTATGGTGGCTTGCCAGGAGATAAGGTTCACCAGGGCACTCCTATACAAATGCATTTCTCTGTCTTTTTTGTGTGAAATAAGAATCCTTACATTTCTCACTGCTCCCTCTGGCACACAGTTTATAAGCATGTTGGTCAGAAAGAAAATGACCACTCAAAAATGAACAGAATAGCTGGAAGATGGAATAAGAACTGAAGCTCTGCCCTGAATGGGGTCCTGCACATTTAATTGTCCCTGAAAACTCAGAAGAATGATTTCAATTGAGTCATGGGTGGCTGGAAGTGCCCATGGGAAAATACCGATGGGGATTGATATGATTTGTTTGTGCTGAAAGATATAAAAACCTGTAAGGAGGAATTTGAGTAAGTGTTTGAAAAGGAAAAGAATAATTTGCATCATCATAAAATCTACTTAGCCATACCATGTGTAATATTTAACAAGATACACTCATTCCCCAGTAAAAGTCTATGGATCATAGATGCTGGTTCTAAATCTTAGTAGCTATGTTCAGTCATGAAGGATAGGTTATGCCTTCTAGCTAGTTATTCAAATGAGTGCTGCAGGTAACAGAGCAAAGAACATGAAGAATGTTTAAAATTGGAAGTGACTTCTGTAGGATACAAAAAACCAGACCAGTTCTTGCCCCATCAACCTCAGTGAATGTAATTCATCCATTTGCATTAGCCATTCAAGCTCAGTTAATTTTCTGAAACAGTAAAGCTATTCAAGACATCTGCATACGGCTGACAACAGGACTTTTGCCATTCTGAAGAGGCAGCTAAAGCCCCACGAGGTGGCATGTCAGACAGCGTTAGGTGCTGATGAATGAACATCAGCTCCATGAAACCGTACAAAGACCTTCACCTTGTATGGCAAAAAGATTCATAGCGAAAATGACCTTATAATTTCTTTATGGAAGTACACTAGTGGCATAATAAACTACCTTGGAAGGAAATCTGATCACCTAGCAACTGCTGTGTTGTGAACTTTTCTAAATCTGAGGATTAGGAATGTATTTCCAAATATGGCTCCAATTCATTGAAATGACCATTCTTGCTTTGTTGACTTAACTACTTTTCCTTGCCTTTGGCCAGTTTTCCTGATCACTCTTCACTTCTGTGTAAACAGCGTTCATACACCTGTGCTGTGAGCAGGGTAACTCCATCATTTAATGGCAAACAGTTCCCCTCCGGCTTTGCACCTAAAAATAAATCACATATATAGTTTTTCACAGTTACTTATGGTAAGGAGTATTTATTTCAGAATTTATACAAAGACAAAACCCACCTTACTATGCTCTGACTTGCTTTGCATATGTCATTGCTCCTACTGCTTCACTAATTTAATTATATAGTTCACATGAAAAATTGGTACCAACATTTAAATCCCATTCTCTCAGTAGGCATAAATGCCAGCAAAGGATGTTCAGAAGAATTTCTGTTTAAAAAGATATTCTTAGCTTCCCTAGAGGTCTTAAATAGGTAGATTATCATACTACAGAGAACCCCTGAATCTATAAGGAAGTTTAACCGGTAAATTCTCATGGGCTTTTCTACTACATTGCAGAGTCTTACCCCACTCAGTGCAAAGATCTGTTAATGTTGCTGATGTCAGACCTTCTCTTTTATAAAATTGTTCTTCAAGAAGAATAATTTGCTTTTCTTTTTTTCATGATTCTAAGTACCTCTCCTTAACATAGAATTAACTCATTAAGAATGTTTAATTCTTCATACTGGGACCAATTTCACAGGTTGACACAGCAGCATCAGAAAGAGAGTTAGGATTAATTTCTTGGTATGGTTACACTAGATTCCTATCATGGAAAACTGGTGAGCTGTTAGCATGTCCCACACCTCATTTTGGCCCATGCTCTTTAGCAGTTTCCCAGCCAATGGCCAGACAGTTCAGGAATTATCACAGGCCAAATATAATTCCAAAGCTAATTTGGATACAGTCACCCTTTTTTGGATGGGGAGAGAGTTTAGCTGTGCAAACACAAGTTAAACTCTGCTGGTTGATCTCAGTGCCTGAAGCTTTTCATTTGCTAGTGCCAACATAGCCTGTGTGTCAAAACATTACAAAAGTTAAAAATATACATTACTAGGTACTGGAATTAATATTTGTTGATATAAATACAGTGCTGATTAATATTTATACATTCTTCCAGGTTTGGTGACCAAGCCGGATCAATATTAATCTGTAAAAAATGAATTTTAGGATTCTTAACTGAAATAACAGGGCTGCACAACTGGACAGGTGGAAGAACAGTCAGCCCAGAAGAAGCACTGAACTAGTCCTTGTCTTCTCTGTGCTCCTTGGACATAACCTGTACTGGGCTGTTGCAATGACTGTCTGTTCAGAAAAGACTTACTTTTGCATTCACAACCCCATGCACTCATTCAACAGCAAGGTATAATTTAACCCTTATAACATGTATTAATTAATCCAATATACTCTATAACTCTTATTGTTCAACAACTACATAAAATGAGGGAAATCTTAATAATTTTTGGTGGGTCTGTGTTGCAGTAAAGAATGAATACAAGTTAATAGTGACCTCACAAACTGAAAACCTGCTTCTCCTTAGTACACTACTTCCAGCAGCAAAACATTAACTTTACAGTAAATTCCAGCCTTTTGCTTCTAAAGATGCTGATTCGTATACCGAGGCCACTTAACCAAGTTACTTGACTTTTGGAATCCCACCAGAATTACAGATTCAGGTAGCATCAAAACAAGACAACTTTAATGACCAGACACACAGGAATTGGCCTGTAAACACAGCAATTTTAATGTGCAACAAATACTTCTTTAGAAGTCCAATACTTGGATTAGTTGTGGACAGGACTAATCTACTCAGTTGGCCTCTGTGGGACAGCTACCTCACACCAACAAAGACTGTGGCACCAATAAAAAAAGTTCTATTTTCAAAGACACTCAGAGTCACCTATTTTATTTTCAAAACACAAGCACTTTATTTTTATACCAGCCATATCAGGTTTTTGTATTTTGTCTTTTTTTTTTTCTTAAGCTAATAGGTTGATTGCTATCACACTGACATAAGTCTCAATTTATAGCTGCATTTCCAGGAATTTAAACAGTACAGTGATCTAGTCCTTTCTCTAAGGATTAATTTTTGGGTAAGATTTAAGTTTTATAGAGTATCTAAGTACTTAATTCATGAACACACTTAATGCAAATATGCTGAAGACACTCCAGTATGATTTTTTCCTAGTTGGATCAAGGATTCTTTTTTAGGAAATGGGTTACTTTGCTACTGGCAAGATAAATTTAACAATGGCTAAGAAATTGTAGAATAACTGAACATCTTAGCACTTTAATTATCTATATATGTCTAGTAATTATTTCTCATGAATCAGAATCATCGTCAATCTCTCCTTCTTGGGGAATTTACTGAACATAAAGTGATCACGTGGTCTCCTGATTCTTTTAAGATCATTGATTACTACATGTCATTTCAGAAAAGACCTACTTGAAATATATCATTTTAAGAATCACTCTAAAGAGAGAATAAACTGATAATGGACTTTGAGAGTCTTGGAATGGCTTTGTCTTTTTCTCTCTATAGTAACCCCGGAAAATGTACATAGGAAAAGAGGATTAAGAAATAAAACAGTTGTATATTTGTTGCACATAAAATGGAATGAATTATTCTTTTCTTAAAGCCTTATCACTGAGAAGTCACTTTAAAGCATTTTAGGCACAGAAATGACGGGAATATTTTGTGGAAGCATTCTATACCAGTCAAAGCAAACAAACTCTTCATGACTTATAAATGTTTGCTGCTGCAGTGTCCCAGGAAAAGGCTTTGTTGATGTGTGATCTTTACTTTCTTTATTCAACACAAATACCTTATCTCCAACCATATTTGACATTTCAAGCATTAAACATAATACTGAATATAAATCAGGGCGCTGGAATGAAAACTTTGTCTCATAGGAACCACCTAAAAAGGGAGCTTTTTAACAGGAAAAATATTTTGGTCCTAAGGCAAACTCAAAACTCATGTAGGTGCCAGAAGCATTATTTAGATTTAGAACATATTAACATAGTGTTCAGAGAGATATCTTCAGTGAAGTTAGCTTGAGTTCTGGAAGTAACCAAACAGTGGGTTTATTCTCTGTGTAAAATTAACTAAGACCCAAGCTGGGTTAATTTGTTTCCTTAAGAATGTTAATAATAGTGATAATACTGATGAATCTGTGTTTGTTCCTGGAACTTGGACTAAGTTTTCTTTTCTCATTGATCAGATAGATCATTTCATGTGGTTAAACTTGGAACAACTAATTTTAATTCATATTTTGTTTTGAAATTTGCTACTTCTGTTTCAAACCTATAAATCTAAGGGCTTACCTAAGACAAATAATTTTATTTTTTCAACTATGTTAGCTAGTATAATAAAAGTTATTACTTCAATATGAAAAACTTGGCTACCAGAACACAATCTGTAATTCTACCAATGCTTTCATAGAAAACATATAAATACAGAGAACGCAGAGGGTGACAATCACCACCTGCAAGTGTATTCCCAGATCTGGCCTCAGGAATCCTTATCTTATTTAGCTGTTAATAAGTATCTTGTGATGAATAAATCCTTCTGAACAGTCAATATGATTCATTAATATTCAGCATTATGCTAGGTATTATGAAAGTGATCATTATTATTGTGCTGCCTTTAACTTTACACAATATAGGATACACTAATTTTCCAAGCCTTATTTTTTCTTAGATTTTTAATACACAACACTATTATAAGATGACAGCCTTCCACTCTTGCTGGTTTATGAAATTATTTATGTTCAATTCAATTTTAACTGTGTGCATTTTCTGTCATATTAAAAAAGGAGTCACCACAGACACTAGGGATATCTTAAATTCAAGAGCCTATTTTCACATAACACTTTGTTTTGATCAGGAGTCTGTGAAGCTTACTAACATGATTATGGTTCACTAATCAGAGGTCCAGAAACATCAGGTTGTTTTGCTCTTAGCATTTATCCTTGATAGTTATTCCCTATAGAAATATTAATCCACAATAGATGCCTTATTAATGACCTCTTAACTAGGAGATAAAAATACAGCACTGTGCTGTGGGCATTTTCATCTTAGGAAAAAAAAGCCCTGCCTAATTATGATAACAGCAATATTGTGGTATTATGGTGCTTTTTATAGAATAGTCAATACATTTATTACAGGTATATTCCCATAATATTGTGAAGTCAACAAGTGTATGCTTATATCATTTATTTCTTACAAAGATTCTTCTATATTTCATATTTATTCATGCTTCGATGAATCTCTTCACCCAGCTAGTTTATTAAAATTACAGGTGAGTGAAAGCATAATTTTCAAGATGGCTCCATTCTGAAAAGTCTATGAAGCAGTAGATTGGAAGCATAAAATAAAGTGATGAGAATCATGTCATGTTCTACTGGGAGACATATTTTACCCTTCATCAGCATATTAGAAACGCATGTTTCAGAAATTGAGGCAAAGCATACAGTACCTTCTTCCCATGAGATATATTCCTCTGCCTAGAGCAGAATCTTCCTCTTGGCAGTGTGTTTCAAAACGGGCAAGTTCAACAGTTTAAACTCTTTAACATTTGCATTACATTTTCCAATTAAAAAAGAAAAAAATCAAAAATTCTATCATACTGTTAGGGTTTTTTACAAATAATTTTAACCCACATGGGCAAGATTAGTCATTTATCCTCCAAACAGGTTATTTAGGCTACTGGGATGTCTTGAGTTTGTTATGTGATTTTAATAATGCATTCACATTGCATTGTCTCTCTAGTTCCTAGTCAAATTTTCAAAATAAATTGGAAAGATACATTCAGAAAAGGTTGAAAAGCAATCTTGTTTGAAGGAGAGACGTCGTTGCATATTTACATGGTAGAGTTTATATGGTATAGTCCCCCTGCAGTATTTATTTAGCAGAATACTGCTAACAGCGTATTACTTCTCCAATGGATATAGAGCACAATCAGTGCTCCTTCCACTTGAACCTTCTTGCAGATGTTTATCATCAGACCAAGAAATTACTACTTAAAAGAAACGATGTTTGTGATTTTAAGAGACAGAATTTTCAGGGAATATGCTTTCAGGATTTTGAAATGTCCAAGAAGACTTGTATGAAGCAGTTAATGAGTGGGTAAAAGATGTTGGCAAACATCGACTATATAGGAGAGTAAAGCCCTGGATACTTATTAATTTATACCAGTTATTTTTAAAACAGGTCAAACTGCTTGTTTGGACATACTAATTTTTATACTCAGGAATCTTACTTTGATTTTGGCCTGAAGCTGTTCTTACTATTTCTCCTTAAATCTAAACAAAAAATAAAATAAAAAAAAAATAAAATTGGGAGCGTATTGGTTTAACTTTAGCAATATAAAACTGGACATGTTTATGTGCAAGTATGTGTAGTCTTGTAAACCATAGAACTCATTATAAGATGAGGAAATACAGATTTTGTCCTTAGAACTAAACGTGGATCTTCTAATTTAAGGTCCTCATAATGAAATCAGGAGACAAATAAACTTCTCATTCTTTCTGAAGGTTGCTTGATGACTAAACATCTTTTCCATACTTAAGGAAAGACAACAAGGAGAATAAATGCATATTTTATTTTTTTCCCCTCTTTACCTTCATGTCTACAACCTCTTGTGGCAATGTTCTCACAATACTTCTCTGGTAAATTCTTGGGGTGGAAAGGTATGTTATAGATTGTTGGCATGCACCAGGCTAGGATACCATCACTGAATTTAACCATTGCCATTGCAAATTCTCCTGGTTATGTTGAGCACCATACTGAGCATAGGCTGGAGGTGTGTGTGGAGAAAATTTAGGGGTTTTATATATATATATATATATATATAAGTATATATAAGTATAGGAAACACCTATAATGCATCTTATTGGAGAGGAAAAGGTACTCACTTTGAACTCCCAGATTCTCCACAAATCTGTGGAGAAGAATATGACCTTTTAATGCCTTACCCAGAAGTTTAGTACCTGATAGATGTTAGAAGACCAGAGCAGACTATCTTAGACAACTCACTGTGAGCATTAAGTTTCAAAGCTCCCAGTGTGGCCAGATGGAATTCAGCACTGTAAAGGTGAAGCCATTAGACCTAAAAGTTATTTCAGCAGGAACAGAGAACAGAATTTGTCCTCTTCCTTTAAGGTGCACACAGGGAAAGATGACCACGTACAGATCTTGTCCTTTAGCTCTTTACATAGGTAGATGGTAAAGATACAGGTTTATTTCTGCACTGTCTTTCTTAAAAAGTCTGCTGACTGGGTTATTTGCAAGGGAGAGGAGAAAAGTAATTTTCTAGCTTCTCAGAAAGAAAAGGTAATTAATCCATTGTTTTTGCAGGAGAATGTCTAACCCTTTGAGTAAACAGACTAATGAATGACAAGTGCTGTTTTTCTCTTTCAGCTATTGTGTTAAAAACAATGATTGCCATTCTTCCATTTGCTTTAAGTAGTATCCTGATACTTCAGAGAATTTTCGAGGCACATACAAAGCAATGAGATTGTGAAACTTTTTAAATTTTGTTAAAGAAACATAGGACTACACTCAAGCCTATATATAGTGTGGTTATGTATAGTGAAAAGGGAGTGTTAGATTCAGACATCTACCTTACACCTAAGTCCTACTTCATACTAATTAAAACATAGCTTTTTGGAGCAAATCTCTATTGCTCAATTGTCTTTTAACTGTAGAGAGCATTCAAGCTTCTGCAAAATCATGGGTTATCTGTTAGTGTTGTGGTTTAACCCCAGCTGGCAACTAAGTACTTCACAGCCGCTCACTCACTCCCCCGACAGTGGGTTGGGGGAGAGAATCAGAAGAGTAAAAGTGAGAAAACTCCTGGGCTGAGATGAAGACAGATTAATAGGGAAAGCAAAAGCCGTGCACGCAAGCAAAGCAAAACAAGGAATTCATTCACTATTTCCCATCAGCAGGCAGGTGTTCAGCCATCTCCAGGAAATCAGGTCTCCATTATGCATAACAGTGACTTGGGAAGACAAACACCGTAACTCCAAATGTACCCCGCTTCCTTCTTCTTCCTCCAGATTTATATACAGAGCATGACATGCCATGGTATGGAATATCCCTTTGGCTAGTTTGGGTCAGCTGTCCAGGCTTTCACAATTTTTTGTGCACCTCCAGCCTTCCCACTGATAGGGCCCAAGAAAACTGAAAAGTCCTTGACTTAATATAAACATTACTTAGAAACAACTAAAAACATCTCTATATTATCTACATTGTTCTCTCACCAAATCCAAAACACAGCACTGCACCAGCTACTAAGAAGAAAATTCTATATCCAGTGAAACCAGGACAATTAGCTACTTATTGACATATACATTCTACAAGCACTTCAGTTTATCATTCCTAGGAATTTGAATTTCTCTAGGATGTGCCATAGTGGACATAACTTATAGACTCAGTTTCACAAGAAATACTGCTGTATGAGAAGGAGATATTTTGTTCATTGTACACTATTTCTTAAAGGTAAAAATACTTACTCAAGAAAGTGTAAAAATACATGCTACATGGACAGAATTACTTCATTGTTTCACCAAGAATCTTTTATTTTGTTTAGAAAAAATAAACCTAAATTAATGTAAATTAAATGGGAAAGCAATTTCAGCTGTTAAAGCATTCATCCTAGGAGAGGATATGCCAGTATTCTTTAATATCTTAGACCACAGAATCATAGAATAGTTGGGGTTGGAAGGGACCTTTAAAGAACATCTAGTCCAACCCCTCTGCAGTAAGAAGGGACATCTTCAACTAGATCAGCTTGTGCAGAGCCCCATCCAACCTGACCTTGAATGTTACCAGGAATGGGACATCTACCACCTCTCTGGGCAACCTGTTCCAGTGTTTCACCACTCTTGCTGTAAATAAATTCTTCCTTATATCTAGTCTGAATCTACCCTCTTTAGTTTGAAACTATTCCCCCTTGTCCTATTGCTATGGGTCCTGCTAAAAAGTCTGTCCCCATCTTTCTTATATGCCCCCTTTAAGTACTGAAATGCTGCAACGCTTGTGGGGGATCAAAAGATCAAGAAGGCTGAAAGGGATCTCAAGACATTTGGCTTAAAGTCTAAATTTTCTAACAAGCACAATATCTAAATGAGCTAATGCATTTTGAAATCTTACCTTCTGACATCTCTTTCTGTTGAAGTCACTGGGACACTCCTCATGTTGATGAATTCTGATATGAATCTTCATGCTCGAATATATTTAACTTGAAATTTATCTCCTGAGAATGTAATGCAGAACCACACAGATACGTCCCAATAGGGTGTACACAAAGTAAATTAATTTTATTTAGTAATCACCTTTCAACGTTTTAACTAGACTCAGAGAGGACCTTAGTTTTTGCAGGGCTCATTTGTTGCACACCAAGTTTTCAGAAGTCCTAATAATGCATAATTGTAGAAGCCAAGGAACTCTTGAAGTAAATAAGTATTCAATGGAGAACTGTGTTGATTGTTAAAATATCATCTCCTTCAGTAGTTAGGGCATTGAAAGAGAGTGATGTTCTTGCTTTTCATTTATTCCTTAATTGTGACACAGAAATGTGTTTGTCTAGCAGATAAAAGAGTGAAACTAGCTCCTTTCAGCAAAACACCAGAGATTTGATTCTTCAGGATTTAGGCAGTTGTTTCCATGTACATTCCTAAAAATTTATGAAGAATTCATTGCTCCGGCTGATTAAACTTGTATGAATATAACACTTATTTGTTCCTCTGTTCTTTAAGTTACAGCCTAGAACAATAGCTAAAATTGAATCTGTTAGTAATTAAGATCAATTATTAAACTTCACAGGATAAGGAGAAGATAACACGAACAGTTCAGCTTGGTACCTTCAGGCAGAGCAGACAGCTATTTCCTCCACCTTTGCGGCCAAAGCTGAGCTGGCATCTGGAAACGTGTGAGCCAGCACAAATTTAAGTAGCTAGAGACCTCACGTGCAAGGCTGGGTCAGACTTTTGTGTACAGCAATATTGACTAGTTTTGGTGTCTGAAGAGATTCTTGGTGCCTAAAACCCTATTATGATTCCAGTCCTTAGGGGTTTAGCTAGAAAACTTGTATAATAATAATGCAGAATGAATTCACAGAAGTCTTGTGAGGTTTAATTAGCAATAACTTGCAGAATTCTTTGAAGATGTAAAATGCTGTATCATTATTAATAACATGATAGTAATTATTTAAAGGCAAAATACTATTACTCTTTTTATTTTGAAGACTTAATTCTAGAACTGTTTATTGCAACAGCTAATTAATAAATTTACAGTCTCTAAGACAAGGTAGGCGGGACGTTGATTTTTTGAATTTAATCTTCTGAAGAAAAAATTATGGAGAATTAAAGAAAACCTTTAAGTTAAAGCTTTTCCTAAAAATCATAAAAATAAAGAAAAATTAAATTATGAAATCTGAATATATTTTAAACAATAAAGAAATCTATAGGATCATCAAGAAATACTCCCAGAAACAACAACAAACAAAACCCCCAGAGAAAACAAGCAAATAAAAAACAATAAAGGAAAACTTACTTCCCAAAGGAAGGTGCTGAAAAAGATATACTATATGGTTTCCTAAGCCTTTTGGATATGTTGTTGCTGTTGGTGTACACATCTAAATTTGACAGCAAGCTCAATACTTCCATACACAGAACAACCACAGTAATAGTTTGACAGTGCTGCTCCCCGACCTCCCCGACTTGGGCTATGAGCTGACCCCCACAGCCAAACCCTCCAAACTGGAGCAATGCACTCAGGGCCCTGACACACAATTCCATACCTGGTTTGCTCACATATAATCAATTTTCTATACAGCAGCTTCCAAAGTGCAAAAACTTAGGTCTGTGGTTGAAAGGAAATTGCAACACAGTCCCACATGCAACTGATCTGGACAGTTGTATGACATCTAGGGGAGTGTGGCAGGATACTCCAGAAAGTAACTGCAGATATTCCATACAAATCACTGAAATGGGAGTTGATAGGAAGCAAAATACAAATCTTCAAAATATGAACACTGAAACTAAGACAGCAAGAAAGTTCCATGAAGTAAGCACTAACATATTTAATCAGAACTTTTAACAACCAGTTGCTGGGAGTTACATTCTAATTTAAGCTCTCACTTGCCCTCTACAATCTACGTGGATGCTTCTAAATTAGCATTTTAGATCAAGTCCTAGCGTGCTTTTGAAAAAGAACAACTTCCAGTCATCCCTACTTCCTTACACCTCCAGCTCCACACATCCTAGAGTGCTTTTAGAATGAACCACTTTTCTTTCACATAAAAATAAACTGGATGAAACTCGCCATGAGTGTAGCTTGTGAACTCTGACTACTGATGAGTATTCAGTGCACAGAACCAAGCTAGAACTGGTCCAAAGGAACTTCAGAAATTTGGATAATGTAGATTCTTGTCCTCAGCACCAACTGTTTCACTTTACAAATGCATTTAAATCATTTTGTGCTATGTGGTAATAGCCTATGTATAACTTCTAACACATTCTTCAGATGTTCTGTTTCTCAGTATCCATACAAAAAACCAAGAAAAATCTCCTTTACAAGGACACTGTTTTTATCATGTATTTGCAAGGTAATCAGTGATTTTAGGATGGATGTTTTCTTCAGAAAATATTTTCCTCCAAAACTCATGTGAATAAGTCATATTCTTTGAATTTGTTTAGATTTATTTTAAAGATGATTCTGCTTTGAACTTTCCAACTGTAATCTAAAAATACCATTAGCAGTACAGCTTCTTTCTGCATTTAAATATCCCTTCAGTACTGTATGAGGAACTTAGGAAAACCATTTTAACACATATGTTTGGTCTTCATTTGAATTTCTCGATCTATAAAATATAGGTCAAATTTAATTAAATCAATGGGGAATGAATATTACTTTGAGAAATAATAAGCATAAAGAAGTAAAAACAAATATCAAATCTGATATATAGTTTTTGAAGAGTTATTTGATCATATAACACAGAATCTGTAACCCTCTCATCCACCATCAGCCTATGACTCCTCTCTCTGTTTGCTTGTTATGGTGGGATATCTTTTTCCATAAGTATTTTTGCATCTGCCCAGTCAACACATTTCCTTTAATATGCTACATGCTTTCTAAACAAAGTTTTCAGCAGCGCACATCATGAATATACCGATGAAGTTCTCCTCATACAAAGAAAAATCCACCTCCTCACAAATACTTTTCCTTAGCAAAATTACTCTGATTTTGAAAAAATGTCTTGGAAGACTTCTTCAGTCTATGCTCACAATAGAAACAAAACACCTTAAAAAAGCAGGAGAATCAAACCCAAATGTTTGTTTCTTCTTTTTTTCCAGAGCCATTTATGACTAAACTACTTAATGAAGAAATTCCTAATTATGTCAACTTGAGTGAAAATGAAGACACATTCATTGAGTAGATTTGCTCAATTGATCTCAGAGGTAATGTAATTATGGCTCTATATGGTGCTATTGCTGAATAGTGACACTTTGCTAATGCCATCACACTTCTTTCTTACCTACTTCACATCTACTGTGAAATAGTGTATCACAGCAGTGAGCGTCCAGGCCAGAGGAGCTCAGTGCCAGGTTATGAATGTCTATGCCGAAGGACATAAACATTCTGTTAGGAGCTTGCTTGCTAATGCTGCATGAGTGCCTATGCCACTAGACTATTGGCTGTTTGAACTGATGGGATTCTTTGCTTTTGTCTCTATAGAAATGATAATGGAACAGGACCATTCTCTGGTACTATAGCCAAATAAGCTAACAATGCTGACATCACCAATCCAGTGGACATTTCCCAAAGCCACATTGACATGACTAAAATGTCAAAAAATTGCCACCACTTTCTTTTAAAATGTACCTGGGAAAGAAGCCCTTTCTTTGGTGTAGGAATTATATGCATATATATAAACACACACACACCCCCCTAGAAGGTAAAATATTAGGTTTGAATTCTTCTTCATTTTGTGCTGTTAAAACATCTGTTTCCACAGAAAGTATTTTAACTGTGACATTTTAGGGTATTTAAAGCACAGGAACACGCCATCATCTTATGAAAGCAAGGTCTCTGTTCAGAAAGGAAGTCAGTAGTTTATGAAACAGTTACTATCCTGCTAAGACCCTTAGTTGAGACTACAGGATTCTTGTCCTTTCTCCTTAGGATCGCTTAACACAACAAATTCAAGCTACACTGTCTAGGAGCTAAGAATCTTGCCTCACATGTGGACATGAGCTGTCAAAATGAAAGGAAATATTTCTTTTACAGACTTGACTCAATAATTGCACTAATGACTTGAATGAGAAGGAATATTAAATTTCCAGGAAGGACAAAATGAGTACAAGCTCCAAGTACATGGGAGAGAGAGAGAATTCAAATTGATTTTGACAAATCAGAAAAGAGGAAAAGGTACAAAGCTGCATGCAAGGCAGCTATTTAGGAATAATCAGCTCTTCATATTCTAGATTTGATATAGCTGACTAGTATGAATTCCACTAAAAAACCTCTAGAAAAAAAGTTCTATCCAGTAGCAAGGATGGAGAAAAGTTCCTCATCCAGTAGCAATGACCAAGCAGACAGACCTTCATACTCTGTCTAGCCATAAAGAGTGAAGTATTGGTGTAGGGTAATGGTGAGTAAAGAAAGTAAACAATATAATTGTCTAACTCTCAAATACCTAAGCCGTTTCACAGTCTTTAAATATCAAATGGAAAGATTTTTAATAGATTAATTGCTAATAGATTTGTTTCAAAATGTGTCCTACTGCCTTGGACTGCAGGGACTTTTTAGGTTTGCCTAAAGCAGCTTTAATCTTTATCTTTTTATTTATTTATTTAATCTTTTAATGTTTGTTGACTGGGTGACATTTGCCATATAAAATTGCTACAAGAAATCCTTATAATCTTATTCTTAAATTCTGATTGATACGTTAAAAAAATCCATTTTGAGTGAAGTAATATTCACGTTATCTCAGGCTCTAATTAAATGAGTGGCTAGACATCTTACTTACTGCTTGAATTATAAAAACAAAATCTTCCAATAAAAATAAATAAATACATACAAAGTGATCCAACTCCACAATTAAAAAATTCTAATGCATTCCAGCTACCAGAAATTTGAGCTTTCTTTGTTTCATTGGGAGATTCTTGTTAAACATTTTAAATTACAGGTGTATTAAGCTCAACATGCATTTCCCTAGGTTTTTTTAAGTTACAATAAGGTAATGATAGGTAGACAAGATGCTGTGTTCAAGGGGGAGAAGTCAGCCTGAAAAAGACCATTACTGTTACTATATATCTGTCATATAGGTCTCCATTATTTGCATGTGATTTAGTTTCTTCTAACATTCATGCTTTCTTACCTTCTTATTAAAATTTCTTTAGACTGAATATACAGTCAGTATACTGAAAGTTTAATTGGACTGATACTTGGTTTTCTTTTTTGCTTTGGATTCTTTAGAAATATTTACTATTAAATAGCTAACAAAGTTTTTTATATTGTCAGAAATATTCTCAGTGTCATCTTGTAAGGCTGAAGTCATTTGGTACTTTGCACAACAGTAAAAATTAGTTATTAAATTAAATAAAACAGTTCTGCCCATCTAGTTTTGCACATTCTCTGTGAAGTCCAATTGACATTTTCCTTCTGTTTGATAAATCTAGACATCAAAAAGTAGAAACATTTCAGGTAAAATATGCAACATTCTACTCTCTGAATACATAACTTCCATGAAATTTGTGATTTAATTTAATTTGGCTTCTAAACCTTAAATAATAATTTAGAATTATATATACTGGATCATCTTTCCAAGGGACAATGAAATACTAACAGAGTTGCTTACAATGTATAGTAAGAACCTACCTGAAGCTTTTGAAATTAATTAAGTGTGTTTCTAGAAAGAAATGAGGTGCTTATTTAAGTTTTTTTGAAAGGCTAGTCATTGTTGTATCACAGTAAGTAGTTTAATCATTTAGTCCAGCATCTTAGAAGGTTAGCTGGGATTATCCAACCTTTAAACTAGACAGAGTAATAAGAATGAGTGAAGAAGCCCTTTACTTCATGATCACAGTCAGATTGTGGTGTTTGCTGTAGGGAAAAAAAAAATAGCTCTTCCATCTACTCTTGATAAACAGTTTGACCATGGCTCAATGCCAAGTGTCCACCAAAGCTCCTCTGTCAGTCCTTTCCTCAGCTGGACAAGGGAAGAAAATTATGACAAAAAGTTCATGGGTAGAGATAGAGACAGGGAGAGATCACTCACCAATTACAGTCACAAGTGAGACAGACTAGACTTGGGGAAGTAAGTTTAATCTATTGCCAATCAAATCAGACTAGGGCAATGAGAAATAAAAACTAAAAACACCTTCCTTTTACCATTCCCTTCTTCCCAGGCATAACTTTACTCCTGATCTTTCCAATTCCTCCCCTATCAGCAGCACAGAAAGATGAGGAAGGAGTTTACGGTCAGTTTATCACATATTGTCCTTGCTACTCCTTCCCCCTCACATTCTTCCCCTGCTCCAGCATGGGGTCCCTCCCACAGGAGACAATCCTCTGTAATCCATCAGGGATCCTTCCCAGAGGCTGCAGTTCTTCACCCACTGCTCAAGCGTGGGTCCCTTCCATGAGGTGCAGTCCTTCAGGAGCAGGCTGCTCCAGCAAGGTCCCCCACGAGGTCATGAGTCCTGCCAGCAAACCTGCTCCAGCATGGGCTTCCCATGGGTCACAGCTTCCTTTAGGCATCTACCTGCTCCAGCATGGGTTACTCCATGGGCTGCAGGTGGAGATCTGCTCCACTATTAACCTCCATGGGCTGCAGGGGGACAGCCTGCCCCACCATGGTCTTCACCAGAGATTGCAGGGAAATCCTTGCTCTGGTGCCTGGAGTACCTCCTCCCTTGACCTTGGGTGTCTGCAGAGCTGTTGCACTCATATATTCTCACTCCCCTCCTCTGACCGCTGCTGCTCTGCAGTTGTTCCCACCCCACACACCCCCTTTAAATATGTTATCTTGGAGGTGCTGCCGCTATCATTGATGGGGTCAGTCTTGGTCAGCAGTGGGTCCATTTTGGAGCTGGCTGGCATTGGCTCTACCAGACATGGGGGAAAGTTCTAGCAGCTTCTCACAGAAGCCACCTCTTTAACCCCCCTGCTACCAAATCCTTGCCATGCAAACACTAGCTAGCAAAATACAACCACAAGATACAAAAGCTATTTGTTTCCAAAAGCTTCTTTCTGTGATCTATTGAGTATCTATCTAATGCTAACAGGACTTCATTATTCCATTTCTCTACACTGCCATATGAATATGTTGAGGGTGATCAGCATAATAATAGACATTTTAGAAGAAAGTAACAAAGTACAAATGAGAGAAGAGACTTAATCACATGAAAAGAAAGAGCACTGTAACTTATTTTCCTGCAAATTTTGATGGAGTAATAGTCATAGTTATCAACGAAATAATGTATTGAAATTGTTATAGCTATATTTTTCAACTAATGAAATAACAAAATTATATCAGTCCCTCTGTAACATCTATTTAAGTGAATTAAATGAAAGAATAATTTTTCAATGAAATTTTTAAATCATTCTAAAACTTTAAAAATATTGAACATATTTGTATTCATGTAAGTAATCTCATTATGTTTTCCCCTTGTGCAACTGTTTACGTGAATTGCCCTGTTGGCACATGTCAGTTTTGCAGGAGTAAGATCCCAGTTAAGGACTTGATGTTTTATTCCAGTTGTATCTGTTAGAATTTCTAAGAGAAATAGAATCATCCTCCAAGTCTTGTGTTCAGGTTGTTACAATGGAAACTCTGCTCTAAAACCTTAGTGAAAACATAAGTACATAAACCAAGCTGTTCTCAGGCAACACTTGGTCAGCTTTCTATGTAATTACTCAGTCCATGAAGATTTTTAACTGGGGATTTCAACATAATATCTTTATCAATGACATAGAATTTGTAGTTAAGATAATTCAGCACATCATCATGTGATGTTCGTCATAACTTAATCAGACCAACAATTAGAGGAAGGTACAAAAAAATCAGTGACAAATGTGGCCAGACTGGGAATGTATTACAAGAAAACTGCATTCACTCACCAAAGTTCTATACTTACACACTATATTTGTGTTACTAAGCTAGCCACCTACAGGTTTGTTTTGATATGAATTTTATCTGATGGCAAAAGAAGCTTAAAAACTATGTGTTTTCCTTGTTGTATTCTTCAACACGTGTTCTCATACTGCATATTATTTATATAGATATAATTGATTTATAATAATGCAATATAAACCAGCAGCCTCAGTAAAATCAAAGTGAAATCTACAACAAAAGCTTTCATTACAACACATCTTCCAAGCCGGTAGGGTGATCCACAGTGGTGAAGCGTGAGATTAAATTACTGGGGAAGTGTATCTCCTAGGATAGCTTTGTCCCTGAAGAAAGTATGCTTAGAACAGAGTTTCTACTTAACAAGAAAAAAAGAAGAAGGGGAAAAAAAAAAAAAAAAAAAGTATGTGGACAGCTGGCTTTTTAAGTTATCATTTCACTGATCTGGATTAAAGTCATAATCCCATATGAGTCTCTAGTAAATTACACAGGTTCAACTGAAGAAGCATTGAACTGCAAGAGGAACATATGAATAAATGGCTGAAAAGGGAGCAGGGCAGATGCTTGAATAGTTTCTGCTGCAAACAGTGGTGAAAAATTGAACTATAGCCTGAATCAGCTGGTACACTAATCAAAGCATTATCAGAAAGCAAAGATGATCATAAAAGGGAAAAAAAAAAAAAAAAAAAAAAAAGGAACAAAAAGAAGGTTCTTTTTTTTTTTTTCCTAGGTTATTTCCTCAGTGAAAAAAGAAGACTACAATTACTGAAAGGTTGAGTTGGGCTCTAGATTCACCCATTTATAATTCATTAGTATCAGAGCTAGAACACTGAAAAATGTACTTTGCATCTAAGCTTGTTTCTTTTGGCAAAAGAATATGAAAAGTCTAATTTTGGTGGCTTATTACACTCACTGTTCACTCTCTTTATTCAGGTGTGAACTATATACAGTATGGACCAATAAAGAAACAGTTCTAAGAAGCTTAGGAGAATTTTGGTGATGTTTTTGAGTTTTGTTTATTATAAGAAAGCCACTTTTTTACTAATTCTGCTTCTGACCAAGTAAACATTGCCTTTCTCCTCAGGGGTAAAAATATAAATATTTTGTGGAGAAAAGACAGCCTCTCTATAATTCTGCATGCATGTTAAAAGTGTATCTCTGTTTAACTCAACAGCAACTTCCATATACAAGAAGCAATAGTTTTACTGTAAGGTTAGGACACCAGGATCTTTTCATAATTGTTTTGGTTTATTTTAAGAAGAGCAGCTGTAGTACTTATTTGTCACTCATACTGCCTGTACTTCTCTTCTGTATTCTGTTAATGACTGTTGCTTTCCTGGGGTTCTACAGTTGCTTCTGTAAGTGCTGTACCACAGATTGCCTGTGGTCCGGTAAATTTGCTGTTTGAAGATTCCATCACAAGGAATGACCACAGCCCCTGACAATGATAATTTTATTGTGTATGAAGATGGCATTAACACATTCAAGATCTAACAGGTAAGGCATTGCTTTTCTTTTACAGACTCGGCAAAATAAAAGCATATTATTTTGCGTTAGCCTCTTCACTTAAGTGTTTACACTCCATCTTTACCATTTACATTACCATACTTACCAATAAATAAGCCTACACTTCTTCCTTTATTTTATTTTTTCCTAGTATTTTCCAGGACCATTTATCTTCTATGACTCTCTCAACTTGGTTAGAAGATTCTCCCTCTTGACCAGGGTTTGCAAGAGTCCTATTTTGATTAATGCTTAAGCAAAATATTTCTGTGGTTGTACATACTAATTCATGCTAAAGCAATGTCTACAATAACCTAAAAAGTGTCTTGGGTAGGAATGCAAAAAAAATCCAGGAAAAGACAACCATACCTTTTGTTATGCAGAATATTTTTTTGATTTAAGAAGTGTATGTGTACACCTGTGTCCCTGTGTGTATTGGGGGGCTTGGAAGGGTTGAAAGTGTAATTATTGAGGGTTTGATTTGTTACTTATCCATGTTGGGTCACTACTTCCAGTCAAGCATACTGAGAAAAAAAATATATAGTCCAAAAATGGTTTTAATATTAAAATGTTATTTCACTACTTGCTTTTTGCATGACAAGAAGGGAATAGAACAATTTTTTTCATTTCAGATGAGAATATTTGAATGTAAATGCTGCCTAGAATATGGCGTACTCTTAATTAAATCTTAGACATTATTGAAAAAGAAAAAAAACACAAACCATAAACAACATGATTAAGCAGAACTAGTAATTCACAACTGCAAGAATGAAACTTTGAACTGTTTCTGAACTTCTGTTTGACACCCAGTGTTCTTTCTAGAACATCTGGAAATCCTGGATGCAAGTAACCTCTTTTAGAGTCCTGTGTTGAGCAAGCTTTTGATTAAAAAGAAGTGTAAAGGAATATTTGCCACCATTTGTTTTATTGGATAATACAAAATCTTAGTTGCAAAGGAAGATTTTTTTGTTTGCTTCATTTCTATATGCAACAAGTTTTAAATTGAAGTAGAAAATGGGGAAACAACTGAAGAACATTCTCACAATAAAATTATCTTGTGATGTTACTGTGAGAAACACTGAAGTGAAGGGACTGTGAAGTGAAGTGAAGTGAACACTGAAGTGAAGAACACTGAAGTGAAGTGAAGGCCATGGATGGAGTGAAAGAGAAGACACCCAAAATACAAGGAATTTCAGAGTACAAAATCCCAAGACTGTAAAGATCTGAATATTCAGTAACCCAGGTCTTTCTCCTATGCAAGTTTTTGTTCTTTTTCATCTCCAATCAGATAAAAATTTTAAAAATATTTAGTCTGTAAGCCTATCTAGAAGGTATGTTTTTAGCAAAATCTTTTCAGTTGTAGCATAACTTTAACAGATTTTTTGAAAGTAGTTATACTACGGGGTCACCAGTTTAGTTCTTGCATTCCCATCTATGTAGTTCCACACACGACTTCAATGAGATACTTCATTTGTGGGAAGTGAATCAGGTTGAATCTTTAAAGCTTTCTCATCTTCACTGGCAATAATGGACCACACCTATGAATACCTTGCATCAAGAATCAAGCTACAGGGCACCACTTCAACAGGTCTTATTATCAGAAAGTAGAATGAAAATGTTTGTGTACTTTTGCAGTCTGTTATAAAACAGCGCTTTTCATACCACTCATGTAATGAGAACATTTTCAATAATATTGAAAGCACTCCAACTTAATATCAAATAAGTTATTACTGCAAAGAATGTGCTACTGTAGCAGTCAAAGAACAAACTGTATGTCACATTCTTCTTTAATACTTAACTAATGTGTATAAATTAGTGTCATTTCCAGTACAAGAAAAACAGAGTCTGATTTTCCATTAGATAAGCTGAGAGTATTGGTAAAGTCACTTGTATTATCTATGAAAGGCTAAAAATTATGCAGAATTTAAGGATTCATTAACATTCTTTAATGAGCTTTGGTAGATTAAAAAGTTAGGCTACAATAGTATTAATAGGACTACCGCAATGAAACCAGATGCTTGGATACTCTTGGTAAATCTTCCCCAGCACAATACCAGTTTCATGGTGCTCCACATACTATTTTTTTTGTGTTGATGTTTGAAGCAGGATAGAAGAGACCTAATTCTTGTTTACCATGACCATCGTTATAAGGAATTTGCCCACTGGCTCTAGCCCTTTAACTCATTTGACCCTACCCTTATTTTGAAAGCAAGTAGGACCCTCAGGATTTTGATTACTTTCAATTTCACACAAAAGCAGATTTCCAGACAGCCCTCATAGTTGGAATTTTTTTTCCCTATAAGGTACTATTCCTTAAGGACATAATGAAATCACAGAATGGTGGAGATCCAGTCTAATCCCCTGCTCAAAGCTGGATCAGATAGAGTAGGTTGTTCAGTACTGTGCCCAGCCAGATTTTGACTGACTGCAAGAATGGAGTCTCAGCAGCACCTCTGGGCAAGCTGTTCCTATGTTGAACAACACTCACAGTAAAAATGTCTTAAGTTTAAATGGAATTTCTTGTATTTCAGTTTCTCTCCATTGCTTCCTATTCTTTCCTTTAACACCACTGAGAAGAATCTGGCTCAGAACACCTTACTTCCCCTATCAGGTGTTTTATACATGTTGATAAAATTGTATAAATAATGCCTTCAAACTTTCTACAAGCTAAACAAGCACAAGTGCCTCAGTCTCTGTGTATGTCTGATGCTCCAGTCCCTCATAATCTTTATGTCTCCTTGCTGGGCTTGTCCCAGTGTGTCCATGTTTTTCTTGTACAGGGCCTCAACAGTGCTGAGTAGAGAGGAATTTATCACTCCCCTCAACCTGCTGGCTGTGGTCTTCCTTGCAGCCCAGGATGTTGTTATCTGCCTTTGCTGGTTGATGGCCAACTTGCTATCCACCAGGATACCAAGGTACTTCTCTACAGAACTTCTTTGAAGCTATTTGTCCCCCCTAACTGTGTACTAGTGTGCCGGCTTATTCTTCCCCAGGGGCAGAATTTGGCACTTGTTGAGATTACCACGAGATTCCTGATGGCCATTTCTGCAGTCTGTAGAGGTCCCTCTGAACAGCAACACAACCCTCTGGTGTATCAACCACTCCTCCTGATTATGTATCCTCTGCAAAAATTGCAGAGGGTGCACTCTGTCCCAAAGTCCAGGACATTCAAGAAGAGATTAAATAATAGTACACTGTTACAGACTGGCCTACCACTGGAGTTTGTGACACTGATCACGATCTTTTAAGTCCAGCAACTCAGTCAGTTTTCAGTCCACATAACTGTTCAGTTTCTAATTTGCATTTCGTTTTGTCTGTGAGGTTGCTATAGGAGGCAGTTGAAAAGCCTTGCTAAAGTCAAGATAAACAGCATGCACAGCTCTCCCCTCATTCAACAAACCAGCCACCTCATCACAGAAGACTATTAGGTTGGTTAAGTGTAATTTCCCCTTTATAAAAGCATGCTGACCACTCCAAATCACCTTCTTGTCCTTCATATGTTTGGAAATGGTTTCTAGGAGGATTTCCTCAGGGACTGTGGTGAGATTGAGTAGCCTGCAGTTTTCTGTATCCTCCTTCTCTTCTTGACAGGGGGATTGGCATTTACTTTCTTCCAGATGTCAGGAACTTTTCACAATTGCTGGTCTGTCAAAGGTAATTGAGAACGGCCTTGTAATGACATTGGCCATCTTCCTCAGTACTCATGGATACATCACACTGGGTTCCATGGACTTATGTCCAGTCAGTTTAAAAGTTTTCCAACTTGTTCCTTCTCCATCTGGGGTCAGTCTTCCTTGCTCCAAAATTTCCCACAAGTCTCAGAGATCTGGGATTTATCTGGGAATATCTTATCAGTAAAGACTGAGGTGAAGGCATTGAGTACCTCAGCCACTTCTGTGTTCTTTGTTACTCTGTTCCCCTATCTCCTTTAGCAACCATCCCACACTTTCCCTAGTCTTCCTTCCACACTTGTACAGAAGCCCTTCTTACTGATCCTCATGTTCTTCACCATGTTCATCTCCAGGAGGTTTTGACTTTCCTAACTCTATACCCAGGTGCTTGGGCAGTGTCTTTATATTCCTCCTTGGTCACCTGTTCCTGCTTCCACTTCTTGTGTGTCTCTTTTTTATGTCTGAGTTTTTACAGGAGCTCCTTGTTTACCTGTACAGGCCTTCCGTCATCTTTGCTTAATATCCTGCATGTCATAACAGACAGTTACTCTGCTTCTGTAGGGTAATCTCTGAAGATCAACCAGGTATCTTGCACCTCTCTTTTCTCCAGGATCGTATTTCATGGAATACTTTGAAGCAGAACTTGATCAGGCCAAATTCTACTATTCTGAAGTCCAGGGCTGTGATGTGCACCTGGCCATGTTCCATCCTTTCAGAATCCTGAACTCTTCCCTTTAATGATCACTACAGCAAAGGCTGCCCTGGTCTTCACATCCCCAAAGAGGTCTTTCTTGTTTTTCTCAGGTCCAGCAGAGCACCTCCCCTTGTCATTTCTTCAATCACCCATGTTAGAAAGTTCACAACAATGCACTCCACAAACTTAATGGATTTCTCATGTCCTGCTATGTTGCCTTTCCAGTGGAGATCAGCGTGATTCAAGTCTCCTATGAGGACCTGAGCCTGCAAGTGTGATGCTTTTTCCAGTTCTCTGAAGAGGGCCTTATCTGCTACTTCTTCCTAATTGGGTGGTCTGTAGGAGACATCCAACACAACATTGTCTGTATTGGTCTGCCTTCTAATCCTGACCCATAAATTCTTGACTGGCTCATCACCCATCCTAAGACAGAGCTGCATGCAACCCTTCTGCTCACTCATAAAAATCCATACCTTATTCTTGCCACCCTAGTCTGTCCTTCGTAAACAGCCTGTATCTTTCCATTATAGCACTTCAGACATGAGCTGTGACCATGCCCCTGTAATCCCAATATAAGAGCCCTGCAACTTCATGCCTGCCTTTACTACCTGCACTTTATCCTGCAAGATATATGCATTACTGCGTAGGCAATAGGCATCTGCTTGTGGTGATTTTCCAGACAAAGTAAGAAAGCATTTCTCCATCATACTGTTCTCTTGGCATTTCATTATTTTTATGTGTAGACTTTGGGTGGAGCCCATGAAATCCTTCTTTGGTGATCATAAGGTCTCTCTCGTCCACATCGACTTGCACCCTTTGTTTACCAACCTGGCCTACCACTTCCTCAATAGTGGACCATTATCTCCTTCCCCTGTCTTTCTTAGAATCATAAGATCATAGAATCATAGAAACATTTGGGTTGGAAGGGACCTTTAAAGAGCATCTAATCCAACCCCTCTGCAGTGAGCAGGGACATCTTCAACTAGATCAGCTTGCTCAGAGCCCTATCCAACCTGATTTCCATCTGGATGTTGAGCTGTTGACCACTACTCTCTGGATGTGACCATCCAGCCCATTCCTCATCCACCAAACAGTCCACCCATCAAATCCGTATCTCTCCAATTTAAAAAGAAGGATGTTGTTGGGAACTGTGTCAAAGGCCTTACAGAAATCCAAATAGATGACACCTGTAGCTCTTTCCTTGTTCACTGATGTAGTCTTTCTTTGTTTAAAGCTCTTCCCACCAGGTTGCCTAGCCTGTCAGCAAAAATGTTTATGCCTGACTTGGTCAGGTGTATTCTGTCTCTTCCTAAGAGTCTTTGATATTGAGAAAGGGTCCCGTGTCTGTAAAAGTCAAATGTCTCAGCTGATACAGAATCGCATAAAAGCTGAAGTTGCAAGTGACTTTCTGGAGGTCATCTGGTGCAATCCCCCCAGCTCTAGCAGCTTCACTCTATGTGTAACCCATAGTGGCATATTTGACACTCTGTACATGCTCTATTATTTTTAAATGCTAGTCTTAACCAGTGGTTTTGGCTTTTTAACATCTGACCCAAGAGATCTATTCTGCTATTTTGAAAAACACTAATATATGAGTTTCTTCTCAGTAAAACAGAACTTTCACTCTTTATAGATATTGAATTAAAATTTTCCTATAATTTACTTTCCTATAGTTCTTTACTGATTTTTTTTTCTTCTGTCAGCTGGAGATATGTACAATAGTTTTACATTACAAACAAATATTATGCCTGACAAGAATACAAATAATATTTCAGGTTTTATAAAAACTACTACCTCAGTAACTGTGAGAAGTCTTTCTTTTTGCTCTAGCTGAGCTTCTGGTTGAAAATATTTTACTTTCTGTATGTATTCTCTGAATGTTGTTTACTCAGGTAAAGATACAGTAATTTTTCTAAAAGAGATTTTGATAGGGCTTATGATCTGCTGCTTGTTGCTAAACGTAGAAGTACTGATGGACCAGGTGGTACTTATTTTACTTCAGTCTTTAGAATACACATCTTATCCCTTTGAAAATTCTTGGAATAAGGAGGCTGATAATTAAAATGGAGTGAGCTTTTTATCTCTCTGGATGAAAGGACTGATTAAGGTATTCTGTGAAAGAAAAAAAAAAGAAAGAAAAACAAACAAACAACGAAGGAAGGTAAATATATTTAAAGGGACAACAAAATGATCAATGCTTATAATCTCTAATTTTGAGTAAAACAGGTTGTTTCCTAGGGATGGAAATAGCATGAATTCATTAAAGAGGGTTTTTTGCAAGTTTTCTATCAATGAAATTTAAATTATAAAACCTGTATTCACACCTATATCTACCTTGTCTTATCAATGGACTAGTAAAGATGCATGAATCAGACAAGTGGGCAATGAAAGTTTTAATTACAATGACTCCATGGGTCATTCTCATTTAGGTGTACATGGAATTAGAAATGGATAAATCACAACATCCATTAGAGAACACGGACAGACCAGAACCTGTGGGTAGGTTACCATTGGATACTATGTAATGAAATTTGACTGAACTTGATAGGGGGAAAAACCCAAAAAACTATCTGCTTTGCCACAAATGGTACCTTGACATATCTGCTATGCCATAAATGGTACCTCTAGGTACAATAACTCATGCATTCATTTGGTTCAAAGTAGTTAGACAACAGTTTAGTTGAGGTCTAACCTTGGTGTCTCATGCTTCCTGGTGCTTAAAATGCTATAGATGTCATCTACAAAACATGTAGGGGGAATTCACATCAACAGCAGTATAGAAACAAAGCAGGACATATTAGTGTTGAAGTAGCCAAGTTTATTTCACAAACATTGAGGTCTTCAACACAAACACCTTTGTGCAAAGTCAACTTTCTTGTGTGTTGTCCACCAGTGCAGCTGAACTGCATCTCTGGTATATTTCTTCAGCATATTTAAATTGATAGATACATCTCATCTAAACAAATTGTTTTGGGTTTGGGTTTGCTTTTGGTTTTTTGCATTTCTTCATCTACATAATAATACCTGAGGATTCAATAACAGGTATTTTGGCCTGTTTTTGACAATATACTGTACATTCAATTTGATTTGAGAGTAATACATTCTTTTAAACCAATATGCAGTTCCACTGACTGGTGTTACTGAAGAGACAGGAGGAATTTTCTGCTAACTTGATGGTACGCAGATGAAAGTACTATTATTTTTTTAAATTAATAGTCTAGTTCATTTAAAATGTTGATTCTTTTTTACCTTATATAAAATGTTTACCGAAAGTACTATTGTTTTTTTTAAATTAATAGTCTAGTTCATTTAAAATGTTGATTCTTTTTTACCTTATATAAAATGTTTACCGAAAGTACTATTATTTTTTTTTAAATTAATAGTCTAGTTCGTTTAAAATGTTGATTCTTTTTTACCTTATATAAAATGTTTACCATCTCACTTATCTGCTGATACAGATACATGATGCACACCAGTTCTTTCTTATTTAAAGAAAGAATCTTACTGGATTTAATGCAGATGCTTATTTGTAATGTCCTTGAGCTCTACTTCTTTGAACAGTTCAGCAAAAAAGAAAATTATTTATTAGAGATCTTGTCTTATGTTTATGTTCTACAAAAGTAATTCTCTCCTCCTCACCACCTATGTAAAGTATTTATTTGTCTTTAAAAGAGATTCTGATTTTAAAGAAACTTGTTAAAAAGAACAGTGTTAGAAAATGCCTTTAGCTCACCTAACTTAGACTGTGAAACTAAATCACTGTGCCAACATCCGCTCAATTCAGAAAATGGTATTTGAAGTCACATGTATACCACAGTGCAATGTTAAGTAGTTGGGGTGTCAATGGGTTTTACTTTTTCTACACAGAGCATACTAGCAATGACAGAGAAGTTTCTATGACCTCAGGAATATTACATCTGTCAGAAATGAAATAAGTACAACTATAAATTACAGATGTACTAAAAGTTCAGACACTCTTATCTGAACACAAAGAAACTCAGTACCTGTCCGATTTCATTAAAGTCTACTGTCATGATTTGTAAAGTCTGTGAGAGGAATGAGTTTGCCTCAGGTTTAATTTCTCTTTGCTTGAGCCTTTTCCTCTTGTATCAGGAGCTGTGCACCCCTCAGTAAAGCATTGCTTTAACCTTCGTGAATAAGATATGTTAATACTGATAATATCTATGCTTGTCTATTGTATCTATATCCATCTATATGATAGCGAGGTTCTGAAACACTGCCACCTCATGCAGTTTTATGCAAAACTAAATGTAGTCAGTGTAGACCTAGCAGATTTATTTCACTGGGATCTTACAACCATTTGACTTTCCTTCCAATATTAGTTTAACATTATATTAATTCCCAGTATTGAAGCCAAAAAACGTTTTGCTCAACTTCACCCAGTATGCAGAGTGGAAAATTTCACAAGTTTAGGGAAAACTTGGGCTGGGGCTTGCTTGGAAATGTCTGTGAACCAAAATAAATATATTCATGACTGTTTGCTATAACTAGCGCACTGAGAGCAAGGGTGGATTTCTGGGGATCAGCTGCCTTTAGTCAAAATATCTGAAAGGGATATCTCTAGGGATTCGTGGTCTTGAATCATCCCCTAAAGCTGGGGTATGATCATTCATATTGAAAACCAAGCATCAATAACTTTATTTTCTTAAAAGGCTAAATGAGACGCTGTCTTTCCTCCAGCAGTCAAGGTATACAAGTACATGAAAGAGAACTGATTCACTGCCTCTTTTTGACATTGATGCAAATCCTTCAGTCTCTGTCAAAACAAGGGCAGCCTACATGCTGTAAAGTACTGTGGGGCACAGTGTCATGGTTTACCCCGGCATGTGGTGTTTCTAAACACCACATAGCTGCTTATTCATTCCCCACACCTCACTGGGATGCGGGAGAGAACTGGGGGGGATGGGGGAAAGTAAAATTCATGGGTTGAGATAATGACAGTTTAATAGGGCTAAAAAGGAAGGGAAAATACTACTAATAATAAAAATAATGATAAAAGAATTACACTTGCAGTTGAATTTTACATCATAAACTTCAGGAATAAAATGAAAAAAAAAACCAGCCCACTCTCACAAATAATTACCTTAACTATAAAGTTTATACATAAAATCATACATTGTTTTCTCTGTTATCTAGTAAATCTCAATTCTTTGCAGAGCAGCTGGAATTTTCATTACGTTCATCATTCATCATCCACTATAATGCAGTGATTAAGATGGTGTCTATAATGATGCAATTTTGAACTTCCTCAAGACAAAGGAAATGGGTTCTATTCCCAGGCAATGAATCTCATCAGAACTATATCCCTAGCCGGGAAAAAGAAGGAAAAATCACTTCCTTTTGGTCTAAATTTATGTCTTGCAGAAATGTGACAGATGCAATGTGTGTAGCATCTGAACTTAAAACCATTATCATAAAATATGGCAAAAATGAAGTCCAGAAATATCTATTTCTAGAGTATGAAGTGTAAATGTGAAACAGGTCTTGCTATGCACAAGAACTAAGCAAGCTTTTCAGCTTGGTCTTAACTGAGACACTCTTGTTTCCAGAAATGGACTTTTAGCCACCTTTAATGTAAAAAAAAAAAAAGAAACCACCAAAAAAGTGGTTTCTTTTTTTATCTCACCTGACTTCAGAAGTCTACTGTGGAGATTTATACAGCTGAATTAGTCAGAACTGTGTGTAGAGTCCTTTTATATTCAGTAGAAAGAAATAAACTGTTTTCAAGCGCTATTCATTGCACCCTCAGGCAGACATCTAATACAGTTCATGTAATTAGCAGCCTAGTATCACCTAGGGTTTTTTTATTTGACTATAAAAGAAACTTAAGGAAAGTACCTCAAATGTCTTACTGAAGATAAATTTGCATTGTGTGATGGATCCTACTCTAAGTGCCTTCATAATTAGAAACAAAAAATAATAAAAAGAAGCAGGAGTTCAAAATACTCTTTTGCACTTGAGTGACTTCCTCTAATCCCAGTTCACTTTCTATAGCTACAATTTTTTGTGCATCTGAGTCCTTCACAATTGCTGATTTCACCTATCCAAATCTGCATAGAGACAGCAGTCTACAAAGGAAGTAATAATCAAGTCTGTAGTTTAAAACCCAAATGACAAAGCAACACACAGCTAATGTTTATTGGAGCAAAGATGATAACATTTGATTCTATCAGGCTTCTTGATGATTAGCTATTTTACAAAGTTGTTTGTGGGTTCAGATAAAGATTATTGGTTTAATAGCAAACTTCAAAAATAATTAACAAACTGGTTCTGTCATGTGAGAACATAAAAATATTACTTCCAGAGGCTACTTCACTATATTCACTGTAATGTGCATTTCCTAAGATGCTAATGACACTGTAAAATGCATTGTTTAAGAAAAGAAAATTCATCAAATATATAAGAAATAATTGGAAGTGCAAAACCTGCATTATTTCATAACTTGTTATCAGGCTAATATAAAAAGTGTTAAAATTCTCTTAAAATATGAAACATAGTTTATACAAACTATATTCTGTTAAGAGCAAGAAAATAAGCATGGATCACTCTATCTTAAAAATAAGTACTAAAAATGAGAAAATCTGAAAGTGAAGTATCTTGAACTTCAGTTGCAGTTGTTACAGTCTTTTTCTTTATTCAGTTCTTTATGTTTTCTCCAAGAACATCCATGATTCAAGAAAAAAAACCACCTTTCTCAGGCACAAAACAATACAGAAATTGCAACTGACAGTAAACATTCTAAAGGAAATTTCATAAACACAGAGAAGAGGTTAACCTCTAGAAATCAAAGAACTTCTTGGCATTCAGTTCACTGTAGTGGATCTCCTTTATTGGATCTCATCTTATGGTGAAGACCAGATGTACCAGCGGGAAAGGAGCAGAAGTAGTGAATCTACCTATCTATGTAAGATTCAGAGCAGAGGGAGAGCACGGCTAGAAGTAATTTTGTGGTTTGTCATTTGCACTGTTATTAATTCATGATAGGGGTACCTTTTCTTCCTTGCTATCATTCTTACATTTTGGTGTTTGTTCCAGCATCAGTATGTATTGACAAATAGTTGTGATGGCATTAGCTTTCTGGTGAACAAGAAAGAAATTAAAGTCAGAAAAGCTATGCCTGATATTTAGCAGGATGATGGCAGCTGCAGGGAGGTTACATGAACTTATATGTATGCTTTACAACAGAAGAGGAAACTTTGATACCTCTTCTGTAATATTTCTTTAAATCTAATAGGCTTACCCTAGCTTTTATTTATCAGAGTTTAAGCAAAAGTGGTCAGAAAAGTGGCTTCCTTGGCACCTTTCTGGGGAGATTCTAAGTAAGTATGGTCTCAAGAACTCATGTGGATTAAGACCCAGATTTTCTGGGGCTTGTTGTTGCTTTCCATAACAATTATTCAAAAACTTTGCAGTGTCCACAATGCTAAGTCCTGTGAGACTATGTCCTAACTTTCTCAGATGATGATTCCAACCAAAATACAATTTATAGCATTGAAGAATCTAAACATCAGGCTTGCAGAAACCTACTTCTCAATATAAGGAAGTGTTCAAATCCCCATTTTAGTATTTCTATCGGCAGTCACTTCTGCAACTGAAAGTATATTTTCAGCTCTCACTGATCACAAGGAAAAAAATACTGCATTCAGTCAATTGCCTGTCCAGCCATACAACTAACCACCCTATCAAACAGTACTGTAGAATTTCAATTCTGATTTACAATGTAAGAAACCACTTTGAACCTATCATAAATGATCCTGTTACTACAACAAATTATATGTAATTCCATGGATGAATGTTTTAACCTTTATTTTATAATAAATTTGTACATGTGTTTTGTATAGTAGGCTATTAAAACATATATTGTGGCTCCTGGCAGCTCTGCTTTATGCCAGAGTGACTCACAGCAGTTCAAGGTTGAATGTCACTGATTTAAATCAACATGATTTGTATTTATCATACTGTTTCTTGATTTCCTTAAAGCAATCGTAAAGATGCACTTCATTGCTGGGCAAAAGTTCAACTATGATTACTTAACAGAAAAAAAACAAAAAGTAACATGAAAAAGACCTATGACATTTGCATTATCTGGATTAGAGAAAACTATTCTATGTAGTGCAGTATTACATTATAATATATATACATATTACATTACAGATAGTGTAACTTAAACTGTGAAGCCAAATATTCTATCATGCCCCAAACTGATTTTTTCTTTTGTCAGTATCCCGTGGGTGTGGGTGTCCCTGATATAATTTATTCCATATTAACAATGCAAGAATCAAAGCAAATATTTGTACAAGAAAATTATTTAGGTGATTATCCTATAATCTTCATGTATGGGGTGTTTAAATTATTTAAAATAATCCAATTGGATGCAAAATATCATGCCATCTGTTTACAGGGTCTCGTAACTATCACTACGGCTCCTTTCCAGTAAATCATTTTTAATGAAGTTCAAAATTTGAGAAAATTCTTGGATTTTAATAACTTTTTTTCTTTATGGATGTCACATAAGATGTGGAAGGAGGAAATTTTTTTTTGTATTTTTAGCAGAAAAAAATCTATATAGAATATGTAAACAAAAGGTAAGATGGATAAACTAGAACGGAGAATGTTCAGGATGCAAAAGGACAGGATTGGCCTTTGAAAACCATCCCCACACGAAGTCACTGACTCAAAGGACTCACCCAAATTTAGACAGAGATTGAACTGGACTTTGGCATCTTTAGGAGTTTGGTTGACAAAGACTCTTGGGAGGCAGTCCTAAAGGATCAAGAGGCCCAGGAAAGCTGGAAATTCTTCAAGAAGGAAGTCTTAAAGGGACAGGAGCAGGGCATTTCCATATGCCAAAAGATGAGTTGGCAGTGAAAACAACTGTCCTGCCTGAACACAGACCTTTGACTGGAATTCAGGGGGAAAAGAAAGAAAATTTAGCACCTTTGAAAGAAGGGGCAGATAACTCAGGAGGATTATATGGATGTCACAAGGTTATGCAGGGAGAAAATTAGAAATTAGAAGACCTAGCTACAACTCAGGGTGTCCACTGCCATAAAAGATAACAAAAAATGTCTTAAAGAGAAATACATTAGAAACAAAAGGAAGTCTAAGGAGAATCTCCATCCTTTATTGGATGTAACAAGGAACATCAGCACAAAGGATGAGGAAAAGGATGAGGTACTTAATGTTTTCTTTACCTCAGTCTTTTTTAATAACAAGACCAGCTTCCCTCTGGGTACTCATCCTCCAGAGCTGGAAGAGAGGGATGAGGAGGAACAGAATGAAGTCCCCGCAGCCGAGGAAGAAAGGATTAGTGACCTGCTGCTCCACTTAGGCATGTACAAGTCTATGGGGCAAGGGCTACATGGGACCCACCCAAGGGTACTGAGGGAGCTGGCAGAAGAGCTCGCCAAGCCAAGCCAGTCTCCACCATTTCTCAACAGTCCTGGCTAACTGGAGATGTCCCAGAAGACTCTGGAGGTTAGCCAATGTGATGTCCATCTACCAGAAGGGCAGGAAGGGGGATCTGGGGAACTACAGGCCTATCAGCCTGACCTCAGTGCCAGGGAAAGTTATGGAGCAGATCATTTTAACTTCCACCACATGGCATGTGCAGAACACAACGAAGGGATCAGGCCCAGCCAGCATGGGTTTATGAAAGGCAAGTCCTCCTTAACTAACCTGATGTCCAAGATGACCCACCTAGCGGATGAGGGAAAGGCTGTGGTGGTTGTCTACCTGGACCTTAGGAAAGCATTTGACACCATCTACCCCAGCATCCTCCTGGAGAAACTGGCCAAAGGACAAGGGAAGTGATCAGCCCCCTATACTCGGCACTGGTGAGGCCACAATGCAAATACTGTGTTCAGTAGGGACATAGAGCTGCTGGAGCATGTCCAGTGAAGGGTGGCAAAGCTGGTGAAGGGTCTGGAGCACAAGTGTTACAAGTGTTATGAGGAGCAGCTGAGGGAAATGGGTCTGTTTAGTCTGGAGAAAAGGAGGCTTGGGGGGGACCTTATTGCTCTTTCCAACTACCTGAAACGAGGCTGTAGGCAGGCAGGTGTAAGTCTCTTCTCCCAGATAACAAGTGACAGGACAAGAGGAAATAGCCTCAAGTTGCATGAGAGAAGGTTCAAATTGGAGTCACCATCCCTGGAGGTACTGAAAAAAACACATGGATGTGGTGTTTAGACATAGTTTAGTGGTGGACTTGAAAGTCCTGAATTAACTGTTGGACTAGATGAACTTAAAGGTTTTTTCAACCTAAATGATTCTATAATTCTATGAACAAGGTTTGCATTCCCATTCTGTAATTCAAGACATAATAAATTAGAGAAGGCAATTAAAAAACCCCAAGGAGTAACTCAAGTATTTAGGAAATTTTTCACAGGATATTAAAATTGAGAATGACTTTGTTATTTTCTATTATTCCTACTAGATTTTCTGCTTCAGAGGTAAAAAAAAACAACAAAAAAAAAACAACCAAAACCAAACAAACTTAGCACTTAAATTATTCTTTTTAGGTTTGATTCCCAAATGGTCTTTATTACGAAAAACCTATTTTTGATAAACACAAAACAAAATTTCTTTGAAAAACATTGTTTCACTTGACTTCTCTTATAAACAGCACATTTTGCTAGAGAATATTCAAATTATGTTGGACTTTTAGATGGGTAGCACAGATGCTCAGTGTTAAAAACTATCACAGTTAAGAAAATCTTACACAGATTTTTTTTGGTTCCACTAACACTTCAAGGTGCAAGGTAATTTCTAAAATTAATAGGGGCTATAAAGATCAGAAAAATATGGATGACAGATTGTCCTCTACCTATCTACTGCAGAATTCTCTTCACTTTCTTCTGTAGCTGGTTAAATTTTCCTAGTACTGCAGTACTGAATGAAGGCAACATTTCCTCCAATATGTTGTTTCCTAGGTAGCAAGGCCTAAATTCATTCTACCTAAATCTAGATACTTAAATAAGATGTTGAAGCTGAGAAAACTTCCATTCTGTACATTTTTCATTTTTCTAAGTCAGATAGCAGAGACCATAATCAATATTTCTTAGGAAAGCTTTTATACACTAAGTTGTTATTATCATTAGAAACAAGCTTTTTTAATATATATATCTATAATATAAATAAAATACAAAATATATAATGTATATATATAATATATATATAATAACATGATTATTAACAAAATGCATACACTACACAGAACACATGCACTTATTTGCTCATACAAACTTCATTCACATGAACATTTACACATAGTTATCTGTCCAGGTTTCAGTTTGGAGTCCACTTCCAACACCAGACTTAAGAAGAAAGAGTCAGGGTGTACATCAGTGTCTTCTGTAGAGAAGTTTATAAAGTCTGTCAGAGGTCTGTTTCATCATTTGTATTTATAACCCTAATGCTTCATCTGCATTCAGCAGTCCCTGACCTCTTGGATGCAGCCTGAGATACACAACTTGCCATCAGTGCACCTGTTGTGTGGTCAGCAACCTCTTGGTCTCCTGAGACTATCCATTCCTACAGAATTAGCAGCTCTCCTGAGTTTATAAATCCTACAGGAAGTTTCACACACTGCTTTCTCAGCACATACGTTTCCTCAGTTTAGTTTTCTGGGCTTTGGTAATAATTTCTTTCTCCAAAACTATGGATACTTTGTAGTAGCCATTTACATGAAAGTGTATAAACCAGATATTTCTAACAATGAAAGATACTGGACGGAGAAAGCTACATATATAGAGGAATCATGTTCCCATGAAATTCTGCCATTCTCTCAGAGCACCTCTTCATTTTGTTTTAGAAATGTATTATTTATATAAAGAGTCACCACCACTCTGATGCCTAACTGAGATGCCTCAATCACATTTCCATAGTTGGATTGGATGTGCCCTAGGTAGTTCATGATGCAAAATTACATGAACCCTAAATCAAAAGGTATCAAAACTTTGTTTCTTCTCTATCTCGAATAATGACTAAGGTTTAAAATCTAAGTTACAATATCAAGGAAGTAAATGAAAATGTTTTAAACTAGCTTTTATTAAAAATAAAGATCACAAGCATAGTCAAAGCAATACTTCAATATTTTCTAAACTTCTGTTATCTTTGGATTCTGGGCTCTTTCTTAACTCTTATAATCCCCTTTAGCTATAAAACTAAAACTGTTATATAATTTGAACAAAAATGCAGTTAAAGTTAGTTTATTATATTGGTTCAGCATATAAAAAGCAGAAACTGTCAAACCTTAAGAATGACCATTTATGAAATTATAAATTCACTTTTCTGTAGCATCCTAAATTTCCATAGAATGTTCCAGTTACAGTGAGCTCTTTATATAAGTCAGTGGAAGTTACTGATACTAACTACATATTCCTTATGCAGTCTCACAAAGAAAAAAACATTTTACTGGCAGTGCTATATATACCTACCTTACGTTAGAAGAAACCTTCGGACTATTTGTGGAAGATATTGAAAAGTGATCAGAGAATTTTCATAGAATGCCAAGTTAATGCACCAAACCTGTTACACCACTACCAAACATTTCTAAAAATACTCTTTCATGAATGCAGAGAATATACAAGTTGTTCTGAAAGAATTTCATTTTGATGCCTTCACAAACTATGAGATGTCAGATTTCTGGGAAGAACCATCTCCTACGAGTGGCAAAAATTATTTTTTTTTTTACATGCTTGTGTACAAATATGACTCAGTGTTTGAGGTAGATAACAGGGATTAAAAAAAATTGTCCATATTCAGCATTCCTACATTTCTAACCTCCTAGGATACTTCACCAATAAGACAACCAGCCAAAGCTCTGACTGCAGCATAGTATTTAAATATCTGCCTAACCTTAAGCAGGAAGAAATAGTTTATTTGAATTTATTGTATTATTCTGCTTTTTAGATGTAAATGTCTGCTTAAATATGTTACTGAATTGAGGCCAAGGTCAATATCTGGTTCACTCAGACCAATCACTCTTTAAGCAACCTTAAAAAGAACATGCCACAGAACTAGAGGCTGATCAATACACACTAGACTGAATGGCTGGAGTCAGGGCCAGAAGATGAAGTTACTGAACAATGACTAATTAATCAGCAGTGCCCCACTGGGGACTAAAATGCTAATTGAAGCAGAACTAATACAAGTTTGAGATAAAATAATGTTGGAGTTAAACAGATCAACCTCTGAGACAAAATCACTTTAAACAGGATCTGCCTCTCATCTGCCTAGGAAAGCTTCTTGCTATGAATTATTTATTAAACAATCCCTTTCCTTAGAACTTTTGTGCTCAGCCACCAAGGAGGATAACATAACTTCTGTAGAGCTAACATCTGCTCATTCAGAATTCAAAGCACTTCATCAAATATCAACAGATGATGAAAAGGATTGTTGGAAGACCACAAAGGGAATCTGAGAACCTTTTTCTTCAGCATACAAAGGTACAGGCAATTCCAAGCAGTTTAACATGATCTGTTGTATTATGGTCCGTTGTGGTTATGATTCAGTGAACTATATAATATAGCAACCAGTGCATTACATAGAGATGTTTAATTTTTAAGTTGTGCTTGATTTTTAAAGCATTCATTTATCTGTTGAGAGGTGATAAAAGAACCTTTTCAGAAAACTATAGCATGCCACATAAGAAACATTTTGTCTAATATTCACTGGCAGGAGAATTAAGCTAGATAGAAAAGTCTGCTATTCTCAGTCTTCTTGCTCAAATACATTGGGAAAAGACGTGAAAAACAGGTTTTGACATTTCTCAAAACACATGATGGCATGAAAAGAACAAAGAGAAGAAATAAGTTTTATTGATGAGTTTTCATACTCTGCCCACCATTGGCAAACTGAATACATCCAGGGAGAAACTTAAGAATCAAAAAGGACATTCAGTAATAAATCATTAAATATATAGGAAGCCAGTGAGGATGAGAGAAATATTTCCAGATCATAGTACATGAAAGACAGTGACAAGCTAAGTACAAATCTGAAAAATTGCAATCAATCTTCTAATGAAGTAAAGAATAAAACAGATTCCCAACTTCAGATACTTTTTTTTTCTTTAAATTGACTTCCCAAAACATTCTCAGAAATTATGCTACTTAACATTCCTTATACTATGCTGAACATAGCAAATAACATTATCTCATTGTATATAACTTAATTAATACATCATTAATAACTGCTGTGGATACCTTTTAAACTTACAGTCATTTTGGTAGGGCCAGAATTCGACTCTGGAAACAATTCTACAAATCACATTCTGCTAGGGCCTGCTTTCATCATATTGTCCTTGAGAAAGTGGGTGGAATAAGATATACCTCACAATCAAACTAAAGTAAAAACAGAAGATGCTTGCTGACAAATACCATCTCCAGAAATCTAATGTTCTTTAAAATGAAACAACAGAAAAAGATGAAAAAATACCATAGTTTATACTCTCTTTACCAACCTCCAATACTAGCCGGACATATTAGTTCTAATTCTGAACATAAATTTATGTTCAGCTTTGTTCTTTGCATGTATGAACTCTTCTAATTAGAACATATCTTTCAGTCGACTTCAACAGAAGCTCTTAAGTATACTTTGGTCAGATGAATGAGGGAGACACATCTGGGTTTCTGATCAGCTACGTTTACAGGTAAATCAGAATAAATTTGGAAACGGAAAGATTTACCAACAGTTTCAGAGCAAAATTATGCTTCTTTCAGTTGTCTTAAGAGACAGTATGTAGCATATCCTAATGACAGAGCTGTCAAGTCTTATAGTAAAATGGAATTTATGTATCAAAAGGAACTAATAAATGTAGAGTACAATGAAGATAATAAAAATCTAGCTAAAAATGATAATTGTGACTGATGTAGTGGAAAAAAAAAGATATAACAGTAGCAAGCAAGGAAGATGTTAATGCCAAAGTGATAGCCTATGATACCGATGCACTCATATTTAATATATATATATATTTATATATATATATATATACACACATATATATATAGGATAGTGTTTGTTAAAAATTCAGATCTCATTTAGAATGAAAAATATATTCCTATTCATTTTCAGAAGCATATGAGTGAAACACACATGAGAGCTTGCAAATAGATGATGCGAACTATTTGAAAAGCTTCCTTGAATGATTGCTTTCTGTTCTACCAGTGAAATGATTATTGCTTTCAGATGAAGTGCCTACAGATAAGCATCTATGATCCTGAATTGTAATAGACAATACCAAACACAACAATTGCAAGAAATATAATAATCTAAATGAAGGGAAACAGATCATGGTGCTTCATCTGTGTAACTTCTGTTTTCCATAAAACAACAGATAGCCAGTATATACTGTGTATAAAGAAGAAATATCCAAAGACTAGAAACATAGAATCGTTTTGATTCAAAAAGGCCTTTGAGATCATTACATCCAACCATGAACCTAGCACTGCCATGTCCACCACTAAACCATGTCCTTCAGCACCACATCTACCCATTTTTTAAACACCTCCAGGGATGGTGACTCAATCACTTCCCTGGACAGCTTATTCCAATGTTTGAAGAAAAAAAAAAAAAAAATAAATCACATGTGCTATATACTATTATTCTAGAACATTATATACTTTCCTAACTAAAAATGATAATTCAAAGTGGAATGTGTAGAAAGGCTTAGATATACATGGCACCAAAATTGTCAGAACTGCTTTTACACACAGCTATTTTATAGCTTGTCTCCTGTAGTTTCTTTAGTTTTTTAGCCATAAGTTTCTGATAGTGCTGAATATCCATTTGCAGATTTAATTAGGTCATTCTAGTCCAACCAGTACAGCCATGTGGTTCAGTGGCCTTTCTTAAAATTATTACATGAATTAAAACTATACATCAGTGATTTCCCCTCCTTCTATCTAAAGTTATGATGGAGATGGATCCAGCCCTATCTATTCCCTACACTATTAAAAGCCCTTGTTCTAGTTACTCCTAGCAGGTAGTACTCAGTACTGGTATGCTGTCTATAGCATGTCTTCTAAGACTATACCTTAATTGAATCTCATACAAAGTCAGCTGAGGACAAGGCTGCATATTTGATTACATTTTTATGCATTTGTCAAAACCTCTTCAATTAAAGCCTATCTGGGACATTAAAAAGCTAGGCTTGCATTCTCCTTTTATCTGACTTATAGCTGAGATGTCTCGTAGCTGCGTGGAGGCAGAAATCTTCAGCTGGCCTAGATTTAGATGCTTGGGAACAAAAAGGGGTGGAACATATGCCTTATCTGCTCCTTTTCATTTTCTGCTCTTTGACTGAGGCAGCCAGAGGGATTGTGAAATTCTATTTTAGATACGTACCTATCTCCTCCATGGAAATTTGTCACTAATTCTCAGCCATTAACTACACTGGCAAGCAGAACAGTTGAAAACTAGGAGCTAAAGTACTTGAGCAAACGGAAGTCCCCTGGTACCTTTCACTTTCACTTTATATAGTGTGATTATAATTGGAGGATTTTTTGAATATCGTACTGTGCATATCAAATGCATTGTTTCTGTTTCTGATTATGATTGATAACATGCATTATCCTGTAAAAGACAGAACACCTTTTCAAAGAGCTTGCAAAATAAACAGTAGATGCAGAAAAGACAATATGCACTAAAGCTCTCAGGTTTTCTATTTCATAAATATAAAAATCTAGTTTTGTGTGTATCACTGGAGTATTGAAACTTAAAGGGAGGTTTTAATAAGGAGAAGGTAGCAATAGAAAAGCATAATACTTTCCACCTGGGCCTTTCTGCAAAGTTTTTCTTAACAATCTTTAGCTCTTCAGTGCACCATTGCTGCCTTCCTCCACTTTTGTTTCCATGTTATTTGCAGCATTCTATGAGGACTCAGAAATACTATGTTGCCAATCTATTTAATAATAAACAACCAACTGAATTAAAAATCCAAATACTGAAAAATTTTAATCAGGCATTTCCAAAGTAGCTACAGAACCTGAATATGATTTGTTAATTACTTTAGAAAAACACATCCAACAATATTGTAATTGGTTGTAGCATCTCTCAAATTATTTGTTATAAATTATTTAATTCCTAATCCAAACAAACAGCATCCCCATATCCAATTTATGAACAACACCTGAGTCTTGCTCAAAGTCCTGAGTCAGTCATCTCTGCTAAGGACTGTATTAGGGTGTAATATGCATTTTTTTTCCTTCAAAAATGAGAAATAATGAGGGACTGGTGGAGACTATATGGCTAAATTTGCTGCAGAAGCAGGAAAGGGAGCAGAGATGTTGCTTATATATCTGCAGATTTTGATACTGTAAATAAAATGTCATTTATTTTCCTACAGCCTATATGAAGACTAGTAGGAAAATAATGAGTGATATTAATAGTCACATCTTCCAGTATTCCTTCTGAATTAAGTTTTTCTTAGTCTACCATATTACAGAGGTCAGATCACATTAATCTTACTGTCATGCATAATGCTACTAATACCAGTAGTGAATTAAATGACTATGGAGAGAGTTGTATGATCACAGGAATACTAGTGGAAGTTTTACCGAATAAAATTTAACTTATGATTTATTTTATATAACATATATTTATGTTGTTAAACATAGTAGATTTTCTATTAGAAAACTATATCTCTAAAATATGACGAGACATGTAAAGAGTGCCAAGATTCTTTCTTTTTACTCCAAATGTTTTATTTCTCTGAATTAACTGTAGAAAGCCATTTCATGTGTAAAACATTAAACAAGCAAAAAGAGATTTCCTTTCATTTTCCTTTGCTCTTCAGAACTGTTGAGTTTAAAAGAAATTAGAATGGATTGGCTTTTTCATTTTCACTAGCTTTTTCAGTGTCCTTTACTTGTGGTTGTCTTTTAAGTTTGGGGGTTTTTTAGTCCATCATTTAATCTCCTAGAATAATGAATGCTATACTTCTTTATTTTCAGGGAAGAACTAGATCAGTTTTATTCAAAAGAAATATTTTCTGTCAACATTTCAGACTTTAGCTTGCTGTGCACTCTCAGTGTGTGTTGTCTAAGAAATTTCATTGATATTTTATGTCAAATAGTATATGCCTGTATATTTTTAAAATTATGATTTTTTCACAGTCAAAATATACTGGGCAGAATTCTTTACAGCAGTAATTGCATGCAGCGTCTAGTTTGGTGACGTTTTATTGCTGTGGTTTCAGCAGGAATTTGACTTTTATCCAAAGACTGCCACCCAGCAAAAAAGTTTTTGCCAAAAATACATTTTTAGGAAAAAATAAAATATCAGACTTCCATGCTTGCATTTTCTTTTTGGGAACACCTTTCTTGCCTATTCTCCAAAGGAGTAAACTTGATTGCCATATATTGTCCCACGTCAAAGATCATACTCTGTAACCAAAATCAAATAATTCTATCTTGCCCTTGCTGGAGAAATCACTGGAGCAAATGAGTTTAGGATTTTAGCCTTAGTAATTTTTTTTTTTCCTCCCCAGACACAAGGAAAAGTTTTCAGATCCAATGTTCATTCTTTAGACTTCTATACAGATTTTTACATATACATATAAAAATGTATCCATGCACATATACATGTATACCTGTCAACATTAAATTTGATCTTTCAGTGATATAAATTGTGATTATTCCTAAATAAATAAAATGGCAAGTGCCTTCCCTAATGCAACTCAACATATAGAAGAGGCTAGCAAATCCTGATTCATGAAAATCTGCAATGTGTGTTTGAAAGGACTTTATTGTTATGCTTAGTGTTTCACACCTTGTAAGGATCCTCAAATAAATTGCTTAATTGTGCTGAGGCCATAGGAGGACACGGGTTGCTCACTTTTAGAAAGAGTAATTAATCCAGTAAAGGGGTAGATATTTGTTAATTGTGGCTATCTGTTGAACCAGTTTGTTTGTTACAGTAATTTGTTTTTCTGGAATGTCAATTTTATGTTACTCTTTGTGGATCAAAACAACATGGGAAAAGTCAAGTTAATGAATTGTAAGAAATCATGCTGTAGTTATTTAGAAATGGGGAACAATATTTACAAGGAACCTCTCTACAATAATGCTTTCTAGTAGTATTTTAGAGGTGCTCAGTACTAAATACTGAAACTGCTTAAAAAGAAATAAAAATCAACTCATGAGTCACTTTTAACTATCATTGAATCTGTTTTATATCACCCACCAGGGTGACAGAGATATAAGTGCTATATTTCTGAGAAAGATTAGATCACACTCACACAAAGGTGTTTTTAAACACATATGTCATGTTGGTATATGAGACCCCTTACAGAGAATGATTCATGCTCCAAGAATGCCAGCTTCACTTTACACATTGTATCTTATATAATTTTAAAGTAAACAAGACTTGTCTCAGATGTTCTTACAGGTCCACAAAGAATTCATCACCAGGAAAGAGAGAGGAGGGGAGAGAAGGAGAAGAGTGCGGAATGAGAAGAGGGAGGAAGAGGAGGAAGGATTAGTATAAATAGCAAAAATAGTATGAGTCAGGAATATCACAAGCACCAGAACAAGTGGAATTTGTTTTCCAAGCTTCATTATAAAGAAGTTTCAGTTCCCCTTCAATATAATATGTGCCAAGAAAAAAAGAAGGGGGGGGTGGGGGGTGGGGGGGGGGGGTGGGGGGGGGGGGGGTGGGGGGCGAGGCAAGAAAAAAGAAAAAAAAAAAGAAATCCGAACAGGACAAGGTGAAATATGTACCATATGTACCATATGCTATATATCATACTCTAACAAGTTAGAAACATAACAAAAATAAGGACTTTTTCTCAAAAGGCAAGGAAAAGGACTGAAAAATATGAGAAAAATCTCCTGCATATCTAATTTGAGTTATTTTCTAAGGAACAGTATAATAGTGCAGACAGACACATGAACTCAAATGTAAACAGACATAAACTGGTTGTAGTCTTAACGATCATTTAAACAGGTTTTCCACCTCTGTGAAAAGGTGCCTGCAAGGCCAATTGATGCCAAAACGGCACAGAGTAACTGCTCAGAGACCAATTTTGTCTTTAAGCAGCAAAGGTCTTTATTTTGTGCAACGTTGGGGAACTAGGTGATTCGCACCAGACAAACTAGCTCCAAAGTTTTCAGTGAAAAGTTAGGTATTTTATACAGTTTTCATGAGAGGTTACACAACATTTTTACATACATACTCATTTGGTTTTGACACCCAATCATTCCATTCACAACAGGTGGGATCTAGGTGGAATAGACCTTTCAGGTTTACTTTGTTCAGCAGTTTCCCGACTTGATGGTCTCCTTATCTCCTTCAGGTGCCCACCTTATCTTTTCTAATTATTCAGAGTACATTCCTTTCTCAACACAGAGCATGACCCAGAGCATTTTACCAAATTCATCCTGACTAATCTTTTTATTTTAAGACCTTGTTCTGTTTCATGATGATATTTGATATTTCATATATGTCTATTATGTCATGCTCTAGCCTTATAAAATTACATTGTTTCAAAACTTCCCAACAAAATGCTTCCCATTCTACCCAATAATAACTTTGTGGCAAGATATGCATTTCAAACTCTAATTCTTTTCTAATAATTGCTTACCTTAGCATTTTTGGATTCCTTTAACTCTGGACCGCCTATTTAACATTTTAGATTCTATATAAAAGCATCTAAAGATTTAGGATCTTCAAAGTACAAGTGTCTCTTCTAATCCTAAACTCCATTCTACTGTGAATTTTTTCTCTAACAAAAGGTGAAAGGAAAAAAAAGAAAATAATAAAAAAAATTAAGAAAATTACCTTAGAAATTGATTGTGCAATGAAAAGCATAATAACCCAAGTTTCTGTTGTTGTCAAATACACTATCACACTTTTTACAGATATCTTACACACCACAGAATAACAGAAATTACAAAAGGTCTTGACAGTACACTAATGGATTTAATAAGCTTCACAATAGGTCACAGTGGAGTAATTGGTTGATAGATGTAAGATTAATACTCAGAATTTTTAAACAACTAGAATTCCCAGTTAGTTGTAGAGGTATAAAATATATTTTCCCCTTAATCCTGATTCCTATGTTCCCAATGTTGCTAGTAGATTTGAGGGTTTTTTTAGTTGTGAAATCCAATTCAACCAGTCATATATATTGCAGTATTCTACACTGATAAGTGCTTGCAAAACTGAACCAATGGCTATAAAATCTAAATTCTTCAAGGAATCCTTGTGACCTCTATGCCTATTGCATTGTCTTTGTGCCATGTCAAGGGAAATTGTTAACCAGGACAAACACACTCGTGCATATGCATACATGCATATGCTGCAGCAAAGTAATTATGTTAATGATCTCATTCTGAAACAGTAGTCTCTAAGAAGTTCAAGTTTAAATATTGTGTTCCTAATATAAAGGATCTTTATAACTTTTATATTACCCTACTCCAGTATTGCTATGCTAGCAAAGACATACTTGACTGCTTATTTGTCCATTCCTGTCACCTATAATCACCTACAATCATCTTCACATTTTCTAAAAGGCCTTCCTTTCTTCATCTCTCTGTCTTCCTCACTAATGCATAAGGTCAAGAAATACTTGTAAAGTTAATAACATCCAGATAGTAAGTGTTAGTATAAATATTTCTATGTGATTTAGTTCTGCTTTTCTTTCTCTTACATAGTCTATCATTTTTATTACCACTTTTGGATTGGGCAGGGGTTCAATATTATTAAAAATATGTAATCGATGTAGGAGGTAAGACTTAGACTTAAATCCTGATAGTGTACATAAAGGATACTGTGAAATGTAAACTGAGCTTCTTGGTCCAAAGAAATATACTACTTTATTCATTTATTCTCCTGCAATTTTTCAGGGTGAGGAAGCTGAAGACAGATAGGGAAAGAGATTATTTTGGTGCTTTAATTTTAAGATTTCAAATAATAAAGGAAATTTAAAATTATGTGCCTTAAATCTAGATGCACATAAATACAAAATATCATAATATTTCATCCAGTAATATTAGCATGTCTATGTTTTGATTGCTGTCACAACTCCTGGTTGTCATTGTAGCTCTGGATTGCAACCACAGGAGGAATATTTCATACTTGTGTTTTCAATATTATATATATTATCACATTTACAGTATCAATCCTTTGCCTCTAGTATCTTAAAACTGTACTGTCATCTTCATTGTAAATCTATTATGGAAGGTTGCTCAAGACACTGGATATATATTTTATTTTATTTTCATTTAGGTGGAGATATGACTTGTTCCTGTTTATGAACTTTCTTGTGCATTGAAGATATCATTATATGAAGACCAAAATGACAAATAAGAACTCTGAGAGGTATTTAACACCATGGGAAATGGAAGTCAAATCAAAAGTATAGAAGAGTTCTCTGTGACAGAATGGACTCCTTTGGGAGGAAGAGCGTCTATATTGTGAAAGATTCTGAGGGCTCTCCAGGCATCATGATTTGGATTCCTATGATTTGCATGCTGACTGTATTTCCCTGTTGAAAACTTTATATATGAAAAATCTTTTATTATTTGATCCTTTTCCTGACCAATTCTCTCATGTTGCTCTTAGCTTTTAAAAACCATTTGGCTTTACTTCATAATCTTTCTTGTGCTCTTTATATTTTGTTTTATGTCTATATATTTATGTTTATGTGATGTTGTTTTTCCCCCCACTGATATCTCTCATTACTTTATTAGTTACCCACATGAGTCTCTTGTCCTTTCTTCCATTATTGTTTCTGAGTAGTGTAATATACTAATTTCAGATGTATTTGGATTTGCTTCCTTAACTTTTTAACATTTGTTACTTCTCTAACAGGAGCTCAAAATGACAACCCTGGAGCTTTGAACTTCCCTTTTGTGAATGTGGATATAACATCAGTAGGAGGGTTACAGGGTTACATCAGCTGAAGTTGGCCTCCATATTTTACACACCTAACATCTAACATAATATCCTATAATTCACTCCTTTAAAGTACTTTTATTCATGTCTCCAGATAGAAGAAATTATAGAGAGTGATGGAGGTTACCTGTACACTTATTTCTGTTATTTTTGTGATTTATGCCAACAAAATATTTGCATATGTTGTCTTGTTTCCTAAAGAAGTAATTTTCATGTCTCCTTAAGAAAATGAGAATATATTGTTCCTAACTTCATCACTTTTAAGGGTACTGAGATGTAAAATTTTGATTTTTTTCCTCATTTGAAATCAAGGTAAGTGCTGATGTTCTGGTCCCTTCTTTAATGCTAATCAATGCCATTAATTGTTAGAGAAGCCTCTGTGCTTGAATCTACCACTGTCTTCTTGTATGACCTTAGTCTAGTTTAATGAGCTCCCTGACTGGCAATGTACATGATTTTACTGATAGGTTTCTGGTTTAAATTAATTCCATGTTAGTTGCAACTGAAAGTCATTACCACCTGATAGCTGTTCTGTGTTACTGTCTATGAAGATTACTTACGGGGTTTTATCTATCCACAGTAGTTGAAAGTGAACAGGTGATTCTATCCTTAAACCCCCAAAGCCAGATGGCATCCTTCTTAGTGGTGTAAGATTTGGAAAGCATCAGCATTGAATTCTCCCTCCCTCCACTGAAGTGACAGCAAGCTATTACCTGATAACAGTAGTTTTTACTCAGACTTGTGACACTGTGTCCAGGATGCCTCTCACTGTAAATGTCTTAAAAGTAATTGTAAAATGCTTTGCGTTAGTCAGAACACTTAATAGGTTGAGCAAAACAAATTTGTTTGAATTTCTAGATTTGAAAGAACTTCTAATGAAAAGACATATAATGTTTCACAAATAGTGAAACATCAATACTTTTTTCAGGAAGGCAATATATAAAAAAACTTTCCCAAGTGGTTTGATCAGAATCTAATTTTGGCATTAAGAAATTGCTACTACAGTAAAAAATCATGTGGCAAAGAGAGTTTAAATTCCTGTGTTTTAATCTCCTACAAAATGTGCTGATACTATTTCATGTCATTTTACAAGTCTGATTCCCTGCTTTCGCCTCCTTTTCTCCAGGCTGTTACTGTTGAATCCAGCTGATAGTCATATTCTTCTTTAATATGACTGGTTTGGGGCAAACACCTTCCAGATATCTTCCTGTATTTGATCTGTAGGCATACTATTTACACTCACATTCTTATCAACAGTTGTTATCCAGGTTATTTGCCATGGGTGGGCCATGCAGACATCACCATATCATGGACTTGTATGTTAGATTTGCTTTAATGATCATTTAATCGATCTTCCTCTACTGCAGGTAAAGCTTTGGTCCACAGACTCTGTCTTTAGACTCTGTGACCAGAAAGCAAAACTTACCAGTAAGTATTGAAGAAAAATAGAGTACCTTAACCTTTTATTTGCCTTTTGTCACTAACTCTCTAGCCCCACTGAGCAGCAGGACCATGTTTTCCCTGTCCTTCCTTTTCCTGGCAATGTATTTACAGAAGCCCTTTCACACCCTTCAGTGCTTTCAGCTCCAGTTGACGTTTGACTTTCCTAACTCCATTCCTGCAAGCTCAGGCAATGCTACTATATTCCTCCTAGGTAGCTTTTCTCTGCTTCTGCCTTCTGTGTATTTCCTTCTTGTGTCTGAACTCAGCCAGGAGTTCCCTGTGCAGCCATACTGGACTTTTTGACACCTACTCAACTTTTTGCACATTAGGATGAACCATCCTTGTGCACTGAAACAGCTGTCCTTGAAGATCAACCAAGTCTGTTGGGCTCCTTTGCTCTTCAAGGAAGTTTTCCATAGGATCCTAACAAACAGATGCTTCAAAAAAAATGAAAGCTGCTCTCCTGAAGTCCCACGCTGAATACTCCTATTGATCTCACTCATTTGTCTCAAGATTTTAAACTTCAACATCTCATGCTCACTGCAGCCAAATTTGCCCTTAGCCTTTCCATTCCAATCAGTTCTTATGTTTATTTGTGAGCAGCGAGGATAGCAGAACACAACCACTGACCATGATGCTTTCAGTTGCTTTAAGGAGACTTCCACTTTGTTTTCTTGCTCAGTCTTTAGCAGGCACCTAGAGCAAAATTGTTCTTGGTGGTCTCTCCTCTGATCCTGATCTCTAACTTTCCAACTGTGTTAACACCCTTTGGAAAGGGAAAGTGCATTGACGTACCTTTGTATGGAGTGTAACAACACCTTATATTTGCCTGTACTTTCTACAAAGCTTGAATACATCCATCTTAGCACAGTTGCTAGCAGTCTACCCTACCATTCCTCTGTGATCCCAATGAGATGAAAGCTCTGAACACATACAGACCTCTACTTGCTCCTGTTTGTTTTCCATACTGTGTACATTTTCATACAGGCTTGAAGGATGGTGCCCATTCACACTGATTTCTTAGAAATGTGGCAGCCACCTCTATCATACTGTATCCTGGGTATTTCGTCAGCTGCCTTTGGTACGTTAACTTCTCTTCAATATTTATTCACCTAGTCACATCTTTTCACAAACCTGTTATAAAACTCTCCTAAGTTACTGACTCATTAACTGGACTTTTGCCCTGCTTGTCAGCTAGATTCTGTCTCTCTTTAGCTGTTCTCCCTACTCAGCAAGGGTCTTGTGATTGTTAAGTGTAAGGAACCAATATATTGATAATTGCTTTAAACTTTGCTTAGTGCACAAATTCAAGTGGAGTTAAAAAAAAAAAAGAAAAAGCTGTTCTGCTCAACTTGGAGAGGAAATGAAATGAGCTGCAGCTGCAAAGTGTGCTGCAGTTTTCCTAACTCAGTAACGTCAAGGTGGTATAGGATGGAATGGCTTAAGATCTTGAAAAGGTGAGATCTAGCTACTGCTTCCTGGAAAAAAAGACTTCTGTGGTAACACAAGGCAACTGGTCGTGTGCACAGCAGGGGTTGCCAAAACCCCTCATGACCACCAATGAGGACCCCCTGCGACCACCACTCACACATTGAACTTGTGCAGGCACAGACTACACCCACCCTCACTTTGCATTTAAACGAGGCATCCTCTTGAGAGCATGAAACAGAAATCAATGAAAGCTCAAGTGGGAGACTGAAGAAGACCAATAGGAGGCCACTGGATCCAAGGGTAGTGATATCTCTCTCTCTCTCCTCTCTTTATTGATTAGTGACCAGATCTAAGTAACAACATGTAGCACGGGACTCGCTTATCTAGTTATCGCCATTGAGCTATTGCATCTAACCATGTCTTTTATTTTGTATTAATAAATCAGAAAACTAGTTGACTGGTATCATTTCACCTTAATTCAGTTTGAAGGTGTCATGAACTTGGTTGTGGGTCCCAAGAAGAGAGAGATCATCCTAAATGACTCCTTTCAGGTCGTGACATTAAGCCACGCTCCTGACATCAGCAATGGCTGGGTAGCCAGGTACTGGCTCACAGGATGCATCCAATTTTTCCCAAGCCTTTCCATTTCAACACTGAGGCCAAAGAGACCATTACCTGCACCCCCCTGCCTTTCACACTAACCCTCTGAGATCTATGCTTACTGCTGATCCTCAGCAGGTTTCCCTTAACAATATCATTCATGGCCACATGGATGAGAGAGAAGGGGTCATAACCCAAGGGCTGGAAAGCATCTCCACAGACCCTTGAAAACTCATATTTTAATGAGCCTACAAACTATTTATACAAACGTCAAACAATAACGCTGATACTCAACAGACTAAAGTATCAGAGAAAAAATAAAAATGAAAGAAAAAGGAAAGAGGAACAGTTAAAAAGCTAGGAGAGATGCCAATCTCCAAGCTGAAAAAGTTTTATGTAGTAATACAGATACAAGAAAGAAAACAATTATAATAATCAGTACATGTTCCAAAAGATATATTAAGTCATTTTCTTGAAAAAATAAAAATAATGAAAATATTTTCTATGACAACTGAAGAAGAGAAAAGATGTAAGTAGCAAGAAATAGCTTTTAACAATATTCCAGTGATACTTTCTGTTTAATTAGGCATGAAAAGAAAATAATATTTATGAATTATAACATAACTCGGTTTTACCATTCCGCTAAGGAGATGTTCTTTATATGAAGGACTACATTGGAAAATAAGTAAGATAGGTTTGGTAAATAAAATTTTTGTACAGAGCAATGCATTATTTTAAAATCCTTAATGATTTCAATCATTCAAACCCCAGCTGTGCCTCTGTAAAAAAAAAAAAAAAAAAAAGTTTAGTAAAATGGAAAACAGTCCCACTGATTTGATATATGATTTTTGTATACTGTGATACTACATACCACAAAAAAGTCTATAATACATAAAAAGGACCCAGCAGAACAACTGAAAAATGAGACAGAAGATCAAAAACTGGTAGTAGTTTGTGCCTCTCTTAACTCTTCTGGGCAGTCAGGTTCCTTCTACTGATGATATAAGGAACTTAAGGAGAACTATTTCACGGGGTTTCTAGAACCTCAGGGAAATTTGGTACCTAAGAGAGAGAAGCTAGTTCATACACAGAATTAGTCACTTTATTCTGCTTCTCTTGGAACATTCATCCTTATATTTTGAGTGCTGCATGTATTTTCATAAACTGCAATTCAAGTGGAATATTATCCCCATTTTACATAAGTAAGCTTTAAGTGATATAAGGCAAAAAGATATTATTTGGGTATTTAGTTTGTTAGGCATCTATTTTTTTTTTCGGCCAGACTTGTCCAAATATGGTAACATATTAAAGGATTTTCTATATTAAATCACAGTTTGCATTGAATTTATCTGATTTTGTGAATGCACTAGGAATCTATTAATCACTGTGTAGGGTGTCTGGTTGGGAAACCAGAAAGGAGGAATGCGAACAGTTATTGTGAGAACTTTTGGCTAAAGAACTTGTTCTTTTATCACATAGAGGCTGAAGAGCAGAAGCAAATCAATACATGGTGGTATAATATTTTCTTCTGTTAGGAACTGCTGATTCACTAGGATTGAAATATTTTGGGAAAAGGCATCTCAGAAGCCAGATCTTCTTACTAACTCACCTTTTTAAGTTAGAACTATCTTCCTTCTTAAGAAGTGATACCAGTATTTCCTCTACTCAGAAAAAGACATGATATAGAATGAAGAATGCATTAAACAAGATATTTCAAGATATGTAAGGTAAGGAATTCACGGAGTGTCTGTGCCATTTTCACAGCCTTGGTGAGACAATGTCTGGAACATGTCAATCATGCTCAAAAGAAATAATTCTATGCTGTAAGTGTCAAGACTAGGACTAAGATAATAGATAGGACAGTGGAAAACCTGTGTAACAAAGACTGACTGAAAGAGCTTGCTCAGTGCCCCTCTACCACTGTACTAGTGATAAGAATGTTTTTAAGCTGTTCTCAAGTAGTCCTTTGAAATGAAGAATCAAAAATATCCCCGAAACTACTTTCATATTGAAGCTTTCTACATGTGTGTAAAAGAGAATAAGTGTCTTGTCTTCGATTCCAGAAAACTGGACTCAGTGTTCTATGCCAGCCATATGTCACTCATGATCCTTAGAACAGGCTTTGGTAAAAAAAAAAAAAAAAAACAAAAACAAAACAAACCAAAAAACAACAAACAAAAAACCCCCCAAAAAACCAAAACCCTAAACCAACAATGAAATTGAAATTTTATCCTCCATATTCTAAAAGTTTAGGGCTTGAAGGGAAAAAGTCTTTTACTGAGATTTTGCATGTGCACTTTCCAAGATTTGAGCAACAGCAAGAAAATAGAAAAGCAGAAATATAATTTTATTGACACCTACATGATGCTATCGACCTTTCTTTTATATGGCTTTGGAATCTTGGCTTCCATTATACATATTGCGTAAAATTGTTTATTATGAAGATTATACCTTTCCTCTGCTTGCGGTTGATTAACCACTTTTGTTCTGATGGAGCTTTCTAACCATGCTACCCTCCCTCCTTTCCTTTCCCACTCTTGCATTCCCCTACATCATAAACCCATTCTTGCCCAACTTCCATTTTATCTAACTTCAAATCTACATCATAAACTCATTCTTGCCCAACTTCCTTTTTACCTAACTTCAAATCTTCCAGCCTTCATTTCCCTTTCCCAACTTTCTCTGAGTTCCAGTTATAACTTCCAACTTACCCCCTATTCTACACGGAGACCCATAATTAAGAATATACAAGAAGAAAACCTTGAGGTCATCCTGTAACTTTCAGCACCTAGCAACAGATTTTACAACATATCATTTAAAAAAAAATATTGTTATAATGGTCTGAGCACAATTTTTGCCTGATAAAATACCAGTCACTGGTTACATTAGTGACTGGTGACATCAAGGAACTCTTAGTGCTCTACCACTCTGATAGAGAGCATAGACATAGTCTGATTTGTGAGAAGTTTGATGGTGCTTAGTGAAAATGAAATCTTTAGCAGGTCAGTTACAAGAACTAGAGTTCCTATTAGCAAGTAAGAGTTGTAGGTTTCAAGAGTGGCCAGTACCTAGCTGATGCAAAAGGAACAATTGCCCCCTTGCAATGTGGTTCTCTTGCTCCAAACCATGGAAATACTAGAACTTCTTAAGAGGAAATCAGCCACATACTTTCATCAGGAAGAGAAATTATTTATTCATTACCACTTCCTTGGAAATGAATAAATAGATTTCATTTTATTTTTCCATAGTTATCAATTTTTTAATAACTTTAAAAAGCAATGCAAACAGGCCTGCCTAAAATAAATGAAAATTGGAAAATGCTAGGAAAAAACTAACAAAATCAAGATGAGTGTTAGGTTCTAAGCTCTCAAACAATAAATAGGCTACTATAACCTTTGTATCTGAAAGCATTTTCACACATTTAACTTTGTACTGGTTTGGGCTGGGATGGAGTGAATTTTCTTCATAGCATCTCACATGGTGCTGGCTTAGATTTGTGACCAAAACAATGCTGGTGACACACTAATATTTTAGCTATGTCTGGACAATGCTTGCACATCAAGTTCTTAGTTTCTTGCTCTGAGTCCCCAGTGAACAGATTGGGGGTGTGCAAGAATTTGGGAGGGGACGCAACCAGGCAGATCACCTAAACTAATCAAAGAGATATTCCATGCCATATAATGTCACGCTCATCAATAAAACAGAGAGGAGCAGGGGCATAGCAGATTAGCTGCTTCTTGCTCAAGCATTGGCTAGGCGTTGGTTTAACTATAGAAGGTGGTGAGTGATCGCTTTGCATCACTTAATATGTTTTGACTTGTTTTGCTTTGTTTCTTTCTTCTTCCAATTCTCCTTCAATTATTAACTACTTTTGTCTTGAACCATGAGTTTTGTCACTCTTATTATTCTTTTTGTCTTCCAGCATCCCCCTGGGGGTGAAAAGGGAAGTGAAAGAGTGTGAGGTCCTAGCTGCATACTAAGCTTAACTCACCACAAACTTAAACATACATTTTCAAAAAAAGGAAATAAATGTGAGCATTGTTAATAAAATATAACCTCACTAGAAGTACTTTCTTTTTATAAGTATCCCTTCATTCGTTTTGTGCACCAGACAGAAAACAATCTGCACAACCAATTTGAAGAGGAAGAATGCTAAGGCTGTCAAGCTGTTATGACTGAAGATCATCTGTACTAGAAGATGGAATGAAGGAAGTCTTGATTCTATTGGTATACTCTTGGTACTGTTACAAATGTGCACCAACAAGAAATGCCCATGGTCTTCATTTGACATCTGTCAAAGTACCAAAAATAAGAAAGAGATGTTACATAGCTTTCATAAAATGTTACTATGAAGTGTAATTTGAATGAAATGTTGGCACAATAGACCTTTCAATAGTAATTTTAAATGATCCATGACCTAGGTTATTCTTTCTTTCTTTTATATTTTTTTTTTTGTTTTTTTTTTTTTAACTAAAAGTCTTCTACATCCTAAGTGCACTAAGGCCATATCTGAATGATGTTACAGTTTTTTACATCTGTGTAGACTAACTACCTTTGCACAGGAAGTAGGACCCTGTGAAAGATAGTGGTAGAGTGCCAGGCAGGTGGAACCAGACCCAGGAAACACTCAGATCAGCTACTACACACAGCTGTTTTAGAGTAATTATTGATTACTGTGAGGGTTTTTTGCCTGTAAAGTTTGAAAGAATGACTGTCTTTTGAGTATACTTTTCCTGTTCAGTGCATGAAATAAAAAAGTTTGAAGTTAAACTTTTTAAACTGCCTCAAGTGTGTGGACTATGCTGCTGCTTACCAGAATGGTGTTTTCATAAGATGGTACTGACAATATATGCTTTATGCCCTGAAAAGGTCTGCAAACATCTTATCAGGCAGAATTTTCTGCCCCTCAGCTATTCCTGCATTAATACGTGCCTGGGCTCAAGGTTATCGCCATCCAGGTATGTTTGGTATGTTCCTAACTGTATACATGAGGTCATTCTACTAAGTTAATTTACCATTGCAGATGTGAAAAGAAGGTATCATCAGACTTAAAAGTCTGAGGTAAAGAATTGTATATCAGGTATTCTGATATGTAGAAACTATTATTTTTTTTAAAAATGCTGTAGTGACCTTGTTTGCTGATTAAAAAGGAAAATAATTCTATTTCCGCCCCCCCCCCCCCCCCCCCCTTTCTACAAGTCTTTTTGATTCATAAGGAAATACAAGACCAAACTGTAGCAATACTATAATTGGTGCTACATGGTAAGCTCTGATGTGAATTTGAAACCACAAGGCAATATATGTAAGAATTATACCTATATGTAAGAATTTAATGTTTAAAAGAATTCTTGTCACTGTAAGGCAAAAAGATATTAAAAATTTATAAATAATGCAAATAAAATGCAAAGCATACATCTAGGGAGATATATTTTTAGGGTCCACAAGGTGACATTTTGGACATCATGCCTTGTTTTCTGTCATACTACATTAAGATAAACAAAGTTAGAAATCTTGATTTTGCAGCAAAGAAACTCAGCCTCATTACTTCTCAGTTACACTAGAACTGTGAGTTTCTGTGACAATTCCATTTGTATTGGTCAGAATGAAAGCCAACAAAGTAAAAGTGGATAACTGCATCTTATAATAAGTACAATATATTCTTATTCTTTGAGTACTAGTTTTTTAGATATTGCTATTTTTCATTAAAAAACCTATATAACTGATGTTTTGCTTGTCATCCAGCCCTGCTTCTCTAAATAAATTCCATAGTAGTTATCTGATTTATGGAAGCTTCACTATGAAGCCCCAGCTAACTGTCTCCTGACACATTTGTGAGCTACGTTCAACTACATGCTGAACTCCCTTGCAAGTCAATGAGAGTTCTGCACAAAATTTTAAAGGTGTAATGTAGCTCGAAGGTCACTTTTCTTTAAAGAATAGTAGTTTACTAGGAGAGCTTAACAAACTGAGCAGGGCATTCAAGCAGACAAAGCTTGAGGCAGGATTCAGTAGGCTCTAACAATCAATATTTCTGACAGTGCGTGGGGTGCTTTTTGCTATTTCCAGTAGCACACTTTGAACTTATCATATTGAACCCTGGTTTCTGTAAAAAGCAGATATAAACACCAGTTATATGTAATCTTTTATGGCATCAACAGCCCTTGTCTTTATTTTATCATGTCAATTTCCCATTCCTTGTATAATGAGTCAAAATAATTTCTATACTTTAAACAAAATACTATAAGATGTATTTACTGATTGATTGAAAACAATGTATGACACTATCCAATACCACAAAGCAACTCAGAAAAGGACATTTAATTGGCATACTGTGATTTATGGTAAGATGTCTGATGATCATAGAAAGAAGCAATCACGGTCCACAGCAATAACTGTGGAAATGGTATGGTCAGATGGATGAACTGAGGGATTGTTAGAAACAGGTAATAAATTTCATGCCATATGAAAGACAGGTCCTTTTTATCATTGATAAAATATTCAGCACAACTTCATCCTGCAAGGTGCCAAGCACCTGCTGAGACAGGCCTTTGCCTTCTGACTTACTCTCATTGAAGCTAACAGAAAATCTTTCTAAAGGTGTGGACATTCCTTCGAGGCACAGCTTTGTGCTAAAGGGTAGTTAGGCATGTTCCTTTTTCCAGATACCTAATTTGTTTAGTGGTTTTGCCACCTCAATATGTGTTGTCTCTGACTTACTTCTCTGTGAGATACAATGAGAAATAAAATGGAATGAGCCTGGACAAGATGTACAAAACATACTAATTACTGTTCGCTGCTATAGAATGCAACTTATAAACTATTTTAGAGTTTCCATAATGAAACTGTTGAATATTTTAAATAAAAAATATGCAGTGTATTTTCCTATAATTAACCCGGTTCTCAATGTTGGTAAGGTACCCTTTATGAGCCTTATATGCAGTTAGTAGAAGAGAGCTGCTCTGGAGACATCCAAGTTTCAAAACTCTGGACCTATCTAATACAATATATCTGTGTTCTTCCGGAGCAGAGTTCAGAGATGAAAAATAGGTACTCCTTCCGTTATTGCTCTTCAACGTCTTTATCATCTGTCATCAGAGCATCAAGTCTGTTACCAAGCAAGTTAAAAAAGAGAGACACAAAGAAAGAAATATGTTCATAAATATTAGGAACACCATTTCCCTGAGAACTTCCTCCTATGCTGTACACGTCATACCAATATTTAGCTGGTAAAGGCAGTGAATAAAATTTCATTCACTGAATCTCATTCAAAGATCTTATGATATTTGATAATATTTATCTCTAAAGTATCAAAATGGGGATCCTGAGAAAACAAAACAAAATTATATAACTTTTTTCAGTCTTGTTTGTACCATAATACACCATCTATATTGCAGTGCAGCCAAGTATACTGACCATATAATAGAAGTTTGAATTTTAGGGGGCAATGAACACTAATTTTTAATTTCTTGTAGAAACCAAGTGCTGAACAACTTCTTGCTTAGCTACTGTTCAACATGATCCAAGATACTTACTTAGCCTTCAAAATTTTTTACCTGCAGCTTGTGAACTAACATTCTAAATTAATAAATGTATAGTGGTCAAAAACATATAAGGACACTTATTCATGTCTTCGTAAGAGTTTGTTGGGTGAATCTGAGGGAAAAGTAAAAGGTTACTGGAGAACAGTATGTAGATAGGCTGTTTTCTCATCTTCCTTGCTTTAGCATCCAGTTCTCAAGGACTACCAGGAGCAGCAAATAAAACCTATTTCCAAAATACCTCATAAAACAAAAATATGTTAGCATTTGTTTTCAAGGTTGTCATTCTAGAGAGTGAAAACATCTTACTTTTTTAAAAGACCAGCAGCTGATACTATGAATTATATCTTTCTTCTTTTCTTTAACCCTTTGAGAGGAAAATGTGTGAATTTTTGTTTTCCTCTTTTCTTTGAATCAGACCCAACTATGAGAGTTAATTTACCTGTAACTGTAATAATAACTGTAATAAACTGTAACTTACCTGTCGTGCAGTAAATCGAATCAAATTACAAATGTTTTTGTAAGACAATCTATCTGGCTTTTTGATGGGTATACTCCAACACATTAATGCTGCTCAGGTTCTGTATTAGGGTTGTGCAAGCAGAAGTCATTGGATATTTTTTTGAAATATGTATCCTAGCACTGGTTATATAAACACAACAAATAGCCACATTACTGCATGTAAATAAAAACTTATCCACTGATTCCCAAGCAACTTCTTTAAACTACTCTTTGGCCCAGTCAGCAAAAGGTATTTTTGAAGGGTGTTAAGACACTGATTAGAAATAGTATCTGCCAACAAATACATATAAATTAAGTGAAACAGTTCCAAATCATTTATATAAGTTTATAAATGGCAAGAACACCATTACCACCCTTTCTTGTCTCTTTTTCTCACATATCCCCCAACCGAAACTAAAACCTGTTTTAATAGGTGTTAATAAGTTAATAAACTGGATGTTTTGGAAGTTGTTTATATAGCAATACTGTTTGAAACATTTTCTGTGGCATACCTATCTTTATCTGTTATGAACTTAGGAAGATATTTTCAGACAGACACTCTGCCAGTATAGCACTGATGAAGCTATACTTTCAGTCAGCAAGGAGTTGAATGCTTGATCAGTCAGAATTAACCTGAACCGTGCTTTATATCCAGGTAGAATCATGCCTTTCATTCTTAATTCCTGATTACTACACTCCCTTTCCCACCTGTATACACCACTCCTTTTCTGTGAAGATCTGTGTGAATAGCGAGGCATATGGTAGGCATGCAGATCTTGCTATAAAGTGACAATGTGTGCAAACGGAATCCAGAGAAATGGGATCAGTAGTGCGCTCAGTGTTTACAGTGGATAGAGCCAAAAAGAGCCTGGATAAACATTCAGGCTAGGCTTAGAAGGCTAAGAAATCAACCTATGAACATAATTTCTGTCATAATAAATCAATTTTCCTTTCTTGTTAGTCCAAGTTTTAAATGGTTATGTCATTTTAACATCTGCAATAGCACAGAAAATATTATTCATGTACTCTCTATATATATGTATTCACAGGTTTTAACTTTGCAGCCTACGTACTTTTTCCTAGGTAATCATCCTTTCCATGATGATCAGGTTGGCCTGATTAAGGTGGTATACCCTCACTACAAGGATGAACAGCAGTCAGTAGTCAGACCTAAACTAATAATGTAGGATGAAAGAAGCTCGTTTCAAGTCAAGTAAGCAGAACCAGCTCCCAGAAGTCAAACATGTTCAAGCCAGTGAGCATTGTAGGTCTCACCACCTTCCCATTACAGATTCTGCATTGCAAAGGCATGGAAAGAAATAATTATTTGCTCCTAGCATTAAGAAAAGAAAGAAGGCAAATGCATTCATGTTCACCCCTTAAAAAAAATACATGTATGTAGATCTTAAGCTAACAGGAGTTAAACACCAGTGAGCAAACTGTCTTGAAAACATGAATCATCCAGTTCATAAGAAAAATGAGGGTATGGATCATTACGAAAATATCTCAAGGCTCTGCCAAGATGTAGAAAACCGTAGAAGTCTGTTTTTATAAAATCTAGTAAACAGAAAGACATCACTTTTTACTTGAAAACCTCATTTCTTGCTAGTGATACCATCAGATTCTTTATTTCTCCACAAATCTCTCTATACTCACCTGTTACTTGTGCAAAGTTTGTAGCTTTATATTCAGTGTGGTACAATATAAAAACAAATATTTCTGCAACTATGTACCTGTGGTGGGTTGACCCTACCTGGCAACTAAACTCCCATCCAGTCACCACTCCTGACTCTCCCATGGGATGAAGGAAAGAACCAGACAGCAAAAGTGTGAAAACTCATGGAGATAAAGACAATTAAATAGGTGAGGCAAAGATATGTATGCAAATAAAGCAAAATAAGGAATTTATTAAGTGTTTGTCATCAGCAGGCCAATATTCAACCTGTTCCAAGAAAGCACGACCTTAGTATACGTAACAGTTACTTGGGAAGACAAACAGCATAACCATGAATATGCTCCCTTCCTCCTCCTTTCCCTGAGCTCTTATTGATTAGCACAATGTCATATGACATGGAATAACTTTTTGGTATTTTTTTATCAGTTCCAGCTGTGATCCCTCCCAAAATCTTGCTTACTTTCTGCAGGGTGTAGGGGGGCATAGCAGAAAAAGCCTTGATGCTGTGTAAGCAATACCTAAAATGCTTATGTGTTATCAAACACTGTTTCGGTCAAATACAATACGCAGCACCATTTGTTCTGTAATGAAGAAAATGAATTCCACCTCAGCCAGAGCCTGGTACAGTTATGGTACTTTTTTGCATGAGTTAAGTGAAGCACTCAAAGAGGTCCCCTCAGTAGGTGCAAGTTCTTCCTTGGTTTAGGTTGAGTCCCCTTTAAAATATTATATACACTAATATTTAACCCATCTTCTCACAGCTGGGGCTAGATCTGCTGATATGTAGTTTCACAGACCCTGCTGTGATCCCTACTTAAATACAAGTAACACACTAGCTGGCCTTATGTCCTTAAATACTTCTGTCTGTAGCAAATAATCGCAACTATAAGAAACACACCTTCCTATCTAGTTCCTTCACTACATCTTTTTACACAATGGAATATAATTTACCTATTTATAAATGCAAAAATTATTTCAGTATCACAAACTTTCTAACTGCTATGGGACTTTCTCCTCATCCATGGAAAACTGTCAGGATGAAGCCAGGGCTGGTGGCTCCCTGGGACCAGGGACTGGAAGCAGCAGGAGCTGCCCTGGGGCCTGGCAGGGCAGAGCCCACAGCCAGGGCCTGTCCCACTGTCCAGGCCAGGAGGGGCAACCAGGGGCATGGGAGCAACCCCAGGCCCAGGCACCTCCTTGGGGACAGGCCGAGGTCAGGCTGGGACTTGGGCACCCAGGTAGGCCTAGCTCAGCATAGGCCATGGCTGGGCAGGGCAGGGCTGTGGCGAGCTGAAGACCATCTGTGCTGCAGCATCACTGGGGCAGGGGCTAACAGCCTTGGGGGCTGACATGGGCTCCTGGTATGTGGGCAGGGTCGGGGGAGGTCTCAGGGTGACTGAGCAGAGACCTGTGTCCTAGCAGTGCCCTCAAAGCTGTGACAAAATTTGTCTTTGCAGGTAATTTTATTCTTCCACTATTTCAGTCATAGTACATGTTCTCCTTCATTAACCATCAGAATGCGCTGCCTTGTGTCAAAGCAGCCTTTCCTTTTTTCATGAAGCTGCCATATGGAAATTTTTCTTTTCCTAAATTTAAAACAAATATCAGAATTCTGGGCATATGATATTATGTATGATGAGTTATGTTCTATATCCTATATTCTACTTTATGTACATGTTTTATGTCATGTATTACATGCTACATATCCTATGTGTTTGTGTGGAGGGTTTACCCTGGCTGACTGCCAGATCTTCAAACAGCCACTCTCTTATTCCCCCTCCTCACCAGGACAAGGGGAGAAAATGAGATTGAAATACTCATGAGTTGACATAAAGACAGGGACATCACTTATCAATCACAGTCATGGGCAAAACAGATTTGACTTTGGGTCTTCTGCACATGCTTGCAAGGGGAGTCTCTGCTCTGGTACTTGAAGCACCTTCTCCTCTACTTCTGTCACCTTGGTGTTATCTCTGCTTTTTTATCATTCTTTTTGTCCATCACCCCTTCCTTCATCTGACATTTTTTTGCCCTTTCTTGAGCATGTTTTCCCTGAGGAGCTGGCATCTTGGGTGCTGGGCTCAACTGTCCCCTGTGGTGGGTGAGTTGGAGCTGGCTGGAACCAGTTGTGCCTGGCCAGAGGCAGCTCTGGCCGCCCCTCACAGAGGCTGCCCTGCAGCTCTCCTGCTACCCACAGCTTGCCACAGACAATGTATACACTGTCTAGAGTTCTGTTCAGGTTTTAAACAAAGACCTATTTTAAATTTAAATGTAAAGCTTTTGCTGGAGAGAATATTAAGCCAAATGGTTTCTACTGAATTTTAGAATAGAAAGAGGAAGAGAGAGGAAAAAAGAATGTTTATTACCTTTGCTGGATACTAATATTATGCTTGTCATTCTCATATTCATCAATCTTTTTGCCTCAAAGTGTCTCTGAAGGATCACAAAAATACAAAGGGAGATGTGTAGTTATAGTGCGCATATGCAGAATAAATACCTGACAGTAGGTTAAGTAGTAGAGAAGAAAGAATGGAAACTATCAGCCCACACAAAAGAAATTAAAATGGACAAAATGAAAAAGAAGAAAATTTAATGAAATATCAACAAAAAATAATAGCTTTTTTTTCCTTTCAATGTACGCTGCATCTTCTTTGTCTTTCTAAGCCTGAAGACAATACAACTTTGTTTCCCTCATTTTATGTAATATAGGATCCTTACTGTTTCCAAACACTGGGTAGTATCCTAGCCCTCATAAATCAGTGGGAATGCTATGATTTCTCATTCATAAAATCTAATTCTATCCTGTAACCATCTAGATGCCTATTGCTTAGACATTGTATTTAATATATTTTCTTTTCTGTATTTCTTTTCTATATAAATATATTTTCTTCTCTATGCAACTGTGATAACAATGCTAATAAATAGAGTTGTCCTGGCAGTCTTGTGCGATTGTGTGAAAACCTTGCAGACTTGTAAAAAGAAACTTACAGTATTCCATGCTGCATTCTATGATGGTTTTAGTAGCAAAACAAACAGAAATTATTTTTGGATCTAAACATAACGAAAAAGACCTTTTAATTATTTTCTGTTTGATGGTTTCTGAACTTCATAATAAACTCACTCATCGAAGGCTTTATCAATAAAAGAGGAAGTTTTAAAAGTTCATCAAAATCTGCAGCAGAAGGAAGCAAAATATATAGGAGTTTAGTAAAGAGAATAACTCATTTCAGACCAAATTTCCCACTTAGATGAGACTGACAAAACCTCAATATCTAGAAATTAGTATTTTGCTAGTCATCACAATATGTTTATAAATATTCCTTGAGAACTTCCTCTGTGGGGAAGAAAAGGTAATTAATACTCAGATTTGGAAATGCTGGATATGACAGAAGAGACAGAATAAGAGGGCGTATTCCCATCTGCAACAAATTACAGTTCCTCCTAAACTAGATAGGATAAGATCATAAAATAAAGAGTAATAAACAGTTGAAAGGTATATACATACATAACCAAACTACAGCAGCGACAGCAGATTATTTACTCCAAAAGTAATTTTTTCTTATGGCTATACTACCAACTCTAAGAAGTTATTAGAAAAGATATTTTTAGATTTTAAATATAAAAGATAGTGTAAACAGGTCAATACATAAATAGGCTCTTCCCCCCCCTCCCCCCCCCGCCCCCCAGATAGCTTTTATATCATATTAGCACTTCAGCTGTTAGCATCTAGAAAAGGAAAACTTAACTGCAGGTATTCAATTGTGTGTGTCAGTGTTTTATATGAGAGAGCATTTTCTGGTAGTGTGTGTCAGAAAGGACAAAGAAAGATGCATTGTCATTCAGTTCTGCAAACACACACAAGAAACATCGCATGTAGTCATATAAAGTAGCCTAGAGACAGCTAATTTTAACAGTCTATCACAATTTGCATAAATTGGGAATCACAGATGCAAGATATTTAGTTTCATCCAGCACTGTGGGGCTGTATCAAAATTCAAATACAATGATACATATTATCAAATAACTCACAACAACAATTATGAATTATTCTGTTGATGTAAATTAACATTTGAGAACAAAAATCTTACAAACACTAGATGTAGCCAACAGAGAAAACAAACATAAACCTTTTCTCATATTTAGGCTGATCATTAGGTTTAGACTTGTTCAAATGACCAGGAGTCTGAGGGCAATCAAGAGAGACCTCAGGGCCTTGGGGCAACTCTTTGAGGGATCAGGAGCACAAGTAATGTGTTCTTTTATCCTGAAAGTTGCAGGGAATGATGGGGTGTGTAATCAGAAGATCACACAGATCAATACCTGGTTCTGGCCTAAACTTTGTTTAAATTTCAATAGCTAAATTTCGGTTTTGATCATGGGTCAGTTTACATTGCACCAAGCCTGCTGGTAACAGATGGGAATCACCTGTCTCAAAGAGGGAAAAGGATCCTACATCAGGAATTATCAGGGCTCACTGAGAGAGCTTTAAACTAGGTATGAAGGCAGAAGGGAATAAAACCAAGCTCCTTAGAAATGACCCTAGGAGCGGTATGCCAGGGTTAGAGGAGAGATTGATAGTACAGCTGAAGTGCATCTATGCCAGTGCTCAAAGCATGGGCAGCAAACAGGAGGAGCTGGAAGCCATTGTGCAGTAGGAAGACTGTGACATAATCACCATCAGGAAAAAGTGGTGGGATAACTTGGATTACTAAAGTGCTGCAATGGATGGCTACAAACTCTTCAGAAGGGATAGACAAGGAAAGAGAGGCAATGGGGTAGCTCTGTATGTCAGGGAGTGTTTCAGCTGACTAAAGATGAATGATTGTGACTGTAGGGTTGAGTGTTTATGGGTAAGAATCAGAGGGAGGGCAAATAAAAGAAATATCCCAGTGGGAGTCTGTTATAGACCACCCAGCCAGAATGAAGAGACAGGTGAAACATTCTACAAGGAACTGGGAGAAGTCTCAAGATCTCTAGCTCTCATTCTGATGGGGCACTTCAACTACCAGATGTCCACTGGAAATACAACACAGAGGAAAGAGTCTAGGAGGTTCCTGGAGTGTGTGGAAGATAAATTCCTGGCATAGCTGGTCAGTAAGTCAACAAGCAGAGGTGCCCCACTGGACTTGCTTTGTACAAAAAAAGGACTGGAGCATGATGTGGTGGTTGGGAGTGATCCTGGGAATAGCAATCATGAGATGACAGAAGCTTTAATTCTCTGAGAAGTAAGGAGGGGGGTTAGCAGAACTACGGTGGATTTCTGGAAGGCTGACTGGCTTATTTCAGAGCCTGGTTGATGGGGTCCCATGGGAGAAAGTTCTGAAGAGCCAAGGGGTCCAGGAAGGCTGGACATTCTTCAAGAAGGTAGTCTTAAAGGTGCTGGAGCAGGCTGCCTCCATATGCCAAAAGTTGAGCCAGTGGGGAAGAAAACTGGCCTGGCTGAACAGAGAGCTTTGGCTAGAATTCAGGGAAAAAAGGACAGTTCACCACCTTTGGAAGAGGGTGCAGGCAGATCTGGAGGTCTATACAGACATCACGAGGTTAGGCAGGCAGAAAATTAGAAAGATAGAAGCCCAGGTGGAACTCAGGCTGTCGACTGCCATAAAAACAAACAATGTTTTAATAAAACATTTTATAACAAAAATATGTTTTAAGAAAAAATGTTTAAAAAAAATACATTAAAAAAAAAGAAGGGCCAAGAAGAATCTTCATCCATTATTGAATATAACAGGAAACTAGACTCTAATATACAGTAAGGCAAGCAAGTCCCATGGTAAGCACAGAAACCTGCCACTTAATAGCTAAACAGCAATAACAGCTATAAATTCAAACTACAACAGATATGATTGTAATGTGTTATTTTCAAACACTTTGTGCTTCACTTTGGGCACCACAAAGGACTGTTGTGGTTTAACCCCAGCTGGCAACCACACAGCTGCTTGCTCACTCCGCTTCACCCAGAGGGATGGGAAGGAGAATTGGAATTGAATGTAAAACTCAAGGGTTGAGGTAAGAACAATTTAATAGGTAAAGCAAAAGCCACGCACATAAGCAAAGCAAGGAATTCATTCACCACTTCCCACGGGCAGGCAGGTGTTTGGCCATCCCCAGGAAAGCAGGGCTCCATCACACATAACAGTTACTTAGGAAGACAAACGCCATAATGCCAGATGACCCCACTTTCCACCTTCTTCTCCCAGTTTATATACTCAGCATGATGTCATATGACATGGAATACCTCTTTGGTTGGTTCAGGTCAGCTGTCCTGGCTATGTCCCCTCACAGTTTTCCATGCCTCTCCATCCCTCTTGCTGGCAGGGCCTGAAACACTGAAAGGTCCTTGACTTAATATGAACATTACCCAGCAACAACTGAAAACATCACTGCTCTGACAACATTTGTATCACACCAAATCCAATACACAGCACTGCACCAGCTACTAAGAAGAATATTAACTCTATCCCAGCTGAAACCAGGACACAATATCACCACAAAGGATGAGGTACTTAATGCTTTTTGCCTCAGTCTTTTTTAATAACAAGACCAGCTTCCCTCTGGGTACTCATCCTCCAGAGCTGGAAGAGAGGGATGAGGAGGAACAGAATTAGGTCTCCACAGCCGAGGAAGAAAGGATTAGTGACCTGCTGCTCCACTTAGGCATGCACAAGTCTACGGGGCAAGGGCTACATGGGACCCACCCAAGGGTACTGAGGGAGCTGGCAGAAGAGCTCGCCAAGCCAAGCCAGTCTCCACCATTTCTCAACAGTCCTGGCTAACTGGAGATGTCCCAGAAGACTCTGGAGGTTAGCCAATGTGATGTCCATCTACCAGAAGGGCAGGAAGGGGGATCTGGGGAACTACAGGCCTATCAGCCTGACCTCAGTGCCATGGAAGGTTATGGAGCAGATCATTTTAACTGCCACCACATAGCATGTGCAGAACACAATGAAGGGATCAGGCCCAGCCAGCATGGGTTTGTGAAAGGCAGGTCCTGCTTCACAAACCTGATCTCCTTTTATAGCAAGATGACCCACCTAGTAGATTGTTGCAGCACAATCAAACTAGTAGACTGCAACCAGGCTTTACCATTAGTCAGAGTCTACTGTCTGTGCTGTAGCTCCTTCCCCCAGAAGTCAAACCACACTACTCCTCCCCCATCTGACACCCACCCCAATCCTCAGGGCTATTTAATCACTTAGTGGGAATGAGCTACACCTGCACATTGCCCATGTCAATCAATCCACTGGCTCTGCAGCAAGGCCACAGCTGCATGTTATCAATGTTAATCAGCCCACTGCCTTCATTCCTCTACAGTGGATGAGGGAAAGGCTGTGGTGGTTGTCTACCTGGACCTTAGGAAAGCATTTGACACCATCTACCCCAGCATCCTCCTGGAGAAACTGGCCAAAGGACAAGGGAAGTGATCAGCCCCCTATACTCGGCACTGGTGAGGCCACAACGCAAATACTGTGTTCAGTAGGGACATAGAGCTGCTGGAGCATGTCCAGTGAAGGGTGGCAAAGCTGGGGAAGGGTCTGGAGCACAAGTGTTACAAGTGTTATGAGGAGCAGCTGAGGGAAATGGGTCTGTTTAGTCTGGAGAAAAGGAGGCTCGGGGGGGACCTTATTGCTCTCTCCAACTACCTGAAAGGAGGCTGTAGGCAGGCAGGTGTAAGTCTCTTCTCCCAGATAACAAGTGACAGGACAAGAGGAAATAGCCTCAAGTTGCATGAGGGAAGGTTCAGACTGGGTATTGGGAAAAATTTCTTCACTGAAAGGGTGGTCAATCATTGATGCAGGCTGCCCAGCGAGGTGGTAAATCATCATCCCTGGAGGTATTGAAAAAAACACCTAGATGTGGTGTTTAGGGACATAGTTTAGTGGTGAACTTGGCAGTCGTGGGTTAACAATTGAATTGGATGATCTCAGAGGTCTTTTCCAACCTAAATGATTCTATGATTCTATAAAAATACTTTGATCTGTTGCTAGTGAGAGTCCAAATCTGTGCTTTTGAGTTTACTTGGTAACATATACAAAGCAGAAGAATACCCTGTGCCTGTACTGTTCCATTTGTTATAATGAATGGTACTCTGAATTTGTAATAAAAAAGCCCAATAAATGTTCAGGAATGTATTGAATACATGTGACAGTGTGCTCCCGCCACCCCTACTGCCCTCTCACTCAAGCAGTAAGAACCAGTGGGGGATGTGATGGCTGTATCTAATTTACTGTGGATGTCAGGGGAGGGATGGCAACATGGTAGCCAAGAGCTTTCTGGAACAATGACCCAGACATCTAGCTGGTAAGCAAATATGACAAGAAGTCAATCCTCTTACTTTATAAATAGCTCACAGCCCAGGGCCTGTTGAGGAATCCTGCATGGGAGTGGACTGCAGGCCAGTATCTCCCCTTGAGTAGGGATGCCTCTCAAGGTTGCTTCTTCACGTTGAGAGTTTCCTTGCTGTAAAAGATCCTCAGTGATTAATAGCATGCTAAACTTTTAAATCTTAGCCAAGTGATTGATTGTGCACATATAATCCTTTATACATAAACGTAGATCAATTCAAGGATTAGGACTGGATCCTGTTGCACCACGTCTCCTCTCTAAGAAGGAACGTAAAAAGCAAAGGGGTCCTTTCTGAACCTCTTACCTCTAGTCGGAGGGTTTCCCTGACAGTTTTGTCTGACCTTGTCTTCTATGCAGTAAACAATCAGGTGACTTTGCCAAAAGATCATGTAAAACCACTGTCATATTTAACATTGAACTTTGTTAACTCACTGGTTTATATCAATAAGGTATATCGTTGGTTCTCTCTTATAAGTAAGGTGCATGACTCCATCCGCAACAACATAATACACAGAAGAAAATCTGGAAAACAAATTAAAAGTTATTTTATCTAAGTTATACTGGAATACTTGTGCCTCTTAAGAGTAGTCTTTTACTCTGTCAAGCAAGTCCTCTTAGTGGTCACCAGTCATTGTAAATGGGAATTCTTTTCTGTGAGTATGATGCAGTAGTAAACAAAGGAAACGATGGAGGACTTCTAAGAGATGTGGAACCAGTGTGCCTTGTTCCTCATAAAATGGCTCATTAATAATGGAGATTCTTGACTGAGAGGTGCTGCTTTGTACAACCACTTTGATATTTTATTGCTGCAAAAAAACCCAGACATGACATTGGCTAAGTGGTCCACAAATTCAGGTTTATGTTTGACATGTCAGTGTTAGTCTATTGATTTCTGATTATAATTTCTTACAGTCTAAAGACTCCTCACAGTTGTTGGGCAGTGCCGATATGTATTGGGTTATGTGACAAGGTTTTGGGGGTGAAGTGGAGCTGTCGAAGTGGTTTCTGTGAGAAGACACTGGAAGCTGATACAGGTCCCTTCGCAGCCCATAGGACTCCACAGTAGAGCAGATAGCCACCTACCGCCTGTGGAGGACCCCACACTGTAAAAGGTGGATGTGCATGAAGGATGTTGTGACCCTGTGACCCTCACTGGAGCAGGCTCCTGGCAGGACCTATGTCCCAGTAGCGGGGAGGCCATAATGGAACAGTCTGTTCCATGGACTGCACCCTGTGGAAAGGACCCATGCAGCCTGTGGGAGGAACCACACTAGAGAAGTTAATGAAGGACTGTGTCCCTTGGGTGGGACCCCATGATGGAGCAGGGGAAGAGTGTGAGGATGACTTAGTACCAGAGACATGTTATGAACTGACCACAATCTCCGTTCCTCACCCATCTGTGTCACTTGGAGGGGAGGAGGTAAAGAAATCAGAAGTGAAGTTGAGCCTAGGAAGAAGGGACAGGTAAGGGCAAGGTGTATTTAAATTTGTTCTTATTTGGATTAATTGGTAATAAATTAAATTATTTCCCTGATTCTGATTTGCTTGTGACAGTAATTGGTATGTGATCTCTGCCCATATCTTGACCCACAAGCTTTCCATTATATTTTCTTGCTTTGCCCTGTTGATAAGGGGGAGTGATAATGCATCTTGGTGGGCACCTGGAGGAGAGCCAAAGTCAACCCACCACACCGTAATAACGGAAATGTTTTGTCTTGCTATTATTACTACATTCTGCTTCTTTTTTGTACTTCTTAATAAAATCTGTTATAACAAGAAATCCATTAAGAAAATGTTTACTCACAAGCTGATTTTTTCAGCTCAGATAACAAAAGAACTGTGGTCCTCAGTTTATACAAAAGAATATTGTGTATATAAGAACAGAGATCCTAATACAATCTTCAGTTTGGCTAAGAAGTGAGCTAAGGCTAAGAAACTGAAAAATCTAAATGCAACATTCTTTTTCTTATTTTTTTTTTTTTATTCTTTACGTCTACTTTTCTAGTTTCTGTAGCTTAATCTGATTTGACTAAAAAAGAGGGATGAGAATATCTATGTATCTAAGAGAACTACAGAACGGATGTAATTTCAAACATTGTTTTACACATGGATGACAAATAACACAGAATAGTTTTCAATAGTCTAGAATAAAAAAAACAGGTATCTTTTGAAAATATTTCTTAGAATTACCATTCAGTCAACCAAGATACAAATGATATACAAAACTCTTCAGCACTTAGGGATCTCATTTTGTGATTTTGTCCATGTTCCACAACGCCTTTCAAAAATCGGAAGATGAAATAATGACATTTTGAGCCCAACAGATCTGTGCAGCTGTAGATTCTATGGACTCTGCCTTAAACTTATTCTTGAAAATAAGGCAGATGTGTCTGGAGCCAATAAAGTATTGTTTCTAAAGATTTGCAGTGGTTATACACCTTGCCTCAGGAATTGATCTGAAAAGCAGAGGACCACAATCATGTGGAAAGCCTAAGGCAAACAGTTCTGCCTGCCCTTGAAATAACATTAAAACACTGAAGGAGTTAAGTCAGTGACATTGGACAACATATTTTAAATAAGACTTCAGGTGCAGTGCTGCTGGCAAGGAATAAATCAAGTAGTCCACAAGGCTAGGACTATTCTGTGCTAAAGTGTTTATTCTGTTTTAAAAGAAGTCACAGATCATTAAAAAAAATTGAATATCACCTTAAAACTAATCAAAATTATTATACTGTAAAACAGTACTAAATTCTGGTATACTAGGTATAAAAAAAGTACTAAAAGGGTGTAGGAGTCTGGAATAGCACAAATTAAACTAGCCGCAATATTCAGCACAACAAAATTGTGTTTTCTTTTTCTGAGTCCCAACACATTTCTCTTGTCAGACTTAAATTTGTTATCATTCTATCTCTATTCATCTCTATCTCTACGGAGATTCTTACTCCGTAACTAGAAAAGTCTATACAGCCCCTTAATGGTCTTAGGACCATTGTGTGGTACACCTCATACAAAAGCACCACCTAAAAATTTGAACTTACTTATTTTCTCAGTCAGAATACAAATTTGTACATGGTACATAATTTTTCAGATTTATTTGTCTTCAGAAAAATTCTGAGCCAATTATTATGCAAGACATAATTACTTTTCCTTGGTCATGTGGCTTAAAAAGCAATTCATCTCAATTTTAGCCATGCCTAAATGATAGGCAACTGGCTTGTGATAGTTGTCTAGGATTTCTTTCCAGAGACATCTGTCTTTCTGCACTGATTGTGATGAGATCCTGGATGGCTAGTTTACATTAGATGCCTAATCTTAGAAAGCTGAAGCCAGAGATGTTATTGTCACTCTTGCTGCCACAAGGGTGCTTTACATTAAGAGTGTTATCGTAGTGATATACAAGAACATTAAAAAATAACTTTGACTACCTTTGAACCACAGATGCAATTACTTGAAAAGTTTGTTAATTTGACATCAAATCTGAGCAAGTATATCCCGAATTTCAGAAGGACTTATGACCAAGTTTCATATGTTTCTCAGCCACATTCTTTTACCTTCTTGTCATCTAGTTGTAAGAGATACTTCTTGCAGATGTCACAGAATCATAGAAAAGTCTGGGTTGAAAGGGACATCTGGAAATCATCTGGTCCAATCTTTGATTGAGAGAAAAGCCTTGGATTAGGTTATGCAGGGTCCTGTTAAGCCAAGTCCGGACTGTTTTCAGGGAGGAAGATTTCACCAGTTCCCTGGGTGACCTAATCCAGTGTTTAATTGTTCTCTTCAATCTTTCATCATATGCCAGATGTTCCAACCTTAATCACCTTGCTTGCCCTCCCTGGGATCCGCTACAATTTTTCAATGTCTCCCTTGGACTGGGGAGACTGAAATTGCTGTGGCCTAACAAGTACCAAGCAGAGCTGAGTAACCAACTTCTTCAATCTGTTCATTACAGTCTTGCTGATTCAGTCCAGGGAATGGTTTGCCTTCCTTACTGCCAGGGTACACATTACTTGGCTTATATCCAGGTAGCCCACCTCCATGATCCCCAGGGCCTTTCCAGCAGAGGTATACTCCTGTTTTTCATACCTCAGCCTGTGCTGATACTTGTAATCATTCTTTACCAGTTGCAGGATGTTATATTTATCCTTACTGAAGTTCATGGAATTCTTGTTGGCCCAGTTTTCCATTCTGTTGATGTCTCTCTCTATGCGGACACTTCCTTCCAATATATCTGCCTCTCATCCCAGTGTGGTGTGATCCACAAAGTTGTTGAGGGTGCATTCACTCCACCATTTCAACCATTTATAAAAATACTGAATATTAACAGATGTAGTATCAACCTCTGAGCAATTCCACTCATGAACGGGTGTTTGAACCATTAACTACCACCCTTTGAGCTCAACAATTCAGATTGTTTTCCATTTGTCCTGTGGTGTGCCTGTCCAAACCATATCTTAACCAGCTTGTCAACAAGAACATTGTGGGAGATTGTGTCAAATGCTTTGCTAAAATCAAGATACACAACATCTACAGCTCTGCCCTCATCCACTGAGCAAATAGTTTCATTACAGAAGACAGTTGGGTCAGGCAAGCATATTTTACATTTGGTTAATCTGCGTTGCCTTTTCCCATCATGTTGTTCTGTTTGCTTTGTCCATCACGTGCTGAGAAATATCTTTCAGGAGGATCTAGTCCTTAATTTTCCCAGTGACTGAGGTGAAGCTAACTGGTCCACAGTTTTCTGGATTTTCCTCTTTGCCCTGTGTACAGATGGACTGTTATTTTCACTTCCACAATCATTCAGGACTCCCCTCGGTCTCCAAACAACTCTTTTAGCACCCTGACATGAATCCTGTCAGGCTCTGCAAATGTGTGTATATGTCCAAATTGTTCAGATGTTCTCCTAGTTGATCATTCTTTGCTGTTAACTTCCTCATTGCCTCTTGGCAAAGAGACTTTGGTACTGACCTTACCCATGAAGACTGAGGCAAAGAGGGCATTAAGTATCTCAGCCTTTTTATGTTACTTGTGAGAAACCTTAGTCCCATTCAGAAGTGGACCTGTATATTCCTTGTGTGTCTATCTACTTGGTGCTAACATAGGTAAAAAGCCCTTGTTATTTTATGTATTTCTTGCCAATTTAAGCTTCGGCTAAGATTTTGGCCTCCTATAGTCATCTCTGAATGCTCAAGCAACATTTCTATATACCTCTTCTGGAGCCTTTCTGTTAGTTTCTCATATGTTGTGGGTTTTGGTTTTTTCCTTGGGGTTTGGTTTGGTTTTGGTAGGTGTTTTAGTTGCTTTGGTTTTAGTTTTGGGTTTTTTGTTGTTGTTGGGTTGTTTTGTTTTTTTTTTTTCATTGGTTTGTGGGTTTGGTTATATTTTTGGGGGTTTGGGGTTTGGGTTTTTTTGTGGTTTTGTTGAGTTTGGGGTTTTGCGTGTGTTTGTGTGCGGTTTTGTTGTTGGGTTTTTTTAGTTCTTTTACTAACTAACCAGGTTAGTTTGTATGTTATGCTTGTTCCTTTTCTGACTGAGTGCATGGACTGATCCTTTAAGAAAGCTGTTTCTGAAAATCTCTCAGTATTCCTTAGCTCCTTTGCCCTCCAAGGCAGATTACTCCCTGGACAAGTTCAAATCTGCCATTCTGAAATCCAGGTTTTCATTCTACTTGTTTTCCTCATGTTCTTTAGGCTCTTGAAATTCTGACGTCATGATTAGTGCAACCAAGGCTGCCATTGATGGTCATGTTTTGAAACAAGTATTACTTATATGTAGGTCCAGAAGAGCATCACTCCTAGCTGACATATTCAACAACTGTGTAAGGAAGTTGTCCTTATATTCCAGAAATCTCTCGGATTGGTTATGCATTGCTGTGTTACTTTTCCAACAAATATGAATATAACAGAAGCTTTTTTATGACAACCAGAGCATCAAGATAAGGCTTCTTTGAATTATTTGATGAAGGTTTTGCCCACCACTTCTTCCTTGCTGGGTGGCCTGTAGCAGACCACTACCACAAGATGCCCCTTGACACAGTTCCTCTGACTTTGACCCAAAGACACTAACCAGACATGTACTCTTTTTCCTAGCTAACCTCTGTGTGCTCACACTGGTCTTTTACATAGAAAATGAGCCTTTTTCATCTTTTACCTTCTGTTTTTCCTGAGTAGCTTGTCTATTGCGGTATACCCATCATGAACTATATTACTGAGTTTCTGTAATTCCAGTTGCATTGTGACTCTGGACTACACATCAAGTTCTATTTCTTCTTGTTTCCTTTGTTTGAAGCATTGGAGGACAGGTATTCGAGATCTTCCATCTTCCCTTAGTCTTTGAGGGGAATGTGGGCATCATCTGTTGCCCCATTACATGCACAGTTTGAGTTTATCACTTGGGTCCTTACTTGCCTTCAAACTTTGAAATCCACTTCCCACTGTACCTAGTTTAAAGTCTACTTCCTTAAGCTAGCCAACCTATTGGCACAGATTTCCTTGTCCCTTTTTGGTAAGTGTATCCCATCTCCCTGCTACAGCCCACAGCCTTTGAAAAGCAACCCATGATCATGCTTCAGTCTCCAAAGGATGAGACACTCTCTGCTTCAGAAGTCTACGTTCACTTGTATGGACATGCATAGTTCTCATTTCTGAATGCAGAAGATTATGGGACTATTTTAGTCAAAGGACCTAACTTTCAGGTCATTTAGCTGAGGAAAATCGCACCTTCTCTTTCTAGTTGCACCTTCTCTTTCCAGTCTGTAAAATAAGCATGGTGATTCTGATCTACTATGTTTAGCTGATTTCACCTATTCAGTGGAATAGATTAAATAGGCCATATATGTATTTACAGCCTAGATACTGGTATATTTTATCAACAGAAAGATGACAAAATGTGTTGCTGTGTTATACTTATTTCAGTTTTATCTACCTGTTTCTTAACAGGTTGGTCTGAAAAGGTCATGAACAGGTTCAGATTATGAAGATGTCTGAATGTCATTATAAGTGGAAAGGTATTTTATCTCTTCAGTGACTAGATATCCAGTTTTACTACTGTCTTATTTACTGATTGCCTCATACAATATTCTTACTTCAGTTTAGGTTAATTAAAAATGTTATTGACACCACTCTGATAAAAAAAAAAAAAAAATAAAAATTGGTTTTCAAGCTGAATAAGCCAGATTGATAGGAACTGATAATAGGAAAACCAAGAAAACAACCAGCTTAGTCATCTTCTTTGAAAGTGAACAGTTTGATCTTGGGAACTACTAAGTGACAACAAATGCAATTTTTTTACTCACTGTCCCTATTACTATACTGAGTGATAGCCATTTGCTTTACACATATCTTGGAAAATACTGCTTTCCTACAGAAAACTTTGAGGTTTATATAATTTTTATAGAAAATTAACTTTGAGGTTTTTTGTTTTGGTTTGGTTTTTTTTAACCATACTGTAATACCTTTTCCTACTCTAGCAAAAAAATAAAGTTACATATTTATATTAAAAAATAGGAGTGAAAATAAAACCACTATTTTTTGTAACAGCTGCCATTTAAGTAGACTTTTTGACAGTATGGAAGCTTCTTTATATTTCCCATGTTCCTTCAAATATGATTTTACTCAAAGTGTTATCCTCATGTGCCTGATAATAATTTGAAATCATGCTAATCTCTGACACAGCAGGTTTTTGATAGCTCTGTAAAAACCTTAATATCATTGCTTCAGGCAAGGTTACAGGTGTAATTGCCTTCTATAATTCATGTTTAATACCTAAGTGACAGAGAGGAATCATATCATGTCCTTGATCCAAAATCCTCAACTATGCTATTTCACCCTCCCTCTAGAAAATACTTGTGAAAATTGCTAAACCTAGTCCAAATTTAATAGTGTTAAGAAGAATTTTTATCAACATAAAAACTGATGCAATTCAAAGGCATGGCTCTTAATGCCAAAAATATATTTTACAGGATTTCTTTCACTCTTCTAAACTCTCTTCTGTGGGTCTGAACAAAGAAACCAGATTTCTGTTACTCACATTTCACCTGTCAATAGTATTAGTAACAAATGGGAAGCAGTTTGACACATGAAAGAAAATATCTTCATACTCTAGTTTTTATAGTTTGTTTACATTTTGAAAAGTATCTGCAAACACTAACCTTGAGGAAAGACATGTTTGGTTTTTTATTAAAAAAACAAAAACAAACCCTTGAGTTATTGTGAAAAGACAGCCACCCTTTAACAATATTATTGAAATTATATGTTCAAATATATTTACACAATCTAAGTATTATATTTGCAGTGAATACATCAGATACTTAAGGAAGTACAAAATAGTTTATGTGTCTAAAGGAGCTATACAAATAGAAAACATTTCCACATAGGAACATGCAGATAGTCCCGTGTTCTGCCCAGATTCCAAAATGGTTAGACATGACTCCTGTCTATGCATCAGCTTACAAAGCTGTGCCTGGAAAGACTGAGCTCAGAAAGTAGGTGAATTTCTGTACCATCTGTGTAGTCAGATATATTTTGGTTTCTTTTAGAGTTTATTAAATAATGAACAACTCCGTTAGGCATTAGACATACCCTAATCTTTTGCAACAACTCTATACTGCTATTATCTTAAGAAATGCAGCAAGTATAATTTCTGTGTCAGTGCAAATATTCTGTCACTTAGCAGTTAAGCTTGATTTTAAATTATGTGAATACTATGTTGCTGTTGTTGTAGGTCATCAGGAATATGGAGGTGGTAGGATTAAAAGAATTACTCTAGGTGAAGAGTGGAAAGTATTATCTGTTTAATCATCTGATTAATTGTTCCTAGAAAAATACTTTTGGTAAGTATAACTATCTGCTTGCCTTATTCTTGTGTGTTCCCGGTTATTGGTGTTACAGATCTGCTAATAAGTTAGAATTAATTGACTTTATTTGATTTTATAAAATCATTTGGAATAAGAAATATATTTTAATGAAACTTGTAGTTGCACAGCAAAAGCTGCTATGAAATCCTCTGTACAGCCCTGTAGTAAGGCCAAAAGAATAGGTCAGAATCACCTAGTAGGAATGATTAGAACTTAGATAATAGACTTAAGATTCAAGATGATTGAAGATAATTGGATAAGGTATTTACAGGTAGACTGGGGAGAGGATTTCTTTGTATTTGACTAGTCTTCTGTATGTAGAAAGTGTATTGAAATGTCAGAATATAGAATTAATGGGAACTGGGGAGAGTCAACTGGAACAACTTGTAGTTACCTGCCTTGAAACCGTGAACATTAGTAAAAGGTAGTTCCGGCAGGGGGAGATTGCGACCACCGACTCATATACAACCTACCCAAATCATACCCCAGACCCATTTCTAGACTTTTCTAACCTTTACTGCTCAGAATCGGATATGGGACTAGAGTATGTTAATGATTTTCGGGAAACATTATGATAATGCATGTATACTGAATGAATATGCATGAATAAGTTCTATATATGGTGTATGACTTTGCAACTTGGTGTGCGTTGATCGTGAGAGGACTCACTCACGCACCCAGCTGTTAATAAAGAAGTGTCTGCTTATCTACATCACATTGGTGTTGACAAGTTCTTCATTCCGAGATTTCGGTAACATTGGCACCAGGATTCATAGTCAATAGACCTTTTAGGTGACCTGTTTTAAGGCCCTGAGCAACCAAATGTAGCCTTAAGGTTTGAGTAGTGGGGTGGATCAGATAATTTCCAGAAGCCCTTTCCCACCTAGTTTAGTCTGTGATTCTATGATTCTGTTCTTAACTAGATATGATGGTGCATACAAACCTTCTATTTCAATTAATACTATTAGTGTAAGAAAAAAATAATACCTAAAAATTATTTACTTTCATATAGTCAGATCAAGAACCTGTGATTAAGTATTTTGCTCTCAAACCACACAAAACATCTCTAAATAATCTTGCTGTAAAAGAAGATGACCAGCTGAACCAGTCTTTAAACAATAATTGTAGGTAAGGATAAGATTAATTGAAGAAGCAAATAAATGCATTCTAAGCAAGGCTTAGTACAAAATTCAGCCTTCTTTATTAGATTTTCCATTTAAAACTATAGTGTAGCTTGTATATAGTGCAGCTGTTAAATATATACCCATTGCTTTGTGATCACTACTACTATGCTGTCTATAGAATACAGATACTTCTGACCTCAGGTTTAGGACAAAAAGAAGCCAAGCTAGTGGTAAAAAAAAGAACATAGCAGGATGTGGTAAAATGAAAATGCAGATGGAAACAATAGCATATGCCTTCACTTGCCTTCACTCAAATATGGGTGCGTCAGGATTTGTATTTAAATCAGAGATTTCCTCCATAGAAATGAATGTTATTTCTTCAAGTATTCATTCCAGGTAAATCTTCAGAACTTTCAGAAAGATATATCTGCTTACTTGTGTGTAAAAAATGCATTTTTATAATCAGGTAAATTTAGTGTACTTTTGTCTAAAGAGGACAAAAAACCCTGAATTTGAAAAACAGTTTAAGCTTTTTATAACAACACACAATAGCAATGAATTTTGGCTATTAGGTGGAAGTATGAAAAAGATATATTTATTTATTTATTTTTAATACAGACCTAATGCTATATCCCATTCATGCTAAAGGTTTAAGGTTTATTTGTTTGATGTGGTTTAGGGTTTTCTTAATTCTTTCTATGATAATGTTTCTAATCTTGTTAATGACAGTGATGATAGTTTTTCTTTGTTTTATTTTCTTCTCTCCAAAAAATAAGTTAGTGAAATAAATATTCATAAGCAAAAGCATGCTATGATTATGTGCCAGGCTTGGTCAGTACTTATACCGGTATTACTATTTAATACAAATCCACTAAGGACAGATCAATATAATTACAATCACTTTCTTTGATATGTTGTTTGTCAAAGGTAACAGCAGAAGGGAGCTTAAAGATTCCCGTTAGATACAAAAGTAGTTTGTATTCCTCGACTTTGTAGATCTAAGATGGTTGGTTTTACAAGGGAAGAAACATCAAGTATTGACTACAAATAGCAGCAACTACAGGGTGAAACAATGTGCTTTGATTATAAAAAATAGGGACAGAACTTAAAAGATGAAGAGTGTCATTATTGTCTTCGGTTTTTTCTATCTTCACCACACAAATTGTGTTCTAAGGCAGAATTTTATAATTGACTTAAGAAAATCAAGGAATTGGGTGTGTGGTGCTTAGTTGCTGGCTGGGGTTAAACCACAACAAAAATACAGTTTTGAAGACTGAGGTGGAAAGAGATATGTAAAGCAGATATTGTCCTTCCCATAAAGGAACTGCTATTTTTTTCTAACCTTCCTGAACTCAAACACTGATCTTATTCATCAGAGAAAGGCTTAATTTTTATTTATTTTAAAATATTTTTCATTTAAGTTGAAACCTAAGATCTCAGATATTTTGTTAGTCATCATCTACACCAGTTGTAAACACCTTGTGACTCTTGAATCATATGTGTTTGTAGTTTTTTGTGTCTTGCTGTCATATGAATATTTTGTGCATAATTCAGAAGGTGGAAAGTAGTAAATATTCCATATTTTTGCAATTTAGCATTATTCTGTGGAATTCCTTTAAGCACAGGAAAAAAAAAAAAAAAAAAGCAGCTTTCTGTCTATTCTAAGAATGCTGTCACAGAAAGATATATGGTAATGGCTCCTTCAGAACTGTAGGGATATGAATATTTTATAAACTGAACTCTTAATTTTGTTTATATTTTTAAAACTAGCATAGAATTTTTAGGATGTAGAATTACTTGCATATTAAGAAGAATCTAAACTATTCTTGCTTTTTCAAAGTTTCTTTCAGAGAAGTGCTGGTCCTGTTCACATCTAAAATCACGGTGAAATTATAGATAAAGATAGTAAGACAAAAAATATACAAGTAAGTTTTGTAATTAAACTTCAGATAACTTAAATACATGAATCATAATATAATTAGGTGTTTAATAACACCTGTATAAAAGTTTGTCAAGACATTATTCCTGGGCCCAAATTGCCATTTTAATATTTAGTATTAAAAATTCCCTATTTAGTGACAAAATTTATGTGCATTTTCTTAGTGAGGTGAGTTTTTAACTTCAAGTATTTAGTGACTGGATAGATCAGAAAGGTTGTTATTCTATGCAAAAAGGTTGTGTAGCTTAGAGACAAAATATTCTCCAGCAAATGTCAAATGAGTTGTAAAATCTCAGAGAAATTTATAAGATCTAATATTTTTCCCTTTTTTTTTTTTCTAATCTTATTCAGACTTTTATGTTTTCAGAACCTTTTCAAAAGTCCAGCTGCTTCACATATCAGCATACATGACTGATATATTCTTATCATTTCAGTACTTTAGGGTTTTTACTTCCGTTTGAGACAGTAATCCTCAATTGTTCTGGGTTTTGTTTTTTTTTTTATTTATTTATTCTGCTGTATTCTTTGGAAGAAACTAAAAAACAAGAGGTTTTTTTTAATCTCTACACCCCATGCCCCACTCCCCAAGCTTTAAACTAATTTATATTTTCTTTCTTATCAGCACTGGATAACATGCTTCGGTTTTCAAAACATATAAAATACTTTAGAGACTTTCATGTATATTTAACACAAGTGAAAGCCTGCTGTTTACTACCTGAGCATTTTTTAATACTGTGAAAAGATGAAAATGCCTCATTAATTGCTTTTGGAAAATAGTCATCTATTTCAGGGGTCCTCAAAGTACGGCCCGCGGGTTAGATACGGCCCCCCCAGGGTCCTCAATCCGGCCCCCAGTATTTACAGAACCCCCCCGCCCCCCCCCCCCCCGCCCCCGGCCGGGGGTTGGGGGGGGAAACCAAGCAGCCGCAGATGACCTCCTGCCATTTCATCCGCACGCCGGCCCCATGGTTAAAAAGTTTGAGGACCCCTGATCTATTTGGTAAAGCCACTCTGACCCCTTTTTAAAAGGGGGTCAAGATGGTGAATGAACATTTAAACTAACATAAAGCTGTGCATTTAAAGAATAACCACTAATGCCTCTAAGATGCATTTAAGAAATCTACATATGTGTTTATAAATTTTTTGCATACCCAAGTATTGCAAGTGATCTTCAGGCTTACCTGTTCAATTTTAAAGTATAGTAACACTTTTTTAGCAAACTTCATTCCTCAGTTTCATTTTACTGCACAACAGCCTTCTTGATGAAGCTCCTTTTATCCAGAGAAGTTAAAAAATCTTGGACAAAAATTATTTGTAGTATTTCCTAACTCTCTAGTCTCACATAAGAGTAAGTTTATTAGATGGATAACATAGTAGCCAGATTATCAAGTGTTGTTGGTATTAATTTTTGCCAGAAAAGGCATTATTCTTCTAGGCAATAAATATTCAGGAATGTTTAACAGTATTTTACATTTTTATATTTCAAAATTCTTAATATTTGTCTTACTATACATATCTTCCTTCACATGCAATATTATATGGTCTTGCAATTTAAAAAATAAAACAGAAGTTTCTCTACATGAAATGTAGGGGTAGAATACTTCATATCATCACTACAGAGAAATATTTTGTGCTTGTTATATGCAAATTTGTAGCAGGCATGTTTTCATAAGATGAACATTTGAAATCAGATGCATACCTGTACTAGAAGTGTTTAATCAAACAAAAACATGTACACTTGCAATGCATTAGAGTCTTTTTAAAAATCAATCTATGCTGGGTTTTGTTAGCAATTGATTTTACAATTAATTTGTATTGGTTTTAACAAGGTATCTGAAAACTACATCAAAAAAACTACTAGGTTTTTTAATATTTTATGGCAATATATAGACAGATAGGCAATATCTGCAGTAATTATGACTTATGTAACTCAATTGGGAACAATAAGCAGGTATTTTGACTCTTAGTGATGAGAATTCTCAAATTCACTCAGTGGAGACATTTATAGTCAACAATTATACCTCAGAATTGTAAGTGATATTGTGGCATGTAATGGAGAACACATGAGTTTGAGGCTAATATCATAGAATCATAGGATAATTCCATCTGGAAGGGACCTCAAAATGTCTTATTGCTATTCCTTATATTTCTAAAACAGATATTAGAAAACAAAACAAACAAACAAAAAATAAGAAGCAACAAATTAACAGCCTGAAAACCAGTCACTGCACTGTGTCCATTAGAATAATGGACTGCCAGCTCTTGAGCTGTGCATATAGAGAACCTAATACACATTGCATAAAGTCCAGGAAAAATAAAACCACAACCAGACAAACAAGTAAATTCAGAGACCAGACCTTTGTCAGTACATTAAAGATTTACACATGGCATGTCAAACCATTTCACAAGGGACAGGCAATGGCAAAATTTTGAAAATTAGAGAAAAAAATCCTTCCTTTCTCCGAGCCCAGCATTCTCATAAGAGACATTCTCTTGCTCTCAGTTTTGGTAGTAAATGTACTGAGCTGCCCACATCTGCCTGACAACCAACAACTTGTTCTAAAATCTTCATGTTTCTAAAAGTCATCATACAGATAGTGTAAACTAGTTGTCCAGTCACTTTCTGTAGTCAATACAGAAATAACTTAATCTTAACTTTATTAGATGCTTATTCTGTGTAGAAGTGCCTCTCTTTCTTTACTGTTTAAATTAACTTAAATTACCTATCTAAATTTCAGATTGATCGTTTACTGCAGCAAAACCTCCTTACCTACCCAATGTAGCTGTAGCAGTACACCTCCCATCTCCCCAATTATAAACAAGAAAAAAAATATTACAGAAGTTCCTAAAATGCCATTGTAAAATACAGAGAAAATCTGGATGACTCACAGAAGAATATTGATCAATTTTGACTGTGGTTTCATGTTGTTGTTTTTGTTGGGGTTTTTTTAACTCTCATAATGGAATTTTTCAAATTTAATTGAATTCAATATTTGTTTCAGTTGTTTGTTTAAAAAAATACATTGCACGGGGCTTTATGAAATTGCCTCAGTGCCTATACAGTGTGTATGTTGAAGTGTGACTACGAGGCACAAGTTAAAGGCGACTGCGAGGGGATCTGATCAATGTCTACAAATATCTTAAAAGTGAGTGCCAAAAGGATGGGGCCAGGCTCTTTTTAGTATTGCCCAGTGACAGGACAAGAGGCGACAGGCACAAACTGCAGCACCAGAAGTTCCATCTGCATTTGAGGAAAAACTTCTTTACTTTGAGGGTGACAGAGCACTGGAACAGGCTGACCAGAGAGGCTGTGGAGTCTCCTTCTCTGGGGATACTCAAAACCAACCTGGATGTGTTCCTGGGCAACCTGGTCTAGGAGAACCTGCTTTATCAGGGGATTGGACTAGATGATCTCCAGAGGTCCCTTCCAACCCTGACCATTCTGTGATTCTGTGATACTGTCAGTTAGAAAGCTTAAAAATTCCTGGGTAAAGAAGATACAAAATACTTATCAATGTACACATCTCTGTTTTCTTATAAGACGGTTGCAAAATTGATGTGAATGTAACATCCTTTATTATTGCTGTTCCCATAAATCAGTTGTGGTCAACAGGTCTCAGTCTTAAAGCCATTGTGGCATTGGCATTCTCTGTGAATAAGAATGACAATAATTACTATTTGAGATAAAACAATTGGTTTCTTGTAGAATATAATCAACAATTTTAGGCTGGATTTTTAATTTTTCTCATAAAATATTCCTTGAAATACTCAGTGTGGTGGTGCTACTCTTGTACTGTTGTATATGATCTTGTTCATTCCCTCAGGCTGCTGTGTTTTGTTAGACTAAGATTTAAAATGTTAAATTATCTCACTCATGGCAAGTAAAAACATTCATCTATACACCTCAGTTTCATTTCTCTATTGGCATGCATTGCCACTTCATGAACAAATTCTTACATCTGGGGTTTATCTGTATTCTGAAGTTGATAATAAAAATTCCTATTGTATATTTTATTGCTAACATTATGCTCAGAATTTAGAAATAAATTATCATCAAGGGTAATAGAACATTTTTAAGATGCCACGCTGTTTAAAAAGTGGTAGCATCATTTCACTCCTGTACTTTCTGGAAATTGTCTGTCATCTAGAAAGCACCAGATTGTAAGTGAAATCTGTATAGGGAGCTGTATTAGAGAGCTGCATCTAGTTACAGAGCTAGTCCCAGGACTGCTTGCCTTCGTGCTTTTGTGAGACATTTTGTGCCAGTAAAGAGCAAAGCATATTACAGGAGGTATAACTTTTATGGTTCTTATTATGCTGGACTTGGGGAGGAAGCATGGCTATTCCACCCTAGCAAATAGGTTCCTCCAACATAGCAGCAGCCAGGGATGTAATATTTATGGATAACACTTTAGGGAACATAACCTACATCTCTGACAATCAGCTGACATTTTCGAGACTATGTCCCCAACAAAGAGGGTTGGTAACATTGTCTGGTTCAAAATGTGTGAAAGGTGAGATTAGCATTGACATTTAGAAAGCTTGCTGAGTCAATGGGAAAGTTATGACCCTAGTTTTATGGACCCTAAAATTTAACTTTGCTTGCTAGTGGTCTTGTTTTGTATTTCCAGACAAAATTCAGGTTCTAAATTTTGTTATATTATTAATTAAAAAAAATAAATCTTAAGATAATATATTTACTTTTGGTTGTTTGGGCTCAAAATATTCTTCTTTTAAAGGGAAAAATAATTATACCCATTCTTGTCTTTTCTACTTTTATCACTGTGTAAAAAAGAGGAAGTAATGAATCAGAAAGTCAGTAAATAAAGTATTCCTTGGAAATGATGGGAACAAATGATAATAGAACTTTTATATATTTATTGAAATAAAACACTATTGCCCTTAATTTTGTGAAAGAATCACATGTATTCTGTTTTTACTTTAGCAACAAGCAGGCTGCACCTCCAAGATTAAAGTCATCACATTTAAGGACTATACTACGCGTGTATCTCTCTGTTGTGGTTTAAGCCCAGCCAGCAACTAAGTATCATGTATCCACTTGCTCACTCAACCCCCACCTCAGAGGGCTGGGAAGGAGAATAGGGAGAAAGGTGAATCTTGAGGGTTGAAATAAGAACAATTTGATATTTGAAATAATAAAAAAAAATAATAACAAAACCAACAGTAATAGTAATGAGAACGGGAGAGAGGAATAAAATCCAAAAGGGAAAAAAACCCAAGTGATGCACAATACAATTGGTCACCACCTGGTGACCTATGCCCAGCCTCTCCCTGAACAGCGATTGGTGGGCCTCAGCCAACTCCCCCCGGTTTATATACTGAGCATGATGTTCTATGGTATAGAATATCCCTTTGGCTAGTTTTGGTCAGCTGTCCTGGCTGTGTCCCCTCCCACTTTCTTGTGCCACTCCAGCTCTCTCACTGGCAGTGCCTGAGACACTGACAAGTCCTTGACTTTGTGTAAACATAACCTAGCAACAACTATTATTCTCATACTAAGTCCAAAACACAGCATTGTACCGGCTACTGAGAAGAAAATAAAGAACTTTATCTCAGCTGAAACCAGGACATTCATTCAGTTTTCTAATAGTTTAAATAGATGTTTCCTTTGTTTTCAGTAAAGATCTCTCTGAAGATATTTCAGAGGGTGTTTTATCTGTCATCTTTACTTATGGCCCTATTCAAGTCATTTTTAGTTTTCAAGTAATTTTCAACAATTTGCTACAATTTTTCCTGTGACCCCTTGTTTCTCCTTTCTTATCCTATCAAGCATCAAATTCTGTAGCAGACATAGTCTCATTCCTTTATTGATGATGCCATAATTCACATGCTCTGTGGTTGAATGAAATATAGGTAAACCCCTGTAACATGCATCAGTTCCATTTTTGCTGAACCATGTGTGTTCTATATGCCTAGATTCTTGAATGCCTGATAAGGAAAGAGGTGAATGCACTCAATATCTTCTTAGAAGATACTCTTATTGTGGCACATAATATTCCTGACCATCTGCAGGAAATACAATATTTTCCCTTCCGCAATAAAAAAATATGATGTCTGTTCAACCCTGCTGCTTGATGCTTCCAAGAGGCAAATTCAAATATCTTCAGTTTATTTTAAAATTTAATTACCATTACCAGACAATTCCCAAAAATATTTTTTCATGGGTACTTATCATAAACATTCCTGTAAACATCAAATCAGTATATAAAACACTTCACTAAGAAGGAAAGGAAACATTAAACCATGGAAATCAATAACAAACCAACAGAATATTTATAAAAATTCCGAACAAAACTAGTATTTCTAGAGCATCTTTGTTATATCAGCCTCTTCATTAGTTAACACTGGACAAATTTTCAGACTACAGCAGAAGCATGGAGAAACAGAAAACAGAAGAACAGGAAAGAAGTAATTTTAGACCATTCATATAGGTTTGAGTTGAATATAAATGATAAAATTATTTTCCTGTGTCCAGCCCAGAAAAAATTACTAAATGAAAGAAAACCAAGAAAAAAAAACAAAACCAAAACACCAAAACCACCACCAGCAAGTATTTAGTTGGAAAAACAAGAAGTCATTGATGATAAATTACCAGAAGAAAAAAATAAAAATAGAAAAAAGAAAAAAGCCTTTAAACAGAATTATTATGTAATTTAAAAGGAATTAAGGAATAAAATGTTGTGAGAAACTGTGGACAGCTACTCTAAGCAAAAATGGATGATGAAGATATTGTCAGGAATTGTAAACCCTTATTTGTCTCAAACATAGGTAGGAATTTAGCTTTAGAATGTAAAATTATTTTATGTCAGTGTGAAATGCTACTGAACTAAGTAAGATAAATGTGATGTATTAAAGACAAGAAAAGAGAAAACCAGAACTGTTTAAAAACCTCAGGTTTAAAGGGCATCAGTGGCCCTTTTCAAGCTCTTACCAGTTCTTTATTAGGTACTTAGGTTTTGAAACACTTAAGAAGGTAACTAAAGTGCTCAAAGGCAAGGTGGTTTCACCAAAGCCCATTACTTCTCAGAGACCTTATCCAAAATGTGGGAGACTCAGGAAGCCAAGTCCCAGGTCTCAGAAGAGTAATAACTTCACTGGCTTACCCTGTCCAGTTTAAGGAAGAATCTTTAAGTGGCTCCTACAAGAGCTGATCTGTTTCTTAAAAGTAATTGATTGCTTCCTGGATCCAAACCCAGAATTTAAATTTACCTCATGAAAGAACACAGGAGAATGAAAGAGATGGCACTGTTAAACAGTGTAATTATCGTGTCTTCAGCACCAGTTCTTTTATTTTACTGATTTGCTGCTACTGACCTGAACTTCTTGTTATTGCAAATGTAACCAGTATCGGGAATTTGTTGTTAGCAGTTGATTCTGTGCCTCAATGCTGTTTGCTGGCATAGATGTAGTGTGAAAAATTAATTACCCTTTCTCACAGCAGGACCAGTAAAAAAGACTGGGGAAAACCCAGCAGAGAATATCACAGTGCCAAATATCAGGATGCATCCTGTTAGTATTCCCCACTTTCAAGCAAGCAAAAAGAGAGATTAAAGCAGAGCTCCCACATTGATATACAGTTTCTAAGCTGGAACATGCTCCTCTGCCATCCTTTTAGAAGTCAGGGAAGAACACATGCAATGTGCCTACTGAAGGTATGTGAGGCAGAAAGGAAACTGAACATTCAGTTTATCCACAAAACATGACAAATTCTGCATATGCTCAATAGCAAAAATTGAGGTGTTCACTTTGTTTTAGAAATCTGTACAAAAAATAAAACACAGGATTCTCTAGGGCTGGAAATGAGGTTTGAGGATTTAGGCAGCTAAATTGTTGTTGCATGCCAGAGGTGGTCCTGTGTTAATCAAAGTCTTCATTTGCAATGTTGTTAAATGCTGAATACACTCAGAAATATTCTTTGAAAACAGCTACCTCCATAGACCTAGAAAAGACACATAATAGTTCTTTTTGGTCTAAAAATATTTGTACTTAAATGATTCATACGATTGTTTCAATTACATTTTAAAAAATTTATGAAGATTGTATCACAGAGATAGTGTTAGCTTGTCTTGCTACCAGGGAACATATTCTAATGAGGGATAAAATGTTTTAGAAGCAAAGTTTCAGGTCATGACTGGAGATGAGCTTAGCCTATCAATAAGTCAAGCAAATTATAAATTGACTTTAAGAGCTGAATTTTTATGTTGTTAACTAAGAATAGTTGTATTATGGGAAAAGAACAAGGCTCAGTACAGCTATGTATGTGTTACCAGTTAGGGAGCGTAACCTTCAATGCAAATTGCTTCAGATTAATATTTGTCAATGGGACAACTTCATTCAATTCATTAAGACAAGTATAACTTCCTTTGGCTTTCTGAAAGCATGAAAGACCTAAGAAAAAAATACATTCATCTTAAGCATCTTCATTTCTTCGACCAAAACTATAAATGAGGAATTCAGATACCAAGAAGTGATACTCCTACTGTGATTTTTCCTTCTAAGAGAAAAGTTGTGTCTTAAAAATTAGTAAGATTCCAGGCACTACTGAATTATCTTTGCTTAAATTTGCATAAATATAATGGGGTCAGTGCTATTCTCATTTATTTCCCATGAAATTCTATTATAGTAAATGGATTGATACTGAATAAGATCTTGCAGAATTAAGCTCATTGATAGAGAACTAAAGGTCTAAATGACAGTATTCTTCCTTTGTATGGTAGATTATATCAGATTCTTTCTACATTTCATGAGTGAAACAGATGACTGTATTTTTTAATATCTGTATAAAACAATATAAATTGTGTATGCCTGAGGTAAAGAAACAATGCCAAAAGAAAATTAACTCCTTTGCAAGTATAGAAGAAAATTTCTTACTTATTATCTAACTGTAATCTATAACCTAACACTCAATAATAAGAATGGCAGCCCAGTCATAGCCCACGAGAAGGAAATAAGTGTTAGATATTCTTTGTGCTTATGACTGTTGCACAGAGCAGTCTAAAAATTTTAATCTCTAAAGGACAGTCATTGTGTCACCATCTCAAAATATCCATGTCTCCTTCCACTTTAGATGCCTAGTTTTAAATCTCTCCTGAAGTTAAGCAGCTATAATATTATTATTTTTAAGGACCTCAAATGGCAATCATTACTTCTGAAACAAAACAGAAGAATTGGCCTCCCCTCCTGCTCTACGGTGTTCAACAGTTCTGTAGTTAGGGCATTCACTCATGATGTGAAACAGGCAGTTTTAATTGCCCTTCCAGCATGACTGGGCTCAAATTCACACACATCACATCTTTATGTGTTTATTATTGTTTATTATTCAGTGGTTGCTTACTGTATGCACCTTACAGTAAACAGCCTTGTAGGAGAAGGATTTATACATCACCCTCATTCATGTGCCCTCATGCCCAGATTAGCTAAATTCAGCAGATTTGGCTAAAGTATTTGTTTGGAAGAGAGAACATAAGACCTTAAGTCTTCCCCAGACACAAGGATTTAAAGCAAATTCATCTATTCTTGAGTCATTTAATCTTCAGTAGTAAAGTAAACACTACAGGTTTCCTTAGTTGACATCTTAAATTTTTAAGTCTTGCCAACATATTTGGCTTCCACCATTTGACATCCTATTAAAAATGCAATAGTACAATCTCCTTTGGTAAAAGAATGCCTTGATTCCAAAGCACTGTTAAACTTTCAATATTGCCAAGAACAGGAGCCTTTGATCATAAACAGAAGCTGAATGTTATATATCTGGAGAAATTACTTGTGGAAAATGAGGCATCTTAAATGTTTAGGCATTTCTTCTAAGACCTTTTGAGGAGTGGGGTCAAAGTTGAAATTTCTAAGCTTCACTTTGGGTTCCTAAAGTATGTTTTTATAGATGGTCCTTCAAAAGTTTCAGTGCTTACAATTCAATGAAAACAACATTTTCATTATCTTGCAGGGTTTCTTGAGGAATCACATATTGTGCAAGCAAGTGACCAAATTTTAATTATGTGCCAACTGAGATCAGTCTAGCAAGTGGTTCATTAAGTAATGCTTTAGCCTATGAAGCACTCCACTGAAATAAATAAAGACCCACTTAGGAGAAGAGAGTACTTCTACTGGCCAATATGCAAGTTTAGGAACTTTGTGTGGCAATTCAAATTTATATTACATTAAGTAATGAGACCAGAAAACCTGATTTATTTACATTAAAGTCAGAAAAAATGACAGAACTGAGTCATGTGGAATTATTTTGGATAAACTGGGTAGGATTCAGACTGCAATATAATCCCTGAAAGCCAGAGGCATACCACATCCATCTCTGAGAGAAGAAAATTATATTAAGGAACAGCCAGCAAGATTGCACAGATAAGTGTATATGTGAAGGAGATTAAAAACCAAGATTTGGAGACTTAAGAAGACTATCACAAATGGAAATGTCACGAACATCTGGTGAGAGGTCATTACAGCATTTCTAGCTGTTAATCATTCAGCAGTACCTTATTTTGGATATGAAACAGAAAATAGTGTTTTCTTCAGCTAAAAATAGGAAAATTACATTAAAGAAAGACAAGATTGTTTTTCATTTAGAGAATTAAGGAAACAACATTACTAGTTTTAAATTATTGTCAGTACCAAAAGCAGAAACATCAAAGCACATACGTTTTTCTGAATAGCTGACTACAGAGTGAGTGATGCAAGACATTTAGAAGGTTGCAATTTTGCCAGTGTCGCTGGCCTTCAGTAAGTGAAGTTCAAATTGAGTTAGAAACAAGCAGTAATTGAGAAGAAAATGCTGACATGTTCTATCATTTGATTTAAACAGTAGCCCATGGATAGATTGTTTTTTCTTTACTTCTCTATCAGTACTGACTTTCCTAATGAGTCACATATTTATGAACAGTCTAAAACATTTGACCAAAACAGACACAATTAGGCCAGCCACAACCCTTCATGGTAGGTTAGACTGTAGTGTCATGGATAATTGGAGAAGACAGTATATGTATTAGAGTTATAAACACATACAATTTTTTGATTCAGCTGTTAAACTGAAAAAATCCCCCCAAACCCAAACAAAACCAAAACAAAAAACACCACCAAAAGGAAACCCCAACAACAACCCAGAAACCAGCAGGGTTTTTTAGGGGTTGTTTTCCCCTTTTGCTCATCAAAATGAAAACCAAAATATGTTTCTACTTCAGCACGAAACTAAATTTGACCCAGAAATACATTGTTCCTTTTTGGATAATTTGCAAGAAAAATTAAAAGTATGATTTTAGGCGTGCCTGTCTCTTTTTCTACTGTAAATGCTTGTCATAGTAATCCAGATTCTATGCCCTCATCTATCTGAAATTACTGAAATACATTTCTTATGTGCCTGTGAAAGCTGAAAGTAGTATGATATTACTCTTTCTTGTTGATATTGTTCTGTTTTGTGTAACCAGTTAAATATTCAGCAGCAAAAGAACAAGAATCTACATGTCTTGCCTGCTAGTCAAAAGTCCTAATCACAGTCAGCAAACTCTTTTTCTCTCAATGTTCTGTTAAATATTTTAGGAATGAAATATTTCTAATCTAGGGATTTGAGGATTTTTTTTCTTTAATCCCCTGTATCTGACTACAGGGAAGAGAAGACCCAAATCTAAATCTCTACAACTATCCTAAGGGAAATTTGAACCACCTTTCACAAATGAGTATCATAAGATTTAGAACATGCATAGGAGTGTGCAAATACCTCTCTTTGCCCCTAGAAAAGCTGTTTTAGTTTGTATATAATATTATCAAAAGTCATTGTCAAAAATATCAAGAGGATGATTCACTAGACTATGTGTTCAGTCACTCACCTTCTGTGACATCAGACAGTTCACTGAATATCTGTGTATATATTTAAAGTAAATAGTCTCAATAAGACTGATAGAGAGTTCCCTTATGTAGTAATTTGGTGTTTTGTCCACACTCCTGGGAGGAATAAATTCTAAGTTTGATTCCTAAACAAGCAGAGAAACCCAAATCTTCCAGTTATAGGTGAGTATTCCAATATTTGAATTTCTGGGTAGATGTTTATCATTTTTTATGTTTTCTATGAAAAGAACAGCAGGGTCAAAAGATTTTCTAGATATATATCTCTCTCTTCTACAACCATATTCAGACTGTGGAAGAACTGATATATCTGCTTATGCTACAGGTTTTGATCCTTTAAAGTATGTACTATATATTTACGTATCATTAGGAAATTAACTAAATCATGGTCATGCCTTTATGTGACTACTGCATTAAAGAATGCTCAATGTTGGAATTCCCAATCCACCTCATCACTTTCCCTTCTTTTTCCTCATGGTAATAGTAGCTCAGGCATTACAACTGTTTTCAGTGAAAAAAAAAAAACCAATATGAAAATCAGTATGCTGTAATTTCTAGAACTGCAGTGCACTGAAGTTACAAAGAGGGCAGATCAGCAACATCCATCAGCTACAATCTCATAATATGGACAACTGGCATTGGCTTGGCAACTTCATCTGGTACTGCAGCTGTCACACCTGCCTGGGATTATCAAAGACAGCTGGCAGATGCTCAAAACAGCCCTAATGTTGAAGGGGATCATGAAGTGAATGTCTTTGTCACTGTGCTGGATCCGGCTGGGATGAAGTTTACTTTCTTCATAGCAGCCTGTATGCTGCTGTGTTCCGGATTTGTGATTAAAACAGATTTGTTAACACATTGATATTTTGGCTGTTGCTGAAGACTGCTTGCTCAGCATCAAGGATTTATCTTTTTCTCCTTTGCCTCCCACCACCCCCACCCAAAGAGTACACTGGAGGTGTGCGAGAAGCTGGGAGGGGACGCAACTGGGACAGTTGACCCCAAATGGCCAAAGGGATATCACATACCAGATGTCTTCACACGACATTTGTCTTCCAAGGTAGCCAATTCTTGCAGAATGCTGGGCATTAGTTCTGCCTGTGGGAAGTGGTGGGTAACTGCCTTTGCATCACTTTCTTGTTCCACTGCTTCACGTACTAAACTGTTGTTGTCTCAGCCTACGAGTCTTTTTGCTTTTGTTCTTCCTACTCTTTCCCCTGTCTAACCGGGAGTGTGAGTGAGCAAATGGCTATGCGGCTGCTTAGCTGCTGGCCAGGACTAACACACAGTAGGTACATAAGACCAACCACAGTGTTTCAAACAATTAATTCATCTATCACAGTTTTCTGCCTTCATCAGTGACCATAAGCAGGCTGCAGGGAAACAAAGAGCAGGTTGATGTGGTGTGGTGTGGTGTGGTGCGGTGCAGTGCAGATGTCCCTCCTAAGACTCTATCAGACTTCTTTTAGTGAATTTTCTGAGGGAGATGAGATTTTCCTGTGAAGTGAGACCTGATGGGACTTACCTCATCCCCCAGTCCCGTCTGCCCTCAGACTTACATAAACTCCTTGGATGCACAACCTACACCTGGAAGAAGTTTTGCAGTTATATTACCTATAACATCAAGACTCATCTTTTGCTCTATCTAGACCCAGCTGTTACCAGATTTATTTTATGCTCTTCATCTACAAGGAGGACAATAATTCCAGGACATCTCTTTATCCTGTCATGATTTTGCTGACTTCTGCACCAGGATCCACCACCACACCGCAACTTGTTTCTTTTCCACAAACTTTCCTTACTGAATAATTAACTAATCATACATAATAATTAATAACACTCCATAGAGTCATAGAATTATAGAAAAACCCTGCTTGAAAGAGACTTCAAAACATAACCCAGTCCAAGTTGTCATGGGAAGGGAGCCTAGGTGAGATTGTCTAACACCCTGTCCAATCACATTTTGAAAGCTTCCAGCAGCAATGGGGACTCTACCTGTGCCCCTCGGGAGACTGTTCCTACAAATGATTGTTCTCACAGTATAAACTAACTTTCTTAAATTGAGATTAAGCCTTTCCCAGTGAAACTTGTACCCATTTTCCCTTGTCTTTTCCACGTGGCTTCTTGTGAAGAAAGAGCCTCTCGTCCTCTTTGTAGCTGCCCTTTAAGTACTAGCATAAAGTGTGGAGGTCCCTCCGTGAGCTTTCTCTTCTTCAGAAAAAATAAGATCTAACTCCTTCAGTCTTTGTTCACAGGGCAGGTTCTCCATTGCTTTCATCGTCTTCATGGCCCTCCTTTGAGCCTTCTCCAGTCCGTTCATGTCTTTCTTGAATTTTGGGGAACGGAACTGGGCACAATATCCCAGGTGCAGCCTGACTAGCACAGAGTAGAGTGGGATGATCACGACTCTCACCTCTGCTAGTGATGCCCCTGTGGATGCAGCCTAGGATCTGATTTACCTTTGTTGCTGCAGCACTGCACTGATGACTCATGATTAGTTTGTTGTCCACCAGGACCCTCATGTCCCTTTCAGCAAGGCTGCTCCCCAGCCACGCAGATTCTAGCCTGTGCTGGCATCTTTGTTATGTCATCTCACGCACAAGACTTTGCACTTGTCTGTCTTAAACATCATACAGCTCTTACTAGCTCACTTTTCCAGGCTGATCAGGTCTCTCTGTAACAGCTTTCCTTTCTGTCCATCTTATCAACCCAGTTTAGTGTCATCAGCAAATGTGGTGAGGGGGCTTTCAATCCCATCATCCAGATCATTTACGAAGATGGTGAACAACATGGGACCCAGTATCAATCCCTGGGGTACCACACTTGTGACAGGCTGCCAGCCTGAGTAAAAACCATTGGTTACCACCCTCTCATGCTCATTGCGTAGACCACCCAACCAGTCTGTATCTTGCTAGCTTGTCCAGGAGGAAGCTATGGAAAACAGTGTTGAATGCTTTGCTGAAGTCCAGGTAAACAACATCCACCACTATCCATGTCAACAGAAGATACTATTCTGTTGTAGAGGGTAATCAGGTTAGTCTGGCATGATTTGTCTTTGGTAAATCCATGTTGACTTTTCCCAGTCACCTGGGAAATTTAGTTAATAGTGATTTCTAGGAAGACTTGTTCCATTACTTTTTCCAGGGACTGAAGTAAGACTAATGGGCCAGTAGTTTCCTGCATCCTTTTTTTGGCCCTTCTTGTAGGTGGGTATGACATTTACCCTCTTCCCATCATCAGGATTATGTGCTGATCTTCACAACCTTTTAAAGATTATAGACAGTGGCCTAGAAACAATGTCAATCACTTAAAACCCTGGGGTGGATGTCGCAGCACTCTCTAAACTAGCTGGCTGCAACAAGGTCTTTTACCATCACATACCAACACACTCTTCATGCCAGTCCCTCTTCCGCCTTCTCCTTCTCTCCTCATCTCAGGGCACACATGCTCTCTCTTCTCTCTGCTTCTTCCTCTTCTCTCTGCTTCTTCCTCCTCTCTCTTCCTCTGCTGCTCCCTCTTCCTTGCCTGCCCAACCCCTTAACAGAACCAGCCACAGCTGCACCTTATCTACACCAGCCAACCCACCGCCCCTGAAGCCAGCCCACAGCTGTATGTTATCAATGCTAATTAACCCAGCTTCATTCCTCTACAGGTGGATAGCATCCAGAACCATAGATACATGTTGCCTGAGCCCTTGCATAGGGCCACAGACCAGCCTTCCCTCTACTGCTGGGGGGGGTGACCCGTGCATTGTTATAGATACTTAATCCTGTGATCTGGGGTCTAGGTACTCTGGTAAAGACAGAGGCAAAGTGAGTATTGGGAACCTTTGCTTTGTCAGTATTATTAATAACTAATTTCCCTGTCATGTTTAGCAACTGATCTATATCTTCCCTCTCATTACTGCTTACGTATCTGAAGAACCTTTTCTTGTTGTTTTTGACATCTTTGGCCAATTTTGTTTCTAAATGAGCTTTATCCTTCCCAACTACAACTCTCATGCCTTAGCAAGGTTATTGTAGCCTTTGATGGGTATCTGGCTGCCTTTTTGTAACCAGCATGGTGCTTTTTTGTTTTTAAGGACACCCAACAGCCCATTGTTAAGCCAGAGTGATGTCTTGTTCTGCCATCTTCCTTTCCCTTTGTAAGGGTTGGGCTGTTCTTGTGCTTCCAGGAAGCTGTTCTTGAACAAGTACCAGCACTCACAAGCTCCTTTGCCCTTCATGGATGCGCCCCATGGAATCCCTCACAGATGGACTCAGCTTTTCAAAGTTAGCTGTTCTAAAATCATAGAATTACAGAATCATAGAATGGTTTAGGCCAGAAGAGACTTTTAAAGATCTAGTCCAACACCTCACCACCCTGCCATGAGCATGGCCATTTTTCTCTAGATCAGGTTGTTCAAAGTCCCATCCAACCTGATCCTGAACACTTCCAATGCTGGGACATCCAACAATAGCATATCAACCGCACCACTTAATCCACAAAATTGCTCATGGTGCACTCAATCCCACTATGTCATTAATGAAGATATTAAATAGTATTGGTCCCAGAATGGACCCTTAAGGGACACCACTTGCTATTGATTTCCACTTGGACATTAAGCTATTGACTGTAACACTCTGGATGCAGCTAACCAGCCAGTTTCCTTATCCATCTAACAGCGGATCCACCAAATCGACATCTCTTCAATATATGGACAGAATATTGTGTGGAACTGTATCAAAGGTCTTACAGAAGTCTAGATAGATGACATCCATAGCTCTTCACTTGTCCATTGATGCAATTACTCCATTGTGGAAAGCCACTAGATTAGTCAGGCCAAAGATCCAGGGTCTTTGTTCTACTACTGGTCTTCAGCATGCTTAGACCTTAAACTCCACAATGTTATAATCTCTGTATCCAAGGCTACCACTGGTATGTTGTCAAGTAATTCTTCTCAGTTTGTGAGCAGTAATCTAGCAACACACAGTTCCTAGACAGCATGTCTAGCATCTGCAGCAGGAATCAGTCCTCAATGCAGTCCATAAACCTTATGGATGGCTTGTGTACCACTGTGTTGTTTCACCACCAAATGTCTGGATAATAGCAGTCACCCATGAGGATCAGGGCTTAACTTGTTATTTCGACTGGCACCAAGCACTAAGATTGATGTTTTCAAGGATGTATCATAAACTAAAGTTTCACTCAGAATTATAATGGTCAGTCAGAGGCGCTCACTTTATATGTGAAACAAGAGGTTTATTTTGTCATCTAAATTACTGTTTTTATTATTTATAAAATTAAAATTTTATTTAAATTATTTAAATTTAATTATTTTTCATTTCATCTACTGGTTTGGGGGTTCTTGGTTGGTTTTGTTGTTGTTGGGTTTTGTTGTTAGTTTCTTCACTTAATAACTATTTTTTAAAATTTTTTTTCTGTTCTTTTCAGCATGTCCTTGGACATACTTTTTAAAATAAGTTTGTACCAGTAGCAGACTGTGTCCCTGTTTACTCCCTTCCCCAGATCATTTATAAATAATGTAAATAGAAAAGGTTCCAAGATGGAAAACTGCAGAACCCAAATGACAATTTCCCTTTTTGCCATAACTGAATCATTATTTAAAATATTGTTAAAGCTTTCTATTCATCCTGCTGAATAAGAAAAAGATACGTGCATGTGTTTACTTGGAGAACCTTTTCTTGATAACAAAAAATGTGTTACAGAGAATGAAAGGGAGAATATTCATTTCATGTAAATCATGCCACAAGAAACCAAACAAGTTGTGATTTACCAAGCTTACAAAAACTCATGTTATTATAGTTTTATTACAATAAACCCAATCTTACTCTAATTAGATGAAGTCCATATGAAGAACATCTAACTGCATTAGTCAAACTTTAAATGAATCAGCTATATTTCATACTCAGTGTTGCTCCTCTTCTATTTTTTCACTATGAAGGATGGTATTAATTTTCCAACTAATTAGGATGCATCATAATTCTGTAGTCTAGCATCAAATTTTATTTTCTTTCTACAATTTTTAATTAAACAAGCATCTCAAAGCAGATTACAGATTTGTGCAGAAAAGCATTAAAAAGGGGTTGGAATAAATTCTCACACAATGTGCTTACCAAAGAATTCTGAATGCCTTAAGTCATAATGAATCGGCAAAAACATCAAGTATTTTCATCTTAGAAGTATTCACATAATGAGGAAAATATATTAAAAAAAGAACATATTCAATGATTGATAGGAAAAAACACCCCTAACATTATTTATGAATAGTTTTAATGAGCTCTATTCCTAATGCAATTCAGGATATTTAGCAGATGCATTATCTGCTTAAACTCTACAGAACTTTTGCAAAAGTAATCATGAAAACATCCTTACAATGTTACTGCCACTGAAGTAACAATGCCTTGGTCTCCATTGCACAGACTATTACTTTGGTAGAACAGAAATTGAATGCTTTCCTTAATGTAGACTTCTGTTAGAACAATTATTTTCAAGTAAGTAAAACTTATTCCCTCCCTGATTTTAAGCATCCCATTTAGATGCCTAAGTCAAAATGTTAGGTATTGTACACTCCATGCTGCCAGTGAAAACAGACCGGGGGTGGTGGTGGGAGGAGGAGGACGACTGGAGAGAGGCATTTACATGTGATTTAGAAACCCTAAGCTCAATGCCTAAAATAGAGAATGTGAATTTTGTCAAAGTTTTGCTCTTTTCTTCAAAAGAAATATCACTGTAGTGAGATCAGTTGTAGGTCTCTACGAATAGAGTGGAACCAAAAGCTATCTTTGTTATAAAATATATATATAAAATAAAACTTATCTTAATTTCAGCCAGAGTTCTCCCAAGTTATATGGGGATCTGTTTTGCCCCAGAAATACCCCCACCAACAGAAGCATATGAAAGGCTATGAAATGGAAAACAACATCTGACATTTCAGAAACTATGAAGTTATTTGCTTTTTTTAACTGTTTAAAGGATAAAGAACAACGCTGTCCTGGTTTTTGCTGAGATAGAGTTAACTTCTTAGAAGCTGGTGCAGTGCTGTGTTTTGGCTATGATTTGAGAACAATGTTGATAGTGCACAGATGTTCTTAGTTGTTGCTTGGGAATATTTATATTAAGTCAAGGACTTATAAGTTTCTTGGACCTTGCCAACAAGAGGGCTAGAGAGGCACAGGAAATTGGGAGGGAACACACCCAGGACAAACGATCAGATCTAGCCAAGGAGGTATTGCATACCACATGACATCATGCTGAGTATATAAACTGGAGGAAGAAGGAGGAAGGTGGGGTCATCTGGCATTATGGCGTTTGTCTTCCCAAGTAACTGTTAACGTGTGATGGAGCCCTGCTTTCCTGGGGATGGCCAAACACCTGCCTGCCCGTGGGAAGTGGTGAATGAATTCCTTGCTTTGCTTGTGTGTGTGGCTTTTGCTTTACCTATTAAATTGTTCTTACCTCAACCCCTGAGTTTTACATTCCTTTCTGATCCTCCTTCCCCTGCCTCTGGGTGAGGGGCAGTGAGCAAGCAGCTGTGTGGCACTTGGTTGCCAGCTGGGGTTAAACCACAATAAATGCTATTGCTGAAAATAAAATAGAATACAGAGAATAAGGGAAGCTGTCTATTCCATCATTTCTTTGCTAACTGCATTACAAAAATAAACTATGATACTCCCTATTCACAATTTGTTGTGATCTTGATAAGAGCCACTATTCAGTAAGCACTAAGTGGAATAACTACTAATGAACATTTATGTATGTTTATGTTGGGAAGAATGCACCAGTCTTAATAAATGCTATAATCTGTCTAAATTATGTAACTCTTTAAATGACAGGCTGGAAAACACAATGCAAGTGAGAAAATGAAACTGTGTTACCCACAGAGATGAAACTCTGTTACCCACAGAGATGAAACTGAAACTGGAAAAGCTAGACATTAGGGGCTTAAAGTTTAGTAGGCAAAGGTTTTTAAATGTGGATTTTTCACATTCAGTACAGGACTATATTCCTCTTTCATACATGAAAGGATAAGTTAAGGGCATTGAGCTCAATGATTTTGTTTTAATCTATGCCTTTCATTTTACCGAAAGAGATACTTAAACTTAGTTTTAAAATATGTATTAAATCACCTCACACAAGCACTACTATGAATAAGCATTGCAAGAATATATATGAATCACAAGAAATGGGACCTGCAATAATTCAGGCATAACATTTTGCCCTAGTCTGAAACTGCCTGGGCAAGACCTAAATGCAAATGCTTGACACAAGTATAGTGAGCTATTATTATAGTCGATGTTTTCATCTTCTGAAGTGCATGTACCTGTGTACACACCATGCTAAGACAGTCTTAGATACGCGTGCAGAAGTCTAACACAAGGTAATTTACACTTTAGATTTTTTTTTCTTTATAGGAAAATGGAAATAAATCTTAAGAGAGGGGAAAAAAAGTCTATCAGACTCAGTGGATTAGTTCCAATGTTGTAGGAGTCCTTTCGATTGCAGAAGCAGTGTTACAGTCTCGTTTATTGCAAAACTTCAAATTTTCCACTATAACCTGAGACTTCCCATCCAGCAGGGCCAATTTTACTGGATTTTTTTTACATTAGCACTAGTAAGATAATGAATACTAAATAGTACTACTACTATACTGACACAAAAATTACTGTTTGTATAGCATTACATTTTTTATGGCACTTTTTCTTGTTGCCAAAGGAGAATTTCCTATGTGTTCATACAGATGAGAAATAATTGAGTTGTAAGTCTTCTAATCAAATATCTCTCACAGTTGCATACTTTCTGTGAGGTCAGTTTTTATTTAGAAACCTTGATCAAACATCAAGTCTGGTGTGTATATATATAACACATCATCAACTCCACTGAGAAGTAATATTTTCTGAGGGTCTTTTACAATGTAGATCTTACAGCAATCATATTTGTTGTCCATTCTTTGTTTACTGCTCTTTTATGTTGATAATTATATTATTAAAAACCTGAAGATAGATTTAACTTTTGGGTGAAGCAGGTTATGGGCTTTCCCTCATCTCCCAGTAGTTTTTTTTCTATTTCTCCAAGTCACATGTTCTCTGACATATATTTGCCTCCTGTCCAGAAGACACCAGGGTACACCTTAAATACACAGGGTACACCTTAAATACACAGGGTACACCGTTTGATCATTTTGTTTTAAGCTTGAATATCTACATTAAATTTGTTGTGTGCATTACAATATCAGTCACTCCTTTATCATATATTTTAGATTTATTTACATTTTAATAAAGGTACATGCATTAAACTCACAGGAATTAACTCTTTTGAAAGCCTTGTGCTGTCTTTTGACTTTTCTCCTGTGTTCCACCATTTGACATGACATATGCCTTTTGGGTTTTTATCATTCAGAAGAAAGCTATTTTGTCTTTGGCACCAGGCTGCCACCATATGTCACAGCCCACTCAGTGATCTCAAAGCACAAAGAATCAAGGCGACCACGCCAAGGGGTTATGCTTTGATCAAACAGCGCAACTTTATTGTTTGCCTGTAAAGTGGCATGTGATAGATAGTGACAGCAAGGGAAGAAAAGGTAAAGTAAAAAGAAAAGGAAAGAGGATTATAGCTACCACCACAGGTCCAAGGCGTCCCTATGTTCCCAGGTCCAGGCAGCAGCCCGCAGGTCCTTCCAATCGACGTGATCCTTGGTGGGGAAGATCTCCAAAGTTCAGTTACTAAGGTCCCATCTTTTATGCCAAGCAACACACCTTGCTCCTCCTCTGGCCCATGGATTGTTGCCAGTCTCTGCCTTCTTGAGCAAGGTTACCACGCATGTCCAAAGAGGAGTGCCTGAGGCATGGTTTCCCTTAGAGGCGGGTAGCTTCAGACCAGGAGGTGTGTTTTTGTATTATAAAGATATTATAATGAAGAAAAGTTCACCTGAAGTTCAAGTTTTCTGGTTCGTTGTTACGACAGTGGTTGTGATCCATCTTCTGGACAGTGGTTATGCAGCTTTATTGTAGTTGTTCCTTTCAATCCCAGGGAGCAGCACAGTACTCCTCATACCATGCAGTTCTCTTTCCCAGGGTCTTGGTGTCCATGAGGACTGCATTCCATCTCCATTGTCTCTGTTGGCAATGTTGAAACAATATTGTTCTCTTTGGACCAACTCTTACACCATATAGTGACATATATATATGTATGTATATGTATCTCATTATGGTTAACACCAGCCATTTCAGAAAAGATTAAGAAAACCATTGCATGCAATAGATTCTGTGCTTGCCATTTGTCATACGGACTGCAAAAATAACCCTTTGTCAATTCCATTTCTGAACTTATTAACAAATAGCAGTCAACAATTTCAGTGTATATGGCTTGTTTAAAATCTAATCCTCCTCCTACTGTCTTCAGAAGGTCCAGGCTGAGTTTTATAATACATGTTTTCTATTATCAATAAAATTGTGCTTTTCTTACTAGTATAGTAATTATTGAGGAAATACAATTGAGTCTGTTCAAACTTCATAGTTTAAACCTCATTTACAAAAAAGTGTTCAGCTCACCAGTTATAAATTAGGGTTAAATAGTTCCATTATAAAAGACATCGACCAAAAATGCTATTTAAAAGGACTATTTTTACAGGTGATCTATGATTTCTTTTATTTTGTTATTATTTGAAAAATTCTATAATAGGGAAGTCTTGTTCTGGAACAGCCTGCCATTTCATTTTTCAGAGGTGTATTGATAAAATCAGCAGCAATATTTGTTTCTAGAAGGAGAGACCTCACTTCATGACCCAGTAGCATCCTATCAATTTTCTCTGAAGGTTACATAGATGCAAAGAGGAAAACAGTGTGTAAATGATAGCATAAACCAAGAAAATTATATAGGCTAGAAAAGACTGTTAGTGGTTATCTGGTCCATTCCCACACTAAGAGCAGGATCAGGTTAGATCAGACTGCTCAGGACTTTGTCCAGCTGTGTTTTGAAGCATGCCTCTGAAGGATTTATCTAAAGCATTTTCCTTCTGGTGTACATACCTAATTTAAAAGTTACAGATTTATCTATGAGACTCGATCTTTGCCCAGTTTTCTTTCAAAATTCCTAATTTCTTTATAGCTTGAACATGGCAACAGACTTCAATTAATTTCACATCTTCAACAGGATTTCATGGCAATCTATGAAATTAATTTTTTACAGTGTTGTAAACCTAGCATTCCTTATTTTCATATGTGGTGATTAATATAGCTTTCTGAGGAGGGACTTGAATAATAACAGAACTATGAAGCCAACAGAAATTGTTTCCTGTATGTATTGCTTCCACATTAAAAGCAGATTTCCTTAGAGTGGACGTAGTTTTTCCTGTGTAAAGCAACCATCCCATAACAAACATTGATACTTATATCAGTGTTGAAGCCACACCATTCATAGAGATATTTTTATAGATATAATCAACCTCTTACCTTGTAGTGTAAATGTATCATCAGGCTGTCCTCCCCACTCCTCAATCTGCACAGACCTTCCTTTCCCTGACATCAGATCCCACATCCAAGTGAAGCAAAGGCAGAGCAGGCTAGGGTAGAGAGTTTGTTACACTCAGTACCTAGTTACAGGCAAAAGATAACAGCTGTTTGTTGGTCCTGTCAGCATTTTCACAGCTGAAGAGTTCCAAACATCTAACACAGGAAAACCTCAGTAACAAAAGGTGAGGAACTGTCGCACAGAACAGCTGCTACATCCTGAGGCCTTTCTCAGGGGCATGAGGTGTTGGTGGTGGGGGTCTCCCCCAGTCTACAGTCCACCTGTCACAGCACTCTCAAAACTATCAAGCTGCAACAAGGTCTTTCATCATCTCATACCAAGATAATCTTTATGCCAGTCCCTCTGCCGCCTTCTCCTAATCTCTACTCATCCAGGGCTCAGGCTCTCCCTCCATCCACTTCTTACTGGTATTTCTTCATTGGCTGCTCCCTCTTCATTGGCTGCCCAACCCCCTAACAGAACCAGCCACAGCTGCACCTTAACTACACCAGCCAACCCACCGCCCCTGAAGCCAGCCCACAGCCGCATGTTATCAATGTTAATTAACCCAGCTTCACTCCTCTACATCCATCCACCTCTGTATTTGCACATTTCCCTGTCACAGTGCCCTTCCTTCTCTCCGGCTGCCAGCTGCAGCCTGGCCATGGCCTTTAGCCCTCCCAGCCCCCCCACCTCCCAATGGCTACGGTTCACCAGGCAGTGACTGCGTGGGGGGCTGTGATCCCCTCCCCAGCCAGACCACCCCCAGACCTGGAGCAGGGGAGCAGCAGTCACTGGCCCTGGCACAGGGGTTAAACCAGTGACACCCAGCTCAGACCATGGAGGGGTCAGTACATGGCCAAGGCATCCCTCTGCTAAGGGCAGACATCATATTTGCAGGGCTACAGCCTCCACTAGCTGTCCTGCCCTGTCAGAGGTCATTGAAAGTGGAGAGACAGATTTCTGTTGGCTGCACGTTTTAGAGTAAGATAGCAGTCCAGGGATGAAAGTCTTGACCCTAGAATGAGGGGACTGAATATTACTTACTTCAGCATTCATCTTTCATCAGCCTCCACTTTTCCCTTCACCTTGCCATACTCTTTAAGAAGGAGGCAAGTTGTAAGAAGCCAGTAAGAAAGCATTAAGAGGGTTTTACCATGTCGCCACTGAATATGGCTTGAAGAAGGTGCCTTTAGCAGTCACCTAGCAAGGGCTTTGTGAAAAAGGCATCCTAAATTATTTCTCCTATTCAGACAAGGATCCTGAGAGGTCAAACTTACCTACAGTTATATCCACAAAGTTTTTTCATCAACAACAGTATTTATCCTACTTTGCTCTACAGTTGTTGACATCCACTCAGTAAAGGTTATAAAATGATATCTTCACTATTTCATAGTCTTTTACCCTCCTTGGAAGGATGTGATTACACTAAACGAGAAGTCATTGAGAAGGTACCACAGGTATTCTGCTGAGTAACATCAAAATTGCTCTGCACCTTTTCCACAGCGTACACTTCACAGTGCGCTAGCATGTATATCAGTATATATAATAAAACTTTATGCAGCACGTAAAAAGGCAGAAGATACCTGACACTGGAAGTGTTTGAATAAGGAATGAAGGGAGCAATTAGAGAGGATGGTAAAATAGAAGAGGAGTTAAATTAATTTTTTGCATCTGTCTTTACTATCAAGGTCTAAAGGGAAGTCACTCTTCCAAGGACATTTTCCATGGGAAATTATACTATGCCCTTAACAAAATGATAGCCTCCAAGGAGGAAGTTATAGAGCAACTTAAAAAACTTAAGTGTAGTAAATCACTAAAGCTGAATAATATTCATCTGAGGGTTGTGAAAGAAATTAAGTGTGAAATAGAGAAGTTATTGGCAAAGATAGGCAGTGTATCATTTAAAAAAAAGAACTAATCCACAGGCTAAAAAGTTGCTATGATGGTTCTTGGCTTTGTAAAAACCTACACTTTGTAGAGTTTTTACATCATAATGCCTAGGGGGAATGCCTGAGTAGCATAAGTACTTGGGACTGAGAATAGTCTTCTACTAAAGCAGTTCTTTACCACATGCTGTACACCGCATTCAACTTAATCAAGTTCATGCTGTAGATACTGAAAATATAACCCTAAAATCAGAAAGTCATCCAATAAAAAAATCTTTTGAAGGCTTCTGACTGTGTAACACTTAGTATTGGAATACACCAAATTTTGAAAAATTACACCGTCATCTTTATATCATATTAATAAAAATATCATGTATCTATCAGTATAAAAGAGAAGTAATAATAAAACAAAACAAAAAGCTTGTTTAAAATAAGTCACTAGTTAAAAAATCAAAAGTACTTATCCACAGTTGAAGATGAATAGCAATGAGACATCTTTTGGAAAAACAAGCAGTTTACTGGAAAAGGAATTTCCATAGTCTTTGAAATATTCAAAAGTTCAGTCTGTATCTCCTGTATGGTTATAGCACATACATGTTTGCTTTTTCTTTGGGTTTTTTTTTTTCTTAGTCTCCAAATCCAGTAGAATTAGCCCTTTAATCTAATAATTTAAGAAACTGGATAATTTTCCAGGGCTTGGAAAGAGATTTAGGTTTCCTCTTTTGCCACCCACTTCTGTGGATTCAGCACTGTCATGGTTTAACCCCAGCCAGCAACTAAGTATGACTCAGCTGCTTACTCCTGCCCTGCTCCAACCTCCAGTGGGATAAAAAGGAGAACCAGAAAAAATGTAAAACCCAAAGAGTGAGACAAGAACATTTTAATAACTGAAATAAAGTAAATAATAAATACACCAACAGTGATAATTGTAATGAAGAAGAGAGGGATAGAGAGGAATAAAACCCAAGGCCAAAACCAGGACAAAATCCCACCTTTGACCAAGGTTTTCCTATGAAATCACCAACATGGTATTTTAGCATGGATCTTCCACAGTCTGAGAACTATTGTTGTGCTTTCTATATACTAGTTCTGTTTTCATACCCTAAACACAGATATTATGGACATATTCTGTCCCCTTTTTGGTCTCATGGAGCATTAAAAAATTTCCTAAACTTTAGTGTATTCACACAAATTATTTTAAGTCTTATTAATATATTATACTGTAGTAGCTAAACCACTGTCCTGGCAAGTCCTACTTCACGTTCCTTCAACCAGAAAAGGGATTTGAGGACAAAAGCAGGTTTCAGTTTGAGATTAAGTCATTTTTATATGGTTGACTAAAAGTGTATGTTTTATAGTCCTCTTAAAGGCAGTACAGACCAAAGACAAAGACAGTAAAATTAAGACTGAATTGCCTAAACAGTGTCACCAGGTGCCCTTTGAACTTGACTGGGGGCCCCACATGATTTCCATCCCTTTGTCTACCACATTCTTTTTTTCTTACAGAGAGATGGGCCTGTAAGAACCTCATGAAGTTCAATAAGGCTAAATGCAAGGTTCTTCACAGGCGTCAGGGCAGTTTCAAGCACAAATACAGGCTGGGAGGAGAATGATTTGGGAGTAGCCCTGTCAAGAAGGACTTGGGGGTGTTGGTTGATGGGAAGCTCAGCACGACCCAGCAATGTGCATTTGTAGCCCAGAAAGCCAGCCATATCCTGAGCTGCATCAAAAGAAGCATTGTCAGCAGGCTGAGGGAGGTGGTTCTCCCACTCAACTCTCATGAGACTACACTTGGAGTACTGCAATCAGCTTGGAAGTCCTCGATACAGGAATGACATGGATCTGTTGGATAGAGTCCAGAGGAGTGCCACAAAAATGATCAGAGGGATGGAACACCTTTCCTATGAAGAAAGGCTGAGAAAGCTGGGGTTGTTCGTGTTGCCTCTTCCCTGCGTGCAGGTTCAATACATAGTGAAGATGCACACATATCCCAGAGGCACACACACACAGAGACACACACAGAGGGTACTGACATGGCTGGTTACACAGATTGCCACAAACTAGGTACTTCACCTACATACATAAACTCAGACAGCCAAGTGCCCTCCTCTTGGAATGGTCACACAACACTCCAGGTTTGCAAGCACATACACATTCATGGATCCCTTGAGCACCTATGTCTACCTGGCACCCCTGCCTAGCCCCCACCCCAACCCCTTTTGCCTGGCCCACACATCCCCCTACTTACTGACCAGTCCATCTCAGTGCTTGCTAGCAAACACAGCATTCAAGTCTCCCTGAGCAAACCAGCATGAACCCTTGCCTGTTACCACAGCTTGACCAGAGTCAAAGTTGATCTTCCTGGAGGTGACACCTTTAGTTTCTTGGTAGCCCATTAATTAGTGTAACTGGCAAGGTTTACTTCCTGTCTTTGTTTCCATGTTTGTTTTGTCAAGCCTGTGTCTGTATATCTTGTTTCTGTTTTCCTCCTTTTTCCCTTAGTTCCCCAACCAACAGGAACCCTGATCAGATAACCTATGTGGTTATTCTCTGTCTCTCTTTCAGACACCCACATCAATCAGTCTGGTTCTCATTACCACCTCCCTTTCCACTTGTTGGTCAGGCTTGTGTCTGTATGTTCCTGTCTATGGCTTTGCGTCTTTCATATTTTCCCTTTGTACATGGAAAAAGGTCCTTGACCAGATAGCCTTAAAAGAGTAGACACTTCTCTTCCACATACCCTTAGAAACAACAAAACCAAACCATAAACTCCAGAATGCTTAGTGGCTGGCCATTAGGCAGGCCAACACAGGCAAACATATCAAAGCAGGGACCATGCAGGATTGTTAGCAGGCCTAATAAAGATTCAAAGCTGTACAGGTTTTGAATAGGAGAATTATTTTGCTTCATAGGAGTTTGTATCATGCTGTGTTTTGGAATTGTGATGAAAAGGGTGTTGATAACACAGGCATGTTTTAGCTGTTGCTGAGCAATGCTTAGACAGCATCAAGGCATTTTCTGCTTCTCACACTGCCCCACCAGTGAGCAGATGGACAAAAGTCTGGGAGGGGACACAGCTGGGACAGCTGACCCCAGCCAGAGAAATATCCCATACTATATGACAATGTGTTCAGCAATAAAAGCTCAGGGAAAGAAGGAGAAAGGGTGGACAACATTTGGAGTTACGGTGTTTTCTTCCTGTCACCATTATACATGACGAAGCTTTCTTGGAAATGGCTAGATGTCTACATGCTGATGGGAAGTAGTGAATTCCTTATTTTGCTTTGTTTGCATGTGCAGCTTTTGTTTTCCCTATTAAACTGTCTTTACCTCAACTCACAAGTTTTCTCACTTTTACCCTTCTGATACTCCCCCCCATCCCTCTGGAGAAGAGAGAAAGACCAGCTGTGTGCTTAGCTGTGAGCTGGGGTTAAACCTTGACACGGACCTAGCAGGAATATGTTGAGAACATAAGGCTATTTCAGAACACAGTAATTTTATTCTTGACAGTATTGCTAACTTAGCCAGAGAAAATTCCAGACCAAGACTTTTTTTTTTTTTTTTTTTTTGGTGGATAAATGGTGCAATGGTCTCAGGTTGAACTGTCAAGAGAAGAGGTTTTAGGACAAATGACTATGACAAACAGTAATAAGTCAGTCAGTTGGTACATATGATATACATTCAGGAGTAGCAAAGAAACTCAGTTATAAAATTGCTAAAATATTAACTATGGTTTATAACTTGTGGCCTAAATCAGTCTTGTGCTGAAAGAATGTAAGCTGACAATGTAAATTAACATCAGTTTTTAGAAAGACCTCTAGCAATGATTCTAGGAAGTGCAGGTGGATAAATGTAACTCTACTACAAGGCACCATAGTAGATGCTATAATAAAGAATAGTATCAGTAGATGCATGAATAAACATGATATAATGTGAAGATCAATACAGCTTTGGTGAAGGAAAGTCATGTTTCACAAATCTATTAATGTTCTTAAAGAAGTAAATTATAGTATTGATCAATCAATATTGAATAATTAAATTTTTAAAATTGCTTCATTAAAGGGGATTACCAGCAATAAACAATTATTATTGAGTAGATTCATAGTTGGTTAAGAGGAATACTAGAGGGCTGAATAGACCGATAGTTGCACAATGGTGAGAAGTTACCGTTCACTCATGAATGATTTGAAAATCATGTAAAGGATGTAAAGTTTGAAACCGTTACTTCAGTATAGAAAACCTAAAGGTACCTATGAAGAGCTGTAGAATGATCCCATGACACCTCAGTAACTGTGTTATAAAATGTCTGATGACATTTGGAGTTGGCATAAAGTCATTTATATGAGGATAAACCAATTCCCGTTATACATACATGATGAACTGAAAATGAGCTAAAGGACTTAGTAACATTCAGACATGAAGTTTTCTATCTGCAATGCATAGATCTCTTAGGGTCAAAATTCACAAGTAATCCAAAAAGCAGGCAGAAGTTTAGAAATTACTGCAAAGGGAATGGGAATAAAAACTTAGCATGTCATTATATCACTGGGTAGTTTGATGCTGTGGTAGTCCACATCTTTGGTACGGGGTATAATTTATGTTACAACCTCTCAGAAAGGATGTAACAGAAACAGAAGAGGTAAGGAGAAAAACACAAGGATGGTGAAAAAAGAAAAAGCTCCTATATGACAAAATAGACTATAGCCCAGTTAAATATGGTTTCTACTCTTAGCAGGGAGAGACCTGGCTGTGCATTGACCCAGCAGTACAGGGGCTCAGACTCGCTGTGATCTGAGTTAGTTGTTGCTGGTTTAACCCCTGCACCAAGGGCCAGTAACTGCTGCCTCCCCTGCTCAAGCTTCAGCTCTGGGGATGGCCCCTCTGGGGAGGGGGTGACACCCCCCATCATAGTCAATGCCTGACAAACCATAGCCCCTTTGAGGGGGGAAGCGGGGCTGGGGGGGGGTGCGGGGTGGGAGCCACTGCCAGACCACAGCTGGGAGAATGAAGGAGGCTGTCCCCTTGGTCTTCTTGTTGAGATATGGTGAGTGTTGTGGATGGAGTGTCATACTTCACTGGTAAAAGAGAAGCAGCAATATGTTTTTTGTTATAAAAACAGTGATTTAACAAAGTTTGATAGTAAGCGGGACAATGGTTTAACAAGGTTCGATGGCAGGGTACACTTGGTTACTTATTACACAGAGGACAGGGTCAGAAAAAATTGACAGGGAACCCCATTGAGTCATGAGGTTCAGAAAGGACTCCCTTGCATTCTAAACTCCTTCTCAGAAGGAAGTTTAACTGCAGCTGGATCCAGACTTAGTCTCAGAGTTGGTCAACAATTAATATCCAAAGGATTCTATGCTCACTATCGATCCCTTATACCACTTAGCTGTTCTCAAACTTTAGCATGCTATTAATCACTGAGAATCTGTTGGGACAAGGAATCTCTCTACCTCGAAGAATAACCTTGAGAGGCATCCTTGCTCAAGGGAAGATCTTGTCTTGCAGCCCCCTGCCCTGCAGGAAAGCTCAATGGGCTTTGGCCTGTCCACTATTCATGGAGTAAGATGACTCAGTCATATTTGCAATAGCAACCACAGGAGATAGTTTCTTTCAAACTTGGCTTGAGTCACTAGCACTGTTAAGTGGGCACTTGGCTATCATGTCATTATAAGGTTCTCCCAAATCCAGTTTGAGTGGGAAAGAGCCATAAGAATTAGATCCATCAATTACAACTGCCATTGGTGGTTATCACTTGAGCATTATTATGGAAATAAAGGTCAGGACTAGCAGGGGTGGGGGTGGGGATGGGCACACAGCCACAGTGGGTTGATTTTGGTTGCCTGCCAGACTTCCACCCAGGCACTCCCTTGCTTTTGCTCCTTAAGGGGACACTTTAAGAAGATAAGATGGAAAAGCTCCTGGGTCAAGATGAAGGCAGGGAGATCACTTACCAGCGACCATCACAGACAAACCTGACTTAACTTCGGGAAATTGATTTAATTTGTGACCTATTAACCGTATGTGTGTAAGATGTTAGGTCACATTCTTCTGAAACTAAAACTGAGTTATATGAAAATATTTTAGAAGGAAGTTTCATCCAGAGAAGCAAAAAGTTACTTTCAGTTGGATGCAGATTCAGTGGTTAGTCAGTGATTACCAGAAAGGCAGGTGGTCCCACAATCTTCCATAAAAGGAAACCCCACTATTTTTTAACAAAACTATATATATGGAAATAACGTTTTGTCTAACAGGAAAGAGCATGCATCATCAGTCCTGTGAATTACATATGTTAGGTTCCAATTAAAAAAAAATAAATATATAAATTACTATTAACTTATAAGAATAGAAGTCCTGACAGATTTTTATGGACTACAAAATTACATTCTGGTGTCTTGTTAACATGTCTTCCAACATTAAGTAGTTACAAAATATTAGGTTTGGGGAGAAAACAAGATAATATAAAAGTCCCTAACTTTATGGTATGTCACACATTCCAGATCTCTATCCAATTTACCTTCAAAATTAACATAGAATTGTTTTCCTGTTTAAAGCTCATTTCTAAGAATGAAAATATGTACTGTGTATTACCCACAGTCATATTTCATAGAATCAGATTCATGTTAATATATACAAAACTAGGTGGTATATTTTATGTCTTGCCTTGAAATTTGCTTCCACTTGCATATACCATGTCATAGCCTCCTGTTTATACATATAGATGAGATATCTTGTTGCCATTCTCTCTATATTATATAATCCCTTGCTGGGATTCCTCTGACCTCTATAAGGTAGGTCTCTAAGACAGGTTGAATGAATTGGCCCTTAGAGATATCTATTTCTTTGTAAGGAGTACATAGAAATACTTGCTCTATGTAAATGGCTACACTGTAGAAATCAAAGCTATGGTGTTATGAAAGAGTGTACGAGTCCTGTCACGTGTACCATAATGGCAATGGCTATACAGGGCTAGGAAGAAGACTTACTGTTGCTACAAAAAGATGGACTCTCATCTCGTTTTAAATGCCATCAGGAATGTTTTATATTCCTCAGTGAACAATGAGAAGCTTCCATCCACTTTTCTTTTTAGGTAGTTTTTTTGTTTCTTTGGGTTTTTTTTACAGCAGTGTAAAAATATTGAAAGGATGGCTAGATTCCATTTGTTGCTTGTTGTTTAACTGAGAAAATAAAGCTTTAAATTGGTATGTAAGAGGGAAACAGACCTGGACTTATGCCTATACACAAACCATATGTGTGTGTCATGAACTAAGTGTCTTTGTTATAACCACTTTATTGAGATTCAGTCTAGATATGGCAAATTCATTTAACCTGGGAAAGAAACGGTTTTGATGGTATCAGGAAGACAGTCAGAATCTTCACAGTGGTACCTGATAGGAAGATGGCAGACAATGGGCATAAATCAAAAAGAGGGGTTCAGACTGTTTTTTCCCTATGAAGACAGCTCAGCAGTGGAGCAGGTTGCCCATAGAGGATGTACAGTCCCTGGTTTTCAAGACCCAACGGTATAAAGCCTTGAGCAACCTGGTCTGACCCCATAGTTGACCCTGTTTTAAACAGGAGATTGGAGTAGATACCCATCCATCCTGAAATATTCTGTGATCCAATCCTATGATTATACTTAAAGGTAACATTACTTTCTGTGTATTTAATTTGTTTAGCTTTAATTGAAATGGCTGGAGATGGAGCTTTAGATGCAAAAGGTTCTAGACCAAATGTCTAAATATAGTTTTGCTTCTACAAACGCATTTTTCCCCACATGTATATCTTCATGTGCCTGCCAAGATTATATACAGATAGGTGTTCACATTAACTGTAGTTGTTAACGAGCCTCTTCTGATAAATCTTACTAATAAAATGAGAAAACAATTCGCCTGTCCCACCTGGAAATGATGTTGAAACAGAAGTGGAAAGTTGTTGGAAGATCAGTGATATTTAATGTAAATGGTACAGCTGCTCAGAATTCTTATATTACTTTCAAGTATGTAATGTGTAGGTAAATAAAAAATAATAATAAATTTAAAAATTATTTCTGATGTGTGTGAATTTTTAAAATAATTCTCAGCTCAATTCATTATGATTATTAACTCTGAGCTACGTTTTATCATGTTTTTCTGTTAAATTATTTTCCTTTATTTATTTCAAAAGGTATTAATTGCATTTTTAATTATTTGTGAAAGCATAAAAACCCATAATGTTGTCTGGCTATTTTTTTCTGTTATTGTTTTAGATAAGTTCTCTTCAACAAATGGAAAATTTTGGTGTTTTTCAATGAACACATCTTGGCATTCATATGAATCCATTGATTCATAAGATATGTTAAAAGCTGTCAAAGTGAAATTTGAAAAGTCATATTTTTCATTGGATAATTCCAGTCATACCAACCATTCTACATGATTTTGCAAATACATGCCCTCAAAAATCAATGCTGTTGTATAAAAGTCTTGGTGTAGTAGTATAAGAAGATACCAGAAAATAACCTAGGCATTTAGAACTAAAATCTGTATTTCATAATGTTATTTTTCTTTGCATTTTTTGTATACTTTGTAATTCTCTCTTTAACAACCCCATTGTGTACACTCATGTCTAAATAGATTTCCCACTTATTTTATACACACATATGTATTTGGTGTTCTACTGATTTATCTCCTATATCTTTTGCATTTAATAGAAACCAGTGCTTACCATTTTCCTGAATGCTATATATTTTATATTCTTGCATTAAATGTATTACACTTTTAGAAAGTTCCAAAGAGTGTGTGTGAGATAGGAGAACTGAAAGTGATGTTATAATTCCACAATTTTGAGCTGAATTGTCTATTGCTTGATAATTCCTTCATAAAAGCACAAAAAAACGATAAGCCCATCCCCTCCAAAGAAAAAAATGTTTTAGGAACTGTACAAAACACAGGAAATTGAGGACATGAATTTCTGTTTCCTCCATTTTATAAAGGCATTTCCATAGGCTCAAAGTAAAAGTGAAAGACTGCCAAAATCAGTACAGTAGTATTTTCTATTTACTTATCCCTTCTTCGAGATGTTCAGACATGCAGTAGACTAGAGAATCAGACCAAAAGTCCCTAACCTGTAAAGTTAATAGTTTAATGTGGCAGTTTTACAAAGAATTAAAGATCCATGAAAAGCTACATTTTTTTTTTTTTTTTTACTTTGGAATTAGTTTTTGGAGTGCTAACAGGCATTTTTACACTGTAATTTCTTTAAACAAGAATTTTCGTGCAACATGGACATAAATTGAACAGGTCAATATTATATTCCTCATACCCAACCAAATAAACACTACAGAAATGATCCGTAGCTGGTGGTGATCTATACTTTATAGAGATTTGTCCCATAGTGTCAGCTGTCATACTGTAAGTCCTGTTTCAAAGATATCCAGGGAATATAAGCTGTGTCCCAGGGAAAGGGGCTGAAGAGTTTTTTTCTGCTTCTTTGATTTGTCGGCTGAGAGATTTCATTCATTAAATTTGCATCAGTACTTTTTATTGCTGGTTGACTATCATTTGCAAATTAAGAGATCACTGTTGAAAGTATTAGGGAGACCAGAGCTTTTTGAAAGGGATTTTGAAATTAAATAATACCTAAAAATATGTAAATGGAAATGTTTCATATTTCCTTCTCTCATACTATTCTTTCCTTTCTGGTGTACCTCACAATGCAACAGATGTTTTGCATAATCGTGCTACGCAGAATAAATACATGAAAAAAAAAACCAAAACCAAAACCCCAGCTTTGCTATGTTTTTCCCCAGAAGGCATTCTAATTGCTTTCATGAGGCACTAATTAAAAATGAGCCTTTTTCCAGCATCGCTTATGTGGTTTTTGTTGATATTCTTAACTCAGTAATGGATAGCTATGCTTTTCTAAGGCCCGTTTCAGCTGACATTTAAAGTAGAGGCAATTCCTGTTTATGTCAACTAACATTGCCAACCATGTGGGAATAAATGAGAGACACTTGTTATTAGGCAGAATGAGTATGCTTTTGCTAATACTTGTAAGCTGCAGTGCAGAAGACTGTTAGCCTCAGTGAATGCAGAAAGCAATTTCTTGTCAGCATTTAATATAGCACCATAGGAAAGAAGGTATTATGGGAAGTAGCTGCATTGAGTTTCAATGCTAAAGACAGCTGAGTCCATTGGCTTTGGGGATACCAGTAAAGTAGTCACTAAGATACTTATGATGTTTTAAAATATTTCTCATCTTCAGGCATTTATATTAATGAATTGTGGAGAGTATCTGTTTAGTTTGTACATCATGCATAGCAATGATACAGTATAGCGACCTAAAATACAGATGGTTTTGAACCCTAGAATATTGATGAGATAAAGAGGGGTTTATCTAATTAGAAAATCAGAAAAGAGTTATAATTATCTTTTTTTTTTCTTTTTTTTTTGTAGATCAGTCAAATAAGAGTGGAGCCATGTATTGACTTGTAAGAAAGGGCTAGTCTTTTCTGTACAAAGGAGTAAGAATTTTCAGGGGTTTTTTTTGCTATTATCTTTCATGTCTAGGTCCAGTAACAATGTAGAGGTAACTAGCACTCACTTTCACCACACTAATGTAAAGCCTTTTTCATAAACCACAATAAGCATTAACAGGTTGAATGCCAATGACCTATGTTTAATGGGGGTGATCCCATACAGCTTACACAAGCTATTGGTGCCATGAGCAGCACCGGAAGAGAAGGTGACATATGTCCTGTCCTAACTGTCAGAACTGAGCAAAGCTGATTTATTCCCAAAGTTTTTCATGAGATCTGCAACCTGTAAAAAAGCAGGTCACACCAAAAAGACCTTATGGCTTCTCCACAACCTCTGTTTCTGGCTGTGTGAGCCGGGATCCATGCACAATGCTTAGTGGCCGTACAGCCTTCTCCAGTTTTCCACTATCTCCTGTGGGTCCCGTCCCACAGGAAATGAAACCTGGAAAGAAATTTGTGTGAAAAGCTTTCCTAGGAACATTATGAGAACATGGCAGGTGTTTTTTTTAAAAAACTCACCTTTTTTCCTACTTGCTTTTAACTAGAGCTAGAGAAAATCATGAACAAGAATACACAAATTGTCACTAGATAATTATCAAATTAATTCAACTAGTAAAAGTTACAGTTTATCATGTTTATTTTATGCCTGCGTGATGGGTATGTTTACAGATTAATGTATTGATAGACAGATAATGTATCACCGACTGATGGAGAGTTGGCAGAAAGCAAGACTAGGAGAAAATGAAATCGCAATTGTATTAAGTATTAGAGGTACTGATTTTATTTTGCAGAAGGGAGGCAGATTAATGTTACTATTGAAATCAGATAAGAGTTTATTGCCTTCATTTCATATTTCATAACAAAACAATGCAGTACTTTTTCTTTTTTTTTTTTTTTTTTCCCCCAAGTAAATACGATTTTGCTGTTAGGAGGCCCTCAGCTGACTGTTGACCCACAGAGCACGGGGTCAGCCTTGCCATGGCCTGAGCTGGGTGTTGCTGGTTTAACCTCCCTGTGCTGCAGCCAGTGACTGCTGCTCCCCTGCTCCAGCTCCAGCTCTGGGGGTAACAGAGGCGTCAAACCTCCTCCCACTGCAGTCACTGTGTGACATGTTGTAGCCCACTGTGTGCATGAAGCTGAGGGGGCTGAGGGGTTTAATCTCTGTGAAAATTAGTAGGTGCTAGGAATAGATTTTTTTTGTTTGGTTTGGTCTGGTTTTGGTGTAACAGTTTTAACCCTTGTATTCTTGAGACTTGTTTGCACTAATTTTGACCATGAGTGTTATCGTTACTAAACAGACCAGCAATATTCATTTACTGTACTTTGATGACACTACTAAAACATTAATTAGATTAATAAAAAATTCTTTGCTCTCTCTATATGTATGATTTGTTCCCTTTTGCCCATAGCAAGTTTCTGAGTGTGATACTTCCAAATAATACTGAAAGCTATGAAAGAAAAAAGGAACTATTAAGAAATGCATTTTGCCCATTATTATGTTGTTGGTATCATTCTAGCTATTGTCAATATATGTTCAGAGGAAATAAGAAACTTCAGGGTAGAACTGTTAAAATTCTTCATAGTTGCAATATTCCCCAGATGAAGTTTGTTAGCATGAGGTTAATGCTGGAGTGCAAATTATCCTTCATCTATCTAGTATATAATATTTACTTATGGTCAGATCAAATGTTTAATCCAACATGGGCTTCGTATTTATACCTTGTATATAAATCAATTCTTGTTTTCCTTCTGCCTGAGGATCTTCACACTTTTTCCACTTTCAGTGAAACAAAAAACAACTGAAAGCAGCCAGCATCTGCAAATACACGATGGTATTGCCTAGTATGGGCAGGAGGCTTTAAGCAGTGGGACATCACCTGTATTAGTAAAAGCTGACACAAACTACTGACTCTCACTCATTTTATAGTCCCTGCTGAAAGGCTGTTATGTAACTTCCTACATCAGCAGCTCTCAATAAATCATAAAAAATATATTTAGCTTCCTATGACAACTATAACTACAAGGACCGTGGCAACTTTTTTATTTAAAAATTTTGTAGGTCAGTCTTAAAATAAATGTAGACTGTTTTTCATTAACATTCTGTAGCCTGGATCTCTTGAAGCATCCCTTTTGCAGGTTACAGTATGCCTTATAGAAGATGAAAAATTATAATAAACAGAAAAACATAAGAAAATATGCTTTACTTCTGATTCAGCAAAATAGATGAAGAAACTACACTGATATTACTGGATACTGCTTGGAAAATACATTGTGCAAAGACATTAGAATCTGACCAGGGTCTTAGTCATCATGTTCACATTGCATGTGTGTTCTAGTTCAGATCGAAGTTTTACAAAGGAGGTGGTCATTTATGCACTAAATTATACCCAATTGTGTAACAGTGGCATACTCAATTCTGAGATGAAGGAGTATGGTGCATACTGCTACTGGAATTGAAACAAACATCTGTTTAATGACCGTTTGTTTTGCAGCACCTGTTTCTGAATCATCAAAGTAAATGGAAAAATGGGACTAATGATTTTGTTTATCAGCCACTTTCCAGTTGTTTCTGTCTATTCTGAAGATAATAAACTTCTAAGGGACTGATAGGACTGTAAGCATGATAGCACAGCTACAAAGCATGTATTTAAAAAAATAAGGGGGAAAGTGTCTCGTTTTGAGATTTCTTTTGGTTTAGATCACCTCCCACATTAAGTATTTTACTTGAAAATTATTCACCTTTTCAGAATTAATATACTTTGATAGAAGATAATAGTTGTTTGCAAATAACTCCACCAAATACACTACCATATATTAGGTACAACAACAACAATAAAGTAATTACTGGCTTTGTTTTAAAGCATCAAAAGCAGTTTGAAACTTTCTCCCAGGTTATATAATCCTATTTTGCCTGTTAAAGAACACATGATGTCCCTCAGCTACCCCAATTCACACTGTAAAGCCATAATAATAATTTTACCCAGACATGTTTTGGAGTCTTCTTCTCTGGAGACACTCAAAACTTGCCTGGATGTGACTTCGTGTAACCTGATGTAAGTGAACCTGCTTTAGCAGGGGGTTGGACTAGATGATCTCCAGAGGTCCTTTCCAACCCTGACCAGTCTGTGATTCTGTAATAAAGTAGCTAATGAAAAATAACTTTGCAGCAAGATCACAACAGTCTGAGTGTGGATCTCATTTACTTCTGCCTGTGAACAAGCAGAGTCACTGCAGGTCTGCAAAAGCGGATCTAAGAAATCATCCAGCAGTCACCTGACTCTGACATGTTTGTAAGCAGATCAGAGACATTGCTGTCTTCTCGGCTGGAGTGAAGGAAGGTCAATGCTACCTCTTCTGCATGTCATAATGATCCTGCCAAAAGTCTTTTCCACTAAAGTGCTTCTCTTCCAGACATGAACTTTGTGGAAAGATCCAATAAATGTCACAAATCCAGAAATATAGGCAGATATGTACAATTATTTTACTTTTTTTCATTCCCTAATGTGGAAAAGCTGTTGAGATTAAAAAACCCATGTCAACTGTTCCAGTTTCATTAATCTGGAGAGCAATTGTTCAACTCCCAGTAAGTTTACTTTTAGTAGGATATAACCTGTGTTGGGAGCATCACATATTATGTAGACTGTTTCCTTGATTAACACCAGTGTTTTTCTAAGGAAGCATTGCAATTATTGCTGTTTGTTTGCTTTTATTGTATATCTTTTATGCCTAGAGTGCAAATACAAAGTTGATGCAACTAGTGCAAACTGTGTGTGACCTGCTTTAAAGAAGCATTGATGTCCAGGAATTTTCCATTTTCCATTACCTTGAATCAGGCCCCAAGTGGACAGAGAATAAGATTTCAGGTGTTGACTATTTGCTACTGTCATAACTATTTTCCCTTTAACCTTGACAGTCTCATAGCATTTAGCTTGATATGAATATACGTGGGTCAAAAATCTCAGCCTATAATTACTCATTTTGAACTCTTAAATAGTTTTGAAAACATTTCACAATTATTACAATTGCTTTAAAATTTATGGTCTTTCAAATTCCTGTTCTCGCAGCAGATATGTCTGATTCCTTTTATAATTTCAAAGAATATAGTGGCAAGAATTAATTTCTGCACAAAACTATCTGACTTAATGATGGGTGACTCATATCTAATCCAGAATAACATAATAAATGTAGATAAGAGTTAATGTTTCTTTGAGATCCTGCAGGTAGTTACAGATTATCCACTGATGAATTTATAAATAAATCAAAACTAAAATTTTTTCCCTTTTGAATCAGATGTTATATAATAATCTGGGATTCAAGAATATACACATATGCTGATTTTCAGCACAATTAGGAATATTAGCATGAGGGGTATTCCTCAGGGGTCCATTCTTGAGGTATTCCTCAGGGGTCCATTCTTGAACCACTGCTGTTCAACATCTTTGTTGGGACATGGACAGTGGGATTGAGAGCACCCTCAGCAAGTTTGTCAATGACATCAAGCTGTGTGGTGTGGTTGACACACTGGAGGGAAGGGTTGCCATCCAGAGGGGCCTTGACAGGCTTGAGAGGGGGCCTGTGTTATCTTCATGAAGTTCAACAAAGCCAAGTGCAAGGTCCTGCAGCTGGGTTGGGGCAATCCCAAGCACAAATACAGGCTGGGTGAAGAATGAATTGGGATCAGTTGTGAGGAGAAGGACTTGGGAGTGTTGGTGGACAGGAAGCTCAATATGACCTGGAAATGGGTGCTTGCATCCCAGAAAACTAGCTGTATCCTGGGCTGCATCAAAGAAACATAGCCAGCAGGTCAAGGGGGGTGGTACTGCCCCTCTACACTGCTCTCATGAGACCCCACCTGGAGTACTGCATTCAGCTTTGGAGCCCCCAACATAAGAAGGACATGAACCTCTTGGAGAGAGTCCAGAGGAGGGCCATGAAGATGATCAGAGGGCTGGAGCACCTGATGAAGACAGGCTGAGAGAGTTGGCGTTGTTCAGCCTGCAGAAGAGAAGGCTCCAGGGACAACCCACAGCAGCCTTCCAGTACCTCAAGGGGGCCTACAAGGAAGTTGGAGAGGGACTTTTTACAAGGACATGCAGTGCTGGGACAAGGAGGAATAGCTTTAAACTGAAAGAGGGTAGATTTAGGTTAAATAGTATGAAAAAACTCTTTACTATGAGGATGGTAAGACACTGGAATAGAGAAATTGTGGATGCTCCATCCCTGGAAGTGTTCAAGACCAGGTTGGAAATGGCATTGAGCAACCTGGTCTAGTGTAAGGTGTCCCTGCCCATGGCAAGGGGATTGGAACTAGATGGTCTTTAAGGTCCCTTCCAACTCAAACTATTTGGTTATTATATGATTAGATGATTATTTGCAGTTTATTTACTGAAACAGTCTTACTATAAGTATGTTAAGTTATTGAGCTTTTCTGTTTAAATGGAATCATTCACTATAGGGCTGTTAGGGGAAAAAAAAGAAAAAATAAATAACCATTTAAAAAAGAAAATAGCAAACAAAAAAATTATAGAATTTGCCTGTTTTCTATCCTATATTCCTATTATACTTCAATTTTTTAATTTTTTTTCATAGAAGATCATAAGACTTTATAAAAAATATAAGAAAATCTAAAAATATCACTTTAAAAAATTATGTTAGTTTACATTTCCATTTGCTAACTTCCTGTTAATTTTTTTCCTGTTCTTTTTCTCTTGAATCTCTGAATAACATTCAAAACATCTTCTGGAAAAGTAATTAAAAGTTATCATGCAGCTTAATTTAGAATCTTTCATGTTTACACTCTTAATAAAGAAAAAGCAGCACAATTGAGACAAATATTTTCCATGAAAAATTATGTTTAAAAGATATATGAAATCATAAGAACCTGTGCATTATTTACCATCTGAGTGACATAACTCAGGAAGTATAGTGCCTATACTATACTACAGCATAGTTGCAGAATAGTAAACTCTATATACAAAATATACGACTAAGAAAACTATATTTACAGTTTCTTTCTCTTTTATAATTTTCTTCTTGCTATTTACATGTATTTTTTGGTGTATAACACAGCATTATAATAAACCAAAGGACAAACCAGCTGTAAAAATGCAGGTGAACATAAGTGTAGACCAACTATCCTTTTTTTATCACTGGAATGCCAGTAGGTTTTTGAAAAAAATATTCTTCCAGTGTAAAACTTTAATCGGTACATTTAGAACATGGTGGTGGTGGTGGTGGTATGGAGCTGGGGCTGCAGGAAGCATTTCTATCAGGGTCCTCTTGAAATAATATATTTTTCCAATAACAAGTTGCTGTTCAATAACCTCTCTCTAAGGGAAAAACAGTCTTCACAGTGTTCTGGGAATGTCATCCTATGCAGTTCTGATTGATTGACCTTTTCCCTCCTTGGTGAGTTCAAAAGTTTGATAACATTAATTATTTATAACTCTGAAGTCCTCAGTGAACTATTACCATCCTTTGCCGTTATATTAAACGTACAGAATGAATGACAGTGCAAGTAATTGGAAAATCTGAGGCTCAGAAAGGTTAAGTGACTTTCCTGAGGTCACAATGAAGATTTTTTTGGCCTCTTGACTTGAAGAACCATATTTAGTTCCTTCTCTAGTTTAATCCAATTAATAACTTGATCATCAGTTCAGCCCAAAGAAGAATTATTATCAGCAATCTGTTTTTATCATGTAATAGTTGAACATGCCTTATATGTTCTGTGGGAGAGGACATGAGGTTAGATGCATGTTTCCTTTTGCGTGGCCCAGAATTTAAGAGAATGATAGTGCATCCCCTCAGAAGAATGAAGGAAGCTGATGCACTTGTGTTTTACTGTGCTCATCCTAGGCAAGTGTGTCAGCTTCTATATGATCTTTAGAAAGAATCCTGAGTACCTGGATAATTTTTCTCTTCTGCCTCAGCAGCTATAGCTGTGGACATTAAAATAAACTGCTTTGTGTTGGCCCTAAAATAAACGTGCTGTAGCAGTTGGCAGATCCTTGCCTTAAATATACATTCACGAAAGCTAGTCAGAATGTGGTGCTTCAATCAATATTCATTAAATCCAACAATAAAGTGGGTAGTTCTAGGAATACATTTACTCCACGATTCAGCATATTGCCTACTGAGATTTTTTTGCGTTTTCCAAACTCTATCAAGAGATTAAAATTGGGCTGGTACAGGGAAACTTTGCTGTTAGTAAGGATCGCAGTACTACTTTGTTGCACTACTGTTTTCAGTTTATATTCAAGTCATACTTCTGTCTCCAGTCCCGAGTTTATTAAAAACATTTCATCAGTAACACAGTTTTCTTTCTGACTGAGGATACTGCAATATTGGAGTATCATAAGGAAGAAGAAAAAGAACGTGAAAAAGTATTGAGCTGAGCTCACCAAGGAGAAAAACTGCTTTTGAAGATGAACCTAACCATTGAAAGAAAGAATTATATGGCCGTATGAAAATTCCTGGGGAAATATGCAGGTATTAGAGAGTCCTTAATATCCAAAGCATGTTAAAATCCTAGAATCATGAATGGTTTGAATTGGACGGGACCTTTAAGGATCATCTGGTCCAGCCTCCCTGCTGTGGGCAGGGACATTGTTCCTTTTTTAAATCACCTTTATTAATTGTTAGTAATTTGCATGTTCACAATGCAAGCAAGGAATTTTCAAGTCTCAGAGCAAGAGAAAATGGGACATACTAAAAACATAGCATTCCTGGCTATGGATTCAGTAACAGCTGGAACATGGCCAACCACCATCTGAAGAAAGTAACTGAATGCTGCTGTTGTGTGCAACTGCAGTCAGTTGCTAGATGGCTAACACAACACTATGGCATCGGAGGGCAGCAATTAGTATGTGCCTTTGCAAAGCAAAATTGCATTGTAATATCCATTTTCCCCAATGTTTCTCAACGTAAAACCTAGCAGTTCTATGAGTTTGATGTTTGTTTGCAGTCACTTGTAATTGCTGAAGTTAGTTTTAAGTAAAAAAGATACACTACTGACTGATCATTAGTAATTTCACTTAGGCTGCTTAATCAACGGCTTCATCTATCTTATGGGCAAAAATTTCTTTTAAAAACATAGCTTAATGAACATCCAAACACTTGAGCAATTTTGTTTTGTTATTCAATAAACATGGATTATTACATAGGGGAGAGGAAAGCATGATAAAATAACATGACAAGTAATGAACAATTAATATCAGTGAAAGTCAGCATTGTCTTGTCACTGCATAAAATGCTCCAGATTTTTTCCATTTTCTTTATGTCACATGGCACTCCAAATGATCTGATACTGTGCTAGTGTGACTTCAGGATGATTACAGTGTAGGGGAATGGCTTGAAATACATACACTGGCTGAGATATCAGTCCCTCTGCAGTTGGATCTTTGTCTTGATTTCCAGGCACAAAGAGATTTCTCCCGAAATTTTGAAATGACTGCCTGCTTCCTGGCTGCTAAGCTCATTGCAAGCCAGATTAAAATAAGTATATTATGTTATAGTTTAGACTGCAACCAGTGCAACAAACAAGGCTGAAAGAAGAAACTTCCCACACCCATACCGCAAATGTCCAAAAAATTTTACACTGTTTCAGAAAAACTTCTTGTACATCAAGAGCAACATTACTACTAAAACACACTGAGGTATTACATGTTCTACTTCAGTTAAGCAAGATCCAACAGTACAAATAATTCACTGTATTCCAAGTACAACTTTTATTCCTTCCATAAATAAATTATTAGAACTATCACTTCATGAGAAAAAATATTTTGCACTATGCCTAGTTCCAAAGCCTGAAGGAAGAAATCTTTTTGTAAAATCCTTTTCCACATATGTTTCAAAATTAGATAGTATTTAAAAATTTACTATCCTAATTACTGAGAAAAAGCTCAATAGTTTTATTTTAGAATTTGTCTGGCCTCTTTCATCACATCATGTATGAACTATTCGATACTGAAAAGCTAATAACATTTGCAATGAGGGGAAAATTCAAAAACTGGAGCTGGCATATTTATTAGGCTTTGTGTATGTATTCTGAAATAGAATACCTGTGAGACATGCTTTAAAGTAATAGTACCTAATCAATGCTTGGAATCACACATATAAACATTAAGACCTCACCAAACTAATAATTTAATACATTGGTTGAAATTTGCATTTCACCTCACAGTGATAAATGTTTTAGTATTTTACCTTGTAAAAGTCATATATAGTTCGACATTTACAACTTCCATTAGACAGATTTGTAAAGACTGTCAAATAATAACCATAAAATACAGTTAATATGTTAGTAGATTTTTCTTCAGTTAAATAGCTATTTTTTATCACTGCTATTGCACAAAAAATTATACAAAGGACTGAAAAGGTGACAGATTATGTGGATGTATGTAGCAATATATAGGGGACAATTTCTTTTTTTTCATTAAGTTTATATTGATGGATTTCACCTTTCTAGGAAAAGTAACGAACATTAAAGAACCGTTGCTGTTATTGGCTTTGCAACAATACATTGACTATATAGTGCAAGCCTGGAATGAACATCACTGTTAGAAAATGCATCCTAACAATAATGAGCTCAATTGCTGCCAAAGGCAAGCACTTCAAATAAATTTAAACATACAATTGTATGTGTTTGTGAGTGTCTGTTTTCATTCATCTGGTAGTCTGCATTAAGTGTATGTGCTGTACAGAGCAACTTTGTAGATTTTATTTGGCACCGCTTGATTAAAAGCAAAGGACAAGTGTATTGCGACCAATGGAACCGAATAATCTTCCTATTTAAGATTTTATTATTAATATCTTCACAGATACGTTGTTTCTATCAGATACCTAAGGGTCAGCTATCAGATCTAAAATTGGAAAATTATATAGGTCAAACTCACCTAAATTTCAAGGATTCCACACATCTACATATAAGTTGTGGTTTAATGTGCAATTTCTAATTGTTATTCTTACCTAACCAATATCTTTCTATCTGTATAGCTTTCCATTTTGTATCTTTTCATAAACTTTTTTTCATTCATCAGGTGATTAGATATACTAAACAATCCTTAAATAATCTTCACTTAAACAGATTAGCAAAATAATATACAATTATTTTATAATAAATACCAGATTGTTTATGATTGTATCCCTAGCAGTAGACCTCAAAAGATGGCCCATAGTGTTATGTTCAAACTTTTGTGTATGGGCAAAGAGGAAGCACACCTTATATATATATATATAAAGAAAATAATTTATCCTTAGTATAACTGAAATTTTAGTACTAATCTAATCATTATTAATCTAGATCTAACTATTACAAAAAAGAAAGGTTAGCAATGCAGTTAAAACTGTTATACACATACTTCTTATTTTCTACCCCTTTCCTGGTGTTATTTTCACCCTTCCCTTTCATCTCCTACCCTAAAGTTGTTGCTTTCATCCTGGTGTTGTCAGCAGGGGTGTTACAGTGAGTTTTCAGCATCTGGAATCATTCACTGTGGGGAATATGATGTTCAGGCTGATGGTGTTATCTTCTTTGCTCTAGGGTCTACTTGTGGTCATTTTCATATGTTTACTATCATTATGCATGATTGTACCATACAAAGGTAACAAAAGTAAAATAAATTAGCGGAAGATACCTGGCCAGTTAGAAAAATTGCTTACAGCTAAAACAGTATAATAAAACTGCAGACAGACCAAGAAAAGTTCAGACAGAACAAGCCTGATGAACCTCAGTCCTGATGTAAATTCAGTTTAAAGCTTATGGCCTGTTTCTGGGAATGGAAATGCTATATGACAGAACTACATGATTACAATAGCTTCCTATAGTAGATGCCAAGGCTTAATAAAAGGAATTAGGGGGGGAAAAAAAAACGGAAAAACAAAACACACAACTAAAATCATGAAACTTGGAAAAAAAATTATTATGTCATTTTGTGAAAATCGAAAGTAATTTACAAAATAAATTTGTTATTTTGAATAGCTGTTGAAAATTAAGTTCCAGAAAATTCATTAAATAATTTGTGAGAACTTACTTTCATCTAAAGTTATTTGTAGCTGGAAAGTTTAGATTTGCCTAATCAGGTAATGGCATTCGGATTCACGGAAACTGTTTCATAATTAGTGTACTTTGTCATTTTCAAAAGAAATGTTCAGTATTAGAGAGACTATGTTAGTGAATATATTAGTGTATATCATTGTCAAGGTCCAACAAGCTCTGTTTTGGATACAGTTCTTTTTCAGGGGTGTGGTTTGTTTGTTTGGTTGGTTTGGTTTGGTTTCCCTTGCAAAATCTGGAAAGTTCCTCAGATTAATCAGATTACTTTCCCAGTGTATAATATACCTATTTTTTTAAACTCCATTCCATACTGTCTGTCTTTGTTACGGTCACTGATAAACTATATTTGAAGTTAAAAAAAATAAAAACAAAAAAAGGAGAAATAATGCATTAAATATTACCAGAATACATAAAAATATTTGGGTAATGTCACAGAGTTTTACAGGAGTTTAATTTAAAATATTTTTTAATACCTTTTTGAAAATCCTTAACTTGATTTTGATTTTTTTGTGCCATAGTTTGTCCAGTAAAATATTGTCATGCATACAAGATGTTTTTCAAAAACTGATCTTTAAAACTACATTCCTATTTTTGGTAAGCTTTCTTAGAATACTGTTTTTGCAGTCTGGATAGCTTCTATGCATGTCAAATTATTAGAGGTGACTGTATAAAATGAAATGGATTATATACATTTCATTCTTGCTCTGGCAGTGGTACATGGTTTGCTTGTGTCAATGCCTGTTTAAAAAGTAAATTGCTAGCTAAAGTCTCCTCAACATGTGAAGATTAATAAAACTAGGTAAGAGTATATACAGTTCAATAATAGTATTCAGTTTATTGCACCATAGATTTTATTCACTGGAGGAAGAAACATATATATTTAGCACATGCCTTCAGGTAGAAATGTTCATCTGAGAACTGGCAGGTTTAAAAGTTTTGAGTATAGAAGTATTTACCACTACATAAATCATAATGTGTTTGTTGCATACACATAGCTTTCATGGCTGTTATAATCCAAGATGAAAGTATACTTCTGATGTATATGTCATACATTTCCTCCCTATTAATCGCCCAAATATTTTTTTTTTATTTTAAGCAATATTATTCCTACAGCCATTATTCATGATTGACTCCAGCTTCCATGAGATTATTTTACATGCTGCTTATCCTTTCCTTGTTTTGGAAGAAGTTTAGTGCTACTCTGTGCAAAACTTCTAAATCTAAGGTATTGTTCTTTCATATTTATCCTTTCACCGGCTGCATCAAAATACAGAGGTTTTCTCAAACTAAAGCATCAAGCCCTATTAAATACACTCTTTGACTAGATTATGTCATTTTCTCTACCAAGTCTCTGACACCATGTACCTGATCCTGCCACCCTCTTACCCTGAGAAAAGGAGAATGAAAGTAAAGAGGAATCTCTTTCAGCAAACTCCATTCCCTCATGGTGTGGAGTACCAAGTGTGAATACCCAATCCCCCATAAAACTCCATCAAGAATAAACATGAACATCTTTTCCCATTGTGTTTTCCCACAGAACTATATCTAACATCTGAGAGAGGTTGTAAATTGCATTTAATGAGTAACTGAAGAGAAAAAAACAAGGTGAGAAAAGAAAGTAAAAAAACCCCACAATAACAACAACAAAAAAGCAACCACAAAACCAATAACCAAAGAAAAGATCCAAACACTGAATCTTTAAAGTTTTCAATTTAAACATACCAAAGTGTGTACATGTGTTTAAGAACATGGAGGTAGGCATAGCTTTTTCTTTTTGAGGCTGTCTGCTGGTTGCCTCATACACTATAAGTGCCTGATTCTCTTTCTTGTCCATTCATCATAGTACGCTGCTGAAAAGGATAGCTAAATGTTCACTTTCAAAAGCATCTCTTTTTTTTCTTTTTCTTTCTATTTTATATATATATATATATATATATAAAATCTTTTAGAAATATTTTCTTCTTAAGCCACTTGGTATCTCTTCTGATGAAGAAAGTACCTTCAGGCAAATAATACACAAACTCTGAGATGCTAACCTCCCCCAGAGCCTTGTGCTTCGATTTTGACATCAGCAGACATGGTTTGTATACAAGACCTTTGAGCTGTCTGTGGCCTTAAAGAAAACAAAGCACACTTTCTTCTTGCACACCTTCTTTCTTACCTTTCACTAAACACAAAATGTAGAATCTTGTCCCTCTCATTCTGTACTTATCAATAATTTACCAGAGAAAAACTATGAAGGCAATAACAAATGTAGTGGTACTGAATGTATCAGGAGCAGGTAGTGGGTGGGCCCAGGTGATGAAGAGCAATGGTGATTTGAAAGGGAGGGAATGGTTGGGAAAAATTTTGAGATCATGTTTACTGTTATTTCTAGAGCTCTGTTTTCTTACTAGAAATGAAAAAAGGAGGTGCGATGATTTTGCACAATTTTTTTTTTATTTTTTTTGTGATTTACACACATAACAGATCGACTTTTCTAGCATGCCACCTCTTTCACCACACTCATTCTCTCTCAAAAAATGTTACATGGGATGGAAAATAATATCAGTTTAAATGCCTTCCTGCCCATGCAAGACATCAGCTCTGGGTGCATCAGTCAACATCAAGCATCCAGTCAAAAGGCATCCTGGCAGATCATAATAAAGCAGTTCAGAATAAGGGGACATAAAAGTGCAGGACACAAAGAGTCCATGCCCATCCTTCCACTACTGGTAGATACACCAAAGCTTTAATGGGTTTCTATGATCTACTAGAGCAAAATCCTAAACATATGCCAGCAGAAGTGTGTTCTGTCCCTTCAAGGAATGATGCCAGAGGAAGAAATCCTAGGTTTTAGTATTCAGGATAAAAGTTCCTCCAAAAGTACCAAGTAGCCCTTTAAAATCCTTGGATGTGTTAACAGTACCATCAGATTCAGTGGGACTACTAATATATGATAGGTGTTCTGAACATTTACTAACATTTAAGTAAAGAGCAATTCCATTTTTTAAGGGAGGTAAAGGTTAGTCTTTATGGTTGTTGTTATAGGTTAGGCTATTTTCTGTCAGCAAAACATATCCTGCAAAATAATTTAATGACTTGTGACACCAATGTTTTGTATTGTCTACAAAAAATCATGAATGAAACACAACTATCAATGTGCTAAATCATTGATAGCCTGATTTTATTGTTATTAGAGAGTAAGAAAGTAAAAATATATTTTGCTATTAGTCAAAAAGATTAGAACCCCAGAAAGATGCTGAATTGGTCTTGTTAAGATGCTTTAATGGGAAGTTCAGAAACTTCCAAGATGTTTTTTATTAGGTTTTGAAAAACTTCAAAAACCTGAACATTTTGAAAAGAGAAGTATATAATTTACCCTCACAGGTGGAGAAAGGGTGAGAATATTAGAGAAATGGAAAGTGTGAAGCTAATAAAAAGAATTAATTTAGCTAATTAAGACTATAGCACAGTACTATGTTATTTGCTTCAAAGATGGCACTGGAACTTAAATACTTTAACTTCTGGCCATTCTTCATTTATCATTACATGTTTTATCCAAGAAATTCATGTTGACACCTTTCTAAGAGCCATAGAGACTGCTAAGCAAATCTAATTTCTAATGAAGTGGAAAAGTACGATTTATAAGCGAAGTGGTATATAGTGTTCAATAAAATGTAATTAAACCTTTTCTGTGTAATGTGACAAAGCTTTGCTGGTGAATAATTATTATTTTACAAAAGTATGTCTTGGAGGTGTAGGTCCTGTTATCTCAAAATACATTGTGCATATATGGTTTACTGTAAAATGTTTGAAACAACAATAATGCTGTTCTGGATTTCACGTTAGTTCTATGGGCTTGCTCTACTGCTATACATTGTATCAGATTATTGATACGTATATATTTGTAGATATCGCTTATCCTTCCTAAGGGATCTTTAAACATGGGAGTTGCTGCTTTTTCTGAGGGTATAGTGCTTAGTACTAGGATTTCTAATTTCTACCACACTGCAAATTATGATGTCGACATTAAGTATAGAAAAAAGGTTATTCAAAATTGTTCCAGAATAATTTTTATTTCATTCCTTCTAAAACTAATTGAAATTGTATTGCTCCAGACTGTTCATTTATACCCAGAATGCAGTCTGGAACTCTTGCCAAAAACTTGCGTGTCTACTTTTCCACATTGCATTTATGTCCTCTTAGATCTAAGACACCATGAAAAGACTAGATAAACCGTGTTATTGCTGATATGGTATTTCTGACTCAGGGAATAAAAGACTTAAACACAGTGACCTCACACCTAGCCACACCAGAATTATAACTGTAGGCATAATATATGTATGCTTAGATGTGTTAATATCTTGGGTGGAGAAACTGGTTTGTCTAAAGATCCAAGCAGTTTCTACTGAACTGACCTAGATGAGCACAGGTAATACACTTGGAAATACTCAATAGAAACCACTGCTGCAGACACAGAAATGGTCACATAGCTCAGACTTTTTTTTCAGTTGAGATGTTTTGCATATAATTTTAAGACAATCAGTAACGATGGATCATGTATATTGCAGACAGTCAAATGGGACCACAGGCCAGTTGGGTATGGGAATTCATACTCTCTCCTGGATCAGCTGGAGGTGATGCAAACATCCAGACTCCTGTCATCATCCAAACAGGGACTGACCATCCTGTTCTAAAGATTTGATTCCACATGTGAACATCCCTGTGCAAAGAATCACAAAAAAATGTATTTTTTAAGGACTGTTTCAGTGAGTATCTAAGCAACCCAGTACTAAAAGGCTTAGATTGCTCCAGGGCTAATGATGCAAAATTGGTTTTCTTTTCTGATGGTCAAAATTTATGCAATACATTGTATCTTGCATTATCCATGTAGCACTGTTTAGGAAATTTATCACTGTGTGTAAGCTTTATACACCTTTTTCCTTTTTCTTTACGAAGTTTCGCCACAGCTTTTCCCATTACATTTTCTTGGCTCATACATGATATTGCTGCTTCTGATGCTTTAACCGTGTTTAGATGTATTGTTTTACAAAATGCTTGGTATTGTTTCTGTAGCTGTTGAGTGTTCTCCTGTTATGTTTTTATGTCCTATTGAAATTATATCCCTCAAACTTCAAACTGTATGATCTTAAGAATAAAAATCTTCTTTGGCTCCAAGGGACCAAAGGCTTGTCTAACTAAGCATGAACCTAAATCTGTGTCTTCAGTAATAATCTCATCTTCTTACAGTCAGCAGATATGTGATGCAATCAAACTAATATCTCCGGGTTCTATTCTAAGTATTCTTTCATCACTGTTGATAAGTTATTAGATTTGTGTGTTCAGTAATCACTCTGGGCATAAGGTAAATGAGACAGATGATGCAGTGAGCAACTATTTTAGTTTAATAAAATCACAAGCATTTGCAGATACTTTGCAGACTTCCTGTATTCATAGCTATCACAATAATAAGGTACAGTTAAAGGTATAGCTCTGAATAATTCAGGCTGCAACTTTCTAACGGTTTCTGCTTTCCCTTCTTTTTATTTTGTCTCTGCATCATCTCATGACTACTCTATTTTTTCTCCTTTTCCCATTATCTTTCTCTTCTTCCCTATGATTACTTTCATTCCTGTTGCTCTCCCTCACTGCCTCAGACTATTGAAAAAAGTGGGCATATTTTAATATATTTTTAAATTCACTGTGGTTTTACATACTCAATATTTATCATGCAAAACAGGATATAGACCTAACATTTTTTTTGCAGTACCAAAAGCTCATGCTGTATAAGTGTTGTTAAGATTTGACTATCATTTCTCAACTAGCCTTCCCTAGTTCTAAACGGATTTATTTATTTATTTATTTATTTATGTACTATTCTTCTTTAATCTTCTCTGTTTCTGTTAGAGACATAATCATGGACAGATACTTGAGACGTTTCTCTGTTCTTTTCATCATTTATCAATAGTCCTGGCAAACTGACACCCATTTACAAGAAGGGCAGAAAGGGAGCTTTGGGAGTAGATCTGTCAGACTGAACTTAATGCCGATGAACGTTATGGAGCAGATCATTTTAACTGCCACCACGTGGCAGGTGCAGAACACAACACAGGGATCAGGCTCAACCAGCGTGGGTTTATGAAAGGCAGGTCTTGCTTGACTAACCTGATCTCCTTCTACAGCAACATGACCCACTAGTGGATGAGGGAAAGGCTGTGGATGTTGTCTACCTGGACCTTAGGAAAGTGTTCGACACTGTTTCCCCCAGCAGACTCCTGGAGAAACTGGCTGCTCATGGATTGGATGGGTGTACTTTATGCTGGATAAATATCTGCCTGGGTGGCTGAGCCCAAAGAGTGGTAGTAAATGAAGTTCCTTCCAGCTGGCAGCCAGTCACAAGTGGTGTTTCCCAAGGCTCAGTACTGGGGCCAGTTCTGTTCAATATCTTTATCAATGATCTGGAAGAGGAGAATGAGTGCACTCTCACTAAGTCTGCAGATGGTACCAAGCTGGGCATTGCTCGAGGGTATGTAGGCTCTGCAGAGGGATCTGGACAGGCTGGACTGATGGGCTAATTTTATGAAGTTCAACAAAGAGCAGTGATGGGTCCTGCACTTGGATTGCAACAACCCCATGCAGTGCTACAGGCTTGGGGAAGAGTGTCAGGAAAGGTGCCTGTTGGAAAAGGACTGAGGGTGCAGGCTGATGGTTGGCTGAACATGAGCCAGCAGCGTGCCCAGGTGGCCAGGAAGGCCAGTAGGGCTTGTATCAGAAACAGTGTGGCCAGCAGGACAAGGGAAATTATTGTCCCCATGTACTCAGCACTGGTGAGGCTACACCTCAAATCCTGTGTTCAGTTTTGGGCTCCTCACTACAAGAAAGACATTGAGGTGCTGGAGTGTGTCCAAAGAAAGGTGAAAAAGCTGGTGAAGGGTCTAGAGCACAAGGCTTATGAGGTGTGGCTGAGATAACTGGGGTTGTTTAATCTGGAGAAGAAAAGACTTAGAGGGAACGTTATTGCTCTCTACAGCTACCTGAAAGGAGGTTGTAGACAGGTGGGGTAGGTCTCTTCTCCCAGATAACAAGTGACAGGACAAAAGGAAACAGCCTCAAGTTGCACCAGGGGAGGTTCAGATTAGATATTAGGGAAAATTCTTCACTGAAAGCGTGGTCAATCATTGGAGCAGGCTGCCTAGGGAGGTGGTGGAATCACCATCTCTGGAGGTATTTAAAAACCATGTAGATGCGGTATTTAGAGACATAGTTTAGTGGTGGACTTGGTAGTCCTGGGTTAATGGTTGGACTTGATCTCAGAGGTCTTTTCCAACATAAATGGTTCTACGATTCTATGAAAAGTAAATAATAAACTCTACTTAACAAGCTTGTCATGAATAAGTGGTTTAGGTCAAGTTGCTTAAAGAATCGCTGTTAAAAGTATGAGTGAAATAGTTTTAACAGGAATCCGTGACAGTGTGACTTCACAAAGTTTGATGGCAATGTTTACACAGAGACTAAAGATGTAAAAAGGTAAGGGAGACCCTCCTGTTGAGTCACAAGGTTCAGAGTGGACTCCTTTGCTTTCTGAACTCTTAATAGAGCTTCAGCGAGACTAGATCCAGTCCTACTCTCAGTCTCCAACGGTTTATGTCTAAAGGATACAAAGAATATTCACAGATCAAGACTGATCATAGCATTTTAGCAACACTTAATCATTTAAAAAGTGAATCAAACATGATTTTCTTAATTTATAAAAGTGGTTTAATTATGGATACAAAATACTACACTTATTATGAGGTACCTATATCAATTCACACGCACGTGCAGCCAGACATAAAGGAATACGTTTACAGGTATATATGTTCAAATATATACCTGTTAAAATCTCCCCTCAAGTTCAGTGAAACACTCATGTTGAATGCCTTTGCATTTCTCAGCAGGTGAAGGGCTGAGTCCCAAGAAACAGGAAAATCAGCCCAGGCCCTGTCATCAGCTTTTAGTGACAGTCCTCTTAGCATTGCAAACTTGGGTGTCTGTGAGCTCTGAGAAGCATCCTCCTGAGAGGGACATGCTGTTCACAGCCTGCTGCTATCCAGAAGAGCTCAAAGGGCTTCACTTAGGACCCCTGTTTATAGGTTTGGAGGTGATTGGCTTTTAGTCATCAGTAATTTTCCATCCTGGCTTCAATCCCAATCCATAGTTAAAGGATTTGTGTCCAGCTAAACAGCAAGTTTAGCTGGACACAAAATAAGCAAAAGAAAAAAAAACTTTCTGCAGAAAAAAAAATCTAACTCTTCTTTTAAGTGTTGTGGAATCTCAGACATTCAATGGAAATCTCACTGTCAGTTTATATTTGATAAAAAACCCTTTGAGCATCTACATTTGGCATTTTCATTTAGAAAAAAGTTAATGTCTTGTATGTTAAAGCTTGACAGTGTTACTAAAAATTGCTTTTTATTAATATTCTTTTCAATCTTCAGTAACTTAGAGACACTTGTGACTTGGAAGTGGTGTCTACTTTCTATTACATATCTTGTACTACCACTTTTAGATTCTGCCCTTGCAGATATTCAGTCAGTTTCTCTAGCTCTCTTAGAACTTTATCAAGACTTCAGGTCTGAAAAATGGAAACATCCAAACTAGAACTGGTAGAATTGCATAGCAAAATATAACTGCCTTCAAAACTTATCAGCACAACCTTTACTATAGGATTATCAATTTATTCTCTACTGGAAATAAAATGAGAGAAGAAAGGAATGTTTCTCATCAAATTCCTCAAGTTTCCACTGATAACACTGTAGGAGTAAAATGCTATGAAAATATCATCATGAATGTTGTGATAAACATGCTTTTTTATAGATAACAGTTTGACAGAAAATAACTGCATTCTTCATTATACTGCACACCCTAGCCTACACCACAGCTGTATATGAAAAGACATACAAAAAGAAAGCAAATGTTTAGTATTACAGTGTAAAAATTTTCTCTAAGCGACTAGTCTTTCAACTGAGTAAACACACAGCTTTACTAAACTATTAAATTAATGCACAAAGAAACCAGTATGAGCTTTTCATTATTTTAGTCATTTCAAAGACTGAAATTATTACCACAGAGACAGAAAGATTATAATAGAAAGTTATGGCTATTTCTATACATTCCAGATATATCTTCCGTGGGATTTTCATACTTCATTCATTCTTCTGTCTTTAATGATCATTCCTAGTCTGTGCAATGGACAAGTAGAAGACTAACATGGATGAGTAGTTCGTACTTCTTTCAAGTGGATTTAATAACAGCCTATAAATACTTGATATGCAAATCACAGACCTTAAATCTCATATTGATGTAATTAATGAACATAATTGTACAGCAATCGTGACTGTGTTTCTAGGGAAATGGTTTGCCAGAAAGATAAATCAGACTCACACAGCTACCACCCCCCATGACTCTGAACCCATCTGATAGCATAAAACAGTAGGTTGTCATTTGTCTTTACCTTTTTTAGACTTGCTCTTTTTAGTGTCTGCAGTATTAGAGCTAACTTATGCTTTGCTTGTAACTGAGGGATAAAATGGATAAATTCAGTTCTAACTGACCACAATTCAGCTAGTTCAGTTAGATTTTTGAGATGTCTGACCGGATTTTCCATTTTACCTTACTTGGTTGTCAAAACTTTTCTTACTCCACTTGGCTAAAAAAAATTAAAAATGCCTATTGCCCTAGCATAGCCAAGGATTTTGTTATATTGGTAAACTGTGTTCCATTTCTGGTGAAACTTTTTCCACCTGACACAAAACAAAGCAGAGAGATACAATCATTTAAAGATAAAGAATATACTCTGTCTCAGCTCTGAGTCACCCGGCTTATACATGTAACCATTTCAAGTTTATGAAGGGATTGAAGTCAGACTATCAAATGCAGTGTCACCACTGATGTCATTTTACACACTGGCTATAGACCTTTCATTCTCAGCAAGAAAAAGTCACACTCATGAGTGTATGCCACTTCTCACCCTGAAAGCTGCTAGACCAAAAAAGTGCAGAGATGCCTCTACTTTTGCGGAGTGTAGAAGTGGCCTCAAAATTCATTTCTCAAAGTATCTAAGCAAATGCTTAACTTTAAGTCTGTAACAAGCCCCAGTAACTTGTACAGTATACTTACAGTATATATATATACTATTAAACTACTTAAAAGATTGACTAATCTTAATGAGCTCATGAATCAGGCCTGTAAATTGTATGAAGGGCTTATGGTACTCACAAAATAATTACAAAAATGTGGCATCATTTTATTGCTGAAAAATAAGTAAATTTGAAACTGCTTTGGTCGGTGTAGGAGGGGGTTTTTTGGTTGTTTTTTTGGTTGTTTTTTTGTTTGTTTGGTTTTTTAGGTAAGAGAGTTTGTAGCCAAAAGAAAGGCCTATGAATTATAAATACAGGATATACTTGAATATAAGCAGAGTGAAGCTTTATAAAGGAGTGTAAACAGCAATAGTATATAAGAATTCTGTAACACTTATGGCATAGCTAAAGACAATGTATGAACATTTTCCATAAGTATCTGATCTGTGTGACTACCAAAAGGGCAAAGAAAGTCATGTAGTTGCATATACAAAGCATTCAAGCAACAAAAGTTAGTGTAAGGACCTAAGATTTCAAATAGGCAAGGCATTCATACAGAAGAAATATAACTGGCAAAATCAAAACCAGTGAAAGTGGTTTCAGGAGCAGATAAGACCCCCTCACAGTCCCTTTGTGAGGGCCACAGCACTACAGAAACATCAGATATAAGCAAGGAAAATCAGAGAAGGAAGAGGACAGGCTCACTTCAGTTCTGACTTCTTTCAGCAATGAGCTCCCTAGACTGATCTCCTGGGCCTCAGCAACTAAAAGTCACCAAAGACTATAGATACCAATGATAAATAAACAGCTTCAGCTGCACGGTGTTGTATGTTCAGAGCTAATTTAAGTTATAGGCACTAAAGACAAAGTTTTGAAAATGCAGTAATAATTTTTAACATTGTGTAAAAACTAGCCAATATTGTGTTGTTACAGATATAAGTTAAATTTAAGTAAATATTAATTTTTTTAAGTTTGAAACTTCTCATCACAGTCCTGTCAAGACACCTGACCTTCATATATACTCATATACATATGCATAAAAGCTTATAAAGTTGCAACAATGCTTACTACTTCACCAAACAGAATATACATTACGTACTAGTTGTACAACTGCTGCTGCTGACCTATTCAGCTAACTTTAAAAATACATAAAAATAGGAGGGAAGGCAAAGACAAAAAAGTTATAATTAATTTAAATCTGATAGGTTTCAAAGGGCTTGTTCAAGGTAACAAAGCATTACTAAAAATGATAATGAGAACAAAACTGGAAACAAAAAGGCTAACACAGCATATTTGAATAATGTCTACTCTACCTTCTCATGAGAATTACCATTATCTGTAATTTGAAGCTCTCACAATTTTATTCCTAATTCAGATTTAATCACTACTGTTTAAATTGCTCTACTAGAATTTTTTAAAGTTTGGTTTTGTTTTTCTTCAGGTGTGCAACATCACAAAAGAAAGTACTTAATAATTATGACTAGTTAGGCTGTTACTCCTTTATTTTACATTAACAATGAAATGTTCCATACATTATGTTAAGACCTATTTAAATAATACATTTTTTCAGGATGTCATGTGCTATCACTAAAAATGCTATTCACAGAGATCAATGAAAAAATACTTCTATTTAACACAGAGCTAAGTACACTGTCAAACCATTGTGAGTTTTCCCACAGATAGACATATACTTTCTTTACTAGAATATGGAGCAGCAACTTATATCGAGCTTTTTATCAAAGGTAGAAAATAAATGTACCTTGTCAGGATTTTACAGCATAAATACATATCTTCTTATGAATGCCACAAATGTAATTAAAGACATTAGTCTTGACTGCTATTGATGACTGCTGTTTACCTGGAATTTACCACTCCCACAGTAAAGCCAACAAGAAAACATTTTAGTATTCCTAATCCATTTCAGTGCAGCATCAAACCATTTTGTGTTAGAGTAGTGCTGGAGATGGTTCATGGCAACCTGGCTGACTTTGTCTAAAATGGATTCTATCCCAAGTATTCTATAACTGCTGCTGAACCGTTGAGATACAGTAGTATCTCAGACAGTTCTCTTTTCCAGTGTGACGATATTGTTATGTTATCATTCTTTCGGTACTTTCTAGCAGCTGCAATTTGACTCCCCAGTCTTTCCAAAACTCTCCTTTTCTTTTTTTTTTCTGGTTGTTACTGGAAACAAAAAAGATAACTGCACAATGTGGACTAACTACATTTACAGTAGCATTACTACTAGAGAAGGGGTTACTAAAAGAGATTTAGTTAGCAATATTTTGAATGTAATTAAAGTTGTATCCTGCTCTTCTGTATTTCTTAAACTTAGAAGCACTTAATTCTGTCCACTGTTAGACATAATCTTAGAAAGATTGTGTTAAATACCTCTTCTGTAGACTGTAAAAAAAAATATTGATTTTAGCTTTAGGTTCAGCAGCTGGAAAATACGCTTTTCTGAATCAAAGATCAGTGAACTAATCTTTGCTATAGGGCAAATGTTCATAACATCACTAATCTCAGTTTCAGATTCCCATGGCTAGAGTTTTCTTTCAAAATTTAAAAATATAGACTACCTTTATAGTCATGGAGAGAAATAAGCAATTTTGGAATGTGTTTCATCTTACCCTAAGCAGGTCTCTGAAACAGATGAACTGAATCCAAATAGTGCATGTTTATATCTAAAATAAAGGAAGCCTTGAATATGTAGAATGGTTGTAGACATCTACATTAATTTTCTGTTGTTCTGACATTGTATTCTAAGTTGGACATTTGTCATAGGGACCAATATGGGTTTCTTAATTACTTTTTTTTTTAAATCTGTAAACATCTGTGTAAAAATCTGCACTATGATCCAGATGTCTTAAAAATCAACTATTTAAATTATCATAACATGGAATAAATTACCTATAGATGCTGTCATACTAATTTCATGTAATTTTGTCTTTGGAGTCCATTTAATGTCATATATCCTACACACACACACCCCTTCCCCCCATATGTCTGCTTTTTCTCTTACAAACAATAACTACCAATTGTTAACCAAATATGGCAATGTTTAAGAGAGAATTAATGTATATAAAGTGGAAAATAAGAAGGAATATTGTTACATTTAAAATTTCTAAGCCATTGACATGAATCTATTCTTTAAACAAACATTTCTAAATTGAAAAGGAGAAAAATGCTGTAAAGGTTACAAATTCAGTCATTTAGGAGTCAGAATGTATTAAATTCTTGTCCAGTTGTCCGTACACTATCAGTTCATAATTTTTTGTGTTTATTTCTTTCAATTCAGGAGTTACTAATTCAATACTTTGGGATTTTATCTCTTCGTTACTCAGGCCTCTCCCCAGTCAACAGTGTTCATGTGTTCATCTCTCCACATTTAATAGCTCTATTGACTTCAAAATCTGAATACCTATGTTAAGATCAGTATCTCAAGCCAGAAAATGTTTACAGAATGAGGTAAACTCTCAGTATTGTTTTTTGCCTGCACAGTTCAGCATGACATCTCTACTTATCTGTTGTACTTTGTTCAGGTATTGCACTGTGTAGAAAATCTTATGTTTTACTGAAAACATTTTACTGAAAACTGTTTACAATTTCAGTCATCACCACTTATCCTTACAAAGCATTCATAGTCATACTATTGTTTTGTCAGATAAGGAAGATATTATCATCTCTATTTTACAAATGAGATCAAAAGGATAAGGAAATTAAAGATTTGCTGATAGAATCACTTATTAAAAACATTGTTACTTTTATGAATTCATGGAACCTGTGCCAGTGAAACAAAGATGTATTTTCTGAGATAGCATACTACTAACAAAATGGTCATTTAAAAGCTCATAAATAACTACAGTGGTCTCTATTTTACAAATTGAATTATAACTTTTAAAGTAAAATGCTTTTCTGAGCTGCAGCCATTCAAATCCAGAGTGGCTTCAGGTTTGTGTTGTTAGTATTTTATGCAAACAGCTTTCGTTTATTTGCAAACTGGAGGAAGGATTTCAGAATGCACCCTAGAGTTTTATTAAATTTGGTTAGTGGAATATTATTCCAGAGGTCTTTTATTAAAGAGCACACATTACAGTATTTTAGGAAAGAGCAATAACAGTTATCAGAAGTCTTCAATTTTTATTAAAAAAGCAAAAAGACTCAACATTCAAAATTAATGTAGGAAATTATTTTGCTACTGAGGTTACTTCCTGAAAACACTTTGGAAACTCAATATCTAACTTTCTTTTGGGTTTTTTTTTGGTTGGTTCGTTGTTCTCAGGGTTTTTGTTTGTTTGGGTTTCTGTCTCCTTTCTTATGTACTGGTAATGGATTTTAACCAAGTCTGAATTCTGTTCACTTTGTGCAGGTACCTACATCAGTTCTGTATGACTGAAATTTGAAAATATTTATCTCATTATTTACTGTAATTACAAGAAAAGAAGAAGATATGCTCAAAAATGTGTAAAAGCAATGTGAATAATACAGATATGTAAATACAAGCACATTTATCAAGTGTTAGCCATATGGTCAGTCTTAGAAAGGACTTTACGGACTTTCACTTTAAGGAAGAAGAGAAAAACTCTCTGTGTACAAAGTTCTTTAATGTCTACCCTTACCGACCAAGAACTCAGGTCCCACACTGTCTGAGTGTTGCTTTTTATCTGTCCTACACTTTAAATAGAACTGATTTCCAAGTAGGACATTACACTTCAAGAATTTAAACCAAAAAATTACTCGTTCTAAAAGGCCCTCTCTGAAATACTACCCTTCCCAAAGCAGACTTCCCTAGTTATCCATGAAGTAGGTAATGCTTCTTCTTTTTAAGATGACCATCATCTTAAACTCTAGGCATATTAAAACTCTAGGCATATTTTAATTTAACAGTGCTCTTCAGAGATGTGAGATCTAGAAACAAAAAGTCTTACAACTTTTACTCCCATCCAAATTTATACTGCTGTTTCTTTGGACAATAATTGACTTTGCTTAGTTGCAAAATGCACTGAAAGTGTTTTATGGGTACAGATGCTCAACAGTGTTAGGTATCTTGGGTAATTTTTTTTATGCCTAATTTCAAATTGCTACATTACCTTTTCAGAAATTAAAATAATTTTAAATGAAAAATTATCCTAGTATCAATACAGTGGATTTAAACAGGTCCAAAATTATTTCTAAATTGTTTGAAGTTCAGCTGTAGTAATTTAAGCTTGTATACACCTGAACTATAAAATAACAAAGATGTCTAAAGGACTCAAAATGCTTTTCCCTTCAGGCACTTCCAGGAACACCAAATGTTAAAAAACCTCTACTTCTAGACAGAATGTTGTGAATGGCACTGTTTAAAGCCACTTAAGTTCTGATTCTCTGCCACTGCTTACCTATATGTATCTTAAGTATTTCCTTTTTCATCCTCCAAAATGAAATCAAATGTCTGCTCACAGCTAGCAAGAAACAATGGATAGTTTTAGTGAATATTCTTGAGAAGGGGTCCTCAAACTATGGCCCGCGGGCTACATGCGGCCCCCCAGGTCCTCAATCTACGCCCCCGGTATTTACAGACACCCCCCCACCCCCACCCCCCCCGCCGGGGGTTGGGGGGGGAAACCAAGCAGCCGCAGATGACTGCCTGCCACTTCATCCGCGCACCGTCCCCCTGTTTAAAAAGTTTGAGGACCCCTGTCATGAGAGTCTCAGTGCCCAAACCTCTGCATTAAGGTCAGTTGGTAATGTAAATTGGGTGTCATATTCAGCTTCAGAAAATTATTCAGTTTTTATTCTTCATACAAGCATTTGGCCCAGAGGCCACTTTACTATTCTGGATTTATAGAAATAACTGCTAGTGGTAAGAAAAGTGACAGTACTTGAGATGTTACTTTTAGCTCATTTAGACAAAAAAGATTGTACATATAGTCAGACTCACTGTCACTTCCAATCTATTCCTATATTCATCTTCCAGCTGTCATTCCCATACTTGTTGAGCATCACTGCCACACAATACCTTGCTCACAGCCACTAAGGGCCGAATATCCCCTTTCCATACACAAAAGGATTCCTACTGACTTTAGTGACAGTTGTACTTACGTAAGGAACAGTTTAGTTCACTGTCTCTTATATTCAGCACTGCCATTGAAGAAAGTTTAGGTTCTTTTGTTCATTTTTTTCACATACAAAAACCCAGTACTATCAAGAAAAAGCACTGTATTTCTCCTTTTATTTATGCTTGTTGCATTTAACAAAACTTAACACATACTCTGCTACAATTCTTTTTTCTTCAGTGATCAGAAACATCTGATATTAACTGTTTGAAATATGAAATCTGAAATATTTCTGTAAGCAATATTTATAAGTACTGAGTTATTTGTGTCTTCACAAGAAGTTGGGTATTTTTCAAAAATTCTGACCTTCTTATTTTTAAAAATGTTACTGGATTGAAAGCCATATAAGCTTTGTCACACTTACCTAAAAAGTCAATGGTCAAGTTGTCAGTGTTGGTAGGAAATGGTTAAATCATATGAGTGTGAAATTAAATAAGAATGGATTATATTTTATTAAATCAAATTTTTGTAAAGATACGATTTTATCATAATTTTGTAAACTTGGTAATAATTTTATCCTTTTCATGATGAAACTAGGTAAAATCAGAAGAAAAAGGACTGTGAAAGACATAGGTAAAATATTTCAACAATGAATTCTGAAACATCTTAGAGAAAAAAAGAAATATAATGTCTATGGATTATACCAAGACTTTCTTCTGGGAGCTTTTCACAACAGATGACAGTGGAGCAGTCTCTAAAATATCCTACTTTTTGCTAGAATTATAGTTAGAATAAGGGAAAGTAATTATGCAGAACTAGATACCTACTTAAGAGTCCAATTACTATTCTGCAGTCACTGTAACCTGAAGAGAATAGAAAAGCAGACCCAATACTATTATTGCTTACAAATGTGAACTAAACAAAATAATTCTATGAAAAACATTAATAGATTAAGATTAAATTTTGATTGAAATATCCATAGTTCTGGTTTTGTATTCTTTGCAAATCATATAAATTAGTGAAGAAGCTCTATATTGTAAACCAATATAAATTTGGACTATAAAATATTGGAAGTTTTTTCCCTGTTATTTTAGTATGGTTTTCCCCCACATTTTCAGGCTTCCTAAATTAAGGTGGGCGACATCTTAAGCACTTTAAAGAAAGCCCAGAAAATTTAAAAAAATCTTTGACTACTTCGGCTAATTATTTCAAGGTTAATTGTCTTGGAGCAATAGGGCCACATTTGTGGAACTCTGCATGCTTAGATTTTGGATACCTGTACAGTAGAAAGTTGTGTTCAGGCACCTGTAGAAGCACGTCTCAGTAAAGTTTCTTTTTTCTTTTAACATTTTTTTTTCTTTCCTTGGGATTAATTTGTGTTCATCCTTGTTGAGAAGATGTTCTAAACATCCTTTTCTTAGCCTTTCTTTCTGGCTTTCATGTATTTGCATAAAGGCCTTCTCTTTTCTTTATACTGAGATAATATTAGTTGTGCCCGTTTTGTCTCTTCAAATTGTTTTCACTATAACTTGCAAGAAACAGCACTTTCAGAAAGTATTTTAAGATTTGGGATGATGTGAAGCACCACAGAGGAGTCTATTTTTCTACATTGACTTTGTACAGATCCTTAGGCATGTAAGTTCTTAACTTTGTACATTATTTATGCACCCAAAATTAGATAGGATGAATATGGGCTTCCCTATTCATTTTCATTATCTTTCCTGTCTTGCACTACTTATCTATGTCAATTGTTTGGCTGGAAACTTTAAAATAAATTATAATTCTTCAGTGATTTTTTTTTTCCAGGTGTGATTCTTATCATCCTCCCCCCCCCCCCCTCAATTCATCAAATACAGCATTAAACTTTATTCAATGTGAAAGTGTGTATTTACTTTGCTCTTAAAAGCAATTGTTTCTTGGCTTTGTCAGCTATCTTTTGGACTTTATTTGCTCTGTTTTCTTGAAAAAATGTTTAGGACAGATCAACTGAAAAAAAAAAATGTGTTTTTTTTAAATCAAAATCCAGCTATTTAATAAATGTCATATACAATTCAATGTTTTGAAAAGAGTGACGCATTAGTCCCTTAATTTTTTAACTTGCTGTTATTGCTTAATTTGAATTGAACCTTGACTGAAACTCTGACCAAAACCAAAGCTTTCTTTTTTAGGTTTTCTACACAGACAGCTTGAAATACAGAGAATTCCTAGTAGGAAAACCACACTTCAGATGGTTTATTCCATGTCACTGAAACATAACTATGATCCAGTGCAGAACCATGCTGTTTTAGACCTAGAAAAGTACAAGCTATTCTTCCATTTAGTTTTATTTCCTTCTAATGAGAGAGTTCAAGCATAATAGTAAGAACTGATGAGCTCTTTTCTTATTTTATACATTTCTGTTAAGGTGTAGCAAAATAAATAGCAAAACAGACTTATTTGAAGTTAAGTTATTTTTCTTCCTCTAAACGTTTTGAACAATAACATTTAGAATTTTGTTCTGAAGTAAATATTGTTTGTTATTTGCTGTTTTTTATTATTCTCATTTTAAAGGAAAAGTGTATGGTAGGGAAATTTCCCTTCCCTTCAGCCTATTTTCCCATTTTGTTTCCCCATTAAGCTTAGCTTGTTTCTTCTGTATTTCTCTTTATAGCACTGTCTCCTTTATACCTTGAAGTTATTGTAAAGCTCTTCAATCCATTTTTCAGCAAGTTTACTGTTTGGAAAGACCTAGGCTTTCATTCATGGCATGGAGGCTTTATATCACAAAGGAAATGAAACTGTTTGATAGCACCTGTTCTATCTATTTTATATATCAAATAAACTCTACCTCAGTGCTGAAGTATTTGAAAAGCATCTGAAAGTTACTGTTGTTTAGGTCCTAACTTCTGCTTAGACTGTTATAACCATGAGCTAAGAAAGATTTATATGTATTTGCAGATTGGGCCAAATCCTCAAAGGCATAAAGCAAAAGGGAAATGCAGTTGTCTAGCACTTTTCTATGGAAAAATAAAGAATCTTTCAAATTCAGATGTGATACCGTGTTTTTAAAAATTATGGGAATGTAAAAACATGAAACATCTAACAAAGAAATAAGTATTTTATCACTACTTCCTTCGCTAATGGAAGTGGTCTTTTCAAATTGGTTTTATTCTGCTGTAGCTCCTGAAGGTACAGGTTTTTTCTTATTTTATCATCATATGCATAGTGTATAAATATAAACATACTTACATTTCAAAACAGATTCAAAAAGTCACCAAGAGTTTGCACTAGCAGAAATGCAACAATTTGATAATGAAATGTGAACCGTAACATATAGTATATGTCAATACATCTGCTAGGGTTAGTTTTTCCCCTTCTGGCTGTCTCAAATATATTTAGGCAAACTTCTGTTCTTTTGTGTAGGTTTCTATATGGCTCACACAGAATGACAGAGGACTGGAATTTCACCTAGTCAGCCTTCCAGATCTAAGGCAATAATTTGCTCTGGCTATGAATCTCCCAATAGATGTTTACTCAACCTCTTTTTAGACATCCAGTCTCCCCATAATAAATCATTCCAGCTGGATTATTGTTACCATCAGAAAGCTATTTTTATAGTGTAGCCTGAATCTCCCTTGCTCTGATTGAAACTCTCTTAATATGGACACAAAGAACAGATTATTCCCTTCCCCCTAGCAGCAGCCTTTGATGAATTTGGAGAGCATTAACATTTCTGTACTCAGTCTTAAGTTTTAGAAATGAAATAAGTCCCTTTCTAAACCTGCCCTCATGCTTTCTGTTTTCTGTACAACTGCTAATTTACATTACTCTCCTTTTGATCTATGAGCTGAACTTTTTCAGTAAGTGTGATGCCAGACCTGGATGTCATCCACAAAATTTTCCAACATCATCCCTTCCCATGGGCTGCAGATCTTCAGTAATTGCTCCAGTATGGGTCCTTTCCACAGGATGCAGTCTTTCAAGAAGAGACTGCTCCTGCATGGGTCCCCCCCAGGGACAGCAAACCTGTTGCAGTGTGGGCTCCTCTCTCCACAGATTCACAGGTCCAAACAGAAGCCTGCTCTAGTGTAGGCTTCCCATGGGCTCACAGCCTCCTTCAGACATCTAGTACTTTGGTGTAGGGTCCTCCACAGGCTGCAAGTGGGTATCTGCTCCACTGTTAACCTCCATGGACTGCAAGGGAACAGCCTGCCTCACCATAGTCTTCTCCATGGTGCCTGTAGCACCTCTTCCTCCTCCTTCTTCACTGGCCTTGGTGTGTGCAGAGTTGTTGCTTTCACATATTCTCACTCCACTCTCTGGCTACAGTTGCCCTTGCACAGCTTTTTTGTCCCCTTCTTAAATATGTTATCACAGCGGCAATACCGAGCTTGGCCCTGGCCAGCAGTGGGTCTGACTTGGAGCCAGGTGGCATGGGCTGTATCAGACATGGGGGAAGCTTGTGACATCTTCTCACAGAAGCCACCCATGTAGCGCCCCGCTACCAAAATCTTGCCATACAAACCCAATACAACAGGCCTTTTAGGAATCTTGCTGGTACTTAATTTTAATAATGATTCTTTAAAAGTTAACAGATAACTTCAATAGCTAAAATCATTAACTATGATTTTCACACATACCTTGTAGCAGTCTCCTGAAAATATGATTTCTAACACTACTGACATAAATCACTGTATTAAAAGAAAATCACAGGCAAGAAAAACAAATTGCCACGTTTGTTAGAACAATTCAGCCTTACGTCGTTTTACCATACCTTTACATCTCTATAATATCTACTATCTGAATACAAAGCTGATCAAAATAATTTATATGCAAACAAAGATGAACTCCAAAGAAGAAACACTCAAGTAGCTTGAAGTAGTGAGATATTCTGGAAATCCTGTAGCAGTCATCTTTCTGAAATATCAAGCATAAATATATGTGAAGAGTAGAATTAAGATTGCAGAATTAAGTTAATCATACAGACAGTTATTGTTTATATCAGAATTTAAAACAATCTGCAATTCACGTGATCAATATGTTTCTTTATTCAGACATTCAGAAAAGTAATTTATTTTAAAATGATAAAACCAATTTACCTTTCAGATATTCAACCCAGGTCACTGCCCTGTTATTGCAAACTGGAAAAAAAGCAAAATCCTTATCAACAACTGTATCTCCTTCAAGACATTTAGTACAGATGTCTGCTGTTTCAGCCCCAAATCTCTGCCAGGCATGCATACTAGGGAAGTGGGGTTTCAGCTGTTCTTCAGTAAAGACTTTAAAAAATAACTTTCTATTTTATATTTTAAAGTGTTGATATTTTTCAGTCATATACTAGTATTAAAAAGCAAGTTATTATCCCTCCTGAAAACTTACTGCAAATGGAGCAAACTTGTTTTCTAAGATCAAAACTTATTACCAATGTAAATCAACAGCACTGTGTGTATGATTTTTTTTTCCCAGAGGGTTTTTTCAAGGTTATTTCTCAGAGTTACTGCTTTAACAGCAAGAGCTGGAAAAGAGGAAAATATAAACACATAAGCCCATGTGGATCTGACCTTCCAGCATCATCCACCTTAAGTCTTGTCAATCATTGATCCATGAAGTTGGTTGAGAATTTAATCATTTATAAAGTAAACACCCCTCTACTACATTCTTCTTTTTGTTCATAAGATAGAGACTGACTCAATATGATCTACATAAAATAAGAAAAGGTGCTGAGCCCCAGGAATCGCTGATGTCAGTTGCAAAGCTGCACATTTTATTGCACAAATGAGTGACTAGAGTTCGTCTTTACAGAGTTCAGATCAGGATCAAAGTCACAGTTATGCAACTAATCACAACTACTTGTGCACCAGTCTCCCAGCTAATCACTGTATCTGTTTATCTCTGAGTGACAAAGACATAGGTGGAATTATTTCTTCTTGGTTACATCAGTCACCGTTTTGACTCCTGTTCTAATAAGATATGACATTCTTCTGATCAGAAGAAATTTTCTACCTTGTTTGTGATCAGATGAAACAGATTTAATTCAGGTAGGAAGGCAACAGAAAATAGTAAAAGTAAATCAGAATGAGGAAACAAGAACTCTGTGTGCAAGAATCAGAACGGTTTAATTCTTACATGACCACCAGGAAAGGGATGTCACAAAATCACAGGAACTGCAAGCTAATCAAGGGAATATTTCTGTTTATTGAAAACACTTGCATCATATTCTGTGCAATAATTAATTAAAACAAACCAGATTTAATAATTGCCACCAAAGTAATCTTTAGAATTGATATCCAACAAGTGATCTTGGTGAGAAAAGTATGTGCATAGCAACTGGGCCTGAATAAAGGATTCACACAGTACTAATTTAACCTTCATTTCCTCCTCCACTAATGTGTTTCTCTTTTGACTAAAATTAAGAGAGCTTTATTTTGAAAATAGAAAATGGGTATATTTAATTTTTGGGATATAACATTCTGCTAAGGATCATTCATACTGTATGTATTTTCCTATTAAGATTCATTCTCTAACTTTCTTTTCAGGGGTTTGATGACTTTAGTATTATTTTCTTCTGTCAGCTGTGAGCTGATGGCTATGAGTTACACTGAGAACCCAGTTATACCGAATACCTTGCTAAAAAGTGTTACTGATTTATTTTGTATTGTACTGCAGTATGTTCTTTTAGAATAAATGTCTGATCTTTATAGATACTAGTTTAATACTAGTTTAATAGTGGTTGAATATATTTTAAACTTTATACCTTTATATTTTTAAGTAAAAAGTTAAAATATTCATCAATTACTATATCATATAAGATTAATGAGGTTCTTTGTGTATTGCTTTGTACTACAAGTAAGGTTGTTATTAAAGAAATTTAATCAGAATATCAATACTTTTCAGTATTAAAAGCCAAATAATCATCTGCTATATTTTATTTTCTTATTTTATTTTGGTTTGTAATCCACTAAAGTAAAATCTAAGACAATTTCATAACACCATAATAGTATGGAAAATGAATTTACTAGTGGAAATATTAAAGGCTTAATAGCTGGCAGGTATATTGATCAAGAGCATACTGCATTAATTCAGTTCTTTGTTTGGCTTTTAGCTACTTTTAAGGGGTACATCAATGGGGACTGTTTTCCTTAATCACCATGAAAGTTCAATAGTATTCTGACCTTGTAAATTCTGTTAATGTCCTGAAAGTGTTTCACAATACTCACATCCTTCAGGAAATGATACCACAAACTGAATCTGGTGTATGGTGTGAATTCATCCAGTACTTCTAAGAGACTTATATAAGTAACTTAAAAGATCTCTAAACTTAAGATTCATGGAAAAAATGCAGAACTCCTAAAACTCACACAGGAATCTATTTGAAATGGCAGTTACAATTATAATCTCTAGTATTTAAGATGGTGGGCATTTAAATGCTTAGCTTATAAAACAATGAAGTACAATTAAATTTACTATGTTTCTTATGCACATATAGTACCATATAGTCAAATCCCCTTGGGATTCATGCTTTAAATTTGCTGTGTAGAGGAAAAGAAAGAAAAGATGTAGAAGATTTTCAACTTTTTCCTGTTTTTCAAACGAAAGTAATCAATTAATTATATTTTAATTTGTATTTTTAAAGGTTATGCTCAAGTACTTGTTAGTTGTTTCTCCCTAGAAAATATTTGCCTTATGTTAATAACAAAGACAGAGATTCTCAAGTGATTTAAATAAGCTTACTAACCTGAAATCAGCAAAGCCAGTGTACAACTAAGTTGTACTAGTGACAGCAAAGACTGTAAGAACAAAACCGATTTGTATAAAACAGCTGCTGCATAAGCAATGTCAATGGAGGAGACATAATGGTCCATAGATAAGGCTATCAAGATTAAGTGATGGAGTGACAGCTCCAGTGGGGAGAAGTACAGATGAAAAATTATCTTAAGAAAGGCTTTAGGTGATAACTGATTAACATTTGTTAATGCTGGAATGTATCAAAAATAGGCATTCAGGAACATATGAGAACAAGGGCACCCACGGAAGATGCACTGTGAGATAAAGAGCTTCCAAAAGCTAAAATGGGATTGAGAGACCAGGAATGTCTTTAGTTAGTAGACTGATATTTCCCCCTTTCTATTCAGATTCTAATCATTTTGGGTAAAAGATCAGGCATTTGCAAAGTGTCCTGCTCAATATAATCTCAATCTTGTCAGCGTGCTATTTTATTTCCACTAATTGTACTATTTATTACAGTTCAGTTGGTTCACAGCTGACAACATAAAGAAATCCTGCAGTGACGGGCATGTTGAATAGTTCCCCATGCTTCCTTTACTGCCTATATCAGACATTAATAGAGAAACACTACTACTAAGATGTGCTGACATCGTTGATTAGGCTTTTGAATACACTAGAAAGTAAACAGAAACATTAATTTTAATTTTAAACTCCATTAGGAATTGGAGAGTAAAACAAAACTGATGCCTGCAGAATACAAGTGGAGCTTTCTTAATAGAGCAGCTGAAACAGAACAAGGTCTTTAAAAAAAAAAAGATTAGTCAAGTTGAGTTTGGTACAATGCTTTGGGTGATGCTCTGTTTGTGTTGAGAAAGGAGTGTACTCTGAATAATTAGAAAAGATCAGGTGGGCACCTGAAGGAGATAAGGAGACTATCAAGTCAGGAAATCGTTGAACAAAGAAAACCGAAAGGTCTCCTCCACCTAGATCCCACCTATTATGAATGGAATGATTGGGTGTCAAAATCAAATCAGTATGTATGTAAAGATGTTGTAACCTCTCAGGAGAACTGTATAAATTACCTAAATTTTCACTGAAAACTTTGGAGCTAGTTTGTCTGGTGCAAATCGGCTAGCTCCCCAGCATTGCACGAATACCTTTGCTGCTTAAAGACAAAATTGGTCTCTGAGCAGTTACTCTGTGCCATTTTGGCATCACAGCAGCCATTTATTTTGTGGTTTCTAAGTTAAACTTCCAGAACAGATAGTAAAAGCATTTTAATTTTCCCAAAAAATTGCCTATGTAATTCAAAGAGACTTACTTTTTATTTGCTACAAATTATAGGAAAGGAGAGAGAAAAAATATCCTTACTGTAATCCATTATTGTAAGGTGTCATTGACAGGTATTGTTATGTCACACTATAGTTATTTTTATACACAGAAATAATGTTGATAAGGCAAACTTTAAGAACTGTGATGACACCCCTGGCTCTGTTAAAATCAGTGACAGTTTTGCTATTTTCTGAAAACAAGAAAAGTTTCTCCATCTTACAGTATTCACCTGTGCTGGTTATATGCCAGCTGTAAAATGTTCAGGTCCAGATCCTTGGGTAATGTATGTCTCAGCATAACTGAGCTGAAATCAATGAAGTCAAAGAAAGAGGAAAGAAATACAGAACATGCAATAAAAATAAAATAGTGGATGTGGACAAATTCTTCTGTGGCTTGTCTAGCAGGGCTTTTTTAAGGTTTAAAATTTCTGCAGCATCAGGAGGTTCCTTGGTTATAGATATTGACAATGCCCAATATTGATGCAATTCTGTTGTTTGTGGGGTTCTGATAATGATCTTGCACACTGCTTTGTCCAAGGAGTTCTGCTGGATATGTCTTTTGTCATGTAATGTGGTTATGGCAATGTCTCTCCATTTTACAGTATGTTCTGGTTTTTCTCTTATACTGTTTTCAATCCATGTTAACTGATTAATTTTTGAATTTGACAATACAAGTCATATTTGGAATATGACTTCTTCTCTTTTTCTCATTTTCTCATTTTTGTTTACATTGTCCTTAATTCCTCTTTTCGCCTTTTGTTTATTTCTATCACTGCCCACCCCCACCTGCAGCTTATGATTCCTTCTGTTATACATGGATCAATTTGCAGAAATATTTTGATTTCCTCTCCTCCTCTAAAGCTTCTAAAACTGCTCACCTTTTTTTTCCCCTCAGTGTTGTAGAAATTACATGAAGTAAAGGTAATCACACAGGATATTTTAGATCTTCACATACTACATATTCTAATTCTCTATTCCAGCTACTCTGTGTATTTTCAGATACATATGGCATTCTGGCTAGAGTTCCAAATAATTTATTAATTTCATTAATCTCAGTTAATTAGCCAAAAAAGATAAAGGGGGTTTCACACCTGTAAAGAAACAGATGATGTGGCAATTGAGAACAATAATGAAATTTGTGTTATAACGTGTGTCTTTATACAAAGCAGCAATATGAAACTAACAATTTGGCAGGAAATGAGATTGTGGACAATTATGATATGCCATAAAGATAATCTATACTGATGCCTTTTTCATTTAAAATATTTTTGCATTTTAGTCTAGACTGTCAGATTTTGATTCTCTTTTGAGGAGCAGGACTAAGAGATCAGAGATTGAATGCTTGAAAGTGACTGTAATTTACTTTTTCTGCCATTTTTGACATAGTTTTTTTCTGAGAAATCATTGAGAATAACTAGGAACTGTAGTGAATAGAATGTATTGAATGCTGGAATTATGATCTACTAATTGTTATGTATGACACTTATTTTGGCAGCCACGGGAGATGTGAATGTAGGTAGCCTTCTAGCTTTATGTGAATGGTATGATCTCATGACTACCAGTCTCATTCTTCTCTCCTGTTCATCTCCGAAATGTAAGTTTTGTCATAATGAATGTGCTTTGTATATTTTCTCAGGTTCTCTTTGTATGTTCTCTTTGGAGTACTTACTACATTAGGGGTATTTGACAGACATAGCATAGTATGTTTTATCATACTAGGACTAGAAGGCATTACTCATAGGGTGGGATTGAGGATACAAATTTGTTCAACTTTGAGAAAAAAAGACTGAGGGGTGAAGATTAATGCCTACAATTTAGGCATGAGGGGGAGCGGAGAGGGAGGTACTTATTTCTTCTCTCTGATGTCAGGTGAAAGGAAGTAAGGGAATGGCTTAAAGCTGCATCAGAGGAAGTTCAGATTGGATATCAGAAAAAAGCTCTTAACTGAGAGGGTGGGTAAACACTGGAACAAGCTCCTCAGGGAAGTGGTAACAGCCCCAAACCTGTCAGTGTTCAAGAAGTGTTCAGACAACACTCTTAGATATATTGTTTAACTTTTAGGTTGCCCTATGTGGAGTCTGGAGGTGGCCTCTATGATCCTTGTGCAACTCTTTTAACTCTGAATAATCTGATTTTGTGATAGCTGTAGAGAAACCTTGCTTGAACCTGAAAAATTACCACTTCACAAAACTAGGTACTCTAAGAGTATTTTCTCCTACCCCATCTTAAAGTAAATGTTTATGCTGAAATATTGTCTGACATTTCATGAAGCTGTAGTACAGGGCTGTATATCTCTGATTAACTGATAATGTCAGAGAGTCCATTGCTCAGATAAAAAAAAGTAAATTGTTCATTAGGATTCAGAAGAACTCTGATGGTTCAAAACAAGTTTCATGACTTAGGCAATGAAAAGCAAAATATTAGAATTCCAGCTATATCTCTGGACCTTAAAGCTGCATGGTACATAAATGCTGTCAGTGAACTTAATGCTTATGTCAAAGTATACACTACTTTCTTAAAGAAATATGCCACCTTCTCACAGAAGCCACCCCTGTGGCCTCCCTGCTAACAAAACCTTGCCATGCAAACCCATTACACTGGAACGTGATCGTGGTGAACAGCTAGCGCTTTGCCTGTGTGGATAAAGGGCATTAGCTCTTTCTGCTAGTTTATTAACTCTGTAAAGGGAAAAAGAAAGCAGAATTATTTCCTTAAATAAGTGATTGAATGTATATTAATATAAAAGTTCTATTGGATAGGAAAAAAGAACTAGTGCAATCCCTCAATGAACTCTTTTTCTCCAAGATGGCAGTAGGAAGGGATTCCATTTGAGTATATTTAGAAAACTGAAGCATTTTTCAGCAGACATTATCTTTATAGGTCATGTACTGCCACAGTTGATTTAAAAGTAGGTGAAGATTAAACTATTTTTACTTATCAAAGAGCTTGCATATTTCTTGTGACTTAATTCCCATTTCATGAAAACTGAATTAGTCAGAAGGAGAGTCAAACCCATTACTGTGCTGGCCTGTTAGGGTAATTTCCCACCTCCTCCTCTTGGCACTTATGTAGCTTGTCTCATAATAATTAGCATTGTTGGTTGGTTTGTTTGTTTTTAGTTTTGTTTTTGTCTTTTTAAAGAAAAAGCTCACAAAGCTAGACTCAACTGCTAGACGTAGACAAGAATCACTACTGAGTAATAATTGAAAGCTGAGAAAGATAGTCTGTAAGATCCTTGACTGTGAAGATAAGTCTATTTATATGCTGCTGTCAGAGAGGCAGCCAATAGAACAGTGCAGAAGGGTTTTAAACTTGAAGTGACAGACTAGGAAAAAAGCTTTGCATTAACTTTTTGGCTGCCTATCAGAAAGGCATGATTGCATGTCATGAAGGTAAGTAGAAAGCATGTTTCAGATAATCATGATGAGAAATGATGCACAGGGTTACTAGTGATGTGGAGCCATACAAAAGAAATCTTTGAGCTGTTATGCAAAAGAATCTGCTGAACTTTGAATAGCCTGGATATGAGAATCTAGAGAAGAGCCCAAGCCTGAACTGATACTCAGTTAAAAACTTACAATAATGCTGTGTAAAATGATTAATTAAAAAAGCAAGCAGCTTTTAGGGTGATATCTGGTTAAAAAAAAAAAAAAAAAGATGAACAAAAACATTCATGATAAAACTGATTTCAAAATGAAGTGCATGGAAGAGAGCAGGAAATTTAATTGAAAAAAAAAATGGAAGTCTTTACTTACTGTTGTATTAATTTCTTCATAGCTTCTTTACAGAATGTGATTAGTAACATCTGTAGTATTTTGGAAGACTTCTTTTTCCTTTAATACACAGCAGTTTCCTCTAGTAATGGATTTTTTGTTGTTGTTCAGTTAATAAGAAATAATTAAGAAATATTATAATTACATTCTAGAATTTAAACCTTGTCTAGTCAAAAAGTGTTTGTGTTCTGCAGAATACTTGTTTCCATCATGTGCGTATCCTTATGACAATAAATGCAATGAGATAATGTCAAGTTCTCATTTGCTTTTACAACCACTTCAAAGTATCTTTTTTTTTTGCTTTACTAGCACCTATGATTACAGCTAGAGCTGTGCCAAACTTTGGACTTAAGTACATCCACAGTCAACATAAATTCAATTTAAATTGAACAAGTGATAACTTTTCTGAATTTGTTCATCATAGTAAATATTGGCTCAGGAATAAAAGATATCATCTTTCTAGTAGGAAAGAAGCAAACATTTGAATTATCCAAACTGAAGTAATATTTGCTGAGAAGATATCACACAAGTGAGGTGATATTTCTCATGTGGACTTTAATGCCATGAACCTAGACTAACTAATCTACACTATCTCTAAAAAACTTTAAAAATAGTATTTATCTTGTTTCTTAGATACAACACGTGTTTTCCTCTATTGGTTCTAATAAAACTTAAATATATTATTCCTGTTTGTAGTAGTATTTGTAAAACCGTTCTGCTGATTTACGGCACATAGCCTGGGTCTAACATTCTGATTTTTCCTTAACTATATATAGAGCATGTATAAATACATATAGATATATATAAATATTTACACTCAAATTAGTTTATTTCCTTGGCCTTGCTACATGTCTGCACTATACACAGATGCTGAGTTTGCACTTGTGGTGGATAAACCTTGACTAACAGCCAAACTCCCAACCAGCTGCTTGTTTACTCCCCCTCTTCAATGAGATGAGGGAGAAAACAGGAAAAACAGGGATGAGACAGCTTGTGGCTTGAGATAAAAACAGTGAATAAAGACAGGAGACAAGTACCGGCTACTGTCATGAACAAAACAGACTTGACTTGGGGAAATTGGCTTCATTTATTATTTAATATTCAATTAATATAAATGTTTAATTACTGGTTCAGGTATTGGTAAAGAAATAAACATTCCACACTTAGGGAAAGTACCTTTCCTCCCACTTTCCCAGGCTCTTCATCACTCCAGATACCTTTTTCCGATATTGTTCTATCTATATGTTATATCTACAACGTTCTATATCACTGAAGGTTACACTTGGACCTTTCATGAGGCGTCCAGTGGCACAAGGGTGTTGTGGTCAGGAGGCAGCAGTTTCTCTCTGCATCTCCGTCCTTCTCCCTCCCTCTGCTGCAGCACACTTCAGCACTGAGTTGTTGTTCCTCTTCCTCCTTTCATCACCTTGGCGTTCACTCTTTTCTCTCTTTTTTGCTCCTTGTCCAACCCTAATCTCTCCCTGTGGCATTTTCTGTCCTTTCTTACACACCATCCCCCTAGGCCCCATCACCCGGGCCGCTGGCCAGCTGTGCCCTGCAGGGCTGGGTGGATAATAAAGATTCTCAGCCATTTGTGAATGACATCTCATGTGCATAACTTGTGCCCCTTTTGCCTCCATCTGCTCTGACGGACCCTTCTGCAGGACATTGAGGTCACTGCAGTACAATGCAATTCTACTAAACAAAAAAGGCAGAGTTCACCTGACATAATATTTCCAAACTTTGTGGCCCACATACCTTTGCCTGGTTCCAATAAACCTATGGGTGAAACAGAAGCTGAATTAGCTTAAAAGTTGTAAAATCACTGTGTAAATCTGGCATGTTTTTCATTATGTTCTGTACTCCTGTGTTTGTTTGGCTTCTGCCAGTCTTCAAGCACTAGATTAAAACAACTTATTTCCTATACTAAAGGACAAATTAAAGGTTTTGAGTAGTTGCACCACAATTTATGTGACAAGACAGATTTTTTCTAAGGGCAGCACTTCAGACCAAGACATACATGGAAAAGGAAGTGGGTCCTTTCCTAGCACATCTTCCACTCAGCTGCCAACCTTGTGCAGGTTAAGAATGAAATAAAACAAAGGTGAAATTCCAAGTTAGGAACACAGGCTCAGCAGTTAAGCTCTTCAAACAGAAGTAAATTTGATAGGGATGCCATTGAGGGTAAGCCAGTGTGAAGTACCACATAGTGTTTTCACAGTTCCCTGTCTGATTACAATCACACCTTGATGATTTCTGTCCCTGATTGATGTACCATGCTCACTGATGTATGCATTAACTCTGGAAAAAGCACAATAAATAAATGCTTGGCATGTGTTATTTTCTCACTTCTTACTGGATATTGGCACCAGGAGTACATATATACCCTTGTATATATTTCCCTGATGACCATGATGTGGTACTCCTTCCTGTCCTCACTGACTTATAACCATCAATTCCCCCGACTATAGAAAAATTAAGCCTCTTGGGAGAAGCAAACATCTTTTGCTTAGATCTTGGTTTAGAGAAAGGCCCAATAATATTACATTATCCTGTGGTTTTCATCCTACTATTTCCCCTTCTCTAGAACAGAGGCTTTTAAGCTTGCCATAGTGCCATGGGATTCATATGCAGAATTCTTTTGAATTGCAGTTTCTTAACACCTACCTCACACATAGCTTTTCTTTGTTAGGATAGGGAGCCCTTACAGCCTGTGAATCAAATGAAGGTGCAGCAGCAGCAGAGGCAGATTTTATGGATGAAAAGCCCTGAGGTCAAACTCGGATGTGATTAAGCAAGGAGAAACTTGTGTGTCCTTAGCAGAAGTTCATCTGTTTAGAAGGTCCATCATTTTTATCTCAGAAACACTCATTGTTTCTACATTCATAGCTAGTCACTGAGTTACTTGTCAGGAAACACTGAAGTTCTGCTAAATAGACAAAAAGATAAATAAACTGGAAAAGGACAATTTAAATACCACCAGCTGTAGTTCAGCCATGCTTTCTGCTGCACACAATAAGCCCAAGAATACTCCCACCATGATGATCTTTTATGGTCTTTGAGCTATTTTTTCTACTATATAATAAGATTAAAGGCTTTTTCTCATTAGTGTTTTGTCTGTATCTTTTTCAATAATGACACCTACTAAACTTTCTAATGACCATTCAACAAAGGTAAGAATTACTAAAGTAATGAGACCTTACTTTGATTGATTTTTAGTGAGTGTTTTTTCTTGAATAAGACCTACATGATCAACTCCGTATGGAAATTCTCAAAGACAGTAGTGAGAAGAAAGAAATAGAAAGGAAAAAATGATTAAAATACAGTGAATATCATAGAGGTTTTACATTTACAAAGTAAAAGCACAATTTCAGGGATAGAAAAAAAGAGTTTTATGTGATATATTAATGACATGGTGAGTGTACCAATCCTTGTTTTTTGTAATTTTAGGAAGAGAAAACATAATCAAATTAAATCATTCTCTGTCAGATTATTAAAACACAACTTTGTCTATGTTATCAATGCTACTTCTAGCTACATTGTGTTCTTTATTTTTCATTATAATTGAGAAAAAAAAAATATTATGACTCTTCTACCTCACTTTAGATATGGTTAGCTGGTTGTTTTTATTCATTTACTTGGGATGTTACATTTTCCTTTATTTTTTTGGATCAAGGTTACTGTCTTAGCTTTTCTGATATGAGTTTAGTAAGATTTGAAAGTTTTTGCTTGAATATTTTTTTTTCTATGTTCAGGGATATACAGAATAAGGAAGTAAACAATATTGCAAATACACATTATTTCAAAGCTAAGATAAAACAAATTTTGAGAACTGTTTTCTGAATTGTTTTCTGAAGAGCCAGTTAATATTTTTATTTTTACTTTTTAAAATATTCTAAACATTTAAAGATATTCCTTATAAACAGAGAATGATTTTTACTCAGGTGAATTGTTTTTAGAAACAGAATGTTCGTGATCATATATTTTAGTGTATCAAATCTTGCATACTGCTGGCTACAGATGAGCTAACTGGGATCCTATTCCTTTTCACAGAATGTATTCATTTAATTATTCTAGAATATTTTCATTTCACTGTCCTGGAAAATTGAAACCTACCTCTATATGTGTTCTAAGAATTATTCCTTTCTTAAATATTTTTATTTTTATTATATTCTTTCTTTCTACATGTCTTACTACATTAACATTCATAGATTCCCTTATATGAAATACTACTAATAATGCAACTATAATAAAATAACCCAATATATCCTTTTATCACCCCAGATTAGCTTAATCTGATAGATTTCTACAGAGAGGATGGACTTCCTATAATATATTCAGTATTTTAGCAAAACAACTTGATCTGCCTTGACATATACATGTAATGTATGTACATGATTTTTGATCTCCTAACCCTTTATACCAAGAAACTATGCAGTCAAGCACAGTGAATCCATAGCAAATTTACTTCTTACTCCAAAATACCTTCACCAATTGCTCAACAATTTACTTCTGAATGCGGCCCATAGCTCTGTCTTTTTATATCACTTCTGTGTTCAGGAAAATTTAAAGACCATGAGACAAAATAGCAGCCTTCCCATAAATAAGAAGCAATTGGAAAGAGGAAGACAATTAAGTGTACTTTATTCCATTGGTCCAAAAGTAATGGGATTAATTTGCAAGAAGGGATATTTAAATTATATGTAAAAAAAGGTAAGGATCTATCTATGGGTAAGGGTACTTAAGCTTTGTACCACATTGTCCGGGGAGCTTTTAGAATCCATATCATTGACATTTTTTAAAAAATAGGAAAAGCAAATGTGTTAGGAATACCTCAACTGCAGCAGATTCTGATCTAGAGCAGAAAATTCGATTATATGATACCGCAAGTTCCTATCTAGGTCTATGTTCTGTGTTTTGTAACACTCCAAATACTGAGGTAATCATATCCACTTTTTCAAAACAATACTGGAAAACAATTGGAAGGGATCGATGTACAGTAGGACACATAACAGTATCAATTACAGTGTCTGGCCTTCAGTTTCGTACATGCTAACATGGATTTCTGAAGAGGCTTGGCCTTCTCATTAACCTGTTACAACCCTGCTGTGTGACAGAGCCATGTGGCTGTGGGTCTGAGACAATACCAATAACAACAACCAGAGAAAAGATAAGACTTTTAGCTGTTTGTTGTAATTTGAGGGAGCTTTAGCAAAAAATAATCATTATAAAGTTCCTGTCTTTTGTTAATTGTGCCAACCATGCCATTATTCGGTCAGTCTCCCTGAGAAGCAAAGCAGGTTTGGGTTGTTTGGGCTTTTTGTCCAGCCCAAGCACATACGTGGTTAATCAGACAAAGTTTCTAATATTACAGTCTAAATGCTATGAATCCTGGACAGTTTGAGAGTTCATCATTACTTAAGCTGGACTTGAAGCTACTTTGACAAAAATTATGTCTGCATAAGACCCACTTTTAATGAGTTATACTACCATAAATCTTCATATTCTACCACATTTCAGATATCATCAGGGGACTCCAGTTTGAAGCAGTGAATGTGGTTTCAAAATACTCCAAAATCAAGTGAAAAGAGCATTTCAGAATGCTCTTTCAAGGGTCTCACGAACATCTAGCCTATATAACAAAATAAAACTCATTGTAGGATTTTATTGACATTGTAGTAGCCTACACCAGAGAAAAACTGTTAGCATTGCTAACAATATTTCCAGAAGTAATTCTTCATAGATAAAATTTTTCATATATAGTAACCTTAACAATCAAAACTTTTGGTTGTAGTTACGCAAACCTACACCAACTAACTCAAGGATGCTGCTAAATGTTGCATATTGTTTAACTAGCATAATTATTCACGTATTAAAAAAATACTTCTCTCAGAGTTTCAGTGGGATAACATACGCTCAACTGCTGACTGACAGGGATGCTTCCACATAGTTTTAATTAAGAAATTTGAGTTTGCAAGGGAGTATCACTTCCAATTTATTTTTCAGTCTACACATACTTTGAGCTCTTTTAGTAAAAAATCTGAGTGCTTAGTCTTAAGGAAGAAGTGGATATAGCATCAGATATCCAAAATTCTTTGAGTAGGGATGTCCTTATAGTTTTCTTATAATTCATGCCATATGAGATAACTTCCCCACAGAAAACACTACACTCAAGATGCTACAGTATCTTTGTAACAAAATCAATAGTTCAGAAGAGTCTTTATACCCTTCCTTTTCCTCACTGGGGAGCAAAGATCCTCCACATTAAGAATTTTTGGCATAATTTTAAAATAAAAAGAACAAGTTGTTGAAAGGGATGGTTTCTAAATATACATGCAATTCTACATCTAAATCTACATACCTGTTACCTGTGTACTACTCACATTGATTTGGTCATACCTTAACTGATCTGGACTGTAGTATTACAAAGTTGTTCAAACTGGCTTTTCATGAATAATGGCATACAAATGTATACGCTTCTTGGCATCAGTAGGGCAATTCATGAGAAAGGTAGTTGGTGGAGGTTTTTTTGACATTAACAGGCAATACTCATATTTGATTCCTCCTTTTTACTGTATTATACATGCCTCTGAGATACACTTTGACTACAGACCCTTTTTTACACAGGCACAAGCAAAATCCACAGTAGCACTGGGGGTATAGTTTGCCTTTTTTCTTCAGAAAGGGGAATGATTGTTGGATGGGTCACTGAATGGCTGCTGGTTCCAGCAGTGTATACCATCCATACTTCATCTACGCAGAAAGTTGCATTTCCTAACATATTTCTCAGGCTTTCAAGTCCCAGTTGCGGTCCTCAGAATAGCCATGCACCTGATCTATCCCTTTCCTGCAGGCTGATGAGGCAGCTGTTCAACTAGCTGACTTTTGGACTTTGCTTCTTAGCCCTTGACAGCACCCACCCCACCCCATCAGAGAGAGGTGAAAGATCCAGTGTCAAATTTTGCTGCAAGGAAATGGATGAAGAACAGAGCAGCTCCCCATATAAAAAGTACATCAAAGCTCAATGAGAGATCAGAGTGTGTGTGTGTGTGTGTGTGTCTCAAAATTAAAAATCTGACATTTGTAATTGCTCTATTTACCACAGTCTAATATTTGTGGTCACCACAAAGGCTATTTAGTGTAGGCTTGTAAAATTCCTTTTGCTTCAGATAAGACTAAAAAGAATGACCCAAGGTCTCTATGAGAAAATATTTACATTTTAGTTTCCACAGAAAGATTTTTCCCCTTGGGTTTGCCATACATAGTGACAAAAAAATACAACAGCTTTGCTATTAGAAGTATTTTTCTCTTTATAGCAACCTATGCATAGATTTTTTTATGTCTGTATCTTTTGGTTATGGAATTTTTGAATTTGTAACAAATGCTTCAGTGAATCACCCAAAGTTCCAGCCTGCTATTGTTTTACAATGCTGTAATAATGATTCATTGCCTGTGATGCAGCAATCCCCTGGAGTATCTTCCTGACCTTCTGTCACTCTTATTATCATTTTCTTTTTGTAAAGAGAGTGATCAAAGCTCAACAATTTGAAAACCCAGTCCAACATTTAGCTTTGTAATTGGTAGCATTCTCACCATGCCCACAGGTTTCCAGAACATTTTGCTTAGAAATATGTTAATTGATTTCTTAGTTTCTGGTGCATAGTTCAACTGCATGCCATAAACATAATATTCATAATTCACTTTAAGGTATGCTGAAAAAGTTATTTACGTATACTACTCTATTTTAAGAGTCATCCTGGAATGCATCTCTTCTGATATGGCCATCCATGGTATGAATAATAGACTAGAAAGATAAAATATGAATTAATTGGGCAAATAATTTTGGAAAATGTGAGTATTAAACTATTAATGACCTTATTCACAAGGTAAGACAAGTTATTTTCCTAAATGTTTGAACTAAATTAAATTCAATTCCAATTCATTTTTCTGAAGTACAGATGAAAAGAAAATGCTCTAAATGATAAATGTTTCCCACTGCTAAATTAAACACATTGATAATTCTTTTTAAAGAGAGTTTTAAATTGTGGCAAAGTTTGTTTCTCATCAAAAGATATTTATCTACTCATATTTTCAAGCGTATGTTTTAACAGGTACATAAACCACATTTTAAAACAGCCAGGATTTAAAAAAAAAAAAAAAAAAAAGAGGAAGAAAAAAAAGCACTTAAGAGAATTACATCATTTGAATATGCAATGAAAAAAAAATACTAAGGTCAAAGTACAAGACATTCAAAATACAGTCATTTTGAGCACATCAACAGTAATAAAAACAGTATAAAATGTACACAAAGTACTTAAGTTATATTTGAGTACCTCATTGTTCTTTCAAATAATTTCTAGTTAATTCTACAGTTATGTTAAATACCTACTTATATTCTACTCTGCTATTTTTGCTTACTTGGAACTCTTTCAAACTTCACTATGAAAATTTCTAAGTTTTCAGAACTGAAGCTGATCTAACTTGGCATAATCTTATTTAAATTCATAAGCTACACTCCTCTAGCTTCATAAACTGGCTTTTGTATCCAGGTCCATACTGGAGATGCTCCTGCCCCATTTTGGTTTCTGTAGTCTATAGAAGAAAGTTGCACCCATGTTTATGCTTGGCATAAACTTTATTGATTAATATGAACATTTTTGATTAATAGCTCCTCAATTTAATTTTTAGAAATTATGACTTCATTTTCATAGTTCATAAAATAAGCCTTTCTTTTTTATATTATTTTTTTTACTGTTAGCTTTACAGATTTAATAATAATATTTAATACATTATTTAATAATAATAAATTACTGAATTTTGACAATCATTAATTTTAGTTAACCTCTGCAGCTGATCACAAGTAGTCCTGTATGTTCATATTTCGAACTTTAAGTGCTTGTATGTACACAGCCTGGTTGTCTGATGTGGACTTTTTTGCCCAGTGTAGGTGAACTAAGAGACTGCAGAATGAAAATAAATAAGAAATGAAAAGCACCTGGAATTATTTATCATTTTACAGGTATGCACTACTCCATGATACTAAATTATTTAATCTTGCTTTGCATTTTAATACATCAGGTCTATTTGGTACTAATAGCAGCTGTAATAATAATAGTAATAACAATATTCTTAGTAGTAGTAGTTATACTAAAATGCTTAATAGCACGTGGCTCAGAATACAGCTGGGCTTGTACGAATGTACCTCAAGTCAAACACACAGAGAATCCATTTTCCAGCATCGTATTTCTCGAGCATATGGTGAAAGGAGTGGGGTAAACTGCACCATCATGTGAAACAGATTAAACAAGGCACTAACCATGTGATATTTGCTGCAGGCATTCTGCCTGCAGGATGCTGATGCAGAGAGAATGCCTTCAGGAGTATTAGACAAGTGTGGTCAGGAACAACTAATACTTTACACTTTTAAATGGAAGCAGCATTTACACAGGCTTCACAGTATAAAAAGGGCAAAAGAGAAGCTGTGCACCAGTTAACTATTTAAAACCACAAAACATCTGTGAAAATGTTTCCTAATGACTATGGTTAAAGATTATTGTTAATCAAAATAAAATTCAAATTAGCTTAGAGGTTACTTCAAGCTTAATAATGTAGCTCTGTGAGATACTCCAAAAATAATTCACAAAACCAATTCCTATATGGGGCAAGTAAGAAGGCTTGAAGTACACTAATACCTATTTTACATGAAAAAATGCAAAACTGTGTTTCATTTGCAAGACACCAAAATGTTCCTAGAACTACTTCACTGCTAAGACCTCTCCTTCCCTGTCACCTGCCTCCCCCTATGCCAGAATATTAGGAAGTTCAAAATGCATAAGAATTTATCTTTAACTGGTCATAGAATTTATAATGTAGCTGGGATTAAGTCCCATCAGTGTCCTGTGTAGGCAGCCAGTGAGCAGGAATCTCCAAGAATCAGTTCACTAAACAGCCAGGGTCATAAATCTGGAAATGGAGGTCCAAGTTTTGGGACTTGAAGACATCCAAGAAGGCAAGAATTTCAGAGGTGCCAAAGGGAGAGACAGGGATGGAACCAGTTCCTTAGCCCAGTTAAGCACACAGTTTACAAACTAGAAATGCTTCATCATTGTCAAAGAGTTTCCCTGAAAATGCTATTTTTCATAATTCTCTGAAATTCTAGCTTACTGTCACTTCACCCTGAAAACAAGCAAAGATGATCTGTATAAATTTCTGAAAGTATCTACACCTTACTTAAACTATTTTTATCAAAGTCCTCTTAGTGAAATTTATAGCTGAATTTTTATACAATTGGTAGTCTAGATTTATGCTTTTCTGAGTGAATGAAATGCCATGATTTGAAGACTTTTGACATGGTGAAATGCATTTGGGAAGAAATTTTGTAAATCATACAAACTTTCATGTTCTTGCCCAATATTATAAAGCTGCTACAGAAGATGTGACCATGGGTCATGCTGTAAAGCATTTCTTATCTCTGCAGTGGACTGTGTCCTAAGTAATAAAGCCTAGGATTTAGAAAGTATTTTATATATTCAAAGCTCTGTACAAACAGTAATTATTCACAGAATTTAAGAAGTTCCTTTGTTGCATCAACACAAGCTTGGACAAAGTCAGATTTGTTTTGTTAACATTGCAGAAGTTATAAAACACCCCTGAATAATTAGCACAGGTAAATACTTTCAGTATTGAGAATAAAACTGTTTACAGAAAAAAAAATTATAACCCCCCGTATGTGTAGACTTTGGCCTTTTTTTCCCCTAAAGGCTTTTTGTTTGGAAAATTTCAACCCAGAGTTGAGTAACTAATACCCAGAACTCAAATAACTAAGCAGCTTGTCTTAAGAGATGCAGTGAGAGAAGAGATTAAGCCCTTATTCTAGTTCAAAATAAACAGGAAGCTGAGTGCCAGTCTCTGGGATGAGAAAGCAGTGAGCTCCTCTGCAAGCTACTAGCTGTTCTATGATGTAAGCACTCATTTTCTATGAGTAAAATGATGAAGTATCTTTATTATACTATGAAAGAGGGATATTGTTGAAGTCCAGAGAAGTTATACATAGGAAAAAAAATAGCCTAATGTTATTTAAAATTAATGAAAGAACTTTTGAAGAACAGTTTAGTGCACTCTACTTGCAGTTGCTTAAGATTCGCATGTTTCTTTAGCACTCATCTGCATGAATCTAATAATAAAATCAGTAAAAAGTTATGTCATACAATTCTTGCTATCCAGAGGGTACCAACATGCATTCCAAATCGATCTATGAAACCTCCACTGCATCTTGTACAGATCACTTCATACATCCTTGAAATGCAGCCACTTTAGGTAAAATTCAGCACCTGTTTAACAATGCAAAGCAAACCTCACAGAATGTTTTACTAGAAGAAAAAGAAACGTAGTGTCCAAATAAAATGCAGGGGGATTTACTGGCACAGTATAATTACTTGTGTTGGAATTTGTCCAGGACACTGGGGTTAATGCTTCTACTGTTACGGAAAATCCCACTAGTTATTTAATGGCTTCAAATGGCAAAGGCTGGAGCAGATTTGATGTCTGATATAAAGTAGGTGATGAGAATCTTTCAGGGGTCTTTGTGTTTGAGTCTGATCTCACTCTACTTTGAATGAAGCATAGTACTTACTGTTCTGTGTAGTTACCAATGATCTATACTAGCAAGAGAGAAGATATGTCTGGTCACAAGAATTTGTGATCCACTGAAGTCTGTATTTTTTCTTTGATATTAGATATGCATAATATTGCAAATACAGGCTATTAAAGGTCATGACTCAAAGAACCACTATCAGCATAAGATGTAAAATCATCAGAAAGTAAGCAAGTTATTCAGGGCTATATTTCTAAAATAGTCACAGCTCCTGCATTATTCTGAGCTGAAGTGATAGCTCTCTAAATAGGATCTCTCTACTTAAAATACCATCCTAAGATCTTATTAGGGAAGAACCACATTATATACTGGAAAGCAAAGCTGGTAAGCAACATATGAAAAATATATCAATCTGCAGTGAGAACCTTTCCTCTATCTGTGAGAGAACTCACAAGTACTTAGGTCCAGAAAAAAATATATCCCAAACTCTGACAATTCTGCTGCAGTAGTTTAGAAAATGACTATATTAATGTACATTTTTTTTTAGAAATTAATCTGCTTTATATATTGAAAATTGGTTGTAAGTTAGTATTGTTGTATCATGGAATATAATTTATATAAAGGCTGCTTCCACTGAATGGAGGAACTGGCAGTACAAAAGCTCATATGCCAATATACAGGTATGTTTTACCAGGTGTTGAACAGAAGTAGCCATAAGACTTCCATGTGTATGTGTGTGCATGAGTTTTTTTATGGGATTTGAAAGGATTATTCATTTTTTTGCAAGGCCTGTGAATGTCACAACGCATTCTACTCTGTTACTGTTAAAAACCCCACATACTTTGACAGACCGTAATAACGTTGAAAATAAATTCTTATTGAATTTTTCATATAAATCCTTCATTGTTCTTAAAAAAATAATTTTAAAGTTACTTTTTTTCCTCTATTTTATAGTTTATGTTATATGCAAGTCAGAATGAGAAACAAAAGCCTGGCATATAGCCTTTGTTTTAAATGATTCCTACCTAGCTCAGCATTGCCTCTATCTTGGCTGTTTCAAGGCTTCTAATCTAATTGTTACTATTTTCAAAGTAAAGAAATGGACATAAATTCCATAATTTATATTCAAGATAAATAGGTGTAACTGCCCTCTCTTTTCTATTGACTAAGGAAAAAGCCAGACAGCTAGTTTAGGAGAGACAAAATGTTTCAAAAATGTGGATCTTACAATCTCCACATTGCAACAAATAAGTGTCACTGGAAATTAAAGCGTCCTTGAAAATCTATGTTAAAAACTCATTGAATGGTAATGATATTTGTACTTTTAAGAAATGTGCTTTTAAATTTATATTCTAAACTGTGCCTTTAAAATACACTTAAAATATGTCATGACAACACTTTTGGAAATGGAAACGTACTCCTAATTCAGTCTCATCCTTTTCTAAGTTTTACCCTGTATTCTTGGCTATAGGGTGAACAAAAATTGCAGCTCTAGCACTTCAGCTATTACAAGACTGAGTTTTAAACATTATGTATATCTTTATAACCCAAGGTTCTTTTCTTCCTTTGGTTAATGATAGGAAAGATAAGAGACAGAACTCACAAGTCTTTGTTGCAATTTGATGTTATTGTTTTCCTTCATCTTTTTTTTTTTTTTTTTTTTTTATAGCATTAGAATCAATTCTACACAATTGCTCTTCTCTGACAAGCACTTCATTTTATAGAAGTCAATCACTTCGACCAAATAACTTATAATCCGGTTTCATAACAGTTCTCAAATTATTATAAATAACAGCTGTAAATGTAAAAGAGCTTTAAGACTATATGTAGCTTCCTGATTAAAACATTTTTTAAGTTTAAACCCCACAGTTAGGCACAATAAAACACTACACTATAGAAAAAGACTCTTCACAGTTGCTTGAAAAAGAAGTCAGAAGTTGACTTTTTTATATTTTCTTCTTCTAAAGAATGAAATGTAACTAGTTGTTATCTAAATATCTGGAAAATCTTTTACTACATTCACGGTGATGAGGTATATAGGGAGAAAGATAGTGCAGTCATTAAAAAATAAAGAATAAGTCAAAACGAATGTTGCAGGCATTGTTTCCTATAGGTTTATGAAAAAGAAGAGAAAGATTCAGTCACAGGCTTGTATTTTTCTTTCTAAGAAAAAAATCAAGTGTTATTACATTGATTTTAAAGAGTTATTAAACTTCTTGCTGGGAACATGTCTATGTACAGTTTACAAATTATGTGTCATACTGAGGACTCATTAATTGTGTCATAGTGACAAATTCTACTTGTAGACCTGTCTCTTCCACTTGCAGTTTAAATTTAAATTCCACCACTCTATAAAGCAGGAATTAATGTAAGCAAAGTTCTTGAGATATTATAGTTCTTTATTTTAATTGAAATATTTTGTAGGAAAATGCTGCTTTATTTTTCTTTCCCACCTTTCCCCCAAGTCTGAATGACCAAAGTGGCATTCTTCTCTGTCTACCTAACACATTCGCTCACTATGTTTTTCTTTTTTTAAGTGATTCTCCCAAGATGATAACAATCTTTTGTCGGTGCCTTATGCTCAGCCCATCACAATCCCTTTAGTGAGGTGATGGGCAGCACGGGAGGTTGGAGTCTGTGCCTTGTGGTATCATTCTACTGTTCAGTCCTTACGTATTTTCCTCCTGTCATGGGTTAACCCTGGCTGGATGCCAGGTGCCCACCAAAGACGCTCTATCACTCCCCCTCCACAACCAGACAGGAGGGAGAAAATATAATGAAATGCTTATGGTTTGAGATAAGAACAGGGAGAGATCACTCACCAATTACTGTCTTGGGCAAAACAGACTTGACTTGGGGAAATCAATTTTATTGCCAATCACATTAAAGTAGCTTAATAAGAAAAGAAAAACTAAGTCTTGAACCACCTTTCTGTCACCCCTCCCTTCTTCCCAGGCTTAACTTCACTCCCAGCTTTCCCTGCTTCCTCCCCGTGAGCAGCACAGGGGTATGGAGAATGGGAGTTGCAGCCAGTTCATCACACAGGTTCCTCCTCAGAGGGAGGATTCCTCACTCTTCCCCTGCTCCAGCGTGGGGTCCATCCCACAGAAGACAGTCCATGAACTTCTCCAGTGTGAATCCTTCCCATGGGCTGCAGTTCTTCATGAACTGCTCCAGCATAGGTCTTTTCCATGGAGTGCAGTCCTTCAGGCACAGACTGCTTCAGCATGGGTCCCTCACAAAATCAGAAGTCCTGCCAGCAAACCTGCTCCAGCGCGGGCTCCTGTCTCCACAGATTCACAGGTCCTGCCAGGAGCTCCACTGTGGGCTTCCCACAGGGTCACAGCCTCCTTTGGGTGCATCCACCTGCTCCAGCGTTCTCCTCCATGGGCTGCAGGTGGAGATCTGCTCCACTGTTAACCTCCAAGGGCTGCAGGGGCACATCCTGCCTCACCATGGTCTTCACCATGGGCTGCAGGGGAATCTCTGCTCTGGCACCTGGAGCAAGGCCTCCCCTCCTTCACTGACCTTGGTGTCTGCATAGTGGTTTCTCACATACTCTCACTCCTTTCTCCACTGCTGTGGTTTGCACCGCAGATTTTTTTTCTCCCTTCTTAATATGCTATCACAGCAGTGCTAACACTGTCACTGATAAACACAGCCTTGGCCAGTCTTGGAGCCAGCTGGCATTTGTACTGTTTGAATTAGGGGAACCATCTAGCAGCTTCTCACAGAAACCATCCCTGTAGCCCCGCCAGCTACTAAAAACTTGCTACGCAAACCCACTATCACCTCTACTGTTTCTTGCTTTCTACTGCTTTTCTGTGCTAACATGGGTTCCTCTATGGCCTGCAGTCCCCTCAGAGGTGTCCCTGCTCTGGCATGGATAATCCATGGCTGCAGATGATCGGGGGTGTCTCTGTTGCAGCACAGGTCACCCCATGACTGCAGTCCTCTTAGAAGCATTAGCCCTTATGGTATGGAGCTGCTTCTTCCTTGAGTGTGACTCCAGCTGTGTCCCCAACAATGTTCTTTTCCACATGTCTCCTGCTTCCTCCTCCATTTTCTCCAAACCGTGCCTCTTCACACAGCGCTCCTCTGGTGTCCGCTTTTGTGTGTTTGCCCATGCCTCCTCTCACGTAACTTTTTCTTGTACCTCCTCACTTCTTTCCTTTTGTGGAGACACAAATCTCCTCAGGTGTTCCCACACATCCTGCTCCTTGCAGCTTCCACACTTTCTTAATTATGTCTGAGTAGTGGTGCTGTGTGTTCTTCTCACCAGCTCCAGCTTTGGGACACAGTGGCATGCTTTCAACCACTGCTGAGCCAAGAGCTTGTGGCCTTCTCCCACACAGGTGTAGTTTGAGGGGCAAGAGCAGAGAGATCTCATGGTCTCCTTTCTGAAAAGGGCTGACAGGCAGAAAGGTGACAGGAATGAGCGGTGGTCCTGTCCAGGAAGCACAGGAGTACAGAGACCTAAAATGCTGAGATCTAAAAACAGTGATGCGTGAGAGCACAGGCTGAGCTTCACCAGAGCTGCCTGACATCTTCCAATTATTATTGCTTATGAGAAAAAACAGATACAGATAAACATATAGTACTTGATGTAATTTTTAGGAAAGGAAGAGTATGAAAATAGATGCCATTAAGATCATAAATCACATTATGAAGCAGACACACATAAAGAAGTTATACACACTGTAATGAAACCCATTTGTTAAGGCGTGAAATACTTGTATTTTACAGAGAAACCACAACACATACATTTTAGAATGCATGCTAAAATACATCTCTTTACAATATAACAGATCCACCAAGTGGACAATTCTCAGATAAAATATGACATTAGGCTCCAAGCATATTCTATTAAAATTAATAGAGATATGCCAATTTCAATATTTTTCATATAAAAATGGTCAATACCAGAAATTAGGAAGTTTATTTGATTTTATTGCTTAGGCTTGCACTTCTTACATCGTAACCTCAGCTTACAGGTCAGCAATACTTGTTTTGTCACAGGTGTTAGTGCAGAGCTGTGTTTGATCCTGACTTGCTAACAACAGCACACTATTAATTCTTCGGATACATCTAAGCTACAAGATGCACTCCAGGTTGTGCTGAAAGATAGCTTGCATTTTGGAGGGAAGAAGTTCAACAGATATGTGGAAAATATAAATTAGGAAGGAAATTATATAAAGTGAATATATAAAGTTACATAAAGCCCTATCGTTATTTAACTACTGAAGGGGAAAAAGGGAAATTACACTTCTTATGTTTGTTACATGCAAATGTGTTTTTGAAACAGAGTTTTCACGTATGTTATCTCCTCAACTGTGTCTCAGCATTGTCTGGGATACTGTTATTTGGCCTGAGGCAAAGCCACACCCAGAGCTGTGTTAACAAAAGAAATGGACACCCCTTGAGCAAGAGCTCAACCTCATGCCCCGGTTTATTAACTAGTATAAATGTCGCAATAAACTTTATGGCCAAAAAACCTGTTATGATAATTCACTCTGTCATTTTGCTTAATGCTGGTCTTTAGGTAACAAGCAATTAATTCACTACTCTCTGTTTGTGCTAGTAGATTAAGTTTTTTTCCTAGATTAATTCTGCATATCTTGTATCTTGCTATTGCTTATATATTCTACACTGTGAAGCCCTCTTTCAGGTGCATTCTCCTTTTTACATATTTTTAGATAGATTATGACTCTTTCATCTTCTCTCCTAAATGACCAAGCAGACTGTAGGTGAAATCCAGCCCTAGACTCACACATTTGCATTTAACTATCTGTAACACAGGTATCTACATGTAAACTAGTTAGATATCTAAGCTTTCATCACAGTCCACGGAGATCTAATCAACATAGTTAAAGGCTCATAGCAAAGTCTTCAGGTGCAGGTGCATGTGTCTGCTTTAGAATGAGCTAAACGTGTCCCTGCATGCCATCAATTATATTGATCAAAGTCACAGTCCAGTTGCACAATTGTAAGTACTTTGTGCCATTATAGGCACCCTAGAGCATCTGAGATATCTAGGCTGCACTGGTAAATGTGACACAGGACAAGCAGGAGAGACATGACCACCTAGAGTGATACCTAGAGGACAAACATCTCAAATTCACAAGACACCTAGCTAATTTAGTCAGGCCTAAGATATATACTGAATATAAAGGAGGTTAATCATTTAGGGCACTTGTACATATCTACACTACAGATACATCAATGTACATGTCTGTATTCAACACAGCCCAGCTTGCATGGGCTAAATCCAAAGTTTTGTGAAACTCACAGTTCTTGTACCACTTTTGCAAATCATCCCCAAACACAATATTCCAGCTGGGATCTCATCATTGCTGAGTATACATGTAATGCCTCCTTTTTGTTTCTGCTTAACAATTTTCTGTTCACACTTGTATGGATGGCTTTAGCCCTTTTTTGCTGATGCACCACGTTTTGTGTAGTTGGTCTTTCATGATGATCCCCTAAATCCTTTTTCAGAATTATGTCTTTTCACAGTCTATTTTGGCTATATTGAAATGAAAAGTGGTTGCAGAAGTTAAACTTGATTATTTTGTTTTTACCAAAGTTTTGTGACACACTTCTTCACAAATCAAGAGGAAGAGTCTCCAATAAACTAAGAATTAAAAGTGGTCTAATGTTTAGAATCTAAACCTTCTGCTTCCAAGATCTTTACTAACTGGGATAACCTGCAGTAGAAATTACTCTAACACATAAGATTTTTCAAATTCTTAATACTTTTAGAATTTTTCTTCAAAGCATGTTACCACTAGAGATTTTTACATCAAAAATGAACCAACAAGAAACCTAGCAGAACTTCACAGGGCCAAAGGAAGCAGAGACAGAGGTTTTGTTGGATAGATTTAAATGAACGTGTATATTCTAACAGTATTTTAAATCCTCCAGGCAACAATTCTACCACACAAGAGCATGCTAGCAGATTTTGCTCTTTTGAGCTTAAGGGTAAACCTCACTGTTTCAGTAGACTTCAAGAGAGGGCCAAGTTATTTATATGAGGAAAAAGACAGTCAATAAAACACAGTTGTAAAGCATCTTGTAAGAATGGAAGATAATTTAAAAATCAATGAATTGTTCAGCTTCCAATGAATAGAAACAAAATGCTCTCTTTTCATTGGTGCCTTTGTGGGACTCTCTTGCCATTTTATAAATGTAACATGCAAGCAACCCTTTCTTCAAATCTGTCTTTGCCTTTTGTTGCAACCATTATACATCACAGTACTGCAGTCAGCCTAGAAGGACCATAAGACTATCAGCTGCCTTGATGGCTGGAGATGTATGTCCCTACTAGAACATGAAATTAAACATTTCAGCTACCATTACTGTTCTTTAATCTGGGTTGAGCAAAACTTGATGGCTTCAGGTTTTCTGTTTGCGATTTAAAAATATTATAGCTGACGGGGGGTGGGGGGTGGGGGGGTGGGGGGTGTGTGGGGAGGGGGGCGGGAAGGGAAAGGAGGCTAATGTGTTGCAGCCTACAACTGCAAAGCAAATGTATGCTTCTCAGAAAACAAAGATGAGAAACATGTCAGTAATGATGTGATACTTCTGGTCGTTTGCCAGACTTTGAGCACTAGAGTTCTTGAATGTGCCAAAATATTTTTCAATAAAAGTTTTTTTAAAAAATATTATGTTCCAGTATCATTATTTTTTTTTGGGTGGGGAAAAAAAAAAAAAAAAAGATGATAGAGTACTTAAATCGCTGATTCATTAGATGTTAGCCTTTAATTTCAGAGGTTGTAAATCACCTCTTTTCAGACAGTGCCAGCAAGGTTTTATGTATCACGTAATCCCATTTAAAATCTGCAATAGGAAGCTAATTGAGACTTAAGTGATGTGTCATCCCTGTGCAGGCCATCTGCACAAGCTGAATTGCATTCAGAGGCAGCCTATGAGAAACTACAGAGTACCTAGTTGCTGCTTGCTGGAAAAATAAAGTACAAATTTATCTCTGCCTCAAATAATGTGGTAAAATGAATTACAGGCAGTTATAAAATAGTCCAGACCTGTATTTCTACATTGGTTCATCAAGTTCAAATCAGAACCTGTTTTCACCATCTGCAAAAAAGCTCTAATTTGACCGATTTTGGCTTTGTATTTCCTGGCACTGTAAGAAACTCAGCAACTGGACCAGTGTTCTTGTCCTCAGTGTTTTGCATATGCAGGAACAAATAAAACAATGTTCCTTAGGTTTTTCAACATATTGCATAGAGAAGCCTCATCTCCCAGTCTGCTGCCCCCGCCACAAATCTATTTTTCTAAAGCTGTCATAGTCAAAGTGAAAGTGACAGTGGCAAAGGAGAGGGAAAGTAGAATTATAAAGCACTGTAAACTTAAGGTCAGATTAATGGAATTTTCAGGTAACAGGGCCATTATAGTTTCTGGGCAACAAAATTAATATAATTTCTTTTCAAATCTGTAGGATTCTTTCTTTGATACATACATCTATATTTTTATAATATTTTTCTTTTGCCCATCTAAAGGCATATAAATTATGTCTTAAGTAAATAAGCATTCAGTCCAGTCTGTATTTTGGACAGTAAATGATACTTCTGATCTCAGTCTCTTTCTCTTCCATTTCCTAACTGTGCTGGAATGCATAAAAAGAGGCAAAATAGCCTGTGGGTGGCCTCTTATCTTGACTTGGAATATTAAAGTAAGCAGCTTGCTCTGGTGGTCACAGTCATGACTAAGTATGCAAGTATTGCTGCAAACAGACTACTTGGATAAGCATTGTATATTTGCATAGAGACTGAGTAATAAAATTAGTAATTATCAAGTGAGAGAAATCTTTTCTAAAAGGGGGTGTATATGAAATTTTAACCAATGGCATTGTACTTTTTCTCATTAGAGATATATATATCTATGTATTTACAGAATGGGATGGACAAAGAACATGGTCAAATAAACAAGCAACAAAACATGACAACAGTAGAGTTGCATTGACTGATAACAGACTGTGGGTGTGTAAACAAATGCCTGCAGCACACCCAGGGCATTTATTAATCACATCTACTATACATTCTGCTTTGCAGGGCTATGATTTTAAAATATGCCTGGAAAAGTAAACCTATTGAAGGTGAAAGTGATTTTAAACACTTGATTGTGGCAGATGAGATTCCTATGGAGTATATTCGTGTTTTTATTATTAGAGACAACTTCTTACCTTTGCATTTTTTCAAATCATTTGCAAGTTGACGAATTTCAACAAACCTCCCTTCCCTACCTGAAAGTGGAAGCAGCTGTCAAACTGAATGAGAGATGGCCAGGTCCTAGGATGACGAGTAAGAGCTAGTATACAAAACTCCATGTATTTGTGCTAAACTCCCCTTGTACCTACTATAATTTTATCCTTTAAGGTAAAGGCAGGCATGTACATGGAGCTCAGAAAGGGCTTCTGGTTTAGGAACTTTAATTGACTCTTTCAAAATTGTTTAAATCTATTCCTTCCCCTCACAGGAAAAGTGCAAGAGGATCAAATATGGGCTGAATTCTGGGAGGTTGTATAGGAGTAACAAAGCCTAAATTGTTAGCTATGTCAGTTGGGGATATTTCATCTCACACTAAGCTAAATATTTATATGGTAAAAGGGAATGAGAGATGGAGAAGCAGTCCTTGTTAAGCAAATGCACAGTTAACTAGCTTCATCTTGAACTATATTTGCTATTGGGCCTATTAAAGGAGTAGATTATTGAGCCCTCCAAGTAGTCTGTAGGTTGTTTCCTTTCAGGTAACAATGCCTCTTGAAATAGCAGGGGTGGGGAGTGGGGGGAGGAGGAAGGATGACAGCTAATGATAAATTCACACAACACCATTTTTTTTCCAGCTGAACATATTGCACCTTTCATAGCTTCATAAAAGGGTGATTTCTTTTGACTTACACGGGCAGTGAATCAGATGATGTTAAATAGCAACTCTCAAAACACTTCCATCAACAAAATCTGTACACAAATAGGGTTTAAATAGGTTTTTCATGGTGGGAAAGAATTACAAAATGTGTGGAGGAAAGCTGCAATAGATTTCTCTACCAAAACAAAAAAAAACTTTCTGAAAAATGAAACTTCTCTGTCTTAAATCAAGTTGGTAATAATATAATAGCTAGGCTGGAGAACTTCATCCATGGAGGAGAATGACAATCTGAGGCACAGAATTTAGAATTCTGCTGTGGTAGGACAGCAATACTACCAAATGGAGATATCTAAGGATTGCATAAAAAAAGATTTCATTCTCAGGTTTCATTTCAATTATTCCTGAAATAATTCTTTCTTCTTTTATGAAATATTTTATCAAAACAGACTTCTAACAAAAAAACAATTCTGAAGGAACATTTTTCAAAATGTTCCATTCTTTTTCCATGTCAAAATTGTCTCTGTGGTAACATGCATGGAAGCAGATCCTGAGATTTTGAGATCTTGAGGTTCAACATGATAGTATTCACAGAGGAATATCTCTGTGAGTTGTTACTTACTACTTCAGATATACACACAGGGAAAACTTGAAGGATATTTTCTGATATCATGTAGTATCTACTCAGCTGATGCTTCTAAAAAAATTGAGAGATATAGCAATGATAACAAACTAGGCACTTACATTCCGTTCTTTCACAGTGATCAAAACCAGATATGAGGATTAAGAGGAACTGGCTCCAGAAAATGTTTACAAGAACATGACCAAGCTTGCATATTTAGATTTTTTCTGTCATAGGCAGTTTTCCTTCATCTGTCACTAAAACTATGACAACTTTCCAAGTTTTCTTTAGTTATGTATCAATGTTCAATACCAAATTTAAGAACTACAACAAATATAATAATTTAGGGGCTTTTCTGGTAGAATTTCTAAATCAACTGAAAACCAGACTCCCTTTCCAGGAGCTGTGTGTGCATGTATGAGAACCAGCAGGCAGAAGAACAGAAAGGAAGTAGCTCCCACTAGCTAGCAAAGACCTTGGAAAATAATTTCAGTCTCCTGACACTTATATGGATGTCTCAAACCCATGCTATAGCATGAGTTAACTTACATTTCAGATCAATAAGTCATGAACCAGACATTTGTACGCTCTGAATTTACAGAAATGTATTCTAGAGAAAGAAATAAAAGATTTAACTTATTCTCTGCTTGTTGCATGGATGCATTTACTATTAATGTTAATGGGACCAATGTGGACATATAAAGAGACTCTTCATTTACAGGATCTGATATGAAAGCAGAATAATTATGAGGTATTGGGAAAGGGATTGAAGTCAAGTTAAAAGAGATATAAATCTCATATGCCTATTGCATTTAAATATAGTAAGACTAATCAGAGGACAATTAAAACTGCAACATGAGAGAATATCTTATGAACCTGAACTTTCAAAATCACAGATCACGGTTTTTACAAGTGCTTTTTTTATAGTAAAAATTAAAGTATGGACAGAAGTAATGTCAGGAAAATTTTAAAATAATGTATTTTGTACAAGCGGTTATATCAGAAAGCACATATAAAAGTTTTTTATTACTTTATTTTTTAGTGTTCTACTAGCAGATTTGGAGGTTACTTTATAAAAAAGCCCTAGAGTCTGATATTGTGGTCTACAGTAACCTAATATATCTTTATAAATAAATATCCTTAGGGTGAAATACTCTCCCCTGGGTTAAAAGCTAAATTGAAAACTGTAACTATTTGTATCAGTGCATGAATTGTATCTTTTGGGTTTGAAGCTTTAAATATGCCTGAATTTTCTGACATTTTGTTACATTTCACCATTCTTGGCATGTAGCTCAAGACCAGTGGCCAGAGTAATGGTTCTAAGCGGTAAAGATGAGAAAGAGAAAATGAGGTAGAGATATACCTGTCCTTCCAAAACAATAGGGAACTGTTCAAGGTTGAATCATTAATGGCAGTCACTCAAGTCCCCTCACAGTGGCAATAGGATCCAGAGGTTTGATTTGAAAAGAGAAAATAACCTCCTAGACATCAGGATGTTCCTGGACTCTTTTTAAGTGCTATATGAAACATTGTCTTATGTTGTTACCCTCATAATTTCAAGTTGTTACTCAAGCATATATTGCCTTAAATTATATTGCTAATATTGTACTTGAATAATGGCAATGGTCAAATTCCAGAATTTATTTGATTTCACATCTTTCTTTTATCCAACAAATACAGCATTTGCATTTCTTCTTTTATTCTATGCAAAGTCATAAATTAACTCTTTATAAAGTCATAAATAAACTAGCAATAAAAAAAAAAAAGTTTCTTTCTTAATATGAAAGCTTAACACACAAAATATAACTCTAAGCAGAGGAAGTTCCATTATATGGCTATATTTTATATTGTAGAACTACAGAAAGAGCAAAGCAATAAAGAAGCCACTTAGAAAATAACATTTTCTCTTCTAGTGTTTTTTACTGTTTTGAAATTACTGTGGCTGAAGAAATAATCATCTGAATTCATCCCAAGTGAAGCTGAGCTTAGATGAAAGATAGTGGCACTGGAATGTAAATTTGAAGTTCAGCCAAGTTCAGTTGAACAGCCTGAAACCTGCATGAATTCTGCTGTGGACCACTAGCCCACTAGCACTGGATAAAATGCAAACCTACATCTGTACGATTACCCCACTCCAGAGGAGACTACCAACCTCTTCTCTGTGCTAAGCCGTATAGAATAAGCTGAGTTTATCCATCACCTAGAACAGATAAACACTTGTTCTTTCTCAAAAAGAAAGAGGAGCAGTTCCTATGCACAACATTGCTACATGAGAAGAGCATTCAAGATATTTGAGGAGACCATTCTCAAGCCTCTTAAAAATCTTGTTGAAGTATACATTTGAACCTCTGCTCTTTGCAGACGAACAGTCTATGTACAGCACATTCTAAAGTGCTAGGTGACTATGATGGGAAAGTAAAAAAGGGAATAGCATTTTTTCTGTTGGTATCATGCTATAATTTTATAATAGTCAAATGATCACTAAGCAACAGAACAAATGATAATGATAACTTCAGTATTTCATACTGAATAGAAGTTGTCAGCAAGAGTTTTTTTGTATCAGAATAGTCCAAATTTCAGTGAAACATTTGGAAGATGGAGGAGCCAAAATCAACTAGTTCCACATTGTGGAGCTGAATTCTTGGCTACTGAATGAGAGGAGACACAATTGATAGAAGTGTTTGTTGTGTTTTGAATGAGAGAATACATATTCTAAGCATACTCATCAGACAGAATCATGTAGGTGGAATAAGTAGGGCAATTTTAGTTTTGTAAATTATGTTGGATCTTAGGTGTAGTAAAGGCACAAACTGGTGATTGGTGTTTTTGACATAGCTGGTTTTGACCTTCTAACAGAAGAGATGAAAGAGGCACAGAGAACAAAAACATAAGTCCTCAGGGTTAAACTGGTGGTATTCACACTTTTTGGTGTGTCTGTTATGTTCTGTGCCACACCTTAAAAACATTCTGAATCTATGTGAAGACAAGAGCCAGATATGCATCATCTCTCTATACAACCTTGTTTCCTTGGAAAGGCGGAAATCATAATGTGGTTCAAAAGGTCTATTCTGGAGAACAAGGGTGCTTGAGATTCACTATCCTGCAGTTCCAACCTAGCATATAATATGCCCAGGAGTCTAGGCCTAGGTGGTTTTGGGGTTTCTTTTTTTTGTTTTGTTTGGTGGGGTTTTTAATTTTATTTTATTTTCTGTGCTGTTATTTAGAAAACGTTCACTGGCATCCCACAGAGGAAAAGAAACTATCCTGAGGTCTTATAGATGAAATAAGGGAAGAGATAATGCATAGTCCCTTTCATTATGACAATAGATTTTTTTTTTAATATTGAAACACACCAAACAAAAAAATATAAATCTGTGACAGCATTTAGCATAAGAATCTATTTCCTAAAAGGCATGTGAAACTGCGAAGAAAATAAATCTGACAACATAAATTCATGACAGGAATGTAAATGATGTTCATTTACTTTTCCAACATCATGCAAGGACTTTTGGAGAGTCACATTAGTATCTCTCTAAATACCTTGACATAACATAATTGATACCTTAATATCAAAGACTTAACTGCTTATTATTCAGTAGAAAGAATCCAAAATGAACAAATTTATCTATGTTGTGGATAATGGTTCACATATTTTATTAAAAAAATATAAAATTAAAACTACATTCATGTTTTTACAACAAGCTGATAAAGATTATTCATTAATAGCTATAGTACTCCACTTCCCAGAAAGCTACAAGATGGCTTCAGAGAGATCTACTTTCCTTTGAGTGACATATAAGGTTTCTTCCCTATTAGTTAGCTGAACAATGGCAGATCCTGTTCTCTGGTCCTGAGGTCACACATCCAGGCATGATGTGGCCACACCTGTAATACTGAAATATGTCACCCTATAAAAACAAAATCCAGACTATATAATGGAAAAGGTAAATATGACAATGATATAAGGAGGTAAATGTAGATGGAACACATGCTTTGGTGAAAATCTATAAACCTCACCAGTTTAGTGACAATATTTCATACCCAATTTCTCTAGCTTTTGCTCGTGTAGCCAAGTAGAGGTGTAAGAAATAGCAACAATAAACCAGTTCTGTGTGATGCTGCATGTTCAAATAAGAATAATTCTCTTATTTTTCATGCTTATCCTCAGTCCTACAAACTGAGATTGCAACAAAAAGCCCTACGCTTTCATTAGTTTTCTACTCTGTATCTGGAAGTCAGTAATACATTCCCTATTTCCTTACACATCACTGTCATGGTGTATTCTTCTCTTTCCCATTCTCCTGCTCACTGCTTTAGCCAGGATTCCAATCTAATCTCATGACATCTTGTTTTATACTTCTTGTATGAAACTATATGCCGCCTTGTCATTGTTCCATGGATTCAGGGCCAGGGTGCAGTTGAGGGAACCGATCAGGTTCCTGAAGGACATTGTGGGAATGTGGATCAGAAAATCTGGACCTTCTGCCTAAACCAATATTTGCTACTCATTCTAGGAATGTAGGTCAGAAAATCTGGACCTGCTTCTTCACAAACCAATATTTGCCACTGATCTGCACATCAGCTTTAACTATTTGGATAGTGTGACATGGTTAAGGCACATATTTAGGTAGTTCCTTTCAAATAATAGCCGTTGAAGTTGAAATACTTGGATAAAAGCTATGATAAAAAACGTCAGGAAATGGAAAATAAATGTATAATTTAAATGATAGTAAATGTGTTCTTGTAAAAATCTAATAGAAACTGTAGTCCAGTAATGAAACAGCCTGTCCAGTGACAAAATATTTTTGCTCTTTACATAAAAAGTACAACTCTGTTTACTGTAAAATGACTAAACTAATACCTAATTATCAGATGTTCAGATTCATAACAAATAGAGTACAAAAATGCTAATCACTATGCCATATATATGAAATATTCTATCACTAGGATATGTATATATTATACAATGTCTGAGTTATAGGTATGACAATATGGAATATAACAACATGAACCACAGTGCTTTGAAGTGCTTATTTTATTTATTAGGTTTCATATATATGTATATATACTGAAGGGATGAGATGAAGTAATATCTATATAGATACAGAGCTGTATGCTCTAAGCTGCTACCAAACATAAATCTATAGGTAGTTCACTGATGGCTGTTCCTACTTTGCTTCCAATAATGTTTCCTTGAAGTCTTGCCAGATTTAGGTTCTGGTAAGAGAGAGTTCTGAATTACTTTATATTGTTCATTACTTAACATTTTTATGTAGCTTCAAATGTATGTGTTTAATAGTGAAGTGACAAAATATATGGTCTTTGCCCAAAAAAGAATAGCTCTCACAAGGGAACAGAAAGAAATGATGCACACAGATAAAGTGAGACTAGAATTACTTACAGGTAATTTCCTATGTAGTCTATTTGTGTGTGGGGGGTTTGAGCAGTTAGAAAGTTTAAAGGGAGAGGGGAGTATGGGCAAAGGAATTAATCTCTTGCAAACCACAGGACTGGCAACATGGACTGCAATATTGGTGGGCAGGGAGAACTTTCAATTTTTCTTGACATGATATCTACATTGATATGCCTCTCCACATTGATGTGCTATTAAATCTGAGCCCAGAACAAAAAAAATTGCTGTTCCCTTAATAAATACTTGCATTAAACATAAATTTTTGAATTATAGTAATTCATGAAGTGATACACCTTAGAATTAATAGTCAAGCAATTTACTAAGAGGACATGGTAGGATCCCCATACAGCTTGAAATGCTAACTATCTTGGTAAATTGAGCTACCTGTAAAGATAATTTGTTACAACTCTGGTTTTCCAAGATATGATTTTGATATTTCACATATATTTTCCTTCATATTGTATTTGGGTAGTGCATTTTCACATAGTATTATATAATACTTTTAAGAGAGAATAATTCTGTCATACAGATATGTAAACAAGTGGCTTAAATTCATTAAAGTATTATTCATTGCTGGTAAATTACCTGAATATAAGGATTTTCATTTCATCTAACAGTCACTTCAGGTTCCTTCAGGCTTCGCTAACCATTTTGAACTGCTAAAATAAATTTTAGAATAAAAGAGGATTAAAAAGCGTATCATCAACATGTTTCCAAGGTACATGTCATCTCCATTGCCTGATTAAATTCATCCTACACATTGTTAGGAAAAAGTGAGTAGCTGCCAATGCCATCAGGCCTGGAAGGATCACCAGAATTGTGATACCAGGATGCTGGATCCACCTGTCTAGATCAAGCTGGCCAGCCAGGGAAATCATCCTTCTTCGAATCCCACCTAGATCCTTTTGATAATGAACTTGTACGGTCAGAAGGTCAGAACAATGTGTCAGGTTTATTGTCCTGCTCCAGCTGTAGTGATCAAGTGGCCTAGTCATTTGCTAGCTGCCCTAACACAGTCTTCTAAAGAAAGCATTTTATCAGAATGAAATTATTTTATACTTACCTGAAGAAAACACATACTATTATCATTATATCTTATGTCTAATATGTTGCAATGTAATTCTTTATCTCCTCACTGTTGCTAGCATTCTGGAGGTGTTCAAGACTGAAAAGCCTTTGTTTAACTCACAACACGGATGTGTTTCTTTTTCCTTTAGGAGTTCCATAAAAAAAAAATATAAAATAAAATATTGTTTTTCAGATAAAAAGAGCAAAACATTATTGAAAAGCCACTGATACAGTGAAGATTTTGAATAAGAAACAAACTCAGAATAAATAGCACAAAGAGAATAGAAATTAATTTATAAGCAGCTCTGCCCCTTCTTATGCCTGTCATCACTGGGAGTTCCTCTCCCACACTCCCAAACTTGGTTTCAGCTGCTCAGTGACTTTTTGAGTTATAATAGCAACTCCATGATCTTCTTTTGGCCCACTTATGGCCTATGAAAGCCTTAGTGCTTCTCAATCTTCTTAGCAGTCTGTCAGTCTCTGCATAGAATTCAGACTTCCACTTTTCACTGTCATTCTCTTAGTTCATGTTCTTTTTGCAAAATCCTGTAGCTTTTGGGACTTTGCCCAAGTATGGCCAGTTCCTTCTCAGGAGTGAGGGCTTTCTCCCTTTTCAGAGATGATAAAGTCATTCTTAACAACTTTTTATAACACACACACTCTGCAAATCAGAAGGCGGGGGGGGGGGGGGATTGGGGGTGGGGGGGGTGGGGGTGGGAAGAGAGAGACCATAGGTCACAGTGATTAAAAACAGAAATTCATCTAAAATATTTTCAGCTTCTGTGTGAGTTGTATTTTGCACATGATGCACTGAAGTAGGTTTCAAAAATAAAATTTTTACTTTTAATGAATTTACTCTAAAATTATTATATTTAGATTTTAACATAGTCTTAATTACTGTCATGTCAATTTTTTTCCCCATTTTTTTGGCCAGGTAACCTCCATTAATAATTTACCTTAATTCAAAAAACTTTGGAATAATTTTTCCCTTATGTTTCCCTAAAAGCCATTGTTGGAGCCTCTTCAAGGCTCTCATTTCTAACTCTAAGATAAGAAAGATGAATGCACATGCAATGCTTTCTGTTCAAATATTGTCTATTATTTTTCATATTGTATTCTGTAGTGGTACATTTTGGAAATGCTCCTTCTAGGAGGTTGTCAAAGCTATTGCACAACATATACTGTGTGGGTTTTTTATTGGTTTTGACAAGTATTACATTTGCCCAAAGAGAAACTGGGGACAAGTTGTCCAGAACAAGAAATTCAGAGTGAAACTGGTGAGCAGCTTGGGCTAAAATATGAGGAAATTTTACACAAAGTTAGAATATAGTAAATTTGTCAATTGCTAACACATTTTGACTATTCAAAAAGAAGCTCTTTTCTATTCAAAACAATCTTAATTTGAATATAAATCTAAATTTTTCTGAAGATACCGTTAACTAAATCAAAGGGTAACAGAATATTTAACCCAAGATTACCTATACCGACTCTAAAGTAGTATTATTTTGTTGTTGCTGTTGTTGCTGAAGAAAAACCTACTCTTTATCTTAAACCTCCTAACTCTTACTCAGAATTAAATAGGGAAAATTTATTGTTCAAACTGAACCATTTTTTCATGAAGTTTTACTCTTACTACGGAGCAACAATGAATAGTATTATTTAAGATCCAAAGAACAAATATTATAGGGAACTTCTAGTGCTTGCCGCTGCTTTTTGTTGTTTGTTTTCCTTTTCTTCTTTTTTTCTTTTCTCTTTAAGGACAGTAGGCAAGTTATTGCTTGGACCTACCGCTGACATAATCAGAAATTCCCTTTGATGCTAATGGTGAGGTCTATTGATGGTGTTATCTTCAGGTTTAAAACACTGAAGTATCGTGAAGGTACAGACTTAAATCCCAGCATGCCTAAATCAATCTTTAACCTTCAAAGGCAGATAGAACAATTGCTCTTGTGTGATGTTTGGTTTCAACCTTTGAAATGGCAGACCTTTCTGCTCTGTTCTGGAGAGTGAAGTTGCAGGGGCCTTCTTCTTGAAGGAAGGGAGTTGTTTTTGTGAATACAGTCAACAGGCTTCCCAGAATTATGTAGTGGGCGAGGACACATGTTTGTAAAATACCTTGGAATGAAAGACTCAATCAAATAAAAAATGTGATTTCTGCATATTACTATAAATGTCATAATTATCTAACATCCTGGAGCTCAGATATAAAAAAAAAAAAAGAGAAATATTTGATATTTAAATCATGGCTTTATTTCCAGAAAATATTGTTATGAAATTTATACATTTGATAGCAATCAAGTAATCAGCAGAGGGAAATGAAACTCCAATGATTTGTGAAGTAGAAAAAGACTTTATTAAAGAAAGACACATATCAGCCTAGGTTCTGACAGATGATATTTTGCAGTTCATGCAAGCTGTGTTCAGAAATACTATTATTTTAATTATAATAGTACTTTAAACTTCATGTCACAATAAAAATATTTACAAATTTAAATTAATGAGTATGAAATAAATCCCTGAGTTTAGTAGTTTCAGGCTTTTATGAATCTGAAATTTGTTGGAAATTTCCCCACTCTGGATCCTTTTCTAGCAATAATTAATTAACTTAAAAGCAAAAACATAAAAGAATTTTCCTTTTTATAAGTTGCCAGTTTAAAAAGTTTTGAGGAAGCAAAATATATCTTCTTCAGACTAAGAACTTGAAATACAGTATTAATTTTATACACCTTATGTATTGACTAAACATTTTAAGAAGATTGGTTAGCTGTCTAGAGAGCTTCCAGACAGATTGTGTTTCACTGGTATACGTTTTTCTAACATAAAAATAAATTCTTTTTCTCTATTATCAAATTAATTTATTTGAGGCAACGGAAGAATTCTTCTGGTAAAGCAAATTGAAAGCATTTGGAATTCATTCTTAATTCTTATCAGCAGGATTGCTGTCTAGTCCCTCAAGCAGACAATCTCCAGTACAATACCATCTGATGCTGTCATTAAATCCGGAGCGTCAGGTTTCCGTAGCAACAGAAGAGCTCTCCCCGCTTCACAGTCTGCATCTGAAATCTGGAACAAAACCGGTTAATCTTATGCTGGTTTTCTACATTTTTTTAAGCAGATTTAATCTGAGACCTTCTGTATCTGGAAAGAAGTGGTAAGTAGCAGTTAAAGTTTGTGATTATTGAATTGTAGGGGCTGTATTTTGGTTGTTGGTGTACACGCACACCAGATGGTGGCCTGCTGTATTCATCACCAGATTAGAAAGATAAAGTCTGCTATATGTAGGCCTACACATGCGCTTATGAATTTACTTTGTAAAGCATAAGATGTTACAAGGCTTTTAGTGCTTATTTAGATAACTTTTGAAAAGCTTTACTTTTGATTATCATTTGGTGGGATGAACATATTCCAAAGTTGTTTAAAGGTAGTTTTGATGTTACTGTGTTCACACTGTTTTCCCTCTCAAAGCTGACAAAATGCCAGTATGCAAGTTATGCAGTACCTGGTTTGGGAGTTATTGTGCACAGAATAGACTATATTTGACTCAAAATATATAATAATAAATAAAAACTGTGACCAGAACTCATGTATAATTTTCATACAGAAAAAACTACAAAACATTTTTTTAATATGATTTAAAGACTGACTGTTTGTACTTACTAACATATTCTAAATAAAAGCTTTTCTCTGTTCACTAAAAACAAAGAAACCATTTCTGAAATTAGCTTTTCTCATTCCTAAGGCAGGCAATTTTTCCCAAAGCCAGTAGAAAGCTCACCTAGCTAGCATGGACAGCTCCCAGATCCGTGGAGTTTTGAGTTTCATTTTCTTAACTATCAATTCTTTCTCATTATATTTTTTACCTTATTTTGGTGTGGCGGTTGATAACATGCATTATGTTTTTAAGGGATTTTACTTGGATACAGTAGTTGATTTTGCAAGCAATATTTATACAAAATGTGGTTGATACAGTTTTAAAAACATCTTCAGAAATAAGTCTGAATTACTGTCATTTCTGGGTGTAGAAAATTTGGGTTAGTTAATCATGAAAGCTATGATACATGTTGAACAAAACAGTTGTGACTATGGCTTTATTACTCAAATTAAACCAAGATATTGTCGCTTTTTACTTATGAAGATTTGAAGAAAACCCATTTTTATATAATAAACATTTTTGTTTATATATTTTTGAGAATAAGTTTTGTTATTTTTTAATCAGATAGGACATCACTAGGAGGAAGATACACTGCAGCAAGTATCAAGAACTTTCACTGAATCAGTATTTTTGCATTTTTGTGAGGCAACTCCAGAGATCATTTTGAGATATATTTGTTTTGTACTAAAATCATGCCATTGTGTGCTGTACTAATCTTTATATCACTGTAAAAGTTATTTGAATTATAACTATAATTTCATGTTACATTTGTAAGTAATTTGCTAAATAAATCTAGTGATTAGTATGACATCTTTAAGCAATTTCATTAAAATACAATGGTCATCTAATTAAAGGTTAAACCTCTTTGGTGAAGTAGCCAGGACAATGACAGTCATTGTCCAAGGGCTGTTTCCAAGTAACATCAGTGGTTGCTGGCCTTTGCTAATGAATGATGTGATATGAGAAAGAGAGAGCATAATCATGTGAAAGACATGTAAATATTTACTGAAAATATGTTACAATGATAGAATATCATTTTAACATGTAAATTAAAATGTTTTAAACATAAGACGACGTATATACCTTCTTTACAAATAGCGTTTTAAGTTCATAACATTTCACAACAAAAATGGCACTTGTTAAGAGGAGTTAAATGAACCCACCAGAAGAGTTTGTGCATTTAAGGTATCTAATTAGTACATTTTCCAACAAGACAGGAAGTAAAACATCAGCAGAATTTTGACTACACAGTATTATGCTAGCAGCAGCATTGGACTGGTATAAGGATGAACAGGGAATGAAAAAAACCCACACTTGCCAGACCTTTGGCACAGATCTTTCTCTCACAAGGATATGAATATAGTAATGGGAGAGTAGCAAAAAACCCCACACATCCTGCCACACATAGGTCTTTACTAATGGCTTACAGTGTACCTCAACTTAGTAAAGAATCCTGTATGTCGTCACCGTGCAGGGCAGCACTCTAGACTCACCAGTCTAAGCAGAACCAGCTGTAGAACTCAGGACACACTTGTACTGATTTTCAGCAAGTTTCTTAATCAAAGCTTGCTTATTAAATAAATTTTTCTTTCCTCAAAATGAAGTTGTTAGTTTTTTACTATACCAGTGATATTTCAATAAAATAATCCATATTTTGATAATAACATTTTGAGATATTTTGATAATATGATTACTGGAGCTGTAAAAGTGCCTAGCCAGACCTTGGATTATTTTACTGTAAACACAAAGCAACCCATCCTGTTCAGAGAAGTATTTCTGGAGAAACAGTTTTGCTCATGGGAACATAGTTGGGTCTTTAAGCTACATGGAGGCAAAATTTATTAATTTACTTATTAGCAAACTGCTTGGCCTGGAGAACAAAAAAAAAAAAAAAAAAAAGGTTTATCTGTATCTTAGTGTTCGCTCTCGTTGATATTCACACTAATTTAACTGTCATAATCTTTTCTTTAGATTATAGAAAAGTAATACATCTCAAAAAATTGTGAGCAAATTTTAACAAATCATAAACACATTCGTCAAATTTGGGATACATTTTTTACTTTTTGTATTCACTTCTGTTGCAGAAATTCTGTGGATGTTGACACACAGGTTCATTCATGTTTTCCTCCAGTTCTTATTATTTATACACATTCTCAATATTACCAGTGAGTTTTTACATGAATAGTGAAAAAATATGTAGGTTTTAATATTTATGTGTTTGGGTTTTTTAAAGACTCTCCCACCATGAAAATTTATGTAATGAATATTAAATATTAGATAATATGATATTTGGCAAAAATAAACCTAGCCTATTTGTGTTCCCAAAACCTTTTGGGAGAGTTTATTTTCTTTCTGGTGTCATGTCTTGATTTTTGTTTTCTGATTTTTTATTTTGTTTTTCATAAATACTTGGTAGATAGAGAGAAGGAGATTTATAAGAAAATAAGATTTAGTATAGAGTGTACATGCTGACAGGAACTGACTGTGATAGATGCAGGCACATGATGATTTCATGTCCATAATGACACATTTTGTTACTGTCTCCCCATTCTGTCAGTCTAGCATCCATACTTTTGTGCCATTATCTGAGCTCCAAAGTCCTGAGACTTAATTAGTTATGGATAGTTGATAACGTTATTGGTTTCACCAATCAAAACCATTTCTCTGAAAAATACGCTTACTATGAAGTAAGATATAAAACCTCTGCATTTTCTATACTAAATTGCAAGCCTTTATTAATTTTTTTTAGAAAAAACAACTTTTTTATAAAGTTAACAAATAAGATGGACAGATGATCAGTGTCAAATCTACTGAAAAACTGCCTGTGCAAATGGAATGCCAGATTAGATCATAATCTGTCATTCAAAGTGCTGATGACCATGTGTCTATTGCTACGTATGCCTTGGACAAGAGTTGTAGTAAAAGTCACCTTCATCCTAAAATGCATTTAATGTAAATTTCATATTGAAATGTGAAAGATACTTAAGGTTAATAAGGATTTCCAAGGTATATGATGAAAAATCTGTTACTAGCTATTAATATATCTTGAACATTGACTTTCTGGATCAGTCCAATTATTGCAGCAATTATAAATCATAATAATTATTTATTATTACATCAAAATAGATTAAGACTCATTTTTCTATTAAAAAGTGTTAATTGTTTAAGGCTGTAAAATATCTTTGTGTGCTTTACATTGTCAAGCTGCTGCTGTGTCTGTAGGTGTCTTCTGATCCCCCAATTTTTTACTAGCTTTTCTAACCCTGTATGACTCCCAGGCAGTGTGTTCCTTTGGAAATCTTCCTTTTGAAGACATTAGTTGCCATTGTTCCATGCATCAATACTGCAAAACTTAAATAGGGTAAATATGCTATGCATCAGGGAAGGAGTGGTTAGGTAAAGCTGCTCGCATAAGTGGTTGTAAGGTAGGCACTCTATGGCCTCTTTTTTTCATTAGATGCTCATAGACTTTGTTCTCTTTTTATCTGCAAGGACCTACAATTGTTGAACACCAGCTGTTTCACAGATGGAGTGAATGCTTCTTGCGTGGCTAATAACATATACATAGGTCATTGATGGGGTATACGCATTAAAATTTCCTAGGCAGGGGAATGAGTTACACACAGGTCTTTCCCTTCTTGGGTCTGTGCACAGAGCACTCACTGTTCAATAAAAAACAAGAAAGAAATTAGGTGGGAAATAAGAGTTATGAAGCTCACCCTTCATAGGAAGAGGGAATTTAAGGTGCCTGGAAGATTTTAATGTGACAAAAGGAAGGAGATTAGGTTCCTCCAGGATAGGTGACAACTTTGAAATAGGTAACAATTTTGAAAACGTGGAGTTGTTTATCTTCTATAGTGAAGAGATTACCATGGATTTCCCTGGGAGTCTCCTGCTTCTTGCAAGATTTAAGCTACTTCTTGCATTTTCTTGAGGAGGCCTTAGCCTGTAATTTATCTACTTATACTTTTCTCTGCTTGCTCACTGAATTGTTAGGTATTTTATACAATTTGGGTTAGCTTCAGTGAGATACTGAGGAAAACTCAAATACTGGTATTTAAAGAACTTTACAAGGATGCAGAACATTTAGAAAAATACAGGAGCTACTTAGACTAGAAGGTTGTTTTTCTTCCTAAATGCCAGCTTTTGAAATAGCATCTACCTTGCAACTGTTGAAGTAGAAATTATATGTTCAGTCTTAAGATGGGCACAATTTGGGAGTTGTCTTGGGAAGAAAAAAAAGGATTTCTTTTTGCATTCATATAAATGAATAAAGCCAAATAAATTGTCAGTGATTTATTTTCTTTTGATCTATGCAAAATGATTTCTCCACTTCCTCCACTCTTATGTTAAGCTATTGAACCAAATGTCTAGTGCTCCTCCAGTCCTATTTAACTACATATGTTACCAAGGAATTTTAATTCTTCATTAATACAATGTTTGTGAAATGCTTAAATCTCTGAGTAATTTTACTTTTGCAGACTGTCAGTGAAATTGGTGTTGATGTTTATACATCTATATGTGCAACGTTCTATTGCCATATAATACTGAACAAAAGTGCAAACATAACATCAATGTTAGTATTATCAAAATATTGTATATTTCATTTTGATATTTTTTCACATAGTCCAACTTTGTAAGTGATTTTGATTGTTTTACAATATGTTAAAATAAATATATGTGATCATCAATTAAATGTTATATAAAATTGAGAAATTTAAAAAGATATATTTTCAAAAGCAAATAACATTTATTCTAAAAAAAACCTTTCCAATGTGCAATTTAAATAGAAGCAGATTAACTCCATAATTAACAATAAAATAAAATAGATTAAAGGGATGATTAAGCTCCCACATATGCTTGTGGTGAGACCAGTGATGTAACATCATTTATGCTGAAAATTGGAAACGGATTTGCAAAAGACTTAGTGCTGTTGAACATAACTTCTTATGATAGAATTCAAGAATGTAACTTCTCAAATTAAACACTGAAAGGTTCCCTTAAAATATCTTAACAGGGACATTTCATATTAGTGAAATGTTTTTCAAATAATATAAGCATAACTTAGAAACTGGTATATAGAAACTAAACCTAGAAGATTGAAACTGGGAAAAAATAAATTTAAGCAATGGAGTTTCCGCTACCTGATATCCACCACAAGACTGAATGTTTATCTATAAAGTGTGACTGTCAAATCTAAGTACACAGTGAAATGTAAGGGCAAGTAACATTTAGGAGTTCAGATATGAAAATGTATCCCCGAAAAAAAAAATATTACAGAAAACATGAATTATTTCTGTGGGTAGGAAAGGAACAAATCAATGTAATTTTTAATATATTCTGAATTTTTGTATATTTGGAGTCTTTTTGAATATGAAAGTATTATTTTAGCCCACTATGAGTTCCCCAAGTAAGGTCAACTTTACGTTAAAAGAGGAAATAAAAGTACTGATCAGGCACAAAAAGAAGGAGCATTTGTAGAAGTGCCACTGATAAAGCTTGCCTGAAGTAGACAGATGAGTGTAGATACCCAAATTCTGTCTGGTTTTCCTCATAGCTCTTAAATAGGAAACATATGTGGTTACAGTGAATATTTATTTCTCAGATTACAACACAGCAGTTGTTCAAAGGAAATCTGGAAGAGTACTGGACATGGTGTGCAAAATCCCAGACATTATGCCTTTTTGTGTCTCTGGTAGCATTGGCCAACAAGCTTCAGTCCAACACAGCAAGTAGCATGGCCCAGTTGGAGTGGATCTTGATAGCAAAACCATTCATGCATGAGGCTTGGTATCCACATTATGCATTTCAGAACCTTTATTTTGGATTATCTTTGGTTTCTACCTGGGGACTTGAATGCCTGTTAGCAGCTGGATTTATTAGTTACACATCAGGAGTGCATGTTCTAGTTTAATTTCTTTTGAAAGGAATCTTATTCATGTGCTATGTGATGTTATCTGAAGCGCTGTACATGGGGACAATCAGGATATTCACATAAAAATGCATTCCTGATCCAGATGAAAATGTTATGTAGCACAGCTCCTCCTTCAGCTATAGATTTAGCCCTGTACTTTCCCATTTCTTTATGCACTACTGTATGTTTGAAGTAAAGTGTTTAGAAAACCAAAATAAAGAGCTGAGCAGCCTTTTCTACTGACTAGTGTGTCCTCCTGTTTAATCTATGTTCCTTTTCTTGTGAAATTCCATTTGCAGAGCTGCAGGTAGATGGAGACGTTCTGGAGCCTATTAGTTGTTCTGCTGCTTCCCTTATTCTTGAGCTTCTTAACCCCACTGCCATGAACTTGTGACCAGGTAACAGCTGCAGGCAGCAGGAGTCACATATTTGTCCTTATTTGGTACATCACTCTTACCCTGTATTTGTTGTAGCTTTGTCCATAGGGATAAAGGTTTGGGAAAACTGTAAAAACTGAGATAAATGAAAACTAGGAAGAGTAGATATATTACCACACCTTTGCAATTTCCTTCTTTTGGCAACTCATCCTTTGCTGTTCAGTTGCATTTTATGCAATACAGCATCCCTGGGAAAGGGTATGAAACCTGTGGAGTCAAGTGCCTGCACATCTTTGCAAATTTTGAGGACAAAATTTCCTAGAAAAATATTTATTGTAAAAGGAATGTTCTTTGTCATTGTGTAAGGACATCAACTTTACCTTCTATAATGCTCTCAGTATTGGTCAGACTAATCTCAGTATATTATTTGTTGTCCATGGGAGGGGAATTAAACTCAGTGCAAAGGTAGTTTTTGATGAGAGAAACTGCTCTTATTAACTTTCTCTCTGTGGTGAGCAGTGCTACCCTATGTTCACTTTAGGTAAAAACCTAACTGGACAGTTTCCTGACATTTTGCAAGTCATACAGTAGCTCAGATGTAATGATGTTATTGATCAGAATTTCCATTCTGTTGCTGCTGCCTTCAGTACATGTTTGCCCTCTTACAGATAGATGATTCATTGCTGAAAGCACAGTAGATAGTTATAATCACATACATGTAAAAAAGACACCTTCAGGACATTTCATCATTAAAAAGTGTATGTTCTTATCATCGTACAACTACATGGATGAATCAATTTCTGTTACAATGTCTCCATATTTTCCCCACTTGTTACCTAGGAAATAATTTACTTTCATTCATTGTCAGACGTTGCATCTGTACAGGCTGGATCTATGTAGTGAAAATTAAATGGTGATTTATAACATAAAGGGAAGAAGTATTAGGACATTATGACCTTGACACAGTCAGTCTTGAATTGTTCTCTTGTTTTTAAAATAGATGATATTACTTTTTATCCTAAGAGACAGTTGATACTTCTGGGGCAAGACCTTGAAACACTGAGGTGCTTATCATGCTTCATTTGTGTTTAATACCCTTAAAGTAAACAAAATGCGATAAAACTCTATCTTCTTATTTTGCTCTTGAATGTTATCTCCCCTTTTATAACCACAAGTGCACATAACAACATCTCACAATCTTGAATGTATTGATTTTTCAGATTATCTTAGCTGAAGTATTATGAACTCTGTTTAAAAAACATAGTTATATGTAAAGATGAAGAACTTACATGCTGCTTACACAAAGGTTGTAATGTAATGAAGCATTGATCTAGCTTTCCTTAGTCCTGGGGGATGTGCATTTGTCTAAACAGGAAAAAATGGATTTTCAGATTCAATTTTTCAAGCAATACTTTGATGATCCTATATATATGGAGATATTTATCTCCCCTTCTCCCTAAAATAATGGTGTATTTTGTCTTCTTCTTCAGTTCTGCATTACATTTGCTTTACTGCAAGCTAATGTTAGGCTATCTCAGTTGCGAACCACTGCCAACAAGTTCTGTAAATTTAGCCCATTGTTGTTAATGCATCCCAAATAGCATAGCAACTGGACTAAACTAGTTAACAGTTTAGTTAACAGTTATGGCCATTAATGAATATTACACATTCTAAAAGCCCATGACTACAACATAAAGGATGCTTGATATGCCAATTAGTTTGTCTAAATTGCAGAACTTTTATCTTCCAGGTTGACAAAAGACTATGGTACATTATTCACATAATCTCTGTAACAGGAATAATTTAAGATATTCTTTATTTTTATTATTTTTATTTTTAGGAAATACCAATGTCTATTACTCTAATTGAAAAAGCATCTAGTTAAACAAAAATTATTTTCGGGCTCACTTTGTTACATAGTACAGGTAGCAACCTTAATAACAAGTGAGAGAAGAGGGTGCAAAACGGCGATGTAGAAAAAAATAAAGCTTTTTCAAAAATGAGACTGGCAGAATGGACTGATTCTTTTGATCTATTACACTAATTTTCATCTCTACATGAAAAAAGAGGAATTTTGCCAAACGTCAATTTGGCCAAGCTCTGCCTTTCATCCTTACGCCCCTTCTTGTTTAGCTAAATTAAAAGACTTGATTTCTCTCCTGGTTATTAATTTGCATAAGTAGCAGCCTTTATCACTTACAATACAGTCTCTGCATGATGATTCACTGTGTTGAAGGAAGCACAGACCTGCCTTCTATTTTTGTGACTGTGACTGATAATGTCCAAGCAGTCACCTCCCTTATGGCATTTGAAGGGGACAGCAGATGAGAGTTTCAAGATTATTGAAAGGATAGGTTTAATTTCGTACCCTGTCAAATCCTGGCAATAATCTTTATCACAAGGAGAGATTCATGTTGTAAAATTTCCTTTGCTCATTAAAATCATTGTTGGAAGAATGAGAATCAGTATGCAATTGACCAGAGTAGTTATGCAACGTAAAGGATTGCCAAACCACTGTATACTTAAGAGCATTATTTGCTGAAACCTGCCATTAATCCACCCCTTTCTAGGAGCAGAGGTTGTGACTGACTAGCAGACCAAGCTGCACACCATTGAAAGGGTTGAGATAACACTTTTGGCTATTTCCCACCACAACCCCCCAAAGTTATAATGTACAATTGAAAGTGTTATGTGTTCTTAGCTTCCTGCCAAGAACAAATCAGTTTGACCAAGTGCTGGCCCGCAGCTGGAGGGCTGCCTGAAGTAAAAAAACAATCATGCTATACTAAAGTGCCTCACACAGTAAGTCAGACACAGTGTGATGTGAAGATTGCACATTAAATATTTCTTATTAAAAACAAAGACACAAGAAAGTCCTGTAATCAAGGCAGGACACTGAATCGCATACTTAATCTTTTATAGGATTTTCATTTGTGTAGAAAGTCCTTTTACACTATGTTTTAGTGGCATATTTATATGGCACATTAGCGGCAGGATCTCACATTAACGTGAAAGTTGAAAAAAATGTGTCGATGGCAATCCGTTCCTATATCGGGTGCAAATTCTTCACTGTGAATCAGAGATGTTCCTGCTGTCCACACATGCCACTTGGTGTAGTCTTCATTTCGTATCTCCCCACTTTTATGAAATCAACTTGTTGTTGCTGTGTGCATCTTTTATAAGACTGATTCAAAGATCTGTGTGCTTCTGGCCCTCTAAGTATAGTAGTACTTGAGCTCAAGGTCTAAACTGTTTATACCTGGCTTATCTGCAGAATGGCAATCATTTTCTATACCTGCACAAACCATATTCTTATACAGACACTACTTTAGACACTGTATTGTACTAGAAACTGCAAAGCAATGCTGCTTTTTATCATCAGAAGGTCTGTTTTCTTTCTAACACTACTACAGCTAAACGTAAAACGATTGTGAGATCCAGAAACAAAAACCAGAGATCTCCAAGATATTATTACCAGTGAAACAGGACATCATTTGCCTGCTATTTTTACAAACTGCATTTTTAGTAGTTGTTAAACAGACACAAAATTTAGTTTTTTTCCTGTGGCAGACAGACTCTGAAACAATAACCTACCATATCCCAAATTGAAAGAATTACCCTAATTGCGCTGTAGGAAAGACACATGCGTTACTATTCTTCCTGTTACTATGGAATATTGTTTTACCCTTTCAGGAAGGACATATTGCAACACTATTATGTAGACAGACTTTGGCAGAGGACTTTCTGAAATTTATATGTATCTGTATGTATATATACACACACATATAAACTCATAGACAATTCAAGAAACTTACAGATGTATCAAAATGGTCAAGTGTATGTGCAGGTCACTATCACCTCAGTTTCCTTGGAATCCAGAAATGTTTACACTGTTTGGAAATTCAAGATTCAAGCACAGAAACTGCTCTGGCTTCCCTTTGAGCAATATCTTCTTTTTTTTTTTTTTTTTTTTACTGTGACCAGTTTCCATCGCTTTTAGCAAGAATTAAAATGAAAAGTATTGCTTTTGCTCAAAAAGCAGCAAGTCCTTTTTTCCTCTGTTCTTGTATTTTTGATGTGCCTTTTTACATGTGTTTAATGTTAACTCACAGCTACTCCCTTCTCATTGCTGCAGACCAGTGGCTTTGCCTGTGTTGTACTTGCTGCATTGTTCCACTGAGGCAAAGTTTATTCAGTCTGATTCAGTCAGATACAAAACTAGCAGTTCTTCTCTTTCTAATAGAAAAATATATAATCTAAGAAAACATGGATGACCAAAGTACAGGAAAACAATACAGAGAACTCATTACATCAGAGAGCATTAATCACATGCACACATGCACAGATTAATTCCCCAAATTGTCAAAAGAAATGTGTGATGTACAAATTATTTTTTAATATCTACTAAGGAAAAAACGTTGCTGTGAGAGGCAATTAATGTACTTTGTAATTTTGTTTCAATGAAGCATAGTACCTTGTCTTTCATATTCTGTACAGAATATTGTTTTCCTAATTAGGATTAAGAGAGTTGTGCTCCTGAAGTTAATCCAGTTTCTAGGGTGTTTTTTTCAATCTTGTATATATTTTTATATATGATTTGTTCTTTTTTTTTTTTTTTTTGAAGGATCAGAACTCAATCCATCTATTGCTAAATACCTTACATTTTTAAATACCTTAGCTATTTTTAATTTTCTCTTCCAATCATACCATCACAGGACTTGTAAGCCTGTATTTTTTTCCTGGTGAATTCTTTAGCCAGGAGCCATCGTGTCTCCTGGCTACCAGCTGAGTGCTAAAATGCACAGTGAGCATAGAAGAATGGTACTTTGTCAAGTAGTTGACACAGCAACCTTGTGAAGGGCACTACAACTTAATATAACATCTGTCCTTAGAAAAATGATTGAACCAACACAAAGAAGTTCAGACAGACAATCTGGGTGTTCAGGACCAATTTTCAGATGGTCCAGACCACTCAGCTTTTGCTTGGTTCAAGTAGTTCTATTTTAACTATACTGAGATTTAAGTGCTGTGATTCCCTGCTGTCTACACTGGCACAGCTCTCTTCAAAAACTGCCCTAGATATGACATTCAAGAAACTATATATGTACTTTTATAACACTAACTCTTCATAAGAGCTTGGATCACCTTGAAGACAGCGTCTGATGTCACTGCCTGGAGAGATCGTTTTGTTCATTAGGAGAACTGTATCAGCTAGCTCCTATGAGGCAGCATCCTGACATCATTAAGCAGATAGATAGCTAGACATGGCACAAAGACTCCGTGGGTAAGAAAAGAGAGACAAAAGCCAACTTAGCTAATATTTCAAAGGTTTTTTTGAATAAAAGTTTGAAATGGGCTTTATATAATCTACATAGAATTTTAGTCTTGCCTGATAAAGTCACTGCAATTGAATGTGTAAACTACTTTTCAAGTGAAGACGGAGCAACTTAACTTTCTGTTAAAAAATAGATAATTGCTCAGATGATATAAAGCACTGAGAAGAGTTGTTGCTTAATACCATTCTGAATCAATATACTTTATCTGCTTTCTTTTACTTCAAAACTGTAGTGGGGAAAAACTATGTGGGTGACTATGCTTTGCAGATAACAGGTCAGTTCTGAATGTTATTAGGATTCCAGGACCAAAGACAGATTTAGTGTTGTAGGATAAGGCATACAGGACAAGGGAATACTGTAAGATTGATTCAAAATTGCACTATGTTAATCTTTCTAAAATTTTTTACCCTTATTATATATCTCAGAAATTAGTAGATTAACGACCTAGGTTTTATTATCCTTAAATTCTTTGTCATGAGAATTCTGAAGAATTGTATAACCCACAAATTATGTGAAATCAGGTTGAGTTCTGTGTTTCTCCTGTTTTTCCATATATTTTTTGATGCAAATGTATCACTGCTTCCAACTGCAGGAGAAAGCAAAAAGCAATCAAGTTAAAAAAAATCTGAGTGATACATTGATCTATAACCCTCAGAAATTATAATAAACTAAATAAATTCAGATACATGAAAAGACATGGATATACAATGCAACAAATTATACTGTTGTTACTTTTTAAGAATGTGAATTCCATACAGTATTTTTTATAAAATGGAAACAGACATTAAGAAAAGCTTATGGATCCAGACTGCAACTACCCAAGTAAATATCTTTTTCATAGAATAAATTTTATTCTAAAGCTTTAAGGTGTGTTTTTAGGAACTTAGCAATGGAAAGTTTATGATCAAAAATCTTCCACGTGGGTCTTTGGCTGAATTGTACTGTCCTGCTTTTTAAGTCAATTTTTCTGTTGGTCAGTTTGCAGTCAGCAGGCCATACAGAACAAAGGTGCTGGCCAGCTTCTGTAGATGTCCACATTGCAACAGCACTGCCTCATCTTTGTGTCTCCTGGTCTCATGAAGGAATGTGATACACCAGAATAGCAGGAAGTTCTTGTTATCACTATCAAGAGGTTTTAGGCCACCAAATTTCTTGATGTTATGGTCAGAATTGTGGAAAGAGAGTATCATAAGTCTCTACCCTGTGTTTGCATGGCATTTAGTGTAATTTAGTCATAATCGCAAACAAGACTTTTATTTGTTGAGGTAGTTTGATAGTCAGCACTTTGTCCTCTCTGTTTACAAAATGTCAGAGAAAGAATTTGAAAATCCTGGATTTATCATTTACAAAGATTGCCTTGCAGTAATCTTATTAAGAAGGTAGGCAGAAGGGGAATTCTTAGAGATCATGGACAAAAAGGAAGCCCATGCAAAAAGCTAATGTGGAAGTTCCTGCTGGAATACTCAAATTAATAGTGCATTTGTTAGGCTCCTCAGTTATTCATGTTGAAACACTGAGCTGCATTTAGGGAGTATGGGTAAAGTGGTGCATCAGGATTTGTGGTGCTTGGGAAATAAAAGCACAGGGAGTTGTTTAAGATTTGCAAAATGCAAGCATGGGACTGTAGAGCTAAAAATATGTTACGTGTAAGTATATTAAAGTGGGGCATACATGCAAATTAATAATTAACTTTTGTTGAAATTGTTCCTTTAAAAATAATGATTACATGGTTATTGCAATTATATTCTAAAATCAAATGCTGCCATAAGTTTAAAACTATTCATACAACCAAAGCAATCTCACTATAGGAACCAAGGCGGTGAAAAAAATAGTTAATATATATTATAGTTAAAATAAGGATGTGATTCTTTAGAAACTTATTTTGAGTGGTTTTTTTTAGATATTAAGCTGAAAATATTTAAAATTGCTCCGTGTTAACACATAAACATTTAGCCTTGAGTTTATTTTTAGCAGTCGTATATTGACTTATTTCTTCCTAATCCACACCAAGAAAGATAAGTATTAAAGTAATGAGAAGAAATGTCTATGCTTAGTCAGAAAAAAAATGCAAAAATAATTCCATGTAATAAAATTGGAAATTTGACAGTGAGAAACTCATCTTTTAACTTATATCACAGTTCTTTTAAATGTGGTAGAATTTCTACTGTTACTAAAAATGTCAACCATTTGAGTATCTTAAAACACTTGCAATACAAAAAATGCATTTCATTTCAGTAGAATATTTTTAGGACTTCTTTTAAACTGAAAATATTTTTTTTAACTGAAAATAAATTTGATCTGGGCACTTACTGGTTTATACTACGCTTCTATGTTTTTACATAACTTTATTACAAACATGAGGGGTTCTGCATTTTCACTAATCAGGTCATTCAATGCCATTTCTTTCAGAGCTCCATGGCTTTGCTTTCTATCGACCACTTTTAAGGATCATTAATAAATATGCTGTCAAGTTTAGATACCAGGAACCAATTTAAAAGCTTTTTAAAACAAGAATTCAATGTATAGCATGAAATGATGTATAATGATGAGATGCTCATCAAAGGCATTAAAAATGTGGCTAAAATATAATCTCTTCATTCAGCACACCATGAGAGCTACAAGATTGCAAACATAACAGAGAAATGAAAATGGATTTAGCTGATGCCATTTCTCATTTTCATTACCATCATTTTCATGAGAATAGGTTAATATTGTGCTATTTTGTATTTTCATGGCTTTTTTTGTCATAAAAGGGATTCATGCCAAGCCATCTTCCATTCCTGTTAATCTCTGTCAAGAGGGCAGGACACCAGATCTTTCACAAACCATTGAGTTCACAGGAATATGTAAAACTTTCAAAGCCCTGCAGACTTCAAACTTTTTTGGTGGTTTTCATAGTCTAGCCCTTTGTGATCACTGAAGCAATACCAGTAGAGAACAAAAAGCACAAGAAACAAGAAAATATATTAAGATATTTTTTTCTTAGTATCATTTGTAGAAAGAATAGTAGAAAGTACATAGTATCAGTGGAGACTACTGAATAGGTTGTAAGTCACTTAGGTAACTATTTTGGAAATGTAGGGATATATAGCCAAAAAAAAATAAAATAATAGCATAGATAAGTGTTAAACACTTAAATTATGACAGTAAGTCAGAAGGTATTGATTATAAACAGAATTAATATCCAGCATGTTTTCAATATAGTGAAATATATAGGGTGGAATTTTTTTTTTAAAAAAAAAAAACTAACAGAGAACTACTTAAAGGAATACAGTATTGAGAAAGACTGAATGTGATAGTTAAATAGGCTGATATACTGGGTGTCCATAGCAAGGTGGTGAACCCACCTTAGCTGAAATCTTTACACCAAAACCCAAATCTGTAAAAAAAGTCCATTGAGTTCCATAGAAGTTTAGTGTAGAGGAATGAAGGCAGTGCATTGATTAGCTAGCATTGATAACATGCAGCTGTGGCCTTGCCTGGATGGGAGTGGGTTGATTGACATGGACGATGTGAGCTGTAGCTCATTCTGCTAAATGGTTAAATAGCACTGGAGTATGGGAGAAGAGGCTGGGTGGAGGAGGAGGAGTAGTGTGGCCTGGCCTTCTGGTAGGGAGAAACAGCATGGACAGTAGAATCTGTCTGAAAGTAAAAGCTGTGTTGCAGCTTGCTAGTTTTGTTTGTGCTATGACAATTGGTGCCTTGTGTGAGGAAAAGTGATTTAGACTCAAATTGTGACAGTTTAGCAGCCAGGTTGTTTTGAGGGACATAGCAGGCATGTTTTAGAAATGTAAGTACCCTTAAAAATCTGTTGAATCCTTTATCCTTGCCCCCCACCTTTGTCCCTACTTCAGTCTCCTTTGTTTGAGCTGCATTTAAAAACTGGTATCACAAACAGTAATCAGAAAAAGGAATTTTCCTTTTATTGGGAGCCTTTTTCAAGTTGTGTCTGATCAGCAGATGAACTAAGGAAGTTTTAAGCTGTATAGGATGGAGTGTAACAAAGCCATATTTAATATAATTCAATAGAAATTTTTAAATGAAAACTGAAATAGTTGTGGTATCAATATTATCTTTATTTAATGATAATCAGCTTGTAAGAACACTTTTGAGCCCTCTACTTTATTTAGATCTTTCCACTTCATAGTACCTTATCTCTTTGCATCTATCTGTTAAATGAAAGATAGGTAACTGAGAGAGTGTCGTCTTACTACTGCCTGAAGCAAAACAGCATATCATCTTTGGATGGGAACTCAGTAGTTTCTTATTGTCTGAAATGATGGGCTAAAATGATCTCTTATTTCTAGAAGTGACCTTTTTTCCCATCAAACTGAAAAAAAAATTAAAAAATTCTAACACTAATGTTAAAGGCAAATCCTTATTATTCAATGAAAGTATCTAAGCATTTAGAAAGGAAAATTTTTAAGATTTTCAAATTCTTACTGTGTAATCCTCTTCTGAATGCTTTTCAAGATTAAGAAACCCCAAGCTCTTTTCAAAGATGCTGAACAAAAAGTGGCATGTATACTTTAATTACCCTGACTACATACCTTGGAGAATCTGCTTGCCTTGTGCTTGGCTGTTTTGAGGGTATTTGGAGTCTTTTTAGGCTAGTTTTCAGCGTGCAAACCTTCCACCAGAATGTCTGAAATATTCCTCGGATATTTTCCTATACATGGCCTTCTAGATGTTACTTTTTTCTCTGTGTTCTAGTTTGTGAGTATTATATTACATAATTCCCAAGGAACTGGGTAGCTTTCAGTTGACTACTGCTGGGCCTCTGTTTTTTAATGTAAGATTGATATTACAGTATGGGCTTCCCTTTGTTACATGGCATAGATTTCAGCTGTTTATTTTGCATATAAAGAATTTAAAAAGAGGAAATACTGCTTGCGCAATATCAAAGAAGCGGGAAATAAACAGTCTTGGATCTTTTACCTTGCTGATAAATCTTTCTGAGTATAGCTGCTTGTATATATGCTTTTTAATTAATAGGAGCAAGATTTTATTCAGAATATCTGCTTATATTGGCATCTTTCATTGTTTTCAGACTTAGCTGCAAAAACGTTACTATTAAATATCTATAGCTGCTTTGATGCTGGACTGTTTCACGATCACTATTTGAGTATTTTAATAAGACTACTTTGACGATTAGTCTTTCCTTTTCATGAGAATAGTTTGTAGACCAATGATTTCAGAATTTGGCTTCAAAACCCTACAGCTCCTTTTCTTCGTCTTTAGGACATGAGGCTGATATATTTTGATATATTTTTAAAGGAAAAGGAACCAACACTTTAATTATAAAGTACCATCTTGTAAACTCATTGTCTACTTGTGCTCTTTGTTTGAAATTACTTACCTGGTAATAGGTATTCACCACTCTTACAAAATTTGAAAAATGTTCCCGATTGATTAGATCTGTAGTCAATACCTTCAGGTTCATTTTTTGGCCAAAAATGTCACATAGAAAACAATGCTACATTCAGAATGAAAAAAAAAAAAAAAGGGGTATTAAGATAATATTAAATTTCTTCTCTATTATCCCCAGAGCTGATGATTAAGCAGTTTCAATTTAAAAGCCAGATTTGCAGATGAAACAGAAGTTCTTGCTCAAGGGACTGTTTATTAATTGGGCATCAGACATAAAATTCATATAATAGGTTTGAGAGCAAGAACCAGAACTTGGAGCTGCTTTGCTGACTTTACAGGGCCCCACTTTCACAAAGGAGAAAATCAAATTTCCCATCTTCACAGTAGCCATCATCTACTTACGCAAAGTAATCCCTAGGAACATATATATTTGAATGCCCTTAAAAACTGGAAGGTACTGAACCTTGTTCTCACACTTGTTGCATGAATACTTTAGTAAGAAGACTCTTACATCATGAGTGGATGAAAGCATTGTTCCTTAACATCACATGACTTATGTGAGACATGGTTTTTTTGAAGTCTCCACTGGCCTCAGTGTTCCTGTTTTCCTACCTATCACCTCACTAAGGCAATCTACTTCGATGCAGGTGCATTCCTATGGAGGAATCGGGGATCATGGCAGACAGCAGGTGTTCTTGAGCCAAGGAAAACCCAGGGGAGCACAGAGCCACCAGGATCTGGCATCTCACCATCCGCAACCTCCCACAAAGGGCATCCCTAAGGGGGAACTGCTGCCAGGAGCACTGTGACCATGGTGGGTAGCCAGGGCATGGTGTGGCTCTTCAGGTGATACTGTGTGCAGAAGGGCATGCAAGGAGGGAGCTTTTTCAAAGGAGGTGTATTCCACTGACTGAGTGGGGGGGGTGGGTGAGGCTTAAGTCCACATAACCTGGCATCCAGGCATTGTTGTGTGACCTTCAGGGCAGAATGATGGGCACTCATCTGAGAGCAAAGGCTGCAGCTCCTGCTGGGGAGTCTGCACCATTTATCCCAGGGGTGGCCAATGACTCCACCCAGGGGGAACTGCTGAAGGAAGAGGCTGCAGTGCAGACTTCAGACTGCAGGAATCACCCAGACCTTTCTTCTGGGGCAGGGACAGGCAGCAGACCTGCCTGCAAAAGGTATGCTCAGGTGGAGGACCACCTGTAGCAGATGGCTGAGCTGCAGGAGGCAGTGAGAAGGCTGCATAACATGAGGGAGGCTGAGAAGGCCTTAGACTGCTGGTTCCAAGAGGTCTGCAGTGGACCCACAACCAAACAGCTGAAAATTCCATCACTGGCACACATAGAAGGGAGAAGGGTCAACAATACAGAAGAATGGGAGCTTGCAACAGCAAGGGCCTTCAGGAGGAAAAGACTTCCGCTGAAGCCTGAGGTGCCCTTGTAGGACTGCTTTGCCACTCTGCAGACTAAAGAGAGGAAAGACCCACCACATCAGGGGAGATGCTAGAGATGAATAAGGCAACCCATGTAACAACCAGCACAACTAAGAAAAGGCTACAGGCCATAGCAGTAGGCAACTCTCTTCCGAGAGGTACCAAGGCACCCATTTGCTGACCTGATGCACTCTCTACAGGTATGATGCTTAGCAGGGGCTTATACCAGGGATGTCACAGAGAGACTACCAAGACTTGTATGGTCCACTGTTATCTGCTGCTGTTTTTTTTCACGTAGGCATCAGTGATAAAGCCATGAGGAGTCTGAGAAGTATTGAGAAGGATTACAGAGCCCTGGGATTGGTGGTAAAGGATTCTAAGGTGCAGGCAGTGTTTTCATCAATTCTCCCAGTCAAACAGAAGCATTTGAAAGGGCCAGCTGAATCTGGCAAATCAATAAATGGTTACAGGACTGGTGCCACAGCCATGGGTTTGGTTACTGAAAGGGACTCAACCCTGGTCTACTGGGGGCTGATGTGTTCCATTTGTCAGAAAAGGGCAAGAACATGTTTTGTCATAGGCTTGCCAAGCTGGTGAAGAGAGCTTTAAACTATTGTTTCCAGCACAGAGGAACCTCAGTTCGTCCCATTGCTACTGGTTTGATGCCAGTGCCAGCAACAGATGCCCAGAGCCTGAAGAAAGATCACAGGTCAGTAGGAGAGCACCTGAAGAGGAACACAAAGGAATTCCAGCTGCTGCAGCCAGTAAGTCAGCCTCACTGGGGGCCCGGCTTAAATGCCCCAATGCAAACATGCAGCATGGGCAATAAACAAGTTAGACACACATGCAGCCTGCAGGGCTGTTAACATTGGCATCACTGAGATGTGGTGGGATGGCTGCTATGACTGTAGTGCTGGAATGGAAGGATACAGCCTTTTTGGGAAGGACAGGCAGGGTAGACAAGGAGGGGATGTCACCCTCTATGTCAATGACCAGCTGTAGTGCATGGAACTCTGTTTGGGGATGGCTGAGGAGCTAACCATGAGTTTATGGATCAGGATCAAAGGGAGTTCAGGGACATGTGACATTATAGTGGGGGTCTGCTAAAGGCTGCCCAACCACAAAGGCTGAGGGGATGAGGACCTCTATAGGCAGATAGGAGGTGAGTCGCATTCACAAGCCCTAGTCTTCACTGGGGACTTCAAACACCCCAATATCTGCTGGACTGAGAACACAGCAGGGCATAAGCAATCCAGGAGGTTCCTGGAATATATAGATTATAACTTTCTTCTTCAAGTGATAGCAAAGCCAATGAGGAGAGGTGCTATAAAGTGAGCTCAAGGACAGCCTTAGCTGTGGTGATCATGAATGAAGTGGTGGAGTTCAAAATCTTTAGGCCAGCAAGGAGGGTGCACAGCAAGCTTGCTATCCTGGCCTTCACAAGAGCAGACTCTGGCCTCTTCAGGGATCTTCTTGGTAGAGTACCATGGGACAAAGCCCTGGAGGGAAGAGGGAGACAAGAAAGCTGGTTAATATTCAAGGATCACCTCCTTCAAGCTCAAGAGCAATGCATTCTAAAAAAGAAGTCAAACAAAAACACCAGGAGGCCTGCATGGATAAATAAGGAGCTCCTGAACAAACTCAAAACACAGAAAGGAAGCTTAAAGAGGGTGGAAACAAGGACAAGTAGCCTGGGAGGAACAGAGAAATTGTCCAGGCAGCCAGGGATCAAGTCATGAGAGCTAAATCAATCATAGAATTCATAGATATCATAGATATCAATCATAGAATCAAAACTGGCTAGGGATGTCAAGGGTAACAAAGAAAGCTTCTATAGGCATGTCAGTGATAAAAGAAAGACTAGGGAAAACGTAGACCTCCTCTGGAAGGAAATGGGATATCTGGTTATCTGGGACATGGAAAAGGCTGAGATACTCAATGACTTTTTGGTCTCAGTCTTCACTGGCAAGTGTTCCAGCTACACTGCCCAAGTTGCAGAATGCAAAGTCAGGGACTGGGAGAATGAAGAACCACACACGCAGGAAATCAGGTTCAAGACCAACTAAGGAACCTGAAGATGCACAAATCCTTGGGACCTGATGAAATAAATCCATGGGTCCTGAGGGAACTGGAGGATGAAGTGGCGAAGCCACGATCCATCATATTTGAGCAGTTGTGGCGTTCTGGTGAAGACCCTACTGACTGGAAGAAGGGAAACGTAACCCCTATTTTTAAAAAGGGGGAAGAGGAAGATTCAGGGAACTACAGGCTGGTCAGTTTGTCCTCTGTGACTGGCAAGACCATGGAGCATATCATCCTGGAAACTATGCGGAGCCATATAGAAAATAAGGATGTGATTGGTGACAGCCAACACAGCTTCATTAAGGGCAAAACATGCCTGACAAATTTGGTGGCTTTCTATGACTAGTTTACAGAATTTGCGGATCAGGGAAGACCAATGATTCATCTACCTGGACATGTGCAAAGCATTTGACGCTGTCCTGCACAACATCTTTTTCTCTAAATTGGAGAGGCATGGATTTGAAAAATCAACCACACAATGGATAAGAAATTAGCTGGATGGTTGCACTCAAAGAGTTGTGGTCAAGGATTTGTTGTCCAAGTGGAGACCAGTGATGGGTGGCATTCCTCGGGGGTCAGTATTTGGACCCGTGTCGTTCAACACCTTTGTCACTGACAGAGACAGTAAGATTGAGTGCATCCACACAAGTTTGTCGATGATATCAAGCTGTGTGGTGTGGTTAACACACTGGAGGGAAGGGATGCCATCCAGAGGGGCCTTGAGAGGTGGGCCCATGTTATCCTCGTGAAGTTCAACAAAGCCAAGTGCCAGGTCCTGCAGCTGGTTTGGGGCAATCCCAAGCACAAATACAGGCTGGGTGAAGAATGGATTTGGAACAGTTGTGAGGAGAGGAACTTGGGAGTGTTGGTGGACAGGAAGCTCAACATGTTCTGGGAATAGGGGCTTGCATCCCAGAAAGCAAGCTGAAACCTGGTCTGTATCAAAAGAAGCATTGCCAGCAGGTCAAGGGAAATGATACTGCCCCTCTACTCCACTTTCATGAGACCCCACCTAGAGCTGAATGCAGTACTCCGGGGCCCCCAGCATAAGAAGGAGATGGACCTGTTGGTATGGGTCAGGAGGAGAACCAAAACAGTGATCAGAGGGTTGGAGCACCTCTCTGATGAAGACAGGCTGAGAGGAGTTGGTGTTGTTCAGCCTGCAGAAGAGAAGGCTCCAGGAAGACTTCACAGCAGCCTCCCAGTACCTCAAGGGGGCCTACAAGGAAGTTGGAGAAGGACTTTTCACAAGGCCATATAGTGCTAGGACAAGGGGGAATGGCTTTAGTCTGAAAAATTGATAGATTTAGATTAGACATTGGGGGAAAATGTTTTACTTTGAGGGTGGTGAGACACTGGAACAGGTGGCCTAGAGGAGCTGTGGATGTCCCATCTCTGGAAGTGTTGAAGGCCAGGTTGGATGGGGCTTTGAGCAACCTGGTCTAGTGGAAGGTTTCCTTTCTCATGGCAGGGGCATTGGAACTAGATTCTTTTCAAGGTCCCTTCCAAATCAAGCCATTCTATGATAATGATTCTATTATATTCTTTCCCTAATAATATGTAGTACTACTGAGAATTATAATCTTGTATAACATTAAGACAATTTTGAAAATATTTTTTTCCTTTTGGAATACATAAAGCTTACATGTTTGTTTCTATGTTAATAAACAATTTCATCAGGTTTAGAGATATTTTTTTTGCAATATCATTTAATATAGTCTTATGGTACAGGTCTACTTATGACTTTTGATTAACATTGACTGGTTACTTAAGTGATAAACCCTGTAATGTTAAGACATCTAAAATGTTGCATAAAAATACTGCAAAAAAAGCTAAAAAGCTTCCAAACCCACTAATGAGATAAGGTGTTGTCACACAGGCAAGTAAATAAGACACAGATAGTGTAATCACTGTATATTTGAGAGTGATATCAACATTTTAATAACTAGGTTTATTTCTTTCTCTCAGTCTTGTGGCTTTCTTCTTTCAAATATTACAGAGAAAATGAATGTCAAAGCTTCATTTACAAGAGTTATGTGAATTGAGGCATTTATGTACAGAATATTTATTTGTACATTAGATACTTCATCAAGAAGAAAGATTTCACTTGCGTGTAGATGAGGTTTAATTAGGTAACATTTGTAAAGCAGATGGAGGTGTTAAGATCGGAGCTATTGAATAACAGTGCATTGTTTTATATATCTTAAAACGTAAGCTATTACAATGGTACATTAATATATCATTACTTTAAAAATCAAACAATTAGTAACTCAGGTGACAATGAACTACACAACCCACTTTTAAGAGTTGTGTTGATTAAATAGAATTAGAATGTCTAGCATGGACTTTAGGAGTCAGTATCTGTAGTTGTTACTCTCCACCTTTGCCTCATCGGAGCTCTTGCACAGTTGCAGCTTTCTTGATGTTCTTACTTTCTTGCCTAGCTCTTCCACCTTGACTTCATACCCCAAGATATCATAGATCAACATGTCACATCTGTAAAAGTGTGAAAAAATTCCCCTTTTCTGGAATTTGTGAAGCACAGTTCAGCAGGAGAGATCCAACTTCAAAACCCACTGAAAAATTTCCTCTCTGCAGCATGCACAGATTTCCTCTTTGCTGTGTTGTCAGACTCCTTTTCAGTTCTCTTCATGAGAAGTGTTAATGGGTTTCAGTCTGAGAAAAAATTCAAAGGTAGTAGAAGTGGAAAGTTACGGTAGTTTTATAGTAATCAACAAAGACATTAATGTCATTGTGAATATCAGAAAAAAATATTTGAAAATTAGAAGTTTGTGCTAATTATTTGTATAAGTAATAACTTTTAACAAAATTCTAGGTCTAATTAGTGTACTAAATTACAGATTGACCAATGTGTTATGTTTTGTTGTGAAGATCCTCTTTAACAAATCACAGTACTATTTCAAAGTTTCATTGGGAGGTGAGAAAGCAGAAAGGGACATAGTTAAATGAAATGAATGAAATGTGTGCTTCCTTTTTCTTTTTTAATGCTAGGAAGAAGTGGTTTGAAGAAGCATAGGAACATCATTAATCTTGCATGCATTATAAACTGAAAGATGAGAAAAAAAACCACCCTCAGATTAAGGACCTTATCAGTGTGATTTCTATGTATCAGAGCTTGTGCAGTGAAATTCAAATCTATTATTTATGATATTTTGAGGTTGACAATACAAGTAGTTCTTCATAAAGCATCTGAAAGTACCTCATAGGTGTCATTCAATGCAGAATTAGGAAGGATGGAGTGGTACCTTCCCATGTCTTTATTATTAGCGTTAATTATAGTGGTATAATAAGTGCAATAGGACACTGTGATATCCCTTTCCTTATCACTGGTTGATATGGACCTGAAAGGAATCTTCCCAATTGTTTTTTATTTTGTTTTGGGTTTTTTTGCTTGCCTTTTAAATGAGTAATCATAAAGCTGAAATTAGTGGTCCTCAAGTTAGGCCTTTTTTTCATCTTTGTGACTTCTCCAAATGTTCACTTGGTAACTTTGTAGAAAGGCCTATCTGTTTTTTGGTTTTCTTTTCATTTCATCTAGTATGATGGAACCTTGGTTAATGACTGGAAGCTTCAAGGCACTATTGTGATGTAAACACAAAGCAATATTTTTCCTGTGAATTGTGACTTCCTGCATGAGACTGGATCACTGAGAGAACTCAACATAAACAGGCAGACTCTTGACTGTGTGACTACCATTGCTTAAGAATTGAACTAATAGCTCGGAACACAACAATTATTTCTGGTGCCATGTCTGTAGACTGGAATAAGAATAGAGACATTTCATGCTCAGTTATGCAAGGAGCGGCTGCCTCATTGTCTTATAATCTGTCTGGGATGAGGCTGATTTGAAAAGGAAGTTCAATGGTTGCTTCTATTGCATTGAGGATGTTCTTCTTCCAAGGACTATAGAGGTGCACCTGCTCCCAAGATAAATCATTGTATGGAAAGGGCCATTCTATTTCTATCTCAGACGGTAGAATTTAGTTTTAATATGAAACAAATTCATTCTCTAGAAACTACATCTGTTGAATATATTGTATTCACAATGTCTGTTAATTAAAAAGCATTCCATACACATAAAAATAGAAATGGAGAAGTATTCTAATGACTTTTCATTTAGGGTAAAAGATAGCTTCATAAAATGTTTTCTTTTTTCTGTTGCAATTGGAGTACTATTGTCAGTAGTAATTACATTTTTTCCCATTTTTTCAAACCCTCTGGTTTCTTAATATAAAATAATATTTTCATAACAAATACTTAGACTTTCAGGCATGTTCCTTAAGTGTTAACTGGCATAGTGCAAAAGGAAACTGATGCCAACTTTTCCTTTATTAATGTTCCCAGGTTTTGATTTATATAGTGACTAAATGATATGTTTCTTGACTACAGTGGCTTTCATTTTCACAAAGATCTAACTTCTAAACAGGTAAGAATGACTCTGATATAACATGCAACAATATGATTTCACTGTAAATAATTATTTCAAAGTAGATTTGATCACTTCTTTGAAATTGGCCTTAGATGTTATAGTAACCTCTCATGTTTCTAAATTTAAACTCCCTGGAGTCTAGAATTATAGATGTTGTGCTAATTAATAGTATATTGTCACTATTAATGTCACTATTGTTTGTGGAATATTAAACTCACAGCTGTCAAATAAGGGTGTTGGCATTACAACTATGACTATTTAATCTGACATACATGCATATTCAGACCATAATATAAGGGATAATGTGTTTTTGTAATGTAGGTGGTCTATATTAAAAAAATCAAGAAACAGCTTCACTATCTGAGGCAGTCTTGAAGAAAATGTTCTATATTATTCATATTTTGATACTATACCATGAAAACCTGTGAAACAAACACAAAATGAAGGGCTTTCTCCTTTTGTTACCTTCGTTAACATTGTCATGCTTTCCAGAAAACAGTGCTACCATACAAGACGAGAGAATGGAAATTATTATAATTTCTGATCATCTGAAAAAGAAGAGTTTTACTAATTTTAAAGAAATAAAATGGGAGTGGCTCATGCAATTTTGTTTCCAACCTATTTCTAGATATACCGTATTATTTTGCTAGAAACAGTACAATATACACAGGTATGTTATATTACTAATACAACACATCCACTGTTGTTGAGACCTGAGTTTTCAAAGAGCTTTTAAAAAGGTTGTCATCATTATTTCTTTTCTACAAATAATGATGAAACTTGGAAACTATTCATTTTTATAATAGTGAAATAATATGATTCAAGGACTTAAAAGCAGATAAGACAAGATGAAACTAGACAACAAACAATATAAATCCAATGCCTTCAGCTTATTAGAAGTGACAGGGAAATTTTACAGTCACTTATAAATAAATAATCTAAGGACCGGTTAGAAAAGTTTAGCACATAAAATTATATTTTCTACTACTGCATTGGTAAACAGTTGTATTTACATTTATCTAAAGCACTCTGAAGAACAACATCCAAAGCTTTAAGTGTTTCAGAAAAATTCTAGTTTCTTACATTTAACCAAGGTGGAGAATATTGCATGTGAAATTCCAAATCACTTCTAATATCTATGCACATTTGTATTATCTGGTATGAATATAGTGTTCATAAGCTTTCAGCGTTTGTGTTAAATAACCAAAGATCAATGCATCATTTAATTACTTATGTTGTATGTTTAAGATGTCAACAAAGAAGTTGGACAGTTCAATATTTGTAGATGAACAGGTATACATATAGTAACATGTTTGGCCGGGTGTCATTTTTTTGTGTACACTTTTAATTTTTTTTCTTTTTTCCCCTTAGAATTTAACTTCTATTAAAAAAAATAGATATACTGGAAAATAATAATTGAGGGAAAAAAAGTGAATTATGGAGGATGGCATTTTGTGAAATAAAATCAATTTGTTTCAACTTTTCTATATAATCAAACCATACAAAAAATTTTGCCTAATCAATATTAATCATGATTACAGAATTTACTTAGGTTATTGAAAGTAATTACATAAGTGCATGAATTATTGTACTCATTTTTATTGCCAATTTTATTCCTCATAAAACATGTAATCCAATAAAACTACTAAAAATCATGGGACATACACAGGAAGCATTGCAATGTAATATCTGATTAAGGTCTCATAAGCAAAGAACTTTGACATAAGTGAAGTGTACTCTGTAATTATACATGGTTATGTTTATTTTCTTTGCACTTACTAAAGGCATAAATTTTCCATCCTTCCTATAAATTGGAACCATCCTGTATTAATGCCAAATATAAAATACTATTATCAGAAAACACAGCATGCTATTGAAAGTAGTGTTCATTTAAGTATAAAAAGTTTTAATCTTTCAGTATCTTCAAATAGTGAAATTTCTTCCGTATCACAGTTCTTAATGTTCCATTCATAAACATAAAATTTTTAACGAGGTCTATGGCCCAGATGAAGTTATCTGTACTCATAAATGAGATAAAGATCTTATTCAATTTTTTTTCTTCTGCAAGATGAGGCCTCTTTGTGGGTCTTCACTGTAGTTCCTAGCTTGACTTAAAATAGTTTAAGGTGTGTGGAAACAATGCGGAAGCAAAAATTCTAAAACTATCTATCTCCCCACAAAGAACTGTCTCATTATCCTTCAATGTTGTTAATAATTTTCTCCTGTTTTGAGAGCATTGCTAGGATTCTTAATAACCAAATATACATTAAAGTCTGGAAAGGAGCATACAAAGTGGGGAAATTGTGATGGAAAACATTATTTTTTAGACTGTCTAAACAAATGTGTTATTTTAAGCAACTGGTGTTTTTTTAATATAAAAGGTATACATTCTTTATAATATTGCTTAAGGTAAGCATTAACTCCTTTTTCTCCTTTAACCACTGTGTGTTTGTGTTTTGTATACCTTTTTAATAATAAAAAGAAAGATAACTCAGTAATGTTAAATATTCCCAAGGTTGCCTATTTATATAAGATTAACATTAAATATTACTGGAATCACTGAGTTGAATAGTTTTATGTCTTAGTAATTGCCTTGTAAAAAATCTACTTGATAACTTTTACTAAAGGATTGAATATGCTGCATAACTTAAAGGACACTGTTAGTTACCTGGTGTGTACTATATTACTATGACAGAAAATATTTTGTAGTTCCAAAACAAAAATTCAAAAAGTTTAAAGTTGCTAAACAATTAGCAAAATTCATTCTGTTAGCCTTTTAAGTCTTGTTCAAAAATATTAGAGTTTGCAGCAGGCTTTTGATATTTTTCAGGAAAGAGGCTTTTAAGCCAAACTGGTGTCTACTTATTCTCACAGAACTCCATTTTTTTGCTGAGCTAGAAAATTGCCATTCCTTTTTTAGGATATAGTAGAATAGAATGGTTCAGTTGGAAAGGACTTGCAACAATCATCTAGTCCAGCAGCCTGGCTACTTCAGGGCTGACCAAATTTAAAGCATGTTTTAAGGCCGTTGTCCAAATACCTCTTAAATACTGAGGCTTGGGGCATTGACCGCATCTTTAAGAAGCCTGTTCCAGTATTTGACCACCCTTTTGGTAAAGAAATCTTTCCTAATGTCCAGTCTGAACCTCCTCTCCACTTCTTCTCTTCAGGAAGCTGCAGAGAGCAACCTGCAGAGTCCCTCATCCTCCTTTTCTCTAAACTAGACAAATCCAGGGTCCTTAGCTGTTTCTCACGAGACATCCCTCCAAGCCTTTCACCGCTTTTGTTGTCTTCCTCAGGAGACATTTGCATACCTGAACATCCTTAAGTTGTGGGGCCCAGAACTGCACACAGTGCTCAAGGTGGGGCCGCACCCAGGCTGAACACAGCAGGATGGTCACCTCTGCTGACCAGCTGGTTAATACTGGCTTTGATGCACCCCAGGTTGTGGTTTGCCCTCTTGGCTGCCTGGGCACACTGCTGACTCACGTGGAGCCTGCTGTCAGCCAGCAGCCCCAGGTCCTGTTCTGTAGGGCTGCTCTCCAGCCACTTGTCTCCCAGTTCATACCTGTGCCCAGCATTACTCCATCCTAAGTGCAGAATTTGGCATCTGATCTTGTTAAATGTTATCCCATTAATCACTTCCTAGTGCCTCAATCTATCTACATTCCTCTGCAAGGCCTTCTGTCCCTAAAGACAGTCAACAGCTCCTCCAAGTCTGGTGTCATCAGCAAGCTTGTTAATGGTACTCATTCAACTCCTGCATCTAGATCACCAATAAATATCTTGAACAGAACTGGCCCTAGAATTGAACCCTGAGAAACACTGCTGATGACTGGTCACAAGCCAGATTAGCGCCATTCACTACAACACTTTGAGCTCTGCCGTTCAGCCCGTTCTTCATGCAGAGCACTGTGAACTCATCCCACAGTTGGACACCTTGTCCAGAAGGAAGCTGTGAGGGACAGCATAAAAAGCCTTACTAAAATCCAGAAAAACTACATCCACTGCCTTCCCTTCATCCACTAGGTGGGTGATCTTATCATAGAGAGGTTATCAATTAGTTAAATAGAACTTTCTCTTTGTGAACCCATGTTGACTGTGCCTGATGATTGCATTGTTCTTTAAATGCCTTTCAATAGTACCCGGTATAATCTTGTCCAAGATTTTTCAAAGAACTGAGGTTAGGCTGACAGGTCTGTAGTTTTTCTGGGTCTTCCTTCACATCATTTTTGTGGATTGAAATAACATTGGTTAGCTCCTAGTCAGCAGGAATCTCCTCAGACTCCCAAGACCTTTGGTAGGTGATCAAGAAGGTCCTGCCATAATATCCACTAGCTCCTTCAGTACCCTGGGATGAATCCAATCAGGCCCCATGGACTTGTGAACATTCATCTGATCCAAGTGGTCCTTACAATTTCAGTGTCCGCAAATGGAAAGTCACTGTTCCCAGACTTCTGGTAGTCCAAGGTCTGATTGAGGCAAAAAAGCATTGAATGCCTCTGCTTCTTCTTCATCCCTATTAGTCAGATGACCATCTTCAACAAGTAGCAGTCTAATGTTTTCTTTATCTTCCTCTTGCTATAGCATACTTAAAAAAGTATTTCTTGTTGTCTAACACAACACAAGCCAGTTTCAATTCTAACTGAGCTTTGGCCTTTTGTGTCTTCTCCCTGCATATGCAAACCACAGATCTGTAATCTTACTGTAAAGCCTCACCTTCTGTCCAGAGATCATACTGTTACTTCAAATGTTTTGCTGAAAATACTTTTTTGTGTAAATCAATTAAATTATTTCCTAATTTTTAAGTGTTTTAAAGTCTTAAAAAACTTCAAACATTAGTAGTGAATACAGACAATATTTTTTAATTAAAATTTTCTCCTAAAGTGGAGCAAAGTAGTATAAAATTATGCTAAACTGGTAAAATTTTCTCTAGCAAGGGGTAAAGGAAGAGGGAGAAACTTACCTATCATTCTCAATAATATGTTCTCTAGAAAGCTAATATGAGGCAAGATAAAAGACAAAAAGACATGCTTTTCTTTGCTAGTCTTCATATATGCAAATTAGTTAGACCAGATGGTGCTGAATGAGTGCCTTTATCTAATATGCCTGCAGCATTTGATTTACTCCTCATTCATCACTTTGGTCTGCATCATCCATGTTCTGTGCCCTTCTGCTTCAGGACCAGTGCTTTTGGACCCAGTTCTAGAGATAGCATAGAAAGCCTTCCTGTGTTTTGAGATTCAATGTGTCCAAAAGCTCAGTGCTATCTCATAGTTGTATGCCAGCTATTGCATCTTTCCAGGGCCTCTAGTTTATTCAATTGCCTAACAGACTGTCAGCTGTATGGAAGAAAAAACAATCACAATCTGTTTTAATACATCCATCTAAGGCAGGCTAGACATTAATGGAGGTTCTTGTCTTTCCAGGTGTACAAGTGTTCTATTACAGATCATTACATGACCTCAAAATAGGATGTTTCTGTATAATCTTCCCACTTTCTAGATGCAAAGAGTATTACACAGTCACCACTGTATATACTTGACTAACTCTATGAATCACAGTATATTTTTTTCCCTCTTCTCTTTACCAAATTGCTTTTACAGCCAAGGGAGTTATGCAATTTTTCAGTTGTCAACATGTAGACTTTTGGTGTCCTTTGAGATGTCCTAGGGTTGCCTGGATGGCCTCTAGCTCTCAGTCCAGAAGGGTTAATAGGTCTGTGACCTACCCATGAATACTCTATAGACATCTCTGATATAACAGGTTTTTTCAAAGGGCACTAATGCCTACATGTGGGCACCTGAATTCAGCCCTTGATCTCCTCAGTTCTTGTGAATCAGAAGCAAACCTCAGATATGCTCAATATTCTGCAGACTTTTATTTTGCAGAATGTTTTATAACATTATAAAATTAGTTATAGCTAATTTGAAGCAAAGGACAGCTTAGAGAATGTCATATTCCACTATTATATGCAATGTTTTAAATTGTAAAATTTAACTTAATGGCATTTCATATTTTTAATACTAATGGCTTATGTTTTTGTAAAAGGTATCTAGTTTTATTTATACTAATATATGAACAGTGAATCAAAACAGATACATAAATGCTTTAATTGCAGTTGCTTGTATCAAAAATACTATGGTTGATGAAGTTGGTATAAGATGTGCTTGAACATTGAGTCTAACAGTTGGACTTGATAGGCTTAAAGGTCTTTTCCAACCTAAATGGTTCTATGATTCTATGATCTATTGATCAGAAGGTAAATCTGCAGTCAAAATATTACTTTGGGCTTAATTTCTTTAAAGAAATGAAACACTGAGATTTATCCACTGTTATACTAACTAAATTTAGGAACCCAAAGAGTTTTTAAAATATGTTCCTGTTTCTTAAATGTTAAAAATGGAAGCCTGTTTTGTCTGTATCTACTTCGTTGTTTTCATAATCTTACTTGTCTATAGAAGTTATAATAAACCTGCTATGGAACACGTATTTTCTATGTGAGACTTTAAAAGTAGTTGAACTGTAGTAGCATTGAACGTTTCAAATAAGGTTATTGTATCAAAATTCATTTTATTTTTATACTGCATCCTAATTCTTTATAAGAACCATGTAATGTATTCCAAATAACAATAACTAGAAAAAAACAAGTATCTGAAAAATAAGCTATTATTAGTTCAAGTGCCCTAGATGTTCGAATTTGTCATAGAAGAGACATATACTTGTCAGTAAACATTCTATAAAGCTTATGTACTTTGACATACATGATACAAGGAGGTACATATAAACTTATGGAAAACAAATACAGGGTATGAAGTATCTACTTTTAAAAATATAATGTGTGGAAGTCATTGTTAACTATTGTAGTAGAATATATCGCAGTGAACAGTTCTGTCCAAAGAAATCATGTGGTAGCTTTAAAGAAACAAACATTTTAGATTCAGTTCTTGAAGTTGTGAGACATATATTTCCTTTGAGGAAATGAGAAATAACACGCTGTATTAATAAAGAAGAGCTTGGCCCTCCAATAATCTGCTTCACATTATAAGAAGATCTAGGGTACTTGTGCTTCTGCTGCAGTTTATATCATGTAAGTGCTTCAGACATCCTTTCTTCCTTCTGAAGAACTCTTACTTCTATATTTTTAGACATATTCAGTTCTCTTCATCATCTTTAAGCCCTAGTTTCCCACTACCTGCCGTATGGGTCCTGACACTCTTCATCTGAATTTTCTAGAAGTATTAAGTAGTTTGCCATAAGAAGGCCACCTTCGTTTATATGTAAAGTATGGTTTTTGCTCTTCATTAGCATTTCTCATGTTCAAAGTACTTTAGATGTACTTCCTGTATGATTATTTCTCCCATTAGCTGAAAATGCCACTTTGTTTCCAAAAAGAGAGAGAAGCTGAGCGTCTTCCCTGGAGACCAAAAAACTTTTGTAAAAACAGATGTTTGACAACCAATCCATCTTTTCCATCCCATACATACCACCATGGGAATACATTCCTTGACCATTTTCAGTATGTAAGAATTAGAATGTGACTTAACATGAAAAATAATTGTACAAGTTCTAGACAAAATTCCAAATGTGATTGTCTTTTTTTTGTTTTTTTAATGGATGAGTTTGCAAAAGTGAAGAGTTTGCTAGACTTGCTTTTATTTATATGAGCTATTACAGTGAATACATAAAATACCATAATGTTTTAGGCTTATTAAAAAGATTTACATGAAGAAATGTTATTATATGACATAAATGACTAACCTCTTCCTGAGGAAGCACAAGGAAACTTTTTTTTTTCCAGTCTAGCTATATTTCAAATAAACTGATTTTTTTAATCTGTTTAACATATTTAATGCCTTTTAAAAGAAGCCAAGTATTAAATGGTTTTTAGCATTGCTCAAAAGTAAATGAGTTGTTTGAAAATGTGATTATTTACCTTATTTATTTATAAACCAGGTACTACATCTACAATGAATAGACAAATCAATTACATTATGTCCTTGCTTAATAAATTATTATGCTGATTCTACCACAAACTGGACATAATATAATTTCAAATAATACATTATCTTAATGTTTATAGATTTTTCATTATTGTATTGACTGCCTATGTAGTGCTATATCATGAACGCCACATTGTCAAAAACAACATTGTTATTTTTCCTACTGGATAATGAACACTAAATTACTTTTGTATACTCACACTACTGAGGAAAAGACCAGTAGAAACCTGAGTATAATTTTGATTCTTCACTTTTCACTGGCCATTGTAAAATAAAGACTATTTCGTGTTAATAAAATAGAGGTACCCTATGTTCCTTTTTGTGCACACTATTTTTTTTAATTGTGTATCATTAATAAACAAAACTTTCAGATTTTTTTCTTACCTACATGTTCAAGTAATAGATTAGTATATTAAGCTGTCCTTTCACAAAGATAATATTTATTGGCTAGGACAGTTATGGCTTTGATTTGTACCTAGATTTCCTAAAGAACTTTATGCACAAGAATGGTACCATGGAATCAATGTCAACATCTTTCCCATTTTTTTCTTTGACTGCTGCAATTAAATATGTGGATTGAATACTTCTGTATCATGCCTCTAAGTAGTGACAAAATAACCTAGACTTTTCTAAATGCAAAAGCTTTACTGTTTTCCAAAGTCCGTCCACTAATGTCAGTTTTGTTGTTTTCTTTAAAATCAGAATAGATATTTGCAAATTTTAAAGAAATTTCATTCTAAAGAATGAGATTCTTATAATGTTCTAAAGATGCCAGTCACCATCCACACAAAAAAAAAAAAAAAAACCAAACAAAACAGCCCCCTCAACAACAGCAAAAAACAAAGCACAAACCCAAAACCAACCCATATCCAAATGGAAGAGAAAGTAATCTTCATGAGAAAGGTAACAGGTAACAGTATTTATAGATAAAACTAAAAATATTTTGGAATTCCCTAAATTAAATGCAGTTAATGACTGTGGTATCTAAACAAATAACAGCAAGTGGGTTTTGACTGAAAAATCTTCTATTTATCTGCAACATAGTTCTTGGGTTTGTGTTCATATTTAAGGCAAGAACTGTGAGTACCGAGTAGCTTTCTACTGTTTACTTTTGCTCAAGTGTATTTTCTTTAACTTTCAAAATTATATCCAGATGATGAAAAATAAGCCAGAATAAAACAATTTCTGTTTTAATGATTTCCATATTAACCCTACTGCTGTTATTTTTGGTATTAAAACAGATAGACATTTTATATGTGAATCTCAGAGTTTTCATACATAAAATGTACCCAAGTAAATCTTTATGTTAGTACTTTACTGTGTAATGACTGATTTTGTAAATAAAGGTTTTAAGATAGTTTGTAAGTTGCAGCAAGAGCTTTAACTAGGTTTGCTTTCATAATTAAAAAGGCTACCTATTCATGACAAGAATCTTTTAACTATTCCTAAGGTAATTCAGAAAGCCCTGTAATCTAAGAAATAAATATGGAGTTTAATAGAGACAATACCAGTTGACTGAGGCACTAGATTCCTTAGCAGGTTGATGACCAAGGCTTTTAGTTATAAGGCTAAGTTTTAATCTTGTGCTACTTGTGTCTGTATAAACTAATGCAGTATAGAAATGATTTATTTTCATAGGGCATTTGTGACTTATCAGCCAAAATAATTGTCAAGCAACAACTATCTGAAAAAGAGAAAAAGAAAAAAGAAACCACCAAAACCCACCTGAACTTGCAATCAAAATCTTTGTATTATATCATTTGGTTTAGGATCATGTCCCATTCTCCATTATCATAAAATCAGGCTTCAAAAACTCATTTGCAACCTCACATTCAGTATGGAAACGTAACTATAATCATGTCAGCCTGCTTATACAAGAATAGATAGATTCAATAATGACTTTCAAGTGAAATTCCTCTCAACTTCTGTGTCAAAGCACACTTAAAGTATTTCAGATTTGTGAGGGAAAAGTATAAGTGATAGCTTCCAGTCTTAGTCTACAGCCTTTTCAGTTTGTCTTTCTTCTGAGAATAAATAAAAAAATATTCTAAAACACCAACTCACATATAATACTGCCACAAATAAATATTTATATAGGAAATGTTAACATCAGGTTTCTGTATAAACTAAGCCAATTAGTGTGTCTTCAGTATAATGGAAAAGAAGACAAAGCTTGAAAGAGTGCTTAAAGCTGCCTAACAGACAGTGGCCCATTTCAGAGGAGAATGATTCTCATTTTTCCCTACTCTCAGAAATTCTATGTAACACAGTTCATCTTAATTCTGAAAAGGAAAGCTAAGAAAGCCCAGAAATGACACCAGTCCTGAGCCCTTATCTTTGCTTGGCTTGACCACCTTGCACTAAAAAATAGCCTGACAATAAGAATAAAAATGCTTTCAATTACCCAGACAAACCTAAAAGGACCATTTTCAAATAATTCTGTCACAAAAGTATTTTAGTGCTCACAATGAAACACCCTTGGTTTCTGAAATTTTTTACTGCAGGTTTTCCTACAGTAGCTGCATAGGTTTAACCTGTCAGCAGACTCTTATTTAGAAATTATTATTTAGAAATAGTATCATTTGAGTGACCACTAAATATCCAGGGCTACATAATTTATTCCAATCCAAAATATGAAATGGAATTTTAGATGCATATATATACATTTGCAAAGTTAATTAATCAGTGTAATAATGGATTGACATTTGTGAGTGTTTATATATATGCACATTTTATTTATACATGTGAACAAGCTGGGGAGAATACATGGTTTACAGCACACTGACTTCTACAATTTTTCTGTTAGCTTTTCAGTTATCGTATAAACTACAGTGAAATATTTTCTTATGCCTTCAAAGCCCCTTAAAAATTTTCCTTAAATAACAGTGTTCATAAGGGTAAGACTGATCTATTCCTTGTCCTTAAATTACTGCTACCATTCTTTGTTCTTACTTTATAATGCAAGCTCTGGGCCCCCCAGCATAACAAGGACATGGACCTGTTGAAATGGGTCAGGAGGAGAACCAGAACAGTGATCAGAGGGATGGAGCACCTCTCTGATGAAGACAGGCTGAGAGAGTTGGCGTTGTTCAGCCTGCAGAAGAGAAGGCTCCAGGGAGACTTCACAGCAGCCTCCCAGTACCTCAAGGGGGCCTACAAGGAAGTTGGAGAGGGATCTTTTACAAGGTCATATAGTGCTAGGACAAGGGGGAATGGCTTTAATTTGAAAAAAAGATAGATTTAGATTAGACATTGGGGGAAAATGCTTCACTTTGAGGGTGGTGAGACACTGGAACAGGTGGCCTAGAGGAGCTGTGGATGCCCCATCTCTGAAAGTGTTGAAGGCCAGGTTAGATGGGGCTTTGAGCAACCTGGTTTAGTGGAAGGTGTCCCTTCCCAAGGCAGGGGTTTTGGAATTTACTGATCTTTAAGCCATTCTATGATTCTTTGAGAAGCAAGCAGATGCCAGAATCCTACGCCTCAGACACAGAAATGAATGGGTTTATACCTAGGGTCCCAACAAGGACAAAGTATTGAATGCAGGTGATTTTACAAGGTATTGCCCACCAGCTGAGCTTTTGCAAATATGCATATGCATTCTATTAGCATGGCCCATATAGCTGAAACCCCTGCCACTGGGGTTAGTTTTGGTGAATAGTTAGTTCTGTAAATTTTATAGGAAAGGTCCAAGAATATAGAAAAAGACCACTATTGCCAATGAAGAGACAAAAAATGAGACTGTTTTAGTCAGCATAACTTGCAGCACTCATAATTTAGAAGCTTGTCAAGTATTTTTAGATGACCCAGAGAAAATGGCTCTTCTTCAGAATAATAAAGTAGATAACAATATAAAATATAATTTGTTTTATCATTGCAGTTCCTTTTTTAAGGAGTAAGTCAAGGTATTTTTCTCCAGAAACTTGTTAACTAATAAAAGTATTGTTGTGGGTTACACTGTACAACTGGATGAATAACCTGTGAAATGAATAAATCCACCAGATTAAGGATATATGGTCTACCAAAGCTGTGACAGGAACTAGAGATACCTTCCTCAATTTGTTGTCAATAGTTAAAGCTACTGAATTTTGCATATTTTTTTCCCAAGAGACATTTTTCTGGTAAGGTACTTCTCTGCCAGAATTACAAGCTCATACAATAGTGCAATTATTTATTATCAAAGCATAAAAACCACTAATGGTTTGCTTTAAAAAATAGATTCTTTTGAAATTACTGTAATATCCTACTCTTGTTTCTGTTGTTTTCCAGTGAAACGTTGGGCAAAAGTGTGATATCAGAAAAAAGAACTCAATTCCAAATATGAAGTATTTTATAGCCTATTCTTTTGCATTTTAAACTAAAATAAATAGGTTTATAAATATTGCTACCATCCAAAAAATAGTGGCTCTAAATGTTTCAGTCAGTTCATAAAGATAATGTATTTAAACATTTTCTTTATTCTCAAAGGGAGAATAAGTCAGAGAAATCCTCACATACAGTATAAAGGAAAGTATATATGCATATTAAATATTAATTGTTACCCTTTTACTCATAAATTGCTCTGTATTAAATGAGATATTCTAAGACAGTTTTTGCTGAGATTTTCAAAGAAGGAAAGAATTAGTCATACTATGTATAGTTAATTCAGCAGCTATAAGTTGTTCAGCACCATATTTTCTTATTTTTACGGAAGATTTTATTCATGCTTTGAAATAATTTTTAATTAGAAAACGAAACAACCTGAACCCCACAAGAACCCCACAAGTTTGTTTAGATTTTCTTCAGTACTTTCTTTTGCTCTGGCTATTTTCAGGGGGTCTCTTGCTGTGTATTAATTTATAAATATTTACAGCTTTACTGTAACAGCACAAATATCTGAAACCAGGAAGTACTTACATTTCTGCTTTTATAGTATATTTAAAAAAATCTTTGTTAGTCATCTGTATAGCTCATAGGAATTCACAAGAAATTATAAAAGGATAATAGTAACTTATAAATAAGTTTCTTCCTGTCTAATTCTTTTTTTTTTTTTTTCCAAAAGAAAATAGAACATAGGACTATGGATAGAAAAAAAAAAAGTTGCATTTGTTTCAGACAGAGTACAACACTTGTCTCATCAAAACGTCTTTTACATCAATGTGACTAGAATTGCAACCATCTGCATACCATTTTGTTGTTATTCTTATTTGTTACTCATATATTTTGTTTGCCTTTACAGAATTGTAGCAAATTATTCCATCTATATATAAATCAATGATAATTCCAGCACATTTCCATTATGAATCTGCTACTTGCTTTCTGTAACATCACAACTATATCACTTTACTGTCTTCCACTATAAAGTATTGACACATATTTTTAGAATGTAAATCTTAACTTCAGCATGAATTGGGTAGGGTAAAAATGGTGGTCAATAGACAGCAAAGGCAGATTTTTCAAACATGTTATTTGCCAGTACAAGACACTGCACTGCAGTCTGTCACATGAAGATGAATAACTGGTTATTTACAGGTGCTACGTTCATGTAGCGCGTGAATGAATGGCAGAGAATTCAACCACCAAATGGGCACAAGGCAGGAATTAATTGCATGTGTCTTGTGTCCAGGGCTTCACAAGTGTACATAAATTGAAAAGTAAGATAAATTTTTTAGGCCTCTGTTTCTCAATTCCTTGATGACTATATTGTGATTAGCACTAATGCATTAGTTGAATTTCTTTTCCAAGCACACTTTCAGCTAACTTTGAATTGTCACTGTTAATTCTTTGCATTCAGTACTTGAAACTGAAAAGTCTGTTGTTGGCTTTGATGTTTCAATGATCAGGAGATCCAAATGACTGCATATTTTAAAGTAGGAGAAAATAAATTTATATTTTGGAATGGGCTCCTCCATATTCCACTATTGTATTAAAACTCTTAAAAATTAACAACACTTTGTAATAGTAAATAAAAAATTTGTAAAATCATTCACTTACATTACCATGGCGTTCATTCTTCTGTATTGCCAATGAATTAGAAAAGTGAGTAGGATTCTCTGGCTACAAAAACCCAAAAATTTACCCCAAATTGCCATGAAAACAAACTTTTTTTGCATTACTTGCACCTCAGGAGTACAAATACCTGTGCTAAAGCCTCTTCCAAACTACTTGGCAGCAAGGGATGGAAATGATAAGTACTTCAAGTCACATAGAAACAAAAGGTGTCTTGAGGAACTAGCTGAAAGACAGTTTTCTTCTGTCTTGAATAAGCCTTATATAATTAGGAAATACAGACTAAAATTCATACTTGAATTTTGACTTTGAAACCAACATTTTAAATACAAAGGGAAGGGGGGGTGGGGGTGGGGGGGCGAACTGAGGAATAAAAACAGCTGATAAAAATCTTTGAAATGCTTCCACACCCTTGAGTAAGCCACTCTTACCAGGGAATTGGCATCATCATTTTCAAAACTAATTGTAGTTGTGGACCTCTCAAAACTACCAGCTCATTGAACATTTGCCAGAACTCTCAAATCATTGCACACGCAAACTCACAGAGCCAATACTTCCTCTTGCAGCGCATGACAACAGGCAGTCCTGAAGACAGCAAAGCTTTTCCAGCTGCTTGGACTCAGCTTCATGGTAAAAAAAAGATGCCTTAACAAATTACAGCTATAATACTTGGTTTTGTTGATTTATTTTCATGTTCTGGGTTAAAGAAAATGGGACTTCTAAAATAGCAATGTTATTTTAATTAGTCACAGAAAAATGTCCTTTTTGAAAAAAAGCAACACAATATTTTATCAATAGGTGATACTTCACGGGGGCGAAAGAAAAAAGAATGGTATGACGATGGATTTTAGCAGCTTTACCTACTAAAAGCTAAAGAAAAAAAGCTCACAAAAGATGCCAAACAAACCCTTCAAAAATATGTTGTTGGAATAACAGTAGTTTCTGGCAAAAGGGTGAACATATCAATGCATACAAACAGACTAAAAAAAAATAAAATTGGGGTGACTGCAAACTTGCCTGGCTTTCTAAAGAACACAATGTATTTTGCAATAGGAAGTAACTGCTAAAATGAAACCAGATGTTTCATTTAGGCTTTTATGCACAGCTGTCCAATAGATATGGGAGATGCAAAGTCCATAAACGATTTTGAAGAACAGAAGGAAAAATGTCCTAGATCATTAAGTATTAATGTCGCAAGCAAAAGTCTGCTAATCCTTTAGGCAAGGAATTCTGCCTTGGCCAAATGATGGATTTAATCTTTGTCTGATAATGTTGCTGATATTTGCCCAGAAAGACCTACTAAACATATAAATAACTAATAAAACATTTCTAAATAAAGTGAGCTATTACTTTTTGTAATGGTTTGGTTGGAAGTACTCAAAAATTACTTTGTATGTTATCTCAGCTTTGGTCATGGAGTCACTAAGAAATGATGCTACAGTGAACTGTCTATTAAGGCAGAGTAAAGCCCCTGGTATAAGCTTATATTCGCTGCAGTGTTGAACTCTTAGTATGGATTTGTATCACTATCCTTGTTCATGTTACTTAGCCCTTATTGTCATCATGGTATAGAGATCTTTTTAGTCTAGCCTTTAAACAGCTAGACTGACGTCAATACATATAGTTAGTATAGGTTTGTCTATTTCATAGTATTTTCCTTAGATTCTTGAAAAGTGATCTCACACCAGGTCTTTTCATTTTCCTAACACTGTTCCCACTCATTACCTTTTGACAAAAGCTTTTTTCTGAACTTCAGCCATATACTTCTGCTTTGGCCTTGCTCCGGCCAGTGAGTTGAACTAAATGACTTCCTGAGGTTGGCCTTCATCATAAATTATTCTGTGATTCTATGGGATTTTCAAATAGCTAATCAAGCAGGAAGCAGAATATCTCTGAGAAGTTCTGAATATTTTATTTAATGTGCACATAGTCTTATCAAGTAATAGAACATTAGTATCTTGGCTAGACCAAGACCAAGAAAAGTAATTTGTCAAAGGTTTACAGCAGCGCACAATTAATAGCCATTAAAAAAGCCCAAACATTAGCCATAAAAAAACAAACAAAAAAACCCACCCACCCCCAAAGAAACACTAACCAGTTAAATAAATGTGCTTTTTTGAATTGTACATAGCAATACAAGACTTTGCTGCAGAACGCTTACTGAGCAACACACATACAAACCCTATGTGTTCTCCTAAAACAAATGGAGGGAGCTGATCTGATCTGAAGATCTGAAGATCTGAAGATCAGATGTGAAGATCCTTGCAAGAGAGATCTTATCTGAATGCCTTTTTGGCACCACTGATCCCCTTGGATCCTGGGACTCTCAGATTCAGGCAGGGAACAGGACTCATTAATACAAACAGGAACCCTTCAGGAGTTCCTGGTCTTTAGAAACCCATGAGTGAACCTTGAAATGCCAGCATAGCATAGGCAATGCTTTTTATTCTTCAGCAGGCTAGTGAGAATACTACAAAACAAATTATCTGAAATTCTAAAAGATCACTCACTCAATATGAAATATTTCATTATGATAGCACGAAAAGCCACTTTTCCATCAAAAAGTTCGGGACTAGCTCAAATCTGCCGTTCAGGGTGACTTAGATATGACAGGCACACAGGAAAGTCTTAGGTACCACTTACATAACATTTCTACAGCATTCCCCATGGGTCAGATCTTACTAAACAAATGTAAGCCCCTCTGAGCGAGTTCAGCTTTGAACTCAGTCGTTTCTTTCTAGCAATATAATATACCTGCGGCATAGGGCAAAATGATGAAGAATCTGTGCCACTCTTTAAATGCAGACAATGGAAATATTTTAAAGTTTTAAACCAGTTTTGTTGCCTTTTCTCCTACATCTGTACAGTATTTAGCTGTAAAAAGTTGTTTTGTAGAACTCAGAGAGGAAAAAAGATTATCAAGAGAAAATCACTTGCACTACCTAAAACATATCTCTTGGGGCTTACTTAGCTATTATTCTCTCATTTCCTTACAGATTAATGCTTATGAGGGTAAGTTATGTTGCTTTTCTTTTTCAAAATCTACTGGTTAGCATCTCCTTTGCCAAAAAAGGTGTTATCTCCTAAGTAATTCTTGTATATCATCAGAAAAGTTTGAATTTCACTGCCTGAAAGGTATCCCTAACTACCAGTATATCAGCAGTCAGTAACTATTCTGCTGACACAAACTGAAACGTTAAGGTCGTAATTATTTTTTGTTTTAAAAAACTGTTTTAAAACATGCACTCAAAATATTAGGCAGTCATTATAGTCCATAGAATATAGTATATGGAAAACATGGAAAGTGTTGTCCTGAAGTTTGTTTTGTTTTGTTTTGTTTTAATGGACTGAGTACTTTGAAATATCATCTTAGTAGAGTTGAGTTTACATCACAGTATGAAAAAAATCCAAAAAACTGTTTTGGGAAAAGTTATTTCAGAAGTTTCTTTTACCTGAAAGGGATTATTAGCAAAATTGGTAACTGACAGACGGAAATCCTAACAGACCTGGATGTTCTGGGCTGTAGCTCCCAAAAGCACTTCAGCAGGTAAAGCTACACTCTGTTGTGTCCCTTGAATTCCTACCTTTAAGTGGCCAAAAAGTTATTAAATGTAACAAGTTTTCAACTTAATGTTTCAGAATCAAGCAATTAGCATTTTTTAATAGCACACCATTTTCAAGAAAATTTCTGACTAGCTCTATACATAGACAGCTCTGGGTTCAAACATAATTATTTACATAGGTAACATGCTTGACTTGTACCACGGTTATAACAGTTTTATTTTGTTTTTTAAATAACTGATTAAAAGACTTTGCTTACATTTTATTCTTCATTTGAATAAATATTTCAGCTATTTGTTTAGGTACCAGTTTAATAGATTTTTTCATTTCAGAGATATTTTGGACCCATTTGTCTCCTGTGTGATTTTTCTTATATAGTGAAATTTTTTTTGTGTATTAATAAACACATCATTCCAAAGCCCTCTTGTTCACTCTTGCATCCAAATATGTGAGTTCCTATTCTGCGTGTACATGTATTTAGATTAATCATTTTATCCTTTCATTGACTATTATAGTAAGCAATTGATCAAGAAAACTGAAGATTTGGTCAACAATAAAATTACAAAAAAGAAAGGGCTTTTATTATTATATTTGCACACTCTTTCACTTTGAGTAGGTTTTTTAAGTTATATTTTAGTAATATTTGAATTATTCAGATACTATTTTAATGTGGAGAATAACATATATCTACTACACTTGAAAGCTTTTCTGGTTTTCCAGTCATTTGGTAGCATCTGCTAAAGGTTACTACCACTTTCTACAAAGCTTGGCTTGCGTTCGTTAACATTGGGTGGTTTTGCTGACAAATGTAAGTACAACTGCTAAACAAAACAGGACTGATCAAGTAAACAATGACTATCCTAATGATGTGTATTCTGGTGGATATAAGCTAAAGTTATATGAGGAACCTTTTTCTACTTTTTAACTTTCTAATGACTAATGTTAGAACATTGTCAGTTTCTAATGTAACTAGGTTTGGGGTTTGCATTGGGGTTTGTCTGGGGCTTTTTCCACGTAAAACAGACTGAAACTGAAACCATACAAACATAACAACTTTTCTTAACTTCTGATTCAAAAAGGATTGTTGTTATGAAACCAGTCAAAGAAAATGAATCAGTTAGGAGTTGTAGTATGGGGACAATATTAAAGACTGTTAAAATTACCACTGTTGTATTTTTATAAGACTTTGCTTTTTGAGAAATTTAAATATGGAAAAAATAAGAGATCCATGGACAACAGATGAAGCTCAATAATCTTATTTCATCTTGTTCAGCTATCTCGCATCTCATTCTTCTGTAAAATGCCTATGCATAAAGATAACTTTCTTACTTGTGACTACAAGGATAAAGTTATAATTAAAATATATTTTTTTTAAGTTACTTGGCATGAATGACAAAACTTGATAATTAAGAAATGACAATATAAGGCACTATTTAACTCATAGCTCCAACTGTTTGCAGAAAAGCCCTCAACCCTCTTGCTGCACTGTCTTATCAACCTGTTTGTGCACTAAGAATGTTGACTTAAAGCAGCTGGAAATGTGTGGCACAGCTTTTGTTAATAGGACTATTTAATTTTTACTGTCAACAATAAACTGTTCTTTTTTTTTTTTTTTTTTTTTTTTTTTTTTTCCCCTCCATATATATTTGACATGTTAAAGATTGCTACTAATATGATTCAGGAATCATTTACATCATGCCATCAAAGTCAAAGAATAGCATTTCTAGTATAACTGGAAAACAACTTGATTTTTTTTTTTTTCTGAAACCAACAGAGGCCCTGATACAACAAGATAGTGTTTTCAGCAAGTGTTTAGAAACATAACTCTGAAAGGGAGCTCTCAGGTGTCGAACTAAAGCCTATGTGATGGCAGTGATCAAAAGTCAAAATCTCTGCATTTTGAAATAGTCGGATTTCCTTTACATTGATTTAATTTTTATGCTTCTTTCTTCTTCTTGCCAGCTCTATTTCTATTAGAGCACTGCTTAAGACACATTTAGTAACTATTAGATATTTTTCTGATTTTTGGTTTAAATGTTTCCACAGCAAACGTATATCTATCCACCACTATGCTAGTACTGACTTCTAACTTTAATAGTTTTTTTTTCTTTGCTTGATATTTATATCCTTGATGTGTTTGTAAAAAGGTATCATACTCCTCTGTTTTACTTTTGCTAGATTAAATCTGATACAGAGAATTTCACTGCCTAGTTTCTAGCAAAATAATACTTATTTGGCTAATGTAACCATTTATGGCAAGCTCAAATATTTCACATCTATAGTGAGCTGTTTCTTACACTGCAGTTCTAAATCCTAGCAGTATATTAGAAATACTATGCTAGACTGAACAAGCCATGTATTTTCCATTTCCTCTCCTAAGATCAGCTCCCTACTCACTTTATCATTGTCATTGCTCTTGTCAGCATCTTTTGTAGTTTGATGCTATCAGTCTTGAACATGAGGAAAAAGAATCTTATTCAGCATTTCAGAATATATTGAAAGCTGTTTCCCTGTTTTTTACAGAGAAAGTTTTAGCTGAAGTACCTTGGAATTTATTTTGATTCCACTGATCCATACTGATAGCTCATAATCATTCCGTGATCAGCCTGTATGTTCAGGCTTTTCTCTTCCTCAGCTGCTTTCAGTCAGCAAGCTTGTGGAAAAGTTGTCTAGCCAGAAGACATCTCCGGAGAGCAACTCATTCTAATGTAAATATCCAAGACAGAAATTAAGCATCTTCTTGAGGTATATCTTTCTTTCTTTCTTTTTTTCCCATTAATGAGAAAGACCCAGCAGGACTAGCTTCACCTGGAGAGCTAATTTTAAGATGGTTTAAGTGAAATGTAGTGCAGGATCTTGCTCTTGTACTTTCCTTAAATTAAACATGCAACTAATAGAGAATTTTATAATAAATTACTTCTATGCTACAGTTGGAGACATGTTTTTAGATCAATTACATTAGTTGTCTTACTGGACAGTATGTCCATTTAGGACTCTGATAATTTTGTAAATAAAATTTGTATTTCCCAAATAAATAATAAAAAACCCCAGTTTCACATCCTGTATCTGGGTTATTTAAGAAAATTTTCCTTTTCTTTTCTCAGTCATACAGTCATTATTTGAAACTCTCTTGCATTCTACTAAATTTCCGCGAACATCTTGGAATAGAAACATTGAAAAAGTAGTATTTTACTTGCGCTCGCGATCTCAAGAATGGATACTAATAGAAGTGGTAAAGCTAACTGACAAGTTGAAATCACTATATTACAGGTAAAATGCTTAGTTTTCATTTTAGTTATTTGGTGCATTAACCAGAATAAATTTAAATTTCTCACAAAACCAGAGATCAATATAAACACTACATAAAACTTTATTAACATAGCCCATCAGTATTTTTAAATTAGTTATATCACTATACAAGTGTTTTGCTGATAAAACGTCATTGGCACTTAATGTAGAAAGGAAGTGTTGAGGTCCAGTGTGTGAGCGTTTATTTTGAATATGACAGTCTGCTGATTATTAGCACATTATCAAGAAACAGCTGGAACCCTTACAACTTTGATAATCTCTCCAGATGTTCCTAAAATTGTTAAATCAGAACTGTGACACAGGATAATCTAATGATTAGAATTTGTTCAATCAGAATTCAGAGAAACCATGCTAATATTTTAGATCTGAGATGGGTTCTCAGAGATCAGTTGAGTTCTTGTTGCTTGCTTCTCTCTGTTTAAAACAGAGACAAGAGTGGTTCAATGTCCAGTATTGATGTGAAAGTAGACACAAAAGTTAAGAGTGTTCTTGTAATACAAATAGGAGGACAAATAATTATCATCTTTCAGTTAGGAGTTTGACAAATAAGCCCCATTCAAATTAATGAAATTTCCAGACCCAGTGCATTCTTTCAGGCTCTTCGGAAATCAGCCATTAAGGTTTTGCCCATAGAGTGTCATCTATTTATCTCTTTCTCACAGTTTTGGTATCCACCAGTTTCAGTTCTTTGACAGCATTTACCTTTCAGTCTATGATGCTGATGTTGACTTTGCAGCTTTCCTCCCAAAATATCCTGATAATGTTATCTCTTAATGGATCTTACAAACGCTCAGTTATTTATCCACTATTTTAATCCACCTTGTTCAATTAATTTAATTTATACATGATCAGTAGATCCTCACAACTAGGATTCTAACTTATATCGCCAGCCTTCATGATCTATTTTCTAGTCTATACTAAATTACTACTTTTCAAACACCTGTCATATTAAACTTAATGAAGTGTTCTGTGGCAGGTGGATACTCTACAGCAGGAATCGGCATGATCATTTTACACAAAGGTGTGTATTGACTTTGTCCTATAATACTATTAAAAAGGGACCACAGAAATACAAAAGAAAGAAAAGCAAAACTTTTGTTACAACTTTTTAAGAGAAATGCCAAAGCAATGAGAAATGCCAAAGCAATGATGTAACAAGAGAATTGCTTGACATGCAAGACAATGTAGCTCAAGGCTCACATCTCTCTGTGCAAAGTATCACCTGAGGCATCTCTGTTTTGTTGTGTTGCATTCTGTTTTACTCTACTTGATAGAGAATAGATAGCTTGACACGTACATATTGTCACTTTCATTATTTCAAATTCCGTTCTCCAAAACCAATTATTCAGGGAGATGTATTATTTTAATTATATGGACACACAGAGACTAAGACAACCTCAAGAAAAAATCTAACTTGTGAACTAATGAGGATCTGAATTAAGCTCCAGGGACAAAAGAAATATTTCTGGCATCCCATATTATTCTGTATGTTGGATAGCAGTATCCCATAAGTAACAAGTTGTTATGTGACCCATGTGATATTTGCAATATTGACTATAATATATATCCAAAACCTGAAAATATGAGAGTTCAAGTTTGAAGTTGTTGGAAAATTATTAATGTGCTAAATGGATTTAACAATCACAATTAAAATATAAATGCTCCTACAGATCAATGATATAATTTTGAGGTTGTCACTGTTATTAACTACATCATCCTTATCACCTACTAGATTCATTATTCCATTTCTTTTTTTCTGCAGCATCTCTTGACAGTGACACCAATAGCACAGTAGCATAACACTGTCATTCATAGGTGCAAATGTTTCAGAGCAGGAGGTCATGTCATAGTGATAAACAAAGTCAAACATATAAAGTCAAGCATATAAGTGGGTTTTTTTGTTTTTGGGTTGGGTTTTTTTTTTGTGTTTTTTTTTTTTTTTTTTTTTTTTAAATAGCAAACTAAGTTAATAGATCTCCTTATATAATTTTTATCCTTACTGAAAAGTTCAAATTACCTTCTAGCTTCTGGAAAGAAAAAAGGCTTTTCCAAGGACTAAAAGTGATACAATTTATTTCTTCACATTTTTCTTTTTCCCCTTGAGACTGCTTCCTTGTTTATTTAATGCTGTAAAATCCTTAGTCAGACAGCACCTAAAAAGCAGAAACGTGTCACAAGGAGCAAGAGACACTGGAATACAAGTCTCTTTCTTTGTAATAGATTTTTCAGATTTTGTGTTTTCTATAATCCAGTGTCATTTATTCTGACTTTATTGCTTTTTGATCATATATTACATTCAAATATGGCAGGAAACCTGTTAAGTCATTTTATATTGCTTTTATGTCAATAGCATATTTTGATAGTAGAATGAGTGACTGCATATTAAGATTATTCCCCATTAAAAGCTGACTTATTTGATATCAGAAGTTTCAACCAAATACAAAATTCTTTCTTTCTTGCCTTTGACCATTGTCTAATGCTGTCTGAGCACTGCAAAAACTTTTGTTGTCAGTGACTGAGATCATTCATGTTCATGGCAGGACTGGCTCATTCACTGGATATTTTTCAAGAATGTGTATGTCAGATATAGTATTATCAGTTATTAGTTCTTTTCATGTTTATCTATCTTATGCATTATGTTATCAATGAAACTTATCTTCTGATACTTTGAGGCAACAGTTGTCTAAAATGCTTTCATTTCATTTGAGGTTTTGATATTATACCTCCAAATCTGGCAACCATGTATTATCTGCTTTCTCTTATCATTCGCATTTTACTGGAGAAGTCAGAATAATATAAGCATATGGAATGACAGACAATTAAATTGCAAAAATATACTTGTGATCTTGACAAGGTCATAATGGTCTTTGCATCTGTTATGTATTACAAAGTGAGCGTAATAACTGATTTTCTACTGACTTTATGCAAAATTTACTGTAGTTGGAAAAAATTCTCTCTCTCAACATTATATGCTTGACTGATAGATTTAACTTGGCAAAGTGCTGTTATCTTTATCATAAAACATTACAGTTATGAAGAAATTAGAACTCTTTGACAGATACAGACCAGAAGCAATTAGAGAATAATTTCAGGAGTGCTTTTTAAAAGGGAATTATAGTCTTGAAAGACAGATTACTGCTTTAGCTTTATTTATTTATTTACCACATCAGTACAGATATCATACCATAGATTTTTAGATTAGAATAGTAATTAGAAGATCAAGCCTGATGATTTTGTCTGAAAATCTGCCTTACTGTGTAAGATTATATTCACATAATACCCACCTTTTTTTTTTTTTCCTTTTTTTTTTTTTTTTTTTTTTTTTTTTTTTACTGGAGCAAATGTATTTCCAGTAATGCTTATAATTTTGATTAAGACCAAAAGTGCATAGAATTTATCTCCTTGTTTCTAAAGGGTCAGTTACCTATTAGACATATGTTTCCTTCAATAAATTTGTCTAAATTTCGTTCTAATAATTCGTTCTTATTGTGTCTTTCAGTACACTAAAAAGTCCTTTAGAATTTGCTTGGGTTTATTTTCTTTTCCTAGTGAAAGGAATTAAAAACTGTGATCAAGTTGGAAATGTTTTCTTACTGAAATAGACTACTTCATTTAAGTCTTTTGATCTATGTTTTCTTCAGTGTTTTTATATCAGTTATGTGTTTTTATTTGCACTCTTCCCTGTATTTTGTTATCTGAAACGTGTAGTCATAAAAATTCAAGTAGAACATCTACAAATGGAAAATCACTTCTGTCTCTGTCCACACTATTGTTTATAAAATCATTCTGAATTACTTCTCTATTCTGACTTAAATACTTACCAAAGTCACTACATTTTATGAATGCAATATATGTCGATACGGTTTTCATTTCTTGCTCCAAACCCTATTTATTTACTTTGGTCTTCTGTTTGATTGGCCCCAGCTATTCAGAATTTATGGACACTTAAAGATTGACCTATCTTTCCAATTCCTAAACATTCTGATAGTCTTTGTATGATCTATTTATTTTATCCACAGTGATTAATTAAATACACTTAAATTGCATAGTATAAGCTCACTGTTTGTAGTGTTATTTACCTGTTACACCAGCTTACTAGATGACCCTCTTATATTACATAATTACAATTTGTGAGGAAATAAAACACATTTTCTTGCTCCAAATGTAACTGAAATCCATCTGGGAGAAAAACAAAGGTGAAAAACAGAAAAACCTTTAGTCTCCATAGACAGAAGTCAGTTGTTCCATGAGTTTCTTCAGGTTCTTTTGAGCAGTGGAGAATACAGTGGAATAAATTTGCATAAGGCACAGTGATACACTATTAAAAACTTCCCAAATAAATCAATATCTTTATTGCTGCATATTATTATTTAGTTTATCAGCAACTTCATCTTCCACATGGTTCATGTTACCATTTAATGTATATTAGCAGAATTCTCCATTGCATTTTAGGTCAATTTATGTAATGTTACCATTTGAAATATTTGTGTGGATACATTTTTAGTTAATGGACTCTGTGGAGAGTAATCTACATTTACTCCTTACAGACTAAAACCTGGCTTCATCTTTAAACATACACATACCAGCAGAATTGGAAGCTTCCCCATGATGCTGTACAAACGTATGCTTAACCTCACCTGGAAGGCAAATTGGGTGTCACTGCAATGACTAAAGCTGAGCAGGTAGACAGAGGCAGATAACACTGTTTCCCTTTTGATGAGCAAATAAAACACTGTCATGGTGAAACAATGTTTTTAGCTTTGGGGGGGAAATAACGTATAATGTTGCACCAATAAGTGTGTTAGTCTCGGTGATTGTTGTATCCATCTGTAATGGGTTTTGGAAAAGTTGGAAAAAAGCTATTTTGTTTTGGAAATAGAGTGCAGAGGCCACGGTTTCCTCTTCATGGCCAAGGTATATCAGTCCTGATAGTGTGACAGTGGGTCACGATAAGGAGCTAATAGTGTATTGATTTTGCATTGTACAAATTCTATCTGTTTTCTCAGATGTTTAAGGGGACATGTATAGGTCACTGGTACGAGCAGAAGCTGATGTTGCTCTTGTATAGAACTGTCTGGCTGAGACTTGTGTTTATGTGACTTTATTAGTATTTTTTTTAAACTATGTTTAAAGTATGTTGCGGCACCTCAAACATTGGAACTGTCATTTTGTAGTGGAAATACAATTAAGAAGGCAAATATCCAAGGAATTATCTGAGGCTTTAAAGTCAATTAAAACCTATTGGATCTGTAATGTATCTACATTTGATTTGTTCAGAAATTTGGTTGATATGGTTTCAGACTGTTAAGGATATCGTGCCTTATTCTATTGCATTGCAATAAGTTTGTGCTAGTAATAAATATGCTTTTCTTTCAATATATTATCGAAGATGTTTTGATTCTTACTTAATTGTACTCATAGACTAAAAAAAGTTAAAATACTCCCCCCCAAAATACTAGTGATTTAAGCAAATATATAGAGCTAATACCATCTTGTCAATCCAGTACAAAAAATATTCATATGTCTATGTCATTTCCAGTGACAGGGTAAAAGCTTGATGTTCTCCAGACTGCTTCTGTTTGCAGTAAATCTGGTTTTCATAAATATAGTGTTCCTGAAAACTTCTTCAGCAATGACATTCTCTTATTTTATTTTCTTGTTTATAATGAAATGAAACAGTATTTCATTGCCACATATTGTGATTAATGACATGCATAATTAAAAAAGTTAAAATAACATTGATCTCCAAACTAAAAAATATGTTATTGGTATTTGAGTATTTAACTGAATATATAGACAGATATTTTCAAGTCTGGCATGTTAGATATAAATTTTCAGAAAGACTATTAATAGTTTCATTTATTTATTTGTAAATTTGATACTTGTTATCCATTTATTTTCACATTGGTATGTTTTGTTACAATTCATCTTAAGTAGTCATCACAATTGTAGAAACCAATATTCAAATGTAAAAAAAAATCTCCTTTTTTCCGAGGAGTTGCCTATCTGATCTAAATCAAGAATCAAGAACATTTTATCAAAATCTACTACCTTGCTGTTTTAGTGCTGATCAAACTTTTATTCAAGCTTCCAATCTTTTATGTGTGTACCTGTAATTCAAGGATTCTGTAGAATTCAGTAAGGATTACTTAATGAAAAGAAATCCAGTTTTTTTCAAAGAAAAAATAAAGGTATTTATCATCTTCTTTTTGCAAGAAATAAGCAACTAATTTTTGGTCACTCTCTAGCTACTCCATATTAACCATATAATCTGGATCACTAATGTTCTCCACGTGCTTTAGAAAACCAGCTAGTATGTTTTGTTTAAATGTGTTAATGATCTAAAACTTGTAGAAGACACAAGCTGAATTTTACAGTGTAAACAATACAGTAGTGTGTTGGCAGGGATTAGGAGACAAACATTCAGGAAATTTTTATGTGGAAATCCTCATTCACTTATCTATATATACTATGGATTCTGTTTTCCAAACAGAAAAAAACAATATATCCTTATTTAGCAAGGTGTGGTGAAAGGTTAAAATTATCATAAAATATTATACATATGTGCATAGTTATGGTTATATAGTCTAAATTTACAGTTAAGTATGCCTATATGTAACTATGGCATATAGTTGCTTATGACAAAAAACTCATTTAAATAACAGATCTAAGGCACAAAAATAACATGACAATATGGGCCTGAAAAGTATGGCAGAGCACCACACACTTTTAAAATAACTTCTATTGACACAAAAAATTAAAGCATTTTATTATTTCTCATATCCTGTTCTATGTGCATAAGCTTTAATTACATCATTCATTGAGATTTCAATTTAAAATCATTTAACAGTCTTCCTTTAAAAGTATCGCAGCAATCCAAAACAATTATTCGTGCAGAACTCCATATAATTCTGTTGTGTTGTGTTATCTTATTGTCATAAGCCTCATCAACAGATATTTTTATGCACAAGTATTGAAATATTAATTCCTTCCTATATAGCCTATAATTCAAAGTAATTTGTCTGACAAATAGGATCTAATATTTCAGTGAGAGGGATGAAAAAAACCCTTTCTTTTCCAAGAAACATATTATATACAAAACATTCCCTCTTTTATACAACACTACCGTTTTCTCCTTTTGAAATATAAACTGGACACAGTGAAGAAAATATTCTCTTTCTTCTTTAAAGTGATGTTTTACAGTGATCAAATACAAAGCACTTTTACTATTTCTTGTCTAGCCATCCTCCTCTGTTATCCCCCTAAGAGATGAGCAGCTCTGGTGCCAGCACTGTCGTCAGCGGAGTGTTCTAGCATGGTGCACAGGGGGCTTCCTGAACCAGAGGAACCTCAAGGAGACCTGAGAGACTGGCCAGGAGCCCGCAGCTTGGGAGACGGTGGCTGAGAAGGACCTGGGTGGGCTCAAGAGCATCCACCTCCCATATGTAAAAGAAGCCCTTAGGGAGCGCGAGCAGCCAGGAGGGCTGCCAACAGGGCGGGCAAACAGGGGGTGGCATGTCAGCAAGGGTGTGGTGTGGCATATTGCACAGCAGTTTATGGAGAAGGCCATGCAGGAAGGACACTGAAGCCCTGCCAGCTCAGCCATGGAGAATGGTGCCTACCCAGCAGAAAACCGCAGCCTCTTTGAGCTCTGCACCCACCATGACTGATGCAGCTGCCCAGGCAGGGCCCTGGTGGGAACACGCTGCTGGCTGTGCCCTGCTCTTATGCCAGCAGGGGATGGCAGCTGTGAGTGCTCCTGCGGGAGTGCGCCCGGGGAAAGGAGCTCCTCTGCTCTGACAGAGCTCCGGGAGGGGGTGAGTAGGTGAAGGAGTAACAAGGAGAGCAAGAGAGAGACAGACTGCAGGAATCACACCCTACCTTCCTTGAGACAGGCCCGACAGGCAGACAGGACGCATGATATGGAGGATTCACTATCCTCTCTCCACCTGGCTGAACACAGTGACTTGAGGGACAGGGGGCAATGAGGACAAGTTCTTGCCCAGCGCAGCAGACATGTCTCTTCTGTAACTACCTCACCTTCTCAGGTGCCCTTACATAATAGGTGTGAGGCGCAGCAAGTGCAACCAAACAATAACGAGGACAATGATTCATTTAGCTTGGTAGTGTTGCCCAGTTTAAGGCAGCCTACGTCCTACATCAAAACTGTTTCCATAAAGAAAAAAAGATGGATCACTGTCATAGGAGACTCCCCCCTGAAGGAAACATAAGGCTCACTGTGCAGAACGGCACCCCTTCTTAGGGAAGTCTGCTGCCTCTCTGAGGCCTGGGTTAACGATATGAAGAGAAAGCTTCCTACCCTGGTACAGCCCTCAGATCATTATCCATTATTTATTTTTCATGTAGGCAGTGATTAAGTTGCAACAGAAACTCTAAGAGAGAGTTCAGGGCCTTGGGAAAACTGGTTAAGGGACCAGGAGCACAAGTAGTGTTCTCTTCTGTCTTTCCATTCACAGGGAATGATGAGAGATGAAACAGGAAGAGACAGTATATCAATACCTGACTCTGAGCCTGGTGTCATGGGCAGAATGTTGGGTTTTTTGATCATGGGCCTGTCTACAAGATACCAGGCCTGCTGGTAACAGAAGGGAGGCACAGCTGCCTCAAAGAGGGGAAAAAAGATCTTTGCACAGGAGTTACCAGGGCTCATTGAAAGAGCTTTGAACTAGATTTGAAAGGGGAAAAGGAGAAAACCAGGCTCACTAGGTATAAACCTGGGAGCAGCATGCCAATGTTTGAGACACAATGTTCTAGCAAGGTCCTTCATACAGCACATACAGGACAACCAGGAGATCAGGCCCAGTCAGCATGGCTTTATAAATGACAAGTTCTGCTTGACTAACCAGTTATCATTCTATGAAAAAGTGACCCAACTAGTGGATGAAGGAAAGACTGTGGGTCTTGTCTAGCTAGATGCCACTAAAGCCTTTGACAACATTTCCCACAGCATTCTCCTGGAGAAACTGGCTACTCATGGCTTGAACAGATGTACCAGATAAAAAAACCTGGCTGGATGGCCAAGCCCAAAGAGTGGTGGTGAATGGAGTTAAATCCAGTTGGAAGCCAGTCACAAGTGGTGTTACCCAGAGCTAAGTATTGGGGCCAATTCTGTTTAATCATCGACGATCTGGATGAGTAGATTGAGTGCACTCTCAGTAATTGCAGCTGACACTAAGCTGGTGGAAAGTGTTCATCTGCTTGAGGGCAGGCAGGCTCTGCAGAGGGATCTGGACAGGCTGGATTGATGGGCTGAGGCCAATTGTAGGATGTTGAACAAGAACGTTCAACAAGTGTTGGGTCCCACACTTGGGTCACAATAACCCCAAGCAACGCTTGGGGAGGAGTGGCTGGAAAGCTGCTGGCAGAAAAGGACTTAGGGGTGTTGGTCAGAGCTGTCTGAATATGTGGCCAAGAAGGCCAACAGCACTGTGGCTTATATCAGAAGCAGTGTGGCAAACAGGACAAGGGAAGCTATTGTCCCCCTGTACTCAGCACTGGTAAGACTGCACCTCAAATACTGTGTTCAGTTTGGGGCCTCTGTACAAGAAAGACTTTGAGGGTGCTGAAACAGGTCTAAAGAAGGGCAATGAAGCTGGTGAAGGGTCTAGAGAAGAAGTCATATGCAGAGTGGCTGAGGGAACAGAGGTCGGTTAGCCTGAAGAAGAGGATGCTCAGGAGGAATCTCATTGCTCTCTACATCTACCTGAAAGGAAGTTGTAGGCAGGTGGGTGTCGGTCTCTTCTCCCAAGTAACAAGCAATAGGACAAGAGGAAACGGCCTCAAGTTGTGTCAGTGCAGGTTTAGACTGGATATTAGGAAAAACCTCTTAATCAAAAGGGTTGTCAAGCATTGGAACAAGCCACCTATGGAAGTGATTGAGTCACCGTCCCTGGAGGTAATTAAAAGATGTGTAGATGTGGTGCTTGGGGACATAGTTTAGTGGTAAACTTGGCAGTGTTAGGTTCATCGTTGGACCTGATGATCTTAAAGCCCTTTTCAAGCCTAAACAATTCTGTGATTCTAAGAAGCATTTTTGCTTGATAAAATTAATCGGATATCAGAATTACTGAGGGTACCAGACTTCCGATAGCTTGTAATTCATGCATTTTCCTAGCACCATGTACTGGTTTTGAAGCACCTTCAGCCTGACTCGAAGAGGTCAGTCCAAACATATATCAGTCTCTGAATTATGTAATTTTAAAATACTTCATTCACCTTATTTTCAGTAATATGATCAGTCCCTAAATATTCTAAAAATATGTCATACTTTTTTTATTTGTCAGTCTACCTAGTTATGTTTCATATTTACTTTGAACAATAAATTAAAAAATCATAGGATATTCAAACATCTTTAACCCTAGAAGTTACAGGCATCTTCAATTTACTACCTACAGCTTTTCTTCTTATTCCTTATATTATCTACAACATGAAATACAAATATCTTTTAGTTTAGAAGTATGTACCTGCTATGTAACCTGATTGAGTAATAGTTATCAATAGTCTAAGGCTGACTGTAATGGTCCTTTCCATTGGTATAACATCTGCCTACTGCCATAGTTTCACCCCAGTAGGCTTTCTCAGCCCCACACAGCCACTTGCTCATTGGTTCACAGGGTGATGGGGGAGAGATTTGGAAGGATAAAAGTGAGAAAACTTATGGGTTGAGATAAACACAGTTTAATAGGGAAAGGGAAAGCTGTGCATGCAAATAAAGCAAATTAAGGAATTCTTTCACTACTTTCTACAACAGGCAGGTATTTAGAGCCATTTCCAGGAAAGGGGGGCTTCATCATGCATAACAGCAACTTGGGAAGACAAACACCATAACTCCAAATGTGTCCCCTTCATGATCCTTCCTCTCAACTTTTATAGCTGAGCATGACATCATATGGTCCGGGATATCCCTTTGGTCAGTCAGGGTCAGCTATCCCAGCCACGTCCCAAGTTCTTGTGCACTCCTAGTCTGCTGGCTGGTGGGAGAGAGTGATATGCAGGAAAGGCCTTAACTTTGTGCAAGTACTGGTCAGCCATAACTAAACCATTTCCATGCTATCAACACTGCTTTCATCACAAATCCAATACATAGTGCCCTATAAGCTACCATGAAGAAAATTACCTCTATCCCAGCCAGCCAAAGCCAGTACAAATGGACAATATACAGTCTTAACAGTCCAAGTATTCATTATGTCTTAGATAAATCTTCACGTATTTTATTGTTTTACAGTGCTTTTTTTCCTCCCTAATTATGCATGGTAGATCATGCCTGAAAACTATTTCATTTGCAAAGAGAAATAAGGAAAGTTTGCTTTAAGATTCAATGTCATTTTAAAGAGAAACTAAAAATTTTGGCCAACAACTGTCAATTGAAGGACAATGATTTAAAGATGAAAGGAGAGCTAAATTTTGATCATGAATGCTTAGAATATATTTAAATGAAGAGATAGTTTTAATAGCTTGTGCTTCTGAAACAAGACTTTTTCTAGCACAAAAGATTCTCACATAGTGCCTCAAGGAAGTAATCTATTCTGTTTATTTTCATGCTATTTCTGTTCTTTCAGAAACTTGGCACATGTCTTAAGATAAAAGAGCTAATGTGAACACCAGACTGGAGATAGAGGCTTTCACCATATACCTGGCATTTACGTTTTAAATAATTAATCATTCTAAATTGCAATGAATTAAAATTTACAGTTAGATATAGGAAGAAGATCCCAACTTCTTGGAGATAAAAAGGGTCTACCGAATCAAGAGGCTGTATTGGACCTGTGACAGGATTTTTAATTCAGGGATGGTCAAAACTTACTTTGCTTCTCTGAAAGATTGTTATAGCTTAGGGCTATTGCACCCTCATCGACCTTCTTTCTGGTTACAAAAATTCTCCTCCCAGCAGCTGGACTCATTTTCCTGAGTATTTAAATACTACATTATTGATTGGCTTAGCATGGAGACAGTTTAAAACATTGCAATTAATGTGAAATGAGGTCTTTTCTTAGTATTGGCTGCAATGCAGTCCTCCATGGACGTAGCTTTTCCTTTTTCAGACTTCCCCTCTTCATCCTCGGATTAATCTCTATTAAAACAGTCATTTTTGTTTAATCGTGTTTTTGGTATTGTGCATAGGTTCAAAGTTGATAGACAATATCAAACACAGAAAAGATTCACCTTTAATAATAGATTTTGAAATAGATTTTTTGATAAATATATAGACATATTTTTGAAAGAAAAAAATGGGGGCAATCAGTACATACAGAAAACTGGTGAATTTTCCCTGTGTTTTTAGAATCTAATCTAAAGCTTTAATGTTGTTGAAATAATAAGAAATCTTTCCCTTTGTCTGTGATGGAGTGCCATCTTTCTCAATGAATACTTAGCAAACTCTATAGGGTCTTGAATTTACAGGAAATTCAATTCAAACTGTCAGATACAAAAGACTAGATAAGATTCCTTCAAAACGTTTTAATAAAGATGATGTATTATTGACTCATTCTGAATATTTTAAAGTTTTTTTATTTTCAAAAAGAATTGTACACAAAGTGACCTAAAAGGCTATAGTGGGACCACTCTTTACACATCAGAAACTAAGGATCAAAGACGCCATCATCATGTTTCCACTTATACCTCTGACACAGCTCCAATGTTAATGAATAGTTGTATAAAAGATGTAATGCACGAGTCCTAATGCACCTGGAAAATGTAATAACAATACTGAAAAGCATAAAACTAGGAGAAACCTGGTCCAGATTTGTGCTGTTTTATGCATCTTTTAATCTAATGAATCCATCTAATGAGCTCCATCATACAGCTATTGAGTTTTCTACTACTGTGCTGCTAAGGTTGTCCCCTATTATTAGTTATAATTTTTTTTTAAATTGCTCTAGTATTTTCATGGTGCTTGTATACCCTTTTCCAACATTAGCTTTTTCCTATCTAATATTTACCTTATGTACCTAATGTATTATAAACATCCATCATACCCCTTTCAGTGTTTATTTTCCTAAGTTAAACAAGCTAGCACAAGCTAACCTCTATTTCCCAGCCATAGTTCAATTTTCAGTTTCCTTGATCACAGCTGTGAATTCTACATTAACTTTTCCTGTCTTATTTCTTCATTATTGAGGATATATGCCAGCTGAGGCTGTGCACAATGGCATCATTTTGTACCCATTACTTCTGGAGATGCTACTCTGCACATCCGAAAACTAGACTTTTTTTTTTTTTTTTTTTTTTTTCCCCAGTCACATTGCATAGTTGGCTCTTAAACAACCTATGAGACACTAATCTACCTATATTGTCGTCTCCTTCTGACAGTTCATTTTTAAGAACCCCTGGTTTATAATAGAAATTCATAGTAATAAATTTTCTAAGTTAATTACACTTAACATCCCATCCAAGGTAGAAGCTCAGTCATTAAATGTAGAAAAGATAGATAGAAGGGGTGATTTTGCTCACTTTTAGAAGTGCTTCTCTCTGTTAACGCTAGAAAGGTTCTAGGCAGACCAAGGTCCCAGCTGTCTTCACATAAGTAGCTGAAGTGTGTACTGATTCTAGACCACTTCTGCATGGATTGTACATGGCAACTGAATTAATTGTCCCAGAAATAAACTGTTGGGGTCCAGGTCAACAAAAGCTTTAAAAAAAATGATGAGGCAAGTGTATCATATATGCTAGTGTATTGTCTAAGTTGTACATTTAGAAGCAATGGCTCCAGGAGACAGCTGTAGAATAGAGGAGCTCCCTACCGAACAGTGACTTTTGTGGAAAAAAAAAAAAAATTACAGAAATTACCTCCCCAAAAACTACTGCTGCACAGAAAAAATGCAAAATTATTAGGTCTTTTGATTTCAGAAGCCATAAAACTAATCCCAGAATACTTCTTATCACTTTCATACCTGTTATTGCAGAAAAAGAATGATAAAAAGCTGAAAAAGTGAAAAGCTACAGGCTACAGGCACTTCCCTGCCAATGGGAAGAAACAAAAGAATCAATTATTTTGCTTTGCTTGTATGGACAACTTTAGCTTTACCTGTTAAATATCAGCCCATTAGTTTTTGCATTTTTACCCTTCCATTTCTCTTCCCCATCACAACCAGGGGGACTGAGTGAGTGGCTGCATGAGGTTTAGCTGCCTGCTGGGATTAAACCATGATACTACTTTGAAGTTTTTGTATTTCAGTTTGGTGATCAGCGAAATTGATTTGCCATACTAGTGTAATGGTCACAGAATATTTTCAACATTTTTATCACCTGATAAATATAGTCATTTACTTACTTTATAATACTTCCTATTTATTGGTCAACATTTGAAAATGAAGTCTGCAAGTTGGTTATACATGTATTTACCCTTGCTGAGTGACTACAATACTGCCAACTACAGTTGGGTCCTAGTAGATCCTGAGGTAGAATACTAATGCTTAGTGCAAAATGATGTATCAAATGTTAAGAGACTTAGTCTAGAACTGAGGAAAGGACATCTATACTTTACTTACACGACAAAATAAAACTTTACAATATTATTTGCTGATAATTTTCTTATCTTTTGGGTTTTGTTTATATATATATATATATATATATATATTCTATTCTCTTTTCATCATTCCAAGCTTTTGGAAAACCTTGATATTAAAGAAAAATGGTTGCATCTGTAGTTTAGCTACTGAGACACCTAGTGGCAAAGGGTAAATGACCATCACAGGGTTTGTAAAAAAAAATAAAAATAATTGCATCATTATTTGGAATACAGAAACTGCTTCAGGGATAAGGAAGATCACAAGAAGGGAACTGGGTAATGCTGTGATTGTAACCGATTTTCTAGTCTCGATAAAAGATATTGGATTGGAATAATGTTTCACAGAAATCAAACTTAATCCCTTTAAATATAGAAACCAAGGCTTAAAAGTGTGAAGATATGGACTGCAAAACTAAAAACTGAGGTCACTAAGCCACAAACCTAAGCAAAATTGAACAATACACAGTTCATCATGACAAAATCCTGACTAAAACCTCCACAATTGGAAGGCACTAACAGCCTTGAGGATTATGAACTTTCCAACAAATATTTCAGATGGTGGATTATCCTGTTTGCCCATAGCTTAAGTGGCTTTTTCTCAGATATTGGTCCTTTTTTTTTTTTTTGTATCTATTCCTACAATCTGTAACAGTGGCAAAATGTAATCTTTAGGGTAAAGTAAGTTTTTCACCCTTGGATCAATAATGAACATATTGACCTGGCTACATTAAGGAATAATGAGAAATATTGGGTCAGGGAAACTTTTGCACCTGTGATAAGCTAGAAATATAGTTAGCACTGCTATTGGAGGCCTGATATACTGCAGTTTAAAGTGTAATATAGGGGAAAATTAACCTGACTTTGAGATTTGACTTACTCTGGCATAAGAAAGCTTAATCTGGTTCCTGGTGGGTCTTATTTTAATTTTTTATTCAGGAGTCTTAATAACTGATCTGAATGACGTTGTTGCCATTTCATTTGCTTTAGCATTAGCATTAGAATCACTGACAATGATGACTTGTGTAGCTCATCTGCTCTGTCAGTTTCTTCTCTTGGACTCTACAGGTTGACACTTTTTATTATTTTCAGTTCTGTCCACATTTTAAGTAGAGGTCAGTAAAAAGCTTCTTATATGAACCTAAAGGAAAAAAGTAGAATTGGAACATTTGAGACAGGGTTTTTTTTCACTCCCTACTGGCTGACCTATGAGGAAAGGAGAAATTTTATGAAGCTCAGAGGACAAAGCTGAGAGGTTTTTGAAGATGAAAAGATGAAATTTTGTGTTTCTGCTTCAAGAACAGTTACTGTTGTCTACAATGTACACATTTATTACCGTATCTCTAGGGAAGTAATAATTTTAGGCTTTGCTGACATCAGACATTTGAATTGCTGTACATTCTTTACAATTCGTATTACCTGTGCTAAAGTAACAAGTGTTATTTCCCTCACTAAATCATACAATATAGAATCACCTTAAGAGACTTGTGCAGGAGTTGAAAAGACTACTAAGAGATGTTACAAGAGTCTCCCTTATATCCACTCAACCATATCTACTTAGCTGAAGGCTCCTATTGTTTTCTACCTTTTATGTCTCTCCTTTGCTCCAGCCTCTAATTCCCTCCCATCTTTTTTCATCCAGGAAATATAATGGTTTATCAGTAACTTGTCAAGAATACGTAAGTTGTTATGATTAAAGGTGAGGAAGCTGTTACTACATGCTAGCTACCCTCCTAATTTCATCTCCAGGACAGTAAAGGAAGTAGGGAAGCAATTGGTGGGTTATTGTTAAAAAAAATGCCTACTATTTTAAAGTATGGCATCTATCAAGCTAACAGTGCATAACTGTGGCTGATTGCCATGGTGCAAAAACATGGCTTAAAAAACATATTGAGTATTTTTAATATCTAAACAATACATAAATGCACATAGCATTCTAGAGTGGGAGATAGTGAGCCGTGCAAGCAGATGCAGACAAAGAAAGAGGGAAAGGGGAATGGAGGAGCTTTTTCCTGTTACGAAGATTTCATGTCTTTTTTCTTCATCTTCCCATAGTTTCAGTGTAAAGAATTAATAGCCTTAAATATAAGGGGGAACATGTTTCACAAGAAGCCTCATACTTTCAGACTTTTTTTGCCCAACCTTTCTCTGTACTTTTATGTTTCTAGCCCACTCTTTCTTCCTCAGCCAGATAACATTTCCTAGAAATATTTCAGATGGAAGCATGTCAGAAACTGGAAGCATATAAGAATGCAAATATCTGTATCAATGCAAATTTCCTTCCTTTTGAAGCTACAGCTTTCCACTGTCATCCAAAAGCCTTGTTTGCTTTTACTCATCGATCTCATAACCTGAATGCATAAAAAAAAAAAAAAAAAAAAAAAGAGGAACTAACCACATGATATCTTCTACTAGCAATGACAGTGGAATTGCTAATACTGTTTTGTGGGTAACAAGAAGACACTTAAGTGCTCTAGTTAAATGCAGAAGACATTTTTAAGTGTTATGAGTTTCAAAGATTTTACTTAACTATGTCATTTTGTCTCTGAACAACAGCACTGCCTCTACCACTTACCTATTTTTTACATTGTGCATTCAAATGCACAATTCACATTTCATAGGAAATAGCTTTTGAGGTTTTCATAAACTCCCTTTGCAGTAATATTCTGCATCTTTCACATCAAGAATTAGATAAGCTCAGCCTGTTGCAAAATAGCTTGAGATAAGATAAAAGATAAGGTAAGGTAAGATAAAGGTTGTAAAGATGAAAGGCTGAGTTTTGGCAAGGCTATAGTCATCATAAAATCTTATAACACTGTAACTTTAAAAAGTAACACTGTAACTTTAAAAAGTAACAGAAAAAGAATAAATCTCAACCACTCCACATTTCATGTTGAAAAAGTAAACAGACAGTCTTATTGAAATCAAGTATTCTTAAATTCTGCATGTTTAAATAGTGACTGATATGGAGGTTCCATTACACCTCTTTTAAACTGCTTCACAGGTAAAGCTGAGCCTCAAAGCGATACTCCCTCTAAAGGTATGCAGCACTGTGTACATAGAAGCCATGCAGGAGGTTTAGGTCAGCCTTCTTGCTGAAGAAGTGTTGATGTCAGTCTCAGAATAAAAGATTCACAGGAGTGAATTAATTATCAGTTCCCAAGCTGGTTAGCAATAAGCAACCATGTTATTTCCCACCTTCCCCCAAAAACATATAAAATCTAAAATGTAGCAACTGATTGGTGTTGAAAGGTTAACTATGAACTATAAAGATTTGGAGTGCTGACAGCGATTTATTGATTCAAAACGTTCAACCGCAGCCAAAGAAATTATAAATCATCTCCTTTGGTGTAACTGAAGCTTGTTCTAATTTGCATGTCTCTTATGGTTCCAATTAAGAAGAATTGTTAAGATACATATGACTAGATTATGAAATTTAACCTCTCTCATAATTACCTACATCAAGTGTATGGACTGAAATAATATTGTAAAATTTATGCATAATAATAAAACCATGGTAACTAATAAACTTCTGCATCTTCTATCATGGTAAAAAGATTTAAAATTTATAAAAAGGTATTAAGGATAGTTAGCATATATGATTCAAATAAAAAAGAAGACAAGATTAAGGACACCATAAGATAATAAAAGAAAAAACAAGCTGGGTAGGATGGATGTAGAAATATATCTTGTTGATCTAAGAATAATTTTTTTAGGAACAGTAAGTTGTTTCACTAATTTGAAGGAGACGTGCAACATTTTTAAAGGACAAAATTACAGTGATTTTTAGCACAGTAGGTGATGAAATTATTCATCAGATTCACTTATCTTATGCGCACAAATCAAGAGATTCCTTTGTATGCATCTTTTCTAAAAACACAGTGAGGGGAGCTGTATGACCTAAGAATGTGAGTGAATATTCGACCCTGTCACTTCTTTCCCTTCACCTTTGTAATAGTGAGCCTTATCATGTGTAAACAATTTGTGGCTAACAAGAATTAGATTTAATTTGGGGAACTGTTGGATGGTCACAGGGCTTTAAATTGTGGTGTTACACAATTTGAAAATCCCCAAATTAACCTAATTTCTTTCTTGGATTCCAAAGTTTGGCAAATCCATTTAAAATTATCTTAATAAAATGAACTATAAATCTTGGAATGCAAGATGGATTCAGGAAATTTAAATATTCTTTTTGTAAAACAATTTGGTTCCTGCTTCTAGCTCTACAAAATGGACAAAATTTGAAGCTGAAGTTGGGACAATGGTAATTATTAAAGGATGTAATGTTCATTTGAAGCAAAATCTGTCACCATTTTTCATGTTCAGAAAAGAATTACCTCTCAGCTGTAATGGGACTATTTGTAAATAGCACTGGACAGCACAAGTAGTAGTACTAAAATTGTACACTCCTGTAAAGTCAAGGACAATTTCTCTAATTATATTTACATCATTTCCTAGCCAGTAATATATCTGAACAACTTCTACTTGCTTTTCTGATAGTTGCACTAAGTGAGTAACTATTTACATCACAGTTTCAAGTATAGATCAGTGCCTTCATGAATAAGATTTTTTAAAATACTAAAAAATAGATACATTCTATATCAAATACTTCCAGAACCTTGTAAAAGAACAATAAGTACAATTTCACATAACTTCTACACAAGCCTCACTAATCTGTTGGTCAGTCTAACAGAATCACTCTCTGGAAGGGACAGTTTTGTTCCACTGACTGTAGAGTATAGCTCAGAAATTGAGGATTGTAATTTAGACACTTCAGGCAAGTAATTTCAATTACCTGGGCTGAAACAAGGCTTTAATAACCAATTACAAAATTCCTTTGAATGTTAAAAATGGGGAAGAATAAACAATCAAGCCCACTACAGTGTACTTCTAGTATAACAGAAACACTGAAAAAAAAAAATCTGCTATAGATTATATGCAGATGAGAGATTCAGTGAAGATCTTGCCATTTGGTATTCAAATAGTGGCATACAGATTACTTCACTGAAGTAAACTGGGACCTTTTCATAGATTATATTATTATACCATATATTACATAGTATAGTATTGGGCCCTAAAAATATAACAAACATAATTTCTCCAACATTCTCCATCTAGTGGCAGGATTAATAATGATATCCAGTTTCAGAAAAGGTGTATGGTGGTTACAACAAGAAGGCACACAGAACAACTCAATGAGAGTTTGAAAAATATCTGCAAATGCAACACTGAGAAGTGATCTTGAGAAAGATTCCTCATTTCAATAAAATAAGGTTTACTGGATGTGGGGAAAAAAATCCATTATCTTTTGAAATGCGGCAGAACAATGTGCCATACTGCCTCTTAGCCATAACAAATACCTACCTTGATAAAGTAGAGCTACCCTATCTATTTAGATAGATGCCATGAAATTCTAATATAATCCCCCTTTCTCAGTTAACCAGAAGGAATGTTCATCAGTGCAATTCAGTTACTTGGAACTGAGTTTTTCACTATGCTCCCTTGGTTTCACTTTGATTACTCAATACAAACTCTATCAAAATGGATTAACTTTTAGAACCATGGAAGAAGGATACATTTTTTTAAAAAAAAAAGAAAAGTTAAACGAAATTAATTTTTCAGACTCCAGTTTATGCAACCACTACACTCCTAGTCTTTAGGCACAAATAAGTTAGACTAAGAAGCACAGAGTACCAGTAAATACATGAAAATATCACCTACTTCCTTAGCCTTACCTACCACATCTGCTGTAAAAAATAAAAAAATTATTACGCTAAGTGGTCAATAACAACCAGAAAGAGATTCAAAGTACAAAGTAGTAATATATAAATGACATTTACTTCAAAGGCACGTGGGCTTTGTTTCACCTGTCTAAGAAAAAAACACAAACAAACAAAAATCTAAAAACAAACTCTAAAAGATAGAAAAAGTCTCTAAGGTCTTAGCAATACACTTTTTTTTTTTGGCTATTCTAAAATGAAAAAAAAAATATTTTAACTGATCAGATTTCTAATAAGAGTCTTTTTACCTTAAAATATACATAACTAGTGATTTACAGTACAATTGATCCCTTTGCTCCCAAAAAATTAGACAACATGAAAATAGGTACTGAAGTGAGTAGCAAGGCATCCTTGCATGACAATAGGAGACACTACCACTAGGCAAACTTAAAACACTGTGAAACTTTATGTCTTATTATTATGAGAAACAGGAAAATGTATGTTTATGTACAGAGAGCTCAGGTATGACCTCTTCCTAAGTGCATGGGGATAGCTTCTAAGACAACAGGTGCAAAAAATTCATTAAAATATAAAATAGAGACAGTATAAGCCAACTGTTGCTAGCTTTTGAGGCTATATCACAGGTTTGGTGGGGTTTGGGGTTTTTTTACCTTAAAGACTTCAGCTACAAGAAACAAGTTATTCCAGAGGATCCCTTCTTTCTAAGTGTGTGGTTTAATCCATCTGTTCACAGAGGAAAAAAACAGAATTGTTAATATTTGGGAAAAAATAAAAAACTGTCATTGTATTCCACACACCCCCCACCCCCCCACCCCCAATCTTCTTTCTAATGTTTCCATTTGGCAGGACTTGTCTTACTTATGTAATTTTTGTATAATTAATATTTTGTTAATTCACTATTAATTAGGGTTTAGGTTTATATTAATTAATTTAATTCTTGCAAGTGTGCTATGCAGACTTCATGCAACAATTTTCACAATTTAATATTACTGCTAGTCTGATCATTCTTGACTGGCCTGCATTTATTTATTACTAACATTTTATCATACCTGAATTTCAGTCCTTGTTATAAAACATGACCCGTATGGGTAAACTCAATACACAACAAAATACAAACTTCTAAGTATTTGTATGTCCATGAAAATCCAGCCATCCTAAATCAAATCACAAAACTGAGGTCTTAGTTAACTTTTTTTCTAGGTGGTAGATGTTGGACAGTGAATTCTTGATCTTAGCAAGAATTCTGAGTTTACAAATCCTGGAAATTATTATAAAACAACCTTTTAAATTATATTGCTATATAGAAGACCCTGATAAAATATTTAGTTTGTTGTTTGTTGCTTTTTTTCTGAAGCCTATTCATTTTCATATTTCACTTTGTATGTTTCTGACTTGTGCATAGGATTTTTGTGGGGTTTTTTTCCCCACTGTAATTTATATAGTTTTTCTATGATCACAGGAAGCATTGAAAATATACTTAGAGACTTTTTTTAGGCTTATAAGACTATTTGGTTAGGTTTCGATTGTATTTTTAAAAGTCAAACCTTTTCAGTACAAATCCTGCACCATCGTAGACAAAGCAGAAAATATTCAAGAAGAAACATACATACTGGTACCAAAATATACGTATTAATAATTCAGTCTGTAACTAAAAGTCATATCTAAAGAGGCTGAGAAACCCCAACTCATGCAGTAAATAATTTGAGTCAGGTTTTCTGAAATTTTATTTATTACTGCAGGTTTGAGATTGCTTCAGGATTCCTGACCTCTTGAAATACATTTGTAGCTAAATTGCTCTGACAGTGAAAGGGCAAAATCCTTGGATGAATACAATAAAGGTTTTACTAATGGTAGACATAACTGAACTCTACAGCTCTTCTCAAAAAATCCTGGGTCAATGCCATGCATCTTTATAACTGCTCTGCTTCAGTAAAGTTTATTGCAGTTTTCACATAGGCAAAAATTCTTGCAAGCTTATTTAGAAAAAAAAATCAAGTGTAACTATAAATCAGCTATAAAACAGATGCACTTGATAGGAGGGAGCACTAGACTTTCTTGAAAAGAAAGTTCTTGGGAAGATATCTAGATCAAAGGATTTTCAATATAACTTCTAAAGATACATCTCATAATTTAGCATATATCAGCTTAATCTACTTCCACTGTTTCTCCAAGAACAACTATGTTTTCTACTTTTATTAAGTCAGAGATATTGTTTTTTCCTTATAATTGCTCTGTTCCATAATTCACAGTTCAAGGATGAGAAGGTAGTAGTTGTCTATGATATATGTTGGTATGCAGTCTTGTAAAAAAAATGTATTTCATGTTTGAATTCTATCTTTTTTCATTAAAAAAGCAAAAATTTATCAGAAAAGGTAAAACTAACAACAAAACAATAAAAGAAATTTTGAGTGTGAGAGGTCTTGTATTAGTTTCAGTATGGTAAAGAACCTGGTACAGATTACCCTTATAGTTCTACTTTAATTCTGTTCAAATAGAAAAGAAAGACCAGTTGCAAAGTTCTAATTCTATTGAGGAAAATTAAGTTTTGTTACAGAATGAACTGAGCTTTACAATTTATGCAGAGAATATATCCAGATAAGAAGAATTTTCCAAGTTCTTTGCAGATAATTTGTTTTACTGCCATATTTGGGTTTTTTCTGAAGTAAAAGACTGAGGGTTTAATATTTGTGAAATAAAATCTGAAATTCCAAAATGTAATTAAGATTAATTTTTTTTCACTTTAAAAGCTAGATCAAGTCTCAGTGCAAAGCACTTTTTACAACACTGGAGTGCACCACAGTGGGGACATAAAAAACAGAGAGCAGATAACTTCCAACTAATACTTCTCTCAAAATCTGTGAATCAGTAAACTAGTTATTTGAAATCTCTTCCAATTTATAATAGATAAGAATCTGGCCCTTATATAGGATGACTAATAGAACAGATAAAGATAAAATATGACCCAAAATCCAAGCTTTATATTCTTTTCTCTCCTTATGATGGTAAAGGCCATAAATCTGGATTCTTAAACAAGATTATAGAGAATTAAAATACAATGTACAAGGCTGGAAACTGATCTTTCATTGTACAAAATTTTAATGGAATATTTACACATCAGTGTTTGAAGTCATTACAAAGACATTTTCATTTAAATTTTTTAAACTGAGTGGGAATGAAGAATCTGAAGCAACAGCAACCTTTGGAAAGTTCTCTATGTAGCTGAGAAAGATACTGACATCCACTACACCTACTGGAAGAGTGGTTTTGATTCAGGAGTGTTAATAACTCTGTTTTGATATCTTTTTTTGCATAATTTAAATACATTTTTTAAATTTTGAATGTAGGATTCAAGCTATGTATCTTCAGTCAAAGACAATTGAAGTTGTATGACAGAAACCTAAACCATGCTTCAAAAATGTAAAGAATAAAATGTTGCTTTTTCTTTATTAGTTATATAGAAGCATCAATATTTACAACCCAGAAAATATAAATTTGGGGGTTTTATTTATTTTTAATTTTTGGTCATAAAAGAGCAGCACTTGTTCTTTCTTCTTCTTCATTTCCTTTTTAAAAAATATATTTTAAATTGAAACTTTTCAAGTTTTAATCCTACGTCCAATGCTAGAAGCCAAAAAACGTACAACCGAAACACTCTTGTGCCTCACTTACCACTGAAATCTTTTGAACAGAGGTTTTCTGAGACCTCTGTCCTGTGTGGGTGGTTCATTTAGGATACACTCAGGCAAAATATGGCTGCTATTTTATTAAGTTTGATGGGGCATCACTGATCTGCATCATCCTCAAACCACCACTGCTGCTTTAATTGCTTTGGCAGGACTGTTAAGCCAATTAACATCAAGTCTCTACAAAATTAGTCTTCTGACTCTATTCCATATATTTTACTGTTAGATCCATATCAAAATTTATGGTTTACTGCTACCAAATGAAAAAAATTCAGATTGAAGATGAATAATGAAATTTACATATTTATTTATTTCAATGTTCTTCTCTCTTAGTTATATTCAGCTAGTTAATAACATAATTTTAATATGGATTATTTATGCACTTTTAACATACATTCTGTTAGTGAGCATGTTTAGGAAGCCAAGATTAGCTGCATATTTTAAGAGTGAGGGCTATCATGCATCCTACAGAGAATGCTAAGAGAAAATTACAGCCCTAGCTATTAATTTGTATTGTTGACAAATGTGGGGGAAAGCCAGCTGAGAACTTTCATGTTCACCTGAACTAATGAAAATACTATATGCTTTTATTAGATGCTTCCTTAATATGTTTGGCTGTCATTGGAATGTTGGGGGTTTTTTTGTGAAGGCCTGTCTCAGGTTCTTTAGGTGATACCATGCATCAGTCACCATGTGTTTAGTCACATACAGAGTAAAAGCTGGTAATAATTTATGAAGAAACTTTGGCTTTTGAATTTTAAAACATTTTCCTTTCATGAAAAGTTAGTTTAGATGTCATAACAAATATACTGAGAGTTAGAACTACATTTTACCAATATTTTGTATTTTTAGAGTCATTTATATTGTTAGGGTCAAAAGCTGTTCCTTAATATTAACATTAAATTCAACTGAATTCGTTGGATCAAAAAAGTAAAAAGGCTTCTGTTCCTTTTGTTTTCCACACTATTTTTGACCACAGTTCTGGCCACGTGTCATTTTTATTGCAGCATTTACTTCATGCTCCAGCTATGCTTTCTGTCCTTGATAATTCCTCACAGAAGCAGTAATGTTTTATAAGCAGTATTTTGGTTTTGTTTTCAGTAATTGTTGGTGCTTTTCTCTTTTCACATTACATCTCCCTCATCATGATCAGGTAAATAATAGAGGTTGATACTTCAGAACATAAGGAAATTAACCCACTCCAGAAATGAACATCCAGTAAAAATTAAACAAAGCCCCTTCAAGTTCACTACAAAGGAATAATTTTACATCTCCAACATCTTTTTTTTCCTTCCTATAGTAACAAATGCACTGTACAGTCTATAATTGGATAGGTGAGGCAACAGGTTTGTCTGGATGTTCAATTCATAGAATATTTCTATAGGACAAGTAAGATCTTCAGCCTTATTGTCTTCACTGAACATCACTTGCCATCTGCTGGCTGAATCACAGTTCAAGTGCTTTTGGATACAATTTCATTATTCTTGTTTATCTGTCTAACTTCACTGTAATTTAATTTTAAAGAAATCTGCATATCTTACCAGTATCTATTTCTGAATTTTGCTTTCATTTATATCCTAACCAACCATCAGGACTTTGACTACTAATTTCAATAGTCACTGAAGAGGCAAACAACATTTCACACATTCCAGATATTATCAAGCTGAGTCGTGCTTCACTGTCTTCTGATATGAAGGAAGAAATTGTCATAAATTTAGAAGTCATAAATTTAGACAAACAGTCTTCAAGGGAAAAAAGGAACAACAACAACAAAAAAAAGCTGAAATGAGAAAATGGGCTGAAATTAAATAATCTGTATAAACTGCAGAGGAAAACAGTTTATCAAGGTGTAGTGGATACAATTAGTGTAAAAATTTGATTACAGTAAAACAAAAAATTGGAAAGTAAATTCAAACCTTTATGGAAAAGTAAACATCTGACAAAGAACATGTAAGGAAATTGACAATTAAATTGTCAGGGTAAAGAAAATTCAAATGGGAACCATTAAATAGGAACAGTAGGCTGTGGTTATTTCATGTATTTATGAAATGGTGGGTTCCACCATTGTTCTTTGACTAACCTCTGCCCTATCATACTATGCAGGTACTTTACCATCTGTAACTGATTTGTTAACATAGCTCCCCTTAAAAACTGGACTTTATTTTGCAGAACAGAAAGTGATTCTCTGGTCATTTACAGAAGAGCAATCTCCTTGTCCACATGTATTTTTCTAAACTCCTTCTTACTGATGTCAACATGCTAAATTCAACTGTAATCAAGGTGACTCAAGAATATGCAAATTAAAGTAGACTCAGTCTATAAGAGAGATCCAGACACATTTTAAACTGGATCTCAGGAAAGGAAAGATAGTTAATGATGAATTGACCAGTGAGAGATACTATGTCTGAAATATTGGTAAATACAAAATTTTGTCCAATATAAACATTAGAAAAATAAGTTACAGCACTATGTATGTTGTATACATATTGGTAATCTTTGGCACAAGATCATTAACAACATGTTACTGATGCATGAATATGCCCAGTAATAGTAATCAATCTAATGAAGATACTTGTTCTTCTTTAACCCATTCTTATACTTTGAAAAATTAGTTATTACTTGAAAGTCAAGACACTGACAAATGATAACAAGACAGACCTAAATGGTATACTTAGAAAAGCAGAATACAGATTTTAAGGTTACATTCATACATTTTAAGAAATAGCAATGAGGTAAAGCAGTACACTTATTTATAACAGTCAATATGACTGCTGTTTCCATTAGGGTACATAAAAAGCTTTCAACAACAACAAAAGACTAGATTCAGGAATGTATTGGTGATTCATCTGCCATTCAGTTATATATCTAAAGTACTCACGCAGAAAGTATGGCAGCTTTTTTTTTTTTTTGCTTTTTTTTTTTTTTTTTTTTTTTTATCTGAGATTTTTAAGTCACCTTCCTTCTCAAGAGTATTTTACACCCATTTTGGATTACCTGGGGGGTAAAGGCTGGTGGCTTTAATTGCGTATAAACATATGCATATATATGCATATATGACATACAAGTCATTCAAAACCCTGATTTTTTTTCTAGTTCAGTGGTTATTTAAAAATTACCTGTATAACTGAATACTCAAGATCAGCACCCCCAACAAATGCATGAACACACACACACACTAAATGTAAGTTTAGTAGTTTATAAGCTATATATAATCTTAATAGTCAAATAATATTGGACTACTGAGCTGCACACAATTCTCAAGCAGTTCAAACACAACTCGTGCTGGGGCAACATGTAATCAGCACTGAAGCTTCTTTTGGCTTGTTTGAGTACTCTAGTTGTGGAAAAGAGAAAATTAACAGGGACTGTTGAGGCTGATACAGCTTTGTTGCAGTAGGGCTGAGCTGTGTATCCACTTTGGCTGATGTTTTATTGTCTGAAAACTATTCTTGTTTTCTTTATTCTTAATTCTCCAAGATGCTTAGTTTCAGCTAGGTAGAGATTTATACCTAATGTACAGAGAAAGGTTAGGCATGTCAGATAACATCAAAAACTATGTTCTCCTTTCCTGGAAAATTTTCTTATGTTGTATCTTTTGCCTATCATGGCTGTATATCTAATGCCTAGTTAACAGTAACACATGAATTTGATGAATGTTGATAATATGGGAAAACACAGTGACAATGCTATTTCAGATTTTTATTTTAAAATTTTGAAATTAATGGGCAATTACACTATTATAAAATGAGATCTGTACCTTGTCAGTCTTCCGTTTAACTTTGAGTTCTCCTAGGCTTTCCTAAGTAGACATTTCCTGTAGTATATGTAAAAAAATATATTTTAAAAAAAGTATATTTTCAGTGCTTTCGTCTGAGTAGCTGAAGTTTGCAGTCTTTGATACAGAGCAGTGGTCAAACTTTCAAACAACATAACATTTATGTATATGATTAAACACCTTAAAAATAGACGCTGGTCATCTCAGAATGAGAAAACTAGTGATTTATGATGTCATAAAACAGTGAGATGGCATGTCAAGTTGTTGGGCCCTTATTTTTTGCATATATATCTCTGGTTTGACTAAAAGAATGAGGTTGTTTCTGTCAACAGGTAGTAGTGATTGACTCCTAATACCTGTAAAGGTATTTACTAACTATGTTTGGACATGAAGATTCCCCTGATTACTGTTTGAAATAAGAGGAGCAAGTGATCCAAATTCCTAACACCATTTTTACACATCTGAAGCATTTATTAGATGAAGGGAAGTACTTCCATTTCACCTCCTTGGAATGATGAAGATTATCATGGAGGTATATATATATAAGTATATCACTAGGAAAGAAAAATCAGCCCTGTTCAAATACATTTATCTTGAAATTCTAGAAATGGGAAATCATAAGAAATATATTAGCTAAAACACTTTCATGAAATTACAAAAGAGAATTCCCCTCAATTCTTAATAAAATAAATGTGAAAACCATTCTGAGTCTTATGGGTTAAGTTTGCCTGGTTCTGGAAGGACTTGAATGTTTCTCCATGTCACTGAACCCAATCCCCTGATAATGTAAGCAACCATTTGGTAAATTGATTCATCTTTCTAATAAAACTAGCAAGATATTTTTCCCCCACATTCCACGGGCTTACTACTCCACAACACATGTAGTTTGAAGGTTAGAAATATCTGGGTTTTCTCCTAAATTTACTTCTGGTACATTTATATTAATTTGTTCTTGTGCCAACATTGCACTTCAGTTGTATGATGTATTTATGAGAAATTATAGAACCATAGAATTGTTTAGGTTGGAAAAGGGCTTTAAGATCATTAAGTCTAGCTGTTGACCTAGCACTGCCAAGTTCACCACTAAACCATATGAAACATAACTAGGTGGGCTAACAAATAAAATGACATTATATTTTTAGAATATTTAGGGACTGATCATATTACTGAAAATAAGGTGAATGAAGTATTTTAAAATTACATAATTCAGAGACTGATATATGTTTGGACTGACCTCTTCGAGTCAGGCTGAAGGTGCTTCAAAACCAGTACATGGTGCTAGGAAAATGCATGAATTACAAGCTATCGGAAGTCTGGTACCCTCAGTAATTCTGATATCCGATTAATTTTATCAAGCAAAAATGCTTCTTAGAATCACAGAATTGTTTAGGCTTGAAAAGGGCTTTAAGATCATCAGGTCCAACGATGAACCTAACACTGCCAAGTTTACCACTAAACTATGTCCCCAAGCACCACATCTACACATCTTTTAATTACCTCCAGGGACGGTGACTCAATCACTTCCATGGGTGGCTTGTTCCAATGCTTGACAACCCTTTTGATTAAGAGGTTTTTCCTAATATCCAGTCTAAACCTGCACTGACACAACTTGAGGCCGTTTCCTCTTGTCCTATTGCTTGTTACTTGGGAGAAGAGACCGACACCCACCTGCCTACAACTTCCTTTCAGGTAGATGTAGAGAGCAATGAGATTCCTCCTGAGCATCCCCTTCTTCAGGCTAACCGACCTCTGTTCCCTCAGCCACTCTGCATATGACTTCTTCTCTAGACCCTTCACCAGCTTCATTGCCCTTCTTTAGACCTGTTTCAGCACCCTCAAAGTCTTTCTTGTACAGAGGCCCCAAACTGAACACAGTATTAGAGGTGCAGTCTCACCAATGCTGGTGAGCAGCACCAGGGGGCACAATCACTTCCTTTCATTTCACTAGGATAAGTAAATTAATCTGGTTTAGTACTTTTGTCTAAATCAGTCTAATGATAATTCTTTTTCTTCATCTGAATAAAGCTATTAGAAAACAACGACCTGTAGTGTATTCAACAAAGATTTGCCCATATAACTTTTCTGTGGAATCTAATACAGATTCCTCTTATGACAAAACTGTAAAGCAGGCCATTCAGAATGATAATTCAGAATATTGTTCACTTATTCTGAACTTATTTATTTCTATTAATTGCATAGATAGCCTTTTCTTTAAAGTGAAGATGTGGCTGTTCAGCCTGGAGGAGAGAAGGCTCCTGGAAGACTTTTTTGGAGCCTTCCAGTACCTAAAGCGGACCTACAAGAAAACTGGAGAGGGACTTGTTACAAGGGCATGTAATGGTAGCACAAGGGGTAATGACCCATCGTTGGAAGTGTTCAAGGCCAGGCTGGATGGCACTTTGAGCAATGTGATCTAATGGAAGGTGTCCCTGCCTATGGTGGGGGCAGTGCAATTAGATGATCTTTAAAGTCCTTTCCAAGCCAAACCATTCTACAATTCTGTAATTCACTTATAAACCCAAAATTAGGTCATATCAATTCTTCTCAATGAAGAATTCTAAATGAAATCTCCCACATGTTTTGCACATTGGCCCAACCCCTTACATACTGCAAGTACATGGTCTGATCAGCCCTAAAAAACTCATTAACTTTTTCATGTCTCCATTACACTGCCAGTTGATGAATTAATACAGACAGAATTTTAGTCCTCTTTTGCCCTTTCTAGCTCAGAATCTCCATGCATACAGAGTTCAATTATTAGCAGCCATGCACTTTATACTAATATTTTTCATTTCCATTTCTGTTCCCACAGACTTCAGTTCATCCTGTTCTGATCCTCTTTATCAGTGATGCTTTCCATATCTTTGGGTTAGACAAATGTTATTAACACTTTGTTACCTTTTTGTTCTTATTACTGAAATTGATAGGATAAAAATTTGCTTTTCAGCCTGGTGGTTTCCCTTTGAATACTATTATTCTCAATCTGCACTAAAACACCTTATAACTGCAGACCTCATTCTTCAAATTCATAATAATTCCCTGTGTGGTTCTGCATTAAATACTTGGCATCACATCTCCACAGTTTAAGAAAAAATAACCAGTGCATTACAACTTTTGTCAGAAAAGCAACATTAGAGAACTAAGCAGTACATTCAGAAGCAGGGTGAGCACATAATTGATCAGAATGTTATGGGTCATGTATGTGAATTAGCTCCACAAATTACTTCTGATATATATATGCATGTTTATTCTTTGACTTGGGTTTTTTTTTGTGAACATGAATTAAAATATCATGTCCCATATAGTACTTTCTTCATATCAATTTCACATAAATAGCATTAGTTAAATGTAATTCTTGATTAAACATGATTTGTTGAAAAATCAGTGCAGACACAAAGAATTTTTCAGGTTTCACTACAGAATATCTCCCAAATATAGAGTAACTAAATTGTGCTAGGTACTGTTTTTGCATTTGAGATAGATTATCCATGAAAATGTTCATACAAATATTACACTAGAGCCCATTCATCACTTTTATGACCTGATCCACACTAATCTCACTGCAAGAACAGTTAATCCATTTACTTGCCTTTTGAGGATTTTAAAATGCCAGAGCTGGTTACTTATTACTTAATTTAGGACATGATAAAGTTCTCCTCCATATGATAAAAGCTACTTTTATATTATTGACTCAGAGAATATTGTGTAATTGAAAGAGGCTTGAAAAAACAACCTCTCAGTTGTGCAACAGTGCCAGTTTCACTGAGCTGCATATAGTGTTCAAGGTAACAGCCTGTTATCTGAAGTAATCTATGAGTGACAGTTCTACAACAAATGTAGGTCAAATTATTTTTCAAAAAGAAAAAAGAAAATTTTACTTTTTTCTGTGCTGTCCTGCTATTTCTAACTCCTTTAATAAAATGTTCTGATATCTTTATTTTACAGTTTTAGTTTGAATATATATGCTTTATTTCAAATATTTTTACTTTACTTCTACCTTTTTTAATAATAAAATATTATTATTTTAAGATATATTAAAAATTAGATGTTATAAACATTGGTTTTATTTATTATTTTTTAATTGGGAGGAAAAAAAAACAATTTTTACCTCCTAAAGTCTCATTCCCAACACACACTCTGTTGTCCTATTATCAGAAAACGTAAGCTATTTTTTTTTCATAAATGCACAGCAAGTATACTTTTGGTATGACATCTAACAATGTGATGTAATTTAGCAGAGGTAGCAAAACCATCACAGAGAACTGATTTTACATGCTCTTTATCATAGACACCTCTTTTTTGCTTCTGTAGCTACAGATATTTTTCATGGAGAGAAAGAGCCAAACATGTAACCATTAGCTACAATGTTGCTTTCATGCAAACACTGAGAATAATATGAATCTCAATGAGAAAGTAACAGTGAAGAAATAAAGTGTTTTAAAGATCTGAAGATCAGACTTCTAAAGATTTGAGAATGTATTTGTTCTATTCTTGATCATACTAAATCTCAGGTTTATTTTGTAATATTCCTGACACCCTCTGTCAGAGTATCCTGAACAAAAATTTGTAAAATAGTTCTGTAGACAATTTATTATTGTTTGTTATTACATTTGCAATCCTGCACAGACCTGAGACCTCACTTTTGAGGTTATAAGTACTAATTGATTATGATATAAATGCATAGTATAGAAACATAAGTAATCCCCTTAGAGATGTTTTTGAGTTAGCAATACTGGGTGCTTTTTTCCCTCTTCCTGTTTATATCTATCGTCCTTTTGATGTTTCTATGGTACACATACCTCTGATTTTATTTACTTCCAGAAAACAGATCTAATCCTTCTGAAAGTTATGTTTACATTTTGTTCTTGGCTTGAACTGTGATTTAGCTTGGTGAATCTCTTGTCCTGATTTTTTGAAGTGCAAATTGGTATCATTATGTTCAGTATCTCCCTCTTCAAGGACCAGATGAAGCCCACTGTAGTTATGGAAGGGAGATGTCCCTCGAGCACGTGCAGAGTAAATGTGAGGATTTGGAAGAGGATTACACTAGTAAGTAATCCTATATAATCCTAAGTAAATCTGCTCCAAAATCTTCATTCTAGTGCAGAACCTACATCAGCAGGCTGGGCCATGCCTTGAACCTTAGCTGTTAGTAACATCCAGCTGAGATAGTGGCTAATTGAGACTGGATTCTGGGTGTCATGATGTTTCTTACAATCTTTAAACATATTGCAACAAGCTTCTGATTTCTAAGATCAATACATGGGGAAAAAGTGGCACTTTAAATAGTGAAGTACTCAGATCTATGGATGAAATGGATTAAATACAGTTCTGAAAATAAATTTCCTCTTAACCAGACTGACCTTCCAGCCTTTCCCCGGTCTTGCTTTCCAGACAGTACTTTAGTGGTTTAGAGGATCTACATGTTAAAACTGCATGGTTATGGATCCTCATGAAGGCTGCCTTCTTTTCACCGTTTTTGAGGCTTAGCTTTGAACTTGTTTCCAGTTGTAAATGTGCCCTCATCCTTCCTACTCTAGGCTCTCCCCTTAACCCTGTTCCATTCATAGAAGGTTTTCCAAAACTGAGTACACGCCTGAGATCAGTCTACTCTCTGGAAGGTTTTCATGCAGGATGTGAAGGCCAGGGGCAGAGGGATGGACAGCCTTCTTTCCTGTCTTCACACTTTCTTTAGCTGAAGATTATACCTAGTAGTGGCATACGGCATTGATTAATTAAATAGTTATGCCGCTGTCAACAGTGCCCAGTTAATTTTGATGTGAATTCAGTCAAGTCTAAAATGCAGCAGATGTTACATATTTGATTTTGAACTGGGACAGTCTAACTGTACTTGTGCACTTATTTATAGGGGAGAAATTTATCTGGTTGGTTGGTGTATGGACTGTGTATGTACCAAGATTACTCTGTAACCTGGTTGTCAAGGCATTATCCTTTGAAATGGAAGAGATGGAATTTAAATCCTGAATAGTTAAGGTGGAAACTAAAATTATACATTTAATTTCTTGACTAGGTACCTGAAATAAATAGTTACTTAAGCAAAAGATTATTTTTACCAAAGGCATTATATAATCCAAAATGTATAATCTCAAAAAAGGGACAAATAGTGTGTTTAAAATCATATAAGAATAGAGAACTCTTAGCCACTACATTCTACAATTCATAACTAATGGAGTTAAAACAAACAAAATAACCTACTATTTAACAGTTGTGGGATACTTTGCCACAGCATATTTCTGGAAGTAGAAAAAGAATGAGATTAATCTAATGACAGATCAATCTGTAACCACTACTGTAATCAATAATCAGTACTGTATAGCGTGACTAAACGCAATTTACTCACACTTGCTCCATTTCTTACTCTCTTTTCCTAAATGTCTATTACTGGCTACTGTTAGAGACAGAATATCACAAAATGCAGCTGCTCCTGTTGAAATATAAGCTAGGGAGGCTTTTGTTTATGAGCCCTCATGTAAATGCGGGAACATTAGCTGATACTTAAGTACAGTAGATGGTAAAGTTTCTGATACAGACCTTTTCTCAGTATTTTGTATTAGTAAGTTAACATCCTTCTCACCTACTTACTCATTTTGTCTGTTGTGCACTCGATTTCTAGATTTAAATTTAAAATTAATTTCTTTTCCAGAACAGAAACTTATATGCTTAGTTATTTAGTTACATGTTTGAAATGCAGTGTATAAAGCCTGTAGATGACATAGAAGAAAACAAAACATTTATGTCCTGTCATTTCTTCAGAAAATACTCTTTCTTTAAATCAGGCTTATGAATCTTGTAACTGGAACTGGGCATCTAAAATGTGTGGTGTTTCTGAGTGTGTTTGTGCCTTTCTGCTTTGGTAAAAAGACACAATATTAAGTCGTTTTTCACAGCTCTTTATATTGGAATGAAATTGTTCTGAACCCAAAAAACTACTATTTGATTTACACATTGATAGACTTCTTTCTGATGTTTTCCTGAGATGTTTGGTATAGAAACAGTTATATTTGAATCTGCAAAATAATAGCCTAGGAGTATTAGTAAAAATATAGATTCATGTATATACAAATCTGCCTATCTTTTTAGGAAGAACTTGAAAACGATAAAAATTATTTTCATGAAACAAGATATCCATTGAAAGCTGTGAAATACGAAGTTTATCACCATAAAGAACACTCAGGATTTTCCTTGGCTGCATGTCTCTGAAAGCTGGAATAACAAAAAGAACCCTATATCTGGGCTTTTTCCTAAATACTTACAATTGGCCACTGCAAGAGACAAGTTATACAGTTATTTGTTATACCCAAGGGCATCTCATTGCTATACTCTTAAGTGAAGAGAATAATCATATAGCCATGTGGTATGGTAAAAATGAAGTTATTATTGGTGATCCAGCAATGATTTCCTTTGTTTATCACAATTAGCTTGTGATAGGTATCACCTTTGTTCGTCTTCACTTATTCCAAGATTTAAATCATCAGGTTGGCATTGTTAGCATATATTCATCTTTATATCCAGTCCACTACCCACACAGAAGCCATAACACCTTGCTGACAAGATGACACAAGCCAAAGCTCTCATTTGCATGATAACTTTATCAAGAGTCAGTTAATAGCTGGGCACTAATATGAAAAGTGCAATAGTCTTAGCCATGTTATCGACTATGAGGAAATTTTATTTTGTCATTTCAAAGACTGGTAGTAGATGTCTCAGAGTAATAATTACAACCCAGTTCATCAACTCTTTTCTGTACACTGTGGAAAAAGGAAAATAGCCTGTACATTTAGTGGACTTTCCCATCCACCATCTCCAGTGAGTATGGAGTGAATGTATCTGCCCGCTATGAAATTGTCTCCTAAACTACATGAAAACCTAATGCAGAAAGTTCATGGCCAACAAACACTGAACTTGTATAACTTCCCAGCACTTCCTTGCTGCATCACTTTTATGAATTAACATAGAATAGTTCTATAGTTCTGAAAAGTCAAGTTCAGAACCAGAACACAGCTGGAGTATTTTCAAGGAAAAAGTTCAAATCAACAGATGTGTTTCATGAAGGCAATCAAATAAAATTAAACTTCAAACATAACATGTGCCTCAAAGCAGATCTAGTTAAATACAGTTCACATCTATTGTGTAACTATGACTTTCAGGTCGTGAAGTATATTTAAGATATTGTTTTTCTGATTAAAAATAGACATATTTAAACTATTATGACTGTAGCCTTAATCCTGAGTTGCCACTGTTTGTAGGGAGATTATTAGCAATAGAACAAAGCAAAATGAATGGTATTGTTATTTCAATAACACTGATCAAATGCTGCAAGCTAGGCTTTCCACAGACATCCAGATAATGGTAAGTTTGATTTGTTTCTCTTAATACTTGAATTAACATAAATCTTTGGTGTAGACAGATGTATATTTATTTTACAGTGAACTGCTGGATCTGGACAAGGGAAAGAGGTTATGTTTTGCTTAACTGTTAACATTAAGGGAGTAATGTAACAATGCACAGAATTTCATATTCATTTTTTGCCGACTTTGTTGATCACAATTCAGTGAATGTTTTGGTCATATAGGGTCACATGTCTTTCCTTAATCAAATTTCTCCTAGGGAAACTACTATCCTTGAGCATCTGCTGTACCTGCCCGATGGAGTAGAGAGAATGTCTATTCTGAGGTGCAGAGGCAGCTGAGTTTCCTTAGCAGGGGCTAAAGGCAATCTCAGTCAATACCAAATGAGTTACACCAAGTTCTGGTCCCTTGTGTCATTATTATTTAATCAACCCCTTTTTCAATCATAGTCTTTGTCAAAATGAGCACTATTAACACACTAATTTTCAAATATTTCATCTGGTTTATCTATCTGTGTGGAAAAGCTGTGACAGTAATTCTCACTGCTCACTTGGGGATTGTTCTCTAAGGACTTTTCATATTCATCTAGCTACAAATAAAACAGATCAGCACACTTCCTCTAAAATTAAAAAAAAAAGAAAAGGAATGGAGGGAAGCTATAGAGCAAACCAAATAAACTTACCTGCAAAGCAGCAGCAAGGAAAATTATCCTAACATTAAAATGCACGGGTTTATTATTTACCTTTTTTGTTGAAAAAAATGTAATACCATTTTCCATTCCTATGTGATAGAGATAAATTACCAATAATTCTAAATATATATATATATAAATTATCAATTTTAAAATAAAATCATGGAATCATTGAATTATTTATGTTGAAAAAGACCTATAAGATCATAAATTCCAACCATAAACATAACACTTGCAAGTCTACCACTAAACCATGTCCCTACACACTACATCTACTCTTCTAAATACCTCCAGGGACGGTGACTCAACCACTGCCCTGGGGAGCCTGTTCCAGTGCTTGATAACCCTTTTAGTGAATATTTTTTTCTTAATATCCAATGTAAACCTTTCCTGGCCCATCTTAAGGCCCTGTTGTCTTGCCCTATCACCTCTTATTTGGGAAAAGATACTGACAAACACAGTGTAATCAACATCAGTTAACTGATGAATTTATGTTCCTCAGCAGACATGTGACAAAATTAGAAATTCTCTATGCTATATAAAACAGGTCTTCTGATCTCCCTTCATACACCCCTTCATCCCAAGTCACAGTAAGCTGTGTGACCTATACCTCTTTTTGACTGGAAAGCCTTTATATTAGGAAGAACACCATGCAATGTATTTTCACTTTCAGTCTCCAAGAGATTCAGAATTTGAGCTTAAAACTTTTTTTTAGGGGTCAGTAGGATTGCAGAAAATTCAGGAAGAACATTGTCTTATTTTTTTTCCTGTATTTGCTACATATATAAAAGACTTGATTTCCGCAAAGACTATATATATATTTATATAATAAAAGCATCTTATTTCAATGAGTACTGAATTATCTACCAATTTCAAAAGAGAAAAAGTTCTACCCTAGAATAAATATTTATATCTAAGGTAAAATCAGGAGGCAATAGTGAAAATACTTGGGTTTATTTGACATTTATGGTAGGTTGGCCCTGGCTAGCAGCCAAGAACCCACACAGCTAATGATGGGGAAGCCTTGGTGGGATAGAGGAAAAAAATAGAAAGAAAAAGAATGAGGAAACTCATCAGCTGAAATAAAGACAAAAATATCACTCACCACTTACTGTCAGGCAAAACAGACTTTACTTGGGGAATTTAACAATATATTGTTAATTAACAGAACCTAAATATTTAATTATTGTATGAAATATAGGGAAATAAAGAAACCTAACAGCTAAACACTTAGGAAAATACCCTCCCTTTCCCTTTCCTAGTCTCAGCTTCACTCTGGACACCTCTCTTCTCCCCCTTCTGGTGTCAACTCCCCTTGTTATTACCACAGGTTTCATGCATTCCCTTTGGTGAGGGTGGCACAGGAGCATGATCAGGTTAACAGTTTCTGTCTGCTGTTTTTTCCTTCCCACTTGTCTCTTCTTCTCCAGCGTAGGTTCCCCAGGAGCTGCAGTTCTTTCAAGGTGTTCCTATGCCAGCATGAGCTTGTCCATGGCCCTCAATCCCTTCAGGGATGTTACCAGCTCTGCCATGGACCACTTTGTACTACCCCGACTTTGTTTCCTTGTTCACTTTGTTCTTTTCCTGTCCTCCCTCCTTCTTGATGTTTGCTCATCTTTCCTAAATGTGTTTTCAGTGATGAGGCACCAGCTTGGTAGATGGCTCAGATGTGTCCTGTAGTGGGTCTGCTGTGGAGGCAACTGGAACAAGCTGTGCCTAGCATCGGGGCAGACTCAACATCCTCCTACAAAAGCCACCCTTGTAGCCCCTCTCCTCTGCCCTTGCTACCAAAAACTTGCCATTTATGTCAATTAGCACTTACATTGATTTTTTTTTTTTAGGAAACTGTCAGTAGTTTAACCCAGTATCTTGTGTGAAAATCACAATTTTTATCTTGAATGGCTGGTCCTTCATTATAGTTTATTTCAGCCAAGTTAGAAAAAAGTGATGTGGCTGCTGGGTGTGTCTATTTTTAGATCAATCAAATAAAACAAGCAGTTCAGTATGATTTGGTTCAGGCATATCAATGTAAGACACAAGTGGTTTTTTTTACTGTTCCTCCAGTGGCTGAGAGACAGCTCATATGAGATAGCTAGCCTTCTGCAAATCAGATGCTTAATTTATTTCTGTAGGCAGAAATACAGAGCTTAAGAGACTAGAACAGTAAAAAGAGATAACTTTTGTTATAAATTAATTCATTACTGTATGCCTTTAAACTGTGCACCCTCCAGCCAAGTACTGTAAAAACATGAAGAAGCAGATTCTACCTCGAGAGACTTCAGCAGGTCCTTTTGGAATGAAATCCACAAACCACCTAAAATCTGTAATGTACCATTACCCGATAATGACTTCTTATTCTTACCTTTGGCTAGAATTCAGTACAGGCAAATTAAGATAACAAGATTATAAAATATTTAATATATAAGCTATCCTGATGGTGCTGCAGTTCTATGTCAACATGGACAGGGAGTCTAGTCAAATAGTTATATGATAAAATAACTTTTAAAATTAAAATTATATATTAGAAAAAGGGAATCTCAAAATGACAGTATGTGCCAAGTCTGTACATATGAGGCTTACCTGTCAAATTAATAAGATGATATGAGGATGTGAATATGAATTTTCAAGCCTTGGCACTTAGACCCGAACACTAAACCAAATCTGTTTCAATCTTGCAAAAAATAACTAATTCAAATTTTCATCTCAATATTGAAAGCAGAGTCTCTGATTGCAGGTTTATTTTCAAATGTGTAATATATGCTTAAATTGTGCCAGATGCTTATCGAATGGCATGCTTTATTTTAAATCCTGTGGCTTCCTTCTCACAGGTATATAAAAAACCCAATAAAATTAGTATAGAGAAGTATTAGCAAGTCAGATAAACAATGTTGCTATTGATAAAATAACACAATTTCCTACCGCTTTCCAGTTCCAGTGGGTAAAAGCTGTGAAAAAGAAAAATACACTTACATCCCTCATATTTTTTCCCAGTTTATTTAATTACATATTTTCTCATAGCGGTATTATTTATGAAAAACAGGTATAAAAACTTTTAGACCTTGTCGGTTTATTTACTGTTGTTTCATAGCAAAGTTTATTCTTGTTCAGCCACCTGTAAAGAGTTCTCACCTTCAGTTCTAAGATTTCCACCCTTGACTGCCTGTTTGTCAGTTTCTCACGGGATTGCCCCATGCCTGCACTCACATGGCTCCTTATGTGTTGCATCTGATCCTGCAGCTTCTATGCAAGGCTCCTACTCTGATCATATTTCAGGCCCTCTGAGGACTGCTTCTTTGATTCCATAAGCTTGTAGACGTTATATTTCTTTCTAATCCCATTTTTTCTTTGTGTCTTTTCTTTTTTTAATTTTTTCCCCTTCATTTCTCCTTCTCCATTCTTAGAATGTACATGCCTTCATGACAGGGACCATCTTACAAGTGCAAAGATATCTTGCATACTGAGAATACAACTGTAAGAAATGTTATTGATACATAATAGAACATGTGTATGAATTGAATATGCAACATTTTGAGGATGCTGCAGCTTCTCATTTTGGAGCAAACTATAATTACTTTAGGTTACCTGGCATCCTGTAAAAGTGAGTAATTTAGAAATAGGGAAAAAAATAGAAGTATTTTCTGGACAACACATAATTAAAATACATCCAATGTTAATCAGGCACTCCAGCTCAGCATAATAGGAAAAGGGAATTTGACCAGTAAATGAGGAAATCAGTAACTTCTGGATTCTAAACGACATGGAACAAAAGATACCACATCTCTCAAGCTCCTTTGAGCTGCTTTGTATATTAAGCAAGCCTAGAATAGGATTGTTCGTTGCCACGTTGCTTAGATTAAGTGAGCCATTTTCCTTTCCATACATGGACTCAAAGAACTCTTCTTTGGCAGACAATCTCTTAGGCATCTGCACACAGCTGCCTTGCTCCTTACCTCAGCTTTGTCAAATAAAGTCTTGAGCACATCCTCAGGTTCTGGCTTTCCTTTTGCAGCAGTTTGCCAATTAAACTCTCTGAAGCAGTTACGTAGGAGGTGATGGTAGACAGTTCTTTGCTATCGTTCTTTTAATATAGATATTTTCTTTCGTGGTTGAGCCACATCTTCATGGAAGTCATCCTAGGAGAGACAGGAATGTAGGCCTCTACAGAGTGTTGAGGCAGCAGAGGCTACTCTGTGAAGAGCTGCATTTTATTTTACAGGAATGATGCTGATATGCCTTTGAAGCATGGTATTTCTTCTATAAATGGAAAAGACTGTGTAGTGCTGCCATCTGTTAGTTATTTGATGACATAGATTTTTTCCATATTCCTTAATTTGATTATATCTTAAATTACTGGTGACAAAGCAATTCCTAAAAATGCTGAGTATACATTTTTGTTTCAAATTTGAACAGTCATTGATGAAATCAAGATAGGGTTTTAATTTTTTTTTCTTTTACCTTTTCATAAACTTTTAATTAGTGTGGGTTTTTTTGTTCTTCTTGCAAGCTTCATTCCTCTTTGCATATTAAACAAATTATTTTAAAATATTCAGACTCTGCGGATCTTGCACCATCTGCATAAGACCCGGACACTAGCTCTAATTTACCAAGCTGAATATAGCTTTCTGAAGTTAGAACTTGTCACTATATACAGGATTAACTGCAGCAAATTATATGCATGCTTTGTAATGGACTTACTCCAGTGAAGATTTCCATGTTTTTTGCTTTTGAGGTTTGGAGCAGAAGGGCAGAGAGTTATGCATGAATGCTGTAGAACAATTTGCTTTATAGTTACCATATCTTGCATTCCTATTTTCAACATTAGATTTCAACATTAGCTGCATAGTTATAGACGTCAGGAAGTGTGTGACTGAAGAGTAATAAAGTGTTTGTTGAAGAGACTCTTTATTTAATTTAAGTCCATAAATGTAGACTACAAATGAGCAGAATTATTTTAAATCTGAATTAACTGTAAGTAATCAAAAGGATGTGAGAACATGTTGAAGTACTCTCAGTGATTTTGGAATGAAGCTCTTCCTTTTTAATGAAATATTGTTCTCTTCAAACTAATATATATACACCTCTTAGTTGCATTATTAAAAAGCAAAAATTATTTTAGACAAAAACACTTTCCAAAAGAGCTTTGGAAATGATGTTGCCAAATAATATGTGAATAATTTGATTTCAGTTTTGGGACACTGCATTTACTTTTGTCAGGTTACTATATTTGTGGCTAACTATCCTTTTATAACAAATGAAAAAAAATTAAACACTTGCAATGCAAGTGCATTTGCTTTATCCTTTTCAAGTATATCATACCAAATTTGTAGATAAAGGATAATTGAGATTAAAGCCTCTATAACAAATATAAAACTGAAATAATTGTGCATCAGGGTGCTGCCTCTTACCAATGGTAGTGTTTCTAACACTTCCCAATTTTTCTATTCTCTGAGAATCCAGAGAAAATCAAGTTCAGTGGATTTTAATTTTTTTCCAGTGATGTCTACTCTACTTGTGCTATTTTATGCAAGATACAGATGGTGCTGTAAACTGACTAAAATGTTGGATATTGTATGTTATGGCTTACCTGGACTGTTACTTTCAACAACACACTTGTTCTGAACTTGACATTATATAGATTATTTTTTCTGGAGTACATTATTTTTATTTTTTAAAATGAGAATTTGATGCCTAACAGGATTCTGATAAAGGGTTATTTTGAATTCCTGTTAAAATTTGTGACATTTTTGGACAGTCACAAAAGTCTTCAAAAAAAACCTGAGAGTTCAGCATTGTTCCTGAAATCACAATACTTTGAAATCTGTGTTCTATTAACAGAAATAATTAACCTCCTGCAATGATTGTTTGCTTGGATGGGAAAGGTTGAAGGGCATTATTTTTCAGACTAGAAAATCTAAAACGTACATATTGGGGTTTATTTTGTTTGTTTGTTTGTTTGTTTTAATTTAAGTAATAGATTTTTTTTTGTATTTATGATACAGCTTATAATACAGATATAAATACAGATATAATAACACTTCTGATAATTAGTTCAATTGATTCTCCTTTTGCTATATCTTAACACAATTACTTCTGCATATATGTAATATCACATTTCAGCCACTAGGAAATTGTCTCAGGATAGCTGACAACTGTTTTCAAGTTCATTAACTGTTTCATGATCATCACCTGAAATGGTTGAATGATCTAATATCATTTTCCTAAAGCCTATAACTTACCTCTATAAACTCACCCTTTACAGTGATCTCCTATATGTATGAAGCATCATTAGAACTCCTTCATACATTTGTAAGAAAGTGACTTCTACCCTAAAGACTCAGTTTTCTACCACAGGAGAGGTCATTTAGTTAAAGGCTGGAATAGACAGTCTTGAAAAAGAGCATAAATCTTTCTCTCTCTTTTTTTCCAGTTACGTGCTCTGGACTTAAGTGATACTGTAGGGAAGACAGATATACACTGGTGGTACTAGATTTGTAAATGGGATACATGAGCACTAAATACATAGTCCTAAATACTATACACTACAAAATGTATTAGGCTGAGCAAGATTTTTCTTTAAGTTAAAAGATGTTCTTTCTTCCTGCTACACAGCTCTCCTTCACACACCAAAATCTCCTGTATTGCAAATCTCCATGTTTACTTTGAGAGAGTTTAATTCACATAAGGTTCATTTGCTGCCCTCTTTAGCAAATGAAGGAAAATCTAGCACACAACTGATACATTTCTCCAGAAGGTTAGTTACTAGACATACATGAAGTTTCTAACTTGTCATTTCGTTTTAAGCTCAAGTACAGGGGCAACAGGGATTCTAAATGCTAGCAAAACCCTCTTAGTAGCTATTGTGATTGTGTTTATGCAGTGCCTGCTCCATGCTATAAGGAAATAAATGAGAATTTTAAAATAGGTCATAAGTTTATGTTTGACTATTTCAGTCATAAAGGCAATCTGTCAGTTATAAGATAATATCCTGGCCTGCTCTGTAAGAACAATTACTGTCAATTAGTTGAACAGCTGTTAAGCCTAACTACTTTATGAGGAAATATGACCATTTTAAAACATTTTAGTCTGAGGATTAGCTAGCAGCGCATTTGTATACAGTTGCCTTCCTCTTTTTTCTGTTATATTTTCAAATGATCCATTGATCACCAATTACAATTCTAAAACTATTTATACATTCGTTAGAGATAAATAGAAATTTCTGGGTTTTTTTTTCCCCTAGTAACATTGAAGAGTGTGTTGTCTATATTACTTAAAAAGCATATTCTTTTTAGAAAAAAAAAATAGAATTTTAATAATCAGAAAAACCAAAATTGTATACATTTGTATTGTCAAAATGGGAACTGCTACAAACATAACCCAGTTCTATACTGTTATGACTCAAGTTAAATCTTCTGCCTAGTATGACAGTATAGTATTACATCTGTTCAGTAATCTCAAATGAAAAGGTTACAGGCCTATCTGAGTGCATTAAACATTCAGTATGAAATAACTAGCATCAGTTTAAGATTATTTCCAAATGTAACATATGCCTACATATAATAGTACAACAAAGATTTATTTTAGAGAAGCTGTGTAGTTTAGCTAATGTGCTTCATAGATATCAAGCTCTATGTCACATCTTGGCATGATACTTCAAAGAAAAATTGAAAAACAATTGAATATAAGAAGAGCAGTATGACTTGTACTCAATTAATGACTTGACTTTATAGATACGTGTGGGTTTGCTTATGGTAAGTAGGTTTGAAAACAAAGACCAGTGTTTGAAGGTATCAATTGGGGCTGCTTTTATGCAGTCTTACAGATCTGTTTACTCATTCAGATTACAAAAGATGAATAAGTAAAACTATCTAGTAAAGAAAAAAGTCAGTTTCAGGAATTTGTTGTAGCCCCTCATAAGACTTTTCAAAAGTATGTGTTTATTGCTAAAATGGAGGAAAGAAAAAATATCAGGGAGAGGGAGAATCCAATAATTACTAGAGAAGTCATGAAGATATTAATGATCTAGGCGATTTAGGAGATCTGGGGTCTATTTACTATACAGTAAATTGAATTATTTCAGGGGACTGTTGGGTTTGTTAGGGGTTTTTTGTTTGTTTGTTTGTATGTTTGTTTTTGGGGAGGGGGTTGCTTGGTTTGGTTTGGTTTGGGATTCTTTTTGTCATTTGAATATTATATTACCTTACATCTATTTCAAAGTAAGGATGGCTTATTTACTTCTGGAACAGATAGCTGTTCTTTAATGTACAGAGACAGCATATTGTGCCAAGGCGAAGTATAGTAAACTCTTTGGCAAAAAGGAAATGGGAAGCCATATGAATTGCTTTTATAGCCATATATAAAGAAAGCAAAAAAATGAATAAGCATTTGTAGATAACAAAACAATGTAAAAAAATTGCAACACAAAAGCTTTTGCAAAAATGTCACATGACACAAAGAAAAATGTAGAAATACAGCACTTCTCAGTTAATTTGGATTCACATTGGTTCTGTGGAGGTAAGGTGACGATTAAAACCCAATGACAAATGTGAGAATGCACTAGTAAAAAAGAGATGTATGTAGGGTACTAGCAGAAGTATTTAATAATTTGAAATTTTTAAAAAGGGAGTTGTTTGGGTGGGGGGGTTTATTTGATGAATAGATGAAAATAAAATATATATAATTTTCAAAATTTTTGGGTGTTTTTTCAGATACTTTCCTGCTTTCTCTCCTTTTAAACCAACAAGAGGAGAAAGAGACAAAGAAATAATGAAAAAAATATTTGAAAATGGAAAATAGTGGTGGATTTATGATTTTTTTACACTTTTTATGAAAGGTTTCCTTTACTATGCAAAAAACTAATATATTATCAACATTTATTAAAGAAGATTCTTCCCCAAGTGTCTTAAAATAATCAAAACAAGTTACTGTTTGATCAGCCTAGCTTATAAATCAGGGGAAAGTATATTACTAACCATAACTTACAAAAAATTATTAGAATTTTTTCTCTAAGTCACCTACCTATTTCCATTTCATTCTAGACACTGCCGGTTTGCTGCTTTAAGTATTCTATACTGCAGTCAACCTATGATAAATAACTTGAGGTAGCTCTGCAGTACATATTCAGGTGGTTTCTCTTGCCTCTCCTTTCCTGTGTCTGTCTGCATAATTTCACTATAAATTTGAAAGAATTGAATTTAATGTACTTCTACTGCTTAAAGGATTATAATAATTTTCTATTTGAACTACAAGTATGATCATGGAAAAGGGAACTAGTTAAGAGGATTACTTGTGAGACTGGATTTATATTGAGGCCAATGTCAGGTCAGAGTTTCAGCATTAATTCTGACAGGTCTTGGTTTCATGGCTTAGAGAAGTCAAACCTTTGACAGTTTTAAATGTATCCTTTTGTAATGATACAGTATATCCATAAAAGAAATTTGAAAGTTGTATTCACAAGGCAAGGCCTGGGAACAGAGTAATAGCAAATGTACAACTTAAAAAAAATCCCACTCAGAAAGGCTATTACAGCTATAAATAAGGGAAATGAGTAAGATATAGTAAGGAAATTAAAAGAGACTTTCAACCACTATATGGTGAGAATACAAAAATCTTTTGAGAAGTAAGATGTGCCAAATGGAATAGTATAAAGGAATGAAGTTCTGCAGATAAATGCATTTCTAATGACTTTTCTAGAAAAAGTCAGTACCATTCTGACCCTACAATAAACTTTTTCTCTAACATTTTGTAATTTGCAGACAGTCTGTGAAGATACATGGAACCAGGGTGGATTTTTTGGTGGTTTTTGTTGGGGTTTTTTTTTGGAGGGGTGGGGGGGTGGGTTTCTTTTTTTTAAAAAAAACCCAACTTTTCTGCAAGCCAACAAGGTAGAATCTTGGTATATGATTAGCTATAAGAATAATATTTATCACAATCAGAGTACTGATTAGTACTGGTAATGACACCAAGAAGACACATACTAAGTCATAATAAAATAAACATGTAAGAATGAAAAGACAACACTGTATGATAGTTTTATTGCAAGTATTTTGCTGTCCTAAATTAAAATCCTAATTTAGTTATTTAAAAACATTTTAGTGAAATCCATAGCATGCTTTCAAATGACAGAACAAAATGAGAAGTCTGTATTTAAATCATATCGAATGATATCGATGAGTAGTTCTTCATGGAAGTCACTGTCAGAGTCCAGTACTCCCTGACCAGGTTCTTTTAGGTAGCCCACACATGGAAAGTATAAAGTTTGATACCAAATTTATTTATTTGAAGATAGTTGGTGTTACATGGGAGTTTTGATTTGGCAGTTATACAAAATATACTGTATAACACTGTCGTGATTTAATCCTAGCTGGCAACTAAAGCACCACACAACCGTTCACTCACTCCCCACTGGTGGGATGGGGAAGAGAACTGGAATGGTAAATGTGAAAAAATTTATGAATCAAGATAAAGACAGTTTAATAAGTAAAGCAAAAGCCTCACATGCAAGCAAAGCAAAACAAGGAAATAATTCACTACTTCCCATCAGCAGGCAGGTGTTCAGCCATCCCTAGGAGAGCAGGACTCCATCATGTGTAACAGTTAGTTTGGGAAGACAAAAGCCATAACTTTGGATGTTGCCTCTCTTCCTTCTTCTTCCCCCAGTTTTATATACTGAGCATGACATCATATGGTATGAAAGATCCCTTTGGTCAGTTGGGGTCAGCTCTTCAGCTATGTCCCCTCCCAACTTCTTGTACGTCATCAGCCTACTCTCTGGTGGGGTACAGTGATGAGCAGAAAAGGCCTTGGCTCTGTGCAAGCACTGCTCCACAACGACTAAAACATCCCTGTGTTGCCAACACTGTTTTCAGCACAAATCCAGAATGTAGCCCCATACTAACTACTATGAAGAAAACTAACTTTATTCCAGCCCAAATCAGCACAACATAATACAAATGTAAGTTAGGCTTAGGGAAATATAGCAAAAATTGCAATATGCCATTCTATCAGTACCAGTATGATCCCTGTTACTGGTCTCTGTAATATGCTCACTGCCACAATGCTGGGTGACCCCAGTCACCACAAAGGAAATTGTGGGTTGAAACTGCGTCAAGCCCCTTGCTCTCTTCAAAATTATTTTGCTAGTTTTCTGGGGTTTATACTCTCTGTTAGGTTTAGCCATGTATTCAAACCCCCCATGCTGATCTGGCTGACCCAGAGAGAACTTTCATACTTCTAGTGAACTCAGAGAGAAACATTTACACCACCAGTTGTTCCACTCAGTTGTTGATAACTGTTCATCTAAACCAAAGGCCATCGTCTGGTTCCCTTTGTGTTGAGATAAAGTCAGCTTTGTATCAGATATGGTCAGTCACTTCCCACATTATTCACTGACCTTTATGGGCACATCACCTTTTTTCATCTCCTCTGAGCCTTCTCCCATTGTATGTGTTTATTGATCAGTCACAGTCACCCTCATATGAAAACATTTCTTATGATTAGTATTGTCTTCTTTTTAGATTTTTTTTTTGGGGGGGTGGGGAAGGGGGTTGGAGGGAGGGTATTAGATATAAATCCAATCATCATGAAATGTACAGTTTATGAGAAAAAAACACTATGAAGAAATTACCATACTTTTTGAAGGTTTTTTTACAGTTATACATAAATACTAAGAATTTATATAACTGTCAATATACTATTACTCTTTCTTGAGGCTGTTAACTAGCTTGTTTATATCCACAGCTGACAATTGTCCATGACTTTTCTGGTAGCTATTCATTTAACATTTGATGACACTCACTGAAACCTGAAAACTTTTAGGAAATGTATCAAGATTTGTATAAGCTATTTATAAGCTGGAAAGAGTTGTGTGTAACTTTTCTGGCCAAATATTTTCAACCCTGCATCCTCTTAACCTTCTATCTAGATATCAGAAATCAGATTTGAGGAATTGAACTTTCTTTGTTTATGGCCTAGGCTGGCCAGTCATAAACTACTTCATACTTGAAAGCTACATAAGCAAGTTTGACAGACCCACCAGCTTTAGCACAGAAGATGATGAAGTTAATATACAGCTCTTGGTTCAGATTCTGTTAGAACATTGCCAGATCTTGCCCAAATCTTAACTTTAAGAAAGCTTGTTGTGTCAACTTTTGCTGTGGGGATCAATTGTTCAGAGAAAAAAATTTCCTAATTTTAGATAAGTGAGTAAAAACCATGGCAGCTAAGACAGCTCAGAGCTTCTGTCCACTGCTTTTGAATATTCTAAGTGTTGTAACCCTAGCTGTAAGGAGTTGCAGTTTCAAATCTTACCAAGGATATCATGAGAGCAGCAGCAAGAGTAATTTATGATTTATTAAGTTGGACGGCTTTTAGAATCTGAAATAAACACCTAGGACTAGCATATTGCTGCTTTAACAGTTATGCTTTAAATGTGAGCAGTGTCTGTTAACATATCTGTTTGCCACTCTTACTGAACTAGAATAAAGCTACATCAGGGGGAGTTCAGATTGGACATTAGGAAAAGTTTCTTCACTGAGAGGGTGTTTGGTCACTGGAACTGGCTGCCCAGGGAAATGGTCATGGTACCAAGCCTGTCAGAGTTCAAGGAGTGTCTGGATGATGCTGTGAGTTGTATGGTTTAGTTTTAAGTAGTCCTGAAAGGAGCAGGGAGTTGGACTCTGATCCTTATGGGCCCCTTCCAACTTGACATACTCTATGATTCTAAACCCATGAAGAAAGAGAATTTTAAAAGATCACAGAGATCCAGAGGAACTTTTTGACAAACCAATATCCTCTTACCCGTTGTTCCAATTGGGATCAAAAATAGAATTTGTGAAGAAATAATTCTTAGTGAAAGCACGGTATGAATTTTGAAATGTTTGGGTCACAGCCATGCAGCTAACCTTAACTTTCTTCACTCCCTTCTGGTAAGTTCGTACCATTTTTGTACTTTTTTGCAGGAGGTTTGAACAAGATGACATCCAGAGTCTACTTCCAACCATTCTGTGATTCTGTGAAAGTCAAAGATAAAACTAAATTCAAATGTCACTTCTATATGTAGAACTGGGTATTCTATTGGCAATAACCTACAACTGTAGATTGACATTAATATCACATCCTTGACTGTAATAGTTTAGCTTTGATCTCTGATCCCTTATTTCAGATATCATTCTTATAGATTTTTTTTACACAAGAGACAAGACCCAGTGTTACAGATCCTGATTTCCAATGAAATAATTTGTCTCTTCTAACATTCCAATCTTCCAGGTGACCTAAAAGCCAATAAAAATTCAGCTATCATTCCACAAAAAAAAAAAAAAAAGTAAATATTATATGAGGTTATGTCATAATTAAAAATCTAAGGTTACTTCAGAATTTTTTATTCTTTATTTCTACATGACACAATACACTAGACTATGTAAAGAATGATTAATAAAAATAATAAGCAACTTCTAGACTAGGAGTACTGAAATGTCACACTTTATAGATTATAGAAATGTATCTGCATTATTTGTGTAATGCAGAAAAACAACTTTATTTTGCACAAAAAACCTTGTGAAATTAATGTATTTTCTAGAGAACAGATTAGAAACATTGTTCAGATGTGCAGATTTTAAGTGCCAGTGGTGCTTAATTCTGATAAAGGACCCTAGGAAGTAAAACCAATTTGTGACAATTGAATTTCACAGATGGAAAAGTGGAGTAATACTATTGCAAAATGCAAGATCATGAATTAAATCATACTTCAAATAAAAGTAATTGCAAATGTCTCAAACGGATATTGAAATCCCCAAGTATAGCTCATGTATTGCAATGTGTTAAGGAAGTCAACAGATGAAACGTTCTAAAATGCTACTGCTTTTGAATAAGAATGCTTATGTACAAAATAAGCTGACAAAATGCTAGAAAATTTACAAGGCCCAAAAGTGAGAATAAAGCCTAATTGGTTTGTAAATCTCAATTATGTTAAATGAATTGTCTGATAAGTAAGTCAATATATTTAAAACAAATTCTTTTTTCTTTTAATACTTTTTTTGGGGGGTGGGAGGGGGGGGTGTGTGTGGGGAGAAACTCAACAAAATATCCTGTGAACAGCTAAGTAGGATTTTCTAAAATTAAATGGCTGCATTTTTATCAACATATGTACATTCCTTCAGAAAAGAAATTGCTTACAAACTAAAAATATTTTTTAGCTTCTACAATGTTGATACAGCTTTCAGAAAAGCTTCAGAAACCATTTTACAAACAGTAAAAATTTCAAGTTTGAAATTCAAACAGAATAAGTCTCCTTAATATTGAAGACTTTTTTCTTGTGACTGATGCTACTTGTATCCCAGGCTAAAAAAATCTATAATTTAGGTAAAAATGTCCAGTGTCTTAATATCAAATGTTGCATAACATTTATAATGCCAAAATAAGAATAATGAAACTCGGCAACCCAGAAACTCATTCCTTAATTCTTAAATAATCAAGTTTTTGCATTTCAGTTCAGGATTTTGCTTTGTCTGATTGCAGCTAAGTCAGCTTTTGAGGAAGCTCTTGCAATGCAGGTGGTGAGCAAGAACTTCAGTGAGCAAGGCCTTTCAAACATGAACAGGGCCAGAGAGATCTTGGAAAGCAGGGAGGAGGCTTCAGAAACTGCAGGCAATACAGAGGTTTTTTTACCTTCATAGTCAGAACAGTATAGTTCTTTCAATCCAACAGACTTCTGAAAATTGCTGAACCACAGGAAATGTTATACAATTACACAATGGGTATTGGTAATGCTATCTAAAAAATCCTCTTCTTGTCTGATCACTCTAACTTATAAGTATCTTGTTCTAATAAGCCTAGAAATCTAAAACAAATTTCATTCCTGAAAAAAATAAAATGAAAAGGGGGGTATCTATTTCAAAGCTGTAGGTCAGCAGCTATCAATCTGTTTCTAGGTTTAGAAGTTCTGGAGAGATTTCACTATTTTTTACTATTCTTTTAATCTTTGTCAGATGTTCTAAGGGTTTTGGTTTGCTTGGGTTGGGGTTTTTATTTGTTTTTCTGTTTGTTTTAAATTCCGCTCCAGCCAACCCCACCCACCCCCCCACTGCCCCAAACTCTGCTGAGTTTTGCCAAAACCTACTGGGAAAAATGAAGTGCTCTCAGCAGGAAGCATTGAACCAGTTTCTGCTGTGCTCTGACAATTAGTCTGCATGCTTCCCTCAGAGATGAAAGCTACTCTGGCACATGCACCTCTTTCATGAATGATCAGGAGAACAGCAAGGAATCTCTTACAATTGTGTGAGAAATTAATTTCCTAAGATCATTATGAGAGTCTGAGTAAAACTTACGCATTTTACCCATCCAAAATCTACCATTAGAGCAATGTTGTTTTACGGAAAGAAAACCAAAGTTCAGATACCAATGTAAATTAATTTTGAAGCACCAATAACCTTTTTCCTCTGAGCCAAGAAGTGTTGCTGCTTTGACTAGTAACACAAGTATAGTTGAATGAAATTTGAATAAAAGCAGCATGAGGTCCAAACCAGATCTTTTCGGGAAATTAAATAAAAGCACAATCTTAGCAGAGTTTTACAAACCTTTCTGTCCTATAGTGTGTTTCTGCAATTGAAACAGGTGACAAGATACCTGCTTCCTCACAAGTAGAGTTTGAATACTGTTCTGGGAACCCTAAGACCATTATGTCAGCAAAAGGTAACTCATTGTGATCATTATTTGTGATGAGAATCTGGAGAATAATGTTGATACACTTCTTTTTTTTTTTGCTATCCACAGGGTTTTTTTCCCATCATCAGCTAAAATCTGCTTTTGAGGATTATTTGTAGAGTCTTGATTAATCCCTGAGTGTCCATTTCAGCTGAGGTTTTAGGAGAACTGCAAATTCCTTTCTAACATTATACTTCTTAGCTCTTCATATAATTTTGACATCAAGACTGAAATTCTTTTGTATAATCCACATGATACCTTCTTCAAAATTTAGATTAAGATTTTATTTGTCTCATCTTGACTAGTGGAAATGTTGGCTTTTGAAACTATCTTATTTTTCCGTGCTATATGTGAAAAAGATTTTCCCTGTGCACCTTCTGCAGCTTAACTCAGATAGATAGAACTCAGGTTATGTACAGTGACTTGTAAAGGCTTGGCTGATATTCAGAGTGTTAATAGTGATTTATAAAGACCTAGGAGGATTTAATCATCTGCCTATTTACTAGGTTTTTTTCAAAATAAATATGGTGAGAATCATAAGCTTTCTCATTTTTCATTCTTATCCCTAAAATATACATACCCTATATTCTTCATTCTATGAATTCATATAAGAATTATGATGGAAGCAACAAAAACATAGACAATGGTACATAACTGTCATAGGTGGCATTAATTACTTTTTTTTTTTATTCTTCAAATTATTCAACAATACAGCTAACAAGCTAGATAAAAAGCCTAAACTAAATTCCCCATGATTAGAAACAAGATCTTCAAGTAAGTCTAGATGACAGTGTAGCTGGACAAGCAGTAGGAAGGTGGTTTCATTCTTGTTGTCTTCATAAAGGAGCAATTTTCAAATTCTAGCAAAGATAAACCTGTTATTCAATTTCTCTGGTTGGCTAGATATACCATTGTACACTTGGTATTGAATATATTAAATCCTAATATTTTAAGTAGAATAACCCTGTTACTTCTATCATTAAACAGAAGGTTTTGTCACATCTATTAGGAATTTTCAAATAAGGCCTATCAGGAATATACATTATAAACATTATTACTTATAGTGACTATGCATTCCTTGAGTGTATGCACTTCCCCCCAAGGGAAGTGGTTGAGTCACCATCCCCAAAGGTATTTAAAAGATATACAGACAATGTGCTTAGGGACACAGTTTAGTGGTGTACTTGGCAGTGTTAGGTTTACCGTTGGACTTGATCTTAGTCTTTTGCATAGAATCCATCAGATTCCATGATTCTACAGTTCTATTTACACTATTTACACCTTAAGAATGAGATATCATTACTACGTTAACCTAAATGTTTATATGTGATTACATATTGCATATGCTGTTAGTGCATGTTTGGCAGCTATGGAATATTAAAAAAAAAAAAAAAAAAAAAAAAAAAAAAAAAGTAGTTGTTGAATCTGAGTTCATAATGCCTAGGATTAACTAAAACATAACTACTGAACTAATAATTATCACTCAGGCCCTTTAATATTGTAAGTCATCATATTTAATTTATTGTCATTATTCACAAGTCCAATTATGTTGCTTTTATTTATAATACATTTCAAATACTAGTAAAACAGCAGCCATATATTCTGGACATGCATTCTGGGTCATATATTTTTGGAAATTATTTTTGCAGGTAGACATAGACATTGTCTTTTGCTTTGTGTTTCCCAACTCCTTGAAACAGTGTAATCATATTCTACATTACAAGCCTGAATACCTTCTTCTAGTAATTGAATATTTCTAGAGCTTGTTGTCTGGTTTTGATGCTTAATGGATTTGTCTGACCTATCCAAACTATCATTTTTATCTAGCCTCCAGAACATGTGTCTGCAGTCTGACTGCCTGTTCAGAATGATCCTTGGCCTGACATCACACAAATTGTGCTTGAGAGCTAACTGCTAAAGTATGAGTTGGTAATGGCCACAATTGTTCCAAAACCCAACCTAACAGTTTAATGGTATAGAGGATCAATGTCTTTCTCCCACTTCCAAAACTGATAAAATAAACTGATACTTGATCATTACTATAGACATAGCTATTGTATCTTACATTTTTTACTTGCTACCATATTACTGTATTTTAGTGTTTAACAAGCTCCTAAATAACGCTGATTAATTCTTAAATATTGATAACTCCAGGTTCTTTACAAAAGTGAAACCATAGTCTTGTGATACTTTCTGAATACTTTTATACAAATTCAAAAGAGAACTGAACATTCATTTAACATCTGGCTTGCTCCCATGCTGATTCATTTTTCAGTTAAGTAGGATACTTAGGTGTCACCAGCAATCTTGACTGCAATATCAAGCAATCCTTGACTAATATGGTTCGTTAGGAATGAACAAATCAGGCTAAAACTTTCTCTAACATATCATTGAGGCCAATTCACTGGACCTAAATTAGCTGGAGTTTACAAAAATTAGTTTTCTTTTCAAGATTTATGCTAGTTTTCAGGCAGATTGGACTTAAGTCCTTTGCTTTAATTAGGGAGCAATTCTGTCGAATGCAACAGAGTTTAACTCCTTGAATAGTTTAGGAAATCAGTTCTATTTTAGTTCACATTTAGTTCACAGGTATGTCTGTTTTCAAGCAATGTGGAGCAATAAGAAAGGATGTTTAAAGCGAAGCAGTGGAGCTACCTGATACCGCTACCTGATATTCATTCTATCCTTCTTTCGGGGTTTTTACTGCAGACTAGCCCTACACATGGATCAGCCATCCATTAGTTGCTGGAGTGCACCAAGTACAGCGCACATTCTTGCAGTGTTCATTTCAGGTTTGTTTCATGTGAAGGTTCAGTTGTTCTGAGATTGCTACATTATGGGAACTAAAGTATGGTACGTGGTGATGATGTGGAGTTGGCTTCAGAAATATCTTTCTGATCTTAATGAAAAGATTACTGTAAATGCACCTATAAAATATCTGCTATCAGGACTCGATAAATGCCAAAGAAATAGAAACAAGGTGATAATCAACTTAAAATTGATTTGTGGATCTGGGTGTCTACTGCAATAAAGATCAATTTGCTCTGCACCAGAGACTTATGTTCTTAATATGGTTCTCGATTTTGAATACTAAAAGTGTAAAACATATAGAAGAATGAGATTCTCAAGAATACACCCACATGGTATTTAATATAAAGTTGATATAATTTAGTGTAAGTTGTCTTAGTGACTACTTTCTAAATTTAGAAATATGCCACTTCTCCTAGTAGAAAAAAAAAAAAAAAAAAAAAAGAAAAATCCTAGAAACAGGATCAAAAGAGAGAATTTTTGGTGAAATCTCTTATTATTTTTTATCTGTAAGAAACTCTATGTCTGAAACTGAACTTTTCCAAGTCTAGCAATTTCAATATCTATTAATTCGTGTTGTAACATATTCATTAAAGTTTTAGGCTTTTAAAGACAAGCTATAATCAACTATCCAACTGGATCTAAATATTCCAGTCAGATTTTAATTAGAGTTGAAGAATGAAAAACATACCGAAAATATTTAGTCATAATAGAACATTTGTTTGACTTTGAAAATGAGTTCATTGCAATATATAAACCAAAAAGCTAAAAATACACGAAGAGTCAGATTAAGTGTAAAATCAGGCATTACTGGACACATATACGTAGTTTTACATATGGAATTTTTCATGGTATAGTAATCTATTCAATTGAGAAACACTAACATTCAAGGTCTAACTGTACTTATGGTAGAGCGCTCATTACTGCACAACCTATTAACTTTTTCTTTTTTTGTATAGTTTTAGCTATCATTCACAGAGGTCTCAATTCAAATTCAATGAAACTAGTCTAAATATTCCAGTCAACTGATTGTTAGGTACTTCACATATGTTGTGATTTGTTATATTATAAAATGGGTTGATATCACCATAAGTGATTTAATTACTTTAGTAGTACTTTTATCTGAAAATATTTCATTGTTCATCCTTTTACAGAAAAAGAGTGCTGTTTTCCTAAGGAAAATCAGGTAAATTTTCTAAAAAGCAACATTAGCATATAATATTCAATTATTTTGGATAAGCAACTTCTTCAATTGAAGGAAAAGAAATTAAGAACTATCAGCTGACCTCACCTCTCTGATGAGGATTTACAAATTATATTCTAATATTTGTATTTTTTTTATATGAAGAAACAGTAATAAAAAAAAAATCTCTAAAGTCCATGTCTGATATTTCAAAGCAGTAATACCTCATTCATGAATCAAAATGTATTAACATTAAACACATCAAACAATGTTTTAGAACAGTTCAGTATTCAACATGAAAGAAGTAATAGGGAACACAGAAGGTAAACCTAGTGTGCTTTCCTAAGTACTGTTTAATACAACAAACTGCATTGAATGATAAAATCAGCAACACAAATGATACTATCTGGATAGCAGTGGAAATTATTAACATAGGAACTGCAGAGAAGCAGAAACCACAAGGCAAATCCAGGAGTAAACACAGTAGTAGTACAATTACCTAAATATGACTTAAGTAAATTAGTATGTAGATTAAGGAATATTAGAAAGGAATTTTATCACAAGAACACATTGTGTTCCTTAGAATTTCCATTGTTAATATTTATAGCAATGTTTTTTTCCATCAGGCACCGTAAGCATCATCAGTGATTGCAACAAACCTGTGAAATTCAGCAGAATGAAGTTAGTGGAACTAGAGGGAATACCATTCTCAGTAGCTTCTGAAATCATGTTCAGGTTTGGCTGAGATATAAACTTCTGAATATTTCCTCTTCTCCTCTAGTTTGTATTGTGACCACAGATTTCACCAAATGTGAATATGATCCATGGTGCCACAGCACCAGTACCACAACAGTGTGTAGATCCTGGGACAATGCAAGTTCAGAGAATATAAGAAAAGGTGCTGTTTAGACCATATTGACACACAAGCCTATGGACATACCCTCCATCAACTGGAGAAGGAGATTTAGTTTTTACAGGCATGCTTTGCATAGACCACCTATTCAAGCAAGCTCCCCCAAAGTTTTTAAGCTAAGAAATTTTAATGCATACAGCATGATTGATTATAAGCTTTTTAACAGAGAAAATCAAGGAAGGCAGAACATAACCAGAAAGGCTTTATTAACAGCTCTTACCTATTGCACTATTCAAATCACTGATTCCAGTCATCTCAATGACTTTCTGGGTTGCCTCAGACTCTATGTGCTTCAGTCCTTAGAAATTATTGTCATCACTTTGGAGACTTATGACTACTCATTAAGAGCTGCAAGCAGCCAGATCCCTATTGTCCCTGCCTCACCTGTGTCTTGAACCTTCTTCCCTAAACATGAAGCTTTCCTTCATCCTTCTATTATGTCCTTCCATCACTAATGAGAAGTTAAACTAGATTCACAGAAATCCACTTTTCAACCCTCCTCCAAAAGATGTAATAAAACAAGTGTAAACATGAAGTAACACAAGTTTCACTGGGGATTAAGAAAGAGAGTAGTAGGGCACTCAAATGGGAGTAATGTTTTTTTATTCTTCTGTAGATGGTTCTTGCATTTATATTACATAAAATACTTTAATTTCTTCTTACCCTGGAGCAAGTATACTCTAACAAAGACACAGTCCCAAAAATTTTAGAGTGATTTTGTAATATTGTGTTTATGAAGAATCATCACAGAAGTCTACCAAGTCTCTTGAGGCCTGACTTTGCTTTAGAGAAGTCATATTAACTCTTCCTCAATGTTTCATACCAAGGTAGTTTTAAGAGGTTATACACAAAAATAACATAATCTATTTAATTCTTGAGCTGCCGTAAAACTAGGTATTCCATGGTTCTCTGCTGCAGTAGACCCTGTTTACTTTGTTTTAGACACCTTCTATCAACACTTCAAACCCTAACAAATCCTTTGTACTAGCCTCATCAAACTCTTTCATAGTTACTATAAAGACATGTAATTTAGTTTTTCTAAATATCTCCCTGGATATTTCTTTTGTACCCAGAATGTCTGTTGGTCATTGAGGTTCTGTTAGGCTTTCTATTACTTCCGTGTTTCTAGAGATTTGTTGTTGGTTTTGATACTGTTACTTGCTTTTTGAATTCTTTTCTTCCCTCTAGTGTTTTTATATGGATCTGTGTTTCCACATTCAACATACCAGAGTCTGTGATATTTTCATTTCATTTATTTATAGGCAATTGCAGCTTGTAAGGTCTACTTCTTGCTTTCCTTCCCACAGCCTCTAGTTTAGCCATGCCAGCTCCCTTTTATCTATTTTCAAGCCCTGATTAATGGCACACATTATTTCTGTCTCAAATACAGTATTTTTATATAGCCTCCACTTTTTCTATGAGAATTTAACACCATTAACCTCTTCTAAGCCTTCTTTTAACCAATTAAATGGATTAATATTTTCTTTTTTACAAACTGAGGACAACTGTGGACATTTTTTAACTTTTGTTCCTTATGAAAGCATTTTAAATCTAAGTACATGATGGCTGCTGTTAGATACTCTTCAATTCTGAATCAGGACATATAACTAGAATCATGGCAAAGGTTGTTTTGCCTTTTGTGTTTTCTAACTTACTGCTCCATGTAACAGTCACTGATCCTATGTAAAAAATTAATCTTTAACTATGCTGTACTGAGGTATTTGCCCAACGTACATGGTAGCTGTAATCTCCTATTAGTCTTTAGTGTCCTGTACTCACAGCCCCTCTGACCTCAGCAGGTCACAGCCATGGTCACATTACAATCAGGGGCTTCATCATGATCTTTAGAAAGAGAACTACAATAAAGAAAACAACTGAAACATTTTTTTTTATTATTATTATTTAGGTGAAACCATGGCATTTGAGACAAAACACACTTTTTCTAGCATCTTTTTCACTCCTGTGACTCTTTGGACTACCTTTTCGGCACATTTCTAGTCCTTACACTGGTATGTGTTCATGTTGAGCACACAAAACTGTGAGTGAAGTAAATGAGAGCTGTATAGGATTTAATAGGCACACAAGACTGGGTTTCAGTAGCAGGGCTGTAGTGTGATCAGCACATGAGCCACCTTCTGTTCCTCATGGATGGCTCCTGAGAGCTCTGGAACCAACCTAAAGAGTGGTGGGAAAACCTACCTTTATGAAAATCAAGACATCAAGCCAGAGGAGCTCATGACACTGCTCAGGTATATGTACAAGAGGCACTGGTAACTGCTTGGGGGTGGAGACGTGTTGCGGGGGGCATGCCTTGCCACAGGGGTATATCCTCATAGGGCATATTGTGACATAGGGCATATCCTCAGAGACTGTGGCCATTGGCAACCCATATCAGGGCCGTAACATCAAGGAACTGAGCATCAGGAATTCATTAAGCACAGAGCAGCAGAAAAAATTGTGCTACATACAACACCCCAACCCCCTACAACCACCCTGAAAGAATTGGGACAGACTTCAAACAGACATTTGGGTGTGGAAGTAATAGGTGTTTCTGTACATTTGTTTCATCATTTGTGTGATTCCTTTTCTCAATAACATCACTGAACAGAATTTTATGTTGACTGGTGTACTGCTTTTGTCTGGGATAGAGTTAGTTTTCTTCATAGTAGCTAGTATGGGGTTATGTTTTGGATTTGTGCTGGAAACAGTGTTGATATTGCAGGGATGTTTTAGTCACTGCTGAGCAGTGCTTACATATAGTCAGGCCTTTTCCACTTCTCACAACATGCCACCACCAAGTAGACTGGAGTGGTGCAAAAAGTTGGGAGGGGACACATCCAGGAAAGCTGACCCCAACCGACCAAAAGAATCTTCCATACCATATAATGTCATGATGAGCAATAAAAAGCTGGGGGAAGAAGAAGGAGGCAGGGGGATGTTCAGAGTTATGGTGTTTGTCTTCCTGAGTAACCACTGCACATGATGAAGCCCTGCTTTCCTGGAGATGGCTGAACATCTGCCTTCCAGTGGAAGCAGTGAATTAATTCCTTATTTTGCTTGCGTGCATGGCTTTTGCTTTTCCTATTAAACTGTCTTTATCTTGGCCCGTGAGTTTTCCACATTTGCCCTTCCAGTTCTCACCTCCGTCCCACCAGGGCAGAGTAAGCAAGAAGCTGTGTGGGTCAGTTGTCAGCCAGGGTTATACCATGACAGCTAGCAATAAATTAGTCATGTAAAATTCCCTGGCTTGATACCGTTATGCCTACAAAGATACATTATGGATTGGTAAGTAAAGTACTAGCGATCAGAAAGCCCTGATAACTTCAGCTCTGGCTGTGTCACCACACTTCCTGTCTATAGATTATAGTATAACTATAAGGTATAAATAAGGATTCTGTATTTTGAGGTGCAGATAAATTCGCTGGCTAGCATGTTCAAAATTCCAGACAATCATATTAGCAAATTAAGAATTCAAAAATCTCTATGTTTTGAATAGTGTATTGTAAATAAGGAAAGGATTGTTTGCAAAGAATGAGGATTGGCCTAAATAATGCATCATTTCCTAAGAACTATGAATTTTGTGATGAAAAATGTAAAGGTACAAAAGACAACTTTGTATGTCAACAAGACAATTAGTGCATACTGTAAAACACACAGAGGGTGGAAGTCAAATTGCACAAGACTGATTTGTAGCATTTCCTATACTATGTGTACATGTTAAGTAATACTTAAATATGATGGGTTTAAATATGCATTCAAAAATAAAGTGAGCATGATATCACAATCCCAGGGAGCAGCAAGTGTCAACTGTCCTGCAAGGGAGAGGTGCTGAGAGCAGGGAGTGATAGTGACCTCGGTGCCAAGGGACACCACCCTACAGCACCCATACAAGAAGCATAGGGTGGGTCTGGGGATGGCACTCAGACCCAGCCAACAGTCCAGTCCCCAGGCAGGTCCACAGTGAGGAGACAGGTCCTGGGATCAGGCCAGTAAGTCAAATATTTGGGTCATGGTTGAGGCCCAGGTAAACAAGTTATAAGGTCAGGCACCAGCCTACTTACAGCACAGCCCAGGTGAGGACCAAGGACGAGAGCCTGAGCCTAAATTCAGCTCCTGAGCAAGGTGGGGAACCCCCAGAACACCACACTCCACCCACCCACCCCCATCTCCCTCAGCACTTTTCACGGCAGTTAGAACCAAGGTCTCAGCCTCATTGTACCAGGCCTGGCCTTTACATACAGGCAGGCAGACCACAAAATGTGCACGTAACGGTGTGGGGACATGGCAGCAGGAGGTTCATTCCTGGCCCCAACATGGTGACATGATGTTCTTAAACATCTACTGGTTTATTATCTTCTTTGGTAGATACTTTTTCTTCTAAGAGGTTTTTAAAGTCTGATATCTTTTGTGGAGATGTACTTTATTTTTGTCATTAGTATTTAATAACTCTTATTAATGAAAAGAAAATAATCTTTAAGATACTGGACTAGAATGCAAATAACTTGGGATTCATTTTTGCTTTTAAGACAGTATTAACTGTTATAATGTTACTGATTACTTATTTTAAAATACAAATATTGTGAAAGAACACATTTTACCAGTGAAACCGAAGCCTGTATATGATACCAGAACTATGCACAACCACATGAATGAAGGGAAAAATATATTATAAGTGGGCAAGAATTCTTCTGCATTAGACATGCAATAGCTTTCTTTGTGAAGTGTCTAAAAAGAAAAATAACATTTTATAAATATCTGTTTTAGTAACCCCTGAGAAAATCTCATTATGAAAAGGTGTGTCAAGAGGTTGCTGAATGTAGGGTTTCTAAATATACAGTAATACAGAGCGTAGACTTCCACTCCTGAAAATAGTGACAGGTGTAACGGTACCTATAATGGATATAAGAGTTTGACACTGATAACTTAAAAGAAAAAATGCTAAACGATCCAAAACTGCACATTTGATGGCATATTATTTGCCGAGTATCATCAAACATCATGAGATTCTGAAGATAATGGAATGGTATCAAAATTCAGAGACTATAAGTATTCTTTAAGAAGGCTAGTAGTTTTCTTGCAGATCCATGTTCTTGCTTTTTTTTCTATGGGGAATTAGCTCCTGGGGTGGAAATACAAAGACAGAGGAATTAAAAATTAGTATATGTGCCTGGATGGGGCATTAGGTGGTTAGAGTACTTCAACTGTTTGAAGGCAAAATCAGGATTCAGTAATTAAATTAAAGTAAAAATTATTCTGCGTGGAGGATCAGAATGTAGTTTTTACGCTTTCTGAGTTTAATAATTTAAGCCTCAAGTTTGTTACTCTTACTACTATTTAGTCATACTCCACACCTTTCTGGTGTCTTCAGAGGCTTAAACAGTGCTGGTCACTCTGCTGCACAAAGGTCATTGGGACAGGTTCATATGCAGAGTGATTTACTAATCTAAACTTTAGATGTTTCCATCCCAATTTAGGTGACAATAGGAGAGACTGAATTAAACCCTTTGATATTATTCTATAATTTTCAACAGTTCACTGAGTCATTTAATATTCTCCAGCTCATGGTTTCCAACAACAGTACCTTTCTTGTCCTACTTTGATCTTTCAGCATAGCCCAAAATATGCCTCAAAATATTTTTGAAGTACATGGGGGAAGAGGAGGACATTGAAAGAAATGATGTAATTAAAGCAGTATCATAATCCATGTGCACTTTAGAGACAGACCAGGTATATGTAGGTATAGAAATATACACATCCACATCATTCCATATGCTGTGTAAAAATGAAAACAATGTAAATAAACCTCAAAATATAAATGCTATTGTTTATTTTTAGTAAATGGCTTCCTTTGTAAGATACTGTTTACTCTTTACAATAATTTTCTCATCTGTAAATGTCAGATTAGAGGCCACTATTTTAAAGTGTAAGGGAAATATAGTGACAAAAAAAAAAAAATATAGAAGTGAGAAAAAACATTGTATTTAAGGCAAGTTAAACTGTCACTAACAAATCTACTGACAATTTCTAAGGTATTAAACATCATGTTATATTTTCATCATTTTCAGTGTGACTCCAAGAATAAGCTTCATAATCTTATTTTGTTATTCCTTCTATTCTGTAATCACATATCTCCATGCAATTAAAAATTGCCTTATATACTGATAGGTCAAAAGAGGCTTTTCTATAAAATAAATAGTCCTGTAGGACTCTGTATTTTGCTGGCTTTGACTGTGACACATCAAAACCTCCAAGCACATGATTAAGGACCTTTGGTTTTCAGCTATATATTTTGAAAACTAAGGTTTTAATTAAGTGTTTTGCTGACTGCATGGGAACATAAAAGAGGTGATGACGCACCTGTACGTTTTCTTCATTGAAGCCATAATTCATATGCCTACATCTTCAGAATATCTACTTTTATCATAAATTAATGATAATTCAGTATCAGGAAAACATCTACGGAAGAGCTTAGGACTAGAGCTTAGATGTTCTGGTTTATTTCTCAGTTTTGTCATAGGTGTTGTACCTTAACTTGGTTATTATTCATTTTTGTGAACAGAGGGAGGGAATATGGAAACTCTGCTTTTAAGCTTGTTTTCTTTCATAAGCAAGTACAATGAAATGTACTAAATGAAAATAAAATCTTTAGCAGGAATGGAAATAGGAAAAATCTGACTTCAGTTACAGTGGTGTAGTTCTGATCAGTTAATTGGACTTATTCTAGTTTCACATAGTGTAATTAGATGTAGACCTTGCTTTGTTGTATATTTTCTAGTTTTGTAATGAGGCTTTACTATGAAACTGTATTTGATGTGAAAACAGACATAATTTTCTTTGTTTGAATTCCTAGGCTTTCATGGAAAATACAGATGAACCTTGAGAAACAAGTGTTCCGAAGCTATCCTCAGTACTAAAGCAGATGTGAAACACAACTCCTATTTGCCAGGTGAAACAATGACTACAAAATCAGCAGTTTGCATGTTAGCATGCTTTCTTCAACTATGCACCGTAAATGCTCAGGTAATATGTGAGAGGCAAATGACTGCTGAATGGCGAGTTGAACCAAAACCTAGTGTAATAAAATGGACACCAAGGGAAAACTTCTGCTCAGACTTTTACACTGAATGCTGGAATATGAATAAAAGTATTACTGGGAAAATCTCAGAAGAACAAGAGCTCAGTATCCCTCAGATATGCCCCTTACAGCTTCAATTAGGTGACAGTCTTTTCATCTCCTCTGAGCCATCCTTTCAGTCCTATGGAATGAATTTGGTAAATGTTTCCAAGGAAGAATTTATTAAGTGCCCGAAAGCTGATTTTCTTCAAGAGCAGTTGATTTTTGTTTGTCAAGTAAGAGGACTGCACCAAGTTGACCCTAAATGGCTTGGTGTTGGAACTCATTACTTTGCAGAGCTTCCTAAGAGAGGTCCGCTATTGTGCAACATAGGCCTTCGTCTGAATGTAACTGTGAAGCAGCAGTTTTGCCAACAGTCTCCAAATGCACCATTATGCTCTGGGCATGGAAAATGTCTAAGCCATGTTTGGGAAAAAGCATATAATTGCCATTGTTTCTCACAGTATTCTGGAAGATTCTGCCAGAAGTTTGATATGTGTTCCAGTAAACCTTGCCACAACAATGCCTCCTGCAGTGAGAAATCAGAACTTTCTGGAGAGTCTTACCAATGCACATGTCCTCCAAAATTTTCAGGTATTTCTTTTCCCCTCTAGGAATCAATGTTACATAGATAATACATTTTCTTTAATGGATAATGATACAGTGAGTACATTGTTAACAAGTTTTTTGTATAATTTGATTGTCCATTGTCACTACCACACCTGCACTGAGTCTTTTTTACATGTAGTCATTTATAGGAGACCATACAGTCATTTCAAGACAGTTTGTACGTGCTTACATCCATGTATGTATTGTGAGGAAAAATAGAACAAGTTCTTATCATGCTTCTTTCCCACTTAAGCATGAGCCATAGCTAAGTACTTGTGAACTCACAAAAGTAACTGATGTTTTTGTTTGTTCAGCATTTCAAGTTCTTACACCAAATAACATGTCATTTGGAGTAAGGTCCCCCGAAATAGCTAAACAAACTGCTGAAAAACAACAAAGGGTTTGGTTGAAATTAACATTTCATTCAACCAGCCACAAAATCTTTCATTTCAGTTTAAAGAACTTTTAAATTACATAAGAGAATTTTTTTATCAAAATTTGTTTCTAATTGAAAAGTCAAACATTTAATTAGAAGAGCAAGCAAAACAAAATATTCTTTTCTTCCAGATTGTTTTGTACTGTAAAGGAGTTTGCTAAACACACCGTTATCATCAAATTAAATATTTTCCAAATGAGAAAAAAATCACCTAATTCTGTCTAGAAAATATTGCAGTCCTTACCCAAAACCTATTGGAGAAACCAAATCTGGGTTTCAGATTGGACTACTAGAGAGCACAGCATGATTAGATACATTCTTATCTAACTGTTATGTCTATTTCATGGAGGAAGAAAAAAGGGATGAAGGAAATGCTGGGTATATTGTTCCTACAATCAGATCAATGGAGTTTGGGAATCCTTAAGAAAGTACCAGAAATATTCATTCACATCACATAAAGGATTATTGGTGCTCTTTCTGTACTTGTGGAGCAGAATTCTAGCAATGTTCCTTTGATAAACTGCACTTCTGTGTTCTCACAATAGTGATGCTATGCTGTTAAACAAAACCGATGAGTCAGGAACGAGTGAGGTTCACAGAACGTAGAAATAGTTATATTGCCTAAAGTTTACTGTAGCTTAGTTTTAATTGCTTTTTAAACTGCATAATAATTTGGTTACTGATGCATTTGCAAATAGAAGATTATGCAGTTATAAACAAGTCAATGTTATCAGAAAAATATTTTTATAATTATTCAAATCTTAGTAAAATTTAAAATATTGATGATATGCAGTATGTTTTCTACTCCTTTTATGATCTCTGTGGGCTATGTAAAAAGCTTTGAAAATAATATCAAAAAGTCTCTGGTACTATTATAATTTAAGTTAATGGCGAGATTCACAAGCAATTATGTTAAAAGCTATCATCATGCTTAACATTATCAACAAACAATGCTTAAAATATTCTGTTAGCCTATATGGAGCAGTGATGGATAATGCTATAATTTTGTACTGGCAATACAGGTCCAGTAAATAAGCTGTGTGTATACAAAAAGGACTATGAGATTAAACCATCATATGTTACAGACATGGCTACACAAAAGCAAGGGAGGAAAAAAGTGCCTCACATAATGTAAGTTCTATTAGAGATTTGAAAAATTGTTGAAGTGTGAATAATGTCATAGCAACAATTCAAGTGGCAAGCATAATTATATGGTATTTAGACCCATATGCTGTAATAACATAAACAATGTATTCCAGAAAGCTGCATATTAAGAAAAATTCAGTCAAATCAGACTACACATGAGTACATCTTTTGTTTGCAGTGCTGGAAGAAACTGTAAGCTAGATTAATGCCAAAAAGAAACAAACACTACTTATAGCGTTTCTGCCTTTTAAGCTCTATGTGAATTTGTAACTTTATGACGGATGAGGTTCAGCACAGTAGCTTGTATTACAGCAGCTGAAAATCTTTCTGCCTTGCTTTAGAACTTCAGTAATTTTGGTGAAAATTAGTGACCAACATTAGCACAAATACCTATCTATCAATCCACCTACCTATTAAATATAATGTTATACTTCAATGTAAGTTTGACATTTCAGGAAAAAAAAAAAAATTACTAAAGTTCAATCTTCCTATTATCCCTTTTAAATAGGTAAAAACTGTACAGAAATAGTTGGACAGTGCCAGCCACATACATGTTTCAATGGTAACTGCAGCAATGTTACTCCAAACACTTTTCTTTGTGAATGTGACAATGGCTTTACAGGTAAGAAAAGCCTTTGTTTCCTGTCTTATAGTAGTTGTTTCCGGTGTTTTAATAGTAGTGCAAATATTTGCTTTATTAAAACCGTTATTTCAGATGATTGTGGCACAGTCTGTAATTTCCTCAGATTTTTTTTTTAATTAGGATTTGTAAAATAAAGAAATCAGACTTCCATGTGACCATTCCAAAATACTCATGTACTGAAGTAAAACTGTATAAATGATAGAGTCTTTTCATGACTAGATCCCATCCATGAGTTCCTTTGTCCTATTGGCAGTATGACAAAGGAAGTCTCATAATCAATAACTGAGAGTTCCTAATAGAGAGCTCTTGCTGGATGATTTAGAATGATCATGACACCTGTATTCATAAGTTCAGCATCCTCTTAATAGATGTGCTAGGAAAAATATAGAAGTAACTTAAAGAATCAATAATCTCATGATTTATTGGTGTGTCTTGATAAAAACAAATAAACAAAACCAACCAAACAAGAAAACCCACCACACAGCCAAAAAACCCAACTCTCAGAAGCTAATCTGTTTACTTAGGATATACTGGACAAATAAGATGCTTTCATGAGAAAAGCTTGAATCATAAACTGTAAAGGCATCCTATTGTAAACACTTTTTCTTGGGACTTAGAATAGCATCCAAACTTAAAACAGTATTAATCCTTGTACTTCACAGCAGAGATTTACTGTGTTAATATAAGAAAAGTAGCAATACACAGAAGATTTTTTTTAACAATGTTAAAAAGTTAAATGTAAAAAAAAGTTAAAATACTTTTAATTAAGTATAAAGCTAGCACTTGAATATCCAAGGACAGTAACATTTTTTAATATGTCTCTTTCTTGGAGGTATCAGTTATACCTGCCAATCATAAACAAATAATTGCATTGAAATGCAGAGTTAAAAGAAAAAAAAAAGAAAAGAAGAAAACAAAAGAAAGAAAAAAAAAAAAAAGAAAAAAACCCCAAAACCACACCAAAACACAAACCAAAACAAAACCATAAGGGGGTTAGAGGGATCCAAGAGCCAATCTTTCTTTTCATAGTGAAAGACTGAACATTCTTGTTGACATTTTAGTTAAGTCTGTGTAGAAACATAGCTTTAAAAATGGGATAGACATACTTAATTCTAAATTCCTAGTAGATCCGTTTTATATTACTCTCCTTTTTCTCCCTTCACTGTAGAGGGCATCATGGTCAACGTCATTCTGAGAAAACTGAAAAACCCCTTTCTTCAAAGGAGAAATGTCTATTAGTAAAGTTTTCTACAACTATCTTTTCCCCCACACATGGTTTATATCTTTTTAGAACCCTTATTCTTGTCCCTCTCATTGAAATGGTGCAGGTACATTGTTTTTGAAAATTTCCCCACAAAAATCTTTTGTTTCCTTGCAATTTTGACCTAATGAAGGAGTGGAGGAGACAGGAGAAACCCCCTCCCAGATACAGTAAAGCCCAACCCCTAATGACATGAAAAGAGTTCAATACACTCAACTCTAGTGGACGGCAGCAACCATTGCAATCTACTCTCCAGGTAGCTGGTAAGGATGGCAAAGAAGAAAAAGAGACTATGAGTGTGAGTTAGCTCCCTTTTTATTCCTTAGTTAACCAAAAGAAAATGAAGAATACTGTCTTGTTTCTGAGCCTAAGTGTCATGGGACAAGGCAGACTTTCATTAATTTCACTCTTTTTACTTGCTATGATATAAATATCCTCAGGTCCTGTTGTAACAGGAAGTATATAGCATGTCAGCATACCTTGCAATAGGAGTGGTTGACTAATCTACAGTATAATTTTGCAATTATTTTCTTACTAAATGTGGTTAGATTATATCTACATTTCTTTCTGTGATCCTGTGTTTGCTAACACTATAGCAATTCCAATAAAAGTTACCTAAAATATCCCACTTGAAAACAGACATTTTTCTATGAAAACAGACATTTTTCTACTGTTTTTACATTGCAGCTGAATTGTGTTCTCAGGTAAGATAAGTTGTGCAATTATGAATTTTGTATCTTAAATGCTATTTTAAGTGTGTGATGCTGGCAGCAAATTCAAAACATCCTTCTGCACAGAAAACACAAACATAATACCGAGATTGTGCAAGTTATGTTTAGGATTTAATAAACTTTGACATACCTTTTTCCAAAATGAGGTATGACACTGCAGTAACTAGTTCACATAATCTGAATGAAAGTATGAAATATTCTTGTTACTGTAAATTTGAGATGCAAGTAAAAATATATTTTAATTATTTTATATTAGATTTATTATTATTTACAAGCATTTATCAAAAATAAGTAAAGATTGTGTTGTTTAAATTGTGTTCACTATGGTAGAATGAATCTATTGTACTAACAAAGTATATGTTGGTCAGTTATGTATTTTCATTTTTTATTAGTTGTATAGTTCACTCATAGAGCTCTAAAAACTCTCTTTACTCTTTCCTGAAAGAACATTTTTAACATGTGAATAACAAACCACTAACGTTAGGCATGCCATTATTGTTATAATTACATACTCCAATTCGTACCAGAATTTGCATCATTAGACTTATTAAAGAATGTTTAGAGGAAGGGGATCTGAGAAAAACAATGGTGGAGTGGGTGTACAGAGGAAGTGTAAAATTGATTGTGAGAAGTTGCTGGTCAGCCCACTTCTGTAACTGAGCCCTGCACTGAATCACTGTAGTCTATTCAATTCTTATTATTAAATCCTTTCTAAACTCTTTTACCATGTAATCTCACCCCCCTCCCATCTGTGAGTGCTGAGAATTCAGATGCCAGAAACTGGAGAGACAAAGTGACTGATTTTGAGGTTCGCAACTGGAGTTAGACCACGGGTGATAGTGGCCCAAATGTCTGTGGTGCCAGAAGCTGGAGTGAGAGGGTCTCAGCATCACCAGCTGAAGGGAGATTGCGGGAATCTGTGTCTACAATGAGTGAAGTTAGTGCCAGCAACTGGTATCAGACCGAGTGATGGTGTTTCTCACGCCTAGTGCCAGTTGCAGCAGATGAGAGTCCCAGCATCAAGAAGTAGAGAGGGTACCAAGACTGACAGGGCCTGTGTGCCTGGGCACGAGCCACCGGGAAGAGCAGAACATTTGTATTTTCCCTTAACCTGGTGTGTAGGCGCATCTGTGTGTGGGCATGTGTAATTCATTAGCAGACTTCATGATAGTCTATCCAGTGTTTAGGGATCCTGGGAATTGGGCATTAATATTGGGTGAGCTGAGTTCCCATGCTACTATTCGAAGGGTCCACAAATGTGTCTGTCCTTTTGAACTAGAGAGTAAGGGGCTGTGTGTTTTCACTAGCAAGATTCAACTCTTATCAGTCAGAGGAAGACTGGGTTTTGTCTGTTTGTACATATGTTTTATGTGAGTTCTGGTGGTGGTATATGCGGTTGTTGTTAAAGGCAGTGCCCTGTCTGTGGGCAGTCTATGTATCTGCAGGTGTTAGTATCCTTTGTGTGTGTACGTCTCTGGCATGTTCATCTTTGCTACTCATTGAGCCTGCAAAGCAGAAAGCAACAGCTACATCCATTGGTCTAGGACAGAGGGACTCCCAGATCCCTGGATGTACTGGGCTCCAGCAGCTGGGAAGGAGGCTCCTCAGGCTCCAGGGTTCACTAGAAGAGGTGCTTTTTATACACCCCCTAATAAAAAAGATGTCTTAGAAATTCTGATGGATGTTGTGGTCCTGATCTGAATATGCACAGAAAATCAGTGTGGCTCATTCACAGCCTACAGGAAATGGCAGTATTTTAATTATCTCTGTAATAGTAATGCTTAGTGTGCTTACCCTAGATTGTGTTTGGTGGATTAAGAGCAGTAGTTTTCTGTTTGAATGTATTTTGTCGAATCGGGGGGACGGGGGACAGAGGGGGGTCGGGGGTGGGATGGGGATGACTTGTTACTACTTAAGTGGGAAGATGGGAGGTAAGAGAAGTGATTAAAACCCAAACCTCTGTAGAGCACTTGGGATTATTGGTTTTTTTCCACATATTCCTGTAAAGGAGACCTCCATTTTCTGCCTTACCCAATGGTCCAATTAGCCTCTTTACAGGCCATAATGATTTCCCTTCTCACTTGTGGGACAGGAGATGCTATAAGAATGAGGTGGTTTTGCTTGGAGCCACTTATTAGAGCTTCCAACATCCAGGTGCTTCAGTTTAAAATGGTTGGTTTGCTTAATCAGTGAATTACAGCCATTTTACTTTGAAAAAGATCATAAATGTTAAAGGACTTGACTATACATACATATGGACAGAAGAATTTATTGTTTGTGCAGTTACTGTTTTAACAGCCTAATGGTTCTATTTTTCTAATAATAACATAGCCCAAAATAATACTTAAAGCTTTATTAATAATACCGCTAAAATATGATACAAAAAATCCTTACTGCTATCTATTTTTTTTTTACTTTGGCATTATACTCAGTTTTCCAGTGCTCCTCTTGGTCCCAAGAGCAATATATCATTCTCCGTCAAGAAAAGGAGGCAGGATTTGCAGTAAGTCAGTCATCAGCACCCTGAGGTCTTCATCAGGGGAAGCGTGACATTCATACTGGAAGTTTCTCCCCTGTCAGTCAAGGGTCTATCTCAGCCTACTTTTACATGTTTTCAAGTCATTATCTGCTTCCTTCTCCCAGTCTCCCAGCTGCAGCCTGGCAGCGGTCCTCAGCCACTTCTCACGAAGGGCAAATGTTTGTCAGACCATGTCTATGGTGGGGTGGAGGTCATCTCCTCCCCACAGGTGCCATTCCCAGAGCTGGAGCAGGGGAGCCAGCAGTCACTGGACTCAAGCACAGGGATTAAAACAAACCAGAGAAGTCTTGAGCCCTTGCACTGTCAAGGCAGCACAAAGCTCAGCCTGAGGAGATATTCCTGCTGAGGAATTTGTTTTTGAGCGTTTCTCTAAGGGGCAGGGATCATAGCAACAGGGATGTGGGAATGGGGAAGAGGACAATTACAGATTATGTTTTCCCCTGTTACTTTATTCTCATTTGTGATTTGTTTTGTTTGAATTTTTTTTTTGTTTGGTTTGTTGTTTTTTTTTTTAACTGACTGACTATGACTTAATAAAAGTTTTTCAAGGATGACAGTTTCCTCACACAAAGCTGTAGACTGTGGGGATTATGATCCTGAGTTGTAAAAACATCCTGTGAAATATTCCCTGATCGTTTCTCAATGTCACTAGAATAAAGAAAGCGTTTTGGCCGTTTTTATGAGTGACAGTGAAATGGCCATAGTTCTTTTAGTGTCAAGGAAGAAAATGCATGTTGTATAAGGGGGTTTTAATGAAGTTAATGTGAATTTTCTAATTGCATAATTTAATGTGTATTTCATGCTTGTTTCAAAAGTATCATAAAATCTGTGACAGCATGTCCTGAATAAGAATTTTTCTCTCTCCCATGATTTAAGTTTCATAAAAAATATATATTTTTTACTGTAAAATACATTCTGTAGGAGAAATCCAGCTGATTTTTTTCTTTGCCCTTTCTACAGCTTATTTTTAACCTACTTTTAAAACAATTTCAAGTAGAAATTTCAAAGTTATAATTTTAATCTGCCTCAGCATCCTTTGTTACATTTAACCTCTGCCATAAACTACTGCTTACTAACACTTTGTTCTATTGTAGTTTCACCATGGTCCACAGGCAGTACTTGTCCTCACTTTTTGTGTAACCAAGTGAAGTGACTTAATGACAGATGAAACTGATCTGATGATTAAGAGCTCTTCTTCAGACTACATACCTATCCTCTGCCAGAGACCATAATATCTGTCAGTCACAAAGGACCCAGATTTTTAACATTTAACTCACAAAGGACCCAGATTTCTAACATTTATCAAAATGTTAAGCCCATCTCCCTGTTCTCTGATCCAGCTACTATGCATGCTTCTTTAGCAATTGTTTTAAATTCAGAGACCGTGAGTTCACGTTGCATTCACATCATGTTTGATTAGGGTACCTTAATGAAGACAATGTTATCTAGGGACTTGTGTTTCCAGGGAGTGATTCAGGGAACTGAGGCTCCAGAGACACTACTGATACTACTTCAGCAATGAAGGAATATTCTAGTTTGAAAGTTAAGGCAAATGCCCTTAAGTTAGGTGATGAGAGTATGTGACAGGACTTTTCATATGTCCTTTGAGGCTAAAGCAGTTTAGGCAATTGTCACTTGACTGCCAAATAACTTTAATACAAATAGCTATAACTTACTCTTACAAATACAATACAGGTCAATCTATCTTAGCTAGTAATAAAGATACATACACAAGAAAGACTTGTCGAAACTACATGGAATGACATGAATTAGTTTGTCTGATCTATTTAAGTTGTCTTAAATATACTCTTCTGGCATGGTTTCATAACACACTTCAGTAGGCTGTTTTTCAAAACTTCCTATAAGTCTTTATAATATTCCTGTATCACACAATATATTTTTCCTTTTTTAATAGAAACACATAATTGATTTATAAATAATTTTCATATTCATTTCAGAATATCAACTCAGCTCTAACTATACTCAATCAATATAATGATTGACTATACCTCTGATACCATATTACAATAGACAATTTAGTTACTCTAGGACTACACCAGACTTGTAAGCTTCTGGGATTTAATGTTAAATACTAAATAGAGTAGCTTCAATTACTAAGCAGCTCACTCATCCTTTCAAAGTTAGCTAACTTGCACAAAAGTTTCCCTATTATTAATGTTAGGTCAAGGCAAATTCCAGTGACCATTCCCAAGGTCATTTTACATTTACATTTACATTTAAATTCACATTTAAATGTAAATCAAGACCTTGGAAAGTAAATTGTACATTTTGCTGACACCTAATCTAATATGCCAACTAGTAAGTCTTTAACAAAGTGAATGGTAACAAATTATTAGAAAAAACTAGGGAATATTGCTGACCATGAGATGAATAACAATACTTGGTTCTACAGCAAAAAGTGGAAATTGCCTTATTATAAGAGAAGAAAGACTGTCAGCTCTAAAATAATTTGGAAATACACAGCAATGAGCAAACATTAGTGGGTGCTGTACCTATATCAAGTATATTGCTTATAAGATGCTTTGGAGATGAGTGCTTGAGCTGTGATGGAGTGAAAAAGTTCGATGAAATGCAGGGCAGAATACTAAAAGATGACTTAGTTCAGGAAATGTTTTTTTCCTTGACTTTTCAGTTTTGTGAAAGTATATTGTTTGTTCAATATTGGCAACACTATCGTCTTAAAAATTGGGATGAAAGAAGTATATTTATAACTTTCAGTTTCTATTTAATTATCTGGGCTTGACAAAAGATATTTATCCTGGTATCATTATTTGAAACTTTATTTTCTATATTTTTACGAATTAAATGCTCCCTACAAAATAAAACCCAGACAGTTGGTTTAATAGCTGCTTGGTTTTAAAGCAAAATAATGGAGAATTTTTTTTACTGTCTCAAAATTCATTAAACACTATGTACTAACCATATTTTGGCTTTATGTTAGTGTCCATAGAACATATTGATCTGTAGAAGATACTTTTTATGAAGGCAGATATATGACCACTCATGTTATTTATAATAACCGATGTGACAGTTTGGTTCAAGGTAAAGTAAATTCCTGGTACTCTGTTATCTTCCTGCCCCAACCAATTCCCGCCCCCCCCCCCCCCCCATCCCCAGTGAATAATTTTCCAACATGTTCCTCTTCAGGGAAGGGCTTTCCCTACAAGTTTATTAATATAATACTACACAATTAATTTCTAACTTTTTTTTATTACTCCTATTAAATCTATTTAGTTTTTTAATAAGTGATTGTGGGTTTTTTAGTAGTCGGAGAAACAATGTTAAGTAAATTAAATCACTAAAGCAATGGCACTATACACTTCATCTGAATGAGTTTGTTGTGAGATTACAGAGCTTCCATTATTTTAAGTAATACAATTCTTTATTCTAACCCATTAGATCCCTTTTTTTCCTTTCTACATTATCACCCTGTGCAGAAATGAGGTGATTGAATATAACAAATTATTATCAGGCTGGAAATCAGACTAAATTATTCTTCTTACAAACAGAAAATCTCTTTATCCTTTGGATACCTGTCCTTCACTAGACATGTTCACTAGTAATTCTTAAATTACTGTCCCTTACTGTAATTTCTGTAATTTTGTAAGGGTTTTTTTTTCAGTTCTGCAAGGAAAACAAAATAATTCCTATACATGGCCTTACAAAACGTAGTGAAAAAAAATATATTTATAGATTTTATCATCTAAGAAATACTGATAGCACTGGACATGGAATTAGAAATAATCAGTAAAAGATATTAGAAAGCAAAGTGACTGAAACTGTAGTGTATGAATGCCCATGGCAGTGAAATACTCAAATTATTCTATTCCCTTTATGACCTCTAAGTTTACCGGTTTTCTCCAAACTCCTTCTGCTAACTGAAAACTCACAAACTTTTTCTACTTTAGTAGTCTGTTAGTACTATGCTTATTTGAATCACAGAACACAATGAGTGCAAGTAGTTGTGAGATAAAAACAACTCCTTGTTATACACAGTTGCACCTCTTCTCCTCCTTACACATCTCAGATGGCTTATGTTTGAAAGAACATGATATTTCATCCTCTAATGACAGCTGGGAGAAGACACACTTGAGTCAGCAGACAGAACAACTCATGACCAAGGCTCTGATGTCAAATACTCATTTATATGGCATCAGCTGACTTAGTCTTAGGTAAGTAGGGGTGGAAAGAGTTTATCCTCTGAGAGCAGCTGGTATTTTTAGTCAGATCCTCAGTGAGCAAAAGTAAGCCTCTTCAAAGATACTATGCAGTCATCATTAACATGTACTTTTAACAGAATGGTTAAGCCCATAAACCTATATATTTATATATCATGGTCTTCCATGCAAAATATTGTCATCAATACCAAGGCTGAACTTGCAGTCCAAGTTCGTAATGCATTCAGTGAATGTCTAGTCAACACAAAATGGAACTAAAAGATTTAATCAACCCAGTGCCCAATGTTTAGAATTAACTGAATCACTCTCCAGGCGCCACTGACTCATATTATCTACTTCACAACTGAAAATAGTGGGAACATGAAGACCACATGCATGCATGCATGCATCATATAAATGTAGGTGTCTTAACCTGAAAAATGAGCTTACCTGTGGCATTCCTCCACAGGCTAAAAATATTATTTCCTCAGAGCAACTGGTCTTAACCTAGATCTTACCCCTAATTATAATAAGTTTCCAGACATTTAGCTCACATATATTTCTTTCTGTCATAGATATCTAAACTTATGCAATACTCTTCAGTGTATCAATGAAAACAAGAACAATGCTGTCATGTTTGCTCTCTTCGTAAATATTATACTTAAAACACCTAGAATTTTAAAAGGAAATTAGCATCCATTTCCACCTTTTCCACATTGTGATGTGGACATGATTAACATTCTTTATTTAAAAAAACCCACCATGCATACATTGCATTTTCATGTTTTTTGTTCGACTGTCTGTGTACAAGCATTGCAATATTCTGACATTACTGCAACTGTGGCTGAAATGCTTCATAGTTGAATTTTATAGAAGCATGAATATTTAATATTTCACTTTTTAAAGATTAAAATCTTGGGAAAGGAAATATAAACTTAAAAAAAATGTCATTCTAAGAATCCATTATAATGATGAATTAACTGTTTTACTTTATAAGAATGTGTGTGCTTTGTGCAAAGTCTTACAAAATTCTCCATACTAACCTGAAATATATTTTTAGCTAAAAGCATTTTTAGGATTATAGGTTTAAATTTTCATTTTGAGTTTCCCAGCTGTAAATCACAATATATAGGAAAAAAACCCAACCAAAACCTTTATATGCAGAATTAGAAAAGATATTTTTTACAGAATTTCTGTAAACCCCTCTGCCTCAAGGGAGGTAAATTTAAAATGCCAATAATGAGATGAGATGAGATATAATATGCCCTCAAATATGAATGGTCTTATATTAGCCTTTCCTCAATAGAGATATCAGAAGTAGAATGCAGGTGAGGAGCAGAAGGATCAGATTTATCTGTGGATCCAGCAGCTTCCTCCCTTTCTGCTAGGCCTAAGATGGGTGATCATGAATAGCTTACAGCAGAAGTCACTGAGAAGTAGATTGTTATGGGCCTGCAGAACTAGGGAAAGAGCAGGTTTGTTTCATGCCACATGTCTAAAAGTAAGTTTCCAGTAAATGAAGATTAGTAGGAAATAAAGTATGGAGTAGCAGATTGCAGAAGAGATGAAAACCTATGGTCAGTGCTGACATACAAGATATAGGGATAACATGAAAGACTGGTAAGAGATAGATGTAATGATCAGGGAAGTGGTCAGTAGTATAGATTAGAAAGAAAACACAGAAAAGTTTGTGTTGTTACTGAGTAGTGAAGAAAAGTAGAGCTGGTAAAAAAAAAAAAAAAAAAGAAAAGAAAAAGAAGCTTTCACTTGTTATGAGGAGTAACTGGTTTAAGGTTGCCCATAGGGTAAATGTTTGGAAATAATTCCAACAAACTAGATTAATATCAGAGCCTTAAATTGTTGCTGTAGTATCAAAAATATCAGTTTTAATAGTTCTGTGAAAACAATTAGACCACTGAGCACACAATAAACATGGAAGTTATTAGAGTCAGGATGGCTTCTGTAAAAGGAAATGCTGCCTCACTTGTCTGCTGAAATTCTCATCCTTAAACATATGGGAAAAGGAAATCCAGTGGATGTTATACATCTGAATTAAAAAAAAAAAAAAAAAAAAGGAAATGCCTTTAATGGTGTTCCACTCAAACATTTAAAACCAAAAAAAAACCCCACAAACCAAAAACCCCCAAACAAACAAACAAAAAAAAAACACAACAAAAAAGCCAAAGAACAACAACAAAGTTATGTGCAACTGGAGGAAAGGATTAAAATCCAGTTATTTTAAAGAAATCAAAAGGTAGGAGTTAAAGTCCATTATTTCAGGATAAAGGCAGGTCAGTTATGCCTTACCTAAACACTAACACTGTGTCTGATTTTATTCAGCATCTTCAATAATGATCTGGAGAAGGGAATGAACAGTGATATTTCCAAATTTGCAGATATAATCATGCTCTTTCAGGTAGCCATCTGGCATGCCAAAACTTAAGAACCCCAGGAGGACTACACAAAACTGAGCAGAAAAAATGACTGATGAGCTTCACTGTAGATAAGTAAAGGATAATAATTCTAGGTGAAAATGATTTAAAACAGCTCCAAATTAAGCTGATTTTTCAGAAACAACTCGGGAAAGAAGACAAAGAGACACAGAAATATTGAGGTTGAAACAGACCTCTTGAGATAATCTACTTCAAACCCCCTGCTCAAGCAGGGTCAGCTACGGAAGGTTGCCCAGGACCGTGCCCATTCAGGTTTTGAGTATGTCCACAGATGGGAACTTCACAATGCCTCTGGGCAACCTGCTCTCGAGTTTGACCTAACTTATAGTAAAAAAGTGTTTTCTTGTGTTCAAATGGAGTTTTGTGTGTCAGTCTGTGCCCGTTCTGTCAGCGTGGACTACTGAGAAGAGTCTGGCTCCCTCTTCTTCATTGTGTCCCATCAAGTATTTATACACACTGATAAGATCCTTCTCGAGCCTTCTCTTTTTCCGGCTGAACAGTCCCAGCTCTCTCAGCCTTCTCTCATATGAAATATGTTTCAGTCCCTTTATCAACTTGGTGATCTTTGAGTTATTGTTTAAAATTTTCTGGAATTATTGTCTCAGCATTGTGTGGCAGCCAGAAAAGCCAACAAATTATTGGCCTTCATCAAGAATGGCATTAAGAACAGGATGGAGGGCACGTGCTGTCACAGGTAAAACCCTGATGTAGTCATATCTTGATTATTGCTGTTTGTTTTTTTCATATATCAAGAAGAATACAGAGAAGTTTGATGAAAATTCTTGCTACTTAAATTTATGGAGGGAGGCAATACCAATGGGCTTAAGAAAGGTTTAGTTAGATTTGCAACCAATGAAAGTATCCTGTAACATCCTTAAGAAGACAGCTGAGGTGATGAGGGAGCATGAAGAGACTGGACCACAAGCAGTGGCCATGTTCACATTTCTCCATGAATTCCAGTTGCTGTGGCCTTTATTGATTTTTCTTTAGAGTTGGGCTGGTATCCAAGTATAACAAAGGCTCAAAACCCTACCTTTCACGGAAAGTTAAAGTAATAGAACAGTGTGATATATTAATTGTTGCACGGAACAACAAATGAAATAAAGGGAGAAAGCGCAAAGATCAAAGGCAAAAATGGAAAAATGGAATAGCAGGGAAAAAGCAGAGCACTCCAGCAGCACCCACTGTTCCACAGAGGTGTCAAAGGAGACAATAGACTCTGCTTAATTGTACTTTGCTCTGGCACTATACATTTGCCACTTTGCCCCAGAGAGGAGTTTTCAGCCCTCCTCATGGATGTCTCCAGAGGACACACTAGCAGGAATCAGCATGGGAAGAAGCACAATCAGTTTATGTATTCATATCTCATGAGACCTCCCCATCTTCCTCATTCTCCAAGAACCTTGCCTGCTACCAATAATCAATATCTTACGCTCCCTCCCCATTCTCCAAGGTCTCTGCATGCCACCCTTGGCAGCTTTGACAGTCTGCCTACTGAGCTGTAAGTGCTTCTGCCACCAAGCAGATCATTCAGCAGTGGCACAGAAGGAGGTGGGTGCTATGGATCACAGTGAATGGTGTGGCTGGGACCTTCTTTTGATATTTGAGGGGCTAGTATCCTTCCTTCCTTCCTTGAGTGAAGGATAGTCTTGTGACTGTGCTCTGAAGAGAAAGTGCAACATATTCCTAGGTGAGTATCGTACCCTGCAGAGTTCTCTGATATGGAATTACAAAAGACCTCTCTATCCTCCAGCTCAATGTGTGTGCAACCATCAGTATTTAGAATACTGCTTGAATGTGGAGCTAGAGCACATGGCAGGGGTCTTGGTCATTGCAGCTCAGTTGGAGAAGGCTAACAGGGCAGGCCAAACTCCCAAGGACAGACAAAAGGGAGACATGAACAGAACTCAGGAAGTGCCACATGGAAATGAGTACCATGCATATGATGAAGACTTCTCGGGATCTAGGGGGAATGGAGAACTCTTCCACTTAGATGCTCTTGCACACCTCCCAGGCCATACCTTCTGTCATAAACCATCTCTGATTATCTCAGAGGCCACCAGCACAGCCACACCACACCACCCACACCACCCCCAGCCATGTTATGATGCACCATGAGTCTCTGCATGGGGTCAGGGAGTAACTGAGAGATAACAAATGCTGCAGTTAAGGTAAGAAAGGAGCTCTAAAAACTGCTGATGTTAGTCAAAGAGAGAGGAGCTCATGCTTCTACTGGTTGAGTCATGCCCACAGAGCAGTTACATGGATAGTCAAATGGAGCTATGTCCTTGAAGGTGGCTGGGCCACAGCTGCTGCCTGACTTTCAGTTTTTGAGCAGTCATCTCACCTTTTTTTTACTCCCCAGTGATTATGAAATTGATTCTGCAAATAATCATCAGAATTCATAATTTTAATGTTATCTATTTTTCTCCTAGAAAGAATATAAATCCAAGTACTATTTATCCCTAGTTGTCATAGCAATTGAGGAGAAAAGCTGAAATCTGACATCAATTTAATAAATTTGCCTTTCATGTGATATATGTGTGTGAAAATACTTCAAACCTATGTATAGATTTTAATTTACTGAAGAAAAAAACTTTGACTAGAATTTAGGAAATATTTTTGTAAAATAAAGTTCTTCAATAAATCCACAGATTTCTTACTAATTAAAAAATAATAATTGTACAACACAACAGTAATCTTTAATTTCACTTTGAAGAATCTTTTGTCTAGATATTTATTGAAAAAAAATCATTGCCTGATTTCAGACATGTGATTCATTATATTTCTTTCAACATTTCTATCTGCATCCTCTCAGTTTTTAATACAATTTGAGATGGTGAAAGGTAAAAACAAAAGTCCATTAGCAACTGGGATGTCATCTAAAATGAAGGTCTGGAGAACTAAGTAAAGACATGCAATGAAGAAGTCATTACGTCTCTCTGATTTGTTTTATCTGAAGTCTTCCTTGCCTAAAAATAGTTTTCTGTAGCCATTTTACCCAGAGAATTAATAAGTCTTTGCTGTGATTTTATGTGATCCTAGTCTTTAGCTGGCATGGCCCTGCTTAATTACCTTTTACCATATTTAAGTAGACTTCAAAGATGATTATTTATCCTCACCATGATGAATACACAAGGATGTTTGTATTCCTGCTCTTCATCTTACAAATGAAAAGATACCAAGATAAAAGACAATTTATATACCTCTCCTTTGAACAAATGAGATGATGAAAATCCAAATCATTTTGCTCTAGGGTATCTTTATCGCTTGAATGAGAAAGAAAGTCACAGTTATTTTTTTCCATGCTCCATCTAGAAGGAAGAAAGAAAGAAAAGGTCCTGGAAAAATCTTGGATCTCTCTGAAATCAAACAAAATTCCACTTTTATTGTGGACAGGATTTTCTTCATTCTGCTTCATCATGGTTTTTTTGCTGAATTACTGATTTTTTTATTTTTATTATTATTCAAGGATTAGGAATAATTAGAATAACAATCTGTGATCATTTTTAAAATGGTTAATTTTTCAGAGTTTTCAATGAAGGTATTGTTCATTTTTTCTCCATGGACAAAACCTGAGTCCTAGCTTTCTTTAGTTAATTAGTACAGACACAAAATGTGGTTCTCAGTAACAGTGTGTTATTTGTCTTGTTGACTGAAGCTCACATAGACTTCAAGAAAAGAAAAGAGCTTCATACAAGTGTTATAAGTTCATATGGATATGCAAGTGTAAAACTAGACTCAATTACATATCTTCCTATGTGCTGTGCTGTATCAGGTCCATAGGCTGTTTCTTTCACACTTCCTTTACATTCCAATCTTAAAATTTTGTGTTTGATGTTACACTTGGGAGAGTCAAAATTCTATTAAAAAGAAAAAAAAAACCAAACAACCAAACCCAGAGCAATAATAACTTTGTGATATAAAAAGAAAAGTAATTACATGTATTACTGTGTGGCCTGCAGTGATTTTTGCTGTGAGTTTCAGTCAATAGTTTATATTGCCAACTTGTTCTAAAATGATACGTTGCAACTGGATTTGAATGAAGTTTCAAGCTGAGATTTCTTATTAGATCAGCCTTCAAAAAAATAAAACTTCCTATGTATGATCCAAATGCTGCATTTTAAAAATACATTAAATATTACGGTAGTAATTGCCTTTTATATAAATGTATACACAATATTGATATTTTAACAAAGCCTTGGAAGTTTTAAGCACATCTAAATGTTCATGATCTACAAGAAAGAAAAATAAATTCTGCCTCTAGGTGCAGGTAGCTTTTCTGGTTGCCTGCATACAAGACAATAGCTTTTTCTAGAAGTTAAACATTACATTTTCAAGTATAGAAAGTAAGAGAAAAAGAACTACAAAATATTTTTTCATTGAGATTCAGTTCAAATATATTTTACAACAAGTTTAATTTTACTAGGAATACAATTTAAGTTCATTTATGTCAGGTTCATGTTCCTTTTCTTTTAGACATTTGTTTGTAAAGATAATTGGTCTCTTTCATAATCAGTCTTTACCTGCTTTGCGTGTCTTTTAAATTAATACAAGGTAAAGTCTGTGGCTTTACAGCTGTACTTCTGCATTAGAAATGCATTAAGAAAACCCCAACAAACAAGCAAAAAACCCCCAAACATCATAACTGAACAAGTATATGATGATTATCACAGAATCTATTTTTAGTTAGCCTTTTATTTGATAGGGCAAGATCCTAAGTCTTGTGAATTTTTTTTTTAAGACAGAAGTTCCAGTTTACCTCATCTTAACGTTACTCATTTAACCAAATATTTAGCACATTCAAACATCCTGTAGAAAGATCTGTCTTAATGTTGCCTCTGGATGAAATAAAGACAGGAAAATGAAAATTCTGGAGAAAAATACAGACTTTCACAGGGTTTTGAGTTTTAAACCACATAAACTATGTTGCTAGATTTTATTCCACAGTAATTTAAAATTTAAAAGAGATTTTCACAGCCTCAGTGTTGCAGGATTTATGTACTAATATTCAAAATTAGTATGCATACAAAGGCACAGTAAGGTTTGGGGTTTTTTCCTTTCACTTTCTTAGTCCTATTGTTTTCTTCAGATACCTAATATAGCTGTTCATAAAAAATTTCTCTTTACAAATCTGTCTGCTCATTTTAATCTGAATGCAATTGTAGTTCACTTTCTGTTTAAAAAAGTTATGGTAGGATACAATTGTTAAGGGTACATGTTAAGAATAAAAAATATATATTTAAAGAAGCTTGGACATCAGCACAGAGGTGGGTTGTATAGGGTGAAATTAGAATTTCTGCTTGCATTTTCCTCAAGTACTTCATATAATTGCTCTGAATAGAAGGAAAAATGAACCTCATATTGTAGAGGCCAGTGCCTACAGAAGTTTTTATTTAAGCAAAACAAGCATAGTATTGAGACAATGGGGAAAATGATAGAAGCTCTAAGGTACAGTTAGAGTATGCTACAGTCTACAAAATTCATGAGAAAACACAAGTGAAAGTTTTATCCAAGAGCCATCATACCTTGGTCTTACACAGCAGGAAAATTTACACTGGGGGATGAACACAGTGTTTTATAACATCTGGAAAATGTAGGCAGGCATCAGGACTACAAGGCAAGACTCATTGACTCTCGTCTGTATTTGGTGGAATAACAGGCTGAAAAATCTCATTACTTAGAAAGCAGCATAAGGAAATACTGATACCAAAAATATTTTACAATTTTTTTCTTTTCCTGAAAATTTATTTATAATTGGTAGACTAAAACAAATTTAAAAGAATGGACTGCCACATTAATGACATATTCACTGTCCTACAAGTCCTAGGACTTAAACTGCAGTGATGTATATTATCTTGAAATAAATAGAGATTGTGACCCTTGCAATACAACAGCCATTACAACTGAACAGCCGTTTGATGTTTCAGGAGAGCATAATCATGTCTAGACAACTCAAATCCATGCGTATCAGCAGGAGATATTATGAGGGTACACTACCTTGTGGTCAATAAGAACAACAGCAGCCTAAACTCTAAGAGTTCCCAGACAAACAGTCATCACAGCTTTAAAGCAGTCAAATCATATGCCTTGAGAACGGACTTCGTTTAATACAGTTAAGGGATGAGCGACCTGCTACGACCTACTAACACCTACCACATGATGCACGTGTTAAAAAAGGTGCCAGCATGTATGTATATGCCACACAGGAACAGTTGTCTGGTTTTATAGACCATATATCTGTGAGGTAAAATTCAGTACATATGTCTTGGATGTTATCAGCTGAATGAAAAGTGGGAGAGGACGGAAATAAGGGAAGGAGGGGGAGAAAGGAAGTGGGAAGGAAGAAGGAGAAAGAAAAGTGAAAGAGAAAGGAAAAGGAAGGAGGGAAGGAAGGAAGGAAGGGGGGGAGGGAAGAAAAATTAGGCAGTTTTTCAGAGGCTTCACTATGGTATCAAAGGTGACTGCAAAATTATGGTACCCATATGCTCATCAGAACATTTTCTTGTTCACTTTTTCATGCTGTAACATCTCAAAATTTGTATAATGTAGTACCTTTTGCAATCCTCAATACTCCTGGGAAGAAGCTGTGCTCCTAAAAAAGCCACAGAACCAGTCAGAAAAGCAGCTGAAGAATCTCAGCACATGTGACAGCTGGTGACGATTGCAGTATTAGTTTCATTATGGCTTCATAGAGTTATACATCTGATTAATTAATTTCCCATCTTTATATTTCCCTTGTGAATTACTCTGTAGCAAGTGCATTCAAGTGTGAAAAATATCTTTTTTTAATGAAAGGGATAAAATAGATTTAATATACCTAATAAGGTCAGGCACAGTTACTATTTTGTGCTTTAAATCATTTAAAAATCTTATGTCATTTTTCTTCTGCCTTCTTTTATATCCTGATAGTACATTTTTTTTTCAACATAGAAAATAAAGTTACACTGAAAGAGCTATTTTGTTTGACATTAATGATGTGCTTTGTACTAAACTACATATTTAAATGATATTTTTTGACAACTGGTTGTGAATAGTTTTATTCATGTGATTTAAAAGAGGTACATGTTGATAGAGTCCTTACTATACAAAACATTACCATGACTTCTCAAAAGCCAGAAGTGGAATAATATGTTTAATATCTCAAAATTCTTGATGACTATACAATTAACACTTGTCAAAATGGTCTTCTGGAAAACAGATCTTCTCGAAGAAACCCTCATTATGTTTCTGTACTAAATTTGAATTTTGGAAAATAACATCATCTGTAAAGTGCTAAAATATATAGCACTACGTAAAAGGTACAAACAAAACTGACTAACTTTTCAGTTGTAGGTGTAAAACTTTAACTTGTGGTATTATTGTTCCTCACCTGATCAGTATCAGTTTTCATGTATGATAGAAAACATTAGGTGAAAATTTATGAACCTTTTTAAAACTAGAAGAATGTGAATAATGGTGCTGCAGATGATGCAACTGCAGCTTTATATATATAGATGTATATGAGAGAAAATATATAAGTAGGGGAAAAGAAAACAACATCTTTACAAAGAGCTTTCATACTTAGAAAACAAGGGACTGTTGCTTTATACCATCATCATTGAAAACCATGTAAAATTACCACAGAAAAGCAGAAGAGGCCAAGACACCAGAAAGCAACATAGAACCCATCCCATTCCTTCAGGGGTTTTAGCTACATTTAGCATGATAGGGGGTGTCTGTTGCAAGCTGTTGGCGGCAGGGGCTGCAGGCCCCTGTGAGGAGCAGCCGGGTCTGCCCCGGGCTGGCCACAGCTGGTTCCAGCTGGCTCCAACTGGCCCCACAGGGCACAGCCGGACCAGTGGCCCAGGTGGTGGGGGCTAAGGGAAAGGGCAAAATGCTACCCATGCATAGAGGAGTGAAGGAAAAAAAAGACTGTGTGAGAAATAGGTCTAAAAATGCCAAGGTCAAAGAAAGAGGGGAGGAGGTGCTCTGGGCACTGGGGCAGTGATCACCCTGCAGCCCATGGAAAGACCGTGGTGGAGTAGGTATTTCCCTGCAGGGTGTATAGGAGCCTGGAGTGAAGACAAGTTGGGCCTGGGCAAGGCAGGAGGAAAGCTGTATTTTAATGTTTGTCTTTGTTTCTTATGACCTAAATCTATTTTAATTACCAATAAATTAAGTTAATTTTCCCCAAGTTGAGTCTGGTTTGCCCATAGCAATGGGGGGTAAGCAACCTGTCTGTCCTTACCTCAACCCACAATCTTTCCCGTTCCTGTTTTTATTCCTATTTTCTGGCTCCGTACTACTGAGGAAGAGCGGTAAGCCAGCAACGGGGTGGGCATTTGCTCTTTGCCAAGGTTAAACCACTACCATCATTCATACCAATTATTTTTCTCACATGTTCTTAAAGATGTCCAAAGATAGAGACCTCATAATCTGTGAAGCCATTCTATTCTATCCACATAATTAAAAGTTTTCTTAAGAACAGACTGAAATCTTTTCTGCAAAGTTATGTTCAGTGCTATGACTTCGGCATAGCAAACAGAACCATCTTCCCTATTTGCAACAGTTCTTTGATGTACCTGAAGATGGTTATAGCTCTATTCAGTCTTATCTTCCTTAGTCTAGAGTACCCCAAATATATTAATTTCTTTGCTATTTTCTAAGTACTTTGTTCCAGACTTTTTTCTGGGACCTGATAGTAAATGGACTCATCTGTAATTCTTTGTTTTCTCTCTTGTCTTCTTTCCTTTCCTTTCTGAAGTTAGGCATTACACTTAAATCTATTATTTCAGTGAAATGAGCTCAAGCTAGGCAGGAACCTGAAGACAGTTACATGTTTTTTGCAAAGTGTATTTACTCTAGTGTAACAGACTACCTACTTAAACATTATTTCAAATTAAAATGCAAAACAAATCAAGCAAAAAACACCTTGTATGTTTCCTTGTTCTGTCCAAAATGAAGACACAAAACATAAACAGAAAGGCTACCTTTGAATGTAACAGTTTCCTTCTAACCCAAGGGGTTGTAAAGTCTCTGCCTATTGCACCATGAACGCAATACTCAGAAGGGCACTGAGTACAGGTGTATTAATATTTTTGGTATACTGAGAAAAGACAATGACAGATTAAATAATTCCCAGATGATTGTACTTCTATTGAAGCAAGTAGAATTAGCTGCATAATTCTAAGACTACTTAGCTTAAATGTTCTGTCTAGTCTAAATAGTCATTACATATGGGTAACCAGACCAATCAAACACAGTCAGAAAGGCTCCAGACCAAATACTAAATGGAATTTCCTTTAATGACAATAGAACAATATTTAGATATGTAGCATTACATTGCAGGATACAAGAATGACCAGCTTCGCATACACAATTCTGAAGCACAGCATGTGCAGAATCAGTTCCTTTTCATGTATCTTGTGTACACTATAAAGGCACTTCCAGCCATGCTATGAGTTATGGGTAGCTTCATTAGCTTGTTAGAAAATTTTACATCAGTAATTGGCCATTTGTGTGCATTGCACTGCAGTCTTTGATTTGTTTCTGTACTTTCAAAGCCTCTGATCTGAACTCTCAGGGACCCCTACTACAGTCTTGTGATTATTCACTTTTATGTACCTGTCTACTGTGCACACCACCAGTGTTTAAAAGCATATCACTGTATATATTTCACTTTCTCAACTAATTATTATTAATATCTGACTAACTACTGCAATTTTTGTTACTGTTTTAAATGTCTTCTTTTCAGATTATAGCCCAATCACAATATAAAGTCAGTGGAGAAATACAACTTGATCTTACTTGGTCTGCCCTAGAATTGTTTGTGTCTCCACTGACAACAAAGACATCCACAGAAAGCAAGCGTCTAATGTGCATGTCTCAGTTAAATGCATAAAATCTGATGGAAAAATTCTGTGGGTTTTATTTCATTAGCAAAGAAAAAGATGATGAGTCAAACAGTATAAACAAATGGGGAAATAAGGAATGAGAAAATGTTTGGACATTAAATCTAGTTATTTGTTAATTTTAGTTCATTGTTTCAACAGCTGCTAGATGCATTATGAAAGGGAATATCATCAATAGTATTCATTTATGAAGTAGCTCTGTACAATTTATTTTTTTCTGAGGGAAACATACCTGCCGTTTCTCTTACAGCTGCAATGACCACTGTAATAAACTTTTTTCACGTATAATAAATATATGTGAAGTATGACAAGTGGTAAAAAACAGCAAGAACATTTGCACTTCATTCCATAGGACCAGGAGAGAAGAGAGCATGTATTTTCTTTTCTTAGTAGCCCTGTACAGCTATGTTATCCAGAACAATGCTCAGTTTCATATTATAAGTATAATCAGTGAAGAACTAGAAGGATTTAGAACCAAGACTTAATAATGTTTTGTATAACTTAAGATGAAAGGGTGACACCACAGGGGAGAATATAGTGCAAGAATGAAAACAAACAAACAAACAAAAAACAAACAAACAAAAAAACCCATGAAAAACAGATTTGTTTCTATAAAACTCAGTTGACTGACTGTGAGACTTCGTGGAAGATAGACTTAGAAGGTAGTATCAGCTAAGAGAATGAACAGAAATGAGGAACCAGAGAAAGAAGTTTTAAATTTAGTGATTAATACTTAAGCAAAAAATAACTGGAAACAAAAGAAGAGATAGAATAATGAAAAATAAGAGGAATGGAAATAGTTGAAATAAAAACAGAACCATGCTCTGCAAAAAGCCAAATGTGCGTGTAAAGGAATACCAGCTATGCATGGGAGTCTAGGGTAGCCAACGAGGCTGATGAATGAGTGGTAGCTCAAATGTGACATTCTTTGTTAAACATAAACCACAGCAAACACCAGGAACAAAAGAACTCTACCCCAGCACAATGCCGGACATGAATTGGGAGACATGCCCAAGGCTCCATTAAGTCCACAAAATATATCACTATTCATTTTTGTGGAAGTGATTGGATACTGGGGTGATGGATGAATAGAAAGATAGGTAGATAATAAAACAGAGATTGCTCACGGTTTGACTGCCATTATTCATATTTAGCAATCACAGTTGGATTGGTGAAGACAAAGCAGACATTGCAATATATTGGGTTAATACTGATGAAAACAAAGAGGTGTAATATTTCTTTTTAGTTCTGCTTGTGCTGCCATTTCACGTAGAGTTATAAATTGCACTTATTGAGAGAAAAAAACACAGGGTGATATGAAAACTTCAGTATAGACAGCATACTGAAGCCTCACAACTTCTGACAAAGCAAAGATTAAAAATAATAGTAATTCTAGAAAGAGGGCAAATACTGTAGGAAATAATAAAAGTGACACAGTCAATAAAGTTACTGACAGTCTGAACAGCAGACTGTTTAAAATTCTCAACATTAAGCAGGTAATTAAAAAATAGTTTGAAATAAAATCCATGGTTTGTGAGCAAAAATAAAAGGCATATGTTACTATGTTACTCTTTCACAGTGTTGTGATAATAATGGCTTATGAAATTCATACAGAGGAGGGAAAAATTAAAGAGAATAAGACACAATGCCATGAAATTGGAAAAAAAAAAAAGATATTGTTTCTTTTCCCCCTCCTTCTTTTTTTTTTTTTCCCCAGTTCAGTACCTTAAATTAATTCTACCTGTAATTCCAGTTATTATTGTACTAAGGATTGTGGAAGTGAAAATACCTCTTCTTCAAAGACTTTTGGACTGAAATAACATGTCTGCTGAATTCTAGGAAACAATGGGTGAAGCTCCAAAGTCACTCATCAGGGCACTATAGGAGACAAGAATACAGTTCAGGTGCCATACATAAATCCCTGCTAATTTACTGGATAGCTGTAACTACAGTGGTATTCTGTAAGCGTAAATGACTTGCATAGCATGTATTGCATTGATATGTCATAGTATAATATGCAGGATATATCCACAGACAGTGACTGATTAACCAAAACCAGATTTTATGAAAAGGGAGGTTTGATGGCACCTATAATAGCAAAAATTATGCACAACAAGAGATAACACAGTACCTGACTGCCTACCTTTTCATAAAAATGGCTGTTACTGTGATTAATTATTTTATATCCACAGGTATTCACTGCATCTTCCTATGGGAAAATGTATAATCTCCACGTTGCTTAATATTACAATTACGATATCTGGTGAGAAAGGTACAGCAATGAAATAACATATCTGTCTATAAATGTTAAAAAGCATTGTGGTTTGCAACTCTGTATCAGACAACCATGTAGAAAGGTGATTACATTTGGAAATGTAAACCTACAAAGACTCGTTCTTAGGGAAGTAAGGTGTACAAGCACGTGTCAGAGATGATCAGCAATGACTTAACAACAACCCATTAATGACTTGAGTATAGAAGGAAAAACCATGGTAAAGAAATTTGCTAAATATACCAGTTAGGATGAAGGAGAATTGGAAAAGTTTTACAGGAAGATTTGGGTGACCTGGAAGATTGGAGTAATAAAAGCATTAAATGTTATACTTTAAAAAAAAAAAAAAGGTTTTTTTTAAAAAAAACACCAACAGCAAAGGAAAATCTGGGAGGTTTAGATTGGGTATTAGAAAAAATTTCTTCACTGAAAGGGTGGTCAAGCATTGGAACAGGCTGCAGGGAGGTGCTGGAGTCACCATCCCTGCAGGTGTTCAAAAAACATGTAGATTCTGTGTTTACTGATACGGTTTAGTGATAGATTTGACAGTTCTGGCTTAATGGCTGAGCTCGATAATCTCAAAAGTCTTTTCCAATGTAAATGGCTCTGTGATTCTGTGATATGTTAAAACTATTCTATGATCTGTTAAAACAATAAACTCATAAATAGATGGAGAGGAAACCCTGTGTATTTTGACTGATCTCAATGAAACCCACACAGAGCTACCAACATCGTGAATAAAGCAATTGTGATCTTGTGACATTCTTTCCAAGGTATTTTCAACTGACAAAAGGAGATATTCACACCTTTACAAAATACAGTAATGAAGTAAGAAACTCTTTTGATGTATATTCTGCTTATCCTCATGGAAGGAAAATGAGATCAGGCAATTAAAGCACAAAGGAATGAAGACAAGACTATATAAAACTTTTTTTTTTTTTCTTTTCTGTAGTCTAGCAAAATACAGTGCGAGAATAAATATGATATTTTGTTTTCTAAGTGGAGATTGAAAGGGTTCTATAATTGTGCTGCTGTAAATGCCCTGTAGAACGAAAAGCCTAGCTTGTGAAACAACCTAATTGTAAAATGAATCACGGAATGGTTTAGGTTGAAAGTGATCTCTGGAGATCATCAGGTCGAAAGCCCCTGCTCAAGCAGGTTCACCTAAAGCCGGTTTCCCAGGATCACGTCCAGATGGATTTTTATTATCTCCAAAGATAAAGACTCTGTAACTTCTCTGGACAACTTGTGTCAGTGCTGTTACACTCACAGTGAAAAAATTTCTCCTGATATTCAGATAGAACCTCCTTCACTTTGTGCCCACTGCCTCTGGTCCTGTCACTGGGCACAGAGGACAGCTCGGTCGTCTCTCAGGTATATATATACAATGAATGAGATTCTCACACACACACACCCTCCCCCAAGCCTTCTCTTCTCTAGGCTCAGCTTTCTTAGTCTTTCCTCATAGGAGAGATGATCCAGTCTGTTAAAGATTTTAGTGGATTTTGGCTGGACTCTCCCCAGTATGTCCAAGTCCCTCTCGTACTGGGAAGCCCAGAACTATACACAGTACTCCAGGTGTGGCCTTAGTACCAGTGCTGAGTGGAGGGGAAGGATCACTTCCCTCAGCCTGCTGGCAACACTCCTCTTAACATAGCCCAGGATAACATTATACTTTGTGGCAAGAGGAACATTGCTGGTGCATGTTCAACTTGGTATCCACCAGGATGCCTAGGTTCCTCTCCGCAAAGCTGCTTCCCAGTTGGTCATCCTCCAGCATGTACTGGTGCTTGGGGTTATTCCTCCTCAGATGCAGGATTTGGCACTTCCCCTTGCTGAACTTCATGAGCTTCATGTCAGCCCATTTCTCAACCATGTTGAGGTCCCTCTGGGTGGCACCACAACTCCCTGCTGTGTCAGCCACTCTTCCCATTTTTGTCTCTTGTGAACTAGCTGATGGTACACTCCATCCCATCAGTTAGATCATTAATGAATACATTAAACAGGACTGAAGGCACTATTGACTCCCTGGGCTACACTGTTGCTTACTGGCCTCCAAGTAGACTTCATGCTAGGAATCATCTCCTTCTGGGTGTGGTCATTCATCCAGCTTTCAGTTCACCTCACTGTCTGCTCCTCCAGCCTATACTTCATCAGCTTTTTCATGAGGAGGTTGTGGGACATCATGCCAAAAGCCTTGCTGATGTCAAGGTAGACAATATACATTGCTCTCCTGTTACCTACCAACACAGTCATTACATTGTAGAAGGTTAGCAGGTGGGTCAAGCATGACTTCCCCTTTGTGAATGCATGCTGGTTACCGATAACTTTCTTGTCCTTCATGTGCCTTAAAATGGTTTTCAGGACATAGTTGCTCCATCACCTTTATAGGGATTGAGGTGAGGCTGCCCAGCCTGTAGTTTCCCAGGCCTTCCTTCTTATTTTTCTTGAAGATCACAGAATCACAGAATAGTCATGGTTGGAAGGAAGCTCTGGAGATCATCTAGTCCAATCCCCTGATAAAGCACATACTCCTAGAGCAGATTGCACAGGAAGGCATCCAGGTGAGTTTTGAATGTCTCCAGAGAAGGAGACTCTACAACCTCTCTGGTCAGCCTGTTCCAGTGCTCTGTCACCCTCAGAGGAAAGAAGTTTTTCCTCAAATGCAGTTGGAACTTCTGGTGCTGCAGTTTGTGCCCATTGCCCCATGTCCTGTGACTGGGCACTACTAAAAAGAGCCTGGCCCCATCCTCTTGACACTTACCCTTAAGATATTTGCAGACATTGATTAGATCCCCTCTCAATCTGCTCCAGGCTAAACAGGCCCAGCTCTCTCAGCCTTTCCTCAGAAGGGAGGTGCTCCACTTCCCTAACCATCTTTGTAGTCCTTTGCTGGGCCCTCTCCAGTAGTTCCCTGTCTCTCTTGAATGAAGGAGCCCATGTGGCTTCACCAGGGCAGTGTAGGGGGTGAGAATAACCTCTCTCCACCTGCTGACCACACTCCTCCTGATGCACCCCAGGATCCCATTGGCCTTCTTGACCACCAGGGCACACTGCTGGCTCATGGTCACCTTGCTGTCCACCAGAACTCCCAGGTCGTTCTCTGGCATATTTGACCTGGCATTTTTGACCTTCCAGCAGGTCAAACCCCAGCCTGTACTGATGCGTGGGGTTATTCCTCCCCAGGTGCAGGACCCTACACTTGTGTTTGTTGAACTTCATTAGGTTCCTTTGCACCCAACTCTCCAGCCTGTCCAGGTCTCGCTGAATGGCAGTGCAGCCTTCTGGGGTATGAGCCACTCCCAGTTCTGTATCACCAGCAACATGCTGAGGGGACACTCTGTCCCTTCATCCAGGGCATTGATGAATAAGTTGAACAAGACTGGACCCAGTACTGACCCCTGGGGAACATTGCTAGCTACAGGCTTCCAGCTAGATTCTGTCACTGATCATGACCTTCTGAGCTCTGCCATTAAGCCAGTTCTCAGTTCCACTTCACTGGCCTTTTATCTAACCCACACTTCTAGAGTTTACCTATGAGGATGTTATGGGAGATGGTGTCAAAACCTTGCTGAGGTCAAGGTAGACAACATCCACTGCTCTCTCCTCATCTACCCAGCCATTCATTCCATCTTAGGAGGCTATCAGGTTGGTCTGGCATAAGCATATCTTATATCTTTATTACTAACATTTTCTTTCCTTCAGTCTTCAGGCACCTCTCACAATTGCCGTGACTGAAATGGTATCAGCCAGAAACCACAGTACTTACAGGTACATATAATCAGGACCTGTGTGCTTTTCTTTGTTCAGTTTGCTTAAGTATTCCCTGATTCTTTCATCTTGCTTCTTATTTTGCCCTGGTTTCTGGAGCCTGGGGTTCCTGAAAGACGTTCTTTTTAGTAAACATGGAGGAAAAGAGAACATTCAGTACCTCAGACTTTTCCATGTCCACTGTTACCGTCTCACCTGCTCCATTTAGCAGTGGGCCCACATTTGCACTACTCTTCTTTTTTTCACCTATGTACTCATAGAAACCCTTCTTGCTGCCTTTGACATCCCTGGCTAGATTAAATTACATTTGGGTTTTGGCTTTCCTAACTGTGTGTCTGTGTGCTCAGACAGATTCTCTGTATTCCTCCCAGGTTACCTGTCCTTGCTTCTACACATCCCTTTTATGTTAGAGTTTTGCCAGGAGCTTCTTGTTCATCCATGCAGGCCTCCTGGCATTTTTGCCTGACTCCCTGCTGATTGGGATGGACCGTTCCTGAATGTGGAAAAAGCGATGTTTGAATATTAACCAACTTTCCTGGGCCTTTCTTCTCTGCAGGGCCTTATCCCATGGGTCTCCTCCAAGCAGATCCTTGAAGAGGCCAGATTCTGCTTTCAGGTTCAGTGTTTTGATTTTGCTTTTTTCCCTCTCCTCTCAGGATCCTGAACTAGATCATTTCATGATCACTGCAGAAAACCCTGCCTTCAGCTTTCAAATTCCCAATAAGCCTCTCCTTGTTTGTGAGTATGAGGTCCAGCAGAACACCTCCCGTCTATATTAACCCCTCTGTGACTTGGGTCAGGAAGTTGCCATTAATGCTCCCCAAGAATCTCTTGGGTTGCTCCTGCCTTGCTATGTTGTTCCTCTAGCAGATATCAGGCTGGTTGAAGTTCCTCATGAGGACAAGGTCCTGTGAATAAGACTGCTTCTAGCCATCTGGAGAAGACACCATCCAATTGCTCTTCCTGATCAGGCAGTCTATAGCATACATACACTATAGTCACCCATACCACTTTGCTCTATCATTCTCACCCATAAGCTCTGACTCAGCTCATCATCCGTGCCCAGATGGAGCTCCATGCATTCCAGCTGTTTTCTCACACAAAAGCAACTCATCCTTTTCTTCCCTGTGCTTCCTCAAAAGCCTATTTTCTTCCATTGAAGCACTTGTTATATGAGCCACCCCACCAAGTCTCTGTGATGCCAAAAAGATCATGGCCTTACAACAGCACACAGATCTCCAGTTCCTCATGTTATTCCCCATGCTGTGTGCATTCATCCACAGGAACTTCAGAGAAACCCACCACCATGCTGATTTCCCCCAAAAGATCTGTTGGTTTTTTTCCATAGTAGCGCTTTTTAGGCACTTCCCAGATTTGGTGCAAATGCTGGAGGTGATCCTTCTTAGGCCATGTTTTGCTGGTTTTGTGTACCCTTCCAGGCACATCATTTCAGGCACTTGTCAACCTTGTCCATCACTCCCTCACAGGGCTGCTAGGGACTTTTTACCTCCCCCATTTGTTTCTAGTTTAAAGCCCTCCTTACCAAGTCAGCCATCCATTCAAATGGATCCCATCTCTCCCAAAATGTAGCTTGATTATTGTTATAAAAGTGAAGACACAACACAGTGTTTTCAAGAAGGTGTGGGACTGCAGTTCAAGAAGTCCTTTTAGTTTGTGTATACCTGTGAAGGAACTCTAACCTGTACATATCAACAGAAGGTGATTAGCTGGCTGCATGTGTGGCAACTAAACAACTAGAAAAAGAACTGCTCATTGTGCCTTGATTTTTTATTTAGTTTAGAACCTCCAGTGCAAATTTGTGCCACCAAATATCATTACTTTTTCATTATAATGTGCTCCTGTTAAATACCATGTAGTGTTATCAGTTCAGCTCATTCAATATCATTCTCATACGAGTCCTCAATGAAAACTAATTGAAAAAAGTAAGCCTGGAAGGGTAATTAAAATGATTGGAAAGAAAAATACTGAAAAAGAAGACTAAATTATACAACAAAGAAAACTGTTATAGATACTGCTGTAGAGGAAACCAAGGATTATCTAAGAACTTCTTGATGTAGAATAAACTGATTATTTAAGAGTTTATTAGTTTTTAATAAAGAAGCAAAATATAAATACAGAACCTCAGTTAAAATATAAAAGAAAGAAATTAATAGTAACAGAAGGTTAACATGATAATCTAGTTGCTATGGTAACCATAGGAAGTAAAAGACAATGGTGTCACTGTTGAATTGTACACAGTAGTAAAATAAATAAGTATTCCCTGGCAGGAGAGACTCCGTATCATATCCATAAGTTGTAATGAGGTTAGTTATCTCTTTAAAAGCCTTCACTGAAAACTACCTATTATCTACTATATGTCAAAGAAAGTAAGATACCAGCAGCACAGATGATAACAGGGTAAATATTTTCTTAAAGTGAACATGTGTTACTACAATTGGCTTCATCCCCACAAATTAATTTTGAGCTGGCTTTCTTAACATAGTATGTCAGACTTACAAAGCTGACCTTAAATCACACCATCAACGTTCAAGTGGTAGTAGTCATATCTGCTTTGTTAATTTTATGGCAGCATATATGTTACTACACTTTTCCAGAAGAATTAAAAATAAAACAACCACAACAACCTTTAAAAAGAAAACTGGTACTAGTCCCCCAGTAGTTTGTTCCACAAAAATTACAGTTTGGTTTACATTTTGCTGCTACAACTCATGTAAATTTTACTTATTCTGAATAAAATAAGCCTTTTTCTTCCCTTCCATGCTCCACACCCCTGCCCCCCGCCCCCCCCCCCCCCCCCCCCCCCCAAGTTCTGCAGTGACAGACTTCCAGACTTCCATCAGAATATTCTAAATCTCAAACTGTTTCCTGCATTTCTTTAGACAGATGGGCTTTCCAGGAGTGTTTTTACAGAGCCACTACTAATTCAAAATGGGAAGAAATTGTTTTGTGGCTTCTTCATGAGACATTAGTCTCATTTATTTAGCCATTGTAATTTGTAGCCATAGTAATGTATGTTACTACTTTGTAGCCAGTTACTGTGATAAAGGACATAAAAATATTTTGTAATTTTCACTGCAGTCAGTTTGAGTGGTGTATTTTGTCCATACAGTTTGAATTAGCTTTTGCTTGGAGGTCTTGGTAATATCAGTATGGGTTCTCTGACTCAGCAGGTCACCCTTAGCCTTTAGTGTTCGATATTGTGAAGGTACTGCTACCACTCCACTGCAGGTTTATCTTGAGCATATCCATGTAATGTTTCATCAGCCTTTTTTTTCAGGCATTTATGCATATATTATCTGGCCAGTGAGAACAGGTTTGAGCAATCTATTATCTGATATATAGATGCCTCGACCAGCACATTGGTGCTTAAAGAAGCATACAGCTGTGCTGCTGATCTCAGTATTCAAAACTACATTCTATCACTTCATATCAGCAAAACCATTCATATGGCCTCATGTGGAAAGTATTGAGATGTTTCCTTTGATGACTGCAAGTTTCTTAACTTTGGCATGTTACATAATACTGGTTATGAAAAATGAACAGAATATATTTCTATTCAAAGTAATTTTTTTCTCTTTAATACAGAGATGAGGTTTTAATCTCCCAAAACAGAACCTGAATTCATCTGTATTGTCATCCATGTATATTTTATCAGCTATATTGTCAACCTGGATAAATTCTCCCCCAGATTTTTCAATTATACACTGGGAGCACAAAGATCTAATTGACTTTTCAGCATCTTCTAGCTTTTCAGTGTTGTCAAACTGGATGAGGACCTTAATTTCCTTTATGTTGATGTGCAGTCTTTATCACTTGTTCTTGTGATAAGAAGAGTTGATGATCCTAATATGTGCATAATCATTAGCAAACAACAGCCTACAGTACAGCATTTATATAAATATTTATTTAGCACAAAATCTTTCTCATGTACATGCTGGTAAATACAGATTCCTTTACACCAACTAACTACCTACAGTTTATACTACGGAGCAAGCTATTGTAACTTTTTTGTCACTGAAAAACTTAAGCAGTACACTTTAAACAAGGACACGTGCCCTTACCCATTCTAAAGTAAAATAAATATATTTGAAAACTTGTCTGAATAATGAATTTTTTCCTGAAGCCTTGAGTGAATGTGAGAGCTGATAGCTCGATAGTACTAAAAATTTTGGATTGACTACACAACATTTTTGTTAAATGTCCCTTATTATACAAGTCGTATCAGCTTGATCAGTATCATGGTTTAATCCCAGTAGGCAGCAAAGCACCACATAGCAGCTAGCTCACTCCAAACTCGTGGATAAGGGGAGAGAATCAGAACAGTAAAAGTAAGAAAACTCATGGGTAAAGGTAAAGACAGTTAAACAGGCAAAACCAAAAGCTATCCACACAAGCAAAGCAAAATAAGGAATTAATTCACCACTTCTCACCAGCAGCAGGTGTTCAGCCATCTCCAGGCAAGCAGGGCTCCATCATAGATAATAGTTACGTGGTGTCCTGGTTTTGGCTGGGATAGAGTTAATTTTCTTATTAGTACCTAGTGCAGTTCTGCATTTTGACTTTGGTGTGAGAACAATGTTGACAGTGCACCGATGGTTTTAGTTGGTGCTGGGTAATGTTTATATAAAGTCAAGGTTTTTTCAGTTTCTTGGGCCCTGCCAGCGAGAGGCTGGAGGGGCACGGGAAACTGGGAGGGGACACAGCCAGGACAGGTGACACAAATTAGCCAAAGAGGTATTCCATATCATGGGATGTCATGCTGAGTATATAAACTGGGGCAGGTTGGGGAGTTGGCCAGGGCCTGCCAGTCGCTGCTCACGGACTGGCTGGGCATTGCTCAGTGGGCGGTGAGCAGCTGTATTGTGTGTCACTTGTTTTCTTTCCTCCTTACCCTTTGGATTTTTTTTCTCTTCTCTTCTCCCTCCTTTTCATTATAACTGTTATTATTTTTATTGTTCTTTAATATTTATTTCATTTCAATTATTAAATTGTTCTTATCTCAACCTTCAAATTTTACATTCCTTCAAATTCTCCTTCCCATCCCTCTGAGGAGGACATGAGTGAGTAGCTGTGAGGCACTTGATTACCAGCCAGGGTTAAATCATGACAAGGACCTAGATGAGCATAGTTTTAGAGAGGAACATAAAGAGTACCCTTCTGAGTTTCAGGTAGTCATCATTAATGTAGTACTTTAACAAGCTGAGAAGCAAAAATTCTAGATTCATACATAGTCTAGGCATAGCAATTTGCTAGTGTTACCACTATAAGGCAATTTAGAATTTTCAGATGTCAGACTTATTTATGTATCATGCTGTTTGCTTGCTGGATGATCCAGCTTATGGGGTGCTATATGTCACAAAATGCCTGATGACTGCAATTTAAATACCAATTGTAACACATTAAAGGATTCAGATTCAATTACTCAGAAGAGCAGAGAAGAAGAAATTAATGGAAGTCATTCTTAATGCTGTTTAGCTTTTTAAAAGATCAAGTGGAAAATGTCAAATAATCAAGCTATTTGCAAGCACCTGGAATACACTAAACATAACATATAACAAACATAAAAGACAGCATGGAGTTGTAAGCTACAAATCTTGTCACACCAGTCTAGATTTTTAAAGGAAAAGCCCTATAATGCTATTTGTGTTGAATTTAATAGTGCTTTTGACATTGTTTTCCATGAATAGTTGAAGAAAACTTAATCTGATTCTATATCAGATTACTGGCTTAGTTTAAAAAAACAGTGGAAAAAAGGAAGTGAATCATTAGGAAAGTCCTGCTTAAAGAACAAGAAGTGTCAAATGTTTAATGAACATGGTTTACAAAGAGAATTTGAATGAACATGATTTCAGCATAAGGAAAAAAAAAAAAAGTCTTAGGGATAATGTGGTGGCAATGTTCAAGTACAAGAAAGATTTCAAGATTTTCCTTCTAAGAAGATCCTATGATAGCCTGAATCACCAAGATGGAGTAAGCCTTTCTATGGACCAGTTCAGCATGGAATGTTGCACTCTGCTTGGAGGACCATTCCATGTTGCACAGTTCAGGGTTACTGGAATCTCTGGGGGTATAAGATTATCTATACTATTTTCTATTTATTCTGTTAGTTCTCATAGTTTTAAAGTATCATTTAACATGAGACTTTACAAAATCTGAATGCCTTTCTTGCTGGTGTCATAACAGACCAGCACCTCCCAGTAAAAAAATACTTTTTTTGATAGGAAGTGTTAAAAAACCCCACGCTAAATCAAGAGGGACACTGAATAGGAATTATATGGTAGTTATCTTGTGGTAGAGAGAGAAATATGTATATATTAAGGAATGTTAAATTTATAGCTGATCCTGCATTGGAGAAGAAGAATGGAATAGGTGATACTGGGATGAATTTATTATTTTATTTCCTTGATTTTTGTCAGTCAAGATGCAAGTCAGGCAGCATGCACTACCTCAGAGGAGGTTCTTTCCTTTGTCAAAGGCAAATGTGGGATGTGTTGGTTTTGGGGTTTTAAAAATAATTTAATCAGAGCACTCTTAAAGTATAAATATGGCACAAAACTTGAGTAAAATGTGAAAACTGGTAAACAAGGAAGGTGCCTACCATAAATGAAAGATTTAAAATGCTAATGAAGATAAAAATAAATGACAACAAAATGCAAAATGGTATCACATCAAAAATCTCTATAGTGGCTTTAAATTATTTATGCCCCTATGATGGTGCTATTGCACAACATTTCAATGGGAATGATCAAACTCTGTCAACTGAGGGAAGAAAAATCCTGAATCACTGGTGCAAAGTGAACAATTCAATAGCATTAAATCATTCATCTATCATTTCTGACAAAATGCTAAATGAAACTTTAGCTACCCATCAAGAAACAGACAGTAGCAGTACCACCATTGTGATACACTTAGAACTACTGAACAGCTGCAATAGAACCATTCAACGGAAACTTATGGTATTCCCACTAAAATACAGAGATATAGTGGTTCTGAAAGACTGTATTTTTGAAAAACTTCATTTAAAGAAGATTTTTTCACATGAAAAAGTAATAAACATTGACCTCTCAGGCATGATAAAAACCATATGGATTGTCTTAGTGATAAAAATATTGTAAGGAGAATTACTGTTGACAGTGTTGATGCTAATAAACATCTAGCAAATCTGTTCAGTTTCTGACTGTACTGGCTTTGGCTGGGTTAGCATTAATTTTCTTTGTAGTAGTTGGTATGGTGCTGAGTTCTGGATTTGTGATGAAAACAGTGTTGATAATCCAAGGATATTTTAATTATTGCTAAGCAGTGCTTACATAGGCTCAAGATCTTTTCCGCTTCTCACAACACCCCACCAGTGAGTAGGCTAGGGGTGCACAAAATGCTGTGAGGGAACACAGACAGGACAGCTGATCCCAACTGACCAAAGGGATATCCCATACCATATGATGTCATGCTCAGCTACAAAAATGTGGGAGAAGAAGGGGAAAAGTGGGACATTCAGAGTTATGGAATTCATCTTCCAGGTGTTGTGGTTTAACCCCAGATGGTAACTAAGTATCACACCGCCCCTCATTTACTCCCCCACCCCCAAGGGATAGGGAAGTGAATTAGAAAGGAATATAAAATTCAAGGATTAAGAACAATTTAATAATTGAAATAAATTAAAAAACAATAATGCTATTAATAGTAGTGAACTTATAATGAAAAGGAGGGAGAGAGGAATGAAATCCAAAGGGTAAGGAGGAAAGAAAACAAGTGACACACAATACAGCTGCTCACCGCCCACTGAGCAATGCCCAGCCAGTCCGTGAGCAGCGACTGGCAGGCCCTGGCCAACTCCCCAACCTGCCCCAGTTTATATACTCAGCATGACATCCCATGATATGGAATACCTCTTTGGCTAATTTGTGTCACCTGTCCTGGCTGTGTCCCCTCCCAGTTTCCCGTGCCCCTCCAGCCTCTCGCTGGCAGGGCCCAAGAAACTGAAAAAACCTTGACTTTATATAAACATTACCCAGCACCAACTAAAACCATCGGTGCACTGTCAACATTGTTCTCACACCAAAGTCAAAATGCAGAACTGCACTAGGTACTAATAAGAAAATTAACTCTATCCCAGCCAAAACCAGGACAGTCCTTTCTTTAAATGGGTAGTCAAGGGTTTGTCATTTCATGCCATCAATTTCATGACATTACAAAGGTATAGTTTTCTGACCTCCTATATTATTCCATCATAGTGAGTGTACTGCCTCAATAACAGCAAAATAATCAGCTGGGTCCTTGTACCACTAACAGCTGCTTTACCAGTTCATTAGGCAGAGAACTCATTTGTCACGTTCTGTTTTCTTCCTCCAGGCTGCCTACCCAGGCAGCTTCAGTGTCTTCCAGTTGAGATTTGGTGGCCAAACATTTCTAAATTCCAGCTGTGACATCTGCATACACCTTTTTTTTTTTTTTCTTCCCCCCCCCCCCCCCCCCCGTGAGTTTAAAAAATCAAGAATAAAAGGAATAATGCAGTAGTGGTTTAGAAAATATATTCAAATTATATGATCATAGCAAGAAAATATTGCATAATTCTGTTCCAGTTTTCTAGTCTGTGGCTGTTAATTATCTATTGACATAGCTAATTGAAAAAAGTGGGTAGTAAAGTGCAGATTGTTTGTCTCAATATGATCAATTAGCTTAATTTTCTCATGGCTGATAGTATAAATTGCATGAACTTTTATAAATCTGTGTTTAAAACCTTTCATGTGTGTCCATTGTTCAGAACTGCAACAGTGCCACATAAAGATAGGGGCAGTTTCTGAGCCTTTAGGACATTAAGTATCACTGTTGCCTTAATTTCTATCCAAAACATGGCAGGCACCTAGGACCTGCTAGAGTGGGTCCAGAGGAGGGCTACAAAAATGACCAAAGTGATGGAACACCTCTCCTGTGAAGAAAGGCTGAGAACGTTGGTGGTGTTCAGCCTGGAGAAGAGAAGACTCCAGAGAGACCTTACTGCAGCCTTTCAATACTTGAAGAGGGCTTATAAGAAAGATGGAGACAGACTTCATACCTGGGCCTATAGTGACGTGACAAGGGATAATAGTTTTAAAATAAAAGAGGGCAGATTCAGACTAGATATAGGGAAGACATTTTTTATGATGAGGGTGGTGAAACACTGAACAGGTTGCCCAGAGAGGTGGTAGGTGCCCCGTCCCTGGAAACATTCAAAATGAGGTTGGACAGGGCTTTGAGCAGCCTGACTGAGTTGAAGATGTCCCTGCTCATTGCAGGGAGCTCATACTAGATGACCTGTAAAAGTCCATTTCCAACCCAAACTATTATATGATTTTACGACTGCAAACTACAAACTATGCAACTATGCCTTAAGAGAAAAGCAGAGGAGAAAACATTTCATAGGTTATAGAAAATACTTTTTTATTTATACAGAAGATATTTCCACTTATGCAAGTAATTTTTGCAACAGTAAGAAATTACTGATTCACATTTTGGTTGTGGTTCTCTAAAAGGATGAAACTCTTTTCTGAGTATTGTTATTTGGCCAGTTATTGCATAGATGAGTATTCTTATATAATTGTAGACTGCACATATTTCCCTGTATTACATTCTATTTTTCTGAAGTATTTTGAAATACGTATTTCATAGCAGAAAGCTGTCCCAAACACATTTTAATAATTTGATTATAGACTCACATTTGTATCATACTCATTTGTCAGTTTGACCAACATGATTTTATGGATTTATTTTAGCATTCATGTACAAAAAAATTGAAAACCCTAAGTCAAACAGCACTCTGTAAATGAATACACATTTGGAACTGCAAGAAATATGTTTTGAATGGACTGAATTGCAGCTGCAAGATAACCATGGCTTTAATGGGTAAGAGGAACAAATGGCTTAAGCTTACATTTATTTTTATACATAAAAAGGTAGCTAAACCACATCTATTTCTGTACTTCTGTACTAAGGCCATTTCTGTACATTGTTAAAGCGTAACTTACAACAAATTAAACTTGATTTAATTATATCCATTTAGTAATCATTATCGTTTTAAAACAACTAAGTTCCTCAGTGCGGTGGTCTCTTATGTCCAGTGATAGTATTAGATCATTGTTATTGTATTTCTGTATGAAGACATTTTCTGAATATTTGTGTTTTAATCACAAGACAAAATTTTGTGAACCAAACATACAAGCATTCTGCAGTGAGTTTTGTCAAAGTGGTATGATCTTCTCCAGAAATAGTGGGCATAGCTTGGATTTATTAATATTAACTGTGATTGCCCATAACTGTTGCTTCTTATGGCATGGAGTGAATTCTTTCTGACTGATATGCAAGAATTTCTCTAATCATGTATATAGCATGCTGAATTTTTGGGTGAATTTAGAGAAGATCCTAATTCTTGTATCTTCACTAAACATGGGTATAGTAGCATTATGGTGGCAAAAATTAGGTAAACTGATGTCCCTGGTGTATGTTACTTCAGTTAGAAATGAATAAACGTTATTTAGTTCTGTTATCTCAGCTAGCCCACTGAAGACAGGCAGTGAGCACATCAGACTGGGGTAGCTTGAGCCTAAATATGTCATCTGCATGTTATACAAATACAGAATACCAAAATTATGATGCCTATAGCATGGGGCTTCCTTGATGATTAAAGTGGTAGCTATTTAGAGGGCATTTTTTCAACATTTGGATAAAGAGGGAACTCAGTTGCCAAAATCCTGCCACCAACATAGTAGCTTTCATGAGCTCTAGGCTGCAGCCTCTGGTTCCTCTCTATATCCACAAACTGTGTGTTCCATGATTAGACTTGTCACTCCTTTGCGTTGCCCATGAAATATCTGATCACTTTGCTTTGAGGTGTTCCTTTACTGTATTTTGATATAGAATGGAGGTGTACAATCATCATTTGATTTGTCCAAAATAAATCTATTTCACTGAAGGAATAAATAGCTTAATAAGTACTCAATACAAAAAACCCTACATTTTCACAGTTTCTTACTGTTATTATTGTCCTTTAAACCAGCAAGTACTCTTTACTCAATTAATTTTGTAGAAGATCACTTTCTAGGCACCATTTTATCAGCACTTGACAACTAAAGAATGCTTTGCTTATATCAGTAGTATTTTCTGTTGCTATTGCTTTACAAAAAGAAAACATAATCAGAACTGTTCCTGAAACCAGTTTTGTTCAAAATACAGAAAGCCTTAATATACTGTGTTAAACTGTTATACAATATAGAAGCTTGTGTGGATGGCTGTTATTCATCCCTGTAGAGAAATGCTGTGCTGTGTGTGGAATATAGGTGTTTTTTTAAAAAAAATAATTATGGAAATCACTTCAAACACAGAGAAGTTAGAACTGTAAAGCAAATTGTATATATTTGTTGTTGAGATTGATTCCTTCTAAATATTTTCCTTTTGTTCAATGAATGTTTTTGCAGAAGATAAACTTGTAATAGTTTTATTCTCACAGTATGTTTAGAGTCTGAAAAAAAAAGCAATTCTGTACACATTTTTTTTTAATATATTCTACATAAGCAATTTTATGCAATACAGTTAAGTTCCTCTTTTTTTAAACAGTGTTAAGGGAGGGAGCGATGGGGAATGCTCCTCTTAGTTTTCCTATATTTGATCTTTTCTTGTTGTTTTTATGAACTCACTCCAGGGAATAATTTCTTTAGTTTGCTGCTGGCATCTGTTATTTTTCTCTTGCTTAAGCCCTTGGTGCTTAGTGGTCAACTTGTGGTAGTTTGTTCAAATGTAAAGCCACAGTGTACACGAGCAGTAATTTGAAATTCCTTTTGACACTAAGCATGGCTACAGGAGCATATCAAACTATAGTCAAGAGAATTGCATTGCTTCTTCACCTCCTTTTGTTGCTATGACTTATTTCTTCCCTCTGGCTTTCAACTTTCTCCCAAGTTAATGGGTTCTCAACTCTGAGACACCTGATGTCTTGTCATTAATCATGGTGAAGTTAACAGATAGTACAACTTTCAGCTCTGTCTTGACTTTAACTTTTTCCAAATAGTAATGAATCAAGGTCATGAAAATACAGGATAGTGTATTTGAAAGCAAATACTCTTTTCTATTTATATCAGATGGTGTTTAAGAAAATATTTTTACATTGTGTTAAAAGAACATTAGCCTGATTTAAGCTTATGTGTTAAAAAAACTAATCGCACATACAGTTTGGAAGATCAGCATTTCCTATAAGTAAATTTGAATGAAAGTGATTAAGTTTATTATTTCTAGAAATGTAGGGTGTTAAAAAAGCACTGTATAATTAAAAAATATAATAAATTCAGGTCTTTTACCACGCCATTTCAATTTAGAATTCTCATGTTTTGTTCCATTGTTATGTGGACTACTTATGGGTCTCTATATTCATAATTATACATTTCATTTATGTACAGTAGTTCAGAACAGGAGATCCAAATAAATAAGTTTAAATAGTTTGCACATTACTTTTAACCTATGGTTCATTCGGAATCTATCCTGGATGTTAGTGGTCTTGCCTTTAAAACAGGCAGAAAGCTTAATGCAGAGCAGAGAATGATTGTTGATTGATCGTTTAGTTTACTTTCCAGAATAACTCTTCTAATTCTGAACAAGTCATTAACACAAGAGATCTCTCATCATTCTTCACAGAGAGGTAGTTGGACCCTGGGAGTTTTGACATTTTTCGAAGAGCTCAGTTCTTGTTTTCATTTTGACTCACAATGATTTATAAATACAATACACCAGTGTTCTAAGAATGCAAATCCCTTGAAAACCTTCCAGTACGCTCACTATAATCACACAAACGCAACTATAGCTTATGTGCATTGAAACTAGAGTCCAATAACTAAAAGATATAAAGTATATTTGCGTTAGAAGAAATGTTTCAAAATTGTATATACCTAATAAAAAAGTCAAAAGATCACCATATTTTAAATATTCGTAAGTATAGTCCTCCAATCACAATTATATGCCTCCAAATGCATAAATAGACTGTAGCATTCTCTATACTTCATAGCTGGACTGCATCAGTAACTATACCACTTTTACAGCTTTGCTTAATGGAATCTCTTAAATTCTGCCTCTGTATACAAATGCACACACACATCTCTTACAGGCCTAAGAGATTTAGTGACATTAAGATTGAAAAACATTTTCCATATGCTAGTTAATAGTAATAGTAACAGTAAACATATATCATCATTCAAATTTAGCAGTATTTTAAGAACTTTTCCAGGAATATTCAAAATGTTTCATGATACTATGCAATAAGACAATAAATGAAGAAGAATGTAAGACTGTACAGCCACAGACCAGGTGGAAGAGAGAGAGGACTACAAATGAGTCAGAGTTACTGACACCAGCATCATCATTTTAAAATAACAAAAATAAGAAGTATGGAAAAATGGCACCCATCCATCAGAGCACTTAAAAATGTAGGTTCTGAAAAGAATCACTATTGTTTGTTGTTTTCAGATGATATGTTCCTTTTAAAAAAAGAAAACACAAAAGCAGATTGCTTCTTCCCTAGTGCACAACGGAGCAGACCTAGGGGAGAGGCCTCCATATGGTAGTGTAGCAAACAGGAGAAAAAAGAGACTGCAGCTTATGTAGAAGACTACTTGGAGAGGAAGAAACATCAGACAGACAGGAGTCAGTGGTGTTGGAAAGAATTTCCTTCTGTTTAAAAAACTAATTGTTCTATCTCATACTCTAATAAAATCTAGCCATTTCCATTTTTTTAAAAAAAAAAAAAGTAAACACCTTTCCAGTATTATTTAGAAACTCACAGTAAAGCAGATATCCTCCTCAAAGTTGTGACTGACTTGGTGACCTGTTCCAGTATATTTATATCCCACTCAGTAAAATAGAACTTAAATACGTGTCTGTGTACTTTGAATAAAATTTAATCCCTTGCTAAATCAATTCCAAAGGCAATTTTAAAAAAAATTCCAACTGACTAATATCTCCTTCAACTTACAATTTAATTCAAGCAGATGGTTTTTCATTTCTTTGAGGAAATCTGAAGGAAATATAGATTTAAGCAAAGCCAAAACCAGCTACACCAAAACCAGAACAAATTTGGTAGGAAAAAACCAAAACAAACCAAATCAAAACAAACCGAAAAAACCCCACAAAACTGTCAATTGTAGTATTTTAAAAACTCAATTTACTTCAAGAGGCAATCATGTGATTTTGTTCTTGAGGTCAAATTACCCCAAAAAGTTACTGACACATTCTAGTATTACTTAAAACCAAATAAATTTGTAGATGTGCAGTGTGACTGAACTTGGCAAAATTTGAACAGTATAACAATAACTACTGGAAAAAGTACTTAGTGGAACAGTGAAAAAAGAATATGGGAAGTAAGCTTTCAGTCACATTACAGCACAGTTCTACATAATACTTCACATGGTTGTTGTGGGTTAAACCCAGTTGGGCAACTAAGCACCACACCGCCACTTGCTCACTCCCCCCTGGAGAGATGGGGGACAGAATTGGAAAAAATAAAAGTGAAAAAACTCATGGATTGAGATAAAGACATTTTAATAGGGAAAGCAAAAGCCACGCACACAAGCAAAGCAAAACAAGGGATTCATTCACCACTTTCCATGGGCAGGCAGGTGTTCAGCCATCTCCAGGAAAGCAGGGCTTCATCACGCATAACAGTTACTCGGGAAGACAAACACCATAACTTTGAATGTCCCACCTTCCTCCTTCTTCTCCCACCTTTTTGTTGCTGAGCATGACATCATATGACATGAGATATCCTTTGGTCAGTTGGGGTCAGCTGTCCTGGTTCTGTTAACTCCCAACTTTTTGTGCCCCCTCAGTCTACTCACCGGCAGGCCATTGTGAGAAACAGAAAAGGCAGTTGACACTGTGAGAGCGCTGCTCAGCAATAACTCAAACATTCATGTGTTATCAACATTGTTTCCAGTACAGATCCAAATCATAGCCTCATACAAGTTACTATGAAGAAAATTAACTCTATCTCAGCCAAAACCAGTATAAAAAATGATCAGTATATTTATAAGTGTGTAAATATCAAGGATATGAAGAGGGAACAGAAGGCAGAATGTGAATATAGGGCAGAATGAAGGGAAAGGATTGAAACCCCTAACTTTAGGGTTTATTGAATCAGGTGGGCTTTGAGGATTCATGAAACTTTGCAAGGTTCTTTACCTTTTATTTTGTAAATCAGTGCTCTGAATAAAATGACCACAGAACATTTTTCCATAGCAGAATGAGTAAAGTCAACAAGATACATATTTGGATAGCAAGGCAATAGGCTGATGTGTAATCTGAAGTGCTTTCTAAAGTGGGTCTCAGAAGTCCTTCAGTATATATATATATGTATATGAATATATATACATACACCAGATTGCCTTTTCCTTTGCCTGTTAGAGGGTAAATATGCTCCTGATTAGCTGGCTGGCAGTATTTTGCACCTGCGAGAGAGTGTAATGCTTGTGTAGTACACTGAATATGTGATTTTTGCTATTAACAGTAGAAGGCTTCAGGCTGTGGAAGGCTTCAGGCTGTGGACTGATGCAGCAATGCAGGGGCTCAGCCTCAACTTGGCCTGAGCTTGGTTTCGCAACTGCTGCTTTCCCTGCTCCAGCTTTAGCTTTGGCAATGGCCCCTCTGAGGACAGGGGAATACCATCCATCCTATCTCCTGCAGTCAGTGCAAGACAAAAAATAGCATTTCATGTGTGTGGGCCTGGGGAGCCTGGGGACCAAGGCTTCAGCCACCAGCTTGGGAGAAGGAAGTGGTCTGTGATTAGACAATATATTAAAAAAACCTCCAAAAACATACACAAACAAACCCCCTAGACTTTAGACAGAGGAGAAAGAAACCCCTTCCGTGAAGATCATACTTTTCAACAGGAAGATATCAAGATGTCTATAAATCTCATACCTAAGTCTTGAACATTCACCCCCTTCTCATTAAGAAAGACAGAAACTATGAACATTGTGCTCCAGAGAGATACTGGAAGGGTGAAAATAGCACCAAAGAAAGGGCATATTAGTAAACTTTATTCTATAGTATTTAGGGCTTTTATGTGGTTCTATATTAAGTAGAGAGTAGGGACTATTAAACGGTTAAATCATTAGTTGAATTAAAGTTTCTTTTTGCCCATAATATTTTGTACATAGTATGTAGCTCTCAGTTTCTACCAAATTCATAACACAGGTAAGCAGAAGTGATTTTTCTCCAGTCAAAACTGGCACTGTATTGATTTCTGTGCCCCCTATGCCATTTTATCATGTCCTGTAGTTCTTGATCTAGTTAAATCCATCCTACCGTTCCCATTTAATATCATCACAATCCAGCCTCAGACTAAAGACCAACAGAAGGGTAACACTGGTTGTTAAATAGCAAGTGAGACAAGAAGGTAATTGCTGAGCAGTGCTTACTTATAGAATCAAGAGCTTTTCCGATCCTTCTCCCCAGCAAGTAGGCTGGGGGTGCGCAAAAAGCTGGGAGGAGACACAGGCAGGACAGCTGATCATGACTGAAAAAAGTGTTATTCCATACCATATGACATCACACTCAACAGTAAAACTGGGTGAAGGTTGGCCAGGGGGATGCATGATCAGGGACTGGCTGCGCATCAGTGGGTTGGTGGTCAGCAATTGTTTTCATTTGTATTGCTTGTCTTTCTTGGGTTTTATGTATCTCTGTTATTTTATTTTCATTAAAAATTATTATTATTATTATTATTATTACTACTACTACTACTACTACTGTTATTATTTTTATTATTAGTGGTGGTGGTGCTGGTGGGAGTAGGAGTAGGAGTAGGAGTATTTTATTTCATTTATTGAACGGTTCTTATCTCAACCCATGAGTTTTCTCACTTTTACCCTTCCAATTCTTTTCCTCCCATGCAGCTGCAAGGGGAAGTGAGCAAACAGCTGTGCGGTAATTAGTTGCTGGCTGAGGTTAAACCATTACCATGGGTCATTGAGAAGATGGAGTCAGGCTTGCTACAGTGGTGCTTAGTGGGAGAATGAGAGACAACAGATCGAAACAAGAGACAGTCAGACTGGGTATTAGGAAAATCTTTTTCACTGTGTGGGCAGTCAAGGACTGGAACAGGTTTCCCAAAGAGATTTGAGTCTCCATCTTTGCTGGTTTAGAAGACTAAACTAGATAAAACCCTAACTAGCCTGGTCTGACCACATTGCTTTGAGCAGGAGGTTGAACTACAGACTTCCTGATGTCCCTACCCTTACTCCCTGTGGTAACATCTGTGAAATAATCTTAAACTAAGTGTGAATAACAGTATTTAGAACCGCTTCTAATTTCAAATTAGAAATAACCCCATAAGTAAAATACATACCAAGTCTATGTCATTAAAAGCAACCTGTAGTTTATATAAGGTGACAGTGTTTTTACAGGGATTTTTTTTTTTTTTTTTTTTTTTTTTATTTTCCATGTAATTTATTAGTCCAGAGAAAGAAAGAGCGAAGTCTGACTCTGGACAATGGACACCAGGACAGGATCCTCATCCTTACCTGTGAAAGAGATACGAATCTTGAACATATGTATTTCATTGTTGCTTTATGACTTCCCTAACCTCTGGACAACAAAGGCATATTAACTCACATCTTATGCTTATTTTCTCTTGCTCAGAAATATGTAAATAGGGAATCTATACTTTTTCCTAATAGAGTTCTAAAAGTAAACACACTTGCAGGGTTAGGTACTTTAAATAATAACAGATAACAGGGTTTTTACATTTGCATATAAATAAATTATGTCTTTTCACAGTTTGGGAGCTTTTATTGAGAAAACACAGCCCATGCATTATAGTGGAGTATGGTCCTGAAAGCAGGTGAAAGCTTCAGGTACCTGTGCTGTTGGTCCTGTAATGCCTCTACACTGTTCTCAAAGCAAAATTTGTCATCCTATCAAAGATCTGCTATTTAATATTTCAGTACTTTCCAGAAAGCAGCCTTCACTTGACTTGTGTTCACACTCTAAGGGGCAGCTCAACTACAAATCTCTCCTCCATACTTCATAATGCCTTCAGATCCATACCTACCCAAAGGCAATATTCAAGCAATTTGGTCACTAGGTGACTAATGTTTGAGTTCAGGTATGAGGTTATATTCTGGTAACACAGTGTACCCTTCACTCACTGTTACCTTTGTTCCAGTCTTCCACTGCTTGACTCGAATCAGTAGAAAGAAAGAAAATAGCTTTAGCATCTACATGCAAGAAGGTAAGAGAAGAGCTTTCTAAAACTATTTAATAAGCATGTCTGACAAAAGAATATCTCTGTGTCAGGCAATCAATTCAAAATTGTGCGAATAGTAATTATATTTTTATAATTAATTACAATGCAAAGGACTATAGGACTTACAGACTGTAAGATTATCATATTATTTATTTCAGGGTCTGGAAATCAATGGCGTGACACAATGTGTCTTGAAAGTAGCTGGCTGTTTATTGACATCATACCAAGTGTCAACAGAACAAAATACCTAACCAACTTAATTAATGAATGGAAGTCAAACACTAGAAAACATGAAAAATGTGTGCTGTTACTTTTTTCCTTTGCATAGGTGATGACTATACACATTTCAGATTTAGTAAGACTCATTTACTTGTTTTAGGGAATTTGCAACAAAGCAGAATTTTACAAATGACATCACTAGTTCCAGGAGGATTACAAACCAGTGTATAGAATCAATACTGCTGCAAACACTTCAGAAAAATAATGCCTGTCTTCTTTTAAAGGGAAATCCACTCTGCAAAACCATGATATAAGACTTTAAAAAAACAAGACAAAAGCCAAATTTATCTTACAAGGAGATGATGACAACCTGTGATTTATGATGAAAAGTCACTATTTCAAAAGCTTTTCAAAGCTTTCAGAAAGCTTTGAGAATTCCTTTGTTCATTTTGCTAATAGATTTAAATCCTTTTAAAATGAATTTATGTCCAAAAACTTCTTATTTGGTTAACTGTTCAAAAAAAATACCAATAAAAGCAAACTTAGATCTTTTAAGTTTAGAGTATTTTCAAAATGAATAGAGATTACAAAAGAGAATGTAAATACTGTATAGGAAAAATGAAAAGTTTACTTCAACCACTGTCTATTTTCTATTTTCATTTATTAGTTAGTGTATGTGCAAATGAAATCCCTAAATGTGTAGGTACGAATATATCATATTTGAAGCTGCTTTTCTTCCAAGATGCAGGACAGCATTTCATTGCCTTTTTTCCACACAGTAATCAGTCATTTCCAAACATGTTGTACCATCTTGGCAGTAAAACTAACAGAGTAAAAAAGATTATTTTGTCACCCAGCTTTTGCTGCTTGCTGCAAAGTGAATGCTTCTGAAGATAAATCTGTGGTAAAACTATATTTTCTGATTAGCTTTAATCCATTAATTTGGCAAACTTTCAGATATTTTTTGCTGACAGGTTGCATGTTAATCAACATCATCTGCCTAAAGTTTGGTATCTAACCTGAAATACTTGTTTAGTTTGCCCTGCATAGTTAGAAGAAAAAATACTATCTCAGGAACAATTCATTACATCTATCCCAGACACCTTTCTCGGAATGAAACACCTAGAGGTGTCCAGTTTAAACTGGTCATTCTAACATGGGTTGGAGTGAACACCTAGTTTATATATGGCCCAAATTAGGTTGTATGAACTTGCATTTTATATAGTACAGAGCACAGTCATCCCAAATTGTGAGAGAAAACACCATCTTCTGATGCTGTAGAGTTCTCACTTACTACTGAAGGGGTATTTTTATTAACCCAGAAAGTATCTTCAATATTAAATTAATAATGTTTTCTTTTTTCACTTTCCTTGGCTTTCATTTAAGTTGGTTTTGTTATCTTGCTGCCATTATATGTGTCAGTATGTATTGATATTTAAATACAGCATTCTGCGAAAACCAGTGCATATATAAAGCCAAAAAATTACAGTATAATTAACATCTTAAGAATCACCTGTGCAGAAAAATATTTCAATAATAATTCAGTTAAATTTCCTACATACACTTTTTGCTTTCTGACCGATTTCCAGATACCTTTCCCTGTTCCTTTTACTGCTATTGGGAGCAGGGTTGTTATGGTGAGTGTTATTGTGAGCATCTGGAGTCCTTCACCAGGAGGAATATAATGTTTGTGCTCATGGTTTAGTCTTACCTTGCTCTAGAGTATACTTAGGATCATGTTTATATGTTTGCTAACATGCTTATGTACTTTTTTTTCTTCATTGGGCTGCAGTTCCACATCACATCTGAATTTAATATATGGTGTGTTTTATGTAAGATTGATACTATATTTTTTGTTGCTGTTGTTGCTCTTAAGACCAGTTTTGTCCAGCTCTGGGTCTGCATTTCTTTAACTGTTGACTGGTGAGTTGTTTACACTTGTGGGGTCTCCAGTGTGAAGCTTGTGCCTCACCTCTTAGTATTTCATATGTGTACTGCCCTGTGCTGCATGCTGTGTCTACGATTTTCAAGGTCTTTTTTACCATAACAGGCTTTATTTCTTTATATTAAATTACTGTGTTAGAGCCATAAACCCATGGTGGTAGTATCAGCTTTTGAGGATGACTACCCTTTTTATGAGAGACCCCTCAGAACTTAATCTTCTTTCAATATTAGTGCCCTGGCATGTAGTCAGACACTGAGTACATTTTATGTCTACAGTGCTTTCAGAATTGCCAGGTACTGCAGTATTCTGCCTAATATCCAAGGAATTGAATATTCCCAGTTTATCCCATTAAATAATGCTGATGAATGTCAAATTCACTCTCAGGAAATGGAAACACGCCCAAAGGTCATTGGAGACTAAAAGTTACAGTTCTAAGAAACTGAATGTTCAAAAGCTGATTTTCTTGCAAAGTGTATAACACATTGTTGTTTCTTAAAGTCTAATAATGTTATGAATCACTAAAATACGCAGACCTTTTCCTTCTCACCACAATTCTGACAGAATATGCAGACGTACAAAATTTAGTTATCTAATTTTAGTTAATATTTACTTCAGTTTTCCAGTTTTCTTCTATAGATACTCCTAGGGATATTTTTTTTTTATATAAGACTAATCCATCACAATAAATTAGTGTATAATCTAGAAGATGAGAAGATGAAGCTGGATTATGAGATGATGTGGTGTGGTCACTTGACAACATATCAGACATTATCTATATGAACAGCTTTCATTTTAGACATTAACACAGCTGAACCCTCTTGGGATTTTTCAGGATAATCAATATTCTTAAAAATTAATAGCTAGAATAAAAAAAATTAAAAATATGGAAATAATTAAAGCCATCACCTTTTTCTCACCAACAACATAAATGTTACAAACTGTTTTTTGAACAGCTATTTTCAACCTCCTTTCTTTCTTCCTCTGCCCCCTAGGACACAGGAGGTGTCAAAGCAGGGCTACTCAGCCCATCCTACTGTTTCTGTGTTACTATGATGGACTGCTTCTTCCTGAGATTCAAGGGCTTTTTTTGCTCTCATTTTCTATACCACACACTCCTCCTCCATCTTCTCCTCCTCCTCAATACACTCAAACCCTACTGCTGCCTCAGGCTTCCCCTTATTAAGCACAAATCTCTGGTCTCTGCAGTTGCCTAGGGGCACACCTTCCCAGAATATATTACTGTAATTTACATCTCTTCCTCAACCCTTCCCTTACTTGCTGAATTTCAAGTGGGTATGTCTCCTGAAGATCTGTTTCCCAGGTCTTTAATAGGTCCCTCAAATCTACAGTCATGTTTCCAAACATTGTTAAGTAATTTAGTAGTCATTCATCTCAGCCAAAATCCTCTTTCACATGTGATAGAAGGACTCTGCCATTTGGACTTGTGATTCCTGAGGGCCATGGGGAAAAAAAAAAGATATATCTTCATTAGTCTCCTTTGTCAAAAGACTTGAACAATTGTCTTTAAATAAGATTATTCCCCATGTCAGTTTCTTCTTGATCAATTGTAAACTTGCTTCTACACTACTACAGATTAGAAAACAAAGATAAATAATCTTTAATAATAATTAACATTTAGCTGCAATACTATAGAGACAAATAAATCACTGGCTTTAGTCATTCACATCTGTCAAATTAATTTTGAAAATAATTTTGATAATGGATTCATAAGAATTAGTGAGCTCTAATGGTTCAAGCTGTTTGAAGGAATTAAAGGGTTTAAACAACTTTATATCACTGAGGACTCCATGTGAAAACTTGACAATAGTGAAAATATATCAACATTTTTGTCAAGCTCAATATCCAGAAGTGTGTATAATATACTAATGTTGTGAGCTGCATTTGACTGCAGGCATATTTTGTTGATTTAGAGTTGATGTACAAAGATGTAAGTGGCTTGGTACCTGTTTACCCAAGCTTTTTTGCCTTCTCACACAATACAGTTTTGACTATATACAAGACACAAGGCCAAGCTACACATGATAGAATTTGTTATGGAGTAAAGTACTCAAGTGCTCTTATGAATCCATTTGATTTTTCAGCCCATACATATCTTCCATCATCAGCTGTCATAACTGAGGAGAGAGGAAAAAGTTAATCACATCACATGCTTCTGGAAAGTCTGTATATCAGCAGAGAAATACCAAAATGCCAACTTTCTAGCTGCCATTTTATTTAAGGCTGTTCTTCCTGGATTTGTATAACTAACTGAACTGCTTACTATTAATACTTAAACTACTGCATCTTAAAGTTATCCTAGTGTCAGAGGAATTCTTGAAAATATTACTGATGAAAGAATGGATAAAAACAATAACAATAACAGAAAACAACTAAAAATACCCCTGAACAGTTTTACAGTTCTTAGTTTTACATTTATTATGTTGTAGTCATGACTGAAAATTGGTGTACATAGTACAAAGCAGGTCAGAGCCAATTGTTAAAAGTTTTTAGGGAACTTCCAGTTATAGGTCAATTTCTTTATTTGGCTCTTAATAGGTATTAACCTAAAGTTTTTGATGTCCAAATATCTAAAATCTACTATTGATGTGATGACTTCTACTCTGTAGGAAAGAAATCTGGGAAGTTCCCTGAATCTACTCATTGTACTTACTGATGCATTTTACCAATATCAGTTCATCAGGTTTTATAGGATTTCTTCTGGTTTACGTGAGATTATATGAGGTGACACTGAGGTAAGTTAGCAAATAATTATAACTGCACAAAACCTGGGAGGTGTGTAATTTTCCATGTTTGCATAAGCGAATTAAAAATGACCCAACAAATCTAACCTATATCACTTTGCCAAAGAAAAGTGGGTCAAGAGAGGGTCAGAATAAATTATTATGTAGAGAAAAGTAAGCTTGTTAGCACAAATTTAACAATTAATTTTCAAAAATATGATTGACTATGATTTCAGCTTCTGATGTTGTCATTTATCAGTGTATTTTACAGTGCCAGCAATAGAATTACCATTCTAAAGGTGCCTAGATAATTTTTGAAAATAGGACTTCATAGGATATCAAAGTATCTAAGTCACCTCAAAAAAGAAATCTAAAATTGCCAACACTATTTCATACAAGATATTTTAAGATATTAAATAGAGTAGCTATTCTAGAAGAGACTTCTAAATGAGTCATCTCACATAGCACATTTATTTTGTGTGTCATATTATTTAAATGTTTTAAAAAAATGTCACCCAGGCTCTTCATATGTTCTTTAAAATCTCTTCTAGTTTTATGGTGCTAGAAAGGTAAGTGCTAACAATCATAAATAACCAGATTGTACATAATGTGGCTGAAGTTGTTATTTGTGTTGTAAACTTATCAAATAGGATGTCCCAAAGTGTTTTGAGTGGTTCGGAGTTATTCTGGTCCATATATATTTATCTAACTTTATGCATCTCATCAAAATCTCTGTGCATTCAATTCATTCTGAAGGGGTTTTACACTTTCTAGCTCTTTGTTGGTCTGCACTATAAAGAAAAATAAAAATTCTAGAATAAAATTAATTTATTGTTTTAATTTAATTTTAAAAATACTGATTTTCCACATTGTAGTCATAGGGAGTTTAACTGTGAGGAATAAAATCTACAAGTAAATCAAGAGTGATGGAAACAAAAGTACTTATAATTTGACAGAAACAGTTGAGACAAAATAAAACAATAAAACTTCAAATAAATAAAAGCCTAGTTTGAGTCTACAAAAGCTGGTTTGTCCCTACAAAACTTCCTTTGCTTAATAATGTAGAGAGGATTTTTAATATTCCTAAAAAGTCTATTGAACAGGTAACTTCACCAATATATTACCAGAAATCTCAAACTGCTTTAATTTTATTTAGCTTACATTATTGTAATATCTAAAGTTTAAAGTAATCTTTGCAAGTAAGATGGAGTGCTCAAGATCTGAGAAAATTATTTGTTCAATTGTGTCATACATGGTATTTATCAGAGTTGTACTGATCTCATAAAATTAAACCATTACATGATTTTGTGAATCTCAAGCAGTAGTACAGAGATTAAATAAAAATGTAGGAAATCTGTACATTGCCCCAGATAGAAGCAGACGAGCTCTGTCTGTCATTTACTCTGCTGACCTCAGATGTTCAATACAGAAATGATTATGATGATGAAAAATGCAAACACATTTTCTTTTCTACTTTTTACCAAGGAGAAGGTCAAGCCAAATTTGCCACCGTCTTTTATTACATTTATCTCATCCATGAAGTTTTTGCTTTTCAAGATAGTTGATAGCAAATTAAAAAAAATAATAATAATAAATTGAACATGAGTGTAAAAGTCCAAGTTACACTTTAAGTTAGGGGAAAAGCACTACTCAGTCATTTAACATAGTTCAAAACATATAGCAGAGCGACTCTGCATGCTGTTGAAGGTATGGTCTTTCTACAACTTTTATACAAATTTCAAATGTTGCTACTAAAATTTTTCCACTACAGATATCAAAGATGTGAACCATACCTTTACAACCTTAATCTGACCTCATAAAAAACCCCAAATCATGTTCAAATTGTTAGAATCTCATGTTAAATTAAATCACATCTATTTCTAGGTTTCATGCTTCATAATACATCTTTTGATTGTTTTACCTATGGTGCAAGTAGGCTGGCTGTTTTAACAAAATAGGTAAAGCTGTAATTATTTAGAGACAAGTTTCTACTGTGTTTACCTTTTTTTTTGGTTTGTTGTTCTTTTTTTTTTTTTTTCCTTCCCCTGCAATAATGTCTCCATCATCATTTTTTCTTGTTTTTAAATACATCCTTTTATTAATCACAACATTTCCCCTTCTTTTTCTACTCAGTACATTTGCAAAAGACTTTAAAAAGTAGATTTCTCCATTTGGGGATCCTACTGTTGTATGTACATTGGCTTTCCCACTAAATTGTAGTTTCTTTCTTTCTCATTATATCCCATTTCACACTTTGTGTACGGTTTATAGAGAAAAAATCCAAATATTTATGTAATTTTTTCAGTAATGAGATGTTAAATAAAACATTCATGTTGTTACTGTGATTATATTAAAATATGTACAAGCTTTGCTCATTTTTTTAACTGCTATTGTATTATTTTTATTGATCTACATTGAGTCCTTTCAGTTAATAAAATGGTTAACTTCTTTGTAATCCTGCATTGGCTGGCAAGTGGGCAAATGTGAACGGAAGGTATATAAAAAGATAAATCTTTTTTGCTTATAATATTGTCTAAATATGCCTATGTGAAGACAAATTATCTTCTTTGATATATATATAAAACAGAAAATTAAAATATATTAATATCTGGACCTTTCAATAAGTTTTTAGTGTATCAGTTGTGAAATAAATTGAGCATATATTTATTTCACAGTCAATAATTTTGATATATTCTATAAACTGAAAGCCTTTAAAATACCCTGAATTACAGATCAGACTGCTTACTGCTTTGACATCTAATTTTTTTTTTTAGTCTATGCAGATGCCTATCATGCTTACTCTGGAGATTAGAGAGCACAGCTGCCCCACTAGCAAATCCTTATCTCCCATCCTTCCTCCTTCCCTTCCTCTGTTAAGTGAGTGAAATATCAGGAAAATAGTGCAAACTTTCATTCTTTTTTCCAGAGCAAAGAGTTAAGAACATTTAACCCTTGTTATGCATAATGATCAAGTTATGTCTGTTTCAGAAAAATATTTATTCTAAGTTTCTGCTAAAAATTGCTGTTCAAATATTCAAGAGACAAGGCCGAAGTTCCAAGCATATCCATGGGACATGGAACAACCTTATTTTAGTGTTTCCTTTGATACAAAACAGATATGCAAGCTAAAGAACTTCTAAAGGTTTGACCTTTGGAAAAGAGGCAAGTTTAGAAAGCAACTGAACAACTCAGAACTTAAGGTGAAACAGAAGCCCTAAGGTGTTATCCGCCACCAAAAAAATAAAAGCAGTGGGCTTTCAACAGGCTGCTAATCATTGCCCCTAAGAGGTATTGAAGCTACCACTCATTACTCCACTAAACAAAAGAGAAGAAAATATATTTTGCTTGTTTCACAAAGAACAGAAAGGTTCAAGACCTTTCAGTATCCAATGAGATTTGTATAGACATCCATCGAAGTGTTAAGTAACACCTTGCCCATTGAGAATTTAATAGATTTACAGTGTTGCTTGAGGCATGTTCCCTTTCCCATATTATTAAGCTCTTCAGGAGGGATGTTGCTTTTCAATTCTAGCTGGCTGTAAACACAGGAAATAAAGCAGAAAAGGCTGGATCATATTTGTTCTGAATATAAGCTTATTTTCTACCTGTTTCTACAAGAAACTTCTCAAACATCTCTAAATAACTTTTTCTGCTGAATTACTATACCTCGTTTCCCATCCATACTAGATTAATCAACCATTGCCTGTACTTTGCAAACCCAGGGAGAACTTGCATCTCTTGGATTCTCTGTTCTTCCTCCTCTATTCCAGCTGCATCACTAGGTTTATCCCAGCCCAGCATGGCATGCCATTGCCCAGTCTGCCTACCTTCACTTGGGAGACACATCCTGGTATTAAATTTCCTTGAATTGTCTGTCATTTACTCAGAATGGTATGAAGTATTTCATTTTAGTCTCACTAGTGATGTATATAAAAAAGCACCTTAAAATCTCTCACCAATGATTATCAACTTTTGCTTCCTGTGAACGAGAAAGTATTTTGTTCTTCACTGAAAAGTGAGCAAATAAAGCCTATTTTTGCAGTCCAATAGACTTCTTTCTCATTTTGTTCACAAAGCTTTTGTCACTTTGTTATTGTTTAGTATCCATTTATATAGTTATATACTTAATATTTTTTGGGGGGGTTATTTTCATATTTTGTACTTTCACAGTTTGAAATCAGAGACTTTTGTATTTTGTTGAAGAACATTTCTGTCCCACGCAGTGTATTGACTTGATCTATTATCATTTAGGATTTTAATAAAAAATGTACCTCCTATTCGTATCTTTATAAACCATATTGAATAATGTCAGGCACAATGCCAGTCCACAAATGCCAGGAGAGACCTCCTCATCTCTAAGAGGTGGAATACTTCAGAACTCAGAAGCATTGAGCCTCTCACAGAAGTACGTGTGCCATCAGGAACATACCTTCCACTTGAGCATAGGAAAACGTCTTGTCATTTGAGGGGCAGCTGAACTGTACTAATACTATCTGGAGAAAATGTTGCCTTCTTAGAGAAAGCAGTAACTATTGCAATTTTTAAAACCACCTTCTCAAAAGATTGTTAAGTAATCATATAATTTTACTGTAGTAAAAAACATGGAGTATTAGTGCATTCACTATTAATGGACCAGCAGATTTTCTTCTGTACCTGGTGTGCGATAAACACCAGCAGCTGGCTGCAAGGGGAAAGACAATTTTAAAGCTGGACTTGTTGTGAGTGGGCAGCATTGGTGTTCTTGATAAAAGTCATAGCTGTCAATTTGAACATTATGGCTATTCTTCCTGCTGCCCATAGCAGTGATTTGAACACCCCATCTGCAACAAACGGAGACACTAGAAAGTTATTTTAGGCCAGAAATCGTATATTGATCTGTTATGACTAGGGTGATGCCCTGCTCTTGCCCCAGGGAATAATAGGTTTCCAGAAACAGTGACAGCCCCATGCACACTACCTTAGCAGTGGACAGGGTGGCATCAGCTCAGAATCAGCCCAGTACTATTTGTTTTGACTATTTTAGAATTTCTGAACGCAGTGGTTAGTCAAGATAAGAAGTAAAACTAGAAGTTTACAAGGACTCTTGAACTCTTGATGAGTTTTTCCAGCAGTACTGTAATTTACTCTCTAATAGGCCTTCCTCTGGTGGAAGCTAACGTTCCTGTCATTCATTTACTTCCAAAATGTCTATTTTCAAGTCTGCTGATTGGAGCTTTTGTATAAAGCACATCAGTGAGCTTTGATACTGCCTATTTGGTCTAAAATTAAGATTAGTAGATGAAGTTTAAGTAGATTTAATTTTGATTCAAACTTTATTGACATTTTATATTCAGGAAAGTATCATTCATTGGTTTTGGTTATAAATTTATATGAACATGCAAATACTGTATTTGTATTTCAAAGATTAATGCTTTAGTGTACCAATAGTAATACTGGCAAATTTCAGGGTCCAGATGTATAAGACAAGAGCTTGTGATTTATTGATGCTTTTAAACAGAAAAAAAATAAATAATTCTTTCAAAAAAGAGAAAATTTAAGACTCAGTTTTACATCTAAAAGGAAGGGCAGCTGATGAAACCGGAAAGTAAAAACAAGTAGTGAACTGGATTGGACTAACTATAAGTTGTTAACTGAGCTATGAAGGCAGGCATTCATTTAATTGCAGAAGTATTTTCACTTAACTGTTTCCTGAAATATTTTACTGTTCCTTATGCATAACTGTTCCAGAAAATATTGATTTTTCATTAGAGGAATAACAAAACAAAAGTAATGAACATACATATTAAAGCATAGTATACTAATATTGTTCTTCACATATGTTACTCCTTGTAAAGAGAAATTGGTGTATAAATATGAAACTCAGAAATATTTCTATGAAAAATAAAAACTATTTATTTTAATCAGTAACCCCAGATATTTATGTAAATAGTTCTATGTGGTATATTAATGAATGGACTGATGCGCATCAGTGGTGTCAGTAATGTCCTGTGACTTTTAATGGATTAGCATTATAACATGGTATAACTAATGAATTCTAACAGGGATACAGTTAAATCAAACAAGGAAGGCCTGGAGGGGTTCATAACTTTTTTTGTTTTGGTGAGGGATTTCATCCTTTTCACATGTAAAAGCAATAGAAAATGCTGGAAAAAAGGTTCAGTTCCTTAAACTGAAGCTTTTATATTGGTCTATAGGATAATCTTTACTCACTCATACCTGCATTTTAATGTTACGCAATTTTTATTTTATTGAAGTAAACCTAACAACAATTCACTGTGTTGAACAACCATGGTGAACTAATCCTACTGATTATGTCTTTAATTTCTTGAATTTTCCTCTTTAATCAAGATATTCAACCAAGCTGATAACTAGGTTTTTTTAATGCTGAAGTTTCCTGAATCAGATATCTCCCATTAGACCATGGTTTCTGAATTTATTTTCTTGAGAATTTGAGCTATATATCACAACTTTGAGTAGTTAATTATTCATCAGTGAACACTAAAGGGACTTCAGTATTTTCAGCAAATGCCTTTTTGGGTCTGATTGAGAGAAGAATTATTTCTGCTGAATTTGTTGGCAACAGAAAACCATCACCTACATCAAATTCTATGCATATATTATGTTGTTATTGATATCAGTGTAGAATAGGTTATGCATCAGATCTATCCAGTTAAAAGAATTTTTCTTGCACTTTTTTCTAATTTAAGTCTCAGGTCTCCTAAATGTGTACAAAAATTTTCAATATGCATGTGCAATTTGGACTAATCTGCTGTTCCCAGTTGCATTGTTCATTGCTAAAATATTGTCCTCCTTCAGGGATTTGCATTTGACTTCATATTACAGAGATCTATTTTTATCCTGTTCCCTGTTTACCTTGCTTCTAACAACAGCACTCAAGAGGTCAGTCAACATCAGCATGCTATGAAGTTAGGTTTTACCTAAACAAGAGACACTGATGATGACAAAAATATGTAAATTTTAAAAATGGAAATTTGGAATGAATTCCTAAATTTGCACAACTATCAGGAGGTTTTGTATAGATTTCGAGTCAAAGTAGATAGATTTGCAAGTTTAGAGCACCAGTTGTTCATCTATTCTATCCAAAGATTGTTACATTGCTTACCTATTTATTAAGGTGTCTCGTATTTAAGTAGTATCTTTCAAAAAACATTGATGTGAAGACATCAGCAACTGTAGAATCCAGTCCTTTCATGGTAGTCTGGTACAGAGACCTCACTGGTAAAAATATGTGAGGTGTTTCTAACTTTATTTGGTTTTGCTTCTCTTTTCAGTCAGTTGCTTTTGTTACGCTTTTCTCCACTGAATTAACAATCTGTTTAGTGCTTGATATTTTCTCCATCCAAGCATTGTAATCAAGTCAACTTTCAATCTTCTTTAGAAAATAGTTTTCTTCTTTAGAAAATAGTTTGAGTGTGATAGAATAAAAAGCTCAAAACACCAATTGTCCAGAATTCCATTTATTGACTTGATTTGTCAAATTCATCATGCATGCATGTTCAGGTGAAGAGCACTGCTCCTGTTTTGCACATAAGATGCTGAATAAGAGAAATTCTAAAGCAGAGGAACGTCAAAGACATAAGTAGTTTCAATGATTAAAGAAACATTCCTGCTCAAGACTGACTTATTCCTAAAAGACATTAGGCAGTTGATAGTTTTTTATTGCATTCCCTCTAGATAGACCTGTGAAAGATATGACTCATGTTTTAGACCATGAGTGCAGTTGCTACCTCAGTATCTTCATTTAAATTGATCCTCCTTGACCTGGTTAGGTAATTGGCTCCCTATTCAGACTAAATGCACTGTTTTTTCCAAATTAACAAAAAGAAGAATTTTTTTTTTTTTGACCTTTACAAGGAGATACCAAGGAGAAAAGAAAATAAACACCTTTTTTGAGATCCTTGAACCATACATTTTTTTTCCTGTATACGTGTCTCCTCCTGTGCTTAACAATATTTCCTATCTCCTCTCAGGCTTTTCTCTATTCCTCTTCTAGCTACTTTTAGTGTTCCCTAAAAGAAAGTTGCACTATCTCTTTTTTTAGCAGAACAATGCCCTTCTCCTAGTTTACCATTTCCTACACATGAACGTAGCATTACCAAAAAGACACTTCTTTAATCTGGTTTCCCCAGCTGGCCTTCATTGTTCTGTGTTATGTTGTTCATTTAGTATTGTCCTGTTCTAACAATTCCATCCAGTGTCATTGTTTAACAAAAGGCCAAAAAAATCTTGGTAATGGTGGCAGAAAAGGTGGGGGGGATTGAATGGTTTGAATGGTAGAAACAATGGCAGGAACAAATTAATCAATTTGGCTTGTGGAACTACACTTTCTGGATTTCTGTTGGGTAGAGCAGTTGGGACCACTTGCTAGTTTGCCTTCTGTTTAGCAATGTGGGTGGGAACAGGAGCACTCACTCTTGTCACATGCGCCCAGTAAGAGGAAAAAAAAAAATAGGATAAGCATTGATATCTAACTTCATCTATGAGTACTGCCAGGGTGCAATATTGTGCTAAAGTAAAACAGGACAGCAAAATAATAAAATGAATAATAAGAAACAGTTGACCAATCCACATCATGTTGCAAATGTTCTCTTATATATGCACTAATACCATCCATGGCCTTGTTCTGAGCAATGGTCGCCTTAGATTTTCCTATTAACAACCCCTAACATCTGCAAGTTGCAATATACTTTTAGTGTAATTTGGTTACTGTGGTGATGAGCGATAGCAAGAGCTTCACAAAAGATTCTTTGAAAGTCCCCTCATGCTAAAGAGAAGTGAATAATACATCCTAAAAGAATGATCCAATTCATTTTGCCTTATTGGAACAACTATTTCCAATTCACTGAGTGATAGAAATTATTTTGATCCTTTTTCTGCTAATGTATAGTGTTTGTAGCATTAGCTGTTCTGGTATATAATAGAGCTAGATCTATTGGTAATCTAAGATTTACTGCATCTTCTGGTAAATGTTCCACATAATTACTGTTGTTCTACATAGCTAGTCTGTTAAGAAAACTGTTAGAGGCTCACATACTTATCTATTAATTGGTTTAGGATAAATTAGCTATGTTTACCTTGCAGTTTACAATTCTGAGTTTAAAGTATTCCAGCTGTGATTTCAAAAGTCTACATATTTTTGTAAAGTATAATTTATTCTTTTATGACTATTTTTAATTCGGTTGATTCAAATTACTAACAAAATGCAGAATCAATACATACTACTACTTCAGAATACAGAATAGATTTATTATCAAGTTAATGTTATTGCTACAGCAAATTATAAAAAAGGAGACTGATTGGTAAGTATGTGTGAGGAAGGTGGTTTAAATTAGAATACCAAAGCACGAGATATGTAAAAAGCATATTTGCTACATAGTGTTCCAGAAGTAAATAGAAGTAAATTCCTAGCTGCTGTAATTCCATTGTATCCTTGACATTGCAGAACTACAGAGTTAATTGTCTAAAATACTTAGGTAGCTCATAACTGTTGAGATATGCATGCAGATTAGTAAGCCCCTGCCTGGGGTTACAATAACTGAACAGAAAGAACATGGGAAACTACTGAACATAGTGAGAAGTTGCTGAGCTTAAGGAGTAACTGAGTGGCTGACAAATGTTACAGATAACACCAAGAGGGAAGATTAGATTTCACAGATAGTTAAGGGAGAATTTTGTGAGAGACAGGAGAACTTTACAAATAATTAAAGGGGGGAACTGGACACATTTTGTCAATTATTTTCTTTCAAGTCCAACAGAGACTGGGTAACCATTACCCAAAGCCAAGATTACCTAGGAAACCATATCAGAAATACTGAATTTGTGTATAAAGGCAACAAAACTGGGGCCAATGGGGACAAACAGTTAGGTAAGAGTTGTTTATCTGGGAGAAAAAAAGGATGAAGAAGGTAGGGATCAAGGTGGACAGGAGAAGTACAAATATGGGAAAATGCAGAGAAAAGGTGATAAAAGGGCTGGATGAATGTAAGCAGGCTGCAGCTCATTATGCTTCTCTGGATGAGCCTGTGTCTGATCACTGCAGTCCCTTTTCTTTACTACTTCTTTACTGTTTTTTACCACCCTTCCTGGTGGGCAGGGGTGGGCTTTTAAGATGGACTAGCCAGCAACTAGAATGATACCTAGATCTGGAATGACTCAAGGTCTGAGCCAGCAAGTTGGCAAGAGGTTCCGGATCCAAGTATAGATATCAGACAGTCTTAAAGCCTATGCAGATATTTGAGGGATCCATTAATATGGGTGTATTTATGCATTTAGAAAAAGAGGCGGGGGGTGTTTGCTATTGAACTTCAGTACTGACTAGCCAGAAAGAAGGAAAATGTTTGAGCCATTGTTGCTGTTCTTTCTTGTTGAGTGGTGTTTATGTTTTTGTGCAGAGAAAGGCACTGCTCTTCATGTTGATCCATGTGGGCACTGTGTCTGTAGTGTGTGCGTACATGTGATTGCATGTGCACCTACTGAGAGTACATTCAACTCCACTACTGGCTGGATCTATAAACAGGAATGTGAAGAATCTCCTTGGTCTGAAAGTCCACTGGATCCAGGTTCCCTTAATAATAATCACTGCAAGGGAGATGTTCAGTGACTATTCAGTGTCTCCTGGGACTATGGTTCCCCTTCTCCTCCTCCCTTTGCTAACAGATTAGTTTAGTCACTCTCACACATTTCTAACATGTTTATTCAGCAAAACAAACAAAACGTACAGGAATATTTTAAGTCCTTTGCTTTTTAAATGATGATAGTTTAAGGTGTCCCAGTCAGTTACTAGAACTTCACAGTGTAAACAATTTAAGAAAAACACAGCCTCTCAATCCCTCCTAAAATTTAAAGAAAAAGGAAGGAAAAAAAAGGAAATCATAGGGAAATACAAATTAGTGACAAATTATTGTTTATGGGCAGCATATTAAGAAGCATCATTCATTCAAAGACTCCCTAATTTTTTTTGCGTTTATTTCTTCTAGGTCCATTTTGTGAGGAACCTGGTGATCCTTGTGCATCTCAGCCGTGCCTGAACAGGGGCATATGCCAATATAATCAGCCAGGATATATTTGTGATTGTCCTGCTGGTTTTCTTGGTCAAAATTGTGAAATTGATATCAACGAATGTTCTTCAAGGCCATGTCAGAACAGAGGTACATGTATAGATTTGCCAAATGTAAGTATAAACTTCAGAGATCCCTATTTGAACATAATATAGAATCACTGAATAATAGAATGGTTTGGATTGGAAGGGACCTTTAAAGATCATCTAGTTCCAACCCTCCTGCTGTGGGCAGGAACATTTTCCGCTAGACCAGGTTACTCAAAGCCCTATCCAACCTGATCCTGAACACTTCCAGGTATGGGGCATCCTCAGCTTCTCTGGGAAATCTGTTCCAGTGTCTCACCGCCCTCACTGTAAAAAGTTTATTCCTTCACCTAACCTAAATCTATAATTTTTCAGTTTAATATTATTATTCTTTCTGGTATCACTATAGATCCTTTTAAAAAATCTCTCTCCATCTTTCTTATAAGCCCCCTATAAGTACTGAAAGATCTACTCAAGATCTACTAGAGCATTCTCTTTTCAGGGTTGAACAACCCCACTTGCCTCAGCTTTTCTCTATAGCCATTTTCGTGGCACACTTCTGGACTTACTCTAACAAGTACATGTCTGTCTTATGCTGGGATTCCCAGATCTGAAGATAGTACTCCAGGTAGCATCTCATGAAAGCAGAGTGGGAAAATCAGCTCCCTCAGCCTGTTGGCCACACTTCTTTTCATGCAGCCCAGGATACAATTGGCTTTCTGGGCTGCAAGCTCACATTGTTAGCTCATATCCATTTTTTTTATCCACCAGTATCCCCACGTCCTTCTCCACAGGGCTGCTCTTAATACATTCATCATCATCTGTCCTGATACTGGTGATTGCCCTGACCCAGGTACAGGACCTTAGACTTGACCTTGTTGAACTCATGAGGTTCACATGGGCCTACTCCTCAAGCCTGTCAAGGTCCCTCTGTATGGGACCACTTCCCTTTAGTGAATAAACTGTACCACTCATCTTGGTGAAAACTTGCTCAGGGTGCACTCAGTCCCACTGTCTGTGTCATTAATCAAGATGTTGAACAGTACCAGACCCAGTACAGGTCCATGTACTACTTGTTACTGATCTCCATTTGGACATTGAACTGTTGATTGCAAGTCTTTGGAAATGGCCATCCAGCCAATTCCTTATCCATTGAATCCGTATCTCTCCAATTTAGCAGCAATGATGTGTGCAATGATGTCAAAGGCCTTACAGAAGTAGATGGCATCGTTTCCTCTTCCCTTATCCATCAGTAAAGTCACTCTGCCACAGAAAGCCACCTAAGAAGTCAGGCATGATTCTCCCTTTGTGAAACCATGTTGGTGGTTTCTAATCACCTCCCTGTCATCCACATGTCTTGAACACAGCTTCCAAGAGGATCTGTTCCATGAAAGCAGTTGTTTCCTCTTCTTGCTTTTCCTATGGTATCTGGTTCTATTTTTTTTTTTTTTTTTAATTAGAATGAATTCATGTAGACTCACAAAGGTTTGATAATAGACTCATATCTGGTTATATTTAAAACTTCATTGTCAACCTTCTTTTATTAGCATGACTATTGCAAATAGCAGTGATTACACAGAACCAAAATAGTGAAAGAAGAGTTCAAAAGATCATTATCACATACCAGTGATACATACTCACCCACAGAGAAAAAAAAAAAGAGACATCTAAATTGCTGAACAAATTGATAGATTTCTAAATGATGCAATCTATCTAAGTATTTTGCCTATTAGATAAACTATCACATACTATTTTGTACAATCATTTCTGTAGAGAAACAGATCGGGTAGTTTGATTCACATGTATAGAAATATCTCAGTAGGTGTAAAAATGAAGTATTCTGATCATGCCTTTAAGACCAATTCTAAAGAAACACCTGAACATTTTCAGCTGTTTGTTTGGGTTTTTCTTAATAACTTGCTGTTCTTACTGTGTAAATTAAAGATTGCGGTGACTGAGAGATATGTTTCTCTATCACAGAGAAGCACAGTCTCTGTTCTTCATATTGAAGGGGAAAAATGATACTACACCATTTTCTTTCCTACTCTAGCTAGTGAATATCCTTTGGTATATGATGTACCTGGTGCACTGTCACTATTCAACAGATGCAAATGTTACATTGGAACAAATTCAGAAATTAGGAAAAAAACCCAAATGAATTAAAAAAACCCTCCTTCTTGATTCAGTTAGGAAATCACAAAGCCAGCCAAATTTAGAGCTGGTATATTTCCAGACAGCAAACCCAACTATGGTATAATCTGTGCTGGAAGGCCTATTCCACTTGCCCTAAATTATGTTTGTAACCTATCTGGGGCTAAAACTGCTTTTTGTTCTGTCTTTGTAGACTGTTTAATATGATGAAACCCTGTCCTAGTTAGGTCTTTATAGTAATGGAAGTAAACACTGATTTTTTTATTGCCTTGGGTACAACAAATAATTGTTTCTTATTTCCTTCTTTTTTATAGGACGTGGCATGTATTTGTCTGTCAGTATTCACTGGCAAGTTCTGTGAGAGAATACTGAATCCATGTGAATTATTGCCTTGCTTAAATAATGCTACTTGTGTATCTGATCAGCAGAACTATAAGTGCCGGTAAGATTAGAAATTAATTTATTTCAGTATTCCATTGGATGACTTGATGCTATCCCACTGATTGCAGAAAGAAAATACACTATCAGCCACAGAGAACACAGAAAAATATAAATTCTTAACATTTTTTTTTAATTTAGTTTTGGTGCTGTATTGTGTTAGCCTTTTTGACAACTCTAGAAGTGCTACAAAAAAGAATGTGTTTAAGAAGTTATAAATTGTTTCATCTTTAATACTGTAACATAAAATATATAAAACGGCACATTGATGGCATGTATACTACAGGTACTACTTTCAGTGTGCATGATGTTTATGTTGTTTGTGAAAGGTCAAGACAACTGATTTAATTTCTAATTCACAGACATGCATTAATAGGTCTTAGATTGATCCTTCAAGCAGCATATTAGGAAGTGTTTTATTCAGAAAGATCATGCTAAAATTTATCCACTTGAAAATAACAGAAGTAACCTGGTATATAATTTCATCTCACTTTAAATAGTTTTTAGATATTTTCTTACACCATTAAGAGTACAATTTTTCTTCTTCCTATTTTCTTGGCTTTTATCTGGCTGCCTGAAGTAAGTTCTGGTAAACATTACTGAAGTGCAGTAAACAACTTTCAAATATTAGGATATTCATAAAAGCAGAAAATTGAAAGCTGTTGTACACAGAATTCTGAAAACACATTCTAACTGAACTTACAAACTGCAAATACGTAACAGAAGTACAGAGCATAAAGTTACAGTCCATCATAAGAAATTCAGCTGAGAAGTCTGGAAAGTAAACTATAAGTAGAACTAAGTTTACAATTTTCCCAAAGAAGGAAAAAGCCTTATAATTGTATTTACATTTATATCTAACTACATACACACAAACATGTACACACACATACTCAGTTAGATCTTTCCATATAGATATGTATATCTATATATGCACAGAACAATAGTGTTATCATTTATTTTCCAATATTTTAAACCAAGATATAAGCTACTAATAATTTACTGTTATATAGTCAGTCTTTTACACACTATGTTGTTGCATGAATTAGTATGAAACGATGCCTGAAGTTTACATTTTAAAATATGCATAATATGAACAATTAATGTCAAGATATAGATTATCTTTCTTTTAAAAAAACTTATTTAAAAAAAATTCCGTGTACAATGCAGATTGAATAATCTATAATTTCACAAAGCACTGGTAGAAATGGTTTGTACCATGAAAGTCATTGTACAGTAGAAATTGGTTAATGAAAATAGCTATGGAAAGGCATGGTGATTTAACAGGCTTTCCATTGATATACCTTGTGACAATAAAAGTGGAAGGCATGATTTAGATCAAATTAACAGAAAGCAAAAATGGGCAATTAAGAATCCATTTGTATTGATTATCAAAATAATCACTTAAGTTACGTGGTAAAGCTAGGTGCTAGAGATTTTAGTTTGAGGCTCAGATGGTACAATACTGTTTTCTTCTAATATCAGGTATTAAGATCCTATTAATATCATTGCTGCTTAGTTTTTACTTTTAATATTTATGTATTATTCATGCATTCAGTTTTGCTATCTGTAAAATACACATTTGACAAGACAGGCAAGACACATTTGTGGAGAGCTAGTTTGAGAAATGGGACGGGTTATACACTTACTTTTTTTGACACTAAGAACTTGGTAAAAAGGGCAAATAACATTCTAAAGAGAACACTGTGGATAGAGTAATGGAGAGTGCCTCTGTCAGCTTTGTACAAAGTCAAGTGCTTGGCCCTGTGCATACCATTTAAGAAAAGACTTTGGATGGTGTTCAATCCACATGGTTTTCCCTAGCATCCAAGCTGCACACCAAACTTCCTTAGTGAAGGAAGAACTCCAGAAAATGACTCATCTCTTCCAAAAAGACATACCCAGGACAGGTGGGATGAAGCATCCTCTGGATGTTTCCAATTTTCTCTGTACAGAGGGACACAGAAAGCCTTGACTGCTGTCCTAAACCTGATACTAAAACTGCAGACTTTTATCATTTGTAAAATATGGCAGCATTGGAATTTAGGTTCAGTAGAATTATAGAACAGCCCAGCTTGGAAGAAACCTCAAAAGACCATTTGGTTCAACCTTTTGTGGGAAAGGGAGCTTAGATGAGATTATCGATCACCCTGTTGAAAAGCATATTGAAAACCTCCGGTACTCAGCCTTAGTTTTGCCATTCAGTCCATGAAGGCTCCTATTAGTGATTGCAATATTTTTTACTGTTTGTTGTTAATAAATTGAAAATTATTCCCTCATTTGTTGTTAAATTAAAATCAGGTTTATACCACTTAATCCAAAATATTTAATAAGTGTAAATTCTGTGTATATTTTGCCTGTATACTTTGGAACGAGACATTTAGGTGAGACAAAGCATTTTGAGGGAATATGAATAATGTACTTTTCACAAGGAGATCAGATTGTTTGTGAGAGCTGAAGTCTTGCCAAAGTCAGAGTCCTGAAATGTAGAGGAGGTGCCAACTTCTAGAGAGGGCCAAGAGTCAGCAGGGTTTTCTATTTTTAGGATGCAAAATTCTCCTTGTAAATTACATCTTACTTACCTACTTAAATAACAGAATTTAAGAGGAGTTATAGGAACAGTGGTTTAACAGTTTCAGTTTTAGGTCACAAAGTTGGGAGTTTTCTGGCTATGAGTCATGTTTTAATTTGATTTACCCAAAGGAAACCTACCATGAAGTATGTTGCTTTATTTGGGAGATTTGAGGCCACTCATTCAAAGTTTCAAGTGGCAGTTTTGTTTAATTTTTAGTAATCATTGTCAAAGACTGTAGGTTATGACTATGTCTATTTACTCCACAAAAACCTGCATGTGTTTCATTCAGTTTAATACTACTACCTGATCCACTTTTAGGAATTTAACATTTTAAATAAATGTAATTTTTTAGCTCACATGCATATACAAATTCAAATAATAGCTGAATTGACCTTTTTATTCCCTTATGTTTTGTTTTACTTTATGTGCTTCTCATGCCTAAGCTGCATTCTACTTATAACCATCACCATCTCAGCTTCTACCTGCTTGTCTTTTCTTCTTTGAGAAAGCAGTAGTTATATGTTTAGAATGGAAAACCAAACAGACTCAATTTAATTTTCCCCACTTCAGTTATGATGTATGACTATCTTGTATTCTAATTCCATCCCTTCAGTCTTGATATCATATACAGCTTTGTGCTAAGAATGTAATAGTAACATATTTTTTTCCTTAAATGTCAAAATTTAAGGTGAATTCAAGTAGGCAGTGAACAAGGATATCCATCACAATAAATTGTGATTGTTTACCTTGTATCTTCTTCTATTATCCATTTTTTTTAGGACAATAAAAAGTCACAGAAAATGGATTCTGAGAATATTCGTTCTGTTAGTGTAATCTTTGGAACTTTACTGTCAACTTTCTTGCTATTAATTTACTGTTATGGTCTCTGGCATTGGTATGTGTATTGCCAAACAATGATAAAAACAAAAACAGGAAAAATGAGCAAATATAAAAATTAGGAAAAGTAGTTTCTAGAATTGGCTTACTAAATTATGTATTTTTAGAAAGTCATAGATTACCTAAATAAATTGAACCAAGAAAGTTAGGAGCATTTTCACCTGATTGCCGATCATAGGTAAAAACAAATCAGTAAAACAAATGTTATAATTTAGTTGCCCTGGTTCGGGTTTCAGTGTTATTTAAAAATCAAATTATAACAAAATATACATTTTTATTTTATTTTACATTTTATTTTTACATTTATTTTATATTTTATATTCCTTTTATATATAAATATAATATATGGATGAATAGTGCTATAACATAAAAGAAACCAATACTCTGTTGATGAGTACTTCTGTTCAGAGGGGAAAATAAATATGCAACTAACTGATATCTTCGACCATGCTAAAATAAAAGCAACTAAGTATTATAAAAAACTCCCTTTAGCTACAATATGTGAACTGGAAATTTTTTAAGAATAGACTTTGCAAGAACTTTGACTCCAAGTAATTGAAATGGCAGCAATATAATTATAGAATTTACATACAGCAATTTTTTTCAAGAGGGGAGTGAGGATTATGTAGTCCATTGTCACTTTCATAGAGTGTCTTCCTGTGGTTGTTTCTATACTGGCCTCAAATAATATAACTATTTAGAGAAGGTTTGGCCGTACCCATCTACCTCTGTCCAAATGGTTCTACGTATGGATTATGTGGATGGTCTCTAGGGGTTTCTGGTGAAATGCAGCCTGTTTAACACTTCAGCAATGGTTAATAAATGACTTAAGCTTCCAGACATTGCAAATGCCTCTGTGCATCTTTAACTGATTTAGAAAACAGGGTTAACTCAGATACTTTCTATTGAATATTGTTGCCTGACTATTTGCTATTGAAAACATATAATTTACTTTTGTATGTTACGTAACTGTGAGAAGTTTCATACTTTCTGAAACCAGAGATTGCATTATTTACAAAAAGGGGAAACACAGGCAACATGACTGAACCTCATATCCATTAGGAGCAAGAGTACAGAAAAACCAGAAGCAATTCTGTGTCACCTTCATGACTGCCAGCTTCTGGGCTGAGTCATTAAATAAAATACCTCTCAGAAAAAGCTAAAGAAACTTTTAGGTTCTTTCACAAAAACAAACTTTCAGCTAACCAGCCATTTCCTTTCTCTTCAACTTAAATCTTTTATTTCCATGCTACCAGAAAGAGCCTTTAAACAGAGGAAGATGTTAAGTATTTCTGTAAGAATGTATGGAGTGAATTTGACCAAAATTTTATATCTATCAAAACACAGAAGAGAGTTGTGGTCCGGATTTCACTTTTTGCACATTTTGAGAAAGATATAAATACTTAAATATTTTTCTATGCTGTTCCATTATTTCTTTTGGGTAAGACTTGTTTACTATCCATTTGAATCTCATATTTTTTCTTTGTGTACAGGAGATTTTTTGAACACTGGAGTGCTAAATAAGAAAAGGGTCTTCTCATATTAATGACAAGTGCTGACTTGAAGCAGAAGAAATATCTGCAGTTCCTTTTACCATAGAAGAGTTTTCCACAGCTCCATTGGCATCACACAGAAATAATAGTCACACAAGCAGAATGCTAGGGTTTGTCTTTAAAAAAAACAAAACTGAATTGTAATTAAGAAACAGAAAAACAACTGTGCACTGTTCTCTCCACAGATTCCCTACGTTGTTGTTCCTTTACATACCTAAGCACGTCATTATTGACTGCTCTTTGTTAATCATTAGTAATGATTGATGCTAACTGCTTTAAACCTCATTTATCATCGTATTTCTAATTTTTCTCTCTGGTGGTTTAACTGACCCACCCTTTCTAATAGATTTCCAAAACCTCTTTTTATAGCTTTTTACTAAATATTGCCTCATTCTAGGTTGTTTTTTGTTTCCAGAAGATTATATGAAGTATTGGTGTGAACAGGCTTCAATTAATGAAAAAAAAATACTTTATGGAGAAACAAAAATATCCAGAATCATGCAACTGATTTTTAATTGCTTGAAAACATATTTTTTTTAATTTATAATAACACATGAGATCTGTTTTGTTACTGCAAAATATTATTTAATAGAATTATGGAACATAATTAAATACAATTACTTTTTAAAATGCAAGTCCTCTAAAATACACTGGTGTATTTGCAGCTGCATGCCAGGATTCACTGGAAAGAACTGTGAGGAAGTAATTGACTACTGCAGGCTGCTCAGCATCAACTGTCTGAATGAAGGATTGTGTCTTAACATAATTGGAGGATTCACTGTAAGTAATTTAATACATGTTAAACTAATTCTGTGCTCCAAATTATAAAAGCTTCAGACAAGCAGAACTTGAAATTCATTCATTACTCTGAGAGACAAGAGGGACATACATTTATGTGTTTTGTTTATTTAAATCAATAACACAAGGACAATTCAGTTCGATAATATGGAATTTTTTAAAACTTTTCTACTAAGACCATGTTTAGTACTATATCAAGTAAGAGAAATGAAGAGTATTTTTATTGTAAATAGAATATATAACTAATTGTGGTCCTGTGTTATTATCCACAGAAATTATAATCACAGCTGTGTTGCAGCCTTTAAAAATACGTTGTTTGAATTGAGAACATCTGTTGCCGTTGTTTTAATGGAAGTCAAACTAGTATTCTAAACATAAGCAAGTTTAAACATAATACAAAGTAGAAATTTGATGAAGAAACTGCAGTGCGGTGAGGTTGATTCCAACTGACAATTTGAAAAAAACTACTTCTGCTTTACTCTCAAAATAGCCCCTGAAAATGTTGAGCAAGATCCATCATGTACCAAGATTCTGCTGGCCATAGCTTGTCAAAAGAGAGGAAATAATAACTTCTCCAAGAGCAGTAACTGGGAACAACTTAAAGGTTACTCTAAAAAACCACTCACAGAATCACAGCTGGTTGAGTTTGGAAAGGACCTTTAGAGGTCATCTTGTCCACCACTCTGCACAAGCAGGGCCACCTAAAGCCATTTATACAGTTCTAGTCCACTTATCTGTTTGGGTGTTCAGACAAAATGTATTAGTATTATTGTTACTCCTTGCTTCAAGGAGTAGGAAGAGTAGTCTACTCTGTAAGGGAAGGAAAGCTGGAACAAAGGGTGACAGCAAGGCTGGCAGGGACAGTGTCCTTACCAACAAAGTGCACAGTCCTTCAATACCCACAAGAACACAGCAAATCCACAGATTCACCTGGAAGTCCAGTGATAACTAGACAAGTCTGTAGCGATGAAACAGGTTTGCAGTCAAGCTGGGTAGTCAAGCCAACAGATCAGAATCAGCAGGATACAAAGCTGGATGCAGGTGTACTGTCTGGAAAGGGTCTAGTGCAAAGGCCTGAGCTTATACAGCTCACGAGTAGATGAATGAAAGCGTAGACATCTCAGAGGTGAGCTCTGTTTTCACAGTAGGGTGATCCAAGGTGACAGTGCTGCGCTGCATCAGAGCTGACCTTGAACACAGGCAGTTAAAGCTGTGAGAGAGGGGAAAGAGGTCACCAAAGAAGAGAGCAGAGAAAGATGACTATAGCCAGGTCAGGCCAATTACAGCCTCTTGATGCATTCAAGGTCCTGACAGTTTCTGTGAAAATTCCTTGCATGTAATTATTCACTCAGTCCAAATATCTTTGCCTTTCTTTTAGTCACAAAAGCTAGAGGTTTCAAAGATTAGGAAATACTTAGAATTAAAATAGTATAGTTTTATTTTTTCAATATTGCTGTAATGGTTATTGGCATAAGTCCTTGATCACTAATTAGTATTAATTATAAGTAACTAATGCTAATAGTTACTCTGCTTACATTGATTATATTCAGTAATTTTCTATATGTTTCTAAAATTATTTCCACCTTTATTAAGAAATCCCTCTGACTAATGTATGTTAACTTTAAGCTAGATAATAATGCTGTTGCAGGAAGCATTTGCTGATGTTGCTGTTGAGTCAGACAAACATGGAAAATGTTACTTCTCAGGAAATGGAGCTTCTCTTGCATTTCATATTTTACTATTTCATATTTTTCCATCTCAGTTCTTATATTTCTTAATTTAGGGTACAGCTGTGTCAGTAACAAATAATTCCCTCTGTCCTTTCTGTTGTTGCTCATTATCTTAGCAACTACAGTCCTAATGTTTATATTGAGATAAGATTTATCAATAGAAAAATAGTGTGTAGTTGCATAATCAATTCCAGTTTTCATTAAGCTATGTTAACAGATCACATTAGACAAAGTGGATTTAATTAGATGACCTGACAGGTAGTGATGGAAAAATATTTTCTGCTGCAATTCACTCATTAAGAAAAATAAATCATTTAATGAAGCCAGTACAATTCTAATGGATTAAAAAAAAAAAAAAAAAAAAAAAGAAATCTAGACCTTGATGACACTTCCATGGGTATAGCCAATCAGATGTATTGACACAGGAAAGATGTGTTGTTTACAAATAGTTGTGTGTTCTGCTTTTTGTAGCACACACCACATATTCCCTGTCTCATCCAGATGAAGCAGAAGATACCACGGTTTGTGTAGCTGATATGAATGGTATGAACAACTGCCAACAGGACTGTAAAAGATCTAGAATTCTGGCTAAGATAATTTTGGATTTTCTTTTTCCAAAATTAGAAAAAATACAAACTGATTAAAATATTAATACAGTATTTGGCTTATAGGTTTGAAAGTCTGTGAAGTAGTTATACTCGTTTTTAGATTTTACTTAGATATTTTTGTAAACCATATTAAATTAAGTAAAACCTGAGTCAAAGAGGAAAATGATTTTCAAATAGGAGTTATTGTCCCCTGTGAGTGTTTTTAACGGAAATCATGGCAATTTGGTTTTGGACTAGTTATTTGTAGCATTTTGACATAGCAGAAAATACAAAACTCTGTTGAAATGTGCAGATGACCACAGAAGATTATAGTATAGTTAATAATAAGCAAATCTGATCAGGATTTCTTGGTAGGCTAAACCACTTTAGAAAAAAAAAAATTCTAAGAGAGGCAAATGCAGTGCTGTATGCATTGGAAAAAGTGTGAGTTACATGATAGTGACTGTTTCCTGACAATGACAAAGACAACTTTGTGCTCAAGGTGGATATTAAATTTGAATGACACTGTTGATAAGGACAGAAAGACAATCCTTGTAGTTAACAGAGCACTTGTATACAGAAGCATTTGTAAGTGGTTATACTTCTGTGACTGTCAGTGAAGGTTATATAATCTAAATCTTTTTAACAAGGTTGAAAAACTAGGAAACTATTAACACTGAGTTTTATGGGAAAATAACATTTTAAAACTATATTCTCAAAAGTACATGAAGGTTCCCAAAGTTAAGACAGTCCATAGGCTATCAGCTTTCCCCAGAAGAAAAACTGTAGAACAGTTGTATTTAAAATATTTAACTCTAGGTACCAAAATATATTGAAGCCACATTAGCCAGGAAGTGCTAACAGCATTGTGCATAGTTCTGTACAGCTGCTTCTTCTATTCACTACTGATTATACCAGGAGCATTTTCCAAAATGGTTAGGTAATAAAGTATGGTGTAATACAGTGTATTAGCAGTTTTCCATCAGATCGATGCCAGGTGACACCTGTCCTGTTCTTGTGAATAACTCCACCAGACATTAAATTTCATGAGCATCTATTACTGTGTGATACAAAACCCAAAACTCCCACAGAAGGCTGAAAAACTTATTGTGCATTGCTTCTAGTAGTCAATGCATCAGACTCATTCAACTGATATTAAAAGGCTGGGAAAAGGATTATACTTCCCAGAGTTGCCATGAATAGCCAAAACATTAAAAAAAACCCCACTTTATTTGGCCTCTGTAGACGGCCAAAGATATGATGTTTACTTCATTAGATGTTGCTAAAACACAGAAAGACAAGATTGCAGCCTTGCCTCAATTTAAGAAATCTGGATATAATTTCTACATATCATTTTAACAGGTGACAAACACTCTGTTTAAACTTTACAGATCTTCCTCTTTCAAAAAATATTGTTATGTAAAATTCTATTATTTACTACTGATTTTTCAATGATTGCAAACCACCCCCCTACTGAATTTTTCCTGTTTTGTAGGTGCAATGGTGGAATATTTTTTTTTAAGATTTATTTAATCCCTGTTAAACTTCTGAAGAAAATATAATAAAGCTTATTTTTCTTTGGTATCCATCACATGGGAAATGTTTTAATTAATACTATCCAGATTTGGCAGCTTTATCCTAAACACCTTGCCCTACTCTGTATTAGAAGACATGTGCCACTGTTTTAAAGAAAAATTTAAATTAAAACATTTTTAACATAAACCATATTTTTACAGTTACCCAAGTATGTACCAATTGCAGTTCCCAGCAAGCATTTCAATAAAAATAATCATCTGCATTATTTTGACAATATAATAACCTGCTTCTTAAAAAATATTTTTTCAAAAGTGTACCCACATGAAAACATTTAAATAGATATTTCTATTCTCGTGGCAACATTTATGTTTCTTAAATGGATTTTATAAATTAAAAGTCAGTGTTCCTAATTTGCAGTTGAAAGTATTTCCTCAGCATTTTTAATCTGAGCGTCTAAAACAATTTATGGCTATAGGTATCTGTTACTCTTACGTTTATGTGAAGGCAGGGAAAAGATGAAGAATTCTCAAAGGACAGCTGATGGAAGAAAGAGCTGTTGTTTCTTTTGTGCTAATCATACTGCTGCCACATGCTAACTGCCTGGAGGCATGTAGTTGTTTGGGTAGAGTTCTCCCAGTGAATTAGAATGGCATCAGCAAAGCCTCTGGCACAAGGACACTGGGCAGTAAAAGCAGGTGAAGAGTGTATACAATCAAGGAATCACGTGGGGATATAAAGCTTTCTTCTAGGTCCCAAGAGGGAATCAGATATCTATTTATCCATAGCAAGTGTCTTAGATTGAGGTGAAAAGAATTATCTCTGCCTAAGATCCCATGTTTTCTCCTGAATCATTAGTATTAAAAAAAAAATAAAATCAAAGATACTGAAAAAACATGTTAAACTAATCTAGTGAAATATGAGGATAACAAAACTGTCAATTATTGAATTTTGGAAGCCAAGAAAAAAGTGCGGTTTCTGGAAAACTGTAGGGGGAAAGTCAAGGATATGAAGGCTGTGAAGTTTCTGGCATACCAGCTGTCCTTACATTCTAGGGAGAAACCACTGAATTGCATAAGATTTACAGAATTCACATACAGAAAACCGCATATGGTTTTCTACAGAAGTGCATTTGAGGGAGAAGAAGGTGCAGCCCTACATTTGCAAGCAGGAGGTTAGGAATAGCTGCACACTCTCCTATTTCTGCTCTGCCATACACTTCTTATGGAAAGGCATGCAGATTAAAAAGGTATTCCACCTCTTGCAGGGTGTAAAAATGCTCATTAATAGTTGTTTTTTGGTTTTTGTTTTTTTTCCTGACAGCCCTTTACTATGTTATGATCAACTACCTTTCAACTTATATGGTCTGCATTATGTATCTAACTCTATTTTGTCAATACAGCTTTCTCCCATTACCCTGACAAACCACTGATTCATGTAAGGTTATGTGCTTACAGCTAACAAAGGAATTCAGTTATATAGACACAAAAACTGAAGGTAAAAGATGAAGTGAAAGCAATGCCATTGTAAGGTCCATTTCCATTTGCCTGCACTACAGTTGAGACAAGAACTACACAAATTATAGATATTGCCTGAATAGCAGGGCTGTCTTGGCAAGCAGCATTAAAGAAAGAGGCAATAATCTGTGTTACCATTCTGGGTTTTACAATTACACCTACTGCTGGTCATTCAAAGCAAATATTTAAATTTCCTTTGAGAAGCTGTACTGACACATGCATGTGAAATTTTATATTGGAATCGTTGTCAATGGATGTCCTGGTGCCTTCCAAAAGAGCAGCAGGAATTCCTGCCAGTTTCTGGCTAGTGTTCATACAGTGCAGTGGAAGTAGATTGTGTTGTTAAGGGGGAGTGAAGCTAAGCAAAAAGCAGTAACGGTTTTAACTTCTGAAAGTAATTTTCAGACTATGTGTTCTGTAAACATCAGATGTTTACATGTGTTTGGGGAACACTGATTGATAAAAGCATGTACCAACATGCAGACCTTTCAGAGAATTGTTCCCCAGTCACTTAATTTTTCGTTTCTTACATGGACACATATATAATAGTATATATCAAATAGTATGATCCACAGTAACAGGGTAGAAAAAATAATATATGTCCTGGTTTCAGCTATGATAGAGTTAATCTTCTTAGTAGCTGGTGCAGTGCTGTGTATTGGATTTAGTGTGAGAAAAATGTTGACAGCACACAGATGATTTTTATTGTTTCTAAGTCAAGGACTTTTCAGTTTCTTGGACCCTGCCAGAGAGAGTGCTGGAGGGGCACAAGAAATTTGGAGGGAACACAGCCAGGACAGCTTACCAGAAGCAACCAAAGGCATATTCCATACTGTATGACATCATGCTGAGTATATAAGCTGGGGGAAGAAGAAAGAAGTGGGGGGACATTCAGTATTATGGCATTTGTCTTCCCAAGTAATGTGTGCCGGAGCCCTGCTTTCCTGGAGATGGCTGAACACCTGCCTGCCCGTGGGAAGTGGTGAATGAATTCCTTTTTTTGCTTTGCTTGCGTGCGTGGCTTTTGCTTTCCCTATAAAACTGTCTTGGTCTCAACCCATGAGTTTTCTCACTTTAAATTTTCCGATGCTCTCCCCCATCACACTGGGGCTGAGTGAGCGAGCGGCTGTGTGGGGTTTAGTTGCCATCTGGGGTTAAACCACAACAATATAACAGAAAAGACTGGTGTCCAAAATCTTGCCCTGCAGATGTTCATATTATATTCTTTTGAACCTTTTCCTCATAACCATCTTTCAAAGCCATAGCTGTTATATTTGGAGTTTTATGGTGCACCTGAGATATTTCAACAACAAAGTGTGAACCAACAGGATATATGCAGGATGAAGTAAACTTGTGGGTACAAATGAATAATCAGTAACACCATGGATCACACCATTGTCATTTAAGATTAAAAAAAACCAACAGTACATGAGGGCTGCTCAAAGATTATCATGTTCTCTGGCAAAGCAGAAGAGGCTTGTATACTATCAACAACAACAAAAAAAATTGTCTTCACCAAAGCCACTATGTTCCTTCTGGGGAGATGAGGGAGGGAGGAGAGAGGAGGGAACTTCTCCTCCCCTAGTGTTTTTACCCTATTTCTGAAAGCTGGTATGTGGCATGTATTCAACAAAACTTGTGCAGAAATTACAATCAGACAGACAAGGCTCCAAGTTTTGTCCCTAACCAGATGAGGTTTACTCTTGTGGGTGCAGAAACAAACCCGTCAGCCAGCTGTCAGGCAGGGAATCAATCTGCTGCTTCTGAGAACAGTGGCAAGCCGTGCCAAGCCCCGCAGGCCAGTGTTACACCCTACGCCAGCCTGAACAGCCTTTGTGGAAACTCTGCTGCCACTGCTTCCATTTGTCACTTTCTAAGTTCTTCCCTGAGGAGCCACTCTCAGTCCTAATGCTCTTTGATAATACTTTATCCCCAGAAGTCTGGCTGAATTTATAGCCCAGAAGTAAAGCATCTCTACACAGAATTAGCAATAATCTCCAGAATTGAGCTACATCAGTCACACTACTTAGATCTCATAGCCCTAAGAAGGCCTTAGAAGATACTTGTATTTATTGAATGAGAGGAGAAATAAGTTCTAGATAACATATCCAAAATTAAGAGGAAATATAGCTGAAAGAAAACATTACTTTGTTTAGCAAAAGCAGTTCTTTAAAAAACAGCCACTAGGGCTCTTTTAAAACTCTCTATGCTATATCAATCAACATTTGTTTTCTGAGTATAAAAAAGCCATAAGGAAACAAATATTTAATATATTTGCCATACAATATATTAAAGCAGTTGGTTGGAGTGATAAAATTTTTATGAATATTTATAACAGCTCTACTAGCAATGCTAGAAGCAATTAAAATTGGTACTGCAAATTCTACTGCTCTCAGATGCAACTTATGTACAACATATAAAATAAATTATTGTCTTTTCCAGAAAAAAATAAAATAAAAGAGTCTCCCCTAACGTTCCAGCTGATTGTTCAAACAACAGTAGTTCAAAGTCAAATAACTCAATTACAGGCCAGTTTTGCACAAGTTAATTAGTTCATTTTCTTCCACACAGTAGCAGTATTCCTATGGAAGAGTTCATGTAAATTTTAAAATGTCCTATACAGTTTTCTGCTTCTTCGATATTTAATTTGAACTTTATTGAAACAACCTTTTCCTGCTTTTCTTATTCTATTGAAAAAAAACAGCACCAAAGCACCCTAGGTACATTTTATATGCGCTGTTAAGGTTCTCTGAACAGTACAGAAGTTAATGAACAGTAGAAATCTTCATGTAATAAACTAAATATCCTGCTTTACATTAATAATTAAAACAAAAAATATTTAGTTAAAGCTCTGATAATGTAATACCTTTACATATCTTTGTACAATGTGTCTTAATTGATCTACTACAATAGCATAGTAACAAATGTGACAGTAAAATACACCAGAAATAACCAATAAGAATGGGCTTTTAAAATCAAAGCTTCTGGGAAGATGACATAGTCATTTTAACACATTAAAAAAGCATAAGCCAGCAAAAATTATGAAAAATAAAATACACAAACCTGATAAATATTTCAGTGAAAGACATGCTATATGATCAGTATGAAGTATTGTTTTTTATTGATCAAATACGATGCATTTCTATGAATTGTTTGCAGAGAAAAAACAGATGATTTTGAGATGTGAAAGAAACAAACAATATTAGTTTTAGACAACAGAAATGGAAAGAGAATAATCTAGATTTTCACTATAAATACAAGAGGTACCTTTCCTATCAGCTGAATCATAATGGTTAATAGTAGAAAAGGTGAGCTCCCCCTGCCACCAGTCCCCATATTTTATAATTTTTTAACAACTCAGTACTGCGTAAGACCATTGCACCTTTACACATTTGCACTGTGTATGTAAAAGCTGGTTCCTCAGCCCTACACCTTTTATAGGAAAATATGTATTTAGTAATATGGAACCGACAACTTTGTGTAACATTGAAATAAGTTCTTTTCCCATGTCTCATGAAAAAATTCAAGGAATGGGCATGTGTCATGGTTTAACCCCAGCTGGCAACTAGGCACCACACAGCTGCTTGCTCACCCCCCTCCAGTGGAATGGGGGAAAGAATAAGATCAGTAAATGTGAGAAAACTCCTGGGTCAAAATAAAGATAGTTTAATACAGAAAGCGAAAACCACATGCACAAGCAAAGCAAAGTAAAACAAGGAATTCATTCACTACTTCCCATCAGCACAGGTGTTCATCCATCTCCAGGAAAGCAGGGCTCCATACCACATAACAGTTACTTGGGAAGACAAATGTGGTAACTCTGAACATCCCCATGACCTCCTCCTTCCCTGCAGCTCTTCTTGTTGAGTACAGCATCATATAGTATGGGATATCCCTTTGGTCAGTTGGAGTCAACTGTCCTGGATGTGTCCCCTCCCAGCTTTTTGTGCCACTCCAGCCTACTTGGTGGTGGGGTGAGGTGAGAAGTGGAAAATTCCTTGACTCTATGCAAGCACTGCTCAGCAGTGACTAAAACATCCCTGTATTATTAACACTGTTTCCAGCACAAATCTAAACCATAGCCCTATACAAGCTACTCAGTATGCTGTTGGGTTGATTTCAGTTCAGCTTAAAAATATGACTAAATGTTGGTGGAAAGTGCTGGCTTAAACATCCCAAAGACTTGTCCTTTAATTATCCTCAAAACAATTCAGGTGTACTCTGGAAATAGTGATTTAATTCCTGAATGCTGTCTTGCCAGTAATATGTTTCACCCCAGGTGCAGAAAAGCCACTTTGCTCAATGAAAAGTAAATGTAGTTTTCAGAACAGTTCAGTCTCTGAGGACAGATTTTTTAAGTGAACACATATCCACTAGGAAGAGGGTTAAACTTAAGTGAACTTAGCTGAAGAAACTCTTTCTTGCAGAATGGACTCAATAAGATATTTAAAGAAAGAAAATACAGTAAATAGCAACGTTTAGCTCCTGAGTAGATAAAGGGTTGAGTGTAGACAGTGAGAATTTCCAAATAAATACTGTACTCTTGAAAAGCAATCATAAAGGAGAAGCTACCTTATAAATCCCATTTTTTATAGGTATAGCAGCAGAAAAAAATGAGACCAAGTGTAATGTAAGCCCACTGCTGAGTAAGGTGGCTGGCATTCAGTGCCTTTGCTCTGGTTTTTGCTTGCATCTTCTGCTTTCAAGTTTCCCAAGTCCCTGTGCTGAGTGGCAAAATTTAGAAGAAAGAAGCACTATCAATGATAAAGAAATGCCAAACTAGGAACTACTTAGGCAAAGAGAGTATTTATGTATGCTCAAAGGGCTCAACAGGATGTATCTAGAGAAGATGAGGGAGTGGATCAATGCAATCAGGTGATAAAGGCTAGCTTAATCTAATACTGGCTTGAATTAGCGAAAGCATAGCCAGCAGATAAAGTGAAGTCATTAGTCCCTTCTGCTCAGCACCTGCGAGGCCACACCTAGAGTACTGTGTGTGGGGTTGGGCTTCAATGTACAAAAAAACCCCAAAAACAACCAAAAACAAAAACAAAACTTTGACAGAATTGGATCAAGTCTGGCAGAAAGTCATTAACATTGTGAAAGGATTGCAGCAGATGATGTATGAGTAAAGGCTGAGGATCTGGGTTTGTTTAGCCTTGAAAACAAAGCTGAATGGAGATGCAGTTCTTTTCTTCTGGTCTCTACTGGGTGATCATAAACAAGAGAGAGCCAAACTTTTCTCAGAAGTGCACAGAAATGGCGTGTGAGACAACTGGCAAAAAGTTGCAACAAGTGAAATTCTGTCCAGGTATTAAGAAGAAATTGTTCACACTGTAGTGTGAATGTAATTAAGCACTGCAACAAGTTGCCTAGAAAGACTGTGAAATTACCATTCTTTTAGATATTTAGACCTCAACGAGACAAGATCCTGAGTGACCAGCTTGGATTTTAAAATTGACCTGCTCTGAGCAAGGAGTAGGACTGTATGACCTTCAAAGGTCTCTCTCAACCTAAATTATTCTAGTATTCTATGAATGTAATATATAGTGACATCCAGAATAAATTTTATTTTTATAGGTTTATTGGTTTATGGTTTTGTTGGGGGGAAGCTTTGTATGCTAAATGACAGGATAGATACAGTTACTAAAACATGCCACCTTGTTTTTACATTTTTATAATGGTGTCAAATTTAACCGAACAATGCCAAGGAAAAGGACAGTACACAGGTAATAGCAGGTGTTTCTGCAGACTAAGGGGAAAGACATCAGGAAACAGCAGAGTTGTGTATGGGGATTGTCACAACAGAGGGATGCAGGGACAAGAATTCAGAAAATAGGGACTAAATTATATACAGCTCCTGGAGAGCATTATGTTCTTCCAGGCCCTGGGAAGGTAAGTCACATTAACTCTGTTGCATATCATACTCCTCTCACATTTGGTCGCTCAGGAGAGGACAGTCTGATTTAGCTAGCTGCTGTTTATTAGTTCATCTCAGAGATTTGCAATGTGGGATTCCCATCACTGCAGTTCTCTTAAAGGCTTCGCTTGGCCACCTGAATACTGTTCATCTTTACAACATGTATATCAGGTAGGGAATCAAAGATCACTGTAATGGGAATGTTTAGAATACTGATAGATCAGGCCAGTTATAAACTGTAAAACAAAATTTTACTGAATTAATTCATAAACAGCAGAATTCATGCTAATAGTTTTTACATATTATTAGTCATTTTCACTATGTCTACATACTGTTATGCTGTAACACATTCTTTATTATCTGTGAATCATACAATACTGTGGAGCTGACACTATATAGTTAGTGCTGATAGCTATGGTCCCTGGTGGTTCTTAGTTCCCAAGGTCAAGGTAATCTGTCTCATGAGCTCTTTGATGAGAGAAGTCATTACTGAAGTGAAGCTTGTCTTCCTTTTTCTCCATCCTTCCTCTTAATATTCGATGGTTTATGCTATTTTACACCCACACACACACCCCTAAAAAAGGAGAGTGTCCTCCTCATATTACTTGACTTGGGGCTTTTTGGTGTTTTGCCAGTCATTCTTCTTCTGTATTCAGCAATATGTCCTACCTGTATGACATACCTTACCACTAATCTTGTCCTTAGGCAACTTTTTGTCACTTGTATGGTGTGCAGCTACACCAGATCTGTCCCTTTTGTGGTCACATTGTACACATACTCATGCAAAATGCTTATACTTTGTGTCTGGCTATACACTCACAGTGTTCTAAATTACTTTTATGCTACTGTTGGCTATATTGTTTTATTGACCTTATAATTGGATTCAAGGCAAGCTACTATTAATAATATCCTGATCATAGTACTTGGAATTTATAGGTTTCACAGAACTCTTTTGAGAAGTGAATGTAAGCTTGTATTCCAATAGAGTATTTTCAGTGTTATTTATTTTTTCGTTTATGGTTAAAACTAATTTCTTCCAATTTTTTAAATGGTTTTAAAAAATGGTTTCTAATGTCCTTGAAAGACATTGAAGTAAAAAGGCTTTGCCAACATGTTTCTGTCATAATAATGTAATAATAATAATTCTATTATAACAGAATAATAATGTTACGTTTGATGTTTCAGTTCTATTTTTTTGTAAATGAAACTCTTTGCTTAATGAGTTACGATTGTATTGTCATTGTCCCAACCCAAACAACACATAACGTGTGAAGATTACCAAAGATATCTCCATTGCTCCAGAAGTATATTTTTTTTAAGCAGCTCTAGCCTTTACTCAAAAACTTAACTAAATAGCTTCAAAACTTCCCCTTTCCTCTGAAGAAGTTATTTTTATTTATTTTAGTTAACAGTAGGGTCAGAATGTATAACAGAAACTCCATATTATGTTTTCTCATTATGGGTTAGCAGCTGTGTTTGTTTCCTCCTACTCATGCGTCCTATTTTCCCACATTTTTTCAACAGACATTGTAGATAAGTTCTGCCTCTCTCAACCATTTTATCATGCCAATACAGGTATGAAGAAGTGTCTTAGCTGGATGTAACACTCTACATTTTACTGTACTTTTACTCAGTACTAAAATACAAGATCCAAAGACATTTCTACAAACTTTCACATTTAATTTTCTTTTTATGTTTTCTCTCTGATAAATATTTTTCTAAAAAAAAGTTGTTTCTTTGTGTGTTTTTTATATCTAGTGCCTCTGTGCACCTGGATGGACAGGAGAATTTTGCCAACTTGTTGAAAATGCATGCTTAATTTACCCAAATAGTTGTTCTAATGGAGCAACTTGCATTGATGTGAGCCAGCTGAGAAAGCAACCTTTGTTTCAGTGTTTGTGCCCTCGTGATTTCACAGGTAAGGCATATACAAATTATGTAAAGATAGTGGTTTCATTTTCTTTTAAATATTCAAGTACAGGAAGGCTGACTTTTCAAAAATAAGGAATAGGGAAGTATTCAGAGGAGTAATCACATCTCTGCATTTTCTGCTCTCTGCTGTGATACCTACAAAATCTAAATCAAACTTAATAGGTTACTTTTGAAGCTTCCAATTAAGCTTATAGCAAGAATAGACCTAGAGCAGGCTTCAGCTTCAGTTTAAGGGATTACGTGTATGTCTACATGTGGAAGTTCTGCATGTGAGCTAGATATCTGCCTTCTCATTATAGTTCCTGAAGATCTGACTAATGAAAGCAAGGGTGACCAGAGAGTTTGCTAGTATGTATCAGCCTGTATTAGCTCAGATAACTTTAGTTATCTTTCTGAGCTGAATCCCACCTCCTCTTTTAATTTCTTGGTGGGCCACCAATAATTTATGCAACTTAATTTGAAGTGGGATTATCTGTTTCACTTTACCTGACTTTAGAAGTCTAAAGTACAAAGTCCTAGTAAACAAGTCTTCAAGGCTCTATGTATTGTCAGTGAGTGTTTTCAGGGGGGAATGAAGACTACCTGTGCTAGATTTTTGTTAGTGGTTGACACTTACTTCAGGAGTCGTTCTGTTTCAATTGGCTACAAAAGAAGCCTGGTAAAATAGTTTTGATTAACCACATTGAGTTTTAGCTGACAACAAAAACAATTTCTATTTTGTCCCCCATCCTTACCCTTTTTAATAGAAGCCTATGTAAGCTGGACTCTACAATCTTTCAGTAATCTTTGGTTAGAGGGGGCATTGAAAAAGAAGTATTGAATATGATTCACTGCCGTTTTAGGTAACATTAAGGAAACATATATTAGCCATATGCATATCAATTTGAAGATAAGTACCAAAAAGATTAAAGGATTTTTAAAAATAACCAATTCAAAGACAGAAAATTAATATCTATTGCCTGAAGTACAAAAATTAAATTAGTCTAAAGAAATGCTTGTAATACACAAGCAGGAAACAGACTGTAAATCTACTAACCCTGAAAAAGAAATCATAGAGTCATATCCCAGAAAGCTGTAACTATCAATCTCTCTTTTCACTTGCACCTTACCACCTGTACAGTTTTCTTTTTTCAGTCTAATCTTGGGTTATTTTTATTGGTGTGAAAACTAAAAATATGGGTTTGTTAATAAAAGTAACATTTGACCACAGTACTTAAAGTTTTTTGATATAATAGTAAGGTCTCTACTGTACAACATAATCATGAAACAAAAGCCTGACAGGCCATAGTAAATGGCAATAAATGTATGTATTTAATAAAATCTAACCTTTCTAAACACTGAGTTATGACTGAGTTTAAGTGGGATTGACTTCAGTGTTCAGGGACATCTTATGATAAGGTCTAGATTCTTTCCTTAGTGGGATCTCATTGTAAGAGCTTCTTCATATTGTAATAGATTATTTTTTTTAATTCTTTCTAATTTTAGATTCAGTTACTTCATGCTTGTTCCACAGCATTTTTAATTTATACCTGTTTATTGTTTCATTTATGTGTTTGGGAAGGGAGAGAGGGAAGGACAATGCAGTGGCAATTTTGGCATGTTTACTTGACTCTGAATTAAATAGCATCTGCAACCAGAAAGGCTATTACAGTTTCACATCTAATTGTTATTAATTATGTTTATAAATTATAAACACTACAGCTGCAGCCTTTGCATTAACATTTAAATCATATTTGGAGTAGACTTATCTTGGGGAAAACAAAGTATGACATAATGGAACACTCTCAGCTATGAAAAGCAGAACTTTGTTTTAAAAAGTAAGAAAAACATTTAATTTTGTTTTCATACTTTTTAATGAAACCTTGTAGAAGCTTAACATATATACGTACATGTAATTTTAAACTATATTTCTTATTTCTGCTTATACATTTTGGATAGCTGACTCAAAAAATATGCATTTGGTTTAAATGCATAAAGGAGAGAGTAAAAAGGTTATAAAATATGGTTACGTTTGTAAATCAATGGCATGACTTTTGAGCCTTCAGTTTCCTTCTACAGTTAGTTCTTCATTTTCCTCTTGCTTTTTCTCTTGTCTGAAAGTGGATAAAAACCTTTGCATCTACAACAGTGCATGTAAGTAATATGGCTTATGACATTGAAATGAAATAGTCCATGCCAGCCGTTTCTCAGGTTTTGCACAGTAGAGCAACTGTCCTTGAAGAAGCTTCCTCTAATTAATTACTATCTTTCCTTGTGTGTAGAGCAATCATATTGGCAAGAATTGATTGGCCATGTTAGACACCTTATTTAGTTCATAGAAAAGTCCTTTAATTAAAATCATGTTACTGATGCCAAAATTAAATGCACCCCAAGCAAACTCACCAACCAGAACTTAAAGTAGTACTTCAATTGCATATTTTTTCCTCATCTTCAGACTCCTTTCTCTTTCTTTTACTGTTTTATTGAGTTGAGACAGGGCTGCTAGTTTTTACAGGTACATGCAAAATGAATGTAAACAGACTTGGATGAAGATTGCACTATTGAACTATGTAGGTGATTTGAAACAGTGTTCTGTAGAAAGTATTCTGGTGACGTAATAGCTAATGTCCAAGAGAAGATATAGGGTACAAGAGTTCCTATATCTTTCACAATCTAGTTAAGACAACATTTATACTAGTGAACAAAACAATGACATGGCCTAATTTAAGCCCTCTCTCTGGTCAAATCCACATTTAAATTTTTTTTGTACTCCAGAATACAGTGGTGACATGTTTTAACCCTGGTGGGCAGCTAAGCCCCACACAGCTTGTCGATTACTCTCTCATAGTGGGATGGGGGAGAGAACTGGAACAGCAAAAGTATGAAAAATTACAAAGGTTGAGATAAAAACAATGTAATAGGTAAAGCAAAAGCTGTGCACATATGGAAATCAAAATGAGGAATTAATTCACTACTTCCTCTTAGCAGACAGGTGTTCAGCCATCCCCAGAATATTTAGGGAAGGTCTCTATTTTGTGTTGAAGTACAGTGGAAGTCTTATAAGTCTCAAAACTCAAACAGGTAAAAAGAGCAATAAAATTTCTTCCACTGCTCTATTCACTGCACTAAAGGTGAGCTGATAAAGGAATTTTTATAGCATCATGGGAGGTCCCTATATCACGGGAGTGGCACTGGAATTACACAGCAGTTTATGTCTCTGCTGTCATTTTAAGCTTTGTTCATTGCACTTAATGTGTTATTATTTTTGTCACCTTTGAAAGAGAAAGTATTAGTGCACACAGATTCCAAACATCAATGGCAATGGACTGAAATAATGGAATAAAAGAAGTCACCTGTTAAGTATTACTAGAGGAATTTGGAATAGTTATCTTTATTAAAAAAAGAAAAAAGGACCAGCTAGCTGCTTTGCAGAGGATTAAATTTTCTGTTAAAGAACTTTCAGTGATAACTGTCAGAAAGCAAAAGTAACAACCAAAGTAATTCAATCACTAATACTCTCCAGCAGATGTCTGGAAATCTTTACTGCTGTTTAAGGTGCCTTTTAGAAGGTGTGGCTAAATAGCATTAGTTAAGGGGAAAGACAAATGGTTCTAGCTAGGGCAAGGATCCTTACAAAGACCTCTCACCTAAAAACCTAGCAAGCTGAATTACACAAAAACACAACAGTTTCACTTCATCCTGGGCATTCTACTGTAGTATTCGAGACAAAAGGATAGAGAAGTAAGCATCAAAAAATAAAAACACATGAAACCATATTAGCATAATATTTAATTTGAAACAGATAAAATCTAGAACACTGAGCAAGGGCTGATGTCTGATGTAGTATCATTATTGTGAGAACTCCAAGCAGACTGCCACCTTTTAAGTCAACAATTTTTCTTAGGTCTCTATTTCCACCAGAAATATTAAGACTGCTGAAACTTTCATGCTGGAAATACTTTTTTTTTTTTTTTCTTATTTTTTTTGGCATGCAGCAACTGCATGGAAAGACAAAAGACTGTTAAATTTTTTTACCTAATATTTCAAAGAGAAATGTAATATCAGTATTTAAGTTTTGGCTACTTTTAAAATGGAACAAAACGTTCCCAATGCATGGGGATATTTATTAACATATTCATATTTCTTAGTATTTGAGATTCTGGTTTAAGTCACTGTACAGTGAATATATATGGCCCATATGAATAAGAAAGAATTTTGATAGCATTTTTGTCCATCAAGAATAGTTCTATATTACATGGTTAACTTAAAGATGCTGTAGTTAAGAAGCATATATAGTGTCAATGTCTATGGATTGCTAATAATTAATAAAGTTCTCAACAGAAAGACAGGCTTAAAACTTGGTATATGAAATACGGTAGTTGGCTACATCTGCTCTTGAACTCCAAAAATTACTTTCCCCACCTCTGTCAAAGTTTTGGTGGTTTTTTTTGTTTGGTTGGTATTGTTGTTGGTTTTGTTTTGGGTTTTTTTGTTGTTGTTGTTGTTGTTGGTTGGTTGGTTTTGGTTTTTTTTTTTTTTTTTTTTAATGCAAAATACAAAGCCCTTGATGTTTTACTTTCTGGAACTTTTAGACCAGCACTCCGACCAGAGTTCTACATCACTGACTGATATTTTAAAAGTATCAGTTTCTGAGACATAGTGGGAGTGTTTCCTAATCACAATGTGTTTACATGGAAGTCTGTCCTCAAAGTCAGGTGTATACAAAATAAACATCTCTACCACTTTCTTCTGCTTTCCACTTTCTAGCAGCCTACCATGGCTCATTTAATTAAGGCAATTAACTCCCAAATTTAAGGTCATGGAGTTTCCAAAACTGCTGATTCGCTTTAGGTTGTCTGTCGCTTCTGGCTTTACAGCTATCATTGTCTATATTTTCCTTTTTACTCATTCAGAGTAAAATCTATAAAGAATCTAAGGTCTTTTTTCCATGGATAGTTTCATAAGCCTCTCATGGAGAACACCAGTGCATTATTCATTCTCGTTACCCAATGTATAAATCTGCTGCAAGTGACAAGAGAAACTAGGAATTAGCAGCTTTCTTTAAGCATTCTGAGAGGCAGCTGAGAGATAGCATACATTCAAATATTATATATTACCTCCAAAAAATATCATCAAATCATCAATAAGAGACAGAAGGTAAGTATGCCTTTTATGTAAATTCAGTCAAAAAGCCTTCAGAACAAGTTGTTTGAAATGGTTTAAAAAGTTAATGATCCATAGTAACTTGAGACATTTCTGCTTCTCAGCTGAGCCTGTGTTGATTAGCTCAGCCAAGTACAGCATTCCAGATCTTACCTAAGCACAGAAATTGTCTACAGCACTATAAAATCACCTATCACACCAACGCATTTAAAACATAATAAAATACGTAGCATAGATGTAAATATAGTGTAGATGTTTAAAAATAGAAAATGCATTGAAGAGGTGAACACTATCAGGTAGACTTAGTAGCTGTTTCGCGGCTGACCTTTGTAGCTCTCTTTCTTTAGAAGGCTTTAATCTTACATCTTTTAGCTCCTGAAGTCTTTCTGTATAGTGCAAGCATTCAAGTTAAGATTTAGTGTTTCTGAAGAAGTTATCATGAATGGAACTGTGTAGAAAACATGACTAAGAAAAACAGTTGCTTGTTTTACTACATTCAACTAAACCAATCCACCACAGTTTTATATAGCAACCTGAATATTAACTTTCCTCTTTAAAGTATGGATAATTATGTTTAACCATGTATTGCTTACTTTTTCTGACACAATATACCACACAATTAGCTAACACAGTCCACTGTATCTCCACTGAAGCTAGAATTATGCTAACACATGAACTAAATCTTCAAGACTTTCTTACGCTGTTCCTCAACCTTTATGTTCAGTAGTTGTTCCTGCTAAAAAAGATATCACAAAAAAAAAGAAAAATACATTCTGTTGAAATACTGTATACAATACTATTATGTGACAGACTTAAAGCATAGATTCACCTATGTTACTGATATCTGTTACTGATTTATGTTTTTTCCTGTGGCATAAACCATCTTCATATGCACCTATCCGCTTGCTTTTTAACGTGTATTACATTGGAAACTTACATTCAGCAACAACTTCTATACTTTGGTCTTCATTCTGGGACTCTTTCTCTGAATAGCTCAGGTTTAATTCTCTTTTTCTGAAATATACTTGCTTCAATTTCCATTTCCTGAGACATATCTCACTTCTAAAACATGTTCCTTCAAACTATTTGACTTCTTTATATCTCTTTGTATTATACCTTTCTCCTCTGTATTTGCCAACAATTTAGTATAAACTCTATATGTGATTAAATTTTTGTTTACTTTATTTGCCAGATCATTAATAACATTAAAACTAATATCAGTTCGAGTATTGCATCTATCTCTGGAGCCCTCATCACAGGAAAGACATAGACCTGTTAGAGCAGGTCCAGAGGAGGGCCACAAAAATTATTAGAGAGATGGAACACCTCTCCTATGAAGACTGGCTGAGTAAGTTGCAGTTGTTCAGCCTAGAGAAGAGAAGGCTCTGGGCACACCTCATTGAAGTCTTTCAGTACTTAAAGGGGGTATATAAGAAAGATGGGAAGAGACTTTTTAGCAGGACTCATAGCAATAGGACAAGGGATAATGGGTTCAAACTAAAAGAGGGTAGATTTAGACTAGATATAAGGGAGGTATTTTTTATTATTAGAGTTGCGAAACACTGGAACAGGTTGCCCAGAGAGGTGGTAGATACCCCATCCTTGGAAACATTCAAGCTTTCAAACTCAGCAGGGCTCTTAGCAACCTGATCTAGGTGACCTTTAAAGGTTCATTCCAGCCCAAACTATTCTATGATTGTATGATCAGTCTTTGTGGCACCCCCCACATTTTGGCTACCATCCCAGTACACTGACATTCATCTTTACTCCAAGTTTATAGCCCATCTCATCCTGTTAATCCTTGTATATCAATTCTTGTATCTAATTAATTAGAGTCAATTTGTCAAGGATTTTTTTTGTAAAATTATTAAAAACCCATCACTTTTCTGGAACTCCATGTCTGTCATTGATGCCTCTTCCAAAGGCCAGAGGAACCTGCAAGGATGGTGGTGTTTACCCAGGCCAGGTATCATGCACATTCTCAAAGGTTCCCTCTCTCTTTGAGTGGCTCTGTGAGTGGTTTTGCTGGATTTCTTCATATTTCACATGTGATGATTGACTGATACTCTTCAGACAAGGAATAGTTCTAAAGAGTGAAAGGGTATAATTCTAGAGGAAATTTCTCTGTTCAGGCATGAAAAATGTTTTGAATATTCTTCTAGTATCCTGGGGTGTTTTTATGAACCATATTTATTTTTTTTTAGTGAGACATATGAAGGGCATGTTGACTGGCAACAAAACAAACAAACAATCCCCGGACAACAAAGTAAGAGACTATTTGAAAGAGATGTCTACAAAAGACATTGCCAAGGGCTGAATCTTTAAGGTCAGGTTTCTAGCTAAATCCTGGAGGAACCTAAGAGAAAGGACAGATAATCTATTAGATGGTAAAAAGTCAGATTGTATGTTCCAGAATAATGAGTTCATTTAAGAGCCAAGGTTAATAAAATACATCTCAAACAAATTTAAAGACATTCTGTAAAAAAAGTAGCTCAGCTAAAAGACTCTGTGCTAAAACAACAGTCAGAGATAAACTTTCAGCGAGGACTATTCCTAAAAGTCCTTGAATGATTCCTTTCATTCTAAACAAGGAGAAGGAGAAACTTCAACTGCATATTTAACATTTGAGACTATGTGTCCGTGTCTGTAATTCATGGCAGCAGTTGACAATGGGGTTAAGTCATAAGCTGATCGTGACAATGGAAGTTGTTTTGATCTTTTCAGAGTTTTATATCCACTTCCATGTAAATGAAAAAAATGTTAGCTGTGAAATTTGAGAATAAGCATACTCATGTTCACTTGAACTGGAAAATGTTTGTATTAAAGTTTGGATCCCCTTAGTCTATGAAGCTGGGACAGTATTTAGTGAACTTAAGTGTTTTACTTTGGCTAGTCTCACTTACTGGGACATGTACCACTATGTTAAAAAGGTTATGTTGCTTTTCTCAGAAGAGAAATAGCTGTCTAGAACATTGGTCCACTGTGTGGTGTAAATGTGCCTATCTTTCACCCAATCAAATTTAGTAAATGATGAGTTCTAATCTCAGAACTGTTATCTCCAACCCCAATAAATTCTTGTTTTTCAGGAATTAATGGAAATTATTCCCTTTAGATCTTAATTAGAAAAGCTGTGTCATTAGAAAATTATGAATATCACATTTGTGAGGAGGGTTTACCTGGAGTTTACCTTCTAGAATCCCTTCCTCTCAGAAGAATTAGTCATCTTTACAGGGATTTGTGAAACACCATACTAAAATGGAGATATAAAAAATTTTGGAATTAAGTGAGAAATTATCATTAAACCTGCAAATTTTGATAAAAATAATATTCCTAGGTTTTTTTCTAACTACTACTATAGATAAATATGGGCATTCTCAAGCCAACTGCCATTTCAGATAACTGTGGGATTCTTTTTATTTTATTATTATTTTTATTAAATATTGGGATAGAGGAAGTGATAGTCAATGAATGAACTGATTTGGTATGATGTATCTTTAGCAATCTAAAACGTAAAAATTTAGACTAAACAGGTTCCATCAACAGTGGAATTTATCCAGTTGTAAGCATCTCAACCCACCTATAGAAAAAATCTCTCCACCAACAGGATGAATTATCTGTTCCTGTTTTTTAAGTTTAGTTTTAGAGTCAAGATGATATTTTTTTATCCATATACAATTAAATTTTATTTTAAAAGGACTGAAAAACTATGTATGTTAATCTTAAATAATTCTTCATTTTACTATTTCTGATAACTACTTTATTAAAGACAGATTTTTCATGTAGGCTATAATAAGGATATATTAACTGCACAGTTCTACACAACTCCAAATAAAAATGAGGAAATATTCAGAAAACCTATTTTCCAACTTCTGGTGGGTCCAATAAAGATTGCTGTAAGTGGATTTATTTTCTTTTGAAATAATTAAATGTAAAGTTCCTGGAAGTGGATAAATCATGGCTACTGCCTACAATGTAAATGTTCATACAAGGCTTGTCACTCTGTGCTCTGCAGGTTCTGTGGAAATAATTGAGAATTTTAAAGACTCCAATAATCTGACCTATTTTGGACATAGAGTTCAAGATGAAACAAACCACACTTCAAAATTAAGAGGTTTTAATGGCCTGTAAATGCAATATCATGGATGTAAAGGGCCACATTTCAGGAGCTGAATCTTAACTGCCCATGCCTTGCCAAAGAATATTTTTTTTTATTTTCCTCCTAGCTTCTTGGTTTAAAGGGTCAAAGAGTAATGGGTCTGTGTGTATGTTTGTGTATGCATATGTGTGCATATATGCATTAAATCTAATTGGGTGTCATAACCACATTCAAAAACGGAAAATAGAAAAATATACTCTTAAGTCGTAATTTGCTGTAATTACTTTCATTTTAGAGAAAGAAAAAAAAAAACAACAAACAAAACAAAACCAGAATTATGATGTAGTTCCAGTACTTGTGCACTGAAGAAAAGTGTTAGGCCATGTAATATACTTTGTTTGATAACCTTGTTGCCATATAAAATAAGGAATTAGAAATGCTTAGTGTAGATTTTCTTTATGTACTCTTTATTAGCACACTGGTTGCTCTTACATAGTTTCTGCAAAAAGAAGTGATAATATTAAATTGAGAGCAGAAGTGCAAAAATAGACCAAAGCAGTTCATATAAAACTAAAAATATCTCTACTAACTACAAGCACAGCTACAGTCCTAAAGAATGCAAATTCTGATTTCAGGGCTTAAAATGTTTGGGTCAATTAAAAATGAAACACTCTTATTAGAAGTGTTTACTTTTCTGCACTCTGCAATATGAAAGGCAACATGGTGTTATATTCTTTATAACAACCTTCAGAAAGTAATTTGGTAAAATCAGACTTACTGGTACATACATCTCTGATTCTGTTATGCTCAAAATCTTGGTTATGGGCAAGGGAGAAGCACACCTTATATACAGGTAAAGCCACGAATGTACCGGTAATATAACATAGAAGTTAAATATATACTAATTATTAGGTCTGATCTAATCACTACAGAAAATGAATAGAAATGCAATTTAAATTGGGACTCCCACAATTTTTAGTTTCTGTCTTTTTTATGACATTATACTCACCCTTTTCCCTCCTCCTCTGGGTCTTAAGGTCAGTGGTTTCACAGTGGTGTTGTTGGGGGCAGTATTACAGAATCCACAGCCCTTCACAGGAAGGAATATGATGTTCATATTTGTGGTTTCTTCTTCATCCCTCTAGGATTTACTTGGAGTAATTTCTCTACGTCTGCTAAAATGCTTTTACACCTTTTCTTCATTGGGCTGCACTTTTGTATCTGAATTTACTTTTTATGGTAGCTCTAACATATATTAAATACCATTTATTTTTTCTTTTTCTTACCCTTAAGATGATTTTTTTTCCAGCGCCAGGTCTGCATTCTTTAACTGACCACTGGTGAGTTGTTTATAACTATGGGGTCTCCAGTGCTAAAACTATACCCCATCTCTTATCATCACATGCCTGTGCTCCTCACATCACATCCTGTGTCTCCACTTCTCAAGGCCTCTGCTATTGTACAAGCCCTGTCTTTCTTTGCAGCATTGCACTAGAGTTGAAAATGTCATCCTACACAGAATAACTACTTGTTACTGCTATCTACATAAAACTATGGTTGTAGCATACAAAGATAAACAAAAGTAAAGCAAATTAGAAGAAAAAACTGCTGTCACACTTGTCACAGCAAAGTAAAACATCACTGCAGGAAGAACAGACCAAGCCTGATGAGCCTCAGTCCTAAATCCTCACGAATTCAGTGCAAAGCTCATGGCCTAAAGCCAGCAGTGGCAATATTGCACTGCAGGGCTACATGGTAAAACTCATCATGCTTCCTATTAGAATTTGTATTGTATTTGCCACCTTTCCTTCTGGTCCCAAAGTCAATTTAAATGATTGGTCACACGCCACTGATGGTACTTCAGCAGTGTCGTATTTTAGTCCCTTTCAAATCCTTAGATGACTATCACCTGGATTTGTTTATCTTGTATCACTTGTTTAAATGCACTGGCAAGTTTATAATCAGGTACAGTCATAAGTATGCTAGTTTCTCTGTTTCTTAGCTGGCTGGTACCAAACCCAGAACTATGTAGCTGCTTTAGAGCATCATGGATTACAAGCTAACAAACACACATGAAAAGCACAGTACATTCTTTAGTGTTTGGTATGCTAATGTAAATACCTCATGCCATAGTACATGGAATATGGAAGTGGGATGACCTGCTTGAGAAGAATATAGAGACCTTACCTGAGTGTGCATGGATGGAGTTAGAAAAGCTAAAGCTCAGATGGAGATAAAACTAGCAAGAAAATAAGGGCCCTCTCCTCAATGGGGCATTATGTACAATGTAAAGTAAATTCTTTTTTATGCCTCAGTATTCACAGGTGTGTGCTCAGGTGATTTCCAGTTCCTTGAGCCTAGCAGAAGACAAAGTCTGGGAATGTAGCATTACCCACAGTAGAGGAAGACACTATTAGGAGTAATGTCCATGGGACCAGAAAAGGCGTGCCAAAGGGTGCTGAACAATCCCATTTTCAGGTCACTATCATCTTTGAAATGTCATAGTAAGCTGGTGAGGTCCTTAGCGAGAAAAAACTTAAATGACAACTATATCTTCAAGAACTGAAATGTACAGAATTCCCAAATTCTCCTCCTGGGACAAGGCAGTGATGGTTATATGTACAAACTAAGGGACAAGAGACTGCAGAGAAGCCCTTTGAAAAGAGATCTGGGGGTCTGGGTTGATTGCAAGTTGAATATGATTTAACAGTGTGCCCTGGTGACAAAAAGGGCCAGCTGTGTCATGGGGTGCATCGAGCACAACACAGCTGGCTGGTTGACAACAGTGATTGTCCCACTCTGCATTGCACTGGTACAACTCCACCTCTAGTATCGTGTGCAATATTGGGCACCTCAGTATAAGAAGACATCAGACTATTAGAGTGTGTCCATAAGAGGGCAGCCAAGGTGGTGAAAGACCTGAAGGGCAAGACTTACAAGCAGCAGCTGAGGTCATTTGGTTTGTTCAGATTGGAGAAGGCTGAGGGGTGACCTCATCACAGTTTACAATTTCTTCAAGAGAGGGCAGTGGAATGGCAAGTGTTGATCTCCTCTTCCTGATAACCAACAATAGGACACGAGGAAATAAAATGAAGCTGCGTCAGCGGAAGTTCAGACTGGACATTAGGAAAAGATTATTCACTGAGAGGGTGATTGGTCACTGGAACAGGCTGCCCAGGGAAATGGTCGGAGTACCAAGCCTGTCAGAGTTCGAGAACTGTCTGGACAATGCTATTAGTCATATGGTTTATTTTTAGGTAGTCCTGTGAGAAGCAAGGAGTTGGACTTGATGGTCTTTATGGGTCCCTTCCAACTTGAGATATTCTATGATTTTATGAATCATAGAACCATAGTATCACAGAATAGTTGAGGTTGAAAGGACCTCTAGAGGTCACTTTGTCCGACTCCCTTGCTCAAGCAGAGTGCCCTAGAGCTGGTTGCCCAGGAGCATGTCCAGACGGCTTTTCAATACCTCCAAGGATGGAGACTCCACCACCTCTCTGGGCAACCTGTTCTAGTGCTTGGTCACACCTGCAGTAAAAAAATATTTTGTGATGTTCATGCATAAACTCAGTTTGTACCTGCTCGTGGTGAAACTTTATTTCACTGACATCTTGGGCATAGAATTTGTAATTGAACAATTTAACTTGTAAGAATACGTTTTTAGGTAAAAAATGCATAAGGTCACAATAAAAAAGAAACAGTACAACAGTAAACTCTTTAATCAAATTATTTCCCCTCACTCTAATGTTGTATAATTTATTTTTTCCTTTGTTCCTGTACCTGTTGAATTTATTCCTGATAGAAGAATAACATGCTTAATTGCACACAGAAATCTTGCTTGAGTTCTCTAAGTATTGCTTTTCTCAATTATTCAACCCTCACTCACTATGAAGTCATAATTACTCATTAAAAGCTAAAGTGGATTACTATGGAGATCTCTCCTGACATCCATTTAACACTTAATCAGATCTTAATATCATAAATTATGCATTTCTCAGCAGTATTCAGATTCTAATAATTTTTATAACAGTTCAGAGTTACTAGATTCTCTTCACCCCATTGTTGCAGGGAAAAGTTTTAGAATTTGCTTAAAGGATACAGCCACTATAAGAATTTCAGATTTATAGCAAAATAATTCTTGAAGCCTGTTCGATTGCACTAATATTTTCTCTTAAGGGTTTCTTGGACAAGACAATTCCACCCTTATGAATAAATATAAAAAAATGGACCCAAAATACATACTAAGATGAAGTTTATTTCCAGCTTCACCCCCCACCCCTACCCCCCACCATTTTCTTTCCAGAACTCATTAAGAAAAAAAGGAGAAAACCCTCTCATTTTCTAGGAGATAGCAACTTCTTCATTACATTCATAGAATCATATAATCCTTTAGGTTGGAAAAGACCTTTGAGATCATCAAGTCCAACCATTAAACCAGGACTGCCGAGTCCATCACTAAACCATGACTCTAAAAAACACTTCTACGTATTTTTTAAACATTTTCAGGGATGGTGATTCCACCACCTCCATGGGCAGCCTGTTCCAATGCCTCAGTGAATAAATTTTTCCTAATACCCAACCTAAAGCTCCCCTGGTGCAACTTGAGGCCATTTCCTCTCCTATGTCACTTGTTACCTGGGAGAAGAGACCTACCCCCACCTGCCTACAGCCTCCTTTCAGGCAGTTGTAGAGAGCAATTAGGTCCTTCCTGAGACTCCTTTTCTCCAGGCTAAACAAATACAGTTCCCTCAGCTGCTCCTCATAAGTCTTGTGCTCCAGAGCCTTCACCAGCTTCACTGCCCTTCTCTGGACACACTCCAGCACCTCAGTGTCTTTTTTGTAGTGAGGGGCCCAAACCTGAACACAGGATTTGAGGTGCGGCCTCACCAGTGCTGAGTACAGGAGGACTATCGCCTCCCATATCCTGCTGGCCACACTGTTTTGGATACCAGCCAGGATGCTCCTGGCCTTCTTGGCCACCTGGGCACACTGCTGGCTCATATCAGCCAGCTGTCAGCCAGCACCCCCAGGTCCTTTTCTCTTCCCCAAGCCTGTAGCATTGCGTAGGGTTGTGTAGCAAATCAGTTCAGTTGATTTTACAAATGAAATATGTATTTTTTTTTTTAGTTTTTTTTTTGTCAACAAACATTATAGAAAGCTACAGTTAATAACTCTTGTCCTGGTTCATGGCGTGCCTTTCTAAAAGTATTAATTATGATGGTAACTCCCCAGAGATACAAATATATATAGTTACCTTTAGTATCAATACAAAGTGAGTCTTGTAAATGGAAGGTCAAATTCTCCATAGTTGCACGTGTAACATTACATATTATATTAGAATAATAAACAGAAGTATCAAATTTCCTATTTTCTGTATTATTTAAATTTTACAGTAATAATATAGTTTAAACAAGTATTTATAACTCAGTAAGCTTCATAACTTACAGTAAAATATATTCATGGCTTTTGAAAAATTGATATGTTAATACTGTGCTATTTTTGGCTGAGGAATAAAGGAGCAAAATCAACACTGAAAGGCTGTACAGTATGCTGGCCAACCTCTCTCTAAATACATGAGACTGTACATGTGGTTCAGCACCTGTTGGCACAACACAGACATATCCGGCCAACAAATCACAGCATTAAGGCCTTACTAAGTATATTCCTCTTTACATTTATAGAAGTCCATAAAAAGCAGGTTTTAGGTCTCAGTTTGACACTCCTTTCCAGCATATTAAAAAGAATCAGTATACATTTGTCAAAGCTTAAGTGTTTTGTATTAGGAATGGACTACAGTGAAGGAAATTGGAAGAAATGTTTTGCTGAAACACAAATTTTATGCTATTAGCTCTTGTTGTTCTGATGCCTCTGGCTTTAGATCAAAAGGAGAGCTCATTAAAAATTTTAAAATAATTTCATTATTTGAAGCAAAATTATACCTTTTTTTTTTTTCCATATGAAGAATTTCAAATAGAATACTAGCATTTGGCACATTTCATAGAACATATTGTTTGATTAAAGAAATTTTCCCAATTTCTTTTGTATCCCTCCCAAACATTTTTCTCCTGTACAGTTTTTCAGTTTTTTCCCACTAAGCCACTGACTGAAGTAACACTGATTACTAGCAAGTCCATGGTAAAGACATCAGTAATCTACCTTTATTTTCTTTTCTGAAATTTTCCTCTTCAAAACTTGTCAAAACTTCTTCACCTTCTTCTAGATTTCTCAGCAGTAAAGACTGCTTTACTTTTCATTTGTCTATTCTTTATCTTTTCTAAAATTGGAAAACAAAAACTACTCAACTCCTGCTGTAGAAATAATAAATTAAAAACAAACAAAAAATGATAATGGAAAAAGGAACAACAGCAAGCCAATAACAAGAAAGAAAATCTCTAGAACCTTTACATGAATTCATTATATTTTCAGTACCAAAAAGAAGGAGAAAACTTTAATGTGTTTTCTTTTTTGTCAAATCACCGTGTTTTCCAAGACTAACGGTAAAGCTGAAGTCTTCCTTATTGACACTTATGACATTGCCAGAGATACATTTCTCTTCAGTTCGTCCTTTTTAGAACTGTCCGGTTATCTGGTTACAAGTTCAATTGTTTCTTTCTGTTGGGGTAAAAAAAAGTCTTCAGCTAAATGAGCAAGAAATTGTTCAGTGGAATGACACTAAAGGTTACCTCAGACAAATGTGGACTAGCTTTTTCCTAGCCAAAATGGAGCCAGAAACGACATAACGAAATATATACATAATAGAATCAGAAGTCTTGAGTAGAAATCAGGGTTGACTCATGCAGCAGTAAAAAAATAGAGGAAAATGCAAAGGTATTACCTCCATTTCAGGTAATTATTTCTAGTGAAAATCTTCTCTCTTAAGCTCTGTATCCCTATTTTGATCTCATCTAAAATTGTTTTTTAATGCCTAAAGGGTTCATTTTGACCTTTTTTTAAAGACCCTGAGTTATTTTTATTTTTTTTAATAACAGAGAGAAAGGAGTCTGGAAACTTACACAAGGTCTTTAAATTATAACCATTATTTCAGAAAGATTATTTAAAGCAATAGTTTTTTTTAACAATATTGCTAATACGGTTCATGGTGGTTTTTTAAAAACATGATATTAGTTCTTAGATTTTTTAGGATTATTTTTTTTCTTAAATCCAGGGGAATTCTGCGAGGTGAAAATTAATAATTGTGGTTCCAATTCATGTGAAAATGGAGGAACATGTGTTGACTATGAAAATCATTTTAAGTGCATTTGCCCTATAGGTGAGTCATTGGAAGTTTATTCTATTTTCTAAACAGAACAAAGAAAAAGTCATCCAAATATTTAGGTTTTGACCTTGGATGGATGCCAGGTGCCAGGCAAGCTGCTGTATCACTCTCCTCCTCAGCAGAACAAGGAGGGGAGAAAACTAGATTAAAAAACCCTTGTAGGTCAGGGTAAAGGCAGTTTAATGAAGCAATAGCAAAAGTCACACACATGGAAGCAAAGCAAAACAAAAGACATTCTCTCCTTCTCATCGGCAGGTGATGTTTGACTGCTTCCTGGGAAGCAGGGCTTCAGTACGTGTAGTGGTTGCTCTGGAAGACAAACATTGTAAATAACGAATAACCCCCATTCCTCCTGTTTATCTTAGCTTTTATATCTGAGCAGACATCATACGCTATGGAATATCCCGTTGGTCACTTCAGGTCAGCTGTCCTGGCTGTGTCCCCTCCCAAGATCTTGCCACCCCCAGCCTACTGGTGAGAGGGGGGAGGTTGGAGAGGCAGAGACAGCCTTGGTGCTGTGTGAGCGCTGCTCAGCAGCAGCCAAACACCCGGTGTGTTATCACCACCTTTCTTGATACCAACACAAGCACAGCGCTATGGGGGCTGCTGTGGGGCTCAGCCAGACCCAGTACAGTAAGAAATAGCAACATAAAAATAGAAATATGCCTCAATATATGCAGTGAACATTTTTATGAAGATTTCCACTTTCTCACTTTGTTTAGCAAATAAAACTGGCAAATTACTCTGGTGGAATAGTGTTAACAGCTAACACCCTGAACAGAAGTAATGTCAATATTCTGAATGAACTGTGATTAAACATTCTCTTTGTGGTGCAGGTTTTGAAGGTGAAAGATGTGAACTGGATATTGATGCCTGCCTATTCTACAATATAAGCTGTGCCCCAGGAGCACTGTGTATGGATAAATCTCATGGATTTAATTACACATGTTTATCACCATGTATTGGAAACACAGAGGTAGGATAAAGTTATATATTCCCCCCAGTGTTTTTGAGAAATCAAACAAGTTATTCTAAGAGCAGTGAGCTGATGATGAAGGAACCCATTTCCCATGGGTTTCCTAAACACAGTACACACTTTTGATATATTCTCTTATTAACCTTTCTCTTTCCTGTGTAACATGCACACCCGAAAGTGCATGATGTGAGTAGTAATGTCAGTGTCTGACAAAGTGTAATGTCTGATCTCTTCCTTTCTTGTTCTTTGTAGGTTTACTCACTGAGGTCTCCTTCTGTCCCCTATTTGGTGCTGCTATGGTGTGAAACTTGTAGGAACTTAAATCAAAAGTTCCTTGAAAAGTCTGATTTCTTTAAAATATACTAGAGAGAAGGCTGATGGTACTACACCAATACACAGAAAGAATGACAAAGGCTTTATTTCTATTAAAAACAAAAATGAAGATCATAATGAAAACAAAAAAAACTAAAGCAAAATTAACTACAATTTAATGAGAGCTGACAATACAGTTAGAAAAAATAAAAATTCTCCTTGCAAGTTGTTCTTAAATGCTCACGGAATATAGTAATGAATTTGATTTTTGTACATACAAAGTAATCTAGAAATCTTTAAGTTAGACATTAACAATACTTAGGCCAGAATAACATCCATTGTGTACCCAGATGTCTTTAAGTAATGTATTTGCTGTGTCCTTCTCACTTCCCTTTAGTGACTTTTTCAATTAAATTACTTGTTTAGGTAGGATTAATTCACATCAGGGTGGACAACAAAACCAGGCCCTTGAGTTACTGTGATTTCGATATGGGATAAAGTAAAATCTCATTGCACTTTTTATTACGATAGATATTTTAAAAGCTATGTACACAATGTTATATAGCCCTTTCAAACAGCTACTCAAACTGATCACCAGTGTTTCAAAGACTTAATCAATTCTTTTATTGAAATATATTCACCATAAAAATATAATATGCAGAGCAGACAATGTGTTTACAAAGAAACAATCAACATTTATGTCACTTTGAAGTCCATGGGTACACACTCACCAATGAATACGAAATGTAACACTGAAATTCTCACTGGCTCAAAGGTTTGTATTTAAATTGTTCAGCATCTGGTAAATTTTAACATTTTTATGATTTAAAGTGTCATTCCGAGTGCAAATTTATTGTACATGGCATAACACCATAATGATGCAATAATCATTATAGCTAGTTAGGATGGGAAGTGATGGTGTGCCAAGGATGCTGATGGGAGCTAGTAAAACATTTTACGGTAATATTTGCTTAAAACCCCTCAGACACATTTAATTTATTGATACAAACGTTTCATAGACCATCATAAATGTTGTCATGTGGGGAAAAAATAATATATATATGAGTCTATATACACTCACTGTATGAGAAACAATTTGGTCATAATGTGAATAATCAGATTTTCTAATGGGAAAGGGAATACAAACTAAAATAAAGGACTGATATATTTGGGCTTAACTTGTTTTCTTAGCCTACAGATCATTAAAGTAATATCATTTTCTTACTGGAAAAAAATAAAAGCTTTATTCAAACAAATTAATATCTTAATACATTTTAAAGTACTGTAAGTAATAACTTGAAAATAAAGGTTTATATTATTCAGTAAATTTCATAATTATGCATTTATTCTTATTTATTCTTTGTGGGTGGAAAGTTAGTATGTATTTTTGTATTCTTTCATTTATTTTCCATTTCCAATGGTGCCTTAGTTATGCTGAACTGCTTTACCTATGTGTATTCAGCAGAATAGACTGGAATTAATATTAATATTTTAAATATTTTCTTAATAAACAGAAAGTAAGTTTATATCATTAGGGTTCTTTTATCTCTACATAAACGTATAATGAAATTAATGTGTTGGCATTTTGGTTGTGTATTTTTTTATTTTCCAAGAGCAACACTTTGAAAGATATATATTTTTATATTTTTTTATACATAAAGCACCTATCACCATATTGATAAACATTGTTTGGAACCACTCATTAAGGTTGTTTTTAATATTATTTTAACTATTATTTATTTTAAAATAAATATAAAAAGGAAATGTGAACATTTTAAAACAGGACATACCTTTCTTCAGATTTCAAAATCTAATCTTAACCTTCTATACAGGATAAAGCTTGCCTGCCCTGTACCTGGAATTATGAAGGGCCTCCAAATAAATCAAAATTTTGGCATCTTTAAATTAATGACTTCTAACAAGACCAAATTTAATCACTTCATACTATAATATCTTTTCTTCTCTCATCTATTCAGGAAGATATCCAAAGAAATTCAGAAAATATCCCAGTACATTTGAATACAGTATGTATGTTACAAACCCCATTACTTTTATTAACAGGACTTCATAGGGAATTGATACAAGTATTGGTAATAGCAAATAACCTTAGTGGAACCATAGAATCACAGAACAACTTGCGTTGGAAAGGATCTTGAAAGACCATCTAGTCCAACATTTTGTGGGAAAGGGAGCCTAGGTGAGCCTAGGGGGAGTCTAGCACCCTGTTCAATCACATCTTGAAGGCTTCCAGAGATGGGAATTCCACAACATCCCTGAAGAGACTATTAATTTCAAAAGCCCACATGTGACCCAATCAATCACAAATGTGGAGGTATCCTAAGTAGTGTGATTATTTTTAGTGGCTGTGACTAAGCCCTATTGAGCAGTTTTATTGCTTCCCTCAAAAAAAATAGTATTTCAAAATTCTGTCAGCAAGCTCACAAAATCATAGGTTCCTTTAGCATTTCATAGGAAAATATTTGAAATTGTAGCAGTAAGTATGGGAACTTCAAGATGTGAGCCAATAGTTATTCTTTTATAAAAGGAGTCATAGGTATTTAAAAGTACTTTTCAAAATTTTTTTAATTCTATTTTCAGTTTTAAAATATAAACAGACATACTTAGTGGACATCAGTTTGGTTTGTTAAAAATAATTCCCATACAACTTAGGAACAGAACCATCTCTCAAAAGTCTTATCAGTGTCTATCTACACCTTTATGGTACTGAAGTTGTGTCCAACGGGATTATTGAGCTCTACTTGCATAATTTACTTGGAAGTTATTTCCTCTTTTTATGAGCCAAATGATCCCAAGCTACCCTGTTACATTTGCAGTGAGGGTCATAATTCCAACCTTCTGAATTAAAGTATCCATGTGCCTAATGCACACTTAGTGTTTAAAGCAGCTGCCACTTTTATGCTTGTCCTCATCCTTTACACACTGTGCAAGTTTATACAGTAAAAGTAAGGCAATTAGATAAATCATGTAAGACTGATATAAATAAAGTATGGACACTCATATTGTTTTCTTTGAGCTTGATGTATTAGGAGTTTGAAAAAACACTTAAAAGATCTTAAAAGCTAGAAAAAATTCAGTATGGCTTTCCCGGTTAACTTTACAGTTTTATGGGCAAATAGCTCTCTCGTGAGCAAATCTCTGTTGCTTGTGATGCATTTGACATGATATGATGCTTGACTTTCAGATTAGAGGCTGACTTTGCAGTTCTGACATATTCCAAATACTGCATTGATCATTTGATTTAAACAGATTTTAAAATGCCTTCATGAAAACAGTTTGTGTGTGTGTATTTTTGTCTATCTGTTTAATGAGTTTACACATAAAAAGAGGCTTGTGGGCCTCATATCTTGGTGGTGTTTTGAAGTTATGCGTTCATGGTTTAAACTTTTTAATATTCAGACAAGAAAGAAAATACTTAATGCTTTAATAGAAGATTGTTCTGGGGAACTTCACAAAAAATTTGGAGGTGGCTGGTCACTGGGTATTTATCTCTGAGGACCTGTGCAGGATAGTGAAGACAGGAAAAGTAAGAAAGGGAGACATTATATTTTATATAATTATATACATTCAGAAATTCAGAAATAACATTTTTATTTATCTGAAGGAAACTAATTATAATTAATTTCAAATCAATTTATTTTCTTTCTGTAACAAGAAGTGGCAAAAGTAAAAAGCTTTTACAAAAGTTGAAATAAACCAGCTTCTTACGCAGTAATCTCATAAGAAAGCTAGTGAAACAGTAGACCTGCTCCAGCTTGATGTAAAGCAGATAAGATAATTACACTCAACTGGCAGTAGTTTCCTGGACAAATGTCCAAGAGAAATAGTAAGTAGTATTCTGCATGAGTCTGACCCCGTTCCATTCAGCATTTTCTTTCTGAATGGAGGAATATATTACACATGGAAAAAACTGAATCTGACACCACCTTGGGAAAAGATCTGGCAAAGTAGAATGTAAATTACATTTGCAAAATACAAATATCTGTGAACTTCATAATTGTTTTGTGAAGTTAGTCTCCAAAATAAGAAATTGAATGACTTTTCAATTAGTACTGCTAGTAGACACTGCAAGTGGTGTTTTGGATGCTGAGCAATATAGCCATCTGTAGAAAGATATTTTCCATATAGTTCTCTACAAAGTTTATTTCTTAGAAACTGCTTTAACAATACTTGTTACACTTATGGAATGGAAAAATAATGCTTAATTGTCAGGAGTCAAAGTAGCAAAATTAAATAAAAGGAAATATACTGCAAAAAAACCCCAAAAACTGAGTCTGCATAAATTATAAGAACTATCTCATATTCTGGAGACCAAGAAAGACATCAGGTTCTTATATGCAGTCTAAGGATTTTAAGCATTTGCTGCACAAGGAATAGTTCAATAGCATCTACAATGTAGGTAAAACTTAATTCTACAAGCAGTTAAATTATGCAGACTGTTTCATATTAATTATTCTTTTTAATCTTTAACTTCCATAATTTTTTCTGGAACTTTTAGCAAATATTGCTTGAAATGCCAACAGCTTTGTTTTGAGGAGATAGGGGTTTTTTTTGTTTAATAATTGTTTTTTATTCTACTTATTTAATGTACCAGAAGTCCATGAAAGGACATAGGGCAGATTAACTGAAGTTACACTTTGGGAGAATTTTTGATATCCAGGCACAATTGATTTTGCAGTAATAAAGCCTGAAGTCTGTAGTAAAAAGATATGCCAGGGGGTGGGGGGTTGGGGGTGGTGGAGAGAGAGAGAGAGAGAGAGAGAGAGAGAGAGAGTATTTGTGTGTGTGTGTGAATATAAAAATAACTATTTCATTCAAACTACAGAGAATTCCAGGAAAGATAACATGGAAGAAGTGTTAGGAAATAATGATTGCACTAAGTGAGATGCTTCTAGCTCAGTGTCCTATCTCTAGCAATGGACAACAGGTGATACATAGAAAAGAGACAGGTTTACTTCCCTCAATTACTGCAGAGTGAAGAATGGAAAAGATAAAACATATTAATCTAGGGATTAATTATCTTTCTTTGCTGTAATAACATTTCCTGGTTGATACTGAAAGGAAATTATTCTTACATACTTATCAAGGTGGCACAATAAAGCAGATTTATTTTAAAGCAGTTGCTATAGACAGAACTGTGATGATAAGACCGACCAGAAGAGCCCTTGTTTATGATCTGTTAAATCATAAGAATTGTGTTTAATCGTAACTAGGAAGAAAATTTACTTTGGGGAAAGGGAAAAGCTGATTGATAGGAGAGGGATGCTCTTTCCAAAAGTCCATTTGTTTATTTATATTAATTTAAAAGTATCTCTTATATAAGAAAAAATAACAAACAAATCTTTGTAGTAACTTTAGAAAACGACAATGCAGGTTTGAAGTTTAGAAAACCACAATAAAGAGGTATGTAGTTTGACTTCAGTAATAGAATACTAAATTTATTTAGCATTAATTTCTTACAAATTTCTTAAACATTCTAACTCAAAGTTTTAAATATTTAAACCAACATGGAATTAATTTTGCAGTAAAGAGGAAAAATATATCTGATAGAGAAAACTACTAACTAGATTTCATAGTAAAAATAATTTCCATAGCTTTAATTTTAATTTAAAGCTGCTTTAGATTGCATTAACATCTTAAAGGGTAACACGTATAAAGTAGCAAAACAACATACGAATATAATGTATATAATATTGTGACAATCTTGAAATGTAATTTTTGTCTTAATGTCTAAGATTATTCTAAGTGGTTTTCTTGAGTGTAAGCTTATTTGACCTATTTGAGCTTTGAGAATATAGTGAATCTCAGGACAAATCCTGCAGAAGTGTTTAAATTAAAAGGTAAGAGACATATGGAAATCATATAAGAGAATATTCCCAAAACTACACACACATGAGTTTTCTTTGCACTTATGGTGAGCAGTGTTTTTGTTTAAGTTTTCTCATTAGAAAAGGTTTCCAAGTTGTCTAAAATTCAGTACTGATAGCATAGCAAAAAGTATCTTAGTTTTAAGCTCAATTTAAAACTTAATCAAAGACAAATGAATATGAGAGGATTTCTGCCAAGAACTGTTATTATTACAAATCTTAGTGACATTATAAAGAGATTCAGACTCATCAAAATGAAATAGTAGTGCATTAGCTCATATTCTAGACACCATTTGCTTTAAAAACCAATTGATTAGAAGGAGGGTTCTTAATTACTTTGAAATGAAAATGTAGTTATCCATTTCTACACTAGCAAAATTTTTCCTGGAATTTAAATGGGACCCTAAAAGTAAAATAAAGAAAGGAACATTCCTTCTGATCTAGAACTTTCTGTAATTTTTGAAGAATACAGGAAGAACTTTTATTAAGTAATATTAACAAATAAAAGCTAGAAGAAAAAAGAATGGTGTTCCCATTTAGGTATATTAATTTTTCAATATATACAGGTTGAAAAGAACGAATCTTCTGTTCTTCCCAGAACCTAGACACACACATATATATATATAAAAGATTCAAGGTTAGTTTGTGAATCAAAATTATGACTAAAATTAAAGTCATATTCAGTCTTTTTTTCCCCAATAGTCACAAATTCAATTAAACAATACATAGAACAGTTATTCTACTCTTTCAATGGAACAATAACAGACTGGTTCACTATCATCCATCCAAAAACAAGCACATTTTAAGGTCAGTTATTAAAATGGCACTGTTAAATCATAAATGCCTCTTTCAACTAAACAATGAATTGATATATTGTTTTAATCACATTCAGTATCTTAGGTTCTTGGAGATCTTTTTGTAATACTACAACATAAAAACATTAAATAACCATATTTATTATCAACAGCTTATTTGGTTAAACTCTGGGGAAACCCCTCAACATATAGAGAAAAGCCTCTTTATGTATTTGCACTTCTCACCTTCAGATATGTGCAAATGGTGGTAGCTGCTTCTGCGATGAAGAAAACCAGAGATGCCACTGTGTCTGTGCTCTTGGATGGACAGGACAAACATGTCTGGAGAATATTAATGACTGTGAGGTAAACCAGTGCCAACATGGAGCCACATGTGAAGATGGAATTAATAAATACAGGTACTAACATGATGCTTTCCATACAATCCTCCATAAAAAAGTTTATGCCATATAAGGATATTTTTCACTTCAACACGAATTACAAAGGGAGTTGCTATTGGAGTAACATTTTTCTTAGATTATAAAATGCCATGAATACTAACTTTCAATAAGCACATGCATCCAGTAAGACTGTGTAGTCTGAAGTATTGCATAGGAAAACCTCACAAGTATTCCTCTTTGATGGATCAAGAAGTTAAATCAACTATGCAACACCTCAGATAAACAATCTCTTTTAGTAAATAGTAAACACTTTATGAGCCTAGAGCATTACATGGAGTGACTTTTCTTATTAGAACTTGATTTATAATTTTCAAGTGAATAGTTGAAATGCTGAGTTATTTGTGTATTTTTTTTTATGTGGGTTTTTTTTTTTTTTTTAGGTATTGACAAAACTGTCCAGTATATGTTTTCCTTGGTGAGCTGTAGAATTATGGCAAAAAATTACATGGAAAAGAATATCTTCTATAAGCAGAGCTCAGTTGTTATTATCAGACTTGAATTACTTATTTTTCCTCCACAAAAACCAGAATAACTAAAATCTTTCTATAATGTCTGTGAATTTATTTTGAAAGGCTTTAATTTTATGCTATGTCCTGTACTTAGAATCACTGTAATTAATATGCTTTAGTGTTGCTATTTAGAAAAAGTTGCAACAGTGGACAAAATTAAAATAGAACTCATTAAAAATTTCTTCCACTCCACCTCTGCGTTCATAGGATCTTCTGTAATAATAACTGAAATCCCCAAAGAAGCACAAAAATACAGATAAGTAGGATTCTCAATATACCAGAGTTAAAAGGAAATTTTGCCAGAGTCCTTACAAAAGTATACAATCTTCCTTTTTGCCAGCTTGCAATCAACTTGTATCAAATTAATGGACCATTTCTTGACATTTTATTTGACGGATAAATAAGTGGTTTTCCTGTCTATATCAGAAAAAAAGATTCCTGACAGAAGAGCAAAGCCATGTTTGCCTTTCAAAATCCACTAGCATTTACCAAGAAATGAGTAGGTCTGAAGACCTCTGGTAAAACAAGAACTTTTGAATTTAGCTCAGTAATCCAGACTCAGGCTACTGACAGAAAAGGTTTCCTATTTTTTCAGTCTTTGAAAGATAAACTAAGTTGACAGATCAGTCTGCATTTATTTAAGGAACAAGAAAACATACCATCAAAATCCCTGTCCTAAATGTGTTAGTGGACAATTTTGTTATCAGAGAACTTCACCCCACAGAAACACAACTGGTTATTTTGCAAAGACAATGTGCAGAGTATTTACTGCATAATACCTGCTCTGTCGACAGAAGATTGCTGTTTCTCAATGACAGTGAAGCATTTCCTAAAGGAACTGAACTATTCCTTCCTTAAAAATAATGGCATTTCCCAAGAAGTTTTTATTGTCAACAAGTGAAACAATTGTAATTTCTCCTTTCTAATGCATCATTAAAACTAAAAGAACAGAAGAAATGCTGAACATAACTACTATAGTCACCCAACTTTTTTTAAAGCCTCTTACAACTTGCATTTTTATCTTAAAATTAGTAACATCTTTTATAATGCATTTTTTAAGAGCTGTATTTAATGCAAAGTAGTTTCAGGAAGACATGAGAAACTGTCAGCATAATATATGGAAAATTAGATATGTAAATACCATTAACAACCATACTGAGATCCATATTTAAAGCTATTCTAGTCATTCAAAACATCACTTACCTTTACCTTCTCCACTTATTATGTAAGCCAAACTGTTATGTATTAGTTCTTAATTTATGGAACTTAGCATAAAACTCTAGACTTTTCTCCCAGTTAAGAAATCTTAAATTCTGAACTAATTGTTAAACTTTGGTCATAGTGTATTGTTGCAGTGGTGGCTTGTTATAGCAATGTTAAGACCACAAAAGCATGGAAAGTATCTAGCTTAGATTCAAGAACAGCCCCCCTCTCTTTTAAGCTCTCACGTTCCACAAGCTGTCTTTTTTTCCAGATTGAAAATAATCATTCAACTATATGTAACTTTTATAACTTTCTATCTCCTTACCATGGCATATTCTGTTGCTTCTCCTGCTTTGAAATTACTGTTCCAGACAGTAGTGTTATGTAGGTTTATATTTAATATATGCAGAGAATTTCCTTTGAGTTCAGGATGGGGAAGAAGGGGGACTTTAAAACTGTGATACAGTGTAACACTCAGTAAGGTTACTTAATAAAAGCAACATAATCAGGATAGTAAGTCTTAGGAGTTTTACTCCTCTGGTTTAGTGAGCCTTCTCTTACAACTAAAGTGGCCTCAATCGCACTGACGCAAAGCCTCTTATTAATTCAAATGAATTATTGTGCTTCCAGCTGAGTCTGTGCTATTTGAGATATTATAACATAAGTTAATCAGCATGTATTTAAAGTGATAACTTCTCCAAAGAATTACTGCTCCTACTACCGGGTTGATGGTGTAGCTGTTGATGAATCTGGCTGATGAATCTGGCAGATACCATGCGATAGACAAATCACATCCACACACCAAAAGACTCTCTTGACCTTTGGTCACTACACCTGAGAGAAAAACCAGAGATTCATTGCCTTGTTAAATAGTATTGCTACATAAAAAAAGGTATTTGAATTTTCCTTTGAAAAAGAACCTGTATCTCTTCATTGTGTTTTCTGTAGAAGACGGAGAAAAACTGACTTAGCATGGGTCAATGAGAAGCATTTAATGAATAATTAAAGTGAAAGAACACTTCAAGGTGTTCATCCTCCTGTTTTGAAATCCAAGGGATGGTGGGAGGTGGTTGTTGGTCTGTTTTCTTCACCCTCGTAAATACGTGCCTTGACAATGTTACATTTCAGACAACTAAGGTACTAATTGAAATAAGTCCTAATAGATTACTATAGTCTATTCAGCAAAGGGGAGCAACAGAGTGAAAACACTCAATGTAGTTTCCATTGCCTCTCCTCTTTCTTGTGTTTCTTCAGTCCAGTCTATTCAGAAGAAGTTCTACACTTACTGTAGCCCTAGGAAAGGGTAGCAAAAAGGGCTAAGAACTCAGATTAAACATTTGAAGAAGCTGTGTTGTAGGATTTACTGCTGTTTAAAAGGTCATGATAAATTAATATGTTTTAAAAATGTATTTTAGTCTATAGATATAGCTGTGAGGTAAGCATTTCATGTGGTTTTATGCAGGAAAACTTCCTATTAAGAAATTAGATTTGGTGAACAGTAAAGCTTGAATCGCCAATTCATTTATCAATATTCAGTATATAAATTTCCGTGTGTATAATTTAATCTTGCATTAATCTCTCTAGGAAGGAGTAAAGCCTTACCTAGTGGCAAATTGTTAAATAAAATGCTTTAGAATATGAATCATTTCTTTGCACGATGCCAGCAAGATTATGAAAAGTAAACATAATTTAGATTAAATTTTGTGATACTCAGAAGTTAAGCTTCTATTACTTTATTCATCTTTTACTTTTTCCATTTGCTGCCAGCTGATTAAATTAAGCTGTTTGATTAGGTCTTTTTTTGTATATATATATATATATATAATTTTCCATTTTAAAGTTTATTCATCCTATACTATATATGCAATTTTACTGCAGGACCTAGCTTGCAGTGCTATATAAAGTTAGTACTATGATATACATAGTTTTCTGTAGCAATAATAGGCTTCTTCCACTACAGAAAGAGGAAAAATACTTTTCCTTGCCTTGCTACAACTCCAGAAGGTAGTTGAATATATGTTGCTATTTCTTAGGGAATATCTCTGTAATAAATTATACAACAGCTTTTCTGCAGAGAAAACAGATGCTTACAAAAAGCCAAAATAAAAGTAAATAACCTTTTAGTCCATTTATGAATGTGTGTGCAGTTAGTATTTCAACTAGAAAACAAAACAATTAATTCTGAGTAAATGCAGTTAATCTGCTTGGACTACTGTAATGATAAAAAACATTTATTAAAAAAAACAAAGTAGAGACATACTGGGAAGTTTTTGCTAACATGAAGCTTCTGTGCTCCTATGTGACTTTTGTCTCAAGAACAAGAATATCCTGGTCATCCCCTAGCACAGATCACCATAACCACATCTTCAGTCTGGTCTTTGGCTTTTTCCAGTTGTTTTAAAGGTTCGTCCATCATACACAGTTCTTTTCTCAATGGCACAAGTGGTACTACATCTCTTTAGTGCAAGCAGTTTGTGGTGATGCAGAGACAGGTACCCTGTCTGGACTAACTAGTACCAACTTGCTTACCTGCACATCTGCTGTTCTAGACCTTTAGTGATAAAAACTTACATCCTGCTGTGTATTGGCAGGAACACATTGCAGCTATGCCATAACCATCTGCATTTGAGTAACATGTTACTTCTTAGACCAAATTCCATGCCTGAGTTATCTGCATCTCTATGTAACATTAATTTCACAGGCATATCAAATTATTGTGCAATGTTAGCTGGATTTAGGCAGCAGAGTAGCGACGTTGTCTGCATACGTGTGGGAGCAAAGCAATCCACAATAGGATAACTGTGGCTTATGTTCGGTATCAACTACTAAAATCCATGTTTGTAGCAAAAGCATTTAGGTATTGGTTTTACTTCCTAGGATGTTACACTCAAAATCTCACTATGGACAAAAAAGGACATATGTGATATAAGGAATTACTGTTATTCCTACTAATGTTAATACAGATCTTCTTCATACTTATGTTTTTATTGGTGCCATGTTCATCGTTTCAATGTTCCCCCAGTTTATAAGATTGACATTTTAGTCTTCTTTAAGTAGTTGTGGGATGTCACTAGTATTTCCTGGTCTTTTCTGGGAGGTGTCCCCACCTTCCCAGAGGGGCCATCCCCAAAGCTGAAGCTGGGGCAGGAGAGGAAGCAGTCACTGGGTCCCACAGCAGTGGTTATACCATTGAAATCCAGCTCATGCCCCTGCAAGGCTGAGCCCCCGAACTAATGTGCCAGGACACAGCCAGGGCTTCTCTGATAAGGGCAAAAAACATGTTTCCTGAGCTAGAGATCACAAACAGAAATTCTGATTTCATATATATCTGTATACAAATTCTTTTTGAATTTATTTTAGAGAAGCATTTCAGCTTTGCAACAAATGAAAACTGCAAATCAATCTATGATTCAAAGCTTTTGATATCATGTTCAGTATTTTAGTGCTGCTGAAGTATTAATGCAAGGTCATATTCATTATAATCTAATGTGGTGATGATGTTTTTCACACGACAAGTTTAAAAGACTTAATTACTTAGAGATCATTGGTCTTGATATTATTTCCAAGACAGACAGGAAAAGATATTTGAAGTTCAGCTATGTCAGCATTATACCAGCACAGTGTTTAACAAAACTGTGTGCAAAAGCCATTTCCTAGATTGACTTAGAAATGAAATGATAACATCTATTAAACATCTTGTATCATTTAGAATCTTATAAAAATGTTAAAGCTAAAAATAAATGCAATCAGATGATGTTATGCAAAGCCCACAGAACTACACTTACAATACTATGCATGAAATTTAAGAAATATGCACAGTGCAATTCATACTTTTGTATAAAATATGTGCTACGTATATAATACTGTTGAATATATAATACATTAATGTAAATGGTAAGTATTGTATGTTAATGCTGTTAAACAAAGAAAAAATACACTAAATGTAAGGACCTGACAAGTTTAGACTTATACTGCATAAATATGGCCTTTTTTATTGAGACACACTATAAAGTACAGATTTTAAATAAAGACTATTACTAACTTATTAATTTAAATATATTATAGCCTCCCTTTGTACATTTTCCATATACAATGTTAAATACCAACGTTATTTGTAAACATGCAGTTACAATTTGATGTAAATTATTATAAATTATGTTTAAAAGGAATTTATTGAACTTTTAGGTCGTTCTATCACCTCTAAACCTCAGTCTGGATTCTAAACAATAAATGAATGATTCTTAGATGTTTTAATGCTCAGCACACCATAAGAAAATAGCTTGTTATTAAGAGGACTAGAATGCTTCTGTTTGCATTAATATATGCATTTGGCAAACACTAATAGAACAAAACCTCCTCCCGCACCATTAGTTTGTAGTTTTACATTGTTCTAGGCCACTGCCACAGATTTGGACTTGAATAGCTGCATAAGTCAGCCACTTTGTTTCACATGACATGCAGATCCAGTTTTGAAGTTATTTTCTAATCATGTTTACACTGAAGAAAAAAAGACACAACAGCTTCTGTATATCCAAGAAAGCAGTAACCTATGCTTAACAGCTAAACCAAACAAACTTTTCATGCTGAAGTGACAAAGGAAAACGTCATGATTTTGTTTTATTTTTCCTGGGCAATAATATGAAATGAAGAATCTAAAAAAAAAATGAGTGCTTAATTTATCCACTGTAGAAGATGAGCCATATTAAAATGAAAGTCATCCAGTTATAATTCCACCATGAAAAACAAAGGACTTTCCATCCTTACTTGTTTGAGATTTCTTCAGACACTGAAGCACTGAAAAATACAATGCTCATAACATCATTGCTTGTAATATGGAAGTATGAAACTGAATTTAGAAGATTCTCCATTAAATCTGTTTCTGTGTAGTTCTGTGGTCTCTGAAGATAAGCTACACAACTCATAATAATAGGGAAATTATAGAAAATTTCTTCTCTTTTTCCTCTCATTCTTATTAAGAACTGTAAGTTAAATATTCTATTCAGTATCAATGATAAGAACATTTTTAAAGAATGATTGAACAGTTGCATTTTCGCAATGCACACGCTAATCATTAGAGTAAAAAAAATATTTTTTACTACATAATAGTTAACCAAGGAAATAAAGTGATTAACTGCACCAGAAAAAAAATACATGGCTAAGTGTTTATTGTTTCCATACTGAATTTTTACTGTTGGATTCAGAAACTGTGTAGTTAAAGGTAAGTAAGAATGCACATGTTTTGCATGTTTATGCATAATTAAATTTTATGTAAATCATCATTTACATTTAGCTGTTAAGCAACTGTATGAGATTATTTGTTTGAACTTCATTCCTTAAAAAGGATCAGATGGAGCTCTCAAGAGAAGGGGAATATTTTTCCTTTGCTGAGGAGTGACTGAGGTTGGAAGAGAGAACACAGTAGCTATACCTACTTGAGTAGGTACTGCAGTGAAGTAGAAATGGATCTGTAAAGCAAAAATGGTGGTGCTGAAGAACTCGCAACCACACTATACAAGATATGGAGCACTTATTTCAAGCAAACTATTTCGGTCCATGGGCTAAAAGCCCATTAGCAGTTGGTGTACATTGTCTGTACTCCAAGGAGCACTTTACTGATTTAGTTTCAACTGAAATAAATCAGTTTTACATGCTCCAATACTGCTCTGCAATGTTTTACAAAATACTGCTGTTTGGAACAGCCAGGAATTTCATCATAAAAGTTTTCTCATCATCTGATCTGAAATGGTTATACAGACGCACCTTGAGATATGAGCAAGCACAAAGCCAGGCCTCAGGTATTATTAAAATAATTTCCTAGGGATCAAGAAGACACAACGTTGACAAGAGTCTCACTGGCAAGCTTGGACCTTCCTTCAAGGAGCCAGAGGATATGAAAGCAGCTGGTATTTGTTTATATACATAAAAAAATAATAATTCTGGCTCAAACATTTGGTGACTTTATTGTTTAATAAATTAACCATTTTATTATTTAATTGTACCTGGCTTTTCCATAGATCAAAAGCCTTTGCATTAGAAGAAAATCATTAAACCATCTTTAAACTCAGTCCACTGTGGAGTTCGACATTAACAACCAACCATAGCTCCTTTTAAAAGATACTTGCTTTACTCTAGGCTTCTAGTCACAACATGAAAAGGAAAGCCCACCTAATTTTCTGTGTGCTCTGAAGCTACTATTGAACTCACAGAACTGCACAAATGTCCACAGATTACTTTGTGAGGAAAAAAAAAATCCAAAAGATTTAATTGGATTGAACACTAGGAGCTATTCATTTTATACATATCCCTTTTTTCCTCTTCCTTTTTCCTCAGATTTATTTAATTAGTATTACAATAGGAGTTCTTATAGTATTCTGCCCATCTTAATCTCTAGTTTGTACATAGACAAAGTTCTTTCATCTTTCCAATTCTCTCTTGCCAAGAACTGCAAGTAAAATTAGAGCCTATCTGAACAAGAGAATAAAGTATACCATTGGTGGATATGGTTATAACTTCCTTAGTCCAAAATTTATATTGCAAAAAAACTTTTGTGAAATGACATTCAAAATAGCTACCATCATGCTGGCTTTTATAGGTTCCTTTCTGTGCACAGATTCTTACATGGAGTCTTTTCCCTACTGAATTTACAATTATCCTATTGGAAATGTGGTAGGGATATAAGGATATCTAAGTGGAAATTTCCAGAAGTCTAACATAAAAATGCAGGAATAATAAGCAATTACTGAAGCAAACAATAACATAAACGTTCACTTCTGCTAAAAATAAGTAAAAAAGTATACATTCTGCAAGACAGATCAGTAGGGAGAATTACTCTAATCAAGACTTCCTTAACGTGTTCTTTCCAGCTTATAGATAGTATCTTTATGGGTCAAGAACATCTAAGATTACGGTAAAATTATCTCCTCCTGTGTAAGGAGATCTCTGGACATGGTAAGAAGAGGATCAATCAAAGAAAATATTGCTAAATACAAGGGATTTTCTAATTTTATGAGATGTGGATAAGCTATGAGATAATATAGCTTTGTTTTCATTCACACATGAGAAAAATATAAAATGGGACAAAGGGAAGCAAGAAAAAGTCATCTTCAGTTTTATACAATTCATATGTCATCCTCCATTGTGGGGAAAAAATACCCTGCTCAATTTCTATAAAATTGTTTAGATTGTTTTTTTCAGTTACAGACAGAAATTGCAGCCTTTGTTTCTAATAATAAAGCTTTTTTATACTGATTTTATGTTCAGAGCAAGCAGAATGTAATATTGTTTTTTCTCTTAATAATATTGTAGCAAGGAACTAATAATTTTCAGAACAGGCATTCTTAAAATGCATAATACTCTAGTTCATACCAGTTTTCTATTTGAGTGTTGTCATTGGGAGACTGCTATTAAAAGCTATATAGCTACTAGTTTGTCCCATCTAAATAGCTAAGATTTTTAATATTGTGCAGTTCTATTTAATTATTGTGAGCAGTCTTAGTGAAACAAAGTTACTTAGTGATCAATAAAAGGTAGATGACTGGAAAAAATTGCAATTCATTTGTGATTAACTCAGTGAAAATATTGTTAACATTTTTAGTCATTATTGACCGATATATTTGAGACTGGTGGTTCTGTTATGTTTTTTCTCCTCTCATTTCAATAACAGATGCCTATGTCCCCTTGGTTACACTGGCACATTTTGTGAACTTGATATAGACAACTGCATTGGAAACCAGTGTTCTGAATATGGTTTCTGTCAAGACCACTTGCATAATTACAGCTGTAACTGTGTGCCTGGATATCAAGGACCCTTCTGTGAAGTTGAAATTAATGAATGCTTAAGTTCACCTTGCAAAAATGGAGCTACCTGTATGGATTTAATTGGCCACTTTTCATGTAATTGTGCTGCTGGGTTCAAAGGTAAGTTTTTGCTTTTGAAGTGACTTGTACTACAATTGTGATTGTCCAATTACATGTAAATGATGTTTATATGTTTATTTAATAGCAACTATATACATATATATGTATATATTTATGCGTTTGTATGACTTAAGAAGAGTTTAAACTGAATTAGCATGGAAATTCTTAGATTGTGTCTCTTAATTGCTCCTCAGCTAACCTTTGCTCCACTAAATGTATAATTCTGAGCATGAGATCTGATGCTGTTGGCAAAAAAATTGATCAAGTTCAGGAGCACAGTTTTAATTTTATTGTTTTAATTTCACTGTTATGCAGTCCTAAGTGTCATAGATTTAGTAATACACAGGCTGATGAGAACAAATGTTTTGGTACAGACCAGGAAAATCTAAGCGTGAGAAGGAATGAGATCAGCAGTATCATCTCTCTGCATGTATGGAATATAAACAGCTATATTTGAGTGTGTTGTTGACTCCCTCTCTACTCAGTGGAGACATGGCATCTGTCTATCTTAGACATCTGTTTTAGGATGAGGTGGGCTGTAGATTTCTGCACTGAGTTAGATTAATCCCACACCGGCTGATAAAATGATTCCTTTTTGTCCTAATTTTCTGTTTTGAGTGAGTATCCTGATATTCAGGCTATATGTGGGAGGCAGAAAATAATTTTTAATTCAGCAATACTGCAGTGTTGCATTATCAGCCTTTAGTCTATATAATGAGCACAAGCATTAATGCTGTGAATGCACCCCTATCTTTATTGACAGTCTGTGGTATACTACCACAAAGAAAGACAAAAACTAAATAGTATAGTATGCACAGTGTTATCTTTACTAACTAATCATTAATTTACAGTTTATTCTTCCAACTTGCTGAGGTCTTTTGCTCCAGTTCAGGGAACGTGTTGTACTAGATTCGTAATTTCCAGTTAAACCACTGAGATAACACATGTATTTGGGTTTTTCTGGGTGACTGCCAAAGTCCTGAGCTATTAAGTAATTATAACTTCAGTGCTAATTTTTCATTATAAATTCTGGCTAGCTATACTTACTACTAACATTTCGGCACTAATATTTGTAATTTCAAATACTTTTATATTCATTTACATATATAAGCACATTTATGTATGTGTTATACATTTGCAGATTTGTTGTCCTCAATTTAAGTATATAATTTCTTGATCATTTGAATAGACATTTAATAAAAGATATTTCCTCTTCATAGTCATTTATTAATGAATATGTAACCAACAGAAAACTGTCCCCGAGGTGGCCTAAATTCCATTAAGATAGCACAACTAAATGTCTGACTACAAGCAAAGAGAAAAAAATACTTGGCTTACTTGTACAAAATCTAAAATATTTCCATTTTGCTGCTGAAACTTCAATCCTTATTTTGTACTTTGCTGGTGTTAGATCTTCTTGGAAGAGTCCCATGAGTAAAGCCCTGGAGGGATGGGATGTCCAAGAAAGCCTATCACCTCCTCCAAGGACAAGAGTGATTCATCTCAAAGAGCACAAGTCAGGCAAAAGTGTCAGGAGGCCTCCATGGATGATGAAGGAGCTCCTGGCCAAATTCAAACCCAAAAAAAGAAATATACAGAGGTGAAAGCAAGGACAGGTAACCTGGGAAGAAATAGAGAGACATTATCTGAGCATGCAGTGATAAGGTTAGGAAAGCCAGAGCCCAAATTCTGTTGAATCTGACAAGTATGTGAAAGACAACAAGAAGGACTTCTACAAGTAGGTAAATGACAAAGGAAAGAGTAGGGAAAATGTGGGCCCATTGCTCAATGAGGTGGGACCTTGATAACACTAGAAATGGAAAATTCACAGGTACTAAATGCCACCTTTGTCTCAGTCTGTACTTTTAAGGCTGTCCTTCAGAAATACAATGACCTGGAGAGTGGAGGGTAAGTCTGGAGCATGGAAGGTGTACCCTTGGTGGAAAAAAGCTCAGGTCAGAAAATACTTAGGCAAACTGTATATACATAAGTCCATGGGCTTTGGTGGGATGCACCCACAAATGCTGCAGGAGATAGCAGATGTCATTGCAAGGTCACTGTCAATAAAGTTTAATTGATCATGGTGGTTAGGAGAAGTGCCTAAAGACGAGGAAAGCAAATGTCACTTCTGTCTTCAAGAAGGGCAAAAAGACCTAGAAAATTACAGGCAAGTCAGCCTTGCCTCAGCCTCTATGAAGGTGATAAGCAGCTAATCCTGGAAACCATGAATCACAAGAAAATCATGTGCAATAATGAACATGGATTCACCAAGGGTTAGTCACATTTGATTAACTTGATAAACTTCTACAATGAAATAACTGGATTGGTATATGAGGGGAGAGCAGTATATATTGTCAACCTTGACATTAGCAAGGCTTTTGGAACTGTTTCCAACAATATCTTAATGAAAAAGCTGATGAAGTGTGGATTAGAGGAGCAGACAGAGAGACAAACTGAAAAATGTATGAACAGCCAGGTCCAGAGGGTAGTGATCAGTGGCATGAGGTCAAGCTGCAGGCCACTAACTAGCTGTGTACCCTAGGGATCAATAGTGGGTCCAGTCCTGTTTAACATCTTACAACATGATCTGGCTGATGGGGCAGAGTGTACCCTTAGCAAGTTTGCTGATGACACAAAACTGGGAGGAGTGGCTGATACATCAGAGGGTCATGCTGCCATCCACAGGGACCTTGACTGGCTGGAGAAAAAGGCTGAAATAATCTTATTAAGTTCTAGAAACAGAAGTGCTGAGTCCTACATCAGAGGAGGAGTAACATCAAGCACCAGTACATGCTGGAGGCGGACTAGCTGGAAAGCAGCTTTGCAGAGAGAAACCTGGGGATCTTGGTGGCCATTAAGTTGAATGGGAGTCAGCAATGTGCCTTTATGACAAAGAAAGCAAGTGTCTGGGCTGCATTAGGTGTTTTGCCAGTCGGTCAAAGGAAGTGATGGTTCTGCTCTACTTAGCACTGTTACTGAGGCCACATCTGGAGTACTGTGTCCAGTTCTGGGCTCCCCAGTACAAGAGAAACATGGAACTACTGCAGAGAGTGCAATAAAGGGCCACAAAGACAACTACAGGACTGGTGCATCTCTCCCATAAGGAAAGGCTGAGGGAGCTAGGGTCAGCCTGTAGAAGAGAATACTCAGGGAGGTATCTCATCAATGAATGTAAATACCTGAAGGGAGGGTGCCAAGAATGTGAAGTTGGATTCTTTTCAGTGGTGCCCAGTGACAGGATCAGAGGCAATGGGCACACACTGAAATACAAGAAGTGCTGTCTGAACATTAGGAAATACCTTTTAATGTGAGGTTAACTCATATGGCATAGGTTGGTCATGGAGGTTGTGGAGTCTCCATCTGCAGAGACATTCAAAAGCCATCTGGACATGGTCCTGGGAAAATAGCTCTAGCTGTTCCTGCTTGAGCAGGGGGATTGGACAAGATGACATTCAGATGTCACTTCCAACCTCAACCATTCTGTGACTCTGTGAATATGAAGACTTACTTATATAAACTATATAATGATATATTAGTGGAAAATACTCTTTTTAAAAAAATAGGTTTTTATTATCCAGTGTAGTATTATATAATAACATTTTCATAGAAGCAAACTCAAAGAAAAAGGAAATTTCACAATATTACTTATTTAATGTAACTTATTATCACATGTACTGAATATATTGAATTCTGAATGATTTTTAAGAAAGTATAAACCACAAACAATTAATAAAAAGCTTTTTAAACTTACAAAAATCTTATCACTACCCTAGCAATTCCATTTTCATATAGTCTCCAAGGGTTTATGATCCTGGCATATTTTTCAGCACAGAACAAATTTGATGTTCAGTCATAACTGCATGTTATGAATCAATGAAGAGTATCTCAGTGTAATATTAAAAAAAACCCCACATTTCTTAACTAATTTATTTTTTGTGTGTGTGTTAGTTATGTTGTTTATCTGTAATTCAACTTTCTTACAACTCCAGATGTACTTCATTTTTCTTCATAAATAAAAAAATCACTTTCAGATCAAATATCAAAGACAATAATAAAGTAAAGAGTAAAACAGAAGTTATTGTTGTTCAGGGCACTGTGTCTTTGGGGAACTATCATACTTTGTGTACTAGGATTCATAGATTTACAAATAAGCCATGAGTTCACAGTCACTAACTTGATTTCTTTCCTGCTAATAAACGAATCCCTGGGTAGTCTTTGATATAACATTAGAACCAGTTTTTATTTCAGAAGCAAAGTTTTACATAGGCAACTCATAGCTGTCTCTGTCTAGATGACTGATCGATCTGATGTGTATCAGCATTTCTCAAATGCGTTACATTCTATTAGCTAGGGACCCCTTAGGCACTGTAATGAGATTTGTCAACATGAAAAGTGTGATCTGATTTGGTAAAAAGTTCATAAAAACTCCAGGGCTTGGGTATTTGCACAGTAAAAACAAATACTTTAAAACGTCACTTACCACAGGTTTTCCTTTTGAACTGTAAACTGTACTTGTGATGGAAGCTTTAATAGGAAGACATTTTTTAGATGTCTGGAGCACTCCCCACCCCCTACAAGAGAATTTGGCCTATGTCAAACCTGGAGGTTGCATTATGACCTTTAAAATTGCCTAAATACATTTTTCAACAAAATTATCCCATCCTTTTGATCATGCGATGATCCTCTATATTACCCTCCCCTGGCTCAGTTCTTCAAATATCATCATTCTGTTCACCTTCAAAGTAATTTGCAGTCTAACCCTTCTTCCATACCCTTATGTTAACTCTGTCTCAAAACTTCGTTGTTCAGCATCAAATTATTCCAGCTTTCATGATGACTGGTATTTCCAAATACCACTGTGCTTCATTTCTGGTTTAAAAGAAGCTCTTGTTGGAAGTATTTGAAAAAAGGCCATCCTTGCCAAAAACATCCTTCATTAAAACTTGTTTGTTTAGAAGTCTGCACAATTGTGGAGACAACTGCTGACAACTCTAAGTAGATCAACCGTATAGCATCACTGGTTTCTCTTGAGGGTTTGTATTAGTAGTTTATTGATTGTATAGTTAAGATTTGGAATATTTTTTTTATTTTGAATATATGCTGTATCTCACATAGCAGGATACTGATCCATCATTGCTTTACCCATGTGTAAGTAACAAATAACACTATTAGAGCTCATCACCAATGTAGCCCTTAGACTGACTTTTTGAGTTTGACATTAGTATGTTCTATATATGATGCTCTTCACTATTCTCTCTTCAGTACTCCTCTTTTTGTCCAAAAGAGAAAAATGTCATGTGGGCATGTTTGATATTGTTTTATTACTTTGAATTTCTATGCTTTGTTTTTACTTTTTTATTCCCCAAATACATCTAGACAAGTCCATGTAATGTTTGAAGTCTATCTAAGGAAGTATTTAGGTGTTCGTAATTCCAGTAAGCTATTCACTGGTTTTAAAATGTTTGGATGATTTTAAAGAATTTCACCCTTCTGTGATAGATGTAAATATAATATCCCTGATGCCACTAAGAAAAACAAACCTTGAAGGAAAATAGTTGAAGTTGTGTGAAAACTAATCCTATTTGACACAAGTAAGTTTAGGAACGCTTAACCCCTTGTATAAATAAAGTCTAGAACAGCTGATGGACACTCTAATGCATAATGAAGATTCACCCTACCAACAGGGAGCAGCGAGAGCAAGACTGCTTCATGAGGGGAGCCACAAGCCAGGTTCCAAGCGTAGCCCCAGTGAAGGCAGTGCCATCACTAAGCAAGGCACAGTCATGCAGCACCTAAACAGGGCAGGCAGAGCCAAAGGCTGGTAACTGTGTCCCTGATGAGCCCAAGGCATCGCAAACAGTGGACCAGGTCTGGGATCCACCCACGGAAGCAAGTTAAAAGCGTCAGGAGACAGGACCAGAGACAAAGCTATAATGCAGATACAAGGGGCCTATCCAAAGAGAAAAATTCCATAAAGTGTGGGCTGTCTCAAGTCCATTCTTGAGACAGGGCCAGAGGCAGGGAGGCAGGACAACAATATTACACCATTTGTTCTCAGGTACATGGCTTGAATGCTTTATATTTATATATTTTTTACAGAATAGGGTACAGTAAAGCAGGAGTGTTGTTAAGACAACCTTCGAATATATTGTTACTCTTTCAGATCGTAGTTGAATTAAAAACAAACAAACAAACAAACAAAACACATCCTGTTTTTTTCAGCAGTATTTCATTAAGACTACATTAGGTGGAATTTAAAATATTTTTCTTTTCATCTGATCTGGGAATAGAAAGATTCAGCATATATCTTGAAGTATTTCCTCAAGTAAGGATTTACAGCTAAAAAACTAATTTTAAACAACCTTTTATTAATTGTGGTTATTGTGTCTGCCTTTGAATTGTCAAACTTTATATTCCATTTGCCTATAAAACAAAAGTTGGTATAAACTGTATGTAAATGAGACTTTGTATTTTGACATTTTTGCATGTGTTTTGTAATTCAGAGATGTTAATGGTGGCAACTAATAAGAGCTACAGATATATATATATATAATGTGTTCTACACTGGGAAAATAAGCTCTCAAATAAATTCCAGTTTTATTCTAATGTATGAATATTATATTTGGGAATTATAGGAAGTTTAAATTATTCTGGTATTTAAAAAATCAGTGTTATGGATATTCTGAAAAAATCTAAAAATAATTCATTAGTATCAGATAAAGTGTGAAGTTAAGCTCTTTTAGTTAAGCAGAAATAAAACACTTAAAGTTTGAACTATTGAAAGGTGCAAATTTTCAGTCTAGTGATCTTATAGAATTGCTCTTACTTTTGAAATGAAAGTATATTCAACGAGACTTCATCTATTATATTCATTCTTTGCTATCTTTGATCCCAGTCATACTTATCTGAGAACTTCAGAACATCTCCATTTTCTAAAAAAAGCATGATTTTTTAAACAGAGGAAGTTACGTTAGTAATGCTGGTGGAAGACTAAATAACTTAGCCAAATATTTTAGCATGAACCTACTCAGGTCCTTAGGGTATTCTCAAGACTTTTGCGCTCTTGCAGAGTAATCTCGCTCTTGTGTATCTATCATCAATATGCCTGTAGAAAATGTTGCTGCTAAACATCAGGCTATGCAATTTGCAAAAGTGACAGACTTTCCTAAGCAGCTGTAATTATTCATTATGTATTTTAAGAACACTGCAGTTTTATACAGGATAACACATACAAATAAAGAGTTAATAGAAGTAAAGTTGACTCATGGTAATTTTTAACATTCCCTTTATACTTCAGAATTTGGTGACATGATCCTCATAAACTGTTTAGGAATTCAGCCCCTAAGCTATGATTTCTTAAAGATCTAATTAAATATTATGTTTTACTAGTAATTATTTTTGGATGTGATATATTAATATTAACCTTAAAAGTATAAACACAGGAAAAATATATATTAACATACTTTGATGTTGAAATTAATTTGTAGCCAAATAGTGATTTTTATCTGATATTCAAAGAAGGTTTTCATCATCCATCTCAAATGCATAGTTGGGATTAGCTGTGTACTGGAAAAAAACTGGCTTCTCTGTACGTGTCCAGCTTTTTTCATGTCTCAAATACTCAGAAAATGTGGTCTCAGAGTAGTTTCATAGATTCTTTTATGCTTTCTGAAATATTTAAAAAACCCTGTCCATATATTGCCTTTGTACTCTGAGGATATGAATTGTTAAATTTCTGTTTGCAAGTAGTTTTGGAATATGCCTATTTTCAGGTGCAACTAAAAGTTTAATGGCACTCTGTGTTATGGCACATAACCAGAAGAGCTAGGTATTGTCTGCAGTACACAAAAAGCAATTACCTTTATTTTCACTACATGTACATTTGATTGACAGAAATTGCACTGAAATATGAAAGCTTTTCCAAGTTTTAACATGATTCATAGGAAGAAATGCATTTCTCCTAGCATTTTCAGAGATGTACAGAATTGCTAAAATGGCACTGTTAACTTTTGGATGAAAAATAGTATCAGGTTTTCATATCTGTAAGTAGTGTATATTTCAGTGGCTAGACAGCAAAATTAGAAGGAAAACAAAAATGATCTTTAAGGAATGGCGATACAGATGCATAGAAACTGAAGTCATAGCTGTGTATGTCAACAATATTGCAAGTTTGTCAGGAAAAAAACAGTGAACTATCTGTATTTAATATGTTAACAGCATTTTCAACTGAAATATTTCAGAAAGTTAGATATCTTTCTAAGTAATTCTGCAAGTACCCTTAGCTAGCACAACTTGTAAATCAGTGGTTTGGGCAAACATTTTCATCAGTTGCGAGAAAAGTATTCTAAGTGCTTGATAATTCAGATGAGACTGAGTGACATGTAATTGCTTCTTTGTCAGCTGAAGTAATTTAGCTCTAATAACAGCCTCCAGCATAAAATTAGCACCTTTGTTATCAGAGCAGGGATTTTTTTCCCCCTATTTTCTTCTCCTAAGTGAAGAATGGAATTCATACACATCTAACATGGCTATAGGTAAATCAAAGCAAAATACCTGAAACAGTTTTCTGCTAAACAAGTATAACATTTATCTCTTTACTGTACAGTATTAGTTTGGGCATTTGGGATTAGAAATCTACATTGGAACTAAATCTTTTAATCTATGGAGTGTCGCAGTATAGATTAATACATTAAGAAAAAACTGTACTCATTGAAGTCTTAAAATAACTGAGGTTAGTGGCATGATATCAGAAATGAAATTCAGTTTCTGATGCCACTGGTGAGATTTTTTTTTAGCTATACATTATAGCAGATATTTATTTATTTCCAAACGAAGATGCAAAATAAGTTATCTTTGTTCTGTATCCTTTCTCATACTGACAGAATCATTATGCTTCCTGTCAGACTTGGAATGGGCGAATGAATGGCTTTGACTCCTTTCTCACCTTTTCTACACACAATCAGGTTTTGTTCACTACTCCCTAACACAGCTAAAGCTCCAATGTTCACCTCATGTTCCAAATTCCTCTAGCCTTCATTAATTCATCATCCTCTCAGGACTCCCCAGGTGTTGTATCATTTCATATAGTTCAGCCAAAACATGGCCACAGAATTAACCTTTTTATCAGGTGTCATTTTGCTCTTGAATTCTGCAAAGGGTTCACCTTGACCAATACATGTTACTTTTTGTTCATTTTTGAAAATACTCCTCAGTTGACAGCTGACCTTTGTGTCCTTGTTCTTTTCTTTTATTTCTTACCATCCCATCAGGATTTCCAGCCTGAATGACCAATTTATGCTACTGTGATAGAACTGTTGCAACTGCCTCTGTTTATTGTCCATTTCATCCCCTAAGGACTATTTTCTTGAGACTGAACACAGCACATCCTATGTAGCATTAGATACTGACATTTAGGGAACTGATTTTCATCCTAAACGTTCAGTTTAAAGTATAGGTCTGTGATTAGAAACCTACATGTAGTTGACTCATTTTCCTGCTGAATGCCACATCCACCTTCCTATCCCCAAAAGAAAAGAAAATCAAGGAAAATGGTTAAGAACAGTTCACAAGCAATTGCAGTTATACCTGTTACAGCCATGTCTTAACATAATGATGCTATCCAGTTCATTAAACATTTGCTGCCTTAGATTCAAGAGGGAAGAAGAGCCATCTTCACAAAAAGGCAGTAAGGAGTTCTCAAATATTGAATATCATGAGTAAACAAGGATGATATCATTTCATTATTTCCCTTAGAATTGCATTGGCTTTATTTTAACCTTTTCTCTATTGGGACTACACAACAATTCAAAGGAGGTGAAAGAATCTGTTTCCAGGAGTTTTTCTTGTACATGATGCAACTTACCCATGGCTTCTGACCAGATGATTTACTTCTAGAGGAAACTGCACCGCTTTTCACTTGTGATGCAGAAGAAGAGAACAGATACCAATGCATTTCCATTTATCTTCCTCAGAAGAAGCCTACCATAATCAGGGAAATAACCATGGAAATGGATCTGAACTAGAAAGGATCTGAACTAAAAAACTTACAGAAAGCAAAATATCAGAATTAGATTAGAAAGGTTGCACATAGTGCTGTTGCCTTATCAGTACTTCAAAGAAAACTTTAAAAAAAATGAAAGAACTTAAAAAAGGATTTATATTTTTACCAGTTCTGACTGTCTGTATTCCTCACCGGTGCCACAGCACACTCTAAGCAGCACTCAGCAGCTGCTCCTAACAGATAGCTTTTTAGTTTACTGAGTTACCTGAACTCTCCCTGGTCTCTCTTGTATCTCACCCATTTCATCCAGATATCTTGAAGTCTTATAGAAAATGCGGAGCATATTTAGAGGTAGGAAAAAAAACCCACCTAATAGGAGCCACTCTGTCATAAGTTTATGCGTGGAAGAGTACCTTGGTGCTACTATGGGCTTCTTCAGTGAAGGCCTTTTATGTATAGCAGGATCACAAAATACAGATTTTGAGAGCTGTCGGTCTTGTTTCATACAATTGTGTGAGTGGTCATGTATGTGTGCTGCAGATAAGAGACCAAATATTTTCCCCAGTGCAAAGAATTCAGAGGAATTTTAGCATTCATTTTGGTTTTATCTTCTGTGAGGTTCGCAGAAAGCCCAGCATGCATCATAGACTGCTAGCCTGTGATAAGTACTGAACATACAGTTTGCCTCCATATTCCTGTGGCTGGAAATAGCTTTTCCCATTGCAAATCAAAGCAACTGCTATTGTAGATTACAAATCTACATATTTCACTATACTGACTACCTTTGTTTTTAATTATTTAATTTTCTCTCACCTGTATTCTGCCTCATTAAACATTATTCAATGACTTCTTTATATTACATGGAGAAAGAGAAATATCCAGTATCATAGTACTGACAACTTTCTGTAGAACAAAGGCTGAACTCTACTGTTACATATAACTGTCTATAAATTAGCATTGGCCTCATTTTCAGATGCAATGATACTTGCTATTCTTTTTCAAAGGAGACAGTAAGTGAAATGAAAGAAAATGATTGACACAACTGAACAAAACTTGCCTGAATATAGTAATTTTGTATAATGGAAAAAAGCTCCAGGATTATGCATGATCTCAGTAGGAAAGCTTTCTGTTTTCCTGATTGTCATACTTCAAACATTGACTGTCAAAATGGACTGTCCTGTAAACAATGAAGCAGAAAAATTAATGATACACAGGATGTCTATCAATATCCCTGTGTACTCACTAAATGCAACTTGACCAATGGCGTCAGCATTTAGACTGTGACAATCCCATAGTCTTTTTTCATTACAAATATGTCTCTATGATTTCAACACGTCAGCACATTTGTCTTTTATTTTTTTTATCTAAAATTTTAGGACAGACATGTTCTGTTCACGTGAATGAGTGTCTAGACAGACCCTGTTTGAATGGAGGAACCTGCGAAGAGAGCATAAATGGCTTCAAATGTAATTGCCCCTTTGGTAAGCATTTATAGCTTTTATACAATTGCTAGTTTGGAATAGTGTGTGTGTTCTATATTTGTTACTTGGGTGCTATAAAGTCTTACATGGTGAAAGCATTTTGCTTATATTTTTAAAGGTACAGAGCTAATTATTTAGACTAATAGAAAGGAAAATTTTATCAATAAGTATGCATGACAATTTGCTTATGACTGGTTTTTATAAGCAATAGATCACTTACATTAAAAATTACTTGTAGCACTGGAACTTAATGGTAAAGAAATATGATGGAACTGGAGATTACCAATTATTTAGTGTCTGTTTGTATAGACACATTACAGCAACACTTTCTTTCAAAAAAACTGTAGGGTTTTGGCAGCAAAATGTTTTGAAAGTGAGCAAAAATGCAAAATCCAGTCTTTGGAATCCTGTTCTGCTGGCCAGATTACTCACACCTAAAAGAACTGAACACTGCTCTAAATTATGTGTGACCACAGCCTGGTTGCCTGAGCATGTGCACTTTGTCCCACCTGAGGTGCCATTAAGTATCCAAGATACTGTACGATGCTGGAAGATATGGTACAGGATATAAAGGACATCCAAGATGGATCAGGCCAAGCGGTAACTGAACTAAGTACCCAGTGTAAAAAGACCCAGCAAAATAAAGGGAGAAAGAAATATAATGTTGAAGGTTTTGCTTTGTTAGTTATATGTACACTCTATAATTTGGGATTTTGCATGTTAGTGCATGTTGACTAAGAAAACCTAGAAAAGGGTGGCTTAGAAATTCATGACCCTAGAAATCCTTTGACCAGGATCAGCACCTTTCTCCATTTTCTATATCCATTGTGAGCAAAGGAAGCTGGGGTAGCAACTGGTAAGTTCATTCATAAATATGGATAAGAAATCACTGATAAATTCTAAAGTGGTTTTTGGTTTTGACGTGCATTTATAAGCTTACTGTTAGTATGGAAAAAAAGGTCAGAAAAACTTATTCTATATAGTCGTGGGCTAAGAAGACTAACTACTGGGGTGTTTAGAAGAGAAAATAACAGTGATCAGAAAATCTTGGAAATGTCAGAGTACTGAAACACAAGTCTCCGAACAACCCCCTCAAGCAAAGCAACTGATTTTTAACTTACTTAATATCAAGAGATCCTTAAATGCTTTAAGAGTGGTATACTGCTGAGTTGGGAACTGAAGACAATACAGAGCTATGTCTTCAAAGGTAAGATGATGCCTTTGTGTTTTTTGCTTCATTGGGACAAATGTAGGCATGTGTTCAAGTTTTACTGATCAAGGGCTGTAGCTAAACATTAAACATCATCTTCTTTGTTGTTCTGAGATGGAGATTCTCACATTCAATGCGCTGCTTTCCTATCCCATGTTTAACTCTCACTGATGTTCACTAACACTCTTACATAGAGTGGGTTTTAGACGGAAGCATCCTGCACCTCCTTCCACAGGTCTGAAAGGATATCTTTTTCACACGGCAGAATGTGTCAGTGATGATGGGAAAGGAAAATGTTCTGGTGTTGTCTTAGTAGGTCATTTGTACTTCTTTTGTTAAAGAAAATTCAGTCACTCTGTAGACAGTCATTATCCAATTAATTTTTATTACCATTCACCATGTGTGTGCATGTGTGGTTTGAGTGTCTGTAAATATTCATTCCTTTGAGTTGTGCCTCTGAGGTTAATCCATGTATTCATCTGGAACAACGAGGTTTATGTAAGGAACTCATATACACTAGAAACTCCAAGTTTCATTTTTTTGACTCTACTAAAACACTGCCCATAGTAGCAGTTCTTCATCACCATCAAAGGATCAAGTAACTCACAGTGAACCAGAGGTTATTTGTAGAAATGATCAGTTATTTTTCAAAACAGTTAAAATGTTTTACTATTTGCAGCTACGTCATTAATATAATGGCAAGCTGAATTAGAGAGAGGGAAAATTGTGTAGTGATGTGCATACCTAACAAAGAGCTGAAAAAGGCATAATTTTGATCTAAATGTGATAGATTCCCTTTGTGCCCTTGGGTAAATTAATTATCCCAGTTTATATTCTCTAGTTGAAGGTATAGATAAACAAATGTAACCATATCACAAAAATACTGCAATGATTAAATAGATAATGTCTGTCAATTGCCTGAAAACAAAAGTCACTACATTACTGGATATTTTAACTGCTAGCTTGTTCTACAACAAGTATCACTTCAATAGATAAGACAGATAACTTCAGCTGATCCTTAAGTGAAAAAAGACAATTTATGCCTCCATGCTTTCACTGACAACCAATCTTATATTGCATTTCTGAAAAAAATTATGTTTTGCTTATCAGAGGATCTGTAGTTGCTGGCTTTTAGCAGGTAAGTAACAGTAAATAAATAAATAAATAATGAAAATTTCGGACAGATCACACATATTCAGTAACAAAACACAAGGGAGCACAGGGAATTTGGATATGCCCTAATGATCAATTTCTTTTAAATGAAAATACTTGTACCTGCAACTGGCTGCTTGACTAGACAACCAATAACTTTTTATTTCACTTCCTGTTTTTTTCTTTGGAATACATTTTTATTAATTAGGTAGATGGCTGTTATCTTTCCACTTTTCTGCTTTGGCCACTTTTGTCTGACAGTCTCTGGCTACATCTTATTTTTTGGTGCATGGTGATGTCTTCCAAATTAGACCTCTCAATATTATCAAATACACTACAATGTATATACATTAGAATTTAATAAGTGTCTTTCTTCAAATTGTACCATAACAGCAATGCCATTTATTCAGGGATATGAAAGCATAAGTTATCTTGATGTACAATTTGGAATGAAAAGGATGAATTTCCTTTTAATTTTCCCTTCAGAAGCTCTTCTAAACTAAGATAAATCTGGAAGGACTCTTGAAGGGTTTTGTATTAGCAGTGGGTGAAAAAATAGCTTAATGAATGATCTTGGCTTGGCTTAATAGTGAAGACATGCTGCATAAATAGCAAACCTGTATGTTTTGAAAGGAAAGAGGTTTTGTACGTTCTTTTATCCTACAGTTTCTTTATGCAAAGTGGATGTAATACTAGGAATTTTGATTATTAAGAGATACGTGTATTTTCAAAAACTTATGTGGTTATACATGATACATAATGTATCTGGAAATGCCTAGCTGCCCCAATGGGAATGAGAACGTGATGGAAGAAAGGCTCGATTCTTCACTGTACTGTGTGGTGCAGACATTTGGTTTGATCTAAGAAAGCAAGCTAATTAGCCAGATTAAAAAGCAAGGTTCATTAACCCAACAAGAAAGCTATGATAATAGTTACACTGCTTATGATATTGAAATAAGCTTTTTCAGATATTGTGTCTTTATGAAATGCTATGTTTAAGAAGTGCAGAGCTACTAATACATTACCATTGGCTGGAGTTAAGAAAATTCCATTGTTAGAGAAGATGTATAGACTGATCAAACTGCTTTTGGATGATATTTGTGGTCTTCTACTTTAAATTTATTAGGGTTTTAAGTGGAAATGCATGTAAAATGAGCAATGGGACCTCTGTTTTACCAGGTCAATCCTCCAACAGACCAGGTTCCAGTCTGCCATATTTATGTCTGTATGAACTTTCCAAGACAGTCTATATTTTTAGAAATTGTCATAAATGCAAGTGTGAAGACCTCAGTATTTTCATCACTGGAAACTCAAAAGTTGTTGGTTTGTTGTTGTTTTTTCCATCAATAGTCTGTGTGTTAATAGAAACTAAGGCACAGTAACATTGCACGCTTTTGTAATTAGTAAAGAGGAACTACTGAATGAATACTGTTGGATGCCTCCAAAACGAGAATTTTCTTACAACACTGATGTTCTTCACTGTGTAGGTACATTTATATTATGTTTTAAAAGACAGAAGTATTTGAATTTAGCACAGCACCTTCAATTTTCCATGAGTGCAAGTATTTTTTTTCTTTTGAGAAAAAATTTAAAGTTTTTTAAAAATTTATTCAAGTTTTTACTAAGCATGTGAAATATATTTTCTATTTCTGAATTATTTATGATATGTCTATCTCATTTTAATGACTCTATAGAATATTAGTGAAAAAACTTATTTACATCAATCATAAAAATAAGAGAACTTGATGCCATTCAAAAATCGCAAGCATTTTCTTCATTTCTTTCACTATTAAATAAAGCATAAATCAATAGGAAACCTCAATAGGAACGTTAAAAATAAAAACTAATTGCTGAGATGTTTATGCTCGACATGGTCATTAAAACAACAGTGAATAATTCCAGAATAATTTTTATTTATCTGTAACAAAATAATTATTTTTAATAGCCTTAAAATAGTAAGATAAGCATCACAAAAATCTAAATGCAGCTGTGGAAAATAATTTATTGCATAAAAATATTTAAGTAAAGAAGATAAATCGACAGATTTAAAGCATGACAGTAATTAATAAATTAAAATTGTTAAAATATGCTTCTGATTTTTGAAGATACAATTCTGCCCTCTTTATGGCAATAATTTCCTGTTACTGAAATTTGAAATTTTTACCATTTTTACTGAATTTTGTTTTACTGATTCACATTTCATATCTCATATGTGCAGAAAACGTTCTCTCTAAAATATGATTAGGTGTGTCTTTTCCATCTAAATGCCAGGAAACTAGATTAACTCTGAAAACTTTGCTACTGTTAGCTGAACGTCAGTATTAATAATTCTGATGGCTCAAGAGATTAGCCTAGCTTGTATTCACTGATGCACTAGAAAGTTCTACAGTCACAACAGTAGCACAAATATGGAAGTACTGATTTAATTTATTGCCTGTTCATACAGTACATCTTTTGTCAAATCATGTTTTAAGCTTCATACAAAAATACAAAATTATTTTAATTCCCAATCCTTTCTAAAAAAAAGATATATATATATCTTTGAAGAAATTCACAAAGTTTTTCAAAAGGTATTTATAAGGAAGGACATGTGTTTTCTTCAGCTAAATGAATTCAACCTCACTCTTTAAATGTAAGAAATAATAAAGTGCAAAGATAAAGAAAAGTTAGCACATCAATCTTCGTATCTGTTGTGTCTCAATTGAAATCAGGTAAACTGGTAAGCCTGTGCATGTTAACATAAACTAGTAAAGTATGATGAACACCCCTAGTGATAAGTTTTAGCTATTTATGATGCCAAAATGACAAGTATTAGTAATTTGAAATTTTTAGTAAGGCAAGGCATGCAGCAGTGGCAACAGCAGTAAGTTCTGTGGCTGAGCGCTCGATCAAGGTGTACAGGAGGTTCCTGGAGCCAGAGAAACCCCAGCAAGAGCTGGGACCCCACCAGGAGCCAGCAGCTCCCATGGGAGAGGCTGGGGAGGCTTGGGCGCTGCCAGGTGCAACCGCAGGAGAGTGAAACGGCCCCAGGGAGCGCTGCGACTGGCGTGGTGCGGCGGTTGGCACAGATGTGCGGGAGGGCCAAGCACCCTGCTTGTAGGCCCGCAGCCCAGGGAAGGTCTCTGCCAGGGTGGTGGGCACTCACCTCAGAGTTAAAGCCAGTGTATACACAAAGGAAGCCCCTGTGATGTCTGATGCTTCCACTCAGACAGAAGCAGTAAGGAAGGAGACTTCAGTACAGGGGATAGATTGTAATGAGTACCCAGACGCTTCCCCTGGAGAGAAGGTAAGTACCTGCAGGTTGATCTGTTATGACAGGTGGTTGGGTTGCAGGAAACAGATACAAGTTTGCATGGTATTAGAGGGACAGAGATGGAGACAGACAGGTGGTTTCAGAACCATGCTCCTGTAGCAGACACCACAGAGAATGTGGCATCTCAAACCCTAGTGACCCACAAAAGCAGGACTCTGCTTCAGTCTCCAACCTCCTGCATCACAACCAGGAACAGATATGAACCTTTAGCTACCCACAAGCAATGTCTGCACAGGGAAACTACATTAGCAGCACACTGTGGTTACCACAGAAAGAAATATCCCTGTTAAGGGGCACTGAGGCACCCATCTGCTGGCCTGACAGGTGTACTGAGGTGTACATGAGGTGTACTGCCTTCCAGGAGCTCAGATCTGAGATGTTGGCAAGAGACTGCCACAACCTGTCAAGAGCGCAGACTACTATACACTGCTACTCTTCCATGTCAGCATGAATGACACGACAAGCCAGAACCTGGGCAGAATCAATGAAGACTATAAAGCCTAGGTGGTGCAAGTGAAAAATTTAGTGCCCAAGTTATTTTTCCTTCCATTTTACCAGAAAGAGGAAAGGGTGCAGCCAGAATTATAATGCACATCAACTCCTGGCTTTTTGGCTTGTGCCATTGTGAGGGTTTTGGCTTCTATGACAACGGGACACTCTTTGACTATAGCCTGTTTAAGGAGGGACGGAATCCATCTGTCTAAAAGAGGTGAGGGAATCTTTGGCAGCAGGCTGGCCAGCTTGGTGAGGTGGCCTTTAAACTGAAATTCTCAGGGGGCACAGTCCAAAGTGGCAGTGCTCACACCATCACATCCAACTGGGGAATAAGCAAGGCTAACCAGAGCAGCAATATTTGTTCTTTAGCTAGCTTCCAAGATGAGTACCAGAAGTCAGCCTTTGCAAGAATATGTGTGGCTATGATGGATCCTTTTGCACCCCTCCTGGGAAACCTGCATGCTTGATTACCTTTCGGAAATGTCTGTACACCAATGCATGCAGCATGGGGAATGAACAGGAAGAATTAGAGTTCTGGGTGCAGTTGTAGGGCCATGATCTCATTGCAATTACAGAGACATGGTGGGATAGCTAATGTGACTGGAATGCTGTCATGGGTGGCTATCTAATTCTTAGGAAAGTCAGGCCAGCAAGGAGAGGTGGTAGAGTTGCACTTTCTGTGGGGGAGCAACTGGAATGTATCAAGCTTTCCCTAGGGGTGGATGAAGAATGAGTCAAGAACTTATGGGTAAAGATTAAGGGGCAAGCTAACACTGGAGACATTGTTGTGGGTGTTTATTACAGGCCACCTGATCAGGAAGAGGAAGTCGGTGAGGCCTTCTACAGGTAATTAGAGATAGCGTCATGATCACAGGCCCTGGTTTTCATGGGGCACTTCAACAACCCTGATATCTGCTGCAAAGACAACACAGCTAGGCACACACAGTCCAGGAGGTTCCTGAAGAGTATTAATGATAACATTTTGGAGCAGGTGGTGTAGGAGCCAACAAGGCGAGTTGTGCTCATGGATTTTGTACTCACAAACAGAGAAGGACTGGTTGGGGATGTAAAGGTTGGTGTAGCCTTGTCAGCGGTGACCATGAGATGGTGGAGTTCAGGATCCTGCATGGAGGAAGCAGGAAAACAAGTGGGATTGCAACCCTGGACTACAGGAGAGCTAAATTTGTGCTCTTCAAGGACCTACTTGGAGGAACCCCATGGGTTAGGGCTCTAGAAGGTAGTAGGCTCCAAAAGAGCTAGCTAGTATTCAAGCATCACTACCTCCAAGCTCAAGATCAGTGCATCCCTATGAGTAAGAAATCAAGCAAAGGGGGAAGGAGGCCTGCACGGATGAGCAAGGAGCTTCTGGCAAAACTCCAACAGAATAAGGAAGTATACAGGATGTAGGAAAAGGGACAGAAAGTGTGGATTAAATGAGTGGACAGTGAGGTAGACTGAGAGCTGGATGAATGGCAGAGCTCAGAGGGTTATGATCAGTGGCGCGTAATCTAGTTGGAAGCCTGTAGCTAGCAGTGTTCCTCTGGGGTCAGTACTGGGTCCAGTCTTGTTCAACTTACTCATCAATGCCCTGGATGAAGGGGCAGAGTGTGCCCTCAGCATGTTGCTGGTGATACAGAACTGGGAGGAGTGGCTCATACCCCAGAAGGCTGCGCTGCCACTCAGTGAGACCCGGACAGGCTGGAGAGTTAGGTGGAGAAGAACCTAATGAAGTTCAACAAAGGCAAGTGTAAGGTCCTGCACCTAGGAAGGAATAACCCCATGCACCAGTACAGGCTACAGGTTGACCTGCTGGAAGGCAGTTCTGTCAAAAAAGTCAAGACATTTCAAAAAAATGTGTATTTTTTAAACTATATGTATATTTGTATTTCTCTCTGTCTTCAGAGTATGCTTAGGACTGTAACAAACCAAAATTTAAAGAACAAATGTCATGGCGTAGACATTCCTAGCCCAAGACCTCCAATAATTTGTAATAAATATTTACATAATTTTTAAAGCAGGATGTAGCTGGAATAAATACACACTTACTGCACAGTGATGAAATATTTAAATATAATGGACTATAACTCAATACTGAGTAATAGAGAAGCGCATACAATCTTAAATAGAACTCTTATATTTGGAAAACTTTAATTTTGGGAAGAGTATGCTGGATTCCTTTTTCATCCACCTATCCGGTGTCAAAAATGCAACTGACTTGATAGAGTTAAATATGACAGCAAATTTTATTTTTTTATTATTATTATTCCAGAAAGAAAACCCACATTTTAGAAGCTAAGGGAACACAAATAAGAAAAATCTTCATCTATAAAAGCTGAAAGGAAGGATGGCCTGAGGGCTAAAGCAATGAACTTTGATTTAGGAAATCTGTTGCAAGTTCTACATTGCTCCAGAGTGATTTTTATCCAATATATTTAATACCACAAGTTAGTCAGAGAATTGTTTCTGCTAAAATAAACTGCAGAACACTGATGATGGCAGAAAGTTTTGAGCTGAGGTTTCTGAGTTGTGGCTTCTGCTCTTCCAAATCTGAATTCTAGCACTTATCTTCACCTGCATCCTTGGTGCCAGATTAGGTGTGCCTTCTCTCTCTAGACAGTTACCCAGACCTACTATGAATACTTCTGTATTCTACAGTCAATTAAAATTACCAAAAAATGGCCCTTTTTAGTTCTAGTTTTCAAACTTATGTATACAGTTCTTCCATCCTTGAGAAGCAGGATTATCATAGAATCCTTTAGGTTACAAAAGACCTTTGAGATCATCAAGTCCAACCATTAAACCAGGACTGCTGAGTCCATCACTAAACCACGACTCTAAAAAACACTTCTAAGTATTTTTTAAACACTTTCAGGGATGGTGATTCCACCACCTCCATGGGCAGCCTGTTCCAATGCTTGATCACCCTTTCAGTGAAGAATTTTTTTCTAATATCCAGCCTAAATCTCCCCTGGTACAACTTGAGGCTGTTTCCTCTTATCCTGTTGCTTGTTCTCTGGGAGAAGAGACCGACTCCCACCTGCCTACAACCTCCTTCCAGGCAGCTGTAGAGGGCAATAAGGTCCCTCCTGAGACTCCTTTTCTCCAGGCTAAACAAATACAGTTTTTTCAGCCACTCCTCATAAGTCTTGTGCTCCAGACCCTTCACCAGCTTCATTGCTCTTCTTTGGACACACTCCAGCACCTCAGTGTCTTTTTTGTAGTGAGGGGCCCAAACCTCAACACAGGATTTGAGGTGCTGCCTCACCAGTGCCGAGTCCAGGGGGACAAATACTTCCCTTGTCCTGCTGGCCACAGTGTTTTGGATACCAGCCAGGATGCCGTTGGCCTTCTTGGTCACCTGGGCACACTGCTGGCTCATGTTCAGCCGGCTGTCAACCAGCACCCCAGCTCCTTTTCTGCCAGGCACTTACCAGACACTCTTCCCCAACCCCTGTAGCATTGTAAGGGATTGTTGTGACCCAGTGTAGGACCCAGAACTTCTAGTTGAACTTCCTACAACTGGTCTTGACCCATCAGTCCAGCCTGTCCAGATCCCTCTGCAGAGCCTTCCCTGAGGCAGATCAACTCCACCCCAACTTGGTGTCAACTGCAAACTTACTGAGGGTTCACTCAATCCTCTTGTCCAGATCATTGATAAAGATATTAAACAGGACTGACCCCTATATTGAGTCATGTGGAACACCACTTGTGACTGGCTGCCAGCTGGATGTAACTCCATTTACTACCACTCCTTGGGGTCAGCTGTCCAGCCAGCTTTTTACCCAGTGTAAAGTACACCTGTCCAAGCCATGATTGTCCAGGAGAATGCTGTGGGAGACAATTCAAAGGCTTTACTAAGGTCCAGGTAGACACCATCCACAGCCTTTCCGTCATCCATTAGTCCTCCAGGGCTGCACTGCTCACCAGGAGAGGGAGTTCATAGAATCATAGTATCACAGAATCATGGAATCATAGAATTTAGAATGATAAAATCATAGATTGTTCTTCCTTGCTCAGAAATCAGAATAACTATACATATTTAGCAAATCTAAATTATACTCTCTAAACTTGTATGTGCTAATATTATGAAAATATACCTTATGATTTATTAGTCACTGTCAAGCAGTTAATTGTCTTAATATGTTTTCAACTTTAACACTAAAACTGTTATTTTCATATGAAAAATCTCCTTTCAGCAGCTTTAAAAATAATTCATTAAAATTCTGTATGGTACAGCTGAGATATATTTCTTAGAAATTATTCCAATACTCCATCCTGCTGTTGATAAGATATTGCCATTAAATAGGATGAAATGAGGTCATTTAATCATATAGTTCATTATTTCAGATAAATATATCTCAGCATTGCTGGAAACCTGACATAAATAGAGTCTTAACTTTTAAAAATACATAACTAGAGAAAACTCTTGCCTTTTAAGCACTTGGGTTTGGTTGTTATCAGATTTGTCTGGGGGTGTGTGTTAAATTTCTATAATCTAATTTTGTATGACAACATACGAACCCCAACCATCAAAAGCTATAGGTTACATATAGTAATGGACCCTTGCGACTCTGCTTTTGTGATAAAGTACAAATTATTTTTGCATCTCAAGATAAGAAATAGGACAAAGAGTAACATTAAATGGATAAAATGGATTGGACAATGTCTTTAGATATTGTATATCATCATTACGCAGTTTCTTTTCTCTCTCTGTAGAAGATATGCATGGCTTTCAGGTGAATACTGTAACCATCTTTTGAAAGTGTTTAACTGACAAGTAATTTCATAATAAGATAATCTGGGTGACTGGTTACTGCTCGTATGGCTTTTGGTATACTCTGATGACCTTAAACAAGAGATTTTACAAGCATTATATTTGAACTTTAGCATTTTAGATAACAGTATTTCCATTTAGCTGAAGAACATTATTGCTGGATAATGCCATATGATTACCACTAGTGAATTTATTCAAGGGAATATATATATATATTTATATATAATGCCAAGGCTGCATCCTTTTATAGGGCTTTCTCTTAAGGGGTATAGAATATACCATCTGAACACCATCTGTCTATCTATATACCTTTATATAGGTATACCTCTTTAAAAGGTATATACTTCTATATCAATACCTTTCTAAAAGAGTAACTTCTGGAAAAGTGATCTCTGCCTCCCACTTGATATATGGACTGTTGTGGACAGAGTGGATGACATGGGCACTGTGTGACCAGCATCTTCCAGGCACATGAGTTTCTTGTGGACAGGCAAATCCCCAGTCTCATGGAGGAAGGGTCATGACTTTGGAACTTATCATTATACACACACTGAAAAAGCTAAACTAAATGAGGCACACCAAATTCAGTGGTCATGTTTTAGATATCTAGGACAGAGTGATTTAAAGAATTTGGTTGTGCAAAGTGTATTGAGCGTCCACAGCAAGGTGTTAGTAGCGGGAGCTGCATGGCACCTGTGAGGGGTGGCCAGGGCTGCCCCGGGCAAGGCATAGCCAGTTCCAGCTGGTTCCAACCGGCTCCCACAGGGCACGGCTGGCCCCACAGCTCAGGGGTGTGTGGGGGGGTGTGTGCCTGTGTGTGTGTGTGCCTCAGGGAAAACGTATTCAAGAAAGTATAAAATGGTACACAGAAGAGTAAGAGTGGAGAAAAAATATGTGGGAAACAACTCTGCAGACACTGATATCAGAGAAGAAAGAGGGACAGGAGGTGCTTCAGGCACCAGAGTAGAGATTCCTGTGCAACTCCACAGTGAAGACCATGGTGAAGCAGGTTGTCCCTCTGCAGCCCATGCGGGAGCACAGTGGAGCAGATACCCACACTGCAGCCTGTGGGGGACTCCATGTCAGAGCAGATGAATGTGCCCTGAAGGAAGCTGCAGCCTGTAGATACCCCATGTTGCAGGAGGCTCCTGACAGGATCTGAGGCCTGTGGAGAGGAAATCCATGTACAAGCAGTCTTTTCCTGAAGGACTTCAGCCTGGAGGGGACCCATGCTGGAGCACGTTTATCCTGAAGGACTGCAGCCTGTGGGAAAGACCCACACTGGTGCAGAGAAAGTGTGAGAGGGAAGGAGCAGCAGAGAGGAGCTGTTATGGACTGACAGTCCCCCATTCCCCATTTCCCTGTGCCGTTTAGTGGGAGAAGGTAGACAAGTCAGGAATAAAAAAGTGAAGCTGAGACTGGAAAAAAGAATGGCAAGGATGGAGTTTAGGTGGAAAGTGTTTTATTTTTTCACCTTTGTTTCTCACCACTCCATTTTTATTTGGCAAAAAAAAAAAATTACTTTTCTTCAAGTTTGTCATGGTTTAACCCCAGCTGGCAACCAAGAACCACACAGCCGCTTGCTCACCCCAGCCAAAACCAAGACAAAGTTGAATCTGTTCTGCCCATGATGCCACTGGTAAGTGATCTCCTTCATGTCTTTACCTCAGCTTATGAGGTTTTTCATCTTATTTTTTCCCTCTGTTCTGTTCAGGAAGGGGAGTGAGAAAGAAGCTGGGTGGGGGTCTGGCAGCTATCCAAAGTAAACCCACCACACAGCCACAAGCACCAGTCTTGGGGATCAGGAGATTTAATGAAAAGTGAAAATAGAAACCTTCAGTACTTTAACCTCCCCGAGTATATCTTGCACCTAAGGACAAAGTTTGTAGCAAGAAGTTTTAAAATATTTAAATCCAGGTTAGCCAGTGATATAATTAACATGAGGAATTCTGTTCAAGATTCCTGAAACATGGTGAAATCACTGTAACAATAAGCCCTATATGCAGGGTGGAAAGGCCCTAGGCAAACTTTCTACTCAGTACTTTGATAGAGGCAAGGGCTACACCTACAGTAGATGTGCTTGGAAGATAGCACTGGAAAAGCAAGGAATTCTGAGGAGTCTGAAATCCATGTTCCAACACAACAAGAAGTCTTGCCTTGTTAAATAATACCTTATGGAAAGATGTTTTCCATCAATTCTATAGGAGGAAACTTTAGCTTCTTTCACTGAAGCAGAGAAAATCTCCATCCAGAATTAAAAGTACTAAGGGACAAGCAGTATGTCTCTTTCCATCACTCAGTGTCCCCATGTGATCTTTTTCATTAGAAACATATAGACTGATAGTACTGATTAATTTGTATTCCAAATTCAGTGTAATGGAAGTGAAACATAATGCTGTCTTCATCAATGGAAGAAATGGCAGAGGAAATTTCAGTGATGATATATACACAGCTAATACATGATATTCAATTTAATAGTGATATTGGAGCTAGTATGATGGTGTCTCAATACAGACTGCATGTAATTCTTCACACTGTCTGTTAAGAAAACTGAAGGGCAGATAACTGACAAGGAAGCCCTAAAGGACAGCTTTAGAACCTATGTTGTGCTCCAAGGTTTGTTAAGTATGTGTCCACAAAACCTTTTAGTTATCAGTTGATCAGCACTTGTAGCAGGAAAAAAAGTGTCAGTGGAGAGTGTTAGATCTGCTTTTGTTCCAAAAAATAACATGCATGCTTTCAAAACCCATGGATTCATTGCCTGTGTATTTTACTGCCTTGTAGCTTCATGGTACATTCTCTTTCTTTCATGCAGCTAAGTCTTCAGGTTGTTCTTATTTGTCCCTCATGTTTTTTGTCATTTTGACTATTTATGTAGCTTATTGAAACACTATTATTTTTTTTTGTTTGTTTTTAAGTTTGTTTTATATCGTTGCTTCCGGTTGTTTCCTGAAGATGTGCTACCTCTTGCCCTTTCCATTTTTCTCCCAATGGTATTTAACACTTCTTTTGTTTGATATTAATTAACATCTAGAAAATCTTGTGTGTTTCATGTATCATGTATGCTCATGCAGACTAATTAAAAGTCTGTTCCCTGCAAGCAGGCTCATTAGCAAGGTGGGGGGGGTTGGGTATTTTTTTTTTATTCTGTTAGCTGATCTTTCCACCTGTTGTATTCATATAGGACAAATAATTTAAGGATTTCAAATTTTGGGGAACCTTTTATACATGTTTTCTTCCTTTAGTTCACTGTAGATAAAACATTGTCTAGAATGCTATGATAGCCTTTTATGGAAAGAGTGACTAACTTTTACTCACCTTTCTCTTTTAATCTTTTAGCTAGATGAGTGTAGGAGTAAAATGGAAGTTTTCATTTTTTTATATTTCACTATAGATGAATATGTCATTAATCATTGTCTTGCATCTGAAAAGTTCTTAATGTAGCACCTTATTGTGAGAAAAATAAATCATTAATGACTTGAGGAAGATTAATTTATTAAAACAACATCAAGACTAAGCAGTAGCTAAATAAAATTGTAGCAACAAAAAGATTTCTAACCTGACTGTTTCCATGACAACCTCCTTTCTTGGAGTTTCAGAAACCAGTTCTGCATTACTCCCCTGCCACTCATCACTTTCATTGTATGTTATTTCAATGTATAGATATTTCTATTTTATCCATATAGAAAGGTGAAATACATGACAGGAGGTTTTTCTTTATTTGTATTATAATAGTGTCTGTGATGGCTGATTTGTATTAGGCATAATTATACAACATGCTTTATCTGTGTCTTTTCATTCTACAGTAGCATAGGCACTAAACTGATCCAAAAAGTTCAATAGGTTTTGTTTGGGTTTTTGTTTGTTTTTTAAGTGCAATCATCATTGTTGTGAACAAAGTAGGAAATGGTTAGATAAATTAAGTATTGCTTTCCCTGTTTTGTAGTTGTAGAGACAACATGAATATAGCTGGGATGAACATTTTCCTAGAGGTACCAGTCTCCTGTACCAGAGCTTAAACTGAGAAAGCTTAGATTTAGAAAACTAAGTTTTAGACAGCTGAAGGTAGATGAGATGAGTCCCAGCTGAACTGATTTTCTCTGTGACTAGAGACAATGCAGTAAAAGTGGAGAGATGCCTGCTTAGCCTTGTTCTGATGTCTTTCTTCCATATTTACAACTGAATTTTTGGGGATTTCTTTTCATTATTATTCATACAGTTTTATTCTCTGTTATTCTCATTATAACTTTAAGGTTCCAAAAAGGTTCATCTACTTTAATAAAGCACAATTTCACAAATTTTTGCTTTAATCCACTGACTGGATCTGAAAAGGACAAGTGGAAAACGTGTATGTATTATAACTAAATGTGAATCATCAAAGAAACAACATGAGGGAAGTTATGTGTAGCAGGACAATAAGGGTATAATTGTAGTCCCTATACGACTGAAAATACACTGTAATAAGGCACCATTAAAAAGTTCAGTAAAATGAAACCTCACAAAATCTATCATACAATTTTATGAAGTTCAACATAATTGGCAGTCCTTTTTAAAGAATAACTCAGGACTGAAATAATAAAGCTACTGCCTGAATTGTTGAAGTACAATTGACAGTGTTTGAGGCAAACTGCACACTATCTGCATATGTTATTCCTCCCACAACTCAAAATAAAAATTGAAACTAATTAATATCATGGGTTCGCTGCATCCAAATCATAGTCTAGGCTTCCCACGTTATTCATCAATTGTTGCATCCAGCCTTAATAGGCAGGCAGGCCTTAGACCAGATTCACGCAGTTCACTTTAAAGACAATAAAACAATGTTTATGTAATTAGCAATAAATAAAGGTTATCACTGATCAGTTTGGCATAGCTCTTAAGAAAAGAGCACCTGCACAACTCACTAGGGTTTACTGCAGCATTATGTGCCTAAACTAGGGGCAGCTCTATCCATCCTACTTGTTATTCTCAACTTTAATGATTATCTACATGATTAAACTGGGATCCCTTTACAAGGTTAAATGATTTTTCCACAAAAGATTTCACTTTAATTTGAGAACCAGTTATGTCAGCTACCCTTCATTATGTATTTCCTTAAATAGCCTGTATGTCTCAGACAACCGGTTCATCTATGCCTCATCTACCTGGGTATATTTTTCTTTGGTTGCAAACTGACTTTGTTAAAGCCATAGTATCTTACTGATGGTTTTCCTAGATAAGGTTTAATAAAGCCTTAAAAAACTCTTGGTCACATGGATAGTTTCAGTTTGGAGTTTGTAGATTTCTTATGATCCCTAGAGATTCAAGTTGCATATCAATAATAAAAACATATTTGTATAAACACAAACTTATTTCTAAAATATACATATAATATCTCTCTAATGACCTGTTATTAGTATCCATTTATGACTGTTAACATAAGTAATCAAACTTGCTTCTGGAAATTCATTTGACTTCACAAACAAAACCATTGACTGGTAAAAAAGATCTGTATGTACTTTCTCAGGGAAATATTTAAAAAGAAAACACACTGACTTTTTTCTATAGGTGATGAATTTTTCTCTTTAGAAGCAACGTTATGAGATGTTTCTTTCATTAAATTCAATATAAACTACTTACCCTGACCATAGTGTTCCTCTATCTTCCTTAATATTTTTTTAATTGAATGAAAAATTATTTTCATTCAATTTTCATTCACAAAAAAAGGGTTTTATTGGCTTGAGCCTGAATGATAAGTCATGCTGTAATTCATGGGAATATGTCATCACTGCATTGTTTCTGTTCCTTCCTTTTATTACAATGCTTCCACTCCTGTATGACAATGCAGCCCTGCCACATTTTTTGACTTTTCAACTGACTATGACTTAAAATTGGTAACAGGGCTGGGAAAAGATACTGCATATCCTTGCAGACCAACTTTGAATGGCAAATTTATTCTTGGATAACTGTCACATGATGAAAAAAATTAATCTGTTGCAGTTAGCAGTGCAGAAGATCTGTTTGGACCTCTAGTATGTCATCATAACTAGGCATGGTCATATTGTTCAGCTTATTTTGGATAAACTGTGGTTAAATAGGAAATTGGCTATCTCGTTATTCTTTCTACTTACCAGGCAGGAATCCAGTGCACACCCCCATCTGCAAGTAGTGCCTGAGAGACTTAGCAGCTTCCTTGCTCAAGCTTGTAACTCAGCCTGGGCCAGCTGTGTCAGCTGGACTTCCAGAAAATAAAAAGCATGCTTCTGACAGCTGGATGGGGAGTCTGTATATCAACCAACAGAAAAACAGAGCACAGTACAGATTGTGTACAATCCCAAGAGAATTATTCAGCTTTGCTAACTGGGATTTAGTTAAAAAGTACTGTTTGGACTTCTTGGTCCACTTCAAGTTTCTTTGTTACAAGCCAGTCCATTTAACTTTCTTCTCATGGAATTAACTTCCCTGTCACCCAAAACAAGCCTTAACATTGGGTTTTATCTATATTAGTTTTGACTGGGATGAAGTTAATGTTCTTCATAGCACCCAATACGGTGTATGTTTTGGATTTGTGACTAAAACGGTGTTGGTAACATACCAATGTCTCTTGCTAAGCAGCGACTGCAAAGCATGAAGACCTTTTCTGTTTCCCCACACTGCCCTGCCAGCAAGTAGCCTGGGGTGCACAAGAAGCTGGGAGGGAACACGGCCAGGACAGATGACCCCAACTGGCAAAAGGGTTATCCCATACCATATGACACCATGCTCAGCAATAAAAGCTGCAGGAAAGGAAGAGGAATGAGGGCACCTTTGAGTTACGGCATTTGTTTTCCCAAGTAAACTGTTACATATGATGGAGCCCTGCTTTCCTGGAGATGGCTGAATGTGGTGACGCAAGTCAAGGCGGACTGAAAAGAAACACTATGTCTGCGTGGCTGGGTTTGGACAAAATGGCCTTTATTGTTTATAGAAACTATTTATATATCTTAGTACAGGTGTCAGACCCTGATAGGTTTTTGTGTCCTTCTTCTTGCTTGCTATTTGCTGTTGCTGTAGGTGCCTGTATGCTGCGGTTCTAAGTTCCAATTCTTCACACCCTGTCTACATACCTGACAATTTGTGGCTCTCTTAAAGGTACACAACTAAGTGTTTGAAGTCAACTAACTTGTCTGCAGACCCACTGCAGACCCCAACAGCTGAACACCTGCCTGCTGATAGGAAGCAGTGAATGAATTCCTTATTTTGCTTTGTTTGTATGCACAGCTTTGCTTTCCCTATTAAACTGTCTTTATCTCAACCCACAATTTTTTCCCACTTTTGCCCTTACAACTGACTCCTTCATCCCACTGTGGGGAAATAAGCGAGTGGATGTGTTGGGCTCAGCTTTAACCAGCAACATAACCATACCTTTTCCTCCCTGTTTTTATTCATTAAAATGAAATGCAATAATATATTGAAGATTACTAACAGCATTAAAATAGTATCATTGATCAATGTATATTTTAGTTAAACAGATCATACGTATTGTATACTTCAAGATAAAATTAGCTCTGCTGTAGCCTGTCTCCAATAGCACAACAAACAGTTAATCCCACCAGTCATTTACATTCTTCAGGTATATCTAGGAAGTCACCAGTGATTAATTCTTTCTTTCACCTACCCACATCTTTCTATTAACCTTTTTTTTTTCTTCTTTAACTGCAAATACTCAGTCTTTTAACACAGATTATCTTCTCAAGCCTTTAAATCAACACCTTCTTTGGCGCTAAGGTACATGCAACAGACTGGCAGGTTTGCGTACGATACCCCATGAGCTGTATAGAATGACAACTCTATTCATCTCCATGACTTATTCCCTTTGCTGAATTGCATTAATTTTGCTTCTGTCATATTAGATTGCAAACTCATATCTAATTGGCCACCCATGGTCACCCACAGTCTCCACTGAGAGAGTCTCTCTTGAAGTTATTCCTGTCTGCAAGATTTTAAACTCATTTTATTTTTGTCGACTATTGCTGTAATACTAGGAGTCTAAGTATTCTTCAGTCTGAAAGGATGATTACCTTTATCTATTGCTGTGGTAAAGGTACATAGTCATAGCTTCTGAGGAAGGCTGAAGGAAAAGAATGAATTAAACAAGTTTATTAAAAGGTTTGCTTCTTTTTTACAGAATAAGAAGCCCAGACAGAACTATATTCTGTCTTCAGAAAGGAAATTAGTCTAGGATAAAAATAAGGTACAAATAATACTTTAAAGTTCAATTGTTATGTCGGTATTTTGTCACAGTATCTCAGTTAGAATGTAAAGATCCTTTTTCAAACCAAAGCTATAAAAAATGCAAACCAGAGAAAAACATGGTCAATGTGTTTCATACTGATTTTTTTCTTTTAGTATTAAGTGATATTAAGTTTTGGGGTTTTTTTTATTGTGCCTGTTTTGCCAAGTATTAAATCTGGGTTCACAAAGACTGGCAATTTAGTGTGAATGTTATCTTTCCTACCTTCCTTTGTGAGCAGAGACCTTCCCAGTGGGCAGTTCAGATCACGAGCTAAAATTCAGATTCACAGAGCTAAAAAAAAGCTCTGAATAACTGTCTAGAGTGTTTTCTAATCATATCGGCTATGAACTGAACACTGGGAGATTGCTAGTTACTTTATTAGAAACTTTTTTTCCCCTTATTCTCATGTAACTGAGAAAACTGAACACACCAACATAAACTTGTTTGCCTTCTTTTAATGTAGTGCTAAAATCTGCAAGAATTTTCTATCTATAATCTAAAATGTATTGAATAGCTCTGAAGTCCTGTGACTAAGAGCTTCATCCTTTGGGGCATGTAGAATTTAAAGCAATAGTTGTGTAATCTGATACAAGTGTTTTAACTAAATGAGATTTTAAGGTATTTTCTTTTGTAAAGTTCCTTATAGCCTTAGATTTGGCAAATTATTTGTGAACAATAATGCAAAAATAGCTATTTATAAATAATAGTTGTAGCCTTATTAGGTGTTCACTCTGGCTAAGCCAAGTCTTACAAAAGACTTTGCCTAGGGGCTTCACATTGATCAGTTTGCCATGGGATAACCGAACATAGACTTCTGTCACAAACATCCCTGTATTTACTTAATTCTTTAAACATCGGGGGGGCGGGGGGGGGCGGGGGAGCGGAATCCTGCCTATTAACTTCAGTAGTTGCTGTATGCATAGAGTTGCAGGTATGAATTAAAACAGTTCCAGTAAGGTGACTAATGTAAACAGGCTGAAAATATGTTTATTTTTAATATTAAGCATTCTTACTTAATATTTTACTTCCCTTTTTTTTCAGACATGAAACACAATATATATGAAAGCATGTTTGTAATAAGTTTTCCTGTTAAATAAGCCAAAAATTATGTAGGGTATTATGCAATCGCATATACTTCCAACTGACAACAAAATGAGTTACATTGGTTCTCTAGTCTTTACATTCAGAAGCAATTTTTTTCTCTTTTTGTGTCAGTATTAACCCGATACAACTCTTATTTGGGGTCTGGGGACAGAGGAGCTCATACTAGTTCAGTAGCTGAGTATGGAATACCAAATGGGGGTGACTGTTTTTACAATACTTGAAAGAATATGACATCTGTAATTCCAAAATCTAACACATATATTTTTTTGAATTAGCATAGTGGCAAATCTCCCCCTGTTTTTCAGTGGTATTCAGTTCAAAATCTATTGTGGCTTTCTCCTGGTAAATGAGCTATAACTTATGAGTTACATTTATTACTGTGTCTTTGAGATTTTTAAAAAAAATTATAATAATTTAAGCATGGCCTGGCTTAAGCGAATTGGGCCTTAAGGAATGCTCAAAATACATAGATTATCTTTAAACTCAAGCCTTTATATGCCTGAATTTTCTTCTCTAAAATTTGTGTTAGATTTTGCCCAAATCTTCCTGAATTTATATCAAACATAACATCTCTCTCATTTCCTCATCCTTTCTCACAAGTTTTAATAATGTATCAAATACAGTGAAACATTAACTAAAGTAACTTTAACTCTTTTTTTTTCTTTTTTCTTTTTTTTTTTCTTTTTTTTAACATCTAGGTACACTAAAAGCCACCTTTTCAACCAGTGCCAGTTCTTTTATGCAGTCCTGGAATAAAGCTCAGTAGTGATAGAAATACAAAAAAACTGCTAAAACCCCCGCCTTTCCTTGCTAGGTTAATTGTAGAAGTAGATACCAACTTGGTAAAATCCAAAGTGTCAATAAGAATGTTTCAAATGAAGTTACCACAAAAAATATTGTAGCAACACATGACCATAATCATGTTCATTCAGCTACTAGACATGTATGTTAGTGACAGCTTCTTCTGATGTTTTGGGGTTGGTTTTTTATCTCCTACTGCTCATTACCAACAGCTCCTTTCTAGGATCTGCAATCACGGTACCAAAAAAATTAAAAATAAATCCAAACACACACACCTGAATTCATTTACAACTGTTTATCTACCGTGAATAAAAGAAGATATTAGACTGGGAGGGAGGGGGATGGTGGCACTTTCATTGGCTATTTACAATCTGTGTTCTTCCTGAGAGCTTAGTTCTGCACACACAGACATTATTGAAGTCATCCAGGAACTGAAGCTCTCTGCCTAAAAGCAAAATTCTCAAAATTCTATTCTGGTCTCTTTAATCAGGTAGTACATTCATAGTTAGCACTAGGATTTGTTTATCCTAGCAAAATATGGAAATCTAAACTGTCCTTGCTGTAACTGGCACATTATTTGGAGAAGGTATTATTTATAAAATCTTTAATACTTGACCTTGTTGTATATTATATCTTTTAGAATTCTCCATTAGTGGAGGCTTAAGTCTTCAAAATACATCAGTATTTCTCATTCTTATGCTTATGTTATTTCATTCCAAGAGATTTTTCAATTTCTTCTTCAAAAACATCCTAATCATTTGCCATTGCATACTCAGTTATCTTAGTCTGCCACATGCATTAGTCAGCTGTTAACAAAAAGCAGTTCTTGTATTTTAGAAATTCTTTCTGGGAAAAGACATGCTTAGATTTCATAAGCAATTTCCTTTGGCTCATATATAGCCCAATCAAAAAGTAAATCTCAAACAAAAGATTTGCTTATTCCTTCCTCCATCCGTTCCACTCTGGCTCAAAACTTTTACAATACAGCATCTACATTCTTAGCCACTGTAATCAAAGGATTAAAGACGTGACTTGATGAGGACTGTGGCAGAAGTTTAATTCTTCATGCCATAACTTCCAACAAAAGTTTAGCCATACAGCTTTTTTTAAGCTAGTCCAGAAATTTCTAGCTCTACGTTAAACATGATAAAAAAGATACTTGCCAGCAACTTGTTGGGCTGTTCTACCTGGGACAGACAAAGTTTCAGGAGTCCAAACTGTATATTCACAACACACCTTAAAATTTTATCTTACCAATGGAAAGAAAAAATAGCTCTAGGACTCATTCCACATAAGATTTTAAATGTCTACCAAGTGATGATTCACAATCCAGAAATGCTTGGTTTTTTACCACTGACATAAAAGTCGTTAGGAAGACTAGATCAGCTGTATGATGTAAATTTGCATTGTACATATTTATGATTAGTAACACAAATCTCATTCTTGATTGTTAATTATTCAAATTTTGCTCTTCTCTCATAACTCTGAATTAGTTGTCTTTGAGTTTTTTACAGAACACGTGTTGGAAAGGTATATTTATGAAATTGCTTTCTCTTTCCACCCTTTTTGCTTTGAATTAAGCAACATATGTAAGGTAGAGAAGCATAGGACATAACATTCTACATCACTGAGAGCTGAAAGACTGATCGCAGTATTTGCATATGTGGATATTATGACATCTTCATCATAAACTGTAATTTTCTGACATTTAAGATAACATGCCTAATTTTAGCCACATGAAGACCAAAATCCCTCACAAATTCTGTATTGTGTTAAAAAAGGAGAGCTAATGGTGAGTTTTTTCACTCATCAGAAGCATCAGAACCCAGCTTTCACTTTCATGGATTATATAGAAATAGCACTTTTAGACTTGTGACTTTTTGGAATTTGAAATTAGTCAGTGAATTTAATCACCTTTTTTTCATGCATACATGCAAAAAGCATAATTACATAAAGTTTACTTTATAAAGAACATTATATAAAATGTATTTTATAAAGTTATAAGGATAAACATAATAAACTGTTTAAATGCTTAAGATGTTATTTCTTATTCTTCATTTTCTAGTTTTAATTATCTGACAAATTTATAAGAAAGATAGAACTTTTTAACAAGTTAAAAAATGCAGATTTCTGCATACATTACAGCATACAAAATACTGTCTTCCTTGGAACAAGAAATTAATAGCCAAGACATTCAAGAAATAATGAGACTTGACATTTCATAAAAAGCTTTATCAGAATTTAGAGAAAAAAGTAGAATAATCTTACATTTCAGGGAGATGTATACCTAATACAAAAGATAGGCTGTCTGGACATGTATCAAGTTGAATGCACTAAATATCTTGTTGCCTTTTATAAAGGCAGCTGTTTTTCATGACATCTGAAGGAATATCAGCAAAAAAGGGCCAATGTCTATATAATGTTGCTGTCATTTATGCAAGTGTATTGATCAGATAGTCACAGTTACTAGTTATGCATGTGATGAATCAAAAAATTATTTATCCTAATTAATGAAATCAACAGAAATCATTAGTTATACTAGATGTCTTCTAATTATCCATTTACTATGGAAGAATTAATGTATTTCAAATAACCAAAAGACCAGTTGTTGACAACCAAAATTGACTACTCAGGTAAATGCATGTGAGAACAGCCCTAAAACCAGTGTAAGGAATAATTTGACTGAGTTATTTAGGTTTCATAAGGAAGTACCTGCTGTCATGTTGAAACTGGTGTTCAGGCTTTTTATTCTGAAATACCATGTGGTTTAGCTGATTTTCAAATTAATATGACAAAAGTCAGAAAGGTCTTACCAGCTTTTCATTTGTATACTCTGAAACACTTGAAACCTATTTAAAAGTCTACTTTTATCAAAGTATTGATCTAAAACAATAACCCATAGAAAATAATGAAGATTATCACTATACTGTTATACATGCTTCTCTCCTCCTTCCTGGCACCCAAAAATGCCACTAGCCCTAGTAAGATGGTGAAGGATCTAGAGAACAAGTCTTACAAATAGTGGCTGAGGGAACCTGTGTGGTTTAGTCTGGAGAAGAGGAGGCTCAGGCACGACCTCATTGCATCTACAACTACCTGAAGGGAGGTATTAGGCAGATGGGGGTAGGTCTCTTCTCCCAGGTAACAAGTGACATAGGAGAGGAAATGGCCTCAAGCTGCACCAGGGGAGCTTTAGGTTGGGTATTAGGAAAAATTTATTCACTGAGGCATTGGAATAGGCTGCCCATGGAGGTGGTGGAATCACCATCCCTGAAAGTGTTTAAAAAATATGTAGAAGTGTTTTTTAGAGTCATGGTTTAGTGATGGACTCAGCAGTCCTGGTTTAATGGTTGGACTTGATGATCTTAAAGGTCTTTTCCAACCTAAATGATTCTATATTTCTATGATTTTTTTGGTATTGTAGGTAACTTGGTTTGTTGCAGTATGTAATTACATGGGAAAAAATGGAGTAACAGTATTCAACACGTGGGTGTAGCTACACAAGTGGGATCTTACTAGAAATACTTCAGACAACCGAGGTAAAATCTTCACTCTGTTGAAATGATATGGACTTTGCTGGTTGTTTACAGTGATTCATGTATCTTCCAAGGTGATATAGTTTTGAAAAAGACCATACTTTATGAACTTCTGGCTTTGGAAACACTGGAAAAATATCTGTATGTTAAAATGTTGCCTTGGCTGTCAAACTGCATTCGGTTTCTGCCTATTTTGTGTTCTGGAGGAAAAAGTCATTTTAATAGAAAAAAATTGGTTTAGAAGAAAAATGCCTTTTAGTCAGAACTAAACAAACAAAAAAAGTGGTGTTGCCATGGTGCTTCTTTTTTTTTTTTTTCTTTCATAACCTACAATTTCTGATTATTTTCGTAATAAATCATAGTCTTCATGTTTTGGGAGATACGTATTACATCTTCTAAGTCTGTCTTGGAAGCTGAAGTCAAGCTTTCTCAACTGTCTTAGGCTGTTTTGATAAAATTTTGGCTGTTTTGATAAAATGATTGAAAGTTAAAATTTAAATGCTAGCCCTGATGAAATGACAGAAGTAAATGGGAATCATGTGTCATTAAAAGGTGAGCACTTGTCTGGACAAACAGTACAGAACAATTGAGAAAAAAGGTCTGGGAAAAATGAAGAAGAGGATGAATACTACCTGTAAGGCCTGGGGTGTAGATCTGACTGAAGTGGCATTACCTCTAAAGACAGCAGAGCTGAATCAGAGAAAGGATGGGAGAGTGTGCAGCCATCTGGAGAGATGTGGCATAGCTGAAGTGTACTAACCATGGAAACACGTTCAGCTGGAAAAGGTACTAGACCCAGGGAACCAGTACAATAACTTTCCTCCTCAGTTAACAAACAAGAGAAGAAATACCTTTGGCAACAAATCTGGTGCACAGAGTACTGAAACTACAAAAAATAACAGCTTGTCAAATGCATCGTCTTAGTAGTCACCTGTGGGTGTTACAGCTTGGTTAGAGTTTCTACCTCAATCTAACACATCTAATTGGATCCCTTTTACTGAGATCCTGTTCCCCCCTCTTTGCCAGTAATCTCCTCTTTCCTTTAAATGTGTAAACTGTTTCTTAAAAAATAAAATAAAATTGGGAAATGATTGTCATTTAAGATCAAATTGTCATTCAAGCCCCAAATTCCTTATTTGGCACATCTCTAGACACATGCAATATGTTCTTTCACATAACTAGGTCTATATGTCACTCAGGTTTCTGCCACTCTATTTTCTTCATTTGTTACTATTATTTTATTTAATAATTGTAATAATAACAACTGAGTGCAAAATATTTTTGTAAAGAAACATAAGACCATAAGCCAGATAACATTCCTGTACTAAGGTTTCTCTGTGTTAAAGGGAATGTAACAGGCTTGGTAGATGAGTACACAAACCAGATGCAGGTCAGAAGTTTCCATGTATTAACAGGAAAAATCAACTCACCTTATAACATTTATAATCAGTTGAATTCCAGATCATTTGCAGCTTGCAGACAGAACTGTTTCTATTTCTGAAGCCTTGTTGCCCTAGAACACCCTCTCTCATTTCCCTAGATGGCTCTGTCTTGTCATTCAGTTTTACTGGTAAATATACTGGAGGTTGTTTATTTTTTTCTAAATGGCACACAGAAGATCCTGACTATAAAAGCTTTATTTTAATTCAAGAGATTGTTCCTCATATCTATATCAATTAAATATACTTTAAAAATATATCTAGCTAATAAACATAGGAAATATATTTATAATGAGTTATAATATAGGTGCATGCTCTCTGCAAAAATAAAATACCTGAAAATAGGAGTACAATGAGGAAGACCATGAAACTCCCCCCAAATTCTATTTTTTTTATTTTTTAATTGTGTATTTTGCTGCTTGTCCTTATTAAGAACAGATTACAATAAACTTATTTCCATTCTTCTTTATGGTGTCCTGCACGTTAACAGATTAATCAAGCTGTTAACTAGCCATGATGAAAAAGCTAAAATAACGTAGTGCTCCAGTATTTCCTTACAACTGGGTGCTACATACATTTTTGAAAGGACATTTCATGTATTCTTAATGTTAAGGGCATTCATCAAAATGGATTTTATGCTATTACTGAATTTTGCTCTTTTAGTTGAATTTCAATCATTTCTTAATCACAGTGTATAATTACCAGCCTGTTTAGTAATACATCACTCTTGAATTATATTAATATTCACAGAATTCAACTGCTATTTGAAAATATGGAAAGTAACCTCAAGATTTTGTTGCCTGGCACACAGATAGGGACTGTAGGATCAATGCTCCAACCCTTAATTACTATGGAAGATACCTTTATTTGAACACAATTAATTTTATTTCAACGACATTAAAGATCTAAGGACATATGCATAAGAATAAAGACCTGAATTCCCAAGGAAGATGCAGGCCTGGACATGGAGTGAGATAGGATTGTACTAAAATACTATGCAAAATATTGCATGACATTGCTTTAATAACCACTTTATAACTAAGTGAATCCTATCTTTGCTCTCTGTGTTTAAACTTCTAAGTTTATAGTAACTGGAATTATAGTAACTATTAAATTAAGACAAAATCATGATCATAGTGTTCAGTCATATTTGGAAAGGAAAGATAAATCCTTGATTTCTGCCTCAAAAATGAGTGTTAATATCACAAGGCAAGAAACTTCTGTAAAGCCCCAAGATGACTTTCAGAAATATGAGAGAAATTGAGGAACAGGATAGGGCTAAATTATTTTCCCACTACAGTGAAAGTGAAGAGCTGTAATTTAGAGGGTTTTTTTTTAATAAAAAGTCATACTGTGTATATGATTATATGGTGTTTTGAAAGAATCCCTGATGCCATTTCCAACACTGAGAACCACAGCCTTTCATCTTGATGGAAGCATCACTGTTGTTTGTAGGCATACTGACTGTTGGTCAGTATGGTTTTGCATTCTTATGTGGCAGATTCATTGGCAAAAGCTGATACAGATTTACCAAAGGTAAATTGGGTTTAACCAACCTGATTTGATCACTGGATGAGGTGAGAGCTGTGGATGTTATCTACCTTGATTTCAGTAAAGTGTTTGACACAGTCTCCCACAACATCCTTGTTGACAAGCTGGTTAAGAAATGCACTGGACAGATGGACTACAATTGGTGGAAAACAACCTATACAACTGAGCTCAAAGGATGGTGGATAATGGCTTGAAGTCAAACTGGCACCCATTCATGAGTGGGTTTGCTCAGGGTTTGATACAGTTCAATATCTTTCTAGACTATATGGATAATGGGACTGAATGCATCATCGCCAAGTTTATGGATGGCACCAAACTGGGTGGAGAAGTAGATATAGTCAGAAAGAAGAGCACCCATACAAAGAGACCTCAACAGGCTAGAAAACTGGGCCAATAGGAATCACATGAATTTCAACAAGGTTAAATTTAAACTCATGTAACTGAAATAATTCCAAACAGCAACACAAACTGGCATCTTTACCCCTATAAGCAGGTAGGGGTGCATCTCTGCCAGGAAGGCCCTGGGGTCACGGTGCATAGCAAGATGAACTTGAGACAGTGGTATGTACCTCAGCAACAAGAAAAGCAAACCACATCCTGGGCTGCAACATCTAGCTTGTAGTGAGTAGATTAAGGAAGGTGTTTACTCAGCTCTACTTGGCACTTTTTTAGGTAACACCTGAAATGCTTTGTCCAATTATGTTCCTCCCAGTTGGAGAGAGACACACGGAAGTTGGCAAGTGTCCCACAGAGGGCCCCAAAATTATCAGAGTGTTGGAGCACTGGACATATGAAGAAAGGCTGAAGAAATTGGGTTCATTCAGCTTAAAGAAGAGACAGCTTACGGGGAACTTGGTCACAGTTTTCCAATACCTAAAATGTAGTTACAGAGAACATCAAGGTACTCTCTTCACAAGGATGTCCAGTGACAGAAGAAGCAATGGGCATAAGTAGCTTCAGGGCAAACTCTGTCTGGTTTCAAGTAGAACAATTCAACATTGGAATAAATTGTCCGGAGAAGTGGAGAAATGTCCCTTGCTGGAAAATTCCAAGACTTGGCTTGTCAAAGCCCTTGATAACCTAATTTAAAACCCTGCTTTCAACAGAAAGTTGGACCAGGTGGTCTCCAGAGGTGTCTTCTAGACTTTTCTATTATTCTATACCACTAGTTGCATTTAGACATGCTGGTTGTAGGTTGCTTACATGTAGGATGTGGTCTACTTCTGCATATCAAGGCCTTACAGAAGTGAACTGATCTGTGAGTATGCATTACTTCCAACTTCCCTACAACTGGGTTTTATAAAGTAGTATAGACATCCAATTATATCAGTATCATTAACTGTATAAATAAGGAATTTCTTTCAAGACCAATTGGGTGAGGAGATCCTCAAAGGAAGACATAGCGTTCTTTATCAGCTCTGGTAGCTGTTGCCTGATATGAAAGTAATGTGACACAGCACATCAGTTCTGACATCTGTGGTACGCTATACCTTTTCAAATTTGCTAAGTCATATGGACTTTGTATCTTACATCTAATTTGATGTGTCTGATATGACATTACTGCATTTATTTTGTCTGAAATTAATAGCAAGTGTTTGTCATGTCAGAATAGAAGCAGAACAGACACAAGGGAATGTTGGAATTGTACAAAACTGGCAACTTGCTCAACTTTGGTCAGAATGACAGGAGTGTTCACAGATAGTATTTTCGTGATTATCGTTACACAAAGCAGATGGTTGTTTGGTAATATTTCACTAACAGGTTTGGAGGTTTTTTCTTTCCAAAAATAGTTGTTCAGAATGGATTGAATAGCAGTTATCTTTTTAAATATGACCCTTTGTTTCCTGGAGCTGCAGTACTATTCATTATTCATAACCAATCCTGCAGTCTAAGTACTTTCTGATTATCTTCTGAGAAGTCAGAGCTCGTATAGAGGTGGACTGACACTGGTATGCACAGCTTCTCCTATGCTAGTTCTTAAAAGATGCCTTGTCTGAGCATATCAACATATACAGATACCACTATGTCCAGTTATGTTCTAAAACATGTACTTGGATAGAGTTCATTATTGAAAACAGACCAATATAAAAGTAATGAGAGACATTCCTTGCAAGAGGTCAATAAGCCTTGCAACATCTGTAGTGGCATATTTTGTAGTACTTCATATAACGCACTTGATTGCATTTTTATTCACTTAGTAAATAAGTATCTAGGGCTCTATTTCCATTAAAGCATTAATAAAATGTTGCAGTTACTTTGAAAAATCATATATATACTTAAGACTTACAAAATACATAAAAATAACTTTTTTCAGTGTGCTGTAACAATTACAAAAAACATGCTAGAAAGTCATTATAGATGTAAAAATATTATATAGAAATACAATAAATTATTTCATGTGAATATTTTATAATGCTGGATACCATATCCATTGACAATATAGTGTTTGCTCTGATCATCTAATTGGAATCATTACATGTTTTAGAATACATGGGCTGGGTCCTTGTCTAATTGATGCTCTAAATATAAAAAAATGTTATTAATTTGCACTTCACCACACAGAATCAATTACTCTGGTCTCCATCCAGTCTCACTGTAAAAATGTCCTCCTGTTGTGGGGAAGCTTGTATATAGACAGTCGGAAGGTGTTATCTTGGCCTTTTAAGTATGATATTAAATATTTTGTGAACAAAGAGGATGATTAGAATATTTGGTTAGTCTGATAGCACTATTGTCTTGCATATATACATATAAATTTTGTAATTTGGTCAGTCAGTATACATGACCTAAAAATAATAATTCCATGGCCTTATCAAACTGTATTGTATTTAAAGTCTTCCAGAATAATCCTAAGTTGAAAATACAAGAGTTCATCTTATAATAGGGACAATGAAAGTCAACACAGCTGTTCAGTTTCCTTCTCTGAAAAAAAATCTCTGTTTGGAGAAGATAAAAGGTAGAAAAGGTATTTTTGGAAGTCAGTTACTGAAATTCAATCTATTAACTAAAACTTTTATCTATTTAAAATAAAATTCCAAACATTTTGCCAAACAGTGTGAAAAAAAATCTAAATACAAGGTGTAATTTCGTACAGAATACCCTATAGGATATATTTTAATATCAATTTTATTTAAGTTCATTGTTTTTTTTAATAGTGAGCATGTTAAGAATAGTACAAATACTACACAATAATTTGATGCTACAAATAAAGGATGGAAGAGAAGGACCAGGGATAAAGGGCAAGAATCATCAATGTGAATAAATCATTTGGTGCATTCTACACCAAGCCATTGCTTAGTGAGGATCTGGTGATCTGACTGTACATCTTATAAAGTATGTGTGTGAGCATGCACATTTCATACAAGTGTGAATGAAGAAATAAGGCCAATAAATGAGCTAATAGAGCAGCAATATTTTCCATCGCATTAGCTGGGAAATACGTTCCATATAAAAATAAAGGGTTGGTTTGCAGCAGGTTTTCTCTTTTAATCTTCCAGAAAAAAAGATGTTTCCCGCCCCCCTTTCCCTGTGCCCCAGCCCTCCTTTTCCAAAGTGTTAATAAAGGAAGGGTCCGAAATAACCCCTCAGTTCAAAAGGCAAGGCAAAGTAGGTGCAATAGTTATGCTGAAGTTGTGTTAAAAACAAACAAACAAAAACAACAAAAGAAAACAGAATGGAATGCTACAACTGGTCTGAAAAAAACAAGTGAGTATTTGTTCCATGTACAAGATTGGCTTTTGTAATAGTTTCCCAGACAAGTTACATTTGTTATTACTATTTATATTGCAACCTCTGCCCCAGGGCTGTCACTCAGCAGAAATGCGTTGTGTACTTGCCAGGAATTCTCTGTGCAAGTAACAGTCAGGTGTAGCCAGGCCAGTATGCACTCACAGTTCTCTCTACACTTGGTCTCTCATCCCAGCATCTCAGCTCTGACCAGTGCCCCTTCTGACCAAAAGAAGGTCATTTTCAGCCCTCATAGGGAAACAGAAAACCAGCTGAAGACCACAAACCAGACCCAATCCCCTCTCTTATTCATAGATTTCCAATAAATGTATAGCACAGAGGGGTGTTTTTTGAGGTTGAGGGGGCGTATTTTGTTTTCTGGTTGTTTGTTTTGTTGGGTTTTTTTCATTGCATCTTGTACTTCTAAGCTTTTATTCCATAGGCTTCAGTCTTGGGAGTGTAAGAAAAGAATAGAAACCAATGCATCCAGACTTGTTCACTATCAACATAGGTACAAGACGTTACAGTAATATTAGTGCACATGGCTTTATTAATCTTGCCAAGACAAACATAAGATATGTGCATAAATCTCGCGGTGTTTGGGCTTTTGCTTTTAATTTTAGTGATAATTAATTATGCCAGAGCAATTCAGACATAAGTCACAGTACTTGAACTGCTTACTGCAAATTTTCTTCTCAAGCAACTTGACGATAGAATATATTTTTTTTTGAGTTGGAGAAAGATACTTAGATGTTTCAAGTACTACACTGAAGAGAAAGAAGGTGATCAAATACTTAGCTATGTCATGTTAACTTCAGTGTATTAAATGTATGCATGAACTGTACTCTTTCACTGTCCTTTTACATTATATATAAATAGGATTTTTTTAATATATTTTTTTTTACATTAAGTGTTAAAAAGTTCTTGGTTTTTTGACCAGATTCTGGAGAAGCATGTGGTTAAGCAACAGTGACACCTGTGACTATCAAGCTCCATGACAACTTTTTTCTTTACAATATACTAGAAATAAGATTGTATTCCAGATTCATTCAAGGAACAACAGGTGTATTAGCTGCTTCTGGAATTCCATGACATGGCAATAATACTGCAGATACCTTCAGTAAGATGAGGTGAATCCTATGCTGAAGTTTTCACGCCAGTAATACTATCCCAAACAACACCAGACCTTGTAAATAAAATCTCACAAACTGGAAGCACATGGTGAGTCCCTAATAGCAATCTTGTCCGTTCCCAATATGAAGTCCTTAGCCAGAGATGGTATTAATTTCATTCAGCTTGAGCTGTCTTTTTCTGAAATAGTCATGGATAAATAACATAGATGCATAATAATCAGACAGTGGTACTTTTAGTGAATTATTCATTTCTTCATTTTTAGATGTGGATTTTGGATGAAATCAATCACATTCAAAATCTTCCTGAACAGGTTACTCTCAGAAAATGCAGATGTCTGCAAGCAAATAATTTCATCTCTCCGTATCTATCTGAATTGTCTCCTAAGGCTTCATGTGTGCATGTGTGCCTGTACATAGATATGAAATTACACTTCAGCTTGGACTGCTCTGAGTTTCTAGTGCACTGTAACAGGACTGTAAAGATAAGAGTGTGCAATTTAGCCAATTAATTCAGAGTTACAAGGATTGAGAATGGGTATTCTAAGGATTTTCAAAGGATACCCTTTGAGCTATAAGTAACTTTTCTTCATGAATATAACTGTAACTCTAACATCTTTGAATACTGGGAGAGGAATAAGAATTTATACACATGCCTTCAGGTATGGTTTTAAACTATTCTGTAAAGGAAAGTTTGAATTTAAAAGGCTGTTTCACAATGAGAATACACGGAAAGGCTTAAAAACTTCTGGTATACCAGTGACAGTTATGTCCAGTATATATTAAACTTTTGGATCAACTCAGAAAGAAATTGTAGGAGTGAAAGTCTTCTGACAGCAACATGTAAATAACACCATTGGATTTACTGTGTGGTCATTACCATATAATGGAATTTCAGTAGCATTTGAAATATCTGGTGTTTCTCAAATGACTATGGAGTCTTACTTCTATCTTCCTATTAGAAAACACTTACATTTTTTTTCCTGCAGAATAACAGGGATTTGCCAACTATACAACCAATCTGAGATGTGATCAAAGCATTCTCAGAATGGGAAGAGTTGATTATTCTTTCTGGAAATAGTTAAATATTCCTTCTCTAAGTAGTTCTGTGATATGACTTAATAAATTGAGAAAATGTAGGCTTCCTCCTGTATTTTCTGTTTGTATCAATAATTTAGGTTATAAGGACCTTGTGAGATCATCTATGTCAGCCTCCTGCTCAAAGCCCATCTAACTTGGAAATTAAAACATATTGCTGAGGGGCTTGTCCAGTCAAGATCTGAAAATCTCCACTGACAGAGATGCCACAGCTTCTCTGAGTGACATGTTGCAGTAACTCGGGGATCAATAGTGTATCTGACTAGCTCAGCAGGTTCATGCATGAACACAAATTTGGGGAAACAGCTGATATGCTGGAGGGAAGGGCTGCCAGTCAGGGTGAGCTAACCAAGCTGAAGAAATAAGACAATGGAGCTTCGTGAAGTTCAACAAAGACAAATGGCAAGTTCAGTCTCTGGGACAGAACAACCTCACGCATCAGTGCTGGGACTGATGTGGTGGGGAAGAGTGCTGCAGAAGAGGTCCCGGGTGGGTGCTGATAAACAGTTTAACACGAACCAGGACTGCACTCTTGTGGTGGTAAGGGCTAAACACACAGAAGGCTGCTGTGGTGGCTTGACCCCAGCTGGCAGGCAAGTCCCCACACATCTGCTGGCTCAGTCCCCTGCAGGGAGATGAGGGAGAGAATAAGGGCAAAAGTGAGAATTTGCTTTGTGCAAGCAAAGCAAAATAAAGTATTTGCTCACTACATCCCATCAACAGGCAGATGTTTAGCCACTTCTGGGAAAGCAAGGCCTCAGCACACGTTATGTGACCACAAATGTCCCTCCCCTTCCTCCTTCTTTTCATGAGTTTTTGTTACTGACCGTGATGTCATATGTTATGAAATATCCCTTTAGTTCAGTTGGGGTCAGCAGTCCCAGCTGTGTTCCCTCCTTGCCTCTTGTATATCCCCAGCCTACTCTCTGCGGGGGCAGACTGGGAAAAAGAAAAGGTCTTGACACTGTGAAAGCACTGCTCAGTAAAGGCTAAACCACTGGTGAGTTATCAACACTATTTCGGTCAGAAATTCAAAACAGCATCATACCAGATGCTATGAAGAAAATTACCTTCATCCTAGCCAGACCCAGTATGGCTGTACTAGTAGATCATTGCCAGCTGGCTGGGGGAAGCCATTATGGCACCGGGGAGGTCACATCTGAAGTAGTATGTCTTGTTCTGGGCCCTAGTACAGTAAATATGTTGATAAAGTAAAACAAATACAGCAGAGGATCATTAAGGCAGAGAGCTAGAATACATACCTTGGGAGGATGCTCACAGGGGCTCTGTTTAGCCCAGGAAAGAGAAGTCAGAGGAGGCTTTAATTCCATTCTAATGGTAGGTCATAGAGAAGATGGATCAGACTTTTCTCTGAATACACAACAAAAGGTCAGGGGGTGATGGTCAAAAGTTGTATCAGAGCTTCCAGGGAGGTTGTGGAATCTCCATCCCTGGAGATTTTTAAAACATAAGGACACAGTTCTGAGCAATCTCATCTGCCTTTGAAGGCAGACCTGCTTTGAGCAGAAGACTGAAGCAGATGGCCCCTCTCCTTCCAACCTAAATTACTTGACAATCCAACAGACTGGACTGTCTATTTTATTTCTCTATTGACTACTAGACCAATTTGGAAAAAAATACATTTTTTATTTCTGTGTGATATTTTTTCTTCTTATTTTAAAGAGTGTCTCCTCAATTATGTAGAATATGTAAATGTAAATACATGAACTCAGAGCCTTTGGTGAAGCTTTCTGAACTGTTTCTGACACTATGTCCATAATGGAACTGCTTTTTAATATTAGTGCGAAACTCAGGGGGTTTGTGCGATTTTCCCAGATAAAGCTAACAACCAGTTGTTTTCTATCTGATACAGAATTCATTTACCTGCACTTATTTCTCTTCAGGGAACATGTTTTTGTTAGTAGTTTTCTGCTGTTACATTTAAAGATACTTCCCCACCCTCAAAAAAAAATGTTGAAAGAGAGCTATAAGAATAAAAGAACACTCCATGTCATTTTCTCTTTGAAGTGAAACCTTTGTGTAAGTAGATATGAGTCATTTGGATTTAATGCCTGCTGAATTAAAGCACTTGCATGCTGTAATACTGTAGACGTATAAATTACAATTTCTGTAAAACTGAAATTCTGTAAAAGTTTGAACCAGTGAGAGGAATTGAAGATGTTTTAATGTGTCCTTTCCTAAGGCACCTTCTAAATGATGACAAATAGTGATAGGATGAAGCCACTATGAGATGGCACTTCATAGGGTATGAAGCTGTAGTCCAAGGATAGTGCAAATGAGTAATGAAAAATCTTTACAAACTTTAAAAGACAATACATTTACTTTTGTATATCAAGAAGTCATTATGCACTATTGCTGTGTTCAAGTGTCTTTCCATGGTTCCATTATTGACCTTCATTTTCAAGAACTTTATAATTCAGCCATTTAAAATCATATTACAAATGCACCTTATCTGTCCAGATGCATACATGCTAATTTTGTTTAAAAAAATCAATTATACTTAGTCTAAATCAAAGTTCGTGTGCTGAACTGGTGATGTTAACTCAGCTAAGGTCAACTTTGAACAAAGTGCAGTTAAAAATAATGGATTGGACTCTCCTGTCAGCCAATTTGGTCTGTAAAATAACCGGGAGTTCAAAAAACAACCTAGACAGAAGAGATAATGAGAAGAAAAACTCTGAGAAAAATGAAATGTCAAGGCCTGAAAATGCAAAGAAAGGTAGCTGTGAGCTCTGTAAGTATCCCAGAGACTGAAGTCAATTATGGCTTCACTTAAAATTGTGCTCAGTAATTCAGGCCACCGATTAAGTTAAAATTGGACTACCATTGAGCTTGATCATTGCATATATAGGTCTATTTTTTCAGAATTTACGTATTTTTCCAAATCTTACTTGAAATCATTTTATTTTTGCCTACATACAACGTGAAGTGGGGAACTTGTTTCATTGCCCCCATTTTATCATTTCATGAGTTAATCGCAAACCAATGTTCCCTTGAAAACCAATGATGTAGAGAAAAGGTACACAAAAAATGCGTAAAATTGTTTGATATTTTAAAATATATTTTAATATAGATTTTTTTAAAAAAAAACCTAGAGAAACAATCAACATTACAGTAGAACTCACTGTATATTTTCCTTCCCTTTTCATCCATCCAGTATCATCATTCACACCTAGACAAAAAAGTTGACTGTAGAATTAAGTGTTCTTTCAGTTGCTGATTAGAAAATTTGACCTCAAGATACTGTTAAAGCTCATTGCATGAATCACTAAATGATGAGTTACTGCACTAAGAATCCTTTAATAGCATTTACTAGAAACCTAGCAAGGAAAAATTAGTTTGTATACTTATTTATAGATATGTTGGGTTACTGAAAAAAATTTGAGAGTAATCAGTTGTCAGACTCTGCAGGTACCTTCTCACTTCACGTGCAATTTGACTGGCTACTCAGTAACTATCTGTCTTAAACATTCTGTAAAAAAAATTCCTATGAAGTAAAACAAGTTCCTATGAATTAATACAGTATCAGAAAGTGCCTTCCAGGTCTGAACTTGATTTCCTGCTATTGCAGATCAGTAATTTTATACTACTTTTCACAAACCAATGAAGTTCCATTTAAAAGTAGTAAAGTGGTTTTTTTCCATGGCTTGTGTAAAGTTATTCTAGAAACTCAATCACTTTGATGGCTTGCAACCTTATTTCTATTCAATCACAACCTGTTTATACCAGTTTATTTAGCTGTCAATATTATTCTTTTCATGGAAATATATTTTAAGAAGAAAAGATAAGCATATTTATTTATGCCTGTTTTTCACTACAAAGTTAATATTAAAAAATAACTACATAGTTAGATCCTTCCAAACCCTGTTAAAAAAACTAATCATTTTGTTGTCCTGTTGTACTGATATGCATCGTCTTTTCATATATATATAAATGTTTTCATATATATATATGAAAAGATCATGTATATCAATACAACAGGATAGAAAAATGATTAATTTTATATAATTTTTTTATGTCCTGGTGTGTGTGTTTGTGTGTGTGTAGATATATATATACACACACAACAGAACAGAAAAAAAAATATAAATATATACATAATTTGTGTGGGTCATAAAGCATCATATGAAGAGGAGAATTGTTTGTAAAACAGTTGTGAATAAAAACATAATTCATAGGTGACGAAGGGATAATGTGTGCTGATTTGGGCTCCTAAGTAAAAACCTAGTATGTAACATTTGTAAAAGACAACTGTCCTCACCGCAACAATAGCTGTGCACCCTGACCAAATCCTATCCAATTGTTCTGCTGATGTATAGAATCAGCCCTGGGCTTGTCAGATCTCTAGGAGATGACCAGTTTCACAGGACAGTACCAGGCTAATGCATTCCTGATTTTACTAGGCAGCTTTTATTCATTCTGTAATCTAATCACTGTAAATTAATTTGAGTTCCCCTGAATTCTTGTCTAATCATGATCTACATATTCTTTGCATATGTTTAATATGTTAATTACTTGTTTATGCAACTGCATAATTCTATAGCTTACCAAATTCTTGGAAGGAAATAAGTATCATAGTTCATGAAGCTTCTGTTTTATTTATTTGCCATCAAATACTTAATTTCAAATTCTTATGAGATAAAAAGGGTTTTTTTCTTTCAAGAAACTTGTTAAAAGCATCTTACATGTTTTTTCCATACAGTGCTGCCACTTACATATTTTATAAATCTGTTATTCTGCATCTGATAAACACCACTAACTGAGTTGTACTTCACAACTCTCAAAACATTTATTTTACTGTATGTCAGAATAACTGCATATTGGGTGCTCAAACATTTCATTTACAGTTTCCATTGACTTTGCATTTCAGCATGACGTCTACTGTTGTGAGGTTTATCAGCATATTCTGAAATGAAAGTTTGGCTTTTTAGTCAGAGTAAGAAAGTGGTATCTTGTAATATAAGTTGCATTGAAATACATTCCTATATTCATAAAAATATATTTTATCATCTTTTTCCACCTGTCTGCTTTGATAAATTTCACACAAATGACTATTTTTCTCATAATCAATTTCAAAGAGAATGTAAATATTCATGAATTCATCTCACCAATATTAATTTTCTGGGGTTTTTAGTCACATAATAGGGAGACTGATGCATCTATTATAATCTCACATACCTTTTCAACTTGACAGTGGTAAATGAGATCCAGGAAACACATATTTCTTCCATTCATAGAATCTAGAGACTGATAATAAATCATTACAATTAGTCATAATAAGTTTGTAACTATAGAAAACAATCCACACAGGAAGGGGTCACAAATATATCCCTCTTTAATTCCTCTTTCTTGTGTGTTCAGAATACGTGTATTAAAACAACTGTGTATTCAGTTCTGAGGGGTCAAGAATTCTTGTAATTTTAATATTATTTGTTTCATTCTCAACATTGTGTATATGCCCATATATAGTAAAACTTGAGGTTAGACCTTTAAGAAGAGGGGGTGAGGGCAGGGGAAAGGTAGGGGAAGGGAAGGGAAGGGAAGGGAAGGGAAGGGAAGGGAAGGGAAGGGAAGGGAAGGGAAGGGAAGGGAAGGGAAGGGAAGGGAAGGGAAGGGAAGGGAAGGGAAGGGAAGGGAAGGGAAGGGAAGGGAAGGGAAGGGAAGGGAAGGGAAGGGAAGGGAAGGGAAGGGAAGGGAAGGGAAGGGAAAATCTTATATTTCTCTTACATTCCAAATCAGCAGCCTGGTTGGATTTTACCTCTACAGACAGTGCTACCAAATAAAGTTTGTGGGCATGAGGTAGGAAATGACAGTCCAGCAACATTATGCAAGGTGATTGTGTAATCTGGGGAAAAAATCTGTACAGAAGAACAAGGCTTAGTGGAAAATGTTCCTCATAGGAAATGCTGTATATCTGTCTATAATACCTGTCCATGTTCAGATGTTATTATAATATTAACGTGGATTTATTTGCTAGTAATCTATTTTATTTCACTAAAGTTATTTCAATCAACACACAGATAGAAGGCTTAGTAAAACCAGGCATAAAACTCCAATATTTATGTTCTAAAGTGAATGAATACCCCACTTAAAAGTGCCCCAAACCTTGTTTCTTACCAAATTCACAAATATATGAGTCTTCTCAGGATCTGGGAAGCAGAAGGTAAACATTGAGCAAAGCCCAGTATGGATTCATAGAGTTCTCATTCTTAAGTCTATTTCTCAAGATGAATGTTGGCTTGTATGTATTCTTACAAGGTCCCTATCACATGGAATTGTACATTTAAAAAAAAAAGTGGGTTTTTCTTTCTTTATATTTGTTCTAATATTATCAACTTAATCTTTATTAATAGTGTTTTTGTCATGATAGTTGCCAGATTTTCTCATCCTTCACTGACATCCAAGCACTGGAGAAGTATCTTTCCATTGTCATTATGCTTTTTTTTGATGTTCCATATCAAGATGTCTGGCAAAGGGAGGGCACAGACTTAACATTATAAAATAATGAGTTGCTCAGCTGGTATTAGACAATAAAATCAACTTTTTTTTTTTTTTTTACTAGCAGTCAGAGTTCTACATTGCTGTTGTTTCAATCAATATAGAGCCCCCAGTGGTCTTAATACATTTTCATTATGTCCATGCATGACTAAACCCAGAAAACTTCTCTTTAAAGAATAATCCCAAAACAAGGAAATAGAAATTGAGACAAGGATATGCATGAAACCAGGTAAAAGAAAAAAAGTGCTGTGTGATGATCTACCAGTCTTGCTTCATTTGTCACGTAAGATAGTACTGTTTCATAGGTATCCAGAGCAGGTAGACTTGGATTCATCTCACGGGTGCTCTCCCTAGATGATCAGAGTTGACTGTAGTTGACACATGTGGCTGAGTGGGGGTTGTCATGGGTCATGCACAGCCTGCCTGCTCCTCTTCTAGAACAAAATTTAGCAGACTCCTGTGCAAATACATGAGATTGCATTGTATTAGTGACTTGTTGGATCCTAACATTTCAGACCATACTTAGCTCATGGATTTCTTCATTTCTTCCTTGTGCTCCAACATGTATTATAGATATGTCCTTGCATTTATTTCTTTTTAGCATGCACATATATTCGTTTTTCAGAATTACTTCTACTGTTTTTTATTTGGGTGTGCTGCAGCAATAAAATGCTGAGTATCCTTTAACCTTGCTACATACAGTAAATGTTCAGGAACTATATAATAGTGTTTGTATTTAGATTTCAGCAAGAGAAGCTTGTCTATTCTACAGCATACCTATGCGTCTCCTTATGTATCCATGTAAATGTAAATAAACAAGTTACATTAAAGACGTATGCAGGTGATACCTCACAGACTACTCATTCCAGCAGAAACTAGTTTATAGGGTCCTTATTTTAATTACCATTCAGCAGAAGAGCAGTAAGAAATGAAACTAAGAAATGTTCATTCTCATAGTGCCTATTCTATATACAGGAAAATCAAACTACAAATCATTATTTCTTAGGGCTACACATGTTTTTTCAGAGAATGTACCGCCCCTGTGTTTAGTCTTCAAAAGGCATTCACTCCTGGGCACAGAATGAGGCAAGTGGCTCTCCCATCACACAGCCCCTTCAGCCTATATGTTATTCAGTCATATGATACCCAGCTGATTTCTTGAAGCATGCATAAAGCTAACCATAGTATGCCAGGTCTTTTCCTAGTACTAAGTTCTATACACTGCTTTATATGGACTTGAGAAGCTGGACCAATATGTCCTGAATGAAGCTACCATTATGTAACAACCTTTGATTTGAAAACTCAGTATAGCAAACTAGGTCAGGATGCATTCATAAATGCTGAATCCTGTAATAAGGAGTAAAGTAATTTTGTAAGCAGCCTCCATGAACCTATTAGTAATTTTCTTTACATTCAAATTGCAAACAATTATATGAGTGTCTCTCTAGGCTCCCTGTAGAGAACCATTTCAAATTAGACCTATGAGGGTGTTAGTAGAGAACAATGTAAGTACAAAGCTATTCTGCTTCTGTGTGTCTGGTGATAAGAAGACATACTCTATAACTGGGCATTTTCTGGGTATAATTAAGACATAGTTAGGTAACAGAAACTGAAAATGCAGTACTAGAGGAATCACTGCAATTTAACACATTCTGCAGCAGAAAACTAGCACAATACATCAGGTGAAGCAAAGGTAGTTTCTCTCTGGTACAAAATGTCTCTGACAGGAATGTGACACACATAGAAGCAAAGCCTATAACCAAAGGTAAAAAGAATACAGAAACAACTGCTGCCAGTTTTGGAATAGGATATGTCTAGTGATTTGAGTGAATCACTGCACTATATTTCTCAGTATTAACTGTATAAAATCATAGCTGTGGGTCGTGGAAATGTTTTCCTTTCACGGTTTTTTATGTGTTTGTGTATCTGGTATTGGTTGCAAGTTGATGCAGAAATTAATGGCAAGGAAGAAATTAGTAAGAAACATGTTTCAGCTGTGCAGTCTTTATATTAGTAAAAATATTCTCGTACAAATAGCCTTCTTATTGTCCTATTAAGCAGATATATGTTCCACCAAATATTCTTGTCCTATCAGAAAGACTAAGATACAGATTTCTAAGCAAAGTCCCTGCTTAGCTTTTCAGTTGCTTTAATGTTCATAGGCATTTATTAATTAGACAGTAGAGTTGGGGACATGCACAGAAAGGATATAGTTTTGATGGACGGGGACTGAAAGCCTACATCAATCAAAGAAAACTGGTATATTCCACTGATGTTTAACAAAGAATAGAGCAATGCTGGGTTTTTTGATTTGGATTTTTTTGTTGGGTTTGTTTTTTTTTTTTTTCTGTAACAACACTGTTTGCTAGAACTATGGTACATGAAGAAGGGTGCAAAGTTTTGGTTCCCTACTCAACTTACATCTCCCATCAATGAGAAAAATGCCAAGCCTTACTTATTGGACTAGTATATGACTTGGGCAAGACCCTTTCTGTAGTATAAACCCTTTCTGTAGTAGCACAGTGAGGGATTCAGGGTTCACAGATGTGAGGAAAAGCATGCAAGAGAGTTTGTGCTGCTCAGCAGCCTAACACTGATATATTCCCATTGAGAGTATGACCTTGCCTTCAGCCTTTGTTCCCAGGAATGTTTTTGTACTCTACTTGAAACAGGTCTAAGCTAGAACAGTCAAAACCATATGTGAACTGCCAGCCACAAGGCTGTACTTTGCATTTTTCTTTCCCAAATACAACATTTATTGCTGCTTATTCCCAGAATGAAGCCAGGTACAGGGATCTGTACAAGCCTTCACCCTGTTGTACACAGCTTACTACTGCAACAGTCAAGCTTAAACATCTTTAGTTGAGAAGAGACATTATGCTGTATCTCTGACTTGCCTCATGAGTGCTCTGTTACAGAAATTTATAGTGTGTACACATAATATATGCTTCATTTTAAAGGAGGGGATGACTTCAGTACTTGTTTTACACATTCTGCTATGCACATCCCAATTCAGCAGAGGCACCTTTAAATCCAAAGAGAAATTACTTTCCTGTTTCCTACTGACTTATTTTCATAGCTTGCTGCCTGGTGCTGTGATAGCTACAGGCTGTCTGCTTCCCACCTATAGAGAGTGACACAGCTTTGAGCAGTGGATTTCATTGTGTCACCCAGGCAGATCAGATATCCAACAACTAGGCCTAGTAAAACTAAAATATAACATAATTTTATGGTTGTATCAGGGAGAGAGAGAGAATAATCATTGAACATAATCCTCTGAAGAAAACAGAACGCAGAGATAAATGACATTCAGTTCGCATGTGCAGGCTTACTTTTGTGGAAATTATAACCTTATAACCTGTGGTTATTGAAAGCTCTGATAAATATACTGAACACTGTAAATAATGAACTATGCTTACTGTAAAGCATATATATATTTGTGACCACAAATAAGTGGGACACAAATTGAGGAGACTTCTGTGAGTGAGTGAGAGTATGTGTGTGTGTTTGTATGCGCATATGTGTGGGTGTAAGAAAAACAGAGCAGTTATACTCATTTGGTTTGAAACAATATTGATGTTCTGGTTTCAGCTGGGATAGAGTTAATTTTCTTCTTAGTAACTGGTGCAGTGCTGTGGTTTGGGTTTGGTGTAAGAACGATGTTGACAGCACACGGATGGTTTTGGTTGTTGCTACATAATGCTTAAACTAAGTCAAGGACTTTTCACTTTCTCAGGCCCTGCCACTGAAAGGCCTGGAGGGGCACAGGAAACTGGGAGGGGACACAGCCAGGACAGCTGACCTGAACTAGCTACAGGGATATTCCGTTCCATTGAATGTCATGCTGGGTATATGAGCTGGGGGAAGAAAAGGGAAGGGGGCGACGTTCAGAGTTATGGCATTTGCCTTCTCAAGTAATGTTTTGTGTGCTGGAGCCCGGCTTTCCTAAGGATGGCTGAACACCTGCTTGCTGATGGGAAATAGTGAATGAATTCCTTGCTTTGCTTTGCCTCTGTGTGTGGCTTTTGCTTTCCCTATTAAACTGTCTTGATCTCAACCCATGAGTTTTCTTACTTCTACTCTTCTGATTCTCTCCCCCATCCCACTGTGGGGGGAGTGAGTGAGAGGCTACATAGTGCTTGGCTGCCAGCCAGGGTTAAACCACGACATTTTATTTATTGGAATTATGCCATTTTTACACTGTTTGATGCCAGATTTTACAATAAAGTCTACCAGAAAAAAGATATTGAAGCCATAGGAATTGGAAGTCAAATGGAAGGATCTTAATTGTTGTTATATTTCATAAGGACATCATGAAACTGTACTGTTTATTTGACCTTTTCAGTTCTGACATCACTAATACAGGATTATAAATGTCTCAATCACCTGTAACTCACACAGTTCCTGCCTTTGTTATAAACTGAAATATGTGTAAGGCAAATGAGAAAAGTGAGAGACTGTCTTACAAGCATGAATTTATGGGTCTGTCCACTACAGTCTTTTCTTCAAACTTTATGTAGTCTTTTTTGTAAATGAGTTTCATAGCTGTCATTCTGATATATTGATTTGTGCAAAATATACCTCAGGGCTCTGTGGCACTCTTCCTCACCAAAAATAACAACACCGTGGGAGTTAAAAATTGCAGTAAATTGACATTAAGGATAGCAAAAATGTGTCAGTAGAATGACAAATTTAGTTTGATTGGGTTTCTCATGCAGTCTGTATAGGAAATTATGCATCTAATTATCTTTCAAAATGGCTTGTATTATACTATGCAGTATTCAATGTAGCTTGAAATGATGTCCTTACCACTGCATCTTAGGTGGATGATTTGCTAGCTGATGTTGCTTAAAGCTAGTGTCTGTGTTTGGTAATTTTTATTCCACACTTCTCTATCTGCAGTTATTAATATTGCATGATTTATAATTTCATAGGGGATTTTATGAGAAAAGGAGCACCTTTGTCCATAAATCTTTAATTTTACCTATGCATTAAAAAAAAAGATTGCACCTATATGGCTGTATATGCCTGAGTAACAGATACAGATGTATTTTGCTCTGTTCCTTGACTCATGAATGCCTTATGCTTATCAGCATATCAGCAAACACTAATACATCCTGAAGCAAGTGCTTCATAAAAGCAGTGGCATTAGCTCTCTTTCTCCCTTTCACTCTTTCTGGCTCTTTAATGTATGTCTTTTCAACTTCCTGTGAGTTTACTGATACAGTGCTCTTAGACCATTATAGTTCACATATAAGTGCACAGAAAAAAATATCAAAATTATAATACGGTATTAAGAACCTCTTTCTTTATGCAAAAATGACTTGATACAACTATACTCTGTGCTGTTTTGAACTTGCTATATCACATAGATGCAATGGCTGATCTGTTAGCAGAGGTGGTAATTTATACTGCATATTAAAACCAGTATGTTTTTATTAACCTCTTACATTGAAATACGCTTTGGTAGGTAGAGTTTGTAACGCTTCTTGTAGGTGCAAACTGGCAAGAGGCTTACCTGAAAGATTTCGGATGTCTTTAGGTAAGAGAAAACCTTCAAGCTTGGTCTTAAAATTGCTCTACCTTGAGTATTCAGTTAGTTTGCAAAACAATCTTTTGCATTTATTATGATTCCATTCCTTTAATACTCAAAATTTGTCACTGGGATATCACTGGGAGATAGGTGCCAAATATTGTCCATAGAAGGAACCAGCTCAAAGATTAAATTCTGTAACAATCTTAATGCAAGACTTAGTTAGAATAGGGGCACATCATCCCCAAAATATGATTCCAAAGAGACCGCATAACCTGAGAAACAGCGAAGACTGCTTTTGTAGCCTTGTGGCTCACACTAGTGAAGTCCTCTTTCATAGATTTCCTGCAAAGATGCAAATCTTGTGAAAGCTATAAGAGAGTTCTCTCTCTAACGAATTTTGTAGCCATTAGGCTAGAAAGTAATTAATTTTTCTCTTTATCTCAACATTTTCTTCGCTCATTTTATGTAACTTTTCTTCACTGAGGAAAAGAAAAAGGTGAAGGTTCCATCTTCTGCAAGATATCTGATGACCCTGAGGCTAGGACATTATCCTGGTAATAGAAGATGTCAGTGCAAATAATTTCAGGATCAGAAACTCTCTGAATCAAGTTTTTTCATGTCATTGGTTAGGATTCAAGTCATAAAGCTATAAAGTAATAAGAACACTCAGTCAAAGAGCAGTGATGGTGACCTCAGCACAGACAGTGTTTGACAAACAGGGGCTGAACATTCTGGGCAGAGCAAGGGGCTTGTAGCAGGGGACAACCCAGACACAATGAGGAATGAACCAGGTCAGGGATCTGTCAGCAAAGTCCAGCCAGTATCAAATGGGGCCAGAGGCAAGACTGGAGACAAAGCTACAGGGTGGGTCTGAAGGGTCCACCTACCTACAGTGTAGGGCTGAAGTCCATCCAAGAAAAAGCAAAGACAGAGCTGGAGACTGACTCTTCTACTGCATAACTGCAACAGGGATTGGGATGAAATGGGGCTCCTGGGCCCACAGGAACAGGCCAGAGGAAGGAGCAGGGAGGCTGGGCAGGGCCACAGAGCCCTAATGGTGTCTTCAGGGCCCTGACATATGCCTGTCAATCCTTTGTGTCTTATCAATTAAAACCCTGAAAGAAGATGAGTAGAGGTGTTGATTTCACTTAAGAATTCCAGGCTTTACTCTTGAAGTAAATGGGATGGAGGCAGATTGCTAGAGGTGAAATAGATTGAAGGCATGGTCATCTGGAGATATTTCCTATCAGCCACCTCCAAGTGGTTCCCCACTTGGCATATGATTTTTGCCTTTTCACAGTACCAGTGTCACCCCAAGTCCTGCTGTGGGAACCTCAGTGTTTCACTTCAGAAGTTTAACATCAAGGTTATCTGTTGGACTGTGTGACAGATGACTTCCCAGACATCTGTAGTTCTAGGAAGAAAGCATGAACATTTTTAAGATAAGCATAAATTGTCACATTGAATCAAGGACAGAACACAGGCAGTCAGCAGCATTTTGCAGTACCTATTTCACAGTAATCTTTGCTTAAATATAGAACAGTATATTTAAAAGCTATAGTTTTAAGAATAAAATATTCTAATTTCATTTCGGGAAGAAATATACTAGTCTTTTGATTATGTTTGACTTTTTCAACTTCCAATAAGCCAGCGTCGTCTCCAGATATTAATAAAGCTCTTATGCACTGATGTATTGCAATTTGTAAGTTCAACTAGAATTCAGTATCTTGCAAATTTACAAATGTGACCATTGTCCTCTCATAGCATTCACTCAGTTGTAAAGTGTGTAAAGCATTTTATAGTTTCAAATACATAGGGTAAAAAGAAAAAAAGACTAAGATTGCCATTCACTTCAACAAAACAGTGTTACTTTAGTTGATAAAGTAAGTGTGCAATATTAGTGACAGAAGCAAACATTTCACTGAATTCTGCATAGTTTGAAATTAGTTTGAATTTCAATGTTGGAAATGTTTCACAAAGCTAAGTACATAAAACGTGTGTTAAAAATGCATTCACAGCAACCTACAAAAATTAAAAAGTTGTCTTACAGCCAGTATTCAGAGGTATTTGCTTTTTAATTAGTAAGCTCATCTGATTGCATATGAATTGTGTAAGAATTGAGTTATGATATAAAACAACAGATCATAAAAGGTTTTTAATTAACATGCCTCAAAATCAGGAATTTAGATGATTTTTTTCATATTCTGTGCCAAACAAAAATGTATTAAATGGCTATTACATTTAGGTCTGTTTCATTCCTACGGAGTCAAGAGAAGATATCTGGTAAAGAAAAGGCTGTGATCAGATAAAATGTCAGTGTTATGTGCAAAACAACCAAAGTCTGCTTGAGATACAAAACTACCAAGCTTTTATAAATGCCAAATGTTTTTTTCAGTATAATCTCTCCAGTACTGCTTTGTCTCTGTTGCTTTCTCTGATCAGTAGACTTTTTTCTTTTCAATATGAACCCATTATGTTGTTGTCGTTATTAATCTTGGTTATGAGCTACCCCCACAATTAGCTGCCTTTGTTTTGGCAAAATGATTTATTTAATGAAGAATTTTTTGAATATGAGTAAAGTGTTATTAACAACACCTCTTGGGATTTTTGCCTATAAGCATAATTCTTTATAATAAAACTCTTAATTTTCTTTGCTGGCATGATCTCACTGCACCTTTGGATATTAAAATCTAGACGTTTCAGATCAAGGTCAAATATCTCAGGCTAAAAGTAATAAAATTACCGTGGTTATGCCAAACAGCAGTAAATACCCAAAGGGCTATATCAACCTTTTATAGAAATGAAAGAAGTTCTTCCAAGATTTGTAAGAGACTGCATTACCTATCTCTAAACATTTTCATCTCTTGTAGTGCCAAATCTGTACACTAGATTTGATCTCGCTATATAATTTCCTGGAAAATGCCTTAAGCCTCAAAGCCTCTGTTCAATCATGCCAAGGAGCTAAAATGAGTACAATGGCCTCCATTATTTTGATTGTTACTAAATGAAATGAAATTTGGCTTGCCTTCCTTTTGTTCTAATGAAAGAGCTATATTTTCAGAGGGGTCTAGATCAAGCCACAACTCATTTAAAAAAGTACATGTTTCAAGAAAAGAAAATTCTACTGTACACCAAACAATGAAAAAGAAGAATGGGAAATTAAGCTACCTTTTAATGCCTTATTCTATTATATGTTCATTAACCAAAAAAATTATTTTAGTAAAAAATCAATTATCCAAAGTCAACAGCAAGCTAGTCTGAACTCCTAGCCCTCAAGAGAGTTGGATGTCTTAAATATAATGCAAAGACTCATTAGTTTCAATATATGTAACAATGGTAATTGAAAACAGAGAATAAATACATTTGAAGTGATATTTACTGACATATAAGGCTGACCTCCCTGTCACAATAGCCTTTTTCGTCTATTCTTTCCTACAGAGCCAAAACTAATTTAAAAGAAAGCTGACTTGATATGGTTTATTGGTTTTTTGTTTGCTTTATTTTAGATGCAATGTAGCTTTCTCCTTATACAGTTTAACAATGTTGTCCTAGAAAAAACAGTAAGACTGGGAAGAAAAAAAAATTATGGAAGGACCCTGATCTCAACCATCAGTGATCTCATAATCTGTAGAGGTGGTGGTTAGAGATGGAGGGCTGGTCTTATCTGTGAGAACACATAACCAGCCAAATATATCTCTGAAGGAAACATCACAAACACTTTAAAGTATTCATGATAACTACTAGGCAGGATAGTCCAAAGAACAGAAAGCTGTACATTTACATTTCCAATACTCTAGTTTTGTTTTATGAATTTTAATTTACTTGAGAAGTATTGCTTACTTTTTCTGTCAGAAACTAAACTGTAGAGGTATATGTTTGATATAAAATCTCCATTTTGGGACCTCAGGAGGGGCAGTTTTTCTCCTTTCTGTTTCTATTGTTACATGCCTTTTTGGGGAGTCCCCCAGTCTTTAAAACTTTAATAGAAAGGATCAAAAATGATCATCTCATCACATTAAAAATCTGCATAGTCTAGTTGGAGTCAGAAGAGGGTGTGTCTGGAATTTTGTATAGGGGTACACAATAATTTAGTCATTGGAGCATGGTCCCCTGCCAGTGACCCTTCTAAAAATAAAATCATAAAAAATAAAAACTTTAGATATTAGATACCTGAAAGAAAATTGAAGCTTTGTTGACTACGAAATGTTCCTAGTCATTACGTGCACAACCCAGTTTGACCTGTACCTGAGGAAAATTGTAAGAAAATGAACTTACATTGAAGGAAGTGAGGGCAAGAATATTACTTCATTTAAGTGACCATTTTAAAGTGTGACACTTGAAAATATTTTTCTTTATGTTTCCAAGAGAGCTTTTACCTTATTTATGAAGTCTCTGACTTCTAATTTACGTGTGATTGAATGCTCTATTTTATCTCAGTTTTTAAAAGAAACTATTACTCATGTTATCATTAAAAAAGTTGATCCATCTGCTTCAATACTTCAAGTTTACAGCAATGATAACTTCTTTCCCCTTATTTATTTTCTGTAATGAAAGGGGACAGGCTAAAATGATGACATCACATCAAAAGTCACACAATGCCAGTAGCCAATGCTGAAGATGGATTTAGTATGGTTAAAAGAAGTTATTTGGATTGTGTCTGTGTTACATAGACATATTTTTATGAAGTTCTCCAGTCTACTACAAATATGTCTATTAGCCCAGACAAGATAGGTAAGCAAATTCCTGTTTAGTATGGACACTCAGGTTCCCTCACCCTTGAGACATTGACAGGATAGCACACTATCTACTAATTTTAAAAAGTCTGATGAAAAATTGGGGTAGATGATACTGAATCTCTAAAATTGATTGAACAGTTCATAGTAAAAGATAAAAGTTCAGTTTATCAGGAAGAAATAAATAATGGAGGATTGTGTGATAGCTCATAAGAAAAATTCCATGATATAGAAAACAGGCAGCAATGGTATCTTCAGTGATAAAGATATAAGAAAGTCCTTAATGAAACTGTGTATTCACTAGATCTGTAGCTGTAAATCAGGCTACATGTCTTTCTAGAAGGACCAAGTGAACTGTAATGCCCTTTTGTCTGCAGAAAGTCAGACCAAGTTGAAGTCCCTTCTCTCATTAAATTCTACACATAGTATTATTCATCTATATCCTTGCAAACATTCCAACCTAACAATAACTAAACTGTTCACGGCACATACATAGTTTTGTATCAGTAGCAAATAGAAGGAAGGTCTAAGTGTTGCAAAGTGGACACTGAATGTTTGCCAAATGGAAAATGACACAATTAGCAGGGAATTATTTTCATTCTTCTGCTCCTCTGATTGTTGAGGAAGAAAAAAGGAAAATTAAAATTTTGAGAGATTCATAGCAATTTTCGCGGTTACACATACCATCTGAGAGCTGTCATCATATTTTATGACATTTGATAAGCTAATTAACATTTTTATTGTGGGGAAAAGTTTACATTGTAAAAGTTCTAAGTATAAAATTTTATATGTTTAAAATATGTTACATGTGCCTTTACAGTAAGTAAGTTAAAAAGCTATATAAATAAATAAATCTAAGCCTAAATTTAATGTTTTACATTATTAGACATGTTTTCTAAGTGATATAGTTAGGAAAATCATTACATTACCTGGCTGAATTGTAATGGTCTCTACTGAGTTACCAAAATTCAGTTAAAATAGAAAGAAGATAGTTCTGCAGATGTGTGAATAAGAGTTAATATTTCATACATCTGTGGTTTTCTGTTTGTGTTTGTTTACTTTGGCTTTTTACAACATCGTCTGTTAACTTTGGAAATAAATTAATAGCATGATTTCAATGGACTTAAAAAAAAAAATCTGTGATTTATTTTCTCCTCCGAGTGAAAATTCTGATAGGTCATTTCTTTAACAGTGTGGTTTGTAAATGCCCATGATGGACAATTTTTATTAAAAAATGTTATGTAGTTGAAAGTAAAGTAACTGAAGTGTAATAATGATTATTTTAAAAGTCACAGAAAGATTTGGTCTGAAATAAACTTCTGGAGATCATTTGTCTAACCTCAAAACAGAGCTACATGCAAGTTGTTCAGAATCTTGTGTGGTAGATTTTTGAAAATATGTAAAAAAAAAAAGAACATCCCTAACTTCTCAAAGCAACCTTTTCTCTGTCTTTGCCTTCTTAAACGGTCCTTCAAAAGTGCTATTTTAAGTTATTAAATTTCAATCTGTGCTTTTATTGAAGGTCTGTCCTCTTTTTAGAAGAATAGCTTTAATCATTGCTTTATTTGTTTCTGCGCTTTATTTGTTTCTGCTCTTCCTGAATAGGCAAAATCATGGCATTTGCTTTTTAACTGCTGTGGCAATAAGGGCTAATATTGCTACTGAGCTTCCGTGTTTTCTTCCTAACTGAATACCTCAGTTTATTCATCTGTAAAATATCTATAATAAAGCACTTTCCTCCCTCACAGGGGTGTTGTAAGGTTTAATGAGATAATAATGTTCAGTGCTCAAGATCTTCAGATAACAGATCACATATAAGTGCAGAGCATTAATTATTATTATTCCTGTCCCTCAGAGCATACTTTAAATTCAAAATCTATTGGCATGAGGATGTTTAGATTATTTTTGAGGAACTTTGGTTTGCTATGACTTTTGCTCAGCAGTGTACTATGGGACTCATATTTCTCACCTAGATTAACTTAGTTTTCTAAAGTTCATACTTCTGTAATCCACGGTTTATAATAAATTAGAAAAGAAATAAATGACAAAATTATCATTATTAATTTACTACATTTAGTTGAAGTATTCCGTTTAGAAGGTAGGAGAATTTCCGTTCAATAAAGATTGAAAAATCATTTCTTTCTACTTTAAAAGTGTAGGGATTGGTTCAGAAAAAGGCTATGAAAACAAGCCTGTCTTTATTAATTTGATGTTCTACTACCATAACAAAAGCCCAGAACTAGACTCCTAAGCTTATTTGTAGGCAACTTTAACATATTCCAGAAAGATGACCATCTTGTAATAACCAGAATTCTATTTATGCAGATAAATTGAATGAAATTTCACCTGTCAGTTGGTGCCAGGACACAGCTTGTAGCCCAGTAAATATGGTTTCTACCCTCAGCAGGGGGAGGCCCCAGCTGTGAGATGGCCTGGCAGTGCCAGGGCTCAGCCCCTCCATGGCCTGAGCTGGGTGTCACTGGTTTTACCCCAGCCAGTAACTGCTGCTCCCCAGCTCCAGCTTCAGTTCTGGGGTGATTGTATACACCAGAGATCAGCCTGTATTCACTCTGCGTGGGCCTAGATCCATGTGGGACAGACTGGCTGCTTCTACAGCAGTTGGACATGTTTTCCTGAACTCTGTACAGGAGCTATTTTTCAGTTCAAAGTGTCTAAAAGGCATGAAAGCTGAACTGTAGCCCAACAAAACTTTGTAGCCTAAATGCAGCACGATACCTTGAAATCAGAAATATGTATTATGTGCCTTAGAATATGTGTGGCAGTGTTTGAGACCGCAGTCTTCTGGTATAGTCACAGAGGATTATGTAGGGCTGAAAAAGCCAAAACTACCTCAGGCTTATGAGTTTTCCTTCTTGGGAGCATTCTCTGGAATGAACCACACCAAGAATCAGGCCTGAGCCTTGGTTTGGAGAGATCCTGCTGGAGACAGCCAGGCAACAAACCAAGGGTCTGCAGGCGCTGAACTCTAGACATCTTGTAAAACTCTCCTACTTTCTGAAGAACATGTCCTAGCCACCAGAGAAACTGGAATGGGAACCTCCTCAGCCTCAGCTGTTACTGGGAAGAAGAGCTCAAGGAAAGGGAGTAAAATGAGATTGGTGGGAATATGACTGCTAGTATGAAGATGAGGACTTTTTATAGATATTTTGGGGTCTTGTGCCCCTGTTTATCATTAAATACTTTTCAGGTGAAAAAGAAAGAAGCAAAAGGCAGGATAATTAAAATCATAGTAACAATAACAATTACGTTCATCAGAATAATACCCAAAAGTGCGTTGGCTTTGAAGGCTGCTAAAGATGTTGAGTATGAAGGCACTGCTGGCTTTTTAGTTTATATTCCTAATGTAGCTGAAAGATGGCAGACTTTTCAAAAGTTTTGTACAATTTACTTCTGAAAAAAGACTGGAAGAGATTCAGGAATATTCTGGAAGGGAAGGAGCTCAGGAAGTGAGAGCAGCTTCATGTTGAAGTGTTCAGTCAGTAGTAACTCACATGTCCTGATCAGGAGACATGCATAGACAGCCAGGGCAGCAGGAAAGGTGTTTATTCACCTTGTTGAAACTCAGCTTGTGGGTAATCAATTGTAAAAATATGGAGAATGGTGTGTCTTAAACTATATTGGATTTTTTTTTCTAAATTACTTTTTTATCTTGGCTTTACCTTTTCCTTTATTTTTTTTAATTAGCATAGAATTATATTTTTAAAACAATATCAAATGCACTCCTACCTATTAATAAATTAAATAAGTACCTGAAAGTAAATATAAAGGCATTAAAAAAAGGAAACGTTGTTGTCAAAGTGTCTTTATTGTTGTTATACATTGTAGCCATTAAGAATCCTATTCTTGTGCTTGATTACTTTTTTTCTCTCTCCGTCCCCCTCCCCAGCCCTTGTCAACCAAAGTGTTAATAATACTGTATGACATACAGGGTCCTGTTGTCAAATGCAACTGAAGAATTGTTACTTAAAATAATTCTATCTATTAAAAATAGTATTTGTTCCATTAAGAATGTTGCATGCCTATTATCAATCCCCAGTATTTCATTGCTGCTGAAGTTGCTTATAGATATTTTTGTATTAAATAATATTCAATTAATTTAATATATGCAAAACTATTTCTAACTCTTAAGGAATACATACCAGTGTGTAGCAATGCATAATATTTATGAGCAGAGCTTGTAGAAGACAATGCTATTCTTATGGGATTTTTGTCCATTCTTCCTTTACTTTTTGTAATTGTTTAAAGGTTGTTTTGGGGTGGGGGGTTTGGTAATGAAGCAGTGAAAAGTATTTCCATCATTTTCATTAGCTTTCATATTTTCAAAGCAAAATGAGAGACATTTAGAAAATGGATCTTCTGAAGCAATGAAAATTACAAGAATATTATACGGAACAAAAACCAAAATACACATTATAAGCAATACCACATTTGGAGACTTGTTCACATGTTCACAGCATGAACCAGCCATGATAATGAAGGCAGTTAACCATCCTTCCCTTTTTCTCAGAACCCACAGCTGAAATATATTTTTAAGAGTTTTGAGCAGTTCTCCTGAACTGCCTGTCAACATTATTATTAGAATATTAGAAGTTCACCAGCCATTTTATAGTATATAAATATCATGAAAACACACATATTTTTACACATATTATTGCATATATTTTGTACTGAAATGCTAAATTCCAAAACCTTTTCAGTTTTTCTCTTTTTAAAAAACTCTACTCAAGAATTTTTGCTTTCAATCCTAGCTTTCCTAAGTCTTTCTATCCACAAAAAAACAACCACCAAGCATCTCCACCTACTCATATTTGTCACTCCAAACACTTCAGAACAGTCTGATTAATTACACATATTGCCACGCAGCCCAGAATTGTGCACTCCTTCAGTAAGATGCTGCCTTTACTTTTAGGTATTTTACAGGGATTGAGCATTTTACCAATACTTTATATAGCAATGTGCGTCAGTCAAACAGGACTCTGCCAAAGTGAAAAAAGCATCACTTTCATGGAAGCAGGTCTTTATTTTATACCTTAGCCCTACCTACAGATTAAACCAAAAGACTATCAGATTAGCACTATAACAAATTAATTGATAACAAATAAATTGATTTTGCATGAGGAGAGAAAGGACTGTTCTTTATCCTTATCATACCCTAATCACATAGAACTTTTAAATTAAAAAGAATTTTCTTCATTTTTTAAGAAAAAAACAACTGTAAGTCATGTAAATGGAACATATTTTATTTTGCATGTATTCCTTGTGTAGCTGTTTTCAGCTACCAAGAAGATTCAGTGTATTTCTACTGAAGATTATTCGCAACCCACAAGTAAAGTGTTCATTGAACTATTAAAATGCCTGTTTTCTGGAGCCTTCCTGAAGTGGATATAAAGTCCAAATAGCAGCTGGAAGATACACAGGGCAACTAACTTTGAAACAAAACTAGCTGCTCCTTCTCTAAACATCTGATCATGTTTACAGTAAAGTGTGAAAGTAGACCTGAGAGCAAAATGAAATTGTTCATAGTTTTCAAGTGGCCTTTCTCTCATTCATTCTATTGGATATCTATAAGGAAAACCCCTCTCAGTCATGAGAGTCTCAGCTTTTCTACAGAGGTGAAGCTGCTTGAGGATGATCTCTGTGCTTTCTGGAATGTTTGCAGCTTTCTTAGCTTTCCATATCTTGAGATAAATCATAAGTATTTCAGATGTTGAATTAATTTTCTGCTTAAAACTACTGTAGAAGCATGTAATGAATGAAATTTCAGAGTAATGTATTGCAAGAAAATGTAGGACTAATTTTACCTGACCTGCTGTGAATCAGAGACAACTTTTATTTTGTCTTGAATTGTAGACATAGTGGGCTAGATTCTCCTGCTTTTATGCATAGATGTGTATATTTTCTGCAGCATCCATTTATTTTCACGTGGCACTTAAAATAAGTTTTTTACTGTAGGTGTAATAAAGTGTATAAGATATGAGCAAAAATGTAATGACTAATTTTCCTTTTAAAAAAAAAAATTAAACACAAAAAACCCACAAAAAAAAAGCTTGCAGTGCTACTTTATAAACTCTTTTTCTAATTATGTATCTCACATGCTAAAGCTTCTAATATTTCATCAGTGGACCAAACATGAAGGCCATTCAAAGCAAAAGCATAGATTTCTAAAGTTATTAACTGGTATCATCTACTTATTTCTTTGACGAAACAGTATTTTCCTCTGACCCTGAAAAATGACTGTGATTCATCATTCTCTGGTATTCAGACAGAGCTTCAGAATATGTACCTGTTTTTCTCTTATGAATGAATGGCTTTCAGATTAATCATAGAAAAAATAGGAAACCTCATTAACAGAAATCTGCTTTGATTGATTTAGTATTATCCTGAGATAAGTTGATATATATTTATCTGCTTGTACCATTGTACAAGAGAATATTTTTTGTTTCTTTGTTTGCATGGGGGTCATTTAAATGACTCTTCATGTCAGTGATAAAATTTCTAAAATATTCATATTGACCTTAATTTTTCTGCTTGTAATTAAATTCTTACTTTGCAGTAGTTTTAATGTTTACAGATAATCATACTAAATTAGATCTATGCTGCTTTATGCTCTGTGTTATCTCCCAGAGGAAAAACTTAGTGATAAATTCTGACTTACATATGTTCCAGTAAAAAAAATGTATCAGATCAAGGCTTAAAAATATTTTCAGAGGCTCAAATTGTGGTTTTTACATCTCAATTAGTAAATGGTCAAGATTATAGTTTATCTTTTTTTGGAATCTTCAGCTGAATTGTGAAGTGAGAAATACCATTTATCAGCAGTATAGGTCCTCTCCAGGAAGTTCAATAATACCACTTAAAATGAAAAGGTTAATTTCAAACACAATTTGCAGCATATGATGGCAAGGAGTACTTCTCACTGTGTGAGCTTTCAGAATGATGCACCTTGCAAATTGGATTAATTTTTTTCTATAACTGTTTCACAGTAAGCCCCAGAACAGTTCGTAAGATAAAAACATTTAACACAAAACCAGAGTTTTGCTTATAAAGTAATGGTTAGTGTTGATTCCTACCAGATAGAATGCATATATGGAACTATATCCAAGGAATGCTGAACTTCTGTAGCATTTTCTTTCTTTCAGTTTAATTCAAAGACATTGGAATTGGACAATGGAGTGCTCTCAAGTTGTGAGCCTAATTACCTTAAGAATTTCTTGGAAATTTCCTGGCAAAAGTCTATTTATGAATTCTGTTCTGGTTTGTAGAAGCCTAACATTTCATAGAAACATCTTTATTTCAACAAACTTCTGCCTGATCATTGTGAAACTCAACTGAGTTTCTCAATACTCTGCTGGGTTCCAAATCTTTCAAAGTCTGTGAACTGAACTTTTAAGGCGTCCAGGAGCCCCAACAAAGATCCCACGGTCTGGTAGCCCCAGGTACCCTTGGAAAACCCCATCTGTCACTCAGTATCCAGGCTCCTTTGGCTTTGCAGTGGAGTGGAAAGCTGCATTCTCTAATAATTGTTAATAATAAATGAAAAATAATATAAACTTCATTTGAAAACATTCAGAGAGCAGGAGTGGCTATAATCTTGTGAATGTCATGGGAAGTTATTTCCCAAATTATTTTTTTTCAGGCTTTGTATTCCATAGGAGATTCTAAAATTGGTTCATATTCTAAGATGGTCTATAGATATAGTGTGACCTAACTCAGCTTATCAGCTCTCAACCTGCTGCCTGCTCAGGTCTTCTGACCACCCCCCAAATGATGCCTGTAACTTCAGCTACTTGTCCAGAACACAGCAGGTTTGCACAGGCAAATGGCCCCATTCAATGACTAAGATCCTGATTATTATTTTCTAATAGCACATAAATAATCCCTGCGACTGCTGTTGTATCATTAAAAATGTTTTCCTTATGGCTAGATGTCTCAGATGTATTCGGGAACCCACTGACTTCTATGTGAAGGCAAGTAAAAGTGAGGGAGAAAAAGAATGAAAAGGGTTTTGCCGAGTCAGGCAACAACTCAGAAGTATCTGTACAGTACTTAGCCCTGCTCTGTGGTCCATTTTAGCTTTGTGTGACTGTGCTTTCTGTAGTTTTTCTCATGTGGAAGTCCAGGTTTGTAATTCTCCTGAACTAGAAATTGGAGGTTAAACTAGCTAACCTACAGATTTCAGAGAATTCACCAGAAAAAAAGGCATCTACCTTGGGATTTTCAGTGTTGCTGAGTTTTCACAACTGTTACTAACTTGGCAAGCCTTGTGACTGTAACTACTGAAGTTGATAGCTGACATTTGTTCTCAGCATGAATGAGAAAGGCTTTCTCTGGCATATTATTAACAAATTGTTCTTCTTGAACTTTTTCTTTTTTTGGCAAACTTAAAAATTGAGCTTACTTAGTACCCACTAGGTAAATTACAATGAGTTAATGCATATTAAATAAAAAAGAATAGCCTACATACCTGCAGCAGTAGTGGGACAGTTAATATTCAAGTTTAATGAGATGTATTAATTTTAAGAAAAAAAAGAATATTATCTTTTCATGGAATGTGACCTGTATTATGTTCACATTTTGTCATGTGTAGGTTTGTTGAAATTTTTATAGGCAAGCATAAATAATTCTACAAATATCTGCAAGCATAAAGAATACTGTGTTTCCTTTTAAAGAACAAATTATTATATTTTTTTTATTGTGGAAATGGTTATAAAACTATAGATGCTGTTAGTTTATTACAATTTTCACTAAAGCAATTATAAAGGTAGCATTATAAGATTATGTTAATGAATAACCTATTCTCATATTCTTTCCTGATACAAAACTAATTCTTTATGGAAGTTCTGACCTATAATTTGTTCTTGGCTATAGACTAAATCAGTGGAATAATTTTATTAAAATCATTGGAGTATCTGTTGAAATTGATTGAAAATGTTTTTGCATGAAATATTTAAATTGAAGACATTTGATCCAAAGATTCGGTGTAGCTTCCCATACCACTTAGGTAAAACAATGTAGCATTAATTAATAAAGGAGAAAATTTCACATTTAACTTCTCAACAGTGAAAAGGAACAGCATACATTATAAAAAGAAGGAACCGATAAAAAAAAATCAATGCCCTTTTGCCTAAGTAAAGACTAAGGAAGCAAATCAGGTTTAAAGTGCATACCTACAAAATTATTTCAAAATCTGTGTTGTAATCTTTCATCATGAAAATAATATGCTAAGGAAAGAGTTTCAGCTTTTATGCTCAAAGGTGGAAATGGTCTGTGCCTTCTTTGCATATAGCAACATACTACAGTGGACATTGAATGAGCATGTTCAGGAATTTGAAGTATGGACACCATAATCATTACGTTTGTTACAGCTTAATTTAATCTTCCTAGAAATCTCTCTATGGGTTTTTGTGCAGTGTGTGTTTATGTGTATGCGTAAGTGTATATATGTGTGAGTGAGTATGCATGCATACTAATGATACATATATATTTGCACATTCTTCATGTTTGTCACAAACAGAAAATCAGAAAAATTAGTGTGTTATGAGTTACAGCTCAATATCAATATTTCCTTTATCCCTGCAGGGAGTTGGTCCTCCTCAGTCCTTTGCAAAGGAAGTTTTCTGATTTTTTCCTTAGTTACATTAAAAACCTGCATGGAAATAATTTTTGGTTTTTTTTTTTTAATCTTTCTATTAAATTATATAGAGTACAAAAAAATAATCATTTTGATCTTTGCAATGCACAAGGGCAAGATTAAAATGCTTTTGATTCTAAAGAAGATTCTATTATTTTCACTAGAAGTAGTACAGCAGAGAAACCAGTGAGTAATAAAGTATCTTGTTCAAGGTCAAGTATCTACTAGTAAAAATATTTTTCAAATACGTAGATTTCTTTAGAGACATAGATTATAGTATTAGATCTGTATCAGTACAGTCTGGAAGATGAATGGATTGAAAGCAGCCCTGCAGAGGAGGACCTGAGGATACTGGTGGATGAAAAATTCGACATTCCTACTAGCTTGCAGAGTAATCTGTATCAGATAGGAAGGCCAGTAACACTTCCTGAAACAAAGTCCAGGGAAAACAGAATTATCACAGCACGTTCCCTGACTCACTAAGCAAAAACTTAAAACACTTCAGTAAAGGAGCAGTCAGATATTAAATTTCTTCAGAGGACAGAGTGGAATGGTGTTGGAGGAACTTGTCAGATTGTTTCACTACAAAAATCCCACTTAGATGAGTACAAGGAGTGAAGGTTATGTAGCAGTAAGTTTTAGCTTTAGTTCTGACACTGCATCTTCCTAGAGGCCTGGGTCACTTCCTCTCGATTTTGATTTCCCTAGCAGTAAAACAGAGACAGTATGATTTCAAGACAGTGTCTGCAAATTCTTAGTTCTGCCAAAAACACATAGGAAGGATTCAATCCAGAAACTTCTACAAGACAACAAGGCATCCCCTCAAACAAAAATTCTGAGAATCTAAAGAAAATCTCATGCTAGTCAATCCTTTTGACAGCTTATTATGTGTAATCAACTGCTTCTTTATTCTTTTTATCATTTCATCTCCCAGTTTATAATTAACCTAAGTGAATCTGAAGAATATCTGACTCATAGGAATGTGTTCTCTATCCAGTGAGTAAAATGGTAAGGAGGAGGTCAGACCATCTCCATCTATGGCTGAGATTTCAAACATTAAGGGTGATGACTGTCAGTGATCGTTTGTGTAAGAAAATTATACACACATAGCTCTTGGTGTTACTCTGGATTTCATGTTTTCAATGAGTTTGGCATGGCTGGCCTTTACTAACCTGGACCTTATTTTCAGAAATGTTTTTTTGATTTAATATTTTAAAAATACCATGAAGTGGATTTCTCTTGCAAGTCAATGCTAATATAACCAAACACCAATTACCATGCCTTTAACTCATTATCCATGGATTTATAGAAAATTCAGTAAACTTAGGGAGTAACAGCCTGTAAATAAATATTGTTTCGCTTTTGAAAATAATCTAACTCTGTTGAACTAATTTTATAAGTGGGTTTTATCTATCAGAACATGCTTCAAGAGAAAATTGGTTCACAGATACTGTCCTCACTAGGACAGTTTTAACTGATTTGGCTTGCAATTTCAGTATATTTTTTCCTTAATATATTATAAATCAGTAAGAAGAACCATTTCTCTATAAAGGAAAAAAGTCCAAGGTTCCTATCTGTCCTTGCTTCTGATTGTGTTCAGTCACTCCCTGCTTTGAAGTATTCAGTAGAAACAACCAGATGTTGGCTCCAAGGCATCAGCTTTTCTCCCTTGGGTTTCTGTTCAAGATTCCTTATGCTCAGTTCGTTCAGTGGTGGTGTGGATCTTGTTCTGATGACATGGAGGACTTTCTGCTTGGTCCTGCAGACACTATCATTCTCTGCAGTTCTGAGGCATGAACAAATCCTGGAAAAATCTCAAAAAGAAATTATATAAATATGCTGCAGTTTTTAAAAGGTAAACAGAAGACTACAATTCAGTTGAAAATGAAAATTCACACTTAACTGAATAAACCTACATAAGAGACTTGATGTATCTTCTACTGTCCTTGACGATATCGTGCTTTTTACATTTCCTTTATTCTTTATAGTAATAAAGTGGCCGAAGTCAAACAATCTGTACGTTAACAATCCATATTAACCATATGTTATTAACATCTGTATGTTAACAATCCATATACTACTTTCCTTTATATGTTTAAACTCCTCAAGACTGTGGTGGGCCGACATTAAAGGTGTCTAGTTCAAACCTCCTCCTTTCCTTCCAGAATTCTAGCAGATATTCCCTGCACTGCCTCACTGACTACAATGCATCTCGTGTGCCTCATTTGAACATTTCCAGAGTGTTTGCTTTGTAGGTGTAATCCTCCCCAATGCCAGACTGTGCCCACAGTATCTTCAACAATCCTTAAAAAAAAATCTCTTCTTATGTTCAGAAGGAAGGATACTTGCTGCCTTAATCAGCACTGCATTACTGTGATCTAGAACCTGCCTGTTATGTTTCCTTTGAAGCAAGTTTTTCACCACCCTCTTCGGTTCATCTCCTGGTACAAAGGAGAAAAGCAGAGGAGGAAGTGCAGATAGCCCTGTTTAATAGGGTTGGACTGCTGAACCAGAGATTGTCTCAGCCCAAGCCATCATTTTCGGTGTGGTCTGACCTCAGTGGCTGGAACAGGATTGAGAAAAGGACTGAAGGACAATTTTTCATAGTTCCTCATTTTTTCATGATGTTTTTCTATACTTCTCACCATTAAGGCAAAAGGAGGGGGGAGGAATGTGAAGGGTCTGCCTTTCCAGCCCCCTCCTTGACAGCTCTTGGTGATGATACAGTATGCTTCCTACTAGTCCTTTGTTCTGATCAATAAGGTAGAACTGAACTTTACCTTATGCATATTTTCTTTATGTAGTAATGAACAGATCTGGATTATCTGCAGAGAGATAACCTGTAAACAGGAGACTTAACATTTCTTATTCACAATTGTACATTAACGTCAGTGAAATTTCATATAATTTATCTCAGCATGAGTGAGTAACAAACCTCTTTTTTCAGCCCATCGTGTCTGAAGCCATCTGTTCCAATCAGATGATGACAAGTTAATGACCACTGCAGGTCTTGATTAGTCCTGATGCTGTTTGTTTAGGGAAAGTGCATCTGACAGCATTGCAGACTCATTCCCATCTTGTGACCTAGGCACAAATTCATGTCAGCAGGGACAGAGGGACACTGTACCACTGTAAATTGCTTAGTCAGCCTAATAAATCTAACTTGCATAATTTGTAGCGTGTCAAATTAATTTATGCCACAGTACCTACTTATCACAATTTTGGCAAAGTTGCAATCAACTCTCTTCCTGATTGCAGCAGATTAGTTCCCATTTACACCAGGATGACCTTCGACAGCCCTTTGCCCCAAATCAGTGATGTTCCACACGTGCTCTTGGGATTTGTTCATGACTGATCTGTGTTGTTAGACTGTCTTCTGTTTCACAGCCTGCCTAGATGTATAAAGACATCTGAAATTACATGAAAGCCCCCAGCTAAGTTTAAAATCAGATCAGGTCTGCTAATCAAATGCAGATTTTCTTTTTCAAACCAGTGAAAGGCATATAGCATATATACCTATTTCTCTAGGTGCCAGTTATAACAACAGTATCAAGATAAAATACATGCTGGTAATAGTAGAATGCTAAATATTTAGTTAACATGTGATGAAAATTTAACGAGATAAAAATGTAATGAAAATTAAAGAAAAAAATTATGTTTGAAATGGACAGAAGAACATTATCTACCAAAAAATAATACAGATATCCATTGACTTTAAGCAATGGATGTGCTTTTAGAATAGTTATGTTCTTCATGGATTTATAATAATGTTTGCTTTGATTGCCTATTAAACAAAGACCCTCAACTCTAAACATTAAAAGTTTGAAAGCTTGGTATCTGATGTGTTAAATGATTGCAGTAGACAAGTCTTTAGTCATATTTCACACAAATTTTAAAGTGCAGCATACTAGAAACATTTAGTGTATTGTAACTCCTGATGTTAGACCAACAAAATTCATAAATACTGCATTTATGATTATACGTATTTTGCTGGAGGCAAATCTGACAGCCTACATATCCATGCTGCAGTCATCTATTGTCTCTCCTCAAATAAAAAATTAAATGAAGATACATGCTCCTAGCACCCAGTGAAGGAGAAGAGTCACAGGTTATTTTCTTTGTTTTCTTTCCTTTTTGTCTTAGCATGCACATACTTTAACTGTCAGGTTTATACTCTCGCTGGTACATGATGCAGCCCACTTTTTAGTTAATTTGCTGGATATTTTTTATTTTCTAATATAAAACTCTTCCTGTAATGTTTTTCACCCTTGATTAAGCACATTCAGTGTAGAAATAAAATTAAATGAGAAAAAAAAGAAATCCTAGCAAAGTATTTAATTAACTGTTTTTACAGTCATTATACAATGGGGACTTAAACTGACTTGAATGTGAACAGGGAATGCAGAACAATGCCCTAAAACACAAAAAGCTATGATTATTCTAGATACTTATCTGATACTCAGCTGTCAGAAGGAATTAAGATGAATTCCTATAGTCTTAAAATGTTGATACCAGTACAGAAGAGACTAAAATAATTGAACTACTGTAACTGAAGGAATTACTGGCTTAAATATAAAATATCAGATAAGATATATCATGATACAAAGCCCTATGTTGTTGATATTTTAATTTTTAAGGCAATTATCTTACAAAAGAAGTAATAAATAGAGTGTTGAAGTATCATTTTCTTCATATAATATTCTAAAAAATACCAGTGAATTTATTCCTGCAGAAGTATTCTTGAGTATAACTTGTGCAAATAGAAGCAAAACTATATGCAACAGAAAATATTGATCTTCCCAACAAATTTTATGAATTAAGAAGAGACCAGTTTGGTTTTTTTCTTTTACAAATCCTCTTACTTTAATGTCACTATTAATTTATTTGCTTACTTTTCTATATCTTCCATATGTAGTCTTCACTACATTCTGCCTAATGGGTCATGGGAAGTTATCACAGAAAGTGTTGTAAATATGAAAATGTGCAGAAAACATTAAAAGTGTAACAGATGTGGTTGGATAAGTGATCTTCTAACATTTAATTATGGAAACATCTGACTGTCTGCCAGATGATTTTATGCACATTTATAGCAATTCTGATTAATATTGCAGAGCAATTAAAATTGAAAGATGTCTTTATTACCTAAAGTTGAACAAATACCTCCCAACAAAGCAGTGTCATATTCCTGACGTTTGGCTATGTATTGGACAAGCAGGTGAAATCCTCACTGTGGAGGTCTTGGCTTGTGGAAGTTAAGACTGAGCCAGAGACAATTTAAATCAACACAGAGAATCCTATTAACTTCAGAGGGATCAAGCTTTTGGAAAGCAGCCTGGAGGACCCCAAAGCCATCTAGCTTACCAACAGTTAGCCATTTCTCTCCAGGCTGGAGGTGTTGTTTTCCTGAAGAACTATCTAGCTGGTGCTCATGAACCAGCTGGCAGTGGAATTCCCTGACATTCTTGCATGAGGAATAAAAAGAAATATATGAAAAACCTGCTGGATTTCTTGTCTGACTTTTCATACCTCAAGTTACAAAGGTTTTCCAGTTATCTGAAACCTTCAGATAGTTGGACCTTACTGCTTTTTGTCTTTAAGAGATTTGTTCTGTTCATGTCAAATTGCTTAATTCTTAGGCATAATATATAGATTAAAATGACTTAGCAACACACCTGGAAAAAGGTATGTTAGCCACAGTTAAAATATGTGGTAGCATAAATAATGTATTTGGGAATGTTCCTGGAATCAGGCCAAGATTAAGATTTCTTCCTTATAAAATATGTTATCAAATAACAATAATCTTAATTTTATAGTTGTTCTGACGAGTATAAGAAAAATGCCCTAAATCCAACATTACAGGGTAAGTAGCTTATGTCAGCTATTGCTGTGTGACCAGAACAAAAGTACAGAGGGCAAGTCTCCCTTGTAGACACTGCAAATTATCCTGTTAGAATAATTATCTCAAATTGTACAGTACTATAGCAAGATAAAAGTATAAATCTTCCTTCTATAAAGTGTTTAATGTCTTTAAGCATTTTAAAATAAATTCTTGTCTTTGCTATAGCCTGCATCTCCTGTCTATACTCTGATTTTTAGCATAATAAAATATAGTTACATGGAAAGCTAAAAGCATATTTACAGATGGAAAGGGAGTAAACATAGTGACAGATCTGACAAAAGCAATACCTATCTTCAGAATTGGCAATATAAAACATGTTGAGAGTTAATGCTTCAGTAGACTCAGTAAGGCTCCATTGTAAAGCAATCTACAAAAAAATATATGCCATAGAAGTCCTTGTAAGTTTTCAGAAACCCCAAATATGCCACTCATTTACAACATAAAAAGTAAAATGAAGAAAGCTAATTGCATTTTAGTTAGCCAGCACTAAGCAAGGAAGTAGGGTAGGAGAGAAAGCACTGTAAAATAAAGCTGTGAAAATCCTAGAATGCAGTAAATCACATACAGGTCAATGAACTAAAGCAAGCTATCTTACATGTTTACTTCCATAATGTTTATAATTTTAAGCTTTTTCTTCCTGTGCAATGGTTCAGCTATGCTACAGCTGCAGCTGTACACGCTGTAAACACTATGAAAAAATCTGGCCTTTTACTCAGTGCACCCCTTGTTTAATAGCATATAGCCAAAGTTCAGATACAACATAGGTCCTACAGGTTATATGTCTGGGTGTGTTATCTGTTGATAAATGTTGATTTTTGCTTGACACTGTTTAAATTGGCACTTGCATGAAGCTGTGAGCCACAATCCAGCTAAACTACAGTCCAGCTGCAAATGGCTAGGTATTAAATACTGCCTATCTGAACAACTCCGACATGGAAAACAATATTTGAATTATTTCTCATTCATCTTCAGGATATAGCAATTGCAAACCATTTCTGTTTCATCTTTATTTATACATCTTGCAGAGATTCAGCTGCATCATTTTCATCAGTGGTTAATGAACTGCCATGCAGTCTACCAGCTTTTAGATTCCTCTTTTCTCTCTGAAGGCATTGTACTGCATTTCTCATTTTCTTTTCTTATTTTTAAAAACAAGAACTATCACAGCCAGAACTAAGAATTATATAGGTGAAATCTGGATTTCTTTTTCAAATCTGCTCAAGATATGAGAAATTAATTTTCTTTTTTATGTGCCTGTTTCCATTTCTTTACTTTGTCTGTCTTGTCTATGGGGGTTCTAAGCTACTAGAACAGCCATACTCCTACAGGTCATACGTATACCAGCATTTAGACCAATAAATTTAAACATCTGAATTGAAAACACAATTAACGAATAGTGAAAAAGCTATAAGTGTAAGAGGAAGAAATGTTAAATATGGACACAACTTAGGAATCTCTTATCAAAGAGCTTATTTAATTTTAGCTGAAGGCCTATTTTCATTAAATTTATTTACTGTTGTTAAGCTGATATGAAAACTGCCTAGAAGAGTTTTAAAAATACTTCTTCAGTTTTGACAGTTGTAAGACAAAACCAACAGAAATAAAAGAGTCACGGTACAAAACTGAGAAAAAAGAAAAAGGAAAAGTACATGGACTGTAGTCAATCCTTGAGTGATAACTGTACTTTGAGTAGAACTTAATGAAAAGTATTTTAGATTACTATTCTAACACCAAAATATTCAATATAAAGATCTAAAAATTCAGGCATTAAATGGCTAAACTCCAAAAGTAAGTATAGATAATTATGTCCTGCAGTGACCAAGTGGTTGTAGACTCATAAGAGGAAATACATCTTGACAAGATGAAAGTAATTACACCCTAGTGCTGGTGTAGTTGATATGTCTGCATTCGAAAGCCATAGATATTTTAAATACCACTTTAAAGGAGTAGTGCTGAGTAATTTTCTCATATAATTAATTATGTAGTTATGTAAATTAGTTGTAATAACAGGAATAAAAAATATCAGAACAATTTAATTACTACATGGTGAAGCATATCTTAACTTTAAATGAGTCTCATCAAACTTTCAGCAATTGTTTGGCTTTGTAAAGCAGTGTTTCTGCAAAAAGAAAAAAAGGCAGAGGCATTTGAGGTTGAATCAGATTGGAGAAAACCCCAATGCTTTAGATTTTCTGGTAATCTCAGAGAGAAGCTGTTGGATAAATTTCAAACACATATGCTGAAGTCCTTTGCTTATAAGTCCTATAAGCAGGCATGTGATAAAATTCCAAAGCATTCTAAATTAATGCCACTAATAATGTCTATATAAACCCCTTGATCTGTTTTTTAGCACACACTTTTGACACAGAGCTTTAGAGACTTAAGACCCAGATGATGTCTTGCCCGTTTTCGCTAATTTCAAGTAACAGTACAACGCTATAATGAACCAGCACAAAGAATATTACATGAGAAATGGTGAACTGATTATGGTGACCGACACTAGGATGGAGCTAGGCCCACACAGCACGAGGAGGTTTGAGTAACCAGCTCCTGCCTCAGACAGCCACTAGTCCTGTGCCTTGTTCTTATGCACAGTGTTATGCCACATCCTCCCTTCCACTCTGTGATGCCACATAAAGATTTCTGGCCCCATTTCTGAGTGGTGTACTCTCTCTGTTCAGTAGGGGTCTACAGCACTGTGCTGCAGCCTAACTGAAATTCAGAGAAGCCCCATTAGCACCCTCCTAGAAATAAGTGGGTGCACCCAAGGGCACCCATCTGTGGACAGATTTCTGGACTGCAACCTACCCACTCACCCACTGACAGCCTCTTCCCAGCACACAACCCACAAAGTCTCCCACTTCAGAAGATAAAAAATCAGTTTCCCACACTCATTTGGTGTCTTCTGCAAGTCCAGTGGCAGATATTCCTTGGGTTACATTGGGAGTAGCCTGCTCCACTTTGAAAACTTACTGTAGAGGAAACAGTTCTTTTAGAAGAAAAATGAGATGCTGCTTAGCCACAATATTCTTTGGCCGTGTGATTTGTTTCATAGCTGGGTTGGTGTTCCATTTTCCCAAAATGAAAAGTTTGCGTGTAAGCCCACATTAGAGTACCTGTTTTGAAAGTTTTATGAGATTTTTTTCATTCTGCTGACTCTACATTTATGCCATGCCAATGGGGTCCGAGTCCAGTAAGGTATTTAATCACCTGAATCACTAATTACATAAGTGCCTCTACTGAAATCAATACCATTCCTCAAACATTTAATGTGTACCCCTCCTTAAGTGCTTTCTTGGATTAGGGCCTAAAATACTGTCATTAGAAAATGTGTTTCTTTGTATTTCAGAGAAATGTAATAATAAAGAGGTATTTCTGGAAAACTTTTATATCTCAGATTCATGCTCATTTCATAGGGCCAGACTGAGTCAACAGATAACATTAATAAAAATTATAAACAAACAACATGTAATTGGATATGTCTACCGATTCCCTTTAAATAATTTGCAAAGCCTGTTTTCATTACAAATGTGGACATATTTAATATTTTTTCTACATATTCTTGTATGAATTAAGACTAATTAGAATAGAGTTTTATACAGATTTCATGCAGACTTGAACCAAATGATACAGTTTACTGTTATTGCCAGTTTTGTGAGAAGAACTGTTTGGCTGAAAGACAGCATTACAAATACTTATGTCACAGCTAATTTTAATTTCAGTAAATCTGAGGACCCCTTATTTTGCATAGCATTGATGTGTTATAACAAATATTTTGTGATACTAAGCTAAAAAATATGTAGAAATATAATTTGTGTGTGTCAGCATGCTTTCTCTTAATTGTACTTGTGATCAATATTATATGATATTGCCTATTTTCCCAAAAGAGCGGTCATCAATGTCAGTTACATTGCTGTCTTTCAATTTGTCTCTAAGTGCTATCCAAATCTTACTATAATTGTTTTCTGGAAGTAATGTCAAGCTAACAAATCTAAATCTCTAAGACTCCTCTTATTGGGACTTTTAATGTAACAGTAAAATGTGTGCCTCTCCCCTCCAACTTTCCGAAGTTTTTTTGTAATTCCAAGTTTTTATATAATAATAATAATTATTATTATTATTAGACATGACTCAATTCTTTTAATAATCTTGAATGAGAATTCTCATCTTTTAGTGTTATCTGTAACACTGATGAAATAGAAAATATTTCATGGTTACTGTAAAAACAGGAATAGTTCCTAAGTTAAAAGGAAAAATTGGTCTTGAAGTTTAGCTTCTCAGTATTTTTAAGAAATGCTTTAACAATGATAGGGAAAAAATAAGTTTGTATGCATTCATGAAAATTTTTTAATATATCCATATGTAAAACACTTTTCAGTATTTTAGTAATTTAATGAAGTAGCTTTCTTATTACAAATTTAAATCTTAATCTTAGTTGTTGTTCTTCATAATTGCATTTAAGCTAGACAATATAAAATTGATATATCAGTAAATTCTAAATGAAGGGAATTCCTTCTATTTCCAGTGTCATAAGTAGTACTGTTTTGTTTATGCTTTCAAGGTATGACCTATAGGGAAGAACGACCTTAAGTACTTATAGTAATATATTCAGGTATGTTATGACATAAACATCTAATGAGGAAGGATTATGCTGAGATTTTAACAGATTGACAAAATCGTATTTTATAGCTGCACACACGCTTCTTGAAAGCAGGAAAGGCAATTTACCCTCCACTGTGACTATTTATTAACTTTTTAATTGTCTTGGACTAGTTTTGTACAAGAAACCATTAAATCATTGTTGAAAAGAAAGGATGCGCGTGGTGGGCAAGAGCATCTGTGTTGTTAATTTCTAAGTAAATAAATTGCACTTATTCAAACACTATTTCTAACACTTGTTCAAAAACTATTTAAGTTAATACATTCTTGGGCAGTTAATTTTACTTTTTAAGCAGCCCTTGTTGGAATGGATTACTGAGGTGAACAAAGCAGCGATCCTATTATCACAACTGTCCTCAAGTTTGTGATAGGAATACTCAGAGACAGGTGTTTAGATTTGATTTCCTAGAAATAAGTTTTGTCTTTGAATGAAAAAATAAAGCTTTTGAGGAAAAGTTCATTAAAATAGTAGGTTCTTATGTTTTAACAGGTGTAAAAAGACTTCATAATAAACCTGATATAACAAGAAAAAGTTATTGAATTGTATGTGCTAAAAGTAGTTTAAAGTATATACTCTTTGAATAAAAATTTAAGAACAGAAATATAAACTTTATGCCTGAACCAATGCTCATGGAAATCAGCTCCCTGTAAAGGAATTTAAGTCCTTATACAACAAAGCTGAATTCCTAAATCTTATTAGACTACAAAAGTACAAAGGAACCATAGCTGATTTCAGTATCTTATAGTGTTTTTCCATTTTCCACGTTTCAATACTTAAAAGGGGCTTATAAGAAAGATAGGGACAGATGTTTTAACAGGGCCTGTAGTGACAGGACTAGAGGTAAGGGTTTTAAACCAAAAGAGCGTGGGTTTAGATCAGGTATTAGGGAGAAAATTTTTACTGTAAGGGTGGCAAGGCACTGTACCAGGTTGCCTAGAGGAGCTGTGGATGCCCCACCCCTGGAAGTGCACAAGGCCAGGTTGTGTGGGGCCCTGAGCAACTTGGTCTAGTGGAAGGTGTCCTTGCCCATCGCAGGGGGCTTGGAACTCAGTGATCTTTAAAGGTCCCTTCCGACCCAAACTATTCTATGAGTTACCTTTCATGCCTATATGACTGACACGGGGTTTTGAGAAGAACAGTGACAGTAAGTGAAATTTAACATGGACCAAACCCTGTGTGAAAGATGGAATATATGTAAATTGCCTGCCCGGGCATCTTTTGAATTTGCATTTGGATGGGTTCTAGCTCCTGATATTACCTCAAGCTTCATTTGCCAAACTTCATTTCCTTTAGCATGTTGTTTATTGTCAAATACACTGCAGTGGACATTCTCAAGATAAAAATCTGTGATGTTAAAAATATGTGTATAATAGACATATAGCTATATCCTAGCAGCTGACCCTTGCTGCTTCTCACAGTCTTAATATTAACTATGTGAATTTACCTTATCAAAAATGCTTTAATGAAATCTCAAGTATGAGAAAGTGCAGAACTGCTCTTCTCTCATGTTCTGTCTTCAGGAAGACAGTTTCCAAAACACCTTAAAGACTGGTGCCTGATTTCCACTGACTGCTAATTCCAGTTAAACAAATGACTACCCCTGACAAAGTAGGTGGGGGATAACTCCCACAGGTACTTTTTGTTTAGTCTTACTGAAAGTAACACCACAGGTCACGTATCTAAGTACCTTTGTTTATTAATTGCACTCAAGATTCCTTCCCTGTCAGGTTCTTTTATAAATACTAAATATTTTCAGCCTCCTCTGTAGCACAGGCCATTCTCAGATCCTAAGATAATCAGGAATTTTTATCTAACAATTTGTCTGCTGTTGATGTATCTAAGATTTTAGTCCATCTCTTGATCTTTGTATTTTTCTCCCCATATAATTGATCCTTTTTTGCACAGCTCAATTTCATGACAGTGTACTGAAAAGATTTCTGAAGGAGATGTGAAGAAAATATTAATTTCTGAAAGAAACATTTGTTTCATAATCAGCAGCTTTCAGGATTGAGAAAGGAGATGACTGATTCAAGGACTTCAGTAGTTCCTGTCAGTTCTATGTTCCTGTGACTTATGCTGCTTCTGAAATTAGCTGATTCCCACATTTCCCTGGTGAAATACCCACTGTCTTTCTAAGATCTGTTATCACCCTTTATCTGTTTGGTTTTGTTGTGTTGTGTTTTTCTTTTGTTGTTGGTTGTTTTGTTTGGGTTTTTTTGGTTGTTGGGTTTTTTTTGGGTTTTTTTTGTTGTTTTTTTTTTAAATCAAAGAATACCATTAGTGTAATCAGATTAATAACCCATAGAGCATATGCTCAAAAATCTTTAAGGAACTGACAGGAATCCATGTTTGCTATGTAAAGGCCACAATTCATTACGATCTGTAGACTTTTTTATTATTATTTCCAATATGGATTATCTATTTTATGAAGATTTAACTTAGAATGTTAAACCAAAAGTGAAAGTTAGTTGTAGGATGTGCATGGACAGTAATATGCTAAGTTTCATCTGTCATATCCCAGACTTATATTAACATTTAAGTGATCCTTTTCTCCCTGATGCTCCCTAACCATAGAACTATTTCTTTTGGTTTGCTTCGCTTCGTAATTTATCATGTCATGCTTTCCCACTAGGTAGTTTCAATAATAAAATTCATTTTAACTCTCAAAGGAGTTGCCTGAAAAGCCTGAATGAGTCATACTGTTTAGGATACCAGTGAGATGTCTTTATACTTGTTTTAAGTGCCTGTTTTTAATGACAATGCTTGTTCAATATTTTCACAAGCACTACACTCACTTTTTAAATGAAACATTTCTAACTACATAGCTAAGAGAATACAGAAGTCTTGGCTTTTCAAACTCCAATGCTTTGTGCCATAGAACACCACACTTGAGACACTCTTTAACTAGTCCCATATCTATCAGGGAAACAAACATCCTTGCAGACAATATCAGAAACTTCTTTTGTTACCTGGCACAAGAGATACAAAACAATGTTGAATAAGTTTTTTTACTCTGTGTAAATTTATCTTGAACAGACAGACTTCTTACTGTTTGCTTCTTAGCTGTTCAGTAAATAAGGAAGTTCAGGTTAGTGTTTCTTTAAAAAAATAAAATAGAAATAAATTTGGCTAAATATGAACCATGCAGAGAGGTGAAATCTAATAAAATCTCTAGGAAAATGGAGAAGGACAGAGGAGTGAACAAGAAAATTCACAATTTAGAAATAGCATGAAATGTATTATTTAATTGTAAGTCCTAGAAAAAGTGGATCTATTAATAAATTGAATAACTATGATATTGACTAAAAAAATACTTCAGGTAAGTAAGGCTTTTATGAGACAAAATAAACCAGCCTTTGATCAGTGAGTAAGGAAATACCATGTCCATAAAGAAAATCACTGATCATGAAGGGCATATATGAAATATTGGGAAATATGGGCATAAATGGATATGTTAGAACACCTGAAACAGCAAGCTTAACACTATTTTGTTAACAAAAGAACTCCAGGTTGGCAGGCACATAAGAATAATTGGGTCAGAGAAAGCAAATGAGAATTTGAGCGAGCAGCAGATATTATTTATTTTTTAAAGTATGGGGGTACAGGTAATTGATTTCTAGTTATGTGGTTTTGTTTGTGTATTTTATCTGTACAAGGTGAATTTCAGTTGAGGGTAAGTTTGCAAACAAATATTTATTTAGCCTAAAGGCAGAATTCTTCACTAAATAAAGAAAAATACATGATTAACTGAATGTAATTCTGATATTTTATTTTTATATCAAGTTCTCTTACACTACATGTGAATCAAAACCTTGTGGTTAGGTAAAATTCTATTCAGAATACAAAGTGGGGAGAGGAAAAAGCTTGCATTTCAGTTGCTATATATATCATTTACTCATGCTGGAACAACATTGTCATGCGGTACAAAATTGAATGATTTTTTCCCCCCATCATAATTTCACACTGTAATGCCACAATCAGACTCATAATGGGCTCCCTATAGACACATACAGAAATCATTTTGTCATGGTTATCTCACCTTGTAACAGCACTGAAAGCAGTTGGTCTCCATGGTCTTGCATTAAACTGTCACATCATTGTTAAAATTCTGTTTCAGGAAACAGTGATGGTACATCTTGAGCGCTGTGAAAAATAACTACTTCACTGTCTGTACTCAGTAGCTCTGTAAAACCAGATTACTTTCTTATTCATGGATGGGAGGGGAAAACATTTTTCAATAGTGATGATAGAGATTAACCATTTTCTTTACTGGTTTAGCTGTCTCAAAATGATTACACCAACATTTTACCACCCCAGTGCTAAATCTTGTGGCAAAATTTGTGTTTCTAGGTACGTGTACTTTGGCTTGCCTGCCCTGATTTTCAAGCCATTTTAAATGTACTCCAAACGTGCACTTTTTTCTTATGCTTATTTAATTTCTTATACTAAATATAGCTCAGCTACTCCACTCAGAGGACAATTACTTGATATTTTAAATTCCTAGATATTAATTTCTTGGTAATTTTTCTGCTTGTATCCTGACCATAGTTTCACATCAGTTCACTAAGATCCTAGATGGAAGAAAAATTTATTATCCTGTTGCTGCAAGAGAAGAAATTAGACTGACTCAAATTGTTTAGCTCTAATGTCAAATTCTTTTTATTTAATAAAACCTCCCGTTTTTATAATACAACTAGAAAGTACTATCTCTAGCTGTACCAGCAAGGTATGTTAATGAGATGGACTACTGTGAGTGCTTCACAGACAAAATATATCTGGAATACCAAGAGCACAGCTAAGAGTGTTTAAGCAGTTTTCATAGCAGGGGTGCAAAGTGGGCCAGGAGAAGCCTCTGCCAAAGCCTATGCAGCAATGGTGGGGAGGCATCATGTGGCACATGCTCCAATCTAGGATGGAGCACAGTGCCCAGAACACCAGGAGCCTCAACTTCAGAGCTCCAGGGCAAGATGCAGCCAGCCAGCCAGGTCTTGGGTGTCAGGCAGTGGCCTGTGGCTCTCCGGCATTAGAGTACGGGACAGCAGCAGGGAGCTGCCTCCATCCTGCAAGGGATGAAGGCACCTATTTGCTCACCTGGTTTGGTTCGATGTCCATGGAGGTGTATTTCTGTCCAGACACTTGGATCTAGAATGTTGTGAAGAGACTGCTGAGGCAGGACTAGGCCTCAGAACATTGCACCTTCTGCTCTTCTATATGGGCACCAGCAATGTCAGGAGACCTTGAGAGTACTAAAAGCAACTATGTGGCTCTGGAGGAGAGCATCTGGTGCATAGGGACATGAGTGGCTGTCTCCTTGATCTTGCTGATGAAGAAGTCTTGAGAAGGAGCAGATGGAACTAAGAGATGTTCTGTCAGGGATAAGGAAAACCTTTTCAACATGACAGTCAAGAAGTGGAACATGCTACCCAAAGAGGTCACACTCTCCATCCTTGGAAGTTTTCAAGACTGGTTGAAGCCCTGAGCAACCTTATCTGATTTCATAGTTGACCGTGATCCGAATAGGCAGTTGGACTAGGAGATTGCCTGAAATCCACTCCCTCCTGATTTATTCTAGGATTCTGTGATTCTATAAAAATTCTATAAAAATTGACAGATGACAATTGTTTTCCTATTCTATTTCAATACAATTACTTTGTTTCCAAAATACAGAAAAATGTCTGAACTATCATCTTCATATTTTTATATAACTAAATTTGTAGTACTTAAAATATTTCTGCCATTTATTTATTGGATTTTGAAACATCACAGTATATGCTATCTTTTTTTATTTTTGATACCTCACACTCTCACCTTAGACTTAGACTATAAATTATTGGGGTGCCGATAGCATCTTTGGCTTGTAAGTCTTTAGGGCAGTTAGTTGCAGGACTGTATATGAACTGGCATATAACGAGCAGAAGAAATTAAAACATAATAATCTACGTTCCTTTCTGATAAATCCATTTCTAACACGTCAAAACCACTCAACAAAAATGCCTTTCAACTACCTCCTTAATTCTTCTGGAAAAGCACAACGAATCATTGAGTTTACTCAAACTGTTAGCCAGTTTGATTTCTTAAGTACCCAAAAGAGAACAAATTATGAATTCAGTATTAGAGTACCCTCTAAAATAAAATAGCTAATATATTATTATGTTTCTTAGAATTACTTCATCACCACTCAAGTTTAATTAGAACTAGTAGTACAGCTGGAAATAGAACGGTGGTTCTTAGACAACTTGTAAAACTCTTATTTAATTGTTGTGGTTGGCAAAATTCTAGTCACAGTAAAAGTAGTAGGAATTCCTTAGAAAATATGTAAGGAATATGTTTGTGATTATTATTTTTTTAATCTCATTTTTTATATCTCTTCTGCTACACTATTTATTTGGGAATTTAATGAAATTCCCAAATATAAAGCTGAACTTCCTGATGTCAACAACTTATTCAGTGATGGAAAAACAAAACAGACCACAAGAAATGGGTTCAAAAAACAGATCTACCAACTACAGTGAAATGTAGCAAAACTTACCCTGTTTAGTACACAGTAGTCAATATCTATCACAAGGGTCTGCCTCTGTGGGTCCATCACCACTAACGAGTATAACTCTTTACTTCTGTTCTGAAGTAATAGTGAAAGATAAGAATTTCAAGAAGACCTTATTATTGTCACATGGTCAGGAGGACAATAAAAGAAACACATCCATCAGAGACCTTATTTCCACCTTTCCATATTTAAAGGGGATTTATAAAAGATGAAGATAGTTTTTCCCTGTAGTGACATGACAAGGGACAACAGTTTTTAACTGGAAGAGGGTAGATTAGATTGGACAAAAGGATATTTTTTTTATGATGAGGGTGGTGAGACACTGGAGCAGTTCACCCAGAGAAGTTGTGGATGCTCCATCAATGGAAGTGTTCAAGGTCAGATTGGATGGGCCTTTGAGCAATCTAATCTGGTGAAAGATGTCTGCCCAGGGCAGAGGGATTTGACTAGATGATCTTTAGGAGTCCTTTCCAACCCAAGTCATTCTAGGATTCTGTGATTCTTTGACTCTATGATCCAAACATGGGGTAACACCCATCAAGACCCATGATGACAGCCAAGCAGTTTATGATCAGTTCATCACCAGCTATATTCCAGTTGGTCTGTTTCATCAGTATGGAAATAAGTGTCTCATGCAACACAATCCCCAAAACCTTGCAGATAAGAGTACTTCTTAGTACTTAATAGTACTTCTCTAGCCAGCTGGATACAGCCTTTTAGATATAAATTTGCTATCTATTATACTCCTTGCTTATAAATAAAGTGACATTCTCTGTCAATGGAAGTCACATATTTTCAGTCTCTTCAAAATTACATCTTTGGTGCCAATCAAGGGAATGTCATGGGCAACAGCATAAATGAGAGCCCTTAGTAGTTCTGGATAATGGGGTTATTTAAGGACAAACCAGATTAGAGCTCTGACTATCCCACACATTCACCCACTTGCACCCTTTCAGCACTACATTTAGCATGTTTTGCTTTTGTGGAAAGCTCAAGTAGAAAGTCATTCTTTCAAAGTTATCAGTCTTGGATATTACCAGTCACAGTCCCTGTGCACCCCCTTGCATTGGTTTCCACACATCTCTCTTATCTCCAGGCTCTTCCTGCACTTCCAGGATCTTTTCCTCAGCAAAGATCTTCACATCTTCCTTTACCAATCCCACCTCTACAACAGTACTTCTTGTATTCAGGAGCTTACATTTTTTAGCACCAGCTTTTCCTCTCTGAAAGCCCAGCCTCTCAATTCTCCCAATTTAAATACTCTTTCTGCAAAAGGACAACAGGTGATCAGATGGGTGATGCTCTCTCATGTCTCTCCATTAATTGGAAGATTCAAGACATGCAACTTTTATTTGGTCCAGGTGTTACCAAAATTTACAAGAAGGCCACACAGTGACTGCAGCTAACGAGTTGCAGGATTCTGCTTGAGATGTTTACCCACACCCACAATTATCTGCTGTCTGCTAGCATTTACAATTTAACTTTTGTTTTTCTTCCTCAGACAATCACTTTAAGGATTTCTATTGTGATCAATGGATATCAGATTTCAAGGATGAAAATTCAACCAGTTTCATTGTGACTCAGATTCAGCATTGTAAATTATGGGAAATTAGGGAGTTTTCATTAATTCCTTATATGATAGAATTCGTGAAGAATTTACCAGCAAAAGGCAAAAAATAACAATCAAGTCCTAGTTCAAATGCTAAATTAGCTTAGCTTTTTGTCATTTAGATTTAAGGTTAGTATCCAGACTATTTCTAAACTTATGTTTGAGTTTTTCCTAGGGTAAAATTGTGTCCTGAATACTTTGCTTATAAGGACAGTTAATTTAAACATACTTATGAATCTGAGGAGTTATAGAAATATTAATATTGTTGAATTATTTAAAATAAATTAACAATGCTCCATGTCCCCTGAGATATTTATCTGGAAAAATGGCATCGGTGTTGTGCATCTGCTGGGCAATGAGCATATCAGTTATATGCATGAGAATTTTAGTGTCTTGGATAGAAAAGTTCCCTTCTGATTATTACAGTCCAGATGTACAATTATTATTTCTAATGCCATTTTTCCATTCTATTTCTTGTATCATTAACTAATCCAGAATATTTTTGTTTGATTTCCGTTGAAAAGCTGTCAGAAAAATAAATATAGAATAAGACATTACTACAAAAACCAGAACAGCCACAGTAAGAAAGGAAAGCAGAAACCCAAACAAAAGAATGCCAAGCAAAAACTGTTCTTGAAATCCTTGTAAATATATTGCCTTTACATTTACATTTACACCAGGGAAAATTTTGGCTACATAGATGTGTTTTATTTTGTTACAACTTCCTGCACACAACTTTCTAAGCTATTCTTTTTATTCAAGCTATAAATCTTGTTATTCTTTTCAGTCAGACTGTAAATCCTGAAAATCAAAAATGCAGGAAGAGGTTCCTCAGGCTTAGAGATATAACTGAAACAATAGCTGTCCCTGTGCTGACTGGTATCAGGTATGTTCAGCATCTTGCTTGGAACAGCGTTCTTTGTGCTGACATCTGTAGCTTTTTTTCTGTGGGAAGTGCCCAGGTACTGTACATGAGTCCTTAGTTTTGATGTGGCTTTATAAATTTGTCTTCAGTAATGACATCATCTCAAAAAGACAGATAGTAAAGTTAAAAAGAAAAAAAATGCTGTTCTGAACAGGAATAGATGAAACCACTCTGACGCTTTTCATCTTTAAACAAAAATTCCACAGGGCATTTGAAAATTAGAATAGGTTGAAAGAAAAACCTGGAAGTTCTCCTGCTGTAGCACAAGTAAAATCAGTAAGCCTCAGCTTGCACAGTCTTTGTACAATCATCCTGTCAGGGGGTATGGTTTTCTGTTCAGGCCCATGTTATGGTTTGTGTGACTAGTATCTCCCACATGCAAGTTTGTCTTTATTTTTCTCTGCAAGGGCAAATCATACAGGGATTTTTAAAAATAATTGAATACTTGTACTCTCTGCTACATGTTTGTTCTTAATTCCTACTGAATTTTGTTCAGCAGTCTTGAACTGGCTGTCAAGAAAGCTTTATCTCCTGTACAAATAATTTTAACCCATGTAACTAGACAATTCTAATGTCTGTTCTCTCCTTTTTCCGAAGTTTCCTGATACTTTGGTATCCTAGACTCAGACTGCTAAGTGCTTAAAAAATAATAAAAAAAAAATACATGAAATCCTATAGGGATGCAGGGTGGTTTGCAGAAGACAAGATAACCGAATTATGGATATCCTCCTTCCCCTCTTAACACCATGGAGTTAGTAATGGCTTAACCCTGAATACCCAGAGATGTAAAACAAATCATCTGGACACAAATTTAGAAAACTGAAACATCTGGGAGATAAGATTCTGTTCTTTAATGCTTCTAGATTAATCTCCAGTATTACATTCATTTGATTTTAGATTAGTACTGTAACCAGAAAGTTAAGTATGTTTGGTGGGGACACCCTCAGGTGGAATAATCCATCCTATGAAGGTCAGTGCAATTTTGTAAAGGAGAATAGTTTGCCTATATTGTATCTCTTATACGACTGGGAAATTTATTATTTCCTTGTTAAGAGTTGAATGTGCCTATTATATATATACCCACAAACTGTATTAAAAGGATGATTAAGGTTTCAAAATCTGAAAAAGCCAGAATTAATGCTGTCAGTATGATTTCCTGTACCCTTTCTCTTCCTCTCTGTGCAAATCCATTATAACTTGAAGTTGCATAATTTCTTTCTGCTTCAGTATGCACAATATATTTAACCCAAGAGTAGATATTCCCTCATATATATTCCAGTATTTTTAGGTGTCAGTTAAACTCCAGGATACTACAGATGTCTTCTGTTTACAGGATTATTTAAAATTTTAGATTAGGAGGTAATAGCTACTTGCTTTTTTTTTTTTTTCCCCTGATTCTAACAGTTAAGGAGACTTCTTTATTATGAAAAATATTTGGTGCAGTGCTAATTCTACCATCAGTGTAATCTTGATTTTTGGAAAAATATTTTCTGTTATCACATTCAGGATGTTGATATATGTTAATACAAAGCCAGAATGTTATCATGTAAAAATTGTCATGTGAGCGACTACTAATCTTCTCATTAATACCCAGTACTATCACAATTCATTTATGCAGATTCAAGAAGCTCATAAGAGATGATGAGTACTTCTGTGAAAAGATCTAATGAATACATGTATGCAGCAAGTAGCAGTAGCAAGTCTTAACTTTTGCATTCATATAATATTTTGGATGCATTTTCATCTGAATCTATTGGTAATATTAATTTAAGTAATTTAGTAAGATTTATGAATAATGAAATAAGTTTTATTTCCCTCACTGTGTTGTTATATTTGGTATCCAGTACAAGTAAAGCAGGGACATAGTAGAGTTAGTCCAACAGAGGGACGGCGAGATGGTTAAGGGCATGGTGCAGGTTGTACTTGGAGAGACCAGAGAGACCGGGAGAACTGGGTCTGTTCAATGTAAAAAGGAAAAGAGAAAGCGGGATTTTACTGCTGTCTACAAGCACCTAATAGGAGGCTGTAGAGAAGGCAGAGTCAGTCTTTTCAGAAGTGTTGTTAAAATAAAACTGGGGGGGAAGAGGGGAGAAATCTCAAGTATGCAGGACCAAAAGAGACTTTCTGAACTAATAATTCCAGTCTCTGGTGATGATAACCAAACTTCTCACAATCTGTATTCCTACAGTAATCAAGTTCTGACTTTATGCAACTATTACTGTAAAAATTACTTTTCAGAGTCAGTGAGCTTTCTTCCTAACAATTCCAACTGGAAGATTATTCCAGAATCTCACCACCCTCTGCTGATTAAGGTTTTCTACTATGCAATTTCAATTTGTTTGTGAAAAAATCAGTATCAATTTGTACCTGTGATACTTATCCTTTAACTTAAATAGCTGTTAATTTTTTAATTTTTTTATTTATTTATTTTTGTTGGTGCTTGATTCTTACGATAGATTTAGGAGAAACATTCATATGTCCTTTCAGCCTACATTTTGCTACACTAGACAACCTAAACTTTCCGAGTCTTCTTTTGTGTGACAGGCTCTCTCTTTCCTGGTCATTCTACTAGTCCTTTTCACATGCTTTTTTATTATAGAATCACAGAACAGCCCAGGTTGGAAGGACATCAAAAGATCATTTAGTCCATCTTTTTCATGGGAAATAGAGCCCAGATGAGATTATCTAGCACCCTGTTCAGTTACATCTTGAAAACCTCCAGTGGTAGGGATTCTACCATGTCCCTGGGGAGGTTGTTCCAGTGAATGTTCTTACTGTAAAAGTTTTTCTTACATCTTCTTGAAAAGCACTGATTTCTTCTATATGAGATCCTTCCTTTATTTTGCCAATAAAGATTTGAAGTAGAAAATACTGTGCCATTCCTCTGGCTTTCTATCCAACCATTTCTGTGGGTTGGTTGAATTAATATTCCTTTGTTCTCAGAGGAAGCTTTTGATAGTAATGATCTTGCTTTGGAATGAAGATGTAAAAAAAAAAAAAAGTGATCTCAACAAGGACAGATCACACATGATTGCTGGAGGTGTAGACAGTTCAGTTTTCAAATGCACCTTATTTTTCAGTACATAGCCTGTGTGCAAGATAAAGTTATTCACATATAACCTACTTTAGTATCTGACTTAGTTTGACATTTTAAGAGTTGAGACTTTAAAGACTGTAACATAAAATGTTTTTCAGTTTTATGCTTTCATCCTTGGAAAATGTCTAGGAGCCTTACCAATTTAGAAGACTATTACTTTGATGCTAAGTGTCTGAATTCAAACTCCCATTAAGTTGATCCTAGACCATGTTTGTGTTAGTGTAATTTAGTAGAAATTTATGGAGTTAGGCAAAAGATAGATAGATATATTTCCTTTTTCAAATAGGTGCATTATTAAACATAAAATTTAATAACAAAGATTTCTTGCTTTTAGTAAGTAAGGATGTGATCTAATAGATTTAACCATCCAAGCAGGTCTTGTTAAGCAGGATACCCATAGGGCTCAGGAAGTGTCTCTCATTTATCTGATGTATTCATATAGCAGATTACTTTTTCTGTGGTTGTGGCTTCTCTGCTAAGAATGAGAAAGAATCATTTAGACCTGTTTTTTAGGTGGAATCATAATTCTTAAGTATCAAATATTAGAAACATATTTTCATTCCATATTTTCTATTGAAACAACAGCATTTTTTAGATTTGACCCAGAGTTTCTTTGATTATTTATGGCAAATGGAAAATATTTTTTTCCTTTTATGATTTATTTTATAACATTAGTCTCTGAAGAACAAAATAATTCTGAGGTTTTGACATATGCAACATGGTTATGAGTCAGTTCACTGCTTATATGTCTTCACAGAATATCTCCTATTCCACAAAAATGACTATTTTTAAAACAACTTCATATATGTAAAAGACACTTGCAAGCAACACTGCTTTCACAAAATTGCTCCCAGTGAATCTAATTCCTTTTCTTGACTACTTATGCTTTATTTTACCTTTCCATTAGCTGAGAAAAATATGGCTAGTACCAGTGGAAACAGAGACCTCATCCCCTTCTTAAGGATGAAGTTTAAATAAAGAATTATAAAGCCTGAGAGCTGAACCTAATTACTTTGGCGTGAGAGTGTGTTGGCAAAAAATATATGAAACTATATCCTTAGTAAATAATTATCCTATATTTTTCCATGCCTACAGCCCCAGAAATTGTCAGTTACCAATCCTTCCCTTGTAATAATTTAAGCTAATGTAATATTTTTAATTCATCTTTCACATGTACTTTAACCTTGAATTTACAGTGTAGAGAAAAGTTGTGTAGCAGCTGCATCATCTGTTACGTGCTCTGATGATAGCTATTCGCCACTCAGTGAAGGCCATGTCAAAATATTTATACAGCTCATAATTTCTTTAACCACTTGATGCTAATATAACACACACACACACGTTTTATGATCAAGCGCTGGATTACAGTGTGTATTATACTATGCCACACTATACTATATTATATTATATTATATTACAATATATTTATCATATTTATTATATTATATATTTATTTATTATATTATACCGGGGGTATTATAAATTAGCCGATTTATTATTGGCTATAAATTATTATTGGCCAAATAAATTAAAAAAGCCACATATTACAATACATTTTTAGATAGAAGATTCCCATAAATGTGCTCTCAATAACATGAAAGTATTTATGGGACGCGTGTCTTTTCACTGGACTGCATGGAAATATTTATCCATGGCAGAGGTGTCTTCTTGATAGCACTTATCTTTGGCTGATGGAGAGAGTAGTTGAATGGATGAAGGAACAGAATTCTTTGCTGGTTCATAGAGCATAGGGTTGGGGCTGCTAAAGTCATCATATGGGATAAGAGGGTTGAGGATGAAGGTTTGGAGCACTCACACAGAGGAAAGGCAAACGTTGTTATAGCAGCATGTGTGAGGAGGGGAACAAAATATTCTGCATCTTCATGTGAGCCAAAAAACAGCTGGTACTTACTGCCAGTGCCACTAGTACATGTGATCTTAGAATAAACAAAGTTGTATTTTATAACTTCCTTAATACAACATGGTCATTGCTACTGCAGTATTGATGTTTGATAACGTTAAAAAGCCTTCTTTAAAATACATCAGTAAACTTATAACCACTGCAAGAATGAAAACTATGTTTAATTCCCTAAAGCCGGTTAATCTGAATACAAAGTTACTGTGGTTTTGTGCTTGTAAATTCTGCCTTCTTCATATCATGAATTATGGTTTTGAGGGGTTTTTTGGTAAAGAAACATCATGTTGACTACTCAGCCCTGGTAATGCCACTCCTGGAGTACTGTGTCCAGTTCTGGGCTCCTCAGTACAAGACAAACATGGAACTACTGCAGAGAGCGCAATAAAGGGCCACAAAGATGACTAAGGGACTAGAGCATCTTGCCTATAAGGAAATGTTGAAAGAGCTGGGGTTGTTCAGTCTGGAGAAGAGAAGGCTCAGGGTTCTTATCAGTGTGTATAAGTACCTGAAGGGAGGGTGTAAAGAAAGAGCCAGGCTCTTTTCAGAGGTGTCTAGTGACAGGACCAGAGGCAATGGGCACACACTGAAACACAGGATGTCCCATCTGAATATCAGAAAACACTATTTTAGTGTGAGGGTGACTGAGTACTAGCACAGGCTGCCCAGTTTTGGAGTCTCCATCCTTGGAGTTATTCAAAAGCTGTCTGGACATGATCCTGGGCAACCATATCTAGGTGATGCTATTTGAGCAGAGGCTTTGGACCAGATGATTTCCAGAGGTCCCTTACAACATCAACCTTTCTGTAATTCTGAGATTTTGACTGTGAAATCACAGGCTATGCATAGTCTTGATTTTGCTGACATAGTTGTACAGCAAAGCACTGGCATGAATGCATTCATATCAGAAAACTGCATGTTTCATTCCCATGGCCTTTACAGGTGGGAAGAAAAGGGGGTTATCTCCACTGTCTCAAGTTTGATTCTTAATGTTCCTTGCATTTTGCATAGAGTCATTTTGTCTTTTCACATTTCTTCTTGTAGTAGTCTTACGTCCATTATCAAGTTACATTAGTTTTCCAAATCTCAATTGTTTGGTGATACTCATAAAATGTAAAATAGGAATATTTTCTACACACTATCATCTTTGAATTATCATTCATATTCTTACACCTACAAGCTTTAACTAGATATTTTGTTGTACAGTTTCATTACTATAAACTAATTAAATGCAAATATATTTCCCCTTACACAGCGTTTCATGTACTATCCCACTAGCAATAGTTTTATGTTCTATGTTAACAGTCATGTACATTTCTTTTCATATTATCATGTCTATGGAACTTATGAAACTTGTATGGTATCCTAATTAAAACCATATCAAGCCAGTACAATTTCAAGTATGCAGATATATTTATATTTTAGTTGACTAATTTATTCTTTTTTCTTCTCTAACTTAACTATACCAAAAATAGGTAATTAAATGTGAATACATGGATTATAATGTAATTAAAAACATCCCTCAACTCATTCTTGATTTAAAAATAATGGAGTTGAAGCTTCGTCTTCTTCATGTTCTTCCAGCACATTAAGATAGCTAATTGATGTTTGTGAAAGAGGCATGATTTGTCGGCATTCTGATCAGCGAGAAATAAACATAATCAAAGTACATTATATCATATTGAAGATTAATCATCTGCTTCAATGGAAACAAATTAGGATAAATACAAATTACATTTAAAATGTTTTCTGTCTGCAGAACAAATTCTTTTAAAAATGTGACAAGGAAGAGACAAAGAAAAAAAAATTCCCCTTTTTCAATAGTTTTCCCTTTCAAATCATTCAGAGTACATAATTCACACTGCATACAGCAAACAATTCTATTAAAAACAGATTGAACTTATGCATTTAATTTCTTCCCTCCCAATCCTTAGGTCTGTAGTATACCAAGGGCAGCTCTGAACAGCTCCATGAAGTGAACTATATAACAAAACCTTTTAAAAAATAGGGTTTATTATCTGCAGCTCTGTATTTGCCCATATGATATGCCCCCTTGCCTACTAGTCATCCTGTAAAAAATATCCTCAGAATGTCAGGAACAGATGCTGGACATTTACATCTCACTTGAGAAAGGGTGTCCCTGCCATGACATCACAGGGAGTTGTGGCAACATCCCAACCAGACATGTTGAGTGCCAAGAGCTCTTGAGTCAATATTTCTCAGATTTCAGACTGTCTCCAATGGTAGGACTGTTGCCCATGGTAGGATCAAAATGTAGGGTGTGGTTTTTTTTCCTGATTCTGAAAGGACATCAGTAGTTCCTAAAATATTTTTACAATATTAGCAAAACCTATTCATTTTAAAAATTACCTAAAACACTTGTCAGTAGCTCTGTTAAGAAGCTCTCTACAAAGTGTTGTTTTCTGGAGTTAATTTCTAAAATAAGGAATGCTGATAAAGACAAAAGTAGCACTGAAAACTATTTTTTATGTTTTTAATAATGAGGTGCTTTCCACTGTGCTTGTTAATTTTATGTCCTTTAAAACAAAACAAAACAAAACTTGTTTGGGCCAGACCGGATTACAGATAACTAGGTCTTCAATCCAAACTAGTTTCCACCTGGTTAGCTAATTCTCAGTTAAATTTAAGGAGTGTCAGAAGATAACATTTTCAAAAGGATGGAACTGCTAGAAAAAAATAATTCTAACTAGTTAAAACTCTAAAAAGTGGCCTGTAGCAACTACATTAAGGTAGGCTGGCAGCTATGCCTAACTACCTTTGTTTCCCTAAATGTCAAAATTTTAAAAAGCACAGGCAAAAGAAATTTGTCCCATAGTTTTTTAACACATTTAAATGCAAAACAGATTTTCAATTATAATTTCTTCTGCTCTTATTTCCCATTTTAAATGTATAGAGTATCAGCTCATTTCAGTGGTTTTAGTATTTTGCAGTTTTTTCATGTTTCTTCAGTATTATCAATAAAAAAATTAAAATATATAGGACTTAGTTCACACTATAGGCCCTTTAGAACACTTCTTTATTATACTTCAGATTAAATCTTGCATGTTTAGTTGCTATTTATGAGAATACTAATTTATCTTCTCTTCATCTGGCATATGTAAGTTAGGAGCAAGTGGGTTAGCTCTGTCTTGTTTTCCCACAATGAAAGCTAAATGAGATTTTTTGTTGTTTTGTAGATCTGCCAAATCAAATTTCTGGCTCCGTGTTCCTAGGCTGAACAGTAAGGCTGTTTAATGCCTTCCACTGGTCCCAGCTGTAGCCATGCAGCCATATACTTAAAATTGTCACAACGTGGAATATGAGCTAAGTTGAATCTTGAGCGTCTCAAAGCTTATGCAATAATATCCATGGTTTAAATTTGTATTTCTATGTCCAAGAACACAGATCTGTGCTGTGGTGGTTTTCTGAAGAGTTCTAAAGTTTAGAACAAATTGTTGTTTCCTAAAAAGATGGGTCTGGTCTGTTATGAGCTGCTGAAACCAGTAGCCCAACAGTGGTGACATTTCCACAGTCCCATGCTCCCAGGTCCAAGCTGTAGCGAGATTGGGAGAGATTTCCCAACCAGCACACACACACACACACAAATACAGTAAGTATATATGTATACTCATGGCCAGCCACACAGACCAACACAGACAAGAAACACAGCACTTGCACAAGCACAAACTGTGCAAACAGCCTCACCCTATTCCCTTCTCTGGCCAACCAGGATTAAAGGTAATTAGGGGAAAATATATATTCATATCTGTACACACAAACAACATGGATCCCTCTAGCTGCTGTGCTCAGTCTATCAAGTAGGTGTCCTTGGATCCCACTCTCCCCTGCTGCTTGTAGCTGGGCATAAGAGCAGAAGGCTACATGCCACAGCAGCTGCTCATGCTCACACCTATACACACACAGAGACAAATGCTCAGACATATATGTGCACGTGTGCACATGCGCATGCACGTGCACACACACCCCCATGATTGCCTTTACTAACTGGCTTTAGATTACGCAGCAGCTTGCCCCAGGATCCCCTGGTCTCAGTTGCACAGACACATGCAAACGCATCTCTCCAGTAGCAGGCCCAGACCTATGGCCTCGTCAGGACCCAGCCCCCAGATCTCATGGTCTCCTCACTCACTCACTTGGGATCTCTTGGTCCCTCCAGTAGCCAACTCATAGACACCACCCCCCACCCTCACCCCCACCATGGGCAAAAAAGAGAGAGTCCCTCATCCAGGGAATTAGAAGTTGAGTTTAATAAGAAGAAAAGACAGATTGGACAGGCACAGGACATGGTCAGACACACACACACACCCCAACACCTGTTTACAGGTCACCAATATTTTTTTTACCCTTGTCTCACTGTTTTCCTGCATTTTTTCCCCTTTCTGAACATCCCATAACTAGTCTTGTACAATCTCCAAATGCTCTTCCCCTGCACTCCACAGTGAGACCCAGACCCCTGAGCTCTGACCCCCTGAAGTCTGTGAGGTGCCAGAGATGCCTTCCCTGCTGACCTCTGGTGTGGGATGTCCCCTGGCCCATGGGGATGAGGCTCCCCTGGACCAGCCTGGAGGGATCTGTAGTGGGCGTTGGTGTCCCTGACTTGGGCACTGAGGTGCCCCCGCCTACCATCATGCCTCTGTGCTCCTTCACATGTGTGGAGACAAGTGTTTAATCATAAAACATAATCCATGAAACAATTTCATGTGTTCAATAATTTCACCTGAAATCAAAATATATTTTTTTTACATTGTGATATATTCCCACAAATTTATTTCCTTCTACTCTCCTTTTCAAGACAATCTTTTGAGGAAAGCTGTTACCAGCATAGACTTCAGTTATTTACTGGTTATGAACAACTTTTAAAGAATTATGTAAAGAATCCTTGGAGATGGATTAAAGGGAAGTTAGTTAGAGGGAAAAAGCCATTGAACAAGTCATCTGAAAGTAACAGCTTAGTAAAAAAGTAAAACAGAAAGAGAAATAAGGCAGAAGCTAGTAAGGAGGCTGATTGTCAAGGTAAGGAACCAGAGGAACCAGGTGTGGAATACAGTAAACAGGGCAGGAGACCTGACTTGAAAGAATCTGTCCTCATTTCTATCTTCTTTAAACATTGCATCATAGCCATCTCTTTACTGCCTTCTTTCCTCAAATTTCCTTGATGATTTGGCATGTGTCTGCTGGTCAGCTGTACAGGTGCAGGTCTGAAAGAACAGGGACTTGGAAGGCAGTAGTCATGGCAAGTGGGAGAACTTTCTTGTTTTCTCTCAATTTATAGCTCATCCTTAATGGAGAGGAGGCAAGGAAGAAAGTAACACTTGAAAGAAAAGGAGTGCACAAACCCAGTTTTCTCTCCTGCCCCACTATTTCTCTGCCACTTAATCCCCACCATAAAAAAACACCCTTTAAGAAGATGTTATCACTGCTTGCAGCCATTTTGTACTCTGAACACAGGCTGTTCAAACTCAGATCCTATGCCTTAAAAGGATGGTGTTTCGGGATGTCCTGGGTGATGATGTTTCCATATTTGTCCCTTGATGTCTGGACAAAATTACATCATTGATACAAGAACAGACAGCTACAGACTTACAGACTCAGTTACTATGGAGTTAACCTTGGGAAAATGGGAATCAAGCCTGTGAGGCAGTGGCCAGGAAAGGTAGGTATATAGGGAAGGGGGGAAAAAAATACATATATATATATATATAAAACATATTTGATTTTTCGAAGGGTCTTTTCCCTGAAGGATTAATACACTAGACTACTACTAAGAAATCTTCTAAAAATACAAATTGTATTTAAAACATTTTTTTATATATTAGACATACGTTTATATGAGCAAATTAGCTATTAAAATCCTTCCATCACATTCCAATGCACTTATTATTTGTATAGGTTCAAAGGACAGCAGAATTTGAAGACTTTGTAAGAAAGAAGATATTGCCAAACTCTTGATTTTTTTTAACGTTGTGTTTGGCTCAGAAATACCATGCTGTCTGAAGAAATATAGTGCATAGTTTAACACATTCACACCGGTTTTACAGCAGTATTAGGAAACCACTGAATTTCAGCTGTGTTGCTCTGATTTGCAACGGTGTGAGGGCAGAATCAACCATGAGTTTTTTAATTGGTTCAATTTTTAGCGATGTAAACTATCCTATGATTCTTTATATCATCAAAGTACTATGGTCTATGCACAATAAACCCATCACATCCCATTATAGATATGTAGTGAATTCATGACCTATTACCCTATACAAGACACTTTTAATGGTGCAGCAATACAAAGATTAACTGAGATAAATGCAGATTTAATCAAACGGATCATCTAGGAGGCTGCAAGACCACATACTGCAACCAGCTACTGTTTGTGGAGATGACAATAAGTAAGATCCATACCTTTCCTTCTTTGTTGTCCCAATACTTTCTAGGGAAATCCATACCAAAAGTAATATTTCTAATAGAAATAAAGAAGTTTGACTTTGAGTTGATATGCTTTAACACTTTCATGCAAGCAAAATCTTAGAAACAGTTTTGAACAGAGAATATGAAATTTCAAGTGTGTGGAGAATGAGTTTTGACCTTTACAATTGATGTGATCAGTGCAACCCTATTATGTATTCAAAATTAAAAATTAAAGATCCACATTTTTGGTTTTGTGGTTTGGTCATTTGACTAATACCCATTATACAGGTAAGGATACAGACCCAGAAATACAGTAGTATATAAAGAAATGAACAAAATAAAGGATTTAAATAGTGAACTAAAAGATAAGAGAAGTAAATGAGGAGAAGAATTATGTGAGAAGAATTATCTTCTTGTCACAAATAATCTTCTCCATCTTAAATTCACAGGACTGAAAAAGTACACTTCTATAAATGCAATACTACACATTCGGTCAATATAGCAGTTGTACATTGGATTGAAATGTGCTGAAGATTGTTTGCTCCTGTCGGCTTGGAACGGTGGCTAAAAACAGACAGTCCTAATGCATTATTATTCTGTCTCCTGACAAATTAGAAACATGGACAGACACACTTCACTTTATGTTCTCAGCAGCTCCAAGTTAAATCTTGGCTAACATGCTGGTTTTGGCTGGGATAGAGTTAGCTTTTTTCATAGCAGCTCTTATGGGGCTATATTTTGGATTTGTGCCGGAAACAGTGTTGATAACACAGGGATGATTTAGTTACAGCTGAGCAGGGCTTGCACAGAGCCAGGGCCTTTGCTGCTCCTCACCCCACCCCAGCAGCGAGGAGTCTGGGGGTGCATGGGAATTTGGGAGGGGGCACAGCTGGGACAGGTGACCCCAGCTGGCCAAAGGGATATTCCAGACCATATGACATCATTCTCAGCAATAAAAGGCTGGGAAAAGAAGAAGGAAGTGGGGGGACCGGACGTTTGGAGTTGCAGTGTTTTTCTTCCCAAGTCACCGTTATGTGTGCTGGAGCCCTGCTTTCCTGGAGGTGGCCGAACACCTGCCTGCTGGTGGGAAGTGGTGAATTAATTCCTTGCTTTGTTTTGCTTGCATGTGTGGCTTTTCCTTTACCTATTAAGCTGTCTTTATCTCAATCCAGGAGTTTTCTAACATTTACCCTTCCCATTCTCTCCCTGCATCCTGCCAGGGGGGAGGGAGTGAGTGGCTGTGTGGGGCTTAGTTGCTGGCTGGGGTTAAGCCATGACAGCTAGGTCTTCTAGTTTATTGATCTGATTCCCTTGATGATGCAGAATTTTTGTTCTGTTTCTTTACTTTTTTAATGCTTGTCTAATCCAAGTACATAGAGGCCTTTTATAAAATCATGGTATTTCCATTTCATGTCTTCATAATTAAGTACACTTTCTAAATCTTTTCCCTTCTCTTGCAACCTCCTCCCCCTTGAAAGTCTGAATATATTTTCTATTTTACTTCTAACTGCAGATTCCTATTTCGTTGTTATTATTATTATTCCTTTAAATATAACTACTATTATGATTAGGATAATGTCATCCTGGTCATGACTTAGATCAACTTAAATGTAAGATATGAACACATTCTACCTTCTTTTAGGGAATTCTTTTAACTGTCTCCCATACTTCAACTTTACTTGCCTTGTGCTCCTCTGAATTCTTAGAAATTTCCTGTCACTCTGAAAATAAAACAAAAAGCATAGCAACTTCTCTTGCCATAATTTTTGCTAATACCTATCCAATATCTAATTTAATTCCAAGACATTTTCTGTTTACACTGGGATGATATTCCAGAGATGGCAATCTATGGATTGCATTGCTAAGAAAAATCTTACTTTGTTTTTCTGACTGGTATTTTTAATTCTTCCTTTGTCTTTGGCATTTTCTCCATTCTGAGGGATGCAGACAGTCTTCAGTCTTTATTTAAAGAAATCTAATAAGAGATCTCAACCACGTAATCTTTGGAGGCAAACTGAGCTTTGCATCTTTTGAGCTATATGAAAGTGATGGTACAGAATACCTTTGCAGGGAGGAAAATTTTCAACCACAGTTTAACAGGATTGCTTTCCAAATTAGGGCTTCTCAGAAAGTGAGACATTTTTTCCCTGTGTTTTGGTAGGTCCCTTGTTAGTCTGAAAAAACTCTTTTCCTTTTCTGATGTGGCATACTATGTTGTAGAAAAAAGTGAGATCTTCAATACCTTCTCTTTTTTCTTCCTTTATTGAGCATTTCTAATAAGTTGGTATATCTATTTCTTTTTCTTTTAGTTGGGTGACCCCCTTTTGTTGGACACAGGATAAAAGATGGCTACTGCTACTGTGAAAGATGAGAAATTATCAGAGCAGTAGTGTTCTCTCATCTTTTCCATGCAGAATTGTTCAAAGAGGACAAATCGTGAAGATTTATTATAAGAAGTAAAAATGACAGTAACTTGACATTTTGGTGGATGACACCAGGAACATACTGAAGAATTTTCTTTCTGTCTCACCGTGTTTAAGGAATATCTCTTTTCATTACAGCTTTGTTTCCAGTCCCTCCTCTTTCACTCGATGACATCAGGAAATTCTTATCTTTTTCCTAGCAGGAAAGAAAAGCAACAAGAACTTTTTATAATAACAATTGTTAGTTAATAATTCATGATATTTAACTTAAAGGGAATAAGTGGCAAAAGTTTCATTGCTCCTCATTTCAAGCATACCATATGGAAAATTGCTGAAGTTTAGTCCAAACTTCATAGAAAATGCAGAACAAAATGCAATAGATACTAAAACACCAACCTGCTAAAGAAATAGTGCTTTATTCTACTTATCAATTAATACAACAAAACAAGAAAGACTTGAGAAATCAGCTATTGGATATCTGTCTGTTCTCTACCAGTCCCCTGAGAAAAGATTTTTGAAATGGTTTCTGAGACAACTGTATATGTATAAAAGGAGTGAATAAAGGTTCCCATTTGCCTTTAACAGTCTAACATCTTAAACATTTATTCTATCATCTGAAGCTGGCAGGACTTATCTTGTTAGAACTCCTCCCGAATGTCTGATTGTGCATCTGTAGACCAATCAGATACAAATAACAAAACCTTGAAGTTACAGATTTGCTGCATAAGAAAGAAACAACTTTCTCATTATTACTTTGAGAAAGGCTCTGGTCTCGGTTTTGCAGTTTCTGCAGTGCCAACCTGACGTTTTAGCAAAGCTTAAAATATTAAATTTTAGCATGTCATGATTGGCACTTTGTGTTCTTCCAGAAGTCTTCTGGACTTTTAAATTAGAAATGTTGATGAGTCCTGTGAAACAACTAGTAACGTCCCCAGGAATCTGATGTTCTTGAAAGCTCGCAGTTTACAATACATTCAAGAAATAAATCTGTATTAATTAAAGAAAAACTAAAATTGTGATAATTCATGTGTGTAGTCTGCTAGAATGTATAATAAAAGATTTATATTAATTAATTTTGCCTCAGCTTTTCATTTTCATGACGTTTAATCTTATAATACAATGGTAAATTACTGGTTTTGTTTAAAATATGAAGAATCATTTTACATGTCTTCACTTATTAGGAAGTGAGATAGGTCATATGAAACAGGTATTGAACCTAATGTATTTTGTCACATTTTCCACTGGAAGTTAGAAACACAGCACCCATCTAGTGGGTTGTGAATTGATTCTAATTTTACAGCTATTTTTGGTTTAATTTTTTTTATTGCAAAATTCTTTGTATACAGAACTGCATATAAGATATGCAGGCTGAGTACTTCAGCACCTTCCCATCATTGCTGTCAGCTACCACTTTACATCTTGAGGGGTTTGTTGACATTCTCACTATAAAGCTAGTCCCAAAGTACTATTCTGATGATAAAATCGTAAGGAATAAATGAATACGCGATTCTACATTTGGATATGCTGTGGAACAATTTAAAAATTTTAGAAAAATAAAAAAAATGGGAATTTTTTTCTTTGCATAAATAAATATCTGTTTAACAGTGTGGCATGCTTTCACTATACATCTTTCACAACAGATGTTCTGGGAACCTAATATAAAAGCAAATGCTTTTTCTCCATTTGAATAATTACACTAAAGTATGTGTAAAGAAACTGAACAGAAAAAAAGAAAAACTTTCAACAGGAAAACTTTCATTTTATATATGGATTTTTTTATATATTTCAGTGACAATGAAGTGTGATCTATTTTGTTCTTCCAATCAAAATGAATGCTCTAATGGTTGTGCAAAGATTAGTGGTGACATTTGGAATTAACATAGAACAAAGCTATAGATGTGTGGTGAGTTGACCTTGGATGGCTGTCAGATCCCCACCCAAGCATTCACTCACTCTGTCTTCTCACCAGCTTGAGGGGAGAAGAAAAGATGAAAAAGCTTATGGGTCAAGACAAAAAACAGAGAGATCATTTACCACTTACTTTCATAGGTAAAACAGAATTAAATTAGGAAAAATTGGTTTAATTTATTGCCAATTAATGTAGGTTAGCATAGTGAGAAACAAATTAAAACAACATCTGCCCCATCCCTGTTTTTTTCCCAAGGCTCAGCTTCACTCTTTCATTCCCTAGTCCTCTACTTCCTCCCCCCCGCCAAGCAGCACAGGGGGATGGGGGATGGCGGTTGTGGTCAGTGGGTGACAGCTCTTCTCTGCTGCTCCTTGCTCCTCACAAATCTCGCGAGCCCCCCCCTCCCCCGCCCCCCACCTTCCTGTGTGGGTCTCCATGGGCCACAGTTCCTTCAGGGCACATCTATCTGCTCCAGCCTGGGGTCCTCCATGGGCAGCAGTGTGGTTATTGTCTCTGGTGTGGTCCTCTCCACAGGCACCTGGAGCACATCCTCCCCTCCTTCTTCTCTTTGATGCTCACAGTATTGTTTCCCACCCTTCCCTACCCGCCCTGCCCCCTCCACCCCTTACTCTACACTCTACCTGTGCAGCATTTTGCCTTTTCCTAAAAACATTTTCCCAGAGACATGGAACAGCCCCAGTCTCTCCTCACAGAGGCCACCCTGCAGCCCCCACTGCCAGCACCTGGACACCTGCACCCCATACAGTGTGACAAAGTACCTGTAAGAAATAAGAAAACTGAGTTACCCTTTCCTTTTTTAAGTTTCATCAGTCTTTGGATTTTTCTTTTAAGGATCTACTTTCATTCTTTCTTTTTAGTAACACATACAGCATCCCCATCTATTGTAATTAAGCTGTGCACTTTACATGTGCTGAAGACCTGACTCACATGGACATGTGTTTGTTACACCTCAATATATTTGCACTCTGTATTTTTTTACTGCTCTTCTCCACAGTAGAAAGCACTAGACAATGGATGACAGATAACTGATGTACTGTCTCTCATATTAACATGGCGAAGTTCAAAAAAGGTCTCATAAAAATACTAAAGTGAATCTAATACAAGCAAAACATTTGAAGATCTATATATCATTTGCATACTGCTATGAATGTCATCTTGCTTTCTAGAAGTACTGCCTACTTCATTTATTGCTTTATTCCTGCAATAAAAACATGTATTTGTAATATCAAGTAAGAAATGAGTGAAATTTCATTCTTTGTAAATAAAATACAGAAGCTCTGACTTCCAGTTTAATTTTTCAGCGGAATATGGATTGTAACACATCTTGGTTTAAATTACAGAACAACATTTGGAATAAAAGTTTCATGTTAATAGAACTCATAAAGATGAAGAAAATCATTGTTAATAGAACTCATAAAGATGAAGAAAATCAAAGCTCATCTTGCTTCCTTTGCAGGTTTTTCAGGCCAGTACTGTGAAATAAAAGTGAATGCATGTGATTCAGCTCCCTGCTTGAATGGTGCTGTCTGTCAGAATTATGTCAACGGCTATGATTGTTTTTGCCCTGAAGGTAAGTTGTTCAAAATAATTTATTTTTATTATCTTTGACAATTTTCAAAATTGCCTGCAGTCTGCAAAACATCTTCTTGACAGATTTCAAACCCATTGTTAAGATTTTATTTCTATGTAGGTTATTCATTCTTTTCTGGTCTCATTTGCATCTTTGTCCACCAAGGCACCCAATAAAACAAGCATCTCATTAGAATACACACAGATATACTTGCAAGCGCTACTTTTTTTCAGACAGAAGCTCATGATTTTAGCAAAGTCTGAAGGAGTGGAGAAAACACAAATGAGCAGGATGGGAAATCCACAGAAAATGTAATCAATAAACCTACAAAGATATTTTATCCTGATGTACTAACTTGCAGCTTTATGACTGAACATAGTAAGAAAATTACAATGGCCATAATAATGACTGTAATATATCTTCCATACAAAAATCTATTAGAACTTTTGCAGACAAAAATAATGTGATTTTCAGCACTTTTGGTCTGTTTCTTTAAAAAATGCGCATTGCTCAGTGTTATCTGAAGTGAATGAATGAATGAGTGGTTTCAAGAAAAAAAGTACTTAAAGTAAAATGCTTTAAAAGATTTAAAATTACAGTGTCTTTCTGAAATACTTTCACAAATGGGTTTCTTCTGAATATTTGTATGCTTTTTTTTAAGTTAGATTTTTAGTTAAAAATAAAGTCAAGGTTGTGATTTATAACCTGGTATTTTTTCTCTGCATTTTAAATGATCTTATATTTGTTTGATTTTAATCTTCACATAAAACTGGTTTTTAAGTATGGAGTAATGGTCAGGTGATTTCATAGCTTACAATATTTTAGGTATTTATACATTAATACAAGCATTCTAGTAATAAGTTCAGAAACTCATCAAAAATATGAAATTGCTACAAATAATTCTCATAAGTACAGCCTCTGCCATTAGCAAGCTCAAATTAGAAGCCAAAACAGATATTAGATGGCAGTTGAAAATTAAGCTTGGAAAAGATCATTCTGCTGTTTAGTCTGCCTGACCACCTTATAGAAAAATAATTCTTGGCATCCACATTGGTGATTTTGTGGCTTACTTGTTACCTGTCAGACATGGGTCTGATTAAACTCTAAATGCAAATGAGAACTGTTACTGTATATATTATTAATGAACTAAGGGTAATTCCAAAGTTTAATGACTTAGGGATCAGTGGAAATTGGTTCCATGGTCAGTTTGAGAAATTATGGGAATATGCCTTGCACTGAGGGTGCTGATAGCTTAGCATTAGTCATGGTCTTCCTGCAGCCATGGCCTGTGACAGCACTAATGATAGTCATTTTGTAGCATGACCGTGAATTAGAATACATTTACAAGAGCATAAAATGTCAGATATTGGAATGGACATTCTCCAGCAATTTCAAGTACAAAAAAACACTGTTGGACTTCTGAATTTGCTAAAGGTCACTATGACACAAGAAACAAATACAGAAAAAGTAGAGAAGTAACTATGAGAATTAAAGAGAGATTTTAAAAGCTATAGTCAAATGTCCAAATCCCAGCATCACTTGCCTTTGCCTGCAATGTTCTCAAAATGGCAGAAGATATATAGATTCTTAAGTCTCTGCTAAACAAAAAGTTCAACTAGATTAATGAAAATATTGAATCTTAAATTTGTTCTTTCAATTATTAGCTGCTTTTAAAGTATATTTGATGGTCAAATGTGTTTTCATATTAATAACAATGCAGAAAAAGCTTTTAGAAGGATCCTCCAACAAGACTTCAAGACAATTTTATTACAAGACTAAATTGCAAACAATCCATCTTTTTTTAGAAAAAGAGACCCAAAGATATGCTTTAGAAAAGAAGGCACATATACAGCAGACTAATACATAGCTCTCTGTTTTTTTCCAACCAAGGTTTTGAAGGTCTGAACTGTGAAATCAACTTTGATGAGTGCACTTATGGCTTCTGTAAAAGCAATTCAACTTGTTTAGACTTGGTTGCAGACTACAGCTGTGTTTGTCCTCCAGGATTCACTGGTAAGATTTATTTTAAATCTGGAAAAGACAGTAAATAGTTAAACTTTTTATTTCCTTTTCTGAAACTAAAACAGACTTTTTAACTGCATTTTGTTCAGTGTTTTAGCATTAATAAAACTAAATTCAACTCAGTGTTCTGTTCTATTGATTATCTGCTTTAATTTCCTTATTAATATGATAAAAATTGAAAGCAGCATGTGTGCAGTTTGATTAATTGAAGGAAAGTAAAACTGCATTTTGCCTAGAAAAAAAAAGTGTTCAGAAACACCTAGTCTATGAAAAAATAGGTGAGTAATGATAGCTATAGCTGGTGCTGTTTGTCTTCAGAAAACCATATCACAGCCATACTTGATTGAGATAGAAATGAGAATACAGTTTTAGCAGGAGGACACTTTGTTCTTTTTAAGAAAGATGCCATCAGATCCTTATCTTAAATAGCTTGTAAATTGCTTAAGTATTTGTGTGTCTAACAGGTTTAAGAAAATAGCTCTTGCATCAGGAGCAGTCTTCATGGCCCTACTTTCTGCCAGAAGCAGCTAACAGGATCATGGGGAAATCAATAAAACTGTCTTGAAAAATATGCCATCTTAACAACTAATATACTGAGATGTCAGGGACTGGAACACGCTGCCTTTCAGCTGCTGATTTCAGAGAGGCAAATGGAACAGCATTAGTCATAAGCAGTTAACAGGTAGACAAGCAGTGGCAGTCTCAGAACTTATGCACAGTTTAGTGGGTGTTGTAATAAAAAGATAAACAGATATATACAGAGAGCTCAAAATCCGTGGTTACCAATGGAGAGGAAAGAAAAAATGATAGAGATCTACTATAGAGAAATGAAAGGCTGCACATAAAGCAACGAAGGATGAGGAGACAAAATGAAGTTGGAAGTAAGTAGGGTATTTCAGGTTAATAGTAACACCAGTGACATCCTGTTAAGGAGCACTTCATACATGTTTTGTTGATGGTTAAAAACAGGCAGATGGGACATAAGGAATGTAAGATGATACACAGAGATTTAGAATCTGTCAAAGTGATAATAGGTACAGTTCCCACAGACGTCTGTGATTTTGCTTGGTTTGTGCCAACCTATTCTAATATTATTCAGCATTGCAAAACTGAAATGTGCTCTATATCCTACAAGATCACATTCTCCTTTATCTTTGATAACTGGCTTTGCCGTCATAAGCTTGCATAGTAGATGCCTACTATGTGTCAATCATGAAAATAATGGAGGTAATTACAAAGTATTTGTGCACGTAAATAGAAGCATTTTTATTTTAACTTCTAAACATAATTTTAAAAGAAGGAACTTTAAAAACATACTGCTATACTGCAAGGGCCAAAATGGAAAACATTTACCTTTTCTGTAGTAGGTTGTAGTCAGTTTGACCTAGGGAACGGAGAAAAAGCTGCTCTTTTGAAAATACAGCTACACTACTTTGGGATATGATGGAAGCCACATTAAAGAACCAGAACTATAAACTAATGTGTGGTTGTCACCAAGGCAGCCTGGAACAGGGCATGTTCTCCTTAGAAGGAACACTTTATCCTAGATTTATACTGATGTAAACAGTTTGCCACTAATGTATCTGTTCATTCCAAGATAAAAAGGAGTCAAGATCTGTCAACAGTAAGACAGTTACCAGTGGGTTGTGGGCAGCTTTTAAGGGATACTTCTAGGTCTATGTTGAAGTCATAGAAGTTCACATGACACCATAACAGGCCATTATGAAAAGGCTCTATTTTCACCTGCCTTTCCTGTGTGAAAGACTTTTCTTCCTGAATGTGCTATTGTTCTCACTTCATACTGGCTTTTCTGTGAGACAGGACAGCTCACACAAGGAAACAAATCAGCCAGTCTACTGACTGGAATTGGAAGTGAGGATCCTCCTGATTTCACTGAATAATATGCTCTGTGCTCACGCTGTTTGTATAGAAAATGCATAGTCAGCCATTGTGGATGTCATTAGGTCTGCTGTCTCCAGGCCTTCCAACAACTGCTTCAGCCTCCCTAAAAAGAATCCTTAATGCAAAATGCTGAATATGTGAGCTTCTATCTTCTAAAAAAAGCAAACAGTGATAAAAGAATATTTGATGTCCTTCTGAGTTCTAGATGTAAATGGCCCAAGAAGTTCTTGTCGTAGTAACAGTGATACACTCAAAACCTTTTTAAGTGCAAAAGGAAACATAGCGTATATATAGGAATTTTCTGTTTATCCAGTTAATATTTAAGCAGTGTAGAAACCCATATTATATAATGAAGTAGCAAAGCACCATTAACAGCACAGTCAAAACTGTTATGCCAGAAAACTTACTAATATATACCCATTTTCTTTGGTGTTATGTTCAACTTTCCAATGTTCTTCTGGGTCCTACAGTTGGCAGTTTCAGTCTTTTCAAGTAGGATTTCAAGTAGGATTGGGGGAGTTTAAGCCTTAACCATTAGTATCTTGAGCCCTTTCCCAAGAGAAAGGTGATATTCCTGGTGGGGGTTTCTTCCTCCTTCGTGAGGGTTCCAGCTGGAGTAATTTTCATACATTTTCTCATCCAGCCTGTCTCCTTCTTCTGCACCCCCACCCTAGCCCCATGCACGCAAAGGGCTATGGTTTGTCAGTCAGTGACAGTGACACCTCCACCCCAGAGGAGCCACCCCCAGAGCTGGAGCTGGAGCAGAGGAGCAGTGGTCACTGGCCTCAGTGCAGGGGTTAAACCAGTGACACCCAGCTCAGGCCATGGTGGGGCTGAGCCCTGCACTGCCAGGTCAGGACACAACCAGGAATCCCCCTGCTGAGGGCAAAAATCGTATTTACTTGGCTACAGCTGTAAGACCTGACTACATGGAGGCACAAGTTGGAAAGTTCATCAGCAGATCTTCTAACTCCCTGTTGATCACATCTTGTATTTTCCTGATAAGACTTGATCAAGGAAGTGAAATTTGAAAAAAATCCTGTAAATATACAGGGCTGATTTCTTCTTTGCAGTTTTTTTTTCCAACACATTTTTGTTTTCCTAGCATGTTAAAAGGCATTTCCAAATAAAGTTTAGCTTTAGCATCCAAGCTTCTCGGGTACGTAAACTTTCTCCGGTCTAGTTGTTTGCTTGCCTTGCTGTTTGCTATCTCTGTGCCTGGCAGCATCACTCTATTTTGGTGTTGCACACCTTGTGCATGAATGCTTTCTTGGAAGGACAGTGTTGGACAGGAGGGAGACAGCTGTCTGTTTGAATGGCCTTGGCTGTGGTGCTCCACAGGCAGTGGAACTTGTTCCTTCCCCGGGAGCAAAGCTGGGAAGAGGTGATACCATGCATCCAGCAGGGAGCAGGCCTGGATGGAGGGAGCATGACAGGCACACCCAAAACACCTGACAGAGTCCTGAGAGGAGCAGGGAGTCTTGCTGGCAGCTTTGCAACTTGATGCATGGAGGTGCCTTTACACTGAGCAAGCTAGGCATGCAGAGAGAAGCAGCTCCTGAGAAAGAGAAGGCTTTCTCTCTCTATGTCACATAAATCGAAGCTCGGTCTCAGATGCCCTCCTCTGGGAGCTGGCATACAGAGGACCACTGTAATTATCCCATAGTAAAGAGCTACCGCACAAGTGGACAGATGGCGGCACTGCCACTTCCTTCCCTCACGATATTTTGTTCAATTTTGCCAGTTAGAGGGTTTCAAGAGTGTCTGGCAGTTGAGATAAAGGCAGCCCAGGTCTGTTAACCTGGCAGGCTTCAAAAATTAGAAAAAGACTTGCTAATTCTGGGCTTTATCAGAACCTGAAGATAGGTGAAGTAGGGAAATTTAATATCGAACTGTAGGACACCCTTAGTACCTTAAGTAGTAGATACCATCAATCAAAGCATCAATCTGGTGGTCTGGTATTGAATTCACCAGTGATACAGAAGGATGAGGCAATTTTATGAATGGTCGGTTACTGACCATTTTCATTATTTGGTTGGATTTTCCCTAGTAATGTAAGTAACTGGAACCCAAGAATTTTCTAAGTGGATGTTCAGGGATGAGAAGGCATGATTGTTTTAATTAATTTAACACTCAAATACGTGACAGGATTACATTTTGTCCATTGTAAATCCTTTGCCTATTTTGAATTTTAGAAGATATTATTGATCAAATGTACTTCAAAACTGTGCATGTGTGCTCAAGTGTAGAAGTGATTCCTACACTAATAAGGTGACACCAGTGAACACTGTGTAGAAAAAACATGATTCCAAAGTGATTTTTATTTTAGCACTTAACACTGAATTTTGTTGTAATTTATATGCATGAGATCCTTAATCTGACTTTCTCATACCATGGTCCTTATGAATTCTTCATGTGTAACATGGTCCTTGTTTTAGGTTTTGCCTGTGTCTCATTCATGTTTATCATTATCATGAGTCAGTATGAATCAACAGGCAAAATCTGCTATCAGTTACCTGTTGACTTAATAAGTAGGATTTACACAGCACACTAAATAAATTTGCAAGTTCTTTAATATGCTTTCTGAAGATCTTTTTATATAATTTCCTTTGGCATGTCTAACTCTATGTGCTTTAAAATCCTGTAGTAGCTATTGTGGCTAAACAAGTGGTCCCCGCAACACTGAACATCTGAGACCCAAAATTATAAATGGATGTGCAGTGTCTTCTAGATCAACTCACTCCATCATGAGGCAAAAGGTGACACCTTTTACTGTGCTTTCAAAAATATTTTACCATGCATTCTTTTTCTACAGTTTTCTAAGCTTTGTTTTCAGTCAGTCTGCAAAAGCTGTTCTATTTTAGGCAGCTTTTGGCTGACCCAGATGTTTTTAGTTAGTATCAGGACCACTGCACAGTTTAAAATCATCAAGTTACACCATCCTCTGTTCTGCACTAATCATCTTCAGTCCTGTCCTCAACGATTCAAAGGCAAGAACTGGCCTGAGAAATCTATTGATACTTACCCATCTTCAGAGTCAGTAGCAGATACTCAGTCTCTCTTGCATCTCATGCATCAGATTATTGTTCCATGTCAATGGCCCTTACCGAGCAGCCCAGAAGCCAGGTATTCTCTTCTCTTGTGTCCCCTAAGGACCCAGTTTATGTAAACATGACTGTGCCTGATGTCTAGTCAAAGCCTAAGGTTTTTCAAACCAACCCAAAACCTGGAAGCTGCAGACTGAAGCTGGGGGGATGGTTCCCCTGGCTTCTGGCCAGCAGAACTCTGGCTCACAGTGGGGCCATGGTGGCATGACAGCAAAAGGCTGCTGGCCTTTCCCCCTGCTCAGCTGGGGCAGTGCCGATGGGATGCTGATTTTCAGAAATGCTCCAGAAAGCGGGCTGCCAAGGGCAAGCTTCCTACCGCTGGGCATGCAGACTTAATGTACTGGAAAATAAACACTATTTATGCATACATGGAAATGTATTCAATAAGTATTTCTGTGGTTATTAGAGAATGTTTATTGTCACGTCATGTGTAAGTGTACCTGCTTCCCCTGGAAGGAATTCAGGTTAGAACGCTAAGTGGAAAAAAAAAAAAAAAAAGATCAGTAGAGTGCAGAAAATTCTGCTTAAGTTTCATCATGCTGCAAATTACATTACATAAGGATTTTTATAAACTAATACATAAAAACTATTGAATTGCATGAAAGAAAAACAAATCAATTATAATTCAGTAGCAATGTTTTTCCAGTCATCTAAAAAATAAGCAAAGTCTCCTCTGCTTTTTTTTTTTTTTTTTTTTTGGGGGGGGGGGGGGATGGAGATGGGGTGAGAAATCAAACGGTACATTTCTTCATTTCTTCAGTAGTTTTCTGTCTGCAAATACGGAACATGATTTTTTTTTTCCTGTAGAAGGTGAATAGTAACATTTTGAAACATCTGAAAAAGATAAGCTAAATCTTCAAACAAAAATTTAATTAACTTATATGGGATTTACTTTATCATTGTTCTACTGGTGGAGTAATGAGATTATTTTTGTACCTAACTTTTTCCTCTTTATTTTAGATATAATGTTTTCGTTTTTTTTCAATAGTTACGTTACTTGTCATGCATAATATAGTGTATATAGAACATACAGGAATATATTTCTGGGTGTGACTGTGTATTTAATTAATTTTAGATAAATTGGAACACAATCATTTAATATGAATAGGTTTGGTTTTTAATAAAAAAATGTTGTCAGTTGCTGGAAGATCCTAATCAAATAAAAAATGAAAAGCATGAAAAGCAATCATGTCTAGAAAAGCTCATACAGTGATTAAAGTACACACAGAAGACTCTGGAAAAAATGTTTGAAATTCTTAGTCTTCCTAAGTTACTGTGGGAAATCAACCACATTTTTCCTTAACTCAATATTTTTCCCACAAACTATTTCTTTTCTCTTGTTCTTTGCATGTGTCTTCTATTCATGTTCTAAGCAGTTAAGATCATGGATGCCATCATGCTATGAACAGTAATATGCCAGAACAGTGAGCACAATTTTTACTTTTTACATCTGAGTGCACCTGTAAACATAACATATGGATATCAAGACAGAATTTCCAACTGCATCAAGATATTTATTATAACTGCCTCAATTAACTTGTTAGGACTAAACTTTCTTTTATGACAAGAGCAATCGGTGAATTAACGCTGACAAAAGAAAATCTGCCTCCAGCCAGCTTCTCCAGTGCATATTTTCCATCCCTCCCAGATAGTTTGTTAATGAAGTTGAGAAACAGAAGTGGCATCTTACATAAGAATGGTTTTTTCTAGGTTTTTTTTTATAGCAGCCAGTTCCTCTTCTGAAAAAAAATCCACTGAATCATTGATGTTGGAGAAAGTCTGTCGTTCAACACTGCCTTTGCAATACTAGCTAGCATTGTACCAGGGGTTTTGTTACTAAATTATATCTAGTGAAACAATTTACCTTTGGGTACCCTTTTCTTTGACTAAGTCATACTACAAAAGGCATGAGACTATTAGTTTTAGTATGACTGCACTAAGTAGTACCCATATTTGATGCCATCTTCAGTATGTTGTTGACTACACTCTTTGGCCTTTTCCTTTCTCCTGATTTTTTTTTTTTTTACACCTTTCTTTTCCTCAGTTCTGTAATTCCTTATAACTGACTTTTCTGTATTTGAGACATTTTACGTATGTTAGGCATTTGTTCTTTGTCCATTTTTTATCCTTAAAACTGTTTTTGCCCAGATTCTGTGTTTGCTTCACTACCAGTAACCGGCCGCAGGTGAGCTATTAATAACCTTGGAGTCCCCAGTACCATCCTACAAATGCAGCTCCAAGCCCTCTGCTCCTGCCCCTGTACCCTTTTGCGCTGCAACGTGGCTCTAGGGTCATAATTAGTTCATTCTATACAGCGTAACTGCTTATTCCTGTCCACGTCTTATTAACAATAAGCATAACGTGACACAATTTACAAAATTAAGGAAGACTAAAACAAATGAAGCGAGATCTACCTGGCCACTAGACAAGTCCTGAGGCCTCTGCTGTTAGCTTGACAGCAGCTCTGCAGCCTGACACTAGCAATGGCAATGCTGTACCTACTGGGCTGCAGGGCTACAGTGTGATAGCAGGGACATTACCCCACAGCTTAACTCACTTCACTGAAAAGTAAGTTGACCAGATAATACTGCTTGCCCGGATCTGAGGAGTCTTGAGGAACAAGGGGGGAAAGTGCTAAATGCAAAGTGATGTTTTTAAAGCTGTTTATACACTTTTTATAAGATTTTTTTTTTTCCTTGGCACTTTTGTAGTCAGGCAAGAGACAGAACTGCATAGCAGCAAAGCAGCACCTGACAGCCAGTTTTCCTAGGAACCTCCAGAACCTCCAAGGACAGCACATTCACATTTCATATGATGACAATGATTCTACAGAGCCCAGCTGCCTTGGGGTGGGCTACTGCTGTCACAGAAATATCTGGCTCACAAAATTGTCTTGATGGTTTCCCCAGAAAGCCCCATAGAAGGCTACAGGATAAGCAAATTTATTCTGGAAGTCTTGTAACAACCCATAGATTGCTGGATGTATGCTCTACATTAGGTCTGTATACCAGAAGGCAGTTAATTGCCCATTAACCACCTTGTACTGAACCTAATTACTTAGTTTTGATTAAAGCACACAATGAATCCAAAAGCATTCAATCCTGATTTGAATGCATGAAAAGAAGTCAGAATTTCACTGGCATTTTTTTCTAGTGGTAATCACCATCATTTAGAAGTTTATATTAAATATTTTATTTAAATTTTTGTCTTCAACTTGGAGCTATTGCATCTCATTACCTTTTCTACACAAAATGAAAGTGTCTTTTGCTAACCAAGTATTTTCTCTTTGTAAAGACACTTATACACTGTAATCAAGTCACTTCTTGTTTTTGTTTGTTCTAAATGAAACAGATGGAGCTCTTTAAGCCTTTGCCGACAGCGTGCTTTCTTCAGTTGTTGAGTAAATAGTGTAGCTTTTCCTGCATCCTTCCCACTTATTTTTAAATATGGAACATTGTAGTCAATGTTTAATGTAGAGGTGTTTTACACATCAATATTCTTTCTTGGTTTTTTGTTAAATACATCTGAGAATATTTTTTTTTCTCACAGCACTGCAATAGGGCTTACATGCTGAGGTGTTCAACAGTCCTTTTCAGATCCCTTTTGTTGTCCCTTCACATACGGTTCAGCTGGAGTTAGTAGCTATGACCTATGTATCTTTTCCTTTGCTTGTATCTGGCAGCTGCAAGTGACCAGAAATGACCTGCAGGACATTGAAAAATGTACTTTTTAACTAAACAAAAGTTATCACAACATTTCAGTTAGTGCATGTGCTGGCTCTCCTGCAGAAGGGAGATACAGGAATGGAAGTCAGTGGAAATGCAGAGTCTGTTTAAAAGTCAGTGTTGAAATAAGAGTAAGGGCTTTTCACATTCACCTACCAAAAAAGAGGCTCAGGGAAGTATGAAATGGCTCATTTGTCTCATTATGATTTTCTCATGAGAAAGGCTAGAGGGGTGAATATAGGTTGAATGTGCCAAAAGCTGTACTGCTCTCTTTGTAAGAGTAGGACTTTCCATCTATCCCTCTGTATTTTTAACCATGTTCATTTATGGTGCACATGAAGAATGTGTTTGCCTCTGCCTTCTAGTGATAATATTTTTATCCTCTGCTTTTCTTGCCTACCACATGCTTGGACTCACCTCTGTCTTATCTAATACAGGAATGTGTTTTGATGGAGAGACAAAGTGAAGACAGGTTTGGATAGAAGCAGTAGGTTCCAAAGTGGGAGCTCTGATACCACACACCAAGTAACTTAAGACCTTTAGTCTGCCAGGAGGCAAACTCACTACATGAACATAAAACCCTTTGGACCTTCTTCAGTGTTATAAATGGTGTGTATGCCCTGTAAATAATCATAACACTACAGCAAAACTCTAAAGATCATCTAGTCCACCTTCATCACAGCAGAAAACATATACTATACTATGTCATTTTCTCACTTGTATTTGTCTTACCTTAAAGAAATCCAACACCATTCCCTGTTTTCCTCAGGCAATCTTTCCAGTGTGATATTATGCTAATCATTAGGAGTTCCTTACCATTTAATCCGACTTTCACTGCAGTTTAAATGCATTACTTTTTACCCTGTCTGCTATGAACACAGAGAACTAAAGATATTTGCAAAAGCTTGTTCTTATTTTATGATGGTCATCACATTTCTATTCAAATCTTCCTTGTTTACACTTTACAGACCTATTCCTTTTCTTTATCCTAAGATAAACGTATCAGGTTTTCAAGTACTTTCATTCCTATCATGCTTGTCTGGACTGTCTCCATGTGGCCCACATTTTTCTTGAATGCAGCTCACAGCACTGTGCAAAGCACTCCAAATGCAGCTTTACTCCAGCTAGATGAGAATGGAAGCATTATTTTATGCTTCTGACGGGCTATGTTCCTTTTTATTTATCCCAGCACATCAACTGACTTAACAAAATTCTGGAATTTGTTCCTACTTAAGTTGTGATTGATTTGCTGTATTATGATATCTTCTACTTGTTCCGATTGCGTAACATTTGTCATTTCAAACTCCAATTTGTACAAATTTATGAAGAACTCTAATCCTGTCCTCCAATGTATCTTTTTGTGTTGCCACCAGTAATCTTACTCTGTTGTCTGCCTTCCAGGCTGTTTTCGAAAAACTTTAGTAGAAATAGACAGACAGTAGACTTCTTTCAAAATCTGTGCAATTCATTCATCCAGTTTGGTAGTAAAACCACTGCTAACCCAATGTATGAATATGGCTTTCCAACATTTTTTACTCATTTGATAATATTTTCTTGTAGTTTGTATCTAGTCCAATTATCAGGATTTCACATGATAGCAGCAGAAATATTAGTGAAATCAGGGAGTATGACATGCTACTGTTTTTTTTTTTTACTTTTTTTTTAATCCACAAGGCCTGTAACTCTAGTGCTGAAGGGAACTGGTTTGCTTATATATGGATCAGTTTTTTATAAATAATTTTATATTTATAGGCTCTTACAAGTTATCAGTGTAGTAACTTTTTCCTATAATTTCTCCAGGAAATGAAATTACACAAATGGATCTATAATTTCACTGCTCTGTCTTTTACTCCTTTTTAAAGGCTGAGTTTATTGGTCTTTTACTCCTTTTTAAAGGCTGAGTTTATTGAGTCTTCAGGTACTTTACCTACCTTCCACAAGTTCACAAAGAAAACTACTGAGTTTTTAAACAGCTAGTACCCAAGGCTGAAGATCATCAGACTAGCATATCTGAACATCTAACTCATCTGATAATTCTCCAGCCTGCCTTCTCTGTTCAGCACTGAAGTTTTGCTCTTTAATCACAGGTATCAATTATGATAATGATCTGCTTGCTGCTGGCCTTTCTACTGATGATTGTAGCAAAAGAAACATTGAATAATTTGGCATGATTACCATTATCAGAAGCCATCCTTCTCCATTAAATAGCAAACCATACCTTTCCTTCATGTTTAATACAGTGTGATTTCTTGTTACCCTGACCATCCCATGATAGCTCCATCTTATTCAGTGCCTTTGCTGGTCTGATTTCCTGCCTACACACTTACACTGTACTTAGGTTATTCTTAGCAACTCGACCCATTTTTTGTTAGTTGGGCATTTTCATCCTTTGAAAACCAGGAAGTGGCCAGTTTGTCTCCTAATACTCAATGTCTTTCTCCCCAAAAAAGAAGATAATTTGTCCTGGTGTGTTGCAGAATGGCTGTGTGATCATGGCCATGACTCCCTTAAAGATCTTTGTGAAACAAAGTTAGCGTAAGTTAGCTGAAGCAGGCCTTGCAGCTATGCTGAGGCATGCTGATAAGGAAGCTGAGAAAAACACTGACCTTGCACAGAGCAGAAAAACAACTTTAAGGAAGCAAGTATGAAGAAACAAGGCGTAACCCGGACCCGCTGAAACCGCAAGTAGGAGGACGTATGAAAATGTAACCTTTAGAGCTTAGCCAATCAACAAATGACTAGTAGGCATAATTAACTGGAACTGTATATAAGACATAATCGCGCTGTAATAAATCGAAGCTTGCTTTATCACTCATATTGAGTCGGCCGCGTGCTTCCCCTCGCTCGTCGCACTGGTGTACTTAAAGCAAGCAGCAACTTTCTTAATTACCTTTTTACTTTAGTTCAGCCTCTCATCAGGTTTTACATTAAAAAAAATTCTGCATTCTTTACAATTTTTCTGAATTCCTTTGTTATTATTTTGTTCAATCCCGTCATCTCCTTTCTCATGGATCTTGATTGCTCTCACCCAAGTTACTGACATTCCTTTCTTCATATTCAGAGACCACTTTTCCCTTTTGCTTAGAATCAAATCCCAGAAAACCTGTTTGTAGTTGCCTTTTCCACTATTGCATGAAAAATTTTCCAACAGCACATTCAAAAATCTTTGTGTTTTTTAATAATGATTTCTTTCCAAAAATGACAATTTGGGAGGTAAAAGGACTCAAAGTCCTGTGTGTTCAAGGATTCTGGTAGTTGTTTATTTATTTAGATAAGTTAAAAAAAAAAAAGGCAAAACAAAACAAAAACACAACAAAACCCAAAGTAAAAAAATCTCAGCTTTCATTCAACTGGTTTTACTAGATTTTTGATCTGTAGTGAATCATAAAATACAGGAAATTACCTATGAGTGTGCAACACTTCCCACTTACTTTTTAAGTCTTACCTGGATTCTATGATTATCCTTTTCTAGAAGCTTCATCTTCCTTCCCCTTAAAGCCTCTTCTAAATAATTATTTTAGAGAAACAGTACAAAGAAGGGGTTTTTATCCTTCCCCTATCTTTTCGCCACTTTCTCTCCTACCCATTGGATTTGATTTTTACACAGATTCTATTTTTATCTGTGTAGCTCAAAGAACATCATACAGTTAAGGAAGACATAACTGCTGGGTGACACCATCTGCCAGCCATGCATATATTGCTGGAATTAATCTACAATTGTCTGAGCTCTGGTCATCCAAGAGGGAACCAAAGAAAGCCCACATGATCCTTTAATTCAGGAGCCCCTTAGACTGAAATTCCTGGGAGCCATCACCTACCTGGTATATCTGATTTGAGTGATACAAGGATCCTTCCTTTGCTTTCTGCGTAGAATACCAGCAACCATTCTGCTCGCTCACATCAGTGTCAGCTAGAGTTTTCCCTCTCTATTACTGGATTAGCTTATGGTATTCATGGGAGCTCTTAATTGCTATAGGTGTCCCTCGATTTTGGGTCCATTTTGGATCAAAAAGAACTCAGTATAATTTATACCAGACTAATGCTTACTATAAATGAATGCAGCACACAGTAGAAAGATGAGGGACTGTTGATTTTCTGTTGATTGGGATACCCAAGGAGTTAATTGTTTGCACAAAGCACCTATTATATTGTCTTGTAAATGTTCTCCACTATAGGTCTTCTATATGTTCTCCTATATTTTGTTGTTTCAGATTTGAATTAAATTGAATTACAGCTCAACTAAATCTCTTTAATAATAGAAAAAAAATGAAGAAATAGTTGAATGAATCTGTGGTTTTCTGTTGGGATCTGATAAATGGCTTCATCTAAATATGGAAGAAACTTTGAGAAATGTTTTTCCTTTATTGTTACTAAGGTTATTAGATCTCTAAAATAGTTTATAAAATGTGGCATATAATTCTAGTAATTATGATGTTGAGATGTAATGCTAGAATACACAAAGAATGTATTTGCAACTGTATCTCATATGTATTTAAAATTTAATTTGTAAACTATCAGCTATGATCTGTGAATAACTCTAGTTTTAAAGCTGTCAAACAGAAATAGTGTTTCCAACCTGGAAAAGTTAAATTATGCAGTTGTCAGCTGCACTATGAAGTCGCTTTTCTAGTTTCCCAAACCCAGTATGATTTATAGTTTTAATGTTTAATTTTCTTTTCTTTCAGACAAAAACTGTTCCACGGATATTGATGAATGTTCTTTCAAGCCCTGCAAAAATGGAGGCCGTTGTCATGATTTGATTGGTGAATTTTACTGTAGCTGTTTACCAGGTAAGAAGTCAGGTGATACTTAGGTGAAAAGTGGGATTCAAGAAAGAAATATAGTTTTTACAAGCACACAGCTAACTAGTCATTTATTTTTGCTTGAAAAGTGAGAAGGATCAAGCAGGTATTCTTTAAGCATTTCCTACAATTGCTATATGGCCAGCATCAGCAGAACTTGTTTTCAAAATCTAACTTGTGTACCAGAAGTCCTGCCTTGCAAAGTGATGCATGAAGAGTCTTACAAATCAGTCAACACTGTCAGTAGTATTCACCCCAGAATCTTTGAGGAATTCTGAATTTCTAACTCTTGACAAAAAATAATTTTCTTCCTTTCATGAACATAAAGGATTTTGTTCCCATCTTTTCTATTAGCAAAAGTTGTTTTTTAAGTTTCTTATGACATGCTGAAGAGAAAGAAAGAAAAAAAAAAAAACCAGGAAGAATTTATACAATAGTTACCGTAAGGGTTGCTGTGGTGGGTTGACCCTGCCTAAATGCCAGGTGTCCACCAAATCCATTCTATCTCTCCTCTCCTTAGCTGGGCAGGGGAGAGAAAATATAACAAAAGGCTCCTGGGTCAAGATGAGGACAGGGAGAGATCACTCACCAATTACTGTCATAGGCAAAACAGACCCAACTTAGAAAAATTAGTTTAATATTACCAATCAGAATCAGTGTAGGTTTATGAGAAATAAAAACAAATCTTAAAACACCTTCCTCCCATCACTTTTTTCTTCCTGGGCTCAATTTTACTGTCAAATTCTATACCTTGTGTCATCTCCCCACAGCAGTGCAGGGGGACAGGGAGTGGGGGCTGCCATCAGTCTATCACACGCTGTCTCTGCTGCTCCTTCCTCCTCAGGGGAAGCTCCTCACACTCTGCCCTGGTTCCACTGTGGGGTCCTTCCCACAGCAGACCGTCCTCCACCAACTTCCCCAACATGAGCCCTTTCCATGGGGTGCAGATCTTAATGAATTTCCTTCCCATTTCCCATGGGGTCAACTAGTCTGGCCAGAAAATCTGCTCCAATGTGAACTGGCAGCTGCGTGATAATTAGTTGCTGGCTGGGGTTAAACCACGACAATAGTATGACTACATGTAGATGTTTTTTCCCTGCTTTCTTTATTGTGGGTCAACTAGTCGTCATCTGATTGGAAAGTAGCAAGTAAAATATGAAATGATAGTACTTAGTTGCATTTTTTCATACTCTTACATCACTTACATTGCACTAAACCTTGTTCTAGCATGTCAAATAAGCGTGTTCCTTTTACCATTATATAGCTAGTATTTGGACAGAAATAATTGCTTATAATGGATAAGAAAAAGAAGTGGTTAAAATTATTGTCCCTATAAGAACTATATATGTTTTTAAGCAAGAAATTTAAGAAGATATACAAGTTATTTCAAATCCAATGCATAAATAGTTTGAACATTAAGATTGGATTCTTATGTTGATGTAATAGGATAGTTTTACTTTTTAAATTACAAAGCCTGTGAGTAAATTTCATTACTCTTTCAATTGTCAATAAGCTCAATTTTACACTTCATTTTGGAAGAATATCTTGCTTTGTGCAATCACAAACACAACAATGAGTATGGAAATATCTGCCTACTTTACAGAACTGAAAAAAGTGCAATCATATGTATGAAATGATTATTGAAATGCTGTAAGAAGTACATATATGAATGAAAAAATGTATATAGTCTGAGAATTAATATTTTTAAACATTTGTTAGATAAAGAAATAACACATCTACTAAACACATGATGAAAATAAATTATTTAAATGATATTTATTCTAGGAAATAAACTAAGCATACTGGATTTGAAAGTAGAAAGCAAGAAGTTTCATAAATAAAAGTGGTATATAGTAATTATGTATCATAAGGACTACAAGCACAGAAAGCAGAAGAGCTAACACAGAAATACCAGTTGTCATAGCAGTTTCCAGGCTTTTCAAATGAACTGTAGGAAGTATCTCCTAGTATCCTCCTTTTTTTGAGCAACATCTTCTGGCAGGCTGCTGTACTGAGTGAAGAACAGCTTCTAGAGGCTTTTGCTTGTTTCCTGTTTGGAGAGTGCCCTTACACCATGTCTTCACCTGACTGCTAATAAGGGAGAGCCAAGCAACTACTCAGCTGAAGCTGCTTGGGGAGCAGATATAAATCTGGTAGATGGAAGCACAGGTTTTAAAGGGCAGGGAGTGGAGGCTTGCTGGTTGTTGAGGGTAATTCTTAGAACTATGTTCACAACTAATGTCCATGTAATGATTGTGGTCATGTGCTACAGTGTGGTCTCCAGCATCAGCTGAAGAAAATACCCAAAGCAAAACTGAAGCCTTGATGTAGGCAGTACTCCTGAAGCATGGTGTTGCCATGCAGGCTTTGGTCTGCAGACATTACTTCTTTCTGGGGTGGGAGTGATGGTGACCTTGTCTGTGAAAAAGGTGAGTAGACTGCACACCATCACAGAGGATAAATGCAGGACATCAATAAGGTCTTCCACACAGCCTGTAGAGGAAAAATTCTGAGCCACATAATGCAAGGAAGGATTGACAGCTGTAGATTGTGCTGAGAAGTGTAGCAGATAGTGACTCTCAGGGTGGGGGATGCCGGAAACATATGACTCCAGCAACAGAAGGAATATTCCTTTTTTGCCTGCACACCTGTGATTACTGAAGAGGTACAATGACCCAAGAGTAGATGAGGACAAAGTATAGGTATCAGAGAAGGCACTGAGGATTCACACAACTATTGGCATATCAGCCTAACCTCAGTCCCTGAGAAGGTTATAGAATAAATGTTCCTGGAAGCTGTGTGCAAGAACATGAAGGACTAGAAGGTGACTGGAAACAGTCACTGTGGATTTACCAAGGGTGAATCATGCCTAACCAATCTGGTAGCCTTCTATCACGAATTAACCAGCTCTGTGGATAAATTGACAGCAGTGGATGCAACTAACTTTAGCAAGGCTTTTAACATGACCTCCCAGAGTCATGCTGCTGTCAAGATGAGGTGTACAGACTGGAAAAGTAGACAGTAGGATGGGCTCAAAATTGGTTGGACCATTAAAGGATTTGTGATAAAAGGCACAAAGCCTAGTTGGTAGGTAGTGGCATTCATCATTGTTTAATACTGGAATCAAATCTGTCTAGTGTTTTTATTAGTGAATATTGGGTTACATTCTCAGGAAATTCACAGGTGAGATAAAACTGGGGCAAATGGTTGATATGCTGAAGGCTAGGATTTCTCTTCAGAGGGACTTTGACAGGCTGGAGAAACAGGTCAACAGTAATCTCAGAATTCAACAAATGCAAGTCCCACAGCTTTAAGAATAATCCCCTGCACCAGTAAAGCCTAGTGGCCAACTGGCTGGAAAGCAAAGCAGCTTTGCAAAGAATGACCTTGGGTCCTGGGGGTGTTGGTGTTCAAGCAGAACATGAGCCAGCTCATGTGTCCGTAGCAAAGAAGCATCCTGGGCTGCATTAGGAAGAGTGTAGCTAGCAAGTCTAGGGATGATTATTTTTCTTCTCATGACTTGTCAAAGTGCATCTGAAAGACCGTGCCTAAGTTTTGCATTCTCCACTAAAAGAAGGACATTGCCATATTGGGACAAGTCCAACAAAGAGCCATGAAGATGGCCAGGGTCCCGGAGAACCTGAGGTACAAAGAATGGCTGAGGTAATTGGACCTGTTCAGCCTGAAAAAAAGGCTAAGGAAATATTTTATTGATGTTTACAACTACCTCATAAGAGGATACAGGGAAGACAGAGCAAAGCTGTTCTCTAGAAATGAAAATTGTGGCAGAGCAAGAGGCAATGGACCCAAATTGGAATGCAGAACAATTCTGATTAGATATTAGGAAAAAAAAAAAAACAAACACATTTTGAAGGTGGTTAGCCATTGGAACAAATTGTCTGGAAAGCTTGTGGAATCCACATCCTTGGAGGCATGTTCAGATCTTGACAGGACAGTTCCCTGAACTAGCTGATCTAGCTGGTCTTGCTCTTAATGAGGATTAGACTAGATTGCCTGAAGAAGTCATTTCCCAAATAAATTATCTTGTGATTCTATTACTAAATAAGGAATCTTTGCCCAATTTTACGTATACTTTACAAATATAATACTTTAAGTTGAATTTGAACTACTTGTCCCTACACACAGTCTTTAAGACTGCAAGTATTTCAACCATACCTAAAAGTTTTCCATAATCTTAATTAGGGTGTTACCTTTTATCAATCATCTTTTTAGCTAAAAAAAAAAAAAAAAAAGTGTTTGTTTATATGCAATGCTTTCCCAAAATCAGAATTTGTATGAATATTTTAAAACTTCCCAAATATAATGTTTTATCCTGTGTGTTACTTTAGCCTAAATACAATGGTTTTGCCATGCATAAATTTAGCCTTCCACTAGGAAATGGCTTCATATCTATACTGAATTTCACAAAGGATAAAACAAAATGAAAAACAAGTGTTATAGTGGTGTACTAAAAGGTTTATTACAACAGTAGTCTGTCATCTGGAAGCCTTGCCTTGAAATGGTGAAGTAGAGAAGCACAGTTTCAGAAAGAGGTGAGGAACCACTCTTTAAAGTTTAACTTCTCCCCAGGTAATCTGATATTTAAGGAAATATTAATGTAGAAGATGTTGGATTTGCGGAATATATTCAGAAAGGCAACAAAAATGAACCGTTAACTACAGCAACTGCCTTATGAAAAAGCAAGGACCCTTTAAGTTTGTAGAAGAAAACGATGAGAGGAGAGAAGGCTTAGAAAGAAATTAATGAAAGCAGGGGCTAAGCTGAAAGCAGAAGGCTGTTCATAAGAAGTAAGAAAGCACTTGAATAACTTAGTGGGATTTTGGACTAAAACACATAAAAGAACTTTTAACAGATAACATTACACTTCTTAACTTGTTGCCACAGAATGCGATGTAGATAGAGAATTTATTTAGGTTTGGTAAGGGATTAGATAAATTCACAACCAAAAAGGCTTTAAGTGGATACTAATGAATCCTTGGACTTTTTTACTACACCTGAATGTTTGGAGGTTTCAAAGGAAGCAGACCGCTGGAAGATGCTAAGCTAATGTGCTTTTCCTAAGTAGCCTCTCTTTTTCTGCTCTCAGACAGTTCTAGGCCACACACACTGCTGCACTGACCGTACAGCGGGTTTCTTAGGTTCTTACAGGATATTCTCATGTTTTCATCTCTTACAAAACCTTGTATCTAGTACACAGCTTCTTTCCCATTCCCATTCATGCCTCACTGATGTATTATCCCTGCTACACCTAACTGAATACATAAATATTTTAGTTTTCAGTGGGATTAGCGGATGATTAGCATGTGCTCAAGTAGACTGATTTTGAAGCAGAAAATCCTGTCAGCTAAGATGCTTGGATTGATAGATGCAACCTAGAATCAATTTTTGTTCAACTTAATACACTGAATCAAAGGAGCAGTACTTCGGATTAAGCGTAAACTCACACACAGAAAAATTGTAAATCAAATTCTTCCTTTTTGGGAGGTTCACTGTTATTAAAGTTTACTGTACCATGAAATAAGACTGTACTTTCAAACCTTTCTGGCACCTTTATTATGAAGTAGAAGCTTATACGTGGAAGTTTTTGCTCCAGGAAGAGGTCCTAGGAAAAGCGTTGCATCAAAAAATAAAGCAAATCATCAAGATTACAGATGGGAAATGTTTAGGAAATCATTCAGTCCTTCACGCTGCTGCTGCACAATCCCTCTTAACATAGAATTTGTAATGATTTTTTTTTTTTGCTTTGATTTTGAAGTTGCCTGATAAGAAAGTCTAGCATTTTTTATGTGAAACTGTTGCTCAGCTTACCAAAAACATTACCTGATGCATAGTTCAAAATTTGTATTACCAATTTTTTGTTTCAAGTTAGAATTCATTTATATAACTTGTAAGTCATACATTTTTTTCATACCTCTAACATCCTAACTTGTACTGGGATACCATTCTTTCTAAACCAGACCATGTAGCCAGCTGTAGAAATGCTGTTCAGCAGTCTGCCACTTACAGAAGATGCTTTGAGTATTCATATAGCAAAACAGTACAGAACTGCTTGAAGGCAGTTGTTAGTGGACCCAATATTTTAGGGAAATAGAGGTTAATACACTCATACGATGTTAGCTGTTTTGCAAAGTCTTTACAGTGAAACTTCTGTGGGCAGTCACATCCATGAGATATCAGTGCTGACTCTTTGTCCAGGAGGAGGGCTGAGGCCACTGATAGAGGTGTTGGAGAACCACAGGTTATGCGGCTGGCTCCCCAGGACCTGCCACATACCTGACTCTTGCAAAAGTGGTACTTGGAAGCAATAAATGACAGGGAATATCATTAGGGGTCTCCATACGTTAGCATTGATTTTTCTCTGATATTTGTGAAACGCTAAATATATTTTTAGTAACTCTAATAATTCTGTGGGTTTGAGAATCTTGCTATATTTAGATGTTTCTTCTAATAGTGAGATTCCTGAGAATGTCCAGCCATTTGCTACCACAGAAGGTCTCATAGTTCATTTAACTTTTTTATGGAAGCCTTTACAAAATTAGTTCAAAGCTTCAATTGTTTGTTACATGATATGTACTAGTTTAGTCATAAAAGGCCTAGCAGAAAAAGGTGACAATTCTAAAATTTACATGAGTTATGAGAGCCCTCTTTTATGAAGAAAGAAATTCAGAACTATTCTACAGTATTTGCAAAATAAGGAAGTAGAAAACCTAATAAAATAAGGAAGTAGAAAACCTAATCTTCCTAGACCATTCTTTGCTTTCCCACTCTGCAGTGTAACGGTTAACTTGTCCTTCCTCTCTCCTCCCCAGTAACTTTTACATCACGACATTTAAGCCTGGTACAGGAAAGGGTGCCATTTAGTTTAGGTTTCTAAGATGTAAGAAATAACATACTGAATAAATCGTTATGTCCTTATGAAACTCATACATTATAGGGATGTTGTTACTAGAATTTTGTGTATGTATCAGCAAAAATGTCAGACAAAATTAAGTATGGTAATACAACAGAAGAATGCTAATCAGTCCTAGCCTCAGCCTAAGAGAATTTCAGAGGGAAGATGATAACAAGGCTAAGCAAAAAATGCCCCATTTGGGGACCTGTGACAGAATCTAGATAGCAAATTTATAACCTGTCTTTTCTGCACAGAATATCACCCATACCATCCAGCAGGTTTGGATCCTGAAAACATGGAAAGCTGTCTACCTTTACCTTCAGTATGTTTTTTCTTCTGTCACTGTTTCATTGCAGGGAGGATGAGATGGACAGGGACACGAAACCAAAACCAAAACCCCAAACGAAAACAACCTACTATTATTCAATATTTGGAACTGATATTAAAAAGAGTCCCTGACCTGCTCATCAACAGAACCGAAAGACTCAAAACTACCAAAAAAATATGAGTCATTAATGGGTATTCCTCCCAAACAAATAATTGATTAGCTCTGTGTACTGGGTATCGTTGAGATGGAATTAATTTTCTTCGTAGCAGCCCATACAGTGCTGTGTTTAAATTTGTGACAAAGCAGTGTTGTTAGCACAGGGATGTTTTAGCTGTTGCTGAGCAGTACTTGCACAGCATCAAGGCCGTTCCTCACTCTGCCCTGCTAGCAAGTAGGCTGGGGCAAGAAGTTGGGAGGAGACACAACCAGGACAAGAGTTTCCAACTCAGGAAAGGGACATCCCATAGTATATGATGTCATGGTCACCAATAAAAACTGGGGAAGAGTTTTTCTAAAGTAGCTGTTGCAGGGAGACTGGCTGGGCATCGGTCTGCTGGTGAGAGCTGAACAGTCACTGCCTTTGCATCACTTGGTTTTTTCTTCTACTTTTTTTTTTTTTTCTCTCTCGCTCTGTTTTTGTTTGTTTGTTTGTTTGCTTGTCATTTACTAAACTGTCTTTATCATGACCCACCGGTTTTCTCACTTTTGACCTACCAGTTCTCTCCCCCATCCCACTGGACAAGGGTAAGCAAGTGACTGGGTGAAGACTTACCTGTCAGCCGGAGTCAACCCACCCCACTCTGGTTTTATACTTTAAAACTTCCTTATGTCTCTGTTTCCCCCCCCCCACTGATTTCTACTTTTACTTCCAGGCTCTTTTATTATTATTCTGTATCTCCCAGTTCCTTGCTGATACTAATTTTTATGAACTTTTATACTTGTTCTCTATTTGTTTTTTAAGACTATTTTATCTAAACATATGCTTTAATTGTAGGTTTGATGTTGTTAATTATCTAACATTTAGATTTAAATAACTACAATTTCTTGAAAAATTCCTTATGTCGTATTTTTCAGTTTAAATTCTCTCAGCTGATATTTTCTTCTCATTCTGTTTAATTTTGTAAGATCTGTCTTTTGAAACAGTTATACCAGAGTGGTTCCAAAAAAGCTAGATATGCTTGATGGACATATTAATTACAGTTAAATTTCTGATCTGTACAAAAAATCAATAACTCACAATAAATGTAAAATAATCCTGGAAAAGAACATGAGTTTGCTGGCTTTCTTGCTTAATTTAAATCCTACATTTAGACAGGAATAATAAATAAATACATCCAAAATTATATTTACATCTAGGCAGTGCCATCCATCATATTTGCAAGCAATCTGTAAGCTGGACAATGTCTTCATCGTCTCTTTTTCTTCTGACTTTTGTGTATGTATGGATAGCTATAGATATGAACACCAATCTATATGCATTTATGTACATGTACATATACAGAATCTCTACATACATGCTTTCAGAATATTTTGTTATCGAGTTCGATTATCCTGATATTTATTATACTAGCTAAATAACTCTATTGTTTATAAACTTAATGGAGGACACATACTAATAGGCAATACAGCTCCTCAAAGACAATTCTAGGTACTGAGTAACAGGTTGTACAGTTGCTAACAACCTCTAGACAGGCTCAACAAACTTTTTTTAATGCAGGCTGTACTTTTCCCTTTTAAGAACACAGATAAAGTTATACAAATAAATTCTGCCAAACACTTCAGTTTTTCTTATTTATCTATTTAGTTCAGTCATTCAGTTGTAGGCAATTGCAGTGACATGGCTGCTTATTGCATACAAAATGCAAACCTGTAAATGTCAAGGCAGCAGAAAGACAGTATCAGTTTGTCTGTTTTATTAAGTTCATTAAAAAGTCTCTTACAAGGCTGAGGTTAAGGGAAGCTATGATGAAGAAAGAAAAAGTAAACTTATGATTAAAAGAGCACATGGCTAATTTCTCACTGTTGTGAAAGGGTCTGAACTTATTAGGTATAACAGCTTTACTAAGTTGCTTTCTCTTTTATAATTCTGATTTTCCTCCCACATTCCTGTCTTTATCAGTATAGTGATTCATGCCAGTTGTAAGGGAAATTTTCCTGCAATAGAACAAGAAAAAATTGCTGGCAGCTTCTAATTTTTTCCAAAAATGTGCTGTCATTTAATAAGGCTAAAAATATATTGGGGAAAAAAAATATTCCATTGATTGACAGCTCATTCGTAACGTCAATTCAATCCTCCAACCCTAACAGATGACTTAAATTTTTGACATTTTTCTAATACAAACAACACTATTTATTTCAAAATGGATAATGAGACATTCAGTTATTGTTAACAAAGGCAAACACAAAACAGTGATGTCTGTCTTGAGAAATACTGTAATAACCCATTACAAATCCCCCAGGTGAAAAAATACCTCTATGACAGCTTTTAGCTTGAATCTATTCATTCCTAAAACCACTGTAACAGCAGTAACAGAATGGAATGGAATCATCTATTGTCTCAATATTAAACAGCTATTTTAAAGACCTGTTAACATCATCATAGCTGTATTTTACAATTCACTGAAGTTATACTCTTCTATAAAGATTGCAACTCACCAACTGTTGACTAATTTTTCATTTGCTGCTTCTTATATTTGGCATCTCTACATTTTTGTCTGATACATTAATGGAATATATTACCATATGTAAGTACCTCTGGCTGATAGAATGAGCCCATTCATATAAAATAAATCAATAAAATTACCCCAACCAAATAAACAAAAAAAACCCCTAAAGTTTTATTACATAGGTAAGCAAATTAATTAGATCTAGAAAGCTACTTTATTCCCTTTCACATGTGAGAAACCTCAAGTATTGTTTGTATCCATATAATTTCCTACATTCCTTGGTATGCATGATTCTTTTGTCAATGACATGCACAGATGTCATTACAACTATATCTTTATGTAGAAAATAAGTACCTTTCTTTGTCATATGTATATTTAGAACAGGCCATCACGGACAAAATGTAAATAATGCAAACTGAAGCATACAAGATTAGCTGCATAGACAACTGACACATGTAGAATGGTATCTGGGCTTATTTAAGGTACTGTCATTGGTGAGAAAGGATTAAGGTAAGGTAAGATACTGATGGATGTCTCAGAAAAGAGCACTCAAGCTGTTTATTAGCACCTTCACTGTGAAGAACTATCCCAAAAGTATTGCATGCTACAGAAAACTTACAGCAGTGTAGATAATTAAGGTTCTGTAGTTTAAAAAAAAAAAAACAAACATATTTCACTACTCTCATTATGATACCAATACGTTTTTCTAAGAATGCAGAGAGTAGCTACTTGTGTATCTTGATTGTTTGGCCATGGATATTTTAAAATTACATTTTCAAGAAATCACAAAACTTTTAATCTTTACTTTTAGTTTGTTTTCAAAGCATACCCTTGAGATAATGAAACTTTGCTCCCCATTTCAGAGAACAAGAAACAAACACAAAGTTACTGAGTTAACAAAAAGCCTAAACTGAATGCACTATTAACTGTAAGTCTGCCTATTTATAGTTACCATATGGAGGCAAGTAGATTAAGGCTTTTACTTCTGTCACATAAGCCAGCTCTAAGCATGCAGGGACTAGAAGAATAATGAGTAACTACTCCTCATTTACCTTCTACATTGTCAGACGTAGGTGGCCAGAAGGCAGCAGATATGATCAGAGAGAATGTTACAAGTATTTTTATATTTTTATATTATAATGCTTTGTTTCAATGTACTTCACCAAACCTACCTTGGACAATGCTTCACAAAACAGCTATGCAAGATAGTTCCTTAAAGCAAAATTAAGCCAGTAATATTAGAGAAACTTAGAGATTCCATATTGTAGAGAAATTAAGCATTTGTTAGTAAGCAGGAGGAACACTCATACTTTTGCCTTACCAAAAAAAAAAAAATGTATATACATGTATGGTGTGAGGTATGTGTGTGTATAAGCACACACACCAACACCCATATACATAGTTCATCATGTTTTCTGATTGAGTTTTAGTCTACTGCTTGCTCTGCTCAGTCCTTCACATTAGTGCAATCTCTGGCTTCCCTCTATTTTCATCTCTTTCTGATGTTAGAAATGCAATTCTTTTCACTCATCCTGTTCCAGAAAACTGCTATAGACACCTAAAATTTTGGTCAACATGCTTAAAATTGTACTATTTTTAAAGCAGTTAAAGTGATAATCCAACTATGGACTTTTTCCAAAGTAAGTATGCTGTGTCTACTAAACAGAAATTTTATGTTTGTTTTATATGTTTAACAATTTTTTGGCCCAAAACTTCTATTTCTGGAAATAAATGATCTGTCCAATATATGTATAAATATATTCAAATTTCTAATCAAGGATCTAAAGTTTTTTGAATTATGATCTGCTATGTTTTTTGGCAATCTCTTATTTAAAAAAAAAACAACCAAAAACCCAACAACAACAACAAAAAAAAACCCACCAAAATCTAGAGTATACTTATATGGACAAAATCAAAACAGTCTTTATTCTACTGCCAATTTTTAAGCAATAATAGCATTCCTTGTTTTAGACGGTATTCTTTTCCTTTTATATTTCTTATTTATACATTCATATATATATGTATATAAATATACATATATATATTCTCATATATACACTCATTTCATTTTTCTTCTATGTTTTTACCCTATCTTTATGCTTTCCTACCCTCCTCTAAAATAACTTCCTTCTTCAGCAATTCACTGTCAGACTGATCTCCTTCTGGTCCTGTAACGTACTATAAAATAATTAACATTTTCTGTGGCTCTGTCTGCATTAGTAAGGAGTAAAAATATTGTATAAAATTATTGACACTGTCAGCTAACAGAATTGCCTTGCCAGATCTTCAGCAAAGTCTGTAAGTCTATAGCTGTAGCTTTACTGGTTTTAGTCACCCACTTTTTTTTTTTTTTTTTTTTTTTTTCTCTCTACTTATCTGTTACTAGAAACAATCTTGGGTTTTTTTTCAGTTTTTCTGGTATCATAGGGTGTTCTAATCTGATAAGAAATGAAGGATCATATATGGATTTTATAATTACATTATCTTTGAAAATTACAAAAGAATCTAGAAAGTACATGATGGATGAAAAAGAATGTCTATGTGCTTTGTCTCTGTTCAACAGTTTACTTATCAGCAAATTCTAATAAATAGTTCAACCCCAAAATTTTGGTTATGTATTATTTGCCATACCATGGCTTAATACTATGAATGACATAATAGCAGCCTAATGTATGTTTATTTTTATTTGCTTATTTGTCTTCCTGGATTTTACTCTAAAAATTTTCTACAGTCCTGAGGAAATGCATGCCCAAGCTCACGTTGCACTTCAGAAACCATTCACTTTTAAATAAAGAGAACTTTAAATAAAGTTCAATAAATTGTACTTTCTGTAATAATTTAATTTATCTCTAAAATAAGAATATTGCACTGAAGACCTCTTTATTTAATCCAGTATCAGATCACACTATGGGGAGCAGCTCATGCTCTTATCTCCTTATTCTTGTCACAGGAATTCTGAAAGGCAGGCAATGCCTCTAGGTACAATGGCAATATTGCCCACGGCTTGTTCTGATTTTACTGGGAGCTTCATATTTCACTGGCCATTTTTTCAGAGATATTAAGCTGAGTTAAATTTTGTGTAATTATCAGAAGTTAGAAAATACATATTAATTATTACTTTTGCTCTTTATACTGTTATCGTTTTTGTATAAAAACATAGCTCGTCGCATATATTTGGTTTTTATTGAAATTCAAGAGTATTTCTTTCTAAGAAATACTAAATGTTTTGAAATTATATAAAGACCTGCCAAATAAAAAAAAATATGTAATTTTTCTCCATCAGTTTCCATTACTGTTTTTGAGGAGATGCTGTTTTGAATTAACGGTGTACTTTATTGAGGGAAAGAAAGAGCTATTTCTCTTCATTAAATCTTAATTCTTTCCATTAGAAACTCTTCCTACTCTTTTTCAGAAAAAAAGCAGATTAGCACAATAGACACAATAGGGAGAGGTTTTGATGATTATACGCATTAAGGTAAGGCTATACCAATAATGAAAGGGTTTTGTATATACAAGATACATCACTAAAAGTAAGTAATAAAATCAAGCAATCATAAAACTACATTAAAAGGAAGCATCAAAGAACACTATTAAGGCAGAAAAACACCTTTAAAACATAAGGCATCCCCTATATATTCTATGAAAGCATGATTTTTGCATATATCAGCATTGCAAAAAAAAGGATGCACGGAGAAGGTGATTGGTTTTTGTTTTAATTATAGACAGGCAGAAATATTCCTGTGTAATCTACCTATAAGCTATCAGTGAAAGGAAAAAAAACCCCAACAAACAAAACAAAAGACCCACAAAAAATACAGAAAGTCCTCTAAGAAATATCCTTTTACAAAACAGGCATTCTGAAAAAAAAGTACAGAATTTTTTCTTCCCTCATTTTTCTCTTTTTTAAGAAGAAGTGGTTCCACTTTCGCTTTCTCACTGATGGGGCACCATCATTTTAATTCAGGTTAGTCTTGCTACTGGTGCTCTAAATCAGGTGAGAATCAAGGGATGTTATTTATTTTCTAACTAAACTAGCAAAATTTGAGTAGTAAGATCTTTTTTACTTCTAGATTATTAATTTATTCCTATGAACTATCATTATTTTTTATTTTTAAAAAATGCCACTGCCCTAGAAGCTGAATGCAGCTGTTACACAGTGACCTACTAGCAGCCTTGCTAGTAGGTCTAACTGGTTTTGCCTGCTTTGGAAACAAGCATCTGAAATATTTATTTTGGTCTTGTTACACAGAATTTGTTTTAAATAATATCAAAGTAGTAAATAGAGTGTCATGGTAATTACGTACCACACAGCTGCTCGCTCAGTCTCCCCTCACCCAGAGGAATGGGGAGAAGAGTTGGAAAGGAATGTAAAACTTGAGGGTTGAGATAAGAACAATTTAATAAATGAAATAGAATAAAAATGAAAGAAAAATAATAAGAATGATGCCAATAACAGTTACAATGAAAAGGGGGAGGGAAAGAATAAAATCCAGAGGGAAAGGAAGAAAGAAACGCAGGGTGCACAATGCAACTGCTCACCACCCGCTGACCAACACCCAGCCAGTCCCCCAGCAATGATCCACCTCCCCCGGCCAGCTCCCCGGATATATATACCAGGCATGACATCCCACATCCCACGGTATGGAATACCTCTTTGGCTAGTTTTGGTCAGCTGACTTGGCTGCGTCCCCTCCTGATTCCTTGTGCCCCTCCAGCCTTTTTGCTAACAAGGTCTGAGGAACCGAAAAGTCCTTGACTTATATAGATATTACTCAGCAGCAACTGAAACTATCAGTGCATTATCAGCATTGTTCTCACATCGAAGCCAAACCACAGCGCCATACTAGCTCCCAAGAAGATAATGAACTCCATCCCAGCTGAAACCAAGACAACAGTCAATCCCTGGTAGAAGGAGCAGAGGAGCATATCTCTGGAACCTAGCTTTAATTACCTGTTGAAGTTTTATCATTTTTCAACTCCTGTAGTTATGCTTCATTAAGTAATACCATATAAGACTGATCTATGAGATGGTGCAACAAAAAATAATATGGAAAAATCAAAACTATCTCCATTAGCCAATTTCTTACTCTCATTTTTTCATTATGCATAAGGAATTTATAAATGCCATAGGTTTTGTGTATAAATTACAAGAACAGGTTATATAGGAAAGAATAATAAATTACCTATTGGTAGTAAGAAACATGGGATGTACTGTGATACACATCACCTTCTCAGTATGTCTTAAAATCCTGCCAGAAAGAAGCCACAAACACTCACCCCTTTGCAGTCCTTCTGGTAAAATGAAAATGTATAACTGTTATTATTTCATAACACTTTTCTTTTTTCTTTCTGCTTTTGTGTCTGTATTAGTCTGTAGTTGTAAAACAGCATTAGGTCCTGTTCTAATGCATCATACCACAAAATGATAAGATAGTGAGTGTGACACACTCCAAGGCAGCAAGCACAGTCAGAATAAAACCTTATTCTATGGCTTCTTAGTGTAAACGATAGAGAAACGGAAGTTGCCTGCTGTGGTACAGTAATAAAACTTCTGTTGTAATAGCTGTAAGTCTTCTGGTGTATTTCTGTAAGATGTGCAGAGTATGCCTCTGTTCTTATTTAACCCTTTTTCTCCAGGTCTAATTCATCTTTTGGTCAAACTGACAGAAATGTTCTTACATTATGGAAAGACATATTTGGCCTTTAGGCTTTTTCCTATTTGAGGGATTTTTTGAAAGAAAAACATAGTAAAGCAATAGTTGTCTTACATCTTCTTGTTAAATTGTATGACTTAAGGTCCAGCTTGCCCAAAGGAGTAGCAATAGTCATCAAGTCAGACTAAGAGGAAAGTGATGCACTTATTAGCCCTCACTGGCAGAACAAAATTCTAGACAGGGGGAGAATGAAGAGAAAGTGACAGAAAGGTCAGAGCTCTTACAGAGAAATTTGAAGATGACTAGCAGAAAAGTTTATTAAGTCAATACTTTTGAAATAACTTTCTAGATAATTAATTTCTATTCTGCTGGTTTGCTCTATATTCAAGAACAGAAGAAGTACTTTTAAAAAAGAAAAGAAATAAAAAAGGTGGGAGGAAATGTGGAGTTGATATTTGGGTAACTCTTTACAAGAGAGAAAGGAAAGTTTCAATCTGCTTCTCCACAAAGAAAATTGTTGACATATGATGCCAAGAAGTTTTCAACATCCTTTCTGCTTGACATCAAGCAAAAAAAGTCAACTACATCAAACTGCCTAAAAGGAAGGTCTTTTACCATTAAAAAAAAAAAAAAAATTATAATCTAGAAAACACTTAGATGAAAATATATACTTTAAGGTTTGTTTGGCCACAACTTCAGCTGTGGTATTTATAAATTATTCAGAGCAATTTCAGAGCTATTGGCTTGTGGATAGGTCAAATAACAGAAAGGTAGGAAAAAGCAGATGAAGTACAGAACTGTCAGATCGAACTTGAATTCTTGAAAAAATACTAGAAAAAATGTAAAGATGAAGTATTTATAAACATCTGAAACCAACAGAAAGATGACACTCACTAGGTAACATGGATTTCTCAGGAACAAAATGTGTGAAACCATTGCAATATCTGTTGTCAGGTGGTAATAAACCTCTGGACAAAGGAAGGAGTAGGTGATACATATCTTGAGTGCATCAGCATTCGTGTAAGGAAACCAAAGGAACACTGTCTCATTGGAACTAGCTCTAAACTACATGTACCTCACTGGAAAAAATAGTAAAATATGATAGTGATTCAGAGTGGAAAAGAATTTCACTGAAAGTGTTTTGGGTCCACTAATGCTCTTCATCAGTGTTCTTCATCAATGACCTGGATGACTTAATTGGGAATATTATGACAGAACTTGCAGATGGCACCAATCTGGGAGAGAGACAGGGAAAAACTCTACTAATGGTCTGGAAAAGAAAGGAAATTCAATTGGGTGAAGACGCATCCTTTTTGGCAGTTATAAACAAATACATACAAATTGGGAACAACCAGGCAGTTAATCTGCAAAGAGATCCAGATAATTCAACCTGAATGGGATTCAGCAGTGTATCAGTGTTGTGGAAAAAGAAATCTCCAAGTCAAGATATTTGGTCAAGAGTTCTACTTGTGCAAGAAGTGATGTAGTTCCCTGCCATGTATCAGAGCATACCAGCAGGCTCCTGCCAATCTTACCTTGCCTGGCTGACTGACTTCCCAGCTTCATCTCAGACCTGCCATGTCACTGCAGGCTGTCTGGTCATCACTGGTCCGTGGCAGACCCTGGTTACCAGCACTGGACCTGCTCAAGTCTTCTCATTTGTGTACCATGGGACTGTATTGCTTGTCAGTGAGGTTTACCCTGCCTGTCTGGCCATCATATTCTCTATATAAATAATAGAAGTTTATTAAAATTATTAAACTAAACCTAGCTGAACACAATACTTTAAAATATGGTGTTAAGATTTAAATCTGCCATACAGAGTCCCCACGTGCCATGGTTGGAATGTGTGTGTTACCAACTACTACTTATCTCCCAAAGCCTATTAATATTTATTGAACTAAAGAACTAAAGAATTTGTGCCTCTGTATGGAGCTGTAGGCATTCAGGCTTTGATCATGAAACATGGAAAAAAGTTGGGTTTATCCATAATGCTAGAGCTCATTAGTGAATGAAATTATCAGGAAATCACTGGTGTTCAGTAGATAGTGATCAAACTGTTGGAGAAGAGCTTTTTACTATTAGATAACTCAGTTTAATCTGACAACTTTTTGATCTGTAAATATGCCACGTAACTTACATTCAGGTCCACACAGTTTATACAAACCTGTAACTTTGGTCTGATCCCTCAATGTGCTGCATTCATGAAATAGATATAATAACGCCCTTTAACTCTCTTGTGTATGCGCACAGCAGAAGCATGTGTAGGTAAAAATGAATTTTCAGGTTTGAGCAGCACCTGCAAATACATGAGCGAAGGGGAGTTGCTCTGCCTGTGTCAAGAATTTCTGCCCTAGCACAGAGGTGACTAGGACCAATTGGACAACAGTAACTGCTTAGTAAAACACTAGAAGAGGGCCAGAAAGGTATGTGGACTCAGGCTTATATATGGTATGCTGCTAGCTCTGCAAGGTCTACCTGTGAGGTCTGTCCACTGGGAATATCTGAATCAGAACTGATCTTAGAGTAAATCCATCTTGGAGGAAAGATATTACCTGTAGCCTGGATGCAATCTCCATTTGTTGCCTGTCACGGGTACATCAGCTTGCCATCATTGTCACATTAGTGTTTCCAGTAAACAACCTGACATGACTGAGACAGAACTTCAGTGGTGTCAAGAATATTTTAAAATGTACATGTTTGTTGATACTAAAGTGAGTGAGTAGTAAGCAGAAGGTGGACTGACTGCTATTTAAGATTCCTCTCTAGACTAAATTGAGTTTAAACAATGTACACAAGTTTTTGCTGAAAAGACTTTTTTTCAGTCTTCTTGTCAGAAAATGATAATATAAAATTCAAAGCGAGTTGTGGTTATGACTTTTCAAATGCCAGCAGAACTTTCTGAGGAATAGCCAATGAAATATTATTTCATTAAAAAAATGCTGACATGATGGGATAAAAACTGAATTTTGGCCTAGGAGCTTTATTTTTTTCAATTACTACTTAGTTGAGAAGACTTGGTAAAAGGTTCAAAACTGTTGAAATGTTTCACTTTAAACCTAAATGACAGAAAATTTTAAATCTGTTGAAAATATGTTGCCTAGAATATTTACTGATTTGTTTCAGGAATGGAATATGTAGGTAAGAAACAGAAGTGCAAACACCCTAAATACTCATAATAGCACATTTTACAATATGTTTTAACTCTCTTTCAGATTATGTGTACATAAACACAAGTTTTGACTTGTCCCCAAGCTACATGGGGAAATAAAATGACAGCTGAATTTCTCATAGGAACAGAATAACATTTTTCAGATTGTGGCTGTTGTTAGATCACGAGGTCTGCTTGTGAAAATAAGCAGTCTTCAGAGAACACAAAAGCTTTCTTAAAGTCGCATATGCATAATTTCTCAGTCTCTTCAATTTTGGAACATGAAGGTTTTAAAACTTTTAATTAATAATTCTGTTATCCTAATCTAATTGCTGAAGTTCCAGTTGTCTTTACTGATAATTGGTGGGTTTTGATCTCTGAGTTCCAGAAACCGTATACGCAAGGATACAACAAAGAAAATTGCATCTTCCATTGTTTCTTTTATAGTTTGCCTGGTTACTTCAACACAACAATCACATGTATTTATTAGAGCAGATGGTTACAATAAAACACTTTTCTTTTGTATCATCTGAGGCAACAGCAGCATTTTTTATCCCTGGTCTGTCACCCAAAGGTGATTTTTCCTCTATTACCCCCTCTCTATTTTGTTCAATTATGCTATTATAAGTTGCATATTTTTATACATTTTACATTTTGTATAATGTTTGCAATAAGTACAATTTTTATATTTGAAATTAGAGGGCCCAAACAAATGTAGGATTTCATTATGATAGGTATTGAATGAAAGAAACAGTTAACAATCACTGTCTCAAAACCCAAATTAATAAAATAGCTTGTATGTTATTATTATCACATCCAGTGCAAATAAGGAGAAATTAGTAATCCATTGGTATGTAAGAAACTTAACAACTGTGAAAATATTGTCCAGGTTTTAAATTAATTTATTAAATCCTGACATGTTTTTCTCAGTCTGTTTAAGCTTCTCCCACTGTAATTTTAACAGGAACCATATAACTTTATCCCCAGAAGCAATATTTGTTCAATAAGAGTGAATGAATGCACATCAAATCCTGCTGGCCTTGACAATTACCCTTAATGTGAGGTTTCAGTTAATAGCTTCAGATGTACCTGCCATCCAGAATATAAGGAGCCATGTAGTGAAATTGCCATAAATCACTGTGTGGCTGGACTGTGTCAGAATGGATCACAATGCAATGATCTCCCTGGAGAGTTTAAGTGTCACAGCCTGACTAGTAGAAATCACTTTTGTCATGAGGCATTTAGGTTGTTCAGAAAGAAACATCTGAAGAATGTAAATGCAGCATTTCTGAGGAAAAAAAAAAATACTCTGCTGCTAAATTTTCATTATCTAAATTCACGAAGTATCTTTTGAGTGTCTGTAGCAGAAAAATAAACCGACACTCATTTCTTTTTATAGGAAATAGTACATTCTTAAGTACTGCTGCTGAAACTATTTTGATAAGAAACTTTATACAAACCCAGATGTTGAATATTGAAATTGGGCCCTGAAACCACCACCCTTTGTTCCTCAACTTAGTATAGTAAATTCAGATATATTTCTCTATGCTGCAACAATTTGATAATTAATTCAAAACATAAAAAGAAAAGCACACATAGGTTAACATCTTTATTTCCAATCTATAAAGTTATCATGAATAATTACTTTTAGTTTGTCAAACAAAAAAAATATCATGTTGGCTTTTCTATATTCAGTATCTGTACTTGGATGACAGTCACATAACCACATATATATATCTGTATATAACTGTTACTATCAGTGATTAATGTTTCCCTTTTACTTCTTTATCATAATTTTTTATATTAGTTTTATGTAATACTTCAGTAAGCAGATGTTAACAGCTATTTACAAAGGCAAAAATGAGAGAGATGCTTAAATTTTTAATAGCAATCAAGAGGGAGGAAAACTTCAGCTGTGTGAGAATGTTGCACAGCTGGTGTTTGGGATGGAATAGAAACATAGCTTCAAGACACCCTTCTGCATCCACTGATTTAGAAACCAAAGTGACTGCTTGTGTAGGGCAGTTTTAATATGCATTGTCTTGTATTTATGCCTCAAAGAGCTGTTATACAAGCCAGGATTTCTAAAGTGCAGCATGTTTCAACATTTTACCCTGATGGTCAGAAGTTGCTCTCTTACCTCATTGAACCAGCTGCTCAAAACCTAAAAAATCTTCCAGATCAGGAGCTCTTCAGTCATGCCCTAAGGACATGATTTATAGTTCCTGTAATTTAAAGACTGTGCTAAACTAGGCTCAAGCAGGACTGAACTTTTAAAATTTTGTTTTAAAAATTTAATTTATTACTCTGGATTTGCACTTAATAAATGCTATAAATACAGGGCTATGTTTAGTTTTTAGACCTGTCACAGTATGCTGTACGAATACAGATTTGTTTGGACATCTTTGACCAAAGATTCTTCCTTTTTCTCCTTGTGTAAAACATTGATGAACACAAGGTCAGATATGGGGCAACTCGATGGCACACTAGAACCTGTTCTGGCACTACCTTTGCTACTAAAGCACAGCATTCCTTTGTAAATCTTTTTCACAATGAAATGTGAAGTTCAAATCTTCAGCCAGACTTGGTATCCAAGTTTGTAAGATGTTGGAACTAATTCTATTTAGCTCACTGAACCAAATCTCTGGTTTAAGTCTTTAGTGGCTTTTCATGCTGTTGTTAAATTATAATAAATTGGTTCAGTCTCTTTTGATCTTTTCTGTAACATTATTTTTGCAAGAATCTAAAAACTTTTAGAAACTTTTAAAGTGCTCAGTTAATGAGAGAACAGAAAACTATACCTTTTGTACTTTAACTCATTGGCTTTTTATGACAAAAGTTACAAGAAAAATTCTAAAGTTTGAAACCTGGCATTTATATTCAACACTTAGGTCCTAGGTACATACACACTGATTGATTTTTTAATTGCTTTATATCAATTAATTTTAAAATATTTATTGGGTTTTAAAACAAATTTTTCAGTGAAACAAAGAACATTTACTTGCAACTATTTATTGTGTGTTCTAAAATAAAGGTGCTGTCATCAATGAACCATGCGATTTTCTTGCTAGATGATGGTATCAGAAACTATAATACCATGGCAAATATACCCTAAGTGTAAAATGTAGATTTCTATTTTATCTTTGAATTTGCTTCTTAAGTTTTGTGTATATGTAGTCCTCAACAAGAAACACAGATGCTCAAATGTTTCACAAGATTAGATTTCATATGAACTATAAATTAATTGGTTCAAAAAATCAACATCAATAAGCTGCCAAACCTGTCAGGTATTATAATACCTGCTTTATAATGGAATGTAATGGAACAATTTTCTCTTCTGGCTTGGAAACACAGGATGTTTTTTTAGTGTGGTGTAAGAACACCACACTAAAATTGAGAAGGCTTTTATCAACTGTGTGCTTACTGAAATATCAATAAAGATAGCAATATCTGCATAAAACCACTTGAAGAAATTTATATTCTATCAAATTCTCTTGAAGACCTGTTGTATCTTGAATCTTTTTTATTATTATAGCAATTATGGCTTTATCATACAGTTCTTTTGTCCATTTAGAATTGCTTTGTAATGAAATGGAAACTTTCAAAGAAACTGTAGTATTTTACTCTATCCTAAATAAAAATTTTAAATATAAATAAAGAACACAAAAGTACTTAGCAAAATTGGTCTTTCACTTGTCTGTTTTCTCAGTCTAAATATAATAATTTTTTTATGTCTTCTGTTACTCCATTTTTCATCAGGTTTTACTGGTCAGTTTTGCGAAGCAGATGTCGCTGCCTGCCTGTCACATCCATGTGGCACTTCTAGCATCTGTAAAGACGTATTGGGTGGCTATCTTTGTTTCTGTGCACCTGGTTTTATAGGTGGGTTCAAAGGCGTGTTGTTCAACATGTTTAAGCAAGTCCTAAACCAGAGAAAACAAGGTTATTCAAAGTAGCAACAGATGTAATTCAGCAGTGTGCCTCTGATTAAGGCAAAAGCAACTTTTGCTCCCTGTCAAATAGAAATACTTGCCTGTGTAAGAGTATTCAGCTGTAAAAAATACTGACTACAAGGGACTATTTCCACTCCAATAACTTTTAGTTTATACTATTTTAGACAGGGTGTCTGTCTTACACTGATGTTATTGCAACTCCCAGCCATATGCAAGTTGGCCTTAATTTATCTGCTTTGTGCTTCCTGTAACAATAAGGCTGGGGTAACAAGCGCCTCAACTGCCAAATATACATCCACGATTTGGGGCAGGTTTAACTACTCATACTTAAATCTACCCTCCGAGTCATTGTCATTAGTACAGAGTCTGACTGGATTAAAATTAGTTTGGTTATGTTAGCATACTGTCATGATAATTCCAGATTACAGTATAAAAAAAAAAAAATAATAATACCCAGAACCCCCCAAAACAACAACAACAAAAAAAACTGTTTTCTAGATACAGATTCAGACCTTTTTTGATCACCTCTGTGATGAAATAATCAAGTGTAGAAGGAATTCCCTGAGTGGCAGGTCAGCTCCGCAGCCCAGATCCATCCTGTCTAACTGCAGGGACTTTGACAGGGCTCCTAAAGCAAGAATAGGATGACTCCTGAATGTGTCTCGATAGTCAAGGAGGAAATAGGAATTCAGATCTTGGGTAGACTCATTATGTAAACTGTTCCTCTATGACCTAATGTAGGCATCCATTTAAATGAAGTCATCTGTAATTTAATAGCTGTAGTATTTGTGTCTATAATATAATTAAATGCTATTTCTTGTTTCTATGGTTGTATTATTTTTTTTATTATTATAATTATTATTATTATTATTATCAAAATAAAAAGTAAAATTGTTTGATGTTACTTGTAATAATTCTTGGTGAAATCTTATTTTATTGAAATTTGGTTTAATTCTTATATTCATGTCTACATAATAGTAGATGTTTACTTTTAGTTTATACATTTTCTGTGGCCAAATTAAGCAGAGCTTCTCTGAAACAATCAGGAACTGTTTACCTACCCTTTAGGCATAACTAATAATAAATTTGAGGCCATTCTCATCTGTTTGGATAATTGATATACAAAATACAAAGAAATACTTTCTGAGATTTGTTCTACCTCAAAGGCAAGAAAAAAATAAAAGGTACATCATTCTCAACTAGAAATCAGCATCTATATTTTTTCCTCTGCATATTTAGAAATATATGGCAGTATCTAACTTTTTGATTATTAGTTTCCAAAAAAAATATTAAAATATTTGGTCATATTGGAAACTTTTCCCAGTATTTGCCATAAAGATCTTCACAACAAATCCAAAAATTGATACATGAATGAAAAATAATTTTACAGGAAAAGACTATGATATTTTAATATTCGGTCTTAGAAACCATACTTACACTTTCATGATGTTTCAGGAAAACTCAAGACTTAATTTTCTTTACAAGATTAAAAGATGAAACCTTTTGAGTACATCTGTAAATGAATCTATAAAATTCCCATTAGATCTTTGTTGAACATTGTATATTATATATACATTTCACTTTTGCCTTTAATTGACAAGAAATTAATTCCCCAAAGACAGTTTATGGCTCATTGGTGTAAGTTCCCCGTTAGTTATAATAACTAACCTCAGTTATTTCATTTTGTTGTTGCCACTTGTACTGGTGACTTACCAGTGGCTTGTTCCCAATGAACTGAATCTTTCACTTGTTTCCAGGTAATAACTGTGAGATTGAGGTGGACGAGTGTCTTAGTGATCCTTGTCACAATGGAGCTACTTGTGTTGATCATCTGAATGCCTTCAGTTGTGTGTGTCAGGATGGGTTTCAAGGTATTAAAAAATCCATAGAACTGTAACTTCATAAATTTAGTTTGAGTCTTACACCAATTTCTTAACATATCAGATGAGATGCATGTATACTTATTTTAGTGTCATCTGAAGTTCTAAGCATTTAAATTCCGCGTAAGTGCATATTGACAAAAGTTATCTACTTTGTTTTCATGACAGCATGGAACTAGGTGTTTTCTGCTGGCTAGTGACTTAGCTGTTGAAAATGCATAAGTGGAGTTTAGTGAAATTTTGCAAATAGCATATACAGTTTTCTGTAAAATTTCTAAACAGTTGGCAAATTTAATATAATAGAATCAGAGAGAAAAAACCTTTGTGGGAAAGGTTTTGTTTTGGCATATTTGTAAAATTTAAGTGAAAAATGTAATGACTTAGATAAGTGGATGCATTAATTTTTGCAGCTAGTCTTTGCTTTCAGCTCAGATTAGGAATTCACAGTGCATACATTTTCTTTTTAGTGAATCATTTTTTAAATATGGATTTTTAATCATTGAAATACAAAGGAATCTATAATTCAGATGTCATAGGGCAAAATATTACATTTCTACTGCTAGCTATATTCAGAACAACTATCACTTGCATTTTTATTTATTAAAATTCTTTGCACTTTTCAAAACTCACAGCTGATGTTATTTTTAATTTATTCTTCAAATGATAAAAAATTAGGTTCACTCAGAAATATTACAAAAAGTATTTTTATGCTTTAGGTAACTATGTTGCTATGTTAGCTACAGTCTAGTCTGGAACAAATTGTGTTCTTGCCTACATCAGATTTTTTTTCCATTTTCTGGGAGTACATCTGTTGCCTTATCATGAACACAAGGACTATTTCCTCTTGTGTAATTGCAATGCAGTCTATTATATTTGCTGTATTTTTTTTTCTATTTGTCTATATTTATATAATAGGGAAATTGTCTGGTTTAAGCTTTAGGAATCTGTTCAACAACTGTACTTTTAATCTATTGATAAAATTAGTGAATAGTTTAAACATTAAATATATCAATGTACTGTCATAGATGCCCAAATTTGAATATAAAAAGATATATTCCACTATGCGAGCTATATTCTGTTAAAGTAAGTCTTGATGTTTAACTATATATTCTGTGCAGTAACTTCTCTCCCCTTTGCCTGGTTGTATATTTTTAGGCACAACTTGTGAAGCAAATACAAATGAATGTTACTCTTCTCCATGTCTTCATAATGCATCATGTGAAGACCTTATTGGTGGCTATGAATGCATCTGTCTACCTGGCTTTACTGGTGAGTTGTATCATAGTAAACCTTGTTTTCCACAGTAAGGTGGTCCACAAAGCATCCATTAAGACATCATGGACTAATTTGCTTGTGTTTCCTTCTCATTTCTCTTTATCTGCCCTGGTATGTTTCATTTGCATTCCAACAAACTGGAACACTGACTCCATCTGTAAACTAAATAGCACAAGATAAATTAGTCTGCATCTAAAAAGGCCTTCAAAGCTTACTTACACAGGGAAGATTAGTTACCATTTAGCAACTCAGAAATAAGTTGTTATGTATTCGTGATGATAAGAATTAAATGGATGCTAACATTATTATGTGTGGCTCTTTATTTGGTTGATTTATATTAGTTTCTCCTCACAAGTTGTTTGACATTCTTGTCGTGAAAATGAATTAGAAATTGGCACCTGATTGTCTCACTAAATGTTCAAATCTCTCATCTTTTCCAAGGTGCAAGATGTGAAACAGATATAGATGAGTGTGCTTCATTTCCCTGCAAGAATGGAGCCACCTGCATTGACCAACCTGGTAATTACTTCTGCCAATGTGTGGCTCCCTTTAAAGGTAATGAACACCAAGGGAGGGAGGAAAGCAAACATAATTAACTTTAGAAAGCAATTCTGTCAATTGTCTGAACTCCTTTCACTCTTACTACAGCATTATTAGTCCTTTGTTTTCTCAAGCAAAGCTTTTAAAGTGACCAGGCAATTATGCCTTAGGCTGCAAGTAATTTGAAGTAAACTTTGTTTATACATTTATTAGGAGTGTTTATTTATTAATCAAAATGGATACTTTGAAATTAGTTTGTTAACAGAATAAGATTATTTACAAAATGAGAGCCATCTGCTCATCAAGCTGCCATCACAAAGCTTTTCTACACATTTTTCTCTCTAATTTCATTGGTTATGGCATTCTCTAAATTATTTTTTTCATTCTCAGAAAACAATTTATAGTTATCTTGAAATGCATGAAGTGTGTTTGATTATTTCTGTTGATGCTTTTAAAGGAAATACACTTAAAACGCAAGCTTTATTGTGATGTTTTTCATAGAAATTGTGGGTGTTTGATTTTAAACATTCACTGCTAAAATAATTCAAAATAACAAATTGTGCAGTGTTCTAGAGCAAATCTAGTTCAAGTGATAGTCTCAATTAAAGGCGCTTGTTGATTTATAAATTAAATATAAGTACATTTTTTCTCCTTCAGTTCAGTATAATGATATATAATTAGGATTCCAGAATACTTTAGAAGGCAACTTTCTTGATATGTTGAGACAGCAGGGCTTTTCCCCTTCAGGGAATATGGATGCATTAAATTCATCATTCATGAGAAAAGTGTGAGCTCTAATATTTGTTCTTATTATTTTAGTTAATGGTCAAAAATGTAGTTGGTAATTTTTATTAGTTTTAATTTATGTTCCGCTGAATAAAGTTTAGTATAATAACAAGTAAATGAGTACTGCAGTATCAGAATTGCATCTGCTCAGAAAGATGTGAAATCATTTTCAGTACAAGCTTAGAAACACTTAAGTACTTTTTTCACAAGTACCAGATTCTCAGAAGACTTTGATATTCATTTAGATATTTAACTAAGTGATTTTAAAATTTCAGAAAGTCAACATTTCTGTAGTCCTTCAAGAAGCTAACAGTGTCTAATAGTCTCAATGGAAAAGTTAAATAATCCCTGATGGCAAGATTCATAAATGACATCTTAGATCTTCTGAAAACAATATTCTTGGTAGAAGATGTCTAGTATCCATAGAATTTTTGTTAGAAGGAAAAGATTACTCAGCACTTTTCAAGATCAAATTCTTATACTGATGTTACCTAAATTTATGATGGTATAAGAAAAAGCAGAATGAATTTCATAAGAAAACTTTGCCTCAGTCTCATGCCATCTGTTTGTTTAAACTGCTGTAAATGTAGTCTTTGACAGATTCACAGTAAGCCAACATAATGGGTAGTTAAACTAGATTTTCTAATTGTGTGGAAATATTCAAGCTACCGCAATGAATACCTTTGTGTGCACTAATTACAGACTACAGAACTGCTTTATTAAGAAAGTAAATACATGATATTGATCATAGAAGTTGTATAGGAATACCTGTTTTATTTTTTTTTTCAATATATTCACAGATGTTCTTGCTTCTGTTATTCTCAGTGGAAAAGCATAAATGTTATATTATGTATTCTGTCATTTACTTGGAAAGCAATCTGAAGTTGTATTTCCATAATACATTGTAATGGTTTGATTCTCCCATCACAGAGTCTGACTTGAAGGGTATGCACCACTATTAGGAACGTATAATTTACCAGTTGATCAAAATGTGTACAGCAGACCTCTATTGTACAGCACATAGAATTAAGAAAATCAGAGCATGATTTGGACTTTCAGGGGCATGCATACAATAGGTAGCCTGTCAGATTAAGCTAGAAATTGATTCTATCTACAGGAAGTGGTTTGCATGTATTCCTCTTTCTTTCTTCCTGATTTCCTTGACTATTCTCATTGGTTTGACAAGGAGACTATGCAAGATTATGACCAGAAAGTTTTGATTTTTCTATTTTCCTCTTCTTTCCCCTTCATTTCCTCTTCTTTCAAAAAAGAAAATAGAAAAATCTGCATATTTTTGCTTTTTCCATTTCACTTCTTTGAAGAACAAGTACAGCTACTTCTTATTTTTACATGCTGCAAGTTCTTTGATATCCTATGTCCTTCTGTATTTTAACAAACTTTTACATTATTCCTACATGAACATGAAAAGTCATGAGAATTTTAATAAAGTATTATTCTATATTCATAGTTTCTTGTATTTTTCTTGTGTGGGGATTTGTTTCTTTTTTAAAAAAACAAGGATTTGTCTACTTTGACAAAACATTTTGATTCATTTCATTGGCTTCCATAGAATACTGGAAGTCACCCAAAGCTTTTAAGAACAATGATGCTTGGGTAATGGTATAAATCTGGATTCTCCTTCAAATGTCCAACAGTCCAGACTGTGCAAATTAACTGTACAAGCCTGATCTAGTTTTTGTGTAGACACAGACCTTCTTAGAAAATCCAATTTCCATGGTAAAGTCAATGTACGGAGAGCACTGGAGAAGAAGTTAGTCTTCTGACGCTGTTGCTATAACTCTAACAGTGAAAAAAACTAATGTATTCCTCTCCATCAGTGTTCCCCTGGCAGAGGATTTCCCCACAGCTAGTGTAGATCACTGGTCTTTCTTCAATGGAATTATTGCCACTGAAATTTCTACCTTTGACTTTTCCCAAACGTTCAGTTGAACAGCTTGAGGGTACTAATAGTGCATCCATGCATAATTCAGAAGAAAACTGAAGAAACTTATAAGACTTCCAGATACAAAATAACATTCTTGTCAACTTCTAATAATGCTCTAATTACTAAATATGATAATTGAAGTCTTTTAATCCTATTTCAGCCAAGTTCCTTGTCCTGTGGAGATGAAAATTGCATTTCAATTTTCCAAAATCATACAGCTTTCTTTACCTGTAATCCTGATAAGGTATAACACAATGAACTTAAAAGTCCACATACTTTTATATCACAACTCTTTAGACTTTGGATTGGAGGAAGTTTAAGATTTGATTAAAGAAAAAAATACATCTATACCAGATTATGTTATTAGTGAAGAGATTCCTGTGCAAACCCACACAGAAGTTCTAGAATTTACTGAGCCGAATTGAGCATGCATTGTAACTAAGATCAAATGGAGAAAAAAATACTAGCATCTAGATTTATATAATATGCTTTTGTCATGTATAATAATTACCTATGCCACAAATAATGTATGTGCTTGTGAATATGTTCTAATTACCCCAATACAACAGTCCACTTTTTAAAGTCCAGTTCTCTGCTTCTGTCTGCTTTCACTGGTGTTCTAGCACTCACTTACATCGCACAAATTAGTATTACACCTCACACTAGAATGCTGAAATGCTATTTACCATGCTGCCACTTACACATACTGTAGCATAATGCTCTATTCATACAAGATTTAACCTAAGTACATACCTGGTACAGTTGCTGCTGCTTTGTTCCAGTGTATTAGTTCCTGTAAATATGCTACTATTTTAGACAGTCTGACTGATAGTCTTTGGCAGTAATTTATCTATTACAGTGTTAAGCAGGCCTCAGCCCTCATATGAGCTTGATTCCGTTATAGTATCCTAGCTGGGGAGTTATTATAATAACTTTTCTATTATGATATTGATTCTACAATTGTAGCCTTTCTATAATAGAATCACAGTTATTACGGAATTGATATCGAGTGTTTCAGAAGAGAGTAGAGTATGTGAGAAACGTACTGTGAGACTGTATCTCATTTAGGGGTCATAACATTTTCATGAAAGCTCTGATGTCTCTGTCAGGAAATACTGTTTTGTTCCATTAAAAATGTGCATACAATTCAAGAACAATGCAATTAGAAAATTTTATAGTTCCTAATGTTATATTTTATCTATAAATATATATATATTTATATCAATGCTGTTTCTGCCATGTGGAAGCACATTAAATACAGACCTGAAAGTATTTATTTACAGAGAATAATAGGAAGAAGTAGTTGATATTAATCATATTTTGACATAAACATGCACTTTAATTTTCAATGAAAGAAAGACTCCTCATTCTTTTATGCTAAGGAGTAAAAGAATATTTTCCCAAACCTGAGACCTACCATATTTTTCACTCCCGTGCTGGTGTCCATTACAGTTCAGCAAAGTACATTTTTTGTCTCAAGCTATATATTTTGTTATAAGGCTTAAACATACTCATTATATTCTTCACCCACACCAGCAAAATCAGAACTGTCTTTTTGGATTGTTACAGTTTTATTTGCTTTCCTTAGTTATAAGTCTTCGTATAACTTAAAGCTGGAGGAGTACATTGATTTACAGATTTTATCTGGCTCTTGCTCAGTTACTTGAAGGGAAGGGGAAGAATGCCTGCAGTTCAATTGTTCAAATATATCTTAGCAGGAGACATGCTCAAATGCTGATAAACACTGGTTTACTGTTTCTTAGTAAAGCTGGCCCACTTTTGAGTTGATTTAGTATTACATATTTACTTTCAAGGTGCTTCAGCTGAATTATTAGCTATTTCATGCCTATTTAGGTGTATTGTTGTTTTTGGTGTTTTGTAAGAACCTTGAAGTATATTCAAACATTCTGCTAATAGCCAGGTCTGTAGTAATAAATGCAAGTTTACTGTTCATAGCTTTGAAATGCCAACATTTTTTATGTATCATACAGACACATCAATGAAGTTAGTCATAACTGTTAGACACCAGTCCTTGCTGAGCGTGTAGCAGGATTGTCCCTGTATCAGGCCTGCTGCTTTCAGCATTTTTAGCATGCAAAAGGAGAACGATCCCACTACAATTTCTAGACCAACTGATTTTTACAGAAAATAAAGTAGGACTTACAAGGTCACTTTATTCTTACTTGGGTTTGAAAGCTAAGAACAGATCTTGCACTCCCACACCAGAACTGGAAATTTGCCCCATTTTTCTGCACTGGTATTTAAGGAAAAGGCGAATCAAACTACTTCACCAACATTTCCATGACCCAAGGACCGAGCCAGTAATTCTGCTATTCCCAAAGAAACATCAGGAAGGAGGAAAGCTTTAAAATGTCCCTTTAAGGTAGAGATCATATATTTGATATGTGACAGCCATGTAAGAGCTGACATTAATTTTTTTTCTTAAAAAAAAAGGTTGTTAAATAACTTGTATTTAATAATTGGAGCAAAGAAAATTTTTGTTCGCTCCAAATTATTACATGATTCATTTAAAACAATGCACTGTATGTGTTTGGTCTAGATGTTGCTAATATGTATGACCTTTTTAATCAAAAATATGTAATTATAGAGGAAATTTGAAATTAAATTCTGAGAAAATGTCTACTTATTTGTTGCAGCCTTAATGACACATGTCTCCAAATGTGTTCCAATTAAGATTAAAGCAAAAATGGTAATTGTCCATTAAACATGTTGTGAAAGAAAGTAAACTAGTGAGAAAGGCAACTCAGCAGAAAAAAAAAATGCTTAAGTCTGTTGAAAAGCAAGAGTAATAATGAAGTTTTCAGCATAGGACTCTCTATTATGGGAACAGTTAATTACAAAACAGATAATAAGTAAGAAATGTAAGTGCTCATGAAAGCAAAAAACTAGAGTAGAGATAATGGAGCAATTACTTTTTCAGTGCTCATAGGCTAAATCTCAGTCATTCCTGTGCCAAGACCCATGAAAAAAAGGCAGTTTTGCATGACCTGTGGCTCTTCCTAGGATAACTCTGTGTTAGACCATAAAAGAATATCCCCTGTTCAATATCAGTTTATATCTGGTTTTGCCACTGTCTTGACACTGAACAGCCAAATAAAATTTTATTTAGGGGAAAAATGAAACTGGTGCATAGAGCTATGAAGGGCACTTTGCATCACACAGGGGCTTTTTCGTGGGCAGAGGAGCAACGTGGCCATGTTTGTGCTATATTACCTATAAAATATGCATTGCCTCTAAGCAATAAAGAAATTTGGTCTAAAAGGCTATGCATTGCTTAAGTGGGAATCAGTATGAACTGGGACTTGCCGTTGGCTTACACATGAAGTCCCTGCAGAACCTTGGAAATTTTTTTTGGTATTTCTACTAATTTTTCTATTGTTTCTAAAAGTTGCCATCTAGATACATTCAGGTGTTTCTGCCTCCAAAAATGAAATAATTCAGAGAGCGAGTGTTTTGCTCAGCCTTTTCTAGTGTCAGTTTAGACACTTTTAGGTAGAATAGATACCCACAAGTGTCTGGGAGATATGACAAAATCTGTAAGAGACCTATGGCCTTCCAGAACAGCACTAAGAACACAAAGGCATCTCTAAAAGCCCCAGTTGCTTAATTGTCTATACAAATTCGGTGAGGTATGTGTTGCAGTTTCACCTCTGCTTTCCATTTACAGCTTGGAACACGCTTTGATCCACAAGAAAACTTTTATAAGCCTTTACAGCCCTGAGTACTCTGGGAATACTCTGTGTGTAAATCTGATAAAAAAGCAGATAAGGGGGTTGAATTTCATTAGTCATTCTGTGAGAATGGTGTACAAGAACCTTGGTTGCCAGGAAGAGATTTAAGTTATGTAGATGATACAAGGTATATTCATTTCAAATGAGAATCTGTATGTATCTGGCCATTAATTTTCCAGAAACTATGTGCAAACGACAATTTTTCAAATACTTAAAACAAGATTTATGTTTTCCTTGGTTGCCCCATAAATCATGAGGGCATTGCTGTTGCTCAAAGAAAGTTTACCAAATTTTAGGAGGGGTTTGGGCTGCCGAAAAAATATGTTAGCAGCTTTATTTTTCTACATGGTAGGCCTATTTATGGTGTAGGGTCATCTGCCAATACACAAATAAAAGTAATAAAATAATTATCCTGGTATCAGCTGCTACAAATAATGCCTGGCCAACCTGTCAGTTTTTCAGAAAATGAAAACAGGATCTCAAAACACAGAAGGGTTTGGCCACCTGAACTGAACATGACCATTACTATACCTGAAAATGAAACCCACAGGTCCTAGGCCATAAGAAAAAAATGATTTTGATACCAGCTTTCTATAATTCTTACACATATATTAGTAATTTCATTTGAATTCTGATGCAATAAGCAAAGATAAGATAAAAGAATTAAAAGAAAAACATTCTCATATATTCCATTAGTGTAATAAACTTGTGGTAATTGTTTTTCTTAGTAACTTTCTTTTTTATTTTCTGAGAAAGAATGACGCATGCTTTTATGTGGAAATGTGAAACACAGATGTGGATACAAATATAATCTCATTGTTTAGTAGTCATAAACTTATATATTTAAAATGAAAAAACAAAATTCACCTAAATAATATATTCAACTTCTGGTTTTGTCTGTTTTTACAGAAATTTATACAGGTATGGAGCAATAACACATGCATCTCTGTGTGATTTTCATCTTAAAGTTTGTGATGTGGTTCTAAGTCATGCTTTATCCCAGCATGTTGCATGATCTGCATTATCATAAACAATTAAGGAAATGGTTTTTTACTTGAAAAGGGCTAAGTATTGCTTTTCGAATAGCCTTCCTTTTAAAATCAAACAAAATTATTGATGCTCAATTCGTATGGATTTCATAGAAAAAATGCCTTTTCACAGGTTATATATAGAATCACAAAGCACTTCCTTTCATGGAAAGCAGAATTTGCATTCCAAAGAAAAGACTAGATTTCCTATAAATTGGAACTGAAAAAAAAGACTTGTTATATTTTTCAACTCTAGAGGAATACTTTGCTTAATTTCAAGTAATATCAACATGTGCATGTTTCTGAAGGTATTTTTTCTTCCTATCCACTTTCACGGTACTTCTGGGGTTTTTATTTACATTTACTAGCCTTTAAACTTCTCAGAGCTGGAGGCATTTTGCTTTCTTATGCCACAAAGTAGATCAAGCTAAGCAGCCAGTTTATAAAATAATGGCAATCTTAGAGGTACATATAAACTTTTCACAGTTATAGAAAATGACAAATTTGAACTTTGAATAGAGACAATTTCATATTTAACATTAAGATGCTTAACCTTCACAGTTGCAGCCATCTCAAATTTTAGGCATCTAACTTATTGCTCATGTTGCTGGGATTATACAATAAATTTATGAAAGCCTTTGGGGGTGGGAGGCATTGAGCTGTATAAAGTTGATGAAAAACAAACCAGAGGTTTCTCTGAAGTAATCAAATATTTTTTTTAAATTGCAATTACTGTATCCACTAGTTTCAAAAGAACAGTTCTGGGAAAACCAGAAAGTTGCATATAGGTTGGAGGCAGGGATTGGGGGTGGTGGTGGTGGGGTGGGGTGTGTATTTATTTATTTTATATAGCCTTATTGTGCCTTTGTACATTGGATTATCTCCCATAACTAAACACATTTTTACTTTTTTTGAATGGTATTCAATTTACATAATTTACCTTGAAGAACAGTGTTGATTTACTTTAATGTTAGAAGTGCCTTTTAGCTCTGCTGTCAAAAGGTGAGCTACAGAAAGACTGAAACTTAATGATGTTGCAGTGATGTTTTGAAGATAAAGGAATAAAACTAAAACCAGAAAGTATATAGGAAGACAAATTTATCATGGAAGATTCATATGAGTAATTAGCTTTTAATTCATATATGAAATTAGTTTAATGTCATTTTGAAAAAATGGTCTCTGTGTTCTGACCCTAAGCATATAAAATAAATAATTTAAATTTAAATAAAAGCATTCCTGAGTTAATATGAACTTCTGAAAATTTTCATGTATTCATGCAAGGCATATAAAATTAGTCTGTTGTAGATTTTCTCTCTATCCTTTCCTTGCTGGCATCCTTTAAGCTAGTGTAATTTTCTCATGATTGAGTTCATGTGATATACATTCTGTTTCATTAAAATTAGAACAATGGTGAATCGACTGTAAGCAAGGCTACTGAAATCTAATGATACCAGCATCATATGGCTACTGGAGCTGGATCCCAATAAAATCAAATACATTTTAAAAAATATCTTTTAGTTAGCCACTATCTAAAGATCACATACAAAGATCAGACCAGCATCACAGTTCCCATCAAAGCAGCTAGCAGAACTTGGACTGTGACACTTACTTTGCAACCTCATTGTGCACCCGATTCCTCTGACCCCAGTCTGGTGTGCAAGGTGCTGCTATCGGGTTGGCTCTTCCTCTCTTGTCCAAAACCCCCACATGGACCACTTGGCAACGATAGCACTTGGTCTGTCTTGAGAGCTTTGTGTCCTCATGAGCACATATTAAATACCAGTGCCAGACTACTTGGTATTATTTAGGAAATTGTCATCCAAATGACACACTTCTTGTTCTAGTACGAGCCACAGATAGTTTATTTTCACCATATTATCATAATCATGCCAGGATTTTGCAATAAGATATATTTTGTCATTGATTCAGTCCTTACTTTTACAGCAAAACACTGACTTTGAAAGCTGTTGTCAGATTTAATTCCTTAAAATGTTAGTAACAAATGGCTTTTTTATTAACTTATTTTCCAAAAAGAGTAACAATATTGAAGAGATGCCATTTCTGATTATAAAATAATTCTGTACTACACATCAAAACATTTAACATACGCATTTATGCTGAGCAAATAAAACAAATAAACGTCAATAGTTTTGCATAAAGAAATGAAAATTTATCTCAGGTAATTAATTTACTTTCTATGTAATTTTTATAAATTTTGCTTTTGACTTTTAATAATAGCCTTAACAGAACAATCTTCTTTAGGAAAAAAAAAAAAAAAAGTATGTATTTTCAGTGTTTATATAAGATATTTAGATTCTACTGTAGAAGTATTATAAGCAAATACAGTAGAAAAGATAATTTACTAATATTAGGAGAATAAAATTTCTAAATAGGTAATCTGCTTCTCATTCCTAAACAAATAAAAAGAAGACTTTCCAAATAAATTATTCATTATTTGGTATGTATTGTATGCTAATAGAGAAGCATAGTACATGCAATGAATATATGCTTCTATATATAGAGAGAAAGAAGTATATTTAATCCAATATATTGTGCAAGTGAAAAGAAAATAGTCCTTCAACTGAGTGTGCAATTTAACCATTTGTGCATATTCTTTTGAAGGTTGTTCAGATTTATTCTAATAGAGAGCCCTTTAATTGTCTAGTAAAGTCAAGACAATCTAGTCTTGTAATCAATAAAATATAGCCAAGAATTAAACAGGCAAAAAGTTTAAACTCATCTAATGAAAATAAGCACAGTTGGAAAGACGTGTTGAACTTATTAATTCATTAATGAACATCCGTGTTTCATTCTTTCACATGCGATATTGGGCATACTTTCTGTCACTTCTTGTCAGCTAACTACATTTTGTGAACATTACCATTTTATTCTGTGATGGCCAGTTTAAAAGTCCTGATATGTCAGTGGGAGAAGACAGTTTTTAAACTGTTTTCCTGCACAGCATTCCTTTCTGTCAACAATCACAGAGTTACTATTTCGGAAACTTACCAGATCAAGTGACGACTTTCCTATATTAAGTAAAAAATAGATGCAGTCATACTAATCAGCTACATTTAAACATTTAGTATTTATAGATTTGCACAAAAATTATCTAACAAATATTTTACAAGAGAAAATGCAGAAGACATGAATTCTGAATTCTGATTAATCTACTTTATTAAAGAAATTTTTCACCTATAACTTGTTTGCAGATTGATTTACCCAAATAGCTTTAATCATACATTTACAACTGTAAAAAAACACTGATATGATACCAACAGCAGCAGTGCATTCATTGTATTAACATGTAACCACCACTGCCTATTACTATCCAACCTTAATATTTGTGTGGATATACATTTTTCAAAAACATTCTGCTGTAAATCAGCCAACTTTCTTTTGTTTCCTTGCTACTTATATTGATGAGCATTAATAATCAATTATTTAATAATGAATTATTTTCAGAATTATATTAAAATAATATAAACAGTTGTGAACCTCTAAGTGAGGAAATGGTCTTTAAATTATTAATTCTCAACACTTATGGTTAATAATTAATAGATTCAGGGAAAGTGACTGAGTAGGTGGGAGACAGTCTTATTATTTTCTTGTCTTTATGTTTTCCCAATCTTCCAGTGTGAATATGAATGAAATTTCTGCCAGTAGCAGCAAAAGATTTTTCATGCAGTGATATGCAGAAAAGCTGGGAGGGAGGAAAAAGAGGCTTAATTTCTAATTAAAGAGTGGTGAAGGTTGATTGAAAGAAGGCACTGAAAAAACTTCAGAATACTACTAGAAATTAATATTATAACCAAATGTTTTGGCCTTGTTTGTTAAATAGGATTGTTAACCAGATCATCAACTTTATGACCAGATTTTTATTTACCATTCTTTGTAAATGTGAGGATAATGCAAATATTTTTTATTTTTTTTTGCTTTGTGCTGTTTCGCTTTACTGTAGCTAAAACAAAAGAAGTAATTTATGTTTCCCCTAATTCCTTAAAGAGGGGGAAGAAGTCTGTCAGGGAACAATTTTGGTGTAATTTCCAATCAGTACAAACTTCACTGAAATTCATACTCTTCTGGGGAGTTACTTTGAGTAAGAATCTGAAGAAGCAGTATGAACCCATGCTCCTGCTGGCAGAACAGCATAGGAGGAAGGTGCATGAGCTCCTTATCAGCTAGACATGCATACTGGTTGAGTTGCCATGCTGCCAGGGGAAGGAGCTGCAGGTGAAGAACAGGCTACACAAACATCAGTGATGACAAAATGGAAGATAAAGAGTTTTTTCTTAGAGACCCTGAAGGGACAAAAGCCTGATACCCACAGGAGCAGGACCGGACAAGGGGGAAAGGATAGGTAGAGGACACAGTGAGGCACAGGGGGACAGACTATACAACACTGGAGGCTGGAAGATGACTACTTCTGACAACTTGAAGGAGACTTTCTCTTCACCTACAGAGGTTCACTTATGGAATAAGTATTAAGTTGTAACAACAGGTGACAAAAAGTAGGTTTCATTTGGATGGTCACATTAGTTGTCTGAGTCTGATGCATACACACTCACCAGTACCACTAAAATGAAGCAATGGTTGAAAACAGGTAAAAGACTTCCTTCTCTGAAGGAAAGTGTCACCCATCTCTTGACCAGATCTAATGTCTTAGAAGGTTTATTTGTATATCAGAGGGCTGGATTCAGGATGCAGAAAAGAAATTGCCAAGGCTTTATCTGATGCTCAGATATCTTCCTTTTGCTGCTTATCCATGCAGGCACCAATGATGCTGGCAACAGAGACCCTGAGCATATCAGAAGTGACTAGTGGACTCTGGCAGCAAAGGTGAAGGTGGGGGGTGGCAGGCAGCCAGAGTTTTCCACAGGACTGCGGGTAGGAATAGAAACATCCTGGGTGTTAATATCTGATTAGTGGTACAGACAAGACTTCATCTTTATTACCATGGGCCCTCTTTGAGCAATGAGGTCTGATGGGGAAAGATGGAATCAGTCTAAAAAAAGAATGGAAAGCATCTTTGCCAACAGGATTGCTAACTCTGTGAAGATAGTTTTAAACTACATTAATTGGGGAATGCAGAGAAAAAACTAAAAGAAAGTGGAATTACATGGAGCTGGAAAGAATTGCCTGTTGGAAAACATGATCAGGGAAGCCATCACACTTCCTTGAGTACAACTGTGGGGCCCATCTTAAGTGCCTGCACATAACGTACACAGCATAAGCAAGACAGAATGTGTAAGAAGTCTATGTGTTTTCTCAGAACTACAGCCTCCTATCAGAAGAACAACACACCAAGTGAGATAGCTCGCGTTCCTGGCATACTGCAATGGATGGATGCAAGCTCTCTGGAAATATAGGCAGGGGAGATGAGGAGGCTGGGCTGAACTTCATGCAAAACAGTGCCTTGAATGTGTGGAGCTTTGCTATGGAATGGGTGATGGCGATGCACTGCTCAAGTGAATGGGGGCAGGATGAAAAGGGAACCATTTAAAGAAATATTGTGGCAGGTGTCTGCTACAGACAGCTTGATACAGAAAAGTTTATGAAGTGTCTTTAGGAAACTGGAAAAAGACTCATGAACACAGGCCTTGGTTCTCATTGAGGTATTACCATCCTGACTTTTGCTGGGAAAACAACATGGAAAGATACAAGTAATCCAGGAGATTTTGGTGTCATGTTTAGTACAGATTTTTGAAAAAATTGCGAGGTGAGACAACTAAAGGAGGTACTTGTCTGGATTCTCTATTAGTGAATAAGCAAGGGGTGGTTTGAGATGTAAAGGTCAAAACCAGCTTTGATGACAATGGCAGTGAGATGACGGAGTTTAAAATACTTAGAGAAATTAAGAATTCAAGTAGCAGAATAAGTCAGGACTTCAGTGAGCTGGCTTCGGTTTGCTCAGGGATCTGCTTGGCAAACTCCCATTAGACTGCACTGAAGGGAAAACTGATTTATCTCAGGCCCACTGACTTATCTTGAAGGAGAGTTTCCTCAAAGCACAGCTCTTTCCAGTGTGCAGAGACCCAAGCAGATGTGGCAGAAAAATGGACAAATGGAGAACTGTATGAGATTAAAGAGTAAAGGAAGTGCACAGAAGGTAGATGCAATGGTGAGCTAGCTATCCAGAAGGCACCCAGTCACAGAGGAACAGAATTAGGAAAGATCAAGGGCAACTGGAGCTAAAACTATTAAGGCAACTGAAGGGCAGCAAGAAAGATTTCTATAGGTCTACCAGTAACAAAGAAAGATGGAGAAAAATGAGATCACATTGGTGAACTGACAAAGCATGTGAAAAAGTCTGAGATTCTCAATGTCTCTTTCATGCTGTTTTTTTTTCACCAGTGGTGAAGCTGGGCTTGTTCAGCCTGGAGAAGTGAGTTTCAGAGAGACCTAACAGCAGCCTGATGCTTATTTAGCATGAGACAATAGAGAAGATAGATTAAGGTTCATTTTCTCAGAGCACACAGTGGAAGGCATCTATCCAAGCGTTCATTAAAAGAACTCACAAGCCTTATAATCACATTGGATTTGAGGTGACAAACATGTCAATATGTGTTAAAATTTATGAAAGCAACAAAAGAACCTAAACGTGCAGGTTACCCCTATACCTTCCTCTCTGAATCTGTTCAAACTTAACCTTTTACATTTTAAATATTTCCCAAAATCTCTGAAATTGTTTGAGATAGTAAGAATCATCATCAGCTGAAGCTTGAATCAAATTACAAATTATAAATTTCTGAATAAGAAAATTACATTTTTATCCATAGTTCTCTGAAAATCAGTGGTCTTTGGAGGAACTGAGACCAGACAAAAGTTGTTCAGTTACAATTTGGTCAATTATACAATTTTCTACACACAGTGTAGAAAGAAAATCCAGAAGCAACCCAATATGTTATTGAATCAGCAGAGCAAAATGTTTGAAATAAAAATCATACATAGAAGATAGGGGTCTGGGAGTATATTGAGCGTTTTAAAAATAAAGGTAATCCTTTTCTGAAATATATAGTTAATTCATGATACTTTGCCACAAGATACTGAGATTAAAAGCTTAAAAATCATTAACATTCCTATGAAAGAACTGTGCACAGTCCTATTTATACTGCAGAAATATTTGTAAATAATTTAAACCTCTGGCTTACAGGACATATTGCGTCTTTAGTTTCCAATTGTTCATGAAAACTCGGTTATACTCTCATGCAAAAATTGTAGTATCTATCATTGAAGACGAATATTAAAGTAGGGGAAAACTGATACGCTGTGGCAGGACTTTATCTACCAGAAATGTATTCCCCCCCAAACACCTGGCGTGTAAGAGGATGGGCAAATCTGTTCTTCTATCAGCGCAGAAAAAAACCAAGTACTGCATTACTGGATCATCTGACAGTTCCACTTACATTGTGAGTCGTGTTAAGCCTATTTGTGTGGGTGTGAACTTCACATTAGGTCCCAGTAGGGTTGTCACCCATGTCAAGCTGTTGTGATAGAAAGATAAAAACTTCAGGGTAAAATCTCAGTATGCCATATGGTTGCTTTGCTATGCAATTTCATGAATTCCAGATCTGAGAGTGTTGGCTGCCTATGGCAGGATTATCCTGTACCAGAGAGATCACTGGGGACATAAAGACAGGGAACAACTTGTGCCATTATTTTTCTCCTATGTCAGCATGAAAGTGGGGTCAAAGAGTTGTTGGGGTTTTTTCACCTCAGTTCTGTTCCTTCTTGTTGTTTTTGCTATTAGGCGTCTTTAGAATTCAGCCGTCAGATGATTGTCTTATAGTAAGGAGTCAGCTCATCTAAAATCCTGCTGGCATTTTGGCCAGTGTGTGTTTCATTATTACAAAGAAGGTCTGCTCATAGCTAGTGTGATACTATGTGAATAACAGTAAAGCAAAAGCAGCTAATGTGGCATAGGCCAATAAAATTTTGTCTATAATGACAATACAAGCAAAGGAGGAGATACGTGGGTTCAGCTGCCAGCAGCCAGTACTAAGGGTATAATAACTCTGTGCCTGACCATGCTCTTTTATAGCAGAGTCAAAATAATTTTACTGACAACGTATCTCAGTAAATATGAAAGTACATTTCCCAAGTTAAAGTTAATAACATTCAGTCTCATGGACATCCTAGTACTGAGGTTATCCAATGAGTGTTTTTCGCTCTGTCACCATATCCTACACATTTAAGGAATTTTAAGCTTTCAAACAAGTCACACAACGGCACTGAGTGGCACTGTAGCTTGATCTCAATCATGACGCTGTAGTTAAAGTCTTGCTTTTCTCAAACTGCAATAAAATATTCAATATATTCCTTTAGAATAAGTTAACCACTTAACTGATTCAGTTTCCCCAAAATCATATGCAAAAACCCAGTATGAATTGCCAGTTCTGTTAGTTAGCAACTGGTCTACAAACTTAAAGCTGCCATATGCCTTAGGTGACTTGTAACACTGGTTGATTCTTTGTCAGGAATTGTTGTCTGAAATTTTGATCCTGAAAAGAAGTTGAAAATTCTCAGTACTACTATCCATCTCACAAGCATGGCTTACCTCGTGTACCAGGTGCAGGCACCCAGCGCGGCGGGGGCTGCAGGGCCCTGTGAGGGGCGGCCGGGGCTGCCCCGGGCTGCACACAGCCGGTTCCAGCCGGCTCCAGCTGGGTGGTGGGGCCTCGGGGAAAACCTGTGTAAGAAAGGGAAAAATGCTGCACAGGCAGTGAGTGAGGGAAAAAGTGTGAGAAACAGCCCTGTGAGCACTGAGGTGAGAGAAGGATGAGGAGGAGTTGGTGCTTCAGGGGCCAGAGCAGGGATTCCTCTCTGGAGAAGGCTGTGGCGGAGCAGGCCTCTGCCAGGAACTGTGGCCCATGGGGTGTCCACACGGGAGCAGGGGAAAAGTGTGAGGAGGACAGAGAGGCAGAGGGGAGCTCTTATGGACTGATCACACCCCCCATTCCCCGTCCCCTGTGCTGCTCAGGGGTAGGGAGGAGGTAGAGTCGTCTGGAGTGAAGTTGAGCCTAGGAAGAAGAGGGGGATGGAGGAAGCTGGTTTTAGTTTTGTGTTTGTTCCTCATCATCCTATTCTATTTTTAATTGGCAATTAATTCAATCAGTTTTCCATGAGTCTGTTCTGCCTGTGACAGTAACTGGTAAGTGATGTCCCTATGTTTATCTTAACCCACAAGGTTTTCTATTTTGTTTTCTTCACTCACTCTGCTGAGGGGGAGTAAGAGAGCATCTGGGTGGGCATCTGGTAGCCAGCCACGGTCAACCCACCACAACATAACTGTATGGATTTGATTTTCCACATGACTACCCAGGTGCTTTATGTGGTAGTGTCACGTTGCCCATCACTGCATTAAGGTTACAGCCTGTGTAAGGAAAAGGGAGGCTGCTGGGGCAAGGAGAAGCTTCTCCAGGAAGGAATGGCTTGGCAGCCAGAGCTGGGGCAAGGGCATTGGGGAAGTGGGCAGAGGGCCTGGAGTACTGCAGACCCTGGACAGCTCTACCAGAAAGCATAGCACAGACGCAGCCCAGCCTCAGCAGTCACAGAAGGGCAAATGGGCTTCAAAGTGGCTCAGAGGGGCTTGCGCAGTTTGTTGTAGCCCCAAAAACCACTGAGCTCTGTCTGAAAGAACAACCTTGCCTTCAGCAACACTGAGGGAAAAGGGAGGCAGCTTTACAAACCCAAACCCATTTGATCTCTTTTCTCTCTGCCCTCATCTGTGTAGGGGCCCTTTCTGAGAAAAGGCTTTGTTCATTGTCTGGGTGCCAGGTTGCAGAGTGATTATGCCTTAAAATGTAGTGAAGAAACAACTGACACTAAATGTGGCTCTCTGAGCTTACGTGCAAATCTATTCTGTGCTCATCTGTCTGCAATGAGGGGCTGCCCAAAGCCTCCCACAGCTTAATCCTGATGTGGGAAGAAGAGATGCTGTCAGATGAGCTTGGAAAGAGTAAACAGCTTGGTGGAGTGCGAACTGGCTGCAAAGGTGCTTTGCTGTATGTAGGCATATTCCAGGGCAGAACTTGGGTAGATAAGCAATTGTATATAACCAGCACTGATGCATGCAATAAAGGATCTCACCTGGGGTCCGTGCCTTCATGTGCCACATTCATCATTTTGAGTTTTGCTACTAGAAAACATGAATTAGTATTGCTTAGGATCTAATAAACTAAGGCTCTCTTTAAAGGGACATTTAATATTTTTTGATCTATTTCTTGCAAATTAAAGATTTAGATGAAGGCATCTGTGACCCAAGATCAACATCACACAGTTCCTTGATTAGCCCAGATAAACATACATAATCTGTGATATACTGGAGTGTTTGTTGGAAAGAGTAGAAAGTGACTGTGTGAGATTTTCTATTGTACAGAAATTATATAAATGATGGAGACAATCATTATCAAACACATACATAATTTCAGTAAAATAACATGTTGCAAAATAACAAATTGCAAGCGGGATAATTACACATGGTTACTTGCATTTAATTCATTTTCAGGATTGTGGGTTAATGTATAAACAATACATACGGTGCTGTGACAACAGAATATCAGGAAGATATAATAGGAAGCTTCAAAATTTTCATTAATTATTTTCGAATCTACTTTTTGAGCCATTTTAGAGGACAAGACTAAACAGAAAAAACAAAATATATTAATATACCTGTTATGATTTTAAAATGCAATGTCATATAAACAAAACAGATAACATTGTCTTTTTTTTTCTTTGTAATTCTACAGCACAAATAAATATTTCTGCATGGTAATATACATATATGTACCTCTGAGACCCTCCAACTCAGTTTTAACCAAGGATATAAAGAAAATACAGCTCATAATAGGCAGCAGCTGCAGGGATATGTTCATTAGTTAAACACTGACAGCTTTGCCATTTTCCTTTTCAGGTTTGAACTGCGAGTTTAGGCCTTGTGAGGCCAGCAATCCCTGTGAGAATGGAGCTGTGTGCATAGAAGAAATGAACTTGGATGTTTTTCCCCTTGGATTCCAGTGCCAGTGTATGAAGGGCTTTGCAGGTCCACGTTGTGAGATCAATGTCAATGAGTGCAGTTCTAACCCTTGCCTCCATGGATACTGCTATGACAGTGAGTTCAGACTGGTTACTCACTTTAATGTAGAGTAGTCTTTCTGTTGAAGCATCTGTAGTTACTGAGCTGCTCCGGGGAGAAGAGTGGATAATTTACTGAAATTTAGCTTGTCTGAAGCTCCAGAGCCAGTACCAGAAGGATTGTTTTTGCCAAAATGCCTCAACTCCTGGCACTGGGCTTTGTGTGTTCAGGGGGCCAGAAGTGCATCTAATGAGAAACTTTAATGAGATTTGTGCTGTCTTCTTTGATACCTAAATTAGCCAAACACATCTTACATTGTGCATTCAATGAGAGGGTACTCAGGTGCTGAAAAGGAGCTCATAGAGCAGTTAGGCAGCATATGTCATAATTCTAATGAGTCCAAAACCTACATTAAATATCAAACTCATGCAAAATGGAGTGTCTGTTTACTATTAAGTGCCTTCTAGCATGTAACTGTGTAATTTACACTTTCACTGATTGATAATATGTAAATTTTTTAGAAGAAACAATAATGAATTACTCTATTCTGACTGGATTGGCAGGGTATGTTTAGTAGCTCCCATTACATATGGAGGGCTTACTGGAAAGTTTTATGAGGCTATTACCACCTATCAGATACTTTCTATGCTTGATGAAAAGAAGTGAAAGTGGTAATTTTCAGAGAATCTCATAATGCTGGGTTTGGAAAGCAGAATGATATCTGGAGGTCATGTACCCAAAAGCAGAAGAAGCTGGACGATCAACAGTGCTAAAACAGGTCAGCCAGGGATTTTTCTAGCTGAGTTTTGAAAGCCTCTAAGGATAGACAGAAATTCCAAAACTCTTTGGGATAGCCTATTCCACTGATGCGCTACTCTTGTAGTGTTTCCTTCCCCCTCCCAATCCCACCTGAATCTCCTAAACTAACTTTTGGCAGTTGCCCTTATTATATCATCTAACACTACTAATTGATATTCTGTTCTGTCACTTGTGCAACTGCCCTTGTTATAAGACCCTCTAAACTATTAACCCTTCCCTGAAGGGACTAAACAAAACAAGCCTGGCTGACTCCACTTTTCCTCATAGGTCCCACACTTTAAGCATTGAGCAACCATGTTTGCCTTCCACTACATCTCTCTCCTGTTTCCCCACACCTTTTAAAAATGAGGTGATGACTCAAGAAGTTCCCTGAAATTCAAACCCTTTACACAAATTTGCAGATGTAATCAACTACTGGTTTCAAATGAGATCTCAAAGAACCAACCCCAAATTATTAAATATATAATGGCCTAAAACGATCTCAGTTTCTTATCAGTTTCAATAAGCTTTAAGAATTCTATCTCTCCGTGCACGGGAACAAGGTGAGTGGCTTCATATTTTACCTAGTAAAGACTATTTCCTAACAAGTTTGCAGATGTTTTCTATGCATTCTATATTGGTTCTGAGATACTTTTGAGCTGTAATTTATAATAACTGCAGTAAAGTTCTTCACATTCATGACGTGCCAGATCTTTTCGGGACAGCTTGTCTTTGTGATGCCTCTGGATAGATGATGTGGGCATCTCAGTTCCTCTAGGCTATGTGCACTGGCTGCAGAGAGCTGGAATCCTGTGGAAGCTAGGAAGCTCTTAGCAGATGAATAATGCTTCTGCTCTGAAGGACTTAAAGCATTTAGTGAATACAATAGCAGCTATGTTTACAGACACAATGGCAGAATAGATTCCATGGTAAATCTCAGTGATAATGAAGAATCCAGGGACCTCTGAGGTTAGAATAAATGCAAGCCTGCAAGAAATGCCATTATTGCTGTCATGCACTCCTTATGTGGATGTAGCACTCTAAATTAGATTCCACTCTGTTTGGATCATTAATGATGAAAAAGGGAAAGGATTCTTATCATTACCTTGTTAAGATTAAAATGAAGCATGGAAATACATCATAACTTGGGCTGTCAAATTCAACTCAAGCAAGTTCTCCTTTAATATATTTGTATAAAATGAGGCATCCTTTACCAAAAGAAAACAAAAAAAAAAAGCCAAACCAAACAATGTTTAACTGCTCCATCTCATTTAGGCACAATATCAGAGATAAAGTCTTATGCATGTACTTTGTATACAGTTTTGTGATGGAAAATTACTCATTAGCTTATAAGATGCCATCATTTTTTCAGAACCTAGTAAGGGGTCCTTGATTTATAATTCTTACCTCAAAATATTGGAATTGTTTAAGAAAAATGCAGTACATGAATCCGCTTTCATGTTAAAAAGGTTTTTTGAGATACTGCTTTTTTTAAAAAAAAAATTTCTTTTACATTTCCACACCCTTTAGGTAGCTAATCTAAATCTCTTCCAGATAGTAGTCATAATTGTAACTTACTTTACTATATTCAGTTGTTATTCTAAAAGACCCTTAGCACTAAGCCACTCTCTCTGTTACAGTTGTCAACGGCTTCTATTGTTTGTGCAACCCAGGATATGCAGGACTGAAATGTGACCAGGATATTGATGACTGCGTAATCAATGCTTGTGAACACAATTCTACATGTGTTGATCTACATCTGGTTAGTAGATTATATTTTTTAATCAAAATGATTACTAAGTTTTCTTCCTGAATTCTGAAGTAATACTATTGCAGTTTTAAACCTCCTCTTAATCCATACCCCTGAAAAAAGTTTTATAATCATGCTTTCCAGTCACTGTTTTTTTGTTTATTTGTAATGATATAGACAATGGGAATGTTTTTATCATTTAAAAGCAGTTATTGAGTCAATATGTTTCTTGGGGAATTCAAAAGGGGAGGAATATTTCCAACAGGTGTGTTTAAGGCCTCATTATAAGTCATAGGAATATTCATTTACACTAGTGACATTGGCTTCGAAGGGCTTAAAAAGTATCTTACCTCCAAATAGCTGTACTTTAAGTACTTCAGCATTTATTTTCAAAATTCTTCAGCTATACTATTTCCTGAAACATCGAAGTTTTAAAAATAATTCTGCTTCTCAGAAATAAAAACATTCTATCAGCTGATTCCTTCACAGGAGGAAAGGAGAAAACAGACATTCACATTGTGTAAACTTTGGCAGCAGAGGTGGACCATGTTCTCTGTCACTCCCTCCAGGAATCAATTTATTTTCAATGTACTCAGTAGGGACACTAAGACTATACAGTATGAGTATTGTCCTTAAGAAACATACAGATTGTCAGAGAAATTGGGGGTGGTTAAGACCGGTTGGCAATTTTTTCCCTTCTAGTTTCTACCAGCTTGTCTGTGAGAATGTTCAACTAATGAAATGTTAAAGCAAGGTGTAGACTTCAGATTAAAATAAAGATGCCTGAATGTAGGTGTCTATATATGGCATGAGCTAAGCATCTAAGTACCCACCAAAGATGCTAGAATCCTTGCTGATGCAGTCAGCACAATCCAGAATTGTCAGATGACCTTTTGATCATTGTCTTTGGTTGACTTTTTCAGAAATCATATCCAGGCTTTAGACGTAGTGTGCTCCATTTTCAGTGCAAGGTTAGCTCAAGATGATAGAAAATTTTATATTGAAAATTTTATATTCCAAAGCAAAGAACTGAGGTAGTAGTAAGAGGGAAAGTATCAAAATTACTGTACAGCAAGCTGTTTTTCCAGTTCCAAAGGATTGGCTTAGATAAGCAAGTCAAATGCAGCTCTGTTTGCAGAGTGAATTAAAAGAGACAAATGATAGTGTTTCAATAGTAGAAGAGAATAAAAATAATAATAAAAAAACATTCTTCATAAATGTCCTTTAGTGTATAAAAGTATTTACTTTGGAATATATATTTTAGGGATAATGTATTTATAAGCATAGGGCTGGACTGTCATATTTGAGAGTGCATGCTTCTAGAAATGCTCCACTTGACTTCAGAAGGTTTCCACAGGAAACAAGAACCAATATTATTTCTCAGATCCTGAAGACACTGAAGCCTTTGTGTTGCTACATTGGGCAGTTATGCCATAAAGACAAATTCCCCCTGAAGCTGTAGTCAAAGATCCTTTTCTGCTACATTATTTTCACTTCACAAAGCTTTGCAAGACTTACAGTATTTTCAGTCTGAAAATAAATCCTACATGGGTGAAACAAAACCATTTTTCCATGTAGTGGGAAGGGTTTTCTCTTTTGTTTAAAGAATATGAAATAGTTTTGTACCTGACTCAAACTGTTTGCATTTCTAGAGAAAGTCTGAATGTTACTTCTACTCCATCAATTATAGGTTAGACTATGGTGTCTCTTCTGTAACAAAATAACTTCCAAAGGAATAAAAGCCTCTTCTTCCTGTTTGTATAATAAAACGTGAAAGAATTCACATGAAATATGTAGAACTGATAATTTATCTACTTTTTTTTGTCATCCACAGACTACCAGGTCATTTGCTAATTTTAGTAGGTCTCTAGCTGCTAACCTTTATTTAGAACTACCTTCAGGCTTGCAAAGAATACTTGGCACTTGGCATGGAAAATAGCCTAGAGAAAGAAAGGTTACCCCATTTTTTTAGTTACTTGCAAATTCTGTGATATGTCTTCCTTTAGATTTTAAAATTCTATTCCAAGGTTTCTGACTGAAAAACTGTGGGTGAAAGTAAGTGTGAGTGAAAGTTTCTGGCATCATTTCACCTTGACTAAGTGGTTGTAAAGGTATACAAGAATGGGCGCTAACAGATGGTGCTGTACGTGACACTTGACATGAGACTTTTTTTCTACCTCAGTACATACCCAGTGTAGCATGTGTTTGGAAAGCACACCTGGAAGGAATATATTTCCTGGGGTACCATTCTTTTTTTTCACAAATTATATTTTTTGTATTGTTTAAAAGCTCAGTAAAAAAAAATCCAAACAAGTTCTAAGGATTATCACTAGATCTTTCTCAAATCGATTATATGGTTCTAATGTAATTAGTAAGGACAGTTTTTTGTAGCAAGACAAATATATTGTAATATATATGTTGAGGTTAAATAATTAGAAGCCTTATTTATCATTAATAATTAATAAACTTTAACTTATAGCTATTATTGTGGTACTGATTCATCTAACTTTAAGTCCTTACTAAGCTGTTTTCATATGCAGATGCCACTGTATCACTGTTTACTGACATTTCTAAACCATCATATCAAATGATTACTTTTTCTCCATGCTGAAAACCTTATTTCTGTTTGCATACCCAATTCAGATATACTGTATGCCATGTACCCAGTCAAAATCTGTGACAAACTTGGTTGCATTGACTGCCTCTGTCTTTCCCCTCAAATAAGATACTGTTTTACTGCACAGCACTTACATAAAAAGAGTATTCTCAGACCATGTGATAATCAGATGTTTTTACCAGACAAAATCTTTTTTCTCAATAAAATAAAATAAATGCCTACATATTTAACCAGATTCAACAGTGGAGAATGCAATAGCCTATTTATTAAGAGATGCTTTGTAGAATCCAGTTATACAAAATTTTCAGTCTGTGCATGTGGACTTAAATTAATATATATAAACTAGAAAGATCTTGTGGTGTTCAGTGTTGACAGCCAAGTAGATTAGATTCTCTCATTGTTACATATTCCTATATTTTCAGACTATTCACTCAGCGCTGGCTCTTTTTTTATAAAAAGCTATGCCACCAGATAGAAATTTATTTCTCGCAGTTTCAGGCTCCTTAAGTTCTCCTTAATTGGTGAAAAGTATCTAAAGTTGGCCATGCATCACACAGGTTATTAAAGGTGTCATTCTGGAGGGAGGGCTAAAGGCATGGGATAAGTTTGGGGTTTCATGTGAGGTTAGTTTCTTGTGTAGTCAGCTAACATTTTAATGTTACAAATATGTCAAGGTGCCTAGCGTAGTGATTAATGGACATGAAGAAAAAGGTTTTCTATCATATCAAAATAAAATATTCTGGAGTATTTCTCATAAGGAATACTTTCCACCTGCACACTAATCGCTAAGACACGCAACCATACCTCACTTTTAGAACAGAAAATGGCTTTAAAGTGTAGAAATCACTTTAATTAGACATAAAATTTCAAAGGTCTCAGGCTAAAGGTAACGTTTCTTCCTGAAAGGGTGGGGTCACAAGAGAGGTTCTGGAAATACAACTTCTCAGATTAGCTTAAAAGGCTTCTGAAATGGCTTTTTTAACATTGAACAAACTGTTTTAATAGTTCTCTGCTTTAGCTCAGTAGTTCAGAACAAATGCTAATCCAGCTTATTTGCCTCACTGGGAAAAGTTCTTGCTCATAGTTAAGAATTTCATTCAGAAGTGGTGGATTCAGTCTTAGCTAATTTAAGACCAACTTGGTTTTCTTGTACCAAATTGCTCTCTGGAAAAATGTTTGCCCTGCCCATTTTTTTTTTTTTTTCTTTTCCTTCTGTGCCATAGTCTTACTAAATGATTTTTTCTTTAAAACAAATGATTTCTACTTGTTTCCACTTTGTAAGTCAAGAGTAAAAATAACAAGAAAAAAAGCCCAAATCCTGTGAAGTGTCTTGTAGGGTATGTACATTAACATTTTAGTTTGTATTACAAGAACACTTCTGAAGCAAATCTCCCAGCTGTACCCCCTTACTACATATAATTTGCATTGCGGAGAAGACTTGAATGATGCAAACAGGATTTCTCTTGCATGAAACTAAACCAGAAAATGCTCTCCACACATGCATATAATGGGCTCCAATCACAGATTTCCAGTCCCTGGGTTTAGATAAAAACTATTTTAAAGTAAAACCCTCAGAATCCAAGTAGTGTGTATGTTGGGTCCCCAGTGCCAACAGTTTTCAGAGATTTGTTGCTATTGCTGATTGCTACTGTAAATGTACCCATAGTCACTTGAAGTTTCATGAAAACAGAGCACAGTTCATACAGCCTGGTTACATTACATTACATATTATTTTCTTTTAAATGTATACAATTTACATGAATTGTATGCCATGGAGGTTTTAGGAGATATAAGTTCTGAAATATACATATATATATGTACCCCAATACATTAATTTTGCCATTGGTGTTGCTACAAAGTAAATTATTTCAGCCAGTCTAGCAAAACTGTTTTACTTCATACATGCACAGCATGTACCTTCAAACGTTCAAAATTATGTTTAGTCATGCAACTGCTGAAAAACCGCATGAGTCTGAAATTTACCTTATGAGTTCCCTTTCTATTAAAAGCTTTTTCTGAAACCAGCAGTGATGATATCTTGCATGGCAATGTAGAAAGTTACATCTATCTAACATCTTAGAATTTATTTCACTCAGGTAGATTGAGCAAAAAGTTTCCATGGGCTCTCAAGACTAACACTGAAAGGTATTTCCTTTGATTCACTAAATAATATTTTTCTTATTTTTGTAACATATTAGATTCAGCGATGATTCTATTCCATAGCAAGCTTGGCAATGAGTGGAAAAAGAAAGGCAATAAATGCACATGTATTTCTGATACATGACAGTAAACAAAAGCCAGTACCACAAAAATCAGGTGGAAGCCTTGAAGTATTATTTCTGCTACACTGCAGTATCACATAAGCAAAAATATCAATATGTAATACAGAAAAAGTGGAATTCCATTTAAAATTAACTAATAGGGGCCATAACCAAGTCCTGCCAGGCAAATTTTATATTTTGGCACATACAGTTCCAAAAAAAGTAAAGATGTCCCTATAAATATTTTTAAATTAGCACATATCTTGCAGTATTTTTTGTTTCTTTATTCATTATAATTTGTGACAGCCTATTTCTCTTATGACAATGGAAAAGAGAGAGCTGAATAAGGCCTCTGAAAAATTAACAGGTCCTATACTATATTTGGCACCATGTTACTTGTCATGAGAGCCAGTTGTTCTTATTTCTGTTACCTATCTTCATTCAGAGAGAACTTTTAAAACCAAACTATATTCATGTCATACTCTTGTTGCATATAGTCTTTCATTTGGATAACATAAAAACCTGAAACATGCTGAGATATTGCCCAGGAAAATAATTTTAAAGGATAATTTGTAATATCTTATTCTTTTACAAAAGAACTGACTCTGATAGCACTAGGTAAACATTAAATTCATTCAGTCAGTAATCATACTAGTTGATTTCTATAGGTCTATTGGGAAATCGTAAAAATAGATTTGAACCCAAATCAGATTTGGGTTCAATTGAAATCAAAACTCTTACCTAAAATTTCTTTTCAATGTAATTCTTATAGCCTCTTATTATTTCCTCATTACTCTCCCTTATCACTTCAAGTTCTGCATTCATACTAGTTTTCAACTGCCATTTAGTGGTCCAGCGTAAGGGCTATTTGCAGCCCTATGCAGGGATGCATTCGCACATAGACCCAGTCAGAAGCTTTCTGAAGCAGTAATTATATATGTATTTGCTTCTTTGAGGCATACTACCAAGACTTTAAAAATAGTTACAGGCACCTGCATTGCCTTCTGGATCTGTTATAAAAAAGAAAGCTTTGTTAGAGTTCTCTACTAACAGTTTTAATTTCTGAATCTATTTATACTAAGGCAAAGAGTTGATATATTGCATAAATGCCACCTTATGTTTAGAATCATAGAATCATCCAGGTTGGAAAAGACCTTTAAGATCATCAAGTCCAACCGTTAATGCAGGACTGATAACTCATCACTAAACCATGCCTCTAAGCACCACATCTACACAATTTTTTTAACACTTCCAGGGATGCAGATTCCACTACTTCCCTGAGCAGCCTGTTCCAATGCTTCACTACCCTTTTTGTGAAAATGTTTTTCCTGATATGCAATCTGAACCTCCTCTAGTGCATCTTGAGGCCATTTCTTCTTGTCCTATCACTTGTTACCTGAGAGAAGAGACCTACCCCCACCTGCCTACAACCTCCTTTCAGGTAGTTGTAGAAAGCAGTAAGGTCCCCCTGAGACTCATTTTCTCCAGATTAAACAATTCCCATTCCCTCAGCTGCTCCTTATAAGACTTGTGCTTCAGACCTGTCACCACCTTCGTTGCCCTTCTCTGGACACACTTCAGCACCTCGATGTCCCTCTTGAAGCGAGGGGCCAAAAACTGAACACAGGATTTGAGGTGCAGCCCCACCAGTGCTGAGTACTGGGGGACAATCACTTCCCCCGTCGTGCTGCTCATACTATTTTGGATACCAGCCAGGATGCTCCTGGCCTTCTTGGCCACCTGGGCACACTGCTGGCTCATGTTCAGCCAGCTGTCAACCAGCACCTCCAGGTCCTTTTCCACCAGGCAGTTTTCCAGCCACTCTTCCTTTTCCACCAGGCAGTTTTCCAGCCACTCTTCCCCAAGCCTATAGTGTGTGTGTGTGTGCGTGCGTGCGCGTGTGCATGTGTTGTTGTGACCCAAGTGCAGGACCCAGCACTGAGCCCTGTTGATCCTCCTACAACTGGTATCTGCCCATTGGTCCAGCCTGTCCAGATGCCTCTGCAGAGCTTTCCTGCCCTCCAGCAGATCAACATTCTGTCACTAAGCGTGGTGTCTTCTGCAAACTTAATGAGGGTACGCTCAATCCCCTCATTCAGATTGTCAATATTGAGCCCTGGGAAACACCACTTGTGACTGGCCACCGATTGGATGTAACTCCATTCACCACCATTCTTTGGGTTTGGCCACCCAGTCAGTTTTTTAGCCAGCATAGAGTACACCTGCCCAAGACATGAGTAGCCAGTTTCTCCAGGAGAATGCTGTGGAAGACAGTTTCAAAGGCTTTACTACAGCCTTTTACCTCAGCCTTTCCATCATACAGTAGGTGAGTCATCTTGCCATAGAAGGAGATCAGGTTTGTCAAGCAGGACCTGCTTTTCATAAACCCATGTTGACTGTGCACGATCCCCTAGTTGTCCTGCACATGCTGTGATGGCACTCAAGACAATCTGTTCCATTACTTCCCTGGCACTAAGGTCAGGCTGACAGGCCTGTAGTTTCCCAGATCCTCCGTCCTGTGCTTCTTGTAGGTGAGCAGTTTTTTCAGTACAGCTTCAACACCAGCCAGAGATTCCCTGAACTTCTCAATGAACTGTGTTCCCACCCAGATCAATTCTGTTCCAGTCAGACATCATATTACTTGTATTTCAGCCTAGTATTCATTTCCAGGTTCATTTGTACAGAAGTTTGTTTCTATTTATAGGCAAAATAGATTACTTGAAACAAAAACTTCACCATCTTAGTGTAGACTCATTGACTTGCTCTAAAGTAGTAAATTGAACAATGTCAGAGCTTGTTCCCTAGCTTTCAGAACAAATGGCCTGTGACATCTTGGTTTTTTAAGCATTTTTAGCAACCAAAACAGGGTGGCTGTGTTCTGGTCACGAATGAATGTGCATATAACTAGCTAATGGTTGATTCCTGGTTGCACTTCTCCCATTTTGTCCTTGGAAGCTCTCAGCACAAAAGGATACCATGCTTCTTCATTTGTTTTTCAGAAGCATAAATTCTGAGGCATAAAATTATAAAAATGCATCTAACTTTCCCCACTTGCTGTTATTGTCACAATAACAAATGGTATTTTATGTCAAAAGTAACACATCTGAATAGCTAAGTTATTAAGCTACTATTATTCAGGTAAATAATACTGGGAAGTATTTACTTTTCTATGAAAAAGTACTATTTTCATGGCAGGTTGTTTAAAGTAAAGAATTAGCACCAAGTAGTCAATTTTTAAAGACTTTGTTATAAATTATTATGGTTTTAATGTATTTTCACTTTTACAGCAGGATTAAGTTCTACCAACAGTATGATTCACTAATCCAATATAGTCAGCAGTTGGACAAAGAGCTTGCACCTGCAATTGATCCCGGGAGTTTGTAAAACAATCAGCTTCACTGAATTTCCTCAAGCTTAAAAAAAATCACCTTACTTGTTCATTTCAAGGTCTCATTGCTTGCTTTTCTTGTTACTAACAGGAGATGTTAAGATGCATGTTTGTGCTTTAAAATCATTTATGTTTTAAGAATTCTTTCTATATAGTTTACACTTGTGTTCTTTCATCTATAGTCCATGACTTGACTTTTAATTTTGCCAGTTACTTATTACTTACAAAATCTTTGTATCATGAACCTGATCCTTGTCTTTTGAGATAAGCACTACCTCACTGAAGTAACTACAGTAATTTTTAATTCAAAAAGCAACCATAAAATTTTATTTATCTCACTACTGCTCCATATATAACTTTGCTCTTACAATTTCTTGTCATCTGCTGAGTAACATCCTGCCAAGATGAGAACTTACCAATAGAGAAAGAAATCTCATAGGAATAATTCAGATGTCTCTATTCTGTCAATGATAACTTAAGCAAATCTGGAAAAGTTATGTAAAGTTTGCTGCTCAGTCTCTCCTCCAGTTAAATGGCAGAACTGCTTCATATGATGGTAAGATTTAAAGTCCCATAATTTTAAATTACAATTTTTATAATATATATATTTATAAAATATAGTCTAATATATAAATATTACTGCAATTTCCCTGGGTGTAATATTGAATTTTATGTTTGGTTTTCACTCGTTCACACATGCTAAATGGAACCATGGAGTGTCTAGACAGGAATGTGAATGACTGAGATACCAGAGGAGACACAAAGTACTTTGTATTCCAGCAATGTCTTCTCCCATTTCTTCAGATTGTTATTCTAATTGAAATACCAATTAATACTACTTTTTATTTAAAAAAAAGATAAAATCAGATACTTTCATCTGAACTCTCCTTGAGGTGAAAACAAGAAACAAGAAAACTTTGAAAGAATTTATGATTCTTATTGTATTTTTTTATTTAATGAATATACAGAACTGCCCTGGTAGCAGATGAGGGACCGGGAGTTATGCCAACAAAGCCTCTAAGCCAGCTGAGCCTGAGGCACTCAGCAGCACTACAAAGAAGCAGCAAGTGACAGTAGTGGGATACTCCCTGCTGATGGAAGCCCCCATCTGCCAGTGTTACCTGCTACCTAGGGAGGATTGCTGCTTTCCAAGGGCTTGGATCTGGGACATTTTACCAAGGCTTGTCCAGCCCTGGGATTGTCATCTCTTGCTGCTCTTCCATGGAGATACCAGTAACAGTAAGGAGATGGCCAGTGCAGACCTCGAACATGCCCCCAGTGACTGCATGTCTCCAGAAGCATGATAAAGGTTATGGGGGACCCAATGGTTTTCTCCCTGATCCTGCCCGTGAGAGAAAGCAAGGTGTGGATAAATCTTTAGTCAACAACTAGTTATATAGCTGTTGTTGATAATAGGGTTTCATCTTTTAGGACCATAAGACCCTCTTTCAGGATTAAGGCTAAGAAGAGATGGGATCCACTTGATAAGTGGGGCAAAATTATCTTTGTCAACAGGTTTGCAAAAAAAAAAAAAAAAAAAAAAAAATTCAAATGAAGAAGTGATGGACTTGGTTGTCAAGCAAAGGGCACGGGTAACGTATACAAAGAGACCTCCTGATCAACAGACTAGGGCTGCAGAGGACCCACCTCAGTCTATAAACAAGTGCCAAGAGGCCAGATTTATGAAGGAAATTATTGCATGCTTTCTGAGAAATAACCACTATTGGGTGCCCATCTGAAGTACCTGTTCATTGACACAACAGCAAGTAAAGACAGAGCCAGACTCTTCAGTACAGAGTGACTTCCAGTCAGAGGCAAAGGGCACAAACTGAAATACCAGCAAGTCAAAAAAACCCAACAAAACAAAACAAAAGCCAACAAACTTTTTTTATTGTAAACTGTCACAGCACTTTCCAAACTAGCCTGCTGCAACAAGGTCTCAAGGTCTTTTACCATCACATACCAACACACTCTTCATGCCAGTCCCTCTGCTGCCTTCTCCTAGTCTCTCCTCATCCAGAGCACACACACTCTCTCTTCTCTCTGCTTCTTTCTCCTCTCTCTTCCCCAGCTGCTCCCTCTTCCTTGGCTGCCCAACCCTTTAACAGAACCAGCCACAGCTGCACCTTAACTACACCAGCCAACCCACCGCCCCTGAAGCCAGCCCACAGCTGTATGTTATCAATGTTAATTAACCCAGCTTCATTCCTCTACAGTAAACGTGGTTGAATACTGGAACAGGCTGCCCAGATATGAAGTGTCCATCGTTGGATATACTGAATACCCAGGTTCTGAGCAGCCTGCTATAGTTTACCCTGCTGTGAGCAGGGTGGGTGAACTAGACAGTCTCCAGAGGTTCCTTCCAGTGTCTACAGTTTTATGATTCCGTAATAAAGTAGCTTGATTCCTGTATCTGATTCAACCACTTGCAGTTAATAGTGCATCTTCCACTACAGTGATACAAATTTATATGGGAATGGTGTAAAGCTATGGAAAAAACCAAATAATAGAGTCATAGAATTGTATTGCAGAAAACTATATATTATGTATTTATTAAAAGGTGGTTCACACCTGTAGAAACCACTTAGGTGGAGAAAATTATATTGACAAAAAGTGACATTAAAATATGCCCATACAAAAATGCAGCAGTAGTTTATTTAACAACCACTTCACTTGACTGTAAAGGAGTATGCAATGATAGGAAGCTCAGGTTCGTCTGGTCCAATCTTAGAGTAAAAATCATTTAAGATAGACTTGTGTCAGAACAGCATCAGACTTTTACTTAATAATGACAGATTACAGATTACTTTAGATCGCATTTCTATGCTTTTCGTACTTTAACAAAATTATTCTGTAAATGGACTTTCCTAAATCTCATTATATAGGTACTTTACAGGCAGTCTGTAGTAGTGACTGTAGGACTGACCCACATAACATGGGGACTCTCCATGTAAATAAAGTAAGTGTTGATCAGAGCAGCAGACTTCAGAAATGGAATCTAAGGAAAGAAAAAATATTTTTCACTCATGTTTCATAGCGCACCTGAATAAGGGTACTGCTACATTAGTAAGCGACACAGATCAACAGAAACAGTGAAACAGGTGGAGCTGAGGCCTGGCTTCAAAGAGTGTACATGTTTTGGGGCAGAGGCATGGAATTTTGTACTGGTTCTAGCATAGTGAACATAGTCCTGTGGACTAAATACTCATTAGTGCTCAGACAGCATTAGGTGTGCTCTTGAAGCATATCTTCTGGTTCAGTTTCTTTCAAAATTAATCTGGTTTATGTGCACTGAGACCACTGTGTGATGTGAGGCAAAGCACAGTTAACTGAGGGCAATTGAGAAATTCATGTCAAAAGCCAAGTCCTGATTTAAAATAAAACATTAATGAGTCTGAAACTTATGGACCCTAAGAAATGTATGAACATATGGTTGTTTTTAAATTACTTGGGTCAATAGATTCTTAAAGGACAAGTCTTCTGAAAGAGCAGTTTGTGATCTCAGTATCGACAACAGCTTGGAAATCTCTGGCTTTAAGTCTGTCCCTCATTAGTCAGCTGAGATACTCAAATTATGTATAAGTGTACTGATTGCCTAAAAATGTTCTCCATATGTTTGTCTGGTTTTGTGCCCACTAGAAAATCAGTGGTCCATTTAACATAGCCAGACAAAATGTGCCAAGTGATTGAAATAGTTTAACCCTTACTGGTTCATCACAGTGCTATCATACCAGATAAATGAAGCTCAGCATTCAGGCCCCAGTTTCTTGATTCTGAGTACTAAGGACAAAGATACTTTGTTTCTTGATAGATGGTTCTTGATGCACAAGGTGCTGAATAGTCTTCAAGAACCTTGCTGTTCTGGTTTCACTCAAATGCAAACACTGGGATAGAGAAATGATGAAAAAAAAAAAAAAAGACCATTGATGAAGGATTCTAAAAGTTTTCAGCTGGTCTGGTTTCTTGTAGTTTAAGAATTCATACACTACTCTGTCTTAATTACAGCACAACTGTATGAGAAATTCCTAAAATAAATAGCTGTGATACCTACTGATGCTATATACTTCCCTTATCTCATGCAAGTCTTTGCTGTTTTATGTCTGAAATGCCCTTTGAAGCAATTATCTGAAATCTGTGGTCTTTGTAACGATTTTGGGATCTGCAAGTTTGCAATTTGTCATGTAAGATTCATGTTATAATATGATTTCTGATTTTCATGTTTGAAAACACTAATAGAATATGCATGTATGTATGCATATGCAGTACTTTAAAAAATCAGCCAAAAATGTTAATCTTAAAATTAGCTTAGTCCTAAAATACATACATAATGTCAGAAAGTGGTAAAGTGACAGCTTAAAATACTAGCTTTTTTTTTTTTGGGGGGGGGGGGGGGAGCGGCACGGTACAGGAAGAAACAGCTGTGTATTTTGTACAGCATAGCAAAACGCAATACACTTTTTGGTTTACTCTGTTGTCACTTGCTGGTTAGCTATCCATCTGGGCTGACTGTCACTAAATAAGTACTGAAGAAGTCCAAGCCTGCAAAATATTTGCTGGGAAAAGTCCCAGTGCTATAGAGGACAATAATGTACATTCTGCATGTGTGCACATATATGAAAGACACAAAAGGCACATTTCAAGAGTAACATTTTGATTTTCCCAAAACTCAAGTGATTTTATTACCTAGGCAACACTCTTGGTCTACTCTGGCTGTGGACTTACAGTTTTTAGTTGTGTTTTAAAGGTTATTTCATGCTTGAGGAATGAACAGTAATTGAGATGCTGTTTTTCACATTTTGAATATGTCAGTTTCACTAATAAGAGTATTTATGAACAGTGGGCTAAATACACCTTCTCACAGTATATATGACTGTGTAGAAACTCAGTTTCTCTTTCTTCTAGGTCTTCTTTATGTACACCTGTAGCTTTCAAGTTCCCAGCTTTATATTGCTCTTGATGGTTTTGGCTGTATTCCCAAATGATTTACAATTTCTACTTTCCAGACTGTCAGGTTTTCTCTACTAAATCTTTGTCCATTAAAATATCCACATTATTTCTATTATTTTCTGCATGTATTTCATTAAGGGGGCTAAGTAATTCTTTGTTCTGTGAAATACTGACTTGTAGTTGACTGAAGGGAAGGCAAGGAACTGTGTGAAAGAAACAAGATTTTTAGTGTGATCTTTTAGCAATAAAAAAACCATCCCTTTGGCAGAAAACACTGGGTAGAAAATATAAAAGTAACCAAAGCTTTCAGCGTTATGAAGACAAATAAAAAATAAACTAAGACAACCTCCAGTTCAGGAGTAGTTTCTGGAGTCTCCATTCCCAGCTGTTCTGAATGATACAAGCAGCAGATGGAGAGTAATGTGGGTTTAGGGGGAAAAAAAATGCAGATCAGGAAAAAAAGTATTTTAAAACTGGGTAATTAATACACAAGAGCTACATTTGATATAATAGTAGCTTTGATCCAGTTCAAGTGTACTGAATCTCATGTATGCTAATCTAAGAAACCCAAACTTCTACAAAGTTTTAGACTTTTCTCCTCTGTCTTTACTGAATATATCTCCTCCTTGCAAGAGCTGCCTAAATCACCTGTAGGTGAGAGGAAAATGTACTGCAGGCTGAATTTCTGTGTATCATGGTTTAACCCCAGCCAGCAACTAAGCACTACCCAGCTGCTCCTTCATGCCCCTGTGTGCAATGGGGGTGAGAACTGGGAGGGTAAAAGTAAGAAAATTCATGGGTTGAGATAAGAACAATTTAATAATTGAAATAAAATATTATAATAATAGTAATAATAATAGTAATGAAAAGGAAAATAACAAAAAAAGAGAGAAATAAAGCTGAGAAAAACAAGTGATGCAAATGAAGTACAATTGCTCACCATCAACCAACCAATGCCCAGCCTGTTCCCAAGATGTGCCTCCCCCCCGACAGCTTTCCTCCTAGTTTATTGGCAGAGCACATCATCTGGGATATCCATTTGGCCAGCTGGGGTCAGCTGTCCTGGCTGTGTCCCCTCCCAAGTCCTTGTGCGCCCCCAGCCACCTTGCTGGCAAGGCAGCATGGGAATCTGAGAAGTCCATGACTCTGTGTAAGGGCTACTCAGCAACAACCAAGATATCTGTGTGTTATCAACACTATTCTCATATAAAAGCCAAAACACAGCACTGTACTATGAAGAAAATGAACTCTATGTCAGCAGAAACCAGAACACTCTTAAAATATCATTCCCCAGAAATATAAAAGTCACAGCAATACTTAGATGATTACAACTGAGAAATTTTGTATTGAGAATGTCCCCTGGCCATGGTTACTCCTGAACTGTGCCTCCAAAGTGTTTGAAAGCACACTAGCTGTCCCAGGCAGGAAGCATTCTAGGGACTGGATCATTCTAATGATTTAATGGTGGAAATTACCATGTTTCAGTGCTGGGACACTGTCCATGTCCTGGTACTGTTTAACACACCAGCATAGACACAGCTTCTACATCAGACTAGTTCAAAGTCTAGTTCAAAGTTGGGCAACAAAAAATACAACTTTGTCCCACTGCATTGCTCTTGTTTAAAAATTCAGTCAATAGAAGGACAGAGGAAAAAGAGGAAGCTTCTTCTTTTAGGAAGATGTTAAAACAATTACCTGTAATTATCAGTGAGATTGAAGATAGGATAATTTTCTTTTTTAATATAGTAATTATTAATTGTTACATTTGAATGCTTAGAGACACTCTTTCCCTTTTCTAGAGTCACTATATTAAAACAGCAAAGCCTTATCATCCTGAGTCAGTATGTGATTGTCTTATTTGTAGCACTAAAAACACATATGTGCAGAGGTGAATTTAGCAGCAGATTATGAGCTTCTTTCCTGCCCCAAAACCCCGAACCCTATTCCTGTGAGATAACTTCAGCAGCTGCATCTCCTCCACCCTTGCATGTACTGCCCTTGGGTTACCAAATTTTGTTTACTATTTTACTACTAGAAACCCAGGTTTTCTCTGACTGAATCACGTGTTGAGGGAAGAAAAAGGAGGAAGCAATTAGTGCAATTTGCTCTTTTTTGTTATCTGACACTATTCTTGCTTGGAATAATGACAGCCATCTCCTCTTTCATCCTGTCTCTGGCAATTTTCACACTTCTTGACCTTTGTTCTAGACTTGATTCTAGTTTTGGTCACATATCCCTAATGCATAGCACTGATTTATCCTTATCTATAGAATCTTTAAAATTCAGTTCTGGACTATCCTATATAATGTCACAATTTATTCATGCGAACCTAAAGTCCCTCCCGTTTGGCTTTTCAGGTATTTAGATGGCAAATGAGTTTCTTTCTTCCTTCTCCTAAATTTATCTGTATTTTTCATAAGGAAAGGAGTACACAGAAGGAAGTTTGATGTAGTTCTGAAAAAATTAAACATGAGCACAAAGTCATTGTCTCTTACAAAGATTGTGTGTATATGTATGTGTACATTTACTTTTTCTTATTCTGCAATTGCTTACTAACAGAACGGTTATTCTGAAATATTTTTTTTTATTTAAGTTTTTTTTTAAATTTTAGCTAAAGATCCCAATCTGCTTCTCCTCTTAATTTTTAAATGAAGAGACTATTAATTATGAATTAAGGGTTTGTATTCTAAATAAGCACCATCCTGTTTGCCTTATAAAATTGAGACCTCCTTCCTCATCTATTATTGAGTTCAATGGTGGCAACTAATCCAGAATAGTGCTTATGCTGGCTTTTTCCATACATATCAGTACACGAATAGTGTTTATTCTTCTTCGCAGTATGCATGTTTAATGAAATACCAAACCAGCAAGATGCTCTGGTACACTTCACTATCTTATGATTTGTCCATGTACAGAATGTTACAGAGCTCTGCTTTGTTTTCTTCTGCTGTATTATCTTTCAGAAGATTATGCACACATTATGCAAATGAAAATAAGAGCAGGAGCAATTCCTGAAACCGTTTTTATTTTTAAAATAACTTTCAACTTTCTGCATTTTTAAGCAGTGATATTTTCAAGCTCTTTATACACTATTCAGAAACAATCACTTAATTGGAGAAAATAACTTTTTTACATTTGTATTTTAAACAGTTCTGCAACTATCCACTTCCTTTTCTAAACATCTGACTCAAAGAAACTGTCCAATTTTTTCTCACCAAGTTTCATTCTTGAATTTCCACACCTCTATTCCTTACTTTTAGGTCTTGGTATAAAATTTTGCAACAGTAGCTCATTCATCTTATGAATACAACAGCAACTCATTCATCTTAGGACTACAATAGCCTGTTCCTACCTTCTTTAGGCCTATACTGGCCTGTGAGTTGTTACTAAAGGGAAAATAAGTCATACCCTTTCCATGCTGGAGTAAATTGACTACACTTTGATGGCAAGTGAAATCCAAGAATACATTCTTACACTCGTCTTCTACAGTGTCCCAGCTGTAGGCTTCCCTTTTTAGAGAGCTCAGCCTCAAGTCTGGGTCAGCTGTATAAAATAATGTCTTTAATGTATTTGGCTTCAGTCTCGGTAATGCAAGAATACAGTAAGGGACACAACTTACTCAGTTTTCACTTTATAACCAGAAAGCTGAGAGCTTTGGGCCTTTTAAGACATGCTTGTACACTGATTCTACACTTTTAAAAAGAAAATAATAATGTTTTCTGTTAAGGTTAAGTAAAGAGAAAGGAAAAAATAATTTAATATCAAAATTTATTATCAAAAGTCAAATTAAATCATATGCTGTTGCATCAAGTTACATTTTTACCTTCTTCTGGGTATATAATCAAAGTGAATATCCAAACATAGAATTTAGCCTGATATATAAAGTAAAAAGAATTTGAAATCTAATTTTTTTAGATGACACATGTCTGCTTTGTTATATCGCAATATTCTTAATAAAATATTTTAAGAAAAACTATGCTGTACATGCAAAAATACCCTCTCTGCCCCATTCCTCCTCTGGTTTAAAACATCATTCTGAAACTATATGGTTACAAATGAATGGAATGAGTTTCAGCAGGCAATATATACCAAATTTTTGTAGAAGGAGGACCCTGACATTGGTTACTATCTTTGGAAATGATGAAGCAGAAAATTTGAGGAAGTTCCTGAAACAAAAAAAAAGTAGTTTGTGAGAATAATATTTCATGGTGATACATTCTTTGTATAACTTCTGTTTGGGACTGCATTGAGAGAACTAACTTTCTGTTTTCTCTTTGTTTAACCAAATGGAGTTTTTGTATATGCATAAATGTTTATATTTCCCAAATATTAGCATCTTAGAATTATTTCACATAGCATTACTGTAGCTTAGGAACAAAAAAGGATGACACTGTAGATGAAAAAGGGAGAGCAGGGATCTTGCATGTGTTTCTTGACATACCATGGTCTTAAATTTTTATGTGCCTGAGATAGCTGGTGGGAAATACACTATAGCGATCTCCCAAGTCCAGAGTTGTCACAGTGCTCTCACAGCCTTTTTCTTCTAACCTGCAGAAAACCCATTTCTCCACAGCATCCCTCAATTCACAGAGTCAGAGGTTATGTCCTTTCATGCCTTCATTGCTCTGAATCTTCATTTCCCTGTCTGACTTTACTATCCTATTTTTCTACTGCTTTCCCCCATTTAAAGCTCCCTAAGTCAGTACAACCCTCTAGGGACTACCACTGTCTCTTCACATTACTATCAGTTTTGCACTTCAGGCTTTTTTTTTTTTTCTTTTTTCCTGTTGGCTTATAGTATCCCTTGCTATTGTCCCATGAGCTGCAACGGTGGCAAAAAAACCCACATCTTCATCTAGTTTCTGCCAGGGCCGGGGTAGGATTCCATGAGTAGAAGAAAAGGATGCCTATTCAGTGGTGGGGAAAGAAGGAGGGAGGATAAAGAAAAAGAAAGAAGAGAGTCAGTGGCCTAATGATGAAACAACTGCAATTACACAGATAGGAAAAGAAGAAATGTAATTTATCACATTTGTAGACAAAGTTGAGACACAAATAATCTTCTTGTGGTTTGTTGAGGGAACTTTCTGTTCAATATGCTGCTGGAATGCCAAGAATGAAGAAAAGCCCTAGCCATGCACCAGCATAATAAATTGTCATAGGTTTAATAAATATGGGTAGCAGGTACCGTGTTTGCAATACCGTTAAAAGGTGTGGAGCCTCCTGAAGCCTGTTAGGCAAGCACTCTCAATATTCAGAAATAGAACTTCATTAGAGTAATAAGAGGCAAACTCCAGGAAGGCCTACAACATGCAAATTATGAAAGATTGCCCTTAATAAGATCAAGCTCTCCCAGGGAGTGGAAATGAGACAGAAAAAGTTATAGGTAAGATTAAATATTTTTACAGCCTTACAAGATCGGAATGAAAGTCTTTACATTTGCTGTTAGCAGAGGGAAAAGCTTTTTCTTTCTCACATGAAATATGAGTTAACAGGTAAAGAGTTGTTAACCTTTACCATACCAAATAAAGACAGAAACATAAAATCTGAAGTCATAATTTCTTACAGCATACTTTCCCTAAGTTCACAGTGTAGTCTAATTACAGACCAAATTATTGATGGTTTTATTACTTCATCCTAAATACTATTAAAATTCCTTTTAACTATGTGTTAGGAAAATGAAGAAAGAGGGGAAGACAGTTCTTAACATTTGAATGTAAAATGTTAAGTTAGGATTTTATTGTAAAAATACTATTCCCTTTTATCTGCATAAATGTTTCATAATGGCAATATCTTCTTAATAGTCCTTTAATACGCTAATAAATCTAGAATTAATTTGCATTTTTTCAGGAAAAAGAGTAACAGGTTATTAAATAAAGTCTGGAGCCTCTGCTGCTGTTAAAATCATATTCTGATTTTCAAGACAAAGACAGACGAACACACTCAGAAGAAGAAATGAAAAACCTGAGACTGGAAAAAGTTTCTAGAAATGGTGGGGGTTGCTCATGATGCTATTGCTCAGTTTTCCTAGTCTGTCTCAAATTTTACAGTTGCTTTTTCTATCTCTCTCTCTTCCTTCTAGGAAACTGTATCTTTAAAATGGTGACAACCCTTAGCTAACCAAAAACTAATCTCTGTATTAACTTTTGTGTCCTGTTCTACAGACTCTTTATTCATATTTTAATTGACATATGATTTCTAGAAGAAGCCTCAAAAGTAAACTCTCATTGATTTTTCGGTTAAATAATTTGGTTTTCAAAAGAATACTTGTATTTGACTTTTGATGACTTACAAATTGTGTTACGCTACAAGTGAATTAAGACTGCTGGACACATTTTGTGCTTTTCCCAGAAAGTATTAGTTTCTATAAGAAGCCACTCCGAGATCGTGTTAGTTACAGTTATTCTCTTGCAATCAGAAATTGGTATGAATTTTTTACTTGTGAATGCAGCTCACCAGGTGACTCTGCTAAGCAGACTCTTCCAAGTTCTTGGTGTATGAACCAACTTCATGTGTGCATTATCAGGTGGTCATGTACTCGTATTTTTGGTAATGCAAGACTGTGAGTGAAGAAACAGTGAAAAGATTGCCACGGTTTAGTTTCCAATGCAGAGGACACGTATCTAATACAAACATCTGCACCGCTGTATTAGTTTTTGTCCTGGGATAAACTCTAGAAAATTGTGTTCCATTTATTGACTCAGAATCAGGGGATGCTGGAATTCCCCTTCGTGGGAATCTGACCCATCTGGCTCCAGGCACCCACTGGCCTTCCGGGAGCCGCAGCACTGGGCTCAGAATGACAAAACTCTTGGCAATAAAGATGCTGAACTTTATCGTAAAGGCATGCACAGTGCTACCTGGACATTAGTAGCTATCTAGCTGTATGAGCTAATATACATAGGGGAGTTTCCACCAGATTTCAAACTTCTGTGCATGTTATTCTAATCAAAAAAGCAAAGAATGATGACACAGGCCTGAAAACCAGTACAGTCCAAGCCCCAGGAGTTGCAAATTCAGTCCCAGGTGAAAGGGGATCCATGTTCTCATTCTTTCAAATACCTGACTTTCAATGCACGCAGTGCGTATCTCTGTGTTGGTACAGCTACATGATTTCCTACTGGTTTTATGCCCTGAACTTTGCATCTTCACTGGCATGCCCAGAGCCTAACACTAACACCACCCGTTTGATGTGACCTTGTACCCTGCAGACACCGCGGCACATCACCTGAGGGCGGCTCCAGGCACCGGCCCGCGCTGCTGGTGACAGGTGCTGTCATCCCTCAGACTTTGAGCCACACGATGCTCTCAGAGACCAACCTCACCGCGTGAGAACTAATTGGGCTCGCACGTGAAAGCACTTGTAGTCACAGACACGTATTTAACCTTAAGGAGCGACACCCCTTCTCGCCAGCGGCGGGTGAGGCGGCACGGCCCGGGAGAGTAACCGGGCGGGTCAGGGCAAGAGCTCCTCCGGCAGCGTGCCCGCCCTGCGGCGCTGGGGGCGGAGGAAGGCCGCGGGAGCGGGCGGAGGTGGGGCGAGTGAGGGCAGCGCTCCCGGCCACGGCGGCTGTCGTCTCCTCGTCACCGCCAGAGAGCCCCGAGGCGTGCCAGGCGCCCGCCGCCTCTGCCGGCCGCCCCCTCAGTCACCACCGCGCCCGGCCGCCACAGGCGTGCCCCGTCCCGGCTGGCCGGAGTCCCTGCGGCGCCCGGCCACGGGCTGTGCTGCGCGCCTGCGCCCCGCCCGGCCCGCCGCGGCGCCATTGGCCGCTGGTGGCGCGGGCCTCGCGTGAGGGTCGCCGAGGTTCGCGCAGCGCTCGCCCTGTGGCAGGCAGGCTGCCGTCGAGAAAAGCAAATGTGCTGGGTCCTTGGGGAGGAAGCAAGAGAGCAGATCCTTTCGATGAGCGAAAACCGCTATCCTGGATCACGGCGAGGTACTCAGATGCAGGGTCACCATGTGGCTAGCCTGTAAGCAAGGTTTTCGTTCCAGAGACAACGAGGTAAACTTAACGTCATAAGAAACTAATATTATTGTAGAAGGTTATGGTTGATTGAGGCTGATCGGGTCTTGTTATGTCACAAAACAGTTTGGGTTTCTGTCTTCCTTCTGCCTTTTCTAGATGTTTGTCTTAAGTCGTTGGGTCAGATCACGCTTCCCTGCGCCTTCCAGCCCTGCCCCTTCCCCCCTGCCCGCACGCTCTGCCATTCTGGCGATCTGTTCCCCCTAGGCGCCTGCTCCCGGGGCTAAACCAGCGCCCTGTGTCCAGCGCAGAGGCTCTGGTGGCCATTTTATGTCTGTCACTGGGGCAGGTCCTTCTTTGTGGAGACTGATGTCTCTTTTACAGCTTGTGTGTGTGTTTGAAACCTTTTTACTTGACCCTACAGTAAGACCAGATTAGAGCGAATAAAATATCTTCAAGTATACATACTAATACCGGCCTAGATTGAATAAACTCTATTACAGCATCCACTTCCTTGATTATTGTCTTTCTATCTGGTTGGTTTAATGCCAACTGTACTTGGAGCAGGACACAAGTGCCTAGGTTTGGCACTTTTTTTAAAAAACTCACCTTTTTGTATTAGGTATGGTAAAGGCAGCACATTAATTTGTAAAGTAATCTATTATACTGAAATGCTTTATAAATGTGAAGTAGGGATGAGTGAAAGTTTGAAAGAGGAAGCATGACATCGGGTAATTCTCTGAATGTATGGATGCTTCTAAGCATATCTAAGTAGAAGTGTTTTTAGAACATTGTGTTTCTTTAACTTTCCCTTACTTTTGAGCCTGTGGTTGACAAAGTGGCAGTTTGGTGTTTTAAGTGTAGTGATGTGATACTAGTTGAATGCTTAAGGTCTAAATTTGAATCAGCTATTATGTTACAGTACCGGATAGCTTTGTTTTATGGAAAACATTTTTTTCTTACTCTATTTAAAAAGCTACCAGCAGCACCACCAGGTTGGAAATTCAGAAGGAAAATGGCATTACTGTCTGTCAGCACCTTGATTATTCCTTTGGAATATCACAGTTAGCTCCCATAGCTCTCCTGTTACCTGAGATCTAGGGGCAAACTGAAAGCTCTGGACAAGCTTTTAGGTGCTGTAAGGTTCCTGTCAGTACTTCTCTTAACAGCAATGTGCTTATGACCTTTCACTATTCATTGAGCAATTGAGCTAAACCTCAACCAGATATGCTGATCAAAGGCTGATCTCAAGTGTCTGTCAGTAGCTGAGCTAGTTATTTGGCTTATTTTGCACAAGCAACAGAAAGCTGTTGTTTTTCATTAGTTTTCCTGTGCTATTCAGTACCTGTCATGTTTGAGGTGATTTGACTGAAACATTTCCTAATAAACTCTCCAGGAGAGGAAGGAAGGAAGGGTATAAATAGCATATATGGCAGAGGTCAAGAAATAGGTGCAAAAAATAATCTATTACCAGTTATTAATTATTTAAAAGGGCTGAAACTGACTTTGCGTTGTTATCATAACATTACTTCTAGTCTGGTTAGATTAGGCCCGTACTTACAACTACATTTCTAAAAACAGTAACAAAAAATTCAAATAAAAACTTTTTTCCTCAGAAACCCTTCAGTCTTCCTAAGAAGAATCTGTCCCAATTTGAAGCAACAATTTTTAAACACTTTGACTGTGGCAGTTGTTTATTTTAATGATTGCTCTTAGATACTTTTTATGGTCTTCTAATGTTTATATTTCTTGTAGTGTCTCCTAGAATAAAATTTTAAAATAAGTAGAAAAATGAGATCACAGATGCATGAATTTGTTACTGAATATTTTTCCTTTTTCTGCAAACCTAACACATGATGTTTAATATTAGCAGTGCTGAAATGGAAAACCTGTGTCAATAATGAGAAAAAGCCATGTTGAATGTTTGCATGCCTCAGCATGTTATGGATGAATCTCCACAGAGAAAACTAATCCCAACAAGATTTCCTTTGGACTATGAGAACTGTCATATCTGAGCAGTTATGGAAATAATTAAATTCTAAAGGCACAGGTCAGCATTTGTTTGAAGTGGGAACATGAAATCTAAAATAATTTGAAAAGAAGTCTGTTGCTAGCATTAGTCATGATTTAATTTTGAGAGCACTAAACTTTCAGCAAAGTATTTTTAGAAATGTCATGGTAAAATGATCAATATCAAAAGCAGCAATGATTATGAATCTGCTAGCTACCATTTTATGAAATGATTGTCTATAAAGACATGCAGTGGAAATAATTAGTAATCCCATTTAATATAATTTTTCTTGTGGTCACAAATTACTGTCCAGTGCAGTTGGAATGGTAAATATGCAGCATGTCTTGATACCAGCCATATTTTAAGCTAGAGCCTGCACTGAGTGAAAATATAAGGTTGTCTTTACTCCTGGTGTGCTGTTGAAATAAGATGAAAATAGAAATTTTTGTATTTATTAAATGCATTTAGTATACACATACAGAAACACTACAATATAAGGCAAAACTTACTACAGCCCATCAAACTTTGCCTCTACCAGATGTTTTAGATATACTTCTTCTTGCTAATATAACTAATTGATTATTTAAAGGTTTGGAGGGATAAGAAAATGAAGACTGTTATTTCTCCTGTAAGCCTCGCTTAATATTTAAATAAAAGAGATTCTGTTATATCCTTGATACTAGAACATATCTGTAATAAATTAGGATGGTAAAGTTTGGAACTGGTCAGCATTTTTAACATACCAAACTCTTTAGAGAAAGATGCATGAATAAAGAGTAGATAAGCTTCTGAAAATCCATAATGCCACCTCAACTGCTACAGCTAGCTAGTACTTAATATCAAGTTATTTATCGTAGTATTTCACATTTTGCAGTACTTAATGCAAAAATCACATGGATTTTGTAACTTATATAACAGAAGCAAAATAGAAAGGTACTTTAGTTGTCATATTCTTATGTGTTAATTTTTTTTAATGATTCTAATGCAATTCAGTAACTGATTTTGGTGATTTTCAAATAGTGGTTTTATCAGAACCATTCAGTTGTAGCACTGTTTAGAAGTTAAACTTTGTTGTAATTTTTCTACACCTCCAAATTAATGTTTCATACATCTTTCACCTTAATATTTCATATAGTGTATAATAATTCTTCCTCCAATTAAGATCAGTATTAATAATCAGATTGCAAAACTCATGGCACTTGGCCACAAAAAGTGTTTCTTTGCCATGAGTTATGCAGTCTGACTATCACAGTTACTAATTGATAGTAGAAGAAGCCATGTATGTCTTTCAGACTAGGAAAAGCAGGGTCCAACTGCGGGTATTCTTCATGCCTCAGAAGTCAGTTTTTTCATTTGTGGAGCAACACTGTTTACATTCGGTGTTCCTATATCCTGTGAAGAACAGGTACATAATTAATTACCAGAAAACTAAAAGATAGTGTAGTTGCTGGGACTTTACTTTGTGTAGATCTTGTTTTAGCTAGGTTAAAGTAAGGGTGAAGTTAAACAGGTATCCTGCTTTGGATTTTTTGGGTTCTGGTTTGTGTATGTTTGTGGTGTGTTTTGGGTTTTGTTTTGTTGTTGTTTTTTTTAATTAGCTTGCTTATTGAGGATATAAATGCAAACAGACATGCATAATGAAGGCAATGTCATAATGAAAAATGGAAATAATTAATTTTGTTAGTGAATATATATGGTTATGTAAATGGTTAAATCAATAATAACGTAGAAGTGAAGCCTTAAAGTAGCAACTCAGAAAAGATCCTTAAATTAGCAAAAAAGGCTGCATAAATAGTGTTAGGAACTCAATATGGTTTAGAGCAATTGCAAATACAATTTCACAGATGCTTACATTTTTTATGTTCACATTTATTTCACAAGGTTAAATGATCTGCTGTTAGCACTAACAAAATTAAGTTACATGGACATTTCCTCTAGGAAGAAGCCCTGCTTCCAACAGAATACAGTTTTGTGATTAAAAGTTTTCTGTAGCGGCAAAAAACCCTGTAATTTTTCAGGAGGTAAAAAAAAAATCTCAAAGGCAAACCTGAGGTTTCCTGCTGGAGTGTATCCTCTCCCATTATGTGCCCATGATAAGTAGTCTTATGATGTGCTCGTCCTGTTTGGTCTTAATGGAAAAAGAGCTCAACCACAAGAAGTGTAGTCTGGCAGAAGAGCTCAGAACACATGGAATAAAGGGACATTTCAATATTTCCCCTTGTTTGTTCCTGTTTTCAGGCAAGGTATTTTTTGTCCTTTCTGTAAATTAAAGCTGTAATACCCCCTCAAAATGTCCCAGTTCCATAGAACCTTTAAAAATTAAATTGCTTCCATTCAGATTTTGCATTAGACATGGAAAAAATACCTGAAGTATATATCTGCATGGTAAAAATTCTGCTCAACCTACACGTGCAGAGTACAGGATTGAAGCTCTGCTATGCTCATAATTCAGGTCCTTGTTATGTGATAAACCTTTCTCATTGTACTTTGTTTGCCAGATGTTTATCTGGTAAAAAGTAACATTGACTTAAGGAAACGATTAATTCTTAATTTACAGTGATGGATAAGGGAAGATACACAAATGCTTTTAAATAACACTTACATTACACTTACACAGTTAATGGGATAAAGACATGCTAGTGTGCATATATGGTTCTGGATATGTATGCAGGAGATGTAAAAAAAATACTGGTTTTGACCCTGTATATAGCTGGTAAGACCCACTCTTTTTATAAGTACTGTGCTATATGTTGTACAAGGGAAGGCGGTGCACAAGTAAGAACAGTGTTGTTATTTATGCATTTATTGTGTTCTTCAGAGGACAGGCGAAAGAGGAACTCAAAGGTACCATTTATTTTGATCTGTCTGCAATGGATGGTAATACATAATTACAATAAATAAAGGCAAAGAAATACATAAATAGGTGTCAAATCCTATTCCTCCAGTCTCTTGCTTGATTCACAGCACACTTTCCACTGTGCAGCTTCCTGTCTTTTTGTGGTGTTTGGTGTATACTGTGTCCTGACAGTCCCACCTCTCTCAGCCTTTACTCATCTGAGACATGCCAGTCTCTTAATCATATTCTTGGCCCTTCACTGCACCCTTTCCAATAGCTCCATGTCTCTGGTACTGGGGAGCCCAGAACTGACACAGCCCTCCAGCTGAGTAGAAGGGAAGGATCACCTCTCTGCCTGCTGGCAGCATTCCTCCTAATGCAGCCTGGGGGTACCATTAGCCTTCTCTGCTGCAAGGGCACGCTGCTGGCTCATGTCCAGCTTGGTGTCCACCAGGACACTCAGGTCCTTCTCGACAGTGTGTTGTGTCAGTACCTTTTTTATCTACTTATATATAATTTATTATAACATGGCACCTTCGGTTACTGTAAATCTACACAGAGATGAAATAATACATAGGATTTTTTAGATTGTGTACTACACCTATGCATGATACACATATGTGAATAATGTTTTGTGCCTGATATGACAATCCTCATGTAATGAGGAATCTGCAAAGCATAGAATTTCAGTAGCTGACTGATAGATGTCTTTAGTGAAATCAGAAAAAGTACTGCCTGTTTCTAAACAAAATTTGGCAGGTTCCTTTCACTTACGATCCTGTAATCCATTTCTGGAAGAGTTTTTTTTTTTTGGAAGTCAGCCATTATCTCACATCCCTGGCTTATGTGAGAACCTAACCTGACAGCAGAACAGTGTTCAAGAAGTTTGTAGTAGTTACTTGTGGGTATGGATTGGTGGTCCCTGTTTTTGCTTTTTGTGTTTGTAGCATATTGTTTTTACATTCTAACACTTGTTTTTGTGGAACTGATAAATATGCAGAGAATTGAGGAAATGTCAGAAAACCTTTCAAAATAATTTAAGATATTAAATAACTAATTTAGGTGTGGCTATGACGTAATAGAAAAAATTAACATGTGGGCTAGTAATGTGTCTGAAATACATTTTCTTTTTTCTTTCCTTGGCACAGTTCCCAGAAAATTATTTTCAGCAATTCTGTCACTATTATATTTTTCAAATACAAAATATTTTAATGAAATCTTTCTCCTGTATTAAACTTTGATTTACTCTCACTTCAAATATTTCCCACTTCTTGGACTGGTACTGCCCATTTTCTTCTCTCTTCATGGAGAATATTTTGCAGGTCTTGAGCCTGAGTTCAGGAGTACAGATAACAGTAAACTATAAATTAAGCTTGTTTTTTGGTTGTGTTTTTTCCCTTCTTAACAGATGGTGTCCACAGGTTGCAGGTTGTATTTAGTTGCATGGAATAGTCTTGCTTATGTAAAACACAGAGGAAAAAATGTTACTTTCTTCTTGTGACTAGAACATGTATTTAACTCATCAGTATATACTGAACTCATCTTGAGTATGCAGCCTGCTTTCACGCAGTTATTCTTCTGTTTTATTTTTCTCTGTAAATAAGTTACATTTTGTATTTGTCAAAATGCCCTATCTTAACTTAGAAAGATACCCTTCAATTTTATTTTCTGACTTACCAAATTCATCTCAGTGGGTTGGGAAAAGCCATGTTACAGAAATCATGGGTGTGTCCAAAGCAGGTATAGCAGTGGTGGTAGTCACCATGAGCACAAAACACATAGAATGCAGTTGGGGAAGAACACAAATCACAAATACACCACGTACAAACTAGTTGGCACATAGATTTGATCAGCTATAGTAGAATATACATGCAAATAATTTTATTTTAAGTACTAGAATCAGTGGAGCACTATGACACTTCAGGACAAGCATACTGCACTTGACTTTAAACCATTAACTTTCTTTTTTATTTTGTTATCTTCTTTTCCAATAAAAAACTCAAAGCTTGTAATTTGGCAGGAGAGGGTGAGAGTATAATCATAGAAGGGTCTGGGACAATTGCCCAATATGCTTTTTTTTTTTTTTCCCCAGAGTTCTCATGCTTAACTTACATTTTAAAGTGTATTAGGAAAACAATAATTCTCTCTACTATTAATGTAAAAGTTCATAGCCTTTATCACTTTGAAACACAGTTGTCTCTCTCTGTTTCCAAAGTGCAGATTCAGTAACAAAACACCTGTAGATGCCACAATGCTGGTATGCTACACATTTGACCATCATGCTGTGGCGGTTTATTTACTCACTCAGCTTTTAAGAGAACTCCTCAACTTTTTTTTCACTGTCTCTTACTGGCTTCCAATTCACATGTTTTAATAGGCTTTAAAATCGACCCTGAAGGCTGTTGCAATGTTTAGCAAGTAATGAAATAATTCACATTAGTCATGCTTACCCTTAAAGTGTTCCTAACTTCTGGTAGAAAGAAGCCTTGTTAGAAGCAAGCATGTCACAAAAGAAGCAATTAAAACTTCTGCTGAATGGAAGTGTTGGTATTGCAGCCCCTCCAGCCCCTCTCTAATTAATAATCAATTCAGGAAATGTTCACCTTGCTCTTTTTCTTTTTTTTTGTTTGTGTAGAACATAGGCAGGAAAAAGATGCTTTATGCTTTTCAGTTCTGGGAGACTATGTCAAACACCCCATTGCATGCAGGTACTGGATTATTTTGAAGCTGGAGATTATACTGGAGTGTGGTTACAATTCGCTGTAATAGCTTTGCAGTATGATGAAAAATGACCTATAATATATGTCATTTTGAGGTGGATAGACACGCTGCTGAAGTTTTATTCAGTTAAATCAGTCAGAAATGTAGCCCTCGCAACACCTAATCATTAGTATGTTAAATACTATCACTGTAGAGCTAGAAGAGTTGTATTTATGCTATCTGAATTACCGCCTAATACACCCTGTATTCTGTCTAATACACTGTGTAGGAGACAGTATTTCTCATGTCATGGTTTGTCTAATACTGCTTAATTAAGACACTGCTGCAGAATTTCATATTAAAGGTGTTAAAGAAATCTGATAGCAATGTAATCCTGAGAATTTCCATAATATTTTTTTTGTAGTGAACTCTGCTTGAGCTGCATGCTGAACAATACTTTGCTTAGATATTACACTGGCATGCCTAAAGCACAGGTATTTACGATAATCTGAGTTGTAGTTTCATAGAAGAGATAATATCATTTATTAGAAAAAGTTGGAGGGAGGAAGAAGTAGTAAAATATTCCAGGTACACAAATTGGTTAAACAAAAAAGGTAGGTAATAAGTAGTGTTACATACCTACCTCATGTCCTCTTTTTTCATTGTATTAGTAGGTGAAATTATTGATATGAAATTTTCAGGTTTTCAAATGGTGAAGTACCTGATAGAAGACAACAAATGCAGAACAGTCAGTAATAATACCTGTTGTAAATATATTAAAAGTACCAAAAGTAACAGATTATTTTACTCAATACATTACAGAGATACCAGTGTGTTTGCTTGCCTGGATGGGAAGGAACATTTTGTGAAAATGAATCAAATGAATGTAATTCAGAGCCTTGTAAAAACAATGGCACCTGCATGGATCTTTTCAACAGCTATCAGTAAGTGTTGCGTCTTCTCACTGTATGATTATGTTCCAGGAATGACAGACTTATGCATCCAGTTATTAATTTATTTTTCAGCTTGGGGAATGGAATGTTATTACACAAATATGCGAACAACTTGTGTTGGATATACTGCTTCACTACACATTCATTTTAAATCAGCAGACATAATTAATTGTAGATGGAAAATTTAAAAAAATGCATCAATTCATGACATGTAGCAAGTAATCTAATCTTGAACTGTATTTTGTCAGACAAGACATAGGGTCTCTTTTTCTGTCATTTATGCCCCGTAAGCACAGGAGATGCTTCAAGAGTAGAAGTAGTGGGAGTGGACATAGTTGTACAATCTTCAAAGGAAGAGATTATATCATTGCTGCCACCTTGTGGCTTAAAATTACAGAGTAGTCATTTACCTAAATTTTAACAGCCACACTGGGAGAAAGCCTGAGGATTTGGCACTAACTGTATTCTTTTTAACTTAAACCCCAATTTTCATTTAATGCTTAGATTCACGGTTTAAAAATGAACTTGTTTCGGTATAATGAGGACTCTTTTAAACAATCTAGAGATACGTTTCTGTTGTTTGTAGCCAGGGTTTACCTGTATTATGATGTCAATACTAGAACAGTCTGTATCTGAATTTAAATTCTTAATAGATACTGATATAGATGCATAAAGAACATGGTTTCATAACTGTACACAATACACAGTCTAGTTGTTATGCAGTGATTATATTCCTGGTAATACAGACAATCGGAAAGAAAATCTACCATAGCTGAAAATAGACAAATGGTTTCCCACATAAACTAATGCAAAAAATTCTATTACATATATATTGTTTAACTTAAGTTAAATTTATCTTTGGTTATGTCCAGAATATAACTGAAGCACTTTGCGCTATCCTAGAACTGCATTTATATTAGATGTCCTAATTTGGTAAAATATTTCAGTCCATTAACAGAAAGACAAGAATCTCATGAGGCTGAAAAAATCTGTTAAAATATTTTTAATTGCTTTTTTCACTTTAAGTCTTTTGGGATATAAAACAATGTGTTAAGTGTTTCTTTAATTTTTGTTGTTTTTATTTTTGTGAAGTTTGTAGCTCTTTGTAGTCTATAACAAATAATTTTATAACCATACAGTATGTCTGATTAGCTGTTATGGCAATTTGAATTATTATATAATATAATGGATTGTGTAGACAAATACAGTTTCACCATCTTAAAGGACAACTTTAGGTGCATGGATATTTGGCAATCATGATTACCTGTACTTACATTTTACTTGTTTTTTCATCCTCTGGAAGCATTATATATATCTTGCAGAAGGTAACATGACTTCTCCTGATTTTATTTGTAGTTAGGTCAACAACATATGAGCAAATCCAAGGACTCGCTGTTGTTTAATGAGAAAAAAATATGCTCAAACGCTCTTGATTTGGCAAATACTGAACTGGTATAGAAAATGCTTACAAGGGAATTGGTTTGAACTGTTAGCACCACCCCATACTTTTTCTCAGAGCTGTTTGTCCTAGTTGACATCACAGAGCAGCAAAATTGGACATATAATTGATTCATCATATACAAGGGTCACGATAAGCCAAACAAAACCAGCTTCTTCAGAGATATCTGTAGTTGAGGAGTCATAAGAGTTGGCATCCACAAGAACAATGAATCTAGACCAATGTTTTTGTTGTACAATCTAAAACAACTTCATTTCAGTCATTAGAGTGGTCCTAGTTTATATTCAGATGTTAAAAGACATTCTGCTTTTTTTTCCACAATTACTCTTACTTGACATCAAAAACGTGTTGGTTTCTATTACCTTTTTTAACACTTTTCTCTTAAACTACAGCAGCAAGACAGAGTTGTCATCTTGTAGCTAAGCAGTGGCAGTCACTAGTATCTGATCCTAAGGACATCTAGCCATAGCTTTAAAATTAAATGTGGCCTTTAGAACAGGGTAACTGGATTCTAACTGCCTAACAGAAATGATCATTGTCATTCTTGCTGTGCGTAGGCATTGTTGGACAAGGAATAGTTGGTCTGGACCAAAGTCAGGCCAGGAACTGCTTTGAGAAGGCAACAGTGATAGACAATGCAGTTCCCTTGCCTGTGGCCATGTTCTGTCACTGTTTATTTATCTGGTGTAAATTTAGCTGCTGGATACCGTACACAGAATTTTCTGTATTTCTTTCATTTGGCTACACCACTACTGGTACTTGATACAATTCTAACAAATTAATATAAAGAAGAGATAACATATCATTCTTTTATGCCTTTGATAATACTCATTAGTTTACTTTCTCTCAAGTATTTGCAAATCTATCTGAAAACACCTGTCCTTGAAAAACCCAGTAATTCATTGTGCAAAAGCATAAAAATATATTTTATAGGAAAAAACCCAAGAAAATAATACAAAAAAATGTTTGTACCAAGTTTCAAATCTAATAATGATAATAATATAAACCATACTTAGTTAAAATTCTTTCTATTAAGTTATTTGTTTATCTGGTACTATTCATTTTTGAACCTTGATATGAAGACTTGCTGCCAAAACCGAAGAATAACAAGTATGCAAGAGCTAAATGCTTTTCTTTGTAGGTTCCATCATAGGAAAATAAATCACATCTCAACAGAAAAACAGAGAAAACCTTCTCAGTTGCATATTTGTATTTTAAAAAAGATTAGAGTAAGAAAAAACCTGAAACAATAGTTAAGGTTGAATTACTCAATGTGAATAATTTGTTATGTAATTCCTGTTTTATTCCAGGTAACTTTTGTTCAGCTGATAAACTAAGATATCTTTTTTTTACCCTTCTCACTTTTCAGTTTGGCCCGTGGCATAGCAAAGAAATTGATGTAGTTTCATGCATGTATTTCCAGTACCCTGTGAATGTCACTCTAATTCTCACGATAGCATAATCTCTCAAACTATGTCTCTGAATGTTTATAGACAGATGCATCTATTGTCAGACAAATTCCCTATTTCTTCTCTATCCTATTGTACCATCTTTCCTAATACTTCTGAGTTTTTTTCTTAATAATATCAAATCATAATTAAAGCCCTTGTGTCTCCTTTGTTGTTACCAACTTACAGGGAAACTTTAAGTGACAATCTCTTCAACTTTTCTTGGAAAATAATAGGCAACATAGTTTTATGGATGAACAGGTGTGTGTAATGATGTACAATAGTTGAGAACTTGGCTGTAATCATTATGATGTTAAAACTTGGAGACTAGGCGTCTTCCCAAAGTACTCAGTTCTCTCTGTATATTCACATTGAATCCCACAGATTCATGCTGTTTACCATTTTGTCAGTATTTATTGTTGAAGTTGTTATAAAGAACAAAGATACTGTGTTGTTGCTGCTTTTCTTTTTTCAGCATGCCAATGGACTTCTGTACTAAACAGGAGATCAGACTTCCTTTAGTGGATATGCTTATTCTATCCATTGAGCCTACATTGTTTATAACAGTTTTAGGGTTTGCTTCAGTACTTAACCTTTGTCAGAAATTTAATTCATCCACTAGGATATCTTTTTTTGATGCCAAACCAGCACAGAGTAACTGCTCAGAGACCAATTTTGTCTTTAAGCAGCAAAGGTGTTTATTTTGTGCAACATTGGGGAGCTAGCCAATTTGCACCAGACAAACTAGCTCTGAACTTTTCAGTGAAAAGTCAGGTAGTTTATACAGTTTTCATGAGAGGTTACAACATCTTTACATACTCATTTTTGACACCTAATCATTCTATTTATAATAGATGGGATCTAGGTGGTGTAAACCTTTCAACTTTCTTCATTCAATGATTTCCTGACTCAAGGTCTCCTTATCTCCTTCAGGTGCCCACCTTATCTTTTCTAATTATTTAGAGTACATTCTTTAACGTTGTCAGTGGTACACTCCTTTAATATCATCAGTGGAACCTTTTCTTATTCAGAGTACTTTTCCTATTACTCAGAGTACATTCCTTTCTCAACACAAATGGAGCATCACCCAGAGCATTGTACCAAACTCATCCTGACTGATCTTTTTAAGACCTTGCTGTGTTTCATTTTATAATGTCTGTGTAGACTGAAGTCCAGTTCTATTTTTATACCTGTAGTTTATCCTTTTTCCTCTTTAAAACCAAAAATGTTAGAAGTAATAAAAACATTAAAAATAATATGGACTAGTTATCCTTGCAGTATCTTGGTTCACTGACTGGGGACTCATGCTGGCTCTGTTGGTCAGTCAAACAGTGCCAGTCTTCAGCACCAGAGCTCTGTCCAGCATCTCTACTCCCTGTGACTTGACTATAAACTATAAATTCCTTTCATTGTAACTTCATTAAAGATAAGTTTGTCTCAATGGATATATAGATGCATATATCAGTTAGGAAATTAGTGATCTCTTTGGATATATTTAAAAGGATCAATGAACTATGCAAGTTCCAAACTTCAGAATAAGTCTGCTGAATTGCTGATACTCATTAACATTACACATTGCCAAAGGTTAATTCTTAAGAGCTGTGTAATCATTACCATTGTATGTACAGCACCATTAGTCCTTACCATTAGTTACTTTACAAACTAATACTATTTAGATATTTGTATTTGTGTATTCATTTATCACTTATGCTTATATAATCATGCAACCCTATGGAGCTAATGCTGTTTGGTTAGCACTGCTGGCTGTGGCAGTTGATGGCTCTTAGTTGTTGAGGTCAAGGTAGTTGCTCCCTAGAACTCTTCATTGAGGAAAGCAGGAACCACAGTGACCTGTCTTCTTTTTTCCCTGTCTTTCCTCACTTACCATCAATGTTTTGTATTTCCTGCCTTTCCTCCAAAATTGTGATCTTATCTGCCTTTGATGTACTACTTTTGGAATCAGGACCCCTTCTTGTTTAGCTTATTTTTGCAAAGACAGTTATCTTTCCTGCCTCCTCATTCTTATCCTTTAGATTTTACTTCTGGCACATGTTTTCTTAAACCCTGTTTGTCCAACTATATCACAAGTCTCCATTTTTCTTTTTACAGTTATGGTTATCTTTTATACATTTATGCCAGCTGACAGTTTGGGTAACAATACTGTCTACGAGAGTCAGATGCCTTCTGTCTCCTTCCTGTTACTTTCTCAATCTATTCCCAAATACATCTTGCCCTGTAGTTCCCCTCTTTGCTTCTTAGCATTTGAAGCCACATTTTCAGAATTAAAAAATAGTTTTTCATTAGCGTAATTGCCATCTACCTGACTGAGATCTTTAAAAATGACTAGTATTGTGTCATTAGAATATATTCAGTGTTATGTATACCATGAACTTTAATTATAGTAGTTAAAGAAAAGCAGCATTCTATTTCATGCTTCCCCTCCCACCCCCACCTTCTGGAGAGCATTGATTTGGAAAAATAAAGTTAAAATCAGCCTCTGAATTTTTTCAGAACTATGCAAGAATTTTTCTCTGCTAAGTTGTGTAAGCAGGTGATGCCTAAATTTGGGGTGGATGAATATCTGAGAGATTCATAGTAAAAGAATATATATTTATGCAGAATATTTTGAAGATATGCTTATTTCTAAATTAATGGATTTTAAACTGTCATGGAATTCAAAAGTAAATCGTGATATGATTATAACTTAAATGCCAAGTTCAGTCTGCCTTCTGTTTTTACTGGCGCTCCTTTAAACTACTGCTATACTCTTTCTTACTTTTTTCTCCCCCAGAAGCAATAAACAGCTTTTCGCACAGATGGGGATCAGCTTGGCATTTAATGGTCCCAGACGCCAAACTCTGGAACGTTTTTTTGTAAGCAGCATCTGGCTTCCTAGCTGGCATTTCTTCAGGGTTCTTTGGCCACTTTTCCTCTTTTGCTGCAGAGATGTTTGCCAAAACATTTGTCTGTTGTACTTCTGTCTTGTCTTTAGTTCTGACTTGTAGATTTATTTATTTTTTTTCCATCTTAGTGCCAAGTTATGTATGTGCCTCAAAGCCATCTTCAAAAGGTTTATATGGACAGTCAGGAGATTTACTAATGAATTAGCTGAAGAAATTTGTGAAAGTGCAAATAAGTGTTTCCTAAAAAGGTAGCAGGTGTTTTATAGTTTCATCTCTGGTAGTACTGCGAACAACTGGAAATGTGCAGTGTGCTACTTGTTATACTGCAGTGTGTGAAATCAGCTTTAGGGTTTTCGTTGCTTTAGGCAAAAAACAAAACATTGCTCTGCCATCTCAGTAGCATCTACTAAAAAGTCACTGATATTGTGCACCCCTTAGGGCATATTTTTGCCATTATTCAACAGTTTTCAGAAAAGGCAATGGCATTTTTATTCAAAATACCAAAGAAACATGAAATCTGAAACACCACACAGTAAGTACCTGGAAGATACCTCGCCCCACCGCCCAAACCATCTCTTCAAGTTTTTCTTCCTGAACAGTAGAACTGCGCCTCCTGGTATATTTAATCATTAGGTGATCTATTTTGAATAGAAGTTTGATTGTGTATTTTAGTTAGAGACACCCGAAGAGACATGAAATGATCATTTGATGAACTCACAGGTTAAATGGAGGGAGCACAAAACAGTTTCTAAAATAATGAGGTACCTGAGGCATAGCTTTGAGAGTGTGTGAAATGTGATACAGAAGTTATCCAAATCCAAATGGTTGCTGTAGGGCAGTTAAACACCTTCAGTGTAAATAATGTACAATATGTGAGCCCAGCTCACAGGGACAGCTAAGAGGTGAAGCAGTTTAGAGCAGTTTCTAGGCTCTGGCTTGAGATACAGTAGATTTTCTGGGAACTACTTCTGGGGTCGTCAGAGGACTGCTGTGAACTCTTTGAGGAACTTCAGGGTGCCTGTTGCTCCTGGGGAGGGATAGCTACAGGAGGCTGTGACTGTTAGCAAGCAGTTTCCCACAGGCTTTGTTGTCAGCTTTTCTTGGTTGATGGGAACTTTGAGCTTTTTGTTTCCAGCTGGTGCCTTGTTAGGGACATTCAGGCATACTTTCTGCAAATGTTGGAGAGAGTGTGTAACTACGAAGCCTAGAGCACAGCCAACAGAGGCAGTAGTGTAGGAGGAGGCCAGAAACTGTTGAGGACTACGTACTTTAGTAGTGAGGCACCACAGGGCAGTATGCCTGACCATCTTCAGGAGGAACTACCTCAGCACATTAGAGACCTGAAACCCTTTTCCTTTTCAAGGGGAAGTGCAGCATGATGGTGGTATCAAATCTCATACTGCCTGAAGAGGAAACTCCATCGAGTGCTCTGAGTTGAGATTTTAAACTCTTGAGGTCACATAGGCTTTTTTTTTTAAGCAAACATTTTTACCAATTTGGACACAACATGAGATGTTACAAGACTGGATGTGTGCTCCCCCTGAACCATTAGACAATTTTATCTTTTGAGTTTTGTTCCCTTTGAGATGGAGGGTATGGGCGAGGCAGTGTTGTCACTTATGCACAGTAGGATCAAGAGCCTCAGAAAGGAGAAACTACCCAGCCTGTGCCCAGTCCTGCTCCACTCCTATGGCTTCAATAGCAGTTTCCCTTCTTCAGCACGCTTCTGTTTTGATTTTTTTTTTTTGAACAGCCTGAACCTCACAGAAGGTGATGGAGCAAATAATCCTTGAAACTATTTCCACACAGGTGATGGAAAAGAAGGTGATTGGGAGCATGGATTTACAAAGGGGAAAGCATGCCTGATGATAGTATTCAATGAGATGACAGGCTTAACTGGTGATGGGAGAGCTGTGGATGTTTATTTTGACTTTAGCAAGACTGTAGTCATTCAGTGATGACGTGCCCACGAGGTCAGTAAGAAGGCCAACAACATCCTGGGCTGCATTAGGAAGAACATCAACATCAGGTTGAGGGAGGTGATCTTTTGCCTCTACTCAGTACTTGTAAGTTACATCTGGAGTGTTGTGTCCCTAGTTTATCCATATCTCTCTCTTACTGGGGATCCCAGAGAAGGACATTTCAGCAGGAGGCTGCTAAAGTGATCCAGGGATTGGAACACCTCCATATGAGGACACAGAGAAAGAGAAGACAGCAGGCTCAGTGTGTGTCGTATGGGGGGTGGGGTGAGAAAGGGAGCAGGCACAGGTAAAGAAGACAGTCAGATGCTTATCAGTGGTGCCCAGTCAAAGGACAAGAGGCATGAGGCACAAACTGAAACACAGGAAAGTCCATTTAAATATAGGAAAAACATATTTTTACTGTTGGGGTAATGGAACGCTGGAACAGGTTGCTCAGAAAGGTTGGGGAGTATGCATCCTTGGAGACAGACAGAACTCAACTGGATGAGATCCTGAGCAACCTTGTTGTGTAGTTGACCCTGCTGTGAGCAGCAAGGTTGAAATAAATAATTCCCAGAGGTCCCTTCCAGCCTCAATGATTTTGTGTATTTCTCTTTCTTTCTGTAATAATCTAGATTTTTTGTCTGTTTATATGCATAGATCTCTCAAAGTTTGGGCAAAGTTGGTGATTTTGATAGTAAAATTGGGCAATAGTATGCATAAACATCTGAACGGCAGAGCAACTGATACATATATCTTAAATTTGGTCTACTGTGTTTAACTTATATGAAATATACACAATTTTATATGTGCAGGTCTCAGTTTTAGTATGTATTTTTGGATTCTGACATTTCTAGATAGCAAGTTTCATATATGCACATATGTATGGTATTGATCATATCTCTATATAGTCATATGCCCATATATAAGATGTCTATCATGCATGTAATTATTACAGTTAGGAATAATTAAAAAGTGGTGTTATTAACAATTTCTGGTCGTAAGATTTGTATGGGAACATTTAAGAGAAACATGAAAGAAAAGGCTAAAGAAGAAAGATTGAACTGTGCTTCTGTTGTGTTTCACATCTCTGGTGGCTGAAGTGAGAACTCAGAAAAAATACATGGATAAAACCTGCCGTTGCATTTATTTTCCCTGCAGATGATGAGATGGGGTGAGGTGGAGGTGCCAGTTTCTGTAAGCATAGGTTGGCATAATTTGTACCAGATTTGGAGAAGAAATGCTATGCTAACTCATACTGATTTTTATCACGCAGTAACGGTGTGGAGAATGAGCAGGCAGTATTCTTTCCCTTTTTAGGAAAAGCTTTAGGGTGAGTTAGAGCATACTGAGGTGCCTCTTGTCTTTCCTCAAACCTAAGATACTTGACTTCAAGGTCACTGCTGAAGAGTAAATGCTCAGAGAAACGGACCTGTGCAGCTGGAAGGGCACTAGGAGTGAAGGCCAAGGAAGAGATCTGTTGGTCAACTGCAAGGACCAGTTCTAAAAAACTGTGCAAGCACACACTGAGCGGCCTGAAGTGGGTATGAACAAGTGAATTCAGTACTCTGGTGTGTGGTAAAAGATACAGAAATTATTTGCATTTGAGGATGAAAAAAGATTAAAAATAATAGTTGTCAAATAGCTTTGCAGAGGTGGAAGAACTGATTCTCAGGAGTTTCCAAAAATGGATTAGAAAACTGCGTGGAGTTTCTTATCAAAAGAGAAAGTATTCAGCAAATCGGTTCAGAATTTGTTCAAAGGCCTTGAGGTGAAAGAAGCAGAGGTTTGGAGAAACAGTTTAGACCATATCAGAATATTCCTGTTGTTCAAGGTTTGAAGATAAGATGGTGGTGTGTTAGAAGGCGGGTGTATGAGCTAAAGTACTGGATGAAAGAGTCGATAAAGCTTAAGGAGAAATCAAAGAGAGATAGAAAGTTCAGTGCTTATGATGAGATTTGGTCTAATAAATAAGAAAGAACAAAGAAATGCCCTATTGTCTTCTACACAAATGACAACAGGTAGCATAGTTTCTTTCATTATTTTTTTAAATTTATTTATTTTGCCATAACCTATTTATGGTTACCTTAAAGTGAGCATGTAACTTCATACTTGGCATTTTTCTGCCTGACAGCTCTTCAATGGAAGTCATCCCCCCCATCATGTTATATAGCAGTGATACTAAAATTAAAATTCAGTGGCTTGTCTTCTGTAGCTACAGTTCTGGGCAATAACAAAAATGCTGCCACCGCTAAGTATTCTTTGTGGGGAGGGGAATGAGAACTCGAACTAGAATGGATAGAAATAAGATAGGCAATGAACAGAAGAATAGCTGAAAAAGTTTTCAAGACAGACTTCACTACCTCATTTATGCACTACTTATTTTAATCCAAATCTGTTATGATGCTTCTGTTGCAGATGATTCATAATAGACTGTTTTGCTTGTTCTTTTGCCCTTCACTGAACAGTTCCCTAAAAGCACATGGACTTTCTTAGTTTCAGAAACCTTAGTAAAATAGGAAGTTTAAACAAACAAATAAAAAATGGTGGTGACACTTCAAAAATGGCTCATTAGAAATTAATGGGAAAACCATCTGTCATTGTTAGCTACAGATTAGATATTTCATGCATCACCAGTGTCTAATACATGCACAAAGGAACAGAATTTAAAAAGGATTATGGGCATTGCTGCTGACGTTATATCCTGTTGAACCATGGAGAATAGGTAATAAACAGTTCCACATAAAAAACCAGGCTGTAGATCCCCATTCTCTTGACTATACAGTCTGTATTTTTTTCGTCTTTGATTTGAGCAGTCATTAGTAAAACCCACATGTTGCACTTGTTAGAACAAATTTCATCGGTTCCATAGATATTGTTCCTTTTACCTACCTTCTTCAAGCAATTCTAAAGTGGTTAAAAGACACAATTTTTGTAAATTGTCAGTTTTAATGTGAAGGTGTTTACCTGTGTTTATTTTGTGCTGAAATAACTTTCCAGCCAAAAAAAAAGCAATGTTTCATGTCCAACTATGAGGCTTTTTCTTTTTGAAAGTAGAGAAGGCTTTTTAGAGAACAGCAGTCACTATTTCGTTATTGCTAATGATGTGCAAGACTACTTTGAAGGCAGCATTTTTTCTGTTTCGGGAGATAAGAGGGAGAAAATGAAGCCTGAGTATGTATTTAGTTGTAGTGTAGGTGAATACGTTTTAGTTATGTCAAGCAGTTCAGTAGTGAAGTACTATCCAGCCCAGACTGCATTGATTTCCATCAGCGGTGCTCAGGTATCTTAGATCAATAGATTATATTACCGTTGTTGGGTCACTGGGGTGATGAAGTTAACATATGTGAAGAAGAATTCTGAAAGGCTATTAATAGTACAGAGTAACATCTAGCATTTGTGGAACTGGCAGTATGTGATCTATAGGTAATGAAAGTAAAAAAGAGTTCTGGGTGTTTTGTTTTGGTTTTCCATTTAAGACATAGTAAAGGAAATTAATGTAAGACTTTATTTTGTAATTTTTTTTTTAAGAAGAGATTGTGCAAAAAGCTACAAAACTGGTTTTGGAGAAGAGTATGATTGTGTGCATACAAAATATGTTTGAAAAAAGATGAGTTATTCAGCTACAGTACTTGAATCTTGAAATGATTGCTTATGTGTGATAGTGCAAGATGAAATACATATTTCACATCTACAAATTGGGTGAAATGGTTCAAGTGTAAATAAACCATACACTATATATAATTAGAACATCAACATTGTCTTCCCTGCCAGTAGTTTCTATGGGTAATTAAATTTAAGTTAGTTGTATTTTTGGGTTTGTCTGGGATTTAAATTTTTGTTCTGTTAGATCAATAGAAGTATTATAGGAAAGTATATTTAGACTGCAATTACAGATAGTACACTATTTGAGATCCTCTGTAAACAGTGCTTGCTCTTCACCAGTATTAAGCAGACTAATGCAGGATTTGTAATTATCACACTTACTTCCACTAAATGCCAGTTTTGATGTGTGAAAAAAAAAAATAATCAGTTACACTAGGAAGCCTTTATCTTTGAAGGTCACAAGTAGAGAAAGGGGAGCACAAATACAAAAGCTGCACCTCTCTGTGAGCATCCATAAGTATTGTTATGTGTGTCCCTTTGGCTTGTTCCTTCTCTGTCTGGAAGGGGCAGTCATAAAACTTACATAGGTTTGCTCTATTGAAATGACTCAGCGAGATAGCTATAGTAGAAAGTTGGATTGTTTATATTACAATAGATATCAAAGGTAGATAAAGACATAACTGACTCTTGGAGAGCAATTGAAAGTAATTTTTGTTGTTTGCTTTTATAGTTTTATAGCAGAACAGTAATCTTTTTAAGGACAAAGCTATTTTTGAAATCTGGTTGCTAGGACATAACAAGTCAATTTTGTTTTGTAACAGAATCTGTAGTAGGGAAATACCTACCTCATCTTGTGATGTAGTATTTGAGCAGCATATACATATATCTATACATGTATATAGATACTGGTTTTTTTTTAACATTGAGAAGCTGTCTGAGTTGAACTTAAAAATGCTTACTTTTGCTCTTTTCCTGTTGTTTGTACGCTTGGAGATTGTGGCACTCCTTTATGAAATATTGCATGGCTTTAGTTGAATAATTCTTCTTAGGCAAACTTGAGCAAGGCCTATGTTAATGTGGTCTTTGGTACATTTAACTGTGGCAAGACGAAATGTTACTGCCTCATTTATTTGTTGGAAGTTACAATCCTCATACATGATTAGGTGAATGGTAAGAGATTATAATTTGGATATAGTTTGAATCATTAATGAAGGTCAGTTTCTGCAAAACCTGTCTTCTGTTATTCTAATAACAAATGTGAGAATAGAGACATCCTTGCTTCTTAATCTTTCTCTGAAATATTTTCTGGACTGCCAGTATTGAAGACAAACTCTTTAGCCTTTCCAAATGTTTTATTTTATGTAGTCTCCTTTGAAAATCTGAGTTTATAATGTTGAAATTAGCATTGTGAGAGTTCACATGCTAAATGATTCACCAGCTAAACTTTTATGAATAATTGGCTACTGGTGAGTGTTGAAAATATGTGAACAGTGCTCTTAGAATGTATAAATGTTGATATTATATGATTGTTATCCTGATGACCCAATGTATTCTGCTATACTAAATATTACAGCTATCCTTCATTATTGGTTTACAGGGACCTGATTGGTTCTGGGCATAAGGTATTCAATGTGTTCTATATTTGGTGTGAAAAAAAGCCCCATTGTTTAATATGGAATATTAATCCATTTGTTCAAAGACACATTTTTTAATGCCATTGCTTCCATTCCTGGATTTGATAGTTCTTTGTCAGACTGAGCCAAAGGCATACAGTTTCTTTTGTGATACACCTCCTTGGAGCTTCAGTAGGTCCAAGGTAAATATTAAGGGACAATATTGAAAGCAGCTTAAAAAAATAGGCATAGAACATCAGAAAAAAAGACCTGATAAAGACATCTTGCTTAAATGACAGAAGTGCTTGCAGAGAGGGAAAGAAATGTTTTTGTCTCATCCATTCAAATAATTATGCAGAGGTCATTTGCATAGACTTCTGAATTGGTGTGTATTCAATTATTTTTCATGTCAGATTTTCTAAATGTGGCAGTAATCTATCTTCAGGGTTCAATTCATATTGCTCACGCTTCATAAAATCTCAGAGTTGCCATCTACCACTTCATGTTGCTGTGCTACTTACTGCTAATAAGGATTGGCAATTGTTATTACCTTTACCTGGTCTTCCTTTGTTGCCTGTGGTGGAAGGAACAGACCAGAAAAGATCTCTCCTCTACTCCCCTAGATGAAAAGTACCTTCTGTGCTTAGCACTCTTCCTAAGACTTCAGTGTCATCTCCATATACTAGGTAAAGAACTTTGAGGTCAAGTGACAGAACTACTGTTGCATTGCTAAACTTCCCAAATTTAACAAATGTCTCTCCTGCAGGGGCTGTTACCTGCTTGCAGGTGATAGCTTTTATTTTTTCAGTGCTGCATTCTTCTTTCTTTCAGGTTTGTCAGGTCAAAGAAGACTTGTCTCAAAATCAGTGTACTAAACCACAGTAAGTTACATGTAACTCTCAAAGTATCAGAGTGATACAAACAAAACAGGTGTGGAGTGAATTTCCACAGACCCTTCACACTGAAATCTGGTAGAAAGGAAGAGACTTCCAAGGTGAAGTAATGCTGGAGGTACCGGTTTGCATAGCTACAGCAATAAACTCAGTACTGCCAGATTTGCCGTCAAAGACAGGCATTAAATTAACATGGAGGAGCACAAGCAAACAAGCAACTAGGGAGATGGAAGCCTTTTGTTCAGGAATCCTTCAAAGGTGGAGAATCTTCCAGATAGCTGATTTATGCAACATCAGAGCTCTAACATATAATCTTTATGTAACATCGGTTTCTTGGGTGCTGCGTGACAACTGATTCCTTCCGATTCTTGAAGGAATGAAATCATATTTTTTTCTCTACCAAACTGAATCAGTACCATTCAAGATATTGGAGGTAGATTCTTTACTTACTACTGTTCACCATAGCTAATTTATCATCATCATTTACTGATTCTGTGTTTTCACAAATGAAGGTTTTTCTCTCTGGCAGACTCAATCTCTGGAGAAGCATTGCCTGTTAAAAAGCATGCAGATTACAGAGTTTCCCTCAGATTGCTGGGTGGAGTCTTGAGGTACCTTGTTGCACTTGTACTGATTGTTGCTGTTCCAGGGTGGCATGGACACATAGGCAAAGAATGCAGTTCTTGATGTTAGTGACAACAGATGGTAGGGTGAAAATTAATCCATGTCCTTTTTCCATTGCATTTTTTCAGGAATAGAAGGAAGTCTAAAGCAAGTTTGCTTCATAGGTAATGTTACTCAAAAGAGCAGCTTTACATGCCAGAATGCATAAACACCCTGTATGGGGGTCTGCAGTAATTAAGAAATGACTCTGATACCCTTCTGATATAACTTGGGGAATTTCAGACAAGGAAGTTCCAGGTTTTTTTCAGGGATGATTTGATATTTTTTAATCTTTTTATAATCTGTTTTAAAAATCTTGAACATGGTTTTTCCTAGCACCCTAGATAATAACCAAAACTGTAAAGCAAAAGTAAAAGAAAATACTCCCAAAACATGAAAACCTTGTTTACTCTTTAATGAATCCCTGCTGCATCTAAAACAGAAGTTTCAGGAGCTGATGGGAAGGCATTTTACTACTGGTTTTCTACATGGTTGTGGTCTATGAACAAGACTGTTGATACCAAACTGTATCGTATTTTCTGGTTCCAAGCCATATAACCAGAGTGATAGTAATAATGCTCAGTTTTACTTGTTTTGTTGTCTGTCTTAATGAAAAATAATGAAAGTATTCAGTGTGCTGTTTTAAGCCCAAACATCCCTCCTAATGAGACTGCCCTCTGGTGACTGGTGATTTTTAATTATTTTAATGTTTCCCAGCTGAAACAGAAAGCAATGTAATTTCATCTGGCTTTGTAGATAGGAGGATTTGCTGCAAAATCCTTACTGAGATAAATATGCAAATAATTTCATGGATCTAATGGAAAAGGAACTAGATGTCTCACCTCTGTGGTCCAGTAGTCTGAAAGTTGTATCCAGTCTGATGTAAGATGTATTTTGATTTAGGAAAATGGAAAAAGAAGAAAAGCTTCATTAAAAAAATGGGAGTTGAAATGCCCTTTGTAGGATATAAAGTTCTGTTTCCTAAAAGAGAAGTGTGTGCATTGCAGCTGAACCAGAGCTTAAAATAAAAGCTGAAATATAGTTCGCTCGCTCATTGAGCTGAATGTTACCTTGTGATTGTGCGAAACTCATTGCTTTAAACAGGATTAAGGAAGAAATATCTGGAAAACAAGTAAATACAACTTTGTCTATTTGTACCTCTAAATTTAATGTTTTCTTCTTTGTCATGTCCCTGAACAGACAGAATATTAGGAGATAATTTTAGTTGGTGTTACTAAAAGTAAGGATGTGGGCAGAGTATTATGTAAGCAGAAGTATACAGAATAAAGAAAATATATCTTTAAAAATGAGGAAAAGGACAAGGATAAAAAAGTGAAGCAGTTAAACTAGAATAAAAACTACCTAAGCCTCCTGAAGTTCTGTATGCATCAAATGTGCAAAAGGCACACTTACACACTATTATGGTAGCAGAAACTGTATCTTTTTAACCCTTTTTCTGGCAGTGTGCCTCCCAAATCCTTTTTCTCTAGTTTGGGGTCAATATCCACTTATATTTCCAGGTTTAAGAACAGGCTGAAGGGGTTCAGCCTATTCTATCTGCAGTTTTTATTTAGTTGTTTGTATTGTACTTCAATCATTTTCAAATTCAGAAATCCAAAAGCAGAAAAAGATGTATCAATCTGTCTTCAGAACAAGAAAATACAAATAAATTTTTAATGTGCATCAGGAATATGTTCTGTAAGTATAGGTCTAGCTTCTGAAAATGTAAAACCTAAGAAATGAAGCAATTGCTGTGGAGCTTTATGTTTATGGTGAAAATTAACAGTTCTATATCTGATACACTTCTATGCCTGCTTTTCTAAAGACAATTATAATTTTGTTTCAGTGCTCAGGAATCCATAAAGCTAGAAGGGAATAAGTATTATTATGGTTATAATTATTAAAATTACATAAGTTCTGCCAAGATTCACATACCTAAAAATTCTTAAAACCATTTCTTCAGTTCTATGAAGAATTTTATGTGAAACTATTCACTACCTATTTAGTAAAGGAATACAGCTGCCTCTGAAATATCAGGGATTCATAGCATGTCAGATTAGAGAAAATAGCATAGTTTCAGAAAATGCCAACCCACAGAACTGAATTTTCAAAAGTACCTGAATTATTTAGACTGTTAGATATGTTTTGAAATTTGAGGAAAGTGGTTTGGTCCATAGATCTTAGTGCAGGTAGGCTTATGAACTTAGCAGTCTCTATCAGATACACAATTTCCTTTATAGCCAATGAAGATAAGTAGATGGAGAGATTCCTTACAAAAATCATTCAACTCATCTGAGATATGAACTTCTAAGTAACTTACTTCTATCCACTGTTTTGAAAATGGCTTAACTCATGAAGTAAAGACTTTCAGTAATTAGAATTCCATGTTTGGAAGACAAGTTTGTTCCTAGCTGGTGTGCTCTGCAGTGTTTCTGAAGACCAGATCCCTCAGCTGTCTAGATGAAACAGCTTACTCTAAAGGTGAGTTTTAGTTCAGACTGAGTAGGTTTTTTAATTAAATCTCCAAGACATCCCCAGTTACCATGCTTTGGTTGGCTTGCAATGATGAATGATCATATGTGTAATCTGGAATTTTTTTGGATGTAACTTTAATGTATCCCATGTGATACAAATGAATGTTTGCAACAGGGCTTGCTGTTTCATTATGCACCCACTAAGAAGGGCTTTCAGACTCTACAGTATCACTTAGAATGCCATATACTGGAGGTAACACTTTAAAGAAAAGATAGTATATAATCTGTCCCTTCAGGGAATGCCAGGCTGTGCAGCATCAAGTGGCCCTCCTGTCAGGACCAGTATGCCATGGAGAGCCTGTCTTTGGAAAGATTACCCCATTCTGGTTACTCAAGCTCTTACAGGATTCTCTTACAGGAAAACAACTATATTCATCATTTCTACTGTTAAATAGAAAGGATGTTCACATGAGAACTTGTTGCTGCAGCTTTAGATAAAGGCAAGAACACACAGCTGGTGCAGTCATACGTACTGAGTGAGACTCCTCTGTTAAAATTAGCCAGTGAGGTATCCAGTGGTCAAGGGATGAATGCAACACCACACAGACCACAGGGTCAAGCTCTACGTGCTATGTATCACAGCAAGTATATGCCTGCTCAGGTTAAACTATTACATGGATTATTAACCCCTTGATACCCTGTGGTATTCCAGTCTGGATCACTACAGATGCCTTTGCAATTATGTGCTATGTGTCTTTTGCAGAAGTTCTTGATACTTTCTTTAATTAGGAGAACATGAATTGCTGAAGTGTGAGATTTGGGTTAGTATTTTACTGCTGAAATAACTTCCAGTACTCAACAATACTCATGTTCCTACTGAACAAAGAGTAGCAATATATATGGTTCTCTTTATGTGTATTGGGATTGAAATCTATGTTACATCCATCCAGTGCTTTTGCTTTGCAATTATTGAATAGGTAATACAGAAAGCATCAATTGGTCAGTTTGAAAAGTAACATATACAAAATAAGTAATAGGTTGGTTTACAGATAAGTATGTTAACTTAGGAAACGTATTGACTTGCATAATATTCAACAGCCTTCATGATCAGCATGTGATCAGAGGAGAAGAGTGAAAGTTGTTTCAGTCAGTTTAAGTATCTTAGGACATAGTGTACATTTTACTGTAGTGTTCTTTTATTTTTATTTCTGATGTGCAATGGCAGCAAGGTCCATTGCATTCACAGTTCATGCACTATATTATTAGTCATCTTAACACTAGATGTATTTTGCATTCCATGATGCAAACTTCTCAGACACTTACAATGATTAGGCATGCAATAAAGAGCTCATCCGTGCATGTCTCTTATTATCTGGTACCATTCCCAAAGTATTTTATCTCTGCTTTCCTACCTACCACTTCAGACTCATCTTGAAGACTGCAGGTGGTGCATCTGCTTTCCATAAGCCAGCATCTACCTCTATTAAAACAACAAATTGGAGGTATATGTTTGACAAAGGTAACAAATTTGTTTTCCTTAATTTCAGCTTCCCATCACTATTCTAACAGCTGATAAAGGCAGGTGGAATTTCTTTTATAATTTAATAGTGAAATTGATATTCACCTTTCAATTTACTCTGTAAAAGAAATTGCACTTTACTCACTGATTAATCCTAAGGAGAGAGGGGAAGAGGTAATATTTCTTCCTGTGTGGCCACTTCTTGCTATAAACATTTACACAGTTTGGAAAGATTTATCACTTGGTCATGGCAGACATGAGTGTATTGAGAAATCAAAGTACTGGATAATGGATGAGCTTCTTGACTATTTCTTCCTTTGTTTAATCTTTTCATCTGAACTTTGTACCTGAACTTCCTCATTGAAATCAAACCAAGCTATTGTGTGTTTCACTGCTAAGGAAACTTCCCATTGTCAGATTGACAGCCCAAGGAACTGAATGTCCTTAGTGACTAACTGCAGCAGTGGTAGATAAATACCACTTACTTGCACTGAATTGAGAAGATGAGAGGATAGTTCAGTCTCTGTGTTCAAATTGATAACTGTTTACAAAAAGTGGTGATGACTATTGTAGTAATTGTAATAATGAAGGATGATACTCTCATCATAGAATAATAGAATGATTTAGGTTGGAAAGAACCTTTAAGATCGAGTCCAACTGTAGCGAACCATAATAATGAAGGGTGTCCTAGTATTTCTCAAAGGCAAAGCTACTGACATGCCATTGTTGACTGGGACAGCAACTAAACACATCTAGGAATTTGTCTCAACCACAAATATATGTATTCCTACTTTAACTTAGGAGTTTCAGTGTAGTAACTTGGGAGTTGCTTAGGACAAATCCAAGCAACAAGACATGCCTTTAATAAAAAGTCAATGGTCCACTAACCTGAGATACTGTGGTACTTTCACAGTGCCCAGGACTTCTTACAGCGGTCAGGTGGGCCTTGGGGACTGGTTGTACACCTGCACTGAACTCTACGATTCAGTTCAGGAGCCTGAATTAGAATGCAGTGGTGTGGAAAAGGTCTTCCTGTTATTCACATTAACCAAAAGTTTTCTGGCACACTTCGGAAAAGGGCAATGAACGAACAAGTTTGTAACACAGCGTTTTTATTTCAGGAGTTAATTGGTCATGCCTTCTTAACCACAGTAATAAAAGAAATAGGAATTTTAGTCTTTGCCATTATTATCCTTTATGACTTTGCCTCAGCCATTGAAAAATTCTACCCTATTTCTTCTATTCATAAAGATTGCTATATATGTATCCTGTGTTAAGAGTATGTTAAAAAAAAAAAAAGGCAGAGTAAAAACTAATACTACTTTTGCAATCCGGAACATATTGAGCAACTAGTTTCATCCTCAGTCTTGGGCATTTCCCTGTCCTGCAGCCTGGCTGTGGCCTCCAGCCCTCCCAATGCAAAGGGCTGTGGTTTGTCAGGCAGTGACTGCCGGTGGCGGGGGGGGTGGTGTCACCCCCTACTAGAAAGGCAACCCCCAGAACTGAAGCTGGAGCAGGGGAGCAGCAGTTGCTGGCCCTGGCGTAAGGGTTAAACCAGTGACACCCAGCTCAGGCCTGGTGAGGCTGAGCCCCTGTGCAGCTAGGTCAGTGCGCAGCTGAGGGCCTTATGCTGGCAGTGGCAGAAGTCATAGAATGATAAAATGGTTTGGATTGGAAGGCACCTTTAATGATCATCTAGTCCAACCCCCCATGATGGGGCATGGAGATGTTTCATCAGATCAAGATGCTTGAAGTTTCATCCAGCCTGACTTGGGAACACTTGCAGTGATAGGGCATCCACAACTTCTTTGGGCAAACTGTTGCAGTGTCTCACCACCCTTACTGTAAAAAATGTCTTCCTTATGTCCAATCTGAATCTACCCATTTTCAATTAAAAACTGTTGTCCCTCATCTTGTCACTACAGTCCATGTTAAGAAGTCTCTCTCCATCTTTCTTATAGGCTTCTTTTAATTATTGAAAGACACAATTAAGTCAGCCTTCTCTTCTCCAGACTGAGCAACCCCAACTCTGTCAGCCTTTCTCCACAGGTTATTATTGTGACTGTCCCCTGGACTTGCTCTAACAGGTCCCTGCCTTTCTTATACTGGGGAACCCAGAGCTGAGTGTAGTGCTCGAGTTGGTGTCTCATGAGAGCCTGGTAGAGGCTCCTGTGGGCTTTGCTGCTTTTTATGCAGCCCAGGACACAATTGGCTTTCTGGGCTGCAAGTGCACATTGATGGCTTATGTCCAGTTTTTCCACCACCATCCTCAAGTCCTTCTCCACAAGGCTGCTGTCAGTCCATTTATCCCTCAGCTGATATTAGTACTGTTGATTGTGCTGATCTAGGAGTCAGACTTTGTACTTGGCCTTCTTGGACATAATGAGGTTCACATGGGCCCAGTTCTGGAGCCTGTCAAGGTCTCTGTGGATGGCATCCCTTCCTTCAAGTGTATCAGCTGCAACACTGAGCTTAGCGTCACGTGTAAACTTGCTGAGGGTGCACTCATTTCCACTGTTCATGTGATTGATGAAGATACTAAGTAGTGTTGTTCCCAGTGCAGACCCCTGAGGGACACGCTTGTTACTGATCTCCGTTTGAACGTTGAGCCATTGAATTGAGCCTCTTTGGACACAGCCATCCAGCCAGTTCCTTATCCATCTAATAGTCCTTCCATGAAACCAGTGTCTCTCCAATTTAGCAGCAAGCATGTTGTGTGGGACTTTATCCGAGGCCTTACAGAATTCAAAGTAGATGACATATGTAGCTCTTCTCTTGTCCACTCATGCATTTATTCCATTGTAGAGGGCCACTGGTTTAGTCAGGCATGATTTGCCTTTTGTGAAGCCATACTGGCTGTCTTTGATCGCCTCCCTGTCTTCCATATGTTTTAACATAGCTTACAGGAAGGTATATTCCATGATCTTCCCAGGCACAGAGGTGAAGCTGACTGGATGGTAACTCCCAGGGTCCTCCCTTCTACCCTTTCTAAAAATGGGCATGCTGTTTCCCTTTTTCCAGTCACCGGGGTCTTTGCCTGACTGCCATGACTTTTCAGCTATGGATGGTGCCTTGGAAACTGCATCAGCCAATTGCCTCAGGACCCTGGAGTGTATCTCATTGAGCCCCATGGACTTAGGTATGTTCAGGTTCCTCAGGTCATCTCAGATCTGACCTCCTCCTAGATCTGGAAGGACTTAATTCCCCCAGTCCCTACCATGAGGTCCAGGGGCTTGAGAAATGTGGGAGGAGAGATAAGCAATGAAAACTGAGGCTAAAATTTGTTTACTACCTCAACCTTTGAGTTGGTTTGTCACTAGTTCTCCTGTCTTACTTAATCGCAGAGGTAAATTTTCATTAATCTCCTGTTCTGGCCAACATACCTGTAAAAGCCCTTGTTATTCACTGCATCCCTTGCCAAACTGAGCTCTGTGCCTTAGCTTTCCTAATCCCATTGCTACACATCCAGGCAGCATCCTGTATAATTCCTAGGATACATGGTCCTTGTTCCGTTGCCTGTGAATTTCTTACAGTTCAGTTTGTCCAGGAGGTCCCTACTGTGCCATGCTGATCTCTGCTCCTTGCCTGATTGCTTACATGTGGAAATTTTGCTCTAAGAAAAATGGCCTTAAGAGCTGCTAGCTCTGTTCAATTCCTCTGAATCCTGAGGGCTATTTTCTAGGGCAGAGGTCCTCAAACTACAGCCCATGGGCCAGATACGGCGCCCCAGGGTCCTCAATCTGGCCCCCGGTATTTACAGAACCACCCGTGTGTCCGTCCCCCCCCCACCAGGGGTTGGGGGGGGAAACCAAGCAGCCGCAGATGACTGCCTGCCACTTTATCCGTGAGCCGGCCCCCTGGTTAAAAAGTTTGAGGACCCCTGGCCTAGGGGGTCCCATCTGCTAATTCCTTAAAAACTGAAAGTTGACTCTCCTGAAATTCAGGGTCCTGACTCTGCTTGTCAGCTGGCCCATATCCTTCAAGTTGTGAATTGTATCAGGGCATGAACACTGCAGCCCAGGCTGCCACCAGTCTTGACCTCTCTAATTAGTTAATTGGTGTCACATTTGATTGGTTACAAATGGAGAGTTCTAGGAAGAAAGTAGAGAAGGAATAATGGAAGATGGTAATGAGGCTCAGGTGAATTAGAGGAGTGATATGGGTAGAAATTTGAGGTGAACATCTAGAAGTGACATATAAGACTAACGAACTAGTAGCACCAGAAGAACACCAGAGATAAACTTATAGCATAGCTTTTGCAGGTAAAAGCTGGTGGAGTATGTAAAATGGGTCAGATAGCTTTTTGAGGAGCAAAGAATGCGTTAAGATTTCAGAGAGTAAAAGAAGAAAGATATTTGTGGTAGGAAAGAGGAAAGTGAGTACTTGAAGCCTCTGTGGTGACTGGAAGTGTATGTCTTTGGAGCTTTGTGGTTTGTATTACTCTAAATTTAAAGCTCTGTGTGTATTGAAAGTGACTTCGTTTGACTGCTTCAGATAGTCCAATAGCATCTAGCTTACAAGGAATTAATTCATCACTGAGCACTGCAATTTTTCAGGCTGTTAGTTGATTTGACTGAATGCACTAGACAGCACAAACTCTTACCGTTGAATGGACCGTCATTGTGTGTATTTTATACCTGACAAGCTGACCTAAACTTCACTGGACATCTTGCCATTTCTCATCAGGATCCTGTTTGGGAGTCAGGTGAATGATGGGCACACTATATGTGAGGGTTCAGTTGTGGTTTCCTGTTGCTTTGACCAAACCACCAAGGAAAAAACAGTTCTATTGCATCCTGAATAATGCATTTTTTCCTGTAGAAACACCTGTATTTGTGGCAAAGGCAAGTGCTTTGACTGATGTTTTATGAAACCTTGGTACAAAATACAGAGGACTGAAAAGATTTCTTCTATTTTTCTGATGTAAGATGTCTGAAAGCAAAAAATGTCACCTGAATTTTGTTCTGTTCTGGTATAATCATCTGACTTACTGCTTTTGTCAATCTTTGGCATTTTTCCAGAGCTAGCTGAGTTTTGTTGGAATGAGCCCACCAATAGGATTCTTTTTAATTGATAGAAAGTCACTTTAGAATTCTTTAAGATTCAGAGTAGGCTGCTGTCCCAGTTAGCATGCTGGAAAACTGGCTTTGGCTGAGAGTAGCGCTTGCCAATGTGTGTAAGTAACTGATGGAAGGGAGTGAAAAAGATGGGGCAGACTCTTCTCAATGGTGTCTAGTCACAGGACAAGAGGTGGTGGGCAAAACCTGAAAATACATGAAATTCCCCTTTAAGATAAGAAAATGTTGTTTGGTTTTTTTGTTTTGTTTTTTTAAACTGTGGGGATGGCCAGGTGCTGGAGCAGGTTGCTCAGAGAGGTTGTGGAGTCTCCATCTTTGGAGATATTCAAAAGCAGGCTAAATGCTGTTCTGAGAAAACTCTGGCTGATCCTGTTTTGAGCAGGGGGAACTAGATGAGCCTCAGAGGCTTTTTCCAACATCATCCATTCATGGATTCTTAAGACTCTTCCCTGTTACTTGATTCCTTAAAACTTGTGAAAGTAGAATGTAAGGCAGGTGATACCGATATATTTCACTGCAATGTGAGAAATAAACAGTTTTCAAGCGGGTGAGAACCAAATAATTTAATACTTTTAACTTGTGTTCAGATAGAACTTACAGCATTAATATTGGGTTTTCTGGGTACCATTCATGACTGTAGCTTGCAATTTTTAACTTTGGTTTTAATGTTTAAACAGATAGTAAAATACAAAACTATGGATATAATTTATATTGTATATTTTAATTATCCTCTAATTATCCTCTACTTTTGTTTGCGTGTGTATGGGAAGCTCTTAAATCTATGGAGAGCTCTACGGAAAGTCAGCAGTTAATACTTACGGAAGTTGATCTATATGTGTTGGAGTTCTACACATGTCACAATCAAAGCATGGGGCTTATATTATTCAAATGAATAGAGAAGAGAGTCATGCATTAATTTGTATTATCAATGAAAATACTTGGATTTGGTTATTTAAAAGCAAATATTTCTATGGATTCTAGAAGGGAAATATTAAGAATTCTTTTATCAGCTTAAATCTTGTTTCTCTCATTACATGTGGCAATGCATGGTTCCTTGCTAGAGTATTCTTCTTCTTTTTGAAGATGTTATGAATTATTCTACTCTATAATACAAGCTTTTATTATGTAAAATTAAAGTATCATTTCAACAGCCAGTCAGATTATTTTCAACAAAAGAGAATATTTTTAGCTTTCCCCCTGCCCCCCAAAGTTTTTCTCGCAACTGATTGTCCAGTGTCAGTGATTCAGAGATACTTCATTTGTAACAGAGGCTCATACTTTCATACAGTGACTACTTAGGAGAAAATTAAACGAAGTGCTGAGCTGTGGGTACCCTGTAATTCAGTGTTATTCAGTGGATGTTCCCTCTAGGTATCAAATTGATGCTACCATGTATAGCAAAAGCAGGTTACTCTGTTACTCACAACAAACAAAACATTTATGTGTAACCATGTTTCCAAAAATGTGGTTTGGGTGCTATAACTGAGTCCTGAAATAGGTTGTGAGGTTTTTTCCATAGTTAAAGAATGCCTTTTGACAGTTACAACTATTTTTCTTCCCATGAAAAACAAACAGTAACCTGATTTTTTTAATCCTTATTGCTAAAATACTCAGGACTTTCAAATTATAAAGGTAGTAATTCCTATTTAATTTCATGTGACATGGAAATTATACCCCACAAACCAATCACGCAGAACATTAAAAATTCCACAGAAAATGCTGTTTGTTTTAAAGGGGCCTAGTTTGCCACACAAAAGGCAAGCAATACCCATGCCTTATAGAACTGCCTAATTGATTCTCCATTGAATGACCTGTTTATTATCTAAGAACACTTCCTTTTATCAATTTAGAACTATGAAACTATATATGAATAGTTTAATACCTGAAATCAATATCAGTCAAAACAGGTAAGAGCTGGAATATTTAATCTTTTATATTTTCTGGTGTCCTGAAAATTAGTTGCAAATATTTTCAATGAGGACAGAATTAAATAAAACATGTAACAAGAATGTATGCCTTTTAAAGCACGTATAGCCTTCTTGTATTGCAGCTAATGAGGTATTTTTTCTCTGCAAACTTTGATATAATTAGCAAATATTTATTTGCATTTTTTGAACCTTACTGTATTCATGTTGTAAATAAAAATATTTATCTAATTCATGAAGACAGATTTCTTTACAACCAGATGTAATGTAGGTTATGGTCCAAGGTTTTTTTTCTGTGAGATCAATAACAGGTCTTCACAAAAGCATCCAAAGAAGAGACAGAACATAAAGAAAAGAGGATTCCTCTATCATTTGTAGTGCCTTTGACCACCTACCCTCTTTTCCTAAGAGTGTACTGAATGCTACATGGTGCTTTTCATTCCAAACACTGAAGTACCTACTTAGTACTTTCATACATATGAGAAGACATATTTTTAATCCTAAAGCGTAAAGAAATTTACATTCAATGTTTGATAACTTTTGATGCTGTTTCAGCTTAGAGAAGTTCCGTAGATGATTTTGCCAGCATTAACTAGGTGGTTCTCCCAGTGGGTAAATCCTGTGTTTTAAAATAAGTAATTTTACATTTGCTCAAACAAACTGGGGGAGAAGAACCCGAATGTAACTTTTATTCCTAGTGCAGTCTTGATTACAATTGGCAGAAAAAATATTTTGACTTTTTTTTTTTAATAGAAATAGTGCAACTGACTTGGCTAGTTTGTTGATTTTCATTCTGCCACCATGTCAGCTTGCTTTCTTTTTTTCTTTTCAGATGCACTTGTACAGCAGGGTGGACAGGGCCCGACTGCAGTGAAGATATTAATGAATGTGATTCTGAACCATGCTTGAATGGAGCCACCTGTTACGAATCTGTTAAGCAGGGACAGTTTGTATGCATTTGTCCTCCATTTTATACTGGTGACTTCTGCCATCAGCGCTTCAGTCCGTGTGAGCTGCCTTACAATCCATGCATAAACAATTCAACCTGCTTAGCACAAGTTGATGGAAATCCAATGTGTGTTTGCAAAACAGGTAAGAACTGGTATAATTAATCTTTTCTGTTGTGCCGCAGAAAAGTTGCAAATGTGTATTGAATTTAATGCTGTCTTCAGTGAAAGTAACAATATATACCTTTCAAAGCACATAAAACCTTCATGAATTATAGAAGGTCTATCAGTTATGTTAAAAGACTGGTAAGATAGCTGTCAGCTTGCCTACTATTAATTTCTTATATTAAATATATGGCTGTTTTGATTCCAGCACTCAGAATTACTATTTCTGAGTCGATTGTTAAAACAACATAGAGGTAGGCATGCACTTGGGCAGCAGAGCTGACAAACTAAATTGACAAAACGGGCAGAAATAGACAAAGTATATGCAAATTGTTAAAAGTACAAAAATTGAAGCAAGTTGGAAACAGTTTCTTTGCCGCTGAGCTGTTGGGAAGGCCTGACACACCAGGGGAGTAATCTTCCCCTGCCTAATGGATTGAGTGGATTGCTCTCCATATGCAGAACAAGCAAAATCACAACAGGTGCTGACAGCTTTCCTGGGCTATGGCTTAAAAGACATGATCTCTCCCTTGATGTACAAGAACTGCTAAGGTGGAACGGAGCAAAGGTTTTAAATGTGCAGAACATCGCTATGTAATTCTGCATAGGAGCTGAAGAATACATTAACTAATTACAACTGCAGTGAAAATTTAAGTAGGGAGAGTACAATTACTGAATTTGGAATTTTGGCAGGATTTTGAAGTCATCACTCTTATACCTATTAATGGTAGGGATGTCCTAGGAGCCAAGGATAGCAGATATATATTAATTGCAATGTTACACCACAATAGTATTATTTGCTGTTTACGGAGCTGCAAAGATATGGAGATAATATTTAGAAGTTAGCAATATTTTTAGCTTGGGGGTTTTACTATCAAGTTAAAGATTACCACAAGTTGCTGAGTTTAAAAAAAAAAAAAAAAAAAAAAATCACTGGGGGGTATGCAAGTTGCTTATTGAAGCAGCTTTTCTAAATCTGCTTTTTGAAAACAGCTTTTAATACAATATACTGATTCTGAAACATTTTTCAGAAATGATTTGTAGAGAGATGTTTTCCTGGTTTAGGCTGGGACAGAGTTAATTTTCTTAGTAGCTGGTGCAGTGCTATGTTTTGGATTTGGTGTGAGAATGATGCTGATAACATACAGATTTTTTTTAATTGTTGCTAGGTAATGTTTATACCAAGTCAAGGACTCTAGTTTCTCAGGCCCTGCCAGCAAGAAGGCTGGAGGGGCACAAGAAATTGGGAGGGCACACAGCCAGGACAGCTGACCCAGACTAGCCAAAGGGATGTTCCATACCCAGGATGTCACACTGAGCATATAAACTGGGGGCAGTTGGCTGGGGTCTGCTGATCACTGCTTGGGGGTTGGCTGGGCATCAGTCAGTGGGTGGTGAGCAACTGTATTGTCACTTGTATTGGTTTTTTTTCCTTTTGGATTTCATTCCCTTCTCTCCTTCCCATTACAGTTGTTGTTGTTATATTTTATTTTCATTATTAAACTGTTCTTATCTCAACCCTTGAGTTTTACCTTTTCCCCAGTTCTCCTCCCCATCTCTCTGGGGCTTGGAGTGGGGAGTGAGCGAGCTGCTGTGTGGTTTTTAGTGCTGGCTGGGGTTAAACCACGACAGATGTGTAGTTCAAGACTTTTCTTAACGTTCCTCAGAAAAGTTGTCTTTTGAAAGCATGTAATGCACAGTTTCTCAAGAATCCAGGAAACTTGCAGGCAGGATTCTCACAGAGCTTTGATGGAATCTTCAAGGATTCTTGAAGCTTGCAGCTAGGAGTCTTCAGGGAAATAGCAGGGGAGTTATGTGAATCAGTAACGTGTATTGCTAATAAATCTTGGAAAGTGGAAAATATCTTGGTATTGAAAAGGGGTGAAAAGTGTAATGTTTAACATTTAATGCTAGGAAAAATGCAATCATTTATTCAGGACATCAGAAAATGAGACAGTAAAATACAGATATTTAATTGAAAACAGTTTATGGAAGTCTATTTCTGCAGTTGTTGTCTTTTTTCTTATTCTCTTATTTTTGTCTGCTGTGTGCCTCCCTTTCTCTCCCAATAAACCTGTGATAATTGTAGATTTGATCACAAAGGACCATCACAGTGACATAGTTAGATTACTCCAAGATACCTGATTAGTACCAAATGGCATGTTGATTAAACAACTTGCCAATAGTTAACAGTCCAGTCATTAGAAGTTGTGAATCTGGTTTAGCAAGAGTCACAAAATGTAACTGTGCTTACCAAATTCTAAAGGTTATCTTTATAAAACCGTACCTGAGATGGGTACAACAGGACCACAAATCATGTTACTGGCTGTGGTACTTATTTAGAAGAGAATATCCACTGACTATAGGGATCTGGGATTGGGATGCTATACCAGGACAGAGAAGACAAAAGCTGATGAGTATAGATTGGGCACAATCAAAGTTTACGTAAGATGTTAGCCTAGGACAGAATTAGCAAATTGATAGGGAAATAATGAAGTCATGATTAGTAGTAATATAAAGCAAGGCTATGCATTTTTTTTCTTGTATGTATGTTAGGGAGTTACAGTTGTCCAGTTTTGCTTTGAAGATTTTTAAATTTTTGTAAATACTGTAAATGCAAAACTTCCTTCTGAGGTGTCCTCCCTAGTTGCAGAGGAGTGTTTCATTCAAGGAGCTAGATCCTAACATTCATAAAACAAAGCTGGGCTCTCTTATAATAGGTTATGGAACAGTGTTGGATCACGAGCTCAAGTTAAGTAGTCCACTCAAGCAGGTTAAATGCTTTAAAAAGTTGTGATCTCTACAATTGTCTGATGTATTTATGATTGTAAGAGTGTCATAGGGTATGCTGTTATTTCAGAAGTTTAGGAATCACTGCAGTTGACAGTTTCCCAAGAAGTGTACAGAAAGCACCTTTTCTTATATAGTTTGCCAATATTTGAGAAGCAACAGTTTGATGAAGGCAATTGGGAGGATATAGCTTTATGAGCTATTATGCATACACCCAGCATACAATCCTGCCATTAGTTTCTCCTGAAATGCTACATACTAAATGCGAACAAAACAGAGGAAAGAAGAACTTAGGGCAAGTAGTAGAATGTTTTATTGCTTCATTTATCACCATGATTCTCTGTTCTTAAAGAATTCCATTCTTGGAATTAATATTAATAGAAAAGAAAATCTAGCGTAACAGAAGAGAAAGGTAGGAAACATAAGCAAAGCTATAGAATGTAAATAAGGCTGAAATATTTGTAGCTGAACCTGGACAACTGTTCATAAATTCCCCAAAAGGTCTACATGCAAAAGATCCAAGGAGCAATTCAACTGCATTCGTAAGTAAACTAGAAGGTAAATAAACTAGAGGATCAATATTAGACCATGCTGTTCTAGACAATGACAAGCACAAAAATGTTAGTTTGTTAAAGGAACCCAAAGGGAAGACAGGACAGTTTGGTAAAAATAGCGCAGTTTTCTGAGAACAGTCATGTTTCAAGGAAGAACAAATCACTGAAAAAGCTGTAATCAAGATGAAGGAAAACTATGAGAGGGCACGCAACTGTATAGTGCAAGATGAGCTCTCTGGCCAGGATTGTTGAACAATAACAGGCCTACTTAATGATGAAATGGGAGGCACAAGGTAATGGTTATGACCGAGAAATGTGAAACCTGGGGATATATAAGCATATAAATATTATAGACAATTAGCAAGACAAAAAATAAATTGCCAACATAAACTATGGGCCAGAAAACATCTAGTGTTTTCTAATAAACTTTTTTAACAGTCACTTATTCTTCTGTGAGAATTATTAGTAGAAGTATCTAGGAGCTAAACCAAGGCAAGGTTAGTAGGAACAGCATATACAGTTTTTGCTGACAAAAAATGGGAAGAACAAGGTGGTTGAATTCAAAAGTTTTTTAGAATTCCTTCATAATAATAGAAGGTAGAAATTAATATCTTCCTTTGAAATTAGATGTAGATCTTCCTTTACTACTCCAGGTAATATTCTTTGCTCAGAGTGCTTATGCAGTCTCCTTATTACAATAGAAGCAATATTCTGTTTACCTTTAGTTTTTGATAGGAGAATTCTCAGGAAACATATATGTAAATACATTATATATTGTGTATATACATATAGAGAGTGTGTTCATACCAAAGCTTTACCTACCATGTTCAAAGCTGTAGGTTATTTGATCAGCATTTCTGTTAGTTCAACAGCATTTTAATGAGATAGGAAACTCGGAAGATAAATCAAATCAATGAAATACTGTATTTATTATGGAAACAAGTACACCAGAAAATCTGGATTCATTTGACCAGATGTAGTAAATCAAGGAGATATACATAAAGGTATGCACAGTATACATTGAGGAGGTCTCCCTGTGCTCCATTTATAGTCAATGAAGAGGAAGAGGCAGTTTCTTAGGTAATTCATTTCACCCAAAAGACAAAGTCAGATGTCAAATGCTACGGGACTATTTGTCACTCTGCTGACTATATAAACAGCTTAGGACAATTTGTTCGGACAGTAGATGGGCTGAATTCCTTACCAGTTCCCTGGATTGTTCTATGTAGTTCTGGGAAGCACACAGTTATAGAGAGGAGTGAAACAAAAGAATGGAGAGCAGCGATTTGTGTCATAAATGCACACAAGTAGTCAGAAGCTTTGTCGTCTTATTTGTGCTCATTGTATCTTTAAAAATAAAAAGTGAGAAACTGAAGAACTGGTTTATGCAAGAAGAATTGCATGGGTAATAAGGTTACAACCATTTGGTTTAGAGTGTAGGGAAATTTTGTCTTGTTCCAGGGGAAGGTGCCAGTGAGGTCTAAGGAGAGTACTGTGTCATCTCTAAGGAGAAACAACAGCCACACTCTGTAGTGGAATTAGTCTTCTTGTATTTTTTTTCCTTATCCTCCAAGTCTTATTTCCAAAAGCAAGACTGCTTGGTTATTTTCCTGATACTTCAAGGTAATTTCTGAAGTCTTTGTTTTAAACAGTTCTTTTCAGGAGTTTCTCACCCCTTTTATCAGACTACCGTCAATAAATCTTTCCTGTGACACCTGCTTTTTTTTTTTTAATACCCTTTGTCCTAGCATTCCAACAATTATTTTTAATTGGTCTATAGCATCTTACAACTGCAAGTGTGAACAACTGAGACAAAATATTTTTCAGCTCATGTCTCCAAATAAGACTAAGTGAAAATTATCATAATGCACAAAATTCATAATATCAAGTAGAACTAGTAAGTAGATTGCCATTGTCAGATTTCTGAGCGCTTCAGTGCCAGTTTGTTTTTTTTTTTCCAGGCACATGGGTACATAATTCAGAAAGGGAAATAGCCTGTTTACCATGTCTAACATTTCACACACCTTTGATTTTGATATGTGTACCTACCTATGTTACACTGAATAACCTAAATACCTATACTAATGGTTATGGGGCTATTGTGGTATCTCTGCTGCTTGCAAACATTGGTTCATAAATGGTTCACAGTAAGGAGACAAATATAATCCATGATACTGTGCTGATGAGTAAAACAGTAGAAAGCTTATGGGGAAGAATCCTATTAGTCCTTTGCGTTACCTGCAGAGGTAAATTCTGTAATGTTGCTCTGCAACAGAATAAGGAGATGAAAATGACCGTAACTGTAACAGCAGATGTGTAGCTTCTATGCTCTGCATATTCTTGCAATTTGCAGATCGCAGAATTCCCATAGACAGAGCTGAGACATACAGTAAGTAGCTATTTCCCATATGCCACATGAAGGGGGAGGTTTTCTACTCAATCCTTTATGTTCAAGTAGTCTGTCAACGTCCCAGAAAAGATGAGCCCCTTGTGCCAGAACCAGCATGTCAGAGCTCGCTGCAGACTGCTGCAGAGCACACTGTGATTCAGCCTGTCCTATTCAGGCTTTCATGGTGACAGCTTCACTAGTAAAATCAATTATGCAAGTTTCTGGAAACTCACACAAAACAGATCTTGCCTGATAATTTATTACACACATTTGTGACTGATTAAGGTTTAAGATTGCCATAGATAGTACACTGACTGAAGGAACAAGCATGAAATAGTATACACACAAAATCTAATCACTAATAAAAGCCAGCTGGGGTTAAGCATTCATAGAGTATAGTTCTTTAACAGATAGGTGTCCCTATGGGGGATAAGACCGGTTCGGCCCATTGACTGATCCCAGTAGTTATGATGGAGTCTTCCCTAACTTCTCCCCTTCCTAACTTTATTTATTATTTCTTTACTGCTACATGGAGCTTAAGTGACTCTAGTCATACATACTTCTGTTATGGCTTTACTTTTAAAGGTATAGCCAACAAAAAATGTAAACAACGCGGTCAGTGAGGGGTGGTCATATCTTGGAGGTGAGTAGCTTTGAGATAGAGGCGTGCTTAGGTATTACAGTAAGCAAAGTTCATCTGAGGAAAGTGATTTCACCACAGTTGCCAGCTCAGCAGACATTATCTGTTCTTTATCTTGCTTGCTTGGCAGCTACTATGTGATTTGATCAGCACATGGCACCATCAAGTTCCCCTTCCTGCAGGGAGAACAGAGGCTGGATGGGTGTCTTCACTCCCTGCCATCCTTGTTTAGTTCTACTTGGCATGTGCTGAGGTTGTAGGTTGTGTTGCCTGGGGAACTACTGGGGGTAGATTCCATGTATACCAACCGCATTCCACCCTGGAAATAGCAGCTGCAGTTTTACCCTAAAAGTTCTTTAATGTTACAATGAACTTTGGTCATTTTTCCACACCCCTATTTCAGATAAACAGAAGGAATAGTAGGATCTTTCAAGTAATATCATTTAATGTTTCACCCATTAACAGCAGAACTACCACAGGATGTTGGAATTTCTGTCAGCTAAAATAAGTCACTCTGCCTGCACATAAGTTGCAAACAAATTTGAGCATACTGTCACACCCGCTAGCGCTAATGTTGAAAACTAGGGCTTGAGGTTAGATTAACTGCTTTTGTGATATTCTCCATAGAATGAGATTCTGGTTACATCTTCAGTTTCTCTATTGTGGCAGGAAAAATACTGTAAAATGTATTTCACAAATAAAAATAATTTGTTAGTTTTCAACAATGCCATTTTTATATTGGCCACCTAGAAAAAGAAAAACCACTTGTTTCTTGAATTCAATATTTAATTTTTGAACAGGTATCTAATGGAATTCTGTATTCACAAGTGACAGTGTGCACTGTTTGTTCCTCCCCATTAACTGGATGCATCTTTTCATTTAGACGTTCAGAGCTGTTTGAATTGAGTTAAGAAAACTTTCGGGTTTTCCACATAAAAAGCACTGAGTTAAAAAATTGTGTTTTCAGCGTCTTAGGTTTGACATGCAGAAAAGCTACTATGTAAAGTATATGGCTAGAGAGCTACATCAAGTCTTTTACGTGTTCTATTGATTTACAGTTTGGATCTTAAGTTTGGCAGTAGCAAAGGAAGCACGTAGCTGCATTTAAATGCGCATATTATTTTCCTATGCATAGTGCTAAATATTGCTACAGTAACTATATTTCAGCACTGTGCATATTTTCAGGTTTTCCAGTAATGTATCACTTCACAAAATTTTTTGATTAAAATAAAAAAATACTGTGTTTTATGATTCAAATAAATTAATTGTGTTCGCAGTGTAAACTACAAGTTCTGTTGGCTGTGTTAAGTGAATGATGTTTTTATATACTGCGAATTTCTTTGCAACTGAAAAATGTTTGTTTTGGTAGTATATCTGACATGTTAAACATTTTAAGTCAGTTTCCTCCCATTGTCCTATTCTTTCTTCTTGCAGCACATTAAAAAATTTGGAAACGTGTCTACGTTACTGTAAAAATTGCATCCATACATTAATTTTTGTTTTAAGTATCCCAGAAGCAGTTGTAGTTTACACAAATTAACCTGATGTGTTACATTACCCTTGAAATTATGTTTGACTATCATGTAAAATACAGGAACAGGGTGAGTCTGTGCATGTTAGACCCATGAGGCATGTCATAGCTTCAAAAGCACCACATAATTAATTACTTTGGTAATTCTTTTCTTAAACCAATTCAGTTTAGGTATGAACACTTTAAGTATGCTTTTGGATCTGAAAGTCATATGATTTGTGTCTGTCCAAGTATATTAGTCAAACATTATACAGATATTTTAATCCTAATATTGCAGTATATATTTTGAGGTTTGGCCACTCCTGTTTGTATGAGTGATGTGCACAGTGTTACACTTCCTTATTTTCATAATGTACTCTGAGAATATATCAGGAGTGAATTAAAAATGGCTTATCAACATGTGCTTTTATTGAAACATACTTTTTACAAGCTTCATAAATTATCAATATACTAAAGCACAGACATACAGAAATTATGAACGAAATAAATAACACTGCTAATATTTTTCAGGTCCTTCTAAGTAGATTTGAGTGCTTCTAATTAACCATTTTAGTTGAAAGTAGGAGTTTCTGCCAAATTCTTCTGTAAAAAGTGCTATAAAGGCTAAAAATCTCAGAAAAAATCACTGCATGAGTTCAGAAGGTTTTTTTGTGAACCAAATCATCTAAATAGTTCTATGTAATTTTTAACAGGATATGTCATTAAGAAAAAAATGTACTTTTTTAATGAAAGGACTGAGCTAATTTGTCAGTTAAAAAATACGGTATTCATCAGTAAATCGAACATATAGATTGCTTATTCCATAGTGTAGGAGGTAGTCAGTAAAATTTTATGATGGAAACTGTTTTTCTCCATTTGTAGGAATAATAAAGTAGCATGCCTACTGTATGTTTACTTATTTTATGTCTTTTCAAGGTAGCTATAATTTGCTATGCTCTGGAAAAATGTGTACAACTGCAATCAAAAATGTGTCTAAATGGTGCTTTATGTATTCACTTTGATACTATTTGCTTCAAAAATACTATGAAACATCCGTAACCAAGTGGGGGCGATAGAAGCAGAATGATGAATGCCCTCAGTTTTCCTTTTTACATTTTTTTTTTTAATTTGAGAACTGTGGTTGGTTTTTGTTTTGTTTTTTTTTTTTTAAATGCTTTCTCTTAATGATATATAGTATTACATAATAATAAGAAGCTATTCCATGTAAGTTCTTTTAGTATTTTAAGTTTTAATTTGTTAGCTTCACACCCTTTTCTGATTACCATATAAAACTAAAAACTGTCTGTATAACTTTTGAGTTATTTATGTTACACAGGTTTACGTTTTCAGTGATGTCCCATTTCCCCTGCCCATTGACATAGCCTTCTACTCTGCAACAAAACTTAGTTTCAGAAAGGTCAAACATCACAAATAAATGAAAAGTCACAGATGAGGAAGCTGGCTAACAGTTTTCTTGTTGGTCCTGGTTTCTCACATTTGCTGTGCCCTCCAATTTCATAATCAAACCAGAATTAGAGAAACATGTTACCATTTTCTCTGGTTTTAGTCAGTAGCACTGGAGTGGCATGTGTCCAAAGAAGAATTCCTGGTTGTTTGTGATGTTATGATTTTGTGTGTCAGTGACTGCTGCCTACTTGATGTAACCAGGTCTAGTACTAAACGATGAACTAGAATGCTACAGCACAAGTTATAGTCCTTTTACCTTTCTTTTTTCTTTAATCACATTTCAGGCAAATGCAGATGAAGGCTGAAGTTGTACTATTGGGATGCAGATTACACATGCTACAGATTAAGAAAAGTATTTGGATTGTTCATTCTGGTTTATTTGCAAATAATAAACTAAACGATTCAGAATATAACAAGGTTGTCTGTGCTGAGGGATCTTCCTCAAAGCAGTACACTGTGATAGATAACTTTTGTCCTCTATTATGGCAATTATTTTATAAAGTTTTTGTGAAATGTCATACAAATCACAAATAAATGAGGGTATCACTTTGCACTCAAGATATCTCTGAAGAAAAGAATCACATCATAAGAGTGTAAGTGGCTGTAATTGAAGAATTAGTTTGAGATACATTCCAGGCTTTATTTTCCAGCTTTGTAGTAGACCCTGCTGTGAAACCTTCAGCAAATACTTAGGACTCATTTCAGTCAGGTTTTTGTAGTTTAACTCTGGCTGGTGACTAAGCACCACAGAGCCGTTTGCTCACCACTCTGTCCCACTGCGACAAGGGAAAGAATTGGAGGGTTCAAAGTGTGAAAACTTGTGGGTTGCGATAAAGACAGTGTAGTAGGCAAAGCAAAAGCTGCATGCGCAAGCAGAGCAAAGCAAGCAATTCGTTCAGTTACTTCCATGGGCAGAGAGGTGTTCAGCCATCCCCAGGAAGGCCAGGCTCCATCACATATAATGGTGACTTGGGAAGACAAGAGCCATAACTCTGAATGTCCCCTCCTTCCCCACAGCTTTATATGCTGAGTATGAGCCTTTGGTCTGTTGTGGTCAGCTGTCCTGGTTGTGTCACCTCCCAATATCTTGTGCACCCCCAGCCTACTTACTGGTATGGTGGGGTGAGAAGCAGAAAAGGCCTTGGCTCTGTGTAAGCACTGTTCAGCGATAACAAGAACATCCCAGTATTACCAACACTTTCAAGCATAAGTCCAAAACATAGCCCCATATCAGTACTATGAAGAAAATTAATGCTATCCTAGCCAAAACCAGCACACAGGTCTATCCAGGAAAATTGTTGAACAGGAAATATCCTGGTAAGAAAATAACAACTGCTTTGATGTGAGCTGATGTTTAGATCATACATTGGAGTGCCAGCAGAGATTCCTCTCCAGCTTTCTTTACAACTGACCTAAGCCACTTAATTTTTCCAGTAATGATTTTCTCTCCATAAAAATACTATTCTGTCATCTTTCATGATTTCCCCACTTCTGTGAAGTATTTTGAAAACTACAAATGCGTAATATAACAATAAAAGTCATTACTATCCTTATTTTACTATCTAAAAATGTACCGATAACAGTTTTTGCTGGTTGTTTTAATAGAGGCTCCAATAAAGTCTTCATCATATTTATAATAATACAGACTTAATTTCAGTGGTTCTTTTAATAGTTGTTTTAAATTGAATTTTGTTATGTAAATGGTGTTCAAGAGCACTTTGGTGAACACCATAAATGCTCTTCAGTCAGACTGCTATCAGGGGTCAGGTATTATAGTCACTACAGTGCAAGCAGTTTTTTTTGTTGTAATGGTTGCTTTACTACATCAGTTGAAACGCACATATTCCATTTGTGCAAGATTCAACTAAGTAGCTATAGTTTATCCAAGATGCAATATTTTGTAAGAGCAAAAGAAGTATTCTTGTATTACTGAAAAATTTCTTATTTTTATTTAGCATATATTCTGGGATGTTTTGTAATTTAATGTATTATACGCGTAATGTACTGTGCAGATAAGATCTTAATCACATTTTTTTCTTCATTTAAATATTAAAACCATTTAAATATTTTTTCTCATCTACTGACTGCTTTTGAATGTGGTCTCTCTAACTTGCATTATGTTTGTAATAATATTACTTATTGAATTAGCTTTTAGTATTAGCACACTCCCTAAGAAAGCCTTTTCAGTCCTTTAAAATCAGTTACATTTCCCGCGTATATTTAGCCAGATGCTCCATCCATATATCTGTTCTCACTCGTTCATTGAAGTATGTTAAGACTTACACTCTCTGGAAATTAACTTGTTGAAGCTAAGTTAATTGGAGAAAGTTCTTTTAGGAATGCATCCACTTGCTGCCTCTGGCCTTAGAGAGCAGTGAGGTCTGGCTACTCCAGCAGCAAAGGTAACAGGAGTCTTAGCAAGGCTGCCAGGGCAGGGACCTCAGTGTCAAGGCCAGTATCTGAATGAGGTGAGCAAAGCAGGACCAATGATGGTGTCCAGGATCAGCATAGTATGCCAGCTCATCAGTCAAGGCTACAGGGAATGGGGCAGGTCCAAGGTGAAGCCAGGGAGCTACTCTGAAGGCCAGACTCAGTATCCAGATAAACAGGTACATGGCTAGGCAGAATCATGGCTGCAACGCGGGTCAGTCAGGTACTGAGCGTGAAAAGCCTCAGCTTAGATGCTCCCAAGAGAAGGGGTAGTTCACCAGCGATGCTCCTGTTCACTCAGCTCTTTCTTGAACAGCTTCAAGGGCAGCTGAGGTTTCTCAGGCCTGCCACTTCCATTGTCTGAGATAGCCCTGAACCTCCAAAAGGATCTGTGGCCCTTATATTCACGTTATGTAGCAGAATTCACTCATTCACAGTCAATATCTGTGTTTCAGGATTTGAGGGTACTTACTGTGAAGTTAACAGCGATGAGTGTGTCTCCCATCCATGTCAGAATCAAGGTCTCTGTGTGGACGGGGTTAACAGTTACAGGTGAGGAGAATTATTTTAATGACAGGTATTCAGTATGATACATGGATATTTGTCACCTTTTGGTACTTTGTCTTGTATTATACTTGCTGTTCTTCAGTGATGTGATATATCTTTTCTTGTGATGCATTTGACACCATTACATTACACTCTAAATCTTCTTGTGGGCAAAAACGTACATGTATACCATACATGTGGACCTAAGAATCTATTGTAGGGCTAAGAAAAATCTTAAGAATTTAACCAAATACAACAAACAGTTGTTGTTAGTCCAGTTACAATAATACTAATAGTTTAAGTTGAAATTAATAGAAAACAGTTTCACGAACAATGAAGCCAATACCAGAAGAACTGGCAGTTAGTGTATATCACCAGCATCTTGAAGTCTTTGCCAGAAGTGTGATGTTTTTTCTAATCTTCAGTCTCAGGCCTGCTTGGAGCTAGTTTTTGTATGTTTCCTTATCACAATTTATTTCCTTTGCACTGTTTACCAGATTCCCCTCTCCACATGGACACAAAAGGCTATTGTTTGTTACACCATAATTACCCCAGTGTGTGGCACCCTTACTGTAGGTGCTGGAGCTGGAGCTGAAGCTAAAGGATGAGGCAGCAGCCAGTTGGCTCCAGGGCAGGTGTCAGAACAAGTGAAAACTAGTTCAGGCCAAGGCAAGTTCTGAGCCCTTGCACAGTGGGGTCAGCACAAAGCCTGTGGCCTTCAACTAATAATGACAAAAATCTTATTTTGTGAACTGCAGTTACTTGTGAAGCTTGTTAAAGTACAACACCTTGTAACGATTAGAAAATAACAATTTTGGAACCACCTAGTTGTACCCCTCAAAATCTGCCACATTTTTCAAGAATCTTTTATATGAAACTAAAAAGTAATACAGTGACATCCTTTTTGCTAGATGCTCCTGCCAGCATGGCTTTACTGGGACACTCTGTGAAGTGGAGATTAATGAATGCTTATCAAGACCCTGCAAGAACAATGGAACTTGCCTGGATCTTGTAAACAGGTTAGTTATTACTAAACGAGAAACAATTCCCTGATTTCTTTATGTATAAAGTCTGCTTTCTGCCTTGAGGTTTGTATGGGGCCTTCAGCACCTGACAAGGGTTCTGTGTTAAAATGAGGCAGGCAAATGCTGCTCACTCAGATATTTGTTTCTTTTGTTACCTTCGAGAAAAAAAGAAGGGAAACTGTTTTCAGCAGAACTTGTTCTTTCCATCCTTACTTTTTTTTTTCCTTTTTAAATTTGGTATGAGAGTGAAATAGAGGAAAACTGATCTTCAGTTAGATTGCTACATCTCTCTTTTCAGCTTCCAACAATGACCTTTTCTAATGTAAATGTTTACAAAAAGTTAAGTTTAAGCAATAGAGAAATTTGTACTTTGTTCCACAGCACTGTACAGTTATTCAGAGACTTGTGTCCAAAAAAAATTGCCTTTGAGTCATTCCTTTTTCCTTCAGATAAAATTATTGTGCACAATTTTTCTAGTAATTTAAAAAGACTGAATTTCTTTGCTTGCTTCAGAAACACAGAAAAGAGAGAAGTTGGTTAGTTATTTTAATATGGTTGAGGATTAGGGAAACCAGCTTGACATCGGGATATGCATATAGCTTCAGAATATTGGAATAGAACATGTTGTTTACTTTTGTTGACTTACTTGATTTTCCCTTTTCTGAAGATTTGTCTGTAGTTGTGCACCTGGCTACTATGGGTCTCTGTGTGAGATGGATGTAAATGAGTGCGAAACTTTGCCTTGCTTGCATGGAGGAAGCTGCATCAACCGCCTTGGAGGCTATCGGTGTTTCTGTCCCCCTGGATTCACAGGTATGGTCCACTCTACCACAGTGGAGAAGGCTATTTCACAGGTTTTACATGTCTTAATTTTATAGCAATGGCCTCGACCCCATCAAGGAAAAGTACACAGGATCATCTTCTTATTTGGAGGATAACTCAGTATTATTTTAAATCGAACTTTCATCCAGTTCTTTGTGAGTAGCTCAAGACATCACTTATATTAAAGCTTGATTTATGATTTCTTTAGTCACCCATACATTCAGCTGAAACACATTAAGAGAGATTATGTAGTGCAAAGAAAAATACTTTCTGAATTCACCTAAGAAAAAAAGTATTACCATAGATACTGAGTAAATTATACAAATATAATAGAATGCTACCTTGTCATTTGAATTTGCACAGAACCATAGTTAACACTTTGACATTGCTGACCTGTTGGACTGACACTGTTGCCTTTACTGTTAAACTTTACATTTTTGAAGAACTAATGACAAAATATTTAATGGGTAGAGGTGTAGTAATTTTTTTCTAAAATGAAGTTGACTTTTATTTAAATGCTCTGCATGCTGCAGTAATTCATACGTAATGTTTTGATATACCCAGCTTAAGCAACCTTAAAACACATGGGGTCATATGACTACAGAAGTGTTTGTTACAACTGCCTCAAGTTGTATCATTTCTGCATTCTTCTTGCATAAAATGTTTTCTCTTACCCCTTCTAGCCTGTGATGAATACCACATAATTCATAAGATTAGAAAGGATGCAATTGGCATTCACTTAGAAGGAATCTAATTTCTCCACAGATCAAAGAACAAGTACAGATTTGAGAATACCTGTATTTCTATGTATTCGTCTTCCATTCACTGCAAACTTTAGTCCACATGCCACTTGTGCAGCGTTCTTCAAATTTATCCTTGACATTTCAGTAAAAATGGAAAAATCTTTATAATTCTCTTGCTTAAATCTTTAAAAGCTCCCTCTCCTCCTGCCCCCCTTCTTCAGAAGGGCTGCGTTCTGAATAGTACTTCCTGGGTATCACAGAAATTTTGATTCGTTGGGCAGTGGTACTGCAGATTTACGATTTTAACTAAGAGATGTTAAAAAAGCTGTCTTCACCTTTATGTATATGTTTCTGTAAGAATTCCCATTTATAATCATAAAAGACAGGACACCTAAACCTGAAAGGCAATCTGCAGGTTTGCTTTCCTTTTCTGATTCTTCATTATTGACTAAGCAGTTTGACTTGAGTTCTTTTCCCTAAGAGATTTGACCAACAAGATAGGATGATGTGATTTGTTAGGGGGTTTTTTTGTGATTTTTTTTTTTAATCACCTGTAGTAGTTGTTTGCTATTACAAGTAGTTATTTACTGGTACAAATTATTTTAGTATATTTAAAAGAATATTTGTTTACTACTTAGTGTTAGTTATTTGTGTTAGTTATTTACTAACAAGAGTGATGTGATATCCAGGTGTCTATCAGATACTGAAACCTTACTCAAAAATTAGTGATAGATTGCCCATAACTTAATTATAACCTGTGATTTCCCATGACCACCATGTTAAAGTGACATCCACAAAATTTGGACATCCACTGTGCAGTGTACCAGTTAGATAAGGAATAATTCATCCAATACAAAGTGTTTGGTGTAGCAGTTGAACTAAGGTTGTGAAATAAAGTTGCAGTGTTAGTAGGCCCAGAGGTGAGTGAAAGTAATTTGATTTCAAAGCAAGGTCTTTTCAGAGCAAGACATTGCTTTTCTGGATAACGAAGCAAAAAGAGCATGTGTCAAGTGTATTTTCCCTTGGCAAACATACAGAATTATAAAACAGTTCTCTGATAGTTTGAGGGTTGAAAACTTTTCCTAGCAATTACAATTCAAATAGCTGATAGCTGATTTTTCATATTTAGTTTGCTTTTATGTTACCTATGTTACAGAAAAGGTAATTATACTATTTGAGAGTACGGACCTTTGGAATTACAAATAATGAAAGAAAATACTATAAAACTACAAAATAATAGTATCTAAGGTACTGAATCTATAACAGTATAACAAAAGTGTTTAACACTGAGTCATAGGTGTATTTCCACTTTTGTCTTTAGTAATTGCATACATTTAGGAACAGCTTTTTTTTTTTTGTCTGTCACAGTTAAAAGTGCCTTTAAAGTTACATAAGTGTGTATTGCTTTCAATAATCATTTGCATTTCAAAAATGTTTTAATATACTTGTACAGAGAAAACTGTAATCATTGTCTATAATTATTAAAATGTTACAAATTTATAAATTCGTATGGGAACTGGAACAATTTACAGTACATTAAATGGATTTGGCCACATTATGTTACTATATTTAATTTTATTTATAAAAACTTACTTAAAAGTATTAACTTTCATCAGAAATTTTGAATGGCATTTTTGGTCATCATGTAATTGAATGTCTTTAGACACTGATCTCTGCTCTGTACGCTCTAAAAATCTGGCAGCTCTCTTAAATTTTAAGCTTTCCATAAATTTATCTTATTTTGGATTTATTTTACATTGTTCATAGTTTTATTTCACTTTAAATAGCTGTTTAACAAAAGCATGTTAAAATAATTTATTAACTATTAAAATACAGCTTTTGCTCAACACTGCTAACAAAAAAATCTAACGGCTTGCATCTCAAGTACACTCCTACAAAAAGTTACCGCAGTTCAGATGATGAATGCACAGATGTATCCTTTCTGTCAGGATGTAATTGGCAGTAATCGTGGTCTTAAAACCTAGGTATCACTAATAAACCCTGGTTAAAGTCCTCAACCCAGATACTTCACAAAATAAGTGATCTGGGCATTCAAGAAAGTGGTTTTTGCCTGGCTTAAAATGAGAAGTGACTTAATAAAGCAGTGCTATATTAGAAATAGGGGAAAATTAACAAAAGGATTAAACCAAATAATCAAGTAATCCTTTCAAAAGTACATTGTTCCTTTCCTTTCCTTTTTTTTTTTTAATTTGGCAGTATACCTTGTAGAAATGAGTGCATCCCCTCTTCAGCAGTAGCCTTCTGCATAGGTTTAGTTGTCCTCAATCACACTGGCTAGCAAGGTCACATCAAAGGTGCAGATGACACAGTGACATGAACTTTCCATCCCCAGCTTGGCCCCTCTTGTTTTTATTCTTGCTTTGGCGTGCCAGCGTTGCTCCATGAAACAATACTGCTCATTTCTACTAGATCCTTTTGATAACACAAGATCTAATTATTCCAGCTCTACCAGCTATTGCTATCCTTTCACTTGTATTGGCTCTTTAGCAATTCTATATAACAGTATACATCATCCTCGTTGCCCAAAACGATCTTTGTAAACAGATATATGTTGTTTCTGCAGATCTATGACTTCAGCATACTAAAGCTACAGACTGTCTCCTTGCATTAGTTTAACTACTCTCTTCTAAGTACACAGAAACATCGTTAGTTTTTCTTAGTTTTACACTCCATTGCAAAAAATATTGATTTATTTGAAATAGCATTAAACTTTCATGTTGAAAGACTCAGCCCTGGAAAACTATTTTTTGTGTTTAATGCTGAGGTACTACAAAGGAGCTTAGCAGTAGCATAGCATAAAGTCTCTAGGTAACCAGTTCGCTACAAAATTCTGTGAACTCTTTAATTCCCCATTCTTATTATTCTTGTTCCATCCCTCCTATCTTCACATGAGAAAAATGTGGCCTGGTTTATGGAACTAACTCAAAAAATCAGTGGCTCAAACTCCTAAGTAGAATAGCTTTTTACTCACGATCAGAGTTATTACTGCTTATCGTTAGTGTCTTGGTGGTGCCCGAGTGTTAGATAGAACAACATAAAACTGAAAGATACCTTCTGAATAACTGAACCTGAAGCCTGTTTTGTCTAGATGGTCAGCCATTCGTTGCGTGGAGTGATGAATCTTGGTGGCTGTAACTGAACTGTTGAATTTGTATTGCAAATGTTGTACTCTAAATGTTATGCTTTGTAATATACCATAAAAGATTTAATGTACATGCAGGATAGATCTTTTGGGCAAGAAAACACCAGGCTTACATAGTTGCCTTTTAGCACTAAGATAGCCTTTTAAATATGTCTTGTTCAGGGACTGTTTTCTTCTTTTCCTTTATATGATTCCAGAATCCTTTGATTTCATAAATGTTACAGTAAATACAGGAACTTTTTACATAATCTAAGGAAATCAAAGGAGAAACAGAGGCTATGTCAGATTTAATTATGACTTGGTAGGTTAGTAAACCTCTGTTAGAGAATCTGAAGATATGGTGCAATCAAGTAGAATTCTTGTGGCTGTTTGTGAAATTATAAATTAAATGGAATATAATCAGCAATTTAAAAATAAAAGCAAAATAAGGAAATATAATAAATGAGTATAGCAATATCTACCTATTTGCAAATCAATATCATGTTGCATCCTTAATGTACACTGCTACATAATTATATAAAAAAACCAACAAAAAATACATGTATATATTCCACTCAGTTTAATATTAAAAACCTGTTAATTAAAACACTAATATTACTTTCAGCTGTGTAATATAACATCTTAAAAGGAAAAAGTAATTAAACATAATGTATTATGATCATTTATCCTGAAGGTCATTTTCATGACTGAGGTGTTAATCACTTCTTTATAAATCTTACCATCTGAACAACCTTATGGCAAAGTGTAGTCCGGATGATTCAGAAATGCCTCAGGTGAAATATTTTTCATGTTCATGAAAAAATGTATTTTATATTCAAGTATAAGCCATAAGTGTCTGGGTCACCAAGTCTGCTGCAAAATGGGTTTAATAAGAATACAAGTTTTTGGCTGTAGCATTTCGTTTGATAATTCCCTGTTGGCTAATTTCAAAGGATTCTCAGATTACCGAGTCATTACTACCCTCCTTGACAGAGTTGGTAATTCCTATGTCTTCATTTTCTGATTTTCTTTGTTCGAAGTTAACTAAATAATTTTAAGATCTCTGCAAAGACTAAAGGTTTTTTCCTAAAATGTGTTGGGTTGACCTTGGCCAGCTGTCAGATGCTCACTCAGCTGCTTTCTCAGTCCCCCTTATCATCAGGACAGGCAAAAATAAAGAAAAAAACCTGATGGGTTGGGATAAAGACAGGGAGATCACTTCCCAGTTATCATCACGGCCAAAACAGACTTCACTTGAGGAAAATGAATATATTTTATTGCCAATTAAAATAGATTTTTGGATGGTAAGAAAGAAAGACAAAATAAAGCAACACTTTCCCCCTTGCCCCCCTTCACTGGCTCAACTTCATTCCCAACTCCTCTACCTCCCTGCCGCAGAGCGGCCCAGGGAGATGTGGAATGGGAGGTTGCGTTCAGTCCGTAACAGTTCCTCTCTGTTGCTCCCTCGTCCTCGCACTTTTCCCCTGCTCCTGCATGGGTCCTCTCTCTCTAGGCTGTAGTCCTTCAAGGTACGCATGCTTCAGCATGGGCTTTCCAATCGCCACAGTTCCTTCAGGAATTAATCCACCTGCTCCATCGCTGAGTCCTCCATGGGTTGCAGTGTGGATATCTGCTTGTGTCAGGAGTGCTTTCCACAGGCTGCAGGGGAATACCTGCTCCACAGTGATCTCCTCCACGGGCTGCTGGGAGATCTCTGCTCCTGCACCTGGAGCACCTCCTCTCCCTTCGTCTCTGACCTTGCCACTCACAGGATTGTTACTCACTTTTCCCCTCCTCACTCAGCCTGTGCAGTGTTTTCCCCTTTCTGAAATAGGTTTTCACAGAAGTGCCACCATCCGGGATGAGGGGCTCACCTGTGTCTTACTGGCACCAGCTGGAACTGTCTGTGTCTGGCATGAGGCAGCTCCTGGTCTCTTCTCACAGAAGCTGCCTTGCAGATTCTGCCTCCCCCCAGCATCTTGACACCTCCATCCAATACTCAGAATAAGATTTCAGTGGCTAAAATAGGATGTGTATTAAACGGATGTATATAAATTCAGAATTCTGATTCAGACTGCCAGTTATTGGATATCTGATCCAAAAGATGCCTAAAGATGACTCGGGTACCATGAACTCACTTTTTGCTGTGAAGGTTCAGTCATCATTTCTACAGACCAGTAATTATACCTTAATTCTAAATAGCTATTCTCTTAATCTCAGATCTACCCTTATAATCTTATCTTTATGAGATCAGTACAAACTGACACTTGGAAGTGACTAAGGGTGCACTTAAATTTTATGTTAAACCAAATGAAAACCTTGGCTTAAATAACTCATCTTTTATTTTGTCTTTAATGCCAGCTCTGGGCCTCCACCTTCCTTATGCTGGGCCTCAGAACCTGCTATTCATCTTGTCTACGTGACAATGAAAAGTCTGCTCTGCTTTTTATACAACAGGCTGACCTAGCAAGAAAGTCCCACAAGATCTAATCAATGAAAAGGGAGAGAAGTTTTCTTTATCTTTTTGACCTTCCCATCTACTTCTGCAGCTTTGTAGTGCCAGCCAGCTCTGGCAGTGATTACACTCCTCGAGCCTCTGTCTGTCTGCCTTGCTATTGGTATCTGGAGGGAGAGCAACTACACTACTAACTGAAGGGATTATTTATTTCGACTCAGAGGGGAGGAATCTCCTGGTATGCTCCCTGAAACATCAAATCAGGGTGCATCTTGCATAACACAGGAGGCCAAAATTTGCCATGCCAAGAACAAATCTAATGTGTGCTGACAGAACTGTGTTTCTGTATTAACTGTGGAGGTGGTGGTGTCTGTCTTTTAGTTTAATGATTTGACCATTCGCGTAAGTTTGTAGAATTTTAAGTTCAGGGAACACACCATCATGAAAGGCAAATTTATGTGTTTTGCTGAGAAGTCCTGTAATGTCTGTGCTATGAGTTAGCCTGATTTGTAAGGAAATGAGAGGGCACTTTTGCTGTACTTGCTGAGCTTCAACACTATTCAGCAAAGATTTCCTGGGCCAGAGAGGACATAGAACAGTAAGGTGTAATCTCATTGAGTATTTGGTTTGAAATGCCAAGTCTAGGCTGCTCGTTTACTTTCCTGAGAGCTGAGGTCAGGACGTAAACACCCCTTGAGAGTTTCCTCTCAGAGTGACTTACCATCTACTAACTAAAGCCTTAAGTCACACTTCCATTAATTAAATCTTAGTCTGGTAGCAGCTTTGTTCTAAATACTGCTTATCCTTGTTCAAGGAAGACAGTGGTCAAGAAGGTATGGCAGATGGCCAGCAAGGATAAATAGGCAACACCTGACTGAGCTCACATGCAGAAAAGAAGCACACAGTTGGTGGAAGGAGAGGGATAGGCTACTTCGGAGGAATATGAAGCTATTACCCTGGGTGTGCAGAGTTGAAATTAGGAAACGAAAAGCTCGGCTAGACTTGAGAACAGAGAATGATGTGCAAAGCCACTAGAAGGCCTTCTATATATACATTGTCAGGAAAAGGAAAGCCAGTAAAAAAGCAGGCCTGATTTGCAGTGGAGAGAGGGACCTAGTGACAAAAGGCATGGAAGAGTCTGAGGTACCCAAAGTTGTCTTTTTTTCAGGGTTTACTACTGAAGTCTGGTCTCACGCCTCCCAGATTTCTGAGACTTGTGGCAGAGTTGAGGGTACTCCTCTCTTAACAAGCCTCCTGGAACAGTATGATCTATTAACCACAACCCTCTGAGCCCAGCCAGGTAGGCAGCTTTTTAGCCATCAAGTTGTCCACCCTTCCAGACTTCCAGGCTCTTAGTGCCCTAATTTGGGTACAGGAGTACTGCGGGAGACAGTGTGGAAGCCTTGCTAAAATCAAGATAAGTGACATCCACTGCTGTCTACTCTTTCACAAACCTAGTCATTTCATCATAAAAGGCAATCACATTGCTCCAGCATGATTTTCCCTTGATAAACCTGTACAATCAAGAATAGTTCAGGTTCAAAGGGACCTTTGAAAGTCATCGTAGCCCAACCCCGCTGCAGTGACCAAGGACATCTTCAATTCACTCAGGTTGCTCAGAGCCCCGTCCAGCCTGACCTTGAATATTTCTGGGTATGGGGCATCTACCACCTCTCTGGCCAACCTGTGCCAGTGTTTCACCACCCTCATCATAAAAAATTTCTTCCTTATATATATATAGTTTGAATCTGCCCTCTTTTAGTGTAAAACCATTACCTCTTAGCTTTTTGTGACAGGCCCTGCTAAAAAGTCTTTCCCCATCTTTCTCCTAAGTCCCCTTTAAGTACTGACAGGCTGCAAAAAAATCTCCCTGGAGCCTTCCCTTCTTGAGGCTGAGCAACCCCAACCCTCTCAGCTGGTCTTCATAGGAGAGGTGTTCCATCTCTTATAATTTTTGTGGCCCTCCTCTGGACCTGTTCTAACAGGTCCATGTCTTCTCTGTGCTGAGGGCTCCAGAGCTGGACACAGCACTTCAGGTGGGTGCGGCGAATGAAGAGACGGGACGCAGCTTGATGCAAGCAAATGTCAATTTATTGTACAGAAGCACGAGTTTATATACACTTTCAGAAGCTGCGCGTTTTAAACAGATTGGTTCTTGAAGCTAAGCATTGCATACTAGGCAGTCCCCGATTGGTGGTTAACTACCAGCAATTAACAGCAAGGTGTTACCTTTCCTTGGCACCATCCTTGGCACCATCCGTCCCCCACTCCCCTGTGCTCTGTAAACACGTCTCATCATGTTAATTGTTGTCCAGACAAGCTCGAGCACATTCCCCTCAGCTGATTGCCATGCATAGTCCTAGTTTCCAGCCTGCTCCTGCAGGTGGGGTGTCGCCAGAGCAGAGGAGAGGGGCAGAATCACCTCTTTTGACCTGCTGACCGCGCTTCTTTTGATGCAGCCCAGGATGCAGTTGGCCTTCTGGGCTGTGAGCACACATTGCTGGCTCATGTCCAGCTTTTCATCCGTGAGTACCCCAAGTCCTTCTCCACAAGTTTGCTCTCAATGTGTGTAATGTTGTTCTTGGTCACCTTGTTCTCCGTCTATTGCTTAGAAATGGTCTCTAAGAGAATTCACTCCATGATCTTCCCAGGGAATAAAGTGAGCCTTAATGGCCTGTAGTTCCTCAGCTTTTTTTGGGAGATAAGTACAATCTAGTCCCTGGGGACCTTCCCCAGTTCCCATGGTCTTCCAAACATGATAGAAAGCAACTTTGCGAGGACGCAAGCCAACTGTCTCTGCACTCAGATGCAGCCCATAAGGTGCTGAATTACAGGAAACGAGTACAAGAACTGAATACAAGAATTTATGTTTGGCCCAGTGTTCTGTATGACACAACAGAAATCAAGTTAGATTATTGTGTGTAATCTTTATTACCCAAGTTCTCTATTTGGATGTGACCTTTTGATAATTTTATTTCAAATCTTGTATTTACAGCTTCAGCAACAGAAGGTAGTCTAGTACATATTTTCTTCTTTGAGAAAACATTTATTTTATGTGGTCCGTAAAGGTTACTATACCATGTAGCAGTGACCTCCAACTAGAAAGCTAGAAAAATGTGTTTGTAATTTCGAGGCAGTGAAGTTACTGAACAGCTAAGAACCCCATTTGTAAGAAAGAAAAGTCTCTATAGTGCATGCAAATCTATGGTCCTTAAGGAGACAAAGACAGTAACTACCTAATTTTTTGTACAGATTATGCTCAAAATATGCAATGCTACAGTCCATTCATAATGAGCGTTTGGCTACAGCAACTCTCACTGTGTATACAAATTATATCTGATGATTAGGAACTTGGATGACAGTACACTCCCCTTGTTTAGTAAAATGTAATTGTTTTGGGTTACAGATCTGCGCCTTTAGGGAGAAAAATCCTTGTATTTTGGCAAAGAATATCTAAATGTGAAGTGTTTGTTCTTCGTGCTCATTACTGTCTGATTTGAAGGTAGTTAGTATAGTAATTCTAAGGTGATTTCACCAATGTGTTGTACAGTTAATTCCTATGTATCTTCAAACAGAACCAGCTTCTTTTTCTGGGTTCATAGGATTCAGTAAAAAAGGAATAGAACTAGCTTTGCTTCTCTTTTTTTGACTGCTGAAAAGAAACTGTTATTTATGAATTGTGGTTATTTACAAATACCATCAATGTAAATACACTGCTTCACAATGATAAAAAGGGCACTGTTCATGCAGTCATGTAGATGTTAGGATTTGCACCCATTTCATATTGTACCCGTTGCCTAAAGTGGCATCATGGATTGGGAGAAAGTCTCAGTTTGATTCTCACAGGCTTTCTTCCAAGATTCCTGCACCTTCATAGAGGTTACTAAATGCAACAGCATTAATAGAGAGTTTCAAATAACTTCTGCTTCTTTTTGCATACATCACTCCAGACTGACCAGAACAAAGTCTTGAATCTGATTCTTGCCTGTAACGTAAGATCTCTCCTACATTCTCTCTCTTTCTGTAGCTGATCTGTTTAATATTTATCGTGTATACTAAGTGAGGAAAAAAAAGGAAGAAATATTTTCAATATAAAATACCCAGTAGGTGAGCCATCTTTCAGTTGTGCATTCTGTCTGTTTCTGTCAAGCATTCTTGCTCTGTATCAAGCATATCTGGAAATGTTTGAGAACAGTTTTTTAATTCATTAGTGAACATGGAGGAATATGATCTCTTAGACTCATGAAACTGACAGCAGTAAGCATACTCTACATCACAGATCAAAATTTGCAAGCTAGATTGAATGGTAAAAGAAAAAAATGAGCTGCATCAGAATGGTGTCAGCCACAGGCTGTTAGTTCTTCATAGAGGCATGGCAGTAAAGCCAGATACAATGCCATACTAACATGGCTAAAGTCCTTTGGGCTTCCAGAGCTTCTGCTTTGTGTATCTTTCTTAGGGACTCTAACACACTTCTGCGTTATGCTACCTAGACATCTGCTAATAGTTCTTTCCTCAGTTTTCTAGTTTCTAAAGTCCTTTGGTACCTGATTTGCCTTATGGATTTCATAGAAAGACAGGTTGCCTCTGTAAAAGTAACAGATTTTGATGAGGCCTCCAAGAATATTGGCACCATTCTTGTTATTTATGTGTTCTTGCAACAAAGTGGCAAAACAATCATGATAATAATAATAAATCATCATCATAATCCCTTCCTCCAGGAAAGCATGCCTCACAAGAATAGAATTGCTGTTAAACATTATATCCTAATTATGGAAGTGCTGCTGTGAATTCTGTGGTTTGCCTTATGTTTTTTATCATGATACTATATATACCACGTAAGTATCTTTCTGAAGATATGCACATACTATTTAACAGAATAAATAAATAATAAAACTTGGACAATCCCCAGCTAAACAGGTAGTAACCAAAACTGATAACATAAATATAATCTATCAGATCAGTCTTTCAGGGTAAAGCAAATGCAGAATCCTTCCCTGAAGATTTTTTGAGCTGCTTGAAATGCAGAAATCAGGGGATAGGACTGTCCCGTGAGAACATTTGAGAACTTGTGCTCAAGTAATTATATCTGAATCTTACCTATTATGGTAAGCTATTAGGTGAGAATTTAAATTATCTAGGGCTTCTAGAGCCAAAATCAGTGCTTCACATTATACTTACAACAGATTTGAGAAAGCACTAATGCAACTGTGAGAGCTGGTGCAAGCTAGCAAAGTCTCCGTACTTAGCAGCAAGTGTAACTTTAGTGGGGACTTTGAATATATTCAAGTATGCCACTGAGCATGCTAAGGCCAGCAAATTGATTTTCCACGCAAATTGCTCTGCTACAGATACTGTGACAATGGAACTTTTAAGCAGCTTTAATGTGAGACCACCACAGAGGAACATTACGCATCATAATGCTCATCTGCTCTGTGATTACGTGATATTTCTTTGAGCAACTTGTAAATGTACTTAATGTCTAAATTGTTACAAATGAAATAAGAATATTTTCATAGCTATTTCTGATGCTGTGGGGTTTTTTTTTTGTTTTGCACTCAAAAATTAATGACTGGGAACTAGTTAGATAAAAACATGCAGTTCATCACTAAAAACCTGCGAATGTTTCAATCAGCACAGTAATAAATAAAGCAATGACTGCTGAGTGACGGTTTCACTTCACAGAACTCAACATGCTATATGTTAGAATAAATTTGTGCTGCTTCTTTCTGAAAATTATGGCCATGGTAGTAGCATCATGGGTTTTCTTTGGTTCTCTGTAGCTATGTTTGCCAGCAGTCTCTTGTCTTTTATCCTCAACAGGATTCAAAGTAGATGACTTCATGAAGAGTATTTTGTTCACTAAGGTAGCATGGGTTGACCTTTCATGCTAAGATTCTATTCACTTTCATAGCAATTGCATTGGGTTTTTTTCCTAGTTTGTAATGGAAAAATGTATGGGGCAGCTCTCTGGGTCTCACTGATTATATGACTTGGATTGGTTTTCTTTCCCCACAGCGAGTCTAAAATACTAAGTTGCCAAGTTCTCACTGGAAACAAATAATGAAGGTGTGCTATAGTAATTAAATGAACCAAACATTAGTGCCTAAATGTAATACCCAAGGCATACCTGTATTATAAATAATACATTTTCTCATCAGTAATTAAGGTTATTTCCAGTTATTAAGGCTGCTCAAGGCTTTGTAGTTTAGTCTGGAAAACCTCCAATGACAGTATTGTTCTCATTTCTGATATGATATTTAAATTTTAATATGAATAATACATTATTAATATCATTGTGTCTTAAGAAGAGAAAGACAAGTTGAATTTTTAGCTATACAGTAGACTTTGACTTTCATTATCATTTGACTGTAAAAATGTGCAAGTGCTTCATTTTTAAGTAAGACTATTACAGACTACATAAAACATACCTAATCAAGAAGAAAATCAAAAGCTATAATAATAATTATTATTATAATAGTATATTCTGGAGGCATTCAGGGTATAGAGTGATAATGAAGTAAATTTGAATATATACTTTTTTGCACAAAGCTAAACTTACATTACTTTGGAGTGGTGCTAGAACATCTTTTTCTTGATGCCTTTACCACATAGTAGAGCTCTCCAGTTTTCCCATATTTTATTTTTACACTCTATTTTATATTGCAATCTTAACATTAAAATGGCTAACACACAGCAAATACACTGAATAAAACATGGGTATTTCTCTGTAGGGCTATGTGTGTTTTTTTTAACAGATCTATGCAATACATGAAAAATATATGTTACGTATGATATAACATACCAATACAATTCTTTTCTCCCTATTGAACTGTGTTAGTTCAAATAAGAGATACTTTGCTTCTTAACGGTTTGTTTCAGCTACAAGTTTTCAGTTATCTTTTAGTCTAAAATATTTTTCTCAGTTTTAATAAATGCTCATAATAAAACCTATGTTTGTAAAATCAAATTTAAAATGTTGTAAATATTGAATTTATATTTGCATCTTGCTCAACTACAATGTGACCTCCTCTGGCATTAGTGACAACTATGACAATTTTGTCATGGTGTTTCCAATATTCAGACATGAATTAATAGGTTTTACTTGCACTGTCTTCAGATTTATCTTGTTCTCCATCTCTTTTTGTAAGTTTATTCATCTGTAAACTGAATCATATTTTAAACTGTGGTATCTTTAGGTATGGTTTGATTTTATCATTTTGTAATCCCATAAACACAATTTCTGCCCGTAGAAGAGGGAGGCACAGCTGTGCGCAGAGCCAGCAGTGCAGGGGCTCAGCCCCTCCATGGCCTGAGCTGGGTGTTGCTGGTTTAACCCCTGCACTGGCAAGTGGCTGCTGCTCCCCTGCTCCAGCTCCAGCTCTGGGGTGGCCTCTCTGGGGAGGAGGTGACATGCCCCTTCAGTCACTGTCTGACAAACCATCACCTTTTGTGTGCATGGGGCTGGAAAGGCTGGGGGCCACTGCCACGCTGCAGCTGGCAGCCTGGGAGAAGGAAGGGGGCTGTGTCAGGTAAAGGTATAAAGGGAAACACAAGCAGAGTCCAAAACTAGGGTAGGAAGAAAGTATCGACATGTTCCTTGAGACAAAGAGAAGTCGTCCCCCACCAGGCATATCACAGTCCTCCTGGCAAAGATACCATGATGCTGGGAAATGCTTGCAATGTCCTCCACCCCCATCTACAATTTTCAGGAGAAAACTGTAGTGTCAGACTTAAAACCCACAGGGACATTTGAAGGTTTGGGGGGATTTTTAGTATAACCAGTTTAATATTGATGCTTTGCAGTACTGATAATTTTGACTATGAGGCTGTTAAAACATTAAGAGGAGTGTCATTAAATTCTAGACTCTTTTTATGGTATGTTCCCTTTCATCTGTCACAAGATCGTGAATTTTTGAATTTCTGGGGTTTTTTGGTAGAAAATGTTCAGATCACTAAGATCTGATGTTTGATCTGATGCTCTTTATAACTAAAGCACACCAATAAGCCAAGAAGCAATTTGCTTAGGTAGATTGCTGCTTCTGATGGTTTCATCATACTCCAGTCTGGAGTTCAAATATCTAAATAACAGACAGTGCAAGCTATAGGTGATGTTGTTTGTGTTTGATCCCTCTGGTTCTTGCATTCACTTTTAAATTAACAGGCAGATACAGTTCTCAAAAGCCATGCATACATATCGAAGATCTCAATTTGATATTTAATGAAAAGAATTGTTTTCAAAATTTTAGACCAATCAAATTAATCTGTATTTGTCTTAATTACCTTGTTTCCTGTGGTCTAATCTTATTTTATAAAGCTTTCTTTGCTTTCCCATCCAGAGTGGAAATCAAAACTTTGTCTAAAGAAAAGAATATTTACTTCAAAACAGTTTGCAATGACTCAAATTTTCTGTAGTCTGATCAGCACCAATTTAACTTGACTTAATATAAGGAAAATGAAATAACTGCCTGAAATAAATCTATCACTGATGCAAAATACAATAGAAACAGAAAATCTAAATCTCTGGTATTAGTCACTACACTATATAATAAATCTTTCTTAAGATGAAATCAACAAAAACAAGCTCAGCAACCCTATCAGCCCTAGTTTTTCATGCAGCGTACTTAGAAAAAATTTATTACAGCTTGTTTACTCATACCAGGCTGAATGAGGCAATACTAAAATGATGTAAAAAGGACCTTATGCTGTTCATGACATTAATGTCACTGTGACAAAATAAGTGCTAGTTCTTTGCAGTCAGTTGCTAATTTTAAGAGAGAACATATTTCTAGATGTGTAAGAGGGTTGTTTTAGAATATGATGATTGGGGCATATTGTATCAGTTAATTTATCAGGATGAAAGACAAATTCTGCAGAAAGATGTAGTCTTAGGAGGCTAAAACATTTATTTAAAATGTGGTTTTGTACATCTGTGTATTCAGACAATGCATTTATTATAGAAATTATTTGAAAAGCTGTGGAAACAAATTTGTAGCCAGTAGGATTTATTACATATCATATTTTTTCAAGCTGTGTCTTCCACATTTTCCTGTAATAGTTATAATACATGAATTTTACCTAGTACACATCCCAGCTTGTTTTTGCTTTAATTATGAGGTGCTATTACATTATTTTTCCATAGGCCAGTTTATGTTGTTTTTGATCCCAAATGACTCTGCTGATAAAATTTTTGCTCTGTATTGTTTTCATGTTTTTTTTCTCTTGTGCAAAATGTCAGCTAAGAATGATCAATTACCATTCTTGATGAAGATCAGGATGGAACGCAATTGAATACATACTTTCTATCTGTCCAAATTAAGATTTTCAAGCTGTAAATAAATACCAGTGTTAAATATAATATTTTAGTGTTTTCCAAATTTTTCTGTTGATAATTTATAATTGTTTATGGTTATATTTTCCTGGGTTTTATAACAGTAATGAGGACAACTGCTAGATGAACAATGATTTTTAAAATAACTTCTAAGTTTAAAAAAAGTAAAATTAATTAAACCTCTGTAAGTTCATAGAAGTGTGGTAATAGGACCTGAAATTCATCTACAAATGTAGAGATTTTTCATAATCATTATCATTATTATTCACAATTTCTATGATACATAGACATGTTAGAAGATATTGTTGCTCTTCATTTTTTACTTCTTTTGGGGTATAACACTCTTATGCTGAAATTGTTTAACAAATAATTAATTTTTTTCTGTAACTCAAATATACTGTGCAATATGGTTTGTAGTATTTCTGCTCATGTTTAAGTTGAGCAATATTTTTATTCATTAGAATTATGCTGTACAATCTTTTTATATACATATATACATATACATATAATTGGCTTCATTATTGGCTATATATTAATGTCCGTCTTATACATCAATATGATAAATTATTAATTGATCTTTTGATTACCCTCATCTATGCTATTTCATGGCATGGTGGCAAGTAGTTTTCAGTAGTCATCATAATATTTGATACTAAAATTGACTTCAGCAAGATAAGAACTAGGTGTTGCTGAGTAATTCTGAAAGGACATCTCTCCTTTTCTATCAGTTCTCTCTCTTTTCAACTGTATATTAAATTTTCAGTTACCATAGAAGGCTCTACTTTTTTTTTCTGTATCATATATAAATTAATATACCATGTTAATTTGCTGCTCTTTTCCATTTTCAGCTACACCCTCAGGAACTGATTGGTTTTTATCATGCATTTGTTTTTCTTTTCAAGTTAGTACGTCTTTGACTTCAGTCTTACACAAAATTGTATGTTTCTTTCTTTTCCTTTCTTTTCATACTAGCCACTTACCATAATTTAGTATTGTGAACTTCTGATCTCTTGAAACAGCCCTCAAATCTCGTTATCAATCTCCTAGAAATGAAAGAACCAAAAAGGTCTATAAATGATCATTGTCCTCAGTCTTTAGTCTGAACAAATTAATTTTATATTTGATATATAAATGTTGTATTATTTTATAATATATATATCTAAAAGTTAGAATATGACTTCTTTTAAATCCACTAAGTAGTAAACAAACCAGAATATATACTGTATTTTCAAAAATGGAAGTATTTTTACTCTCAGAAATGTAACACAATCACAAAACATCTGAATACAAAACGTCATGAAAATCTCAGGTTTACTTAACAAGAAGGGAGGATCTGGAGATTATGACAGAAATTTTCTTGTAAAAAAAAATAAAGTTATTTTCTGTGTTAAGTCAATTGCCTCAAAGTTATGTGCATGCAGTGTAAAGAAACCAACTCAAAAATTGCCTTAAAGTAATGAAGTTGAATAGATGGATAATTTTAAGATAAATAAATAATTGTGTACATTGCATAGACTACAGGACTTGGCATGAATACATCAGTCGTAGGCAAAATACAAAAACAGGTAGAAAAACCTCAGAGCTGTTCCTGTTAGTAGTAGGATGAAAGCTTAAAGAGAGCATAGCCAAGAGTGCATGTGCATTTCAGAGATCACACCTCAGAAGTGTTTGTTACATGGTCCGTTCTTATGCTCACAGTGTCTGCTTTCAGCCCTGTTCTGTTGCAAGGAGAAAGCTCCTGGAGAGCTTAAGGTTTTGACTAGGAGAGTTTGCCAAAAAAGCAATATAATTTCTAGGACCTGCTGCCATTCCAAACTTCCTCCTTTCCTGTGCCGAAATGCTTACAGGATGAAGTCTAATAACTCATTTTTCAGCTTGTAAGGTACACTACAGCTTATTAAAACTCAGTTGGATATTGGGGGGATACGTTTCTGAGGGAAGAAGGCCAAAACCACAATTATTTTTGTAACAGAAGGCTGAGAAGAAATGCTCCGTGATCAGAAGAGGGAGGGATTCTGGGTTAGATCTGACATTGGTGAGAAAAGTCCTTGAAGGCAGAGAAGAGTAGTTTCTGATTTGGGTTTACAGTTTAAAAGATGAAAGTCTTGATGGAGGATGTGCCAATCTCTAGATTAGGGTGTAGGCGTGGAATTGTGAAGAAGCCCTCCAAGAAAGGCGAAGGCATCCCCAATTAGTGAAGGAACTTGAACTGAAAAAGGGCATTGGAAAAGGCTGCTGAGTTTTCTTTATTAAGGTGCGAGACAGACTGATCCTTCCCATGAATGGATGATTTGAAGGAGTGGGAGAATACATCTTGGTGTTACTGTTATTACTCCATCCTCTTGTCTTCTCCCATTGCCGACATTTCCTTGCCTTCCGCAGCACTGTGACACACAGGGGAGCCCCTGGGTGGCCAGTCTCAGTAATCCCCCAAATACGGTAGATGTGAGGTACTTTTCCCTGTTCTTTGTTGCATGGAGGCGTTATTTCTAGCATGGTAAATACAAATCTGCAAAGCAGAGCTCCAAGAGGTGTCTTCAGGCCCGTAATGCATCTGACTCAGAGCTATGAAACAATTTACAGGTGATGTTTTTAAGTAATGTGCTAGTTCTGTGGTATTATAGTCTGCCTCTCAAACCAGCTTCGCAGAATGTTTGGTTTTATTATAATTATTATAATACAGCAAGATTGTTTTTATTAAAAGTTTTCATACTTTCAAGAAGGGTTGAAAAAGAAGGCAGGTTTCAAATTAAATGACAGTCACACTGGAAGAGAATGACAGGCTGTCTAGGTTACTGTCATGAACAATTGCTAGTCTTTTTCTGTCTACAGTATGACAAATTACAAATTTAGTACATTTTTCTCTTGGAAATAATTTAAATGAAAATGTTTATTCATATCAGAATGGATTAATCCAGTGATGCTGAGAGATTAATGCTGGGGATGTATTTGACCTGATTTGTTCAGAGAGTATTAGAATATGGGTGTTGCATTTAAAGACAAAACTTTAGCATCTGAATGTAAATTATTTTTTATAAAAATACTATCAAAAATATTTTGAGTTAGTGCATTTTAGCAAGAACATTTGAACTAGCTCCTACTATCAAGCAAGTTATTTTCTTTGATAGAACTAATACTTCAAAATTACATTCTTTTTATTAAATTATTTTGTATTATTTTTCCTGTTACATGTGTTCATTTTCATCTTTAAGCCTATTGGACCAGTAATTACTGTCATGGTTATATGTATTCACAGCGAATCTCCTGAATTCATTTTAGTGTGGGAATGACAAAATGGACTTTTTCTCTCTACATGTATCTGAAACATTTAACACTGGAAGGACTAAAAAAGTCCATTTTGCCTACTAATATTGCTAAAGCTTTCGTAGTAAGGGCAGAATATGGAGATACCACCACAAGGCATTTCTGGTTTCCCCATCAGATTCAGTCTTGGCAGAATCAATCTTAATTGGATCTCATGATACCTGTTTTTTAAAGAAGCTAAGCACAAAGTTGCATTTCTCTAGCTTCTGATGTTACTCCCTACCTGAACATTATTTAATGAATTTTGGTCCCTGTGTTTCAGGTACACCTAGAGATTAGAGGTCCTTTGTGACATTAAGCATTCTCTTAAGTAAAGATTGTCTGTAAAAGGTGTTGTACAGGTTTTTACAGTTTTTGGACAGAAATAAAGGGAGACTACTGTGATATGCTCTCTCTGAACTCTTAAGGAGTGGGAGAACTGAGGCTGAGAAGGAAAATTTTATTTAAGGAAATATTATTTCACGATTTATGCTGGTATTGCAAAAACCCCTATACACACCACCACCACAACAACAACAAAGTGTAGATTTAGAAAATGTGGAGCAAGTTCCATTACATGGATGATGATTTTTACAGCTGATTCTATGAATAGGCTTAATACCCCCAATTTTAGTCCTTGAAAAAATAGGCAGCTAGTGCAAATTACTCATTTCATTTCCTTCTGCAGTCATCGCCACTACTAGGACATTCAAGGTAGGTGGTGTCCAAGACATGATGTAGACCACTCTGAAGGTGCTTCTCTTCTTGTCCGTTTTAAAGTGAGTTTAGACTCCTATCTTACACTGACTGCTTAATTTTACAATTGTTAAGATTAATTCAGATGTATTACATTCTGACTTCCCTAACACAATATTATCTGAATTCTGCTCTCTTCACTGCCACATAGAAGCTGAGGAATGGGTAGATACATTCCACCCACTGTCATTTCCACAAAACTAGATATTTGTAGAAAAATAATTTTACAAATGTTAAATCTTATATAAGCATACACAGTCTAGAATATAAAAAATAGTTACTTTCTTAAATCTATGTAATTTTTCTGAGAATTTATTTTTTCATTAATTTGTTATGAATATTTTGCTGGATTGTCCAAGAGAAGGTATGTAGGCCATTACAAAAAACATGAGACCATACAAGAGAGAACTATTTCTTTGCATTAACAATATGTACGACTAGTTCTAATTTGCACTTTGATCAAAATTGTACCAAATTAGGGTTTTTTTCCAAATCAGTGCAGTAAGTATTTGGGCACTTCAGTGGAAGTAACCTTTTAATTTTGTTTTCTTTTAAGTGCTTTTGCAAATGGGATTGCACTTCTATGGCAGTTTACTGAGATGTTCTCTTTTATTGTGACTATTAAATATATTAAGTCTTATCTAGTTTAAGTTTTCAAGTTACAGGAAAGGACAATCTCTTTATATAATGTAAATTTTGAATACTTAGCCACAATTTGGTAATTCTGAGTATGTAATTCTGAGTCCTTTGTTTTTAAAAAAGAAATACCACAATGATTCCTGTTTTTATAACTCCCTGAAGTTAGAATTGTAAGGTTTTTTCTAGGGATGAAGTGAAGGTATAAAATATGGTTTTCTCAATATATCTTGTGTTTTGAAATGTGATTTTTGTAATCATTTATTGACACACTAAATTTATGCACTGAGTCTTCTTTTCCCATAATCAAATAATGGATTTTCACTGCATTGCAATTGCATTCATTGAGCTGTCCAGGCAAAAACTTGTTCAGTGGCATTGAGGTAGCTGATCAATGTAGCATAAGTAAGAGTAGGTCAGGAGTGTAAAACAGAATCTATTTAATTACAAGATGTTAATCATCTAAAGGAACTATATTTTTTCTTTCTCAATAGATTATGTAGTAGTGGAAGCACATGTGAATATGGAATAATTATCAATGATTACTTTAACTCTTAATCTGTTTTTTCAAATCAATATATCAATATGTGTCAAGCTCTTTAAGTGAAAGGCTGTAGCCATTGAGGTATCTCAGCCAAGCTTCTAATGGGTTGATTACAGTCAAATCAAATTTCATTAGATGAACATGGGGTCTGCTGCTGATATATTGATAACTAATACTTAAATATCTTACTAGAAATATACTGTCTTTTAAAATACACTGTACTTTGAGGTTTATTTCATTTAGTGGATGTATTACACCTATACAGAGGATAGAAGACAGCAGCAGTGAAAGGCAGCAGTAGGAATGAATTGCATTGGATTATTTATAAAGCAAACTATTAGAAATAATAATAAAAGATCAGAGCTGTTCTAGGGTTTGCTTTTTTCAAGATCAGAAATATCTGCCTTAAAAAGTCATAAAACGCTAAAATTTTTTAAATTGTTATTGCTTTCAGATATATAATTATCAAAAGCAAATTACTAATTTGAGTTGAGAACCCTTCACTCTTAAAATAGAGATTTGCACCTCCTAAGTAATATGTGTGATTTAACTATGAAAGTGAGTTTTTATAAGTGAATTTAATTGTAAGTAAGAGTACATAGTACAAAACCCAGCAGCAGTCTGTGTGCATTAATGCTACCCATTTCATTCGTATGTCCTCTCGCTAATTTGGTAAGTTTAAATTAGTAAGACTTCAAGGGAAAACAGACTTTTTTGTTTGCATTGTGTCGCATTATGGGTATGAGTCTGATGCATGACCAGGGAAAAAGAGCCCTCCCACTGAGTCACAAGGTTCAGAAGGGATCCACTTGCTTTTTAAACGAGGAGTCTCAGTGTGGTTAGATCCGGTCCGAGCCTCCAGCTTGGTCAGCAGTTTAGGTCTGAAGGCTTATATGTGCACAGCCACTCATCAGAGTCAATGTTTGCCTGTCAGAGCACTCTTAAGAACTTCCACTGAAAGAGTTTTGCAGAGCTGAAAAGGTAGATGATTTCTTAAGGTGACAGATAGAATGAATTCAGAGTTGCTGTTGATAAATGCACTTACTGCAAAAACTGAGCTGGAGCTGAGTTCAGTGCTTTTTGTCAACAATGCTTTCCCAGGTAACATCCAACGTAGTCGGAGGTGCAAGTCTTATGATAAGAGGAGATAAGCTTATGGTAAGCATTATGAGGAAGAGGGAGGTCCAGGCCTGTTGATCCATCCAGTAGTTGGAGTTCTCATCCTCACAACAGAGGATTCTAAATTCCAGATTTATACTCATGGCAAGGTGGGACTAAGTCAGTTACTGTGTACTGACTGGCCCTTAGCAAGGATTGTCAACTCTGAAAGGCCAGTGGGGCCCGACAGTTCAGCACAGGGCGGGGAATTCGGTACAGATGTCTAGGGGTCTCTCTGGATTTTACTGAAGCAACATGGAGCTGTGAGGCCCCCACCTCACCCTGGGTGTCACACAGTCAATTTGAATATTAGACGCCATCTGTCCTGTCTGTTTTGTGAGATAAGCATGTCGCTTAAGTCAAACCCCACTGCTCCCTGGTGACTCACAGTAAATACTGTAATCTGCACCAACAACTCTGCTGTCCTGCACATGGGAAGCTAATTCAATTTCTGATCAGCAGTGTTGAAAAGGTAGGAATGAAAGCACGTTTGAGTGAAAATACAGCTGGTTATGAAAGCAAAGGTTGGAATTACTCATCTATCAAAAAATCCTTAACCTTGGGACTATCCCATTTTAAAACTCACAGTCTTTGATAAATGGTCCAGGAAAATAAAAAAATTCTACAATCATGAAATGACCTTGTTTTTTATAACGGTGTAGAATAGGAGTACAGTGCTATAGAGATGCCCTTACCATTTAGATACAAGAAAAATAATCACTTTAGAGTTGCAAGTAGGGCGAACTTGAAGTATATTACTGTGTAGTACTACCATCCTGCCAATGTTTTTGAAGCATTCCTTGATAAGAGCAGATTAAGAATTTTCTTTCCTGATGCTGACTTACAAGGAGAATTGCCTCTTTGATAGTTAGATCTTCTATAACAGGACAGATTATCTTAGCTTTCTCTGTTCCTGAATTTAGATTTTGGCAATATGTTCACAAAATACCTGTTTCTGAAAGTTTTAAGTTCTTACATATAGTGATATCAAATAAGGCACCAGTGGTAAAGAGAGTGTGACACTGAGCAAGAGTATCCAAGGAACATGAATGATCAGAGATTTTTGCTGAACGCTTGCATGGGGTGGGGGTTAAACAGGTTTCAGAACTGCCTTCTAATTTGTACCAATATATGGCTTTGTATAGAATAAGTACCAGCGCACCAGTATCTGGTCGGGTGCAGAATTGCATAGGACCTCCCCCCCCCCCAGCTCATTGTCGTGGGGGTACCTGCCAAGTCCAGTCTGTCATGCATTTCTGCCTAGAGCCTGACACCAGTGCTCTAGGGCTGCTGGGGCTCAGGCCACACACTTGAAAATGGAATCTGGAATGTTGTTTTATTCTCTTTGACTCAATTAGGAGACCAAGCGTATATTGTGAAAAAAGCAATTTCCTCATGCGTGTACAATATATTTACATACCTAATGTTCCTATTAATGTGAATATTACGCTATTGAGCTTCACTGGGTGAAAACATTCAACGTGATCTTAAAAGTAACTCTTTTTGTAGCATGTTAATAGATTTATTACAAATGCCTGATTTTGATCTCTGGCTGTTGTCACATGCCAGTCCGAGACCGGAGCGTGGTTTTGTTTGTATTCTCGGGAACAGAATTAAGACTCAAAACAGAGCCAAGAGCCAAGATTATTTGTCCAATATTATTGCCCAACAATAAATCTGTGAATGCAAAGGGAGAGAGAGCAAGAGGTAAAGAGAGAAAGGAAGGAAAGAAAGAAAGAAGGAAAGAGTTCACAGCAATAGCTACCACCCCGGAGATGCTGTGTCCCAACAGTCCGATTCGTTTCCAAGTCTGGTGGGGAAACGATCCGTCCGGTGTTAGTTGGTTCCGGTCTTTTATACAGTTGTTACAATCTGTTCTGCTTAACCACACCTTCCACCCCATGATGGTGTACATGCCCAACGTTACCAGGTGGTCCTCAGGGGCTTCCAGGCACCTCGATCCCCCCAACCCCAGGTCTGGGCACATGAGCAGAGGTTTGGTTAAGTTTACAGGACCAGCCTCCCCCATTGCTCCATGGCATCAGTCAGTTTCTGCCTTTAACAATGTGTAGATAAATCTCTGCGGTGGCAGTGGTGTTATCTTCCTGCCTTAACAATGTTGAGACAACACATCTGCTGTGGTGATGGCTAGTCTCACGGGTGCTGTCTTTTAGAGCCGTTTATTCACACATGGACTAGACAAAGGTTAGGGTATCGCTGTGCTTCTTCCTCGCTCTGAATTCCTTCCTTTAAAATGCTGCCAGCATTTGCGTTCATAGTAGTGATAAAAGGCTCTAGGAACTTTTCATTTACTCTTCACATTTTTGTATAAAATAGCTGGGTTTGAGTTGAAATGGTGATACTTAAGTAAATACCTAATTACAGAAAGGCAAGACATGCCTTTTATTTTTGTTGTTAAATGCATAGCCAGAGGAACTGGTGTAACTTCTGACTTGTAGACACTTTCTCTGCTCCAGAGGAGGATCTTTTGTCTTAAGCATTCTTTTTTTCTCCTTCACACCTCCCCTGGATCACACACCTGAAAAATCAGGAGAACATTCTTGCATTATTCCTAATGTACTGGTTTTGGCTGGGATAGAACTAAATTTGTAGATAGTAGCTTGTATGGTGCTATGTTTTGGATTTGTGCTGCAAACGTTGTTGATAACACATGGAGTTTTAGTATCTTCCCAAGTAACTGTTACACGTGATGGGCCCTGCTTTCCTGGAGATGGCTGGACACCTGCCTGCCCATGGGAAGTGATTAATGAATTCCTTATTATACTTAGCTTGCATGCACAGATTTTGCTTTACCTGTTAAACAGTCTTGATCTCAACCCATGCGTTTTTGCACTTCTGCCCTTTTGTTTCTCTCCCCTGATCCCACTGCAGTGGTGAGCAACCTGCTGTGTGGAGCTTAGCTGCCTACAGAGAGTCCTACATCAATTAGTATTTTGTAAAGTACTTTGAGATGCTTAGGTGGAAGATGTGTGGCACTAATTTGCAGGAAAATTACAAGCAGAAAAGTGCACCACTATATCTCTCATAATGAAGGTCTTCAGAAAGATTTCAGAGAATTTTATGTATTTTATCAGTTATTGAAAGCTCCTGCATTTTAATTCCATTTTGACAAAACAGAGTTAGATCACCACCAAGATGTTTCCTTTTCATTCTGCATTCCTCTTAAAGGAAAGCTGTGCTATTCATCTTTCTAATAATTGTTTAAAAAAAAAAAGTCTTGAAATTTCAGTTTCTCCATTTAACTGTTTTGCTTGCAAGTTGACCCTCAAAGCCTTTTTTGCTTTGCCACCATTACAGTTGTTATCATTGTAATATATTGCAATATAACCATTCTTTTCGGCATTTGCACCTACAGGTAATTCCAGTGGGATATTGTTTATTGATGAGTATAATGAAATATATAAAGAATGTATGTAAATAAAAGCAGTTTATCTGGAATTATTAATATTAATAAATAAACTGTTCATTGGTTTGAGTTTAGAATTTAAAGCTTAGTCATATCTTCTGTTTTTTACGCAGGTGATAGATGTGAAGTAGATATAGATGAATGTATGTCTGCTCCCTGCCTCAACAGTGGAAGCTGCATTGATGACATCGGTTCCTATAACTGTCATTGTAGGAGAGGCTTTATTGGAACAAACTGTGAGATAAATGTTAATGAATGCTTGCCAGATCCTTGTCTTCATGGAAGGTGGCTATTTTTATTTAACTATTATTATCTCCAATATAATGTATGTAACTAGTAATATTTAAGATTTAATGATACAGGATGGTTGATAAATATACTTTTAATTATGCTCTTCCATAAAGTAAGAGTACAAGCACACTTGAAGATGACAGATGTTGCCTGCTTAAGCTAATGTAATATACTGTTACATTATCTTAGTTTCTCTTTCATTTTTATTCATTAGCATAAACCAGTTTTCAGTGCATGTGGATTAATTAGAGTTTAATATAGTTAAAAGCGAATCTTTAGCTGTTACATGCCAACATATTTAAATGGGAAGACGTCTTTTAATATGACAATCAGTGTCCTTATAAAACCCCTCAGCACCCATAATATACACATTTGAAACCCATTATTAAAACTAATTGAAACTGCCATGGGTTTCAGTAGGTTACACCAGACCATTGTTTTGAAATATACGGAATGATACTACTAGTGCTGAATCTAGAATTACGTAGCTTCATCTGAATAACCCTATTCTATATTTCAGGTGTATAGATCTCATTGATGGATATCAATGCTTTTGTGAATCAGGATGGACCAGCTCAAGATGTGAGATAAATATTAATGTATGTCTTCAAATTTTATTTTAATTACAGTAGAAAGGGTAATATGCTGCTTGAAAGTAATTTTTATTTAAGTAACTTCTGAATGGGTCACTTTACTGAAAATGCATCACAGAAATTTGGTTGTTTCAAATCCATTCTGGAAATCTCATTATTTGTTAATTACATGAAACTGCATTAAAAAAAGACCACTGAGAAAGCATCTGAAGAACTTTAGATGTGAAGTGTGAGTGCTAAATATGAAAAGCCACAGTGAGCTAAAACAACATTACCTGAAAATCATTTAATCCTTAGTTCAGTGTGGATGACATAACTACCTGATTTGCACTGTGAGTCCCATTTGCTGTAGCTTAGCTGTATATTTGAATACCAAAACTCCAGGTGCAGCGTTATACACTGAAAGTAGACATGATTCATGTTTAAAGTTTCAAAATCCAGGTAATGTTAGAATTCTATTATATAAAACCACGATGTAAAAAATACACTGCCTACTTCCTCTTTTTAAGTTCAAGAATATTTTTGTGTTATCATGAGGAATGGCTGTCAATAAGGAGGTGTCTGTGTATGCGAGTCTGTGCTGTGAAGATTCCCGTGGTCAGCAAACCAACTTGTAGAAGGTTGTGGCATAACAAGCCCTTACAATGTCGGTCACACTTTGGGGAAAGTATTGAAGTAGCGTAGAGTTTTTCAGGTTTTGTGCCAAGTAGAGTTTAAACTGATCTCGGGATATGATCCTTTTAAATGTGTTTGGTCTTATTAAAAAGTCTGCTATCAGATATCTGCCTCCCTGGCTTCTAATATTGTGCTTCGGAATTCTCAAAAACACATTCCAAAATGTTATCCAAACTTCTTTTTAACTTAAGTATTCATGTAGGGACTTTTCATGATTTTTTTATATATAGCTAAAAGTACTAGATAACTAAAAATACCTCATATTATGTAAAGGAAGTATGGTCTATAACTTTTCTGTTGAAAATGCATGACAGTCTCACACAAGACGTAAATCTAGCTGGGATATTATCTTCCAGCTTCCTTTACAGAAAAAAGTCAGAAAATAAGTAATCCAGCTCAACAGAGTGTGCATCATGGTACGATATTGCAAATCTTTATGATTATCAGCTGTTGCCAATGCTAATACAGAGTACCCTTGGGTAATATTTTCTCTAGCAGCATCCATGATTTACACATTCCTCCATTTTAAGAGAATGAGAGATTAAATGACCTGTAGACAACTGTATAAAATTGTGTTCAAAAGATAACCATATTTCATATGGAAGTGTTTGAAAATGCATAGATTAGAAATTCACAGAAAGAAACAATATACATGCACATTTGACAGGTAAGTCTGTCAGAGTGATGGCTTCATTTTTTAATATTCATTCTATTTGCATGCAGTGTGATTCCCAGATTAGAGTGTGCTGCAAGTGTCATATTTTTAAAGGCTCTATCACTGCATTCATCCTGCTCAGACATATATCGTGCCTCTGCAAGCCTTGCAGTGCTCAACAAGGCTTTGTGACTCTGTAGGGGTGGGCACATCTGGGTAATCTATATGGATATGCTCTGTAATTGTTTTGCTCTAGATTAACATCAGCCATTCCTTTGTTTAAAAAAATAATCAGGAAGTAATCCAGGTAAATATACTTGAGTATTTTCTTCACTTGAAGGTACATTTTTTTGTATTACGGTTTATGCAGCTGCACTGAGCGTAGGTGCCAAGGTTTTGTTTAGAGGGGGGTCTGCAGGGGTGGCCTCTGAGAGAAGGGGCCGGGGGCTGCCCCGTGCTGGACACAGCCTGTTCGAGTCAGCTCCAGCAGACCAGCCGCAGGACACAACTGAGCCCTGCAGCCAAGGTGGTGGCGCCTCTGTGGAAACATACTTTAAAAAGGGTAAAAAATGCTACCTAGCAGAGAGAGGAGGGAGGAAAAAATGTGAGAAATAACCTAGCAGACACCAAGGTCAGTGCAGAAGGAGGGGGGCAGTTGGTGCTTCAGGTGCCAGAGCAGAGGTTCCCCTGCAGTTGCTGGAGAGAATAGCAGGTAGAGCAGGGGTTTCCCTGTAGTCCATGGAGAGGGCCATGGCCCTGCAGATACCTGCCCTGCAGCCCGTGGAGGGCCCTGCCGCCCCATGTGGGTGTGCCCTGAAAGACCTGCAGCCCATGGAGAGTCCACACAGGTGCAGGCTCTGGGCAGGACCTGTGGAGGGAAGCCCATGCAGGAGCAGTCTCACCCTGCAAGACTGCAGCCTGTGGAGAGCACCCACGCTGGAGCAGTTGAAAAGCAGGTGAGGAGGAAGGAGCAGCAGAGAGGAGCTGTTACAAAGTGATCACGCTCCCCATTCCCCACCCACCCTGCACTGCTCAGAGTGAAAGAAGGAGGTAGAAGAGTTGGAGTGAGGTTGAGCCTGGGAAGAAGGGGGAAAGCGGTGGTGGTTTTAGGTTTTGTCTTTGTTTCTCACAAATCTGTTTCTAATTAGCAATAACTTAAATTAATTTTCTGCAAGTCAAGTCTGTTTTGCATGTGACAGTGTCCTTATCAACCCATGAGCTTTGTCATCTTATTTTCTTCCCTTGTCCTGTTGAGGAGGGGGAGCAAGAGAGTGGCTGGGTCGGCATTGCACAGACAGGGAAGGTCAGCAACTAAGTTGATTCAAATAACCTATTTAAAAATAAAATGTATTTATGTGTATATGTATATATCTCCTTAGACGTACTTGGATTTTTTTTATTTTTTGTCTTAGATTTTTATCATTCTCTACATGTGTTGCAGTATAGTTTGCGAGAAAATACACTTAAAGGCTTTATCAGGTTGTCTAATACTTTCAGAAAAAAAATAAGCACTTTATATCTTTATAGATATAGATTATAACTTTTGTTTATCTAATGCGGAGGATGGATATTGGAACGTCCCTGTGTACTACATTTTCATTGCTTTTTCATTTAAGGATTTCTTTTAGGAAAGAGTAAGAGAAAAAATACACGCACTATATGAATTAGTTGCAATACACAGGAATTCCTTTGACATTTGCATAATTTTGAAATTGTAAGATGAATTTATATAACTGAAAATTGATCTTTTGTCTCTGATATAGGTAGACACAGATAGATAAATATGGGCAGTGATCGTAATTATGGTTAGTAACAGACATTATTTCCTACTTTGGCTTTTTTTTTTGTTATGACTCATGAGTCATTGGCAGCTGTGCTTCTATGCTCAGCTAAGATTTTCTCGTGCTGTCAAAAAGGGAGCAAAAAGCATTTTGAGTCTTTACACAGGAGGATATTCAGCTTGTTGGTGCTTCTGCTTGTATCTGATAGAAAGCTGTGATCAGACTGAATCCTAGAATGACTTTATTTTGTCTGGTTTTACTGATCTTTTATCTCTGTTTTCATAGAAGACAGGAACAAGGGGGAAATTGGGAAAAACAGCTGATTTTCTATACAAAGACACCACAGCTGTTTCACATGTGAAGTCAACAATATTCTGCTAGTCCAAGCAAATAAGCAGTTATTCACCAGGACTTGCCAGATTGTACAAAAGACGAGACTTGACAGGAATATAATTGTGTGATTTGACTGGGAAGAACAGTAGGATTCAGCTTGCTTAACTTGAGGTGTCTTTGAGAAAGCTCATTGTCTATGCACTTACTATAGTCAGTGAAAATGTGGTGAATATTCAGTGAGATCTGGATAGCTTTTCAGCTAACTGTGAACTGGACATCTGCATTTCATTAGTGAGTCTAGACGCTACTGACTGTGGTGACTGGGTCTTAACAGATTATTATAGGTAAGCCAGAGAGTAGAATCCTCTCCCCAGAATTCTCTCTGTGTATGTGTAATATATATATGTATGAAAAACTTTGGTGAACATTCAAGGGCCTCAGATGAGCTGGATGCTCTTGGTTTTGCCTGTCTGGAACTTCTTCACACTTTGGAGTGTTTTTACTTATTGCTAGCTAAAGTGGGTTGAGTAAGGTAAGTAGTTTCTTGAAAGAAACTAAACTAGTGTAGGCTTGCAAAAAATAATGTGGCTTATGCTGAAGATGCAGATAGGTAAATCTAAGAGGAGGAGAGGGAGATACCTGCTTTATTCTGCAAAGCACAACATCATCTGTGTTTACCCATGCATAGGAAAATTTCTGTGTGCGTAATACTTCGGACCTTCTGGCTCTGACGTAGTAAGTTTAAGTAAGAGTGACTGAATCAGAGATTTTATTAAATGGAGAAGTAATAGAAAAATAGAGACTAGATATTGGAGAAGTAGAGAAATGGATGAGATCTACAAGAACGTTGCAGAGAAGTTTCACCTCCAAAGTGGTAAGCCCTCAAGACATTCCACCGATAGGCATATTTCTGATCTTTTACATAAGAAAAGCCTGTCAAGTGATACCACAATATGCTCTTGTATCAGTGATGCTGTAGCAACAGAAAGTATCTTAAAAACTGGGACTATTCAATTATTAGGTACATAGGTAACTGCATTTCTGACATCAAAGAAGCCTTGGATACAAGGTAACATCTGGAAAGGTTGTGGATCTCACAATATTTCTAGACCCGTTACTTCAGTATACTGGAATGGAGCCCATAATTGTGACCTGTGTTGGTAACCAGTAATAAAGGAAAGTGTAGGAGGGATGTTCCTGAGTTTATATATTCAGGCTGGGCAGGAAACTGAAGTCTAGGATAGGCATTTAGCTTTCTTTGAAAGTCTGCCAGTTCCACATGAGACCTGAGAGGCAGGCAGAGATTCAGTGCTAGCACTTGAGTAATATGGGGGTATAGACAAGAGCAATTCAAATGCATTTGAAAGTGGAAAAGCTTTTGGAATTGGAGGAACCTGTACAAGAATGGATTGCTCCTTTATCATCATGGTACTGAGCTATTGAATGGAGATTAAAATGGTTGTAGAGGAATCTTTAAACTAGATGCTTGGGAAATGCTGGCAAGTGTAGAAAAGCACTATTTAAGAATGGCAGATCTTAAAATCTGGACATGACTGATGTCCAGTGTGGCTCTGAAAAGACCAGCATCTGGTTCAAGAGGTGTTAATGACAGAGATGATGTCTATTAGTGACTATAATACAGCTGGTTTTATGACTGTAGCGTGAGAGAACGTGCCAAATAAATCCAGCAGATAGACATTCAATTTCAGTAAACTGTGTAAGAATGAGGTGCATTGTCAAATAACTTAAAAGGAGTAAGTTAAAACCACAAGGAACTTACAAGAAGACTAGGGGCTAATAAATAATATGTTAAAAGCCCAGGTAAAATGTGTGCTACAAGTCAAGAACACAAAGTGTTCCAAAGCCCCTGAATGACTTGAGAAGGAAACTAAAGGCTGCCACAGGGAAAATTTGGCTTTTTAACAAATGGAAAGAACAGAAGAGTCCATAAAACACATTAGTTCAAGTTTTGGCAAGAAGTTCAAAAAGCTAAAACACAAATTGAAAAGTGCCTGGTAAAGGATACTCTAAGGTATATAAAGCTCTTCACATCTATCAAAACCAGGAAGCCAAGTAGGGAACTGGTGGAATTACTTGATGACAAAGGTGTAAAATAGGCACTCAGACAGGGCAAGGTCATAGCAAGAGAAGCTCAGTGAATTGTTCGCATTTGAGGAATGCCAGAAGGACCTCACAGAACGGAGACGTGAAAAGGTGGTGGATAAACTGCAGTGTGAGATAATAATCTAGGGAAAAATAGCCCAGGACTTACCTACAGCTGAATTCTGAACTGTCAGTTACAATTCAGGAAAGAAGATTTGGTGCAATCATTGACAGTTTTCTGAAACTGTGGTCTTAATGTGCCATCACAGTGCAGAACAGGAGAAAAAAAATGCTGGGCATGATCAGGAAGAATACAGGTAACAAGACAGAGGGCATGTATTCAGTGGTGTGTAAAACACGAATGGGCTCACGTGTTGGGTACCGTACACAGCTCTAGAACTTGCATCTCAGGGATAATGTAGTAGAGTTAGAGAATCTACAAAGGGCAACAAGAAAGATATTAATTAGTTGCCTTGTAAGGAGAGATTTAAATGGCTGAAACTATTCTGTTTGAAAAGGAGAAAGCTGAGGGGAATGTAATTAAGGCTTAAAAAACTATGGCAGTGGTAGCTAAATGGAAAATTTCTTCATCAAATTCTGTAGTTAAAGAGTTGAGGGACATTATGAAAATAATCTGAGAAACATTTTTAAGAATTAAAAGTATTTGCTTTCGCAGGAAGCAAAGAACCTCTGCAGCTTGCTGCCACAGAAGGCTGGAGAGGCAGATGATCCCTTAGTAGGTTGAGAAAAATTAGGCAAGTCATGGACAACAGGTCCATAAATGAATGATAAATTAAACAGTCAGGGGAGTACTGTTTGTCATGTCTGGTTAGACAGTTCTACTTGCTGGAAGGATACATGGGACAAAGACTGTAGAAAATGTCAATGTTCACGTGATTTTCCTAAAGTGGCTTTCTCTCCCCCACTATTATAGACAGAATACCGGGCCAGATGGAGCACGGTTCTGATTCAGTATGTTCCTGCTCTGGTGTTGTGGTCTAAACAATAGATTTATTTTTATTATTTTTCTCTTCTCCTTTTGTTCGTAATCCAAAATTTAAAAGTTAAATATCCTGGTCTTGTTGAACTCACTTTGAATTGAATGACACAGGATAAAACCAACATTCTAAAATATGGAAATAAGTTTTCTCAGTTCATTCCACACAATGTTGCATGTATATTTAATCCAACAAATGAAAAAGCTTTGGGAAGTTACTAATTAAACAGTATAAATATGTGATAATATTAAAAAAATTACAGAAAAAAAGAGTAATCATTTTACTGGTTAGAAGGATACACTTTTTTATAGATTTGCTAAATATAAAATAGAATTAGACATCTGGAACATTCATATCAATTCTTAATTTAAATCTCTGACTTTTATACATGGTAGCAATACTATTGAGATTTATCCCAAAGTAAGAATGCACATCGAACTCCCATGACAATGGAAAAGTCCATAAAATCAAACCACACAGTTTAAACTTAAGTGCTTTTTTAAACTTAGCAAAGGAAACCTGGGCCTTTTGGTCTCTTAAAAAGCAGTTCTAATTACATCAGATGGTTGCACTCATGATAAATTAAAGAAATTAAACTGTAGTAAAGTATTTTTGAAAGGAACTGAAATGCATATACATAGTTTCCAACTAATGCACTGAACCATGTCTGTTTTGCATAACTATGGAATCTTATCAGAATGTTGAATTGTACTTTTCCTATGAAGTAATACTGCAAATTTAGACGTTTATTTACAACATTGATTTCCTTTCTGCCTGCTTTTTTTATTCTAATCCTGTGAACACATGGTTCTTGTTTGTCACAAAAAACTACACTTTTGACCTGAGAATAATTTTTCCCTTAGTCCTATCATTAAATGACTGGAAGCATGACTCTTGAAAGTATCTCTCTTCTTTGGTGCAGTATCTGTCTTTGAATTCCTTTCCTAACTCTTTCTTTTCAACTCCATATAATTCAAGTTTTAAATCTCTGTTTGGTTTTGCCTTCTGCAAGTCAGTGACTTTCACATGGAATCCAGTTTTCTCACAAATACCAGGATGCTTGCTTCTGCTCTCTGAATTGATGGTTAAGGCCACTATCTTTTTCTGCATCAAGTCTTCCCTTACAATTAATCACTTCATAGTTGCCTACAAAGAAATTAAATAGGGCTTTATATTGTAAGTATTCACAGGAGATTAGACTGTATAATGCACCACATACATAAAGTATGTCAAAAGATAGATTTGTAAATAGCTGATGCATATTTCTGGTGGATTTTTTTCCCCCTCATAGTGGATTTGCTTGAGTTATTTATGTTCAGAATTAGTCTACTTTTTAATTACCTTTTTTGATATAAAACAAAAATTGACTTAAAGTACATCTACAAACACATTTTTTTCCCTTGAATCTGTTTTATAGAAATATATTTTGAAGTGTTGTTAGAATTACATTTATGGTGGTTTTTATCTTAATAAGATTTTCCAAGGAGGACTAATGAAAAATAGTCCTTTGTGTAGAAAAAGGAAAACAAAATCCTACCTTCTAAAAGGCACTTCTAGATTTTGGTTAAAGGAACAGTGTTGAACTGACATTTTTTTTTAAATAGTGTATTTTCACTATTTGTATTAACTTTCTAAAACATGTCCTTTCATAATTATTTCGAGCTGTGGATTGTGACTTTGGAAATGATACAGTGCAATGAGTAGAAAGTTCAGATTTCTTGGGCAGATTGACCTCATTTCCAAAGACAGATGTCAGTATGGACCCACAGACTTGGATAAGGGAGCAGTATTGCCATGAGCAAAGTGCTGTGCCTTTCTAGGTCATTGCTAGGGTCCAGAACTTGGAGTGATTCCCTGCCAGAGGAACCAGTGGACTGTGTTGTGCCAGGTGGGCTCTCTTAAGGGATAGTCATCCCCTTCCTAGTACAAACAAGATTTACTACGCCGTGACATTCAGAGAACAAGAAATAACAAGTTATTGCACTCAAGTAAATGTAGTGGATCTTGTTTTGCATTTTTTGAACCAAGGATTCTTAACAAAGTCTACCCTTAAAACAGCTGTATAACTAGAAATCTTAATATTTTTTCACTTTTTTTTACTTTACTTTTAAATTGTCTTGCTATGCTAAGAAAATCTATGAGGACTTACATATACCATAACACTAATTTGGTAAAAATGAAGCCAGAAATTCACCATTCTGTTCTTCTGACAGAAGCCTGTATATTCGTTTCAGTTACAGCCCAATGGAAGCTAATACATTGAACTTATGTTTGCCTAAAGCATATTGAGTGTTCTGGAACTTCTTGTAGCAAATAGCTCACAGTGATTATTGCTTTTAATAGCTAGGAACAGTCCTGTACTCCCTGAATATGTCTAATAATCTTTAACCCACATATATTATTTGGTTTTGGCAGTATCATGTGAAAATGAGATACATGATGTAATAATGTATTTGAAATAAGAATCTATCCTAAAAATTCTGTTGGTTTTTTTTTTTAGATTTATCTTACTGTGAAACATTTGATCTAATACCTAAATCTTTGTGTATTCCCAGTTTTTCAACATCCTTTATAATAAACAGATTCTAGAACTTAGTAGAATATATCAGTTTCCCCTAGCCATAAAAAGAGGAATGATCACCTGGTAAGTGTAAGTCATGGTTCCCCTCTCTGAAAACTTAAGGGTAGCATTAGCAATTTTTTCCATAGCATTGCAATGGGAGTTCATGTTCATAGCTTGTCCTGTAACTTTCAGATCTTTTCCAAGGTCATTCCCTGTTAACAACACATTGCAAGCTCAAAGGATTCCTTGTTAGATCAAAATGGGAAAAGTATGCGCTTCACAGAAAAAAGCACTCAGGAAATAAAAGCCTGCTGAAAGGGAGCCCTCCTACTTTAAGGAGGTCAGATATAAGAAAAGTCATAGATATTTGGATGAGGATAAAGTGTGTCAGACTGGTGAAGTTGATAAAAACTCTATACAAATAATCAGAATTGTATACTTTCTGTTTTCTTAAGTAATTTATATCTAAGTGAGCTTACTGAAGCTGTTTGTGTTTTAAAACATGAGCTGGGGAGTATTGGTATGCTGTAAAGTGTGAGTGCTGGGTATCATTTACAGACGTGACGATGTGCGAGGAATGAGCAGAGCACCCCAACGGAAGTTAATAAAAGGCACTTACCTTTTTTTTGGGTTGGTTTTTTTTTTTTTTTTTTTTTTGGTGACAGTAGAATGAACAAACCCTTTTAGCGCAGGAAGAATCTGGCAACATGAGGCCTGAGTAGCAGCTCTTCTGGCCTGTTTTCCTTGGAGATGGATCACTATAGCCCTGATTTGTCTGAAGCTGCCTGGGAAGGGAACGAACTAGAAAACAGAAAGGGGAAAGAGAGAGGTCAATGATGGCCACAGAGAAATCTAGGCAATACAGCTCAGTTTGGACAGGTTACTTGCTCTGGTAACAGAAAAGAAAGTTTTACAGGCTATGAATAAAACAGGTGTGGTGAGATAAATTTGTCTGGCTGCCAGGCACCCACCCAGCTGCTCTTGCACTCCCCATGGTCAAGATCGGGGGAGGAAATAAGAAAAGCTTGTGAGTCAAGATAAGGACAGGGAGATTAGTCATGGTTGCCATTCATTGTCACAGGCCAAACAGACTCAGCTTGGGAACGATTAATTTACTGTCAACGAGAAACACACTTTTCTCCCAGCCTGCTGGGAAACATGCTGCTGTGCAGGCTTGTCTTCACGGGCTGCAGGTCATGCCAGGAGCCTGGTCCAGCATGGGTCTGCATGGGCTGCAGCTTCCTTCAGGGCACATCCACCTCCTCTGGCATGGTGTTCACATACGGCAGTGTGGGTATCTGCTCTCATGTGGTCCTCCATAGGCTGGGAGGAGCCAACCAGCTTCACAATAGTTATCACCAGGGGCTTCAGGGGAATCTCTGGTAGATGTTGCCTGGAGCACCACCTCCCCCTCCTTTTTTGACATTTGTGTCTGCAGGGGTGTTTTTCTACACTTTTTCATCACTCCTCCCTCTTAATGTTCTGCTGCACAATCTTTTTTACTCTTTCTTAAATACACTTTCCCAGAGGTGCCACCTTCTTGGCTGCTGGGGTCAGCTGTGCCCTTTGGTGGGTCCACTGAAGCCAACTGGAACTGTCCGTGTCCAGCACAGGGCACCTCCAGCCCCTCCTCACAGAGGCTGCCCCTGCAGCCCCCACCCCCGGCAACAAAACCTTGCCATGTAAAGCTATTTTAACAGGATTGCACCAGAAAGAGATCTGAATTATCTCAATTTATTTTCTTAAAGGAAGCAATCTGCAAGGCTTGAATAGTGTGTTACTGCTTGGGTGAGAGTGCGGGAGGCCTGTGAGGTCAGGCTGATGCTGAGCTGGGAGAAGCTCACACATAGAGCCTGTACAGGGCTGCAGGAGCAGGAAAGCCTTGTGTCTCCTGCGCACACCCCGAGTGAGCCAGAGAGGCCACAGTCAAAGGGCAAGATTTTCTGTGTTCTCAGAGGAGACTAAAAATGAAAGTATTGCTGGAAAGAAATAAAGAAATCTGAGGGGATAATAAAACAAGTGACGGAATAATAAAAAAAAGAGTACTCACTGTTTCTAGAAGGTCCTGAGAAATCAGAAAAAATGTCAGAGACAAAAGCTGTCACTGCCCCTCAGTCTTTCAGTGTCACGACTGCTCAGTGGTATGTGGAGATCTCGGCACTTCCTCTGCTTTCTAAATTAATATTTTGCCGAGAACCCCAACAAGGAAGCAAAAGTAACTTTGTGCTTTTTGGAGGGAGTTTCATTTTGTTATTTTGTTCTTTGTGTGTGTTTTTGTGTTTTTTTAAGCATTCATTGCGAGCAAATTGTTAGTAGAAGTTACACAAAGTTGTTATGGGAATAAATGTTGTAATGTAATGAAGTACTTGCTCTATGCACATAGATTTCATCTTCGAGTAGGTGACGCTGTGCATAGGTGTATTGGCAGTTTTGTTTAGGAGCCACTAGCTGCGTTAGCTACTCCTGATCCTAGTACATTCATACTTACTTCTTCACCTTCCATTGAAGCTTTTTAATTTATTTCTTGTCAGATGTGAATATTAAAATGATAGAAGTCCCACCTATAAGGTCCTTTTGTGCTGCCAGCGCGTTCAGTCAACTTGCAAATACCCTGTCTGCCAAAATGGAATACTGATCTCTGCCTACTTTGGTTGAATACACTGGTGTCCACTGTGGCATTTGGAATCTTAAGGCCGTGCATCATGGGTACCTTCTTCTCTCTATTACTGCAAAAGGCTATTCAAAAGAAGTGATGTCACACTAATGAAGGACAAATTTCTGAAGACAATTGCTCCTGCTTCCACAAGCATTCATTATTAGTTCAAGCTAAATATATTTAGAAAACAACATTCTAAAAAGCCTTATCAAAAGGGCTTGTGCAGAAAGGCGATGCATTCTTACTTCTTAAATACAGATTACTTTTCAACCTATCCTGTTTTGTGTTTTTTTTCTATATAGATAGATTTTAAAACTTTCAGTCAGACTTCGATGATTTCTGTTCCTCCTAATTATCAATGCTGACTTAAGAATTTCCCATGTTGTCATATTCAGATAGTTCTCCCCTCCGTAATAGTTTCCAGGTTACACCTGAATAACTGGTGTTGGGTCATGCGCTGAGAAACAAATTAGCAAACTGGCTTTCCAAAAATATTTTCAAGAGGGGTTTTGGTCTGTTTTTGATGATGTTGTTTTGGGTTTTTTAACAAGTATTTTAATCTATTATTTTGACACAACTAAGATGACAATGCAGCATGATTTTAGGTGAGGAAATAGCAGAGAATAGAGGAAGGAATTAAGAATGTCATAAGCCAGTGCCTGAAACATTCATAATCTAAAACGACTGGCAATTCTTAAGGAAGTTTTTTCCCCTTTGATTTCACTAGGAAGTGGAAGTCACTTACCTTTGGCTTCAGGTCTGGATTGCTGATCAAGGTCAGAGTGTACATTGCTGCTCTGTAACATGATCTACAGATTTTTAGTTGCCATAAAGGTTCCAACTTCAGGAATCGTGTGAGTGTATTGTATAGTGACTGTAACAGAGCTTCCCTTTTGCTCGCAGCACTGTATACCTCCTTTCTCCCAGAAATGGGACTGAGGAGAAGAGAGGAAAGAGAAAAATTAAACAGACAAACTGACAAACTGGCCTCATAATCAGTGAGGTACTGCAAAATACGTTACTTTCCTGCTACTGGCAAACATCTGATTCTAATGGCAAAAAATTGCAGTGACCCATATGTATCTGCAGATGAACAGCATTCAGTCTTCTAGCTTGGATTATTTGTCACCATTTAAACTTGGTATTTATTCTCAGTAACTGCCAAGCAAATATTGTGGATTTCTGTGAACAGAGCAAAGGACTGTTTCTAGAACCTAGACACAGATTTTTTGGCAGTCTGCGGAACTATCCCTATCTTCCTCTGGGATGTATAATTCAATTAGTTTATGTAATGCTCACTAATAAATCATCCTATATACACCCAGCTGGAGAGCTTATAGGAAAATAAGTTGTTTTCTTACAATTCCCCATTGATATCTGAATTTACATTCTGTCAAAGCAACTGCAGTACCTGCAGGAAATCTGAGTGCCCTTGGATAGCCTTAAAGAATTAAACCTTCTAAAGTTACAGGAGTGTGAGAGTAAATTTAAAATACTGGATTTAGCTAGACTGTTTTAGTGGCAGCAGCAAAATAAAACTCCTTTGGGATACAGGCAAAAACTAGGTTTCTGTGCTCAAGGGCAAAACCACATTTTTGGCACTGGCAATTGCACTAAATAAACTCTCCTGTAATTCTGGAGAAACATTCATTTGCTGCTACTTTGCATGGTTTGAATTTGATGACTTTCACATTAGCTTTGTTGGAGGTAATTGTTAGGTGAACACAAACATTTCTACATGTTTTTATTTGCAATATTATGTAGTAATTGGTAATAAGAAAGCATTTATCAGGAAGTACCGATAAAAGGCTTGTGTGCGTTGGTTAATAGAAGCGATTTTTTATTCTGTCCAAAATTGTCTTACTAATGTGGCTTTTTTCACTGCAATAGGCCCTACTATAAAAACTTAAAAGGAATAATAGTATAAACTGTGGCCCAAAAATATGCTTCAGAATTTTAATAAAAGAACCACGAGTGAGAAGCACATACTTATGGCTGTAAGACTGCTTATAAAAAATTATACTTGCATTTCTTCAAGACTGATTAGTAAGAACAAGCATAGTTTCAAGAGTGAATATGAATTGTTAACAAAGGATCTCTGTATAAACAAAAAATGCCCCAAATTAGAGACTGTTGTTTATCAGACAATAAAAAAAAAGTCCAAGATACTTTTTCTAACGTCCATATTCATTCTCTTGCACTTGCTGTTGAAATGAGTAAGTAATGCGTTTTAAGCTGTGTAGCCCATGTATTATTATTTCTCTCCTCAGGAATGTGAATCTGCTCCCTGCATTAATGGAGGTTCTTGTCAAGACGCAGTGAATGCATTTGTGTGTACTTGCCTGAGTGGGTACACTGGAAGGTTTTGTGAAGTTGATGTTGATGTTTGCAGTGAGCCTACGCTTAACTCAGTTCTCTGTTACAATGGAGGTGTATGCGTTGATGGACCTGGAAGATCTTTTCATTGCAGGTTAGTGTGAATACTGTCATATAACTGCTTTACTTAATACACATTGATTTGCTAAGATTTTAGGGCCATGTTGTTGCTAATGTGCAGTATGTGAACTCAATTGGATTTGATGCTCAATCTAGTGCTCAAAACTATTGTTGCCTTAAACCGTTTGCTGTTTAACTTCAGGACTTTTTATCTAGAAACTTACCTTCTAGTGCTTTTCAGAATTATATGTGGAAACTTCTAACGTAAACTGACCCTAAAAAGTTTAAAATCATTATGTTTATGGATATGCATGTACTCCTGTGTTGTGTACTCAAACAGAACATTAATAGGCAATCAAATTTAGATGACAGTTTTTACAATATGTGTGTACAGACATATCTCCAAAGAAATTTCCTATGATCCATCATCATCATCATTCTCTGACTGTTTAAAACTTCTGACTAAATACCTGTGGTATTATAGCTTATGTACTTGTAATGTAGTGAAACTCTTAAAATTAAGCTACTTTATACATTGTACACATTGTGCTCTACTACATCTAATAAACATATCAACTCACAATTATTATCTAAGTCCCTATTTGATTGCTACATTTGTAGAATTACTGAATGCTAAGAGAATATTTTATAAGCATACTTAAGAATGAATAATATTTAAGAATGTCTTCCCTATACAGTCATGTGTTAAATATCTAGATTTTAATTGATAGCCAAAATTGAAGCTCAAGCATAATAATTTTGCTTAACGAAACCCACCTGCTAATCTTAAGGCAAGAATGGTCATTCTTAGTTGTTTGTAATGATTCAATAGCTTTATAATATATTATAAGAAGTGAAACTAATTTCATTTCTTACAAAATGAAGATTAAGAAACAAATGTATTACTTCCAATCTGTGGCTCAGTTTCCACCTGCTGATCCTTTGTGTCCTTCTGTTAATAGTTAGGGAATTTCATTACTGAACAGTATTGAACAGGATTAAGAAGGCAAACATCCCATGGACATCCAGGAAATACTGTTGTAATTTAAGCAAACGTTTGCATTGATTGCTGGCATTGTTTTCCAGAATCTGAAATGATCGTCATATGTGATCAGTTTCTCTCCTGCAACTAAATGGTGAAGTTACAATAACTCTTGAGGCATACAAACATGTTAACACATAAAATCTCCAAATGAGATACAATAATTAGAGTCATGATCACAGAAACACAGAATATTTTGAGTTTGGAAGGGACCTTTAAAGATCATCTACTCCAACCCTGTGCCATGGGCCAGGGACATCTTTCACTGTATTATGTGCTCAAACCACCATCCAGCCGCGCCTTGAACACTTCCAGGGATGGGGTATCCATAACTTCCTGGGCAACCTGCTCCAGTGTCTCACCACTCTCACAGCAAAGAATTTCTTCCTAAAATCTAATGTAAATCTACACTCTTTCAGTTTAAAAACATTGCCCTTGTCACTACAAGCCCTGGTAAAAAGTCTTTCTCCTTCTTTCTTATAAGCCACCTTTATATATTGAAAGGCCACTATAAGGTCTTCCCGGAGCCCTCTCTTCTCCAGGCTAATCACCCCCAACTCTCTCAGCCTTTCCTCATAGGAGAGGTGTTCCAGTCCTGTGATCGTACTCAGTACCCTTTCCTGGACCTGGCTGAACTGGTTCATGCCTTTCTTGTGCTGGGGACCTTAGATCTGGATGCAGTACTCCAGGTGGATTCTCACAAGAGCAGAGTAGAAGGGGAGAATCACTCCTTGACCTTTGACCTGCTGTGGCCACACTTCTTGTTATGCATCCCAGGAAACAATTGACTTCATGGGCTGCGAAAGCACATTTTTGGCTCACATCATGGTTTTTTATCTACCAATATCCCCAAGTCTTTTTCTCCTCAGGGCTGCTTCCAATCCCTTTGTCCGCAGCCTGTATTGATACCAAGAGTTTCTCCAAGCCAGGGGCAGGACCTTCCACTTGGCCTTGTTGAACTTAATGAGATTTGCATGGACCCACTCTGAGCCTGCTGGGGTGCCTCTGGATGATATCCCTTCTCTCAAGCAAATCAGCTGCAGCACTCAGCTTGGTATGATCTGCAAACTTGCTGAGGGTGCACTCATCCCACTATCTGTGTCAGTGATGAAGATATGAAAGAGTATTGGTCCCATGAGAGCTCAAATATATTACGGTTTAGATTAAACCTTTCATTGAATGCTAAAATAATTCACATTAGCTTACTTCTGCAGTGGGCTGCTACCTGCACAAAGACTGTTTCTGTGGCTCACATGTTTGGTAATTTGTTTAGGCCCTGTTGTTTTATCAGCAGTCTGAAAAATCCAATTTTCTGCATTATCCACTTCTTCTTTCCCAGCTTGTGTTCACTCTAGCCTCCTTTTTTCAAGTTTTAGGTGCTGCAGCATCCTTTCTTTTTTCACAAATTAATCTTCTGAATTAAATTAAATTACTTTCCCCCTTCTTCTCGGGAACTTATTCCAAACAGTGTGAGGGTAGCTACCTTGCACTTGCTTCTGATTCCAGCATTGGCCATCAGGAGGAGCTGTTGATGGAATCAGTGTCAGGAAAATTGCAAACAGTTAAAATCAGGATTTTTAGTGTTGCCAAGATCACAAAGGTTTCCATGCGTCATGTAAGACTACAGTAAAGCAAGCTGATGTCGGATATAGTTGTGATCCTGCAAAAAGAAGTGCCATATTTGAAACAAATTTCTTCTGAGGGTGTCCAGGGAAAGGACTTTTTTTCAGCTGATTACCTCTTTTACATTGAAGTGCTTCAAAAGACAGACATAACTCCCTTTCTTACCCTTCAGCAGCTGTTTCCATTCCAAGTAATGTGTACAAGTGCAAGTAAGAAACATAAAAAGATCATGAAGTTGTGTTTACTCCTGTACTGTGAACATTATGATGTGAACCCTACTCCTCTACCATTCCCTCCGCTTGCTTTAAGCAGTCTGAACAAAACTCATGTACAGACTGGAGAATAGGACTGATATGGAGGAAGAAAAAGCAGAATAACTGAAGAATAAGGAAGGAAAAAATAGCTCCTACTATAGCAAAATGCCACAAACATCAAAAACAATAAGGAGTTTTAATGCCTGTTGCACACTTGCTGTGGAATGGGTGGGAGGAAAGACAAAAATCCAGTACCGTTTGGAGTGTTCTTGTTTTAGGGATCTGGCGTAGGATGTTTGAATTATTGTGGTGGTGAAACTGGAAATAGCAAGTAACAAAAAGTGTCCAGTAATCGGTGTCAGGCTTGCTTAACTGTGGGCAGCACTGCCAGCTTCAGCTATGATGTGTGTGATATTTTACCCAGTAGTATAGTGGATGGTTTAACTTTTCTTGAATTATGTGTGAATCAATTACATGAACAACCCTGCAGGCTTCTTCCTGAAATTAGTATGAAAAATACCCTTTGGGATAGCCCTTGAATTGTGTGTTATCTGCGGTACCTTTCTGTCTTCAAACCCTTGGTTTAAAATTAAAACAACTCATTGGAAATGAGAGGGGTGCTGGGAGTTGTAATTCAGTTCTATCCTGGGCAGACTGCCACAGGAATCAGGGCTTCAGGAAACAGTTTACTATCTGAAAGGATGCCCACCTACCTTCCTTTGTATTTCAGTCTTCTTAATTGAAGTAACTGGCTGCTGCAACAACAAACACTATATAAATTAGCAAATTATTAATAAAGCTATCATTGGGCTCAGGGGGACTTTCAAAAGACCGTTCAACCCAACCTACATATGGTTGATACAATGAGTATGTAATAGGAATTCTGAAGCCCTTTCATAGTATTTTCCAAGTATTTTGAGGAAGATAAACGGGTCCACATAAAATGCTCAGATTTTTTTCTTTCTATTTGATCCACAGTTGGTTCATTGTCACTTTTGCATCTCTTGGTCCCAGACCATTCAGTATGTTTGTCTTGGGATTTAAAAAAATAAAAATAAAAAGATAATTTTAAAAACCCTTTCCTCCCCGCTCAGGTTTGTATTGAACCTTTTTCAAACGTACATTTCAGGTACTTCCTGCTGATTAGGTTCAGAAGTCATACTATCTTGAGAGAGATTATCTGTGCAGTACTTTCAGTCTGATCAGGTGAAAACAATGTCAATAATCTTATGACAGGCCTTGACTTAGATTAAGTTCTTGAATATTATAGCTTCATTGTATTTTTTCAGCACATGATAGCATATCTGGGTTTTAAAATGTTTTTGTTAGAGAAAACAGAGGTAATTTTGGTGTTATTTTGTCTGTCATTATCTACTCCAAGTAATCTTTTTTTCAGAATTTAAATGCATTTAGTGGTATAAGATAATGTTGTTGGTTTTGGAAATGTGTAGGGTCACAAGAAAGTTTAATCCTAACCTTGATTCATGAAGGGAGACTGGTGCTTTTTAAATCTGCTTTTTTGATTATATTTGACTACATTATTTGGTTGAGAACTGAAGCTTGTTTCAGAGCACCTTCCAGAGATTAATTTATACTCACAAGACAATTCCATGGGCTTGATTTTTGTATTCCAAGGGCAGGTAAGAGTGTTTTATCTACAAAGTACCTGATCAACAGAATGCCTGGGGTTTTCTTCTAGCTCATGATACTTCAGTAAGAAAGAATTCTAAAATAAGAATCTGTTGTTCTACATTTCCTCCAAATAAAGTGTGGTTATTTTAAAATGTTTTTTATGATATCTACCACTTCTTCTTATTTGTGACTCTGAACTGATTGTAATTAATGCAGTAAGTAGTGAAAGGCTGGATACTGCGCTTCATAATCCCACATGTACATGAGAAGAGGTCGAAGGGCCTTTGACTCATATTTTACTAAGAATTCACTAGCATTTCTAAAATAATATAACCTAAATAATTACTTGAATACTAAGTTAAAGGGCCAAACAATGTTATCAAAAGCAATCATAGTAGTAGTACATGTACACATCAGCTAGTATCCTTGGAACATCTTGTTGAAATGTTTAAAATATACCACTTTTGGACATCTTCAAGTAGTAGAAATTATGCTGGAAAAAACATATAATTTAGTCTCACTTTCATAAGAATAAAGGACTAGAATTATGATGGAGTATATCATATTAAATTGAATTCAAGTATCAATGAAAAGATATCCACAAAACCTCTAAGCAACTGAGAATTTTTGCTTCCTTGGGATTCTTCATGTGCCATTTGGCACTCAGAAAAGCCTTTTGCTTATATATTTTCATTATTTAACACTTTTCTTGCCACAGTTGGAGTGCATGTAGAACATATAATTAAAAACAAGTCACTCCTACAGTCTTGTTCTTGTGCTGCTCTAGGAACAGCTGGTAAAAATAAACTAAGATCAGTACATTCATATTCTGGTATTCTGCTGCTAAGGAAGCAAAGTTTAGATTTTAAAATATCTTGTTCCCAGTTCCCTTCTATTTTAATTTGCTTAGTATGTGTGAGCAAGTTGTCCCACTGGAGCCACCAGCACTCGTAATTAGGTAGAGCCTCTGCAGGAACCCAGGAAAATGATTAAAACAATTTGAGAGTGGAGATGCTTTAGGAGCAGAAAACTGGACTTGGAATGTAGCTCTGGCATGCAGACTGCACATAAGAAACTATAAAGTAGAATGGTTTGTCTTCAAGCATGTATAAGGTGAGCGATATATTGGTAGCATGAAGCAGGTAGTTATGGGGGGAACACAGAGGTGCGGTCTTGTAGGGCAGCCTAGGCAACTGTATCCAAAAAAGCTGCTATTTAATTCTGTCATGTTATGCAAAAGGAGCTGATCTGTATGATTTTGAAGAATCAAAGTTGTTTAGGGTTTGATAAGTGACAGTCATGTATTTAAATTGAAAGCTATTGCAGATTACAAATCAAACAAAATATAGTTTGTTCTTGAAGAAATGCCACTTAACATGGGTGCAGCCATATTTTTGGGCTTTTTAATTTATTTTGGTTCCATAAGAAATTGTCCTTAGCAAATTGTAATAATCTAGTGTGAAGCTGACAAATGCATCAGTTGCTGTGATGATGGAGTCCACCTTGAAAAAATAAGATGGAAATTTGGCTAGCATCATTGGTAGAAAATGCTATGAATGCTTCCAGCTGTTGCTGCCAAGAATATATATTGCATTATCATTTTCCCTGTGACTTCCTAGTCAATTAGATGACAAAACAAAACGTGATGCCACCATATATAAGAAACTGTCTTTTTGAAATGTCATTTATTAATACTGTACTGTACATTCAGTCATTCATCCCAAAGGAAACAGAACTATTCTTTGAAGCAGTTCAAGTCAACTGTACCTCCAGGCAATACTCAAAAGGTTTGGTATTTCAGCAGGCTTAAAGAGTGGAGTATTTGCACAGCTATGTACCCCCATCAACCCAAAGAATGATTTAATGGTAAAGCATTCTCTTCTGAGAATCACTCAGGTCTTATGTGCCAAGTAACAGAAAACACATGCTTTTGTTGAAGATTCTTAACTGAAAAGCTTAATTTCATTAGCTGTTCATAGACCACTTGCAAGGTCTGACCAAAGTTACAGAGTACACATTACACGGAACTATGTATCTAAATTTCTCAGAGCACTGAGATAAATGTAAGAAGGTAATTTTATCTTACAATAACGAGTGACTCTAATTTGCTGTAATTTCAGAATCTCTTAAAACAAGCAAGTTACAAAACAGTAAGTTCTCACTTTCGTATGTGCTATGAAAATGTATTCAGTGCTCTCTCTATCTCCTCTGTGTGAAAAGGGATGCCCCTCTATTTATATGTAGAAAAACGCACTGGTTCTGCATAACTTGCTGATTTCATAATTTACTGCTTAGTTGATTACATTTGGTGAAGCATGAACATTTTAGGGTTTGTACTGTGCGTACGTAGGTTACATGAAAATACAAGAACGGATGTACAGGTTAGAGCCATCTAACCCTGTATGCCATTTCCAACAGCAGCCATAAGTGGATTTCCAGGAAACAATATGAAAAGTGCATGCATAGTATTTGTCCTCCAGTACTGTCCCACGCTCCCTCAAACAAGGGTGTTCTGAGCATGTTGTGGTTTGTTCAGTGGAGATCAGTGAGTCTCAGAGTACTTACACACTCTTCCCTTTAACCTATATAAACTTCTCTGAGGAGGGGGCTTTGACTAGGCTGTCTGCAGAGGTCCCTGCCAGCATCAGCTGTTCTGTGACTACCCTTCAGCAGGCAGACCCACAGGTCTAGCCTATTGCATGAAAAAATGCCTCCCTTAAGCACTGTTCCTGCTAGCTTTATTTCATGTTCCCTAATACTGCTGTGGAAAAGGAGAATGAGAAGCTGATTCCAAGCCTTCCTTTCCTTGCTTTTGTGGGCTGCTGCCATATTGGCCCATGCTCCTTCCTTTCCAGGCTAAAGATTTCTGGCTTTCCCTGTCCTTCCTCCTTCAAAAGCCATCCCAAACTTCTGGTCATTCTTGTTGCCCTTTTCCAGTGCTTTTTATTTTGTCTTTCCTGACATGAGGGGACAAGAAATACACACAGTATCCAAGTTATGGGCCACTCTGTGATTTATACAGTGGCATAATGTTTTCTTTCTCTTCTGATCCTCCCGTAATAACAACAAACAGAATTTCATTGATGCTGGGAGGAGAGGAAACACAGGTGTTTCAGTTTTATTAAGTTGGCTGATCACTGAACCATGGAGAATAATTAGATAACGGCATACTAATATGTTCGTATATCACTCCATGTATAATAGTTTATCTATAAATATACATATACACATGATTTTTTAATTACATTGCACTTCTTTATTTGTCAAAATCCCATTCTTCCTTTTAGAGAAGTAAGAATAGGTTGTTCTGTTAATGACAAGTTCTAACCATTTATTCTATTTTATAATGACAAATGCTTTTCTCCGTGTGAAAAATACCAACTGTAATACTATCAAAAGAAATAGTATAATATAAACGCATATGATGTCCTGTATTTTTCTTACTTTCTAGATATATAGTAAAATTTTTAATTATATGTGTTACAAGCTTATAAGGGAAAAAAGAACAAGTACATAATAGTCTTTATTTGCTACATGGTAATATACAGTAAATTAATTTAAACTGCATATGCTGTAACTCTTAACATATCTCTACACTTTCAACCAAGAACTGTGATCATAAAAATGCTAATAATGTAGTTTAAAAAAGTAGTTCTCCAAGTTAATTATAATTCTGAACCACTTTATAAATATTTTTTAGAGATCTTTTTGAGAAAAAAGCTTTGGTACTTACAGATTGCATACTTTCTAATAAGTTTTGATTAATATATTGCTTATTAGTCCCTTGGTTCTTCAGATTGGATCAAATTGATGTGTTGTTCTCTTTATATGATATTGCATGACTGGTAAAGGAGCATATCCTAGCTGTGAAGAGGCAACACATCCATTTCAGAGGGGTTTCTCCTATACTAGCAAATTTACCAGAAAGTCAAGATCACAAATATGGAATGAGTATTTGAAACAAACAAATAATGTATCTAAAGATGTTTAACGTATGCAATATGCCTGATGGAACAGCTGTGTCCCCTCGTGCTTCTGGGCAAAAGTAGAGAAAAGTTATTATTCTGTCATTCAATTGGATATCTACATTGATACTCAAATATCATATCAAATAATTTTGAACACCTACAGAGGCATTTTGCCATTTAAATATCAATGTAGAAATAGGAAACATTGAAAATGGTAAGTGGCTGCAAAAGAAGTGCATGAAGAAAGGCAAGGCGTAACAAGAAATGCATCCCAAACATGGCTACTTTTTTTTCTTTTTTTCTAATAGATGCATATTCTGTCTTGTCACATTTTTCTTTAGTGATATTTACAACGGTAGTACTGCATCTAGTGAAAATTACCCACTCTCCTTACCATTTTCAAGTTCTAAAATTCAACAGTAAAGTGCAATCTGCTATAGAATTAGCATTGTCTACAAAAATACAGACAACAGTGTCTGGAAATGAGGCACTAAAAACTAGTAGGAAAAAAACACACCCAAAAGCAAAACACAAATCTAGTACAAATCACCCAGCTGCCCAGTCTCAGAATAAAACATTTTAAAGCTCATATCTGAATGGCTATTGCCAATTGTTATATTCTGTTTTTTTAAGCAAACATTTTAAAAATTCATTGCCTGAAAAGACACAGGATGCCTCTACCCTATGTATGTATTGTTTTGGGGTTTTGTTTTTCTAGCCAAGTTGTTTTCTGACTTCATGAAACAGAAGCCAAACGAGAATACCTACTGGGAATCATGTTCACATCCCCATTATACAAGATGCAGTGACTGAACAGTTGGGAATGTGTCTGTAACAGAAAATTTCTTCTAGCCACGCACAGAGAATATTTAATTCAATGTTACCCAAAACATGCATACCCAAATAAAATCCAGCACCTGGAATAAGATTTAAAATTTCACAGTGCTTTAAAGTGTAATGTGCTGCTTATCTATTCAGAATTCCATATCGAATACCAAAGCATACCATACAAGTGATTCAAACATGCATCACCTTTGATATTTTTGCTGTTACTGTCTTCAAAACTCTGTGATTTTTTTTGATTTTTTCCTTTTTTCTTTCTAAAAAAGTGGTGCTTTTAGGCATGGTGTAGTGGTGGGCTTGGCAGTCCTGGATTAACGGTTGGACTTGATGATCTTAAAGGTCTTTTCCAACCTGAATGATTCTGTGATAAAATATTCTGAGTGCATGTATACAAACAGCACACATTGCTAACAGTGACTTTGCCTTTTTATAGTGATTGTTGACGAAACCAGCAATAAATCAAATCTATCATAGATGTTAAATCATTTTAAAAAGATTTCTCTATTTGGTTGTATTAAATTAACAAGTCATATAATGTGGTAGTTGAGACTGTTTAATATGTTATTGTTTAAAATCCTTTCTTCATGGTTTTGCAGAGTTCCAGCCTACTGGCATTTTGCAAACGTAAGAAATGTTACGAACTTGTATCTTGAGTGACAATCCACAAGTTAAAAAAAAAGGGCTATGTTTCATTTGAAAACTTCTAGCTCAGGCAGGAAGACATAGTTTCCTAGAAATGCTTGAGGGTATTTTTTGAATAATTAAATGGATGTGCTCAATTTTTTACAGTACAAAATAGTCACAGGAAGTATAAAAAACCAAGGGGAAATATTATTTCTTTCTTTAAAATAAATGTAGAAGTATTAGCATTTCAGCTTGTCTATATAAGAAAGGCTTTTTCAAAACTGCATTCACTTGTCCATAAACTTTGGTCAAACAGAGAATTTGAAGGACAGTATCTTTCAAGTCATTGTATGAAACAACAGAATTTCCACACGGTTTGTTTGATTGTTTGATTGATAGTATTTAAAGGGCATTTATTGGAAAAGTTGCAGTGTAGCTTATGGCTGTTTGATGTTATACCCTGCATGTAAAAAGTGAGGAAATAAAGTAGGTCTCGAAAAAATGAGACTTCACTGTAACTATTTTTAGCACAAACTGTTTCATGTTGTCATTCAGATGTACAGATTGTTACTTTTTAGAGAATGGCATGAGAAAGGGCAAGGGCAGGGAAAGGGAAAAGAAAGGGAAAGGAAGGCATTATTCAGGTAAATGGTCATTTTTGAAGCCCATAATAATATTTTTTTTTTCCATCTAAGTTCAGCATTGAAAATAGGCATTTCAGAATTAGTCTCCAGGGGAGCCATACAATTTCTGACAAGTGCATGTGTGTGCCAGCATGCATGAATGTGGTTAGTTGCTACCTTTGAATTTGACTCTGTATTTATAAATAAGCATAAATAAGTAAATCTTACAGAGTAATAGTGCCAGGAAGATATTTTTTTTACCATAACAACCTTCTGTAATTTCAACTACTAGTTATATTTACTCATATTTAAAAATGTATATAAAGTATTCTCTTCTATGCCTGGATGAGACGTACAGTGTAATATATTAGAATTTCTCTAAAGTGTCATGAACTGTGTATATTAATGCAAATAGAATTAAATATTCTTTTGGTACATGGTTTTACCTTAAATACTTCATTATTTTCTGAAGGTTTCACGCTGAAATTCTAAATTTCAGTTGTGTAGGACATAGCTAAAGAATGAAAACTCCACCAAGTTTTCATTCATCTGCATTGGAGAATTGGTGCTTTTTCCTAGGAGCTAATCCCAGTGGGATAACTTTTTCCCTTCACAAGCTACTGCAGTGTAGTACCAGGTAATGACTGCCATGGTCCCATAAACAGACTCTTTTTTTTTTTTCCAACTGTGTACACTTGATTTACTTCATAAAGAAGTAACCTTATCTTAGGAAGTACTAATGCTAGAAACAAGTCAAATAGGTATTGTAAAATAATCTTCCTCACCTGTTAAGCATTGCTGTAAAACTTTTGTTTGCATTTTTGGTGTAATTTTCAATAACTGTTTGTCTAATGTTGACACATAGTTCTTTGTTCTCATTATTAATGTTAGAGAATTGAGGCAGAGAAAATGGAACATAGGAACTGCTGTTTAATGTCAGACCTCAGCTTTGTCTTGTCCTCTGTCTGGCCTTGCACTGTAACCAGACTTCAGAGGCATGCCTGAAGAACTCGACAGAAAGACATCTTTTTTTTCCCCACCTCTTCATCTGCTACCACATGTAGATCTCAGCTTAATTGGTCAGAGGCAATGATTGCCCTGAAACATATGTTTAAGATCCTTCCCAAAGGTTGTTTTTAAACACTTTTTTCATTAAACGTCTGTACTTCAGTATCCCATAACATTTCCAAGCCCTTCCAAGCTTTCCTTCACATGTCTACCATTAAAAATTGCTCATCTGTCAAAAATATGATCTGTAATAGTGTTGTTTAAGTCATGTATATTGCTGTATATTTCTCCATTTTTTGATTTCTTCCAGAACCCAGTTTTCCTAAAACAAGTATTTGTCATTCTGGTAAGTGGCTCCTGAGACACTGTTTCCTGCAAGATTGTAGGTGCTCTGAAAAAGCGGACGTCTGAAAGGTCCACTTCTGAAAATTTCTGCTTCCTGTTTTGTAAATAGTCACTGGCATTTACTAGAAGAGTAAAATCTATTATTTGACTATATTTGATATTTTTTTTCATCAGCAGAGAGGTGCTTCCTATTTTTATCTCTTCCAGCTATTTAGTAGTGTTTGATGGAAGGCTTAGAAAGGGTTAAGGACTTTTTTTATTTAAGTTTAAGCCAGTTTTCTGTCCCACTTTTGCTTTTATACTAGTAACAACTTCATTTTCTGTTAATGTTTTGTAAAACTCAACAGTTTTCAATATCTGCAGCTGGCTAGATTCAGAAATTAAGATGGGACTCTAGGTACTACATTGGCAATGCAAACACTAAAGTCATCTTAGTATGATAAACTTTTTAAAACCCAGGATGATAATGAAGCTTGTGCAATGCCTTAATTGTATCAGTTGAAGTAGCTTCTCTAGGGAGGTGGCATGCACTGGGGAAAAAATGAGCAGCATCTGTTTTTCACTCTAGGTCTTGCCAGGTTTGGAAAACTGAATCAGTTTTAACGGAAAAGTTAAATTTATAGATTATTGATGTGCAGTCCCAGCAATCTACAGGATTGTTTCCTGGAACTCTTTCCAATGGCATGTCTACCTGACATGATACATTAGACACTGTTTAGGATTTTTCTGGTACAAGCTGGCTCAATGATAAAATAAGAATTGGATGGTGTGGAAAATTAGACAGTGGTAGAAATTCAGTGTTCTATGAAAAGCAGTATAGTTTTGCAACTATTTTTCTTTTCACTTGTTTTGAAGAAGGGCAGATTTTCCATTTTTATTCATAATCTTAGCAAAATGAATAGACTATCTCATACTGTCCCTGTGTGCTGGCAGATGAGCCAGCAGAGAAGATGACCAGCTTGGCTGAACAGAGGGTATTGGCTGGAACTAAGAAAAAAAAAAAAAAGAGTATTTACGACCCTTGGAAGAAGGGGCAGGCAACTCTGGAGGACTACAATGATGTCATGAGGTTATGCAGGGAGAAAATTGGAAGGGCCAAAGCCTAACTAGAACTGAAGCTGGCTACTGCCATAAAAAAGCCATAAAAAATGTTTCTATAAAGACATGAAGTTGCTGCAAGGCAGCTCTTCCAGAAGCACGCACTTAGTCTTGATGTCTCCTTGTCCACCTTTTGAGTCTTCTCCCGGCTGCCTCCAACAGCTAGCATGCATAACATTACAGACCTTGTAGAACCTAGAAAGGTTTCATTTCCCACAGGATAAGACTGAGTTGGATCACCATTAAGAATCTGTAGGTGTTTTGTCTGGATGGAGTGGTAACATCAGCAACATTAACTTTAGCAGTTCAGGCCCAAACAGCCACACCTACAGTGGACTGCCAATCAGTAGGAGAGATCAGATAATAGCACCATACCACCTTAGCCGATTACTGCTGTAATTGTTATACAACCAAACTGAGAGAAATGGAATAGGCTATGTAGTGTTTTAGTGGTCCCCAATTTATATTCTTCTCACTGAACTTGTTGTTTAATTAGAGCTGTGTGAATAGAGTACAGTATACCAAGCATAAGTAGCTAAATTACCATTTGCTGCTGCTATGTCTTCTCTTTTTCCTCTTTTTCTGATGTACAGTACAGAAACAAAAGGCCTAAAAGTAAAAAACCAATGCTTTCTAATTTTGAGGGCTTTTGGGGTAGTAAGTTGAGTATGTGACTGACTGATATAGAACAATAGCCACCTTTGGGGACAGGATCTAAATACCTTTCCAGGTTGTATCCTCAGTAATGGAAGTTATGTCGAAGATGACAATACCCAGTTAAATCTGTTGTTCTGAGTATTATGCTGACAGTTCATTTGGTTTTGTTTCCTGTCTGTGGAAACTTTCTGAGAAACAATGACAGAATTTGCAGTGATTATACTGTTTTTTCACTTTGTTTTGAGGGAGAAGCTTGAGTGTTTCTACCTGAAAAAAAAGTCATTCTTAACGACACAGGCAGACTTCTTTGTTGCCTCATTGTAGCAGGTGTGCAAAATTAGAAACTGAAGTAAAAAAAAGACAAGCCCAGACCACTAATAAGATAAGTGTGTTAAGGGATGCTTCCAGTATGAGTCCTTTCAGAGGCCTGAAGCAGCATGTGTTGCACGTTGCTGAGATTATTCGGAAATTGAGAGCAAAGCTGAATGCATGACCTGTTTTCAAATGAGAGTGAATGCTGCTCCTGGTAGCTCAGCATGATATTTTCTTTACACTCAGAGCCAACTGCTTCAAAACAATAAAGCAAATCCTCTCCAGGCCGCATCTGTCCTTCAAATAGGAGAGCAACAATAGCTGGCTGTGAGTGGAAGAATACTGCCTTTTCTTTTAGTATATAATTTCAGACATCTCCTTTTCTTATGATTCATACAGTAAAATCCTATTCCATGATGAAAACTAGCATCAGCAGTATTTATATATATATGTATTTCTAAACACATACATATATATGTATATACACTCTTTTATTATGAAATAAGGTCTTATCTGGAGAAATAAAAAAAATCAAAATCCAAATTAACAGTACTAAATACTGCATATACTGAGTTTAAGATGTATACTTTAAATTATTATCTTAAACTTTATCACTGTACATAAAAAAACCAACAGAGTGCCTTTGCCTGCCAAAAAAACCCACCTAGTTTCTGAAGCAAATGGTGACTAATGACTTCTGTACGTTGCTATGAATACGTGGGCACAAAACTTCAGATACAACAGGGTTTGATGTTCAGAAATTATGTCTAGTCTTTTCAGTTCAGGGCTCCTGAATTTTACTTTTGAAAATGTAGGCATTGAAAATGTTACATTAAAAATAACACTGTAAACTGGATGCAGTGGTTTTTGAATGTTGCTATTTACATGTAAAATAAATTTGAAATAGCATGACGTATATGTGGTATGAGAGAGGCTGTTAAATATTTAACATTTACCATATGAGCACATTAAATGTATTCAATATTTAGTTTTTAAACAATACCTAATTAATTTTAGAGATTGTAAATTTCTGTTGTAATTTTGTGTTTCCAGTTCAGATTGGCATTTTCCCTGAAGCAAAGTGGATCTGTGTGATTCTTTCAGAAGTCCCCATTAGTTTGACCTCATACCTTCCAAGCAATAAACTGAATAACGAAGGGGGAGGGGGAAAAAAGCACCAATCAAGAGGACAGAGTCTCTTCAATATACTTTTTGAAGGCTTACAAGCGCTGATCACTCATATTATTGTAAATGGTATCAGAGTGAATTTCAGCCAACATAAGATTACTAAATACTGAGTACTTCTCAGGAAACATTTAGCATCTCGATGATTAGATCCATTCTGCACTCATGACCTTCCCAGTTTTCTGATTTGTTACCTTACCATTTACTACTTAGACGTTTCATTAACTTAGATCCTTTACTCACCGAGTTCTCTAGAGGCAGCTCTTAGAAGATATTAAGCATACGCCACACTCTGAACCTTACTCTTGTTCAGACACACCATAAACTGGAAGTGAAAGCGCAGTAATCAGTAAGACTATGGTACGTACAATGTACTGCTCAGTTTAAAATGTAGTAGGATCAGTCTTTTGAGACTTGCATGATAAATACAGACAAACCAAGCCTTGCAGCTAATCCAGACTTGTAAAAATAGTACAAAAATGCTGCAGGAAAAATGTCTCACAGCCATGGTCTGAGTTTGGAAGCTAGCAAAAGAAAGAGCAGTACTATATCGGGATGGTGCTAGAATGCCATTTTTTCCCCCTGCATACAGGGAAGCATCCTGAATCCCGTGGTGAGCCAGCCCTTTCCTAGGTGTGAAGTGCATCCTTTCACCTCCTTGGCTCAGAAATATAGCTGATACATTGTCAAAGCATCCACCTCCTTCCTGCTTAGCCCTTCCTCACTCATCATCATGGGGGTTAGAATAGCAATCGGGAGGTAAATATTGCTCCCTCTCCCAGTCTGAGTGTACAGATGTGCAGGGAAGAAAGGAAGGGAGCTCCGTCCAACCTCATAGCCCTCTGCAGGAAAACACAGAACTGGAACTGTTGAGATAAGCAGATACAGCGGTATGGTCAGACTTTTCAACATTTACTTTTCTTAATATCACTAAGTGATAAAACATATTCTATTACATCCTTTCCATTCTCCCCCTGTTTTTCAGAAATGAACATTAAGTACAGTGTAATGTTTATTTTGATCTTGAAATTTTAATAAAATATTACCAGCAGCAAAAATAATCTTCATAAAGAAACTTTCTTATTTAATTCCCATTGCAATACGTCATAGAAAGTTCACTTATGTTTCAGTCACCTCTTTAAGTCTTTATTTTAGTCACAAAGGAGCCGGCATTGTGCTCTTCACAAAAACAGATAGCTGTACCTGAGCTTCCTTATAGATGTAGAAGAGTGGACTCTGTGTATATATTCATATGTATATATGGTAAAGTCTTCACAGAAATCAAAATATCAGTTTAAACTGATACTTTTTTGTATTAAAGATTATTCTTGCCTTCTTTCTTTCTGCTCTAACACACTTATTTGGAGTAGCCTTTGAAACTGAGCAAGAACAAAACTCTGTTGTCTTTTCTTGTCTTGTGAAATACTGTATCATGGCTGAACTTCAGGAGTAGTGAGACTGCAGCAAGTTCACTAGGACAGTCATGCCAATAAAGCCCTCTGCTGGAGGGATACCTACTTGCAAAAGAAACTCTTCGCTATAATTAAACTGCCTTCTTGAATGACACAAGCCATAGCAGTACCAGGAATCTTCTTCTTGATGAATTACGGCTATCCAGAGTTTTTTGTCCCCCTAGTTGTGGTGGATGGAAATGCGATTCCCGCCCCCCCCCCCCATGTTCATTGCATCTATGCTAGCAAAACATTTGAAGTTCAGCCTCAACCATTTTGAATTCCTCCTCAAGAAAAATGTTGACCATCTGACAAATTGATAACTGAACATGAACATTTTTAAGAGCTTACGCTGCTGCCAAAGTGACACCTGCAGCAGCAGCATACGCTGCATTGGGAGTGCTTGGGAGTTGCCAGAGCAATTTTACTAGCTGTGAGGAGGAGACGCCTGGCTCTAACCATCTGCAGACCTGGCACAGGCCGTGCAAGAGTTTCTTCGGAATGGAGGAAGTTACGACTGCAAGAGAGGCGTCTGCAACAGTCACTTGGGTGTAGTCTGAGCAGTGCACCTCAGTGTCAAAATGAACTTTCTCCAGGTGCCACCTATTGTACCTAATATGTAAGTAAACATGCATAAATATATGCAGGTAATATGGAAGACTGGAGATTTGAGTCGTGCACCTGCATAGGGTGTATATCTGTGTGTATCTTTCCCTGTTGAACTGAATGCTCGGAAAGCTTATACAAAATATACTAAATGACAGTTGTATAGGTTACAAAGTCAAGGGTTAAAGTATAGAAAATGCCAAATCTGTCATTATGCAAATCATGTATATTCACAACAATAGTCTGTGTAGCCACATTATATTTTTAATAGTGCTTCATCTGCACTAAGTGTTTCAGATGTACATGAGGACAGATGAGGCTAATCAAGAAACTAAATCTGGCTGTTCTAGCAATTGAATTTGTATACAAATAGAAGAGCCTTTCTTTTCCTGCTTCACTACATACTAACTTTTTCATTGAAAACCTTTTCTTGCAGATTTTGTTTTGTGGTTAACAAATGAAGCTTGGGTTTGTTTTGTTGTTTGTGTTGGTTTTTTTTGTAAGAAATAGTCTTACATCCTTTAAGAAGCTATAGCTTCTCCATTTGCATGTTTCACCTACCATTTTCACATGTATTACAGATTATTTTATACAACCATAGCATTATCCCATAGGAAGAAATTCATAGGTAGGATGTATGATACAGATGTGAATGACGCTCTGAAGTACAAATTCTGTCATAACATTAGACATGTGGCTGGCAGGATTTCAACAGATGGAATTAAATGATTAGCATAAAGAAATAGCTTTAACTACACAAGGTGGTGCAAAGCACAAATCCTGCTGTGTGATTAGTCCTTTATGTTTATTCATTCACGTTTAAGTAGTTCCTTTCTGTGTGAAGTAGCCAGCAGTGCAGTAAGAACGTTCCCACTAGAATACGTACTTGTTACTGCACTATGGCATCTTCTGTGACAAGAATCATTACTAGCAATAGTGTGTAAAAAAAATTGAAGAAAATGGAAACAACAGAAAAAATATCAAATACTGAAGTATTGCTGAAATTTCCATATTTTCTTCAAAGCATACGGTCAATTTATTAAAAAATCATGTGAGATGATTTGCATTATCTATGTGAACTCACCTAGAGTTTTGTCCGTCTTCATTTTATCTTTTATCCACTTCTAGAGATTCCGCAGTTCAAATTATGTACTTGGTTATCCCCATCTTTTTGATGCTACTGTCTAGCATTGCTTTCAGGACTCTCAGCAACACTTTAACTGCCCTCTGTTTTAATTTACATGGTGAACAAGTAAACCTGGAACCACAAAACTTAAGTATTGCTTCAGTATCCGGTAGTCACAGTGCAAGATGGAAGAGCATTACCACATGCTTGACAGAATGTTTTGGCGCTGAAGTACTCATGAAGAACTCTTTGGAGGACCATTCATTTGTGTCAGTTTCTCAGGCTATATAATCATCAGTGTTTTGTTCAAATGTTTAATATGTCTCCTAGAAGTAAAGTGAATGACAATTTTGAGCATAAATCAGTTACAGTAAATACGTGACTGTTCTTACCTCCTATGTTGATGCTAACCCAAATCCTGAGCCTAGTTGCTTGTTTGAGAAGTATTAAAATGGATTTTTACCTGACCAAACATTTATTTCTCATTGATAAAACATTAATTTTCTCTGAAAATTAGCAGGTGTGTAGCAAAATCCAAATAATAGCGGGAAAAAAATAAATTGAAGGCAGCTGTGGGGTTAAGATTGCTATGTTTCAATACACTTTGCTTTACCAATAAATAACAGTATGTTTATTGTGGGAGCCAAAAAAGATCCATTATATCATTAATTATATTAATATATATATATATATCCTGAGAAACTGATATAAATAAAAATAAATGCATGTTCTTGATTGGTTTGAAAATGCTGTGATACAGGTAGGTGCATTGTTATTAACTTTAGCTGGTCTTTGAAGTAAGATTTTCTTCTTTGTTTTCTGGTAATTAATTTCATAGTCACACAGGATGGATTTTAACAGAAGCACTTGGTGTCAAAAATTCTATTTATGGCCCTCCATATGAAACAGGTTTGTACTCTAGTTTCTTTCCAGCTCCTTGAAGTATTAGACAAAACAGTAGAAAATACAGTGTATTTGTAGGAGAGAGAAACAGGAAGAAATGTTCTGTTCATTTTCTAAAAGTATAGGTGTACGTGTTACTATGTGTCTTTTTAAAATTAAATAAATATTTCTTTTATTTATAAATAGCCCTGAGAAGCAATATTACCCTAAATGAAGGTGAGGGATTTTTTTGATGTAAAGTGAGACAGCTGTAGTTCTCATGTTTTGCTGACTAAACAAGAACAGGTACTTCAGTCTCAATCCCTTTCCAGTGTAGGCCCTCACTTCTCAAAGTTATTTGATTCTGTAACAATGTAAAAGCCAGAGAATTAGTAGTTTTTAAGGGTAACATTCATGGGTAGGAAGGAGCTTTTGAGACACTAGGTGTTGTTCCTGGATTGAGCTGTAGGGCCAGAAAAGCAGTTGAAATATCTGGGGTGTTTTCTTAGCATTTATGTACTTTACAAATACTGCGTTGAGACAAATACGATACCACAGTGCACCACTGATGCTGCCTCCTTGTCACTAAAACAAATTATAAAGGTAGTAATGAGGAAAACCACAGCTTGCTTTTGTCCTGCTAGCTTCCAGTTCTGGAAAACAGGAATCATGGGAAAGGGGACAGATGCACGTGATTTCAGGTTTTGTCCTAAAGTTCCTACTTTCAACTTTCCTTAGTGAATTATCTCCCTGTATCAGGTAAGAGCTTTTGAAATAACAGCTTAGCATCAAGCATTAAGAGTGAAAGCATCCTGGCCCTAATATATTGAAAGCAGGTTTTCTTTAGGAGAAGAGAGTGTAAAATGTTACATTCATATTCAAAGTTCAATAAAGCATAAAATTAATATATATTTAATATTACTTTCTATTTAATATTTATTGTATCTTTTGCATAAATCTAGATGTATGTATTATCTTCATATATTTGAAGAAAAATTAACCCTGTTTAATCAGTCACTTGCTTATGTACATCTGCCAAATTTACATTTTATTAATTACAGGAACAATAATATTTTCAGTCACGACTCTTTGAAATTAGCATAATTTTTTACTTGAAATTAGTGTGGACTATCTGCTTGCTGTTAAGTTAGGTTGATATTCCTGCATTTAAACCAATTTGCTAGGTCTGAACACATGTACATGGTCTGCAACTGAGTGACAACCCTTTTTTTTACAGTTGACCTAAGCATTTGAATATAGGAGAATTGGCTCCTTACAATTTTTCTCCTGAATTACTGTAGAAATTCTGGATGCTTAGTCTGCAGTGTGTTTGTATGTATAGGAGTGGTTTTCGCAGCCTTTCCTCCTTTAATGTAAGTCAGGCAGATAGTTATTTTGTTGTCTTTACTGCGATTTTTAAACAGATGTGCATTCTAAGCTGAAACTTTTTGCAAAACTATCAATGATGCAAACATCTGCAAATGTTAAAAGCTTGCTTGATTTGCCATATTTCAGGATACTGTGAAAATGCCACCATAGCAGTTTAAGCCAGCTCCTTTCTGTTTTCTCCTATCCTTTTTCTATTTTCTCTAAACAGATTTTAATTTGTAATTCTTTTTAATCTTTCACTCACATATGTAGTACCATTACTTTCCATGTTGAGGCCACCTTACTAGATAAGTTTGGAGTATCTGTCTCTCAGAATTGTTCATTGTCTATAGAATTTTTCAGTGCATTAACTGCTAACTGCCCATCTGAGTACCTTTCCTGACCCTTTAAAGAACTATGTTCCACACTATCATCCTTAAATTTACCACAGAACAATGTGGGCATATGTGGTGGAAAGTGGAGGCTGGCTTGCAAGTGCTTGCTTGTGATTTTTTTTGTGGTGAGAGCAGAAAACTCACCTTAAGTGTATATTTACAACTACAATAAAAATTTTGAATCAGTTGCTGAAGAAATTAAATTATCTAGAAATATAGAAATAGTGATGTTGGGAGCATCTTTCCTACAGAATTCTGGGTTTAAGGCTTGTAAGTTGCAATGCTGGATATAACTTTCTCATTCATACTGTCTTCATGTAGCTGGTTCCTTAGCCCAAGTACATAATAGCTGCCAAAGATGTCAAATAGAAATTTTAAGGCTTATCTAAAAGTAGAGTCTAATTCAGTTTCTTCATTGAAGTTCAGGATGCACAGAGTTCAAATGACATATGTTACAGCGTTTGATATTTAAGCTTACAACTTGCCACATAGGACTATACAAAACTAACTTCCATTTAGGAGAGAAAATGCTCTGCTGCACAGACCAACCAGTTCTTCAGAAATGTGTCATTTTATGGTTCTAATGGTTCGGTTTTCTCAGTTTAATTCCTCTTTTTAATGTTTGATTTGTTTCTCCGGCAAAAAAGTTCCTCTCTTTCACTGTGTGAATTCCTCTGTGCTAATGCTGTTTCCCACTGACTGACATGCCTCAGTGTCCTGAAAGATTATTTCATACATTGTAAGATTATTTCCGGATCATTGTATTCTTGATAATACAGGATGCTGGGATCAGCTGTACTAAATCCTGAACAAAGCAATGTAGCCTGGTCACTTTATATTTGAAATATCATAAAAAATATAATCAAAAGACAGTTCTGTTCTAAAAATGGGAAGAAATAGTAATGATAAAGGCTGTTTCTCTAGAAAAAGTAACCAGCAATAGGCAAATGTGTAGTCACAGAACTAGCTAATAGCATACTGCATGTGAAATCTGGTGATTGAAAAATTCAGTGAGCTGACTAGTTAGATTTATATCTGATACCTGACTGATTTTGACAGGCTAGAGTTTACCCATTAGTAAAAAAAAATAAATAAGCATGATATACTGGGTGTAAATTACTAAAGGCTTATGAAATCATTTTAAAGGGCAGTTTTTCTGCTATTTATTTTACGTGTATCTATGTGTCATAGTAAATTTAAATGAGAAAGCAGTCCATTGTAATGTCATCAATACTTCATGGAGAAGAATACTTTTTTGCAACTGCTGTGTGTTAACCCTGGCAGACAGCTCAGCCCCACACAGCCACTCACTCACTGCCCCTCAGTGGGATGTGGGAGAGGATCAGAAGAGTAAAAGTGAGAAAACTCATGGGTTGAGATAAAAGACAGTTTAACAGGCAAAGCAAAAGCCACACAGGCAAGCAAAGCAAAACAAGGGATTCATTCACCACTTCCCACCGGCAAGCAGGCGTTCAGCCATCCCCAGGAAAGCAGGGCTCCAGCACGCATAATGGTTCTTGGGAAGACAAACACAGTCACTCCAAATGTTCCCCCTTCCTCTTTCTTCCCCTCAGTTTTTATTGATGCCATATCATATGGGATATCCCTTTGTAGCTGGGTTTAGCTGTCCCAGCTGTGTCCCCCTCCCAACTTCTTGTGCACCCCCAGCCTATTCCCTGGGGGGGCGGGAAGCAGAAAAGACTTGGAATCTGTGTAAGCACTGCTCAGTAATAATGAAAACATCTCTGTATTATCAACACTGTTTTCAACACAGATCCAAAACATAGCAGCTACTATGAAGAAAATTAACTCTATCCAAGCCAAAACCAGTACAGCAACGCTCTGTACAACATCCAGTGAAGTTTTAAACGTAACTGCATGTAGCCTTTGTTACTGCACTTCTGACTTACCAGAGTATTAATTTCTAGCTCTGAAAAGTCAGATGTCATGTGGGACTCAGTAGTAAAACTTTCTTCAATTGACATGAACAAAATTTTAAGCTAGTAATCATAAGGGCAGAACATAAGAAGCGAAGACTGTTGGAAATAGGTGCCTGAAATTAGATTACTTGAAGAAATTAAAATTATGGAATTCTACCAAGCTTCTACATGCAGTCAAATCTAAGTGGCAGGGTCTTGATTTAAATTGTCTTTTTGTTGTATCTTTACATTACCTGTCTCATGAGACTAACCTCTAAACTTACGCACTCAATTTATTAGTGTGTACCTTCTCTAAATTATATACTGTAGTATCATCCATTCTTCTCTGTGTTCCTCGATACCTGAGGCAAAACTGTTAGTCTTTGCAAAAAAAATCCGTGGGCCACCTCTTCCTCATTCTGATGTTACAGCTGGAATAGGAGTATAAAGATAACATACTAATAGTTTGTTTATTATTTTTTTACAAAAATATTATATATTTTAGCTTTTATTACTTCTAGCATCTTTATAAATACTTCAAATAATTAATTAGGGAGAAAATGTCTGTGCTTATAGGCAGGAGCCAGGAAGCAGATTGTGATTGTACTACCACAAGGTACTTTTAAGATAAAAGTATAGATTAAAATTTGTATTTTATATGCAATTTTTCTTTTTACCATTTTGGTGGGTTACTTGGGTGAGAAGGTATCTATATGTGCACCGATCAGTGCGTTACAGGACCTGGATAGGTGTGTTAAGCTTTGAAAGACCTGGATATGGGAGACTTAAGTTATTAACTTGGTGTATGTTACCTGGTGACACACTGTAAATTAAAGAGACCTAGCTTCAACTACATGTTTCTTGAAATCTTGACTTGAATTATTTTGCAAAGGGAAGAGATACACCATCTCTACCTTTGTGTCAGGCTTGATAGAGCAACACTTCATAATGTTCATCTTAGAAGTTACTTAAATGTAGCTACAAGTTTACTGCCTAACAATTGCCATTAGTTTGTAATCATAAAATGGTCAAGTAAGCAGTAATTCTCAGAGCATCGTTATCACATATCCTTATGATACATGAAATGCCTTTAGCAGGACTCATACATTTTTATGGAGAGTAAATGAGAGCTGTGTCCCTATGTCCAACCCTAATGGAAATTTGCAGTCTCAAATGTCAGTATAAATCTTTCTGAGAGCTGTACGCAGCATGCAGAAATTCAGTAACAGCTGTTACTGTCTTCTGAGAAGGTTATGCATTTTGTTTCCTCTGTACTGTTGTACCACTGCTGCCGGCAGTTACTGTGGTTTTTTTAATACATGTGTATACACACACTTTAAAAAAAAAACAAACTTTAAAAGCTTCATTGAACTTCTCTGATCCATTTTGTCCTCTTTTGTCAGGATAAAAGCCAAATCCATTGATGTGATCATTTTTCATCATGCTTGTCCATGGCAGATGTTCATAGTGAGATATGTGTAGAACTCTACTGACAAACTGTATAGATATTGGCAGAAATGCGAAGAGAATGTTAGTCATTACTGCTGGTTTCTCTTGAGTCTCAGTAATTAATCTGAAAAGAATTCTGTTAAGCAAAATTCAGCTAAATTTACTAAACAATACTACAAATTTATCTCTTTAGGAAATACATCACATGTTTTTTTCTCAGTCTGCTAGTGGAAGAAGAATGGAGTGGAAATAAGGAAATATATTTAGTAATGGCAAGTAATTAAATTTGAACTATATAATACATTGGTTTGGGAATATATATGAATTAGTAAAGTTTAAAACAAAAAAAGCAAAAAAAAAAAACGCTATGACTTTTCTGATAAGACACATATAAGAAGAAATAACGGACATATTTAGCAAAAACATGAATTTAAAGGTGAGATTCCTGGTTACCAAAACTGCCCATGATATGCCTTTTTCAGTTGAGCATCTTAGAATGTTTTGGGATTCATGTTTTCATGCAAAGTTGTCTATTTGAGGTAAATTTAGCCAAAAGTCAAGACAAAGTATTTTGTACACAGCTTTTTTTGTTGTTTTGGGTTTTTTTTTCCCTTAAAAAGCTCACTGGTTAATGGATATTTTGAAGGAATAAACCCTGAAATTTGGCATTGGAGATAGAAGACCACTCTTTCCAGATTTATCTTAGTTCATTTTTAAAAATCTGTATAAATATAAACAAGTGATAAGTCTCAAAGTTGATTTAGCCTATTAACTGAAAGCTTTTAAATTCCACATTCACTGTGAATATTATATCCAGCTTCATCTGAACAGGTACTTTGTGGATCACTAAGTATCCTCCTTCTAAATCGAGTTTATTGTAGTCCAAGGTGAGGTTTGTAACTGCTGCTGCAGGCAGCGGTGGGGCCAAACACTTGTGAATAAGAGTAAGTTCCTTTTTCTGAAGTTTAAATTCATAAGGATACTGTAAAATGTGGTAGAAATGAGCAGCTGAAAGTCAGAAGAAGGTAGAAGCTAGGCAAGATGTGTAAGGCATTTGAATAAATCATCTTCTAAAAAGCACAAAAATTTGGTGCATCTTGTTGTTACCACAAGGACAAAAGAAAACGGCTTGACTAGGAGAGGAAGTGTTGGTTCTGCATGTGCCTTTCCCTGAAACCTCCACAGACAGAGTGGGGTTCTGGTGTGTGAAAAGGCATTCAGGTGAGGAGGTTGTCATATCTTTCCGAGATCTTGATGAATATTTGGCCTATTTATTTGTGAACTTTGATGTTAAAAGTAAATATAATTCTGAACATTTCAGCCATCATCCAGAGCCAAGTTTTTATTTCTCAATATTATATATATATTCATGTTGTGGATACATACTGTACAACTTTAACACTTCCTAGCTGTCTGAAAACAGAATTTATAATTTAAGTCTGTTTGATACTTTGGAGGAAAAGATCTCTTTGGAGGAAATACTCTGATTAAAAATCCCGGGCAACTCAGTATGCGTTTAAATTAGAACAACAGTGCTGGAAGCAGAGATTCTTGTAATTAAGCATGTTTTTAATTTGCTAGTGGCTAGATTGGAAACTTTGACATTTTAAATATGTCAACTCTAAAGGTGGTTTTAAAAAATTAGGTTATTCATTAAAGTAGTTAAAGTTATGTATATATACCCCCGTACAGCTAATATGGACCTCTTTAGAAATGTAGTATTACTTTGTAAAGCCAAAAGCTGGTCTAGTGTATGAATGTGAGCAGCAGATAAACATACCGTTTTTTCCCTTTCAGTTCTCCAGGTACTTGTATTCACCTCCATTCCTTTATTGCCTTGAAATGTGAAGCATTAAAGATGTGCCAGCATAACTTGCACTCAGTTATCTTTCCTTTGCTGTGCTGCCAGGATTCTGATTTGTAAATTATCAGATACATCTTCTTTCTCCTCAAAATGTCTTTTACTTTATTATGTACTGCACAACCATCTGTCACACTGACAGTATTAATATATGCTGTTTCTGTTAGATAGTCTCCATTGTTTAAAGTGAGTGATTTTTCTGCTTAAACTAAATTTTTGTAGCGGGACTGGAGTGCTCTGGAGTGTGGAGATGTGTGCCTTTTTGTTCCGTTATATTTTTCTTCTTGTTGCTCGTTGTTTACAACTCACATGACAAACATTTTAGCTTCATTCTGCTTACTTGGGGAACATAGATTATAAAAGCTGGTGTTGCGCTACATTTAAGTGAACCAGGCAGGCCTACAGCAAAGCTCAGTGAAGAATTTGGTTTCCCCCTGCTATAATACTCTGTGACTTGAGTCATCCCTACAGAAATGGTACATACTGCCTCAAGTGCTACAGTTTAATCCTGCTTCTATATGAGTCAGTGCCTACTTTTCCATTCACTTAGCAGGGCATAGTCAAGCCTTCCATTGTAAATGTGACTATAAAAAGTTTCCTGTTTGACAGGCTAATCTTCAGATATAAATTTATTTATGTATCGTATAAAAAGTTTATAATAGGACAATCTTTACAATCAGGATTATTTTACATACGGAAATAAATCAGTGGTTTACTGCAAGCCTGTCCTTTCAGTTACTGTCGTTCTTACCTGATTTTTTTTTTTCTTTCCTATAAACAGAACTCAAACTTCTTTTTTAAGAAAGTGTAATATTAAACCCCCTTGGTTTACCTTTATGAAATAGATAGCTTATAACTGCTACACGTTTTGGAGATACTTAATTTTTTAACCTTAAGTATTTTGAAATGTTTTTCAGTCTTTCCATAATATCTCTGTGATTGATTCTCTCCATAGGTATGTAATAGCTATTCTCAACTTGCTATTTATTCAGATCATTCTCTTAAATTATTCTCTGAAGAGATTAAGGCCAGATTTTGGACCTAATTGCAGGTGCAAGAGTAATTCTCTGCGATTACTACTTGTTGGCATTAAGCCTCATGAGAATTGTTTTAACTTTGTGGCATTTCCCTAAAAAATCCGCAGCTTTCATCAGACAGCTAGCAATCTATGTGGATATTGATGCCTAATTATTTAACATAATTTTGTTACAGGCAGTCTCTGTTTTCCTTCTCCTTACTGCAACTGAAACAAAAAAAAACAAATGGAAAGAAAAAAAAATAAAGAAAAAATAAATTACAAGATGTCATGGGGGTAAAGTCCATAAGGGACAGATAGACTATTTTTGGTATAAATCCTTTGGCTTCACAAAAATCAGTGGCAGTATGACACTTTACACTTCTGATAGTCTATCCCACGATCATTTTTGTTCCTGGTGATGTCTGCAATATGCTCTCAGTGGTGTACCTGGAAGGAATAAACTCAGTGCATGCTGTCTTTTAGAAAATCCTGATCTTATTGGGTGGCTTTTTCTAGAAACTTTACAATATTTTCTGTAGAATTTCTAGTGAGTATTTTAAATTATTGAAGAAAACTGATCATTGGGTTATTGCCCTCAATAGCACCACTGCATGTTTCATGGTAAAGATAAGGTTGAGCGTCTGAATGATAACCTTTACAATTTTCATTCTTTGTATGACCAGTTTATAGAGAAAAAGTGATGTATCTTCTGTTTTTTAATCTTTATTTGCCAGCTTCCAATCTGTGGTCGAATAACTCAGTTTTCATTAAAGAAACCAATTACAACAACTGTTTGGCACTATCATCGATTTCCAGTGAAGCTTTATACTCCATAGTGTTAATCTTGGTTGAATCGATTTCAGCTTCAGACTTTAAACTCAGCCTTTCCTATCTGCATGACAAACATGAATCACATCAGTGCCCTATTGCTTTGAATCTTTTTCTTGTAGATTATCTAAGAAAAAATCTTTTAAAATTATAAATTACTGTGTGGATTTGAGAATTGCATGGATTCATGCTGATTAAGTTTCTGAGTAATAGCACTTCAAACCATGGAGCCTTCAAAGTCTAAGAGTCATCTTTTTACAGTGCATTTACCTCCCTGGATTAAATTTGGAATTACAGCAGTTGTATTTTATCTGTAACTTGGTTTTCATTAGCTACACTGATTTGGTTTGGGGTTTTTTGGGGGTTTTGTTTTTTGTTTTGTTTGTTTTGTTGTTTGGTTTTTTTTTAGCTGTAATAGCTCAAGTAATTGTATTGTTTCTTGTAGACTGGGATGGTATTTTTTACCATATAGAACACCAGTTTCTTTTAGTGGTTTCACAGAATTACAGAACAGTTGAGGTCATAAGGGACCTGTGGAGGTCATCTTGTTCAATGCTTCTGCTTTAGCAGTGTCACCTAGAGCTGGTTGCCAGAACTGTGTCCAGATGGCTTTGGAATAACTGCATGGATGGAGTCTCTACAGCTTCTCTGAGCAACCTGTTCTAGTGCTCAGTCACCTTCATAATGAGAAAGTGTTTCCTGATGTTCAGTCAGAACCTTCTGTGTACAGCTTGTGCCCATTGCCTCTGGTCCTGTCATTGGGCGCCACTGAAAAGAGCCTGGCTCTGTCCTCTGTGCACCCTCCCTTCAGGTATTTATAAACATTGATAAGATCCTCCCTGAGCCTTCTCTTCTCCAGGCTGAACAGCCGCAGCTCTCTCAGGTTTTCCTCATAGGAGATGTGTTCCAGTCCCTTAATCATCTTTGTGGCTGTTATTGCACTCTCTCGGTAGCTCTGTGTCTCTGCCATACTGGGGAGCCCAGAACTGGACACAGACTCCATGTGTGGCCTCAGCAGTGCTGAGCAGAGGGTAAGGATCACCTTTCTTGATCTGCTGGCAAAGATTCTCCTGATGCAACCTGGGGTACTGTTAGTCATCTTTGTCGCAAGGGCACATTTGCTGGCTCATGGTTTCAAGACTGTATTTTAAAGAACAAAATTAGAGTAGATTTTGGTACAATTTCTATGTATAAATAAAAGTAGAGTAGGTTTGTGGTTTTGTTTCTCAAAGGAGGCTTTTATCAAAAGGTTAAGTAACTGGATCTTTAGAAAGTGCGCTGTACTTGTCAGCTATGTATTCTATAAGTTAGAAGGGATTCAGTTCTTTACACTGGAATTGCTTTTCAGTCTCTGGGCTTCAGTGGCACTTGTCACAAACCAATAGAAAAAGTGGTCTCAAATACTGAGTATGCACGATCAAACCAGTAGGAGTAATTTGCATGAGCACTGGTGTGAGAAGGATTTATTTTTCTTTCATGGGAATTCAAATAGCCAATGTAACTGTATAGTGACCTGACTGCATTGCAGTGGGATCAAAAGCAATGTTCTTTTATTTTTCAATACTACTTTCCACAATTTTAATTCACTGCCTTTTCTTTTTTTAAATCTTTCTGTTTTGGTTTGTTTTTTTAATCAAAAGTCACCTTCTTTTACTGGTCTTCGTGATGCTGAAATAATTTACTGATAGCTGTATTCCAAGTAAAAATGGCAGTGAGTTGTTAGTCCTTGTTGTTTTTTTCTTTCTGAAAAACAAGGATCTTCCATTTTCTGTTCTATGCCATTTAGAATGTGCATACAGACCTCCAGATACAACATACTCATGAACTGTAAAATTTAACTTCTCAGACACTGGATGCCAGTGCATCCTGGAGAACATCCAAGAGAGCAACCTTTCACAAAGCTCATCCTGAGGTGGCCAAACACCAGGAACGTATGGGATGATACATATAACCTCAACTGCAGTTCCATTACCTGCAGCTGTTTTTGAAAAATCTAGTTTATGTCTGACTGATCTCATGTTACAAGATTCTTTTCTAAGCTCTGGCAAGCATTGTACAGAAGTGCAGAGAGAAAAAGATGCTGCTCAATCTCTACTTCTCTCAGACTCGTAAAACTGTAAGCTGGGTGAGAGTTGTCTTTGTGCTTGTGCTCATTTGGCTCTCCATTAAGTTCTTTTGCATCTCCTTGGTTCAATACTGCTGGCAGGTGAGACATGTTGGAATACTTTATTTGAAAGGGAAGAGCAGTTTTGAGAACTGGTGTTGAATGTCCTGAAGTGAGTCACCTCACCAACTCCCTTCATCCCATCACAGAGTCATAGAATGGGTTGGGTTGGAAGGGACTTTAAATATCATCTAGTTCCAAGTTCCCTGCCATGGGCAGGGTCACCTTCCACTGGACAAGGTTGCTCACAGCTCCATCCAGCCTGGCCTTGAGCACTTCCAGGAATGCTTCTCTGGGCAACCTGTGCCAGTGCCTCGTCACCCTCATAGTGAAGAAACAATACGGTTCTTGTGGTAAAGATATTAAGAATAGTAGACCCATATCCACCTGGACTTTGCTGCCTTTCCCAGGGACAACTCAGACTAAAAGCAACAATAAAACACGGGTTCTGACTTCAAGAGAAAAAACTATCTACATAGTGCTTTCTCATTTATGTACACAGTTCCTCTTCTAAAACAGCCATCTGCATGTCTGACTCTCCAAATCCCTGACATTAATCTCACATACAGCAAATAATTCTCTAATGAAGTTGCAGCTAAACCAAAGTAGAGAATCTGTACAGAAGATTGTTTTTCAGTGTAACGGAATTACTACAATTAGATGATTTAGCTTATACATTCAACTGTTCCAGACTAGTTAGTAGGGCATTCTGTTTGCATTTTCTTTAACTAGAGCAATTGTTAACAATACAATCATAAAATTAAAACCCAAGAATTACCAAAATGCAGACTAATAATACTGATTTTTCTTTCCTTGTAAGGTACTTTCAAATCTGTTATGGTAATACATTGTGCATGTGTACGTGTAGATACGTGTCTGTGTGTATAAACACTGTTGTTTACTGGAATAAAATCAGATTAGCTGATACCACCTTTCCTTGGTTATTACATACCTGAATAGGTTCATAAGTATTTGTATTTTACTACTTTGTGACAAAAGTACAATATGGTCATAGTGCAGTATATTTTCAATTGCGCTGTATAAACAAAAATGGCTTAGTTACAAGTTGCCTGAAGGTAAAAAAAAAAAAAAATGCCAGGAGAAATATCTTATCCCAAAAGTTCATAATTTTGAAGTGCTGTAATGAGAAATTACAGTAAGTTTGAAATAAATATGAAAACCCAGAGGTTTTATGAAGAATTATCAGCTGATGTGAACAACCACTTCAGTGCAATTTTTCATTTTTGCCACCATGCCAGATCATGCTAGACAGATTGTGGCTGCCTTCTCTGTGTTACAGATTAGAAAGAATTAAAACCAAGTCAATTCAAGCAGAAAACTGATAACCTACTTTTGCTAATCATACATTGTATAGATATTTTTTTCCTTAAGTAATTATTTCAAAGAGCTGTGATGATTTGCATGTGTAGAATTAGGGTTGGGATTAAGCGAAATAGAAAGCCTAGGGGTGCTGTTGTAGTGGGGCTGGAGTTGGGTAGCCAAAGACAAACCAGGGTAGCAAAGAGATCTGTGCTGAGAGGAACATTGTGGTGGGGGTCTTAGTCCCAACTGGAAGTGGAAATTAGAGTTAGGGTTGGGCAAAAGAGAAAGCCTAGAAGCACTGTTGGAGTGGGACTGGAACTTGTCAGGGGCAGGGGGGCAGGAAATGAGGAAAGCAAATGTCATTTCTGCTTTCTATCACACCTGTCTTCTAGAAGGAATAGAAGGAGGAGCCAGGGAACTGCAGGTCAGGCAGCCTCACCTGAATCTCTGGGAAGGTGATTTAGCAACAAGCCCTCGTGAAGATGTGAAAATCATTCAGAAGTAGTCAGCATGGATTCACCAAGGGGAATCATTCTTGACCAACTCGATAAACTTCTGTGACGGAATGAGTGACTTGGTAGATAGGGAGAGAGATACTCAAAAGCGGTCTGGACATAGTTCTGGGCAACCTACTGCAGGTGACCCAGCTTGAGCAGGGGGATTGGGCCAGATGACCTCCAGAGGTCCCCTCCAACCTCAGCCATTCTGTGATTTATAATAAATGGACTTTTTTTTTCCTAAATATAGGAAGAATTTGAAATATATGTGATAGAATAATGATTTTGTTTTTAAAAAGAGTTCTTATGAGTAAGCATGTTTTTTTACCTTCACATAATCTTTAGATATCAAGATTATATGCTTCTTTAGCAATCTTAAAATTTATACTGATCATTTCAAAAAAAACCCACCCTTTGTCTAAAAATAGATTGTGAAAACTTAGAAGTGTTCATATTTAAAGTCAGTGTAGGATTGTTAGTTTTCATTTACCTCAAATTCTCATGTGTCTGGTTCTCATGTGAATGGGGTTGAACTAAGAAAAACACTGTTGTATAATTGCAGAAACATAGTTTTTCTCAAACATATATTGTGCAGATTTTGCAGTACAGAAGAACCTTTCAATATGCTGCTATTATTTCAATGCCATAGGGATGGATGTACCTAGAGGGATATCGATAGGTAATAAATTTCTGCAGCCTTCAACTAACCTGTGCTTCTTGAAGAAAACTTCCAGATGTATAAATGCATATAGGATAGTACGCTGAATATAAAATGTTGGATTACTGGTTTTAGTATACAAAATGTAAAAATAGGAAGTTTTAAACAGGGAAGAAGGGAGAGTGGTCATCACAAATGAGTTAATTATTTAGCTATTGACTCGAAATACTTTGGAGAAGACATTACAGAAAAAATAACTTGTTTTTAATGTTATATATAACAAAAATGTAACTATATGAAGAAGGTGATAGGTTATATATTTGCATTTATTCTGTTTTCCTGTAGACTGGACTCTAGAAAAAAAGCATGTCTTCTAAAAATGTAAATAAATGTAAAACCACTTAGAGTGTCTGGTTAGGCTAGGTCTCATAAAATTATGTATGACAGGACACAATATATTGTGTTAGAAAATAGATTTTATAGAGACTTTTCAAAGTAATACATATTTATTTCAACACAATTTTTAACTCGTTTATTGTTTTATTTTTATTTGTCTTTCTGTGCAAAATGCCCAGTCCTGGATTATGGGCTACCTGGCAAATGAGGTCTGCTATCTGTCTCTTCCTGTCAGGATTTTCTACAGTGTTTTATTACTGCTAAATCTTATTACTCATATAGGAAGCCAAGGAATAAAACCTAACCTATTTTTAAAATTCTATTTAAGACCAATATAATTGAAACTAATGGATAAAATATGTATTACATTGGTGAGATGCTGAGAAATGGCTCTAGACATTGCTCATTCTGTCTGTCCTAGCTGTATTTCACGAATCCTTCTCAACTGGTTGAGTGAGGTAGGAGGAATGATGTTTAAATTTGCATAGGCAGGTGCCAGTTATAGTCAAATAAGGAAAATAAATAGATTTTATTTTAAAATATTACCTTTGCTCAAGTCAACCTGTTGAAGAAGCTTTTAAATATTTCTGCTGACTTTTTATGCAGTTTCTTGTAGGATTGATAAAGATAAGACAATCTTTTGTAGCTTATCTTTGAGGGTTTTTTCTGTGATGATGCAACAAAATTAAATATGGATACCATGTGGAAGTTTTCTGGCATGTAAAAATGATGGGTCTTTAAGCAAAGTGAGACAGTGAGCCTTTCACACTACAAGGTTCTTTAGTTCACAAAGTGAACTATATGCTTCCTGAAGGTGGCTCAGAGCACTGGATGTGGTAACACTGGATTGCCCCCTAAACCCCATTTGGTATGTGCACTTTCACGGAAAGATTCTAAAGGCATCAGCCCTTTAAAAGCCAGAAGAAAGGAAAATAGAATATATAGAGGCTGTTGACCAAAATACAAAAAACAAAGCAGCGGCATGAAAGTCTACAAAAAAGTAGATGTAAAGTGATTTGGATGGAAATTGAGAAAATTCCACTTTCAAGCTATCACAAAAATAAGCCTATGTCAGCCTGTTACGGTTATTTTTAGGCTTCCAAGATTTTGATGTTAATTCTCTGAGAGCAGACTAGTCACTGGTACAGACTTAGAGCTAGCGTTTACCAGGTTATGAGTACATTTTATGTCAAAGTCAGGCAGGTGGCATGTTAGAGCTGCTGGTACTCTAGTCAAAAGACCTTGTTTGAGGAAAACCCCTTAGGATGATTCTTCGGGTATAGACCCGCTTTGCAAAAGTAGAGTGACAAAAGGTAGGTACAGGCAGCCTTAAAACTGGGTCTTGACTGTATTATTTGGTGATTCAAATGCAAGTTCATCTATGAAGATTTTAGCTTCAGTCTGCGGTCAGTTTCTCAGATCACGTGCTGGAAGACAGTACTATTGTGTAACCTGGGGCCTGGGAAGCAGCTGGGCATAAGGGCCACACTGACAAGTTTCCTTTTCCTTCCTACTTGTTCTCCCTTCACATCCGTGTCAAATTACAAAAGGAACCAAGACCTCCATTGTTTTGCCCAGCCGTTAAATGTAAGTTAAAATGTAGCAAATTTAGGTCACTGATTGTTGTTCTCACGGTCTTGTTCTTTATTGATGCACTCAAGAGTACCAGTCCTTAATTACGTCAGCAAATATTTGTACTGATTTTGATTTTTCAGGATTAAAATACTTCAGGAGGTGTTTTTGTTGGGTTTGGGGTGGGTTTTTGGTGGATTTTGTTTTCTTTTGGTTTGTTTTTAATTTAAGAACCTGTATTCTATACTGCTTTTCCTTGTACAATACAGACCTCTATTTAAGGGTCAGTTTTCTGGGAAGTAATTTAAATGTTTAGGCACATATCTTTAATAACACATTCATCTACAAGCAGCATCTTTGGTTTCAGAAAAATGATGGGTGAGGGAAGATGCAAGGCAACTATGCAGAGCAACCTATTGTCTTTTGCTAAGCATCATGCATCTGGCATGACAGCCCTGACAATGAAATTATTAGTAGCCAAATCCTAGAGACAAGATATGTCACCTGAAATTTGTCTGTTTTACTATTTAGATATCACTGCTCACCAGCAGAGGTTTCCACTGATAGAAAAAGAAAAATAACAGGAAACACTCAAAACAATTCTTCACACTAAAATGGCAAGTTTCTTAAATGTTCTGTTCAGTCAATCCCAAACCCACTTTTTTTCTCATATTTTGGTCTTTACATTAGAAAGGAGATTTAACAGAGAGGATTATGGCATCCGTTAAAATATCTGCACACAGAAACACAGTTACAGCAGGATGAATAATTTAAAAATCAGACCTCGGAAGTTTCTTTTTTGCCAGGGAGACAATTCACTCTTGTGTAGAAGAGTTACCTTATACAGTGTCCTGCTGAGAACAAGAAGAAAGGGATAATGAATAAAGGAAGTAGAAGTCACAGAAAGAATAATCCAGATTAATGTAAAATTAGAAGGAAAGTATATTGACAACAAAGAAATAAAGAATTTAGAACATATATTGAGGTAGAAAGATGTGAAGCAAAACAAAGCTACTGTCAGGGTAGCATTGTGACCTTGCCTTAATTAGGAGTTGAGTAAATGACTGTGATGAGTGATGGGCAAGGTGAACAAGAACTGAGAACGATAAGCCTTGGTACAAGCAGGGGATCAACAAGTGACAGGAGACCTGAAACTGCTGGAAGGGTGTAGCATGATAAGAATGTGGGCTGATTTGATTGTGGCCTGTGCCAACACCTGGTTGTAAAATGCCACTGTAATAAGGATGCCACTGTAATAAGGACTGGGGGGAGAATGTTACAGAGACATCCAACACTGCATAAAAGTGAAGGACTGAGGTGGAACTGAGCCTCCCCTGAGAGCCAGAGAGAGGTTGTGTCAGTGACGGGTTTACACCCAACAGCACACACACACACATGCACACACTGTTGCAGTTAACTGCAGCCTGCTCCAATTACCACTCCAGTGTGTTGGCACAGCCCAGCCTAAGGAAAACTTTTATCCAGCCACTCTCAGTGTTGGATTGATAATTGGAAGAGGGGGGAAAAAAAAAAAAAGTGTGTGTCAAGATAAACACAATTTACTTGCTGCGAGGGCTGAGTGGGAAAAAGAGAAACCCTTGTTACTGTGCAAACACTGTTCAGCAATGGCTAAAAAGTTGGTGTGTTATCAACACTGTTATAGTCACAGATCTAAAACATAGCGTGGTTTGAGATACTATAAAAAAAATTAATTCCACCCCAGCCAGAGCCAGTAAATTCCCCCATGCTGTGATGGGTACTAGATAAGGCAGACATGTTCCTAGTTAAACACAAGAAACACTTAAAAGGCATTTTAGTTGTACCTACAGGCACATCATCAGGAAAAGACAAGTGAAAATGTGGCCTAGTACTAAATAGGACAGGATAGCTCTGGTGACTACAAAAATAACATTATTATGCTTGTATTTGAAGGACACAGAGAAGTACACTAAGTTTTCATGTAACCTATTTCCAGACACAAAAGAGGGTAACTGGCAACAGTCAGTTTGCACTTAGCACAGACAAATCATCTTTAACCAAGCTGATTGTCATCTGTGACCAGTGCCATCCCTGGGGAAGACCAAGTGATGTATTTTACTTTGATATTAACAAGGTATTCAAAAGAATTTCCCATGGCATCTGCATAGCTAAATGAAGGGGACATGAAATGGGTGAGTAGGCTGTGAGATGTCTGGAAAACTGTCCTGACATCACCTCAGAAAGTAGCATACAGTAGTTTGAATTCTCACTGGCAGCTCTTACAAATGGTGTTCCTCGGGATTTGACACCGGCGCCGATATTATTTAACACTGATCAAAGGGACCTGGAAGATGAGAGAGAATTCATCCTCAGTACATTTGCCAGTGGTAACAACCAAAGCTGAGCACAGCTCATAAGCTGAAGGACAACATTTGCTGCCAGGGGGACCTCAGCAAGCTGGAGGGGTGAATGTATGGCATGAGTTACAACAGAGACGAATGCAAAGTCCTGCTTGAGGGACTGACTCCTGCATGAGTGCAGGCAAAGGACACAGTGGCTGAAGTGCAGCTCTGCCACGAGACTTGGGTGCCCTAAGCAAGTTGGATCAGTTTTGATTATCCCTGTTTTGAGCAAGAGGCTGGGCTAGATGACCTCCAGGGGACCGTCTAGCCTAAGACTTTGTCTGATTCTCTTCAATAATTTACAAGCTTTGAACAAGCTTATACCAAATCTTTTCTTACTGCATTCTGAGGATAGCTTAGAGGGGAACTATATAGCATTCGGTTAAAAATTAAACACGTCAAATGCAAAGATCAGAAGAAAAATTTTATACAGTTCAGAAATCTTCAAAAGATAGCAGTGTATCAAAATTTGTTTGGCTGTGGGTGGATGCTTTAAAAAAATATAGGCCCATAATCATACAGAAATTGCCTTCCATCAGAAATTACAATAAATGTACAAGTATCTTCAGGTACAGGAGGAAATACTTGTTTTATAGGTGGCTACATTTTAGTGGGCAACCTAGACACAGGCCTCTGACTCCTGAGTCACAACTAGCTGCCATAGATTTAAAGGCTGATAGAGCTGAGATGTATCAACATACCATGTTGTTTTGAAAATTACTGTGATTGGGATGGAAGTTCACAGCGTACCACCAAGTTCTTTATGGCTTGTTCCTTCTGTAGAGAGATGAAGGAGGTGGACAGATGCATTTTATATTATGCCAGCTCTGGCCCAAACATCTTCCGTTTATATATATGTGTATTATTTTTTTTTTAAGTCCCACTCCACTGATATCAATGGATGCATGGCTTTTTAAATATCTGAATAACTAGTTAAACATGTCTATCAGGCTAAGAACAAATTCTGAAGGCGGCTATTTTATCAGAAGTTCATATATGAATGAACATGTGGGTTACATCTGGTAGGTAGATGAGATTTAAGGATCATGCTCGTTACCAAATATTTATCAGTACATGCTAAATCATTGATGCTTCTTTCAAATAAGCCAGCGAGCAGTTCAGCACCATGGAAAATCAGGCGTTAAAATTAATTACAGATTATATGAATTTAGAATAACTACATAACACTATCAGTATCTTTAAATCTCCATCACTGCCATGTTAATCATCCTTATAACATTATAATGAAATCCAGCCAATCCTGAGGTAGCGTAGCCTTGAAATAGTTGCACTAATGTCCAGTATTACACAAGCAGATTAATGGAAATTGTTGATGTTTCTTTATTTACAGTACTTTGCCTCCCACTGCATCTATGTACACTAAGGCAAACATGTAACCATCATTTTAATCAAGAAAATAAAATGCCATAAAATATTAGCTGAGTTTTAAAATGGAGGCAGTAGTTATAATAGCTATTTGAAAAAATGAGGCTACATATACGTAATCAGTGTAAACAGAAGTTGACAGGCTTAATGAATAAATTTCTGGAAGCAGTTTTATGATGGGTGTTTTGCCAGAAATCTAAATAATTGAGAGTAACAATTGCTCTGAATTTAGAATATATTAGCCTGCAGGGCTAAAGCAAGGGTTGTATAGAAAGGAAAACAGTTGAATGTTAATGGTATTAGGGATTATGATCCATGTTGAAATTAATTTTTAATATCTATTGTAATATAGAACCCGATATACTTGACTTCTACTATGATTATAATTTCATTAATGTCAAAATATTAATAAGGAATGCTAAACTGACTTTCTTCCTTGGACATCAATACTTCATGCTTGGATCATGGTTCTGCATTTTTAGTTTTTCTTACATGCATGTTCTCTAATTTTTTAGGTCCAATAGCTACTCTTTCCTCATCCAGCCCTCCCTTTTAACAAAAGATGCATGGAAACAGCATCCTGTAAGGAAATACTTCTAACTGCAAAATTCTTACTATTTTGCCAGTGTCACCTATTTCCAAAATTTAATGGGATATTGATGCTGGAAAAAGAAAAAAATACTAGGTGAACTACTAAGTGAAACCATACCTTCTTTTTTTCTTTTTTGATGCCTTAGATATATATTTATTATATAAAACCACTTTAATTACTGTTACCTAGCTGGTCATACAATCGGAGCTCTTGCATAGTGTAACGCTGGAATAATTTCTAATAAATACTAGATATGTATGTTTTAATCTTCCATCTAAAAAAGAAAAATACTTAAGTATTTATGTTTTATACTAGGCACTGCTTAGTAGAAAACTTCAGAGCCACATCAAACACTTTGTTTTCCCAGAACAAGCACCTGCTGGATTATGAGATTATATGTCATACCCAGGCAATTTGCCAGCACTTTTTATTTATACAGATCTACACGCTGTGCCTTCTAGCAAATCTCTAAGCACACTTGAAATCAATGGCCTAAAACCAAAAGGACTCAGTCAGCCCTGATCAGAATTTGAAACATCTGCAACTTTATAATTGACAACTGCTAGGTTTAACACAACTGCCTGTGGAAGATGCTTTTTTGTAAAACCAAAGCAATGTCTCTTCTGTGTGTATGCCAAGGTCCTTGAGACTGGTATCTTCCCTGATTTACATCTCAGCTGTATTCTGCATAGTCTTCTTAGATAACTTCTGCCTGGTTTTCTGCAACTTCTTCATTCAGAAGCAAATGAACATCCAGCATTCATTTTACATAAAAGCATCTGGTCACAGCAACAATACATGTGCTTAGACATGCACATGCATTTTTGAAAAGTTGCAGACATCTGCATGCACAAATCAAGTACCTACCCTAGAAATGGGTTTCATGTGTAAGGGTTCTGTCTGAAATCTGTGCAGGCTTTTCCTGCTTGTTCCCGAGCCCTGGATGTGGAGATTAAGAGAAGGCTTTGTTCATTGTCTTAAGTGCCAGGTTGCAGACTGATTATGCCTTAAAATGTAGTGGGGAAACAACTGACACTAAATGTGGCTCTCTGAACTCACCTTCAAATCAATTCTCTGCACACCTGTCTGCAATGAAGGGCATCTCCAAAGCCTCCCACAGCTTAATCCTGATCTGGGAAGAAGAGACTCCTCAGATGAGCATGGAGGGAGTAAAGAGCCTGGTGGGGTGTAAACTGGCTCCAAAGGTGCTTTGCTGCATGTAGGCATATTCCAGGGCAGAACTTGGGTCAGTAAGTGATTGTATATAACCAGCACTGATGTATGCAATAAAGGATCTCACCTGGGGTCTGTGCCTTCATGTGCCACATTCATGAATTTACAAGATTTAATGTCTGGATGTGTCCAGGTATTAAATTTTTTGAGGTGCTTTCTTTTCCATTTCTGGAGATACTCATAGAATGTAAACTTGTGTTTCATTCAAAAGTCAACACTAGGAATAGAAAATAAGCTCTTTCAAATGTTCTTTTGACACCTAAGGCTAAAATTGTAATAGATATCTGCAAATGTTAGCATTTCTAACAGCAAAACAGTTCTCTTGTATAGAGGCAGTTTAAATATGCACACAGGTGTTTATATGGACGTAAGTGTATACATGTATTTCAAAATGAAAAAGAATAATTACACAAATATATATACCTTCTCAATATGCTTGTTTATTAATATTTAAATGTGATTAGACTCAAAAGATTGCATTATATTCCTGTTCTAGAATGCTTACCCAAATAAGCTTATATATCATCAGGAGCTTATTCTAGCGCAAAAATCTGTGTGTATCTGTAGGTGTATACACTTGCAAGATGTTTTTTATTTGCTCAAAGACAAAAAGAACACTGAAAAGTATGAAACTTTTTTCTTTTTTTTGCCAGGTCCTTCCGTTTCTGTCCTTAACATAACAGGATTGATTACTGACTGTAGAATTCTTCTGTAGCAAGAAAAGTATTTTGTCCCCATATTATGTGTACTTATATTCTTGTTGACTTGTTCTAGATGTAGTAATATAGAACTATACCTGTATTTAGAAAAAATAATTTTGTGTCTTCCTTAACTGAGACATTTTAGGGCATGGAAGAGCCAAAGATGTAAAACAGTGACTGCAGAGGTATTTGACAAGCCAGACCCCGAATTTCAGTTAATTCCTCGATCCAAAAATTTAGTTTGTATAGTCTACCTTTAAACTTGTATAAGACCTAAGCTACTTTCAACACTGCCCTTGATGAACAGATACACAAATACAAGCAGGAGTTAGAGCAGTTACAGGTATTTTTTCTTGAGGAATAGGAAATGTAAGCTTTCACACAGGTGAACCACGCAGGACTGAATGAAGATACGTGGAAAACTTGAAGTGTGATGAATAGAGCCCGAACAAAAAAGGAGGCACTGTGTGCATGCAGCGTACCTATTGAACAGTTCTCTACAAGATATGTGAACTGCCCTGTGTTCAAAAAGGCATACCTCCTAAGGAAACCTTTGTTGCTGCTATTTTCTACTATTGACATAGAGTATTTCCTTCTGCCAGTGAAATATTAACTGGGCTTCATAAGCCTTTGTGCAACTTCTATAAAATATTACTGCACAGCACTCGTCAAAAATGCCATCTGTGGAACAGTTTTTAAGAAAGGCTGCCTGAAAAAACAAGAGGTGGTTTACATTTTTCCTGTTAATTAGTATGAGAAAAGGAGTTGTAAACATCTCAAATGATTACATAGCTTAATAAACATACTACAGTTCTGAATTAGTTGAGTGTTAATTGTATTCTATACATACATGTAAATACAAAATGTGTATTTGAGAAAAAGCAGGAGTCTGTTTCTACAAATGCATCTCCTAATGTTGATTAATCATTTGTATTGCTGCTGAATATGAAATACTATATTAAGCATCATAACCAACATCAGGATTAATGAGTTACAGATTATTATTTCTGATTGTTCTGTATTTATGTCAGACAGGATTAGCAAGTCACTATAGATTCATTGAAAAATCCTGTTAGAAGGTATTACATTATGCAGAATAACATCCTAAATTTAGATCACTGCAGTTTGGCAAGTTGTTTCTTTTACTTTCGAAACGGCTACCATATGGAATGCTTCAGGAATTTTTACTGGGATAAAATCTCAATTCTTTCTCACTGATACTTCACATGACCTTGAGTATCTCGCTTCTCTTCAACTGCCCTCCCATCTGTCTGGCTTTGTCTATTTATATGGCTAGCACTTTCTCTTGTCATGTGTACATACTCACAGATCTTGATCTGGTTATTTTGACGTTACATTCATACAAATGGTAATAACAATGACAACAATAAATGTATTAGTGATGTGATTCTGAGTCTATAGGAAAAAAGTAACAATTCAATAGCAGTTTCTTTGCTAGAGAGAAGTCATCAGGAAGTAAATTGTGAAGTCCCTTAAATATATGTATCCTTTTCAGAATTGAACAGGGTCAAGCAGACTTAATGTGCATAAAGCTGAACTAGTATTTTTGTATGGCTTAGCAGATTGTAACTGAAATTATTCTCTCCTGTGAAAGTCACTGTAACTGAGTTCTAGAATCCCTGCAGTACTTCATTTCTCTTTGAGGATTGCAGAGCAACAGCAGCAAAGTATATAAGTCACTCATCTTTTTAGGCTTGAGTTCACATTCAGCCAAAGAAGTCAAATTAATGTTTTTCTTGTTGTCAGTAAGAGGCACAAAGAGAAATACATTACTTATAACTTCTACCTAGTGAGCAGTTATTGACTTCAAAAAAATGAGCAGATCAGGCTTATAAAACCACTTTGTTCAGTTGTGCAAGGTCTCATGTCTTAAATTGGCTGGAGTGAGAGAACAGTGGTGTAAGGGAAGCATAAAAATTGTAGGGGTTTGAGCAATTTGTTCCTTTCTGTATGTGCTTGGCACAATGTCAGAGTCAGTAAGAGCAACAAAATGTCACAGAGTGTCTTTGGCCTCTTTTTACACAACTGCAAAATGTATTTAGAAACTGTAGAGGGACTGGGGAGGCTGAAGTTTTGTGCGTGGTTTAAATGGCAGTAAAGGATTTGAGTGCAGAGCTGGACATTCCTCATTTTTAGTTATTTGGTTTACTGACAAAATCCACGAGGAGGAAGGATGGGGCTAATGTCATCTTCTGACAAAACCTCTCCCCAAAGGGGTTACCTCTGTGGTAGTCCCAGTTTCTGTAGTTCAATAAAGGTGACAGAGGAACCTTTACAGCATCTGACCCTCACTTGGCCAAATTTAAAGTCAGAAGTCTGTTAGGTCCTAGATAAAAGAGGATGTTCTCCAGAGCATGCCAGAGTGTTTTATAATATGTCGTTAGGTTGTGTCATATTTTTTGTTTGCTGCTGTTTGGATCTGACAGCTGTAGCATGCAGGAAAGACTACGTTCAGTGTCATCCCTGCTTCCTCCTTTGCGTTCAGTAGCAACCAGCTGAGCAACAAGATGTAAGGGCTGAAAAATGGGGAGGCAAGAAACCAGCAGGGCTGCATGCAGCCAGAGGGAGACTCTAGCACATCTGCGAGGAGCCCTATCCTCCCCCATGTAGTGAGGAGCTGCCCTGCGGGTCATGCCATAAGCTGGCCAGGTTGCCTGTTGGAAAATGTCACCCTTCTGTGCCCTGCAGAGGTCTCCATGAGGGCAGTGACCTAGCTCAGCTTCAGTACAGGGTGAGGGAAAAGCAGGAGGTTTCTGGTCACCGTCTGGGGTGGCCTGAGTGAGGTGTCCCCTGGGGATGCACCCAAGCGTGGACTGGCAGCATGCATGCCTTGTCTGCAGTGCTGCCGTAAGAAGGCTTTGTTCCTTCATCAGCCCCCTCTCATGTGAGCACATGGCATGAAGCGTCTAGATGGTGCAGCCCGGTGTAGCAGAAAGGCAGATGGTAAAGCTTTTCTGGCAAGTTTTTACTGAGACTTACCCTTGTTTTCAGCAAGTTTTGGGGTGGAGATCCCATTCTTAGGCAGTTTGTGGAGACTTTTATTTGGACAGTGTTTGCTGTGGGGAGCTTTTTGCTTGCCTTTGTTGTTTTTTGTTCCCCCCTTCCAATAGTTGGGTGGGGGTTATTTATTTTCTTTTTTTGTCGGTTTTTTGTGTTTTTTGTTTTCAGAAGTGAGTTTCGGGGTCAGGTTTATTGGTTTGGGGTTTGTTTCTTTCAGCAGCCTTTCCTCACCCTGGCAGCTGGTGGCACAGGGTGTTTATTTCTTGTTCAGCTTTACCTTTGCCCTGGATCCAGCCTGTGGCTTTCAGTGCCTTCTGGCAGCTTCTAGGGGCTTCCACAGCTAATGGCTTCCGACAGCTGCTCCCTGATTGGTGGGACCCTGTTTGTTAGCTTTTTCCTGATAGGCTCTGTGTTTGTGTGTTGGGGGGGGGGGGGGGGGAGGCTTGTTTGTTTTGTTTTTTTTTTTTTTTTTTAAATCCTCCATCTTCCCCCCTTCAACTTGCCTGCAGCCAGATTTCATAGTATGGAAGACACAGGTCAAATTTTGTACTCATAGAATAAGATAATTTTCAGTAAAAGGCCATGACATGTTTAAAGGGCGTTTTCCTGAGCTTTAGTAAGGAAGTTTGAGTTATCTCCGTGTTTTTTTCTCCCTCCTGTGGAGCCCTGGCATGTCTGAGGAGTGGCTCGCTTTGGTGAGCTGCTGTGTGATGAAGCGCTGCAGGCCCATTCACAGGATTAAGATCTGAAGAAATTTCAAAAGGAGTTAAAGCAGTGGCTTGCAAAATGTCAGGTAAATTTTTTAATGGATATTTATGAAAGCTCTGTGAATAGCAGGAAAGAATGAATAAAAATAGAGGAAATCAGTTAAATCAAGCCTTCAGGTGTAAATGGTGACTGTTGTTCCTGAATAGTTAATCTTGAGATCTTCACTTTAAATATCACTTTTGGTGGAAAGGGTATTGCAGTAGCTTAATGGCCAAGCTTTTTACCTCATCAGATAAAGTTAGGCATAGCACTATGCATTTTGTATGGCAATATGAGCTGTAGAGTGCAATGCAAATGACTGAAGGCATAAGAACTGGCCCCTGGTGCAATGTGTGGATCTCGTTGTCTAGACAGGGTTGCAATCAGTGTTGTTATGGGCAAAGGGAAGCTCAAAATAAGTCGTGGAGCCATGAGCTAGGTTTATCAGCCCAGTGCTCTGAGCTACCTAATTAGTACAGGAAAACACATTAGCAAATGCAGTTAAAGTTGTTACATAATTACTTTTTTTTTTTTTTTTTTTAGTAGCTGCCCTTTTTTGGTGTTATGCTGACACTTCCAATGTCCTTCAGTGTCCTGAAGGTTGATGTTTCAAGTCTGCAAAATTTGGGATAGACTGTGATTAGCATTTCAGTGTTTTCTCTGTGAGGAGGAGCATGATGCTGATGGTGGGGGCTTCTTCCTCCTCCCTCATTTTTGAGGTCCACTTATTTTCTTTCATGTGTTTCCATCTCACAGCGTACTTTCTTCTCCCAGGCTGCTAACTGCAGCCTGCCACCCACGAAGGGCCGTGGTTTGTCTGACACTGACTTAGGAGTGGGGGGTGGGATGACAACTTGCCCAGAGAGGGCACCCCCAGAGCTGAAGCTGGAGCAGGGGATGCAGCGGTCACTGAGCTCACTATAGATGCTATGGCAAAGCAAGTTCAGGCCAAGATGAGCTCAGACAAATCCTTGGACCATGCAGCATCAGGTAAGTGTGGAGGCTGTGTCCTTCTGCTGTTGATGACACAAATCAAATTTAATGGAGTGCAACAGGTGTTAAGTGCAATTGTATTTTCCCTTCTAATCTGAGACACAGGCAGGGTAGTAAATATGATATTGTTACTGCAAATTGTAACCAGGAAAACTCGTCAAACCAAATGATAATTTAGAAAGCCGACATTGGTTTACTGCAGTGCTGGGTGCATGGGGGGATGTTTTCTTCTGTTATAAATGAAAACAAATTTTATTTGGGTTCAGACAATTTAGGCTGAGAAACAATAAGCAAAAAACAGTGCTGGGTGCGCGGAGAGCTCCATTAGCTCCACCACATGCACACCTGAGTCCTAAAAGCAGCGTCTTTTATACCAGCATCTTGACCAATCTCCCTTCGCCGGACAATCGTCCTGCTCTTCCTCCATTGGGTCGCCTGTGTTACTAGGGTACACCACCTCCTCCTATTGGGTCTTCTTTGGCGCGCTTTTGAGAGTCTCAGGGTCTTTGTCTCTTTGGTACGCTTTCCTTGGCGCGCTTGCTTTGGCACGCTTTCCTTGTCTCCTTGGCTTTTCTAAGTAGCGATTGCCTCAGCTCTAGGGGGAGTTTTGAAGAAGTGGTTACATTGTCTTAAAGGAGAAGCACATGCACCTATTCATTACAATTGTGATACAGGTTATAGTGGTCACAAATTATTTTAGATTTACACAGGGTACAACAACTTATCACACTATATTCTATTTTGACATGAAGCATGCCTATGTTTATCACACTTCTAACATGTACACCAGGCTATTCAAAGGTACATATTATATACAGTAGAGCAGGGGTCCTCAAACTATGGCCTGCAGGCCGGATACGGCCCCCCAGGGTCCTCAATCCGGCCCCGGTATTTACAGACACCCACACCCCCCTGCCGGGGGTGGGGGGTGGGGTGGGGGGAACCAAGCAGCCGCAGATGACCTCCTGCCATTTCATCCATGCCGGCCCCCTGTTTAAAAAGTTTGAGGACCCCTGCAGTAGAGTACTTGTATATTCATAGTACATTACATATGCATTTTCTTTCACACACAGGTTTGGTTACAAGTTTCTTGCTTCCAATGCAAATGAATGTGCATCCTTATATATCACTACCAAAGTTTTTGCATGTTCCCCAAGTGGGGTTTTGCCCTCTTTTGTGGCGGGGGCAGCTATTTCAGTTGGAGGTCGTGATCTCCCATTACCGCAATTACCTTTGTCCTACTTTCAACTAATTTTCTGTGCATTTGTAACACCTCAACAGCTTGTCTCCTCTTGTGGTCAGAACTTTCTCACTTGGAGGCAACTTTCTGCATAATTTAGATAACCGTGGTTCTTATCTTTATCTGTTCTTCATTTCCCAAGGTTCACTCCCCTTGATTAGAAGTCCTTTCATTCATCAGTTTTGACAACTTCAGAGGGTGGTGTGGGTCATTGGACAAGAGGGTCAGTCAGCTTGACCTAAATTTGTGCAAGCACTTGTTTAACATATAGTTAAACACTAAATCAGAGTTCAGTAATTTGGGAGTTTAGGTGTTGATATGGGACCTCTGGGAAAGCTAAGCACTTCCTGGAGAAGTAGCAGGAAGTCTGGTGGAGTAAGTTAGTTTGCCTAAATTGTTACTTGGTATCTCTGTGTAGGTGGTAAGTGACTGAATCACACTTACAACCCTGTAGCCAGCAACCAAAGGCTTGGAAACAAAAATAAGCAGAAGGCACTACGGGCTGCAAATAGCAAGAATTAAACTTTTAGTCCCAGAGTATCAAGGAAGTTCTAAACAGGGCCCAACAAATAGAGTACACAAAACTGAGTAGATAGTAGAGGTGTTCAAGGTTGGAGATGCAGTCTTAGGCAGATACAGATTTGAACATAACTTATTCCTAAAAGATGGGAAAGTAGTTGCATTGTAACAGAAGTGTTTTGAGTGGATGCGAGGTGATTAATGTCAAAGGTGCTGAAGTGATGGGTTAAGGTGGGTAATATATTATTTCCAGTAGTAAATCTTGAAAATATAGTTTATGACTGAGTACTACGTAACACCATCTTTATAGTAATACTCATCCATTCTGGGGTGGGAGAGTCGGAAGCGGGAGAGGAATCGAGTTTTTAGCTTAAATCAGGAACTGGAGATGATCTGTTGGTAGCAGCCTTGGTAGCTTAGCACAGATAGTCATCAGTATTTGTAAGATAGCAGACAATATAAGACAGGCATAAGGTTTTCCTTCTTACACACAATAGGTATGCTTGCCCAGAAGGGGAATATTCAGTGCTAAGGAAAAAGAAAAGGTGTGAAGTCATGGAGGGAGAAGAAGTTACTTTTTGCATTCAGTCTCAGTTAGAAAGTGCAAATACAGATTTCTGTAAACTTTGTTTATCCTTAATATCTATTTTAGTTTTCTGCTTTTACCAGTTGCTTTAGTGTCTGTGCATGTTTTACAGAAGGCATGTACTATTAGCAAAGTCTAGAGAATTTTTGACTGTATACGGGATCTTGCAATTACACAGTATAAAATGGAAATCAACTAATGTTCTAGTTGGTGTGAGGAGCTCTTATTTACAATTCAGTTCTTGCTTCATCCCCATTGACACCTATACAATCTTTCCAAGAAGGTGGTATGTAGTACTGTTCTACATTATTCTTCCACAGGCATCTCGAATAAAGCAATACCACAGTAAGTACTATGTTTGCACTCAAATGGTTCTTCACAACTTCTTTTTCCGCTATTTTATTTTGTCAAAATTGTTTTTAGCTCTCAAAGAATTAATATAGCTTTGTCTAGCCTTTCAAAGAGGTGCTCTGATTTTTAATGTGGGAGTGCTGTTTGTAAGTATTTTGACTACATTGATGGCAGCCAGATATATCCCTTGATAAATAAACTGACTTAAAAGTGTTCTCTACTACTATTAAATGGAGCTATATGCTCTCCTAAAATCTCTGGTGTGCAGAAATTGCTGTGGATGCTATAATCTGGACAGACTGCAATGTTATCTGTTCATGTGTTTGGGGAATCTGAAGTAACAGTCTTGATCTTAAATTGTTGTCCCATAGGTGGGTTTGTTACCCACCGCACAATGCCAATTCACACACTGAGTCAAGGTATTTGTTATTTCTTTATTCTGGTTTGCACAAAGTAGGGAGCTAGGTGGTAACCCGTAAATGCCTGGCTCCCCAACTGTCAAAACACTATTTATAGTTCAGCATATAAAGACCTCAGCCTTCACTGGTTACAAGTTACCAAACTTTGGCATTATGTAGTACTCCTCTTCCCATTTCTCAAATAATTCTCTTGTTTCTCATGTTAATTAGTTCGCATGCTCAATCTCAATCTCTTTTGGGTCTGGAAGATTCCCAGAGCCAGTTGTCTCCATCTCCCCATGCCGGAATTACCTTTCCCCTAGTTTTGCTGAGCTCATTGCTTGTAATGAGCTTCGTATCAGCTCATCTATCTTTCGGAGGTGCTTCATTTGTGAGGCTCCTTTTCTGGTGCTAAACGAAGCACTTAGCAGAATGTACAAAGTGCTTGTAACCTGAATTTACACTTAATAACTCATTTGTTCTAGCTGTCTCAAAGTCAAACCACCAACACGTTCAACTCCATCAGCCACCCGATATCAAGATTAGTTGTTCCTAGCCTAATAGAGGCATTTTTATTTGTAACAGTTTCTTCTTGCTTTGGTAGTTCACCAGCCTTCTCCCCTGACCACCACCCTGGGAAAACTTTTAGTTAGTTCTCTCTTCAGCCAAAGAAACAGTTGCAGTGGCTAGTCATGAAGAAGTGTTATTTATTGCAGGTGACAATATTGGTTTACTTTTTTTAAGTTGGTGTGAAGTTTGGAAGGCACTGGGTTTGGTCAGAGTTTCCAAATTTCACAGTGCTTAATATTGTAAGCACCCAGCAGAGCCAGTGGGTAGAGAGTGCACTAGAGGTAAGAGAAAAAGCTGGAGAAAAAACGTTCAGCTAAATTTTAAGTCTGGTTGCCTCTCCCAGTATGTCTCATTAAAACTTTGGTGTCCAAACTGCACAAGAAGTGTGCTTTATATGCAAAGCCAACAATTTACTGTAGGTCTAATTACAGGCTTTAATGTCTTGCCAAAGAAGTGTTATTAGTGTTACCATGTAATATAGCCTGGTTTAGCTTTGCAACTATATTGTTTGTTTCAGTGTAATCACTATGGAGAGACACTTACCAATCCTGGGTTGCGTAATTTTATGCCAAGAGGGAAAGAGTCGTTTAAAACTTACAGTCTTGAAGAGACTGTATGGTAGCAGAGGAGACCATTGTATAGGTAACTAATGAAACAAACTTGGGCTTTCTTTGGACTCTCCATATAAAGGAAGTAAATGAAGGTTCTGTGTTCGGTCAGCTGTAACTGTAGCGTCGACTATTGCTTGACACCCCCTAGAAGACTCTGAGATACCTCTAAGGAGCATACTAGCTCAAACTGTAAAAAGCATAAGGCTCATACTAGGGGATACTTTTAAGCATTTGCTAACACATTCTACACCTTCCTTGCTTATTCTGCATTTCTGTGTTACATCTGCATTTGTTTATGTAAGTTGTGTTTTATTTATGTTGGAAGCTTGTCTTTTGTTACTTCTAAAGCCAGTTTCACCCAGCTCCAAATATATCGTCTCTTTAATGATCGTTAGTTAGCCACTGATGACAAACTGAATCACTAGAATAGTACTTGTTGTCACTCTCTGTTACTCACAGAGCTGTATCAGAATTATTATAACGAAAGACATAGAACCACGCAATTGTACAAAGATAAGCAAAACTCAAACAAATTAGATAAGTCTGCTAGAGCTAAAAAAGCTAAAACAAAGCTCCAGGTAACTGTAGGACAAGTCCAGATAAATCTTGCCTGGTAAGCCCCAGTCTGGAGGCCTTGCTGTGTTAGAACAAACCCTGTGGTTTCTCCTTCAGCAATACCATATCTACTGAGCTAAAGGACTACAAAAGTGAGACACAGGGGACAAACCCTGTTGATATTTGTGAAAATGAGAATATATTCTCAAATGGAACTTATTACAGTTCACTTGTTTCTGAACTATGCAAAGTCAAAATGACTAACACTGGTAATTAGGTGAGACAGCCGCTGTCAATTGGTCCCCGGGGATTCAATAATACTATATAATATATATAATGACTAATAGAATTTAATAATTATATATTTAATACAGTTAATATAATTAACAATAAGCTAAGGGGAGCAGGGAGGTTGGTCTTGACTGTAAATAACAGCCTGCTAATGAGGTGCTCACAGTTCCGTATTACAACTGTATTTTCAGAGTTGGGAAGTACAGAGCTGTTAAATAGTACTTGCAAAACTAGTCTAACTAAAGTAGTGCAGAATGTTTTATAACAAAGCGTTATCTCTCTGCGAAACATTACTCCTTTAGCATTTTGTGAGCTCTTCACTTGTATTACAAGCTAATATACATGGAGGAGTTTTAAGTCAAGCACTTAATGTGAAGGAGCATGAAATACTGGCAGTGATCTCTCACATTAGATCGTATAGTGGTTCACAAAGGAGAAGGAACAGCGTGACAAAAAAAATTACAAAAAGTTCACTGGCAAGGGTCACACATAAAATAGTTAGCAGTGGAATTTAGTAAAAAGATAGCACAAACTATGGGGATTGAGTGGAGAGGTCAGCTAGAGAAGCATACTGATGAGAAACTTGTTTATACGTGACTGCTACTTTCTATTGCTATTCCCATCACATGCATGATAGTTGTTTCCTTTCTTGCTAGTTACAGGGTTCTGGTTGAACCGCTACACTGTTGTGCTTGACAGGTTCCTTCAATGTCGCATCACGTAGTGACCTAAAAGGTCTCCTGTTTGTTGTCATATCAGTTATCTATTGTTCCTTAAGGTTTGTGCCATTCTGTTTTGATTATTACTTATGTTTTCACCTTTTCCCTTATGATAAACAAGCATCCCAATAAACAGGTGTCCTTACATTCCAGACGTCATTAAGGAAGTGTGTGACTGGATTTAGATTTGAGACATGCTCTATCTCAGAAATCCTCCTAAGTCTAAAACAACATCTTTGATAGTTTAAATATAACCAAAAAGTCAACTTCAAAGACCATTTCTTTTCAGTGAGAATTTTATAAACCAGTGCATACTCCTGTAGATTTCCAGCTTGGGACATCTTTCAGCTTGGAACAATTAGCGTTTTGCATGTTCTTTAGGAAACAGAAAAACCTGGCTGCAGTCACTTGTCCATAATTTTTAACTTTTCAAAATGAAATACGTCTCACGAGCAATATTTGATTCTGGCTATTTATAAGCAGGAAAGAATTTTAAGAGTAATGAGAAACTAGATAGCAAACAAGTAAATAAGGTTTTTTAGCTAATTGGCTTTACAGGTACAAAATTCCTAATAATATAACACTAATAATGAGATCTTTGCAAAAATTTGGCACCTCTGTAAATAAATTGCATGAGTTCTGCTAATATTGAATGGAGCAACAGGCACCATCAAACTACAAATTGTCCCTTCCTGAAATAAACAGTTGAATCACTTTCTGGAGATTACAGGCTAGGATAGATATGTAAAGTGGTATGTATTGCTGTCTGTTAGCACCATCCTTCCCACACCGAAAATGGGGAGATCTTAGATAACTGGGGGTGGGGGGCAGAACAAATAAAAATTGCTTTACTTAATTTTCTGTCTTGGTTGGAATAGGCTGAAGACCATTTTGGCTACTTCTATCATGATTTGGTGGCTGTTGCGGCGCAAACAGATCACTAAAACATTAAGAAGCAATCCCTTTAAGTGGGTCTTTGTAACATCTGCTAACTCAAAAGTACCATTTTCATATGCATGGTTCTCAACACAGTCATATAAGTAGCTGATTTGAACCAAGGAAATTGGACCAATGAATGAAGAATAAGAAAATGGTGTCTGATATTAATCTGATTTGTTGTATCCGGGATTGTGAATGAGTGTCTGGATAGCACAGAAACGTGTCAAGATGGATATTGTAAGAGTTTACATCACCCAAGGACTTGTCTTAAAATACTCATTTGTGTACGGGAACTATTAGTAAAAAGCTTAGGGAGACTTATAAATGAGCAGGGATTGACCAGACGATAGCTTTCGTGTATGTGAAATTTAAGTACAAATCTGGGTTATTTTAGGAAACAGCTGAATGGTGACTTTTCATCAGTCCTGCAAGGACACATCGCACATACACATGCCAGTTCCTTCTTTAATTCTGCCCACACTACTGGTTTGTGAAGAAACGCATCTAGTTTCCAATTGGGTAGAATAATAAAGGAGTGTGTTAACTCTAATACACTTTCATCAAGTGTTAGCCATTCTCATTATTTTACTGTATTCGTTCTAGCCTGATCTTCCACAGATTAACCTTTCTTATAACACTGTCACACCCCACCAACTGTGATTTAGCAAGTATGTAATTTATCACTTAGTAAGAATGTCCATGTTAACCACAGTGGGGATTTTACTGGCAGTAAAATCTGCTTTTTCTCTTAGGGAAAATAAAGGCTGTATCCAAGTGGACTGAGAAAGTTTAAGGCCTCTTATAATGAGAATGACCTTAGAAAGAATGGAACTTTTTATTACCAAATGTTTAGTATGTTCTGTGGTTGTCCTGAGACATTCTGTGAGAACAAAGACTCTGATTGGACAGGTATTTTTATAAATAAAAGTGTAGACAATGTTCCAAGTAGTTTTGTGTGTCCTACACAGTGAAAAAGTAGTTTTATTTAGCCTACATTGGCACTTCTTATAGTCAGGAATAAAGCTGTAAATATGGTCCTTACTGTCCTACTGCCACATGGATTTTTTTCCCCTCTAAAGGTGAAAATGTCTCTATTAACTCTTTTTCAAGCACAGAAGAAAGCTGAAAAATTGTGGAGCTTCCAGCTCCAATCTTGTCCAAACTACCTGAAGATGCAACCTTCCTCTCGGAAGAAGGTTGCCTTGCACTAGAATATTTAGCATAGCATGGTGACAAGGTTCCTCTTCTAAGAGGACTAAGAGTAAGCCAGTTCTGTTTTCTTTATCCCTTGCAGAGTGTTGATGTATCAGTTCATCAACCTATTACATTTACCCCTGTGAATATAAATCTCAGGTAATAATATGTAGTAGAGATGGGGCCAAACCCCAGTGATAAATGTCTGATGTTTTTAAACCGGTCAGAGATTTCTGTAAGCCTATGGTAAACACTGATAATGAAAATCTGGGGCTGTTAAAAGTGAATGTATGGGTAAGGTCCCAACCTCGTGGCTTGTAGTTTCTGTTCTAAAATCAGTTCTCCAAAAGAATGACACTATTAATTACCCCTATCAAATTAATTTTACCTTTGCAAAGCTGTGTTCTGTAGAAATTGATGATCAATATGGAAAGGTTCCTGACTATAAGAATCACAAGATCTGAAGCTAGATCTCTTGGACTATGTATGTGACTCCCCTTTTCAACTTAATTTTTTTTTTCAATATTTTTTTTTCATATAACTCTAAAATATTTTAGTCATTGAATGACTTCTTCCATAAACTAAGAAAGCAGAAAGGGAAAAGACAGCTCTTGTTACTTCAGGTTATAAGTATCTAGGAGGGACTCTGATGCTAACGTGATAGGAACATAACTGTAGATGAATAAACGGAAGAAAGCTCTCTAAAATCAAATATACACTCAAGTGTATTTCCTTTTTGATTCACATTCACTATTCTTTAAAATAGAACTAACATTTCCTGACCACCACAGCGAGCTGTAATTTATTTTTACTTCATTCCAAGCAAAGTTTTACTTCAGAGATAATAAACTTGCTTCGTTCTTGACAGTACCTCCGAGGAGAATTCAGAGGAGGTAAGGGAAAGAAAAAAAGTAACATGATAGGCTAGACCTGTAGCTTGGGGAAAGCTTAATTGTCAGTGTTCTAAAATTAACAATCGTGGTATCACCCTTGGGCAGGGTTTTAGAGAAAATAATCTGGGAAGAGCTCTCTCCTGAGACTTCTCTAAGTTCCCTAGTGTCTGCTTTCTCAGATCCTCTCCATAGAAACATGCTTCAAAGTACATCAGGAGAAGCAATTTTCAGTAGTATTAGTGATAAGGCAGCTGACTCATATTACTTTGAACTCAAGAGTCATTGGGCTTATGGAGACAATCAGTTTAACCCGCTAGTGAAAACACAGTATCAACAAAGATCTATACTGATCCAGCATAGGATCCCAGAAATCACAAAGAGTTCACATGCAATGCACACAAAAGTCAGTGTTTTCTTTCCCCCTATCAGTTTTTCAGAATCTAAAAGCAATAGAACACTTTAAAAAACCTTGTATGTAGCATACACATTGGTTGGGTCATCTGCTGCATCATCATCAGCATCCACAATCTTTAGACCAGCTGGATGACCAGACAGCAGATTATTTGCTTTGGTGAAATAACCTTCATTTTTCAATTTTCCATAAGGAATTAGTGCATCTGAGCTTAATGTGATAAAAGTTCAAAATCTGTAGCTGGTAAAACATGCCTGGGACATATTTCCACCAAGATGAGCTCATGTGACCTGTCCAGCATTTTTAGTGTTACTTGAAGGCCCTGATGAAGCTGGCCATGAAAGTTCTATGAAACACATGATGCAAAGCTTAGAACAGTGAAATATCTGGAAGAAAGGTTTCTCTGCTGAAGTGATTTGCCTATAGAAGTTACTGCTAAAACAATGAGATGCTTGGTCATTTTTAGATAATTATAAAAGCTTCCTGTCTGTATTCTCTATTGGTTTCACAGTAACATCCCCATAGTTATTAATCTCACTTTCAGAAAAGAAATATATCAAAAATTTCTGTAACTTCATAAGTGAAATAAGTGTGCTATAAAAGATTCCACTGCCAATAGTTGTTTTATTTGAATCAAATTAATGTCATAGACATGTATGGTCAAAGGATGCAGGAAAGGCAAGGCTATGGAGTGAGACAACTAAAACAGTATCAGTTGATTAAAGATACAAACTTTCTTTGCAAGTATTGCCCTTTTCAGATGGGCTGTGATGTGTTAATGGGCAGGAGCATACAGATCCAATGGTTCATAAAATTTTTGTGACCATCCCTTTTAACATCGACTGGCATTGGGAGATATTGAAGGGAAAAAGCCCACACCAAAAACATTGTCACTGGAGGATACTATTTTGAATTGTTTCTTAAAAGTGTCTGTCTTCCCCCCTCTCCCTCCCCCCCCAATATGTTTAGAGTACAGATCAGTTCGTGAAGACATGCACGTTATTACTGAGATGAGTTCCTTAGCAAGGTTCTGGGAAGCCATGAAGAGGACTGGTCTCTGTCTTGATTACTGTAAATAGAATTAATTTTTGAGGTAGGGAAATAAATCAAAATGTCAGTAGTTATATAGAAATCTTTGTTAAAGTACAGAGCTTTGTGGTGGGTTGGACTTGGCTGGTTGTCAGAAGGCCACCCAATTGCTCTCTCATTCCCTCTTCTCAGAATGGGGGGACAAAAGAAGATGGAAAAATTCAGGTCTAAATAAACACAGGGAGATCACTGGCAGACAGACTTGACTTGGGGAAAATTAAATTTATTGCCAATTAAAAATAGAAAAGGATGGTGAGAAACAAAGACAAAAACTATTAACACCCCCACCCCACACTCCCTTTTTCCCAGGATTAACTTCACTCCTTCGTTCCCAGCTCCTCAACCTCCTTTCTCTCCAGTCTCCCCAGTGATGCAGGGGGGAATTAGGAATAGGGGGTTGCGGTCCTTGATTGTATAACCTGATGACATTATTCATGTATACATTCATTTATGAAGCAACATTATTTTGGGCATGTGTATTAAGGTAATACAGATGTGTAGATAGATGGGAAAAGTATGAAAAAAACCCCATACAGAAATTAGAGCAGTTAATTTTGAAAGAAATAAAGATATCTGAACATTCAGAGCTTTATAAACATCACACTAACTTGCAAATAAAATAGATTTCACTTTTCAAAGTAATATTTGTAGGGCCAGGATTTTGGCTTGCTCTTGTATGTCTTGAGAAATAATAATTTCAGTTGAATAAAATAATGTTTGGCTTTTTTATTTTGTCTGTGGATAATCCTACTTAAAAGGGCAAAAATGATGCATTGGCTTCCAGTAAATTGGAACTTATGATCCAAAAGGTTGGCTGTTAGAGAGTGAAGTATGATAATGACTGTAAATTTATTTGGCACTGCAGATGAATTTTCTCAATAAATTTTTAAAGCTTTAAGAAATCATGTTGTAATGATATGTATATTTAAAATGAATCAGTGCTTTTCCTCATTTTTTCTTTGAATTTAAAAAGGTTCTGCAAAAGTTTGTAGTGTTAATACTGCTCAGGAAGGTCATGCCTCAGTAGTGCTAAGGTAAGGGTCACGTATTTCACAGGAAACCTCTCTAATAATCCTGAAGGCAGTTGAATTACATAGTTTTCCTTTTTTCTTTTTCAAGCTGGCATGTAAGCGTTGGTTAAATGAATGATAAGGTCCATGTTTGATCGATTTTTCACTTTTTTAATTTAGAAGTTAAAACTTTCTATCACATTTGAAGTTGAATTATGGTTGAGATAATAGAGGTCTGATTCCAGTAGAAGTTAAAGAGGAAAAAGTTGCCTCGCAAATGTCAAGGCACCTTGTGGTCCAAGATGATTAAAACTAAACTGTTTGCTATATGAATCCCAAGGTGCTGCTCTATCTCAGCTTCCATGACATTTAGCTAGTGACTTCTCATAGTTTGTTAATAATGTATAGCAAACCCAGTGTAAATTTGCAGTGACAGAGCTGGCCTGTTACAGTAGAGCAGTTAACTAGATTTATTTCGGACAGAAAATGCAGATTTGAAAAAGAAAATAATGACTAATGTCAAAAGAGATTACACATTTACAGGACTATTTTAGCCAAGACAGTTGCTTAGGAGAGGTGTTTTTCACATTGATCTATTATTCTGTCCAAAGCCCTAATCACCTAACAGAGGGGTATTAACAAAACTTAACCCCACTCATCAAGGTTAAGGCTCATGAAGAAAAACTGATGTTCCAAACAAATTTTATAGTGTGGACTGGTCCATAAAATTCATTGATTTTACCATGTTGAATAAGTCACATAGGCAGGTAAAGGTTACAGCATAAATGCTCTCTTGTAAGTACAATTCCTGTTAATTATTGCTCCCAGATAAACCTAATAAATGTCTGTGTTGTAGAAACCATGGGTTTTGTCTGAACCTTATATCTCACAGATTTAAAAATTATTCATAAGCTGTAAAAGGCCACAAGGTAGATAAAGAGGGAGAGGAGGAAGAGGGTACAGATAAAAAATAAGACTCAAAACATGAGTTACAAGACAGACTCAAAGAGCAAAAGATAGCAACAGGATATGAATTGGAGTTGTAGGGAAAACTTCGGGTGACATTTGGGTTCTTATAGTTTCTCTCTGAGGCTGAAAGTTTACTTACATAGAAGAAAGTTTACTATGACTGCAGATGTAATTGTCAAAGATCAAAATCCTTCATTGAATTATCTTAATAAATCATTAATCAATCACTTTGGAATTGCTTTAAGTGTAGTATTTGGTGTAGCAGAAATACATGCATGCCAGTAGCCGTCAGAATGCAGAATTAACATGAAGTAGAACTTTGACAACAGTTGTTATTGCTGCTTTTTGCAGGAGTTTTACATAGGTCATCTTGGGGTTTTATTGAAAACTTCATCTAGGAGTTGAAGTCTTTTATTGATTTACTCTTTATATAGAAATGTGTGAACAAAAAATACAAATATTTTGTCAACCCCAGATTTGTTATTGCAAAATTCTGTTTAGGCTTGAATAACTCCATTTCTGCATAAAACACTAGAGCAAGTTTGTGAAGTTTCTTTATCCTTTCTCTGATAACTCTTTCCAATACTGATATAAAAATGGAATTTCTGATTTGTGTAGAAGCATTTGTTTATTTTTTATTTGTTTAAATAACTACATTTAAAAAAACCCAGACAACTTATTATAACAAGCTGTCGTGACCCAAAGGGAGTTGTTTAGGGCAGCTTCCCTCCCTTTGGGACCAACGACCAAGTTCATGATTCCTTTGGATTGAATTAAGGTGAAACAACACCAACCAACCAGATTTGTCATTTATTAACACAAAATACAAGACAAGTGGTTAGATACGATAACTCAATGGCAATTACTTCAACTGGATAATCAAGTCCTGTGCCACCTGTTGTTACATCCATTACAGGAAAACAGTCCTGTAATGGATACAGTATAAAATCTGTTTGCAACCTTCAACATGGCCTGGCCACGTAGTTCATAGATCTGGTCACTATTCAATAAAAAGAAAGAAGGGGAGAGAGGGAGAGTGGGAGGAAAGCGATACCACCACCCATGGATCCAGCAGCATTCCGTTGGTCCTCTTCACCCTAGGTGTCTTTGTGGTGGGGGCTGCACCTGAGCTTTTGTCGATTGGACTTTTATGCTCTTGAGAGAATGCCTCATTTACATACAAAGTGAGGGGTGTGCGGTCTAAGTCTGCACAAACTCAACATGTGAGCAGTGGTCGCAGGGGGTCCTTACTGGTGGTTGTGAGGAGTCACGTGCACTGCTGTGCACATGAGCAGTTGTCTTCTGTTACCACAGAAGTTTCTTTCAGGAAGGGCTAGCTAGACCTCGCCTTCGCAAGACCTGAAGCCATTCCATCCTGTACCACCCTGTGGTTGCCAAGTTAGGAAAACTGCGGCTCGTTGTGCAGCAACAGCTCATCTCCAGTCCTCACCTTGTGATTATCAAGTTAGGCGACAGTGTCTCATGTCAGTTCCTCTCCAATCTGAGCAGAACAGTTTTGCAGTAAGCAATGTTTGAGGCAATTGTCAATATATCGGTTCCTTACACAAGCCAGTAAAATAACTTATCTTCTTATTTAGCATAATTTCCAGGAGAGGGCAATTGTGGGGGTGTTTCAGATTTTTCTGCAGTTAATGTTTTGATCAATAATCATTAATGCAAGGACTATAGACAGTTGAGTTTATGCTGAAGTGTGAGGAGCTCAGGAAATAAGCAGACATTCAGAAAAATCTTTCCTTGGCTGTGTTCAGATTCATTAATCGATTCCTCTGCTGCCCTTTTAGTTTTAATCTCAAAAAAAAAGATCGTTGCTTTGATGTGGCAACATTGATGTTCTTGGGTTTGTTCTGACAAGCTTTGGACTAATGGAAAAATAACTACTTCATTCTCCCAATGTAAGTTCTTTGAATTCGTTACAAGTGTGTGTTTCTACCTTATTATTGATGGATAAATCATAATGGCCAACTTAAAACATTTAAGGTCTCCACTTTTTTTTTTTTTTTTAATTTGGTAATTTTCCCTGCTGCATTTGCTATTTTACTTACTTTGATATAATGAAAAGCAGGAGTGCACACTTGGGATCAGTCTCATATGTGCAACAGCTGCTGCATTAGATTGTTAAATGTTATATATAAAGCAAGGATGCTTCTTATTACTAACAGCTAGCACAGTTCTGATCCACTGTATAGCTAGCCTTAGGGTAGGATGTCTGCAACACTGAGAGCCAGAGCTACGTAAATTAAGTGGATGGCATTTTCTCTGACCTTTGATTGATAAAATATCAATAATGTTACAGTTTCCTGTAGTTCTGTAAATCTATCAATATTATAGTAGTAAATGTTTAAATTGTGGTTTAAGGTTGCTAAATCTGTGAACGTTTCTTAACATCTGATTCATCTTTCCCAAATAGGTCAGCCAAGTGCCTATAGACAACATCCTATTTAACTCCACTCTTTTTCTGTATCTGTACAACTTTCTTAGGTTTAAAGATCAGTTCTTCGTTACATTAATGGGCAGCCCCTTAGTCAGCTAAGCGCTCATCCTGAATGAGTCATCTTTCTTTTAGCCTGAACTGTGTGGCCAGGCCATGTTGAAGGTTGCAAATTGATTTTATACTGCGTCCATTACAGGACTGTTTTCCATCCCCTTTCCTGCCTGTTCCCTGATTCTCTATATTGCCTCACTCAGTGTAAATGTCCTGGGTGCTTTTTGCAAGAAAGGCCTTTATTGCATAACTATTCCCTCTACTGTTACAGAAACAAAGCCCCACAAAGCCCTGTAAGGCAGGAAAGATGAGAGCAGCTTCTGTCAACCCAGAGTGAATCACAATGAAAACCATGGTGAAAATCATCTTAATAAAGCTAGAATTATAGAATCATTTAGGTTAGAAAAGAATTTTTAAGATCATTATCAATGTTCATTATCAATACAGCCATTAATGTTGTATCTGACAATATAAATTTTCCAAACGGTACGGGGTTTGCAGTCAAGGTTTTGGTAGCAAGGGGGGCTACAGAGGTGGCTTCTGTCAGAAGATGTCAGAAGCTTCCCCTGTGTCCAGTTGAGCCCATGCCAGCCAGCTCCAAGGCAGACCTGCCGCTGGCCAAGGCTGAGCCCATCGGTGATGGTGATAATGCCTCTGGGATAATGTATTTAAGGGGGAAAAACCTGCTGCATAACAGCAGTGGGAGACAGGAATGACAATATGTGAGAGAAAAAACTGTGCAGACATGACAACGTAACCCTGCTGTTCAGGATCCAGGCAGCAGAGATTTCTTACTGTTCTCCAACGACTGTATCTTCCCAGGTATTAGCAACCACTTGTGATATCAAGTATGAGTGAAAGGTACAAACCCTTGAATATTTTTGCCAAATAGCTGTATGAGCAAAACAATCTTATTGGGGCATAACATGACAATGTCTGTTATCTCAGTATTTTTGGGGATGGTGTGAGTGCAACGGTCATGTTATGGAATCATCTAGTGATAACTAATGAACGGTCTCAAACTGAACATCTCGCTGGAGGCCAGATTTGAAAAATCAACTGTGATAGAAGCATGACTGCTTAAAGGGCTGGAAACATCTCTGCTTTATCACTCCAAACACCCTCCAGGGGTGTAGGCGTACAGGCAAGGAAGAGGAAGCCTAAGGTGGACTAGCACTAGTTGCTGGAAAGACTGGAGGCTGACGCTGAGGAAATTGGTCTTCTACAAGCACAGACAGTCTTTGTCCCAGAGCTGTTGCTTTTGAGACTTTCAGATGAAAGGGGCACATAAATAGTCATGTCCCTAACGCAGTAGCGCTTTCTACCTCCAGGTGAGCAGTACCTTGGCAACTTCATCAAAGGGCAGGGCCTGACTCTTACATTCTTTCTGTTTCTTGATAGCTTTTTCTTTTTGTCCCCAAAATAGGACTTTAAAACTCATGCTTTACTTTTTAAACTTTGTCTTTTCTGTTTATTGAGTGACTTGCATTCTAAGGCCACTGGTGTTTAGATCTTTCTTCAGCCTGTATTTCCCTACCCTGAGTGTTCCCAGCCTCCTGTTCTGTTAGTATTCCTGCTCTCAGGTGTCCTATCTGATCTCTCTCAAGACTTGTATTCATTAAAATAATTATTGATGAGTAAACTCATGTCTTATTATCTTTTCTGTTTCATATCAGCCAACAGCCCAAATGACAAGTGTAAAGAGCCACCTTTAAAATGATCAGTGGACTTGGCTCCTGATTTAGGAATTCCAGCTCAGAAAGGCCTAAGATGTTATACTTCAGGTTCATTTTAACTCACAGGTTTCCTAGATGGCTTGTGATTAATTTATATATAAAATAGGTCTTACCAGATGGGTGGTGAAACTGGCCACTTATTCTAAACCTGTGAATGTATTCAAGAGGCTGTTCAGACCCTTGAAAGGCATGTATGCCTCTTCCTTTCTATTCTGTTGTTCATTGTGCTACTTAATACAGGTGCTATTGAAATAGTGGTTGTCATTACCTATTAGCTTCCTACAGGACCTTCAAGGTCATCTTAATAAACTCCTGCTTTCATTGTAGAAGGTAGAGTTTCCATTCCAGGTGAGATTAATGAGGAGTGAGGAAAGATTGCAAAATTGAAAGTTTGTAAATAACATTTCATCACAATTTGCAGTTAATGTCAGGTGCAGGTTGAAAACTGCGAAGAAATGGCTTCTACAGATAAGTAGGAGATTTAATGCTTACTATTGGCCCTGTTTTTCTGGAAGACGGAAAAGAACTACTGTCTTTTACACCACACTAATCCTCAGCTATGCATTTTGCTGAGATGCATATTACCATCTCTGTTCTTTACTGCAGTGTAACTACTAGTTATATTCTTCTGTTTCAGATCCATCCAGTACAATAGAATCTTTTCAGTCCTCTGTTCAGCAATTGCATTGACGTATGCCCAGATTAAGATGATCACTCCCGATAATGATTGATGTAAAGTTAAAACAGAAAAGGGGCTATATTTGAAACATGTTATATCAACATTTTATATGAGAGAAAAAAAGCTGTAGAGAATGATAGAAAAGAGAAAGATCTTTGCTGTCATCCCTATAAACTGGCCGTAATGAGATTGTGAATGCATTATTCTTACAGCAAATCAGCAGTGGTTTTTTGCTGCCTTTCAGTACTGAACTATTGATCTTATGTTGATACCTTTGTAAGTTTAAAAGCTTAGCCTTTGCAGTATATTAACTTTCTTTATCAAATAAGCTTTAAGAATACTTTGCTGCTAAACTTACATATGCATTTACTTATAAAGGCAAAAGTGTTTGTTGTTTTTTTAAAATGGTAATCAACGTGTAAGATTTGCAGTGGCCATACCTTTATATGAGAACTGTCTAAAAGCCCCTGTTTTTCCTTTGCAGAATAGTCATATCCCAAGCACCTCATACAAATGTATTCCTAAGAATTTGAGTCAGGTTTAATGTCATTTATAGCACAAGAACTGTCTTCTGTATCTACGTACACATTCTAATGTCAGTTGTATTTAAATTCTATTGTTTCTGTCCCTTCCGATGCTCTAAAAGAAATGACAGAAGGGAGGTTTAAGAATGTGAAGAGACAGAGCAGAAATACTTTTTTTTTTTTTTTTTTTAAAATGAAGTAAGAATGAAGGAAGGTGAGAGCAAACAAAACTTTAAGAAATTATTGAAGTGCTTGTCATATCCTAAGAAGTGTTATCTTCATTAACACTCTTAATAAAGCATACAATTTATTGCACTTTTGGGAAATTTGCAAAAGCTGCTGACATTAACATGTTGTTTTATGAGTTGCAGATACTAGTAACATGCTTACTGCTAGTTGTTTCATAATTGCTCAGAATCATGTAGTACCTGCCTCTGCAGTCATGAAGCTTCATTTATATCGAATTACGCAATCTGAATACAAGCAAACTGAATGCTGTGGTACTGCACCATTTACAAAAAGTAAAACACATCAGTATGTGAAATACTTGCAGTATTCCTCAATATTATTTAAGTTGAATGATTGTCAGACTTGGGAAAAAGGGTATCTTGTGCAAATTGGTGTATGTGGGATTTGATTTACTGAATAGCTAAGTGCTCTCATGGGTTTATATTTCTACCTAAATTTCAATTTGAAGGCAAAGTCAGATGTTTTTATAACTTTCCTCTTTTGGTGGTGCCACCATCTCTCTCTAGGTATTGCACACTTAATAAGTATTTGGAAAGTTTTCAGTACAAAATAGATTATTTTACCAAACATTTATACATATAAATGTATCCATTTTTCTACTTCAGCATCTATGAAGTCAGGCCCATGACTATATATTTTCTGTCTCTGAAGTCTCGAGGCTTTGTAGAGCCTTGAGTCTCTGAAGTCTCAAGCCTTGCTGAGTAGAAAATCATCCAAAGCTCATCCAGGCTGTATCTTGTGATAAGAAGCTGAATCCATTCTATTGATTCTCTCTACTGGAGTAGTGTCAACCTGCTCCACTAGTCATTCTTGTTTCAACTAGTTATGACCACAGTGACTCTGTAAACTGTTCTTGTCTACTCTTCAGCAAGTATACACATCACATATAAAGATTTGCCCACTTGAAGCTGTCAACAGGAGAGTTTTTAAACAGACCTTCAAGCTTTTCTTCAGTGTTTGAGTGTTACAGAGTAAAAGATCAAGCCCACTCACCTTAGATACACATAGATATAGTTATTATGGCCAGAATTTTTACATAACAAATGTATATTTCTTCCATTTTACATTTTAACCACTTTAAGTGAAATGCCTATAAGCACACCAAAGTAAAAAGTTGTATTGATTCTAAACTGTCCCAGTATTGCCTGTGTCTAGTTGTCTTTTTTTCCCAGTAGAATATTATTTCCATTATTTTATAGGTGTTCATCCTTCTGGTCTTCCTTCCCTTATCTGGGAGAAGTCGCTCCCTTAATTTTTTGTTTGTTTGTTTGTTTGTTTGTTTTAGCGTGCTGTGTAGCCAGTGGAAAGACAAAGATATCTGCAGAAAATTATGTAAACTTTCAGTGAACAGGATCATCCTCTGCACCCCTTATTTCACTGAGCATAAGAGAATCCTAGGGTTATTACAGTTAGGTATCTGAAGTTAGGTGGGATCAATTCAGTTCTAAACGCTAGGCTTTGACTTTTGCCAGTAGGATGAAAGGCCAAACTGTACCTTCTCAGTATATTTTGCTTAATGTTTTGTGGCCAAAGAGGTATACAGGTGGCCTTACAGCTTGTTTATTAAGCCTTATCCATGGTTTTTTTGTCACACTTTATAATTATTTATTTGAAAAGTAGTAGTGTGTGCTTCACTTTGTACATTTTCCAAGCAGTATGCCATCGCTGTCATCCGTAGTTGATGTAGACTGGCAAATCTGTTGTGCTGGCATTGTCTTGGTAGATTCCAAATTCCCATTACCTAGAGTGTGTTCCATATATAATGAGACAAATATCTTCTAATCATCAAGGCAGAAATAAAGCAAAACATCATTACTGATACATAGTTTAATGATCCTTCAGGAAGTGTTACACATACCTGTTCCATGGTCCATCCTCCTTCTCTTTTGCTTCAGGATCTGGAAAACTAAGGTAGACATTGCAGATATTTCATTCTAATTATGTGTTTTGTATTGCCACAATGTAGCACCCTGAGGAGTAGGTGACATGACTATTCTAATTGACTCAAAGGTGATTGTTAATGTACTCATCATCTTCTAAGTGGGGCATAAAGTTTTATGCTTTTCATTAGAGCCAAGGCAACATGCAAACCGTGCACCACCCCATTGCTAACAAGAGTTTTTGAATACATTGTCTCATGTGAAGTACATCAGCGTACAACACAACTCAAAAGAGTAAATATAAATACCATTATGGGGCCCTGTTTTGCAGAATATATTCTGGGTATATCTGTAAAGCTGTGTGTATGTATTCAAGGCTGTGCCTCAATAATGAGATTAGTAAGATTTCTGATCTTCATTAGAGGTCTTGTGAGTCTGTTTGGGTCAGCTGTACAGTTACATGTTGAAATCATACAGAACTGTTTTGGTATTAGTGATCACATAGGATTTACAACCAGAAAAATACAGAGTATTTTTTTCAAGATGAATAATATTTGAAAACTAGAATGAGAATGAAACTATGGTACCTGAAAGTTAGCTTTTATGCTGTAGTTACATTTATTGGTGCAACATTTCTCAACAAGAAGTTTTCCAAACATAGATTGCAAGTAGTTAGCTAAGTAAACTATTTTAGTAGACAGTCTCCCAAGAGTACATTAAGAAAAGTTTTTACTGACCCTCATAGAACCAGTAAACTGTAACTGAGACTGTTATGCTCGATTATGATCCAGATGTGAAATCTGGGTGGTTTTTGCTATCATAAATCCCCTAAAAGATTGCCATGAATTAGAATTTGAAACTTGGAAGAGTTCTAGTAAAATACTCCTTGAAAGAGAAAGGAATATATGAGATTGTGTCTTGTTAACCGGCATATTTTATACAGTTTTTTTCCACACAAAATAGGTAATAGTTATGCATAGTATAACACTTTGGAATGTTGTTTGCTTCAGGTGTCTTGCTGGATTTTCTGGACAGTTTTGTGAAATAGAAGTTAATGAGTGTAATTCATCACCTTGTCTACATGGCTCAACCTGTGAAGATGATATCAATGGATACACTTGTAAATGTCAAAAAGGTAACTGACATCGAACAGAACAATCTTAAAAAATGATATTTTGAATTATCAGTGTTACTACTGAGAAAACTGGTAAATTATATCAAGCACTTTATTTGGATATAACCTCTAAGGTACAAAAAGATTAATTATCTCTTTAAGAAGCTTCTTGAATGAAATTTACAGAGAATTAACTAGTCTAATAAGCATGTTAGAAAGACTTAAAACTAAAACCAGCTCATTGAGTTGAAGAATTATCTAGAACTAAAGGTTTATTATGTACAATCTTTACTAATGTAACACTGACCAAAGCAGTCAAGTGGGCACTGTATAGTGACTACATAATTTAATTAGCTGCAAAATAAGATTGACTGAAAAGAAATTCTGAACATTTTAACTAACATTTATTATTGTTATTATTGTTGTCACACATACACATGCTTATGTCTGCTGGCTGGGATGAAAAGAAATTTTCTGAACAATTATAAACAGAATGAAATCAAGCACTTTCTTAAAAAAGTGGGAGCTGTTTCCTTATGCTGACATAGATCAACTTAAAGAGGTCTTGTGACTTAGGAAAGTATAAGGGGTTTAGTATTTATCCAAAAGCAAAGGTCACAATCAGACTGCATTTTCATGCAATCACAAATTTAAACTGTTTAGGACTACTCACTGTCTCCTGTCATATCTATTAACAAAGAGCCTTTTGTCAACATAAGTAAGTATAAATAACTGCCTTGGAGCGTACTGTTTTATAGTTCAGTTCCCTTAAGAACTGTACTAGTACCTACCACTTGAAACTTTAATTTTTCAGTTTGTCTGTTGTTTCCTGTTGTAATACACACCTGCACTGCTGAATGCTTTCTTTGGTTGTACTGATCCAAGTTTTATTAGTGATTGTTTTAGAGATTATTTAGATATATTCTGGAGGATAAATATTCTGTTCATCTATGATATCTTCATACATCTGATCTGCTTATTCTCTTTGTATTGAGTTATGTTTACCTTGTTGGTTTTGATTTACAAGCAGTAAGATCTTGCTAAACTCTAAAGGCAAGTGACCGTATATGTCACAAAAAATGCACAAAACTTTTCTGCAGTCTTTTTAGCAAACTGTTCATATACTTTTGGCATATATTTATGTGGTTATTATTCATAAAAAAGAAAAAATAATGAATTAAATATTAATAAAATCATACTTTATTTTACATATTTTTTTTCATTCTGAGATGTCCCTAGTGCCGTTAACAACTGTATGTAAGAGTTTTACAATAAAAGTATGCAAGACACTGAAGCAAGAGAGAGCGTGTGCGCGTGTGCACATGTACATGCACTTAATCAGAGTCAATATGAACAGTTAATTCATTCATTTAAGCAGTACGGATGAATGATATTCTAATGTGTAAGACTTGGAGTATCTTTGACTTACTAGGGCCTAGTTAATTTTAGGACTAAGTGGCTTACAGATTAGTATTTTTATAGCAACTTTGCTTTTTATGTCAAAGAGACTCAGTAATCTAGAGAGATGCTATACTCCTGATGTATGAACCATTGGATGCTATACTCCTGATGTATGAACCATTGAGTGAAAAATTTCTGGACTTTACTATACAGAAGGTCAGAATTCATTCATGATAATAAAGGTCCCTTCTGATCTTGAAAGTCTGAGTCATGACCTACCTCGAGTACGATATATCTTTTTCCTCTCAGCACAGTTACACAATGGAAATTGAACATGGATAAAAATGTATGTCCCCTGACTCTTATCTGGTACTGCATATGGCCATATACCACTTCACAATACAGATGACTTGAATGTAAAATACATACTTTTTAATAATTAAAGTGCCTTCTTATACTTTAATAATTACTCACACAGAATATCTTTCGAGTTCACAATTTTTCTTCTTTTTCTTAAAGCTATCAATATTTTAAAATTATTTAATAATAATTTGATTATAGACATTTAAAAATTCCTTGCCAGCCAAGGAGCGTAACTGCTCTCTCTATGCAACTGCACACGGAAATGGTTGGTGTAAGTAGAATAAGCTTCTGTGGGGCCTTGGAACTCACTTTTGCTAACATGTTCTAAACACCTTTCAACCCAAGTATAAGCTGCCTTTGGTTTAAGTTTATTCTAATAATAGCACTCATTAGTAGGGGTGAAAGATCTCTACATTATTTCTCCACCAGGAAAAGACACAGTGAAGGAACCACATGCATTAGATGTATGCATGATGGTGACATATCTTCATTTTTTAAATTAATATGACATTTTCAAATGTTACTTGAGTCTTTGAAACAGCTGAAGAGTTGAGAAGCTACACCTGAGAAAAGGAGTGAATTTGGAGAGGCAGGGGAGGGGGAACGTCTGGGAGCAATAAGCTTTTTGGAAATTTACACAACTGAAGAAGGGGATTAGAAGATAAATAAAAAATATCCTCCAGAGACAGAAAGTAGAAATGCTTGGAACAAATCTGCTTTTGTTGCAGGCTACTACTATTCGCATATGATAGGTCTTGGATTTCTCTGCTAAGCTTCACCTATATAGAAATACGGAGATGGGATTGAATATTTTTGGACCTGTAAAGGCAACTACAGGAAAGAACTTCCCAAAAGGCAGAAAGACAGAGATATCCAGCAATGGATCCACAGTTGTAACGTAATGAAATGAGAAAGGGATAGTAGCAAGACAGAACAAACAAGGCAGATGATTTCAGCTTTCCAAAAAACTCCAGAGAATAAAATAAAGCATGTGATGACAGCATGTGATACCAGAAAAGGGAATTGATTTAGCTGTGACAGATCCATTCTGCAATGGATCATGAATTTTGTCAGCTATTGTCCCGGTAGCAGGCCCCATGCCCTTAGAATAGATGCACGTTCAGGATCCGTGGATGCAGCTGCAGGCTGTTCAGGTGCAGAAGCAGCACAGAGAGATGTAAACTGTATTCTAACAGCATCTCAGACAGCTCAAAAGCAACAACAGCAGTCATTGGAACTAATAGCAGCCTCACAGCTGAAGTCTTCAGCTGGGGCAGGCTGCACTTCTACCAGGGCAGCTAAATCGGGACCCAAATTACCCTGGTGGGTCCATTTGATGCATGCTCTGAGGCAAATGCAGGACAGAGCCAACTAGATTTATATCAGCTGAGGAATGCTGGAGTTTTTGGGCGCTGTGGGGTTTTGTCTGTTTGTTTGTTTAGAAATGGGAAAAATTATTTGAATAAATAACAAATCTGTAATGGTAATGGACGTATCATGGCAGAAGATATGCTGTTCTTCAATAACTAGCCATGTTTTACAAAATCCTGGGTTTGTATTTACAAAGCAAATGGTCTACTTCCAGTCCTGCTTAACCTCCAATGTGCAAGTTCAAGACGGGCTCCAATTACATGCTCTAAGAACCTGGTCCAGATCAGGTTTTGGCTTCTAATTTATGGGTGTGCTTAGTTGTAAAGGGTATTTTGCTAAGACACATGTATTAACAAAAATGTCAGTAATCTGACTATTGAAGTATAAGAAGATAGTATTCTGATGGTATTCAAACACAAAACTGTATTTGCTTAGAAATTCTCCTCCTCATTGATCTGGTACAGTAATCTGTTTCAGAGTTTCTCATTTAAACTTTATCCCTTTACTTCATTTGTGTAACTGTAAACTATTTTCATCTATCTAAACCTCCAGTTTTCCTTCCCCCAGTGTGGCAATACTGCACAAGTTTAATGAATGGGATAAAAAGGTCAAAAATTAATATAGACAATGCCATGCTTTTTCAGTTTAAATTTTGGAAAAAAAATACGGCCTTGCATGTTGCACTATATAGATCTGGAATGAGATAAGAGTTTTTAGGGAGTGTTTTACCCTTGCTAATTCTTGGCCACAAGAGAGAACACAATACAGATAATTCTGTAGGTGAAGGGCAGCCTATCAAGTCACCTAATTCAGTAATGAGAGAACATATTCAGGTTTTACTGTTGTTTGCTTTCTTACGTCTCTACAGAAATAGAAGTTGGCAAATACTAACTTCCCTAACAGATGTTCAGTAAAGTATAATTGTAAAGTCCATATAGTTTCAATTGTGTTTGTTTATTGCTAAACTATTTTCTTTTTTCTACTTTGAAAAAGCATAGCCCAAACTAGATCATAACCAGTCTGTATTATATATTTATATATACAGGTGAGGACTGAATATAGTTACCCATAGGCTGGTTTTTTTTGATTGACACTCAATAGATGTATTTAGATTTTAATTGGTCTTCAGTTTTTGTTGGTTTGGTTTTTTCCTATCAGGATGGGAAGGCCTCCATTGTGAGCTGGATGTTGATGAGTGCATATCCAACCCCTGCATACATGGCATCTGTGTTCAGAAGGACCCCAGCCTTGGTTATTCCTGCTTCTGCAAGCCAGGATTTGTGGTGAGATGCTGCTGCCATTCTTTCTTCTCTTTCCTGTAACCTGAGTATTTGTTGTTGCACAGAAAATACTGTATGTAATCCCTTTTCTTTTTAATCTTACTTGGATAAAATCTGACCTTTCTGAAAAATTCAGTATTTTAATAACCTTTATTTGAGTTGTGGGGTTTTTTTCTTTGGTTGGTTTTGGTTTTGTTTTACTAACAGAAGCTCTAACATTCCAAAGAAATAGTTACCTAATATCCACAAAAGTGGAAAAGTGTAAGTGTATAATGGCTTTGTCAGTTGTCAGAGTAGGTTTTGTTGGTTTTTTTTTACATAACCAATTAATATTTCTATTTCACATGCCAGTTAATATTTTTACATACTAAGGTAACTCAAACTTGAAAGTATTGCATACAGACGGATATTTTGAAAACCAGTTCCCTGAAACTAAATCATTTGATTCCTTTGAATGCTTGACCCTATGGGCTTTGGTCCTATGTTTTGTGGTCTCTGCTTAATTTACCAAAAGAGTCTTTCGAGGGTGGCTAAATGCCAGTGCTGTATTTGTCTAAGGTTGACGTTTCCATGCAGCCACCACCTTTTTATGACAGTTCTTTCTGTAGTTGAAGACATGCAGTTGGCACCTACAAATCGGACTTGTGCTTTACCTTGTTACACTTCAGGTTTAACTTAATAGTATCAAAGAATGGTTTGGGGTAAGTAACAAGGAGAGAAAGGAGTACATGATTTACAGATTATTTTTTTTCTTATTTCAGTAATTCTTATTTCTACATCTCCAAGCTTGACATTATTTGAATACTTTTTCTTTATAAATTATGACAGTGTTGCTTATTTTAGTATCTACGCACCACTTCTTTGGCGTATTTACATCTGTAAAATAGAAGGAACAGATAACTGCAAGTAAGATTCAGATTTACCTTCTTTGATTCTCTGCAACCAAGTCAAAAAAATTAGTACCTTTTCAGATGTTAGCTAGTTCAGGGCTTCTTTCTATAGCAGAAGATTCTAATTTATGTTCAATGAGGGAAAAACTAATGAAATAAAATTTCCAATAAAATGGAAAAATAAGTTTTTCTAAAGTGAAAAAGCCCTTCTGTCTTCAGTTCTTCTTAGTTGCTGTATTAATCTCTGACCCATACTGATACTCTCAAGGAGATCCCCAGTACATACTAGCACAAGTTAAGGAGCACAAGTGTCAAGTGGGCTGCTCCACAAGGGAAAGCAGGCCAGGAGCCGAGGATAGCAGCAGGGTAGGCAGGGGCAATGACCTTGCAGGCAGGGGGTGGAGCCCTACAGTACCCAAACAAGGATAGTAAAGCAAGACCAGTGATGATGGTAACCATCCAAAAGGTTCTTCCAGAAGTCCAGGTACTGCCAGGCAAGTCCATGACCACAAAGCAGGTCTAACGTTAAGCCAGGAAGTCAAGGCAGCAAGGCAAGCATGAGATCAACAAAGTGTTGGGCTTACTATAGCAGGCTTTAGCTTTATTGTAAGCCCAGTCAAGGACCAAAGGCAGGGCCTGATCTTAAATGCAGCTTCTGAGCTCAGGTATGAGGATCCCACGAGACATCTCTCACATCTTTTCCACAGCTTGGCTCTTTTCACCACAGGTGGATCCAAGGTTGCACAGCTGCCACCATATCAAGGCTGACCTTGAGCACAGGGAGCTGAACCTGTGGATGTGAAGGAAGAAGTTGCAGAGGTGGACTGCAGAAAATTAGGAGGCTGATGAGCGCTTTGACAAAAACATTTTCAAGTCTGAAATACCAGAGGACTGTTGTGTTAATGCTTTTATCCCAGGACATTTCTAAGTCCTTCTTCACACACATGCTCCTAAACATTCAGAGTAGAACTTCCAGTTCTAACCAAACTTCATAGCAAGTCGTCCATCATTAGTAGTAAATGAGGAAAGAGTTGTCTTCTGTGTGTGGTACAAACATGGCACTAAATAATAAAAGACTTTATAGGTTACCTTTACAGGTAACTGAAACTGCAATATTTTCAGGAAGTTTACACCCATTTCCAGAATAAAAGGTTATAAGTTCCTTGAGTCTGAATCCATATTTGCCACAATCCAAAAATGAAAAAAGTATTCAAAGTAACCTTGTTAACCTCAATGTAACCGTAAGTCTTTCCCAGGCTCAGAGGACTCATTATATATGAACCCAGCAGTGGGAAGGCATCCCTGGGTTGTTAGGGGTTTTTTTGGCTAGGACTCATGGTGTTAATGAGAATGAGAAAAAGTGAATACCCCTGCATTCTAGATTAGAGACTAACAGTTCCACCAACTTCCCCATTGTTCCTTCCCTATGTGCTTACAATGCAGAATCACTGTTCTAGGACCAGTAGGTTCTTTATTTATGTAAGATTTCCCTATATAAATTGACACAGAAAGGATTGTGTGGAGGCAGGGATTTTCTCCAGATGAAGTGAACTTTTCTCAAATTCCTCGGGGGAATAATAGAGGGAGGATAAAGGTGGGTTTGAATGTGACAGTGGATTCATATCTCTCTTGTGCTGGGAAGCCCAGAACTAAATGCAGTATTCCAGGTGTGACATCAGCAGTGCTGATTAGATGTGAGCAATCACCTCCCTCAACCTGTTGACAGTGGTTTTCCTAATGCAGGCCAGGATTCTGTTGGTCTTCTTTGCTACAAGTGCACATTGCTGGTTTGTGCAATTTGTCATCCACCCAGACCCCTAGGTCCTTCTTCAAAATTGCTTTCCAGTGTGTCAGGCCTGGGCATGTACTGGTGAATGGGATTATTCCACCCCAGGTGCAAGACTGTGCGGCAAATGAAGAGACGGGACGCAGCTTGATGCAAGCAAATGTCAATTTATTGTACAGAAGCACGAGTTTATATACACTTTCAGAAGCTGCGCGTTTTAAACAGATTGGTTCTTGAAGCTAAGCATTGCATACTAGGCAATCCCTGATTGGTGGTTAACTACCAGCAATTAACAGCAAGGTGTTACCTTTCCTTGGCACCATCCTTGGCACCATCCGTCCCCCACTCCCCTGTGCTCTGTAAACACGTCTCATCATGTTAATTGTTGTCTAGACAAGCTCGAGCACATTCCCCTCAGCTGATTGCCATGCATGGTCCTAGTTTCCAGCCCGCTCCTGCAAGACTGCACTTCCCTTTACTGAATTTCTTGAGGTTTCTGTTACCACACTTCTCCAGTCTCTTGAGGTCAGTATAAATGGCAGCAAACTCATCTAGCATATCAGTAGCTCCTCCCAGTTTTGTATCATGTGAAAACTTGCTGAGAGTGCACTCTGTTCCATCATCCTTTACTGAAGAACTTAGTATTGGACCTAGTATGAGCCCTTGAGGTACATCATTAATGACTGGCCTCTAGAAGGGCTTCATACTGCTGATCATTGAACACAGCTCTTTGAGCCTGGCAGTTCAGCCAGTTTTCAGTCCATCTCACTGTCTACTCATCTCGTCCATACTTTTCAGCTTATCTGTGAGGGTGTTATGGCAGGAAGAGTTGAAAATGTCACTAAGATGAGACAGTTAACATCCACTGCTCTACCCTCATCCAATAACCAGTCATCTCTTCATAGAGGGCTATCTGACTGGTAAAGCACTGTTTCCCCTTCATAGCTCCATGCCAACTATTCTTAATCAACCTCTTGTCCTTCCTGTGCCAAGAAATAGTTTCCAGGTGCCATTGCTTCATCAGCTTCCCAGGAACTGAGGTGAAGCTGACTGGCCTGTAGTTCCCTGGATCTTCATTCTTGCCCTTCCTGAAGACAGGAGCAACATATGCTTTCTTCCAGTCACCAGGAATTCCTCCCAGTTGCAGTGACTACTTGCCTACAATTTTGTAAAATCTGTATTTTACCATAAGGGCTTGGTAGGTTGAAAATGGATTTTAATATTGCATATAATCTGACTAAATTTACTCACAGACTACTCTAAGAAGGAACAGACTAGCCCATAAGAATGAATACAATTTTTTTGTAGGGTGCTTTTTACAGAGTACAGTGGGTACCATTGATACTTCCCCACAGTCCATAGCAACTGCTCTCTTGTCTTCAGAAGCAGGCTGGCATTCGAAACAAGGTCAGGTGATGACAAAGGTTATATCAGTTGAGGGACACAGTCTTTTTATATGGAAAACAGTCAGACCCTCATGTTAAAATGATCTCATTTTGTTCATTAAATATTTATATTTATCCTGCATGAACAACTGTAATGGAGAAGATCAATTACACTGGTTTTTTTTAATTAATTCCTCACAAAAAAAAAAAAAAAAGTCTTCTGAATACCAAATAAAGCCATCAGAGAGGAAGCTTAAAATTTGTATAAAGAAATTATTTCAGTGTAAAATTAATTGGTATAAGTCAGTGTTGCGTGATACAGTAGATACCAAAAGTACAAGTAAGTCCAAAAATGGGTTAAAAGGAGGACGGTTTCATTGTTATTCAGATTGATCTTCTGAATGTTACCCTGGCTTAGGGAGTCTTTGAATTACTTATTGCCAGAAGTTGGAATGGTATGTTTGGTGAATTATCAGATGCAAAGTCTGCTTGTTTTCTTCCTGTATTCTTCCCCAAGTACTCATTAATAGCTCACTGATTATGGAATTAGATTGACCCATGGTGGCAGCTGTTCTATTAGTACATAGCTTGGGTGTTAACTGTACAGTATGTTGCAGAAGTCCTTACAGAAGAAAATGTGTCAAACCTTTGATGTAGCTGGCATTTAAGATGTTTTGTCTTTGCTTTTATTCCATTAATCACTGTTCCATCTTCAGTCACTCATATTTCACTATGATTTGGGAAGTCCATAGCAGAGAAGGAAAACATGGGGAAAAACCCAGAACAGTGTTCAACATACCTGTCTTCAGTATGGAAGATAGGGAGTTAGGGTCTAAACAACTCGGGATGTGTATTTGGTAGGCCCTGGAAGGGTTCTGGTTCCTAACAGTGAGTCAGTGTGGGCAGGAAACAGTGAAACTCAGAAAAATAAGTATTCAAGAACTCCCATCTACAGTGTGTGTAAAGCAAACTTTCTATATTCTATGTATGCTATGCTAGCTGAAAGATGGATCATGAAGTTTCCCATAAATTTTCAGAAGAAAAGCATAGCCAGTGGTATATGCAATAAATGTTTACTTTTTAAATGGAAACATCTATAGACACAAACCTACTTCTAAATAAAAATCTGCACAACCTAAACGATTCTATGAGTCTATGATCTCCCTGCATGGAAACTGTTTTCAGACACTTTCAAGGCTATCAAATTTATCTATAACTGTTTCATGTACCCTTCATGCTCAGTGGAGGTTATCCACATCTGCTTTGTTTCTGTGAGTGATAAAATCACAATCAAATGCTCTTCACCATTACACGTAGTGGTAATAAAAATGCACTGATTTGTCACAGGGAAAGTCAGAATGAAATACAAGCTTTATAGGGTTAAGAAAGCTTATTAGACAGAAATCTTACTCAAACTGATAATTTGTGCTATGTATGGAATCAGAAAGCAAGGAGGAAATTTTTTATCACTGTATGGAAATCTGACATATTAATTGTTCTGCTGGTCCTTCATCCTTTCGAATACCAATAGAGTGAGTAATGTTGTAAGATGCCATGAATTTACCAGATAGCTCATCTGCTTGCTAAAACAAATTAAGAACTTGATTGAAACAATCACTGGTGTATCTAAATCATTCAACCCCCTCCCCCAATTTAACCTTTTCCATTTTAAACACTGAATGACTTAAACTACTTTTAAGAAAAGTAATTTTGGTTTCTATGTCAGCATTTCTGCCTCTTTCTCTCTTGCACCTCCTATGGTTTCCTAATATCATAAATGGATTTAATAGAGTTGATAGACATCTCAGAAAATGTAAGTTGCTTCAAGTTCTGTGTAAGTAGCTAGCCAGGTAGACCAGAGACACTAAGCATCTCAGAAGATGGAAACATAAGAGGGAAAGTGTGCAATGAGCACATACTTACTGAGCACTAGAGAATTTACTTGGGTTTTCTTACACGTGTCACGGTTGCAGAAGATTCAGTTGGAAGTTGTATCATGATGATTTGTTGTCAGAGATGCATGTCTTTCAGGGTGGGCATATTTTAATATACATGTTAAACGGTGCATATTCTCTATGCATATTTTAAATAGCTATCCAGATGTGTAGGATCCTTCTAGATTATTCAAGTTAGCTGTATCTCTTCGCATAGCCCATTAGTTCATTACAACAGCAGTGGAAATAAAATGAACCCAGGCCTGGCTTCAGCTTTTATTTATTTCACACTTCAAGAATGCATTTAATTCACGTAATTATTGCTTATTGTTAAAGAATTGCATTATTTCTTGACTTTTTTACAGACCACTGAACGTGAAAATTTTTAATTTATTACTAGGAAGAATATTTCAGGCTTCCCAAGAATTGTTAGTCCTGTTAAAAAATAAAAAGGGAGTGCCAGGTCTAATTTAAGACTGCCACTGCATTTTTTTCTTCCTAAGAGTTTTCTATGAACTTAATGTATTAACAAGGTGCTGTGTGAAGATTTGGTAGCAACAGATAATAAATACTGAGTTTCAGTGTATGAAAAGAAAGAACATTAACTTAACAATCAGAACAAACCATAGGATTTCAGAGCTAAGACCACATACTAACTGAAGATTATCATTTAAACCAGTTTTTATTACTGGTATCAATACTCTGATACACTGTAGTTACAAATCTGTGGGGAAATTATTGATGATTTTTAATACTAATAGTCAAAATAACAGTTAAAATTTAAAATGTACAACTATTACTATTAAAGTAGTTAAGCAATGTGTGGACAGCTTAATTTAAGCAAACAACATTTTAGAAACAAAAGAAAGCACTAATTTGAACTAATGTGGCTATGAAATGCAAATTGCCTTTAATAAATGGCTTTTTAAAAATTCTCTTTCAGGGAGGAAGCTGTGAGCTTAATTACAATGATTGCCTTATACAGTCCTGCTCCACTGGATTTCTTTGTGTTGATGGAATAAACAATATCACCTGTTTACCTACTATCCCCCAAAGCAAGAAAACTGTCACTGAAGTGGCTGAAGTGATTCCTGCTGAGATTTTAGACAATGACCTTCCATCAGCCCTGGCTGTGTCTATGGAACTTTGGTCGAAACATGCTTCTCCTGACTTTCATACAAGAGAAGTGTTCCAAGGTATGTAGAAAAAGCAGCTTGAGTGACACATATATCAAACTTCTTTCCACATTAGTGCTTTTCAAATGGTAAGACTACTATGTATTACTTTTCTTCTTAATGTTGTTTTCTACTTCCTGTACTACCTTCTATTTGATTTAATCCATCCTCCTTTCTGAATTGCATTTATATATAACTTGAAAATTGCTCTTTTCTCTCAAAAGATTTTTTTCCCAGCATCTGACACATCCAGTAACAAAACCTGCACTTTTGTCTTAGCTGGTTTTGTTTGCTTTGCTGGACTGTACAATTTCATATGCCTCATATTGTGTTCAGCAATCTCTGACCCTAATGCCAATCTTCCCTTCTTGACTAGTCAGCAGCAGAAAGAAAGGTAATTTGCCTTGCTGAATGGGGAATTTGGTTTTCCTTTCCTAGTTCACATGCTTTTTGAGTGCTTCCTTTTCTGTGCATCCAGATGATTTTTCACTAAAAATATCTGGAACAAGCCTCTCAACACCTCTGCCATTCTAACAGTTCATAGTGATGTTTTTGGGAAGCCAAAAATTGCCTATCCTGTTATTTTTAAAATATATCAAGAAAAGTCTACACTAGCAGAAATACAACATTTTATTTTGAAGATTGTACCTTCATTGTGGCCTTTTCATTTTACTAAAGCTAGTATTATACAGATAGCATGTGCATATGGCATCCTCTTCACAGTTAGTTTCAGGATTTTTTGCTTATATACTCTTTCAAAGTAATTACTGGTATAAGAAATAAGCCAGGAGTACTGTTTTTTAATTTGGGTAAATGAGTTTTACTGAATTTTTGATTTCTTTACTGGCTAGTATTTGGGGATATACCTAAGCTTTTGTTGCATTCTTAATAGATAATATTCCTTCATGATGTAAGCAATGACACTGAGTGAAATGCAGTTAGTAAATGCAGTTACCTCTGTATATCTTTCACAGTGTTATGTCAGCTAGTTTGTTGATGTTCTCAGTGGGTGACATCTGTAATACATTCATTTTGTATTGATTCACAGAAGCAGTTTGATTTAGAAAATTTAATAATTCTGTTCCGAGCAGTGCCACTTGTTCTGATGCTAACCCTCATAGAGAATATGAGTAATGGGAGGTTTGCATTTATTCAACTTTTGAGGTCGCTAAAACTGTTTGTACACTTTCATTAAGAGTATGATTTGCAGTTTTATTTGTCTGCTGTATAATACACTGGTAAGACTAAATGAAGTTTTGGTGGCCATGTGATTTGCTGCACACTCAGACCAGGGCCAAAGCTGGTTGGTTTTTTTTTCTTTTCTCTTATGTAGTGTTTTTTTTTTGTTTTGTTTTCTGGGGTTTGTTTTGTTTGTTTTAGGGTTTTTGTGGCGGCAGAGTTGTGGTGGTGGTTTTGTTGTTGTTGGATATTTTTTTTTGTGTTCTACACGTTTGTTCTTAAAGGTCTGAAAAAGGCAGGTATTTTCAGCTGTGGGATACCTCTAACCACTGATTTGGCTAAACTGAACTATGGACTGGGAAGACTAATTGCCGCTGGAGAGTCTTCAACAATATTCAGGGTAGCAACCTCAACAGATGTTCCCTCTTCACACTTTCTTAGTTCTGATGTTCAGGTCTCAGTAAAATTAAAGTCTAATATCACACCTGTACCATATGTGGCCACTGATGCTTCCACAGATTACTTCCATAGATTTAAGGTCAGTACCTTTTCCCCAGCCCAATTATGATACAAGCTCATTTATCACTAGTATCTTAATGACACTTTCTGTTTTCCCAGCATAAGTCTCATCATTACAGCAGCACCAGACTGTTGCTTTATCTGCCACAGACATGAGTTCAGTAATTAGTAACATAACAAGAGCTGAAATAGAATTAAAATAGCGAGTCATTACTCTCCTGTGGATTACAGTTTACAACTGATTCTGCAAACGCAACTTCAGTTCTCTCCTGGTTGCCTTGAAAGAGTCCTGAAGAACTGTCTAGTGTCTTTTCAGCATAAGAAGATCAGTGAAGATTACAAAGTCATTCAATAATTTCCCATTTCCCTACTAAGGTATATATTTAAAAACAGATACATTTCCTTATTTTGTTAGTTGGTCATGAAACTCAAATGCAAACATCTCTTCCTAGTGAATAACTGGCTATTACTGTTTCATCCATCAGCAAGAGACTCACAAACATCAAATCACAGTCTGCTGATTCTTAAGTGAGTTAAGCCAAATATGTGCACCATGTTCTATGACTGGAATAAAACTGATGAATTCTCAGACCAAGTTCTGCGTAGCAAACAGTCCCCAATTTTATGAGATGTTTTGGATGAACTCAGTGATACTAACCAGCTGGTACACACTAATAGGAGCTACTGCTATTACTTCTGGATATTTATCTTTTTTCATCTAGTGAAATAACATCATCAGTGGAATTCACAGAACTGTCATACTCGCATCCCATTACAGGAAATACACACACATCTCTGATAGAACTGTCTGCTCTGCCTTTTTCTTCACAAGAATCAGATATTCATGTTCCATGTTTTGATTCATATTGTCTGACTATTTTTCCTTCAGAGACCATGTCTTTATAATCATATCATAGAATGGTTTGGATTGGAAAGGACCTTAAAGATCATCTACTTTCAACACCTCTGCCATGGGCAGGGACACTTTCCACTAGATCAGGTTGCTCAAAGCCCCATCCAACCTGGCCTCAAACACTTCCTGGAATGGGGCTTCCATAACTTCCTGGGCAACCTGTTCCAGAGCGTCATCACCCTCACAGTAAAGACTTTTTTCCTGATATCTAATCTAAATCTACTCATTTAATTTAAAACCAGTACCCCACATCCTATCACAACAGGCCCTAGTAAAAGTTTGTCCCCGTCTTTCTGAGAAGTACCCTTTAAGCAATGAAAGGCTGCTATAAAGTCTCCCCAAAGCCTTCTCTTCTTGAGGCTGAACAACCCCAACTCTCTCAGCCTTTCTTCATAGGAGAGGTGTTCCAGCCCTCTGATAATCTTCATGCCCCTCCTCTGCTGTCACTTCAACAGATCCAGGCCCTTCTGATGTTGGGGGACTCTAGAGCAGAATGCAGTTCTCCAGGTATGGTCTCACAAGAGTGGAGTAGAGAGGAAGAATCACTGCTTTTGACTTGCTGGTCATGCTTCTTTTGATGCAGCCCAGGATTTGGTTGACTTTATGCGCTGCAAGCACACATTGCTGGGTCACGTTGACCTTCTTGTCCACCAGCCCCGCCCCAAGTTCCTTTTCGTCAGGGCTGCTCTCAATCCATTCTCCACCCAGCCTGTACTTGTTCTTGGAATTGCCCCGACCCACATGCAGGACCTTGCACTTGGCCTTGTTGAACTTCACGAGGTTCGCACAAGCCCACATCTCAAGCCTGTCAGGGTTCCACTGGATAATATACCTTTCCTCCAGCATGTCAACCACACCACTCAGCTTGATGTCAGCAAACATGCTGAGGGTGTACTCAATCCTACTGTCCATATTGGCAGCAAAGATGTTTAACAGCACTGGTCCCAGTACAGACCCCTGAGGAACATCACTAGTCATCAGTCTTTACTTGGACATTGAGCTGTTGAGCACAATTCTTTGAGTGTGACCATCCAGCCAATTCCTTATCCACCAAGTGATCCCACCCTCAAATCCATGTCTCTCCAGTTTAGAGACAAGGATTTTGTGTGGGACAGTGTCAGAAGCTTTGCACAAGTCTAAGTAGATGATGTCAGTCACTCTTCCCTGATATGTCACCACTGTAACCGTACCATAGAAGGTCACCAAATCTGTCAGGCACGATTTGTCCTTAGTGAAGCCATATTGGCTGTCACCAATCACCTTCTATTTTCCATGTGCCGTAACATAGTTTTCACGAGTATCTGCTCTGTGATCTTTCTGGGCATAAAGGTGAGACTGACTGGCCTCGAATTCTCTAGGTCTTCCTTATTTCCCTTTAAAAAAAATCTTATGTTTCCCCTTTTCCAGTCAGTGGGAACTTCGCTGGAGTGCCATGACTTCCCAAATATGATGGATAGTGGTTTAGCCACTTCATCCACATAATCATCATTTTCATCACTTACATCCTTTAAAGAGACAAATACAGACTTGAGAAAATGTTTAACTACTATTGAGCAGCCGACAACAGAGGAAATTCAACAATCAGAGGTAAAACTGAATGATGCATTATGGAGACCGAACATTCTTTAGGTCAGGGTCTTTCTTAAATGTTCAGCTAAGTAGTGTATCTCAAGAAGTAGTTTTAACCCACATAATAAGTAGTAGTTGTGAGTTCAAAACACAACTACAATAAATGCAGGTGAGACGTAAAATATTTTCAAAAACAATCTGATATATGTCTTTGTACAAAACTTCAGGTATGGACTTATTGATGGATACCCTGGAAAGTTGTTGTTGTTTGAATCTTCTAGTGACGAGTTATCTTGGTTTTATCTGCACAAGCCTCATCTGTGCAAACTGAAGTGTTAGTGACAAAGATTTATCTTTACACACCTTTTACGCTCTTTAAGTTCTGCCTTACAAGAACATTAACAATATTGTACCGAAACACAGGAGATGAGCAGGCACTACCACTGTGCGTGATAAGGAACTCCTCATGAATCTAAACACTGTCTTACCTAGACTTCGCAGTATATCTGCAGTGGATTCAGTTTCTGGCCTTTATCAGCTGATGTTATCTGTTGAGCTTCTCATTTCTATTCAAACAACTTTTTGAGGTGGTGGGGTGTTTTTATACAAAGATAAAAGTGTCTGTCAAGGTTGCCAGGTGCTTGAAAGAGATTTATTGTAATGAGGCAGCAGCCTGTTCAATGGATATTGGCACCTGCTGCTGTACCTGACACAGATGGTTATTCTTCATGTTCTGCCACATAGGCTACCGGATCGATACAGAAGCAGGCTGGAGGCTGCTCTAATGCTGGCAGGCAATCATCAACTGAACAGTTTCACTTCATTACAGTGAAGTTTTTAAGGATTGTGAGTGTAGCTTTCATCATACTTACATATAAATTCAGGAGATTTCTCTATGTTTACCATATATGAGTATGATTAGTAACATTGTTGAATGTAAAATAGGTATAGAGAAAAATGTATTTTTATCTCTTAAGAGAATAATTTTTATATATGATGTAATTAACTTGCCACTTCTCATTCCAAAATGAGACAGATTATTACATTTTTTAAAAACAGTACTTTTGTAAGAACATTACAACCCTGAGAAATAAAGTCAGGGTGTTAAAAGAACACAGAAAATCCTGTGACTTCTAGAATTAAATATTAGGGAAGATTGATTGGTTTGGACTACATTTTTACACTGTACTTTTATAAAAATACTTCCTACAAAATGAATAACCATCAAACCAAGGAGAGGTTTTTTACTTTTATTGCTTTCCATTCTTTGCTTGGGGGGTTGTGTAGGAAAAAATGGTTTTATTTCATTTATCTTAAATCTTATGACTTAAATCACATAGAAAATTTTAAAAGGGTTCTAGACTATGAAAGATAAGTATAAAGGCACCAAAAGACAAGTAAAACTTTTTTTTTTTGTTTTTCTGTGGATGCTTGTCTATGTAGATTTCATTCTCATTATGCATACATAAGTACACAGATCAAATTCTTTCTGCCAGAAGTGCCTCCTGATACTGTGCCTGCACTCATGAGATCAGGTTGTCTGAGCATACTATTGTGGATTCCCAACTGATCAAGATACAAATCTACATGGAAATAAATCTCAGGCTCCACATCTAGTCAATAATTACTGGCTTTAAAAGGTTCCCTCAGAACTAGCAAAGAAAAGCATGTCTTCTGTTTTTAACAAAATCTGTTAAGCTTTTATTTTCCTTTTTTCCTCCTCCTTATTCTTTGATTCTTTGATACCTTCAGTGTGAGCTATATTTACATGGATTATGCAAAACACTTTCTAAGTGTTTCTTTCAATGTCTGTGACTTGTCTGGCATCGAGTGAACTCTTGGTGGTCCATATTGATCCTGCTGATTGGCTTATACAATATGAAGACACCCTAAAGTCACCAAGATCAATCATATCATTGCATACCACAGTTTAGTTGATCACCATCTGTTTCCACGTTGTAAGCATGAGGCCCAAATATACCAAAAAGAATAGAGTTAAAACATACTTTTCTTTTACCTGTCCTGTAAAAGCATCAGAGAGATTAATCTCCTAGTCCTTCTTCTTAAAGAGACTGCCTTAGAAAGCAAAAAAGGGCTTTAGAGCTCGCTCCTTGAACAGGACATTGCCTGGGAGTTAAAGGAAACAGGTATTGCTGCCATGGTTCCAGTGTCCATATGTTCAAAGTACATGAACACACATAGGTTATGAGGTACACAGAAAGACCTAAAAGGCAGTATCTTTCATGATCTTATTTTCTATGGCTGGATCTTTTTTCTTTTTCTTTTTGTAGTGGAAAGAATAGATGAGGAAGAACAGTGCATCCCCATAAGTAATATTTGCCATTGTGTTGATGCATAAGAAAATCTGTGCCTCATTTAATGGAAGAAATAGGACTATTATAAAGCCAAATGAGAAATGCTCTTGGATGAGTAAGATCCTTATTACACTGGGGTATCCATAGTAGAAAAAAATGTATCAAGCTGTTAAACATATTCTACACTTCTGTGCTTACCAGATTTAGTGTATTAATAATCCGTATTATTTAAATTAGGAAAAAAAGACTGATGATGGGGGAAGGTGGGTACTGCATACGGGGGAAGGTGGGTACTGCATACTTCTCATAGGTTTTAGTATTATTTTCATCTGACAATGAGTTCATACATTACAGCGATTTCTAAGAGAGTTTAAAGTAGCAGGAGCCTCTAGAAAAGGGCTATGAGAGATGGCATCTGTTTGGCAGAAAAGCATATTTTTGGTCCAGTCTCTAGGTATGCATTTCAACTACCATACCATTGAGTGTGGCAAATAATGTTTTGTGAATAAATGTGTTCTGAGAAAAATACATGTTTATAGAAAAGCTTTTATGGGACCAGAAGGAGTGATCTAGAGTTCTTCATCATGTAGAAACGTCTGTGAGCACTCTGCAAAGTTCTGCATAATTAATATCCTTATCCATAATATGACCATGCTCATGTTGATGTGCATATTCTCCTGATCACAATTATAATAGCAGAAGAGCTTCCATGTGAGTTTTGAAAGCTCTTCAACATGAAGATAGTCAAAGAAATTTTCTTTAAAAGTAGTTTCCACATGTATCCAGAGATCTATGAAAACACGTAAAGATTTGTTCAGTTGGTGCCTATGCTCTAGATTATGGAGCTCAAACATATTCTACTACCAGCTTGAAAAATAAGCTTTTTTAAGAACACAGGGCTATGTGGGAAAACATCATCTGCACGCTCACAGACCACTTCTGTATGGAAGTAGTAATGACTTCCATACAGGCTATCCATCAGCAGAATTAAGACTAGGGAAAATGGAGGCCCTCTGCTGAATGAGGTAGGGAACCTAATGACAAAAGACACAGAAAAGGCCAAAGTACTCAGTGCCTTCTCTGGCTCAGGTTTTGCAGAGTCATGTGCAGGTGGGCTTTGAATGTTTCCAGAGACACTTTCTGTCATAACGACCTCACAGACAAGCTGACGAAGTGTGGAATAGATGACAGTGAGATGGACTGAAAACTGCCTGAAACTGCCAGGCTGAAAGGGCTTGTGTTCAGCAAGACAGCATCTTTAGCTACGTGAAGGGAAGTTTTGAGACCAGAAAAAAGGGAGCTGATCCTTCCCCTTTGTAAAGCACTGATGAGACTATATCTGGAGTCCTGTATCCATTTCTGGCCCCAGTACAGGAGAGACATGAACTTACTCAAGTAAGTCCAGGAAAAGGCAATGAAGATGAAGGGATTGTAGCATTTCACATATGAAGAGAGTCTGAGGGAGCTGAGTTTCTTAGCCTTAAAAACAGAAGACTCAGGAGGTGATTTTACCTTATCAGAGGGACCTTACAAACACAAAGCCTTCTCAGTCATGTCCACTGACAGGACAAGTGGAAATTGACACAAATTGAAATGCAGGAAATTCTTACAATTTTTTTTTTCTTCTTCTTTTTTTTCTTTTTATAATATTACGGCAGTTAAGCATTGTAACAGGTTATCCAGAGAGATCGTGGAGTTTCCATACTTGGAGGTATTTAGAAATGAACTGGACAATATCTTAAGTTATTGTAGCTGACCCTACTTTGAGCAGGTGGGTTGGATTAGATGATCTCCAGAGGTCCCTTCCAGCCTCAGTTGTTCTGTGATCCCCTGTAATTGTCAGGAAAGAATGGCCTTACAGGCATTGTTTAAGAAGACTCAGTATTTACTTCTATGCAAGTATCTAGTTAAGTCACCAAGAGTGGGATTCATTTTACCTGTAGCTATCCATTAGTTAATCAGTGTAAGATAAATCACTTTGTAGTAAATGAAGAGAAATGGCACCACCTGTTGTAGACATTTATTCTGAAATAGGTTGTAAACTGTTTTCCTCCATACATAGTATTTTGCTGCTTTGTACTTTTCTTTTTGACAAAGGAACTGAATATTAGGTTGACTTTTCTATTCATTTTATGTATATGGATGGTAGAGCTCACAAAGACATCTGGGAGGGCAGAGGCAGTAGAACCAGATATCAATGTTAACAACACATCTCAGAGAAATAGAGCTACTACACAGCAACTAACTGACTTGAGTTCTATTATTTCTGGAGAATAACACACATTAGTCAAATACTTTACTGAAGTGGATTTTCATTCCTCAATTTTGCCACCTACTCCCACTGCTTAAACTGTTCATGTTCAATAGATATAATTTACATTTGGCCTGGCTAACATATGAAGTGGGATCTGAAAATATGATTAATAATAGACAAATTGACACATGCTACAAAGGTCCTCATATGCAGTATTCTTTTGTTTAAAATCTTGCTCTGCCAAATTTCAAATTTTGATATCTTACTTGCTCACATTCAGTTGTTACTAGTTAAATAGGAGAAAGGAAAATTCAGAGCTTGCTTTTTTTTTTTTTTTACACACTGCTTTCCATAATAATGTAATGCTCTTCCATCTTGCTCCTTAATCAAGTTCTTTTCAATTATATGAAACAGTGTATGCCAAAGTTTTGGAAAAACGTTGAAATTACATGACACCTTTGCCTTCTAATTCTGTTTCATAATATTGATTTGTGTCTTACATTCACTAGATCTGCCATCACTCTCATGATTTCTTTAAATTTTGTCTTTTATTGTTTCTGCCAGACATACAATTATTATTCAGCCCATTTTAGTTTCCCTGTTCTCAATAGCTGTAATCATATGTCGATTTTAAACGCATCCTCTTGTATCTGCTGTATCAAGGAAGTAAATACTTTTAACATAGTTAATATGCTAACTATGTGGGTTAGTGTGGAATTTCATGTGAAGTGAGTGTACTGAACCCTGATCCAGTATTTGCACTATATCTGTAACTGCTAGAAGGTTGAACCTGGTAACTTTCCAGACCTCTTTCACAAGCAGTCATTCTCCCCAGTGATCTGACAAAGAACACGTAGAAGTGTCAATGCAAGCCTGGCCTGCTTCTGCTTTTATTTAGATGAAACTTTCTGCCATGCAAGCAAAAGTGTTTTCAGAGCCTGTAACTTTGAAGTGTGCTTTTAACTCTGACAGCTTCGTACTCAGACTTCCAGGCAAGCAATATCTATAAGCAAATCTGTGGGAATTCTATTTCCATGAGTGTCACAAGACGAAAAAGGTAAACAGATTAAAGTTAACCTTTCTTTAAAACTAGATACGTGATTTGTTACTTTCTAATATTCTGTATTGTAATGAAAATGAGTATATGGGAGATGGTTAGGGACCTGCTTGGCAACTTAGACACAAAGAAGTCTATGGAGCTGGATGGGATCCATCCAAGGGTACTGAGGAAGAAGCAGAAGTGTTCACTGAGCCTCTTTCAGTCATTTAGCAGCCGTCCTGGCTAGCTGGGGAGGTCCCAGTTGACTGGAAGTTAGCAAATCTGGTGCCCATTGACAAGAAGGGCCAGAAAGAGGATCCAGGGAACTACAGGCCTGTCGGTCTGACCTTGGTGCCCAAGAAGGTTATGGAGCAGATCATCTTGAGTGCCATCAAACAGCACCTGCAGGACAACCAGGGGATCAGGCCCAGCCACTGCGGCCTTAGGAAAGGCAGCCCCTGCTTGACAAAACTGATCTCCTTCTACAAGGTGACCCACCTGGTGGATGAGGGAAGGGCTGTGGATGGTGTCTACGTAGACCTTAGTAAAGCCTTTGACACGGTCTCTCACAGCATTCTCCTAGAGAAACTGGCTGCTCATGGCTTGAGTAGGTGCACTCTGCGCTGCGTAAGAAACCAGCTGGATGGCCGAGCCCAAAGAGTGGTGGTGAATGGTGTTAAATCCAGTTGGAGGCTGGTCACCAGTGGTGTTCCCCAGGGCTCAGTACTGGGCCCACTTCTGTTTAATATCTTTATCCATGATCTGGATGAGGGGATCGAGTGCACCCTCAGTAAGTTTGCAGATGCCACATAGTTGGAAGGGGGAGCGTTGATCTCCTTGAGCGTAGGAAGGCTCTGCTGAGGGATCTGGCCAGGCTGCATCAATGGGCTGAGGTTTACAAACTGCATGAGGTTTAACAAGGCTCAGTGCTGGATCCTGCACTTCGGTCACAATAACCTCATATAACACTACTGGCTTGGGAAGGAGTATCTTGAAAGCTTCCCAGTGGAGAAGGACCTGGGTATGTTGGTTGACAGCCAGCTGAACATGAGCCAGCAGTGTGCCCAGGTGGCCAAGAAGGCCAACAGCATCCTGGCTTGTATCAGAAACAGTGTGGCCAGCAGGACAAGGGAGGTGTTTGTCCCCCTGTATTCGGCACTGGTGAGGCCACACCTCAAATACTGTGTTCAGTTTTGGGCCCCTCGCTACTAGAAAAGACATTTTGGTGCTGGAGAATGTCCAGAGAAGGGCAACAAAACGGGTGAAGGCTCTGGAGCACAAGGCTTATGAAGAGCAGCTGAGGGAGGAAAGGAGGCTCAGTGGACACCTTATTGCTCTCTACAACTACCTGAAAGAGGCTCTAGCAAGGTTGAGTGGCAGTCTCTTCTCCCAGGTAATGAGCAATAGGACAAGAGGGGACAGCTTCACGTTGTGCCAGGGGACCTTTAGATCGGATATTAGGAAAAAAATTCTTCCCCAAAAGGGTTGTCAGGCATTAGAACAGGCTGCCCAGGGAGGTGATTGAGCCACCATCCCTGGAGGTATTTAAGAGATGTGTAGATGTGGTTCTTAGGAACACGGTTTAGTGGTGGACTTGGCTGTGTTAGGTTAATGGTTGGACTTGATGATCTTACAGGTCTTTTTCCACTGAAGTGATTTTATTATTCAAATTAGCATATTAACGTAAAATTTACATATGCAGATTATATATATTGTGTATAACATACCATGTTGTCCATGACGTTTGTAAAATACACTCACACACACTGAGAAATGTCCATACGCATACACATTCTATACTCTGGTAACAGACAGACATGTTCCATACTACCAATATGAACAGTTCTTAGTTCAGTTACACTGAAAAAAAATGTTTCCATTTTGAAAATACTTTTGCCTGCACTTCATCAGACACTTAGCTCTCAGGTCAATAATCCTTAGTATTTATCCCACTAAAATGCTGTATCTGTGTAGTAAGCAATGGTTGGGTTTTTTTGGTTTAAACCATATGTAGATATATAAAAAAGCCTATCAAAATTTTTAATGTCATACTTTAAAATCTGTCATCTAGTGTGTCATAACAATGCAGTATGTTCAGAAATTTTGAAAAGATCATAATGTGAATCTCTTTTGATGTAAGTAAAATGGTGATAATGGAGGAAAAATGATACCTCAGGTGTACTCTTATTCATGGTGAAATCTGGAAGAGATATTTCAGAAGGAGTAGGTTTTACTCATCTGCAAAAAATATCACAATCTAATATGTGAAAAGTCCACAATATAACAGCATCCATGTCTCATTTATAAAGAAAATGGGATTGATGAAGTGTGAAATAGTGGTTTATATGTCATAATGTGCAAAAAGTTTAAACAAGTAAATGAATGACATCACAAACTGAAAGGGTTAAGTCCACCCTAATGTGTGTAACATCTAGTAAGCCTCTTAGTATTGTAGCACACATGACATTAAAAATATTTGCACTGTATCTGAAAAACATAGAAGTAGTGTTGATCAGGTGATGGAACATTTCAGCGTTCATAGAAAGTGAAGTTAAAGAAAGTTCCCTAATTTAATAATTTAATGTTCCTGACTAAGTAGAAGTCCTTCACATCTTCAGTCATTTTATTATGCACTCTTAGTCAAATGAAACTAAGATCAATTAAGCCAGTCTGTTAAATTAAGTCACCTCATTTTAATTTCAGAAATATTTTACCTTGGCTTTTTTCACTTGGTACTTTCTATGCTATCAGCAGACATAAAAATGGAAAGTTCAAAAAATGTAACAAATTCATAATGACTTCAGAGAATATGTTTGCTAACCTTTTTAAAAAACTACCGTGAGGAACTAATTCATAGTATTCTGTATTGTCTGATCTGAGAGTAGAATATATGACTAACTTCTTTCCATAAAATTTAACATGCAGACTTTTCAAGCAGATTGTATACAAGGATGTATCTATACTGAAAGCCTTTTTACTGATGATTGTGATTTACAGCAATAAGAAATACTTCACACATATGACAAAATAAACTCTTTGGTGATAACTGTATTTCCCAAACATGTAATTAGATTTAGTTTTTAAAAATAATGTTAGCAATTTAGGTATGATATTGTTGTCCTGGGAGTTATATACAACAGATTCTTACCTGTGATGGGTTAAATTTCCCTTTTGAGTTGACAGCTAAGTTCTGCCTTCTAACCATCAAAACTGTACCAGTAATATCTAAACATTTTCTAGAGGTTGTGTTGTCCAGATGCACAGAGGTTCATTTTGCCTGATCTTCCTAGGACTATGCTAGTTTCCAGCAGAAAGTATCATGATGCTAGGAATAAAACTTGTGGCCTACATACCACTGCTAGCAGATTTTGAGTGGCAGGTATATAGAAGCCATCCTTAGAACAGTATCCATGTCAGTAGCTCCTGTCATTCAGAGTTTCAAAGCCATTGGGATCTATGAGCAGCACCTACTCCTGGCACTGATAGTGGATCACCAACAGTGTCTTGGAAGACAGTACTCTAAGGAATTTTCTATAGGCATAGTTAACTTCCATACAATTAAAGAAATAAAAAAAAAAAAAAAAAAAAAGAGGCAGTTAAGATTGTGTATGTGTTGGTTTCATATGTAGATTTTTGGACTAATTTAACTTTATAGCATTTGTACTAACATTCATTAGCATAGCCAAGAGTACTGTTTTGGTATCTTAGAATGTCATTTGTTCTGTAGGCTTGGAGGAGCCTTAAAAAGATTAGGTTTAATTTTCTTTGAATAACTGCAGGTAAAAGGTATGAGGACTTACATGGAGCTTGCATTTTGCATTTACATTGTAGACTAGTTAGTGCAATTACTGAATTTACTTATGCTTTTCTCTTAAACCCATCTGTTGAATATATTAAATAGCGATGATCAACTTCTGTACTTTAAATTTGCAAAGGTTTTTAGAGTCATCAGAACCTCCTACTAAGACTTTCTTTTGTTACTTATTTGAAAAAACTATTACTTAGTATAATACGAGGTGCATCCCAAATGAACAGTTTGCTTTTCAAAGATATTGTTACATGCCCTGAAGTGAAGTAATCCTTATGGATGATTTAGGAGCATTTAGGATGTGTGAACACTGCCACTTCAACACTGCCACAATAAGTGGAGGAAGTAAAGAGATTCCTGTATGATTCTTTTGAGTGAGTAACTGCTCACCAGCAGTGATAACTTCTGATAATAGTCACTGGGATCTAGACCAAAGAAAGGAGTACAATAAGTGGGATGCACTGTTGCATTCTAGTGCAAGGTCTCTAGTCCCATAGTTGATAAAAACTGTTCAAACAAAAGCATCTGCATTTTAAATTCTATTACACAATTAATACAAAGTATGACAGCTATGACCCATCTAAGACTGGAGGAAAGAAACATTAAAGGTGGATGATGTATAATTTTCCTTGCAAATAATTATCATAATATTTCTGAGTAACTTTGAGCAAACTTGACCTGTATTTAAGGTTAGATAATGTGAATTCTCAGACTTCCTCCTGCAGAGAAAAGATACTTGATATTTAAGGGAAAATAATTCTTTCTTGATTTTGTGCATCTCAAACTTTTTACTTTGATTGTGATCGCTGCTTGCATGGACATTACGGTAAGATAGAGGAACTGTTGACTAAACATTGTAAGTCTCAGTTTTGTTCTCAAATCAGTCATATCTGTACAAATTTAAAGAGGGTAGTGTCCTTTTGAAACTAAAAGGAGAAAAAATATTCTAAAATGCTGTGATATGTGTTTGCAAGTGAAGGAAGTTTTAGGATGGGAAGGGTGAAAAGGAAAGAAATATGTGAGGTAGAGGGGGGGGGACATTGTCAGGTCAGGACAGGATAGGCAGAAGTGGGTTCACAGTGAGGTAACATAAGAATCAAGCAGGAAACTTGATCAGGAATGTTAGAGCATTCAGGATGACATGTTGAGGAACAAGACCTGAAATAGTACGACAGGTTATTCATCCTGAAGAAAATTGGAGCATCTGTACTCTTCCCAGATTCCCTTCAGTTTCTGCCAATGATTTAATCCTAAAAGTCTCCATATTTATCCTGGTGGAAACAAGAGGCAATACCTGCTCATGAGTAAAGCAGTAGTCTTCCTAATATGTTTCATCTAGGATCACTGTTATACCCTTTGAATACCTCTAATTTTAACAGGATTGTAGAGTTGTGAGCAAGAGTGGGTTATGCACCTCTGACCTATGACCAGTGGGGTTGTCTTGTTTCAGGTAGCCAGTAAATCTTTGTGTGCGGTTATGGGAAACATAAAATGACTTCATAATCCAATCCAATTTTTTCCTTTGATGTCACATGGGTCACTTTGTCATAAAGACTGAACTGATTACTCAATACTCTTGAGATAATTATGCCTGATTAACAGTAAGCTGCCCTGTGGCTTGACTTGGCCTGGCTAGTGATTTGTCATACACAGCTATTCTTCTTTTTCTTGAAAAGAAAGATGCAGCCATCTTTCTGTGTTAGTAAGTACACAGTGTATAGCTGGAGCAAATTCTCTCAAGTATTTGTTTTCTCAGCTCTGCTTCAGAAGAGCTTTATATATCTCCTTCTTAGACCTCCCAGCGTGTGCGTAACTATAAACAGTAGATGATGAATTCCTGTTAGTACAAGAGTACAAACAGGATAACCAAAGAGGTGTTGGAGCTATGTCTTTTCTGCATACCTGAATAGGTCAAGAATATACCAGAGGAAAAATGTTTTACCCTTCTTACTGGCTGGAGATAGCTACTCCCCAGCTTTGTTATAACCTATATTTTTTTGGCACTGTTGTCTATACTGAGGGGAAAAATAGTGGTTTAGCCTCTCTTGGCATAATTTATTGTAGAGGCTTGTTTTTTCTTCCAAGCTAGGCAGGTGCAGGGCTGTTAATCTTTACTTACATCATGATTTGCATTGTAGCAAACTGTCATATATTCCAAATACTGAGGAAACTCTGCGTTGTAAAGTATTCAAAACATTTAATCTTAAACCAATTCATAGTGTATATCACAAGCAGTTTTTGTACTCATAACTCTAAAAAAATAATATAAGAATGACTGTGTTTAGAACTGTTCATTTTTCAGAATTTGTAGGGAATAAAGCATACTGAAGATACTCAATTTGATAGAGGTAGGAATGAAAGAATCAGAATATTATTCCTTACACAAACAAGCAGTTCTTGTCCAACTTAGTGCTTTTACCATGGGTAGCATTGTGTCGTTAAATGCTTGAACATTTGTATACACTTTTTGGACCAAGTATTCAGAGTTTCTCCTGATTTCCTAGCTTTCAGTCTGAATATTGAAATGTTGATGTTTTATCCTAATTTGGAGAATTCACTGAATATTGGCAAATATCCTAGTATATAACATTTCCCCTTAATTGTTGGAAACTACTGGATGTTCCTAGAACAATACCTATAATCATGTCATAGGTTTTTTCAGTCTTCTTAATGATCTCTTAAAACTTCAACAAAAGGGTAGTGTTTAAAGGTGTACAGTGAAAAAGCACATTTAACAACATATGGAATTTGTACTAAGTATACTTAACTTCAATGAAATAACTGGGATAGAATACTATCTTAGAGGAAAAATTAAAACAGTGATTATCTAAACTATCTTCTGTGGATCTGGTTTTAAAGATCACATCTTAAAAATTGCAAGACATGGAACAGTTTAATGAATTTTCCTTTTTCCTTTTTTCTTCTTTTTATGTACAAATACCATCATTTACATCCTTGCTTTTCTCTAACATCTTTAGAGATAGTTTCCTCAGGATTTTTTTTTTTTTTTTTAATGCATGTAACTTCATAATATTTCCAAAAGCATGGGGATACAGAAAAAAGTTTGAAGATCATTGTACTTCAAGTTAGGATTATGAAGTATGAGATATCTGCCTCCAATACTGTGCATATATCACATGTATTTCTGGAAAGGATGGAATTTTACTTAATCAAGACTTATAATGAATTACTTTGAATACGTTTATATTTGTGAATATTAGTAAAAATAAGAGTTCCTTTGTTGGTGAGAGGAATTCAATTGCTTTTATATTTTAATATAAAAACACTCTAAGGCAAGTGGACTTTGAAACAAGAGATAGCCAGAATTACTGATGGTAGGGAAGAAAATCTATAGATTTTTTTTCTGGGTGTATGGCAAATTTTAAGTTCTACCCACATGTAAAGACACCTGGGTAACAGTCATTTCTGAAAATACAGCATTAGGACTTGAAACTAGGAAAGCTTCCTTTTTCCCTTCCCCTCCCTTCCTTTCTCCTCCCTTCCCTTCTCACATTCCCTGAGAAAGAAGTGTTCTTTTCCTATAGGACTTTTCATCTCTGATTCTTTCAAAGTTCTCTCTGTGTCAGTGATAACAATTTTTCAGCAAAGCCTAGAGGTTGAAATCTGTTTCCATTTTTACTGAGATTTGTAGGGAACCACTGACCTTACTGCTAATCTTTTCTGAATTTAGGTACATAATAAAAGCTTAATAAAACAATAAGAGTTCAGTGATGTAACCTCAAATGAGATTTTTTTTACATTTCAGTATAGAAAAAGAAAAATTGATCTTAAACATTCTTTTAAGAATTAACCTCAGCATGACTGCTTATATCTGTATTTGATTTAAGGGGTAAGAACTATGCAGTTAACTATTTTTTTTTTTGTCTATTGAAGAGAGGAAAAACTTGATATGATACTGGACAATTTGCTACATGGTTTTGATTCCGAAGGGCATGTTTCAAACTTTGTATTATGTAGTGCTTTAGTAGTTCCTCTGAAAGTTAACCTTGGAACCAGGTTTTTCAGTTCTGGAGTTTGTGACTTCTGCAAGCCCTTTTCATATAGGTAGAGATATTTCAGAACTCTGTAGCAAATTCAACTTCCAAGTCTTACAGGCCTTCTCTGACACTATACACCTCTTTTGTACGTTGGGCGTTCCCCAGATTAGCACACCTATCTCTGCATGAGTCCTCACAATATTTGCAAGAGGAAGAAGCAGTGCTAGTTTAGCGACCCTTACTGCTGTTTTTAGCTATGTCCATATGACATCTGGTAAACAAGCTTCACATGCTGACTTGATTTCTGTGAATGTGGTTATAACAGAGGTTCTTTTAGGCAATAAGACTATTTTTTTCTAAATGTATTTTAGTATTTTTGAATTTAAAATTCAAAACCTTGAGGTTTGCAATTAAAAAAAGACATTAAGAACTTAATTATTAGGATCTTTAAGTGTGCTGCATTTGCTATGTTTATGTTTTCATTAGTGTATGTTAAAAAGAGGTAGGGGGGAAGACGTGAAGGAATTTAATTTTTTTTCCCCACATCATGCTTTGAAGTTGATATATCTGTTATAATGCATATGTCTTAAGTTAATTCTGTCTAAAGTATGGATTAATTTTTTACTTCTAGTAATAGTTTGCCTTTTTTATTCCTCCTTTTTTCTCAACCTCAACGTATCGTACATTGGAAATAGAGTGCCTATCAGCAATACTGTGGTGTTGAGTTATAAACCTGACCACCTATAAAATGGTGAACTATTAATTCTTACAGTTTTTATTTAAGACTGCTGTAGAACCATCATGTTAAAAGATGGTTTCCTGTTGAATGCTGAAATCCGTAATACTGACTCATCCAAATTTCCTCAGTTATGTGAGATTTTTTTCACTGTAGCCTCACTGGATTTTTTTCCTTCAGTGAATAGACTGTCTCAAGATCAAGTAAAGAACTATTAAATTCTGTTATTTATCTTCTTTTCATTTAAAGACAGTAGCTTCAGGAATTATATAAAATAATGTAATGACAAGGACCTGGCAAAACCTCAGAATTTATACTCCTATGTGATCAATAGTCAAGGTGATGAACCTCAATAGCTCACATAAATAAGAATGTACGAATGACTTGGTTACCAATTCATCATTCACATTTTTCTTTCATTTGTTTTAATGTCTATGGCATTAAGACAATTATGATTCAGCTCAAGAAGTTACTCACATTAACAGCATGCTATATGTATTAAAATTGCCAACTTCCTGTTCAGGAACAAAACCACCCGAATCCGTCAACCACAGTATACAGTGAGAGCTGTATCTGTCTTGCAAATAAATGGAGCGCTTCAGTACAGAAAGTTGTCTTTAGGCCACCTCTTGCTGATACTGAATTTACTTGAAAAAATACATCTCCAACAAATAGAAAAGGAAAATTAGAATTTATTTTGGCCACTGGCCTTCCTTAGGCAAAGGAAAGTATGCATGCACCAAGTTCATATGATGCAGCAGAAGAAACCTCTGGAGCTCTGTCTTTTGCTGGAATACACTTTGTTTGGGTTTCTGGTATTTGTTTATGTTACTACAGTATGTAAACTTGCTTCCTAGTATTCTTAAAATATTTAAAATACTACTCACTAATGTAGTTAAATAAGTATACGCAATGATTAACTTCCTTTCAAGGTAAAGTGGAAGCTTTTCAAAGTAATGTATTCAAATATTATTTTTCTCCATCCTTTCTTCTTCTTCTTGCTCTCCTTAATGCATCTTTTCAGTTTACAGTTTCTAACACTTTCATTGTCCACATTATATTTAGGTAAGCACACATGGGTGGATGAATGAATTCTATATGAGTTGAATCTTCCTTTGCTTTACTTATATTTTGGTTGCCTCCATGCGTATGATCAGTTTGCAGCATGTCTAGACTGTTAATCTCAGTAACAATCTTCTGGGAGAATGAAGTTCTGCATTTTCCATCATACTGTTTTGTGGAATATGAGAACTTGAAAGCATGTATGATCCGTCTTGGAGTTTTTCCACATCTTCCTCCTTCCTTTTCCCCGTCTTGCTAGAAAAGGGAAAATTACCAGTGCTGCCACAAACTGTAATCTTAATAAAATTAGTTAGGAATGTGAGGAAAAAAATGTGTCTTTGAATAGCTTTGTTGAAATCAAGAAGAGAGGAGACCCCAAAATGTGTCAAGAGCTTAAGAACTTAGCTTACATTACTGTCCAGTAGGACATAAATGCTGTGTAGAGACCCTAGCTTAACAAAAAGCAGAACTGAAAAAGCTTGTGTTGAGTGTCTTTTATGTAAGTGCTTTCTGAGGTTTTGTATATAAACTCTTCTTAAAATCGGAGACTGATTTAGAAAACCATCAAGATCAACTCTCTAACTTGGATTCACTTGTAAAAGCATCCTAAGGTTTACATTAAAAAAAGTTCAGTGTGTTATGATTCAGTGTATTTTTCTTTAGCTGCTCCTGCAGGTACAGTGTATGCTAGATCATCAATTAGACCATTTGTTTCAGTTATTCTCCCATAAACTAGTATGGTTGGTCAGGAATTGGCACTGCTGGCATAGAAACTGTATGCACTGAATTTTGTTTTAGAATGAAACAAATTCTCTTCTATGTCTGCTTGATTATCTTCGGGGTTATGCTTGTCTGCCTACTCCAGGCTACATCCCCAACTTCCTGCCAGGGTCACAGGTGATATCTTTGTATCCACAGGACAGAAATGGCTGGGGACTCCCTTTTGAATGTCTGCCCGTTCTGTCTCTCCTTCTCTTCAAGTGTGTACTAACATATCTGACACAGTACCACAGTGAAGAAGTGGAACAATAAATTTTTGGACACCATGGGACTGATTGGAATTACTGAGTTTTCATGAAGTGGAATGCTGCTGCTTTCCATCATTTGAAATGGAATTTGTGCTTTGTGGCATCCTAACACATTTATGAATCTTGAAGTCCTGGAAAATACTAGTATATCCAGCTTCCCAGCTTCTGAAAACAGAGATCTTTTTGTCCTTAAGTTTTTATAATTCATAGACTGATAGAATCGTGAAATCATTTAGGCTGGAAAAGACCTTTAAGATCATCAAGTCCAACCATTAACCCAGGACTGCCAAGTCCAACATAAACCATATCCCTAAACACCACATCTACATGTATTTTAAACACCTTCGGGGATGGTGAATTCACCATCTCTCTGGGCAGCCTGTTCCAATGCTTCACCATCCTTTGAGTGAAAATTGTTTTCCTAATATCCAATCTAAACCTCCCCGGGTGTAACTTCAGGCCATTTCCTCTTGTCCCGTTGCTTGATATCTGGGAGAAGGGACCTACCCCCACCTGCCTAAAACCTCCTTTCAGGTAGCTGTAGAGAGCAGTAAGGTACCCCTGAGCCTCCTTTCCTAGACAAAACAACCCCGGTTCCCTCAGCTGCTCCTCATAAGCCTTGTGTTCTAGAATCTTCACCAGTTTTGTTGCCCTTCTCTGGACATGCTCCAGCACCTCTACATCCCTCTTGAAATGAGGAGCCAAAATGGATATTCTAGGTACAGCCTCACCAGTGCCGAATACAGGGGGACAATCACTTCCCTTGTCCTGCTGGCCACACTGTTTCTGATACAAGCCAGGATGCTGTTGGCCTTCTTGGCCACCTGGGCACACTGCTGGCTCATGTTCAGCTGGCCCTTTTCCGCCAGGCACCTTTCCAGCCGCTCTTTCCCAAGCCAGTAGTGTTATATGAGGTTATTGTGACCGAAGTGCAGGATCCAGCACTGAGCCTTGTTAAACCTCATGCAGTTTGTAAACCTCAGCCCATTGATGCAGCCTGGCCAGATCCCTCAGCAGAGCCTTCCTACGCTCAAGGAGATCAACACTCCCCCTTCCAACTATGTGGCATCTGCAAACTTACTGAGGGTGCACTCGATCCCCTCATCCAGATCATGGATAAAGATATTAAACAGAAGTGGGCCCAGTACTGAGCCCTGGGGAACACCACTGGTGACCAGCCTCCAACTGGATTTAACAACCATTCACCACCACTCTTTGGGCTCGGCCATCCAGCCGGTTTCTTACGCAGCGCAGAGTGCACCTACTCAAGCCATGAGCAGCCAGTTTCTCTAGGAGAATGCTGTGAGAGACCGTGTCAAAGGCTTTACTAAGGTCTACGTAGACACCATCCACAGCCCTTCCCTCATCCACCAGGTGGGTCACCTTGTAGAAGGAGATCAGTTTTGTCAAGCAGGGGCTGCCTTTCCTAAGGCCGCAGTGGCTGGGCCTGATCCCCTGGTTGTCCTGCAGGTGCTGTTTGATGGCACTCAAGATGATCTGCTCCATAACCTTCTTGGGCACCAAGGTCAGACCGACAGGCCTGTAGTTCCCTGGATCCTCTTTCAGGCCCTTCTTGTAGATGTAGGTAGATTTTTTACAGTATTTCTCCTGGGTTTTGGAGATCTTTCTTTTTTCAGTTCTTAAATTAGTGAGTGACTTAATAGTGTTGTATATGTATAACTGTGTAATGTTGGTGCTGGAAACACACAGCAGGCAGGTGTAGATGGGGCCATGCCTTTAGTGCAGTGACTATTCTTTCCCTTTGCATGTTTTCCTAAGTTAAGATAGCTAGAAACTCATTCCTCTGTCAAAGGTGTAAGGATACCTATATTAGATGAAGACGCATTTTCTAATAGAAATACAAATCAAATGTTTGAAGGTATCTGAAAAAAATGGGAGTAAAATACACATTTCTAAATTAACATCAGTAACTTCTAGCTTGAATTTATTCCATCAGCAGTCATAATTCAGTAAACACACAGGAGTGAAAAATGCATACATACTGTGATCTGCTGTTTCCCAGCTATGGATGGTGTTCCAGTCAGGTCTCTTATTTTTTAGAATTATTTTTATTTGTAGCAAGTTGAGTTCACTGACCTAGAGTTGAAGGTAAATGATACAAGTGTGTGCACAAATGTGGCTTCCGTTTAATAGATGATGAAAACATTTTTCTGAGGTACAGATACAAAACCCAGGATTTATTTTAATTGTTGCAATTATTTACGATATACTTTTAAACTTGCCAGTACCCATTTGGTAGATAAATAATATTCTGAGAGTGACACTTCTTTCCTGGAAGTCTTCCTTGTAGTAAGCATCAAAAGGTTATTGGTGCTTTGACTTAAGGCTGCTGTTGTGATAATGACTTTGCTGTATTTTTTAATTTTATATTTACCTCTCTTGTTTTGTTTTCTGACCCTGTTTTAATCTGGAACATATCTGTAACACCAGATACAGGCAATGTTCAGATGAGCTAATAATGCTGACAGTAAGATACGACTTTCAGTTCATTAGCAGAATTCTTAAGTGAAAGGCGGAGATTCTCTTTTTTTTCTCCTCAATGTTATGATAAGATTGATTTTAAATAAATCATACATACATATATATACACACATGTTTTTTGTATGTATACGTTTCATAGGAAAGCAAATTCTGTGTATAATCCAACAAGTATTTACTGATCTAAACCTCAGCTAGCTGTATATGTTTTATTATACCAATTTTAAAGTCTTTGTAGGCTCTGTGAACTTACCTGCTTTAAATGTAGATCACTTTTTTTACTTTTATCATATTTTAGTCATATACTTTTTTTTCAAGACTTCAGAGTGGGCAGCTGAAGGTTGCTTTTATCAAAAGTATTTTTAAAAAAAATTAGGAAAAAAGCCACCAAACCAACCAGTTGAAGCTTCAGTTGGATGTAGTTAGATGAGGATATTCTAAATTATTTTTACTGAAGCACCATTTTTGCTATTTAAAAGTAATTACTAAGTTATTGCTGTAGTAACTGCTGAAATTTATCATGCCCTGTTTGCAGGATAAGGAAGTGTGGGTCATACAAATGATACAGAAGTTCTTGGACTTAAAAGCTGTTAAAACACCCATTTCACTGAACTTCAGCGTTATAAACATTGTTCTGTATATTTTGGGATATTAAAGCTTAATCCATCACATTTGTAATGGATGGTTAATCATTGCTCTTTAATAATTTCAAATTAAAACATTTCAATACCAACACTTACTGCAGTAAAATAACTTCAGTTATACTAATAAAGCATTAACTCAATGAGATTGTGAAGTATTGACTCATAATCAACAGGATCATTATAAGATTTCTGAATACTTTCTTTCCAAATCTTTGCTTTTAGATAATGCCCTACTTTAAGCATTGCTTCAGTTTTGTAGCAGTACAGGCTGCTTCTATATGCAGCTGTCATTTACCCAACACTTAAAACACCTTTATTAAGCAAACATGATACAAACCTGATTAGGTTATTCCTCATAACCATTTCGTTGAGATTTGTGTTAGAAAAAATTCTGGTAAGAGTGGCAAGAAAAACAGTAACAATTCTTCAGGTACTGAAGTATTTGCCTAATGCATAGTGTAATCTCTTGAAATGGCCATAATACAGCATTGGTCTACAAGATGTTAGCAACTGCTTACACAGATGTGTTGCATCCATGGAAATGAAGTGAATAAATGATTCATCCTTCTAAACAGTGGGAGGTCATTTTATTTATTTTGTAAGTCAACATGCTTTTCTTTCCCAAGAGCAGGCAGATGATGAGGTGAGATATGATTTCATAGTTGAAAGTCCCAGCAGGCTCAAGGGAACAACAATGCAGTGTTTCAAGGAAAAAAAATATTCTGATGTACCCTACTACTGCTCAGTTCTTCATTCCTTTACATTCAGATGCATAACTGTATAGTTCAAAGTTAAAAATAAATAAATAAAATCACTAGCTGAACTTTGAAATAATATTTTCCATTTAGGAAAAGCTATTAACTTTATATTTACAGTCACTGTAGCACAACTGTTACATAAATGCTATTTTTAAGTTTGGATTTTGCATTAAATTACATTTCTGCTCTGACTGTAAAGGACATTCATTTCTGCTAGTATAACTGGACAGGCTGTATGCCGTTCTGCACATCAACACGGAAGGCTGATGCACGGCTACAGCCATTCCCACTGCCTTAGTTCTGCAGTAATGCCTTTAGAAGTCTTGGAAGTGGCAGATTGTTAAACAATCCATGAGAACTGAACTTTTTAATGTTTTTTCCCTCACCCTGTCCTTCAGGTCCTAGTCAGAATTTCCTAGACTTAGAAACTAAAATTTTGAAATGAGCTGGGGGAAACCAAGGAGTTACATTGAGTGGGTTTTCAGGAGAGACTGCCTTTGAAAAGTATGGGGCTTCTCCTGTTCCTTTTGCTGTTTATTGATTTTTTTCTGAACAGGCTTTAGGTTGGCAGAAAAAGCATGCTTCAGAATTTAAAAATAAAATCAAAGAAAAAAGAAACCCCACTGATTAATTTAAGTACCATTATAACTTTCTGAGGAAGGGAAGGAAGGTTTCCATCTGGTTAGTACAATCACATTGGCTTTTATTTTATTTAAGAGTAAAATTTTTTTTCAATAGAAACACCATTTCAATTACACTTCAAATATACAACCTGAATCTGCAACTGAATAAAACTTCCAATCTTTCAGATTACTGCAGTAAGCCTGTATGACATCCTACCATGTGATCTAAAATTTTCTGTGACTAACACGAGGGGTATGATTGATTGGAGTAGTAAATAGGGGATTTTGCATGTTAACTTTTGGTCTCCTAAGATTTCCATTTTAAAGACTAAAGAGATCCAAAAAAAGTATGTGCATAGGTGTAGACCCATCAAGGAAATACTTAATGTTAGCATCTTAAACTCTGTTCTTTGCTGGACTTTATACTAGATTTCATACATTGCAATAGCTAGGAAGAATATTGTAACCTGGGGATCAGGAGGAGTTGTTTCTGAAATATTGATGAGTCTTTAGCATTATTTGTTGAAACAAATTTCTGTAGATGGATTGATATCAAATACACACACACCTTTTGTCTAGCTGTTCCTAGAATTGTCTGCTTTCCACTGAACAGGGATTTACCTGTCAGCTAGCAACATTTATTGGCAATGTCACCATCTTTCTTGATATAAAACCAGGAAATTCAGGGTTTTTTCCACTTTAATCAATATAGGATATTTGCAGATATTTTTGATACAGTTTTCTTTAGGTTCTTTTGAGCTTAGGTCTCAAATTAGGATGGTCTAGTTCTTCTATGGTTTCTTGGATTCTTTACTTGATACTCTCATCTTTCATATCACTCTTCTGAGTATACTAACCATAATTTCAGAAAGTTAGGCTCTTTCCTGTTATTGTATGAAACAGAAGAGGAATTGCCTCTGAAAATGTCATTATTTGCTGATTATGAAGTTGATTATAAAAATACACTACATAACCAAAATACAATTCATTCTAAACTGTTTTCTCTTTGAGTTTAAGAAAGAATATCCAGATGTGAATCATCACTAGTTTTTTTGTTCATAGGCAAGATACCAGACCTCACTGCTGAACTTACTTCTCTTTCTTCATGTTCCAACACTTAACTTTAACTTAGAAAGAGCTAACAGTAGCAGTGTATAGGTTTTCTTAATTGCTGAAGCCCCAGGCTATGACCTACACAAAAGTGCGTGGTTTACTAATACTGTAAAAACTTCTAAGTGTTTACAGTTTCCTGAATTGTTACTGAATCCAAAAATGTTTGCATATAAGTTTGTACAATATCTGACTTGGAAAGTGCAACACTACCCAGGGCATTTGCAATGGTAATAACAGTTGCTTGAGAGTTAGTGTTGTCTTCAGGATAGCTTTCTGTTTTGTATACTTTCTGTTTTCTAATATAGGAAATAATTATGGTTTAAGAAACACTAAGCATACCATAAGGTGTATTTATTGAATAGTCTAAACAAGACAGGTAAACATAAAATTGAAACAAAACAAACACACCTTCCAAGTATTTGCATATCAAGGGAATTAATGAGAGACTGCTTTTTACTGCCAGGATTCATAACTTACTTGTCAAGTTACATACAGCTTTCTTAGTGTGATCAAAGCTCAGTCTCCAAATTAGCTAAAGTCTGCCTGGTGTTTTATTGTTTATAAAGCATATCAACCATGGTGCCTCACAGTGTTGATTTAATCTCCTGTCATTTTCTATTGAGCAGGTATCAAGTATGTCAGACTGTTGAGGTACAAATTTTCACCTAAAAAGAATAAAAGCATTTAGCATTTCCTATTCAGTACAACATGATGGAATACATCAGGGAAGGAAGAACAGAACCTAATCAGCTATGGCTCACCTGGCCCTGTTTTTTAACTGTCACGTTTTCATGTAAAATCCATTGATAATTTGTGGAAAAAGTCCTGGAAGCTGGGATGGAAACCAGTAGTCTGTTCTGGCTGTTCTAATTGCAGAACTAGAAATCTGGATGGTTTCCTCTCTGAGTATTTAGTGCTCTTTTCTACAAATCTAAGTCTGTGACGATAAGAGATTTTCTATCATTGCAGAGTACTTAGAAACAGCCTACAGCAAGTGCTAGAGGAGACTGGTGTGGCTAAATATTGTCCAAATGAAGATAATTAAAGACAACAAATTCTGAAACTCTGGCAGGCTAAACATAAAAAGTAAGGCAGGTCACAAAGGCTTTGAAGAAAACCTGGCCAAATGTGACTAGTCTAATGATACATTTTTCTTCTGCATTTCAAGAGTAGGATGTCAGTGAGCAAGCCCATAAGGTTAATAGATAAAGGTAAAAAAGGAGTAATGGAGAAGCCAGGGCCACTACAGAGAAACCGAAATCAGTCTTTACATCTTTACACTCTTTATGCTGTCTTCACTTAGAAGAAACTGAGGAAGCATTTAGGCTGGATCCCTTCTTTGAGCCTGAGTCTTCAAAATATCTTTTGGAAAAGAAACTACATCAATGATAGTTGAATAAACTGAGAAAATGAACAATAGAAATTTTCTTTGTCTTCAAAGTCAGTTTTAGGCAAGACATTAACTGTGATGCCAGAAAAGGTTTTAGGAGAGCTCCAGGAAACTACAAGCCATAAGACTGATGTCCTGCTGTATCAGCTAAGGTAATAGAAATAATATTTAAGAGTAGAATTGGTGAATATCTAGCTAAATATGACCTAGTTAAGAACACTCAACATGTCTGGTCTTTTTGAAAAAGAAATTGTACCCTAAAACCTGTTGGAAGACTTAGAAAATTTAGCTGTCACGTGGATAAGGGATTGATAGAAGCTAAGTTTCTAAAAGGCTACTGCTGAATCCCATAAAACAGACTTCTAAGGAAAGTGAGCAGCTAAAGGGTAAACACTTACAGTAAAACAGTTAATGTTTATTGCAGCTGGAGATCAGCAGTGAAATTCTACAAGCTGGTAAGTTCTTTAATGCCCTGAAAATTAAATAAACAGTGCAATGAAAAACAGTTCACTGATGAAATCAAATTAGTCAGCTGAAGAACTGTTGAAGAAGGAGCCTTATGACACTATGGGAGTGTATTGTGAAATGGCATAATGAAATTCAGCATATATCTGAAGGGGTGCACAGGCACAGAAGGAAAATAGAAAAGGTGACTCAGTTTACAGTGACAGACTAAGGAGCAGTATTTGGGGTTCATGCCTGATATTGTATGAGTGTCAGCTCAGTGCTGAGTAATTATAAAAAAAAAATCCCAAATCAAGTGTTAGGAATTATTAAGAAAATAAATGGGGGATTCTACAGCATCACAAATACAGCATAGATGTTCATATCTTGAATACTGTGTGCAGTTTTGATTTTCTATCTCTTTTTAAAGAGCTATAATGGAATTGGGCATGATCAGCAAAGAATATTGAAGTTACTAGTGTGAAAACCATCAAAGCAACATTTGAGCTGAAGAATAACAGGAGACTAGCAGAGACATTTGTATTTGATCTGTTCTTGCCTTTCCAGAATCACTCATTTTAAATACTTCTGGAGAATGGGGACTTCTGAAATCAAACAATAAGGCTATTGTTGTGTTTCCTGTGACAGAATTTGGACTTCCATCCTCATTTGGACAGAATTCTTGATTAGTTGTCATAAACCAATATTAAACAAAAACCCAAGAATAAACCCTTTTTGGCTTATCTTCTTAGTGCAATTCAGTAGTTGATTTATTTTACATTGAAATCCCAACATAGCCTGGTGCTTTTATAGTAACGCTTTTTTAATAGTTTTTTATAGTTTTTCTTCTACTTTAAAGAAGCTTAGAAGCTTTTCAAACTGTTAATCTTTATTTCTAATACTTAGTCACTTCCTTTAAGATCCTTGCAACACTGCTCTGAACAACGGTTATATTATCCTTCTCCATCCCTCTCCTAACATTTTTTTTTTCATGTGTAGTGCAAAGAAGCTGTTAAATCAGTTGAATTCCATTTCTAGGGACAACTTCTGAAATGAGGAATTTACAGAGAAGGGCATATGGCTTCTTTGTCTCACATGTTGATTTTTGTTTTCTTGCAGCCCCTGGAGTAGAAGTTTCCAGGCTAGACATATGTTTTGCAAGAACTTGGAATAAGTGTTGCAGGAGACGTGCTCTTAACCAATGCGATCATAAACTGAGAATTGTGTCATGGACCCTGGGAGTTATATAACCTTTGTTTTCTAAAAGCTCAGTCTTGAGAAACAGGGCTTAAAATTTTTGCCTTCTTGTTAGAGCAAGACTGCAATAATTGTCCCAAATCTTGAAAGTTGTTGAAATACAATTAATGCCAAAAAAACCTCACTTTGTCTTTCTCTGCAGAAAATCCTATAGAATAAGTTTGTTCAGTGAAAGAGGAATACACAAAGTTAACTAAGGCAGAGCTAATGAAACAGTTGTACTACACTGGAATTTTCAATGCAAGTTTGGTCAGTTACAGTCACAAATTAAATATGCCAATTAAGTTTTCTTTTTAAATCAGCAACAAGATACAACTGTCAGTGTCAAGTTGGAAAGTTGCAGTAGCTACGCTGATTTAATGATTTGTTCTGAAATTGCACTTGACAGTTGAGGTGAGTAAACCTTGTTACATTAATCATAATGAGCATTTTGTACTCCCTCAGGCTGATTAGAGAACTATAGATGAAAAGGGCTGAATCTGTTCTTCAGGGTTTGGGGATTTCTACCAGATTCACTTGGAAAATGAGGAGCAAACATAACTTTTAAAAGGGATTTTTATAATACATTTCTTCATTTTAGTATTGAGAGGGGAGGCTTCCTCTGCCATGTGTTTTGCTTTTAACGTCATCTAAAATAATATGCATTTCCTTAGGCTGCAATATTTAGACTGAGATCTGAAGTGTATGCTTATATTCATAGTTAGGAATGTAAGCAGTACAAGTGTCCACACCTAAAAAGACAGAGTCCTGTATGCCCACTCTTACAGGATTTTTGTGTGTATCTTGTATTGAAAAGCTAATGACTTCCAGCTTGCCCCTTGTGTTTATTTCATATGTTTCTGCTTGTCGCCAGACTATAGTGCCAAGCTCTTTACTCTTTCTTTGTAAGCCTTAAAACTCCTTTACTCTGAAATCTTTAGTATTTGCTTGCTTGATCAGAGTCCATTAATTGCATATTATGGGTTACAGTAGTTTCACATCTTTCATAGGATGGGTAGGAAGTATCCTTGTAGTCTAATCGTTGACAGGCAGAAGACACATATTTCAGCTCTTTTAGGTTGTAAATCACCTAAAATCCAGGGATTCTAATTAGCTGAATGCATGAGCAATTGAAGCCAAGACATCTGCACAGTAATGAGTCTTGTTTCACCCCTCAAATAGGTCTGAATTCAAAAGTGCTCAGGATGTCAGTAGTTCTAGGGCCACACAGTAGCAGAACACGATTACTAAATCTCTTGGGTTGGGGAAAAGGTATCAGTACTTTGTGACACTGGCTTTGTGTGTGGTGGGGAAAAGTGTAGGAAGCCCTAATCATCTTGTTCATCACTATGACATATTTCTTGAGGTACCACTAAAGTTTGATGCCTATCAGAAAAGTACAAATTAACTTGAATTTGGCTTCAATTCAGTGTTGCGTTGAAATAGCACTTTAAGTAGAATGGTTTATTTCACTTAACATAGAATACTGCTTTAGGCTTGGAAAATACAGGACTTTTATAAGCATTGAATATCTGCTATATAGACTTACATTTGAAGACAAAATTCTTCTTTTGCTAGGGATCATTGAGAGATTTGTAAGTACCTCTGTGTTGGTATGCAATACAGCTTTGGTCTGTATTTGTCATTTCTTTAATGTTTCATGAATGCTCAAATTCTTAATAACTTATTTTCATAGGAGTTTCTTTTATTTTTCTTTATTCATGGAAAAACTATTTACAGGTAAACTAGAACTATCTGGGAAACCTAACTATCTTAGCAGAAAACATGGAGATGCCTCCATAACCCCAAGAAAGCATTCAGCAACAGCTCTTGTCTTTCTGGATCCAGAAGGCATTGTTTTAACATGGAAACTGCTACTTCTGAAGACCTACTTCGCAAAAAACTCTAAAAGCTGGAGCAAATTTCCGGCAAAGATTGTTCCTGCTGTATGTCCACGCAGCCTTGAGAGGATTCAGCAGGGAGCAGTAGAGGGAAGGTGAAAAATGCAAAGAATGAAACGGAGGTTATGCAGGATTCTAGGCGGAGAAGAGAATAAGAAAGCTGGATCATGGAACGAAGTGTAGAAACAGGAACTGGCTTTGTGGTGGAAGAAAATGCAGGGACTGAAAGGCAGAGAATAGGTGCATGAGGGATGGAATGGGGACAGGGAAGCAGGGGCTTGTAGTGGAGTGCTGAGCTGCGAATACTCCTGAGTTGCAATAATCATAGGAAATGGCAGGACAGAAAAGACTCATTTGAACAGGAAGCATGAAAGACAAGGTAGGAGATCCAGATAGGACCATTTGTACAACATGGCTCGTGTGATATATTTTGACTTTTATTTCTTTTCATATACCTTTGTTCAATTTTTCTCTTCTCTGTGATCATGGCCAGATTAACTTTTACTTAATAGAACCAATGCTAAATGCATGGCCTTGTATGGATATGTAATTTTATAGAATAATACTATTTATGAGGTTATGCAATCTATTTTTTTAGTCCCTTTCCCTGAATTTTCTTCAAAAATGTAATGTCTACTGGAGTCTACTGATAGCTTGGAACAGTAAGTAGAGTATAGTCATTTCTGCAAATACAAATAGAACACTTACTCCATGACATATTTTCTAGTGAGAATATATTAACATGCCTATTGTTTTGCCAGGAGGGTGAGCAAGTACTGTTCTGCTGGTATTAATTAGAAGGTGAGCAAGAGGCTGAGGATGGGGACAGAGTCTCAGTGTAGGAAAGAAAGTTGACACTGCTTTTTTTTCTAGACTGGTGAATAAAGACTTCCATCATACCATGAGGTAAAATAAGGACACAGTAAACCTAGAGATTCTGTTGCTTTAACATGGATGGAGGACTTTGTGTCTTTTTATGTGAAGTAGAATTATGGCTGGAGAAATGAAGGACAGGCTACTTGAAAACATAGTTGTATAATGCTTGGTCTTATAATACCAGAGTCTCTCTGGAACTAAGTTTTATAATTATGTAAAGGACTATGAATTTTTACATCCTCTACATCTGACAGCAAAACTCTTTGTGTAGTCTCTACTGAGTCCCTTCAAGAATACCTTACTGTCAACACTAAAGTGCAGCTGTGTCCCTGCTCCCTGCTTTTCTCAGATACCTCTCTCTTTTACTGTGATGAACTCCTTGCTTGCAGTGTACCTCATGCTCAGTTTATCCCAATGAGTAGGTTTGCTTTTGAGGAAGGACCATTCTACTTCCCCAGCCTGCATTTTTTCTGCTCACCAGCGGTGCAGTAGTCAGGCAAAAGCAAATGGGTATTTCCTCTTTTCTGCTGAGAGTCATCCTTCTAAAAGTAAACTGTGATCAAACAAAAATAATAAAGCCTCTGTCATCACTAAGTTAATCTCTGCGTTTCAAAGAGTCTGTCCTTGAACACAGTAAACTTAGGTTAGACTCTTTTGGAGGTGGAGAGGGAAGGGAGAGAAAGTGAATGTCAAGGAAATAGGATAAATGTTCACTGACTTAAAAGAGCTGGTCATGTAAGCAATCTCCAGGGAAAATACTGCAAAATACAGGACCTGGAACTTAAAATAACTCTGGGGATCTTACAGAGCTGAATGTATGAAAAAAATTGCATAGTGTTTTGACTTACAACAAGCTGTGGGTTGAACCAATATATTTCTCAAGACAATGTCCTCAGTGCTATGTATTCCTGAAGTCAGTGAGGATTAGCAAGTGCTTTATCAGCTCACAAACTTACTAACTAGATCTAGTGAGTGTGTGGGTTTTGGGGGCAGATAGGGTGGGAATAAAATGACAGGGAAAAAGAAGGTAGCCTGGGCTTCGTAGACTCCCTTTTCTCACTGGTTTACTCAGCATTTCTATCCCTTCTCTCTTTTTATAAAAAAAAAAACCATGAATCTCTTTGTTTTCTGCATCTCTTTGTCTTCTGCTGCAACATTTTTGATTAAAAGTTAATAAATTTATTCATAGTGGTGTGCCTTAAAATCCCATCATTTCTGATATTGATGAAACAGTGGCCCTGTGGCAAATAAACAAGTGATCCTACTTCAGGAGTCAGCTGAACTGGTTTTTGCTTTGAAGTACATTTTAACATCAGGGCATGAGTGTATGCCATCCTTTGTGTGACAATGCTTCAAAATGTAACTGTTTGTGAAATACCACAAAAACCTATTCTCCCCCAAGATGGAAACGTTGCTGTCAACAACTTAAAAAAAAAAAAAAAAGCCCTGCCACATTGAAATTGTTGTAAGAGAGACAGCAGTTAATTTCAGAGCTATGAAATATTGATATCTATCCTCTAAGCTTGAGATCCGGCAGAAAGTGTGATCGTATTCTGCTTTGTTAATATCCATTGACTTTATGGAAAGTCAGTGAATATAACAGTAGAACTTGATCAGAGAAGAATTGTCTAAGTGGTCAGATTCTGTTTGTACTGGCATATGGCTCTATAAAGGATAAACTGCCATTTGAGCAAAAAAAATCCACTCACATGCTGATTGAAAAAAGCACAGTGACTGCACCTGAATAGAGCTTTTAACTATTCATTTTTTTTAATATAATATTTTGAGTGTGCTACTTGTATAACATTCAGTTTGAAGAGACAATAAGATTGCTTGTAAGTGGTCAGCCAACCAGTCACTAATACCTATTTTACATTGCTCAAGAAGTGATACAATTTGTTTTGTTTTGCATTTCAAACGTTTGTGCATTTCCAAGGAGATTTAATTATTCATGTGTCAAACTGACTGGCTGAAATATGGTACATAAATGAGAAAGAATTAAGAAGATGTCAGTCTTAGTTGACAAGTAAGTTATATTGTTTGACAAACACAATAAAATTCTATTAAAAAGAACGTGAAGCTGCAAGGGCTTTTTTTTTGTTCTTTGTGACTTTATAACGACCGAATTTGCAGGCAGCATCTCCTTTTTAATAGAATCCAAAGAACACAAAAAAACCTTTAATATATGCTGACTTTATTTTTAACCTATTTTTTACAAGGGAAGAAGAAACAAACTTATCTTCTTATAGTTGCAATATCACATTCTCTGAACGCTCTAATTTGCTGATTGCTTAAAGCAGGAATTGTAATTGCAAGCAGTAGTGATCTTTCACAATAGCAGTATGAATTAGAAAATGAATACTCAAGCATATGTAGTTCTTACTATTCTTTTAATCTATATGAGGTGATATTCTTGAGTCTAGTAGATCTCAGAATCTTTATAATATAAATGGGCATCAACTAATATGTGATAACTTATGGCATGTGATGTCAAAAGTATTTTCAAACATAGGTAAACTTGCTAGTATGCCTGTGTAAGAGTGCTTTGCAGATTTAAAGTTCTGAAAACTAAGCCATTCTGTATCTATATCATATCTGTAGTTGCATAGGTTTTAAAAAACAACAGTATTAGCAAAGGAATAAAGTTGAAATGTATTTAGGAGAATTTTTCAAACCTTTTAAAATCTACTTCATATAAGGCGTGTAGCAACTCTGTTAATCTAAGTGACAGATTTCAGTTCACCATTCTTTTTCTCAGAGTACATCCTATCATATTTTTAAAAAATATATTTTAAAGCTTAATGTATTTGAGAATAGCCATGCAATTGCTTAGTAACAGAAAGAGGTGAGGTTAACAGGGAAGTCTGGGGGATTTTCACCTTTGATTCCTTCTAGAAAATTAAACATGGTTCCATGCAGCCAGTGGACATAATGTCACATACTGCCCTGAATATTCTGTACTTCTCTGTTGCACTCAGCTAGCTTACACTTCCTACAATAGAGAAGAATATTCGTAGAGAAAGATGTGTCATAATGATACTGAGCAGCATCTGAAATACTGCAATTGCAGTACTCAAGCAACAGTTTTCTGGTTGCAAAGATACAGTGTAGAAATGGAGCTGATGAACACAAATTGTTAAAATTCCTTATGCCCCTTGCCTGTGGCAGACAGACCATTATTCTGACTGTAGTATGAAATATTTAAACAGTCAACTAATGAGTCACCCATCTTGGAGGGTAAGTTTCTAAACACAAGACTGGCATAAACTATATTAAAATAGGCTGCTAAGCTCTGCTGATTTTGTAAGTGAGGTGAGAGTATTACCAGATTGGAAAACATGGTTTTAACCTGTGTGGTTACAGCTAGAAAGAACAGTAATTATGCTTAATTAATAGTGGAAGCAGTCAGTCTGCCTCTTACTTGAGTTGCAGGATTAAGTTCTTACATATCCAGGAATGCTTCAGAAGAAGTGACATTTTTGGAAATCCTTCTTCTTTGAAAAGGGCATAAAGTTGTGAGAAGTAAACTTAACCATACAAGTAATTTCAAATTAAGACTTGAAGTTGAAGGGTTTTTCATAAAAATGGTGAGAAATTACACAGGGAGCCAGGGCTGTGTAAATGAGGCTGACTGTGTTTCATGGAAAGGTAGCTAGAGTAGTCGGGAGGGATTTGGAATACAAGGTTGTGGGGAATCCAAAACCAGCACAAAATTGGGCAGAAGTAGTGCTGCCAAGGGGCTTAATGTGCTGGTGTATATTGAGCAGGGACAGTGGAATTAAATTATTGTTAGAGCCTCTAACAGGAAAATATGGGGGACTGACGGGCTGGGTAGCAGCTCAGTTGAGAAGAACCTGGGGGTATGCAAGCTGAACATGAGCCAGCAGCGTGCAGAGGCACAGTGCTGGTGTGTTTCCCTTGTTCTTATGCCGTCACTCTCATGGCCATGCTCCTGCAAATCCTGATGGTGTCATTAAAGTGGACTTTCACAGGAAGCAAATGCCAGTGGAATGCAAATGACCTCTTCTTTCCCCCTTTTCCTCCTGTTGGTTGTATCTTCTGGTTGACATTAGGGAACCCAATAAAATGCATATGCAAAGTTTAACCACTTAGTGTGCAGCACCTGTCCATGTCCAAAGCATGTTTCGTTCAATACTAAGAGTATCATAAGAGTGAACAACTAATAGGGAGTTTGAGCATGTCCCGATGAGAACTGCATGGCTATTGTGGTAAAGCTTATGCACCAGAGAGGATGTCCAGGGAAAGAAGTTTGTCTGGGCTAAGTCTGCAGTCTTGGAGATAAAATTTTCAGATATGTACCTAATGCTCTGGATTCTGTCCATCACTCTGCAGAGTCCAAGTATTTGTGCAGTGTTTCCCCCTACCTTTGGAGCTGTGGCTTCTTAGTGCAGTGGTGGTTATATGAGAGCATTCCTTCAGCTTGCGGAGTACACAGGTGCTATTTCAAGAAAACAACTGGAATACAAATGCAATACTGCTTTCAAAGAAAGACCAGCAACTGCAACTTCTTCATTGCACAAGTGAGGAAAAAATGTTGATTTGTTAATTATCTTTTCCTCTGTACCATTGTTAAAGGCATTTCATAAACTTTATGCTGCAAGGTAGCAGTTGCAAGCATATTTTTCAAATAGTGAGTATACGTTTTTTATGGGCTCAGGGCAGTTAATTAAGCATAAAGCACTGCTGAATCACTTTGGTTGCACACTGAACTTAATGTTTGGTTTTCATCTTCCCAAAGACAACTTTTAATAGTTAACCATAACAAATCCTAGGAAAGCAGAACAATACAGGTTGACTTAAAAAATTAAAAATTGTGGGAATAATAAGAACCTAGTGCATTTGCTGCTAGTTTGCCTTGATTGGCCAAGATATATTTAAGATAATGCCTCTTGGGTTTTTTTCTGTTGGAAGATGGTGGAATGCCTCATCAACCTTTCTCCTGTCACCCATAGCTTTCTCAACCTTTCTCATTTTTCCATTCTTCCTACTCTATTTAGTAAGAAGGCAATCATCCTTCTTTGTTATTTTTCCAGTTCTACTCTGCCAGTCTATGAGACTGGGGGCCAGACCACTCAGTATTCATGGTATGGGGACATCACCAGTACATAAGCCTTTTCTGTTTACTTGTCTGTACATTCTTACTGTCTAACATCACTTCATACTTATCTTCATTGACTTCCATTTACCATGTTACTGCTGTGTAATATTGCAAAACCCTTATACATTATTTCCAGATCACGTGGTATAACAAGCATCAGCTCAGGAACATAAGCCATCACGACCTGCTAGAACCGAAGGTGGAAATGTAGCTCTTGTGATTTGAGGGAGTTGTTTCAGCTTTTACCTGGAAGGCTGAAGAGTCACAGTGGACATCTGATCTTAAAAACAGAATGCGGTGGAAGCGCATGTTTTTTTCTTTTGTCAGGGGACCTTTAATGCACTGTATAAATTGGTTTTCACTGTAGCAGTAAGTTTAGCAACTGTTTTATGCTGGATATCTCACTGTTAAATTTCTCCTTAACCATTGTTCCTATGTGCACATGTGTACACAAATTATTTTTTTAGTTCTTGCCTCCAGAAAGGTGGGATATAATTCATGGAGGCTGACACTTTATCAGCCACTCTTTGTCAGAATCAGGCTCTTCTCAGCCTAGACTTCTGATCCTTTGCTGTCATGATCAGAGTGTTGCTTTCAGTCACTCTTTTCATCATTGCCAAGTCTTCATTAGAGGCACGAGAGGCATGAGATTCTTTACTTTGAGCTAAACAGTGTCCCAGGAAGAGTAGAGTTTAAATTTAAGCTCTCAGAATACCATGAAAAGCAGGAGTAATCATTGATGTAGGTATTTATATGTATAGTTGTAATTAAAAGCAACCTTTCTACAGGATAACTGTTAGCACGTGACTTCTTGCTCTGAAAAATAACACCAAGTAAAAAGTTTGTGCCTCCTTTCCCCTTCCTGCCCCCCCCACCCCAAATGAAAGTTCCAAAAGTAAAGGTTCAAACCAGAACTTTGTGAAGCTGAGGAAAGGAGTGGTAACATTTCTAGCTTCTTTAAAAAAAGAGAGAAATACAGCTAGTGTTGAACAATGTCTAGCCACTAGAAGTTAGTAGGAACATACTAAATCACAGCTCTGTTGTGGGTTTTTAAAGTATGTCCTCCGGTATGAATCAGTCTGATCATCCTTAGAAGTGTTTTGAGTAGGCTCTTCCAGACTGGTCTGCTTCTCAGTACTCCTGTTTTTCAGATTGATCAAAACCTAGAGTAGATTTCTTTTTTTACCGGGGCTGTAGCAGCACTGAGCACTGCTGCGGTGCGTGGCTAGTCCTCATCACACTGCAGAAAAGTAATGATTACTCTTCCTCTGCTTTCTTGGGTACAGTCAGTTTTGCATTCACAGCTTACCATGCTGTGTGTAAGACGATCCCTCGCTAATGTTGGGCTACTCTCTGGTTCTGGGTGAGAACTTCAAGCTTCTGAATTTATTCTTAGTTCACAAAGATGAAAATACATAAACTGAGCAAATGTATGAAAAGTAAGTGTTGGCTACAGTACCACTGGGACTGCCCTTCTTAAAAAGAAAACCAAAATTCCTGCCAATTACATTGACAGAGACCCTGACCCCTTTTTTGAGGAAGGAATCTGGCAGATAGAGTCCACTTTCAGCAGCAGTACATCGAAAGTACCTGTATATTCTGGTCATCCTACCAATTATCTCTTAATAAAGTTTTCTGAACATATTTTGGTGCCTGACCTCATACAAGTTTTGTGGAATTAACCTGAGTGCAAACATAGACCTTTTACTGTTCAGGGGCAGTAAGGTCCAGTAAAGTACTTAAACCCAGTAAAGCAGCATCACTCACTGGATAAACCCCTTAGACTATAAATCTGTTCAACAAGAAGGACACGGAGGAAAATTTCAGAAGTGTGGTGAGGGCCAGGAGACAATGATTATTAGAGAGGAATTTAAAGAAAAGAAGTCTGACATATCATTAGATAAGGGAAAGGGAAGGCAAAATTTGATCAGTAAGAATGTTTTAAAAACATGCATTAGTAAAAGAGATAAACAGTTGATCATAGTAAAAAGTAAAGATAGGGCTGTAAGCAAGGTACATAACTTTTACGGGTTTTGTGAAGCTTGGCTTGTAGACAGTTTTATACCCTGTTGTGACAATAAAATGTGTTTCCCTCTTTGTTTTAGGAGAGAAAAGCACTCTCAGAATGTGGTGTTTATTAATAAATGTGTTGGCCATTTCTTTTTAGGTTTCCTAATGCACACTGTAGCTTAAAAAGAAAACCACAAACACTCTTCTAAAACTGTAATGGCTTATATTATTTGGAAATTCTGAAATTGTAGTGGCTAGCAGCTTGTACCTACCAAAGGCTTTCTGTTTTAATGATATGATCCTGATAGCTGCTTATATGAGAAACAGCACCAAGTTCAGAATACAGGCGCTGTCATTGCTAGTTTCTGCAGTCTGCTGGTCTCTGAATGGCTGTAGCTTCTCTGGTCTACCACAGCTGCGAAATCATTTCAGGTAGCTGCAAAAAGCAACCTAATTGCTGTATCAGCCTTTTCCTCAAAAATTGCTGATTAACTGATTGTTTCAACTGGATTCTTGGGGTAAGGGATAGATAATGGAGCAAAACCGGATCTGCGCAAGCTACATGTAAAGCTGCCACAGAAAGTAATGTTTCCAGTTTGAATCTGCAGTAAGAGCAAAACATGCTACAAATTAGCATGAATAAAAAAATTAATCGTTTGGAACCAGAGAGAGCTCATTTTGAGGGAGATGGCTGGCAGACCAGGATTCCTTCAAGACAGGTAGTCCTGGTAGAATCCCCCTCAGTACAGCCACATGCAGGCAGTTGCTTCTACGCTCTCACAAGGCCTTGTATTTCTCTTGTGGTTTATTTTACCATTTGAAAGAATATTAAGTAATATTAATTTAATAATAAAATAAAAAGAGAGCAAGCAAATAGCTGTTCAGTGTCTGATCTCAGTGGGTTGTATTGGAGAGTTTTAAAACCAGCACCTTTTCTGTCAGTTAAGACAAATTCTATTTTGAATTTGTTACCAAGAACTGTTTTTCTTTACAGATTAAAACACTGATGTTTTAATGTATAAAAATACCTGAGTTAAGGGTAACAGTGCTGAGCGCAAAATGAATCAAAATGGCTTTCCAGTGTTCAGTCTCAGACCACTGCTTCATTGTTTAGACAACATGAGACAGGAGATGAAGTTCACAGTGATCCTCCTCAATGGCAGCAGTTATTCTTCAGCTAGTTGACTTGGGGCATTCACAAAGTATTTATTTACCTGCAAAGAGACCTGGGGTTCTGTGCCAGGAACCAGAACAGTAAACATTAAGTAGTATCATGTCAAATCATTAGTTGATTACATCCTTTTGTGAATCTTGTCCTTTGACATAAGGTTAATAAAAGGAATCTAAGAAACAAAATAAATCTAAAGAATACTTTCGTACAACTCTGAGAAGCTTGTACAGCTATATGAAACATTTATCTTGATGCATAACAAAAAATAACCATAGACATAAAGTCTTGAGTAGAGCAAATGACTGGTACTGAACCCTCTTCAGTCATCAGCAGCTGCCTGTATTTGGAACAGGACTGGAGAAAATCCTCTCTAGAGTAAGATTAACTGTACGACCTCCCAGAGGTCTGTATCTATATATATCTGCCAAGAAACTCCAGTGAATCACTACAGCCTGATGAAATTGAAAATTGTGCTGGTTTGGATCCTTCTGTACTGTTCTGGTAAACGAGATAAATACTTAACTCTCTGTAAAACAGGATGGCTGCCTCTCTGTCTGTTACTGAAGAATTAACTCCTGGCCTCGTTAAAATGACACTAAAATTTATAGCACTTTTAGGTTTGATATTTCATGGTACTGAGGTGGTATTACCTTGTATCCCTTGCTCTTGTTCTTGCTTTAATGTGCTATCACCTGAGTCACTAGCACTGAATCTGGATTAATTTATAGTCTACAGCTATGAGCATGGTACTGTGATCCCTGTATTCTAACTCTTAACATCTCTAACTTGTCTTTGAGTAATTTCAAGTTTCATTATAAGATACACTGAAACCAAGGCAGTGTCCCAAATCTAGCAGGATCATTTAAAACTAAGCTTACACAGAAACAGGTGGTTGTCTCTTTCAGCCTAGCATGCATTTCTGAATATTAATGTATTTGGCTTCATGTGTTGTTAGCTTTCTGAGATTCATACACATATACACCAATTTCTCATAAGATGATTGGAAAACTATTTTGGAAAATATTAACTACACAGCGTATTTTCAGAAGGGAGAGAACAGACTGAAATGAGACATGTATTAAGTGTGAAGACAGAATCGTAATCAAAACTCTCACAAAAAGATAAAGAGAGGAAAAGATATAATCTTATCCCTTGCTGAAACTAGTAGTGATGTTACTGCATAAATATAGAAGAAAAAAATATTTCATAAACCAGGATAAATCACACTGGAAGTCTGGGCTGGCACAAGATGGAGGAAAGGTCTCTGCATGTGTTAGAAGGCTTTACTTACCCCTTCTCTCACCTGAATCTTAAGAGAATTTCAGCTTCATTAGAGGTAAACATACAGAAACATCCAAGGAAGCTCTTCGTACTTAATCTGGGTGTATTTTTTAAACCTTATATTCCTTTTTCTCTGTAAATAGTATGTATTGGTAATCCTTTTTCAGTTATCTTCATCTTGCATGCAAGTTTACTTAACTGGGGAAAACCTTTAAAAGAAAGGTTTTGGCATTCTCCAGCAGTTGCCCTTCATCGTCAAAGTGCATATCTGCAGAGGCTGTGTTTTGCTGGTTTGAGAGCTGGTATGGGTGAGGTCAACCTTGCAGTGATCAAAGATTACCAAACGAGCTCATTAACATCAGGAAAAGCTGTAGAGACAATGCCTGATCCTCAAAGCTTGAAAAGAAATATATGAGAACTAGAGTTTTGTTGTTGCTGTCTTTTGAGTTGACAGAAGTTTGGTGCTTATTGCAGGCTTTATTCATGCTGTTGCCATTGCATTATGAGCAGTGATATAAAAGGGTTATGTCAAATATTGAGGAATAAAAATTTTAGTGAAAACTTTTAATAGAAAAGGTCCAACTTAGTCTTACATTATTAGCCTTTCTACAGTCATACTAGAGATCAGAATTCGTTAATGGGATTTCAGTGCCGCTCAGTGATGTGTGATCTAGTTTCTTACTAAACAGATTCAAGTTCCCAGCTGTAGCTGGTTCTGGCCAGAGGAGGTTAGGCAGGTCTCACTGCCAACCTGCAAAGGTAGCTAAGGCAGTTCAGAAGCCAGACTGGTCCGCAACACACACAGTGCTGCGCTTGAGCTCCGGTCAGGTGGCCTTCTCATCCATCCATGTAGAGGAATGAAGCTGGGTTAATTAGCATTGATAACATACAGCTGTGGGCTGGCTTCAGGGGCGGTGGGTTGGCTGGTGTAGTTAAGGTGCAGCTGTGGCTGGTTCTGTTAAGGGGTTGGGCAGCCAAGGAAGAGGGAGCAGCTGAGGAAGAGAGGAAAAAGGAGAAGAGAGGAGTGCTGTGGTTGAGGAGAGACCAGGAAAAGGCAGCAGAGGGACTGGCATGAAGAGTGTGTTGGTATGAGATGGTAAAAGACCTTGTTGCAGCTTGATAGTTTTGCGAGTGCTGCGACACATCACAAAGTGCGTATCCATCTTTCAATCACAAAATCGATTGTATGTTCTCAGCATATTGTTTCCATGCAATCTTAATACCTGATTCTCCATCTAAGTGTTGGTTTTGAAGATGTTTATGTGTAACAGCAAAGAACATTTTCCAAATAGGTGCAGAAATCCTTAATTCATTCAGGGATTTTTAGACAGTTATTTTAAAATATGTCCGCTGTGGTACACATTGTAAAAGCTATTTGACTTTATAACAGAAACTGGAAAATCAAATGCTAAACTTGTAATTTCTTCATAACAATTGAAAAGTACTAAAGCTGTCAAGATTTGTGAATCCTTTATGATATTGCTACACAAGACAAACATCAAATAATTACCAATGAAATCTAAGAATAAAATAATTTGATATACAAGAAATCAAGATCTAGAAAAGCTATAATTTTGCAGTTCTTTATAATTTTTTTATTTATCAAATATCCGTTTTACAGCATGCTGCTTAATTTTCTAAATTCTGAGTATATTTGGTTTTCCTTTTGAAATCCAGCCTGTTGTTACTAAACCGTTGCTGCTTTTCAAACCTCTCCGGGATCCTAGTAGTCTTAAAAGTTCTAGTAGTTTGTTAAAAGTATTATCTCCTTCAACTCCCTTTGAAATTTTAGTGAACTGATAAGTAGTTAAAGGGTGCTTCTTGGTTTTTGATGTTCAGATTATTTCCTTGCCATAGTTTTGTCTTTCCTGTTTTTAATTTGGAGGGGTCAGGAAAGTCTATAAAGCATAGTGTGCTGTTTGAACATCTTGCTCTCCCCGTGGTCTGCATGAAGAATCCTTCCCTTCAGACTGCTAGGGAAGATACTGTGTCCTCAGGTACTTACTGGTGGTTTCAAGCTTGACTGGCAATACCAGTAGGATAGCCAGAGTAGAATTTTAATGCTGCCTTTCTCCTTAAAGGTAAATGGAAGAGATTTTATCTTTAAAAAGTCTTGGGAAAAACTTGTTTGTTTGTTTTAATACACTGTTTTCATTCATATTTTTGGATTTAGGATGTATCAAGAAGTAGTTATTTTATAAGTTGTAGTATGTGGTAATGAGGCTGAGCTTGTTGCCAAGAGTGGTTGACTTCATGTTATTTTCTTAATTGGGAACTAATAATGGTCATTCTGAATCCCAAAGAGTCAGTGAGGAAAGCTTACCCCAGTGTAATGAGGGATCAAGTCTGAACTCTGAGGCATTTTAGAAAGGAAAATTTTACTTCCTTTGAAGTATGGCCTAATGTGTTGAGAAGCCTTTTGCATTTCCTTATATGATGCCTCTAGTGAGAGGTTAGCTTTGCATGATCTATGACAAAGTAGTCTCAAAAGTATGAAAATGTTCACAGTATCTAAATAGTCATCAATACTATGTTACTCCCAGTTTCCTCTTTTCAGTTCTCTGTTGAGTGGAATCTGTATTTTAGGGAGCTGATTTTTTTTTTTCCTTCTGTTTGTTGCATTTGTAGTAGATCATTAAGGAATTGACGTAGATCTGAATTGTAGATGGAGTAACTTTTAATGAAGCCAGGAAAAAAATCTCTACTGGAAGAAGATTGACTGAAATTGAATAATTATTTGATATTTCAAATTTTATGGGGAGATATATTTATGTTCAATGTCTGCCTCTGGGTTATTTTGTTTATCCAGAAAGTTTGAATATATCAAGTAACTTCATCCATGTACTAGTATGATTTGAGAGACATATATATAAACATTTTTTTAGCTTGGATAGAAAAAAAAAATGTACTGAGAAAACAGTGATTTCACTTGACTGCATAGTTTTACTTCTATAAGCAAAGTAATAACTTAGTAAGTCTATTTTAACTATTTTGCTATGCAACAGCAAAAAGTTTTAGAATAATACTGTCAAACAAGTCCCTAAAACCACCCATGGTTATCGGGAAAAATTGGGGGAAAAAATAATTTACATGCTAACATTAACTTACCTTTTGCAATTTTTGATTTTGTTAAGATGTTCACAACAAACTCTCAATGAGAACGAAAACTTCATTCTGAGACAGTAATAGCAAAAAAAATATACTGATTTCTTTTTCAATGAACTTAGAGATATCAGAAATATTTCTTAAAGGATGCATAGCATGTTCTGCCAGAGAATTGCAAGACAGAGAACAAATGCTGCCAAATTACCACTTGCCCTAGAAAATTTCTTTGACACATTTTATTTACCATTGCATTATTAATGTTGTCAGCTAAACATTTTTTTCCAGACATGTAATATTTTTTTCTTTTTTCCCCCCTGTCACTGGCCTCATTTTCTTTTTATATTAATTGGGAGAAATTTTGTCTGTCATTCTTGGACATCAGTTTTTAGTTTTCACACACCTTGTTCTTTTCTTCTAACTTAGCTATGGTTTAGGGTTTCTTTGTTTTCTACTAATTCTTTCTTTCTTCATGTTAAGCTACGTCTATAGGTACATGAAATCAAAAAATGACATTCAGAATTCTTTCATTTTGTTGGTTCAGACCTCCTTATCTAGACTAGGCTTCTTTTTTCATCATACTTATATTATCATTAAAATATGCTGATGATTAAAAAAATCACACATTGTAACCCCCGTGTTAATGCCTTCCTGTACCTTATGGCTCTTGTTCAGAAGACTGTCCTTTATTAACAGTGTCTAGTCTGCCACTGATGAGTACTCAACAATATCTTTGAGCAATCTTTGACTAGTACTCAAGGCAAAGGACATACAACAAGGGAAAATATAAAGCTCTTCTTTCCCCTCAATATGTAGTTCAATCCTGAAATGACTATATTGAAAAAAAGTCATTGAATTTGCTTTTATGCTTACTTGTTTATATGCTCCTACATACTTGACTGGTATATTTTTAACACATTTTCTTCTGATGTTTTGTAATCAACATGAATCTAAAATTGCCTTAGATTATATTTTATTTTGTATGTAGTCATCAGAACCCAGTTCTGATGGGTTCTGATTTGCAACGTCCTTTATCAACTGATTTCTCTTCAAATTACACCCTCAGATCTTACTATACTAAAGATAATAGAATTTTAAAGATGTAATTTAAAGTCTGTTTTGGGAATGATCAGCTTCCATAGAAATAGCCTAAGGAAACACTTGACCTGCAGAAACTTTATTACTAGTGATTTTGTTCTTTTTCTTCATTAGGTATCAAGTTGACTTTCAGATCCTGACCTCTTTCTTTCCACTGAGGAGATGATTTTCTTATGTACTTTTGAACAATTGTGCACCACCAGGCACAGAATTTACAAGATAATTTTCCCATCTGTTTTTGAAGTGTCTGTCTCCTTTTGCTTGGTTTTTATAGCAGCCTTAAGGAAATGGCAAGTAAAACTTGCATGAGGCTGCAGGTGGGAGTAGAATAATAATGTATGTTATGGAGTAATACAAGCAAAACAACGTGGCCAGTGATTTTCAACATTTTGTAAAGGTTCTTCTTAGTGATAAAAACACTTGATAACACAAAATGGAGTAGATATGAGTAGAGCTGGTGTATTGCTTCTCCATCTGATCATACTGGTTTCTTGGCAAGACAAGGATACTTGGTCACCTCAGCATTTTCAAGAGGAGATTTTGTAAATACTTGACAAAATAAGATGTTCTTCATATTGATAATACTTTGAGCAGATGTACTACCTCAATAATAATGTGCTATATATTTTTGAAAAAATCTTGAACTTTACTATTCTGGAGTCTTCATTTTTTCTCATGTTACATCCAAGCCCATATGTTATAGTGGGCCAAGCTGATCTTTCAGCCGAATATTTAATGCAATGCTATAGTACTTAATTCTACTTACAGGTCTCAGCTGATCAGACTGCTGTTGGAGAATTTGAATTTTTCGTTTAAAATTTCCATGACGTTCTGAACAGCTTTCAGGATTTCATCTCCATATTTTGTGTACTGCTGACCATGTTTTGAGGATGAGCACGGAACCGGGATTGATGCATCCCATTACTCCAGCCACTCTCAGTGACTCAGGCCAGAGTTATTCTATGGGCCTGGACTGGCTGCTGAGGTGGCAGATACTGCAAAGCTCTTTCGAGTTTAATGTTGCCAATGGACTGCAAAAAGGAAGAGAAAGCCAAAGGAGAATTTTGTATTTTCTCACTAACTGCTTCCTGGAGCTGCACAGTAACTTACACCAAATTTCCGTGTCGTGATTGAGAGGGTTATTTTTTGTGTAGAAGTAAAGCATGGTGACTGTATGGCTTGCACGACTACAGATTTAGTATTGCCATTCCTGAGATGGTGTTGCTGGCCCCTGTCATGTGGGCTGCAGTCACTAGGTGACCACTAGCTACCTACCCAGGGAACTTCTGCCTTTGCAAGATAAGAGTTTACGTATCCTTAGTTGTTGCCCTGTTATTCCATGGTTTCATTTTGTTATTTTTTTTTGTTTGTTTGTTTTCTTTTTTTTTTTTTGGGGGGGGGGGTATATTTAAGTGGTCTATTTATGTATAGAGTCAGTAGACAAAAGTTTGAGTCCTAGTCTTCCTATGAAGTGATCAAATCATGCTGTTAGCATTGAATAGATGTCAAGAAAAGGTATTGTAAAGTTCCCCTCTAGACTTTCTGATCATCCAGTGGAAAACACATGTTTTTATATTCACACTTAAAAACTGGAAGAGTCCCAAGTGCAACTTTTCAGTGACAAGTTTGAATCTTAATGGCCTCCTACCTTGTAGAAAGAAGGCGGGTGGTTCTGTTGCTTGCTGAAACAATTCCTTGTTTCTAATGGGAATTTAATGGTTTTGAAGGAATTTGGTGCAGTTTACTTCTAGTGTGACTTAGACCTTCAAAGTTTTATTTTCCTTTTAATAACTACTGGATGTGATTTGTGTGTGTGCTGTTAAACTTAATCTGCAGATATTTTTCAGGACAAAAGGTGGGAGATTTTTGTTTTGTTTTTCAGAATTGCTTCGATCTTAATATAAAGCAGTAGTAGGGGAGAGAAAGTAGCACGTTTGATTTTTCCCATGTTACAATTCACACAAACATTTTTATTTCTGCAGTTGAGTAATAAACATTCAGTTCACTTTGCACTGGAAGTGAGGAACTTGAAGCAAAATGCATACGCTGCTAAAGGAACACACAGAAGCATACAAGGGTGAAGACCTTTGCCATGGTATGCTGTGACCTTTAATGTTTCTTGCTTCTAAGTGAGGCCTGGGAATTTTTTCATGCACAGTCTAGCAAATAGTTCACATATGAGACTTGATTCCTGTGTGACCTTGGATAAGATACTTTATTCTCTTTGGCCATGTGGCTTTAGTGGATTATCCCCTGAAAAGTGCTGCAGAGTCAAAACTGCTTTCTTTGTCTCAGTACAGTCTTATGTAATGAGGGTTTACCAGAAATACTGCAAATAATTCATTCTTTGAAATAAAGAAGTTAGTTAAAATTACGCTGAAATAATAGTTAATACTCATTTTTTTTACTTGTGTATTTTCATTTGAAGGCATCTGTTGTAACTAGATATTTCTTGTTAAATAGAGAATTCGTGTGTGCTTCACAGACTGGTACAATGGGCAATAACAAGTCAAGAAAAGACTTGGCTGAAATTGCTTGATCTGATATTTTTTTCTGATGCAAAGATATAAAATGGTTAATAATAACAACACCCCCCCCAAAACTAATAAAACCAAGGTCAGTTAATTATTTTATTTTACCAGATTGAATTTATCACTTGGCTGCTTAAAAAAAAAAAAAGATCTTAAAATCTTACATATAACAGTTTTCTCAAATGGTTTTACACGTTTTCATCAGCTGTTAGTATCATTTTCTCGTTTGTGTGCATATAATGAGTACAGTTAGATCATTTTGTACACAGGTGTTTCCAGGCAGTTCAATAAATTCCTGCTGTGAGAAAAAATGTCAGCGTCCTTGGATTCTCATGAGGCGGCCACATGGATGGCGAGTGATTACGCTGTGTCAAGAAGTGTTCAACTTGGAGCAGGCACCAAATTGCAGTGTTGTACCTCGCTCTGTTTGTGACACAGACGTCTTTCCTGTGACATCGATTCTAGACCGACCGCAATGCAACATCCTTCATTACACTGCGGCTAATGTAGCAGTTCTAGCTTTAATATTCCCACCAGTGTAATGGCTGCACAGAGTTTAATTCTTGATAGCTTTCCCTGAATGTGAGAAAGAGACAAATGCCTGGTGAGTGGCTGTATATCATTTAGTCATCTCCCTGCAGAAAGCAGTCATTTGAGCTAGATTTAAAATTAGAGAAGTCACAGACTTGGGCACTTACAGAGTTTCCCCTTTGCCCATAATGGAGAAGAATAATGAGTTTCAGTACAAATTGTAAGGGCTAAAAATATTGCTTTGTGCAATGAAAATTGTGCTGTTATATATCACTTCCCCTTTCCTCTGACACTTTCAATCAGCTTGTCAGCTTTCACTGGTAGATAATTTGATGAAAGCTTTGCACTTCGTAAGGCTTTTTTCTCAGTTGTGTACAGCAAAAATACTGCTGCTGTCAGGACCAATTAATAATGCTGAGCATGTTTTCATACATGGGAACACTTACTATAAATCTTTTTTCCATGAAACACCAGGATCCATAAGAATAACGTTAGCAGTAGGTACTAATGGCATACTTTGTGGCAGGTCTAAAGATGTTACAGTAACCAGCTGATAAATTTGATGACAGCTGACAAATTTCTCCTATGTTAAGATGCCTGTGGAATCCTGGTAGCGTATTTTAAATCTTCATTTGTTGTTGTTACTTTTAACTGTCCTTAAAGGCTGGAAAGCTATATATGGGTGTTGGTCCATGCTAACATTTTTCTCCTTCGAGCCTTCAAGAAAAAGGGGTGGGGGGCACCGCATGCCGGCAGTTGAGACATTTGGCATTTAGAATGTCATCTAATTTGGCATTTAGAATGGCATCTATGTTCTCTCTCTCTCTCTCTCTTTTTTTTACTTGTCTTAAAGCTATAAATGCCTAGGGTTTTCATTTCATTTAAAGTCCAAATTATCTGATATCTGATAAGGAGAATATAAAATGCATACCAATATTTCTTTATAGTAATATCTGTATTGCAAAATATTTGTTTATGAGGCTGTTGTTATTGGACGCTCACAGGATCTTCCTATCTTTTGCTCACTGGAAATAATATGCCAAGAGCTGGGTAATGCAAGTACAGCTACAGAGCCCACTGGAACTACAGGATCTGAGCAGCTGAAATTTAAAGTAATTGAAAAAATCAATGTCTGAGACACTTGACTATTTTGAGGAAGGTGTTTGGTTTTTTTCAGCTGCTTCCATTCTCTCCAGCGGTTTTTCATTTGAGATACCAGCATTTGCTCGTATGTTACAGAAAACTTCATTGTTGCTGTGTTAAATAATTTAATACTATTAACCAACTTTTTTTTTTCCTTCAAGGATTTACAAATCTATTGTTACCCCAGAAGAGTGTAGCTTAGCCATTATATTTGTCAGGGAAAAATCCCTCCTGTGAGCACGTTACCTTTATTTTTAACTTTGTGGTATCAGTAACGCATCAGACCTACCTTAGGAACAGTCAGTTATTTCTTGGTTACTTTATAGTTCAGTGCTATAACTGTCATTCTTTTTTCAGCTGCAGTCTATATGGAGAACAAATTAAAAAGGCAGATACATTAAAGTTAGTATGTTGGTCAATTCTGTTTTCTAGCTGTTTAGTAAATAATTACTAATTTAGAAGATTTCTCATGATCCCTGAACTGTAATCAACAGATTTATTAGTAAGACCTAGTACACAGACCTAGACCACTCTATTCTTAATTCTTTTCACTAACTCCTGATTAATGTGCATAACTTTAAAGGCAAACCTAGCAGTAAGTACTATTTATGGACTAGCTGTGTATTTTTCATGCTTGCACTCATTTAATTCTGGCCAAAAAAACTTCTTATTAACATATATTTCTACTTCTACTGATATTTCATGCATATTCAATATTAAAATTGGGAAAATGACTGTCACGCTATTTTTGATATTTTTTTTAAAAGGTAGGACCTTTATAAAAACTAAAAAGGAAAAAAAAATAGGTTTTGATTTTTGCTTGTTTTTTTAATAAAAAAAATTACGTTTCAACAATTGATAGTTTTTTTCTTAAGAGTTTAACAACCCATAGAGAAATTAATTTCCTTAAAGATTTTTATTTTTTAAAAAAAGTAAAGCTAGAATATAAGTCTATTCCACAAGTATTGCACAGGTAACAAATATAAACATGTTATCTGGCAATGCACTCAGTTTTTTATTTGACAAAATTTTGGTTTGAGTCTCGAGTTGTATGGGTGGCTGGGGTAGGGGTGTGATTGAACGCAGTCATAGGTATGTTGAGTTGCTTAGGGAGAAGAGGAGTAGATGAGTGGATCCAGATACAAATGATGATATCTGTAGATATCATCTGTCAAGTGAAATCCTAAAATGTACAAGACAATAATTCAGCTGCCCTAAGATTCTCAGAAATGACCATATGAATCATTTTTCATTGAAAGCATCGATTGTTTCCATCTTGGTTTTGTTTTCACTCCCTGCTTCTGATGTGCTGACTTCATAAAAGTCATTCCAGCATGTCTCTCTCTCCCCATCGCTACAAGGGGTGATTAATATATTAGATCTTGCCAATGAAGGGCTTTGAGATCCCGTAGTACAAACATACTATACAAGAACTTCGTATTGCATATCTTTTTATCAAAGGGAAGTGGCTTGGAAGGAAAGCAGCAATATCTATAAAAATCCCTTCTGACTTTTTCAGTGCAGTTGATCAGTCTGTGACTTTCTTGTACATACAATTACAAAGGAAATATAAAGAAATCCAGTATTTCTTGTACGTGTGTCTGTGGTCCATACCTGGTTCCATTATTGAAGTCAGAGTGCTGGGTTTAGAACAGCATAGAATCTTAGAATCACAGAATCAATCATAGAATAGTTTGGGTTGGAAGGGAGCTTTAAAGGTCATCTAGTCCAAGCCCCCTGCAGTGAGCAGGGACATCTTCCTCTCACTCAGGTTGCTCAGAGCCCCATACAGCCTGACCTTGAATGTTTCCAGGGATGGGGCATCTACCACCTCTCTGGATAACCTGTTCCAGTGTTTCACTACCCTCATCATAAAAAATTTCTTCCTTATATCTTGTCTAAATCTGCCTTCTCTCAGTTTAAAACCATTACTTCTTGTCCTTCCACTATGTGCCCCACTAAAAAGCCCGTTCCCATCTTTCTTATAAGCCCCCTGTAAGTATTGAAAGGCTACAATAAGATCTCCCTGGAGCCTTCTCTTCTCCAGGCTGAGAATACAAATGTTTTTCTGTCTCCAATTTGCAGGATGTCCAGAAGTCCTCAAAACGTTATATTTGTAATGGTTCTTGCTGTGTGGGAACTTAGTTGTGATACAGCACAAGAAGGTTGGAGTAAAGCATCTTGTGTGCTTAATATTCCCTTAGATTTCCTATATATACATAGTTATTTTTCTCCTACTTCTGAAAAAAAAAATATTACAGAATAGAAAACATGGAATGCCTTTGTCATAGGAGAAGAGAAAGGTACACCACACAGTGTGCCACTGATTTATTTGATTTAATAAGGTGACTAAAGAAGGCTTATGTTGTGCACATGCACACAAACAGTTAACTGAGACCCGCCCCTGCTGAAGTGATGAGCAGGCACCATGGAGCTCAGGAGAAGACAGCTCTTGCCAGTGTCAGCACTGGGATCTAGCCAGCAGCTCGGCACAAACACAGAACTGTTACATCTCAGGTCCTCTGCATTTACATAAAAATGTCTGCGCCGCCCCCTCCCCCCCTACCTTTATCATTTATTATAACTAATCGCTGTAATCACTAGGATGGGGAGAGGTGTGTGTGGCGTGCTCATAGCCAGATTTCAGCACAGGCTGCCAATCGAATCACTGTGTGATGCTGTCATGGTGTATTTTTCCAGCAGTTTCAGGTACTGTTTTCTTGTCGGTTGTCAATCCATGGCACATGCCAAAGCTCATTGTATTCAGGTCCTCTTCCTAGTGTCCTTTTGAACAGGGTCCCAAACCTTGGGCCCTGTTTGCATCATACTCATAATCAAGGCAAGGTCATGATGATGTTTTGTCTCCTTTTAAACATCTCTGAGGAGATTTTATATATATATTTTATAATAAGTATATTTGAGACAAAGTAAAAACCATTAAGAGGAGGAGGAATGACATTTTCTATGTATTTGAGTACTAAATTGAGCAGCACTCGCATTCCCAAGCTGATAATGCTGCACATAATACTGTATCTTAAAGTTAAAAAAAATTATTTTGCTTGGAAATATGGCTGAAATTGATATATCTGCCTTTTTTTTTTTAACTTTTGCAGATGACACATTAGTAACTATTCAGAGCCTTTAATAAACCCTCACAATTAAATTATTTCTGTTCTGTTATAAAAGCATTATAAGATTGTCAGGCTCCAGGAGAGGCAGTGTGTACTGGCATCGTGATACTCCCAGCCAGCTTTTCTTTGTGAACAGTATGTCCTCTGCATAGATCATTCAGAGCTGCACTGGTGTAAAGAAAGCATTTATTATACATCCAATATGTTTTGTAATGCCAAAATTAAAAGACATGCCTTTGTGTTTGAAACAACCAGTACAACATACTCCAAAATTCTGACTTTTTAGGTAAAATCAGCTGCTTGTTACACGAGATGTACATGCATGTGTCAGCTCTGGACAAACCCTGTGATCTGATGTAGTAGATCATGTAATATAGTCTGTATAAAGAGGTAGTATGGACAAAAGTAGAAAACATGGCAGTACTTCAAAGATACTTTTTTACAAATTAGTGTAGAATTAACAAATTATGCTTTTTCAGACTAGTGAAATTTAACATGTATATTGTTTCAACAATCTGTATGTATAGCATGTACTTTTAGGTTTTGCATCCATGATATGTTTCTTATACAAGAAGGATTATTTTATACTGGTCTAGCTATAATAGCTTAGGTTTAAAGCTAAATTATATTAAATTGTTAAGCTTTTAGGTTAGATACCTAAAACTATATTAAAGAGTACACTTTCTTTACATGTAGCTTTACAAGTGCATTTACTTCCCCGTCCTTTGCAGGTGACCTGTGAAAGCCTGAAAGACTGCTTTCAGAATAGCCATGTATTGCCTATAGTCTGAAATGCTATTTCTTTGCAATACTGTGTTGCGTTTTTATGACCTGTTTTCCTTCATCCTCAACTATGTTTACCCTCCATTCATCACTCTCTTTATTTATGTGCATTTGTTACTTTTAATTACGTAAGTTCTCTTTCATAGTCTGATTATTATATTCATTTCGAACCATTATGCAAATATTTTAGTTTCTTTGCTGATACTTATTTCATCTCCAGATAAGTTAGCTGTAAAATACTCATTTTACATTACAAAGCATTAGACCTTATTTATTTATTCACATAAACCCAATGTTTTTTAAAGGTAAATAGATTTCAGTGACATCAGTGCCCTTAAATAAATTTAGCTTGTAAGATGTAATTGGCTATGTCTTATCCTAACCAGAGACAATTGTTCCCCGTCAGATCTTCCTTTTAAAATTAGAGATTCTAAGAAAAAAGAAATCTAGAACTTTTCCAAAGAACTCTTAATAATTATCTGTGTATTTCTCTTGACAAAAGCATGTAATATATACCCATGATGATTTGTTAAGTTTTCTGACCACAGTTAAAAAGGAAATGTTGTCTTTACTGCAGATTTTTCAAATTCTAGTCTGATTTTTCTGATACTTGGTCTTTTCCTGTGCTTTCTTTAAACCATTAGTGGGTTACAACGATTAGTTACCAGTCAGGCAGAATAGATTCTCCCACTAGTCAGTCTTTGTCACATTACAAAAACAGGAGACAAATGGTCTGACTCTGTGCCATGAAAAAGATGTAAAACATGGAATGCTGAGGTGGACATCAGTTCACATGGCTTGTCTTTCAAGATACAGGTGTGCCTAACTCCTTGCATGTTTGTGTAAAAGATAGTTTTGGGGGATACAAAGCTTTTTTGATGTTATGATCATCACAAGGATTTCTATAACCATACAGCATTCCCTCCGAATGACATACTACTGTTTTCAGAGTTATTTCAGTTGAAAGTGAGATGTAGGAGACAAAATTAGTAAGAGAAAAGAGTTAGACTGGAATTAGAGGTATCATAATGAAGAGATTAATAAAAGATAAATTATGACCCTGATCTCTTTAGAAACTTATTCTGTTGTTTAGGCGTTTGGGGTTTTGTTTGCTTAGTTGAGTTATTTTTAAAAAATAAATGAATAAAATTTGGAACCAGGATTCACTGTAGGAGAGGGCACATTTTATCCTTTTTCCAGATCCCTTTCCCATATATTTTGGCTTCTTTAGCACTGTCTATAAAAATGTAATACCGGTGGAGGCCAGGAAAGTGGAGAGAAGCACCTGCTGTTCTGCTGCTTGCTTTAGATTCCAGCTGCAGCTGTCTAAAATGTGAAACCCTGAAGATACAACTCAGTTAACTGAAATGACACAGTGGTGGTTTTGGTTTTGTTTTTTTCTTTATGCTATTACTCATGCAATTTCTTAAGCGAGTTTGACATTTTACAGACACATGGAAACAGGGTCCCTTCCCCCACAGAGCTGGCAGTAAATGTGTCAAAGCATGCAAGAGATCAGCAAAATTAGGACAGGAAAAGGAAAACAAGAATTCCAAGAATGATCAGTATGGTTTTGTTGGTTCCTCGCTCTGTGTCCCGGTCATGACAATAATCTGACAGTTGTTGATACGGCTTTAAAGCATACTGTTATTGAGAAAAAGGTACTGCTCAGCTGGACCATCACACTAAATTAAAACCATCACACTAAATTAAAGTGGATTTTTTCCCCCCTCTTGTGGATGTGGGCATCATTCTACACAGAAATCCTTCAGGTTCAGCAAAAAATGATGTTCGTCTCAATGGCAGAATTGGATTTCCTGCTCTTCCCTCATTCTAGAAACTACCCTTTTCCTCGCCGTCTGTGGTCATGATAATAACCGTGTTTACAGCATTAATTATGTTCCATAGGAAGATCATATTTGTCTAATAAAAATCAAGTTTGTGTACATGAAAGGATCCTTTAGATGTATATTCTCCTTTCAGGGCATTAACACTGTGTGAGATAGCTGATATTTTATTCCTTCGCTCAACTGCAAATTATGTCTCATTTTTCTAGTTCTTCTGATGCACGTAGGTGAGTGATCATCAGAAGACAAGCATTCAGCATGCAGACTTTGATGGGTAAAGGAAGGCTGCTGCTATTACAATTATAAACCACTCTGTGGCTTCTAAGCATTTCAATTTACTGACAAATATGATTATTGAAACAAATGATGGTTTAAGCAATGGAAGAGAGTTTAGATTTCATTCTCTCTCCAGCAGTAGGGCTGGGGTAGGGAAATATTAGACACTTCACAACTGTGACCTCTACATCTCTATGTTTCTCATGACACATAAAAGGTGTGTAGACTACTTTACACTGATAGCAGTGCTTTACTGGTGTTTTCCACACTGTATCCTGATGCAGTTCTAAGTGCTTGCTGTTGCACCCTATTTCCATCAACCTTCCAGTCCACGCTTGAAGCGATATATTCTGTAACATTAGTATTAATTAATTATCTCAGAGACTTTCGACAAGCTCAGTCAATATAGTGAAGAAATATTTGCCTTATTAAACAGAAAAGAAAAAAAAAAAAGAATCAAGGAAACAATGGCAAAATTGAGAGGGATAGCGCAAGCCTATGGGATGTGGACTGCCTTGTAATTATCAGTTAACTTTTTTCCTGCTATGCATTCTTGGAGTATCCCTTTTTACAGGTGGACAAACAGTGGTGTCTCTGACTCTCTAAGGGAGTCCTGTTTGAGCTTACTTAATGTTGAGAACAGAATGCAAAATTCCTCAACTATTGTCAGCTTTAGGAGATTCATTTTTCTTCTGTGCCTGTGTTCAGCTTGGGTTGCAGTTTCATCTCCCTGACGTTGTTTTGCACGTGATCTTCCATGAAGTCACATTTATTTACCCCGGAGTATTTATCACATAATTACTGAGGCTGACGGTTTGTGCTGTCAAATGAAAGCAGGAGAAAACTCTATGAAATTCTGCTGTTCCACGTGATTCAGACAGAAATTGTGATTGTTAGGTTTGTATACCATTCCCATCTACTTGTGAGTAGTTCAGATAGGTTCACAAAGGTCCATATTCTTCTATCTGAAAAGGCATGCGTTTCTCTTAAACTTAATGGAGCTTAGTTATTCAGTTCTTATAAGTTCTATTTAGTTATATTTTCATGCAAATTGTACTCATCTATATACTTAGCTACTACAGTGGCCTAACAACTCAAGTAGATGGGCTGGATAGATTTGCTTACTATTGAATGCTTTCAGAGGTCTAGTAAAACCACGTGTTGAGACTGTGACATCTTAGGACACTGCTGAGGTTCTTTGATGTAAATGGAAAATTCTGAACATATTCTGGGTTAAACTGTATGGACGTACAGCTTGCTGAAATGAATGCTGTCACTGACAAACACTGGGGGGAACAGCGATAACCTTAGATGTCCGTTATTACAAATGCTGAATTTTTGTTACGTCATCTCTGAGATGAGCTAAGTGCAGATACTAAACAAAGATTTCAAAATAAAGTTCAGTTTTGCAGAATTATGTCTGAATCTGAAAAACCTTTCTCATTAGAAAGGTTCTGAAATGAGGGAACAGAAATGGAAACTTTGGAAACTTTGCTACTATGAATATCAGTTTGAATTTGGATGTCCCAGAAATTGAATACCTTCTCTTCATTTTCTGTTACCCAGACCTGAGTGTTCTTACACTTTGCAAGATGTAAAATTTTAGCTGGCAAGTCATAAGCAGAGACGATGATTCAGTGCTCTGTGTAGCCACAAAGCATCAGTGACATTCTTCAGAATGAGCATGAACTTGCTGCTACAGTCATCATCATGCATTGTGCAGAGCTAATCCATATGCATGAGAATTGTATAGCTCCTATATTGAGATTTAGTCTGTTTTCTATTTCAGTATGAAAAGATACTTTAATTTAGTCAGAGAATACCCAGAAAGGGTGACAGCTCTTGAATGTGGTTTTCATAGATTTCTCTCCACTGAGATGCTTGTGGTTTTCATTTCTCTGTTCTAAAGAATCTGCTTATGGGGGTAGCTTTATGTATACAAAGATCACATTTTGTGCCATCAACGTTTAATTAAGGTTCATTCCAAATATAAAACAGTTTTCTGTCTAAAGGATTTCCAGGTTTGTATGTTATAATATTTAAGGTCTAATCTAAATGGCCTCTGCAATTTTGCTTAGGACATCTGGGAATAAATGGATAGAATCTCAGAGAATAAGATTCATAGACTGAGATTCAGTTCAGTTTTAAAAGTAAATGTCAGTGTTTCTAAGTGCTTCACGTGAGTGAGTTGTGATTAGTACTGTCAGTGAATCTTAAGAGAGCTATTCAGCTGACCAAGACTTCAATTCAGTTGACTAAACGGGTGTCAAGTGAAACACTAGATTATCCTATGCATACTAGAAGCCCTAAATTACCCTATGCGTACTGAAGGGCTAGAATATAGGATTCAACCATCCTTACTAAGCAAGGTATCGTATGGAATCTAAAATAGTACCAAATATCTGTGTTCAGGCAGCTAAATGCACTACAAACCTCCACTGATTATAGTGGGAATTTGGTATCGTTTTATATATTTATCAAAACACTTCTATTTAGGCATTTACATCTTGAACTGCGTCCCCTCCCTAATACATTTTTTGGCTCCTGTGAAAAAGCTCTCAGAGCTTGTGAAATCGGTCAACAGCATTTTTTTTGTAGGGAAGTCAAAGATACAACTACAGCGTTTGGTACAGGAGACCAAGCTTTAAAATAGCTCGCTGTGGTGAAATATCAGAGTAGCTTTACCAGCAGAGTTCAGCCCTGTGAAAGCTGCTGAAGAACCTGAGCAATTAGCTTATACTGTCTGCTGCTCTTCTGAGATTTATTTACACTGCTAGGGTAAGTCTTTTGGTAACCATGGAGGTCCACTGCACTAGGTGCAAGCAACAGCTTTTGCATGTTGCAGTTTTCATAGTTCTGAAATCAGTGTTAGGAATCTATTGACGGACCATCTCAAGCACAATGCTTTGAATTTTGTTGGACGAGCAGTTGAGTAGCTTGAGAAATGTAAAGTCTCACTCTTGTTTATCATAAAGCACATGTTTAATTGCACATTGTGGGAGCTGTATGACTAGTCAAGTAGAGTGAAAACCAGGCCAACATGGACTTAGTAAAGACAGGTAGCTCACTCAGGTGTGACACATATCTTTTAGGATGTTATAGATACAATGGATCCCAAGCATGCCCTACTCACGTCAGCTGATAACTGTAAGTCACAACTGTGCAGAGAGGATTCAGTCTTCTTTATTTGTATCTTCTCATGAAAAAATAAAAGGAGACAGAGGTCACCTCAAGGCCCCAGTGGACACTGCCATTTTAAAGAATATTTCAATATGTTTCCAATGAGTGTAAGAGCCAAAAGTGGAACTTCCACCAACTGCAGTGCCTTGAAGAAACTTGGCAATTGTAGGACAAGCAGCAGCTCTTACAGAACTATCAATAGATATCTGATACTCTCACCTGCTAAGTTAACAACGAATTATTCGTTTTGTGCTGTCTACACTGTCTACACTTTAAAAAATTGTATGCAGGGAGCTATCACCTTTTAAAAATACGTATTTGGTGAATTTTACTGTGAATTTTGGAGGCAGTGTGTAGAAATAAAGTGCCAAGTGGCCTTTTAGTTACTATGTTATGCCATTTACATCTACAATTGTATTAAAAAGTGCTATGGATGTGGAAAAAGACTTTTTAATCTCATTTGTCACATGAGATATAGCTTACACCACTGGCAATGAGTAAAAATGGGGTCACAGCCTTGTAAGCCTCTCCTTATCCAGTTGATCTGCTCTTGCTGTTCTGGCCAGATGCAGCCTCCTTGATTCCAAACTTAGCCAATGTCCTCTGGAACAGTTTCTCACCATTTTGTGTGCATGTCTGTTTTTCTTGGATATTTCCTGAGATTTAATCTTGATTATTTGCATTTGTTTAGATGTGCTTTATTCATTTTTTTTTACTGCACCTCTCAACTCAACTGAAGAGAACACAATTATTAAGTTTACAAAAAATTGAACACCAAAAATTTACCTCTGTGTTTGCATAAGTTAGAAACACTAGTCACCGTTGTAAAATCTAAGCTAGAGAAGTCTAGCCTTGCTGATAGTTCTGTGCCTTTTTGATACTTTAACTCAAAAACAAACAAAAAAAATATTGTGAAAACCTTCATAGTTGTGAAGAGGTGGAGCACTACCTGTTTAGGTACATCTTTATTAAATCTGTTAACAACTTTATAAAGTATATCAAAGGCTCTACACAGAAAACTCTTCCCTAGTAAGGAACAGGTGTTGACTGAATTAAAAAATTGATTCTGTAAGTAGTGGACAATACTTTAGCTGAGCTTGTTTTGAGGAAGTGTGAGGTATACTGATTGATGGAAGGTTTACTGCCATTTAAAAATAATAAATAAAGTTCACATCCAGATTTTTCTATGCTTGTTTTCTTTCTTTGTCTTTTTTTTTCTTGCTTCCATGCATTGTAATATTTTAACTAATACATCATTTAAATATGATGTTTTCAAATGACAGCGTGTGGTAGCTGTTGTATATTTTGTTCTGTTTTCTGCTAAGTCCTCCAATGTCATTTTCATTAACCCTTGGTGCAGCCTATGAAGCAACAGAATTATTAGATGATGCTTGTCACCTTCTTAAGCTCAGGTGTTATGTTGGACTTAATACATGTATAAAAAACTTCTAAATAGTGATTCACACCATTAAATGCTTCTCAAATTGCCATAAAAGTTTTGCCTGCTTATCTCCTTTTGAGCAGAAAGTGTTCACTGGTATAATACATTTTCTGTGATCTACAATGACAGGTTTATAGGTGTTAAGCATCAAAAGGCTTTTTCTAGTTCTGCATTACAGGTGCGATCACTTTAAGACCACTAAAAACAGTTAAATTGCTGAAGCTCTCATATGTGAAGCAGTATCACAGCTCAGTGATATTATGTTAAATGAGGAACCAAAGATAGAGTGAACTCCAGGGAGATAATGAAAGCCTAAGTGTATGATTTGGAATTAGTACATACAAACTAATTCTGTACCTCCCTTTGCAGTCCCATCAATAGTTGTATTCTTGTAAACAACCGTAAGAAATTTATATGAAATCACAATCTATATGGGCCCATTAATGGAAAACACTTTATTATGATTCTTTGAAGCAATACTATTAAATGGAAAAGAAAGGTTTTAGCTGCAGCATATCCACCAATATCCTCCTTTTCATGCACTAGTGAAATGTGGGGCATCTGGGTATGTGTCAGAATAACTAGAAACACTTAGAATCTTTGCTTTCTTTTTTTTTATGGTTTACTTTAGTTTCATGCTGTTCTCCACAGATGGTTAAATCAAATGGAGTTACCTTAGATATACTCATCCACTGTAGTCAGATGGAAGAAAAAGATAATAAAACACTTTCTTGTTTGTTCTGCAGTGTTTTATACTTTTGTGTCTGGTTTTAATCCCTTTGAAGCATATTTAGTCTTGTAAGTTATTTGGTTTTCTCTTAGTGCCTAAGAGAAAAAAAAATGTGTTATTTAAACTCTTGTCCACTGCCTGTCGACAGGATGGGAACATTAACCTACTGAGGAAATCATTTTAAAGGAAGTCTATATAGCTGTAGGTTGTAAATGAATTCTCCTCTTTTCATAACTGTAGTGCCATATTCTCACTTATTTTTAAAGACCTTTCCTGACATCAGCAGTAATCTGAAGCCTGAGACAGTAGCTTAAAGGTGAAAATTGAAAGGGAAGACTGTGAAAGGACACATGCATTTATATAAACAAAAGTTTGCTATAACCAAAGAAAAAACAAAGTTGGGCTTTACCTAGTGGTACCAGAGTGCCATGGTACCTTTATCATTCTTACTGGCTCTGAATAACCAACTCTTTTTCTGTGATAAAATAGGATGAAGTCTTTGTGATAGACACTGGCTCTGAGTAGGCTACACTTGATAACAGAAATTAATCTCAGCCAGGAAAAAAAACAAAAAACAACTTACACCACAATTCCTTTTTTTCTCCTCTTGTATGTTGAGCTTCCATTGCACTGATGATGAGAACTAAGTCCAAAGGGACTTAAGTTCTCTTTAAAGGGAATCCCTCCATGTGTTCAGTGAAGTTCACATCTCTAATGTAAGCACAGTTACATCATACATGACAAAACAGTTAGTAAAGATGAGGTTACTCTATAACTAAATGATCTACTGCAACTTCAGGGTGAAGGATATTTTACCAGTGCATTACCAGAACATAGGCAATGGAGCACCCATATAGCAAGCAGTTATTCCAAGTTAATATATTTTTTCCTGAGAACATTTTTTTTTTTCCTTCTTCAAAACTCTGAAATAGTTTGCCTTACAGTAAAGGCTATGTTTATGCTCATTACCAGTGGAGCGCAAGGTCAGGTAAAAGGCTCAGGTCACAGTCTCCTTGACTCAGCTATTTAAGGGCATGCTGCTGTTCTTGGAGAACAGCTATAGATGTTGCATAAGTAGCCCAGGTTTACATTGTCTACAAATCCCATTGACTTTTGCAGCAGACAGCCTTGGGGCTCTTTCGTACTGGGGATGGCAGGAGCTACAAAAATGTTTGCCACATAGGCCAGGCACAAAATATTTCAGCCGTTCATACTGCAGGTGGGTTCATATCTTGGTTTGAGCTTAATAGTGATGCAGGTCTTCAGTTCCCTGCAGATCTCCAAGTCTGGACCTAGTCATGGCCTTTGGTCCTCACAGCACAGAAACCGGAAGTTTGGAATTGGGCATATTATACACACTGATGACTGAAATGTGTTGTAAAAGCAAACACAACTCTTTATAGTGCCCTTAGGAGATACTGTTCTGAAAAAGTCTCCCCAGCAGCCAAGGCTTAAAGTTAGTCACTTCTAGAATGAGCAAATGTAGGTACTCCAAGAAACCTTCAGTGTCATTTTTGAAGCCAGACAGAGGATCCATTCAGCAAATTCACCTCCTGGCTGCTAGTTTGTCAGTATATAGGTCAAGGCAAAAAAATAAAGTGAATATACCATTGACAGTTGTGGTTTAACCCCAGTTGGTAATTCAGTGCTATGCAGCTGCTTGCTCGCTCCTCCACTGTAGAGGAAGGCAGGCAGTGGGTTGATTAGCATTGATAACATACAGCTGTGGCCTTGCCTCAGAGGCAGTGGGTTGATTGACATGGATGATGTGCAGCTGTAGCTCATTCTGCTAAGTAGTTAAATAGCCCTGAGGAGTGTGGGAGAGAGGGTCAGATAGAGGAGGAGCAGTGTCATTTGGCCATTGGAGGAAGGTGAAACAGCATGGACAGTAGAATCTGACCAACAGTAAAAGCCTTGTTGCAGCTTGCTTGTTTGTTTGTGCTGCAACAGTTGGTGCCCCTGTGAGGCCGAGTTGGACTCTGACTACAACAACTGGTGCCCAACATAGCTGAGACAAGCGGGAGAACCTGCAACCCATAACAGACACAGTGAAAGGTGAGCCGTTGACAACTAATTAATATGGGTGTATTGCAATGTTTGTTGCCTATCTTAACTCAAATTGCAACAATTGGTGCCCTGTGTGAGGCTAACTGAGCTGGACTCCAACTACAACACCCCATCACCCAGAGGGATGGGGAGGAGCATCAGATAGGAATGTAGAATTTGAGGGTTGAGATAACAGCAATTTAATAAGTAAAGCAAAAGCCACACGTGCAGGCAAAGCAAGAAATTCATTCACCACTTCCCACCGGCAGGCAGGTGTTCAGCCATCTCCAGGAAAGCAGGGCTCCAGCATGCTTAACGTTCGCTCAGGAAAACAAATGCCATAATGCCAGATGTCCCCCCCTTCCTTCTCCCAGCTTATATACTCAGCATGATGTCCCATGGTATGAAATATCCCTTTGGCTAGTTTGGGTCACCTGTCCTGGCTGTGTCCCCTCCCCATTCCTGTGCCCCTCCAGCCTTCTGACTGGCAGGGCCTGAGAAACTGAAAAATCCTTGACTTAGTATAAACATTACTGAGCGGTGACTAAAACCATCAGTGTGTTATCAACATAGTTTTCATATCAAATCCAAAGCGCAGCACTGCACCAGCTACTAAGAACAATATTAACTCTACCCCAGCTGAAACCAGGCCAGCAATCTAAAGAGAGAAATTCAAACTCTTAATCACAAAAAGACGCCCAGACAGAATTCATGTTGTGGGTAAGCCAGCCTGCCAACGATTATCAGTTCTCTCTTTGTGCTATAGGTAAATCCCTATAGAGATCACTGTAGGTATTTATTCTCTAAAACGTCTGATCCTGGTTGCCAAGCAACTACAGCAGTTCTGTTACGTGTGTTTGATATGAACTACTACTGCATTTTCTCTTGCCTTAAAATTAATTGTGTAAATTTATCTTAAATTTAATAAGACAATGTGATCTTAAATTTATTTGTTCTTCATTATTGATCTCCTCAGCAGTACAGGTCATCTGTACTGAACAAGCTGTGTGAATTGTTACCAAATTATTCCAGAGGCAGCCGCCTTAGAAAAAGTTCTAAGAGCAGCAGAAGACATAAATGATAGCAGGCTTGTGTGACAAAGTTTAATTTTGTTAAAGTATCATATACATGGAATTTTTAATACCCTGCCTTTCTGTCAGGTACTAAGCAATAGATAAGGATAGAAAAAAATTCTATACAATTAGTTTGATATGTACACTTCCCCTTTATATGATATAAAATGTATAGAGTCAACGCTAAACGGTTATAGAATGCTGCTATTTTTTGTTATAAAAGCAGATCTGTTAACATACACAAAGTAATGAGAGACTGATTAATCAGACTGTGTTTTGATTTAGGTTAGGTCTCTACTTGGAATCATATCGGAGATCAAGACACAGCCAGAGTTTGGGACTCACCACACTGAAATCTCTGAGCCGTTCTTGCGAGAGATTTGGCCCAGCTGAAAGGCATTTTGCAATGTTAAACCCAATACAGCTAAAATATATAATAGGTTGTTTTGTTGAGGTTTTTTGAATGCTTGGAATTAACATTAATAGCTATTTTTCCTTACTAATCTATAGGTGATATAGATGAATCTGAACATGTGTTGGAATTCCTTCCAGTAGAGAATGTAATAATTAAAAGAATGGATGTGGCTTGTGATTTACATATGATTTCTAATATACAACAACTTGAATTCAAAGAAACCTGGCTTCAGAGTAAGAACCGAGACCAGTTCTTATTACAGCATTTCAAGTAATTAGAAATAGAAATTTGTTTTTGAATGTGTCTTAAAACTTCATGATTAATCAGCACATGTGGAAACAGAAGACATAAAAAAACCCACCAAACGTCACGGTAACCGAATACAGTGGTAATTAAAGATACATCTGCTCCTGTTATTGTGACCATTTTTGTTACCTTTGCCTTGCCAGCAATTTAAAAATTCATATATTTGATGGCGTGCAGGCTCTAGACACACTCCATTTGGTTCTAATGACTGAAAAGCAAACACTTAATCTCTCAAGGCTTTAAAAAAAAGGTTGTGTTATTCCTTAAAATTTTAAGGAGTTACTCAGCAAAGGAGAGAGTGCAAGGAACTTTCCTAAAACAGGTTGTTTTACATAGACTATGAGATATCTTCCCTTTTATTCTGGTTCAGTAATGTCAGACACATTTGTTTGGAGTCACCAAAGGATAAAGTTTTACCATATTGTTACTTTCTATGTTAACATAAAAATTAGATCCAGAAACAACTCAATGATCAGTAAAATCCTGGTGTGATATCCCTCTCTCTGTCCTTTCAGTTTAGCAGAAAAACCAGGATTTTTCTTAACCAAGTTCAAGTACTCAATTCAGTGCTTCAATTGACTTTTAAATAAAGAGCAGAAAAGAAAGGAGTGGAGGGGTCAGTGCAGTCACACCAATAGGAATGTATTGAGTGAATACACGGGACAAATAGGGTATTGCATTCTTTAGTGCTTTTGCGGACACTGAATTAATACAACTTACTTCTTTATTTTATCTGGAAAACCATAGTGTTTAATTTTTAAGTTCATTGAATTTGGATTTATCTCACATTCCTTGAATTTGAAGCTTCCTTCTCTGAGAGATTTGGGAATTTGGGAGAACTGTGAGGGAAGACAAAAGTAAAGTTTCATTTGATTAATTGAACTTCTCTTACTTCTGCACACAAGTGAATAGATACTTCTCAGAACCCTGCAGGTGTATGGTTGTTCTTACCAGCTAACAATTTTAGTGCCAACGTTACCCATTCTGCTCCTTTTTCTTTTTCTTCTCTGCTCTCAAGGGCATGTAAGCTAACTTCTAATCACATCAGAAAAGTTAGCTTGCCTGACTTAATTTGCAGTAGATACTGTTCGTCTTACACTTTATCATTAATAGTCCATAGTTTGTCCTTAGCGAGTGTCCTTCAAATGCTAAAGACAAGCTTCATCATGCCTGACCTTGGAGATTATGACGGTATCCATGTGGGGGCTGGGTAAGTAGTGCAGCCCAGTAATCTGATGCATGCCCTCGCAGGGGGGTGCCCCAGCTGTGTGCTGACCCCGCAGCGCAGGGGCTAAGCCTTGCCATGGCCCGAGCTGGGTGTTGATGGTTAAATCCCTGCTCCAGGGCCAGTGACTGCAGCTCCAGCTCTGGGGGTGGCATTCTCGGGAAGGGGTGACACACCTCACCCGGACTGTCACTGTCTGGGGCCTGGGGACCACTGCCAGACTGCAGCTAGTAGCCCGGGAGGAGGAAACAGGCTGTGACAGGGAAATGTATAAAAAGAACCCAAAGCAAAGCCCAAACCCAAGAAGAAAGAAATGTGACGCTTCTGGTGAAAACCTGAGGATGCTGACAGCTCACTGTGACCCTCCTACAACCTTCCACCCCCATCACTCTTGAGGAAAACCAAAGAGTCAACCTTAGGACCCAGCAGGACACAGGAAGGATGAGCGTAACAGCTAAGAAAAGGGATAGGTACTAGGAAGACTTTATTATATAACAATTTTTACCATAATAATTAGTGAGGAATTTCAGTATTAATTAGTTATTTTGTACTATGAGGCCTTTAAAACACTGATTCTTGGTGTCATATAAACAGTGTTCTCTCTCTTGCCTATGGCAGGATTTGGAGTCTGACACTAGACTACCTTTATGCAGGGAAATCGATGGTTTTAGGGGGTGATTCATCTCAAGGAATGCATCTAAAATTATTCAGGTAAATCATGTTTTAGAAGTTCCGTTCTCCATCCACCATAAAGCAAATCTGAATCATCCTTTGTCTCCCTGCTCTCAGATAAGTGCCCTCATCTAAGGCTACAAAATCTATACGTTCCTCCTCACTTATGTTTTCATGAATTTTGTGACTCTGAGTGACAAAATGCCCTCTGAGCTAGCTTTCTATTTAGTAGCTAGAACGTTTGTTACTACACAGAAGATACAGCTACTGAGTCCTAGACAGAGAAAGAAATTAACCTGGCTTTTCCAATGTCTGAATATTATAATAATTGCTTTGTAGCATAAAAGTTGAGTGGTGGCACTACCATCACCTCTGTGGCATTACTGTAAAGGAAAATAATGATCCCTGTTTAGTTTTTTCAAAGTGCAATTGTACATGTCCATGCACAGCAGAAAATTCTGGCCTTTAGCTTCCAGGTGGACAGATCTGCATGCAATCCTTAATCAGACATGAGGCAGCTGAGGATAGGTCAGAGTCCCAGCCACTGTCTTCCCTTGGTTCTGCTATCTAGTGTTAGATAGGTTCCTGCTTCATATACAGGTTTTGGATTGTTTGAAAATGCTTAATTTCTGAAGTACTGCATAGTTCTTGATCCCAGTTTAGGGGGGACAGAAAGCCACAGTATAAGGATTTGGTCATGATCGCTGCAGTGGAGATGGTACTCTGTCGCTAATTCCCTGAATAATGTAAAAAAACAAAAGCAGAATAGTCTTTATTTAGCAACCTGAATTTTTAGATAGCTATTTTTACATTAGTTTTGATTATTTCAAGCCCAGTATATCCGATTATGCCTTTTTCAGACTAAATAAGAGGTTTAACCCATTAAAGCTGTGTTATCTTTTTTCTTCTTGCTTTTCTAGTCATACAAAACACCATGTTTGCATAATCTTTCCCAGACTTAATTTGAAAATATATTTCCTCTTCTTTATTCTTACAAATGTTTCCTCAGTCCCCATCGAAAAATGATGCATTCTTTTAAAAGCATAGAATTTCTTGGTGTGAAAAGATGACCTAAATTCCATTCTCTGTATCTGTGGTACAACTGAAGTCATACAGTCAAAATCCTGTTACAATACACGAGTCCTCTGAGGTTTGTAGCCAGATGACAGCATTGTTCACTAGGCTACGGTTAGAAGTCTTGAACATCTCCCCCCTGCTCCCCGCCCCCCCCCCCCCCCCCCCCATTATCTGTCCCAGTGGATTTTGCATTGACTTCTGCAGAATGGCATTATTAAGGTGTGAATATGATCCATAACACTCCTAAGGAAGATGGGACCTGTAGGTCAAACCTCTTCAGGCAGAGGGTTTTCATAATATATGTCTCTTCTTTGGTTGTAATCTGTGTGTGTGTGAGTTGTTGTCGTGTATTAAATATACCTACTGTCCGTATAAGTGAAAAAAAAATGCCGCTCGTTCCTTCAGAGGGCTTAGCACTATGCTCCTTATGGATGGAGAAGCCTGCTTTGTACCATAAATAAGGGAGCTGGGTTTAAGTCCTTAGCACATAAAGCTGTGCGCAAAGCTCAATGTGCTGATTTATTTAATATTGTTTTAACTCATTTCCTGTACAGTAAGAAGCTGATCTGATCCTCATTAGACCTTTACAATAACCAATTTTTAAACATCAGGCCATTTTTTATTATGTCCTTAGCAAGTTTATAAAACCTATGCAGAAGGAAAAGCTTTATAATGAAGAAATTATAATGAAAACATAAGCCATGGAGTTTTCTTATTCTTGAGAATGTAGTTTTTAGTACTAACAATTAGTAATGTCAGGATTTTACTTTCATATAATACCTTGAATTTGAACGTTTGAAAGACACAAGATTGATTTCTCTTGGTTTGGATCAATTACCATGAAATTATTCTAATATATTCAATTGAAAAATAATAATTTGGGGGTGGGCTGTAGAAGACACTGGCTAGATCTTTTATAGGTCCTTAATTGTGGGATGGTCTTTGTGGTGGTTGTGTTTTTTTTAGAATTTCCTCAACATTTATTTATATTAGATAGAAAGAAATTCATTTGGGGATGTGAAGCATAGTCGTTATTTGCTAGCCTGACATTTTATTTAATGTAAACAAATTGACTCTAAATTTCCCATCCCATGAAGAGGAACAAGCATAGGATCTTTACAGACTAATTAAAGAAGACACAGTGAGTGGCATCAACAACAGTTATAATCAGTGCTTTCACTATTTCTTTAATGTTGGAAGGACCACCGTAAGTAATGCTGAGCTAACAACAGTTTTCAGGGGAAAGCCTTCGTATTCCAGGCCCTTCAGGGTTTTCATTATTGACTTGTCCCCCAAAAGTGTGCACAGCACATAGTCCTGTTACGAAATGCACAGCAACTATTTTTTGTTACTTTTGGCATGCTAATTGAAAACAATAAATCTTAAATCCTATAGTGTTTCTCTTTAAACAAGTGATTTTCATATGAATGTTTTTGCTGAAAATTGTATTTATCATACAAGTGTCTATAGCAGGCAGCTATTCTGTGGGTTTGTGTTTTTCATGTCTGAAAATACTTCTTTCAAATTGCTTGCATTTCATGCCTAACATTTCTAATAAATCAAACTAGGATTCTGGAAATAACTTTAAGCAGAGTTGGGTAAATGAAACATCATCATGTCCAAGATCATAATGAATTTTTTTTTTAGATTTTGTTCGGTGTAAATAAGGGGTTTTTTCCATCTTTGTCTATATCTGCTGACAATTCCTGTCTCACTTTCTAAAGAAAGGAAATATAATGTACTCTAGCTCCCAAATAGTAATCTATTTTTGTGATTATTTTTTTTCCTCTTTGTTTTGGTCAAAACAGAATCCAGTGTTTGTCAGGAATTTCTCAGTGACTTCTGGTATGTGGTATTTAAGCATAAGTCAGTATTTGTAGTTTGATTTTACTGAGTAATCTCTACTTGGAGGCATATGGAACATACTGTTTTTCTTAAATGGTATTTTATATAGGACAGATAAACACTGGGGTTTCCAGAGGTGAATTTTAGATTTCTGTGAGAGTTAACAAGAACGTTTAGATGGAAGTGCTTGGCACGTTGCCAGATGGGGCAGAAAATTGAATAGCAGAACAACAACTAAAAATTCTGCATGGGCTTGGCTGTGAAATGAGACTGTTTCCAGCTCCTGTACAAACTATAATTTTGTACCTCAGTCCTTCTTCGAATTTCTCAAATATTTCTATCTTGGTTGTTTACATTTTGTGGAGATTGGAGTTAACAGAAGCAGGTAGATGGTGTTTTACATTCACCCTGTTTAAAAATATTTTTTTTAGTAGGACATAAATATACAGAGTGTTTTTAAATATTCGTGGTATGCACAGGCAGAACATACACTGGATTGACTCCTACTTCATGTAATATCAGCAATATAAACAATCGTGGTCATAAAAATATGTAAAGGCTACCAAGTGTAAAGTTGAAAATGATTGTTCTGTTACCAGCTTACCGATATCCAATTTTTATCTTAGAAGAGGGAAGGCGTATTAGGAAGTTACAGACATCTGGTCCATTCAAACTTACAACAGTAAGGAGCCCTTCCTAAAGCAGACTGCAAATGCAGTAGCCTTCCTACTTGGATGCACAGATTTGTAAAAACAAACAAAAACTCCTGCTGTCTTCTTGGGTAAGACACTTTCCATATAGATGTTAGTAATTTTCCAAGTGACTAACATTGGAAATGTTTCAGTAGTGGAAAAAGAAGCCTTTGCAGAGTTTTCTTTCTGTTCTTCTAGAAAGCTGGCTGGGGGTGGTGTGAACTTCCCGCTCGGCATCCCTCTCCACTGACCAAACAGGAGGACGATGTAATGTAGATCTGCTTTCCAGCTTTTGTATGGATAAATTAGATAACCCAGCCATTGACCAAGTGATCCTTTTAATTGACACTATCTCTGAACCTTCACTGTCCTTCAGAATGTGTCTCAAACATATATAACTGAATATTTTCTTTTTATTTTCTCCTTGGCTTTTGGTGTGCTAGCAACATTTTTGAGTGGAATAAACTTTCATACCCATAGGAAATTTGTTGATAAAGTAGTAAAAGTAATAGATTATTTTGTTGAAGTTTGAAGTTGAGTACATTTGCTTTGTGTGTGAATTGCTAAACAGCAGTTGTAAGAGCACTGTCTCTATGGTAGCTCCTCAGTAGAGGAAAACTTGGTGTTACTGTGACATAGGGAGTGTGATCATTTGTATAGCTAAAAACGGTATAAAGCTGTCATGATTGCTGTGTCAGCTCATGACGCTGTGCAGCCATTTCTGTGGTCTAGAGCCATATACTAGAACAGAGGAGGAGAATGACTGAATAATATGGACATCAACAGAGTATTGCTGTACTTCTGGCAAAAGTGGGTGCAAAGTCTAAACAGAAACAGGGGCTTTTTCATGTTTTAAGTTGGTTTTTGTTTTACAATGAAATGTGTATGAGAAAAAACAGTGAGGAACTTGGAATAGCATTCTCGTGGTAGAATATTCAGCAGAAATGGTGTACATCACAAAAGTAACTATGACTGTAGATTTCTAATGTGTGAACTTAGGCAATTCACTTGATATAAAGGAGACATTTTGCTTATGGTAAGAACTGGAATATGTAACAAATACCTTTTTCTTACACTGACCTAAAAATAATTTTATTCCCGGAAAAATAAGAGTTGAGGTTTCTTTTCATTTTTACTGTAGCGATAAACAGTATCAAGTGTAGATACTGTTTTTACTGATCTTCTTCCTAAATCTCTCTTGCTTCCAAGATGTAACTGTTGCATTTCAAAGATTAGAGAGGTGGTAAGTAATTCCAGACCAAGTGTAATTAATTGTAAAATTACTATGGCATTTTCTGTTATGAGCCATCACTTTATGACCATTATGAATTAAATCTGAGTAAGGTATCTGAAGGCATCCATCTGAACAATAGTACCAGGGAGATTGCTTGGCGAACTTCAGGTACCTTTGCAGAGAAAGAGCCTTTTAAATACTAGGCCTCTCACTTACCTCCTTGAATTCCTAGAGCAGACTTTGGTTTCCCCTTAGCTGTGGAAGAGTCAACACTGTGCCCTTAATGCAAGAAGAGCTATTGCTGTTTTGTTTGTGACATGAAATCCAAATCCGCCTTACTTCAGTGCAAACATAAACATAAAGCTGACAAGGATCTCTACATACTAAGTTAATTCTCCTGCTGTTGCATATTGCCAGATAGTGTAACCACTCTGCAAAGCTTCCACTTTGTTCTGATCACAGATAATCCTACCTATTCATTTTCATTTTCAGAAATGCCATCCATATTCCTCTTTAGACTGAAGGTCTTAACACTTGCCTTCCTCTGAGCTTGCACTGGCATCTTTGCTCCCATTACTTCTTATTCCTGGTTTCTCCTCTCTACTGTCTCTCTTAGTAGCTAGGATCCTTTCCTGTCTTTTCCTCATTGTTGCTCGCTTAACTGAATCACACTATATTCTTACTTGCTCATCTGGTGCATATATGTGTGGGGCTGTTATCTTCTACCACGATCTTCTTTGTTCCATACATGTCTCCAGATCCATTTGAAATTTGTCCAATGTTTCTAGCTTTTGTTTGCTTCTCTTCATTTATGAGATCTGTTGGAAAACCTTCATATATAAATACATGCCTTTAACATAGTCAAATATTATGTATTTTGCATTGTCTCTGCGGAAGAAAAAAATCTTATTGCCACCTTAATTGACTGTCATCTTGATAGCCGACATCCTTACCTATTTGCTTCCATTTTTTTCCTTCACAGGAAAAGGTGTGTGGGTAACATTTATTTTTCAGCTCTGACCGCTAGCTAACTACCATTTTTATGCCGTTTATCTTTCAGCCATGCCTCCTCAGTTAGGTTTGCAGTTAGCTTTCTGTTTAATTTGATACCACCATCAAAAGTGGGAAACTTTCCACAACTTCTTGTTTAAAAAGCCTCTATCCCAACCACAATGTAGTTTCTTCAGAGCCCAATCTGCATTTAAACCAAAGACAGTGCATTCAAGCACCACACAAACACATATATTTATCCTGAAGCAACAAGAAGTTTCTCATTTTTCATTACCACAGACAAATTCCATACACATAGTTATTTTGGAAGATGTCCTGTGTTTGCACACTTTAATCTTATCTTCATGATTCATACAAAGTCTGTGCTACCAAAAAATGGTGTGAAGGCTTTCTTTTGCACTCTAAGTTCTTCTGCACAAGGGAAATGATTTTTGCAGTGCTTGCATTAGAATTCTAAATGTAAACTGATTTTTTCAGCATATAAAGTACTTCAAATGTATATTTTGAAATAAATTACCTAAGCAGCACTATTGCTTTGAATTTTCCCCATACTTTGAGCTGCTATTTCTTGTATTAAAAGGCTACCAAATAAGAGTTTTGCATTTATATGTTGCAAATGACTAGATCACATACAAAACAGAAGAGGAAGTAGCTGGAACTATGTATTATAATATATGTATCTCTATATATTAACCATCTATTTTGGGGTTAGAGTTTTGGTTTTCTTCAATAGGTTATGTGTCATAAATGATATCTACTAAATTTCCTGATCCTGTTTTTAATCACAGTTTCATTTGTGTGACCTTCAAAACATTCCCTGAATTTTATGTGGTGTAATGTTGGTCTGCTGTGTTATTAATGATTCATTTCTTATTTATATTCTTAAGTATTTATGGCAGCATTTGTTTTCCATAGTACTTGCTCGCATTAGCAGCCACTAGGCCACTGTAGCTCAGAAAGTGAAACAGAAAATTGTATATCATATGCATCTATCTTAGGCTTCCTTTATTGGACATCATTGAGGAAGTTAATACGGTGAATGATGAGTGTCTTTTACTTCATGTAGTGCTTTTTTTCTGGATGCTCTGCATGCATGCAGGTCCTTTTTAGAGCTCAGGAGTTAAGTGGGAATAAAATGTGTACCAGCACACAAGACAGCCTGCAGGCTTCTAATACTTGACGTAAGATGAAGGAAATAGAAATAAGGTAAGGTTCACAATGTTCTTGATTGAGTGCTTTACTGTTTCTTTCATAAGACACCCACATATTTGTGCTGCACAGTACTTTGGGGGAAAGGAAACCAAAGAGGTATAGACAGACTGAACACAGCACTATAAATAAAACATTAGATGAAAGATGCTCAACTTCACCAGACGAGGTGAATGAAGTAGTATTTCAGAGCACTATGGCGTCACTGTTAGGATCAAAAGCATCAGCCCTATTTGTAAAAGACAGCTTGATAGGGCACTACTGTGAGTACTGTCCAGTGTAGTATCCAGTCTGAGGGTACAGCTTCACTTGGGACTATTTTCAGGTTCCATATGTCCAAGATAAAGACAGATTCTGCAGCTGACATAATCTGCCCATAACAGTTTTGGCACCACTCTGAGAGCTGGCATACCTACGTAGCTGTGACCAAACCCAGGCATACTGAAGACAGAGACATGCATTTGGCCGATTTAACTGCAACTCGTTGGGCAAATATGGGCTTATGCAAAGTTGCAACTGCAGTAAATACAACATATTTACTTATAAATACAGAACAGATAAAAATCAGCTGTCAATTTAATGAGGTGTGTGCCATTAACAGCTTAAAGTGATTACTGTAAATTATGAGGAAGAAGCATAGCTACCATGCAAGCCTGATAATGTCATCTTGCCACAGTATTTCATCAGTGACTGGAGAGAGGTGGTTTTCAGGACAAGCATGGTTTTAATCTTGGGACTCCATGAGAATTTCTCCCATAACCTTCAACAGGAAGAAGCACACTCCTGAGAATACTTGTCAGCAAATCACCTGGATACCACTGCTCCCATAACGCCACAGTGCTAAGCAAATTCAAACTGAATTGCTAAATCAAAATGTTGGATCTTTGAAGATTTGGATGTTGAACAAGAACAAATTATTCACAGAGAGTTCTGTTATCCTTCTGCTAAGACAGATATCATACACGCATCCTCAGTAGAACGCATAGAATGCACAATGTTGTTGTAAGTGCCACTTTCAAGCAATGCCCATAGTCAGATGGCCCATGCCCCTTCTTCCTGGTGATTTCTTGATTGCATTAGAAAAAACAAAACACCGTGAAACAAATTTAAAAAATCCATCCCTTCTAACTAGTGGATTTGGCCAGATAGAAATATTGTTTCGTTCTGGATTTCTGTTCTGTGGTTTTTTTGTTCTTTTTTAGTCAGAAAGTAATCTTAAGTGATTTGGTATTGGGGCATAGGGGGGAAGGATGATTACTGACTCATTTTGTCTTGTATTATAGACTTAAATCCTTGTGCTTTCAGTGTGCAGTTCTTGCAATGCATTGCAAGACTTTTACTAAGTTGTTCTCATCTATATTATTAATTCTGAATAATAGGGGATAACTGCCTTCTAGAGTAACCTACAATACTATAAAGGACATTTAAAAGCCATATTATGTATGTTACATGCTGTGACCATTGGTAGTGGTTGTAATCTTTAAAATAGTTGATAAGATGTTAAAATTCAGTTTTTTTTGTTCAAGGTGTATTTGTTAGAGACTGAAAATAGCAAGCTGGCTTATAAGTAGTAGTGAAAATGCAGGGTTTCTTTTAGATACATCTGCTTCTCTCCCAGTGGTGGCCTTAGTGCTTTCTAGCTGTGTGGGTTATCAGCATGCAGGCACTGGCACTGAGCTTGGTGCTGGATGTGTGCCAGCTGTCAGCACTTCGTAGAAAGGGCAGCAGAAGGGAAAGATTTTAGCGAGGCTTGTGAAGTTTTAGTGAGAGCAGGCCAAATTATCCCCAAGGTAAGAGCTGCTCCTGATTTCTGCTGTAATGATCTTCTCTGTGTCTCTTACAGTACATTTAAAAAGGAAAGAAACAACACAGGCTTTAGCTGGAATAGAACCACATACAGCTGAGACTTTTCCTGATTTCTTATGTACATATGTTTTTGTACCTTCAGTGAAAGAATCTCTTCTACTCACCTGCTGCTTGTAGTAAAACTTAACACCTCTCTCCATTATCTGTATATTGAACTAGCCCTTATGTTGAAAAAACTCTTGTGCAACTGCTAGACAGCAGTCACACAAGTCTCAGTACATCTAACTAAGCTACTATTTTAATTAATAGATATAGTCGTGCAGTTTATTTCATGTTAATATGTTTTATACATAAGGAAATTTGATACATATTACCTATATATATCTAATATATAATAAATGGAAATTATTACTCTGAATATAATCTACTATTATCCTTGGTTTTAAACACTTTCATGCCCATTTTTCCCACAGTATTCAAATACTGTAAATAATAAAGACATTACTTCCCCTTCTCACAAAATAAGTCTCTGTTGCAGAGTGTTGCTACTTGTATGATTAGAAATCTCTGAATTTCAATCTCTGTTGTAGCTTTGGCTTCTTTATACCTCTCTGCTTTCTAAGGATCTGTGCTGTTTGTGCATATATACCTTTTTTGAAAAATGATTTGAAAAAAAATTACTGTGTAAGATCTCGTACGTATAGATTTTTATGTTGTATCCAACTGTATTTTACAACTCTTGACCAGAACGTAGGGGAGAACTGAAAATTAATAAAAACATAGTTGTCCCCTTCATGGAGTGAGCAAGGAGGGTAAGTGCAGATCTCACTACCGACAGCACTGCAGACTGACTTTTGAACACGAAGGAGTTAAGAATCAAAACATGGATCAACAGGCAATACTGACGCATTTGTGAGGAAAGGAAAGATATACAAGAATTGCAGGAAAAGGGAAGGAGCTTCCTGGGGTTTAGAATCTGATTTTCTATCCCTTTAAGGCAGCTGAATTCTATGTATGTGTTTCTCCATTTGTTCTATGTATATGTTTGTGCATTTGTGTATGTGTAGGTTTGAAGTGTAGACATTGTGAATTACAGGAGCTCTAAAACAGCTGTGTCTTTCTTTCAGAAGAATTTTGTAGTCTACTCAGATCTGTAGCTCCGTATAGCATGGCAAAGGAACAGTAAAGAGTTTATTCATAACTGTTGTTTTTCTTTGCTTGAAAGCTGCTTGTGGGCTGCACTGGCAATGGTTCTGGATGTTAACCACGTTTTATTGTTGTCTAGCACGCCGCATTAGAGAACATCTCAACTTTGAGAGAAAAACATAACTATAATTCTCTGCTAGTCATGCAGCACAGAGTTCTTTGACAGCATGAAAGATGGGTTCACTGTAACTGTGGGTACGTTATGTGGAACCAAAGGGGAGGCATATCACAGTGAAATGGCCTTGCATCTGCAAATAGAGATAATGGTTGAAATCATTGTTCTGGTCTAAGGTGTTTCAGCTGAAAAAACTAAATAAAACATATGCAAGAACATGAGACTCATTTGAAAATAAGCTAAAATCTTTTAAATGCTGGTTGCAAATATAAAGTAGGTTATTGTATGCAAGGGAATAAAGGATAAAACTTAGGAATTATTTTGCTGTAGCTGCCCTCCAGGACTCGTTGGAATGATTGACCTTATTTTAAGAATGCAAAAGAGAGTGACTGACATGACTCAGGAAATGTGTAACCTCAAAGAAATGCAGTTTTTGTAGATAAAACATAGAAATGTAAAGAAAATGAAAGCTGGGGTACTTTCAGCATATTGAGAGTAAAGAAAAATCACTGCTACATGGGTAGGCCACCTGAGACAGGAGTCCTTAAGTAGTAAAAAAAAAAAAAGGGGGGGGGGGGGGGGGGGAAGGGCATCATATGACTAATTATCAATTAACCCTGCTTTATATTCTGTCAAGAGTTCATAGAACTAGGGAGGCATGAATTCTTTTTTGTTAGAAGAGGAAGTATGTTGCTACTGTGGTAAGTTACATATATCGATTTAAGAGCATTTTCTCTGATCTTCCTGTCATTCCTCTCTACAAGGAGCCTGACTATCTTAATGACCTTCCTGTAAGTGCTGAAATGCTGCTGTTAGGTCCCACTCAAACCTTCCCTGAAGGCTTCTCATCTTCAGCGTGAACATCATGCTGGACCCTTGCTCTGTCATCGCAATTGTTGTTTGTCATGTGAAGCTTTTTCTGCATGTGGGAACCTTTGGCAGTGGTTGAAATGCAATCAAGTCGCGTCATTAGCTCTGTGTGTACTTATTAGTAGCGTGGAGAAGGTAGTACCTGGAAAAAGTGAAAACTCACTGCCAGCTGTGATCTACGTACACAACTGTACGGTAAAAACAGTGAATGAAGGAAGTGTAAACAGCACTTCAGTGTTTGAAATCATTTATTGGTATTAAGTGCAAAGGTTGGATACATTGTAGTTTTGACAAAATATTTAACTATAATTGACAGTAGTTAAGAGTCACTTTTTGAAAATCTTCTCCAGAGTGCAGAAAAGTTAATTTTTTTCTGAAGACATAAATTCCAGCTGGAAATGGAATTCCCATTAAGCAGCTTTACCACTAAGAAAGACTGGTTTTAAAAATCTCTTTCCTTTTCTTCAATAATCAAAATTCAAGATAAAAGTAATACTAACACAGTTCACTTCTTGTCCATGTATTTCCTATGTTCCTGAAGAAGTGAAGAAATAAGCCAAGAGATAGTGTTTCACGGCAGAGTATCAGAGCTGAATTTGCTTTGTGCCATGCTAATTAGAGGACTGAAGGCCTGTTTACAAAGTAAGAATGAAATTATTGGCTTCAACACCACTGAAGAATGGTTGCCAACAATAATCTCCCCAAGAATATATTCACAAAAATATTTGTTAAGTTTCAGCTTTTTGTATGTGTTCATGTAATTTAAAGGGATGCTGTGTATGAATACTCATAGGAGAATGAAATGGTGGGGAGGGCTTACTGACTGTAATGACACTTTACTTGTCTGCAGTTATTTGCAGTGCTTGTACTGTTCTTTTCTTCAAGTGCTACTGGTTGAGGCGCTTGTCCATCCTATACCAGCACAAAATGAGTTACTTTAATCTTACTTGTGAGAGCTTCCTGACATGGTGTTCGTTGCCCAGACACACTTGATCCTTCCTCACTTCTCTTCCAGTTATGGTAACTGTCCCCCCAGTCTGAAGTCCTCCTCATTAGGTTAACAAGCAAAACCACTGTTGTTCCATCTTGCTAGATGTGTCACAGAACATCTAAGCATTTTGCTGAATAAGTCGGTTGCAGGTCAGGACTTTTCCCCCTTGCAGGTGGGAGGCTGAGGGCCCCCTTGCCTTCCTCCCTCATGCCCAGAGTTCTGCAGTCACTCTTGATTCATCAGGTTACCCTGGCAGCATTTTTGGTGCCCTGATGGAAGACTGACAAGGATTAACCATGTGTGGGCTGTGCAAGCCTTGCTGGTCCATGCGCAAAATCACGGATCCCAGCCTTACTAGGCAGCAAGCCTCCAGAGAAAGCAGGTTTGACTAGCAGATTGGCATTTCAGTGCCCCACAGAAGGTAGTCTTCATAATGGTCTCACTTGCCTTTGCCCCCTTCTGCAGGCACAAGCTCTGGGGTGAGATGGTTCAGAGGGGTCTCTTAAAGCATCTTCTGTGCCTTTACTGGTGCCCTGGGCAGTTGCCGATCTGCTACTCAATCAAAAATGGACCTCCCGTTGCCAGAGGTCACAAGCTTCCAGTCTCCTCCACCTCAGCAGCCCACCTCCCCTTACCTGTGGGGCCATGGCCTCTAGCTGTGCCTGTTCCCTTTCTTTTTGTGGCTCAGCTTCTTTCCCCCTGCATTTCTGCAAAAAAAAAAAAAAAAAACCCAACCAACCTCATTTCCCCTGACGGTGGGCAGCTGTCTCATCTCTCCCCATGGCTCCCTCGCCTGACAACACCGCTGCTGCCAGAGACTGCTGAGGCCTGGCCAGGATGCAGCTGCGGTGGCACAGGCGTTTGAAAGGCAGGGTGCTGGGCGCTGCTCATGTTTCTGGCCTGCCTGCCAGCCAGGCTCGTGGAGAGTGGTAAGCAGGGGTGGGTGCCCGGTGTGCTGGGCCATGAGAATGCCCTGGCTGAGGAAGCCACAGCACTGTGTGTGGCGGGAGCTAACAGGCTGTCCCAGAAGCATTGCTCCTTGCATGCTCTCTGCATAAGCCTGGGCTGTGGGCAGCTGCTGGAAGTCAGCTGTTGGGCTGTGAGGGGTCTGTAGCCAGCCCAGTGCAAGAGTCCTTGCTCTGACCTTTTCATTTTGCTTTTCTAAAACTGTTTTTCACATGGGATTCCCCAGTTTTAAACAAACATAACTTTTTTACGATTGTAGTTTTATATTGTTGTAAGAGATCTGTTCCTTCTTTATGAAAAGTAAATTTCCAAATAGCAAATTAATTGTTCATATTATTCGTGAGAGAGTCCTTCCCACAGGCAAGGATGCCTTCTTTCTGAATATTGTAAGGTATTTCTAATTAAAAGTATAGTAAATGATGTAAAAGATGTGCCTGTGAAAGAGGAAGAAATGATAGCATGAATAGCTGTGTTTTATTCCAAGGTGTAACATAACAGGGAAAAGTAGCAGTAGAAAGAAGAAAAGTGTTATTATAATCCTCTCTGTGCCTGAATCCATGCAAACTGCAAGGTATGCATTAGACAGAAATTCCCAGAGACAGAAGCTCCATTGTTCACAGGAGTGTATGCTCATGAGCATATTAAAAGTTTATTACCGCTACCTGCCTTTAAAAAACAACACTTACAGTTGTCTTGGTCTCAAGAAGTTTTAAATTGGAAGGCCTCTGAAGCTTGCCAGTGTGGGTTGCAGACCTGCCTGCATACGTGCTTACCATTACAGCTAGGTCTCAAAACTTTCACCATTCCGACATTAATGTGAATTCCTGTAAACAGAAAAATGCAGAGAGCTGTACATACACAGGGGAATGAGGTGCAGCTAAAAGGAAGGATTTTATAGGCCAAAGGGCTTTTCTGTTTGGTAGGAAAGCAAGTGTTAGATATTCCGAGTGAAAGATAAAATACAGGTTCAATTTTTCTTTTTCTTTTTTCCTCTTTGCCCGCCCCACCCCCCCAAAGGCTTGGTTGATGAGCACTCTGCTTTAGGACAAATAGCAATCTAGGAAGCCAACTCCAGAGGTCAAATGGAAAAGCTGCATGTAAGTGTAGTAGAAGGTCTATCACCAAAGTTTATGTTCTATAAAAAGAGATCATGTTCTGTTCCAAGCAATGTGAGAATATTTATAGGTAAAGCTACAGCAGTGGATTTGGAGAGTACCTATTTGTGATTCAAGTAGCATGTTTTTAAGGGTTTCACAAAAGACCTGGAGCCTGCTAAAGATTGTTCAGTGCTTTTTCTCATTAACTCTTTCCATATTTATGGACATAGAGCAATTGCAGCAATTCTACTGCAGCTGATATCTTTAAAAATCTTTCTGGTTAGCAGCATGAATATATTTCCTGTAAGAAGCCAAACTGGCCTCAAATCCATGGAATAATGGAGTATATTGTCTTGCAAGGCAGCAACGTTTTTTGCCATAAGAAGTTAAAAAGACAGGGATGGCAGTAAGAGCAGAGTACTGTTTTTGTCTGCAGTGCTCTCTGTACTTAGTACAGTTACACAAAGAATGTTAAAGGTAGATGCCACTAGCTCTTGCTTGTTTGGTCTTTGTCTGTCTTGAAATTTGCTAGACAATCCAGTATGGCTTTAGTTACCAGAGTTATTATTCAGGAATCATGAATAAATGCTTTGTTCCCCCACCCATGTTTCTTTTTCTCTCACAGATTTTACTCTCTTGTAGTGATAGCTAGGGGCTCAGATGCCTTATGTTAGCAAAGGGCTGAACAACTTTGGCCTGTTCTCACGTTTATTTAATTATATGCTGAACAATAAAAAAAAAAGACAAAGAAAAAAAAAACAAAACAAGCCTCAAAAGAACTGGGAAGGTACAGAAGGAAATAGGACTGCAGGAAATAGATGTTCCTTGCAACTTTTCTGTCTTTCAGCCAAGCTGATCTCCTAAGTGGAATCAAGTAAAAGAGCTGGTCAGATAACAGTATCTCAGGAGTGTGCGGATAACTGAGCGGTTCCATGAGAGGAGAAAAACCATGTGAAGGGGCAGTCCGGGGCAAATGGAATGAGGGAACGATTTAGTGCTCAGAGGCAGGCTCAGGAAGGAAAACAAACAAGGGTTAGGGATTGAAGGTAATCCTCTAAAGCGGTGTCTACCCTCCCTTAGAGAAATTGTCCTGTCTATAAAATGGAAGTTTTCAGTGCAATTTTGTATCTTTTTTTTTTAATTGAGTTTTCTGAAATTTACACATGCAGGCTTATATTTCAAAACAGAATTTTTAAAGGTTAAATACATTTAAAATTATAATGTCATCTTTTTTGCATCACTGATCATTGATTGGTATTGCTTGAAATTTTTATTTCTTTTACTGCATCTTTTATGTGTGCATGTATTGCTTATTTGTTGCTGTTTCTCTTTTCACCTCTTCCCAAGAATTTGTTAAGAAAAGCTTTGTTCAGAATTTGACCACAGTGGCTCTGACTTTGTAAATACGTTTCTGAAAAGTCATGAAAGAATAAAATTCAACACAGTCTTACAGTGATATACAGGAGTGCAACATTAATAGTTTGTAATTTATCAGAGTATCACAGATGTTCAGAATTTAAGCGTAGTAGTAATATATTTTCTACTGGAGTTAGTGTCAAAACATATTAAAATTCTGTTTGTTTTGGAAAATAGAAACAGGTCTGTGACCTAGAAAGATACTTAGAATCCCTCTATTGATGATTCAGTGAAGTTTGAGCCAAGCAAAATGAAATTATTTATTTATTATGTGTTATGCATTGTATCTCGGCTCATACTGTTGCACTGACTTTTTTTAAAAAGATGTGTGAGTTGTTAATATTCTTTTAAATGTATATCAGTCTCATAAAGTTGATCAAGTAATTGTATGCTGTGTGATTCTTTCAAGTGAGACTAAAGCATATTTCTGCTTGTGCAAAAATCAGAATAGTATAGCGGTGCTAAAATGAAACAACTAACTCCTTGTGTTGCATGTGTGGAAGAGGACATATTTTTAAATTCCTTGTTAAGTAGATAAATATACTGATATGAGGTGCAGTTTAAATATTGGCAAGTAAAAAATGAAGACGTGCATGACTGCATTTGTGTACGAATGGGTACTCAGGTGCATGTTGAATACTCTTCTCCTGTAAAAACACAACATGTGAAAGGGAAAGGAAAGGATGGAAAGGGAACGAAAAGGAAGGAAGAAATGAAGGGAAGGGAAAATAAAACATAAGAGAGGAAGCAGGAAAGGAAGGGAGGGAATGAGAAACAAAGACGAGAAAGGAAGAAAAGAGAGAAAAGAGAAATTAAGAAAAAAACCAGTGAGAAGTAGGAAGAAAGAAAAAAGGGAGAGAGGGAAGGGAAGGAAGGAAGAGAAGAGGGAGGAGGGGGGAAGTCCCTTTTAAGTGTACTCTTCTGTTATCTGATGGGTTTACAGCCATGTATTCACATACCTTTTCCATTTAAGTAAGAGCTGCATCTGCCCTTGCCAGGTATGAAATGGGGAGCTGGAGGTTAAGAAGGATCTAGAAAGTCAGACAGGATAGATGTGATCAGAAGAGAATTTTTCAGGTTTCACCCTACCAACATCCCATTGTTTGTTTTAGACAGAAATATTTGACATATTTGATTAAAATGACAATTTCATAATTAGAAACCATGGAATGCTTTCTGCAAAGACTTCAAACTCATTCATTCTTGCATCAAAAACTATGTGAATACCTAACTGAAAAGTCTGTTCTTGACTTACGGAGAGCCAAAACTGCTAGATATGTACCAAGTGCTATTGTCTTCAATAGCCTTTTCTTTCAGGCATTGATCCTAATTGTCTGCTTAATATAATTTTACCTAAACCTTTATGTTTAGTTTTAGAAACTCAGTCTTTGACCCAAGAAAACTAACATCAATTTTCAGATTCATGTCTGCCCCCTTGACAGATGTCAAAAGAGTATCCTGTATCTTTGCTACCATTAGCAAAATAAGAAAGCAGTGAGTGAAGTAGAAAAATGTCTTCGTATCCTTATATATCTCAAAATTCTATTTACAGATTTTAGTTATGCTCGCTATTACGGTGATTCTTACCTGCAGTTTCAAGGCTTGCATTTGAACATGCAAAACTTCATCCACTTGGAATTTAAGACCTATAATCCTCATGGACTCCTCCTGTATATTGAACAGACACCAGAAACGACAGGACATTTTTTAATTCAGCTTTTCATCAACCATGGCACCTTACAGGTAAGACATCGAAATCTCCCACTGAAGGAGAAATAAGTAAAAGTTAGGATCTGGAGGGGGGGTGTGTCTGTTTTTTACTGTAGAAGATAGTAGATAGAGCTACAGAGAGTCTTGACATACTTCAGTATTTAAGGAAAATAGCTGTCAAACCTGCTATCCATTAGGGCAAATTCATGGCTAATATGATTAATATGTCTCACAAGAGGTGGTACTTGAGGAAAATTGAATAGTGATTATAAATGGGATGTCTCATATGAAAAGCACATATTAAAAGACAAAAATAAAGAATGTAGGTTTTGTCTTTATGACTGATGTGTATTAAGGTATTCTATTTTATATACAGAGCTTAAACTAACCGAACCTCCTCATGTGCAAGTTCATTAAAATTGTTATAAGGAAGGCTGTGGAACTGAGTGAATCGTAATAGGAAATTTACTGTGTAACAGAATAGAGTGTATCTGTTACCATGTGGCTCTGAGCAGAAACCTTTTACTTGGTCCATCATGTTAATTATCAGTTCCGCAGGATCACAAAAAGCATTTATTTGGCTTTCATGGACAAACTAAATAGGATTACATTTGTTTCTATAAACTTCAGGAGTAGAGTGTGTATCCCATTATATCTTTACCTTTGGCAAATTATTCCTTCTTTTCTGAGGAAGAGGTAAAGTTTGAGGTTTATGAAGACATGGGCATATACTAAAGAGGCTCTAAAAAGATATTAAAAGAGAAGTTACTTTTCCTATAATGGATCTTCCATTTTCCTGTTAAAAATTTCCAAAAGTTTGCCTGTCATTATATTCTTCTGTGACAATTGTGAAATGACTTAGGAACAACGTATTTGAGTTATATTTGCCTTCATGTTTAAAAAGCATGATCATATAAAAAAGATACATAAATTGCAGATAAACAGAAGAAGAAAATAACCTTTTACTTTAATTTGTTATATTATGTTTTATTATATTGTGACTATCTTTATCCAGAGCAAATGAGATTAGTCAGGGTCAGGAAGTTATCCAAGGTTTACAAAATGTTGATGACTTTAAGTCTATCTTACTTGTATTCATGTTACAGTAATGATGCAGAAAAACATTTTTCTAACATATAAGCACCATAAAATATGAAAGTACTTTAATTGACAAAAATCTATTCCTAGGTCCCAGTGTGCCATGTTAAAACTAATTGAATTCACTTAATCATTCACAAAGCTGGTCAATTAAATGTAGATTTAAAGCCCAATGAACAAATGGTTCTAAGCTTACAATCAAGCTACAATTACAAGTAGACAAACCATGAAATCAAGTGCTTGTTCACATTAGTATAGGAAATTAAATGGTGTTCCAGAATACTCAAGCCTGCATGCTACATTACGTGTTTGGAAGTGTAAGGAGGCCATAAAATGGTAAGTAAAATTCACCCGTGGCCAATGTTAATTTTAGCTGGGTTGCAGATGGTCAACTTCCTTGCAAATCACGCCCATAATATCTGATTGTACAATACACAAAGATTAAAGCATTTTCATGCATGGTAGGAAGCATATATGTATGCCTGTATATTTCTGGTACAATCGACCTCCTGATCTAGATCTTTAATTAAACACTGGTTTTCCTTGATACACATGACATCTTTCAGGGCTTTATGAAACCATTTGTTATTTTGAAATTCAAGTTCCTAAGCCTTTAACTGTTTAATTATTAGAACTTACGTAATAAAAGCATTTTTCCCACTTTGTAGTATCAGTTTTTATGCGATGAAACTGCAGAAGTCAAAAACATCACTACTACTGCTAGAGTGGATGATGGACACTGGTATAAAGTGCAAATTAGGTAAGTTTCATAACTTACTGTTCTCTGTGTTTACAATTGCTTTAAAGATGATTTAGGTTGGATAGTTAGTAAATGCCAGTGATATCATATCTCATTAGCTATGGGTGATACCTGAACGTGTGCGGTAAAATCATGTTATGGCAGTGTGGACTACAACAAATGCTTGGAAAGAGTGTTTAAAACTATAGTACAGTTGGGAACAGTGCTCATCACATCACTGTTGTGCTTAATGGAAATGAGTTTATTCTCATCAAAATCTTAGCAAACATAAACATTCAGGCAGGGAAGCTGCTGTTCAGTAACTTCAAGCTACTTAGTCCAGGAAATAGTTGGATTTCCAATGAGAATGTGACCCATAGAAAGATCTTGGAAAATAGGTAGTCAAAAGCAGCAGCATGACTTTAGTTGCTGTCACTTACTTGCAACTCATAGTAGCATGTATTACTCCTGTAAAAGTAACAGTCCTTGCGACTGAAGGAGGATAAAATGAAAGGAAAATCAGGTAGGTAGTATGTTTTCCACGCTCTTTGTACATAGATGTATTTAATGATCAAATGTCTATGCTGTTAGAATCTGCCACCTTTTAAGAACTTGGAAGAAAAAATTTGGTTTCACTTTATAGAAAAATTAGGCATGAGTCTCCTCTCCAGGTGCCTAGTTCTATCAGACAGTTTAAAATAGGTCCAAGTCCTCTAGTCCAGCAAGAAGAGAGCTACCTGTCTGCTTGTCTCTCAGGGGTAAATGACTCCCTAAAAAGTTTGTGAACGTGTACAGAAGGAACAAAAGCCTTTTACTGGAATAAGCCTTTTAGTTATATCTGTCCAAAAGCAGCCAAATGAAACACTTTTGCAGGGCAGCTGCAGCTGGACACTTTGCTTCTATAGGAAACCATAGTGATGATTGTATCCATTATATTGTGCCTTGCTGCTTCAAGTGTGGCAGTGAGTAGTGAGTGAGAAGGACCACAGTTTCTTGCTGCATTTCAGCAATCATTGCTATCATATTATTTTCCAGCATGGTAAACCAGGCTCAAGCTCCAGACCACACAGTACAACAATGCAGACTAATGCAGGGAGCAAAAGCCAGTAATTCACTGCAATTGTGTTTATCACGCAAAAAGGGAATAACATCAAACCAAACCATGGAACATAAAGTAAAAGCAACTGGAAGCTCCCCTCTGACCAGAAGGGAATGGAAGACATCTCTATGACACTGATAAAAGTGGGATTCTGTAAACTCTTGAATTACATATGCAGTTCTGCTAATTTCTATGGTTTGACTCCCTTTCATTCTCAAAATAGAGAAAGTAGGATTGGAAATTTTTTGGAGATTTAAAGATGATAAGGGCATTAAGCAGCTTCTGTATGAATGGTGACTAAAAGTCCATTGAAGACAACTAGGAAGTTAGACAACAAAGAAGTCTAAGAAATCTAAAGTGACACAGAGAAAGTGGGTAAGGACTGGAGACACAGAATTTTTAGTCTGATAGCTCATTTACTCCATTAGAATTCTATTGTTACTCCTTTTAATTGTTCATTTTAAGAAAGATTTAGGATCCTAAAGATAACAAACTTAAGAATACCTGGACCCTCAGTACTATTGGGAGACTTGAAGAAAAAAACCATCCCTTCCCCTGCCACCAGAGCATTAGGACTGCCATGTCACTGACATTACCTAGGGATGCGATAACTGCCATGATGTGAGTGTGCCTATTTTATGCATCTTCCCCCAGCTCCATCGAGCAGCAAATAAAGTGAATCTATAAATCAGCCTAAGGTAGTAGCAGAAAAAAAAAAACCCAACCCAGTTTGTATTTCCAGCCTTCCTTTTGACCCTAAAAAGGAAGGAAGAAAGAGTTATCTTCCTTCATTTGCACACAATGGTAATCATTTCAGGACAGCTCGGGTAAGATGGGACGCACTGATTTTTGCTGTTAAAAGAGAAGGAGTGCATACCATATATGGGAGTCAAGCTAATTATTAAGCAATTATTAATTACTCGTAGACTGGAAATGGCTTTGGACATTGTTTTAAGATGGTGTTGTGCAGCCACCACCAAGTTGGAGGGGGGAGTGTTGATTTGTTAGAGGATAGGAAAGCTCTACAGAAGGATCTGGACAGGCTGGATCAATGGGCCAAGGCCAATTATAGGAGATTCAACAAGAAGAAGTACCAGGTCCTGCACTTGGATCACAACAACCCCATGCAGTACTACAGGCTTGGGGAAGAGTAGCTGGAAAGCTGCCCAGTGGAAAAGAACCTGGGGGTGCTGGTCAACAGCTGACTGAACATGAGTGATCAGTGTGCCCAGGTGGCCAAGAGCATCCTGGCTGGTATCCAAAACAGTGTGGCCAGCAGGACAAGGGAAGTGATTGTCCCCCTGTACTCGGCACTGGTGAGGCTGCGTCTCAAATGCAGTGTTCAGTTTTGGGTCAATGAAGCTGGTGAAGGGTCTAGACAACAAATCTTATGAGGAGCAGCTGAAGGAACTGGGGTCATTTAGCCTGGAGAAAAGGAGGCTCAGGGGAGACCTTATCACTTTCTACAACTACCTGAAAGAGGTTGTAGTGAGGTGGGTGTCAGTCTCTTCTCCCAAGTAAGAAGTGACAGGACAAGAGGGAACAGCCTCAAGTTGTGCCAGGGGAAGTTTAGATTGGATATTAGGAATAATTTCTTCAGTGAAATGGTGGTCAAGCATTGGAACAGGCTGCCCAGGGAAGTGGTTGAGTAACCATCCCTGGAGGTATTTAGGAGACTGTAGATGTGGTGTTTAGGGACATGGTTTAGTGGTGGACTTGGCAGTGCTAGGTTAATGGTTGGACTCTATGATCTTAGAGGTCTTTTCAAACCTAAATGATTCTATGATTCTAAGATTTAAAATCTTAATGGCACAGAAGTCAGAAAGATTTGGTTAGAAATGGGTTATTTTCATCTAGTGCATCTTGACATGTGCTTGATTTAATGAAGAAAATTTATGTGCTGTATAGAAAAGTATAATAACCACTACCTTACATACTTACTTCTGTGTTAACAATCAAATATATATTTCTTACAATTCGATTTGATAGATTCAGTCTTGAAATATGTTACTTGTAATCAACTTTAGTATAATACAACATAGTAAAATAACTTTGGTGAAAAATTGCCATAGCATATTCAGCAGTTGTCTAGACCTCTACAACTATTATTTAGTCTTCTCATAACTGATTTGCAGTGAGATAAGTAAGTTAAGTTTTGAACAACAGTATCTGGGAAGTCAGTGAAGTCAGGATGGGAATGTAGTTGACACTGAATACTACAACATAGTGGCTATGCACAATGTGGGATTTTCTTTGTTCTGCAGATGTTAAGTATTATGAAGAGACATCACAGGCAATAAAAAAAAATATTTTGTACCAATTTGTTGAAATAAAATTGCTCATTCTCATTACTTAATGTATTCTGAACTGTTTGGAACCTTTTTGATGTGGCCCTGTGATGGAAAGGTTTGTGTCTTTCAGATTCACTAAAAGCAATGCATTTCAGCTACTGAAGATAAGCCATCTGCAAATGATATACTGCCTCTACAATATCATGTTAAATTAAAGAAATAGTCTTAAAAGTAGTGTGTTGTGTAATACAAGTTGAAATACAGTGGAAATTAGATAGTGACATCTTCCTTTTCTGCTTACAGAGGAAATGTTACTGCTTCCTTTGTCCCACAAAATTATTCCTGGTGTGACTCAAAGAAATACCACACCTTTTAATGCTTTTAATGCTTTAATAAATATGCATGTTACTGTCAGACACTGTGCTATATCCAGTTCTCATAGTTCACCAGAATATTCGTGCTGGAAGTAAAATGGAAACATTGCTGAAGTAAATTTTTCATGATGATGGACTATTGTGGCTACATTTACAACAGTTTAATAAAATTGGATATAATAGGACGACCATATTAGATAAAAAATCTGGGATAGCTTGAATAATTTGTGACAGGATATAAGTTTTTGCCTCAGATTAGTCTTACTTTATGGCACTAGCTGCTAAAACCAACACGTTGACAAGGTTTGCCTCAGAGCAGTGCCTGAGAGTTCCATTTTATGTGTAAGTTTACTAAGCCCAGCTGTTAATGGAAATCATCGCAGCTATTTCACTCACATTTCTGACTGTACTGTTTTGGCTTTCTTAAGGTTACCAGGGAAGTGAAAGAGATACAGTGAAAAATTGATATAGACAATATCCCACAGTGTTTAGATTTCTGCAGGGTATTATGAATGGAAGGAAAATTTAAGACTCAAGCATTGGGAAGTTTACATGTTTGGTTTTGTTATGAAGATACAGTTACCTTACTGGCAATGCAGGGGATGCTCTACCACAGTCTTCTCATTCCAACCCTTATAAAACTGCCTCATTAACTGCTGTAACATTATCTTCTTCAGTCTTCATCACCAAAACAACTTGATAAAAAATTTGTATTGCAGGAACAGGCTGAACTGCAGCAGCATTATTCGAAATTCGTCCTTTTCTTGGTCTGCTATGCTCCATTTCAACAACTATTATTTCATTACTGATAATAATAGTTTCCTTGATTAAATAAAAAACATTTTTTATTTTATTTTAAATGTCAGATCACAGTTGTCAATTGCTTTAGCAAATCTATCAGTTTATAAATTGATTATGCAGTAGATATCACAAATACAACTTCTTTGTTAAAATTAGTCTATCCACTTTGAACTTGTTTTTTAAGTGACCGTGACCATTAGGATTAGAAAATGGGTGTAGGTGCTCCATCTGTCTAGAAACCAGCTTCAAAATGTGACAGTTCACTTCTTTTAAAAGTGCATCATTCTTCTTTAGCTCCTAATGTTTGTAATTTGAGGTTTGCACTAGTTAACTGTAGGACATTTGGTGATTGATTGTCTTGGTTTTGAGATGTAGATGTTTTTTGATTCCTCTAGTCAGAAAGAAATTCTTCTAATCATGCCATAATGCAACATATGCTCACTCTGGAGCTTGTATATTGTTGGTTTTGATGGCTTTTTGTGAAGGCCTTAGATAATCCATATGGTGCAAAATATGCTGTATTTATTATCCTTCAGAATGTGCTACAAAGCTCATATTTTCCCTAGGGCTTTCAGGCAGGTAAGATAGGCAGATGTCAGATAAAATGGTTAGAAAAAAATTCAGCTGCTTCTCTGTATTGGTTTTCGGGGTTTTATTTCATTTTTATTGGAAATTCCTATTTTTATCTTATCAGAAAGTTACCAAACGTTGGCCTTCATTTTTAACATAACAGCGTATAGGTGAAGAGGCCATCCATCTGTTGTTTCATGTATGATTTAAATGCCATATACTCTACTTCATGAAAACACGCTTAATGAGTCATCTCCTCCAAAACTAGTATAAGCCAGAAGATATTAATAGCAATGGCTACTGTTTAATTACAGAAGTGAATTCAGTATTTATAAAACGTGGTAAGAAGTGTGTTCCTGATACAGAATAGCTTCATTCTCTTTTCATTTTCTTGTCCGCTCCCAAGGAAGGTATCAATGGTTTTGCATCAGCTGCAAGACATTTCTTGAAGTACTCGGACACATGCATGGTTAAGCTTGACATATTTATTACCAATACAAATGATTTAGGGAGTTGTTGCACCTCTAAACTGGCCACTGAATAAGTCCTCACAAACATACTTTCATAGCTGTGGCTGTGTTGATCTATTTTTTTTAGTCCCTCCTAAAGAGCCTAGTGCAAAACTAGGAGTGATGAAATGCAACACAAGTGCAGACTTATCTCATAATTTCTACTTTTTGTATAGTCTGAAACTTTACCCAGCTCAGTGGCCTTACTTGGAAGAAGTCAAGTTTATTACATTTTGTTCAATTTATTTATGATTTATTAACACTGGTAATAAAAAGACATTTCTTGTTTCCTAAATTCCACTGTATCTTGATTCCTAATGAGGTTATATCTGCTACTTACTGTCTCGTATCCGCTGCAGAGGCTAAGTCAATGACAACAAACTGATTTGAGAATACAGTTTAGGTGCAGAGGCATTTATATTTACAATGGAATAAAAATTATGTAAACTTTTGAAATAATGATACTAATGTCAAGACCTGCATTTTAAAGGTGGAAAATAGGAATGACTTGATAATGAAGTGTGAAGAAAATTGGAAGGATTCTTTTTTTTTCTTTTGGTTTGGGTTTTTTTGGACCAAAAGAGAAAGAAATTCAACGTAAAATACTTACGGTGACTATCGCACAGATGAACAGGAAGAGGTGAAGAATATCCCCCCCCCCCCCCTCCCCCCGGACATTCTGGAATACATCTGAAAGGAAAAAGATACTGACTTCGCAACAGCAAAGAGCAGCTGTTGGCACAAGAAAGTCAGAAATTGGAAGACTAATTTCTAGGTGCTCAAGATTTTTGTTACACAGTGACACTATTACTCCTCACTAGCTAAGCATGCCAGTGCCACAGAAATGGTGAGGCTGGATTGAAGCTAGAGAATCAAAGGAGATTCTTATTTATGAACTGTGAGATTATAACCAAATACAAATCAGAAAACACTAAATAGAGGAAAAGTTTTGAAATCTTGCTAGATAGAATATATCTTATGTGTTTTCCAGCTCACTCTGCTAACCTGTGCAGTGCATTTAGAAAAAATTAATTTGATTTTAATCCTTTCACAGATAAGTAGAAGGGGAGCCGAGCAAATAATGTTCCCTCCTGTGACTAATTTTATTCATTACTTTATCTCATAAATGCTTGATAATTTCAATGTAACTTAATGGATCTTTCTATTTGGAGGTCAAGTGTTCAAAATAAATGGTGGTGCTTCTTAAGAATAAATGTTCGATCAATAATGATTTTCAGATTATACTATTTTTTTTGTCCAGGAACCTAATCATCCCTTTTTAATTACTTAAAGCACTATAGAAGTGACTTTGTAGGTGCTAGAGAGGAATAGCAATGTAAATACAAATACAGCATCTCACTCAAAATCATCACAACAGTTAAACAATAATAAACTCAGATAAGCGAACTGGTCTATACATACGTTGATCTGAGAACGCATTGATGATATCTACTGCTGAAGAAATACTAAGGAAAGTGATAAGGTGATAGCCAATCAATGAAATTATACTTCCCCGGTTTGCTTTGTGAGTAAGCATAGATTTCTGTAGCTGAAGAGTTTCATGTACAGTGTATCAATGCGCATATCTTCTATTAATCTTAGGAATTTTCAAAGTACCGGTTTATTTAAAAAAAAAAATCATCTTTAACTTCAGTAGTAGAACTACTTTACCTAAACTATTATCTATTGTATGAAGTGTCATTATTGTGAAAGAATTATAATTTTATTTCTAGTTTCACAAACTATTCATTTTTTTTCTTATAATTCCTTTTTTCCTCTGCCTTCAGTAGAAAAAGCAAAGAAACAACAAGCCCTCTCTTACTGGCTGTTGCACATCACTAAATTCCATATCTTTTAGAGGTACCATCTCGAAAATTTATGTATTTGCTGGAGGCTTTTCCTCAGGCCACTGTGTCCTTAGCTGGTTCTCTGTTTAAGCATATTTAGATCCTGTTCTGTCCTATGGGATCTGTACAGTAACTCTTTACTTCATTCTTCACATTATTTAACTCCAGACTGTTCATACTTTTATTCTTAGAATTACCCAAATTGCTAGTTTTTAAAACAAGGTAGTAACAACATGACTGACATCTTTTATACATTTGAAATATTTTTTTCCTTATAAAAAGTAGTAGAACATAACAGTGTCCTATTTCTGAATGGCTTTTGCAATTCGGAGAGCAGACATAATATGTATATATACAACAATCCAGTAGTTTCCCATACATTAAATGTGCTGAGCCCTTTGACTTCCTAAACAAAGGGATTTAAAATTCCCGTGTTTTCACCTGTTATGTCAATATATTTTATACAATATATGCATACTAATTAAGAGTAAATACAATGTTATCACAAAGGAAGCTTAGGGAAAAAACAATGTAGAATTTTAAAAATATTTTATAGAACTTCTTTTCCCCTCTATGGATGAGCATGTTATGTCATTTGAACACTACAGAATAAGGTACCATCGGCTATCGTTTTCATCTGAGAGAACCTCAAGAAATTTTAGAAATTTATAACTTCAGGCCAGAAGGGACCACTTATTTGACCACCAAGGGACCACTGGGTTGACCTGCTCTATGACACAAATGATGAATATTTTGTTCAGAAAGCCATAGACTTCAGTTAAATCAAACCCTTCAGTTTCTTAAATATTTTCCTAAGATGCATTCTACTGTGTTCACCTCTTCCTAAATCCACAGCACTGGTGAGGAATTTATATATCAAAATTATTCTGGCTGGCAAACCCCAGCCAGTACTTCAGTGAAAAGCTGAAAATAAAAGCTGGGTGAAGATTCCTTTCTGACCCTGCTAGCCCCATGTCACAGGTATGTGACCCTGACTATATGAACGAACAGTGGCAGACATGAGAGGTGTAATTCACTCTCACCTCAAAGATATTTTTTTTACCTACTAGATATCTTTTCACCACAAAACTCAAGCTCTGCTATTTGAGAGATGGCTCAGTGAAAGGAGAAACAAAAATAATTAGCCAGTTCTGTACTGGGAGAAAAGCGCTGTTAGTCACTGCACATTGCATCCGGAAGCCTGAAGGCGTAAGTTTTATTAAAGTCATTGTACTGAGGCAGATAGGAGGCAGAATATTTGAAAGATGATGCAAACTGTACTTTTCTTGCTGAAGAAAGAGGGATATGCAGAGAGCAGGACAAGCGGTGTAGCTGCCTTGTTTATTCAGACAGTGCTGTGTGGGTACTGTACGCTGTAGCTCCTACTTGGTAAGAAGGAAGGTGTCTTTCTACTGCATCCTGCATGGTTCCCTTTCAGAGGCCCCTGGAGGCAGAGAGATTGCAAATAAGCTTTCTCTCCCTGAAGGACAGGATGGAGCTTGCAGAGAGTCTGCAGCAACAGTGCAGACTGGGAAAATCCTGGGGAAAAAAAAAAAAAAAAAGCAGAGTTTGCCTGCTGTAGGAAGCTAGCACTAAGGTGAGCCTTGTATGACCATGGAAGGAAGGAGATTTTCTTCTAGGGCCAACAGTGTATAGTGAAGAATTTATTCTAGTTGCAGACTAAATTTGCTTTCAGGCCTTTTATGTAATCTATCACACTTATTTCTACTTTTTTTTTATTTAAACATTTACCTTTTAAAAATATGTCTGTCTTGTGCTCTAAGTAAAGTCTGTCTTTAAAGAGAGGGCTTTTTCTGTCTTTTTGGAGAAGTTACTTCAGCAAAAGGGGGACAATTGAGAATCCCTTCTAAGTGAGACTTTGCTTCAGTAAGACTTGATTGTTTTTTCCATGTTCAAGCTGCTTTGTTCTTCTTCATTTCTTTCTTCTTGTTTTTTGGGGTTTTTTTGTTGTGTGGTTGGTTGTTTGGTTGGGGTTTTTTTGGGGGTGGGGTGGGTTGTGTGTGTTGATTTTTTTGTTGGTTTGTTGTTGTTGGTTATCTTTAATCTGGTTACTGACTCCTGTGGGCAGAGCTTATCGAGAGAACTGATCCAGTTAAAAATACATACTTTTCTTCGTTTTCAGCTGAATTATTTCCTTAATGCATATTGCTGCACAAAAAGGGGGAAGAACATACGAATGCCTGTGGAATAAAAGCTGGAACTCAGTCCTTTGCCTGAATTGCCAGTCAAACCACGCCTACAGATATATAAGAGATGCCAGTGAGATGATCCAGGCTCCACCACATCTACTGTACATATTCACAGTCCTTCATTCACTTTCAGAATTCTTCCAAAATGTTGGCTTAAAGCTTGTCTTCTTAAAATGAGCAATTTAACTTTCTTTCAGAAGCAAGGTTTTGTTCAGAAAAAAACCCATGCTGTTATACTGCTGATGTTACGTGACCATACTCCTTTCAAACAAACACTGTAGTGAACATCTCAGTTCTGCATTGCTAGACATGTCAGAATACCCTTTACAATTCTGAAATATCTACAAGCGCTTGATTCCCTCAACAAGAACTAAGGTTTCACAGAGATAGAAGGAATACTTGAAATGGACAAAATCTAGAAATGATGATAGAGAAACTTGGCATTAATATTTTCATAACTGTAGTTAGTTTCCAGAAATTGAGGATAATGAAAGTAGCCTTTCTTCTTGCATATCTGTCTCAGTATACAAAAAACCTGCACTGATCAAATCTCCTAATAAAACAATAGATTAAGGCTAAGTGCATTTGTTTGCAGCTAAATAATACTTTATTTTGCATCAATGCAGTGTAAAAAACCTTTAATTGGAATGAAAAACTGTCATGAAATCAAATCTCAGTATGTGCATGTTATATTCCGGAAAGTGACTGTTTTTTCATAAATTTCAGGTGAGTCAACAGAGAATAAGCAACTGCCTTTTTCTAACAGTGAATAACAGTTGAATGTAGTGGATTTAATTATACTAAATTGATCATAGTAACAGTTAATAGCAACTTAATACCATCAATTAGTTTGATACAAACTGTTGTTTTACATCTTCTGTAAGATAAAAGCTTATTTAGTTAGTCATGCCACATCTTGGGTACAAATCATCTTCTATACCTTCTCAGAGCTCTGCCATCAAAGGAGAAACCCACACATTAAAATTTAGAATCATCAAAGAGACAAATCTGTGGTGTATAGTGATCTATTCTTGTGCAGATTATTTAACTAATTAAATACTAAAAATATTTCTGTCATTGCTACTTACTTTTAGTTTAGATCTTAAAAGAGCTTGTTAGTTTCACTTCTAAGACTAAAAATCTACTTTAACTTCTTATTGCAGGAATAGAAACAAAAACAGTAGAGTAAGACTTCAATAACAGACAACATGCCTAAATCTTTGTTCTATGTTATTTTCTGAGGAACATCAAAGGATCCTTATGGATACTAAAAGTGTGTTCGGTCTTCTGTGGCTGCCTTGGCCCCGTGTCACAAGCATAAAAATTATATTAAGGAAAACACAGGCAGGATATAGAGACCAGAAATAATGTTGGCCTGCAGAGTTGATAGAAATACAAATTTCCACTGTGTAACTATCTTCTTATTCAGTACAGTCTTTCAGTGTCAGTTGAAATAAAATGTCAGTGTTGCGAGTCAGATCCGACTCTGAACTTGACACTGTCTTAATGCTTGAAACAGCACTCTAACTTGGGCCAAACTTTTCACAAAATGACACTTCATATATATCTACATCAACTTGAAATAAGTGCGTATTATTTTCTAAGTTTAATTTCTGTAAGTGGTATTTAAGTTTGTTAGAATGTCAGCAGCAGGAAACCTGAAGCTCTCCAAACAGCAAAGACAGAAATGGCCAGAGGCGTAGATCATTGGTTTTTTTCTCTAGCTAAATCCATAGTAGTAAATGAAACTAAAATCTGAATACTGTTCTCTGGACCTGAGGCCAACTGGCAGGTCCAGATCACATCTATAAAAATACTTACTGCGAAATGGATGGCAACATTTAAACTGGAAATGATTCCTGAATTGCACCAACCGGTGAACTTTTTCAGTTTTCAGAATTGAAGGGATAGCTAGCCTGGGTGGCAACTGTAACAGGAACTGTGGTAACTTCATAAAAATGTGTATGATTATGTGTCAGGACTTCAAACTCATGTTGTGGACCTCTTCAGCTTAGTAATGTCAGTGTAACCTCTGAGAAAAAAGTAACAGGGTGCCATATTTATTCATTCCTTAGAATATTAAACAAATACTATTTTTTCCCCTCTGTATTCTTAGAGGAATTTACATCATGCCTTGTCATTAGCTTCATAGTTCTTATTTATTTAGTTAAATCACTCTCTAAGAATAGACTAGCAAGTCAGCTCCAGGTCCAGGAAATATGAGTCTGCTGTCAGAGGGAACGAGAAAAAATATGTTGTTGACTCATTAGTTCATCTGCAACATGAAAGAGTCTGTCAACTGGTGTCTTAGTAGGGCACAGTCAACACCAACAGATGTGAGCAGTCGAAAATGATACATCTTACTGCAGACTGAAAATTTAATGACTGCGCGTGTAACTGGGATATTTTCTGAGATTAATATGAGATTCTGTCTTATTGCTTAAATATTATTAGCACAGGGTTGAGGGTTTTTTGCTGAATAAAAATGTCACAGGACTGTAGAATCGTAGGACGATTCAAGCTAGAAGAGACCTCAGGAGGTCTGTAGTCCAACCTCCTGCTGAAAGCAGGGCCAGCCATGGGGTCAGACCAGGTTGCTCAGGGCTGTATGCAGTTACGTTTTGAAAACCTCAAAAGGTGAAACCTACACAGCCTCTCTGAGCAGAGGTCCAGATTTTTCATTCTTAAAGTTGTCTCAAACACCCTTACAAAGCCTTAAGGGTTTCAAAACCAGTGCTGAGTCAAAATTGATCCCACCTTTTAAATGTGCATTAAGAAAATGTAACTCTTAATTGTCTGTGAAAATAGGTCTATTGTTGTGTTGCAAGTTTACAAAAAAAAAAAAGCATTCTATTGCAGGGAGCAGTTGGAGTATGAAACCAGAAAATGAAAACTACTAGGTACTGAGTGGAAAGAGGGAAGTGTTGCTTTGGATGTTTTGAGCTATGAAATCTGTAAAATAATAATCAGACACAGCAAATATGCAGTGTGTTTCTCAGCTTTAATTAATCAGTTGTCTTCAATAAAATCAGGGAACTTTGATGTTTGTTTTTTAGAATATATGATAGTAAAACCTATTTAATTATTATAGTTCACAACTCATATTTGATACAACTGTTTGCAAACCTGCAGTTGTTTTTGTTTAGTAGATTGAATGCTAACATTACATCTGCAATAGTTCAGACGTAATTAGGTAATTGTTTATTGTCATTTAGCATGACCACGTTTGAAGTGAAATTGCTAGACATGGGTGAAAGTTTCAATCTTGTTTCTAGAATAAGAGATTTCCTTTTCTTATCAGGAAAACCAGATTAAAGGAGCTTTATTCCCAGCAAGACTTGTCCATGCTGGGAATGCTGGTCCAAGACTGGAGCAAGGTTCTGCTTTTATTCTGGGCAATACAATTAAGAGTCAAAACAGAGTCAAGAGCCAAGGAACTTTATTTGCCTGACAATAGGTTTGCAAATGCAAAGGAGAGGGAGCCAGAGATAAAGAGAGAAAGGAAGGAAGGAAAGAAAGAAACAAAGAAAGAAAAAATGAATGAATGAATGAATGAAAGAGATCACAGCAATAGCTGCCACCCTGGAGCTGCAGTGTCCCAACAGTCTGATTAGTTTCCAAGTCCAGTGTGGGAACGTTCTGTCTGATATTGGTTGGTTCCGTTCTTTTATAGGGTTGTCATGAGCTGTTCTGCTTTACCACAGCTTCCACCCGGTGGTGGTGTGCGTGCCCAATACCATCAGGGGGTCCTCAGAGTTCTCCAGGCTCCTCGATGCCCCTGACGCCGGGTCTGGGGGCACGCAGAGGGGTTTGGTTAGGTTTCTCAGGATTAGCTCCCCCCATTGCTCCATGGTGTCAGTCGCTGGGTTTCCTGCCTTGACAATGTTGAGAAACATTTGCTGTGGTGATGCTGTGAGTTTCCTGCCATAGCAATTTTGAGACAAACTTCTGTGGTGATGGTGGTTCTCACTAACACAAGACTGCATGGCAGGACTGGCACTTAGTACTTTATCTAGACATCCTCCTTTCCCTCCTCCTCTTCCCCCATTTGTTTTATTACCTTTTTACCATTTTATCATAATCCCAAACATGTCATTTAATCATCACTAACAAATGTCAGTGAGCAAGAACATTATGTGAAAGGATTTGGATTTCATGCAGACATTGTCATGTTTAGGTACTGTTATCCCAACAGTTATCAAATTATTATCTGACCTTTCCATCCTTCCAACCTGCGAGGCATTGGGCAATGGATTTAATACTGTTTAGACAGCATGCATCTTCAGGTTATAATTAATAAGCCAGTATTTAATCATTACATTTGTGTGAATGCAAATGAGAAAACTGTGAACTATTACTGCTGGGTTGGACTGAGGCACAATTACTGGTAGCTTACCCAGCAAAAGTGCTTGAGAGTTGCTGTATGCATTTCCACATTTATAATTATGCAAAAAAGTTTGTCTTCTTACTTGACCTTTAAAGCACCCAATGTGCTGATTGTAGAAAACCCGTTTTAAAAGCTTGATGGAAATTTCATAGAGTGTATATATGACCTGATGATAGTATCATCAGCAAATGCTAAACAATAATGGTTTAAGGTTGTTATTCTGATTTGGCCAGACCCTGCTAGATTCAATCAAGCACAATCAGAGGTGCAAGGCTGACATTTTAACAAGCTGATGGTGAAGGCAGCTCATGCTATTGAATTGCATTAACTTGTTTTCTGATATGTAGTACTTGGAATGAATTTCAAATTATATTTTTATATGCACACAAAAATATATCTGCATATCCATCATATAAGCTATTAAGGACGAACTAAAAAGCATGTCTAAAGTTATCATGAAAAGAGCTAAATCTGTAAATCGGGTGCTTGTGTAATAGAAGTATATACATGGTCACATAACCAGTTACAGCATTAGCATTGCAAACTGTGTAGAAGAAACTGTACTTAAAAACAAAACAAAACAAAGCAGTTGTTTGGGCAGCTTTCCTTCATTTAACACATCTGTTACATGAATTTAAAAAAATTAAAAATGCCTATCAGTTCCCTTCCTGACCCTATTGCACTCTGATCTCAAGAATTATGTTGCGTTAAAACAAGTCTGATTTAAAATATTTCAGAAAGATTGCTGTCTTATCATTATGATTTTATTCATAAAGATTATATCCTTTTATAAGAAAGAAAAGAAAGTTTAGATATTTAAACATCAATAATTTTTTCCTTAGAACTCTTACTGCAGCTTTCTGTTGTAGCATGAATATATCCAAGATGTCACGCAGGGTTTAAACCTTAGGAAAAACTGCTTGATCATTGCAAACAGAGCTACTGAGAATGTATGTATGGGTCACCCACATTATCACCAAACTTCCTTTTTAAGCAAATAATCAAAATGGTGTGCTGCAGAACTTTGTGTATGTGCTTAGACATACAACCATTGCATAATATCTATAAAATGTGATAGGAAAACATTGGTTTTTCTCCTTCGTGTTCGCTATTAATTAGTGAGTTTAGAGAAAACTTTGTAAAAATTGAGGAGGAATAAAAAAATCCCCTGAACTGATCCCTTAAGAAGTTTATTTTTAGTCTACAGAATTAAACCCCCTATTTATTTCTCTTTAATATTGATTTTAACAACAGAATGAAACTTTATGAAGTTGTTTATCATAGGATGGACAGGCCATTTTGCTTACAAAAACATTTATAATCCTTTATGTTAAAAGACTGATACTATGCTTGCATATTTTTCTGAAAGTATCACCAAAACAGAATTATATGGAAAACAAACATAGAGAATTTTTTGCAAAGGTTGCTGATGTTAAGTCTCAATCCTCTCAATTAAAATATGATAGAAGACCTTATCAAACAGCGTGAGAAATCCTTTATGTATCATTATCTGACAGAAGATGGTGAAGAAAACTTTCCATGTTCTTTTTGTAACTAATAACTTGCAGAAGCTAACTTTGCATTATCAAAGATAAACTGAATTCACATGTTACTACAGCATCCTAGTTAAATTATAGACTGTTGCTTTTATAGGGTTTTCTTGGTATATGCTGTTTCCATACAGATTGTTTTTCTAGCACCTGTATTACAAAGGCACTTCAATATTTTTAAACATACAGCTGATTAAACTCCAGTTTGGTTTGTGTGCAGAGAAATTCCTACCTGAGAGACTCTTGTTTAGTTCTGATGTTTCTCCACTGTGCTTTCTTTCATGAAGAGACAGTGGTTGCTGCCAGTTGGTTATTGGAATGTGAATGAGCTTTGCTTTATTAAAAATAATCATAAATTGAACAAAACTAAATTGTTTACCTTGCCTCTTCTGTTTATTTTTAACAATTTATGCCTGCTGTTAAGAGCAACGCTTTTTAAAGAGAGTGTGTGGATGGGGGGAAGTAAAAGCGACTGTATGTATTAATTTCAGGACCTAATGTTACTGCCTTCAGTTTTAGGAATGATGCTTTTGAAGGTAAGTATTACAGATAATAGTATGTCTACACTCTAAAATGCAGTTTATTTTAAATTGCTTTTCTGGATTATATTTTTTGTGATGAAAAAGAGGGATATTTAAAATATTTGAGGTCAGTAGATGTCTTTTTTTTTTCAAAATTACAAAGCCTTCTTGTAATTGTTAAAAATTGTCTAACTTTTTTATTCAGCCATTACTATGTGCTTTGGGTTTTTAGCAATTACACTGCTCAGATTTACAATGTGGCTTGATTTTAATGAAGTCAAACCCCAAAGACATACCAATTTACCGCTTGTTATACAGCTTCTTTTGTGTTCATAGTGTTTAATATAAAACCAGCTATTTACTTAATTTTCTTTCCTCATTGGTTTAGTAACAGCCTAATTAATTTGTCAGATAGTGGTGTAAACTATATATGGTGGTAAAACGTGCCTGTTTCTAAATTTATGCAGGCAAGGCATAGTATCATGTGAAGCAGAAATGTCGGTCCTGGAAACATCTGCAAAGACAAGTAAACCTAGAAATTTCTGGTCCAGTTCATATTGGCTTGAAACAGGATCCATATTTGTTGGTGGTTTGCCTCATCATTATGCAATAAAACAGGTATTTATTTCCTTATTATTTTTATTTAAGATGTTTGTTATTTTGGGAGTGGTATATTGAATAGACTATAAGAGACTTTATGCAAAAAGTAAAAATTACAGTTTTTTGAGGATTACATCTAAGGGATGATTATGGTCCCTTGCAGAGTTCTGCTGGTGCATGGGACTTTGGTAAGTTAACAGAAACAGCATTCTTGCCTGAAGATACAATCTACAATCCTGTTTGACTTGAGTAGGCAGAGTTAAGGAGCAAGTACAATTAAATTTAGAGGACGTACCTGTTATCTCAGGTGCTGGTTCTGTGGAAATGTGAAAAGTGTGACTGCACTGGGTTTTGTAAAGAAAGAGGCTCTCTGCTTGCATTGTGGGCTGGCACAGAGAGGTGTGTGTGAAAATGGGCCAAGCCAGTGAGAGTTAACCTGTGGAACTGCATTAATGAATGAGAGGTATGGTACAGGAGCTTGAACTTGAGGCCCTGTATGCAGCTAGGGAAACAGCATGTGCAGGGGTGAGAAGTAATATGCACTAGGGCTTTCACAGTGCTAGGGAAGAACAGTACATACAGGGGTCATGCAGAGCGCTGGAGAGAGGTGGATCATTCCTGAATTGCTGTTATGGAGGAATTTGGGGTAGAGAGTTAAGCAACTTACAATGTACAATTTTTTTTCAAAGCAGGTTGAGTATAGGTAGTGATTTCTCTTTTAGTCTGTGACACTCAAACTCCTCACACGCACACAGATCAAAGTCCCAGCCCCTGTAATTTCAGACTGGCACCATACACCCAGGGGGCACTCAGTCCAGCTCCTGGCAGCATGGCCCCTATACAAAGCACATCCCAGCTGGCTCAGCCTTCTACATTTTGTCAGGTGTCTGAGTATGGAGTCCCCTTCTGCACTCAAGGGGCTATTGTCATAACTATGTATACATTTTTAAACCTAAATTGTTGCCTTAATGTGCCAGTGGCCTTGCCAGTCACATAGTCCCAAATCTGTCTCTGACTTCCCCCTTATCTAAAGCCAGCCTGGATTATTTCAGCCTCTGGTTTCATGTCTCAAATATGTTATCAGAGTGTAAAGGTATTGCATAACAAAGATTATCTGTCTTCAGTGGGTTTCTACACATTATGAAATAAACTACACTTTGCGCTGGGCCGCTGTAGTCCAGGTCTCACTTATCTGATCACTGATCTTTGGGTAGCTGTCATCACTGTAACAAAGTTAATCTGTGGGTTTTTTGTTTTCCCAGTGTACAGCAGAATCATGTAGTCAGAGCAGGACATATGTAGTCCAGGTTTCATTTCTTAAGCCATACTTTTGGGTGGACTTCACCCTGTGACAATTGTTTTAACGTTTTTATTTCTGTTCTGTTCTTCAGTAGGTGAAAGTCATCTTATAATGAGCAAATAGAGTAATTTCAAGCACAGATGTGGTTTTGATGCTGTTATTATAATGCAGCATTTCTAGATTGCTTTCACCGTATGGTAAATTGTACAGTAACTGATGAAGTGACAATATTGTGAAATCCAACTTAAAAGTCCTTGTGAGTAGGTGCTTTTAAGGTTGTAAAATACTCAGCCAAAAGTGTACTTCTAAATACCACATATTGGCATTAAAAGAACATGTCAAATAGTATTTGTATTTATATAATTTTCCCCTTAATTCAAATGTTCATACACAAACTATACATTCATCTGGAATAATTTATCCTATTACTTGCATAAATGTATCTTAAAGAAAAGTTCTATATTAATAAGATATCAGAAAATTATAATTTAGATGTTTAAATGACCTGTCTTCTAGAAGCTAAGAGAAATATTTTTGGGGATCCCCCAAAGACTTTATAGTGAAGGCTTAGAAAAGCTCAGTCCATGGAATGTATTTAAGAGCAGGTAAAAAAGCGATTTGTTTGAGGGTTATACGCAGTAATGTGTATGTGAGAGGGAACTTTGAGATGGTAAATAGCTCTTCACTAAGGCAAAATAAAATCCAGAAAAATACGTTTACCTTAGATGAGTCAAAATAGAGATAAAACACAATGGTCTAAGGGTAATTTACTGCTAAAACATTTTTGTCTATATGTGTTTTTGATTGTCATATCAAGATGAGCTTTCTTTTTTTAAGGATGTTGCAGTTTTATTCTTAATGCAGGATTAGTAAATGAAATGTTATGGCCCATGATTGTTATTTAGATTAAGTAATAGATGTGGGAAGTGTGCAAGTGCTCAAGCTGGTGACACTTAAGCTCTATTTAGTACTTGGAAAGCATATGTTCATATAACTTCCCCAAAAAGTAAAAATACATGCTCAACCCCCAGTTGCATCTCTAGTTTTCCATGAAGGTTTTTTGCAGTGCATTGCTTTCTGTTTGAGATTACCTCAGCCTTTTATTTCTTTATTTTATAACTTGATTTTCTTTGCTCATTTGTGATTTTTGTCTTCATTTTGATCTTAGTGTCTCGTTTTGCTTTATTTTTACTTTTTTATAGCTTTGGGCAAGTTTAATTTTCCTTGGCTTGTCTATCAAAGTCTGTTGGCTACAGGCCACATACAGTCTATAAAGGCTATATTTTTCCTTTTTGTCAGAGAATGGAGAACCGCCTGTCAAAGTTCTCTTTATGTGGGCTTTTCAATCCCAGCAGTAGGAAACCACTCCAGGAAGTTTCCTTCTCATCAGCTTTGACCCAGGCAGTCAGGCTTCTATTGTAACACCATCATCATCCCTGAAACGGAAAAGGTCTGTTTCTGACCTTCATCCCGCAGTTCGCTTCAAGAGAGATTTCTGCTCCAGCTGAGACTCAGCTTTTTCTGACAAACGCTGTGATCGCTCTTGGAGTCAAGTCTGATAATGACCCTTGTAATACCTGTAGTATCTGCCTAATAATACATTGTCTTGTTTTAGATGAGCTCTTTCTCTTACTGGAGTAGTTCACTCTGCTGTTGGCTCTCCTACCTTTCAATATTGTGGAAACTGTAGAGAGCAGTGTGACTTCAGACCCTAGACTGCTTCAGCTGCTGTCTAACGAGAACTTCTAGTTGTTAGTGCCAGAAGCTGTTGACACAGGAGTTTTGTATTACTAGAACTGGCTAATACTACACTATTAATTTCCAGGCTCTATTCCTCTTTCTTTCTTTATGAGTGAAGTTTGATACGATCTGTGAAGCCCTCAGGATAAAATAGTGTGTCCTCTGAGGATTTCCTATTCTGTGCTTTTCTGATCAGCTTTCAAGTGTCCATGCATTTTTTCCACATATTTATTTTTTTGTCTGTATGTTTATTTTTCGTTATTGCTTAGAGTCAGAGTGCCCTCAACATGTAAGGCAAAGTGCAACAATTACTCAGCCTTTCAGTCTCAAAAAGTTGAAGCTTTCTTCTCCAAATATGAGGGGGGAATTACCTCCAGATATATTGACTGCTTTTCCTTTATTTCTTTAATACTATTCTGTACAAAGGGTACCATAAGGGGTAGCATTTTACTCTGTGTTTAAGGGAGAAAATACTTTTAGTCTTCTTAAGGATTGGTCAGGAAACCATGGGATCTTTCAGGTATTACTGAAAGAAGTTACTGTTCCCCTGAATGTACTCATTGAGGTGGTTTGAGTCTGTTCTGAACCTGATTGGTATTCTGCCTATTATACACTATTTTGATAGAAATATCAGTTAAAAATATCATAATAGTTCTAGACTGGAAGGCTTGATAAGCACCAACTATGTATGTTTCCGCTGCCCATGGTAGTAACAGACTTAGCACACCATCAACAGAAGTTTGAATCTCCTTCTTAGTTGCTGCCAAAGCTTGTGAAGGTACTTCAGGAGAACAGATTACCCTCAAGGCAGTGATATATTTAAAAGAACATCTGTGACATCTTGGGAAGCAATGCCATAATACCCAATAGATTTCTTCACTCATCAGAAGCTCTCAGACCACCCAGATCTCTGTATCTAGTGGCAGTGGTTGGTGGGGAGAAACACTACGAACAGCAGAGGGAGATAAAGTTATGGACTACTTAAGTGAACTGGACATAAAAAGTGTCATGGGTCCATACAACGGGATGCATACAAGCATGCACCACTGGCTGATGTTATCACAAGGCCACTCTCTATCACCTCTGAAAGACTAGAGAAATCAGAGGAGGTCCCTGATGACTGGAACAAGATAAATGTGATGTCATGTTCATCTTTAAAAAGACCAAGGAGGAAGGGCTGTGTAACCATGAGCTGGTCAGGCCAATAGCACAACTCAGTTCCGAGACAACTGTAGAAGCAAATGAAGGACAAGCAGGCCCTTGGGAACAACCAGCATGGATTTACCAAGGGAAAACTGCCTGACCAGTATGATTACCTTCCATGTTGAGATGACTGGCTCTGTGGACAAAGGAAGGGTTTTCCCAGAATCAACTTCACTCCCAGGCCCTTTGTTTTCTCCCCCTGTATGGCAGCAGAGGGATGGGGAGTGGAGGTTGTGGTCAGTCCATAACAGCATATCTCTGCCACTTCCTCCTCATACACATCTACAGTTATCTGATGTTACATACCCACAGGCCAAAGATAGAAAAAAATACTTGTCTGGCTATGAATTCTGAAGGTTCTGAAGATGTGGGTAACAAACGACGTAGCAGGTACACACACTGAAACACCTTGGACAAATTCATCCAGGTTGAAGCATTGCAAACTGTTTCAGACACAGCAAGAAATTGTTTTTATGACCGTCTGTAAACTGTCCTTTGCAAAGTTTAGTGGATTCATCTGACAGCGTAGGAAGGCAAAGCTGAACAGTCAGGAGGAAAACTGAGCTATAAATAGCTGGCTGGCAAACATCTCGTCCTGCTGTCTCTACAAGTGAAAAAACTCCCATTCAGTTCTGTGACAGCTTTGTTTATTACTTGTTTTTAAATCACGTCCTATTTCTTTGTTAAAGAGTGTGATGGGCATACTTCAGTCTTGTCACATCTAGGAGACAGGTAAATGGCAAAATCAATTACAGTTAAATAGCATCATCTTTTTAAAACATTGTTTTTTTTAAAGCTGTTAATGGTAGCTGTTTTCTAAGACTTAAAAATCAACAACAGGGGAATAGAAACCAAATTGCACACAGAAAAAGACACGTTAAACCAGAAATTTAAAAAACCAACGAATTTATAATTTCTGAAATCTCAATAGGTGTTTCAGAATAGTTAATTTCATGCTAGCTTTAGTATCATTAGTTGTTTACAATAGCTTGTTCTGCTGCAGAGAAGATTGGTACACTCAAAGGTAAATTAAAGATTGCTTTTAAATACCTACAGCAACAGTTGATTGCAGTACTAGTGTTATTTCTGCTGCTATAATTGCTCCAATAATTTATATTTCTAGACAATAGTATTTTAGTATTGAGAATGTGAAATGTCATTATATCTTCATATTACTTTTCAGCATAAGCAGTTCTCTATAATTAAACTTTGCAAGTATTCAAAACAGGGAATTTTCAGAAGGAAAGGAAGCTTCTGTACCAGGAGAACAATCTTCTAAATAAAGATAAAGCATTAGGTAGAAAGTATGCAAAAATATATGTGGGCACTGGTATCCCCATGTTACCAATGGGAAAATGGCAACAGGTAATTAATTGAGTGATATGCTCAGGATCATAGTGTGTTAGTGTTGTAGCTAACATGAGGTGGAAATCATTATACATGTAAAGTCTCTTAGTTGGACTACTAGCACATACTCGAGTGAACTTTTTTTTTGGTGGCACATTTTAAATACATAGGTATAAAATATGCTGTGCATATATAAAAAACCGTAGGTTTTTCTTATGAAAAGGAGATAGTGTGATATCACAATCGTATGATGCTATGAAACTGCCCATGTAGTCTCAGAGCATTTTCAGGTATTGACCATATGTAGATAAAAATGTTTTAAACTTTTTAAGAAATGATTGCTAAGACATAAAATAGCATTCTTTCTGTCACAGTTACTCATCCACTGAATTCAGTGGCATCGAAAGAAAAAATAGACAATGTAAAACAGGTGTTACAAAATACAGAATCAGGCCCTTAACGTGGAATAATCTGAAAGTAGTTTGCTGTATGTTACAGCTGCTGTGCTTCCATAGGCCAAAGCAACAGTAATCCCTCTGTAACTGTCTAGTTAGACACAGTTTATGATCCATTTCCTTTGCTGAAGCATTGCAAAGCAGTGGGAGAATTTAGTACAATCTGTGCACAGTATTCAAGTTTGATTATTTGGCATTCACTTTATCTGATAAAGCTACAGAATGGGGCTCTGACAGTAACTTTCACATAAAAATTTATAATAATATTATATTTACATGATGCTTTAACATCCTACTCCAGTAGTCATCAGATGTGAGCAAATTGCAGTGGTCCTAACCCAGTTAATGCCCCCTGGGCTGCAGTGTTAAGCTTGAGAAGATTCCTGGAGAAGCCAACAAGGGAAAGGACATCCAAGCTTTTGTAGGATTACAAGGCATACTAGACTGTTACATGACTGCAACTGTTTGCTATAGTGGTATGAGCAAGAGTGAGTAGTTTGAAACCTCAGAGGGGCCAGTTCTTGAACCTCCACAAATTTCCTGTTGGTCCACAGCGTATGCAAAATTGTGATACTCAGTTATTAAAGATTTTATGGTTTGTAAAACCATTTTATTTTGACAGAATTCTGACATATTGATTGCTAGTAAAATTGCCAGATCTGTTCATAAGTCCTCTTTAAGTTTTAAAAAACCCTGCTTCAATTACCTTATATTTTTTAATCACTGTATACAATGAAACCTGCAGACTGGTTATAGTTTTTTTACATGAGATCATAAATCTGCTTGGCAGTTTTTTAAAGGATATTTCATATCTGCTATAATTTAATGCAACGTCTGCTCTGTGTGTTTAAACTGTAGCTCAAAAAAGTGGGAGCTAGTTGCCGGGCAACTTTGCTTAAGTCTTTGCTTAAAGGTATAGTGGAATATAGGTGCTTAGCTTGTAGTAGCTATGCACTTGAGTTTGAGGTTCTACTGTGATACATAAAATAAAAGCGAACGCCACAGTGAACAGTGTTGACTCGTTGACTCTTCTGTCCAACATCTTCATGTGGTTTCAGTGCTACACTGCGGAGACTGTGAGCTGTTCCTGTTTGTATCAATTCCAGCGCCTGTATTTTTTTTAAAAAAAGGATTAAAATATTTGTCCTTGTATTTATGCCACTCCATTTAATTTGACTTCCCTTACACACATTATAGGTCTTCTGAGTCTTCTCTGTTGTCAGGTTTGTGATTACAGTATTCAGAAATGCTTTTTCAGAGTGTTGGTTTGAAATGCATTGTACATCCTGAAGAGTGTCTGATTTATTCTTGGATCTTGACATGACAGCCTTAGATCCTGACAGGTATTTTCTTTCTAATGTCCTATTTGGGATATGTTCTGATTCTGTCTTTGCATCACTTGAATGCTTATTCTAATTGAGAGCTCTGCTTATTCTTCCTTAAGCTATTGTATGTATTTATGTGCTTTTTATATAAATACACAGACTGAGACTAAATAGGTATTTGTCACATCACCAAAAATGCATCTTCTATGTGTCATTCATTGTTTTATTGACTGCTGTCACATCCATTGCTACTCATTCGTCTTTAGATTGAGGAGCCATGGTCTACATGCTCTTTCTTATATGTTTAATCATTTCACTGCAATCAGGGATCCTGTCTCTTGAATGAAGAGACAATTCTGCATTCTGCAGGGAGCTACTGTTTTGACTGTTCTGAATACTTTAATGAGCAAGCTTTTTCACCTCAGTACTTCATACATTCTCAGATAATTTGTGAATGTGTGTAACAGCACGGGACTCAGTTGGCGATACTTGTGACAGCTTACCAATGTGAGAACTGACCTAGTATTTGTAATTTATGTTCACTTTCTTTTAACCAGTTTATTAACCTGAAAGAAGACCTTCCTGTATTTCCCATGACTATTAATTTTCTTCAAAAACTTACGGTGGGGAACAATGTCACAATATTTTTGGAAATTAAATAGCTATGTTGTTTGATGACCCTTTTATGTAGGATCATTAATATGTTCAAGGAATTCTCATAACTGGGGAAACATAACTTCATTTTATAAAAGTTTACACTGATTATTTATGGCATATTGTTCCATGGTTTTGCTACTTACATTCTTTATTACAACTTTCAGGGAGTTTGCCTCTGAATATAGATTTGCTGGGTATTATTTTGCTTCAATCGTTTCAGCCTTTCATAGTCCCTTTGAAAAAAACTAGTATCATATTTGCCACTTTCCTGTATTTTGGTACCAAATGGGATTTAAGTGAGAAGTTCTATACTGCCTTTGAACTATTCCAGGCTTCCCACTTCTCATGTTTTGATGAGTTTTGGAACATCATCAAGTTTTGATGAGTACTGGAACAACCTTCCCGGGGGCATGGTAGACTCCCCATCACTAGATGTTTTCAATATGCAATAGGACAGAGTGCTTAATTTCGTCAGCTCCCTTTCCCATGAAAGGTTGGACAATTGATCTTTCGAGGTCCCTTTCAACCTGGGCTGTTCTATGATTCTATGGTTCTATGATTCTACAAGTATTTTTTTTCTGCTTAAAATAAATTACGTCCCAGAACCTTTTTGAATAATCATAGTTGTAGACTTAAATTTACCAGAAATTTCCCTTTATACCCTTCACCTTTGTTTTGGCCTGAAAGATGCTGACTAATAGTCTTCTTTATTCTGCTACTTTGTCGTTCAAGCTCCTTTTTTCAAAAAAAAGTTGTGCTTGACATTTTTTTTTTTTTTTTCCTGCTAGAGCATATAGTTATCTGGACTGTATGGAAGTGTTCTTCTGTAACCTGCAAACACTTTACCCATTAGTTTTTCCATTTATTTTTATCCTTACTAACCTTGTTCTGTTGCAGTTAAACTATTTTTGGTGGATTTTTAAAGTCTGTTTTGCTCCCAGAAGAACACTGAAATTGAGTACATTATAGTCAGTGTTATTAAATGTTTGGTTTTTTTTAAAATTATTCTATATTGAAACAAATCCTATGCCTAGCTTAATGCAAAATCAAGAATTATTTCTCTTGTGGTTTCTCTAATGCTTCCAAGCAACCATTATTTACAGCATCTAAAAATGTAGTCCCTGCATCATATATTGTCATGATTTTTTACCAGACTGCTTGAGAGTAATTAAAGTCTCCTATTACTGTGTTTTGTGTCTCAACCTTTCTAATCTCCTTTACTATATAACAAGCACTATCACCATCTTGGTTAGTGATATATAGTACAGCCCTAATATAGTTTTTTTCTTTCTGTATGAAATTTCAGTGAAGAAGGATTTGTGCTAGTTTGGATATATTTATTTGATTACATTCTTAAGATTGCCTTTTTTCTGGTGCAGCCTACACCTTACATGATTTGATATCCCAGTGTTTATTTTCTACCATCAGGATGCTTGTCATATTCTTACTGTTTGACTGCTTCCTTTTCTTTTTAGAATTCAGGTATTTTTCCAGAGGCAGTTTCTTGTCTTTTGAAAAGAAATAATGGTTTGGTGGTTTGACAGAAAGGGATATGTATTTAAAAGCACACAAGTGGTTCGTATTACATTTTATTATTTTTTTTAACATATTTACCTAGCTTAGTTGTATCATGTATATTTTGAATGTGAATTTTTTATTTTTTAAAAAAAGATTTTCCAGGTAAAGAGAGAAATGTAATGGAATTGAATTGGTAAATCAGTTTTAATGTAATTCTGATATGCTGTAGTAAGGCTACTGTATAATGGCAATATACTGTCTTGTGTAATCCCATTGATCCAAAGAGAAATATATTAGAGATGTAAGATATTTTTCTGCAAGTTCTGGATGTATACAAAGCTCTACTGTTGGGATTCTTCGTTCCTAGTGTGCCAGTAGCTGTTACCATCAAAGGGTGTGATCTTGCTAGTTCTTCAGGGCTAAACAATGCAGGGAAGTGATACCATCAAGGAAAACCCAAAATGTTCTTGTAATACTCTATTACTTGCCTGTGTTCTTCCTTTCAAATCAGTCTGTGTTGTAAAGTCTGATCTTGGACATGGCAGTATTTGACATACCAACTTAAAGAGGTAGGCGCAGAGAGCGTTGTAGCGAATGGCATAACAATCTGGTTTTATTTTTTTCTAATTTAATTAAGCAGTATGCTTATAGCCATATTATTGATTAGTTAATGCTTTTTCTTATATCTGATTATGTTCATGAAAGTGTTTTGGAGAATTTATTACTGATTTATCTGCTTGAAACAAGTTTGAATTCTTGCTGAAGATCAGTATTACTGTGGGACGCTTAAAGCTAAAAAAAAATAAAATTCCCAGCTTATACAGACTGCAGAAGTCTTGAATTCTGCTAGTTATAATAAAATCTAAACCTAGACTATATTACTCAAAATTTACAATAAATCTTTCTTGTATGTCTAATAAATTCAAGATTTATAATATTGAAAATGCAGAATGCATTATAATGCATACATAAAAGTAAGTATAAAGACCCCTCAGTTCTTTTTATTCAGTTACTACTTCTTAATAAAGCTCTATTGAAAAATTCATATTAGTGTGGATGATTTTACTAGCTACAGATTGCACTTCATATTTTATTAGAAAGATAGTTGAGAGAAGTATTTTTGACATTTATATCAGACTTATTATTCATTGTGAACATGTATATTAGAAGCAGTCATCTTTTTTCTGCTTCTCCAGTGATATTCTCTAATATTTTTACTGCTTTTTTGAATCATATTAGAGTTGGTTTAGAGAACTGATAATTAAATGCTTATATATGTATGTATGCATGTATTTAGTCTTATATAAATGGTAATATTAGTAGTGCAAATACCAATACTATATTAATTAACGATACTAATATTAATATAATTAGTATATTGTATTATTACTATATTATTAACATTGTCCATAACATTTACCACAACTATAACAAATAATTTCAAAACAGAAAGCAAAATATATCCTTCACTGTGTTAAGTACAGAGACCAGAAAGTATTCCTGATGAGGATCTTTTCTCAGTGATCATCTTCTGCATCAAATTAGGCACTTAAGGTGTACATATCAAGTGATGTATAAATGTAAACAGTGATACATTTTCACATGGCTATGCTTCACAAATCTGCAAAAATCTCATTAATATCAACCAGTCTACACACACAAAAAAAAAAAAAAAAAAGCATTTGCATTCCACATACATAATGTCAGCAGGCCACAGTATAAACTGATTACTATAAGCAAGATTACAAATGTAATTCAGTCTCATTAGATAATGTAAGAATGCCAAGTTCATTACGCTTATTACAGAGCTACAGATCACCTGAACCAGTGACATTATAGTTGCACTATATTTTTGCAGAAAAGCCAGTGAACTTTAAGAAGTTCACAGCCCTGGGCCATCTGTGCAGCAGGCCTTGGCTAGGAGCAGCAACACTAAATCCGAACATCAAAAACAATGGGTTTGCACTCCACAGCTCTGGGCAGAATCAGGATGCTGAGCCAAATGGATTATTCCTGTTTCTTATTTTTATGAGAGTCTTGATATGCATGGCTTTAACCAAGTCCCCTTAAAGCTCTTTTATGCAGTTAGAAATAACCAGATCTCTCTGTTTGTGCATGGGGAAATCAAACTGCTGAAGCTTCTGAATCTGAAATTAAAGGAGTGTGGGGAGAAATGGAAAAGAAAAGAAAACTAGCTAAGTCTTCTGCTAATCCTGAATGATGGTAATTGCCACTGTCTCATTGAAATCCCCTCAGAATTTGACTTCATGGAAGTATTTTTCTCAAAAGTGTTTTAATTGTGTAAAACCTACAGTGCCTGAACTCAGATTTTTGTGTTCTAAATACTTGAATCTATACCAGATAGCATTCTTAGTAAATTAAAAGACTGATAGAAAGGCATCACTGAAACTTTCTCTGCCTTGATCTCTTGAGATCATTTTCAAAAAAAAACTAAGGGGGAAGAGGATGTAAACAAACTGTATTTGGAGAATTTAATAAAAGATTTTAGTTCAGATTTCTGTTTAGTGTGGAAGAAACTTTTTTTTTATTAATTAATAATACTTCCTATATAGGGAAATAAAGGTTTGGGAAATAAAAGATAAATTAAAAAAAAATCATATTGTATCATTCAATTTCTAAAGGCAACAGTGGGCGCGCTCAGATGAATTGATATACCACTGTAAAAATTCATATCTATTTGAAAGAAAGTACATGTTGTGTATTCCTTTGTGACACCAGAATGTTTTTCTTGTGACACCAGAATGTTTTTCTGTTGCAGTACTTCTAGAAGATCTGCTCAAGCTCTTTTTATCCTCTTAGTCAACATGTAAAATACAAGAATATCTGCAACTATTTCACAGTGTACTGAGTTGAAATGCTTTTCTACTGGGTATTTCTTGCTCTGAAGTTGTCTTTGAGTTTTGATTTTAGGAACTCAGCTTTGAGTCCCTTTCAGCTTTGTGCCAGCTTTGGGTTTGTACATCATTCCCTGAGACACATTAGATTTTTTTCTACTGACACCAGTGATTCAAGACTTATCTGGCAAGACAAGTCCATTTCGGGCATTCAGCTTTTCATCTGTTAAGGAAACAGTGGGTCCAGTATGGAATGGGGCAGAGCAACTGGTTACAAATGGCTTACAGAAGGTCAAGGTACTTGATACCTTCTTTGCTTTGGTCTTTACCCATATAACCAGCCTTCAGGAATAGCAGGCCCCTAAGACCAGAGGGAAAATCTAGAGCACGAAGACTGTCTACTGGTGGAGAAAGACCAGGTTAGGGAGCACTTAAACAAATTGGGAATATGTAAGTCACCAAGCTTGATGACACCAAGCTGTGTGGTGCAGTGAACGCTCTGGAGGGAAGGGATGCCATCCGGAGGTTTGAGCCTGGCTTGAGAGCTGGGCCCATGTGAACCTCATGAAGTTCAACAAGGCCAAGTGCAAGGTCCTGCCTTTGGGTCAGGGCAATTCCAAGAACAAGTACAGGCTGGCCAGATAATGAATAGAGGGCAGCCCTGAGGAGAAAGACTTGGGGGTGCTGATGGACTAGAAGCTCAGCGTGACCCAGCAATGTGTGCTTGCAGCCCAGAAAGTCAACCAAATCCTGGGCTGCATCAAAAGAAGTCTCTCCAGCAGGTCAATGGAGGTGATACTGCCCCTCTACTCTGCTCTCATGAGACTTCACATGGAATACTGTCTTCAGCTCTGGGGCTCCCAGCATAAGAAGGACCTGAACCTGTTGGAGTGAATCAAGAGGAGGGCCACAAAGATGATCAGAGGGCTGGAGCACCTCTCCAGCGAAGACAGGCCGAGAGAGTTGGGGTTGTTCAGCCTGGAGAAGAGAAGGCCCCAGTGAGACCTTACAGCAGCCTTCCAGTACCTCAAGGGGGCCTACAAGAAAGCTGGAGAGGGAATTTTTACAAGGGCATGCGGTGATAGGACAAGGGCCAGTGGCTTTAAACTGAGAGTAGATTTAGTTAGATACAAGGAAGATAGTCTTCACTGTGAGAGTGGTGAGGCACTGGAATAGGTTGCCCAGAGAAGTTTGTGGATGCCCCATCTCTGGAAGTATTCAGGGCCAGGTTGGATGGAGCTTTGAGCAACCTGGTCTATTGGAAGGTGCCCCTGCCCATGGCAGGGATCTTGGAACTAGGTGATCTTTACAGTCCCTTCAAACCCATTCTGTGAAGGCCATGAGGGCCAACAGGTTGAACCTGTGAGTGCTGAAGAAACTATCTGATGTCATCATGAGGTCACTGTTAATGATCTTTGAATGGTCATGGCATTTAGGGGAGGTTCCTGAAGACTGAGAGTGAGCAAATGTCACTGTCTTTAAGAAGGGCGAGAAGGAAGATACAGGGATACTATATAGGTTGGAGAGTCTCACTTCAGTCCCTGGGAATGTGATGCAGAAAATCCTGGAAACCATTTCCAAACACATGGAGGACAAGAAGGTCACTGGGTGTCATCAACATGGATTTACAAAGGGGAAATCATACTTGACCAGCCTCACAGCTTTCTGTAATTAGGTGACTGGCCTGATGGACAAGGGAGAGCAGTGGATGTTGTTTGCCTTGACTTCAGTAAAGTCTTTGACACTGTCTCCTATGACATCATCATAGATAAGCTGACAAAGTACAGGTACAGATAAGTCCACAGTGGGGTGGATTAAAAGCTGGCTGAATGACCAGGCCTGAAGTGTTATGATCAGCGGCCCAAAGTCTAGTTGGAGGCCAGCAGCTAGCAGTATACCCCAGGATTCAGTAGTGGGTCCAGTACTGTTCACCGCCTTCATTAGTGACCTGGATGATGGAACAGAGTGAACCCTCAACAAGTTTGCAGATGATACAAAACTGTGAGGGTTGTGCTGCCATCCAGAGGGACATCAACAGACTGGAGAAATGGACTGACAGGAATCTCATGAGGTTCAACAACAGAATTGCAAAGTCCTGTGTCTGAGGAGGAATAACTGCATGCACAAATACATGGTGGGACCAACCGGCTGGACAACAGCTTGGCAAAGGAGGACCTTGGAGTTCTGGTGGACAACAAGCTGATCATGAGCCAGCAATGCACCCTCACAGCAAATGATGGCCAACAATATCCTGCAGCTGCATTAGGAAGAGCGTTTCTAGCAGGTCGGGGAGGGGATTCATCCTTGCTACTCAGTACGGGTGAGGCCACATGTGAATGAATGTGACCGGTTTTGGACTTCCCCAGTGCAAGAAAGATACAGATTTACTTGAGCATCTCCAACACAGTGCCACAAAGATAATTAAGGGACTGGAGCATCTTTCATATGAAGAAAGGCTGAAAGACTGTTCTTTTGGTTTTATGATCCCTTCCTGTCACACCACCCCAAGCCCTTTGCTCATCAACCCTCAGAGTCTTCTGCTCATCAGTCCATCTCAGAACTGCTGGTAACTGTCCCTCTCCTGTCATTCCTAGTTTAAGGACCTCCAGTGGTTCCTTCAAACATAAGCAGTTCTGTGATTCTGTGATCCATATCTGCTCTAATCACCAGTGCGAGTGCTGATACTGATACTGGGGGTCAATGCCAAAGCATACATCCAAACCCTGGTTTTCGCACCTCTCCTTGGTAATTCACTCTGCTGAGTCTTTTTCTCTGAACCCACAAGCTGGAACTTCCCTTCAGGGTGTCTTTTGTGCATTTTCATATTATGGCAATGTGGCCAGTCAGGAGACGGATGCACCTGTTTCCTCACTGGCATACATGCCTTGAGATGTGTTGTTCTTGGGCTTTGGAGGGTTTCAAGTTCAGCCTGCCTTCTTATGCTAATGCAGTGTGCTGTTTGATCCTGGAAACTTCTATCCAGCATTCAAAGAGTTAGGTCAGACACGGTGTAATGGAAATTTTCTTCTGTATTAACACAGGGAAGATTATTTTCCATCTGTAAGGTCTTGCTGGAGCCTGACCAGGCAATTTGGCAACTGTTACCCTCTTACTGTCATCCGTAAAATGAATGAACTATAACTGCTAAACCCCCAGGAATACTGAGTACTTATATGTATTCTGCTGTCCTTTTCCTTTACTTCCGTGGCTGCATCAGAGGAGTATAGAGGCATGTGTCTCACGGGAAAGAGGGATGTTAAGAGCCTGACTGCTAGAAGAAAAAGTTTCTTCTCCTGTATCCCTCAGATTTCACTAGTGAGCTCTTTGGGCTTTGTTCACCAGTAAGAACTCATCAATAAAATATCTGAAACTGTAGAACCTGTCTTGAATGGTACCTTAGAGGACTTTTCAGCCATTGCCACCAATTATTCCATAATGCTGAAAATTGTTCATGATCTATCAGGTACCTCCTCCTGTTGGTACCCTTCATACTTTAATTTTTGCACAGGGCTCCCAAAAGAAACGGAGGAATTGACAGGAGAGAACTGATTTAAGTTCTTTACTCCTTTAAAGTCCTGGATTGAGGTGCATCCTCTGTTGAGGTGCTCCTCAAGGTCAACCTAACAGTTGTTTAACCAGCCTTACAGATGGCAGCTGTTTATCTGTCATGGATTGTCTGCATTGTTCCCACCAGCTCATTCCTGTGTATCAGCAGCCATGTGTTGGAAGACTTGATAGTATTCATCTACCATCTTAAGGTCCTCTTACATTCAGTGCTTGACCTTAGGTACTAACGGTCATTTGATTAACTTCACCATACTGCTGCCTTCTAAGCCTCTGTCAGTTTGGGGGAATGCAGTGGGTTAACATTGGCTAAGATGCCCACCCAGCTGCTCACCTACTCCCCCTCCTCAATTTGAAAGGGGAAGAAAATAAGATGAAAAAGCTTGTGGGTTAGGATAAACACAGGGAGATTGCTTACCAATTAACACCATGGCCAGAATGGACTTTGACTTGGGGCAATTAAAACAGACTTGGGTAGTGAGAAACAAAGACAACAATATCCTCCCTCTCCCCCACACTGCTGCTTCCCAGGCTCAATTTGATTCCCAACTCCTTCCACTCTGACACTAAGTGGCATAAGGGGAAAGGAGGGTTGTGCTTAGTCCATCATAGCTCCTCTGTGCTGTTCCTTCCTCCTCACGCATTTGCCCTGCTCCTGCCTGGGTCCTCTCCACAGGCCACAGTTCTTTCACAAAAAATCCATTTGCTCTGGCATGATCCTCTGCATGGCCTGCAGGGGAATACCTGCTCTGGCACCATGAAGCATATCAGATATTGACCTTGATGTTTGCACTTTGTTTCTTTTTTTCCTCCATGCCTCCTCTGCCTTTGTGGCATTTTCACAGAAGCACCACTGTCTTGGCTGCTGGGCTCAGCTGTGAACTGTGGTGGGTCTGTTGGATCTGGCTGGAATCGGCTGTCCCTGGCATCTGGCTACCCTGGCCCCTCCTCACACAGGTCATCTCTCCAACCTTGTTACTTCTAAAACATTGACACCTACACCCTATACAAAAAGACACTAATTTTATCAGAGGGAATATGCTGTTTTGGTGATATCCAAAGACACAATTTGATGCCATGCAAAGATACGATTTCATTTCTGTAGAGATTATTTCCTTATTTTGAAGAACATTTTGAAGGGTGATACTGTTTTGAATTTGCATGCAAGTTGCTTTTATGAATTTGCAAGTTCAAATCCAGGTAATCATTTCTCTTTGAACGTACTGGCAAGGATGCAAGATTGCTTTTTGTCTTTCAAATCTGAGGGCACTTACTTTCCCATAGCTGCCAGGCTGACCTGCTGTTATGATCTTCAGTTTGTAGTTGGTGTTGCTGCTTAATTAGTCCACAGCTCCTGCATCTTCCAACAGGATCCTGGCAACAGCTACAGCCCATTTTTGTTGGCAGGACATCTCATTGACACCTTCTCTTGATGTGTGGGCTGATGTGGGAATTGTCCTGGGAAAAAATGTTCAGTGTATGTGTGATGCTTTCATTCTTTGACAACCCTGCTTATCTTAGTAACATTAACCATTTCTGTTTTCTTCCTGTTCTGTGTGCAAAAATCAGAACAGTTACAGGTATTTGGGATGAGTTATCTTCTGCTGAGCGCATTCAGCCCTTTTTATCCAATAGCTTTCCATGTTCCCAAATTGACTGACTTACCTGGAAATGTGACAGTGTATGTGCATAAGACCTTCTCAGGTACCTTGTCAGGTACTTCACTTTTGTTTGCTTATTGTTCATGATCCAGTTTGGAAGCTGCTCTTTAAAAAGTGATTGTTACCTTGGAAGTGGCAGCACACAGCATTATGGGATGGAGAGCACATTCAAGCAGTCTGCTAGCAGGATCTGTAGTGTTTGATGGAGCTATCCCTTTACGTTGACATCTTGGGAGTGGATGCAATTCATAACGTATATATGTCTGAGAAGTGTAGGTATAGGTTTGCCACCATGTGTTACACAAACAACAAAAAGAAATAATTATTTCCTTTGTCTGGAAGCAATGGAGCTCAACAGATGATGCCGTTCCAGTTCCTCTGTGTGACTCTATGAGATCCTTTTTGGAAAACTTCAACAGGTCTGGTTGATGATGTGAGAAGTAAGGCTTGAGTTAGCAGATAACTTTCATGAGCCCTTAGAGGGTGTGTTTTGTATGAGTCCCTTCCAGCATAGCTTAAAGCTTAAAGACTACAGTTAAGTGACTTAATCAGCAGTGCTCTTCAGTGCCTGCATCCCAGACATCTGTCGTCTAATCACTTTGAGTTCTGTCCAGACACCAACTGAACATTATACTGTTTCCAAGCAGCCTCCCAAAGCTTGGGAGGGTAGGCTGTAATCATTCATTGAGTAAGCGTACTCTGGGATCTCCTGTAAGAAACTTGATGGCAGACTATCTGCTTGGCCTGAAAAGCTATACAGGCACCCTTTTCTCGGGGGGCGGGGGGGGGGAAAGGTTTCACACAGAAAATGCACATGCATTCTGTAACTACATTTGTATGGCTCTGTCTTACCCCTCCCTTTCAGCCTCTTTTTCAAGGCAGAATTGTATTTAAGAGTCTTGAATAGTGACTACTACACTCTTCTTTTAACAATGAAGCAGAGCAGAGAAAAGCTAGGGTTTACCACTCAGGAAAGGGAGTGTGTTGACCATGCATACCAGCAGATACCAGTTAGTGGCCTGTAATTGTTCTTTGTAGTTCTTGTGGTGATACAGCCTGATGGTGTAAACCTAAAAGGGAACTGTGCAACAAGAGAAACCAGGCTACAGCACATTCGACAAGGTGGAAATATATTTTACAGAATGTATGTACCAGTAGGCAACTAATGCAATAATTACCCAAATGATCCTAAAAATCAGCAGTTCCCTAGATTAGTCACCCTCTCTTTCCTTGTGTGTTCAGGAACTGTAGGTTCATCTCTTGCAGACCAGTCTGTCTGCACCTGAGGAGAATGCACAAATATTACCTTGTTTCTTCATGCATTCCCTGCAACACAGCTGAAATCAAGAGTTGATCTCCTTTAGCTATCAATTTACTCATCTGTTAACTTGTTTTTGGTAATGATAAATATCTAGGCATAAATTGCAGCAATCTAGCCGCAAAACTCAAGCTACATGAGAAAAAGCACGTTATGCAAACTTCTTATCACAGGAAAACAATAGTCACCTGTTCCTGTTTAATGTATATGTGATTTTTCTCCAAGTTTTTTCAACAGCAGAGAGGTTTATGCCACAAATGAAGTTTTGGGCGTATACCTCCAATCCTATTAAAATGCAAATCCATGAGCTTCTCTTCAGGAAAAAAGAAAACAATTTGCTGCTAAATCCCCAAAAATCCCATTGAAAATTACTTTTACTGATTAAACTTGTATGCTTTGGATGGCAAGTGGAGCGAATTGTTGCCATTTCTGATAAATACAAGCTTATTAACCAATAGCATGCATGTAGCTAGAAAGTGTATCAAGGTAGTACTTTTATTATTCCATAACCATATAGTGCCACTCTTTAAAGTATTCTGGAACAGAAGATTTTGGGGTTTATTTCTCACCTCTGTCACCATTATCACTAAAGTAGTGTTTATATCACTTTGCATTTCTCTAACATCTTTAGTAGCAGTTGTTTGTATTTCCATGCGCTGATGCACAGCAAGCATTCCATCAACTGCTCTTGCCATGTGTCTGAGAAATTCTGTTTTCATGTTGATTCCCTATACTGGGTCTGGCTGGGATGCAGCTAATTTACTTCACAGCAGCCCATACGGTGCTGTGTTTGAGACTGGTGACCAAAGCAGTGTTGCTAACACAGGGATGGTTTTGCTGTTGCTGAACAGTGCTTGCACAGCATTGGGGCCTTCTCTGTTTTTTTCTCTCACCCCTTATGGAGTAGGCTGGGGTGGGCAAGAGGCTGGGAGAGGACATAGCTGGGATAGTTGATACCAACTGACCAAAAGGATATCCTGTAACATATAACATCATGCTCAGCAATAAAACTGGGGGGGTGAGTGGGGTGGGGGGTGGGGTGGTGTTTGTTTCAAAGCAGCCATTGTTTGGGGACTGGCTAGGCACTTGTCTGCTGCTTGGTGAGTGATTGCTTTTGCATCACTTGGGGTTTTTCCTCTTTTTTTTCCTTTCACTTTTTAAACTGTCTTTATGTCAGCCTATGAGTTTGCTCACTTTTGCCCTTCTCTCCACCATCCTGCTAGAGGGAAGTGAGCAAAAGACTGCAGGGGTCTTACCTGCCAGCTGGGGTCAACCCACAACGTTCCCTCAACCTCACTGTCACCCCAGAGGGACCGCTGTGGCTAACTTCTGTCCTGTGCTCGCAATGAATCACACACAGTATTCTCTCTTACGCTTCCATTACGTGTCATTGCTGATTTGTAGGTCTATCTGTGGTAGAATCTCAGTGTGTTAAAGGTGTGTCCAGGGGTGAGAGCCCTGCCTTACTAGCTGGTAACTGTTTCCTTCACAAGGAACTAACAATAAAGAAATACTAGGACAGCCACTAAGAAGTTCTTTTTACTGTCTAGATATAATATGGTTTAGCCTAGCAATACTCAATAAACATCAGCATTTCTGAAATTAAAATAACATTAACAATTCTTAGGAAGAAGTGTGATATCTTGCCATGAAGTATCTGGTAGTAGAAGTGTGTGCTTTATAAATTGCCAGAAACTACATTAAAAGGTACTCCAACAAGAGAACAGTCATAGGAGGTTATGTACTTTCCCTAGTCTCTCAGTGAAGGGAGTGTTGAAGAATGGGTTTCCTTGTGGAATCCTAACACAGGGCTGCATAAATACTCTCACAGTTGATAGCCTCCTTATCTGACCCAAATTACAGGAAGCTACCAGCATGATATTCTGCATGGTTTTATTTAACCAAAGAAGACCAAAAGTCTTCAAAATAAGAAACACAAAATTTTAGTAGAACAAAAACCTGGAATATTTAACCTCTTTATAATAAAAAAACGTGGTCTGATGTCAGACAAGACAGGAGAAGAATGGCTAGATGCAACCCTTTCCCACCCACCATGATCTTGCAGGTGGCTTTTAGTCTCTCACTGCCTTTCTGAAGTTTAGTGAATCTGCATCTCCTTTGATTCTGTTTTCCTCTCCATTATCTCTGAGCCCAGGTTCTCTGCTGTGTTCTCCTAAGTCATTTCAGCTTCTCCGCTTAAGCTCCAGTCTGCTTCTTCCTTCCTATGCCTATTGCCTGCCATCTGAGTTGTTCTCTGGAACTTTTTTTTAACCGGAACCCACTTGGTAGCTTTTGGAAATAAATCATATTTTTCCTTTCTATAGGAGTAACATATTCTTAAAAGAACATAGTAGTAAGTTAAAATAGAAGCGAATATAAAGTGAAGCCTGTTAGAGCAGCACACTGATACAAGACACTCTAGGAGAACCCTAGAAGTGCTTCTCCATTGTTAGTAAGACAAAAGCTTTGGTGACAGCTGCAGTATTTGTAACTTGGCCCTTCTTCTCACTTGTAATCAGTCATTCTTTTTTCAATGTGTATAAATTTTGTGTAAGGTCCATCTCAGTTTGAATTTTGGCAAGCTTTATTTCATCTTTCTGCTTTCTACTTCATGCTTAGGGAAGTGGTTTAGTGATGGACTTGTCAGACCTAGGTTAGTGGTTGGACCTCGTGTTTTCCAAGGTCTTTTCCAACCGAAGTGATTCTATGATAATCTGATTCTGCTTCCAATACACGTCATGCTTTGCTGTTTCTTTGTGTATGTTTGTGTGTCCATTATTCCCAGTACCCTCTTCCATCTGGTGATTGCCAGACATTGCTGCCACTTAAAGTAAGGAAATTTCACATCTCTCATCTTTGATGTTTTTAGTGCTTTAACAGATTCCTTTCATTTTGTGTTTTTTTCCTTGCAAAAGAGAAAATCTTCTTTGAAGATGTAGTTTTGTTTGTCAAGGCTCTGTTTGAATTACAGTGATTCTTGTTTGCTCCTTCCGGAGTTAATCTGGGTGACTAGTGTTTCTACAGTGTCCTTGACATTTATCAAAGTAAAATATAAGGTATTATCTTCTTTAGGCTGAATGTGTATTTGATGAACTAAAAAAAAAAAAAAAAATGAGATGTTTTGCTATAGAATAAAGACTATCAAAATCAAAAGCATTTGGTTTCCTGTTACACGTGCGATGTTAGCCTCATAGTTGTGTGATTTCCTCTAGAACCTACTTTTCTAGTAGTGTTAGCAGTCTCTCTCTGGATTCATTCTCATTACCAGGTTCCCCCATTCTCACTGATCTTCTACATACAAGTTTCCATTATTTCTGTAACAATAAATTGGCTTTGTGTATCTTGGCAGCTTTGACATTTTGCTGTGTGGTTTCATTTCTTTTCCCAACTGCAAGCAATGTAGCAGAGGCGGTTTTTATAGAAGACTGTAGTAAATGGAGGCCATTCCTGATCCCTGGCAAATAAGCCCTTCAGTGCTGTTTGCTTAATGGCTTCGCTTTAAACTAAGTATCTGAATGTGCTTATTGGGCATGCAGTGAATAGCTGAGCCTGAAAAATAGCCAAATAACACATTTGCCAAGCCAGCAGGAAGTGTGCTCCGCTCTAAAGGTAGAAGCCAACTAAGCTGTTGTAATATAAAGAAAGAGTCAGTATTAAGAGAGGAACATGGTGATCACATTGTTTGTAAATTTGTGATTTTTGGTGTGCATCATAAAAACAAGAAAAGAATGAAGGAACTGGCAGCTGCTATACATGAAACGATTGGAAATGCAACTCTTATTTTGTGCTCTTTCTAAATGCAGTGAGATCTGGAAATGAAAGAAAGAGGAAGAAACATTTAATAAATGGGAACTTTGTGGAGCATTAGCATAAAATCATTACTTTCTTACTTTGTTAATATTAATGCTGTGCTTTTTGAAGGCAAAAAGGAGTGAAGATAAGTAACTGTGTCAGTGCTTTAGCTCTCCTCTGTGGTTTAAACCTCCTTATTTACTTACCTAGTTTCTACCTACTTTACTGTGCTGGTGGTTACTAAATTCCTGGAATTATATATACGGCTACTGAAAGCTGATTTTTCTGTGTGTAATAGTAAACAGAAAAAATGTTCTTTGATTGTGTCACTGGCTTATTATACAGATTCTCATTCCAGGTTACAGAATGTTGTTTTACAGACTATTGTTCACAGTACAGGCAGAAGAGTCTGGAAAAAATTAAGAAATAGAATGTCTTTCAAAATTAGCACAAGTTAATTATAAGATAAAATGTTAATGCAAACCTGAAATGATAGGAATAGTCTGAGTTTTCACGTGAGTCTATATTGTCTGTCATTTGTGAGCTCATGGGTACTCAAAACCTGAATAAAAAAAAAGCTATTAATTTTGCCTTGTAATCTAGTTTGTGAAAATGGTGAAAACTGTTCATCCATGCTGCAAACCTGCTGTCTATCTTCTGGAAGCTTTCTTGCATGCAGCAGGGTACTTTTGAACTCTTTTAATGTGTTGGAGGAGAGAGATTTGAATGAATCAGGTTTATTTAGTTAAAAAAGATTCCTGGTCAACAGTGTCAATGAGTGCATAAATGCAAACCTCTGTGTGTGTATGTGTGTGTGTACGTGTTTGGTTTTATATACAAAAGTTTATTCCTTTGGCTTTTGAAATTCTGATAGCTGAATTATCATATGAAACATGGCAAAAATTCCCTGCTTGAAGAAATGCCTGAGTTCATCAGGCATCCTGTGATTTGTAGAGTTTTTATAGGACAGAGTTTATAGACTTCTTGTGGAGAAGGACCTGGGGCTCCTGGTGGACACCAAGTTGAACGTGAGCCAGTGCAGCATTTTGCCCTTGCAGCAAAGGAGGGTGATGGTGTCCTGGGCTGCATTAGGAGGAGTGCTGCCAGCATGTCAAGGAGGTGAGCCTTACACTATGCTCAGCCCTGGTGAAGCCGCACCTGGAATGCTCTGACCAGTTCTGGATACCTAGCGTGAGTGACAACCATACTGGAGAGGGTCCAGCTGAAAGGCATAGTGTGCCCGCTGACATTCCTTACAACCTGTGTGAGGAATACTGTGTTGCCTTGAAACCCCTCTTTTTTAAAGAGACTGAGCTAGAAAAACAAATGTTATGTATTTGCAATATACAAAAACAGACATTCCAGTTGCAGATGTTTATAAAAGAGGTACAGGTGTGATGTAAGAAAGCATAAAACTTTAAAAATGTATGAAGACATTTTCTTGTCTCTCCCTCCTTCAGCTGAGAATCTTTAACTTTCTTAGAACTGACAAAATGAACCCCTTCTGAATACTATATCCTCAGGTTACAGTCACTAAAGAAAAGACTATTTTGTTGGAACATTTTAACTTTTATAGTCCTTTTTTCCTTCTGAAAGACCTCCAAGTGTTCCAGATAAATACAGTCTTTCTCCCTGAAATATATGTATTTCCTCCTTATGCTAGGGATAGCCTGACCATCATATGAGTATGCTTCTTTTTATACACAGATGTCTTTGTTTTAGGTAAGACATTACCTATTCTAGTTCAGACAGCTGTACAACTACTTGCTTTAACCCCTCCCTTTTTCTGTAACTCAACGTTTATGATTCAGTAAGAAGTGTTTCACACTGAATCTTATTTTAGATATCAGGATATTTGGTGTTGAGACTGACCCATAAGGATCAACAAATCCATCAGTATGTAAACACATATACTTCATACAAACATCTCTTGGGTTAAATGTTTGTAGGTCTGAGCTGTTGGTTATTGATTGGACAAGAAGCAGAACTACAGAAGTTGACAGGCTTGTACTGAAAACTAGTTCATGGTGATGGCCTCCAAACACCTTTCCTCTAATGTGTTGCAATACTGTGTTACATTAAGTTCAGCATCACTCTGAAAAGGTGAAGCGCAGGGAGATGAATTGATTTCCACAGTTAGTTGATAGAGTCTGTACTAGATAAGAAACAGAAGTCTGACTCTCCCTGTTCTAGTACTCTCAGGCCAATGTGTTTTTGAGCTTGTTCATGGGCAAGGTATTATACCGCATTAACAAGAGAGAATTAAAAAGATAAATTACAGTAGTTGAACTGTTTAAAAACTGCAATAGCAAACAAAGCAAGTGAATCATGCTTTATGCTTGTAAGTGTAAATACTGAAGTTGTTTACTAAAAGGCCAAACATTGCTAGCCATAAAACTTAGAGAGGTCCTTTCTTACTTCAGAGTCTTCATATCACTTCTGAAATGCAACATTGCACTTGCTTAACTGCAAGGCAAGAGCAAGTTTAAAAGTTAAGGATCTTGGCCATGGACAAACTTCCATATAAATGGTAAGGGAATTTCTCAGTACCCTTGAATCTTTCAGACTTACTGGTTTTAATTAATCCTCTGTGGCTTAATAACCATTCTCAGCCAGAACAAACTGGCAGAATAATGGGAAATTGACAGTGAAATACTTATGCTCAAGTTTTACACTGCCAGTCAATTTAGATGAGAAAATTATGCAAGAGGAATATGAATGTCTGTTACATGGTGAAGTGGCTCCATCAGAGTCTGGGACAAGGCAGATGACCAGTCTGGATCCCACTGTAAAGCACTGTAATCTGGGAGGTGTTTTACCAGTACTGGTCTGCTCACAGACCCAGTGCGAGACGGTAAGTCTCAGTACCTTGCCCTGCAGCACAGGAGACTGGAAGAACTCCTGACTTGTTGATAATCCAATAGCAGGAGAACTACCAGGCTTGCTAGGGCAAATGAAAAATGAGGAGCAGAAATGTAAACCTGTATCACCCTAGGCCGCTTGGAGATCTCCCCCCCTATTCTGTCTATTTTATTATGCTTTACCTTTCTTGTTTCAGTAAGGTTTTGTGATAGGGTTCAATATCCATGGCAGGTACAATAAATGCAGATTTCTGATAACGGTAATAGTTTTAACATTTCAGTACAAGCAGCTGCTACATGGAAAAATAATCTTGATTTAACTTCTTATCCCTTTTTAGTTGTGTTAATATAACTGAATTAAAGTATTTTGGGGGAATGTTTGGCTCAGAATTACAATTTTGATGTAAAATCATCTATTATATTAATGTTATCAGGTAAATGAAACCTTGATATTATGCATAGGTTTAGACAGTGTTGCATCTCACAATCAAAACTGGTCAGGATGTAGGAGACATTTAAGTTCCTTTGTGTTTCATGCACTTTATTTTATATATGGTGGCATGTAGGCAATTTCACGGGTACACCTTCCCATTTCTGTACTAGTATAGTAGAGAAACTGAAACAATATTCCTTCTCCCATATTTTAAGTGCTTTCTTTAATTATTTTTGCTTTCAGAACCAATACCACTTTTCCTACACATTTTGAAATGTCATTAAACTCAAATAAAATTGGTAAATACTTCAAAGTGCAGTAACAAACAGCATAGATACTTCACCCACCCCCTATCCGCACCACTGTCTACTTCAGCAACACTTCTCAAAGGAAATTGCATTTCTGTGTGATTAATGGCTATATAAATTAACCAGAGTAGCATTGCCCATTTTGCTTGAACTACCTGATTTAAAATGTTCAAGGTTTAATTTTTATTAACAGATGTTTAAAAGTTTAAATCAGCATGAACAAAAACCGGTAACATTTTTTGGTCAAGGTGATGTCTGAGTGACTGTTGTTGAATTTTAACAAAACCTTGAAAATTTGGTGCCATGAAAAGACTGGAAAAAATACATACCCTATCTATAGCATGTTGACCTGAACGCAGGCAGGTTTCAGTGCTCACTAAATGGAATACAAAGGCAGAAGGTGCTGTTGAATTAAGCATGTTCTGTTTGCCTTGGTGCTAATTTTGTAGGCTATGTATAGTTTTACTTTGTCCTGTATTTATTTAATTCAGTATCTAACCCAGGAACATGGGTTGTAAAATTACATTTCTTAAAGAACAAAATATTCTTTAGGGGGAAGGACCCCACCACGACACCCCCACACACCGCCACCTTCCTCCGTCGAATTTAGACTTTTTTTGAAAAAAGGTATTATTTTTGAATTTATGATTATTTTTTTCAAGTGGGTTTGATATTGAATTTCAGTTGCAGTAGATTTTGAGCAGGTTAGAACTGAGATAGTTAGTCACATTTGTTGTTGTTCGGCCAATCTGAAGAGAACACAGAGTTGAGGGTAGAACTTGCTTAATTTCAGAGTTCATTATGACCATTTCGTATGATTCGAATCTCTAGCAAGAACCCGAACTGGAGCAGAGAAACTGTTATCTCAAGGTTATGCATTCATTTCCAAACTGTTCATCATGTTGTTAGTAAATATAGATGGAATAGTTAGTAGAGTATTCAAAAATGTGTCCCTAGGCCATTTTGTTGATGTTTAAAATACTGCAGTTTGAAAAGTTTAACTGTCTTTTGCAGAGTTGTACAAATTTGGCTCTAAAATCAGACATATTTCACAGGAATATCAAAGATGTGAAAGATTACTGAATAGTGCATGCTGGTAGACTGTAATATCTATAGTGAGAATTTTTAAGATACATAAAATTTATCTTAAGTGGAGTCAAATGAGGAAAGACTACTTTTTTTTGGGTGAATTATATTTTTTTTTTGTAAGTGCTCTGATCATAAGCCAACAACTCATTATATTATTTATGAATCTGTAATGAAAAGACAGCATGCAAGCTCATTTCGCTAGGAACTCAATTCTAGATTAATTGTACCTAACAGCAGCTCAGATTTGGGCTAGTCAGTAAGGGATGTTAATAAATGGTTTGGCATATATGTGTGAACTTTTCCTACCAGGTAAGTATCTGTACTCATTTTTGTCAAGTATAAAGGGCATTTAAAGAGCATGGTTACTATATGTCAAACATATCTGCATAGTTTCTGAATAGTGAATTGTATTAAATTAAATTTCTGGTGTTGCTATGACCCTGACATTTTCAGGCAATCTAAGTATTATGGTCGGTCAGCATATTAATATATTTTTTTAAATGGAAGGAAACCCAGCTACATGTGAAGTCTGTATTTTAATACTCTGCTAATCACAAATAATAATCTACTCTCAAGAATAGCAGAATAAAAGCTGATTGCTTATGATTATTTGTATCAATAGCCCTTATTCCTAAATATTTCTAGGAAGACATTAGTTATCTGTATAGATAGCATAGCAGTGCAAAGGCAAGTAATTGACGAAAGTTTTTATGATGGAGTTATAATTACAAAAAGTAAGTATTTTACAATTAGAGGAATGCATTACATTCAAAATATACACATATCAATGTAAGAGAAATTGTTAGGATCCCAATCGGTATGTTTGTTTTGGGGGAAAGGAAACCACGTTGTTAAAATATTCACTGATAATAGCGCTTGGGGGAAATATGCAAATAAATGTTTATTCACAAACCAAGTGTTTAATTTGCTGTTCAGTGTGCAGAATGTGTCATAGGTTACCATAGTGAATTTCCCCTATACCAACCTGACATTCAGAATGTTGAATGAACTCAACTAAGCACAGTAGCTGTCATAAATGTTAAAATGATACTGTATCTGACCTTTGCATTTATTGGTTCCTTTTACTTTTTTTGTTGTTGGTTTTTATTTTGTGTGTTTTTATAATCCCAAGAATGAGGGCTTTTGTTGAAAAAGATACATGGTGTGACTGGAACAATCATAATTAAGCTTTAGTGAAACTGCATAAGAGGGTAAGGGAGAGAAGCAGCAGCAGAGCTCCAAGTTGATTTATGCAGTCATATTAAAACACTGTTCAATTTTTCATTTTTTTAGGCAATGTTATGGGTCCCATGTCATTTCCAACTAAGAATTGTGTAACTGTTTCTGTCTGTGTTCATGTTAAATTTGCAACAGATCCTACACCAATTTGAAAATTGTTTCATTTACTATTTATAAAAGGCAGGAAAAATAGTAAGAAACCTCTCTTATCAAAGGTAAAATGTGAAACTTCATAGGACAATACATCTTCAAAGGTTACCTGGTATAATGTGTCATGACAACAGCAGCAAAAGCAGACTGCTGAGTATAACACGTGGCAGTCCAACAAAAGTACTGACTTGCCAAAGTGACTCGCAAAGGATGAAGAGAGGCAGTCAGTCTGCTATTGTCCATAATCCATATCAATAGTCGCTGTCAGCCCTCGTGGTATATCAAATAATATTGTTCTCTTAATATCCAAAGCATAACTTTGAGGAGGGGAAGGTTCACATCCAGTCCTTGAATGAGGGTTTATTTACTAAGCTCCAGGAAGCCTCAGTGCAGTCCTCCAGAATGTGTTAGCGACACAGAGAGACGATCTTCCCCATTCCAGCACTTGAACTTCGCTGTCTTCAAATGCAGAGTTCCACAGCTTAATTTTGAGTTGTATTAAAAGTACATTGTTTACCTTGCTTTCATCTTCACGCTGATTTATGTGATTTCATGTCCTTTTGATCCTCTATTGTGAGAAACTGAAAATTCTCAGCAAACTATGTTCTAATTCTCCTTGATGGTGGGTTTTCCTGAGTAAAGATTCCTGGGCTATATAGTCACTCTCTGTTCAGAAGTTCTCATATGTGTCATCATCCTTACACACCTTATAGTTTTTGCATATTGTGAAATCATCTTGGGATTTTGGTTTTGCTATCCTGAATAGCACAAGAAACACTGAGCCACTTGTGGATAGGCGGAAGACCACAGACCCTAATAGAGATGCTGAGGGAATTTCTAGGGGCTGTCCATATTGAAAAAAGCTCACTATTTATTCCCAAATTTTCTGCTTCTGTTTTAATCATACTCTTCATTTATTGAAGGCCTTCCATGTTATCCCAGGGTGACCAAAGTACTTTAGAATCTTTTAGTACAGAAACTTGTTAAAAGCCTTTTGGAAATCAAAGGCTGTGTGCCAAGGCATCCTTTTTCACATATTCAGTATTCCTTCTGTGAGTTACAATTTCCATTTTCAGAAACCATCTCAACTATTCCCCAGTACATTACGTTCATCTATGTATCTATTAATTCTGTCATGTATTAATTCTGTAATGTAGTTCTTAATGATTTGTCTGGAATGGAACTGGGCTTACTAATCTGTAGTTTGGAGTGTGCCCTTGCATTCCCTAGTCTTGTGCCCCTTTCCCAAATTTAGAAAAAAAACCCAAAAGAACCCAAACCAACCCAAACCCAACCCAAACAAACAAAAAAAACCCCAAAATCCACATCTACCATTTCTATGGTGGGATGCCATTTTAAGTGATGACCACAGTAATTTCCTTTAGGACTTCTGGACAAACACTATTTTGTCTTTCTTTTTTTTTGCTACTGTTTGCTTTGTTGATTTATTTTAAAATATTTCCGAGTAATAATTTGAAACATATCTCTGATGAATCCCTACTAAGAAGGAGTTCTCGCATAGGAATCTCCCAGAGCTCCTCTGCATTAAATTTTGATTTGGTGAGTTCATTTGCATTTCCTGCTAGAGCCTTACCTCTTTGAACACTCCTTTTACACTTTGATGGTCTGTTGGCCCTACAGACTTTCTGGCAGGCTTACTGCTCCTCTTCAGTTTTAAAAAACATTTAATGCTCACCATTATGCTTTTAGCAAATTGATCCTCAAGATCTTTTTATTTTTCTTTCTGCAAGTATCTAAACCTGACATCACGGTCAGTATTAGGAACGGGTCATCTGCAGTGTGAAGGACTATGGCAAGATCGCTTCCCCTCCTGTGGGCTTATGAACGGCATTCGTTTAGGTGCCTCAGGTCACACCCTCTTCCACTCTTACTGTCTTTTCTTCCCGAGTAGTTTCCCAAGGCCCCATTTGAATATGTTGATGACTTCCATCATCATGGACAGTCCTAGCAGTACTTTTTTTCTCAATTTGGCATGAAATTTATTATATAAACTATGGAGACCTATCTATTATGTGGTCCCAAGGACAGGTACACATGATCTGGTGTGACCAGGAATTGTCCAAGTCCAGTGGTCCAGTCAGTTGCAACATTTTGAGTGGCTTGTTTGTATATTATAACACCTGTCAACACACTGTGTTAGTGTTATTTGTTTAGATGGTGAGGTACACATAACAATGTATTGTTCTGTGGTTTTTTCAGTACCCCTACAGTGATTCCCAGTTTACTATGTCCTTAGGCATCTTTGAAACATGATTAATGATACTAGATATCTTTTGAGCAGCGAAGTAGTAAATTTAAAAGTAGAATTTTCAAAGCTTCCTTGTTTACTATTCCCCATGACCTGTGTTCATATATAAACAATACATACCTGATTAAAGTTAAAGTCCTCTTTTTACTGGTGTCTCATTATACCTGCAGTTCTGTCTGCATGTCCAAAACTCTGTTTAATTTTTAAGTCAGTACTGCTTATCTTGATGTAATTTCTTTTCATATTCAGTTTTTTAAAATAAAATTTCATTAAGGAAAAAATGGAGACCAGTGGGGCAGTAGTAGAATTAAAGTATGTTACAAATAATTTGCAGAAACTAAATTATTTTAAAACTAATCACAATGACAACAAGCAAAAGAGCTATGTACATTTTCTCCTTTGTAGATACCTGGACCTGTCTACAATTTCACTGGCTGTATACAAGTTACAGAAATCAATAACGTGGGACCTTTCAACTTCTCTAGTGCTGTGGGAAGAAACAATATTGACAATTGCAGGTAAACTACCCTCTGTGCCTTTTAAATTGGAAGAAACTGTTTTCCTTGATTTTGCTTTCTTCCTTAAATAGGGTGACCATTTTATATAATTTCAGCAATGGTTACAGAACAAAAATACACTATATAGAGATACTGTGCTTTCTTCTATGCTTCTGAAGCATTTCCTTTATGGAAGGTGCTTTTTGCGGAGTAGTTCAGTTAAGCTTGTAATCTTACTTGGAGTGAGTTTTCACCCACTGAATGCTGAAACATGGCGTATTAAGCAAGATAATCTGCAACAAAATACAGGAGTGGGAAGTGGGGTGATGTGCTGGTTGTGTTTCTACTCATGGTTTTGAAATTTCCATTAATCTTGTAACAAATGCTGATGATTTGCTGCTGCACTTACTCTATTTGAGATTGTGAAAATAGCTGGGAAGGATTGTTTCTGAATACATGAAAAAAAACCAAACTTGGTTTCATTTTTGCATATTCATATGGCTGTTGGTCTTGCATTGGTTGAAATAAAAGGCTATACATAGGCTGTGGTGTCAATTAGGATTCAATTCTGTCATATAAAATGTGTGAACATGGAAAAGTGGAAAACAAAAGGAAGAGGTGAGTTGCGTTTGTACTTCATCAAGTCTTTCAGAACAAGGTACAATTTTACTCATAGGATGTACTATCACTGGAGGATTTTGTATAAGCCTTTTTACATATGGCTTTATTTTTTTTTTCCCTAAAATTTATGGAACAGTTTAATCAATGTTTGTGTGCTTGTTTCAACAGTAAGTCACAAAGCTAGTGGTAATGGACTAAATCATTATTTAAAGATCCATGAGATCTGGACTCTGCATTCACTTCTGTCTCTAGCCCCGTAATGCACTTACACACATCACACTCAAAGTTATGAAAGGAGTGGAAATAGCAAACCCAGGTAATCAACAACCTGCTTCAAGTACCATGCTTCTAAGCTTTTGCAAGTAAAACTAGGTCTGAACAAAAGTTCAGCTTGTTACATCTGCACACACCTGCCAACATCTCTATTTAGAACAGCAGCTCAGTGTCATCTCCTTGTTCAAACTTCGCAAAGAAATAAATCTTTGCACTGCACAAAGAAATAAAACTTTTGAGTTCCCCAACGCTTTTTATTTGGAAGATGTTCTCTAAGTACATTAAACAAACAGTTGAGGGTATAAATCCTGCACAGAATAGAGCTCTGACCTCTGTTGTGACAAACCCCAGATGAGAAGTGATGGCTCCACTCCTGACTTCCTGCATAGAGCTTCTTCCTAGCCAGAACCGTTGTCTCCTCCAAAATGAGGGCACATGCTCTTGTCTGAGGAACTATGCCTCTGTGCAGAACAGAAGTTCATAGAGATGAAAGCAAGTGAAGAAGCTACTTCACGTCTTTAATTCAGGTATTAGGGGGAAAAAAACTTGACCTGAAGATTTAATTTATTTATATATTAGAAAATAAACAGTCATTGGAAAAAAAAAAATCATAACCCATCCCTGACGTCACATCTGGTTACTATATTAGGAAATTGTTCTCCATTTTGCACAGTCATTAGAGCTTTGGTGTCCCAAATCCTAGACAAGATGTAGCTCTGTTCTTTAAACTACTGGAAAAAAGAGGAATCACTTAAAAATCAAGACTGTCATCATCTTTTGTGCTTTCTTTCATTCTCCAAAACAATACTTTATCTGAGAAGCATGTCTACATAGTCAGCCTTTTTGACACCTTTTTTTACAAAAAAAAAATAATTTCCTATTGAGTAGTTTACATAACCATTCATTTGACAACTGATAGCCTTCAAGAACCAAAACACGAATGAGAACTGCTTTGTCCAGTCTGTGTATGCAACAAATAGAGGGATATAGACAGGAAGGAAAAGGCATATAAGGAAATCTGGCTTTGTTCCTTTTAAAATTTGTTTAGTTTAGATGCTATAGTATCTGTTACATGGTAACCTGTAGAGTTATTTCCCACATTCTATTGCATTTTGTATTAATTATTCTTCCCTTCATAGTTAGTCAATTAGCATAGAAACATGACTGATACAGTATAATATAGATATTAAAGATGACTTTATTTGAATCATAGCTCGGTGATTATAGTCTAGGGCTGTTTCTTGCAGATACTTACTGTGTATATCTAACTGATTAGGTGAGTAAAATGACATGATAGTTTGTATAGATGGAAATAGTTTTGTACATAAAAGGATGCTGGAAGGATGTTGGGCCTCGTCAATCCTCTGTCCTGTACAACATCTCCCTTTTACCTCCCTGCTTGTTCCAGCACTGTACCTGAGCCTAACAGTGTCCAACCTCATGCAGTCCACACCGAGCTGGCTTCATCCTGATCCAAATCACAGTTATTTCTGTCTGTGAAAAGCTGGGAAACAGAATTGAAATTAGTCTGAATTTCCCTTGGTGGTATGGTTGTCCCATAGGAGTGGACTGCAGGGAAGCCTAGGAAGCATTCGCCATGCACATTCCCTGCCCTGTGACACATGAATTTCATATCTGCCCACACGTGGCAGCTTACATCATCCTTGCTTTTCACTTTAGGTATAACCCCCATGCATCAGTCCTTACATGCAAATTCTGCTTCCCAGAAAGCATCTAGGAGGCCCAACTACCATTCTTTTTTTTTGCAAGACAGGCTTCGTAGGAAGAGAGCTTTGTTTTGAGAAGGAAGGAGAAAGTAATTGAAGAAAGTTGCTTAAAGAGGGCAATAATGGATTATATATGCTGCAAATACAAGTAGCTGAATAGTAGAAAGCCTGGTGTACTTGGTGGTGTATTTTCAGAATTCCCATGGTCCTGTTGATGCAATATTGCTACAGTTGGAGGTGCCTGGAAGTAACAGAGTACTTTACAATGTGGCAGACAAAGTAACCCAATTTCTTCCTGTAAGAACATCCCTGTATTGATCAACGAGTGACACTTAAGTATTTCTGTTCCCTGCTGTTGTAATTTTGCTTCAATTGACTTCTACCTATCATCACCTGTTTGTAGACTTCTCATCCTTTTGAAAGCCCCTACTTTTGCATATTTAGCCATACTCTAGTGGCAGTCACTTACTCTGCTGGGGTTTTTACATCTTGGTTCCCCAGAAGCACGGATTACTTCGTTATTATGGTGTAGGTCAGCCAAAGGGAGACAAGCAGAAACTTCTTAATGTGTATGGGCTTGTGAGTAAATTTTAAGCTTATGAATTTTTAATAGGCTTGAAATTTACTCAAATGTCTTCTGCCATTTTTTTAACTAGATCTATTTGAATTTTAAAACACCAAAAGGAGGATCTAATATGTGCAAGGAATATAGAGAGCTTTCAAAAATAAATTTTAGATACAGTTCATTAACCTTTTCAAAACTACTGGCATCACAAGTCAGTACCTTTCATATTATATTATGTACTCCATGTTGCTTATCTCAGAGATTCATGCAATTTAGGCCACTGTTTAAAATTTTTTGAGAATAAGAAATGTAAAAAATGAAGCGATAACATTAATTTCACTGGCATACATATCTGACTGTTTGCTGTCTAAAATGCTATATATAGGGCAAGAATGCCTTTTGTTCCTTTAGCATTCATTTTTTGTCATGCAAATATCATATGCTGCAAAGCAGGGAGAATTATTTTAACTTGGTAGAACTAAATAGGAGATAGGGACAACATTCAAATTGCCTTTCATGTCATTTTGGAAGCAGATGCTAAATTCTGCTTAAATTCAAGAGGATGATTGATAAAGCAAGCACTGGGCAAGGTAAGATCAAAGACCTTAAAACGTGAAATAATCCTGATGATTCTGAAAGATGCAGGATTTCTGTGCGTGCTCAGAAGCACTGATGTTTCAAGCCTGAGGCTTTAACTCAGTTAATCTGTGAGGTCATGGCTCAGGTCCTTCTGATAATCACATGCATCACTGTTCAAGCCTGGAGTTCATAGATAGGCTGTAACCCGTGATACCACAGGGAGGAGGGAATAGCTAGGAGGGATGTATTGCACTGAGGACTCATTAGAGCTTCCTGCCATAAGATGTAACCAAGGTAGAACAGAAAATGGTGGAAAAATGGTAAGGGCAGGAGACTGAATTTAAGTTTGACTCTCTGAGAGCAGGTTTACAGCTATAAAGGTCCTCTGAGTTATGTGGGTTTTGCTTTCAGAAAAGGTTATAACAGAACCATATCAATTAGTAAAGGTCAGCCTCCAGTAGGTAGTTTTCCAGAATTATGCCAGACTGTATACTCAAGTAAATCTTGTCAAAGTTTATTTTAAGATTCTGTTTAAACTATTGCTGCCCCAGAGTTATGAATATATAGACAATTTTGGAAAAGATTATATGATGGCCAACAGTAGTAGAAGAGACAATTGGAAATAAAGGATCTCTGATGGGATCTGTTAAGAAAGGAATTTTTTTTTTTCCTTCTTCTGAAGCAAGTAAGGTACTCGTGATGCGTTAATGCAATATAAAGCTCCTGTAAGTGTTTCAGAAAATGTTACTGGAATAGATTTGCAGGATAAATGACTATCACTTTCGGGCAGAGTTCAGATGACAGATATAAATGAAGCTTTGAGTCACAGCATTAAAAGCTGGTGTTTACTGCGGCTCACTTCTATTTTAATGTCTGGGAGCTAGGACTGTTGTATATTCCTGTAAGAGTTTACTGCATGTAGTAAATTCAAAGGTTCCAAACACACACACATATGTAAAATATATACATATACATATATCTATCCAAGCCATGATTTGTTCTTCTTTTAAAAAATACCTAACTAGGAAACATAAAATTACTGTTGCTGTTTCCTAAGAAGAGTCTTACTGGTGAATGCAAATGTACAGGGCTGATTTCCACTCAGAGACAGGAGCTAATAAGCTGAGTTCTTCGTTACTGCCCATTGGACAGATTTTCAGTTGATTTTTTTAAAGTTCTTATTTTGCTGTTAATTTATCTTAAAGTGTTTTTTTCCAGGCTGAAACTGAGTTTCATCTCAGCAAAGGCTCTGACTGCTATTTGCAGTTAGGAAAGAGGCTCTTGAATGTGCATTACCCAAGTTCCATTCCATCATGAGGACTGATGGGTTTCCTAATGCATGGCAATTTTCTCAGGAGCTATGCAATACATTTCAGAGAACTCTACATGTTTTCAGGAAGCCTTCAGTTCCACTTCCCCTCACTTATCCACTTTTGCAGAAGCTCTAAATCCTCTTCCTTATGTGAGTACTCCCCTTTCCATTCTGTAGTTTACTGTGGTATTTTCACAAACACACCAGCAGACCACAAACACCTTTGTGAAGTTCACTCTCCTGCGCGATTTCTCAGCATGTCTCTTCCTCTGTAGAACTTCCTGCTTTTTCAGAATATTATAAAACATCACAACTTAAAGAATCTGACACCACGTATTTAAAGTGTTTGATTTCTGTCTTTGGATTGAACTGCATACCTTGTAGTAGGGAAAGCTGGCTCAAATGAAAGGGAAATCGCACGTTTCCAGACTTAAGCTCTTCTCTCTACTTACATCTTAGTTTATGAAAAAATGCAAGATCCTATGGGAAGCATTGAGCTTCTGTTATACGTAAAAGAGATTATTCAGACTTCATCTCAGTTTAGGTAGTTATGTTCACATTTTTTCATTAACAGTTTGGAGTTATGTGCTTAAATATGAAACAGCAAAGAGAAAGAATATATAGGGCTCCTCAACACTGTAGAAGAAAATGATTAAATGAACAATACTGACACTACTTAGTTTTAATTATTTAACAGGGTTTCTGTTTTTTCTGTCGTTAACATAGAGATTGCACTAAATGTTTCTGAAGTACAATTGAAAATAAAGCTTCAGAAAGATCATTCATTTATATTCACCACATAAGATGCTCGATATTATGTTAATAACTATTCTGTCCAATTTTAACATAGAGAATGATAACAAGCTTTTGTTCTTTATGTATTTATTTTGTTAGTTTTTTCTTTCTCATCTATTGCTTTTGCAGTCTGATTACCTTTTCTGTATGTTTCTAATTTTCCCTTTTTCCTTTCCCAGTGCCTGAGTTGCTTACATATAGTTTAATCCTCTGTGCTTGAGTTGCCCTTCTTGATTTCCCTCATCTTTTACAACATGTCTTTGCAATTTTTTCTTTCCCTTTGTGAGTTTTGCCATCCTGTGCAATTTCCTTTGTGCTCTCTGTGTGTACATGAATTTGGGATATTTTTCTGTTACCTTTTCTTCCTCCTTTGACATTTCCGTTCAGATGATTTTTTCAGTGATAAAGGCTTCAATATTGAAAAAGAAAAAGAAAGAAGTGACAGATCTAATATTTCCTACTATTATAAATCCTCAAAACCACAGTAAATTGCTGTGTAAGGCTTTAGCTCCATCTTTTGCAGTATTCTGTGGAAATTGTGGGGGATATTAAGACAAATCCCTGTGTCATATAAGCAGGTGAGTTAATGAGTCTTTGCAAATATTTACATTTCTCTCCCTATTTCTGGAAAAGGTTGCCTCTCATCAGCATACTACAAAACTAACACCAATTTTTCTTGGGGCAACTCTGTTTCTAAAGGAATAATAATAATTTTTGGTGATTATCTTAGAGTCATAGAATCATAGAATCATTTAGGTCGGAAAAGACTTGTAAGATCATCAAGTCCCTGTTAACAGAGGACTGCCAAGTCCATCACTAAGCCGTGTCACCAAGCACTGCATTTACACGGTTTTAAACAGCTCCAGGGACTGTGATTTTACCACGTCCCTGGTCAGCCTGTTCCAGTGCTTCACCGACTTTTCAGTGAAGAAATTTTTCCTAGTATTCAACCTGAACTACTCCTGGCACAACTTGAGGCTCTTTCCTCTTGTCATCTGGGAGAAGAGACCAGCCCCCACCTGCCTACAACTTCCTTTCAGGCAGCTGTAGAGAGCGGTAAGATCCCCCCTGAGCCTCCTTTTCTCCAGACGAAACAACCCCGGTTCCCTCAGCCACCCCTCATAAGCCTTGTGCTCCAGACCCTTCACCAGCTTCGTTGCCCTTCTCTGGACACACTCCAGCACCTCTACATCCCTCTTGAAGTGAGGGGCCCAAAGCTGAACCATGTTTTGAGGTGCGGCCTCACTAGTGCCAAGTACAGGGGGACAATCACTTCCCTTGTCCTGCTGGCCACACTGTTTCAGATACAAGTCCAGATGCTGTTGGCCTTGGTCACTGGGCACACTGCTGCCTCATGTTCAGCCGTCTGTCAGCCAGCACCCCCAGGTCCTTTTCCACTGGGCAGCTTTCCAGACACTCTTCCCCGAACCTGTGAGTATTGCTTGGGGTTGTTGTGACCCCAGGGCAGGACCCAGCACTGAGCCTTGTTGAACTTCATACAACTGTCCTCAGCCCATCAGTCCAGCCTGTCCAGATCCCTCTGCAAAGCCTTCCTGCCCTCAAGCAGGTAACTCTCCCTTTAACTCGGTGGTGTCTGTAAACTTACTGAGGGTGCACTCAATCCCCTCATCCAGATCATCAATAAAGATACTAACCAGGACAGGCCCCAGTACTGAGCCCTGGGGAACACCACTTGTGACCTGTCACCAGCTGGATGTAACTCCATTCACCACCGCTCTTCGGGCCTGGCCATCCAGCCAGCTTTTTACCCAGTGTAGAGTACACCCGTCCAAGCCACAAGCAGCCAAGTTCTCCAGGAGAATGCTGTGGGAGACTCTGTCAAAGGCTTTACTAAGGTCCATGTAGACACCATCCAAAGCCTTTCCCTCATCCACTAGGTGGTTCAAGTTGTCATAGAATGAGATCAGGTTTGTCAAGCAGGAGCGGCCTTTCGTAAACTCCTGCTAGCTGAGCCTGATCCCCTGGTTCTCCTGCACATACTGTATGATGGAGCTCAGGATGATCTCTGTAACCTTCCCTGGCTTCGAGGTCAGGCTGACAGGCTGACATCTTGACCTTACTCACCCTTCTGTAACTTCAGGCATGTGCATTATACCAACAGAGAATTGTTTCGTAATTCTATCAATAGAATTCAGTGGCAGTCACTGTCTGTTAGTGTGTCTGAAATGAACAATTGTAATGAGAACTTGGTTTCTGCTTGAATTGCCAGGCACCTGCATGGAAGCATGGAAGACAAGTCTTAAAGGGTAACATGCATTTATTTTCTTCTGTTTTTATCAAGGAGCTATTTGCAGGTATATATGTCAATGTATGCATGCTAATGGAGCCAACGGATAAGTCTGAGGCAGTGTGTTATTGCAAATAAATAATATTTCAATTAAATGTTTTGGAAAACACTCTGACACAGTTGCACAGAAATGAAATTTTTTTATGAATAAGACTTAGAGGTTTTTTAATGGAATTGTCTTTTTACTACTGTTCATGTGTACTTCATTATTTTATATTGCATTCTTTTTCATGTGCTACGGAAGAGGTTCCAGTGCTTGAGAAATTCTGTTTTCCTGTTATGTCACACCTTTGTATCTATTTTAGTACAGTCATATAGTACTGAATAGCTCCTGTTACTTGATATTCTTATTCTGTATGATTACTAAATTTATTAGTGTAATTTATAGTTTCTTTCACCCCAAATACTTAACCATTGCATATAAGTTGATCCCTTTAAACATTAGTACAATAAAGTGCTAAACTTTAGTAAGAACACTCATAGTACAGAACTGATTTTCTTACATAAATACTTTACGAAGTAGAAATATGTGATGAAGATTTCCATTACAACAAAAAAATCTGTATCTGATTTGGACTCTTCTTTGGCTTATCAAGAAAATAATTTTTTAAGATTTACGAGAAAGACTCATTTTCCCATTAATGAATGTAACTTTTTCATTTCATATTTCAGCACAGCTTCCCTTACATAATAAAATAATTTCATAAACATGAAAATCTAAGGTTTTTGCTAGAAGTAAAAAAAAAAAAAAAAGGATTGGGTTGAGATCCCAATTTTCCTACAAAACCGGAGCAGATTCACAAAAATGAAACTAAATATAAAGCCATTTTTCAAAGTTCTAAAAACTTCACTACACATACTTTTTCACAGCATTAATAATATCATGTGTCATAGCCATTGCAATACTCTTTGGAAACTTTATCTTAATGCTTAAGAAAAATTATCTTAGTGACACAAGACATCAAGTAGTATGGTTCAATAGCTTCCTGAAATAATCACTTGGGCTTCTAGCCAGACAGGTATATGAATAATGAAAGGCTCTTCTTCTACCCTCTTGAACAGAAAAAATAATCTCCATTTGTTCTGCCAGTCTAAAACTTGCAGATGGGTGCAGGGATTGTTTGACAGAATTCAGCTTTAAGAATATTCAGAAAAGCCAAGTATAGAACAGGAGGAATTGTCTAAATCAATTGAATAGTAAAAGAAATTATCTTGTATGTTTTCCTTATTGGACTACAGTCACACAGCTTTAGTGCTAGCATTTGATGTCATTCCAATTACAGAAATCTAGAAATACAGAAAAAATGTTTTGTATATACTCACAAATAATTAAACTTTGGAGCAGGTTTCCACGACTTCCAAGTTATGGGCAGCGAGTGCCTCATAAAGGAGATGTAGTTGCTTTTGTTATTATACCAGACTGTATTGTGAAGAGAGGCATATTAGATAGAATAAGTAAGAATGAGTTATACTGAAAGGAATGGTTTGCCTACTGGAAGCTTAAATCAGTATAATACTCTCTTTGACTTTTGTAATCTTTGAGATTCACTTCCGAATTTGATACAGAAGTAATAAGAAATCATAAGAGTTGCCTTTAACTGCTAGAATGTCAAGAGAAAAGTTTAGAAGTTCAGTTTTATTCTGTGTAGTAGCTCTCTGCTGGCATCCATTCTGTGTCCTTCACTGTGTCCGTGAATAGACCACAGGGCTTCATGACTTTTGAAGTATTTGTGGGTTTATAAAAATCTCATTTAACAAAATTAAAAGTGGAACAATCCACATCACAAAACCTTGTGTGTTTTTATACAAAATAAAATCCATCACAAATAATATTTCACTTTTGGAAAAGATTTTACAATTAAAAAAAAAAATATTTGAGCTTCAATTTGGCAGAGCAGTTTTAATAACAACTGTCCATTTCAGATCTCAAGATTTTTAAAGAATCCAAGTTTTAAAACCAGATTTTTTTTTAATTGCCTTGTATTATTGATATCCAAAAGATGTCCATTGTAGTGATATGTATTGTGAACCTATAAATCAAAATTTGCTATGTTAATATGTAATTGACTTCATGAAAGGTATTTGCAATAAAATAAAATTCCTCTAAAGTTGGTCAAACATGGCAGGTTTAATTATTACTAAAAGACAAAAGCCTGAAAAAAGGAAATATTTTTGAAATTAATTTTGTACAAAACTTCATATTTGAAGTTCTTTTTTAAACAGGCCAAACCCCAAAAGATGAACGATGTCTTGACTAGATACTTTTGGTTAATGTAGACAGCAACTCAATGTAAGCTTCTTGAGCAAAATGATAAATGTGGTTTCTGTGTGTCTGCACAAGAAAGTAGGAAGACGATTTCATTTCTGTGTACACTATTGATTGTGATGTTGGTTCTACTGTATTTCGTTGTGTACTGATGTGCACTGGAGCAGTACCTAGAAAGTACAAAAGATGAAAGGCTTAATTAAAAAATCCTCAAAGAAATCTGTGATTTTTTTTTTTTTAAGGGTATGCAGAAAGATACTTTAGTAATGTAGTATCTTTGTTTTTTTCTAAAATATGACTGAGGGTGATTATAGTGTATACGAAGATAGCACATATGTTTGATGATGAGAAACACTGGACACAGAGGAGGTTTCTTTAGCTCAGCAGAGACAAGCATGTTAGAACCAATGGCTGAAGGCTGTAACCAGAATATCTGAATTGGTAATAAATCAAAAATGCTGTAACAGTAATGATGATTACAATTGGTACAAACTGCCAATTGAAGTGGTGGCTTCTTCATGTGTTGCTGTGTTAAAATTAGACTGTGTGTCTTTCTAGAAGGGACTTAATAGGCTTAATACAGTTATAAGTGCAGCAGATATGAAGATCTGGGACAAGCAGAAGAGGTGAAACTGGTATAAGCTGCATTAAAAAACAAACAAACAAACACCAGAGCAATTATGTGCATAAAGGAATTAAAAGAATAAATAATTAGTATGGAATGTAAAATAGATGATGCATGCATGGTTGCATGTCTATAATATATTGCTGAGTGTTAAATTGTCATACATTCTTATGTTCAGGAAATCTCTGCATCTTAGATACCATCATTCTTAGGTTCTAAACCAGAAAATACTGAATGAACTGATAAAATATATAATTATTTCTTACTTTAATACATTCTTACTTAAATGAGCCTGTGAATCAGATAGTATCTGTATTGGCTGATTAATATATAAGCAAATTATTATCAACAGCCAATAAATGGTCTTCTGTGGGGAGCTGCTAAGCAAAATTTTATTTTCTACAGGGAGCGGGGATTGTTTCTTTAAGGCCGTAATATTAAGTAATGCGATACTAGAAAGTTATATCATCCTTCAAGGGACCTTGGTTATAAAGTGAAGAAAACAAACTTATCCCTACTACTTGATTGCAGCAGAAAAACAAATATATTTACCAGTAAAAGAAACATAAATTTCCTTCCAAAATTCATATAAATATTTTACAATTACCTAATTTCTTGAATCCTTAATTGATTATAAATAGTTTATGTGTTTTTCCTGTATCTGTAACCTGCAAGGCTGTTTAATCATGTCCTGACTCTTGCTCTGCAGTACTGTAGATACACAGTGCATCACTGCCCCCTGCAGCCTTGAAACACTAGTATAACATTTTAAAAAATATGGTCTTGATCTTTGTTGAACCATTCAGAAAAAAAAACAGGTTTATATCCTGTTGTATCCTTTCCTTTTTTCTCCTTCCTTCTTTACAAGTGAAATCACAGTTCTTGGGTAAAGAGAAAATGCTTCAGAAAATTAACCTAAAAATCAAGACAGATATTGATATATTTGTGAAAATAATTATTCTTTTCCTTCAAAAAAACTGACATATAAAAAGCAGTAACCAGAAGCATCAGCATTTCAGAATATATGTGTAAACTTTAGGATGAATAGTTACAAAAAGAAATTCTGGCTCTTGAAAGATCATATTCTGTAATGTGTAGAATATTCAGAGTATACAGAAATCACTGCCTTATCTGTGCAAACCTGCAGTAGGTATTAATGTGTATTTTTGATGATTCACTCAAAGTCACACATATAATATAAAGGTAAGTTTGGGGTTTCTGTCCTCTCCTTCAACTCCTACTCATATCTTTCTCAAGTCATTGTTAAATTTCTACAAACTATTAGTTATGGGTTTATAGATTTCTTTTGAAGCTCTGAAGTTTAAAGGAACCAACAGTTTAAAATCTTAAGTAATTTATCTATGTATGGGGAAAAGGAAGGATTTCAACTGATAAACTCCTGAGCTGTTAAAATTACAAGCAGTGTCAAAAAGAGAACATGAACATAAATGAACTGAACTTCAAAGAAACACAGGTCTCTATGCTGTTCGAGAACTTGTTGAGGTATATATGCTTCAGACCAGCTTTCTGAAAATGGATTTCCCCATTTTTCCTCTCTCCACCTGCTCTACAATTAAGAAGTAGGTAGGAGAAGATGCTGCACTACTAGTACTCATACAAGGTCCTAGCTGACATAAAAGTGTGAGTTGGCTTTTCTTAACCATCAACATTTTTGTATTTAAATACCAACATGTAGTATGAAATTTTTACATCTGTAAGGAAGCTGAAGACCAAATAACATTATCCAACTGAAAATGCAGTAATTTCTTAGAACTAACTGCCTAACATATTTCACTGATGTTATGAAATTGAGTAAGTATTGTATGAAAATGAAAGTGATTAGATTTCTTCGGTTTCTGGGCACTATAAAAATAAGTGTGACATCTATAATTGGCTTCAAGCATTTAACAAATAAAATCCATTTCATAAACCAGAAGATATAAAATATTCTTGACTGAATTGAGGTATATGAAAGAAATTCACCAGAGTTCAGAACTCTTAAGTGGCAAGGTGATTTTACTTGCAAGTGAGGTGATTAATTTTATTTACAGTAAATATTTTTTTTCTTCAGAATATATTTCTAATATACACGGAGTAAGATAAGTTATCTAATTTGGGAATATGACCATGTATTAAGCTCTTGTCAGCTTTTCATCAAAGTTGACTACATGAAAGAACTTACTATTTTTTACTAAAAAAAGGTTTATTTGTACATCCTAAGCCATGCTAAGCCCTTTGCAAATGGCAGTGCACAGCCCACTCGCCATGGTGGGTTTTATTTTCATCATTTAAATCAAAAGGTTAGATATTAAGAATACTGAATTCTAAGTGAGTTGTCATTATTTTTCACAAGGAAACCAAGAAAGTAAATAAGAAAGAAGGTAAGCACAACAAAGTAATCTCATATTGTTTAACCTCCTGATTGTGTTCAGATGATAGCTTTCATAAAAAGCTTGTTTCATAGAAATCATGATCAGGATTTGGCTGATATTCTTAAATATAACCTGCTTTGAGATAATGACCCTGGTAAATCGCTAATATCAATGCTTTAATCATAGATGCTCTTCATGACTTAAAGTTACTGAAAAACAAATAGCAGAAAAATGTAGTGCAATTTGAAGGTATCAAAGTATTCACTTTGACATCAGGAATATTCTCCAGTTGTGCCTCAGGTTTCTCTTTTTCTCTTGCTTTGAAACTTGTTTTGTACTTGGAAAGATCAATTACTTTTGGCAACTGGTATTGCCTAGTCCCAAATCATAACCAGGTACTTAACACGTCCAATGACATAGCATTTGGGTTCAGGTAGTGTTTAAGATAACCAAAAACTGTTAGGATCAATAGATGCAAAATATCAACTTGCTTAAACATTACCCTGGAACAGCCTGACCACTTGATAATTTCAATCCAACATACTTTTAGTTTGGTATGTTCTCTGCCTCCTTATGATCTTGCCGTGTCACAGCCTTTGGGCTGGTAAGAAGATGGGAGGGTTTGAATAATCGATTTTTAGCATTTCGCTGTGAAGTAGTCCATGTTGAGAAAAGGCAGCTCCTTAGTTATTCCTAGTCTTTAACCAGAACTGAATAGTTTAGAGCAGCACAGTGGCATGTTGTTCTGCTGCATTTGATCTTGATTCCTCTGTGCACAGTTTTGAGTACAGTTCTGCAAGCTGAAAGGACAGAGACCTGCTGCCAAGGCATCTGGAGTTTCCTCTCTGTATTTCTTGTTTGTGAACTATATGCTTTTTGTCCAGTTGTTCACACTAATAATAAAACTTCTCAGTCATGATAATGCTGCCTGTTACTATCCACATTTTAAGATTTTGCTAAGCCACATGGTCTCTTAGTAATGCTAAGTCATCAGGCTCTTCATTGTGAACTTAAATTGCTTAAAGCTTTAGCAAGTTCACTTTGGGTTGTAACAAGGTAAAGTAAGCTCTGTTCTTTGCTGTAAAGGTACACAATTCATAAGGAATGATTTTAGTAAATGTTTTGTATACCTGAAAATGTTTTGGGATGTTTTTCAGTTATATAATCAAAACATGCATAATTTTAAGTGTGACATAGTGAGTAGAGAAGTAGGAATTTGTCCTCATTCATCAGAGTTAATTTGTTCAGTTACATCTCTAGTCAATGGAGAAAGGTGAGCACTTTTCTTAGAAGAGGATGAACTGGAGATGCCTTTCTCTGTATGTAGAGTGTCTACAGGAAGAACCAAGGTGGTCAGTTCAGGCAGGTTTCCAAGCTCTTAGGCAGATAATGTTTGACAAAGTGAATTCTCTCCTAGAGTTTTGTTGGCAGATGAAATTTCATCAAATATTTAGGAGCGAGAAGGCTAGTTTGGGTGGCATTTTGAAATTGGAATTGATAAAAGATTGAACATGAGGTCACACGTACTGAACATATTAATTACTTTGTTATTGATTGTTCTTGTTTCTTCTGTCATTGTCATCGTTACAGTATTTATTCACTCTCAAGTGAAGTGAGAGTGCTCACTAAAAAAAAACCACATTGTGGCCAAAGTTCAAATGATTTTCCATTTGCATGAAAGTAAAATATTCCATACTCCAGCATTTAACAACCTTCCTCTAGGAAAATTCCATTAGCAAGAAAATAACTTAGTTTAGTGTACCCTTAGAGTCATTCCATGATAGTATAAGAAAGAGGGAAAAGACACCTACCAGCATTGCCTCTTATACTAGGACACTCTGAAATATGATACTGCTGTAGGGAAAAAAAATAAAATATTAAATTGTAAACAATAGCAGGAGTCAATAATGGGATGTACACACATACAGAAACAGAGGAATATCCAAAACTGAACTTCTGAATTCTCAAACAGAAGCCTCCTACCTGGTAGCTGCTATCAGTATGAGGTGGTTGTAAATTTTAGTAATGTCTGGAGCAAACGATAGTAGCACATGCTGAAGCCTCCAACTAAGAAAGAAACATGAGATAAAAGCACCATTTAGGAGACTGATCTCACATTGTACTTCTGCACAGAGACTATTTTGATTGGGGAAAATGAGTGCTTGGGGTTCTAGAGAGAAAAGTGAGTGTTGAAAAATAAGAGCTCCTGAAAAGAAGATGTGGTCTTGAACAAAAGAAGGGGGCCAGGAAAGAAGGAGGTAACCATCCTGGCTGGAGGAGAGATCCTGGAAGTGGGGGATGGTACAGAAGATAAGAAAGATGCATGGAGATGAATACCAGGGGACACACAGGAACCATGGCTGGGAATAGTCAAAACAAGTTACTACGAGCAGCAGCTCAGCGTGAATCAACATGACTTTCTACTCAAGCTTCCCCGGCCAGTAGCAGCCTCCCTGCTGGGAAGAAAAGTGGAAACCTTCTGAATGCAACAGAGCATGGGGTGGAGTAAGGGTGTGAGGGAGTGTGTGAGATAAACAAGCAGGGTAAAAACTCTAATCTTGTAGGTTCTTAAGCAAACCCCAGCACCCAGATCCACTATGGGTTGTTGATTACTCTGTCATCTGTGACACATGCTTTATTGAATCTAAAATTATTTAAATTAAAAAATAAATTAACAATTACATTAAAAATTACATTTAAATCAAATTTAAAAATGTACATAAAGGCCTATTATTTTAGTTTCTTATCTACTACCTTATAAAATACTATTTAGGAAATTTTCAGTAGTATAAATTTTGTTCTATTTGTTAATATCATGGAGATATTTTGACTTATCATATTCACGACATTCTTCCTCATGCACTCAGTAAGAATGCAGTAATATTTCAATTAAATGCCAGATTACTGATGAATAAATGATGTTTGTGTTTATGCATACCAGCCGTTCTCCAGCATTAAGATATAATTACAAATTAAGTCTGGAAGAAAGACTAGATAATACATAACAGTACTCTGCATTTTTAACTCATTCTGTATTAATAATTTCTACATGTCTATCTCCTCTTGTTTGCAGGCCAGCACTCATGGTAGTTTTAATAGCATGTGATACAAAATGACTTTTTATACTCCCATCTTTCTCCTGTCACACAGTCTTTGAATTGCAAAATGCTTTCTATCAGGCAATCTTAATTAGTATCTGTAAAGCAGTGTAGGCCTTCCCTACTTGTATTATGTAGGCAAGAACTATTTTCAGCACATGAGGAAACAAATGCAAAAGGAGATTAAGGACTCTTTCTGTGAAAAATTTTTAGATGCCTAAACTATTCTTATGTGAGACACCTAAAAACAAATTATGTACTCTTAAGACTGCATGTTATCTATAATGTAATCAGGGTGCATTGAAGTTCTAGCCTGCCAAAGTGTGTGTTTCGGGAAGAACACTTCCCAAAGTGTTTTGGGAAGCACCTTCATTCTCTCGAAAGTCCCTCTCACTCATTAGGGTCTGAGAATGTCTCTACTCATCCTTCATAAGTGTATGTCACACAGGGCAAGAGCTACTAGGCATGCCCAGAACAAATTGCGATGAGACTGTACAAGACGTATCCAGTGGTGGTACATATCCGCTTTCCAGTTTTATCCTTCAGATCAGTGGTAAAACCACTGTTCTGGTTTATCAGATACTTGACTTCAGCTGCGTCCTCAGGAATTACAAACTTGCCGGTCTGATACCAGAAGTGTTGCAAGAACTCCCCAGACCAGTCCCTTGGTCTGTTCTGTCTGCCGTGGAACAGGTATTCACTGGATTGAGTGAAGAAAGGAAAAGTATTCACATACGGTTCCCCATCCCTTGGGTTAGAATATTCATCTGATTTCTGACTTGGATTTTTCCACTGTATCATATTTATTTTTTTTAATATACCTCTCAAAGCATTTTTTTTTATTCCTTCTTGGTGAAGCAGGGCTCTAGCCATCTGGAGAATCTTCACTGTGGGCAAAGACCAAAGGTTTTGCTACCACAGTCCTGAGAAATACAATGCAGAAGTCTTGCCTGAGATTAAATATTACATAGGAAATCAACTGCATATTCAGCATCTAGAAGTAATTCTCCTTTATCCCTCACAGACACATTGTGCAATAATACTCCATAGGTAGATCTTCCATTTTGGAGTCTAAATTATAGATGGCATCATTGAGGTGGAAGAACACCTTTAGCTCTCGAAACTATATAGTAGCTTTGGTTGGCAGTAGTGACTTCATTTGGATCATGATGTTTTAGATAGCTCTCACAGCATCTCTGTCACAGGAACTCAATTTACCCAGTACAATTTATTCAGCCATTTGGGACTGGACAGAATGGTTATATTCTAATCTTGCAGAGGCTTTTCAGAAGGACAAGTACAGTGCCATGTTAAAAAATAACATTTCTGATCTGCTGAGAGAATCTTCAAGGAGGGAATGTGAAAATATTTTTCCCATTCAAAACCACTAGTTTCAAGTAACAAAAGTAGTTGATAAATCAACAAAAAGACATAGTACTCAGGAATTTCAAGTGCTGTTTTTCTAAACAGCAGCTAAGATGAAACTAGGAAGAGGTTTTCTGACTGTGACTATTGACTAAATGTAAAATAAAAGGCTGAAATCTGGACAGATTTGAGATTTGCTTAAACTTCAGAAAGTTGTAAGATTTGCACATTGGTCCACTCAGTGCTCAGTAATTTTGATTGCTCTCCTTTTTAAAAGTTTAATGTTTGGATGATAGAAAGTCAAGAGGGGCTTAAAAGGGAGGAAGGGGAAGGCTATAAAACAGCAAAACCAAACCAAACCAAAGATCGGTGTGAACAATTGAAAGATTCAATGCTCTCTTCTGCCAGCAACCCACGTAAAAAAAAAGGAGTGGATTTGGTATAGAAATTCAGTCCTAGCAAAACCATTATTTTTCATGTCCTAAACTTAGGGACCGTGAGGGTTTTTTTTCAAATATCATCTGAAAAATGCACTTTAATGTCCTGTTTAGGAAGACTTCTACTATTCAGATTTCAACATAAAGTATTGTTGCTGCAAATTCTGTGTCATAATTTATTTATCTGTTGTAAAGTCTATGCGAGCTACATGCTTTAAAGCAAACAGGACAGGAATATGTCTCTTAGTACATGAGTTTATTTTTCCTCTTCCCCCTTTCACCTGTCTTTCCGTACCTGACATGTCTTCCCATGTCTGGCACTGCTACGCATCCTGGAGTTCATAATTTTTACTTTGGATTTGTAAACCAAGCTTTCATAAACATCATTATGTCTGTTAATTGCATTCTCACATCCTCGGCTGCATTGTATATCAAATATACTATTTGCATTGCTAAGAGTTTGCACCATTAAATGAGATGCTGTGTGTGCAAAAGCAGCTGCAAATGATGTTATACCAACTGCGAATTTTTAAATGGAAAGCTACAGCTACAGTATCACTGAGTTCTGCTACCAAAATGCTGTGCCTAGTAGGAGGGAGAAGCTGGGTCCATAGCCTGGAACATATATTGAGAATTGAATTTTTTAAAGAGATATGCCTGATCGTAAGTCATCTCTGCTGGAAAAACAGACATCTGATGTTTCCAAATCAAACAAAGACTGGAATGGGTGAGGAAATAAGAGTCAGATATAAACTGCTGAACAAAAATAATCCCTCTCTGGTAATCTCTTAAATTGTTTTCTCAATTAGTGTGTTGAGTGATTTAGGTGGTTTCTCCAGTAGGGTAACTGTGCAGATACACTGTTCTGTGGATTCATTGAAATCAGTGAAATGCCACTTAAAGCATTCTTCTCGACATGGTTGTGAACAGTAAAATAAAAAGCCTGTAAAAGACTTTGTTCATTCTTGCCAAATTACATGCAAGGTACTAGGTTTTTATTCCTGTTTAAACCAACATTTCCATGTAGTGCACTTGTGTTCAGTTTCATAAGGTTTTGAAATTATATTCTACCATGCATACTAATGCCCTTGAAAAATCTTTCTTTTGGCTCCAAAATCTAAACCATTTGCTTAAAAATAATATTCTGCCACAACCTAAGGAAAATGGAATGTACATACTTCTCCACCAAAGAAAATTGCAAATAAAAGCAGTTGCTTCCCAGCACAAATTACTTTATTGACAAGCTAAAAATACAAACTTCCTTATCGCACTCATATCAGATAAGACTAAATCCATTACTTCAGTAATAAAATGTTAAGTGTGTAAGTACCATAAGATATAGGCAGTGGAGATGTTATCATTGGGACTCCCATGCCACTGTATGTCTCATCAGCTGCTTCATGGAAAAATGTCAGTGCTTCTGTAGACATGGCTGCCATCAGCCTGATAGCAAATTACTTTGGGGACAAGTCTGCTCTCTTTGCAGGTCTCAGCTTGAAGTCCATTATACAGATAGATCACCCTATGTAAAAAGCTTTTTTGCTTGTATTTAGATGGAATTTCTTACATTTCAGTTTGTGTCCGTTGCCCCATGTCCTTTAACTGGCCACCAGCAAGAAAAGTCTGGTTCCATCTTTTCCCCTCCCCTCCTCTCAGGTATTTATATAAAATGAAAAGATCCCCCTGAGCCTTCTTTTCTCCAGGCTGAACAGTCCCAGCTCTTTCGTCCCTGGTCACTTGTCCCGGCACAGGGGTTAAACCAGTGACACACAGCTCAGCCACTGGTGAACCTGAGCCCCTACACTGCCCAGTCAGGGCACAGCCGGGACCTCCCAGGTGGTTTGTTAACTTTTTAATCCACAGTGCCTCTTAACTCCACACACTGATAGTTTAAGGCTCTATTTGAAAAGAGGAGAATAAGGGTATGGGAAGCACAGTTGGTTAGGGTATGTGTGCTTTTGGTTTAACGGCATAATGTCAAGCATGATCCCTAAGTGCTATGTTCCTGCCATTTGGTTGACCATACATCTCCTTGAGCAGTGAAGAATATAATATAAATCAGACTTCAGATTGAACTAACATCTATATTTAGGCAAGGATTTAAAACTTACGTGCACTCAGCTATGAAACACAAGGTTACAGGCCTTTGAAACTCAGCTGTTTGAGCTCATTGTAACATTAAAAACAATGTGTTGATGCTTGCAGCAAGCTAGAAGGTCTTCATGTGCATTATTGACCTGAGAGGCAGTGACAGGCTGGGAAATTGAAAAAAACAAACAAACAAACAACAAAAAAATAGAAAATTGTGGCCTTGTTGTATACTATGAGTGAGTCAAGTTTTGCCTGATTTGTTTTTATTACACTTTTTCAAAACTTCTAACACTTCAATTACTGTATTATTTTAAAGGCTTCCTGGCTCTTTATTTAAATAAATGTTTTAGTTAAACTGCAATGAGCCAAGGTCGTTGCTTATTCACAGCAGCAGCCTGAGTGTCTTGTGAGTCCAGCTGATGTTTGCCCCACTAACTAGCCCAAGCAAATTTTTCTCCACTTTTGCAGTAAGGCAGCAGGCCACGGGGTGCCTGGAAGCAGTGCAGGACCATAACCATCTAGAAGCAAAGCACCAGAACAACACTGCAAAGGCTGACACCCTGCGAAAGACTATCAAATGAAGCAGGGAGAAATCCACCTACCAAGAAGCTTTCCTTTCTTCCTCCTCCGTGGATTGCAATGTCAACAAAAAAAAAAAAAATGAAATGAGGCTGCATTACTTATGCTCATGAAATTTTATTTGAAGCACACACCTATAATTATATCCTAGAGAAAAACAATAGCTCCCTGTCAGAAGAGGGATGTGAAACTTGCACAGCTGGAAATCAGTGCTTCCAGTGGACACAAGAATGCCTGCCAGTCAGGCAGATAGCCCTCTCATTCAGTATTTTACCCCTGATGGTAGCTCTGACCAAGTTCAGAGGAGTAAATTTTACTATAGTCCTCTTTGGGATTATCTGTCATTGGAAAAATGGTCTTTCTAATATCTAGAAGTGAGACCTTAGTTTATGTCCTCATTTTTTTCCCCCAAGTTTTATTCAGTTTTTGTTGATTGGTTTGATTTTTTTAGGAGGAACAGAAAGATCAACCCCAAATCCCAGTAACAGTTCCCAATAAATTTCTCCTGTAGATGTCTGATTTGTTATATAAGCCTACTATTAATTCAGAATTTCTCAAACATTTAGGTTATGTTTTGGGGGAAAATAATTATTTATTATTTATTATGTTAATGGTTGTAATCGCAGCAGCAGGTGACTAAGCATTTTTTATTTGCTGTGCTAGCCTGGTAGAAGATAACACACATGTTAGTGCATTCTAATGCTGCTCTGAATGGAACAGCCTTAAGATCATGTTAGTTATTTCCCTTAGGAGAAAAGGAGGTTCTAAACCCAGCAATTTCTTTGTTGTAATTCTATTCACATAAATGGAAATGTTGTTAGTCTGTTCATGTAAGTGGAAATAAACAGGAAGTCACTTATTTTCTTAAAATGCCAATCCTCTTATCAGGATGTCCTCAGTCTCCAAAATCTTTTAGGGATTTGTTTTCAGCCTTCTTGTCTGCCATCTTTCTGGATACTTTTCTCTCATATGAAGTGGATGGATTTTAACTGCCTTGAAATCCCTGTATTCTCATTTCTAAGCACCATAGCGTGTGTGTTTTGGCTGTCTTGTGGTTTGGATACAGCCTGTGTCCCTGCTTCAGTATCCCTTTCTAATGCTTCCCTTACCATTATTGCTTTGCATGTCTCATTTTTGCTGTCACATAAGCCCTGTGTCCCTTCTGTTCTTTCTGAGGTTCTGCTCCTTTCTGAATTACTATGCATTTCTCTGGTTCCTCTTAGATATTAACTTTTTCTTGAATTATTTCAGTCCTTCCCCTGTCCAGCTTCTTTTCCTTCCTACCTGCCTCTCAGCATGTAACATTGTCTTTGTACAGGTGCTATATTCATAATTCAGACAACTCATTTTTCAATAGTCAGATTTACAGACAGCATACTTATTTGGCATGTGTTATATTGTTTTCTTTCAGAATATTTGAAGTTTGTAAGTACTTTCACAAAGTAAATTATTAAAATCAGTTTTCATGTTGTCATGATCAAATGGGATATGTAAAAAAATTTGGAAGCTAGATTTAAGAAGACAGATGTTCAGAGTGGTAAATGCAAGATCACACTGAAGCTGTCCCATCACACTGCTATGTCCCCATCTACCTTACTTCTGCAGTCCCACTCAGTTCTCATGATGAATCATCCCTTTCAAATCTTTATTTTTAAGACATACTCCAACCTCTGCAATATGTTGAAGCAGAAATTTTAGCTGATACTAGAGCAGGTAACAAGGAGAGAGGGGAGGGTGCAGCAGGGGCCAATACATTGGTTTTTTTTCATTTTATTTCTTATAATCAGGTTAATACTATCATTTTCACCAAAAGTAAGAATTTGGCTGTTGATGTTCAACACATTGCCAACATGTTGACTTTCACTACTTTTGAAACCTATAAACCATTATATCCCGTATTTAATTTCTGTGTTCTGGTTCAGCCAAAATGTCAGTGCAATTTCAGTTCAACCTAGTCTCCCTTTCTCTTTAATGCATAACATTAAGAGATAAGAGAAATATGAGAAAGTTTAAAATTACCAATGGAGTAAAAATAGTAAGGCATTTTATTAGAGTACTGTTGCCAGATTTCAGAATTAGAAGTTGCTTTCTGGAAAGAAGTAGAACCTCCTGAACTTCATAAAATGAAAGAAGGATGTCTATCTCTTATGTAAAATTCAGTGAAAACTATTTTTTTAATTGAGCAAGTTTATTAAACGGTCATGAATCTTCTTGTGACTTTTGATTCTTTTTGCCCTCATCATAAGTTGTTCTGGTTGGTAAATCAGTAACCTTAAATTTGTAGAGTTTTAGTGAGTGACAAGTCTGGCTCTCTGGATACAACAAAAAGCAGTAATAGATAGAGTTGATAATTAGGACAAACAGGTGGCATTGCTAAGTAATTTCTAGCAACTTTGAGATAGGAAATAATTAAAAAGGAGGCAACTGATTAACATATCAGTCTAGTATTTAATGTGAGACCTCAAAATCTGAGAAGAGAATGTCATTCTAAACAAAATTTATGGGGAAAACTTAAAACAAAACCATCTCCCTTTCTCTTCCCTCCCTCTCCCCCCAGTTATTTCTATGAATTAAAAGATACTGTATTGCTGTACTACAGCATTTTCCTTTTGCATGTGCATGCTTAATATACTTGTATGGAAGTCACATCTAGAACAGCCTTACGAGATTTGCTAACTTCAGACAATTCAATCATTAATAATACAAGCCTGTAATTATTTATCACTCCATTGTTGATATCCACTGAAAAGGAATTAACGACGGCATGTACAAACTGTGCTACATGCGTGGAAGTTATTTCTTGCACCCTCACAGGGGAAAATACCTTTGGTTTTTTGCTGGATTGCAGGATGGGGACTTGACTTGGGAATTACTGATGTACTTACATTTTCTTAAATATAACCTGAATTTCCAAACAAAAATCCCTACTGTTTTTAAATGAAGCTGAAATGTTATGGCAAAATTGGGACTTATGATTTTTTTGTTTTGATATGTTGCTCTCTCCTTTCAGTATTCCTGTACCCACACATCTGTCAACAGCATTCCCTGTGGTTTCTTCTGATGTGCCTGAGTTGCCTGAGCCTGTTGTGCCCTCTCAGGTTTCCCTCGAATTGCCATCTGTATGCCAGGAAGGACTGTGCCATAATGGAGGGACTTGTCATCCTCTCTCTCTGCCTTCTGGGGCCACCTCATTTCAGTGCGACTGCCCACTACACTTCACTGGCCGATTCTGCGAAAAAGGTAGTTGTGGTTCATTCTTTCTCTGTTAGTTGTGAAATGTAAGTTTTATGCTTCTTTGGAGATGGGAAAGGGGAAGATGTAATAATCATCATGTTTCTCTGTTTTTCATCCCAGCTACTGTTAGTAACTCAGGAGTAGATTCATTGAGGTATTTAGAGTAATACTTATTTGCAGTGTAAGATAGGTGTATCAGTCAGGCACACTATAAGCATTGCAGGCTTGAGTTCAGGAAAAAAAAATGTATTATTTGTGCAAATTGTTGGCCACGGTATAATGCAAGATTGTATTTCTGGATGGAAGAAAGTTAATGAATGAAAATAAGAAGATTTCCTCAATAGATTGTATGTTTTCCATTTCTACTAACTGGGTTGTTTTTTGCCACTGTGCCTGGTCCTTTTTTGAAAAAAGCTTTTTTTACTCTGTAGCTCATTTATACTTCTATTGTACTACTGTTGCTCATAAAGCACAGATTAGTCAAATGAACATAATTTAAATACAGTTTGAATAAAAAATAATTATTTGAATAATTTTGGGGGTTTTGTAAAAAGAATCAAGGCTATATGACAAACTTTAATATTACTGTTTTGTAATTGTAATTATTTTGCTTTACTGCTTTTCAGAAAGTTCTTTTTTATAACAGATTTTGTAGCTGGCTTCAAAAACTTTTTATCTTTTAAGGTACAGTGGATTATAAATGGCAATGGATAATTGTCATAGTATTGAACAGCATTACCGGTACACAGGAAAGGAACCAAAAATTGTCTACACAATGGTTATATAACTATAACATCCTCCTAGTTAACTTCCCATGGTATGAAATACAAGCAACTAGAGTAAAAAACACCCTTGCCAGACTGCCAGTATATCTAACATCCCCTTGTATTACTGTCTGAAAGTAGGTCATTACACTCACTATATGTGAAAGCAATCAACTGTAAACTCAAACCCCCCCCCATCAATTGTCCTGTGTTGCTCAGATATCAGAGAATATTTTACCTTTCAGCCTTGCACAAGTTTACAATCAATTAAATCACATATTTTCGAATTCTCAGTGTTAAAATTGAATTCTCTGAATATCTTCTACACATTTGCTATGTGGGCATACTCCTTGCACTTGTTTTCAATACATGACAGCTGTGCAAACTGCAGCATAAAATAATGGAACCAAAAAAGTGGGTTTCCTTCAAAAATAACAGATTTAGTTACCATCCAGTGTGCGTTTCAATTAATATTTTCAATATTTCAGTAAAGTGTTCTATTTATTTACATACATGTTATGTACTGGAATTCCCTTCTGTGTTCCAAAGAATGCAGTTGGAACACAGAAGTATTACAACAATTACACAGTTGTATTAGTATCATCTGCAGTATTTTAGGTGGGAGCAGGTTTTGGCTTTTCCCAAGGGTTATGCCAGAAGTGAGCAATGTTAAATTTAAGCAGGAGTTTGATTTAAATCCTGTGGTAATAGGCCATATCAGTGTATATGCACAACCGTTCTGTTGGGTGACATCTTGTCTGGACTCCACTGGCACCTTCTACCGGTGTCTGATTGCTGCCTTCTTCTGACCTAGTCTTACCTTCAGTTTGGTCTGACAGTGCTCCAGGAGTCTCCTGTGGTTTAGTGTTTTTAATTAAAACTGACATAATTTATATATGAATCTTGTTATCTGGGCTGACTACTTACCTCCCTGTGCCATGGACTTTGGTGGTACCTTCCAGTCCATTGACTGAAACAGATATTTTTGAGTTGCTCATTCAAAAATACATCCCAAGGCATTCTCTCCTTTGAATCTTAACCTGTACAGGCCTGCTGAGTTCATACAATGGGATGAGTTGACTGTCTTCCAACTACATTTCCAAGGGAATTTCACATTTATTTAACCTGTGTAAATGAAGGGGTCCCCTTCTCTCTCTTTCTGTGTCTTCGTTTCAAAAATCATGCATGAAAATGACTGAATTATGACTACCTGAAGAGAAAATTAAAAGGAAGGGACTGTTAAAATAAGTTGCAGTTGTAACAAAATCTCTTACAATTAGGACGGAAGCATTTTATGTTAGACACACTGGTAACTATTCCATTCAATAAAATAAGTATACAAGCTTAAAAAGAAACCTGAAACAAGCAGCTCCTTTTGAGACTATAACCTCAGCCATGTAATCATATCATCCTTTTAATGGTTGAATGTCTAGTTTCCATAAGATATCTTTTTTCTAAAACTGGAAGAGATGTCATTTGCTTTGCTGAAGCTTGCAGTCATGCCTGATGATGAGGTTTTAACAGTGATCCATTTTTCTGTGTAGGATATCTTTTAATAGTCCTGGCACTGGAGGAATAATATTTCTCTTCTTTTTCCATTCGTGTGGAGAAGATGAATTAAGGAGCTCCTCTTTTCACAGAGGTCTGCTTTTACCCTCTACAACCCCTCCATCAATATAGGGAACAGCTTCCTCTGTGCTTAGCGCTCCTGGGTCAGCCAGGGCTGTGGTATGTGACAGGCTCATTGGCAGCTCACTGGGGCAGCTACAGCCCAGGGGGGGTGCTGTCACATTGCATGTTTGTGTAGATTAGCATCAGATTTGATGTATCCTGTATTTAATGGCTGAAAGGTAACTAAAGCATAATGCGATTTTATTTAATCCTGAAGTTTCAACGAGGCTGATAATTTAGTGTAATTCCAGAAATTGCCCAACTGAACTATCATTGTAAACGTTTTATATTCAGACCCGTTCTTCAAGAAGTCAGGAGAGAACTCGTAATTACAGGGGATAGGGGCATCTGTAATAATTTTATAATTATTCAGTATTGAATTTTTAAGGGAGAAAGTAAATTATCATGTATGCAATCCAAAAACTTTGTTCCAGTCAAGGAAGTTGTCTCTTGACTCCTTAAGGATAGCTGTGATCTGTTTTAATCATGCTGTAATGTATAACTGTACATTTCAGTAATATATACTCATTAATCATCTTAGTGATCTACCTGGTACCTACCATTAACTACATTTCAACAAGAAAATGTATCATTGCTTAACTGATGTAGTAGCAGTCAACATGGCATACCATTTTATGTACAAGCCCTGTGTAGAATCTTGGCTTTATTGGAATGTGTGCATTTGCTTATTTCATGTCTAGGTTAAGATACACGACTTCAGTTTCTTAGTAACAACTATATATTTCTTACAGTGTATAAGACCATTTTCTAGAGTGAAAGCAAGCGAATGTCATTATCTCAGTTATGTGGTTTAACTTGATAGTGTGTTATTATATGCCGTATTGCATTTCTCTATTTGATTGCTCCTTAACTAATAAACTCCAGAAGTATGTTCAAGTTGATATCGGGTGGGTGATGAAATTGAATATGGTGTTGGTGGTTTGACTTTGAGATGGTTAGAGCAGTGAGTTGTTAAGGGTTAATTCAGATTACAAAGACTTTGTAGTTTCTGCTAAGTGCTTTGTTAAGCACCGGCAAATCCCTTTGTTCAGAAAAGGAACTTTACAAGGGGAGTGCCGCCAAGGGACAGGTAGGCTGGTAGGAAGCTCACCATGGGCGATGAGCTCAGCAAAACTAGGGGAAAGGCAATTCCAGCACGGGGAGATGGCGACCACCGACTCTGGCAATCCCCCAGACCCAAAAGAAGTTGAGTTTGAGCATGCGAACTAATTAACATCAGAAGAGAGAGAATTATTTGACAAATGGGAAACAGAGTACTAAGTAATGAAGGATTTGGGTGACTTGTAACCAATGAGGGCCAATGTCTTTGTATGTTGGACTGTATAAATAGCGTAACGTTTTGGCCATTAGAGAGCCAGGCATTTGTGGGTTACCACCTAGCTCGCTGCTCTGTGCAAACTAGAGTAAAGAAATAAGAAATAACTTGACTCGGTGTATGAATAGGTGCTGCACGCCGGGTAATGAACCCGCTTATAGGACATTACATAAAGTCATAGTTGTCATTATGGATATATTAGGGCCAAGCGGGTTTATATCAATACATACTGTATTTACTCTAAACAATCAGATACCACTGAAATCTGAAATGTCTCTAAATGACAGTTTTGAAAAGTGGAAATCCATCTCCATTTTTCTAAGGAAATAGAAAATTATGGATACAAATCAATGTATTTGCCAAACTGAAGCTATCAGCACTGGATATATGCCACAGCATACAAAGCAAGGATGTAGTCTAAAGCATATATGTGCCTTATATGAGGCCTCAGTTCCCTTTAATAGTGCTTTCAATATGTGACTTTCTTTGTTTTACTAAAAATGACCAAAATTATCTGGAAATAAGTAGTTGCTACAAGCTTTATTTTAAAAACTAACTTTAAATTCAGCATAGAAAATTTGCTGCTAGTGTAAATTTAATTTTTTTTTCCTGAGTAGTGAGTGCTAGGTCATACAATAGAAAGGGAGGATTGTGTACACATAGAATACGGTGAATGGTAGATAGTGTACTCTGAGCTACATTTTTTTCTTTTCCCTTTCCAGGTAATTAAGCTTTTTTACTTTAATGTGAAATGTATTGTTCCTTTCCCCATGAAACAATCCTTTATTAGCTTAGCTTTTGTATCTGCTTCATTGTGAAATCCCTACACGAGTGGAAAAATGTAGTGTGTCTGCTTTAGCATGAAGGCAGATGGTTGTCTATTACTGTAAAGTTCATAGCAATAGGTTTGGAATATCACTGTCTTGCATATGCAAAGAAAGTATGTCCCTGACTGTTAATTATAAGATTAACATTTTTAAAGTCTCCAAATTTTTTAATATTTTGTAAAAGTTTTATAAATAGTTCAATAAATCGAATATTTAAATGTCATGTGTTAAAAACAGGAAATCTGTTTAATTTCACATGTTGCCGGTGTATATTCTGTACACGACTTAAAGGTCAGCTCCTTTGACAAAGCTGCAAAACTAGGAGTAAAATGGGAGGCTGTGACAGGCATTTGTCTTGTTACATTCCCACCTGAAGACTGCTATATTTGTTCCCTGGGATCCAGGTTGTTGAATTTCTGTTCTGTTGAGCAACATTTGATAATATCACCCTGAAAATTAGAGGTTTCTTTTACCAGCAGCTTTTCTAGACATTGTTCCTAAATTAACATTTCTAACTTATGTCATTATTATCAAACATCTCAGACAAGTGGGGTTTTTTTTGTCTTTATATGATTGGCTTCAAAAATAAATGTATTTTGTCCGGTTTCTGTGATTTCAGCCATATTTAGAACAATCTCATGTCTCTAGAGGTCATAGATCTATTTATCTCCCTGATAGTGTTTATACTGTGTGATTGAAAACAAGTCTGTGACAATTTCCATCAAAAAGAGGGATGAGAAAGTGGGAATCATATAAAGAGGTGTGGGTGAGGAAAGACAATTATGCTTTCATCTTCACATTCAAATATCGATTTGAGGTACCTAGAAAGAAAAACAGGATACTGTACCCCATATTCCCTGGTTTTCCAGAGTTCAAGTGTTCTTTCACCCTTTTTGTCATTTCTTAAAATTATTCATAACCTTGTAGGACTCTGTGAGCAGAAAAAAAAAGTCTTTAGACATATGTATATACATCAGTAATTAATTTGATGTCATAAACCACAGCCAATGTCTAAACTCATGACATAACTATCGATTTCCCACAAGATGCATTTATTTGTGTATGTAAAACTTTCATGTGACCTCTCTACCTTTTGGGCTAGATTTGAAAAATGTAGCAATTTTCCCCTTCATATTTGGAATATTATTTTAGAGGATGTCCTGGTTTCAGCTCGGATAGAGTTGATTTTCTTCTTAGTAGCTGGTGCAGTGCTGTGGTTTGGATTTGGTGGGAGAACAATGTTGACAGCATACGGGTGGTTTTGGTTGTTGCTGGGTTTATACTGGGTTTATAATGTTTATACTAAGTCAAGGACTTTTCGGTTTTTCAGGCCCTGCCAGTGAGAGGGCTGGAGGGGCACAAGAAACTGGGAGGGGACACAGCCAGGACAGCTGACCCAAATGAGCCAAAGGGATATTCCATACCAAATGATGTCCTGCTGAGTATATAAACTGGAGGAAAAAGAAGGAAGGGGAAAACATTTGGAGTGATGTCATTTGTCTTCCTGAGTCACCGTTACACATGCTGGAGCCCGGCTTTCCTGGGGATGGCTGAACACCTGCCTGCCCATGGGAAGTGGTGAATGAATCCCTTGTTTTGCTTTGCTCTCCTGCACGGCTTTTGCTTTACTTACTGAATTGTTCTTATCTCAACCCTCAAGTTTCACATTCCTTTCCGATTCTCCTCCCCATCCCTCTGGGTGAGGGGGAGTGAGAGACTGGATGCGTGGTGCTTAGTGACCAGGTGGGGCTGAACCACAGCAGAGGATGACTTTAAAAATTAAGAATACAGTAGGCTAGTTAAGAATCAACAAGGATTTAGCCAGAAGTTAAATAACTTCGTATGTTAGCTTTGATACACTAGTTGCCATTATAGCAACTTTGAAGTTGTGTGAAGGAAATAGCTAGCCATTCCCATACAGTTTACTGGATACAATAAAATTCAACAGAAGTACTATTTTGGTGAGCAATGCAAAAAGGAATTATCTAAATTAATTTTAATGTTCTCTTGCTCTTTCACTCGTGGATATAATCTTGCACTTTGATATGAGACTAGGGAAATCTTGTGAAGTTTAACTTCTTAACACTTCATAATATCCTGTGTCAGTAAGTGATCACATCAGCTGCACAGTCACCTGAGCTTAGCGTATTATGGTCCCTATTTTTTTCCTTCTTTTTACAAAATTATGGAGTTCTTGCAAATATCTAAAATATCTCCAATCCGATGCCATCTTTTTCTATCAGTTACTGCGTATCAGGTTTATATTTCAGTGTGCGTTTGTTTGCTGAAGTGTTTTTGAAATCTAGGTAAAACAGGATTTTGAGGGAAGAACAGCTGGTTTCACAAGGTAGTGGTGAAGCAATTTTCAGCTAATCCTTCTTCCACCCTCCTGAACAGTTTCATAGAATTTTACCACCTCAAGTGTCAATTTAACTGAACTTTAATACAACTTAATATTACATTTTCACCTAATTTAGAAATTATGTCCTAGATCCAGTGGAACATGTAAGCTCTACATGTATTTAACTGAAAGAGTGTAAGATGCCTGTGTGATTTGTGTGGTTAATGTTAAGGATGCGGGTATTCTGCTATACCAGATCCTGAATTAGGATCCATCCATTCTGTTTCTCCTTTGGTAGCTTATCAGTTAAAAACAACCTACATCTAAAACCCTTCCCAGGACTTCATGAAATTGTAAAGGAATGTGGCAGTTTTCTATGATTATGAACACTAGATTAAAAACATGATTAAATTAGAGCTTAAGATAGACCTTAGTTAGATCTAGAGGGAAGATAATGAGAAAGAAGCAGCTTGCTGAAATAGGGAAAGAGCTCTTCAAAGCACCAACCAACTCTTAACTGGCATTCCAGTCTCTGTAAAGCTACTTACCACAACTGCCACCTACTCTAAACCACGAGTTTTAGAACAACTATAGGGTCCTTGCTATAGGGTATACTTTAGAGCTATAGGGCTCTCTTACTGAACAGAGAGTTGGTATATATTTCACAAGTCTGTTCTGGGGAAGAACATTATGGAGCCTGTTGGGCATTAGTTGCTTTGAAAGATTACGATGAAAATGGTTAATAATGGTAGAAAACTTTTAAATAGTTGTCAATATGCTATTACATTCTTCGTTTTGTGTACACATCCAGTCACCTCCAGTCATGAGCCATTTAACATAATTAGTGTTTTTAAGTATTGTTTAAAGATGATTTTTTTTTTTCATTTGGATGTTTTTAAAAATGAGATAGCTATAGCATTTTGTTATAAAGGCTTGCACAATAAGCACTTTTCAAAGTTACCCTTTTATTTCTGAGAATTTATAAAAGCAGTAGAAACCTCTTTATCTCCTCATGTAGATCAGACCTATGAAATTTTGGCATTTCTAGCATTAGGCATCTGAATCGCTATTTCTTCAATGTAAATGAAAGTTTTCTTGTCGGAGTAATCTTTAGGAGAATTGAAACAATTTGATAATAAAGACTGTTTTGGACAAGAACAGATAACAGAAATAATGGTAAGTTTAGAATCTGTGTGGAACAAGCTTGCTTCATTTTGCACTGGAGCAGATGTGGCAGCACCTCTCCCCCGTCATGTACTGCATGATCATGGGGTACCCGGTGCTAAACCATTCGTCGACAACCTGATTCTGGGTCAGGGTTTCATACATAGCAGAGCAGAATTACTATTGCAACAACACATCATCAGTAGGGTAAAACTAATCTGTCTCACGATGGTCTAATCCTGGCTCACGTTCCCTATTAGTGGGTGAACAATCCAACACTTGGTGAATTCTGCTTCACAATGATAGGACAATGCAACATCAAAGGATCAAAATGTGACGACGCTATGAACGCTTGGCCGCCAGGCTGGAGCACTGCAGGAAAATGTTGGTATAAAAATTGATTGTTTCTAAAGCTTGTAACCTATTCAGCTGCTAATCTCCCAGCTCCTTTGAGTCATTTTTCATTCAAAGGCAACTATCATTGCACAGGTGACAGATATTTGCTTCTTTTCTTCCTTTACTTTTCCATTTCTGGCATTTTCTGGAAATACCTCCTTTCAGTAATGCATCAGTTGCTGCTGTTTTTTTCTGTTGGTGCTAATTTGCTAATAATCAAGTCATCTGTGGAAATGTTATGTGTCTCCCTAGGCAGTATGGCAGTGCTTATTTTCTGAGCCGGAGTCATTTGCATTCTTCCACAGGAAATACCATGTGATAAAGCAGGTGAGGTATTAAATAACGTCTTTGAGCTTTATTACATAGCCTGTGAGAAAGAGACATAGAAGACTGGGTTTGCTTTTATAGTACAGAATAAATAGTAGGTTTTTACCAGTTAAATTACCTGTGTTACTCAGTCAGGATAATGGTATATTGTGCTACGTTGACATTTGGATTTCAAGACAACAGAGGGGATTTTTAATTCCTGGATACAAAGGTGTGCAGCTGCTGGTCTGCTCCCATACCACTCTCATGACCTTCACCTAGCTGAGAATGTGAAGCAAACATCTAGATTCTCTAGGGATCTCACTAAAGTGTCCTGTTCAGGGCCATGCTAACTGGCAGATCCTTTCGTGCCACCTCCTACAGTGAATGGCTATTTTGGGAGGACACTGGCTACTTACATGACGTGGTTACAGAGGAAATGTCTTTGCTTGTTCTGGCCTTAAGCATAAAAATCTGACTTAAGTTTGAAACCTCTATTTCTGTGGTGGTTTGACCCTGGCTGAATGCCAGGTGCCCACCAAAGCCGCTCTGTCACTCCCCTCCTCAGTCAGACAGGGGAGAGAAAATATAACAAAAGGCTCCTGGGTTGAGGTAAGGACAGGGAAATTACTTGCCAGGTATCACCGTGGGCAAAACAGACTCAGCTTGGAGAAATTAGTTTAATTTATTACTATTCACATCAGAAAAAAAAAAAAAAACCACTTTCCCATCACCCCTCCCTTCTTCCTATGCTTAAATTAATTCCTGATGTCTCTACATCCTCCCGAGTGGCATAGGGGAACACATAATGGGAAGTGCAGTCTGTTCATTACATGTTTCTGCCACTCCTTCCTCCTCAGTGCTCCAGAATGAGTCCCTTCCATGGGGTGCAGCCCTTCAGGAACAGGCTGCTCCAGCATGGGTCCCCCACAGGGTCACAAGTCCTGCCAGAAAACCTTCTCCAGTGTGGGCTTCACATGAGTCACAGCCTCCTTCAGGCATCCACCTGCTCCAGCGTGGGGTCCTCCATGGGCTGCAGGTGGAGATCTGCTCCAGCGTTAACCTCCATGGCTGCAGGGCACAGCCTGCCTCACCGTGGGTCTTCACCACGGGCTGCAGGGGAATCTCTGCTCGGGTGCATGAAACACCTCCTCCCCCTCCTTTTTCACTGACCTTCGTGTCTGCAGAGCTGTTGCTTTCACATGGTCTCACTCCTCTCTGGCACAGATCCTCCCCCACCTCTGCCACCCTGTTCTTAATACGCTGTCACAGAGGTGCTGACACTGTCACTGATCAGCTCGGCCTTGGCCTTGGGGAGCGGTGGGTCCATTCTTGGAATGGCTGGTATTGGCTCCATTGGACATAGGGGGTAACTTCTAGCATCTTCTCACAGAGGCCACCCCTGTAGTTCCCCTGCTACCAAAACCTTGCCAGCAAAGCCAATACAATTTTTAATTCAGTGCCTAACATGTTCTTTTTCATGCATCTTCATGGAACATCAGTGCTTGTGTTTACAGAAAACCTCAAACTGTTTTTGTTTAAAGTAGAGGAAAATTTATGATATAAATGTTGGGAAGTCACTGTTTTAAGGTTCCTCAAGACAGCAAACCTTGCTTTGAGGAAAAGAAGGGAGCTTCTTTTATATAAAAAGCTAGTTTTTCTTCCCACCGTTGTAGTTTCTTTACATAATTGTAATAAAAGTTTGTGGTTATAAAATATGCAAGTAATTATATAGGAAAAAAATTTTAGGTATTTAGCTATTTTAGTTACCCAGGAAATGCAGAATTTGAAAGGTGAATTACTTAGTAGCATAATATATGTGTATATTTACCTTCTACATGCATGTAGATCAGTTCTGTGCAGAATCTATGGGAGATTCGAAAGCTTGGGAGCATGTAGAGTCCCTCTGTGTTTCCATGGAATTAGTGAAAATAGTGAATACATAATCAAACAGAGCAGAGTTGAGGCACTGATCGAACAGAAATTTAAATTATTGTCAAATTCCTACTTTCTATTAGATTCATATTTAAAACAGGGAGTTCCATAAATCAAAACAGTTTTCATACGTGAATTGTATTACCCAGTATGAAGAATTTTCCTTAATCACAGAATGGTCAGGGTTGGAAGGGACCTCTGGAGATCATCTAGTTCAACACCTTGCTAAAGGATATTCTCCTAGAACAGGTTGCACAGAATCACATCCAGGTGGGTTTTGAATGTCTCCAGAGAAGGAGACTCCACAACTCTCCAGTTCTCCCTCACCCTCAAAGTAAAGAAATTCTTCCTTATATTCAGAAGGAACTTCGTATGTTTCAGTTAGTGCCCATTGCCCCATGTCCTCTCACTGGCCACCACTGAAAAGAGCCTGGCCCCATCCTCTTGACACTCACCCATAAGATATTTGTAGACATTGATAAGATCCCTTCTCAGTCTTCTCCCAGCTAAGCAGGCCCGGCTCTCTCAGCCTTTCCTCATAAGGGAGGTGCTCCAGTCCCCTCATCATCTTCGCAGCACTCTGCTGGCCCCTCTCCAGCAGTTCCCTGTCTCTCTTGAACTGGGCAGCCCAGCACTGGACACAGCACTCCAGATGCTGCCTCACCAGGGCAGAGTGGGAGGATCACCTCCCTCCACCTGCTGGCCACGCTGTCCCTAATGTACCCCAGGATCCCACTGGCCTTCTTGGCCACCAGGGCACACTGCCGGCTCATGGCCACCTTGCTGTCCACCAGAACTCCCAGGTCCTTCTCTGCAGAGCTGCCTTCCAGCAGGCCGGCCCCAGCCTGTACTGGTGCGTGGGGTTATTCCTGCCCAGGGGCAGGACCCTACAGTTGCCTTTGTTGAACTTCATGAGGTCCCTCTCTGCCCAATGCTGTGCTTGTCCAGGTCTCGCTGAATGGCAGCGCAGCCTTCTGGGGTCTCAGCCACTGCTCCCAGTTCTGTATCACCAGCAACATGCTGAGGGCACACTCTGTCCCTTCATCCAGGGCACTGATGAATAAGTTGAACAAGACTGGACCCAGTACTGACCCCTGGGGAACATCACTAGCTACAGGCCTCCAGCTAGACTTAATCTTTACCCGTGAGTTCTTGACTCATTCTTCATCCACCCCTAGGGAGAGCTTGATACATTCCAGTTGCTCCCTCACAGAAAGAGCAACTCCACCGCCTCTCCTTGATGGCCTGCCTTTCCTAAGAAGTATGTATCCATCCGTGACAGCATTCCAGGCATGTGAGCTATCCCACAATGTCTGTGTAACTTCAATGAGATCGGGGCCCTGTGATTGCACCCAGAACTCTTAATTCTTCCTGCTCATTCCCCATGCTGCATGCGTGGAAGTACAGGCGTTTCCGAGGTAATCAAGCATGCAGGTTTCCCAGGAGGGGTGCAGGAGGCACCCTGGAGGTGGCTGGCCTTCTGGTACTCATCTTGGGAGGCAGCGAAGGAACATATGGCACTGTTCTGGTTGGCCTGGCTTATTCCCCAGTTGGATGCGATGGTGTGAGCATTGCCACTTTGGACCCCTCCCCCAGAGTCCTTCAGTTTCAAGCCCACCTCACAAAGTTGGCCAGCAATTAATTAATTCTTTAGCCCTATAAAACACAAGATAAAACCACTGTATTAAAAATAAACAATAAAAAACCCTTGCATGTTGTATACAATGGAAAATATGCAAATATGGGAAGTGAAACCAAGAAAATAAAGGCAAGCATCCTATTAGCCTCTACCAATCATGATGGAAAACTATCTGACTTCCAAAAAAATTTTCCAGCACGTGGCATTATTCTTAATACTATCTTATGGAAATAATCATAGCTGTAGTGACTGTTTCTTTTTACTCATATGAGCAATCTCTTTCAGCAATGCATGAACTTCATCAAAATAAAAAGCAGAAATGAACCAACAATTTCTATGAGTGAAATATGTATGATGTGGCAAAGTACGGCATTTAAAGTTTCTTTTAGAGTTTAACAGCAGAAGTCTCGTCCCTGTTGAACGCCTGTCTCTTCACATACATTTTCTCATATAACAGATAGTATGCTACTGGGGGGGGGGCGGGGAAAGAGTTGTAGCACAGTTGCAAATTGAAAGAGTTTTATTACTGCAGATTTGCCTGAGGTTTACATTATGGAGTTGTTATTTTAATAGCAACCCAACACCCCCTGTAAGATGGTGGTGTTAAGATATATTCCTACTAAATACACGAGAGAGATTAGTTTCCAGTGTTTGATTTGAAAGAGATATGTTTTGGAGAAAGATGATGTCACATAGCATTGCAGAATTAGCTTCCTAGAGCCAATTGTTCAGTTGTTTCATGGTAACAGTAGAAGAGGTACTTGCACAGACAACATTCAGTGTAAGGGAAGAAATAACAAAGCCAAATATACTGAAAGAAAAGTAAAACAGACTGTCACAAATCAAAGAATGTGTATGTTTCTTAGTCAAAACAGAGTGTATTTGAGAAAAAAAAAAGACAATCAGATAAGGAAATGAAAAGATCATCCCCACCTCCACCCCCAAGTAAACCTAGAATAATTTACTAGAGCAAAAAGCCTTTTCTTGGGAGTAGCTTGGGGAGAGTACTTCAGGACACTAGAAGCAGCTCCAGGTGTGCCCTGCAAAAAACTGATTTTCCAGTTACTGATGTATTTTTTTCTATTGTAGTCTTGACAAGTTCACTGCTTGATAGGGAAACTGTTACTATTAAATAGCATAGGAGACTAAAAATCATGCTCTCCTATATTCTTGAATTACCCTCAGATTCACTGTATGACCTCGGACTTCTGTTCTTTCACTGCATATTCTTGCTGCATGTTCTTCTGTAGTTTTAGTGAGATCATAATTATGTGATTCCACTTGCCAAGTGATAATTCGCACTTCCATTCTTTATCTAGATGTTTTTAAAGATTTCCAGGGATGCCTCAAGGAGGTCCTTATTTACATCCTCTTCTAATCATGGGATATCTGGTAATTCAGATCAGCTGCCTTTGAAAGCTAACCCAGTATCATAAAGAGCAGAAGGGTCAAAGAATTAGAAGGTACTGTAATATGTCAGGTTTCACACATTAAATGAAATATATCTCACAGCAGTCATGTCCCACAAAGGTAAATTCCAAACCAATATCTTTTTTGCCAAAGATTAGCAGATAACCCAGAGGGGCTGTGCTTTCATAGGCTGAACCAAATGTCATTGACTCTGTACAGGACAATCAGCACAGGCAAACTCATTTTCATGAGTATGCTTGGGAATAGAAACCTTAGATTGTGGATGCAGGCATTTCTGATCGATGATTTTAAATCCACTGCCCAGTATTAAGACCAACCACAAATACACCATGTGTTTTCAGTGATCTTATTCATTATATGTTTTCATAGAAACACAAAAAAGCTTTGATTTTGTTTTTCTGAAACAGGCATGTGTACATTATCGGTATTTTTTCTTTCTTTCTTTTACCAGAAGAAAATTTCTTTCTCAAGGGAAAGCTTATTTGGATTTGAAAACTCAATACATTAATGTGCAAAAGAAATTTGAGGATTCATTAGCACTGAACAGTTTTAAAATATGTATTTTACTATATCAGTATTATTGATGTACATCAAGCACTGTCCATAATTCATTCTTGGCAACAAATTCTATTTGTTATTAATAAAAAATGTGCCTGTCAGTCTAGTAATTGCATAAAGGCAATGGAATCAGTTGCACACATAATTAAAAAAATTTATCTCGGTGCATTTTTCCTTGGTGGTTGGCTGATACAAGAGAAAATGTAGTCTTATTAGTTGGATACTCAGCATATATTCAACATGTTAAGAAACCTATAGTAGCTCTGACATGATTTCTCTTGAGAAAAATCTAATTTCTGATCTTACCTAGTTTGCTACAGATTTGAGAATCTTCATAATCTGAAGAAAATCCAGGCCCCATAGTATAATTGTTACTTGCCTTGATAGAATATACATCTGTTTCATGATATGATAACTTTTATCATATCATATTTCAGATTATGTATCCATTATTGACTTTTTGAATTATATTTTGACCAGATGCTGCGTGATTGCCCCACGCTATGCATGTCCTTATGATCAGAGACAGATCTTCATCTGAAAGATCACTGGTCTTGAAGTAGTGTGTGAAAAAATCATAAATAATGTGATTTTATTAGCAAGGGAATTCACACATTTGGGAAAATTACTACCATCTGTGTGCATTAGTGCAGCATCATGGCTTGTACGCCACATCTGATTCATGCCCTGCCAACTTCAAATAGAAATCAAATTAGTATTTTTCAGCACAAGATCGTGCAGACAGGCCTCTGTATGTCCATCCTGTTGTCCCTGGAATACCGAAAAGACATTATTGCCAACATTTTCCTATATGGCTATATGTCAGAGGGTTCTGATTGACAGAAAACAGATAAATGTGGTAATTTTATTTTATGCCATATTCTCCATCTACAAGAAGAGACTTTGTCTGGAAGCTGGCCACCCAACACCAGATCATATTTGTCGTGACTCACTCATCAGGTCTGCAGAACACCATAATAGAAAACCTTAACAGACATACTTTCCTCATACCATAAGGGGGAAAGCAAATGACAAAATGTCTTTTAAAGACTTGGACTTGGCTTTAGGTGTGTATACATTAAAGCTTTGAGTAGTTCCTAAAATACAGATGTCAAGCAGGAATCAAACCATTGGTTTCTAGAGTTGAAATCTTTTCAAGCTCCCCTCCTCAGTATCCTACTATTTCACCTGAATCTTTTTGTCACAAAAAAAGAAGTTCTATAAATAAACAAACAACATTTTACAGTCTTCACAAACAGACTAGCTTGTCTTCATCAGAAAGCCATAGGACCTGCAGTTTAAGGGATACTTTTCATGTTACTTCTGGAAATACCTCAGGAGTTTTCTTATACCAATGACACCTTGGTACCTTTCATCCTAGAGAGTTTATTAAAACTGAAATAGAGCAATTTGGCATTACATTTGGTCAAAGGTTATTTGGCTGCTATCACTTCACTTTTTGTGTCGAACAACTTTCTCCCACCCTCCTTTAAATTCAAATTATCGAGGGTTTTGATTAAAAAGGATGTGTTTAAACCCATTAAAGACCCAGTCACACCTAGGACCTTAATTTAACATTTTTAACCTATAGAACTGTCTTAAATCAGTGGCAAGGTGATCCCTCATAGACAGAATATTAAAAGTCATATTATGGTTTTTTATTATCAAAATTGCATTTTGGCAAGAGAATAAAATTCTGAGCTGTGATGGCGCTTCCCTTGTCTTCTGTCTTTACAAGCAATTATTTCCAGCTAAGTTGCTGAAAGTAGTAACAGAAATACATTTTAATGTGAAGTCTTAACATAACAGTACTATTTCCTAAATTTCATCCTTTGTATGCTTTAAGAACTGGTAACAGCTCTCAGGTCTTCAGTGTTCAGTGTGTTCTAGTCTTCTGTCTTCAAAACCTGAAATCATCCAGATATTTGCCAATACTTTCTGCAGATGTCTCAAAAAGGAATGAAAGGCAAAGCTGTCTGTACCCAGCCTGTTAAGATGATTTTCATCTGAATGAAAACTTGCTATTGAGTAGTCTATCACTTAGAATTCACTTAGCCAGCACTCCCTGGTATCACTGGAGTATGTGTGCAATTTGAATATTGATGCAACATCTGCAGGCATCCATTTATAATTTCATGAAAGCTGTCATTAGATCTTCAACAGGTCTAGATAATACTTTCTGTTATTTGTGCTCTTAGCACAGAGTGTAAGAATTCTCGTGGTGCCTTTTGCAGGGAAGAAAGGTTCAAATAAATCTTCAACACAAAACACACACAGTGCATTTGTGTCATTAGTGGAATATGAGAGCAGGCAACAAATTTTGAAGAAGTTCCTAATGAAGGTGATTAAGTTTATATTTTCTATTGCATACTCCAGAAATTATGTTATCTAATATATAATTGAAGTTATGCAGATATTTTAGCAGTAATTTATAGAACTTGGTATTGACTTATGAATGTCAGTTCTAGATGAAGTGCTGTGTAATGCACTAATTTTTACTGCATTTAGTAGAAGGAGGCTGTTCAGTATTATGTATACAAATTAAACACTTGATGAAGAATTTGTTATATTATATATGCAAATAGAACTTAAGGAAGACATATAACTGAATTAGCACTGAGAAGTCCTTGGTATTCTGTGACTTATTTGGAGAGAGCTTCAGAAAAATTTAATAGTGCAGAGTTAGCAAAGCCCTGAAAACTTCTGCCCATGAGAGCAAGTCTTTAACTGAAGTTTCATGAGAAAAGTATTAATAATTGTCACCAAACTAGGGTAAAGTAGAAAAGGAAACTTGCTGTGCTTTGGTACTATTGATTATGGCCTCCTAGAATGCTTCATTATCAGCCAACTATGTGTTGCTTATAAATGCATTAGAGTTCTGGGACAGATCACTCATTGTTAAAATTAGCAGTTTAATCCCTAAAGGCAGATAGGGTGCAGAGCCTAGATGTGTGTGGTCCCTCAATAACATCCCTCTTGTACTTCTAACTTCTTTCCAGATAATTTTGTTACAGACTATAAAGTATCCTATTGATTGAGCTCTGAAAGTTGTAAATGTGATTTATGAGCTATATTTGATTAAAAGTGTGGCTCCTCTGGGGGACACAGAGATTTCTTCCCCCTTTGTCTAACACTTGGTAAATCACTTAAATCCATTGCCTGAGAGAGTATGCCCTTATAAAAGACTAGTAAAAGTGGAAAGTTGCATTGGAAAACCAGGTGGGAGAGCTCTATTTCAACCAGAGTGCTAAGCAAAAAAAGATCCATGGGCACAGGAGAACTAAAACACTGCAAACATCATTCACTGCTAGATAAAGTAATACAGTTTTCCCAGCAATTTTGTAACTACAGCAGTTTGAAGACAGTAAAGTAAAACTTGACAGCAGGTTAAGTAGCTAAGCTGTCAGTCCTGCCATTGTCTTTTTAATTATAGTTTTATTTGATATACAGTGCTATGTATCCAGTTTTCCCTCAACAGGAAGGAAGACTTATCTTCTAAAAAAACCATGCAGAATGTGAGAAGAATAGTTTTCAATCAGACAGCACATTTTCCCAGCTTTCTAAAAACAAGTATTTGGCTTTCAGATTGTTTACATATAAAATAAAAGGTGTTAAGGTGTTTACAGACTTTGGAATTGCATTGCTTTTAAGTTAGAACCAAGTGAACATAGATATGTGATATGTGTTGGTGTTGTCACTACTAATTAAGATGAGGCATTTGTGAGTGCCCACATGACTTATCTCTTGTGGCTGATATCCAGTGAGGCTATACTGTGTAATTTTAAAAGAAAAATGTCTCACTCTTTATCATCAACCTATAAAATTGGCTAGGAGACCATGCTTGCTCTACCAATTGATCAAACTAACCTTGCAATGTACTGCAACTTTTTTTTCCTATATTAATCATATTCCTAATGAGACTCATTTAGCAAGAAGAATATTTCAAGTCGTTATATTTCAGGACGTGAAGGATTCAGGAAATTAATATTTAAAAAGAGTTGAAAAAGCGTGTTTAAAAACTGATTGGGTAACTTTTCTCTGGTATGCATCAACCTTTTAATATTTTTATCCTAACACTGATATTAGTTGCATCTTTCTTGGACACAATAGCTGTACTGCTGCACCAAATAGTAACAGAAACCATGTGATGAAATTTTAAAGCATGTGACAAATTATTTATGAATCTTTAAGCATACATTCCTATACATTCTCCTCACAAACATGCTTTCATCATATCATTAGTAACTTTACATACTGCTGACTTTAAACAATGCAAAAAGTAAGTGCTTCCTTCTTTTGGCTCAAATGTATAATTTACCGTAAAAATACTTAGCCTGAAATGGATGGAAAATATTTAGTCAAACACTAGTGCTAAGTTGCAGACAATACTTTCTTACTTACTTTTCTTAGATCTATGAACTTTCTAGTATGACAAAAATGTACATTAAGATGATAGTGTAACTCTTGAGCATGTTCTTTTGTTTTCTTCAGAAAGTTCTGCATGCAAAGTAGACTTGTAAAATGTTGCATTGAGCTTTCTTGACAGAGGAGTCTAGAAAATAGCAACAGTAACATTTTAAGACACTTCTAGTTCTAAGTAGTTCACCTATAAATTGTGTGATTACTCAAGATACACGTATGTTGCAGTCATAGTTACCAGCTACTGGTATCAAGCTAGCTATGGTAGCACTGAATACAAGCTGTGATAACTTACTTTTGGGCATGACTATATATGAATATTAACCGTATGAAGTTACTTGAATTAAACCCTTCGTACAAAGGTGTAGTTCTGTGAAAGTGAGCTCCAGAGATTGGAAAATTCTCTTCTTTGCTCAAACCTACCAGCAGCTTTAACCAATGTCAAATTTCTCGCAATAGTTTCAAAAAAATGAGGTCTCATGGAGTTAGTTTCCTAGGCTTGAATGTCTTCTGCTTTTCTGATATTTAGGGTTGTATTTGTGATATTAAACTAAAAGTAAGTCTTCGCACAAGCAAACAGAAGCCTGAAAGCCTGCCACCCTAATTAAAAGAAAACTACTTAACTGGAGCTCTAGAGGGGGCTTCAGTTTGCTTTATGGTTAATGACCTTAATTTTGGTACCTCACTGCTTACTAGTGGAGTTTGCCTCATGTAACTATATTTACAATATAAATAGCTGTATCTTAGCTACGTGTCCTAGATTCCTTTAGTTAGAGAAGCAGATTTCTTTGGCATTAGCTCATCCATCTAAAACAGCTCAAAGGAATCAGGCACTCAATGTGCCTGTTTCCACTCACTGACTAGAAACAGTCTGCATGAGTAACTCATACTGGGTCAGGTGAACATGATTTTATAAAGATAGTCAGCTAATGCCAACAGTTAGACCAGAAATCAAAATCAGCATATTTTTTTTCTGTTGTAGGCACTGGTTATTTTTTCTTTTATTCTCATGATAATTAATGATGTGTTTTATGTTAGCTCTTAGCAGGTTTCAAGAGAAGAGAAACTTTTTACAACAATGGCTTGAGTTTTCCAGTGTTTTCTGCTCTTCTGATATATGAACACTATGCTTTTCACTGAGTGATAGTTTGCATAGATTTTACTCCTACTGCTCATATATAGCCAAAAGTCAGATTTTAATTGATTAAGAATGTACATTGTGGGTCTGTGTATCCATCATACCTCAACATAGGTACTTTTTCCACCATACTGAGCTCCAAGCCAGCTGTAGTCAATTATATGCCTGTCAGGTCACTGTCTTACCTGCTAATAAGAACATTGAGTGATTGATCTCCTGGATTATGCGCTTTCTATTTCACTGCAGCACCTTCTGGAGCCTTTGTAAACTCTTAGTGGTTCTGACTTCACTTAACACAGCACTGTGCAGAGCCAACTTTCTGAACAGATCAGTGGCCATCAGAAACTGGACAGCAGTTAGTACAATTCTTTTCTTCTCTCCCTTGTTCTTTCTTTCTGCATGCAGTGGAACTCCAAAAAGTAATACAATTTTAGAATCCTTAAAACTGAGCGGGTTTTAGAAGTAACTGTCCTAGTATCTTCATACTTGCTTGCTTGCCTGCTTGGATACCCTTGTCATCGCTGGCCACTGGTGGAAAGTATTCATCAGCTGTATGTATCCTAAAGGCATACAAAAGAAGAAAGAGGAAGTATTTTTTGTGAGTATTAAGACACTAAATAAATTCAGGAAATATGAAGGTGTTCAGTCTTAAATCACCATAAGCCTATTATTCATAGGCATTATAACTCAAAAAAAGTGGGATTAAAGATATGTATTTACCTGTCTGTAAATACTTCGTTTTCAAATCCAAAAACACAGAAACTGTAACTTTAACTTAACTGTAACACTGCAGGGCATTGAACAAGTGATGGAAATCTCTCTTCTGTTGAACAATCTGAGGGAAGACAATCATGAGACAGCTGTACAGAAAATTATAGAAAGAGAACAGGAGACAAGTTCGATTCAAAATTTAAAACCCAGACTGAAACGCTGAAAATATTGAAATAAGTTCTAAATTGTTACTCCTTAAATAAAACTAATTCCTTTGGCAATAGATTACATACAGCACGTGTCTGTGCAGTCCTTCAAATCTGGAGTCAAGCTTGTACTGTGTGTTCTTGGAGACAGCTGGACATGAATCTGTTTTTTCCCCAAAGCATCTGTATTGATGCCATGCTGTTCATGAACGTTGTTGAAAGGATACTCTGCAATGAGCTCAATTTTGTTAAAATTTAATATTGTGAGTGCAGTATAAGCAATCACTTTATAATTGTCAGTAAGTCCTTTTCTAGCAGCCTTTCACTGGGAACACCGTAAACAATCAGTGTTTAAATCAGGATATAAAAATGTCTGAGACTGAACTGACAGTGTGGAGACTAAACAGACTCAGACACTGAAGCACTTTTAGTGGTGATATGTATTTAATGCTAATGAATGACAGGCCTCCCTGCCCTTGGCAGGGGAGATGGAACAGCCTGGGAGAGAAGCCAGGTGCATCAGGGTAAACGTTCCTCACACAATGTCCCCTGCCCCTTGGCAGCAGCGGTGGGGAGACATGGTGCTGAAGGAGGTCAGGCAGACAGAGCAGCGCTCAAAGGCCGGGCAGGGCCAGAGGCCCAGGGAGCCCCAGGCCGCGCCAGCTGCCTCCTGCAGCTCTGCCAGTGCTCTCCCTCAGCTACCGCCCTCCCGTCAGTCACCGGAGCAGGCAGGGAATACCTGGTTCTGATTGGCTTGAGTCCCTGTTGGGGCATGGCGATTGGCTGCTGCTGTGCAAGTGTCTGCACCTGTTGCTCTGGAAGGTTCTCCACACCCAGGTGAGGACCGCCATTAGCGCTGAGTGACTGTGGAGCCACCTGAAGATCAACAAGCTTTCCCCAGCCCTATGCCACAGTAAATGGAGAGTTAAACTCAAAGCCTGAAGCCAAGAACTGCATTTTGATTGCCGTCAGACAGTAGTCTGCTGTGTTTGAGCCTGCTGGGCCATTGCTGAAGGTGCAGGTTTCCTGACTGCCTTAATGTGTGTGACCGACTGTGAGTAAAAATGCTTGAATAGGAATGCTGCTTTTCTCGTATAAAATGAAGGTAATTTTTTATATAAGAGGATTATTAGGCAATTGGTTATTATTTTATGGCGCTGAAATGGTAAACTCATATGTAAGTGTTGTTGTATTTCATTGGATTTTGTTTAGCTACCATCTGCATATAATCCATATTGACAGGAAATTTGATAATGAGCCTTCATTTTGTTGGGGCTGCAACATCACCCTAAGGCAACAACAACAGTATTTTTTCATTATTACTTTAATCTAACAATCTGAATTCTGAATAGAAGCAGAGATACAGGAAAAAAAAGAATTTTTTGCTCAGATGTTCTTTTAAGACATAAGATGTACAGAACCATTAAAAGGCAAAAAAAGATTGTGAACATGTCTGAGGGTCATGTAAGGACAGCTCTGACATTTCTGATTGTTTGCTTAAACATCAAAGTTTTTAATTTATGGCAAAAAACCGAGGACAATCTACAGGCAACTTATAACCACTTTATATAACCAGTCTTAAGTATTGCCTGACTTTTAAAATCACTTTTCCCAGTTGCTCTGACCTTTCTTTTTGTTAGCACTCTAACCCAGGCTGCCAAATGCAGCAGGCTTAGTTTATCCCATGGTGATGCAGCTGCTGCTGCATTTTCACTTCTGGGAAATTCTAATTGTGAGCGCCAATCTTCACATGGTAGTAAAGCCCAAATAAAACAGTAGTCTTTGATCCCTGTGGACCACTGTGTTCTTTCCAGTGGTTGTGCCATTTTTCCCTCCTTGGGCATGGGAGACTCTCACATCTTCTCTTGCTTTTTCATAGACAACAGAGATTTTGCTAGTTTTTTTCATTTTCATGCTCAAAGCATGCTGCATGCTGCCATTATATATGGTCAGAAGTAGTTACGGTGTAATCATCTTGTGTTTGATCTAAAAGATAATAATAAAGATTAAATCACTTGTGAGAAGCTGCTCCATTGAGGCCACCCATACTTCATATACTCCAGAACACAGTCTTTTTAAGGTGAAAGTGATTTAATGGACCTAACCCTTGTTTCAGCTCATTTTCCAGTCTGCCTTACTGGAGGCTCAGTGTATGATTTCCTCAAGACAAGGTACATGCTTCAGAAGTACCGCAGATATCTGAACACACTAGAAGCAATTCTAGCAGACCTAGATACTTTTAAAGTGAAAAAAAAAAAAAAATCTGTCATTTTCTCCACAATAATATCCATTAATAACAATATCTCAGATTCCAGATACCCTAAACTATTCGCTTAAGCAGCTGTGCCTGTCACTGGTATATTTAGCTACTACCTCAGCCATGTATCACCTATGGCAGGGCTTTTTCAGCATTTTGTCAGCAAATTACAACCTTTCCAAAGGATTTAAATAAATTTGTCATTAAGTGGATGTAGTATACCGAGTTTATATTTGCATTTGGCTTTATCAAACCATATGATCCTGTATTTCAAACTTACAGTTATTTAATATGTCATTACTAGTGGCAACACCTCCATGAAAGAAGTGGATAACAGACATTGATAATTTAATCTCTTGCCATATTTCATAAAGTTTCTGTGAAATTGCATCTTACACATATGCCAGTGTTAGCTGTGTGTCACTTCATAAATGAACCTATCCCCTCACCAGCTTTTCCAAATTACTTTCAGTTAAAGAGAACACAGACTATAATATTGTGCATTTACAGAGAATTTTCACTCTATCTAGACATTGTAGAGAATGTCCTGGACAGTTGGAAATATATGATTGAAGAATAAAATACAGGTCCATCACTGATGAAGGAATCTCCAGTGGAATATGTGGATGTGTATCAGGTTATATCATCACATGGCTGAAAGACTTGCTGGTTCTGACAAAATTGCAGCTTGTTTAAGGACTCGAGCCCATCAAATGAACATTGGGCACAGGCAGTTATTTAGCTTGGATAATTTCTGGAATGCAACATAGTCATCTTTTCTAATGTCTGCTCATGAAATGCATTCCTGTTCCCTTGTTTTGATACAAAATTTGGTACACTTTTGCTTTGGTCACTGTATAGACAATTTTGTCAGAGTTTCTGATAAAAAACTCTACTGCAGTAGGTCGTCATCAGTAGAATATGTACACACAGCCACTCAAGGAGGATACTGCCTCTTATCTCCCAGTAAATGTTGAACTTTGAAATATGTTTTAGCTCTGTTTTGTGATGTGCCTTCTGTTCCCACTACTTAGCCGTGAAAACTGCAGAAAAGAAACTGCCCGAGCTGCTGTTGGTAATTAGAACAGTCTCTGGATTGAATGCTTTGACTCTTGAACAGGAGAAAAATACTATCATGCACAGTACATCTCAAAACCCACTGGTTGTCAGAAGGCACTTCAGTGTTTGTCGTATATTTCATATATAAATTGCCATATCATTTATTTATGTATTTTGCCTATGATATTCTTACGAACTACTTATAAACTGATAAAAGTAACTATACGTGAAGTATCCATTAAATAAGTCCTTTAAATGAGTGACAGAATGACAGAATCAGTTGCTGTCTTTGGCTTTTGCATATTATTTTATACTATTTCCACTTGTTTTCAGTGTTCTCTATCATCAATTCTGACTGGTAATGTAATTTTTATTTATTTGGGGGGATAAAATACATTTTATCTATTACAATGATGAATACTTTGGAAAAGTAGAATTTCTGTCGACACAGATTCTACTGCTTACGTATTTAGGTGTTAAGTTCCATTTCAGGGAATCTGTTCATAATTTGAAAACAGTAACAATGCAATAATATAAACTCTTCATGACCAAATGCAGGTCTTGTTCTGTTGATGAGAGTGAAGTTCATATATTTGTAACCAGCTGATTTTGCAGACACAGTGCAGCTTAATAAAACTGTCATGTAAGGTGATCCCAAACATCTTGGTTAAAAAAGCTGAAAAATTAAAGAGAAAATCTATTACGAATGTTGTAGCAGAGTCTTAAACGTGCCTTCACTAGCCTTTAGCAGTGTCTGTTTGCAAGATAAACAGCCATTCCAGTCCTAACAGCTACTTCTTTGGCACCATCATATACTTAAATGATGGTAGTATGTTCTTCACTCTTGATTATAAAATTAGAGTACTAAGTGGGTTTCTTTAAAAATGGAGAAAAAAGAGCATTCCTTAGAAGTTATTTATCCTTTGCAATGGGAGGCTGTTGTTCAGGACTGAAAAGTCTCAGCAACAGAACTGTTTAAGATCCCTGCTTCTTTCCTCCAAATAAGCAGAGCACTTACAACAGATGCACCATCACTAGCATCCTCACAGAACTACTGACGGTAACATTTAGAGCATTTATCTCTAGGACATGACAAAACTGTCTCCATGCTAACTGATGGGTTTAAAATTCCTCATAGTACAATTTTTTTGTTGGTGTGGTACTGTCATTGAATCAGAAATGGAATAGCACCACCAAGTCTTTTTATGTAGGTCGTTGAAAGCTCACAATCTCACAGTGATCTCGCCTCCATAGAAAGACCCCAGTACCACATTTTACATGGTGAATTGGTGTGCAGAAGCAGCTTGAGACTGGGCAGCTCTTGGTGCTGTGAGTGTGGTAACTAGAGCTCTACCTCCCTGCAGCATGCGTGACGTTTTCCAGGCTACTTTCCAGCTGCCTCATATACAGCATGGAAATATCCACTGCCTGTGCATCCCTTAGCAGTTTTCTGTTGGACTAGATGATCATTAAAGGTCCCTTCCAACCTCAGCCATTCTGTGATTCTAGGTGTGAATGATGGGCTTTTTTTCTGAGGCATAAAGGTCAATTAAGTTTAGCCAAACAGTCTGTGAATGTTAATTTTCTTCTCTTCCTTTCAATTTGTAGAATTACATTCTAGCATTTTAGTAATATATTTTGGACAAGTCAGACTTTATGCAGTCAAAATTTCAGAGTGTTTCATTTAACCAAGGGCTGAACAAATGAAACTGTGTTCCAAGGAAATGTGAAGTAATGCCCCACTGATGCCATGATACCATATGTGTCCTTACTCTGTGTAGTAGAGCTAAAGAAATAGAAATTTTCTGTTACAAACTTTATTATATCAAATTTCAGTGGTCATTTTACATGAATATTCAATGTCATACCTATAGAGGCTGGAGCACACAAGGTGATGTTAAAAATTCTCTACAAAACACAAAATCCTGAACAAAAAGTTTTGCAGTTGACTCCTGTTATTTTATGGAACAGGTAGTACCATTTTGGTTATCTGAAATAACCACTGCAAATCTCTAGTCATACCTGAGAGTTATTTATGTTTGTATGAAAAATTCTGAACAGGATCATGCCAAAATACCATATGCGGCAGAAAGGTGTAGCTCTGGCAAAAATGAGTTTAGCAATGATAGTCATTATATTATACTAACATAAAATATAATCTCATGCAGAACACGAGTTAAATTAGAACAAAAACCATAGAAGCTTCTGCCGAGTGTATGTTGAGGCTTTATTATTACTATTTTGGGCTAATTAAGCTATCAAAGGTGTTCTGCTTCTTTAGAAAGCTGTATTTTCTACATGACTGCACTGGGGCAGTAGTCATTTCATGATTTCTGCAAGAGCTAACAAAATTTTAAAACTAAAGTGTTCTGTTTTCTAAAAAACTGAATATTTGTTCAGCTTTTGGAAGCACAAAGTTTAATGCACAAAGCAAAAGGCTTATTTTTAGAGATTTTTCAGGGGCTTGGTAAAGTATGAGTCTACTGTCTAATTTTTCACCTAATTTAAGATATTATTGTAATCCATGGTGATAAAAATTGATTTTGTAATGCTCTCATTTGTAAGATGATTTAAGCTACTGTGTTTTACTGTGCACTGAAATGTACTGAAAGGATTCATGATTCATATGATTAGAAGATCTTATCTGAGGGCACGGTAATGAGCAGCTGAAGAACAGTAACGTTTTAAGCTACTGCATCTAATTCATAAATGAACATGAGTATCGTGTCAGCATTTCCACTATTTCCAAAATTGTAGCTCATTTAGAGAAAGATTTTCCTGCTTTCATTTTCAAATTAGCAAGTCCTTCTTGCTCTTTGCTGTATGCCCTTTGATACTCTTTTTCAGATTAGTTAGTTAAACTTCAGTTCTTTCATCAGACGGTAGTACTTGTGAGAAGAAAAAAAAAAAATCCAACAAGTTGAGGCATGAATTAAATTTACTTTTACAGATAAAGAGACAAAGGGTAGACATGTCTGTATGAGCATGAGTGTTTTGAACAGGAATTTCTCCCACAACATCAGAATGCATGCTGTGTGGAGAAATAATTGAGGGCTAAGGGCTTCTTGAGTTCTTCCTGTAAGTTTATGCTGGTATAAACTACTTTCTTCACAGAAGGTACCCTTTTTTATTCCTTTTGACACTAGGAATCAAAGTTTGTTATATTTTTGTTGTGCCTATATACTCTTTAGTCATCAAGACTTTTTGTAATCTGCAATAGTAGAATCAGTTGCTTTCTGTCATTATTTTCGACAAATGTGCTGAAACCTTAAAGAGATTTTCTTAGTTTTCAGATTCTGAAGATAAATATGAATTTCTTCAGAAAAAAATAATGCATCTGAAAATAATTTCTTAGGGTGTAATGCCGAACTGCTAGCAGAATGTCCAAAGAACTGTTTCATGGAATTCATATTTTCCCACAGCTTTTACGTGCTTTGTCTTTTTAAAGGCACTGCACATTCTAAGGAGAAAGAAACCCTCAACCTGGTTGAAATCATCAGATGTTCTTCTGCATATATTCTTCATGTAATGTACTTGAGCAGTGGGACTCTTTTTGTAGGATATTGTGGGTAGTAGAAGTTATATGGGTTAAAAAAGTGACATGTATAAATTGATGAGATAAAGAGTCATTGAAAGATATTATATGCAAAGAGAAAATCTTTGGCCCATTAAGTCCACAAGGTGCAAACTGTTGGTGGCTGGAAGAGTATTTTTCAGAAGCATCACTACATACTTGCCATGTTTCTATCCCCTTTTGTGGCATCTTCCATAAGATGCTACCATAAAGAGAATCCTGGACTAGGCTGTGGTTCGACTACCTGCTCTTCCAACACCAGGGTTTTACTTGTATAACAGCTCAGAGCTTGTACGCATGTTTCATCTGCGTTACAGCTTGGCTATGTCTAGCAGCAAAAATGAATGGGACACTTATAAGAGTCTCTTTGTGTGTGTATCTGCCTTAGATGCAAGTCCTAGTTGGAGGGGTCAGCACTTTGAGAGCAGACTCACCACATTCACATTTCTGACTCCAGATCTCTCTTATCTGAAGATACGGTATCTCAGATCCCTCCTTCATATTTCCCTGTTTGGAAATCTCCTTTCTGATGTTTCTCTAAGTAGAGCTTTAATCCATGACCTGCACCAGCTGCTGCTCCGGCCCCTTCCCAGTCCCCCCTAGAAAAACAGAAGAATTGCTACTCTAATTGAAGAGAAAAAAATATTAATTTATTTTGTTGATCCATCAGGACTTTGATTTTTGTCTCCTTTATACATAAACATAGGCAAAGAAGAATCAACATGTTTTGGTTCCAGATACCTCCTTATGCAAATGTGTGAATCTAATTAAAAACCAGGCAGTACATTTTTACAGCAGTGGTAACAGTTCAGTTGCCACACTTTCTGTTTGATGGCCGAGCTGTATGCCACAGAAGCAGATATATTCATTTATTGCCAAAGAATAAGAAAGGTCATACAGTTCTTATTACAAATAAAAATTTCCCATAGATTAAGAAGCAAATATGTTAGTTTGTAAGACTTTAGGTGGTTGGGGAAGATACCAGTCTATGCTTGTGTTATTATTTTATATCTCTTGTTCCTCTACTACATTTTTAAACAAGTCTAACAAAGCCAACACGGTAACTGAGCCAGACCACTACTGTGTGTGCTTAGTAATGCCAGCATGATTTAGAAATTCATTTCATGTTTGGCTATAATTTTTAAAATGTTTTCCTGTTGAAATATTTGCTTTATTTCACACAATTTTTTCTTTAAAGTTAGTATGAATCTTGTTTCAAAACAGTTGCTGCTCAGGAAGGAAAGAACACACACTATATAATGAGGTTTTAAACATCTATTGTTTATTTACATGCTGTACATAAAAGAAAAAAAAATTAACTAGTTTTCATTCTGTTGGCCAAAGATAGGAAAAGATATTAAGTATAGTTTTATGATGATTTATATTGTTAATAATGGCTGCCCACACTTTTTGATAGCAGTCACAGGTTTACAGACTCCTTATTTTGGCTTTATACTACTGTATGTGACACCATTAAGCAATGTAGAAAAACAAACCAAATGGCAAATTTCAATTTTTATAGGCATGCATTAAAATAAATGTGATTTTCAATCAGTCTAAACAAGACTGCTCAATGTCTAATGTCTGACTTTGCTAGACATTAGATAATAAAGGTAAAAAGCACTTTTCAAGATGACAGATGTTAGTTATTTTCCGTCTTATCATCCAAGTTATAAACTGGACGTGTTATACTAATGACATGGGTTTTTTTTTTCTCTATTTGTTTTTTAATTTGTGGGAGGTTATTTGACTTGAGGAAAAGTGTGTAGCAGTCTTTTTTTTCAAATCAGAGGTTTTGTTCTTTTTTGGTTTAAAAATCTAGAAGTAACAGCTGGCAGTCCAAAACTAATTAAAGTGATTTAGTAGATAAATTAGATTAAATTTGTCTGGGATCATTTACCTGCAGTTCATCCATTGTGATACTTTTTACTAGGTTTGTTACCAAATGAATGCAGTAAAAACCCAGAAAAGCAATAACATTTTCCAGTCTGAAATCCATCAGCACTGAGAGTGTTAGGAAGAAAATATCTGATGTGTGACTCAGGGTAAAATATGGTTCAAAGAGGAAAAATCAGTCAGTACTAAAATGCAGAATGTACCTTTGTTAATAATTAGGTATCACAGGCTAAAAGAGCAGGTGTTCCTTATCCTGGGACATGTTCTTGTGAACATATTTTATCTGCCTTTCAGTGTGTTTTGAGATTGTGTTTCTTTCAAAAGAATAATTAGCACTGCTGCTGCTCTAAGCTGAATCTGTGCTATGCTGAATGATAGTTTATTTCAGCCTTGTTTTTTCCTCCCATGTTCACTTTTCATCTATAATTTGAAAAAGAAGCAATTTCACAGATGACTATTTATAACAAGCAGATATTAGTAAGGCAGACAGGGAACATGTATTTAAAACTAGCAGTAAATGTGATGTCAGTATTATTTTGAGAACCATAATATTATGTGGTGTTAGTGGCAGAGCTGTGACATTGCTGTAAGGCTATTTTACAATTGCAGTTCCTCATCAGACTAGGAAAAAAATATAAAAACTTAATACTACAGTAGTGCAACTGGTTGTCAAAATGAAACTTAACTCAGCCCTACCAATGACTTTAAATAAAATTTCCCATCCTAAAGTACCGTGCCATATTACGAAGGAATTGGTGGTAACTGTGTTTTGTTATATAAGAACATATCTTGGGAGATGCTCCACTCTACACAGTTCAGGCCTATAGTCTCTGGAGGCAAAGAATTAATAGTGTTACTTGAGCTGTGGTTGTGCACCAAAAACTGAATATAGGAAATTCATGCTGCAACCTTTTCCTGTTCTTCTTGGATTGCACCAGTAATGTGGTTAAAATGGTGTGATTTATTTTGGTTTTACAATGACTCTTAGAGATATTATTTATCTCCTCTATTTCTCCTTTTCTATCCCCTGCATTGCATTTGGCCAAGCCTGTCATTCTGAAATGACCTTTCAGAGTTTGCTGGAAGAATAGCTGGTATACACACAGGCCTGTAAAAGGAGCAGTACCTCCTTTTTTCTAATCTAGCAATTACTGTTCTGAATTCTGTTACTTCAGAAATTTCAGATATTTTTTAGAAATTCTTGCAGTTGCCAATCAATGAGGATCTTACTATGTATTCTTTTAAAGTTCTTAGGATTCTAGGTGGATGCATACTTCCCAGCTAATTATTTCCAGCATCCGAGACTAAGCAAGGAGCTTTGCTTGTTTTTCAGACTATTAATAACCGGTTCCTAAAAATGACAGAAAACTCCATTACAATGCTTTCTAGACGGCCTGGAAGTATTTTTCTAGAACAGTGTCGTGGTTTAACCCCAGTAAGAAGTTCAGCCCTATACAGCTGCTCGCTCCCTCCCTCCCAGTGGGTGGAAGAAGAGAATCAGAAGGGTAAATGTGGGAAACACTCTTTTCATCACAAGTCCAAAACAGCACCGTACAGTTACTGTGAAAAAAAATTACCCCTCTCAGCCAAAACCAGTACAGTCATGCCATTGAAATTTACTGTGGAACATCAGGTTTTAAACTGAAAGAATAACCTTATAAACAGTAACAACAACAAAAGTACTGAACTTTATGAAGTAGCTCTTGAAATTCTAATTAACATGGTAAAAGACTGGCACTTTGAACAAGTAATACTCTTCTAGGTTATTGGTTAATTTTAGCTATATAAAAGCAAATTTAAGCTTTTAGTATTTTAATAGTATCCTCCAATATGTTAGGTAATAGAATTAGGTTAGTGCAAAATGGTAGATAATCTGTTACTTAATATGTATCAGTCACAGATCAATGATAAATAGAACAAAGGAGAAAATAGCATCCTATAAAAGTTGGGTTGTTCCACTATCAGTATATCAGACTGTAGGTTTATTTTGCTACATGCCAGTAATATATTATAAATTTATACTCAGAATTATTTGAGTTTTGAACCTGATCTGCAAGTTAGCTGCTGTTGCAGCACAGACATCAATTGTTTTGGTTAAAAGAAATGCTGCCCAGCTGTGTTTGATATAACAAGTGCTTTGTGAGCAATTCTAAGGTCAAAAATAGAAATACACCAGTGGAAAAGCTGGAAGCTCTTTTTAGCTTTCCGTTGGTGAGGGCAGCAGACTTTCTAGCTCTGATGGTTTTGGGATTTCTGAAATCAGGTAATCTTGATTATCATCTTGTCTCATTCATTCCTGTCTGTCTTAGTGCAGTTTTGATTTTAGCAGCTGCTCACTGAAAGACTGTTAAAGCTAAATCTAAAAGGAATATCAAACATGAGGTGAAGTTTTAATTTCTAAATCGTGGAGTTGATGCGAACATATGTTCTGAAATAATGACGGACAGAGGGAAGAGAAGCTAACCAAAATGTTTACTTTTAAAGGCAAGGCATTACTTAATTCATTTCTTCTTATCCTGATACTGAATCAAATTGAAGCTTCAATAGTCTCACAAAATGTAATGAAAATTTAGTATTTGTCTCTCAGGTGTATTCACCTCTCCAATCTGAGAAACTGCTTGTATTTTAACTCACTGTATTAAGTCTTACTGGTTTCCCAGCTTCATGTGTATTCATAAGTAACATTCCCATGGAATATATAGGTGGGTTTATTTCAGCTTGAAAGAAATATCTAACATAATAATGGGATTTGTTTACTAAGTTGACTATGATTTTTTTAAAAATGGGCAAAACAGACTATCTGTCATAGCAACATCAGCAGCTTCCTTTTGAAATGACCCTTGGGAGTTTGCTGGGAGAAAAGAACAACTGATGTGCAGATATTAAGCCTCTAATTGAGATGTAATAAATGGCATAAAATTATTATTTGTGACTTCCCAAGGAAGATGTAGGAATTGGTAGACATGCAAATGTCAAGCACAAAATAAGGTTACTTGTCCTGAGACTTTGGGTTCTGGTGTGCCATAGTATTTTGTTTGTACAAAGCATTGCTCCAAATCGGAAGGGTTGAGAAAAGAACACTCTTAGTGAGTCCAGGCTCTGTAGTTTTCAACAGCTTCAAGCAGACAATTGTTGCACTCACTGTAACCAGAAATTAATTCTCCAAGTCCTTGAATTGATGTGGATTCTTGAACAGTATCCTGATAACCAATCTGTTCTGCACTGGCGTTCTGTAGGGTCATATGAAGTGAGGAGTAAGTTTGTACAACATGATTTGTACTTCTAACATAGTCACTTGGCTATGATCTAAGCAGTTCACTCAAGTGAAACAATTTTCTTCTTCCCCTGGCCCCACTCAGACTTGACAGATAGATTCTGTCTGCCTTTTATACCCATGAGTGAAAAATGTTTCTCTTATGGACTGGGTTTTCTCCCATTATCTTCATCCCTTTTCTTTCTCTGGATCACATCTACAAAATGCTTCCAAACTCAAAACTCCTTGCAATGATTACAATGTAATTTTTCTTATGTTACTTGTTACTAAATTTTAAGATTGGCTTTGAAGATGTCCCATAGGACACATATGCACTAGGTTGACAAAAACTCCCTGTATATCTTTGAGAAGCTGCTATTCAGAAAGATTTCCTAGTAAAATAATTAATAGCTAGGAGCTGCTAAAATATTTATGTCTAAATATGGAAATTAAATTAATATATTGTATACAAATGCATATGTTCCCACTCTGTCTTTAACACTGGAATTTACTGGATGCGTATGCCTGTATTTCCTATCTAAACTTTTGGCTTGAAAATTTCCCATGTAAGACAAGTATGAAAAAAAGGTAGATTATTTCAGATATCTTCTCCTGGTTGCTGGAAGCAGTGTATTAAAAATGTGCAGTGTCACAAAGTAATAAATAATGCAGAATAACATAACTACAAGCATGAAAGTTAAGTGTTTGCACAACATGTTTCATCAATAGTTTTTAACCTTTGCTTGGGAAATGGGTTTTGCAGCTGTTGAAAAATCAGGAGTTTGATTTTTTTCTTTTAATTTTAATTTGGAACATTAAAAAGAAGGTGTGATGGCTGCTGGGACCTAGTATTTTGAGATTGCTGCCATTAGAAACTCATCATGGCTTTTCCAAACTTAAGCCAGCTGGTTCTTCAGTCTTGCAGAAATTTGTCGTTCTCCAGACCCAGTACTCCATAATCTGGAACCCCCTGGATGATCTGAGACATGTCCTGAAGTGTAGGATTTCCTTCCCCAGAGGTGGAGACCAGGGGATCTGAAGACTTCTAGATCCTAAGTAAGGAAGTGGGAACTCTGATGTGACCCAGTTGACAGCACAGACTCCCAAAATTTCCAGTACTGTGCTGGGTTCCTGGGGAAACTGAGTTTGACAGGCCAATGTAGGGCACTTTTTAGGACAGGTGTTGAAGGATGAAAGCCTAAGAAGCCCGTCTCAGGACATACTGTATTTTTACAAGGTCATGTTCTATTTGTAATTAGTATTATTTCTCCTTTTTTTTTTTTTTTTTTTTTTGGTAGTTCATTTGTCTGTCTAGCTGGGAGCACAGCTCCTTCCAGTGGTGTAAATCAGTACTTAAGCGTCTCCTACCTAAAACATATTTCTGTTTTATGAGTTCAGCTGTGATCTTTACATACAGGAAAGTGTGCGTATTATAGTGTGCTTTTTTTCTCAGACCGTTCACAGACATTGTACTTTTGGCAATGTAGTGGAAAGTGGAATCTACATTTCAAATGTATCCATTTCTCACATACCCTCTCCGTTTACTTTGGCCTTACTTTCAAAATATGTACTATTTCCTAAAATGTATAAAAGAAGAATTGCTTCCCTCCCATCTTTTTCATTGCTGACTTGAAGGGAAGGCTCTCCTGATTTTACATTACATTAAAGTCTTAAATGGAGCAGTTTAAATTCACCATGCCACAGAGCCCTGTGTCAGCCTCCCAAGTGCTGACTTTCTGTAATTACTACTTAGCTGTAAAACAGGTCTTACAATGGAAAACTGCTAGAATTATCACAATTACCCCCTAAGAATATGATGAAAGTCTCACTACATGAGAAAATCATTGACATCAATGAAAGAAATAGGTAATTTGAAAATCTATGAGACAATAGAATGCACTGTTTAAAAGTAGATAATTCATTGAAAATAAGATACCATGAGATGGATTCCCTAGCTCAACAATTACTAAAACAAAACTATTACAAATACTAAAATTAAATTTACTTCTTTTGAAGACAGATTGATATCACTAATGAGATGCATCCTGCATGTGTGATAAGTAATTTAGGTGGGTTTTTTTTCCATTGCACTTGCTTAGACCGTTGAAACACAATAATAAAAATGAAGAACAGAAGATATTTTTAAACAGCTCAACAGCACAGTGCAGGGAAACTGGATGTGGTTTCTAAGACAAAGCTTTTTGGTTTTTGTCTTCATCCTCTGGACACAGTACTTAAAAGCTGTGCAGTGTAGTGAGGCCTGTAGCACTGGAAAAACTGACAGAATCTTCAAGTAAGTTCTGCTTGCTTCACCGTAGCAGCACCAAATATTGAGGTCAAAAGAAGAACTGTTTCCTTGGAGATTTAAATGTGAGTGGGCATCAACTTAATTCAGAAAAAGATTAAATGAAAGTTTTCTGTTAAATATATCATTTGTATTTCACTGTTTGTTGATGCCCTAAAACAGCTTTGGCTTTTTTGCTTTGCTTTGTACAGTGCAGTCTCCAAGGAGATCTACCTCGGTGTGTGGGTAGACAGAATAGGTGCTTATAGTGTGAGAACAGACGGGTGCTTGGTGGCTTACAAACTGTTTGTTTCTTCTGCTTCCACAGTGGTGTCCTGCTTTTTTCTTTAGAACAGACCAGCTTCCAGTAGCAAAAATGCAATTACCTTCTGAACTGAGCAATAAAAATCATACTGAAATGTTAAAATTTTAGGGGCTTGTTGTCCTCGTTCAGTGAGAAACTCTCTAATGGTGACGCGTTTTATGCTTGTATTGCCAAATAACCTTCATACATCTTCTAGTTTGTGTTCCATGCATCGGAGAGCATCCAAGTAGTTTTTAATAGTTCCTGTGGTTTTTTTCATAACCAGGCTAGGTGTACTTGAGATCTGCTGCTGCTTACATACCCTGCTTTAGAAATTCTCTTTTGCATTATTTTGAGGCACAAGGATTACTTTAGTCCATGACAAATGTTGCCATATTTGTTTCATTGCTTGGGAGGGAAGATCATTTTCCTCCTGGGATCCTTTGTAGAGATACCCATATATAAGCAAGTGTTTCTTAAATGTTGGCAAATGCTGTAAAATAATTTGTCATTTGCTCTCCAGCAGTTCTGTCATTTCACTTAGTGTATTTTCCAAACCATATTCTGGCGGTGTATCTTGGCCACCTGGACTTGAATTATTATCAAGCAGAAATTTTGCTTATCTTGAAACTGATGTGTTTGAATTCTGCAGTAGAACTAGGGTTTCCTATTCCTATAAATATGGCTTAGATATCCTGCAAAGTCCGAGGAAGCAGACTGAAATTAATTTTAAAACAGTCATTTAAAAAGGTCAAATCAGTATTTTCTATATTAAAAGCACTGGTAGAAGGATGCCAATTGACTGATTAACCAGTTGACACCCTACCAAATTAATTTCTCAGTTTTATGCAATATCGGTTAAAAAACTAGGAAATCATTAATAAAAAGCTCAAATTTACTTCAGTAGTGTATTACCAAAAGTTTAGGAGGAAGATAAAGGAACTTCTTGGTTCTTGGAGGAATGTTACTGATAGCCAGAAAATGAGAAATTTCAGGAACTACCTTTGCACCCTAAACCTGTGAAAACAAACTCAGGTTGGAATTCAGATTAGATTAAACAATTCTGTAAATTATGCATCCATACGTCTAAGTAATAATAGGGAAGTCTAATTAAAACCTCCTAGGAAAGTCATAAAATTTGGTGCATACACAATATATACTATATATATAAAATTATATATAATATATAATAACAATACATAAACTGTGTTATTTATTTGAGCACATTAAATGTAGTGTTCTTAAAACTACAGCTTGCATTTCACATATAACATTGATCATTTATTATCTGGTGCCAACCATATGATAAATTAGTCTGCAGCGTTATCCAGATGGAAGATTCCTCTTGATCTGACTAAATATGACACACACTGGAAAAGCTTAATATTTGTCCAAATTAAACCGTTATAGCCAATTACTCGTCAAGTATTTCTCTGATCCTTTGGCATAGGAATGTTAGTTTATGTGTTCAAGACCGTTGCAGAGAATAAAATTAAACTTAGCTGGCAGAAATAAAATTAAAGTGATGGAAAATACATTGGTATCTCATAAAGCAAAAACTTGGCCTTAGAACTTCGATAAACGTAAGAATTACAAATATACTAATAAAATATTTAAATTTAGCTGTGACTCACTGTAAAATAACAGTAAATGAAGCTATTGGACCACATTCATTTGTGTAACCAGACAGTTCTCATTACAATGAGTAATACATGATCTCTAGTGTATCAACATGTTGCGAAAAGTCTGAGTTTCCAAACATATTCCAACAGCTGCCTTTTCCCCCCTGAAAACCAATACTTTATTTCATTCACTCCTTTTACCACTTTATTGGACTTGAATCAAAAATACGAAAACTCATGTTTAAGTAGACTTTCTGTGATACTTTACAGAGCAAATATATTAATGAGTGAGCTTCAAAAGATTTTTAAAAGTCCTTGCTTCGTTAAAATTTGCCATACTCTGTCACAATGATCTTAAAAGCAACCAGCTTTTCAGTATCAATTATAGCAGTGCATTATGACAACTCCAGTGTAAATTATGGTTTGATATTCAAACTCTACCTTAGATTTTCTCCTGTAATTGGGAGAGTTAGAAAAATATATATGAAGATATAAGAACCTTCATTTCCCTCCTAGATAGATTTTTTTTTTTTTTAATAGATAAAACACTGGTGGTTTGGCAAGAAGATCATATTTCCTGTCAAATATGTTGAGCTTGAAGAAAATATTAGATAATAGTTTCCCAATTTCCTCTATGTCAAATTCAGGAAAACAGTTAAGCACTTGTGCATCATTTTGAATGCAGGTGATAAAATACATCTGATTAGCTACTAGTATCAATGAGGACCATTCTCTTCACTTCAAAATCCAATACATTTAGGAGTAAAGTAATAAATTTTGTAGTTGAAACTAATCAAGCAGGAAAAGATGAATTACTGAGTTGTTTTCAAAACTACTAAAAACAGGTAGTAAATTGCTAATTTTTCGTGTGGGTTTGGATTAACAACTAAATTGTTTGGGATTTTTTTAACACCCAATTTCTTGGCTATTTTTTATGCATTCTATCAAGGTGCTACTGTCATACCTGTTTTCACAAAATCTTGAACTCAATATGAATGAATAATTTTCCTTTCTCCTTTCTCATGTCAGTCTGTTCCACTTATACATCTCGTCTTACTTTACATGTCTATGCAATATCCAAAAAAGATAAAAAATTTAATATTTACACATCTCTTAGATGGATATTTTAGCATGCTTCATGGCTATTAACTGAATAAGCTTCATTTTATACTGTGAGTCAGGTCATTTTCTTCCTTTTACAGTTACACAGGCTTTGGCCAGAAATACTGAATTCGCATCTGCTGTGAACTGACGCAGTTACAAATCTGCTGATGTAAAGCAACTGAGGGTCCAGGGGGAGGGGGGAAAAAAAAAAAAAGTGATCCTTGTCTCCTAAAATGTGAGGTCAGACGAGGAATGATGAGGGGTACAAAACAGGAATATGAAAATAATTTATTTTTCTTGTGGCTCCCTGTTTCCTAAAGCATATGAACATCAAACTGCTTTACTACGCTTTTGTATTGTCAGACATGCAGCCAACTTGAACTTCTCAGTATTTAAAAGAATGCTAAAACTTTCAACAGAACAATTCTTTTTCCTGAAATAAAACTGCTAACATATCTACATTGGGTTGATCTACTTTTTGCAGTGGAGCTGCCAAAAGAGAGTAACTTGATCTGTAGACACTAGGTAATGACAATTGCTCTTTGTTTCAGATAACTATGGAATCATTTATTTTCTTTATGTTAAATGGTCTGCGTATCTCTTATCTTCTGTCATGCAATCTTAGCAGTGATACAGAAAGCAGAACAAGTCACATAAAAATTACCAGCTGTGTCATACCAGTAGGTCACCTAGCTCAATATCCGCAAGACCAGTCACAATTACTTTGACAGGGATATAAAAAACAGGGCAACTGTGATTTTTCCCAAAGTGCATTACTTGAGCCTCCTCCAATCAGTGAGATTAGGATTTTCTGAGCTGTGGTTCCATTATACTTGCTAGTCTGGTGGATTGATTTTCCTGTATTTTTCTTTCTTTTTCATGGTTTGTTTTTGTGGGGGTTTTTTAATACTTCTGACCCCCATCATGTCTTGTGGCAATAAATTGCCCCGAACAAATATGCATTCTGTGAAAAGTTATTAATCATTTTCTTTTGTTTTTCAAGCCTGTGACCTGATAGTATCGAGTGTCCTTAGTTTTTGTGTTACAAGACACGGAGTGGTCATTTCTTCCATTTTCCTCTGCACGTTGAATAAGCCTGTTCTGTTTATCAATCTGGAAGCCGTACCATCCCTTTGATCATCCCTGCTTCTGTTCTGTGTGTCATTGTACCTTTGCAGATGCATGTTACCAGGCTTGTTCGAAAATTCAGAAGAGACTTTAATGGCATCATGTGGTTTATTTTCCTAGAATTTTTTAAACTCTTTTAATCTAATACTGCCTCACTCATATGGCAGTTCCCTTCAATGAAAATGAAATGATGTCCTGCTCTTAAGGAATGCTTATGTGACCCATTGCCTCTCAGTGCTTCCCCTGAGTCTTGATGATAAAACATACTATCTTTCTGCCAGTCAAAGCCCCTAGCAATCTGCAAAGTAAGAAATTAAGTCAGTGATCTGAATTCAGATCTCTCTGTTGACAGTAGAGAGCATTATCAACAAGGCACCAGGCTGGCCTGACAAAGAAAAACTTGCACATTTTATTATGTAAGGATCTTTGCCTCATGATGTAGAAGTTCAGTTACAGCAAGGAGAAGGTTCTTGTGCATTGAAACGAATGAAAGCAGCAAGGATGAGATTTATTTTGTTTCATATTTTATTGTCTGGAAACAGCTGAACTCACCTAATCAATTATTTCATAGCTCTAAAGTTATAGTCATTGAGGAAATGGTTATTGTATTTCTGTACTATTGTAGGTGTGTGATGCTTTATGAAATATCCAGGTCAGATTTTGTATGTACCAGACATAATCCCTAGAAATTTTCTGAATCATATTTATTTCATTTTGATTTTCTTCACACCATGAACATAAGATAAAAGAATGCATTACTCTCGGGTAGTTAAATTTGGTTCCCTGGGATATATGGTGAGCATGAGATGGATAGAGCAAGTTGTGTATTCATCAGTCCCTTGATATTGCTGCTAAACTGACTTTGTGCCTACTGGGAACACCTTTATTCAAAGATTTGCTGCACTGGTCAGCAGAGATTTTTATCATCTATTTCTACTATATTCTTTTAGTGATGGAAAAGAACAAGCACAGAATTTCTCTAAGTTTCGGATCTCTGTCGTAGGATGTTTACTACTGTAATTGAAAAATGCAAATGGCAAGTTCAGAGTTTGAGCCCCTAACTATTCTAACATCCTGTTTCGTTCACATCTCTAACATTTCAACTCAGAACTACTGTATTAACTCGGTTTTGCCTAAAGAAAGTCCTCCAGCAGGCCATTTAGTTCTGATACACAGACATCAAGAGAGAGAATTGTTCATCTTACTTCAGATACTGCCAGTCTACAGCTAAACTAGTGACCTTCATGACCTTTTATAGCAAGTGGAGAGAAATAGGTGGGTTTAGGTCATGATTCATCTGCACTTTTAAGATGTTTATCATAAGATGAGGAGAATGATATCTTAGGATTACCCATTTGTTTTCATTAAAAAGAACCAAAGACTTTCAATGCAGCTGTAGACAGTTTGGCCAGATGTTTGGTTGGATCTCTCCTACCAGAAGATGAATGCATTACTTCCCTTTCCAGGGTTTTGTGGTGGGTTTTTTTCTGATACTCATGTTAACTATTAAAAGTGTTACATATTTCTTATTTGACTTTATTTAGCAATGGCTTGTGCAGTTGAAGGGTCTTACTGTCTTCAAGACTAAAAAGTCTGGTTTTGATAGAACTCTATAGAATTTAATAGAATTCAGGACTAAGCAAGCTTGTCACAAAAAGCAAACAATGCAAATGGAAAATTAGAGATAGGAGTGGAAACAGATTGATTCAAATTTACTAGCAGTGGAAAACTCTGTTCTTCCCCTTACTGCTGTTTATTTTCTAAGACAAAGTCAAATAGGATCATAATAGAAATTTGTTAATGTATTCTCAACATTTTCTTGTTATAGTTATTTTGAAAATTGTAGTTGATAGTATCCCAGATAACTTATTTATTTCAGTAGAAAATTTGAGCCTTCAGTTAAACTATTTAAGTATAATTCTTAGCAATATGTGCTGTTCAGGGAATTCAAGACCAAACTCTGTAGTCTGTGTTATGAATTTTTGCAGGTATTGTATTTTGAATTACTTGTAGTCTCCTATTTTACCCTTAAAATGTCAGAAATGTTTTATTTCTTCCAGTATAATTGAGACATGTAAAGCTGTTACATGTAGTTGATTGTGCCTTGTACTTATAGAGTTTTTTGTATATCAATTTTGTTTATCATTGTATTATGATGCTTCCTAATAAGTATCCAAAGGTGAAGCTTATATGCAGACAGGGTCCTAAGTTTGACCAGTGTAGGTTTTAGACACCTGTATATTCTAAAAAATACAGTTTGGGACTCAAGTTCATTAAGCCATTTTGCTTATTTGAAGCAGGGACATTCTCTGAGTCTAAAAGAACTTTATGGCTTTGCAAAGTTGTACTGTATTCATTTTCTCACTAACCTCTGTTGGTATAGTGTCACATTGTCACTTTTTAATTGTAGCAAGAGCTAGTATCTCAAAAAATTGTGTTCTGCTGGAAGACTTTAAATATAGGTCAAAGAATCACAACACAATCCCTTTGTAGAAATTCTCCATACTGCAGAACTGCTATGCTGGTACTCCATTATCTTCCCTTGCCTTGTGGGGGACACAGTTGGTAAGTCCCTATTGCCCTTCAGTTTTTCCTTAGTGCAGTGGTCTCCACACTATTTTGATTGCATGCCCCAATGGTAAAAAATTTGTGAAGCCACCCCACCAATGTATGTAGATGTATTTTTTTACAAATTATATTTATATACTACTGCAGTTCTAATTTATTTCTTCCTGCACCCCAGTGAATTGTCTTGCATATGCCCTGGGGTGCAGGCATCACTTTGGAGACCACTGCCCTAGTGGAACAGTCCCCTGGGCTCATGGACATAGCTGACAGTGTTAGATGGTAGCCCCAGGAGAGAATAAAGTAACTATTTCTTCTGTCAGCCTGTCCAGTGAAACAAATGAAGTACAAAATCACTTATTGCCAGCAACCATCTTAAAATATGAAGATCCATAAATGTTACTAGGAAATGGTGTAAAATACTGTCATACTGTGATACAGCCCTTTATGCACATTCTAGCTGGCATTGATAGTATTTCAGTTATCGGCTTATTGTAGTTCAGCATATGCCCTCTTTGGCTGCGATTCATGGGACCTACCAGTGTGCAGCCATGCTCAGTGCTGTGTGGGACTTTAATTCCTGCTAATTTCAAGTTTAGTAGAACAAGGGAAGTGGAAAAACAGAATCCAGACAAGCAACTTTGCCCGTACTATTATTGTACCTGTGTATTTCATCACATAGATTTTAGGCTCTTAATACACAGACACAATCAACCACATCCAAGAGGCAATAACTGCTTTTTCAGAACCATGGTTCTATCTTAGTATAATTTCTTGGTGTAGATACATGCATCCTGAGAGTTACTTTATATTCAAAGTTTTTTCACAGTGTATGAGTGTTTGCTTCAAGGCTACTATTTTGTGAATTTTTAGAAAGCATTTACAGTAACCATCTTTGTGTACTATGTATGCATGCTAAACATAATTTGTCTTTTCACTGACTGCCATTAACAATTATATGTATAATTTGAAAATATCAGTACAAGACACTTTACTGATTTCTTATGGTCTATAGAATGTCACCTTTTTTTAGAATCCTATGACAAGGAATTTTGTATTGCTATTTAACATAGCCTTATGGAATGGATCTATAGTTATCTGTATAAGGTAGCAGCAACTTGACAAGACCTTCACTTCAAATGGTGGTGTTTCTTTTGTTTACAGATTTCTTACAATTTTGATAACAACATTCCACTATCAGAGATCTCCTAACACTCATAGCTTTATGAAATCTCTCAAAGGTTATTACTAATTTCTTCGAAAAATACTGTGATTGTCATTAGGCTGATCTTTATAAGCTTTAGGAAGAATAATGCTGTGTGTGAGGTTGCAGTTTGCTGCAAACAACTGTTTGCATCCCATCAAACATCCCTATCAAACTCTTTGCTACTATTACTGAATTAATTTCAAATGCTGGGTCTAAAATTAGCCATATGTATGAAATCTGTTAAAGATAAAACATGAGATATGAGAAATTATTCAAAAGTGGGGTTTAGATTTTGTTACTTTTTCCAAATCCATAAATACTGAAAATTATTTGCTTGTTGCTTGACAAATATTAAGGGTATTTGAAATGTGCTTCCACTGTATGCAAGATAATACAAGGATACGTAGATTTAGTGGATATTGCTACAGGTGCACTTGGGATGCTGCGGTTCCTACATGCTTCACTGTCTTGCTGTATGTTGGGCTACTTGCATGACTGATACTTCCCACTGAATCACAACTTCCTCTTCAGACTTTCCTTTGGAATTGAGTTCTCATGTGTGTATTAATGTATTCTGAATTAGCTTTATTATTTGTCAAGATGTAAGGAACAAGAGAATATGCATACTTAAAAACAATTTTGTAGTTACACAGCAAAGTTAGTATGATTAACAGTAAAGTTTTTCCTCTGATATTCAAGCACCTAAGCCAACCTTTGAGGCTTGCAAGTTAGCTTTTATGCCAAACAGAGGAGAGTGCTCTATAGAGTTTTCATGGGTCTGTTTGCCTGTAGAGAGGATGTTCTGTCAGAGCACGCTTCTTGAGGCTGGGAAGTTCTTCGCTGCACAATCACTCCCCTGAAGTATCAGTCATAGAAAGCACAGATGACCATGTACTTTTTCAGTACTTTTCAACTGTTGAATTGCAATGCTTCACAGTTGATTCCTCTTGCTGGGTAGGAGCTTTTCTTGGTATCTGGTGCTTAATAAGTCTTTGGTGGCTTCTCTGCTTCGTTGTGCTACCTGTGGAGGTTGTATGCCTTCTTCTGACCTACACTGGAGATAATCTATCTCAGTTTGTGTGAAGATGAAAGCTCAAGGAGGCATCTGCTGTTCGGTTTTCTCCCACCTAGGCCCTTCATCCAAGGAGAGTACTAACCCCTGTGCTATCCGTGACCTCATTACTGATGTACAGTTGTGACAGATGGCAGCTGTTGCACAGCTTTAGGGCAGAGGATGACTTTTGAGGATCAGCAGGCTAATAGCCTGCACACTGTGGAGAAGAGGGTGTACTCTGCATCTTTGCAGTTCTGGATGACTTTGGAGGCCTAGGCTGTTTTGGGTGTAGCACTGCAGGTGTAGTCACTACAGCTGAAGTAGCATTTTGGCTATCCATTAGTGCAGAGACTTCTACGCTGGACTCCCTGAAAAGTTACAGGTCTTTATGGAAGATCTCTCCTTTTGAAGGGAGCTATCCCAGCTGAACAACTGATGAGGTTATCCTTCCTTTCAAGATTTTCCAGATATCCTACGCTTCTTTCCCCTTCTCTCTCTCCTCCCCCTTCTCCCTCCAGCTAGCTGAAAGAAACTTCACAAAATATTATTTTTAATGTAGAAACTAAGTTGTGGACAGATAATCTTGAAGTCAAGTATTTTTTGAAAATTGCCTAATAAAAGACTTTTTAATAGCTTTAGCTGCAAGGTGTATTATGGGTACTGTGCTAAACTGAGGTTTCTGAAGGCACTACATTTGAACAATAAGAATTAATGTTGTCCACACAAAGCCTCTCTGTGAAAGATCGCAGAATCACCACATCATTGTGATTGGAAGGGACCTCTTGAGATCATCTAGTCCAACAGCCTGTTCAAGCAGAGCAGGGTCACCTAGAGCAGGTTTCTTACAGCCACATCCAATCAGATCTTGAAAATCTCCAAGGACTGAGACTTGACAAATGTCTCTGCTCAACCTGTGCCAGTGTTTGACCACCCTCACAGTGAGAAAGCATTTTCATCTGTTCAGGTGAAATTTACTGGTTTTTGGATTTGTGCCCATTGCCTGTCAGGGGGCACTGCTGCAAAAAGTTTGGCTCACTCTTCTCCATCCCCTCCAATCAGGTATTTATAAACATTGATAAGATTCACCCAAGCCTGCTCATCTCCAGCCTTAGGAATCCTAGCTCTCTCAGCCTTTCCTCATATGAAAGAGGCCCAAGTCCCTTAATCATGTTTGTGGCCCTGCACTAGACTAGGTAGATCTGCTAACAGTGTTTCCCTTGAAAGTATGAATTTAATTAGACAAATGGCATTCTCATAATTGTGAAGGTCTGTCTCTGATTAGCAATGTCTTTGCCCTTTACCTCACCCTGCAAAAGACTCTTTTCATGCCATAATTTTTCACTTTCTCCAACAACCTTGATTTTTCCAGACATACTGTTAAGAAATGTAACTACTTCTGGCTTTCCATTTTCGCTGTCAGGTTGTGGTGGCTTATTTTTAATTAATGCCCTTCAACATATGTTTGTTTCACTAGGTGTTTCATTTTGTTCCTGCTTCTTAAGTCCAGTAAAAATGGCAGAGAATAAGCCATGGGCAGATTACACAAACAAAAAATGAATAAAGTGAATAAAAATTTTGAGAAAAAATTTCCACATACTAGTCATGCCTAGGTGTAATCATCAGTCACAATTCCACTGTATAGTTTTAGTTCACTAAATAAAAAATTTCTTTGCAAAAATATTACCTGCACTCAGAATGCTTTTCTCATTGCTCATTCTGCATTCATATCCTTGGTGATGAATTTGGACAGTTTTCAAGGAGCATTGCTTAACCAGGATGCTTAAGGCATTAGGAAGACATTCTGCCTAACCTCAATTACTTTTTTCCTGTTTTTTCTTGCTTGAGTGGTATTATTATCACAGCTACAGGGGGGAAAACTCAAAAATGTAATGACAAAGTTAATTAATGCAATAAATGTTGCAAATGTTAAGCCTTCATGGTTAAATTTTTTTCTCTTGTGATTACTCATTTTCAGGACAGGAGTAGTGAGTGGGAAAATGCATATATTGCCCAATGGCGTCCTCATAATAATTTCAAACCCAGAATATTTGAGTATCCTCAAAATTAGGAAAACCTCTGTTTCTTACCTACAACTATAAACCAAAAGTACTTCACAGGGATGTCATAGGACAAAAGTTCTGCATGGACACATTTTGTAAACATGAAAATTTATGACAATCTTTTGAACTTCATTGCATCTTCCAGCAGCAGTCCCTCCTATAATAGTCTTTTCACTTCTGGTAATATGCAGATGCTAGAACATTTTCTGCATATTTTAGTTAAATTATTGAAATTAAGCAAATTTATATGCATGCTCTGCAAATAATATAGTTGATTACACTATTCACAGGTATGCAGAAGAACGGATGTTTTTAACTGTGCTTTGCTGATTATATTGTATTTTATGACTTTATTTTGTAATAAATTAATAAAATTAGCTTTTGGTTATTCGTTTTAGATACAGCACTGTTTTTTCCATCCTTCACTGGAAATTCTTATTTGGAACTACCTTCTCTAACATCTGTATCTAAGACCAGGACTGCATCTGGGCAGGAAACAAGCAATCTGACGACGCTGTACTTGACAGTGAAAACAACTGCTCTAAATGGCACAATTCTTTACAGTGAGTACCAATGATACTTGAAGCTAAGTATCAGTTTTAGCTCCTTCAGGTCCTTATTAACTTTAGTGTACATCAGCTGGCATTTCCTGTTCAGCAGTGAAATGAATCATTAAAATGCAGTAGAAGCCTTTTGGTATTCTAATGCATGATGCATTATAAAATTTGAACCATAGTTCCTTGTGTTCCTCTGGAAAGTTCTTTAATTTATGACTTATTGAGCAAAACAGAACTAAAAATGCTACTTCCTGACAAGGGAGAACATAGTAAGTCTATGGCTCCAGTAATAAGTGTTACAGCTCTAAAATACAGATGTTGAAGAAGTTTTAAACAATTTATTATAGAGAAACAGCTTCTCCTTAGCTAGGTTGAGACTCACTTTTTATTATAACGTTGATATTGGTTCCAAAGATTTTTTGATTTGCAGAAGTATCTTAAGTTCTGCAAATTTGCCGTATTTCAGGAGTACTTACTGTGATTTCACACTTCAGAGGATTCTTTTGCAGTCTCCAGAGAATATACCTGCAGAGTTGGATGTATGATTATTAATACTACAAAAGAATTGCTTCTTGCCTGCATATTTCATTCATCAGTATATAGCATGAACTTCTGAGACAGTATGCTTTTCACTAGTCAGCAAGACAAATAGGCTTCTCTGCTAGTCGGATATTTCCTTATATATTTTAGCTTGTAATTTCTATCCAAATGAAAAACCTGGAAAGTGGGGTGATTTCCTCATGAACTCAGGAAGAGGTAGAAAAATATGTTTGTGCAATCTATGTGGTAGATTTACTCCACAAAGACAAAATCATTTGGAGCATTCTCTGTTCACTGCAGCTTCTGAGGGTTTGTCTACACAGAAAAATCTTGTTGATTTAATATAAATTATTTTGATTATTTTTTGTTATTTTTATATTAATCTGGAAGTAATATATGTGAATTCACCTGCACAATGTAAATATTTATAAGCCAGGGTTAAAAGTAGTAGAAGTTTCATGGCATTATTTAATTATGCCTTTAATTATTATCTGTATAACTCTTTAGATGTAAAACATTGTAGCTCCAAATTGAACATTTATATTTACTGCTTTCCAAAATGCCATATCAAATTCTTGTATGTTATAGCTGGGCTGTTGCTGCAGCTGCCTAAGCTACATAGCTGCAGAATTTGCGAAGGATCATGGGTAAGTGGTGATGTGGCAGCTCTTTATGTTGAAGTGTTTTATACTTGTTAGTTATTTCAATTGCAAAAGGAGTTATTTGTACTACAGGAAGAATTCAAGGAAGGTCACTGGAAGTAGTCTGAATATATTCAGCATTTAATGATTTTGTTTGCCTCATCACTGCAAAGTAGTTGGCTTCCAGCCATAGTTAAAGCTTGCATCTACCCATAAGCCCTGAATAAGCTTGTCTGTAAAAAAAAGAAAAGGAAGAAAATCCAACATGGAAGTTTCTTTTGCTGTTCTCTGGAGGAACTGCTGTTTTCTGAAAACCTGGATAAGTGTACTGTACTTTACAACCAGAGCCAGATTTTTTTCTATCACTACTTGTTGGAAAAGGGTTTGATCTGAAAGTAGCAAATTTACGAAGCTGTGGAGGGATGGTGGTTGGAGTAGCTTTGAATCAATTTGCAATGCTGGATGCTGTTTGCCTGGTTTACAACTCAAGTATTTTACACATAGTGAATTTGCTTATCTTTGTAAACATTAAATGTGCAAAATTTGTAACTGAAAACCAAATTCCAATTCCTTCACTATCTATGCTTTCCAGTAATTACATATATGTGGATGCCTTCTGTGTGTACTGATGTAGAACACCACAACAGGCATAACTGATAGTTATATTTTACTCCTTAATTTCATTCTCTGTATCCCAATGAATCTGCTTCTACCACTGTTTTTATTATATAAAAAAGAAGTACTGATTTAACAAAAATATAGTGCATAATTCAGTTATATGCATTCAAATAATAGATAATTCTAGAGGCATTTTGATGTTATGTTGTATTTAATCAATGCCAAATAAAGCCCACCAAATTAGGTGGAGGGACTAGCAATGTAAAATATTCAGAATCATGCCAAATATATTCAAGATGCTGCTGCCTCAAAATAAATTCTGTAGTCTGTCTCACATTATGTCCTTAAGATTGAACGTTTCTTCTTTTGAATAGTATAGAGAATATTAATGTTCCTAAATTGTGTTTGATCGGAGAAGTTATTTTCATGTGTACAAGTACATAAAATCCAGAAGTAGAAATGAATGCTTTTTTCTCCTAACAGATATGAAATTTAAAAGCTAGTAGTCCATCATGAAACTTAGAGCAAATCATACATTGCATAAAATCTGTAAATTAGTATTGTCAGTAAGAAAAAAGTATTTTTAAGCTGCTAACCAAAGTGATTCTGTGGTTTTTCTGTCTTCCAGCTCTGCAGGAGTAGCAGGTGTATATTTGGGACAAAAGTCTTTTATTTAAAAATTAATGAAAAATAATACCAGGAAGAAGACTAGGATTTAGAGAATTTTGTTGCACAAGGGTGTGTTCCATAAATCCAAGCTAGTACGACCATTTAACCAGTTTAATTTTATCATATTAAAAGCATTCCATGTGATTTTAGAGGGAAAAGTAACATATAATGTACACTTCATAATTTTTATCTCTTTCTTTGTCAATACAATGAAAGGCTGCAGGGAAACTGAGGAAGTGGCAGTGGTTGAAGGCCTTCAGTTCCTGCTTACCACACTTCCACAAGTCCTCCCACAGGTTTCCATGGAAATTGCTCTTTTGAGTTAGAGTTTAAAATGAAAGTGGGTTTGATGTTATAATTTCCTTTGCTTAGTGAAACACAGAATTTTAAGTATTCTATGAGAAAGACTTTGAAGCAGTGTCAGAAGGCTTAGCATGGAATGCTCCCACCATAGTTATTCTAAAAGTTGGATTTTTTCTGTTTGCTAGCCTTAGTTTTTTTATCTTCCTTATGCAGTTCCGGAGAAGGTAAATTGTGGTTAGCCTGTGTAAATTTCTTTTACTAGTCTTTATTCAATTTATTGTTCTTTACTTCCATTCTAACTTCTCCCATAATGTATGTTACTGTAAAAAAAAATGTTTATGACTCTGTATGGAAATATAATTTCATATCAATGGTAGATGGAGTGATTTTCACAAGTTCCATCAAGTGGTAAGTGTTTTGTTATCCTTTTGTTAGAAATTATATAAATAGTAGGCATACAGTGGAAGGATAAAATAGAAATTGGGCTTCCTAGCAGGCCCTTGTCTCTTGGGTTCTTGTGAGTGCAAGGATTAAGATTTTCATTGTAAGATTTTTGTGATGGATACTTTAAAAGTCTCTGAGGTGTGCCGCTCTGGCAGAGGTGCTCCAAAGTGGAGGATCGCGCCAAGGAACCGTGGGGTTGCTTTCTGTCAACCAGAAAAACTGAGGAATGAGGGCAGGAGGCACTGAGACCCTGACATGCAGCCGAACCCTCCCGCTACAAAAGCAGCCCCCAGCAGCACGGCGAACCGAGCTGGCAAACAGGGCGCAGCATGGCAGCAGGCACGGGGAGGGCTGTGCAGGGAGGGTGCTGTCCCCCTAACAGCTCAAACAGTTGAGGTTCTGTAGTGGTAATTGCCCTTCCCCTCCACAGCCCAGAAGAAAGCCTTGGTTTTTACTGGGCCACAAGCCAGTGCCAGAAGGCATGAGATGACCCAGGTAACCATGCAGCTGTGCAGCTCAGGGACTGCAGGGAGTGCCTGAGCCTGTCACTGCTACTGGAGAGCAGCAGAGATAACACCTGTGTAAGGTGCAACCAGGTGGACGATCTGCTCAGCCTGGTGGTAGAGCTGAAAGAGGAAATAGAAAGGTTAAGGAATATCAGGGAGTGTGAGAGGGAGACAGACTGTTGGAGCCACTCTGCCATCACTAAGACAAATGCACTAGGATGAACAGATCACCAGAAATGGAGGATACCCTACCTACTTGCCACCAGGGCTACTTGCACCTACTTGCTACCAGGGGTAGCAGGCAAATCACCCGCCAACCTGCTTTCACCTTACCAGGTATCACTACACAATGTATGTGGCTCTGGAACCTGAAAGCCAGGAAAATGATGATGTGGATGAAAGCCCATCCAGTCTGGAGGAGTTGCTTAGGGAAAGTCTGTCAATGCCATGCATCAAGACCAACTCTGCTAAGAAGAAAAGAAAGGTGGTTGTCACCAGCGACTCCACCCTGAGAGGAATGAATGGCCCAATAAACCAACCAGACCCAACACACAGGGAAGTCTGCTACTTCCCTGGTGCCTGGGTAAGGGATGCTACTAGAAAACTTCTTTTTCTGGTGTAACCCTCTGATTGCTACCCATTACTGGTCTTCCAAGTAGGCACTGATGAAGTCCAAATGACCAGGAGTCTGAGGGCAATCAAGAGAGACCTCAGGGCCTTGGGATGACTGGTTGAGGGATCAGGAGCACAAGTAGTATATTCTTCTTTCCTGCCAGTTGCAGTGAATGATGGGGTGTGTAATCAGAAGATCACCTGGCTCTGGACCTGATGTCAACAGCTAAATTTTGGGGGTTTTGAACATGGGTCAGTTTATGTGGCACCAGAGCAACTGGCAATAGGTAGGGTTCACCTGTCTCAAAAGGGGAAAAGGATCCTAGGTCAGGAGTTAGCAGGGCTCATCAAGAGAGCTTTAAACTAGATTTGAAAGGGAATAAACCTAAGCTTGTTAGAGGTGAGCCTGGGTGTGTCATGCCCAGGGTAGGAGGTGAGCACAGCTGAAGTGCATCTGTACCAATGCCCAGAGCATGGGCCACAAACAGGAGGAGCTAGAAGACATCATGCAGCACAAAAACTATGACATAATCACCATCATGGAAACATGGTGAGATGACTTGCATGGAGTGCTGCAGTGGATGGCTACAAACTCTTCAGAATGGATAGACAAGGAAGGAGAGGCGGTGGGGTAGCTCTGTATGTCAGGGAGTGTTTTGACGGCCTAGAGCTGAAGGATGGTGACAGTGGGGTTGAGTGTTTATGGGTAAGAATCAGGGGGAGGGCAAATATCCTAGTGGGAGTCTGTTATAGACCACACAGTCAGGATGAAGAGACAGGTGAAGCATTTTAGAATCAACTGAGAGAAGTCTCAAGATTGCTACCTTTGTTCTCCTGGGGGACTTCAACCTACCAGATGTCCACTGGAAATACAACGCAGCAGAGAGGAAACAGTCAAGGAGGTTCCTGGAGTGTGTGAAAGATAACTTTCTGACACAGCTGGTCAGTAGGCCAACCAGGGGAGATACCTCACTGGACCTGCTGTTTACAAACAGGAAAGGCCTGGTGGGTGATGTGGTGGTCAGAGGATGTCTTGGGCATAGCAATTATGAGATGATAGTTTTCAATTCTCAGAGAAGTAAGGAGGGGGGATCAGCAGAATCACTACCTTGGACTTCCAGAGGGCCTGTTTTAAGAGCCTGGTTGACAGAGTCGTTTGGGAGATAGTTCTGAAGGGCCAAGGCATCCAGGAAGGCTGGACATTCAAGAAGATAGTCTTAAAGGCGCAGGAGGGGTGTCCCCATGTGCCAAAAGACAAGACAGGGAAAGAAGACCGGCCTGGCTGAACAGAGAGCTTTGGCTGGAACTCAGGGGGAAAAAAAGGAGAGTTCACCACCTTTGGAAGAAGAGGCAGGCAACTCTGGACGACTATAAGGATGCCATGAGGTTATTCGGGGAGAAGACTAGAGAGGCAAAAGCCCAGCAAGAATTCAGGCTGGCTACTGACATAAAAGATAACAAAAAATGTTTTTACAAATGCATTAGAAACAAAAGGAGAGCCAAGAAGAATCTCCATCCTTTATGATGCAGCAGGGAACGTTGCCACAAAGGCCGAGGAAAAGGCTGAGGTACTCAGTGCTGTCCTTGCCTCAGTCTTTAATAGTAAGACTAGCTTCCCTCTAGGTACACATCTGTATGAGCTGGAAGAGAATGATGAGGAGGAGCAGAATGATGTCCCCACAGTCCAGGAAGTGGTTAGTGACCTGCTGCTCCACTTGGACATGCACAAGTCTATGGGGCTTGATAGGATCCATCCCGGGTTACTAAGGAAACTGGTGGAGGAGCTCACCAAGTCTGATCTTCTGATCTCCTTCTATGACAAGATGGGCCACTTAGTGGATGAGGGAAAGGCTGTGAATGGTGTCTACCTGGACCTTAGTAAAGCCTTTGACACTGTCTCCCACAGCATTCTTCTGGAGAAACTGGCTACTTATGGCTTGGACAGGTGTACTCTACACTGGGTAAAAAGCTGGCTGGATTGCCAAGCTTGAAGAGCAGTAGTAAATGGAGTTACATCTGGCTGGCATCCAGTCACAAGTGGTGTTCCCCAGGGCTCAGTACTGGGGCCAGTTCTGGTTAGTATCTTATCAATGATCTGGATGAGGGGATTGAGTGCACCCTCAGTAAGTTTGCATACAACACCACATTAGAGGGGGAGTGTTGATCTCCTTGAGGGCAGGAAGGCTCTGCAGAGGCATCTGGACAGGCTGGACTGATGGGCTGAGGCCAACGGTAGGAGACTCAACAAGAAGTGCTGGGTCCTGCACCTGGGTCACAACAATCCCATGCAGTGCTACAGGACTGGGGAAGAATGTCTGGAAAGCTGCCTGGAAAAAGAACCTGGGGGTGCTGGTCGATAGCCAGCTGAAGATGAGCCAGCAGTGTGCCCAGGTGGCCAAGAAGGCCAACAGCATCCTGGCTGGTATCCAAAACAGTGTGGCCAGCAGGACAAGGGAAGTGATTGTCCCCCTGTACTCGGCACTGGTGAGGCTGCACCTCAAATACTTTGTTCAGTTTTTGGCCCCTCACTTGAAGAGGGATGTAGAGGTGCTGGAGCGTGTCCAGAGAAGGGCAACGAAGCTGGTGAAGGCTCTGGAGCACAAGGCTTATGAGGAGCAGCTGAGGGAACTGGGGTTGTGTAGCCTGGAAAAAAGGAGTCTCTGGGGGACCATATTGCGCTCTACTGCTACTTGAAAGGAGGTTGTAGGCAGGTGGGGCTCCGTCTCTTCTCCCAGGTGGCAAGCAACAGGAAAACAGGAAACAGCCTCAAGTTGTGCCAGGGGATATTTAGATTGAGCTTGATGATCTTAAAGGTCTTTTCTGACCTAAATATTCTATGATTCTATGAAAATCAAGTTTTCAATTCTGCTGTTCTATTTTGCTTGAACTTACACCTAAGAAACTGTTGATGTTCCCAAGAATATTTCAGTTCCAATAATTAAGTTAAAAATCAAAAGATACATTTTCATAATATACAGAAATTATGTACGATTTTTTCTTTTGTATATTAGGAATTAGTGCAATTTTCACTTATTTTCCCACATAGCTTTGCAAAGATATTCACTTTTTAGACCAGAAAATATATACACAGGTGTATAAATTTTATTCTCTGGTGTGGGTAGAACAATTACCTGTGAAGCTAAAGACTAAAAAAAAAAATTTCCAAGGAGAAAATGTATTTATGTCTTAACTTCATTTTACTGGACTCACAGGTATTTATACTTACTGTGTATAGTTGTGTTGTTTGTCGAGCTCTTTCAAGCTGGGATAATTTTTACATAATTTCTAGCAGTTATTTTTAATTCATCAGTTTCCAGTAACACATCATACTTGCATTCCCCTTGTCACCCCTAAAATGGGGTTTTACCTGACTTGCAAGATTCCACTCTTTTAGTAACCAGTAGGTTTTCTTCTAAGGTGAGATTTCTAAGATAAAAACAAATAATAATAATTTGGATGTCTTCCTGGTTCTTGAACACAGACACAGAAAGTAGTGGACTGCATATCTTGTAGAACTCTAATACAGCATATCAAATACTACCTGATATCTAATACAGTTCATAATAAAGCCCATCTAATACTTTCTACAGCACCAGTTTCTTTTCCTTATTTTTTTTTCTTTTTTGTTCTGTGTCTCTCTGCTAATTAGGTTCCATTTCAATTAATACAAATATTTGCTATGATTGTCCATATCAATATCCTTAATTAGTTTTACATGAATGTAACATACATTATTATATAGATTTGTAAAACAAAAATCTCTCCAGTGTTTTGTGAATGAATACTATGTGCACATACAGATTATCCAGAATTTTGTAATTCATTATTTCTGTCTGCAGGCACCAAGCTCTTCTGTCACATAAGCATCCTTCATGAGTTCGTATGTTCCCTCTGTTCTTTCTTCATCCCTGTTTTTCACTCCTTCCTCTGTCTTTCATTTTCCCTTCTAACTTCAAAAGAGAAGCTACTGTTGCCAGCTGTGCTCCTTTTAGTAGTAGTAGTAGATTTTTTGTTAAAAACAAAACAATGGGGAAAGAGATAGGGGTAGAAGTGATTTATAGAAAATTACTATATGTGTCAGAGGCAAAGAAACTAATTCAAGAAGAACTGGTGTGCACATCATTTTTAATAGATTATAAACCATCATCTATTTTAATACAAAGACAAGTGTACTTACTTCTTAATAATTATTTTTTCCCTCATTATTTTCAATATGTATTTAAGAAGCGTACCAATGGTAACAGTCAGTGGACTAAAAATATCTGGACTTCTTGCAGGTACCTTATCTTTAAATTGTTGGTATAATGAGATTTCTCTTTAATCTCAGGAGAATGTCAGGAGAATATATATACAATTTGAATATATATACAATTATTATGTTTGCGCCAATAAAGATTAGCTGTCATTGGAGAAGTATTTCTTTCTTGAATACAGTATGCATTCTTACAATTTTTTTATTCTAGTCCTTATAGATTTTACTTGTTTGCATGATTTAATTTCATCAACGCGTCAAAGCAAATTGTGATATTTAGCCACAAAGCAAAATAAATTGCTACTGGCCATAAAAACCCGATACAATTATAAAGTTTTGCTTCATTTTCACTTTTAACCGAGTCAGCATAATGCTGTTCACAATCCCTTTAAAGACAGATTGTTTAACTTATATATATGGTAGTCTATAACTTCTGACAATCGGATTTCAGATACCACAGCCCATGTTTATAGCATTCCTTAAAGACACCAGCTCCTTTTTCATAAGTTGTGCTCATAAATTTTCCTGTGCTCTCAGCTGTTCCCCAGATCTACCAATATTCTACTTACACTATGACCATCCTTAGTTTTAAGAAGGTATTTGTCTATTACTTCAGCTGGCATTCTCAAGCAGGGCATTTCACAGTATCCTTTCTCTGTGTCAAAATATGTTTCTGCTTAATAAAGCTTTATCCCATAGCTTAATGGGAATTTAAATCTGACTTTTCTAGATAGACAACATTTGTGTTCAGTGGCCACTTACTTGCCATCATACTGATGTACAAAAATAGCTTTCCAGCTTCAGCTTCCTCTGAAAGAGCAATTGCTGAGATCTGGTTTCTTTGACCGGGTCCCCTCACATATGGTCAAGATAAGTTACCCCTAATATCCAACCAGATATTTTTATTCAGATCATTCCTGATCTTTGTCTGTTACTGGAACCTGTCAGTTTTGCTTAAGACTCAGGCTTTTCCTATGAAGGTAACTTCCTACCATTTACACTAGGTAGCGTGTGTTCTTTTAAATTGCCAGAACAAAATTCTTCAGAGGGACACTGCCTCCTCATGTTCACCATAGAAAGATTTAAAGGACTGTCCTTTCAAAGGATCTCATACCACCTAGCAGATAATAGGAAGAATGCTATTAGTCGCCTGTAAGTGTGACTTATAAGTGCTCCCTAGACTGAAGTTCAAGCAGGAACCTCCCTGAGGTTTCAAGGAGTAATGCTACCTTTAGGAGAGCTGTCCCAATTTTTTTTTACTTTACTAGTAATAACAAGGACCTTCTTCCAAGTTTTCACTAGTGGGCAATGTGAATGGACAGACAAGAGGCACTGGCAGAAGAGAAATAAGCTATTCATCCATAACTTAGCTTCTTCAAGCTTCTTCAGTATACACATTTACAGCCTCCCCAACTTCACTTCAATGTAACTTACAGATTTACTCATTGACAGAGATTGGAAATGCCTGGAACAGCATGTGCAGAGAAGGGAGAAGAAGATAAGGAAACAAGTGATGCAGTACATGCACTTATCAGTTATGCTAGGGTTAAAAAGCAGTGACTTTCTAACAGTGATAGTGCAATACATTTTGAAAGAGAATTAGCAGGTTATTGTAGAAGGATATCGTAAAAGCCAAGGGCATAAAATCCAGTCAGATTAAGTAGCTTTGGAGTTAATTGGGTATTCAGAATACAAAATATGTCTAAGCCTAAAAGACTTTTAGGTCATCAGGATTCATAACAGTCGGAAGAAACACTGTGCTGACTAGAAAGCTGCTTTTGAGGAGGAAGTTTACATTGTGAACTGTTTCAGCTAAGAACTGTACCAAAGCAAGTTATCAGGAAGTTGCAAGCATCTGCTGCTTGCTTCTGTCTGCTAAAGTGTATTATCTTTCTGTTTTGTTCTCCAGATCAAAGTTGATCATTTTCTCTTTACAAATTAGTAAGTTTTCTAGCAGGGAGCTGTTCCAAGAACAGCCACCTTCTTTTTACCTTTCTGACTAAAGATGTTAAGGGGTGTTCTAAGCTGTGGCCACCTCCAGCAGCTCCAGGCCTGGGACTCCCTCCTGGCCAGCCACTGGAACCCAGCCCAGAGACTCAGGTGTCTCCATCCCAGGCTGGTGGGCATGGCTAGTGCTTTCCCATTTGCAGGTTAAATTGTACAGAGTTCAGCATGTATCCCAGAGACACACACACATGGGCACACACAGAGAACATGACATGGCTGGCTGCACAGGCTGCCACAGGCAAGGCACTGCCTTCAACAGCACCTGACTAGGGGACTCACATAAAACATGACTGTAGAAAGCCTTCTTCCTGCTAGAAGGACTTCTCCCCTCCTCTCTGGCTGGTAGAGGTAGAAATTCACTAGTGAAGGCACACGCATGACACTTGCAAGCACGTGCGCGTTTGTGGATCCCCCAAATACCAGCATGGCCTCCTCTGCCCATCTGATACCCCTGCCAAGATCCCAGGCCTTCTGTCATGTGCAGGGGTGGGGCACACGGGGAGGGGACATCCTCGACGCCAAGTGTTTGATCTGTCTATTAGTGCCCTAGGAAGGCCAGGACCCTTGTTCCTGACCAGTCTGTCAGCATCCCGTTACAGGGACCCTTCACTGAACAGTCCCACTCGATCGGAGGGCAATTTGACTGCCTTGTTCAGGGTAACACGCCAACATTAGGGGGACAGCTCAGCGGGTCTTCCCGCTTCGTTTAAATGTGTTACCCGCTGCCAGCAACTGCTAGCACCCACAAAGGACTTGCACTAACAGTTTGCAGAATAACACTCTTTAATATAAAATTGTGACGAGTTAAGATTCGTGATTACCAGTGGTAGGGACCGTCTGCAAAAACAAGCTTGAAGTGATATACAACCAAACTATACACAACCAAAACCTTAATTACTAATGACAGCTATAATTAGTTAGTTATTCAGTGTGCGTAAGTCAAACTTCTTACCCAATAGGCATCCCTACGGGGAGAAGACAGGTTCAGCCCGTTGACTGATCCCAGAAGTTACGATGGAGTCTTCCCTAGCTTCTCCCCTCATTCATTCACTTTTTATACTTTTCTTTACTCTCAGGTGGAACTTGAGTGACTCTAGTCACACATTCTTTCATTATTGACTGGTGTAAAATCCTCTCGCTTTCATTTAAAGACATAGTTGATAAGAAATAGAAAGCGCATGCTTGGTGAGGGGTGGTTGCGCGTTGGAGGTGGGTAACTTTGGGGTGGAGGTGTGTGTTAGTATTATAATGAGATTATAATGAGCAACGTTCATCTAAGGAGAATAGTTTCACCACAGTTGTTGGCCCAGCAATGGACATCATCTCATATATTTTCCATTTGGCAACCGCTGTGCAGCTTATTGGCTGTATGGTACCATCAAGTTCCCAGTCCTGCGGGGAGTACAGCAGCGCCTGGCCACAGTATCTCCACTCCACTCCACCCTCCACTGCTCCTCTAGCATAGCAGGTTGTGTTGCTTAGGGAACCATGGTGGAGCAGATTCCATGCATGCCAACTGTCCGAAAGTGGCAACTGTGTTTTTCCCTAAAAAGGTTGTTATAATACTACAGCTTCTATTAGGTCGCAATTTTCTATGATTTCCCCCCTTCAGATGATTTTCCTACACCTTCCTACCGCACCACATGGGTCTCATGCTCACTAGTTCACAGACAGAATCATGCACTCACACACCTCTCTACCAGGCACTCCACACTCGGGGGTCCCCCAAATACTGGCATGAGTCCTCTACCTATCTGATACCTATAGCTGGACCTGGGGCCTCCTACTTGCAGGTAGTAAGTACATCTTGAAGTTTGCTAGCAAATACACTCACCTACACACAGAAGGTGGCGTGAGGCACACAGGCTGGGACCTGTGGTCCCACTCCAGCCACTGGCACTGAGTCCCTTGCTCACTTCACTTGCACTGGTGGCTCCCAGTGACTGGCAGCTGAGACCCTCGCCCACACCGCTAGCTGATACTGAGATCCTCAATGGCTGCAATTGCTGGCAACCCAGCCCGGAGGTGCCTACACCCTTGGTCTGACTCCAGGTGCTGGCCCCAGACCCACTGACGCCTCTCTCATCAATTGCTGACACCTAGTTCATGCAGACCCCTGCACACAGACCCACACACAAACACATTTATACTGATCTCTTCTAGCAGCTGGTTTTTGGGACACAGAACATTAGTACCCCAGTGGCTGGTGGCTGAGAACCCCCATATGGTCCAGTCCTTGGCCCTGAGACTCCCAGTGGTTCCATTAGCTGACACCACGGGCCAGGGTGCCTGCACCCTTGGTCTGACTCCAGTAGCTGGCACCAAACCCATTCATGCTGGTCCTCCCAGTAGCTGGCACTTAGTCCTTGCAGCGTTCTAACATGTGGGATAAATTCTGAGATTACACAGAGAGAGGGTTAAGAAAGGATTTAATAAGAAGACAGGATGGACTGTGGTGGTCAGGCGCAGGGCTCAGTCAGACAAGCATGTTGACCAGCCCCATTTTACATGCAACCCTCCTCTTTTACACCACTTCAGGTCTGTTTTTGTTCCTCTCCAGTTCCCTGTTTGTACACATTGCCTCATTGGTTTGTATTGTTCCACCAACACAACCCTCCTCCAGTATCCCAGACCCCCAGGTTTGCACCCATTGTAGTTGCAATTCCAGGTTGGCACTCTTTGAAGTGATACCTGAAGTTTCTTGATAGCCCATTCCTTAGTGTGACTGATAAGATTAGTTTCTTGTCATTATTTCTGTTACTGTTTCTTTATCATGTGTGTGTTCTGCTTATTGCCTTCCCTTTTCCCTTATCCCATTTTGACAGGGTCCTCAATCAGCTAATCTTACTGAAATAAGCATTCCCACGCTCTGCATGCCCATACCAGTTAGTGTAACCGGCCAGATTTGGTTCTTGTTACTACCTCCCTTTGTTTATCATTTCTACCTCTGCCTGTTTTGGTTTCCCCCTTCTCTTTTATCATCCCATTTGACAAGGCTGTTGCTTAGGTAACCTTAAGGAAGCAAATGCTCTCTCCTACTACATACCCTCATAGAAAGTTTTATTTGTACGGTGTATGTGTCTTGCGTTTTTTCTCAGCTCAACTACAGACAATGGATAGGAGATGTGCTCCAGACAAGCTGGAGAATTGGACACAGATATGACTCTGAAACTCAAGATTCCAGGTTTCCAAACATTATGATTCTGGAAGTTAAGAAGAATATTATGCTCAAATACTTGTGCTCAAATACTGCTGAGCAAATGTATGCAGTGAATTAAATTTCATCACCTTGCTATTTAGTCTTTTTTACTTTTGTTAAATATAGTGAAATATAGTGCAAAAAAACAGATTAACATTTTAACCGTGAGCCTTAAAGGTGAATAAAAGCCCTAAACAGCAACTCTGTCTTACTTTATATGAGAAGTAAATACCGTTACATTCAAAGGGCAAATTCATAAAAAGATACCCATCCAAAATCATTTGCAATTTTAGTTGTCAGGGGGTTTGTGTTTGTTTGTTTGTTTGTTTTTGTAGATGAACCATGTGCCAGCCATCACTTAAATAGAAATATTTTGCTGTCTTATTTACAATATACTACTTAGTGGAAGTGAACAAAGATAGAAAGGGGTTTTTTTAAAATATCTTTTTATTTTCTCTGAACTGTGCAAGTCACACAGTATGTCTGATGTTTTGTAGATAACAACTATACTTCTCATCAAGTCTGAAATGTATCATTATTTGGGAAAGATGAATTGTTCATAACCTTTACAGAGATTACAAGAAAGAGGAGATTTTATCTTTTTTTTTTCTATTATATGATTGAAAAGCTGAATTAAATAGCAAATCATGATATTATAGTATTTTTGTGATGTTGTTAGGGTTTTTTATTATCACCTTTGTCACCTTAATGATACTGCTGGTTACAGAGAAAAGTTCGTCTTCAGTGTAAAGATCTCTGTAAGGTTTATGCAACTGCAGTGATATAAAAGTAAAATTTTGTCTTTCAGTTATTTTACTTTGGCCTGTTATCAGCGGTTGATAGAGAATTTAATTTTATTCTTCCAGTCACTCAAGCAGAGTCCTGTGTATGGATAGAAGAATCCTCAGCATAGACTTTATGACTGGTGATGGCACTCCAGTAGTGTGGAATATTTTTGCAAGGTCCTACACTTTCAGAAGCATGACTGTATCCTTTTTTGTTTTCAAAGCTGGTGAAAGGAATTTTGGAGAACAGTTTCTTCACTTGTATCTTGTGGAGGGAAGACCAACAGTTCGATTCAGCTGTGGAAACTCTCAGAACATTCTGACTATATCCATCAATCAATCCATTAGCAAGGGTATTCTCATCCCTATCACAATAAGGTAAGAACTTACCACTGTGTTACACTAAGAGTTTAAGTTGTATATATTGAGCTGTGAAGTGTGACTTCACTTTTTTTTGCAGTACAAAAAAAAGTTGTATTGGAAAGCAAAATTGTATGCACATTTGGAAATCTTTTTCATACAATGTCCTTGATTGAAAATACATTTTTTCACAGAGATTATTTCAGTCCTTTGGAGAACTTAGTAATCATTCAGACTCCAGACACTTACAGATACAGATGAAATTGGTTTGAGAACTGAAAAAATTAAAGCATAATGTTGGAGGTTACAAATGGATAGCTCATAATTTATGCTTATTAGTTTACACAATGAATAAATCGATTTGTCATCAGAATTCTAGTGCTAAATATAGAACTAATTTATTGTTTAAGATGCAAAATTTTAAATGGGCATGCTAACATCTCGCTAACAACAAAATTCAGGTTGGACTCCATGATCTTTAAGGTCTTTTCCAACCTAAATGATTTTGTGATTCTATGATTCTATAATCTGTCATATCTACACATGCAACTGTACTGTCAGCAGTATACAATGGTGGCTGACCAGTGCTGTCATTTTTCATTTGGTGCAAAAAATACTTCACAGAATGGTTAACTTATAATTTTGGAAAAGGTGTTAGTATTATGTCTTGGTAATGGATTAACTGTTTTCCACTCATCGGATATCATATGTGTGGATTAGGAAACAGGTAAGAATGAAATAATGTAGATGCTGTGCCGGCCAGCAACAAAGGCCACGCAGCCACTCACTCACTCCCCCCCGCCCCAGTGGGATGGGAGAGAGGATCAGAAGATAAAAGAAAACTCCTGGGTTGAGATAAAGACAGTTATATAGGGAAAGCAAAAGCCACGCACTCAAGGAAAGCAAAACAAGGAATTCATTCACCACTTCCCATGGGCAGGCAGGTGTTCAGCCAGCCCCAGGAGAGCAGGGCTCCAGCACGCGTAATGGTTACTTGGAAAGACAAACACCATAATGCTGAATATCATCCCCTCCCCCACTTCCTTCTTATTCCCCCATTTTATATACTCAGCATGATGTCATATGGTATGGAATACCTCTTTGACTCGTTTGGGTCATCTGTCCTGGCTGTGTCCCCTCCCAGTTTCCCGTGCCCCTCCAGCCCTTTCCTGCTGGCAGGGCCCGAGAAACTGAAAAGTCCTTGACTTAGTATAAACATCACCCAGCACCAACTAAAACCAGCCTGGTTTTAAAACATGTGCTGTCAACATTGTTCTCACACCAAAGTCAAAATGCAGAACCGCACTAGGTACTAAGAAGAAAATTAACTCTATCCCAGCTGAAACCAGGATGTTATATTAGTAACATTAAAATAATGCTAAAGTATTTAAATTTTGCTTTAAAAAAATATTTTAGAAATAATTCTGATGCCCATATAGAATTTCAAGTTACTGTGATTAAGATACTATTTAATACATAGTTAAATTATCAGAGCTAATTTCTGCACCTGAACTGTAAGCATTTGTTATGTGAGGGAACTTACTGCACAGATTATTAAATTAAAGGTAGTTGTAGCTAGGACCATTTCTGCTGTTAGAGGATGGTATATGAAGGAGACTGCAAAAGTTACCCTGAAACATGCACATCAGAGTTCTCAAAATTACCTTCTTACTACCAAAAAAGGAAAATAACAGCATCATCTGAAGATTTTGGTATTTGTTTTCTGAGCTCTTTCTATATAGTGTAAATGTTTTGAAATTCTAAAATGCTGCCTATGTCAGGAGGTTTGACGATCTCGGTATAGATAAATTGATATGTGGAGAAGAGATTCTTTAGGGGGTTTTTTGGTTAGATTTTATGCTCACCCATAAGCCTTACCATATTTTTTTAGAAACAAACTTGGTAGAATATAAATATAAAACTTTTTTTCAATATATGGAAGGGTCTACCATTTAAGAAACTGTGTCATTTCCATCTTACATTTCTTCTCAGCCACAGGTCTGTACATTGGTCTTATGTTCCATTTTAAACAGATTTTTTCCCTTTTGTTCTATATTAGTATTAATGTGTAGTATTAATGAAGCAAAGTCACATAGCTTACATTAAAACTGAATTACTTCTTAGCTGACAGTGTATTAATCTATTTTAGGATTTTTGTACAAATTGTAAGTGTATATAAAATTTACAAAGAAAATTCTACCCCTTTCTCTCCATATGAGTCAGCAGATAAAGAACATTTTTTTGTCTTAGAGGATACTTGATAGAAATATAGAGCACAATACTAACAAACAATTCTCATTTTAAATCTCAGAGACTACTCTTGTGTGAGACATTGTTCAGCTAATTGTCTGAACTGTATTAGCTGTGGTAGCACTGTCTCTACTTCATAAGATTAAGACATTAAAATGCTGTACAGATTTGAAAGCCTAATAACATCTTAACAAATGCAGCTACATAGCATTGAAAAGATTAATACTAGTTACAGAGTTCAAGTTCACACTGACAAATAGTTGTATTTCCCCCTTTTTTACCTTAAAATTAACACCTGTATATTTATGGCTTCATTTTCCATGTTGTTACACTGAAAAGTAATGTCAGTTCAATTAACATATTACCTTAGTTTACTGGAATTTATACTGCTATCTTTAAAACTGGCATAGGTGTGATAACTTGCTAGGTGTGATTGTAGACTGGGACTGGTGGGGATTTACATGCATCTGAGTTTATGGGCTTGGCCTTCAAAATGACTAGTGATTATTCTTGTGAGTCCCTCTAAAATGTAGAGAGAGCAGTATATCCTTCACCAAGCAGCAATAAAATTGTAATCCTTCAGCAATCATCCTTAACCTCTGCCAAAGAAAAAAGCAAACTTGACAAGGCATTTGTGGCCCCCCAGGATCTTGTATAATAGGCTATAAAATATGAATCCATGACAAAACTGTTGATTTGTGTTCTCTTAGTGGCTGTTGAAGATAGATAACTCTATCTGTATGTTTTACCTGCAAAATTAATGAGGTGGTTTTTTTCCTGTAATGCAGGAAAAGAGACACAGACTGGAATAAATAATAATTTTTGTTACTGTTTGAAAACACTGCAATTGAGGGACAATACTTCTGTTTAATTTGACTTTGAATAAATCTATAAGATCATATTTGATGGATGTTCCAGTTATGGATGCAACTATGGCTCCAGTGGATAAACAGTGTAATTAATGTAACCAATAACATCTATAGAAGCAGATTTTCACCTTCTCAAACTTCTTTCTAAATCCACCATGTACAGGAAGCTAAGATATCCCCATAGATTACAGCTATTACTTTCTCTTAACTATATGATTAGTTTCCTTAGATATGGCCATTTCTTTCAAACCTGATAAAGATTAAATGAGTTTTAAATGTTCCTTGTCTTTATGGTCCTTGTGAAATGACAGCTTTATAGAGAAAAACAATAAAACTCTGATTGCTTACTTTTTTTGCCTTGCTTAAAGAGACTAGAGACCTGTTTCAATGTAGTTTTATTCATTGTTTCCGTTTCTGTTTATTTTAGAACGATTTGATGGCAGGTTTTGAAAAGTGCATTTGTCTGGGCTTTTTTTTGATTTCACAACTGAGATTGTATTGATCATTTCAGTTAAAGCTTTGAGCACATACTTGAGATGTAGTTTAGATTGGTTTTATGGATTTGTTCTTTAAAGTTATTCAAAGCACATTAATTCAAACACATTTAATTCCATGTGTGGGTTCTGAAATGCATTTGCGTGATGCAGAATTTGCTGTACGTTATTTGTGGTTAAAGTGATGTGACTGTGACTGGGGCCAGGTGGTGTTTCTTCAATTCAGAAGGAAAGCAACTTTAACAAGCAAGAGACTGAGATAATCAAGACACCAGGATTATGATTTTTCTTGATAGTGGAGTGGATTTTAGCTTTTAGAGTAGGAATACTGATATTTTTTTTAGACATCTTACTCTTTTCTTCTCCAAATGATAATTTTGTAGATTATATTTACTTAAAAAATTTAGATTATCTCTTCTAGACAGTGATGGAGGACACTAGATTTTCTTTTTGGAAGATTCTAGGTGAGCATTCATTAAAATCTTGCCTGTATAGGATAGTGTCACTCATTTCCATCTTATTTACCTGCAGAATTGTCAGAATTTTGTTCTGGAATTTAATGAGCATACTGCCTATCCCCACAGAGCTTTATCATTGTATTATGTGCATTAATATTTCATGTATCTTTCAAGTGAACATACTGAATGTAGCTGTTTCCAGTTTTCTGTCACACGTTAATTAGTTGTATGGATGTAAGCATTTACCCATGGCTGAGAAGGACACCTTTAGCTGTCCATAAAAGGGTTTATTTGTTAAATAAATTATTCAGTCAATGTTGTTTTGCCAGCTCTAGCCTAGAGCATGCAGTGGTAGAGAAGCTGCTGAAGTTTATTATTATTTGGTCTTCATGCTTCAAAAACAGATGGCACCACCTGAACTGTGGAAGTCCTCAGCATGTTTTTGTACCTCCACATGGAAACTTTGGCAAGGTGTAATGCACTGAGTCAAACTGCATGATTATATTATCAGTGTCCCTGTTTTTACCTACACTTCCACTTGATCCTTTTCAACAGAAGCGACAGTTGTTTGAACTGATCTTGCAAAGTTTTTTATTGCATGTGCGTTCTGATTTTTTTAAAAAGAATATGTAAATCATCATCCATACAATCTGTTGACTCATTTTCAGTCATGGGATTTACTTATTTCATCATTCCAGAGATATGTATGTTTTCATATTTGTGCATTCTTTTAAGTCATGATTTTATTCATATGTATAGGTGCTCTGCATAGTGCACAAGTATTACTGAACATTACGTTAAATCAGTAAAACAAAAAATCACTAGTTTTCTGATGTTTTAATATTGTTTCCAACATTACCAGTTACGTAGGAATACAGGAATTTTTTGTCTGATGAACTGGACACATCTGAGCATTTCTGTAAATGTCAGTGGCTTTGTATGTGAACAGGTATATCATGTAGCCTATATTCATGATGTGTGGAGGGCATTCTGCTATCTTCAAATGCTTCTAATCTTCATACTTGCAATACTGAGTTCCAACATGATCAATTATGTGATGAATGAGAAATAGAAAGGTGTTTTGGTAGATAACTTGAGACAACTTGATGCAATAACACCATCAACTTATCACATGCCTCTTTTCAAAAATTCTTTGAAGATTAAAGTGAAAGCAGTCTGGGAGAGATATAAGAATTGTTATTCTATCATATGTATATATAAATTGATATAAAAAACATGTAAATGTGATTTTGAAATGGAATATCTTGCATACTGTATATTTTAATTTTTAAGTCTGCACATACATGAATCAGACCTATGTGGATGTTGTGTTGCATGAAAGTGGATATGCTCTAGGACATTAAGTAGATGTAATAAAAGTTGACTTAAATGTGGAGCTGCTTTTAGGACTGTATACACAACTATAGACATTTATATTTGCTGCAATTTCTACAGAAATTGCAAATCATGATAACTCAGTATAAGCCTTAGTGGGACAAAACCTAAAAATTACTTTCACAGAGATGATTTTCCACTGGAATTATCTGCAGGTGATGACAGTTTATGAGGCCTTGTAAAACCAGTACTTTTTACACTCAGTTCGCTTTGTGATGTATATCTGTTTCATAAAATAATCATTGCATTTGCCACAATAAGGTAGGAGGGCATGTGCCATGCATGCTTGTATAATGTTTGTTCTCTGAAAACTTTAATCCAAGTTCCACCAATCCAGCTGCTAAAGTAAATCACTACATCTGTTACTCACTCTCAAAAATAGTCCCATAATACATGCATTACATCAAACTAATGCATATAAATTCTTGTATATGCAATTAAAATTGGCCATTTGATGGAAAATTAGAATCAATCAGTTATTTTTTTCTGTGTGGCCTGCTAGCTGAAATAATTCAGAAAAGAGAATGAATTCTCAAGAAGAGTATAGAAAAGATTACTTTTTGGTTTTGTTTCAATTTCAATTTTTTTGCTTGTTTGAACAGAATGTTCACATGTCAACTTTCTAAAACAATTCTTTTGCTTACATTGGGCAACAGTATTCAGTATTTCATCAGTCATCTGTCAAAGCCGATAAACCAGCTGCTATGACTATTGAAGCTCATTAGGTACCGACTTGAAGAGCAGATGTTTGAATTCCTGTACCCTTCATGCTCTGGCTTAGACTAGGTCTTAAATTAACTGACCTACAGGAATATCTCAAGAACACAGAAACACAAAATCACATGATTGTTAGGTTGGCATGGACCTCTTGAGATCCTATCAAGACTGCTGTGACTCCTGATCAAGCAGGGTCACATAGAGCAGGTAGGACCATGTGCAGTCAGGTTTTGAATATCTGAAAGAGGCTCCAGTCCCCTGCTCATCTTCGTGGCCTTTTGCTGAACTCACTCCTGTACATTCATAACTTTGTTGTACCAAGGACCCCAGAACTAACTAGATACAGCACTGCAGATGTGGTCTTACTGGTGCAGAAGAGAAGGAAAAATAATTACCTCCTTTGACCTGAAGGGCAGTCTTGCCAGTAAAGACTGAGATAAAGAAAGCCCTAAGTATCTCAGCCTTTTCAAGCCTCTTTGTCAGCAGATCCCTTCCCCATTCAGCAGTGAGCCCACATCTTCCTAAGTCTTCCTTTTGCTACTGATGTTCTTGTAGAATCCTTTCTTATTGCCCTGCATGTCATTTGCTGTAGTCAAGTACAGGTCAGCCTTAGCTTTCATGGCCCTACCCCTGCAAGATCAAACAGCAATTCCCACAAACGGCAGCCCTAGGGAGCACTAGTGACCAGGGGTGCTGCAACCAGGATGGGCTGACAGGGCATGGTGCATCAGCCAGGGCATGGAACGGCAGTTTGTGCAGCAGTTGGCACAGGAGGGCACACAGGGAGGGCACCTCTTTGAAGAAGAGACATTCCACGGGCCAAATGGAAAGACTCAAGTCCAGAGTCATAACCCAGCAACTGGGTACTAGTCAGTGGTGATCTATCTGCACAGGTCAGGGGCACTCATCCTACCTGATCCTCAGGGCAGAATGATGGGCACTTGTCTGAGAGCAAAGGCTGCAGCTCCTGCTGGGGAGTCTGCACCATCTACCCCAGGGGTGGCCAATGACTCCACTCAGATGGAGCTGCTGAAGGAAGAGGCTGCAGTGCAGACTTCAGACTGCAGGAAGCACCCAGACCTTTCTTCTGGGGCAGGGACAGGCAGCAGACCTGCCTGCAAAAGCTGCGCCCATGTAAAGGACCTCCTGCAGCAGGTGGCTGAGCTGCAGGAGGTGGTGGGAAGGCTGTGTAACATCAAGGAGGCTGAGAAGAAGTTAGCTGGTTCCAAGTGCAGTTTGCAGTGAACCCACAGTCCATCGTTAAACAGCCAAAAACTCCCCCACCAGCATATGCAGAAGGGAGAGGGGGCAATAATGCAGAAGAATGGAAGCTTGCGGTGGCAAAGACCAGCAGAAGGAAGAGACTTCCCCCACAGCCTGAGGTGGGTGCCCTTGCAAAGAGGAAGGACCCATCACATCACGAGATTTTGGAGCTGAGTAAGGCAGCATGATCTACTCCTCATATAACAACCAGCACCTACCAGTTTGATGCAAGTGCCAACAATAGATGCCAAGAGCGTGGAGAGGGAACACGGGTCAGCAGGAGAACACCTGAAGAGCAGCACAAAGGCATTACGGCCACTTGAGCCAGTAAGTCAGTCACTCTTCCCCAAGCCTGTGGTGTTGCATGGGGTTGTTGTCATCCAGGTGCAGGACCCTGCACATCTTGTTGAATTTCACACAGCTGGCCTTGGCCCATCAGTCCATCCTCTTCAGATCCTTCTGCAGAGCCTTCCTGTCCTCAAGCAAATCAACACTCCCAACTTGGGGGCATCTGCCGACTTACTGAGGGTGCATTCAATCCCCTCATCCAGAAGTCTGATAAAGATATTAACCAGAACTGGCCCCAGTACTGCGCCCTAGGGAATACCACTTGTGACCAGATGCCAACTGGGTTCAACTCCATTCACACAATCTTTAGGCTGGCCATCCAGCCAATTTTTTACCCAGTGAAGAGGACACTTGTCCAAGCCATGAGCAGACAGTTTCTCTGGGAGAATGCTGTGGGAAACAGTGTCAAAGGCTGTACTAAAGTCCAGGTAAAGAATATCCAGAGCCTTTCTCTCATCCACTAGTAGTAGTTCTATGGTAAATGCTTGCAGACTGCTGTCTCACTAGTTCGGTGCAGTACATACTGACTTAAGAACTCTCTTCTTTCACCTTCTTTTCTTTAATGCCAATAACCTCAACATAGGTAACTCACTGAGCTTTTTATGGCAGCTGTGCTAAGGGGAGGGCAGAAATTTCATGTGCTTTGGCCATGATTTTTTTCTTCTTTTCCCTTGAACAATGTGATTTTTAAGAGTGCAATTATGATTTTATTTTGATTTTTATAATTTCTAGCTGGGTCGATTTATGCTCATATGAAACTGATTAACTGATTTTGGATGGTTTATTCCAAACTAGCTCAGCACAGACCAGTTCCTAGTGTATGAAGCCACAATACTTTCATCTTCCCATTCATAGTATCGCAGATAAAAGAGCTATGTCACTATAGAAGTGACATGTGCTGTGTTTTCTTATTTGCAAGTTAGGGAGCTGCTTTAGTTGTCATCTGAGTACCTGCAAGGTACTGGTGGGAAACAATGCATTAAAGAAGGTTTAATCACTTCTGTTGCTAGGTGTGAATTTCCTTCAGTCTTCTTCAGATAAATTCATATCAATATAAATTTTGAGATGTGAACTGTAGCAACAGTTCAGTAATAATCATTAGCATAGTACAGTGCTGTCAGCTGCCTTTCCTGACGTGGCAGGCATCCAGACCTCACAGTTGGGGTGATCGGCACCCTTCATCATACTGAACTGGACTTTGAGTCACAGATTGAATACTATGACCTACCTGAAACCACAGGGGCAACGTAAGAAAGCAAAGTGTATTTACCATTTTTCAAAGATAAAGGTATTGAAAAAATATGAGGCTGTTGATTATTTATGTTTTTTAAGAAATATTCTAACGAGTCATATTCACTCCATCTAAACTTACCTGCTTTCAATTTAGGTATCTAGTCTAAAGGACTTGGTCTGTATAACTGTGTGGATGTATGGCAAAAATTGAAAATTCATACAGTACTCAGGCTATTATTGTTCACTAGGCTTTTTGCCATTCAGGTAAAAGTTGGCAGCTTTCTTTAGATTACCTACATCCATTGAAATAGAGGTCAGTGTTAAATGGTGAACATTCTCAAAAGATAAAAGAATGGGCTTGCAAAAGAAAATTTCTTTCTCACAATATTTTTCCCCATTAATAACCTCTTGTTTCTGTTGCAATTGCTGCAACTTCAAATCTGTTTGAAAGTTCAAGGTTCTGATGTTGTGAGCCTTAATTATAAAAGGAATACATTTTATAAATTTCTTTAGTACCATAAAAAATAATAGTGTAAACAGGGACCAAGTTATTTGAATTTTAAATTTCTTTTTCTTAAGTCCTGTTTGTATAGTGCACCTTCTAATCTCCTGTTGAACACAGAATTCAAAAAATTAGATTTTGTTGGTAATTTTATGTAATCAAATTTTATCAAATCTGTCATTCTGTTAAATCAAATTCTGTCTGGGGGCTAACGCTGACTTTTAACTCAAAACGGTGCTCTGAACTTGAGCTTGAAATTGATGTAGTAAATTCTTGATGCCCTTCAGTGTCCTGAAAAAAAGAGGGCATAATTTAGCATCTATTCCTCAATGTATCATCCACCAGAATTTAAACTTTTACTTGATAGAATAGGAGATACTACAGGTGACTGTATTCCCTATAAGCAACAAGGATAGTTTTTATTTTTACCTATATTGTGTTTTGTTTTAAGAATCATAGAATCTATAATTCTATATTATTATCTGTTTTAAGAATGTAACATGCTTCATTTGTATTACCAATGCTGCTAGAGGGTATTTATAATCATAAGCATGTTCAAGTTGACATAATAAAGCAAAATCGGGTAATGCACAAAAATCACAGTAACTTTTGCAGTAGTTTATTTTGGATTGCATTTACCGTTGTAGGAAGAACGAACTCATCCTAAAAGAAGAGAAGACTGGTAAATCCTGTCTCGTTTAGAGACTTTTAGTGTAACAACATATCATTTGATGATCAGCACAAGAAATAAATTCTACCAATCTGTGGTTCTGCTTGCACAAGTGTAGTACCCTACGAATAGATTTATTTTTAGTGTACATATATACATATTTTAATGTGAATAAAGACTGTTGTGAACTCCTTTCTTGAAGCCTGTGACAGCTGATGAACTTTGACTTCAATAAAATTGTTCCACTTCCTAAACAACATTCATATTGAAAATAGAGATATATTTTTGTTTCTCATTTTGCAATGTTATTTTGTTTGCCTGCAGGCATAACTGTCTCATAACTACATAAAACAATTATTCATTCACCACAAAGAATTGAAGCTTTAACTATTTACTAATGTACAAGACACACAAAGAAACATTTGGTGATGGTGAGCAAAAAAAAGAAGTGCTTCTGAAGCCATTTCTGTCTTGTCAGTGGTCATTTTGACATGAGTCGAGTCAAGCTTTGTATTTTATCTACTGCCTGTCCCAGTGAGAGTACCTGTATAGCCTAGTGGTAGAATGGAAGTTTTTTTCAGTCTTTCCAGTGGTTAAGCTACATTCCTGGACAATAATTTTGTTACGTTTCCACCATTCTCCATCTCTAAAATAGAAGAGCATCCTTGAAAATAATAATGAAGGTTGATATTCTCAGTTTTGACCAATATTTTTATTATGTTCTTTTTTCCTCAGATAAGTCAAACATTTCAGTAATATCCCTCATACCCTGAAATTCATTGCTGTCAATTATTGATTTTAAAGAAATACCATGTAGTTCAACACATGTTTTCTTTGTGTTATTCCTAGTAGAATTGAAATGGTAAAATGAACAGGACTAATGAAGGATACTTACAAACTTTGTTACATGAATATTCACATGTTTAACAGGATGAGATGTTTAATTACCATGGTAATCTGTAAGGTATGTTTAGTATTTCATTGCTATGCATATTACAAATATGTTGGTAAGTAGATATGTGAACAGCTTGTTGTTTTTCATGCTATAACCTTCACAAAGCATGAGTAAACTATTGTATAATTTAGAACATTCTAACACCTTCCAGTTTAGCAGTCCCTCTTATCAAAAGTGGCATAAATTTTCAGAATCAAGAATAACCAGACTATCTCATCTTCCAGAGAAAACTCTAGGATTAATAATCACATTAAAGAAACAGTTTCAATGCACCATTGAAAAGCATAATAATTATTTATTACTTTCTTAGTGACTGATGTTGCTAATAGCAGTTACGTGATTCTACTGAAGCTTTATGTCACAGTTTACTGGGTCTTCTAAAGACAATAAGCTGCGAATTCACCAGAATTAAGGTATACATTATAAATGGTAATGAATGCACATTTCATTACCTTTTATTTTTAGATTTGGCTTTGTGCTATAACTTTAAAATTCCAAGTTTCAAAGCACCTCTGTGTTTCTGCAAAGAAAATAGCAAGATTAAAGTTCTAATAGTCTGTATAACCCAATTCCCATTTTCTGGATACATGTGCTTTGAAAATGTTATGATTTGCCTTTCAACTATGTTACAGCTAAAGCATTTGTAAGTGTTTCTTTTATCATGGAAATTCTAAACTGCATTTAACCTAAATTTCCAAAATGTTGCTAAGCTCTTTAAAGCTCTCCCTTCATGTATTAAAGGAGACTCTGCTTTAATGGTGCATACTGATCCTTTCAAGTGTGCTATAGTCCTTTTTTACTGTGTGCTGCATAAAGCATTGTATTCCAAGTACTGTTAATGTGATTGCTTACTCACTGCAGTTTCTCTAGATAGCTCCATGACCTCATGTGATTCGCTTTTTTGTCTTCTTGTGGATGAGTAAGACTGTGTGAAACAGATAGTAAAGGTTTCAGAATACTTGGCTGTTCCCTCTGTTCCAGGGAAGAAGCAGGATGCAAACCCCTTCTGATCTGCTTGGAAGGGAGAATAGTTCTTTCATATAACATGATAGTACAAAGTGATTTCAGTACTACTGAAGAGACACTAGGTATTCTACATGAAACAATGCACATATCTGACTTGAAAGAAAAAGTAGTCACTGAATTACAGAGGGAATAATGAACTGCTAAAATTCAAGATAATTAGTATATTACAAATATTTTTTTCAATGTTGTTCAATATTTTGACAGTTTCAGTATTTATTTATTTTGAAAGTATATAGAATTCTGTAAAATTCATTGGCTCATTATCTGGTCACCCAGTGCTTCACACAAAGGACTTTTGAGACAACTGGTGACTGTTAGTTTGGCACAGTACATGCAACTACAGCAATAGAGTATATTGCCAAATATTTTATGAAGGTGCTATGTTGTCTTCTTTCTAAGTGAGATGATAGTAACACTATTTTATTTGTGAGTTGTGAAGAGCTAAACAAACAAACGAGAAAATCTGTGAAAGCAAAGCAATTTTTAAAATTCTCTTCCTCAAGCCTTTTGTTGCCTAAGTGGGAAATCAGTATAGAAATAAAACTGGTTCAGTCTGCTTGTAACAGTTTGCAATTCTCTACAGGTTTGCTTTAACTGAAAACAATAGGAAGAGCTGTTTACTCTGTAGATACTGAAAATTGGTACAAATTAATAAACAGTAGGCAGCTAGCCTTTGCATGAGCATCCAAAAAAAGGAATGGTGAAGGGAAGGGGAAGAAAATGTATCTTGTGACAAGCCAGTTTCGCTCTCTGATACACCTCATGGGCACCAGTAATTGCAGAAGAATCAGAGGGCAGGTCACCCCAAACAAGGAAGCAGGCAGTGAAGCCACGCGGTCCTGACTGCTGCAGGGTTAGCTGGATTTTCTCCATTCTGCTGAGGAGAAGGGAGCAGTTCTTTTTGGTCTAGGTGATCAGCTCCTAGATCAGCAGCAAACTTCCTATGTGGTTTTAAAGAGTTTGGTTAATATTAGCCTGTTACTTAGTTTGCACACCTCTAAAGTGGAAGTAAGTACTTGTCTATCTCAGAAAGATGTTCAAAAGATTAAATGACTGAGACCAAGTTAAGTATTTTGTACTATACTCGGTCCAACCCTGTAACCCAAAATCATCACAGGACCACATGTATAATAACTTGGGATCTCTGTTTCATAGAGTTCATTGAAAAACTTTTTATCATGGGGGATGAGGGAAAGAAGGAAGAAACAGCAGTGGCTATTCTGTATTTTATTTTTTTTTATTTTAATTGCTATACTTTATTTTTCTAACTTCTTGTTTCCTATATAAATTTCAGGCAGATATCTAATATATAGTTTGCATATATGCAGAGAAGGAAAAAAAACCAGGATATCAGACAGCTGGTTCTTTCAAGACTAGCCATTTTTGGTCTAGTTTTACATACTGGAAGTAAGAAAATTTGGTGCTGCAAATTGATTCACTTGATTAAAGAGAGCATTGAGTAAAATTTACCCATGTATTTGTTAAATAGTCCTCTTTAGTAGTCAGGTTAGAGAGATAGACATGTAAGCTGCATCTTTCTGGAAGTCTGAAAGAAACTCATTTAAGGAACACAAATGAAGAAGGAAGGTATTTCTCTCCCTTTGACTGAAGTACATAAATTATGTGATGAATTTCTATTCTGGAATGTAGTTAGGTCAGGTGGGAGAAGCTTCTTTATTCATCTCTCCACCACCTTGTCTGTCATTATTATCCTTTACTGGTTCTTTGAAGCACACATTGACCTGGCTTATTTGTTAGACCATAAACTGTCCATGAAGTTTTCTTCTCTGCTTGCTCACTGCCGTGTGCCACTTGCCTTTTGTCCCACTCTCTTTAGCTTTGTTGATCTATTTTTTATGGACTTACGCTGCTGTTACATCTTGTTATCACCTCCATCCAAAGATGCTTTGTCAGTTTGTGGCCATTGCTTGATCTTGTCCTTGACATGGCTGGAAATACAGAATTAAATAAAACTGTACTTCACTGGAGGCTGATTATGGGTGGAAGTCTAAGCTGTGGGTAAATGTAGCAGAAACTAGAGGGCAGAGACCTTCACCAGAAACAGATTAGGTGTGCAGATTTGTGCTATTATTACATCGTGCCGTTCAAAACCAATAAAGAGATTTTAAAACACCTGGGGCTAGTTTTCAAAAGCATTGCTTTCATACCATACTGGTACTGACAAGGTTGTACAATAGATACTTAGGTTTTCATCTAATAAATTTAGTCTGTATATCAATAGCTTAATCTTTTAGCAAAGTGCGTGCAGAGTTCATAGAAAGAAGGTGCACAGGGTGCAGGTGCCCCGGGGGCTGCAGGGCCCTGTGAGGGGCAACCGGGGCTGCCCTGGGCCGGGCACAGCCAGTTCCAGCCGGCTCCAGCTGGCCCTGCAGGGTAGGCTTGGGCCCGTGGCCCTGGTGGTGGGGGCTCAGGGAAATGTCTGTAAAAAAGGGCAAAACGCCCAACAGGCAAAGTGAGGAGTGAGTCGGGGGGGTGGGTAAGAAACAATCAGTCCTGTGAGCGCCAGGGTCAGGGAAGGAGCGAGGAGGGGCTCCAGGCACCGGAGCAGAGATACCCCCGGCGGGCTGTGAGAGACCATGCCAGAGCAGGTACCCACACTGCAGCCTGTGGGCTGCAACAGGTGGTATTTCATGAAGGAACTGTGGTCTGTGGGAAGCCTACACTGAAGCAGGGGAAAGGGAGAGAGGGAAGGAGCAGCAGAGACGAGTTGTTATGGGCTCACCACAACCCCCCATTGCCCATCCTCCTGCTGCTTGGGGTGGGTAGATACAGGGGTTGGGAATGGAGCAGAGTTGACCCTAGAAGAAAGAGGATTAGGGAGAAGGTGTTGTAATTTTTGTCTTTGTTACTTACCACCTAAATCTGTTAAATAGGCGATAAAATAATTTTCCCACACCAATCTGTTTTGCCTTTGATGGTAATTGGTAAGTGATCTCCCTGTCTTTATCTCAGCCCAAGAGCTCTGAGATCTTACTCCCCACCCCACTGTCATGTTGAGGAGGGAGAGTGAAAGAGCAGCTGGGTGGGCATCTGAAATCTGCCCAAGGTCAACCCCCCACAGAAGGAATTGTGAAGAGATACAGAAAATGATTTTTCTACATTCCTTGCATATGTTGTTGTATGGGAAAAATTTGGTAATAAATTTAGGACCTCTGTAGGGCAAATTATAGCTACTGCTGCCTTGTGTTGGATAAGGTTTTATTCTTCTGTCATTCAACAGAAGGGAAAAGTGAATATGTTGTAGAATTCTTGTCACATTATAAGTGTTAGCAGATAGTGAACATAGAAAAGTAATTAATGTCTAGCACTACTGGTGCTATTGTCTTTCCGGAGGCATGAAAAACATCTGTTGCATTACAGAGCATTTAAGGATACAGTAACTGTTGTAACATAGTTTGCAAATAGCTTCTCTGACTCTGTGGAACCCCTGTGCTTTTGTATGAAATGACAAATTAAACAGACATGTAATGTAGAAGTTTGGAGTACATTAAAATAAAATTCTTCTCCAGGCTATGAACTGCATTTTCTGGAGGCTTTGCTCAACTGCAATATCATATTTGCTGTATATTTCCCGATTTGAGGTAACACTGCTTATGTAGCAACAATTCACGTCTGTGCCTTGGGATATGTGTCCCTGTGGTTTTTCTTCCACAGCTTCTATACAGTTTGCAGTGCTGGTCAGCTTTTTGCATTTATAGTAGATATGACTTCCTACTGAACTGGTGGGTTTTAGTGAGAACAGCAGGAACTAAGGATCTATACGTTGTCACAGAAAACTTTCTGTCCCCCCTACAGTTCACATTGCCTTGTCAGAGCTGCCAGCACCTAGGGGACTAGTAGTGAAAGATGTGAATGTGGGAGCTATACTGTAGCATGCTGTGTTGCTGCTAAATTACTCAGCAGCTGTTCAAAACACCTTCAGAAAATACTTTTTCTCTTGTATTTGAATAAATTTTATGTAAATCTGATAGGTGGTGTGGCCCCTGGGTTTTGTTCCCAGCACTATCAGAAACAATCTTCTGCAACCTCTTTTGTTCACCCATCTGGAAAGTAACAGGATTATACGTGCCTGCCTTCTGGTGGAAGGTGTAAGTTTTGCTCAATGGCAAATGTGAAAAATACAAAAACTAAACAGCAGTTGGTGGCTGACATAAGACAAGGCATGATCTGACCATTTCTTTCCTTCACGGAGGTAAATTAAAAACACTCTTTCAGAACCAGTGAAAAAGGAAGATGTTTATTATTAAGACTGTGAGTTCTTCCTTCACTTTTAACAGAAGTACATATTGCTTTGTTCTAGTGAATTTATTTAGACCAAATCCTTACCCCTATAATCTTTCTGTAGAGTCTTTCTTACCCTAGATTCCTAACTGTATTTCATATAGGTAGTGAATCTAGCTCTCCTGTCATACCACTTTGTAAATGTGGTAAATTTCTTCAGTTCCCATGTAGAACAACATTAATACAAGCGGGTTTACTGAAGACACAAGGTGAAGATATGTAAGATAGAACAGGCTCACAATGAGACATGAGTACAGTTTGCTGGCTACTTGATGCAGACAATAATCTCAGAAGTAGCCTGTGCTAAATGTATATACATGTTTTTCAATTTTAGAGCTCAGTGTGGTGGTGCACTGATGTTCTCCCAGCCAATTATGTGATATTGCTGGCCTTGCTAAATATCCAGTTCCTGCTCCAAGGGCTAGGAATGCTTTCTAAAGCCTATATTTCATCTGTTTCCTTTTAATCTCTTTAGGCCTCAAATTTAAGCCAGAAAGTGTTGTTTACTTTTAGGTTGGTTTGTTATTATTATTATTTTCCCAAAACACAGAGCACATTTAATAATATGGAAGTTTTCTATTTAGTAATAGAGAAAAGTGGTAAGCATCACCATTTGCTTTGTCTAATTAAAATTACAAAAAGTCTCAGAATGCTAAAAAGTAATCCTATGGCGTTCAAGTGTTCACACGTTCCAAGACATACAACATTCATTCATACTGAATGGCAAATGGCTCTATATTATTGCATATGCTACATTTCAGCAGAAAGTATTTTGAGCCAATATAATGCCTGCAACATTTTATTTTCTTGTGAGTTTTACACTGATCAGATTTTGGAATTACGTATCTCTTACTAAAGTCCTCTTCTCAGGAAGGTAGTGTCAGTCTTACTGGGCAGGCAATTGAAGAGAAGGCTGATTAACTTAGTCTGATTAACTGTGAAGTGCTGCAGAAATTCTGCTGATCATCTTTGGGGTGATTTGTTAATTTGGGTTTTAGTTGGATCACACTCCCTGAACAGCTGCATCAAGGTGCTATTGAGCACCATTCTTTTTGGCATCAGCACAGTCTCAGATTGACTACAATTGCTCCTTATTAACAGTAGATTAAACGAGATATTTTACCACTCAAGCAAGTATGGCAGTCAGACCCAAAATGAGGCCTCAATCTTGGAAAGCCCTCTCTTGTTCTTTAAAACAGATTCTGTTTGTTCTTATTTTGACGAGTTAACGTGTAGAAGATAAACCTTATCCAAAGACAGTGGGTTAAACACTGTCCAAATTAGTTCATTTCATACCACTGCTTTGTGATGTAAAGTTATGTGTCCAAATAATTTTAATTAGAGCTGATCATGTTTTCTGACAGGTTTGCAGCAAGGATGTGGGATTATTTTGGTAGCTTTTATCTTCTTGTTCATGTAGTACTAAATCAGTGATTAAATACAGAACTCATATTTTTGCTCTCCTTTGAACTCTATGATATTTATTTTATTTTATTTTATTTTGACTACTCAAAATCTGCTTTAAGAAGACAGAGAAAGGATAAGATGTCACTTTTCTCAGTTATGAGTAGGAAGACTGTTAAGTACACCAAAGGTTGCACACTGAATACAGAAGACCAAAGGGCCACAACATTTACAGCTACATTAAGTAGGAAATGAAGCAGCACAGAATTGTTCAGTTTAAATTCGAGCTGAGCTGCAAGAAGCTAGTATAACTCATCTCACCTTGCACAAGTTCTTGAACTAAACAAGAGCTAACATTTTGCCACCTGTGACTTTCGTGGCATAATGCTGCTGCATCATCAGATGATGAAATAAATTAAATTGCCCAATAACTGGGAAAAGTCCAAGTATACATTCTATACTTTTCAAATCTAATTGCATAACTTTAAACAAAAGGTAGATGAAAATTCAGAGATTGTATTCCTCCAAAGCACATATTCAATCATTTCAGATCTTTTAGATGCCAGCAATTGAGAGTATCCCTGCTCATTTTTATCCCAGATAATTGAGAATAGTTTTCTATGGGCTCCAAAGAACTTCTATAAAATTCATGTGCTTTGAATCATTATCATGGATGAAGGACAAGTAGATTCCAAAATGTTGATTTGATTTAAGATGGGTATTAAAAACATTGCTTAATAAGCTTCTTACTCTCTCCTTTGCAGCTTTCCCTTTGAAAATAACATGTCTAAATAATGATGTCTATTTACATCAGCATAGAGTTGGTTTCTGATTCAAGCCAAAGAAGGGCTGCTTCTTCGCTGCCTAACCAAACTGTTAAATCAACATTCAGCAGTGACATAGAAGACACAGAACTTCCTTTGCTTCCCCAATACTTCCTGAATAAGAAAAGGGTGATAAAAGGAATTGAAAGGAAAATAAAGCTAATTAATCATGCAGTAGGTTTTCCATAATAGATTCACTACACAACTAATTCTTCTTATCTAGTTATATGCAGTACACATTACAGTTGAATAATCATCAGCATGCACCAAGCTGTTCATATGCCAGGCACAGGTGTTTGGGTTTATTTTCCTTACTGACCAGACAGCAGCCTATTTTTGTTATTATTTTTTTAATGTGAAAATCAATCCAGTAGCTGTTTACTAAAAGCAGTGGTAGAATTAGCTGATCTAATCCTGCTCACCCTATCACCACAATCTGGATGAGGGGATTGAGTGCACCCTCAGTAAGTTTGCAGATGACACTAAATTGGAGGAGAGTGTTGATCTCCTTGAGGGCAGGAAGGCTCTGCAGAGGCATCTGGACAGGCTGGACTGATGGGCTGAGGCCAACGGTAGGAGACTCAACAAGAAGTGCTGGGTCCTGCACCTGGGTCACAACAATCCCATGCAGTGCTACAGGACTGGGGAAGAATGTCTGGAAAGCTGCCTGGAAAAAGAACCTGGGGGTGCTGGTCGATAGCCAGCTGAAGATGAGCCAGCAGTGTGCCCAGGTGGCCAAGAAGGCCAACAGCATCCTGGCTGGTATCCAAAACAGTGTGGCCAGCAGGACAAGGGAAGTGATTGTCCCCCTGTACTCGGCACTGGTGAGGCTGCACCTCAAATACTTTGTTCAGTTTTTGGCCCCTCACTTGAAGAGGGATGTAGAGGTGCTGGAGCGTGTCCAGAGAAGGGCAACGAAGCTGGTGAAGGCTCTGGAGCACAAGGCTTATGAGGAGCAGCTGAGGGAACTGGGGTCGTGTAGCCTGGAAAAAAGGAGTCTCTGGGGGACCATATTGCGCTCTACTGCTACTTGAAAGGAGGTTGTAGGCGGGTGGGGCTCCGTCTCTTCTCCCAGGTGGCAAGCAACAGGAAAACAGGAAACAGCCTCAAGTTGTGCCAGGGGAGGTTTAGATTGGATATTGGGGAAAAATTCCTCACTGAAAATGTGGTGAAGCCTTGGAACAGGCTGCCCAGGGACATGGTAGAATTACCATCCCCGGAATTATTTAGAAAGCACGTAGATGTCGTGCTTAATGATATGGTTTAGTGATGGACTTGGCAGTCCTGGGTTAACGGTTGGACTTGATGATCTTCAAGGTCTTTTCCAGCCTAAATGATTCTTTGATTCTATGATCTTCCTGCCCACTCTCTTCCTCTATCTCACAAATAAGAGGCAGATGCATGACAGAGGAAGTTTTCCAGATTCATCATTAAGTAAAGCACTTAATCTTGACTGAAGGCAAGCAAGTATTTAACTGCTGCAGTTTTACCAATACAGTGCATACATTCTTTAAAAGCAAGTTGGGTTTAGATTAATTCTTCTTAATTTCTAGTAACTTAATATAGGAGCAATTAATTAGAGTGACAATCACAGAACTTGCACTTACTACCTACCATATTTGGCATTCTTGGGACATGATCTTGGGCAAGTCTTTTCACCTGTCTTTGCTTCAGCTTCTTCTCTGATACAAGATTTGCAGAGATCTTGTTACTATGAAATTCAAAGTCACAAAGTGCTGATATGCATAGCTGAAAACTAAAATATTCTAAATAAATAGCTTATGTCCGGTAGGTAAAGCTGTTTCCTAAAATTCACTGCTGTTCAGTTAAAACATTTAAAAACAGTTCAACTTAGCTTTAACCTACAGCTGTCCTTTCAACAAGGCTTTCATCACTGTGTCAAATAATACCCTTACATCCAGATCAGCTAAGTGGGCGGAAAATTCGATGGTCAGCAGTGCATAGTCTAGCTGGCAGTCAGTTACTATTGGCATTCCCTAGTGCTCAATTCCCTAGTGACCTAAAGAAATAATGAGGTAGTGTAGTGCACTGGGTCCTTCAGAGGCCTCCTAGGGATTGCTTCATGAACTTCATGGGCATGTCAGAACTATACTGCTATGAGTGCTCTTCTGACCGGGTTAGAAATGTTTTTACTAAACTACATTCTTCGAAATTACACTTTTTTTACTTCCCTATTTAAATTTGAAGGCCAACATTTCCTCTCCAAACCTTGCAATTATACAGTATGTAGACTGGAATATGTTGATACCTTTAGTTTGATCTTTTTTTATTAAGTGTTTTGTTCTTGCTATTTTGGTGTTTAAACCTTGAGAGAGTGACTTGAAATGAAAGACAACGGTCTTCTGTTTTTGCATTCTAAAGCAAAACTTTTTTTTCAGCTATTTGATGAAACTCAGCTACTGATTGATCATCATTGAATCGTCTGAGTAAAATCACATCAACAGTGTGATCATGTTACCATCCATTTTTCTGTAGTGCCCAGTATTATTTTACCTATTGCAGTAAAAACAACCAACCAACCAAACAAAAAACAACAACAAAATAAAACCCCAACAACATAAAATAACCTTTGGAGAGGGAATGCTGTAATGGGACCAGCTAGAATCATGAATACAAACATACAGAAAAGAGCAGTGAAATGTAAAAATCAGTTTATACCAGGGCTCCTCAAACTGTTTAAACAAGTGGCAGGAGGTCATCTGCGGCTGCTTGGTTTTCCCCCCCAACCCCTGGCTGGTGGTGGGGGGGGGGGGGGGCGGGGGGGGGGTCTGTAAATACTGGGGGGTGGATTGAGGACCCTGGGGGGCCGTATCCAGCCCGCAGGCTGTAGTTTGAGGACCCCTGGTTTGGCTTTATGGTGGGCGATATTAAAAGTGTCTACTTTTAGGCCCCTGTTAGGACACTTAGGTGTCAGAATGACTAAAAATTGTCTGACCTTCAGGCTCATTCAGACGACTCCAGTGGGTTTATTTTTTCTGTTGACTGCAGAGGTAGCCAGGCACCTCTGTGACTATGTGTCACTCCAATGTGTTGAGTTGCAGCATTTAGTATCAATTGGTAAGGAGAAGGACTGTGTATGGGACAGGCCTGACTCACACCCATACTTTATGAGGTTCCCTCCCCTTTGGGATACTGCAAAGTCACTCTCCTAATACAGAAAAGAAGTTTAATAAAACCAGAGAGAAGCAGCTTGACTTCAGGCTAGTGAGGTAGAATAGTTCTGTTATGTTTTCACCAGACATCATGTATATTTTTCAGTGACCTTAATGACTTCAAAGTTTGTAAGAATTTCTTGGGCCAGGTGAGTCCCTTTCATGGTGGTGCTAAAGTTCATTCTTGTATTTCTTCCTGTGACCTGGCAAGTGATACATTCCTTTCTGTGTAGTGGCCTGCCTTCAGTGAGAAGGCTGGAAATTGATCCTACTCCATCTCAGCCCATTCTAGTTTCCACCTGGATGATTAGGCTGTTCTCTTGGAGTGTGCACTCTGGTGCTTTATGGTTGAAGAAGACTAGACAGAAGGTCTCCTAATAACCAAGTTCCTTAACCACAAGACCTTTTTTTATGGAAAATGGGCACCTGCCTTTTTTCACTATGTTGTATGCTTAACATGTATATGCTTATTATGCATATTTCACAGGTCATGCTCATTAAAGGAATGAGGAAAGGGTTTGGGCACCTTACCATCTATCTTAAGCCATAGAAGACCCAAGGAAGAAATTAAACCATGAGGTGCTCAGGGTAGGAGCATCTGGAGCATGTGTGATTATTACATTCTGAAGGACCCTTCTGAGGTACCATCTTGAGCAACCTTCCTTAGCTGACCTTCCTGTGAGCTTCCGACCAAGGGGCTTCCAACCCAAAGCATTTTGTGATTCTGTGATGCTATGAGACCATCTCCAGAGGTTCTTCAAAATGTTAGTTCTGTGATTATGTGATTGTGAGGCAGAAAGGAGGGAATTTTGTGATTTCACATTGTTTAAGGACAGTTAAACTGTCTCTGATTCAATTTGTGCCTATAATCTAAACTGCTGCAAATTGTAGACAGCTTAATCTGGAATTAATTTTTGTCTGTTACAATTGTCTATTCTGATAAATTGAAACTTTATTCAGTGCTTGAATTTTTACCTAAAGTATCTTCATGGTAAATAGCACTGGGCATCCCTTTAAAATGAAATAGTTAATCTCGGGTTCTTTCTTGTAGTGAAATGTTTTCTAATATTTCCAAATTCAATATATGTATATTTGTATTCATAATATTTAAGTGGAAAAGTGAACAAAATGAAAAAAGAAAGCACCTCATCTGTAAGGAAAAACAGATTGTACATACACAGCAACAGCCATTGTGCTGTTTGTTTACACTTGCAGAATTTCCTTAACAACTTAGATTCATAAGATATAGTCTTGTTGAAAGGCTACTGTCCTACGTAAGATTTTGTCTACCTGTGAAGAGATGTAGCCATTTCACATTGTACAAGATTGTCCTTTTCCATGAACACCTCATACTTTCTATTTCTAACATCTGATGAAAGTAATCTATCTTGTTTAAAAAACAGAAAACTTAATAAAGGGTAGCCTGTGAACTCATACAAGCTAAATCTGTTACATTTACCATACTTTTTTTCCCCCGGTTAATATTCATGAATCTTGTGTGGTATTTATTTTCCAAGTAATACACTTCAGCTCAAATATACATCACTAATAAAAGTGATTGAAAAAAATAGGTGAAGCATTTGTAATCCATTATAAAATGTACACCTGACTATTTAAGTACTCTCTCTCAAAGCACTTCCAAATGACTTTATAATCTATAATTTACCTTTTTATATTCAAATAGGGAGTAAGCATTATGTTCCTCTACTTTCATGTATGTTTAAGAGCAGCTTTAAAAAAGATTGCAGCTAAAATATGTATGAACATATCACCATAAAGCAATCTTTTTTCTTTCTTTTTTTTTTTAATAGTTGGTTATAGTTTAGCAAAATGTTCTTAGCTGTTCATGTTGGATGCTGTGATTTAGACAGCTTCAATTACAAAGGACATATAAAAATATTATGATAATTTAATTTCTTTGACACAGCAGTTCTAAAGCTCATACATTTTTGATGATAGGGAAAAACACAGCTTGTGTGTTATCATAAGCAGACTGCAACAAAATACCTAATGACTCCGGTGCAGATAAAGGTGAGTTGACCCCTTCAATCAGTTTAGATGACAACAGTAAACTTCAAGTTCTGTTCAGTTCTGTATTTATGTTTGTATTCTGAAAGTACAGATCTGTGCCATTCTGCTCCTTTGTGTGTTCAAAGAAATAAGTATTAGTCAAGAAACAGTTACTAAAAAACACAATTAACTGGTTACATTGCCTAGCAATTAGGCTTCACAAATCAATAAAAAGTCTGGTAAGTGCATGTGTCATTAAACATTTCTAGCTTGTATCATTGAGTTGCTCATGCTTTGTGAATGTAGACTTTTAATATGCCCAGCACTCTTTGTAGCACTGCTATCTCTCATTTATCCAAAATGAGTGATTCTTACATGTGTTGGTGAGGGCCTGAAGGTATTATGATGACAAGGACTTACCTTCTTTCTTACTGATGGTGTCAAAATGAGAGGCAAAATGTTGGTGAGCACTAGAGGCACAAAGATTACTTTCCTAACTGGTGTTTCCGCTTGCTAAGAAAGCTCAGTTACTCATTCCCAATTTCATCTGGGCTACAAATTATTATGCTTCTGCAGTATACTGTGCAGGTGTGCTTGCCTCTTTGTTTGTGACAGCACAAGAAGTAATGCCTACCACAAATAAAATGTTATTGATAATTATTTTCATACATTGAAAACTATTCCTTAGCAATAACATATATTTGCACCTTCAATGACACTAAAATAATAATTTGCTAAACTAAGCAGTACGGTGGAGAACTCGGTATCTTATTTTAAGAGGCTGTCCTGGACTCTATGCCCTGACTTACATTCTCTTGCCATATTTTCAGCTGATCTTAATGTAATTCCACTGAATTAGGCATTCTTAGACCTTTATAGAAGAGTTAGGAGTATAAAATGGTAGATGATACAGGTGCTTCAGCAGTTGTTCCTGAATTATAAGAGAGATTAGGTGTCTGCCTGTTCTTTTTTCCAACAAGGATGCTTCTGAGAATGTGAAGAAGAAAATTACTTGAATGTCATCAGCAGAGTCCAAGAAGAGGTTATCTGAATATCACTATGAGAAGCAAGCACATAATTGCCTAAGTCTCAATTAGGGCAATGTGAGAGTAGCTCCAAGGTCCAAAGACTTAAGGTTACAGAGGATTAGAAGACATGAGCATTAAAGACTCTGAAACCAAAATACCAATACTTTTTTTTAATTGATACTTAAATGTGTAAAACTGAGATGCCAGCAGGATGTCTCTTAGTCATGAGTATTAGCAAAGATGCCACCTTCGATGTCAAGGTTTCCACTAGTTGACAACAGAAGGATTTTATTCTTTAGAGTCTCCTCAGAATTTCCATTATAAGTATACACATTGTTTCTTCTCTTGGCATTCAGGTTAAAAAGTCGGTTTCCCATTAACCATATTGCTTAACCTATTTTTCTCTTAGTTTTCCCATGTAGAGGGGAGGTAGCGGTTCATTTTAGACCAGCAGAGTATGCGAAGGAAAATTAATTAGTTCTGCCTGGTAGTAGCAATGTATGTTACTCATTATTGTATTTCTTCTGTCAGTAATAGGTAAAAAAAATAGAAGATTCTCAATCAGAGATCAGTGCAATATTGCACTGTTATCTGTACAACATTGCATTGATACAGCTTTATTCATGTGTCAGGTAGCTTTCTAATTTTCATTCATAGGATTAGATTTATTTGAGACAGTAAATGGAAGACTATATCTAAAGATGGCTCAACATAATAATTCATTCCTGCACTGTAGTGCAATACTAAACTCTTCGCTAACTCCATCCGGAAGGGTTGCTCTGCTGCTGGGAGTGATGGCCTTCCTCAGGGGAGGACAGACATAATTGGTAGGACGTTACCTACTACGTCTTTTTGTGAGCATATTTCCAACACATATTTGAGGCATTTTGTTGATGAGGCGTTAGGACAATTGAACCATCAACATTTGTTTGAAATTACCTTTCTCAATATTGTCTTGAGTGGAATTTCCCACACTCAAAATATGGTATTTTGGATATCTCGTTAATTTCTTTTATTCTTTCCTTTGTTCTGTTTTAACCATTCTCACAAGCACAATTTATGTATATATAGAAAAATTCTTAACCACTGTAGGCAAATTGTTATATAACCATGCTGTAGGTAAACGTTGTTTTCAGAAATGTGTGTATTCATCTGTTTTCTTCAAACTTAGTATGTCATAGCCATTCCACGAGACCGTTGCTTCTATACATGCATACACTGATTTATTTGTCTTTATTTTCACCAGTACTTTCATATGCATGAGAATCAGTTAGTAGATACATGTTTTAACAAGGAGTTTTAAGAGGTGATATTACAGTCTGCAATGCAACAATGTAGGCCAAATAGTTTTTGAAATTTGAGGTTTACCAACTCTCTGTTTCATTTTTCGCCAGGCTTACAAGAATGTTAATTTCTTCACTGGGAGATAATACTGAACGTTACTTATATGAAGTTATACTCAGCTTCTACTGAAATTAATGGTTTTTTTAAATGGAAACATGATCCAACACTCTTTCTCAGTGTGTTCAAAATCACTGTAACAAGTGATATTGTACTTAAAGAGAATGATACGGCTGATAATGGACAGATTGTCATGTTTCTTTTGAAAACGAAAGATCTCTGAGTTGGTAAAATCTTATACTTTTGCAGAGTATTCTTCTAAAGATAGTGCTCTGCTGCTCCATGCAATCAAATTTAGGCTTCAGTTTATTCATTGTTTAGCAGAACTCTCCAAACTCACCCTTCATCAATATATTGCATTGTTGTGTTTGGTGTTTGTTCTGACTTTTTCTAATTTAACAAAATCACCTTATTTTGTTCCCCTAGAATAAAGCATATGACTTTTGAGATCAATGTTAGGGAGGTTGTTTTCCATTTTGTTTGCTGAAATTATTTCATCTGGACTTAAGGGAAGAACAAGTTAAAACCTATTGTGTAAGGTTTTCACTCTTTTCATGCCAGAATATTCTTTCTGTGAAGATTAGAGTTTAATTTCCCTGTTTATTTCCATATGTTTTCCACACATTTTATTAGGTGTTGCATACACTTTAACTGGAGGTGTTTAGCTAAAGGAGGAACCAAACTTTCCTTTTTGACATCATACAATTTCTAGTAAAAATACTTGAATGCAATTACATCTATGTTAAAAATGAGTGAATTAGAGAAGCCAGATTAGAGGGTAAGAACAAACTGTGCAAAAGGCTGCAAGCACTTTCCCTGAAGACTGTTCATTTCTGGAGGCCCAAAGAGTAGAATAGTAGAAGTCTTTCACTTTGGTATACTGCAGGCTCAAAGAAGGGTTAAAGGTAGCTATAGGGAAAATTAAGGCAGCCTTGTTCAGGTGCAGCAAGTACCCAGTTGTTACATGAATCTGAGGCAACGCTGCCAGAAACAGGAGAAAGCAACAGTATTCAGTCTTGATGGTGGATTAACTGGCTTTAAAAAGTTTCTTATCAACAGTAAAACCAGTGGCTCCATGAATTCATCTGATAGAAAATAGCTCACAAAATACACAGAGAAGCCTATTACGATCCAACAGCGAGTAGTCAGTTCATAAGCACAAGTGCGATACATATTCTCCATTCTTCCAAGAGCATGTTGTCCTAAAACTCAGATTAGAACGCAGGTTTTTGTAGGAGTTGGTGCCTACTGTCAAGATCAATTTTGTAACAATCTGGTCTTCCAATACTGTCATGATCATGAATAATGATAACAATAACTATCATAATGATGATAACTATTAAATTTATTGTAGCTTCAAAACTCTGCAAAAAACTTTGTGTTATTCCCATTTTTGCATGTGTGAAATGGAGATCTTGCAGTCTATCAGTTGGTTGTCACAGTGCACTGATGTATTATTGTGTTTACACCAGTGCAGTCCCTGTGAAGTCAGTGAGATTGCAGGGATATGATTAAGAGCAGAATTTTTTCCTTGAAGGATCCAGTTGAGAGCAGATCTCTTTAAAGTCATGATTCATAATATATATGTGTTGAAGAAAAGTATTCCATTGAAGTAAATGATCCTTGGATGCACGCTGCCTGTAGTATGCTCGGTGATATATGCAATAGGAAGAGTCCCATTAACCAATCTACTAAAGCATCATATACTTGACTGCTGGACTGGCAGAGCTTGAGTAAGTGAGGCATAAAGCAAGCTCAGTAGAACCTAACATAAACAGTATCTGTTTCACCTAAAGTAGATATTACCATTTTCAGCTAGTAATGTGCATATACAGAAACATGAATTTCGGGGGGTGGGGTGGGGTGGGGTGGTGTTAGATTCTATATAATGCATGAAAAACTGTACGCCAACTTTAAGTAAAGAAATTGCATCTTCAGTGCAAGGTAGATAATATTAGGTGAGATAAAGTGTATTTGTTCTCCTTATGCTATCCAGTTTTGCTAGTATCTCCCCAGCAAAAGAGAGAAGATAAGTTTGAAGGTGAACAAAAGCATTTTCCTTTCTTCTTTTTTTATTCATCACTCTCTAGAAAAACATTTTGTAAGCATTTTCCTTTCTTCCCTTTCATTCATCACTCTCTGGGAAAATGTTTTTTAAGTAACATTAGATTTGTGTATAACAGAATCTTGTTCTATATAGATTCAGAGACACTGATAGCTGCAGTCACTTCTATTATAGTCTTGTTGTTTGTCTATTATGAGACCTGTTCACTCTTTCTTTACTTTGTAGTGGGCTCAATTATATGAAAGACTGGAAATGTCATATTAATTTTAATACCACTTTTTACCAAATCTGAGTCAAGTTTTTCACTGTTAACATTCCTTCACTAAATCATATGTAATTCTTCTGATAGAAATGTTAATAGAGTTGTAAGGTGCAAGACAGCTTAGGTGATCATCTAGTCTACACCACTGCCTTAGTAGGACACACATTTAAGTCATATTTGCTGTACTTGTAAATTAAATGCTTATGCCATTTCTGACAGATCTTTGTGTAACCTGTCCTTGAAAACCTCCAGTGAGGGAGCCTGTACAAAGCAATGCAATCTATCTCAATATCCGTACTATTAGTGAGACATTTTTCTAAAATGTCTGACATGGAGACAATGGAAAGATTACTTATTTCTTGATTGTAGCAGCCTTCTACATGCTTAGAGATTATACTCTGCATTTAATTTGACTTGCGTTGTTCAGCTCCTTTGATTCTGCCTAAGTGATGTATGGTTTTATCAAAATCAGATATCCACTGACAACTAAAGGATGTATTTGGGATTCAGTGAAGCCTGGATTTAAACTTACCTTGCAGGTCACTGTTCCAGATCTCCAGTGGTTCTTGAAGCATTTTTCTAGTCTTTATTCTCTTGGCTCACCTATTCTTCAATGCAATGCACCATTTCAAGCCTATTAGTATGCCTTATGTAGCAGCAACAATATAAGCGAGGGAATGCAGATATCAACAATGCTGATGATAATAAAGGAACTTGATCAGAGTTTAGTGAAAACTGATTGAGCAAAACTCCTGCTGATTAATAAAGTGGGTCGTTAAGAAATATGAAATTCAGTGTCTTTACCTTGCAAGAAAGCAGAAAAATGCTTTACATGTCCTGTCTTTATACCTGTCTATATATCCCATTATTGTGCTTACCTTTTTTGTAACAGGATGACATTGTTGACTGATTTTCAGCTTGTCATCTACTCTTAAGGATTTTTACTATGGAACTGTTATCAGCTGGGTAACTGTTTCCAAGTCCTAGGAGCTCTCAAAATCCACTGAGAAGTATGTTTTGCTTATAATTATTATGCCATATTAAGCACTGTATTCATTAAGTTAATAATAGATTATTACTACATTATATGAAGGGACATAACAACAAGCCTAGCAAAACACTTCCTTAAAAGCTAACTGGAAAAAAGCTGATGATTTGCATCAGGCTAATTTCTGGTGAGTCTTTATTATATTACTTTATCTCGAAATCAATAAAATGTCATGGGAATGGAAGAGTAGAATAAATAAACTTATTTTTTTTAATACCTTTCAACATAAAAAATAAGGTTCTGTCCAACAAAATAATGGCAAAAAGTCAGTGTCAGACTGACTAATCTTTTTGTATTAAAACTGGGTAATATGGAAGCACACGTGGTAAAGAAGTTTTAAATTTAACAGGTTTGCTTTGATAATATTTAAAGTATATTCTCACATCACGTTAATAATGGAAAGCCAAGAAGTGTTGTTCTCTTATGGATACTTCATTTCTTATAGCCTGATATATGTATGACTGGAGGAGACTCAGCAACTTTAATATGAGCCATGTAAGGATGCTATTATTCTTCCTGGATTAATCAGAACTGAGGAAGAGCTGGCCATATTTTTCTCTCTTGTGTTACTACGAGTCTGTTGACATGTGTTACACTCTGTTAGAATCTGGCCTGTTCTCAGAAGGCCCAGCAAGTACTGTGATGGTAATTTCAAAGTCAGAATTTTGACAAATGGCATTCTCCAAATGTACAACAAATTATGCTAATTGGAAGTCTGCTAAGAAACAAAAGGCAAATAATAGGGTTTTTTTTAAGTCAAACTGTATTATTTTTATAGGAAAGTATATAAAATATCTCTAAGAAAGATTTAAAATGGTAACATAATACCAGTTTTATTTATGTGGTCAGATTTTATTAAGAAAATTATGACCTCCTGGAGGATGCAAAATCGCATGGGGAAGAGCTATAATGTTTTTCTATTTCTTGTTGCTTTTCTCATTCAGACATGTAAATTTGAAGATTTTTTAAAAGACCTATGTGGAAAAATGGGGGGGAAGGAGGCATTTAGTACAAAAATTATGATATTACGTAACAAATCTCTCTGTGTATTACACAGCGAGTTCTAGTGTAAGTATCATATGAACAGTTCAGTTCAAACTTCCTCATACATTTTGAAGTGTTGACTGAAATGTTTGTTATTTCCCACAGACAAATTCAAATCTGGGAGAAAATCAAGTGTGTTCTGTGGATAAAACAACCCAGTCAATAAATCTATAATCAATTGCAAATAAGAAATATTTAATGTAAAAGGAAATTGATGTTGAAAGTGACTGGGACTGATATACTCATAAAACTGTGTATCTGTGTTCAACCAACAGCTAGACAGTTCCTTTTTATGTTTCCTTGGTTCCACAATGAGGAGAGAATGGAGTATTTGGAAGACTTTCAAAGTCAAAGTACAATGTAACTGAGTAGGTGCTCTAAAAACTCAGATTTCAGGATTTTTTAGGCAGTCCTTTTTGCAACTCTTCATTGAAAACAGTAAGTAGTATTTTGCATCAATGCAATATGGAGCACCTAGGAACAAACCAAGCTGAAGATCAATAATGTATAATAGTAGGAAAAGACTCCATTTCACTTTGAAATATTTTTCATTTTCTGCAGTAGCCAGTAACAGGACCTCTAATTTCCTTTTGAATGAAGAATCAGTGCAGTACTGCAGGACCCACTATGCCATACAATCACACCTTAGCTATATAAGACATAGAGACAGACAAGCAATAACATTTTTATCTGAGCTATGGTACACTTATTATTGGGTACAAACATATCAGAGCAACTGCTTAGATTCATAAGGCAGGCTAAACCTCAAAAAATATTCACGTGCATTACTGTGTCCACTCTTATGTATGCTAATTGGCTGTCCTTAATGGATCACTCTCTCAAATTTGTTCACCTTTGTGTATTTTTCTAAGTTCTTTTCCTACATATTCTAGTAAAACTGATCAAGGAATAAGGAAGGAATTTAAGTACAAATAGGAGAATTATTTTTTGTCATCATTAGGAAGAACAGCCTTTCATGTGTGGCTATGGGGAAGGTGTCAGCAGTAGTGGGGAATGTAATGTTCAGCGTAATGCTGCCAAGGACTGTTAACTGGTTTTCTTCACATAGTGAGGAACTTTTGAATCTTACACAAATACCAGACATTCTAAAGCCCAATTAAGAAAACACTGAAAATAAACTATCAGCAAAACTGTCAGATTTTCTGCTCCATCAGAAGAGCTTTTAATAGCTAATGTTTCTTTTCTTCTCCAAACCCAGAGCTCTGACAACTAATCATAGAATCATAGAATATCTCAAGTTGGAAGGGACCCGTAAGGATCATCAAGTCCAGCACCCTGTTCCTCATGGACTACCTAAAACTAAACCATGTGACTAATAGCATTTTCCAGATGGTCCTTGAACTCCAACAGCCTTGGTGCCATGACCACTTCCCTGTGAGTCTGTTCCAGTGACCAGCCATCCTCTCAGTGAAGAACCTTTTCCTAATGTCCAATATGAACTTCCCCTGAGGCAGCTTCATTCCGTTTGCTTGTGTCCTGTCACTGGTCACCGGAGGGAAGAGACCAGCACCTCCTGCTCCACTGCCACCCTTGAGGAAGTTGTAGACTGCAATGAGGTCACCCCTCAGCCTTCTGTTCTCCAAGCTGAACAAGCCAGGTGACCCTAGCCGCTCCTCAGAAGTCTTGCCCTTGACACCTTTAACCATCTTGGTCGCTTTCCTCCAGACACACTCTACGAGTTCCATGTCCTTCTTATACTGAGGTGCCCAAAACTGCACACAATATTCCTGGTGGGGCCACACCAGTGCAGTGTAGAGTAGGACAGCCACCTCCCTTGACTTGCTACCTATACTGTGCTTGATGCACCCCAGGACATGGTTGGCCCTTTTGGCTGCCAGGGCACACTGCTGACTCATATTCAACTTGTCATCAACCCAGACCCCCAGATCTCTTTCCACAGGGCTGTTCTCCAGCTTCTCATCCACTAATTTGTACATATAACCATGATGGCCCCATCCCAGGTTGAGAATCTAGCACTTTCTCTTGCTAAATTCCATACAGTTGGTGATTCCCCAGCTCTCTAGACTTTCCAGATCTCTTTGTAAGACCTCTCTACCTCAGGGGAGTCCACAGCTCCTCCTGGTTTAGTATCATCAGCAAACTTAATTAATGTATATTCAATTCCTGCATCCAGATCATTTATAAAAACATTGAATAGAACTGGTCCTAAAATTCAGCCCTGGGGAACCCCACTGGTGACTGGCCACCAGGCTGATGTAACCCTATTTACTCTTTATCACCCATTTACCCACCCATCAGCCATTTGCTCACCCAATGTGTTATGGACTTGTCTGTCTACGTGCTGGACATTTTATCCAGAAGGATACTGTGAGAGATGGTGTCAAAAGCTTTGCTGAAATCCAAACCCACCACATCTGCTGGCTTCCCTTGGTCAGCTAGATGGGTGACCTTGTCCTACAAGGAAATTAAGATGCTTAAGCAGGACTTTCCCCTCATGAACCCATGCTGGCTATGACAAATGACTGCATTGTCTCTCAAGTGTTTTTCAATAACTCCCAGAATAACCTTCTCTATAATTTTACCAGACACTGAAGTGAGACTGACAGGCCTGTAATTACCAGGGTCTTCCTTCTTTCCCTTCTTGAAAACTGGGACAACATTTGCCAGCTTCCAGTCAACTGGGACCTCTCCAAACTCCCCAAACCACTGAAAAATAATGAAGAGAGGTCCTGCAATGACATTGGCCAGATCTTTCAGTACCTTGGGATTAATCCCATTGGGTCCCATAGATCTATGCACATCAAGCTGGAGGTGCAAGTCTTGAGCAAGTTCAGGGTTGGCCAGGAGTTTATCATCCTCTAATGCATTCCAAATGTTCACTCACATCTTGGTGGGTTTTTTTGGCTTGTTTTGTTTTTGTTGTTTGTTGGGTTTTTTTAATCTTAAAGAAAAGGGCATCAAAAGATAACTGCAAAACACTATTAGGGGTCAAAGTCATTTGGGATTTTTCAACTTCCGTGCTTTTGTCTACCTCCTTCACCTGTCTCTCTCCCTCCCCCTCTCCCCTACCAGTATGCTTTTACAGTTCGGTCAGCTCATAGCAACTAGAAAATTTGAAATTTGGTGCTGAATGGCTGGAGGTTATGACAGATGTTTCATTGATTTAAAATAAAATGTCAGACATGAAACGAAACATTCATTTTTATAATTGTCACTTCTTAGTGTTGTAATTGAAAGTGGTAAGAAATAACAAAACTTGACCTCGTTGAAATAGAAGAGGGTAAAGAAATATATGAACATTTCCATGGAAGCAGTATGTTGAAGTTAATTTTGGGAACAGAAGTAGGTTTTTAATTATTAAATCCTTTAAATACATATATTTTTAAGAAAAAAAAAGTGCTAAGTGCAAGAATTTTGGAAATAAGTGCCAAGAGATTATTAAAACTATAAGACACAGTACAGATATTCACACTTGTGAATTGAGTATGCTCAGTCAAAAGTAAAATCACTGTTCTTGAACAATCTCCTGTATTGCTTGACAGATGGTTAGATGTTCCCTTGACAACAGCTCTGGTTCATCAAGGGTGTAAAAGAAGCCACTGTTTCAGTGTTCTGTGGGACTTATTCTATACTGTGTGTTTAATATTGACACTTCTTCAGTAAAAAGGATTTTATTGGGGAATTTTTCCTATGTTGAGTTGTTATGTTGGACTAGTGTTTGTCAGCTTATAAGGAGAAAAAGAGCAAATAATCTAAAATGTAATTGTCCGATTGTGTCATTAGAAAATGGACAGTAGTATAACTACTTTGTAATCATTTTTCAGAAGATCAGAAACCTTGGTCTTCTAGCAGTGTGAGATCTTTGTTCAGAAAAAAACTTTCCATGATACTTTAGCTTGGACAAGAACAGAGGCTGGTTCTCTTTCTAATGCTTGGGGATTTTTTATACCTGATGATCTGACATTTTAATTTTGTTATGCCTTTCCTTAATCTGTTAGAAATATGGCTGTACCTTCAGCACTATATAGAAAACATAATTGCTATAAACTAAATTTTCTTAAGTATGTTTACACAAGCATGAATGCACCATTTTTACATGATTACATTAGATAACTATAATGCATGAATGCAGTTCAAAATCTTCCAGAAGTTCCAGTCTCCAGACCTATTCTCATCCATATTGTCAAATATATAATTAGTTTAAGATACTTTACTGTGTTTCCCTTGATATAAACTGGAAGCTGAAGCAATCATGCTATCAATTAGAGCTTAAGTCAGTCTTTCCAATGTTTAGAAGAGACATTAGTATAAATTTTGTATTCATGCTTTCTACTATGCTTCTTTAGTGCCACCTGGTGACTAGCTTAAAAGAAAAAAAATATGTATGCTTGCACTTCCACATGGAGAAGTAGCTGTGATAATTTAAGCTAAAACATTTGCTTGAGCACAATTATACCAGGTAATGTTTGATTTGGAAATGCCTCAATCTTAGCTAGTGTAAGAGGATTTCTTTCAATATCTTTTCCAGGCCTAAACTAATCCATTACTTCATATCCACAAATCTGCCACAGGTATGAGTGTGTTTGGTAATCATTGCACTTTGTTAGAAATTCAGTGTTCATGCACAGAATTAATCATGATTTAACTAGTAATAGCATTAATCACTGTGTATAACTTCTGGTTTGCATCTATTGAGGTCCATGAGTCCTTTGTAAAGAAACAGCCCCTGTAGTAAATCCTTTGTTAATTCTTGTTCTTAACAAGTTTATATAAAATCCACAGCAGCTATCAAAAAATCATGTTATTCTAAGCCAAGTGCAGAAAAGAAGGCTGAACCTCTTCTTATTTCAAATTTATGGAAACAAACATTTGACTAGATCAGGCATGTACCTTAGTGTCTACAGGAACAGGCTGAGCTCCACATGGTTCCAGACCTATTTAGATTATTGTGTATATAACATTCCCATATGTCCTCCACACACACCCGTTTCCCATAACTACTCCACACACACACAATTCTCTTCTGCGTTGTGAATCCCTTTTATATCATAACAAGCGTGATGTGCATAAATCACAATTTTGGTGCCTGAGAAAATAATCCTGCAATAGGAATCATATTGCATTCTCTCCTGTCACTGTCTCTGGAGGGAAAAGTACACTGGCTTTGAATGCAACTAAAATGCCACTGAGATGTGAGGTAGATGGACTGAAACACCTTCAGCATCTAAACAAGTGAAAAAGCACAACTGAACTAAAAATACTTCAAAATTTAAAGATGTCAGTGATTAGCCACTTTCATCTCAGGTGTTCTTTATGTGAGGTCAGTACCTCATAATAGAAGGTTAATTAGAAAAATAAAGAAAAAATGTCAAGAGAATAAATCATCAGTTCCATTTTATCTTTTCTAATGTGGGTAAGGAATTTCAGTCTTCTAGGAGATGCATGAAATAATACAACTGTATTTATCCATTAGCAAGATTATGAAAGATTTAATCTTAGATTATAAAAAAATATTATCAAGTTATAATGCTACATGAAGTGGTATTTTAGTTCAGGTCATTTCTGCTGCACAGTATTTCAAGCACATTCTTTCTTCTGTCCTTGTTTTTAAAAACTAGTATAATTATGTCTTGCATAAGAAAGAGACAGCATTTCTGTTTTAATTGCCATTTTTCATTATTTTCATAATTTTCCTCAGAAAACTGTCTTTTGGACTATAATTTTCCATGCTCTGTCTCTTTCTAAAAGCTATTCTAAGCATATTTGAGTAATATAGCAAATTCAAACAGTCCTAATTTTTTGGTAAAGTAAGCATGAAAAATATTCATTTTGTTCACATTTCAAATGAGTTTTTCCTTTCTTTGGCATAAGACAGAGAGAAATTTCAACTATTACTTGCTTGGAAATGCTTGCAGAGAAAGGAGCAAATGATGAAGAAAATAGTGGTAGCATTCCTAATGTGTGCTCCAGAATATAGGGCAGTAGGTTGTTGCTTACAGCCTGTGGTTTTTTTTTCTCACAACTCAGTCACTAATCTACTGGCTAACATCAAACAAATCAGTTCTTTTCTTTGAAATTTCATTGCTGCATCTTTAAAAAAAAAATCTTTGTCCTTTGTGAAGCTGAGACTCATGATCAAAATCACTGTATAATACCTGCTGTTTATAGATACTGGAGTTTTTTCTTTGGAATTTATTTATTCTTTTTCCTTTTGTTTCTTTTTTTTTCTTTTTCTTTTTTTTTTTTTTTCTTCATTTGTTTAAAGGTAGAATGGATCACCAGGTATGCCTGCATTGGGACGACTGTGTTATTATCTATATGCATTTAGGATACTTGGACTTGCCTAGATAAAGATAGTGCAGTAAAGACCATGTCAGTATCAAGTAATCTTTAAGGCTTATTTTGGATGCTTTTTTATTTAAAGATGATCAAACTGACATAGACCATAGTGTTCTTTTCCATTACATGAATTTTATTCTTAATTAACTTTGCCACATCAGTTAGACTTTTGTTCTTTGTGGGCTGGACTGTTATAATATGTGATATACTTCAGAAACCTTCCTGAGAAGTAGAAACAAGGCAGTGGCAAAGGGTAGGTTTTGCTATGAGTATGTTAGGTCTATACTACAATATCCACTCAGAGTAGAAAAGTATTAAGGAAAGGTTGAGTTTGGTTTTCCCAAGAATGTCCTAAATAGTTGATTTTCTTTTACCTGAGAAAGTTATCCTTATACACTGTGATTTACCTGGACAATTCCCAGCAGCTGAAATATGAGAAGGAATAATAAATAACATTCAAAATATAATTTACATATGGTTGGAAATCAGTAAGTGGAAGTACTTTCTCCAAAATTTTCTTTATTCCAAGAATGTAAAAAGATGATCACAAAACTATCTGTCAGTACACCCATTATTTATTAAGGAGGAACTTCTGTTTACACAATTAATTTATAATGAAATTGTGAAAAGAGTGATCTTCAGAACAGCAGACATTGCTTCTGGCTGCCTACATTCAAAATCAAAATATTATGCTAACTTTAGACTACATAAGAAGGAACTTAACCTAACATACACTTTAAAACATGACCTCTTTTAACCTAAAATAAAAAAGAAAAATGAACATTTTTCAAACTCATTTGTATAGTCTAGAGGTCTAGAACTCATTTCAAAAGATGGTAATAGAAAATGCCATTCAAATATCTCAGTCTTTTTAAAAAAATTAATTATTGTTGCTTCTGGTTCAAAAATAGGAAAAGTGTTGCATGCTTACAAAGGTGAAATAATTTAGCAAATTTCAACCCCATGCAGCAAAGCACAGTGAAAAGTCAATGAGTTAGTATTGACTGAATTAACTCTGGAACAAGAAGCAATATAATCACTGGAAAGGTAGGATTTATTAATATGCTTGCATCACCTGCTGATACAGATACACTGCCTGTGAGACTTGTGTTAGTAGATGCACTTTGTTTTGCTGCTCACTCAGAAATCACTGCACTGCAGTGAACGTTACAAATATTCATTAGGGGGGGCCTAATACTTTATCCATTTATGTCAATACAATGTTCCCAGTGACTTCAGAGGTGAAAACTGAGGCTCTAAATTTCATACTGAATCTACAGACAGGAGGCTAAAACAGTAAGACTGTAAACATAGGGGTAGAAAAGCAATGCTCAAGGCATAGCATGGGATAAATCATACCATGGCACAAAAGCTGCACACAAACCAGATCATGACATATGAAAAGGGAGGCATTTGAGGGCATAGTAGGTGTTGATGTGGTTCATCCAGGAGTAAATTTGTCCTTGGCAGTGCTGAGGTCATTTCTCTGATTAGTAATATATGCTTCTCATGCTCAGGATGTAATAGGTTTTAAAATAGTTTAACTCTTTCATATGTCTATGGCCTAACATAAAAATTCATCTATCCCAACACAAAATAGTTTATGATGTTCCTGTCATTGTCCTTTACCATTTGTTCAGCTAAAAAAATGGAAAATTTGGCAGCCCGTATGAATGTATAATTTTTTGAGAACCTTCCATAAAATCTGTTGTGCAACATTTGCGAAATATTACACAAAAATATAACGTTGTTCTTGTAATGCCTTTAACAAGAACATTGTTATATTTTTATGTAATAATCTGGGAACTTAATTATATGGATTTGACTGAACAGAGTTTCATGTGCAGGCTGCATGTTGTCAGTAAACCTCAGTCAGATTTAAAGAATCTATTGACTACCATTCTTCTGTTCTTCCATTGCTGCAATAATGTTTATGCAAATTTTCTTTCTAAATACGAAACAAGTATATTTGAAAATCATCGTTGGACTGAATTTTTATTGCTGATACCATTAATAGCATTTCATCAGATCTCATAATAGAAATAACCTGAAGAATTCACAGTGTTTTATTGAATGTTCGCTAGTATTTATTTTACAAATTCCCTTAACCTTATATTATTCTTTATCTCTGAAGCTCAGACCAGAGTTTACTTAAACAGCATGCTTTCCAAGTAGCGATAACTATATCACAGTGTAATCTTGCTGCTCAGAGCTATGCAGCCTTTCATTTCCTATTCCATTTCTGTTTCCCCTGTAGGGCAGGAAAAGGAAATTTCCACCTAGGGAGTTCAGCATCATTCAACATTGATGTTCCTTGTCCAACAATCCTCTATACTAGGGAGACTGTATGTCAGCAACAGTTAGCCTTTAAAATTTATCAATACCCACTTATGTATGTAAAGATCTCTTTCTTTTTTGTATCTGTATACATTTCAAACCTAGAGTCAAGAACAGTAGGAAAGAAAACAGAGAGACATTAGTAAAAAAAACTTACATATTTTGTCTCCTGGGTAGTCCAAGTAGTCGTGAAACTGGAACTATTAGTGTCCAAAGACTGTCATCCTTTGTGGAGGCAGAAGCATCTTTTTCACCTTGCCTTTGCTGTGTGTTTGAATACTCTGCTGTCAACAGCATAAACAGTAATGAGATCTTCTGTTTCCTTCCAGCTATATATTGCCTGTGAGCAGTCCTGAAGGTTACTGCATGATTGAAATGGCTGCAGATGGAAATCCTCCTGTACAACACAGACTTTCTCTCTCATATCGGGCATCTCAGGTGAGTCTGCAAAACATAAAAAAATGCTATTTGCTTTGAACATTTCATCAGCGTATGCACTTTAGTTATTCTCAAAGGAGAACAGGCATTCTAACTTTTTCTAAAGAAGGAAATTTGATTCCTCCTTGGTTATCATAATATGTACTTAATTTGTTTTAAGTATGTCTTTTCACATCAAGCATCCTTGGTATTTCCATTAATTTCTTTAGTTTACCTGGCTCTGAAACTTCTATTTCAACTGGCTGAAGTCCATGAAAAGGACACTAATACTACAAGACGAAAAATAATACATTAGCAATGCCGTTATACTAGGCCATGGTGTTATTAGAAACAATTCAGGTATTTTTAAGCAGTAATTCTGGTTGGTTTTTATTTGCAAGCCACACTGTTTAGTGGAGGATAGTTATGAATCATCAGTGACTTAACCTGGTGTCAGTATTGTTGCTAGAATTCACTTCTGAATAGTACTGTAGAAACTACAGTCTCCATTTTGAAACTAGTATCAGAAGACTCATTCTAAATAGGCAATAGGCCAACTTTCCCAGATCTTGAGGTTTTCTGTTACACTTTGTCTCCATGTTATCACCGTCATTCCCTCATCACAGGATTATTTCTGCATGATACATTTTAAATGTTTTTAGACTTGAGAATTTGAACTGTGATTGACAGCTCACTTTATAAGTTTGTTCACTAGAAGTCAGGACAGTTAGCTGTAGACATGCTGATTGTTATGTGCATCTCACGTTATGCACTGCCAGGTAGTAACAGAATTTCTTCCCTGTTTCTTCCCTGAGTCAGAATCTAGGTGTTTGTTCAGTCTGATACAAATAATTAACTTGCATTAGATATTGCTATTAGCCCAATCAGTTGTCTGTTTATAGCTGCCAGATGATCAGCCTGATATTCTGCTGGAGAAGGTTCTTTTTTCTTTCCTTTTATGTTCAGGTTCATAACTCTGGCAGAACCTAAAGCTAACGCTGTTGGCAGCTTCTGCATAAAGAATCTGGGGAAAGCACTTACCCATAAGTACCTAGTTATACAGAGGAGCCAGCAGTACCTTACTCACAGAAAAACTTACAGTTGGCCACCTTTGATGTCATGCACCAAGACCATACATCAGAATATTTCTGCCCCTCATCAGGAAATTTCTTTGATTCCTAAGAAAGTCCACAACTCTTCTCTGTTTCTTTTTGTGAGGGTCCACATTTAAGTTCCAGTTTGTATCATGAGTGGGTTTTTGAAGTGAATGTTCTGGTCATCCCCACTCACCACACTTTGGTTCATCTTGCAGAGTAATCCTGGAGCATGCCAGCTGAATACTTTTAGGGTAAAACAATACAAAGCGTGAGAGCACTTAATGTGCTGTAGCGAATGGGTATATTCATTCATGGCACCAAATTATACTTAATCCAGAATAACTCCTTGTGTATGCATGTAGCATGAATCTCATATCCTCATTACTATTACACTTCATAGATCTGCTCCTAATCTTCCAGAGCCACTATTTTCTTTACAAAGTACACAAGCAAAGAAAAAAAGAAAAGAAGAAATTTCTTACTTCTAGGAGGTCTAATTAATTTATTCCCATTGCTAGCCAAGCCAATTCTTTTTACCACTCATATTCCAAGTGAAGAAGGATATTTTAAAATCAGTATTTGAAAAGTTAAGCATGAGTATTACAAAAGTTAATATAATGTTAATGTAACATTATATTAAGCCTGTTATGTTATTAACAAGACTTACAGGAATTCTTCCTATGTGCTTCCTTAAAATATATTCTGGTTAAACCAGTTCCATCCAGAACAGGATCTTTATAGAAAGAATGTGTATTATTGTGTACTAGCATGAGTTTGAACTTCTAACGTGATAAAATCCACTGAAGAGAGAAACTGAGCAGAGCCTACTGAAGGTGTTCTGTGCTACTCTGATCTGCCCCCAAGGTCAGTGCTTTTGTAAAATAAGTCAAATAATAAAAGGATTTTGTTGCAAGAGGAGTGTTAAAAACACTTTTTTTAATCATAGTCCCTTTACATTCCAGTCCAATACTTTGCTTAATTCTTGTAACACGTTCAGAAGCAGAGAGAAAATTTCTGTCTGCGAACACTGCTTAAAAATCATGGTTGTAACTATGCTGGTTTATAGCTTTGTTAGAAAGGGGATAAAGTCAAGAGATATGAAATGCATTCAACAAGTGCTGAGCCACTATCTTTGAATTCCTTCCAAATGAAAAGTCTGATTTGATTTTATCTGTGCTCTAAAAGAAGTAGGGTGGGGGTTTTTCTTTCCCTTCTACATAAAAGACGTTGTAAGTAGAAGAATATCTGACAGTATTCATGTTCATTGCATCTCCAGATTTCACTTGAAATCATCAGCAACATAGCTGCAGGACTGATAAAAGCAATACAGGAAACAGCAAAGCAAGATCATAAGAGATGTGTGAATTCCAGATAAATCAATAGGATGTTTTCCTCCTGTTCCTAGTTCTTTAGAGTTGATGTGTGAATATGATAGTGAAGGGCCCCTTCACTATAAATTATGTCTTCACATGTTTTACACATACTGTGATATATTTTTTATTCCATTGGTTTTTTCCTACTCAATTTGAATTGGCTAGGTTTCACCCTTTTTCTGGATTGATGGTGTCATACAAATAAATGCAAGACAGTGTGATATGCTTATTATTATTTTTTCAATTCTTAGTGACAGACAAACTTCCTTAGTAATGGAATGTACGAATAGTGAAACCCCATGTAAGAACTCCAGAAAGTCAGGCATCAGCTTGAGGAGTAGAATTCACGTTGCTAAATGAGTCACAGATCCTTTATATGTAATGGTCAAGAGTTTGACTCCTAGGTCAGATAACATAGGAAATACCATAGTGAGCACTAATCTGATTTGGTCAGTCCCAGTATGAAATAATTGTGGGTGTTTATGTGACACCATTATAAGAATGGTCTAGGCATTTGTGGCTCTAGAATTTGCTGCCAAAAAAATTCCTTTTATCTCTGGGCTTCAGTATAGTGGTCTGTTTTCCATCACTCATCCAAAAAAAATTAAGATCTTTTTTCTGTATTCCCCTTACCTTGGGGTTCTGTACGTCCCAGATCCTATAGAAAAGCTTTATTTTCAAGTCTACAGCTTCTCCTGTGTTCCTGCACCAACTCTCAACCATGATTGTAAAACTCATAGTATAGAATGAGGAAAGCAATGAGGAAACCTTACCATGTTCATTGTGGTTAAGGCTGGGAATTCCAATTTGTGTTTCATGGGATGTATGGTGCTTTACACAACTGAAGATATGCAAGCACATTAAACCACTCTCTTTGAATGGATTAAAAAAAAATTAAATAGAGAACCACATTTTTAAAAAAGAATCCTTTCACCAAGTATCATAGTTTTTGGCCAGTTTCAGGTAATGGCTGTTTCCTTTATCTCTAATTATTATTCATTCATTGCTTACAGTAACATCACAAATCACATTATTTTCTGATGATTCTTTTTTTGTTTCTGCAGATCACCTTTGGATCAATCTTCCTTGGAAATGTTCCTGTTCATGAAGAAGTTCATCAATGTGCTGGGCAGATACATGGCTATAAAGGATGTGTTAGGGATTTTCAAGTAAACAACAAAGAGTTGTTCATCATAGATGAGGCTCTTGGAGGGAGGAATGTTGAGAACTGCAATGTTCCGATATGTGATTATCATCCATGTCGCAATGGTGGGACCTGCACTAGGTAAGAGTTACTTCTTTAATCATTTTATCATCTATTTATACTCTGTGGCTGGTAGGTTCATCCTTAATGAGAAATAATTTTCTGTGGAATGGAGTAATCATTTTGTGAGTCTTTTGCCTTGATAATGTTAAGTAAGAAATATGACATCTTCATGCCTAACCAGAGAGGTTTTATACTTTACTTTATTTGCTTACATGAAGAGTTATAAAATGTAATTCTATTGCCCTCATGGCATATATATTGGGTTGCTGCCAGAATTTCTTTGCGATCAACTGGATCAGTTCCACTGCAAGGCTCGGTGACTAAATCAGACTCTTTGTATAGATAGTTCGGACAGAAACACATAAGATCTCATTCTTCTGTCTAACAACTTTTCATCTTACTAGGCCTTGTACTCTCACATATCTTCATAGTGTGCTCCTGGTTACACAGCATAGGCCTTCATCGTCATGCTGTGAAAACAGTAACAAGTAGTCAGCACCTTCAGCATGTGCGAAGAAGTATTGTCAAAGAACCTTTGAAAGTTAAAGTGCATCATGCTGAAAGAGGAAACGGGGTCCAAAAGAGACATAAGCTAAAAGCACAGAGGATGATGGTTCAGTTCAGTGATGGTTCAATTGGAGCACAGTAACTTTTTAAGTCATAGTATCTTGATCATTGTCTAAGGCACTCAGCATTTAGTAACCACATTTCTATTTAAAACTGATAGAATTTGTGAAGTAGTTGCCATGTCTATTGTAAAAGTTGTACTTCAGCTTTAAGGCAAATGCTGAACAGAATATATTCTAAAGGTTTTTTTAAATTCTGGACCACCGTATATTTCTTAGGTTGAGGAGACCTTGAATTTGGGGTGCTTCTGTGCCTCTCTTGATTGATGTGAGCACACAAAGAATACCAAACAAGTTTTTGATCATTAAGTCTTGTTTGACTAGAGCACAAATACAAGCAAGGCAACTTTATGAAAACATACACAGTTTGCTGGTGAAACTGAGTGCGTACTTGGGAGTAATGAGTCTATATTGCCTCTGCTGTTCCTTGCTATATCTCTGTCATTCTACTGATTGGTCTGTATTCTACCATTATGGAATACTTTTTCATTTAAAGTTTTGCTCTTGTGTAATGCATGACCATTGGATTTGTTTCCTGCATTTCTGCTTTCCAACTGCTGGCCTCAGTCATTTACAGAAACACTTTTGTTCTGAAATGGGTCACTGCTCTTCAGTCCAGAGGAGTCGTGGAAGATTGTGCATGTGCAAACCAGGGATAAGCAGCTCTATAGAAGCATGTTTTTCTATAGCAGCTAAGTGATTCTCAGAGATCACCTCCTCCAAGCCCAAGAATGATCCATTCCAATGAGCAGGAAATAAAGTGCCAGGAAACCTGCATGGATGAACAAGATGCTCCTGACAAAATATCAAAAGGAACCATACAAGAGGTAGAAGCATGGCCACATGGTGTGGGAGGAATATAGAGAAAATATCCAAATACACAGATACAGGGTTAGGAAAGCCAAAGTCCACCTGGAGATTTCTCTGTCAGGGGGCATGCAGAGCAAAGCCAAGTGCTTCTACAAGTATACCAGCAGCAAAAAGACTTGGGAAAATGCTGGATTGCTGCTGAATGGGGCAGGTGTTCTGGTGACAAGGGATCTGGAAAAGACTGAAATACTTAGTGCCGCCTTATGCCTCAGGCTTTATTGATAAGGCTTCAATTGATTAGGCTTCAGGAATCCTATTCCTCTCAGATCTGTAGGATAAAGTCTGGAGCAAGGAAGACTTACACTTGGTGGAGGAGGATCAAATTAGAGAACATGTACGCCAACTGGACATGTATAAATCCATGGAATCTAATGTGATTCACACGAGTGCTGAGGGAGCTATCTGATGTCATAGCAAGGTCAACCCTGATAATCTCTGCAAGATCAAAATGATTGCAAGAGGTTCCTGAAGACTGCCTTCAGGAAGGGGAAGTATGAGGATCTGAGGAACTACAGGATGGTTAGCCTCACCTTGATCTGTGGGAAGTTGGTGGAGAAAATTATTCCCGGAAACTGTTTCCATACACATGAAGGACAACAAAGTTGTTGGGAGTGATCACCGTGGATTTATGGAAGGGAAATTGTGCTTAACCAACCTGATAGCCTTCCACAATGAGGTGACTGGCTTGATGGATGGGGGAGAATACTGGATGTTGTTTACTAAGCTTTAGGAAGGCTTTAGCACTGCCTCCCATAAGATCTTTGGTGACAAACTTATTACATACTGGCTAGATAAGTGCACAGTGAGGTGAACTGAAAACTGGCTAAAGGGCAGGTTCAAAAAAGTCAAAGGATCAGCAACACAAATTCTACCTGGAGGCTGGTCACTAGCAGAGTACCCCAAGTCTCAATATGAGATCCAATACCGTTTAGCTTCATTAATGATCTACAAGATGGGACAGGATATGCCCCAGAAACAAGGGTTAATTATGAAGCAAGGAGGAGTGCTTGGTGCACCAGGTGGGTCTGCTGCCATTCAGAGAGACACCAACAGGCTGGAGAAATGAACCACAGGAATCTTGTATGGTTTAACAAATGGAAATGTGACATTGAAAATTTAAAAAAGGGCATTCAATAACCCCAGGCACCATTATAAACTGAGGACTGACTGGCTGGAAGGCAGCTGTGCAGCAAAAGATTTACCAGTTCTGGTGGACAGCTAGTTGACAGTGAGTCAGGGGGGTACCCTAGTGGACAAGAAGGCAAAACAGCATGCTGGGGTGCATTAGAGAGAATGGGTTAAGGGAAGTTGTTTTTTCCCTCTCTTCTCACCTGGCTTTCTGGTGTTCATATGAATGCACATACATTATTATGTCAGTTCAGAAACTGTCTATATTTAGTAAACATCACCTTTCTAGAAAGATCTAGATGCTGTGTTTCACATCCAAGTTCTGCATCTCTGATTTCAAATGGTTCACTTAGAATCCAGTATGCTTTTTCAGAGGTTATTCATCTTAGCTGTCAAGACTGCAAACAAAAACTATTACAACAGATTACCTCTTGGGATTTGGAGGTCTAACTTGGATACGTTACTAGGTAGTGGTCTTTAGAGAAGCAATTTCTGCATCCAAAAATCATAGAATCGTAACTTCATAGATTCCTAGAATGGTTTGGGTTGGAAGAGACCTTAAAGATCATTTAGTTCCAACCCCCTGCCGTGGGCAGGGACACCTTCCACTAGACCAGGTGGCTCAAACACCCATCCAAACTTCCACGGATGGGGCATCCACACCCTCTCTGGGAAACCTATTCGAGCGCCTCACCACCCTCACAGTAAAGAATTTCTTTCTAATATCTACTCAAAACGTACCCTCGTTCCGGTTAAAGCCATTGCCCCTTGTCCTATCACTGCAAGCCCGTGTAAAAAGTCCCTCTCCAGCTTCCTTGTAGGCCCCCTTGAGGTACTGGAAGGCTGCTGTGAGGTCTTCCCAGAGCCTTCTCTTCTCCAGGCTGAACAACCCCAACTCTCAGCCTGCCTTCAGAGGAGAGGTGCTCCAACCCTCCCATCATCTTTGTATCCCTCCTCTGGACTCACTCCAGAGGTCCACATCCTTCTTACGTTGGGGGCCGCAGAGCTGAATGCAGTACTGCAGGTGTGGTCTCACGAGAGCTGAGTACAGCAGCAGTATCACCTCCCTCTACCTGCTGGCCACGCAGCCCAGGATTCAGTTGGCTTCCTGGGCTGCAAGCACACATTGTCAGGCCATGCTGAGCTTCTCATGCACCAACACCCCCAAGCCTTTCTCCTCAGGGCTGCCCTCTATTCATTATCTGCCCAGCCTGTATTTTTGCTTGAGATTGCCCAGACCCGCATGCAGGACCTTGCACTTGGCCTTGTTGAACGTCATGAGGTTCATATGCACTCACCTCTCAAGCCTGTCAAGACCTCTCTGGATGGCATCCCTTCCCTCCCGAGAGTCAACCGTATCACACAGCTTGGTGTCATTTGCAAACTTGCTATGGGTGCACTCAATCCCACTGTACGTGTTGCTAACAAAGATGTTGAACAGCATTAGTCCCAGCACCGACTCCTGAGGAATGCCACTCATCACTGGTCTCCACTTGGACATTGAGCTCTTAAGCAGCTATCAAATGCAACCATTCAGCCAATTTCTTATCCACTGAGTGGTCCCTACCTTGAGTCCAGTTTTCTGCAGTTCAGAGACCAGGATGTCATGGGGGACAGTGTTAAATACTTTTCACAAATCCAGGTAGATGACATCAGTTGCTCTTCCCTTATCCACCAACGCTGTATCCCCATCATAGAAGGCCACCAAATTTGCCAGGCACAATTTTCCCTTAGTGAAGCTGTCCTGGCTGTCACCAATCACCTCCTTTTTTGATGTGCCTTAGCACAGTTTCCAGGAGGATCTGCTCCATGATCTTGCCGGGTACAGAGGTGAGACTCACCAGGCTGTAGGTTCCCAGGCTTTCCTTTTTTCCCTTTTTAAAAATGGGAGTTATGTTTCCCCTTTCTCAATCAGTGGGAACTTCACTGGACTGCCACAGCTTCTCAAATATGATGGATAGTGGCTTAGCAAATTCATCCATCAGTTCCCTCAGGACCCATGGATACAGGTCAGGTCCCATGGACTTGTGCACTGTCAGGTTCCTTAGATGGTCTTGAACCTGATCTTCTACAGTGGGTGGTTCTTCATCTCCCAATCTCTGCCTTTGCCTTCTGCAACTTGGGCAGTGTGGCTGGAGAAGCCAATGAAGACTGAGGCAAAAAAAGTCCTTGAGTACCTCAGCCTTCTCCATATCCCTTTTTCCCTAGTCTTCCTTTTATTGCCAACATACCTATAGAAGATTTTCTTCTTGCCCTTAATGTCTCTGACCATCTTTAACTCTGTCGGGGCTTTGCTTTCCTAACTTGATCCCTGGCTGCTTGGACAATTTCTCTGTATTCCTCCCAGGCTACCTTGCCTTGGTGTCCTGAAGGTTTATTTTGTCCCTAATGTGTGCAGTATTCCCTTTCCTGGAGAATTAAACATACATGAGAACAGACTGCTCCATCTCTGTATAACACATTATCAAGCAAATCACTTCTGCTTTGCTGAGAAGTATGATAGATCTAAAAGATTCCCTTCTTGTTAAGTTGTCTACCTATCTGCACCAATTCCTTTTTTGTATTTGCAGAGGATGTAAACAGGGTGGGAAGCTGGGATGCAAATTTGCCTCTGCTAGCAGCCATTTTTCAGAAGTACTGGCAGACATTTTACACAGACTCAACCTGACAGAATGCCAGGGTCAGAAACCTCTTTGGGGAATGCTTTGGTTTGCTGCATACCAATTCCATTTTCCACAGGTTTGAGCAGGTTGAAGATATATGGGAAAACAATCACTTGTATACCTCCTGATCAGCCTTGGTAGGTCTGGCTCCAGAACCTCTTTTATCTGGACCTGACCAATCCTTCAGGTTTGTTCCTCTGAGTCTGTTGTCTTAAGAGCTAAGTCCAGTGCTTCAGTGGGTGAAGCATTTCCTGAAAGGAACAGTGAGAGATTCTGTGCTATAGAATCTCCCTGTACTTCTTTCCAAGCAGTGCCTGCTAATACTAGGAATCTGTTTACTAAATGTGGGTACTGTTTAGTAAATGGACCAATTTTAAGTGTGTTTGGCTTGTTGTCACCTTCCTTCTTCAGTGCTTTGGTTACAAACATCCTTTGGTACCTCTTGTAGCTGAAAGATAGGAGTAATCTCCCCCCGCTCCACTGTAATTTCTTACTTGATTACTTACTTGATCATCAGCCTGTCACATCAACTTGGCTCATACCATGTCGTGTGTGGAGCAGGAGAATTGAAGAGCCAAAGGAGGGCATTTTGTGTGTAGGTTATGGGGAAAAATTTCCAGGCTCCAGTTCCAGTGTTCAAGTGGTGCATGTGGACTATACAACTGTTTTATCTTCAGATGAGTTTATATTCATGAGACTGCAGCCAATGAGAGCCATAACTATGGCCCATTTGCATATTTATTACTATAAAAAAACTAAGTTGGTTTTTAAAAAAATAATCAGATTAAATAATCAACAATTAGACAATTCATATAAAACTATTACTGACTTGTTTAAGACTTCTGCCACTTGTTTCGATTACACTGTTCAGTGGTAAAAAAAAAATTTCATCGCATGTTATTCTTCAGGTTCTTGGCAACTAATTAGACCTTTTGCTTCTGAAGGGACTTGAAGTATTACATGGTGAATATCTTAGCCATGTTTTATAATGAATGATGAGCTTTATAACACATACTGCTGGGCATAGACAGGTGTGTTTCATTAAGAAACATTTTTTACAGTCATTCTTAAAAGAAAGTTGCTTGCCTTTTCTCATCATCAGAGTACAAAAATACTATTGTATTGTTCATATTATTAATTACAATAGTTATGCAGAAGAAATTTATTTGACAGAAAGAATTTTTTTCTTTGTGTTTTTTGTAGCAAGAGAGAAGGATTAGCAGGCACCTAGGTTTCAGATACAAAATTTCAGGATGCAGCAGGGGCCACCAGCTCCCTGTCATCTGGTCGCGCTGCATCAGGTGCTCCCCAGGGGTCCATCAGGGCAGGGCCTGTCAGCCAGGGCTTGTCCCACCACCCAAGCCAGGAACAGGGCAGCCAAGGGCATCGATCCACTAGTGAAGGATCAGGATCAAGACCAAGCCCAGTGAGGGGAACCAGAGTCAGATACAGCCCTGAGATGGCCAGGCAGAGCTGTGGTGATGGGACAGGCTACACAATTACCATTTTGCTGTGAAACTACTGAATGTATCATATTATGGAACTGGAAATCTCTAATTATTTTCATTCTTTTTAAGTTAAGATCTGCTCCAACTTAATATGAGAAAAAGTGTGTTATCTAGCTTCCATTTATTTGACTAAATATCTGTCTGTGTATATGACTGCCATGGTTTAACCCCAGCTGGTGACTAAGCCCCACACAGCTGCTCACTCACTGCCACCAGTGGGATGGGGGAGAGAATCAGAAGGGTAAAAGTGAGAAAACTCCTGGGTTGAGGTAAAGACAGTTTAATAGGGAATGCAAAAGCCACACATGCAAGCAAAGCAGAGAAAAGTATTCATTCACCGCTTCCCATGGGCAGGCAGGTGTTCAGCCATCCCCAGGAAAGCAGGGCTCCAGCACGCATAGCAGCGACTTGGGAAGGCAAACGCCATAACTCTGAATGTCCCCCCTTCCTCTTTCTTCCCCTCAGCTTTTATTGCTGAGCATGTTGTGATATGATATGGGATATTCCTATGGTCAGTTGGGGTCAGCTGTCATGGCTGTGTCCCCTCCCAGCTTCTTGTGCACCCCCAGCCTCCTCACTGGTGGGATGAGGTTGAGAAGCAGCAAAGGCCCTGGCTCTGTAAGCCCTGCTCGGCGGTAACAAAAACATCCCTGTGGTAACAACACAGTTTCCAGCAGAAATCCAAATCATAGCCCCATACTAGCTACTGTGAATAAAATTAACTCTATCCCAACCAAAACCAGTGCAATAGGGCAAAAGCCATGCTGTTTCAAGAGCATTTAAATATATGCTGTATCTGATGAGTGGTTCAGTAGAAATCTATATTCTTTACAGAGCCATTGTTTTACTAGTTTTTAAAAACAAAGTACTCTCCTATGTAAATGCTCTACTGCTTTTAGACACAGAATTGCAAGTTCTCTAGCTCTTTTACTGCACTTTAAATCCATGCTAATGTAGAATTCCAGAGACTAGTTAATTTCAGAGGAAAAAAATGACAACTATTCAGTAAACTTAGAGTTTGAGTGTCACATTGTTCTATGACAAATTTTGTGATTTCAGTGCTCACTGGATTTGAAAGTATATGTTTGAAAAGGACATGGAAAGATTAACCTAGGGAACTCTTATTCTGTGTGGTCCCCTGATCATATGAGCCAGATGTTGCAAACTAAGCTTAGTGTTAATTAAGAAGACACATCTGTGTGTGGGAAATAAACTCATAAAATTACTTCACTAATGATTTGACAATTATGTCAGCCACTACACTAGTACTGGTTGATTAATACATTTGTTTAAAATTGTATAAAGACTCAAGAAGATGTAAACATAGACAAGTTTAGCTTTTATAGTGCAGAGTACAATTTCAGAGTTAATTGCTCCCACAAACAATCATGTTTCCAGTGTCTCAAACTGTTCTCACAATATTTATTCTTACTGTTGTTGTTCTCCATGTATTGGTGCAGCAGATGGGTCCATTAATGTTAATCAATTAACCAAGACCGAAAAATCAAACTCAATTAGCAATAGATTTCAATAGGCACACTTATCTTCAGATTTCAACCACCACGAATGCTGTAATAACCAAAAATACACAAGGAATGTAATTTTTTAATTTTCATCCCTCGATAATGTAAGAAATACCTTCCTGGACATGTAGGTCACATTCAGATGGTACACTTTCAGCTATAAATAGGAAAAGCCACAACTGAAATCATATTTCAGAAACAGTTTTCTGCATGCTGGGGCATCACATATTTCTTCTTAAGCCTTAAAGAACTGATCACCAAATGAAAAATTCCATCCAAACTCCTAATTCCTAAATCCACATACAAATTCCTAAAGTTCATTTGCTAAGGTTTTGAATGCCTTTTCTTTAAGTTATAAAATGAGTTCTAGCTTAGCTTTCCTGTAAGTTAAGTAAATTTTATAGCTGAACTTGGTTAAGTGATAGAATGCCGTATATTATAGGTACTGAGAAGACCAGGTGAAGTGACTTAACAAAATTTGTGGTCTTTTCTTAGTATATATCCTCAATATTATTTAAAATAAAAAGTAGAAAAAGCCATTACAAATATGACTGGTTTTAGAAAAAAAGAAGGAGCTCAGACTGGAGACTTTGGAAACACTAAAAGGTTCCTTTCAACTTTCTTTTTACATCTCATTTTCCTGTTCAAAGGGCAGTCATCCTGAACCTTTCCCAGATCACATGCCAGAAATACTTCTTGTGCTTCCTTGTGCCCATAAACCAAAATGCATGTTGTGTCAGGTTTTGGCTGAAAGTATTCGTCGAAGGGTGGGCTTTTATGCCCTTATTGATGCTTTTCTCACATTTCTAGCACAAACCTGCAGCTTGCTTCCAGCTTGATTTGTGTGTTGAATTAAAGATAAAATTGTTACATGAGAATAAGTGCCCATTTTCAAACCAAGGAGTACTGAAGCACCTCCCAGAACTGCTAACAGCATTGCAGGCCAAATTTTTAGAATTGTTCATGGATTTTCTATCTGCTTTAGATGTAGGTGTTTCTGGGTAAGAAGGGAACTAGATAGTCAGAAATAGCAGAACTGATCATATTTCAAGAACTTTTTTATAGATCTGTTTTCTAGACTGAGACTCAAGCCAACATATTGTCTAGAACATCTCTTTGTTGGGATTTTTACAAATCCAAATCCTAGTTAGCTTCACTAAGATCCATATTAAGTCCAGAATTGATGTTTTAAGTTCCACTGTATTCAACTCTTGCAGAAAGATAAACCAAACAAAGGGATTAAATTTCTTTTTAGTTGATTTCAAAGGAAGATGATTTCCAGGTGAGGGTTGTGTATTTTCAGAGCTTTTCAGAATTTGTAGCATATGTAATTCTGTAGTACTGACTTGTATGAAGAATACAATCTGCTTCCTTTTAAAGTGCTGGGTTTTGGGCAGATCTGCCAATACAAAGGATGCTTAGATGTTTTAAAACTCCAGAAAATGCTGGTATTATTATAGTGATTCATGCTTGCACACAGCATTATTTAGGAAGATTAATTTCGGGGCTTGAATTTTTTGTATCCTGTACTTTTACTGAGATTATTTATCTAGTACAGATGGAATTTGGTACTTATGAAAGAGATTCACATTTGGAAATCCATTGTTTATTCTAACGTTTACTTCAAATTGGTCTGTGGTGAAGAAAAATGTTCATTTGAACTTATTTCCAAACTGTTTCATTTTTCTGGCAGAGAGATTGTTCAGCATTTCAGATTCCACACAATCTTAGGAAAAAACAATGCCATTCTTAAGAAAAATTTTTCACGTAATTTTTGAGAGGTAGGAAAGATAATGCCATTGAGCTTCTCAGAATGAACAAAATCCTGTTGGACATGCGGTTGTTACATCATATATTCACAGGAAAGTGAAGTAAGCAGAAGAGAAAATTTCATCTCAAATTTTCCTAACACTAAGTATTAACAAATAAAGAATTCATTTACCCATGTTGATCTCTGTGGTAAAAGGAATTACATTTCAATTAAACCCCATATAAAAACTCTGCATACTTTTTTTCTGAACTAAATACATTTCTCCCACTTACTGAAATTTTAACCCCACTTCTTGCCCTTGAAGTTTAGATGATAGCTAATTGCTCTAATCCACAATTGTGTTAGGATATCTATTTCAAGACTAGATTAAATTAACTAGGTGTGTCTCACTCTTGACATCAGAAAGAGATTCCCATTTTAACAAACTTTATTTTTAGACACTTTATCCCTCTGAGTATAGTAGTATGGAGAAGAGATTTGACTAAGATATCAAAACCATGGTCCATTAAGCTGGCAGTGTTAAGAGCTGATATTTCAGATTTTGGGCAAAACATCTGTATATCCCCTGGAAAATGTGCGATGATGCTGTATGAGGAAATAGCAAAATATGAACTCATAAATACTAATGGATAGACTAGTATCCAACGTTGTTCTTTTTATTTAAACTTTTAAAATATGCAACTTCTTTATTAATGATTAAAATATAGTACGCTCTTCAGAATTTGTTTCAGAAAATCATTTATTATAGAAGTATTGTTGAAAAAACAAATTCTGGCAATTGAAAAATAATCCAAGCAAACAGAAAAAAATAATGTTCAAAGAATAAACCTTTCTCTGTTTTTAATTTAGAATCATAGAATAGTTTGGGTTGGAAGAGACCTTAAAGATCATTTAGTTCCAACCCCCTGCCGTGGGCAGGGACACCTTCCACTAGACCAGGTGGCTCAAACGCCTATCCAAACTTCCACGGATGGGGCATCCACACCCTCTCTGGGAAACCTATTCGAGCGCCTCACCACCCTCACAGTAAAGAATTTCTTTCTAATATCTACTCAAAACGTACCCTCGTTCCGGTTAAAGCCATTGCCCCTTGTCCTATCACTGCAAGCCCGTGTAAAAAGTCCCTCTCCAGCTTCCTTGTAGGCCCCCTTGAGGTACTGGAAGGCTGCTGTGAGGTCTTCCCAGAGCCTTCTCTTCTCCAGGCTGAACAACCCCAACTCTCAGCCTGCCTTCAGAGGAGAGGTGCTCCAACCCTCCCATCATCTTTGTATCCCTCCTCTGGACTCACTCCAGAGGTCCACATCCTTCTTACGTTGGGGGCCGCAGAGCTGAATGCAGTACTCCAGGTGTGGTCTCACAAGAGCTGAGTACAGCAGCAGTATCACCTCCCTCTACCTGCTGGCCACGCAGCCCAGGATTCAGTTGGCTTCCTGGGCTGCAAGCACACATTGTCAGGCCATGCTGAGCTTCTCATGCACCAGCACCCCCAAGCCTTTCTCCTCAGGGCTGCCCTCTATTCATTATCTGCCCAGCCTGTATTTTTGCTTGAGATTGCCCAGACCCGCATGCAGGACCTTGCACTTGGCCTTGTTGAACGTCATGAAGTTCATACGCACTCACCTCTCAAGCCTGTCAAGACCTCCCTGAATGACATCCTTTCCCTGTCATTTAGGCAGTATAGTGGTTGTTGTATTAAAAATGTCTTTGGAAAAATCGATGTTTTATGTTCTCAGGTCCGCAGATTCAGTATTATCTTTAGTGTGAAAAGTAACATGCTGAAAACAATGTGCAAGCTGTGCACAAAATTTGTTAAGCATGATGAATCAATTCCTTTGTACTTAAACCAGAGAAGCTGCCATAGCTAAAATTTTAGTCTGGGTATTGAAATACTGCCGTTTTAATACCAGTCATCTTAGAATGTTTTGACTCAATTCTCAGAAATACTATGTAACATGATTTTTGAGAATTACAGCAGAACCAAATCAGCATTTCTAATAGCTTTGATTCCAGAAGAGGTATCTTATTTGGAGAAGCTTTAAAACACAACGTAACAGCAAAATTAATTGAATAATGTCCTTTTCCGAGGCCTTTGGGATGTTTATGTGTATATAGAATACTCAAAACACTACTCATACCTATTTGTATGTAGTATTAGTATGTAGAAGTAGTGCACAGATTCTTAGAATTTCTCTTCTTTCCAAATCCTGACAAATATTATAGCTGGTACTGTTTGTTATATGTTTTATCATGTAGTACGTGTATGAAGAATGACAAATGCGCCATATTCTTTGTACTAATGGTTTTCAAAAATTCCTCAGAGATAATCCTTCCAGTGAAATGCATATGTTTTCCATAAGTACCCCCTTATATCCTCTAGCTGTTTACTGTAAGTTATCACAATAAAATTACAAGGCTGATACTGGAGAAGATGAATAACGCACTATCTGTAATATATGTTAGAACATTTATTCCTTTGCTGCTAACCTAACATATGCACCTACCTACTAGTGATAGATTTCTACACTTCAAGCGATGAAAATTACATAAGAAAGACAAAAATTGTGAAAGTTCAGTGCTGACTAGCATGGTTGACTGGAGATTGAATGGCTGAGAATATCACTGTTCTGAATCCCTGTTTGGGGGAGCTTATCATTGAAAGGAACAGTGAAGTTTATCTGAGGCCACATAACTGAACTGATTTTGATTATGGTTTAAAGAAGCCTTCTTCACCTTTGGGATCTTGTTGAATTCGGGAACATGCTTAATATTTAAACAGAATTTGGGAAGTCTGGATGAGATACCACCTTGATACAGAAGGTTGCTGTGTCACCAAATTTGGTTTTGTTACTTTATTTCTTTTTCAGTAACAGCATTTATTTAAATTTGCTTTTTAGAGAGGTAAGAAATGGGTTTTTTTTTACAAGTAGCCTATGTTTTTTTGGATTTAGAAGAACCAGCCAGCTTTGTGATTATGTGTACAAATAAATACAAAAAGTGGTACCCACATAGTCATGGGAATTTCGTGCTCTGTGTGCATGCATATAATGCATTTAGATTAGTCTTCTTCCAGCTAGCCAAACCTAGCTAAAAGAGCTTTTTGGGAGGAGAAAGACAGATATAGAGGAGGCATTCAACCTGTACCCAGAGTATCCACAGGTATCCAGCTGACTCTTCAAAGGCAAAGGTAACCTTGCTAGTACCCCACTTTTTCTCACTGTCTGTTGACATGCATCAATATGTGCATGCTTGTGCAGACTTCCCCACAACTGGTTCCAGTTATTTCAGAATAAATATCAGTCCTAATTTTTTGAAGGTTGGAATGTTTTGGCGTTTTTTGACTAGGTAAGAATTACTGAAGTTGTTTATTACTCTTAAGTGGAGGGGAGCACAGAAGATCAATATGTTATTCATAAAGAATCCAGAGATTTAAGAATTATCGGGTGTCCTGCTAGAGAATTAGTGCATCCCTCTTCAGAAAAGACTGTCTTGGACAAAAAAGTTTAAGAAACACTGCTCTTGAAGACTGATTGTCTGAAACCTATAATAACTTAGGAGATATGAACATAAAAGAACCCTAGAACCACAAAAATTTGAGGTTCACCAGGTTCACATATGTCCTTCACCAGGACCTTCCTTGGGTTACCTCAAATCATAGTAGAAGGGGTCAGCACAATGCCTAATATGGGTCCATTGGCATCTTCCATAACACATGGAACCATCTAGCATTGCTGTAGACTAGTTGTGGGAAAATAAAAATCATTTCACAACAACCTTGAAAGCTAATGACATTATTTTCAATAGTAGTTATCTGTTGTCTATCTTGTTTATCTATTGTTATCAATACTGCTCAATTACCTATCTAGAGCTAGAATACTATATTACTAAATAAAAAGTTCTGCATAGCTCTAAAAGTCTTAATGTTTCCTTTAGGGACATACTACTCTTTTTAGTAGTTGTGTTTGTATTATTACCAGACTTATTAGTCATACCCAGTTAAAGTATGTTCTTTGTGTGCTTGTAAGAGTAGGGCTGGTATTGCTTCTTCTCTGCTTCAAAATCTGAGAGTGCTTAGGAGTTAGGAGTTGGCGGATCAGGGCAGTCAAGGCATGATCTGTATTACTCCACAAGGCATGAGAGTTCAGTAAGGGGTGTTGTGTTCTCTTGTATTCAGGTCACCTTCTCAGCATGCCCATCAATTTAACCTTACTTCATGCTCTGGAAATTTTATCTGGCTTGGAGGTCAGCGTGTGAACTAGATTTTTTCTGACATTGCCTCAGCAAGGAGTCTTATGGACGGCTAAGACCACATTTCATTGCTTTGAAGATAAGCTACATAAAAGACTGACCATGCTGGTTCTGGTATTTCTTATCATCTTCTAATGTGGTTGTGACATTTGACCTGGGCCGTATGAAATAGTCATAAGTTCTTGGACAACCTACTCATTTATATATATTAGCATATAAAGTACTTTAACGGATAGTTTACTTTGGTGTGTACATAAAAGAGTACAGAAGTGCTAGCAGTTTCACATCATGTCTCAATAGGCTGTAATATAAATGAGACTTGAGTTCTGAAAAAGCCCAGTGAGAGGGAACACGTCAGGAATCCCGCAAGGTGAAATAGCCCAGACAGAAAACAGTTGCTTATCATATGGAGTATTTTTTTAAAGTTATTGAAACTGCCAGTTATAAGGGCTCCTCTGTGCAGCACTGTTATTTACATTAGAGATCTCTCTCTACATTACCCTGCAAATTTTCTCAAGATTAAAGAGGGGTATGTAAGCCTTCGGTTCCAGAAGTTCTGGTCATGACATCTCTTTTCATAGCCTTTGAAGCTGCTAATAGAATGTAAAGTTTCATAACTTAGTTACCATGTCATCACCTTTGCTGCAATCATCAGTAATTTGTGAAGTGTGAGTTAAATAACTATGTGGGAACACAGATACAAACAGATGTGGATGTATATGCACTCAAACAATTTAATTATATGGTGGCTATAGTTGTGCTGTATGTATTATTCCTTTGTTCATAATTGCCTTCTCTTTATTATATTAAGGAGTTTTATAATATATTGTTGGTGAGGGTGCTAAGGGCAGTTAGGTTTATTTTGAATCTCCCCCAGCTGTACAGATGAGGACACCAAGAAAATAGGTAAATCCCCTACAGACATGCAAACTGGAGTACATTGGGAGTGAATACTATTAATGAAATATAAATGAACAGCATTTGTTCAAGATGCAGTTGTCCTGTAAATAACTTCTTTTTTTTCTATTTTTTCTTGAAGACAATCTTAGCCCTGCTTTAATTCACAGTGTTAATTTAATTTAGTTTCTTCTGAATTATTTATATCAAGGGTCTGGAAAAACCAGAGTCACTGTAAAATACACAGAAATATGCTAGAAAATGGTATGGCATCAATAACACAGATGTTCAACCTAAAAATATTCTTCTCAACAACAAGGGTTTTTGAGTTATTAACAGCATTTTGAACACAAATCTTCAAGTAAAGCATGAAGACTGCTACTATCTGTAGGCGGAAGAATAGTAGGATATAATATGATAGTATAGCATCATTATATTTCAGTTGTCAGACTCGCCCAATTATTCATCCACTTTCCATTCTGTAAACCATTTTCAGAAACAGTGCAGTGTATTTCCAGGCTGGAAACCAAGCACGGTAGTTCATTAACCCAAAAATAAGCTCTTTCCTGGATACCTTCAGGGATTAATTATGGACTTCACATCTTACCAAAATATTCAGAGATTGATTTAAATCCCAAAATTCAAGCTAAGGCTGTTTTCGTTATGTTATTTTATGTAATCCAGATTTTTTTTTCTTGGCATTCATTAGTATTCATGATATTACTACATGGATCTGAGTCACTGCTGGGATAAATACACTAATGTAATGGAGAGAATAAACTATTTAGAAAAGTCTAGGGTAAATTGGACTGAAAATCATTTGGAGTTAAGAACCATTAACAAATAAAATGCGTATTGAAAGGTGGCTAGCTTTCTTAACCTTTTCTTAGCTTTCCCCCAAGCAGATTTCATGGAGAAGTTAAGGTGAATGTTTGCCAAAGGGTTGGAATCTCCCCTTCTGCTTAAGTCTATACACAGTCTGTAAGACGCTTTAACTCCAAATTATATGATACACTTACACTTGATAATTTTATTAAATTTCTTTTCCCTCAGTTCGTGCCTGATACAACCCTGTTCTTCTTTTATCCAAAAGACAGTATCCTAAAAAATTCTTGCTGGTGACTAATACCAAACTTGTCAATTAGGCAGGAGGCCTAAACCTACCCCCCAACCTGGCAACTACACAGAAACAATTATGAACCAATTCTTTTTGCTGGTGCTTTCTCTCAATTTCTAATTCTGTCAGTACAATTCTTATACCCTCGCCTTCCCCAGGGTGAAATTTGCCTACTTAAGATTCACTTTAACCTTGGAAGCAGAGCTGAAATGGGACACAGGCTTTGTGACACAAGCTGCCCCTTGGAATAGAGCTCCTTCACATGATGGAGGAGGGATTGCAGGGATGATGGAGCAAGAATGGAATGTATAAACATGCATCTGGTTTCACCATAAGTTAAATGTAGCTATTCACATTTTAGAAAATGATGCAGTCTTGGAGTATCCTTACTATTTTCCCTAATTTGAAAAACACTAAAGTAGACAAACTGTATTTATTACACTTTTGGCAGATACCTTTAATTGTTAGGCATTTACATTCTTCGAGTGGACAAATGTAAGATGTTTATAACATTGAAATCAAGCTTTAGTATGTATGTTTAAACTGCAATGAAAAAGACAAAGCAATCAGGAATTTATTTTATTTGCTTTACAAGTGTTGAGACTCAGCATCCAGATTTATAATGTGATAGTTATGCCAGCTCAAGATTCAAGGCTAAATTATAACGTTGGTTTTTGGCTTCAGCAAATGCTGTCTGGGTCCTACTGTGTTTCACTTAATAGCAAGGACAAGTGGATTCCATCTGTAGGAGAGCATGTTTTGCATATGAACTAATGCAAGGCAATAGCCAATACTGAGATGGAGCAGGATTCCATATCAGGATGCTCTTTTTATTTATGGACAGTTGCTTGCTTATTTTCAAGCAGGTCTTTAAAGCTGGGTTGCTGATTTAGGAGCAGATGTGGGGTTATAATACTTAGTTTTAAAATGAGAGGATGTTTGTCCTGTACTTAGACGGCAAAATGCTGTGATTTAATATGAACAAGATGGCATTTGTGGGTATAAACTAATCTTGCTACGTGCAGAATGTGTACAAAATTATAATTTATGTTAACATATCTTTTTTTTCTGCCTAGAAATATTTGATCCATTTTTTATGGATAAATATTTGTGTACTAGCAGAAACAGTTGTTTATTATTATATAAGTGTATGCATGGATAAATTGGTATGTATGTATATATGATTTTTGTTTATAAATATGGGTTTATCCATATTTTGGGGTGGGGTGGGGTTTTTTTAATATGAATTGGGTAGTTCCTAGCTCCTGGATTTTAAAATTTTTAACTGATTTCTGTAGACTGGTCTTAATAATACACATTTTTAGTAACTTTGTCAATGTACATTGTCAGCGTTTAACCCCAGCCAGCAACTAAGTACCACACAGCCGTTCACTTACTCCCCCTGCCTCAGTAGGATGGGGGAGATAATCAGAAGAGTGAAAGTGTTAAAACTTGTGCACTGAGATAAAGATAGTTTAATGAGATGAAAAAGGAAGATAATAATAATAATAACAATGATAGTGGCAATATTAATAATGATAATAATAATTAGAGTTAGAATATACAAAACAAGTGATGCACAATGCAATTGCTCACCACTCACCAACTGATGTCCATCCAGTTCCCAAGCAGCAGCCACCAGCCAGCTTTCCCCCCACTTTATATTTTGAGGATGACATCATATGGTATGGAATATTCCTTTGGTCAGTTTGGGTCAGCTGTTCTAGCTGTGTCCCCTTCCAGTTTCTTGTGCCACTTCAGCCCTCTTGCTGGTTAGGGCATGAGAAGCTGAAAAGTCCTTGACTTAGTATACACACTACGTAGCCACAACTAGCAACTAAAAACATTAGTGTTTTATGAACATTATTCTCATACTAAATCCAAAACACAACACTATATGAGCTATTAGGAAGAAAAATTAACTCTATCCCATCCAAAACCAGAACAAGTATTTCTCAAGTCCTTAACACAGATCACATGTTCTATCATCATACATCTTACACTAAAAAGCTAGGTACATGTACAATTAACTTTCCTTAGACAAGAACACTACAACCTTAGCCACAAACCCAAAAGAATAACCAGGGCATCCTGAGTTCACCCAGTGCAATTACACCAATTTACAACAATAAAATTGAGGACAAAATGAGAAAGGTTGCTTTTATGTCAAATTTTTTCGTTTGAGTCTTCCAACGTTTGATTTATACACTAACCGAGAGCCCATGTATGCAAAATAGCTGTTGTCTTGGTAAAGAAAAATACTTGGTTTGTTCACTTAGAGATCATAATTTAAGTAAATGGGTGCTTTAAAAACTCCTTTTTTTTACAAGGAAAACCATGGGATCCTTGGCTGGGAAAAATCCTTATTAACCATATTTTGTTCTGCTGCATCTGAGTGAAACACTGTTCTGGGTGTCTGGGCTGGTTTTAATCTTCCACTAGGTTCAGAAACAGAAGAGCTGTGGGTTACTGCTGCCTACAGCTGGAATGCCACCCACTCCCAGCTGGAGAAATGGATCTTGCACTAAAGCCTCTCTGGAAAAGAAGTATATCTTAGAGGTGAGCTAAAGGAGGACTTTACAGAGCTGGTAGTAATGGGGTTTTTCCCAGCTTTTTATGACATTTAAAACTAGGACTACAGAGAAAGTAAATCCCCCAGTAGCATATTCACGCAATTTTCTTCTCATAAAAGCACCTTCCTACCGGCAGTAGCTTGGCAGAAATGTTGCAGAGTTTAAATTTCATATAGAGGAGAAAAAAACTCAGCTTCTGACAATCCTTATGTCAGCTAACATGTGAAACACTCTGAGATTTACCAGAAAGACCAAAGAAAAAGAAGGTTGTACTGTGTTGGTTAGTCATTGTGGTTTTGTGTATTGCAACTATTTCAAGATGTTTAGAATGTTCTTTGTCTCTTATAATCTCAGTCCCTCCTCCCCACCACATTTTTATCTCTGCAGTTGTTAAAAAGTAAAGCAAAAACAAGCACACTCTAAATTAAGACCTCAGGAGAATAGAAATAATGATGCCCAGCAGTGGTGTGCCATTTTCTGTGACTGCTCCCACCTTTTTTGTTCTATGCTTTATTGCAGTACCTTTTCCAATAAGGAAAATTCAGGGTTCCTTACTTCTAATAATTGTTCTGTACTGCTTAACCTAGTAAATATTGGCATGAAAAATTCCATGTGCATGGAAAGGAAGGGAAATTATTTGTTTCCCTTCAAGTGTATCCTCTTTTATCACTACTGCTGTGGTATCTGGGGGGTTTTTTCCTATTCTCTTCCTGATTTCATTTCACTTTCTATGCTACACTGAATAAGAGTGCTTTATGTGGGCCGATCAAGCTACTTCACTCCCAAAAGGATTTCTTATGTAAGTAGTTCCAGTGAGATTTAGTGAATTATGTATTTCAGTAGAAATGCTATGTTCATTACAGTATCCTTGTGCAGTGAAGTGTGTAAGCACATAGGCAAAAGCCTGCATGGCACTGCTAGCTCATTTCCATTCACAGTACAGGAAACATTGTTTTTTATCCTGCATTTATAATATAGGAATTAAAAACTTTTTTTTCTCATTTCTGAAAGCAGAATGAGTATAAGGAAAAACACAGGAACACATTATGCTATTAAAGAAATAAAATCAACATATTACAGCCATCCATCAGAACTGCCTTTTGTCTGAGCTAACTTATACCTGTAACCAGCATTTCTTCAAAACACTTGCCTTTCTTCAAACAGGAGTTATGCACTGACATCTGAGTCATAGAGGCAGAAGTACATATTCTTTCAGACTGCATCACCAATTATCTTTCTTGCCAGCAGATGTTAGGGGCATATTCCTCTCTGCCCAAATATTGTAATCATTAATAATTAGTAATTGTACAGTTCAGTGCTTACATGCAATGGAGGGTCATCCTGTGGTGCAGGATTTGGAACTAACACTGCCAGCAGAAGATGAAAGAAAATGGAGCTTAGTTGCTGTTTTACGTCTGAGAATACACCATTTTAGAGTGCTGAGATTCCCTTGCCTTATGTGGAGTTACTCTGATTTATACCAATGAAGTGAAAATCTAATCAAGCCCACAGCTGGATACATTCAACAACTTTTTGTTCATCCAGGATAACTCTGGATTGTATTGATCTGCATTATAGAACCGAACAGAAAACAACAGGAGGGAAATCTGAGAAACAGTGTCTCATTCAGAACCTAATGGAAGTTCTTAAGGTGCTTGTTTCATTGCCATACTCAGATGGATCATCCTTAGAAATCAATGAAGGACCTGCAGTCTGAAGCATGCATAAAAATGTCTTGAACTTATTAAGTGGTTTCTGTGGGTAGAAGGTAAAGACTAGGGGCAGGGGGGATACCACCAAAACCACCGCAGTCCTACTGATTAAAAGTTTGTCCAATTGTATTACTCTTTTCAGAGAGTGTACCCAGCTAGTAGGGCAGAAACAGGGCGGTATAACGAGAGATGGAAAACAGAGTAATAAAGCCCTATTTGAGTAATTTCAGACTGCTGCATGAATGGCTCTGTAGGAGAGAAATTGCTGTGGTGTCACTGGCTTGCTGCTACCGTGTGTCACTATGGATGTCAATGTAAAGTGAAACTGGGGAAGAGAAACCCACTTGCTTCTAGCTTCTGGGACAAAGGAAAGGGCAAAACCTGTTCTATCTCTAGCAATAGCAGTCACACATAAGCGTATGTGTTGCTGAGAAGTCTGAGAATTCATCCTTTGAAAAAAATGTCTTTTTCATCTTGGGATGACATTGCAACCCTTACCACAAAGTGACTAAGTGATCCACACAGGCCTGACGAATAACAGCAGAGATAGATCGTAAACTCTGCACTAACATAAAGTCAATTCTGTCACATTTGTCTTTCAATATTTTAGGCATTAATATGTATTTCATGTTACTGAAATACAATGACTTGATGTGTTCCTTAGAGCCCACTGTTAGCTGAATGCATACTAGTTTATGATTAAGCAGTACAGCATTTTTGTACTCCAGCTTAAAAATGTCTTCTGAGTAAGTGCAGTGCAAACAGAGAGGACAACTGCAAGTAATTTTAGATCTCTCTCTTTTGGAATGAACATGTGGAGGAGTATAAACCTGACCTGTTTTCTCAATACTGATTTAGTACAAAAGGATCATCAAATCAATATTGTGTCCCAGAACCACATCAACGTGAACAAGAATCCAGCATCTCAAGGATGTGTTACACATAGAAGACTTACTTGATTCAATTTTTAATGATAGTGTGGCAATAATCCTGACTATTGCATTGAACTATTAACATTTTCCCTCCTTGCTGTCATCCTGCTTTCTGTAAGGAGTTAATTATTACAAAGCTGTCAGCTATTAACAGAGTTCTTTAGCACAGAAAGATGATATAATGATACTGCACAGCATTCCTAAAGTGTTAACGACATTCTTCCTAGAACAATTTTCCAATTAATGCATTGAACTGTAGGAAGTTAAGTTTCCTTGCCACTGTGCTTCCTTGGGTAAAGAAACAACACATATTAACAAGTGAACTGGTTTGGTATGGCTTGGTTTTACTCTAAAGAGGAGACAGTGAGGGTTTTTTCTTTCCTCTGTGAACATATTACCTCTTCCTACAAGCACTCACCATAGCTACTGGTAAACAGCATTATGTTTGCCTTATTATTTCTGTTTTGACTATAATTCTTTTTCAAGAAAAAAGGAAAGTGGGCTGATTCTTTTCAGAGAACAGAAATTTAAGTAATAACAATTAGTTCTGTCTGAAAAGTGGGAGTCTAATTCAGGGCTCTGCTTTATTCTATGGAGAACATGACTATGAACCTTTGCATCAGGTTTTAGCCAGCTGAATGCTTCAAAGATTTTGTCCCATTAAGTGCTTTCATCTGTATTTGATACAGCTGGAAATAGATCTGCCACAGTGAAATATGGATAATTATTTGGATGCCCACATTTGCAATTTATTCTGTCGACACCTATTTTCTCAATTTAGACAAACTTTAGGTTGTCTCAGACAGTAATTCAGGTTGTTTGCTTTCAAGCACTTCCTAGCTCCAAGCAGTGCGTAAAATTAGCTGGTACTTTCATTCTGACTTACAGAGTTTCCTAAATACATGAGCACAACCACCTCTGTACATTCAGAATTACATAGTATAAGAAGCTAGATGCAGCCTATACTGGCAGTTCTTTTCCTATCTTAAAATTTTTATAGATGTTTGTCACAGGGAAAAGCTGTTTAATTTATATAGTTTAAATTGGGACCAAAGTAATTTATTGATTTGTTAATGATGTATAATTATTGGTTTATTAATTACATTGCAATAAGTGAACAAAACGTTCAGGATCATGATCAGCAATGCCACAGATACACCACAGTATTAGACACTACAGAATATTAACAAACATCTACAAATTTTTAAGCACCCCTCTGTAACTACACACACACATGCACAGCTGGCTGTGCACACCCAGCCCCTCACAGGCAGTGTGGATTTTGCAAGCAATGAAAAGCGTGGGTGCCTCACATGCAGACACTCCTGTGGAGATGTGGGTGCTCCAGCTGAGTGTCCATCCCTGCCTCTGCTGTCATGCCACTGAGGCACCAGCATGCTCAGGAACCTCATGCAGCCCCATGTGCACCCTGAGGACAGGTTCTCCTGTGCCAGCCCCGCGCTGTAGGTCCTTGGATGGGTGCAGGCTGTTCCTGAGCCCCACAGGGAGCTGCTTGGGCTCATCCAGGCAAGGCTGGGGATACCACCACACCATGCCTGGCAGCGCTAAACCAGCTTCACTGCTCCTGACTCCATCTCTGCCAGCACCTTTTACAAATTTCTGTGCTTCTACACTGCATTTCAAGCTGACTCCTTTGTTTCAAAAGTCTCTTTGTGATTCCCTGCTTACTCCATCTGGCTCGTGGTGTCATGGAGTTCCCCCTTAGTATTACGAGTTTCGAAGAAACACTTCGGTGATTTTGGGTGTCCCATCATACACACTCCTACGCATTTACGTCTCTACATTATCAGCTGTTGTTTTCAAGGACATTTTCTGAATGTTGGCCAGGCAGACACCCCCCACCCAATATTATTGTACAGTTTAGCAATTTTGAGCATATTATCAAGTAAACTATCTACTGAGTTCCAGATATGTTACATTTAGTTTTCATTACGGGAGCACTCCACTTAATTTTTTCCGGACAATAGAGGAGAGGGAGAGGGAGAGGGAGAGGGAGAGGAGAGGAGAGGAGAGGAGAGGAGAGGAGAGGAGAGGAGAGGAGAGGAGAGGCGAGGAGAGGAGAGGAGAGGAGAGGAGAGGAGAGGAGAGGAGAGGAGAGGAGAGGAGAGGAGAGGAGAGGACAGAGGGATGACTAGACTATTTCAGCTGGAAGGGACCTACAACGACCATCTAGTCCCAACTGCCTGACTAATTCAGGGCTGACCGAAAGCTAAAGCACGTCAGTAAGGGCATTGTCCAAATGCCTCTTAAACACTGACAGGCTTGGGGCATCAACCACCTCTCTAGGAAGCCTGTTCCAATGTTTGACCACCCTCTCAATCAAAAAATGCTTCCTAATGTCCAGTCTAAACCTCCCCTGGCACAGCTTTGAACCATTCCCATGTGTTCCATCACTGGATGGCAGGCAGAAGAGATTGGCACCTCCCTCTCCACTTCCCCTGCTCAGGAAGCTGCAGAGAGCAAAGAGGTCGCCCCTCAGCCTGTTCTCCAAACTAGACAAGCCCGAAGTCCTTAGCAGCTCCTCCTAGGACATTCCTTCCAGCCCTTTCACAAGCTTTGGTGCCCTCCTCAGGAGACATTTGCATACCTGAACATCCTTAAGTTGTGGGGCCCAGAACTGCACACAGTGCTCAAGGTGGGGCCGCACCCAGGCTGAACACAGCAGGATGGTCACCTCTGCTGACCAGCTGGTTATACTGGTTTTGATGCACCCCAGGTTGTGGTTTGCCCTCTTGGCTGCCTGGGCACACTGCTGACTCACGTGGAGCCTGCTGTCAGCCAGCAGCCCCAGGTCCTGTTCTGTAGGGCTGCTCTCCAGCCACTTGTCTCCCAGTTCATACCTGTGCCCAGCATTACTCCATCCTAAGTGCAGAATTTGGCATTTTGACTTGTTATATTTCATCCCATTAATTGTACCCTAATGCTGCAATCGGTCTAGATCCCTTTGCAAGGCCTCTTTTCCTCAAGATGAGTTAACACCACCTCCCAGTTTAGTATCATCAGCAAACTTGCTAATGGTGCATTCAACTCCTGTATCCAGATCATTAATAAATATATTGAACAGGACTGGCCCTAGAGTTGAACCCTGAGCAATACCACTGGTGACCAGTCACCAGACAGGATACTGTAAGAGACAGTATCAAAAGCTTTACCAAAATCCAGAAAAAATATATCCACCACACTCCCTTCATCCACTAAGCAGGTGACCTTATATAGAAGGATATCAAATTAGTTAAACCGGACTTCTACCATTTTTCTATTATTTCTGTTACATCAGATTTTATGGTCTGCTTATGCTGTTTATTTTTTTCCTCTGCAATGCTTAAATAATTCACATTTTAATACTAAAATATCTAGGGGCTATTGTTTTCCCCACTGCCACTATCTACTCTCCTAGCTCAAATGCAATCATTTTGCTAACTGAATTGTTATATTATTGTTCTTGTTAATAATTATATTTTCTTCTTGCTGTTTGTCCCCTTATTGCTGGTATTAGTTTATGATTGGAGTATCTTTGCTTACCTACTTCTGCTTTCTTTGTATGCAACTAGGATATAAACAGTCTATCTGTTGTTTATTTATTAGTTTGCAGTTTGCCAGATGCAGCAAAAAAATCCATTGTTCCACATACTCAGGTGTAATCACCTAAGAAAATTCTTTCTGCAGGTATTTCCCAATAACCACATCCCCAAACCTTTGCTGAAACCACACAATTCTAGTCACTACTTCACACCTTTAAAATCCTTCTCTGGAAGCTGGAAGGTTTTCATTGCATTTTGTACCTGTTCTCTGCAATTAGATTTAAATGGACTATTTTGGCTATTATGATACCTAGAGCCAAATCCACTGCTGATAGAACAGCGTTCACTTCAGTGGAGTGGCACCTGCTCATGTCAGCAATGAATTGGCTCAGACTTCCTAAATGTCTGTGGAAACAATCAGTACCAATGCAGAATGTATGCTTTGGTTTCTTGTAAGGCCAAGGAGGGGAAGCTTCCTGTAAGCATTCCCTTGCATTCCCGTAGGAACAAGGCTACCTTCTGTGAGATCTTCAGGGGTGGTTACTGAAACTTTGTTTTAATGGTCTGGCATAGCACATTGTTAAAATATACAAAATCATATCCAGCAGGAATTTGCTGGTGTTAACCAAAATGTGACAGTTGTGACAAATTTCAAGTGTTCTTCTTTGACTGTGTAATTCTGACAGTCGTATGAAACAGCTCATATAATGTATTTTATATAGCAGAAGTCATAGTTTATCCAAATGCAAATTATAACAGTATTGAATGTCATATTATGAAAGATAGTTGAACCTATCAAGATGTCAACTTTTTTGGTCTGCAGCTGTACCTACATGTAATTTGCTATCTTTATCAGAATTAAGTAGCAGCTAATTTATTAAATCACCTCACACACACTTTCTTCTTTCTTAAGGTGTTTTATTTAATCAGTAGAATTTGTATTTAAAACTATTGCAATGATTTTTAAATCTCTGATTTTAAAAAATGGAAAAAATAAACCCTAAAATTGTAATTTTAAAAATCAGTACGGAACTAGCTAGTATTACTAGCCTATGCATGATGTCAAATCTTGAATTTCAGGTGACAGTTGTTTTCTTAAACCTTCAGGTGAGCCACTAGGATGGGATTTACCATACCAATATAGGCCCCCAGCAAGTAGGATGTCTGATCTGTGTGTGCTCCCTGGTCAGTGCAGACTTGCAGGCACTTTTGGCAGAATATGCCACCTTTCTTAGGCATATATCTTAGAACCTGATATATCCTTCTCTGGAATTACTTTTCTGCCTATTTGACTGTCAAGGATATGTGGATAATTAGCTTGGTCTAGCTGTCAGACTTTCAGACCACTCAAGTTAAAAAGAGAATCCCCACCCTGTATGACAATGTAGTGAATCAATGTCTCAGCAGTTAATACACATCGTTCAAAAACATTGTACTGTAAGCAAGGCATCTTGATAACATTGGTTTCAATTTTGAAGTGATATCTTGCTGGTTTGAGGATTATTGAAAAACAAAAAGAATTGCACCTTAAAATCAATAGAGGAACTTGAAGAATTGTTTTTAGTGCATAAAAATTAGCATGTACACTGTTGAGCGGCTGCATGGGGGTTAGTCACCGGCCAGGGTTAAGCCCTAGCAGGTACTAAGCTGTGAAGTGGAGCAACTGAATCATGGTTACACATTTTGTCCTCTGATTGTCTTGCAGTGGTGTTGACTCCAACAGGAGAGGTAGTGACAGGTGAGGGGTTGAGACTCAGCCAATGTGGCTGCTTATGAAGCGTGCCAAAGCCAGAGTTTAGAGAGTCCTATGCATAGGCCAGTAATTGACTTCTCCCTCTTTACCACCCCACACACACCCAGGTTTTGTGTGGTTTTTTGCCCCCCCCCCCTTTTTTTTTAAGATCACAAATTATTAATTAGGTTAACCTAGATTTTATTCCCTTTGTATGCTGAATAACTGAAGTACTTTATCATATTTGTAAGTCTACTGAAACCATAGATTTAATGGCAAGTGGATCATTTGACTGTCTAGCTTGAGACGCTCCATAACACAGGAAACAGTGTTTCATTGTGATCTCTTGATACACCTGTTATTTTTGCTTTAGCTGTAGCAAACCCTATGAAATACATTCAGTACTTTTTACGTTGCCAACTTCATTTGCGCTTTCTGCCATTTTAGCAGCAAAAATTATTTACTGGTAATATTTTTAGTCAATGGGACTCATTAATGTATCTCTTATCTTTCCTGAGATAAAGCAGTGCTGCTCTTCACTGAAGGCAGATGGCATAGTCAAGGGTTTAGTTTTATGATGATACATCACATCTAATTCTTCTTTCAAACTCTCTTCAGTAAATACAATTCAGCATTGTATTTGAAAGCTGAGGGTTTATTCTCTACTAAAAATGATTGCATCTGCCTTGTATTTCCTCCTTTCTGACAACCATTTTTAATCATTTTCCATATGGAATGTGAAGAAGGGTGCCATAGGGATGTAGTCAGGTATTGTTTCATATAATATGAAATACGGAGAGTAGCTGATTTGAAATTAAATACTGTTCTAATCTACATGTCATGACTTTGATGTCACATTCAGACTTTCATTACAGTTAAAACTCTTAGTCTGAAGGCCAAAGAGTATTCAATTTCAGCTTTAATTTATGTTCTTACATATAAAACCTAAATACAAATTTTTTATTTCTATTTCTATATTTAGTTATAAAATATCTGGGTATATAGTTCTATATATGGATTTCTAATTAAGTACTAGTTCACCCATACGTGTCTCCACTAAAAGCTTTGGAAGATTTGGTGAAGAGACGCCAGATAAGACAAGATCTCTACTCCATGGGTTTAATGAGTTTATTATCAGGATATATATATATATATAAATATATATTTTTTTTTAAGAGGTTGAAAAGACTGGCTATTTTTTAGATTTTAGATTTACCTACCAGTAAAGATTAACTTAAGTTCAGTTAATGTAGTTAAAGCTGTAATACTTGATCTCTCCATTAACTGTATTTTATTATTCATTGGTGATATTTTATTAAAAGACTTACTAAGTTCGCTAATAAGAAGTTAATGTGTCACAGATTAAAAATACGGGGAAGACTACAGAGCTCCCTTTTTTCTTGGATGTTCAAAAAACCCATGTAAGACAAATCTATAATCAGTAGGAAATGTTTCTTTGCTATATATTTGACTGAAGAAAAATTCTCATTTTGTGCTGAAGAATGAGTGTCAAAACCATACTGGCAATGTTGTGTTTGTTAGTTACTGACTCTTACTTTTCTGGCTCATAAATTAAAATTATTGAGACTTCCACATTGGATTTCAGAGGTCGGTGTGTAACTGGAGAGGCCTTTTTCTTAATCGTGTTGAAGTCCCATCTTTATATATTTTAAAAAATTCTGAAGAATTTCTGTTCTTTTCCTTGAAATTGCTAAATTGTCATGCTGAGTTGCTAGTGCTAAAAGTTGGGCAAATTCATGACCCAGCAAGTGCTCACAAATTTCTTAGAATGTGGCAGAGTCATTCTTCTGTCTTCATTGCTAAGCCTTACTGTTTCATAAGACCCAAATTTACCTTCATGGATTGTGCATTTTGCACTTTGCTCTTAAATTTTTAAACTTCATAATGGTAACACTTCTCTATAACTAGACACTTCTATGTAACTTCTCACAAACTGGAAGAATTTATTGCTGCATTCCTGACCATCAATTAATATTTGTACCTCAATGGAATAGATTTACTGTATGAAATCCATGAAAATTTGCGTAATTATTACTTTTTTTAATTTTCATTAGTACATGCTGAGCTTCTGTTAGTGGTTTGTTCCCTTCCTTGATCATCAAAACCCCAGCTAATTATCATGGAGGATTTCTGACTTAGTTTCAGTTGGTTTTAATCCAAGTACACATGTACAGTGGCTCTCCAAGACACCCAAATATGTTGGCATATTTTAGAAATAATTTGCTGAATCTTAACTGTTGAAAGTCTGCATGCAAATGGAAATGTAGAGCCTGGAAACACTGTTCTTAAATCTCACTTAGTATTCTTGGAAGCTATGGATACGAGATATATGGCTGAATAATTGCTGACATTGTTGTCACGGACAATTTTTTTTTTCTTCTTTAAATAGTCATCAAGGATTCATGGTACTGCATCTGGTATGCATCTATAAATGTGTAGAACAAGGTCAAACTTAAGCTTGTGACCCAAAAATAAAATTAATAAAATAAAAATGAAGTTGGGCATTCAAGTTTTAACTGGCATGTCTGACTTTATAGAAAGAAGTGTCATACCCTGTTTGTAGAAGAAGCAGTATGGTAGGAATAGTAATTTCTTGGCAGTTGTAGCTATGCAGTAAATGTCTTCCTGAGCTCCTTGTGGAGAATATTTTTCCTTAAAGAAGCCCAGGGGGAAAGACATATCATATAGCAGAAATATGTCAAGGTGGAATTATCTGCAAACTATTAGAAAGACTGGGCTGCAGTGCTGGAATAAGAGCAATGTTACAGAAAACATTTTTTTTTTCAAGCATGGTACAGAGTTAAAAGGACTGAAAATACCTTTCGAAACTTAGACTCTGATTAGTGAGAGGTAAGATAGACAGGGGTTTTCATATCCATTTGCATAAAAATAATTGAAACCGAGTGTTACAAGCTGCAACATTTAAAGAGTGTAGTGCTAACATTTGAAGGTCTGAATCAGCCTCTCTGAGGCTGATGGGAGAAGATGCTAAAATATGACAAAATTGCATTCTAAAGACTATTTTTCCTCCATAGCAACTTGCTTGAAATGGCTACAGAAGTACTAACAGACCATAGGAAAAAAGGATTTTGAGTAGGAATATTGATGTGGTTTTCAGAATTAGCTAGCTGCTACAAAAAAATTCAATGTTATTCATGCACGGTCTTCCAGAGACCCAGAGGAGTGTGTTCTAGGAGAGAAGCAGGAATAGAGTCTAAGATGGTCTGTAGAGGTTTATATAGGACAGTCTTTCACATCATTGCGTGCACAACTCAGAATTGTGGCACATTACCTTACGTTCTGTTCGTTAATTACAGACTAGAAGTGCCAGTTTTGAGGGAGTATTTGATGGTGAGGAGAAGAAGCTAATAATGTGTATTTTGCTTGAGAAATCCTAACTAGGGGTTTTAATTCTTGACAGTCCTTGGTAGAGAAAAGAGGTGTTTTTTAATCTATGGCTAATTTCTCTTGAAAGTGCAAGTTGGGAATCAACTCATAACAGAAAGTTGGTGCTTGACTCTCAGCCCTGCAGACTGAAGTTTTTTTGCACTCTGATGATCACTGCTTATTTATTTTTCTTTAGATTTCATGGGCTTTATTATCACAGTGTAGGGCTTAGCTTTATACAATGAAAAGCAGATTAGAAACAGTTCACTTAGTGTGATTCAGTTTTCATTAAAATCCTTTAAATAATACATTAGTACACATTACTTCTGACATACCTAAAGGTATGACACTGATCCTGTTCTGACCTGCTCAACTTATCTGCACACTTGGTGATTCCAAGTCATGCATTCACTTTAGCTCAATGTAAATTGGACTTCTGCTGCAACAATCACAATTTTTTCAAATGCTTTCTCGAGTTTGTATGAAGTCTGCATGCTACTAGTGTTGCTCTAAATGGTTCCTACCTCAAGGATGATTATAAAATGATTCGTAACAGATTCCTTTCAATTTATTTTATGTAGTAGAAGAATACGTTTTTTCAATGCATATTTATGTACTTACCTACCAAGGAAACTTCTGAAATATGCCAAAAATTTGACACAGCATTTTAAAGCTGCATGTGTAAATGTGTTTACCCAAGCAGACTTTGTGGTTTACAGTACTATATCAGTAAAGGATCTCCATAAGGTCCACCTGACCCAAAAGAGGAAGCAGAGGAACAAATAAGTAATTGCCTTTCAGAAAGAAAGATCATAGAATAGTATGAAAGCTGCAGATATCCTGTAAGCCTATTGTATTTTGCAGTAAAACTGTCAGAACTGTTAAGCTGTGTGATGCTGGTTCAGTGCTCAGATAGGAAACCTCTGCAGAACACCCAGGTGGCAGAGAATCATTGTTGATTCAGTGAGGGGGACATCCCTTTACATCAGTTCCCGTTAAATGTCTTAGTTTGATGTTAAAGAACACAGTAATTCTCTTTCAGATAAGTCTTCAGGCATGAGTCTTACTTGCTTTCAGTTGTGAAAAGTTTTCCGATACTTCAAGAATGCATATGGCAAATTTACCCAGGAGTAACCTAGCAGCTGGAAAACAAGAATGATTCTTGCAGTTCTGCTTGCACACCCAAAAAAATGATCATTTCCTGCCCAGATGTTCAGTTCTCATTAAGCCACTATTTTTTTTGCTTCCTAAAGAAGGCAGGACTTAGATGGTACAGAAAGGCATCCTTTAACTGTATCTTTCAATTTTATTTATTAACTTCAGAAATTGTGGTTTGGTGTTCCATAGCTGAAGACATGAGGATCTTCACACATTAGTAAGGCATTCAGTCACTTTATTACACAGAATATGATCATATTACAATTTATGACCAAAGTTATATCCCTACCTTGATTAAAAAGTGAAAGTTGGGGGTGGGTGGGTGGTGAGGGTGGTTATGTAAACATGTTAATTAAAGTGATTTTAAAACAGACCCTTTGAGAAGTGTAAGTTGTTGTATTGGAACATTTTTTCCAACTACAGCAATACCTCTTAGCTAAATAAAACTTGCAGACATCTTCTGCATTGACTGTAATTGAACAGTTCTTTCTCTTTAAAGGTGGTAGTAAAACAATTTTTAATGAATTATTTGTAACTGGAATTCTATTCCATTTAACAGCAGCTGAACAAAATATTCTTTTGCAAAAATCCACAAAGAATTTCTGTACCATCATCCACTGTGTTTAGTAGTTCTGAATTAATGGCAGCCTTTGGCAGGAAAGGTAATCCTCATCCCTCCAGAGGATAGCATAACTTCATCCAAATAGACATAACAAGCATTTCAAAATAGGAAAACTTCCCATGGAACTCTCTGTAAAAATTTCTTTAGTTTTTAGCTCTCATTGATAAACTAGATTTCCAGAATGAAAAATTAAACAATGCTGCTTTGATTTCCAGAATGAAAAATTAAACAATGCTGCTTTGTATTGCACAAAATTCATTAGAATCAATCTTAATTAAAAGCCATTTAGAAATAATATGGCTATGTGTTTGTGTGTGTGGTGTGCTTCTTTCAACTAGTTGAACTCGGTGAAAACTGCATCAGCAAGAAGCTCAGGGAAATGGAGAAGAGCAAGCTCTGTACATGGTGAAAGGTATAGAAACTTCAGGAAAGGAATAGGGAACATAGGTCTGTGTCCACATGCACAGAAAGAGGGATGTTGGAAGCCATCTGATTCTGTTCAGATTAGGACAGGTATTATACTGTAGGAAAATTTTATCAGCCTTTCTGAAAACAAAAGCAGACAACCACTGTATTAAGGGTAGGAATATTTTGATGAAAACTGCTTTTGACTACAATAAAGTAATAAACATTACAGGTCAAATTCCTCTTTGGATATCAAAGATGATGTTTAAGATCAGTTACCAATTTACACACTTGGACTGAAATTTCTTTCTTACAGTGTTATTACTTTCTGCCACAATACTCATCAGGCTCTGCAGTTTAAATTTACAGTCCATACATTATTTGGGATTTCAGCTGGTGGCCAAAAAGCACATTTTGACACAGTTGCTGTGTTCTTGTGCATGATGAATTTGCCAAATAATACAAGTTTGCAACAAAGTTCTATCATGTCTGATCCTGAGTTATTCAATAAATTATTTGATTTCTGTTACAGTATATACTAAAGCAACTGAAATTCAGGAAGTCACATTTGTGATCTTTAAACAAAGTCTTCTGGTCTGTTTTACTTTTCCCTCTCTCCTAGACAAAGCAATCTCTGTGGCAGATGGATATGCAGGAGTATGTTGGGATGTGAAGTGTGAGCTACTGAAAATAGTTCATTGTCTGTAGTACTTTAATAGAAGGGAAGCTAGGAAGAGATAAAAATAGAAAAAGTATTATAAATAGCAAGTTCAGTGCATTACATGTTTGCATTTATATTTCTTGCCTCTTATCTTTTGATCTATTTACAGGTTCCCTGCTTCTTTTAATAGAGTGACATTTATAAGGGATTCCTTCTCATGAGATAATAAAAATTATATTAATTTTTTCTTAGTCGTAAATTTTTGTGTCTCTTGTATAGGCAAACCAAGAGTTAGATGTATGTAATTAACTTAATGGGAGCCATGGTAAGTACAATATGACAGCTTCCACATGATTTTCAGAGTATGTCATTACAGCTGTCGTCTGTATTATACCTAATATTCTGGCAGCCATTTTAGATAAGATTTAAATGGTACAGATGTATATTGCCTTTTTTTTTTTTTTCTGAGAAAAACTCCACTTTTAATCAGACTGTACTGGTCAATCCATAAATCTTCTGGGAATCTTCTGCATGACTGCAGTCTGAAATGCTAATTACAGAAGCTAAAATACATTGAAGAGGAGGCAGCAGTACAAATAATTTAGAAAACAGAGCCTGTTTTTTGCATGTATTATCAGTATTTTCATATATTTGAGTATGGCATATAATTTTAACTATTTGACCCAAAGTATTCAGAGCATGGCATAGTCATTTGTGCACCTATTGGGTTTGTTACTGACTGTCTTTGCGCTGAGCCATGTATTCATTCTGCATTTCATTCTCCTTGAAAGACCTTTGTGAACATCTCAGCTTTGCAATAGAATAATAAATAGTGCAATGGACAACTTGCTTAGTCATTGCCCTACTTAATGGAAAATACCTAAGCAAAAGAAAACTAGAATTTCTTTCCTTTCACCTTCGTTCCCTTGTTGAAAACATGCAGATTTTTCTGTACTAAGTCTCGATATGCACCTTTATGTTATGGATTTGATAGCTTACTTCTTGGTGCCACCTAGTGTATTTTATAGCATATAGCAGAGCTAAGTTTGAAATTTTTGTAAAAGGGGCGGTCACTGAAAGTGATTAATTCGTATTAATCATATAAAAGGGAGAAAAAGACAGACTATAATTAAGTCTATTATTTACTGTTTTTTTACTAAACAGTAAAGATTTTCTCCCCCTGTAACATAAGGCTCTCTACGTACTATATATTCTCTTAGGCATTGTTCAGCTCTTTTGACCCTGCATCTTCATTCAGCATCATTTGTCTCATCTAAAGAAAGTCTTTTAATTCTTTACATCCATTTGATTCATCTGGGATCTATGCAAACTTTTGAGTTTTAGGTATACATTTATTAATACCTTTTTAATAATCCAAATATGAAATGTTATAACTTGAACTATTTGATAAACATAAAACGCTGGCAAAATTGAATATTCTGAAATTACAAGCATTCAGTTCAATAGCTGGGTGTTGCAGTTTCCAAAAAATATGTCTTACTTGGCATTTGTTTGCAAGGCACAGTGAGTCTGATATTTTGATTATAAATACAAGCTAGCCAACTGACAAGTAAGCATTTTCAGCATTGAAAATGTTCAAAAATCCAGTGAACGTCCTTCACTGTCTATTTGGAGTGCTCTAATGATATTTCACCTGTGTAAGCAACTTCCGTTTGACTGACTGCTGTAATTATTAATAGCTAAAATCTATCTTGAAATTAAAGTGAGTGATTATCAGGTTGCCAGTGGCTGTATTTCTTGTGTTTTCCTTATAACTATCTTGATAAGGAATTAAATAAGCAATGAAATATATTCTGAAGTTGTTATAATTTGCTTTTTACTACATTAATAGCTAAACATATGCTGATACACATTGCCCAGGGAGGTTGTGGAGTCCTTATCCTTGGAGATACTCAAAAGCCATCTGGACATGGTCGTGGGCAACTGGCTGTAGGTGACCCTACCTGAGCAGGTGACCTCCAGAGGTCCCTTCCAATCTTAACCATTCTCTGATTCTGTGATCTTCAAACAAGAAATTCAGCTTCTGGCACAATATTATTTCCCCTGTCTTTTAAAGAATCTGAATGTGACAGCTGCTTTTGTTTGCCACAGATATCAATGTTCTGTATTGTTCTGGTTTAGTGGCAGTCTAATAATTTTAAACATTCAGTAGTAATGTCTGGTACTTCCGTTAAAGGATTTCATAAAAGTGCCTTTTCATATTGTAAAAATTATAGGCTATCATACTGGGTATAAGCTTAGTATGGCTTAGTCACAAATGCCTGTGGATATTTCAGAAAAGGAACAAGTGCAGGGCAGAGGAAAATAGGATGAAGAGAAATGTTTTTAATCTTGTTTGCTTGATATTTCTAAGCGACAGGATTGTACTGCTTTAGGGTCGCCTCGTGACAGAAATGCATTGCATGCTTAAGACAGTGCCTACCTACTTCAGGTGTTGAAGAGGCAAGGGTATTCCTGGTAGGCTCTGCAATCACTGAGTACCATACTATCTTCATGTTGACTGAAAAAGAGACTCCTAGACTGGCAGATCTGTGAACATAGCTTTCTACATCTGCAGGTGTCCGAAGGACAGTAAAAAGATGTATAAGATTAGCATGACCCCTGAATCTCTCCCTTGATTTTGTAAGGTCTGCAATAACATTCAGCAAGGTAAACATGGTGGTTCCTTCAGCTTTTTCTGAATGCGTGCAAATGAAGCAAAGAAAGTAGAGAAGCAGGGGCAAAAGGAACTCCTTTATTCTTTAACCACTTCTTATAATGTGTTACAGATTGGTAGGAAATATACAACAGTAGTGTGCTGTAAAATGATATGTCTTTGCATTGAGATCAGTACAGGAGGGTGAATAGCACAGTGTTAAAGAGAACACCCGAGACACTAAGGTGAAGAAAAAAAGGCCAATTTGCAATACAAAAGTGGCATAATTTTAACATCTCATGCATTATTAAATAGCCTATGATTTTTGGGTTACATTATGTCTCTGCTATTTTAAGAAATGCGTAAAAATGCTGTGCAGTATTATTTCAATAAAGCTTTTATGTAACTGTATAAAATTGCAGTATATTACTGCAAATGTACAGAGCCTTATTGCAGGGGAGTACATTAAGATAATGCTAAACCAAGGACGTTGTAATATATGTAATAAATCCTATATAGTAGTTTTGATTTATCATATTAGTATAAGAGCATTATTTTATCCAGATGACCACAGAGTTTACATTACAGACAGTTGCCAGAATTATAAACATTGCAAATTGTCATAAAGCAATTCTGAAACCCGACTGATGAAGGCTTTCAATTGTGCTGCCTAGTGCTTAAAGCCTACTGCTGTGGATACCAAAGCTAGAAGCAGCCAGTTACACTCCGATAACAAATTGCAAATACACAAAACATTTGTAACATGCTGGGTAGACTTTCATTTGCTAAAATGGTTCATTCCCCAATTGTACATACAATGAAATTACCAGAGTGTTGTTTAACATTTCAAGCATTTAAGCATAATGAAATCATCTTGGAAATCATGATCTTGTGGTATAAACTTTGTTAACAGGCTTTTGGGACACGGAGAACCCCTAGCATACACAAAAAATGCTCAGCAGTATGAACTGTATCAAGGTATGTGTGGGTGAGGTCTATCACTCCTGATTACAGATAGATTTGAGGAGTGGAGCAGCAGCGAGATATGAACCCCCTTATCTTTCCAGCCTACAGAGACAGAAGCACAGGAAGTAAAAGCTACTGAGCTATTGACATCTTCAGGCTTTCTGTTTGTATCATTGTCATCTCCATAGTATTGGAGCAACTGCATGAATAGATCCATTACCATGGTGTTCAAATATTATATTGCTAGTTCGAACTCTTTCTCTGTGTTAAATACGTGTTATAATAGGACCCAATCCTCAATGGTTTCACAAAGTATTGCCTGAGTTAACATACAGTGTTAATTCACTTTCATTGACACATCACTTCAGGTGGGGGGTGCGGGGGCAGTGTTTTGTTAAGTATGAAAGGAGAAAGGACACAAAGGCATAAAAGAATAATATTTAACAATGTTAAGATGATATTACAAGGGAGATTTGCTATTATGATGCATACAATCTCACATTGTTTTCAAAAGGAATTAAATATGTATGGTTCCAAAAGTCTTCATGTAAATTCAGCAGAGAACCTGGAGTAAAGTAAAAAGAAGTCTGACATTTCCATAAGCCATTGCAACGACTTCTGTTGACTCTACAGTCTTTCAGATCTATTTTAATTTCAGTTTTGAAAGTCTGAAAACAGACTTTTTAAGCAAATTGCTTCTAGCAGCATTTTTACTTTTAATTTCCCCAACTATAACTTTCGAAAGATGAACTCCAGTATTTTTTCAGAGGGTGAGCTTTTTTCTTCTACTTACTGTCAGTCTTTACTGCAAGTTATTTTTATAGAGGTTTTGCTATCATTTGCATTCAGGATTTATGGCATTTTTCAAACAGCTACTCTTTTTTTTTTTTTTTTTTAATGACTGACAGCTACTAAAAAAAAAAGCAGTGGAAGGGAAACTTTTTTTGTATATGATCATGTATAGTCTTAGGTTTATCTATTTGGGGTTTTGATAAGTTTGCCTGTCTGCTTATGATAGTGATACTTGCCTACTAGTTATTGTCACTTTTGTCCCTTCTGATCTCTATTAGATACCAGCAGTGGCTTGGAGTTAAGTGTCTCAGACTATTGGGGGTTTCTTTTTGATTGCTTGTAAGCAGAATTATGTTGTCCTATATTAGCTTATTTTTAAAAAAATATAATAACTCAAGTGCCTATTCTTTTAGGAAAAAAAATATTTCTTCTAAAACAACAGTTAAAGGTGGTGAAACATGATTAGACACATCAGAGCTAGGCAGATTGTGTATGAACTTCAGTGAAAGGAATATAGTTTTACAGAAAAGATTTTGAGGAATGTACTAAGGGCTCAGGCAGGCTCATAGAGAATATTCCGAAGCCCTTATTACGTGAGTGATGTCTGGCTAGCACAAAAGCCATTTTCAGCATGTTAATGCAGAGGAAGTGATACAACCATTTGCCTGTAAGTATCTTTAGTAATTTTACCTAATGAAACTTTAGGAATGCTATGATGTTATTGGGTTTGCTTCTGAAACATTGCATTTATGAGCCTGACTTCAAATACAAATCCAAAAATAACCACAGTAATTTCCTTAATTCAGAATAAAATAGGTAATTTTGCATTCAGCAATTTTCAGCTTTCCTTTCCAAACAAAAATCTTTCAGTGTTGAAAGAAAGTAAAGTTTCTAATGGAATTAAAATGGGAAAAAAAAAAGGGGGGGGGGGCAGCAGAAAAGAAAATGAAAGTAAAAAAAGCTAAATGGAAGTAAGAATATTAGTTAATTCCATTGAATCACTAATGCTGGATGAGTCTATGAGCAGACTACTTATGTTGTTCTAACACAACTTGTTTTAAATATCCATTAAGGACTTGTTTGGATCATAGTTCCACAGTGCTTCATGCTGATCTTTTTAACCCACTCAGAAAAATGAAATTATACTAACGTTACAGATGATGAACCTTAGCAATGAAAAAAACCTTGTCTTCCTTTAGGTGAAAAATTATTCAGATTCAAAGTTGAGTCTTGCCTCTAAGTTGAATTCCTTTACTGTCAAAAATTAATGTATTGTGGTCTTTTTAACTCTCAAATTGGTTGTGATAGCCGAAGGATTTCGTCAGGCCACTTTGTAGGTGATACATTGTAGTGAAGCTATCTCTGCCTTAAGTATGCTCTTCAACATCTAAGAGATTTGCCGAAGGTCTGAAAATCTGTGGAAGAGCAAGGACTTTTCCCATACTACAGTTCTTAGCACATTCTAATCCTACCTTATCTTCTGCATAAATACAGCAAGACTCATCAGAAACAGAACAGTAATGAGCCGTGGACTACCAGAGGCTTTTAGTCAAAATGCAGATGACTGTTTGGCAGTCATCTGTTTGATGGGTTTTGTGCTTTGATTTCTAGATATTTAACAGGTTTAAAACTTAATTTTCAATGGCAACTGCTCTTCCTGAGAAATGAGACATTCCACAATCATCATACAGCAGACACTTGTGCCTTCGGGACATTCATAACACTGAATGTATTGCTACTGACACTTGGAGACTAGACAGCAGAAAGTCTACTTTAGATTTTATCAATTTTGTCTGCCTTAGCAGCTCTATTAGCTGATTCCTAGAAAAATTGACGTGATAGATGAAAATGTAAATTTACAAAATTCCAGGTAAACGTCACGTTTTCTTATCACCATTTTCAACCTTAACTCGTAATAGTGTTTTCCTTTATGTTCCAGAAATGGCCGATGGCCCTTAACAGTTAGGAAGTGTTTGTAAACTTATCATCTCTGCACAACAACTCTTTGAGATAAATTGCCTTAATCTGCCTTGAATCAAAACACATTTAGAAACAGATGTAGTGTTATTTTACTTCAGAGCATCTTAGAATACAATTAACAACGTTCTAAAACGGGCATTTCAATGGTTTAAGGCCAGCAGGGTGTGACATAATAAACAAGACATCATTTTCACTGCTTTCACTATACAGAATGTGGCCTTTTCCTAACTTCCTTTACTTCAGTATTTTTAACTGGATATTAAATTTAATGATTGTGGAATTGCTTTTAAACAGTAACTGAAATACAGACATAAAAGGTGGCTTGAAATTGAAAAGGAAAGTTGCAACTGTGTTATAACAGGCACATCTTTTAATCACACACATAAGCATGTGTCTGGTGCTTTGATATTATTTACCTGTTCTCATATTCTGGAATTTGAAATACTAAAAAAAAAGCTTTATTCCACTGAGGGCAAAGAATTAGGGCATGTGGTTCACTAGATACAGAGGTTTTGCTGTCTTTCCTAAAGCTCATGGTTAAGTAAGCCATCCTTACAATATTCTCCACTGCAAGTTGGTTAGCGGACCCTGCTCGAGGTCCACTATTACATTTTGCTCATATTACCTTACCCTTTACCTTTAAAGGCTGATCCATACTCATCCAAGACAACTGTGAAGAATTGTATGTCAGTTCTCACAATACTGAGTAAGTGATAAATAAATGTGGATGGAAATTCAATATAAAAGAAGTTAATACATCTGAGAAGTAAAACACATTAAAGGAGGGGAAGATCTTAACTCTGTGAATAGAATAGTTGGCTCTGAATCAGCAGCTGCTTCTCAGGAAAGGTTTTGGAACTTTATAGGCTCTAATATTCTGAGAAACAATTTCTGAACAATCTATGAAATACGCCACGTCAGTGCTCAGTAGCAATTAAGAAAGCAAAGAATAAATCCTTATGAAGTAAGAATGGGGAACAACAAAAAAACCCCAAACAAACAACAACAACAACAAAAAAAAACCACAACCCCAAAAACACCAAAAACCGAACAAACCACCATGATGCACAGATCTGAACTGATAGGGCTGCATTATCCCACCTTGTTTTTGTCATTTTGTTGTCTCGTGTCAAAAAGGAGAGTGCTGAAGTTAAAGGAAAAAAGACAAGAAGGATGATCTAACAAAGGGAATGTTTCCATTCAACAGATTACCTTGAGACTTTCTAGTGTGAAAAGAAATGTTCAAAAGTGTTACAAAAGATATCTACAACATCAGGAGTGACATGAGAAAAGCAAACAGGCAATAATTTTTCATTTTCTAATAGAAGAACTTGTTTGTGCATACATGAGAAAAGGAGACAAATTCAAACAAAGCGAAGTAGATGCTTAAGTAATGCTTTCATACATAAGCAGTGGAACAGTGCCACACTGTGTACATGTTCAAAGTTGGCATGGGTTTAGAAAGGGATCAGACAGGTTCGTGGAGAAAAAATATCTCTTAAGGACTCTGAAACATGTGTGATTTAAGACATCCTTTGCTGCAGGTCACGAGAATATGAATGTCACTTAATGTTGCATTATAACTATCCTTTCTTGTAAGATGACAGTTTTGTCCATTGTCAGAGATAGAATAATGGTACACATACACGCACATTGGTCTGACCTGGTGTAACTGTTTTAACATTCCTGCCACCTTATATGATTGCACCAGATATAGCAGTCCTGTATGTTTCTCCCTGCAAGTCACTAATTTGCTGGTTGGCCTGCTTAAAAATCTTGAGACAATACTGAATTGCTTTTGGATGCTGTTGGTCCTAGACACGCCTAGCATCCAGTGTAGATCAACAAGTCCAGAACTCTGCCTGACCATCTTTTGCCAATAGCGGAAGGAATTTTCTAATCCTGAATACTCTGAAATATTCTTTACAAGTAACGTATGAAGCAACACTGCCTCATTCTCAAAGCTAGTGGCTATAAGTATTACAAAATGCCCCACAGATTCAAGTTCCTGGTATGCTTTGGTCCATCCTTTTTGGATCTCACCCTCCAGTATTTCTTTGTACAAACCCACAATTATTCTGAGATCATCAGTGTTACACAGAGGTAAGAGTTGCTGAACAGCTTAATAATGATATACGTTCCCCATCTTACACGGTTCCCTTGACAGCATGCAACCCGCCACCCCTACAGTCTTTTTTGTTCCTGGATTTCAAGGACTACACTAGGCCAGACCAAAAAGTCTCTCCATATTTCAGTGTGCTGCTCAGCCCCCCTTAGTGCCAAGTCCAAGGAAGTATTCATAGCTCCGTGGGTATGCTACTGGGATTTGTACTGACTTCAGGGGAGTGGGTTTTCTCTGTTTTGGAGTCTGCTGTGATCAGTGGGCCAGCAGGAACTGAGATAAAAATGAAGTATGAAAGCCTTTAAGGATAGGCAGGATTTCTAGTCTCTATTTCTTGATTAAATGTGTTGCAGCCTGGTTGTCACAGAAAGCCTGACCTGCTCATGAGCTCACTCTGACAAATGCTTGTTGTTATCAAAATGTAGAAGAATTGCAGGAAGTTAATGTCCCTTGCAAAGTCCAGACTTTCCAGGTTTTGGGCCACATTATTTGTCCTTGAAGAACATGCCAAACGCAAACTCCTCCAGAGCAACTGCGTTGCAATTCCTGCTACAGGAGCTCCCAGGCCCATTTGGAATGTGTCAGGTACTCAGTGGGGTGGGTTGACCCGGGCCGGCAGGTAAGCGTCCCCAGGCTGGATCGCTCAGTCACCTCCAGCAGGGTGGGGGGCATTTGGAAGGACAGAAGCAAGAAAACTGATGGGTTAAGATAAAGACAGTTTAATAAGTGAAGGAAAACAAAGAAAAAAAGCCAAATGATGCAAAAGCAATGATTTACCCCCGGCAGACCAATGCCCAGCCACTCTCCAAGCAACAGCTACTTTGGAAAGATGATCTCCCAGTTTTCATTGCCAAGCATGACCTCATACGGTATGGGATATCCCTTTGGCTAATTCAGGTCAGCTGTCCTGCCTCTGTCCCCTCCTAACTGCCTGCACGCTCCCAGCCTATTCAGAGTGAGAAACAGAAAAAACCTTGATGCTGTGCAAGCACTGTTCAGCAACAGCTAAAAAACATTGATGTCTTAACACTGCTTTGGTCACAAACCCAGAACACAGCACCATACGGGTTGCTATAGAAATTAACTCTTTCCCAACCATACCCAATGAAGTGCTTGCAGTATTAGAAGTGTCATGGTAATAATAATAGGATAGTGATAGTAAAAGCTTTAATATATCAGCATTTTTAATTGAAAGCATATTCTGGGGGGGAAAAAAAATTTTATTTTGCCACTGAATGTGATACAGTGTAACAATTAGGCTTTTCACTGTTCACCTCTTTTCTCTTTGCCATGCATAATATTTCAAAATCCTTAATTTTTGAAACATTACCAGAGTAACAAAAGAAAAAAATGGCATGTATCTTTGTTTCAGGTGAGGAGGCATTGTCTGGTGTTGGCATGTCCTGGCCACAGGACAGGTCTTGGAAGCAAAAAGTTTCCATATGAAGAATGCATGTCACATAAGCTAAAAGGGAGTATGGCTTTGTCTTCCTGGAGGAAGAAAGGGTCCTGACATTCTCCCATGAGTTAATAAGACATGTCAAAATGAGTAAGATAGATCACTAGTACTTTTTCATATCTCAAAAGAGTGTGTGATATTGCCTCATCAGCCACAACTCTTTTTCTGGGAGATCACTTGTTTTCATTCATAGGTCAGAACCCAGCTGTGAATCCTGAGAGCCACTGTGAACATTGCACTAACTTCTTCTGGGGCAGTGGGAAGGAAATTTTTTTTCTTGTCATCAGATTGGCTGGAATAAATTGTGTTTTGGGGATTTCTCACAGGGTCTCTGGCGTGCATTTGAAAAAACTGCTGTTGCAATATGACAGGTGGTAGGAACATGCTGCAGGTTGTGCTTTTCAGAGGTCTGTGTTCTCTGGCAGGCAGGAGTGCAGTGGCTACAGAGCAATGTATTTGTTGAAATGATGATGAATGGGCAATGAGGTTTTTTAATAGCTTGGGTAGTAAGAGGATGATGCCTTTTCTCCAGGATACTTAACCTTCATAAAATAGGACATAATACTATTTCAGGCACTGCCTGCAACTGTTTTAGAATGAGAGAGGGTCCATTACTGGCCATCCCCTGGCAGGTGATGATATATGAGGAAGGAGTGATTAATGTACGTTTTGTGATCCTCTATGATTTATGCTCATGATTCTTAGATGAATTCATAGTTCTAGTGCTCCTTGCATCTTACTGTATCACATCACATAAGCAGCACAGCTTAGCTATGTATGCAAAAATATATTTGATAATAACAAATAGAGTACTAAAGGGGCTCCACAAAAGCTATGTTTTTCTTGTCTTCCCTAAAATTTGAGATTTATGGAGTCCTCTGTGAAACAGAGTAGCTTGCCTGTTTGGGGCATAACTGCGCCACTTTGGAGATAAAGGTGACCCTTAGATAAAATGGAAAAATATACCAAAAACCTAGTTACAGTTGCATATATTATAGACTTTCTTTAAAGCCATGTCAACCACTTTTTATGTGTCTTCTACTTATAACTTTCACATGTACAACTCCAGATATTCTTTATTTACTAAGTCATTCCATAATATCTTTTTTTTTTTTCTATTTTTGGCATTTATTACAGATACTGTCACTGTGCATGACTTAGTCTTTAATAGTAACAGTGTAATTACTGCCATATATAAGTATTGTGCTGTATAGGACTGATTTTAGCAATAAAAAATTTAACCCTCCTTAAAACATCAGAAGCTGCATAGTATTTTCTCTGCACAAGTGATGCTGCCATAGCTACCACCTGTGGAGTTGAACAATTACAGCACTGGAAAAGCTTACCATAGAAACACCCTGGCAATGAATCACTCCATTCTTCCAGTACTGCAATTTCCAGTCTAGCATAAATCCAATTGCTGGAACACAGGAAACAGATAAATGATACCTTGGCATAAACACTGCTTTAGATTATACTAGAAGACATAGAATTATATTACACACAGAAAATGCATTTAAGGGTAGTCATCCGAGGTACAGAAATTTCTGCGAGAAAAGATTTTGTGCGCTGCAAAATCTTGGAGGACTCAAGCCAGCAACTGTAACACAAACTGCTCTTACTCTGCTTTCTTTACAATCACGGTGCAGATTCAATCCCAGCGAAGATATTCCATGTTCAGTTACATTAGCAAAAATTTCTGCCAGAGGTCCCCTTCCCACAAATGCCACTGTGACACAAATTTTATTGCTGTTTGACAGTTTCAAAGATTATGAATATTAACATATTTTAAACCAGTTCATTTACTCACCTCTTTGAGTTCTTTAAAAAGAAATGGTAGGTACAAAAGGGAAGTGAGATGTTAAAGGAGTTTGCTCATCATATAACAGAAGATACTATTTAACTCTAATTGTTGAATTTACATTTTAAATAGTTCAGTAGAAAAATTATTAATAAAAGTTTATAATAAACTATGTTTTATATCATATGCAGTTAAAGATCTGTTAAAGCCCTTATCTCATAGGTGATACAAAGTTAAACTGACCTAACAATTCATGCTATTGATAATGACATTCCATATTTACATAGGTCACGTATAAAATAGTTTCACAAGACAAATTTAAAAAAATGAAATGAAAGCAAATGGAAAACTATACCTGTTTTTGACAACAACATATCATTTATTATTTTTCTACCCCTGAGTGCACATCAATTTAGCACAGAGTTTATATATCACAGAGAACACAATTCAATCACAGCTGTGCATCAGTAGGACTTCCCACCTTCTTGCACCCTTTCCTTCTATATCCAATATTAAAAGAAATTAATTACCAACTCTGCATACAAATCCAATATTTTTTTTTTATTTTGGAGGCATTTGATTTGTATCACATCCTCATTTGTCATACAACAGCATATTTTTGAGTATTAACTTTTCAGGATTACATGACCTTGAGTAAAGCAAAAACTTTTTTTTTTCTTTTTTTTTCCTTCTTTGTAATGAAGAGAAGACTGTGCATCAAAGAATTCAGGTGTTTTACCAGCTTCTGTAATTGCTAAGTGGTTTCATGGAGATCTTTGTCTGCATTAAGGTATCTGCCACTGCGCTGAAGATCATGATCCTCTTGAAAACACTCATCTGCTTCAGACACAAGCTGAACACTCACACCATGGTCTGACTCTTCAACACATTAAAAGCTATTATGCTGGAAATTCAGTCACAAGTAGGAGTTTCAAGAGAAACATGTTCTTTGATGTGAAAGCTATTTAGTTGTGGGGGAACCTCAACTCCAGGGCACTGCCTTCCAGTCCTGAATCTCTCAAAAAGGTTTTACAAAGCACATCACAAAAAGGAATCAGTTAGCAAAGAAATTGTTCTCCTTTGACGAATAGTTGTATAATTCATTTGGCTAGCACAGATGACATTCCGACTTTTAATTTTTGCACCTGTAAAATAAAAAAATGCTACATAACCTCAGGTTCTGCCAAGTTCTCATGATCATAGGGTAATTTATGGTACAGGTGTCAAATAACATTTGGGCTCCAAGCCCTGTTCTAGCTTAGTCTTTAAGTACCCAAGTCTCTCAGAAGCTTTCTGGGACCATTTTTCACTTCTTTAGAAGTTAAGAACTTTGCAGCTAGCAATGCAAGAGTGAAAGAGTCTGTTACTCTGGACCAGCAGTAACCAGTAGGGGACCTGCCCCTACCTTTGACCAAGCCTATAACAGAAACTGAGAGAACTGAGGTTCTGCTCTGTATTCTGGGGTTAGTTTTTCTTTTTGTCAATAAACTTCTAATATTAATGCATAATCAGGCCAGAAGTAGAGAATGGGATTCCATTCTGCCTTCTTCCATCTAAGCACCCCAAAATTAAATTTCTGATTCCAATTATGCCTAATTGTGTTACAGTGTGTGAAAAGCTGTGACTTTTCAAGAGCACCACAGATATCAATAGAGCTGTCCTGATTTGGCTGTCCTGAACCTAGAAGCCTGGGATAACTCCAGGCACCTACTGTCATTACCAAATCACTATGTACACACAAGCAGGATGTTTAACTTCCTTCTCCAAATTATTAACTGAGCTGTTGGAATAGTCAGTCGTGCTTACTGGCTCTAATGTGCATTTCACTTATAGGAGCATTGATATCAAAGGAAGACATTTCTGCAATAATATTGCAGCTGATATGGATCTGGTAACTACTTTTGTTATAATTTGATTGAAGGAGTTAAAGAGGAAGGGTTAAAACATATTCTTTCCTCTGGCTACATTAGACCTCTGTCTTTAGATTACATGCCTTTTTTTTTTTTTTTTTTTTTTTCTCTTAAGTCACACTCACTTCCATTATGTGGTAACTTCAGAAGAAACATGTGACCACAAGACATCACAGTTCATTCTGTGCTTGTTTCTATGGATACACAAAAGGCATGCCTTTAAAGTAAAATAAAGAGATAATGGTTGTAGAAAGGCACAACTAAGTTAGTTTTCGTGAAGATAGAATGAGTAGTAATATCAATATATGCTATTAAACTGAATAAAAGCCCTGTTTTCCTTGAGCGATTAGCAGTCAGGATGAAACATCCCACAGTGTTTTCACTGCAGTTGGTAACAGTGCTAAGTAGATTAAAGCTAAGTCAAATAACGTCTGATTCTGCTTCCATGATCTCCTCATTCTGCTGTGTAGACATAGCCTCAAAACTTTATGGAAAAAAACCAATAGACCTTTGGAATCACCATTCTTACTACTGAATCAGTGGGGTAGAAGTGTTTCTGTCAGAAGAGTACACCTTATGTCAGAGACTGAAGCATTCCATCCAGCAGCAAACAGGTGTTTCAGTAAAATATTAAGACATTAGAATGATAGTGTATTATTAGATTTTATTAGGAATTGTTCCAGTACTTTCATTTTGCATGGGTAGACATCATAGTGATGTACACTGGAAAATAAATTGTTCAGAAGACATGAAGAAGCTTATTTACATTCAAAGGTTAATATTGTCGCAGACACTAACTTGCTAAATGTTGGTTATAGACACCCTATATCCAGAAAACAATGTAAAATAGTATGTCTGCTTTTTCCACAAAACCACTCTAAACACTGCTATGATTAAATGTAATTGATCACATATGTATTTCCAGTCTGAATTCAGGTTTCTTTAGTCATTCATTAGTAAGTTCAAGTGTCTTATTTAAAAGAATGGCCTATTTCCGCTCCCCTTAAGTTTGCAAGATAAGATAGCCTGTAGAGCCAGACTGACAGAATAGCTTCCTTTTATTCTTCTGCATAAATGTAAAGAAATGAATTGGCATCATGATATCAAGGAAGAGGAACTGACTTGCTTCTCTGAAGGAAGTCTGAAAGCAAATGTCAGTACTGCTAATAATGCTGTGATGCAACGGTTTTCCTCTAACATAAATTCTCTTCTATTTTAGTTTTTCGTGATAGTCATTTACCTTTTGATGCAAATATGTCAGACTACCTGGCTTATCTGACCTCTTGAGTGCAAGCTAGAGAGAGACTAATGTCATAGCATTTAAATTAGGTCTGTTTGAGAAAATGATACACAAATGGCCTTTTCTACCAATTAGAAAGGTCAGCTGCAAAACAGACTTTTTCTGTTGCATTTTGCATTAGTTTAGCCTGGTGTGTCACCCAGCTATGCTAATTTTTTACAATGGAACAACTCTTAACAAGTTACACTTCTTGCACATTTGAAAAATGCCAACACTCAGTTTTATACCATTTGATTTCACAGTTTTTAGGGCACCTTATATCCTTCATAAGTCATAGCCATCATCCAGGAATGTGTGAAATTCAGAGCTGAGGCAGCAATCAAAGTAAAAGGTCAACCTACAAGACAGAACAACGCAAGCTACTGATAGACTACATTGTAAAAAAAAAAATGAAAGCACATAATGATTGCTAACTTTTGACTTCAGTCAATGTTGTCAGTGGTTCTAGTATTCATCACTTCTCTCGCCCTTCTCATGTTCAAATAGTTGTGCAAAGTTAGGCAATTAGTTTTTATAAAAGCTTTGTGCAGTCTCCTATACGTCATCTTTAATTTGTAGTAGGAAAAAAGTGTGGTAGGCAGGTCAGTATTTGGTTCTTCAAACACACTTAGGTTCCTAACTGCTTTTTGTTTTCAGGTTTTGTGACCTACCTTTGATGGCATTTAAGGAAACAGCTTAGTCTGAGTTGGTTGTCAGTATTCAGATAGACCCATGGGCAAAGGGAATCTATGAAGTTTTCCTTAACCTCCTACAGTTCAGGTAACACATGAACAGAAATTATGTGCTGCAGGGATTTCTTGCTCCTTCTGAGAGCTGGTGGCATCCCAGAGAAAAGATGCACAGGAAGATAGTGCTGTGGCTTTTTTCTCCTCTCTTATTCCTGACAGTAGAGGAAGATACCCAGACATTGGGGAAGTAGGTGAATCTCAAAGAGATGGGAAGAAAGAGACAGAGGATAGACAGCCACAAGCTTTAAGAGACTGTTTTAGAAGTTTAAAAAATGGTATTTTGTTGTTGTGGGACATCTTTATACTACATTCAACATGGGAGTGCAATGCCTGATGGAGGCCCATTTTATTATTCTTGTTCTAAGAGCCACAAAGATCTAGGGTTCTTAGATATTATTTTTTTTCCCTGGATTTCAGCACCACACATTCCATGCTTACAGTGTAATTAGATATATCTCCAGTGTTTCATCGTCTTAGCCCCAACAGTGGGCTAAGAATTAGCTCTATACTTTATCTCCCAGTGTGTGTGAGGTGACTCCTGAAAATCAGTGTTCCTCAAACATGACCTACCAATTCAGTTACATCTTGTGACTGATGATGTGCTAGTCTAAGGGCTGCACAAAGCTCTTTGAGAACTTCCCAGAGCCTTATTTAAATCCTCTAGGAGTACTTTATGTTAGAGTTAAAGCTCATCAAAGAAACCACAGACTGAAAAGGCACATAGGTGTGAATTACATTCTGAGGCAGAGACCTTGGTCATTGGTAAGGAAACTTCCATTATCTAGTTTGTGCCAAACAGAGAATTTCAGCTAATCTACTACCTTTTGTAAGCACTAGATTTGTAGAAAATACGGTAAGTGGAATTGCTTGTGTCATTCCTATATCACCTCAAACTTCATAATAGGTTTAGATTAAAGTTTCAATATAAATGAACTCAGCCAAGTTAGAAATGAACTGGAGCCAAGAAGACAGTTTCTCCACAGTTGGTGTATCCACATTCAGGCAATACATCACTGCCAAACTGTTAGAATATGATGTTGGGGCACTTTGAGTCACCTTCCTCCACATGGCCGATGTGCACAGGACATCCTCTGGATCTTTGGAGACCTCATCATTGTCTAAATCACTGTAGCTGACTTCCAGTACTGCTAGTTGTCTCAGGTACTGATGCCTTCATCTGTGGCAGTCCACTTTCCTGGGGAGTTCACAAGATCTTCCTTGGATGGGTATCTTGCCCTCGTACTTGAGAGGAGCAGTCTCCAGAGACTGCAGATTGCTGCCTCATTTCCAATTCTTCTCTCAATTCTCCAGCTTCTAGCAAAGGGTCCCAGCTGCTGGGCTTCCTTGCCTTCCAGTTGCTGACTGTGGCCCCATTTCCCAGCATCAGAGCAGCCAGGGAGCAATCCACTCACCGGGCTGGTGGCTGTAATCATTCTGTATATCTTGAAGTTCGGATGAGGTCAGGGACCAGGTAGTTTCTGCTTCCTTTCTAAATTCTCTCACTCCTTCCTCCAATTTCTGTGTCACAGGACCGGCCTGTTGATCAAATCCTTCCTCTTCTTCCTCCTCCCTTGCTGATCAATGATACGGGCCTGTTGTTCTTTTTGTCCACTGTTCCTTTTTCACTACTGAGTTAATTACTCTCGATATTATTGTTGTTCATGTCCCTACCTCAACCGTGGTGTCCCTAGATGTAGTTTGGGTCCCTACCTCAACCACAGTCCTCTGAGAGTACTGAACTCTGGCTTGATGGGCGCAGGCCAGGCCCCAGTACAGTGCTAGAAGCTGTTGGTTTTCACTGGGGTAGGCAAGGCACCCTTCTATCAGGTGTGCCAGGGTGTCTTGCCTGTTCAGGTTTAAAGTCCCATGTTATGGGAAGTGATAACTGTCCTAAGAATCTGCCCAAATCCTTCCACACACCCTGCACCCTGGGACCAGCCACCTCAGGGCACACTTCAGTATTGCCTCAGCCAGAAGCTGGGGAGCATGCGCACTACTTGTGTTCTTAGATAACTTTGGTTGTTCTCTGCACTATACGGTTTTGACCGCAGTGCTCCTTTACCCCATTTCCCTTGTCTATTGTTATATCCCAGGTGTCTGAGAAAGCTTGCTACATCTTAGTGAGCTTATTTAATAGATTGTTTAATAGGTCAAGTTAATCATTGCTTTAGTTTCAGCCTCTGTTAGTGATTCCTCTATTTCTTAATTATATCAGTACCGATGGTCAACTCCTTATGATTAAGACTGTTTTTAAAATAGGAAGGGTAATGGGTGCTATATAGATAAAAAGGAAATGCTGAGCCACTGGTTAGTAAGAGTTGGAAGTTGATAGAACTAGTGACAATGCAATGAAGAAGTGGTTATGGAAACTTCTTTCTGTAAGTTGAATTCAGAATGGAATAGGAAGAGTTTGCATCTATGAAAGTTTAAAATAATACATGCATAAATAAAAAATCTGGTTTAGAGACAGAAAAAAAATATTAGGAAGAAACTGAGAAAGAGGGGGAAGTATAATGAACACCTAGATTTAGACCAACTTTGTTTCTCTTTCCACAGTCAATAGTTCTGGATTTAGATTATAGTCATTATAGTTCAAAATGATTATCTTGTGAGTTTAGAGTAAATACTGTTATTTTACAAACTATTCAAGATTTTGTTCTTCAATTTTGTTTTTATCCATGTCCTCATGATCAGTGTGGCAAACTGTAGCTGCACTGTGAGGAGACTTTGAAATTTTGGAAATGACTAAGTTACATAGCTCTGCAACCTATAAATTCATGTAACAGTGAAGGAATTAATATTTTTTGTGCTAAAAGATTGGTTTAAAATTCTAACATAAATGAGTAATAGTATACAATGCATGTTTCAGGAAAACAGTGCAAGAAGCAGTATGCTGCACAGCAGTGTTCAGAGTCACTGCTTTGAATATGGTGCTCACAAGTCCTGCTGCAAACAGTAGATACACTGAAGCAAAGGCTGTTTAGGGCCCTAAGGACTGCTGTGAGCAATTGGAAACTTCGTGTCATAAGGAATTATGAGGTATTTTCAAAGGACAAACAAACGCTAGGCAGCACGTGGCTTCAGTGAGAGGTGGAGGTCTGGCTTTTACCTTGTGCTGTTGAAAACATTTGTGTGCTTCCCTAGCCACGTTTCATATAGTGATAATTTTTATTAACAAAATCATGGCCTTTCAACTTTTTTTTAATTAATTTCGTTTTTATAAATACATTTTAGCAGATGATAAGATCTACGTACTATATTTTTGCACACAAGGAAAGAGAGAATGTAGATTTAACTGAAAAGACTGAGGAGACTGGGGAAAGTAGTGGTGTCAGAGATAATTACAACCCTTGCCATAGACCCAGCCTGACAGACCATTATTCCTCATTGCAGACATGGCCAGGGAATGGATTGCTGCCCACATAAATTGTTCTCACCAACCATTACTTGCTGTACTTTTTCCTGAGGGATCCTTAACCATCCACCATTAAGTGTTATGTGTCCAGAAGTGCTTGATACCATATTTGTGTATCCCCTTGTGTGACAGGAATGGTCATAAGTGTCATACGACAGGACAGGATTTTTTATGTGTCACACTTTTTAATGGATGGGTACCCTTCATGCGCTGGGGAATCACAGGTATATTCTCCATCTGAGTGGAAAATGGAGATTAAAGAGGGCTTATGTAAGAATCCAGAAAATGCTTCATGATCCTGAAAAATTAGATAGTACTCTGTTAGATATTTGAATGAGTAAATTTTAAAATATATTTTAAGACTCCTAAATTCCTGAAAATGACATTTTTGAAGGTCTGAAATAAGATACTCTGCCAATAAGTGAGAATTCTTCCTTCTTCATCATTTCCATAAAACAAATTCTGTCCTTAACAAGTCATACCTAACTCAAACACAACTCCAGTAAATTTTATAAGGTTTAGGTATTGTTTCAGGAGTGTATTCTTGTTCAAGGAAACTCATATACGCATGCTTAATGATAAGATTGAGCAGATGCTCATTGCTATCTAATTGGGATGGATTCAGAATTTACTGAATTCTTACTTGGGTCCTATAAATTAATTTTCTTCTTGAGCTGAGACATTTTATACATAATGGTCACTTTCTTGTATGTTGGCAGCAGGCAAGGGAGGTGCTAGAACCTTTTTGTCACTCCTGTTCTCCTTTTTGAAGTGGAGTTGGAACTTCCCACTCCAATACTTTTAACCTGGATCAAAGAATTTGGAAGTATTGTTTAAATGTAAGCTCCTATTGAGTCCATGCTAGAACCAGTATAACTCTGAGTATAACCCTGCCTCAAAGAAAATGTAAAGCAAAAGTGTTTTTCCATGAATGCACCCAACCAGTCTGGAAATATTTTCCCTAGGAGTTTTCAAAACCAATTCAGTTAAAAGTGATTTAAACTTGGTTTAAAGAGACCCTGACAGTAGTTATTTATATAAAGAGAAACAGTTTAGAAAGTCATGATGGCTTGACCCTGGCCGAAGGCCAGGTGCCCACCAAATCTGCTCTGTTACTCCCCCTCCTCGACTGGACAGGGTTAGATAAGGGTTGAGATAAGGACAGGGAGAGATCAGTCACTAATTACTGTCACAGGTAAAACAGCATCGACATGGGAAGAAAATTAATTTAATTTACTACCAATCAAATCAGCGTAGGGTAATGAGAAATAAAACCAAATCTTGAAAACACCTTCCCCCCACTCCTCCCTTCTCTCCAGGCTCAGCTTTCCTCCCTCATGGACTGTCTGCAATGGGAGGGACCCCACGTTGGGGCAGGGAATGGGGCTTGCAGTCAGTCCATCACACATTGTTTCCTTCTCAGGGGGAGGGCTCCTCACACTCTTTCCCTGCCCCAACGTGGGGTCCCTCCTATTGGAGACAGTCCATGAACTTCTCCAACATGAGCCCTTCCCATGGGCTGCAGTTCTTCACAAACTGCTCCAGCAGTTTCCAACATGGGCTGCAGCCCTTCAGGCACAGGCTGCTCCAGTGTGGGTCCCCCACAGAGTCACAAGTGCTACCAGCAAACCTGCTCCAGCATGGGCTCCTCTCTCCATGGGTCCACAGGTCCCACCAAGAGCTTGCTCCAGCACAGGCTTCCCACAGAGTCACAGCCTCCTTTGGGCACCCACCTGCTCCAGCATGGGGTCCTCCATGGGCTGCAGGTGGAGATCTGCTCCAGCGTTAACCTCCATGGCTGCAGGGCACAGCCTGCCTCACCGTGGGTCTTCACCACGGGCTGCAGGGGAATCTCTGCTCCGGCACCTGCAGCCCCTCCTGCCCCTCCTTCTGCACCGACCTGGGGGGCTGCAGAGTTGTTTCTCTCATGTGTTTTCACTCCTCTCTCTCCTCTGCTATTGTTCTGCCCAGGGCTTTTTTGCCCCTTCTTAAACATGCTGTCCCAGAGGTTCTGCCACCGTCACTGATGGGCTTGGCCTTGGCCAGCAGTGGGTCCTGAGGCCGGCTGGTATTGGCTCTATTGGACATGGGGGAAGCTTCTGGCAGCTTTTCACAGAAGCCACTTCAGTGTCTGGTCCCACTCAGTGGGAGGAGGGAGAGGTGGTTTTTAATTCTCCGTGCGGCAACTAGGAATAATTGCAGTTACTCAGAGACTTAATGTATCGCAGCGATATTCACGGGTTCATTTGCTTATTGCAATGGGTACACAGCAAAGGGAAGAGTTTTGTAAACTTGAATTCTTAAACACATGGTACAAGAAAGCAGAGTAATCAATAAACTTGAATTCTCAAACTTCAGACATAGGGCTATTGTACAAGAAAATAGAGAGGGAAAGAAGGAAAAAAAGAAAGAGAGAGAGTATTCACCACCCTCAGATGCCATGTTGTCTTGATCCACAGTCTTCTACGGGCTGCAGCTAGTCCTCATTTTTTATGGATCACAGCTAGTCCTGAGGTAGTGGGCGCATGCCTGTGCCTCCGTGGAATGCATTTTTATGTCCTCAATCTCTGCCCAGTTCCTCCCTTGAGGCAGGCCTTTGACCATCAATGCACATGCACATTAGGCCTTGTGGAAAGTTCTCAAAATGAGTCTGGGGATGGTACCTGGGTCTGGGGTCTCTTCCAACCCCTGCTAGAATCCTGTGTGATTGACCTTGCCTTCTGCGTGCAGGTGTTTTGCCTCTTAACCTACACGACTGGGCACAGAAAAGGGCCACCCCGCTAATACAAAATGTGTCTCATAATTTTTCAATTCTCGGTATGCTCAGGCAGGGCCAATGCTTAAGACATTCCAAGACTATGGACAATTTTGAATAGTCCCTCACACCCTGTAGCCCCCCCACTACCAAAACCTTGCTACACAAACCCAGCACAAAGTGCTTCCAGTGAAAAGAAAGGAAATTTAAATGAATCACCAGAGCTTGCAGAATAATAAATCCTGATAGGGGAAAAAGGATTCAAAACAGTAAAGCTAACAAAAGCACTCAGAACTAGAGAAGATACCATAATTGAGGAAACCTGGGTGAAAGTACTAAAGCAGCAGGAAAGCTGAATTGATTTCCAGGAGCTGTATAATACAAGGAAAGATTGGCAGATACATCACATACTAGAAAAACACCTGCTGTGCACAAGTAAGAAATGCCTCCTTTATATACTGTCCTTTAATATTTTTAACATTATTGACAATAAGGTTATCCTTCTGGCTGCAGTGATTTTCTGTGGATTTGGCTATTGCACAAAGGTTTCAATGGATGATCCCAATCACCTTTGCATTATCCTGGTGTTTTCTAGAAAGAGATTTAATGAATCTTTGCATGAAGGGTAATTCAACTTAAAGTCTAAACTGATAGAGTATGATGCTCCTTAGGATTTTCCAGTAATTTAAAACATAATGGCAATAGGAATAAATAATAGTAACGACTTTAAAATAAAGTGATTTACATCTACTATTTATTAACTGAAGAAGCTTGGGAAGCTGTCCCCTCCAACTTCCATAGCTTTGCCCTAGATAATACAGTGAAAGCACTAAAAGAACTTGTGTCTTTAAGTATTGAGCCCACTGTGGCATATATTTTTTGACATTCTCAGCTTAGCACTGTCATTATTAAAGGGTGTTGGGTGTCCTTCCTTTCAAGGAAGACCTTTAGCATACGCTGTGAAAATGGCATGTACAGGGCTTTCAGTGTGAATCTCAGAGCATAGTACTCCTACTATACAGGTGGAAAAAGCACAGGCATATAGAAAATTATACTCTGCTGTGGAGAGCCACAACACTGTATCACTAGAGTAAAAATTATGTCTATGGCACATTGTACAGAGGGTTTATAATCTTTTCCTTTAAAAACAGGATTAGTTTAAAAGTCAAAAACTGGTTAAATACAGCTGTGTCTGTGTTATTAATGTGTAACAAGCCAGTCTCCTCTGCATTGTGCAATATCTAAAAAAAAAAAAGTTATCAAAATCTGTGTTGGCATCCCAAAGCTCAATCTTATACAAAATTTTTATTTCATTAAATCAGTTCACCGATGTAGTACTGATTCAAGGAGAAGAATTTGAATTACCAATGTCATGTCATACCATGCAAATGCTTCTTGATGATTTTCCTTCTAATCTAATGTCTTGACCAAAGATCAAAGGAATATTTTAACATGGGAAATTATAATACAAATTGTGTCCCTTGCCATTTCAGAAGAGGATTATAAGAATGTCAGAGAACAGTTCATCTTCCCTACACTTTTTTCTTCATATGTCATAAGGCTGGTGACATGAGGTGATGGTGCTCTGATATTGTTCTGGTCTCTTCTCCTCCTTTTCTACAATATTTCTGTCTCTTCTCCCATTTTCTCTCACAGTTTGTGACATTCTTCCTTCATATGATTCTGGAAGGTTAGGGTTTTTTTCTCTTTATACTTCTGGAGTTGTCAGTACTCCAGTTTAAAATCTGGAGCTTTTGCTAGTATGCAATAGACACCATGGCTGCCTGATTTTCTTTTGATGACCTATAAATCTGCATCCATATTAGTAGATAATGTAGTTCAATAGGAGTAGATTTACAGGGCAAATCGATTAGTGCTGAGGACCCAACATCCCCATTATTCTTGCTTCAGGGAGCTTTAACTCACACTAGACCCGGTCTGGCCCCAGGGACTGAATGCCCATTAGCAGCTGGAGAACCTGAGGTGTGAGACAATCTTCTGGTGCAGATTCATCTGAAAGAAATTGAGTTCATGGACTCTTGAGACCACTCCACAATGTGAACCAAGGTGTTTCAGCTGGGGACAAGAAGGTTTCATTCAAAACCATGCTCCGGATCTGAACTCAAACACTAATATAAACATGTAATACATTTCAGCAAAGCACTCCAAATTTGTTTCAAGATTTGCAGCCTCAAAATTCCAATATTTTCCTTGTTTCTTTCATGCATTATTCACTTTCTTCATCTCATGTATGTAATTATCCAATGATTTTTTTCATGGAGCCAAGCACAGGTGTACAGCATATAGGCAAAAGATTCTGACTTGCTGTCCCCTTTCATTTGCTTCTTGTATTTTTAAAGGATAGCAGGACAGCATGAAATTGTGAAATCCACTTGGGAGAAGTCCCTGGCCCTTGAAGCATTTATGTGTTTCTTGCAGCTGAGATTAATTCAGCAGAATATGGGAGACCTTGTCATCTTCTTAACCAAGTACAGTGACAGACTGCTTTTGAGAGAGAATAAGTCATTCAGGACGTCATATTTCAGTATACTAACTCTTGTAAATTGGCTGTGATTTTCTTTCTGTGTAGTTAGCTGTTATATTTTCAAGCTTTGTATTATTTTGTGGAACTTCTAAAAAACTCTTTTCTTTGCCTCATTTGAAATCACTCTTCTTTGTATTAGGGTGTTATGGCATCAACAGTGAAATGTTAGAACATTGCTTATTTTAATAACAATAAACTTACAATTTGTTATGACACCTGCTATTTTTAATCTTCTCCACAACAGCAAAGTAAGACTATAAAAAGAAATAGCCAATGTTGATATATACAGCTCAATAGAAGAATGTATGAAAATTGGGGTTTTTTTTGAAGTGAAGACTAAAGTCTTATGTATTTTGGCAGTCAGCAATGATGATCTGCCTTTTCTATAAAGAAACAGAAACACATTTGAAAACTTGTTTTAGAGATCATCACCATCAATTATAGATTTCCAGGGAGAATTCAGTTTATTGTTTCTCTTTTAATCAGCTGAACTGTGTAATGCTGATATTAAAACAGTTGAAAGCAGGCTTCTTGATGCTGCACAAACGAAAGCAATCCAGTATCTCATTTACATTCCTCTAGTGGTGTCTGCAGCAGATCTATAAATAGAATAGGCTACACAGAGAAATTTATTATTGCAGCTGATAGCAATTTTCTTTTGCAAAGGTGTCTGGAGGCATTATTCATGAGATTCATTCTGGTAGACTCTCCAGCTGAGATCCTTGCTCCCCAGAACTGCAGGTGGTCAGTTTAGAAACACACTAATCAACTGCTATGCACAAAGACTGTCAAAAGACTTACTTATTTCCCTCTTTTAAAAAATACAGGAGTTCTCTCAGCTCCATATTATTTTCTCTAACCTGATTGCACGGATATTATAAGCAGTGAACAGATTTTTAGAAATCACATGTATTTGACATTTTATCACTGAACATCCTAATGATTATGCTGTTATCTGGAAAAAATGTAATGGCTGTGGTTTGATACAGCTGACATCATGTCTTCTGCATTCATACCCACAGGCACATGTGACCTTATGAAGTATAAGGCAGACATGTTTGTATTAAATACTAAGGATATATAGGAATCACAGGAACTGACCTATCTAGCTGTCATGTAATTTCAGTCATAAAACAAGGGGAAAATTGAATAAGACCTTTCATGAAATTGTATTTATAATAAGTGATAGATGGGGATGTCTTAGACTCCTGCTTTCCCTATCTGATTTTGGGTTTCTTACCATATCTGCCATTGTGCTGCATCTATATACTAAAAAAAAGTTTAATATATACAAGCAGAATATGTACATTTCTCAACATTTGTTTCTATAATCCCTCAAGTCTGATTACAACTTATTTTTCCCTTGTCTATTCTAATATTCTTTCTATGATTGAGAACATAAGATAAATGAAAGCAGAGATATTACCTGTTTATTCTGATTCTATTTCAGTATAATCACTACTTCAAGTATTCATATTTCAGTTTTTATTTATGACCCTACTGTGTTGTCACAAGCTGTAAGTAACACTTGAATGTACAAATGATGTTTCCATTTGCAAAGTAAACTACAACTTTTACATTTTCTGTTTTCACTTTCTTTCCTTTTTTTCAGACGTAATAGAAGAGCTGGTTTTCTGTAGCAGTTACTTCAATTACATTATGAAAGCAGCAGCACAAATAACTAGTGAGACATTAGAAAAGTCACATATCTTACCATGAAAGGAAAGCTAAATTAAAATATAAAATTAAACCCAAAAGAACCTGTCAACTCAAATTACCCATAAAGCATTCTGGCATCTCTAATGCCAGATACACAAGCAACACTAAAAAAAAAAAAAAAAAGGTTGAGAATTAAGAGCAGCAAAACAAAGGAATGTGTTAACCATGTCAAATGTCACTGATTTTCTGTGAGTTTAAAACCCATCCTGTTTTTCTAAGTGTGTTGTTGTACTTATACTTTTTAACTAATTATTTTTTTATTTAAATTTTCCAGTGATGCAGAAAATTGGTTTTGTGAATGCCCTAAACTCTACTCTGGAAAACTTTGCCAGTTTGTGACTTGTGATGAAAATCCATGTGGAAATGGTGCTACATGTTTTCCAAAGTCCAGGCAGGATGCTGTTTGCCTTTGTCCATATGGAAGATCTGGCATCCTCTGCAGTGATGGTAAGAACTGTACTTTTCATGCATCAGTCATAGTTTCTGTCCTTTATAAAAGCTGTGGTGAGAAATAAGTCAAGTACTTTGAAGGCAAAACAGTGAAAGAGACCACCTCTCCACCTTCAAACACAGCCCAAAATCCAGTCACAAGCAAAGAATGTATGAGCTGGGCATCCTCCCTATGTGCTGTTTCATAAAAGTGCCAGACAGAGAAAGGGAGACAGAGGGATCAAAGAAGCTGAAAGTAGACAAGCTACGAAATACCAAGTAATGTCTGATGTTTTAGTAATTTCCCCGGAAAAAAACTGAGAGTGAGATTTGACTGAGAGCTCCTTTGGAGAAAATATCTACTGTAGATTGATTTTTCCTCTGCGTAGGGAAGCATTACTTCGTACATTTCGTAAATAAAAGGAGTATATAAACAATATTTTCTGGATTGTAAAAATACCACTGGGTCTAAAATGTGATTCATTTCTCAGGTCAAAAAGAGAAACAAATTAAAATTTACCAAGTGCTTTGCTATGAAACAGGAGACAGGAGGAAGGGAAATTAATAAAGCTAAGTAAATAGGTCATTTTTACTAATATTATAAAGTGAAGGGCTTTTATTCCTTAAAGCATTGATTATAAGGATTGTTCTAGGTCATAAATTCCTGTCTGTGAACATCCAAGGTATTCTTTTCCCCTAACACTGAATGTAGCGGGAAGTATGACTGAAAAATCTGCATATAGAAAATAATCACTGGTTCTGAGCTGATTTAGCAGTGTAAATGAAGTGCACTTTAAAATAAAGATTAACCAATGTTCAGGTCGGATAAAAGCCAGTATTGTCTTTTTCTTCATAACAGACACATCTTTACCTCTTATTTAAAATTTTAATTTCCAGAATTTTCAGTAGAGGAACATTTATGTTTTATCCATGTTTTCATCTAACCCTGATAATTGATAGTCAATAGCAAAGATGTAGGCAAGTGTATGAAACATGTATGATATTTTTTTTATAATCTTTCTTAACTTGCAGTAGCCCAAAATATTGGGGCTTCATGTGGTGTGTTTGGTGTCTGGGTTGGCCCTTGAGATTTCTTTTCTTCCGTACACTTCTCTAATTAGTTTTTGTGGCCATTTAAACTTGATATGTAAAAACCTGTGCCAAAGAGCTCCAGAGCTTAAGCATATTGCTTGTGCAGAAGTACTTCCATTTGTTTGCTTAACTGTGCCAATTGCTAATGACATTAAATGCCTCAAGCTTCTTTGTTAGAACGGATGTTTCAGAGTTGTTCCCTGTTTTATGAATGTTTCCCTGTTCACCTTCTCCATGTCTTTCCTGATTTTACATATATCCTTACTATAACCCTCCCAAAATTATTTCTGAAGTCCAAATTGATTCATTCATTTTTAGGGCACCAGCCATGCTGTATCTTGAGTCATACAGGCTGCCTTTCTTTGTTTCTTCTCAATTCCACTGCATCCCCTTTGAAATGAGGGGCCAGAGCTGACTGCAATATTCAAGGTGTGATAAGGCCAGTGCTTTATACAATGGTGGTTGACATTTTTCTGTTTTACTCTCCTTTTCTTAACCATTTCTTCCATTCTGTTTCCTTTTCTGAGTACACTGACGTTTTCATGAAACTGCTTGTTAGAACTCATAACACCTCTTTCAATGCACATGTCAAGTTCAGAGCCCACCATTCAGTATCTAATGCTAGGATTGTTTCTGTAATCTACCTCAATTTACATCTGTCAACACTGAGTATCATCTAATGCTTTTTCCCTGTAGTTGCTCAATGAGGCTCTTCTGCAACTCTTTGTAGTTAGTTGTCTCTAAATTGAGAGTCTGAATAAAAATTGAGAGGCTAAATTGAGAGAAAGTGCACAAATTCAGTCATTTATTAGACTTCAGAGCTGAAGGCTTTGATAGCACAGAAAGAATGACATTTTATTGAGTGGAAAGCAAAGCCTCTGTCTGGACCATCACTGTAAGCAAACAAAATGAGGAAAAACACTTAGTTTCATAGGACAGAGTATAAATCTAGGCTCAATAAGCCTGCAGCATAAAAAGTTATTGAAATAAAAAAGATTATTTTACTGAACTGTGTTTTGAAAGTTTAGAAGGAATAGAAATAAGCTGAGCACAGACAGAAGTCTTGTTAAGCTTGACTTTGCATTGAATCTTAAAATGAGCTACAAAAGGCCTTTGTATCATATATGCTAAAACTGAACAAATAGGGGAGAAACAGAGCCACAATGCAGTGAAGGCTGTGTGCAGCCTTAGGGATAGTCCTAGCAGCATCAAAGCCGTACGTTTGGTGAGATATTTGAAGATAATGATAGGCTGCCTAATTACAATGGTAAAACAATGTAAATTATAGTAGAAACAGAAGACAAATGTAATTGTTTACTATAACAAAATCAGTAGCCTAGATACTAAAGTTATTAGAAAGAAATGGTCCATAAAATTCAAAGTCTAGGCGCATGCATTTTTAATGAATCATCTCCCCTTTAAGATACTCAATAATATTGTCTCTACTATTAAGATTAGTAAACAAGTGCATGCTACTTTTGGTCTGAAACACTGAAGAAAATCTTGTTTCTTCTAAATGCTCATCAAACAACAGTTGGTCTTCACCAACAAGACATGTACAAGATGTTACAGTGATTATTTGATAAAATGAATATAGCAAATGTACCAAATAGAACTGCAGATTTCATGCCAGCATTGCTGTTCCTACCAACAGAGATTATTTACAAAAGACAAAGTAAGGATAAATAGAGATGGAGACAGAGCCACAAAGGAGCCCACTGCTACAGGTCTTGTCTGTATCAGAGCTCCAGCTGCCATCTGTTAGAGAGCTGGAAGTCATGCTAAGAACAACATCAATATCTAAAAATATGTAAGAAAAAGTGATAATAAAACTATTGTCACTATTTAAAAAAAAAATGTTTGGTACAACAAGTTTAAAATAGATCATTTTATGAGGAATGCACAGCATTCTAAAGTGAGAGAACTACAGGGATACTGTCAATGTGACAAGGCAAAAATTTGACAGGTAGTGACTTCTATTAGACAGACCTATGTAAATATGGGAAAACAGACAGGCTCCTGGGACTAACAAGGACTTCAGTTTCTGAAGCAGATGGAGCATACTGCAGTCTAAGCAGGGGGGTAACAATTGCTCTGAGTTTATCTTAGTTACGTTATGCTTGGTTCAGACATCAAGAAAAGCTTCCTAGAAGGATGACCATTTCTCCAAATATACAGTAAAATGCATTATATCTCAATACACATCTTTTCTTGTTTTTATTATTAGATGACCATGTCATTATAACTGCAAGGTGACCATCATATATTGAAATCTCTCTCAAGAAGCTACATAGCTAAGTCATAATGGGCCAAAAGGGACGTGCGATGATAATATAAGTTAGAAGAGAGAACAGACTGCATTGATTAGACAAAGGACCTGGCCAGAGAAGCATGCTGACCAGCCAACTATTTACACGTGACTCGTCCTTTTTGTCCCTGTATCCTTCTATTTTTCCAGCCCTTGTTCCTCCCCAAATCACCTAATTCCCTCCTTTTCCCCACCTTTGGTTCTTCCCTTAAACATCCCTAAGTCCTGTGCTATTCAAAAATATTCTTCACTTGCATCCCATAATGTGTCCCATACCCTCTGGCAGTTACACCCCTCTGTCCAAAACACCGACTGCTCCAGCAGTGACTCATTGTGCTGGGTGTCACACCTGGACACTAGGGTTGAGGGTCTCCTGGGTCAGCCCTGGGAAGGCCCTGACAGGGTGTCCCTTCCTCTGAATCCTTCATTTGGGTTCCCCCCTGACTTTGGCCTCTGTGCTCCTCTGGGATTATGGAGATGGGCCTGTGGTGGGCTGATGGCTCCTGGAACAGGGCTAGGAGTAGTTGTAGCAGGTATTAATTGAGTTCCCCCACCTGCCATTCTCTCTCTCTCTGTGCTGCTTTGTGGGTGTGCGAGTGAACATTTATCACAGAACAAAATACTGTGGATCTGAGGGGTTAAACGCCCTCATGACTTTCAACTCAGGGGGGTGGAGTTGCCTGAAACAAGAATTTAGTCAGTTACTAAAATAGAAAACAGGAAATACATAGCAATGCCCATGGTCAATATGTAGCAATTTGGAACAGAAACTATGCCTACATAGGTAGCTGAACTCAATCTCCCAAGTGACTTTGTTTTTTTAACCTGTACATAAAGGGATCTATATCATTTAAACTAAGTCCAGTTATTGAGCTCTGGCTTTTCAGTAGTTTGGTGTGAAAGCAGCCAAAATTCAAATTCAAGCCCTAGTCTGATAAATCCCCTTTCACATGTAATTTAGTAACAAGTTGTTTGCATTCTGTTTCTTGCAGATTGTAAATCCCCTCCAGTATTTAGGATCACACTGGTGAACAAAAGTGTTTACAAATAGCTGCATTTCATACCAAATGAATACATATTCTCCAACAGCGCTATGAACTTTTGTTTTCTGTAAAATGCTTTTTACAATACTTCCTATATGTTTGATTTTTCTACTTTTAAAAGTTGGTCAGGAAGACATATCAACAACTCAATATAGAAACAAGTAAGGATTAGGTTAGCACTAGAACTGCCTGTCATCCAGGGACATTTGTCGTTTCATAGGATCTAAGACTTCAATGAAAATCTGTGGTGCTTGCTCAACCCAGAGAAAGCTTGAGCTCAGACAGATATGTGGCTTTAAGGATTTTTTATGTATAAGACAGAAGTGTTAAAGAGGAAATATCAGGGTATCATTGTACTGTGGAGTTGTGATGGCCTGCTAAATATAAATGAAGCAGAAATAGTTCATTCACTTGGGATGTAAATGAACACCTGGACTTCTTAACACTTGATGTTGTCGTTAATTACGTGTTACACAAGAAACTGGGCCCTTCTGGGAAGCTGTTGGTCATAATATGAAGCATTTTATTAAGCCAGAAATCAAAGGCAAGGGCTTTGTAAGCACAAAGGAAAATTTAAGAGAAGCATTTCAAAGGAATGTGCATTGCTAAGGTGAGTAATTGTGTCAAGTGCAGTGTTTTAGACCAAACTTCATTGTTTTAGTTTCAGTGTTTCACATATGTACACATGTGAGGACATAGAACAGAGTCCTAACTGTGACATTGTATTTAAGAAACACACACCAAAAAGGGCCATCCACAGGGTGCATTCACAGCAATCTGTAACTGTGTTCCTTGCAACATTTCTGAGCAACATTTATGGTAATGCTTCACAGTCTAAAGGATTCCAGCAGGTTTTCTGTAAGATGTATTCCCTCTATGTATAAAGTTCATTTCAAAGAGCTGGAGTGGGGGATAGTCACTTGCTCCAAGCTCTGTAGAGTGAAAATCATCCTGCAAGTGAATTGCTTCTGTGCAGCTACGCTTGCACACAATGTCACCTTCAGAGCTGTTTGGATCTGCAAACTAAATTGTGCAGTTCAGTGACAGCAGATGCCCAAAGGGAATTTCCTCAGATAAAAAAAAAATACTGCATTGCATGTTTCTGGTCAGTGGTAAGAGACTTTGGGGAATGCTGATCAGAGTTGCTATGCTTCCTGTTCAAGAGAATTTATTTTCTGAGTCATTTGGTTATAGCTGGGCCTTAATCTCCCCCTCTCCTCCAATGTGAGGAATGTCATAAATATTGTGAGACGCACTCACACACTATTAATGTCAGTGCCATATTATCAGTTTTTCAGATTCATATTTTCATCCTTGAGCAGTGAAATCACTTTTATTATTTCAAATCTTAGCTTCCAATCAGAAGTGCGAGTTACTAGTCCATATGATTACAGAAAAAAGTTAAGGTAATAGGGCCCATGATCTCCATGACTACTGATGCCACAAGACAAATAAAAGGAATACCTAAGTATTTACTGGGGTGGGGAGGGGAAGGAATACACCTGAATTACCCGTTACATGGATCACTAACTCCTCATACAATAATCTTCCAGATGTCAGGAGTCTTCTACCTTGAATCCTCAGCTGGCAATGCACCACCCTGCAGCTCCAGCACCACTTATCTTTTCCTCCTTGCACTTTCCACAATTTCTAGTGAGGAAAGTGGGTTGCCTATTAGAAAAAACAGCTTTAAAAACAGCTGAGCAAAGAGCTTTGGCTGGAACTCAGGGCAAAAAAGGAGTTTACTACCTCTGGAAGAAGGGGCAGGCAACTCAGGAGGACTATAACGATGTGGTGAGGTTATGCAGGGTGAAGACTGGAGAGGCAAAAGCCCAGCAAGAACTCGGGCTGGCTACTGACATAAAACATAACAAAAAATGCTTTTACAAACACTTTAGAAACAGAAGGAGGACCAAGAAGAATCTCCATCCTTTATAGGATGCAGCAGGGAACATTGCCAGAAAGGCTGAGGAAAAGGCTGAGGTACTCAGGGCTGACTTTGCCTCGGTCTTTAGTAGTAACACCAGTTACCCTCTGGGTACTCAGCCCCCTGAGCTCGAAGACAGAGATGAGGAGCAGAAGAAGTCCCAACAGTTCAGGAGGGAATGGTTAGTGACCTGCTGTACCCCTTGGGCATGCACAAGCCTACAGGGCAGGATGGGTTCCACCCAAGGGTACTGAAGGAGTTGGTGAAAGAGCTTGCTAAGCCATCATTTATCAAAAGTCCTGGCTAACCAGGGAGGTCCCAGAAGACTAGTGGTTAACCATGTGACACTCACCTACAAGAAGGGCAGGAAGATCAGGGAAACCACAGGTCTGTCAGCCTGACCTTGGTGCCAGGGAAGTTTATGGAGAGATCATCCTGAGCTCCATCAGATGGCATGAGCAGGACAATCAGGAGATCAGGCCCAGCCAGCGTGGGTTTGTGAAAGGCAGGTCCTGCTTGACAAACCTGATCTCCTTCTACAAGATGACCCACCTAGTGGATGAGGAAGAGGTTGTGTATGGTGTCTACATGGACCTCAGTAAAGCCTTTGACACAGTTTCCCACAGCATTCTCCTGGAGAAACTGGCTGCTTGTGGCTTGGACAGGTGTACTCTGTGCTGGGTTAAAAGCTGGCTGGATGGCCAGGCCCGAAGAGCGGTGGTGAATGGAGTTACATCCAGCTGGTCACAAGTGGTGTTCCCCAGGGCTCAGTACTGGGGCCAGTTCTGATTAATATCTTTATTGGCAATCTGGACAATGGGATTGAGTACAGCCTCAGAAAGTTTGCAAACACCAAGCTGAGGAAAGAGTGTTGATATCTGCTTGAGGTCAGGAAGGCTCTGCAGAGGGAGACAGACAGGCTGGACTGATGGGCCAAGGCCAAGTGTATGAGGTTCAGCAAGGAGAAATGCTGGGTCCTGCACTTGGGTGACAGCAACCCCACACAACACTACAGACTTGGAGAAGATTGGAAAGCTGCCTGGTGAAAAAGGAGCTGGGACCTGATTGATAGCCAGCTGAACACGAGCCAGCAGTGTGCCCAGGTGGCCAAGAAGGCCAACAGCATCCTGGCTGGTATCCAAAACAGTGTGGCCAGCAGGACAAGGGAAGTGATTGTCCCCCTGTACTCGGCACTGGTGAGGCTGCACCTCAACTACTGTATTCAGTTTGGGGGCCCTCATTTCAGGAGGGATGTAGAGGTGCTGGAGCATGTCCAGAGAAGGGCCACAAGGCTGGTGAAGGGTCTGGAGCACCAGGCTTACGAGGGGTGGCTGAGGGAACCGGGGTTGTTTAGTCTGGAGAAAAAGAGAGTCAGAGGGGACCTTATTGCTCTCTACAGCTACCTGAAAGGAGGTTGTAGCGAGGTGAGTGTAGGTCCTTCTACCTTAAGGAGGCTGTGACCCTGTGGGAACCCCATGCTGGAGCAAGCTCCTGGTGGGACCTGCGAACCCATGGAGAGAGAAGCCCACGCTGGAGCAGGTTTGCTGGCAAGACTTGTGACTCCACAGGGGACCCACACTGGGGCAGCGTGTGCCTGAAGGGCTGCACCCCATGGAAGGGACCCACACTGAAGCAGTTTATGAAGAACTGCAGCCCATGGGAAAGGCTCACACTGAGGAGTTCATGGAGACTGTCTGCCATGAGAGGGACCCCATGCTTGGAGCAGGGGAAGAGTGTGAGGAGTCCTCCTCTGAGGAGGAAGAAGCAGCAGAGGCAACGTGTGATGAACTGACCACAACCCCCATTCCCTGTCCCCCTGCGCCATCGGTAGAGAGGAGATGGAGAATTTGGGAGTAAAGTTAAGCCCAGGAAGCAGGGAGGGGTAGGGGGAAGGTGTTTAAAGATTTGGTTTTATTTCTCATTACCCTGCTCTGGTTTGATTGGTAATACTTTTTTTCCTCAAGTGGAGTCTGTCTTGCCCCCATAATTATAATTGGTGACTGATCTCTCCCTGTCCTTATCTCAACCAAGGAGCCTTTTGTTATATTTTCTTTCCCCTGTCCAGTTGAGGAGGGAAGTGATAGAGCAGCTTTGGTGGGCACCTGGCCTCCAGCCAGGGTCAACCCACCACAGCTTAGAAGACTGGAAAGAAAATACAGTGCTTAGCAGTAATTTCCATTCTTTTTTTTCAGTGTTGTCTTTGCAAATATGTGAGCCGACATTTAGAACTGAATAATACTCATCCCACAGTGTATATGGCTGCTGATCCTGGAGCCAGACACTGAGCTGATAACTGTTCACAGTTAATCAATAATAATATAAAGAAGTGGATTATCAGATTGTAATTCTGTAGCCTGAAGTCTTCATCTCTTTCTGTCCCTTTCATCTGTCTTGGTTTTTGCAATGTATTGTAACGTTGTGGTTCAAGATGCATTGACAGTGAACACTGAAAGGAACATTAATTTTAACTCATAACAGAAAACTCAAAGATAATGAAACCATTATTCTCTTTCTCCTTTGTCACTTTATTGTCTCCTCTTTGTTAAGATTTTTTTCAAACTGTAGTTGATTTTTTTTACCTCTAACTGTTATGCTCACCTCTGATATGATGTACAATGTTAGCGAAGTAGGTAACCAACCATATTAATATATTTATATAATGGGATAATTTGTCATTATTTGTTTGTGAGGCAATGGGACAAATCATACCTTATTACTTGTTCAATACTGGGAATGCAAGAGAGGACGGTGATGAATGGCGTAGGACTGACAGAGAGACACAGGACAAGATCAAGGACAGAAAGTTGATAAAAGGCCTCAGTACTCTGTCAGAGATGTGTGTGGTTTAGACACAGTGTTAACTTTGTGGTTTTTCGTGGCTTATAATCAGACCCATTGGGATGCATATCTGTTCTTTAACACTTCAGACTATGCACTGCAAAAGCAGGAGTGTAAACCAGCTTAGATGGTTTCTAGGCAGGAACAGGGAGATAACCCAGTGTTGTTAGCTGTGCCCTCTGCTATTTCAACCAGCCCCAAACATTTTGTAATGTTTTGAAGGACTGTGTTTCAAGGAAAAGAAGACTATTAAGGTTATACAATTTTCTGCGCAGTTCTGGCCCCATAGCTTTATAAAGAAAAGAAAGCGAATAAAAGGAATAGGTGGAGTTTTCTTGCTTGACACAATTCTGCCAGTTACTGTATCCTTCATACAGGGTTATCAATTTTTTCAATTCTAAAATGCTTTTTTTTAAAATTTTTAAAATACAACATGTTAAAGATATGTTAAAGTATGGCAAAGTTATCTGCATTAAAATCAAACTAATGAAGGTCACTGTATGAAAGATATCTCAAAGATTGAATGTTTTATACTGATGTACATTTACTGATAACCTTTAACTTTATGATGTGATTGGATAAAGATCTCTTGATAAATAGTATTTAGTGTAGAGAAGAAACATTATCAAAAATGTGGCATAAAATCTATAAGCAGCAGTCATGAAAAAGATAAAATATGGAATAGCCATCAAGCTAGATATATTGAATTAGCCAGAAATAGAAACCTTTGACTCAGGATTAGTTCACATTCCCAAATACATTGGACTTTCCAGAGACCAGCATGCAGAGGACTACTTACAAACACTTACTGCATATACCTACCTGCTAAGGATAGGGTAGTTAATTAGATACTGCATCTGACTTTTACTAAGTGTAAGAAACTGCTTCAACACTGTGGAGAAAACTGCGAATAAGTAAACCAAAGTAATGTATAATTGTTTTCATAAAACATGCCTGAGGGGCTCCTAATATGTTATTATATATACTTATATATAATATACTTAAACAGTATTTCTCCATTTGGTGGCCACATGCCTTACATAGGTCTAGCTCCATATGGTGGTCACACACCGTTTCATGTAACATCCAAGCACCGTGCACACACAGGGGAGGACCAGCACAGAGGGGAGCAGAGGTGGGGTATGATGGAGGTTAGCAAGTGCAGGCAGTGCTTCTGCAAGTCAACAATAAAAAAGGACAGTCCAATCTGGGAATTTGAAACTCCCTAAACCCATCGATGGGTCTGAGTTGCTCATCTGAGGAAGACGTGCCCTGCTTCCTGCTGGCCTCCTGATAACCACTGTTACATAAATCTTTCTGTGCTCAGATATTAAGTTTAGCCCACTATTAGTGCTATACTGGATTTACCGTTGTTTTGACTTGGGTAATTGTACTACTGATTTATACTGTGCTGTAATTCTGAGATAAATTGTTTATCCCAAAAACTGTTGGCTGGTGGTGCCTGTTAATATCTGGAACCTATCTCACAGCAGGGATGTCTTAAGCCTCTACAGTGCTGGATGAGTTATTGAATGTACTTCATGGCCCCAGCAAAATGCAATCAAAACTGGGTAAAAAGACCATAAAGAGCTGAAAGGAGATGCTCAAGTAGTCAAAGATGGGCATTATTTATGAAAATTCTTTTTATCAGATGACATTCTCCATTATACCTTCTTCAGGACTTCACACAATATTCTTCAGAACGTGTCACTTCTGTCTAAGATGTTCCAATCTCAGGCTATCGCTGAGGTGTGTCTAAGAAGCATTTTAAACCTGCTTGACGTTGTCAAAATGTTGACATCTGACAGTTGACCAAATATAGCATGCAGAACCTGTCTGCAGATGTTGAGTATTGCTGTCTATATTTACTGGTATTAACAATTGTAATAAAATCGCTTATCTTTCTGTACCATTTTCTGTTAATTTATTGCTATAAAACTTCATGATCAATTTGCCCTGGTAGCTTTTTCTCTCAAGCCTGTATTCTTAGATTTAGCCTAAAAGCAGGAGGAAACAATAGGCAAAACCACAATTTAGAGACACAATGACCAACCTTTTCAGTACTGTGGGTAGCCCAGACCATATGTAGTATCACAGGCCATATATAAATGGTGATGCTAGTCTCTGGAATCAAATGATAGCAACTTCCTATGACAGCGAACTTACGAAACTAGATTTTGGATAACATGTTTAATTTAGTAAGGCCAGTTCCCACTTCTGACTTCTTAAAATACTAGCCACGTGTCCCTCATTTTAGGTAAAGTTATTTAAAGATTTATATTTTTTTAGTAACCTTGAATAGGAACAGTTCTGTTATCAACACAGTTTTATTATGACTCCAACAAAACCTTCACCCAGTAAATCTATCTATCACTTTGTTACATAAGAAAATGCATAAAGAAAAGCTGAGTCTGGTCTTAGTAGCCCTGAATTTTCTGCCCCCCAGCTCATGAGCTAAAACTGATCTTGCTTAAATGACATATAAGTTATATATATTTTAGGTTTTTTAACTAAATTTTAGTTATAAGTACAAATTGAGATCTTTGAGCCTTTTGTTACAGGACGTGTCCAAATTGCAGTGAAATTGAAACTGGCACGTACTAATAATCTAAGAATATGGGTATATGTAACAATATTCTGTATGTTGTGCAGTACCTGGTCAGTGGGAGTAGCAGCCTTCTACGTCCAGGTCCCGCTGTTGTAGATCACTTTGCAGGACCTTCCTTTGTCAATGTTCAGTCCATCTTTATAGAGAATGCTGAAAGGAGCAAATAGAAAGGCAAAAAAATAACTCACCAGTTAGAAATCTTCAAGGAAACAGCTGAGACAATGGCATACTTCATCCTGGGAATACAGTGTTTTACCCTGCTGGGAATAACTTGTCAAGAATAGACTCTTCAGTGGTCTCTGTCAGTGAAATAAATTACCTGGCTCTGTGGAGGTACATGGTAGAATTTGCCTTTTGCCTTATAAAGGGCAGCAGTAAAAGACAATAAATACAAAGGCCTCCTTTATTTTAAATCTTCTTGTGTCTTAAATATTTTGTATTTCATTAAATAAAAGAAAAACAAACAAAGGGGGGGGGGGGACCAAACAAGAATACTTCACATTAAAGGAGCTGCCTGTTTGTCATAGCTTCCTGAGCAGCACAATAAGAACTTGAGCCTCCCTCAGGCATGGTCAGGTAATTTGAGGGAATACTAATGAACTGCAGCCAACAGCAAGTTTAAATATGGCAGAGTTGTATTTTTCGTCCATTGCAGCACATGACTCACAAAGGTCTGAGACTTGAGGTTACGTTCAGTCAGACTAGGCCGAGAACAAACTCATTGCCAGTTTTCTTCTAATTAGGACAAAATCACTGTTTCATATGGAAATTTCCTGGCTCCCGTTTAAGATCCCAGAACAAGGCATAATGTGCCACATGTGTGAAGTAGTGCTTAATAAATGGGACAGTACACTCTGTATTGCTGCAGATTCCAAGTCTGTGCTAGAAAAGGTTTGTGAGAGCCTACGTCTACACCTTTTGCCAGATGCAGATACTCCAGCAACGTCTGACACTTCAGTGCCAATATGGCAAGTTTCCCAGGCTACAAATATAGAAACAAATTCCACAAACTGGAGATGGTGGTATAATTTTTAAAATTATGTGTGATTGTGTCTCCTGCACGGTAAGTATTTAGGGCCAGATGCTTAAAGGTACTTAGGCTAACATAGATTTACTTGGGGAATATTATAATTCTTTAATAGCACTTCCCAATCTGGTTTGTACATGGAGCAGCTACATATTCCTTCCCCTTCCAGTGCCTCCTACTGCCTTCATTAGTAAAGCAGGATCCAGTCACATTTGGTTCTCAGGTTAGAGATAGCTGCTTGAATTTTTTAAATCAAGCCCCATACCCAGTGTTTCAGGATTAAGCGTTACTCAGCTATTCTTCCTCTCCTGTTTTTCACTAAATCATACTGTCAGTATAAGCATTACATTATCTCTGCTCTGAGCATCAACTGCAACAATTGACTACAGCAGCCTGGCTACTTGGCTCCAGCAAGAAGTCCTTTGGGGCCATGTGGGTGCTTAGTACCAGTGCTCTATGGACTGTTTATCAGTACAAGTACATGTATAGATTTGATTTTATTTAGCTTTTATTTGCTTTTCTAATCCCACGGTTTTTCTCAGCATAAAATTCTGTGTCACAAAACCAGTAGGTGTTTGAATGAACCTGCAGCCTTCACAGCTTTGGAGGAAGCAGGAGTATGTAATTGGCAAAGGTATTTTTAGAAAAACCTACATACTTTGCTTGGTCAGTGCCCAGCATAAAGGAAATTTTCATTAAATTGAACCTAAATGACGGGGGGGGAGGGAAGGGTAAATAATTTGTCAGTGCTGTAAATTATACGTTTTTAGATACCCAATTCCTGAATATTCAGACAGTTCCAATAATGGAGCAAGTAATATGAACAATATACTTCATGTAGGTCATATTCACTGTGCTGCAAATTCATCCTTTTGTGATGTTGCTTTTTATTATTTCTCTACCTGTGAAGAATTATTATTCCTTAACCTCTTCAGCACATCCTTGTGGTCACTTTCACGTAGATGCATGTCAGAGATGGCATTTCCTTTAACAGGAGAATTTCTTTGTATGTTTTCTTTTGTCTGAGTTTTGAGTAAAACTTGCAGTGTGCTTCTATTTGTAACAATGTTACTAGAATCCAGAAGATGGCACTAGTTGCCAATAATTCATTTGTAAAATACGCCTATTTACAAAAGCTGAAAACTAAAGAGATTACACTCAGAGGAAAGCCAAACTATATCTATGTGTGTAAAATATTACAATATATCAAATTATTAGTATTTTTCTATTAACTTTTAAGTTCTACAACAGGCTATTAAACAGAACTTGCAAATATATATGTTAAAGAATTTGCCCTAACACTGATTTATTTTTTTTCCATCTAGCTATTAATATTAGTCAACCAAGTTTCAGTGGCACAGATGTCTTTGGCTATACCTCATTTCTGGCTTATTCTACAATCCCAAATATCACCTTCTACTATGAATTCCACTTGAAATTTCAGTTGGCAAACCACTACTCAGCTTTACAAGATAACCTGATTTTTTTCACTGGACAGAAGGGCCAAGGTAAGCTTTACTTTTATTACCTCTCCTTACAGGCTTTCAAATATTCATTAACCAAGTAGGATAAAAATATATACAGCTTTTTCTTGATTCTTTTTAGGATACAATTTCATTAGGAAGAAAATAATCTCTTTAATACTTTATTGCTTTGTAAACACACAGTAAGCAATCAAGTTCTATAGATGCTTCTTTTCATTAAGGAGAAGTATAACTGCTTCCAGTAATTAAAGTCAAAAGTTAATCTAACACTTGAGGTAGCGTATTTCTGAACAAAATAAATGGAAACCAGAAGATTAAGGTTCTCTTTTCAGTCATAAACATAAATTTCGTTATTGATTGATACAGTTTTGAGAGATGTTGCCGCAAATCTTCTTCCACTGATACTTACTTTATTGGAAAATCAATCCGTCTATCCAAGGTGCCACAGCCACCTTGCCATTTCTTCTTCCTGTGTCCTCAAATGACCTGTCACAGGAGCAGCCTTGACTTGCTGCTGTTGTCACAGTGGCTGCACTTTCATGGCCCACAGGACTGTCAATACTGAAATCCAACTCTCCTGCAGCCAGAATTGGACTCTGTGCTATTTATGTAAAATAAGACCCTAACCTGAGATCACTCAATGCAAGTTAACACAAACTAGCTATGAGTAAGTTGTGCTGCAATGTCTGTAGTGAAGTATTCAGCTTGGTCTGATTAACATAGCTGAGAAGCCGGTTATATATATCTGCTTATGATATTTGTAATAAGATTTTAGCAATAATTTAGGTATCTCTTCACAGCACCCCACTGTGGCAGGCTGGCATGGCCTCAGCATTGAAATGGGTTAAAATAGTACTACTTGTGTTCTGTCCAGCTTAGCGTTACTGTCCACACAGCACCCATGATATTGATGGAAATTGAGAAAAATTGAATGAAATGTTAATGCTGATTAAAGCAGTCAGGTTAGAAACTACTTTACACTTAACAGATCATAGGAAATGTTTTACTTATTTTTACCTTAATTGTTTCTGCAATTGGAGCGTGAGCTAACTTTCAGGCTTGGAGCTGTTCTGTGGGATGGTTAAAGCATAGGAGGGAGATTTGGTGATGTACCTTTAGATCTAAACCCATCACAGCAGGACAGTGATTTAGGTATGTAACATCTCTATTTCCACAGTAGGTGATATACCATATCTAAAACATCAGGAATTTGGTAGATACGGCCCATGACGTATGGGAACCCTACGCTTATGCTGAACAGTATCAGAAAATTAATACTTGAGGAAGATGAAAGAGGGGAGAAATTATTATTAGCATTTTTTAGATCTGAGGTCCCAAACTACTTTATCAAAAATCAGTTTTGGGGAGGCATTATGCTGTTACATGTATACCACACAAAACAACTGCCGTGCATCACATCTCTATTTGCTTTGTTAAGACATTTGATATTTTCTTACGTCTTGTTTTCTATGAAGTTACTTAAGTTCCTGTACCCTCTGGGAACTTCTCCCCCTTTCTCCCTGTGGTAGACTTCGGGAGTCAGATATTTAGTCTATCGCAATGCAAACTAAAACATGTTAACTCAGAACAGCCTGGCAGGTTATGTATCTGTGAATTGTATCTGTGAATGTATCTATAATTCAGCCTGTTACTTTTCATTTGCAAAGATCTTGTTAAATTTAGCTAGTGCAGCTCGGCTGATCAACTGTACTTCAGTGTGCCATGAGACCCTGGCACAGTACATGGACAAACATCCACAAACTCATTTAATTGATTGATCAAGTTGATTATACAAATCAGCCTGACACAAATAAGTATTAAACTACTGTGATTATATTTAAACTCAGAACTTTGCTCTGCCTCTGTGTGTGAATCAGACTTTGCTAAGTTTTTTTCCAGACCTCAGCAAAATACGGTCAGGTCTGGGTGACCCTGTTAACCGAACTATGTTCAACACTATTTTAACTGCTTCCAGGTCTTAACACCCCTCATGCCACATTTTACTCCTGCAACAGTCAACATTCACTCCCAGGCAGCTTTTCCTTTCTCTTGCTATCACATTTCGCTCCCAGGCAGTTTTTCCTTTCATTTACTAATTATTTATTGTTGTGGGTGAAGTAAATATTGTGTTTCTTTTTTGCATAGCCAAGTAGAAATGATGCATGCATTTGACATTACATAAAACATTTCCATCTAGTCATTCAGAAAGCAGCTTTCAGAAGCCAGTGGCCCCATCAATAATTTTTTATAACATTAATACATAACACTTTTATAGTACAAACACAAATAATTGTTAGAACATTCTTTACAATTACAAGAACGAACCATCACATTCAGACATGTTTCTGCAACCTTGGGAACTAAATTTCAAACTCTCACTACAGAAATTGTAGGACATGTGATCAACCAAAACCATACCAATTTGTCCAATGTCTTTACTCAGGATAGAAAAAATGCAAATATAAAATGTAGAGCACCGATGGTGCAAAATAACTTGAATATTTTTTCAGTTACAATAATCAAAAGAAAATATAGCAAAAATTGCTTAAAAATAAAAGAAACATTGCACTAAAGTTTGTTTCAAAAAAGTCTGCCTGGAGGGTGTACCCTGTAATGTCAAAGTCATTTTAAATCGTAGGTCTTGCAACTGTATTTAGCTGAACTGAACAAAAAAAAATCCTTATTGCTGTCATTTTTATTAACCACAACACTGGCATTCTGGGCTTATTATGTGGTTGTCAGGCAGAAACCTGGCTTTTTATTATTTTGCATATCATTTTTGTCATGCACACTGCTGTACAGTAGTAATGCATTTCTGCAGCCCTATGTCAAATGATGGATGGGCAGCAGAGCACCAGCTGTGGGCAAGGCTAAGAAACAATGAGGTGTTGGTAAATTACTTTGTAGCAGTTTTATTTATTTTCCCCTTATTTAAAATGGATGAGGAGACTGAGTAACCCTCGTTTTAATTATCAGAAAGCAGTATTTCTTCCCAAGTGAACTTTGCTTATCTCAGCGAGAGGAGATGCTGTTGTTCTAAGAATTTACTGAGTATCAAGCAACAATGCCCTCGCCATGAGGAATGTGAGGTTTTTCAGAGCCTGCAATCTGGCTGTAAAAAAGTATCTTTAATATTCTGTTTACATGTTCCCCTTTCTCCATTTCATCCCATTTCTCACAGTTAGCATTCTCTTGCAGTACCCTACCTAATTCCCCTCCCCCCGCCATCTCTGCCTAAACCATGGACACTGATGTCGCAGCTAACCTCTTGTGAGGTACTGCCAAACGTTGTCTAACGCAGGGATGTATAACATCTTTTTCCTCTTTCCCTCACAAAGCTTATCAATCAAAAGTCACCCTTGTTGTAGTATCTCACTTCCTACCAAACCTCTGACAGCACTCAGACTAACGGTATTCGCAATATCCCCTGGTCACAGGGGACACATCCTCTTCTTTGAGCCTGGGGGCTACGGCTGACCCCTGACTTGGCTTGGAATACTTGGAAAACATCTCCTGTTCCCACAGGCGAGGACAAAAGTTGCCACAGTCTGTACATGTACGGGGCACGTAAATGTTACTTGCAAGGTGGTGGCATTTCTGTGAAAATGTATTTCAGAAAGGGCAAAACACCCCAACAGAGAGAGCACAGGAGGGAACAAAAAAGAGTGAGAAGCAGCAGAGGGAACACAAGGTCAGAGGAGGAGGAGGAGAAGGGAAAGGAGGAAAAGGAGGACCCCCATGCCGCCTCCACAGGGGAGCAGATCATCAACACTGCAGCCCATGGAGAGCCCCATGCCAGAGCAGAGGAAAAGTGTGAGGAGGAAGAAGCAGCAGAGAGAAACCACCACATACTGATCACAGACCCCAGCCCACAGGCACTGCTTGTTGTTGGGGAAGGGAAGTCTGGAGTGAAGGAGCGAAGTTGGGCCATAAGATATGTTAAGCTTATGTAAATAGTTGTTCAGTACTTACTTTATAACTAGGAGTAATAATGTAAAAACAAAAGCAAATCTACCTGTATCACTTGCCCTGTGAATATTTAGATAGCAGTACTGCAAAAGTGTGCAGTTTTTGTCTCCTGTTTCCAAAATAAGGTTTTTCTTTAATTTTAAATCAATTGAGGCTGAATACATGCTAACTACCATTGCTTTCACACTGGAATAAACAAATCTGTCCGTTCCAAGAACTTGCAAGTATAGTTCCTTACTTAAGAAAGAAGAGGAGGGAGGTATGTATATATATAAATATTGATGTCCTCATTATCAGACAGAAAGAAAGGAAGTCTGAAAAAAGAAAGCCAGTATCATTCACTTGACTAGAATTAAATAATTTTCAGGACTTAGAAAAACGGTGAATATGAAGGTCTTCAAAATTAAAAGCACTGGTTGTTTCAAAAAGTACACATCTAAAAAGAGGAAAGTGCTGCTGAGTATGCTGTTTGCAACTCAAGCATGAGATTATTTATACATATCAAACATCTGCACTCACAAATTATTTTTAAAGGGTGTTTACTGTAGTTCTGTATTGCAGGACACTGCAATGTAGGTGTATGTGGTATGTATAAAGGTCTGCTTTTTCAACAGCTGCAGTGTTTAAATATAAGACAGTAAAAAATAATTTAAAACAGATAATTTCAAGTTTCATTTTCTGCCCTCTTGTAATAAAAAGGTACTGTGCTTGTCCCCCCCCAAAAAAATACAATCTTATTTTGAAGGATTCCTGCCAATGATAGCATATGTAGTCCTAAATGTAAAGAAATTATTTACTTGCTCTTTTCAAAAAAGTAAGTTCTAAACTGAAAGTTTAAGAAGACTTCAGAGAATTAAAACTATTCTGACCAGAGAAACTTCAGTAACAAATACTCTAGAGCTAATAACAGATACAAAAGCAAAAAAAGCAGGAATTTTGTTTCCCCCAAATCCATCTATTAGTGTATACTCTACAAAATAACCACCATTGGTTTGCATAGTTAAGATATTTAAGTCACTTAACCTACGACCTCGGAAGTGTAATATGTTGAAGCGTTTGGGATTTGATTCTATTTGCATTTATATTAGTCCAAGAAAAACTAAGTCGGTAAAATTATGTCATTGTAAGACTAATGCATAAGTAGAAATCAACCATTTTTTAATTCCTAAATATGTGGGTCAGAAATCAACAAAAAGAATGTGAATTTAAGATTGCCTTATTTCTTTGAATCATACTTGAGAGTCTGTTTTCTTTTCCATTCTTGGTATGGACAAGGAGTAAGACTGAAAAATCAAAACCAACAAAACAATTAAAAGCTGTCCTGTTTATGCAGGCTATTAATTAATATTATTTTCATCATTAGGTCGATTTTGTAGAATGCTGACACTGCTGCATTTGTTTTATGTACTTCATTTCCAAGAAAGCTTTTTAAAAATTCAGACAGCATTTTAAATAACACTTTATCTTTAAAGTGCCTCCCCTAGTTTTACAGGCCAAATCATGTAAGTACATTTTGACACTGCTGAAAATAGAAACTTTGGTAACCATTTAAAAAAAATTATATTTTCAGTTTGGAGGCCCTTCAGTTGTAATGTTCCAGTGTAACTGAAGGCAATGGGCTTTCATTCAGTAATGAACAAATCATTGTAATGAAAATGAACAGTGTGTGTGTTCTGTTGAACTGAATGCAACTGTACGTTTTCTACCAAGGCTCTGTATCCAAATTCTTTGCAATAAGCTTTTATTTTTATATATATTCACATTGAATCAAAGTAGTAACTGTAGAGAAAAATCAAACTTCTGTAGAGAAAAATCAAAGTACTGTTCCCTGCCCCCCTTCCTGCATTGCTAATGCAGCATATTCATTTACAGCCTATGAGATAAGGGGAATATGGCAGGTTTGGTTGTGAAACACCAGTATGCAGAACTTCAGTGCAGGGATGAGATACGTATCATTGCTTCCTGTGAGGAAAAGCCCACTTTTATCTTCCGCAAGTGAAGCAAATTCCCCATGTACTTGGAGCAGGAGCATCAAGACACGCATTTGAAATGAGGGCTGCCATATGACCCTGCAAGGACTAGTAGGAAGAAACCTTCCCTAAAAGAAATACAAAATGAGATCGCCTTATTAAAACTTATTAAGAAAACATCAAATAAAACAGTTTACAGGCATGAGATTGAGCACTGAATTGCTTGAATTCACAGGAGAGTTGTAAAAAGACATTGATGGCTTTGATTTTCAATTCAGGACATCCTAATCCAAGACAGAACATTCTTCCTGTTTACCATTGTTTGTATCCCAGTTCTTTTACCATTCTATGAGCATGTGCAAAGGAAAGTGTGGGGTTTGTAAATAGAAACAAATTGGTTATGTTTTCTCTAACTAATGATAGTTCCAATCTTGTCTATATGAGAAGAGGGACTGAATTTGCTTCAAAGATACCAGTGTAAAAATCCGTTTACTTGGATGACCAGAAATGGGTCCAGGAATTGAATTCTTACTCACAGGCTTTATGTCAGTCTTCAAACCTTTCAAATGAGATTTTATAGTATAGTACCTGAAAAGCACAGACTACATTTATAGCATGTAGTTCTAAATATAAATAAATAAAACTATTTACTGCAAATTTGCAAATGAATGAACTGAAAGTCATTCCTAACCTGAAAGTTTAAGAAGACTTCAGAGAATTAAAGCGTACGGCTCTTCTGACCAGGGAAACTTCAATAACAAATACACTGTCCCTAATCGGGGCAGCTGCAATAAAGTCTCCAGGCACTCTTGGGTCAAGGGCAGCTTACTGAGCTTGACAGAAGCTGCTAGAACTTCTTCAGGCCCATATCCCTGTTGCTCCCCATACCTCACAGCAGCAGGTACCCTCAAGTTTTGAGGTTGTTAAAGTACCTACCATGAAAGCTGAAAGCATACTGGAATAGAATTAAGTCATAGGCTATTCTCCCATGCAACCTGGAATTTCAATTTTCCTTTTTTAGAGATTTTGGAGAAAGTTGAAAATTTATTCATGTGGGAGAGAGAAAGAACAGCAATGACTGCTAAATCCACCAGGCTCAACAGGTTTTGTGGATGTCACTAACCTACTCCAGTGTGAAAAAGAATTTTCTTCAAAAAGCCTATAAATATGTTCAAAATCTCTGCAGTTTCTGTTTTAAATTCACAAAAGTATTGAAAATAGTATTACAAGTCAAACAGAGAATATTAAAAATACACACAAAGATTAAAACCTTCCTCGCTAAAATTTTCCTAAACTGATATATTTTCAGTGGATTTGGAGAGTATTTTATGCATCAGTATTACTAAATCCTGGAATAAGTAGTTACTCTATTTTTGTCTTTTCAGGTTTGAATGGAGATGATTTCTTGGAGTTAGGCCTACGTAATGGCAGAGTAGTATATAGCTACAATCTAGGTTCTGGCGTGGCAACAATCATTAGTAAACCACTTGATCTGACACTCAGTATTCATGTCATCCGTCTTGGCAGATATCTCCAAAAAGGCTGGCTGAAGGTAAAAAATTATTTCCTTTAGAAAGGATAGCTTTTAGATGAAAATTCTCTTTTTTTACATTTTATAAGGGAAGTTTAGAAATCACTTTTGTTTCTCTGCTAAGTTTGGATGATTTTCTCATTAGTAGTTCCTGAAGAAGTTAAATTCTTTGTTGTGACAAATAAAAATGTTTCATTGAAAGGTGGATGATCAGAAGAATAAAACTGTCACTTCCCCTGGGAGACTTGTTGGACTCAATGTCTTCAGTCAGTTTTACTTAGGAGGCTATCGTGAGTATACTCCAGAACTCCTACCAAAGGGATCCAGATTTAAGAACAGCTTTCAAGGTAAAGATTATACTATTTTCATTTCCTTTTAAAGTATGTGTTAGATTGTTTCAGTTGCCTATGAAATAACGATGTAAAATCTCTGTCTTACAAGAAAGCAAACTTGGATCTCCTTGGCTGAGCTTTCTGTGGCTTTTTCATTATGTCACTATGATAACTAAGAAATAGGATACAAAGAAAGTCTTCGCTAAATATTTTTAATACTTTAAGTTTCCAATAAAAATAGATATTTGCCATGATACCATTTCTTCTTATCTGTCCCTGTTCTACAGCATTGCTTCAAAAGGACTTTCTTTCTATGCAGTGAAGTAGTTTATGTTCTTCTGCCAGATAGCTCTGATCATTGTCCCTGGCAGTGCTGGTTTGGGTAATAGTTTTCATGCTGAAAACATGCTGAAAAAATCACGATGGATTCCCAATTTTTTTTTCCTGATATCATGATCTTGGTCTCTAGACAGGACCTAAGTAATTCCTGTTAGGAGTATTTGAGCTATTTTTCTAACAGATAATAATTCCTACCTCAAAACTGGTTATTTGAAGCTCCGTGGAAATCTTAATTACACTCCTACCAGATCAACAGTGAAACAAAGAATTTGTTCATGATGCTTCTTTATTTGCATTCCTTACTTCCATAGAAGTAATGTGCTCAATATTTATGAGGTAGACTTCAATATGAGGTAAAACCAATGTTTTAAGCACTAGAAAGCCTTTCAAATGAAAAGAAAACATTTTGTCATAGCCAGCAAAGTTTGAGTTCTCAGTTATAAAATTGGGGGCACATTTAGAAAGGCAAGCATAGCAATAAAATTCATTTTCATACACTCCTACACTCGATTTCCACTAAGACCATGTAACTGCCTCTTTTCCAGCTGCTTCCTTACTTTTTCTTCTTACACAGAGACTTCCTCAAAATCAATTTCTTATCCTATAATCAACTTTTCTCTCAGAAAGTCATATGAATTAACATTTCATCTCTCTCCACCTTTTCAGAAAGTATGGATTGTATAGTTAGACTTTCCATAGCTTCTTAACAGGTTCAAATTGGCCTATCATAAAACATAACATCTATGCCAGTATTTTAATAGTGTCAATATTTATGAAGTACTTCTGGCTTTTTTTTATAGACATGTTAATATTAGGGGTGACCAACAGGAGTCTCTGGTGCTTCACTTTAACTACAAACCTTTTGCCAGTTTTACAGGTTCCTCATGTTGCAACTGTATTACAATGACCAAATTTCTACAAATGCAGGATTAATATTCTTCTTCCCCCCAAAAAAAGTCAAAGTTCATGTACTGTTAGCATACTATTTCTTGATTTTTCTTACTGTTTAAAAAGAAGTCTCTACCTCAAAATTTTGTCAAATGTGTAGCACATGGACAGTTTTCTCTTTGTTCCTATCATTCACAGTTTTATGTCTACTGTATTTGCTAATTGATTCCATGCTCCAGTTCCCAGCATCAGCTTGTTTCTGTTCTCCAGAGCATACTGACTTTCAAGGAAGCTACGCTTCCCTATGACATTTTCTTATGTAGTCAGCATCTCATTTGTTCTTCTAGCTCAGAAATACCCCCAGTTTCAGCTCTCAGGATCCTCGGGGTCAGAAATAAACCTCCATAGCCCTTCTCCAGAGTGGGAACTGCAATACCACCAATATAAAAGAAAGTTTTGAATCTTCTTACTACAGCCAAACTGCAGCTATAGGGACCTCACAGAAAAACTCTGGAAATGACAGTCAAGATAAATTTATTTAGCACATACTTAATTAAGATCCTCAGACTTTGGAAAGCTGCTGTTGGCTGCTTTTAAAGACATGGTTTATTAAAAGCATTTTACTTCTAATACCAGAGTGTACCCCTCATTTTATAAGCAATCACTATTGGATCGAGAAACACGGAAGTCAGCTTTGCTACTGAAGGTTGACTGTCCTCAGTGTCAGCGTGCAATCATTTAGGATTTTTACCCTTTTTCAGACCATTTCCTCCCTTACCTGCATGCCTTTAGCAGTTGTTCAAGTAATTTTCGGGGGGGGGGAGGAAACTGGGAAATTTAAATTTAGGAAAATTGGGCATTAGCACCTACAGTTTCTTTCAATAGGCTGAGTAATGTTTGATGGTACCTTGAGCAATTTAGAAAACTTCCTTCAGACTTTGTGAGAAGCAGAAGAAACTAGTTAAGGTAGAGCTCACATGAAGCAGCCAAGTTCATGTGGACTCTGAGGCATCTGAACTTTGAGCTTCATCTGAATTTGTAGCTTATTGAGGGCTTAGAGCCTTTTGTGAATGGGAACATGGTAGGATATTTTACTGAAGTGTCTGGGGTTTCTTCATTGTCCTATAACAGTGTAATTAAGGAAGCTCTGAGAGTTTTCTGAGGTGTGTAGCAGAGCATACTGTAGCTGCTCTAAATAATCAATGTGGGGTTTAGGTAGCTGTAAGTCTTGTGGCCAAAGAGACTCAGTTTGCTCATTATGGATAATCTGAAGTGGAGTATAAAACCAACTCTCGTGCTCAGGTCTGCACAATGCAACACTATGACTCACCTACATAAAATGAGATAGAGAATTATTTGGAAAAAGCCAGAAGTTGCAGCTGAATTTCGAGACCTCGCATCTCCTGAGACAGTGAGAGAAAAAACTGGTGTAAGGGGGAGGGAAAGAGGGAAAGTTCTTGCATTTCATGCCGTGTGCTACCATGATGGCAGGATGCAGTCTCTAGCCATAGAAGCAATTGATGGAGAGCCAGGGCTTGCATCTAGAAATAAATGAAGAGCAGAGAGGGAGGAGCAACTGATTCTTCCTGTGGCCCTGTTCATAAATAGGATGAAGAATGGCTATAGAAGCAATCTGTTGTTTGACAGCAAATAGTATTAAATGGAGGAATAAAAAGGCAAAAGAAGCTCTTACCATAAAGCTGAACTGTTGAGGAACCTCTTTCATGCTGAAAAAGTCACCTTTTCACATAAATAATTCTCACAGAATCACAGAATGGGCAGGGTTGAAAGGGACCTCTGGAGATCATCTAAACCATGCTAAAGCATGTTCACCTAAAGCAGGATGCACAGAGTTGCATCCAGGTGGGTTTTGAATGTCTCCAGAGAAGGAGACTCCACAGCCCCTCTGGGCAGCCTGTGCCAGTGCTCTGTCAGCCTCAAAGTAAAGAGGTTCTTCCTCATATTCAAAAGGAACTTCTTGTGTTTCACCTAGTGCCTGTTGCCCCTTCTCTGGTTGCTGTGCGCTACTGATAAAAGCCTGGTCCCATCCTCTTGACACCCTATTTGTAGACATTGATCAGATCCCCTCTCAGTCTTCTCCCAGCTAAGCAGGCCCAGCTCTCTCAGCCTTTCCTCATAAGGGAGATGCTCCAGTCCCCTCATCATCTTTGTAGCCCTCCACTGGGCCCTTTCCAGCAGCTCCCTGTCTCTCTTGAACTGGGGAGCCCAGCACTGGACACAGCACCCCAGATGTGGCCTCACCAGGGCAGAGCAGAGCAGGGGAGGATCACCTCCCTCCACCTGCTGGCCACGCTGTCCCTAATGCCCCCCAGGATCCCACTGACCTTCTTGGCCACCAGGGCACACTGCTGGCTCATGGTCACCTTGCTGTCCACCAGAACTCCCAGGTCCTTCTCTGCAGAGCTGCCTTCCAGCAGGCCGGCCCCAGCCTGTACTGGTGCATGGGGCTATTCCTGCCCAGGGGCAGGACCCTACAGTTGCCTTTGTTGAACTTCATGAGGTCCCTCTCCGCCCAGCTCCCCAGCTTGTCCAGGTCTCGCTGAATGGCAGCGCAGCCTTCTGGGGTCTCAGCCACTGCTCCCAGTTCTGTATCACCAGCAACATGCTGAGGGCACACTCTGCCCCTTCATCCAGGGCACTGAAGAATAAGTTGAACAGGACATGACCCAGTACTGACCCCTGGGGAACACCGTGAGCTACAGGCCTCCAGCTAGAGTCTGTGCTGCTGATCACAGCCCTCTGAGCTCTGCCATTCAGCCAGTTCCCAATCCATCTCACTGTCCTCTCGTCTCACCCACACTTCCTGAGCTTACCTATGAGGGTGTTATGGGAGACAGTGTCAAAAGCCTTGCTGAGGTCAAGGTAGACAACATCCACTGCTCTCCCCTCACCTACCCAGTCAGTCATTCCATTATAGAAGGCTATCAGGATTTCACATTTTGCAAAGAAGTAAATAAAATTCCAGCTCCTGCAGTCACTTTTTCAAATAAAGTAAACCCAGAACTCAGATGCATTCCAAATAGACACAAATATAGCCTTGTGATCTAAGTTTATGTTCATAACAAGATAGAATACATTGCAAGCTTGCCTGGGCAAAGACTACTTTTCTTTATGTTCCTGCATCACAGATGTCACAGAAGGAAAGTGACTTCTGAAGTCATTTTTAATCAGCGTTGCCTCTTGCATCACAATTTGATATGACTCATATCATACCACCTCTGGGTGTTTGCGTCAGAGCTCAGAGCAGCACTGGGTAGTCATTGTGGGAACCATCTCTTTTAGACAAACACCCCACTACTCACAGCAGTCAATCAAAACAAGGGAAAAGGAAAGCACTTTAGGAGAGGCAGCATTTTAGAAATGTTTAAATTCAGTTCCGCATTCAGGTAGACCACAGTTTATCTGTGTATTTATTTCTGTCAATACTCTTGCCTGCTTTTGTATTTTTCAGTCATATTAGTACCAAGTGCTAACAAGCAGGTAAGGGAGAATAGTGGGAAATTTTGGAAAAAAATCTTTGTATAATAAGGATATATCAGGAAAAAAAAATAAAGCTGAGTAATGAAGTGATATTTTTTATCATAATCTCTGCAGTTTCCTTAATCCATTCTTGGTGGCTCTTTGGTGGTATGTGAACTTTGCTTGACTGGGGTGAAAGCTATAAATCAGATTGAGAGTAAGAAAAAGTCATTGACAGAAAGCTCTAAGTGTGGTCTAACGAGTCGCTAGAGAAAAGATTACCAACAAGAAGGTACTATATCCTCTGTAAATGCACGCTCTTGTTACATCTGATTTCAGCTTACATCAAACTGATTTTCAGGATCAAACCAAGTTAACTCACAAATTCAGAAACTTGTTTGAGTTCCTCTTGCACACTTGGCTGTGTCAAAACCTCTCCACTATTCAGAATAGTTGGCAGCCTTTCCTTAAGAGGCCCAGAACTGGCAGAGCAAAGGGAATTCAGGTCAGAAAGAAGGCGCATTCATCAGCCGATCCCTCTGCAGAAGGTTGTATAGTACTTGCTACAACAGGCTCAAATTGCTGTTCTGAGTCCTTCACCTGCATCCCACTAACTAAGAATTAGAAGAAATAAGAAAATTAAATGAAAAAATCAGTGGAACTCATCAATCTGGGCCAAAATACTCTTGTACTTACTATATGCTTTGTTTACAAGTGCTCAAGAACTGTTGCTAACCTAGATGTTCTACTGGTGCTGTTAAACTAGTCATCAACACAAATGTGAGTTTATTTTCCATGACGACCTTACCAATTCTTGGGTACTCACTGTGCTTTCCATTATTTACACAGAGCTCTGAGCTGCTTTTTTTAGCACTCCAGCAAGACTCAGGAGAACAGAACATGCTTTATCTGCTACTGATAAACAGATGAAATGTTAGTTAGGATTTATCGAGCATACATTGGCCTAAAACCAACTCTGTTAAAAGCAAAGAAGCATTAATATGAAGATTGCAAATAATCATCAAACTAGATTATCTTTAAATTGCTTAATATGAGTTTTTGACTTACCAGTTTTATGTCAATATAAACAGAACTACAAAATGTATAATATGGAAAAACCTGTCTATGAAAACTACTTTTACTATAATTTTTCTAACTGTAGGTAAAATAGTTATCTTGCTATAAATATTACTTACATTTTGTTCAAAATAAATTACATGACCGTAACAAAAATTCACAATTGGACATTCATTGTGTCTTTCAGATGGAAGGTTTTTTCTCCTGTGATTTCAGTGAATCATGCAAAACTCATATTAAGTGATTTTTTTAAAAACAGTGTGATGACTGCTTGCAGCTTTCATAACATAGCCTTTTCTTGCCTTTAATATTAAGGAGAGAGCCCCTGGCATTCACTACTGAATACCTACTATTCTCATGATTTCAAGCATTACAGGTATTCACCATATCTCAGCTAAATTGTATAAATCAGGTTTGGAAAGGTATGAGCATTTCCAGATACTTTATTTATTGTACTGGTTTAAATAAAGTGGTTTAAAACCTGTTTTCTGCTTTAAAATTGTATATATTTATGTATAGATCTGGATGACATTTCAAAAGTGCTTAAGGCTACCTTTAAATGTGATTTTAAATCACTTGGATGTTCAGGTATATTTTGAAAAGTTACTTAGGGTTTGATCAAAAAAGATACGCTATATGGCACAATCTTCAGCTTTGCAGTACATAAATAAGCATGTGGATCTGGAAATGTGATTAAGAAATACTGATGAATTAAATTAGATGCATAAGATTAACTATTGTGTGCAGTCACTAGAAAGAACAGACTCTCCAAAGGGGCAATCCCCAGAAAGCCCACAGGCTAAATAAGAGTAGCTTGGAGGTAGCAAGTAGGGAATATCTCTGCTTCACTCTGAAGCTTTGGCTCCTCTCTTCACTTGGGATACCAACGTCTTAGCAAATTAAAAGAATGTCACGGCATAGATCCAGGCACTGGCACTCAATCATCTCTATAAATAAATTCTTACAATAGTCCCTGAAATATATTTGGTCTGTGACAACTATCATTTTTCCAAACAATTCTTTTCTGTATTTAAGGACTTAACATAAACTAGGGACCGTTTCCCATCAGTAATCTGGATGCAGCTGTACTGTTACTGGAAAGTAATAAAAGTTTGATAATAAAATCATGACTACACCAGGTCACTTGCCCACAGGACCAAGTAACAGACTCTAGAAGTGTTTACCTTTATTAGTATACATTAAATTTTTGAATTATTTTCTGACATTAAGGGCCTAAAAGAGCATCATGCATCTACTTTAAAATGTGGTCATGTGTGACATGATCTGTGTGTACCAGGGACTGAAGCATTCACTTAGGAAGGGGAGAATCTGGGTCTTTCCCTGAAAGGGTCCTTTTCAGCCTAAGGAAATCCAAGCCCACATTCCCTGCCTGCATTATATTAGTCAGTGAACTCTGGATTCTTACAAATTTTACATTAAACAGACTTCTTGGTGTCTGTTCTTTTTTTCTAGGTTGTTTTTTTGTAGGGGTTTTTTTTGACTGCTTTTATCTGATATAGGTGCATTCCTGTAAGATTATGTGTGTGTAAACACAAAATTGCACTTAGTCACTCCTCTGTCACTGACTTTGTATTCTATTCCTTGAGAAATTGTTTTTGTTATTTTACCTATTATTAAATGAATGAACTTAAAATCACCCACTCATTTGCCTGAACAGAAAATAGACAGCATACCTTTAGCTGATGTAGATAATACGATTGCCCATCCACTGAAGACATTGTGGTGGAACCCATTCATTGAGGTTTGACACTGCCCTTGTTTGTTTGGTTGGTTGGTTTGACTCCTGTATCTGTTTTAAATGTCATTTGTTTTTTCTTTCTACTTTTGAGGTTGCATTTTTGATGTTCAAGTTCGCACCAGCATGAGTCAGGAGTTTAAATCACCAGGCACTCCAGAAGGTCACCCTAATTCTGGTCGCAGTGTTGGACAATGTGAAGACTCCCCATGCAGTTTAATAAAATGCAGAAATGGTGGGAAGTGCAAAGAAAGTGGCTCTACTGTTTAGTAAGTATATTATTTTTTTTTTGTAGACTAGAGCATAGACTGATCTCTAGACTAATAACTATGGTAATTCAGTGGCTTGATAACTGAAGTCTTCAGGAGCTTTTATTTATGTTATTAGAAAGAAAGAAAACTGCTGAAAGGTTCATTCAGTTACACAGATAATTTTAATCTTACATTACTAAAATCAAAACTAAATTATTAACATTAAGTTAGGACACTTCCTGGGGAGCTTTTTAAAGAAATTCCATGGACTGGTTCTGCTCCACTGAAGTCACTGGTATCCAGACTTGCTACAAAATGCATGGGAAGAACTAGATGTGTAAGAAAGACACTTCTTAAAAACTAAGTGAGCAGCCTAGCTAGCAGACAACAAATAGCAAAGAGGAGAGCTTGGCTTCTTAATGTCCGAACATGGCTAATGGGGCAGAAATAGGTGACTTCTGTTTCCTGGAAATTAATATTTTCACCTAAGAACACATTTATGGAGTAAACCACTGAGTGCCCAACATCAGAAAGTTCTAAGCCAGTTTAAATCCTTAGGAGCTTCCTTACCTAGCAAATGTGCGTCCTTTTCTCCTGCTCAGTCTCTCCCTAATACACACAGTTCTCTGTGTCTCCAGTTGTGATTTCTGTGGATGCTTTCCTGACTCTCAAGTGCACCTACTCTGGTCACATTTCATGCCATTCTCAAGCGTTCATTTACATTGCCTCTCCAGATCTGCTGGCTGGTGGGAGATCTTCTTAATCCATTTCAATTAGAACAAGGTGTTAGTAAGGATCTCATGTTAAAATTGTTTGAATTATGTCAGTTCATCATATAAACTGTTCACCTGGCTGACCTACGGGATAATAAGTGATGGCAAGGACAGCTGGCTCAGAAGACAAGTCTATGGTCATTCGGGCTTCATCGCTAAGTGTGGGTGGATCTTAGTGTCCAGGCTATAAGGCATACAAGAAGGAAGTATATTTGCATTTCCAAATTGCTGTTGTGTGTCAGCACTGCTATTATAATAAATCTTGCTGTTAAACACTTCGTAACTCAGCTGGAAAACCTTTGCTGAGGAGTTGCTGAGGAGCACTTCACATTTTAAAAGTATCTGCCAAGATTAATTATACTTTCTTCCCCTCATGTGCTTCCACATGTATTCATTCATTACATGTATTTGCATTTTTTTTTAAAAAAAGCGAAAAGCGCTGATTTAAAACATCTGAAGACATTGACTGAAAACACTGCAAACAGCAAGACAGGTAAAAAAAAAAAAACAGGCTTTACACTGTGGAGCCTCTGTGTATGATTCTTCTTGAAAACAACAAGACCTGTCCTGTTGTGCTACAAAGAAAAGACTTTGCCTACCTGTCAAGCTAAGAACAATCTGTGTGTTAGAAAGAGAATTATATGGTAATTGGTTTTGCTGCCCCAAGACAAATCTTCAAGAAAACCTGTACAAAACTAGTGCTTCTAAAGCTAGTAAGGCTGTACCAAAATTTGGAAAATTCACCCTTGAGATGCAGCATGCAGTTCCCTCACCATTACCCTTGCAAGCAGTAATGAAGGAAATGCTTTGAAAGACAGAAATTGGGATTGCTTTCCAGATGTTGCACTACAGTATGCCCCAACTATTGCACTTTGCAGGATCCTTCCAGAACTGTTAAACCTTTGACATTCATAGTGTTTGATCTTCTGAGGAATGAGAAAAAGAGAATGGCATTTTTTTCACTTATGAGCATATTAGAGGAGAAAGAAAACCAAACCTGCAGGAAAACAAATACCAGAAATGTGGGCTGAAGCATGCCACTCTCATCTGCCCACTTACACAACCCTAAATCCTTGCTTCAGTAACTTACCCAGCTGTACTAAGTCGTCTTAATGTCTACAAGGTACAGAGCCGCTAGAGAACATTTGAAAACATCTAGAGTGGCAGCTGGTGACATAGCTACATTGGAAGCTTGATGTTATAGGCAAAGGTCTTTTTCATCATTATAGTTTCATAATTTTTATTTCAGATTTGTTCAGGGATTGTTCTAAAATTGTGTGTATGTGTAATTTGGGTTTTTGGGGCGGGTTTTTTTTGTTTGTTTGTTTGTTTTTAATTTGTAGTGACCTACAACTGAATTATATTCCTCTCCTCATATTTCAGGACAGCTAGGTTTTCACAGACTATGCATATATGCATGCATGTACCTGTAATGGCCACTTTTTTTCCTCTCATAAAAAAGTGAAATATTGCCAAAGACGTGTGGATGTAGCGTGCATGTAATTTTTGTGAATGTATAGTAGCTGTCAATACCATCTCACATTTTCTCAGAGGGAACTTCTTTCTGTTTTCAAATCATCTTGTGTTCCTCTGAGAAGCAGAGTCCTTGAGGGAACTGGATCTGTGTTTAAGCATTTTTTCTCCTGAAATGAGATCTGTCCAGAGGGTTTTGTTGCTGTTTGGAGCTATTTTTATGTTTTGTTTTCACCATCCTGCAAGAAAGTGTTCAATACTCTTAAGCTGTAGATTCCTTTGCTGTATGGATAATGCTTTGATTTAAGTAGAAGCAGAAATAGACAGCATTAAACTTTACATTCTAGCCAGTAACAGAGCACAACTACTATGTTTTAACAAAGTAAAGAGGAAGTATTTGAATAAGAAATTAAGAAATTTATGTTCAAAGGACAATAATATCCTCCAATATTTTATTTATTGCACAGAATCATACAAAATAGAAAATTACATATAACAAGGTTGTCTATGATGTGTTATGGCTAGTGCTTCTTGGTGAAGTAAGAGAAAAAGTATGTCTTGTGTGCGCTTTGAAAAGAACATCAGACGTAATGGATAGGATTCAGTTTGCTAAATGTAAGCCTGGATAGACCGTTTGGCGTTCAGCTGCTGCTTCAGAAGACCTTAGGACTTGCTGAAGTGTTCTGTTACATCTCTAAGCTTCGTGTGGATTTCTCAGCACTCTATAGCTTTCAAATGGCAGTAGCCACTTAGGTTTAGGAAATTAAATATACCTCTATATGGTAGAGGGATGCCCCATAAAATGAGCTGCTGTAGTTTCATTATTAGGTTAGGTTAAATTAGAACCAATTTTCAGTGCAAAGACAGAACCAATATTCAATGCAAGGACATATTTTATAGTTTGTAAGGGATAAGGTATTTTTTACTTTAATTGTTATGGTTTAGATCAGTAAAAGTTTCTACTCTTGGGGAAACACCTAATTTGGCTTAATGGGACGCTTTTACGGCATTCCACTGTTCTCTTTGTTTAAATAATGTTAATTTCTTTCCAGTCTTAATTTATTCAGACTCCATTTTTACCTTCTAGCCTTAAGATAGACTGTTTTCTGTTAATGCTCTAGTTTTCCACTGCCTGAATTTAAAGCCACTTTTATTTTGAGATCTTGTCCATTGCTCAGCATCTTTCAGTTTCAATACAATACAAATTTAAGAACTATATGCAGAAAACTCCAGTAGTTTAGGTAACCTGATGTGGCCAGTACAGGCCAATATGAATTTGAGATGTCCTGCATTATCTGAGAAACCCATACGATGTTGACAAATGTGACAGTTGCTCATGAAATAGTAGTCGAAGGCCAAATGAGATACCCTAGGGAGTTTCACATGACACTAAACATCTCCCTGGTCTCAGGTGGACTAACTAATTAGGTAAATTCATTGAGCCTCTGATCTCCATTGAGTATATGCCCATCTTATATCTAAAGACCTAAATTCAAGTGTCTGAATTTGCAGACCTGAATCACTCCTTTACTGGCTTAAGATTACTTGATGACATTTTAAACATATTTTCTATGTTTAATGTAAGAATGCTCTTTGTTTAAGAAACCACATTAGATATAATCAAACTTTCCAATTCCTTCACAAAAATCCTTTAGGACCTTTAGTTATTTCTCTGTAAAGTTCAAGAAATACTTCTGGTTTGATTTGGATTTTGTGTAGTAACATACAGACATATTGTTTACATACTTTGTAAAATGAAACTTTTCATGTTTTTTTTAAAATGTTGCCTGAATCTTTATATAATAAATTTCAGGGTTTGGTCTATAATCAACAATGACATAAGCTTGTGGTCCTTACTTATGTAGAAATTGTGTTACTTATTTGAGAGCTCAGTTTGGCTTTGGTAAGGGACTTTGAACCTGGAAAGCCATCCTATGAACACTTCATGATACTGTTAAGCATTTGACAAGAAATGAACAAGAAAAAGAAAAAGACATTAAGTTAAATCATACTTCAACTTCCTAAATACAAAGATTACAGAACTTAAAGTGTTATCTGAAATTTTTAAAATCCAAAGTGATGTTTTGTTGTATTTCTCTGAATTTGAGAGTTCTTGCTTCCTGACTGGCTGACTTTGCCATGTATATGCTATGACATGCACCCTTTTAAGAGCCCTTGGCGAAACTAGGGGATTCAAGATCATGCAATTTCTTCTCAGACATGTGATCTTAGTTGTATATGAAAGCCTTACTCTCTTTTCTCCATCTAAAAATATGTCATAGAAAAAATAAGAGACATTTTGGCAGTTGCTCTTGAGAAACTCAAAAACTGGAATATAGAAGAATTGGTTTAATCCATGTTCTTCAAAAACCCTGAAAACAGATAAGTATCTTGCAGTGAGATTTGACTCCTAAGACACATAAACTTGGAGTGGCTCCAGGTGAGCTAAATGTTTAAGATCCTGTCACAGTCAGTGGAGGTCCAGACCTTTCCATTTGTCTAAACATTGGCATTCTAATGGCACAGATCCTGGGATACCTTTTCTGGTCTTTACAGGGTGTCCAGAAGACCACTAGTCATCTGCAGTTCTTCTGTCTTACCTGTCAGTTGCACACAGATCTCTCAGATACACCTTGGCATGTCAGGTGGCACTAAACACCTGCGTTGAGGCAACTGAATGCAGCATCTCATCACTGGAGTCATGCATGTATTGGTTTGTCGGGTGGATAGCGCTCCAGTTCCCCTGCCTGTTTCAGCTGAATCACCACTGATTAGCATATGAACTCGGGCACCTGCTCGAGAATCCCACCGCCTAAACTTGAGCATTCGGTGATCTCTGTCAGAATCCTGTCTCCCTGGTCTCAGGCTGCTTCTCTCGCATACTTCTAGGGAGGCAACTGGAGACCATCCGGGCGCCTAAAGTAACATAAAATTAGGTGTCTTGATCTCAGAATGAGTCTCACCTCTTATATCTAAAGAAATTCAAGGAGCATCTGGATGATGCTCTTAGTCATATGATTTCATTTTAGGTAGTCCTGTGAGGAACAGGGAGTTGGATTCAACAATCCTTATGGATCCCTTCCAACTTGAAATATTCTATGATTCTAAATGAGTCTTTAAATCCCTAAGAGTCAAGGCACTAATGATTTTGCAAACCATTGGATTCTCTTGGTCTGGAAAAACTGTAAGCAACCACAACTGAGAAAACTAGATCGGCACAGCGGGCCACACGATGGAAAGGATTTTAAATGCTGCCACTTCCCCTATCTCTCTAAAGATTAGGAGATTTTGGATCTAAACTTCTCAACCCCAGCCCAACTTGCTTGGAAGTGTTAAGTGGAAGAGGTTACATTTGTTCATAGACCTTTGCCACTGTAGGCCACAGTAAACATGTTCAGCTCTGTGTAAATAATTTTCGAGTCATCTAAAAGTCTAACTTTTATTCAGTCCTAAAAGACAAGAATGAAAAGAAACTTAGACATATGCAGACACAAGGAAGGGGAAGGGGAAGAAACTAGGTGTATGTCCAACAGCAGTAGCTTCAGTTCCAAACACCCAGCTTCACAGTCTGAGAAACGGACATTTATTTTTTTTTTGGGACTCTGGGAATTAAATTACTTCCCCTTCTCAGTATGTGTCAAAGCATAACATTTGTAGCTGAGACAGAAAGCATTGTGATGGTGACTTTGATGAATTGAGGTGCTTTTGCTTTTGCAAGGTCCTGTCCTCTTTTTCCCTTCATTCCAAATAGCTGTTTATCACTCTGAAGGGCTTGGGCTGTGCTTTGTTTAGATGTTGTTGTCTGATCTGAGAGTTTGGTGAAACAGCAGGGTTTCACAGACTCCTCATTTTGTTTTACCCAGAAACAGTGGGCTGATTAATAAAGTGTGAGTGACTGAAGAAAAATTCAAGATTTGCACATATACAAAAAGATGTGAGCTAAGAATTGATCAAAATATATGAGGTTTCATTCTTAGCCTTGAGAGTGAAAACTTCCAGGGAAAATCTGTAAGTGCTTTTATTCAGGGGAACGATGTTTTTATCATAAAGTGTCACTAAATTCTAAAATGCAAATAAGTTTAACATATTTTATTGTAACTATATTGAAACTTTCTTTTGAGTAAGGTGGACATTTTTAACATCAATGCCAAGTGTCTTCTGTATTTAACAACTTCTATAGAATTCGTACTAATTTTAAATTTATAGGTTAGTGTGAATTTTATAATTATATTCTCCTGGCCTAAATGAAAGAAAGGCATGAAGAGTAGTGGACACTAAGAAGTCCAATGATTCTATCAGTTTAGAGAATTTGCTTATGGCATAGGTTTACAGTCATAGATACATAACACTCAGGTTGCCACCTCTTTCATGGTCAAATCCACTGTACTCTTTTCCATCAAGTGCTTCACCAAACCTACCTCTGATGTGCCAGTTACAAGAATTTAGCAAATTAATAATGGCTAAGTGAAAGGCAGTTGCTGACATTAAAAAGCTAAAATTTGGAATTGTTAGCAGTTCCCTTATACTGGCATCTGGTTATATTTTTATGGCTGCTCTTCACGGCTCTCCTTTCCCTGTTAATGTCCACTTTGAATCCTCCTAGTTTAGGAAGCCAAGGCTTTTTTGAGTTATTTGTATTTCCCTGTTAATGTCCACTTTGAATCCTCCTAGTTTAGGAAGCCAAGGCTTTTTTGAGTTATTTGTAGAGCAAATTACTTTTTTTTTTTTTTACGGTTGCTAATACTGTAATGCTAAGATTCAAAATAAAATGTTTCCTATTAAGTACATTTTTCTTTCACAATAAAACAAATATATCAAAAAGTTAAAGGAGAGTATGTGTTACTACACTTTCTGTTAACTGTTTTGTATCACATGACTAAATACAGGTATACAGTCGTGATAATCTCGATTACATTGCTACTGACATGTTGATTTTGTTTTGGTAATGATGTTGCATTCTTTCCTTTCACTTACCCACCCTAGCTGTGACTGCCTCACTGGATGGAAAGGTGCATTTTGCACAGAAACAGTGTCAGTATGTGAACCTGAGCACAATCCTCCACATCTGTGTAAACAAGGCAGTACCTGTGTGCCGCTGCCTCACGGCTACGTATGTCACTGTCCTCTTGGAACAACCGGTACCTATTGTGAACAAGGTATGTCAATCGGGTAGTACGTGGTACAGACAGTTATGCAATAATGCCTAGGTGGAAAACCACAGTATTTTGTACTGTATCAGTTAAATATGACATAAAGACACAAAGTACAAAATAGATTTTATTTAAGAAAGTGGTGTTCCTTTTTATTAGAAAAATCAGGTAATTTAAAGCTATGAGTTGTTAGATACTGTTTTCCAACAGCTTACTTCTAACACCATTTGTTCCTTCAATTTTTTCACATTGTTCAACCAAATTCACGGGCAGCACGGCATTATCAGATACAGAGGGGACAGGAAGCATTGCAGAGCAGCGTTGCAGTGCTTAGTTCAATTCCCAAGCTCACCATAATGAAAGATGTTGAGAAATACACATAAGAGCTCAGCAGTACACTTCTGAGTACGCTTCGGAAGTAGGAAGCATCTGAAACCTTATCCAATTTCTACCGACACTAACACTAACAGAGAGGTTCTTGTTGACTTCACCAGCTATTGGGTAGGGATGCACTGAGAATGATGATAGAAGACACAAACATCACTGTAATGATCTTCAAGTTACATTCTCCAGACAAATGACTATTCAAAATTATCCCTGGCTTTCTTCCAATGTGTCACCCTCAAAATATGTCCTCTGTTTGCCAGGTTTGCATTTCTTACCCTCATATATAGGAATCCTTCATCTGTCTGTTTTCTCTCTGAGAGACTGCAGAAATGAATATTCAGCAGAGTGGATGCATGGGTGCTACAGGCATAGAGACTTTTCCTGCAAGTGTCTGAAGCACCTCTGTGTGCAAGGAGGCATAGTACAGCCCGCACTCTCTATTCTGCAGCTCTTAGATTCAAGTTAATGTTGCACAAGCTTATGTTTTTCCTTCAAGGAGGTCTCCATACATCTCTTGAAGAGCTCCAGTTACTGTTAAATAGCTCCCTTTTCAAACTGCCTGTCAGGGTTCAGCCTCCCCTGTGCCTGCAGAGCAAGTTTCAAGCACAAAACTGACCAGATGAACTGCATTTGACCCGATTTGCAGTCCTCGCCCTACAGATGGGTACAGTTTTAAAATCCCGTTGCAGAAAGCACTTGCGGTTGGTAGGCTCAAATCAATGAGAATATAGCTTCTAGAAAGTCGTCGTTAAATTCTTTATTCCATGTAAGAATGTACTTGCTCTGTTGCCTCTGCTGCAACAGCTTTTCAGGGCTCTTCATATGAACCTTTCAAGTTTGAATTCTTATTTCAAGTGAGGTTTTCAAAAGTAATGCCATCTGGATTCAGAACACTGATCACCAGGGCATGTGCTATACATAAAGCAGGTAATTAATCAGGTGAACATTCCTCTTTCTGGTTTCAGAATAGATTTGGATCTTCTTGTGATGGCTGCTATTACCAGTACAAATAGTTTATATCTGAGCTACAGAAAATTGTATTTCTTGTAGATTGTCATCCTTTTACTAATTCCTCCACCTGATAAACACATTTGAGGGTTCCTCTCTGTTTTATTTAAAAGCTTTCTTTTTATGAATATGGAGTATGGGTCCTGACCAAACTCTTTGCCCTGCATTTCACCTTACTCTGGCAGAATAATGAATTATCATGAGATTTTTCAAAGCGCAGTTTGCACTTTTAGTGGATAGCAAATTGCTAAAAAACTGCTGCTTATCAAGATTGAATACCTCATCTCTGGATTGATGGTGGGTATTGGAGCCAAAAGAGACAGAGAGCAATGAACAGCCCAAGGGACTAGGAGAGAACAAAGGGTAATTAAATGATGGAGACTAATGAATGTGCAAGAAAGAAAGAAAAAAGTGTGATAAAAAGACAGAAGAGATTTATGAGGCAAGAAAGCAGAGGAGAATAACAAAGAGTAAGAACAAATAGGGCTTTACCAAATAATAGCAACTGGTAAATACAGTACAACCGTACGGACCGCAGAGGAACAAGTCAGGTGAAGTGAGTAAATGGGGCAGTAGGGGTAGAGCCACAATCATAAGGAAAAGTACGCTGACCACAAATGTTAAGGGTACTTAAACATAAGCGGACAATAATCAAGCACTAACTTATCTAGCAAACGCTAAAAATTTGGTTCTTTGTGACCTATGTACATGAGAGATGAAGGTGTATGTGCAAATGAGGATATAACTGTTCTTAAAGACTAATGTGATGTGTCTTGCTCAGAGCAGCAACTCAAACCGCCAGAATTGCAATGACTGTCAGAACAGGGATATGGCAAATGATGGTTAAGCTTTAGAAGTTGGAACTGCACTAACAAGTGTTCAGTAGTTGGAAAAACTTAAGTTACAACAAGAGTAAACCCAGGGAGAGCAAGATCAATTAAAGAACACAGTTTTAATGGCTCATATGACCTGAAATTCATAGTTATTAGTTGGTCCACCTTAATGATGCTCGTTGCCAAAGTGTAAATGCTTCAGCAATATTCGCAGAAGGTTGCAATAAGATGTGTATTAAATCATGTATTCTAGAGGAACTGAGAAGAAATCCACCTACTTGATGAAGAGAGGGTAGCAGTTTCAATTACCCTCCATTTCCTATAGCCTGTACATGATCAATTAATATTCAGCAAGTAGTACACAGGTATTTGTTGGTCTGACACTCTGAGAACAAATATTTCATTGTGTATTTCAACCTGCCAAAGCAAGTGCCAGGGCTTGCTTTTCTAGAAGAAAGATCAAGAGGTTTGGCAGGTAGGCAGCACACTGGTGGCTGAAGTGCAGTAGGAGGATGCACACGAAATTGCAAGACCTACTTTGGAAAGACAAGCATCCATAAGGAGCACTAGGAAGAGAGGATTGGGTTGGAAATTGGGTGTCCAAGGAACAAAGCCTTTTCTGGCAAGGCAGAGTAAAGCATTAATTCTAGAATAATTTAAAGCTCCACTTCTTGCTTGTACTGTGTTGTCCAAGCCCCTTAATGCTCATAAGACAAGATGGTTCTTCAAGTGTGTTAGGTTTCTAAAGGTATCACTGATCAACAATAACAGATTAATTTATACTGCCAGAAATAGAAGTGGTTGTAATGAAATTGGAAGGAAGTTAAAAATGTATGTAGGAGTCTTTTTTTTACTTAGTGCTAACATTGCCAACCGGACTTAGACCACTTCTAAGACTGTCACTTCATGACACATGAAGCAACAGATCATTCTGTTCCACTGGTTTGAAAATCCAAATCCTGAAGTGCTTAGATGACAACTTAACCACAAAGATTAGGGGTTTTTAAAGTGGTTAAGTTTTCCAGGACACCAAAATATGATGTTATTAAAATCTTTGGTTCATTTGACTTAAAAGTTTGCAACTGAAGTACCAGACAACTCTAAATTGTCTTCTGATTAAGAAGTGAAGCTTCAGCCCAGAGCAGCATGTAATTTAGTCTAGTTATTTCATTAACACACAATGTTCAAAACCAACAAGAAGTTTCAGCTCCCAGCACTTTTTCTGGGGAGTCTACTGCATGGTTTTGAACACCAAATTCCAGCTTATTCCATTCGGCCCAATGAGTACCTTTGTAATTTGGTGTCTCAAAGGGTTTCTGAAGAGGGAGAAATCTCTTAAGGACCTGGTTGTTTCAACTCTCCTGCAAATATATAGTAGACCAATTGGCTTCCGTATCATTACTGCTCCGAGAAAAAGTGGCCAGGATCAACTGTCAAGGATGATTCTTCCTAGGGAAGAAGCAACAGTCTAAAACCCTTTTACTGAATATAGTTTGATTTGTAGGACATCATTATATATGTGAACATAGTATCTTTTTAATAACTAGCAATTATTAAGAGAAGTAAACACTAAAAATACAGACTTCTTATCCATAATGAGCGTCTGCAATTATATTCTGCTCTCTGCTAAACTACATCTCTGCAGGTTATTCATCTTATAAGAACAGTGTCCCTGTGTGAGGCCGGTAATCCTGTCTGTAGCAGTGGCCAATAATGAAGGTGTAGAGAAAAGTTTAATAAAGCAACTATATATAACACCTCCCTGAAGTAGTCTTCTAGCATCCAAAAATTTGTGGCTTATCTTTTTTTTTTTCTCTTACCATTTTTTAAATGGATTAAATCAAATCCATCATCTAGACATAAACAGTATCACTTAAGGCAGTGGAAAACTTGAGAAAAAACAAATTTGGAGTCAATGAAGTTCTGATATTCTGTTAAGCACTGAGATATATTTACATATTAGCTAGAATTCCTCTAGATACTAAACATATTAAATTTATGTCCTAGATAATTTACTCAATTTTGCAGAGGAATGAAGAAGGACTACAAATTCAGAGTAGTTAATTGTGAGATTTCCCAGACCTGGTAATATTCTCACTTAAAGGGACAGCAATGTAATATTTGAAAGATCCTATAGATGGCAGTATTGGAGAGGAATTGCCAGTGGCTAAAACAGCTTTCACTACACTATTTCTATACGTTTAAAATTATTCAGCAGTTTTCTTTAGCAGGATAATTTTTTGCCACATGCTTTAGTAAAATCTATTAAAATAGTATCTTGACTTTAAGGCATCATAATGGAAAGCTACTGCCCTTTTTACAAAGAAATAAGTTAGTGAATAAATTTCTTCATCTAGGTAGTAGTCTCTGAATTCCATAGCTACAAATACTGCCTGTCCATGTACAGCTCTTGAAGAAATGAAAGCAAATGTAAAGAGATTTCCATTGTTCCATCCTCAATTTAATGAGATACTTGTTAAGCAATAAAGCCATTTCCTTGATGAACAAATGGCAAACAACTTCCTTTGGCCATGTTTGTTAGCTCAAGTTAACTTTCTAAATATTCTGATATCAAATTCCATTATTCTGATTTAAAACTACAGCAAATTTTTGAGAATACCTAATAAACTGACAGAAAAAAAAGTAACAAGAATTCTGTAGCTATTTAATCCATCTCCATAATCGTGATGAATTAATGAAAAATGGAAGAAACTAACTTGGAATAATTTTTACTATAAAGATCTCTTTCTTTCTGCGTAGTCTAGGACATTACTTGACATATTTTGACTGCTATTGTAAGACAGATTAATTCACAGTACGATTTAGCTCAAGACTTTCACATGACAAGATATCGTCTATACAAATGCTTGAGCACATATCCATGCATGAGTGCATTTGGTGGATTTATCTGACGATGTAATTAGACTTGCTGGCTTAACGCACAAACTATTTCATAGTTATTATTTGGAAGTTTGTGTTTCTATGTCTAACCATTTAAAGGAGAACTGCAGGCAGTTATTAGTTTGTTGTTTTGAGTCACATTGACTATTGTGCTCTCATAGTCATTTAAGCAACAATGGTCCCATCAAGCATTCTATTTCCGCTATCATTTTCAGAAACCTTGTGGCAACAGTGAGAAAATTTTTAAATAGAAGCTTCAGCAGTCATGTCCCATAGGATAAAAGGTGCTGTTAACGTTTTACCTAAAAAGCAATCTAAGCTTTCAGATTTATCAGTAACAGTCCATTAAACTTAATATTCATGGTAGGCACAAGTAAGCATGCATTTGTAATATTCATTTGTATAATTTAAAATGTTGAGTAGAATGAAGTGAATTGCCTACTTAAATACATGGCATGAATTAATCCTATATAAACTCAGGTGGAAGTCATGCATGACAAAGTGAAGGAACTGATATGCAGTACAACACTAATGCTGTCCACGCCAAGTCAGCCACGAGTGACGTCGTGTCCTAATAAAAATTCAGTCATGCATTTACTCAGCTGAGTAAGAACAACTAGCACTAGCAAGATGGCTCTGGAATTGAGACTTCCTCTATGAACATTAATGATTCATAAGTCATCTTAATTTGTGAAGGTGTTCAGAGTTAGAAACTGTGTCAAGGGTAGGAACTGGTTTTAAGGGCAAGGCACCTAGATTTAAGTGTCTACATGTGAGTTCAGTATGTAAGTTCCCATTATGAATGTCTAGTCAATAGAGTCGGTAAAGCTATTTAGCTAATAAGCTTTTCTAAATGTAGATGGTTAGTGCTGCTTGAGATGCTCTGGCATTCAAACTTCTATCCAAAAGATCCAGCACAGGACCTGTGCCTTTCTGGAATGGCCTATGAATAAGGCAATAGGGGTCGTGAGAAAACAACAGTGGGTACTTGCGTTTAGGAAACGGAGTGGAGCCTTGGAAGAGAGGCTATATCAGGATAAGATGAATCTCTTTCTAGATTTGTTGAATGTGTTGCATAGTGATGCTATTCGGTTGCCTGAAAATAGGGCCTGGTTACATGCTGCCATATATCCCTCACAGCTTCTGTAGAGGAATGAAGGCAGTGGGTTTGTTAACATTGATAACATGCAGCTGTGGCCTTGCTTTGAAGGCAGTGGGTTGATTGACATGGATGATGTGCAGCTGTAGCTCGTTCCTGCAAAGTGGTTAAATAGCCCTGAGGAGTGTGGGAGGAAGAGCCTGTAGAAGGAAGACTCTTAACATAGCTGAGATAAGGAGGAGTGTGATCTGGTTGGGCCTCTGGAGGATGGAGAAACAGCGTGGACAGTAGAATCTGGCCCACGGTAAAGCCTTGTTGCAGCCTGATAGTTTGGGTTGTGCTGTGACAATTGGTGCTCCGGGTGAGGCAAAATGGTTTGGACTCAAACTGTGACAAATGGTGCCCAACATGGGGCAAACTGATTCGGACATTTGAAGTCTGTGTGAGACCATGGGTAAAAAAACCTGTGACAGTGGTGCCCAATGTAGCTGAGACAAGTGGGGAGAGCCTGCAGTCTGGATCACATAACAGACACTGTGAGAGGTGAGCCATTAAGGGCTACTTGATATGGTGTGTTGTAATATTTGTTGTCCACTGTAATCCAAATGGCAGCTATTGGTGCCTGACATAGCTGGGTACTAATTAATATGGGTGCATAGGTTTCATCAGAGGAAAACTTTGTTAACAATGTTTATAGATATATTTGGGGAAAAAAAGTCATAAAGTATGACAAGATGGCAATAAGAACTTTACTGGTGTGGTGCAAAATAAATGATATGCCAGTTATGCTGAAAAATGTCTCTAATGTTCAGACATGGTAAGGCACTGGAAAGTTACTTTTTGAGGGTGCCTTGAAGGGGAATAAAATTACAATGGCATTGTTAACAACATGGAGATGGGTCCTAGATTCAATAGAACAATTAAAAGTGGACAGAGAGACAAACTCTCTATTAACAATGCTTATGGATAATTTTGAAAAGAGAGGCATAAAGTATGATAAGACTGCAATGAGAATTTGGCTGGTATGGTGTATAAAAAATGATTCGCCAGTTATGACTAAGAAGGTCTTCAACGTTCAGACATGGAAAAGCACTGGAACATTACTTTTTGAGGCTGCCTCAAGGGGGGACAAAGTTGCTACAGCCTCATTAACAATCTGGAGATCGATTATAGATTCACTAGAACAATTAAAAGTGGACAGGGAGACAAACCCTATATTGACAATGTTACTAGGTATATTTGAAAGTAGAGACATAAAGGATGATGAGACGGCAATAAGAACTGTGCTGGGGTGGTGTAAAAAGAATGATTTGCCAGTTACAGCAAAAAATACCTCCAGTGTTCAGACAGGCGAAGTGCTGGAACATTACTTTTTGAGGCTGACTCAAGGGGGGACAAAATTGCAACAGCATCACTAACAATGTGGAGATTGGTCTTAGATGTATTAGAACAATCAAAAGTGGACAGGGGCATTAAGGCTGCAGTTGAAGCAGCCACATCCCTGGTTGCAGGGATGATGCCCGATAAGGTACCTTCAGTGCCGCCAGATTCTCCACCATCACCTGATCCATGCAGTTGGGTATTGGTGGGAGGAGTGGAGCAGCACTGGGTTGAGGGGGCAAAGATGGTTCCCTTCCAGGCGGCAGGAGGATCGGGCCATTGCCTCGTTGCCCAGCTGTGGTCATAAGACACCTTTGATAGATTTATTGGAGGAGACCTTGGGTCATGTTCAACAACTGGTCCAAGTTACAGCATCGGGACCAGATCCTGCCAAATTTTGGAGAAGGATGTGAGAGCATGTGCTCGTGGAAGGGGATATCGATGCCACAACCACCATGGGGGCAGAGTGTTAACCTGCCTAGTGCTTCGAAGGGACGGTAATGCTCCCCCTGAGTGGGAGCCTTTCAACTGGGTGATAAAAGAGTTAAGAACAGCCTGTATGCAGCATGGAGTAGGCTAGCCTTATGCTCAATCATTGTTATGTAGTATTTTCACAGCAGAGCCTACTGCTCATAATTGCTGTGCAATTGCACAAATTATATTGACCCCTATGTAAATGTGAATTTTTGAGTCGGATTGGAGGCACTTGGCAAATGAGCAATCATTGATGAATTTAGAATACCCCCAGGATGACACATGTTTTGGGGCGGGGGTTGCCCAACTGATGGGGGAGGCTCCGGTTAACTCTCCTCAGTTACAAGCTTGCCTACATCCTTTAGTCCTGCAGCAGGGCAAAGAGTTAGCTCTCCAAGCTTTATTGCAGGTCCCCAATCATGGCGCTCTGCAATAATTGTGGACCACAGTAAAACAAGGTCCAAATGAGGGCTAAGTTTTGTTCCTGGCTAGATTGAGAGATGCCTTAGACAAGCAAATAGAGAATGGGGCAGCTAAGGAAGCATTGTTACTCCAGTTAGCTAAGGACAATGCGAATGAGGATTGTAGGGAGGTTATTGCAGGCATGGCGAATCGCGTTCCCACCTTGGTAGAATTAATGGATGTATGTGGGAAAGTAGGCCCCACTGCCTTCCAGATGGAGCGTCTGGCAAAAACCTTTGCTGATGCAGTTAGGGTCATCTGTCACTGTTATGAATGTGGGCAGGAAGGTCAGTTAAAGGAGGACTGCCTAAAGCGATCAGAGCCAGGAAGAGCTGATGGTTCCGCTCTGGTATGCGGTCGGTGTAAGAGATCAGGGCATTTTGCCAAACAGTGTAGATCAAGGTGGCAACAGAGGGCAAGAAACGGGGGGAGAAATGGGGGGTGGGGGGGGGTGGGGGGTGAATTCTCCACAACAACCCCAGGCTTATGCAGTGAACTCACAGCCCCAACAACACGAAGCACTGGATTGGATGTCACCACAGTAATAAATTGAGCATGCTGTGGCTTGGATATTCTAATGTGACTGCACAAGGGCCCTGCAACAGATGATAGACATGGGGGGGGGTTGGTTAAAAACAAAAAGGGGAGAATTGTAGAGGAATGAAGGCAGTGGGTTGGTTAACATTGATAACATGCAGCTGTGGCCTTGCCTCAGTGGGCTGATTGACATGGATGATGCACAGCAGTAGCTTGTTCCTGCCAAGTGGTTAAATAGCCCTGAGGAGTGTGGGAGGAGGTCAGATGGAGGAGGAGCCTGGAGGAGGAAGAGCCCAACATAGCTGAGAGAAGGAGTGTGCTCTGGCCTCTGGAGGATGGAGGAACAGCATGGACAGTAGAATCTGACCCACAGTAAAGCCTTGTTGCAGCCTGCTAGTTTGGGTTGTGCTGTGACAAGCTTCCAGCTGCAGCAGGTCCTGTGCTGGCTGCTGTACCAGCCAGGCCCACATGGGTGGCCTGGATCTGCTAAAGCATCTCAGCAACAAGTAAAAAAAAAAAAAAAAAAAAAAACCTGTTTAAGCAACTGAATCCTGTATCATGTCATAGTTAACCATAATGGGTATTTTCATACCTATAAGTAATATATAGGCATTTAAATGTGTCTTAATGCCAAAAAAAATCATCCAATTGTATAGTAATCTACTTCCCTCTCTAAATTACTCTCTCAAACACTGTGCAGAGTACCAGCTTGCTTATACTCCAGTTCTCCTCAAAGCACACTTGCGCTGTTCTCAGAGTAAATAGTCGTATCTTGGACTGGAAGTGAAGATCTCAATTTGAAACTAATTAGCAAAGTTTGATATACTTAATTCTTTACCAATTGCTTTATCAGGCTGCACTGAGATACTCAGAGTCCCATCCAATGCCCTCATCTTCAGACAACTGGCTTCCAGTGCAGAAATGGTCCCACTGAGGGAATCTCAGACTGGGTGTTTCTTCTTCTTACAGTTTTCATCTTGAAAGCATCTTCAGAGCATTTCATTACCTAGAATAAACTTACTACCAAAGCTGGGCATGGATTAAATATTTGTAGATTTTTTGTATCACATTTTCCTAATCGCCTAGTGATTAATCATTCACTTTCACTATCATGATGCAAATACTTGGACCCATAGCTGTCATGTCCTTGAAGAATGTAATAAATGCTGAGCAGCTGGGTATGTAAGGTTTTTATTTTTTCTCTTGTCATCTAATGTCTTCTAGAAAATTCTTGTTTACAGAAATATTCATTGGACAGAATAAATGGAAATTATCCATATTCTGGCTATAATATCCATACCCTCAGATGCAAGAGAATAATGTTCAGATTTCTGGACCAGGTGATTTCCCAGTGCTGAGGCTTCACAGCTGCACCTGCTACAATTTGTTGGCTGACATGACTTACTCTTAGGCACTCATCTCTTAATATGTGTTGTACTGAAAGACTGAGATCTACTGTTTTGACTTTGGCTGCTAACAGCTATTTTAGGCTTTGGAAAACCAGAGATCTCTTTAGGGATTTAGCCATATGCTCCTAGATATTATTTCTTAGCTAATAAGCTCTCCTCTACTGTTAGCTACTTGATTACAACTGCACTGCAACAAAACCAAACAGAACTGTAGACTCCACTTACAAAACTGCAACCTTTTGTTCCAATATTGCTCTGAATAATTAATTGCCTTGGTCCCTTCTCTTCAGGGACAGCAAGGATTACTAATGGCTGAAGGTCTGGCAAAATTACAACTTTTATGAGTACATTGTTGTAACTGTTATATTCAAGTTGTGTTAATAATTGATACTTTTGTTTACATGCTCTAGTTGTTCCTGTACTAAAAATAGAAGTTGAACTAAGCTTTTCCTGCTGTACATGAATTAGTTTATAAGTTATGAAAAGTTAGCTCTTCAAAGATTAAATAAAAAGTGATAATTCAACAGAAAAACACATGTCTATTTAGATAAGGTGAAATGATTTTTTTAGTTTTTCCAAAGATTTACAGAGAAAAAAGTGCATGTAATATTAGTAATCTTTGAGCTACAACCTTAAGCAAATTACATCTTAAGATGAAGATTTCCATAAAGCCATATTTGTCATGGTTTTCCAAAATGAAAAAAGCAATTGGTGGAGCTGCTCACTCTCTATGAACAAATGAAACCACTGAAAATTTCTGACTGCTTAAAATTGAGTTTAAAGCTTTCAGGCAGATGTTAATGAAATGTTAGAGTTGGATTGTAAGTGCCAGGGTCCTGAGCACATCCACCCATCACTTCCTGATGATTTCTGTGCTTAGACTCAGAGCCAGTAGAGAGATGGGGCTGGCGTCTGGTCTCAAAGACAGCTTTGCTGAGAAGCCTCAGCAGGAGCTTCCTCCTACATTGCTTCAGGAGCAGCTTTTAATAGAGGCTCCTGCCCTTGATCCCTTGCTGAACTACGCTGCAGCAGCATTGCATGCAATGTCCATGCCTTGGCTGGCTATGTTGATCCGGACCTGGACTCTGACTCACAGTGTGACTTAAAGGCTTGACCTTGTCACTGCCTTGTCACTGTGGAACTGCCTGGTGATCTGGTCTTTGGAGCTGACCTGGCTGCTCCCATTGGGCCTGTCCTGCTCACCTCACTCCAGACAGGGCTCTGGCTGGAGACACCTCTGTCCTGCAAGCCATGATACAGCGCTTTTTGCCCTTGGCTCCCAGTTCCCAGCCTTCACTGCTCCCTGACAGTAAGCCTAGCTTCTAACGCCACCAAAAAACTACATAGTGAGACAAAATTACGGCTTGTGGGCAGGAGAGTAGATAAGTGACAAAGTTCTGTGAAAAATCTTGTTTGATACATTTAGTTGCAAAAAAGATTTGAGAGAAGAAAAGCAGACTGATATAGCTAGTTAGTACCTCAGACGGACCCGTCCATCCAAACCAATTTGGCCATACGGTTACCATGAAAGGCTGTCAGAGGTCTTGTCAAACACAATGCAAACAAAATTCACTGCTCTCAACTTGGCACTGAGCCACTCATCACCTCAGAGAAAGCTATCGGGCTGATCACACACAATTTGACTTTGTCACCATCTTGTCCTTTCTGTGCTTGGATATTGTGTTGAGGGGGTTTTGCTCTGTTATAGTTGCCAAGTGAGGATGACTGGTCTATAGGTCTCTGCATCATCTGCCTTGCCTTTGTTAGAAAGCCCTGTGGTTTGCCTTCCTCCAGTTGTCAGGAGCTTGCTGTGATTGCCATGGCCTTCCAGAGCTTATTGATAGCAAGCAGCTTCATGGTGATATTGGCCACCTCCCTCAGCACTCAGGGATGCATCCTGGCTGGTGCCCTGTGTATGTCTGATTAGCCGATGTGTTCCCAGATTCTTACTCTGCCATAGATAATGTTTCACTTCCTCAAGCTCAGTTACCAAGCTCCAGGACCTGGGAGGCCTGATCAGGCTTCACCAAGTAAAAAATGTGTCCAATGAGGCTTTGAGTGTTTTGGCTTTTTCTGTGTCGGTTGTTGCTAGGTCTCCACTCCTTTGAGGAGTGGCCTCGTATTTTCCTTCATCTTCTTGTTGGAAACCCTTCTTGTTTCCCTTCACATCCCTTGCCGGTTTCAATGCCTACCGAGTTTTGGCTCCTAACTCCATCCATGCTCAACTCGGGCACTAGCTCTGTATTGCTACCGGGCAGCCCAACCCTGCTTCCTCAGCCTCTGTGTTTCATCTTGGACTTTGAGCTCAGTTTTTTCATGTAGATCCACCGCACGTTTCCTTGACGTGCCGAACAGCAAAATAGCATGCTGAAAGTCTTGTGGTAACAAGCTGCTTGAAAAAACTATCAAAATGTGGACTGGGATGTGTACAAGCACTTCTGCTTCAATGGTGGGAATTGTCCTGCAAGAATAACCTAGAAAGTTTTGTTCATAACGGTTGAATAGGATGTGTGAGCACTACAGGGCTGATCAAATGAGGATAGCAGGAGGAACCTGAAAGGTATTAATGCTCAGTGGAGGGAAAGAAAAGCACACTTCAGCAACAGTACTTGCAGGAACTTTGTGTTCCCAGAGCTCTAACTGGCCTGAAGTGATTTAGTTTCTCTTGGTATCATTTAGAAATTTATACCTTCCTCAGATACTAGTAGTCAGCTTAGAAAAGTGAGTCATTAATCAGATACAGAACAAAAATGTTTGCTTAAATGCCCGTTGTGCTTACAATGCACCACACAGAGCTGAGCACCCTGGAGAGTAATGTAGTAGTTACACAGCACAAGTCCTACGAATTTAGCTTATAGGATTGGCAAAGACATCCATTCACCTCGTTTGTTTTAGCAAAGAGTTTTTCTGGACTAAGCATATGTAACACAGGAACTGTCTTGTGCAAGTTTAGCTGAGCTTCTTGCTTTCCTATCTTAGGGCTGAAAAAAAAGTTTGTTGCCAAGAAAACAACGGTGGAGTACCTCAGCATTTGACATGACATGTTAGTTTTTTGCATATGCCTGCCATAAAAGTTGAAAAGCTTAAATTGTCTTATTCTTCACCTTAAAAGTTTGTCTATCTATAGCTAAGATTTTGCAAAAATGAAATTTTATACTGATCATTTCTGTGCAGTGCAGTAGAGTTAAAGCATTCTGTTTTGAGATATGGGTGCACATTTCATTGTACCTGTCAAGTTGGGGTTTTTCCTGCATATAATCAGTACTTACAGCTTCTAAAGATAATTTACAAGCTAATTGGAAGTCGTTCTAGTACTTCCTGTAATTAGTCCTGCTGCATTGTGGCAAAATATATTGCTTTCTGACATTGGTTAAGCTATATTTATTGGGAATAAAACCACATTTTTAGCAAAATAGGAATAAAATATTTGCATCTTGGAAGTTTCAGAATGAAGTATATTAAATAGAATATTTTATGTTGTATCTATAACTCGGGACAATGCCTCCTTTCTAAAGCATTCTGACATTTGCTGCTGAAGATGTGTCATTTTGTAATAGACTGTTTGTAATTTAAAGCCATAGATTTAATTTATTCTCTGAGTGATACTATAAACCCACCTTTTTTCATCCTTCTCTCTCTGCTCCAAGGCTTTTTATCATAACAATCTTCCTTTCATATACCTTCCAATGGTAAGCAATGTAGCATTTCAATCCTGCTGCAGCTGAACGTTTTGCTTTCACACTAGTCATTGTCCATGCTTCCTTCATAAGCAGAAAAGAATTAACTACATCGACAAAGTGAAACTGAATCTGACACAAAGACTTTCAGATGCCTCACTGCACACTTCACCTGGTATAACCTTTTAAGCAGCGGGATATTTTAATATAAGCTTGACCACTGTGGCACAGTTCCATCATATCTGTCTCACTTTGCAAAAATTTGCTGAAAGCAGCCTGGCTTTCAAATGATGCATAAAGCAAAAATCTCTATGTACAAAATAATAATTTCTGATTGATTTTTAAATTCGAAGACATCGGTATAGGGATTACATCTTTACTAATGGAGAACGTTGTCTCTTACCTACTTAAAAAAATACAAGCACTTAAAAATCCTTATGGAAATTATTATTTTTTTCTTTTGTACCTGATAATGTTTGTAAGTTTTAGTGATATAAATTAGGTCCACCTAATCTGTACAGCAAATTTTATTATTATTTATCTTCCAGGGTAATTGCTACTCTTAAAAGTATTTTTATTTCTGTCAGCTTTTAAATATAGATGCTGGAAACTTCACATATCTGACATGATGTAATATATTACTACAGACACTGCCTAGCCTTGATTTCATAACAGCTATTATGATGCTTAGGATAGGAGTGATTTGCTAATGTAATGTGTTTGCATAAGAATATATGCATAGGTTGAATAACAGATCATCAAAAGCCTGATTCTGATCATTCAAGCATTTCATAAATCCATTATAACTGATATTCCAGAGATTAAAACTTAAAAATTCTCAGTAAGTCTAAAAGTGATGTTAAATCTACGGACCATCCTCAGAAGTATTAACTGTAATCCAGTGGAGAAAACGAACAAAAAGGCCAGTTGTATTGTTACTACCCATTCAAGAGGCATCCTCAAATCATGATGGTGGTAATAGGTGAGAGATCCAGATCCTGTATAATGGTGCGTCTGTCTGCTGGGAACAGTCCACCAGGAACACCTTGAATCCTGTTCTAAGAGAGGTGGTGTGACAAAGACAAATTACAAAATCTTGGACCGTGCTGACTGTATACCAATGTAATAACTAAGGCCCACCTGCGACAGGCAATACAAGGTGCAACTGGATGGCAAGTGGGTTAATGGGCAGATGCTGCGCAGAAGACTTGAGCATGGAAAGATAGCGTAAGGTTGCCTACGAATGCATGATGATAACAGCTTGAAGGTGTATTTCACTGCAAGCAAGTTACTGTAAAACCATGAGATCGGGAGCACCAAAATGAATAAAGATGTTGGTCTCTTAGAAGATAAACAGCATAGCTTCAGCAGGAAAACGGTGAAAAGTGAGTGGCACAGAACTTACAGTTCAGGCAATTAGTACTGCTGTTAAATAAGTATTAGAAGGGGTTTATCACATCCAGGTCTAAAGACAACCTGCACATCTAAATAACTTGACTCATTCCACTGAACCCACAAATATAGCAAACAACTACATGATAATGAATTAGCTAATTACATAATTATACCTCTAATATGTAATGTCATTATAGTGGGAAAAACTGGAAACAGTTTCAAGTGACATAGCACAGAAAAGTATAATCGGTTATCACTCGGCTGAAGGAACTTTAATCAGCCCGATTTCTTAGGGGTATCTGAACAACCAGCACTGAGAGAAGTGGAAAGACAGAATGATGTTGTGTGTAGCTCAAAAGTGCTACATTTTAAAAACAAAGTGATACATTGTCATCTTTATTGGTAATTGTGTGAAAGTGCTCCGTTTCAGAATTCAAATTTTCTTATTTTATAATCAAGCATCTCAGTATGATTATCTTAAAAACAAATTTCATCAGCAATTAATGAACACATTACACTTAAATGTACATTCTTATGATACACAGAGCAGTTCATTAAAAATCCTCCACTAAGGTTTTTATCTGTATGCTGAAGAAAGAAATGTTTATTCTGACTCCTGCAAAAGTATTTTGCATTTGAATTTTTAAACAATGTAAAATTTACACTTATATTTACTTGAAAATGAACACTAACAAAACCACATTTATTTTGCATTACAACTACAAGCTGGATTGTTAATGAAAATAAGGCACAGAGAAGACAAAGTGTCATTGATCTGTTACTAAGTTCTGTTCCGTATCTAGGTTGTGTTTAGTCTTTGGAAAGGGAAAAATTGGAAGCATTACGTACAACATTTATGACTATACAAAATAACTGCAGACAACTGGTGCTGTAATAATGCAGTCCTCTCAAAATATCTTTCAGAAGACATTTCCTTTTGTATTTTTCAGGTATTTCCATTAGTGATCCATCTTTCAGAAGTAATGAATCATCGTGGATGTCATTTGCACCCTTCTATATCCGGCATAAGACCCATATCAAACTGCAGTTTCTGCCTCTGTCTCCAGATGGTATCCTGTTTTACACTGCACAGCATTTGGGTACTCAGTCAGGTAAGGATATTCCAGCTTGCTGGTATCTTACACCCAGGTACTTTTTTGGAAAAGAAAGGATTTCATTGAAATGATTCAGGCATTCAGTCTCTGTAATTTATTGTGCATGGTGGCTGGGTTTTGGACTCTGAATAATCAAGTTCATAAGAAAAAACATAACACAATTTTGGATTAGTCCAAAGCTAGCAAATATTTAGTGAAGTGGCTCAGGAAACCGTTGTCCCCTGAAAAGTAACTGTAGCCAGCTTTTCAACAGCCATTTACTGATACTGCTCTCGGTTTCAGTGCAGCTACACTAGGATTCACAGTCTGAGGTTTTGGCCTCAGTGTTACAAAATGACCGAAAATAAAGCAATATAAAAATGGATGAAACAAGTTAAGTGAAAGTGAACAGACTATGAGAGAGCTGATGAGGTTCATCAGAAGTTTACATTTTTATTATATAATGCTGAAAAGCTTGCTGGTGCAGCATGCAAAACGTACAAGTTCTGCATTTGCCAGATGTGCAGAGTGAAAAACAAATCTCAATAAAATATTTCTACTATTTATAAAAGTACTTTAAACTTTACTAATTTAACATTCCTAAAACTTCATGGCAAGAGAACATCATTTGCCAAACAGTGTAAATACATTTAAATTAATCTTTAAGGTGTAAATGTTTTGTAATTACTTTGTTGACATACTTAATCTTTATATTTCATTTATGTGGTGTGTTGCACATTTTTAAGCAGAAGCATTACATACCATTCATAACGTGATCTCAGAGCAGATTTTCCACTTGTGTTATGTAGTATGTTATGCAAAAATGGGCCTTTGTGTGACAAAAACCACTTAACTCTGTATCATGTATTTTTACATTCCTTTGTTCAAAGCCTAAAGCTTTGAGACATTTCAATAAACATACTCAGCCACACATTTGTGTAACACACACGTGCCTAATTTACCACCTCCTTATTCTGTATACAGATGGTTTAGCAGGCTGCTAGTTGGTAAGACTGATAATACGTTGTACGCTACTGGTAACTCCCGTTTGCCCTCTTCTAATGACAACCACACAGAGAAGCAGCTTCAAAGAAAAAATATATGGAACATCTGTAATACAAATACATCTATTTGCAAAGAACTCTGTCTTCTACAATGAATCTTTTATAATTCTATCACTTACAGGCCAAATTCTGAGATTCTCAGTGAATAGTTCTCTCCTGTATAAACTAAAGCATTACATGGACTGTGAAGAATAGAAGGAAAAAAAAAAGTCTCAAAAAAATAGCCAGAGGTCATAGAAGCAGCTAACATATAAAAAAATAAACATCTCTTTGAAAGAAACAAAGAGAGTGCTAAATCTATGTAACTTGGGCCAGAAGTGCTTTAGCAAGTACATGCCCTTGTTGTATTGACATTTATGAATGTTTAGTTCTCACAGGAAGGAATAGTTTTTACATCACTTCCTAGAATCATATCAATTTCATTTCAAAATAAAACCCATCTTCTATAGAGTAATTTAATTTCTTTACAAGTTTCCTACTTCTATTTGTACTGTCTTGAAGTTTTGAAAGATTTAGGAAAAGCTAATCATCTGGCTCTTTATATTTGCCTTCATATAATCCTGTCAAATCCAGACAGAATTAGACCGATGAAAGTCTCAGGAGTATTCTTAGCAGCCAGCAGATGTGAAAGAGCTTTCTGTTGGGGATTAGTTTAGAAAGCACTTTACATAAAGCCTTTTCTTCTACACAGTTATGTAAGATTTAATAAATAGATTGCCAAAATCACAGGATCTTTCTTCTAAAATTCCTTTTTAATAGGAAATAATTAGAACAATTTTTTCCCTCACTAGGCAATGCTGTTCTTTTAAAAGCAATGAGCTCTGACTATGCACCTAATTTAGCAATGACACTGAGTGGCACAGTTATACAATTGTCTTGGCTTGTCATCTATGTAAACACTACACTGGGACTTCCCCTTCAGAGGCATGCCCCTGCTAAATAATCCTCCCATCATTAAAAAAAAAAACCAAAACTTTAGTAGGTGAAGAAAGAAACATGAGACTTCTGTTGAAACATTTCCTTCTTGCCTTGTTCTTTTCAAAGAACGTTACATGCCCTTCTAGAAAGGGTGGGGAGGTGGCTGGTCACCTTACTCGAAAGCTGGTATGCTGGGTCCAGGCTCTACTGCTCTGACAATTTGATGGCTTCAGTACACACATATAAACACCTGGCAAACTGGCATAAAATGGAAAACATCCTATGAATCTTTATCTGTTAGCAGAATTTCCTATAATTCTGTCAGGCATCTGTTTTCTTGCTTGTCTGCTGTCTGGTAGTATTGATTTCTGTGGGCCCTAAGAAAATAATTTCCAAATTGCCAAAATTTCTGTGGCTAGCTATATTAATAATAAGTTGGGGGGAAAAAACCAAGAAGCCCTGTTATACATATTTTAGTTTGAAAACTTGCAGACAAGAGTGACAAGAGGACATATTTCCCCCTCCTAGATTACTTTTACGCCAATGAGGTAAAAATGTGGGAGATGCAGACAGTTGTGTATACTGCTTTTGAGCAAGGTCTCTGCAAACAATACAGCATTCTTGTGGAGTTCAGCAGTGTTGCTGGAAGGCCAGACTACTTCACATTTTCCCAAGTGCAGTGTATCCTATTTCTACCAATGAAAGTGTGAGAGCCCCACTGAATTAACAACCTTTAATTCAGGGTTTGCTGAATGCTAATCAACTCCTTGAACAATGTATAATTCAGTCCATTTACGCAGCAACCACTCTATATACTTGAAGGCCTCGGCACTCTGGGTAAAAGGCAGTAAGGAGCGTTACTTTTTCATTGAGTCATAGCATTACTGAAGCTTTACATTTGTTCATGAAGGTGGAATATGCTGCAGACTGTCTGCACTATTCCAGAGTTCAGGTTAGGGTGATGGAAAGGTTTGCTCCCTGATGAGATGAGAAAGAATAGCTATGCTGGGTGACTAAGAAGGAAGTCAGGTTAATAAACAGAATTGGATGACTCACACTCAATTTAATACTCAACATTTGCACCACCAGTGTTCTGTCTCCCTTTAACCAGATCATGTTACCTACCTGGTCTGAAAACCCTCGAAACTATTAACTCTTTGTGTTTAAGGCATTTCAGTTTAAAAACCTGAAGCATGAAAATAAGAGGTAGCCAGTATGGGGGCGTGATGTCTGCATGGTTTTCTGAGATGTTGTTTATGGTGAAAACTGAATCATGGAATTGGGCTAAAATCTTTTGGAAATAGTCAGAATGTCTAGAATACCCACAAGGGAGGACTGCTGTTTTCCTAACCAGAAACAAACCGATTATCCACCCACTTTTAGAACAGAAACTTAGAGTGGTTAAGTCTTCTCTCTTGGCAGCCATGTTTCCTTAACTGACAGGGACATAATTTCTGCTTTGTTACTGGTTGTGGGATCATTTGTATGGACAAAATTAGCAGCATAGGAAGCAGAAATGCCAGTTGTCTGTGTGACAGAACAGACATGTTGCATATGAAATGTTGTTGCTACCTGTTTGCCACTGGCAAGCAAACCAAAACTGAGGCTGCCAAACTGAGGCTGCTCAAGGAAGGTGGCTCATTCTAGCTGCCCAAATATGCCAGGGTGACAGTGGTGACTAAAGGAAAACAGAAGTTTCTTCACTGAGGAAAGCAGCACTTCTGAAAGGTGAGGGTGAATGGTCTAACCTACAAATAGATAATCGCCCACCCCTTCTAGATGCATGAGCATCACTCTGGATGGATGGTTGTTCTGGATCCCAGCTATGCCCTTCGGCTCTGGGATGCTGCTCCAAATGGAAGCTGCAATCTACCTACTGCCACAGTGATTTTTTACATAGTTTGAGAGATTTACAGGCTTGGCTTGATACCTGTTCTCAGTCTTGCATCAGCTGTGAGATGCAGCTCCATACATAGAGTAGAATCTTTCTGTAATAACCCATAAAAGCATATCCATGGGTAGCTCCTGTAAGTGTGCGTTAAGGGCACTGGCTATGGTCATCATTAGATAAAGTTAAAGCAGCTGTAATGAGCTGCTATAACCTGTCAAGTGACGGATACCTAACTGTGTGCGTGCACCCAGACCACAGCAAAAACAGTCAAGGTTAACAAACCCCTAAAAACAAGGAAGGCAACAAGAGAAATAGATTAAGCTGAGAACAACGAATTTCAACCATGCCAACATATTATTGGCTAGCAGAGGCTGCAGAAGGGTGGGAATAAGGCTCATCTCTCTGTCTTTCTTTCCCTTGTTGTACCAATTTATAGCCCTCCCTCTTCTGCTTCGCTGTCTCTCCTTGGCCTTGGGCCTTATTCTGGCTCCCGGAAATGCCAGGACACAGCTGTGAAGGACAGCTACTGGTCAGTTAGGTTCCCTCTCACATGGAGACCACAGTGCACCACCTTCCTTGGCCCCAGAGTACAGCCGTTCAGCTGGAGGCTGACATGGCTATTTCAACCCCTAGTAGACAAGAAAAGTTCTGCTCCTGGAAGAATACATAAAGGGTCACAGCGTAAGAGGACATGATTGTGTCCATGGAAAATGATACAGGATAGCATGGTGAAAGCAAAACTGTGAAGAGGATGATGAAAAAAGGAAGAATGAAAGCAATGTGAACAGAGTTCAGCAAGGCAGGAAAGAGCAGTGAGCGAAGATACATCTGGAGCTGTGATAGTTACAGGATGTATCGTACCAACATGAGGTAATAATACTGTGGGAGACAAAGGCACTTAATGATGGTGGCTTAAAGAGGTCAACTTAAGAGTGAAGATGAGCACATACTGAAACCAAGCAACAGCAAGAGTTTTCATTAACTGGGAATGATTCCTGTGAATGTTACTGCTTATGTGAATATAAGGTTGAAATGTTCACTCCATCACGGAGATGGTGCCAATGATCAATAAATGTTTCTGAAAAAGAAGGTGGAAGGAGAGGGGGGGAAATGCTACTCGATACCACAGTAATAGAAACCAACATTGTGGACGCCTTGAGCTAGGGGACTGGTAAAAGCAACAGAAGGCATAGACTGAAGCCAGCAAACATAGATCCAGAGATGCCATCTCAGGGCTCTGAAACGGCTGAAGGAACTGAGACTACAGATGTTCTGTAACCAGGAAACCGCTGCCTACAGCTCTTGAAAACACCTACTCTGCAGAAGCCGCTGAAGCACTGCACTCTCAAAGTCTCTGTCCCCAGCATAGCATAGAGGCTTCTGCTTAGTAACGCTGGATGAGAAAAAGGACAAGCAGCAGGTATCTTATGTGTCTTCGTAAGGGAACCCAGACCTTCAGAGGTCCAGGAATTAATCGGTGAATCCTGAGCAGACAGGGAGCCGTCAAGAGACTTGCATCTCTGTACCGCTAGGGACGTGACAATGGCCTTAAAAACGTGAAAGCCACTAACTAGCAGACTGCATCCACTGTTTCCATAGTTACTTAACAGGATGTTCTGGAAGCTCCTTTGGCCTTAAACACTAGTGGGAAATCCTTCTTATTGTTAATTTGCAGTGAAGCGTAGGACTAAATTCAGGTAGTCTAACAGATAATAAAGGCTTTGCATACACACGGACCACAAGGGTAGGCTTTGAGTCACCGTGGGGAGGAAACCCTGAAAGAGAAATGTTACAAATAACATCCAAAATACCCTCCCTGCACGTGGTCTGTCAGCCTAAGATCCTCTGACATTGTCTTCGGTGCTCCTAGGAAATATGTTGGCATTAGGCAGATTAGATAGTGAAGGCGGTAACTGCAGAGATCTTTGCCCAACACAGCCGTGTAAATTTAACACTATCACATTTGTTACACATGGGAATGCTTCTGGCACAAATCTCAAAATACTGTAGCATTCCTAGCGCGCATTTCCAACTGTACAGCGTTTTGACACGTTGCAATGTGGATGTATTTCCTGTGGTAGCATAAAAACATGGTGACATGATACTGGTTAAGCATGATTCCCTCTCAAAGACAGGGATATACAGACGCACCTGCATGTCTAGATAAAGGCTGAACATGCAAGAGCATTGTCACCATTTGGGAGAATCTAAAATTTGACTGTGTGACTGTAACCAATTTGCTTACAGACTTACACATCTATTCAGAGTAGCAACAAGCTGAAAATGTGATGCACTCAGAATTTATCATAAAGTCATCTAAGCAGGTATCATAGATACTCTAGATCTCACAGAAGTAGCTGGATGTACTTACAGGAGACTTCTCATAAACTCCCAGTTTTAGGGAGTGTTCTGACTGCTCAGGACACAGAGTTGACTTGGCTCTGAAAATGCTGACATTTGACATGGGAATAGGTGAGACTTGTGGACATAAGGGAAACCTGAAAATTAAAGTGATGAAGAAAAACTGGTAACTGTTTTGAGTGCTGGCTTCTACTATGGAATAGAGACCACCCTGAGGTGGAGCAACTTTGACCTTCAGCAATTTGGTGAAACACCTGAACTAGGGTTTGCAAGTGAAAGTGCTATTTTAACTCCAGAACAATTCCTTCCTTAAGGCAACACCTGCTACAAAATCCCCTTCCCCTAAGATGACAAGGAAACTATCTCTGAGCATTCGGGCTAAAAAAAAAACCAAACCAACACCCAAACAAACAAAAAAACCCTCCACCTCTCTATTTTATTGAAACAGGGGATATGACAGGGGCAGGAAGATGCATCAGAACAGAACTGAATGCTGTAACCACTGAAGATGATGTTGAACACCCAGGTTCTTGACATGTTGCAGTTTCAAGCCACAGCTAAGCTATGTAAGACTCAACCTTACTCATACGGATTGCCTCACAGTTCCTTGCACACCATCCAACAGGTTGGGCAAAAGAATGACTGCCAGTACCTACCTCAGGAGTCTCTCTATTTTTGTGATACTACTGATGGGGAGAAACAGTCCGTATTAGATGAGATGCTAAACTAAAAAGCTGGAAGCAAAGTTGTGTGTCCTGTGTGTAGGTCACATTTTCTACAAAGTAGGGACTAGCTATGAAGACTAGTCCTGGAAAAACTGAGGATGTCATCTCCTTCACACGTAACAAAACGAAACTTCCTCAGAAAGGTCTTTGGCCCCGGTTAGGGACATATGGGACAGGTTTGAGTAATGCTCATACTGAAACAGTGGAAACCACCTTGCTTCATCATCTCCCATACCAAGACCTGTTGAGAGGAGAAATTCAGTGCTAAGAATGCTCTTTGCTTACAATGGTGATACAGTTCCTATGATGGCGTAGGCCTGCACAGGCTTCAGCTGTGCGGCTTGTCCCTCACAGACAGGGCAGATTGAGGTCCTTTGTTGAAAATATCACTGGTTGCTAAAGTGAAGAGGAACAAAGACAAGCCCATAATTTGCCTTCACTCTCAGAGGAATTTTCATGGACACACAGCACTTTACATTAGTCCTAAAATGTTTTCAGCCAGTTGCCCCTGAGCAGTACCTATGGCATGAGAATCTTCATGGAGAAACACTGAGCCGAACCCTGGGATCAACATCCACATCATAAAATGTATCTCAACACTCTGCTGTTCTTGCAAAGACTAAAATGGCAAGTTATCTGTGAAAAGAGGGTCTAACCAAGGGAGTAAGAAAATGCCTTGAGAGCCTCAGGTAGAGGTGAAACTAGAAAGTGCTGGTCTTGTTCAAACTAGCAGAAAAGGAAGTTACTCCAATTTGAAGAGAAGACAAGCATAGATTTGTGCTAGAATGTGATCCAGAGTGCTCAGCCATAACCCCTCTTCACACCGTAGACACCAGGTGCAGTAACACAGATTTGCTCTTATACTAAGACTAAATACAACTACAAAACTGACTGCAAGTACATTAGCAACAGGCATCATTAGGCTTGAGTCAGAAGCACTATGCCTAATTGCTGAACCTGTGTCATCGTTTGCCTAGACATCACTGAAGCACTACTGTCTAATGTCATCTCAGACAGATCACTGTCAAATGTGCAAAGCTACCAAAAAACTTGCAGGCCAGCAAGTCTCGGAGAACTTCCAGCTTCTCCAGCTCTTGGTTACAAGACAGATGAGGAAGCAACCCTGGTCAGATGTTTTCCTTCGTCCTAGACAGCAAAGAGTGAGTGCTCATGTCCTTATCCAAGTCTGTAAGTCTGGGTAGGAGAGGGGATTGAACACTGCCAAAGAGGTTGTTCAGAAACTTTTTCTGATGTTCCTTTCTTACCCTGGGACTGAGATCCTGATAAAAGAAATAGACAAGCAGGTTACGTACATTGCTCAAACAAACAAGCCAGATGACTGCATTCAAACTAAGCGCGGAAGAATTAAGCAAACTGAAAGCCACATCACTGAACAAGCGAAACCATGAGTGAAGAAAAAATGTAGAAACAAAGTACTCAAAAAGAACGCTAAACAACGCAGGGAAGTAAAACAAATCATCAGAACTGGAACTAGCGAGCTAGAAGGAAGTCCTCTGCCATCACTGGACCAGAGCTGAAAGAAGGAAGAGCCTGCTCATTCTTCCCATGGGTGTCTGCGGCAGGGAAGGCGAGGCACAAAGCATGTGGCTCTACAGCCACTAATACAACTGAAACATCTCCACCCTGCCTCAAAGGTAATCTGAACTATTGCTGGAAAGACAGCTATAATTTGAGTAATTTTCACAAGCCTCCAGGAAATTAAGCCATTCATTTTTAACTTCGCTAAAGGCAATGCAACTACAGGGTTAGAAATACTCAAAAAGTAAACCCCTGGGTAAGCAAACTTCATCATTCTACAAACAGGTCCACCCTTAAGAACGCTGAATCTTTAAGGAAATTGTACTTTCCAGATTTAAAAGTATTTCTTCATTAGTAAAATACTACATGAAACTTAAGGTTTATGGTAACTATTAAGAGAAAGCTTACATTCAAATTTAACAAGCATGTTTAATTGGTATTTCTAAAAAAAACCTCAACCTGACGCCTACTATTTCCAAAAGCAATATAAAAGTTGCAAACTTAAGTTGCCTGCAAACAGGCAAACAACAAAAATGTTTGAAAATGTCACTCTCATTTGCAGACTTGTCTGCTGTCCTCTTCCACCTCCCTGTGACCTACCCTTAATAGCCTCTATCTGTGCCCTTACATACCTTTCCTTCCAGTTCCCATGTCCTAAACCTTTCCCAGTTTTTCTTCTTCATGTTTTAAAGTATAGATCCAAGTGGTACTCTCTCTCCTTTCGTATGGCCTGCAAGGCCAGAAACACTGGTAGTACAAGAAAAGGTATCTCCCTCCTAATAGCTTCTGTCACAGACGCCTCCAGAAGAACAAGTCAATAAAAAGCTTATCTGTTCCTACAGCTGTCAGATTATTAAACCCAAAACATCCCCGTTACAAAAAGCAGCTCAGGGAACGCAGAGCATCTGTGGTGCAGACAAACCTTCAGTGCATTAAGCTGACAAATCCATCAAGCCTTTATTCAGCAATGGAAACTGAGAATATTCTGGCATTTGTAACATGGCCAAAACTGTGTTCTTTTTTGCAACATCAACCCACATTCCCTGGATGCCAAAGCACTCCTGTTTCCTTCTACCTTACATTTACCTAGTAACTGAAGCAAACGTGAGCTGTTTGCAATAATAATAAAAAAAAAAAATGGCCATGAGAAGCTCATCATGGAACATTTCACTTTGTGATTTAGATACGATGGTACAAGGCTACTGAAAGTAATTTACTGAATTGGGGAAGCACAAGCATGGAAGCATCAGGATGATGAGTATGCTGTTCTTCGGTGTGCTGCCTCTAAAAACTGAAACTGTTTTGTACTGTTTTTTACAGGTGACTTTCTATGTATATCATTAATAAATGGATTTCTACAGTTACGTTACAATCTTGGAGACAAGACAGTCATCCTACAGACCTCTCAGAAGGTCCATGTAAACGGAAATACGTGGCATTCACTCAAAGCAGGAAGAGTTGGTAATGAAGCCTACCTGGACCTGGATGGCATCAACATGACTCAAAAAGCTAGTCCTGGAATGAACGCGCTCGACACGCACACAGATTTTTTTGTTGGAGGGGTGTCCTCCTTAAACCTTGTGAATTCAATGGCAGTAGAAAATGAACCCACCAGTTTCACTGGTTGTATACGAGAAATTGTTATAAACAACAGGGAACTGAAGCTTACCGTGACTGATGCCAAAGGCGGAGCCAACATTGGTGACTGTGACGGAACAGTTTGTGGGTACACAGTGTGCAAAAATAACGGAACGTGTCAACTTGAAAATTCAGGCTTTTCTTGTTCTTGCCCACAGGACTGGATAGGGAGGACATGTGAACAATCTATTCACTGTTCACAAAACAGATGTGGGTCTCAAGCTCTCTGTATTCCTCAACCTACTTTATTTTCATATATCTGTGTATGCGCGCTAGGCTGGTCAGGTAAGTACTGCGATAGCAAAATCAAATTTTTCATAGCAAAGTTCATTGGAAGCTCCTACATCAAATACACAGATCCTTATTATGGAAAAAGAGACCTCCAGCATAGCCGCATTTCTTTAAATTTCACTACCAATCAAACTGAAGGTTTAATAGTATGGATGGGAAAAGGTGAAGATGAAGATAATGATTTCCTTGCCATTGGTCTTGCCAATGGAAGATTAAAAGTTGTGATTAATCTTGGAGAAAGAATCTCTGTTCCTCTAATTCATAGCAAGTACTCCACCTGTTGTGATGAAAGATGGCACTTTGTTACTGTAGTTCAAAACCAAACTTGTATTAAAGTCTATCTTGATGAGGAGCTAATCCTTTTTGAAGATATTGATCCACACAGAAAATACACTGCTTTAAACTACGGTGGCATTTGTTATTTTGGTGGGTTTGAAATTGGCAGGAAAGTCAATACAGTCACTACAGGGCTTTTTCAGAAGGAATTCATTGGCAAAATTAAAGATGTTGTGCTCTTCCAAGATTCTACAAAGATTCAGCTAATGAAAGCAGAAGGGTATAATGTTTACAATGGAAATTCTGGAAATTAATTGAAAAACTGTTTAAGACTTTCAAAGTGATAAACTTCCTTTTCCTCCTGTTTATTCGGTTAGCTGTTAGTGCAAGACTCAGAAACCAACAGAAGAAAGCACTTAAAAAAATTGTCCCTACTTCCTTTTTCTTTTTTTTAAATGTGGAGTATTAATAGTATATATTAAATGTGATCAGATGTTTTACTCAAAGTACTAACACATATTCTTCAGTATTTACTTTAAAATAATGGGAAAGTCTGCAGTTCTTTCTTTTCTTGTGCTGTAAATAGTTTTGTAGACAAACCGGTAGTAATTAGCTTATAAAGCCAACCATCATTCCAGTATTGTCTGGAATTGTCTCACTTTATGAGAACAGACAACTTACCTGTTTTTCCAAAACTCTTGAAATTAGAATGCAGTTTCTCTTACAGTTTTGTAATATTAACATCAAGTGTGCAAACTGAAATGGGGGGGAGGGGGGGATGTATACTTGGGGCAAAAAGTACATGTTTATCATAATGAGATTTTTTTTTAAATTTAACAGCTGTGATCACTTAAGTGCACAAAGACTCTATTCTTGTAATGAAGCTGTTCTCCCTCCCTTCCGAGTTTCTATCCATTGTGTATACATCTGTGTAAAAAGGGCAAAACTTGAGCCTGTCTTGATGCTAAAACACTAAAGAACGACTTTAAGAGCAGAAGAGAGACTTCACTTAATTATTGAACAGATATAAAATATACCCGCTGTTTCTCTCCAGCAGAGATCTCCCCTATCTGACCACACGAAAACTTTATTTTAACCATTCGCATCTGGAATGTGGAAATGTGGCAGTCAGCCTACAAATAACTTCTATTCCTAACAACTTAAAAACTAGAAAGTCTAAGAACTGCTTTGTTTTAGCTATACTTTTCTGGCTTGCATGCCCCTGCATGAGATTTTGAAATTTCACTAGACAAAGTTTTTGGCCACAGTGTAAATTGAATTCCCATGCCTAGAGTTTCAATTAATTTATAAATACAGCTTTTCATATAAATGCAAGTATTCCTTCTGAAAAAGCTTAGTTATATTCTACTTCAGTGAGCAATAAAAACAAATCAAGTTCTATTTTACTGTGCTTAAATTATTTATGATGGTATCTAGATTTCTCATTTGACTGCTGGTTTACTGTATAACTAAACTACTTAAATAAAAATAGTAGCGATTGATTCCTGTCTTTTCTTTTTTTGCTTTACTATTGCTCAAAAGCACATAATAAACCATCATGTCTCCGAATACAAGTCTTCAGTGGGTACCTATCAGAAATAAGTAACTGTTTTGATTTTTTTTGGTCTTTCCATAAAGCAGCTACAAAGCAGAAACAGTAAGCACAGTAAAAACAGGTGACGCACATTTGTTTCCACAGAACCATAATCAGGATGTAGCAACAAACGCACTGCCAAGGCAGTTACAGATGACTTGAAGATAACTAAGGGATGGGTGGGTGACGGAACTACCCCAAGACGTTTCAATAAGCATCTGCAAACATCTTGGTATGGCTCTTTCTATCCTCTTCAGCTGCTCTGAGCCCTCAAGCAATGAGCCTGACGCAACAGAGCTTCTTCCCCTCTTCCCAACAGGCAGCTCACAAAGCCTGTTTGGTATGTGAGCTGGCCCCAGATTCTTCTCCTCTTCCAGTTTCTCTTAGGAGGGCCTTTTATGGCCATGTGATGCTGGGGAAGGGAGAGTATTTAGGGTTTATCCTGTTCTCTCTGGGGCTCCTGGTGTACTGCCAGTCCTCATCAGTGCACACCGCTTTTTGTGGTCTGAGTGGTGATGCAGTGTAGAACAAGTAACAAATAATCAAGAGTGCTTCCAGCTGACACGAGCGTTGGAAGGAGAGTGACTGAAGGCAATGGAGAAGACAAAATCCTTTATTCCTGTAGTAGTGGGATTTATTCCCATTACACTAACTCAGATTCTAGGACCAAATCCTGGAAATTGTTGCTGCTTGTTAATTTAAACTCTGAACAAAACCCTCCCTCAATTTTTTTGCTATTTTACTGCAGCTCTCTTCAGGTTCTACATACACGAGGCAGGTAGTAAAGCACTTGGCAAACCTGGAAAATGTTTACATATTCTTTCCAAACAAATTCTTTCTGGTAGTTCTAGCAGAAAGCATTCCCGTCCCTTCCGTACAGACAGCAGTAATTTTCACTGTTCCCAGTTCATTTTTAAAGCACAAATGGATGCAAATGTGATAGACATATCACCAGTGCACCAGGAGCAGGCTACTTTTGAACTCTTTTTGAAGTCAAAAGAAACTCTTCACAAACAGAGCTGCCCACTTAAAACTTACGCCAAAAACCAGAACAATGCTTTGGTGCACTTCTGTGTCTAAAGAACTCTGATGTCAATATTTAAACACCACAACACATGCATAATACTATCAGATATATTCAATGGCACTACTGCTATACAGACCATGGAATCAATCTGGAAAGGACTAATTTAATCATGTCATGTTATCATGCTATAAAAGTTGTTCGAAGTTCAAATACTGCTTCCCGTTACTAGCAGACCACGGGGGTTTTCCTTTATGAATCTTCTCAATTATAAGTCTAAGAAACATTACATAAAAGTCCACCACCCCCTTTATCCGGTGTAAGATTTTTAATTTTAGTCAATTTGACTATAAAGCTAACCGCAAGGTATCCATATGAAATTTTACCTTAAAATATATTCATAATTAAAACAATTAGTGTGCTGTTAAAACTGGAAAGAACTTTCTGGAAAGAAGAGACTCTTCTATAGCAAAGTGCAAAATCCTACCTACCTCAGCACATAAGGTCATGTTCTCAAAGTGAAAAACAAAATACTGAAAAAACCAGAATAAACCCAAGGTTTTCTTTATATGGTGGAATATTTATGTTGTTGCTGACAGACTCAACAAAATAACCTGTGTATTTTAAGCAGTATAAGAGCAGGAGATTTTAGTTTGTTTTCAGGTTTGCTTTTTTTTTTGGCTTTTTGTTTTGCATCACTGGACGGTAGTCACTACAAAGTATCAATGTAATAGAAGTCCCAAGGGTACAAACACACTTCTGCCCTTCTCCCCACTTGTGCCCCTCAAAACTCAAAACAACCAAGCCATGAAGTGTACAAGAGATGTGCATTCCGTGACTGTCTGCTATATCCATTTAGCCTACAGTGTCACACCTATGAAATCAAACACACACAGTATGTGAGAAAGTTTTATCATTTTAGAATCAAAATATCCCTTAAAATATTTACATTTTACAGTAAAAAGGATAGCAAAACACAAAGTAATGTACAAGCTTAGGTATTCAAGTTTTTGAAGCATGGAAAGTGGTGGGAGAAATGAATTTACTACTACAAATAATATTTTCAAGAATTTAGGTTAAAAAGGCTTTCTTATTAAAATAAGTGCAGCTTAAAGCAGTAACATTCGAGCAGCTCAGCCTTCCAATTTCTGGTCACAAACTGCTTCAGATGCTTTAAGAAATACTTGAAAAACTAATGAAATACACTTGAATTATTTTATTGTACTACTGAATAATTTAAAAAAAAAAAAACTCTTCACACCACTGAGCATACTATATTTTGTTGTAATGCATGTGGATTCTGAGGCTTTGCTACAGTCTTTAAAAACAGTGCAATTTAAAAAGAAGGTTATTGTATGAAATTCACCTTTAAAATTATCAGAGCATCTTAAAACAGAAGAGAGCACAAATTACCAAAGGCAGCAACTATATTGCAGACTTGACTAAAGCCAACTTCATCAGCTAAGAAAATTTCTAAGCCTTTATTGCATATTAATAAAAGAAATCTGTAAAATTTTGAATATACAGCAATGTAAAATTTTTAAAAATATTAAATTCCTACTTCTAGCGAGAGTTGGTATAATGAAAAAAAGGATGAGTATCGGTACGTCAAGTGGTACCAAAACACAGACTTGTTTCTGCAAAACACCAACACTGAATAAAAAAGATGGCACAATCCTAGCAGGCTTTTGTTTTTTTATACAAAGTTTTACGACATTACTCTAACAGTTTATTTAAATAGGATTTTAAAAGACTGCCTGCATCTTTTTACCTTTTGCTTTTAGTTCTGTCACTGTGGTCCCTATGTCTCTCTCTGCTCTTTTCACTTTCTCGTTCTCTATGCTTCTCTTTGCTTTTCTCCTTCTCCTTATCTTTTTCATGAGCCTGTTCTTCACTTTTAGGCTTCTCTGTCTTTTTATCTGGATTTCTAGTCTCTCTGGGGCTTTTTCCATCAGCAGCCCTATCACTGTGTGGAGATCGCAATCTCTCTTTGTCTCTTTGTCCTTCCTCTCTACTCTTCCTCTCTCTCTCTTTTTCCTGGTTTCTGTCTCTGCGTCTATTTCTTTCAGAATCTTGCTCCCAGTATTTTTCATTGTTCCACTCTTTTTCATGTCTGTCTTTCTTTTGGTGGTGGGATTCACTGTAAAATCTTTGTCTATGTTGATCATTTTTTCCTCTACTGAACCCTCTCTCCAAATGCTGTTCTTGTCTGCCCCAAGGATCGCTGTGACGTCTTTCTGGTCTCCTACTGTCTTTACTCTGAAAAAAGTTTTCTGGCCCCAGAAATCTTGATTGTTTGTGAGCCACTGGTAGCCCTTGTGCAATGGGTCCAGCATAGTGTGGTGGCTGACCTGATAAATGAGCTACTGGTGGCCATGGCATCATTGGATTTTGAGGAAAGCCAAAGCCAGGAGGAGGAAGAAGTGGAGGTGGTAAATGAGGTGGAAATCCAAACATAGGGTTGTTTTGGGGAGGGAAGTTATGAGGTGCAGGAGCCTGAAACTGAAATCCAGGTGGATTAGATTTAGGATGCTGAAAATTCTGCTGTGGAGGTCTAACAGATGAGAAGCTGCCACTTGTAATAGGGCTTGGGACTTTGGAAATAAATTCAGAACGAGAAGAGTTTTCGGTTTCAAAATGAGATGAGGTTGCTGCTGGTCCTCTTCTAAATGAGTTCACCGTTTCGATGTTTTGCATCACTACATCTTCCTGTGACCGTGTGGTATCTTCCGCTTGTGATGCAACCGCGTTATCTGCTTTTGTTGCAGTTGAACTGTACTGTGTCTCATTGGTTTGCACATCACTTTGATACAGGGTTAAGCCCACTTCTCCAGAAGACTGTTTATTCTCTGGTTCCATTTGATCACTTCCTGAAGCATTCTGTCGGTCCTCATTTCTGCTAGCATCTCCTTCCTTGTTTTCTGAAGCATTAGTCTGCTGGCTTCGTCCGGCTGCCTGTCGTGGGTCTCTCTTAAGATTAATAAAGGGCGGTGATTTAGCGGTATTGGCAGTGGTACCTTCACCAGAGCCTACACTAACGCTGTTCTCATTGGGTTTTTTCCCTGCATTTGATGAGGAAGAAGGAAAGCTGGAATTTGTGGTCCTTCTAACTTCCTGTGTAATGTTATCCTTGTCAGGTAACTGCCTCTTTGTATCATTTTCTTTACTTTCTTCAGTTTCTTTATTCTGTGACTGAGCAGATAAATTTGCTAAAAATGCTTCTGTGGAGACATCTGGAGGTTTTCCCTTCAGACTCAGCCCTACCAAAGATCCAGCACTTCTTGCAGAACTTGAAGTCCCTACAGCTGCTGCATCCACAGTTCCAGTAGCATTTGTGGACTCTTGTAGATTATCCAAACCAGTCTTTGCTTCAGTAACTTCAGCAGTTACATCAGCAACATCCATGTTTTCTTCTTTTAACGTTGCCTGTTCATTTAATAATGGTATGTCTTCACTGGGATTTGCTTCTGACCTGGTGTGCTCATACACCTGCCCTGTTGTACCCAACAGGCTTTGAAGAATATCATCCACTGGCAATGGTTTATTTGCTAGCTCCAGAGTGGAAGGCTGATTCTCCCACCCAACCAGGACACCAGGAAGAAATCTGAGAGGCTTTGGTGGTTCATGTTTGGTACTTTCCACCAATGGTTCAATAACTGCTGGAGCATCTTCTACATTAGATTGCTGAGGTTTATTTCTCTGCTTGTGTAGCACAGTCGTGAAGGAATTAAAAAAATCATTTTCCTCTTCTTCTTCTAGTGCCAACTCATGATGAGAGATTTCAGGTTTGTTTGGCTTGCTCTTCTTCTCTGGTGGCAAGTTACTGAATGTACTTTCAGAAGCTTCATCCACAAAACTACTAGCAACGCTTGCAACAGCAGTAATCTGCCTCTTCATTTTCTGGCGAATTATCAATCCCAGTAATAAATTCGGTCGATGTATTTCAATCCCTGTACAAAATTGTAACAGCAATTTATCATCTCCTTATGTTTTGGTTAAGGCAGTAATTTTAATAAAAATAACCCACATACTCTTACAATATATTACAGAAACTATTCGTTTTAGGATATTTGAAAAGTCCATCATTAACCACAACAAACAAAATAATCAAAAATGTATCTCCAACAATTTTTTTTACTTCATACCCTGCAAATTAAAACTGCTTTAAGTACTGTATCACCCACTACAACTTCCAAACGCAGAATATGAGACAGTTATATAGGACATCTATTCACATAAGAAGCAGCACTGAAGTTAAACATCATGTTAGTCTAACACAGCTACAGTCTGGTAACAATGGTAGCAAAGCACAAGGGGGGGGGGGGGGTGGTGGTGGTAAAAAAAGAGTAAACAGCACACTTGCAACCACAAAAATCTCCTCATCAATTTGTGTTAGACATACTTCTTCAAAGATTTACCAAGAGTGACTTTCCAAAATGCTTCCCTCATTCCAGGAAGGCACTGTGTTTCAAAGTATACTATTAGCTATCGCTTCACTATGTATTTTGTTCCATATAATTTATGTTCTTGCAAAAAAAGTTACGAGTTGTAGCTCACCCTCTCTTTGTTTCAGCCCTGCTAATCTCAAACGAAGAAATCATCCACAAATTTTTATAACCAAAATAAGCTGATGCAAAATAACTCATGTGTAAGCAGAATAACTAAGAGCCATTTCGGGACCTTTTCTTCTTTGCCCATGTGGGGGTTTTTTAACCTTCCATGAGTTTTTTTTTTTTACTTTTTTTTTTTTAAAGGAAGTTTGGAACACTTGAGCAAGAAGGAATTAGTGCATTTCAAATAATGAACAATACTATTTTAAAGCTACAGTATCAATTTTGAACTTACTACGACTACTATCATAGCTCACTTGGATCACTTAATTTACTGAGATTGTAATCTACAAAGCCCCCTGGGGTTAGAGGAAGAATGTAGTAAACATGATACAAAATTACACACAGTAACTTTTTTGGTCAATACTTTATAAAGTATCAGAATAATCTTACAGTGGGAAATTAACATCTTTTCAAGGAAGCGAACAATACTCTGGAAAACTCCTGACATGTTCAAACAGAATGGCTGCCATCTTTAAATTTAATTATCTCTTGTATTTCTGCTGTTAACTTCTTTAAGTGGTGTTATGACAATAATGTTCCACATTCCAAGCCGTACTTACCAGGCCCATCAAAAGGCACAAGATGATGTGGGACTTTATCTGAGGAACCTAAAGGGATGAGGTACAAATCTTTCACCTGCTTCATGTTATTGGCAGCTACACCGTAACGTTTTCTACTGCTGAAATAGGCGAACAACAATGCATAGGATATCTGATCCTCTTCAGTTACTGGGGTAAAGCGAACTACACAGATCTCCTGTTTACAAAAAGAGAAAGAGATGGGCAGGTATTATTTTTCTATGAAATTTTGATTTAGTGACTGTTCTCTATTTAAAAGCACAGTTCAGAGGAGAAAAAGCCTCCCCAAGGCGGCAGAGAACAACAGAGCAGGCAAAAAGAGCAGAAACAGGGCCAAAAATAATTAAGGAAAACCAGAGAAAAACAAATAAAAAGCATTTCATATAAAAATATAAATTACAGTGCATGACAAAATCACCAACATTTTATCAGCCAGCTAAACAAGTTTTAGGAAAGCATGCCAGCTTCCAAGTAACTATTCCCTTCCCGACACTTAACATTACTAGAAAGTTTTATTTTGCAGCCTATTCTGTCTGAGATATCCATTAATACTAGGGGAAGACTAAGTACTCAGATCGCAGAACCATGGCCAAAGCCCAGCTCAGGAGTCAATGCTGGAATGATGCTGTTTAATGGCTTAACTAATGACCTAGAGTACGGGAAAGGAGACCCCCTGCAGAACTGAGATGGCACCTAATCAGGGGCAGTGGTCAACATGCTGAAGGGCTGGCTGCCACTCAGAGGGACATCAGCAGGTTGAAAAAACGGGCTGACCTTTGTGAAGGGAAGCAAAGGCAAATACAAAATCATGCACCTGGAGACGGAGTCACCCCATGCGCCAGGACGGGCTGGGGGACTGAGTGGCTGGAAAGTAGCTTGGCATAATAGGGCACGGGGGGCCTGGTGGACAAGCTGAATATGGAACAGCAATGCATCTGACTGCATGCTGGGTGTCAGAACTGAAGCAGCCAGCATGCCAAGGGAAATGATTATTCCTGTCTATCCAGCACTTGAGTCAGCATCTGGAGAACACTATGTAACTCTGAGCTCCCCAGCGCAAGGGCGACCTGCATAGGACCACCGAGACGGTTTTGCGTACCCTAACAGTACCAGAATGAAAGGGTAACACTTAAAACATGTGGTGTCCAAACATTCATTATGAATTACTGCCTCAAAGGAATACAAGTATTCTCAAACTGCAAATGACCGGTTAAGGTTAGATAGTAAGAAAATAAATGCCAACAAGCTGCCATCCATCACATTCAATGTAACTGTGAGTCATCCTTAAAGTGTCACGTATTTTGCAGATGTTCCAAAGGAAAGAGGGAAAAAAAAAAAAAAAAAAAAAAAAAAAGATCTTTAGGGTGACTAAGATGTATGTTAAACAGCAAGCCTTCAATATGTAAACCTCTTACCTTGGTCCCTGAAGCTTTGATTTTTTCTACATACTCCCAGACAGTGTGAGGAGATATCCTGCCACCTACTTGAATACTATCAGGCAAATCCTATGAGAAAGGACAACAGAAATCTGAATCCAACATAAAAATTGTGGTACATCCTTCATCCAGTACCTCTTTCACATACTCACAACATACTTAGTTATTTCAGTTCTTAAATTACAGTAGAAACAAATTAACTTAAATTTTGGATATTTAAATTCAGATTTTCAGTGCCAAGTCTATGATCTGTACTAAATCAGGTATCATCCAATACTGTTCATCTATACTTCCCCAAAATTATTTATTTCAGTAACATTAACTGCAAACATAACTGTACTGTGCTCTGGAAACACTCAAGTTTTATCTGTTACATCAAACTGCTATGAGAGCCCCACACCTATTATATAATGAACTTTCAATATCTTAATCATGAGGGGAAAAAATAACCTACACAGGCGTTTATATATAGACATAAATTTGTTCTTGGATACTATTGAGTTCTCTATTGACAAGCAACAAAACAGACTTGCAGAATCCTTTAGGAACACGTAAGGAAAACTAGTTTTTGGAAATAAAGCAGAAATGGTGCATGCCCTGCACTTCACTGAAGATTTACAGCAAAGACAATCACATTAAGAGAAGACCCGAGTCCTTTTAATTAGAAAGCTGATGCATTCTGTGTCACTGGCAAGAAGCAGCACTGAGCTTTATGAGCTCTCTGGTTTTTATTTTATGACACAAAGACAACTATTATAAGCAGTTGCATCCTCTTCCTACCTCTCAGACACTAAAGAGAACACTACATAATCTATTTATTTTTTAAGGGCAATTTAGTCTTACAATGGAAGGTTAGGACCAGAATTGCCACCAGATAGGCAAAAAAATAAACCCTGTTTTGCAAGTTTCTGCTGTAGAAGATGAGAAGACTTCTCACACCATCAACAGAAGCCACCAGTAGACACTTCTCTTCCAAAAACAAAAATTCAAAACAGAGCTACAATTTTCTCACTACTAATTTAGAAAATGGATGTCACCAAGGTGGTTATTTCAGTAACAAATTTTGTCCTATTTTTTCCCTGCTGCTTTATACTACAGAAGATGCTCCATAATAAACAAAAAAGAGTTCAACCTTTATAAAACCAGCTCTGGAAATACGGCTGCTTATCCTCAAGAAACATTTTACACTGTGATGAAAGCAAAACATCTTAAAATATATCAAAGAACTTCCATCCTGATGAGCCATGGGTCCATGTGGAGAAACTGAAAAATACTCATAAAACAGATTGCCTAACCTATGTCTTCTCATAAATACTTTACTCAGTACAACGATCGTGCTTCACTACCCTTCATCATTATACTATTATTAGCATACACATTAAACAAGTTGCTGAAGTTAATAAAGGAATTGTTCATTCTTTACAGTAAATATAAATACCTCTGTTAAATACTCAAAAGAGCCAGAGACTGGATAAGCCTTAATAACAAACTTTGCCACTGAAGGCATATTGATAAAACCCTTCCAGATGAAATTCAGGCGTGCCAGAAAAAGACTTTCACATTCGACGGTACCAGGTGTTTCTGACCTAAAAAATGACAAACAGGAAAATCACTTTGTTTAGAACATGATACATCAACACAAGATACTGCAAATCATAATCTTTCTTTTACAAAAGAAATGACATGTCAAGAATTTTCTTTTTCAGTTAAGCTCAGGGTCAATGAAAAGAGATGGCCAGACAACCAAGTTTCTCATCTTCCAAGGGAGTACATACATGTTACAGGAAGGACAGTCAGATAAGCAGCACATTAGTTCACTGCTGTATCTTTTGAGAATGGAGAAGTTATTTAGTCCAAGAGTTATTAAATGCTGCTGAAGCAGACACACAAACACATATAGGTGCTGCAGACCCAGTAAGAACTTCCCCTGCCACGGGGAGGAGGGGAGAAGACAACATACTATGGGCTGGCCTATCCTCACCTGCTTTCCTAGCTCCTAGCTTTGTTGCAACACTGTCTGTCCACCACCTAAATACCTGCATCCCCCTTCCCTTCCTCCCATGCCCCACGAGCTGGCTCCTCATCTCTTCTCACCCATGCATCACTTCCACAGCTTCTCTGAGCGCCTCCTCCCAATTCCTATATCATCACCTGTACAAAAAAGTGGTTTTCCCCCCTCTTAAAAAAGGCCCCCATTTTGTCAACAAAGCAGCTGCAAAAAATAAGCAGAAAGGCTTAAATAATTTCACAGGAGAGTATTCCTCAACTTGACTGTTTCCTCATGGAAAAGGTTACAGCTGCACTTCAACATTTCCCATCATACTGCCATCAAAACACTCCCAGCACACTATTAGCAGTTTTAAATTAGCTGCCCAGTAGTACCAGGTGTGGTGCTGTTACAGTAATGCAGTAACCTAACATCTACACCTCTGTCTACACTAGAAATTACTACTTTGAATCTTCAGCCAGCTATTCAAAAAAACTAAGTCCACTGTCCTCAGTAAAGGATCACACTGCCCTGATACAGGCAGAATTTCAGCACAAACTCTGGTCAATTTTAAGTAACATTTTTCTGGAAAACCCTTCCTCTAACCAGAAAAACACAGCCTCATAAATTGCAATTCCCTCTTTAGTGGGTAGCAGACTGTGGAAGATAATGGAGAGCTGACACCAAATATGGCAAAACATCAAACAAGGTGCAGTTAAACGTAATTTCTAGAGAAGTATTGCTTTGAGATTTGAAACTAGCCTGATTTGTAATGTAAATGCTCTGTTTAGAGCGATCTCAAATTCCCTAGCTTTATATATACACATATACAAAAACACAAGCATACTCATTCAACTAAAGCACTGTACATACTACATTCCTTAATAACAAAATACATGAAATCTATATCCTGACTTATTTAATACGAACTCACGTGGCTTTTTAGACCATGCTGCACCAGAAAACATAAGGTGGTTTACTCCTCCCCAAAAGAAAATGTGGTAATTAGAAGTTCGTAATCACAACAGCATATATAGTAATATTTATATAAAAGCATAGCATCATTTACTTCAGCAGAGAACCCCATTACTAAGAGGAGGTGTACAACTTCAAGTACACAAATGGATTACTAAAATACCATTAAAAAAATAGCTTTAGTTATAATAGCTTAAAAAGATTAATGTATTTCATTTAAAAATACCGCTTCTACAGTTTATATTACTTTGGGAGAGGTGTGAATGATGATTTTGATGAGTCTTGCTTATCATCTTCCAGTAATTCTGATGCTAAAATACTTGATGTTGAAGAAAGCGCGTCTGCAATGCTCTCTGCTTCATTGTCTGACTGCTTCCGTGCAACTCCAACAGACACTTTCACTTTTTTCGCAGAAAGATCATCAGTAGGTGGAGCCATTCGGCCTGCAAAGAATGAATTGCAATTGTTTTTATTTTTTATTAAAGAAACAAAAGAAGACTTCCTCTGAAGATATGGAAAACCCAACAAAAATACTACATATTGCCACTGAAGCAGGACAGGATAAAGAAATGATACATTTTATAAGTATGTATAAAATGTATAAATTCATATAATTATACAATATTATATCTAAATACTGCCACTGTAATGGGACAGGATAAAGAAATGAGGACTCAACAACAGCACGTGCACCCATTAAAGAGATTTCTTTTTCTGTGGTCTTTTTTTTCTTTTTTAAATAGGAGACAAGTTTATGCAAATAAGCCTATCATTTTACTATTCCCTCTTTTGAAAATTATGAAGTAAAACACTGCTTCTGCATCTTTGTCAGCAAACTAGGGAAAAACACCCATTTATTTATATTCTTGAGGTATACTGAGATTTATGACTGAAAAGCATTATATAAACGTGATTTATTTAATTTTGATGCACTTTTCAAAATTACCTATGCAGATTTTGCAGTTAAGATCGAAGAGATGATTTTTATGTTGACTTGTGGTGTCTGGAGATGCAGATTCATTTACTTCTTTATCTTTTTCAGCTTCCTCTGACTTCTCAAACAACTTCATATTAGGTTCCTAAGAAAAGTCAAACACATTTCAGTTAGCCTCTTTTTCCTCTATTAATATTCCTAATATTGCTATTCATACTGCTTATTTTATGATATTATCTTCCCTTCAGACACGAAACTCTCCCTTCAGCTGCAAACCCTAAAAGGCCATCACAAAGTCCTCACCTGCATTAGAAGAACGCACTGGTATTGCCAAATACTTTGTGTAGGTAAGATATACAGTATTTCTGCTATTGCCAGAATTCATCATACAGTCATGGACACAATGTGGAAAAACTACAAACACCAGCCCCAGAAGCGAAAGTCAGTAAAAATAAAAGTGAACTCAAAAGAGACTTAACTTATAATTATAGATCTGAACAAGAAAATCACAAACAAACCACTTTACAATCATATTATCTATGAACTAAATAGACTGTGTTCATAGAATCATAGAATGGTTTGGGTTGGAAAGGACCTTAAAGATCATCCAGTTCCAACCCCCCTGCCAGGGGCAGGGACACCTTCCACTAGACCAGGTTGCTCCAAGCCCCATCCAGCCTGGCCTTGAACACTTCCAGGGATGGGGCACCCACAGCTTCTCTGGGCAACCTGTTCCACTGACTCACCATCCTCACAGTAAATAATTTCTTCCCAATACCTAATCTAAATCTGTCTCCTTTTAGTTTAAAACCATTACCCCTTGTCCTATCCCTATACACCCTAATAACAAGTCTGTCCCCATCTTTCTTATACTTATTTTAAGTACTGGAAGGACACTATAAAATCTCCCTGGAGCCTTCTCTTCTTAAGGCTGAACCACCCCAGCCATCTCAGCCTGTCTTCACAGAAGAGGTGCTCCAGCATAGCTCCAGTGCTGCCATGTTTTCTTTTCTACCTGAATTTCCATGACTTCCTCTTGTTCTTTTATTGGTGTTTCACTTTCAATTTCTATTTCTCCTTTGTGAGTAATTTTTGTGATGGGTCTTCTTTCAGCTTCCCTCTGTTCCTTCTCAATCATTTCAATTGTCTGTAGAAACAGGAAGTTACATATGTTTACTTCTATACAATAAAATTTGGAAACCCACAAATACAGCAACAGAAAATAGGGTTGCAATTAGGAAATTCTCTGGGGAAAAAAAGAATACATTCTTATTTTGCAGATGTCAAGTAGTTTCATAGAGCAAACACACAAGCAGCCAGTCTAACTTCCCCTACAGTGCAGCAAGTACTTATCAGGCATGTATTTAAACAAGTTTAAAAAGAGCAGAGCCTCAACACTAAATTTAAGACAGGCACTTCTGATTTTCCAAGAGCTAAAGAAGAAAAATGCATCAACTCTGTTCCCGCAATAATAAGGACAATGTAGGACATAAATACATATAGATTTCTATCTTTTGCAATAGCTTGTTTTTTTAGTACATAAAACTAACACTCTACCTCCCAAAAAAATTTAAATGTATTCTTAAAGTAATGGATATGCTAATTCTGATCAGCACTGCGGCGTTGCTCTGTTGCAAAAGGTAAAACATAAACCATTCTCTAAAGATGCTTCTTAAACACACTTCAACTTCTTAACCCAAAAGAGTTTGTGTTGGCTGTCCCAAATACTTTACACGGTGTTTCATAAGGAAACAAGGATTCTATGACTGCTGTTATCTGTCTGCCAAATACTTAACAGTTACTTTTGAACACACTGGGGAAACTTAAAAAAAAGAGTTACTAAGTAGCAGTCTCAAAGACTTGCTTAAATAGGAAAATGAAAAATACAGTCAAGTGATACATTGCGATTTATTTTATATGTCGCATTCAATTTCAAATTCTAGAAATTTAGGACCCTTCAGTAATTCTTGAGCAGCGTAGGCTTTTTGTTTTGAAGCTGTTCCTCACAGCAGTGGAAATTGTTTTGTATGGCCTGTTTTCAGTATTTTATTGATGTTTACAAAAATAAATGTAATAAGGATGTACTACAAAAGATGGGCTTTGGATAGCTACAGAATAAATAAGCCTTCTAGGCCCTCAAAACAACTCTGAGGTAACAGAATAATTCAACAACTATTTTTGCATAAGTACTAGCAAAAAGTTGTCATGATTCATAAACAGGTCTAGTCACAACATGCAAAGAAAAGGAAAAAAAACCCAGGAATAATTACTGTTGCAATGCAAACAGCAGTCTCTACAACAGAATCCCACTGCACTGAATCAGTTATCACTGAACATTATTCCGTTCTGAGCACAGAGAATTCAAGAGAATGAATTTCCATCTATGCTATGTTACACTATCTACTCATTAGTTTTTTTATTGGAAGTCATCTGATATAACACAATTCCTAGTATCATAAAACCCAAATATAAAATGTGTATCAGTTAACACTTCCCAAATTTTGTGCCTTTCAGTTCTATGAAGTGGAATATAATTACCAAAGATTCTGCCAATGTAAATCCAGATTTTGCAAACTAGAAAACTCAATGCTGTAAACCAGTCATTTCTAAGCAGCTACAGTTAACTATCATTGGACTGTCTGCCCAATAAACAGGGTAATATCTATTAAAAAAAAGACATTTTCTATAAAAATAATATAGCTGCTCATATTCCTGCTTCTCCCTCTAAACTGTCAACACAGCTATAAATACAATGTGACTTTCTGTTTTAAGAAAAGTAATGCTCAAACTAACCTAATAAATTTCCTACACTTTGTTGGGGTTTTGGTTTGGTTTTTTGGTTTTGGTTTGGATTGGGGTTTGGGTTTTTTTCTTTTTCCCCTTAGACTGCTTTTCAGACTGGCGCATCAGTTTTTCACCTTCAGGTTTACTTCTCGGTGGGTAAATTGTCATGCTCCATCAGTATGTAAGTTATAAATAACACCAATTCAGTTTGGTTTGTCCAAGGAGATCTCTCTTCCTTTTTAAAAAACTGTTGCCTATAAAGCTCCAGCTAGAGCTTTAAAATCTTGTTGGAAGTAAGGACAAAGAAGCCTTCAGCTCTTGAGACAGAAGAATAAAAAATCAAGCAGCAACAAAGTTGCACAGCAAAGGAAAATGCATTGTTTCCCCCCGTTCAGGAATTTACTATACTACTTTCACTTCTGTCCTAACAACTCCTTTGGGTTTTGAATGCTAAATAAATTATAGAGATCCTCCTGATTAGTCCAAGTTGCTTTGTGCCACATGCATTCTATTCTTTCTACACACACTTAACCTGCAAACAGAAACTAAATATCATTAGGCACTAAACAATATAAGTTCACAAATCTCACATGTCTATTTTCTCTCTGTCTCCAAGCAGCCAGTTCCTTGGAAGCCAGTTCTTCCGGGCTCATTTTTATTAGATGGTCTGGAGTAACCTCTCCTTTCAGCACTTTCTTAAATAATATCTAGAAGAAAGAAAGGTTAACTATTGCTATCAAGACAACAAAAGCTTGCAGCAGGAAATAAAGCAGAGAAGCAACATACAACATACTCTGTGCAGCTATATGGATCATGTGAGCTTGTAATTATCTCCCACTGCAAGAAGCGGTACTAGGTTTTATAACATAAAAAGCTTAATTCCAGAGCTCCATTTATTCTACATAACAAAATGTAACTACATACGCCCTTAATGATCAGATGTATAATTAACTGTTGTTCCAAAGGAGAAAGTGAATTTATGTCTGCTGCAGCAGTAATCACTGGTTGTTTGGTTTTTAAAAAAAAAAATAAAAATATCCCCTGTACTACAGAGCAGAAAAACTAGTATTAGAGGATGTCTATGCTTCTTGACTGAACTCCTAGGGTTAAAAAAAGCCCACGTAACTTAGCAGTATGAGCAAAGAGAAGGCAGTGACAGAAGTTCATCTGTTCATGTAATTTACCGTTGGCTAATTGTAATAGTAAAATACTACAGACAAAGCAACTTGATCAGAATAACTGATAAAAGGACAAAAGATAGAAGCTGAGGAGGTATGATGTTGAATAATGCGCTCAAAGAAATCAGAAAATAGTGTGAAGATCAAGCTTGAGAAATGTGGTATGAAAAGGCAGAGTGAGACAAGCTACTCGACAGAAACAAGAATGAGTCGAGTAAGCAGCAAAAAGTTATAGGGGGACACAGGGACACCCAACCAGATCAGTGGTAAAAACAAACTAAATGTTAAACTAGGCAAGCTATACCCACTACACTTTGAAACCTCACTATAAAAAGTACACTGGGAGCAAGGAGTTATAGAATTAATGATGGGAGTAAGCAAAAAAGAGAACACAGTGTGCAAGAGGACAAACAACATCAAAGAGATGAGGAAACCTACCCAACCCCCCCCAAAAAAACAAACACGATAAATTGTGAAAGGACTAATAATGTATCTACATAGAAGACTGTTCCTTTGATCTACAGCAAATTAAGGATTCCTGTAAAGCACAACAGACAATACATACATTATTTTTAGGATCTTTCAGATTGAACATTAAACTTCTGTATTTGTTCTTGTACTTCGAGTCAGTGTCCCGAAAAAAAGAAAACAGCTCTCTTTCAATCCTTGTGGCAACTTTTGCTGCTCTCTCCTCAGGAATCTTTAAACTTGAGTCTGTCAATCTGCAAGATAACACAAGAGCAAAAATTACCAAATGCTTCCAAATATTTTTTTTTTCTCCGCCTCCTGAAACAAAATAATTACAAACACAAATTAATAACTTCATTTAAAAATATATCTTTACCTTTTCATCAGAATGTCCTTAAGAGATTGTTTGACACTTTGTCTTATCTGATCAGCAGAAGGTTTGGAAGCTGGCACAGCTGGCAGGTGTGCTGCACTAATGGATCCTTTCTCATTTTTCTTTTTCTTAATTTCTTGTTTCTCATGAACACCTATCAACACACACAGAGTTAAAAATTGTAAGCTACTCAAGCTACTGCTATAAACTTTTACTGGTGCCTGATGTCATGAAGTTTTATTCTTAAACTGCCAAGAACTGACCTTCAAGAAGGAATGGATTCACAGGGTCGTTGCATTTTTGGTTTTGGGGTTTTTTTATTTGGTCTGGATTTTATATTATATAGATTAATTCAGAAAAAACTTCCTTAGTACAAACAGGGCTTGTGCCCTTTGACTTAAGGTATTTTCTTCAACATCGAACCAAGATGACCAGTGCCTGCTGTTAGCTGATCTTGGTGTAGGATTTTTTACTATGAACTTTTGTCATAATTAATTTTGATTAATTTTCGATGAATTAACTGAGAAATATACTAGGAAGCATGTATTACAAGCATATTAAACTTTATTTTTAAATTGTTTTTTCATTAAACTTAGCATTTTTCTAACTGTTGGCAATCAAAATTATTTCTCAGCTTCCGATTCAGACAACAGACACCCTTAAACAAGGCTATTGTAAGATTTGTGTCATAAATAATACAATTAATGGAAACTTCTGATCAAATTAAAATCATTTAAGCAAAAAATCCAAATTCCTTCAAACTCATTTCCAGTGTCAAATGAAAGCTCATTTGTCTCAGCATGTGAACAGATCACTAATTTAGAGAACTATCCTTCTATTTATGAAAGCAATGGGAAATAAACAATATTAATTTATTAACTTTTGACTGAAAAAAGAAACAAATTTAAGACTGATAGAGAACTAATGGGTGTTTCACGGTAATAAGAACGATGTCTTTATTACTTTCACCAATAGAATGCAACTTAAAATGTCTTAATACCAGAAACAAAACTGATTACGTTTTCAAGTATCTATAAAAAGATTTTCTTTTCCATTGGGCAGCCTGTGTGGCTGGATCATCATCCTTCTCAGTGTGACTATGATCCCTATCAAAATTGCTGATTTCCCCTTCTTCACCAGCAAGGTGCTAGAGACCCAAGAGAGCGGTTTGCCATTTGCGCTGTGATCTGAAGTATTCATACGCTAGGATTGTTAGGTAAAGCAGCTCTAATAATGCTTCCATTTGCTACATACACATTTTGCTCAACTCCTCCCCAGAAGGATGAAGAACTGGACTAAAACCTTTCAAAAAACGTAGCCTGAGAGGGTCACAGGCAAGGGAAAACCTCCACGTGCCAGTAACATTTTGGCAAAGTTTCAACCATCTGAAAACACAGTCCTGTAACAGGGGAGTCACAGGCGAGATCAGCAATAAACAATGTCACTATGAGCATAACTCGAAACAGTTAACAGATAGACAAATGTGCTACTTAATAATTTGATGTTTATTGTTCTAAATGAGACTGCCAAGCTTCCAGTTTAAAAATTATTTTTAGATTAACTGCTACTCTGAAATCATCACTGTAAAAATCTTTTTTGTGTCTCCTAGCTCAATTAATATATTTTAAAACGATTCAATTACTTCATGGATGCCAAAGACTCATTTCACTCCATGCCATTAGCAAGGATGTCAATTATTTTGTGACTCAGAATTCCAAAGCTGAACAACAAGGCATTTGAAGTCCAAAAGATACCATTCAGTGTAAAATACTTTCATTTAGATTTACATTTAACCCTGACATTTTCAATTGTTTTCTTCCACCAGTAAGTTTCTAGAATGCATCAGCATTGGCAAAAGACCAGAAGAGCAGATATATTTATTTTTTTAAGGCAAGAATTCAAACCTGCAGTTTAGGAGTTAAAGACACAGTTCTCACACAAAATCTCACTATCTTTACTGCTGAGGTTTCAGTACCAAATGACAACAATTTTGTATTACTATGATTCTAGAACAATAATGCTTCCAGAAAGGGAGCTGCAGAGCAGACAGAGGTTGCTGGGAGGGGAAATATATCCTGTCAAACTTCTGCATAAAAATCAGTTGAAAATCTGATGGCTCAACATGCAATGTAATGTTCCCCTTTGAAATAAGTTAATACAATTATTTGTCAATTTGTGCAAAAGACATCTGTAAGTCAAAGTGTCCAGGGACATGGTTTAGTGGCAGACTAGAACAGTTAATACTTGGACTTGATGATCTTGAAGGTCTTTTCCAACTCAAATCATTCTATGATTCTATAATTTATATAGCAATGAAAACACTTCTATGTACATTAAGTATTTCATAGTATTTTATGGACGATTATTTCAAAGTTTTCTGCAATGTGAAATAAAGTTTAATACAGAGATGCTGTTGTATACTTTTCCCCCATTCTTGATCATCCTCTACTATTCAAATCTGAAACAATAACACTTCTACACAGGAAATACTTAACTGCTAAATAAAATGTTAAAAAATGAGAAATAAAACTCATAAATATCATCAGAATGTAGTTTAAAAATCTGATACTATAAAGTATGATACTTCAACTGTACATATATGTGAACTGCAGTGTGGAGCACCTCAAAAACCTCACTACCTGATTTTGTAGACTTTTCAACCACACTAGGGGATTCTTTACTGATTTTTTCATTTTTATCTTCAGGGGACCGCCGAGGAATTACAGCAGTTTGTGATCCTTTTCGAGTGGGAACATGTTGCCCTTTTTTAGCATCCGAGTCTCTGGACTCTGACAAGTTCTTCCCATCACCAGATTCCTGAAATAAACATCTACAGGTTAACATGCAACTGAATACTACAATGGACCACTATGTAATTACCACACATTTTTTCCATTTTTTTTTCAAGTATACTGTATAATGTATAATGAATTCCCTAGATGTATGCACCATTATACAGTATTTTCTAAAAAGTTACTAACAATATCCCAAATCACTGCCAAGTACTGCTTAACAATCTCTTTGAAATATCAGCAGAAAACGTATCACAGGCGATTTCCAGTTAAGCTCTATGTTGAAAACAACTATGTTTTCAGTTATTTTAAAAGGTCAGGGATACCAACAATCATCCCTTAACCAGTTTTAGCTAAGCATCCACAGGAAGTCACTTGCGTTTAGGAAGCACATGTAAACTAAAATTAAACAGAGTAGCTTACATGTCAGAATTATGCTACTACTATTCAGAAATAAGACAAAAAGTATTACTGGTTAAGTTATGATGAACATGATGCTATATACTAAAAGGCTATAAAGAATTGTAATAAAAATATCTCACTGCTCTTGTAACTTACCCTTTAGTTAGTAAACTGAGATACAAAGAGAGTAGAAAGGCCCCAATTAAAATGTTAGGCATCTTTTTCTATGTACGATCTTAAGTTAAAACAATCAAAACTAAAATATTGTTCTCATATTGTTTTACAGATATGTAAAAGATCTGTGGTTTATATCACACAGCAAATTGGCAGATGTCCTGTAAAAGCGTTTAGAAATCCGGAAGAAAAATGCAAGTTCTTCACCATTTCTATATACATCTATATATATAGGTGTATATACACACACACATAACCCTGCTCAATGTAAGAGGAGTTTAGCAATATCATCTCAAAAGAGTCAAATGTTAGAAAATGAACGATGGAAATAATGGAGAAGTTTTAAATTGGATTCACAAAAATGTTTGAAACGTGGTATTTTAAATGGCAGGGAGTTCAGAGGAAACTCCTCCTACGCCCAGTAACTAACAGAACTTTAAGCATTACGCAAGACTCACCCGCCTGAAGATTTTGACTTTATGCTTCCCAGTGTCCTCTATTTGCTTTGTTTTTTCAGTTGTTACATTTAGATTACAAGTAGGTGCTTGCTTCAGCATCCCCTGTTTTTCACACTCAATTGCTTTTTCTTCTCTATGGATTTCAAGATGAGTATCTGGTACACTTTGATCAAAACACTCCATTTTTTTGTCTTCTTCAGCACAGCATTTCACACACACATATTCTTTGTCTTCTTCACCCATCTGCTGAGCTTGAGAAAGACTCAGTCCAACACAATCACCATGAAACCAATCATCACATCTACCACAGCCCACCATAAACCTGAAAACAAAACAGTCACAAGTCAGTGTACAGGCTACGAAAGAAGATGCAGCAACTTCAGCAGAATGTACCTTACTTGTACTGAGTTGTGCATCTCAAGTTGCTCTTACCTGGTGAGTGATTTTCTTTGTAGCTTTACATCCATCTCCAGCCTTACGACATGGTATGCTCTTCCTGAGAAATACTTTTTTGGGCATTTTTTGCCTTTTGCAGTAGTCCAAGAAACTATCATAACCTCATTATGTTTTTGCAACCTGTCCCCAGATCCTACCACAGGACTTTTTCAGACCACCATTAAAAAAAGAATTGATCGGAATGTAAAAAAAAACCAACACAACAAGAAAAAAAAACAACCAGTAACATCAAAACTCTCAAAACCAGTAAACTTGTTTGAAAAGATTTGAAAATTTTCTTGCAAGATCATATTATACCCATTTTCCTTCAAATATGATCATCATCCCTAGAGCAGAAATGTATCAACTGGCATGTTCCACAGCAGTAAGAGATGTTTAAGAGTTCTGACAAATTTAGGCAGAGAAATATCAAGCTATTCTAAAGTATGTTATATACTATGTATTAAATATATTTTATATCACATTCCTTAGTCCATTATTACCAAATTATTTCCAGAGTGTTGTTTTATATTCTCTTTACTGGTGAATATGGGGTGCAAATCTAGCTTGCAGGGACTGGTTTGTTTGTTTTAAATCGGGGACATGCCACTTTTGTGTTGCTCAGCTATTTTAGTCAGAGCCAATATTATTTAACGAATGTTTCAAACACCAAAATGAGTATCATTTAAAGGACACCCTTCACCTGAGTCACTTCAACTACTTCATTAATTTAAAAGTAACTCAAGGTAGAGATATTATTTTCAAAGTATTGTAAAGATCATTGGTCTAAAATAAAACCATAATTTATGACTACTTTGTGGAAGCGTTTTGAAAACTTCGTTAGGTATCACTACGACCTAATTGCACTGATAGGTACAACTTCCAGTGGAACTATTTGGGAAAGATGTTGAATTTCAGTTACTCAGGTTAAACACCTCAATGAATCTACTTCAGGTGACTTACATGGTGGTAGTTATTTTCTACAAACCTTTCCTGTAACAATGAACCTGGCATCACTACTTAAGATCCGCCTTCAAATGATGTAGGAAGACCTCCTGCATCATCCACTTACATTCTCTTTCCCCTTTTACATACCTTGCATTTTGTTTTATACTTACATGAACTGTATTAAATATATGTACTATTATATATATTGTCTGGATGAAGAAAATTCAGGAAGAATGCAAGTGTATTATGGAAAGTATGAGTTCTTTGTGAATACAGAAAAATCATTTCCTGAATGATTAGTTTTTAAATTCCACAGAAGACAGACCTGATTTTGAAAGTAATTAATGAAATGCTGGTTGTTTCAGCAATATATCCAACAAGCTAAATACACTGACCTGCAAACCCTGGTTTTTTAACCTAATATTCTATAAATCTCTTTTGTAAACAATTCTAAGGAAAAATATTCCTTATGCATGTTCCTATTCAGGGTAGGATCTGCTATCTGCTGACTTATCTACATTGCAAAACCACATAAATAGTACAAAATGTGCTTATAGGAACTCTCAATTGTCCAGAACTGTAAATGAACACTCCTGTATGTCTTGATTGGAGGTATTGTATTCAAGAACTACTGGTACCTCAAGAAATAGAAATTACTATTTATCAGCAGACCTTTGAAACAGAAGAAAATATTGTGGCTTTATGTTCTGCCCTTTCTTACCCCAAAAAATCAGGATTAAATTCTGCTGAAGTAAACAGTCTTCAGATGTAAAGTCCGAAAGTTTTAAAGCTCCAGCAGTTTGAAAAAAGGTAATTTCTAGCTTCACTTGCCTATGATGCTGTTTGCTAGATTTGAAGAAACCACTTTTTATTCTAGTTTGTGAATAAAACTATTTTCTCATTTTTCATTTTATTTTTTTCTGAGCAGCCAGTACATTTACTATATTACTTGGCACTAGCAAACAGTATCTGTCCATCTGTTTATAGTTTCAATTAGGAAGGCAAACGTTCCTTCCTGTTTTGTCAGTATCACAATCTTTTCAGATCCATGTTCCAGCAAAGTGAAGATACAAGAAAGGTAGTATCAAGGGACAACTGCTTCTGATGGCCCTATCAGGGTAATACCATAGCATTCATAAACACAACAGGGTAACACGAAAGAAGCCATGAGACTTCAACACAAAGATGATCGCTCCTTTCTGAGAACTTAGAGCTCCAAACACGTGATGACAGGGAACACAGCGTGAGTGCCTATTTCACAACTGCAAGGATCCACAAGGGGATGCCTTACGTCTCATAATTGCAAGAAAATATTAGGAAAACTTTGGGAACACTTGAAACTGGTTACAAAAATTCCAAACTAAAGATATTCTGCAGAGCTGAAATAAGATCAAAGCATACAGTGAAGTGTTTCTTGCTTAAAGGACATTTTGGTGTACTAATGAATGAATGCCTTTTAGTTGAAAACAGAAGGAAACCAAGAATATACCATATCGAAGCAACAACTGCAACTACTTCAATTTTTATTGAATATATATGAATTTTTGTTCCCAGTCTGTAAATTCAGGCATTGGAGACTGATTTGTTAAATGAGCAAGGCAGACTGCGACATTTAGCAATCAAAATAGAATTCTGATAAATATTTAGAAAATGGACTAAATTTGCAGAAAAAGAGAGGTTAACTCCCAAGACTAAAACACACAAGATGCTGCACATGTTCAACTTTAAATTGACAGCACGTAGAATTTTTCAACTTAGTTCACCCACAGTGTGGGCAACAGAGATGGTGTGTAAGTAAAGCACCAGGATAGGCATCCAGTCTTACATATTTATTTTCAGGTCTATTTAAAAAATAATTAAAAAAAAAAAAAAAGGTAAAACCCCCTAAAACTAGTTCTGTTCAGAAAAGATCATTCTTCACTAAGAATATACACCAAGACAGACAGATATCATTCACGCCATCTTAAGCAAACTACCGAAGATGGAATAACCATCTGGCTTCATTCCAGTCTTCACAATAAGCTTTCAATTACACTATAAATACACACAGTAAAGCTTCAGAATTCAGCTCTCAAACTAAGACTACAAAGAGAATCTGGAAACATCCATGAAGCCTGTACTACAAAAGAGAAGGTAGTGTTTACAACTGTCCTGCTTAAAACTACTTATACAAAATGGTAATAAAAATACTGGTGCTGCCTGCCTAAAAAAAAAAATTCACTATTTCTACTAGTATTTTCACACTAGTCAACTGCAATGCTGCAACTTCTGAGGCTGGGAGAGAATATACTGATTTTGATACCAGTAACGTAAATAATCCTTTTACGTACAGCCACTTTTACATCTTTATCTGCTTCCCTCATCTGCACACATAATACAATTATGATTTGTAACAGCGATTATAATCAGTTAACGGGCAATGCTCAAAGGCTAAGAAGGGGAGCCAAGGGAAACTGAAGCCTGGTTTGAAGGATCAAGGATGTCCTCTTGCACAGCTGTCAGAGTTGTGACTGAAGAGGTTCTGATAACTTGGACTATTAAAACACCAAAGTTTCTCAATGTAGATTGCTTCAAGTTTGAAGTGCAGGAGTTTTACCCATGTTGTAAGGCTGGATTGGAAGATGTAAAGCTGAAAAAGAAAGAAAAATATGTTTTAAAATATTTCATGCCACATTAAATAACAGATTTGTTTTCACTGGACTTTAATATAAAACCAAAATTTTCTTTTAAGAAAATCCTAAGAAGAGCTGAGAGGTAACAGCAGACAATACTACAGTTCACTGGGACCTTTGCATAGAGTATGTTATTGTTTCATTCCTTTAAAGATTCCTTTTGGTAGTCCACACATTGGCATGAAAAGATGAAAAGATTAAAATCAGAAATTAATAGATGATACATAAAAAGAGAGAGATAATAATTAATGCAAACCTTCCACAATCGCTCTCAGGATTGGGAGATTTGCTTTGGTGTGTTACCTGTAGTAAACTATATTCATCTGTTAGATGAAAAACTCAGGGCTGGACTATTTCTTTTCAAATATACAGACCATGTTTTAAAATTAATTTAAATACATTCAACATATGCAACAAAAGCAATTTTCCAGAGAAATCCATTACTGTGAAGTAAGATTTTATAAGTAAAATAGGCAGAAACCATCTTATTCATAAAACAATTTACACTTATTTTACTTACAAGTACAGTTTTAAAAAGACAAAAAATTGGGAGCTGTCAGAGTAGTTCAGCATGGGCCAGTAATCAGCATTTTAAGTTTTACTAGTAATGTAAGGTGCCTTGCCACAGAAAATTAGCTACTTCAGAAATAACTGCCTCTCTCTCATCTTCTGCATTTCTGATATGTAGCATAGGGAAAACATTGCAACAGGATTCAAACCTTAACAAACAAAAAAAGCAAAACTTAAACCTATTCAAAATGACACACTAACCCTGAACTCACATAAGAGGAATGAACCCAGTGCTGAGGCACATTTTAAGGAGTTAAGTGTTTAAAGCATGTCCCGTATCTGCATTTCCCCACCTTTAACAGCACTGTTTACCAATCTTCTATAAACTCCTGTAAATTTGTATTAACTGTGTCTCAGCTGTATTGATGCTACAGTCCAGTCAATGTTAAAGCAGAGACACTGCATGGAGTCAGCTGATTTTCCTTCACCTAATAAAGATGTTACTAGTAGAGAAGGTACTCGCAGTAGCTTTAGCAGAGCCCGTGTTCCACATCAGTGAAGTAGTATGGGCTTGATTAAAAGCTCAAGCGAAACAAGTGTTTGTCAAGAAAAAATCTGCACTACCTTGTCAGAGCACATACACATCAGCAGTTTCTCACTTGGTTTTTGTACACAGGTGACATGATTTTCCAGGTTTTGATCTTCTACAAGTAAGAACAACCTATCATCAAAGAAACACTACCAAATCTCTTTACACAGAATTTGCAGCATGGGAAAAAAATACCGCAAACTTATTACTTAAGTATTAAATTTCAATAACCCATCTTTTATGTAATATAAGGGTCTTTTTTTCCCTAAAAGCATAATTTCCTTTGGTTTTCCATGTTACATGAACCTCTTGAAAAAGGAAACAAACAGGGAGACAAGCAACCCTATGCTCTTTGAACTAAAGGTGAACGCATGAAACATGCCCAACAACAAAACACAAAAACCAAAATCACTGAACTTCCCCAAACCCTGGAAAAACTGGGTACAATACATCTCCTAATATTAATCACATATCCATAAAAAAAGAAAAAAAAAAATCATTAAGGGAAGGGTCACTACCAGTGGATTCTACCCACATGTTGCATCTTGCAGTATCAGGATATTTTCTATAGACTCCATATATATACGCATCCTTTATAAAATTATGCATTTTAGACAACCCATGCTATCCATTTGTCTAATTTCTTAATGGTACTGGTGCTAATAATAATCCCCCAATACTGCAGCATAGTAATACAGTCCATATAAAAATCTACTAATAGAATGATACAGCTGTAAACATAAACCACAGTGGAGTCCTTCCATTCATTAATTATACATTATGAAGCTATTTTGTTTATACTGTCATTCAGTTTTTCTACAGCTGTGAGTGGACATACAGCTTTTACTGCTGTAAGGCTTTTCACAGTGGAAGAAAGAAGTAACAGAGGCAGAAAACTTAAACGCTTCATCCACAACTATAAATTGAAGACATCTTGCATAATCTGCAGTTTAACATACTCATACTATACAATGTAAGGCATCATGATTATTCTAATTACTGTTTCTTGTGAAGAATGTTGTCACAAAAATGATTCATTTGATGTATATGCATCCACCCTTAAAAAATATGCACATGTAACTTAAGAGTGTTTATAAATTTGGAGCCTTCATCTCCTTCCTCATTCTCTTTTGTTTTGGCCACGCAAATTAAATTATCACCTGGTTCCAAAATAGTTTTCTAAAATATGAGCACTATTTTCGAAAAAACAAATGTCCTAGTAATCATCTTTACTACAGGAAAACAGAGTTCACATTCTTTTCTAACTTCAACCATCATTCGAATTATTCTTCTGTATTACAGTGGTGCAGAAACCTTTTAGTGACTATGTGTATGCAAGAGATCAGGAATACTAGATCTTTGGTAAATCAACTCCTGCACTTTCCAATTAATTGCTTTTTACAATATTATTATCTTTTCCTCTATATTAAAGAAGAGTTGAAATGTGGAGAGGAAGATGACCTTAAGTAAAGCTCTGGTCCTGCATCACTTAGTTTTTCTGTGAGTTCTGAGAAGGCCAGTTTGTGTCTGACCACACAAATTGCATGACCACATCCCAAGCAACAACAACAAAAAACAAACATAGCAAAACTAAAACAAAACAACACAAGAGAATGCCGAAACTCCAACAGCCTATTAAAAAACCTTACTAGAAACGCAGAAATCAAAAGAAGTCACCAGCAACAAATTAAAACGACAAACTTCCCTCAAGATAAAATACCTTCTAGAAAATTTGCTTAGAAACAGAATATCTCAAGTTATGTACTATGAATTATTAATCAGAAATTGCTGGAACTTCTTCCATTAAAGAAGACAGAGTGAAGATAAGGGAGACAATCTGCACAACAGCAGTTAGGTTTTGTCTATCTGTACATGGAAGGAATGAGTTCAGTCCTCCAGCCTGCAACGAACTTGAAAATCTACAGTGAAAACTGGAGAAATGTGTAATATGAGCCCTTACATTAGAAGGATGCATATAGGAGGAAATCTTACATTAGCAGATTTCTCAATGTCTGCAGATACCATCTTCATCTAGCTCTACGCCAAGAAATTAAGGGTTTTTCTTCCTTCAACTATCTTTAAAGATCTCTGATCTGTCTGCCAGAAAAGTAAGTACTGTTTGTGACACAGCTTAGTATTTTCAACATCACTTGAACTCATTAAGAAGTTGAGGCAGTAACTTTAGTCTATAACATTTTTCTATGTGATACGCATATCCTTACACATACACACATTTCATCTATAGACAGATGAAAATTTATGTGTATATTAAATAATTTATTAGCTCATGAAAAAACACCTGACATCGCTACGGGAATACAATGACAAAGTCAAACAAGTTGAAAGCAATACTATGGTAAGTAGCAACAATAATTCAATCTTTGCACTAAAAACAACCCTGTTTCAGATGTGCTGAAAATTATCAAGTATAAAAAGTTACATCATAATTATATGACTTGCCCAGTAACATAGGGCTTAGTTTTCATATGAAAGAATAATTATTTTTTAAGTTATGTTGCAAATGTAAATCTCTGATTGGGAATCAACACAATAAATGCATCAAGCAGACAGACTGAAAGATCTAGTCCTAACCACCTACTTTCTGGATAATGAAGATACAGAAAACAATTACATTGCTTCCAGCTTACAAGCATCAAGACAAGTGGAAAACAAAGTATGAACAGTCACTGTTCAAATCTCAGGTGCAAAAGAAAGACGATCTATTAACAGTAAAATACACGCAGGCCTCTTATAAAGCGAGACACCTTTAACTTTTAAACCTTTGGGATCATGCAAGTCACATGTTTGTGAACAGGATTCCTCCTTTCCCAGCCATGTATTAATTATTGCATATATTCCTAAAGATACAAGACAACATATAAGTACCATCCTTCTACTGGTCTTCTAGCAGGCACAGTAAGATTACTCTGGGGCTGTGAAGGGCCTATGTAAGCGTCCCCCTTTGGGGATTCTGTACACAAAGTTTGATGAAAGATCTCCACGTTACCTTCAAGCTGAATCAACTTCCTAAGCTTAGCATTACATTACCCACAAGTTAGTGGCTTTGTATTTATTATAGGAAATACAAAAAGGTTCAAGTGACTACTGTTCTGCAGCCTGAATTCCAGATGCATTACATAAACATGACATACTGCAAAGCTCTTATGCACATTATTTCCAATCTCAGGACTGCAACTTCAGTTCAAACTCTTTTCCTACAAGTGATTTGTACTACAGCATTCATAAAAATTTCCAAAGTTTAAATAACCATAAAACAGCGTATAAACACAAATGTTATTTCAGATCTTAGCATTGCCTCTGACATTTGTTGATCTTGCTGTCATTTGACAATAGTTGTCTCACACTTTTTCTCCTATACAGTGCACAGAGGAAAAAAAGGAAATCAGCAGACCAGCTAGGCTGTTTCAAAAGGCAAATGAAAAAAACCTTATCACTATAGTCAATTTTGATAATTTTGATGTTTTTCCAAATGATGTAAGTGAAATTTATCGTGTCAAGCTTTTTTTTTCTTTTGCACTGTACTGAAAATGTTTTCTTGTTCTTGTACCAATAATTAAATAAGTACAAAATGCCAAGGCCCTTGACAAATTTTCATTCCTCTTGTATCTTAATGACATCAAGTGAATCTGAAAGGTTTGAGTTGTTATTTGTAGCATACAATGTAGTATAAAAATAATTTGAACAAGCTGAAACTTCATTTTTAGAACGGTGATAATATGAAGTGCTGGACTGACAGTTTTAAGCCTTCTGTTACTAAGCACGGAGCTCAATAATGCAAGCTTTCTCACTCCACTGATGTGTCTCAGTCACATTCTATATAAAAAAAAAAATCTGTTTATGCTCCAAGCATCTTCCTACATTTAGCAAATCTGATCATTTCCCACTGGAGCTGCTGGCTGTGTCAACAGTTTTCTATTGCAGACACAGGGGGGCAGAGGGAGGAACAACCAACTAATACACCTAACACTTAACAAGACTGACATGAAATTCAAGATACCCGTAATAACCATCTGTGGCAACTCATGGGCTCTCTCAATCCAACCTCTGCTGGTGAATCAATGATCTTAAAGGTCTTTTCCAACCTGAATGATTCTATGATTATGATTATACAACTCTTCGAGCAGCAGTAAGAGCTACCAATGCAAAACTGGTTTGCTGCATTTAATCCTGTATCAATGCATAGTATGTATATCTTCTGTAGCTTTACTCTGACCTTATAAACTACAGTAAGTCGATTTAGTTCTGCCTCACTGCTGTACCTTCCCAGTACTGCTAAGATCCATTTACTATTAAAAATCAAGACTTCTGGAACTCTAACAAGACATTCAGAACAAGAAGACTCATAGAATGTTTAAAATGTTCACAAAAATACAAAGAAAACAGGATGGGTTCAGTGCAAAGCTTCAATACCAAGCAGTTTAAACCCCAAATATGCATATTTTGCTTTAAAAATATCCACAGAAGCATTTCCGTATCATGAAACAGCCTTTACAAATTGAAACAATACACTGAAACACAGGCTACCCATGTACTTCTACAATTGTGATCATAACTGAAATGATAAAAACTAAGGAAATGCAAACTGCATAAAATGAAACACTATAATAGAGGCACAAACGGTAAAGGGGCAGTCTTAATAAAAGGATTTTTAAAAACAAAACCAAACATAACTAGGTTTTGAGTGCCCCTTCAAGCAGACAATTCTACAACCAGGCAAAGCAAACCTAGCATTAATTCTTTTAATAGCACACATTGATGCAGTTACTATAGCTGCACAGTAAATTAATTTTAAGTATTTTTTTTTCAAAAATGATATAATAAGTCATTAAAACTCACAAGGGTTCTTCTTAGATACAAATTAATGCTATAAAAATCTCAAGCTCCAAAGGTAATTGTTCCATATTTCACGCTGATAGATGAAGTTCTAAAGCACACTCACTGAAAATTAGTATTAAAAGTTTCTCACATAAGCATACTAATCAGAAATGTCTTCAATTTGAAATTGAAAAAAACAACAAAACAAAACACAAAAAAAGGCTTGCAGGTAGAACTGCAACTATGAAAAAATACTTCAATATTAAATCCAGAATAAGAAGTGGTAATAAAGGAATTCTTATTCTTGGCTTGACAGTACATTAGTGAATGGAGTGGCCTTTTCCAGTTCACTTACGGTGTAGAAGAACTTCTGTCACAGAGCAACAACATCAACTTCAGATGCAACCCCATTATTAGCTTTAGTTAAAGGCAATTTCAGATATGACCACACGGAAGTTTTATCTTTTCTTTTTTTTTTTTTTTTTTTTCAAAAATAATGTTCTTCCTACACCCCCCCCAATTTGTTAATCGGGTTACATGAAAGCCTCAAGCAATCATACAAATTGGAAAAAAGCTTGAATCTCTATGTATTAGAATCCCACTTCTATCAGATAAAAGTCACATGTAAACAACTATTTGATTTTTCTGGTTGATGGTGATCCTTCAATTTAAGAGGTCTCTGGAAAGAAGGAAATGACAATCTGGAACATGGACATCTTAGTCTTATTTCTGTTCTATGAAAAAAGTATACATTTAACACTATAACAATTACACATTCATCAAAAAAATGTACTCATAACACATTTCTAGTAAAAAAATTTTGGCTGAACTAATTTCTAATTTCTAATGCCCAAGCTAAAAGACAAAAACCAGTGTATGAATGCAAAGGAAATTAATTGACAGTATAACACAAACGCTTCCATTATAAGGCTATGCCTTTTTGTTTTGGTACCAGCAGTATGAAACATTTGGCAAGAGAGGAAAAAAAATATATCTTCTGAGACCAACAATAAATTCCTGAGACAAAGCTACACACACCTGTTGCCATGTGGCTTTTTGCAAAAGCCACACTGCTTGTTGGGCACCCAAACATATTTGCTTTCATTAGCAGAGCTATGTTCCAAGCCTTCACGTTTAACAGTTGAAATGTTATCTGGAATGAACAATGGAGGCTCATCAAGTGAAAGACTTTTGCTACTTCTTCTCTGGCGAGGTTGGAGGTTCTTATCAAATCTTTTTGATTTGTTTTTTTCTTTATCATCCTCCTTCAGATGTTCTACAACAGGAGGATCTTTTGTCTCTGCCTCTTCCTTTGTGGAGCTATTTGTTTTCAGCACAGCTGCAATTTGGTGTTTCTGACCCTGGGCTTGCTTCTGACTAAGATTTGAAACATGCCCTGATAACGAGTGCATGGAGTGGTGGGTATCTTTAGAACAGCTCTGATGAGTAGGAGATTTCTCACTTGCTCTTTGAACGGATGACTTCTGTACTTGCCCAGAAGCCTGGCCTCGGGGTATTTTCTTCAGCGTTGTATTGGTCTGCTTTTTTATGGTCACCCCTGAAACACAGGTCTTTGCTTTTAAACCCAGATCGGACTGTTTCTTCCTAATTTTAACTGGGTTATTTGGATGCTGATGACTCTCTTGCTCATCTGCATTCCGCTTCAAACTTACTGAAGATGGACTGTGAAGACCTGAAACAGTAAGACCAGCTCTTGTTCTTGAACGCATTTCTTGCTGCAGTGTACCCGATTTCTGTCGAGTACTTGCAGTCAGATTTTGCTTATTCTGTATCATAGATTTACTATGCCCAGGCCTAACGTTCTTTTCACACTTTGATGAAATGCAAGCTTGTTTATCGTCATTCTGAAATTTTGATGTCTCAGGGCCTTCTACTTTAGTACTGCTGATCTGGTGCTGTACATCTTGGCTTGTTTGGCTAAGAACACTGCTTTCTAAAATGCTATTTCCTGGGTCAGCAGAAGTAAAATCTTTGTTTTTTAAGTCTTTATTATCAAACTCTGGACTGTCCAATAGTTTCTCAAAAGAAGTTACAGTTTTCTCCACTCCCTTATCACCATATACACATTCTGTTATGCATTCCTTTACTGACAATTTATTTTCATCAGAAACTTCCACACTGTGGGAACCTAAACCACTATCAACCCCTTCTACAGAGCTGGACAAATTTGAAAAGGTGTCACAAATTTCACTTGGATTCACGCAAGCACTAGATGGATCATCAGCTTTTCCAGCTACCCCACTCAGATCATGCTCTTCTGTTTTCTTCTCTAATTCTTCTGTTTTATTTTCAGTCTTTTCTGAAGAAGTTTCAGAGCCCGTTGAACCAATCACATCATTTGCCTCATTTTTAACTGCAGTAGTTTCACTAGCGGCAGATACCGAACAAACTGACTCAACATTCTCAGATTCAGTCTTTGTTGCAACCTCTGTTATTTCCTTTGTTTCTCCAGGAGAATTAGAACAGGCTCCTGCTAAATTAGCACAACTTAACTCTTGGGATGTTTCCTCAACTTTTGCTTGCTCAAGGGTTTCAGCCTTTATTTCATTCACCTCTTCAGGACCAGGAAGACTTTTTGTATTACTTTGGGATGCTGTTACTGCTGCTGACGTTCCTTCTGTCTGTCCCGATCGTCTTGTACTACGCCTAACTTCTTTAGGCTGCTCTGTTTTCAAGGGTGCAGCAACATCTGTCTCTTTAGCTGGACTTCTCTCTTGTTTCTGTCCTGATTTTGGAGCAGATCCACTTTTTACAGATGATTTCTTGGTATTAACAACAGGTGCAACATTTGAACGCTTGGCTAGTGTGCTCTGTCGCAAACTCCGCACTGGTTCTAGGAAGGGGGAAAAAAAAAGAAAAAGTCTTAGCTATACTGCATCCTCCTTTTTTGCAAATACAAGACTTACCTAGAACAGAACTGATTCAGGCTGATTTAGCTTACTGGACATGAAGACTTAAAACGTAGTTGTTTACTGAACTTAAGAGAAAAAAAACCCACAAAAAAACCCAACACACACACACACTCCCTCCAAAAACAAAACAAACAAACAAAAAAACCCAACAAATCCAGCTATCTACTTTAAAAGTTATAAACTACTTGCATTTCAATTTTACACTGCCACAGATGGGTTGTAAAAACTCATTATTCCAACGGCTATGAAAGTCCTGAATAGTATGTATAAAATAGAAGTGATAATAAAAAATACAATCAAAACCCACTTTACTTTTCTACCACTCAAATTTTCCTACCTCAGGTAAAAATTGCACAAGTTATATTGTCATTAGAAGTATAGCTATGAAGCTTACAAAGCTTTTAGAAAACACAGTATATAATCTGAGATCCAGTCACATTCTCACTTAATGACATTTCTTACATTTTTTTAAACTAAAATTTGAAACCATTCCAGTGCCTTTTTAAAAAGCATATTCATCAGCTTCGTACCACAGGCCCTTATTTAAATTCTGACTGCCTTATTAAGTAATTTTATCTTTTTAACTCAGCTTACTCTAAAGGGGGAAAAAGCAGAGCTGTCAATGACACCCCCAGTTTAACAAGTTAGAAAAACCCTAACCATAATCAATTAGCTACCACACAGAATTTAAATATTTGACTAAAATACATATTAAGCATATTGAAATATTTTGATGAAAGACTTTAGGATGGCAATTACTATAACCTAATTTAAAACAAAAAGAAAATACACAAAAATAAATTGATTTCAAATTTTAATTTGAAATAAAGAGACATGCTAACTTAACATTCCAATGCTGTTTGCAAATCCACTATGTTTTTGTTGGTGAAGAACTAAGTGCTAATCTGATGCAGGTAAAGGGATCAAAATCTCAAAAATTAGTTTAAGGACCACAGCCTGTAAGGAAGCCATCAAACATTTATCAGAGAGGAATTAAAATTCAGTAGTCCCCTATGGATGCTGACTTCTAGCTGCAGTGTATAGAAAAGGAAGTGTCTGTACTTGAATTCACACAACCTAACAACAGAGCTTTACTTTCAGTTTATAAACTGGGGGTGAGGGGTGGGTGGAATTATAAAAATGTAATTTACTTCAAATGTGCAAACTACACCATCTATTTAATGATCACCTTGTGCCATTAAACGTGGTGATTTTCTTGGTGATGTGACTGATGTTTCTTCACAACGGCTCCTCAAATTCCTGTTAGGTAATACAAGTTCATCATCATCAATGGTGTCGTTTCCACTCTCTTTAACTCCTCCTTCATCCATAATATCATCAAGACCAACAACTGGAAAAAACAAACAAACAATACAGAGCCTAAAACTTAAAATGATCAAAAAATGTTGCAGCTGTAATGCTGAACAAGACAGGGGAAGAGACAGGGAAAAATAAATTGGCCATCTAAAAACAAACAAAAGGGGGGAAAAATGAAGAAAGGCAAGACAGAAAATTCCCATGTGAGGCAGTTTCAGTGTAGAAGAAGCTATCACCCAAAGCTTAAAATTTCTGTAGATAGTCCTTACAGCTTTTTGGTGGACTCACATTTTTATTGTTTTTTTGCCACAGGAAGGTCCCCAGTCTTAGAGGATCAGCTGTCCCTCACTGTCCCTTCCCACCTAAGAAAAAGTGAAGAAAGGTAAACAGCAGAAAGAGCTGATCCAGAAGTGCAGAGTTTAAAATCACAGTTTTCTCACAGGATACAATTTTAAAACTCTAAGTCCCACCCAACATCACATATTTGCATCTGCAGCCCCTTTTGGGAAGAACACTGAGCGCAGCATGCACTAGTCTCCCAGGAGAGTCAGAGAACATTGTTGAATTCCTATCCTCCACCAACCTGAGAAGGATCCCAGAGGTTGCTCCTGAAAATAGGTTTCCTAAAAGGCAGTCAGGCCACTGCACCAGCAATTCTCCTCACTTTCTCTAAGTTTGGTTCTGCAATGGTAGCCTCTCCTATCCCAAGACCCTACGTGTGATTAATGAATCCTGGTCCCTGTGGGATGCAAAATTTGTGAGATCAAGCCAAACACCCAACTGATTTTACAAAACATGTAGGAGGGTCTGACAAATACAACACAGACTCCAAACAAATGACTATGCCTACTTTTCACTATTCAGGCACCCACCTACCCACCTAGAAGTACTTTTAAAATAAACCAACTTACATGAAAGAATTAAGATATCTAAAAATTTCTAACAATTGCTTATTAAAATGTATTAATTTAAATAAGTTTTATCTTAGAAATCAAAATAAGAAGTTAATAGAAATCCAAAATTGTTAGAATTTTTAGACAGCCTCAGAAAACCTGTCAATTCCTGCTCCTTTTCAAGTCTGATGCTACTGCAAGTTAAAAAAAAAAAAAAAAATATCAGGCTTTTGTAAAGACACTACAATAATGAGCATACTTTTAAAATTACAAAAAATGGAAGTTGTAAAACACTGCTAAAGCCAAAGAGTGAAGAATAATCAAGTCTATCAAGACAGTAATTCAATCCACAACCACCTGTCACGAAGAATTTAGAAAGAAAAAAACCACAAACATAACCAAGCAACCTGTTAATTTTGAAGTTCAAGTATTAGAAAGATTTTAAACAGCCTCTTAAGGAAGGCTGACCTTGGCACCAGGTAATCAGACACTGGACTTTCATACTTAGATTGCTACCAGAAGCTAAAAGCTAGGAGTTTCCTGAGCTGACAATTTATCTTTTTTTACTCATTTATTTTAACCATAATTTTAGTTACTGCATCGTATACATCAGTTCACAGGAAAGGTGTGTTTCCAGAAATTACTGGCCACTTTTGCTTTCCAGCCCACATGGCAACCTTTATGCCTGTGAGTGTGTACATATATACACAGACAGCAGACACAAGCTGCAAAAGACTGATAATGCTGGTCTTACTCCACTCATCCAAATGTTTCTTAATCACTTATTTGCTACAAGCTACATACTGGGGAAAACAACACAATAGCAAAAAGATGGCATTGTAACTGCCTTGTTATTTTCCCCTAAGTATCTAATACTGGTCACTGTCCAAGATGGAAAGCTGAACGAGATGGACCCTCACCCTTACTCTGGCTGCCCATTCTCATGTTCTCAAAGACTATGTCCTCCTGACAGCTCTGCACTTTGGTATTAGTGTTCTCACTGAAAAGTCTTCCTACAAACTGTGGAACTGGTATTCAGGAACAGGCTGTGACAAAAGAGACTCCTTTCAGACCCTCTCCCGCTTCTTCAGTGTAGATCTAAACTACCAAGCTACTGAAAAGATGACAAATAACAACTACTTGGACAACTTCTGAAACAGCTCTGGAGCAGATTTCAGGGCTGCCATTAGAGCCTTGGGTTTTACTATGTTTGTGCTCAAGTTATTGAATTTATACAGCCTCCTTTATTAATAACAAAAGGGACACATTCAGTCTACTATTGACAGACAGTTTGAAATATTAGAATTAAAGTATTTTCATACTTACAAGACTCTGTGCTGTAGCTTTAATTTTACAGAGGAATTTGAAGCACAGAATCTTGCTAATTTCAAACCACCTGAGCTATAACTCGGCTAGTACAGCCCCATGAGGCCCCTGGATGAGGACCATTCGACACAGACCCTGCTGGGAAGAGAAAAAGTGACAGAGAATAGTAATAGGTACAGAGGAGACTAGGAAATTAAATTATGAAAGAGAAGGGGAGGTAGAGAAACCGCATTGGGAAAAGTAAACCCAAAAAAGCAAAACCAGAAAGAACTAAAGAGATTAGGTGATCTTAATAACAAATATCTAAAGATTACATCAGTAATAAATATAAAACTCAAGGCTGAAGGATAAAGAAAAAAAAAACAAAAATAAAGAAAAACAGATATCAGAATAGATAAAGTTGTATACCAGTGTAAAACTGAACAAGCTGCAAATAAGGAAAATAAGAGTCACGTTCAACATATACTGGAAGAGGTACACTGGCCTTCAAATTAATATTTAGTCTCTCCACTACTTGTATTTAAATTTCCACACTACTGTGCTATGCTACCGACTTATTTTTATATATGTTATACAATAGTAGAATAACACACAGTAAAAATAGTTTAATTGTAAATGTAAAGTACAATATTCCAAGTCTTTAAAAAAAGCATGACTTTCTTAATTCTTCAGCAATGTAAAACTGAGGAAAACAAGCCTTACTTGCTGGCGGAAGAGGAGGGAAGGAGAAGAAAATACTTCTAAAACATCATCAAAATCTTTGACATTTGTAAATCTTTATTAACATATGTCTTCCCTTGATTATCATCAGGCAAAATTAGACAGAAATATTCAGGGTTTTGACACACTGGGCAAGTTAAACCTCAAGTGCAGAGAAATTTATTTTCTGTAGGCATTAGCCCTGATTTTCTTTTTCTTTGCTAACCACACATTGTAAGTGCTATGTCCACATGAATCATACTAACAGCAGGACTGAGCAAGTCCATGGCAGATTCCATATTTTACTTCTACAAGCATCACAAATTACATGGGAATGGTTGAACATTTTAGAATTTCTGCTATGTTATATGTGGATGATAACAAAGAAACCTAACATCATACTTCAATGAAAAGAACAGTAACAGTCTAAAGCAGTAACTAACATGTCAGTAAGCCTTAAGAAGAGCCAATAAACTCTAAGAAAGCAATTAAACTTACACATTGATACTGAAAAACATCATGAAGTCTCAAGACTGTAAATGAAGATAGTATAGTTTATATGAAAACCTTTTTCCTAGTAACATTTGTGATACATATGCTCAGGAAACAGAATTTAAAGTGTTCTTTGTTAGAAAAAATATTTTCAAGAGAAATTAGGTCACTGATGATATAACTTACATAAGAAAACACCAAATTCAAACTGTTTTACAGATGTTTTCCTGTAAGCCTGTAACCTGCTTAACTGCAAATTTGCCTGAGAGTACCTTGTAGTGACTGCCCAGTGCAAGAAAAGAATCATACTAAGTACCATGTGAAATACTAACTAAACATTTACTCCCATTCTCCACTAAACTCTTACACTGTAAAGCAGGAATTTTACTGTCTTTAGAGTAAAAACATATGAAAATCAATTAGGATTAACAAACAATACAGCATGTATCTTAACAGAGGACTGAATCCCCATTTTAAGAAAAGATGGATTTACATCACAGGCCCACTGATTTATGGTTCTTTAGTCGCAGGAGCCTGTTACTTTGGAAATCAAAGAGTAGTAGAGCACAAATTTCAAAAACAAAGTAAAACCACACCATCATCCCAAGCACATTAAATCAAATTGCTATTTTATTAAGAAAAGAGCCTTTACATGAGCTCTGTGATTTGTAAATATATAAACTGCCTTGCAAATCCTACTACAGATCCAGGTTCTCTCCATCTATAATATTGAGCCAAAGGAATAAATAACTAAAGTCTTCAGGAGGATCTAAAATGGGGAAAACTGGTTGCTTGTTACCTACAAACAGAAAAGCATGAAAAAAAGCATAAAAAAAAAAAGTCTAGGTTCACAATACATACATTTCATACACGGAAGTTACTATCTTTGTCACAAGACACTGTGCAACTGTTCACATGGACAGCTTGGAGGAAGGATGGCATGAAGTAGTAAGAAAACAGAGAGAAACAACTGTATACCCAATTTTGGGTTGCAGTCTGAAGGTTACAGTCAGAATTACTTCACATGCAGGAGGAAAAATACATGTACATTTGGCTTTATTGAAAAGAGCCTGAAATGGCTAACCCTGCCAAACAGAACACTATGTGTAGTCAGAACAATTGGTTTGACTCTAAAGCAGGGGTCCTCGAACTACGGCCCACGGGCCAGATGCGGCCCCCCAGGGTCCTCAATCCGGCCCCCGGTATTTACAGAACCCCACCACCACCACCACCAGGGTTTGGGGGGGAAACCAAGCAGCCGCAGATGACCTCCTGCTACTTCATCCCAGCGCCGGCCCTCTGCTTAAAAAGTCTGAGAACCCCTGCTCTAAGGATTCAATAGGTGATCATCATTTCAGCAGAGGTAGTGCTGCTTTCAACAGTACTCATGAAAACACAGGCTGAAACTAGAAAGAACAGACTGCACTTGGGGGAAAACACTTTCCCAGCAACAATCCAAAGGGACAGGAAAAAAGAGGGCAATTAAAGAGATGTCCCTAACAGCCTTTGTACACTCTCATTGGGTCAGTCTTCCTCATCATTTATGAAAAATATCTGATTTTGATAAACATATCCAATAAACTAAATAGGTTCAAAGTTTTATTTTATTATGAAATCCAGAAATATCTCCAGATGATATGAAATTCAAATTCCATTCCCTCTATTACTTGTATAATAAATCAAACTGCCCCAGCAAATGACATCCTGAAGAGCTACAGAATTCATGGTAGCTGAGAAATACCAATTTAGTATGAATGCTGGTTATTTCCTTCACTGGCATGTGACCAGTCTGACCTTCTATGCTCTAAAGCTTATAAAATTAGCTGATAAACTTCCAGCATGTCTTCCAGCAAGAAATAACAGAACAAAGTAGAAAACTTATCACTAGAGTACCATCCAAAGTGGAAAAAAGGTGTTGCTCTCAAGTGTTATGTCCTATCTTAAACTCCACCGTTTCCATTTCTGATCAAAGAATTGCTCACAAAGGGGGGAAGCAACCCCAAACCCACATATCCACACCCACCTACACCACCTAAACATTAAAGACACCCAAGAGCTGTTCTACATAAACTGCTCTCCTGTGTTGGTCACTCAGTTCTTGGAAGAATAGTCACCTGACCACACCAATGAACAGAAGCACGCAGACCCCTAAAACTTGATATGGGGCACTCCTAATGGTTTTAACAACTTGGGTTTCATTTAACTCTTGAAGGTCTCATTTTGTCAAATTCTGTCCTCTTAAATGGCAAAGCAAGCAGTTGTATCAATTTCCACTATCGACACTAGGTCTTTCTGCTAATACCTACCTCAGGACAGTAAAAGGCCTCCATTATTACCAAGCTCCTACGAGCTGCAGTGAATAATAAGACCTGTGCATGGCTTGTACTAATCCAAAACTTCCTAACTGTGCTATAAGAGCAGCAATTTGCTCAGACTCCACAAACCAGCAACTCAACTATCTTTACAGTTAGTAGTCACTCTTCACAAATGCATCCTAAAAGGATTTCAGCACAACATCTGTAATTTGACCCATACTCTTTTCAGCTTCCAAGCGGGTCATAAAAAGTTACTTCTACCTCTGCTCAAACCCATTATCAGGATCGCCTGAAGAATCCTGTCTTCTCTAAACATGTAACTGTTCAACCAAAGCTAAGCAAGACAACCCTATTCTATTACTCAGTGGCAATCACAGAGCAAGCTCAGAGTAGACAAAGACCAATCATGTCACCTAGCTGAAGAAACTATTTAGATTCAGCACAAACCAAACTCAGGCCGTGAGTGAGTCTGTGAACAAGACGTGAACATGAGACTGCTTCACTGGTACAGATACAGTTCTTCCTATGAACAGACAGGCAACAGACAGCTATTCTCATGCTCCTTGCTATTTCTCATACACCAGTACTGCTGACAATAAGATGTTCAGCACAGGAAAGACATGGACCTGTTGCAGCAGGTCCAAAGGAGGGCCACTAAAGTTATCAAGAGGGATGGAACACCTCTCCTATGAAGAAAGGCTGAGAGGGTTGGAGTTGTTCGTCCCGGAGAAGAAAAGGCTCCAGGGAGATTTTTTTGCGGCCTTTCAACACTTAAACAAGGCTTATAAAAAAAGATGGGGACAGACTTTTTAGCAGGGTCTGTTGCAATAGGACAAGGGGTAATGGTTTTAAACTAAAAAAGTGTAGATTCAAACTAGACAGAAGGAAAAAAAATTTACAATGAGAACGGTGACACACTGGAACAAGTTTCCCAGAGAGGTGGTGGATGCTCCATCCCTGGAAACATTCAAAGTCAGGTTGGATGGGGCTCTGAGAAATCTGATTGAGCTGAAGATGTCCCTGCTCACTGCAGGGGGGTTGGACTACATGACCTTTAAAGGTCCCTTCCAAACCAAACAATTCTATGATTCTATGCTACCATCCTCCCCAAGAGAAGCATTTATAATCCAATTTACAAAGCTTGCATTTTCTGGATAGATGCCTCTAACAAGCAATGACTGGAAATCAAACTTCAACTCACAAAAATCTACGTGTTTCTGCCTTATAAACAAGTACTTGAACTGTTCAAAGGACATAAAACTGACTGCCTACCAGTATCCATCCCATACAGTCAAATTATTAGTAATACACCATAAAAAAGGCTTAGTATTAACAAAAAGCTTAGTTCATGTTGAATGATGTGCAATACAAACCTTAAAGCTGAGCAACACAGATGCAATGTCGATTAGTAATAACACTGGGTTGGGCGTTATTTACAGGCCTAGCAAGAACTAATGTCAATGCAGCAGTAAGAAAAAGAGCAGCAAACCCACACTCAAAACCAACTTAAGTGCAAGAAAGAATGGGTTCATAGATAAAAAGGCCTGATCTCCAAAGTAAGCAAGCGAAAATGTTGTCACAATCCTGAGAAATCTGGTATGTGAGTAAGCAGGCCTGAAAAAAGCCTTTCTCAAAGCTTCCGCCACTCACGTGTACTCAGGTTCACGCAATAAATTTCTTATTTAGAACAGGGTGCAAGTTCTTTAGGTTGAATACATATAAAGATAGTATCTTGATTTGTGCATAGGCTTACAAATACTCTTGAACTCTGCTCAGACCAGGCCTTCAAAGTAGTATCAGTGAGCCATGCCTTCTGCTCCTCCATTTTCTCTGAGACCTAATACCATTTTAGCCAAATCACCTCCTCAGTCCAACTATTTTCACTTGTATCTCTTCAGCTTGCTCACAACAATCAAATAAGCTGTAGCATGAAATCTTTACCACTTTGAAAACTGGACAGGACCTGGTTTCTGCTAGGACAGAGTTAATTTTCTTCTTAGTAGCTGGTGCAGTGCTGTGTTTTGGATTTGGTGTAATAACAATGCTGACAGCACACTGATGGTTTTGGTTGCTGCTGGGTGATGGTTATAAGTTAACAAGGACTTCTCGGTTTCTTGGGCCCTGCCAGCATGAGGGCTGGAGGGGCATGGGGAAACTGGGAGGGGACACAGCCAGAACAGCTGACCCCAACTAGCTACAGGGGTATTTCATACCATATGACATTGTGCTGAGCATATATAAGGTGGAAGAAGGAGGAGGAAGGGGGGACATTCGGACTTAAAGTGTTTGTCTTCCCGAGTAACTGTTACGCATGCTGGAGCCCTGCTTTCCTGGGGATGGCTGAACACCTGCCTGCCCATGGGAAGTAGTGAATGCACTCCTTGCTTTGCTTCGCTTGCGTCTGTGGCTTTTGCTTTACCTATTAAACTGTCTTTATCTCAACCCAGGAGTTTTCATAGTTTTACTCTTTCAATCCTCTCTCCCATCCCACTGTGGGGGGAGTGACTGAGCAGCTGTGTGGGGCTTAGTCGCCAGCCAGGATTAAACCACAACCAATGTTCCAGTTATTCATGGAGCAGCAAACATGATAAATCTGTCCTTTGCTGACTCTCTGAACTAATTTTCACAAGCATTTTGCTCCTTTTCTTAAACTGTTATGTGGTCTAGGCATGGGTTATGCAAAATACTGTTTGAAGGTCTAAAATAAATTGTGCTAAATAAATTTGTGCCTCTGGAAAAAATGAACTCTTTTCCTCAGGAATGAAATCAAGAGTGTAAGAAAAACCACTGTCTACCATTTCAGTACTTCCTAGGTCTTGCCCTGCTCAACATAAATAGATAACAAGCGTACCTAAACCTAGTAAAACCTTACTGAAAATATATTTTCCTAGGTACACTTCTAACCCTAGTGAAAGTTTAAGTGAAGAGCCAATAACTACCCACTCTGTTACCATACTGCTTAATGCACTACAGAATAAATTCACAGTGAGATCCTACTCAGGATCAGAATACAGCAAACCATCATTCTATATGGCACACCAACAGTGTAACTCTAAGGATGTAATTACAGTAAGTTTTGTGGGGAGAGTTATGCTTTTTTCTCTTTTCTTAGACAAATTGATGTTGGGATAGAGATGAGCTTTCACACATACTGTCTGGAAAAAACAGTATGGGTAATTCTTACCAAGGGTACTATCATCTTGCACGACTCACTACATTCTTACCAGCAGACTATGTAAACTGTGTTAGATCACCAACGGTCTCAGACAGATCAAATAAATCACAAGCTATATGAGTACTCAAGGAATAAAGACAAGCAAAGTAACTTTGCTTCTAATTGATAATTGTTTTTCTCAACTAAAAAACTATAAATACGTACTGCAGTCCTACCATCATCCAGGATAAGGACAGTTCTTATTAAGATCTATAAAGAACAAGCAACACCAAAAATATTTCATGTGCTTTTGGATACCTACTACATTAATTCCAAATTGCATGTTTTAATTTACTTACTGAAGCATGGCTCTGCTCTTGCTTTCTGATTTTAAAACAAAACATTAAACTCATGATCTCAGCATAAATACAATTAGTTTTTATTCCCTTAGTCTGCAGACAACCTGAAATAGTAGCCCCAAGTAAATGACTTAGCTCACTTATTTTAATAGACGTTAAAAATTAACTGTCATTTTTTAACTATCAATAGTACGAATTATTGCACTGCTGATCACTTTTCAGAAGAAGTATATGCCAAAAAGCCCCCAAAAGTCTCCCTGTAACTTTTAAAATATCCAGTTGTACCCTATGAGTTAATTCAAAAATTTCAGATGCAGTATAGGTTTACTGAATGATGCACAGGATGCAGTGTGAAACAAGAATCTGCACCACCGTTTTACTGGAAATATGGAGAAAATTTAGAGGAGGAATTTAGTTTAGCTGTGTACACTGTACAGCTTTACGCACATTAAGAGCAATGTTTTTTGTTTTGTGGGATCCAGACAAAAATGTGTAAGGATACAGACTAAAGCAAGAATAAAGAAAAACATTAAGGATGGCCTCAAATAATGTTTCACTAAAGCGGTAAAAAGATCAAATATCTTGTTTTGGCTTTGTAGTTCACATTTTTATCACGTCACTCAGTATCACCTTCGATTTATGATTTTCCATATTGTAAGACCACTTAATTTACTGAAGGTGAAAATTTAGTCTGTTAGTAGAAACAAAATACACATTGTATTAGGAAAGTGGTAGGATTTTCAATGTTCATAAAGTTCATTAAAAAAAATAATGATATAATCAAAGTTATTTGCATTACAACACTTTTTCAGTAATGAAGCTAAAAGATTTATTATTAACTTCAAGTGAAATAAAAAAAAATATTAAGCACAGGGTATATCTTTGGCTCTTACATCAAATTCAGTGTAATTATTCCAACTACTCATCAATATAAATAATTTTAGGGACTGGATCACCTTTTTTGTTATCTTCCAAAACTATTCCACAACCCCTAAGATTATTTTTTATTTAAAACTCTGCTCTAAATTGGTTCCAAAGTAGGTGTTTCCAAACAGCAACAAAATTGTATTAAGATTCCAAGGTTTTGTTTGAAGCCAACCAAAGCAAAACGTCTAGAATCTGGTATCAGCTCAGTAGCAGGAAGGCCTAGTGCTAACAGAATAACCCTGAGGTCAGAGCAGTCATTTGTGCAACTCTCATGCTTCTGTTGCTATTGCAGAATACTACATTTCTTGAAGACAACTAGCAACTTCACTGATGAGGCACAGCACTTACACTAAACAAATCACACCTTCAATTGGGAATAATTTGCAAGTACTCAAGACAAAGTCTAAATTACTTCTGATCCAGATTAGAAGCCTTCCTCTACTGTTATGCAACAAAGTTAAAAAGAACTGCACAGTTTACATGCCAGGCATGCAAGCAGTGCAACAAAAAGGGCAGGAAGGAGACAGAAATCCCAAATTATTATTTCTACATTACAAAAAAGGGTTGGTACTAGAGTATAACTGTATTTTAAATTGTAATCTTAAAAAATCGTAAGATTTACCTGTTGAACAAGGCATCTGGAAATTGGGATCATTGCTATCCAAAACAGGCAAACAGAACTGGGCACTTGCAGATCCTAGCATAGGATCCTTATCGCTGAGCATGTTCTTCAGCGAATCCTCTAAGACATTTTGACTTGTACTAAAATCCTCACAGACTTCATTCTCCAGGTTGGATCCTAGAAATAGGGCATCATCTAAGTGTTCAGTAGGAATTAAATGGTTAAATGTATCAACTATATCCATGAAGACTCCTGTGTGTCTTTCAGCCCTATAGAAAGACAAGAAAAATACCATAAGAAAATAAGCTACAAATTGTAAAACACCTAAGAAACCAGCAAATTTTTGGCTGTTCTGTTTTATAAAGAATGCTCAAGGTATTTTAGAATTGTAACCAAAAAAAAAAAAAAAACCCACACCTGCTTAGGCCTCAGTATGGCCCACTGCATATCTAAAAATCAAATCTCTAACTTACTGTTTTTAAAAGAAATTCCATGCTAAGTTAATATAAACTCTGCTATCAGCATCAGCGTGATGCCACTTCTACAGAGTGTGTATAACACAGGTAAGTGAAACACCTCCTTTCTAAAACTTGTTTAAACCTTAACCAACCCAAGGGGCGGGATACCAGAGGGAGGGGGGAATGAAGAACAAGCAAACCTGGTTAGCAGCACTGCGAGCGCACATCTCTCTTCACCTTTAAATGTAAAAATGTGAGATCAGCTTCCACTAACATCAGTGAAAGGAGCCTGCCATACTAGGCCCAAACCTGAGAAAGGCTGTATTTCCGTTTACAGAGGAACTACCAAGTACTTCATAGCAAGTAACTATTTTTAGGCAGCAAGGCCTTATCCCTATTATTTTTCACCTATCATTACATTCAATAAAATTACAGACATTTTATATGAAAATCTGACTTCAATCAAGTATATGAGAATTCTAAGCTGGCTTCAAAATGGCCAGAAACCTTTTATAAACTTCAGTTTTGAAGTTTTACCTAAACTTAAGGAATTGTATTCGGAGATGGTACCAACATTTTACAAGAAGCGATTCCTTATTTTCTAGATCACTTCTTTGCAATACAGCAGAAGCGCAACTATTGCAGCAGTGATTCAACTCATAAGAACATATAACTCCACAAAAGAATGTAAAAAAAAAAAAAAGTCGACAAATTGTTTCTTCAGAAGTTTAGTCTAAGCGTATACTTAAGAGTGAAGAGAGATAATTATAATAAATATGGTCATGGAGGCAAGGAAAATGAAGTAGTGCAGTGTAGTGCCTGGCTTAATTTGGCATACAGGAAAACGTGGGAGACACCAGTTTTGGCACACGCAAAGCTGTTCACCTTTTTGGAAGCAGAAAAAGGACATACATTCTCTTGTGCTCCTTCCTTCATCATCATCCTCCCACACACTAGACAGGATTTTTTTTTAAGAAACACATTAATTAAAGGAAAAGGAGAAGTGAGACAGAGTTTGTAGTGCTTGAATTAGTTTCCAGATCCCTGTTCCAGCAACCTGACACTGAATAAATCCAGTACCTACTCATGCTTACTAGAACTGTAAGTATGCTCACGTTTACAGCACATTTCTGTTAGTAATCAATGGGGAAAATCCTAGCCATATGCATGTAAGAGTTCAGCTACAATTTCAAACCTATTTGTGCAATTTATTCAATTTCACAAATTTACAAAAACTATAGGTGAGCATGTAAACTTTTTCATTTTGTTTTGCCTTTTTGAGAACATGGCAATCTTTCTCCCTTCTGCCATAGGGCAGCTCAGAAGAAAAGAAAACAAAAGCAGTGGTCAGGTATGGCACTATGCCTCTGCAGAACATGTCTACAGTATCTACAAGCTAACTGACAAAACAGTTCAATACTCAATGTCCTACTGAGCAAACAACCAGCAAGAAAGGCTAAATCAGGTGTATTTACTAAGTAAGTAACAAACTCACACAGCAGCAGGTGCTATAATTTGAAAGCTCCCTCACCAAAAATGGACTATTTTTATCAAGCAATGCAGTGCATCTACATATACACCATACTAACTAGCAACTATAGCAGTCCAAGTTCTTTTCAGAGTTGTCAACATTTCCAAATGTGGCAACAGATAAAACAGCAAATTAATGGAGGAAGTGCTACGCTGCACTGTATAATTTATTTTTATTATGCCGTGTGGTTACAACAGTCTGATACTATACAGAATAAAATACAAGAGCTGCAGTGGCTCAAAGTAAGAAAATAATTATAACTGCCCCAATCCAGTAATTTAAACCTTCCTGTAATGGCAGGTTTTTTTGTATTGGCATCACACAAGCACTGGAGTAACAGACACAGGATAAAATAATGGTGGAGCCTGACACTAAAATGTGCCAATGACACTGCAATAGAACCCTCGTAAGTTACTGTAAGAAACCTTCTATATTCAAAATTAAAGAGTGGCAGGGGCATTGAACACATTTACAATAATGTATCTCAGGATTTTTTATGGATATGAAGGGAACATTTAAATAATTGTTGCTCAAACATTGCTGTTACGAAAGCAATGCTGACCACTTCATTAAGAGCAGTGTTAAGTAGCAAAGCTTGAGCAAAATATTACCTCTTGCTACAAAAAATCACTGCTGAGAAATTAAAAAAAAAATCTCTGTCTTCAGCAATGTCATGAAAAAAGAATGTCTCCAGTTTTGCAAGACTACCATGCAGCCACTCAGAACACTAAAAACACTGTAGAATAACTGTCAAAGCAACTATACATGCAATGGTCACAGCCACCTTCAACAACACCTAACTATCTAGCAGAGAAAATACAAGAGGAATTTCATCAAAAGTTTTATTTCTGGAGCATGAGCCTATGATCAAGTATAAGTTCTATCCAAATTTTGCATCAAAATGTCACTGCAAGAATATAAACAAGGTAGTTTTGCATAAAAATCCTACGACAACAAAATTTGTTCTACAATTTTTGAAACAGAGAGGTTATCCTAGTAAAGCACGTGAAATCAAAATTTTGGTTTAGCTGGTTCAAGAAACTACTGTTCAATTCTTTGCATAACTTGTACAGTACCAAGTTCAGGAAGTTTTTTCTAGCACTACTAATTTAACTGTGACATGAAGCGTAGAATCTGTGGGACTAACAATGGAAGATACACTTCTTGCTAGACAGCCAACTGTTAGAAACAGTTGCTACAAACAAAAGAATATTCTTCCCTTACACAATGCCTACAACGCATGAGTTTTCAACAGTTTATTTTACATTTGTAACACTCTGAACACCAGGAAAAATAGCCAGAGGTGTAGGTGAAACCACAGTTGAGTTTTTAATGGCCACTTATTTCGAAAGGCAACTCAAACTGGTCAGAGAAGGAATCTGGTGTTCCCCTGGAACACAGCTGTGTCCTCGACTTGAACTCTGAAGGCCAGTGGCTTGGCATCACTCACAGCAAAAGTGCACATACCAAGTGTACTCCCATAGTGCAGTAACTCAAGTGTTCCCACTGAGTAGTTAATCAGAAGCAACAGAATACAAAGTCTCATGTACAGAAAACCAGTGACAAGAGGAGCAGAGCATTCAGGAAGAAGGCAAAGAAGCAAATGACAGGAGGTAGTCTCAGACAGGTCCAGTCTGAACAGATGAAAACTCTCCCACCTGCTGGCTCCTGGAACATCAGGGTGTCAACTGAGACTGCTACAGGGCACAGCACAGCAAGATACAGGAGCGTGGGTGCAATGCAATCTGACCATCAAGAAAAGCTAAAGGAATAGAGAGTGTTCTCCTCAATTCCTTGAACAAAAGTACATTTATCCTACAGTTTTGAAACCGGTTTGTTCAAGTCAGCCCCTGCCCCCCCGCAAAAATAGGTACTCAGAGAAGAAACACACCAACCAAAAATATTTCATCAAGTGATCCATCACTAAAAATGACCCTGTTAAAGAAGCATGTCAGTTAAACATGACTTCCAGAATTTCTCCCACATTGTGTTTACCCATAAAATCTCCTCATGCTCTCAGCATCATTTTCCTTTTCAGTCCAAGTCCTCCAGCTTAAAAAACTCGTTTCTCCAGCTGTTGCATTAAGTTAGGTACGTCACAATATTGCCTCAAATCCCAACAAAGACTGGTATGAAATAAACATGCCATAGGATCTGATATGACAGATTTTTATCTTGTCCGCATTTGCTACATTATCAATACATCTCCAGCAGCTCTAAATGACTTTTCAAAATTAAAATGATAAATAGCGAGAATGATCACTTGCTAAGGAAAGAAACTGAAATCTCAAACAAGCATATCCTTTCAAACCAATCCTAGAGGGCAAGGAAGACTAACAGCTGGGCAAGAAATACTGTACATCTTTAAGGTTTCTCGCTGTTTAGTTTACCTGTAAAAGAGGCAAAAAATACTTCTGTCTGTGTTGTATTATTTTCTTATTGGAACAGAGCAAAACATTTTAGTGGAGATATTCAACTGCTTCAGCATGTCCCTACCATCTTATCTAAAATTTGCCTCAAGCAGAGACAATCACAAATTGTACATACCACTAGAAATCCTGAGTGCTTCTTAGCTGAGGTACAAGCCAAGCACGATCTGTCTTTGACTGCATTCTAAATTAAGACTCCCTTAAACACCAGGTATGTGCAAGTGTTTGATTTTTCCAACTACATATTTGAATTTTCATTAGATGTATTTGTCTTTATAAGTTATTATTTTCTATGTGTTTTATTCAGTTTTAACAGTATTCCTACACCATCTATTTTACTAAGCAAAAGTTAGGTTTCACACTTTTAAATAACATTCACTGCAATTACTTTGTCTCCTCCTCCTCTCTCTGCCCAGGGGGTGACTTTCATTCATTAGTTTACATTTTAACTTTGACTTTCATAAATTAGCTTGGATTTTAACTTAAGAATATAAAACAGCAGTTCCTGTATGTTTAATGATTGTCATTCAGAAGAAATCTGGTTTACTAAAGTCCTCAGAAGTTGGACTTCAGAAAAATAAAATATTTCTATAAAGAAATGTAACCAGAAAAAAGTTGCCTAAATTGGGAACAAAGTGGGGAAAAAACTGAAGGAACCTAACCACAGAAAGGAAAAAAGCTCAAGCTGCTTATTTAAGATACTCAAAACACTAGATGTTGAAGATCCTATCTACTTTATTGACCTACCTGAGCCAGTGAATCTGAAGCTAGTGAAGACAGAGTAACATCACTATTCTTTCCATCCCATTTATGTGCTTTCCTGAATAGTGTTTGTTGCTTCCAATTCACTGAATCTGTCTAGAGCTTTTAAAATCTTTTGTAAATCATTACTGACTGGACTGTGTTGGAAACATTGCAACACTCAAAACAGAAGATTTGGTCCGTTCTGTAAACACCTTCCTTCAGCTTGCACACACCAAAGGACTGAAAGCACGGACTAGTCATGACAGACTCCATAAATTGCATGACAGTAACAGACTCCATAAAAAACTGTATTACATTTATTTTGTCAAATAGTAATAAACACTGGTCAGAAAAGTACACTAAAGGAAGAGAGCTACTTGGATGAATAGCACTTTACATGTCAAAACAAATGGGGAAAGCTGACTCAGCACTTATTACTTGATTCCTCTGTGGCAGTAACAGTAACTGAAAAATTTTTTTCAGTTTTCGGATTGAGCCTGCACCTTAACTGACATGAAATCAACTAATGCCACAGGCAGTTAAAAAAAAAAAAAATCCTTTGCTTGAGTCTTCTGGTAACTACTGTACTTAAAAAGAATGTTCAAGGTATCAAATGTCTATTTTTGTTCACTGGAGGTGTGATGTGGGATCATCCACGTGCTCACTGATACCTTGACACTTATCGCCCATCTACCAATCAATACTGCTTGAAAGCACTGATGCTGAGCACAGGCAAGTTTTACTACCATCAACCCCCTTCAACGTACACAAAACCTTAAAGTTTAAGGTCACAAGGACCTAACTGAAACTTAATGCTAAGCTGTCATGTGTCTGTGTGTTTTAAGCACTAAAACCTGCATTCATTCTTACATTTATGAATATTACAGCACCAAAAGCCAGAACTGAGACCCGGGTCCTCTGTAGTAACAAATTTTGGCCAAATAAACACATCATGGGATAAAAAAGGAAATCAATACCAGGGAGTGCATCAGTGGCAGAGTTGGCAAGAAAACCTCAGCTTTACAACTTTCACATCAATGCACTTTTTTTGGTTCACATTAGCTCAAATCCCATCATCTAGGACAGTCTTCAAGATTAACTTAACTGACAAAACATTTTTGACAGGACAACCAATTCTATTTATGAGCACATGAATTGCAATGTGGCCACAAAAATGTGTTTGAAACTGTCAAAGAAAATGTCAGTGTCCTTTTTCAAAAAAAGGATACAACACTTGGATGGAATATGGTTTGCTGAACTTCGGCCTTAGGTCAAATTTAGTTACACTCATTCTTGTTCACCCACCTCCTATCAAACAGAACACTGTCAAAGACCTGTCTAACAGCAAAACACACTCAACAGGTTAATTTGATGCATCAATATTCCTGTAAAGGAGGCCCAGGTACACCAAACAAAGCTGTACGTCAGAAACATCAACCCATAAGAAACCATATGCCATCTGCTCCCTTACAAAAATCTCCTATTTATTATTTTAATCCCTCATTTAAGATTAAAGATCTAATGGCACCAAAACCAAAGCCCTGCCACAGAACAAAGAACAAGAAATGTAAATCTGAGCATTTCACATCTGAACATTCTTACCCATCTCTTCCGTACTATTTTTGTGTTTCCCTTACCATAAAGTCTTCAGACCTCAACCGACCCAAACCTTATCACCCTGCTACTGAAATCTCAATAGTCTGATATATTAACCGATAACCACATCCCAAAATCTATCTATAATCTGGAGGTATACGCTGCTCCCCTCACTGATACAGCAGATCCCTTACTATTTACTATCATGGTGTTTGAAGAAGGACAGGCAGCTCAAGCTATTTTCTTTATTAAACCTTCACTACTGAAAAGAATTATTCACCAGCCAAACCTGTACCTCATTTCAGTGAACAGGGAAAAAAAGTAAACTTCATATAAAGGATTTAATTAGAAGACCAAAGAAATGTAGAAGAAGTAAAAGAAACCTTTTCTTAATCACACAAGATCAAACTGTTGTATTACAGAAAGTCAACCTAACAGTTATCTTCCGAACCTCTTCTTTAAAAAAAAAAAAAAAGCAAACAAAAAACACCCGAAACATTCCTCACCGTCACTTCACAGCTAGAAGAGGCATATAGCGCTGCATTTGTAAATTGTGTTCTTTCATGAAATTTTCTTTACATTGTGAAATCTTACAAACGTTTTTTGTAAAGTACACTGTTTTCCTTTGCTGGACAGTCACATCAATGAATACCCTTAAATCCCACAAAAATTAAGCATAATCAAAGATTATACATAATTTTATTAATCTCTCCCTCCATTACTGCATGTATGTCTAGAATTTGTAAACTCACTACCAAGAGGCGCTTCCCTGAAAAGAAAAAAGGACAGATTATTTTTCCATCACTACTGCTATGCTCTTCAACTCATTTTCATCCTCAAGTTCCTCAAGAATTGTTTCAAGTATTTCCAACTTAAACACAGTATAAACGTTAAGCTGTGTAACTGGTTACATTGATTATTTGTGAGTCACCCCAGAAAGAATAATTTCATTTGTAATACCTTTTGAATTTGTCAGCATCTCTCTGATAATTATTCATCTGGAAACACATTAGAATTAGGGTGGGGCTGGTCTGGGGTTGTTTTTTTTTCAGAAATAGTTAGAAGCTTAATGACTAAGCCTCGTGAAGTTTTCCACAGAAATATACCATCCATCACGTAGCTAATATTGGCACCATTCAGGCAGATGTCACAAGCTGTCCGCATTTTTCACTTTTTGCTGCTATATAATGAACACTAATATACCAATTTAGTGGGCTTTGCCACTGCTACTTCATAATATTATATATACCTTTCAAAAGTATTCCCTTGCGATAAAAAAAAGTTTCTGACATAATATGACTGAATAATATTTATATAAAAAAGAAAGTTTATTATTTCCTACAAATAAATTAGCACCCCTTAGTATTTTTAAGACTTGGATTTAACTGTATTTAAGTTGACCAGGGAAAATTATTTTTTTTAAAATACAAACTTCCCTTAAAAAAAAAAAACTAAAAAAATGTTATGCAACATACATCAGCTCAGCTCTTTGCACAACATGAGTAGTATTTAATCCAAGAGGTAGAACAAAGCCTTCTAAAAAGAGGAGGTCACAGAAGTATGGCATATAAAAATTACAGGCTTTTTCGAGCTTTTGCTTTCTTAGCAACACATCACTGTGTTGAATTACTTTAGTTCACTGTATTGAATTAAATCTAGCCTACATGGTTGGTAGTTAGGTGCCCTTTCAGTTCTTTGAAATTCCTGAGGGTTTGCAAACGTAAAATGCACATAAAAACTGAATGACTGAGCAACAGGCAATGACAGCTGACAGGTGTGTTCAGAACTCCATATTTATATGTATGATCTTTAAAGCTAACTATAGAAATTAAAAGCAGAAGCTACTTGATAAAGCAAAAAGAGTGCTGACCAGCAGTTTCACTGTGGCCTACACACTAAATGTAAACACCACTCTAAGTTAAATTATTCCAAGAAATATAAAATCCAGGTTTTCAAGATCTCCCTTACTGTCTCTCAAACCTTACTACATTGATTTATTAAGTGAAACAAACCATGAAATAGTGGTGTTAAAGAGATGCTGTTATGTTTACCATCCTTACATTTAATGCTATAGTATTTCTACTGTTTGCTAGCATCAATTTTTATAAAAGCCATTGTATAGAAATTACATAATGGATTAACAGATACATAAAAGACACCACCACAGCTACAGTTTGCAGGGTACAGCTGTTGTCACCCCATGCTCCTGTCTTTCCTTCCTCACTTTTATGCTTCATTCTACAGGCTATTTCTCTAACTCAACCTACACTGCACAGAGCGCTCTTCTTCCAAACCCCCACCTCGTAACTGTAACTGGTCTCCATTGTGCAGACCATATAAAAAGCACACTCACAATCACATGAGTAATGGCTCTTCCAAAGTCTTATAGATATTAATTATTTGCATTCCAGTAGCAAACAAGAAGCGAGGACGCACTGCCTCAGAAAGAGCATCTCATCCAAGAACAGGACCTGGAAATACCACCAGGCCACTGAATCACCAGAGTACAGCCGATGACCACGTTTTCTCCTGGACTTCCTACAGTGGGTACTATACACAAGAGTTAAACACAGAAGTTGTTGATGATGCTAAGTTTGACAGACGGGAGGAGGAGCCCGAACAGGTCACACCAATAGCAGGAAGAACAGCAAGGTCTAAATTGGGGTTTGTTCCTCAGGTTTGTATGGGGCAAGAAGCCATCAGCGGCTCACGAGGTCGCAAGGGACAAGCACCGCTAAGAAGGGGCAAGACCCAGTAAACGCGCGGCAGGGAAGGCGGTGCGGTAAAGTCAGCAGCAGCACGGCTCCGGGCAGGGAGCCTGCGGCAAGATCGCGCACGGACGCCGCGGTGGGGGTACGGCAGAGGCCGCCGCAGCGGCCGTGGCCACAGCGCCATGTCAGGTGGCAGGGCGAGGAGCCCGCGACTCGGCCAGCCCTGGGTCTGCGGGGCGCACCCTCCGCAAGGTCAGCGCCGACGCCGCGGGGCCGCGCCCGGGCGAAGGGGAGCGGCGGGGGCTCGGCCGCGGAGCGCCCCTCGGGCCCGCTGCCAGACCGCGGGCCGTCTCCGCACAAGGGCCGCCGGCGGCACCGCCTCCGCGCCCAGCCCGTGCCGGCAGCGCCGCGGCGGAAGCAGGCCCCGTCCCACCCGGGCCGACCCGCCGCGCTGGGCCCCGCCGCCAGGCCAGGCCGACACAGGCCGCGGCCCCGCCACCGCCGCGGCAGGCCCGACCCGGCCCAGCCCGGCCGCCTGGCGAAGGCAGGGCGAAGCCGCGCAACGCGGCGGGCCCTTTCGCCCCCTCCCGTCCTCCCCCTTTACCTGCCGCAGCGCGGCCCGGTGGCGGTAACTCACCCCGCTCCGCTGCCCAGCGCTGCCCCGGAGCCGCGGAGGAAGGACGCGGCGGCCGCGCCGTGAGGGAGAGGGGGCGGCTCGCGCAGGCCCGCGGCCTGTGGGAGCGGGGGTGCGCGCGGGCTTCCCCTCCCCGGCCCCAGTGGTCCCGCCCGGCCCAGCCTGGCCTGGCTCGGCTCGAGTGCCGGCCGCGTGCCCGCTGCCCCGTAGGCGCGCCCCCGCGGCGTCAGGCGAGCGGCGCCGCGCCGGGCCCGGCCGCTCACGTGACGGCGCTGTTTACGGGGGGGGCGGGCGCGCCGCTGCGCAAGCGCCAGGCCGGGTTGGGCCGGGGGCGACCGGGGGCAAGTGCGCCGGGTTGCGGGGCGGTGGCCGGGCCGGGGCAGCGTTTCGGGTGTTTTGTGCCGCCTGCGGCCTCTTCCCGATGAGACCTGTCGCCCCATGACTTAGCCGCGCTCACGGGCCGCTGCCGCGCCAGGCCCCCGAAGGCGCTGGCACCGGAGCCGGCCTCTAGGCTTACCCGGGGTCCCGGCCACCCTCGCGGGGGCTGTGGGCGAAACTGCGGCCCCGCGGCCGCAGCTGCACGGGCCGGGCCGTGGCCTCTGCCAGGCCTGCGGAGTGGCGGGTAGGGCCGGCGGGTGTGCCCTCGGCCCCGTGAGGCAGCAGGCGGCAGGGCGCAGGCCGCGGCCCCGGCTGAGGGCGGCCGGCACCGCTCCGGCGGGTGCGTGTGTGAGCCCGCGGCCTTCGCCTGCGGGGCGCTGCCGCCGGTGCAGCCCGTGTTACACAGCCTGATGGCTGCCAGCCCTTCCGTGCGCCGGCGGCCTTGTGTGGATGCCTTCAGCTCTCGGTGTGCCGCTACAGGTTGAACAGGAACAGTGTCCGGAACCTGCCAGTCCTGGGGAGACACTCACGCTGGCTCTCGGCATGCGTCATGTCCCCTCGGCCTTTTCTTCTGGTGACACGTCCCCAGTGTGTAATGTAGATGTCCGTGGCATACGCTCACACACATCCCCACCAAAGGGGCTTGTACCGTGTGAGCTTGTCAGGTCACGGAACCTGAAGTGACTTGGTCTCTACATAAAGTTGCCTAAGAAAAAGGCTCTTTCTACTTTGCGTTAACAGCATTGGTTAAATGCAACATGTTATGCTACTTTCAGCCTGATGGCTAGTGTAAAGTGCAGCACTGAGGGTTTATTGCATATACCAAGTTTCAAATAGAATACACCCACAAAAGAGAAACAGATTATGAACATTACTTATGAAAATCAAATTTAGAATTATCTTCTGAATGACTGTATATTAACACCACCTTTACGTATTCCTCATATTTTGTAATGAAATGCAAATATTGAATGATGTCAGGACAAAAAGAATAGCAAAAAGATAAAGTTAAAATGGGTTGGGTTTCCTTTTTCTTTTTTTCGGTTTCGTTTTGAGTCTTTGTGATATGTGTTCTCTAGGGCTTTCTGTGGTGCTATAAAGGCTGAAATATATTACATATTTCCCTTGCTACCATCACAGTAAGAAAGGAAGCTTTAAACTGAAGGCATGGTAACACAGTGACATTTTCAGCCACTACACATGATCCTTGAAACAAGATAGGGACACCTTTGAAGCAGAGCAGGTTTTAACCCACTCAAAATTTTTCTCCCTGTCTTTCTTGAATCACCTTTATGCACATCACTACAAGTGGGGTTTTCCCAATTTTCTTCCTGTGCTCTCTGTTTCAGAAATTGTCTCTCCTTTTGAAGGCAAGCACCTTTAAAAATATACTGCCTTCTTTCGGTGGCACAGAACTGAACTATGGGGCTGGTTACAGTAATTTCTTCAAAGCCTTTTTAGACAGTCTTTCAACAAGGCACTAAACCTCTGATATATTGTCGAGATTATACTAAGAAATGAAATTGCTGTCTGAAGTGAAATTCAGTTAACGCATTTGCATTGCACAAATTTGCCAGCATGCAACCCTTCTGATCTCATTATTTTTGACAAGCAGCAGGCAAAGCACTGGTAGTAATCTGATCATTGTTCATTGTCCTATTCAATTCTTTCTTTACACTTTCAAAAGTCACATAACTCCAGTGACCCATCCAGTCTAATAGAGTTTGTATACCTCTCTTGCCATGAACCATGCTGTGCCAGTCCCTTTATAGTCACAATTGCCTGTCACATGTACAGTGAAATTGCCCACCTGTAGCACCTATGTTGTGGTTTAATTTAACATTTAGAAAAAGAAAAAAGAAAAAACCACAATGGACAATTATATAGGTATCTTTGTGTCCAATGACAGATCAGCTATACACAATTACAGCTACACCATCTGCTATCTTTCCTAGCAATGTTTTTATCATGTTTTCTCTTTACACATGAGCTACTTGGAAATAGTCTAGATCTTCCAAGTTGCTTCCATATATATATTTTCAGGGAAGTTTACTAGTGCCCTCAACAAAAGAGAAAGCAGCAGCAGCAGCAGCAGAAGGCAGTTTCTTTGCTTATCGTTACGAGTCTCTTTTCAGCCACAGCTTTTTCAAAGAGGTTCCTGAATTATTTTCCTTACAGCCTTGCCCTGCCCTTCCATGTTTTTCCTAAATGGTATTTTTGAAAATATGTTGTACAGAGTCAGATATCATACTGGTCTTAAACATGGCTCACTTTTGAGTGTTAATTACTGGTTCTCCAGCTGTCAAAATGCAGAAAGGAGTTAGATTGTTCCATATGCTTAACTGGATAAAGAAGTTATCGGGTATGGTAGCAGACTAACAGGTTTTCTCCCATGCTGCAGGGTAGTGGTATTTGCTACTGTCAAAAGCTGAGATATGTTATAGCAGTAGGCCAATAACTATTCAAGCAGTGTCTCACAGGAACATCTCTTTTTGGCTGGGTATGTCTCTTTGAATTTTCTCAAGATATTTGATTTAAATGATTTTAAAACCCAAGTGTTGCATTTCTTTTGTAAATTATATAAGTTCTTAGAATGTCATACAAAGCAGAATTAGACCTCTGAAATAAATTATATATACTACAGTAGCAGTTGCATTTATCTGCTGAATTTACAACACTGAACAAGTTTACTTTTTCCTGCTGTCTGTTTTCTGAAAAATCATAAATATTACTTTTGCACCTCTTAATTAGGTAACTGCCTTTCATATCACATTTGCCGTGATATTTCCTAGGATGAATAGCAGACTGACTGTTAATAATATCCAGGATTCACCAATATCAATACTTCAAGAAACTCCATAGTTAGCTCATTTGAAGCCTGTTGGATGTAAATTATTGTGCACTACTATCCTTAGCAAAATTTAAAGTTGTTAGTTCTTCAGATCTTTTCTAATTTTTGTTGTAATAAGAATTCTTTGACTTCTACAAATGCAGAGGAATAACAGCCAATAATCTAAAATTTTCTAGTTGCATAGTGAAAATGCACATCTTTTTATTAAGACTATCGAATTTTGACACTTTTTCCTTTCATTGCCCACCTTTCCTTGCTTTAGTTAGTACAGGAACTGTAACATGGTCCACTTTACCCACTTTCCACCAAGTTTAAGATAAGATCATTCTCTTTCCCCACATACAGACTAGCTAGCAGCTGCCAGTCATTGGATCAAACAGCAGTTGCATGTCATAATCTAGAAAGCAGCAGAAAACCATCCAGTTCCACAGGTGAAAAGGGACTGCGGCTTTTCAAACGAACAATACAGCTTGGTGAACAAAGACAAGGTTCTGAAGACAAAGGATGTTTAGCCATTGTTTGTATAACTGAGGGTAAATTTTAGTAGAGAGATGAAACATACAAAACCCACAAGCTATTTATCAAGAATTATTCAATGGAATATACAGATTCAAGCCTGAAAAAAGGCGAAGTTTCAATTACTTGCAGACGTTTCTGTAAACCAGGGAAAAAAAAAATCCTTGAATGAAGTTTTGGAGCACTAGAACAAACTGTGATAGCTAGCACAAAACAGGCCTGGGAGACTTACCTCCCAGACTAGCTTGGGCTGTTGCCTATGGAACTGCTGCTAGAGTTACTAATCCCCTGAACACCTGAGATTTCACTCCTGTACTGTTTACCTTATTTTTTATGTTTCATGGAGAAAATCGTATGGCAGTAAATAATAGTAAAAAATAATTTTATTTTTAATAAATGCTCATTTGATATTTATCAAGGGTTTTTTCCCCCCTATTTGTAAGAAGAGATTTGAGAGACCATCAATTATTATTCTAAGAAAAGTTTATTCAGATAAGTAATTATATATATATTCCTATAGATTTATTTGTATACATTGTAGTGTGTACATGACATGTTTGGCATTAACAATCTATGCAAGTTTGCTGTAAGGCTGGTTTCTGACCTGTGAGGTTTCCTCTCTGCTTTTCCAGTAAGGTTGAGCATTCTACTTCCTTTGTGCACGTTCCCCATCTCTACACTCTATGCACGTTCAATAACGAGTTGTGATACTGCATCAAGTAGCAGGGGTGTGGGCATGGTACTGGAAGCAGACACTGGCGGTATGCCTTTTTGCTGGAATTGCTGGATTGTGGGACTGTTCTGTTGAATATCAGAGCACAGAACCAAGAGACCTTAAGGTGACCGCTGCACAGAAATAAGCAAATTGTTTCTTAATCACATGATTCTAAATAAAGAAAAATGTAAATGAAGACTAAGGAAAAATGCAATAAAATAAATTAGTTTATGAATGAAGAATATATGATACATCACTCTAGAAAGCAAAAATCAAAGACCTTAAAAGACTCAGAGTTTGAATCTGATATTGCTAAAAGTCCTCCAGGCTGTTGCAGAAGAAATTTTATTAAATGCACATGCTTTAGTTTGAGTTCATCTGTCTTGGACAAATGTAACAAGGACTATGCATGCAATTCTCATCTTCCTCAATCAGCACAATTCTTGATCATATTCTAGGTTTTATGAAAATGCAGTTAAATGATTATATCTAAATAGATATAATATTATATATTATGTGGGTTTATGTAAGATGATATATTACTTATCATATATTTATTATAGTCATATATACACATACACAGAAGTGCATTTCCTGAATCAATTGTTGAGAAATTCTATTCACCCTCTTTCCAGACTTCTGTTATTATCTGTTATTGTCTCCCACCTTTTCTACCTGAAATCTATTCCACTAAATCTCCTTCTCCCATTTAACTAATAATTTCTAGTGTAGCTTAATAACCTCTGGGAAATCCATTCTGCATTTTATTCCATCTATTTTTTTCCCTCAGAATTCGTTATTACAGGCCCAAAGGTGGCCTACTCTTTTTTTTTTTTTTTTTTTTTTTTTTTTCCCTTTCTTCTGTATAGATACTGAACTTGCTAACCTCCAGCTATACAGTACTGTGTTTGCAGTTTGAATGAGTGGGAACCTCCATAGCTCTGCATCACTGCATCACTTCATGATGTGATGTGCTCATAAGAATGCTGGCTGTGTACTGCTCAGCTCTGCAGTAAATCTGTTCCTAGCATCGGTGTCTGGCCAACATAAACAGGCGTCTGTTCCCTGTGCTTCTCAGGGAGAGAAGTTGAGTATGTAGGGAGACAACGGCAGTTGCATGGTTCAGTCCCAGCCTTAGCTACAGCAGATCAAAAACTGCCCCTGGGTGCCTGCCTCTGACTGTCATGGTGCATAAATGGAAGAGAGGAGAGGAGCAACTATTTCAGTTGAAAGGCACCTGCAGTGATCATCTAGTCCAACTGCCTGACCGCTTCAGGGCCAATCAAAAGCTAAAGCATGTCATTAAAGGCATTGTCCAAATGCCTCTTAAACACTGACGGGCTTGGGGCATTGGTCACCTCTCTAGGAAGGCGGTTCCAGTGTTTGGCCACCCTTTCAGTAAAGAAACACTTTCAAATGTCCAGTCTAAACCTCTCCTGGTGCATCTTTGAACTATTCCTGTGCGTCCTATCACTGGATACAAGGGAGAAGAGATTGGTACCTCTTGCCTCTGAACTTGAAATGTGAAGAGTCCTTTCTGAATTTGGACGTTGACATTTTTTCAGTTTCTCCAACTAGAAGATATGAAGCTCTTTGGAATTGATTCCGTGTGAAGTATTCTCATTCTACATCCTTATTTCCATAAACTTTGTAGCCTTTGTCTTCTTATTCAACATGAAGGTACTGTAAAGAAAGATGGAGTTTAAGAGCAATTAAGCTAACTGGATCAGATGGTATGCATGCAAGGGTACTGTTTGAACTGGATGAAGTTGTTGAGGCTGCTCTCATCTTTGAAAGGTCATGGTGATTGGGGAGGTTTCTGATGACTGGAGGAAGGAAAACTTCATGCACACCTTCAAGAAAGAGGGTCCAGGGAAATACAGATCCATCAGCCTCAATTCCTTTCCCAGGAAGGTTATGGAGCAAATCCACCTGAAAGCCTGGAAGTGCATGAAAAAGAAAGGATTATGTACAAGCCAACCTGGATTTGCCAAGGTCGAGCTATGTGCAACCAGTCTGCTAGCATAGGATAAGATGGAGAGCAACAGATGCAGTTGATGTTGTTAAGTCCCGCATCTGAGATGTAATAGCCCATGCACCAGTACAGGCTGGGGGTCAATTGGCAAGAAAGCAGCTTTGGAGAAAGGTCCTGGTGGACAAACTGAATAGAAAGACTGCATCATAAAGAGAGCAGGCAGCAGGTCAAGGGAAGTGATTATAGACTGTATCTGGAGTACTGGTTTTAAGCTCCCCAGTACAAGAAAAATATTGAAAAACTGGAGTGAGCCGTGGTTGAGGGTCACTGAGATGATTAGAGGCTTGGACCAAATCACATAGAATCATAGAAAGGTTGGGGTTGGAAGGGACCTTAAAGATCACCTAGTTCCAACCCCCCTGCCATGGGCAGGGACACCTTCCACTAGACCAGGTTGCTCCAAGCCCCATCCAGCCTGGCCTGGCACACTTGCAGGGACGGGGCACCCACAGCTTCTCTGGGCAACCTGCTCCAGTGTCTCACCACCCTCACAGTAAATAATTTCTTTCTGATATGTAATCTCAACCCCCCCTCTTCCAGTTTAAAGCCATCCCCCTTGTCCTATCACTCTGCCCTTCCCCTCTCCAGCTTTCTTATAGGCCCGCTTGAGAAGTAGGCCCGCTACTGGAAGGCTGCTGTGAGGTCTCCCTGGGGCCTTCTCTTCTTGAGGCTGAACGACCCCAGCTCTCTCAACCTGTCTTCATACTGACAGATCTGTTTCTTCATCCTTAAATAAGGCTAAGGAAGGAAATTTAGTGCTGTCTCAGGTACCTAACAGAAGGATGTAGAGAGGAAGAGACAGACTCTTGGAGGTCTGTGAGTGTTGGGTCCACTGAGTGGACTGTGACAAGGTCACAGTGAAATAATGGGAGAAACAGGCAAGTTTCATCAGGAAAATTCTGACTAGCTACCAAGGGAAGAGGAAGAGTATCCACTGGGAGGGCAGTCAAACCAGAGGTCCGGAAGGGGCCGAGTTATCTCCATCCTTGGAGATATTCAAAACTTGACTAGACAGACTCCTGAATAACCTGATCTAATTGTGAAGTTAGCCCTGCTTTAAGCATGGCGTTGGACTAGATCACCTTCACCTCACCTTCACCTCACCACCACGATCGAAATTATTCTGTGTCTCTAAATGGGACAGTTAGGAGCCTTCCTTCAAAAACATCCTACTGCTTCAGTCCAAGAATATGTGATAATTCTTTCTTATTCTCTTCCTGCACATGGCTCAGAACCTCTGAATTTTCTCCTTTTACACTTCAAAGAGGGAAGGGCTCACTATTAAATACAACTTACCGAGACTCAAGTTTAAGGTAGCATAAATACTTGGTGGTGCTGGAAGACAAGAACGTAAACATCAAGTGCCATTAAATAGTGCTTAACTTTTTCCAGTGAAGAAAACTAAATACCAATTAAAGAGGTCCAGAAGGGAGTTTTGAGGACAAGTAAACAAGTAAAATAGAAATGACCAAGAATTTCTGGACAGAGAAAACAGGAACAAATCAAGGAATTCAAGAACTTGGGAGGTCAAGACTCAAGGTGTGAAACAAGCCTTACACAGCAAAGAGCTAACTGACATCAGACATCCCAATGAAGCCTGAGAATGGGAGAAGTAAAAAACAGGTTTGTGATTAAACACAAATGTGGGGAACTTTTCACAATCTCCCTCAGGATAGCCTCCTTAAGAACACAAAGTGATGGGGTATTATAAAAACTGACTGACTGATTAGATTAAAATGGAAAATGGCCACAAAGTGTCTGCCTCAAAAAAGAGCCTGCCCATTACCCAAATTAATCCTGACTGGGTAAAGACACGAAGGCACGGTGCAGAGACACTCCATGTGGTGAGACCAGAGGCAGTGCCTGAGAGCATCAAGGCTACGTAGCTCCTGTCAGGTACCCATCCTCCATAGCATTCTACAAGGAAGTCCCTGTTAGAAGGAAGGGAGAAGTGAGAATCCTGCCGTACCAAACAGTGGACATTAAGGTAGCCCATCCCTTGGATAGGAGGGTGTGCATTACATTAGAAAACCTTGTACAAGGTTTTCAAGCTTAAAGGGATGATTGTACTTGCAGTATAAGTTAATACCTTCACAGTTCTGCAGATGTGCTATGTCCCCATTACCTATTTATGTGCTTTTATTAGGATTAATTCAAAGTTATTGTAGAGTTGAATTGAAATGTTAAAGGTAAGTTCAGGGTTTGCATGCCCTACCTTGTGATGCACAGATTTACTGGGGAATTGAAGAAGGCAAACTGAGGAGTGTGCAGTCTCTTATTAGTACCAGCCAGTGAAATGTGTGACAGTGCTGAAGCAGCACTGTCCTGTTCAGATCAGTACGTAACTGTAGTCCTGTGGATTGGGAAGAAGAGTTTGTCTCCAATTATTTCACCTCCAAAGCCCCAAAATAATTAAAGTTCTGTCTTCTTCGGAACCAGCATCTGTGAAACTTGCTGACAAATTTCTATGAAGGATAAGGATCTGATACTACTGTTACTCCACCAATAAAGTGGAACTAAGACTTCAGCCCACTAGAAAATACCCTTTCCATATACTTCTTTAGGTTTTGTTACACTGACACAGGTTACATGTGGTGTTGGGACTGAATCTCTTTACTATTTGAGTATTTCTTTGTTGAGCATTCCCATGTACCTAACCACTGTGTTACCTGGTTTTCTTCAGCTATGCTTTGAGTGAATTCTCATTTGAATCAGAAACTGAAGCAGGCAACTTGATCTTCTGGTGCTGTCCTTATCGTTTCCTGTCAGACCACTGTTTAACCACTATTACCTCACAAAGATGTTTTCCACTGATAAGTAACTTGTGTTGTTATTGACATAATTAATTATCAATGTGTTGAGAACTTAATGCATTAGAACAGTATCAAAGTTAACAGCATTCATGCAGGCAATCATCAATGGGAAAATAATGCCAATAAGGCATGCTGTAGTTACCTGTAGCATAAATCATTATCTATAAAAATCAAATCAGGTTATAATTATCCACTTTTATTACACATTAAGTGCAAGGTATGTTAACAGAAATACCCAATACTTTACCTGATGCTTTGAACTATTGCACTGAGATAGGTTAGGTGAGATGTATTTAATCTACCTGTAGATGCCAACAACGCAAATGGAATTTGCTGTCCCATGCGCCCTTTACAGACTAAGCTTTCACCTTTAGAGCGCTCTTCATTTAACCTCTCTCTTAGCACATAATTAGTTGCCTGAGAATTGCAAAATCCCTTTCACTAAGTGTAACAAAAGCCTCTACTCACATGTAGAAGTCGACATTTGTCTAGATGAGTCCCTCCCAGCTATTAAAAAAACCCACCAAATTTCAGCCTGAATTTAAGTTCTGAATTCAGCTTGCAAAGTATAATTATTCTTTTTATTACAGTGGGTTTACACAAATATGTACAAAAAGATAACATTCCAAATAGATTGCTATGCTCTCCAGTTTGACAACCTCACCCATACTTAAAGTACTTGCTTAATGATACAGCAAAATCCCAACAAATAAAAAATATTTGGAATACTACCTCTCAGTAATTATGTAAATTACACTGCACAAGTTTTAAAAAAAAACAACCACACAACATTGAAAAACTAGTGTTATTAATGCTGCACAGATAAGCACTCGGAAGCTTAAAATTGATACAGGTAAGGTCAACTACGAAACCTTAGCTCGGCCCTCTCAAATACAAGTATCTAACTACACAAGTTTTTCCACTGTTTCACTTATCAGGATGAACAATGCTCACAAGTGTGAGCAGTGCTTTACTTTTCGCATGACTAAAGATCTTAAGACTAACCTAGAATTTGTACTCAATACAGAATTACATATTTTCCTACTGTTTCTTCTGCAGTAACAGAGATGGGTCTGACTACTTCAGAAATTACTGCTTATCTCCACAACTGCCCTTATGTGAGGACTGGAACGAATGGATTTTTATGCATGGAGAACTGAAGACCAGGGAGATTAACAGTCAGAAGTATTAACTGGTTTTGAGTACTTGGTCTGAAATGCTTCAGGACTGTTCAGGAATATGTAGTACTACATAATTTCATATGTATTTAAGTACAATATTCACAGGCTTCAGCTGAAACTGACTGGTCAGCACTTCTGAGAACCAGATTCAAAATAATCACGTTTATACCTGATTTTGGATATCCAGTAAGAGACTATTTTGTTTAACTGTCATTCCTCAGCATTATTTAGCTACTATATGACAGATAATATAGACAACCCATTAGTTTTCTGCTGCAGTAATTGCAAGATCATGCTCTCCCTCTTCCCTTATTTCCCATAAATATTTAACTTCTGCTACAAGCTAAGGAATCCTGTAAATAATACCACCATTTACAAACCATACTTACCCAAGCCATTACGTCCGCAGCACAAGCCTGGCAGAGGACAAAAATGTGCTACTGCATAACCAAGCACTGCAACGTAACTCTTGAAGAAAGGACAAAACGGTGACAGTCATTCCAAGCATCTAAAATTAGATGTAACATTAGAGGCTTCCGCCTTAAGTGAAGATACAGTAATTCCACTTAAGCTTTTCTTCCTTTTTATTTGTGAATGCATAGAAATTACATAGAACTTAATATTTAACTTGCTGTATGTACTTCCATCTGCTATCTCATCTTCATGTTTTCAGTATGATCAACATTTTAGTCCCCCAAATGTCCCAGTGTTTTAGACAAGAGGAAGAGACATTTCAGTTCCTTAGGGATTCATGTCTCAACGTGGAAACAGTTCAGAAGTTGACTTGATCTTTGCTTTAAAGACACACTCATTATGCAAATTTTTCCTCTTTAGAGCCCCATTTACTGAAATAAACTGGAATTAAACCCAGTATCAAGAGTTTGAAGGACCAAGCTCCCATCGCCAACACGTTAGGTCTAAATGCAGCCTTCCTTACCCATTTCAATCCTGTGGCGACGCAACAAAATCTGATGTATGTGCAGAAACAGCACTAGTAATTTTAAATAAGAAAGAAATGCCTATGTATTTCACTGGTAGTTGTTTTACAGCTTCCTCCTAGTTCCATGAATAACCAATTAGTTTTAACTCAATTTGTATAGTAACATGTGTTAAACCAGTATTTACATGAGCCTGCTGTACTGCTGAGTAACAGAATTTTTATAGCTTTTGTCTTTGCAGTTGTTCATAAATTCTAGTCCATCCCAACACTAGAAATATTGATGAATTTGGATGTCATTCCAAAAGAAAAGGCCTTACTTCCTCAGCTAAATAAAACTGTGTGCCTTTAATCAGAATACCCTTTAAACCAAGTTTAATTTCCAAAGGAAAACTGAACTAGTTGAGTTTATTTTACTGCTTTACAGACTAAGTTAAATTATATTCAGTTTTAGACATTTTAAAATGATACAGAATTTCAAAGCGCTCTTTGTGAGACTAAACCTTTCCTAAAGCAATCCTTCAGAAGTCTCAGTGAAGCTCATGTTGTACATAGCATCCTATCTCACCATTTAGAAGGGCAAGACACATTTAAACATAGCTTAATTCTCAGCAGAACTGGGCCTGAGCTTATTTATAATCAGCAAGAAGAACAGCACCTCAGCTGGCTACTTAGTATTTTCCAGTTATTAGGAAATTTGTTTACTACCCTGGAAACTCACACACAAGTCAGCTCAATTTTTTACTCTATCTTCTGTTTGGACATAGCTTCAGTGTTGACAAAGAAGCATTGTATCATACTATGTGGGAATTAAATTCTAATGCTACTGATACAAGTGTTCTCCAGACTTTACAGATTGCATACTCCGCTGCATTCACTACAAAGACAGTTTCAATAACACTATGCAAGTAACTTATTTTAGTACTGGGGAAGGGAAATCACAAGTAAGCTACATAAAGAAATACCTTACTTTCTACTATTAATTTTTGTCCACATTTATTTATGAGTAAAACAAACAACAAACATTACAGCGAAGGAGACATTCAGGCCAAGATTTAAAAGAAGAAAACAGATGCCTGGATAGATTCTGAATTTAGGCACCTCAAGATTGCTGACAAAGTACACAAAAATAAGTGAAAGTCATGAGCATTTCAGCAGATTTAAGTGCATTTCAGTATTTATTTAGATGTTTAAGCTCTCGCACTAGATTTTACAAGCTGGTGAACACTGGCAAAATTATTTCTCCCACAGAACTATAACCACACATTCCCAAGACAGTATAAATATATGGTTGAACTAACATTAATACACATCACCATTTTATCAATTACATAATAAAACAAATTATCAAGTATCCAAATATTAAGTTACGCAGCTTGAAAGGCATACAAAATATTACAGAGGTCTGCCCAAGTCATAGCAGAAACTCAAGAAAAACAAGAGAAAAAAATAAAAATCACACTTTCAACAAAGCAATAGTTGGTAAACAACTTTCAATAAGTACAGTAAAAGAAACTACAAGATTTTTCAGAAATCCTCCAATTAAGAATTTTTAGCTACAATAACAAAGCATTTCTACGTTTTAAAAAAATATTTACTAAAGTAAAGGGCATATTCTATACTTCCTGCACAAGACAAAGGCAACATTTTACTAGAAATATTAAATAGCCCCTCCCAACCTTTTCAGGCCCTCTGTTAAGTTGCACATGAAGTGCCAACATTAATTTTACTGTAAGGCTTTTTGTCTGGAGACATTAAAGACTTGTGTGCTTCTGTACAATTTAAAAGATTTTCTATATGAATAACCAGAGAGTAATGATTTGTAAAATGGACAGGATCAGGTAACAGAAAAGTACAGATGCTGGGGTAAAAAGTTGCTGTAGTTCATAGTATTAAAAAGACAAGACTGTGCAAATCCTGATAATTCTAGTGCGATTGTGGGAGACAAAACATACAGTGAGCAGGCAAGACTACCTTAGAGGCCGTATTCTTCCATATTGAAATGACTGTAGAAAAAACCCAAAAGATAGTAAGGTCCAGATAAGCTGGCAGTTCTCACATTATCACAACTATGATCATTTATAAGGAAAAACATGTAGCTGATATGCTGGGTATTTTGGCACCTAATCTCTACAGACCGATTTATTTTAGTACCCCAATTTTTAGTAGTTGAAACTAGGTGGGTAAGACTCAATGGCATGATTAAAGGATAGCTGAACTGAATTACATAATTAACAAACAAGGAGACAGCTCAGAAACTGGGTACAGCAAAAACATTTACTGGGTCTCCAAACAGATGGATATTTACCTAAACATAGACATTGCATTTCTACTAAGCCTTTAGCCTATTAAATACTCCTAAGGAAGCTTCCTTAACTACTAAAAAAATATCAGACTGATGTCTTTGGCATGCAGTCTGCTTAATTCTAGTTTCCATCCTTTATTCCCAAAGAAGTACTATAGGCTGTTGAGCTTTACTGAATACAACAATTATTTCGGTGACCATTGGAGTCTTTAAAGCGCAGACGCATCTTGGGGCGGTATTTCTCCAAGTACAGAAGTTGCTTGCTGTTAAAAGCTCCACGCCGCTTCCTAGACAGAGGAAAAAATATTTTAAACAGAATATTAATCTACTTCCTGGTGAAATAATATCACTAGAGAAAAATATTTTTAGGTCACTTAAAACCAATTATTAATTTAAGACTGTAACCAAAATAAGAATAATTAAAATATAAGTGCCAGGAAAGAGGGTGGTAGCTTCCTTTCAGAAATACCTTATTAGACTACAGGCTCAAAGGAGCACATAACATTTTAGACAATGTTTTAGCCTCTGATAGACACAACCCAAACATCTTATATCTTTAGACAAAACTTCAAAAGGAAGTTATAGAGCAGATGTGAGATGGTAGTCTTAAGAAAGCTGAAGTTATTCAGTCTCTTGAAATAATTATGAGGAATACTACAATATTAAGGAAGTACATAAACATTGTAACTCCCCATAATAAGAAGCTGAAGAGAGATTGAGCTTTCTTGGTTTTCACACACCAGAAGCGTGTGAGAGAAGGGTAAATTTTTGTTGATGGTTTGGAATATCTACCAGGCTTCCTACTCTTCAGTTTGTATACACCAGCCTGTTAAGATATACAAGCTGAATTTAATGCTTTAAATGCTTGGCAACTATGCAAGAAGTTATGTTGGTACTGTTTATTTATGAGCTACAGCTTCTTTATAATATAGTTGAAACCTGCAAAATTAAGGTGCTGAGACTAAAATTGTTCTCATTCCACTTAGATACATTTGTTAAAAATTCCACAAAGAAATATTTTTCTTTGATAGACTACCAGAAAAGACTAGGAGGAACCATTTAGCACACTTTGATCCAATACAGAAGAAAGGATCCACAAACATGAATGAGTGTTAAGTCTAGCTAGCAGACAGAACCTACACTTCAAAAGTATCCTCTCTCTTATAAGTATAAATAAAGATAACCCTGCAGATGTAACTGAATGTTAGTGGGTTATTTTTGGGTTTTTTTTTAAACAAACTGGCTCAAATAATTACTTACTGATTCTGGTTTCCACAGGAACAGAAAATACCCATCCCACAGACCAAGTCCTATACTTGCACTATGTGTGTTAGAAAGTTCAGATGTACTAAATATCTTACAGAAAAAGAGTAAAAGACAACAGCATTCAGAATTTCCTTTAGTGCTCAAGGATGTATTAGTGTGTTAAATCTTGGAAACAGCTAGACCAGGGGTCCTCAAACTACAGCCCGCAGGCTGGATACAGCCCCCCAGGGCCCTCAATCTGGCCCCTGGTACTTAGAGAACCAACCCCCCCCCCCCTTCCCCCGGGGGTTGGGGGGGGGGACCAAGCAGCCGCAGATGACTGCCTGCCACTTCATCCGCACACCGGCCCCCTGTTTAAAAAGTTTGAGGACCCCGAGCTAGAAGTTAGCTTCATACTTACTGTCTTATGAACTGCACTGCATCTTCATACTTCATTCCACATTCTATCAGCGCAAGAGCAACTAAGACTGGAGCTCTGGTAAACAAAAATAATATATATATATTCAGTTTAGCACTTGCCAATGCATACTTCGGAAAAAAAAAGTTTACTTTCCCCAGTTCTCTTTTCTGTCCTTCCGTGTATCTGATGTTTCTTCCCTGGGGAAGAAAAGAACACAGGCAAAAGGCATTTCTACATTAACTGAACCATTATACCATCTGTTTTTGAGCTACCTGTCCTTATTAAGAAGAGTTTTAATTAACTTTAGCCAACCTTAGCTTTGTTCACCTGACTTTCAGTACAGAAGAGGACAGCAGGAATAAAATGCAAGTAATCTTTACCCCTTTGTTTCAAAGCCAACTGAGTCTGGAAAAGAGTTGCATATGGGTTTCTATTCCCACAAAGAAGCATCCTTAGAAGCAGTCAGGACTCCAAAGCATGTCAGAAGAGGGGTCAGGCTCAACAGAAAACTCACAGGTCTTAGAACTAGCGTCACAAATTTTAGGAACAGTTGCAATCCACAGGCTGCTGCACACCCCTGAGGATTTCCTTGCTTGCCACAGTATTCTTCTTCTGACAGAATACAGTTTTCAGTTGGGAAAGCTTTGATACAAATCAAACTCAAATACCTTAGTAATTTATGGCTAAAAAAATATCAAGATGAGCCCCCATTCCACACACGAGCAACAATGTGCATCTAATAGCCAGCTTAGGTGGTTTTCTATGTTCAGGGATTTAAAAAACCTTATATGATAAGAAGCTGGAATCTTCTTTTCAACTAGTTAACTGCCCAATTTTGAGCAAAAATCCAACAGCTATATCAACAGCCAAAGCAGCCTTCTTTTGGTAGCGTTCACCACTACAGTAAACTTTGTTATGTGTGAAGCCATAATGCAAACAGTGGATAAGCCAGGCTTTAGGACAGCAAGACACGAAACCTCCATTTTATATTGGATATGCTGAAATCCATGGCTAGAATATGGCAACTGCTTTTTGAGCAGGTCTAATTCTCAGGTAGTCTAGAACAACAGCAGCAAAACCATTATGTTCTCAGAGCTGTTATTTTGTTTAAGACAGTGGCAGCAGACAGAGGGAATGGGGCTGAAGAGAATATTTAGTATTATCCATAAAAATGTTGAGCCACAGTGTTAAGAGATGAATCAGAAATGGAGCTTCGGGACTCCGGAGAACACTCTTCATCCCTCAAATACGTGGTAGATGCAAGTTGGTCTTCATGTGCCAGAACATCCCACTTGTAACCATTAGCCACTAATGATACCTTGGTACAAAGAGACTGGCAATACTGCTGAAAAGGAGATGAAGAGGAAACTTACAGGTGGGTCACTAAAACCCAAATGCATTAGAAAGACATATAGAGAAGAAATCCATAAGACAACACAGCAAGACAAAAAATATCAATGGGACACTCATTCATATACTTGGTACAGGAATATACTTGTTTACTTCATTCAGCAGTTTTTGTGCGAGAGCTGTGATAATCGCATCATCTGTGGACTAAAATGCCTTTAAGGCCAATATATACATACGACAGTTTCCTGCTGTTTGAACTACTTCTAAGGTCATTCCAATACAGGATATGTGACTATTTTACATTTGCCTCAAACTTTTGTACTAGATCTTAACAAGTCTGACCAGGGATGGCAATTCAACAGATCTTTTAAAACTTTACCTACCTTCCAAGACCAGCAACACAGTGTACAGCGATACAACAACCAGGTTCTTCACGAAACTTAACTTTAAGGAGGTTTAGCCAATCATCAACAATCTGGTTGGATGGTGGAGCACCGTCATCAAAGGGCCAATCCTAGGATATAGGAGAACACACAAAAGAGCTGACTGCCAAGGGAACTACTCAAGGTTATGGTTTTCCAACAGAATAACCATAGCAATATTACGAATATATTCCTTTCAATCTGTTTGCATTGAGCAAGTGGTTTTGTCCAAAACCAGGTTTTTTTCCTGACAAGAAAGGATGTCTATTCAGCTTTTGCCTCCATCACTGCTGGAATACACTTGTAGAATTAATTAGGTGGTGTGAAAAGAAAGTTTTTTTGGCAGGGGGTGGGTTATTTTTAAACTCTACTTCTACACTACTTACCAAAACCTGAATGCCTTCTTTTTCCACCGGAGCAGTGTCATAAGTAGCTTCACACACTCTTACCACTGTCGTAACACCGTATTTCTTAAGTTCCTAGGGAGTGAAAAAAAACCTGCTGTAAAGAGTAAATTGATTTAATTTACTGTTTAATTTTCTCAACACGTTAGCTTATTAACTCATTCCACATTTTTCAGTAAGTACACTCATGCAAATGTTTGCCACCCTGCATAGAACACAGAAAGCTGAAATAAATTAAACCCTGCGTGCTATTGCGAGATACCTTTAAGCTCTTCTGCAAACATAGCTGAAGATTTAAGTTTTGTTATGTTGGACCAAACTTTTTTCTTTTAAAGTCAGTTCTAGATATTGATGAAATAATTAGTCCATCTCCAAAAGACCATTCCTTTTAAAGGAACAGGAAGCTTCCTGGTTTGCAAATCTACATGCTTCACTAGGAGTTTGGAGGGGTTTAGAGCTTCCCCTTCTCTCCCTCTACTTGAAACAGGTTTGTAAGGCGTCTTACTGTTTATGAGCACAAGACAATAATTTATTCCAGCTCCTGAATTACCATAACTAGAGAACAATAAAAATTTAACTTTTCATTTTTCTACTAGCCTCAATTTAAAAAAAAACCAACCACAAAACCAAACAAAAAAACCCCACAGTCACTCTTCATCCTCCCTGCAATAATTCATCATTCACACTAACTGTCAATGGTAGTGACTGAAACATAACCTCAGCATACTTCATCTAGTTGTGAGATTATAACAGCAAACAAATGCTGTATCACTGTATTTCTTGTACATTATCCCACACTGAATGCAACAGAGGTATAATACACCTAAAATATTAATGCTTAGACCTTACAAGGAGGTAACTTTGGAGGAACCTCCTGTTAGCATACATGCATACACTTCTAACTGTGCATTTTATAACTCCAACATGCCAGGTGCAAGGTTTAGATCATAAATTCACATATTGGCTATATATGCCAAACCACAATTTCAGCATGTACCAAAATACTTAAAAGTAGCTTCAGCAGCTCTGGATGCAGAGCAAGCCTACCACCACAAACTTCACTCAGGTAGACACTGACACTCAGAGGATTCTCTTAAGCTACACTAGAACCATGATGTGCTGATACTGAAAGGAGATAGGCAGTGAAAGCATATTGCAATCCTGTTATTTGTTCCTAAGGTTCTAATCCACAATGTACAGTGAATTATTTTCTTTTTACTCACTATGCAATAGGTGCAAGGAAATGTTACACCACTTTAGATGGATCCAAATGTGAGTCCCTACTGCCAGATAATTCCTGTTTGCAGATATAAACAATGTACTAGACAGTATAATTATTTCTTTGCTTCATGTTCAGAAGTACGTTTTTGTGAAGGCCAAACTATATCTGAATAGATTTGTTCGTAGGTCTTTGAAACATGGCATCAGTATTTGAAATAAGTCAATGTACGTATGAACAGTCTCAGTACCTCTTCATATGGCTTCCACAGCTGTTATCAATTAGTAGAGAAAGAAATTATTAATATAGCATGCTGTTCAGGCAGTAAAAAAGTACATCAGTAAGAATTCTGTCCTGGCCTTACCTCAATAAATTTGTTTAAGGTTGCATTGGTTGGATTGTGTGTGATTAGGAATCTCATGTTCTTGTAAGTGATTTCCACAGGAGCTGGGCGGTTCATTCGGGCCATATTGATTTAATTAAACATGCAACAAGATTATGAAAGGATTCAAAAAAAATTCTAATACAGAAGTGATGTAGAGAAACTGAAGTCTACTTCACTATACTCCACGTGAAATTCTCAGTGCTTGGAAGTATGAAGTTGGGAGCAATGGGAAATGAAATGAACCTCCTAACAAGAAGCAGCAATTCTTCAATCCAGTAATACTGAGGCAAAAGAAAGGCAGTGCACTGAGGTTTACCCCATCCAGGTCTGAATTCTGTTGTTAAATGCTCTGCCAATTTCAATTCAATACTTCTTATCCTGGTCAACCACTCTTAGGGGGGCTTCTTGGTGGAGTAGTAATGAATTTCTACAGTTCACTTGTCTGCATAGAGGTCGTGCTGTGCCTGGCAGTAGTCTCCACTGCCCTTCAGAAACTCCATAAATGTGTGACCAAGAACACCACAGAACTGCTGTAAAGAGAGGAGAAAAAAACCACAAAACACAAACCATGAGCACAGGTGGAGCAAGGTTATTCTGAAGACACCAAGCATTATAAAATGAAAAAAATAAAACCAGAACAACTAAGTAGTTTCACAAGGTTTATTTCATAATCTAAGAATCAGGTTTGCATAATAGAGTCGTGTTACCTTTCTTAGCAGGGAGTACTTGAAGCAACCCTATATGGAAAGTTTGTATTAACTAAATTTATTTTCAACACCAAAACTTGAAATGTATTAAAATACCAATTCAAATGTGCTAAACACACAGAATTGCTATAACAGACTTACTCTTTCTTAAAAGCGTGATTTTTTTTTAAAAAAAAGTTATTTTCTGGCTGGGACACAGAATTATCAGTTCTTTGCCTTCATAAATCTGGTTTCTAGCAAACAGAAGCTGTAACTTCATTGTAGCAATGTTCAGATTTTTTTTAAAACTCCAAACCAGCTCTATGCATCCATCCACATATATCATCAGGGCAATCATACACAAGAAAATAAAGGGAAAGAGACAATATTTCAGTGGTCTACACTCAAACCTTCCCATTCAAAGCAAACCAGCAGCCTGTGCTGAAAAGCTTCCAAACCATGAGGAAAATTCAAAAAATCAGGTCCTAAAGACAACTGCACAGTAAGTCCTGATTATGTGAAGACATTGGCTATTCTTTACCAAAGGGCCAGAAGACAAAGCTACATGCAAGTAAGTCACAGTTACTAACTGCCATCTAGGATTCCGAGTCAGACCAAGACTCCACCACAGGCACTAAACCATCTACAACTCTAACAACGATTAGCATTAAGCAGAAGTCACAACAGACCAGCAGTCTAATAATTGTTGAATTTTCTAAGCAGTATAGAATCACAGAATAGTTTGGGTTAGAAGAGAACTTCAAACGTCATTTAGCAGTACGGGAGTTCTTTAAGTGAACTACAGTTTAAAGAACTGCAGCAATGTTTTATGTTGTAGACATGGCTTTGCTCCATTGGTAAATCCAGAAGAGAGGAAATTCAGTAACAGAGTAGTAGTATCAGAGAACATAAAAATCATTGAGATTGGACTGTAGCAGATGAGTAGAACCGCATCACAGTGTTGCAAAGGACCTTTAGAAAAAGCAGACCAAACACCTCCAGGCATCCTTTTCATGTTTTCAGACAGCTTCTGGGTAAGAAATGTAAGGATGTGCCTTAATCACAGACACAGCTTGCAAAAAAACCAAAAAAACCCTCACCACCACCACCCCACCCAACAAATATGAGAAAGAAGTCAGCAGAAACAAACTAATTGGATGATTTCACATGCACTTAGCTGCCACTACAAAGACAATACCATCACCGTTTCTGTAAAGACCGTAGGATTAGGTTTGCCAGTTACTTGCAAAAAAAAAATTCAGTTTTTATTTCTGATAATTTGAGGGGCAGCGAGAACTCTAAAACTAATAGGTGTGAAAAAGGAGTAAGAAGGATCCTCTGAAGTCTAAGGCAACAGAGTAACAGGAACCAGTAGAATTCAGACTCGCAAGAACTCCAAGAATTGTCATCTGACACACCAGCCATACCCCAGCAGAAGAAGGTAAGTATGCATTAAAAAGACTCAAGACTCCTAGGACCAGAGCTAGCGTACACCTAAAATAGCAACAACAACAAAAAAGAATCTAAGATAGCTTATTTAAAGTCAATTTCAATTAGCTTAAGAAGCAGAACAGCAAAAAGGGACAGGGCAGCTTTAAGCAGATACAGCTGCACAAGCTCTCGTACTGCTTTTTGCATGTACTGGCAGATCTCATGTTCATTTCTATTTAAGATTGCTGACAGGAATCATAACCTGTCCTTTTCCCTGGTAGAGAATGAGGGAATTTAAGCTGTCAAAAACAGAAAAGCATGCAAGTGAGTTTGAGGAGATAGAATGGGGTCAGAAAAAAAAAAGTAAAGGTAAGGGTAAAACACAGACCTTTCAATCTGGAAGATGGAGATTTTTGGGAATAAAGAATGTAGAGTAATTGGAAACAGTTAACATACTGGGGCAGGTAGGAAGTAAGAAGTAAGGAGGATTCATCCAGTCTGGCAGACAGGCTGCCCTTAGTACACAACTAGGACTACTCAATACAGTACCAGACAAACTCATAATGGGGGTAAGGAGGAGGTCGGGCAGCACAGCATTAGTTAAATAATAAATCCTACTTTTTTAATGCAGACTGTTAATCACATCTAGAGACTGGATGCACAGTTCAAATTCTTATACAAAGGTGAAGCAAGTACATTATACAATGTTAAGTTTGAGTTCTCTGTGTAATTAACCCCCACAAATGAATTAATTCTGTTAATACTGACTTAACAGTTAGCAATTAGACACATCAGCACCTTACTAATTCACACAACTAAGGACTTAACCAAGCATGCATTTGAGTCTCACTGTTTGCCTTGGCAACTGCTGCTGCCACATTACAAAGGAGCAAAGCTCACATTTTCCTTTGATGCCATCACTTCTCACCCTTGCTAGCCAGAAAGCTCCACATGCAGAGCAACTCCTTTAGGCAGCAACACACTGTACCATCCCAAGACAGCTCTGCCAACCCAATTTAGTTCTGTTCTGGGAGTCAAACGAAAATTAAAGACAAGTAGTACACTGTCATGCTGTTTGTTATGGCATTAAGCCAGAGTACAAGGCTTCACCTATCCTCAGCAAAAAGACCTGGAAGACAAAAAATCGGCTGTAAAGACTGTTGCAGTAATTAAGATCACCTTGGGGCTTAGGGGGAACTCAAATGATGTAAGCAACTTTTGAAAGGCTTGGAAATACCATTTTAAAATTACTGTATGGTCTCAGTTAACTGCTTAGTAAGTAAGCTATCAACAAAGTCAAGATAGCATATGAAAGCGTAAGGCTGCGTAAGTAAAACTCCAACGCATAGTATTGTATGCAGAAGTTTCTTTAGCAGAAAGACACCAACTCATCATTTGTACCATCAAGTTGGGTACTCCACCGTATTCTTTTCAATTTACATATGCGTTTTCCTTAAGAGTTTTGGAAACAGCAGCTGCAGTTTCTATCAGTAACAGAAAGTCAAACAATGTTTAGACTGTTAGATCCATCAAAACAAACTTAGAAAACAAAACTAAGGTTAATATGCCTATTAAGAGAAGGTATCCCATCCAAATCATGCTAGTGATAATTGTACAATCTACTACCATTTATGCTAGGAGACATTAGAGCATAGTTTATTCAAGCAAGAGGAAGACATCTTGAAAAGAAAAGCTTTAATTCATGCCCTTCTTCGGGACAGGAAGCTAAACTATCTGTCTTCACTGACAAGCAGATTCACATGTATGCTAATTATGGGTTTGAAAAATGACCTGTCTGGTAAAAACCGCTTATGAAAGTAATCTTTTAGATCATTACTGGTATGTGGAAAGCAGAGAGGTGTAAGTTTATCCCATGCTGCTGACATTCTTGTTCACAATGCTGCAGCATCTTGAGAAGCATGTGAACAAAAGCACTGATTTATACAGTTACATAACAGTTTACCTTCAGAAAACATGCGAGATGGTTCACACTTGCCCAATCCACCTGTTCTGACAGCAGAAACATTTATACCCAGAACCAACTATGTGGTGGTGTCACGTTCTCTGAAGTCAAGACTTGCCACACACTCACCCAACGAAACCACATGATCAAAACTAGAAAACTAACAACATTTCATTACAATTTAAGAACACCTACAAATAAATTAATTATTCTAACTTGCTACCCAACAAAAAGTTACTGAAGGACAGAGGAACAAATACTCCTGAATTTCTCTCAATACTCAAGGCCTAAGCAGCAACTGCTAAGGCAGAGAAGGAGGAGTGGGCGAGTAAAGGGCACAAACTGCAGAGCCATTATGCAAGGCAGAGGCACACTTTCGTTGGGTATTGTTGACAAGATGCATCTTCTATCTACTGGACACATGAATGCCTTACTATGATACCCACCGTGATAACACTACCTGTTTTGGACCACAGAAAGCGACCCAAGGCCTCAGAAAATACACTGATGTATCACAGATGGGAGATTCCAAAGGCTTATCATAAATTTGTTACAACATGCTCTGTCAAGGAAGCATTTTTTTGTGGTTCAAGTACACACAGCTTACGGGGAAGAAAAAATTATCTCAAAATTTCCTGTATAACAAGTCAATGCAACTTCCAGAGATGATGAAACTGAGGCCATGTGACCGTGTTCCTAGTTCTTCTGCTTGTACCATGAAAAAAACCCAACAAAACCAACCCACGGAAAGAAGCCTTAACAGGTATCAGGGAAAATACGATATCACAGAAGCCATTCCATACCCTTGTCTAATGTATCCTCTGGAGTTTCTGAAAGCAGTCACTCTCAAAATTACTGAACACTGTCACTACAGCAGCAAACTACGTAAATCCTGTCATTGTACTCAAAAATTATTCCATTACGTTTTAAACAGTAACACAAGAAATTTAGCGTACGCATGCAAAGACAGTTATTGCTGTATTTTATTGTGTCTAATAAAGGTATGAGTGCCAAACAAGAGCTGGATCTGTGAAGAAAGCTGTAAGGAGTTACTGACTTACATTTAACACAGAAGTACCTCTTGTACTGATCTGATAGAATGAGTTTAAGTTTTTTTAAATAAGGTGACAATCTGCTACTAGTTTAGAACTCAGTCATACCCTGAATTGGGCATTCTTGGTTATCTTTAAAAGAAGTGATCACATACAGTCAGCCTACACACCGGATCCAACACTCTTCCGCGGCACATATTCTGTTAGAACAGGAAGGTTTCACAAGACAGAAGTTATTAGATAAAGCTGAATTCTATTTATTTACTACCTTACTGACACTTCTAGTTTTGGTAAGACAATGACATCCTTCTCCCTTGGCTCCTGCTATATCTGTCACTTTTCTTTCTCACTCTCATGTTTCCTCCCATGGTCGTGCAATTTCTGTATTGCTTCTTCCACATTTTCCCCTGAAATGATTTTGTTCCTGTAAGACAATTTCAAACCTCTTTGCTGTTCCATCAATGGAATAATAAGAGTTGACATTTAAGTGTCTTCTTCAGGTGTTTTGATGACAGCTTTATGAGATTACAAGGAGACACGGCTCATACTTCTGAGTCACTGGTTTGGAAAGACTCTGCAGATGCAGGTAGACATATTGGAAAGTTGTCTTCAGAAGCAGTAAGAAACACCAGACTCACAGGACCCTAGCACCGGAGAGACTGCATTTGTCAGCTCATAATATCTGCAACGTGTGTAGCTGGCTACCAGGCAGCAATCGAGACCCATGCATAACCACCAACCCCACCTCTACTACCACAGATTACCCGATTTTGATGAGGCTTTGCCTTTCTTGCTTCCCTGCTTTTGTAGGGCATACTACCATCGGCAAGCCTTGCATTGCTTGTACTTAAATACACGCTGTGCTTAATGGTTATAGATGGTAGGCAGCACAGAAACAGAGATTACTAAGGGAGTTCAAAAAAACTCAAAACGCACACATATGAGGAAAAGCAAAAACTTCTAACGCTGAACTGTGACGCACCTCCAGAAGGAAATGCCTTCCTTGAAAAGCCAAATGCAAGGTCTTAAAAGCAGGTTAGGTCAAAATTCAGGTACTTCGCATTCGTGAGCTTCTGGGGGTCGACAGCATACTGTTACAGAAACATCCACTTCCACGTGTACTTCAAAATGACTCCTCTGCGGACTTTTTCTCCCGTTGAGGAGCCATCTAAAAGCCCAGCCTCAACAAGGCCGGCTGCATACGGGAGCTCGGGCGCACCCCACCTCTGCTGCATCAAGCTCATTTCGGAAAGGACTCACGTCCTCGCTCGCAGCCGGCTCTGACTGCCCGCCCGGGCACGCCGCAAACAAAGCGGCCGCCCGGCTGCCCTGCCCCGGCGGCGGCCGCGCACGTGGGGCCGCGGCGGGGGCGAGCGCGGCCGCCCCAGCCAGCCAAGCCGGCCGCCAGCGCCGCACCACCGGGCCGGCGGGCGCCCACGGGCAAGCCCCGGCTTGCCCGGAAAGCCCCGAGCGCCGCGTCAATCCGCCGCGGGGCGCCGGGCCCTCGGCTCGCCCGCGTTCCCCCAGCGAGGAGACGCTGTCCCGGCCGTGACACCGCCCCGCGGGCCCAGCCGTCGCCCCAGCTGCGGCGGTCACGGGTTCGCATCACGCTTCGATCAGGCTCTCGACGCGGAGCCATCTTGTCCCCCGGAGCCGCCGCCCGGCCCCGGCCTCCCCCCGGCAGGGGGCTCCCGGACCCCGCCGCCGCCGCGCCACCGGCCTGACGCGGCCCAGGGGCGCGGGAGCCCCGGCTGCAGGGGCGGCTGCCCTTCCCGGCGGCTTCCCGCCCCGGCACGACCCGACGGACGCCGCCAGACCGCGGCGCGGGGAAGGCCCGGGCGGGTGGGGCCGGCGGCCGCCAGGCTCACAAAGCGGCTTTGTGCCCGGGCCGGGCCGCTCAGGAGCCGCGGCCAGGTCGCCCCCTCCTACTCTCCCAGCAGAGACGGCGAGAAGGGGCAGTGGCAGCCCAGAGCAGGAGAGGGGCTCCGGGGGCGGGAGGAAGGCCGAGCCGCGCTGCGGGCGGGCCGGTCCGCCTCCCTTGCGGCACGCCTAAGGGGAGCCGCAACCCGGCGCTGCGAGCAGCCGCCCGGAGCCGGCGTGGCCCGGGCAACAGAACAAAGAGACAACATGGAGGAGACGGGGGAGGGGGGCGAGGGCGGGGGGGGGGGGGGGGGACGGGACACAGGCGCGGGAGCCGGGCACAGGCGGCGGGGCGTACGCCCGGCGGGGCGAGGGGCTGGGGGACACGGACCCGGGCGCGGGGGGGCGGGCAGCACTCACAGGAATATGGTTACTCATTGAAGACTGTAGCCTGATCATACAGCCGGGGTGCGGGCGCCACCGCCGGGGGCAGGAGGAGCAGAACCAGGAGGACGCGGAGGCGCTGGAGGCCGCGGAGCTGCCGGAGGGGGTTCGGCGGCGGAGCGGGGATGGACCATACAGCTGCGGCGGCGGGCGGCTCTGCGGGCTGGCGCGGAGCGGACGCGGCTGCACCGGGAGGGACACTCGGCGCCGCCTCCCGCACAAGCGCCCCTCAGTCACGCACGTCAGTGACGAGCGTCGCGCCCGTCCAATTAGCGGCGCCGCCAGCGCGTCCGGGGCGGGAGCGAGGCGTGGCGCTGGCGGGCCGGGCGGAGGCGCGAGGGAGCCGAGAGGCGGAGGCAGCCGGCGAGAACCGGTTAGTGAATGAAGCCGGTGGCGGTGGGGCCGGGGAGGGGCGCGGCGCGGCGGGGGCAGCGCGGGACGCGCGGGCGGGCGCGGGACCGCCGCCAGGGGCCGGGCCGGGGCTGGGCCGGGGCCGCCCTGCGCGGGAGTCCCGCCCGCCGCGACTTCGCCGGGAGGCCCCTGGCGCAGCCTCCGGCTCCTCTAGGGGCGGCGAGTTCTAGACTCTTCCCCGGGCCTCCGGTGCAGGGCGGCCGGCTGGCGCTCCGCGGCCGCTGCAGCCCGGCTGTTGGCGGAGGGGGATGCCGGAGGGCAGAGGCCCGGCGGGGCAGAGGGGAAGGCGGCGCGGGCAGGCGGGGGGCGGCGGGAGGGCCGCTCGCTCGGGGTGGCGGGGCGCGGGTGGCGTATTGCGGCCCGCCGCCGTCAGGGGCGCAGCGCGGCGCCGGCCGGCGCTCTGCACGCGTGGTAATTCCCAAGCCCTCCGCGCTCGGGTTGCAAAACCTCTTTTGCTTGTTTAATGCTATTCGGAAGCTCTTAATGCGTTTCGTTCGCAGATTATTCTGCGCTTATAAGTCGAGATAAAAACCGTGATTTCTGGTTTTACAGATGGGAGGTCGGCCCAGTAGGCCAGAAGCGGTGTGGGACACAACATGGACTCTGCCGCCCCGTCCTAGGGAACACTGCCTGCCGAGGCCCGGGGGTTGCAAGGCAGGCTTCCCGAGGTGGGACCCGGCGGTGGGAAACACCTGCGGTATCCCTGCCGTCTGCAGCTGAGGGAGACGGGGGAGCCAGTCCCCAGCTGGACACCGTCAACCTGGAAAACACCTTAAAATGTGGGTCAGCGCTAGCTTTATTAAATAGTAGGCTATTTTTAGCTTCAGTTAGTCTGATACTGCCCTAGTTATGTTTAAGTGGTTAACCCTTTCTTCTGCACGTGTTGTTATTGCAACTATACAGATTACAAGAGTCTGCAGAAATTGCTTTTTTTATCTCAAAAATAAACAGTTCTGAATCTCGGCCGTTTGTGTTTGCTTGTACAAAGGCATGGCTGGTTTGTGGTTTTGCCCAAATTTTAATTTTTTATAACCTGCAGAAACCATGTTTTGTTCAGAGGAGGTTTCCATGGTAACTGACGCTAGAGTTGTTATTCAGAACATGTCAGAACATGTCTATGTTACCTTGCACTCCACCTGGCTTCAGGTGCGCATAAGCTAATTTCTGACCAGGAGCCATGTCTCTGCTAGGATAGTATAATTAGCTTATCTGGGGTGTGCTTATTTACAGTTTCCTTATATATTTATTGACTGACTCAGGGCACACGTCTGGTGAACTTGCAGCAGTTTCCACTTCTCCATTTAAAACTTCTTGAAAATGTACTCAGAATCCTGTAAAATAGGAAGATGATCCCAAGGTAAATGGCTGCTTGGAATATGGTGTATTTGCCGATGGTTACAATATTAGGAAGGTTTGCCTGGGGCAGGGTGGGAGAGAGTCAACACAGCTTCTGTCTTGTCAATAAAGCTTGAGGAATTTGCTCTGGATAGAGTTCTGAAACGGATTAAACAGCTCTTTACCTGCTTTAATCCATGCTGTTGGTTTTTGGGGGCTTTTTTGCTCCCAGCAATGCAAGCTTTTGTTTACTGTTTCATTGCACATTAAACTGATTAGGATTTTAGGATCAAATTGCTTTCTACTGCAGCATCCTTTCGGTACTGTAGCACAGTAGTTTACACTGGAAATAAGAGTCATTGGCAGTTCTTTGTAATTAGATACCCTAAGAAGAAATGATTTAGCTCAGAAATATTGTAGTCTAAAACCACATGTTGTTTGGGTGTTGGGTTTTTTTGAGGAAAGAATGCCTGTGTCATTTTACCTATTTAATATTGATTTTTATTATGATAGTCTCTGTCTGGACCCCCTAGCTGTGATTAATTATGTCACACTAGTTGGCACGTAAGGTGCAGTTCCTGTGTCTTATACTGTGAGAGGACAAGAGATACTCGGAGCGTTAGAAGCAGACTGCAATACATGGTCTGCTATTTCATATAACATAGGACAAAGTCAAAGATGGGAGAGATAGGCAAGTGGATAGTTACAAGGTGCCAGCTACTGAAGTGATGAACCAAGGTGGGTTGAAGGCACAGAAACTAACAGAAAGAGACAAGACCCCTGAAAAAATTTAAAGGTAAAAAAAAAAAAAAAAGTTGTAAAGAGAAATGTGTGGTGAATTGAGAAGAGACTGATATTAATCAGTTTGTGAAGCAAAGATGTGATCACCACCATTGTTGTGGTATTAGGAAGATTAATATAACTTTTATGATAAGAGGCTATAGTAGGAAAAAATTTAAATATATTTTTGAGGCAATATGAGTCAAAAATAAAATTTGGGCATAACGGAAGTGTCCAGCCCTTACCTGCTTGACTATTATCAATATATTTGGAAAGTTTTAATAGGAAGCTGTGCATTAAACCAGTCAATTTAAAGAATACTGAAGTTTCAAAAAACCAAATGATAAGTTATACCTTATAATTACTGTCTTTTGTTTTATAAAACCTGCTATTTTGTAATCTCTGATAACTTGGCGTTGCCTTGTTCTCTGAAGTACAATAGTGAAAAAAAATCTCCTTTTCACTTTCTTTATGTAAAAGTCTACATACTTCATATGCTTTCTTAGACATTTTTGCCAAGAAGAGGAATCCTAATAAAATTAGGAAGCAATGTGCTGTCCATGCATCACTTTGAAGTGGTTTGTTTTAATTTCTTGCTAGTACATCTGTTCTGGTTTGAGAGTGCTGCCTCTATGATTCATGAAAGCTAAACTTTAAAATATTATTTTTATGTTTGAAATATGTATCTTTATGTATCAACTAATAGAAATGTTTCTCAAAGACTAAATAAAAATAGTGATTCTTAATGTGCTTGTGTGTTGCAGACACTTAAATTCTTAAGTCCCTATAGACAGAAGTCGGTTGTTCCTGACATTCATCTGAATCTGCTGTATCACTACATGCGCGTAAAAAATCCAAGCAATTGTATACCAGAGAGACATAATAGAATCTGAATTTAAATTGTTTGGATATAGTTTCGCTGCGTTTATGTGGGCTAATCCTATTTAAAATTTGAATGGAATAGGGAATTTTACATAGTTATTGATGCCATGTCCATACACGCTTGAGGGTTTGCTGGGTAGATCTTTGATTTGCTGATATTGACTTAGCTTTTTTGGTAAAATCTCTGAAGGCTGTATTTATGCCCGTGTCATGCCAATGTTTAAAAAGGTGAAGTGTGTTGACTGTGACCGGGTTAGACTCATCTAACAGAAAACTCATACATGATTAAGCTGATTAAAACAAAAAAGAATTAAAGGATAATAATATAATTAATGCAAATCAATGTAGTTCTAAGGGAAATAGTTATTGTAAAGAGAGCTGACTTAATGGCTTGATAAGGTTACGAGGTTGGCATTAAGGCAACTGTAATGCCGTAACACACACTAAATGTCCATGTTTTCAAACAGTTTTATCAAAGGAGTGCAATCAAAGATCACTGAAAAAGACAAGTGTGACTGGTGCAAAAACTAATGGATAGCATGTAACAATGATGTCGACACAGTTGTGCAGAATCACCTAGATTGTTTAGTAACTTGTCTTCACTCAGACGTGTTTTAGTACAGACACTTGCAAAGTCATGCAGCTAGAAACAGGAACACAAGCAAGATTTGTAAGTTTTTCAGAAAGTTTCTGTTACTCTAAATAGGGTCCAGGGATTCTAATGGACAAGTAAGTCAATATGAACTCCCAGGGCTGTGTTATAGTAACAGTAAAAATGACCCTTACGTGATCCTAGATATATAGCATGAAATTGTAAGGAGGAGGGATTTTTATTTTTAAATAGCATCGATACTATTGAAATACCATATGCAGTTCTGTTGACCACAGACTTCTCAAGTTACCTTATTTTTTGATATTAAAAAAACAACCATATGTCTGGAGCTTATGTGTGGCATTTTTCATGTGCCCTGTTACTCCTGCCTTTACACTTGCTGCTCCTACTCAGCCCTTCTTTCACTCTTCACGTTAGGTTCAGTGCCATGGTGTTTCTCGGATCCTATGATCTGGGTTTTGGGTGAACAGGGTGATGGAGTAGAAGCAACTGCAGGACAGCGTTAATTGTTTCTGTACACAGCCATGTCTTAGTGATGTCTTGGTGAGAATGCAAAGCTGGAAAAAGTGTTCAAAAACTGGAAACAGTAAAACATGTAAAGGACTCCCTATTTAACTCAAAAAGTAGATCAGTGGTATCTCACAAGGGAAAAATACAAGCTTCTAAAAGTTTCCTAATTCGAAGAGTAAGGTGGAATGGATGGTAAAAGGCTGGCAAATTCACGTTATGACAAATAGAAGTTACTGGCTTCAGTAGAGTCACTGGGTGAAATTTCATACTGTGATGCAAAGGAGGTCGTAAACTACAAAATACAGGTTTTCACATCTTGAGGTAAGAATTTAATAGGAAAAGGAGGCTTTTAATAGAAGATCCTTTATTTGGGTTTTTTTTAGCTAGTTCAAACTCCTCATAGTATTTATATTGCAAAGGAGATGTATAATGTCTTAAATTTTGCGCTACCTGGAAATCGTAAATTTCATTAATAGTTACAATTCAAATGAGTGCTGCTTTATGTTTCTCCACTGATGATAATTTCTTTGTGTATATGAAATTCTAAATAACTTGGTTTCTTGCTCTTGTCAAATTTTACTATGTCAGCTTCATTTCAGTGGCTTGGTCTTGTTTATTCTCCACTCTGGCATATTTTCATCTTTATTGTTTGATGGATGTCTTCAGTCAAAATCTGTTTTCAAACTGCTTTGTTTTGTTCAGTCCTTTAAAAAGTCTCATGACTGTTTAATGTTAGTTCATAGGCAGACTTTGGCCTGTTTGGGAGACTGGTTGACAGAGTCCCTGAGAGACAGCCCTGAAGGGTCAGGGGGTCCAGGAGGGCTGGACATTCTTCAAGAAGATAGTCTTAAAGGCGCAGGAGGGGCTGTCCCCATGTGCCAAAAGACAAGACAGGGAAAGAAGACCAGCCTGGCTGAACAGAGAGCTTTGGCTGGAACTCGGGGGGGAAAAAAAGGAGAGTTCACCACCTTTGGAAGAAGAGGCAGGCAACTCTGGACGACTATAAGGATGCCATGAGGTTATTCGGGGAGAAGACTAGAGAGGCAAAAGCCCAGCAAGAATTCAGGCTGGCTACTGACATAAAAGATAACAAAAAATGTTTTTACAAATGCATTAGAAACAAAAGGAGGGCCAAGGAGAATCTCTGTCCTTTATTGGATGGGGCAGAGAACGTTGCCACAAAGGATGAGCAGAAGGCCGAGGTACTCAGTGCTGTCTTTGCCTCAGTCTTTAATAGCAAGACCAGTTACCCTCTGGGTACTCAGCCCCCTGAGCTGGAAGACGGGGATGAGGAACAGAAGAAGTCCCAACAGTTCAGGAGGGAATGGTTAGTGACCTGCTGCTCCACTTGGACATGCATCAGTCTATGGGGCAGGATGGGATCCACCCAAGGGTACTGAAGGAGCTGGTGGAAGAGTGTGTCAAGCCACTCTCTGTCATTTATAAATGATCCTGGCTAACCAGGGAGGTCCCAGAAGACTAGTGGTTAACCATGTGACACCCATCTACAAGAAGGGCAGGAAAGAGGATCTGGGAAACTACAGGCCTGTCAGCCTGACCTTGGTGCCAGGGAAGTTTATGGAGCAGATCATCCTGAATGCCATCACATGGCATGAGCAGGACAAGTGGGAGATCAGGCCCAGCCAGCGTGGGTTTGTGAAAGGCAGGTCCTGCTTGACAAACCTGATCTCCTTCTACAAGATGACCCACCTAGTGGATGAGGAAGAGGTTGTGTATGGTGTCTACCTGGACCTCAGTAAAGTCTTTGACACAGTTTCCCACAGCATTCTCCTGGAGGACCTGGCTGCTTGTGGCTTGGATGGGTGTACTGTTTGCTGGGTTAAAAGCTGCCTGGACAGCCAAACTGGAAGAGTGGTGGTGAATGGAGTTACATCCAGCTGGTGACAGGTCACAAGTGGTGTTCCCCAGGGCTCAGTACTGGGGCCTGTTCTGGTTAGTATCTTTATTGGCAATCTGGACAATGGGATCAAGTGCACCCTCAGCAAGTTTGCAGACACCACCAGGTTAAAGGGGGACTGTTGATCAGGAAGGCTCTGCAGAGGGATCTGGACCGATGGGCCGAGGCCAATTGCATGAGGTTCAACAAGAAGTGCCAGGTCCTGCACTTGGGTCATAACAAGCCCCAGAAATGCTACAGGTTTGGAGAAGAGTGGCTGGAAAGCTGCTGGGTGGAAAAGGACCTAGGGATGCCTGCCAACAGCCGACTGAACATGAGCCAGCTGGGGTGGCCAAGAAGGCCAATAGCATCCTGGCTGGTATCAGAAACATTGTGGCCAACAGGACAAGGGAAGTGATTGTCCCCCTGTACTCAGCACTGGTGAGGCCACGTCTCAAATCCTGTGTTCAGTTTTGGGCCCCTCACTTCAAGAGGGATGTAGAGGTGCTGGAGCGTGTCCAGAGAAGGGCCACAAGGCTGGTAAAGGGTCTGGAGCACAGGTCTTATGAGGGGTGGCTGAGGGAACTGGGTTGTGGATGAAAGGAGGCTTAGAGGGGACCTTATTGCTCTCTCCAACTACCTGAAAGGATGCTGTAGGCAGGGAGGGAAGGTCTCTTTGCCCAGATGACAAGCGACAAGTAAAGAGGAAACAGCCTCAAGCTGGACCAGGGGAGGTTTAGATTGGATATTGGGAAAAATTTGTTCACTGAAAGGGTGGTGAAGCATTGGAACAGGCTGCCCAGGGAGGTGGTGGAATCACCATCCCGGAGGTGTTTAAAAAATGTGTAGATGCAGTTGGTGCTTAGGGATGTGGTTTAGTGATGGACTTGGCAGTGCTGGGTTATGATTGAACTCAATGAACTTAAAGGTCTTTTCCAACCTAAATGGTTCTATGGTTCTATGTTTCTGCCCTGTGTTCAAGTTTCACTCAATAGTGCAGTCAAGAAGCTTGTTCTGTTTCCATGGCCTGGGCCTGCTCGGTCACAGCATACATTTGAGCACTCCACTGCTGGCATATAGCACGTAAAGAACCCTGTTGTAGTGGAAGATTCATGAAACAGACCTGTGCTTTGTGCTAGAGAGGGGAACCTTTCTGCTGTGGCAATTTCTGTGCTGATGTGCTGGAGCTGTATTTGATGTGTTTGTGGCTTTGAGTGGAATGAAGTGGTTGAAGAGTGATACAGTATTAAGATTATTACTGGAAATTTATGTGTGTTGCTCTAGCACATTATCAAAACTGAGGCTTTACAGTGGATTCTTAATATTTGTTTGGTTTCTTTGGTCATGCATATTTATAAAAAATTCTCTGAATTCATTATGAGGATTTAGCACAGACCTTTTCACCAATTAATGTAAATGAGCACTTCATGTGCAATGTGTAGTGTGCTAAAGGTTTCTGGTGTAGCATCATGATCTTGGGCTGGATCTTGTCCTTGTGATTTAGTGATAATGAAAGTTGTTTTCCATTTTCATCTCCTAAAAATGCTCTTAGAAGAGAAGGTAATTTCAGTTTCTTTGTAGTACTCTGATAAGATGCATTGGCTGTGGACTGTTAAAGGGAGTAGAAAACTACTACTGATGCTTCACAAATGCAACCAAACATTGAGAAATGCTTTTTCAGTTGTTTATTGGGAAAATTCAGTGAATTCCTCATGTTGTTTCTGTCTGTTCAATAAAACATTTGTATCTATAATGTATTTTATGCCCAATATGTGTTAAAACTTTGGAGATCTGCTAAAGAATGATTTTTCATGACTGAAGAAGTCATGATCTTGTATGGACACATGCTGTAATCATCACTTGGCAGGTTTAACATTCATAATTGGCACTTAGGCAATATATAATCCAAGTAGATGGTATTTCAGTATTACAGGAGTAATCCTAAAGATGAATCATTTAAAAAAAATTTGCACAATGTTGCTCACAAGTAAGGTTTTTGTGGTTACGTGCTTTTACAACAAATCTACTTGTTTATTTCTATTGAAGTAATTAAGCCTATACATTAGGAAAGTTGGGCCTTTTTGATTTCATTTAAGTTGGATTTTCTCCAGACACTCTTTTTGGAACAGTCCAATGGTCTGACAGTCTGGATATATCACGGTGTTTATCTCAGCAAGCTGTTCGAGCTGACAGCCTGGGGGAATATTTCCTTAAGATATGTTCGAGGGAGAACAGGGACAACAAACAGAGCCTTTGGCGCTAATAGCACTTTCCATATTTGCTGTGACTGTGTATGTAGGAAATTGTGGTGTAAAGATGCTATACAGCTGCTGTTACAAAACTGCGGTCTAATCCTGATATTTTTTTTTGTTACTGTCTTTCAATGCTACCCATGAAGACTGCTAAACTGGTACTTTAATAATAATATCTTTGAGATTTTAATTGCAATTACAATAGCATACGGCAATTACAAGGACTTGTAACTATTCCCTTTTGAAAAGTTTTTTTGGGTAAGTGTGAAAATTCATTTACGTTTTTGCTCTAAAATGTTAACCGCAGATTTTGTTGCCTTGCGCTGTTAATGCTGTAGCCAAAACTAAACAGCGATCTCTGCTCAATCTGTTCAGATTACTGCAGCTATCAGCCACTTATTGCCTGTTCAGCATCCTCTCCACACTACTCCTGATTTTTCCCCTCCGTTGGTAGGGAGACATGTTCATTGATGTTTTTTCTGGGAGTTTTTTGTGCAGCAAAATACCAACAAATTATCAAGACAGGAAAACTTTACAGGTCCACTTGTATAACTCACTGTGTTCTTCTGTCAACTGATAGGCTGTACTGCCCCTCAACTCAAAGCTTGTCTTGTCATTTACTGATGGAATTTCATTACTGTTAAAAAATGTTGCCTTTGATTTAATTCTGAGATATGAATTAAAAAATAGAAGATAGAAGCCAAAGCTGGTAACAAGAGCTCTGTTGCAGTTCTATTCCATGCTCAAATAGAAGCTTATATCATTAAATGACAAAATTATTATACAGGAATGAAATTTAGAACATGTTCTAGAAATAATATATATTATCATATTTTCTTGTCAGGCATACATGTCCTTTTGTTACTTCCTTGCTTAGTAAACATTTCTCTTTTGTATAGTACTATAATCATCAGTGTATTAGAAAAGATACACCTGTACTCAATTTAACAGGAAAAACAAATCACTTGGAAACCAAAATATGTGTAATCTTATGATCAAAAGCTCACAAACACAGAGAGATTAACTAGTATTATAAATTGAGAAAATCATATATATTTGAAAAATCAAGATGGAAGCTGTAAGCCAGTACAAGGCAAAGATTAGTAATTTACTTTATTTCTTGGAAGAAAAAAAAATAGCAGCTTTTCTGTTTGGTTTTAAACAAGAAACATCTGAGAAGTACCAGCCTCCATGATGCGGTGCCGAGATTATTTTGAATCTCTAATTTCCTTTGCCTTTTGCTTGAGTAAAATGGTTCAGCAAATTAAAGGTATGCTAAGTCTTTGTCATAAAAAAGGACTTCCGTCTGGTGTTGCAGTGGGTAGACTGTATCAGGCTATCAATAAACGTGCACTTTTTGCAACACTGATGTTCAGATGGTGTTTTAGGTCTTACGCTGTTCTGCTTTCAGTCTGCCAGATGACTCTGTACCAGCATTTGCTATGTGTGTAATTAAATTGTCTTTTGCCAGGGCTTGCACAGTCAAAATATTACTTTAGCCAGCAGTCATGTAAGACTGTTGGCCAAAATAATACCTACCAAACTAATAATAGGGACCTGTACCCTATTGAGAATATGATGACTAAATACATTTTGGTTTGCTTGTGCAGGTTTCTTTATGCAGAAGGGCCTCCTTTGTACCCCTTCTGGGTACAGAAGGGTTACTTCATCCTCTTCTGCCATTGCAAATATTGTTAAGACTTTCTGAATTACTTGTTATGACCTATTCAGTAAGACTTAGCATTAGCTCTACAGCTTTCTCCTCAGTTTCCCTACATTCCAAAGGGCAGCTTCATGAATATGAGTTTCACTGTATATATAAAAGGGTACCATGCACCACCACCCTTTTACATTTTTCAAATTAGTAGTTCTGAACCTGCCATCAAGTCTAAAACCAGGGAGTATAATATTATTGCAGCTGATAATGGTGGTATGTGTTCTCAGCAGTGCAATCTGTAGACATAAGCATCTCAGCAATAATCTTGTTTTCTGAAACTAGCTATTCAATGTGTTTCTGATGCCCCTCGGATAACTTTTTCTAATAATGAGTTAGCATCTCCACACCAAGAAGAGTGTGACACATTTGTTTCTTCATCTGTTTAGATGCAAAATTCTGGAGCCACTGCAACTATTCCCTATCTGTGTTTTAATATTCTCATTGTACAGTTGCACAATTCCTGCCTGAAATACTAGTGTATACTTGGGGATAGAGTAACAATTGCAGCAGCTTCCATGGCCGTCCAGTTTGTCACAAAAATACTATGGTAGTCATTTCTTTGATTTTCAGCATCAGCTTGCATTCCAGTGTTGTCCAAAATGCATGAAGCAACACATGGATGTCGCCATCATAACATAAACACTTAGAATAGGGGGCAGCATGTTTAATGTGTCTGATATGCCAATATCAGTAAGTATAGTAAGAGCTATAACGGCTGGAAGTACCCTGCATGTGTGTGGTGGCAAGCTAAAATAACTAATGTCCTTGGAGCCATAAAGGAGAAGTAATCTGTTTGCTTGTTTCCTAGAGACACACCACTCAGAAGAGCACTAGGTAAACTGGGGTATACCATCATAACCACTGGAATACGCAAGCGCACCAGTGAGTATTCAGGATATACTTAGTTTAGGGAATTGTAGATAACTGGAGGTAGTTTGGTTTAAGGTTGCCTGCACAGATGTGAAAATATCTCTTTTGTAGACATACCCACTGTAGATAATCATACACAGTGAAACTCATGTCCTTGAAGCTGCCCTTTGGAATGGAGGGAAACTGAGGAGAAAGCTGTGGAGCTAACGCTAAGTCTTACTGAATAGGTCACAACAAGTAATTCAGAAAGTCTTAACAATATTTGCAATGGCAGAAGAGGGTGAAGTAACTCCTTGAGATGCCAGTAGAGCCAGTATTTCTTGCAGACTCAAAAGATTTCAATATGCCGAAAGAAACTTAATGCAAAATCCGCCTAGTTAGTAGAAGAAAATTCTTAGGATACAGACAAGACAAATGTAAAACAATAAAATTTTTTTCTGCAGTGTTTTAGAATAACTAAAGAAGCTTAGAAACAGACTTATATTTTCACTGCACAAAGTATACTTTTTAAAGAAACCAGATTCTAAAATTTATTGACATGTTTCATGTAGTTTGTAATTTTATTTGAAATTCCAGTTTTAAAATAAATTCCTTTGTAGAAAACATTCAAAATTCCAAAACTTCTATGCATCAAGATACCTTTCAAGATTTAATTTTATTTAATCATTTGTAAGCAAGTAAGAAACAGTCTGGAGACATTTTCAAAAGTCTGGGCATGGGATATCAGAACTCTGCAGACGCTGTTCCTGAGAATTAATGTTACAAACTTTGGAGTGAACCTCTGAAAGCAAGTGTGTTATGCTGCTCAGTGGATGCAGATAAAAGCCTGAAAACCTCTGCTGCCTGTGTAATCGGGCTCACGAGGCAGCTGTGTGAGGCATGCATTTTCTGAGGCCTCTCAACCTGTTAGTGATTCGGTAAGTCTGGACTTGAAAAGAAGCTCTCAGAACTGGGCACTGTTTGTACAAGATAAAAGCTACCAATCTCTGATTTGACTGAAATGCAGTGAAAGGAATCATGGTACCTTTTTTGAAGGTACCATTGTGAATACAGCTGGCCATAAATACTTTTCCACTGTTCATATTTTGGGGCTTTTTTACTGTGCTATTTTCCATTTTTATGTACTTTCACTATCTGTTTTTAGGAAAGAATGATACCCCACTTTAGTCTTCTTTCAGAAAATAGCCTGAAGCCTTTATTCAGGTTTTACTTTGCTTTATTGGGGCACATCCCCACATACGAAAGTAATTTTGGAAACAAAGAAATACAATTTCATCTTTGATTAAGAGCTGAGCAGGAGGTAAGTTTTGCTTTTGGAAGTTGGCGGCCTTTAGTTTTACGAAAAAAAAGATTATTTTTCAAAAGCATCTAAGTCATCTCAGAACATACATTTTCAAGGCAATAGTCACTTGGGTATGCCCAGCTTTAAATAGTTCCAACGTAAAGGGATTCACACCCTTAATTAGATGTTAGAGATTCCTGTTCAAAACATGAGAAGAACTAGGAGACTAAGAATGAAATCAGTAGGAGTCAGCACAGCTCACTGGGAGATACAGCAGACAACAAATGTAGAGGAGAGGAATTAAATAACTCGGCCAGCTCTTGGGGGACGAGGCTGACTTTCTTTAGTCAGGCTGCAATCAAAACAAAGGAAGAAAATAGGCAAATACAGGGGTAAAAGTTCTTGAACATAACCATGAAACTAATGTTTTTAAAAAGTAAAACATTTTAAAAGCGTATTATGGCTTCTAAGAAAACTTACTAAAAATGCTGATTAGTTAAGAAAAAGGAAGAGGTATCAGTGCAGCCTGCAGGTGAAGAAAACGATCAGCAAAGTACATGGCTACTCCAGTCAATTCGTAAATACATTTCAGCCTGTGCAGCACCGTCAGCATCATACCGCTTGAAACAAATTAATGTTTTCATTTATCTCCTTATCCATCATAGTCATGAACATAAAAAAAAAGTTCCTACCAATAATCTTTGTGTTCACACACTTGCCTCACTCAAATCCATTCGTTCTTTAGAAACTAAAGCAGCGTGCATTCTTCATTGCTACAGTTATACATATATCTTAAATACTTTTGTGTACTGCTTTCTCTACCTGCTGAGTACAATTTCTTTTATTTTTCAGGATTTTCACTTACCTGTGTTTGACAACCCTTCCTTCTGCTTTTTCTCTGCTGACATTACAGGGATCAATTAATAGTAACAATATGGTTTTCTTCATCTTATTTGCCACAAGACTATGTATTTATTTTTTCGTTATTCCTGTAATCTCAGTCCAGTATCCTGTGTACCAGGCTACCTTAATATTCTTTAGAATGTTCTTCAAGGGTTACAGTTTTCAACCTCAGAAGTAGAGGTAAAAATTTTATTATTTCCCCCTGCTGAATGGTCAGGAATACAATTTTGTATTTAGTCTTAGGTTTTCCTCTCCCTTATGCTCTATATTTCTCCTATACTGTCTTTATCAAGTTTCCCTGGCCTGAGCTGTCCATTCCTGCCTACCTGTTTGTACACTTTGTGTTCTGTCTTCTGCCCTGTTGTTATATGGCAAAAATGGTGTAAAATGTTGTCTTCAAAGTAATTGTCATTGCTTTAATAAAGTGACTTGCAAGAAATTTCGTTAATCTGGTGTTGCATTAGGTAAGATACAGTGTAAAACAGGAAACAAAATTATAAATGGAGAAGACACTAATCAGAGGACTGAGTTGTAACACAACAAATTTATACATTGGTATTCACACAAATTCAGACATTTAACTCAAGCTAAATCAGAATCATTTCCCTCCAAGTGGAAAAAGAGTCACCTAACTTTGGGCTGCATTTAGAAACTCATTTAGAAACTGTAGTAGGATACATGCCACGCCACTTTTGCCACCATGAGTTAGGTGTCAAATATGAGTTAGCAGTTTAGGCTTCCTCTATAATTCATAGAGAAAGAGAACCCCTTCTAGAGGGTAATTGATCCTGTTCTGAAATAAGTGTTTAAGATAGGGTAAGTTGTTTTTCAGCAGTATTTCTCTTGACTGTAGAGAAAGAATGAACAATTAGAGTAAGTACCTGTATTTCAAACCGGTCATGTGAGGTAACATGAATCCTGTCCCCCATGAGCTGTATAAACTCCCCCATAGTTTATAACAGACTCACAGAGTGGTTAAGGTTAGAACGGACCTCTGGAGGTCATCTTGCTCAAGCAGGGTTACCTAGAACCAGTTGCCTAGATCCATGTCCAGCTGGCTTTTAAATATCTCCAAGGATGGAAACTCTCCAAGCTCTCAGTGCTCAGTCACCCTCACAGTAAAGCAGTGTTTCCTGACGTTCAGGTGGCACCTCCTGTATTTTGGTTTGTGCCATTGCCTCTGGTTCCGTCAATGGGCACCACTGAAAAGAGCCTGACTCCATTTTCTTTACACCCTCCATTCAGGTATTTATATACATTGATGAGATCCCACTGAGCCTTCTCTTCTCCAGGCTTGACAGTCCCAGTTCTCTCAGCCTGTCCTCATAAGGGAGATGCTCAGTCCCTGAACTCTCGTTCGGCTCCTTACCCATCCCCAGGCAGAGCTCCATGCACTCCAGCTGCTCTTTCACATAAAGAGCAATTCCCCCTCCTCATCATCTTAGCTGTCCTTCCGACACAGCATGTCTCCCTCCATCCCATATGACTCAGTATTCAAATGCCTAATTTTTTAGATTGGTGAAATCATAGGATTGGCAATAATGTAAGACTATTCAACAACACACAGCTTCTGATAATAAATATTTCCACATCTGTTTAATTATAGTCCTATTTGTAGTACTTGTTAGCTTTCTGTTAGTATTTATTCATGCTGAAATGTACACATTCAGTGAGTCAAACTGTGTGTAGTATTTTAAATTAGTGGCTATAAATATTAAAAAGAATTTTCTCTTTTAACTGTAATAGTAAATAATATTTCAAGCAAAAAAACCCCAAACAAACCACAACCTAAAAGTAAAGGGAAAATTATAAAATTACATTGTAATACCCTGAATGCATCTAATGCTTACCATCCTATAACATTTAATACAGTGATAAGCAAACAATAACTGTACTGAAGTGAAGCTGTTTCTTTGCGTTATAAGTCTCCCCAACAACTTGTGATAGGAAGAAAATAAATGACCTTTATGTTCTGTGGAAGCTGTAGAATTTATGTGGGGTTGGGTGTCATGCCAAAAGTGATACTCCAAGTCTTGCCAGTCTAGAGTGACGTGGACTCCCCTTATCAATGGCTTTAGCTTATCACTCATCTGAAAAAATTACCCCATCAATATCTAAAGCCATACTAGGTGTCTGTCTTAGTTCTGAGTCAGAGGAAAGCACATCTTCTGAGTCATCAGTATCTGTTCCCATACTCTGCCTGATGTTTTACTTTGACTTGTGCTACATATCACCTAGACCTTAATCTACTTAGCTTGTGAAAAACAATAGAATTACAGCACAATCAAATATGACTATTGATAAATATATTCAGTCAGTTGACACAATGCATCTACTGTTGCACAGGACACGATTTTCTACCTTCTGCAAGATTTCAATACATTCTCTTAACTCATCATCCTGAATTTAAACAATGACACTGTATTTAAAATATTGAGTTAAAATGACAGGTAGAGTACTTGTAAGCCCTAAGAACATGTGCTCATATTTCAAATTTCACAGTTGAATCTATTTCAAATGAACTTGTAATCTTTAAGCCTGTGAGAGAAATTTCTGCTTTTGCTAAGATGAAAACCAGACTGATCCCTTCTGAAGGACAGGAGATCAGAGAAAAACAGAGCTAGCTAAGAACCTCAGGAAGTCACCCAATCCATTTTCCTGTCCCAAAGAGTTATGTATCGGTGCATGTCACTTCTAACAGATGCTTTTCTAATTTGTCCTGACTGTGCTCCAATATTTGAGATACTACAACCTCTTAGACATCTGGTTTAGTTCTTTGTTATCCTTACCTTTAAAACACTTAGAAACCATAAGGAACAGGACACATCATAATTTCATTTTTACAGCATTACAAGGTTCATTTGACCTGAAAAGGTGTATGCATTTTTAAGGGAGCAAAATCAATGAAGGGCCTCACCTGGTTTCCAAATACAACTATGTTGCAGTATTGGCCTAATATTGCAGGGTCAGGGCACTTGTTAAGGACTACAAGACCTTAATTTTAATCCTCTTTTCCATCTTCTGGGATCTGAGCCTGCATCTCTCAGAAGACTCCTTAATCCTCAGACTGTGCTGTGTCTTCAGTATATAGCGAGTGATTAAGGCATCTCAATCTCTCCTGTTACTCTTCTACTCTCTAACAAGATGTAAAAACCTTTGTGAAAACGTGAGTGTCATACCCATTAGTTGTCTACATTGTTACTCTTCTGGTCTCTGACTCGCTAATCCATAGTGGAACAATATCATCAGTGGTCCAGGATAGACCAGTGATTAAAGAAACATGTTTTTAAGTTAGGTCTGACTGTTTCTGGATAATGGTTTAAACAGAAAGCTCAAACATTTTGGGATAGTGCATTGACAACTATTGATTTATTTCTTATTGCTGGATTTAAAAGAGCAAGGAGGTATAGTGTATTTTAAACATATTTTAAGCAATTCAGCGTAATACAAGGCTGGATGCTAAAAGGCTGGCAATGAGATTAATGTCAATTTAGAAGGGACAAATCCCTAGACTGTAGGGTTAATGAAGCTCTGTGCTGTGAATATACTTGACCTGAACTATGGACCTAACTTTGGTTAATGTGACACAGATAAAGGAATTTGGATTCTGGTTACTGCCTTCCAATGGAGGCATTCAGTCAAATGGAATCCTTGTCTTCTGCTGCTTATCTAAAAGGTGCAATAGCTCAGTCTTTAAACATTAATTTAAAAATACTGTTTCAACCATACATGATGTTGAAATAAAAGATTTCAAGTATGATTTTGAACAAAGAGTTTACATTTGTCATGCCTTTTAACGGGAAATACAGACCATTTCCCACACATTTTGATACCTGTAATAAGTGATGTTTCAGTAGCTAGTCATCTGGTTAAAAATGCAGACTTGCTCTGTGAGTGCCTTGGTTTTCAGTTAATATACCCATAACTTATAAGGGCTAAACCTGATCTTTTAAAATGTATTTCCAAATATAGTTAAATATTTTAAATAGCAAATTATTTTTTCCCCAGTTTACATTTCAATTTAGACTTACTACACTAATTTTTTTTTGCCAAATCTGTTTTCACTTGCATTTACTGTTTCGAGGTCTGAGATGGCTGCTGTGTTCTGTGCATTTTGTGCTGACTTGACATTGCTAATAGTGGGGTTATTAAGTAAGCAAGCCAGACACCGTATGTGGAGAAAAAAAAGATGAAATCCAGTAGCAATAATTGCCTTGCAGTCTTGGATATGGGTGACATGACCCCCCAAAAGCAAATCTTTTCAGTTTGGGTTTTCTTACTCAGGAGGAGGACAATGGAAGGAACCTATTACTTCACAGCACTTCAGACACAGCTTCAGTAGTTTTATAGAGCAACTCATGGACTGTCTGCCTAAACTGTTGCTGGAGTTCTATAGACCTAGGTTTCTTCTGAAATTAAGCCTTCAGTGCCTTCAGTCACTTTGCTCCAGAGTACATATTTGCCCCTTATCCTGCTTTAGTTGGTCCAAGTCCTTTCTTGAAGTTAGACACCTGAAACAGGATGCAGTACTCCGTTTAAGCATCTGTCCATGCCTGTGAGAGTAGAAACGCTTCTTCATATTGCATTGCCTGCAACACTGTTGTTTACGTATCCTAGTATGGCTTACTTTTTGACAATAGTAAGACACTGTTGATTCACCTTGGTTTATGAACCAGGGTGACTCCCAGATTATTTTTTAAAGACATTCTGCCTAGTCATCTTGCAGTTGTACTTTTGGTAAACCCTAAACAGAATAATACTTTGAACTTGTTTTCTTTTTTTTTCTTGCATTGATTTTTTCTCCAGTTTGTTCAAGCATCCAAGTTCTAATTCTGTCATTCAATCTGCTTATATACTCTTCAAACCTAATATAAAATACAACTGTAATAAATTACTCTTTTATTTGATAATCTAATTTACTGGTTACACATTATTGAGTAGTACTAGATGTAAGGAAAAATTCTGTGGTCTTATACTCAGTCATCCCTCCCTTTCGACAATGAACTATTAATTTTAAATTTTCTTTAAAAAAATAGTTAAAATAGTTTCCCAGGTGCTTTTGTACCTGTCTTACTTTAGTTTCATCAAGATATTTTACTTTGATTGCTTGAAATAAAGTCTCATGGAAGTATAAAAAAAATTTTACAAGTTAATACATAGGATCATTTCTGCTTCCCTCCTGTCCACAAGGTCTATTGCCTGGTTTAGAAGGAGATTAACTGGCTTAATGCAAAGGATTCCTTACAAATCTCTTAGGCTATCCCTTAAAGACCTTCAACTTGTTTGGTTATTTATTGCATCATTTTTCTGAGAATTGCAGTTGGCTGACTGGTTCATAAATTCCTAATTCCCTCTCTTCTTCCTTTTAAGATGTGTTGTAATTCTTTCTGGTACCTTATTTACTGCCTACAGATAATGTGTCAATTAGGAAATTCTCTAGAAAACATGGATTTGAGCTTGAAGATGAATTTTAAACCCGAGGCAGTCCTTCCCTTAGCAGTGTGTTAACTTCTGGGCAGTTATGCAGAAACCGTTCCATTGCAGTCTAGAAGGAAAGCAATAAATCTGGATCCAGTCTACTCTCAAGCAAGAATTCATGCCTGTGGATCACGAGTGGACAGGAATGCCTTACTGTTGTCTGGCATTACATGCAGCATTTCTGGACAGGATGCATTTCAGACATGTCAGTATCCTTGGGATTTTTTATTGTCTAGGCAGCAGGGTATCAAATTTTTGGGTTGTCATTCTAAGTCACTTACATACTGCTCTGTGCTATATATGTCATATGGATGCCAAATCCTTGGTTTTGAAACTCCTGGGATTAAGTGTTTAAATATTTGTATTGGGTCTCTCTTCAGATCTTCTTTGAATAGAGGATACAATCTGATTTTAGGCTAAGGGTTTCCAGCTGAAAATAACCAAGGGGTGGGAGGGCACAAGAACAAACTGTATTGGAAAGACAGGTGCAGTACAGTCTTAGGAACAGACTGGATAGGCACTATGTTGAGCTTTCAGAGGGAAGAACTGTCTTGACTATAGGCTTACTGGGTTTTGCTGCCTTTTTGCAAGATTAATAGCATCTCTCAAAAAAAAAAAGTCAAAGTGGAAAAAGAGTACATGTGTAGGGCAATTCCCTTGCAAGGGGAAATATCTCTTTACAAGCTCCCAAAGCTCCCAGTATGCTTTTTGGCAGAAGTCCAACCATTGGGATTTTAAAGATCATTACTTCCTATACAAATTGTTTGTCCCACAGACCTTGGCCAGATGAAGTCTAATTTGATAGCACCTTTCCTGAGGCAGGCCAGACCACATGGGCTGTGGACCAGCTGCTGTAGCTGGTAGGTCATCTTTGTACTGCTGCTGTCATTGAGTGTATTAGGTACCTCCTAACTGCCATAGTGACATTATGTGCTCCTTTGCCCTCATCCCACCAAACTTTCTCTTCCTGTGTCAGTGCCAGGCAGCAATGTTGCCTGAAGAAAGGTATAGCAGTGGTAGTATGGAAAAAAAAGAAAGTAAGTTATTTTTAATCTCAGTTATTCTTTTGATCAAGCTACCATTATTGGACTCCAGTATTGTTTTATGAATTATTTCCACAAAATCCTGAAGAAGAGGAAAAGACCATAATTCATTCCAGAAGCACAAGGGCACAGAGTGCTTTGACTCTGGTCATTGCAGCAGTACAAACAATAATTAGACCCCAGCAAAAAGATAGTTATTTCCCACTGCTGGTTCCTCCCATCTTGCTTGCAACCTGTTTTTGCACAGAGCACCACAGCTATTTATAAACTGCAAAAGCTGAGAATAAGAAGAGCTTTGTATTCATATGACAGTGTCAGGAGAGCAATACTTTAGCTAAGCTGGGATGACCTCTACAAACCCCTATTTTTTTGTTTGTAATACTACTGGTATTTCGGGGACTGACGTCTCCCAGCCACAGGCTCAACTTCATGTGATTTATCTCTTCTTACATATAAAAATAAACCAAGTTGTATTAAAAAGCCTTTTTGTTTTGTTGTTTTTGTTTGTTTTTTTTAAAGTAAAGCAAAGCTGATAGAAGTTTTTTGGCCTTTAATTTTAGCTATATGAAATCAGTCAATAGGACAGGCAGTTTACCAGAAGATACGAGCAGTTTACCAGGAAGGCCAGAAGGTGTTACAATACTGAGTTATTTCGAGGAGAGAGTAGGGGTGTAGGTGGAACAGGTAGATACATTAGGGGAAAAAAACATGTCTTCCAAAGACCTTGCAGTGGTAGAAAATGCAGTACAGTTCTAGCAGGTCTGCGTGTGCCTGCAAATGAGCATCTCAGATATTACTTCTCTGTTTCTCCTTTTGTTCTAGGTAAAAAGAAGACACTGCACCAGGGAGTGGGGAACCTCAAATTTCCAGTCTTACTTTTTGCAAAGGAGGTATAATTCTAAAACTTTCTAGAAGAAAATTCTTCTCTAGCTCATTTGCCACTAAGAGCTATGGTGTTTTGTTTGGAGCAATTTGGCCTGGAATTGTTACCTGACAAATGCTGGCTTCTAAGAAGAAGAAAGCAAAAAAATATATAAAAGCTTTCTTTGCTTACTTTGAATGCACTGGGATAAAATGCTGTAGAAATACTAGCTAGAAGCAAATTGACTTAGTGTCAGTTTGAGCTCCTACCAAACTATTAGATACTATTACTAGAATAGAAACCTGCACCACCTGCTTTTGCCAAATAGATGTTACAGAACTACATATTAAATCATACACATTTTTTAGATTTTCTAAAGGAAAAGTTTTTTTAAATCAGTCAAAACTCTTCTTCAAATTTGTCAAGATACTTGCCTCTCATTTGAACATAGCAACAAAATAAGAGTAGGACATGTTTGATTCCTTTCCTAAAATCATGAAAAAGGAGTTTACAGTTTTGATTTACAACCTTTTGGAACTGAAACTAAAAGCAATGCATTACTACCCAGTTCATGGGTAAAATACCTTTTAAACCTACTTGTTCACATTCATTCAACACAAATGTTTTCAGAAGCAATGGGAATGGTTCAGCACCAGAGTTGTTACTGTTTTAATACTTCCATGGATACGAGTAGGAAAATATAGTATGAAAATGGTAACTTCACAATTTCTGCAAAAGGATATTTAAGAATAATGGGACTTATACAGCACTTTTAAAATGTAAAACAAGCACAGACAACTCCCAGTCAATAAATGCCAATCACCTTTTGTCACTGTCTAGCGATTTGGAAATCTGAGATGAGAAAGGCAAAGGGAGATATGCAATTCAGCTGTCCAGCTTGTTGAAAGAAATAATAGAATAGAAAAGTAGGACAATAACATGTAGTTTAAAAAAAAAAGGTGGGCAAACTTCCTTTCTATATACATGAGGATTAGGTAAATTTATAATCTCATGTAATTACAAAACAAAACCAGTGACGTTGCTATCTGATAATTGCAAGTAAATGGTACAAATTTACAAATACTGATATTTACAGAGAGCTGGTTTTACTTGAATGCATATATAAAGATTTTTAGTTATTAATATTGCTAATATTTCATGAGTAGGGGAAAAGGCTAGATTAATTAGCTAAATTTCATATTGAGATTTTTTAATCACTGTGGTTGTATTAAAAAAACCCAACTATGTGTGTGAAAATGCCTTGTTGAACTAACCATCTTTCTTCTCAGGTAAAGGGAAATCTGGTCTGTTATTTAACATCCTGAAGCTACAAATAGAGAATTTTTTCATGTATTTGTGCTGTTTACATGCTTAAATGCTAATGTAGGTCAGCGATCCATTGTTAGTGACTGAAAGGCCTAGAATCCAAACATACCTGCTGTTTGGACCCAGTGTTCATAATCAAATGCAAGTTTTCCCAACAGCCTTTAGGGTACTGAAGTGTGGTACTGACAGCTTATGAACCTGTTGCCCAAGTTAGCTCTGAGCTAGCTTTCACGTACCAGTGCTTGTACATGTGTTGTATTGCTCTTCCTTACTACTATGTAAGGTCTCCATGCTTCTGGATAAGGCTGAGGAAGAATCATTTGTATGCTGAGGGAAAAGCAAATACCGGCATATTTTAAGATCAGCGTAATTCTACTAAATTGAGTAAGTTGGTTGAGTAAGTGGAGTAATAAATTGAGTAAGTTGAGTAAGTGGAGGAATAGGCTATACATGCTAGGTCCCTGAATTAATTTTGAAGAGTCAAAGGAGACTTTTTGTAGATAATCCAGTGGAGATTTTTTCTTGAGGTCAGCACTTAATGAGACAGGACCTTAGAATTCCAGTCAGTAAGAGCTAATTAGACAATGATTATAAAAAAAAGAGAAGAATGGGGCAGGAATCTCTTAGGGAATCTGTTTCTGAAGTTTTTGGTTTAGAAGCACATCCTACATGTAAACATTACTCCATGAGCTGAGTTGGTCCAGTGCTCTTAACATTCTTGCGTACCTTGTGGTTGGTTCTGTACTGTGTTTAAGTACCTTTGCATTAATCAGAGTCATAAGATACGTGTGTTGTTACTAAAACTCTTACTTTTCTCTGTTGTTGCTGTCTTCTAAACTAATTGACTAAATCATTAACGAATGATTGAAAAATAAATGCTACTGTGCTCAATGATCATTGCTCAAATTTTCAAAGGGTCCAAAAGGAGCCTATTCCTTCAATTTTTTCAGTCATCTTTGAATATCCATGCTTTTATGACTGAATCACTGATTTTAAGATGTCAAATCCTTAGCAGATCTAAACCGTATAGTAATTAATTGGTTTTTATGGACATGTTCCATATCTCTTGATAAATTATTTATTTTTATCATGTGATTTGAAAGCAGCAGGATTTGAGGATAATTTTGGTAGGAACAAGTTACGTAAATAAATGGATGTGCATACAAACTCAAATGATCTTTTACACAAACAAAAACCCATAATGAAATATACAGTATTCTTTGTAAAGGATTAGTGAAGGCATGATAACTTTCTTTTCCATTTTTCAAGTCCATGTCACCCTTTGTGAGAGGAAAACTGTCAGTGCTTCAAAAGCCTTAGTCTGAACCACCTGCTTTCATATATACAAACAGAATAAATAAATAAATACTAATGCATACATACAAATATAGCTAGCACTAATTCTTTAGTACCAATCAGTTTGAATAATATCACTGAAACTCACCATCAATTTATAATCAATTTTATATTGGCATTGTGTAAATCGGGAGAAGTTAAGAAAGCATGTGGCAAATTCCATTCTCACCACCTTCTGAAAACTGCAGAGGTGACACAAAAGTTCTCTAAAATGGGTTTAGAGCTTGACCTTTCAGAATTCTTTATGTCCATCCTGCCTACTTAGGTTTTTTTGGTATTTTACAAAATTGATGGCAGCTCTTTGGAGTTGCAAACATTATTACAATTACTTGAAGGAATCACAACCATCATCTGATACAGATACTCTGTAAAAAAACGCACAGGAGGAACAGGTTTTGCATAATATTGTGACAAAATGGAACAGTTTGGATCTCTGGAGAGATTTATGGAAAAGTACAAGCAGATTAGAAATGGGATCAAGTCAGGCCTGCAACAACACATCTAGCATTTACAGTGCATTTATAGAGACCGATGCTGACTGCATGGTCCTGCTGTCTTTCAATATATTTTAAAAGTTCCTCTGGGAACTCTGATGAAGGATTTAGAAGGAGACAAGATAGAACATTTTTGTTATGGTGCTCAAAATGTCAGATGCAAACTCTCTTCACTGTAATGCAGATTGGTCTCTGTATTTTGCAGGAAAGCTTAAAAGATATTGCCATTATTGATATAATATGGGAATCACAATGCATGCACAGTTAACAGAATTTTAACTTTTATTATGTTTAAGCTGTAATGTTCAAATCTGTTATTTTATGCAATGTTATATTTGGTCCCTAGCAGCTTGCTATGTCTAATTAACATCTACATGTGTGTTTGAATGCTATCCTAATGCCCATAATTTGTAGGACCTTCATTATGGATAAAATTGCAGCAGTGCAACAAATGTATTGAAGAAACCCCATCATTTGTCTTGTTAAAACTCCAGTGAACAATATAAGTTCAGTCTGTATCTTGCTCATACTGCATTGCTTAGAATGATGATCATGATTTTGTATGTTTTTTGTACATGGGATTCTGTTTCTGACTGGGGTTTTGAGATGCTTTTAACATAAATATTGTATTTGGTACATCCAGTTATCCTGATCTCAGGATTCATCAAAAGTCTTGTGTTCTCTTTACATTTGTGATCTTTAAAGTTACTAAAATATGGATGGAATTCCAGACTTAACATTGATATATTAACCAAAGGTGGTAGTTGTTCCTTTGTATGATTTTCTCCTGCATGCTCTTAGTTTGTCTCTAGTTTATCACCAAGATAAAGGACTTTTACTTTGTAAAATTGATTTGCTATGGTGAATTTCTCCTGCTGCTATTTTAATCTTTTTTGATCTGGATTTATAGTGACCTTTCTTAGAGAAATTGTTTTGTATAACCGTTTTTTGGGGGGATTTTTTTTTTGTTGTTTTGTTTTGTTTTTACTTAGGATTTAAATGATTGCTTCAGCTTGATCCCTGAGGTTTTTTGTTTGGTTTTCATCTTCAGGATTATTTCTGTTTTACATTAGTTGGGTTGCTGTTTTCTTGGTGACCTACTTGGCTGCCACAATGTCCAGACTCAGTCTTTTTGGCTATGCTCTTTTTTAAAAGGGTGTTTCTAGAAATCTGCCTGCTTGAACAGCATACAAATAAAACAACATTTCAGGTCTTCTTTCTGATGATGTGCAAAATTTGCCACAGCATCTGTTATTTTTTGGTGGTTTTCCATGTTGGCTTTAACCATGTTATTGGAGTGAATGTATAGGCATGTTGTCTTTCTATCAACTCTGAACTACTGGATACTACAATTTCCACTTTATTCAAATTCTAGTTAAAATGTTGAGCTGTGGCTTTCTTTGGGCACTTTCTTACCAAGTAAATCTATTCCTTTATTAACTGACAGCCACACCTGCAAACGTAAGCCAGTGACAGAACCAAGTAGAAAATATATTCCTGCTAACCCCTTTCACATGTCTAGATTTAATATTAAGGACATGTTTATATGGCCAATTTTAGCTGGCAACAGTTAAAAATGTTATTAAGTGGATTGACATATAGCACTGACTGAAATTTCTAACCTTCCTCAAAGTTGAGTGATGCTAAAACAAACTGGACAGTAAAAATGTCCCTTAGAGGTGAAACAGGGCAAGAAATTGTAAACTGTTATCTGTTCTGCTGTTCATTTATCTAACTTAATAGCCTGTAGGCAGAAACAGGGGAGTGAATCCGTTCTCCTTTAGTGGATTGGTAATTTATTTTTCATTATGGTCAGCAACTGAAAGATTAAAATGTTTATGAACAGAGCTCTGTGCTCAGGTAGCACAGCTACACAGCAGTGAGCATGTTGCAAAGCAATAAGGGATAAGTCTCTGAAGTGACTCCAGCTCTCACCAGTTACAAACATGCAAGGCAGAGCATATAGTGAGAAAACTACAGTCAGTAGTAATTAATAACAATTATAAGGTGATACAATTGTGGCAGTCAGAAATAAGTCCTTTTCTATTCAGAGGCTGTAGAATTTGCCATTAACTACAGACTTAAAGTGCTGCCGCAACAAAATTCACTGTTTTAAAGACTATATACACATGCAAAAACATAAAAATCTGAGTGAGGTTGAGAAACCAAGCACTAAAAAGTTTGCAAATGCCAGAATGAAAAATGCCTCTGCAATCTTTATTTGGCATCCAAGTGCCTATGTATTATGATATAGAAGCACATGTTTAAAATATTGCCTAATTCATTACAGCTGACAGTGCACACTATTTAAATTCTTCTCTGAATCATTACCTTTCTCACAGATTTTTCTATGAAATGTATCACTTGCATCTGAAATCACCACAAAAATTCATTGATTTATTATCTCAAGGCCCCTGTGAAATAGTGGAATATTTTATCCCTATTTGATTTGTAGGAAGCTGAAGTATGGAGGGGCTAAGGTCAAAGAGATCCATTAATTTTGTGTGTCTAACTGGAAAGGCTGAGGCCTCATTTTTCAAGTAAGGTAGTATTTTTAGCAATTTATATGTCTAGAACAGAGGTCCCTCTGACAACTATTACATTCTGAGTGCTTAATACTTAAAAAATCAGACTATATGGTTGCAGTTTTCACTTCTTGTAGCAGAACCTCTCTGAGGCAGAGCAGCTGGGGACAATCAGGAAAGGGAAAAATTTCCAAAACTCTGTGTATAAGCTCAGTCGTTTACTTCATGGAGAGGGTGCAGGAACAGCCTACTCATCACTACAAGCCTTGTAAAGCTTTAATGTGTTCAGTGAGTGTGGAATTTCTAAGGATTTTGGCTGTTGTCTTTCTCAGGTCTCTATGGGTATGTGTGAGTGGCACTTTAAAATGTTATAGTGTGGCCATTTAAGATGGTATTTCACAGGGAGAGTGAAAGGTCCATCCTTGAAATGTCTACATCTTGCTCAAGTTCAAAACCGTGGCACAAAGTATTGAGGAGGGGAAGATGGGGGAAAATGAGATGGGGCTAAAATATTGCCAAGAAAAGATCTCAAATATTTTTTTCTAATATTTAGAAAACAACCTGATTTTACTTATTCTTTTACCACAAATATCGGAAGTGTTACTTCTACTCTTTTTCTAAAATTTTCCAGGCTCAGCCACATTTCCAGTATGCAAAATGTCAGCTTAAACAACTCCTGTTGGGAAAGTTTAAAATTACTTATCCAACTGCTACTAAGAGTATTGGCTATGGTTACCTCAGCCACCTGCCCTTCCAGTAATATGAAGAGCCTCATTCTGCTCTAAATTACACCACTACAATTCCAAAATAATTTGTTTTTTGTAAAAGAAAGGACATCAGTGCAAAAGTGATGACAAATAATCAAAATAATGTCAGATAAAAATTATTTAAAATAATTTCTTTGTTTAAGAAACACATGATGCATAATACAAATGTAGTGAATATTGAACAGCTACAAATGAGGTAATGAAGTATGGCTTTTTTGCCTCATTGAGTATTTAGCAAGTATTTCTAGATCCAGTTACTTTTCGATACACTGGCAGCTTTTGTAGGAGAAAGCCTAGTTTGTTTTCCAACTTGCCTTCAGTTATCTGCATCCTGACAATGAGAAATCCCAGATAAACAATTTACGTCAAATCTTTTTTATTTTCCAAAACCAGATTAATCCCTCAGCTAAAACATGTGGAGAACTGCATATATATATTTTTGAATGAAATCCACTAACGTTCATAAAAGAACAATCCCATGCCAAAGCATCAGAGATCTCTTGCACTTTTGTTGTGTAAATCAGGAGTTATTTCAGTGCCACAGAAGAAGATATGTGACTTTTAAACTGGGGCAAATGAGAGGAGTGAACTAATTTTAATGAAATTGTATGGAATTAACACTGTTAGTACAGTTTCTATTTTATTTTCAACTGCAAGTCAGATAAGATAATACTTAAGTGTATGTCAGTAAAGAGAAGAACAGAACAATCATGAGTTTGACCTAAAAAAAAAAAAAGTACAAATTATGTAAATTATAGCATATTTTTCCTCTTTTTTTTCCCTTTTGCACACTAAGCTATGTGCATACTAAAGTATGAGTGTCTTGTCTCTCTAGGAAAATTCCATTGTCTGGAAAATCTATTTTGATGCAGAATTATAGTCAGGACTCTGACTTTTGCCTTACTTCTGCTGTGGCAAGCACAACAGTGTCTTAGCAAAACTAGAATTACTCTTATAATGTTTATGTTGCCTTTATTTTCATAGTAATCTGGAAATTAAAAGTATCAGATGGCATGTTGGACTTTGTATGTATCTGGAAATAAGTCAGATCTTTCATGTATATATATTGCAGTGGCTTTTCATCATAGCAGCAGCTGTCTTACTTTCCCTATATCTTTTCTTTGAATTGTGACTTACTAGTTTCTCACAGAAGAATAGTGTCTCTTTTCTTTGTTCTTTGCTAATAACCTTATTAGTCCAGTTCAAGTCTCATGCAAACATTACTTTATTTAAAAATCATGTTACTTTAATAGTAAAAAGAGTACACAGAAAATATATTCATTCCTGTGAAATTAATCATTTCAGGAACTGGCAAAAATGTTAGGCATATTGTGAAATGCTTGGCATTATAGGTGTTACTGTCTTCTGTCAAGGCTTCCATGAACTCTAAGGAGAGTTGTGTGGAGCTTGCATCTTTTTCTGAAGGAACACACAAGGATAAGAAGCCTTAGCTCCTCTTTGCTTCACCCATATTGTTCTGAAAATGGTTATTTTTTTGAAATAATGTAGTCACTTCATGAAATAATATTGATAGTATACTTAGAAGTGATACATGTTACTGTATGGCTTTGAAAATAAGTGTGTAAAACTACAATTTTATAAATAAATTTTATACAGAACAGATTAACCTTCTTTTGAAAGCATCAATCCAAAGCAATCAGGAATTATGTACTACAGATAATGCTTACCTACTACTTACAAACATTAATTGCAGTTGCTGAAAAATTAATGTTTTATGTATGAGCTTTACAGTATGAACAAAACATGTTTAAATAGCTAAAATATTTCCTCACACTTGCACAAGTAATTTACATATGAATTACTATTATATAAGTTGAAGAAAATAATAACCTTAATTTCAAGGAAGCATTATGTGAAGAGAAATACATAAAGGTTTTCATAGAAAAACTGTCTTCCCTCCCACTAATTTCAAGACGTTCGTGATAGACTCTAGTCAAAGACCTTTTAATTCCTTATTTTTTAAAATAAGTATGATCTTAATAATGACCTTCTGAAATAGTGATTAAAATATTTTTATAATTCTAATGTTTCATCACTAAGTGGAAAAACCAAAATGCTTTAGAACTTTTCATTTTTTTTCTTCAAGAAAGAAGCATGAATACTTAAACGACGTAACACATTTCAGATAGGTAATTTGTATATGGTTACTTTAGTAAAATATTTGCAAATACTAGAGTTATTTTGAAATGTACTTTAGGTATTAGATCTAAGTGATTTATATTCTCCCTGCTAGCCATTAATTCAGTACGTGGGAATGACCCAAGCATGTTGTGTTTTGGTAAATTCTTCACCCCTACCATCAGACCTTATGTCCTTGTGTTTAAGGGTTAGAAATGTGTTGCAGAAGTTTTAATATGAAGTGACTATATGTGCTGGTTTTGTCTGGGATCTAGTTAATTTTCTTCATAGTAGCTAGCATGGGGCTATGTTTTGGATTTGTGCTGGAAACAGTGTTGATAACACAGGGATGTTTTTGTTATCGCTGAGCAGGGCTTGCGCAGAGCCAGGGCCTTTGCTGCTCCTCACCCCAGCCCAGCAGTGAGCAGGCTGGGTGCATGGGAATTTGGGACACAGCCAGGACAGCTGACCCCAGCTGGCCAAAGGGATATTCCATACCATATGATGCCATGCTCAGCATTTAAAGCTGGGAGAGGAGAAGAAGCCGGGGTTGGGGGGTGGCAGTTCAGAGTCACGGCGTTTGTCTTCCCAAGTCACCGTTATGCGTGCTGGAGCCCGGCTTTCCTGGGGCTGGCTGAACACCTGCCTGCTGGTGGGAAGTGGTGAATGAATCCCTTGTTTTGCTTTGCTTGTGTGCGCAGTTTTTGCTTTCCCTATTAAACTGTCTTTACCTCACCCCATGAGTTTTCCCTCTATTACTCTTCCAGTCTCTCCACTTTCCCAATGTGTGGGGAGTGAGCAAGTGTCTGCGTGGTGCTTAGTTGCTGGCTGGGGTTAAACCACACCACCATATATCCTCAGTTGGCCTCAAGTGTCCCAGAATGCAGGCACATCCTGACAGAAAGAAAAAAAAAGCAAAACGTTATTTAATTTCCTTTCTGAATCTGGTGAACTGGATCAAGCAAATAACTGGGTTAAAATAGTCATCTTTTTTTCCCTTCATTTATTTTTAACTTGTGTCAGCTTCTCAATTTGGTTCATCCATGGCCACACAAATAAATGAATCAACAGAACAATGTGGGTGGCACACAGAAGTGAACATCTGGGATGGAGAGAAATTAGTTGTTTAAATTCAAATTATCATTGGAAGAAATAGATATGAAACTATCTTCAATTGTCATCCAGGAGGTGCTTATCTTTTCCTGTTGAGTAGGGAATGAGACCTTGGCTTGAGTGGTCAGCCTGGCTAGGCTCAGAAAGATTTCCTGGTATAGTTGTATCAGTAAACTGGTAGAATAGCTCCATCCATGTTAAGGTTTCTTTCAGTACAGATATATCTAAAAAAAATCTATTTGCCTAATATATAGGCAAAACTGTTAGTGCTCTTTTATTTCCTGCTTCAGTGAGGTTTTCTTTATTTACCTATATTTTGGGAGGTTTTGGTTTTATTTCTATAGAAAATATTGTCAGTGTTCACCTTCCTAACTTGATCCAATAGTAAGTGAAAGCAGCGCGTATTTCTACTGACTTCAGTTGGGTTGGGTTCTTGGTCAATGGTCCTTAAAAGATGAGAAACATTTAGAAGTTGTGTTAGTTCATATCTTCGGTTTCTACCAGCTTTAATGTCATTTAACCTAGTATCTTCTTTCTAGCAATGTGAGTAGCCACTTCTATCTTTGCAAAGACAGTGATAAGAGACAAAAAGAAATTACATTTTAAATGAAGTTCTCATTTGCAAACGTAAATATAAATGGTTTTCAAAAAGATGCAAGCCAGAAGAGAATCCAGTCTATGTCAGGGAATCCAACCTAATGGGCTGCAGAAGTCAAATATTTCTCATGGGTGAGAAGCATAATTACCCTAGGTTATGAAACTGAATTCATATAAAATAACTAAATCGCTTGGAACCGTCTGGTCATGGCTATTTTAGGCAAATTTTAACCCACAAGCCATTGTATTAAATATTCTGTTTTTAAAAATCTAACCAACATGAGAACATCAAGTCAAGATTACGAAGCAACAGAAAACCTCCTAGAAAGTATGATTACTTTGAAATTCCTCCAGATGTAGAAGAATTAAAGTTGCCTTACCTTTCACAGCATGGCTGTGTGAACTCTGGTTTTGCTCTTCATGCTGCATTTAGTAAAATGGAAAGAGAAGCAATGGTGGGGGAGAAGAAAAGGGTGAGACCTAACCAATTCCCATCAGTCACTCTGGCAAGATTAAAATATGTACTTCTCAGTGAGATCATGCTTAGCCATAGTGGTCGTGGTCATGTCCTTCCTTATCCTTGCTTTATCCAATATCGTGGGCCATAGCAAAAAAATATTCTACTTGAATAATTTTTAAAATATTTATTTATTTAATCCTATTGAAGTCTCATATCAAGGTTTCTTCTTCAGTGCAATTTTAAGGGCACAAAAGGAGAAACTGTGTTCTGAAACTTACCCTTCATTGAAAATAAATATACATCTTGCATGCAAGATATCTAAATTAACCTGTGAAGAGTGATGATCACAAAATACCTCTGTTTTCCATTGCATTTGTTTCCTGTCCATTTTAACCACTTTCTGTTAGAAGTGGCAAAACAGGACTTGTGTTACTAATAAGCTGATTGCACTGTTGTAGGAGAAGAGTGGTAGCATTCAGGTTTTCTACATAATTACAAGAACTACTTTCACTAAAATTGAGAGATGTTCAAATGTCCAGGTTTGCCATGGCTGCAATATTTCTTGGATGTGTATATTTTCATGAAGTTTCAGCAGAACTTAATATTATGATGAATCTCTGGCAGGGTTCTCTTAATACTTCTAGTGATCGCACAACCTGAGTTCTTGAAATTTAAAGAGTTTTTTCAACAGAATTTCATTTGGGAAAAAAATCTGCTTGTTTTTCTTTTCACTCCACATCAAAATGAAAGTAACCTCAAAAGCTAGTGGCAAATGGAATTGTTTTCTATGTAATCTTGATAACTGACCTTCTTTCCAGTAGTTACTAAGTGCAGTAGCTACTGCAGTTCATCTTTATTAACAGATGCTTGGCTGGCAAATCCACTTCTGGTACACTCCCAGAGAGGTAGTTTAATAACCAGCATGTGTCAAATGTCAGTTCTGCTGTTCCTCCTGGGATTCCTTCATCAAGAGAATACGTAGTCTGTCTGTGCTATACAGGCATTTTCCTAAGCCATCCTCCAACTTGCTTTCCCAAGACCCACCGACGATTCAGGAAAACAAAAAAAGTAATTTTTTCAAACTATTACATGAGCAGTTCTAAATATTCAATGCTTTCATTATCCTAAGACAGTGGAAGGTGAAATGCCATTTCAACCAACTGTTCCATAAAGATGTATCTTACTGCCCAGAAAAAGGAGTACTGCTGTTGTGTAGCAATCATGAGCCAGGCAAACCTTGGTGCAGAAGAGACTCTTTCTTTCCTCGGTTTCCAAACTCAGTGGTATTCTGGTTCCTTTCTGAATTACACATTGTTGATTGGCCATCCTCCTTTAAATAACTTTCTGACACGTAGTTATTCTAAACATGCTGACAAGGGCTTTAAAATAGAAGATAGAACATTTAGAAAATTTAGTTATTTCCACACAGTGATGTGATTGCCTGTCTCCAAATGTACTTCAGGAATTCACGTCGAGGATCATATGTTTGTAATGGATGCTTTTGCATAATAAGTTAAGTGCCTTTCAAATATGCTATAGTTTAAGAAATGTCATGGGTTTAATTAGATGACTTTATTTATGACTGGAATATACTCTGTCTGTCGTGGTGAGACATGGGAAACACTGAGACTAAATCCACTCTCCAGAAATACTTCCACTGAAAATACATGGAATTTACCCTCAGCAACTGCAAAACTGGTCCCAATTTAGTAAAATATTGACATCATCTTGATATTCATAGCTTTATATTCTTTTCAAAAAGAAAGAATGTACTGAAATATAATCTCCACAGAAGAAAAATCCTTAAAGGCATTCATTTATGGGTAGAAATTAATAATCACTCTATTTTATTTCAGTAAATGAAGGAATTAACCATAAAACAGTTGTTTTTTTGGAAAGTAAAAGTTCAGTTATTTGGGTGCTTTATGTGTCAGATCTATGTCACAGATTTCCAGTTTATATTTCTAGTCTTGTTTTTGAAATGTTAATATATCCACACACATGCATACACCTACCCATCCTTCCCCACATATATATGTATATGTATAGTATACATATATAACCACATTTTTGATACATATTCTGAAGTGCATAACATTTTGTGAACTACATAAACTAAGATAGTGAAATACTGTATCATGTCAACAATATCTAAAAATGTGTGACTGTATACAACTAAAGAAGTCCTTCCTTGTACCATCAGAGAGCTTTATTTCTTAAATGTAAATAAAACCAGTGAAGAAACAGTGTAAGTTAATTTGATCTTTTCCTTATAGAAGAAAAATACCTCAGAGCTAAGAGATAAGGTTGGGAAGACATCATTAGGAAAAGAGGACAGGAAGAGGAAAGGAAGAAAATAAGAAATTATAAAGTGTCAAGTTAAAAAAAAAAAAAAAGATCTGGGCTGGGTTACAAGAAGAAAAAATTAGAGGAGGTTGTAATCATCTATCCTGAACTCTTTCTGTCAATCAGAGATAGGAAATACTGCCTTCAGAAATCTGAATACGGTGATCCATTGACTTGTCAGTCACAGGAGGATTTCAATACATTGATTCCAAAGCCTGATTTACACCACTGTAGGAGTTACTGAGTGAAGGATTAGAGAAATAGGAGGCTTGTTTGGGAATACAATTTCTGAAGGAGGTTAAATGAGATTAAAAAATGGAAGGAGCAAAACGTAAAAGATATACTAAAGTGAGGGAAAGAAGAGGAAAAAGCAAGAGAAAGAATCTTTCTGTAACGTCTTTTGATTATTTTCAAACATAATCTCATGTTTGCTATTTTCCTGGAACAAATTTTTGTCCAAAGTGATCAGTTGATGCCCATGTGTAACAAATGCTTGATGCCTTCATGCCTCCTTAGGTAATGAAAAGTGATGGTGATACCTGGGAGTCTGGCTCTATGAGCAGCCATGGCATGACTTGCTTGACCTACCTTACTCATGGTTTGGAGCATTATAGTGAGCAACAGATGAACATTTTCAAGCTTGAATGCTCACTTAAGTCCCAAAACTAGAATTAAACCTGAAATAAATAACTGGGAGCAGTCCTTGTTGGTGGAGCCAATACTTCTGAGCAGCTTCTTTCAGACAGGATGCTTCTTTCACTGTGTGCATGGCTTCTGAGGATTTATACTTGAAATGTTGGTTTGGTTCCTCAGGGTTTTTCAGTGCCATCTGTAAATGTTCCACCCCACTATTTTGCATTGTCCATCTGCTTAGACTAAGCATTTTCTCATAGGTCCCAACACAACATATTATCCTAGAAAGCTATGTGAAAGATCATTATCTGTTGGTCTCAGGGCCTTGCAAATTTTAAGGCATATATTTCCCCATAATCCCTGCAAGGTGGGGAGATAACAGTTCTCTCCATTATCTGAAGCAGAAATCTAATACCAAAAGATGCTTAATGTGTAAGTCTTTCACTAAGGTAATGCCAGGTTCCTCAAATTTGCAGACACATAATCCTGCAACTCACGTACTGTGTGAATTTCTGTCACTGAGGTGCTTCTGCCACCTTACACTGGATGTCACAGCATTGCTTGGGGACCTGCACTGAAAACTATCTCCTGACAGGATTACCAAACCAGACATCTTCCAAGTGTCTTCTCTTATGGGACTAATTTAGAGGATGCTTTTATACCATTTCCAATAAACAATAAAGACTTCTATAGTCTGTGTGGTAATGTATATAGACATCCCCTCCAGTATTTTTTTGATGAGAGGGAACTCATGTGAGAAGAAAAAAATGTATATTCAGTTTTTCTTTTTAATATATCAGGATCTGGAGCAGTCTTCCTCTTTTATGTGAGAACACATTAATCAACAGAATATAGGGGAGAGAAAAAAACACACTGAAACATTTTCATTTTCCTAACATTTATTCAGTGGTATAGAGAAAAAAGACAACAGAATAGTATTAAACTGGGATATAGGAGAGTCGGGCTTAGATTTCTGTTTCAGTATATTTTATATTTTGCAACAACTTTGAAAAGTAACACTTTCAGCTGTAGCACTGGGAAAAATGGAACAAGCTCCTAAAATCAATTCGTATAAGCAGAGTATGAAATTTACAATTTTTTTTTAAAATCACAAATTTCAAAAATCACAGTAGGCAGGTATTAAATATTAATAGATACTGATGTATCAAAGCAGAGAAAGAATCACTTTGGCCTTTAGGCTAATGCCAACCTATCCTGAGGATAACTTATATAGTGACTTTATGGCATTTTTGGCATAATTAAATGGCAATAGAATATCCCAAATCTGCTACCACAAGCAAGAAAGAAGAGTTTCATGTTCTGCCACTCATCTTACTTTTTCTGTAGGTGTTTTTTCCATCATACCTCTCCTGACAGACATGAAAAATTAATGATGGGGCTTTAAAATTTATCTGTGCACTACACCATGGCCAAGATATATGTGGGCTAGTGGAAGGCTATCCATATCACGGCTAGGGCTCATTTCCCTTGCACATAAACATATGCCTTTTGGATGTAAACCAAAACAAATAAAACATTATTAAAAACATGCAGGAGTATGCAAGACTATAGTGCTATAATCAGCAAAGAAGGCATAAAGTCATAGAATCATAGTATATTTTGGGTTGGAAGGGATCTTTAAAGGTCACCTAGTCCAGCTGCCCTGTAGTGAGCAGGCACATCTGCAACTAGATCAGGTTGCTCAGAGCCCTGTTCATGTTCAGCTCTGTAAAAGCTGTGTGGATGGAAGGATGCTAAGCCCTCTGTAAAACTCCACAGGTTCCAGCTCCAGTTAAGGCGATGGAGAAGAAGTGCCCATTTGGGAGGAGGCTTCTTCTGCACTGCCTATGCGCAGCATTCTTTCCTTGGCTTCACACCATGCTGACCCCCAGGAGGGAGCAAAGCAGGTGTTTCTTCCTGGAGCTCTGTAAAGTGACCCAAATCAGAGCAAACATAAACACAATCAAAATGAAGTTTTGAAGGGTGTTTGTAACAGCAGGAAAAGTAATCAGGCCTTCATTCAAAAATCAACACCTTAGTCATGTTTAAGATGGGTGAAACAGATTTAAGAAGCAAGATTGTGACATCTACAATAGTTGTTAAAATTTGTTTTCATGCTGAATTATATGAGATTCTGAACATGAACACCATAGACAAAGAAAAACACTAATGAAAGTTAAAGCGCTGCACAGGTCTGAACAGTCAGCAAAGGACTGCTGACAAAACCTCAAAGTCCTGTTTTCTACTTGTACTCTAACAACTGTGCAGTCATAGTGAGCTTACAAGCAAGAATAGCATGAAAAAAGGGAAGATTTATTCTCATTCTTTGGAAACTGGGAGTATTTTATTCAGCACTTAAACTATTGGCAGCCAAATATAGGGGAGATTGACTTTATCATTAAGATATGAATGTTACTATGTGACTAAACGGTAGATTTCAGATATCATTGTTGTCATGACTTCCAAGAACAAGAGTTTACTCTCACTATGAAAAGCAAAATGCAATCTGATCCGTTACAATAGAAATATCTGAACAATTTTCCATGGCATGTTATCTGTGAATAATGGAAAATTTATGGGAGATAACCAGTAAATAATTGCTCCAGATAATTTTTCACGTAGTCTGTCCATTGTAAAACTTTCAGGAAACATTAACCCAGAGTATGGTACCCTGTTGCAGAAAGCGTAGATACCACCAAACAATTAGAGTAATTACAAATATGCCAATTTTTAACTCTGTGAAGGAGTTCTATTACACAAAATGAAACTTTAATTCAAGAAACATATAATTTAAGCATGACAATAATATTTAACAATTGCTGTTATTTGAACAAAGTGAGAAAAATTACGTATTTGTCACAGTAAAAATGTCAGTCATGAAAAACAGGACATGTATAAACAAACTCTTACAGAAATGTAATTTAGAGGTACATACAAAGAAAGACCAGTGGCATCTAGAGTAAGACATATGCATGACAGTGATACTTGGCTAGACATTAAGACCCTTACATTTAGATTTTCATATTTATATGCATACAGACATGCCTATGGCCCCATTATAGTTGACGAAAATCTAAGCAACACAGTTGTGATGTCTAAAGAGCAGTTCAGTTCACCTTAGAGCAGACATTAAGGCTATGACCTTACTAGCAAATAAAACAGTTCCACAGCTTAGATGCGTATAACACTTAAATTTAGGTGTCTTACTGTCATACTCAGTAGAGTCATACATCAAAAACCTTCATGTGGTAGAGAGGAACCTAATGAAGTTCAACAAAGGCAAGTGTAGGGTCCCGCACCTGGCGAGGAATAACCCCACGCACCAGTACAGGCTGGGGCCGGTCTGCTGGGAGGCAGCTGTGCCGAGGAGGACCTGGGAGTTCTGGTGGACAGCAAGGTGACCATGAGCCAGCAGTGTGCCCTGGTGGCCAAGAAGGCCAGTGGGATCCTGGGGTACATTAGGGACAGCATGGTCAGCAGGTGGAGGGAGGTGATCCTCCCCTGCTCTGCTCTGCCCTGATGAGGCCCCATCTACAGTGCTGTGTCCAGTGCTGGGCTCCCCAGTTCAAGAGAGACAGGGAGCTGCTGGAGAGGGTCCAGCAGAGGGCTGCGAAGATGATGAGGGGACTGGAGCATCTCCCTTATGAGGAAAGGCTGAGAGAGCTGGACCTGTTTAGCTGGGAGAAGACTGAGAAGGGGTCTTACAAATGTCTACAAATATCTTAAGGGTGAGTGTCAAGAAGATAGGGCCAGGCTTTTTTCAGTGGTGGCCAGTGACAGGACAAGGGACAATGGGCACAAACTGCAACATGGGAAGTTCCATCTGAATAGGAGGGAAAAGTTTTTTACTCTGAGAGTGACAGAGCACTGGCACAGGCTGCCCAGAGGGGCTGTGGAGTCTCCTTCTCTGGAGACATTCAAAACCCACCTGGAACAATTCTGTGCAACCTGCTCTAGGTGAAGCTGCTTTATCAGGGGTTTGGACTAGAGGACCTCTAAAGGTCCCTTCCAACCTGACCGTTCTGTGATTCTGTGATACATGCAATATGGCCTATCTTTATTGCCATCCTCCTGTTACCAGAAAACAGGCCTTCTGATCTTGGCAAAATCACATTCCTCAGTCTTTGCAGTTTGACTGCTGTCAGTTTTGTCCATTGCCATCAATACAGGGCTTTCTTTTATGTGTCGCTCTATTGTTTCTTATAGAATCATAGAATTGTTTGGGTTGGAAGGGACCTTTAAAGGTCATGTAGTCCAACCCCCCTGCAGTGAGCAGGGACATCTTCAACTAGATCAGGTTGCTCAGAGCCCCATACAGCCTGACTTTGAATGTTTCCAGGGATGCCACCTCTCCTTGGCAGCCTGTGCCAGTGTTTCACTACCCTCACAGTAAAGAATTTCTTCCTAATATCTAGCCTAAATCTACCATCTTTTAATAGTTTAAAACCATTACCCCTTGTCCTATTGCAACAGGCCCTGCTAAAAAGTCTGTCCCCACCTTTCTTATAAGCCCCGTTTAAGTACTGAAAGGCCACAAAAAAGTCTCCCTGGAGCCTTCCCTTCTGCAGGCTGAGGAACCCCTACTCTCTCAGTCTTCATAGCAGAGGTGTTCCATCTCTCTGATCATTTTTGTGACCCTTCTCTGGATCCACTCCAACAAGTCCATGTCTTTCCTGTGCTGAGGTCTCCAGAGCCAAATGCAGCACTCCAGGTGGGGTCTCACCAGAGTGGAGCAGAATCACCTCCCTCGACCTGCTGGCAATGCTTCTTTTGATGCAGCCCAGGATACAGTTCACTTTCTGGGCTGTGAGTGCATGTTGCTGGCTCATGTCCAGCTTTTCATCCACCAGCACCCCCACATCCTTCTTGTGCTGCTTTTGCACACAAACTTTTCTGCATGTAGTTCAGCCCATACCAATCTTAGCATTTCTGTTACAACTCTCTACTCTTGGAGTAATCATGAACATAAAGAAAATTAAGCTTTCTTTCACTTCACATATATAGCCAAGTGATTTTAATTGCAGAGTAAGTTGAGCCTACCATCTTGCCTGTCTCTTGCCACAAGCTTAGCATCACTCAGCTAGAGTCGAGTTTGGGATAGCATTTACAGTTAGTAAAAAGAATCTAGTAAAAAGAAATCGGAAATATCTGAAAAATAATAGTAAATACACTTCTCATTAGATAAATGAGAGTCTTTCTGACTTTTCCTTTCTACTGGGATTTAGGCTGGTAGAATTCTATGTCATTGTAATCAGTAACACCCAATTTTATTTTTTATTCAGCGCTATTGGTTTTGATAAGAAATTTTCAGTGTCTCAAATCTAGCAAAAAACTTCTACTGAACTTTGTTATAAAACAAATCATAAACAAAAGAGAAAAAAAGACTGTACTCTGTCTTGAAGATTTTTTAATTTGGTGTTTTAATTCCAATGTTAGTACTGAAACCTTTTTTTTTTTTTTTAATGGGGACCAAGGTGTATCTGTGACTGAAAGCTTTTAAGGATAGAATAGACGACTTTGTAAAGTGTGACAAAGCTGAATACTGCACTGCAGCAGAGAGAAAGACTAAATGACCTTCTGAGATCCTTTCCAAGTCTGTTTCCTATTGTTTTGTTGGTATTGTGTATAAGTCATAACTATAGATGCTGAAATTCCCATAACATCAGGAGGTTACCATATATATGTGTGTGTGTGTATGTACGTGTATGTATATTTAAGTACACATGGCTTGTTAGTCAGTGAAAAAGCTCTTAAGCTGGCGTTTTAAAAGAGATATAAAAGCAAAAGCTCTTTCTCATGTTATACTTTTCAATAAATCCCTACAAAAAATAATCTAGAGTGTTCTTTTAAAACAAGACAGTTGTATTTTATATCTGGTGGAATTTTAATATGAATTTATAAAACTTGCAGGTTTAAGAACATAGGGTTTATTTGATTTTAAATGTAGTTATGAAGTCTAATGATAAAAGCGGTTATGCCCTATCTGTGCAGAGCCAGATTATCTGGTAGAGCAGATTAGGGCCAATTCAACATGTACTTGCAAGGTCAGGTCATGAATGGTCACAGCCTGCATTGGAAAAATCATGTATTATGCTTCTGTGCCAGTTTTTCTTGTGCATTTTATGTTATCTTTTGGGTTGCCTTGTGTCTAACCTTCCCTCTACTTTCCACAAATCTGCCATATCCCGCAATTTTCTCTGCTTTTTGCTTCAGAGTTCAGCTGCTGCCCCAGGAGGAAGCTGCACTGGAAGCTCATTGCCAGACGTAGCCTCTGCTTTTATCAATCTTTCCACCTGGGCAGCAGTAGGAACACAAACACTGCACTGGAAGGACTTTTGCAGGTGATGATATTTCTGTTTCTAACATGTGAGACTGACATGTGCCCAGTCACTGAATCACTGCTTAGCTCGGTGGGACACTTACAGCACGGAAATTGTGCAGTCCAGACTGACTGGCTGGGTGGGACCTGCTCATTTCATCACCACTTCTGTTGATCACATCCTCATTCCACTCAATTTCTGAGTTTCTAAAGAGAAAAATGAATGTTAGCAGATAGTTGTGCTATAAGGATTGTGAACAGATGCAGAAGTTTCAAATGGAGACAGTGGCATCCCTGTGTATCACATGCTAAGGAAGAACGGGTGGCTTTTAGCAATTCTTGAGCCTGTGTTAGGTCTTGGAAAATTGGTTTAATTTCCTGCCATGCTCTGCTGTGAGCTCAGGAGCGTCTTTCTCCTTGCTATTCTGGAATACCTAAGATCATGGTCAGCCCTAGCACAGCAAGGTGGGGCAATTGTTCTGTTTCAGGCAAGGGTATGAAAACACCTATTTGCTCAAACCTAGAGAAGACTGGATGCATATGTCTAGTAATGCTTCAAAACATGGTACTGCGAGGAAAGACAAGACAAGCACCCAGGCAAGAAATATTATCATCTGTTAGTCACTGGAAAAGCAAAGTTTTGCAAAGTGTGCATACCATGAGATGATTTGCAATATGTTTGTGTCTGCTGGATATCCTTCTGCAAGGAGGGAGCTCTTGTTCTTTTCCTGGAGATTAACTGATTCTACCTAGGGAGAGAAACCTCCAGAGGAGATAGAACAGATCAAGTGGAAGAGTTGTGGTAAAGAGTTTGGTGTCTGCACGTGAAGGAAAGACCATGTTCAGCCTGTGAAATCAGTCGTTCAGTGGCTATAATGTGACAGTGAGATATGGGGTATATATGTGCTTTGCACAGACAGACCGCAACTCCAGAGATGAAATGGAGCATAGTGCAGGATTCTGGGCTGGGCTTCATAGATATAACTTCATAACTTTATCTCTAGAAGCTGAACGGGTGTAAGTCCAACCTGTAAGATGTCCTGGTCTACAGAACACCTAGAGCTTGGTCGTGTGTCCAGAGAATGGAAATCAGTTAGAAGCCAAGCATATATATAGAGCCTGCTATGGACACTCAAGCTAATTTTCCTTGGTTTCCACTGTAGCAGGTAGCCTTACACATTAAGAGATGCTTGTGCGCTGTTCAGGAAAGCCATTAACAGATCCAGATACAAGGTCTTCCTCCTCAGGAAGGATGAAGCCATTTTCTCATAATTTGGAAGGTCTGATAGGGTTTCCTGCAGACCTTTAAAATGCCCTTGCTTTGTTGAGGTCCCCCAGGTGTCCATGGCGGTCTTTCAGAGGAGTGAGGCAAACAGCTGAAGTCAGTAACAGCTTCAAACATTCATTTAATCCTCTTGTGCACTCAGAGAATCAAACCTGAGAGCACTGGATGACCATTCTGTATGTGGCTTTAGTATCTCTGGGAGGACACAGATAAAAGGCATCAGCAGAGGTATGTACTTCGATTGGAGCAGCCCTGTATCTCAGAGTTTACGCTATTCAGTGTATGATACTATCAGGGAACTGTTGTGGTTTGTCTGATCCAGGTGTGCCTGGGCAAAGAAGTTGTTTAGAAGGAAGGTGTTCTGGACGAGGTATCAGCCTCTGAAAGTCATCAACATGCAGCTGTATCTTACTGTATTTACCAGCTACTCAGAATGTATGGTTACATTTATCAAAATGCATTTATTAGCAATTTGTCCAAATGTATAGTGCAGACCTGCCTTGGCACTAAGGTATTTCATGTCTCAAGTTCTAACAAGATGTGTTGCCAACAGGTTGTGATTGCAAGCACCTCAGCGCTTATAACTTAACAGGAAAAAAATGAGAGGAAAGGTGGTTGCATTATCCTTTTGCTTAGGGGTTGAGAAAGAACATGGTTACAAAGAGTTTGAATAAGCAAGTATCACACAGCAAAGACAATAAAGCATAGTAAAAGAACAAGCAGAAGCACTTCCATGGTATTTTAAGGATTAAACAGTTTATTTGTGTGCCTCTGAAGGTACAGTAGACACAGCAGTATTTAAATACTAGACTGACAAACTAGGTCATTTCAAAAAAATGGGGAAGGCTCAAGGCAGGAGTGTGATAAAAAGTGATGTGTGTGTATCAGACAGCGAATGAGAAATAGGATAAAAGCAGATTATTTCCTATTTCATAGCTGTATCAGCCTCCCAAAAATTTTCAGAACAGAATTGATTCCTTTTGCAGATACGCTTCAGTTCTAAATCACAAGTAAAATCAAAACCAGAAAAAGAAATGAATTAAGAAAATGCAATCAAAATGTTTAGGAGTATGCTGGTTTTGCCACCTGTGCTAAGTTAGCAGTTATCTCATGGGAGGGCAGAAATGGACAGCTAGAGTGAAAACCTCTTAAAAAAATTCCAGCTAAATCAGTCAGTCCTTTTCAGTTTGGGTGCGGTTTTGTTAGATGGTATTTGAGTGAATATACGCCTCAGCAATCATCAGTGTGTAAACACTACAAGTTACAAATTTAGCTTTGAAAGAGCAAATTAAAACATTGTTTTATCTCATCTATTTGTTTGCTTCTGACCTGAGAAAGCTGTAATTTAAAAAAGAATTAATTTATGGTCTGTCTGATTGTGTAGCAGGCATATTGAATTTAAATATCATTAGGTTAGGATTTGCCCTGTTGAACTGGTAAATGCAGTAATTTACAGACAATTAGCTGCTTGCTGATGTCTTTCAGATGCTGATCACCGCGAAACATAACCCCGGTGCCATGTCTGCGCAAGCAGTTCCTGCCTGTTCATCTGGATCTCAGATGTCATAGGCTCATTTCAGCACTAAGTGAGGATTTGACATTGTTGGCAAATTTACAACTATCTGGTGCCTGAATTACCATGATGCTGTGCAGTAATCTGACTAAAGCAAACTGGCAGAAAGCATGTAGTCACATCTCAGACCATCTAGAATTTTGCAGCTATCAAGAGGTTTTCTATTCCCAATACATTTAGCAACTTAAACCTATTAAACTATGAGAAGACAGGCTTTTTTGTTCTCTTCCATGGAACCTCATAGTTATGGATTTGTCAATGTTGTAAACATCTGAACTTCATCTACATTTTTCCTTGGCAGGGATCTAAAATCCATTGCTTGTCTGTGTCTGGTTTATCATCTGTGCTATCTGAACTGCTAGTGATTGTTTCTACAGAGCAAGATATGCCTCAGAGTCCACATGTCCAGTAATCTGCCTGATTTCCAAGCAATATTATTTAATAGCACTGATGAAAAACAAGTAGATTCCACAAAATAATGATTACAGTTTTTAAATCCCTTGTAGCAGTCAAGGAGGAAGAACACTCCTTTGCAAAATAGGCATAAAAAAAGAGAAAGAGCTACACAGCTTGAAAAAATGAAGGAAATGGTTTATTATCAGCATGAAACTTCAGTAGCGTTGTCTTTTCTGAACTCAGCTATTAGTTTTCAATGGTTTCTAAATCCTCCACTATGTTCAGGGGGCATGGTACTGGAAGGGTCAAGGCCCATTCCGTAAGCACCAGAGATACTTATCTGAACAAAAGGGGCTCCAGGATGATTGTGGGATGGCTGTGAGATAAGGAGGCCTCGAGAACAAGGAAACTGTCCTAAGTACTAGATACTTAGCTGAACTAAAGAGGCTTGGGGTGGTTGTGGGATGGCTGTGAGATAAGGAGGTGCCTGGATAATCTCACTGTACAGATGAATAGTGAATGCTGTACCACTTATCTAAAGGATGACGCACCTATGTTTAGTTTAAGCTGGGAGAAGTCCAAGGACATTGCAACATGACGGATGCACAGACTGCTAAGTCCTTGGTTGGTTATCTTTAAAAGGGACATTTTGTCTTAGATTCCTGTTGTACATGCAACGTGGCTAAGATGGAGACTTTAAACATGGCTGCTAAGGAATAGAGCCTGCATAGAGACAACTCCTCAAGGACATCGTCCAGGCACAAGATATGTGAATGTTGTTAACTTGAAGATATACTAGGTCCTTGAATGGAATGCTCTAATTGTCCAGGTGTGAGATATGTTAATGAGTTCCCGTAAAGTTAATGAATAGACATGAGTGACTTGTATAAAGAGGGGGCTGAAAGGTTCCCTCGGTGTGCATGGCTTTGGTGGAGCGATCCCCCATGCACCCAGCGCTGCCAAATAAAGATACCTCCGCTCACTCGAATATTGGTAACTGATTCTTCAAATCACAGACCTGTGCACCAGAAAGCTAAACAAGTTACAAAAGAATGGCAACAACAGAAGACTCTGACGACCACTCAGAGACCGCCGGGAAAGACCACTGCGCACGCGGACCGGACGCTTGCATACGTGAGCGAGTTCCAGGAAATCTCACGTGTATGTATAACTTTATGGTATATAGCCTCTGAAATTTGCCAGGAGCACTTATGGTGGCACTATCCCCAATGCTGCCCTAGCGCTGCCACGAAGAATGCCTTGCTTAGTAACAGTCTGCTGTTACTTGTATTCTGTCGGACTCCTTACCCAGCCGCCTCTAGCATCCCACCTCGGCGAAGTTGGAAAGCAAGGGGGTATAAACTAAAGCGTTAGTAATAAAAATGTGAAAGGATCTCTGCTTCTGTTTTTTCCTTTTCCTGCCTAGCCTACCACCTTCCCTTGGCTATTTAACAACACAATGCCTTCTTAGCTGTTAGGAAAACACATATTAAAAGAATAGGTAAAACTCCAGTTCAGCTTTGTCACTGAAAGTGATGAAGTCCATTGACATGGGCTCCATTGATACTCTCTACGCTAATGCCTGTCTCCTCACTTGCTCTTGTCTGTATTAAAGCTCTCCCATAGATCCTGAAAGGAGAAACGACCTGAGGTTTTAATCCCCTAGACTACGTAAAATTAGACAAGGGCTCCAGGTCCTGAAAACTGATAGGTGCAGGGAGTAAACCTCGACAGTATCAATAATTTTCAGAAAATTACTCTCCAATTACGTTACTAAGGGTTTACAGAAGTACACCCCAAGACCTTGCTCACAATGAATGCTTGTCAGTGCAAGCATTAGGATGTACCCCAGTCCATGTGCCTTGCTAATGAAAAGAGGGCTGCGATATACTGAATGAGGGTCCTTTGCGTCTGGAGTTTTAATTGTAAATTTGGCTTTAGGATACGATCATCTCATTTCTGGGAATCACACTGACCCCATCAATTGTATCACACAAAACAACCATCAAATGACAAGAGCTTCTACTCATTGCCAGAGTTGGGACAGCATCAAGCCAGTAATTTCACCACTATCTTGCAACCACTGTACAACTGCTGATTAAAAGTCCAGCCATTACTTTTGTTCTAAAATATGCTCACTTTAGAACAGGAGTGAAGTTCATACTTGCAATGAAAAAACAGTTGAATTCTTGCATCAGAGTATGAGAACAGCTTTGTTAGATCAGGACAAACATCTAGCTCACCGATCTGTCTCTGACAATGGCTATAGTAGATACTTTGGCAAAGACAGTAAACTGACAAGCACAGAATTATTTTTCCCACGGTTATACCCTTATAACTTTTAGCAATCTGAAAGTTGGGGACTTTCAGAATGGAGGTCTTCCATGATTTTTTCCATTGATTTTGTCAAATTGCTTTTTGAGCTCATTTATACTTTTGGCATCCACAACATCCTATGGCAATGAGTGCTGCAATTTAATTATGTGTCACATGAAAAACACTTCCTTTTATTTGTTCTGAACCAGTTGCCTGGTAATTTCATTTTGTTCCACCTTGTCTTTGTGTTATGAGAAACAGTGAATAGTTATTCCCTGTTCACCCTCTCTATGCGTTTCACAGTCTCAACATACTTCTTTCCAATTTCCCCATATTTATTTATTTTCCATGCTGAACAATCTTAGTTTATTTTATCTCTCCCCATGTGGAAACATTCCAAATCCCCAGTTACACTTACTTTCTGATTTTACTGTGTTTCTTTTAGGTAGATCTACTGTACCTTATTTCCATTTGATTCTTTACTGTTTTAATAATAGTTCTTGCTATTCTATTTTCTGTTTCAATCACTTACAAACACTGAAAAGATGCTTTCAGAGAACTTTCCATAAGATCTACTTCCAGGATCACCTTCCTCATGGTCATTTGAAATCTAGCATTATGTCTGTAAACTTATGGTTTGTTTCCCTTCATGATAATAGTTATGAATTTGCATTCATGAAGGATGAATTTTATTTGCTCCTCTATCATGCACATATTCTGTATCGTAACACCATTCTGCAACTTGTCCTTTTCAGTTCCAGCGCTGACTCTTGTAATTTATTTTGTACCATTTTGGAGATTTTTTTGCCTCACTATTTACCCCTTGCCCAGGTCATTTATTAAGTAAGTATACATTTAATATCATATCTCTAAACACAGATACCTAAGGGATTCTGCTGGTACTTTCCTTCTTTCTGAAAAATCTGCTGTTTATTCCTAATCTTCATTGATTGTTCTTCCACCATTTACTAATCCACGAGAAGACTTTTCTTCTTTCTCTCTTGACATGGAACTATTTTAAAAAAGAGCCATCATCAAAGAATTTTTTCAAAAGCTTCTTGAAAACCTAGATTAATTGATGAGCTTCAATAATAATTCATTAAGGTAATTATTGCTTATGATAATAGAAATAGTTTATAGTTCACTAATTAGGGGTTAGGGTTCAGCCATGCTTATGCTGCTGAAAAGTCCAGACTTGACATCTGTCAATGTCTAATCTATAATGAAGAAAAGCTCGGGGAAGTAGAAGGAAGCTGGTTTTTGAGTCTTTCCAGGGAAAGTTTTCAGTTGACCACCTTTCTGTGGTTCCAGCAGAGGACAGTGGGCTGAGCAATACTCCAAACTCCATGTTAAGATTGACATGGGAGGATGAAAGCTGGAAAGTATATTATTTAAAATCAATATTCAGGTAGCTAATGTCTAGACATCCACAGTAAATACCAATTTAGACGACTTAGATACCACTGTAACCACAGGTAAGAGTCAGTATGCATTTTACCACAAACCTTCACTAATATGTCTTGATTGTGAAGACAGAAGTAGTTTCTTAAGATAGAATAACTTCATGGAAAGGTACTTTATACCTCAGCAAACTCAGCAAACTTACAGGAAGGTAAGCTGAAATGGGATTTTGATGAATCTCTTCCCATTTTCTTGGACACCAAGACTACCCTTTCTATATTTTAGAGTCTTGGTTCCACAGCACATTGTATTCCCCCAACAGAGACATTTTTTCTCCTGTAGCTCTCTTTCAGCCTCTTTTTTGCTCCTTAACCTTATAGGCTAGACATACTGGTGAACATTGACAACAGTGATCTGTATGGGGTTGTGGGATAACAGAGGAGAGATTTCACAAAATGTAAATGTATATAGTCTTAACTGTAGGAAATAGGAACCAAGTGTATCTCAGATTTGCTGTGTGAAACTCGACAAATCACGGAATACCTAAATTTAATCAAAGGCAGATGCAATCTTGCCAGACTTTTCTTTCCAATTTTACTGGCTGATAGCCAATTTTAATTGCAAATCAGACAGACTTTAATCTCTGAGCAATAGACAAAATTTATTAAGACCCATCTTTAGAGTTATTATGGAGACTGAAGTTTCTTTGTCTGGGCAAAGATGTCAGAATATTGAGTGTGGTGTCTGTCAGATATCAGCTGGTTGTGAGCAGAAATGTTTATGCTTGGCTGAAAAATGAAACCTAGGGAAGGTTTAGATGGGCAATGGGAACTGGAGATTGCTTCATAAGAGATGACATCTTAGAAGAGCAAAGCAGTTTCAAATATGTTACTGGCATGTTCTTAAAGTGTAGTCTGCTAAAATAGACAAAAACTGAGGGTTTCAAAGGCTGAAATTTGATATGGTTTGTAGAAAAAGATACGTCTGAGTAGAAATATGTAATAAAGCTGCATTGCTTCTTAATCTACCATCCAACATAAAAGAAACATAAACAAGTCTAGGTGTTTATTCTTCATTAACTCCATTGAACCTCTGGAGTCTCATTATGTTTGTGTTTTGCCCATTGGTCTTCAGTTATACACCTAAACTTGGACACATATGACTCAAAGTCTTGTTATGTAAGACAGAAATTCATTACAGGAATAGATCAGAATTATTGACTTCAAGTTAGCACTGAATTGTAAGATTAGAATAATAAAAATAAAATTTCATAAGACAAATTCTTTAGCTTTTTCCACAGACAAGGACTTACTGACAGAGTAGTATCCTTGTTTAATAAGCTGTCTGACACATGTAGACTGTTGCTGTTACCAGAGTAATCCTGTTTTTCCAAACATATTAATTGTTCAGATATTTCACAAATAATGGCAACAGAGAATTTGTGAGCTAAAGTGCTTTCTTCTGTGCTGTATCCAATATTTTTCTAGTCACTGTGTTTAGCAACCAGAAAATTACCATCTGAATTTCCGACCAGTTTGTTGTTCAACCACTGTGTGAGGAAATTCCCAATTCTGCCCATTCCTTATTCCCTAAACAGCCCCGGCCAATATGCACAGAAACTTCTTTTTCCTGTTAGCATAGAGTGTAGAGGTTACAGTCACAACGTATTGTTTCAGCTGCCTGGCTGAAAGACAGGCTTAGTTATGAAGAGTATAGTGAAAGGGGAAAACTAAATTTTATATTTTCAATAGAACTTTCATTTAATCAGAAATCACACTAAAATTTATTAAACTTTCAGAATTCACAGACTTTTCAGTTATCAATTTGTAGTCCTTTCCATATGTGTGAAGAGCAATACAAACTCATGAAAAACTAAAGAAACCAGGTTATTAAACACTGCATGTACATATGGTTCTTCCTGAAATGAGAGTAAAGAAAGAAGAGGGGAAAAAAGGAAGTAGGAGGATAAAGAAACACTAGGAAACAATATAATTTGCTGAAAGCTTTGTGATATCTCAGGCGCAGATTCCTGAGCTCATATGTAAAATCCCACATTTAGAAAACCGGTTGAGCTTCCTATTAGAAGCGATTATTATATCTTGCAGCTACCCTTGTATTATTATTTGCATAAGGATTATAAAGAAGGGTTATTTCTTTGTGAAAATCTGGACTAAGGTATAACTCAGTTTGATTTCTTGACTTTCAGTGCAGTTTCCGAAACTGCTGAAGCTGGTAGAAAAGAACTCACCCATGATATGTTCTTCCCTTGAGACAACCCATGTTCATTTAAGAAATGCTTAAGTCCCCGCCTATGCACCGTGGAGTCTTGTTTGCCTCTCATTTAGCACAGATGGCAACACTGCCTTGCACAGCCTTTTGGGAGGCAGAAAATAGGCATCTATACTGAATTCAGAAGCAAAACAGAAAAAAAAAATAATTCTTGATTCATTCCAGGGAAAAATTTTGGAGACCTGTAAGTATTCACATATATTTTTCCCTCAGAAAAGTATACAGAATCCCACAAGTTTATACAGAAGAATGTTTTCTAACCCCATCACATGCTCAAGCAACTCAGCAGTTTAATCCTCTCCAGTAATTTGAATCTAAAACAGAGTAACTTCTGCCCTTGTTCTGGTTAGTGGTATTTTTGGAGGATACAAGCTCACTTTAGGGATTCCTAGTTTCCTTAATGTCATCTGACAACCATGATTGTGCTGGCCTGGACTCTAGAGCTACTCCTTTGATCTGCTTATATTTATTTGTGAGACTGATGCCCAGTCCTGAGATTTAAACTATATTTGATACTCCTCCTGCCAAAAGTTACTTTGCTGCAAAAGAACCTAAGGCATTAAGGATCCAAAAGCCTTGCTTCTGACTGGGATTTTCCTCCTTTTGTGAGGAGCAGTGCAGTAAGCTCCTTGTCCTTCAGTCAGGCACAGCTGCTATGGATAGATCAGACCCATTTAGCATTTGGATGATATGTGGGAATAAGGCCAACACATATAGGAACACAACACCATAACATAATGTAACACAACACCATAACACGTCCCAAGAGAAAAAGTCAGGATTACTGTATTTCAGATTTCAGGGCATTTATTATTATTAATATTGTCCTATAAGTTGTTATGGGGCTGATGCTGTTTAGACTATGTCTAAAAGACATACAAATCCCAAAAAAGAATAATACCTATCTCTTCTGCTGCAGCCTGCTTTCAGCAAAGTGTGGACAGGGGTATGAGTGACAAGTCATTGCTCAGGCCCTTTGTGGAAATAGCATTTGGAGAAGAAGAGCAGACCATTTCACTGGGCTGTGAAGACAGCACAAGAGAGATCTTGACCCAGTACAGTAGTAATTAGGGCATGCACTGTGAGGACAGTGAGCTGGATTTTGGAACATTTCTGTGGTCAATGTTGATATTAGAGAATCATAGGTAAAATACGTGAAACACCTCTGGATAAGGATCAGTACTTAGAGCTCTGTTTACTCTCCTATTCACCCAAAAGAATGCTTTTTTGCCTAATTTATCATGTCCCTCTTGCATTTGTGCTGTGTGGCCAAATGACTTTTATGTTCTGTGCACAATGACAGTTGCAGCAAAAATGATGGCAAGTACCATTTTTATCCAGTTAGTCCCTTGTCTGGTGTTTAAGGTCCAATCCAAAATTCTTTGGGCTTAAATTTCCTCAAGTAGTAGAGTGCTGAGGTTGCACATCCACTTTGCTCAAGATGTGTCATCAAATTGATGTTCATGCATAAAATTTAAAGGACAGCTCTGTGTCCTCATCCTTAATTTGTGTTTTAAATATAGCCTTCACTGACAAGTCCTTAAAAATGTGGCTTTAAAAACAAACCCTCCACAGATAAGTCTGAGTTTCCAGTCTCTGGGGATAGCTGAACTTAACAAGGTTTAAGAAAGGTACCAAACCTGCAAAAGAGAGACCAGCCCCCTCCCCTTTTTTAAGTGATTCCTTTTGGCTGACTTTAGAAAACTTTTTAACATGTGCATTATAGGGGGAAGTGATTCTATTATTTATATTCCTACCTCTTTCTACAGGCTATTTACAAAATCAGGGTATCTAACAGAAGGTTATGTGGTGACCAGATACTTAAGTTAGATGTTGCGGTGTTTATTTTATTAAATATTTTCTGCACATGTTAAAGTTTTGTGACTAATATATATTTCAATCACATTAATTGTAGTGAATTTAGAAACACCAAGAGAATTACACAGAGAAAAAGGATTTCAGAAAGTTAACTTAATGCAGTGAATTACAAAAATACCAAGGATAAGGGCCTATCTTTGACTCAGTGGTTTTGTTTGGCATTTCACATAGAAAGAAAGGGTCACATCAGAGCTAAGTCAGTCAGAAGGCACTCTTACAAGATGCCATGCACACTCCTGCCAAGGTCAGCAACCTACACAAATTAAGCTGCAAAAAAAAAAAAGCTACAAAACTCTAATCAATGTCAAATGAGCCTAATAAAACAAAGGTTTTGCAAGCTTTTTTTTCCCCCCATAGTCTAATTGAGGATTGATTTGTGTTATAGAATGTTTTCCAATGGACAGAAAAAACCACTCTATTGATTTGTTACCACATCTTACTGTTTTTAAATATTTTAGGTGGGTGGCTGTTACTTTGACACCACAGCAGGCCTGTCACCGAGGAGCCAGTCTCTGGCAATTTTCCATTGTGTAATGTGAACCAGAGTTGCTTTTGACCTCTGAAGAAAAAGTAGAGGTTTCCAAAGATTTAGAAAAATATTTTCAGCAATATGGACTTGGTGTACAGCCGGGCCACCAGCTCTGTGCTTTGTTCAGTGGCACAGAAACTCTGGCATGGAGGGACTCACAGTGGGCAAGTACATCCCCTTGGAGTTTCCCAGTCCTGAGTTCCCGTTGAAGGAATACCTACCTTTGCTCAGAAGCCTGGGAATTAGAGCACCTGCCCAGGAAATTAAAGATCTTGGTCATCACCCTTATTCTGGGAGATGCTGAAACCATAACTTGCCTCAGAGTCTGGGGAGCACCTGGCTGCTGGATAATCTACAGTGTGGATGAAGCTGGATCACTGTGCAGAAAAGACTGCAAAAAGATTCATGGAGCCAGGAAGAGAAAATCTCATGGGGAATGGGGAAATGCCCGTTTCAATACTGTTTGTGCTTTTTATCCCATGTGTCTTAAATGCTGCATGGGCAGATCTCAGATCAGGAACCAGAATGAGCAACAGTGTCTCAGAAAGCTGCAGACACGTGAGCCTTCTTGTTTGCTCTCTCAGGTTAGCGCACACTGTAAGGCACCAAATGTGGACAAACTAGGCATAGACAAGGGCCTGAGTGTCCCGTTCCAGCCCAGCAGCTGTTACAGCGGTTGCAGGTGAGGGATTCTTAGCAGCATGAGAGGTCACTTCTAGTGCAGGCACATTCAGCCCCCAAACCCAGACTGTAGGTAGGTGGGGTCGATTTCAGCCGCTGTGACTCTAGTCCGCTTGAATTTGTCCATGAACTGTCGTATTTCACAAACTATGTGTAATATCATTGGACTTCATTGAAGCCCATGGGGAAAATATTGTGAAAACAGATGTTAAAAATGTAGTTTATTACAGATGCAGGCCTATTAAATTGAAGGACATTAAGTGGTGAAATAAATTATTAAAAAAAATCAAAATTAACAGACAATTGCAGGCATTCTTTTGGGGAGAAATCTATTTTCTGCTTAGCCACAAGCTCAGCAATGGTGAGATATGATCCATTTAATGCAGTTTGAAATGTAAAAGCACTTGTACTAGGTCATGCGGTACGAACTGTATGCTCTAACACTGCATTCAAAAATAAATATTGCAGTGTTGTACAAGAACCACATACACAACCTTTTCTTCTGTAGGAAAATTCAGCACCCCTTTTTATAAAGAACTGATTTTATCACCTCAGAAAATCCTTCTAAAGCTAGTCACAGTTAGGATTTTGCAAAAATACTTGTATGTGCCCTCATTAGCAAGCTAAGAGGTGCTCCTCCTTAGCATTCAGAACCAACTCCAACACTTTGGTGAACAGATTAATAATGAAGAGAAAATGGAAGAAAGCAGCTTTCTCTCCTTTAAGAGATTGTTTAGATATGAAGAGATTAATAGTAGTCACTGGGGGATCTGAACAAGAATCTATCTTCAAAAACTTCCCAGGTCATAATGGCATGAAGAAGTCAAAGCCAGATTTAAATGAAAATTTTGTAGAGTCCTATGGGCAGCTCCAGGTCCTAAGATCCATGAACCCTCACATTTTAAATCCACATCTGAATCTTTCACAGTGCAGACCCAGGCTGATGTAGCAACCTTCCATTTAATGCAGCCAAACCAGTCTTAGAATCTACATTTTGTCAGGAAAAAATGAGGTTTGTACAATTGTGTGTGCTAAGGTTATTCTGCATATATGGTGATTTTCTGAATCCTCCCTAATAACTGGAAAGTCCTGTCTGATTTCTTTTACATTTGGCAAAAGGGTAGAGATCTCAAAAATAATTAAGGTCCAAGTTTTATGCAAATAATGAACAGTTAGAGGAGAGGAAGTCTGTTAATTAAAGCCTGCAGCAGAAATTTATACTGCATTAGAATGTGCATGAAAAAGCCTGGAGCCTGAAATGAAAAACTTCATTCGGACAGCACAGTTTGTGAAAAGCAGTGCTTCAAGCGCTCACATCTGGCCAAAGTCAATCAAGTACAAGGCACAGATTTATAGGAAACCAAGCTTTAGTAGCTTCAGTGTTCAGGAAGAGATTTGTTTTACTTAGTAAATAATTTATTCCTTCATTTTTTGCAGTCTGCTGTGCCTCTGATTTTGGCTGGATTTGGGAGCAGAAATGCAGTAACACTGTGAGAAAGGCTAAGGCATTTCTAAGCCAGTCTAAAGCAGAAAGTCTGGGCAGTCATTTGAAAATAAATTTGTTATGAGATTTGCAGCCCAGCTTCTAAATAGAATAGGTTTTGATAATAAGCATCCATTATAATGTGCCTTGTTCCAGTTTTTCTTTGGCTCATTTCTAGATGGCTGTCACCTTAGTATAAGATATATTAATTCTAATAGTCTAGTCTAAGACTTTTCTCTTTCCATAACACATCATTTACAAAGAACCCCCTTGTTGCTAGGGCTTAAACCACTTTGTTGCTTCTTCACATCTCTGATTGAGAAAAAGATTTTTCCTGATCGCTGCATCAGAATCTCTAACTGTTCGATTATGTGTGAGAATGTCTGCAAGGAAACTGTGCATATGCATTTAGGCTTCATGAAGCAAAATCTATGAAATTATGGGGCTCTTTCCAAATGTTTATGTTCAAGGAAGCCAACGCCACTGAAGCCCAACCACAAGAGTGATCAGTGTACTTTATGAGTGTGTCAGTATGGCAAATGTACAATGGAGTCACAATTTTTTTTCTCCTTTCTCCTCTGTTTTTCTGCAATACATAATAAGTCAAATGTAATGTTTCTAGCATGCAAATGGTAGCCTCAGTAGCTACTCTTTAAGCTTAAGAATATTTGGAGCGGGATTTCCTAAAAGGCTTCATAGAAAAAAAAGGCTCATTGTTTGGAGGCCAATTCATCTTTTGGTTAAGACTGATCAAAATAGTTTATACAGATTTTCATAAGCTTTTTGCTCACACTGTGTATTATTTGGCTTAGTGATCACAGCTGAAAAGCATGATTTTAATAAAGAAGTTGAATAAGTAGATTAAAGTAAGTTGCAGGGACTGCCTCATTCCAATGGTATAAACAAAGTAAACTAGTTTAATGAAGGCAAGATAGGTTATATTTAGCATGTGTATTATCATTACTGCATTTGCTTACTGCTTTACATTCATAACTAAAGTAGCCAAGATATCACAGATGATAAGAAAGATTATTTTTTAATTACCAGCTGATCTCCTTAATATATTTTTACAGTTTTTTCTGATGAAGTAAGGAGAGCTGTTGCTGTGAACTCTAATTCTAATTAGCATCCCCCAAACACACAGGAATTAATAATTTGTTTACAAGCTCCTATAAGGAATGACTGAGCTAATCACTTTGTGTATACCGCTGTGCAAGGACAAATCCACGCTCCTGTGAATGCCTGTGCTAACTACAGATTGATTTTATTGACTCAATTTTTTAGCATTAGGTGAAAGAAATGGTAGGAAAGAGACTGGTACTAGCATCTCGGGTGATGTGTGCAAGAGACATGTAAGTGCAGGGCTGAATGGGTTCCCAGGCTCAGAACTGGGAGGAATTTTGTTCAGGGGTGTAGTGGTCACAGACTGCCGAGGATTTTGGAGGTTTTCTGGTTTTGTTAAAATCATGCAGGTCTATTCCACAGAATCACATTCCTGGAAGTGCTGGAGGGAAGGTGCTGGTGAACCTGGCTGCTCTTTGTCCCTTCTGCTGTGGCTGGATTCAGGCCTTGGGGACGCTCTTCTCTCTGAACCACCTTTGCTTCTTGGAAATCTCCAGCATGTATAAGTTGGCAAGTGTGAGAGCATTACTATGGGCACATGATTACTGACAACTTTGATACTAATCAACAATCATATGTACCAACTGAACAGCGATGCCATCTTCCTGGAGAAGGAACAGTCAATCTCACCGGGCAATTTATATGTAAAGGAAATCTACTGCTTTTCCTATAGCCTTTAAAACTTCTCCAGGGTATTTACCTAATGAAGAGTTTAAAAACATTTGACCTCTGACCAAAGGTCTAGTTGTGTCACTGCTACCGCAGCCCCCAATGTTTGAAAGCGAGCGACCGCGAGCTCTCTGAGTCAGAGGTGGAGCAACAGGTCCCAGTACAGTAAGGTCTATTTAGTTGCATCTCATCATTACAACATTTATGCAGAGACAGTGTTGTATTGTGATACATTAACATGTTTTTTTAAAAATGTTTTTCCAGATGAATGACTAATCTCGGAAATCCGTGGGTTGCTTGGGATACAGGTAACCATGGTTACATTTGTTGCCTAGCGACACCTGCCTTATGCTGCTGAGCATGCTCCTTCCTGCTCATGCCACTTCTGTGCAACACAGCCCCATTCAACTGCCACTCCAAACCAACTCCCTTGACACAGAACCAGTTGTTTTGGGCTTACCCTGCAATCCAGGAGATTAGAATTAGAGCTGATGTTTTTATCTGAAAAAAGGAAAGAGGCAGGGGGGCAAACTCTGGTCTCTCTTATAGCAACATAAACCTGGTTGTGGCTTAAGGCAGGATCTGACTCAGTGTGTTGATATAAATCCTCTGTTGTGCTGTGAGACACAGGTTTGCACAGAAGTTCACTTGGGGCAGGATTTAAGGGTATTGATTAGTTTCTCAGCCCAGACACAGAACAAGTACTAACAAACAAGGGTTCTGTTCCTTCGTTGGGTGAAATGCATCATTACTTCATTTAGAAACAAGTAATGCTCATTTATGTAATTTCAGAAACAGAAAATGCATTTATTTTATAAATAAGATTTTAAAGTATGCTTATAGAAAGGCTACAAGTGTGATTCTCCCAATTATGTCAATTTAATCTGAATTAATTGCAAATTAAGGAGAATAAATGTTACTGGACTTGGTTATGAAGGGTTTCCCAAATGTTGCTATTTTATGCATGTCATGACTCACCAGCATCTAGTCTTGGTATGCAGAGGTCTGCAGCTGATGTCACAGCCTTGGGCTCTGCATTTCAGAGCATTTTCTCAGAACAAAGACTTGCAACCTCTTTTCACCTGAGTACTAGGGATGGTATTTGTGGTCTAGCTGGATTGCTTACACAAACAGGAGGACAAATTACTTATGTAAGTCAGGAACTTTCAGTGCAGTCTCATCTGTCTATCTGTAAATAGGGATGCCCTTGCCTTCCTCCTCGACCTTCCCCTCTGCAACACTCAACAAATCCATTGCCTTGCAGTTGGAACAGGCAAAAGAAAATAGTTTCTATACTTAAAGTCCTGAGTTTGCCCTTCCAAACAGTGTTCTGCTGAACAAGAACTCCTTTAGGAGCATTCTTTCTGGGGTATCGATCTGTTTTTTACCTCAGGTATGTACAGGCGTGCAGTCTGGTTAGTATGGTTTTGCAATAAATTCTTGAAAGCACCATTGTTATCCTTTGGTTAATTCTTGCTCATTACTTCCTTGAGGTTAATGCCACAGGTGATGTCTCTTACACTAAATCTTCTGGAGTAATAAATACAGTCATCTGTAGTGCTACATTATTAATCTGGTTCCTGGTTTGGGCTAGATCAGCTCAGACTCCTCCCAGCAGTTCTTGGGCACTACTTGGGAGTTAGTACAGGGTAGAGGTTACTCTCTCTAGGAAGTTTGGAAGTAGTTACCATGCTTTGGAGAAAGAGTGGTCAGTAGTGCAGACATGGGACATTTTGGTCTAGACAGTTTCAGAAAGAGAGGGAAGTTCTGGGCGTGTTTGATCTTCTGTAGTGTACTTAAACTGGTTTACTCCAGCAAGTGGTTGACTTGGCACCTCTTGAGCAAGTTCAGGCTGATCACTTTTTGCAGAAATACAGACAAGTATGGGACTCCCATTCTGCTATGTTCCCTGAGATCCGTTCAGAAAATCAGAAACCTGCAAAACCTGCTGGCAGTTAGGGTGCAGATGTTGGCGGTTAGCATGCAGATGTTCTTCCACCAATATCTGTCATAATGAACAATAATGTTTCAGGGTGCTTTCCTATTTCTGTAGGCATGCCAGACTAGAAAGGACCACCTAGATCCACTGAACGATCTTCATCTGTTTTATCTGTTAATTCTTGTGTTATGATTAGATTCTTAACAGAAGGGGGCTTATAAAGCACATGGCAAAAAAAAAAAGGGGGGGGGGGGGCGGGTTTTATGATTCAAGACTAGCCAATAAGCTCTACAGTTCAGTAAGTAAGGAAACAGCAATGGCCTTAGCCAAGCAAGGGGCCCATGTTGCCCAGTGTAGTGCTGGTATCATTGTACAGTGAGAAAAGAAGGGACTTCTTGCTTACTTGGAATGTTGTCCAGAATCTTTGTAAGAAGTCCATTTCTCCTTTATTTCTGTGCCTTTTTCAGAGCCTATTGAAACTTTCATTGCTTTTCTTCTCCTCTTTATTTTCCATTGCAATTGTATGTCAGGACTACTCTCAAATTACACCCTTCCTCTGTGTATATCTGTATATCCTATGCTTAGCATTAGAGTTGTATATTTTTCTTTTCACATGCTGTCCCTTGTAAAGGATTTCTGGTTGAATATAATTTGTTTTTCTGTGTTAATTTAGGATAATAGTTCCCCTTGCCTCATTTGCAGCCCACACACTGATGCAACTTCCCCTTGTTTTGTTCCCAGATAAGTATTGCCACAGTACTTTAATAAAATGATGTAGGACTGTTTACAAAAGAGTGCTTCTGTGGTATCTTACTGCTTTCACAGGAAGCTTAACAGCTTGCAGAACACTAAGTGGCAAATGTTTAGTGCAACATTATGCCAGCTTGAGGACAAACTGTTCCTCTCAGGAATGTTTTCAGGCTTAAATGAGAGGAAAATCCCTCTTGCAGAATGTGAATTCTTGGAGGCGGTGGGGAGTGACTGCCACTTCTTTGCCTTGTCAGCAGCTCCAGTTCTCAAGCACCTTCCAAGGCTTTTTTAGATCAGCTGTAGCATACGCTCAGCAGCAAGGAGTGATAAAGCTGTGGCTGGCTTTTCCAGAAGAGTGAGGATTCCCCTTTTGTGGATGAAGTAGTAAATCTTGAGCTTGTCTCAGACTGCAAACATTAGTTTGTGCCCACAGATGCTGGGAGGTGCTGGGGAGGGAGGCATGAGGCCATGGCAAAGCTATTAATATGAGTAAGCAGAGACTAGCAGCATAGCTGAAAACAACGTGAGACACAACAATTCCAAACTTAAACAGCAATGAGTCAGACTGAAATGTGTGGCACTTCAGCCACAGATGCAAGTCACCCATCAAGTAGGTAAGAGGATATTAATGAATTAATGATTAGTTTGATGAAACAGTGAAAGGAATCGACTTTCATACCATTCTCTCTGTTAATCCTCGTAAGTGGTAAAAAATCATTGCCAAGTGAGCGCTGCCCATCAGCAGTATTCTTCATCTCTGGACCTCAACCTCAGGTTAAAATACTCTGCTGGCTTTCTGTGGCTGTTGGCTCCTGGATTCATTAAAGGGGAACTGCTTGGCATTATCTCTAAGTGGATCCAAAACTTCCAGCGAGGTGGCCGAGCTATACAGTGGGCTGGAGCCTGAAGGTACAAAAGAATACATTGCATGCTTTCTATTTTATATCCAGTCCTTGGGGCAAGGTGGCAACTGGGTGCTCTAAAGCTGACAGGGTACTCAGCTGATGCTGTGAATTTAACATAGGGAAAGTACAGTGAGCTGCAGCTTTTGGCTGTCAGAGTCCCAACAGTGTCAGAAGACTTTGTAAGGTCTGAATGAATTTCAGCCCTGGATGCCCCAGTCCTGCACCTCAGAAATATGGTCTAATAAGGAGGAAAAGAGAAATAGAATGAAAAGCTCGTCAGATGAAACCAGATCACATCTGATAAAGAAATGCCATTCTTTGTTCTACTAAGGGATGTCTCCAGTAAATCATGGGAAATATAGTCTGGCCAGGAAGCTGCATAGAAGAGAAAGTGGAGTAACAGCTTCTAGATCACAAGGCTCCTGAAGTCATAGTTAGAGTTCAATAGGTAGCAAAGAACACTTTTATATTTGTGATAGAGTGAATTATTGTGTTTCAATGTTTTTAATTAAAAAAACAATTATTCTGTGGAACATCCAGATTTTGCAGAAGCTTTGTTTGCCATGAAAAGTTGTTTTAACAAAATTCCTCCTTCATACATATGCATAGGCTTCAGTCATGCCTGATCAAGGAGGCAGGAACATTCCTCCTGGGAGGACCCACAGCCCATGCTGGGGTGCTGCTGGTGTGCAGAGGGACCATATTCTGTTCCAGGTGCCTAAGCTGTCTTCAGGTGGAGGCTGAGGGGAGCTAAGGCATTGCCAGGTTTCAGCTGGGTCAGGATATAGGTAGGGTCAGCCTGTGCTTTCAAACCTGCTCACTGGAAAGTGTTCCACAGCTTAAACAGCCAGAAAGCACCCCTTGGTCACTTGGCCATGAATTGATGACTTGATAGGCAAATTACCTTTGCAAACCAGCAACATCATAAGACTTTCTAGTGAAGGTATGCTGGCCAGAGATAGGCTGAGAACATTAATTTACATGACAATAAAAATATTCAGAAACCGACATTTCAGTGCTCCAAAATTTTTACCTTTATGTAGAACTTGATAGGTTGTTTTGGTTTTTTTTCCCATGATTTTTTTTTTTTTATTCAGAACACATCAGTAATTTTAACTTCTATGCTTCAAAACTGTCAGGCAAAATTGTTAGGCAGGTGAATTTCAGAGGGTTTATAGTAGTAGTAGGTTTATAGCTTATAGTTTGTAGTAGGTTTATACAGAAAGGATTTTAGTTTTTCAAGCACATAGAAGCATTTTGGGGAGGAAAGAACTAATTACAAGATCCTGCTTGATACCTCTGGAACTAGACTGCAGACATAGAGTTTGGCAAGCTTTTGAGGGATTATTTGAAAAGTCCAAAAGATACTTTAAATCATGTGGAAATCCTTCTTCAAATGGAAATTGTGCCTTAGTAAAGAAAAAGGAAAGAGCATGGATGGTGAAATATTTGCTTTATATGTAAGAGGATGTACTGAAAAATGTAAAGAAAACATTGCATAATCCATTTTTTCATGTGGATTTCCAGCACCAACGGTTATTCAAAGGTTTGGGGGTTTTTTCAGGTGATTAAACTATACCTGTGTTGAGTGATAGAAAACATCATAATGAGCACATATGATATGGCCTCTACTTCTGCTTGCATCCCTGGCAGCAGTTTATCTGTATTCATAAAAAGACTGGACTTGAAAATTAAGAGCTAGGTTCAAGATCTTCCTTATGAGAAAGTGAAGATTAGAAGGACAGTAGCTTTGATTACAGTACTATGCCTCTGTAAATTAAGTGTCTGAAGTTTCATTAGGTACAAAAGTGTCAAAGACGGAGGCATTTTCATAATGTTATTTTGTTTGCCAAAAACTAAAAATACATTTTATTACCATAGAACATTAATTTCTAATGATGCTTCTTTCTTTGTGGCAGTTTTGCAATGGCTATGCCAACTTGTGAAACAAAATAAGAACAAGTATGCTAGTAAAATAAAATTTATTGGTTTGAGTTTTTTTCTTTAGTATCTTCTACAAGCAGTATCCATATTCCTGTGTCCTGTTCCCTAGATTCACTTATACGTGACATTAAGACTCCAAAGCAGGACTGCAGGAATCAACAGTAGTCTGGAAACAGCAAAGGTTAGTAAGTTTTTGTGCTGTGCTGTTTTTTCCTCATTTTTTTAAGGAACAGTTGTTACTGTTGGCACTTATCTATCCCCCATGTAAAATTATCATGAACATGTGTGTGAAAATAGTATTTTTCATGACAGTCTACTGCAATGTCGCATTTAACTTTATGATGTCAATGGAAAATAATTAATTTATGCTGTAGTATTGTGGTAGATAATGACTAGTTAGTAGTAACTAACAGGTGTTTTATTGCTCTTCAAAGGTGAAAATCAGCAAATGAATGCAAAAAAGTGGTGGTGTTATGAATAATCCTCAAAAAATAAAAATCCTGTTTTCATGCAAATGTTTATTTTCATAACAATAAAAATGTGAACCATAATTAAAAAAACAACCTTGTAGCTACACCATAAAAAGAGAATGCTTTTCTCAAGAAATGTTTCCACAAAGCAACAGAGATTCTCTGAAAGTCATATTCAGTGCATAGCAGTGGATTTGATTCAGATAAGCAAAAACAATTACTAATTGTCATTTCTTGAACAGATTAGTTAGAGGTGCCCTTGTGTGCACTAGGTTGCCTGTCCCATAAACTAGTACAGCAATGAGATAGTATAGGCTATCTGCATCAAGCCACTTCTGAAAAAATTCCTGATCTTAGTGGGGTAAAGGCATTGCAGTAGCATGAAGGGCTTTTGGAAAGGAGGACTCCCATAGGAATCCACAGTAATGTCTTTTAAATGTTGATATTGCAGCTATTTATTAGCTCCAGGCACAGGATGTCTGGTGCAAGCCATAACAAAGTCTCAGGGTTGTACAGTGAAAAATCTGTTTTCCTAAATATTCATAAAAGAATTTAATACAAAAGATAGCCAAAAGATTGTACCATAATAAAACTTTATAAATCTCAAATATTTCCCATGTTCCATGGTAGCGTTGAATCTCCTTGACTGTTTAAATAGGTTCACAGGTTAATGACCTCTAAGAAACCTTTGTTTTTCATCACAATCCTGTAGTATTTGGTTTCTTTTATGTTCTCACTTTAGGCTTAGTTATAAGACTGAAGAAAGAAGTCAAAATGAAGAACATCTGCCTGAAGGCATCCAAACACACACCACAGGCAAACCCAGAAAAACAGGCTGAAGATATGAACAGTCTCGCATAGAAGTAGCCATGACAGATGAGTCACCTCCTTCAATAAATAACAAACCTGAGATCAGGACTGTATTATCTATCCATAGATTAAAACAGAATTAATAAACCCCTTCAGAACAACGCAAAAAGCTTTCAGGTCTGGACAGTGGTGTGTTGGAAAAGATGCTTTTAAACAGGCATTAAACATAAACAGCAAATAGCAAAGCTTCTTAAACTGCCAAGAAAGAAACCCATAATGTTGTGTTTTCAGTCCTTGGAGCGACTGACTGGCAGGGACAGAAACACAGTGTTCTTCAGAGGGTTCATCCTGCCCCTGGAACTTCATCGTAACTATAAACAAAGGAGCTGAAACAGGCTAAGCAAACAAAACTAGAAACAATTTCTTCTCTTAAAATTCGTATGCAAGTTAAAGCAAATTGAAGAGAGAATTTTCATTTGTTCTCTGCTCTCCTGCCATTGCCTAGTAACATTTTCAAACAGTACTGGCTACCACTTGGAAGCAGGATTTGTAGGAGGACTGACTTTCTTCCCTCAAAGAAAATGCTGGCTTTTCAGTGAAGAATTGAATGCTGAAGGTCTGAGCCAGACCTCATCAATTTTCAACCTCAAACTTTTATGTTTAAAACTTTTTTTTTTTCTTTTAATGTGGAATGCTACTTCTGTGCCTTGTGGGAATTGCAGCTCAGGTGCTTGTATCCCATTTACTTTCATGATTTTTAGTGAAAATGCAACATCTCACATGAAAAATGATTGCATTTTAGTGTTTAGTTAAACCAATTTTCTTTTGGAAACAAACCAACCAAACATCAAAACTTTTCACATGGCAATGTGTGTTGGAGTTCAAGTTTGCGATACATGAAACATGTAGCCTCTGTTAGCCACTTGCAAAGCTGTGGTAAAAGACACTCAAAATTCACCTGACTTGGATGTTATCAGTTCATATAACCTCATACATATAAAACAAACACTGTACCAAAAATATAATTTAGGGTTAAGCTGCACAGAACCTAGGGATCACTACACCTATAGTTGCCTCCAAAACCTACCATGGGAATCCATTTCTACATTAAATGTAAGAGGCAAAAAGGGGAACAATAGGATGTGATTACATAATTAAAGACTGTATTGAAATGTAATTGCATGAAGGAACAGAATAAAAGTTGCCAGGAAATCATTTATCTGACGTTTCCTAACTTCCAGTGTCAGTCTACATTCCCCGACAGATGGTCACACACCAGCTGTGGTGCCACAGATTTATGGCTAAAATAGTAAATGACAGCAAAAGAACTTGCAACCTAAGTAATATTTTCGCCTATTGGTTTTGAAGTTGATTCCATAGTTGTTGGCTTGAAAAGGTGACTGCAAACTTTTGTTACATGACGCTGTAAGAACCTCCATCATCAGATTTGAACCTTCAGTTGTTTTTCACAGCACTAATGTCAAAGCTTGAAAGAGCTGATATTTGGACAATAGGAGTCGGTTACTCCTTGTGGGAATATCAGTCCATGTGCTAGTGCTCAGATGCCCTCGCGAAGGAGAAAGAGTAACAAACACAGTGATTCCTCTGTGAATTTTTGCTCTGTGTGGGACTTTGTGATTGAGGATGGATAGCTGTGGCCTCCTTTCAAGGCATGGGTGAAGGGATCTTACTCATCACGTTTTCCATTCCAACCCCTCACTCGGAGTTGGAAGTCCTTGACCTTGCTGTGTGGTTGTGCAAGGAAGCGTGGGGTTGGTCACATGCTGAAGGAGGGCTGTTCACTGGGTGAAGTGAGATCCGCTTCTCATTCTTAGGCACAAAAAACGCTCAAGCCTGTAGGATGTGGCTCACCTCCCTCTCATCAGAATTCAATGACAACTCCTACCTTACAATATTTGTGTATTTAGTTATTTTAATATTGCCAAATAGCAAAGATTTGGTGGAGAAGATGGTGTAGTAAGAACTTCTCAGAGGAGATGCAATACTGTTTTGTAAGAGTTGTGGAGCCACAACCAGCCCCATGTGGCAGTATCTTGTTGAAACAATCATATGATGATTACTGCAATAGCTAAAAAAAATATAAGGAGAAAAGACCTTGAAAACTACAGTTATTTCTCCTGAATTCTTTCAAAGATGCTGCAGTGCAGCTGGGCAAAGGACTCCTCAACTCTCCATGTGGACACTGAGTCATTCTGATGTCAAATGTCCAAAGCCTGCAGGAAATTGCAGGTTTGTTGTTGCAGAGTCATAGTACATGTACCTCTTGCTAACTTCAGCTGGCATACAGGAAGGACTGACATGCATCTTTCACTTCTCTAATGTCTCCTTGTTTCTCATGGGTTGGGAGGACTGTGGTCTGCTTTGGACATATCCTGGAGAATATTACTAGGAATACCCTCAGATTATGTTTATTTCCTGGTTGCTTCCTGAGCTCCTAATTAAAATGGAATGCTAAATGGAGAATAAATTAATATTACATAGAATGGGTCATTAATAGCCTTTTAAACTTCTCTGGTATTTCTATTAAAAGATCCTTTTCCTTGCTGCAATAATGGAAAGAGAAGAAGCAGGGTTAGAACTCTGTCTGTTATGTGTGGTGCGAGCAGCACCACTTATTATGCACCACTGAAGACAGCCTCAATTTCCATTACACAATACTGGGTTTAGTTGTTTATACCTTTCTGAAGCACTGAGTTTAAGCCAAAACTTTTCATACCCTGCCTGTGCCCCTGGCTGAATTCCGTAATATTTCAGCCAAATAATTCATCTCCTTCAGTGAATGAACCTAGAAACAAAGCGCCACTTTGGTCATGCTAATAGTTCGAGGTCTTTTCTGTAAAATTCTGCAGCACCACCCTGCTTTGAAGCAGGGATTTTAAGTTTGGTAGAGAGATGGCTCTCGTCAAAAAGAAGCCTTCCATCACGCCTGCGAAAATCCTTCCAGAGTTTTTCAAAGTCTTTGTAATAATGTCAGTTGCAATGCATACAGGTTCAGGAAAATTGCGAGAAAGCTGTGACTTCAGGCTTTTTAGATACCTCCTACAAAACTAAGGATCATTGCAAACTTCATTGTTACTTTAAGCTGTTCCTTTACCCTTAGCTGACCAGATGTGTTATGTATGCTTTCCCCAGAGAGTGAATGTTTCAATCAATGATTCTAGGTGAACTCGTAAAAGCCACTTCTAACCTATGCTGGCTTTCTGTACACAGAAGGAGAAGCAACATAGAATAGTGCTCAGCTGAGAAAAGAAAGAATTGCGGAAAAGGAGATTGGTGAGGTGGGGTCTGTGAGGAAGAAAAAGAATAAGACACAGTTGCATAATGGAGCCACGGAGCTTAAGATTTCCTGGAGGCTGACTGTGGAAAGGGTGCAACCCTATGTTTTAGGGTCAGAAATGAGCCTGGGAGAAGAGAACAGGGATGACCAGGTGAAGAGACCAGAACAAACATGCTGGAAACATAGGCTGTGACTAGGAGAATAAGGAAAGAAGTAGTGCCTTGAATTTTGGAAGGAGAGACAGATGAGGGAAAGAAAGAGGTTACAGGAGGGAAAGTAGAGCAATTCTTAAAGAAGAAATAGTAGTAAAGTTGTTGTATAATATTTTTCTCTGGAGGCTGGAACTCAAGACACTGGAGATTCTCCTTTTTCTCGGTACAAATATCTATGGAAACCTAGAGGGAAAAGTTAGGATGTTTATCTGCAGTTACAAAGACTGTTATATCTACATACACACCACAATACTGAATTAAGTCTACATAGAAAACTTTCATTCTAGCGTTATTTAACTTCTGATTTTCTAATGCTGAAAATTTTAAAACTGTTGTTCTGTATTTTTACAGTGTTTGTGTTTTCTGTGTAGCTCAATAAGATTTTCTTCTATTACCCCAACGCTGCAATAAGTATCACAGGGTCAAGAAATGCAATCAGTGTGCTTACATCCCTTGCAAGTAGTTAATTCTTCTTTTATCTTCTTGTCAAGGAGGGATTTGTATATTTTTACTGGTATATTGTTTTGGCAGGTCTTCCTTCCTCTCTTGAATGTGTACACTGTACACTCATCTTGTATAGTGAAGTTGGCAATGATTCTTAGTTTCTGTGGGATATATCTAACAAAATGACTATTTTTTGGGGTTTTTTTTTGTTGTTTTTTTTTTTTTTTATGAATAAAGATTGATGTACACTGCATGAAGTTTAATTGTACTTGTATTGTGTTATTCTGGGGCTTTACCTGGTATATGTGCATCATTCCATGTACAATATCCAACTATTACCTTATTGTGAAAAACATCAGGAAAATATATTTTTACTGATCGGTATTATTTGTATATTGGTATGTCTTAGAAGAGAGTCAAAGTGGAAGATTTAATTAGCATGGAGAATAGATAGTGAGATGAGTTTTCTACCTGAAATTCATAGTTATAAATCCAACCCACATAGGTAGAGACCAGTGATTTTTATGACTAGTAATAATGTTTTTACCTAGCTGTTAAGAAACAATTTATAAAAACTTACCTAATTTATAAAAGAAGTTGCTGCCCTGATATAAAGCATTGCTGGCACTCATTTTACCCTGTTCTTCATCTCCTAGAACAAGTAAGGAGGGAATATTTACTCTCCATAGCACCATAGCTCTCCCAACAAGTATCTGTCTGAATGTGCAGATCCTGGGGCAGTGTGGTGCAAGGAGTATTAGATTCCGGTGCTCCTCTGAGGCCAGTTGTCCCTGTTGAGCAGAAGTTTCTTCCCTCTTTCCTACATCTCAGAGAACCAGAATGGTCACACTGCAAACTCTCACCACACTAATGAGGTGCTTAAGCACCTGTTCCACTGTTTGTGTTAATCCTTTTTCTTTGCAGGTGTAGCCTGGCAGCAGCACTGTCTCATTATTACAAGGTCGAGTTCTCTTTGCTGTTTTTGTAATGGCTTTTACCTTGGACTCCTACACCCAACATCTTTATGGTTGGCTAAATCAACCTGTTGTACGGATCACTGAAAAACAATAATCTTCTGAACTGCACTGAATCAGTAGCAAGGAAGTGGGGATTTGGCACTAATCAGCTTGGAGATGTCAGCAGCATGGTAAGTGTGAACTGGCCTGATAAGGCAGTGAGGAAGGTAGGTCAGAAATTACGTCTACACAATGC